>NC_064564.1:102636551-107636551 GCF_937001465.1 Orcinus orca | reverse complement strand
TCACCTTCATTACAGTTAAAGCCGATACTGCAGAATGTGGCTTGTATCTGAAGGCCCTGGGCCTCCTAACGTTGAACCACAGAATTAGAAAGACTTGGGCATCCAGGCACCTACAGCACAAGAAACTGCAAGCCTCTGGTTGTGGGAGCAGGGCCTGTACCACTAAGCTACCAGTACAAGGCCCAGAGCAGTTGAGAACACATGTTCTTTCCACCTGGCCGGCTTCCAAGAGTGAGAGAGGAGGGGGCGGGGCTGGGCATGCCCAGTCACCCTTCTAGAATCATCAGTCAGGTAAGTCACTCCACCTCCCCAAAGTTGAGTGACTGAATGGTGGAGAGTGGCCAGGAACGTCCCTCTGTGTGAAAGCACTTGTCTCGGATGGGGGGAAAAATAATTCCTTTCCTAAACTGCAAAATACAGACAAGATGATGAGAATAGAATGTCGCCTCCTGCAGAAATCCTAGAGGTTACATTTATCCCATTCTTCTTTGTTTCAGATACATTGAGCATTACTTGGAGGAGTTCTTAACATCTGCTAATAAGTTCTTCATGGTTGGCCACAGAGTCATATTTTACATCATGGTGGATGATGTCTCCAGGATGCCTTTGATAGAGCTGGGTCCTCTGCGTTCCTTCAAAGTGTTTGAGATCAGGCCTGAGAAGAGGTGGCAGGACATCAGCATGATGCGCATGAAGACCATCGGGGAGCACATTGTGGCCCACATCCAGCATGAGGTCGACTTCCTCTTCTGCATGGACGTGGACCAGGTCTTCCAAGACACCTTTGGGCTGGAGACCCTGGGCCAGTCGGTGGCTCAGCTGCAGGCCTGGTGGTACAAGGCAGATCCTGACGAGTTCACCTACGAGAGGCGGAAAGAGTCCGCAGCATACATTCCGTTTGGCCAGGGGGATTTTTATTACCATGCGGCCATTTTTGGGGGAACACCCACTCAGGTCCTAAACATCACCCAGGAGTGCTTCAGGGGAATCCTCCAGGACAAGAAAAATGACATAGAAGCCGAGTGGCATGATGAAAGCCATCTAAACAAGTATTTCCTTCTCAACAAACCCACTAAAATCTTATCCCCAGAATACTGCTGGGATTATCATATAGGCCTGCCTTCAGATATTAAGCTTGTCAAGATATCTTGGCAGACAAAAGAATATAATTTGGTTAGAAATAACGTCTGACTTTAAATTGTGCCGGTAGGTTTCTGAATTTGAGAGAGTATTATTCTGGCTACTTCTTCGGAAAAGTAACACTTAATTTTAACTTAAAAAAAAAATACTAACAAAACACCAACACAGCAAGTACGTATTATTCCTCCTTGCAACTTCAAGCCTTGTAATATGGGAGAATGAACCTATGGTAATCAGATGTAAATTCCTAGTGATTTTTTATCTTTTCTGGGTTGGGGGGATACACTATCAGCTAAACAAAAAAATAAAAGAAAATTGTCATGGGCAAAGAAAAAGCCAGAAACACTCTACATGCGTCAGTTGACCTACCAGAGAAAAGTATGCGTAGGGAAATGTTTGGCAACAAGATACAGTTGTGAGCGGTTGTCCTCTTGATTTCAGTGTCTTCCTGTCTCTGCTGAGTCTAAAGCAACAGAGTTGCTTTGCAAACAGGAGAACTCTTAGTAGGACACAGTTAACCTTGGCAACCCTCAAGTGGTTTCAACAGCAGAGTACTTCAGGCCATTTGTAGTCCACGTCCTTTTCTTATCAGGACGTTGTTTGGCTTCCATGCAAAGACTGGTCAAGACTCCCAGTGGATATCAGTGACGAATGTTGGGAGTCACAGGGAATCGGATGAGCCAGTGGGTGCTCAGCATGAAATGAAAACAAGCCTCAAAGTAAGTTTGCCATGAAATAGCAGAGAGAGAGTAGAGAGACGGGGCTGATCACTGTGGGGGCAATGCCACCTCTGAGGGGAACAGGGCATGGGGTTGGCACATAAATACAGCAGCATGGATCCAGGCACTGAATGGGAGGCAATGTGGGTGGTCTCCGGTCTCCTCAACCGTTATGACACCAAGAGAAGTGTTGTCTTAGAAGATGCTTCTTGTTTTGGCCAAGTCATATTCGGTCTACCGTGCTCTGGACCTTGAGTCTTCAAATCCTTGGCCAGAGGAAGCGGGTGGTGTCAGAGTAGACAAAGACCTGCAGGGGATTGAAGAGGCTTGCAAGGGGTTACGTTTCCCAGACCTGGGCTTCATTTCAGGACAGTCAGTCATCAGCAAATCCTGCCACCACCTGTTCTAACCCTCAGCCCATCATGCCCCAACTTGGAGGGCTGACATCAAGGAACCTCTTGTTTTCCCCTGCCCCATCTGCACTACTGAAGTGTAACAACCAGATGTGTATAATAAAACAGTTCATTGATTTTATATCAAAAGTAGAGGGGATGGCAATGGGAGACCCAGTCTTCGTGACTGAACAGCTTAACCTTCAATTCCTTTCTCTAAGAGAAGCTATGAAATCTTACATATTATTTAAAGTTAAGCAATTCAACGTAAAGGAAGTTAGGAGGCAACATTTACATATGCAGGCACGTTTATATTTGCTTGTGTTCCAGTTTAGGTCACTGGTTTCCATTTTCAAGCAATTTACTTGAAGAGCCATTGCACTGGCCTGATGTTCAGCACCATGGGCTTCTTTGATAAAATCAAACCTCCATTTTCGCTACTGTTTCACTGTGCCTCCTAGTCTTCAATTCTTGCCAAGAATTTTCACAACCCAGCAGAACAAAACAAGACCAACAAAAGTCCTGAAGAAGTGCCCTTGTAAAAGACAAAGGAGATTGCAGGTCAGTTAGGACTCTTGCTTCTCTATAACTCAAGTTTTCTGGGGTCCATTCTGGAGTAGGGAGAGTTCATGGTTTAAGTCCCAAAGCAAAGAAATGACCTATCCTCAGATTAAAGGACTGATGTTTCCTTTTGAAGGAATCTTGATTTTTTATAATTCACTTAAATTCCAAATGGACAAACTCAAGATGTTATTGATAGTTCAGTATTAAAAAAATAAATAAAATTCCTGATTTACAATTGAATAAATTATTTTCTCAGTATATTCTGGTCCAGTCATGGAGTGTGCATTTTCTCCCAAAGATGTTCAGAATTGTCAATTGCAGAATTTTAAATACTTAGATTCCAAATAGTCCTTGTGTCCTTCTAAGAATTTGTCCACTGTTACAAAGATAGAAAGAACATGGTTGAGATTCCCTCACTTTTGTAACAATGAATGCTTATAAAGAGCTTCCCAAAGTGATACGCTGAAGTAATTAAGTGCCAGTAGAATAAGGCTTGCCTCTGAAGGTCTGGGTGGGGCACAAGGGCAGAGGGAGGAAACAATGCCATAACCATATCTGGTGGTTACTAGTCCTGACCTCTGGGGAATATATCTGGCCAAGGGAGCCCTGGGAGAGACTTGCTGAATTTCCAGCAAGACTGGGTGGGTGTATTTATAATACATACAAAAATTGAAGTGGAGCAGCCTGATGTAGTGTGGTGCATGGGATATGCAACAGGGCATGATTCCCTCATAGTAGAGAATTATTCCCATTTTGTAGATGAGCAAAGTGAGGTTCAGAAAGGTTAAGCCACCCAGCTGGGAAGCAACTGAGCTGAAGCTCACACCAGAGAAGCTGATGAGGATAAATGTGTTGACACCATGCATATGGAGGGCCATGTTTCCTATCAAGGAAAATGCTGCTTTATAGAAGAATCTGATAAAGGGGAATTTTTTTTTTTTTTTTTTTTGCGTTATGTGTGCCTCTCACTGTTGTGGCCTCTCCCATTGCGGAGCACAGGCTCCGGACGTGCAGGCTCAGCGGCCATGGCTCACAGGCCCAGCCGCTCTGCGGCATGTGGGATCTTCCCAGACCGGGGCACGAACCCGCGTCCCCTGCATCGGCAGGCGGACTCTCAACCACTGCGCCACCAGGGAAGCCCGATAAAGGGGAATTTTTGCCATAAGAAGTAATATTTTAAAAGCTAGGTATGCTCCTAGGCCCGTACCACTTCCCACTTTTTCTGCACAAAACCTGCCCCAAGTGCATTAAATTAGTTAAAATGGATCATGTAAAAATAAATAAAAGACTGCGGTCATTCTCAACTTTACGTTGTGCCTGCAAGGGCCGCTATAAGCCCAGTGGGCACTCATAAGCTGTTATACCAAGGAAGTGCCTCAGAGGGCAAAGCTGGGTGAGGGGGTGGGTGGAAGGGACAGCCATGCCTCCTCCTTCCACTCTGGGGGTTCCATGCAGCTGGAGGGGGAGAAGTTTCTGTAAAGCTAGAAGGGCCTGACTTCTCTTGTCCTTCTTGTAATGACTCATTTTCTCTCTCTCAGCCAAAGTCACTATGTGATTTACTGATAGCTATGGCACTACTTACAGTTATAAGAATTTATTAAATCACTTTATTAAATGTACCTTATGTAAATGAATAACACAGGCATGGTAGCATACTCACAAGTGTGAAACACAGAAAGCATGAATGTACAACACAGTGCATACTTCTTTTAAGGTGAGAAAGCTGGGTTAAGTGGGGACCCATTGGTCAAAGCCTCAGGTCTATAAGGGTGCAGAGCTAGGATTCAAACCCAGGACTGTCCGATTCCAAATCCTTTGCTCTTCCCACAGCTCCAGTCTGCTTCCCTTACTGTCTCTCACATATGTGTGCGCGCACACACACACACACACACACACACACACACACACTTTAACCATCCTGTTTTTGAAATCTGTGGACAGCAGGGAATCACCACCAAAAGCTCTCAATCCTTGTCTTAGGAATTAAAGAGAGAGAACTTAGTAGACCCAGACTCTTCAGAGGCAGAAGGTAGGTCTAAACTCATGCTGGAGCCACGCTGGAGAAAGTCAAATGGAACCTGAGCAATACGAGGCCCAGGAAAGTTCAAGGGCCAAGGGGCTACAGAGGAGGAAAGGATGTCTGGGAGGTGGAAATAGCCTCAGAGGGGCTGCCTCTGAATTGAGCTTTGCGAGAAGAGAAGGGGATCACTGTGACGAGTGGAGATGGAGTGAGGCTTCGGAGGGAGGTGCAGCAGACACGCAGCACAGAGGACTGTGATGAGACTTTCATGGAGACCCACCCAGATGGTGCCAAGGCCTTGGGACTGGGTGAAATCTCATAGCAGAGCCTGTGTGAAAAGCAGCAGAGAGCTTGAGAGGGCTTTGGCTGGTTGAGGGCTGCACATTCACCCAGCATCTGTGGCTCTCTTTCTCCCTCCCCAGCAAAGCCTGGTCTCCTCTATGGAGTCTATGTGATTTCTATGGAAACTAGTGCCATAGTTGGACCAAGTGACCCAGACTAAGCCAATCAACACTTTCCCTCCCCCTGGTGGCAATGACTGATTCGGGGGTGGGCAGGTGATCTAAACTAATGTAATCAAATTGAATCTCAGGTCTTTTACTGGAAATACAGACACATGTAACATTAGAAGCCACTAACACTTCTGGGGATCACAAGGGAGGTCAGCCTTAGGATGAAACTGACAATAGGACAGGAGGAGCAGGGACACCGAAGGAACCACAGTCCTTGATGACAGCCCTGAGCCACGGGCTCCAGCCTTACCTAAAGCCTGAATTGCCTGTGGACTTTTCGAATGTGTGAGCCAATGAGGTCCCATTATTAAGTCACTTGGAATCGGGGTTTCTCTTACAACTGCAAGTATCCCCATTGAACCCTTCTAGAACTGTGAGTTCCTTAAAGGCAGGACCATAGTCTGCCTTTGCATCAGCTCCAGCACCCATTACATCACCTCTCTCAGAGGTGCTGCTTAACGAATGAATCGTTACATCCACTCCCGTCATGCCTCATAAGAAGTGCTTTTTTTAATTAAAAAAAATTTTTTTTTGACTGTGGACTCTGTGTCCTACTACAAAGCAGATGCTTTTCTATCACTATGGGAACTCGAGTCCAGGTCTGAGCTTCAGGCTCTAACCAGGTACCCTAGCCTACTGACCTCAGTGCTGCTTAAGGTCCGTGATGCACGGGACGAGCTTACTCCATCAGAGTAGAGCCGTCGTTCTCAACCAGGATGATTTTGTACAACCACCGCCACTGCTGCGCGCCCACGCCCCACCCCTGCACCGACCCCAGGGACATTTGGCAATCTCTCAAGATATTGTTGGTTGTCACAACTTGGCGGGGGGGGGGGGGGGGGGGGCGGTTGCTATGCAAATCTAGTGGGCAGAGGCCGGGGATGCTGCTAAACATCCTACAATGCACAGGGCAGGCCCCACACCAAATAATCATCTGGCTCAAAATGTCAATCGTGGGCTTCCCTGGTGGCGCAGTGGTTGAGAGTCCGCCTGCCGATGCAGGGGACGCGGGTTCGTGCCCCGGTCCGGGAAGATCCCACATGCCGCGGAGCGGCTGGGCCCGTGAGCCATGGCCGCTGAGCCTGCGCGTCCGGAGCCTGTGCTCCGCAATGGGAGAGGCCACAACAGTGAGAGGCCCGCGTACCTCAAAAAAAAAAAAAAAAAAAATGTCAATCGTGATGAGCTTGAGAAACCTGGTGTAAAGTTCCCTTGAACTTTATGAAGAAAGAAACGTGGGGAGCCAATCTGCATAATACCCACCTGTCTATACCCAGGGAATAGTCCCTAATGGGTGCCGAAAGCTTCGAACTCACCTAGTCTTAGTCCCCCTGTAACATTTCACAGCTCAGACAAAAGTAGTTCCCCATACTGGACACCAGAGGGCAGGAATTTCCCAAGACAACACTGTTATCCTAAGCAACCGCTTAGGATGAAAACATCAAATAGGGTTAAAAATAGTCTTTTCCGGACCTGGCGAGGACTGCACATTTGTAGAAATAGATATGAGTTTTGCATATAAATGAATATAGCTATAAATATTTAAAAATCAGCCAAAGTTAGAACACACTTTTAGTAAGTTGACTGTGTTCAGAATAAAAGGTGGTTATGCTAGCTAGGTGTCTTAAAGATACTTTGGTTGCAAAGAACAGATATTCCCCTTGATCTGTATAAACCCAAAAGGGAGATTAGTGTGAGGCTACTGGAGAGTTCTACTAAATACAAGGGAGAGTTGGCAACCAGACAGTGGTATACTGAAGCTGGTTCATACCTGCTTGTGAGAACGTGTTGTGTGCAACACTTCCCAACCCTGTTCAGTGACTTCACTGTGGTAGCTTGATATCGGCCATGGTGGGAATGTTTGCACCATGGGAATCAGCAAACACTAGAAATCAGGGTTCCATCCCCTTCCCTTCCCTTCCCTTTGCATCTTTCTAAGGAGGTGACTGTGTAAAAATTTACTAGCACATCACTACAACCAGGCCATAAGCAAGAGCCAGGGAAGTACAAGGGCTTCAACAGTTGAAAATTGTAAACTTCCCCTAAAGGTCTTCAAATATGACCAAGCTCCAACTATCTCCAGACTCAAGATTTCTTCCTTCAAAACTCTAAATTCCTGGAAAAGAAAACCCATATGGCACAGCATCCACTCATGCTCCCAGCAGTTGCACCATGGGGTAGGTTTACTGGAGGGTAGGTTACACTCTGGGGAGGTTCTCAGAGAAGGATATACTGTTGTGAGCTCGGCAGATGCCTCTAAAAGTGTCTACCACATTCACTTTTAGCTGTCTGGCTGTCAATCACTTCTTTCCACATATCTAAAATATTCCCTGCTACCATGATTCAAAAACATTATGCACAACTCTAGCACCGACCCCTCTCCTAATAGCAGGCCACAGGATCCACAGCAAATGTCAGAGGGCTAAGCTTCTCAGAGCCTACTATCTCCAGGTAATAACTATTTATCCTTTGGTTCCTTAGAAAGCCCATCTGACTATTCTGCAATCTGTGAAATAAATGGTAAATTTAGCTCACACCCAAATACACAAGAGTCAATAGTGAGAGACAAGGAAGGAAGAGGGGAGAAAGTTACAGTAACTCCTACTTAAAAGGAGGGGAAAAAAATGAAAAATAAAAGGAGGGAATGATGGTTACCTGCTCAAGGGGCATTTCCTTACTCTGGAATTCAGTTGACCTCTGCTGTTAAGTTTTCTATCAAGGCTAGCAACAGTCTTCATCCATCATCCCAGTCTACTTCAGACCCTTTTAGCTATGTAAGATATGATTGGTCACAAGAGTCCAGTGGCAGGGTAACTTGTCTGCAACATGGACCAGCTGGAGAGCTTTCTCTTGTCCAAGGTCCTACTGGAAGATCACTGCTTTTACACTTATCAGACAAGTGGGAGGTAGCTGGATACCCTTATGTGTGGGGACACTGCCTCCAAAATCCAAAGTATCACATAAGAGTTATGTGTCCCTTTAGTAATAGAAGACATAAAGCTGCATTCTGGCTCTCAAACTTGGCTGCATTCTGGAATTACCTGGAGAGCTAATATTGATGCCTAGTTCCAACCCCAGAAATTCTGATTCAGTTGGTATGCATGGGCATTGGGACTTTTAAGGGCTTCCCAGGTGAAGAGGATTCTGGTAATATGGTGGAGTAGGAAGCACCAGGAAGCTGTCTCTCCACCTAGACTGGCAGAATTGTCTGATGTAACTATTTTGGAACTCTGGAGTCTATTGAAGGCTTGCAACTTCCAGAGGAAGACTTGAATGGTAAATTAAGGTTAATTGCAGTCAATTTCAGCTCTTAGCACAGTAGCAGCCACCCATCCCCATCTTCCAGCCATTTGGCAGACAGCGGTGCATGTGTTCCTGCAGTGACTTACCCACAGCTTGTGGAAGCCAGGGTGGGCAAAAAGACCCTGTCTTCCAAATATTGGGTATCTGTGCTCTGATTGCTGATTGATGCTTCTGATCACAGAGGCGCAGACAAAGAGATAGGCATTCATTGTTGTTGCAACTGCCCCCATTGTTGCAAGCCCCTCCCCCTCCGGCTGAAGTAACTTCCAGGGGATTTAAAGGGTCAACACCCATTACCTCTCCCTTCATTTTTCTTTTTCCCTCTTTGGGACCAGATATTAAAGACTAGGACATTCAAAAACAACACATATAATGGGAAAATTAGTAAGTGACCTCCTTTGGAGGAGCCCCGGAAGGAGAGGCGAGAGAAAATATTTGAAGAAATAACACCTGAAAACTTCCCAAGTTTGATGAAAACCATGGCAGTAAACATCCAAGAAGCTCAATAAACTCCAAGTAAGAGGAACTCAAAGAGACCCACACTGAGACACATTATAATCAAACTTTTGGAAGACAAAGATAAGGACAAAGGGAAAATCTTGAAAGAAGCAAGAGAGAAATGACTTGTCACATATGACAGAGCCTCAATAAGATTGTTGGCAGATTTCTCATTGGGAACTTTGGAAGCCAGAAGGGAGTCTTGCAGGGTGAAATGAAAGGACATTAGCCAGTTACGCAAATCCATATGGAGAAATAAAGATCTCAGTGAAAGTAAATATATGGGCAATTATAAAAGCTAGTATTGTAACAACTGTTTGTAACTTCACTTTTTTTTGCTACATTATTAAAGAGGCAAATACATTTTTTTTTAAGTTACTGGTCTAAAAGGTAGTATTATTATAACTTTGGTTTGTAATTCCAAATTTTGTTTTCTACATAATTTAAGAGGCTAATACATTTAAAAGAATTATTAGTTTATGTTTTGGGGCACACAATGTACAAAGATGAAACCTCATGACATCAACAACCACAAGGGATGGGGACAGAGCTGTAAAGGAACAGAGTTTTGGTGTGTTATTGAAGTTAAGCTGGTATAACTTCTAATTTGAGTGTTATAACTTCAGAATGTTAAATGCAATCCCCATGATAACCACAAAGAAAATAGCTGTAGAATGCATACAAAAGGAAATGAGAATTTCTAATATTTCACTACTGAGAAATCAACTAAACACAAAAGATGACAGTAATGCAGGAAATAAGGGACAAAAAAAGCTATAAGGCATAAAGAAAGCAAATAGTAAAATGACAAGTAAGTCCCTCCCTATCAGTACTTTATTTTAAATGTAAATGAAAATAAAGGTAAAACCTTTATTCTCATGGAGTGGCTGGGATGAACAAAGTCATGTGAAAATACCTACCTGAGTGACTAAATAGACGTTTCTCTCTCTGTTCCTTTTTGCTTTTTCTGCTTGTATTGTTTCCCTGTTTATTGCAACCACACCTTAATTGTAAGCTGTCTCAAACACTTCCTGGAAGGAGATGGGCTTTAAAACAGGTTTCTTTACATTATTATGCCTGTTCATGCCTCACCACTTTATTTGTCCAACTGAAGGGCATTGCATCCCCTGGTTCTCCCCCTCTTTTTCCCTCCTCCAGAAGGCACACAACTTGGCAAGATTCTCACAGTGAGAGAGTGTGAAAACTTCCATATGTGGGTGGTAAAGGTGGATTCTGAATACAGTTTAAATGTAAATAGATTTTAATTTCCACTCTTTTTCACAATGGATGATTAGCATTGATCTAGCTTTCATTTCACTGACCTTTCCTTCTATAATATTCAATCTGTTTGTAAGCCTACCCACTAATATTTTCATTTCAAATATAGTATTTAAAGTTCTAGTATGCCATTTTTAATTGCTTCCATTTATTTGCTGATCCTTATCTGTTCATTCATTTTGACCAAGTTGTCCATTAAATTCTCAAACATTTTCATAATGGCTGTTTTTTTGTTTTTGTTTTTGTTTTTTTGTTTTTTTTTTGCGGTATGCGGGCCTCTCACTGTTGGCCTCTCCCATTGTGGAGCACAGGCTCCGGACGCGCAGGCTCAGCAGCCATGGCCCACGGGCCCAGCCGCTCCGCGGCATGTGGGATCTTCCCAGACCAGGGCACGAACCCGTGTCCCCTGCATTGGCAGGCAGATTCTCAACCACTGCGCCACCAGGGAAGCCCCATAATAGCTGTTTTAAAGTCCTTGTTTACCATAACCAACATCTGAGTTATACCGGGGTCCATTTCTCATCACTATGTGTCACATATTCCTGTTTCTTTGCATGTCTAATAACGTTTTAACAATATATGTCTGACATTATGGATGACATGTTGTAGAGACTCTGGATTCTGTTATTTTCCTCTGTAGAGTGCTGGTTTTTGTTTGAACAGTTAGTTAACTGGTCTGGACCCAAATTCCAAACCCTTTTTCTCCTGCAGGGAACGTCAACTGAAATAACTAATTTTTATAGCCTCTTAGATGTTGGTATTTCCTGGGGAAACTGAAATCTTTCCTATGCATGGACAGTTAAGTTGTCATCCAAGGTTTTGGTCAGAATTTTTTTTTTTTTTTTTTTTTGGCTGTATTGGGTCTTTGTTGCTGCACATGGGCTTTTTCTAGTTGTGGCAAGTGGGGGCTACTCTTTGTTGCGGTGCACGGGCTTCTCATTGCAGTGGCTTCTCTTGTTGTGAAGCATGGGCTCTAGGTGCGCAGGCTTCAGTAGTTTCAGCACGCGGGCTCAGTAGTTGCGGCACGCGGGCCCTAGAGCACACAGGCTTCAGTAGTTGTGATGTGTGGTCTCAGTAGTTGTGGCACAGAGGCTTAGTTGCTCTGCAGCACGTGGGATCTTCCCAGACCAGGGATCAAACCCATGTGCCCTGCATTGGCAGGTGGATTCTTAACCACTGTGCCACCAGGGAAGTCCCTTGGTCAGAGTCTCTATGCTGACTTTGGGATACCCCATTTTGTGTATCCCTCTTTCTGGGATTTCTCTATTACTTTTCAGCCTCCTTTACATCTAACAACTCTACCCTCTGACTCCTCAAGTCTTTCTATGTGAGTTCTAGCCACCTAGCTCTGTGTGAATTGAGAGATAACCTCAAATGAAAAGCTGTATAAATGTGAATTTTACCCAATACCTTCCCTCCTTTCAAGGATTGGTCTGTTTTTGTCCCTCTCCTTTGCCTTCAGATAATTTTATTTAACTTTTTCTTTAAATTTCATCCAGAGCTTATGACTATTATCTATGGGAGTATTAGTCTGGTATAATCTACTCAGCTGTGACCCAAAATAGATTCTAATTCTGCACTAATTTAATTTAATTATCCTCCTTCACCACCTTCTTTTTTTCCTCTAGGAAGAATGGAAATCAATAGAAAATTTCCAACATTGATATGGATTTTATTTCCTGTATGGATCATGTATGGTATATACTATTTCAGGTAACTATAAACCATTGGTGAATAGTAATGGCTTCCTTATTCTTTTTCTGAATGGTGTCTTTTGAAGAGCCGAAGTTTTTCTAATTTTGATGAAGTATAGTTTACCATTTTTTCAGCTGTTGTTTTCTGTCACCTAAGAGACATTTATCTACCCCCAAGTTACAAAGATCTTCTCCTATGTTTTTCTCTAAAAGCCTGTGGCTTTAGCTTTTATGCTTAGATCTGTAATTCATTTTGAATTAAGTTTTTGTATGGTGTGAAATACACACAACAACATGGGTGAGCTGCAAAACTTTGGAGTGAAAAAAGCCAAATGCAAAGAGTGCATCAGTACAATTCTATCTATATGAAGTTTTACAGCAGGACTAACTCAGCTATGGTAATAGAAATCAGAAAACTGGTTTCCTGGGTAGGGGAAGGACTTCCCCTGGGTGGGGGAAGGACTCCAAGGGGCACAAGAAAAGTTACTGGGATCATGGAGATGTTGATACTGTAAAGTGGTTTTTACATACACATGTACATTTGTTACAAATCCAATGAACTGTACACTTAAATTGCATGTGTTTTACTTTATGTAAATTATACTTCAGTTAAAAATGTATTATGAAGCTTTAAAAAAATCCCCAAGGAAAGAAAGAAACTTAAGTTATCCTATTTTTTTTTTCCTAATTGGACAAAATCTAGTCCCCTGGTAATGACAAAGAGAAGCTACTGGCATATGAGTTGTTAAGGCTACAAGTGTCTAATTTTTTCATCATCAAAAGAGAATCTGGGGCTTCCCTGGTGGCGCAGTGGTTGAGAGTCCGCCTGCCGATACAGGTGACACGGGTTCGTGCCCCGGTCCGGGAAGATCCCACATGCCGCGGAGCGGCTGGGCCTGTGAGCCATGGCCACTGAGCCTGCGCGTCCAGAGCCTGTGCTCTGCAACGGGAGAGGCCACAGCGGTGAGAGGCCCGAGTACCGAACAAATACTAGGTTATCTGATTCACGATTTTTCAAAGGTCTCAAAATGTCCTGCTTGAAAACCGTCTACCCTCTTAGGATTCTCTACATGAATTCCCAACCCATTATACCATAAATGTTAAATCTCCAAGAAGAAGCTGTATAAAATTACTATGTGATCTTTGTAAAACGAAAGGTAAGAGTTTGTCCTTAAGTTCAACCATCAAGCCATATCTAATTCCTTTCTGCACACAGAGAATTTCATATTCCACAAATTACGTATCACAAAGGAGCTCTGTAAACTTGATGGCTCAAATTCCAAGACCAATGCACAAATAATCTAAAAATTATAGTTTAGCCTCCAGCCAGTGGTCTGAATCAATTTTGTATTCAAATACTTTTGAGAAGGGGCACATATTTTATGCTGTTAGCAGTCCTTTCACCTTTCTTAGAATGATCTTCATAATATTGTTTAATTAAAAATAATAACTTCCTTCATAACTATACAACTCTTTAGAGTCCAAGTAAGTATTTTCATAATGATCTCTTTCTCTGACACCCACCCTGTGAGCTAGGGTGGCTTGGAAGTGGCATTTATACTTTTCTTTTCTGTAGGAAAAGCCCTTTGTGCTTTAGAAAAAGACAAATAAAGGTTGTAAGAGCTCTTGTATCAGGTCAGCTTATGCCAGCTAATGTCCTAAGTCTTTGGGCAGCTAGCTCAAATAAACAGTGTTTCTACTGACTTAACTCTATTTTCGTATAGACAGATATCCAAGGAGCAGAGGTGCCTTACATCCCAGCCAATATCTATTACCTCATCTAGTTTAAGTCATGGAGAGGTAGGATTCAACACAGCATACTCTGTGTACATTGTGCTTTGTTTAATCTAGTTTTATCTGTTTTTTTTATCGTTCCAGGAAAGAATGAGATACCAAAGGAAAATAATTCAATTGTTATTAATCTTATTGTTTCTGTGGGCCTTGCATAGAGCGTATCATTTCAGGTAACTTTAAAAAATTAATGATATTTTATTCTGGTGTTGGTAAGGATCTGGCATGTCAGAAAGGTGATAGGTTTCCCCCCTGAATGGATCAGCATCTAAATATATTGATCCTAATACACCCAATTATATCCAAATAATATCCAAGTATGTCAGCATAAACATAGCCTTGGCATACAAGTTCTTTGTTTCTAACGTAATCAGAGCTAAATGTAAATTTTATAGGCCCATGTGTGTGAGGAGAAGCAATGTTAAGCCATCAAGACAGTTTCCATGTAATTATGGCAGTGTAACGTTAGTACGTGTTATAGAGAAACTGCCGTTTTTAAATACGTGGCATTTTTTAAAAAAAGAAATGTCCCTAATATTGTTGACTTCAGACACTAAGTGTGGTATTTGCCCTCCCCATATTTGAGCAAGAAGAAAGTCTTCATTGGCAATTAGCAAATTTCACTGGGGTTTTTCTTGTTGGTTGGTTGGATTTTTTGGCCTCGCCATGCAGCTTGCAGGATCTTAGTTCCCCTACCAGGGCTCGAACCCAGGCCCTCTGCAGTGAAAGTGTTGAGTCTTAACCACTGGATCACCAGGGAGTTCCCACAAACTTTGTTGTTTAAATGATATTAAGTAAGTTTCTCTGTCATTTGTATCTCAAATAATTACTTAATTTTTTCAGATATAGCATATGAGGTCATAACTACAGTGATTTTTATCATGTTTATTACTGTATCTCTATAACCAGCAATGTATTTGGCACATAGTGTATGTCTTAGTCTATTCAAGCTGCTATAACAAAATACCATAGACTGGTTGGCTTATGAACAACAGAAATTTCTCACAGTTCTGGAGGTTGGGAAGTCCAAGATCAAGGCACCAGCAGATGTGGTGTATGCTGAGGACCTACTTTCTAGTTCATACACAGCCATCTTTTCAATGTGTCCTTCCATGGCAGAAGAATCTCTGCCATGGGAATCTCTTTCCTAACGGCACCAATCCCATTCATAAGGGCTCCATCCTCATGACCCACTCACCTCCCAAAGGCCCCACCTCCTAATACCATCACACTGGGGGTTGGAACTTCAACATATAAATTTGAGAGGGACACAAACATTCCATGCATTAACATTATATGTTCATTAAATATTTGGTAATATTAAGTAGTAAAATTAGGTAATAAAATTAATGGATTTATAGGGGTATAACTCTAGTCATCTTAAATGTGGAAGCCCATTATTTTAAAATTAATACAATGCTTTTCATTTATCCTAAGCACAAAGAAATTACAAAGGATATATCAGTGCTGGTAAGTCTTTATCTACAGATATACTATGACCTCTTCTTTGAAGATGAAATCAGTTGGAGGGCAATGGACTACATGCAAGTCCTTGGTTCCGATGGACAGGATAAACCAAAGCAATTGTACAAATAGGCATTGGAGATATTTGTTTAAGGTCAGAGTACTAGGAGTCAAAGAAAGAGCAGACTGGCAGAGCGCCACCTCTGATTAGAGGAATGAGACCTGGATAGAGGAAATGTGTTACAGAAGCCAGAACCCTGCCTCCAGGAACCTTGGGTCCTTTAAAGGACCCAAGCTTTAAAGCTCTGGGAAAACACACAGGAGCCCAGTGTTGGCTAACAGACTCTCAGGTATTAACCACATACCACCTACAAAATCATGCCATCAGAATGTGTACAGAGAGGAAATTCCCCAAAGATTGTCCAAGATTCAATATCATAAGATGTTCTTCAACTTCTCCCTACAGTCATGGGAACAAACATAGTGAAGTGAAAGCAACTTTCCTTTCTGTTGCTCGTTGTGTCCAGGGACTTGTCTCTCTGAGGGTTCCATGATTTTTAACACCCCCACTAAGACCAAGACTCCATACTTGGGTGAGCGGTGCTCTGCATGAAAGTAATAAAGAAGGTTTTCATATACCAGGCAGAGTATGTTTCCCCTATATACATCCATGGCTAGCAGGGCACTGGAACTTTCAACCACCTGAAAAAAGCAGGAAAATCCTAGGCAAAGGTGGGAACATTCAAGGAAAGTCTGCTACAGCAGACACTGATAGAAAGAATGGATTAAAATGTTTTCTGCCAAAATGTATTTAATGCAATACAACCTAACAATCATTCTCTCTATTATTAATGTTAGTTCTCCTTAGCATCAGGATTCTATAGCCCTAGTATAGTAATACTCATCATCCAAGGCATCACTATCAGTGGAAGCTGGTGCCTGGTAGAATGTCATGTCTCAGCCACACTCTGCCATAGCAGTTACTCCCATCTGTGTACATAGGCACAAAGACAGTCTCATGACATACGACTCAGCTCCATAGCTGCCTCATCCCCTCGTTAACTCAGCCCAGGATCAGCTCTCTAAGGGTGTCCTAGCCAGGGTGCTATTAGAGTATTTAGGAAAGAGGAAGAGTAAGGACTCAGGCATGATTGCTTGTCTTTTCACCTACTGTGCAACGATGGACAAGATAATAAAAGCTCTCTGTGCCTCAGTTTATCTCATAGTGGTGGATTAAATTTGATAATATAAGTATTCAATAAGTATTAGCGATTAATGAAGGGAATCCAAGCTCATCTGGCAGATTAGGGAATTCTCCCCTTAGGAAGGGATATTTAAATGAGACCTAAAGGCTATGTGGGGATTAGCTGGTACAGCTGATACTACAACTGAGTATTCAGCCAGCCATTTCATAAAGTTAGCTGCTTCTGGATCATGAGTCACATGGTAAAACCAGTGAACCCCATGGACATGAGCCTATTGTAGCACTTACTTGACAATAAAATCTATCTCCCCAACAGAGGCAATGGATAAAGCTTTCTATCAGTCCACAAGTGGTGGTGCTGACAAAAGCACTGTGGGAGGACTTCCCTAGTGGCACAGTGGTTAAGAATCCACCTGCCAATGCAGGGGACACAGGTTCGAGCCCTTGTCCGGGAAGATCCCACATGTCGCAGAGCAACGAAGCCCGTGCGCCAAAACTACTGAGGCTGTGCTCTAGAGCCCGCGAGCCACAACTACTGAAGCCTGCATGCCTAGAGCCTGTGCTCCGCAACAAGAGAAGCCACTGCAATGAGAAGCCCGTGCACCAAAACAAAGACCCAAGGCAGCCAAAAATAAATAAATAAATTTTAAAAAAGAAGCACTGTGGGGAAGAAAGGCAATCTGTATTCAGAATATATTTGTTTGAGGACAAATTTCTTTCCCTTCCCTGATGGAAAAGATCCAAGGTAACCAATAAGCCACTGGTGGCCAGCTGGTCCCTCAGAAGAAAGGCACCATATGAAGTACTCTGGGTGGCCTCTGCTGTTGGATGGCTGGGCATTTAGCAGTGGAGCAGAGGCCAGGTCATCAGTGATGAAAGTGATACCAAGCAGGGCCCTGTGGGGCTCCTGGACACAAAAGCCTTTCTGTGTCCCCCATTTCTTTGATTACAGGAAATAGGCTTCATTCCAATGGGCAGATTCAAGCAGTTGTTAATTAGGGAAGGGAGGGGATGCAAGACAAGGGAGAAACACACAGTCAAGAGAAACAATATTGCAGCCTTTGGGCAAGGTCCTGGTTCCCCATCAAAGGATACACACAGTATCTTTGAGCTGTTTTGCAGATACAGAAACCCCCACTAGGTGGAAGGAGTTAATGGTTAACGATGGTATGCTGCCCACAAGCACGTAGACCCCAGACCAGTTGGAACCTGAAAGTTGATGTTGCTGACTCCTACTTACCTCACCACCAACCAATCAGAAGAATGTCCATGAGCTGCTCACACCCTCTTTGAACAATTAACATAAAACTCCTCACTACTCTCTCCAAGTGGGGACACACAGTTGTTTGTTTTTGTTTTTTTTTTGGTGTCAGAAGTGGGATTCGAAGACACACAGTTTTGAGGGCATTAGCCTGCTGTGGCTCCCTTTGCCTGGCAAAGCAATAAAGCTATTCTTTTCTACTTCACCCAAAACTCTGTCTCTGAGACTTAATTCAGTGTCAGGGTGCAGAGGCCAGATTAGGCTTCAAATGGAAGTCTGTTTTACTAAGCCCGTGGAGAGCCTCCATCCCTGCCACTAAAGCCATTTCGTACACGGGCCCCTCCAGCAAGCACTGGGGTGACTACAGAAAGAGGCTGACCAACATCACAGAACAAATGATCTTCTCTATTTGATTACTGTGAACCTCCTCTACTGAGAGCACTCTTTGGGGAGCATTTTCATGGGATACACATAATCCTTACACTCTGTGCCTATTTCAGCCCCTACAGGACCTCCGACCTTCTTACCAATGTTCCAATCTGCCAAGGTCCAGTCTCCTAGAAATGACTTCCATTTGATAATGGATTGTAGCTGCATATAGCTAAGCTTTTAGTTTGTTGGATCAGATAACATTAAGTTCATGGTGGGTAGGAAAGGTCATAACTCAAATTTAGAATCCCATGTGTCCAGCATTCATCTGCTACCTGAGCTATGCAAAATGTTCCATCCAGTGTATTTTCCACATGAATCTGCTAAGGGGCACAGAAGCTTCCTCTGCAGATTCTACCTTATAGAGAGCCTTCTCTCGCCCTGGGCATCACTCAGAATTGTCAGGGTTACCACTTTCTCAATAGGTCAGAGCAGTGCACTCAAATACAATATATGTTTCCTCCAATATCCAAACAGTCCCACTGAGCTTGATGCCCCTGGTTTGGTGGTAAGTGGTGCAATGAGCAGGAACTTGTTTAGAGCAGATACACCCTGCATGCTTCTCAGAAACATCAGTGGTGTGGCAAGCCACTGAACTTTGATGGGGTTTTTCTTCCACCTTCTGGTATATATTTGTATTAGCATGACATCTGGGATTCTTGCTCTTTTCTGCTCAAAATATTCAGCATGATGCTAACAATGATATCCTGTGAGTTGCCCAGGTGACCAAGGACCCTGTGGATTATGTTATGACAATGCAGGAGAATTCACATAGCTCTAAGGTTTATCGATGTCTCTGCCAGGTAAAAGCAAGCTGCTTTTGATAATCCATATAACTGATATAAGGAAAAACATCTGTCAGCTACAGACCAAATACCAGGGACCATGTTCATTCGCTCCAGGAAAAAGATGCAACACCTGGAAAAGTAGCTGTAATTGGAGTCACCACGTAACTAACTTTATAATGATCCATGGGCATTCTCCGAATTCATCTGGCTTTTATACTGGCCAGACAAGCAAGTTAAACGAGGATGTAATAAGGATGAACAGCCTGTAATGTTCAAGTCCTTAATCGTTGCACTAATCTTTACAGACTCCACCTGATTTATTATTTAGTAGGAGAGCCTTTTACATTGGCTTCCGTTTGACCCTGCTCACCACAGTAGCCCTTACACCATGGGTCAGAGACTGATGTAAATATTCTACCAGTTGCTAAATATCAGTATTTCAACCGTGAATTTGATAGGGACACACAATTAGATTTTGAGCCTTATCCTCAGCTCATGATCCATATCCTCATGATGAACACTTACACGTACACACGCGCACACAAAAATGACACCATAAGACTGATCTTATTCTGTGCCCATGCCTTGAACTGAGAGTTTAAATTTCTAGACTTATTATTTTATTTCTCTAAGCTCTCATCCCACAGACCTTGTCCTCATTATAACCATGAGGGTTAGTATAGCAGCTACATAATGTCTTCCCTTTTTTTTTTTTTTTGCGGTACGCGGGCCTCTCACTGTTGTGGCCTCTCCCGTTGCGGAGCATAGGCTCCAGACGTGCAGGCTCAGCAGCCATGGCTCGCGGGCCCAGCCGCTCCACGGCATGTGGGATCTTCCCGGACCGGGGCACGAACCCGTGTCCCCTGCATCGGCAGGCAGACTCTCAAGCACTGCGCCACCAGGGAAGCCCATCTTCCCTTTGATTGACACTTCCTACCAAGCAATAATAGGTTATAATTTAAATAATTGTGATGCCACTATATACCACAGATTTCTAGTAACCCACAAGTAGAACAGGGTTTTGATAGGGACAGAGTAAAGGGACAAAGTAGATAATTAAATACTTATTCCCACTAGGGGATTGTAAGTAAAGAAAAAGTATGGGAGAACCATGTAAGTTAATGATCACTCCAGAAAGCAGGTTTGCTTAACCACAAAACCAAGCAGGCTTGCTTAGCAACAAAACCATTCAAGAGAAGCATGAGACATGCCCCAAAACAATAAAACAATGGTGGCATGAGACCCACATCTTGCCCAGTGAGCTCAGTAAGTTAATGACCCATAGGACATGCTCTCTGCACACATAAAAAACAATAATTTGTGGAAAGGTGACATTTCAAAGTGAAAGACCCTCATTGTACTGAGACGTGAAATAATTTTTCCATAGTGCCCTGACAGTCCTAGCTTGACCACGCAGGGACAAGAAAACTCCCCTGCCCAACCTGGAGAAGGAGCTGATGATGGAAGTGTGATGTCTACTCAAGAATGAGGAAGTGGTCTTTTCCCCCTCCCCCCTTTTGTTTTAACTATAAAACTGTAGCCCACTAAGTTCTCGGGGCATGGCACCCTCTCACCTGCCCGCTTGTAAGCCTCACATGTGTCTTATTCTAATAAAACACTTCTTATCTATCACTTTGCCTCTCACTGAATTCTTTCTGCACTGAGACATAAAGAACCAGAGCTCCTTGGAGCCCCCTGAAACGCCACCTAGTGGTTTCAGTTTCATGGTAGTCAAACTTAAATAGGTGATCAACCCAATACCAGAATCCCATTTTGAGAGACAATTGCTTAGGGTCTTTGGCAGATAGCTTGCAAAATTGACATTATTATCCCCTCTCTGTATCCATGGCCTTTTTGCATTGCCCTAGCTAATGTATTGAACAGCCAGATACGTGAATATAGACCAGCAATCCCCAAACCAACTGACCAGAGTATTGTAGATACATGAGTGCTTTCCCAGCTGAGATCAGCTGAACCTGGCTCAGATCAGCAAAAATGATGCATGGCCTCATAAGCAAAAATCAAGCATTGTTGCTTTAAGCCATTAAGATTTGGGGCGGGTTTTTATGCAGCAAAAGCTATTTGATACCAGAGTACCCCAAGTATATACTAGGAACTATATCAATCAGGGTCTAGTCAGAAAAATCTGGGTTTTTAAAATGAGGGATTTTAATTCAAGAATTGGTTACACAGGTGAAGGAATTGCTAGGGAGCTCAGTGGGACAGTGAGGTGACTGAGAAGCTGTGACCAACCCAAGATCCAGAAGGAGGTGGTCTTACTAAAGGCCCAAAACCAGGGCCATCAGGAGAGTTGGAAACCCCTACAACTATGAAGGGCACGGCTGTCTGATGGAAGGTGGAATCACAAAGGAGGTTTTAACTCCAGCTTTGTGATTTTTCTTTAAGCTCTCTAGTGCCTTTAGATACAGCCATTTAACCTGCCAGTTGGTCCTTGATCTCTTTATGTCCTTCATTTCATTATATAAGTTAATATATGTACGTAGTGTACTGCCTGGCCCATAAGTCAGTGTTATACCAGTTATCATCATCATCATCATCATATTTTTATGGCAGGAACTGTTGTTCCCCAAGGCCTTTGTCATCAATGAGCACCTCATTCATGGGAGTCCAGGGATAATTTAATTAGCTGTTTAACGCCATATTTCACAGCCTGCCACATACCTCTCTCTGAATACTAATGTGATTTCTCAGTTGCCTTTAAGCCCCAAGCAAGGCCTAATAACCAATTCTAGAGTCCCCCAGTTTCCCCAAGTTTATGTTGCCTACAACCCCTCTTTCTTGTACCAGTACCCGAATTTGTCAGGACTCTGAAAATGATTCTGATTCATCTAAACAGAGAAAAAATTTATGGAATGGCATGTTGGGTAGGAAAGTTGAACCCTCAAATCTTAGTGACCTTAACACAAAAAAACCTTCCTTACTCACCATACATTACCAGTGAGGGCTGGAGCCAAGCAACCTGCTCCATATTGTCACTTGGGGACCCAGAATGGTAGTGGGTCCACTATTTGTGATATTGCTAGTCACAATGTCAGTGGAAGAGAGACTTTTCAGTGCCTCAGCCTGGATTTATCGCACGCCCCTGCCAAATGCAAAAGGGCTAGGAAGTGCTATATGCCATCTGCCTGGGAAGGAAGAGGGAACTAGATCGTAGTGAGTAATAGCAATGTTTACTACAGAATGGTAGGAAGCAGTTCACAGTTCTTAGCAATCAGCAGCTGAAGAAGTATAAAGGGACTTAGGAAGGAAATGCACAGATAAGATTATGCCATAGATATAAATCTCTTTGAGCACCAACCCTGACCGCATCACTTATTCTCCCTGCTGACCTCCAAACACTTAGAAACATCTGCCATAATGTTAGTCCTTGACTGTATTACAAATAATCTCAAAATGAATTCCCTTAAGTCTCAGAGTTCCAGGTAGCAGAATCTGATTAGCATGGCAGGCAGTTTAGATCATGTGCCCATGTTTTAGCTGCAACTGGCAGGGAAAGGAAATTTCTGCCTATTTCAGTTTCCATACTGGACAGAAGGATGCTTTTGCTTCTTGAATTTAGGATTCCCTCTAAATGAAGGGTGTTCAGGTTTGGGGCAGCCAAAATATAAAAATGTGCATTGTATAGTTTGAATGTTTTGCATATTTAAGGGTATTATATAAGTAGAAGCACACAATATATGTTCTTTTCTGTCTGGCTTCTTCCACAGTATAACTATTTTGAGGTCCATTCATGTTGTTGCATATATCAATACTTTGTTCTTTTTTTATTGCTGAATACTATTCCATTCTATGGACATTCCATGCCACAGTTTGTTTATACATTCACTTGTTGTTGAACATTTGGGGTGTTTCCACCTTTTGGCTACTACCAAGAAAGCTACTGTGAACAGTCATGAACAGGTCTTTACATGGCCATATGCTTCTGTTTCTCTTGGGTAAATATCTAGGAGAGGAACTGCCAGATTGAATGGTAAGTGCTTGTTTAAATTACTAAGAAACTGCCAGACTTTTCCAGAGTAGTACCAATTTACTTTCCCCCCAACAGCATATGAGAGTTGCAGTTCTTGGAACCTCACCAACACTAGGTGTGGTCAGTTTTCTTAAATTCTAGCCATTCTAATAGGTATGTGGTGGTAAATACTGTGATTTTAATTTGCATTTGCCTAAAGACTAATGATGATAAAGACTAATATGGCTTTTTCATATACTTATTTGCCTTCTGTGTGTGTTTTGTTTTATTTTGTGGTGAAATGTCTGGTCAAATATTTTGCCCATTCTTAATTGTATTTCTCCCAATCTCCACTTTCCTTTTCATTGTCTTAAATGTTTTTTCTCCTATATATTTTATTGTTTTAAATTTTACATTTAGGTCAGTAATCCATTTTGAGTTAATTTTTCTTGTATGGTGCAAAGTGCTGATCAAAGTTCTTCTCTTTTTTTTTTTTTTTTTCTTTTGGGATATGGATATCCAATTGTTTTAGAGCCATTTTTTTAAAAAAGACTATCCTTTCTCCAATGAATTGCTTTTTCCTATTTGTCAAAATCACTTGTACATATAGGTGTAGATCTATTTCTGGACTCTTGATCCTGTCCCAGTAATCTTTTTGTCTATCTTAAAACCATATGGTCTTAATTACCTTTAAATCTAAAATTATGTCTAAAAAAATTTTTTATTTAAAAATATAAAAATTCAGAGACCTAATAGAAAATGAACAAAGGTATGGACAATTTACAGAGAAGGAATTACAATGGCTTTTAAACAGGCAAAAAGATGCTCAACATCAACCATAATAAAATAAATGCAAATTAAAACTCCACTGAGATACAATTCCCACATTTCAGACTGTCAAATACTAAAAATTATAACAACACACTATGTTGATGAGGGTGCAAGGAACTGATTACTTTTATCCACTGATGGTACAAAGTTAAACTGGAACAATCTCTATGAAAAACAATTCAGTAACATTTATTTAAATTTTAAATGGGTTTAACCTTTGACCCAACAATTCCATTTCTAGGAATTTATCCTGCAATATAGTTCAACATGTGCTCATAGAGCGTGTTCAAGTATTTTCACTGTGGCATTTCTTAGAATAGCAAAGACAATAAATAACCAAAATCTCTAGCAAAAGAAAACTGGTAAAATAAATTATGATATAGTCATATAACAAAATACAGTTTACCAGAAAAAGAATGAGTCAGATGTATGAGATGTACTGGTATGATCTTCAAAATATACTGATGAGTGATAGTTTGAAAGTACTGAAGAGTGTTTTTAGTATCCTCACATTTGTGTGAAAAGGGGAACTGTATACTTAAAAATGTATATATGCTTTCAGGGCACAGAATAGTTATGGAATAAAACCCAAGAAACTATGAATAGTGGCTGCCACTGGGGATGGGATAATAGGAAAAATCAGATGCTGAGGTAGAAGAAGAGTTAGTGTACATTATATAACTTTTTTTCCTGTTAGAATGTGTGTCTTTCTCTTTAAAAAAGAAAAACTATAAAGAAGGCAAAATAAAGGTGCATGCTTATCTCAAATGAAGAGTGAATATCTCAGAAAGTGTGAGATGATTTGATCGTTTTCTTCTTTGTGCTCTTTTGCACTTGAAAAATTTTATAACATGAAAATGTGTTACTTCCTTAATCAGAAAAATAAGTACTTTTACAATATTATTAGAAAGCATAAGAAAAAATTAGCTTTACCTGAGATAATTAGACAATGCCTAAAAGAAGATGCTGCACTTGTTCTGTCATTCATATACACACACCGCTCAAAATCTATTTCCATAAGCAAAAGTCATCGAAAAAAATGTAAGGAAGTATAACAAAGGAAAGTAAAAGCAAACCATTCTTTAAGTCCTTTAGTTTTTCAAATAAGACAAAGTTCTACCACCTGGTAGCCTGAGAAAAACTTCCTACCAAATGTATCATTATGACAGTATCATTATGACTTTCTTATGTTCTCATCATCAAAAAGAGTGGTGACATCACCATTAGTATAAGACTCAAACACCAGGAAAGTATTAAACAATATCTGATTTTTTTTACAGAGACCCCAAAATATAATGCTTGGGAAACATCCTAGGACTTTTCCTCTTTATATCACCAAAACTAAAGGTAAGGCTCTTAGGAAGGAGCTGTATGAAAGTTTGGATGAACTGGCAAAATCACAGATAAGGATCATCCCCAAACCTCGGCCTTAAAAAGATATTGTACAAAATAGGCGACACATCAACATACTCCAGACCTTTAAAAATAATGTCATTGAGGGCAGATTGTCAGAAAATAATTTGGCTAAGTGGAATCTTACCACATACATAGGGCATTTCTAATGGTCTTGAATTTAAAAGGTGGTCATTTCGCATTGCAAGGACACTAAAATTGTGCCCAGTTAAAGCCTCCCCAGTGTGGTATTATCTACAGAATAACTGTAAGATAGAAATATAATGCAAGCCACATTTGTAACTTTAAATATTCCAGGAGTTACACTGCGAAAATGTAAAAGAAATACGAAATTCATTTTAATAATATATTTAATTTAACCCACTATATCCAAAATTTCATTTCAACATGTATTGAATATAAACAATTATTAATGAGATATCTCACATTATTTTTTTCATAGTGAGTCTTCAAAGTCCACTGTTGGACTAGCAACATTTCAAGTATTCACTAGTCACTTGTTGCTAGTGGCCACCATATTGGAAGGTACAGATCTAAAACATCTTGCTCATTAAGTGAGGGTTCAAAAAGTAAATATCAGAGACGTCCATTTTACTCCTACATATAATCTAAAAGCAGGACCTGTTTTTGGATGATGCCTACTGAAAACCAGTTTATGCTTGTAAACGAAAATCCTGCCTAATGCCTTCAACACAAGCTTGGTCATTGGCTGAAGCCAAATATTCCATTTTAGAGCTTAATGCCTTTAATTTATATTTTTAATCACTGTTTACTAGGATATACCTTTGAAAGAGCTCATATATTTTTAGGTTTCTGGTCCTATAGACTTTGAATAAATTATCAGTCTTAATATCTTTGTGAGGAAAATACATAGATAGATAGATAGGGATACATAAATCAACTTTGGGGGCAGAATATATCCTAATGCATAAGTACTCCCTTAGTACTCCATTTTATTGTCACAGAAGCCCAAGTGAAATAGAATGAGTTTTATTGAATTTCTTTTACACAAACAGGGTGGAATTTGATAAAGGAATACAAAAAGAATATCACAGACACTTTGTACCTAATCTAAAATGGATCCCTCCTAAAGGGCCCACCCTATGGGAGATTTCTGAAGCACTTCAAACAGAATAGGTGGTTCTCCTGACTCAAGTCTGCCTTCTTCCTAAGGCTGAGCATTCTGGAATCAGACACTTGGATTGATGGCCAAGCTTCCACAAATTAGTCTGTTATTAGAACGTGGCAAGAAGGTTGTTTTCTACTTCCCCCCAAAACTTTTTATCCTCTTTTTTTCTAGGAGGGAATGAATACCAAATGGAAAAAGCTGTTATTGATGCCATTTGCTTTATCCTTGATGTTGATGAAGCATCATTTTCGGTAAATACAGAAGACTGATGAGTTATCTTCAATGATTGGCAGAGTTGATCTAAAATGCTAAGTGTTGCCCCAAAATATTAATAAATATTCCCTAAATTAATCAGAAATTAATTCCCCTTTGGGGAACAAATCGAATCAAAAATATATTAATTCTTTCATTTTTCAACATTCAACAAATATTTATTGAGCACCTTCTTGGTGCTAGGCCCTATTCTAAGTGCTGGGAAAACAGGAATAACACAAAGTGACTGCTCTTATGAAGCTTTACATTCTAGGTGGAGAAGATGGACAATATGCAAAGAAATATTCAATATAATGTCAGGAGCATTGTATTTTATGTAATAATACTATGAAGAAAGAAATTAGACAAGATAAGAGGATATAGAGCATTGGGGGCTATTTCAGATACATTTTAAACTACATCAAAGTTCCATCTAATAGGAATAAGATTCAAAGTAACCTGCTACAGAAACACAACTATACTGGGAAACAAATTTTTTAACCTGCTAAAATTCTCTCACATAGAAAAACTCACATTCTTCCCGCCTCCATGCCTTCCTTTTTTATCTTTTTAAAATAAGCAATGCAATGCTACTGGTGCTATTTGAAAGTCAGCTATTTGTGGGAGCTAATGTCTTTTAAAATTAACCCTATTGCTTTGGTATCATGTTCCCCATGCTATTTGCCCTCCTGAGGTGTTGCGCCTTAATAGAAAGGACTTGTGGTCACTTGTAACGGTATTAATATCATCTTTTTGAAGGTAATGTGCTATCTTAGTCGAAAAAGAAATAATAGATCGTAAGCTCATTGCAGGCCTGGATTCCAGAACTGGAATGTCACATCAGAACTAGATGCCATGTATTCCAGAACAGGAGTATTGTGCCTGGCACATAGTAGTTTTGTAGTAATTATCTGGCTAACAAGCGAGTGAATGAATGGGTCTGAATTCTAGATTTTTTTGTTATTCAATTGCAATAGGCATTTGTTCAAATTTAACACTAAAATGCCTTTTTTTCTTGTATCTAAAGAATAAAGAAGAACCTAGAGAAGATCAATCTCTGCTGGTAAGAATCTTTGTTCTGTAAGTACTTTACAAACTGTATTGAGGGCAAACTGGCTGGAGTCACGTGGATTCTAATGGCAATGGCAGTCAGAAAGAACAGAAAACTAGACTGAATTTCCTAGAGGCAACCACTGACAAATTTCTTGGGTTATCAGTTCAGACACAAAGTGACTGCTCACTTTGAGTTTATATGGACATCTCCCAATTTTGCTCACTTGACACAGTCATTTGCTTATACCAGACAAGTTTTTGACATTTTCTATAGTTTAAGTATCTCTGTCCAGGTTGATATTTTTCTTTAGATTGATAGCCCTCCTTCCTTAGTCAACCATGTTTTCTACCATTGACCATTGTGTAGAACCCAAGAATTAGTGAAACCAACCTTAAAAAAAACTTTTTTTTAAGTTCTCCATTTGTCATTGTATGTATATATATATATATTTTTTTTCTGTACGCGGGCCTCTCACTGTTGTGGCCTCTCCTGTTGCGGAGCACAGGCTCCGGACGCGCAGGCTCAGCAGCCATGGCTCATGGGCCTAGCCGCTCCGCGGCATGTGGGATCTTCCCGGACCGGGGCACAAACCCATCGGCAGGCTCTCAACCACTGCGCCACCAGGGAAGCCCTGTCATTGTATATTTTTAATAAAGTTGGGTGATTTGGATTTTGAAAGAGCACAAATATTGAGCAATCCTATAATGAAATGTCTTTGGCTAAAAACATCTATGAAATGTCAAAAAGGATACACTTCTAAAGGTTTTACGTTTAATATTTGATTTTGAAATAATTATAGATTCACAGGAAGTTGCAAAGGTAGTACAAAGAAGTCACATGTACCTTTCACCAAATTTCCCTCAGTGTTACATCTTTCATAATGGTAATCTAATAACAGGAAATCAATGTTGGGACAATGTATGTGTATAATTATTTGACATTTTATCACATGTGTAGATTCCTGTAACCACCACAGCAATCAAGATACAAAACTATTCCATCACCATAAAGATCTCTGAGCTACCATTTGTAGACCCACCCAGTTCCTCGCCCTGACTCTCCCTAAACCCTAGGACCACTAATCTATTTTTATCTCTATAATTTTGTCTCTTTGAGAATGTTTTATGAATGGAATCATATAGTATATGATCTATTGAGATGAGACTTTTTCACTCAGCATAATGCCTTGAGATTCAGCCAGGTTGTTGTTTATATTAGTAGGTCATTCCTTTTTCATGCTGTGTAGTATTCCACGAAGGGATGTACCAAAGTTTGTTTAAGCATTCACCTATTGAGGGACATTTTGATTGATAGTTCTTACTGCACGTGAAAAATACTGTTCTACTTCCTTTTGGGTCCAGGGTTTCGGATAAGAAATCCACTTTCATTCAAATTATTTTCCCCTTATAGGTGAATCATTTCTGACTGCTTTTAAGATTTTTTCATCTTTAGTTTTCAGAAATTTGACTATCATGTGCCTTAGCATGTATTTCTTTAGGTTTATCCTGTTTGGGATTCACTCAGCTTCTTGAATCTGTATGTTTGTTTCTTTTGCCAAATGTTAGAAAGTGTTCATCCATTTAAAAAATAATTTTCAGCCCCACCTCTTTCTTCCCTCTGGGACTCCAATTAAATGAATATTAGTTTTTTTGTTATAGTCTCACTTGTCTCTGAGATGCTGTTCTTTTTTTTTTTTTTTTCATTTTTTTTCTCTCTGTTGTTCAGCTTGAGTGATATCTATTATTCTGTCTTCAAATTCACTGACTCTTGCCTCCATCCTCTTCATTCTACTGTTAAGCCTATCCATTGAGTTTTTTTTTTTTTTTTTTTTTTTTGAGTCACGCGGGCCTCTCACTGCTGTGGCCTCTCCCGTTGCGGAGCACAGGCTCCGGACGCGCAGGCTCAGTGGCCACGGCTCACAGGCCCAGCCACTCCGCGGCATGTGGGATCCTCCCGGACCGGGGCACGAACCCGTGTCCCCTGCATCGGCAGGCGGACTCTCAACCACTGCGCCACCAGGGAAGCCCTCCATTGAGTTTTTATTTCAGGAATTGTATTTTTAAGCTCTAAAATTTATATTTGGTTTTTTATATCTTCTATATCTTTGATTTTCTATATCTTTGACTTTCAAATTCTTTGCTGTGACTATTTCTTCATGTTTCAAGTATTT
The DNA here is from genome assembly GCF_937001465.1 of Orcinus orca. Lineage (NCBI taxonomy): Eukaryota > Metazoa > Chordata > Mammalia > Artiodactyla > Delphinidae > Orcinus > Orcinus orca. Next base: position 107,606,678 of record NC_064564.1, on the reverse strand, counting down.
GTAATTGCCCACTGAGGCCTTTTTTTACAATGGCTGCTTTACAATCCTTGTCAGATAAAACTAATATCTGTGTTATCAAGGCATCTGCATATTGTCCTTTCTCACTCAAGTTGAGGTCTTCCTGATTCTTGGAATGATGAGTGATTAGTTATTGAAACCTGGATATTTTGGGTATTATGAGACTCTGGATCTTATTTAAATCTTGCGTTTTCACAGGCATCCTCTGATACTGCTCCAGCTGGAAAATGGGTTGGCACCTCCCTATTACTGTCAGTTGAGAGGTGAAATTTCAGGTTCTCAACTCTGCCTCTATTGTAACTTAGTGGGGAGGGGCTCCTTGTTACTAATGAGGGGGGATGAGAGTTTAGACTCCCCACATGGTCTCCACTGACACTGACCACAGAGAGATGGCCACAGATGCTGAGCAGTGGTGAAGGTTCTAACCCCCACTAACCTCCTCCAACTCCACACCAGTGAGGAGGGTCGGGGGAGCCTCATTACAGGCTGGTGAGGGTGGAAGTTTTCAGTTCTCCACTTGGTCTTTGCTGGAGGGATGGATATGGGGTCAGTTTTTCTGTGGTATTGGGCTGGAGTAGAGTGAGTAGTGCCTAAAAGTTTTCTGCCTTGCTAGGCTGCCCTTTTCCTAGTCCTTTAGTTGTAAAGAGCAGGTTTTTCTCAGGATTCTTTTTGTGTCTATATCCATTGGCATTTCACCTGGGATACATGTGGCAGAAAACCCAAGGAACTCACTGCCATGTCAATCCATGAGTTCTGAGGTGCCTACCTGAACTGGCTTCTTTGCTTTCAGAGTCTTCTTTTGTTTGCTCTATATATAATGTCCAGGGATTGTAGCTATACTTAGGGGTAGGAATAGGAAAAATTAGGACTATTCCACTTTTCTGGAAGCACAACTCACTTAAAAGTTATTCTTATTTTACAAAAATCCTCAGTGTATGAAAGGGAAGTTCTCTCATAACCTTGTCAATTATGTAATTAACTTAAAAGTACAACAAAACCTTAGGTGCATCCTATCTTTAAGTGGAAATCAAAGGTGAACATCTGGACCCCTACTCCAACCCCTTTATTTCAATACATAAGAGTATTTATCACATAATAAGCTACTAATGTTTGATAAATTCAATCTGTATTTTCTATGAATATACATTATTTTCTGGCTCTGTTAATTTTTTAAAATATATCACCCCCCGCAAAAGAAACCATACTGTCCCTTGCCTTCCTGCCCTTGATCATAACCTCTTCACCCTAATGTAGCCCTTATTGTTCCAGACTCAGTTTCTATTTCTTCTCCAAGTGGTTTCCCTTAACCCCAAATTTAGGTTGGATGCCCCATTTATATGCTCTGTTTTCCCTATTAGCACTTATCACTCTGTACTGTAATTATCTATTTAATATCATCTTTCCTGCTCATCTATCAGCTTCCTGAGGACAGGAGACTATCTAAATGTTCATAGTTATAGAACCAGCACCAAATAGTGCCTGTCATATTATAGGGGTGCAACATATATTTGTTGAATGAGCAGATTACTCTTAACATGATTTTCATTTTATACCCAGGGGTCAAGAAGCAAGAGAACCTCAGCTCTCAGACTGGTTTAATCCTAAGTAAGAACCAAAAATTCTGCTCATGAAGTAATAATAATAATAATATAACTCTATTTGAATGGGGAAGATTTTTTTTTCATCATCAAATTTTAGCTAACCTGGGAGGTTTCCAGGACTTGGAATTTTTACTTTTAAGGCTTTTATATACAATCCTAGGACCTATCTATCAAGAATTAGGCAATTAAGGGTCATAATGAGAAAGATGTTTTCTGGTTTAACATTCCTGGTTTTATTAGGAGAAAGAAAAAACCTCTTTAGTAACAGCCTGAAAAATGCCATTAATGACTCCTCTTGATTTTGGCATTAACATTCGGGGGAGAATTTCATTCTTTATAATGGCTGTATACCATAATTTAAGTATTAGCCATTCACTGTTGGTTTTGTATTGTTTGCAGTTTGGGGGCTATTGTAAGTAATATTTCAACAAATAGCCTTACACATATGTTTTGTAAACTGCTATGTGAATTTATCTGTAATATAAATTCCCATTATGGCATCATTGGTTTAAGAGGTTGTGAACAATTTAAATATTGCTTCAGGCTGCTAAATTGCCCTTTAACAATTATACTATTTATTTTCTAATCTACAGAGGATAAATGTTAATAATTTTTATTTTATATATCTACACTTTATTCTAGTAGTATCAAACATTTTATTACTTGAAAAACTTAGTTGAAATATCTCAATTCAATCTGTATTTCTGTAATTATTATTGAATTTGAGCATCCTCTATGTTTACTATTTATTTGTATTTCATCTTATCAGAATGATTTTTTTTTTTTTTTTTTTTCGGACGCGGGCCTCTCACTGCTGTGGCCTCTCCCCTTGCGGAGCACAGGCTCCGGACGCGCAGGCTCAGCGGCCATGGCTCACAGGCCCAGCCGCTCCGCGGCATGTGGGATCTTCCCGGACTGGGGCACAAACCCGTGTCCCCTGCATCGGCAGGCAGACTCTCAACCACTGCGCCACCAGGGAAGCCCCCAGAATGATTTTTTATATTTATATTTTTAATGGACTGCCGGTGCAGAGAATTAGAGGAATAATAATCCTTGCTTCATGACTTACTCTCATCATTAGTTCATGCAAAATCCACTTATTTTATTTATTTGTGTGCTTTCTTGCTTATTTTTAATGAAGCAAAAATTACAACCTTCTATAATGTCAACATCTAGCTTTGTGTCCTTTTCAATACCCCCACTCTGTTTCCTTGCCCTAGTCCCTGAAATAACCACAGTCCTGAATCCTGGTTCATCATCCCCTTGCTTTCTTATTTTTATTTATTTATTTATTTAAACATCTGTATTGGAGTATAATTGCTCTACAATGGTGTGTTAGTTCCTGCTTTATAACAAAGTAAATCAGCTATACATATACATACGTCCCCGTATCTCCTCCCTCTTGCGTCTCCCTCCCTCCCACCCTCCCTATCCCACCCCTCTAGGTGGTCACAAAGTACCGAGCTGATCTCCCTGTGTTCTGCGGCTGCTTCCCACTAGCTATCTATTTTACTTTTTTTTAAAAACATCTTTATTGGGGTATAATTGCTTTACAATGGTGTGTTAGTTTCTGCTTTCTAACAAAGTGAATCAGTTATACATATACATATGTTCCCATATCTCTTCCCTCTTGCGTCTCCCTCCCTCCCACCCTCCCTATCCCACCCCTCCAGGCGGTCACAAAGCACCGAGCCGATATCCCTGTGCATTTGGTAGTGTATATATGTCCATGCCACTCTCTCACTTTGTCCCAGCTTACCCTTCCCCCTCCCCGTGTCCTCAAGTCTTCTCTAGTAGGTCTGCATCTTTATTCCCATCCTGCCTCTAGGTTCTTCATGACCATTTTTTTTTTTAGATTCCATATATATGTGTTAGCATACGGTATTTTTTAAAGTATAAACTTACATCCTCCATGTGTATTCTGGAAAAGTCTATTTTAAAATTTTAGTTGTTTATATCAGTAACTTTATAAAGAGGGTATCATGATGTATGTAATCTTCAGGGATTTATTTTTTCCCTTAATATTAGATTGCTAAAATTCATCTCCAAATTGCATATCACTGACATTCATTTTGATGGCTGCATAATAATTGACTGTGGAAATATACCACAGTTTGTTCATCTACTGCTTCATTAAAGGGCACTTGAACTGTTTCTAGGTTTTTGCTGCTACTAACATTAAGAACTAATGCTCTCTTAAGATGCCTTTCCATAGAGTTCAAAGAGTTTAAAAGGTGAAAAAAAATTATAGATAAAATAGCTGCCCAACATCTTCAACATTTGTCTTCCTCATTCCACTCCAATCGTACTGGCTTCCTTGATATTCCTCAGATACACCAAGCATGCTCTCACCTTAGGGCCTTTGCACCTTCTGTTTTCCTGCATGAACCATGCATCTTCTGTATAGTCAAATGGCTCATTCTCTCACTTCCATCAAGACTCCACACAAATGTTATTTTATCCGTGAAGCCTTCTCCAACCACCCATAAAAAATGGCCCCTCCCATTCCCTTTTTCCCTCACCCAGTTTTATTTTTCTCCATTGCATTCATCAACATCTGGTATACTACTTATTTGCTTGTTTATTCATTTATTATCTGCCTCTCCCAATAGAAAGTGCCTAGAAAAGAATCCTAGACATAGCAGAGGCTCAATATTTGTGGATTAAATAAATACATGAAACCTTTTGACTAATCGAAATGTCAGCATTTTCATAACATAACATACCATTACATAATAGTGGTAGAAGGCATTCTTTCATTAGAGGGCTTGTGCTTTACTATTAAGCATCATGGATTTTAGTTTAAAATGAAATGACCAGGAATTCCCTGGCAGTCAGTGGTTAAGACTCAGCACTTTCACTGCCATGGGCCGGGGTTCAATCCCTGGTCGGAGAACTAAGATCCCACAAGCTATGCAGTGCAGCCAAAAAAAAAAAAAAAAAAAATTAAAACTTAAAAAAAAAAATGTAATTGGGTAACATCTATTAAAAATGAACATACATAAAAGGAATCCTACTTCTAGGACTAGCTGATAAATATAACAGCAACAGTACACAAAGACATAAGATTAAGAAAGTTTATTGTATCATTTTTCATAGTGAGAAAAATTTCAAAAATAAAATGAATACCTATTCGTGAGGAAGTGGCTAAACTCCACACTGTGGAATATTATGCAGCCATTTTAAAAAATGAATAAGAGGGCTTCCCTGGTGGCGCAGTGGTTGAGAGTCCGCCTGCCGATGCAGGGGACACGGGTTCGTGCCCCCGTCCGGGAAGATCCCACATGCCGCGGAGTGGCTGGGCCCGTGAGCCATGGCCGCTGAGCCTGCGCGTCCGGAGCCTGTGTTCCGTAATGGGAGAGGCCCCAACAGTGAGAGGCCTGCGTACCACAAAAAAAAAAAAAAAAAAAAAATTAATAAGAATTAGTCTAGATAACCCGGAAGGATTTTCACAAGGTTGTATTGAGTAAGAAAAACAAGATGCAGAAAGGTGTGCCTATTTCATTATTGTAAAACAAACAAGATTTTAAAAGCCTGGATACATATGTATATCTATGTATATGTGTATATTATACACATATTATCTATAGAATTAAGTGAATATGGAGGAAAAAAGAAAAGAACACAAACTAGGCTAATATGGTGATCCAGCCAGGAGGTGGAGAAATTGTATACTGATAGAGCAGGAGTAGAGGTGGAAATTCTCTAGTACTATTCTATCATGATTCTATCCATTCATAGTAAATTTATTTCCAATATATCACTTCTGATTCTTACTCCTTTTAGACTTATACTCAGTTTCCTAGAACTAGATATAGGTCAATATAGCCTTGACTTATAGAAAGGGTCCCCACCTTCTCTCTCCAGATACACTTTTTGAACAAATTATTCCCTCCCATATTATTAGCATGATTCACATCTCATCAAATTTTAGTGACACATTCTAGCATCAAAATCATTTTAATACCTATTCTCTCTTTTCTAAGAATGTAAATATCTTAGGCCATATATATTATTTCCCTCCCTCATCATTGTGCTTCTTTCTATGTCACACCTATGATAGTCTATAGTACCATGAGACCAGAATTTTATCTGTGTATCTTCTTTCTGGAAATTTTCGTTGTAAACAATATACTTCATGAGCAGGTCACTTTGTGTCCTGCTGAATACTCAGGCCTCATGAGGTGTTGTCTAAGCTTCTCAGATACTGAATATATTACGGTATGAAAGAAGCAACTCAAGTGACATGAAGAAATTTTAATGAAGAGATTGTTAGCAGAGATTTGGGACCCAGCAAAGGAAATGGAGGCACACAGGGGCTTGCAAGAGCAGGAAGCTGTGACTACCCTAAGCTTAAAGGGACAAGGAAAGGAATGGTGCTCCTGGAGACCAGGGATTCCTGAAACCATGAAAGAGTCAACCAATAGAAGTTGCAGTTGTATATGGATACAGCCACTGTCAAGATCTCAACAAAGCTGGAAGAAAGAGAGGAGAATAGGTAACCTCTCTTCCTGCCCTCTGATCTTGTGTTGGGGCCTCCCATTAGAAGAACCAGTTGGAAGCCACAGAGCAGGGGACTGGATGACCAGTCTGCTTCCAGGACATAACACCGGGCAGAGAAGGTCTAAGGATAAATAAGGAGAAGGTAAATAACTAGCACAATCCCCCCTTTTGCCTCTTAGCATCAATTCTCAACCTTCACTTAGATGAAGAAGCTCATGTTCCCCAAACAGGAGAAACACAGTCCCATCAGCTACAAGGTGTTGTCAAGAGATGAGGTAATGGCAATTCAGCCATATTCCCACCTGGAACCTAAATTGTAACAGCCATCTCCAGTGGTCTTCTTATAAAGTGGCAGAGAAAGGGGAAAAATATAATTAACATAATAAATCATGGCTACAATCCCACCTCTGTAACTGTTCAGGATGTTGGTAATCTATGGTATCCTTATCCTCTGCTAACCCCCTGGGTCAGCCAGAGTTCTTATCTGTTAGGGTGATCCAAACCTCCATTCCTGAAGATTCTGAGTCCTTTAGTGGTACCAACTTATTGAGATGCCACAATTTCCTATTGACAATTATTACTAGAAATGGGAGTACTATTGGGCACCCCAGAGAATCTCTTGGGTTCTATATGCAGCCCTCCTTGCCATCATTGTGTGACTACATCTTAATATCCTCTCGGTGATGAAGATCAGCCACCCCAGCCAGTGAAGTAATGCCATTTTCTGCCTCTTAGCTAAGCATCATGAAGAACCCCAAGTGACCTGCTATCAGGTTCATAGAACCATGACTTATTTCCTAGAGGAAGAACTCCTCCCTTGGGATCTAGGAGATCTAAACTCACTGAACCCAAGGTTACAACAATGGCAAGTAAACATTCTGTAAGTGAGTTATTAGATGCAATCATGAGCTGGAACATCTGCACACCCACCTTGCTTTTTGGACCGTGTATTTTAGCTTTGGAAGGAATGGTATCTCATATCGCTCATTGATTCAAAACATGAATGGTATACAATAGGATAGTACCTCAAACTTTCAGGGAATTATCTCCAAACTATCACTGAAATTGAGACTTTCCCTGGCCATTCCACTTTCTACCAGGCCAGCTGCCTCTAGAGAGTGAGGCACATAGTCAGACAAGAGAACTTCATGGAATTGAGCCAAATGTCATTTCATCCTGAGATGTATACCTTAGGCGGAGGCAATGTTATGTGTAATATAATGGCAATGAATAAGGTATCTGCAAGTCAACAAAGCTGACAGATTTGTAGGGTGGGAAAGCAAATCCCTATCCTGAACATGAAACATTTCCCTGAGGGAAAGCTGCTGTCCCTTTCATCATGGAGTCTAATATAATCAAGCAGCCATCAGTTGGCTGCTGGTCCCTGAAAAATGGTGTCATACAGTGGGCTCAGAGTTGGCCCCTGCCGTTGGCAGGTTGGGCACTCAGCACTGGGAGATATTCATGTCATTGAGCTCATCATCATCTCCACCGGAGTCCAAGTACCTGGGGCCTCTTTGTATACAGACACTAAGCCCGCCACAAGGGAGGCTAAGCAAGGCATCTTGCTAACATCCAGAGGGTAGATCATCTTGTCGACCTGACTACTGAAAGCCACCTTTGCAGAGGATATCCTCTGGTCAGATTTACCTCCCAGGCGAAGAGTTTCATACCTAGAGTATAAATCTAATGACTCTAAGTCTCTGCTCTTACTTCTTCCTCTTCTGTTTTATCACACAATTTCTAAACACAGGTTCTTAATTGCTTTCTGCTTTCAGAGACTCTTTTTCTTTCATTCTGGCAGCAAATCTTTAATCAGATCTAATGAGGAAAGAGAGATAATCTTCAAACCCTTTCATTGTCTTAAATAGATATTGATTTGCATCTGTAGCATGCCTAATTTCTAAGTATCATCACTGTTGCAAGGATACATCTGCCCAGTTTTAAGGTAGTTTGAGACTTACAGTCAAATAGAAGTGCATGACTATTAATTCTAAGAACAGAGAGGGTTTAAAAATAAATGTATAAAAAATAAATGTATAAGCTAAAACAGTAAAAGGGTCACTTTAGAAGAATTTGTTATCATATTATTATTAATATACTATTAAGTGTTGCCAAATCCTACACTTGTCTGGGTCTGGATTTGTGATTAAAACCTGCGATCATTAATAGCAAAATGGCTTCTCACTTTGTATTCAATTCCTTCCAAAATGAAGGTCTTGATTGACTTTAATAGTTTAACGCCCTGCCTCCAGCCAAACTATTTATTATTACAAATACTGCTACTTCTGCTGTCATTTTGTTATTATTAGAAGCAAATCTAATGTCATTCTTCCTTTATGGACTAATCACGTTTTCTTCCAGGTTGTAGTGATGGGCCTAAAGCATTAAGGAGAAGGTGAAAAGAGAATACTCTGGATCTTCTAGGAAAAGGGGAGGGAGAAAGAGGAAAAGAAGAAGTTGGGGGGAGGGAGAAAGGAAGATATAAGGAGACAGTGGTGCTGCCTGCTTTAGGCAACAATCAGAGAAATGTTCAGACACCAGGCTATTTCAGTTTAAGCTCCAGTCAGAGCTCAAATAAAAAATCCTTGGGCTCAAAAGGCAGTATGTCATAATGACTAAAGTATAGATTCTGAAGCCCACTGGCTGATCTTGAACCCTGACTCTGCCATTTATTAGCTGTGTGATAGTAAGCAATTTACTCAACCAATCTGTGACCTAAATTTCCTCATATGAAAAACGGGGATAATAATAGTACTTACAGGACATTGCAAGGATTAAATGAGTAATGGAAAGCACTTAATCACCATGCCAGGCACATGGTAAGTATTTGATAATCATTAGCTATTATCACTTAGACAACAACTTTTCCTGTCATAATAAAGTGGTAGCTGCTTAACTTGTTTCTTGTCTGTTCAACAGAAAACGTCCTGATGTAATAACAACAACTGACTGGCTTGCTCCAGTCATATGAGACGGAACTTACAATAGACAGGTCCTGGAAAAATATTACAAAAGGCTGGACATTACCATAGCCTTGGCTGTAATATGTGCTCCCCCAAAATAATGATAGATGGATAGATAAATAGGTACATAGGTAGATAGAGAGACAGATAGACAGATAGATATACACACAAATAATCAAAGGGATATGTGTAAGGGAAAAAATATTCATCAACTCACTCATCAAATATTTACTCAGTTTTTTTAGTGTTGGGATATGTATTGCTTGTGATTAATCTCCACAATTAGTATTCATTCTATCTAGTGCCTGATTGAATTTAAGTGAACTAAAGACATTCTATGAAATATGTATCTTACTTTTATTGTTACAAAGATATTGAGTTCACATTTTCTTTTTAATGCTACAAGAATTTTATTTTCAAACATTAGATATCTACTGAATTCCACGGTAAGTATATTAGATGCAGTCAGGGATAGAAAAAATGTTTCAAAAATATATAATGTGCCCTCAAGCAGCCTACAGTCTAGCAAGGGAGATAAAACTAATCATAAATATCTCTTTTACGAGTTTAAAATGCCAAAAACTCATAAGGAAGACATGGCTAAAATGCATGGTGGTTCAGGAAAGGGAGTAATCATCTTCATAAGAATCTTTATGTAGTCATATCCACTATGTTTCCATAAACTAGTTAGGCATTATAGCATAGTTATAAGAGCTAGAGGTTCTAAAGTCAAAATAGGTTATTATTTTAATCCTCTTTTTTGGGAGAAAAACTGAGTCTTAGTAAGTAGTCTATAAAAGATAAGGATTATTGGCTATTGAAAACACTAAAATTATAAGGAATATTGATGATGACTGTGGCAGGAAGACCTTATGATGGTCCCCAATGATCCCCATATCCTGGTATTCATGTCCTTGTGTAGTCCCCCCACCTGTCCAGCTGCATTGTGAGCTGAATGTAGTGATTTCCTTCCAATCTGTAGAATATAACAAAGATGTTGGGATGTCCCTTTCATGATTAGGTTGCATATGATTGTGATTTCCATCTTACTAGCAGACTTTCTTGCTGTCTTTGATGAAGCAAGTTGAAATGCTGGAGAGGCCCTCATAGCAAGGAACTGAGGGCAGTCATCAGCCAACAGCTAGAAAGGAACTGAGGCCTTCAGTCCAACAACCCTCAAGGAACTGAATTCTGCCAACAACCATGTAAGTGAGTTTAGAAGCAGATCTTTCCCCAGCTGAGTCTTCACATGAGAACTTATCTCCAGCCAACACCTTGATTGCAGCCTTGTGAGAGACCCAGAAGTAGATGGTCCAGCTAAACCATGCCCAGATTGTTGTTTTTTTAAAAAATAGATTTTATTTATTTATTTATTTATTGGCTGCGTTGCGTCTTCTGTGGCTGTGCACGGGCTTTCTCTAGTTGCCGAGGGCTTCTCATTGAGGTGGCTTCTCTTGTTGCAGAGCACAGGCTCCAGGCACGCAGGCTCAGTAGTCGTGGCACACGGGCTTAGTTGCTCCGCAGCATGTGGGATCTTCCTGAACCAGGGATGGAACCCGTGTCCCCTACATTGGCAGATGGATGCTTAACCACTGCGCCACCAGGGAAGCCCCATGCCCAGATTCTTGAACCACAGAAACTGTGAGATAATAAAGATGTGCTGCTTTAAGACATTAAGTTTTGGGGTAATTTGTTACACAGCAATAGATAACTAATGCAGATACCGTTCCTGAAAGTGGTGTGATGCCATGAAAAATACTAAAATTGTGGGAGCGGTTTTGGAACTGGGCAGTAGATGGAACCTGGAAAGATTTTCCAGCTCATGATAGAGTGAGCCTAAATTTTTTGGAATGGACTGTTAGTAGAAATCTGAACTTTGAGGATGCTGTCAGTGAGAGCTCAAAAGGAAGTGAGGAAGATATTATTGGAAACTGTAGGAAGCGGGATCTTTGTTATGTAGTGACAGAAAGCATGACAACATTGCCCCCTTCAGATATGTGGAAAACGGAACATGTATCTAATGAGCTTGGTTTTGTAGATAAGGAGATTTCTAAGCTTCCTTCTTCCTGTTTATAATAAAATGTTAGGAAATGAACTATAAAATAGCCTACTTTCTTTGCAACTTCTGGTCCTAGACAAGATGACAAAGACGCACTTTCCCTTTTACTTCCCTCAAAATAAAATAAAATCCTGGAAATAATTACAGACAACCATAAAAGGACTCGGAAAAGCGGAAAGAGGAAGCAGGCTGGCTAGGGACCTTAGGACTTGAGGAACAACATGATGGTGAGTCCCTGAGATTTCTTTTTGTCTCCCATATATCCCAGACTGGGCACTGAAGAAGGCCCACAACTCAAACCACCAAAAGGTGTAGATTTTTAAAAGTTCTAGGAAAAGCCACCTCTCTCTGGCTGAAGACCCAGAAAAGAGGCAGCACAGCTGAGACCTGGTGGGGAACCCCATCTTCACTCTGTACCTGGCTGGCCTGCTCTGCCTGCACCAGCAGCACCTGCAAGAGTAGGCAGCTGACTCTACCAGAAGTATCAATAGGCCCAGTGTCTCCTGGCCCTCCACTCAGCAGCAGAGGGAGACCTATATCCAAAATCTCCTGGCCTCCATTCAGTGGCAAAGAAGGACTCCCAGCACTACCACCAGAGGCAGAAGGAGGCCCAGGCAGATGTTTCCCTCCCTCAGTGGCACTGGCACAGATGGAATAAGAAGCCTGTTGGCACAAGGTAAGATACAGAGAAGCTAGAGAGAAGAAGATAGGGATAGAAGATAAAGAGAAGTTCCTGGGAAACACTCTCTCGCACAGACTCAGCCTCCTCCATCCACCACCTAGCAGCATTGGGGACCCCAGGAAAGCGCCTTCCACACCCCTTAGGCAACACCATCAGTGATTAGGCAGGCATTGGGTGGTAGCCTTGAGAACAGGCTCAGGGAAACATTCACTACCCCATGGCCCAGCATCTCCCATGCTCCCCCTAGCAGGATCTGCCTGGGAAATCACACTCGGCCCCTGCAGGCAGCATCTGCAGGATCAAACAGGGGCCCCGGTGGTGCCAGGGGAAAGAAGTGGACCAGAAAATCGCTGTATAGGCTCTGAAACCTATATTGTCACAGCTGAAAAAAGTAAGCAAGGGACTATGCACTAAACATAAACAGGGTGACTGCCTGCTGAAAGAAAAGACTTAAATAGGATTCAGGGTCTCATAACTTAATTCTCAAAATGTTCAGATACAAAAAATCACTCATCATACCAAGAACCAGAAAAGTCACAACCTGAATGAGAAAAGGCAATCAACTGATATCAATATAGAGATAAACAAATGTTAGAATTATCTGACAAGGATTTTAGAGCAGCTATCATAAAAAATGCTTCAGGGGCAAGGGATAATTTGGAAGATTGGTATTGACATATATACATTACTATATATAAAATAGATAACATAACTAATAAGAACCTACTGTATAGCACAGGGAACTCTACTCAATACTCTGTAATGACCTATATAGGAAAAGAATCTAAAAAAGAGTGGATATATGTATATGTATAACTGATTCACTTTGCTGTACAGCAGAAACTAACACAACATTGTAAATCAACTATACTCCAATAAAAAATTAATTTAAATAAATAAATAAAAATCCAACTCTTGATTTTGCTGGAAAAAAAAAGCTTTAACAAGCAATTCCAACTTATCTCAAAACAGATGAAAAAATAGAAAACTTCAGCAGAAACATTTCTATCGGTAGAAGGACACATACCATATACTATCATTTATATATTACTTTATAAAATGCAATGTAACACTACATACTATTTAGGGATATACACATATAGGTAAAAATATAAGGATACAAATTGCAAGAATGATCAGCAAATTTGTGATTGTGGTTACCTTTGTGATAGGAAGGAAATGCAATTAGAAAGGGATACACGGTATGTTTCATCTAGATGTGAAATGTTTTGTTTCTTAAGCTTCATTGTTGGTACATGTTCATCATAATAGTCTTTACATTTCTATGTCTGAAATGTTTCATAATAAAAATGACTATTGAAAAACTCTACTAAGTGATGTCTATCTCTTATCGTTTGAAACTTTTCACTTAGTACCTTAAACAAAGCATTAGAGCTTAATGTGGTTAATTTTTGCTTTAACTTTTTTTTTTTTTTGCGGTACGCAGGCCTCTCACTGTTGTGGCCTCTCCCGTTGCGGAGCACAGGCTCCGGACGCGCACGCTCAGCGGCCATGGCTCACGGGCCCAGCCGCTCCGCGGCATGTGGGATATTCCCGGACCAGGGCAGGAACCCGTGTTCCCTGCATCACCAGGTGGACTCTCAACCACTACGCCACCAGGGAAGCCCTGCTTTAACTTTTAAAGTTTTTAAATAAAAATATTAAAGAAGAAATAGAAAATTAGAATATCTTAAAGAAACTGAGTCAGAGGGGAAAAAAATCTTTTCACAAAAATAACTCTAGGCCATTTACAAAAATTAACTCAAAATTGATCAAAAATCTAAATGTGTGCTCCCATGTCTTGGTTATTGTAAATAGTGCTGCTATGAACTTTGGGGTGCATGTATCTTTTCGAACTAGAGTTTTCTCCCTATATATGCCCAGGAGTAGGATTGCAGAATCATATGGTAACTCTATTTTTAGTTTTTTAAGGAACCTCCATATAGTTCTCCATAGTGGCTGCAGTAATTTACATTCCCATCAACAGTGTAGGAGGGTTCCTTTTTCTCCACATCCTCTCCAGCATTTATTATTTGTAGATTTTTTAATGATGGCCATTCTGACTGGTATAAGTTGATAACTCATTGTAGTTTTGGTTTGCATTTCTCTAATAATTAGCGATATTGAGCATCTTTTCATGTGCCTGTTGCCCATCTGTATGTCCTCTTTGGAGAAATGTCTATTTAGGTCTTCTGCCCTTTTTTGGATTGGGTTGTTTGGTTTCTTTTTATATTAAGCTGTATGAGCTGTTTGTATATTTTGGAAATTAATCCCTTGTTTGTAGCATCATTTGTAAAAATTTTCTCCCAGTCTTTAGGTTGTTTTTTCATCGTTTATGGTTTCCTTTGCTGTGCAAAAACTTTTAAGTTTAACTAGGTCCCATTTGTTTATTTTTGTTTTTATTTCCATTACTCTAGGAGATGGATCCAAAAATATATTGCTGCAATTTATGTCAAAGAGTATTCTGCCTATGTTTTCCTCTAGGAGTTTTATAGTATCCAGTCTTACTTTAGGTCTTTAATCCATTTTGAGTTTATTTTTGTATATGGTGTTAGAGAATCGTCTAATTTCATTCTTTTATATGTAGCTGTCAAGTTTTCCCAGCACCACTTATTGAAGAGACTGTCTTTTCTCCATTGTATATTCTTGCCGCCTTTGTCATAGATTAATTGACCGTAAGTGTGTGGTTTTATTTCTGTGCTTTCTATCCTTTTCCATTGATCGCTATGTCTGGTTTTGTGCCAGTACCATACACACTGGCACAAAACCAGTTTCGATAACTGTAGCTTTGTACTATAGCCTGAAGTCAGGGAGTGTGATTCCTGAGCTCCGTTCTTCTTTCTCAAGATTGTTTTAGCTATTTGGAGTGTTTCGTGTTTCCATACAAATTTAAAAATTTTTTATTCTGGTTCTGTGAAAAATGTCATTGGTAATTTGGTAGGGATTGCATTGAATCTGTAGATTGCGTTGGGGACTATGATCATTTAAACAATATTGATTCTTCCACTCCAAGAACACGGTTTATTTGTCCATCTGTTTGTGCTGTCTTCAATTTCTTTCATCAGCATCTTATAGTTTTCAGAGTACAGATCTTTTGTCTCCTTAGATAGGTTTATTCCTAGGCATTTTATTCTTTTTGATGTGATGGTAAACAGGATTGTTTCCTTAAATTCCCTTTCTGATTTCTCTTTCTGTTAGTGTCTATAAATGCAACAGATTTCTGTATATTAATTTTGTAACCAGCAACTCTACCAAATTCATCGATGAGCTCTCGTAGTTTTCTGGTAGTGTCTCTAGGATTTTCTATGTATAGTATCATGTCATTTGCAAACAGTGACCATCTTACTTCTTCTTTTCCAACTTGGATTCCTTTTATTTCTTTTTCTTCTCTGATTACTGTGGCCAAGACTTCCAAAACTATGTTGAATGAAAGTGGTGAGAGTGGACATCCTTGCCTTGTTCCTGATCTTAGAGGAAATGCTTTAGCTTTTTACCATTGAGTATGATGTTAGCCCTGAGTTTGTCATATATGGCCTCTATTATGTTGAGATATGTTCCCTCTATGCCTACTTCTTAAAGAGTTTTTATCATAAATGGATGTTGAATTGTATCAAAAGCTTTTCCTGCATCGATTGAGATGATCACATGGTTTTTATTCTTCAATTTGTTGATGTGGTGTATCAAATTGACTGATTTGCGGATATTGAAAAATCCTTGCATCCCTGGGATAAATCCCACTTGATCATAGTGTATGATCCTTTTAATGTATTGTTGCATTCAGTTTACTAGTATTTTGTTAAGGATTTCTGCATCTATGTTCATCATTTCATTGGCATGCAATTTCTTTTTTTGTGATACTTTGTCTGGTTTTGGTATCAGGGTGATGGTGACCTCATAGATGAATTCAAAAGTGTTCCTTCCTCTGAAATTTTTTGGAATGGTTTCAGAAGGTTAGGTGTTAATTATTCTCTAAATGTTGGTAGAATTCACCTGTGAAGCCATCTGGTCCTGGACTTTTGCTTATTGGGAGTTTTTATATTACTGATTCAATTTCAGTACTGGTAATTGGTCTGTTCATATTTTCTATTGTTTCCTGGTTCAGTCTTGGGAGATTATACCATTCTAAGAATTTTATCATTTCTTCTAGGTTGTCTATTTTATTGGCATATAGTTGCTTGTAGTAGTCTCTTATGATCCTTTATATTTCTGTGGTGTCAGCTGTAAATTCTTCTTTTTCATATCTGATTTTATTGATTTGGACCCTCTATCCTTTTTTCTTTTTCTTAAAAATAAATTTATTTATTTATTTTTTATTATTTTTTGGCTGCATTAGGTCTTTGTTGCTGCGTGTGGCTTTCTCTAGTCACGGCGCAAGCGGGGGCTACTCTTCATTGTGGTGCGCAGGCTTCTCATTGTAGTGGCTTCTTTTGTTATGGAGCTTGGGCTCTAGGCACGTGGGCTTCAGTAGTTGTGGCTCGCAGGCTCTAGAGCGCAGGCTCAGTAGTAGTGGCACATGGGCTTAGTTGCTCTGCGACATGTGGGATCGTCCTGGACCAGAGCTCAAACCCGTGTTCCCTGCATTGGCAGGTAGATTCTTAACCACTGTGCCACCAAAGAAGCCTTATCCTTTTTTCTTGATGAATCTGGTTAAAAGTTTATCAATCTTGTCTATCTTTTCAAAGAACCAGCTTTTAGTTTCATTGATCTTTTCTATTGCTTTTTAGTCTCTATTTCATTTATTTCTGCTCTGATCTTTATGATTTCTTTCCTTCTACTAAATTTGGGTTTTGTTTGTTCTTTCTCTAGTGGCTTTAGGCATAAGGTTAGGTTGCTTATTTGAGAGTTTTCTTGTTTCCTGAGGTTAACTTGTATCGCTATAAACTTCCCTCTTAGAACTCCTTTTGCTGCATCCCATAGGTTTTGGATCGTGTTTTCATTTTCATTTGTCTCTAGGTATTTTTTTATTTCCTCTTTGATTTCCTCAGTGATCCATTGGTTGTTTAGTAGCATATTGTTTAGTCTCCATGTGTTTGTGTTTTTTGTAGTTTTTTTTTTTGTGTGTGTGTGTGTGGTTGATTTCTAGCCTCATAGCATTGTGGTTGGAAAAGATGCTTGATATGATTTCAGTTTTCCTAAATTTATTGAGGCTTTGTTTATGGCCCAGCATGTGATCTATCCTGGAGAATGTTCCATGCGCACTTGAAAAGAATGTGTATTCTGCTGCTTTCAGGTGAAATGCTCTATAAATATCAATTAAGCCCATCTGGTCTTACGTGTCATTTAAGGTCTGTGTTTCCTTATTGATTTTCTGTCTGGATGATCTGTCTATTGATGTAAGTGGGGTGTTAAAGTCCCCCGCTATTATTGTGTTACTGTCAATTTCTCCTTTTTTTTTTTTTTAATACTTATTTGGCTGCACTGGATCTTAGTTGAACCATGCAGGATCTTCGCTGTGGCCTGCAGGATCTTTAGTTGCAGTGTGCAAACTCTTAGTTGCAGCATATGGGATCTAGTTCCCTGAGCAGGGATCAAACCCAGGCCCCCTGCATTGGGAGTGCAGAGTCCTAGCCACTGGAATACCGAGGAAGTCCCCAGTTTCTCCTTTTACGTCTGTTAACATTTGCCTTATATATTGAGGTGTTCCTATGTTGGGTGCATATATATATTTACAATTGTTATGTCTTCTTCTTGGATTGATCCTTTGATCTTTATGTAGCGTCGTTCTTTGTCTCTTGTGACAGTCTTTACTTTAAAGTCTCCTTTGTCTGATATAAGCATTACTTACTCCAGCTTTCTTTTGATTTCCATTTGTGTGGAATACCTTTTTCCATCTCCTCACTTTCAGTCTGTATTTGTCTCTAGATCTGAAGTGATTCTCTTGTAGGTAGCATATATATGGGTCCTGTTTTTGTATCCATTCAGCCAGTCTATGTCTTTTGGTTGGAGCATTTAGTTCATTTGTATTTAAGGTAATTATTGATATGTATGTTCCTATTGTAACTTTGTTAATTGTTTTGGATTTGTTTTTGTAGGTCTTTCTTCTTTTGTTCTCTTCTCTTGTGATTTGATGACTATCTTTAGTTTTGTTTGAATTCATTTTTCTTTTTTGTGTGTATAACTATTGTAGATTTTTGTTTTGCCATTACCATGAGGTTTTTGTATAGCAGCCTGTATATATGTATTTATGTATATATATATATATACACACACACACACACGTGTGTGTGCGTGTGCACTTGTTTTAAGTTGCTGATCTCTTAATTTCAAATACATTTTAGATACCCTGCATTTGTACTCTCTTCCCCTCATGATTACTGTTTTTGATATTATATTTTACATCTACTTGTTTTGTATATCCCTTAACTGCAGATGGTTACAGACGATTTTACTACTTTTGTCTAGTAACCTCTCTACTAGCTTTGTGTGTGGGTGATTTCCTACCTTTATTGTATGTTTGCCTTTACCCATGAGCTTTTCCATTTAGTAATTTTGTTTCTAGTTGTGGCCTTTTCTTTTCTGCCTAGAGAGGTTCCTTTAGCATTTGTTGTAAAGCTGGTTTGGTGGTGCTGAATTGTTTTAGTTTTTGCTTGTCTGTAAACCTTTTGATTACTCCATCAAATCTGAATGAGAGGGCTTCCCTGGTGGCGCAGTGGTTAAGAATCTGCCTGCCAATGCAGGGGACATGGGTTCGAGCTCTGGCCCAGGAAGATCCCACATGCTGCGGAGAAACTGGGCCTGTGGACCACAACTACTGAGCCTGAGCTCTAGAGCCCGCAAGCCACAACTACTGAGCCCGCGTGCCACAACTACTGAGGCCTGCACACCTAGAGCCTGTGCTCCACAACAAGAGAGGCCACGACAATGAGAGGCCTGCGCACTGCCACAAAGAGTAGCCCCTGCTCACCGCAACTAGAGAAAGCCCGCGCACAGCACCGAAGACCCAACACAGCCAAAATTAAAGAAAGAAAGAAAGAAATTTATATTTAAAAAAAAATCTGAATGAGAGTCTTGCTGGGTAAAGTATTCTTGGTTGTAGGTTTTCCTCTTTTATCACTTTAAGTATACTGTGCCACTACCTTCTGGTCTGCAGAGTTTCTGCTGAAAAATCAGCTGATAGCCTTATGGGAGTTCTCTTGTATATTGTTGATTTTCCCTTGTTGCTTTTAATATTCTCTCTTTATCTTTAATTTTTGTCACTTTGATTACAATGAGTCTCAGTGTGTGCCTCTGTGGGTTAATCCTGTATGGGATTCTCTGCACTTCCTGGATTGGGTGACTGTTTCCTTTCCCGGGTTAGGGAAGTTTTCGGCTATTATCTCTTCAAATATTTTCTCAGGCCCTTTCTCTCTCTCTCCTCCTTCTGGGATCCCTATGATGTGAATATTAGCATGCTTGATGTTGTCACATAGGTCTCTTAAACTGTCTTCATTTCTTTTCATTCCTTTTTCTTTTTTCTGTTCAGCAGCAGTGATTTCCACTCCTCTGTCTTCCAGCTCACTGATCCGTTCTTCTGTCTCACTTAGTCTACTACTGATTCTTTCTAGCATATTTTTCATTTCATTTATTGTATTCTTGAATTCTGTTTTTTGTTCTTTATTTTTTCTAATTCTTTGTTAAAAACTTCTAATTTCTTACTCTGTGCCTCCATTCTCCTCCTGAGTTCCTTGATCATCTTTACAATCATTACTCTGAACACTTTCTCAGATAGATTGCCTATCCCCATGTCACTTAGTTCTTCTTCTAGGGTTTTATCTTGTTCCTTCGTCTGAAACATATTCCTCTGTTGCCTCACTGTGTCTAAATTGCTATTTGTATTTTTATGTATGTGGTAGGTTAGTTAGGTTTGTCAAACTTGGAGAAGTGGCCCTCTGAAGGAGATGTCCTATGCATCCCAGGAGTGCAATCCCCTCTCATCACCCAAGGGCCAGGGGCCAACTGGTCCCAGAGTAGTGTCTGGCCTGCATTTGGATTTGGTCTGCAGGCTGCCGGACTGTAATTTTCTTGCTTCTGGTGTCTGCCCCCTGGTGGGTGAGGCTGGTCTAGAGGTTTGTGCAGGCTTCCTGGCAGGAAGGGTCAGTGCCTGCCCCCTGGTGGGTAGAGCTGGGTGTTGGCCCTCTGGTGGGCAGGGCCATTCTAGGGGCATGTCTAGACACAGCTGTGAGCTCAGGAAGTCTTTAGGCAGCTTGTCTGCTTAGGGGTGGGGAATGTGTCCCCACCCAGTTAGTTGTTTGGCCCGAGGTGTCCCAGCACCGGAGCCTACAGGCTACTCGGTTGGGCCAAGTCTTGGTGCTATGACCCAAACAAGATGTCAGCCTTCAGGAGAGTTCATGCAGATGAATGCTCCCTGATACATCCACCTCCATTGTCTATGCTCCCAGGGTGAGCCATAACTGCACCCTACCTCAGCAGGATACCCTCCAAGACCAGAAGGTAGATCTGGCCCAGGCTTCTATGAAGTTACTGCTTTTGCCCTTGGTCCTGGTGCATGTGAGATTTTGTGTGCTCCCTTTAAGAGTAAAGTCTCTATTTCCCCCAGTCCTGTGGAGCTTTTGCAATCAAGGCACACAGGCCTTCACACCAAATGCTCTGATGGCTCCCCTTCCCAGTGCTGGACTCTCAGGCTGGGGGCCCTGACATGTAATATAATTTTATATTATATATAATATATATAATTTTATATAATTTTATATCTGTAATATAATTTTTCTCCAGTTTGTGGGTTGCCCACCTGTGGGGTATGAAATTTTATTATATCACATATCCGTTCCTCCTACTGGTCTCATTGTGGTTCCTTCTTTTATGTCTTTAGTTGTAGAAAATCTTTTCTGGCAGGTTTCAGACTTTTTCAACCATGGTTATTCTACAGATGGTTGTGATTTTGGTGTGTTAATGAGAGGAGGTGAGCTCAGGGTCTTTCTACTCTGTCATCTTGATCACTCTCCTCTGCCCTTGCCTCCTTTCAGTCTGTTCTCAACACAGCAGCCAGGGTGATAATATTAAATTGTACATAAGACCATGCCCCTGCTCAAAACTTTGATTTCCCATCTCATTCAGAATAAATGTGATCGTCCTTGCTGTGATCCCGAAGGCCCTCATCTCCTAATACTGTCCCCCTAGTTTAGTCTACTCCTCCCCACTGTTCCTTGAACTCACCAGGCATGCTTCTACCTCAGGGCCTTTGCACCATTCCCTCTGCCTGGAATACTCCCTCACTATCTCTGTTTCTTACTCACAGGTCATCTTCTCAGTCAGGCCTCCCTGATCACCTGCTCTAAAATTACAGAGTCCCCTCGCTCCAAAATTTTAAACTTAATTCTTCCTTCCTTATTTTTTCTCTTTACCATTTATAACTATATAGCATACTATATATTGTATTTACTTATTTACCTTATTTATTGTCTTTCTCCCCACAAAAATGTAAGCTTCAATGAGTTCAGGGTTTTTGTCCATTTTGTTCACAGCTCTAATCTCAATGCCTAGAAAAGTAACTGGCATATAGAAAGTATTCAATCAGTATTTGTCAAATAAACAAAAGAACTGATGGACATGAAATAAACATGACTGATAACTTCGGAAACTGTCTTAATTCATTTGCTTCTTTTTAAGCATCTAACTAGGACAAAGGAGTACATGAAAATTAACACTAGATGGCACAATATTACAAAGAAAGCAACCTA
Source organism: Orcinus orca (assembly GCF_937001465.1). Taxonomy (NCBI): domain Eukaryota; kingdom Metazoa; phylum Chordata; class Mammalia; order Artiodactyla; family Delphinidae; genus Orcinus; species Orcinus orca. The sequence goes on along the minus strand of NC_064564.1, from coordinate 107,585,172 downwards.
ATCCTTTCCTCTGGACTGGAATTGCTTCAAGAAAAGCCTAAGTGTTGCCAAGTTTCCTCTGGCCTCCCCACACCCCAGCCTGCAGATGTCATGTTTTGCTGTAATAACTCAAATTTCACTGATTTATACCCCACCTGCATAAATGTTATTCTGCCCTGTTGAGGATTTCAGTGCTTCCATGTGCCAGTCCATGTTACCAAGTTCCTCCTCCCCAACCCTTGTAACCTCCCAACCCACCTGCAACTGAAGTCATTAATGCACTAGCGCCTTCAAGTTTCCAGAGCTGTGGGTGGTCTGTGGTGAGAAAGAATCTGTCCCCTCTGGGTCACACTCTGTTGCGGGGGTAAGTGTCCAGGTTTTTACCCCCAACCTCTTCTCTCCCCAGAACTCACATTGGATCCATGGGTTCCAAGGGTTGGGGATGGATCTGAATTATAGCTACCATGGAGTCAAGAATCACCATTTCCCTGCACCAGTTAAAGGCTCTCTTACTGGGACAACTTTAGCACATCTTGACTACTCACTCCCTAAAGACTGGTTATCCCAGAAGGTGACTCAGTGCTCATGCCAAGAAGCTACTGTCACTAATCAGTCTTTGCCAGTTCATATTAGGTTGTGGTGACCAACTCATTCCGGTTTTCCAGGGACTTTCCCTGTTTTAATGCAGGAAGTTTCACATTCTAGGAAATCCCTGACTCTGGGACAAACCAGGGCAGTTGACAACCCTACATTAATCCCAGATCTCACTCCACTCAAACTCAAACCAGAACTGTGTCACATCTGTGTAAAATTTTTAATGCACATATTTTGTTCTCCCCTCCCACCCACGTCATCAGTCACCACATCGGTCAATTCTATCTCCCTTTTGTCACCTATATTCATTTTCTCCTTTATATTCTCACTGCAAAAGTTAGTGGGAAACTACAGTAACCAAGACAAGACAGGACCACTGAAGATCCAGAGCCTTCAGGAATGAAGCTTTGGATCACACCACCTGGTACAGGTGCTGGCTCAGAGTAAAGGAAATATAGAATGAGTAGGGGAAGAAGGAAGTTACAAGTATCAACTACAAGCTCATGACCAGAGAGAAGAAAGGACTAATATCTAAACGTTAGTTTCTTTTTTGCTCACTGTATGTCTGTATATGTGTGTGTTTATGTATTTGTGTATATACAAACTAATTTTTTCTTCCTTCGCAATGTAAGAATTAATGGCAGTGGTTAACTTTACAGTTTCATCTTTAGTGTACAGGATATTCAAGAGGGACTCTAACTGAACTGGAGGAGTAATTGACATCATTCAAAGATCAATAAAATGACATTTGCGACCTTTTTTTTTTTGTGGAAAAGGTGAGAGTGCCTATTTCTACAAAGGACAGCTGTGTCTTGTTAAAGAAAAGCTGAAATTTGTTATTGCTGTACAGGAAGTTGAAATACATGTAGAAAGTTGTGTATGGATATTGAATAGGTAAAGTGATGAGCTGTCCCAGTTATTACACCATTGTCTCTCAGTTCAAACCCACACTTTTATACTCTGCTTTGTGATGCTAGGTTGGGACTATGAGAACTATATTTCTACTTTGCCACTTGACTTCCTGCAAGGAAGAGGAGGGAGAAAGGATGCACTCCTTTCCTGACAAGTGGTTATCAATTACAGTATTCAGCTTGGGGGGGCACTCCTAGAACCAGCCTCACATGTCTAATCAAAGATATCAGCAATAGTCAGCTATTGAGACCACCTCGGAGGTCTCAGGATCCTCTCCTTCAAGCTTCCTTTTGTCCCCCCAACCCCAGGAGTGACAGCTTCATCATACAGTTCCTATCTCTGGGTTAGCTCAGTAGCCCCTTTTTTGCCTTTTCAGTTCTCCAAAACTGCTTAACTAATTCCTTATATTAAATTCTCTCTGTTGAAATGCCAAGTGTGTTTTCTGTTGTTGTGACTATATCCTGACTGATACAGTCACCTGCCAAGTAAAGAACACAACCACCTGAAGTGCTAGCTAGAAACAAAGGAAATATGGAATAAGAAGTAAAAGAGGGAAGTGATAAATATGAACTATGTCCTTGTGAATTTATACAGCAATAAGGATGATAGCACTAATGCATATTTTTGTTATGTACCTACTAACCAATGATTTCTACTTTTCCCCCTTCCCCTTCTCCTGCAGTTTTGTATGGAGTGTTGGTGGAACTTAATTTACAATCTAGTTCATAGGTCACCAGGTCACAAAAAGTCACATCTGGAGCTGCTGGAGAGGAGTGAGGCTCACCAGTAGATCCTGAACATGAGAAGGAGACAATGACTAATGGGACTTTGAGTCTCTCTTCTCGTCTGGGGAGAAAGGGAGAGTGTCATTGTATGACAGGCAGAAGTATGAAGGTATTAAACATGGGCAGAAGGGTGAACTTAAATGCTAAGTAGCAAAAGAGCTGGCTATTTAGATTCTGAACATGCTTGTCCTCAAATCCATTCTTTGCCCTTCTGCTGCACTGCTCTGGACTGCAGGGGGCTGACCTCTGTTAACTGTGATACCCAAACTCACTATCAGCTGATTTCTGAAAGACTGAAGACAGGGAGGGAAGGAATACGCCAGGACATTTCTCTCCTCTCTCTTCTAACTCAGGCACTTCTTTGGCAGGGACTGCACCTCCTTAGTGGACCCAGCTCCCACTAGACAGATCCTTAGAGGTCCTGGTCTCCAACAGATGACACGCAGCTCTGGGATTCAGTAACACAGTTTTTCATTTATGTCTCTCCATGCTACAAGCTGTGGCTCTTCTGCTTAACTTTCTCAGTTAGGCTCTCAGCTCTTCTATCACCTGGTAATCACTTCCACGCATTACATTTTCTCTGTTGTAAATACTAGAAGTGGGTGCTATTTTTCTGGTTGTCCCTGTCCCTGACAGCTAATCCCACTCCAGATCCACCGTAATACTAAGTCAAAATTCTGCAATGCTCCAACTTCTGGGTATTTAGGTACAAATATACCTACCCACTTACAAAATTAGGGTTTTTTTTTTTGTTATTTGTAGTTGTTGTTGTTTTTTATAAACTTATTTACTTTTGGCTGCATTGGGTCTTCATTGCGGTATGTGGGCTTCTCATTGCGTTGGCTTCTCTTGTTGCAGAGCACGGACTCTAGGCGGGCGGACTTCAGTAGTTGTGTCACGCGGGCTCAGTAGTTGTGGCTCACAGGTTCTAGAGCGCTGGCTCAGTAGTTGTGGCGGACGGGCTTAGTTGCTCCGCAGCATGTGGGATCTTCCTGGACCAGGGCTCGAACCCGTGTCCCCGGAGTTGGCAGGCGGATTCTTAACCACTGCGCCACCAGGGAAGTCCCACAAAATGAGGTTTGTAGTAGGTTATTTATTGCAGTGTTGTTTGCAATGCCAAAAAGGAGAAACAAACCCCATTTCCTATAGGGAACTGGTTAAACAAACATTGGGACAACCACAGAGCTGTAAATATACCAATGCATATTATTCAGTGAAGAAAGCAGAGCACAGAACAGTTTAAATAGTATGTTATCTTTTGTGTAAGAAGGAGAAGAATAAGAATATGTTTGTACTTACATAAAGAAACACCAAAAAATACACACAAGAAAAATAATAAAACCAGTTACTAATGGGGGTGGGGCAAGGAAGAACAAGGCAGACAGAGACAGGAGGGAGAATTTTCAATATATACTCTTTATGTTGTTTTAGTTTTTGAGCCACAAAGATGCATTACCTATTGAAAAAGTAATAAAAATTATTAAAATGCATAAAAAGGAAAAAACTGCAACCTAGTCAGTAAATGATAAACATAACCAATATCAAAACACTTTATATAAAATTATAGGAAAATGAAAGATGAGAAAAGACTACATATTGTATAATTTCAACTACTTTGCATTCTGGAAAAAGGCAAAACTACGGAGACAAGAAAAAGACCAGTGGTTGTCAGGGTCTGGGAGGGAGGGATGAATAGGTGGAGCCCAGAGGATGTTTAGGGCAGTGAAAATACTCTGGATGATATAATAATGATGGATACATGTCATTATACATTTGTCCAAACCCACAGAATGTACACCAAGAGTGAAGCCTGAGGTAATCTATGGACTTTGGGGGATTATGATGTGTCAGTGTAGGTTTATCCTTGATAACAAAGGTACCATTCTGGTGAGTGATGTTGATCATGGTGGAAGCTGTGCAGATGTTGGGGTAGGGAGTACAGGCACACCTCAGAGATGTTGTGGGTTCAGATCCAGACCACTGCAATAAAGCAAATATCGCAATGAAGCAAGTCACATGAATTCTTTTATTTTCCCATTGCATAGAAAAGTCATGTTTACTCTATACTGTAGTCTATTAAGTGTGCGATAGCATTATGTCTAAAAAAACAATGTACATACCTTGATTTAAAAATACATTATTGAGGGCTTCCCTGGTGGCGCAGTGGTTGAGAGTCCGCCTGCCGATGCAGGGGACACGGGTTCGTGTCCCGGTCCGGGAGGATCCCACATGCCGTGGAGCGGCTGGGCCCGTGAGCCATGGCCGCTGAGCCTGCGCGTCCGGAGCCTGTGCTCTGCAACGGGAGAGGCCACAACAGTGAGAGGCCCGCATACCGCAAAAAAAAAAATAATAAAAATACATTATTGCTAAAGAAAAATTGCTAACCATCATCTGAGCCTTCAGCGAGTCGTAATCTTTTTGCTGGTGGAGGGTCTTGCCTCAGTGTTGATGGCTGCTGACTGATCGAGGTGATGGTTGCTGAAGGTTGGGGTGGCAATTTCTTAAAATAAGACAACAGTGACGTTTGTCACATCAATTGACTTTTCCTTTGATGAACAATTTCTCTGTAGGCTGCAATGCTGTTTGATAGCATTTTACCCACAGTAGAACTTCTTTCAAAATTGGAGCCAATTCTCTCAAACCCTGCTGCTGTCAATTAAGCTTATGTAATATTCTAAATCCTTTGTTGTCTTTCAACCATCATCACAACATCATTACCAGAAGTAGATTCCATCTCAAGAAGCCAATTTCTTTGCTCATCCATAAGAAGCAACTCCTCATCCATTAAAGTTTTATCATGAGATTGCAGCAATTCAGTCACATCCTCAGGCTGCACTTCTACTTCCAGTTCTCTTGCTATTTCCACCACCTCTGCAGTTTCTTCCTCCACTGAAGTCTTGAACCCCTCAAAATCATTCATGAGTGTTGGAATCAACTTCTTCCAGACTCCTGTTCATGTGGATATTTTGACCGGTTCCCGTGAATCATGAATGTTTTTAATGGCATCTAGAATGGTGAATCCTTTCAAGAAGGTTTTCAATTTACTTTTCCAGATCCATCAGAGGAATATCTATCTATGGCAGCTACAGCCTTATGAAATGTATTTCTTAAATAACAAGACTTAAAAGTTGAAATTACTCTTTAACCATGGGCTGCAGAGTGGAAGTTGTGTTAGCAGGCATGAAAACAACATTAATCTCATTGTACATCTCCATCAGAGCTCTTGGGTGACCAGGTGCACTGCCAATGAGCAGTAATATTTTTAAAGGCATCCTTTTTTCTGAGCAGTAGGTCTCAACCATGGGGTTAAAATATTTAGTAACCCATGTTGTAAACAGATGTGCTGTCATCTGGTATTTGTTGTTTCATTTATACAGCACAGGCAGAGTAGATCTAGCAGAATTCCGGGAGGCCCCATGATTTTCAAAATGGTAAATGAGCACTGGCTTCAACTTCAAGTCACCAGCTGCAGTAGCCCCTAACATGAGAGTCAGTCTGTCCTTTGAAGCTTTGAAGCCAGGCATTGACTTCTCCACTCTAGCTATTAAAGTCCTAGATGGCATCTTCTTCCAATATAAGGCTGTTTTGTCGACACTGAAAATCTGTTGTTTAGTGTAGCCACGTTCACTAATTACCTTAGCTAGATCTTCTGGAAAACTTGCTGCATGCAGCTTCTATGTCAACACTTGCTGCTTCACCTTGTACTTTTATGTTATAGTGATGGCTTCTTTCCTTAAATCTCATGAACCGGCCTCTGCTAGCTTCAAACTTTTCTTCTGTAGCTTCCTCACCTCTCAGCCTTCATTGAATTGAAAAGTTAGGGCCTTACTCTGGATTAGGCTTTGGCTTAAGGGAATGTTATGGCTGGTTCAATCTTCTATCCAGACCACTAAAACTTTCTCCACATCAACAATAAGGCTGTTTCACTTTCTTAGCGTTTGTGTGTTCACTGGAATAGCACTTTTAATTTCCTTCAAGAACACTTCCTTTGCATTCACAACTTGGCCAACTGGTGCAGGAGGCCTAGCTTTTGGCCCACCTTGGTTTCAATGTGCCTTCCTCACTAAGCTTAATCATTTCTTGTTTTTGATTTAAAGTAAGAGGTGTGCAAGCCTTCCTTTTACTTGAACACTTAGAGACCACTGTGAAGTTATTAACTGGCCGAATTTCAATATTGTTGTGTCTCAGGGAATAGGGAGGCCTGAGGAGAGGGAGAGAGATGGGGGAACAGCCAGTCGGCGGAGCAGTCAGAATACACACAGCATTTATCAATTAAGTTCACCATCGTATATGGGCATGGTTAATGGCTCCCCCAAATAAATATTACACAATACTAACATCAAGGATCATTGATCACAGATCACCACAACAAATGTAATAATAATGAAAAAGTTTGAAATATTGCGAAAATTACCAAAATTGACACAGAGATATTAGGTGAACAAATGCTGTTGGAAAAAATGGCACCAACAGACTTGCTTGATGCAGGGTTGCCATAGACCTTCAATTGTAAAAGAACACAGTATCTGCAAGCACTATAAAGCAAAGCACAATAAAACAAGGTATGCCTGTATAGGAGAACTCTCTGTACCTTCTTCTTAATTTTATCATAAACCTAAAACTGCTCTTTAAAATTCTTTAAAAAAATTAGAGGAAAGGTGAAAGCCAAGGGAGGGAGAGAGAAAGAGAGCAAATACGTGGAGAGCTACAGTCCTCATTTACACAAATGGTAAAGAAGCCATAGTGGATATGTTAACTCCCTTCCTCCATCAATTCAAGCTTTGGTTGCCTTTGGCTAGTGTAAGTCAGTTAAAGTTCTTTGCCTAGTCAACTGACCCTTAGACACCTTTGATTCCTGAGGTGTCTAAGCCTGCCTTGTTTTTTGTTAAACTTAATAACTGGGCATGTAAAAGAAAGCATCCAGACGCCACTAGCTTTATAACAGTAACCCTAATACTATAACCCTAATACAGTAACCCTTTGATAATCAGGGCCAATCACACCAACCAATACTAGAAGCCTTACTTCTCTAGCTGTGAACTGAGTTTCTTGACTGATCACAATGTTTTATGAAACACAACAATGGTACCAAAAAAAAGCATTCAGTGATTCCATGGATTATATCAATGGTAGAATTATGACAAACAGAAATGGCAAATAATGCAGATTAAGTGTCAGTATTGATGATTAAAAAATGTTTCCCCCAAGGCTTCCAGATAAAGATGGCAGATTGAGTATAATAATTCAATTTCACTTCCTCTGAAACTCCACTGAAAGTACGGTAAAGAGATTTTTTTTTTTTAACTCATAAACCTATAAATCCAGAGAGAAGAGAAGAAGAGACAATAGCAACAAAATAGTAAGGCTGGAATGTGGAAAAGTGACTTAGGATATAGTGGGGAAAGCCAAGAACTAAATTGATGTATATCACAGAATCTTCCAAAGGCTCAGGAACTAAGTGGACTTTTGGAAGTGGGGGGAGGGGGGCAGGGTAAGAAGGGATATTAAATAAGGACTGATAGAATGCAGTTTTAAAATACATTCCCAATCTCCCAATTCCTCCCAACCCCCTTCCCCGTTGGTATCCGTACATTTGTTCTCTACGTCTGTGTCTCTATTTCTGCTTTGCAAATAAGATCATCTATAACATTTTTCTAGATTCCACATATATGCGTTAATATACGATATTTGTTTTTCTCTTTCTGACTTACTTCACTCTGTATGACACTCTCTAGGTCCATCCACGTCTATACAAATGACCCAATTTCGTTCCCTTTTATGGCTGAGATACATACACACTATTGATACTATGTAAAAAATAGGTAATTAATGAGAACATACCGTATAGCACTGGGAACTCTTCTTAATGCACTGTGGTGACCTAAATGGGAAGGAAATCCAAAAAAGAGGGGATATATTTATATGTATAGCTGATTCATTTTGCTGTACAATAGAAACTAACACAACATTGTAAAGCAACTACACTCCAATAAAAATTAATTTAAAAAAATAAAGTACATTCCCCACCCCTTGAGTGTGGGCTGAGCTTAGCGACTTTCTTCTAAAGACTAGGGTATGGGAAGAGAGACACAGGTAACGAGAGAACCCAGAGACACCACCTTAGCTACGTGAGCACTCAAGTTTAAGATCACCAGTCACAAGTCATGTTGGTGTCATGTTCTCCTGATACGATGCAGTGAAAAGGGCAGTTCATCTGTGGCATTCTTCCCTCAAATCCATATTCCTGATGTAATCATGACAAACCCAAACATCAGGCAAACCCAAATAGAGGGGCATCCTACAACACCTGACCTGTACTCTTCAAAACTGTCAAGGTCACAAAAGACAAGGAAAGACCAAAAAACCGTCACAGCTTGGAGACTAAGAGATCATGATGATTGAATGCAGTGTAATATCCTGAAACAGAGAAGGGCATCAGTGAAAAAACTGGTAAACTCCAAATAAAGTCTGTGGTTTTGTCAACAGTATTGTCCTCATGTTAATTTCTTAGTTTTGGTAAATGCAGCTTGATTATGGAAGATGTTACCTTTTGGGGAAGCTTGGGGAAGTGTGTACAGGTACTCCGTACTATCTTTGCAACTTTTTTGTAAATCTAAAATTTCAAAATAAAAAGATATAAAAATATAAAATGGAGAAAAGGAGATAGAGCTCTACTTCCCCTCCCTCATGGCATTAACTCTTCCTGCAGAAGACTGGAACTGGTAAATGCAGAATGACTGAACAGCTGTGGTGCAGGTACCCTACTGGGAAACAGGAGCAGGACCTAAACTGTGCACACTGAATGATAAGACCCAACGCCAGCCTTAGAACTGAGCGCCTGGGCCCCCCACTTGTTAGAGAGCCCTATGAATCAGAGAGATGAGAGAATAAATTCATGGAAGAACACATGGGTATCGTTATCAATCAAGGCCCAGCACCCAGTGCTGGCACAGTGCAATCTATAATCTTAAGTATGTCCCTTTTGTGACACTAACTTCATTTGAAGATGCTTCTCCCCCTCGCTTGCTCTTGTCCTCCTTTCTCCTCTAAATAAAAGGTGACTGTCCCTGAATGCTGTATAGGAGTGTGGGTTGTGCTTCTGCTGTCAAACACAGACTTTGCTACAGAAGGAATATGAACAGCAAGAGCACTTCGGTAAGAGAAAATACAAATTAATTAGTTTGACAATCTTTCTTTCTGAGAGCACGGATGAAATAGATACTTGCATATTAAAGTCTCAAGAGTGTCGGATGTCCATCTTTTTAAATTTCACTTCAAATTCTAGCTGGAGTATCCAGTGATATGCACTAATTAGCATACTATTCAATACCATTATACACAGCAACTGAGAAACACTTTGTAATATTAAATAATTCATATTACTCTTAAGTCTGTGTGTATATATGTCTAGATATAACAAGTGTGAAGCAAGCTATGTATTTCACACTGACAGATGGATACTAATTCTAGAATTGTAATTTGTTTTAGTTTTATAAAATGGTTAATATGATTTAAACAAAACGTTAAGTTTGAATTACCAGATAAGCAATAATGAGAGATGGAGCATGAGACGACTTCTCAGTTTTCTCCCTCAATGAGTCATGGTTTCCTTAGGCAAGGTTTGCACAACAGGTAACACTTATCCAATGCTTCTCACACCAGAGGCAATTTCCTCCCTTGCCTCACCTGGGGGGCAGGCATTTGGCAATATCCAATGCTTCTCACACCAGAGGCAATTTCCTCCCTTGCCTCACCTGGGGGGCAGGCATTTGGCAATATCTGGAGACATTTTTGATCGCCATGACTCAGGGCTGGGGTGCTACTGGCATCTGGTAGATAGAGGCCAGGGATGCTACTAAACATCTTACAATGCACAGGGCAGCCCCCCAGAGCAAAATAATCCATTCCAAAATGTTAATAGTGCCACAGCTGAGAAGTCTGTTTTAGCTAAATCTAGGAGCTTGGGGTTCTCTAAGCTTTGATGTCTCTCATATACTACTATTCCACTTGTCAAGACCCCACTCTTCCCTAATTTAGCTTAACCTGACATTCATATAAAATGCTTGGCAAAGTATGTGGATTCACATACTAATATAATTTACCAAATCACAGAATCAGTCTCTGAATTTGGTTTTCAGTTACCTCAGCCCTATGACTACAAGCAATAAGAGATTTTTACAACACTATCCCATAAAGGCTTTTGAGTTTTATTCTATTAAGGCAACACTTTTGCAATTTGAGTATGTCACCTGCTTGCTTTAAATTACCCCATGCGATTAAAGGCACCCATCATGGTTTAATCACACCTGTTCCCCTTTAAATTGAACTATGGCAACAGCTATCTGATTCCCCAGAGCTTCCTCCTCAGTGCGTACATAGTGCCATATAATCATACAAAATAACTTGATTGGCTATTTTTCCATTGCATACGGAATGCCACTTTACCATCATGGAATATGAAAGAAAGTCTCTGCATTTTGTCTGACCTCTATGTAATAACCGTTTCCCTGAGGACATGTTGCCTGCAGCCCACTGTCTGGAACCACTAGATAGTAAGCTCCATGGAGCCAGGGACCAAGCCTATCTTATTAATCACTGTATTCCCAGCACCCAGGCTGTACTTGGCACATAGCAGGCACCTAGTTAATATTTGTTGAATTAATTAGTAAAGTTAAATGTCAATTCCTCTAAGAAACTTTTTTATTAAAGTGCTTATTACATATGTTTCTTCATCTGCTTTTCCTCCTCAACTAAGTCTCTCAAGACAGAGACCTAATAACAAAGATACTTAGTAACCTAGTTACCAAGGTACAGGAAAGACCTTTCAAACAACTCATACAATAAAACCAACACCCCTGCTACCATCGTCAAAAGAGACAGTGTGAAAGAACTGAGAGCTTAAGAACTTATAGGCTCTTCACATAGGGAAGTAAAACTGTGGAAAGGCTGAATAGCTTACGTTTCTAAGTACACGCAGTACTGGTCTCCAAGAGATAATCAAACTGCTTTCACTCCTATCCTCCCCAAAAATGCCCTCTTGAAATGGCCTGAATTTTTTTTTTACATCCTAATAATGAAAGAAATTCTTCCAAATTTAAATTCATTTGAACAGGCATTCTTCTTTAAAATAACAATTATATCTGAAAATGTTAAGAGGTTGGCTATTAATAATCCATGTACTCATTAGGGCAAATCACTACAGTAAAGTTACTTTTTTTCTAATATCAGAGACTCTCCAAAACAGGAATGTAGGTAATTTTAGTGCAAAGAGAGCTTTGACAGGAGAAGATAGGCTTGAATGGACTGGGGCAACGTGGTAACTAGGGTAGTTAGCACCAAGCACTATGAAGTAGAAGAGAAGCAGATAAGAGAAGTGAAAGGATGCTGAAGACAATATACACCAATTTACAAACTGCCTAAGATCACTTCAAGACTTAGAGAACACAGGTCTTCCCTGGTGGCGCAGTGGTTAAGAATCCGCCTGCCAATGCAGGGGACACGGATTTGAGCCCTGATCCGGGACGATCCCACATGCTGTGGGGCAACTAAGCCCATGCGCCACAATTACTGAGCCTGCGAGCCACAACTACTGAAGCCCAGGTGCCTAGAGGCCGTGCTCCGCAACAAGAGAAGCCACTGCAATGAGAAGCCTGCGCACCACAACAAAGAGTAGCCCCCGCTCGCCGCAACTAGAGAAAAAGCCCGTGCACAGCAACCAAGACCCAACGCAGCCAAAAATAAATAAATAAATTTATTTATTTTTTTAAAAAAGACTTAGAGAACATCTTCGGCTCCTGTTTCTGCACTTCACTTGCTCTCTGGTTAGTACTGTGGTTCACCTGCTTCTAAATTAAGGATTACATGATGGATTCTGGGAGGAGGCTTCTTCTGAACATGAAGTCCACTAAATACCACCACTGTGCTGCTCACTTTCCTTGCAGCCACAAAATTGTGCATGCCCAATGCCCCGTTAGTACTGTTGAGGCAACAATTAACTTTCTGCCACTTTGGAAGGTCTAGAGCTCTCAAAAAAGTCTTGTGGCTAAATTACCTGACACAGAGCTAAGAATGATTCAATGACTGCTTACAGAGTATAAAAACTGATTAATTCCACTCAAGGGGAAAAAATCACTGACAAAACCAAACACTTTCACTAATTACTGTACTGCCACTCCATAAACACATGGTAGCTTTTATAGTAAAAAAAGATAGTTCCACTATGCTGAATTACAATCACTTAGTTGAACGCTAAGCATAATTTAATTTTATTAATTTTGAGGGGATTTGTATAAAATCACTTCCTTAATTTTATGAAATGCAGATTACAATACAGACTGTTTGCCATGATTTAATGCATAGCTTGTTTTTTTATTTTCCTTTCAGTCTATGTATATTTGATTAATAAATAATAAAAATAGAACCAAACACAGCAGTAGTTCTCAGCTTACCTTCTTCCAGTAGAAAAAGTTTCCATTTCTCCATGGATAAACCAACGTTTACGGGAAGTGTGACAAAAAGTCACTTTGTTTTTATATTTCAAAAAAAAAATCCTAGGGGTGGAGCCCCTCATGGCGCAACTGTGTGGGCTGAGGCGGTACTGGGCACCCCTCACCCTGCTGGCATCGCTGCTCCTCTCCCGCTGAGGCGGCCGACGGAGAATGTGGCGTCCATGGAAGCAAGGGCATCTACTAAAAGTGAGGTGTTTCTCCAGCCACACACAGCTGCACAGACTTTTGCCGAGTTTCGAAGAGTGTGGGGAAATGCCGGGCCTCCATCCCTAAGTGGTGGTACAATGTCACTGACGGATCCTGCCAGCAGTTTGTGTATGGAGGCTGTGGAGGGAATGACAATAATTCCATGACCAAGGAGGAGTGTCTTGCAAAGTGTGCTGGTGTCACAGTAAACACCATCGATGACCTGTCCAGGAATGGAGCAGATTCCTCTGTCCCAAGTGTTCCCAGAAGGCAGGATTCTGATGACCTGTCCAGTGATATGTTCAACTATGAAGAATACTGCACTGCCAAGGCCGTTCCTGGGGCTTGCCGCGCATCCTTCCCACGCTGCTACTTTAATGCCGAGAAGAACTCTTGTGATAATTTCACCTACGGCGGATGCCGGGGCAATAAAAACAGCTACCCCTCCAAGGAGGAGTGCGTGCAGCGCCGCTTCGGCAAGCAGTTGTGTCCTGCCCTGGCCTGCACTAAAGCGGTGGTCCTGGCAGGGCTGTTCGTGATGGTCCTGACGCTCTTGCTGGGAGCCTCCGTGGTCTGCCTGATCAGGGTGGCGCGGAGGAACCAGGAGCGCGCCCCCCGCACTGTGCGGAGCTCTGGGGACGACAAAGAGCCGCTGGTGAAGAACACTTACGTCATGTGAATGCCCTGCCGCCAAGGGGCTGCCCTCCTCAATCCCCCGTTAATGAAGAGAATCTGGGAAGGGAGGGGAGACAAGTGTTGAACGCATCTGTGCTTTTTCAAATAGAGTGATTGGTTTGTATTTGCGCGATCATTAGGGCTTTTGGTCTGTTTGTTAATCCAGAAGGTAAGAGGGCTGCTCCCTGGTCTCCCGGGATGGGTTTGCTTTGGAAATTCTTAGTGAAGGGCTGTGCACGTTGCAAATGGTCTTAGCCCTAGATCAGAGTCGGTTCCTCTTCGATTTATTTCTTTGCTCCACGTATAGTTTTCTTAGCTTATGTTGAATCCTATTGTCTCCTTTCCGATCACAAAAGTAATGTTTAATAGTTTCCTTTGTTTGTTTTCTGTTTTGTTTTTTAAAGTAAGCAGAAACATGTTTTTTTAATTAGGATTCTGAAAGGAAGAAGTAAAATGTACAAGTTTAATAAAAACGGCCTTCCCTTAAAAAAAAAATCCTAAAAGTGGAAGGAAAAAGCAATCATTAGTTTACTTCCTATATATGGTTTGACTAACTTTTAGTAACCATAACCCCTATGTTCAGTACAGATTAGAAGAAACCTTATATTCAGACCATTTTAACTCTTCAGGGTATGTGGATTCTATCAGGAATAAACTTTTAATTTTTCTTTTAATTGAAACAGTGTTTACTATTAAAAAATCACATGGCACTGAGAAGCAGAAAAGAAGATTTGAATAAATGGAGAGAGATATACTTGTGGATCAGAAAACTGGCCCTTCAGCCATCCATGCACTACGGACTTCTGCCAGGTGGTTAGCTTCCCTAAGCCTGTCATGAAATACCGACAGATTTCCTGCTTCCCTCAACTAGTCAACTGGTATCTTTGGATTTTCTCTTTCAATCTAATCCACCTGCCATTATCTCCCTGCCTTTTGAATTGTATACATCACTTTATCCCTTGAGTTTCCTTTGCCTAAAAAGAACCCTTTCTTCACCATTTTCTGTTCTTGGTAAGATGCAGCACTTTTTTCCCAGGTCACACCAGCCCAAGAGTAAAGTATTAAGTCTCCCAAATCCGTATGTCTCTGACTCTGATTCGGACTCTACCAGCACTTCAAGAGCTCCAGGTTCCCTGCCACAGCTTTGGGTGCCCCAACGGCTGCCTCATGGATGCTCTACAGAAAAATCCTCTTAATTGCCCACTTGGTTGGCGCCATTTGCTCTTCTGCTGCTGCTGTTCCCTGGCGTTGCTAATGAACAAAACAGCAGCCATGCTGCCGTGGCCACCGACGGTACTATAGCTAGCTACTGGGACCCACCAACAGGTACCAGTCCTGACGGAACCTGCCGATGTCTGTGCCATGGGTCCTGTCCTCTGACACTTCCCAAGCCTTGCAACTGATGCTATTGACACTTTCTGTTCTCAGTGTTACAGCCACTATAATTCCTACACCATTTTCCACTTTAGCTACCATGCTCTATCATTCTGAGTCTGAGAGTTGGGCTATAGAACTAAATGCATAAGCCATTTAGATCATCTGTCCACTACAATGCTGGCCAAATGTCCTTCAATCAAACATAGGCTGCTGAAAAATCTTCCCTAGTTTAAAAAATTAAGCATTTATTTATTCTGCCTTTTTAGGAAAAACTTAATTCATCTCCAGTTGATAAAGGAAAGCTCCTCTTTATTGAAGAATGCTAGATAGTGATAATAAATGTAAAAAGAATGGGAGAATCAGAAAATCACCATTTGGCACCCCCTGCCCCTCAATGAAATAATTGATTCAAGCAACAACCATCAGTGGATGTCAAAAAAGATAAATAAATAAAACAAATATGGCAAAATGCTAGCACTTACTGAATTAAGTGGTGGGTAAATTCTTTTAATCTTCTGAAAAAAATTTTTTCAATAGCAAGTTGGGGCAGGGTCAAGTCTCCCTTAAGGTGAGGTCTTTCTCATGAGGATTGGTGTTCCTTTATGTAAATGGAACCCTGGAGTCATCTACCCATGCCAGAAGCCAGATATATACTGACTTGTGAGGTGAGCACAGCTTCAGCCTGAGCTGAGAGCCCGGCTACACTTCAGTCATAGTGCCTTCCTGATGCCTTCCTCTTTCTGACCCTTTCAGCTCTGTTTCCTCCCATCTGTCTTAAGGACAACCCTTGAAAACAAATACGAGTTTACAATTGCATAGTCACAACAGGGAGCAAACCAGAACCATCTGGGGAGCTTTTTCAAAAGATACACACCCAGAGCCTGACCTATAGATATTTCCATTCTTGGGCGGGCCTTGGGCACATGATCTTGAAAAAGTCTCCAGATAACTCTGATATACCTCTCTGAAAGAGAGGTGTTTCTCTGAAACTATACTTAGGCTTTTTCCTGAAGAATCTATACAAACATCCCTGACTTACAATGGTTCAACTTAACAATTTTTTGACTTTACAATGGCATGAAAATATGCATTTAGAAGAAACTGTACTTTGAATTGCGAATTTTGATCTTTTCCCAGGCTAGCGATGGCACTCTCTCTTGATGCTGGGCAGCCACAGCCCCCAGTCAGCCACACAATCACAAGGGGAAACAATTGATACACTTAAAACCATTCTGTACCCAGACAACCATACTGTTTTTCACTGTCAGTACAGTATTCAGTAGATCGCATGAGACAGTCAACACTGTATTATAAAATAGCTTTGTGTGAGATGATTTAGCCCAACTGTAGGCTAATGTAAGTGTTCTGAGCACCTTTAAGGTAGGCTGGGCTAGGCTATGGTGTTCAGAAGGATAGATGTACTAAACGCATTTTCAACTTACAATATTTTCAACTTATGATTTCAACTTAGGTTTATTGGAACATAACCCCATCATAAGTTGAGGAAGATCTGTATACATAAGAAAGGATGGGGGCAGATTTAGAAATTGAAAAGATAAATATCAACTTAGGAAACTGAAAAAAATTCAAATTGTTGGTATGGTAGTTATTAATGCTGCTCACTGGTGTCTAATTCTCTCTTTCCTAAACCCAGAAAACTGCACTTTCCCCTGCTTGTTTGAAGTTGGACCTAGCTGTGTTACTGGCTTTGGCCAATGAAATATAAGCAGCAGTGCATGTGTCACTTCCAAGCAGAAGGCTTCAAGAGACAGCGCACAAGTCACCATATCCCCTTTTCCCTCCCTTGGTGATGGTGGAAGCACATGTTAAGATGTGCTGAGATCCCTGGGTGACTATGATGAAAAAGCCTCTGTCATCCCAGGACATGAAATGGGAGTAAGAAATAAAGATTTTTGTGGAAAATCATGGAAATATGGAAGTTGTTCATTTCTGCAGCATAATCTACTCTATCTGGACTGATAAACTGGCAAACCTTCTTTCACAGAGCCAAAGCAATTTAAAGAGAATCAGTTCTGTCTTCATCAATGACTAAAAATTTACAGAGACGGTGTTGATAGAGGGAAACGGGGGAGCTTTAGGGTCAGAGCTACCTGTTTAAATCCATGGTGTCATTGTTTGTTGTAATAATAAAAATAGTATATAATGTCTGTGTAATATACAATTACTTTAGTAACCACTAACACTTATGAAGTGCTTACTATGTGCCAGGCACTGTGCTGAGCACTTCACATGGATTATTTCACTTATTCTTCCATAACTTGCCCAAGGTCAGAGAGCTAGGAAATGGCGGAACAAGGATTCTAACACAGGCAATGCAGGCACAGAGCCTGTGATCTTAACTACACCTCTATTTGCCTCACTCATTTGCCTCTTCTATAAATGGAGATTAGGCAATATGCAAAAAGGTAACATGAGTGATTACTTATCATGACCTATGGGAATGCAGTACTGTAAAAAGACAGGGAGCACAGGCACAATAATCAAATGCTACATTACTATACTTGCATTACTTAATGGCTAGTATCGAAATGATCACTGTTAACTTCTTTAAAGAAAGGTTTTTTAAAGTAAAGATACAGTGTACAAACAAATAGCACCCATAAAATGCCCAATGATGTAGTAACTGTATCCAGTAGCTCCAAGCCATTATGTCTTAAAGTCCAGGAAAAAAGTTTTCAAGAATAGCGAGAGGATATTTTACGCTCAGCTAGCCGCAAATGATATACTGGGATCATTCATTTTAATTACCTTACGTTCATATATCAATTGTTAACTACATAAGAAAACACCATTATTAAATGTGAAGCCATTTGTTCTGGGCCCTTTCTTCGTTTGTTTAACTTCCTCCTTTCTTTTGCTTCCTTATATAATACCGTAAGAGTACAAGTATAGACTTTCTACATAGACCGTCATGTCTTCTGCAAACAAAGACAGTTTTATTTTCTCCCTTCCCAATCTGTATACCTTTTACTTCCATTTCCTGTCTTATTCATTAGCAAGGACTTCCAATATGATGTTGAAAAGGAGTTGCCTTGTTCCTGATCCTAGTGGGAAAGCTTCTAGTGTCTCACCATTAAGCATGATGTTCACTGTAGGTTTTTTGTACATGTTCTTTATCAAGTTGAGGAAGTCCTCTCTATTCCTACCTTACTCAGTTTTTATGATTAATGACTATTGGATTTTGTCAAATGCTTTTTCTGCATCTATTGATAGGATCATGTGACTTTTCTTCTTTAGCCTGTTGATGTGATGGATTACACTGACTGATTTTCAAATGTTACACCATTTTATATGTAACTGTATATAATTCTTTTATACATTGTTGGATTCCATTTGCTAATATTTTGTTGAGAACTTTTGCACCTATGTTCATGAGAGATATTGGTCTGTAGTTTTCTTTTATGTAATGTCATTGTCTGATTTTGATATTAGAGTAATCCTGGCCTCACAGAATGAGTTAGGAAGTACTCCTTCTGCTTCTATCTTATGGAAGAGACTGTAGAGAATTGGTATAATTTCTTTCTTAAATGTTTGGTAGAAATCACCAGTGACCCCATCTGGGCCTGGACTTTCTGTTTTAGAAGATTATTACTTATTCAATTTCTTTAATAGATAAAGACCTATTCAGATTGTCTATTACATGATCTTTTGATAAGAAGGGTTCATTCCACCTCTCTTGCTAAGATCTTCCATAACTTTTGGCTTCATAATTTCCTTCTCAGTTTGGCATATGCCTTTTAGTCCATTGTTATCTCTTATCACTCCCACTCCCTGCATATCTGACTACTTACATTTCTCCCAAAATGTCAAACTCTGTCATACTCCCATGCAGTTACAAGGGCTTCTCTGTATTCCTAAGGCATCCTTTTCTAACTTGTATTTATCCTATCGAACTCAGCTTTCTGCAGAAGCGTTTCCTGATGTTTCCAGGCAAGTTAGCTGCCGCATTCAACCTGTATAATAGAGAAACAAAAATTATTCTTTAAAATTACCAAAAAAGTCCAAACTTTTTAATAGTTATTTTAAATGTTCGACGTAATTCAAGGTATGCAATAAATACTGACCTGGTTGTGGATTGTGTCCTTTATAAATTCATTATCTAAGACAGACAGACACACTTTGACACAGCACATCAACGACGATACAAACACTGAACAATAAAGTATCATTTCAAGATAAAGGTGAAGTATATATCAAGATTGAAGACAAACGTGAGTACTCATTTAGGTGTATGCTTAGATGTGTCACTTATTAGGAATGCATTACAAAATGTTTGAGTCTTTTTGTTTCTTTTTATTTATCCTGAATGATTAAGCGCTTACACTCTGAAGTCATATAGACTTCAAACAAACACTACTTATAATCTGTGAGATCTTGGGCAAGGGAGTAAACCAAGCCTCAGTTTCCTCATGGAAATAAAAAATAAACAGTAACTGGTAGTGATATTAAATGATGGTATTGATATTATTTGAATTATTAAAAATAGTGTCATTATGTAGACCTCTCTTTAATTCCACATACAGTGATGGATAAAATATTTTTTTATCATGAATCCTTAGTGCCCTGTGAATAATAGCCTGTTGAAAAGAGAACCCTTTCTCCAACATAGTGCCCCTTTATTTATTTTTATAACTTTGACAGAAGTAGTTGAATACAGCGGCCACTAGATGGGGCAACATTCCTAGCAGAGTAATCCTTCCTAACCAAGAACTTTCAGTATTTATTAAAAATAAATCATGTCTAGAAAAATAATCACTCATAATTATAGGTTACCTGGATACATTTTACAGGGAAACATACATGACTTTGAATACCTCAGAGATATTAATATGAGAAAACAAGCAGGACAAAGATTTGAATACACCATAGTCATATGTGGTATTACGGGCTGAACTGTGTTCCCCCAAAATTCACATGTTGAAATCCTAAACCCTGGGACCTTAGAATGTGACTGTATTTGGAGGTAGGGTCTTTAAAGAGGTAATTAAGTTAAAATGAGGTCATTAGGGTGGGCCCTAATCCACTACGACTGGTGTCCTTATAAGAAGAGGAAATTTGGACACAGAAGTGTACAAAGAGAAGACGATGTGAAAACACAGGAAGAAGACAGTTATCTACAAGTCAAAGAGAGAGACCTGGAACAGATGCTTCCCTCAGGCCCGTTAGAAGAAACCAACTCTGCTGAACCTTGA
Source organism: Orcinus orca (assembly GCF_937001465.1). Lineage (NCBI taxonomy): Eukaryota > Metazoa > Chordata > Mammalia > Artiodactyla > Delphinidae > Orcinus > Orcinus orca. The sequence continues at coordinate 107,564,943 of NC_064564.1, read as the reverse complement.
TCTTGGACTTCTCACTTCCAGAACTGTAAGAAAAATATACTTCTGATGTTTAAGCCGCCCAGTCTGTGGTGTAAGAAAAATATACTTCTGATGTTTAAGCCACCCAGTCTGTGGTACTTTGTTATGTAAACCCTAGCAAACTAATACATGTGGAAAGGAATACCAGAAAGAAAACTCCATGAGGGCAAGAATTTTTGTCTTTTTTGTTCATTGTTTTATCCCAGGCACCTACAACGATGCCTGGCACATAATAGGTATCAACAAATATTTGCTTTGTGAACTGATAAAGAAGATTAATAAAATTCTTGCCATAGATGACTCTATTAAATACCACCAATGTTTCAGTAATGCTTTTTATTTTCATAAGACCTGAGGACACAAACACCCAGTGCTCTTACCAAGTGCTGTGGTGTAATTGGTCTGCTGCCACAGCTCAAATGTACAAAATCCACTGGTGAAACTCCTGTTATGATTCAGTTCCGGAGTAATTTCCTGAAGAACAGAAGAGCTAAGAAGACAAAAATGCTGCTGTAATACAATAAAAGTGAATTAGTCCACATAGAGAAACAGATCAACCTAGTTAGACCCATCCTGGTGAAAATGCCACATACAGACATAGCTTGCTGGTACTGCTGTCCCCTCAAAAGCATTTGGTTAGCTGATTTCACTGCAGTCACTGTGAACAGCCTGGAATCATAATTTAAAGGAAAAGAAAATAAATAAGGACTTTTCTCTGTTGTTCTTAAAGCATTTCTTATGTGGACATAGGAAAAAGACTAATTAAATTTCCTTCTGACTTATTCAATTATGAATTCATGGTGCATGTCTGTCTCAAACCCATCTCCATGTCTTAATGTCATCGCTGTCACCATCAATCAATACTTAATTTGGTACCCTGAATATGCTAGGGAAATAACAGCAAAATAAAACTTGAAAGAAATATGGAATAAATACTCTGATTTTAACTTATATGCAAATATACTTTAAATAACAGCTAGAGGAAAAATTCACCAAAATGATAATAGTTCTGTTAGAGGCAATAAGAGGAGAAGTAATTCTTTCTCTCTTCAAATTATTTGTAATTTCATATAATAAGTCTCAGTTTTTAAAGCATAAAGTTCTCAAAAAACATTCTAACTTCTAATCACTACTGGAAGAAATTTTAGGACTAGAAATTCCCCCAAAGGGAGAGGGTGATACAATATTTATTTTTAAAGTACATTTAATCAATACATTTATACATAATATGCATAAGAAAGCCAGAATACAACAGTTTCAGGGGCAAGTGAAATTCAGCGTTTTAAAATCTAAATCTGTAAATTCCGATCTATTCTGAAAGTAATCTAAAAATCAAGTCAAGTCTTGTTCTCAGCTTGGGGCCTGGAATTAGCTCCCGAACTGATGCAACCTGAAACCAGGGCCAACAAGTGTTTACCAAATTCTTTCTCCCAAAGGGTGAAGCCTCTTTTCTAATTCTCCAGAAATGATGCTGTTGGAATTGCCTTGAGAATTGAATCAACGCAGCAGGCAGGAGTACAAACATTAAATTCATTCTGAAATATTTTCCTTTCCAGCAAAAATGCAAGCTAAATACTTTTTCACAAATTGATTATGCAATGTGTAATCAAGCCCTCCTTTATTAAAAGTTTTAATTAGCCGCCTGTGCATTTGCTCCTCATTCCTGGGAACCGCGGCATAAACAGGAAGTTCATGCCTCTTGGGGCTTATTCGTTATGGAATGAAAAAAATGAAGCTGTGGACTTTCTCCAGGATAATTTAGAGAGAAAGGATCATTAAATAACTGTACTCCCCTCCTTATCTGCTCCAGAAGGCTTATAAACCAAGTGACTGCACAAGCTGTACTCCACCCCCAGGAATATAAGCAGTTCCTTCCCACATGTGACTGGAGATCAACTTGAGAGCTCTGCATTAGCCGTGAACCACACACTAGTGTCTGTACCCCAAAGCAACGATGATCAGCCACTCTCTCAACACCTGTTAACAATCGTGTGTGCTCCACTTTCTACCCTGACCACCACAAGGCTCCAGACCTAAAACTAGAGAGAAAGTCTACCATTTCAATTACCCAAACACCACAAAGTGTTAGATATTACAAGGCCAAAGGGAGAACTTTGTGGTGATGGAATAGCTCTGTATTTGACTTTAGTGGTGATTATACAAATCTGTGCTTGAGACAAAATGGCATAGAACTATATATACATTTGCGCCACTGTCAATTTCCTGGCTTTGATACAGATAAGTAAGACGTAACTATTGGGGGAAACTGGGTAGAGGGTACCTATAACCTCTCTGCACTGCCTTTGCAACTTCCTGAGAATCTGTATTTATTTCTGCATGAAATGTTTTTAAAAGTGCACCTGCTTGTGTGCATCACCATACTTTGAACGGTTTGCATTCGGACAAGTTTTATCGAGAATAAAACACAGCCTGGTTTTCAAAGGTGAGGTTTCAGCCACCACCCAGCACAAAGCGTGAGGTGCGGAATACTCTTGCCTCTGCTTTTCCCTCCGCCTGGGATTCCCTTTCCGACCTCCCGCCCCGCCAGTCCCCCTTCCCAAGGGTGGCTCCTTCTCATCTTTCAGGTCACACCTCAATGCCACCTCCTTACAGCAGCCTTCCCTTGTCCCCTTAACTAGAGTAGCTGCCCTCGGCTATCCTCTGAGTCCCCCGTGCCCTTCGTCGCGCTCTTCCCCCCGTATAATGACTTGTTTACTTGCTTGTTACCTGTGTCAACTCCACGAGGGCGGGCCCCGTGTCTGCTCCTTGCCCGCTCCGCTCCTAGCAATGAGCACGCTGCTTGGCGACGGCAAGGGCTCGGAAAGGATTTTACTTGAATAAAGGGCACCACACTCGAATTCATTCCCTTGGGCTCGAGGGTGGTCGCGCCGCTTTCTTCCCCTCACACTATGGGTGCTCCCAGTCTAGGGCTGGGCGAGGCGCCCTCACTCTGGCCACACAACACAGGTGCCTCTCTGCCTCCTCCCTTCACTCGGACCCTACCCCGCCCAAGGAAGGCACCATTTTCTTCTAATTCGTCTGCCCAGAAGGGGCGCCTTTTTCTTCTTCGTAGCCTTTTCTCAGGCCATCCTCTCTACCCCGTCCCCTGTCTCTTCAGCCGCAATTCCCAGCCCTGTGGCCTCCGCCCCTCCCTTCCGGCACCGCCCCACCCTTCCGGTGCTGCCCCCGGCCCGGACCCCCGCCTCAGGGGTCCTTCGCCCCTCAGGCCACGCCCCTCAGCCCTTGGATAGCGGGAAGCTCCCCAGAAGCTGCCGCGCGGGAGGGGAGGGCGGTGGAGGGTGGGGGCGTGTCCTCCTCGGTCCTGGGCGTCGATTGGCCGGGCCGCGGGCAGTGGGCGGGGCTGCTGGCTGGGTGTCGGGCTCCTGGGTCGCCTCCGGGCATTCCTCGCCGCTCCTGCTCCGGCCCTGGCTACGGCGACCTGAGAGTAGCGACTCCGGTTCGGGCATCATGTCTGACAAGAGGCCATCAGCGGAAGCCCAAGCCCGGCGGCTTCCCGACTCCTTCACGGGTGAGCCCTGTGTCCCTGGCGAGGCCCTTGGGGTCACCCGCCGCCCCTTAACCTTCTCGAGAACGAGCCTTAGCCCAAAGGTCCCAGGAAGGTCTCGGATGTTTCTTAGCCGAGCAACCGCTGCTCAAAACCGCGGTTTCCCCACTCGTACGCTGAGAATGACGAGCCCTACTTCGCGGGCTGGGGGTCAGGTTTAGGGATGTTAGGGTGCTGAGTGCAAGCCCAGTGCCCGGCACACTATGGACCCTGCCACAGAGGGCGCGTCTCCAGTGCCCACAGCCAGAGCAGGGGCTCGCGTTATCCAGCGGCTGCCAGATGCCAGGCCCTGTGCCAGCGCTTTCCGCTCATTATCTCGTGGCATGCACGCGGACGAGGACGTGCCTGAGTAACTGGCGGCCAGCGAGTGGTGGAGCCGGGCCCAGACCTGCACGCCACACCCGGGAGCCTGCGTCTTCGCCCCACTCCCCCTTCCTTCCCGCCCCATCGGAGGCCAGCTCCTTTACCCAAACCTCGCCCACCCCCAGAGTGCGCCGCCGTCCTCCCGAACTAGAAAGAACTCCTACCCCCCACCCCTGCCAATTTCCTATTAAGCCGCAAGACCGACCTGTGTAGTTTCGCCACATGTTCCCGACACATTTGCGGAAGAAAAGAAGGAAGTCTCTTTTTAGCATCCTTCCTGTATCTCTTTCCAGCTTCACTTTCTGCCCCATTCTGCCCCATCCACTTCCTTTGTTCTAGAAACCTCGCCTTCCGGACTTTTGTCCCTCACAAGGAACTGTAAGTTCCCCACCCTACCAGGGCCTTCCCAGTCTTGAGGCAGAAATTGTGTGAGTGACTCAATTTGTTGCCCTGTGACTAGTACCCTTGAGAGGGCTATCACCTAGAACCTTTATTGGCTATCCTTGCGGGGGAGGAGGGATTCATAAAGAGAGGCGATAAACCACTTGGGAGTACTGGTTGCCTCCCCGGGGCTCTTAGTGATCCAAAGGAATTATTTCTAAGGATGGAATTTCAGACAGAATGACATAGTGAAAGAAGTTCAGGGGACTGGGTGGGCTTTTCCATCACCCCACAAAGAACACTATACTGGACTCATTTATTCTGATTATTTGTAATGCCAGCCTTGTCCACCGATCCCATATGTCCCCTTTTCCTTTCCCCAGCAATCTTTGTCTTTAGTTCCTCCCCAGGAACATCAAAAGAATTACAGAAATCTTATTTCCTCTTTTCTGTACCTTGGACAGTTATTTTCCCAAATCAGGAGTGTGACAGAGAGGATGTACTTGAAGAAACTGATACTCAGAGAAGTTAAATTACTTTAAAGTCACACAGTTTATAAGTAATGGAGTCATATTTGAAATCTGGGTTTGACTGATTCTAAAACCTGCCGGTATAAAAATTGTGCAGTCCGGCCTCTTTGATAGTTAGTTGTCTCTTCCTAGAAAGGAAGGTAGGCAGGATCCTTTCATCTGTACCCTGATGTCCTGGTGGGAAACTAAAGGACTGTGAGGACAATGTTAGAAGTTTGGTGAAACTGCAGTGGGAAATCTGTAGAAGTTCTTTGGGAATAAACATGATCTTTGTACTTAATGTTAGTTGTCTTTCATGGTCACAGAACAGCTTTCACGCCTAAACTCTTTGTTGGTTCTACACTACTTTTTAGACAGAAGTCTTTTAAAAATCTATTTAAAACTGTGCACCCTTTCCTCTGAAAATTATATATACAAACAAAATTTTGCTTGGTCGCTGTCACCTTTTTTTTTTTTTTTTAAATTTATTTTTGGCTGTGTTGGGTCTTCGTTGCTGCGCGCGAGCTTTCTCTAGTTGCAGCGAGCGGGGGCTACTCTTCATTGCAGTGCACGGGCTTCTCGTTGCAGTGGCTTCTCTTGTTGCGGAGCACGGGCTCGTGGCATGCGGGCTCAGTAGTTGTGGCTCGCGGGCTCTAGAGCTCAGACTCAGTAGTTGTGGCTCACTGGCTTAGCTGCTCCGCGGCATGTGGGATCTTCCTGGACCAGGACTCGAACCCATGTCCCCTGCATTGGCAGGCGGATTCTTATCCACTGTGCCACCAGGGAAGTCCCGCTGTCACCTTCCTAAAAATGTACGCCTTAGAGACCTGACACTGGTAGGAAAACCACTACTAGAATTTATTAAATAGAATTTATCGAGTGCTTGCCATATGCCAAATACAGCCTAAATGCTTTGAAAGCATTATCGAATGCAATCCTCTAGCAGCTCCACAAGGAGAGTGTCATTATCTACCACTTTACAGCAAGAAAACGGAGGCTCAGAGTGGAAAAATCACCCACACCTGTGAACGAGGTTCAAACTTGGCCTGATTTTCCAAATCATTTTACCTATCCTAGAGCTGCTTCCAAATTGCATACCCAAAAGGAGGAACTTGTCAAACATCAGTACTTCACTGAAGGTGAGAGACAGTAAATAAAGCCCAAAGGAACCTGGCTTCAATCAAGACCCCCTGGCTAGACAGCTCCAGAGGGCTGCTTCTGAGAGAAGCAGTGGAATATAAAAGTCCAAACTGCCCCTTTAGGATTTTGCTGATAATTAGTCTTAGGAACATAAATATGACCAAACCTAGGGCAAGACTAGTTTTTCTGAAAGCCAGTGCATTTGCTTTCTAATGAAATAATGCAGGTGGATTGCAAAGAAATGTATGGTTATAATTAAGAGCCATGTCAACAGAATAAATCCCTTCGGAAGAACGCCTGAAAATAAGCAGAATCAAGGGACTGATTTGTTTATTTCAGTTGTTACAGCCGACCAGATTGGGGAGAACTTTGTAATTTATTTAATAATTAATCTGAGTTAAACCATCAATGGTCATAGATTAACTCAAGTGACAACCAAGTCTGCAAAAGTTGGCATTTATATAATTTTTTATAATTAAATAGGTCATTGGTTCCACCTGATGGTGTAACTTGTACACTGTAAAAGACAGAGTCACTGATCACCTGGTCAGCTTTGAAGAAAAAAATTTTTAATGTTGATAAAGTGATAAAGATTGGATTCAAAGTCTGTTTTTTAAGAAGATGTGGGAAAACGTTTTCCTGAAAATTACTGTAACCAGAAGAAATGAGCACCTCTCCTCTGTGTCTGCCTGGCATCTTGTGCCTACCTCTGTCATAATGTTTATTGCACAGATTATAAATATCAATTATAATCACCTTTGTTAGACCAGGAGAGCTTCTGAAAGCAGTGATTGTGTCCTTCATCACTGTAATAAGTTCAGGGTCAAGTGCATAGTAGATTTGCAAAAATATTTGTTGAAAGTAAAAGGAAGCAGGGAGATAAAGACACCCATAGAGTAGATCAAGTTGTTAAATGTTTGGCTTACGTTGGTGGAGATGTTTTTCTGTTTACAGTTTATTTTTATTAAGTTTGTTACAACCCAAACTATTGATTTTAGGGTGTGGACATGTTCCTCATACAGATAGACTGTCTGGGTTTATATTATCAATAAAGGGATTATAATTGTTACGATAATATACTGTACTTAAGGAATCTCCTCTTACTTACGAAAGTGTGGAAAGAGCAGTTAGAGGTCACAGTAGAAAGAAGGAAGTGTGTGTCAGTTGCCTGTTGACACACAAATCGTTCCTCCATTCTTTTTGAACCTTTGTCTATACTCTGAGCCTCTATACTCTAGATTAGCCTTGAAGATACGAGCAATAATGTGTCTGTCCTAAAATATCAGACAATGAAGATTAGATACCAGCCTTACCTAGTTGTGGATATGCACTGATGGTAGGATGGTATAGGATAGCGAAATGAGAGTGGAATCTCCAATTTGAAGATCTGAATTGAGACCTCAGTAGCATCACTTTGGGAAGTCTCAGTCTCCAGAGTCAATTCCTCGTCTTCATGTTGGGCTTAATCTTACTGTGGTATCTAGCTCCCAAGGTTTTAAGTATCAAATGAGAAAATTTATATGAATGTACTTTTGAAACTTTAAAGTGTAAATTATTAAGATATTATTTAATGGGGAAAACAAAGAATAAAAAGGTTAACAATGACTGTTCGGGAAGCCTACTAATTATACAGGAAATTAAAATTTATGCACAAAAAGTTGTATAAAAGACGGTCCAGGAAACTTCGGGACTCCAACTTACCTCCCCAAATGTGGTCTGTTTCTCCTCCAAAGACAGAGTCCCCAAGCAGGTTGTTAGTCGATATTTTCTCTATGGTGTTCAGGTCCCAGAAGGCAATTCACTTAATACAAAGTTTATTCCTATAAACTGTATCAGTAATGACCTTAAGGTTCTGATAATAATAATGGCTACTATTTATTGAACGCTTCCTAAGTGTCAAACATTTTACGTATTTTCTCCTGTAAGATAATGACTGTTCTCGTCCCTCATTTTACTAATGAGAAAATTTAGTGGTAGAATGGAAATCTGGCACCAAAACTCCAAGCTCTTAGCCACTGTTTAGCTACTCAGCCTCAGTTGAAGAATTGGAAACCTCATGATCTAGTTTCCTTATGCTTCTGTTTCCCATTATTTAATGAAAATGATGTTGCCCTCCAAAGACTTTTATGAGAAAAACCTAATTATAGTTACTTTTAAGATATCCAAGTAAAAGAGCTGGGGAAAAAAAACAAAACTGAAGAAGCAGAGGGGGTTTTGTTCTGTTTAGTATATTTCAGGCCTAGCCTAAATTTAATTAACTTAATAACATTATGAAATTGTTTTTCTCTCCAGTTTTTCTGAACATAACTATTTTTATCTTTCCAGACATGGGTCATATTCAGCCCATCCTTCTACCTTCCTGAATTCTCTCACCTCACAGGTGAAAAGGGCTGATTTTAAAAAGAGAAAAGGAAAGAAAACATTTGGGGAAAGCATTATGACCACTGCTTTGGGACAGAGGACAATTCTGAACTGTATTCTTTTTTTTTTTTTTAAGTAACATTGGTTTATAAGTTTCATGAATACAACATTGTATTTCTGTTTCTATCTACCTACCATACAGCATGCTCACCACCAACAATTGATGAACTGTATTCTGGGATCCTGTATGCAGACATGTAATTTCCATTTATCTTCTGTAATACTCAGCCTTTTCTTCCCCTCCCCAGAAAACAGCAGTATCTGGGAATTCCCTGGTGGTCCAGTGGTTGGGACTCTGCGCTTTCACTGGCAAGGGCCCAGGTTCAATCCCTGGTCAGGGAACTAGGATCCCACAAGCCGCATGGCACGGCCAAAAACAAAACAAAACAAACAAAAACCAGCAGAATCACTCAATTCATTCAACAGCTGTTTACTTAACAAATGTTGTTCAAGCATCTGTTATGCACTGGGTGTCTTCCATGATAGCTCACTTACTCTTCACACTGACCCTTGAGGGGGTACTCTTATTAGCCCTCTTCTTAGATGGTTAGAGTGAAGCACAGAGAGCTAAGACACTTGCCAAAGATCACACAGCTAATAAGTGGCAGAGCCAACTCTGAAGCCTTATGCTGTACTACTTTAACAAGACCAAAATCTCATGAAGAAGACACTGAATAAGATAATTACAAGTATGATAAGTAGTGTTTAGAGAGGGTGAAGTGCTATAGGTTAGGAGAGGGGACCCTACTAAAGACTCAGGGGTTCAAATTTAAAATCATTGATGATAGTCTCACCTATTTTTTCCTCCTGTTTTATGGCTAGAAATATTTGAATGAAGGAAAGCTACAGAAAATCCTCAAGATGCTTGGGAAATAAAATATTTATTTAATTTCCTGATTCTTCTTTTTTTAAAAAAAATAAATTTATTTATTTATTTTTGGCAGCATTGGGTCTTCGTTGCTGCACGTGGGCTTTCTATAGTTGTGGCGAGCGGGGGCTGCTCTTTGTTGCGGTGCGAAGGCTTCTCATTGCGGTGGCTTCTCTTGTTGCAGAGCACAGGCTCTAGGCGCGTGGGCTTCAGTAGTTGTGGCACGCTGGCTCAGCAGTTGTGGCTCGCAGGCTTAGTTGCTCCGCAGCATGTGGGATCTTCCCAGACCAGGGCTCGAACCCGTGTCCCCTGCATTGGCAGGTGGATTCTTAACCTCTGTGCCACCAGAGAAGCCCTCCTGATTCTTCTTGAGCTAAGCACAGCATTCCCTTTATTTCAACTTTTATTGAAAATCTTTCTTAAAAGGACTAGTCCATTTCCTCTCCTTACTGTCTCATGGTAAACACATTTTGAGTTTTGTAATTCAAGTCACATAATGCTTCATCAGTACTAGTTCTTTTAGTCTAGTATCTACAGGTTTATAATAGGGCGGAAAAGTTATGGTCTTCAGTCATGGTTCTTAACTTGATACCATCTGGCCTGTAGCCACTCCAGTCCAGAGCATAATTTCTTCCCTAGAGGTTTAAGGATAAGGGCATTTGAAGAACTGTAAACCATGCCTAATTAAAATAGTCTTTTGAAAGATGGGTTATAGTGTGTGCTTGTTTGCTTTCAAAACCTCTGCCCAATGAACTGCAAGTTGCAGTTGCCAAGTAAACAGCATCATTTTTTCAACATCTGTTTATTGACACCCTACTATGTGCTAAACTCTGCTTTTCTCCCCTCTACCTGTTTGAATCTTTCTCTCTACAGGATGCTGCCTTCACTTTTGTTGTCTCTCTTCTCTTAACTCCTTTTTTCCATTTCTCTTATTTGCCTTTTCTTCTATCGTTTCCTTCCCTTTTCTGTCTTTCTCCTAAAATCCCAGTCATTTGAAAAACTCAGTTATAGTAAAATTTTGATTAATTGAAGATGTATTTATATTCAAATAAAATATTTTATCTGCCCTTTTGCCTGTTTCCGCCTTGAATTCTTATTTATCAGGTCTTTTAAAGACCTTGTTTCAAAACAAAGGGAAGAGAAACTAGGAATCTGGGAACTGTACCCTTACTTGAAACGCCAGAAGAAAGATCAGATGTCTTCTTTAACTCACAATGTCCTCCTCCTCAAATAGATGACTATATGAGATAGAACTGGAATGAGTCGTATGGCCCGTGGACCAAATCTGGCCGACTGCTCGCTTTGTATGCTGCACAAGCTAAGAATACTTTTTATTATATTTATACATTTTTTTAAAAAAGAGGAAGATTTGAAACTTATATGGAACTCAGATTTTAGTGTTCATAAATTACATTTTCCTGGAACACAGCTGTGTTCATTCATATATGTATAGTCTGTGACTGCTTTTGCAGAGTATTCAGTGGTTGAGACCGACTTTCTGGCCTGTAAAGCCTTACGTGTTTGTTCTGTGGCCCTTTACAGGAAAAGTTTACCACACCTTGACATGGAATCTCCAATGAGGAGTAGTTGTGGCCAAAAAGAACACTTGTATGCTGAATATATATGCTTGTAAGAAAAACTCAAAAAATGCCAAGACCTTTCGTTTCGACCTACTATTGCCCCTTAAAAGTTGCTATTAGAACCAGATAACGTGTTTTTGAGACTAAATTCTTAGCCATGCTATCTTTCCCCACCCAAACAACAACGTTTTTGGCAATTTACAACATGAAGCATTTCATCTGTATACTGGGAAAGAGGAAGGAAAAGATTGTGCTTTAAATGTTGGTATTTCAATAATTCTTTGGCTTACCTTTTCTTTGTGTAGTAATGTGTATGACTCAGTCAGATTTTCACATACTGCGTGAAGGTATGTTTCTGGCCTTTGCTTGAAGAAGAAATCCCGTATCTTTTGAACTTTAGAACAGAGTCCCAATGGTAAATGGAATTTATTATTTCACATGATTTCTAGTAGTGCCAAATTCAATCAACCGTAAAGGAAATCAGCTGATATGGGATCATTAACAATATGCAGTACTCTGAAATTATGCCTGTTATAATCTTGAAAAGAATATTTTACTGCCTGTCTGGAAGCCAACCCAACAAAAATTACTGTACAACTTGGTTTTGTTTTTTGTTTTTTCCATTTGTTTCATGGTTTTGTTTTGTTTTCTTTTGTCTCTTTCCAGAAATTCTTTTGCTTTAGTACTTTGGGACTCTGGAAGGAATATGTTATACCTACTTTACAGATTTTTGTAAACATGAGAAATAATGTATATATGGAGTTAGCTTGTGGCTGATGTGTGATAGGCATTTAATAAATGGTGATTATTAGTGTTAATAAAATGTACCTCCAGAATAAGAGAAATTTAAGAATTGTGTAATTTCATCTTTTCAGCAAAATTAGTTTACACAATAAGGATGTATGGAAACTTTGCTGAAAGTATATTCAAAGCAAAAGAGTTTCTAATTGAGAAAACTGGACACAACCTAAATGTTCATCATATGGAACGATAGAATATTATTCAACCTTTAATAATAAAGAGTATTTCCTGACATGAAAAAGTGTCCACAATATAGGGGGGAAAACAGATTTAAAATTATTACGTATACCATTATTTCATTTTTGAAAAAAAGGACACATATATATTGTGTGTCCAATAGCAAGGCAGAAAATAATCACCGTCCAGAGATATAAAAGTATAGATTATTTTTCTTCCTCTATTCTAAACTGTAATTTTAAATGTTATAGTGACAGTATTTTACTTTTAAAATAAGAAAAAAAGTAATATTTTTAAAAATTTACGTTAGTTTCCTGGAGGTAAGCCCAATTTGAATGCTCAATTAAAAAATGTTAATGTATGGGCTTATATCCATTTTCAATACCATGCTTTGGTTAAAATTTTATTCTACCACGGTTTTCAGGAAAGAGTTTTGTAGTAAAAGAAAAAAAAAAGTACTCTAAACCATGGCAAAGTGGTATTTACAACCAAGTATCATGGGATCCCTAATCTTTAAGATTGTTCCTACCCAGCAAGTATCAACAAGTATATCAACCAAAATGTCTCAGAAATACCTATTGTTCATTATTTGTCTTTTACCTCATAAAGGTAGGAGGGAGGATTCAGTCCTCAGGGTAATAAGTGGGAATCTTGAAGGAAATGAATTTCATAAAATTTGAGGGAGTAACTGAGATTTCTTTTCCTCTTTGGGCTGTACTGACTGCAAATGACTAAGAGTTTGTTTACAGCCTGGTGGAGTTTAAGCCTCACCTCTCTGAGGAATGTGATTTATGCACCTTTTTAAGCTATAACCAGGTGGGGAAGAGTTTCAGGGTTGAGAATGGGATCGTTTCCTTTTAAAGGCACTAGAATATTATGAAATAGCACCATTTCTCCAGTGTGTACGCTCGGATTATTTCTAGCTGAGCATTTGAAAAGTGAAAGACAGGGCTTCCCTGGTGGCGCAGTGGTTGAGAGTCCGCCTGCCGATGCAGGGGATACGGGTTCGTGCCCCAGTCCGGGAAGATCCCACATGCCGCGGAACGGCTGGGCCCGTGAGCCATGGCCGCTGAGCCTGCACGTCCAGAGCCTGTGCGCCACAACGGGAGAGGCCACAACAGTGAGAGGCCCGCGTACCGCAAAAAAAGACCAAGTCCAGTTTTCAGAAAATCCACTTAATTTCTTCTTCCTCTTGATTTGCGTTCAAATCCCATATACTCATCTGGGGTTTTCAACAACATAGTGGAAATTGAGCACAAAAAACCTGGGCTGTACTTTCCCGTTTGTCCTTATGTAGATAATAATTCAATAACTTAATAATTTGATTCACTAATCAGCTTCTTGAAGGTCTTTGAATGTCCAGGCCTAGCCTGGCAGGAGGGAGGCACGAAGTGAGGGAAAAATTAAGTAGTTTCAGAGGCTTTTATCAAGAAGAGTAAAAGCCACCTATTTTCCCATTTTTCATCATGGAAATTGAACACTTGAGTGAAATAGGAGAATGACAGAAAACTGTCATCTGTGTTTACTGAGCACTGCCTCAGTCCTGCAAGGCCAGTCTGATTATTTCAAGTAAGGACACAAAGGTTCAGAGAGGTAAAGATCGCACAACTAAGAAGTCACAGAAAGTTGAAACTTAAACATTCCCTATTCTCAGGAAATTCATCTAATAAGGGATATAAATGCACAAGAAATTACATATCTAGTTGGAAAACTGGCTAAGTACTTTATATCCACTCTCTGCAAGGTACTGTGCTAGACATTGAGAATATAAAAATAAAAAAGAAACATCCCTGCCCTCAGGGAGTTTATCATCTATTACAGTTCAGGACACAGAGTTTTGCCTGGAATATGGGAGACTTGGGGCAGTATTTTAGAAAGCACCAAATGCTGTCAGATAAGTATTTGTGGCCCATCTCTTCCTTGTTTGGAATTCCTTTCATTTTGGAAACCTAGACCTGAGCCTGGCAATGAGCCTTGAGACTGTCTCTTGCTATAAATAGGCACAGCTGGAATTAAGGGGGCTTCCTCTGTAAGAATATCAGATTCATTCCTGGAACTCCTACCATGCTTTCCCAGCTTGGATTCTGTCTTGAGGAAGTGCTCCAAACACAACAACTTCTTTAATAAGGATTTTTTTTTTTTTTTTTTAATTCAGAGGCAAAGGGTCAAAGAGTGAATTGATTTAGAACGTGGCCTTTGGAGTGAGAAGACCTGTGTTTGAATCCCAAGTCCTCCATTTTGTGACCTTGGGAAAGATGTTGCTTCAGTTACTTCATTTGTACAGTGGAATTAAAAACACCTAACTTCCCAGGGCTTTGTAAGGAGTAAATGAGATACGTGTCTAAAGTAATTTATTACAGTGCATGAAGTATAACAAACTGTCTAAAAAGGCTGCTGTGATTCGTATCCGTTATGACAGCACCTGATAGGCTCCTCCACCTGTGGAGAAGTGGCGTTGCTTGGAATATTCTCTCACTGAACATGTCCGTACCCCTCAAAATGATAACTTAGAAGCCTCCAGGATTAACTTAGCTCACTTTTACTTAAGTACGCATTAGGATGTTAACCTGACACTATGACACAGGATCGGAAAACTACAAAGTCGTGTATAACCAAAGTACTCGTGTATTTCTGGTTTTTCATCTTATGTTTTAGAGCACTTGACCTGGATACCCACGTGTGTCTTTTCTTCGTGCTCCCAGCCGTCACTCTGCTTCTTTCTTGGCCTCCTATTTATTCAAAGCCCCATCTTGCTGCTGTCTTCGCCCCTCCTGATCTGAGTAGTAACCCATGCCTGGCCTACCTCTTCCCCCCTGACCACCTCCCTCCCTCCCATTATTAAAACAGCTCCTGGAAAGACAGCAGATGCCTTCTGTGGTTGATAAGAAAAGCGATCTATCCCTCGGCCTGTTCAGTCCCTCTGTCCCCCACAGAAAGGAAAAACAAACTAAAAACGAGGAAGACATTGGACACAGAGAGTGGGAAACACAACTTAGGAAGGGAAGGCAGTTTCCCAGGATGACAGTGAAAGGCGATCAGAGGGATGGTTGCTGCACCAGGAACATGAATAGGTCCAGACATGACTCCAAGACTCTTCTTTGGAAGGTGAAATTGGTAGAATACCTGAGCCTGCTGAAAGGAGGTGTAGACGATTGATGAAGCGTTTGGGGTTGAATCAATAAGTACATTGAAAACTAAGCAAAGGGGAAAAAGACAGACATTGACTCCAGAAAAAAAAAAAAGAGTTGTACAGGAAAAGAAAACGAATTATGCTTCACTATGTGGCTTAGCTCTGAATGGCATTTGCATATTCATGAAATATAAAATTTGATATTGATCTAACCAAAATTATGATGCAATTCCAAGGATGGGTATATTTATGTGGGGGGGAGGGGTAGAAAGTCAACAGATAAAGCTCAACACTGAAAAAAGCAACAAATAACCAAACCAGTGTATTATTTAGAAACAGGGGGGTTAAATACGACAATATTCAGCCGAAAGAGCGGTTGCCTTGAGTAGAAGAAATTACAAGAGGTGAGCAGGGGACTGCCCTCTTGTACTCGTGGAACTGTTTGACTTTTTTAACTTTATGCAAGTTTAACTGATAAAAAATTAAAACTAAAACAGAAGAAGCACAAATGCATAGCGACAGGCTAAAAAAGAAGGTGAAAGAACACTATCTAGAGGGGAGAAACATAGGTGACAAATTTTATTTACTTCGAAAAATGCATGCACATAGAAAGAGTTTGGAAGAATATTTATCATCTCTGAATTGAATGATTTTTCCCTTCTTATACTTTTCTAAATTTTTCTGCAGTGGGGCATGTATTATCTTTGTGATCAGACAAAAGCTACTTCAGGGAATTCCCTGGCGGTTCAGTGGTTAGGACTCCACGCTTTCACTGCCAAGGGTGCGGATTCAATCCCTGGTCGGGGCACTAAGATCCCACAAGCCTCATGGCGCAGCCAAAAAAAAAAAGAAGGAAAAAAACGATTCCATGTTACAGAAAAGGGAAACTATTAGAAATGTGAGAGGGAAGCTATGTACAAAGATGTTCGTTATAGCATTGTTCATAATAGTAAGAAATCAGAACCAATGTGGATGATACATTGTGCATATACCCAGTGAGATATTTTACAGGTGGCCTTTTTAAAAAGAGGACCTAAATGAGCTTATATGCGTGTATCATATGATTTTCACCTTTAATTGTGCTGTACCCTCGGCTTCAATTCACTTTGCCCTCCTTCCCCTTTTCGTTGGTATTTTCCTTAACCATTACATCCTGCAAGAAGCCCCTCTGACAACCATCACCATTGCCTACCCACCCCACCCCACCCTACTTTCACCTCCATCCCAGCGGTGTGGTGTGAGTTACCCCTATTCTGTGTTTTCAAAATATGCTGAACGGACACTGTATCTGCACTTAGTATTATAATGATCTGTTTGTCTGTCTTGCCCGCTAAACTGTAACCTTCTTGGTAGTTGGGATTGGCTCTTACTTTTATCACTTCACTGCATAATAAAAATTAGGGAAAGTAGCACCTGCACTTCAAGGTTTTTATGAGGATTCGATGGGAAAATACATGTAAACAGCTGGTGTTCAGTGAATAGCAAGGATGAAGATGATGGGGGGACCATGCTAAGAACAGTGATAAGAGCTGTATGTTTTTGGTTTTCACAGATAGCCCCAGTGCAGGCCTGGGACCTTGTGGATGGATTTTGGTGGCCATATCATTCTTGTTCACAGTTTTAACTTTCCCATTGTCAATATGGATGTGCATAAAGGTAAAGAATATTTCATCAACATCTGGAAAGGGGTCAACTCCTAAGTACATAAGCCCACTGTGTGTGTGTGTGTGTTTGTTTGTGTGTGTGTGTGTGTGTGTGTGTGTGTGTGAGAGAGAGAGAGAGAGACCATACTGGCCTATAATTCTTAACTCTAGTCACCAATTATCATGGAATCTTAAGACTTCTTTTCAGCCACTGCCCAGTCAGCCCCTCCTGATGATTAAAGTAGGGATCACCATCTAAAATTTTCTGGAGTCAGGGATGTGGGGTAGTCCTGTGAGAACAAGTCCTCCAGAGTCAGGATGCTGAGGTGTGACTGCTGATGCCATTATTTACTGTGTGACCTTTGCCATGTATAATGTGAGGAAATAGCAACACCTGCCTTATAGGGCTGTTGTGAGGATTAAATGAATTATGTACTTATCACAACACCTGGCATGTGTTAGTAATACATTAATAACGTTAATAATGTCTATAAAGTTATTAATACTGTGATAAATGACTATCATTTTCATATTCCTAAAAAGAGAAAATATGCTCTAAGAATTTTCAGATTATGTTACTATTATAATTTAAGGAATCAGAAGACAAGCTATGAGGACTTTAGCGCTTTTTTTCCTGTATTAACAATGCATGAGTAACTGGATAATAATGTTAACAGCCGAGGAGCGTGGATTTGCTTCTGTATACTCTTCTATACTTTCCAGATTTTATACAAGGAGTATCTATTGCTTTTATGATCCATAATAAAAGTAAATAACTTGGTTATTTTGGCAGGGATGATTAAACATTAACCATGTTACCTATAGCTATTATCTGGATTATAGAGAAGAAAAGAAAATAGAGGCATCTCACTTGTTTGGAGCAGAAATTTGTATTTTGAAAGCTATGCATATAAATACTTGTACTCCTCATGTTAAATTATTATTTGTGCTTTTAATCTAGATCATAAAAGAATATGAAAGAGCCATCATCTTTAGACTGGGTCGCATCTTACAAGGAGGCGCCAAAGGACCTGGTCAGTACTAGGATTCTGAACTGTTTGCCTGGAGAACGAGATTCGTCCTTTTACTGATGTGATTTCCCTTATGAGGGTCTCTGTTGACTCAGAAGAGAGTTCTCATAGCAGAAGTTGTGCAACAATAGCAGTGCTGCCTACCAGAAATTACCCTTTCCTTCCTGCCTCTCCCCTCCCTTTCCTACTTGAGTTGATAAGTTTATCTTAGGCCAAGAATAGCCACAACTATCGAAATTAGAGCGTGAGAGTCCCTACTGAAATAAATGCTTTCAGTCATTATTTTTGGCAAACTTCGATTAAGCTCCCACTGAGTTCCAGGCTCTGGGAATTCAAGGGAGATGAAAACACAGTCCCTGCCCTCAAGGATCTTACTGCCTGGAGGTGGGACACCAACAAGGAAACAGGTAGTTACAATCCCACGTGATAAGTATTATGGTCAAACAGTCACAGATGGCTGTGGAAACCCAGAGAAGAGTGATGACCCCAACTAGTGGATGCTTTCTGGAGGTGACATCTTGCCAGGAAAGGGTGTGAGGCAGGGGAGAGGTGTTCCCAGCACAGAATATGTGCAGAGCAATGCAGAGGAGAGCATTGTAGGCTCAGGGAACTGCAGGCGGCCCAGCCAGAGTGCAGGACGGGAAGAGAGCGTAGTGGGTGAAGAGGTAAGCGGGGTCAAGGTCGTGCAGGACCTTGTACGGCTTGTTCAGGGGTTTGTGTTGGTTCATAGGAGAGAAACTAGAAGGATTAGAAAGATGACTTGGGAAGTGATTGCGTTGGTCTAAGGGAAAACAAATGGGCGACAGTAACAGTGAAGTAAGGAGATGCAATCCACAGGTCTTGTGGGGACAGTTAGATGTGGGAAGAAAGAGCGGGCGTCAAGGATGACATTCCTGGCTTCTGGCTCATTCACTGAGGTGAACTGCTTTCTTTCGGTTTATCAGGTTGATTCTGTTAGAACTGAATGGTGCGGTGAGCTGGTCAGGTGCTGGTGTCTCTCTCTAATCTCGTGTATGTCTCTGTTGCAGGTTTGTTTTTTATTCTTCCGTGCACTGACAGCTTCATCAAAGTGGACATGAGAACTATTTCATTTGATATTCCTCCTCAGGAGGTAAGGTTGTCTTTTGCTGTGAGTAACTGAGCTGTCACCGGGGAAGGGGCCTGGCGTTGAGAGGCAGCAGGGGACAGTAGTCAGAGCACGGCTTTAGAGGCTGTCTGCCCTCACCATTTTCTGGCTGTGTGACCTTGAGCAAGTTCTTTAACTTCTCTGTGCCTCCGTTTCCTCATCTATAAAATAGAGGTTATAATAACAGGACCTACTTTATATGGTTCTTCTGAGGAATAAATGAGATACTCTATGTAAAGTGCTTAGAGCAGAGGCTGATAGGTAGTAAGTGCTATGAAAGTGCTTGTCGTTACTATTATTACAAAACGTACTGTCATGTTAATGTAAGTATAATATTACTGTCATCACCGTTGTCATCATTTTTACTACCACACTTCTCCTCTCTGGGTTTCTGATACGATATTCTTCTTACGGTTCTTGACTGTATTCTAAATAAATTGGTTAGAAGCCAAAGAATTAGAAACTGCCCCTTTGGTACTTTAGATAAGCATATCATGTTTTATATTAGTAATTATTTCAGGCTTTTTCAAATTGCTCCACAAATCACCACTGAAACGCACAGCAGAACCCAGAAAGTAGATGGTTGCAGTGAGACAGAGGAATTCCTCCAAACTACAGTGGTGGAGCCAGGACTCAAAGGCAGCTCTTCGGATTCCCTGTGCAGTGCTTTCCCCACAGCTCCATGCTAAGTGCATCCTACAGCAGGTCCGTCCTGGCCCTTGACGCGGTGATGGCCATCCTGGCACTCGTGTCTAAGGAGTTGTAATAACCGTCGCAGATAGAAAGCCTAAAAACATGATGACGGGAGGGACAGAAGAAAACGGCCAGTGTTTTCTGGCCACAGGCCAGGTACTCAGCAGAGTGGTGGACCCTTGTCACAAAATCCAGAAACCAGCTCAGGCATTTCCCTGCTGGCGCTGAGCCAAGTAGTTAGGGAGGTCAGACTTCATAATCCACACATACCGGGTGAAACCGGAAATCATTTTCACCCCCAAGAACAAGACTGAGAGCATTGCTGTATTCTCTGCGTGGAAGATTGGCCCTTAGGAGCCCCGTTCAGGGCAGCGGGGAATTCTCCTGGCACTTTCCTCTGTAAACATGGCAGGCGTCTGGCAGGGTCACTGTGAGCTTCTGCCTTCCAGCTGCTTTCTAAACACAGAGCGGATTGGAACTTGGCAAGCAGTCCTTTTTCTGATCCCCTGTGAACTTACTGCGAAGGGAGATAAACACTCCGCCTACAATAATCAGTAGATAGCGAGGATGCAACTTTACAAAGCTCCAGCTGTGGCAGTCACAGTGGCAAGAACTCATTTAGAAACGATACACCTTTTCCCATCGCATCGTAGGAAAAGATTAATTTTCACACAAGATGGTAATACACTGTGTATCTATTTACAAATCCCCCACTTCTCTTCCAGGTTAGAAGTATTTTTAGGTTACTAAAAAAAAAGGATTACTGCTTTGATGCCTTGCAGAACTAAACTGCTGTGTACTATCATTGTTTTTATTACTTTCCACGTACATAGCTCTCTACACTCGCAAAAGGGCTTCGTTTCCAAACATCTTCTTCTTTGACCTTCAGAGAAATTTGCATAGACTTGGGCCGTATTATTAGCCCCATCTCACAAATGAGGAATCGCTAAGTCAGTCTAAAGGCCTTGCTGGAGGTCACCGAGGGAGGTGCCGGCAGAGCTGAAACTGTAGTTGGGGTCTCCTGACTCTCTCACTCCCACTCTTCATCCCTCACTGTATTCCTGGGACCACGTTTCAGTCCCGTTCATCTCTTGTCTACTGACTACCTGCTGTGTGTCAAGTGCTCTGCCAGTGCTAGAGATACAAAGACAAACTTCCCTCAGGACATTCATAGTCTAACAGAGAAGTGATGATGTAGATAAATCGTGTCACTGCAGTGAAGGGGCAAAGGAAAGCGTGTTTAACTCTGCCGAGTGAATCAGGGAAGTTCCATAGAGAAGAGGACACTTGAGCTGTGTCTTAAATGATGAGTAAGGACACTCCAGCCTGAAGCTGTGGGGGAGAGGGAAGGGAGGACATGCAAGGAGAGGGCCATCTGCAGAAAGGCCTGGGGCATGGAACATGGTGCACGTGGGGACCTGCATGTCATCTAGCATAGAGTGTGTGCAGGAGTGGGGAGGAATGAAGCCAGAGGGCAGATGTCAAAGGGCTTTACACCAAACCAGGGACTTTGCCCTTGGATGTGATAGGAAGCACTGATTCATTGTGTCCTGTTGAGCATTTCCACAGTAGCCTGCTGTAAATATACTTCCACCTTGACCTCACCCTACGAAAACAGTTCCGTTCACTTTTTGTTCTAGTAACACTCTGCTACTTACAGTTCATCAAACCTCGGCTCCCTGGTACCTCTGTTCCTTTCACACATTATTCTCTCTGCCCTGAATACTCTTTCCCTCTATCCTCAGAAAATGTTTATTTCCTTTTTCAAGGCTTAGTTCATGTATCACCTCTGCCACCTAAAACTGTCCATCCTTAGTCCCTTAGAGCTTCCCTTGATTCCTCAACCTCTTTGAAAGTGGGAACCAAGTTTTTTCATACCTTTATCCCTGGAACATAGCACAGTGCCTGCTGCTAACCGCTACTAAGTCTCAGTATTTGTTAAGTGATCGAATGAAGGAATGGAATTAATAAATAAATGAATGTACTTTGTTAAAATTTTGTAGACATAGTTAACATTCTAATGCTTTGCTCTCTTAGTCCCTTGGGGCTTCTGTAACAAACCACCATAGACTATGTGGCTTATAAGCAACAGAAGTGTATTGCTCACGGTTCCGGAGTCTGAGGAGTCCGAGATCAAGGCACCAGCAGCTTCGGTGTCTGATGAGGGCCTGCTTCCACTGTCTTTTCATTGTGTCCTCACATGGTAGAAGCGGGGGAGGGATCTCTCTGGGGCCTCTTTTCTAAGGGCACGAATCCCATTCACGAGGGGTTCACTCTCATGACCTAATCACCTCCCAAAGGCCCACCTCCACACACCAACACATTGGGGATTGGGTTTCAACATGAATTTTGGGGGAACACAAACATTTAGTCAACAGCACTTACTAAAGACGATGAGCTAGTGTTTTAAGGTGTTCTGTCACATACCATTCCTTACGGTTTTATTAAAGAAAGAGGTGGTTGACAGTTGTAAAATTGCTTCCTTTGTGTTGTAGATCCTCACTAAGGATTCAGTGACAATTAGTGTGGACGGCGTGGTCTACTACCGCGTTCAGAACGCTACCCTAGCTGTGGCGAACATCACCAACGCTGACTCAGCAACCCGTCTTTTGGCACAAACGACTCTGAGGAATGTCCTGGGCACCAAGAACCTTTCCCAGATCCTCTCCGACAGGGAAGAAATTGCACACAACATGCAGGTGAGGAGTGCACCAGTGCTGCATCTCACAGAAGTTGGAAAATAAAGCAAAGGGTCAATGGGTATTTGAGAACTTTTCATCAAGTCAAGTTGGGGAATCACCGGCCTTTTTTTCTTTGTAGAAAAGTTTTACCAAACTTGATGGAAGGGGATTTTTTTCACATAATTAGCTCCTGGGTTAATAACACTCCGATGTGTGCATTGTTTTTTAATTCCCTCCAGTGTGTATTTTTTTCTCCCAGAATTAGTGTTAACCTTTTTCTTTAGCATAATAGTTCAGAGGCCGTTCTGCAAGATACCGCAGGTGTAGTTAAAGCCATATTCTGTGCGAGTCCCGTGACTGCCTTTGCAACTCTTACGCTTTCCAGTCTTGCTTACGTAACAGATGACGAATCAAACCTGACTTGTTCAGAAAAGATCAAGTACTATAAATCTGAACTGTTATTATTTGTATAGACTTCACTGTGTGTGAAATCTCTGGTCTTACTTGGTGCCCACAACAACCATATGAAATAGAATAGAATGATTTCATTCCTACCGTTGTAAAGGGAGGATACTGAAGCCCAAAGAAATAACGTGGCTCACACAGAGTCACATTGGCTCAGGAGTCTGCTGGCCACCTGTTTTTATAAGTGAAGTTTTATTGGAATACAGCCACACCCATTGTTTAATGTACTACCCATGGCTGCTTTTGACCTACAAGGGTAGGGTTAGTTGCAACAGAGACTGAAAATAAACAATCACTATATGACCCTTTTAGAAAAAGTTTGCCAGCCCACGTTAGCTTATTAGTAACGGAATCAGGATCCGCTCCCCAGTAACCCAGCCCCCCACTTCAGCCTCCCTGCCTGCATGGATAACTGATCTCTCTGCAACCCTCCACCAGTGCCTTTCCCGCTCCAAATCCCAATGAACAGAGCTACCTTAGGCCACGGGGTGGGGGCTGAACATTTCTAGCTTCCTTCTCTCTTCCTAACAGACTACTCTGGATGATGCCACTGATGACTGGGGAATAAAGGTGGAACGTGTGGAAATTAAGGATGTGAAGCTCCCTGTGCAGCTCCAGAGAGCCATGGCTGCTGAAGCAGAGGCATCCCGGGAGGCCCGAGCCAAGGTAACCTTTTTTTTTTTTTGTAGCCCGTTTGTTTTTCCTGTTGAGTTTTCTTTTTTAATTACACAAAGTAAAACGTGTTTGTTGTAAAAAATTGAAACGATCCTGAAGTAGTGAAGATGAAGGCTCTCCCCGTCACTTTACATTTCCCCCAGAGGCCAGCACTCTTAACAGCTTAGTGTACATACTGGAAGATTTCCATTTGGGGTTTATTTGACTAGGTTGTTAGTCTACTGGCTTGTTTGGTTTACAAAAGTGGGATCATACAATACATAACTGTTCTTCACCTTGCTTTTCTCACTCAACAGTATCTCCTGGGAATAGCAGTACACAGAGATCTACCTTGTTCTAACTGCACATCCCATACATTATTCTCCCAGTCTCCTATTAAGGACACATTAACAGTTCTGACTTCAGAGCAGATGGGCAATTGCATCAGTTTGCTTACCATTCATTCCTTCCTTATTTTTGTCTTCTGTTTCATTCTCTGTCTTTTCCCAGGTTCTTCTTTCTTCTTACTATTTCCTCTTCCTTTCTCTCCTCTTCTCTTTTTTTCACTTCTCTTTCTGTTTGTGGCCTCTCCCGAGGTCACAAGTGCACGTCTGACTCCCAAGTGCACGTCCCAAGTGCACGTCTCCCCAGTTGAACGCTGAAGGAGACACACCAGCCCCGATTCCAAATTCACAGCAGAGTGATTCTTTTCAGTCCAACTTCACTCAAAGATCCTAATAAGGTCCCACGGCCCCTTACCTATGAATGGGTGGAGGAAGAGGGATAGTTTTCATAGGAGTGGTTGCTGTGGATGTGACAGATCTCCTAGGATACCAGGAGCGAACCAATTTGTTGCCGTTAGAAAACAGTAGTAACTGGTGATAATTGGCTAACCACAGAACCCTGCCCTTCTGTTAGGATGCCCTGTAAGCTACGGATTGGTCACTATAATTTTTTAGCCAGCACCAAATAGAATAGTAGTTCATTTGACACACTGCATCCAGAATTTTCTACTGACCAGGATTTTTAGATTTGCCTGATGTGTTCATTGATGCTTGTGATAACACTACAACACCCTCAAGTACTTTCTCTCCAAACCATCATATTTTATTTAGAAGATTAAATTACATTTGTGCTAATGATATTAAATATGCCCCACTATAATTTAGTTATTTGGAAGATTAGGAATCGCTTTTACCTAGAATATGTCATTAACCAAAAGCCCCATTTCCAAACCATATTGAATAATAGAATTTATCATACATAGAATACGTAGAGTATCGGAGCCTGAAGGGTCCTTAGAGATTATCTTCTGAAGGTGACAAATGCCTGGCCCAGAGGCTGCCACTCCACCCTCAGGCTCCCAGGCCAGTAATTAACCACAGCACCGTTTTCCCCTGAGCTTGACTTGACTTTAGAACAGTGCTGAAACACTCCAGGCGACAGCCTGCAACTGCTTGGAACTGGCCCTAAACATGAAACTTATTTGCCATCTCACTCTTTAGATGAAAACGTCAAAGCCCAGAAAAGTTATGTGTTTCCCTGAAAAGCACACAGTTGATTAGTGACCATGGAGATTAGAATTTCTTCTGCTCCCCACTGCCTCTTCTGGGACTTTCCAGGACGGACCGAGCCTCTTCTACCAGCATTCTCACCAGTTAAGAAAGAGAACTCCTGACTTCCCTTTCTAACAATAAGAAGAGATAAAGGAAGCTGGTTAGAATTCTGAATTACTGTGCTCTCACTTGGGTGAGGCTGTCTTTAAGGTTGCGGTTAACACGCAGAATCACCATGAGTCTCATCCTTCCATAAGGTACAGTGACCCCGCAACAGCCATAAGGCCCTGCACTCAAGTTCTCAGGGAAATAGGGGTCACCATTTCTTCAACAAATAAATTGCAGAGGAAAAGGGTGGGAGAGTCTATAGATGAAGAGACTTCAGAGAAAAATTCCTCAAGTTAATTGGCCGTCAGGGAAACGCAAATGCAAGTCACAAGCAGATGCCACGCTAACCATCCACCAGAACGGCTTAAAAAAAGAAAAAAGGAAACAAAAGATCCAAGTGTGGGCGAGGGAGGAGGTTTTGTTGGTGAGAATATAGATCGGTACAGCCGCTCTGCAGAACTGTCTGTCTGTCTGTATCTGCGAGGAGTGCACATGTTTGTGTACCAAAGGGCACATGCTGGAGTGTTCACTCCAGTGCTCCAGCAGCAATTTGTAATTACCCCCGACTGGCAACTACCCACATATCCATTGCTAGCTGGATGGGTAAATAAACATGTGGTTCATACGAAGGTGCACCGCACAGCAAAGAGATGAACGTGTAAGTGCTCACAAGCGTAATTGTGAGAAGAAAGGTCACGAAAGAGGACAGATTATCCTGAACGTGTTATGATACGTTAGGGGGACCTCTTTTTAAAGTTTTCAGACCAACTCTTAATGACTGGAAATGGAATGTCTTCCGTGCTTGCAAATTCTCCCTTATTTCCTTTTTCACGGTTCTCAGAAGAGTGCCTGGCATGTGCTTTCAGGCTCCTATCTCTGGGGCTACTCATCTAATAATTGAGAGGGTGGGGTGCAAGAATGCAGGTCACCTTTCTTGGCGCTTCCCTCAGAGCAGCCCCCCTAGGCCACAGGAGGAGACAGCAGGACGGCCCACGTACCTGAAAATGCCAGCTTTCAACACGACGGTCTGTAAAGATGAAGTGCAGATTGACAGGGGACTGCTGAACTTTTTGCAGAAGGCGCACACACCCATGGGTAGCTTGCGTTGCTTCCTAACATCCTACCCATAGTGCCTTGGCCTGTATTAGACACAGCCTGTGGTATTGTGTTCACCTCTTGGGCAGCTCACTCAGAGCAGCTTTTCTATTAACAAAATGTGAGACAGCCGGGTGGGTCTGGCTTCCCAGCCAGGAGATGGTGTATTGATTGGTAGTGGGAGATGAGCTATCTTTGCAGTTGGTCCCTGTCCAGACAGAAAAAAGGACCTAACTGGGCATCTGAGATGACGTGGAAAGAAAATCAGAGCCTGCCATTCTCGTGGCAGGGTCGGCTTGTGCGTTCTCTCCAGTGTTTGCCTGGGAGGACAGTTCCCGGAGTCCCTTTCAGTATGGCTGGCACTGGCCCCTTCTCACACATCTAGTAGGGCATAATGGTTTGCCTTGATAAATTTAGGTTTTTATCCTCTAATCTGGGTTCCATCTCCCAGTAAGTATCCCCTGTCTCACCGAATGCACCGCAATCCAGGAACCTGGACTCAGCCTCTGTTCCCCTCTGGTCCCGTCCCAGTCTGCCCCACACTGTTGAGTCTCCCTCCTGAGCAGTGCCCCAGTCTGTTTCCTCCTCCATCCCCACTGCTGGTGACTGGCACCAAATCACTCTGAAAGCTCTCCCTCTCGGTCTTTTCTCTTCCTGATGCTCAGACATCTGTCGGAGTGTTTGCTCAAACTAGATCTGATGAGGGTTCCCATCGCCTCCGGGATGAAGACGAACACCCGAGCTTGTGCTGCCCTTCCTACCCGGCCCCATTCCCACCCCCCCACCTTCCCACCTTGTCCCATTCGTCTCCCACCTTTCCCTCTGCCCCGTTCACCCCCCACCTTCCCACCTTGCCTCATTCATCCCCTACCTTTCCTTCTTCCCCATAGTGCTCATCCCCTTACAGGGTCCTGGAATACACCAGCTTTTTTACACCTCAGTACCTTTTCATGTGTTCTGTCTGAAATATTCTTTCTCATCTTAATCCAGACAGCAAGCCTTTCGTCCTGTAATGTTCAGCTTCTTCTGTAACCTCACCACTTCACCTTCTGCAAAAATTGCTTTCCTCTCAGTGCCGGCATTTGTACATGTCTCTGTCAGCATTTGTCACACTGGAATGAAATGATCTGCTTCCAGTCTGTCTCCCCTACTTGGCCAGGAGCTGAGGGAGGCAGGGGAGTCCGCCTCTATCCCTAGCCCCTCACAGGGCTTGACACCTGGGGGGCCCCCAACGTTTACTGTATACGTCAATGAAATTGTACTGGTCATAAGACTATTGCTTTCAATTCTGATATTAACAGCAGTGTTAAGAACCATTAATATTTTGAGATCCCTGTGAGAACAACCTAACTACCCTTTTAGTCTTGAGGATTATGGTATGTTTACACCTCTTCTCCTAGGATTACGAATTAGAAGTAACTGCCTTGATTTGACTTCTGAATCTTTTAGGAATTAGGGTATAAGTGGATCCAAAAATTAGGTCTTGACTTGGCGCTTGCCCTTCCTACATAATTAGCCTCCGTTTATACACTCAACATATAATAGACTTTCTCTGTCTTCCTCACAATGGTCCCATGAGGTAGGTGCTATCCCATTTTAAGAATAAGAAACTGAGGCTCAGAATGTTAAATACAGTAAGTCCCCTACATACGAACCTTCAAGTTACGTACCTTCCAGGTGCGAACTTTCAAAGATGCAAATGTGCGTTAGTGCATGTCCAGTCAACATAAGTTAGTGCACGTGTCTGGGTTACGTTGTCGTGTGCGTGCATCCTCTCCAAGTGGTTGTGCTTTTGTGTACGTTACAGTACTGTATAGAGTACAGTAGTACAGTATCTTTATTTCAAGCCCAGGATGTCTGGAAGCAAGTGTAGAAGCAGCGGTATATAGCCAATTATGTGAGTTGGGTACCTAGGCTAACTTTGTTGGACTTACGAACAAATTGGACTTACGAACGTGCTCTCAGAGCAGAACCCGTTCGTTTGTGGGGGACTTACTGTAACCTTTCTGAGGACACTCAGCTAGGAAGGGTTAGGTTTGCGATTTGAGCTTAAGACCATCCAGACTCCATCACCCCTGCCGTCCCCACCACTCCAGTGATCTTCAAACTTTTTGCTCATGTAACCCCTCAAAGAATTTAGAAAAACTCTATGTCCCATCTCACATTTTAAATAGACATGTAAAAATTTTCATTTTGAATGTATATACTTGTCAAGCATATAAGTCCTGGCATGTTTTAAAAATTGACATTTTGAAATGAAACTGTTAACATCATTCTTTTAAATGTATCCAGTGAAATTTCGATAACGTAATGATTTCATCCTCTGTTTTATAGAATGATGAAAGAATAAGTTCTTTTAGCAATTAGGAATTTTTCATTTTTTCTTTTTCTCCTTGAACTTTTATTTCCATTCCACCTCCCCCACCGAGTCTTTTCCTAATATAATGTATTTTGTCATGAATTATTTTCTCACCCTTCTGGAACACATTTAGTATATAAGTTAAAATATTTTTAAAATTTCTCTGACTACAAGCAAGGGTCTCAATGAGATGAATGAGGAATGAATCCATGTCTTTGTAGATGGTTGTTACTTATTGCTAGAATAAGACAATTCAGCATCAATTCTACTTTTCATTTTTACAGGTATAAGGAGTAAGAAACCTTATTTATATAAATAAGTAGATGGAATTGGAAGTTTTTCTTTAAGTAACTTTATACAATTCTTAGCACTCCCTCTGAATTTACGTGCTAAAAAATCCTACAGTGATCTTTCATCAAAAAATACTTTTAATTATCCATCCGCTTGCAGTACAATAAGGTCCTCTTCCCTTTCTTTGAAATCAAAGCATTGGAAATCCATCTGACTTGCAAAAGGCTTTGTATCCAGTCACTGGGGTCATTCACTTTCTCAGCCCCTACACAGTATTCTGAATCGTCCCCTTGTTTGGTGCCCTAGAAATGGGAGAAAGGCAATAAATAGTAAAAGAGAATGTCTTGCCCTCGGGCACATATTCACGCAAATCAGTTACAGGAAAAAGAACATACAGGAACTGAGTCTGGAAATTGATTTCCTTAGAATTATTCTGGCTGACTCTCAGGAAGGCTCTGTGTACCACCTGAGCTAGACGTACCCCGGTTTGAACTGCTCAACACCCGCCTGTGTTCTCTGGTTTGACTTCTCCTTGCCACTGTTCTGTAGGTCATTGCCGCTGAGGGAGAAATGAATGCATCCAGGGCTCTGAAAGAAGCCTCCATGGTCATCACCGAATCTCCTGCTGCCCTTCAGCTCCGGTACCTTCAGACACTGACCACCATTGCTGCTGAGAAAAACTCGACAATCGTCTTCCCTCTGCCCATAGATATGCTGCAAGGCATCATG
Source organism: Orcinus orca (assembly GCF_937001465.1). NCBI lineage: Eukaryota > Metazoa > Chordata > Mammalia > Artiodactyla > Delphinidae > Orcinus > Orcinus orca. The sequence continues at coordinate 107,535,559 of NC_064564.1, read as the reverse complement.
GGGGCAAAACAGTGAGCCATGTAGGCCGATGCAGAGATGAGCTCTTCTCTCCTAAGGATGAAGTGGGGACCAAACCAGCCTCTAACCCATAAGGAGGGAATAGGGTGGGAACCTTGACTTTCTTCCCTCCCTTCCTTTTTCCATATGTTGAGTGTGATGTTCTTAGAACGTGTAGTGCTCCTAGCTAGCCACAGATGAAGGTTGTTAGCTTGTAAATAGTACGTGAGAGTGATGATTTATGTAAGATAATCTCTCACTCTAAAATACTTCAAAGTTCGTATTTTTAGATTGTTATGCGATAGGTTAAATCCATCTTCTTTCGAATCTCATTGAGTCATTCTGTGCCCTCTGTCAGCAGCCAGGCCAAAAGGAGGAAGGCAGACTATCATCCCAACCCGACACCCTGGCTGGACAAATGTTTTGCAGAGAACAGTGACCTCGGGCTACAACCAGCTTCTCTGGGCCACATGTGCCTTACTTCCGGGGAGTCTCAGCTAAGGAAATTTCCCTAACATCAGTTTACCTTCTAAACTCAAACTGCCCCACCCACACCCCCGATGCTGCAAAATAATCCTTACTTAAGGGTAGACGTGTCCTTGCCAGTACCTGTTAGCACTGGAGAAAAAGGGGAAGACCAAGGAAAATGATGACCCTAACCCTTGAAAGACTTCTAAATCCATTGCTGTAGACGTCCTTTTAAAATAACATGGGTGGTTTGTTTTTTTAACTTCTCTGAGCCCCTTTATGAGTAAATGATTCCTCTGTGGTCTTTCAAACCAGCTAAATACTTGTCACAAAAGTGCTTTTTTTTTCTCACTTTTGCCTATTTTCATATATCAGGTTCTAAATAGTTTTGATTTTTTTAAATAAAATTTTCTCTAAGTTCTATAAGCCATTGTTTATATACCCGTTTGAATAGCTTAAGGGACTAATACTTTAAAAAAATATATCTTCAGAAAACCATTATATTTTACTGTCTGCATGCTATCGACTCGTGTACACTGTGAGCTATCTTGGTTACCATTCATTAAGTAGTAGAAGGAATTCATAGTCTCTCGGGCACACAATATCCAAGGAGCTTGGGAAGATGCTCTCAAGCTTAGCATATCTATCTAGGTATAGATCCTTTTCATTTCCCTGGTGATTTTTTTTTTTCTGTCGTACATGGTGATGCTGAAGGAGGAAGTGGTCAGCCCTTCTGAACCACCACTGCTGTAATATTAAGAAGCATCTTCCGTTTCACAAATGCCTGTGAAGCCAAGTAGCCTGGCATTCTTCTATTGGTCTGGAAAGCCGCCTGGTGACATTTGTACCACTTCCTCTTTGAAGCTCTGAGTTCACCTAGAAAAGTCTAAGAATAGCAGCTTCCTTACCCAAAGCTGCCCTTCATATCTGTCCTTAGCTGGGTCACTCTGTCAAATCCCAGCCTACGAGAGTCCCCTCCTGACAGCCCATTTCTAAGGTTATTTTACAAAACCTTGAACTACCGTGGATCCAGGTGCCTGGTAGAGTTCATTAGATATACAATATACAGAGCATTCTGGCTTGGAACTCAAGCTGCATTTATATTTTGAATTTTTAAATAATGATTTTGTCTCTTTTGTGAGGTGGCTCACCCTCAACCACTGAGGACCAGGAGACAACCACATATCCTGGCTGAAAATCTCTTGTCAGACTTAGAGGTTCAGTGCTTTCTGTTCCTTGAGTCTATCTCCAGATACCAAACAACCTTCGCTCTTCTGCCTTGTGGATTCATAGTCCAAAAGGTTGGAATTAAATTGCCTGGGAGTGAGGAGGCATAGAAGGAGCTCTAGGATGACAGTGTTAGTACGAGAGTTTTTTCCAGGTGGCCTCCCTTTCCAATGCTGTACATAATAAACTGCACTTTTACTCATTTTCTTTGGGTGAGAGTTTTCTTTGGGTGAGTCTGGTTCCGCCTGCATTTCGTGTATGTGGATTTCGTTTTTCAGAAGCGGCACATCAGTTCCTCCAGTCCTGGACTAGCCGCTTTGGCTTCTGTGTGCTTTTCCTGGGCCAGAGGCGGAGGAGAGGCCGTGGTCCATCTGCCGTCTCTCATGTCTTGGTTCCCTCTGGTGCACCTGCCTGCAGTTTCCCTGGGGAGTTTGAGATCACTGAATCCTTGGCTGGGCTCATTTCCCTTTGCCTTAATCCTAACAGGACAGGACCTCACTTCTTACTGTCACCCAGCTAATCACACTGGCATACCCCCTACTTAAAAAGAGAAATAGGGCTTCCCTGGTGGCACAGTGGTTGAGAGTCAGCCTGCTGATGCGGGGGACACGGGTTCGTGGCCCGGTCCGGGAGGATGCCATGTGCCGTGGAGCAGCTGGGCCCGTGAGCCATGGCCGTTGAGCCTGCGTGTCCGGAGCCTGTGCTCCGCAACGGGAGAGGCCACGACAGTGAGAGGCCCGTGTACCTCAAAAGATAAATAAATAAATAAAAGAGAAATAAATGATATAAAACTAATGGGTGTTACCTGCCACATCCAACCTTCAAAGAACCATCTTGAACTAATGGCTACCGCTTGTGGAGCACTAGGTACCTGGCCCTGTGCTCGAATACTTATACATACATTCTATCATTTCATCTTCAAAACAACTTGATGAGGGACTTCCCTGGTGGTCCAGTGATTAAGGCTTTGTCTTCCAATGCAAGGGGTGCAGATTCATTCCCTGGTCAGGGAGCTAAGAGCACATACCTTGGGGCCAAAAAACCAAAACATAAAACAGAAGCAATATTGTAACAAATTCAATAAAGACTTTAAAAATGGTCCACATCAAAAAAAAACTTAGAAAAAAGGACTTCCCTGGTAGCACAGTGGTTAAGAATCCACCTGCCAATGCCAGGGACACGGGTTCGAGCCCTGGTCCGGGAAGACCCCACATGCTGCGGAGAAACTAAGCCCCTGCGCCACAGCTACTGAGCCTGTGCTCTAGAGCCCACGAGCCACAACTACTGAGCCCGCATGCCACAACTACTGAAGCCCACGCGCCTAGAGCCTGTCCTCCGCAACAAGAGAAACCACCATGATGAGAAGCCCGCACACCGCAACAAAGAGTAGCCCCCGCTCGCCACAACTAGAGAAAGCCCGCGCGCAGCAACGAAGACCCAATGCAGCCAAATAAATAAATAAAAATGTTTATAAAAGTAAAAAAACAGCTTGATTAGACATATTTTTAGCCATTTTATCGATGAGGACCCTGGGGCTCAAAAGTTAAAAGTTACCCAAAGTCACATGGGTAGTGAGGAGCTGACTTGGGATTTGAACGTGGATCTAACTCCAAAGACTCCTAAGTTGTCTGAATGTATCCTGGCGAGGCAGTGCCTGCCTCCTCCACTTTCATATACACACCACCACCCACAGTCTTTTTATATGTAAATCACTTTTCAAGACTGTCAAGTTTCATTTGACTCGTGAAACTTTGCATTCATACCCAAGCAGGCCTTAAACTCTAGTTTTGGACCATCAGATCTAGGCTTCAGTCCAAATGAAGTAAGTAGATTGGGTGTTGGTAACCACAACATTGTTAGAACACACCGGCCTGAGTGGGAGGAAACCAGGGTTCCATGGATCTTTGAAGTTTCGTGGCCTTTTAAACTTTATTATCTCTGCGAGCTTCACCACGCTGGGCTTCACAAGGTTACTAGCTAGTAAATGGCGAACCACCTGTTTCCAAACTTCTTTTTAGCAGCAACCCCCTTTTTTCTTTTTCCAAAGGAAACTATAAAGCAAAAGATTTAAAATGCCTCTTATCAGGATAAATTCTTAAGTTCACATTTATAACATTTACTTAATGTCAATCGATGAGGCTGTTTTGAAAAAAATTAATGTTAATCAGAGTTACAAAAGGCAATTACAGCCTTAAATTAGGCTCTACATTCAATTTCAAGTGTCTGTGATATTTGTTACCACTTTAAAAATGGAATTTGAATCAAACATTTGTAAAATCACTGAAGCACCTCATAGAATTGTACAGATCCCAGTTTTTTTGTTTTTTAATAAATTTATTTATTTATTTTTGGCTGTGTTGGGTCTTCGTTTCTGTGTGAGGGCTTTCTCTAGTTGTGGCAAGTGGGGGCCACTGTTCATTGCAGTGCACGGGCCTCTCAGTGTCGCGGCCTCTCTTGTGGAGCACAGGCTCCAGACGCGCAGGCTCAGTAGTTGTGGCTCACGGGCCTAGTTGCTCCGCAGCACGTGGGGTCTTCCCAGACCAGGGCTCGAACCCGTGTCCCCTGCATTGGCAGGCAGACTCTCAACCACTGTGCCACCAGGGAAGCTCCCAGATCCCAGTTTTAAAATCACTGCTCTTGAGGCTTTTCCCACTACACCCTTGAACTTGTAAGGTGACCTCAGATGGGTCATACTCCTTTCTGAGCCTCATTTTCCTCACCTGTAAGATAAGAAGTTGAGTTCCACCTGTTTGGGTCTCAGACCTTTAGAGAAAGTGTTGGAAGCTATAAGCACAAATTTTCACACAACTTTAAGAGATGCACTGACCCCACCACCATGCCTGTCCAAAGACTCGAGAACCATTGGACTAGATAGATGATCTTCAAGATCTTTCCTAATTTCAGCAGCTCTGGGCTCAGATCAGGCTGGGATTTGCCTAAAGGAGTCACACTTGCGAATAGGATGAAGCCCTTTTCAATCCACCCTATAGCCAGAGTTTGTTGACAAAGGAAATCGAAACAACTAACAGATTTCAGGAAGCTCTAGAAACTTAGTAACCATAATGGAGGCTGGGAATCTTCCCACAAAGATTCTGAAGAAAAAAACAAAAAACAAAACAAAACAAAAGGCTGGCAATTAAGCCCTCTGGAAATTACTAGACGTCATAAAACTGTAAGGAACCATTACTGTTCATTATTACTTTTAGCATCTGACTCCAAAAAAGTCTCCCACAAAATGCCTGTCTACCCAGTGTCCATTTACCCACTTCCTCCTTCCTAGGAACCATGACTTTAGGTTTCTCCCCGTTAGAGCTCTTATCTCAGGGGAAGAGGAATCCAATCCCCGCTCCTGTCATGAATTTTACTGGCCTATTGATAATTCTATCCCCCAGCCCATGATTTGGTCAGGAATGGTCATGTAACCCCATACGGGCTCTTGAGATCTGAGGAGAGGTTTTCTATGGACTGGGGGATAGTTCCTCCTCCCTTATCTGGGAGAACTTCTCGAAACAATCCTTTATCTTTTCCTTTGGGCATTGCCATGCATGGGTGTGATAGACAGGATGCCTACAGGTATTTCACTACCAGATCGGGAGTGGCAGAGCCAAGAGAATCAACAAGAAACCCAGACAGACCCAATGGGTTTAGTCAACCAAGATGGCCCCCTAAACTCTGCACTACCATTTATGAGAGCATATAAGTGTGCTTATGGTTTAATTTGATTTGAGTTGGTTTTCCACTGCTTACAGCCAAAAATATCCTATCTGATCCACAGTGTAGTGGGTCTTTACCTCCATGGTTAGGCACTAAGTCCTGCTGTGGACTAGGCTCTTTGGTTTTACCAAATAATAATAATAACATTTTTGAGCATTTACTATGTGCCAGGTATTGTATTAAGCATAATCTCATAAAAGTCTTAGTTGGGTGGGCTCTGTTCTTATTCCCATTTTGCAGCTAAGGAAGCTACAAAGAATTGAAGTAAGATTACACTGCTGATTAGTGGTGTAGCTAGAATTTGAACCCAGGTCTGACTTCAAAGCCCCACTTTCAATCCCTGTATTGTATCACCTCCAGTTAGGTACTATATGAATACAATATTACCATTTTGCAGGTGGGGAAGCTGAGGCTCACAGAAATTTTCTGTCCTATCCCTAGTGCCTTGCACACGGCCTGGCATAAATATATATCTGTTGAACTGAACTGTCCAAGACAGGATTCAGGATCCAAGCCCAGACCAACCTCTTTCCAAGAGACGCCCCCTGGGCACCTGTCATGGCATTTCACAATGACTTCTCCATTGTAGACGACGGAATCCAACGTCTCTCAAAAACCGTTAGGAAGAGAAAAATATATGGTTGAAGTGATAGTGTTCCTGACTCATTATTTTGTCTTTGAGAGAAAAAAATATGGAGTCCAAGCAACTCCATTGCCTCAGACAACTTCCTTTCTCAGAGTAGGCAGACCTCTCTCTCTGAAGCCACAGACACTAATAAACTGAAATTGGCCAATAAACTGCCTTGAATGCCAATAAATGGAAATGCAGAATGCATGGCAGGTTCACCTGCCTTTGACCTTCCACAGCGAGCTGGCTCTGTCTAGACAAGCCTCCACTTTCCCCTAGTGAAGGCCCTATAAGCTCTAGGTGGTAAAGGCTGCCTTTGTTCCAGAACTTTGCATTTGTCAAGTTGATAGCTTTGACCATGAAAGTGGCCTTTTGGAGTAGAGGTAGGCATTACAAGATCAAGTTCAAACCCCTCAGCGTGGTATTTGAGGTCCTCTGTGAACTCTCTGCTTCCCCACCTTCTGCTCCAGCCCCCTGGGCTGCTGTCTGTCCCTGAGTACAACATTCTCCCTCAGAGCTCCATCTTTGTATAGCTCCATACCCTGCCTGAGATGACCTGACTCCCGACCACTCCATGTTTCACCTGGAAAATTCCTTCCCCACTACTCTCGTCACTTCTGCGATGAATCAGACTCTATTGAGGTAGGGCCCCTAGGGAATTTACGGTTTTAAAAACTCCCTGGGCAATTAGGGTGATCAGCCAGCTTTGGAAACAGCAGTGTAAACACACACACACACCCATCCCACCACATAAACCCTCACACTGGTTTCTGTTCTTCCGGGGTCCTATGAACGAGTTTTCCCTCTGTTAGTTGATGGGGATGGGTGGGGGAGAGGCATAGAACAAAAAAGGGGAAAACGCGGAGAGAAAAGACCAGAAGGATAGAGGGGAGGGAAGGGGATCTGTCTCCCACCAGTTCCTTGGACTGGTTTGGGATCTCCATGGAGAAAAGGTTTAGAGACATAAGTTCATGGAGACGTCTAAGAGGAACTTCGTGACAAACGGAGCATCAGCGGAGTCAGGGTCTGGGGGACCAAGTGGGGCACAGAGGAAGTCCCTCTTCCACACCCCAAAGGCTGCAAATTTCGGGAGCATCCAGGAGCACCTCATGTCAGCAGAAACACTTGTGGGAACCAGAGGAAGCGAGGAAGATGCAGGCAGATGTTACAGGGTGTGGTACCTTGCCCACGTTCTCCTACAGGGAATGTAAGTGACTCAGGGGTCCAGCTGCTGGCTTTGAACTCCTACCGAAGTGTTCCAAGGCCAGGCCTCCCAGTGACTGAGTGTAGTGGGGAGATAAGACACACCCCACCCCTGGGAGACCTTCAAATCCTTTGTTGGCTGATTTGACTTGGGCTCCAGAACATTTTAAATCAAACAAATATTTGTACACCAAGGTTCACAGCAGCATTATTCACAATAGCCAAAAGGTGGAAATGACCTGAGTGTCCATCGATGGACGAATGGATAAATAAAATGTGGCATATACACACAATGGAATATTATTCAGCCACAAAAAGGAATGTAATTTTTACATGTGCTGTAAAATGTATGAATTTTGAAAACATTATGCTGAGTGAAATAAGGCAGACAGAGGACAAATGCATGATTCCACTTATACGAGGTACCTAGAATAGGCAAATTCATGAAGACAGAAAGTGGACTAAAGGTTGCCAGGGGCAGAGGGGAGGGGGGAATAGGAGTTATTGTTTAATGGGCACAGAGTTTATGTTGGAGATTATGAAAAAGGTTTGGGTATAGACAGTGGGGACGGCTACATAACATCGTAAATGTATTTAGTGCCACTGAATTGTACATTTACACATGGTCAAAGTGATAAAATACTATGTTATATATAGTTTACTACAATAAAAAATAATAACAAAAATGGGACTCTACATTAAATTTTTTTTTTTTTTTTACTTTGGCTCAAGGACTCCCCAAAAGCTTTGCTGAAGCTTGCTGGACTGCACGGCCATCTAAGATGCATCCACCCAGCCCCTCTTCCTCCCTCCTTCACTTGAGGTCAGACTTGCATCTCAGTCTGATGGCTCTCCAGCCTCCTGGTTCCCCCCCAATTTCCTTCCACATAAGCATTTTACCCCTAGTACAATCTATACCCGTTTCACCTCACTGCTTCTCAGCGGACTGTGATTCACACACGAGGTGAATGAAACTCACTCACTGGTTCACAGACACAAGCCATGCCTCCCCCTTCCCCTTCCCCAACTCGGGCCCTTCTCAGAACAATGACTAAGACAGATGAGCCACAGCAGGGTAACACACTTCAAAAAGCTTTTTATTGAATTCAATTATTTCCAAAAGCACAAATACTTGAGACAATTTTGCAAGCACCCTGAATTTTTGCAGGGCTGTTTTTGGCTACTGTAAAAAAGCAAACAAACAAACAAAACAACCACCACACACACACACACCAGAGTGGCCCTGCTCGCTGTAAGGTCTCCTTGCGGGATGGACAGTTCTGAAAGGCACTGACCAGTAACAGGGTGGGGCCTTCCTCAGGCAGCCAGCTCAGCTAGGGCCCTGTCCAAGGGATCCATAGACCAATAGCTGTCATCCCAGCCAAGGAACCAGCCCACGAAGGAGGGAGGCTCAAAGCCTTGCTTCACCATGGTGATAGGGGTCCGCCTATCACGATTAGCTGGGTCTGTCTCGATGTACCGCTTAGCTGCAGACACAAAGGCAGAAGAATCCTTAGGGTCTCCCTCGTCAAGGAGACATGGTTCCCTGCCTAAGATGGTTTTTGGTCCCACTGTCCGCAAGGCCCAACCACGCACTGGACACCACCATCCCTTAAAGGCAATGACACCCACATGACTCCTCCACCACCCTGCCCAGGAACACAGGAAGGAACGGGGGTCACAGTTTAACCTCCAGCTTCACGAAGCTTATGTCATTTTTCTCTAGCCGTCCCCTACTGGAAGATATCAAAGAACCAGCTTTTGGGTTTCCAGCTCCCAAATCAGATCTGCTCAGCCACCAGGGATCTGCTTTCCCACATCTAAACCCTGACAAGTTTGGTCCTTGGGCATTCTGGGAATCTGAAGCAGCTCCTAGCTGCTGCTTCCTTTTGGTGGGACCTAAGGCTTCTGCAGAAAGTGAGCTGTTCTTTCACCAGCCCAGGGAGGGCTCACCGGGGGCTGACCACGGATGCGAAAGTCCCCACCTCCACCGTCACAAACGCCCAGACCCGCAGAGGAAGCTGCTTCCACCCCACCGCATGACACAGACCCACAGGCACCCTTGGGTCCTCACCAGAGGTCAAGGCTTCCGTCTTTTCCTCTTCTTGAGAATCCTTTCCAACCCAGACAAAGACCTGGAAGAGAGGCGTGAGATGAAATGGCGTGAGGCGTGCTGACTCTACGCGCTCCTGGAGGAAGCGCGGCAGGTTCCAGGTGTGGACCAGACACCCCCTCGGCTGACAGAGCCCGCGGACCGGGACTCCAAGGATTTGGAACAGAGATGGCAAACTGGTGACCTCCAACCTGCTCTGTAGGCCCACCACCCTCTAGGGGGTGGTCTGCTTTTAGACAAACTGAGTGACTAGCGGATTATTCAATCCAGACTTCCAACTTCCCTTGTAAACGGGGAGGACCTGGCAGCTTCACCCGCACGTGGATGACGAAGCTGAGTAGCAGCTGCCCCTCTCAATGGGAAGTTCCAGTTTGCCTCAGACTCCACCATGCCTTCGTGTCTCCCCAGCTCGGCCTGCTTCACTCACTAACAGGTGCCGTCAGCCACTGAGGTTGAGACCCCTCTCTAGCAGTTCAGGAACGATCCTTTTCCGGGCATTTGCTTGTTCAACAAATGAGCAGCCTAACATATGCTCACTGGTTTCTTCACCCAACGAACATGCATTAAGAGTCTGCTACGTGCCAGTCTCCGTGTGTCTGAGCCAACATGGTCTAAGGCTTGGAATAAAAACAACTCACCACCACTACCACCATCTTGAATCTTATGACAAGTTTGTTACACCAAAAAACCTATCCAGCTGATTTTTATTTATTTTGATGTGATTCTAAAATATCTTAAAGAGCATGTCATTGATAAGATGGTATCAGACAATAAAATGCCAGACTTCCTTGCCCTCACTTATTTACAAATGTGTTCCCTACTGCAATACATCGGCCCCTCAACACCAGGTATTGTGACTGTACTGCTCATCACAGGACTCCCAGCATCACAGCATTTTGCCTGGAAGACAGTGGTGCTTCAAAAATGTTGGCTGAGTGAGTGAATAAACAGATGAACGTACAGATTAAGTAGTAAATGGAACAAAGTTGCCAGCAGCTGAACGGCTAAACTGCAAACCTTTTGGTACTGATCCTCCAACTGGGGAGCCCAAGAAACAGCCCTGCGGGTCGAGGGGAGTCTTACACCTGCATGGCTGCTATCTCTAACCCTGACAACTCTGGGAGAAGCCAGCTTGATAGGAGGGGTTATGGACGGCCACCCCCACGAGAATGCAAGCCCCGTGGGGACAGGGAAATGTCTACTTCTAGGTGACACCCCGGACAGTTTATGCCTGCATGTGACATGCTGCAAAGTTCAACTTTCTTTACCAACAGATTTAAAGGAAGAGTTCACGCTCCCCTAAGGCCTGGGAAATAACGCTGGTCGTCTGATTTGCATTTATATGGTGCTTTGCAGTTGGCAAGGAGATTTTATCTACCTCTCATCTGCCCATTCTGCAGATGAGAAAATGGAGGCTCAGAAAGGGAAAGTGACTTGCAGCACCGTGCTTCACCCACCTGGTCCCAGATGTCCAGAAGCATGACGTCATCGGTGGCCAGGTCTTCCTGCATGAGCTCGCCAGGGACCTCTTCGATCTGGGAAGGAATGGAAGAGGTTAATAACAGCGCACCAGCCCCCCCGTAGGCCTGCTCTATCTGCCCCCTTGAGTGAGATGCAGAGCTGGCTCCAACCTGCATGGGTCTATGCTGGTCTGTCAGAAGGGTACACTCCCTGCCCCTGCTGCGGCTGCAACAGCTCCGCTCCCTGGAACACACCTCCCAAGGGGCAAGCAGAGGGAGCGCCCTCCGCCCTCCGCTGGGACTCACCACAAAACGTCCGATCTTGTTGGAGCAGGCGAAGAGGCGAGGAGGGTGGGCATCCATCTTCTTGTCCTTCAGCCGTGGGGACGTGCGGTAGGCGGCCTTCCCACCCAGGGCCTCCCAGAAGCTGTCTGTGAGGGGAGGCCACACCAGTTACCAACTGACCGCACCCTCCCCCCTCCAGCACTTCTCTTTAGACCCTGGGACAAACCCTGCCCTAGCACAACCAACTGCTCTCAATCCGCAGCCTGCATCTTAAAATCCCAGGGCGCCAAAGAAGGAAGGGGCCTGAGGGATTTGACGGTGATGAAACGGAGGCCCAGAGAGGGAAGACTTGGCAGTGGACACACAGCCAGGACTACTTCTTGTTTGAGACTGACGACAGCACTGCGGGATGGGGATAATTATCCCCGCTCAACATGTGAGGCGGCTGAGGCTCAGAGAGGTTAAGCAACTCACCCAACATCACACAGCTAGTATGCTGTAAAGCCACCTTACCTGACGCCACGTATCATTTCCACTATACCTGCTCTGTCCACATGTGCTATTTAAATTTAATTGCATTTTCCCACCAGTCACATTTAAATATTCATTAGCCTAAACATGTGACTAGTGGCCACCGAATTGGACCTGGCAGACATAGAACATGTCCATTCTCTCAGAAGGTTCCAGTGGACTGTGCTGCTCTAGACAGAACTACTCTTCCCCATTTCTGCTAAGCATCAAGCAGGAGGGATTGGGCTTAAAAGTAAGAATGGAAAAACCTGGGGTTGGCATAACAAAGGTGTTCCTGACCCATGCTCTGGAAACAAAGCAGGCTTGTGGCATTGTGACCCCTCTTCCAGCTGACTTCCCCACCTGCCCCAGCCCACACTGAGCTCTCCTTTCTCTAACTCCTGGACGCCTCCCTCTCACTGACCATAGCCCTCATTTTCATCTAACTCACTTTTTTTTTTTGGGGGGGGGCAGCGCTGTGGCATGCGGGATCTTAGTTCCCCGACCAGGAATTGAACCCGTGCCCCTGTGGTGAAAGCACAGAGTCCTAACCACTGGACCGCCAGGGAATTCCCTAACTCACTTTTATTAACGCACATTAGGGGACAGGTGCTCAGGAGAGGGGGGAGGATATAGAAACCCCCAAGCAGACAGAAGGGAGGGAAACATAACAGCTGCATCCCCAGAAGCAGCAGAGGCCCCTCTGCCCGTTGCTCCTACCTGGCTCGCTGCCTTCTGCCACTTGCACAGGTTGGGCCCGAAGCACCTGGAGCAGCTCCTGGGCCCCGGTCTTCTCTGCCTGGCTGGCTCCTGTACCCACCCACAGGTAGGCGGCTGAGGGGGTTTTCAGGACAAAGGCATCGTTGGAGTTCAGCACGCCAGCCTTGGGGATCACCTGGGAGGGCAGTCCTCGATTAATCAGGAACCAGATAAAATGTCCTCAGCCCCCTCCTCATAGCCCAGGAGACGCTGCAGCAGGACCAGCTCTTAGGTGAGGTCACAGACTTTGGGCACTGAGGGCCTTAGTTGACTCCCATGAGTCATTAGTGCACTGTGGCTAGCCAAGGAGATTCTAGAAATCTGGTCTGCATTAACAGAAGTTGGGTGCCCAGAACAAAGAAGGTGATAATCCCATTCTCCTCTAGGCTGCTCAATAGGATTATGTTCAGATCTGCACCTTCCACCATGAAAGGGAGAGCAGCCAACTGGAATGTAATGAAGAACAGTGTCCAGATTGTGAAGAATGGACTGCCTGTGAGGTAGTGAGCTGCCCGTTATGGAAGGTATGCAAGGGGCAATGGGCATTTCTTGAAACAAGGGGAAATCTAAGACATACAATCTTGCTGCCAGGGCAGGAAGGTACAAAAAGCTACTTCTTAACCCCTCAGCCAAACCCACCCAATCCCGTGCCCGGAGATCTCCCCATCAAGCCTGGGAGGTTTCAGAGAGGCCAATCCTGCCTGGGGTCCAGGGCCTGGGCATTACCTCAACAGCTCGGGTGGCTCCAGAACTGCTGGCCCGGACCTGGAAGAGGCGGGTACTGGCAGGAGCTGTCTGTCCACCCTCGCGGGAGGTGCCACCCCTGTAGACGATCATGGGTTTCCCGCCAAACAGGCTCATGAGGTGAGCAGGCTCCTTGCCTTGGACCACACGGCTCTGGGAGGGAGATAGGAGAGCAAGTCAGGAAAGGGGTGGGAACGTCAGTCCTGTACGACACCAGGCTCACCGCCACCCCCTGCAGCCAGCACAGCCTGGGCTCACCCCTCAAATAAGGCCGTCACACTTGGGTCTGTGCGCGGGTGGTGCCTGACCCTACAGCACACAGGGGCTGGCAGGGGAACAGGAGTTCCAAGAAGGCCGGACACAGCACTATTGCCTGAGGCCCCCCGGGCACTGCTTCGGTCGCTCCCCTCCCACGAGGCCCTGCCTTGCTGAGCCTGAGTCTAGTCCAAGAACCAAGAGAGCCCACGTTTGCAAATATTCCCTTAAATGGAAGCACAGGGACTGTTCGTGCACTTTCTTCCAGGATGGTGATGTCAGCCTCAGGCATGAAAGCTGGCAGAGTGGTGAGAATAGAGCCTTCCAGATCTGGAGAGACCCCTCCTGCACAGCCAGTGCACCCCACAAGCAGACTGCAGTCAAGGGCTTAGTGGTGGGAGGGAGAGGGTAAGGAGGTCTAAGATATATCACGTCTGCTTCTGCCCTGTGTACCCATTTCATTTCGGATCCCAGTTGAGACCCTGGCTAGCTAAATCTAGAAGACAATTGCACGTGTGGGCCGGGGGTACTGGAGTCGCTTCCCAACGTGGGCCACCACTGCTGGGTCAGAGCTCAGATCCAAGCTCCGCCCTGACAGCGAGAATTCCGGCACGGGCCTCAACCTCTCAGTTTCTTCCTCGGTGAAATGGGGCCAAGAATGCTACTCCTAAGGCTGATGTTGGGATGAGCTGAGGCAGTAATCACCCCACTCAGCACCCGGCACCCAGCCTCCAGGACCTGGTCAAAGTTCAAGGCACCAACCCCAAATCTGAATCCAGAGCCCTGCTCATTCCAAGGGTAGGATAGAGAAAGGAGGATTCTGTCTCCTTCTCCCATGTCTTCCCCCACCTGCTGCCCTCCAGGGCCCAACACTGTAGCCAGAGCAACCTTTTAAACTCATGAATCCCTTCACATTACATTTACCATGTTAGCAACGTCCCCTTGTTCTCAGGGTCAAGGTCAACATCCTCACGGTGGCTTCTGGGTGGTCTGGTCCCTCTGATCATCTCCCCAGGCTCCTATCGTGGCACCCTCCCCTCGCTTTAATAACCAGTGCCCCCTCCCACCTCAGGGCCTTTACATGTACCCTTCCCTCTACCTGGAATATGCCTGGCTAACTCCTACTCAACCATTGGGTCCCAGCTGAAAAATCCCTCCCTGGATGGGGGCCCTGTCTACTCCAATTAGCTCCTACTTGGGATGTATGTGTCCTTATACTTAACACACCTGTATAAGGGGTCTATTATGGGCCAAGCATGGCTCTAAATGCCTTACAAATGTTAACTCTTCATCCTCACAGCAATCCTGTGAGATAGGTACTGTTATTAACCCCAGTTTGAGAACACAGAGGCATAGAGAGGCTAAGTGACCTGTCCAAGGCTGCCCAGAGGTGAAGACTAGATTTAAACCCAAGCAGGCTAGCTCCATGTCTGTCCTCTGAACTAAACCCCCACACTGCCTCTCCTGCTCCTCTGGTGTCTTATCATTTTCACTCACTGCACACGTCGTTATGTGTGATTGTCCAACCTTTGCCTGCATGTCTGCTGAACATCTTTCTCCCCCCTAGACTGTAAACCACATCACAGCAGTTCAGGGCAGGGCAGGGGTGGGATCTGTGGGTTCATGGCTGCAGATGCAGTGTCAGAGCCCTGCATAAATGTTCGCTGAAAGGATGGATGGATGAATGGAATGATGGACAGTCAGATAGATGAGTGAACAGATGGACAGGGCCCAGGGTGTGGCCCCGAGGGACAATGGGCTCACCTGGACAGGGGTACCTCCCAGTTCCTCATCCAGCTGAGCAGTCAGGATGGCAGATGCAGCGACCTCATCCTGGGTGGACTGGGCACCCTGCCTGGAAGGGAAGTGATACTCAGCACTGAGGTTTGCAAAGAGCTCCGAGTCTCTCCTTCACCCTGGGCCTGAGAAACCCACAAATCCCCAGATTACAGGTAATGAAACTGAGACACAGGGAGGAAAAGGGGTTCTCTCAAAAGCAACCAGTGCCAGGAACCAGACCAACATGCCACATCCCCCAGCTCAGCATCTCACCTCTTATAGAGATCTGACCACAACCAACAGACTTCCTCATCCTAAATCTGCCCTGCAGGGATATTTACAGTGGGTGGCTTTCTGCCCCACCTCTTCCTATGACTGTCTAAATTTCTCATAACCAACATGTGTTATCTGTATAAGCAAACAATCTGACAAATCAACGTGCTGATGCAGCTATTAAGAAAAAAAAAAAAAAGGCTTCTCGTGAATTTTGTAGCATGTGTGTATTACCGTGTCCAAAAAAATGTCTTTCAAGCTGCTTTTAAAAGTCTGAGGTTGTCATCGTTAATCATTAGAGAAATGCAAATCAAAACTACAATGAGATATCATCTCACACCAGTAAGAATGGCCATCCTCAAAAAATCTACAAACAATAAATGCTGGAGAGGGTGTGGAGAAAAGGGAACCCTCTTGCACTGTTGGTGGGAATGTAAATTGATACAGCCACTATGGAGAACAGTATGGACGTTCCTTAAAAAACTAAAAATAGAACTACCATACGACCCAGCAATCCCACTACTGGGCAAATACCCTGAGGAAACCATAATTCAAAAAGAGTCATGTACCACAATGTTCATTGCAGCTCTATTTACAATAGCCAGGACATGGAAGCAACCTAAGTGTCCCTCATTGGATGAATGGATAAAGAAGATGTGGCACATATATACAATGGAATCAGCCATAAAAAGAAATGAAATTGAGATATTTGTAGTGAGGTGGATGGACCTAGAGTCTGTCCATACAGAGTGAAGTAAGTCAGAAAGAGAAAAACAAATACCGTATGCTAACACATATATATGGAATCTAAGAAAAAAAAAAAAGGTCATGAAGAACCTAGGGGTAAGATGGGAATAAAGACACAGACCTACTAGAAAATGGACTTGAGGATATGGGGAGGGGGAAGGGTAAGCTGTGACAAAGTGAGAGAGTGGCATGGACATATATACACTACCAAACGTAAAATAGACAGCTAGTGGGAAGCAGCCGCATGGCACAGGGAGATCAGCTCGGTGGTTTGTGACCACCTAGAGGGGTGGGATAGGGAGGGTGGGAGGGAGGGAGACGCAAGAGGGAAGAGATATGGGAACATATGTATATGTATAACTGATTCACTTTGTTATAAAGCAGAAACTAACACACCATTGTAAAGCAATTATATCGCAATAAAGATGTTAAAAAAAAAATCTGAGATTGTCAAACTGAGAGGCATTCTACAGAATAAGACTAGTGCTCTTCCAAAGTATCAAGGTTGTGAAAGAAGAGTAAAGCCTGAGGGCTTCCCTGGTGGCGCAGTGGTTAAGAATCCGCCTGCCAATGCAGGGGACACGGGTTCGAGCCCTGGTCCAGGAAGATCCCACATGCCGCAGAGTAACTAAGCCTGTGCGCCACAACTACTGAAGCCCGCGTGCCACAACTACTGAAGCCCGTGCGCCTAGAGCCCGTGCTCCGCAACAAGAGAAGCCACTGCAATGAGAAGCCCGTGTACCGCAATGAAGAGTAGCCCCCGCTTGTCACAACTAGAGAAAGCCTGCGTGCAGCAACGAAGACCCAATGCAGCCAAAAATAAATAAATAAAATAAATAAATTTATTAAAAAAAAAAAGAGTAAAGACTGAGGAACTGTCACAGATTAAAGACATGATTAAATGTCACTAAGGAGACGTGATGACTAAATGGCATGTGAGATCCTGGGTTAGATCTTAGACCAGAAAAAGGATATTAGTGGGAGAACTGGTGAGATTCAAGTAAGGTCTGTAGATTAGTAGATAGTATTGCAACAATGTTAATTTCCCGGTTTTGAAACTTGAACTATGGTTAAGACATGATCATAGAGGGAGCTGTGTAATGGGTATATGGGAACTGTCTGTAGTATTTTTGCAACTTTTCAGCAAGTCATTTCAAAATAAAAAGTTTTAAAAAAAAGAAACCCAACCGTCAATCTTCAAAAAGTTTGAGACTGCATATAAGAGAAACGAAATGAAAAAAGAAAACTACTATACTGAGATACCATTTCATAAACTATAAGGTTGACAAACAGCAAAAGTTTGATAACACAGTCCACTGGTGAGGCCGTGGGGAAACAGACACTCTCATTTGTTGCGGGTGAGAATGCAAATACTACAAACTCCACCTACGGAAACTGGGTGCTATCTATCAAAATGACAAGTGCATTTACTGTTTGACCCAGCAATCCCACTTCTGGGAACTTGCTGCAAAGATATTTCTCTACACATTCAAACTGATGTTTGTTTAAGGTTACTAATCACAGCAATGCTTCTAATAGCAAAAGTCTGGAATCAACCCAAGTACGCAACAGCAGGGAATTTGTTAAATAAACTACAGGATAGCCACGTGATGGAATATTATGCAGCTGTAAAAAGGAGTGGGGAAGTTCTCTATGTACTGACAGAGACCAAGCTCCAGGAAGTATTAAGTGAAAAAAAGCAAAGTGCAGGATAAAATACATAGTTTGCTAGCTTTTGTGAGGAAGGAAAAGAACTAGGAATATAGGGTGAGATTTTCTTACATTTGCATCAAAAATTACTAGAAGAGTATACAAGAAACTAATGAAAGTGGGCATCCATGGAGGGGTGGGGGTCATAGAGCAAGGTGGGGAGGGACAGAATGGGGACAAGCTTTCTCAATACATGCGTTTTTATTCTGTTTTGATCCTTGACTTGTGAATGTATTATCTATTTTTAAAGAATTAAAAATAATTTTTAATTAGAAAAGGTGGGAGGATGAACAGTACTTAGAGTGGGATTGTGGGAGAGATTTTCTGTTTGTTTGTTTCTCCCTAGTCCCCATGTCTCCTACAATGGACATGTAATGCTTTTATGAGAATAGTTTAAAATTTGTTTAGAGAAAAAAGACAAGAGGTGTTGCCCTGTGGACGAGAGCCTTTCCCAGTGGATGGTGGCTGCCCCGGCTCAGGTCCACACACTCGCAGGCTTCCCTCAGCCCTGTTCACATCCCTCCTTGCTGCCATGCTCGCCCCACAGCACAGGGCCCCAGACCCTCACCAGTTGTAGATGATCTGTCCCTGACGGCCGCCATGACGGTAGTTGTACAGAATGATGTAGCTGTCACCACCGTAGAACTGTCCATACGTGGCGGGGTCCACGGGCACTTTGTTGGAGCCTTCAATTCTCCAGATCTACCAGAGCAAAGCTGGGCTCAGACACAGTGCAGCACCCCCAGTCCCCAACTCAGACCAGTTGAGAAACCACACAGTGCTGGGTAGTGGTTACAAAACACGACCGCACTCGGACTCAGACTAAAGTTAAATAATCTGCCCAAATCACACAGCCACTAGGATTCAAACCCATGTTTCCTGCTCCGGATCC
Source organism: Orcinus orca (assembly GCF_937001465.1). NCBI lineage: Eukaryota > Metazoa > Chordata > Mammalia > Artiodactyla > Delphinidae > Orcinus > Orcinus orca. Next base: position 107,516,795 of record NC_064564.1, on the reverse strand, counting down.
TTATACTGCACCCCTGCCCCACCCTGTACTTCCTCCTTGTGGAAATCAGCACAGGGACTGGTGGCCGCATGATAGTATACTGGACCTGCATGACAGTATTTGCAAAATGGGTTTAGTGGGCGTTACACAGTATAACACAGCCTAAGGGTACAAATCAACGAATGACCTGGATCCAAATCAGGATCCACCCCCTTAGAGGTTGTGCAGCCTTGGACAACTTGCTCACTGTCTATGAGCCTCAGTATGAGACTAATAAAGGATGTTGGTCTATTCATGAAAGTCTAGCACAGTGCCTGGCACAGGGTAATGGCTCTACAGGGGGCAGCTACTCTCAATTATTAGAACTATTATTATTTTATTATTAATGTTGCCATTATCTGTATCATTATTAAGTTGTCTGAATTTTATAGATCACCTGCAGAGGCAGGGCCATCACTAAGTGACTTCAGAATGACACCTGGTGGCAGATCTCTTTGCAGAGCTCCGGTAACACGGTGTCAAAGTGGTCACAAAGCCCTGCAGCGCCACCTGGTGGTGCTGCAAGTCCCGGGAAACAATCTCCGGACTTTGAAAATTCTCGAAGGTGATGGAGTGGGCTAAGCCTCATTTTACAGGTGAGGAAAGTGAGGTTCAAAAAGGTTAAGTAACTTGCCCGAGGTCACACAGCTGAGCTGCCAGGGCTCTTTCCACACTGCCCTATCCTGATCATTTTCATTGCATCCTCCCCTCCCACTGAAGTAATGAATGGGTGATGAATGAAAAATAATAACACCAATGACAAAAACAATAATAAATAAAAATTAACACTTTTGCTATTTCTATTATGTAGGATGGAATCAGTGTTTGCCTGAAGCAGATTCTACTTCATAAACATCTCTGAATTCCACCCCCCCCACTTCTCCATCTTCACTGTGACCTTCCTGATCTCAAGGTCATTATCTCTTCGCTAGACTATTATAACCTCCTCATGAGGTCTCTACCGTCATTATCCTGTCTCTAAATTCATTTTCACAGTGAGTTTAGGAAGCACAGAACTGAGCCTGTCACATTTCTGCCTTTAAAAAAAAGAAAAAGAAAAAAAACCCCTCACTAGCACCTAATGGTTACAGGATCAAGTCCACACCCCTGGACATGGAACTCAAGGCCCCTCCTTGAGGATGCCATCAGCAGCAGGCTCCCAGGACAGCTCCCTGCCTGGAATACCTACTCTTCTTCTCTGGCAGCAAACTCCTACTCATACTCTGAGGCCCAACCAAAAGGTCCCCACCTCTGTGAAGACTGCCCCAACCACCCACCTTCACTTCCCTTCCTGTGTTCCCATAATCCCTGTGCACCTCCCATCTCCCACTGACCACACAGGACTGAGCAACCAGCTGTGGCTGTGGTCACCTCCCCTCCCACACCAGGTACTCTTCATGGGCAGGGTGGGGTCTCAGACACTTGGCATGGAGCCTGGAAGACAGTAGGTGCTTAGGGTATGTTGGTTGCAATAATCCAGCAAGACAAAATAATTCCATCCACCAAAAACTGTGGTCAAAATCTCTTAGAGAAACATCTTCAGAGAAGCAGGAGGCAGTGGGTGGGCCAGAGGTGCCAGGGAGGGAGCAAGGAAGGGGCCTGGACACACCCACCCCAGCCCCCCAGGTACCTGTTTCTGGCCTGTGCCATTGTCATCCATGCCGTGCTGGGCGGCCATTGCAGTGGAGGTGTGCAGGGTGGCGGCGTCGAAGGGCACGCGCTCTATGTTGGCGATGTGGCTGGAGAGATAGGTCAGGCCCAGGCCATCCGTCTGGTCTAGGTCGCGCCAGTTCTTGAAGAACTGTTTGAACAGTGGGGTCTCGCCACCCTCAGGAAGGACGGAGACCTGGAAGGGGAGGGGGGAGAGCAGGACATGCTGGCTTGGGGTCCCCCTGAGGACAGGGGCCACCCAGCAGGGGTCTTCAAGGGAGCCTCAGACACCCAGTCCACACTGAGGTGGGATACCCACCCAAAATGGACCCATTCTCACTGTCCTACCTGGCTCCAAGACTCACCTGGGTCTGCTTGGGGTAGTCCATCTTGGAGATGAAGTCGGAGGCCGTTTTGAGGGCAGCCTTCCTCTCCTCCGTGTTGGCCTGCCTGCCTGTCAGCAGAGGGAGGGTAAGGGGCCGGGGGTCAGTGCTGTGCCCCCGCATCCAATGGTCCAGGGAAAGCAGAAGGCCAACCTCCCTCCCTCCTCTTCCTAGACTGTGGACAGCCAAGGCCAGAGAACTCAGAGCTGATCACACCATGAGCTCTCGGGGGGCCAGCTGGGGGTCCTGCCTGATGATGGCAAGCACACCGACCACTGTGGCCCATTTACTGAGCTCAGAACTATACAAAAATGATGGCATTTCATCCACACAACAACCTTATGGGATAAAGATCATTATCTTGTCCTCATTTACCTATAAGGAAACCAGGGTCTTAGAGAGGTGAAGTGACTGGACCAAGGCCGCTCAGCCAGTAGGAAAGTTGCAACTCAGACCCTCAGGCCCCCCTCCTCTTCCCTAGACTCATGAGCCAAATTCCTGCAAGGCTGCTGGAGCTCCCACTCGAGGTCCTGTTCAAGCCCTTCCCCTGTCCCCAATACCTTTCCAGACAAAGATTTTCCCATCTTTGCCATGGTCCAGGATGAAGCAGTCCTCGGACTTCAAGGCCCCCTGGGCGAAGGGGTTCTCATCAGCCACGAGGGAGACCGACATGGTGCCCGCACCATTGGAGACCTGGGGGGACAAGGGAAAGGCAGCCCAGCCCATCAGTGACCTCCACCGCTTCAGCCTAACCATGGGCGCCCCCAAGACCACACGTGGGGAGACCCTCGTCTCACCCCCACCCCCAAACGACACTGCAGGGTAACATGAGGACTTGTGCCCTCAAGCCCTGAGGCTCATTCAGGATTTCTTTGTCTTTTTCCACTATGTCACAACCACATCTGCGACCTACACACAGGTGTAGCATGGAAACTGCACACGGAAAGGGAAGGGGGAGGATCCAATGCAGGAATGCAGGTGGCATAGGAAAAGAACTGTATAGTTGGTGAAAAGATATTCAACCTCATCGGTTAAAAAAAAAAAAAGGAAATAAAGAAGAAAAAGAAAAAGATCTAAATGCAGTGTAGGATTCTGGATTGGAACCTGGAATGAAAAATTGGGGAAAACTGAATAAAGTCTGCAGTTTAGTTAGTAGTATTGAACTGATGTTTCTTAGTTTTGACAAATGTACCTGGTTATGTTAAGATGTTCAGGAGAAGCTGGGTGAAGGGTATACGGGAACCCTCTGTACTATCTTTGCAATATTTCTGTAAACCTAAAAATTATTCTAAAATAAAAGTTCATTGAATTTTTTTTAAGTGTACCATACTCGTCAAAATTCAAAAGACTGACAATACCCACGGGCTTCCGTGGTGGCGCAGTGGTTGAGAGTCCGCCTGCCGATGCAGGGGACGCGGGTTCGTGCCCCGGTCCGGGAAGATCCCACATGCCGCGGAGCGGCTGGGCCCGTGAGCCATGGCCGCTGAGCCTGCGCATCCGGAGCCTGTGCTCCGCAACGGGAGAGGCCACAACAGTGAGAGGCCCGCGTACCGCAAAAAAAAAAAAAAAAAAAAAAAAGATCGACAATACCCAGCGTTGAAAAGACTCTGGGTGAACAGGCACTTTCAAACCCGTGATGAAGGTAACCAGGGAGCCCTTCTAGAATGCATTTTAGTAATACATATCAGAACTCTAAAAAATAAGTGCTCCACATTTATTGAAAACTTACTATGTGCCAGGCACTGTTCTAAGCAATTTATGTAATTTATATAATTTAATCACTTCTACAATTATACAACTCCTTTAATCCTTAAAACAACCCTGTGGTAGTCCTAGTAGTATCCCCATTTTATTCACAAGGAAACCAAGGCACAGAGAGATTAAGTAACCTGCACAGCTAGAAAGTACCAGACCTGGGATTCGAACCCAGGTAGTCTGACTCCAGAACCGGTAATTTTTTTTTTTTTTTGGGCCACATCCTGAGGCTTGCAGGATCTCAGTTCCCGGACCCGGGATTGAACCACAGCAGTGAGAGCCCAGAATCCTAACAACTAGGCCACCAGAGGACTCCCAAGAACCAGTATTTTCAATCACTGACTCTTTATTCAGCCTATGACCCAGCAATCCATGTCTGGGAAGCTCCCCTAATGCCACACTTCGCCCAAGTGCACAAAGAGGGACTGTCTGCAATCAGAAAAGGTGGAAACATTCTAATGTCCATCACATAGGGATCTGCTGAGATTCCTACATTCCTAAAATAGAATACTACACAGCCGTTATAAAGGACCATGTGGATCTCTATTATAGACAGATATTCCTGACCACGTCAAGTGGAAAAAAGAAGGCCACAGAAAAGCATGAATCATTTGGATCCATGAATATCAAACAGAGATGGAAAAATATAGGTAACTAGATACAGAAAGCTGTATCTGGAGATTTCTTTACCAAAAGGGTAACCATGTAACCATGGTAACCCATGGAGAGGAGAGGAGGCGAGGTTGACTTTTGAGTGTCGTTACTTTTGTAATTAAAACCCATTTTTAAAACAGTACTGGCTACCTTAAACTAGTGAAATTGCACTGACTCGTATTTTCTTCTTATGTTCCTGAGAACTGCTCAGTACTGTTATTTACAACGCGTATGTGTTACTTTAGTATCAGAGTAAATGTCAATAATGTGGTTTTTCTGTGGTGGTGATGAGAATCTTCACCCCATGTTGTTGTTATTTTACCACAAACAAGCCTAGGGCACGACATGGGTGTCACAGGCCCAGAGGCCAGAGTTCCCTGGCTCAGAATCAGCCTCAATTCACTTTTTTAAATCACAAGAAGGCAAATTCCCTGGCGGTCCAGTGGTTAGGACTCCGTGCTTTCACTGCCGAGGGCGTGGGTTAAAGGGAACTAAGATCCCACAAGCCGCACAGCGCGACCAAAATAAATAAATAATAAAATCACAAGAAGAAATTATAAATAAAGTCATTAACCATAACCTGCCCCTCAACACACACACACACACACACACCCCACACACACTTTTGTACTATTTCCCTGTATCTTCCTACAACACTCCCATCAGTTTCCTCTGTGGACCCCGGAAATCCTGAAAAGTTGACTCGACTGCCCTTCTCCCCACTTTACAGACTAGGAAACTGAGACCCAGCAGAGAACATGTGCTGCCCAAGACCCCACAGATGAATGTGACGCACGTGTGTCTGCAGTCGCTCGCACGCCCTTACTCCCGGGGCAGGAAGGCAAAGGCAGCAGGTGGGCGTCTACTGGAGGCGTGTGGAAGCCGAGTCCCCCCCCCCCACCCCCACGCATGCTTTGCTCAAGGCCCCGTGGCAGCGGAGCTCAGGAAGACCAGGTCTCCTGACCCAAGACCCAGGGGCCAGCGCAGCTGAGGCTCACCTTGTAGAGCTTGGCCAGCTTGCGGTTGGCTGCGTCCTCCTTGGCTGTGTCCTCGGTACCCTCGGGCAGAGCCGGCTTGGGACCCAGCACCTGCAGGAGAGGGAGACACGGAAGCAAGGGTGGCGGTGAGCTCCTGGCAGCCTCCTGCCCCAGGGAAGGGACTGAATTCCTGAGAGAGCTCCCTCCCCAGGCAGGTAAGGACCGCGTGGGCGTCCATCCACAGCGACCTTCCACTTAGGGTAAGGTCCCCTCCAGAGACATCCTGCATCTCTTGACGTGTCTCCTGTGTGCAGAGCTCAACCAGGGCTGCCTGTCGAGTCCTTCCCTCCTTGTTCCTTGTCTCCAGGAGCTCCGTGCTCCTCTGCCTCCTGGACAGTCCTTCAGGTATTTATTCTACCATTTCCTCCTAGCCTTCTAAGAATGATAAATAGAGCAATGAACACCTTCCACCACATGCCTCTAACAGACCTCATTTCATCTTCGCACCCATGCTGAGAGGCACAGATTATCACTCTCGTTTCACAGGAGAGGAAACTGAAGTCTAGAGAGAAGAAGTACCTTGTCCACACAGCTATAAGGTGGCTAAGTTGGAATTTGAACCCGTATCCCTGTGATTTTAGAGTCTATTTTCACACCTCCATTCTGAGCTACCTCCAGCCTCAATGGCCCCAGCTACTGCCCCTCTCAAGCCATGTTTGGTGTCCAGGCTCCTCCCCATAATAATCACCTTCTGCTCTTCCTAAAAACCAGAACTCAACAGCCCCAGACAAGCAGGAGACAAGTGGCACGGAGCAGAGCCTGTGGTCTCCTCCTTTTCCTGGTGACCTCTGCCTCTGTTGATATGTCCTCAAAGCACAACGGCTGACAATGCCATCATGCAATTTGATGAAATGGGCTATAAACTACTAGGAATGGTCAGAAGAGGAAAGAGGGGATTGGGTCTCCATTGTCTCTTTCTGACCTGGCTCCAGCACCAGGCTCACCCTCGGAAGACGCCAAGACCCTCCTTCTCAGCTCCTTTGGAGGACCTAGCCCTCCCAGTGGGAGGGTGTGGCTCACAACCCCGGGATGTACCAGGTCCTGGGATTCCAGCCCCACTTCTCAGGGGAGTCTGGGAGTTGTCGGGGAAGCTGCTCTTCCAGCTCGGTGGAAAAACAAATTCACCTCAAAACTGCCTGTTGGATGGAGGAAAGAAAGGAGCCTCCTGTCCCTCTTCTCAGCCCCACCATGCACTCCTGGGATGTGGCCGTGGGTACCTGGAGCATCGCCTCCGGCTCAGAGCCCTCCTCGGACACGTGCACACGGGCCCGGCCATTCCGCTCGTTGTCTCGGATGCCCTTGGACAGCTCTGTGGCCTTCAGCCTCTCAAAACGGTTGCTCCTGGAGCCGCACCACTGATAGATGTCCTGTAAGACAGGGACCCCACATAAGGCAGTGCCCCATATAAGCCCTGCCCAGCGACATGGCAAGGAGGGAACTATGGGGGCGGGCGGTGAGCTCACTTTGTTCTCTGCTTGCCCAGGCGGAGCACACACATGCCCACATCCAAGCACAACAGGTGTGATCTGTGTGCACCAGGGCATGTGAGTGCATGATTTTGGATATGTGTTTTTTCACAGGTACCCCTACACATAGAATGTGTATAGAAATGTTTGCCTGCTGGTGGGAGCAGAAATTAGTGCAACCACTTTGGAAACCCATTTGGCTGTACCTTCTACAGCTCTGTATACCGGTATCCTATGACTCAGCAATCCCTCTCCTGGGAATACACCCAACAGAAGTGCATGCATACAGCCACCAAAAGACCCGTGAAAGGATGTTCAGAGCAGCACCACCTGGAATAGCCCCAAACTATCCCAAGTGTCCGTCAACAACAGAATGGATCAATGAACTGTGGCATATCTGCCCAATCAGTTCTTATATAACAAGGAGAAGGAACAATTTACAACTAAAGGCAACAATACGGATGGATCTCAGAAAGAAAATGTTGGGCAACAAAAGTCAGAGATCAAAAGCAAAGATTCCACGTACATGAAGTTCAGAAACAGGTGGAACCAGTCTATGCTGTTGGTTGAGAGAGTCTGGGATGACGGTTATCCTTGGGGGTGAAAGGATGAGAAGAGGACAGACTGGGAATTCCCTGGTGGTCCAGTGGTTGGGACTCTGTGGGGCCCACTGCAGGGGGCACGGGTTCAATCCCTGGTCAGGGAACTAAGATCCTACAAGCCACGCGGCCAAAAAAAAAAAAAAAAAAAAAAAATCTAAGAAGAGGACAGATGGGGCCTTCTGGGGGCTGGTGACGTTCTGTTTCTTGATCTGGGTGTTAATTACACGGGTGTGTTCACTCTGAAATCTATAGAGATGCACACTCAGGATTCACACACTCTTCTGTGTACCTGCTACACTTTAATAACAAGCTTACACTCAGTGTGTGCCTCCGTTTGCATGGACCTTACACCACGTGTATATATGAGGTTGGGTGTAGAACATCCGGCCATGTCCTTCTGCAGGTATGAGTATATGTGGATTTGAGAAGAATGTGTACAAAGCATCAGTCAGTAAGGTGGGCCTGGGTGAGTGCAGCCCACACACGTTGCCACATACAAGTGGGCATGTGCAACTACACGTATGACGTGCACATTGTGGGTCCCTGAACAACATGCCCAAGTCTCCATGTGTAGGCATTCATCGTGATGCCATGCCCACGCCTGCTGGGCAAGAGCTTATAGTTTTTTTTTTTAATTGAGATATAGTTGACTTACAGTGCTACATAAGTTTCACGTGTACAACATAGTGATTCACAATTTTTAAAGACTATACACCATTTGTCGTTGTTATAAAATATTGGCTATATTCCAAAAGCCTATAGTTGCTGCACATGCGTGCCATGTATTTGCAAGTGAATGACTACGTGTAAAAAGGTACACAAGATGTGCACATGAACATGCCAGGGAGTCTGTACATCAACTGAAGCCAGAGTGCGCTGTGCATGAGGTCTGTGTGCGGGCATATGATGAGTCTGAGTCTACACGCCAGGCACGTCTGCACCCAAATCTCTGTAGGTATGTCTGACTGCTACACAGAGCATGTGTGTGCATGGGGGCTGCTGTCTCTGTGGCTTGCCCTACTTGTTCACGTGGATGCGTCCACCTCCCCAGAGTCAGGCCTGGAGCACCTCAGTGGCCCCTGGGAAAGGGGAGGGCACAACTTACATTGCCCAGGTCCAGGATGAAGCAGTCGCCATTGTTGAAGCTCTCCCAGGACACAGGCACCTCGGTGCCGCGGGGCACACGCCGCCCTTTGACCTGGAAGAGTCTCTGCACCACCACCTCATTGGGTACCACGTGCTTGAATCCTGATGCCACGCCTCCTTTCTGTTGGGTCAAGGAGACAGCGTTAGTCCACGGGAGAGCGTCTGGGGAAGGGATAGGGATGAGTTGAAGGAAATTCTGGCCTATGCACCGCTGGACTTCTAGCAGATTCCCTACCCACTGCACATTGCTGCCACCCCTTTGAATCTCATACTCCACTAACAAAGACCACTGGGCCCACTTTCCTGGATCAAAAAGCTTCAAACATTCCTTTCTCAAAAGCTGCATTTTCTAAGGGATGTTCTAAGGAACTCTAATCCCCCAAATAGTCTGCAAGGAAAGGATTCCATGATCAAATAAGCACAAGGAATGCTCCTTACTTGCTCCCTGACTGTTACATAATGTACATCCACATAATAAAGGCTCTGGGAAGTCCTCTGGTAAATAAACCTGCTTGCCTTTTGTTTTAGAGAATATTTCCCTGCCTTATTGAATCAAGAACTGCTTTTCTCCTCCTCATCCTGCCTGCAGCTCGAGTGTTCTGCAAAACCCACTTTGAGAAGCACTCACCCGAAGCTTTCCCATCCTTCAAGGCTCTCTCGGTCTCCAGCCGAGACCATTCCCCTCCCTCCTCTGATGCTGCTGCAGCAAGTCCCACCCAGCTGTGCCTTCAGAGGCAGCTGTGGGTAAACGACAGAGCACTGACCTCAGGTTCAAGTCCCTGCCCTGCCACTACAGTGCTGGGTGACTTTGGGTAAGTCTCTTTCCCTCTCTGAGCCTCAGGCCTCTCCCTTTTGAAATGGTGACAAAAGCCCCTGCTGTGCCACCTTCTGCAGTCATCACCAAGTTCCAGGGAACTTCAGGAAGGATTCCTGGCAGCGGTCAAAACTGCCCTTGGCTCAGTAGAAAGCCAAATAAAGTGGGCTGGGCGTCCTCATTAACAGTTCCCAGCCCCAGGTGCTCATCGACCCCAAGCCCCAGGGATGTCAAGTCAGAGCTGCGAAGGTCCTTATGAGCTTCCCGTTTTATGCATGAGGAAACTGAAGCCCAGAAAAGTGAAGTGACTTAACTCAAGGGCACTCAAAAAGCACGCGGCAAAGCTAAGGAGTAAAACCTTGCCTCCTGTTCCCAATCTGGCACTCACCTCCCTGCTCCACACGTCAAGGGCCACTAAGGCCAGAAATGTGGCCATCCCCTCCAGGCCCCTTGCTGACACCTCAGTTTGCAGAGCAAAGCCAAGTCTGACTTGCCGCACAGACTCCGTGAGGGCAAGGGACAAAGGGAGTGAGTATAATTGGGTTCCTATTACGTCTACACGCAGTAAGCAATATAGAAGTGGTTGTGAAATGATAATGCCCACTCTGCCGGGCATTTTGTATGTGCCATCCACGAGGGAGGTGTCATCATCCCCAACTTACAGATGAGAAATGCAGACGCCAGAAGTGAAGAGACTTGCCTAAGATCTCAAAGCTAGTAAATGGTGGAGCTAGGATGCAAACCCAGGTGTAACTAAATTTGTAAGGGCCACATTTTCCCCCAATATCAGGTTTTCTTAGAGCAAAGGTCCCTAGGGTCACCCAGGAGGCAGGAACAAAGCACTGTTCAGAGCAAGGTTCTTCAAGTTGAAATGTTTTCCCTGTTGTGAGTGGAGCGCCCTCTGGTGTCCTTTCTTAGTACTAGCATGAGGCCTTTCAAGAGCATCCCCTCGGGCCCAGCAGGGTGGCCAAGGTATTCGCAGAGCCTTTCTTTCCACCTGGCTTCAGGGACCCTCCTGCTGGGGAGCAGGTAAGGAAAGGCAGCTGGGGAAGAAGATGCAGTGCCCCGTGCTCACCTGGTAATGACCGCAGAGGCTGCCACTTACTAGGCCTGTGACAGAGGCTGAGGCACCTGCTTTATGGCCATGCGGTGTGGTCCCCACAAGCCCCTGAGGTAGCAACTCTCATTACCCCACTTCACAGGCATGGAAACTGAGGTGAAAAGAGGTTCAGCCCCGTGCCCAGGGTCCCAGATAATTGGTGTAAGTTTTACCCCCAAGTTTGCCCTTCTAGGGACCAGCCTTGCCCAAGTCTGCCAGCCCAGGAACTCCTGAGTGTCTGTGGGCACCACTGACCCTGGAACCTCATTCATCTGGAGGTACAGAGACCGTGGATCTGAAAAGCTTTTCCAAAAGGTGCTGAACGGACACATGGACCATTTTCATGGATTCCTCAGAGAGGAAGAAATGGGGACATGAGGGAAGAGAAAGACCCTTAACTTGTAGAAATACATCTCTAAAATATTTTACTTGTACAAGTGTGCCTTTTATTTTTTATCAAAAAAATAGAAACTTTCTTTTAAAAAAGGAAAAGTGTTGTTCAATGTCATAAATCTTGGTTCCAATAAATTCTCTGTATATGAATTTATAAATTAAAAGAATACTTGATTTCTAATGAGTATGGACAGGCATTTCCTGATTAATTAACTCCTCTAATCTTACTGATCTGGGAAATTAGACTTAGAAAGATTAGTTAGCAAAAAAATAAAAGTAAGCTCTTAGGAGACATTAGTGGATCTCCAAGTATAAGGGGCAGGACTTTTTGGAAAGTTTTACTATTTTTCACTATTTTTACTTTAATCTTTAGGATTGATTGTTGCTTTCTGTGGTCTAATCATTAGGTGGGCAGAGATTGGCATCAAATTATTTAAGCAAAATTTAATAGGATATTGTTTTAAAAGCCACTTTCCAAATTAAAGTGATGATATATCTATATATACATATATATGTATAGATTCTATATCTATATATAATATACACATCTATACGTTCATATAGGGACTTCCCTGGCAGTCCGGTGGTTAAGACCCTGCACTTCCACTGCAGGGGGCATGGGTTCGATCCCTGGTCATGGGGAAGGTTCCACATGCCGCGCGGTGCGGCTAAAAAAATAAATAAATAACATATATGTTCATGTATATAGAGAGAAAAATTATGTACCATTTGGTGTATATCTCCACGAGTAGAATCATGGGAAACTTTTACTTCCTAGAAGCCATATTTCTACGTTTGACATTTTACAGTAAGCTTGTATCACACTTGCAGTCTGAAGAAGGATAAAAGCTATAAAGATCTACATTTTAAAATATGTTATAAAACAAAGAAAAACCTACTGATTGGGGCTGGTCCCCTCCACCCTCTAAACTCAGGGTTCCTCATCTAAGAAACAGGAGGGAGGACAGGAAGGGTTCAAGTGATTCTGTGAGTTCCCATTGCGTTCGGGAGCTTCTAGGACTCAGGCCACCCCAGACTCTGCTTGAACCAAGGTTTTCAAATAATGCAGCCCCGTGGGGTCTTTAGGGTTCTGTCTGGGAGTCAGGAGGAGGAGGAGGGATCAAATGCAATGACTTGAAAGATGTGGAGGTCACAGAACAGGACAGCACAGGCCCCGTGAAAGCCCTTTCCAGCGGCTCTCGTCCCCTCCCTGCCCCTTCTCACACCCCGAGGACGGAACTGGCGCCAGGAGCAGGCTTTCACAGAAACAAGTCTTGCGTAACAAGCTCTGCTCCTTGGAAATCTATAATTGATGAGGGCGCCAGGCCGAGAACCTTGAACTGGGCCTGCCAAGTGCAGGGGCGGCGGGAGGACTTGCAGAAGGTGGAAAACAGGACTGGCTTTGGACCTCACATTTCCACCGAAAGCCAGGGCCTCTCAGGACTGAAGTCCCAAATCCAGGCTTGGGCTGGGAACCCATCCCCTGGAACATTCCTCAGAGTATGGTCCAAGAACATCTTGGAAAAACCACCGGAGGGTGAAGGAGGCTTGCTAAACATGCAGATTCCTAGGCTCCATCTGAGCTAAGATCAGAGACCAGGGAGTCTTCAAATGTCCACTCTGAACTCGTTCTGTGCGAGGCCCTTCACACCTGGGTTTAAATCCCAGCTCTGTCACTTTACCAGCTCTGTAAGCTGCTTAACTTGTCCACAAGTTAAGTCACTGCTGTCCAGAGAGCAACAACAAAAAGCAGGCGCTGTTGCTCAAGGGGCTTGACAACTATTTGCTGAATGAATGACAAATATGTGAGAGCGCCCACCTGGAGGCACAAGCAGGGAGAGGGGTGGCCTTGGGACCTGAACCAACCTCTCTGACTCCTGATCGAGTGTCCTTTCCGCTTTCTGCTCCAGGAGCTGCAAAAAGCCCTGGTCCTTCTCCAAGTCCAGGGACTGGGTCCCAAGCTTCTCACCCCTCCCTCCGTCGGTACCAGGGCCCCAGAAGAGGCTGTAGAAAGAAGGTAGAACTGGACAGCTCCGCAGGAGGCACTGTGGGCGTGGATGTGGCTGACAGGGGTGCTGGTAGGCTCCAGGGACTCCAACCCTGCTCCACCCAGCGCAGGGCTGAGGCCCTGTTCCCACAACACACCCTGCCCTCTGCTATCTCAGTCTCATGAGAGCTTTTCCATCACCTGATCCCTGATGTGTCAGCTGAGCAGACAGCGTGGCCACCCTGCTAACACAGACACCCCGGAGGCCCAGAGATGGACGATGACTTCTCTAAGGTCACACAGCACATCGGCAGCATAGATGGGGCTTAATACCTATCCTAGAACCCTGCTCATGAGAAGCAGGTTGGTGTACTGGGAAAAAGCTGGGAGTCAGGAGATCTGGGTTCTGGTCCTGGCTCTGGGACTGACTGGCTGTGTGACCCTGGACCAGTTGCTTAACCTCTCTATGCCTCAGTTGCCCCTCCCTCTCTTAAAATAAGAGATTTGAACTCTGACATTAAGACCATCAAAGCTTATGATCCCCTCCTTATCCTGACCAAAGAGAACCCCAGCTTCGTAAAACTACAGCTTTCCAGGAGCCCTTCCAAGGTGCCAAGCTCTGTGCAAGGCATTTCCCAGCTATGCCTTCACCAAATCCTCTCCCCAGGCCCAAAGGGCAGGTACAACTGGCTCTCATGTAACAGAAGAGGAAAGGGAGGCTCAGGGAGGCCAAGTGGTTTCCCAGACGTCATACACAATACACGGCACAGCCTCTTGGGGCTTCCAGCTTGGTTTTGCTCAGCCCTACCTGGCTTGGGGCTGGGGCTCAGACTCTTCAGAGTTCAAGTTCAAGGGGGATTCTAACAAGCAGAAGGAGAAATGTGATCAAATGTGTTTCAAATACCTAACATAGGCCCCTCTGTTGGCAGGCTCAAGCCCCGGGAAAGCAAGGTTCCCACCCATGGCCCACCCCTTACAGCTGGGGCTAGGAAGACCACCCTGTGAAGTGATGGAGAATTTTCTTCTCTCAATTTAATAAGAAACCAGAGGCTCAGAGAGAGAGAGTGTGATTTGTCCAAGGTTGCGCAGCTAGGAAGGGCCCAGAGCTAACCAACTCCAAAGGCTGAGCTCTGACCCATCTGCCCACATCACCAAACAAGACTGAAAGATGATGGATGGACCTGAGTGAGCCCTGCCATTGGTGCATCTGTCCCTGCTGCCCGGCACCCACCTTGTACTTGAGGCCGTGCTTGAAGTAACCAAGGAAGGTGGAAGACTCAAAGCCCTGGACCTCACGGTGCTGCACAGCTCGACCGTTCAGGTAGTCATCCAGCTGCACGGTAAAGATAGCAGCTGCCCCGCTCTCATCCTGGCTGCATTCATTGCCTGGGGGACATCAGAGCAGCATGAGCCGGGCTTCTGTAAAGTGGCCCCAGCCTCCCACGGAGGAGGAGTCTGGAGCCCCCAGCAGTGCCCTGGCCTGGCTGTAGAAGCTGGGCAAGCCCCTGCCTCCTATGAGCTTCGGTTAATCTATCTGTATAATGGGGGAGGTGGGAGGCTGACTCCAGGTCTCTAGGAGTCCTCCCAGCTCTGACGCTTCCCCCTGCACTCACTCTCAACCTTCCTGAGCACAAAGTCAGGCCAGGGAGCATCAGAAAACTAAGGCACAGGGCTTCCCTGGTGGCGCAGTGGTTGGGAGTCCGCCTGCCGATGCAGGGGACACGGGTTCGTGCCCCGGTCCGGGAGGATCCCACATGCCGCGGAGCGGCTGGGCCCGTGAGCCATGGCCCCTGAGCCTGCGTGTCCGGAGCCTGTGCTCCGCAACGGGAGAGGCCGCAGCAGTGAGAGGCCCGCGTACCACAAAACAAAAAACAAAACAAAACAACAACAAAACAGAAAACCAAGGCACAGTGAGGGGGCAGGACTCACAGAGTCACACAGCAGAGCTGTGGCAGGGCTCCAGGCTCCGACTCTGAAGGGCAAACTGGAGTGTGACTGGAGCTGTGCAGGGGGTCCAGGGTCCCCAAATCACCTCCAGTCTGTGTGCCATAGTGGCTTGTTTAACCCTCACAACAGTCCTATGAGGTAGTCTAGCGCAATCATCAGGTCCACTTTACAGAGACACTGAATATCTTGCCAAAGGGCAGAGCCGGGGTCTGAACTCGGGCAGGTGGGCTCTAGAGTCTTGGGAACATGTAACCAAGGGTCTGGCACACACTTGATGCTCAATAGTCTCTTAATTCCCGTGGGCACTTCCTGGCGACCATGCCTCAAAGGTCTGTGCTTTACGGCAGAGGGGCTGGGATGGGGGCTCGGGCGGGGCCAGCCTCACCCAGCCAGTAGTGGAGGTCGTACTGCAGGTTCCCACTCCTGAGCTTCACCGTCTTCAGGATGACATAGGCATCGCCTGTGAAGAAGTCTCCGTAAAGTTTGCGGGGCACGGGAACCAGGTCGAACTTCTCCACACGCCAGATCTGCAGGCCGGGCTCCTTCCCCGCCTTGAGGAACTCGGGGTGTTCCACCACCATGCTGCTGGGCTGCAAGAGACGGGGAAGAGCCTGAGTGAGGGCAGGAGCCTCGGCGGGGAGAGACCCCACCCCGGGGCACGAGGGAGGGTGGTTTCCAGCACCAAGAGCATCTCACTTGAGCCGCTGACTCTCCCCACCCCGTTCTATGACCCCTGCTCGACGAGTGAGCAAACAGGGCAGAGTTTAGGCTCCAAACCCTGTCCGTGGCCAGCATCTGTCTCCCCTCCTCAGCTCCCTGGTGATGGGGGGACAGAAGGCTCTCTCTCCCTTCTCTCTTCCTTTCTTAGTGCCAATTAGATGCAACAGTCGAGGCGCAGAGAGGTGAAGACGGGGACCCCCTAGCTAGGAAATGACAGAGCAGGAATTGGCCCATGCTCTAAGAGCACGAGTTTTGGGACCATGGGGAGACCCCTCAGATGGCAATGGTAAATCTGGGGGTCGCCAGGGGCTCAGCTTGTTCCCTTCCAGCATCCTCAGTGGTCCTCAGAACTAGAAGGGTCCTCAGAGAGTTCATTATCCAACTCCACCCTGCAGACAGGAAAATTGAGGCCCCAAGAGGGGAAGGGGACTAGCCTAAGGTCACACAGCCTGTCTGCTTTTGCTCTTTGGAAGTGGGAAGATTTCCCATGCCCCAACCATGTCCATGTCCACACCTCCAAGAAGGGCCTAGATGACTGAGCCCAAGTGGCCTCCTGCGCTGTCTGCCTCCTCCCTCCTGCCCCCAAAACCCCACCCCCCCCAAATTCCATTTCTTGGAAAAGGCGAGAGGACGCAGCCGGGGTCTGCAGGAGCCTGTTGGAGATGAGGTGGTCAAGGATGGGGGAAGGCCGTCAGACATGCACTGGGGCTAGACATGGAGCAGAGTGGGATGGTTAGCTTGGAGTCAGAGGGTGGAAATCAGCAGGCGCAGGTCACCTCGGGCCGGATCTGGTGGAAGAAGTCAAAAAAACAGATGGGAGAACTCAGGCAGAGGGACGGAGAACACAAAAGGACAGCAGGAGTGAGGAGAAACCAGACAGGGCAGAGGAGGTACCAGAGAGGCGAGAATAAATAACAGGAAGGACGGTAAGCAGGCGGAGGTGAGATCATACAGGGAAGAGGGGGAAAATATTGAAGAGGCAGAGAGAAATTAGATGAGAAAGAGGAATCTGAAATGGAAGAAGAAATCAGAAGAGGGAAGGAGAGAAATGTGGCAGAGGGAAGGAGAAATCAGGCAAGGAAGAGGAGAAATCTAGGGGCAGAGATGGGTACGAAATCAGAAGGTAGCACCGAGGGAAAAAGAAATCCGGCCAAGGTGAGGTTAGCCTCTAGGGAGGGAAACAGCCAGGGCCCTGAGGCTCCCACCCCCATCCACCGGAGCCCCGGAAGCAGCAAGAGATACTTACAAAGCAACAAAACAGTTTTTCCATTCTAGACCTGAAATACTCCCCTTTTCCTAGCGCTGTATCTGCAAGAACTTACAATAGAGAGTTACTCCGGGAGCCCCCCGGGGCCCCCCGGGCACTCACCCGCGCCTGGGTCACCCCCCGCGACGCGGTGGCGGCGCGGGCCGGCGGCGACAGCGCGCACAGCGCCAGGACCAGCGCGTCCAGTAGCGCGGAGCGGTGCGGAGCCATGGCAGCGACGGCGGCAGAAGACCTGGGCGGCAGCCTCTGCCTCCCCAGTCGCAGACCTTAAGTAGCCGCCCGCCCATCCCGCCCAAGCTGGGGACCGCCCCGTAGGGAGGGCGTGCGGCAGGGCTGGGCCCCCGCGGGCCTGGGAAGGGCGGGGATCTGGCCTGGATTTTAGAGACCTCGGGGTTCCCACCCGGACAGATCCAACTGGGCGTGGCCACCCCTTCACCCCAGGTCAGGGGTGGAGACCAAGCAGCAGGCGCTAACTCAGTGCACACTAAATGGGCACACGTAAGAATGGCAGGGAGTTCACCCATCTTAGCCTCCTGTGTGATCCATGCAAGAGCCCTCCCCTCTCCACCCCTAACGTCTCCAGCAACAAATCCCATGAACTAATATTTATTGACGGTTTTCCACTTCATATGAAAACTGACACATCCCAACATCCTTTACAGACTGGGTACCATCGACAGCCCCATTTTAAAGAGGGGAAAACTGAGTGCAGAAAGGTCAAGCAATTTGCACACTACTAGGAAATGAAAGCCAACATTTCACTCCAGGTGCTCTGAGTGGACGACCCACTTAGGCAGCATGTGGCTGTCACCAGCTGAGGACACAGTCCGGGGGGCTGACCTTCACTGGACCCTTGAACAAGCCAGACAGAGAAAGGCGGGCAGATCTCTCAACTTCTTGGATTGCAGGTTCTTTTTTACTCAAGACTGCCCGTCTTTCCTTCCTTTTAAAAAAGTTTTTATTTTGTAAAAGGTTGTTTTGATAAAAACTTAAAGTCACGTTATTTATGCAAAGTTTTGCCTCTCAACCCCACTTACACCTTGGGGCAACCAACCACTTCTATCTTCCTCCTTCAGCTGATTTCAGTGTTTGGCTTCATGTCTTAAATAACAAGCCCTTGTTGTTTGGGTTTTTTTCTTTTTTTGGGGGAGGGGGTGTTAGTTTTCGTTTTGTTCTTGTTTTTTTCAGTTTTAGGTCCTATTGGCTCTCCCTGGGGAAGTCAAGGATTCAAGCCTCTTGCCCTTCTCCCAGGCTCCCTTCCCATCTCTCACTCTCCCACTGGAGGCTTACAGTCAGTCACTGGGTTAGAAGTGCTATTCGAATTCACCCAGGCCTGCTTCCCACCTTCTCCAGCCCCTCTCTTCTCCCTCTCACTACTCTGCCGGGCCCAGCTTCTCTATTCCAAGTTCCCTTTGCATCCCAAATCTCCTCCTTTCCCAATAACAGGGAATGCAATGACAGGGAAGAGAATGCAGAAGCTGGAGACCTGGGTTTGATTCCCACGTCCACTGTGTGTAAGTTACTTTCTTCTTCTCTGCCTCAGTCTTCTCATCTAGTAAATGGGTATAAAGTGGTTGCTGAGAATTAAACCAGTCTCTCTGTGTGAAAATGGCCTGGTCTGACAATTAGTAAATGGGAGTTCCCATCCCCCTTCCCCACGAGCTTTAGTCATCCACACCAGCTCCTCCTGGAGCCCAGTTTCTATCTAATCAGGCTGAAGTTTGCCTTCCATCACACACAGCTTCCTCCCATTTAAGATGGACTGTGGGTCAGATAAAGGGCTAAATGAACACACACACGGAGAAGACAAATCAGACTGCAGGGATTATAAGAAAGCTTCATGGACAAAGGGACTTGTGACCTGGGCCTTGAAGGACAGGGAGGAGGGAGGTTGAGAAGAAGAGGCATTCTGAGGAGGGAACAGCATGGGCAAAGGGCAAATGCAGGCCACATGCAGTGACTAAGGAGGGGTCCTGTCTCAAACACAGGAGCAAGAAGAGATGAGGCTGGAGAGGGTGGCGGGGGTCACAGGGGCCTGTGTGTCACACTGAAGAGTCTGAATTTTATCCCAGTGTCTGTGGGGAACCACAGAGAGATGCCCGAGTTCTTGAAGCCCTATGTCTAGTCCTGGGCCTGTAGAGCCTGCAGTGAATCAGCTCTGGCCTAAATTCACAGAGCTCTTCCCTCTCCTTAGGCATTTCGAGGGTTATAAAAACCCCACAGTTCTCGTATGCTCTTGATGGAAGTATAAACCAGTCTCCCCTCTCTAGAGAGCAATTTATGACCACAAATTCGAAACACATATTGCAACAACAGTGCCATTTCCTTCAGTATCACTTGCAGAGGAACGTGGAAATATACGTGCAAGGATGTTCACTGAAGCATTGTTGGAAGAAAACGGGAAAGGACCCAAGTGTCCCGGTTAAACAAATTATGGAGCCGCCATACAACAGACCACTCTGCAGCTGTGAAAAAACAATAAGCTAGTGCGGACCGTCCCTGGCACATAGTAGGTGCTCAATAAGCACGGAGGGCTCTCCAAGTGCAAAAGGCGATTTGCACAAGGACTCTAGTGTGACTCCTCTCCTCTGTGTTATGAGGGTGTCTGGTTTTGTATACATCCTTAAAAAAATCAAGGGGGGCGAACACCAAACCGTCAAGCCAGTTTGTTTGAAAGGGATAAGAGGTTGGGGTTAAGCACCCACATCGCTGCCATTGGCACAAGGGAACATCTTAGGGTGATGAAAACATTCTAACTCTGGATTATGGTGATGATTACACAACTGAAAAATGTACTCAAAATCACAGTCCCGTCTGCTTAGCATGGGTGAATTGTTCTGGCATCTAAATTATACCTCAATATACTTGTGTGAAAATTTTTTTTAATGTGCTCTAGGGATTGAAACTATTTACAAGTATTTATCCAATGAAGTTTTTTTTGGTGTTTTGGGTTTTTTTTTTTTTTTTTTTTATAAAAGACTGATCTACGGGGACTTCCTCTGTAGTCCAGTGGTTAAGACTCTGCGCTTCCACTGCAGGGGGCACGGATTCCATCCCTGGCCGGGGAACCAAGATCCTGTATGCCACGTGGCATGGCCGAGAAAAAAAAAAAAAAGACTGATCTAGAAATAATACCTTTGAAATAGAGAATGATACCTGCTCATTAGACAATTTGGAAAATCCAAACAAGCAGGAGGAAGAAATTTCCTTGTCATCCCTGTCCCCCGAATGACCCTGAGTCGGCATCTGGCCCAGCTGAGCCGTCCTTTCTGCTCAGTTGGTGATTAACAGAGGGCTGCTGTGGCTTGGCCTTAGTGCCAGGGGTCACTGACCACTAGCCCAGGGTCACTGGCCCCTGGTTAATGATCACAAAGGCCCTGCAGCTTTGCCTGTCACATAGCTCTGGAGCCTGGGTCCTCAGCGCTAGAGACCTGGTGAACAGGCCCTGGCTCCTGCCCTCGGGGAGCCCATGGCCTAGAAACTCTCACTACAGGGCAGTGATGTGTGCAGACTGTGATGGGGGCATGGTCTTATGCTGCTCCCTGCCTGGAAGAGGATGAGTTCAGGGCGAGGTTGGGGGCAGGGGCCAGTGGGGGGACTTAAATGCAAAAGAAAAACTTCTAGGTAGAAAGGAAGAGTCCCCACCCAGTGCTAGGCTTCCCTCTGCCACTGACTTCCTGGGGGACTTTGGGCAAATCACTGTCCCTATCTGGGCCTCAAGGTCCAGATACCCAAAAGATGGGGTAGGCCCTGATGCTCTGACTCTAAGCCTCATTCCTAGCCCAGCATTCCCAGATACTGGCTCTACAACCATATCCAGAACCGACACGTCTCTAAGCCTCAGGGTTTCCATCTGTAAAATGGGAGCACTGGTCCAGGTTGCCTCTACAGGTCCTTCTGAATGAGACGGTGCAGGGCCCCTGAACTACACAAGGGGGCACGGTGGTCACCGATGGCAGCATGCCATCTCACCTCTGGATCCAGACATCTCTGGGAGAAGAGAGGGAGGAAGGGATGGGCGGTGTCTGATTCTGAGTCTCCTCACAGCAACCAGGGGAAAGAGGTATTAAATTTCTCATTTTATAGACCAGGAAACAGAGATTCAGGGAGTTTCAGTCACTTGCTTGGGGTCATTCAGCTAGAAAGAGGCACTGCTGAGATTCAAACACAAGCCTGGCTGGCTCCAGTGCCCAAGCTCTATCTGGGGATCAGGCAGGGCCTCCCAGCACCATCCCACCTGGGCAGGAAGGGAGAAACAGTACCGTTTACAGGTAAAGGGTTGCAGGCGCGGACTCAGTCAAGCCCGAGCCAAGCCTGGCAGCCCGAACTCCATGGGGTGGCCGTCCCTACCACGCGTCCCAGGCTGAAAAGGTCGCAGCCCTCCAGCCCTGCACCTGCACCTGTGAGCACCCAGGACAGAGGCTTGTCCTAGGAAGGTCCCCAGGCTGCAGCCACTGGGTGGAAGATGGACTGTGGTACCTACACTCTGTGCCACTCATGGGCACACAAGTCAGGCACGGCCTCCTGTACTTGAGAGGCAGCCCGGCTCTGCCACCACTCGCTGTGTGAGTACGCCCTAGTCCCTGCCCTTCTCTGGACCTCAGAGATCCCCTTGCCCTCTGATCTTGGGTGTTCCAGGCTCCCGCCTAGTGCTACACACAGTAAGTGGCTTTCAGCATCAGCCCACATCTCTCCCCTGTAGTTGGATCCAGGACCCCCACCACCAGCTCTGGCCCTGCTCCTCTGTGACCTTAGGCTAGCCTCCGTGTCTCCCTGGACCTCCCAAGGCAGCTATCAGAGATGGGAGCAGGCAGCCTCACCCTCCGCCCCCGGCCTCGATGTACAAAAGGCCTTGGCTGGCCCTGGAAGACACCACCCTGTTCTTTTTTCTTCACCCCAAACACTGTTGTTCTTGATTCCCAGGCAGCCGGCTACTCATGGAAAGTCTTCTCTCAGATCTTGCTTGCTTTCTGGGTCACTGCTGGGCTCTGGGTCCTCCTGGGAATACCCACCCCTCTGCTTTTGCTAAATGGGACAACAGGCAGTAAACAGAGAAGGCAGTTATGAAACCCAGTGAAAGCAGACAGGGCCTCTGTGAGGTCTGGGGAGCCCTGGGGACTTGAAAGAACACGTTTTAGAATCTGGGAGACTCAGCTCCTGTGATCAGGGCCTCAGTTTCCTTATCTATAAAATGGGGAGAATGATACCCAGCTCACAGAGCAGTGAGGAGGCCCAGGGCCCGACACACAGTAGAAGCTTCCCAAAAGTTAGTGCCCATTTTTTGAACTGCTTTCTTTGCACAGAGGCCTCTGTTCAGCATGTGCCACGTGAGAGCAGCGTGGTGGTGCTGGAGGAAGGCTACAGACTTCACAGGAGATTCTTGAGTTCAGGTCTGGGCTGTGGAACCTGGAGCAAGTTGCTTTCCCTCTCTGAGCGTTGGGTCACTCATCTGTAAAAAGGGATAGTAGTGCCCAGTTGCAGGACAGTTGGGAGCTCAGGAGCGAGACTGTTGGAGTGCATTGCACAGAGTAGGACTTATCTGTAGCAACGCTCACTAGTCCATCCTCTCTTTGTAGACTATGACACCAAGAACAAGAGCGTAACTTCTGAGAATCACATAGCAAGTACCTGGCAGAGCAGACCTAGAACCCAGGTCTCCATTCCTGGGCCAGAGGTAAGGCCTGAGCCCATGACATGACAAGGCGCCCTGTAAGGGCCAGCTGGACCTCTGCCCTGGCCCAGTCTACCCTGGGTGTGGACAGCTGGCGGGGAGATGGCCAGTGGGACTCCAAGAGGCTGACTATCCCTGGGACCAAAGCCACTGGCTCTTCCCCAGCTTCGGAGGCAACCCCACCTAGTGCTGAGAGCCAGGGCAGGACATTCAGAGGGGGACTAACCCCGCCACTTCCTGAGCCTGTGCCCTGGAAGCAGCCAGATCTGGCCGTGGGTGTGAGTCAGTGCCCTCCCTGCCAGGGTCCACTTTGAAGTCAGTGTCCCCTTCTCTGGGGAGGCAGTGGCCCTGGGAGGCTTGGCAGGCCAGCAGCTGGAGCTGCGAACAGCTGTATCGTAGCCCCTCTGGCACCCCACAGCCCACCGATAGGGGAGTCCAGGCACAAACACTATCAGCAGCAGGACAGTGAGGCCCAACTACGGGCACTGCGGTGCAGGACCAGTAGAAGGTAGGAACACAGTCTCCGCCCGCCAGCCTCCTGGGGCAGCAGGGCCTACGGGGCCCAAACCAGAGCCAGAAGCAACAAAGGCCACAGGAGGCAGCTCCCTGCTCCACAGAGGAAAGGCTTTCCAACAGAGAGAAAAACAATGTGCATGATTGTGGAAAGAGCTCCCAACAGGAAAAGCTGTGTATAAATCCCGACCTACCACTTCTAGCTCCGTGGCTTCTGCTCTCTGAGCCTCAATTTCCTCATCTGTAAAATGGGGATTAGAATTGCTTCTTCCCAGAGTTGCTGTGAGAATGTCGTAAGGTAAAAATACGTTTGGGGCTTAGCACAGTGCTTGGCCTAGCGTATGCACATATAGAGGAAGCTGTGGTGGTTGTTTGCTGGGGGCTAGGAAGCGTCTCTCTCTCTCTCTCTCTCTCTCTCTCAATCTCTCTCTCTCTCTCTCTCTCTCTCTGACACTCAAGTTCCTTATGTATAAAATCGGGGTTAAAATGTTTTTCTCAAAGGTGAGTGGAGAGCACTGAATGAGACCATAAATGTGGAAGATCCTAGGACCATGCCTGGCATAAGACAGTTCAGAAATGCCGGTTTCCTTCCCCCTCTTCCAGAGAGATAATGAGTGGCCCAGTGGTGACCCAGCCAAGGGGACTCAGATGATGAGCAAACCAGCCCATTTCTAAGGACACTTCAGGCCCTGGGACTTTAAGATTCTGAAAGAAACAGCAAAAGGCAAACAATGTTTGAGCATCTGGTCAAGGTCCCCCACTGTCTGTCTGGGGATCAAGTTCATCCTTCAGCAGGACCCAGCTCCCTAGGCCAATAATCACCATGATGGGAGCAATAATGACAGGACCTCAGAAGACGGTGACATATCCCTCCTGCTGCAGGCTCCAAGTGAAGCCTTTCTCTGTCCCCAAGCTTTGCACAGCCAGTGACAGCCAAGACCTCCTGTAAACAGGAGCCCATTTTCTGGGTGTCAGTTTGTACCTTGCAGGCAGAACTTCCAAGAAACACAAAGGGGGCAGGTTCAGGACAGGGGAGAGAGTCCAGAATCCAGGAGCAGAATCCAGGAGCGGAGCTTAGGTGAGCTCGGGATACCAAGAATGACCAGTAGGGTGAGGGGTGCACAACCTTCCATCCAAGGGAAGACAAGATAATATCCAGGCTGAGTTTGGACAGAGCCCAAATCCCTACCTCGGGGGGGAGGGGGGGGGGCGGGGGGTACTTGGGCCAATGGCCCTTCTGCAGTGTTTCAATTTCCTCCTCTATAAAATGCGGTGATGAGTCCTACCCTGGGGGTCATCTGGGAGGAGGGTTGAAGGAGCTCCCAGCACTGTGCTTATTAGCACACAGCAAGCGCTCAGTAACTGCAACACCCAAAGACAAGCCCCCGGCATGTGTCCAGGCCCCGGAAACGAACAGCCCACTGGCCCCCATACCCACCCTTGACTTCTATCTCTGCATCCTGGCATCCAAAGCAGGGTAGGACTGGAAGGTCCCAGCCAAGGCCCAGAGACCTGGAGGGATGGCTGGTGCCAAGGATAGGAAGGCTTCTTAGGAGGGGGCCTCAATCCAGCACTTCAAGAGCCCCCCTTGCCTCCCACCCCATCCACAAACGTCGTTATGATGCCCTCCCCTCTCCTCTGGTCTCCTCCCAGCCCAAGGCACAAGGGCTCTGGAGTCACTGCCCGATCCCAGCCCTGTCTCTTACTACCTAGGTGACCCTGCAAGTGACTCAAGCTCTCTGAACCTGTGTCCCTGGGTACAGAAAAGCCAGACTATCTCACAGGCTTGCTGGAACTTGACACTAGTAAAAATCAGTTATGGAAAAACTCCAAATGCTATAGCATGATTAGAAATTCTCTGCAATTTATCTCAAACTTTTAACTACAATAGAACTACCAGAGATTCAAAGATATTTTTTATCCTTACTAATCGCTTTAATTTTAATAAGGCTTTTTAAAACGTACTTTCCCCTCTTAAACACAAACAGAGGTATAGTACTGGAACCCTTTTGTTCCTTTCCCAGCTCAGTGAATAATCGTAACCAGCTGGAAGAAATGAATGAGATCCAGTCCACAAAGCACAGTGCCTAGCACATGACAGGGCTCTGGAACGGGTGCTGTCTCCTTTCCCCAGATGTTCTCCCAGCCTCACCTCCATCCAGGCACCTGCCCAATGACCCGCATCATCAAGCCCTCTGAGGGCTTCCAGAACCCTCTGGGACACTCCAGAGTCATCCCACCAGGCCATACACAAGGGCTGAGGCCAGAGCAGAGACGCTCAACCCCACATACTCCCCATTTACACTCACGTCCCTCTCCCGCCTCCCAGACACTGTCCTGGTTCAGGGTTCCCATCTTTTCTCTGGAACCACTGCACCAGCTTCCTCAGTGCCTTCGACTCTCCCTTTATCCACAGGGATCCCATTATTCCCTGCTCAAGACCCTTCCACGGACCCCAGTGCAAACTGAAAGAAGTCAGGACTCCTCAGCTTGGGTTTTAAGGCCCTCTGGGATCTGGTACCTACACGCTCTTGCAGCCTCATCACCCACTGACAACCCCCTCCACCTTCCCCCCGACACCCTCTGCGACACCTCTTGCCTCTATACTTCCTGCCTCCCGGAGAGCTGGGGGTGGGGGGTCTAGCCTCAGCTGTGGCTCTGACTGCATGACCTCAGGCAAGCTCTTTGCCTCTCTAAGCTTCAGTCTCCTCATCAGGCTATTGGAGGCCTTGTGCAGATGAGACAAGGTAAGGGAGTGAGCGTCAGGTGCCAGGAGGGCTTGGGCAATGCTAGCGCGGGAGCCACAGCCTCCCCGCCGCACGTGCACCTCCGTTTCCCCCACTCTGACAGCAGCTGGTAGGGATGGGCTCCTCTGCCCCAGCAGCCGTAGGGGCTCTCTCTCCCTTAAGCCCCGCAACTAAGACGCGCTCACAGCCGCAGTGGCAGCCAGGGAGGGAAGCAGGAGGGAGGACGGCTTAGAGGAAAATTACCCGGCTCCGGCCCAGCCAACAGGGGCTCACAGCTGCTTCTGACAGAGGGGACTTGGAGGCCTGGCAGGCTCTTCCTGAGCCATGAACTTGGCCCCAAGCCTTGACCCCTGTCTGAGCTGGTAGGGGGGTAGTCTGAGCTCCAGTCCTCTGGGACACTCCCACTCTTTGGCACCCAAAGACGCAGAGAGGAGGAGACAAACCAGACAGGCCTTTGTGAGAGGAGAAAATTGGCTCCTGCTGCCACATGCTGGGGCCCCAGGCACTGACATGAAAAAAGGACCCTCTGTGCCCCGCTGCCGCACATCAAACCCTATACCCTGGGGACCTTGTTCCTGCGTCATATACTTTGAACCACGCCCAGCGTCCCATACACCGTGTTCTCTGTGTCCCATACCAGACCCTGTGTTCCTCATACCTTGTCCTGCCTGTGTACCCTGGTGCACGGTCCACGTGCTGCGTCCCATGTCACTTACAGCTTGGATCACACACCATGCACCATGTCACTTCTGCTGTGTGATGTACTCTGTATAGACGGTCCCTGACTTGTGATGGTCCAACTTAGGATTTTGGGACTTTACGACTGTGCAAAAGCAATACACATTCCCTAGAAACCTGGTAGGGGGACTAAGATCCCACATGCCTCGTGGCCAAAAAACCAAAACAGAAAACAGAAGCAATATTGTAACAAATTCAATAAAGACTTAAAAAAAAAAGTGCTTTCAATTTTGATCTTTCCTGGGCTAGCGATATGCTGTACTATTCTCTGTTGTGATGCTGGGCTGCGGCCGCTCCCAGACAGCCATGCGATCACCAGAGGAAACAACCGGTACACTCATAACGATTCTGCACCCAGACAGCCATTCTGTTTTTTCACTGTCAGGACAGTATTCAACAAATTACATGAGATAATCAACACTTTATTATAAAGTAGGCTTTGTGTTAGATTTTGCCCAAGTGTAGGCTAATGTAAGTGTTCTGAGCACATTTAAGGTAGGCTAGGCTAAGCTATGACATGTGAAGGCAAGGTAGGTTAGGTGTATTAAATGCATTGTGACTTAAGATATTTTCAACTTATTGGGACGTAACCCCATTTTAAGTTAAGGAAGATCTGTGCTATCTATCATCTTTTGAATCTCACGTCCACTGTCGCAGGCCCTGTCCCTTGGAAGTGTATGCCATAAACCTTGCCCTGGGTTCACACACTGTGTCCCTTGCTCCATGATTCCCATCTGTTGTGTGAAGGTCAAGGAGGACAGGCTCTGGGACTGACTCCTAGTACTATCAACCGTTACCTACACGACCTTGCAAAAGTTACTCCCCTTCTCAGTGCCTCAGTTTCTTTGGCTATAAAATGGAAATGATATTGACATTTACCTAAGAAGTCTTGTCGTGGGGATTGAAGGAGATATAGCAATTACAGGGCTTAGCCCAGGGCCTGACACACAGTGAGTCTATCAGATGTTTGCTGTATTGTTACAACTGTGCCCACGTATCTGTACCACATCCTGTGTGCTGCCTACCAGGCTCGCTCGACCCCAGCCCCTACTGTGCATCAGACACTCTATCACGTTAGTCCAATTCAACCAAAGAGCTACAAGGAGGCTATGCCTCCTCCCCTACGGGAGAGAAATCCAAGGCTCAGGGAGGGGCGATAACCTGCAGGAGGTCACACAGCCAGAAAGGGTGAAGCTGGGAGTTGCACACAGGTCTGGGCATCCAGAGAGACAGAAAGTAGATTAGTGGTGGGCTAGGAGGTGGGTGTGCAGAGTGCTGGCCAGCAGGCACAGACACCTTTTAGGGGTGATGAGGGGTGATAAAAATGTTCTCAAACTGGATTGTGGTGACACTGGCATCCCTCATGTAAGTTTACTAAAAATTACTGAATTAATTAAAACCAGTGAATTATATGTATGTAAATTATATGTAAACTTACTCCAGCAATTTACGTAAGTTATACTGCAATAAAGCTGGTTTTGGTTTTGGTTTTTTAAAGCCCATGCGCTTCCCGGGCACCATTCCCAAGGCATTCAGCAAGAAGAGTGCTCTCCGTGAGTTCGTGCTGACGGTCAAGCAGAGGCTGAGCAGCCCCTCTGAGGCCCAGGGGAAAGCAGCCACGAGCCACATGGTTCCCAAACACCTCTACAGACCAGGTGTGCAGCAGAGTTACCTGGGAGCTCCTGAAAACCCCACGCCCAGCGTCTGTCTATAGCTCGGGGTGGGGGGGGGGGCCTGGGAACCTGGGGTGATGAGGCTCAACCTGGACTGGGAAACGCTCATCAAAGCCCAACATCTCCTCTCGCACTTGGGGAAACTGAGGCCAGGCAGCACTGGGGACTTGCCAGATCTAGTCCATCAAGCAGTGGGAGGGCCTGGGCTGGAATTGGGGCCGCTTCCTGGTTCCTTCTCTCCTTCCCTCCTCCTCCCGCCCCACTCCTCCCTGGCCCTCAGCCTCCTGGTGACTCAGGGCTCTGAGTCATCCAGGGGCACCAGAGAGGAAACTTCTTAGGAAAAACAATCCCCAAACAAAGCTTCCCCTGATCTGGGGAACAGAATAGGCCCAGGGGGTTAAAAGAGGAAGGGGAGGAGAATACAGGATGGAGTTGGAAGCTGGGACCCCAAGACTTGGTCTTTCCTCTCCACCACTGAGCCCTAGAGAAGGCGCTTCCCTGCTCTGACCTCAGTTTCCCCTGAGTAAATAACACCTGCTCCTGCACATAGAAGCTCAATGTGGGCCAGGCAACATGATAAGTCCTTCTCAGCTTTGTCTTGCTGACAATGCTTCCCCAAAACTCATGGCTAGCATCATGCCCATTTTACAGATGGGGAAACTGAGACCCAGAAAGGTTCAGCCCAAAGTTACACAGTTAGGAAGTACAGAGCAGAGTCCAAACCCAGGGCTATCTGACTCCAAAGTACTACTCTCACTCCTTTTAAAAATACCTACACGTAGCGTGGCATGCTGATCTTGTCTCATAAACCGTGTAAGGTCAATGGCCCAGTAGGGGCTCAACCACACATGATTTTCTCCTTTCTTCCCTGTGTCAGGTCCTGCCTCAGGACTCCCCGGCCCAGTGGGGCACACACATGAACTTGGGTATTCACCCAAATGGCTCTAGGCAGCAGGAACACAAGGCAGGAAGCGCCCAGGGCCTGATGAACCACAAAGGAGCATCTGAGCAGGGTCTTGAAGGATGAATGGAGGTTTGTCTTTGGGGAACAGGGAACCAGCACGCCAGGCGGAGGGAACAGCAAAAGCAAACGCTCGGAGGTGTGCCCCCACTGGAAAATGCAAACACTGGCGAGGCATGCCTGGGGTTAAGACTTGGTGGGTAAACACTGGAGCGGCCTGACTGCTAGGGGTCCTGGCCTGATCTGAGGCAGTGGAGGATTTTTTAAGCCCGGAGAGACTAGGCTCGGAGCTGGTTTCATCTCCGCAGAGGGCCTGGCTGGCGGATGAACTGGGAGTCAGGGCTGGGACTTCCCCTGAGGCCTCCCCGGAGCTCCTCTTCCAAGCAGGCCTTGGGGACGACCCTAGATCCCTTGCTACTCACCCATGGGTCAGCGTCGCCCCTGAGGGCCTCTTCCTCCACCATAGCTGGGCTGGGCAGAGGACAGGCGGGCCTCTCCTGACCACATCAATCTAATCACATCGGCCTATAAATAGGGCCCTGCGGCTTAGTCTGAAATAGCTGTGCCAGGCCCAACTCCACAGGCACACGGTTCCAGAAATGCTCCTTCGCCTTGACGTAGTTAAAACCCAAAACTTCCTCAGGACACGACTGCTCATGCTCTAATTCGCTTTCTTAAACACGAGGCAGTGGGCTGGGGGAAGAGCCCACCCACCTACTGCAGCCTATTGGACATGGGCCTTGTAGCTGCTCCTCTGCTTCCCGCTCTCTGGGGACGCTGAGCAAGTCACTACCTCTCTCTGGGCCTCAGTCTCCCCAAATGTAAACTGGGAGGTTGCACTTGATATCCTTGGGGCCCTTCTAGCCAGGATGCTCCCCAGAATTGTCTAGGGGACATTGTTACCCCTTTCCCAGTCTACTTGGGAACTTTGAAATTGTCAGTATTTTTTTTTTTAAATGTTGAGCCTTCTTCTAATTCATTTATTTTTTTATGTTTGGCTGTGTTGGGTCTTCGTTTCTGTGTGAGGGCTTTTTCTAGTTGTGGCGAGCGGGGGCCACTCTTCATCGCGGTGCGCGGGCCTCTCACTGTCGTGGCCTCTCTTGTTGCGGAGCGCAGGCTCCAGACGCGCAGGCTCAGTAGTTGTGGCTCACGGGCCTAGTTGCTCCGCGGCATGTGGGATCTTCCCAGACCAGGGCTCGAACCCGTGTCCCCTGCATTAGCAGGCAGATTCTCAACCACTGCGCCACCAGGGAAGTCCTGTCAGTATTTTAAAAATTAGACTTGCAATAAATACTTGAGACAGGCCCAAGCCATGCCACTGAAGGGCTGGATGACCTTGGAGGAGTCACTATCCCTCTCTGGGCCCCAGATTCCTCAGTCATAAGATGAAGGTGCTGGTAGATGGATGCCTGAGGTCTATGACTTTATTTTAATTAAAAATTTTTTTTGTTTGTTTAGTATTTATGAGAACCATGATAGGCCAGTCTTGTGCTGAGTGCTGGTGCTAAAAGACAGCTAAGACCTGGTCCAGCTCTCGGAGCCCAGCCCTGTGCCACACCCCAGTGGGGGAAGTGTAAAGGCATCTCCAAACCACTCGGCATCCCACTATAGGCTCCCTTCAGGGCTTCTGGGGACACCTTGTTTCCAGTTCACATTACAGATGTATGGCCACAGAGGAGGCCTCCCAAAGGGGCAGATCATGCCAAAGACGGGGCCATTACCAACCAACAGGGAAATAAAGATAACCAAGCCACCACTAGGTACCAGGCATATGCTTAGGACTTTACTTCCCCATCATTAATCCTCAACAACCCTAATATCACCCCCATTTCACAGAGGAGGAAACTGAGGCTGAAAGGGGTTAAAGGACATGTCAAGGGGCACATAGCAAGTCAGAGCCAGAGTGATGCTCAGACCTGCTTGCCTCTGGAGCCCAGGGTGTAACCAAACCCCAGCGAAACACCTCAGGAGGGCCAGCCAATGGGGGAATGACCCAACAGGACACAGAACAGAAAGAGGCACAGAGCATTTTACTGTGTGTGTGTAGGTGGGTGGGACTGACAAGGCTTCACCCAGTGATACTCATTCTCTCCAACCAGTTCACAGTGTTGCCTCTTTGATCCGCCCTCCCCTCTGCCTCCCACCAACAGCTGATTGTTCTCAAATCCCATTGCTCAAGCCACCCCTCAGCTCAAGACCTGCCACGGCTCCCTGACACCCAGAGGATCAGGACCCTGCGTTCAAAGCCTCTCCCACACGCGCTCTCCCAGTCTCCCCACCTCAACCCCACCCTCCTGCTTTAGCCACTCTGCTCACTAGTCCCCAAGCACAGAGGTTCCAGCAGGGGGCCAAGCCTTTGCACGGGCACCTCCCTTGCCTGGAATGCCCATCCTCTCAGCCTCGTGCCTGACTCAGGGGGAAGCCCTCTGTGGCTCCCAGGGCCCCAGGCATCAGCCACTGCAAGTCTGGATCTCCCAGGGCAGGACAGGGTCTGATTCACCTCCTCTCCCCAGTGCAGAAGTTCAGCAATGAAAAAAATGCAAGGAGCCCAGAGAACACTACCCAGTACACATTTCAGGGCTGCCCAACACCAAGCCTTCTACTGAGGAACAGCGTCAGGATGCCACAGTGTGGAAGAGCCAGAAATTACAGCCTCGGGGCTCATCAGGGTGGGGCTTGTGACTCTCTTTCAAGGGTTCTAATAATGAAATCGGGGCAAACCTCTCCCCTACTTTAAAACTTCCAGTGGTTCCCCAGGGGTCTAGGAAAAAGTCCAAACCCTAACCAAGGTCCCCAAGGGCCCACACGACCAAGGTGCTGCCTGGTCTCCAGGCCCTTCTCTTGTCGTGCTCCCTTCTTTGAGTTCCTCAAGGCCACACTCATGCTGTTCCCTCTGCCTGGGGCTCTGTCCCTACCCACTCAGCCACCTTCTACTTCTTCTTCAGGTCTGAGGGTTTTCAGGAAGGCCTCCCTCATCTGTCCAGACAAGATCCCATCACACCCACCCAATCCCATATGCTCCCATAACGCTGGTCCTTTCCTTCATAGCTGAGGAAAGAATGAATTTGTTATGTGTAGAACAATGTATGTAAGACCCAAGACGGTAAGACCATGAGGGTTGGAAAAATCTCGTTCGTTGCTGATTCGCCATCACCCAGTCCAGGGCCCAAATTTCTGTCAGGTGAATGCAGGCATGAATGAATGAACGAATGAATGAACTACGTTACTATAGTATCGTATATATAGTAACTATGTTATTATACGTGTAACTCGAGAAAGAAGTAGTCAGAATCCTGCTGAATGTTTGAGGAGAAAAACCAGGGCCCTGATTAGGAAGGTCAGAGAAGTAGGAGATAAAGTGAACGGTGCAGCCCACCAGAAGCAAAAAGAAGAGAGAGCTTCCAGAAGGAGGAGGTACCCAAGGCTCCAGAGAGGTAGGACATGGAGAGCGGAGGAAACACCACTGGATTTTGACAAGGAGGAGGTCACTGGCGGGGTCCCATCAGAGGTGGGCGTGAGGTAGGGTACAGCACAGGGATGGAGGAGGGAAGGGGTGAACATGTAAAGCCCTCAGCTGACAGGTACTCACTCGGTGGCTGCTCACTTCTGCAGAAGTGGGAAAGCAGAAGATGGTTCCTGTGTCATTGTCGCCAAAAGCATTAACACAGCGTAACTCTTTCTGGTGACGGATCACTCTGAGGCACTTCGGCTCTGGGAGTTGTCGGGGCTCGGTCTCAAAATCAGGAGCATCAGAACCAAGACGGCCCCCATCCCTCCTATCTGGGCAGCTTCAGGGCTGCCCCTTTATCTAGAACCCTCGGGATACGGCTACAATTGGACAAGTCCCCCTCTCAGGACCCAGCAGGCCTTGTAGGAATCCCCAGCTTTGAGGACACAACATTCTGGAGACCATCGGAAGACCCTTTCATCTAAGCTTGGGGAAAGAGGAACAGCTCCAGCTGCAGTTGGTTTGTCGTGTCACCACCCCACCCCCCCACCCCCCCACCCCCCCACCCCAAGCCAGCTGGGCTGCAAGGATGAGTAAGCCCTGAGGCATTCAGCCCCTTCTCCTTTTGGCAGCTAAGGGTGATGTCATGACCTGGAGGGGTGTTTTCCAGGCTCTCCGCACGATTGCTATCACAAACTCACTTCTTTCTGTTCCGACACTGGAAGCTGGGTTATTCCCCTAGGGCTGATACTTCCCCTTTCCACAGCTCACAAAGCCCTTCAGCATCTATGAGCTTGTGCAGTACTCACGACAACCTTGTTAGGTGAGTGGGGGAGACCAATGCACCCATTTTATAGGCAGAGAAACCGAGACCCGAGCTGGCACCTGAACCAGGTCTCCTGCTTCCAGCCGAGGACTCTGCACTCCACCCCCTGCCTCTCAGCCTCCTTCAGCGGGTCACCTGTGAACCTGATAGTCAGGCGGGCCCCGCCCTGCCGGCCATCCCAGGTGGGTATGACTCATCCACTTTCCCCATGACTCACACTTCTCACTCCTCCTATGGTCAACAAGCCTGGAGCCTCCTTGGCAGCCGTACCCCAGCTTTTCTCACCTCTCCAAAGAATTCCTACACCTCCTCCTCACGGGAGTCCACCCTCTTACAGAAGCGCTAACAGAGGCCTTGAGAGGGAAAGCGCTTTCCCACAGTCACCCAGCACGCAAGCAGCACAGCCAGGCTCGGGGCCCAGGAGCCCTGGCACCCAGCCCAGTTCTTGCCTCTTCCCCACGGGATCACCCTTGTCTGGCCTCCCTCTCAAGGGACCGTGAGGGGTAAATGAAGTAATGAGCAGAAGCATTTGCTGAGCCTTACTAGAAAAACCTCGGCGACTGCCTTTGAATCCACTTGTGGCGACCAGCAGCTGCTTCCACAGTCCCCTCCAGACTCCCCTGGGCAGCCAGGGCTAGGTTTAGAAGGACGCCAGGGTGTCTGCACTGCTCTACCTACCTTGCAGCCTGCTGGGTGAAGACGGTTGCTCCTGTTGGGAGGTGTCAGGACCAAGGCGGAAGCACGGTACAGGACGTTATCAGCACCACCTGTAAAGAAAGGGCCAAGACTCCCAGGGTCAGGGGCTCAGGGTCATCTGGTCAAAGCCCCATTTGATACTTCCACTCGTCCCCAATCCCCACCCCCCCTCCACACCAAGGTCACATAGCCCCTACTTGCACACCTCCAGCCACGGGGCACTCACTTCCTGCCAAGGCTGCAAGACCTTCTGTTGGACAGTCTGGCTGGTTAAAAGGCTTGTCACAAGGATGTGCTAAGATCTCTCTTCCCATGCCTCATACACACTAGTCCTAACTCTACCCTCTGGGGTCACCCAGAACAGGTCTGCCACCCTGCTTCCCACTGTCTCCATAGAGACTTGAAGACAATGACCCTGGGCCCCTCAAGTCTTCTGCAAGTTGTACACCCCCCTTCCTCCAGCTCTTCCTGAGATCAAGGTGTCTGGTTCCCTCCCCCTGCTTCCCTGATCTACTTCAAACGAACCCGGTCCCTACTGACAGCACAAGGCTCAGAATTCAACATTTAGCCGAGCTCTATCCAGGGCAGGGCAAGCAGAATTCTCACCTCCATCATTCTAGATATCATGCCTCTATTAATGCAGCCTAAAGTCCCATGAGCATTGAAGGTAACCTCACTGCATGACTGAATTTAGCTTATGGTCAACTTCAGAGCTGTGGTTCAAGATCCTGGAGTTAGACAAAAATGGCCCCTCATTTAACTAATATGTAACTTAACCAAGTTCCTTCATCTTTCTGAGTCCCAGTTTTCTTCTCTGTAAAAGAGGGATTATGTTAGAACCTATCCCATAGGCTCATTATGAGGATTAAATGAGATAAAATATGTCTAGGGTTTTGAACAGTGTATGTGCTTACTCTGATTATTAATCTCTAAGCCTTTTTCTAAAAATTATATCTTTCTCATCCTGTACTGGTGCAGATTGGGGACCCAAGCTGTTTACATGCCATGTCCCCACCACTATGCTTAGCATTGCTCTATTATTGTAAGACTGTATTATCACTATCTGGTGATGGGTCTCTCTCTCCCATCAGACTGTGAGCTCCATTAGACTGTTTTGCCTTTGAAACTCCAGCGCTGGCACGTGACCTAGCAAACAGCAGGACCAGTGCGTATATGCTGGATGACTAAACGAAGGGCCAGCCTACGCCGGCCCCGGAGTAGATAGTGCAGCCCAGTCTTTCAGCTCCCACACTTTCAGGGACAACCTGG
Organism: Orcinus orca; assembly: GCF_937001465.1. Classification (NCBI taxonomy): domain Eukaryota; kingdom Metazoa; phylum Chordata; class Mammalia; order Artiodactyla; family Delphinidae; genus Orcinus; species Orcinus orca. The sequence goes on along the minus strand of NC_064564.1, from coordinate 107,481,315 downwards.
ATCGTCACCCTACCTCACTCCCAGACCCATTCACAGCTCGTCCACATTCAGGGAGCAGCTGAGCACACTCGCTCCTGCCTGAACTGGTAAATTTCTCTGCACAAACCTCCAAGCCAAGGGGAGACAGTCCAAGATTCCAAATTCAGTGGAGCCCTGCAGGCTCCTGGGATTAAGACACAAATGAACCCTATTCTTAGCTGACAGTAAATGGCTCAGACAGTCCTGAGGATGTCTGCATTGTGAGTGGCACCAGTGCATAGCAAGGGATCTGGAAAGAGGTTGGGCGCTTATCTGGGCCCCATGACCTAGATGCCCCTAAATGCCACCTCCATGGGCCCTCTTCAAAGAGTTCCACAGAAACTTCCCAGTTCCACGGGATAGATCAAAGTAGAGCTGGGTTCCTGCAAATGACTAATGACGTCCCACTTTCTGTTAACTCCCTGAGGACAAACCTTTCAAATCCAGCCCCCTTCTCTGACACACCTCCAAATCTCACGCTCATCCTCACCGGCAGTGCTGCATTTGTTCCCAAGTGCCACCTGTTTCACCCTCAATGCTCTCCATCTCAGCATCAGCACCGTCACCCACCATGTACACACGGGGCCAGGCCAGACACCGAGGCACCCACCTCTTCAGTCTTCCCTGCTCTGTCACGCTCAGCTGCAAAACTGCCTGCTGGTTCTACCCTAATGCATCCACTTCTCCCCACCCCGACTGCCAACATTTTGGTCCAGGCACCATTGCCTCTCACCTGGGATACTGCAGTGCTTCCTACCTGGTCCTCCTGCTTCCTCTCTCCTCGCCTACAAAGCAAGCCCAGACCACTGTTACTCCTCTGCTCAGACTCGACCATGGCTCCCCGACAGCCCCCAGGTAAAACACAAGATCCTCAGCGAACCTTTCAAAGCCTTTTACGATCTGCCCCCATCAGCGCCTTGAGCCTCAGCTCTCATCAGTTCCTGTCTTCCACCCACACCCCTCCAAGCTCCAGCCAGAGGCAGCTGCACTCTGTTCCTTGAATCTTCCTGTAATCTTTGCACAGACTGTTTCCTCTGTTCCCAAACTCTCTTCCATCCCTCCTGTTCTTTTCTCCCGCTCATGATCAAGCCCAGCTTTCCTCCAAGAGCTCTCCTCTAACCTCCCCTTCCCCCATGAGGCTGAGCTCCTCTGAGCCACCACCCATCTCCCCTGTCACACTGTTAATGGTCTGTTTCCAAGTCAGCCTCCCCCATCAGACCAAGACCTGCTCCTGGCTATCCCAGCGACTAGTCTAGGGCCACCACAGCTCAAGATTCATCGAAGGAAAAAACTGGTAAATCACATGCATGCACACATGCGTGTACACATGTGTGCACACGTGCATAAACACTCATGCGCACACGCGTTCACAGAGACGGCAAAGGGTACAGGTGCTGCCATCTATGGGCAGAAAGAGCATTACACTCTTTTCCAGGCTCTGGACACCGAGAGCCCCAGAGTTTCAAACTCAACTGGGTTTAGAATTAGCTCCAGCTAACTCCAAGTTGGTCTGTTTCCCATTTTGGACCTTAAGGCTGCCACAACTTAGAAACAAGGTCCATAAACCACTAGCTCGAGTCTACCACCCACATGTTGGATGGAGCCATAAAGAGGAAGTGTCCTTCCAGTACTCACCGTCCCAGTCTGGGGCTCGCGTGGCGCCTGTTTGCTGAATTATATCTTAGGGAGGGAGAGAAGCACTTTCTAATAGTCAGAGCTGCCCACAAGTGGAAAGAGTGAGCAGAGAGCTTGCCGTTAGTGAAAGCGTACAAGCACCAGGAACCCCATCTGTCCGGGTGGCTGAAGAGGAGCTTTCTGCCCTGGAGGGGGGGGTGGTGGTTGGGGCAGAACAGAGGTGTTCTATCCTAAAAGACTGCTCCCAGCTCGCTGGGAGGACCCTCAGATTTGGTGGGGGCAACGTGTTATCCGTCCAGTAACGCCAGAAGGGTTCAAATGGCCGCCCCAATGACAACAGCTGTCATTTTTTGAGCACCTACCAAGTGTTAAATTCCTTACATACACCATGTCTCATCCTCACAATAACTCAGCCAGCAGATGTCACAGTCCCTATTTTGTGAAGGAAGAGCAGAAGTTCAGAGAGGTGAAGCAATGTGCTCAGGGTCACACAGCTAAGATGTCGGGCCAGCTCCCATCAAGTCAGGCTGCCTCCCCGATACCTTGGTCTCACTAAATTTCAAGCTATAAGGCTGGGCCTCTCGCTCACTAGAGAAAAATATAAAGCTCCACTTACTCTAGACCGGGGTTAGCAAACTTTGACAGTAAAGAGCCAGAGAGTGAGTATTTTAGGCTTTGCAGGCACATACCCTCTCTGTTGCATATACTTCCTTGTTTAGTTTTGGATTTTCTTTTTTACATCTTTACATCTAAAAAAATGTAAAAACCATTCTTAGCTTAGAGACATACAAAAACAGGCTGGGGCTTCCCCGGGGCTGTAGTTTGCAGCCTACAGCTACAAAAGAATAATATTTATAATCTTGAGTATAAAAACTTCTGGTGGAAATGTTTATGCCAAATGCTAGGTCCTTCAGCTGTATTTCTCCCCCTTCAGATGGCTTCCTACTGAGTCACTCTCTCCTGAAGAAGAGCCCTACCTCGCTCTGCAATTAGGTAGCAAAATATTTCAAGGGCTGTTCAGATTCTAGAAACTCATAACTGTGGACCAAATACAGTTCAACTCAGTGTTGTGAAGAGAGGAGGGAGGCAAATACGATGGGTAGAAAGAACCTCAAAGAGAAGACATCAAGAGATGTGGGCTCTAGTCTGGGCCCTTACCAAAGGATTTAGAACCTTACTGTGCAAAGTGTGGTCCCTGACCCAGCAACATCTGCATTACCTGCAAGCCTGTTAGAAATGCAGAGTGTCAGGCCCCACTCCAGACCTATGGAGCCAGAATCGCATTTTCACAAAATCCCCAGGTGATTTGTGTGCAAGATAAGTTTGAGATGCTCTAGAACATCCCTTACAACCAACTGCAACATTGTTAACAAAACCCTTCCCCCGAGGAGAGAAAGGGTCCAAAGGCATCTTTTTTTATGTTGTAATATTAAGTCTCTGCCCTAACGTCTGCACCACTGACCTCAAAAAGCTTGAGGTCACCCACTTTAGGATGCACAATCAGGAGACCAAGACCTGCCGCTGGATCTTGTGATTAAGCCTTTGACTGGTGGAAAAGTAGACCCAGGCAGACCAGAGAAGGTGCCCATCCCCATTTCACAGTGGCGGAAACCGGCTAGAGAGGAAAATGACTTTCGCAGGACAACATTGCCAGGACAGACTCGGGGTCTGACCATGACCAAGTTCCTTTCTTCCCAGGTCTTGGGTTTAATAATAACTGAAATCCTTTCGGTTTAGACCAGAACTTTTGAAATCTCACAAGTGGTGGAGCAGAAATCAGAGAACTTGCTTTGTGCTTTAGGAAATTCACTTGCTCTCTCTGGGCATTAGCATCCCTGGCCAGGAAGTGAGGAGGTGGGACCAAGCAACTCCCGAGGTCCAGCTGTTATGGTCGGAATCTGGAAACGGTTTCAAGGCGAGGAGGCAGTCAGGAGAGAAGCCTGCAGCAGAGGGTGACCACAATCACAACAAAGTCTCTGCACTGGAAACAAAAAGGCAAGTCCCTCTGTCCTAAGCATGGAGGCAGAGCAGTGACCGGGCACAAGCTCAAGGTCTTACGGCAAGTGCCAAGCAGAAACTGGAGTGAGAACAGATCCTCTCTGCCTCTTCAGCCTGGGATCTTAATCGTCATCCCTTACTGATGCTGAACTGTGCAGATCTACAGGCATACCTCGTTATATTGCACTTCTGTTTATTGTGCTTCATAGATACTGTGTTTTTCACAAATTGAAGGTGTGTGGCACCCTTTGAGCAAATGGCCTTGTGGCATCATTCTCCCGACAACATTTGCTCACTTTGTGTCTCTGTGTCACATTTTGGTAATTCTCGCCATATTTCAGACTTTTTCATGATTATTATATTTGTGATGGTGACCTGTCATCAATGATCTTTGCTGTTACTACTACGACTCGCTGAAGTCTCAGATGATGGGTAGCATTTTTTAGCAATAAAGCATTTTTGAATTAAGGTATGTACATTTTTTTTTTTAGACAGAATGCTATTGCACACTTAATAGACTACAGTATAGTGTAAACATAACTTTCACATGAGCTATGAAACCAAAAACCTTGTGTGACGCGCTCTCTTGCGATATTCACTTTATTGTAGTATCTGGAATCGAACCCACAATACCTCCAACTTATGCCTGTATTTGCTAAATGAAGAAATGAAGTAGATGTTTCAGGAAAATGGTCCCTGAGCCTTCTAACAGGACAGCTTGCCTTTTGATAACCAGCTTCCAATGCTCCTTAAAGAATGCTGCCACCCTTGTGAATGGCTGGTGGAAATAAAGAACTGCTACAACCTTTCAAGGGTGGCAATTTGGCAAAATGTAGCAAAAGCTGTAAATACATCATTTTTGACCCAACAACTTCATTTCTTGGGCTCTCTTGTAGAAAATAATGAAAGAGGAATATTTTATGCACTACAATGTTCATTGCAGGATTGTTTATGAACAGCCTGGATGCCTAATAATACAGGATCAGTTAAGTGAACAATTCACACCATAGATACAATAATAGAGAATAATAAAAAATCAGGTCAGCATTTATCATTTTAATAATAAAAACGTAAAACTTGTTTTTTACAAATAAAATGCATTATTTCACTTCTTTAATTCCCCCAGACTATTGGAATGAAAGATTTTAAATAAACATGCATTTATCTACTTAGGTAGAATATACTTTTGTTTTCTAATCATTTTTTATTTTTTAACATCTTTATTGGAATATAATTGCTTTACAATGGTGTATTAGTTTCTGCTTTATAACAAAGTGAATCAGCTATACATAATACACACATCCCCATATCTCCTCCCTCTTGCGTCTCCCTCTCACCCTCCCTATCCCACCCCTCTAGGTGGTCACAAAGCACCGAGCTGATCTCCCTGTGCTATGCGGCTGCTTCCCACTAGCTATCTATTTTACATTTGGTAGTGTATATATGTCCATGCCACTCTCTCACTTTGTCCCAGCTTACCCTTCCCCCTCCTCGTGTCCTCAGGTCCATTCTCTAGTAGGTCTGCATCTTTATTCCCGTCCTGCCCCTAGGTTCTTCATGACCATTTTTTTTTTTGATTCCATACATATGTGTTAGCATACGGTATTTGTTTTTCTCTTCCTGACTTACTTCACTCTGTATGACAGACTCTAGGTCCATCCACCTCACTACAAATAACTCAATTTCGTTTCTTTTTATGGCTGAGTAAGTATACTTTTAAAACTCTTTTAAAAATTAAATTTAGAGTACTAAATAACATGAAAAAATATTTATGTTATAACGTTGGAAAAAAACTGAAAGGAATAGAAGATTACAAACGTGGTATGACCACAATTATATGGGGGTAAAAAAAAAAAAAATGTGCTGAAAATATCAGGAAGGAAATGCACCCAAATGTTAGCGGCGATTATCTCATGTTGGCAGAATTATGGACAGTTCTTATTTTTTTATGCTATTTTTATTTTCTAGATTTTCTATCATAAAGAGTTATATTTAGAACAAGAAAAAAAGTCATTGGAAGAGGCGGGGAAAAGTACCCGTATCCCATGGGTATCCCACCCATACCACTTTGCCACTCCCCCCAAATTAACTGGTATTTACTGAGTACCCACCAAGGGCCCAGCACAGCCACAGCCACTATAAAAGGAAAATTAAGGGCCAAGCCCCACCCTGAAGGCTCACATATACCGGGTATATATTCTTTGTCTGGCAAATAAGCGGAGCCCAGATGATATCCTTGCTGAAGCTGGAAAGAAATAAGGTTGTTTGCTTAACCAGTTCAGCAGAATAAATAAATCTACTCCCACTGGTGCGGTGGCGCCTTCATCCGAGTTCCCTGAGAAGCTCTGCGGCTCTAACTGCTGCTGGAGCCCCCTTGGGAAGAGCATGTTTCAGGGATACATTACAGCCCAGGAAGAAAACTGTTACCCCTCAGTCCAAGCATTGAATGTAAGAGGTTCTGAGGCAGAACCAGCAAGGTACTGGAAGGAGTAGGATGGGGGGCCTGGGAAGGAACCTAACTGGCCACGTGGTCCCTGGGGACCCCTGGGCATGAGAGCTCACATCTCCAGGCCTCAGTTTCCTCATCTGTGAAATGGGACCCATAACAACCTCAGGGCTACCGTGAGGCTCAAAAAAGAGAAAGTAAGGCATTTCAGCTCTCTAGGCTGAACATCAATTTCCTTATCTGTAAAACTCAGTCAATATCTCCTCCCTAGTAGAGCTGTTAAAAGATTAAACAAGGCAGTGAAGACAAAAAGTGAACACAGACAGTAAGAATACTACAGACAGGGGCCCTCATCCTTATTGCTTATGGAACAGGGACTAGGATACATGAATGAATCCTAGGCCTCAACTTCCCTATCTGTAAAATGGGCAACCAATTCAACACACAAAGACCAAATTTATGAACAGTAGCTGAATCTCCAGCTGGCACTGGTGCAAGTCACTTAAACAAAAATGATTGCTGTGGGCTCACTTTATGCTTACAGACGTGCGGGTCCCATGTTCCTGCACTGAGCACAAAGCCCTGACTCAGAGGCCACCAGAGCTGGGAAAGCCTGATGTTATTCTATCCACCCCCCTAGTGCCAGGAGGACACCGGGGCCCAGAGGAAGGCAAGGATTAGCTCAAGTCACCCAGTAGTTTGTCAGTGGCAAAACCAGGACCCAAGCCCAGGCCTTCTGCTGTCCAGCCTTGCCCACCACGCCTACTGCTGTCCTCTGCCCTGCCCTTAAATTGTTGATGTGGTCCCAGGCAGGGCAGGGGGGAGCAGTCAGTCTACAGCCGGGGGTGGAGAGTGGGGAAGAAAAACCAGAGAGCAGCAGGAACCCAGCCTGCCTGTGGTCTCCAAACTCTCAAACCACACCAGGCTGAAATATGACACAGGCTCACTCAGTTGAAAGGGAGGAGATATTTTTACTTAACATCCCCCAGCTGCCTGAACACTGGTCTCTTTCTTTCCCTCCCCCCCAAAATGCATAGCTCCTGGGACCTGGTTTTCCCTGCTTCTGCCAGCATTTTCTCAGGAAATAACCGTGGGGCAAGAGGGGTGCCCACTCTTCCTGGCTTCCTCAGAAGCTTTCCAGAGCATGGGCTCAAATGGTGAAAGGAGGGAGACTGGGCCTGGCTGGGCCCCCTGCTAACTCTCTGAGTGACCCTGGGCAAGTCTGTGTCCTCTCAGAGCCTGAACTCCCTAAAACGGAGGGGAGATGGACCTACACTCTGGAGTCCTGTAGACAGTACAGAAAAGCATGAGTTTACGCACAGTCCCAAGAGGCCCCTCCAGGCCTGTGTGCTGCAGAGCTGAGCTCCCCAAGCCACACACACTGATTTGCATCCCTCGTCACAGCCACAGCAAAACTCCCCCTCAGTTCTCATCATGTCAGGACTAAACAGAACCTCCGGGAGAACATTTAGTGCAGTGATTAAGAGCTACAGCTCTACAGTCAGACCTCCAGAATCCTGTCACCGACACCTAACAGCCTCACAGCCCGAGGCACATTATTTAGCCTATCTGAGCCTCAGTTTCCTCCTCTATAAAAGCGGATAATAGCAGCTACCTTAGAGGAACGGTTGTGAGGAACCAACAAAGTAATTAATGTTCCAGCGCTTGTTTTACTAAAAGGCAGCTTTTTACTATTATCACGGAGACCAACATCTCCATTTTACAGATGAGGTCACTGAGGCCCAACAAACTGGGACTTGTCCAAGGTCACTCAGAAGAACTCAGACTACAGCTCCACTCCCAGGTCAGTGTGTCTAACTTCTCTTAGCCCTACAATCTCTAATAACCAAATATACATGCTCAGCGACTAGATACAGGCTGTAAAGTTTTCTTGAAGAAATGCCTCAGCAAAGGATGACAGACCATACAGAAATCATCTCCATGACCTGGCAACTTCTCATGAGAGACCCAAACTGCCCACATGGAGTGGGGAGAAGTGACCCTCTGGCACTGGATGGCTAAGAAGTGTGAAGGCATCCAGTCTACAGCCCTTGCTTGTGCCAGCTTGGCAGACGTGCACACAAGGCTGTCAACAGGGGCCACCTCTTGGGAAAGAAGTGGGTTAGAGGGATGAAGCCCACTCTATACTCTTCTTTACCTTTGAATCTTTAACAATATTGTTTTGCTTTAAAAGTAAAACCCAACACTGAACAACTCAGAATAACAGCAACCTTATCCAATAGCTACAAGCCTATTGTCTGCTTTGAGATGAAATTTACTGCAGGTTCTGACAGGTTCTTCAGCTGGGCTTCCAGGATCTGCCACTCTAGTCCATTCCGTGGTCTCTGCTCTGGTTCAGACCTGCACTCTCTTGACCACCCAACAGCCTCCTCGGGATCTCCCTGCCTCCAGTTAGCCCCTTCCAATGCATCTGCTACATCAGCCACAAGATTAATGAGAGCTTTGATCACTGCCTTCAGGATAAAGTAATTCCAAGCCCTTAGTTTACAATCTAGTTCCATTTTGATTTACGGTCTCAACTCCCACCACTCCACCTTTCACTCATCTGCCATTCTAGCCATGTTGATTGTTCAGGAAACCTCAGTGCCTTTGCATGAGCTGTTCCAGCTTCTTAGAATGCCTTTTCCCCAATCGCTTTATGCCCTAGAAAACTATTACTCATCTCCAAGGCCTGGGTCGGCCAGACAGACTTAATCACCCCTTTAGGCTGAAGTAGCTCTCAGTATCGCATGTTTGTTCCAACCACTATAGATGAGAAGCATCTTGAGGACAAATAGCTTTGTCCTCCTCAAGGCTCTGGGGCCCCTCACAGGGTAAGACACAGAACATGGACCCAGAAGAGCGCTAAATCCAGGAAGGAGGGAAGGAAGGAAATGCCATGAGAGGCAACCCCTACAGCCTCCTCCTGGGAGCCGCTTGCTTTTCCAGATTCATGTCAGTCCACAATAAAAAAGACTATGGAAAATTCTGGAGGAAAGTTCCTTTCCCTGATTCACACGGAAACATTTGCTGCTGTGAAACTCACCCGGGTGCCAATGCAAGCTCCCCCGGCTGTTTACAATTTCCCTGGCATTTATAAATAGTGAGGCCCCAAAGAGGAAAATGGAGTTTCAAGGGAGCTGGATGCCAACTGTCCCCACTCCCAGCCCACCTCCTTTGTTCCAAGGCCTCTACCCCTTAATTAACATCCCCAAGAAACACCAGCCAGCACCCCAACATGTGGGTGTGTGTTGGTGCAGGGGTGTTGCTGCAGTGCTCAGTTTCTTCGTGAAGGGAACTCGAGACTCAAGAAAGAGTCTACAGTCCCACCAGCTAGGAGTCAGCTAAGTGAGGCCTGCAACTGGGTCCCAGCCCTGCCCCTTCCTCATTGTGTGACTATCAGCTAGTCCCTGCCCCTTCCTCATTGCGTGACTATCAGCTAGTCACAAACTCTCAGGGCCCTTCAGTTTTCTCAACTGTGGAACGAACAGGGCTGCGGGGAGACTCCAACAAGCTATGGTCACTGTAAAGTAAAGTGCGGCAAGAGTTCACAGTGCCCTGGTCAGAAACATGGTCCTGGGAGAACAGGACCTGCAGGATTAAGCCTAAAAGCCTCCAGAGGCCCTGCCTTCCACAAAAAGCAGTTACCCCCAGGGCAGCCCTGAATGTCCTTGGCCCTACAGAGTTCTGGGTGTTGTAAAGATGTCCTCTCTGCTCCGAGGAAGATGTGAAAGCAGGATAAGGAGTGGATGTCTGGGCAGATGAGGGGCTGCAGAAGAAGCCAATGTCCCCTGCATCCCCCACAGTCTCCAAGGACCCAGGCTTCCTTCTGGCCACTGTCCAGAGCAGCCGGCCTGCACTGAGCCAGGAAACACTGCTGTAATCACGATCTGGGGCGTTTGGACCCAAGAAGAGATGGGGGCCTAGAGGGAAAGGGAGATTCCCATCACTGTCTTCAACTCTGAAAGAAGTTTACGTGTGCGTCAGGGAAGAGAACATACTCTGCAGGGCGGGGGAAAAGACAGTACCGACAGGTAGCAAGTGCAAGCGGATTCCGGAGTAGGAGGAAGCACTTTCTAACAGTCCTGGGCCCTGAAAGAGGAAGGAGGTCGAGGGCTCCTCATCGTCGGGGGAGCGCAGGCAAAGGCGTTAACCCTGGATGGAATCCAGGATCCGCGGAGCAGACCCGCCCAGCGGAGCCACCGCCCAGCCCGCGCGCTGGAGACCGCCGGCAAGCGAGTGCAGGGGTGACCCCGGGCCCACTTAACCCCAACCGCGCGAACTGGGTCAAAGTTAGTTCAGGTGCTTGCAGCAAACGGGGCCTGTGGGTGGAGGCCTGAACCTCCTCCTCCCCTGCCCTAAGCCCCCAATCCAACTCTCCTTGGTCCCCTGGAAGACCAGCAAGGTGAGGGAGGAAGCTCTTCTCCAGCGATGCCCCGGCTGCCGGGCCGAGATCCAGGCGCGGGCAACGTCGGACCGGACCGCGAGAGGAGGGAGAAAGACCCAGAGGCCCGGGATCCCCAGATGCCCCAGGGTCGTGGTCGCTCCCCTCCCCTACCTGCTGCTGCGGCGCTGGCGACGGCGGCTGCTGGGTCCAGCTGTGCTCAGCTGGTTCCTGGCTGCAGGGCAGGGGCGCTGAGGTCGCCGGGCTGGGAGGGCAGGGCGCGGGCGGGAGCCGCCCTCAGGGCGGGGCCGCCGTGCGGTCGGGGGGGAGAGGGGAGGAGCGACGGCCCCTCCCATAGGCGGCGGGGAGGATGGCGACTCTGGCTCCGGGCTGGCGTTCGTGGAGTGCACTGCATGTGACTTTGCCCCAGACCCCTCGCTACTTGCCCAAGGAAAGCATCAAGCTCCCTGCTTTACACGGGAGGAAACTGAGGCCCGGAGGCGGAGGGGAGATCTGAAGGAACCTGGCGGGCAGGGGAGGAGACCCGGGGAGAGCTTGAGCTGGGCTGGGGCCAAAGAGCTCAGTTGGAATGGGCAGCGTGCGGAGGCGGATTCAGCTCCGGGGGAGTTCAGGCTTCAGAGGCAAAACCACTGAAACCTGGGCAACCCACAAAACCGGGGAGGCGTATAAGCAGCAGCTAGACCCACTGAAGGGAACAAAGGATCAGAATGATTCCCAACTGCATTCAGAAACAAGAAATATAAGAAATGCCAAAGCGCATCCTTGTCTTTAAAATATTAAGCGGCGGCTTTGGAGTCAGACCGCCTGGGGTGGACCCGCCCTGACACTTACTAGTCCTGTAACTTCGGGCAAGTGACTTAACGTATCAAAGTTTCAATTTCCTCATCTGTAAAATGGACATCATAATTTCCTCTTCACGGGGCTGTTGGGAAGACTCAGTGAGAGAAAGACTCTTAACACAATGGCTGGTACCGTGGGTTCTCTATAAATGGACGTTCTTATTAGTGTGACGGCGGATATTACTTTAGATGATAGAGCAAATCCACCTTGTCAAAAGATGAATGCCACGTCACTTTTAAACAAATGTAATATTTTATTTATAGCAATAGCATCTCACATGCATGTGACAGAGAGCGATTTACGATGGAGGAGGGCATAGGACAGCCTCCCAACAGTCCTGTGCACATGTGATATCCTGGCCTCTTGCAGCTGCTCTGTGACTCCGAGTTGGGAGGATTCACACTGCAGGAGACTAGAGCAGATGACTGCGAGGTCCATTCTCAGCTTAGGTGCTGGCAGCAGTCCCATGTTCAGCTGGGTAAACCTCCCTCCAACAGAAGGTAAAATGTACCAAGTCAATAATTGCCGAGTGCTGGGAATAGAGACAGAAAAGCTTGTGTTGTCAAAGTAGCAGAGAAGTTAAGAGCACACACTCACTTCCTGGTTTTTCCTAGTATTTCCACTGAGTAGCAGTCAGGGAAGCCACAGGGCCTGGGGAAATCCCAGCCTGGCTCTTCCTCCTGCCCCCAATCCCTTTCTACAACTCTAGTGATTACAAGAACCATTTCTTGAACACCTTGTGCCATGCTCTGGGCTTCCCACATGCTACCGACGTTCATCCTCACCTTACCCGTTCCCTGCTCCCCCAGGGTAAGCGTTACCATGTGCAGTTTTCAGATGAGGAGACCCAGGCACAGAGAGGGTTAAGTAGCTCTCCCAAGTTCACACAAGTGACACTGTGCATGTCTGAGTCCTTGGCCCCCTCTTCTTTGCTCAATGTCCTCTGTCATACTCTGCCACTCTTCCTGGCTTGGCAAACTCTGTCCAGTTCCACTTTCTCTGAGAACAGAAGCAGGATGCCTCACCCCCAGGAGGCTCCCACCCTCACCCCCAGGAGGCTCCCACCCTCTCTCTGCCACTCCCTGCCTGTGGCCCACTGCGGGACAGGTGGGGAGGAAGGCATAAACACAGACTATTTGGTTCTAGGCTCTTTGATTACAGTCCCTGGTATACACATGACCTCGAATTATCTAACTTATCATTTCCAACCCCAGCAACTTCTCTCAGGCAAAGAGAGGGAAACCTCTGAATCTGTGTCTTCAGATAACTGGAGGATATGATATTGGCATGGAGGAAACATTGGAGAACATCTAATCCAACCCCTCATTTTAGAAATGGGGAAACTGAGGCCAAGAGAGCAGAGAGGCTTGCCCACAGAACACTCTGACAGCTCCATTTGGTCCTGGAGAAGCCCGTAAGTCTAGGCTGTCACGAGAAATAATTTTAAAAAATGATTATGACAACAAGAGTGACATCCAATAAGACATCGGAGGGCCAAGCAAATTCCTAGCGCTCTGCTCTATATACGTCAACAGGACAATGTGTGTCTCACAGCTAATCAGGATATATCTTGGCCTGACCCTTCAGTCAGGGTCAAGTCTGCCTTGCGTGGATGCACAGAGGTCTCCTCTGCCTTGGTGTCTTATTCTCATTTCTTTCTAGACTCCTTTTTGTACTCCTCTCCCCATTGGTCTAGGGATCAGTAAGGACTGTTTGCCCTGTAGCTCCCCTTCAGAGTGAATGTCTTCTTGTTCTTGCTGATATGGACCTCCTCTCATGGAAGAACTTTGACGTCTTTTGCCAGAAGACCACCTCTTTCCCAGGAGTGAGGATGGGGGAAACAAAGGCCATACCCAGGCCATGCAGTAGACAATTTGGGGGTACCCACTCCCTCTTCTGAGACTGCCTTTCCCCATCCACAGTGGTGGCCCTCACTTGGTACCCAAGTTGGTACTATAACTCTCACCCCACCACAAACACAGTTGACACCATCTGGAGTGGACACCACAACCAAACTGCACTATCAGAGTTTGGAATTAGAATTTGGGACATAACAGTGGTGATTGATTAGCTGGGCATGTGAGGACTGGTCATCTCTGAAGGCCAGTGCCACCATTGTGAGGCAGCTGTCTTCCACAGAGAAAGCCAATGAGACCCTCATTAAATGACTAGATGGGTGTGAAGAAACGCAGGGAGGAAAAGGCTGGGCTGACCAGGGAAGACTTCTGGATCTGTGGCCTCTTTTGGACGCAGACCTCTCCTGGAGCTAGCTTCAGAAAAATAAGTTATAAGGACAGGTGTCTTTTGAGCAGTGAATACCTTATAGAAGCAGAGCCCAAGTGGAGATGTTATGCAAAGGAGTAATTGAAGAAGTGCTCTCAGGAGAGACCTTGGAATTATCTCAAGGAGCCCTAGGGCAGGGATGCAGCTGGGCCTCAGAGTCAGACTAGAAGCAGGGCCTGAGTACTAAGGAAACCCAGGAAGTACTCTCACTCCATCGTTCATCTCTGCCCATCTGCTTCATTGCTCTGGCTCACATGAGAAAAGCATCTCTGCTTTCCACAAAATGCCTTTTACCAGCAGTGAGCTGGACTCGTTGTCTGTGGCCCACATGCTAACTTAGGCAGATGCCTACCCTTTATCCAACTGACTCGAGCCGGAGTGGAGGTGGGTTTCCCCCATTCAGGTCTCTGCATTGAGATCGCCTGTTTGACTGGGTACGCAGTAGAAGGAGGAAGTGTGTTTGCTTGGTTTTCCAATATATCCCCAGTGTCAAATAGTGCCTGGCACAGAGCCAGTGCTTAGCAAATTTTTACTGAATTAATCGATCAGTAAGTGAGGGAAACAAGAGATAAGTTTGGCCGGACAGAGTGAGTTGGGATGCCTCAGAAGGACGCAGGAGAGGGCTGCGCTTTGAATTTCAAGAGCCGCCAATCCTAGCGTCTTCGGAACGCCCCGGGCAGGAACGTGTGTGTCACACTATTTTAATGAGAACTTAGAAGCATGTACCATACAATCACTGTCAGCTCAGTCCTAACGCACAGTTTCTATATTTCCACATCGTTTGAATCCCTAGAAGGCCTGATCCTATAATTGTGCCCCACACATGCCAATAAAATGCTGAGCGGCCTGAGCTTTGGAGAGCGTCCTGGTGCTGGTTTCCCCTCCATCCAGCCTCCCAGATTAGATTTTCAAGGAAATTGTAGAAGCGCCCAGACACCCTTCTTCCTTCTGCCATGCCTGTCACTGCTGTCCACAGCTACACAGAGCTGGCCCTAGGACAGTGGTACTTTAAATAATAAAAGCTAAAATTGTAATCATAGCTACCACTTTGGGGATGCTTATTGGCCACTTTATTATTGCAGTTAAGTCTTACAACTACCTCCAAGTTAGGTATAATCTTCAATTTCACAAATAAATAAACAGTCTCAGAAAAGGTAAGTAACCTGATTAAGGTGTCACAGCTGGGTGAGTGGTAGCCTGGGATTTGAACCCAGGTCTGTCTCCAAAGTCCAGGCTCTTTCTACAGTCAAAGTGAAAGTCAAGGGGAAGATAAAGGCTTTTCCATACCTTCTGTTCACGATCAGGAATTATTTCTCTTCATCTTGACAATGTTAGGGCCTGAAGTTGGGCCCTTCCCTGTACATTTCATATAATGTTTGATGAAAACTCAGTATTTCTTTATGTGGAAAGTATCTGGAGTTGTTTAAGAAATGTACGCCTGTTTTAAGAAAGGTTGTACACTGCTGTGCTTTACAAATAAAAAGTAATTCATAAAACCCCTTAAACACACACACACCCAAAAACCTTGGACGCAGTGCTATTTTGGTATCCTTTTATTCTGTATCCGCATAGGAAGTTCATGTTTTTTGTTTTTTCCTTATTTATTATTTACTTACCGCTTTTCTGAGTACAAGCCCTGTGCCTGGTGTGAAGGGCATAGAAGTGAATCGGTCATAGACTCAATCTTTGCAGGGTCTGTGGCTAAGGAAACAAGACAGTTACAATAGGGTGTTATAGGAACTAAGAAAGAGGAAGCTCAGCGTGGGGACGGGAGGAGAAGCTGGGGAGCAGACTCCAAGAAGACTGCAAAGAAGGAGATGAGCTGGGCCCTGGAAGATGCCTCTCTGTGCTTCAGTTTCTTCATCTGATATCTGTGTCCACCTCAAAAAGTTGTGGGAAAATGAAGTGAAATTATCCATGTCAACTGCTTGCTGCAAGACCTGGGGCATAGCAGGGCCTCTGTAAACAGAAGCTGGTATCATTTACGGGAAGCCTACAGGTAAAGACACGGAGGAGTTGAAGAAGGGTGAGCTTGTGCCATCGTGTCTGGAATGCAAGGTACCAGACTGAGTTATGAAAGATGAGGCCAGACAGCAAGATGACAAGACAGCAAGAGGACAATTAGTCATAGGTGCCTGCTCCGGGCATTATCTCCTTCAAATCTGACAGCAGTTCCTCAGATCGAAACTACTCTCCCTCCCAGATCACAGATGGAGAAACAGAGGCTCAGAGAAGTGAAGTCCCTCGTTTACATTGCACAGCTGGGAAATGGCAGGACTGGGACGAGAAGCCGGATTTCACTCCAAAGCCACTGTCCCCCAGGAGGGGCTAAGAGCAGGCCAGGCTGAAGGGATGGGGCAGCGGGAAGCTGACTCTCATGCAGCAGACCCACGCTGTTGTAGCCGGATCAAGAAGAAGTTTCTGCGGAGGGGCACAGGGGCCTGCTGGCCTCGCAACCCTTGCCTGCCAAGGATTTAGCAGGAAGAGCTGGCTTTTGTTCTAGATGAATCAGCGCAGCTGTTTCTGAAAGCCCAGCCCCACTCTTCTGGGCTCAGCGGACCAGAAGGCATTCAGCTGCCCCAGCAGGTCACCAGTGGGGTGGGGGCAGGCAGAGCTGTGTGCACTGGGCCGCACCATTTCCAGAGAGTTATAGTTATCGCTCCAAGGAACAATGGGCTTTTCAGAGGTTGTGCTGCATCTTGGGCTGCAAGTTGTTGTAGAAACACAATCAGACCAGCGATGCATTACCTTCTTTGGGATTTGAGGAATGGAAAAAACAAACAGAAAGTCATCCATAACAGCTGATTGGGTTGATCTCGTTCCTCTGCTTTCCTGCTCCTCCACTTTCTCCTCCTCCTTTCCCTTCCCCCTATTCTTTTGTGCTTCCCTCTTTCTTTTTTCCCTCTTCCTCCTTCTCCGCTTTCTCCTTTCTCACTGCTGTTTCAGCAGTAGCAGTGCTTTGCTGGAGTCCAAATAGCCTTGCCCGGGGAATGAGAACACCCGCGTTCACTCCCTGCCCTGCCTCTTTCTTGCAGGATGGTCCTGGGCAAGTCACTCACTCCTCTGATCCTCCGTTGTCTCATCGGCAAATTGGGACAATAGAAGTAACCGCCTCTGAGAAAGGTTATACGTGCCTCATAAACCCAGGAGCTTTTCCAGCCCCTGCTTCTGCTGCACTGGCCCCAAGGAGAGCCAGAGGGCCTCTGTCTCTTAAGATCTAGTAAACTGTCCTTCAAAATGTTCGACTTCAGGTCAAGTCACTCTAGGTTGTCTTCTTTCACAGCTGTGATTTGTAAGAATGTCTTCAGAAACTCACAGGGCAAATGCAATCACTTCAGTTTTTTTCTTCTCAAATCAAAACCACCAACTTGAGAAACCTGTTTTTAGGTTTCAACAAGAAACTCCGAGGCTGAAGCAGCCCCAGCAGGGAGAGGGTCTGCCCATGTCCACACCAAGCAGGGAATCTGGAGTTTTGCTTTCTCCCTGGCACACAGTGGTGCTGTACCGACCCTGACCTCAGACAGGGGACCCTGCAGATCCAGGTCCCTGAGCAGGTGCCAGGGGTCTCCAGGAGCTGGCCAGCTCCCATACTGCTTAGCCTAGACCCCATGCTCAGTTTCTCACCCAGCCATTCTCCAAGGTCCCAGCCTTCCAGTAGTGAGAATATTAGGCGGGATCGATATATTAGTAACCCTATGAGGGATATAGTGAAAGCTATGATAATATTTATATGTACTAAAGACACTTGGTAATTATGAGCCTAATCATAATCTAATGAGTCGAAATCACTTGTTTTGTTTTAAACTAAATACCATATTCAGCTCACTCCAGTCCCTTTTGAGTTCACTCATAGGCCAGGCTAATTGCCAATACTGAGATTAAAAGGAGAGCCATGGTGAGTATTGTTTTTAGGTTGTTTGTTTGGGTTGCTCAGGGGAGGGGCAGTAGGAGAGCAATTTCCAGGTCGAAAAGGAGGAACGTGATTGCTACTAGGAAAAATTTTATGGAAAATCGTAAGCGGGCAGATCCTATAGGGTCAAATCCACGTTCCTAAGGGCTTGTTTTTTCTGCATAAGTGTTTAGTTGAGGGAGTCAGAAGGCGATGAGCACAAGTAATGAGGCCAGTGTTGTATTTGTTAATAGGGTCAGTATTAAGTTTATTATTCTTTTTCGGAGTGTACCGAAACTAACTGATTGGAAGTCAGTTGCACTAATTAATACTAAAAGAACTATGAGCCTCATCAATGGATAGATATGTAAAGGAAGAGTCATACAACATCTACAAAAGGTCAGTATCAAGCAGCAGCTTCAAAGCCGAAGTGGTGGTTGGATGTGAAGTGGAATTTTAATTGGCGCAGGAAACAAACAACAAGGAAGGTAGACACAATAATTGCATGTAGTCCGTGGAATCCTGTGGCTGTGAAGAAAGTCGATCTGTAGACCCCATCTGAGACCGTAATACTCTGATGCTTGTAGGATTGTAAAATAGATACCAAGAGTAATTGTAATAAAGAGGGCTTGAAGTATGTGTTTGCGATTTCCTTCCATAATGCTGTGATGGGCCCAAGTAATGGACACGCCAGAGGCCAATAGCACAGAAGTGTTGAGAAGCAGTACCTCTAAGGGGTTTCGAGGGTGAACGCCTGTTGGTGGCCAGCACCTGCCTAATTCAGGTGTAGGGGTGAGGCTTGAGTGATAGAAGGCTCAAAAGAAGCTGGTAAAAAAAGAGGACTTCTAAGACGATAAATAAGATTATTCCGGGGCTTCCCTGGTGGCGCAGTGGTTGAGAGTCCGCCTGCCGATGCAGGGGACACGGGTTCGTGCCCCGGTCCAGGAAGATCCCACATGCCGCGGAGCGGCTGGGCCCGTGAGCCATAGCCGCTGAGCCTGCGCGTCCGGAGCCTGTGCTCCGCAACAGGAGAGGCCACAACAGTGAGAGGCCCGTGTACCGCAAAAAAAAAAAACAAAAAAAAAGATTATTCCGTACTGAGGTCCCTTTTGGACAGTTGGTGTGTGGTGGCCTTGGAAAGTGCTTTCTCGAATAACATCTCGTCATCACTGATATATTGTTAGAGTATTAGTTAGTAGGCCTAGTATTAGTAGAATTATTGAGTTGAAGTGAAATCATATGATTAGGCCTGATGTTATGAGAAGGGCTGAAAGGGCTCCCATAAGGGGCCAAGGACTAGGGTTTACTATGTTATGTGGTACGTGTGGATTTGGTGGGTCACTATGTGTTGTTGTTCAGATATAAGCTTACCAAGAGGGTAGATACATAGGCTTGAATTATAGCAACAGTGAATTCGAGGACAGCGAGTAGGGTGAGAAGAATGAATGTAATGAGAGCAGTGAACATGCTGATACTTATTAGTGCTAAGGTTGTTTCTCCGATTAGATGTATTAATAAATGACCTGCTGTAATATTGGCCGTTAGTCGCACAGCTAGTGCTACTGGTTGGATGAATAGGCTGATAGTTTCGATAACTACCAGCATGGGGTTGAGGGGGGTGGGCATGCCTTGTGGTAGGAAGTGATGCTTTTGTTTTGTTGCAGAGACCTAGAACCACGGCACCGGCTCATAGTGGGATGGCTACCCCCACATTCATTGAGAGCTGCGTGGTGGGTGTAAATGGGTGGGGCAGTAGTCCGAGAAGGTTGGTTGACCCAATAAATAGGATAAGTGACTTTAGTATCAGTGATCAAGTCTGTCCTTTATGATTATGGATGTTTATTATTATTTATTTATTTTGGCTGCATTGGGTCTTCATTGCTGCGCGTGGGGCTTTCTCTAGTTGCGGTGAGCGGGGGCTACTCTTCGTTGCATTGCACGGGCTTCTCATGGCAGTGGCTTCTCTTGTTGCGTGCAGAGCACAGGCTCTAGGCATGCGGGCTTCAGTAGTTGTGGCATGCGGGCTCAGTAGTTGTGGCTCACGGGTTCTAGAGCGCAGTCTCAGTAGTTGTGGCGCACGAGCTTAGTTGCTCCGAGGCATGTGGGATCTTCCTGGACCAGGGCTTGAACCTGTGTCCCCTGCATTGGCAGGCGGATTCTTAACCACTGCGCCACCAGGGAAGCCTTTATTATTTGTTTTGATGTGAGTTGGATTAGCCATTGTTGAAGGGAAATTATGCGATTGTTAATTAGTTGTTTTGATGTTGGAAATAAAATACTTGGGAATATAATAATTAGAATGACTATGGGGAGGCTTATTATTGTTGGGGTCACGAAAGGGGCAAATAAATTTTCATTCATACTGTCTCTCAAGGGGTAGGTAGTTTTTGCACTTTAGTGAGTGTTGACTTTGGGTTGGGGTAGTAGATAAGTTTTGAGATTTTTAGTTGAAATATAATAAATAGTGTTAGAAATATAGATGAAATGGTAATAAATCACATTGATATATCTAGTTGTGGTATGTCATTAAGGAGAATCTTAGCTCTCAGTCTTTAACTTAAAAGGTTAACGCTAACCTAGCTTCTTAATGAGCTTATAGCATAGATGCGGATCATTTTTCAAAGTATTTTAGAGGCACTAACTCAAAGACAATTGGCATGAAGCTATGGTTTGACCCACAGATCTCTGAACACTGTCCGTAATATAAGCCTGGTCATGCTGACATTAGGGTTGTTTGGTTTAGGCGTCCTTGGATTACATCTGTTTTTAGACCTAAGGAAGGTACGGCTCATGAGTGCCATACGTCTTTGGAAGAGAGTAGTATTCGGATTGTTATCTCTATAGGCAAAACTACTCAGTTATCTACTTCTAGCAGTCGTAGTTCTCCTGGTTTTAGGTCTGATGTTGGGATTATATAGGAATCAAAATTTAGGTCTTCGTAGTCAGTATATTCATAGCTTCAGTATCATTGGTGACCTATAGTTTTTACAGTAACAGATGGATTGTTAATTTCGTCTATTATGTAAAGGCTTTGTAGTGACGGCAGGGCGATTAAGATCAAGATAATGGCCGGCAAGATAGTCCAGATAGTTTCTACTTCCTGTGCATCTATAGTGCTAGTATGTGTTAGCTTAGTTGTTATTAGTGAAATAATATAAAGAACCAGGGAGCTAATTAAGAAAACAATTATTAGGGCTTCCCTGGTGGCGCAGTGGTTGAGAGTCCGCCTGCCGATGCAGGGGACGCGGGTTCGTGCCCCGGTCCGGGAAGATCCCACGTGCCGCGGAGCGGCTGGGTCCGTGAGCCATGGCCGCTGAGCCTGCGCGTCTGGAGCCTGTGCTCCGCAACGGGAGAGGCCACGGCAGTGAGAGACCCAAGTACCGCAAAAAAAAAAAAAAAAGAAAACAATTATTAGTGTGTGGTCGTGAAAGTGTAGTAGCTCTTCTATGATGGGCGATGTTGCATCTTGAAAACCGAATTGGAAGGGATATGCCATAGAGATATACAAGATTTCCACCTGTGACTTAACTTCAACAAAGTTATATAAAATTTTACTAATATCTCATTCATGGAGAAAGACATAGCGGCTATGGTGTTGGCCTGAAACTGATAAAAAAGGGTTCGACCCCTTCCTTTCTTGACTACTTTAGATTGACGTGGATTGGCTCTTCAAATGTGTGGTATGGTGGAGGACATCCATTTAATCACTCTAAATTTGTAGTAGTGAGTTCCCCTGTTAGTACTTCTCGTTTGGATGCAACTGCTCCTCAGATAACGAAGATTATCAGCATGACTGCTGTTAATGAGATGAATAAGCCTATTGATGAACTAGTATTTCACGTTGTATAGGCATCCGGGTAGTGGAGTATCGTCGAGGCATGCCAGATAAGCCTAAAAAATGCTGTGGGAAGAAGGTTACGTTGACACCCACAAATATGATTACAAAGTGAACTTTTGCTCATGTTGAGTTGAGTGTATATCCTGAGAAGAGTGGGAATCAGTGCACAAATCCTCCTACGATAGTGAAAACAGCTCCAATTGAGAGCACATAGTGAAAGTGTGTGACTACATAGTAGGTATCGTGAAGGACAATACCTAATGATGAATTAGCTAACAGGACAATGCCTGTTAGTCCAACGACTGTGAAAAGGAAGATGAAACATCATGGCCAGGGACCATTTAATATTACCTCCGTGGAGTGTTGCCAGTCAGCTGAACACTTTTACCCCTGTGGGAATAGTGATAATTATAGTGGCTGATGTAAAATATGTTCGTGTATCAACATATATACCTACTGTGAATGTGTGGTGGGCTCATACGATAAACCCTAAGAACCCGATTGATATTATAGCTCATACCATACCCATATACCCGAAAGGTCCAAATCAAAATTTGTGTGCATTTCTGCCCTTTGGGACTCCAGACCTCCCTCCCTTTTTTTTTTTTTTTTTTGTCTCCAGGTGCCCTACATGTCCTCCTTCAGGGATGAGGGAGAAACCTTTAAGCAGTTAAAGGTGAATTACCCAAAGAGGGTCTTTAAGCTCATCTTTCCCTAGAGATGAAAAAGAAAAACATATAAATCTTCAGAGGGCAACCTGTCACACTCTTTTAAAGTATACAACTTAATCATGGCATAAAATGCAATCCGTACAGTCTGGTTTTAGGGGACCCATGGAAAGCTGTGCGAACCTTAGGTGCTGAGGGCCATGGGTTGGCAAGCTCTACATTTTATCACCATCCAGACAATTCCAAGCTTGTATAGCCTGGTATTGGTGGCCACACATGACCTGGCCTTGCTTTATCTTTGCAACTCCATCTCGTCCCCTCCTGCCTGAACCCTGTACCCCTCTGCCACTGAATCTCCTGCTGATCTTCCGGCAGATCCTGCTTTCTGTCACCTCAACACCTCCAGAGCTTTGTACCCCAGTTCTCTCTCTCTTCGGATTGCCCATCTTGACATTTTCCTCCTGTTTAAATCTTTCCTACCTTTTCAGATTTAGCTTTGGGGGGAACCTCCTTAGCAAAGCCTTCTCTGACTCCTACATGGTACGTCATACCAGCTGCCCCTCCGTGCTCCAATGGTCCCCTGCGATGCCTCTGTCATAGCACTTCCTGGACCATTCTGCCAAAATAGGTTCCCCTGTCCTGTTCTTCTTCATCCCAGAACCCTGCTTAATTCCCTTACAAATGATGGTCATTTGTAATGATTCAGTTACTGGTCTGTATGCTGTCTCCCTCACTAGACTATGAGCTCCCTAAGGACAAGGCCAGATATCTCATCCTCTACCACCTATGAAAGTGGCCGGCACAGCATCCTGGACTGAGCAGACCCTCAGAATACACTTATTAAATTGAATTGAAATGGCACTGATCACACTGTGTTAATAATCATCTGTTTATGTTTCTAGCACTACCAGTGAACCCCTCATGGGCAGGGACAAAGTCTCATTCACTATTATGCTCCCAGTGCCCAGTACAGAACTTGGCATATAATGGGAGACTAGTAAATGTGGAATGAATAAATGAATGAATGAATTAAATGAATAGGGACTTCTCTGGTGGTCCAGTGTTTAAGACTCTACGCTTCCACCACAGGGGGCACGGGTTCCAGGTTCGATCCCTGGTTGGGGAACTAAGATCCCGCATGCCACATGGCACAGCCAAAAATAAATTAAAAAAAAATTTTTTTTAATGAATAAAGAGCAGAACTAACATGAAGACAGGATGAACAAACGATCAAATAAAGGAATTCCAATAACCTTTCTGATACAACCAATTGATAGCTGTTACTTTCACTATTTGAAATAAACATAAGCCTCCTCTCTTGATTCTGTCTGCTTGTACTACTGGAAAAAAAATTATAATGGAGTTGGTCAAGTCTAACCTTTAAAAAACAGTCACCACAGAAATCCAATGACTGGAGTAATGAATAGGCAAGACATTGCTATCAATTTACATTAATTAGTAAGGCTAAGATACCCTCTCAAAACGTCTGCTTCCTTAACCTTCTAGGTTTGTATCAAATATCACCCCTTTTCAAGTTTCATATTTTAAAGAAGTTTGAGTCACTGTAACAACCCTGAAATGTGTGTGTGTGCGTGTGTGTGTGTGTAAAGGGGAAACTACTGTTCTCTACAATCACGCAGAACTTCACTTTGGCACCAAATGTGTAGGTGTTTTCCCCACACTGACCAATTCTGTGACACCAGCTGGGTGTCCTACAATCCAATTCA
Source organism: Orcinus orca (assembly GCF_937001465.1). Taxonomy (NCBI): domain Eukaryota; kingdom Metazoa; phylum Chordata; class Mammalia; order Artiodactyla; family Delphinidae; genus Orcinus; species Orcinus orca. The sequence continues at coordinate 107,457,568 of NC_064564.1, read as the reverse complement.
ATTCTGACATTATCTACTTGGAGTTAGCATCAGATCCCACAGCTTAAGGGCTCAGTCCCACAAGAATGTCCTCCACCTCCACTTCAGATGCCAAAGGCAAGCCCAAGCCTCCAGTACCTCTGACCAACCAGCTGTAAGTCAGGGGTTCTCATGACCCTCTCCTCAGGTTTGGTAATTTGCTAGAATGGCTCACAGAACTCAGGAAGACAATTTACTTACTAGGTGACCAGTTTACAATAAGGGATACAAGTCAGGAACAGCCAGATGGAAGAGATACACAGGGCAAGATGTGGAGGAAAGGTGTTGAGCTGGGCTCCATGCCCTCTCTGGAGTCACAACTCTCCCAGCAGCTGTATGTGTTCAGCAACCTGCAAGTTCTCTGAACCCCGTAGTTCAGGAATTTTTATGGAGGCTTCATCATACAGGCATGATCAAGTATTAACTCAATCTCCAGCTCTTCTCCCCTTCTCAGAGGATGGAGGAAGTGGGGCTGAAAGTTCCAGACTTCTAACCACAGCTTAGTTTTTTCTGATGACCAACCCCCATGCTGAAGCCATCCACCAGCTCACCAAGAGTCTCCTCATTAGAATAATAGTCATTCCTACCCACCAAAATTCTCCTCATTAGAACAGACATTCCTATCACCCAGGACATTCCAAGGGATTTAGGAGCTCTGTGTCAGGAAACAGGATCAGTAAACCAAACATCAGTACAAAAGATGCTCCTGGCAGCCTTACCACTTAGGAAATTACAAAGGTTTTAGGAGCTCTGTTTGTTCCATAATACTTACATATTTAAATGCTCAGTGGTATCAAAAATACTTAAATGTATTCAATATAGTCTTTAGTTTTAACTACAATAGCCAACTTTCCCCAACTTCCCTAAAGTCAGAGCATAGCACCCGATACAGGACTGCCAACAATCAGGAACTTAAACCCAGGACTGCCCTAGACTATTCTGGATGGGTAATCAGCAAACCCACAGGTATTTCTATTTTTACATAGTTGTGATCTTCTCATTTAAACAATTATGCACATAGCTTTTTTTCCCTCGCTATATTATTATTTTATTTATTTATTTATTTTTTGCAGTACACGGGCCTTTCACCGCTGTGGCCTCTCCCACTGCGGAGCACAGGCTCTGGACGCGCAGGCCCAGCGGCCATGGCTCACGGGCCTAGCCGCTCCGCGGCATGCGGGATCTTCCCGGACCGGGGCACGAACCCGCGTCCCCTGCACCGGCAGGCGGACCCCCAACCACTGCACCACCAGGGAAGCCCTGCAATATATTCTTTATACCTGTAATCGCTTCATCTCCGCTGACACCTTCACCAGAGCTCTGGAGAGTTGAGCAAGCTAACAGGGAGGAGGCTATTCTAGTGGGTGAGAGGGCAGGCTTTGTGGTCACACAACTTTGTGGAATGCTGGTTTTGCCACTTCCTTGTTATGTTACCTTTGGCAAGTTACTTGTCATCTTTGATCCTCGGCTTTCTTACCTGTTAAATTGGAAATAGTTGTGCCTTATGCAGAGAGATGGAATAAAGATTCAATGGGTTTTGAGAAATGCATGTGTAATATGTAATCCAGTGCCTGACACAGAGGAGCCCTTAATAAACAATAGCTGCTATTAATGAAAAGTCAAATATCTTGAATTGCCCAGCCCAAGATAATTCTCTTTCTTTGTCTTATTTTCATATTTTATGCTAGTTTTACCAAGATATGGTCCTAAACTTAAAGCTTATATGCATGTGTATATTTTTCAGATACAATTTTATCATTTAATTGCTAAGCTTTATATCAGAAAATAATAAATTTCTTAACAAATATTAAAAAAAGCTGCTCTTGGGCTTCCCTGGTGGCGCAGTGGTTGAGAGTCCGCCTGCCGATGCAGGGGACACGGGTTCGTGCCCCGGTCCGGGAAGATCCCACATGCCGCGGAGCGGCTGGGCCCGTGAGCCATGGCCGCTGAGCCTGCGTGTCCGGAGCCAAAAAAAAAAAAAAAAAAAAAAAAAAAAAAGCTGCTCTTACTATTGCTATTATTATTATACTTTGCTTTTCTATAACGTTCATGTATCATCATTTAACCCTTACCAAATGATTTCTTATTCCTTATTCTTATAGGTGATTCTGCAAGGTACATCCTCAGGCATACAATGTTTTTTTTTTTTTTTTTTTTTTTTTTTTTTTTTGCGATACGTGGGCCTCTCACTGTTGTGGCCTCTCCCGTTGCGGAGCACAGGCTCTGGACGCGCAGGCTCAGCGGCCATGGCTCACGGGCCCAGCCGCTCCGCGGCATGTGGGATCTTCCCAGACCGGGGCACGAACCTGCGTCCCCTGCATTGGCAGGCGGACTCCCAACCACTGCGCCACCAGGGAAGCCCTATACAATGTTTTTATCTCCCCAAAATTATCTCTTCAGATTAAACTACCAGGAAGAGCCAGCATGGCCACACAGGCTTTTTCTCTGTCTGGCGAGCACCTGATTCTTCAAGAGCCTATTTTCAGAAAGCCTTCTCTGACCTCCAAAGAGCAAATCTTCCCTGCCCCACTTTACCTAGAACACACCATCTCTCTCATGGGTACTGTTAGGTCTTCTCCTTCCAGTCCGATTTCCACATGGCCCCAGAAGGATTTTTCTAGAAATACATGTAAAGCACTCTGTGGGAAAACAGAATCTCTTAATGGTTAGTGAGAATGTAAATTGGTAAAAGCCCAAAGATGGACAATTGGAATACTTATCATTTGATCCAAGAATTCCACCTCCAGGAATTCTTTTCTACAGACGTGCTCAAAAATGTGCAAAAGGGCACATCTACAAGGTGATTAGGGCAGCAATGCTTATAGTAGCAAAAAACTGGAAATCACTTAAATGTCCATCAATAGGGGATGATTTAAATAAGTCATGTAACGTGCATACACTAGAATACCATAGATTGGTGACGCTCTATGTAGTAAAATGGGGGCATTCCCAAACTATATGCATATTTGTCAGTGAAGAAAGCAAGGTGCAAAGCAGCATGTATGCAATGCCAGCATATGTGAGAAGACTGAAAAAAAAGAGAGAGAGAGAGAAAGAATAGATACATGTGTTTGTACTTGTATAAAGTACTTTGGAAGGATACATAAGAAACTAGTAACATTGTTCACCTCTGGAGAGAATCTTGGGGTAGCTAGACACGGGCAGAAAGGGGATTTTTCTGTGTATACCCTTTGTTGCCTTTGAATTTTAAATCATCTGAATGTATCCTCTATTCAAAATAATAACAATAATAGACAGAAAACACATGTTGCAGAGACACAAAAATACTGCAGTATGTACTTGTTGCTAAAGAGATGGCAGAAGAATTCATATTCTGGAGAAAATTGCTCTCCTGTTGGGGAGAAAACCTTCTAAGGGTCTTTTGGGTGTGCAGAGCCAAAGCCCAGCTAAAACCATCAGAAAGTAACGGGTGACCTCTCTGGGTGAGAGGCAGTTCTGATTTTAAGTAATTCTTTATCTCCTCTGAGGTGGACCCAAGAGCCAGGAGTTTGGGGCACTGAGACCTGGCGAAAGAAAAGAATAAAGAGAAGGAACTAAATAAGAATAAGAAATAGGAACAGACCTCCAGGGCTGAGATGGCTCTCCATAATGGTGTAAGGCTGGAGGCCTTTAGAACAAGTGACTATTGTTTTAGGGGGAGCCAGATCTTGCCATTATGAATGTGGCAGGATGTGAGGGCTCAAACCGTTTCAATACCAAAACAGTCTGCAGTTGCCTCCCTTTTTTCGCCTACTTACCACAATTATTCTCCCTTATTTATTGTGCAGTTTGAAAGGTGAGTTGTCCCTACCCTTAAAAAAAGGGAACTCTTTTTCTTTCTCTTTTTTGGTTTGTTTGTATTAATTGCTGATGATCCAGACCCTCGATTTAATAGATCATCAAGCCCTCTGTTAACGAACTGGAGAAGAGCAGAGGAACGAGAAGAGAGGAAGGGGCGTGACCCTTTGGAGGTGACCAAAAGGGGAAAGAAAGATTTTCTCTAAAGTAGAAGGAGGTCAGAGGATGTGAGGAGGAGAGGAAAGTGACAGGCAGGGGTTGACACAAGGACACTCCTGGCCTGGGAGCTGATCTGGGGCAGTTTATCAAAAAGGAACACGACCCAAAGCACAGTTGAGCCAGGTGAATTGAATTAGCAAACAAGGCTTCAAGGGACATTGTTTGAGCAACAAGGAGCAAGGCAAGAGCTGAGTCATTGTCACAGGTCACGCAGCCATGACCAGAGAACCTCCTGTTGCCTGCCCCAAACTCATCCACACACGTTGCTCCTCTGTGGGCAGCTGGTGAACAGGTCCCTCTAACAGCATTGGAGCTGTTAGATGCATTAGCATCTCTAACTCACTGGATGCCTGCCCAGCCATGCCACACAACTTCAACATGAACCTGCCCCATTCCTCCAGGTGACATCATGCCCCAGGACAAAACCCATGAGCCCAAAGCAAGGGAATGGGCACCTGGACCCAGTGGAATGGTGACAAGAAAGCTCTGGGCATCTGTACTCAGTGCGGGAAGGGGAATGAGAAAAGTGGGATTTGAACTGAACAAGCTCAAATCCTCCTGAGATGGGACAGTGCTTAATGACACCACTGTTACGCATGACCAGGGATAATCTGGAGAGCAGTGTCTGGCAAATCTGACAACGTTATGCACTTTCAATGGCTATACTCCACCTCTAGGGCAAATTCCAAATTTCTTAGCCTGGTGTATCAGTCAGAGTAGCCTAAATTATGCTGCAGTAATCCCCAAATCCTGATGGCTTACCACAACATAAATTTATTTCTTATTCATGGTACACACTGCATGCATGCACTCCACTTACAATCAGTCACGGACCCAGACGGATGGGGGGGCCACCATGGTGGAGCTGTATCACTCGGAACATGAGGGCTCCTTGGCTCCTTGGCGAGGCAGGAAAGCTAAGGAAGAACTTGCTTGCTTTTTTTTTTTATTTTAATAATATTCTTTTTTCTTTTTTTTAAACCCCACATTTGTTTATTTATTTATTTTTGGCCGTGTTGGGTCTTTGTTAATGTGCAAGGGCTTTCTCTAGTTGTGGCGAGCGGGGGCCACTCTTCATCGCGGTGCGCGGGGCTCTCTCACTGTCGCGGCCTCTCTTGTTGCGGAGCACAGGCTCCAGACGCGCAGGCTCAGTAGTTGTGGCTCACGGGCCTAGTTGCTCTGCGGCATGTGGGATCTTCCCAGACCAGGGCTCGAACCCGTGTCCCCTGCACTGGCAGGCAGACTCTCAACCACTGCGCCTCCAGGGAAGCCCAAGAACTTGCTTTTTAATACTCCAGTCCAGAACTGACACGCGTAACTTCCACTGACAGCCGTTGGTGAAACTAGGCAGGTGGTTCTCTTTAACGGCGAGGAGACAGGGAAATGTGGGGAGGAGAAGGATATTTGGGAAGCAGTAAATATCTCTTCATACATAGCATTCGAGACCCTTTGTGATCTCCCCCCAGGATTCCCTCCAGCTTCATTTCCTGCCACTGGCCCCCTTCCCAACTCATAATCCACCTCTGGTCACAGGCATTTCTCCCAGCTCCCCAGACATGTCCTTGAACCATCATTCCCCCAGACCTTTGCTCATGCTGGCTCTTGAACAATAAAATGCCCTTTGTCTACCTTCACCATCTGCCAATTCTACTTTTTTAAGCCCAACTCAAATACCACCTTCTCCGCTCCTGAGCCCTTGGGGTAAAACTAATTGACCCTTTTCAGTTCTGCCACATCTCTTCTTATATACTTCCTTTAGCACTTAGAGTCCATGGGACTGACTTCCTGGCATCTTTCACAGTGCCTGGCACATAGTGGGCACTAGATAAATATTTGTCAAGTAACTGCTTCTACTTTAGAATTTTTCAAATAATACTTTGTTTGTGTGTCTTTCCCACACCCATCCACCCACCCCCAATAGGCTATGAACTCTGGATTTCCCCAGTACCCACGAGCACTGAAAAAATATTCTGTGAAATGTTTGGGGGAGAATTGATTAATTTGTCTTATGTTTAATTTTGAATAATGATTTTTAAATAATTGCGAATGGGTCTTTTATTTTATTTGGGGCGGGTCTTTTAAAAATGAACATCAGCTGTGTGTATGTTACACCTCAATTAAAAAGTTTACTCCAAAAACTGAACAAGAATAATAAGGGAAGGGAAAGGGAAGTATTTACTCTAAAAGGGACGTATTTAGAGAGTAAATGTCACATTCCCGTTTCCACGATCTCTCTCTGGGGATGTTACTTACCCTTCAAGGTCTAGCTAAATGTCCTCCCTCCCTCTGCGGTGCATCCACATTGCGTTCATTTTTAGCTCTGGTTACATCTGTCTCTCCTGCCGTGTTTTTCCAGAGCAGTAACCATGTCTCATTTACCTTTAAATCCCCAGTTCGAGCCTAGGGCCTGACCCACAGTAGGAATCAACAAATGCTTATGGAAGGATGTAAGAAGGGAAGGAGAGTGAAAAGCAGGGAAGGAGAGAAAAGCAAAGAAGGAATGAAGGAGAAGGGAAGAGAAGGAAGGGAAGGGAAGGGAGGAAGGAAGGAAGAGAGGAAGGAAAAAGGACAAACCAAGGGCTTGGAGTTCCACACTTGTTTTCTCTATTTGTCACTAACTTGGAAGGTTATGGCACTCCTCTGAGACTCAGTCTCCTCCTTTATAAAATAACCTGTCCAATTAACTCACAGGCTTATTGGAGATCAAATAAAGAAAGGAATATGGAAGCACTTTATTCATTTCCATGAAAACACTAGTTATTATTAATTAGCCATTGTATAGCATTTATTCCCTTAATTAACTGAAGACGGCAGTATTAGTGGACCACCCGTTGTTGGGCAGGACTCCCTTGCAGGGGGTCGGAGTCAAGGTGAGTGAGGTAGCATTAGTTATGTCTTATCAGTGACTCATTACCAGAACCTTGTGAGCCAGGTGGGTTGGACATTGGGGACCACTGGGATCACAGTGTAACAAGTGTGTAAATTTGATGACGTTGTTCTATTTTGGGTGTTTTTGTTTGTTTGTTTTTAAAATATTTATTTATTTATTTGGCTGCACCAGGTCTTTAGTTGAGGCATGCGGGATCTAGTTCCCTGACCAGGGATTGAACCCAGGCTCCCTCCCTGCATTGGGAGAGCAGTCTTAACGGGTGGACCACCAGGGAAGTCCCTGACTTTGTTCTATTTTGGATACTTTTTGTACTTACTTTAAATCCTGGGTGCTCTTTTTCTCCTCTGTTAAATGAATGATAAGGAATACCCACAACAATTGGCTATTACTAATGATTTAAACCCAGACTGAACATTTTTTACATGCTTCGCTCTGGATCAGTTTAATTGGACAGTAGCTCAGGCCTGACATTGCAATGGGAGAGGATGAAAAACTGCTTCAGTTTGCAACTCCTTATCCATGTGAATCAGGATTTTCTCAATACTATGTAACCAAAATAGAAGGCAGAAGGAAATTAGAAGCTGCACAGATGGAAGGTTACGCTTGTCTGGTGGACCAGGTGGGCCCTGTTTAGACCTGATGGCATGGTAAGAAAGAGAACAACATGGGACTAACGTGGGACAGCAGTGTGGCAAGGGACTCTTTATACGGGAGTAAATGGACCCTTGATCGCTGGCACAAGCTTCCCCCAGTGCCATGGCCTGAGCACTTCTGGGCTGGTTAGTTTCTGACCCCTACATTGCTGCACAACCCACTGAACTTTCTTGGGTGAGGACCCAGGAGCAGCTGGGAGCCGAGTCTCCTCACTTGTATCCTTGTCCCACGCATATATTATGCGCTGCTTGCTTGCTTTCTTGAGTCAAGCAAAGTAAAACTCATCCAAGTCATCATTCTCACCAGTCTTTGTACCCAGTCTAAACTTCGTGATCTGGCCTGACCCAACTAGACCCCTATTGTCTGTCTGCCCAGCTACTTCCCCCCCACCATCTCTGGGAATTGTTCTTGTCACCCCCCCCCCATTCACATGAACACCACCGGAACCACAGGATCAGCCATTTTGCACATGCCTTGAACCCTGGGCATGACTGACCTAAGTGAGCCCTTCCCTTTGGATAGGACAATGCCAGTTCCTGGACCAATCAATCCATTCTTCCAGAATTTTTGGAACTGGGTCTAGGGGGGAAAAAATCAGTCACTATCTGAATGACTGAACTTGAGCGTATAAACCAGAGACTATGGATGTGCACGTTTTCCGTGATGTGGACTGGAAAATGAAGAAAGTTGGTCTACAAAAGATAGAGCAGTGGGCTTCCCTGGTGGCGCAGTGGTTGAGAGACCGCCTGCCGATGTGGGGGACACGGGTTCGTGCCCCGGTCCAGGAAGATCCCACATGCCGCGGAGCGGCTGGGCCCGTGAGCCATGGCCGCTGAGCTTGCGCGTCCGGAGCCTGTGCTCCTCAACAGGAGAGGCCACAACAGTGAGAGGCCTGCGTACCACAAAAAAAAAAAAAAAAAAAAAAGATAGAGCAGTGATAGTCATAATTAAGCTGAGCAGTGGAGATGAGAATTGAAGAAAGAATAATGACAGACTTTACATCTTGAGCTATGTTCTTCATGAGTCTCAGGGGCATTTCTGTGCTAGAATTCCATGAGATTGCCCTGAAGGCCCATAATACATCTCCAAATTTTGCCTAAGCTAAGATTTCCATTAATTACAATCAAAGAATTTTCATGAATGTACATTGAGAATCTCCAGTTTCAATATTTTTATCCACTGAAATTGTCTCATTTTCTCATTAAGTAGTTAGTTAGTTAGTCAGTTTAATAAACTTGAATTTATACAAATTAAATAGCTATGAATTTGGATGCTTTTGACTTCAGGCTTGCATGCTCATGGTCACAAGGTGGCTGCAGCAGCTCCAAGCATCACATCCTCACACAATAGCTACAAAGTTTTTCAAATAAATTTTTTTTCAGAAAAACACTGGTTTTTCTTTTGAAGGATTTTTAAATCTTTTAAAAATAGAATAGGATAATGGTCCCAATATACTCATCACCCAGCTTTCACAACTATCACTACACAATCATTCTGTATCATCTACACTTTCACACATCTTTCCCCTCCTGTCAGATTATTTTGAGGCAAATCTTAAACACTTATTTCTTTTGTAAATCTTTCATAATATATCTATAAAAGATACAAATTCTTTTTTTAAAAAAAATCTCCACAATATCATGATCACAGCTAAAATATTGCCAACCATTTCCTAGTGTCATCAAATCTGCAAAATGATTCACTTTTCCCTACTTGTCTTAAAAATGTGTTTTGCTTTTTACTGTTTACTTGAATTTGAATTCTTTTTAGTGGTCATAGCTAGGAAATATATATTATTTTCTAAAGATAAAAGGTATAACATGTTCACATGAATAATTCCAACTGAAATGGAGAATTACAGTTTTCAGTTAACCTCATCAATCCTAATCTGTACCTCTATGCCAAATATCTCAGGTCTTAAGGGCACCAACATGGTTATATATTTTTATCCCATAATACACAGTTCTTTTGTCTTTGGATATATCGCTCTAGGGATATAGAGTCAAATGATGATGACTTAAAGTCACTCAAAGCCTTCTCTGTATGGTTACATCATCCACCGAATCCACAGTTAGGAACATTTGTATTTTATTTTACTTTCTATTTCTAAGGATTGCTTTCTCATTTTTTTGTGTTTTTTTTGGTAATTATATAAAATTTTTTGGCAATTATATAAAATACTTAGCTGGCTCCAAAGTTAAATCTACAAAACACATTATATATTTTTAATATAGATTGTAGATTCTACCCTATTCCTTTCCTCTCTAGTCCCTCCCTCTGCTATAGTAATATTTATTAAATTTTTATAGCTGCTTTTATATGTAGATAAATGATTGCACACTTTACACACTTTTCTCTTACATTTATTTTTTTACTTTAAAAATGTATCCTGGAGATCATACCATAGTAATAAAGAATTTTCTTATTCCTTGCTATACTCCATTTGGGGGATGTACCATAGTCTATTCAATTAGTTTTCTATTGATGAGGATTTGGGTTGTTTCCAGTCTCTTGTGATTACAAAGCTATATTGGATAGCCTTGTATGTGCATCTTTTCACCTTTTTGCCACTGCACTCCTGTGATAGATCTCTAGAAGTAGGATTGCTGCATCACCACACACCTATCCAAATGGCTAAAACTAAGAGAGGAAAAAAATAATACCAAATGGTGGTGAGGTTGTAGAGCAACTGGAATTCTCATTCATTGCTAGTGAGAAAACAAAATGGTACAGCACTTTGGAAAACCGTTTGGCAGTCCCTTATAAAGTTTAACACACATTTACAATATGACCTAGCAATCCCTTTCCTATATTTACTCAAGAGAAATGAAAACTTATATTCACATAAGAATTGTGTGTACCTGAACATTTAAGGAGGCTGCATTCATAATTGCCAAAAATTGGAAACAGCTCAAGTGTCCTTCAACTGATGGATAAATTGTGACACATTTCTAAAATCAAATGCTACCCAGCAATAAAAAGGAACAAGCTACTGGTGCATTACATCATAGATGTATTTCAAATACATTCTTCTAAGAAAAAGAAGTCAGATTTAAAATGCTACCTACTCCATGATTCCATTTATATGACATTGTCCAAAAGGCAATACCGTAGGGACAGAGAACACATCAGTGGTTGCCAAGGGCTGAGGTGAGGGGTAGTTTGATGCCTAAGGGGCTGCATGTTGGAATTTGGGGGGGGTGATGGAATTGTGGTAATTATGCAACTGTACGTGCTTGTTGAAACTCATAGAACTGTACACTAAAGAGTGAATTTTGCTATATATAAATTACACCTCAATAAACCTGACAAAAAAAAAAAAGATAAATGCACAGGTAATTTTGCTAATTAGTATAAAATCCCCTCTGTGGTAGGATGATTAATGGCTCCCACAGATATCCAGGTCCCAATTCCTGGAACCTGTGGATATTACCTTTTATGGCAAAAGGGATTTTGCAGATGAGATTAAATTAGGAATCTTGAGATAGGCAGAGTATCCTAGATTATCCAGGTAAAGCCTAATACAATCATAAGTGTCCTTATAAAAGGGAGGCAGAAGGAGATTTTACTATGGAAGAGAAGGCCATGTGAAAACTGAGCAGAGAGAGTTTTGAAGACACTGCATTGCTGGCCTTGAAGATGGAGAAAGGAGCTATGTGCCAACGAACAGAACGAATGAAGCTCTAGAACACAGAAAAGGCAAGGAAATAGGTCTCCCCTGGAGACTCCGGAGGAAGCACAGCCCTGCCAACCACCTTGGTTACAGCCCTGTAAGACTTCTGACCTCCAGAACTTTAAGAGAATAATTTGTGATATTTTAAGTCACCAAGTTGGTGGTAATTTGTTAAAGAAGCAATTGGAAACCAATGTGCCCACCATAGGAGCTGTACTGTTTTTGCCGTCCCATGAAAACTATACTGAACGTCCTTTTTAAAGGAAGAGGAAAATTTTCCCAGAAGCCCCTGAGCAGACATCTTTTCATATCTCATTGGCCAGAATTATGTCACATGGCCTTTCCTAAGCCAATCACTGGCAAGAATAATCAGGTTTCCTCCTACCGCTTGCCCTAAGGCTGCTTCATTCTCTAATGACCCACACAGCTGCCTGATTCTGACCACATCAGGGTTCTGCCCTCAAGGAAGGAGAAGGGCATACCAATGGTGCCTACCTCAAAAATTATTTACAGAAAAAGAAAAACCCTCAGATCAAAATATATTTTATACAAGTTAAAAACCCTTGGACTAAACTCTCTAAGGGGCCATCGGTTGCAGCTTCCCAGGCCAGGGCTTTCCCATATCCATCTGGCTTTGCCCTCTTCTCTCTCCCTTTTTCCACAGGAGGTAGGGCCTAGCTGAGCTCTATTTGTGAGTCACCAGGGTTAAATCAGGCCCTGTGAACACATGGGCCTGCCTTCCAGAAAAATGTCCCACTTGCAATACTGACTCAAGTCCTATTAAGGGAATTTTTTCCATTTTCTCTCTGTTTTAGCTTTTCTATGATATATTATCCTAGAATGTCAGAGCTGCAAAGGCCCTTAGAGGTGATAATAATAATACTAGCATATGATAATAATAGTGTTTATTATTATTATGGTAATTATAACAGCTACCATTTATTGAGCATTTATTATCCTCCAAGCACTTTGTATTTATTATCACATTTAATCCTAAAGTCTTCCTGATAAGGTAGCTATTATTATCATCACCATCTAATAGATTTTGAAATGAAGGAAAAAGAAAGAATTAGCCAAGGTAAGTGATGGCAACAGGGTTCAAACTGAGATCTGTGAAGACTCCAGAGTTTTTGCTCTCAAACCCCATGAAGTCCAAAACCTTCCATTCTCCAGATGGGAAATGATAGCTTGGGCAGGGCAGGGTCGGGGTAGAGTAGAGAGAGCACTGGGAGGTACAAGCATCCTGTTCAGGTCACGTGACCAGTGAGCAGTCAAGTGAATGACTACCCCTCTAGTGTAGCAAACAGCTCACAGAGCTTTTCTCTGTCTTCCACAGGAATCAAATATTGACAATCATCTTGTAACTTGAGTTTAATAAGAAGAAGTGTTTGTCTTTTTGCAAAATGAGAGCAAAATGGAGACTTTTCTCATTGTGACTTGTCACATTTGTCTGGCATCATTGGGGGGTTAAAAAAATCTCAGTTACAGCATGAAGAGTGCCTTACAGTTTATAAAACATTTTCAAATACTTTCTCTTACATGATCCTTGCAACAGCTCTTGAAGCAGGAAGATATGAGTATCCCACTTCACAGATGGAGAAAGTAAGGTCCCAAAAGGGTACATTACTTGCCCAAGGTCTCATAGATCAGTAATTGGCAGAGCCAGAATCAAAACCTGGACCCTAGGGGCTTCCCTGGTGGCACAGTGGTTAAGAATCCACTTGCTAATGCAGGAGACATGGGTTCGAGCACTGGTCCGGGAAGATCCCACATGCCGTGGAACAACTAAGCCCGTGCGCTACAACTACTGAGCCTGCCCTCTAGAGCGCGGGCCTAGAGCCCGTGCTCCTCAACAAGAGAAGCCACCGCAGTGAGAAGCCCACGCACCGCAATGAACAGTAGCCCCTGCTCACTGCAACTAGAGAAAGCCTGCGTGCAGCAACGAAGACCCAATGCAGCCAAAAAAAGAAAAAAACCTGGACCCCGTCCCTTGCAAGGAAACTTGCTGGCTATGAGGGCCTGATGTCTAAGGATGGGGACTTTTCTCTTGAATTTTAGACTCATATTTTCAAGTTTAAACAACTTAAGATTTTGATTGGCTGAGGTGTTTTCTTTTTTTTTTTGGCTGAGAATTTTTTCACTGAATGACTCAATTTAGTGAGAGGTGACATATTTTTAATCTCAAGTCTGCCCGTCCTTCATCTTTTATGCTTCCAAGGCGAATCTGATGTTTTTTCTTAATAAAGGTGCTTTGCAGTTTTTGCTGAGTTTATTCCTTTACAAATTGCCTTGATAGCTAATTTGAATAACATCTTTGGTTCTGTTATGCTTTTCTAATAATTGCTTTATAATGCATTATTTTTATTTCCAGTTAGTAACTTGATACTTGGTTGAACATTCCTGTTTTTTCCAAGAGCTCTTCAGTTTCCAGGATAAAATTATACCATCTGCAAATATTTAAAAAAAATAAAACCTGCTCTCCTGATTCCACCATGAGTGCTCCTTTTACCACATGACACGCCATTTTTCCACAACTCTGCATTTTCCAGATGACTAAATGGCTCCTTTAAGTGCCAAAATATTTAGAAATATAACTGCCTGAGCTGAAAATCTTTCTCAAATGAATTACAATGGGTAGCAAACAGCTGTGGTTTTGCCTGCAAAACACATTCCTCCCCCATCTTTTGGTAGCAGCCCCCTGTTTCTTTTGAGGAGCTGCCCCTTCCCCACTCCCATGAGGTCCCAGCAAGACAATATGTTCCATTCACAAACCCCTAAAGAGGCCTTGGTTCCAGTCAGTCAGGCTGACCCAACTGACTCTTCCAAGAATTTGTGTCTTGAGAGAAGAAACACTTGGCCAGAAGGATGTTGCAGCTGAGTCCTGCAGAAGGCAGAGCCTAAGGAGTTGTCCATGTGTTTTTGCCTAGGGATGCCCTGATTTCTGATTCTGCCCAGACTTTCTCCACCAAAGCCTGGTTAAGTGCTCCTTTGATGCCAGGAGCTACCCAATATCCTTCCAATACATTCTCTTTGTTTGTTTAGGTTTGTTTTTGTTGCAAATGATACAGATATCAGTGCCCAAGAGTTGATTGCAGACAATACATCTTGTTATGGATTGCATTGTGTCTCCCCCCAAAAAAGATATGTTGAAGTCCTAACCCCTAATACTTCTGAATGTGACCTTATTTGTAGATAGGATCTTCACAAAGATAATCAAGTTAAAAGGAGGTCATTAGGGTGAACCCTAATCCAATATGATTAGTGTCCTTAAAAAGAAGAAATTTGGACACAGAGACAGATATATACAAAGGGAGGACAATGTGGAGACACACAGGGAGAAGGCCATATTAAGATGGAGAATTGGAATCACACGTCTACAAGCCTGGAATGCAAGACATGTCTGGAAGCAACCAAAAGCTAGAAAAGAAACATGGAGAACAGTTCATTCCCTAGAGAGTTCAGAGAGCCCATGGCCCTGATGACACCTTAATTTCAGAGTTCTTGCTGCCAGAATGTGAGACAATAAATTTCTGCTGTGTTAAGCCACGCAGTGTGTGGTACTTTGTTATGGCAGCCCTAGGAAGCTAATACAGACCCTCAAGGAAATGTGGGCCGTTGGAATGATGTATGGAAGAGATTGCTAGATGTTCACCAAAACCCTTCTCCCCTTTTTTGCCTATGAGTGAACTTGTAGCCAGTGATGTAAGAAAATTTGTATTTTATGGCAAGACAAGAAAAAATTAAACATAAAATTTTTCTCTGCTTGTTTGGGCCTCGTCCCTCCCCTTTAGAGTGTATTGTGCATCTGCATTAACCAGACCTCCTTAGGAAATAATCTTCTTTCTTAATTTTGTAAGGGGTTGTGATGACCCACTACTCATTTTGTACATGCAGATCTGGATTGTGTAAACTGTTAATATATCATTTGACATATGACACTTTGTCTCAAAATCTTAAATAACTGTGCTTTGACCTCTAACAAGTGGAACAGTCCTCAGCACCTTCTGAAAGACTGTCTCCCAGGTTATAATCCTCAGGTTGGCTCGAATACAACTTTCTATTTTTCTTAGATAAACTATTGATTAATTTTTTCATCAACATACGAATGGTGTAGTCAGCAGGATATCAGAGATACCCACCAGAGGACACCTGGAGTCTACCCTGAACCAGCACTTGGTACCAGCAGAGGCCCACTGAGCCCCACCAGCTTCTCGGTACTCCTCAGGTATTCCAGTGAGTTCTCCTGATATCTGGATTTCATTGCTTTTAAGTGATGATCCTAAAAATTTTATTTTTTAAAAAATATTTATTTATTTATGTATGTATGTATTTATTTTGGCTGCACCAGGTCTTAGTTGTAGCACCCGGGATCTTTGTTGCAGCTTGTGGGATCTTTAATTGTGGCATGGAGACTCCTTAGTTGCAGCATGCATGCAGGATCTAGCTCCCCGATCAAACCTGGGCCCCCTGCATTGGGGTCGCAGAGTCTCACTCACTGGACCACCAGGGAAGTCCCTGATGATCCTAAAAATTTTACTTGAGCTGTTTTTACTTAAGACTCACAATCTTAAAGGGCACCAGTGCATTTCCTAGGCAGAGACCTGGGGGCATATGGGCAGGAGGCCCAGGGAAACATGGGTGGCTGGGTTTTTGTTAAATTTGGTTTAAATGGAAAAAAACAAGTTGATATATGATCTGAATAAAACTTTTGCTAGTGAATGACAGTTTGAATTATTCAACTCCACAAAACAAGGGACATTTGCTCCTTCTGGCCACAAGGTGTCCTCAGGCAACTGAGAACCTAGTGGAAGTATCTGAGGATTAATCCTTGTGATGTGCAGTGGTTCTACAGGGAAACCCCACTACAGCCATTAAGTAAATAGTGCTCTTCTGGGGATGCACGAGATAAGGACTGATCATCCAGTGCTCTGAGTACCCATGGTGGCTTTACACTGTCAGAGGGAGAAATCGAGATATGTAAAAGAGTTGAATGTACTCAAGGGTAACGCCTTGGGGAGCTAGATCCAGAAGCAGTACATATTCGATCCACCACACTGTCCTCAGAAAGTTGTTCATGGGTTCAATCCCTGGTTGGGGAACTAAGATCCCACAGGCTGTGCGGCGGGGCAAAAAAAAAAAAAAAATTGTTCAGATCATATCTCATATCTGAATTAGACTACCAAATTAATAATGGGAAATTGTGCCTCAGAGGCCAAACAGCCCCCCAGTGGAGAGTCACCTATGGGAATACCAGCAGGGCTTATGTATGCTTGCAAGTGCTTACTTAATTGGAAATTAAAGGAAATCCTGCCCTGAAATGGCAAGGATGATGGGACTCTTTTCTGACATTGCATTTTGAAGCCGCAGAAGGCTTCAAAATTCCAAAACAGCTTCATTGAAGGATTGGTTGTAGAAGGCTAATGAAAGATTAATGATATAAAAGGTACTAAAACAAACAAACAGACAAATAAACAACAACAAAAACCCCTTAAGACTGATGTAATTACTGCTCCCCTCTATCTTCCTTTATTTGAGTACTCACTGTACTAATCCTCTGTCTGAATTGCCTTTCCACTCTGAAGAGATTATTAAGTGGTTACTTTTAGAAATGGGACTGCATGAGGCTCTAAGCGAGCCTCTTCAGATCAAAGGCTGAACTGAGGGCCACAGTTAAAGAATTTCTTAAGCCCAGGGGGGATCCTTAAAATTTTTTGTAAATGAATAATCAAGATGGCAGGCCACCTGTCTGATTAAACTGACCATAACTGATATTCAGAGCCTGATAGGAATTTTTTTTTTTTTTGCCTTCTTCTTTAAGCTAAATGAGGGAAAGGAAAACATTCCAACATAGGTGTATGGGTATGTCACTCCTTTGATATCATTGAGGTGGCCATCCAATTCTTTGAGGAATTAAAAATAGTTGTCCTTGTTTTACAAATCTAGTCTTAACAGGACCAGAGGTGTGGCTCCAGAAACAATTCAAAGCCAATAATAGGTTTTATACTCTCCAAACTTCCCCTATTCATCTTAAAAGACTTGTAAGTAAAACATTCTGGCCTTAAGGGAACAAAGTCCTCCTAGGAAGAACTGGCATTTCTCCTCTTATGCCTTTGAGGTATAAATGTTCTACCTGGTCTTCTCCAGAAACTCTCATCTAGGCCGTCTTTCTAAAATGCAAATTTCAGGAAGGTAACTTTTATCTAAAGAAAAAACAAAAGGGGGTAGGTAATTTGGAACTTGACTTGTCAAGGTCAAATACAAATCTTAAGTGTCTTCTCCATAAATAATAATAAAGAGTTTAGTTGTGTAACCAGGTGACCTGATTTGTTCCATCTGCCAGAAACACAACTTGAATCCAACTTCTCTTGTAACAGATGGGTTTTGCATTATTGTACCTGATTCATGGCTAAAATTTGAGAATGGGAACTATGGAGTCTCTGTATGTGTTTGCATGTTTGTATGTATCGATATACGTGTGTTCTAGAATTACTGTATTGCTGAAATCAATTGTAAAAGAACTCTAATTGACTTAAAGGAAATTAAGCACTTATATAAATATTTAGAAATGTAAAAGAAACTAACACGAATGAATTTCAGGATCACATGATATAGGATTAATTTTTAATGAATTAAAACAAGTTTAAGTTTATTGTTTTAATGATTGCAGTCATATCTTTTGGGTCATCAAAATTAAATATATTTTTATTGTACATAGGTTTACTAGAAGTCAAATACAATCTTATTATTCCTGTTATAAAATCTGTCAGCATGAAAAAAACTTGATATGGTCAAACTTAAAAAAAAATTTATTTTATGTTGGAGTATAGTTGATTTACAATGTTGTGTTCATTTCAGGTGTACAGCAAAGTGATTTAGTGATATGGTCAAACTTTTAAGTAAATTAAATGTAAATGAGTTAAGAATTTTTAGGTGAACTCTTTAGAAATAATTATGTTTTAGGACTTTTTACTTTAAAATAGTTTCTCCATATTTTGGTAACTTGAAACTGCTAAATTAAGTTAAATGACAGGAATTGACTGAATATCCCGATCATTTCCAAATAAGATGCTGGAAAATTAATTGCTAAACAAGTCTAAGTTTACCTACTTTTGCCTTTTTATTAGAGAAAAACTAAAGATGTTTGAGTATATTGTTCATGTCTTAAAACTGAGGTTTTAAGGTTATGAATTCTGATTAAATATGTAATTAAAATATATAAAAATATGTACTAAATATTAATAAGGAAAACCTCTTGGTATGCAAGGAAAAAGAAGATATAAAGGATGGAAGTGTGTTTTGTTAAGGGAAAAGGAAGTAATTTTGTCCAAAAGCTGTTTATTTCTAAATGGCAAAGAAAATAAAAGACAAATTAATTTGGATATAGGAAGTTATAGAAGGTTTGTAAGGGGAAAAAAAGAATCTTTAGAAAGGAATTCTATGTGTGGTCAGGACTAAGAGTAGAATAAATTTAACTGAATAGATAAATTTTAATATTAAAGGCAAAGTGGTACAAAACCTGAATTTGGTTTTCTCTCTGTTAAGAGAACAAAGTTTTCTTAGAATATTACTGCTTTTGATAACAGATTGTAAAGCTTCTTTACCTTTTAAGTAATCTGTTGTTACTTTCTGTATTTGCTTTTGAACTCTTTTTATCGCCACTTTAATTAAATGAGTAAGTATTATTTCCAAGTGCCATATGATTCTATTTGACCTCAAGTGTTTAAAACTTTTTTGATAGTTTTGACAAACTTAACCAAATATCAAATTCTAATTGAAGTTCTTTTGACCTCTAGCTAACTGTGGGATGCTTCAGAGAGGGCCCTGGAAGCACCTCAGAGAAAGAAATATTAAACTAATTAGGTTTATTTGGTATGTTAAATTACATGGAAAGCATTCTCAAATGAGTGGTAATAAGCCTTCTTAGGTTATATTGTATGAGTAAATGTCATTAATATTAATGTCTAGAAATTATTTAAAATTTCTAAAAGTTGAATATGTCCTGATAAAACGTTATCAGTCATAATTCTTGTTATTATCTTAAAATGTTGTATGTCACAGCAGTAACCACATTTCTTTGTCAACTGCATTGTAATCAGATCTTTGACCATGATTTTAAGTCTTTTGTCATCTATAAACAGTTATTGTTTGATGCTTTTACAAAAAATGCTTCATCTTCAAGAAGATTCACAAAAAGGACTTTTTGACAAGTACAGATGTCTGATACCTTTCAGATAATACCGCTGGATTGGGTAATAAATTAAAGAATTCTAATGGAAACCCTGATGGCTTCATAAAACTATTAACAGAAGATTTAAATCAAGGATTGGTGACATAGGACTGAGTGGTGAACTGGTGAATATGGTTAGACTTTTTATGTTTTTTGTCTGAAATATTATTGGCTTTTCTTTTCTTTTTTTTGGCTGTGCCACACCGGCTTGCAGTATCTTAGTTCCCTGACCAGGGACAGAACGTGGGCCAGGGCAGCGAAAGCAAGGAGTCCTAACCACTGGACCACCAGGGAATTCCCATTACTGGCTTTTAATCTGTTTTCCAAGGAATTCTCTGCAACACCAGCTGAGTGTTCTACAATTTAACTCCATTCTGACACTATCTACCTGGAGATAATGTCTGATACCACAGGTTAAGGGCTCAGTCCCACAAGACTGCTTTCACCCTACTTCAGATGCCAATCACAATTACTAGGTCTCCAGGTTTCCCACAGTCCTGTCTGACTTTGGCTACAAATCAGAGGTTCCCATGACCCCCTCCTAGGGTTTGAGTAATTTGCTAGAGGGGCTCACAGTACTCAGGGAAACACATTTACCACTCTATTAAAGGATAGATAAAGAATACCACTGAACAGCCAGATGAAGAGATATATAGGGTGAGGTCTGGGAGGGTCCTGAGCCCAGGAACTTCTGTCCACGTGGAGTTGGGGTATGCCACCTTTCCGGTAGATGTGTTCACCTATCCAGAATTTTCCCAAGTTCTGGGGATTTTTATGGAGGCTTCATCCTGTAGGCATGATTGATCATTAACTCCATTTTTAGCCCTTCTCCCTACTCAAGAGAATGAGAGGCAGGGCTGAAAATTCCAATCTTCTAATCATGGCTTGGTCTTTGTATTGACCAACCCTCAACCAGGAGCCACCCAGGAGCCCACCCAGAGTTGCCTTGTTAGAACAAAACATTCCTAACACCCACAAAATTACCTGCCTCTCTCATATTCATACTGGTTTCCCGAGAACTGCACTGGTGCCCAGCATGCATAAATGCAAAGTAAACATTGTTGAATGAATTAATTGGAGAGTCCAAGAAATCTGTGAGTTCTCAGAGAAAAGAATGGAAAAAAAACACACATTTAAAAAATTGGCTAATGGGACTTCCCTGGTGATCCAGTGGTTAAGACTCTGTGCTCTCAGTGCAGGGGGCCCGTGGTTCAATCTCTGGTCAGGAAACTTAAGATCCCGCATGCCGATCGGCGCGGTCAAAAAAAAAAAATTGGCTAATAAAATTGGCTAATAAGTGTCAGGCAGACCACATACATCATCTTGTTAATTCCTTAAAGACATTCTAAGCTGTGGGTATCATTAGCCCCATTTTATAAATGAGGAGATAAGGATTTGAGCTGTTACACAGCTTGTCAACGGACTGGCAAATGCCAGCAGATCCAGGATTCAAATCCGGTGTGGTTAGCTTCAAAGGCTGGGCACTGAGGAAAAGTGACTGATTACTGCCCCCGCGGCCCCCTTCATACCTGCACCTGTGTCTGAGATTTTCCACACAGATTTTGGCTGCATCACTGGAAATCAGAAGGATCATGATGACAGCCATGACAGCCAACAACCATGCCTACATTGATGAAAAATGCTTTTGAGTAAGCCACATTCACAGGCATTATCTTTTTTAATCCAGTAATTGATCTAACAATTGGGGAATGCCTAAGTAATTTTTTTTTTTTTTTTTTTTTTTTTTTTGCGGTACGCGGGCCTCTCACTGCTGTGGCCTCTCCCGTCGCGGAGCACCGGACGCGCAGGCTCAGCGGCCATGGCTCCGCGGCATGTGGGATCCTCCCGGACCGGGGCACGAACCCGTGTCCCCCGCATCGGCAGGCGGACTCCCAACCACTGCGCCACCAGGGAAGCCCCCTAAGTAATTTGTGATATGTGTTTTTGTTTGTTTGTTTAAAAGAGTTAGATCTTCTGTAAATTCTCCTTTTGTCTTTTAAACTCATTTGTAGTTGTTTGTTGTTGTTGCCAGTAGATGGTTTAGCCAAATTTGTCAAACTTGTTAAACTCATCTTTATGATTTGTCTTATAAATTGCAGAACTAATTTACTCATATTTTTCTTATAATCTATTTTTTAACATCAGTTTCTTTACATTTAAGTGTTTGGTACATTGGTGATGAGGTGGGAATTCAATTTTTTTTTTTAATGGCCTAGCTAATTATCTATTCATCTCCATTGATTGACTAATCCAAAGAAAACTTACTTCTGATGGGTCCCCATCACCCCACTGGTATTCAGACTAAAAGCAACACTAGTGGCAGGGAGGCTCATTGGAAAGACTCTATTTATTCCAGAAAGAAGTCAGAACCTTGAGGAGAGTCCCAGGTCTACCCTTAGCTCACAGGATGGCCTTAGACAGGTCCCTTTCCCTCTAGGCACCTTCTTCTAAGTTTACAGCTCTACGATGGTGGGGTGGGGGACAGCAGGGGGTAAGTGAGGCAAGGTGATCTCTGGCAATTGTCCTTCTAAAAGCGTTCTGAAGAATTCTTGAAATAAAAAGAAATGTAAATTTAAATAACACCAAGAGGGAACCTGTTGTTTGTTCTCGCTCCCCCCTACTTCAGCAGGGGCCCCAATAAAGCCTTGCCTGGAAAAAAAAAAAACACACCAAGAGGGACTTCCCTGGTGGTCCAGTGGTTAAGAATCCACCTTCCAATGCAGGGGACGTGGGTTTGATCCCTGGTCAGGGAGCTAAGGTCCCACATACCACGGGACAACTTAGTACGCGCGCCACAACTACGGAGCTAGAGAGCCCATGTGCCGCAAACTACAGAGCCCAGGCACCCTGGAGCCCACGTACCACAACCTGAGAGAGAAAACCCGCATGCCACAGCTAGAGAGAAGCCTGTGCGCCACAAGGAAAGATCCCACATGCCTCAACGAAGATCCTGTGTGCCACAACTGAGACCCGATGCAGCCAAAAATTAAATAAATAAATAAATAAATGACACCAAGAAAGTTTTTTCCACCTGTCAGGCTGGCAAATATTGAAAAGGTTGATAATACTTATTGTTGGCAAAAATGTAGGGAAATAAATTCTCTTAAGCTCACTGCTGATGGGAATATAAATTGATTCTGCTTTTTGAAGGGCAATTTGGTCACAACCATCAAATGTAAAATGCATACATTTTTGGACCCAGCCATTCCACTCTGAGGAATTCTGAGATGTGAAGAATGATATAATATCTTTGATATAATGATAAAATAATATTGACTGTAATGTTTATCGTAGAAAAAACTGGAAACAACCCAAATGTCCACCAATCAAAAGTTGGATATACAATGTACTAGTCAGGGGTTTGAATTCCTAGCTTCCCACCTCCTATGTGACATCGGGCAAGTTACTTAACTGCTTTGTATCCGAGTTTTCTCATCGGTAAAAATGGAATGATAACAGGGTCTACCTCACAGGCTTGCTGTGAGGATTAAATAAGATAATATTCATAAAGTATTGTACCTACAACAGTTCCTGGCACACAGTAACCACCCTCATAATATTAGCTGTCATAACCACAGTATACGTTCTGATGAAAAACTGTGAAAATTTATGGACTGTCCTTTCTATGGAGTGTTGGGTGTTATTGCTGGGAGTTCCCTGATTCTATAGGGGCCTGAGTCTTTCACTGTCTATTTCACAACCCTGTAAATTATAGAAAAATGATAAGAATGCAAATTATTCTTGCTCATAGAAATGCAAATTGATTTTGCCCTGTAAATGTATAAATTAAGAGATAATTCAAAACATCACTCTATGCCCTAAAAATAATATAACCAACTTTGCATCATTAGCAAATTTATTTCTACATTACTGATTGCCTATATACACATTAGCTATATCCTATATATAATACTATACTATATAATATATGGTATATATACTATATATTAATACATATACTAATTAATATATATTTAATCTATATATTAAAACCACTTCAAAGGAGAATCTGATTAGCATATATATGTGTGTGTGTATATATATGGATGTTCCTTCATTAATTACTGAGTTAAATAAAAATCTTTGACAAGTGTTCATTTTATATTTACATGAGAGTCACAATTTTACCTTTAAAAAATTATAACAGTATTTCTAGTATGATCTTATTTTCATTATAAAGATATATATATATATATATATATATATGTTAGAGAAAGCCTAGAAGGATGAACTTAATTAAGGATGAAAATGTTTTTGAAGGATGTCTCAGGCAGGGTTAGGTAGAGAACATTTCAGTTGACTTTTACTCTCTTCTTTATACATTACTATATTGTCCAAACATTTTTATGCTGAACATCTGTTTTATGGAAAGTTCAAAAAACAAAAAACAACCACAACCTATTTTCCTTTTTAAAAGACAAAACTGAAAACTCTCCTGCTGGAACCAGTCATTTGGGATGGGAGGAGAGAGTGCTTATGAGGGGTCAAGTGTAAACAGCTTCCTTACTCTACAGGGCTTTGAGATTGGGTATTTAGGTAAGGAGACCCCAGGAACGGGGAGGCCAGCTTAATTCCCAGAAGATCTATTCTTCCTGACATAGGGCACTAAGGCATAAAATGATCCAAAGTGGTCAAGTGGCTGATCTGGGGGTGGTCAAAGCTGAGAGTTGGGGACTTCCCTGGTGGCGCAGTGGTTAAGAATCCTCCTGCTAATGCAGGGGACACGGGTTTGAGCCCTGGTCCGGGAAGATCCCACATGCCATGGAGCAACTAAGCCCGTGCGCCACAACTACTGAGCCTGCGCTCTAGAGCCCGTGAGCCACAACTACTGAGTCCACATGCCACAACTACTGAAGCCTGCGCACCTAGAGCCCGTGCTCCGCAACAAGAGAAGCCACCGCAATGAGAAGCCCGCGCACTGCGACGAAGACCCAGTGCAGCCATAAATAAATAAATGTATTTTTTAAAAAAGTTGAGAGTTGGACCTGAGCTCTGGCTCTTTCAGCCTCTTTGATCTTGAGCTGGTCAACTAATTCAGCCTCAGGCCATCACCCATAGAAGGTCAGCTCAGGAAAAGACTCACCTAATGCAATCCCTTCTTTCTATCCATGGGAAAACTGAGGCCTGGAGATGGGAGGGAACCCACAGAGGCCACCCAGCAAATTAGGGGTCACCCTAGCACTAGAACCCAGATATCCAGAGTCCTGGCCCAAAGCACTTTTACCAGTAATATTGGGCTGTGTGAAGGGCTTCAAGCGGCAAGTCAAAAAGATTGGCCCGAGAGAAAAAGACATGTTTGAACGGAACACGCCAGGGCCAAGGTCAGAGTTGTGTTTAGGAAGAATTTTCACTCAGAGTGGAGAGGAGCAAAACCACCCCTGGTCTGGGAACTGGGCCGGGAAAGGGGTCTATTTCAGGACCTAACGCTCTACCAGGCCTTTAACAGACTGCCACTGCCATTTAATTGCTTTGGAGGGGAAAACTGGCTGCTCTCTTTTGTTTGAGGAAAAACAGTGTCAGGGGACTTTTGTTATGCAAACAGAGCTGGAAATCCCCCTCAAAATGGAGCAGATACTAAGGCAGCATAAAGGGAAGGCTGCACTTCAGGTGTGTCTGGGGGTATTATGATGTTAACTGGCTTTTCTTGGGGCTGGAGCTGGGCTGGGTAGAGGGTCCTCTTCTCGGGGGTCCCTGCCAGAAACGGAAGAGAAAGGTGGCCCCTTGGGACTGAAAAGGCCAGGTCGGTCTTAAGTTCCTCCTTATTAAGTGCGCTGTTCCCCAGCCTTGAGGCCGCAAATCTCACAATTTTTGCCGTTTCCATGAACTAACCACACTATGGTTAACTTAGTATTTTTCTGTAAATCTACTCACTTTTAATAATTTAAATATATACTTAAAGAGCATTTATATCCCTACCTCAGTGAGAAATCAGTATTATTTTCCTAAAAATAAATATAAGGAAAGCAAAACAGTGTCATAAAATTCCAGCTAGATACTGTTGCCCAAGCTCTGTTATAAAGGGAGATTGGCACGTGTTAGAGAACTTTTGAAAGGATATTAGAAGCAACCCGAGGCGTTCCTCGATTTAATCAGAAGGAATGAAAGGTAAGTGAAAATAGAATAACTATCTCACTACGAGGTTCATTTACTCAATGCCTTTGTGCGAAACGGTGTAAATGTGCTATGGTTCTACCAGTGATCCCTGCCAAACTTTGGAGAATGCTTTGGGCCCTGCTCCCCCACCCATTAGCTGAATAACCTTGGGAAAGTTCCTCAACCTCTCTGAACCTCGGAGTCCTCACTTACAAACGGAACCTACCCTTAGGCTCCTCTGAGAGGTAATAATGGTGATAAAGATGAGGATGATAGTGATGCTATTAGGAAGGCTTTGGTCGAAGTCTTTAAGCTGAACCTTCAGGTATTAGGTGTACTATGGGGAACTGAATGAAGAGTCTGAGTCTTTGCTTAAGAGGGGGAGAGAGACGAGCACAAAGCTGCATGGTCAACAGAAGTTAGCGTTCACCAGGGTGGATTTGTGGAAAACGGAAGCATTCCCTGGAAGGAAGTGAAACTGAATAAAGATATTGAACTTCCACGGTCATGCAAAATGGATGCTCAGATAGGACTGGTTGAGCATTAAAGTGAAAGGTGACCTCTAAATGACAGACCGGGTGTGCGATAAACAACCTACCTCATCCAGCAGTACTGCCACGATGCAATAGAGAGATCCAAAAACTTCTACCATCCCCACAAAGAGATGCCCTCACACAACTTTCAGAAATTGTGCTCACAAGAGATAAATGACAACTCTTTCTGTTATTTCTGGCAGCCGTCTTAGCAGACTGTGCCTAAAGAATTTTGTGGAATATACTTTGCTTCATGGGCAGATAACCAAAAGTTATTTTAAAAAATCGTTTCAATCTTATTAGTGGGGAATTTTTTTTATTGGAAAAGTTTTTCAGAAAACTTTAAAAAGTGTAAGTGAGTGATCTGAACCTGTCATTCTAGTCCTATAAACTCTAACCAAGGTATCTTGATGGTTATACTGTGGGCCTGAGGAAATGAGTATTATAATTACTGTTTTCCATTTTATATGCAAGGAAAATGAGACTATAATATCAGATACCTGCCAGAACACTCAAAGCAGACCTATTCTCCATGGCTTCATTCTTTCCAGTATTTCAACAAATGTTCCAAACATGCTTAACCATAGCTAAGCTCTGGGTCTGGGTGGGTGCGGGGTAGCTATGTACATTTAAAAAAATAAGATGAAGCTTTGCAAAACAATGTGGACAATATGATCTTATTTACGTGAAAGAAAAAAACAGCAAAGCTATATCTTTATGTACGTGTACCATATTTATTAAAGCTTACAAACAGATCTGGTAGCCGTGTTCACAGTTGCGTGGAGTGGGTAGGGAGGGGAGGACTTTAACTTTACCTGTATTGTTTGAGAGAATAATAATAAATTTCTATATTCTTTAGGTTTTTAAAATTTTAAATAAATGATTGTTACAGGCTGAACTGTATCTCCCACAAATTCATATGTTGAAGTCCTAACCCCCAGTATCTCAGAGAGTGACCATATTTGGAAATAGAGTCTTTAAAGAGGTAATTAAATTAAAATGAGGTCATGAGGGTGGGCCTTAATCCAACATGACTGGTGTCATTATAGGAAGAGGAAACTGAGGACACAGACAGACACTGAGAGAAGACCATGTGAAGACATACATCTACAAGCCAAGGGGAGAGTCCTCAGAAGAAATCAACCCTTGATTTCAGACTTCTAGCCTCTAGAATTTTGAGAAAATTAATTTCTGTTGTTTAAGCTACCAAGTCTGTGATATTTGTTGTGAAAGATGTTAAAGAAAAAAAAATCCAATGATACTTGTTGAAGATAGAAAGGCAGACTTTATTCAGGACCACGCTGATAGGTATAGGGACTGCAAAGGGATTTTCCAATGTGGGAGAGAGATGGGGCTAAGCTCCAAATACAGCATGGGCAAGTGGGAATTTGTAGCCAGGGAGCAGGGTGGGGTCAGTGGATGGAAAATTACTGGGAGGAAACGTCAGGGGTAAAAAGAATTCTGGCTAAATCAACCTAATAGGATTTTTGCTGAAGGCAGGCCAGGATAATCAGACATCATTGGGGAGACGGTAGAGGGGATAAGGAACCTGATCAGATATCGAGGGTCAGGGGTTTGGGTTAAACTGACTTAGCAGGGTTCTTGCTAAAACTAGATTTTACAAGGAAGTGCAGAGATGTGCCTAGGAGAAGGCTCATCAGGTTGACTACAGTGTGCTCAAGCAAAGAACCTTTGACACAGCCCTGGTAAACTAATACAACAACCAAGGCGATGTTTCTGACCTCTGGGAGCTCTTAACTTAGTGGGAGAAGCAGTTAATAGTACAACCTCACTATGATACCAGGAAAAGTGGGAGAAGTGCTGCAAAATGCAGAAGCAAGATACTATGGAACTGGGGGTGGGAGACACTGTTGTGCCTGGCAGCTTTCATGGAGGAAGTGGCCTTTGAGCTGGGCCTTGACTGTTGAGTAGCAGAGAAAATGGGGGGGGTTGGGGGTAGGGGGGTGCATGGGGGGAGGGGAGTGGAGGAGACGGGGACTGTTCCTGGAGGAAACACAGAAGCTGGCAGTGAAGGTCTGTTTTCAGCCAGACCGGGGAGCTACACGTGAGCACAGGCTTCACCAGGGGATGCAGGGGAGATGTACCTAGAAGTGTTTGTTGAAGTATCCATTTGTCAGCTATTGCTGACAGCTATCGGCCATCATGGAAAGAGTAACATCATCGTATTTGCTTAGTAGGAAGACCACCCTGAAGTCCATGAGGCCAGGGTTGAACAGTGATGGCCCAAGGGACTTCCATGTCCACAGAAATATTTTATTTGACTCATCTAGCTATTTTTAAAAAATTAACTGTCCTAACATTTCATAAATTATAAATAATTTAGATACATAATTTATTTAAGAATTTACTGATATAATTTGAATCTAGGTAACATTGTTTATAATATATTTTTACATCAATTTTACATAAATTAATAAAATAAAACCAATATATTATAATTATGTTGATGTACTTTATATATAAATAAAAATTTTTTTTCCTTGATCACATTTTTGTTTTCTTTTTTATAACATCTTTATTGGAGTATAATTGCTTTACAATGGTGTGTTAGTTTCTGCTTTATAACAAAGTGAATCAGCTATACATATACATATATCCCCATATCTCCTCCCTCTTGCATCTCCCTCCCACGCTCCCTATCCCACCCCTCTAGGTGATCACAAAGCACGGAGCTGATCTCCCTGTGCTATGCAGCTGCTTCCCACTAGCTATCTATTTTCCATTTGGTAGTGTATATACGTCCATGTCACTCTCTCACTTCGTCCCAGCTTACCCTTCCCCCTCCCTGTGTCCTCAAGTCCATTCTCTATGTCTGCATCTTTATTCCTATCCTGCCCCTAGGTTTTTTATAACTTGTTTTTTTTTTTTTAGATTCCATATATATGTGTTAGCATACGGTATTTGTTTTGCTCTGATTTACTTCACTCTGTATGACAGACTCTAGGTCAATCCACCTCACTACAAATAACTCAGTTTCGTTTCTTTTTATGGCTGAGTAATGTTTCATTGTATATATGTACCACATCTTCTTTATCCATTCAACTGTTGATGGACACTTAGGTTGCTTCCATGTCCTGGCTATTGTAAATAGAGCTGCAATGAACACTGTGGTACATGACTCTTTTTTTTTTTTTTTTTTTTTTTACATGACTCTTTTTGAATTATGGTTTTCTCAGGGTATAAGCCCTGTAGTGGGATTGCTGGGTCGTATGGTAGTTCTATTTTTAGTTTTTAAGGAACCTCCATACTGTTCTCCATAGTGGCTGTATCAATTTACATTCCCACCAACAGTGCAAGAGGGTTCCCTTTTCTCCACACCCTCTCCAGCATTTATTGTTTGTAGATTTTTTGATGATGGCCATTCTGACTGGTGAGGTGATACCTCATTGTAGTTTCGATTTGCATTTCTCTAATGATTAATGATGCTGAACATTCTTTCATGTGTTTGTTGGCAATCCGTGTATCTTCTTTGGAGAAATGTCTATTTAGGTCTTCTGCCCATTGTTGCATTGGGTTGTTTGTTTTTTTAATATTGAGCTTCATGAGCTGCTTGTAAATTTTGGAGATTAATTCTTTGTCAGTTGCTTCATTTGCAAATATTTTCTCCCATTCTGAGGGTTGTCTTTTTGTCTTTTTTATGGTTTTCTTTGCTGTGCAAAAGCTTTTAAGTTTCATTAGGTCCCATTTGTTTATTTTTGTTTTTATTTCCATTTCTCTAGGAGGTGGGTTGAAAAGGATCTTGCTGTGATTTATGTCATAGAGTGTTCTGCCTATGTTTTCCTCTAAGAGTTTGATAGTGTCTGGCCTTACATTTAGGTCTTTAATCCATTTTGAGTTTATTTTTGTGTACGGTGTTAGGGAGTGTTCTAATTTCATTCTTTTACATGTAGCTGTCCAGTTTTCCCAGCACCACTTATTGAAGAGGCTGTCTTTTCTCCATTGTATATTCTTGCCTCCTTTATCAAGGATAAGGTGACCATATGTGCATGGGTTTATCTCTGGGCTTTCTATCCTGTTCCATTGATCTATAGTTCTGTTTTTGTGCCAGTACCATGCTGTATTGATTACTGTAGCTTTGTAGTATAGTCTGAAGTCCAGGAGTCTGATTCCTCCAGCTCCGTTTTTCTTTCTCAAGATTGCTTTGGCTATTCGGGGTCTTTTGTGTTTCCATACAAATTGTGAACTTTTTGGTTCTAGTTCTGTGAAAAATGCCATTGGTAGTTTGATAGGGATTGCATTGAATCTGTAATGAGTCAGAAGAGCTCATAAAATTTCAAAGTTTTTGAAAAATCTTTTAACAAGTGCTGTGGGTTGAATTGCACCCCCCTGCAAGATATGTTGAAGTCCTAACCCTTGGTGCCTGTGACTTCTACTTATTTGGAAATAGGGTCTTCATGGACGCAATTAAGATGTAAATTAAGATGAGGTCTTAGTGGAATAGGATGGACCCTTAGTCAAATATGACTGGTGTCCTTCTCTAGAAGGGACGCAGATACACAAGAGGGAGAATGCCATGTGGCTGGTAATGGAGGCAGAGATTGGGGTGATGCAGCTGTCAGCCAAAGGATCAGCAAGGATTGACTGCCAGAAGCCAGAGAGGCAGGGAAGGATTCGATCCAACCTCAGCCCCTTGATCTCAGATTTCTAACTTCCAACACTGTGGGAGAATACAATGGTTTTAACTACCAGCAGGTGGTACTTTGTTACAGCAGCTGTACGAAACTAATACGACAAGGAACCTATATATTCTCCCAGCAACATTTGGCTGGAGCTAAGGAAGGGAGCCCCCTAGAGGTGAGCCACCAGCCAGGTAGCATCACTCATTCCTCCCAAGGTGCAGGCTCTGTAGCAATAGTCCAGGGGAGAAAAGAGGTCTCAACTAAGGCAGTAACAAGGGTGTGTGTGTGTGTGTGTGTGTGTGTGTGTGTGTGTGTGTGTGTGTAAAGCTTTGTTCTTAGAAACAATCATTCTTTACTTCACGGACAGGGATAAAGTAATACTTATCATTATAAACTGTATTTTATATCACTACCATGAGCCAGGTCCTATGTTGTGAGTTTCTTTGTGTTGTGCCATTTAATCCTCCCTACAACGCTATGTAAAATCCCCACTCTATAGATGAGAACACTGAGGCTCGGAAAGGTTACATGACCTAGACCTAGATTATAAATAAGATACGATATCTACTAGGTGCCAAGCACCTAGCTGAGCACTTTATGTCTGAGCTCATTGAATTCTCACAACACCCTATGAAGTAGGTACCATTATTATCCCTGAGTATATTTCCCCTCCCCCACTGAGACGAGGAAACTGAGGCACAAGAGGTCAAGCAACTTGATCAAGTTAGACACCAGCAAAGCTGGATGATGAATACAAGAGTTTGTGTTTTTGTCTGGATCCAAAGTCCTTGCTGGCTTATCTTTTCATTCATTTGTTCATTGATGAATGCTCTTACGTCTTATGCATTTTTAAAATTATTTATTTATTTATTTGGCTGCGTTGGGTCTTAGCTGAGGCGTGCGGGATCTTTCATTGTGGAGCACAGGCTCTTCACTGCGGCGCACGGGCTCTTCATTGCAGCACGCAGGCTTCTCTCTAGTTGTGGCATGCAGGATCTAGAGTGCGTGGGCTCAGTAGTCATGGCACACGGGCTTCAGAGCACGCGGGCTCGGTAGTTGTGCTGCACAGGCTTAGTTACCCCGTGGCATGTGGGATCTTAGTTCCCTGACCAGGGATCAAACCTGCGTCCCCTGCGTTGGAAGGCAGACTCTTAACCACTGGACCACCAGAGAAGTCCCTGTCTTACGTATTTTTGAAGGAGGCAGCTGGGTTTTGGTGTAGCCTGGGCCTCAGTGTCCCCATCTGTGAAACGTGGTGGGTCTGCTGGCCAATCTTGAAGGTCTCTTCTTGCTCTATAAATCAGTGATTCCCTGGCCTTGGGAATTTAGCAATTATTAATAATACAACAGCTCAGAATATTAACTCATTTGCCAACGTCTCACCAAATGACAGAGCCAGGATTTTAATTCAAGTCCACCTGACTCCAAAAGCTTCTCCACTTCCTCCTGGGCCAGGAAAAGAGAAGAACCAAAAAAGAGACTGAGGAAGTACTGCCGAACCAGATTTGTGTGAGCTACACAAGTGGGACCAAAGGCCAGGAGTTCCAACCATGGAGCTGGCCTGGCATGGGCCTGTGACACCCTCTTGTGGACCGCATCTGAAATGCTCTGCTTTGCCATCTTTTTCATTTTGATACCAGAATAGACGTAGGGATTGGGGGAAGCAGGATGTGGTTTTCCCAGTAGTTTTTGAAAACCAGTGACCCCAGCTACTGTCCTAAAACGGAGACTGCTTGAAGGCATGGGTCACTTAGACAAGCCCAGCTGCCCTGTGTTCATTTACTGATGAAACAAGTTACTTTTTGTTTCTGTCTTCACATCTTGTACATGCTTGTACCAGGTATAAAGCAGTGAACCCAGTAAAAATGGCCCCTTTCCTCCTTTGCGCTCAGAGTGGGGGAGGTCAGACATTAAGCCTGTAAAACCCAGAATAAATATATAGGCAGGAAAGAATTCTTCCTTCACGCTCCCTTTCCTCCTTAGCTTTCTCTCCAGAATCTGGAGGGGAAAAGTGTAAGGTCCATTGGCCCAGGTGAAAGGAGGCCCGGGGGGTAAGAGAAAACATCGACCAGTATGAGGTAGGAGAGGCATTGGGACATAACGACCTCACCTGTTCAACAAGAGACTCTAACTTCCTGCCCAGAAAACAATGGGGCTGACGGGAAGGGAAGATGGGCTTACGCCCCACAACACACCAACCAACACCTGGCCCTGCTGTAGTCTCACCAAATAAGGAATTACCCTGTATAGCAAACCACCCCCTCCCCTTGCAAACCGCCTTCTGCTTTTACCCCAATAAAAATTCCCCTCATCCAGTACTGGACGCGACTTCTCTGGCCCCTTTCTCTCGGACCAGTGAACCTCGCCCGGGAGCGCTCCCTAATAAAGCTCACTGGAAGCTTTCCTTTGTTTCGCGGTGTCGTTTTGTTAAGATCCCACCTTACATTTGGTGCCGAAACCCGGGAGGGGTACCAAGCCCCGCGGGCAGCCGCACGGGCCGCTCCTCCCCTCCCCCAGGAGACAACCAGGGAACCTCTGCTCAGACACCCGATCCGGCAGAAAACGGGGTAAGTCCCTCTCCGTTGTTCCCTCCGACCCTCAGAGTCCCTGCCCTCCGGACTCCCTGTCCTTAAGCGCGGCCGCGTCAGGGATTCCTCCGTCCTCCCTCCGGTCCTCGGGCAACTGTGGAGACGTCCCAATCGCCTGACCGCCCTCCGACCTGCCGTGAATTGGAGAATGAGACCAGGGACGCCTCTCTCCCTCTCCATTCACTCAGGGACAGACTGGGGTCATGGGAACCTCACAATCGAAACCAGATCCTAAGACGCCCCTGGGGTGTCTCTTAGCCAATTTTACAGCCCTCGATTTCTCCCAAGATCACCGCTGTCAGACGGCTTATTTTCTCTTCCACTGTGGCCTGGCCACAATATCCTCTGGACAATCAATTCTGAAGGGACTTTCGATTTTAACATCCTCCGTGATTTAAATAATTACTGCCACAGGACGGGCAAATGGTCCGAGGTGCCCTATGTTCAGGCCTTCTGGTATTTGCGCTCCCGCCCCTATGTCTTAATTGCTCTACCTCCCAGATTCTCCTCGCAAAACAAACTTCTCCAACTCCCTCCGACGAAAACTCCTCCTCTCCTTTAACCGACCCCCCCGAATCTCTTGCTGCCCCCCTTTTACACCTCCCCCACCCTACCCCGAAGCGGTTCCCCCTTCCCCTGAAGCCGCTCCTCCCGCTGCTCCCCCGCCACCGCCGTCAGCTCCTTTGCCCACATCCCTCCCCCCACCAATCAGCGCACACACGCGTTCGCATGATTCTCAGGATCCTAACCTCCTCTGTCCACTGAGGGAGGTAGCAGGGGCAGAAGGACTGGTCCGAGTCCACGTCCTCTTCTCCCTCCAAGATCTCTCTCAAATAGAAAAACGATTGGGTTCCTCCTCTGCTGACTCTTCCCGCTACATTAAGGAGTTCCGCTATCTCTCTCAAGCTTATGATTTAACCTGGCATGATATCTTCGTGGTTCTGTCCTCTACCTTAACCCCAGACGAAAGGGAAAGAATTCAAACTGCTGCCCGAAACCATGAAGATCAGGTCCACCTTACTGATAATTCTATGCCAGTCGGCGTAACCGCTGTGCCGGGCACCGACCCAGGCTGGACATATCAGGACGGCCAAGATGGTCGCCGTAAACGTGATCTCATGATTCAATGCCTCCTAGCTGGCATGCAGGCTGCTGCCCATAAGGTAGTCAATTTTGAAAAACTAAAAGAGATAACCCAAGAACCTAACGAAAATCCAGCTATCTTTCTCAATCGCCTTACAGAGGCCTTAACTCTCTACACCCGGCTGGATCCCGACACCCCGGCAGGGGCAGCGGTCCTAGCCACCCATTTTATTACCCAATCAGCCCCAGACATTCGGAAAAAATTAAAACGGGCAGAGGACGGCCCTCAAACCCCTATTCGAGACCTGGTAAAAATGGCCTTTAAAGTCTAAAATGGCCGTAAGGATTTGGCAGAATCCAGCCGACAGGCTCGGATGCACCAGAAGGTGGCTCTCCAAACCCAAGCTCTTGTGGCCGCCCTAAGGCCGGCCATCTCCCATGGATCACAGCATCCACGGGGTCCGCAAAAGGCAACCCCGCCGGGGGCCTGCTTCAAATGCGGAAAAGAAGGCCACTGGGCTCGTCAATGTCCCAATCCCCAACCTCCTTCTAAGCCCTGTCCCGGCTGCGGGCTAACGGGCCACTGGAAGAGTGACTGCCCTACGGCTGGCCCTCCCTCAGCGTCTCCACGCGGGGGGCAGGCCGACCCAACGGCATTACCACTCGAACTGCTGGGATTGGCTGACGACTGACGGCGCCCGGACTCGAAGAACCCCATCACCCTCGCCGAGCCCAGGGTAAGGCTACAGGTGGCGGGTAAGTCCATCTCATTTTTGGTGGACACGGGGGCCACCTAATCGGTTCTGCCTACCTATTCCGGGCCAGTTTCTCCTTCCCAGATCTCGGTTATGGGTATTGGCGGCAAATCCTTCTCCCCATTTCAAACCGGTTTACTCCCATGTAACCTTGACGGGATGCCATTTACTCATTCCTTTTTAATCATGCCATTCTGCCCGGTTCCCCTCTTAGGCCGAGATATCCTCTCTTACTTAGGGGCCTCCCTCCAGCTGGTCAGACTTGACCCTAAAGTCCCCTCCTCCCAGCTTCTGCTTCCTCTTCTCGGTCTATCTCTAGAACCCTCTCCCTCCTGCCCTCCTCTTTTAACCACACCATACCCAATCAATCCCCAAGTCTGGGATACTTCTAAGCCCATAATAGCAACACACCATTCCCCTGTTCTCATCCGCCTAAAGGACCCCTCCAAGTTTCCGTCAAGGCCCCAATTTCCCATCTCCGAGACTCACCTTAGGGGCCTACAACCTATTATCACCAGACTCCTAAATCAGGGACTTCTTATCCCCACTGACTCTCCCTGCAACACCCCCATCCTGCCTGTCTGCAAGGCCTCTGGGGATTATCGCCTGGTCCAGGATCTCCGAATAATCAATGAGGCCATAATTCCTCTCCACCTGGTAATACCGAACCCATACACCTTGCTCTCCCATATTCCCCCATCCACAACCCACTTTACGGTTTTGGATCTCAAGGATGCCTTCTTCATTATCCCCCTACATCCCGACTCCTATTTCCTCTTTGCCTTTACCTGGACGAATCCGGACACTCATACTTCTAGCCAGCTCACCTGGACAGTTCTTCCCCAGGGCTTCCGCGATAGCCCTCATCTCTTTGGTCAGGCGCTGGCACGGGACCTCACTTCCTGCTCCCTTACCCGCAGCATACTCCTCCAATATGTAGATGACCTCCTCCTTTGCAGCCCATCTCTTAACCTCTCTAGACAACATACCACAGATCTCCTTAATTACCTTGGCTCTCGCGGTTATCGGGTCTCCCCAGCCAAGGCTCAGTTATCTGTATCTTCTGTAACCTACCTGGGGCTCCACCTTACCCCTACCACAAAAAGTCTAACAACCGACCGCACCCGGATTATCCGTGAACTCCAACGCAAACACCAACAGTCCACCTCCCCAAATCCCGATTGGTGGCAATCCACCCTTTTTACCTGGCTAACACCAATCTTGGCCCCTTACTTCTTATTTGTATCCTGTTTATGTTTGCTCCCTGTTTTCTTAGGTTCCTTTGCAGGCGCATGGAAGAAGTCTCTCGAGTAGCCACAAACCAGATGCTTCTCGGCCCTTACACCCTGCTTCCTACAGAACCCCCCACTGGCTCTCCTTAAATCCGGGCCCCCGACCGCCCGACCCCAACGACGCCCCCACTCATGCAGGAAGTAGCCAGAGACAAAACGTCGCCCCAATCCATCAAAGATGTCGGGATGTAAGGTCCATTGGCCCGGGTGAAAGGAGGCCCGGGGGGTAAGAGAAAACATCGACCAGTATGAGGTAGGAGAGGCATTGGGACATAACGACCTCACCTGTTCTGGGAATCAACAAGAGACTCTAACTTCCCGCCCAGAAAACAATGGGGCTGACGGGAAGGGAAAATGGGCTTACGCCCCACAACAGACCAACCAACACCTGGCCCTGCTGTATTCTCACCAAATAAGGAATTACCCTGTATAGCAAACCACCCCCTCCCCTTGCAAGCCGCCTTCTGCTTTTACCCCAATAAAAATTCCCCTCATCCAGTACTGGACGCGACTTCTCTGGCCCCTTTCTCTCGGACCAGTGAACCTCGCCCGGGAGCGCTCCCTAATAAAGCTCACTTGAAGCTTTCCTTTGTTTCGCAGTGCCGTTTTATTAAGATCCGACCTTACAAAAAGGATCTTTGGCAAGACCAAAGAAGAGAGAGAAAGACTTTTTTTTAAGAATAATGATTCATTAAAATGTCTATCTGCTCTCGAAACTTTCATCTGTTTCACATACTGTGCTCTGGGAATTCTAAAATAACTAAATCCTCATACGTACTGAGGCACCACGGGGAAGGGAATACCCCCCTTACCCCCAGTGAAGCCCAGGAGCAGTACTCAGAACCAACCTTGAAGGCTGCAGGGGCCTCTTCCAGGAGGGAGCTGACACCTGGCAGGGAGAGCAGAGGGGTGTAAATGCGGGGTGGGGTTGGGGGTTTTGGTGGAGAAGAATTTTATATGAATGTCTAACCTTCATAACAATCCAATAAAGTCAGGGCCACCATACCTATTTTACAGATGAGGAAACTGAGGTTCAGAGAGCTTAATAAGCTTGCCCAAATCTCAGCATTAACAGCTGTAGTGTTGGAATCTAAGTTTTAGAAAAGCAATAGATTAGGAATCCAAAGTCTGATTTCTAGTCCCAGCTCTGAACACACTTGCTGAGTTGGGCAGGTCAGTTAACATCTTGGATCTCTATTATCTCTTCTGCATAATAGGGGCTTGGTTAGAAAGGCATCCATTTTTCTGCCTGAGCAGAAAAATAGGAAGGGGGCACTGAGGAGCTCCAGTGGTCAGAAGGAGACAGGAGCCCAAGTCCAAGCAAAAACATCAGTTACTGATGAGTGAATCACTGATGCGTGAATGCCGGCTTGCCTGTGATATGTGGTCGCCTGGCAGCCTCTCCTGAGTGGATCCCACAGCTTTCTCAGTAAGAGAACACTCAATATCAGAGACCTCAGAGATTCCCTTATCCAGTTGGTTTTTAAAAAACTTTATTATCTCTCCTGTTAGACTCATACTAGTAATAAAACCCTCTCATGGGAGTGCAGGACTTTACAGTTTACAAATCACATTCATCTCTGTGGTCTCATTTGAATTCTTACCCCTTTTCTGTGAGGTTGACAGGACAAGTGTTGCTATCTCCATTTCACAGAGGATAAAATGGAGGCTCAGAGAAGGTCCAGGGTCAGCTAATAAACAGCTGTCAGTGGCTGTCTGTCCCTCTGACACTTGAGTATGTTTGGATGGGCAGGTAGTCCACTGTGGAAGAGTGGATTACGCTTCCCCTATATAACCTCCCTGGAGCAGAATTATGTGCCCCAACTCTGTCATCATGAAGCCGTAAGACTTGCTCTGGCCAATGAAATGTGAGAAGAAGTGATGTATGTCACTTTGGAACAGAAGGCTGAAGACCCAGCATGTTGTTCACCATGTCTCTTTTCCTTCTGCCATGAAATCTGGCAATGTTCCAGAGAGAGAGAGAGGAGCTCCCTCAGCCTGGGTCCTGGAGTAAAGATAACATGGAACAGGGAAGTAGTTGACCCATCATGGACATAGGGGTGAGCAAGAAATAAACCTTTGGGGTTGTACACCACTGAGATTTGGGAGTTATTTGTTACACAGCAAAACCTAGCTAATATATCTATAAAGACAGTACCCTCTCCTGGGAATAGTGATGTCAGACCCTGGATAAGTATCAGCTGGTCTATGATTGTGTGTGTGTGTGTGTGTCTGGGGCGGCAAAGTGGGTACAGGGAAGGGAAGGCTTAGCGGAGTTTGCCCTGTATCCTATTCCAGTCAGTCTTTCAAACCAGCTACGCATACAGGGGCCTGCTTCCCATCCTTCTCCTCTCTTCTCTCTGTCCCTATTTTTAGTATTTGGTACAGAACTTCGGATCTCTGTTGAATTCCATGATAGCAGATAAAGTTTTTTTTCTTTCCCAAATTATATGGAGAAACTGCTTCAGGAGCTATTGACTGACTCTCAGAAATAATAATTGTAGCTACTGTTTCCTGAGGATTTGCTGACGATCAGGCACTCGTTAAGAGCTTTTCATGCTTTACCTCATTTTCTCTTCACAACTACCTGAGGAATTTGATCCTACTATTTCCTCATGTTAGAGGCAAGAAAATGAAGCCTTAGAGACGTTAAGAAACTTTTTTTTTTTTGGCTGCGTTGGGTCTCCATTGCTGCGCAAGGGCTTTTCTCTAGTTCTGGCAAGTGGGGATTACTCTTCATTGCAGCGCACGGGCTTCTCATTGCGGTGGCTTCTCTTGCTGCGGAGCACGGGCTCTACTAACGTGGACTTCAGTAGTTATGGCACGCGGGCTCTAGAGCGCAGGCTCAGTAGTTGTGGCACAAAGTTGTTCCAGTCTTTGTGGCTTCAGTGTGTAAACCCAGCTTCCCTAGGCCTTTGAGCTCTAATGCTTGCCCCCTCCTAAGCAAAGGAGGGTGGTGTGGCAGAAATGGCCAGTTGCTGCTCAATTTGGGGGAGGGATTTAGGGCTCTGGCAGAGGCCTAATTGTGCATCCGATTCACACAAATGAGGAAATCAGTGAATGAGGGAAGGATAGAAGGATTGGGCATCTGTTGAATGCTCAGAATATTCCAGATACTGTGAATGATCCTTTCTATTACACTTTCTTAGTTGATCTAAACAACCATTCTATGGGAGAAGATCTATTACCCCATTATGTCACTGAGGCTCAGAGAAGTTAACCGCTTTGACTAAGGTCATTTAGCTTATAAAAACTTATGCTAGAAATGGAGCTAGGGTCAGTGTGACTGTGAAAACCATATTCTTTCCTCCATAGCAAACCATTTGCTCACTGTGCCCTTCCACCAAATATAATACAACATAATAAAATCTTGTCCTCTTGTGTTTCTGCACATCTTGTGAGCAGAGGCACTATCATTTGTCCCAGACCATCTTCACAAGGATGTTTGTAGAGCAAACAGCCTTCGAAGATAGAGTATTTCCCTCCAGGGCAAAAGACAGAAATGCTTGCTTCCCACTATAAAAGATTTGGTTTCCCTAAGCTCAGGGTTCCTGACATCCAGGAACTGATGTAAACATGCCGATGCTCATGCTGCATGTGGTGCTGTGGATAATAAAGTTCTTTGTCTCTGACCCGGAAGTCTCGTGTCCTCCGCTCATATCCATGAAACCACGTTACACTAAGTTGTTGGCTTACAACTAGGGTGAGATCTTAGTTCCTGACAGCACCTGCCATATTTGGGCCATGGAAAGAGTTACCATGTTTAATCCAGTTGTGTCACATCACCCATGCTCTTCACTTACATTATTTCAACTAAATGTATAAGGTCAACAAAGCAATAAAGAAAATTTAAATACCACTCTGCCTTCCCTTTTTCTAAATAAGTGCATGCCATGGAGGAAGCATGTGACAAAAGAGTTCAATCTGCTATTTTCTCAGTAGATCTTAGTTTTCATGTGGCTTTCATGGCATGGTCATTTTGCCACACTGAGTGTGATTCAAAGATGCACATTTTTTCATGTAGCATTGCCTCTAAATCTAAACCACCCACTTTGGATGGTCAGCTAAAGAGAAGGCTATCAGATCAAATGCTGGAGGAAAATTCGGAGATGATAAATCAGTCTCCAGTTCGAAGCTCTCCTAAGAAATTTTCAAGTACATCTTTTTTTGTTTGTTTGTTTTGGCTGCACCATGTGGCCTGTGGGATCTTAGTTCCCCGACCAGGGATTGAATCCAGGGAGGAATGAAATCACAGAGTCCTAACCACTGGATCGCCAGGAAATTCCCTCAAGTACATCTTTCACCTCATGTGATTTTTGTTGTTCTTACGGATCAACTTTAGAATGTTCCACCCTCATAAGCTATGACTCCAGACGATTATATAAGGTGGAGGGGGGATATGCTAATGGTCACAAAATTTCTTTTACAATTGAATATAGCATGTACTTATCCTTACATTTATATATCACTTTCTTCTTTAGTACCATAAATTTGAATCTAATCCTTTTTCCATCTCCAGAGACTAAAGAGTCCCATGGACTTAATTTTGACTTCTTAGTCTGCTAAATTTTGAAGTACAGTGTATCAATTGCCATTTCTTTTTTGATTAAACTAGTATTATTTATTTATTTATTTATAATTTTTTTTTTCTTATTAGTTATCTATTTTATACACATCAGTGTATATATGTCAATCCCAATCTCCCAATTCATCACACCACCACCCTCAACCCCCGCCGCTTTCCCCCCTTGGTGTCCATATGTTTTTTCTCTACTTCTGTGTCTCAATTTCTGCTCAGCTGAACCAATCTCTAAACTAGTATTTTTTATTACTGTTTGTTTTTCCTCAATTGAATTATGTATCACTGGAAGTTAATCAACTACATTTGAACATATATTAGTTTTTAAAATTAGGTAGTAGTACATGGTAATAAATACCAGAGTACAAATTGTATTAGTTCTGCTATATCTTCAATATTACCTCAGGGATTGGGACAACAATATTTTAATGTCTGGTTCTGGATTGATGGCAACTCCAAAACTACTACATAAAAAAAGGGTGAGCATAGAGAGAGATAGAGGAAAAAGAATGTACAGTCCAAGATAAGTCTATGAACCAAAATTCTAAAACATATGAGTAAACTTAACAAATTTAAGCCTATAAAACCAATAAGGAGATGAATCATTTTGGTTTAAATAAACACAATAGAGAGATCTGAAAATGAATTTCAAGTTTGGGCTCTGGAAAAAGATAAAGAATAGAATAACATCTATTTTTACAAAAGAAATTATAAAAATATAAACAGGTGTAAATGAAACAAGAACAAGTAGATATGAAAAAGAATCAGTACTGGAGTGATCAATATCATGAATCTCCTCTAGGAATGGGTGACCCCTCATACATTTGCTGTATCTTCCAGCTGAGTGCCAGCTTGTGTTATTCAATCTAGGACTGCGAAGTTAAGCTGTGTGTGAGCATGGTGGGGGCAGTTTCAGTCCCCTTCCATCTAAAGCCCTCCACCATGCCATCCAAAGTCCCCTTCCATGTGGTCTTTCTCCATTTGTGTTTTCCTTTGCTGAAGAAGCAACGGGCAGAACAGATTAGTAAGTAACAGATATCCGGGGGTTGCCAGTGTCCTCTTCCTGCAGGCACGCCCAGTCTTCACTAGTGATTCTCTGGGAGCCCTTCTCTCTTGCCTCTAAGAGGGACTACAACCCCCCATGGAGGGAGAGGAAGGGATGGGTCTCTTTTCAGAAAACTGCATTTGCCCTCAAGCCTGGCTTCCCTCCCTTCTCTCCATTCTTTCTTTGCACTGATTAGTGGTGATGGTTTGTCTGTGGGAGAAGGGTGGGAATGGGGAATAGGTGGAGTAGTGGAGTAGGAACTGATGGAAGGGCTGGTAGAATAACAATAATGGCTCTTCAAATGCCCTGCTGGAAGGTAGCTGGTTCCAACCACTGGCAGTTCTTTAAATATAGAATGTGGGCTCCTTATGGACTTTTTGGTTCGGATTTGGGTTTCAGCAGCAGTTTCAGGACAATAGGAAAAAGCTCTCTTAATGTCCAATTACACAAGAATATATGTCTATTATCCTTTCCTTTTATAATTTAATAAATGTTGGCATACTATTTACTTTTCCATATCTTGTTTTTTTCACTTGAAGTATTTCCTAGAGATTGTTCCATATCAGGATATGTACATGTGCCTCATTCTTTTTTATTGCTTCATATATTCCACAATATGGATGTACTAAAATTTATTACAACGGCTCTCTAGTGACAGTTAGTCTCTAGTCTTTTGCTATTACAAACAGTGCTACAATGAACATTTTGCATATACTCTTTTCATGTAAATAGCTTTTTTTTTAAAAAAAGAAAACTTAACTAGAAACCCTGACAGATGTTTGTCATCCAAAGGACAGTCCATTTTAAGTATGCTGCAGTTAGTGTCACACAACCTCTTCCTACTTTGAAAATTCTGTGAATTATTACAAGAATTGCCAATTTCTACTCTTTAATTGCACTGCTTAGCATGTGATAGGCATTCTGCATTCACAACGTTTCTTTTCAATGCAGCTTCAAAGTGTAATGACTTTGACACAGATTTAAGCAAATTTAGAGATCTACATTTAAGCTGCTAAATGCAAATAAAGCGTGAACTACAAAGTAATGCTTAGGATGGGAGATCTGAAGTTATATGTGTTTGAATTCAAATCCCAGTACCAGTTTTTACCTATATGACTTTAGCCCTGTATGACACTCAGTTTTCTCATTCATAAAATGGGGTGAATAGAGTAGTGACTTCATGGGGATGTTGTAGGGATTAAATAAGAAAATATGCATGATTCTTAGGACATTTCCTGGAACACAATAAGTGTTCAGTAAGCATTAGCTATACATAAAGGTTTCAGTTCAGGTGACAATTGTATAGATACAAACTTTCTAGCCAGACATAAGTTCATAGCTGGACCAGTAGTGTCAGTTGGTTCATAGCTTTCTCCTTTATTTGGTACAGGCAAATTTCCTGATTTCAGAGATATTAAATTGTGAAACAAACAAACTATACTTATTGGAGTTAAAGAATATAGAAATAGGGGCTTCCCTGGTGGCGCAGTGGTTGAGAGTCCGCCTGCCAATGCAGGGGACGCGGGTTCGTGCCCGGGTCCGGGAGGATCCCACATGCCACAGAGCGGCTGGGCCTGTGAGCCATGGCCGCTGAGCCTGCGTGTCTGGAGCCTGATGGATTACCTTATAGATTAGTATTACCTGATATTAGGTTATCATGTAATAACCATCCCATGTATTAAATTCTCATATGCCAAGCATTTTGCATATATTATCTCATTAAATTTTCACAAGGACTCATGTGAGATAGATATTATTATTCTTATTCTGAAGAGACTGAAGATCTGACAAATCAAGTGACATGCCCAAAGATATCATTAGTAAGTTGTAGAGCAGGGATTCACTCTCAGATCGTTCTGAAAAAAAGATATTTGTAAGTTCCCATACATTTTTCCAATGAAATCTCACTTACGCATGGCAGAACCAGCTTATGAAAGGTCTTGAATGCTAAAAGCAGGCTTGAACTTCATTTTGGTGGATTGAGGCAGGGCTGTCTTATCCATTAGGTACAGCAGGCACAGTGCCTAGGGTCCACAATACTTTTAAGGGTCTATAAAAATGTTTAAGTTCAAAATCAGAAGAGAAAAATGGACTTTTACATTGAAGAAAATGACTTGCTATATAACATTAATATATTTATCTGTATATTAATGCATTTGTAAAATATGAAATATATATTAAATATTATCTACTACATAAATATATATATTATATATCCACAAGCGCAAAGCAAAAGTGCCCGGGGCCATGAAAGTCAGAATGCGGCCTTGTACCGGGGTGCGCTAAACTTTCTGGGGAGGTGATATAGCAGACTAAGTTGGAAGAGGGTGGTAGGTGGTGGCCAGATTCTGAAAAATGTCACAATTTCTCTCCTCCCATCAAAGTCACCCCCCAAAGGGAGGTTGTAAGGGACAGAGGTGAAACATAGGGCAGAAAGTGCCACTTCCTAGCTGCATGATTTTGGACAAGTGACTTGATCAATCTGAGCCTCAGTTTCACCATCAATAAAATGGAGATATGTACCTCCTGAGGTTGTTGGACAGGGACCTAGGTGCCGTGTTCACCGTTAGGTACGAATCGCTTGATACATACATGTTGAATGAATTCAGTAAATGTGTGCTTTGCACAGTGGTCGGTGTAAGGTAAGCCTCCAGTAAGTGGTAGCTGCTAGCATTAAAAATAGTAAAAAGTCCCCATAGTTACAACCCTAGCGCTGCAGAACCCAGACGTACCTCAGCAGGTCCTACGGAAACCTGCGCAGTAACTTCCCACAGGAGGCGAGGACGCGCGACTGCGCTTGCGCAAAAGCGCTTTCCTCCGCCCCTTCGGGCGCGAGGAC
This sequence comes from Orcinus orca, assembly GCF_937001465.1. Classification (NCBI taxonomy): domain Eukaryota; kingdom Metazoa; phylum Chordata; class Mammalia; order Artiodactyla; family Delphinidae; genus Orcinus; species Orcinus orca. Next base: position 107,412,642 of record NC_064564.1, on the reverse strand, counting down.
CAGAGGGGCGGGTTCGGCAGCGTTGCGACGAGTCCAGAGGGGAGGACTGAGGAAGGGGCGTGGCCAGCAGGCCGGGCCACGGCCACACTCTTCCGGGCTTCTCCAGCTGCGTGCGCATCCTCCTCCCCCCTTCTTTTGTGGTCCGGCCCATTGCGAGGGTGACAGGAAACCCTGTGCAGGGAGCGCCGCCATCTTGGACGTGCCCGAGGAAGACCCTGAGGGAGCTGCAGGAACGTCGCCGCTGCCACCGCCACTGCCGCCAGTGCGTCTGCAGCCTCTCGGCCTGCCCGCTGCTTGCCGGCGCCTCGGCCGACCGCCCCCGCCCCTCTCCTGCTGCGCCCGCCCTCCTCTTCCTCGTCCTGACGCCCCCCTCACTCCCGGAAAGCTGCCCAGCCACCAGCAACCCCCCAGGTAACCCAGGCCTTCCGCAGTGTCCGGGGGGCCGGGGCTTCCTCGCCGGGCTCTCCCCGGGCCGGGGGTGGGGACGACGGCGGGCCCGGGGCGCGGGCGAGGGGCGTTGCAGGGTGGGCCGTGTCAGGCCGCGGCGAGACCGGGGTCGGCGGTGGGCGCCGCGGCGGCCTGACAGGAGTCCATGCGGGGGCGAGGGTGTCCCCACGCGGCGCCCGCCGAAGGTCCGATCCTCCCCGCCCAGTCGAGGGCTCCGGGGCGCGGCGTGGGCAAGGGTGTGTTCGGCCTCGCCTTCCCCGCCTCCTCCGCCGGCCTGGGCCGACTCGCACCTCCCGCGGGCCCCGTCTCCTTGCCGCCACTCTCGGCGGCCGCCGACCTCCCCCGCCGGGTTTGTCCACGCGGGCCGCGCCGCTCTGCAGCTCACGAGCCCCGGACGTGGCGTTCCCCGGCCCGTAGGCCGCGTCCGGCCCCGAGCACAAAAGGCAGCAGCCCGCAGCCCCGCTGGCCTCTTGGACCGTCTGCGACGTCCTTGTCGATGTGGGTAGGCTCTCTTGGACTCGGGCTGGGCAGGGGTCTGGGCGTCCGAGGTTCTGGTTTGGGTGAAGCCCTGTAAGGTCTGTGACATCCTCTAAGACCCCGATGCTAGCTGGCATCTAGAAATAACGAAGACAAAAAGTTTTGGCTTTTCTAGAATTTAAGAAAAGAAGGCGGAAGAAGCGTGTTTCGGTGGTTTGCACTTTACCGTGTGCCAGACCCGGATTTAGGTGTCTTCCAACAGGTTTATCTTGCTTCACGGGGCCCTGGGGGATAAGTGTCTCCATCTCCCAAGTGAGGAAACTGAGGCTTGAAGGTGTGGTGTGGCTGGTTAATGATGGTATAGGCAAACTCAGGTTAGGCCAGGGTTACACACAGGACCATTTAAAATGTAGCTACGGCTTAATTCCTTTTTTGCTATGTTTGCATTTGGGTAACAGCTGATTACTCCTTTAGAACCCAGAGTCTGTCGTGTGGGCCGCTACACTGCCAGTCCTCATTTTCACCACCCCAGAGGAGAGATGGCAAGATTTCCATTTTATATTTGAAGGAGAAGCTGGGTTTCGCAGAGAGCAAATGCTTTCCTGGTGGTCCCACAGCAAGTGTCAGTGTCCAGATTTGGACTCTTGCAAAGTTTACTGCTCGGTTCCATTACTGTCACAACTGCCTTTTATTTAGGGGTGGTTATTGAGGACAAATGTGACCTTGCGATAACCCAGCTCCCACTCGCCCACCCCCCAAGACTTCCCCAAATGTTTTTTCAGATTTCTGCTTACACCCATTTACTTGGTCATGCCTTTGAGACATGTAGTGGTTAGGAGTTTGGAGGGTTCCCACGCCCGTATTGCCACTTCCTAGTTAAGTGACGTTAAGCAAGTCACTTAACTTCTCAGACTAAGTGTCCTTATCTGTTCACGGGATAACTGTACGTACAATTTAGAGTTGTTGTGAAGATTAAATGGGGTTTAAAACCCTTAGCACATTGCTTGGAATATGGTAAGTGCCCCGTTGTCTCTAACAGTGCCAAGCATGTAGTGGGTGTTTAGTATTTGTTGATTGAGAGGAGCATGGCTTTAGAGAGCTGTAGAGTTAGACCTGGGCCTTAATCTTAGCTTTCCCTTAGTAGTATATGACCATTGGTATATCTCCTCTCTGAGCTGGTTTCCTTATCTGTAAAATGAGTTAGTTTTTAGAATTAGAGATTACTTATAAAGTAGCTGGCATATAATAGTCACTCAGTAAATGGCCGTTATTGTAAAGAAGTAAAACCTTTAGATATTAATAACCTAAAAAATTCCTTGGAATTAAAGCTACATTTTAAAAAGATTTTGTTTTTCATATTTCATGTTACACTTTATAGTTGTTGCATACTTCAGCTATGCAACAGAATGTGGAGTGTTTTTACAACTGATTATTAGTCTTAAATATCTTTGCATAATCTCAGTAAGATATTGTACAATTAGAGGAAACTTTGGGTTAAGGCAAGTAAGATATTTTAAAACTAGAGCTATTGAGAGATGTTTCATTTTTTAAAAAAAGCTTGAAACATTTTTATGTGATTAAAAATGTTGGGCATGCCGGGAGTCAGCAATGCACATATAGAGGTATCAAAGATACTATTATTTTAAGAAACTATTTTTTCTAGACAATTTTAAACATATACAAAGTAGAGTAGTATGTTGAGCCTTCATATATCCATCAGCCAGTGTCATCAGTGATCAGTCTCCTTTCATCTATATACACCTGTACCTCTCCACCAAATTACATTTTTTGTTGTTGTTTTTTCTTGTTGTTTTGATTTTTATTGGGGTATAGTTGATTTACAGTGTTGTGTTAGTTTTCTCTGTACAGCGAAGTGAATCATTTATACATATACATATATCCACTCTTTTTTAGATTCTTTTCCATCTACCAAATTATTTTGAAGGAAATCTCAGACATCATTTCATCAGTAGATTTTTCACTTATTGCTAATCCTTTTAACTCTAACGGTAAGTGCAGGGTTTTAGTTTTGTTTTGTTTTCCTCCTAAGTACTTTCCTTCTGTGGACAGAGGTACAACAGTAAAGTACTTTATTTCCTATTCACAGTGTGCTGTCATAATTAGGTGGAAACTTTTGTCTTTCTCGTGATACAAGAGAAATCTGTTTTTTTCTTATCACATTATTAATTTATATAAAAGTGTGACTTTAAATATCTTGTCAAAAGTGAGGTGATTTTTAAAGTGCGTCTCAGAAATGAGCGGGTTATTTTCAGAGGTTGCGTTAGTGTTGAGGAAAGGAAATTGAGCATACATTTTGATTAGATTAGTTTAGTAGATTAACTCCCAAAGTTCTGTGTCCACTTAACTGACAAATCAAGTAGCATTCCACTTTAGTGGGCTTGTAAGCACACCAAAATGGTTCTCTTCTTGAGTTCCCTGAAGGGAGGGACCCCTTTATTTCATTACTGTGTTGTAATGTATTTCGTTACTGTATTGTATAATTTCATTACTGTATTGTCAAAGCCTAGCATAAGGCTTTGTGTCTAGTAGATAATTTAAAATTTTTTTTATATTGGAATCACAAATGCAGTTTATCCTGGCTCAGGTGTTTTTAACAGTGTTCTTCATGTAAAAAAAAAACCCACTTAATTCTAACAATAAGGATAAGAATTTAAATCACCTAGAATATTTTTATTCGGGGGTAGCTTTTTTCCTGTGTTGTCTTGAATCAGTTACGTAAAAATTACACAGTAACATCTTATGTTCTAAGAGTGGAATAAAATAGCTGTGTAACAGTTGTGAAAGGATTAGTCAGACAAGTGCATAAGGTAACACAGCAAGGAGTCAAACCATAAGAAAATGAAAAAATGCCCTCCATTATTGGGGTGTTTTCTGTTTGTGTGTTTGGTTTTTTGTTTGTTTGTTTATTTTTTTTTGTCTGCGCCCCAGAGCTTGTGGGATCTTAGTACCTGAACTAGGGATTGAACCTGGACTCCCGGCTGTGAAAGCACAGAGTCCTGACCACTAGACTGCCAGGGAATTCTCCTGTTTGTTTTTTGAGTCTAATCACGAATCACTTCATATGATGTTCCCCATATTATTGGTAAATGTGGAAGTAATGTTGGAAGTATTATGACTGGGATTTTTTGTTTGTTTGTTCTTGTTTTGTATTAGAATTATATATAAAAATGCTTAAAAATATTTGTCTTTTTTTCCTCTACTTTTAATATTTTAGAATATTACTAATGAATATAGTACATGCTTATAGTGTCCTCACAGGAATATATAAAGACAGTTAATAATTTTCCCCTTTTTTCCTCTCAATCTGTGTATTAATTTTTCACAGCTTGGTGTGTATCCTTCCATAGTATATGCATATAGGATTGAATGTGTATGTGTTCAAAAATGGGATGTGCTATCATAAAACTCTGCAGCATGCTCTTTTTCACTTAAAATCATGGATATATTTCCAGGTTAATACTTATATCTAAATGGTTTTTAAACTAGATTTATATTATTTCATAGTACAGATGTACTTTAGTCATTTCCCTGTTGACGAGTGTGTAGATTGTTTCCAGTTTTTTGCTGTAAAAATGCTGCATTAAATGCACTTGCACCTGTAAATTATGGACTGATGCTTTTGTTTCTGTAGACTACTTTTTAAAAAATAAATTTCTTTATTTTTATTTTTGGCTGTGTTGGGTCTTCGTTGCTGTGCGCGGGCTTTCTCTAGTTGCGGTGAGCGGGGGCTACTCTTTGTTGCAATGCTCAGGCTTCTCATTGTCGTGGCTCCTCTTGTGGAGCACGGACTCTAGGCGAGCAAGCTTCAGTAGTTGTGGCATGTGGGCTCAGTAGCTGTGGCCTGTAGGCTCTAGACCTCAGGCTCAGTAGTTGTGGCACATGGGCTTAGTTGCTCCGCGGCATGTCTGATCTTCCTGGGCCAGGGCTCGAACCCGTGTCCCTTGCATTGGCAGGCAGATTCTTAACCACTGCACCAACAGGGAAGCCCTGTAGACTACTTCTAAGTGGGTTTCTTGGCCAAAGGGTGATTTGGGTTGTTTTTAAGATATTAAAATATACTGATTACTTCCCCAAAATATTGTGACACTTCAGATTCCCACAAGCAGAGTAAATGAAAGTGCCTACCTTCACATCTGTATCTGCACATTTCAAAACTAGTCGTTTATATGTATAGTTTTATTTGGAAAGGTGTCTGATTCAGTATATGGAGACTATGTGATACTATTTTGGCCCAACAATGATTAGTGTTTAATGTGCATTTAGTAACCATTTAGATCTATATGTATTGGCCTGGAAATAGATCCATGATATTGTTAAGTGAAAAAAAGCATGCTGCAGTTTCATTCAATAGCATACCCCATTTTAAATATATTTCTCACCTTAACAGTGGTATGTGTTTCATGTTCACGAGATGAGGTTGAGAAATCCTTTGTTACAGCATCATTAGGCAAAGTTAATATTTAAATGGGGCCACAGAATAATTATTAGTGTTTAATATGCATTTAGTAAACATTCTTCTTGACAACCAGGAAGTTTAGGACTAAATTTTACATGGACTGATAGTAAAACTATTACCTTAACTTTGAGTATTAATTAACCTCCATCTTTCTCTGATTTTGATTTTTTGCTTTTATTTTATCAACCTACATATATATGTTTTTAATGAGCTACTTTAGATAGAGAAAATCATGTTCTTTGGAGTCAGGTTTGGGTTCAGGTTCCAACTCTGCTATTTGCTAACTTTGTAAACCAACCAAATCAGTGAATTTCCCCAAACCTCAGTTCCTTCAGTTTTTACGTGGACATAATGGTAACGACTCTGCAGAGTTGTAAGACTTGAGTAAGAATTATACAAGACAACATAGGGAAAAGTAGTGCACATCCTCACATGGCTTACTCTCAACAAATGTTAGTTCCCTTCAGAAACTTTTTTGTAAATAGATATAATATGAATCGTTGTTACTAGTATTATCACTTACCCATATCTACAAATCCTGATCATAGTGCATCCTCTGAATGTAGTTATTTAATAACGCCTATTCAGAATATTAAGTTAGAACCAGGTGAGTGAACTGAGAAAGATTTGTGTCCCAAAGTACCGCTGTCGGGTTTTGTGGTGCATCTCAACTGTGGAGGAGGCCAAATAATATAGTGATTAAGAGAGGGTTTTCTGCAGTCAGAACAGTTGTAGGTTCAGTATAGACTTGACCACTTAGCTCTATGACGTGAGCATATTACTTACCTGTTGAGTCTTACCTGTGAAATGAGGATAATAGTCACCATTTTATATAAAGGTAGTAGTGAGGATTAAATGAAATAGCAGCATGTAAAGTATTCAGCACATTGCCTGGCATATGTTAAATGCCCAATAAATGGTAACTATAACAATTGTGTTTGTTATTAGTTTACAGATTGTTCATCACATATTTAATGACTTGTCTGCTTCTTGTCTTTAAGAAAAAGGTGTTAAAGGAGATCTTATTTATATGTGAATTTTATTCAAATGATTTTTGTAGAACATGTAACAAGGTGCATTTTAACCACACCAATCACACATTTGCTGTGCACAGATTACAGGATATTACCAAGATTTTAAAATTAGTGGATATTGTAGTGTTGAGTGGACTCATGTTTTCAGAGTGTTTGAACTCGACCAATATTTCTTGCTCTCCCAATACCACTTTTTTTTTTTTTTCACTTTTTGAGTTCTCAAAGTAAGTAAAGCAGAAGCACACTTAAGTAATAGGGGAAAAACTTTTTTCTCCCTTCCAAAGCTTGTTAAAAATATATTCCTCACCTTAACATTGGTATGTTTCATGTTCAAGAAATGAGGTTGAGAAATCCTTAAAGCAGTATTAAGCATAATTAATAGTTAAAAGGTGCCACTTGAACATGGTTCTACTGCAAATACATAGTTTTGAGTGAATGCTATCAATAAACTATGGGAGTCTATTTAAACCTAACTAGTATCTTACCTTAGAATAATAAAAAGAGGCCTTGTGTTAGTGGCTACAGTGCTAGATATTTTTGCTTTCCTATTTACTGAAATTAGTAAATTTTAGTAGTTCTCCTTTAACTCTGCTTTTAGGATTTTTATTGTAATTTTTAAGAAACTTGACCAGAAAATTGTGTACTGAGGTGGAGACAGGGTGCTGGTATTCAGTCTGAAATAGGGATCATTCTCTTCTATTTGGAAATAGTTTATACTAATTAATGCTTAGAAATTAAAAAAAATTCAAAATTAGTCATCTCAGTAGATATTTAATTAATTAATGCTTGTGTGATAATTAGCAAGTACACAAATTAGTACAGCTAGAATTGGTTTATAATTTCATGATTAACCTTTAGAACATTTCAAGTAGAAACTGGGATTGTTAGAGGCCATAGTTTTAACGTAAAATGAAGGGAAGCAAAGTATGTACAGCTACAATGTTCAGTTAGAAGAGAGAAAAGAAATAGGAAAATCAGAAGAGGGAGAGCTTGAGAGTAACAGTAATTTAAAGGTGACTAATTACCTTCCCCCAAGTTTGAATAGGGAAAAAGAAGTTAAAAGAGGAGTTAAAAATGAATTGGATGAGAAGAACCTGAGAGAAATGCAGCCCAAGAGGAAATTAATAACCTTTAAATATCATTTTTATTGTGAGATTATTTTTTCCTTGTCTTTAGGATCTGGTTCAGAGATGTAGTAAATAATACAGACCAGTTTGAGCCTCAGGACCAAGTTCATTCTTGTTTCTGGAAAAAGGGAATCAAATTAGTATGATGTTCAGAATCAGAGTTACTTTAACTAGAAACTCTTTCCTGAAGGAACTGGTTAAGGGAGTTTTCTGTGATGTGACTGATTATAAATGTGTTACATCATGTCCCACTTTTGTTGAATGTAGTTCATACAGCTAAGTGGGAAGACTATACTGTGTGAAATTATCTAATAATTTACTGTAATTGACAACTTCCTCTTCCCTGGTAACAATAATTCACTTATTCTAAGTATATACTTTTTCTACAGGTTAAATTTTATTAGTTACTTAGAAATTTTATTTGAAATATGACTTATGCTCTGTTAATTTCAGTAAATGAGTTTCCCCAATCATACTAAATGTCTGGCTTGTGTATGCGACAGTTGGCCAAAACAGTAAAATCCAGGTTAAAAAAATACTGGAAATAAATTTTTTAAAAAATAGGGTTAAACCTTCATATTTATAAAGAATTTTTATCTTAAGCTTTTTGGCTACACCGTGTGGCTTTTGGGATCTAAGTTCCCCAACCACGGATCGAATCCCGACCCTTGGCAGTGAAAGCGTGCAGTCCTAACCACTGGACCACCAGGGAATTCCCTGAAAACTGCTTTGAGAATAAATTTTTTTCTTTCAATTTTATTGGGGAATAAAATTTATTGTACGTTATTACCAGCATTAAAATTCACCTCATATTTCTCTAGCACCTAGCACAGTGTCTGACACATTCAAGGCATTTGTTTGAATAAATTGGAGAGGTTTTTTTTAAGTTATTAAAAGTAGAAGAGGGGCTTCCCTGGTGGCACAGTGGTTTGGAGTCCGCCTTCCGATGCAGGGGACACAGGTTCGTGCCGCTGTCAGGGAGGATCCCACATGCCAAGGGGTGGCTGGGCCCGTGGGCCATGGCCTCTGGCCCTGCGCGTCCGGAGCCTGTGCTCCGTGATGGGAGGGGCCCCATTGGTGAGAGGCCCGCGTATCGCAAAAAAAAAAAAAAAAAAAAGAGAAATTAGAATTCTTTAGGTTAAGTCTTCTCTGAGGGTAAGAAATGGGCTGTGATCTTTAAGAATACCTTCTAATAAACAAACATGCAAATTTTAGAACCACAATATGCTATTATTTCTGTTAGCTCCTAGAATAATATATAGCAGGCATTTGGTATATTGTTAATCTTCAAATCCTATATTAGGTTGAGCTATATGAAATTGTCAATAATTGACTTTTTAAAAAAACTATAAGAAAAACAGATTCATGTGGTTCTAATTCTGACATTTATTTGGTTTAGAAATAATATGATTACTCTTTCTTTGGATGCTATGCTAATTGATAATTTCAGGTAGAGTAAAAAGGTTATTTTGTGTTTATAAGTTGGTGGTTACTTTTTATAACATTCTGTTGTAAAATCAAAGAGTTCCAAACAAATAGGTCATCAGTATTCACTTGATCAGTTAACAGGGATGGGGACCTTAATAGGGGAGGAGGATTATTTATAATGATGATACTGTTTAACTTAAATTTATAAAGATTTTCTTGTTTGAAAATTTTCAGAGTAGCATTTCTTATTGGGTATTTCCTAAAGTGAAATATTGGAATTGGTTTTATATATGTTCTTATATTTCTGGGGATAATACATGAGAATGTTAAAGCATGTTCATCTAAGTGAATTTGTGCATTTGATCATTTTGGAAAATGCAGTTTTGCTCTGATATTGTAACCAACATTTTGTTTATAATCACTGTGCTTTATTTTATATATCTTTAAAGGATACACAGCTTGGGTGACTTGTGTATACTTTTTTTCTGAAGTAACACAGTTTTCTTTGTTTTTAGTGCCACAATGGCAACTGCACCATACAACTACTCTTACATCTTTAAATATATTATTATTGGTAAGTTTATTTAACTTATACTGTTGTTCTCCAAAGAAGGTTAAAATGCAAAATATTTATATGCTAATACTTAATGTAGTACTCCAGAAGAAGTGAAGGATTTTCTTTCTCACTGCAAAATTAAAGCTCCTTTGATAAGGTTTATTTTTGTACCAGTGATGTACCTTTTGCTTTGTGACCCTGGGTACTTCTGTAGTACAAAGCTGGGTACCTTTGAAGTGATGTTGGTTTTTCTTGAGGGCTACCTGAAAGTTTGTTAATACTGGGAATGAGATTAACTTCGTAGGAGTGCTGATACATCCAGAAATATCATGAAAGCTCTCAGAGCCCCCTGGATTCCAACAGTTGATAAAGATTCAGAGTAATTGTGTAAGATACATAAAATATAATGGTGGTTTTTCTCTTAATAAGTTTTGAGATTTAGCTCAAATTAAGACAATGCTGTTTATCCAGATACAGTTTTAAGAGCACAGTTGAAAGTATACATATTATTCTGTTAATTCATATTAGAACAGTTTGGTTTAATGTTGAGCTTATGTGACTGTATTGTAATGCTTCCTTCATCATAGGTTAAATTACTGTTAGTACAGTTAGAGATGATATCTCTTCTGTTACGATTTTCATGTGATGTACATTCTTTTGTGGAATTCTACAAGAAATACGAGATAAGATGGGATCTAGTGAATCAAGCTTCCCAAACTTATTATTTCTACTTGTTATATGCTGCCCTTTTGGTCACTCCTAGGAGTTTCTGACTTTTTTGCATGGGTTAAGGGAAAAGAACAAAAAAAGTTGAAATAGTTCAAAGTAAAAAATACTATGTTTCTCTGTTAAAAAGCTTTTGCCAGCTGGTGTCTATTTATTAACATAATTCATAACCAAATTCTGTCACTGGTGAAGGTTGGGAATATTCATTTTATATATCACAGTGAAAACTGACCTTTAGGATCTTTTGAACTCGTTATAAATTATGGAAATAGAACTTTTTTAAGTGCCCCAGAAGTTTGTGATGTGATATGGTAGAAGGGGTATAGCAATCATTGAAGAGTATAAAATTATAAGTATAAAATTGAGAAATATAATTACCACTTGAAACTTTTTTTTTAAACAGGGGACATGGGAGTAGGAAAATCTTGCTTGCTTCATCAATTTACAGAAAAAAAGTGTAAGTTCAATATGTAAGATAAAACATTAGTAAATTCTTTATTGTCACATGACACTTATTTTCAGTGTATTCTATGCAATTAAATATAACCTTTCCCTATATATGCACTTTTGTCTTTAGGAAGTGATTTTTTTTTTTAATAGGTGCAGACAAAATGAAATATACCTGTATGTATAGAGTGTTGGCTTTTTATGCCATAAATAACTTGATTGACTTGTTTAGATTTTTTTGATGATATAAACTTAAATTTTAAAAGTGTATACTGTAAAAAATTTTTAAAAATTACAGTGTCAAACTTAAGTAATCTTTTTCTTGTTCTCTGACTTTCCATTATAGAAATTATCTTATTGGGGGAAATTTGCTCATATATCATTTGCTAATAACTCAATAATAATAGATTGGAAATATTTAAGGTGGAATTCTTTCTACATTCATGACTGGTTGATTAAGATTCAAAGTGTACTACTCTATCTTGGGTGGTAGGGGAAGGGGGCATTGTATTTTATGTAACCGATAGGCTAAATATAGTTGAAATTGTTTCCAGTAGTTGAAATCATATCTATGGCATTTTTTTTTCCTATGGCATTTTTTGGCTTAATGTAACATTTTATGAAGTGTCCAGCAGTCTGTGTGTACTATAGAAGAGAATAATAGCGGGTTTAGGTTTTCAGTGGCCTAATTATAAGGAAAGGACTAATAAAATTGTTCTGTTGGATTAGACGTATATAACTTGACAATATATAATTATAAATATATATTAAACATGGTGACTTTGAGATATTGATAACATTTTGCTAGATAAATATTTGTTTGACCAAAAACTAGAGTCCTAAAACCATTGATTTGTTATATGTAAGAACTGTCAGAAGGCTAAATAGTATAATGTTGGTATTATGAAGAGTTTATGAAAATCTTTATTTTTCATTAGCAGATTCTTTTAGTCCAAAGGTCAGCAAACAGTAACCTGTGGGCCAAATCCAGTCACTGGCTGTTTTTAGAAATAAAGTTTTTTTGGAATGCAACCATGCCCATTTTTTACGTATTGTCTATGGCTGCTCTTGTGCTTCAGCAGAATGCAGTCTTGTGACAGAGATTTTTTGGTCTACAGAACTTAAAATATTTATTATTTGGTTCTTTTTTTTTTTTTGGCCGCACAGCGCGGCATGCGGGATCTTCCCTGGCATGTAGGATCTTCTCCGACCAGGGATCAAACCCTCACCCCCTGCGGTGGAAGCACGGAGTCTTAACCAGTGGACTTCCAGGAAAGTCTTATTATTTGGTTCTTTACAGAAGTTTGCTGACCCTTGTTCCAGTCACATCTCTGTGACTCACTTCTGGGTTTTTGCTAATTTTTTTTTTTTTTAGTGCAAGCTTTAGTCTGTTTATAGCCTACAAGCATTAGTAAGTCATTTGATTTACTAGTGGATTATTTTCCCACTGGTCTTAATTTGAAGATTTCTGCAAGTTGGAATGTTATATTTCTTTTCCTCCCTAACAGTTATGGCTGACTGTCCTCATACAATTGGTGTTGAATTTGGTACAAGAATAATTGAAGTTAGTGGCCAAAAAATCAAACTGCAGATTTGGGATACAGCAGGACAGGAGAGGTTTAGGGCTGTCACACGAAGCTACTACAGAGGAGCTGCGGGAGCACTTATGGTGTATGATATCACTAGGTAAGCGATTAATAATTTCCAACCTTCATCCTTGAAAAAAGAAATCTATTTTAGGAGTGTGGTTTCTTTTTTTTATTGATTTAGGCATTCTGTAGTTTGTAATTGCGTGTCTGTAAATGAGCTTATTTGGGTTTTATGGATTTTTCTCTAAATTGCTGTGTGTAATACTTGATATAACATGTTGATTTCCCTTTCTGAAAGTGAGTATGACTGAAGGAAAACTTCAGGAGATGCCGGTGGAGCGAGTGAAAGAATACTGTTCTGAAAAGCAGTATCAGTTGAATTATTTGAGGTGAAATAATATTTTACATCACATATTTTCACTTCAGTAGAAAGCAAGCAGATCTTGAGGAGTTCCTCTGTTCAGCCTCTAGTTATTTATTTTTGGCTGCATTGGGTCTTTGTTGCTGCGCACGGGCTTTCTCCAGTTGCGGCGAGCAGGGGCTACTCTTCGTTGCCTTGCGCGGGCTTCTCATTGCAGAGGCTTATCTTGTAGAGCATGGGCTCTAGGCATGCGGGCTTCAGTAGTTGTGGCTTGCAGGCTCTAGAGTGCAGGCTCAGTAGTTGTGGCGCACGGGCTTAGTTGCTCTGCGGCATGTGGGTCTTCCCGGACCGGGGATCGAATCCATGTCCCCTGCATTGGCAGGCGGATTCTTAACCACTGTACCACCAGGGAAGTCCCCACACCTTTTCAAAATAAGGTCAAGCAAGGAATTAAGTAGTTTTGCTAACCCACCATGGTAGATTATAAAAAGTTCTCATACTTGCATCTGAAGTATTTTATTGTTTATTTACTTAAATTCTTTTTTGTCCTAAAAATGGATTGAAGTAGCTCATGATACTTCATGTAGCAAGATTAAATTTATTTCAACTCTGTTTCTGGAAACTCAAAGCAATTGATAGAAACTAACGAAACTGGATCCTAAATGTTTGACTTTGGAATACTGTGCCACTTCATTAAACTCTGTACTGTTTATCTACTACTGTAAGCTAGAAAATGAACTGGATCACCTTTCATGTTAATGCAAAGTGCCAGTCTAAATCAGTGTGACTCTTGTCTCACTTTTTGAGGGGGTAGGAATTGGTGAGTGGGACCAAGTGATAGACTTTCAACCTTATTTCCTTTTGGGAAATGCTTTATACTGTTTCCTCTTGAAGAGTCACATTAGCATATTATAGGACCTTGAGAAGTTCTGTAGTAAAGGAACTCTTTAAGTTTGTTTAATTTGGTGTTTTCTAAGGTTATTTTATTGAGGAACACCCTTTGGAAAATGCTGCCTTAGAATAAAAATAGTGGATGATTATAATTATAGTGCTTGAAGTCTTACTAAATTCTAGAATTTGGTGGTGTCGGGGCAAAACAGAGTGAAACAGCCTTAATGCTCTTCACTAGAGCCAGACAGTTGGTAAATAGTTTTGTGAGAAGACTGTTAAAGAACCTGGCCATCTGTACAGACATCCTTTTATGAGGGATGCATTCCTGAAGACTTCGCATAATTGAAAGCTGCATTCATTATTATAAATTTTTAAAATTTATTTATTTATTTATTTTTGGCTGCGTTGGGTCTTCGTTGCTGCACATGGACTTTCTCCAGTTGCGGCGAGCAGGGGCTACTCTTCATTACGGTGTGCAGGCTTCTGTTCGTGGTGGCTTCTCTTTTTGCAGAGCATGGGCTCTAGGCGCATGGGCTTCAGTAATTGTGGTGCACGGGGGATCTTCCTGGACCAGGGCTCTAACCTGTGTCCCCTGTGTTGGCAAGAGGATTCTTAACCACTGTGCCACCAGGGAAGCCCTGCGTTCATTATTAATAAAATTTAAATATGGTGATGTGTGCTTAAGTGTATCTATCTATAGTGTTGTAGTTTGTTTTGCTTTCTCTATGTGTTCTTTTTTTAATTCCAGCCTATTGAGATACAGTCAACGTAGAAGATTGTATAAGTTTAAGATCATTTGATATGTGTATATATTTTGCTTTTAAACATAACTTTTCAGCATAGTAACTACTTTTGAGAAAATTTGTGTCTATTCAAGTCATCAAAAGTACTTTGCTGGAAACAGCCCAAGTGCCCATCATCTGACAAATGGATAAACAAATGTGGTATATCCATATAGTGGAATATAATTCAGCCATTAAAAGGAAGGAAACATTGATACATACTATAAAGTGGATGAACCTAGAAAACATTTTACTAAGTGAAAGAAGCCAGACACATAGAGTCACATGTTGTATGATTCCATTTATATGAAATACCTGGAATAGGCCATTTCATAAAGACAGAAAGTGGATTGCCAGGGGATGAGGAGTAAGTGCCAGTGGGTACAGAGTTTCTTTTTAGGAGTGATGAAATGTTATAGAATTAGAGTGATGATCATGCCACAAATTTGTGAATATATTAAAAATCACTACATTGTATACTTTAACAGGATGAGCTTTGTGATGTTTGTTATATCCCAATAAAACTGTTACTGAAAAAAAACAGTACTTCAGGTTTTAGATGGGTACTTTTTCTTGGTAAAGTGATACTTCATAGCAACATTGATGTGGCAGCTATGACACTGATTTTTTTCCCTTTTTTTTTCTATTATTAATCATTGACATTTTGCAAACTTAAAAGTGTCTGCTTTAGAGTAATACTTTTTATTCTTAGCATTAACACTTTTTAAAATATTTATTTATTTATTTTTGGCTGCGTTGGGTGTTCGTTGCTGCACGGGGGCTTTCTCTAGTTGCGGCGAGCAGGGGCTACTCTTCGTTGCAGTGCACGGGCGTTTCATTGTGGTGGCTTCTCGTTGTAGAGCACGGGCTCTAGGCGCGTGGGTTTCAGTAGTTGCAGCACATGGGCTCAGTAGTTGTGGCTCACGGGCTCTAGAGCACAGGCCCAGTAGTTGTGGCGCACGGGCTTAGTTGCTCCACGGCTTGTGGGATCTTCCCAGACCAGGGCTCGAACCCATGTCCCCTGCATTGGCAGGCACATTCTTAACCACTGCACCACCAGGCAAGTCCACTAGCATTAACTCTTTTTTTTTTTTTTGCGGTACGCGGGCCTCTCACTGTTGTGGCCTCTCCCGTCGCGGAGCACAGGCTCCGGACGCACAGGCTCAGTGGCCATGGCTCACGGGCCTAGCCGCTCCGCGGCATGTGGGATCTTCCTGGACCGAGGCACGAACCCGTGTCCCTTGCATTGGCAGGCGGACTCTCAACCACTGCGCCACCAGGGAAGCCCAGCATTAACTCTTGATTGTCACAGGGTACTTGCCTAAATTGACATCATAGTTTATCATGGTAGTTTGTTTGATATATCACATCTAACATCACACCAAATTTAGGGATCTTTTAGCACCTTTTTGTTTTTTTTTTTTTTTAGCAGTAGTAACACCAGTTAATGCATATTTGGGTCAATATATAGAGAGATATTATATCTATAGATTTGAAAGTATGTTGGTGAATTTTAAATTAGTAATGAGACAGTTACCAAAAGCATTAGCAGAAGTTATGTACATGTAAATAATTCAGTATACGTGATCTTGATACTACTTACAAAGGATGTGTAGATTTTTCTGTTTACCAAAGTGTTGGCAGTTTGTAATTCATTCTTGCTGCCAGCTTTGACATTTTAAAATTGATCTAAATCAGTATAAATATTTTTGGACTTGTGTTGTATAAGGTTTTGTGCACAAAGCAAGATAGCTGTGTTGGGTAAAGGCAAGGTATGCTAGTACTACAAGTATTAAAGAGTGATAAGGCTTGTGCTTTCTAAAAGAATATTTATTTATTTATTTTTGGCTGCGTTGGGTGTTTGTTGCTGCACACGGGCTTTCTCTAGTTGCAGCAAGCAGGGGCTACTCCTAGTTGCGGCACGCAGGATTCTCATTGCGGTGGCTTCTGTTGTTGTGGAGCACAGGCTCTAGGCACATGGGCTTCAATAGTTGTGGCATGTGGGCTCAGTAGTTGTGGCCCACGGGCTTAGTTGCTCTGCGGCATGTGGGATCTTCCTGGACCAGGGCTCGAACCCGTGTCCCCTGCATTGGCAGGCAGATTCTTAAAACCACTGCACCACCAGGGAAGTCCCAAGCCTTGTGCTTTTTAAGAATTATATTTGACCATTGTTTGCTTAGAAAATTTTAAAGCATTGGGAAAAAAGTTTTTATGTGACTTTTTTTTGACATTTATGTGGTGATTTGTGTATAATGTAATATAGCACAGAAAAAAGAGAGTCTGAGTAAGAAATTCTTTTCACTTCTCACTGGGAAAGGATTAAATGTTTGGAATATCACATTTTATATGAGCACTGGCAGCTGGAGATCATGCAGTATATTCACAAGGCTGAGCTCGAAACACTTCAAGGACACAGTGTGTGTACAGGGTTCTACACCCGGCTCTGAAATCATTAAAATCTTTATGGGCTTCTGTTTCCTCACCTGATAAATGAGTAAGATAGATTAATGTTCTGTGAGTCTGTAGAAGTCAGAAATATTTTTAAGCTACAAAATTTTTTAAAATTTTGACCTTTTTGGTAAAGTCTAATTAATACTAATAGTATATACTCTGTATATTATTGTAAATTATTTGGATTTGTTTGTTATCTTAGATCCTACTTGGCTAGTGCAAAGGAGCCTATGAGTTTTTAAACTCTTGGGTTAGAGAAAATGGAGAAATAAGGCAGTCTGTATCCCCAAATGAATTAGCTGCTGGTTAATAAGAGTACAGAGTTAGGATAAACTCACTGTCTGATATACCTGGGGATTTCAGTTTCCAGTAAAATGTATTAAATGTCTTTTTAAAGCCAATTTTTAAAACTCTGAGTTTAGAATTGTTTTCCATCAGCTTTTTAAGTTGTTCCTTGCTTGCTTATTGGTCTGTTTATGGATGTTCTTTTAAATGTAAAAAATTTACTCCTGACGTGTAAGTAATTAGCAGAGTTGCTGGCTATCGAGTTATTTATTTAAAAATAATAGGTTTTCCTAGATTTTTGAAAAGTATATGTTTGCATTCCACAGTTGTACTTTAGTGTAACAATCTAGTCAAATCAAAAATACTTCTTTAGGATCTGTTGATTAAAGTGTATATTTAAAATATTTGTTGAAGTTTCTTTTTTTCTGTTGAAATGGCATCTGTGGCAGTCACAAATGTAAACTTTAATTTTTGCAGAAGAAGTACATATAATCACTTAAGCAGCTGGTTGACAGATGCAAGGAATCTCACCAATCCAAATACTGTAAGTTAAATGACATCTATTACACAGAAAACTTAAGATCTAAGTTGACCCAGAAAGGAAAGCCATTTGCTAAGTGGGCTTTTTTTGTATTTGGGTACTAAGAATGAGAGAATCTTTATTCTGAAATTAATTGAAGAAAAAACGTTCTTTTCAAATATGGATTATGCCAGGTTTTGCGTCTTATACTTGGGTTTTGTTCATGTTTGTGGTTAAAAAAAAAAAAAGAAAGTTATGAGTGGGGTAGTCTCATGTCAAGTGGAGACTCTGAAATCTGAAACTATCACTTTAATCTGCATTAGTTTCATAAAATGTTACCATTAGAGGAAGCTAGGCAAAATGTACTAGGGAATCTCTGTATTTCTTACAACTGCATGTAAGTCTCAATAAAATTTCAATTAAAAATAAAAAGAGTTCTGCATGCGTTAAAAAATTAGCCAGTCTGAGAAGATATTTATTTATGGAGATTTTCATAGCCGCCATGCTAGACACTGCAATATACAAAAATGAATGTGGGTCCTTAGCCCATAAAAGGTTATAGTCTAGCAGGGAGATTACCTGTGGGTATACAGATAGCTATACTGAAAAGCAGAGTGGAATATGGGTTAGAAATAGAGTTACTGGTGTAGTGCTTGGTGGTGGTGGTGAGGACCCAGTATGAGCAGTGCCATCCGGAGAAACCAGCTTTATAGAGGAGGTGTTGTTTGAGCTGGGACTTGAAGGGTAAAAAGGTTTCAGTAGCTTCTGTTGAGGGTATTCCAGGAACAAGTGAGGAAAAGCACAGATCTGTGACAGACTCTGAGCTTTTTGAGAGTAAGGCCTGTGTCTCACTTAGCTTTGTACGCCAGCACCTGGCAGTGGCCTGGTTTAGTAAATATGTAATCAGTGGTAAGTTTGGCTTTCATCAGGGAACAGCAATTTAATTATATTGATAGTCAGTTAACATGGTTTGCCTGTTATGCCAGGGACTGTATCTGGAACTTTCCATTATCACATTAAACCCTCTGTAGGTATACATACAAATCTATAGATGAATGTTCATCAGCAGCTTTATTTGCAATAACCAAAACTGGAAAACAACCTAGATGGCCATCAGCACGTAAATGGTGAAATAATCTGGTACGTCCATACTATGGAATACTCCCCAGCCATACAAAGGAATGAACTGTAGATAAATGCAGCACATTAGATAGATCTCGGGCATTGTGCTGAATGGAAAAAAGTCAGTCTCAAAAGATGACATACTGTATGATTCCATTTATATAAAACATTCTCAAAAAGACAAAATTATTGAGATGGAGAACAGATTTGTGGTTGTCAGGGGTTAGCGATGGGGGTGAAAGGTGTTAGTGTGAGTTGACTATAAAGAGGGCAGCACAAAGCAGTTTCTTTGAAGTGATGGAACAGTTCTGTATCCTGATGGTGATGACACAAATCTATACCTGCAATAAAATTGCATAGAACTATACATACTCCAGAACCTGTAAAACTGGTGAAATCTGAATAAGGACTCTAGATTATACCAATGTCAGTTTTCCTCGTTTTGAGAGTGTACAGTAAGTATGTAAGATGCTACTATTGGGGAAGCTTGGTGAAGGGTATATAGGACCCCTCTACTCTTGTGTAAGCTTTTGTGGTTCTATAGTTATGTTCAGGTATTGGTAAAATATTAAAAACAGCAAGGAAACAACTTACTGTACAGGGTCCTTAGAGGAGTGTAATAAAAAAATTAGCCGTGTCCTTCCTGCCTCATTTATGCCTCTTAAAATCTTTAGAAAAAAGAAAATCTCTTTAAGGTCCAGTGCAAATGTTACATTTTCTGTAACGTTGCCTTTGATTTCTGTGTGGAAGTTAAATACTTCCTCATTTTGTTGGTGGTATATTTTGTACCTCTGTCTTGTTAGCATGCCACTTTATGCCTCCCCTTTCATGATGATGAGAAGCATTTTGGAAATTCTTAAGGAATGGAGAGCAGGCAGTGTTTCCATTAAGCAAACATTTCTTGCTTTGAGCACCTGTGTTGTAACGGCCCTGTACTACTAAGCCATCGTGACTTGACCAACTTTGATATTTTTTGAAAAATGGATTTCCTTTAAGTGTTAACTGCCTTATTCTTTAGAAGACTAGTGGACTATATATGAAAACTTCTTTCTCTCCTCAGTGGGCGCTTGTCCACACTGATTGAAGAATGCTCACTTGCTGAAGGTTTACATTCGGGTCAAAATGGCTATACTTCATGGACAGCATTTTTTGAAAGTAGGACGGCCAGGGCCTGAAATTTCATGTGAAAAAAAGTTAATGGTGGAAATCCCTTTTAGTTGAAACCATCCATTTCTAAAGTATCTGTATCTGGATTACCACATCTGTTCTGAAGGGGAAAAGCGAGGATGGGGGGAGTTGCCAGTTGGTGTCAAAAAATACATTGGTAGAGACAGTTTATCCCCCAGCTCATTCCAGTAAAGGCCGAAGCCCTGTTTCCCAAGGCTGCACACGTTTTTCTTAGAGCTTTTCAGAGCAGCCTTTAACTTCAGCCTAACTTCACTGGTATAAATGACTCCAGAGTGGGTATAGGTGTATAATATTTTGCCTTGAATTTGAACCCACTGCATATACGTCCTCCCACCCCCAATGTCCTCTATCATGGATACACAGTCATTTGTTATCAGTTGCTACAAACTTAGTCCAGCCTAGGGATAGTGTAGGGGAGGACAGTATTTGATGGTCACAGTTTGGGTTTTCTACCTGACTTCTAATGTCCGCCTACCACTGACTGAGTGACCTTTGACAAGTCCTTATTTGAGTATTAATTTCCTTACTTGTAGCCTGAGAAGTTGAACTGGTAGTTGTAAAGTTTTTTGAGGGTCCCAGGAACTTTTGAAAATCTGATGAAAGCCACAAACCTTCTCTTCCAGGGAATGTCCTTGTTTACAGCATTTTGTGCTTAATTTCAGTATATTCACAGATACCCTGGAGCTTGTCCATGGACCCTTAGTAGTCTTACTCAGATAAATCATAATCTTTGGCCTAGACCAGATGTGTTTCAGGCACACAAAAACAAAACAGGACTGTTTTGTTTTTAAATGGCTTGAGAGCTGAGACTGGTTTTTACGTGTTTATAGGGTTGTTTTAAAAAAAGTCAAGAAAGAAGTATATGCAAAGCGACCACAAACCTGAAATATATACTTTTTGCCCTTCACAGAAAGTTTGTCAACCCCTGGCCTAGGTAATTGCTGACATCCCTCTTCATACTAATACCTTCATGATTCTGTAGTTCTGTCTGATGGATAATTGCTAGTATTTCATTTCCTTTTTAGAACCACTTGTTTTTTCTTCAAGATTTTTAGATTTCAGAATTTTCATGTTTGATTTAAATGGTTTCTTTTGTTTTAAGATGTTTTTCTTTTGGTCACAAACTAGGTAATAATTCTCATAGGAAATAAAGCAGATTTGGAGGCACAGAGAGATGTTACATATGAAGAAGCCAAACAGTTTGCTGAAGAAAATGGTGGGTTTCTTTTAAGACTTTTAATGGCTTTTTTGGGTCACACATGGGAGAATTTCTAGGGATAGGTGGGATTTTGACAATGCAGATTATTTGACAGTTTTTTAAAAATGCAAACTGCTCAAATCTAAGAATGAGGAAATAACAAAATGTGTTTCTATTTGAGGGCAGTAGAGTTATTTAATGACAAATGTAAAGATTCCCTCCATCTCAAACTCATATAGTCTTTCATAAAATACTATAGAAGGAGTACTGAAAGCTGTTGGGAAACTTTTATTCAGATGTTACTGAAGAGAGTGTCCTTGTGAAAGTTAATTCGAAATATCCTTCATAGTCTGAATTTTATTTTTAGGCTTATTGTTCCTTGAAGCAAGTGCAAAAACGTAAGTATGGCTAAAGTTAGTAGATCATTTTTAATTACATTCAAATTTCTCAAAGTAGAACCATATATTTAAAAATGTATAATGTATATACATGTAATGTATAATATATAAATGTGTAATGCTTATGGCAGGGAAAACAGTCAGCAAACATCCCTTTGCTTCCTGTTTCACTTTTCAAAATAATGTTTTTTGTTACTTTCCCTAACATATTATACCTTGCTTATACCCGTTGGTAAGCCAGGTTAATAAATGAAATTGTGTTAACATTTCAGAAGTGTTTGACTTTTACAACCAAGGTTGAATTTGGCATCTTGGACTCAAGGTTGGTCAACCTGTTGATTTAATGCTGCTTCTTATAGTAAAAAGCATGATTTAAGGAAATATTCAATGTCTAAGAATAATCAGAAGCATAATTAACATTTTCTAATTGTTATTCCATGTTCATTATTGAACCCCAGGACTGCTGTCATAGTTCTTCATTTATTAAGCCAAAAATTCCTTGCAGTGGTGAGAAGCTAGCTCCTTTTTGTTTAGCCTCATCTGTACTGTTAGTCCTAAGGGAGATGAACTCAAGTGTGAACATGGCTAAGCATGATAAGAACAGTACAGTTCATGCTTGGCTAATCAGACCATACAAATCCTGGAATACTGTTCTGCATGTGTTTGGAGATGACTTCATTTCTATTTGAAATACCCACTGTAATGGCCTGTCTTAATTATTGTTATATATTAATATACAGCATTTTAATGATTAGAGCACATAGTTTCAAATAGGGTTTGTAGAAAGAGCTGTTAGTATTGTTTATATGCTTTCCACAGAAAATATCTTCCCATGTTGTTCTCTTAGCTCAGTCTTCTGGTAGTCCCTTATTAGATGATACTGGCTGAGTTGAAGACATCATGCCAGTTGACTAAAGGTTAGCAAAAGGTCAGTGTATAATGTCCTGTCTGTCGTAGAAAGCTGTGGTTCGCCAATAAAGTTGTCGATTGCCTCTTAGGGGAGAGAACGTAGAAGATGCTTTCCTTGAGGCTGCCAAGAAAATCTATCAGAACATTCAGGATGGAAGCTTGGATCTGAATGCTGCCGAGTCTGGTGTACAACACAAACCTTCAGCCCCACAGGGAGGCCGGCTAACCAGTGAACCCCAACCCCAGAGAGAAGGCTGTGGCTGCTAGTGACCTCTTTGCCGTGGCTCATTTGACCTTTCACCTCTGTCTGTTGGAAGCAGTACTTTTTACTTGCTGCCTCATTGTCTTCTGTACATCTTACTGGGTTTAATTAAAAAGAAAAAACAACTCTGTTGTAAAAACAGTTTAACACAATACTAAACTGCTAAACAACTAGATGTAATCAGGTTATCAAAGGCAAGTAGAGTAATAAATCTCTTCTGCATGGTAAATCTAGACTTTTTTTCCCCCTTGATTGTCCTCGTGATAGGTATGTCACCAATACATGATTTAAACTGAGCACTGATGCTGGACTTGAGTTTTACCCCTCCCTCTTTTTGGCAAGGCTTTGTCTCATTGTACGGTTTAATTTCATGATATCTTAAGCCTTTCTTCCCATTTTTAACTGTTCAGGTATGTCTGTTATAACCCATAAGTTTATTGCTGTGAAATGACTTCTGATGATAGAGAAGGGGTCCTTTAAAGCCGTTTGTTTTTGTTGGATAAATTCCCTGTTGTGTGGGTGGCATTTTTCTTGAGGCGGTTTGCTTCTGTCTTAGCCGTGCACAGGGAAAATATCCATTTATCTTTTCTCTTGTGCTTAATTAATAGCTTTATCCTTCTTTTTTTTTACACCATTTTATCTTTTTCTCTTTAGCAGAAAGTAAATATGTATAAAATTTGAAGGAACCGAACTAACAATACATTCTGTGTATATTATTTTAATGAAGAAAATAAATTGATTACTGGCATTGGAACAGTATAAAATACCAGTTTGTACAGTATGACCTATATGTGACTATGTTACTCCCTTCCATTTCACATAAGGAAATAGACACAACTGCAGTTCACAGGATGTACTGGCTCCACCCTTTGGTGCTGGCAGTGTTTGGGGACATTATGCTGGAAGGAGCTCCTGGCGTGAGAGGATTAACACTAGTAGATTCTGTTCCATCTTTGCACTGTGGCTTACCTGCTGATTTTCTTAACTGTTCTTGTGCAATCAATAATGTGCTAACCTGCTTTTCTCTTTTTGTAACGTTTTGCATTACAGGCTGCATTTCTTGCCTTACTATATAGAAAAAGAAAAAAGGCTGGGTTTATTATTGCACATTTTAAGCTTTTATACCTATATCTTCTTGGAATGGTGAGATTCTAAACCAGACAGCCAGAACTGCAGGTCTGCTGTTAAGGGATTTTAAATTGTGCATTTTTAACACTACAGTGAAATAATCTAAGATATCCCCTGTGTTCTTAGTATGAGGGGCTATTTTATGTCATGTTGGCATAAATTGTTTTGTAAAGGGGAAAGTGTTTCTAACGGTGTTCCAATATTTGTGCTGATACAAAGTAAGTTATTGCTTTGCACTAGGTGGTTTGGCCACTGACAGAATACTGTATTGCAAGGGAAATAATCTTTTATTTCTTTAGAAAGCAAACTTACATTTTACCAAGTTCTTTACTTCTGTTGATTGATTTCTAATTGAGTTTATGGTTCAGGCTGGGAACTGAGAAGTTATTTGAAGTAGGATAGGCAAACCTCAGTATATTATATACAAGGCACTCTCAGCTCAACTGTTGTGTTTAAAATACACATTTTAAATCCCTATTTACAGACACTAACGTAAAAAATACAGCTTTCTGGGTTGTAAACATGTGGTAGTACCAGAGTATTGTATAGTCAGTGTTAAATAAAAGCCAAAACTGGAATGTGCAGAAAATAGGATTTGGTTAATTTGTGGACTCACCTTTCTGTCTTTGTTTAACTTTTTAAAAAGATACCTGGAGTAGATCAGTGTATTCTGTTAAAGACTTAACAGTGATCCATTTTGCTTACACTGTTGCATCACAAGGGACTTGCCCAGGGACCATGACCTGCTGGTGTGTGTATATATTTACAAAAACAAAACAAACAAACCACCCATTGGGATATAAGGTAGCAATCACAAACGAAAGACTGCGGCTTGTTTAGGTGCAGTACCCTGATTTCCCAAAGTTAGTTACAGTGGGTCTTAATTGTTTTTGTGACAGGAGTTATTCAGACTGCTGTACTCTTCATTTGATGTAACAAAATGCTATTAATCTAAATATTTGTAAATAAAGTACCTGTATCTAGATTAAATTAAAATTGTTTGCATTATTTTCTGAATTATAACAGGATTTCATCTTTTCTCCAGGCAGTTATTTGGCATAAGTCGCCAGTTTTTATTTCAGAATTGTCCTTTTTGTTTAAAAAGAAAAGTCTACATAAGTAGCGTATAAATCGGCATCACCCAGTAATTGAGCTAGTCTTATCCTTGTGTTCAGATCACACTTGCAGTGTTTTTCAGCCTTTTTCAGTGTGAGATCAGCACATTTGGTGGCTGATAGTGTTCTCCCTTGACTGTACTTGGGGCCAAATTCTGTTATTTGCATGTGTAATCCCCTATAATAAACTTGGGTGCTCAAAAATAGAGAAGCAAATTGTCATATTGTAATATCTGTGTGCCAGACACTGGGCAAGTACACTTTGGAGAGAATGTGAAATTCTTTTAATTTTTAATCCATGGAGAGCTTACTACGTGTGTGGTCACCTGCTTTTCTGGGTTACTCGTTGCCCTTTTGCACCTACGAGGCCCTCCTGATTAGTAATTGGTGCTCAGTACTCTACGCGTTAGACATTCCAGTATGATGTTCAAGTATTTTTCATGGACAATAAAGTGTTTGATGCGGTAACTTTGATTTTTTTTTTTTTTTTGGTGGGGGTGGGGGTTGGTGTTTTCATAATACTAGTTAGAGGTAGCAAAGTTTCTTTGGCAAGATGTCTTTTGGAACCGGGTGTTTGTTTGGCGTTACACGTTAATTACCTCACCTCTAATTCCAGAAGACTATAGTTTTGGGAACTTTTTTGCCCACACTTTTTTTTTTTTGCGGTACGCGGGCCTCTCACTGTTGTGGCCTCTCCCATTGCGGAGCACAGGCTCCGGACGCGCAGGCTCAGCGCCCATGGCTCACGGGCCCAGCCGCTCCACGGCACATAGGATCCTCCCAGACCGGGGCACGAACCTGTGTCCCCTGCATGGGCAGGCGGACTCTCAACCACTGTGCCACCAGGGAAGCCCCGCCTACACATGTTTTAAGTGTTCTCTTTTCTTATAAATGTGTGGCTCAATTCACTCCCCTTAACAGAAGACCAAATGATTCCTGTTCATGTGGGAATATAGAGAGGGTTCATGTGGCAGTTTAGAAAGAAAATATTTTACCCTCATTCAGCACATGGACAGACCAGGAAACTGCGTCCTTGAAGGATTTCAGTAATTGTGGATAGGCCAGGATTTTAAGCATTTTGCTAAGACTTGTGGAAATGAAACAAAGAATATAACTACCAAATCAGTTTTATTTTGGAAGTAGATGTTTTCTGGAACTTAATGTGTTAATAAATTTTATGCCATTTTCATTGTCTTTAATCGTATTTATCCCGTATCTGTTTTTTTTTCTTTTGGCTGTGCCACGTGGCATGAGGGATCTTAGTTCCCCCACCAGTGATCGAACCTGTGCGACCCCTACAGTGGAAGCGTGGAGTCTTAACCACTGGACCACCAGGGAAGTCCCTATCCCGTATCTCCATATCTTAATGGTCCAGCTCTAGCCAAACAACTTTTTAGGAATATAAACCTCAGTAGGTGGTGAGAGATGACCCACTCTGCTATACTGTGTATAGTAACATGGTATATAATACCTGTTATGGTTCAAAAGTTGTATAGGGGCCTAGAAGAGTCCTTGGGGATATTTTAAAACAAAGTCTGACTGAACACAATTTGAATTTACCACTGGGTCAGATTCTCCAAAGTCCAAAGTTCTAATTTTCTACCACAGAATATTTTTGGTTAAGGAAAAGCACCTGAAGTATATACATAATAGTTTTATAACAGATATTTTCAAGTGATAAAATATATTCATTGATAGGTACAACATATTTCAACCTGCAGGCAGAGATGGAAAATCACTTGAAAGACTGAAATTTAGGTAAAAATTTTATGGTTTAACTGTAGATATGTGAAGTGTAAAGTCAGAATCTGTCAGACCCAAATTTACTTTATCTTTTATTTTTATATGAATACAGATTTTAAACAAAATCCAAAAATAACTTGGCACTGTTAATGAAGAGGGGCTTAAGTACATTTTTTTTAACCTTTCTAACTATGGATTTTACCAGTTTATAGATTCAAATCAGTATTGGTTTTATAATAATGCATTTCAAAGTGAAAAAACCCTCAGCCATCTAGGACCCTGGTTTAAATTGTATACAGTTGTTCCCATATGTACAGGTGACTTACAAAAACCCTGACGGTAATTGTCCAAGTGGAGTTTCAGCATTTGAATTCACTGGTTCATGGTAAAAAGCAAGTGGCATTCTAATTATGAAGTTGGTGAGGTAGTGGAAAAGGTATTTCCTCATATTTCTGCAAGACAGTTTTCCTCCATCTGGCTGAGCCACTATTTTCCTACAACAAGATGAGAAAGTCAGGATGAACTCTTGCAACAGTAAAAACAGGTTTTAACTAGGTTAACAATTAAATGATAGCATCATGGCTAACAGGTAAAATATATACTGAGTACCTCTTCGGAAAAATGTTTTAAGATGAACCACCATACGAAATTATCCAAGAGAAAAGTCAGAAAGTTACTTTTCTTAAGACTGTATGATAAACTAGAATTCAAGATCTTGCAATTGAAAGTGCAGGTTAAAAGAACTCTTTGTAACATGTACCCTGTGAGCAGGAGGCTGGGAATGGCATCAGTGTCGGTAACCGTCTAGTGATTGTGACGGACCTAGTAGAACTTGGAAGGAGCTCTGAAATGAAGGAAGAGAAAACATTAGGCTCAGAAGCCAGTCTCTTAATTCCAACCTAGTTCAGACTTTTATCCCACGTAGACCTAGATTACGACTCCAGAGTCCAAAATAATTCTAACAAACTCACCTCTACTCCTTGTGCCTCAAACATTCCTCTGTTACTCCTGGATTTAGAGCACCTGAACTCTTCTGGCTGCCACCATGAGCTAAGAGTTTAACCTGGCCCTCAAACCCCTGTCTACTCATCTCCCACTATTCTGGGCTCTCTTACCTCCAGAGTCATCTACTCTTCAATGCTCTGTGCCTCTGACACACTGTTCCTCAAGGCCTGCCCTGAGGCCCATGATGGTTTTGGCCTGTATCTGACTTGGATCCTACCATGGAAGGTTTTAAGGTAATCATTCAAATCTTGGCTCTGCTGCTAATGAGCGAGCTGTGTGTCTATTAAAGATGCAACTGGCCTTGAATGTTCTCATGGCTCAACCATACAATATACCACTCTGGTAAAGAAAGATTAGCCTCTAAGTCCTGGTTTTGTCTTTTGCTGTGACCTTGACATTTTTCATTTTATACAATTTCCTTATCTATATAGAGGGATAAATCCTATTTCCCAGGATGTAAATGAGATAATATATGTAAAGTGTTTAGTACACACACACAGTAGGCACACAAGATGGTAGCTATTATCCATCTCTGACAGTAATACTGTGTAACTTACTGATTCCATGAGTATATTTTATGTTTCTCCTAAATAATTATTAACCTTATGTAAGTCATAGAAAACTTGTGAAATCCAGGGTTTTTTTTCTAATAGACTCTCAGTTAAGAGTTCAAACTCTGTTCAAACTTTGCTGAGGATTAACACTTGGCACAGTCATCTTCCCAAATGGACAGACTAAACTGGGACTCAAGTGGGTTTCAGAGGTCTAAACTTTTTTTTTGGCTGTGCCGCACAGCTTATGGGATTTTATAACTTCGTTGTTGTTAATTTATTTTATTTTTGGCTGCGTTGGGTCTTTGTTGCGGTATGCGGGCTTCTCTTGCTGTGGAGCACGGGCTCTAGGTGCGCAGGCTTCAGTAGTTGTGGCACGTGGGCTCAGTAGTTGTGGTGCACGGGCTTAGTTGCTTCGCGGCATGTGGGGTCTTCCCAGACCAGGGCTCGAACCCGTGTCCCCTGCAGGCGGATTCTTAACCACTGCACCACCAGGGAAGTCCCAGCTTACGGGATTTTAGTTCCCCAACCAGGGATCGAACCGGGCCCGCAGCAGTGAGAGTACAGAGTCCTCACCACTGGACCACCAGGGAATTCCCTAAACTCTTTATATTGACCAAGTAGACGATAAGGACATCCAGAAGTGGAAGGCATTTATAGAAGAATTAACTATATCCCTGACAGGTCACCCAGTTTCCTAGGCTATTTCCTAAATCATCAGCTTATCCTCTTTATTCATCTACCAACCAATTGATTCCAGTCTCCCCAGGGACCATGAAAAAGCAAGTCTTTCCTAAGACAAGTTTTTCAGAGATTTGAAGGTGGCATTCATATCCTTCTGAGTCTCCTCAAGATTATGGACCCCAAAGCTTTCAGGTACTTTCCATGTATAAGTCAGACCCCTTGTGAAGAGCTTCCTCCTACCTGGCTTGGTCCAAGATGGGAGTCCTCTGCAAGGGAAGACTCCAGCTGAGACAGACTGGGTGATGACGTGGAATCTACAGATGTGCTGGTGACCAATTCCCCTAAGGCATCCACTTGTCTCCTCAAGCTGTGTAAAGTGCCCTCTGTCTGCCGCTTCCCTTTGCTTAACACTTCTGCCTGCTTGGACATACAGTGTCGAAGCTGGGCCTGAAAGTGTTATGGTAGAACATATTAGAACTAACACTGGGTACCTTCCTCATGTTTAACTTTTTTTTTTTTTTTTGCGGTACGCGGGCCTCTCACTGTTGTGGCCTCTCCCGTTGCGGAGATGCGCAGGCTCAGCGGCCATGGCTCACGGGCCCAGCCGCTCCGCGGCATGTGGGATCTTCCCGGACCGGGGCACGAACCCGTGTCCCCTGCATTGGCAGGCGGACTCTCAACCACTGCGCCACCAGGAAAGCCCATGTTTAACATTTGATAGGCAAACCTGACTATCATAAAATAGGAATGGCTGCTGAAAATCCTCTTCTTGTCCTTTAAAAAAAAAAAAAAAGGAGGTGCCAGATGGCTACTCTGTGTTGTCATTAACTAGGCCTTCAACTCAGCCTGTTCTCTCTGCTGTCACAACACTTAGGATTTCAGCATCCCTGGCCTCCCCATTAAATGACTGCCTCATCTCTCTCTCCTTACTGCCCAGACTTAGAAGATTGGTTTATACTGGATATCTTCAGAGTCTCTCACAATGTATGTAATCCTCAACCCCATACTACGTTCTGGCTTCCGCACCGTACCTGTGAAATGATTCTCTTATTAAAGTCAACAGCAAGCGCTGTCCCATAGAACTTTCTGTGATGACGGGAATGTTCTATATCTGTGCTGCCCACTGTAGTAGCCACTGGTCATGTGTGGCCTTTGAGCACGTGAAATGTGGTAACTGAAGAACTGAATTTTTAACCTGATTTAATTAAAGTGAATTTACATTTAAACAGTCACATGTGGCTGGAGGCTATTTGATGTCAAGGGCCTCCACTCACTTGGTACCGCCCATGGCTCCTTCTCAGCCCTCGCTGTAAGTGGCCGTTCTCCAAAGATGCATTCTGTCCTCTCTTGTTCTATCTAACTCACTCTCATTTTCCAACTCCCACCTAAACTCTTAACCCCCAGATTTTTAGGTCAACAATGACCTATTCTAGACACCTGTTTTCAGCTGCCTATAGAAAGAGATCCTTCTCTGAGCTTCGAACGTGTAATCTATAAAACTGCCGTGAGAGCTGCAACAGAGCAATTCCCCCCACTCTCCTCAATATGCCAAGTATCTTATACTGTATTTTTCTTTTAAAAGGGCAACCTTGAGTCGATCTTCACGGTGACGCAGTTTCTCTCGGAGTGCTTCTCCACGCCAGTGTTCATCCTTTTTCAGAGGGAAAGGGAAACAGAGAGTCTCTAAGCACCACCATCAGTAACCGACCCACCTTTCCCCCCTCTAACCCTCTTCCATCCTCAACTCTGTGTTTGAGCTTATCTAGGGTAGGTGGGAACCAAATTATCTTTTGATGAAGTCCACAGAATAGCAGGATAAACCCTTACCATTATGTGAACATGAGAAAAATTCAGTTTTTCTTCAAAAGGTGATGGTCTGTCACTCACGGGGAATGGAAAGTTCTCTTTCAAGCTTTCCAGCCCTCCTTCTAGGTTTTTGTTCCTTTCCAAAACAGCTTCCAGATCTGCTGGTTGTTCTGGAAGAAACTGGTTAAGATTCTTCAGGCTGGTTCGGATTTCATCTTTCACTTCAGACTTAAGTGTCCTCATTGCTTCACTGATTTCCATTTGTCTTCTTTCCAAATCTTTTTGGTTTTCCATCTAAGGAGTGAGTGAGAGTCAAATAACTACTAGGTAAAGTTTGGGACTTACCTGGAATTGAACTGTTATTGTTAATGATTTAATGTTTTAAATACATGTGTCATGTATTTACAGACCTACAAATGTTAATTACTATGATTAGAATGGTAAAAACTTGTGATTTTTCAGCTATTCCAAGTATCTACAAGCTACCAAGTAAACGATTTTACTGACATTTGACTGAAGCAACTTCCATTTAGAAAAGCATGGGTGCCATGTTCCTTGAAGGTGCATTACTCTATAGAAGTCGGTCTCTCTGGAGCTAGACAGAGCTGGATTCCAATCTCGTTTCCAGTAAACATTACCAGTATGACTTAGGGCAAGTTAGCTAACTTCTGAACCTGTCTTACCTCATTTAACATGAAGATAATACCTTGCATCCCGAAATGCAAGAACTAGGTGAGAATTTATACAAAGGACCTTAGTGGTACCCAAATGAGAAAAGGGCCATTTACCTAAACAAGCCGTAAGTGATCTAGATTATAAATGTTAATGCTGGAAGGGGCCTTAGAAAAGATCTGGTCCAACGTTTTCATTTTATGGGTGAAGAATCTGGTGGTTTCGGCAGTCTGGAGGTTTCCTCAGGTTTTACAGTTTGTGTTTAAGACCTGAGACTACCCTATGTGGCTCTCTCCATAATAGAGAGCTTAGTGAAGATATTACAGTCATACCCACTTCTAACTGCCCTTCCAAGTTTGCAGAGGCTGGGGGGGCCTTTAAATAAAAGTTATTTGTGTGTGTGTGTGTGTGTGTGTGTCAGGGCTGGGGGTGGGTGGCTATAGGCACAGATGAAACTGAATGGCCACATAGGGTTATCCAAAGGACAAGGTGTAGCAGGGTCAACCGAGTGGCCCCAGCAGCCTGACTAGACTAGAGCTCTGGGGTGGCCCAGCTGCTGCCAATGGCTAAGGGACACCAGGGGGGGGTCTAGGGTTAGACTCTCCATCTAGCGTGAACTGCTTTCCCACCCTCAGCTTGGCAACGTTACAGGTTATCAAAGGTTTTCCCGGGGGTCATTTTTTCCTTCCCCAGGGGTTTGGCTCTTATAGACTTGTTTCTGACATAAAATCTAACATTTCAATACAGTGCTTTGGGACATGATAAAATTTTATGCTGAAGAGCTGCTATTTTTCTTTCAAAAACTAACCAAAAAAAAAAAAACTAACATAAAAACCTTGTTGAACTTAAGGGCATTTTAAAAGTATATTTTGACACTATTGATACTATGTATATAATAGATAACTAATGAGAACCTACTGTATAGCACAGGGAACTCTAATGCACTGTGGTGACCTAAATGGGAAGGAAATTCAAAAAAGAGGGGATATATGTGTATGTATGGCTGATTCACTTTGCTGTACAGTAGAAACTAACACAACATTGTAAAGCAACTCCAATAAAAATTAATTTAAAAAAAGTATATTTTGAACAAATACTTTTTTTCTTGTGGAGGTACATTTCTACATTTCAAAACTAGAAAAACAGATTTGATTAATTAGCTTTTCACGACTTTCCCAAAGAAATACTCCTTTTAAAAGAGCTCCTGAAGAAATATAGCTCTGCCTGAGTCCCGTGGGGTGTGGGCGCACCTGTTTCTTGAGCTCTGCGTACTCCTGCTGCATCTGGCTGAGCTCCTTCATCAGGCGCCTGGCCCGCTCGTGGTTGTCCTGGGCCACCTGCTCGATGGTTGCCATTTCCTTCTGCATGCAGCTGTTCTCCTGCTTTTGCTCCTAGCACCAGAGGAGGAGGATGACTCTGGAGGTGTGCGTTGCTGGCTTACGCACTCACTAGCTCTGTGACTTCATTTCTCGTCTAGGCTTCAGCTATAAAATGGGGATAATCTACCTGCCTTCTTTAGCAGCTGTGGTAGAGCTGGGAGTAAACATGTGGTCGGTCAGTCTGTCAGCCCAGAGTCTGAATCCTAGATCTGCAACATTACCATTGATACTAGGTTACTTTCCCTTGTCTGTAAGATGTTAACTATAGCCACCATCATAGGGTTCCTGGGAGGATTAAAATCTAGACATCTACATACTATCTTTACAATCATGTTGCCCATCACTGGTTGTAAGTGTATCACCCTTAGGGAAACACACCTGGTTGGAAAGTACCATTCAACAGGGCTACATTAATTCCTCCAAAGGGTGTTAGAAAAATCCATTCCTGTGACAGCCCCCGTTGCTGCCCACTGGCCTCCACCCACCATACGCTGTTTTGAACTCATCTGAGTGTCACCTCCCAGAGTTTATCTCCAGGGATAAAACCATGGTAGGTTGAGCTTCCCGGTTTCAGGATAATGATTAATTAAAGCTAACGTTGACCGAAAAGGGCGTGATGAGAAAAACGTGTGAGCACAGACTGCAGCTGGGTAAGAATGTCTTTAGAGGCTTTCCTTCCCCAGCCCCCTCCTCGACCCTGCTGGGGAGGCTGGACCGCTGAGCTCTGCTCAGTGCTGACATTGTCTGTGCACACGACCATCGTTCCAGCCAGCCAGACAGCTCCTCTAGGGCTGAGCCCAGACTCTGGCAAAATCTACCATCAGCTTCAGGAACAAATTACACATAAATGCACCACAAACCACAGTTGGGTTAGGGACTTGGTTGACAGGTAATTTACTTTCTCTACCTTGAAGAAGTATTTTAGTTAAAAACGTAAAGGCGTCATCTCCTCATAAACTGCCTGGGCAGCGGATACTCACGAGAAGGTTCTTCTCCAGCTGACTCCGCTGGATCTTAAGTGCTTCCTTGAGGCCGGCGACCTGCTTCTCGGCTTGCTTTCTCTCTGTCAGGAACTGGTTCCGCAAGAGGCTGAAGTCCGCCCTCACAGAGTCCGTCTCCTTCTGCAGAGCCAGAAGCTCGCCTGACTTCTCCAGTAACTGCTGTTCCCGTTCTGAAAGCTGTCGTTCTGAAATGAGCATTTTAGGTAGCTTAGCCCGAGGCTCTGGGCTGGCCGTGGGCAGACTCCACAACGACATGCCACCCACTCAGGCACTTTGCTCTGTCACTCAGTCGTCCAGATCTCCCCTGACCCACACCAGAGGCCCAGAAAAAGGCCCAGAGAAGGGTGCCTCTTGATGTAATTTGTTCCCAGAGGCCTGATCCCAAAGTGACAGACAGCTACTGTCTTCCCTTTTGAGTCTTTGAGACCAGAGAGCACCAACCCTGAGGTGCAGGGAACATGGAACAGACTACTGAAATGTTTTTTATAAACCTAATTTTAATAAAGGGGGGCACACAGTATTTCTTCCTTCATGGGAGGCAGCGCAGAGGAAAGAACACAGGATTTGGAATGGCACACATCTTATTTTCTACAGAGGAAACGTATTTCCTGGTGTTTAATGGGAATCGTGTATGCAAACACCTAGTACACAGTGAGCACTCAATAAATAACGCTTATGCACAACAGTGATACTTAACACAGATTTTTCTAATCACCCTCTGTAAAGCAACACCCCGCCCAGATTTCACTTCTCACACCTCTGACATGGTCAGACTCGGCATATTTGTTAGGTTTCAGTTTCATAATGAAATGGTTGGGTCTGGATG
Organism: Orcinus orca; assembly: GCF_937001465.1. Lineage (NCBI taxonomy): Eukaryota > Metazoa > Chordata > Mammalia > Artiodactyla > Delphinidae > Orcinus > Orcinus orca. The sequence continues at coordinate 107,378,057 of NC_064564.1, read as the reverse complement.
CATCAAGAGTTCCCAGGGAAAAAAGGAATAATAACCCTTTCAGGTCCCAAGTCCACTGAGTTCACTCAAGGTAGAACAACATTTTCTGAGCATTATTAAAACCTAAAGCCTAAGAAAAAGAAAACTCATTTATTGATGTGAGAACGATCATTTACCCTGGATTCCCATGTCAACTTCATTTATGTATGGCTCGAGAGAGTAAACTAACCCAAAGGCCAACATCTGTATCTTGGTACCATTCACTATGTCAAATTTAGACAGAAGTAGAATTGTTAATATTGTGGGTTTTTTACTAGATTGAGATGAAATGGATCATTGTTCCAAAGCTCAGAAGTAATGTACTTTACAGAAAGCCTCTAGAGCACCTTTTGGCACTTCTCTGCCTTAATGTTCCACTCCCTTGAGACAGCACTCTCGAAGAAAGCAATACAGTAAAAGTAAAAAGACCTGACAGTCTTGGAACCAAATCCTATCTCCATAAAGACAAATTCCCTCTGTCCCTCTGAGCCTGTTTCCTCTTCTCTCACAGGGCTGGGAGGATCAAATGAGGGACCATTCTTCCCACTGTGCTTGTCCTGTGCCTCCCGTCTGGGCTATAGCTGGGGCCTGGGACTCCTTCACACATTTTACTCGACAATCAGCAGATTTCCCCGCCCTCAGTGCAATGTTCCAGAATACATACGGGTTTGGGAGAGCGTCTTCTCCAGGGTCTCACCCCACCTTTCCTCTTCCTGCAGAGTCCTGATGCGCTCTTCAGCCACCAACACCTTGGTCAGCACCTGCTCCAGTCTGCTTTGCTGGTCTGCTATCTCCTTTTCCAGCTGGTGCTGCTGCTCCTTCAGTGTCACTCTACTGGCTTCTAATTTTTCTTCTTCACTTTCTCTCTCTTTCTGGAGTCTCTGAAACATCTTAATAGAGAACAACCTTAGTTAGTCATAAAATAACAAATACCCAGTGTCCTGAGGGAATCTTCATGGACACTAGATAGATTCCAGTTCAACAGAAAGTAGAAAACAGCCCATGGGGACAGAGAGTGAGTTCTCTTTACAAAGGTGATCAAGTAGGGACTGGAAAACTGTTTGGCCAGCATGTGAGGAGGGGATTCAAGCAGGAACTGGCACGTGGCCTTCAAGATTCCTTACCGGGCCTGTTCTATGGTCTTAATGGCCCGTAATATTAATACCAAGGGAGTCAAAGAGTTGGTGTAAACTCCCCTCTGGTCACACAGGGCAGGTAAGGGAAGCTAGTCCCAAGGGGCATACTTCTCAGCAGCTTTCTGCCAGGGTAAAAAAGCTCACACAAGTGATAAAATGTTTCCTCTTATATAACGTCATAGATGTGCGGTACCATTTCCTGTTGGGCTAGTTTGGCCTTGTTTTCTTCAACTTCATTCTGAAACACCTGCAGTTGTTGTTGTTTTGTTTCCTCTTCTTTTCGGCAGACTTCCAACTTCTTTACTTGTTCTCTGATGTCCTCCTGGAGCCTGGTCTGCTCACTGAGCAGTACATCCTGACGCTTGGTGGTGTGGAGCAGGTCCTTCAGGTGAAAGAACAAATTGAAACTACGGACAAAGCCACCTTCATTACAGGTGGCTAGTGCCACAGCTACATCTATCTACTAAGTCTGACAAAATTAAAGCGTGGAAGTTCCATATCCTTTATTATTTCAACAAACATACAAAGGTACCTGGAACTCAATTTAATCACTGGCTTCCCTCTTTTTAGTACCTAGGATGACAGAGATGTCAGAACCTCAGCAAGAGACTCAGTTCCTCCAAGCTTTAGCTGCCTTGTCACTGAGATGGGAGTAAACAACACCCACCTCACAGGATTGCTAAGATTAAGAAAAGCTGTGAATAAGGCTTAACTCTGAAAATGAACCTAAAGTCATGGTTTTGTTACTATTTGAAATATTTATACAGGTTAAAAAACTCAGACAACAGGACTTCCCTGGTGGTGCAGTGGTTAAGAATCCGCCTGCCAATGCAGGGGACACGGGTTTGAGCCCTGGTCCGGGAAGATCCCACATGCCGTGGAGCAACTAAGCCCCTGCGCCACAACTACTGAGCCTGTGCTCTAGAGCCTGCAAGCCACAACTACTGAGCCCACACACCACAACTACTGAAGCCCGAGCGTGCCTAGAGCCCATGTTCTGCAACAAGAGAAGCCACCACAATGACAAGCCCACGCACCGCAATGAAGAGTAGCCCCCGCTCGCCACAACTAGAGAAAGCCCACGCGCAGCAACAAAGACCCAACACAGCCAAAAAAAAAACCTCAGACAACAATAAATACTTCTTTCTTCAAGGAACCCAAATTAAGCACTTTAGAAAAAGTTACCATATTTCTAACAACACAGAAAATATTCATACGAACCTGTATAAGACTTCTTAAAAGAGATAGAATAATTTAAGTTTTTTTGGTTTTTTTTGCGGTACACGGGCCTCTCACTGTTGTGGCCTCTCCTGTTGCGGAGCACAGGCTCCGGACGTGCAGGCCCAGTGGCCATGGCTCACGGGCCTAGCCGCTCCGTGGCATGTGGGATCTTCCCGGACCGGGGCACAAACCCGTGTTCCCTGCATCAGCAGGTGGACTCTCAACCACTGTGCCACCAGGGAAGCCCTAATTTCAGTTTTATATATCTTAGAAACACAGAATCTTAAAGGTAGAAGGAAGAGAATTTAGATGTCTAATCTAACCTGTAATTTACAGAGTGGAAACTGAGGCCCAAAACTTGCTTGAGTTTCTCTGAAATTCAAATTTTGTCAATAATCTCACAGGACAACACTGAATTACCTCAAGAAGATGATCAGAAGTACAAGGGTAAAAAGAATCTGCTCTAGGGGCTTCCCTGGTGGCGCAGTGGTTGAGAATCTGCCTGCCAATGCAGGGGACAAGGGTTCGAGCCCTGCTCTGGGAAGATCCCACACGCCGCGGAGCAACTAAGCCTGTGCGCTGCAACTACTGAGCCTGTGCTGTAGAGCCCACGAGCCACAACTACTGAGCCCGTGTGCCACAACTACTGAAGCCCGTGCGCCTAGAGCCCGTGCTCCGCAACAAGGGAAGCCACCACAATGAGAAGCCCGTGCACCACAATGAAGAGCAGCCCCGGCTCACCGCAACTAGAGAAAGCCCGTGCTCAGCAACAAAGATCCAACGCAGCCAAATAAATAAATAAATTAAAAAAAAAAAAAAAAAGAATCTGCTCTATTCAACACCTGACAAGATGAAGGCCCAGATTTGGCCATGATTCTGCAGCTCAACGAGTGATCAAATCTAAGCCCAGCCTTTGCAGGCCTCATCTGTGCCATGGGTAAGAGATGATCCATCTGGTCCCTGAAGCCCCCAGAGTGGCTGCTGAGGGACTGTTGGGCTCTTTTAGCCATGACCTTACTTATTAGCTTCGAGCAAAACGTTGTTTGAATAAAGAATTCTAGGGATAAAATAAACTGGAAAATCACTGCTCTGCATCAAAATTTTTGTATATCTTATATTTGTGTTTGATAAATGGTTCTAAGGGACCTGCTCATGTGAAAAGGAACCAGCCTACTTGATTTGTTATTTCAACCAATTATCTGCATGCCTTCAGGACACTACTAGAAGATTACCTTTGTGAGGCTTACCTGTTTTGCTAGGTTCAAGTGGTCTTGGACATCAGCTAGTTCCTCCTGTAATGAGTTTACTGCTTCCCGTTTTTCTACAGAAATAACATTTACATAAAATAAGAAATACTTATGTATACATGTTCCAGATTCCTATCAGTCCACTCAGAGAAGTAGAGTAGAAGTGAATTTATACTTTCTTCTGTTAAATGTATGACTATGCCACCCTATCTTATTAAAGGCCAAAAGAGAGGTACATGCGCAATCCAGATCTGGACTTGGAGCCCACGTTTTTAAAGACTTGCATGTTCAAAAAAAAAAGACATGTTACATGTTCAAAACCTCACGATGAAAATTTACACATAATAATACCTCATGTTGATGAGGTGCATGGTTTAAAAACAGGTATCTTCCACATTGCTGATAAAAATATAAATTTGGTACAACCTTTCAGGAAGACAATTTGGGAATAAATTTTATATCTGTACTGGTTTTGTCACTTACTAGCTGTGTAAGCTTGACCAAGTCACTTCTCGCTTAGGCAAGTCGCAAGGAAACTAGGCTTAAGTTGCTTTATCTGTAAATGGGTGAAATAATAGTTTCTACCTCATAAAAATGTTATAAGGATTAAGTGATAAAATGCATATGAAACACCTGCATCATGTCCAGGACACAGTAAGTGCTCAACAGTATACTGTTGGCTAGGATTACTTAGTAACTTATACATAAACAATCATGAGGCTTTATAAAGAGTTGGTAATTAAGATGTTATTTGCATCTTTGCTTTTAAATCTACACACACACACACACACACACACACACACACACACACACGCCCCAAGGAAAAATCTGGAGGGATATTTACTAAATTGATAATAGAAATTATCTCTGAGGAGTGAGGTGAATAGTAATTTTTATTTTGTCATTTTGCTATGTTTTTAAATTGTTCTCTAAAGAATATGAATTAGTTTTTTTAAAAAATAGCTTTACTGAGATGTAATTCTCATACCATGCATTTTCCACCCATTTAAAGTATACAATTTCATGGCTTTCCGTAAGTTCACAGAGTTGTACAACCACCACCATACCTAATTTTAGAACATTTTTCTCACTTCTAAAAGAAGCCCCATGCCCTGTAGCACGAATTATTTCTATAATACGAAAGCAAACAATTAAATAAAGAACCTAGCAAAAGGAAGAAAGTCACATCTCTCCTGTTGTGCTGCCTCATACCCTGGAGCTGCTGCTGCATGGCTGCGATGTCTTTATGCAGTGAGAGTTTGTTTCTGTTTAGTTGGTCTAGCTCCTGCTGCAGTTTTCTGACATCCACTTCCAACTTTTCTAAGTCTGATTGCTTTGTTCTGCTATTCTCCTCTGTAGCTGCTAAAACCCTACAATACAAATGGAGAATAAGTTAGACTGTCAAATACAAAATGTCTAAGCACACACAAGCGACAACTAAGGAATAGTGTTATATTTCACAATGTAGTTGTGGAGTCTGGATGATATTAATAAATAAATATTAATAATTTACCAAATTATTAAATGTTATTAAATATTAACAAAATGTAAGGCTCTTCAACTCATTTTCAAAAGAAATCTTATTTTCAGCTTTCCAAATAGAACATTTGGAAATGTTTATCATTTCAAAAAGTGACTTGCTAAACCGAAGTTTTATAAAAATCAGGGATAACATGGATAGCACTTGTAATTCCAAAAATGTGATTAAGGATTTCCCTCGTGGCGCAGTGGTTAAGAATCCACCTGCCAATGCAGGGAACACGGGTTCGAGCCCTGGTCCGGGAAGATCCCACATGCTGCGGAGCAGCTAAGCCCGTGCGCCACAACTACCGAGCCTGTGCTCTACAGCCCTTGAGCCACAGCTACTGAGCCCATGTGGCTAAAGCCCGTGCTCTGCAACAAGAGGAGCAACTGCAATGAGAAGCCCGCGCACCACAACGAAGAGTAGCCCCCACTTGCCACAACTAGAGAAAGCCTGCGCGCAGCAACGAAGACCCAACGCAGCCAAAAAATAAATTAATTAAAAAAACGTGATTAAAATGGATCACTAACTTCTGATAAGTGAAAATGCAGGAAACACACTGTATGTATAATAGGATTTACCCAAAAAAGATATGTATGAGCATGCATTCCTTTACACGAATGGAATCATATACTATGGACTGGTTTTTGTCTGGCTTCTTTCAGTAAGCATAGTTACTTTGAGATTCATCCATGAATTTGTCTGTATCAATCCTCCATTGCTTTTTATTGCTGAGTAGTATTCTATGGTATGGCTATACTATAATTTGCTAATCCATTCACCAGCTGATGGGCATTTAGGTTGTTTCCAGTTTTGGCTACTGCAAATAAAGCCGCTATGAACATCAGTGTACAGTTTTTGTATGGCCACATGCTTTCACCTCTAGGTGTGAGAAAGCTAGATCTTCTGCTAGGTGTATGCTTGCATTTTTAAGTAACTGCCAAACTATTTTCCAAAGAGGTCTTACTAACATTTTATACTCCCATCAATTGTGTATGAAAGTTCCTCGCTAGCATTTGATATGGTCAGTGTTTAATCTTAGCTATTCTATTAGGTGTGTAATGATATCTAATTGTGGTTTTAATTTGCATTTCCCTAATGGTTAATGATACCAAGCATCTTTTCATGTGCTTATCTGCCATCCATATATTTTCTTAAATCAAATTTCAAATCTCTTGCCCATTTGAAAAATTGGGTTCTTCATTTTCTAATTACTGAGTTTTGAGAGTTCATTATATCCTGGGTACACGTCCTTTATCGGATACATGGTTGCCAGGATTTCTCTTGCAGTCTGTGACATGTCTGTTCATTATCTCAACAGTGTCTTTTGAGAAACAGAAGTTTTAAATTTTGATGAGGTCCAATTTTATCAATTTACTCTTTTATGGACCATGCTTTCAGCGTCTTATCTAAGGAATTTTTGCCTAACCCACGGCCACAAAGATTTTTTTCCCTCTATGTTTTCTCCTACAAGTTTTATATTTTGGTTTACATTTATGTTTGTTAATTTTTATATGTAGTGTGAGGTATATATCAAGGTTCATTTTTTTGGTTTTGGATACGTAGTGCTTTTAGCAACAGTTTTGAAAACACCGTCTTTTCTCTACTTTGCATCTTTGTCAAAATCAGTTGTGCATATATTTGTGAGTTTACTTGCAGACTTCTGTTCTGTTCCATTGACCTTTTTGTCTATCTTTATACCAACAGCACAGTGTTTTGATTACCATAGCTGTATACTGTCTTGAAATCACATAGTACTAGCCCTAAACTTTTGTTCTTCTTTTTCAAAGTTGTTTTGGTGTCATATCTAAAAAGTTTCAGATTCTATTCTAGGTCCTCTGCATTTCAGTATGAATTTTAGAATCAGATGGCCAATTTCTATTTAAAAAACCTGTTGGGATTTTGACTGTGATTGTTTTGAATCTATAGATCAATTTGAGGAGAACTGAATCTTAACAATGGGTTAAGATTGGGTCTTCCTACACACGAACAAGCATATATTCTTTTATTAAAAAAAAAAATCACAACAAGTTATTTTAAAAAATGCTTTTGGGAAAAAAAAAAAAACCTAAAAGGAGAATTCACCCAAAAATGCTATTGGTGTATTGTATTGTGATACTGAGTTTGTGGCGTATTTTGTATTTTTTTGCCTTTTCTCAATTTTCCAATTTTTTGAATAGTGTGTTAATAATGCTTTAGCCTTCCAGATGGGATCTTACAAGCTTACTTGTTCCTGCTCTCACCGTTTGGTTTGTGCCAACTTCTTCTCCCAGCCATCACATTTCTCTTCGAGATCTTCCTTTTGTTTGCACAAAGACTCAACACACAACTGCAGTGCTCGGGTCTCAGCAGTTATTCGCTCAATTTCTCGTTTGTCCCTCTCCAAGAGCTGCTTCTGCCACTCCATTTCCCCTTTCTGTCGCAGGGCTGTCTGCTGCAAACTGTCCAACTCCAGTTTCTCCTAAAGCAGATAAAAGAGAAGTCAACCATGCAAACTGAGAAAGACCGTGGTTCACTACTGGTAAAACAGCTTTATTACCTCTAGCACTTCAACCTGAGCCTTCTCTAACTCAGACACCTTTTGGTCATGTTGTAGCTTCAAACCTTGCAGCTCATTGTTTTCAAGTTGCAACATGTCCAGAATATTCTTTAGTTCTAACAGAAACAAAGCATGGTCCAGGCTATTAAATGAATGTGGAAACATTTACAAAATGAAACAGAAAATAATTTACTGGCTGATACAAGAAACAAAAGATAATAAAAATATATTTGTTGTGCTGAATTAATGGAGCTAATTAATTGTATTCTGAACGTAAAAAGCCTTTAAAAGTATTGCTAAACACTAATTTGTTATAAACATTTAAACAAAAACATTCAACAGAGACCTAGTTCTAAAAAGTACTTACCCTACCTAAAAGAATTTAAATCAAAATAGGAAAAACTTTAAAATATATCAGCTGACATTTATATAACAATTCTTTTGTCCTTTGAAATATAGACTTTTAAATATTAACTACTTTTATCTGATTATAAAAATATTTGTTCATTATAGAAAATTTGAAAAAAGTATAAAAGAAAAAAATGAAAATCCATCATTATCCTACCATCCAAAGACAATCACTACTGCAATAGCATTTTGATGTATTCCCTACCAGGACTGCACGCACACGAATAGACACACACACATATATATATTTTAAAATAAATTGGGACTACAATCAATATTCAGTTTTTATCTATTTTTTCACTCTTCTTTCATCAGCATTTTTACATGTCATTAAATGTTAAAATATGTTTTTAAAACAAATTTATTTATTTTATTTATTTATTTTTGGCTGCATTGGGTCTTTGTTGCTGTGCGTGGGCTTTCTCTAGTTGCAGTGAGCGGGGGCTACTCTTGGTTGCGGTGTGTGGGCTTCTCATTGCGGTGGCTTCTCTTGTTGCAGAGCATGGGCTCTAGGCACCCGGGCTTCAGGAGTTGTGGCTCGCGGGCTCTGGAGTGCAGGCCCAGTAGTTGTGGCGCACGGGCTTAGTTGCTGCGCGGCATGGGGGATCTTCCTGGACCAGGGCTCGAACCCGTGTCCCCTGCATTGGCAGGTGCATTCTTAACTACTGTGCCACCAGGGAAGCCCAAAATATGGTTTTTAAATTAGTCATTTGTTTCCAAATTTTGTCATTACAATTTCTGTTGCAAGTAACTGACTCAGTCAACTTAATTTGTAAAACTAGGAAATAAAGGCTTACTTCTTAAAAAAAAAAAGAGAGAGAAATAAAATAAATATTGCTGCGATGTACATAAACGCTTGCCCTCTCTAGATAACTGGAAATGGGCTACCCGGTTTAACAGGTGTGAGTTTAATAGTCTTAAGACACTGGGAGGTTGTTCCATTTTATACTTCAATCAACAGCCTGTAAGTGCTCTTCTTTCATCACACCCTGGCCAGCAATGAAGATGATTATTTTGCTTTTAGTCAATTTGAGTGGCAGAAAATATCATATTCCTTTTATAATCTGCTTTTCTTTGATTAGAAATAAGGTTAAACTTTAAACTTACCAGTTTTATGTTTAGACATTTGCCCTAAAACTACCTGGAGATTTTCTTCCTCTTTTTCAATTTCCTGCTTTATAAGTGAAAGTTGATCTTTTTTCTCACTAATCTGGACATTCAGTTCTCCCTTCTGAAAACTCAGTTCTTCCAGAAGAGATTTTAGTTCCTGTGCAAAGAAAAAGAAAAGAAAAGAAAAGAAAAAAGTCAACGCACCTTCACCAAGTTATGAATAGAAATTACTTTAAAATCAGTTCTGTTATTAACTGTCTCATTTCATAGAAATTCTCATTTGGAAACAAGCTCATGTCTGAGTTTTACGTCAAGAACAGCACTATATTTTACACTAACATATTTTAGTATAATAGAAGTAAAAAAGTAACACGTTATCTTCATTTAAAATTTATATGCAATATTTACTATGAGCAAAGCAATGTGTTGCAGAGAAAAAAGGCTGACTCGGACACATCTCCTGCCCTCAAGGGGCTTAGCACCTGGTGGGGAAATAAGGCAGGGAACAGAAACATGATCACGAAAGGCTACGGTGCCCTAGGAAATGTGCAGAGTGCTACCAAACTCAGAATCGAGAGAAACTCCTTCCAGGGTAAAGGAAAAGTTGGGGAAGTCTTCTTAGTGGCATGAAGCTGGACCATGGAAGCTGGGTCAGATCTGGACATTCCCAGAAAGGGAATTCCTAGAGAAGAAACAGAATGAGAAAGGCACAGAGGCATAAAACCTTGGGCATGTCCAGAAAACAACACAGGGGGAGAGCTATGCACGGCAGCCACAGCATGGATAGATAGCACAACACCAAGCTCGTTACAGAGGCAAGATGCAGGAATTTAAATTTGCATTTTAGGGGGAAACCAATGAAAATATCTCAAAATAAATCTACAGGACTATACTAGGACTCTTAAGAGAAACTATTGAAAAATGTACCCTGATGTGACTGCACTTCTCGGCTACTTCAGTTTCTCCCAGTCTCAGCGCTTCCTGGAGGTCAGCTCTGGCCTGGACCATGCTTCCCTGGAGTAGATGCAGCTCCTCCTTTTTATGCCCCAACTGTCTGTCCAAGACGGCCATCTCCTGCTGCTGACCTGTTACCTGCATTAAAGAAAAGTAAAGAAGGCAAAGCCTGACAAAGTGCTGAGATGGAGAATATTTAGTCCAGCTAAAGGTTGTGTGGGGAAATAAGGAGGTAGTCTAATTCTCACAATCCTAGCTGCAAGAGTCAGGAAGGCCAGGCTGGGGGGCTGCAGGCATAAAATGCCTAATAAAGGCCTTGAGCTCACATAGGTAAAAACACTTAAATCACAGCAAAAACAACAATATGATAATAATGATTGTCCTTCAGGTTATGGTTTTCAAAGAACTTTCATATCTATATTTTATTCCGATTGGCAACCACCTTGGCAATGGAAGTTAGGCAAGGATTTAAAAAATTTATTCATTTTGTAAATTTAAAACTTATAATTTTAAGGGCAATACATATTTAGTTAGAGAAAAGCAGAAAATGCAGACATGCAAAAGGAATAGAAAATATTCACAATCCCCCCCTTATCAGATGACCATGTTTGTACTTTGGTATAGACTAAAAATTCAAACACAAGTATACATAAACACATTTAACATAAATGATCTCAGAGCATATTGTGTTTTGAGACTCACTTATTCAATAATATATCGTACTGAGTTGAGATTCAAATTTGGGTTGGACTCTATTCTTAAGCACTAAGATATATAGCCTCATTTATGCTTTATACTTTATTATGTATTTTCCAGTCTTTTCTACAATCAAACATGTATTACTTTTTATAATAGGTTTCCAAGCAGCATGAACTGGTTTTCGAGGTGTCTGCTGCCCTACCTGGCTTCTCAGCTTTTCCAGCTCTGCTCTGCGGGCCTGCAGGAGGGTCTCCGACTCTTTAAGCACCTGCAGGTGATGATCCTCAGTGCGTTCTGCGGTCTCGATGTCTTTTTGCAGCTTCTGCAGCCTACAAAGCACCAGCAGTACTAGAGCAAATTGGAAGGGAGACAGAGCCCCAAGAGCCGCCTTCCAGCACAAGCCCCTTGCAGGCCTGCAGAGGCCGTACTTACTCTTCAGTCAGTTTTTCCTTCTTCTTGTTTAGACACTGGAAGTCTGAGTCTTTTGCTGCAACAACTTTGTTTATCTCTTTCAAGATTTCTTCTTGCTGAATTTTGTGCTGCTCCAAATCCTTTGTGTCAGCCTGGAGCAATCTAAAACACATCTCTTTATTTCCCCCAGACTCCTTAGGCTTGACGTGCATTTATCATAGAGCAATTATCGTCCACTTAGAATCAAACTTCTCATTCATCTCACCGAGTACATCAGTGGCTGAGGGAGTCCACCTACCTGAGCTGCTGATCGGCTTTGACAAGGTTAACAGCAGTTTCCTGAGCTCTCCTTTCTAACTCCTCAGCATCTTTCTCAGTTTGCAATAAATTTCTTTTGGCATCAGTGAACTTTTCAACAGCATCTTTTGTCTAGAAAAGAAACTGTCATTAAAACCAATTCAGTTACAATACTCTCTCACGGCTACTGGTATCGTAAATTGGCTCAGCTCTTGGAAAACAAGACAATACAGAAAGACTGATAAAAATGTTCACTCACTTAGACTCTCCAATTCTCAAAAAAGAATTCAGAAGAACTATTACACAAAAATGCTCATTGTATACTGAAACAATATAAGACTTGACAAACAATCGATTCAGTAAGTGATAATGCATCAGCACAATGGAATACTGTGCAGTCTTTAAAATAATGACAATGTAGTAACAGAATAATGTTAATGATAAAATGTTGGCTGAAAATAAAATTTTAAATGGTTTAAGCACTGTAAGAGCAACTATAGAAAACTATCTTGTCAACAAAGACAGAAAGGCTATGCAAAAACAAAAATAGTCATCTGAGGGTGGTGAGATGGTGGATGATATTTTATTTAAAAATAATCTGTAATATTATTATATGCTATTTTTTTCACTTAAAAATATCTACCCCAAAACAACCACCAAAAAAACAGGAAAAAAAGAAATTAGGGCTTCCCTGGTGGCGCAGTGGTTGAGAGTCCGCCTGCCGATGCAGGGGACACGGGTTCGTGCCCCGGTCCGAGAAGATCCCACGTGCCGTGGAGCGGCTGGACCCGTGTGCATGCCCGCTAGGCCTGCGCGTCCAGAGCCTGTGCTCCGCAACGGGAGAGGCCACAACAGTGAGAGGCCCACGTAACGCAAAAAAAAAAAAAAGAAAAGAAAAAAAAAAGAAATTAAAGGAAAACAAGAAATTTAAAAAAGAGAAGAAAAAAGTGAAAAAACAAACAAATATCTACCCAATTAAGTGGCAAGGAAGTGATTCTACCAATAATCCCTCCACATAAAGATTCTTCCTTTACTCTTGATATTATCTTGTTAAGTAAAACCCCATTAATCTAAGGATGATTTAATTATGGCTAAGAAACACAAATATTTAATACTTTTGAAGTATTTCAAAATCTTCCTATATATGATTTGGCAAAAACATCATTTTTTTTTTTTGTCACCTTGGTTTCTTTTTCTGTCTCAAATAAGAGGCTTAACATAATGTCACGAGAGGTCCAAAAACATAGTATGGTTTGTACTTGGTTGAGCAGTGACTCACTCTTCTGCCAACACTCCGTGTTGCAGTTGCACTCAAGTCAGAGGCATCTGTATGTGAAGCTCGTCTAGTAAATACCCCGTGTGGATGCAAGAGGGTTTGGCCAGTTCCCAGAGAGCAAGATATTTCACCACACTTCTTTCCACTTCGGATAGCTGGTTTCTACTAGATTCATCAGCAAAGCATTGGACAGAACTCACTATACACTACAGAAAGCCAGCCACGTCTCTAAGTAGTTTTTTATCCCTTATATGTCAGGTTTTAACAAGTCTGGCACATTCCTTACAAAATGCAGCACTTTCTCCTTTCCTCTTCCCTTTTAGCAAGCTGCTTCCCTGAGTCATTTTGGGAGGATGAAGGAGGAAGAGCTTATTAGTCTCGGTTCACTTACTATCTCTGCCAACTACTAGTCTCAGCAATTTTCTTTTATACACCAGTGATACATTTTTCTCTGGTCCTGCTCACACCTATTCTCTCACAGTAATCTAACATGTGACAGAAGAGGGAACTGATCACCTGGAAAGAGATAAGGAAACTTTTCCATTCTTATCAAAGCCATCACTCACAGAATTTCTTTAATAAATCCTTCATTTCAGTTCCTGGGTAATAGATTTCTATTCATTTAAATTGATCCATGTTGAAATAACAATATAAAAATAGTAGTTCCTGATGTGCCCCATATGGATTCGGGACCTTTGATTTTAATCCTGGAATTCCCATCTAAAGCTCTCTTGGTGAGTCAGAACTTTAGCTATATGACCCTGGGCTAGACCAGCCTCTGAGCTACATGTGCGAACTGGGCTAATGACTATCTTACAACGCTGCCAGGAAGGTTAAATGAAGTGGTATTTATAAAATAGCCAATGTGTGGCCATAGCAGGGGCTCATAAAAGGCAGTTCCTTTTCTTCCCCAACTTTCTCTGTGTTTCAGTCTTAAGAATACTACCTCAGGCCCAAAAATATTTGATTTTATATTACTATCAACTTGGAGAACAACGTAAGAATAAGAGTCTTGTGAGGTCCATTGTTATAAGAATACAAGATTGGCCTATTTAATAAACACAGATATCACAGCCCGAATAATTTTCAAAAGACACAGACAGGATACGGAGGTGGGCTGTGTTAGGAACTAAATGACTTTCAGGAGCTTTAAATATGCTATTGCATTTAATTCATACTGAATTATACTAGGTTAATTCTAGCATAATTAGTATAGTCTAGGTTAATTAGTACAATCTAGGTTAATTATACTTCATTTAATTCATACCGAACAGCCTAGGTTTTCTTAGCCTGAATTTACACAGGAGGAAAGCAAAGCTCGGGGACTTAAGCAACTTGCCCAAATCCTCACAGCTCCTTAACTAGCAGAACACAGACTGGCTTGGACCACTGTGCTCTTCACGTTTTCTTTCTAACCCTTCCTGCTGCCGCCGCCGCCGCCGCCGCCGCCGACAGCAAGCCAGCAAGCCGTCTCACCCCAAGCACAGCAGCACATACTTTCTCGGTTGTGTGTGAAAGTTCACTCTCAGCTTCCGCCAGCAATCGGTCAGCCTCCCTGAGCTCTGCTCGACGTTTCAGGAGGGTCTTCTCGATGCACTCAATTTCATCTACAATATCTTCATGGTGCCTGAGTGATTTTTCTATTTCTAGTTCATTCATAAGACTCTCAACATTTCCATCAATGAAGTCTCTAAAAAAATCATATATACACACTCATCAAGAGATTTTAAATGTGACAATATAGATACTTGTAGCCTAATGATAAAAAGATGCACAATGATTTTCTAATTTTATATGAGAAGGAACTGGACAGACAGCTACATCTGATTAAGTTCAATATCTATGCTTACCTTTTTACTCAACATGGCATACTGTTGACAATAAGTGGATAATATGTATAATGTATGAGGCAGTTGTTTTGTCCTTTTAAATATAAAGATTATTTTTTCATCAGCACTTGGTCAAGACAATGCTGATACTTCAATTCTTCTGTGGTATAAAAATAAAACAAACCACTGCCTCAATAATCATCCATTCCCTCAAAACTATCCTAAGTTTCTACTAGAGTAAAATTATGGTGACGATATTTGACAAATCAGAAAGCGTAACACAGGACTTGGTAACTCAAGGTTAAAGTCAAAATTATTTGAAAACGGGACTATCATTGACAGAAAAACATGAAAATAAATTCAACCACATATTAACAGATTAATTCTTCTTTGGACATTTTTGTGTTATCCAAATTCCCTAAAATGATCATTTATTATACATTTATAACTAGGAAAAGAAGTGGTTCTCCCACTGCAATACACCCCCCTCAAAAAACTTCACCTCCCCCATATACACCTACAAAAATGAAATAACCATCCCCCAAGCCTTCAAACATCTAGTCCCAACCTTCTCTCGGTATGACCCTTGGTTTTCCCTGCCAGGTCTATCAGTCACTCTTGCGTTTGCTCCTAGAAGGCAGAGACCATATCTCACTCACCTCTATGTACTCCACAGGTCTCCCCGCAACCCTGGTACCTGGGCCAGTCTGGCTTAAGGGACAAAAACTGGGGAACTGTCATAATTCATGGTCTAGTGCAGAAGATGGGCTTCTACATAACTGACCCATGCAGCAGATACAAGCATTAGCTAACGGACCCTATGCCAGATGCTGGGGCACAGAGAGGGAGGCCCCGCTACTGCCCTTCTGGGTATCTTACAACATGGTCTGAACAACACTACGCCCAAGGTTGCCAACTCCAAACTGTGGGAGCCTGAGATGAGAAAGCTTTTCTGTCAGAGGGGATCCCTAACCTTCATCTGGAAAGACACACTGGAGTTAGGTGGAGGGCAGGTCGGGAAGCCATTTCAGGCAAAGGACAGCATGTGCAGAGGTGGGGAGGCAGGAGAAAACGTGGTGCTCGGGGAAACCACAGCAAAGTGTAGGGCCAGAGTAAGTACCGTGTGGGAGAGAAGGATAAAAAAGAGAGGTAGGGTTCAGATCTTGCAGGGCAGTATGTATGCTGGTGGGAACGAGAGACACAGGGCAGCGTGCACAGTTAGGTCTGCAGCCATGTCGAGGGTGGGATGGAGAGAAAGACACTAGACCTGGAAGGCCTGACCTAGGATGAGGATGACTAAAGGCCAGGGCAGTGGAGACGAAAGAAGGGGACCAGTTTGAGAGCTCTTTGTGTACAGAGTCAGTAGGACTTGGAGAGCAGCTGGATCCCTGGGGGAGTGAGGGAAAGGCAGGTGTTGAGGACACCCAGCATGTTTTCAGCCAGGGTAACTGGGGAAGGGTGGTGGTTGTGCCATTCTCCAAGAGGGACTACAAGAGGAGCTGATATGGATTACTGGCCAAAAGAACTTAGACTTCTACTGTCCCATATGCTAATCTCCACGTGGCTATTAAATTAACTCTGTTCCTCAGTTCTATTAGCTACATTTCAAGTACTCAATAGCCACATGTGGCTAAGGCTACTGTTTTGGATAATACTGATCTAGAACATTCCCAAGATCACAGAAAGTTCTACTGGACAACACTGATTTAGGTTACCTTAATGAACTAATATCATATTCATCTGAGTTATAAAGATAAAATGGCTAATAATTACTTTCGCTGTTGATGTTTCTGAATGGTTCTATGCAATTCTTCTACTTCGTGCTCTAAGTCTCTCTTCTCTTGCAAAAGATCATCAATATTATGATGCAGTTCTTCTATTTCTTTCTCACACTGCTGCTTGGATACTCTCATCCACTGTTCCTGTTTCTTTGATTTTAAATGCTGTATTATGTCTTCCAATCTAGAAACTTCATTCTCCTGAGCAAAGAAAGAAATGCAATACTGAAATATCACATGATGTTTCCCCTTCCTCCTGCCAAAAACTGAAATTAACAGTGATTAAAGTGGTATCTTTGACCTGATAATAGTGGTAGCTTCTAAGACTTCAGTATGAAAAGAAAAATTAAGTCAAGCCAATTTCTTCACG
This sequence comes from Orcinus orca, assembly GCF_937001465.1. Lineage (NCBI taxonomy): Eukaryota > Metazoa > Chordata > Mammalia > Artiodactyla > Delphinidae > Orcinus > Orcinus orca. The sequence goes on along the minus strand of NC_064564.1, from coordinate 107,361,242 downwards.
TGCCATAGATGAAATTGACGGACCAACAGATCTTATGACTCTTCCAGTCCAGCTATGGCTGATAAATAGTCACCAAGCACCTCCTGTGGATAATGTCTGGCTCCAGAGTTCAGCATCTAGCAGAAGACACAGACAGAGGTCTCTCCCTCCTCTGCGCACATGGGAGAGGAGTTGGCTGAGAAGGATGCCTAGAGGAAGTGGTGTTCTGCCTGGTTTTGAAGAATAAATGAAATAGGAAACGACTACGCTGAAGAAATAATGTGCAAATGTAGGGAGGTATAAAGGCACCCCTGGGAAACTACAGGAAGAGCCGGGTACTGGTGGAGGGTAAAAGAACCAACAGAATTGCTATAAAAACAGTGTGCACTGAAAAAACTGCAGAATGACACGAGTAACTACCATTTTTAACCATGTAAATATCCACAGTCCCTCTGAAACTAGTCTGACCTACTAAAATGGGGCTGGTGGCTTGGCACCCAGGTATCCTAGTCCTTTATCTTCCTCTCAATCCGCTGAGAGGAAAAGGAAAAAATAAAGAGCTCCAGGTGCCTTAAGTTTGAAGGAGGCCCTTGTAATGCATTTTATTTCTTTAAAACAAAAAAGTTATAAAGGAAGCTAGTGATTAGGAAGTAATCATTTCTTAGAATTTAGCCTAGAGGAAAATATGAAATACAGTAAAAATTTATACACAGTTAAATGAACTACACAGCCTACAAATAAAGAAATGTTATGCAGTCATTAAAATACTGCTTAAAAACGCTTGTAAAACCATGGAGAAAATGCTTGTAACATTAAGTGGGAAAAACAGGACACAAAATTATGCGCACAATAAGAACTATGAAAAGAAAGAAAGAATCATCATTAATTTCACCACCCAGAGATAACCCCCACCAAAACCTTACTGTACGCTGCTCTTACATGTGTTTGTACACAAGCACACATAATATGTGTATGCACAGGTACAGGCACTAGTATGTGAATATACCTATACAATCACATTAATATAGTACTGGTCAATAGAAAAATATATAAAAAGCTTTCTAAAAATGGCTATTTTCTGGACTGAAAGCATTTTTGTTATAAAATGGTTAAACCAGGTTCGTAGAATGGCCTGGTACCCTAACTCCTGTCCAGAACAGTGTTTTAATAAGAGGATGCTTGCTCAGTTCTAAACATCAGCCTTACAAACACACTTTTGGGGTATAATCCATGCATAAGTAGGTCGACTCATTAAGTATATAACCTTACTCAGTCTCCCATGGAAGCAGTGTGGACAGGGGTCTTGTGTCTTTCCACTTACTAAGTTATGGTGCTCCGGGACATTGCAGTGCAGCACGCCCACTGGGATGAGGGGGATGGAGAAGTTGGGGGGTGGAGGCCCATATACGATGGGGGCCCCAGCGGGAGGCGGGCCATAAACAACAGTGCCAGGGGTGAGAGGTTGGCTGTTGTTGGGCAAGGGAGGAGGTGGTGCATACAGGGCCATGCCCTGGGGTACAGGAGAACCATCGGGAAACACGGTATACATCATGTATCCAGGAGGAGGCACAAATGGGTGGTCCTCTTGGTCATCCAGCTCACTCTCTTCCTGGCTATCTCCTCCACTGTCTGCATCTTGAAACAAAAAAACAGAAGAGTGTTTTATTCCCATGGCTCACTAGGTAAACATGTTCAGTAGAGAACAGCAGTGTTTAGGCCAAGATACCAGAGATGTGAAAATAAAATTCTGTAAAAAAGGTCAAAAGCAGTTTTGAAAAGTGGATCAGACAGGGATGCAAATTATTTTCACCAGGTGAACTTGAGTTTTTCTTTTTTTTTTAAATGAATGAACTTTATTTTTTTTAATTTAAAATTTATTTTTGGTTGCATTGGGTCTTCGTTGCTGTGAGCAGGCTTTCTCTAGTTGCAGGGAGTGGGGGCTACTCTGCGTTGTGGTGCGTGGGCTTCTCACTGCGGTGGCTTCTCTTGCTGTGGAGCATGGGCTCTAGGTGCACGGGCTTCACTAGTTGCAGCATGCGGGCTCAGTAGTTGCAGCACTCGGGCCCTAGGGCCCGCAGGCTTCAGTAGTTGTGGCACATGGACTTAACTGCTCCGTGGCATGTGGGTCTTCCTGGACCAGGGATCGAACCCATGTCCCCTGCACTGGAAGGTGGATTCCTAACCACTGTGCCACCGGGGAAGTCCCCTGAGTTTTTCTTATACCTATCTGTTGGTTTTTTTCCATCTTCATTCATTCAGCAACATTTGGGTGCCTGCTTCGTGCTACGTAAAACACCAACAGAGAAGTGCTGTGAGATACCACAGCCTCTCTCAGTTGTTGGTTCTCTTACTTATCTCCCCTATAAGCAGGAACTAGTTTTTTTTTTTTTCACTGATGAAGAAAGCCTAGCACACAGCAGGCACTCAATAAATAGTTCCTGAATGAACAAATTCTCAGAAGGTAATATTCCCATTTTACAGATTAGCAGTCTCAGAGTGGCTAAATAATTCCCCTAGGATAACACAGTGAAAGTGCCAGGATTTACCCCAGGTCTGACTCTTCCCCCTGGAGCTCTGGAAGACAGACCTGTAACACTTCATTTCAGTCGAGCTAATTAGTGCCATAACATGAGGATGTAAACTGCCACGTTCCAGGAGTGGAGGTGAAGATGTCGCTCAGTCTGCCGGGGAAGGCAGGGAGAAGGAAGGGTCCAGAAAAGGAGTGTTGTTTGAGGACCTGGGTCTTGCTGAAGGATGAGTAGGAATAGGTTTGGGAGAGAAAGGAGGAAGCAGGACATTCTGAACAGAGGGTTCAAAACATGGAGGTGTGAGAAACGTGGCATGCAGTGGGTATGGCTGACATGTGGGAGAGTGATGGAAGGTGAGACAAGAGGTCGTTGGCCAAGACCAGGTCACAGAGGGCCTTGCAGAGCAAGATAAGGAGTCTGGACTGTGTCTATGGATTTCAGGGAACCAATAAAAGGTCATTAAACAGGCAAGAGAAATGCAACTTCCCTGATGTAACTTACCTCTATTTGAACATGATTTATGTAACCCACTCCTGATGGGAGAATAAACCCAGTATCCTGAAGCAGGTGGAGGTGCACTGTGTTCCTTCCCATCCTGCCATGGTTTTCTAACAGGAGTTGAGGCTGCATACTTTAGGCCGACACCAGAGTCCTTGGTGGCCTGGGAACTGTGGCTGGAAACCTAAAATAAATGACAGCAGAGCATACTATCTCTTAACAAATAAAAAGGCCGATGTGGAGAAATGTCAAAGTCTAGAGCGAAGTTGAGAAAGAACTGGTTTCTTTTCATATATCGTAATCTGATTTTTCACAGGCAGAAACGAGACGTGATTATGTGGTCATATAACCTGCATGGGTGTCAGCCTCCCGTCTCCCGTACTCATCTTTCCTGGTGGTTTCTCTTCTTTTGCCTAGTCCTTGATGGCCCAGCAACTAAGATCAAGGAAACAGGAGCTTGCAAGGCAAGCTGGGATATTAGTCTCCTGTTGTGCCAGGAGCTTGGAGTGGCTTTAGAGCTCTACTCTGTTACTCTCTCTCTCCTTTCAGTTATAAGTCGACCCTCTAACCTACACTGCTTCCACCTGCAGCCCTGGCTGTGACACGGATGTCTGGCTTCCTTTAGATTTCTGGGAGGAGGATTTCAGATTCTGCTTTTCGGGGTTCTGATTAGGTCTGAACGACCTGGGGATCCTAGCATGTGGGAGCTGCTTCTCCTGACTGCTGTTGTCAGCTGATTCTAGCAGGATGTTGCCCAGCCCCTCTGCTTTGGATAAGAGCCACTTACAGTCCTCTCCTTCCTTCCCACATTCAGGCTGCAAGCCCTGACATTTTGCTCCCTGAACACCCCTCAGTCCATCTCTGCTCTAGCTCCACTGCTCTGGCTCTGGCTTCTTCCATCCTTCACCCGAACAAGGTCAAACAGCCCCACACAGAGTTCACCCACTACAAGTCTAGCCTCCACACTCCGCCTGATTATTCTTCCTAAACTACAGCTCTGATCATAGCACACTCAACTGCAGTTTCCCAAGGCCTACATAATTAAGTGCAAGGGATTTTGAGACCCTTTTTTTTTTTTAAAAAAAAAGCATGACCCCAATCTACGTTTCCTGTTTCACCTTTCATTGTTCCCATCCAGCCCTCCAGCCCCACAAGGGGCTAAGCTAACTCTCCTTTTCCTCACAAGCTGTTCCCTCCCTCCTGAAAGCCCATCCTTTGAGGGTTGCTAAGTGCTGACTTCAAGCTCCTGTTTGTGAAGCCTTCTTCCCTAAACATCCCCATGAGATAAATCTTTAACATTTCTCTGCAACTGGGGCACGGAAGTCCAGTCTGTTGTCACATGCGTGTCACTGTTTTGTAATTACATTGGTGTGCTTGTCTTCCCCACCAGCCCATGAGCTCTTTGAGAGCAGGGGCTATATGATTCATCATGGTTCCCCACCAAAGCCTTGTACTTGACCTAGACCTAAGTACTGAATGAGTGTGTTAAAAGGAAATGCAATCCAGGTGCTATTTTTCTGTCTGAGACTCTATAATTCTACTGCCATTTTCAAAAGGCTCTCTGGGCTCAAGTCACTTTATCTACCCTTATAGGATCCTTGTTCAGGGACCCCACACATACCACCTGAGCATGAGTGGGCAATTGCCACATTCCTTGGGAATGCCCCATTTCCATCTCACACAGCACAAAGTACTTAAGAACCTCAATGCATGGCTTAGCCTAGATATGTTGTTCTTGAGACCTGATCACAGATTTAGGGAAGGCAACACAGTCACACTTTCTTAAAGAAAATTTAGTATATATTCCCAGCACCACAGACTTCCTACTTTTGATGATGATGGTGGTGGCATAAAGTACCAATAGCCTCGTCTTTTGAAAGGATCTGCCATGCTGCTGATGTAATCATTCTGATAAGAAACTTCACGTCGGAGTTCAGCAATTTCTTCCAAAACATTTTCAAAGCCTCCTCTGTTATCTGTAAAAGGAAAGCCATTCTGTGAAGTTGGGTATGAAATCATCTACTTCCTCTCTCTCTCAAAATACAAAAGTGATTCCACGAGAGCCAATGACTTTTATCAGTTCCTCAAAGCTGCTGTTCAGCCTGTCCTTTGGCAATAAATTTTTGTTGACACTTAAAGAGGATAGACATATCCTACTGCTGTTCACTTATAAAGTGAGCCAGAGAAAGAACAGATTTGTAAACAGTATTTCTTTTGAAAATACAAAAATAAATCTCTCTTTGTAATCAAGTCCCTTGATACTGCACTTACTTACATTTAAAAAAGTGCTTTATTTATTAAGCTAATTATCACAGCTCTATAAATCGAGCATGGAATTAGTCTGTAACCGTTAAATAAATTTGCTAAAGGTAAAAAACAAACACGATGATTTAATTTTAGAACTGCAAAACCACTACCAAAATCAAAGCCCAATACCTTACCAGCCCCAGTGAGGTCTAGTAAATTCCGCAGTCTTGCGATCTCTTTCCTTTGTCTCTCCATGGTCTCATTCAGTTTTTCGATTTCTAGCACCTGTGAGTTTGCTCCTCTGGTGCCTACCTCAACTTTCTCCATCTCAATTCGAAACTATTAAAAAATCACATATACAAAGTTGCCAGTGAATATTCTTTCCCAGATGCATGTCTCCTTGCAGTAAGATTCTAATTCTATAATTTTTTACTTATACTTTACTAACGAGGAACTGCATTACTCCTTACATTTAAACCATGCAATGCCTGGCACACGGCAGAGAATCAAGTACCGATTGACTATTGGCTGCACCTCAGAATTCTTTGAGATGTCGCCTACACTAATTCAATCTTTTAGGAACTGACAAGTACCCAGTAAGGAGGCGGTCTCATGGGGGCACCAGCACTGACCTGCTCCTCTTTATCCCTGAGGAGATTCTGCAGGAGTTCGATCTCTGCTTCTGCTCGGGTCAGATCCCTGGCAGCTTGAGCTGCCTTTCTGCTGAACCTCTCTGTTTCCTGCAGCTCCTACAGGGACAGAGGTGTGAGAAAGGCACCACTGCTATTGCAGGCTGCCCTCTTTATTTCTTTCTTCCTCTGAATGAGTCTTCTGCTTTCATCAGATCGCCCGCCTGGCTACTCCACGCACACGTAGTGCCAAGTCCCAGCTTATCTGTGCTGTTCCTATGATTTGGCAGCTCACTCTGGCACTCTCTGGGGGCCAAGTGGGCAGGGTTCTGCATCAGAAAGAGCAAGGACTAATTTTTTCTTCTCTGTTCTACAGTCTTCCATGACTGGTGTCTCTGTGGACCCCCATGGTTAGATTTTCCCTCCTATGATTTACTGTCTTAATCTCATAAGCATTTGCATCTTATAAAGACTATAACAGACTTATCTCAGTCAGGAGTCATAATAACCCTGTGAAGTGACATATTGTCATCAGACTGCACGAGATGACAAGGACAAAAAGTTGAGGTTCAGAAGGGTTATACAGCAAGTCTTGAAGACCTCTGTTCAGATGTGTATTGACAGGTGCCTCCCTAAGCAGAGACCCCTACACTTTGAGATTAGGATAGTATATTTCATTTGATGTCTCCTTTGGGACTCAATAGAGTACAGGACCCATAGCAGGGTTGTGACGGGGGAAATATAATCTTCAGGTCTGAAGAGGAACAGACAACTTTATGGTGGTTTATAAAAGAGCCAAAGTCTATAACAAGAGATCAATAATACAAGTTGCTATGTTTTCTGACAGGGGCAGCCCTGCTGGAAACTTGTTCTGTACGTGGGGACTCACCTCTGCGCGCTCCTGGTTAATTTTCATAACGGTTCCATGAAGGGACTTGAGCTGGTCTTTGGCAGTGGTGAGCTCAGCTGTGGCCAGCTTATCAGAGGCGGCCACGGCTTTCTTTAGTTTCTTCAGTTCTTTATCTAAACCAAGAAACTGTGCCTGAGATTTGGCATCTTCAAGTTTCTTCTAAAATAAAAGAAACACTAATTAAAGAGATGAATCATTTGGTAGCAATGAATTAAGACAAAAGCCCCATGAGGGCAGGGATCTGTTCACACACCCCATGCCTAGAACCATACCTGGTACTCAGCAGGTGCTCCTGAGTGAATAAATAAATAACAACATCTCAAAGCTGTATGATAACTTAGAATGAAATCAGTATACTTAGTCAAGAATCTTCGTGATCATAATCCATTCATTTGTTGTAGAAACATTTCTTGGCACCATCACCAAGCAATGGGCCCGCCCCTTGTGATCATGGAGTCAGGCACTGGGCATATGGTGGTAAACAAAACAGACTTGGCTGCTGCCCTCAAGGAGCTTATGAGAGACATGTATTAAACAAACACTCAGACAAATGTGTAACTAACACTGTGCTCACTGCCATCAAGGGACAGAACAAGGTACTATGTGAGAGGCCAGCAGGGGAGACCTAGATTGGTGGGGGGAGGGCTTTCCGGAAGAAGAACGGTGGAGGGACATGGTCCAGGAGAAGGAACGGCCAGGAGGGAAGACAGAGCTTGGGAAGAGTCAGGAACTGAAAGAAGCAGCACGGTAAGAAAAGGAGAGAGCTCAACAGAGGCGAATCATGCAAGGGCTCAGAGGCTGAAGAATTTTTGTCTTTACCCTAAAGACAACAGAAGCTGCTGGAGAGAAGGGGAGACGGGGAGGGGCTGACAAGAGCCTATTCATGTTTTTGGAAGAGCGTGTTGGCTGCTCTGTGGAGCAGGTCATGAGTGGAAGTGGGGGACTGTCAGGTGGCCACAGCAGTTGTCCAGAAGTGAGATGATGGCTGGATGAGGGTGGTGGCACTGGAGAAGGACAAAGTGCAAATATTCCAGAGAGATTTTGGAGGCAGACTCAATAATACTTGGGAACTGATGGGTTCTCAGTGAAGCATGAAGCAACTCATTCACTGGGGCTGGGAGAAGGGAGAGGGTAGGTGTGAGACATGAGAAGGTACGAAACAGTGCAGCAAGGGAGTGGCAAACATTTATAGTGTTACTGCTATGCCTGGATGGGTGACTTTTTCTTCAGGAATACTTAGCCATGGGTGCAGGGCTACAGAAAGCAGATGGCTGCAGTTCTGTCATAGAAGATAGGAGAAAAGAGCAAGGGATTTGAGGATACTTGCAAAAAACAGCGAGGGTGGGAGACCATGGAATTTAAGTTGGACAAGGAAGAAAGTAAAGACAGGAAAGCCTAACACACAGAAAAGGTGGGGGTAATGCACTGGGATTATCAAGAAGGTTGAAAACCTGTCAGCATGACTCATCCCAATAGCATTTAAGCCCCACCTCACTGACTCTCAAGTCACTCCTTACATCCCAATTCTCTTGCTTCCATCTAGCATGGCACCCTTGTCTCAGGCTCTTGATTCGATGACATGCATCTAGGTCTCTCTAGGTCAGGTCCACCTCTGGGCCAGCAATGCAGCCAGAGGTGACCGTGGATCACACCCCTCTCAGCTGCCCCATTGCTGGGTGCAGGACCCTGGCAGTGGGGACTCATATGTCTCTTTCCTAGTCTTGCCCACCTTCTTCTCTAACTCTTGGAGTTGGGCCAGAATTCTCTCCTTCTCTTCATCAGCTTCCTGAAGTTGGAGATCTGTAAGGCCTTGGATTTCCTCCATACTTTTTAGATTTTCTTGTAAATAGTGAATTTCATTCTCTAATTGCTGAATTCTTGCTTTGTGTTGCCTCTTGTCAAAATTAATCTGTGAAGAAATCAAGTTTCAAAGATGATTTTTAAGCAAAGTATGTTTTGAGCAAAACAAAAACCTTCTAGAGGATTATGTTTCATTTTACTAAAGAGTAAAATGAAATACTGTGCTAATGAGTTACTGCGGATGTGGCTTTATCACAACTGCTCTCTAGGATCCATTTTAATGTTTGCCTCATCATGAAAATAATTACATCAAAAACTCAGATTCTGGCACTATACTACACTCTAGCGATGTTGTATTATCCACTTGCACGTTAAGAAACATCTCTCACTTGCTTCCAAAACAAGGAAAACACAGTGTCACAAAGAAGCCTGACTTTGACATCAGTAACCACATTTAGAGTTGAATTTTAGTCACACCTAGTTTGACTTATTAGGAGTGAAACTAACGACAATTACACTGTATTTAAAAAAATTATACCTTTATTAATTATACCTTAATAAAGGTATACCTTATAAAGGTATACCTTTATTAAGGTATAATCTACATAACAGACACTATTTTCTTTCTTTTTTTTTTTTTTTTTGGCTGTGCCACGCAGCTTGTGGGATCTTAGTTCCCCATCAGGGATCGAACCGTGGCCCTGGGCAGTGAAAGCAAGGAATCTTAACTACTGGACCACCCGGGAATTCCCTACACTGTATTTACATGAGAAAGGAAGCACTGTAATTTGCTGAAAAATATGAATGTTTTCTGAACACTTCCCTCTAGCTGCCTCTTGCCCTTCTCTTACTCTTGCTTCAAGGGCTCTCTCACAGGTCTGCCTGAACTCTTCTTGTCCGCTGGCCAGCTTCTCCTGATGCAGAGCCACTTCTTCTTGGAGTTTTCTCTCTCTCACTTGAGCTTCCTCTTTTTCCCACTGGGAACATGTAAGGATTTCACTGAACTGTTTCTGCAAATCAGCGAGGCTTTTCCCTAAGACATCTGAAGGACTATGGATTCTGGTAAGGGGGGGAAAAGAAAGATGGTATAAGTGTGACATTTTATTTTTGATGCTGGATGCTGGGTGCAAACATGCCGGTAAAATTAGTGCAGAAGTAAAAAGAGTTGTGAGGAATGGGACTGGTGTCAATCCGTAGCAAATTACTGTGCACCTCCTGAGTGCAAATCATTGTTTTATTAAATGACTGTTGCCACTCTGAAAGCACAGGCTCCTGTCAGGCTAACAATGTGTGTTCAAAGAATAAATGTCCATTTCATATATTCAAATTAGCCTCAGTTTTCTTTCGATATTTGTTTTCTATTTAAAATGCATAATGTGACTCTACTTCCTGACCATCTGCAGTAAGCTTTCAAGAATGAGTTACTCGTAAAACCTTTGTGTTTTTTAAATTAAATAATACCAAAAAGTACAAAAGATCAAAAAAATCAGTGACAGACACTTGAATTAAGCAATCTGTGTCTCAATCATGGTAATATGATAAGGGAAAAGGGAAACCTTACAAAAGAACTCAGCCATTAACTGAAAGGTGCCATTAACTGAAAGGTAGTTGGAAAGGTGATTTCATCATTGAACCCCACATTCACAACTCAGCCCACTCTCTACCTGGAGGTCTCGAGTTTCCATTACCTCATCTCCCCAGCTCCTGATTTCAGTTTTCTCCTTAGCTCATCTACACGAGCTGCCACTTCTTCTGGACGAATCAAACCATCAACTACATGGTTAAGGTGATTCTGGAAATCTTTAAGTTGCTGTTTTAACAGGTTATTGTCATCCTGTGGAGGGGGTAAAATGGAGAGGGGTAAAAATTACCAAAACAAAATAAAAAATACACCCAAATACACACACACAGCCCATGTTATTTACCATATAACAGTTCCAGTCAACTCCCTTTACCAATTTTTTAAAAACCCTTTGCACTATGGCCGACAATATCTGAATCTTTTGATTAATCCGAAGTCACAAAAGACACAAACAGGCATTACGATGTGTCCTGACGTGATGCAAAAAAGTACGTATGAACACTACCTAAGACTGTCTTCTTGCCAAAGAGTAAATAACTTGAATCTAAATAAGCCTCCATATGTGACATAAGAACATGTTAATCAATGCCATGGGGATGCAACCACCAAAATCTACACTATGGGAAACTCTACAGGACAAAGACCTGGTTTTCTTTAGTATGAAACAAAGAGAAAAAAAAGGAGCAAAACTATAGATTACAGGAGACAAGAGTCAAGTCATCCAAATGCAATGTGTGCACCTTATTTGGATTCTGATTCCAACATAACACTTCTAAAAAATTTATAATTTGAACATTTTGTATACTTAAGGTATTTGACGATATTAGGGAGTTATTGTAATTTTTTTTTTTTTTTGTGGTACGCGGGCCTCTCAGTGTTGTGGCCTCTCCCGTAGCGGAGCACAGGCTCCGGACGCGCAGGCTCAGCGGCCATGGCTCATGGGCCCAGCCGCTCTGCAGCATATGGGATCTTCCCGGACTGGGGCACGAACCTGTGTCCCCTGCATCGGCAGGCGGACTCTCAACCACCGCGCCACCAGGGAAGCCCAGGAGTTATTGTAATTTTAAGGTGTAATGATAGTATCCATGTTTATGCCTCTTTTTTTTTTCTGGCCATGCTGCGTAGCTTGCGGGATCACAGTTCCCTGACCAGAGATTGAAGCCGGGCCATAGCAGTGAAAGCTCAGAATCCTAATAACCACTAGGCCACCAGGGAACTACCCTATGCTTCTTTTTTAAAGCCTTATTTTTTGGAGATACATACAATAGTACAGTATTTACAGATAAAATCAGATGTTTTGGATTTACTTCAAAATAATTCAGTGTGTGAACAAGTGTGAGGGGTGAGGTGTGGAGGGTATTATAGATGAAATAAGACTGGCCATGTGTTATAGATGAAGTAAGGTAGGCCATGTGTTGAAACTGTTGAAGATGAGTGATATATACATAAGGATTCATTTTAGTATTCTATTTTTGAATATGCTTGAGAATATACATAATTCAAACTTAGAAAAAACAAAAAACACCTTCCCATAATACTCAGCTTTATCTGCCAATCAACTGAAAAGTGGAACATCTAATACTGAAGTTCTCTAATAGCTTACAATTCTCTGTGGGAGTATTTGTTATATGCTAGGATATTTTTACTAAGAAACTAATGAACATAACTAGACCCCAGAATTAAATCCAGACAGTACCTCTTTCAAGTAAAAAGAAACTGCTAAAATTTCCCTAAATTGTACAGAAAAATAGTTCTATGTCCTAAACTATTAACTATATTCCCCTGAATACCTATATTCTACTTAAGTGATTTTCTTCAAACTTGGTATAACATTAGGTTTTTTTTTTTTTTTAACACTGTTAACTAAATTGGAGAATTAGCATTGCAATGAACGTGCCTGTCCACCATATTTGCACTACTTTCTAATCCTGGCCACAGGTGATCTGACCCAAGGACAGCCAATCCACTGACTAGCCAGAAAACAAGTTCTCTCCCTCTCCAAAATATGAACCAAGATCCAGTCCAGCAAGTCCGTATGAGAGCTAGACCTGTAAGGTTATGTCAGGTTGGGGCTGGGGTTGATGCTGGGCCAAATGCAATGCCCAGGGAGACAGAGGAGAAATGAGAGCCACACAGGCCCTGGAAGGTTATCAGAGCAGCTCTGGTCACCAGCAAGCTGCCTGTCTCCTTCCTTGAGCTAGTGTTAGTAGGTTTTGGTTCACTGCAACTAAATGATTTCTGACAAAGATAAATGTAGAGTGAGTTTAACTTGTACTCCGCATCAGGAGGTCAGTAGGCCAAGTAACCAAAGGACCTAGTTCCAACTAAGAGAGTCTTACAGCATGGACCAGCATTCTGGAAAGCTGACCTCAATTTCTACCTTGGAGAGAGACCCCTGAAGTCCTGTTCTTTAATAGATGTGTACTGAAGTATTTATGGTTGAAATAAAGATGTATGAGATTTTCTTTAAAATATTCCAGCAAAAAAAAAATGTGGATTAATTGAAATAAGAACAGCAGAATGTTGACAATTCTTTAAGCTGAGTAAACGAAAGGGCATAAGGCTATCTTCTCTCCGATTTTGTGATTATTTGAAAATTTCCAAGGTAAAAATAAAAAATAATAATCCAGTGAACACCCAATACACACACACAACACACACAAGAATGGAAAACATGTATATCTTTTATGATATTTACTTCAGAAGCTGAAATGATAGCAGTAAAAATTAAATTCTAGGTAACTAGATTTTCTTAAACTTTGAGAAAAAAATATTCAAGGCATTGGAAGAAGAGAGAGAGAATTTGGGTGAGTTTAGTCTTATTTGTCACAAATCCCCCTAGATGAATATTTGGAGCCTTCCCCCAAACCACAATAACTCTGCCCCTTGATTTCTGGTGAAGTATAACAGCTGCCACCTACGTCAGCTAAGTGACCCCTGACCTCACAGATCTGGAAACCTGCGTGTTGATCCAGGTACTTGTTTGTTCAGACGTATGTCCTCTTTGAGAGCGTTTAATTACCTGGAAAATCCTGTCCACTTGCTTCTCGAGCAGTTTGTTGGGCAGATTATTGTGACAATAGCTATAAAAATAGTCTGCCAAAGAAAACTCTCAAAAATATAAAATGACTGCATTTTTAATGACATTCCTTCTGAGAAGGAGACTGAAAACTTTACAATTAAGAAGTTCTACTGCAACTCATTCTAGTTAAATTCCTGGATAATTACAAAGATATTTCAGTGGAAGAAGAATGCATCAATCTGATAATTTTAGCTTAGTCTGGTAACAAAGCCGCTTCTAGCGGAAATGCAAGGTACTGCTGTCCTCCATGAGTTTACCTAGTGTTCTCTGTTTACTATCGACACTGCCTCTATCTCTTAGCACCATAATAACAACACAAAGGATATGCATATTAGTAATCTTAAAATAATCGCAACAGAGGCTATGGTACCATCCCATCCAGAAGTCCTTTTTTCTAATAACTCAAGTAGCTTACTACATGTAAGAGCAGGTTGTGAAGTGTCTGACATAAAGATGCCAACATCTTTGGGTGTCCCATATAAGAATGTATTGGGAGCCAATAAGTCTCTACCTGCAGCTGTTTAAGTTGGGTGCGGAGCTCACTATTTTCTTGTTCCTTTTCTTCTGAGAGCTGGGCTTTTCCGAGTGCGTTCTTGAGGGCTTGCTTTTCTTTCTCAAGTTCTGTTTGAACAGCTGATTGTTCTAACTATTGCCATAGGAAGCGATGATACAAAAAAAGTAAAATAGCAATAATTTATGATCTAATAAGGCATAAATAAATTTACATACACATGCAATCCCTTGGGAGCTTTGGTTTTATAACAACTCAGTTTTACATTTGTACCCCCAAGTTTAAAAGCCCAAGGTAAGTTTTTCACATGCCTCCTTAAACTATTAATACATAAGGAAGAGCAAGCATCAGAATCAGCTCAGCCCAGATACACCAATTCAGAATCTCCAGGAGTGAGCCTAAATACCTACCTTTAAAAGCTCTGTGAGTGATTCAACAGTTACTGCTCTCTTTTCCCTTAGACCAATATTTCTCACACTGTGGTCCTCAAATACCTGCATCAAAATCACTTGCTGCACCTGTTAAAAATACAGATGCCTGGACTCCCTCTCAGACTTGATGGGCAGAATTTCTAGGGCAAGTCCCAGGAATCTGCATTTAACAAGCATCACAAGTGATTTCATATAACTAAAGGGTACCAATCATAGATCTGTAAAGCAGAGAGAGAAGATCTGTTATGCTCCACAATCTCGATGTGTGGTTTGAAGACCAATCTTGGTAGTCCTGATGCAAGGAAAGGAATGTCCCTTTCAATACCATATGAATTTGTGAAAAGGCCAGGCTGCTGTAATATTTTTGTCAAGACTTATAAGAAAAAAAAATAAAGGACAATGGAAGTACAAAAGACAATGGATTTTAAGCCAGTAAGGGCTTGCTTAAAAACTTTTGAAAATTTATTTCAAAGAAGATGCTATCCAGAAATTGTATTTACTATTATTTAAAAATATGTATTTACTGTTATTTTAATTGTTTCCTTCCCAACCTCTTGTTTTCCACACTCTGATCAGGTCAACTATAGTTTTATAAAGCTTGGTACTCTTAAGAAATATAACACTGACAACTGGCAAATGGTCATTTGATATCATTTGGTATCTAGTAAGTAAAGGAACACAAAGTAATTACAATTATTATAATAAGCCTATTTTTATATCCTTTTCTAATCATATGAATGCCATTTTACATGAATTCCTGGGATTCAAACTATCTTATTTTTTTTAATGATTAATTAATTTTAAATTATAGTTGATTTACAATGTTTCAGTATACAGCAAAGTGATTCAGTTATACAAATATATATCTATTCTTTTTCAGATTCTTTTCCATTATAGGTTATTATCAATACAAGATATTGCATATAGTTCCCTGTGCTATATAGTAGGTCCTTGTTGTTTCCCTATTTTATATACAGTAGTGTGTATATGTTAATCCCAAATTCCCAATTTATCCCTCCTCCCCCCTTTCCCCTTTGGTAACCATAAGTTTGTTTTCTATGTCTGTGAGTCTATTTCTGTTTTGTAAATAAGTTCATTTGTATCATTTTTTTAGATTCCACATATAAGTGATATCATATGATAGTCGTCTTTCTCTGTCTGATTTACTTCACTTAGTATGATAATCTCTGGGCCCATCTATGTTGCTGCAAATGGCACTATTTCATTTTTTTTTTTACAGCTGAGTAATATTCCATTGTGTATAAATACCACATCTTTATCCATACATATGTCGATGGACATTTAGGTTGCTCCCATGTCTTGGCTATTGTAAATAGTGCTGCTATGAACACTGGGGTCCATGTATCTTTTCGAATTAGTTTTCATCTTTTCCAGATATATGCCCAGGAGTGGGATTGCTGGATGATACAGTAACTCTATTTTTAGTTTTTTAAGGAACCTCCACTTCTCCATAGTGACTGCACCAATTTACATTCCCCCAAGAGTGTAGGAGGGTTTCCTTTTCTCCACACCCTCTCCAGCATTTATTATTTGTAGATGATGGCCATTCTGACCAGTGTGAAGTGGTACCTCATTGTAGTTTTGATTTGCATTTCTCTAATAATTAGCGATGTTGAGCATCTTTTCATGTGCCTGTTTCAAACTATCTTATTTTATTTAACTTTCATCCAGTTAGAACCTATTGACCCTCCTCATGTGCCAGGCACTGAAACAGGCATCTACAATCTGGGCATTCACTGTGCTCTGAGTCTAGCAGGAGAGACAGACAATCTAAACAGATGATTTCATACACAAGCTAAAATGCTTTGACTGAGCACAGGTTAAAGGAAAATCAAAGTAGAGTCCCGAATCCAGATTTTCAGCAGGCATAACAGAAGGTGAGGGTGGGCTTCCTGGAGGAAGATGCAACCCATTTGGCTAATAGCTAAACAAAACTGTATTTTAATGTGATCAAGAATATATTATAACTGGCCTCTGTCTTCCTCTCTGCCCTTATCTCTCACTCTCATTCCCTACTCTTCTCGCTCCTGGCATATTGGAGGCATACTTTCAGCACTTCAAATGCATTAAGCTCTCTCTCCTTGCCTCTCTGCCTAGAACACATCCCTTACCTCTACCCTTTCACCTCTGCTCCCTCTGCACAGCCAAATCCTAGTTCCCCTTGAAGTCTCGGCTGAAACACCATTTCCATAGGGCAGTCTTCCCTGACCACCACTCCCCTAGCACAGAACCCTATCGTTTTCTTTGTCCGACACCTGTTTCACCTACCAGACTGTCAGCTTCACAAGGACATAACCATGTCTGTGCTACTCCCTACAGCATCCATGGCACCTGGCCCTTAATGGCCAATCGATAAGTATTTATTGGATGAATAAATATTTCACTAATTTTCAAGTATAATTAAACTAGTGGGTATTTCATCCAACCAGAACAGGAAGTAGCAAAGTAAAATTTAATATCAGCTTAAAAGAGGTCTCTTAAAGCTGTTTTGAGAAAGAACAACTAGAATTTATTGATTACCAACTGCTAGGTGCTTTCAGGCCCATTGTCTCACTTACCCTCACCATAACCCGCTTTACAAATGATGAGGCATTTGTCAGAGGCTCAGAGCCATGAAGTGAGTTGCCCATGTTCACACATGGGTCATATTTAAGCTCAGAATGTCTGACTCCAAAAATGTGCTCTTCCCATCACTCCACATACATTATATTAAAAAGTGTTTAATCTTCGATTAAATTAAAGGAAAGTTGTTATGTTAAGGCCCAGCCTACTTGGTTTCTAGATGGCTTTGTGCTCTTACTTACCTGGCTGAGCCTTGCTAGTTTTTCCAACTCTTCTTTGAGCTGGTTGGCTTCGGCATCCTTTATTTTTAACTGAGCCTCTAGCTCAGCCTCGTAGGCACTGAGATCTCCTTGGGTCTGCTGCAGGGATGCATTCACCTCATGCTGCTCCTGAAGGGCGCTCTCTAGCTCTGCAAGCTCCTGCAAGGATTCAGTGTTTTAAGTACAGAACCCTCAGTGTGCTGCTTAAGCATCTGCAAGTCATTATAAGTAACGTGAGCACTTAAAGTAAATGCTGGCCAGCCAGTGCTGGCCAGGCACAGAGCATTCAATGGCAATACGATGAAGCTGCAGGCTGTGTGAATCCAGGCTGGAAAACAAAAACACTGACTAAATGTAATAAGAAAAATCAGTAAGCTACAACATGTTTTCCAAAGTAACCAGTTGTGTGATACTTTAAATGAGTCTTATGTATTCGTAAGAAGAAAGAAGAGAGGAGGATAAAATTTAAGGCCTATTTTCCTTCAGACACTGGAATAAATGTTTTCACATTCATTATTTAATTACATCCTCACAGTAACTGTGTAAGGTAAAGTATTATCCCCGTTTTATAGATGAGGAAATGGAGAATGAAGATCTAAGTAAACAGCACAGAGCTGTGCAGCTAAAAAAAGGACAGAGTCAGAATATGAACTGAGATTTCTGACTCCAAAGCCCACACTCTTCCTGTTAAACCACAGTATGTTCACTTATCAGAAGAACAAAATGGGACTAGCACTCTCTAATATTAAGGATGAGAGAGAAGCTTAAACGAGTGTTAACAAGAATATAAGTACCTGTTGATTAGCATACCACAGTTCTGATTCATTTTAGCCTATTTTTTTATGATTAAACATTATAGCTTTCACCTGTTTATTTGGAATCTTGAAGAATTAAACTATTCTGATTAAAGAGGAGAATCCTGTGATAAGAACGTCTATAGAAGAGTTTCTCAGTAAGGGATCAAAAGACCACCTGGCATCTGAATCATATGGGTTGCTTGTCCAAAATGCAGACACTACTTATAACCAACAGAGGATTAATATCCAGAATATATAAAAAGTTCCTACAAATCATTAAGAAACAGACAATCCAATAGAAAAAATGGGCAAAGAATATGAATAGGGATTTCACTGAAGAGAAAAACTGAATGGCAAATAAACAGATGAAAAGTACTTAACATCTCCAGTAATCAAGTGAAAATGCAGTTAAAACAAGACACAATTTTGCACAGAGCATAGAGAAACAAGTTAAACAAACCATGAGGAAACAATCAGATAAATCCAGAATGTGGGACACGCTACAGAACTACCAGCTGGATTCTACACACACACACGCGCGCGCGTGCGCGCACCATGAAAGACATTCTTGGCACAATTGGGAAAATGTGAATATGGCTCAGATATTAGATAATATTAGGGAATTGCTGTTAATTTTCCTAGGTATAATAATGGTATTGCACTGATGTAGGAAAATGTCCTCATTTTTAAGAGATATGTACTGAAGGGATGATGTCATAATATCTGCAATTTTCAAATGACCCAGCAAAAGAAAAAGATATAGAAAAATATTTGTTGAATCTAAGAGAGCACATAGATGCTCAATGAATTATTCTTTCAACTTTCCTGTAAATGTAAAAATTTTCATAAAAAAGACATCATTTCAAACTCAGCACATTGGCAAACACTAAGTCTGACAAAATGTTAAATTTCCTGAATTTGATCTTTATTCTGTGTTTATCTTAGAAAATGTCCTTGTTCTCAGGAAACATACTGAAATATTTAGAAGCTAAAGAGCATGATGTCTACCGCTAATTCTAAAATGATTAAGAAAAAATTTATATAACAATGTATATAAAATCATGTAAAATTTTATATCAGACAGAAAGCAAATGTGGCAAAATAAATTGGTGACTCTGAATGGAAGGTATAGTGAGCTATTCTTGCAACTCTCCTGTAAGCTTGAAATTATTTCAAAATTAAGGCTTACAAAATAAAAGTTAGATAACATTAAGGTGATGTCAAGGATGTGGTGTAATGGTAGCCCTTCACACTGCTGGGGGGAACAGAAATTCACAAAATCACTATGGACAGTAATTTGACAATATCTAGTGAAGCTGAGAAGGCACGTACACTCTGACTCACAGTTCCACTGTGAACACAGTCCCCATGCTCAGGATGTGTGTAAGAATGTCACTCTCAATATTGTAATAGCAAAAGAATGGAAACCACCTCAATATCCCCCAAGAGGAGAATGAATAAGCAATAAATTTGTGGTAGGCACATACAATGGGATGCTATATACATCGATAAAAATAGAGCTACATGTATCAACTTGCATAATTCTCAAAAACATAAACATGAAGGAAGAAAGGAAGTAGCCAAAGAATACATTATGTACTTTTTATATAAATCCTAAAATTATGCAAAACTATAATACGTATTGTTTATGGATGGATACACATATAATAAAAGAAGAGAGATAGAGGGAAATGATAACCATATTCAGGATTTTGCTATCTCTGGGAGGGGTACACAGAGGGTTTCAAATATATCTGTATGTTTTAGTTTTTAAGCTGTGAGTACATAGTGTTAAATATTTTTGATATTCTTATATGTCTGATAAATTTCATAACATTAAAACAAATTAATTCAAATTTCCAAAGCCAGCCCTACTGAGGATGAGGTTTGGGAATCTGGGTTCTCCTGCAATGTAAAGTTTACCAAACAACTAAAACAGAGCAAGTGAAATCTCCAAATGAATGTCAACAAATCAAGCATGGAAGGGTATAATTTACAATGCTGTGTCTGTTTTGTTATCTGTAAAATAATACTACAATTATGAAGTAACAGCAACAAGAATAAGAAAAATTATGTTATGCTTAATTTTGCTACACAAATAACAAAATATGAACATCTAATACAGTATTTGTAATAGCTATAATTTCTTATTCTTTAGAGTTATTTGATCACAATACTTTTCAGGGATAGCAATTCAGCTAAAATAATCTTCCTTTTCTTAGTAAGGGAAAAATAATGCTTCCAAGTGTATCACAACTAAAGGGAAAAAAAACCCCAAAACACTAAATAGCCCCTAACACTTTTGCCACTTATAATTGCACTGTGGCTAACTTCCTTAACTAACTTAACTTGGACATCATCCACTTCTGAAGGTAAGGAAAACAGACAAGAAGAAACAAATCATACCTTCCTCATATTTTCTGCAGCTAAGGCAACTATTTCCAGTTGGTCCCTTTCCTGCTTGACCTCAGTCAATCTCTGCAGCAATGTCTCTTTCTCATCCTGTAGCCTTCTGCACTCATTCTGGGCCTGAGTAGCCTGGCCTTTGACAGTCCCCAGGTATTCTTGCAACCCACTGATGACACCTTCTAAGTCCTTCTTCAGGGCTTCATTTGCTGCTATCTGGCCTAAGCAAGACGAAGAAAGGGAAGACGATAATATATATAAGAAAATGCTTTCAAGATACATAATTACTGCATTTAGTCTCCTTAGCTATTGTTACTAGCTAAGAATGAAATTTTAAGCTTTCAATTATTTCCTACTATCTTAGATTTCATTTTCAAGATATAGTAATAGCTTTCCCCCCTATTATCCATGGTACAGGAGTATTAAGCAGGTACACAATAAAAATAGTATATTCATTGGCATTGCTTATGAAATGCTTAATACATGCTATAAAAAGTTTAAAGTAGTGATTTCCAAATAAAATAACGAAAAGTGTGCAACAAAACAGTTCTTGCTGCTAGACACACAAAACAAAACCAAGTCAAATCCCAGACTAGCAGCATTAACCTGTAACCTGAAGACTTATAAAAACAAACAAACCATATATTGGGTTTACTATGTCCAGGCACTTCATGAACACTATTTCATTTAATCTTCCCCAAACTAATGATCGTGACAGAAATAATTTATCCCAGGTAACACAGCTGATAACGGCAAAACAAGGACTGGGGTCTTTTTACCACAAGCCAAGGCTCTCATCACTTACAGTCTATTATCTTCCTCTTCCACTATTATGGCAATGTCACATTTTTTTTAAATGATTTTTTTAAATGGGTGGAAGATCTATTTTTATTATTTATTTAAAAAATTTTCTTTTTTGGCCACACTGTGCAGCTTGTGGGATCTTAGTTCCCCAACTAGGGATTGAACCTGGGCCCATGGCAGTAAAAGCAAAAGAGTCCTAACCACTGGACCACCTGGGAATTCCCAGCAATGTCACAATTGAAATTTGCACTGCAAAAATAGATCCTAAAATTCTTTTTGCAGTCTCCTTATAACCAGACACCGAATGCCTGATATCAACGGACTCTTTGCTCCTGAAAAGATTTTAGGCCTTAGAAGAAGACAATCACATGCCAGAGTTTATCATGATAATGTACGGATTTCTTGCCATAGTGACCTGACTCACTAGGACATCAACCCAAGAAAACTAAAATAAAAATTTTTAATTTTATTAAACATTTTTGAGTACTCTGCAAATATTTCCCTATCAAATACTAGTACTAACAGCTGAAGCATATTCAGCTAATATCTGGATTAATGCCTGTTATTTGTCTTTTATTAACACTGAATCTGATTTACCTTAAATCATACTTAAATTCTCACCTTCAGTAAGCTGTTGTTCAAGGTCCTTAATCTCTTCAGTTTCTTTAGCAATTCTAGAAAGTATCTCATCCAAACGACTTTCAAGTTGTTTGTACTGCTTGTTCATAATGTCAAGCTGTTGTTCTTTACCCCTCTTCTGAGCCTTCATATGGCACTGAATTGAAAAAAAAAAATAAAATCCCTAATTCTTTAAACTCTTATAAAAATAATAATCCTTAATAACATTTCTAGGGAAGAGTGGAAAAGAAAATGTAACAATTTGCATCTGTTTTGTGTCAGACACTGTTGTTTTCACATGAAGTTTTCATTTAAACCTCATGATAACTTGATGTGGAAATCATCTCCATTTTACAGATGAGCAAACTGAGGCTCAGGAAGGTTAAGTGATTTTTCCCAGGTAACAGCTAGTAGGTAATGCAGCCAATTTCAGTGTTCTTTGCACTGCACTAAAATGTATCTTTCCAAAAGGTTTCCCAAAAGTTAATTGATTATATATACATATATCCATAGGAAAAGGCTATATTCTAAAATGTTAACAAAGGTTATATCTGGGTGGAAAGATTACAAGAGATTTTTAATAAGTTTTTTTAGCTAAAAAATTTATAATAGACAAGTAATAACTTTTTATTAAAAAACATTAAGTATAATTTTTAAAAAGGTTTTTTTGGGGAAATACAGACATGAAATAAATACTTCCTTAGAATTCAAGTTTATTTTCTTTTTTTTTTAACTTCTTTATTATTGGAGTATAATTGCTTTACAATGGTGTTAGTTTCTGCTTTATAACAAAGTGAGTCAGCTATACATATACATATATTCCCATATCTCCTCCCTCTTGCATCTCCCTCCCACCCTCCCTATCCCACCTCTCTAGGTGGTCACAAAGCACCGAGCTGATCTCCCTGTGCTATGCGGCTGCTTCCCACTAGCTATCTATTTTACATTTGGTAGTGTATATAGTGTCCATTCCACTCTCTCACTTTGTCCCAGCTTACCCTTCCCCCTCCCCGTGTCCTCAACGAGTTTATTTTCAATTCCTTATACAAAGAAACATTTTGCTTTTAAGTTCCATAAACTGGGAGTTGAGAGGGACCTCGAAGACCATTTAGCCCAGTGATTCTCAAGATGGAGGGCCCTATGGAGGCACACCCCTGCAACCACTACATACAGCTGCAACCACTACATATGCCCCTGGTGGAAAAGAGCTTCCACACACCCACACACACTCTGACAGTCATCGCTTTAGGGAGCTACTGTTAACTGAAAGGATTGGATTGTATTTCTCAGGTGTGCTGGGGGAAAAACTGAAAACTGATGACCTAGTCTAACTCTTCCTTTTACATGTGAGAAAACTGAATCTCAGATCCATCAAATGACTTGCCCAGGTCTCCTTAAGCAACAGTTCATATGGAGACAAAATAATTCCCCAGAGAACCTGTGCCCTCCCACTCACATCACACCCTCGCAGCTCTAGTTTGCCCCCACAGGATCAGAGGAACAGAACAATAATAAATCAAGAGAAAGTTACCAGGAGAAAGAACTATATTAGTCTGAACAACGAACTCCATGCGTCTCAAGTCTAAGACTACAATTTGATTATAAAAGAACATTTCTCAATTTTACAAGTCTGCTGCCTCCAAAGACAAGAAAGAAAGTCTCTTCATTTCTGAAGAATAAATGAGAGGCAGCTTGATTGGAAGGTTTTTATTTTACTACTGGTAAAACGTGATGGATGTTCAAAACTCTTCTCCTACTCTCCCAAAATACCCATCTGAAGTCTTTCTGAAAAGATAACTGCAGATAAAACCTTAAATTCTAAGTAAATTTAGGATTTTTATGGCTCAAGAAAGAATTTTCAAAAAGATCTACACTCATATCTGTATCAATAAATCTTAAAAATTCACCATTAAAACTTCCACTGAAATCTCTACATGCAGGACAAAAAATTAGTTCAATACACCAATGATCTGCATTAAACACATGGGAGCAAAAGTAGATTCAGCGATTTTCACTACCATGGAGCTCACAATAGAGGTACTGTAAAAACAGGAACTTACATCTCTCACTCCTCCTCCTTTTTAAATCCTTTGTACACAGAGAGAGAAAATGATCATACCTTAATTTAGAATTTGTCCTGTTAAAACTGAGACGTTGAGAACAGAGGAACTGTGGGCGGAACGCTTTCTAATGCTGTCTTGAAATTCATGTGCACTTCCCTCTCTGACAGCCACAATTTTGTAAACGCCTCTGAGCCTCTAACCTCCCAGCGCTTCAAACCACATTCCTGGCAGAGATTGAGCGGCAGCCCAGCCCGTCCAATCACAAGCAGCCTCTGAAGGCAGGCCACACCCTCCGTGCTTTAAATCACAACACAGGAAGCTTCCACAGGCCAATCACGCACAATCTTTGCAACAGATTACTACAGATTAATTGCCTTTAGCATACAGTTTGCTCCCATAGAGCATTGCTAGACAGGGAACAGGGATACAAATCTTCCTTTATTATGTTTGCTCCTGTGGTATTTCTGCTTCTGCGAATGTTTTCTAGAACTAAAATGGGATTTGATTTTTATATAGTACCTTTTCCTTTTGAAAACTAGTTAAATGCTTATGTCTGTTGAAAACTTGGCTTGGCTCTGAGCTAATTTTAAAAATAATTAATCTCTGTAGACCTGTAACTCCTTTGTGAGGCTCTGCCTCTTCCTAAAAGGGGGTACTTTGGGAAATCATTTAATCTTTCTAAATCATATTTTCATTTTATGCAAATTTAAAAAGTCACCAGTCTCATTTGGATGCTGTAATAAAATAAAGTTCCACACCATATGTGCCTAAAACCAAGTGCAATGCAAGACACGTCACTGGCACTTAACATACTTGTTTTCCATCATATCTCAGTCATTTACTGTTTCCTAATCTCTCAAGCTTTTACTTTAAATTCTATTTGCTATTCAGAAAGATACTTCATCTGATTAGATAATAAAAGTTAAATAAAAGCCTGAATCTGCAGAAAAATATGCAGAATACCATCCTTGATTCTTTCCCTCTTGCTAAAATGTTCACATTTTGCAGCCTAAAATGGGGTGCCTAACACTAGGCGTTAAGGTGACTTTGTGCAAATTAGAAAAAGATGCTCCTTCCAGGTGAACAAATTAAAAAGAGACATCCTCTGGTGCTCAGACTAAGACTGTAACCCTAAGAAGTAACCTTCACAAGTTTTAACAATACCAAAAAGGAACTTCAAAATCTGGCTTGTATGTTTCATCTCCACTATTACAGATTGATTTTGACTACCTTCAAAACTTGGATGCCTTTCCTACTTCTCATTTAACTCCTTTCTATATGTAATTCTTTACAGATATCCAGTGTGTATTAGACTCCTGGTATGCCAAGACTATCACAGTCCTAAGTTGAAAGCAAACAGACAATCTAGGTTCTGATTACACTCATAGATCACAGAACTACAAGAGGGAGTAAAGGAGCTTTGGGTAGTGCCTATAGGCCAGTTCTTCCCTACTTTCCTTAATGCAAGCATTCATAAACATAGCACTGGCCCCTGGGGATTCAGTTCCTGTCCTCAGGGGCCTTACATGGGGTGGTAGACTTCTGAACAAATAAATATGATACAGGAAGATATCACAGACCATATTATATATTATTTAAAATCTCTAATTTTTCATGTAATGAAAATTCTTCAAGATAATCAAGACTACTTTTGGTTTCTTTTTTTTCTTTTTTTTTTTTTTTGCGGTACGCAGGCCTCTCACTGCTGTGGCCTCTCCCATTGCGCAGCACAGGCTCCGGACGTGCAGGCCCAGCGGCCATGGCTCACGGGCCCAGCCGCTCCGCGGCATGTGGTATCTTCCCGGACCAGGGCACGAACCCGGGTCCCCTGCATCGGCAGGCGGACTCTCAACCACTGTGCCACCAGAGAAGCCCTGGTTTCAATTTTAATACTAAGTCTTAGGCTTTTGTTATAAAAGACCTTATGTCTGTGATGATATGGTCACCCTTTGTCAAAATTAGCTGGCCTCCAAAAAATATCTATGATATTTTACTAAAATGCTTAAAGGGATAACTAAATAACTTGTCAAGTACATAAAGCAATTATAGTGCATTGTCTTTACCATGTTAAATTCTATGGTTTCTCATAATCCAGAGATTTTAAAGTTTTTTTTTAAATAACCTTATTATTCAAAGTATACCAGTAAAATATGCAGGAAATATTCTTACTTCTATTTTACAAATATTGGCTAAAATATAAACCATTAGTAAGACTTTACAGAGTAGAGACAGAAAGAGACAAGAACCTAACTCCATCATCCAGCCACCTGACCACGTCTGGCCACATTTTAGGAAGACATACTCTAGAGAAATGTTTTCTTTTTAAGGACAAAACAAAACAATATGAAACAACAAATAGCTTTAGTGGAATATTTGCATAAAGGATTAAAGAAGAGGTAGAAAAAGGACTCCGAACCCCCTCAGCTCTCCCATCTTGCCACCTTGCTGTTAAGAAAGAAGAAAATAAAACAAGGAGAGAGAAAGAGTAAGAGGTTTGGAGAGCACCTTAGAGCAGGTTACTCTTGATTTGAAATATAATGAAATTCAATTACTTAAAAAAAATATGTATATCATTCATCAATTGTTCTACTGAAAGCTACTACCTCCATCAAGCCCTAGGTTGTTTTGTTTTAAACACACACACACACTTCATATATATGTGTGTGTGTGTATGTATATACACACATATGTATATATATAATACACATACATACACTCATATTGTATATACACACACATATAAACATATGTATTGCTCAGATTTGTGCATCAAACTAAAAGAGATTTTCAGAAAGGACTCTGAGGCTAAAAACGATGAGACATAATACCTAGAAAGAATGATATGCTCATCCCCATAGAACAAGCCAAAGATCTCTTCATTTACTTACATGTTTTGGGTCTTTGGAATCCAGACTATCAATACCTATTTGCAGGTCCTTGATCTCCTTCTGCTTTTCAGCAATTTCTCCTCTTTGCTTTTCCATCTGCATTTCTAGATCCAGAGCTTCTTGGCGTAATTTATTTAGAAGTTGTATCCTACCACTCAACTGCTTGTAAAGAAAGTCTTTCTCCGCTTCTGAAATCTAATTCCCCCCCCACCCCAACATACAATTAACAGAGGACAGCAACACTGATTTACAAATTTACAGAAAACAACTAGTACAATTTGAAAAGGTATTCCATGCTCTATCAGGCTTTTTTTAATAATAAAAGTAAAATGCAGGAGATACCTAGGCACTCCATTCATATCTTATACTTTTATCCTTATTATATGTAAGAAAATTTTATTTTATAAAAGCTTATGAAAATAGCAGTAGAAATGAAGTTGTCATATTAGTATAAATAATTTATAAATTATTAATAATAATAACCATAATATTAATGGTAGCTGACTTTATATAGCACTTACCCTTGTATTAGAATATCAAGCCAACTGACAATGTAATGAAAAATTTAGGCTATATTATACTTACTCATTTAAAATAACTATTTTTTCCAAGCACATTTTGTAAGCATCCATTTACTTAAAAATTATGTACATTATTTACTTCTACCAATTTATCTATATAAAGCTTTCGCCAGTACTGTTATAAAACATTCTTATTTAATTATTAAAATCATTCTTAATAGCTCCATCCACCTCATCTCCCATTTTCAATCCATCTTTAAGTCCTGTCAATTCTACTGCCAGATTTTACCTAGTCTTCTTTCTCTCCATGTCCACCATCACCTTTGTAGTCCAAGCCATTATCATGTCTTGCCTGTACTAAACAACAGCCTCCTAACCGATGTACACATCTCCATTTTTTCCATCTCTCTCAACCCATTTCACTCTCATCAAGTAGCCAGAGTGACCTTATAAAAATACAAATAGGATCAGCCATGCTACCACCTAAAGTCCTTCAAAGGTTTCCCATTACATTCAGAATAAAATTCAAACCCCTTAAAATGGCCTATGATGCCTGGCATGAGCTTTAACCTCATCTTCCACTATACTCTCCCTCATCCTGCAGAGGAATCTTTAGTCTGAAGTCTTTTGCACACACTGTCACCTCTGCCTGGAATATGCTTGCCCTTAATTCTGCCTTACTGGCTCTTTTTCATCCTTTGGGTCTCAGCCTAAATGTCACTTCCTCAGTGAGGTGTTTGTGGGTTGCAGCAATCTACATCCTCTTTACTGTCTCTCCTAATTTTCTTTCCCCCCTAGAACTTATGTTGTTTAACTATACATTTCTTTTAAACTTATTTTTACTTATTTTTTGCCTACTTCCTGCCCAAGAGAGAGGAACACATCCGTTTTTTTCATTACTCAGGGCCCAGCTCAGTCAGCAACTGCCACATAAACTTGAATCAATTTCTAGTTACTAAATAATTTGAAACTAATGACACAGGGTTATCTTTTTAAAAGAATATATAATTTGGACTTCACCTTCTTTTCTTCCTACTATGGTATGAATACATTACCATCACAATTTTCAAATACTGATTTTTAAAAGTTGCAAATAACTAAAACCTTTTACTTACTTAAAAACTAAAATGTTTAGTTTTTGAACTTTCTTCCGTTTTTGAACTTTCTCCCTATGCAACTACATCATGGGTTTGAGCTGCTTGCTTCTTCATGACATCATCTTTATGTGTACCATATTTTATATCATTTATATTTTTGCTACTCATGTTTAATAATGTTCATTGTAGAGGTGTTTTCTGGCTCTTAATCTAGGTTCCAGGATCTTAAAGGTGGTGAGTGCTTAATTAAATTAGGAGAGATATATTAGGAAGCAGCTTCCCTGGATAAATTGGACACTTTCATAATACAGTAGACTGAATATATCTTTTTACATAAATGGTTAAGTAATGTGTATTTATACACTCTATTAAATGCTAATAGGATGTCATCCTGAATGGAAGGAAATGAAATTGGAAAACGCTAGAACCATATCTGACTCTGAAATTTGTTATTCCGTAATTAATTAGGCAGCACTGATATAAAGATTTTTTTACACGGTTATGAAGAGGGAAACACATTTCATTTTTGGCATTTTCTCTTAGCAATGCAGCTTTACTTTTACTTACTTTTTTAAGTTGTACAGCTTCTTCCAGTTGTTTAAATTCTTCAGTAGCTCTTAAAATTTGTTGTTCTGCCTTTTCTATTTCATCATGCAGTTCTGATAGTCGAGCTTGTGCTGCAAATTTAAAAACCATGCACACAGGCACACAAGAAAAATCTTGAATTCTCAAATTTCTACCTTTTTCTTAGCAATAACTTCCTCCAATTAAATTCTGCAATTATACAACACAGGAATTAAAAAAAAGTAATTTCTTATGATTGTTTTCCTCTCTATTAGTTAATCTCTAGAATAGTTTCATGATATGCCATAGAGCTATAACTGATCCATTTATTTGCAAAATCCTAACATAAAAGGGGCTCTACTTGATACTCCCAACATTAAAGAACTCTTTTGAAAGAATAAGGATTTTATTTGTAAATATGTGCTTACATGTCACCAAGTTATAATTAGGTTTAGAGTATTAAACAAAAACCTGTGTTAGAGACAAATGCTTTATGATGGGATTCAATATCAAGAAATTCACTACTGATTTGGTAATCCCAAATCAGTGACTTTCCACCTCAAATTCCTGATTTCTTTCTCCCTCCCTGCCTCCTATAAAACTTGAGGCTGGTGTGATTTAGTTTCGCTTTCCCCTTCCAGAGCCTTGCATATAGTATACGCAGGCATGGACAATTCGGCCTCTTTTCTCCCCTCTCCAAGTCAACCGCTATTGGCCTTCCATGTATTCCATTTAGCTGCCAACCAAGGGAAGATGGGCTACTAATCTCATTGCTTGAGATCCCCACAATGGGTCATGATTACTAGTGAGATGAATGAACTCAGGTCTGCTTTCTCCTTCCGCCATATGCATACAGCTAAGTGAGGAAGTGGGTCCAAAGTTTGCCATTTGGAAGGTCTCTAAGTGTCCCCTTGGATTGATTTCTTCCTCTTTGTGACTTGCCAGGAAGTGATAAGATTCCTTGAATTAGATGGCTGAGGGCGGGGTGCAGTTGACGAAGTGGAGTGTGGGGCAGGTCAAGAAGAGTCAGAGGCCAGCCTCAGGCCTAAGCCTAAGGAGAGTGCACTGATCCAGTTTATCCAAAGCACTACTTTAGGTTTTGGCGACATGTATAGGAATCAATAACTTTACTTGCTTCAATTATTACTAATTATGTCTTTGAATGTGTAAGTCCAATGGTGAGGAGCACCTGTTGGCAGGATGAAATTTAAGCATTCTTGGAGCCCCTGGACACGCTGCTATCAAATAACGGTCAAAAACCCCATTCTTCATAACAGGAATCATTAAAAAATAATCTGCTCAATGAATCACTGCTTTTGTTTTAGATGTCTCATGTAAACAACAGTATAATAAATAACTTCAGCATGTTTAACTAGAAGAATTAAAAAACAAAATTTGCTTATATATTCTTTTGTATTTTTAAAGAATTTAAAGTAACTTTTTTTAACCTGCACTTATTTTGTTTTCTTTGTCTTCCAGTCGTGTGTCCAGTGGCGTATGGGCTCTCAAGTTCACATGTTCATTTCTAAGTTGTTCCCCTTCATCTGGATCCATCCTCTTGATCTCTACTAGCTGGGCATTATCGGTAATATAACTCTCTGTGGCAAACGTATTTCTCTTGTATCTGGATTTGCCAATGTAAGGGCTTTCGTCTGGGGCTTTATCAATGTCAACATACTAAAAACAAAATAAATAAATCTTATGACTTAATAAGTAACTGCTATGCAGTCGAGTGACATTATTCATTTTATTAATGAAGAATATATCACAGAATTGCCTAAATAGTAATCCTACACACATAGAAGTTTAAAAAAATATATAATTCTTTTATCTTATTCTTAATATACTAAAAAGGAACTAGAACAAAAAATGGTCTCAAAAGGATTACTCCTCCTATCCCCAAACAGTGAGCTGGATTGACTAAGAAAGTGCCTACAGTTATGTGGTTTTTGTTGTTGTTTTTAGCACTGCTGTATCTCTCAGATCAGAAATCTACATGTTTTATTTTGGTTTCTTGGCTGATATATAAGTAAAATATCAGTCTAATAAATTTTAAATGTTGAATTTTTACTAAAATAATTTTTCATAAAAATTTAGTATTTACTAAATACTAAATTTTTACTAAATCATATTTGATATGACATTTTATTATCATATATTATTTTATATGATACTGACTGGAGCTTGGAAGTTAAACAGTTCCCTGTTGCAGTGGCATTTATGGTATTTGTACAAATAATGGTTGACTAATAGTGAACCCACTGATTATTGAAAAAACAATGTAGGGAGATGTCTATTCCATGGTCACTGAAGCAGGCAGTGCACTTTTCCTGGAGGTTTGGATTTAAGGAAGCTGATCAACCACACTCTTGAGTGAGGTAACAGGATTAGAAGGGCTGCTTATGGTTACGAATATGGATGTGGGCAAATATCCTCTTGGGGCTTTTAACCTCTTTTGGACACTGCTCTACCTCACTGAGCCAAATAATTCACAGATTCAACCAAAATACTCTGCTGGTATCTTAAGAAAAACATGGAGTGGTTATTGATAAAATCATTTGAACATCTCCACCACCCTGCCCTCCCCTGCCCCATTCTATGCTGGCTTTAACTGTGGATTACTACAAAATCAAAATAACTCACCTCTGATGGATAATAATTCAGTGGCTCAAATTTAGCATCAATTTTATAAAAAGCCAATTCCTGTTCCAGTTCATACTGTTTCTGACATGCTCGAGTTAGTTCCATGGTCTTCTGCCTTAGCTATTGGCCCAATTTGATATGAAACAACACATAGATTCAGTAAGTTAGTATAAAGGTACAGTGGTGTGGCAAGCTCTAATTATAACTGATAATTAGATTTTTTAAAATCTCACAGCAAATAGAATAACATTAAGAGCATTTTATCTTAATTCTAAAGTATTACAAAGAATGAAATACAAAATTATCATTTCATAAGAGATCACATAAAAGACCTTTGAAGTTTATATGTTATTTCAGGATACAATGAGTAAAAGTTTTAAAAATCATTTAAATTTGCTTTATCCAAACATGAAAATAACTCTGTATCAATTATTTTTAAGTAACTAGTCTACTAAGTACCTGCTTCCTGATTTCCCAATAACTGGTACTAATTTATTTAACTGACTCATGATAGTTTCAAATCATGGATAGAAATAATATTTGACATTTACTAAGAAATTAGAAGGAGCGAGAAGGATGAAAATAGGAGATTGGTTTTAATTGTTGTACTGATGTTGCTGTAGTATTTTGGCTAATGGCATCTCAGTTTTAAGTGTTCAGAACATTGTTCTTTGTAATGGAGGATAAGGGATGTGAATAAGCTCAATCAGATCCAAATATAGGATATTAAATTTTTAATAAAGTAATCCTACTGTAATTACAACTTTTCAGTTATTCTTAGAAATTTTAGGAGCTAGAAGAAAAATCATCTAATCTAACCCTCTGAATTTATAAATAAAGAAACTGAGTCCCAGATTGGTGAACTGACTTGTCAAAAGATACATCATTAGATTAGTGGCAGAAGTTAAATATTTTATTAACTACCAGTACCAGTCCCCTTTCTACTAAAGCAATCCTTGAGTTCATTTCAAAGGTCCACTAAGTGATTTCTGCTTTTTCATTCCCCCCAGCATCTGACAGTAGATACCAGACAAAAAAAGGCATGCAGAAACACTTCTTTAATATAAAAATGCAAGCTGAAGAAAATAAAACATAAACGAACATGAACATTTTACAAGGCCCGTGAAATCAAAGTCGTGCATGATTTAGCTTTCAGTCACCTCCTGATTATCCAACTGAGTGGAAGTAAGGCTAACCTGGATAACAGGTAATTCTGACTGAGTACTCACTGTATGCCAGACACCATGCTAAGCATTTGACATATGCCATCTCACTGAATCTTCATAACTACCCTATGAGATGATAAAAGCTGTACAGAGAGGTTAAATAACTTGTCCAATTGCACAGCTGGTAGTGGAAGAGGCAGAGTTCAGTTCCAAGTTTCCCGATTTCAAATCCGACACTCTATTATACTACACTGCCTTCGATGTCCTGCTGCAGGGTGTCAAGCACATTACCCACATTGATGCTTTCACTGAATGCTCACAAGTCCCTGAGTCCCTAGAAGGCAACTCACAACCAACAATGTCAACTAATCTTGCGCTTCTCTCCCTAAAGATCAGTGGCAGTGGGGACAAACAAAGGCAAATGTGACTGAACGGTGGAGGCTATAGGGACTGGTCTCCACAGGCAAATACAGTTGACCCTTGAACAATGTCGGTTCGAACTGAGCAGGTTCACTTACACATACATTTCAATAGTAAATACTATAGTACTAGACGGTGGTTGTTTGAATCTGTGGATGCTGAGGAACTAAGGATATTGAGGACCAACTATAAGTTATACGTGGACTAACCCCTGTGTTGTTCAAGGCTCAACTTTAATAATGAATACTCTGTGCATCTTAAAGTACTTTTGTGTCTTTTACAGCAGTAGGCTTAGCATATAGTAAGCATTCAATAAATGTCCTTTGAAGAAATGCATAAATGGGAGCAAAGTGGGAGTCAAAGCCCGGGAAAGTATTAGCTGTGGATAATCAAGAGCTGACTGCAGTTAACATATTTACCAATAGGAAAAATGATACAAATTCTTTCCCCCACATTCAAATTCACTCTCCTATGTAAACAATCATTAAAAAAAATTATACATACACACAAGCACATTTCTCAAAAGGCAAGCCAGTTTCAAAACTTAAAATGTACATAAGGATATTAATACAAGTTTTCATGCAAACCATGAAAAACATAGTATACAATTCAGTCCTGAACAAACTACCTTTAAGGAAGAATAAAGAATCAGCAGAAAAGGGTCTGCAAGAAACCAAAACAAGGGCTAAAAGGAGAAAGAAGCAAACAGATACCATCACCTGGAGAATTCTAGAGAGTGAGGCTATAACAACATAAGCTGCTCTTTACTGACAACTTACCTTAGGAAGATATGGTTATTAATACCTGCATTATTCTCACATGGACACATTTTATCATCATTCTAATGGAGTTTTATATTTACCACCTTCCATTACTTAGCTTGATTCATTTCAAATCATTTTCATATTCATAACCTCACTTAGTCCTCACAACTCTGTGGGGCTGGCAGGACAGGTAAATCATCCTCATTTTAAAAATGAGGAAACAAGTACAGGAGTTTAAATAACTTGCAAAAAGACAATGAGTAACATTAATATTAAAGTTAACATTTGTTGGTGGCAGGAGAGGGGGACTACTACAGGTTAAATGGCCACCAGAAGTTTTCCTTCAATGTTACAATGCTTCATTTATAAGTTAATTGACTTACTATATGAGGAATTATTATATGAAACTAGAAAACATTATACAACTATAGGTGATATTATCACCAGATATTCTGCATAAGATAATGGAAAATGTTTTTCAAATGTAGGCTCTTGGAATAAGACACAAAATTTTTTTTTTTTTAACATAGAATAGTCCTTTGGAATAATAAAAGAACTGGCAAAACAATATGAATTTGAAGAATACAAAATAGCTAAGAAATACATATGCAGTACTCAGCTCTCCAATACCTAAAGAAATGCGAAATTAAAGCAATGAGATTCCATTTTTTTCTATCCTATTTACAAGTTCAAAATAATACTATCAAGTGGGGGTGGGCTCTTTCACCCACTGCTATATAAGTGTGAAGCAGTTATAAGCTTTTTGAGGGGTAACATTAATAGCTATCAAAATTTAGAACTTATAGTGATTATGCTAAGGAAGTACTAGTATGAATGCGTAAGGTATATATATATATAAAGATTTTCTCTACAGTATTGTTTCTAATAACAAAAAAGTGGAAGCAACTTAAATATTCATCAATAAGAGAAGATTAAATAAATCATGGAAAATCCGTATAGTGGAACACAATATACACTTTGAAAAGAATTTATGTGTGTGTGTATATATGTGTGCACACATATACACGTGTATGTATTTTTTTAACTTGGACAGCTGTCCAATGATATACTGTTTTGTAAAAAATAAGATGGCAGAATTTTTAAAAATATATAGTAAAATTTTTTTAAATCACAAAACATTCAAAAATATATATAATTACATATACACTATGTAATTATATATATATTGTAGAAGCATAGAAAACAAAAAGGATACATATTAACCTCCAAGGAATGTGGCAGGGGAAGAGTGAAACCTTCATTTTCTAGTGTATACATTTGTGTTGTCTGAATTTGTTATAATAAACATATAGTAACTTTGTATATAAAGTGTTTTTAAATAGTTAATGATAAAAGTAACATAATGACTCAAAAAGAGCACAGTCTGTCTTCTAACTGAAAACAATTACAGGAAAAAAAAACGAACAAAAACTGTTGACAATTTACAAAACATTTATTTACAGCATAAACATATCAACATAATAAACGAACAAAAGAGAAAACTAGACAACTATAATAATCCATAATTTTGGGATAGCACACAAATATAAAATAAAATATTTTGCCATGATTTTCAATGGGTTGACTTAACGTGCACCAGGGAGTCAGCATATGGAAATCATAATGTTTTTTTGTCTTAATAATACAAGATGAATTCTACACTATGAAAAAGATCAATAACTCAGGAAAATTTATTAAATGTTCACAAATATCAAGTGATACCAAAGTAAGTACTGTGCTTATTTTAAGTACTGTTTTATTTTTGTATTTAAAATACAACTGTTAAGTGATGGCACAAAGAGTTCACTGCTAAAATAAAACTGATTGTAATATGTCTTCAATGATTTAATTACTCATCATTCCACTCTTATGGAATGGAGTGCAAAAGATCTATGCATATTATAAGACCATTGATAATCACTGGTTTATTAACATCATATATAATATGCCTTCAGAATACAGCAGACATATTTGAAAACTACCTTCAAATAAGAGGCATATGAAGGAAGCCACAAATGCTCCGAATGTTTGACTAACAGAGCTGGGAAAGCTGCCCTGTCTTTTATCATGTCCCCCTGACAAAGAAGAGCTCAAGAAAGAGGTAATTAAGTAGTATTTGGATTTCAAGTAACAATTTCCCTCTCTATACAGAGGAGGGAACGCTTTTTTTTCTTGCTTAAAAATGTAAGTGCTTAGGCAGAATTCTTGTCAATAAATCAAGTAACTAAGCCAGAATGCCAATCTTGAAAGGGGGATGCAAAAAAAAAAGATAACTGTATCAAGGATTCTGCTAATTATATGAGAAATACAATTCTCTAAGTTATGCACAGATCAGAAAAAGAACTGTCAAAAGAAAAAGAGAGTACCAATAGCTATTTTTTTCTTCAAGGAAAGTAGACTAATAATTTTACAGAATCAAATTATCAAGGTTGAAAAGGGCTTTTAGGGTGATTTAGTCCATCTCCCTGACCAATGTTTTTTTTTATCTTTTCCCTAAACCCTGAGCACATGGCCTGTTTCAGTGATAGCACACACATTCCAGAGTTATCACATTTTATCTCAAGACAGCTATTATATAGATTTCTTCTTCATTACTAAATGAAAAACTGTTTTCCTATAATTCTTTTTGCCATTTCTTAATTTTAACTCTTGGTACCTTCATCAATAACTCCAGTCTCTCTTCCATGAAACAGTCCTTTGACTATCTGAAAGCAATTGCCACAGCTCACTGGGTCTCCTCTTCTCCAGCCTGGACACCCCTGTTGCTTTGGCCACTTCTCAGACATGGTCTCAAGACCTTTGAAGCCTCTGGGTCAGGTACCTTCTGAAGATATGCTATCTAGTCTGTCTAAATCTTTCTCTTTTAAGATATCTTTTCTACCTATTTTAACCGTAAAGCCAAATTATTTAAAATTTAAACATTAAAGATATGCATATATGGCAATTTGAAAGTGCTCTATAATTCTACTCCCCTAAAATAACTGCTGTCAAGAATTTGGTATACATTCTACCATTTGACTTACACATACTTATACTATTATATACTTCCTTTATATATAGGACCATACTTGATATACAGCTTGCTTTTTTTCATATAGCAATATATGTTAGACGTCTTTCCATATGAGGATATACAGCTCTGCCTTCCTTTGATAAGAACACTATTATTCTACCACATGGATATCTACTGAGGGACATTTTAGTTATTCTCAATATTTTGCTAATATAGACAATAATGTAGTCAATGTCCTTGTATATATATGTGTATATGTATATTTATATACATACACACATGTATCTACATATATCTCTTTATACATTCTTGTACCATTTCTACAGACTATATTATTAGAAATATATATATATTATACTATAACTTACATAATAACCAATAAATAATATAAATATTATATACAATATTTCCAATATACAGGACATAGGGTACATCCATTTAAATTTGGATAATTTTGCCAAATTGCTTTCTAAAAGTTTTTGCCAACGTACAGCCTCACCAACGGTGTTGTTGTTTAAAAAAATACAGACATCTAAGGGCAGTCTGACCAACTCCCCACGGTGTGGGGCTTCATCTTCCTCATTTGTTCTGGATATCATACTTTCACATAACACAGCTCAAGACAGTATGCATCTTTTGGGCAACCATACCATAGAGTGTGCAGTCAACTACAACCTGTCAAACCAGTTGCACATATTTCTGTTAAACCACATCTTCCCCATTTTATAGTCAGGAAGCTGTGTTTTTAGACCTAACAACAAAGAATTTTCTATTTCAAGAGAATATAGTCAAGGCAATGTAAAATACGGACTTACCAGTTCATTTTTCGTGTTTAGGTTACTCTCTAGCTCCTCACAGCTCTGTTTTTGTAACATGGCCTCCTCTTTTAATGATTTGTTCAACTTATCTTGATTTTTAATTTCCTCGAGGAACCTTGTTTGTTTGCTTTTAAGCTCTTCAGTTTCCATCACCTTCTTCTCCAGGTCTCTTTCCAGTCTTTCTACCTCTTCTGCTAG
This sequence comes from Orcinus orca, assembly GCF_937001465.1. Classification (NCBI taxonomy): domain Eukaryota; kingdom Metazoa; phylum Chordata; class Mammalia; order Artiodactyla; family Delphinidae; genus Orcinus; species Orcinus orca. The sequence goes on along the minus strand of NC_064564.1, from coordinate 107,323,422 downwards.
TACAAATTTAATAGTTTATTGATCATTATATTTTCTATTTGAAGAAACATAAGACTATTTCTCAAATAATAACAAAAGAAGTCTTAGAATAGTATATATACAATTCTACTTTTAAAATTATTCACTATGGTTTTGGAAAAAAAGATTATTTTGAGCTAGAAAGTGATTTCTATTAAGAGGTAAGAAGGTATTACCATATGGATAACAATTTTAAAAGATAACACAAAAACAAGGTGACTATAGGTGCGTGGGTTTATCTCTGGGCTTTCTATCCTGTTCCGTTGATCTATATTTCTGTTTTTGTGCCAGTACCATAATGTCTTGATTACTGTAGCTTTGTAGTATAGTCTGAAGTCTGGGAGCCTGATTCCTCCAGCTCCATTTTTCTTTCTCAAGATTGCTTTGGGGCTTCCCTGGTGGCGCAGTGGTTAAGAATCTGCCTGCCAATGAAGGTGACAGGGGTTTGGGCCCTGGCCCGGGAAGATCCCACACGCCGTGGAGCAACTAAGCCTGTGCACCACAACTACTGAGCCTGTGCTCTAGAGCCCGCGAGCCACAACTACTGAGCCTGCGTGCCACAACTACTGAAGCCTGCATGCCTAGACCCCGTGCTCCGCAACAAGAGAAGCCACTGCAATGAGAAGCCCGTGCACCGCAACAAAGGGTAGCCCCCGCTCGCTGCAACTAGAGAAAGGCTGCGCGCAGCAACGAAGACCCAATGCAGCCAAAAATAAATAAATAAAAAATAAATTTAAAATTAGAAAAAGGGCTTCCCTGGTGGCGCAGTGGTTGAGAGTCTGCCTGCCAGTGCAGGGGACATGGGTTCGAGCCCTGGTCTGGGAGGATCCCACATGCCACGGAGCAACTGTGCCCATGAGCCACAACTACTGAGCCTGCGCGTCTGGAGCCTGTGCTCCGCAACAAGAGAGGCCGCGATAGTGAGAGGCCTGCGCACCGCGATGAAGAGTGGCCCCCACTCGCCGCAACTAGAGAAAGCCCTCACACAGAAATGAAGACCCAACACAGCAAAAATAAATAAATAAATAAATAAATTTAAAAAAAAGAAAATTAAAAAAAAACTTCTTAAAAAAAAAGATTGCTTTGGCTATTTGGGGTCTTTTGTGTTTCCATACAAATTGTGAAATTTTTTGTTCTAGTTCTGTGAAAAATGCCAGTGGTAGGTTGATAGGGATTGCATTGAATCTGTAGATTGCTTTGGGTACTATAGTCATTTTCACAATGTTGATTCTTCTAATCCAAGAACATGGTATATCTCTCCATCTGTTTGTACCATCTTTAATTTCTTTCATCAGTGTCTTATAGTTTTCTGCATACAGGTCTTTTGTCTCCTTAGGTAGGTTTATTCCTAGGTATTTTATTCTTTTTGTTGCAGTGGTAAATGGGAGTGTTTCCTTAATTTCTCTTTCAGATTTTTCATCATTAGTGTATAGGAATGCAAGAGATTTCTGTGCATTAATTTTGTATCCTGCTATTTTACCAAATTCATTGATTAGCTCTAATAGTTTTCTGGTAGCATCTTTAGGATTCTCTATGTATAGTATCATGTCATCTGCAAACAGTGACAGCTTTACTTCATCTTTTCCAATTTGGATTCCTTTTATTTCTTTTTCTTCTCTGATTGCTGTGGCTAAAACTTCCAAAACTATGTTGAATAACAGTGGTGAGAGTGGACAACCTTGTCTTGTTCCTGATCTTAGAGGAAATGGTTTCAGTTTTTCACCATTGAGAATGATGTTGGCTGTGGGTTTGTCATATATGGCCTTTATTATGTTGAGGTAAGCTCCCTCTATGCCTACTTTCTAGAGGGTTTTTATCATAAATGGGTGTTGAATTTTGTCGAAAACTTTTTCCACCTGCATGCTTTTATTCACACCTTCTCCCTGGAACTGTCTTCCTCTATCTCCTACTGGCGTATTTTGCATCCTCCAGGTCTTAGTTTTAAAAACTATTCTGAGAAGCCTGCCCTGACTCTACCCTCCCCAGGTTGGACACTTCTCAGGGATGCTATGATGCCACCCTGCACCTCTGACGCAGTCCTCATCACAGAGAGAGTTGGAAAATGTGATCAAATAGCTTGGCTGTCTGCCTTCTCCACTAAAGTTTTGTGAAAGCAGAAACCGCATCTATCTGCATTACCACTGGATCCCAAGAGCTCAGCATCACTAAAAGCTCTTAATTAACATCCAAAGTTGTGAATGAATTATAAGTACTTTAAACATTTCCCCAAACAGTATATTTATATAATGACTTCCCTTTGCATTATTTATATTTTTTAATGATTCCAAAACATCAACTTCTGGGTAACAAATGTTGAGTTAGGGGGATCCGAAACAAATAAAAATCTACCATTTCTCAAGTATTGGATCAAACCATATGAAACTGTTGTTTTTATAAGTCAAAATGGACTAACATCAATTTCAAATGGTTGAACATAGAGGCTCATGCCCTAACATTATCATGTTAGGCTATTTCATACCTTCCTCTTCCCTTCAAACCTCCCATACTCCTTCTATTTTCTTTTTTTTTCCAATCTTTTTTTTTAAATTAATTTTTATTGGAGTATAGTTGCTTTGCAATGTTGTACTCCTCCTATTTTCTTTCTCAGCTGATGACCTCTTATTTTATTGAGAAAACAGACCCCACCAGTGGGAACTTCCTCATCTTCCTACCACCAAGGCAACAAAACTACCCATACCTACACACATCTTCTCTCCCTTCTGATGGAGAAAGTGTCCCATCCCTCTTATCAATAGACAATCTTTCCTTTTTTTTTCTAATCTCATCTCCTGTCTTCTCAAGGACCAAAAGAACTAAGCCACGATTTGTCTCTCCACTCCGCTCTTGAATATTTTCTGTTGCTTTGATTACTAGCTTTGAGGTTTATTGCACTTGCTTCTCCATTTCCTGGTTGGAAGCTACTGGTGAAATTTTTTTAAACTTACTTTAAAAAATTCATTTATTAGGTACTAGGGGAGGAAACTGTGGGAGGCAATTTCAAATCTTTACCCAAATGTCTCCCTCCCATTCAGTCTTCAATCTATAATCTAGCATTTGTCCCAGCCACTCCTTAACTGCTCTTGTCAAGCTCATCATCATGTTGTCAATCTAAAGCACTTCTCTGTGCTCATTTTTCTTCTTCATGTCTCAGCAACATTCAGCATAGCTGACCACTTTCTCTTTTGAAATCTTCTCTGGGCTTCTGCAACCTACTATTTCCTGGTTTTCTCCTACCTTGCTGGCCTCTCTTTCTCAGTTTTCTTAACTGGCTCCTCTTCATGCTCTTCCAAACCCCTGCCTGAGTGAGCTAGTTGATTCCGATGGAATTAAATATTATTTTTATGCTGATGAATCCCAAATTTATATCTCTAGGACAGATCTCTTGAACTCCAGACTCATATTTCTGATTCTATTCTTGGTTGTCTCACAGACATTCAAACTCAACATTCTGAGTTCTCCCATTTTCCAAAACAATACTACCATCCAACCACTTACTCAAGCCAGAAGCTTGGGGATTATCCAATTCATTAGAAAGTGCTGCTGATGCTACTTCCAAAGCTGATCCGTCTATTCCACATCTACCACCTAAATACAGGCCACCAACATTTCTAAGGCAATAGCCTTCTAACATGTCCCTTTATCTCTATTTTGCCCTGCTTCAAATCATTCTCCATCCAGCATCAAAAATAATCTTAATATACAAACCCCCGCTTAAAAGTTGTCAGTGGCTTTCCACTGCACCTGGAATAAAATCCAAACCCCAAGGCCCTGTGCCATCTCTCCCCTCCCCATCTCTCCAAACTTTCACCTGGGCTATCCTCCAGTCATACTGATCTTCTTTCTGTCTCTTAACTCACCAGGGTCTTTCCAATCTCAAAGTACAAGCTGCTCTCTCTCCCTCAGGCCTTTCTTCACATGACTAATCCTCTCCTGCCTTTGCCTTCAGCTTATATGTCACTTCCTCAGAGAGCCATTCCTTTACACCACTTTCCAAAAAGGGGGTTCTCCTCTGTTACTTTATCCGGGTTTACTTGTTTTTTTGTCTATCTTCTCCACTAAAACACAAGCTGCACGAAGGCCAGTACCTTACGTCTTGATCACCATTATATCTTTAGTGCCAGATACAGTGCCTGGTTCACAGTACATGCCTAATGAATATTTGCTGAGTTCATTGATTTATGATGCCATTGTCTATGCAAATTTTTTTTTTTTTTTCTTTCCGGTACGCGGGCCTCTCACTGTTGTGGCCTCTCCCGTTGCGGAGCACAGGCTCCAGACGCTCAGGCTCAGCAGCCATGGCTCATGGGCCCAGCCGCTCCACGGCATGTGGGATCCTCCCAGACCGGGGCACGAACCCGCGTCCCCTGCATCGGCAGGTGGACTCTCAACCACTGCGCCACCAGGGAAGCCCATATGCAAATTTTAATAGCATTATAAAGTTCATAATAAATATTTTTTTTCTGGATAATTTCTGAAATAAATTCCTCTCCCACCCAAATTTAGTTTTTTAAAAATATGTCACCTCACCTAAACTGAATCTCTCAAAAGCTTCCTGTCTGTCCTGAGTGGTTACTGGCTGACCTTCCAAACTTTCCAGTGAACGGAGGTGAAAAATGGTGAACTGGAGGTAATGAGGAAGGGTCACAACTGGATTTTCAGCTAGGATCACAGAAGTCAAATCTTGAAGGGGTTTCAATTTGCTTACATCTTGGAGCTGAAATGATAGGTAACATTATAATTGGTATAATTGAATTTAAAAATCATAAACATCAAGATGTTAAAAAAAAAAATAAATAAATAAAATAAAAATCATAAACATACCTAAGGGAAGTAATAAATCAAGGAAATTGCTATTAACATGGCAAGGAACCTATTCATGAAACCTATTATCCAAAAGTAGTGATTTGAAGGGCGGAAAAGAAAGGAGTATTTGAGAATCTAAAATGTATCAAGGGCAGTATTAGGCATTTTCCATATACCATTTTATCTGTGACTCCTCACAAAAACCTATGATATAAGAACCATCTTAATTTTCTAGATGATGAAACTGAGGTTCAAAGAATTTAGGTGACTCGCTCAAAGCTCAGAGGTTATATGTTAATGAAATAGGATTTGAATTCAAGACTGTGAAACTCTAATCCTATTATCTTTTCAGTATGCTGATTGAACAAATCAAAAATATAAATGGCTATAAAAAAGGAGTTTGGTAAATCTTCAGGTAACAGTTATACTTGATAGTTAAAAGAAATAAGGATATGTAGAGACACTCACAGTTCTGAAGTAAGATTTTTACATTTACCCAAAGAGGGATTTTAAAAGGTTGAGAAACACTACTACCAATAGCTAGTATAAATAAATCTCTCCCAAGTGGATGTGCACTCTTACTGAAGCCAATGTCAAATATGAACTGGGATGAGAAGGTCTTACAAAATTAGAAATAATAATAAATATTTATTAAATGATTTTCCTGTTAACAGTCCTATCTAGGGATCAACTACTTTTGGAACATGTGTGGCAAATTTTAAATAGATTCATGGCTACCTCCTCCCATCACCCCATAAGCTCCAAGAGCTCCAAGGTGATGCTGTGTAACATGGCATGGGGCTTGGGCTGTGAGGCTCTTGGGCTGTCACAGTGAAATGGTAGAGTCACCTTACCAGATCTTTATAAAGATGAAATGAGAAAGCATAAACATTGCACAGCATTAAACAAATGTTATTTATTATTATTGGCTTCTACTGGTGAAAGTTTAAAATACTAAATAACTCTAATGCTGTATTCCTTATAGTTTTTAAAGTATTTTCACATCTATCATTTCATCTGAGCCCCATACCACTTCTGAAAGAAGGCAGGGCAGGGACTGTTTTCTCTAATTTAAATAGTGAGTTTTAGAGAGATGAAAGATTCTCCAAAGGTCACAGAAGCAAAGTCTAGACCCATATTGGAAGTCACATCTTTTATTTTCTATTCTAAGACTTAAGTTCTTTAAATTATAGCAGGATTGTACCAATTTTAATACAGATTTAAGTAAATTAATGTTTTTACTTTTCAATGCTTATTGAATATCTAACTGTATAAATATCACAAGGAAATCATAAAATATACTCCAGAGAAAAATACACATCATTATTAGCTTATGTGAACCACGAAAACAAAGTTGCCCTACTATAAAAAGCTAGTGATTAACACTTCTTGTAACACCTAACACTATAATCAAGATTAATTCAGATTAATTCACAAGTTTGAAAAAAAAGAACTCTGCTCTAGCCATTCAGTGACATGGATTCGGGCACAAGTTGAATGACTTTGGGTAAGAGAGTTACCCTCTCTGAGACTTTACTTGAAAATGGGATAAGACAATGGTACCTAACTCACAGAATTATAAAAATAATCCCTGCACTGTCTCCTTAACAAGAGTATTTTGAGGCTCAAATGAAATGAAAGATGGGAAAATGCTAAGAGGTCAACTTTTAGCTACCATGGAACCATGCAAAACCAGGACTGCCTATATTTAATTACCATAGAGAATACTAGCTTATGTCTGAATTTGATGTTTTGTCAAAGAACCAAAGACATTAGAAGAAGTCCCATTTTAAAAAAAACTTAGATTTTAATTTTTTGCTTCAACAAATCCAAAAATTTTTTAAATATTCTTGCTACTTTGAATAACTTACCGATGATATCTTGTTGCCTTTCAGATTGAGGACTCGCAAACATTTTAACTTCTTCCCTAACCATACTGGAATATGTTCAATTTCATTTCCCGCAAGGTTTAGCTTTTGCAGATTATGCATATTTTCTATACCTTCAATTTTGCTGGAAACCAAAGGGTAAAATCAAACTTAGTAATAAGTACAATGATAGTGCCCCTCCATTGTATTTTAAGAATAAACAGGCTTGGTTTTATGTGGAGTTACTTTCCATAATTATAATTTATAAATGAGAATTTAAAAAGAGTGGCTAAAAACAAATTTACCAGAACAGCTCTGGTAAACTCTTCATTACTGTCTGTGCCCAGGAATCCTACCTATCTTACTATCAGACTTTAAGATCCCACAACACAGAAGAGTCTGTCTGTAGCATTCTCACTAACCACTGTGAAGACTACTAGTGGACAGCAAGGGGAGAGCTAGAAAGTTCAACAGCACACACTGTGCTATGTGCTACAGCCCTGCATAAGAACAAGATGTCCTTAACTATTACCTTAAATCATCAACAAAAGATTAGCTATGCCAGCAGGATATGGCTGCTACTTTGAGCTGGTGGACCCCCAGAATGATACTGTATTTATGAACAAAAATATTTTAATCAGAATATTTAAATTAATAAAACATTATCACCCATATTGAGGAATTTTCATTGATGAAATACTTTCCCAAGTTGATTCCAATTTAATTCCTTGGTCAATTCTCTATACTGGGCAAATATTTCCAAGCTTCTTTATTTTCAGTTTTATTTTGCTGAAATTATTTTCATCAGGATCAATTTTTTTATACACACTTTACATTAAGGATTTGATTCATTAATCACTTTTTTTCCCATTTCATTTTTGCCATATTAGAGGTTCTGCTACTGTTAGTTGTTTTGTTCTCTGGCCATTATATATACCAAGTCTTATGTGGAGGGAAAATACATAGATATAAAGGTATTCAAGATTTGATAATTGTATCATTTTGCCTATAACAAGTTTTCTATGTGCATTTTTAGCAACTGTCAGTTTTATTATGTTTATTTCTCAGAGTAATATATATTATGAAGTGGAAACAAGATAGTGTGTATTTATTACAGCAATGAGCAAAGAACATTAGGATAAATACATAGGCTCAAAACAGGTTGAAATATCTTTAGGATCAAAATGACAGGGTTAAAACATTCTGCTTCATGCCACCTTTTTTAATGAAATAAGGCAGTTAATCAGACTACATCTGGGAAAACTTCCTGTCAAAAATGGAATTAAGATAAAATTTGGTACTCAAAAAATGTATCTCCTTCTTTGTTAATGACAGACGTTATTCTGTACTTTAGTAATACCAAAATATGGCAGCTATCATATGTGAAGGGCTAGACTACAAATGAATAAGAATCAAAGTGCCTGATCTTTCAAAGGATTCTTTCAGTAACACAGCAGCATTAATCTACCTCTTTAACAAAGATGACGACCCTGCAGTGCCACCCAAAGAAGTATTTACTTACCAGATTTTGTTATATGATAAGTTGAGCTCACGTAATTTCAACAGCTTGTCTACCTTCTCAATCTTCCCTATTAGATTATGGCTGAGATTCAGTATTTCAAGTTTAACACATTTTTCCAAATTTTCGATATACTAATTGGAAACAAATGAATAAATACTTTATATAACAGATGCCTCGACATAAGCACGACATATAAGCATGTGCTGATCAGTCACCGGAGACTAAGCCTTTACTGCTTCCCCGGAAAATCCTCTGGTGTGGCTCTCCTCGGCCAGGAGTGGCCACTCTCTCCAGGTCGCCAAACTCTCCTTGCCCCTCAGCGGACAACACTTCCTACGCACTAAGAAACTGAAGACTATCCAATGAGAATTTCCCCATCAATCCTTTTCTCCACCTCGTCTTTTCTATGCCTCTCCCTTTCTCCCCTCTTCAAAGTTCAACTAGGTACTTACGCTCTTGCATAACGTTACCCATCTCTTCTCCTTGTGTTCCTGTATCTCCAATCTCTTTCTCTCTCCTGGATCTTCCCCTCAAGTTTAAAAACAGTCACTTTTCAACAGATATTCATTTCCCACTCACTACATGTCAGATGTGGCGCCGGGCAATGGCGGTATACTGGTGAACCAGACTATTTCCCTGCTGCAGGAGCCTATGTTCAACATGCTCAGTCTCCTCTATATAATACAAATCACCTCACTCCCAACTTGCTTCCTACCAAGCTTTCATTTTATCACTCTTATTTGCCACCATGTTCTCATAAAAGTTGTGAATATTTGCTCACTCTGAGGCCTTCCATTCACTATTATTCTATTGGCAAGGCAATATATCTTCCACCCTTACTATGTATTCGAAAAGTTCTCTCCAAGATCACCATTCATTCATCCATTGCAACAAATATTTATCAAACATGGATTGATTATGTGTCAGGAGCTGTTCTAGGTACTGGAAATATGGAAAAACAGTGGTGAATAAGGAAAACAAGGTTCTTGATTTCATTCACAGGGGAAGCCAATAAACAAATAAAGAAACAAAATTTTTAGGCACTGAAGCATACTAACAAGAAAATAAAGGTAACGTGATGTGACAGAGTGCAAGGCACCAAGAGGGCAGATTTTGTTTGCTGTGTTCACTACTATAGTACTAGTGCCTGGCACATGGTAGGTGCTAAATAAATATCTATTGAGTGAAAGAATGAGAGGGAGTGACTGAGGAGAAGGTGGCTAACTGCAATTGCGTTAAGAGAAGGCTTCAGAGAGAGAGGAAGTGCATGGAGTTGAGACCCTAATAATAAGCCAGTTGTGTGAACATCTGGGGACAGAGAATACCAGGCAGAGAAAAAAATGCAAAGATCCTAAAAGAATGAACCTGGTTGGTTTAAGAAATAGAAGGAAGGGCTTTTTAAACTGCCAGATCAAATAACTTCTTCCAAGTTTTCATCCTATTTGCTGATTCGGTGACATTTTATAGCATATCCTTTCTGCCTGACGTTCTCTCAACTTTGGCCCCCGTTCATCATACTCTTGGATCTTCTATTCCAACAGCCCCTTCGGACTTTTTCACTGGGTCTGTCTCTCCCACATGCTCACTCTCTTTCTCTGATTCCCTCTCACTATTTCTCCTCTTAATCCTAGGCATTCTTCACACTAAGCTCTAAATTCCCAGAGATCAGAAACTAAGCTTATTGACTTCTGTATCTATTCCCACAGCTTAACATAATGCCTGGCATATAATAACCAAACAGTAAAGATTTACTAACTTGATATTTCATTTTCACACCCTTTAAACTCCAGGATGTCTCCTTTTTTCCTTTTTAATTACACAAGACATAAATATATTCTAATAAAAATTTCAAACAAAACATAAAAAGCTCTCTTCATCAGGTCTGCAGGCCCCCATAAAAAATCTCACTGCTCAAAAGTAACCATTGTTAAGAGGCTGGTGTATATACACATACATATACATATGTATACATATAGGCCTTTCTATTCATTTACATCTATATATACATAGATAGAAAAACAGAATTTTAAAAAATATATTTTGAGACCTTGCTATACAAAATATTTTAGAATTTGTTTGTTGCATTTAAATATACTGGAATATTTCCCCACATTAATACATAGAGTTCTGGGGTTTTTTGGGTTTTGTTCTTGTCTTTTAAGAAACTTGATAGTATTTCATGGTATATTGCACCATAATTTTTTTAAGCAATCCCCTATTGACAGACATTTGGTTATTTCCAATTTTTCCATCTTAAATAATGCTTAATAAACATGACTATTCAGACAATTTTGGATACGTGTGCAAATATTAATAGATATCAAGGAGTAGAACTGCTGTGTTGGTGAGTATAAACTCAGTAAGTATAAACTCGATTGCTGGATCAAACAAATACATTTGAAATTTTGATAAATACTATCAAACTGTTTTCCTAAAATGCTGTACTAATCTATACATCCACTAAGACCATATGAGAATACCCATTTCTCACACCTTTCTGAACACTGAAATAATCTTTTTAATTATTGTCCATCAGACATACAAGATGGAAAATGGCATCAAATTATTGTTCTATTTCACATCTCTTTGACACGAATGAAATTGAACATATTTTCATGTTAACATTAGCCATTTATAATATTTTTGTGAACAAACTGTTCATATCCTTTGCACATTTTCCATTTAGCTGTCTCTTTCTACTGAACTGTAGGTGCTCTATATATTATGTGGATATTGTTACATATGCTGGAAACATTATCTGCCAGCTTGTTGTTTTGCTTTAACTTTTTAAAAGATATCGTTCATTAAACACAACTTTTTAAGTTTTTTAAGTAAGCTAAATCTGTCAATATTTTTCTTTGTGGTATTAGGGTTGGTGTTTGTTTAGAAAGGCCTTCCCAACTCTAAGATTTAAAAATATATTCTCCTATATTCTTTCCTAATAATTTTATAGCACTTTTGTTGGTTGATTTTTGTTTCATTTTCATTAAGATTTTCAATCTTCTGGAATTAATTTTTGTGACTAATGTAGTAGGCATCTACGTTTATATTATTTCCAATTAAAAAATTAAGTTGTCTATTACAATGTGCTCATGTTGTATAGTTTATGAATAAAGTAGTGAACAGTCTAGAGCAGGGATCCGCAAACTTCTGTAAAAGGCCAAATAGTAAATATTTTTGGCTTTGTGAGACAGTCTCTTTGACAACCGCTTACCTCTGCCATTGTAGTGCAAAAACAGCCACAGACAATATGTAAACAAATGAGTGTAGCTCTGCTCCAATAAAACTTTATTAACAAAAATAGGCAGTAGGCCCAATGTGGCCTACAGGCTGTAGTTTGCGGACTCATTCTAGAGAGAATCAATAATGTGTAGAATAATAGGAGCTTATGAATTTGAAGATGTCACACTTCTGATGGAGAACTTTCACTAGAAACAATAAAAGATCTGCAACAAATTCGGTGACATTAGGGTGCTGTAAATCTAATATACTCTTTAAAAAAAAATTTTAAAGCACATAAAAATTAAAAACAATGTGTGTATTCAGAAATGTTGGTAACCTACCCTAAATTTCTTGCCACCATCTTTAGAAAGTGAAAGGTTCAGAGATTTTACCAAGGCCAAATTGTCCTGTTTAGTAAGTTTTTTAACCAGGGCCTCGGTAATATATCGAACTCCTTCATGTGAATCAGCTTCTGAAATTACACAAACAGATCATTATCAGTAGAGGAAGACATGAATACTTTGAAAAACAAATCGTCTTGATGTTATATAACAAAAAAAATTTTTAAAGCAATGCAAATGTAAAAACAGCTGGCTAGTTCTATTTGCAATGTTTTAATAATAATATTTTACTTTATGTAGCATTTCATAATAATGACAATAACAGTTATACTCTATAAATATTAATTGTGTGCAAGCTTTGTGCTGAATACTTTACATTTAAAAATATAATCTGGGGACTTCCCTGCTGGCGCAGTGGTTAAGAATCTGCCTGCCAATGTAGGGAACACAGGTTTGAGCCGTGGTCTGGGAAGATCCCACATGCTGCAGAGCAACTAAGCCCGTGCGCCACTACTGAGCCTGTGCTCTAGAGCCCGCGCTCCACAGCTACTGAGCCCACGTGCTGCAACTACTGAAGCCCGCGCGCCTAGAGCCCATGCTCTGCAACAAGAGAAGCCACCGCAATGAGAAGCCCGCGCACCGCAACGAAGAGTAGCCCCCGCTCCCCGCAACTAGAGAAAGCCTGCGCGCAGCAATGAAGACCCAACGCAGCCAAAAATAAAATTAATTAATTTTAAAATTTTAATTTGTACAACAAACTTTTGGGATAGAAATTACTGTTCCCCTTTATAAAAGAAATTATAATAATTTATTCAAGATCTTGCAGCTAGAAATGTGCAAATCTAGGACTTGAACCTAGGCAGATGAATCTAAAATTTATACTTTTAATTATATGCAGCACTGAGGTTTTTAGCAGTATTTTAATGTTAGCTATTTTTAGAAATATATATATTGGCATTATTTAGTTGTTTGTTTTTTAAAATTCTAATCTGAAGTTCAAAAACACTGGAATTCTTAAAAATCCTCTTGTGGTGCTCCAAGGACAATGGTGCTTCAAGGACAAAGAATGACCCTCCTTCAAAAAGTTTCAGCGTTATACCCCCTACCGACTCTTTTTGCGGTACGCGGGCCTCTCACTGCCGTGGCCTCCCCCGTCGCGGAGCACAGGACACGCAGGCTCAGCGGCCACGGCTCATGGGCCCAGCTGCTCCGCGACATGTAGGACCCTCCCGGACCGGGGCACGAACCCATGTCCCCTGCATCAGCAGGCGGACTCTCCACCACTGCGCCACCAGGGAAGCCCCCCCTACCGACTCTTAATCGCCTTCCCTACCATGTTGCCATGGTTACGAAATTCCTGAGCCCACCTGGGCAACGCCCGCCTGGGCTACCGGGCCTGTCCCAAATAAGGAAAGGCATCTGCCCTTTCCCACTCCCACCCTATAGAAGGAAGGTATATGTGCCTCGACCAATCAGTAAATGAAATTTTCACCTCGGACCATTCCTTTGTTTTCTGGCTATAAAAGTTGATCAATAGCACATGTTTGGGCCCGACTCTCCCAGACTACTAGGAAGTCGGCCCACTGTTCTGGCAGCAACCCTTCCCTCTAATAAATTCTATCTTCTTTACATTCTGCCTTGAGTCTGGAAATTCTTTTCCAACCCACGTTCAGATGACACCTCTTTTCCTATTTCTTTTTTATGGTAGGAAACTCAAATTTGTTGCTCTTTTAAATATAGAGGATCATAACACAGTTTATAGAGATAAAGTACTAACTTAATGGATAGCACACCCTATCTTAAGACCTTCCTGGATATTGCAGTCACAGCTTGTTAAAGCCATGTTAGTATAGCACAGGGAACTCTACTCAGTACTCTGTAATGGCCTATATGGGAAAAGAATCTAAAAAAGAGTGGATATATATATATGAATAACTGATTCATTTTGCTGTACACGTGAAACTAACACAACATTGTAAATCAACTATACTCCAATTTAAAAAAATATTTTTAAAAAAGCTATGTTAAATTCTGCAAAACCATCCAAAAAAAAGAGAAAATTGCCTCTTGGTTCTTTCTTTATGAATCAAAGATAATTAATCCTGGGTTCAGATCCAGGCTGTGGGCCAAAGTTTCCCGATGATTACTCATAATAAGTTAATATTACATTTATTTTGGTTCAAAATAAAATAATTTTTAAAATTTCAGCCATTCTAGGAAAGAACATATTCTAAAATATTAACCAAATTAGAAATAACAGGGCTTCCCTGGTGGCGCATTGGTTGTGAGTCCGCCTGCCAATGCAGGGGACATGGGTTCGTGCCCCGGTCCAGGAGGATCCCACATGCAGTGGAGCGACTGGGCCCATGAGCCATGGCTGCTGAGCCTGCGCGTCCGGAGCCTGTGCTCCGCAATGGGAGAGGCCACAGCAGTGAGAGGCCTGCGTACCACAAAAAAAAAAAAAAAAAATTAGAAATAACAATGTACCAACGGGCAGCAAGGGTACAGTCAACTCAAGGCTGATAATGTTTATTAATAAACACTGGTCAATATTCATGTCAACAGAGTTTGATGACTGTGATTTCATGACTTAGCAAAGAAATCACATAGTTTTCTTTCACACTTAATCACATTATAGATTCCCAGACTAACAGAATGCTTTTAAGAAAAAATAAAAACCTTGGTGGAAGAGGGAAGAGATATGGGAACATATGTATATGTATAACTGATTCACTTTTTTATAAAGCAGAAACTAACATAATGTATATAAATGTCAAACCACTATGTTGTACACCTGAAACCAATACTGTACTATACTTCAGTTACAAAAAGAAAAATAAAAACTCTGCTATATACTAATTAAAAAAAAAAAAAAACCTCGGTGGAACATTTATATGTCCCTTATGTGGAAATTAGTCCATTCACAGATTGCTAATAAGCAAGATGCTAATAAGCAGACTGGAATAGCCCAGGGGTGGATAGCATTTTTATACTGAATTAAGGCACTCCATTCTGAAGTGAACAGATATGCCCTCCCCCCAGCCAAGGATTATGGTAAATTTGGCATATGAGCTTTAAGGCACTCTCCCACCACAGGAAATAAAGCTTCCTCTTTCAGGAAACTCCCTTCTCCTACCGCTTTTAGACATCTTCACCCTCACCCAGAAGCCTCCATCCCCCCACTGTCCCTACACAATTTCTGTCAATAAAAAACAATGGTTCAAGTTAGTAGTTGGATATATGTTACATTTGGACCAAAAATGTAAGTTGAATATTTTCCATCTGTACTTAAGAGTACTTGGTGAAATTCTTAGATTAAAAGCAATACCTTGATGGTCTTGGTAGTCCAAAAGCATAGGGTTTTCACCTATAATCTCAACTTGCTCATACCACTGTCTTCCAGAATGAAAAGGTAGAGTCTCGGACCCACTTAAAGGTGAAAGTGACCTAGATCTCATATTGGACGTAACAGATGATGGACTAGGAGAGTGAGATGATGGTGGCGTCTTTGCTTTGGAAATTTTTTGCTGAGGACCTTTCTTCATTGCAAGAATAAAGCCAGGTATCCATCAAAACCTGTAAGAGTTTCCAGTATATTTAACAAGGTTAATTTTTAGAGCTATCAAAACTATTTATTTCTAGAATTTTCAAGACTACAGAAGTTATAGATGCTAGAACCCAAACTACTCCAAGCTGATGGGAGCAGACACTATTTCAGACATTGCTGATTACTTTACCAGAGGGAAGAGACCTTTAGAGGGTCTGTACTGACACATACTCCAGCCAGAAGCCTTACCTGTCATTACGGTTCTCAATTTATTGGACCAAACTTGTCACAATGTCTCTTCTACCCATAAGGGGTCCTAGATTGAAGGAAGGTGGAAATACTTGGCAACCAGCAGTATTTCATACTGATGAGCAGTCTCTCCTTCCTGAAACAGTTTCTTCCTTTGGCTTCTGGGATGCCATCCTCTCCTATCCTTCCGTCTCCCTGGCCACTCCTTGGCCTCCTTTGCTGGCCAAGGCTCTCCTATTCAATCTTTAAATGTCACAGCTCCTCAAGTCTCTTCTGGTCTTTCTAATCTTAATTTAGACAATCTAATGAACACCCATGGTTCCCAACGCCACCTGTATACTAATATTTATATTTTCAATCCAACCTTTCTCCGAGTTCCAGACTCCTATTCCCAACTGCTACCTGACATCTCATTGGCATCCTGAATCAACATGTCCAAATTGAATTTATCATTTCTCTCATTCCTCCCTCATTTTCCTCCCACCCTGTTCCTCCTCCAGTGTTCCCTAACTATGAACAATGCTCTTGGGAATAAGACAGAAACCTGGGAGTCATTCTTGATGCTTCCCTTTCCCTTTTTCCCATAACCAAACAATCACCAAGTTTTGTCAATTCTACCTCCTAAATATCTCTCAAAATGTCCATTCTTTCCATCTCCACTGTCGTCTACTCTAATCCACGCCCTCATCAAACTACTAATAATAGCTTCTAACTGATCTGTCTACAAGCTCTCTTGCCTTCCTCCTCCATCACTACATTGCAGCCAGACTGATCTATTTTAAAAGTTAATCTGTCTGTAATAAATGAAATATTTACCATGACCTATGAGGTCCCCCATAATACAGCCTTGTCTCTAGCCTCACATCTGTCACTGGTTCCCTCAACTCTGTGGCTCCAGCCACACGGACCTCTACATCTAATTTCTTCTGCTATAAATGCTTGCCCTCAGTCTTGTCTTTTCGTTTTTTAAAACTCTTCAGAAATTCTCTCCATATAATCTGGATATTAACCCTAATCAGATATATGATTTGCAAAAATTTTCTCCCATTCTGTGGTTTCCTTTTTACTCTGTGATATTGTCTTTTGATGCTCACTTAAAACTTTTTAAGAAGTCCTATTTGTCTATGTTTTCTTTTGTTGCCTGTGCCTTTGGTGTCATACCCAGGAAATCACTGCCAAATCCAATGCCATGAAGCTGTTGCCCTATGCTTTCTTCTAAGAGATTTATAATTGTAGCTCTTACATTTAGGTCTTTGATCCATTTTGAGTTAATTTTTGTATATGGTGTTAGGTAAAGGTCCAAATTCATTCTTTTGCATGTGGATATCCAGTTTTCCCAGCATGATTTTTGAAGACTTTCCTTTCCCCATTGAATGATCTTGGTACCCTTGTCAAAAATCATTTGACCAAATTCCTTTACTTTTTATGTAAGAAAATTAAGGCCCAGAATGGTAAATGACTTGGTCAGACACAATGCTAGCTGGCATTAGTTCTCCTCTCAAATTAATTTGTAAGTCAAATCACATAATTAATCCAGTAGAATATAAGTTCCATGAAAGTAGGGATATTGTTCACTGATGTATTCCAGGCCTAGAACAGAGCCTAAAAGATAGTAGGTAATTACTACTTATGGAATGAATTATTCATAAAGAACCTGGAACCAATAAAATGCTATTTAGTACTTCAGCCATAGGATATCTTCATAAGTAGTATTAGTTCTCAATACCAAGAGCCCTAACTTACAAGTTAGGTTTATGAAAAAAAGATTTTCATGTTATACAATTGCTCTTATAAGTACATTGCATAAACTATAAATTTGACAAACTTTTAGACCAAAAAACCTTATAAGAAGCATAGGTCTTGAACAAGGCTGCATTAACAATGATTCTACTTTTGCTCAATATCCACAATCTCCCCTACTCTCACTACTTAAAATGTGAAGATAAAACACAAATTCTTTTTTAGAAAATCAGTTTGCAATCCAAAGTTTTTGGATAGCTCCAATCTTAATGCCAGGGACTCCCCTGGTGGTCCAGTGGTTAAGACTCTGTGCTTCCACTGCAGGGGCCGCAGGTTTGATCTCTGATTGGGAAACTAAGATCTCACATGTTGTGTACAGCATGGCCAAAAAAAAAGAAATAATAATAATAAATCGTAGCTTTAAAAAAAAAAACTTATTATTATTATTTTTTTTTGGCTGTGCCGCGCAGCGTGGCAGCGTGTGGATCTTAGTTCCCCAACCAGGGATCGAACCCGCACCCGCTGCATTGGAAGCATGGAGTCTTAACCACTGGACCACCACGAAAGTCTAAAAAAAAATCTTAATGCCATATAAGTTGGTATTAGAAAGAGATATTATAGTGATTTGATGTGTGAACATCTTCATGTATAATAAATACACCTTCACAGGTATGTACATGGGTATTATTATACAGGCTGGGATTTTAAAGAAACTTATTTTTTAAATGCTTAGAACACATACAATATATGTAAAGGAGAGCTGCCATTAATATATCGAATCAATTAACCAACATTTAACAGATGTTAATACCTTTCAATGACTAGTCATTCTAGGAATGCTGATCTTGCCCAAACATTTCTGGAATTCCTCTTTGGGTCCTGCTTTCAGAATTAATTTATAAGTCTCACAAGAAAACTAGATCTATCACTTCAACTACATTTTGTTTTTATTTTCCCAGTTTGATTATTAACTTTACCATGTGCCAAATATTGTGATAAGCTCTTGTATGTATCATCACATTAGAAGGATTAAACACAACTCTATGAAATAGGTGTTATTATCTCCCATTTTAAAGATTAAGAGGTTAAATAATTTGTTCAAAGTCCCATAACTAATTGGTTAAGCCAAGACTTGAATCCTGATCTGATTCCAAAGCCCATGACTTCATTACCATGTCATACTGCTGACTGAGTTTTCTGGAGGCCAGATCATGTTTGATTCACTTTGTAGGGCCTAGGAAAGTGCCTTAGACAAAACAGATCATAAACAAGTGCCACTAAACAACCTTGATTAATGGACGACATACACTATAAAAACTATTCCTGAAGGAAAAACAGAAAATTTAATATAGTAATAGCATCACTGAACTCATGATCTAGCTTCTTAAGGTGACTAGTTTGAAGGTAACAAAAACCTGCGAAATTTTTAAAAAGTGACTATTATTTCACAGGTATACAGTACAACATGGCCAACTACCTTGTTCCAATAGTCTAGGTCACTTTAAACTGCAAATCTATGTCTTTACTTTCTCTTTCATTTTTTCATGTCATATCATCCACATGGGTCAGAAAATCTTTCCCCCAATTCACATAACTGCTATTTATGCCATAGCCACATGGTTTTGGGTCTTAATTTCAGAAGCGTGGTGAACAATTTTTGTCTCACCATTCTGCCAAGGCAAAAAGTCTCTTAGTAATACTCCTTATTCTGTGTTCAGTTGCACTGGTACTCTCTTTCTAAATAATAATATACTCAAGCTTGAGAAGAGCTAAGAGGCATGTGCTTTAATAGTATAATTTTATTCATTCCTGAATTAAATATAGTTTTCATAAAGGCAAGAGATTTAAAAGATAAAAGAGGAGAGGCACAGGGCCCAGTTCCCACTTGTATATGTCTTTCTCTATCCTATAGCATGATAGAAAATTATAAAATTAGAATGATAGTATGCTACATGTTACAGAGATATGGCTTATATATTTTTTTAGTTTCTTGGTTTAAAAAATGCACATCCTATATTTTTATGCAATGCAATTATTTTGTATCCTGCACCTTAGTCTTATCTCTAAATTCTTAAAATATTGAACCATGCTGAATGCCTCTCAGAACATCCTAATAACCAAGACTCTTTGGGCCTCACTAGAATATCATGCAGTCCTTTGTTACCTCACCTGATTAGAAAAACTCTGCCTTACTCATTTATAGAGTTAAAGAAATATATTAGAATGGATTCCAGAAATTGAAATCAACTCTTTCCTTTAATGAACTGTAACCTGAAAGATTAAATGATGGTTCCAAAGTCACAGTGCATTGCCAGACCCCCCTCCCTTGGTTGCCATAGCTCCTGTAAAGCCTGGACGTAGGATCTCATAGAACAGCTAACTCAGTGAAATGAGGTTAGGGATTTACTGTGCTTGAGAAAGGCCGGCATTATTTCAGAGACTATCACCTGGGGGTAGTAACACCTTGAACCACAATTTAAAGAGACAGATATGGATGTTGTTTGACCTAGGCTATAGTTTGCAATAATATAAACAAAGACTAAGGAATAGAAAAGAGAAGATAGAGCTGAGACATAGGGCTAGAGTGTGTGAAGGGCAGGATAAAGAGAAAACAAAACAAGCAAAACAAGTCCAGAGCTGGAGACACATTTTGAAGGCCCAGAAGGTAGTCTGCTGAGTAAGGAAAGCTGTTGGATGATGTGATCATCAGAATCATATGACCGGGCATCCAGTCATTCTCAGACTCAGATACTTGCCTTGATCTAACAATCCCCTCCGTCACAGCTTAGTAGAGACCACACCTCCACCTCTATCCAGCCTTTCCTAACATTCCTGACTTTCCACCTTCTTCTCTGATCTTTTCCAATGAGGCAGACCTCAATAATCCTCAAACCTTCCTTCTCTCTTTCCAGCCACTCCAATATGCAAATATCCATCCCCATTTCTTGACCTCCATATCCTCTCCACTGCACCCCTTAGCCCTTTAATCACATCTCAGTACTTTCCCTACAATTCGACTTCACCCCATACCCTCACCCATTTAAACACTATTACTCTCTAACTAGTCCTTTCAAATATCCTGACTCCTATTCCTCTCCAATGGCAATTCTCCAACCTGTGCTCGTCAGCCTCTGCCTCCCGTCCTTCATCCTATCCTGATTGCCAAGTTCTCCCACAAATTCTGTTCCAATTCCCTAACACTGTATTAGTTTCCTCCATTTCTCTATAGTTGTTTCCAGTACCCTGACTCAACACTTCTATATCTATCTTGATTTCCCAAACTGCTCATCACAGCAAATATTCTAACATCCTAATCCATTCCAATACTCTGACTTCTAATTAACCCCTCTTCAAACAAAATAATCAAACTTCCACCCATTCCTCTTCATCTCAACCCAACTGCCTATCTACTTGCCTTTCCCTTCCAACACCCTGACATCTGTGTCCTTCTGCATCCTATTAACATCCTGAACTCTCCTCTCACATCTCTCTCCATTCTACTCAGGTACCCAAAAAACCAAGCTCCCCATCCCTTTCCAGCATTTTATTTATTCAGCTATCCAATTTTATTTGGCAACTTTTATGCACCAAGAACTGTGTTAGGCTCTAAGAATACAGGGCTGAGAAGGCAGGGTTTCTACACTCAAAACGCACAACAGGATTAGGTCTCTGCACCAAATAGCATCCTTTACAACACCTTACAATTAGAATTAAATGATTATTTGTGAAACGACTTGTTTCTCCTTCTAGAGTTTATGCTACAAGACAGTAGGGACTCTGTTTATTGTTTGGTGCACAATAAATATTTGTTGAATGAGTGAAGAAAGGACTGTGCTAAGCACTCTAAAGACATTACCAAATTTAAGTTCTCGCAGATGGTGTGTAAGGTCAAAATTATTAAAACCTCATTGATAAGCGACAGGGTATCATTAAGAATTAAGAGCTTGGATTCTGGAACTAAGCAACCTGAGTTCAAATGTTAATTTTCCACTTTCTGTGTTACATAAGGCAAATTATTTAACCTCTGTGATCCACAGTTTCATCACTTTTGAAATGGGGATGAAAACCTCACACAAGTTATTTTAAATTCTAAATCAGTTAACGCAAAGGACTAAAGGACTCAGAACTGAATCTGGCACACAGCGTACACTCGAAAGTAATTAGCGATTATTTTTTACAAACAAGAAAACATTTGCTCGGGAAGGTTAAGGACCACGCCCAAATCTCAGAGCCGGTAACACAGGTGGCCGAATCAAGACGTGAAGCCACGTTTTGACTTCAAAATGCACCTGTCCCTTAACGGTTATACAACAAAGTATTTGCTCTTCCCCTCCTTCAAATATTTCTTCCCAATATCCTAACTCTCATTATTCTCCATGTACTGTAGTCCGCCCGATCCCAGGACGCCCGTCAGGATACCCAAACCATCCTGTACCCGTCACTCCCCGCATACACCTGGCACACCTCCTCCCTCCTCCGCTCGGTGGCGGGACCCCATCTTCCTCCACGCCGCACCCCACCCCTGACCTCCTCATTTCCGATCCAAACCTCCCTCCATCCTCCTCCTCCCCACGCCCGTTCCGGGCCCTCCCCTCCTTCCCATCCAATCCCAATTCCCCGGCACACGCCCCCGCCCCGAATCCATCCCACGCTCGGTTCAGGCCTTCCCGCTTTCGCCCCTCACCCCACCGCTCCGTCTGGATGCCGGAGAACGGCCTCCACCAGGGCCACTCACCACGGAGGAGCCGGGCCGAGCGAGCTCGCGGGCCGACGCCGGGCGGAGAGGCGCTGGTCGCTCCCTTCAGGCTCTCAGCGGTGCGGCGGCCATTTTGTTGTGTTGTGCCGGTTGCCGAGGGGCAGTGCGTGCGGCGTGGGCGGGGCCTGCTGCGGTCGAGCCCCTCCCCGGAGCATGGGGGCGGGGCCGGGCTTCCCGCCGCCTAGGACGCCAGGGCCGCGGGCGCGCAAAGGCGCGCGGGAGTCGGCGGGAGGGGAGGTTCCCTGTAGCAGCTGGCTAGAGGCCTAGCGCTTTTCCCTGAAGCGGAGCGGCCGACTCAAGACCAGGCTTCGACTCGCTCCGTGGGGGCTGGGCCTGAGGACGACCTAAGGGACCGATGTGGCGCTGTCGCCAAGCTCCTGAACTTCCAATGCCGGCCGTCTGGGCTTGAACTAGTGTGCCTTGCCCCACGCTCCTTCTCGAGGCCCATTTCTGAGGCGAGTTCTCTGCTTCAGGGGCCAGACGTGGATAAACCGCTCAGGGAACGCAGCTTGGGCTGCAGCTGCACCCGAGGTTAAGGGAGTGAGAGCAGCCTGGGAGTCCTGGCAGAGACTAGTGCTCTGGTTGTGAGAGGGAAGCCAAAGCCAGAAGCGGTTGAAGAAACTTCGGTTGGCGCTTGCCTGGAAGGGCTGCATTTCACCACGTATATTCAACAGATAGTTTAAGAGAATTTAGAACATACTGTGCTGGATGCCAGGGAAATACAGTGAATTCTTTTAGAAAACGTTGTCGCCGAGGACACCATTCCTCCACTCCAGCCTCCCATTTCCAAGTTGGTACCCTGGACAGTGTCACCATCAGAGGTTGCACCATCTCCAGAAATCGCCAATGCAGGCACCACCTCTTCCTTACCGTAGTTCTCCAATCTTAACAGCGTGCTTGCTCGGAAGACCCCCGTCCTAGCACAATTCACTTCATTGTGACTTCCAATCCCTTGTTCTTACCGTTTTCTCACAGTTCATGGCCCATCTGTGTAAAACTATTTTAGGAATTTCCTTTGTCTGTGCCTCAGTTTCCTCATCTGTGAAATGGGATAATCCTACCTACTTCCCACAGTTATCCTGGTAGTTATAAATGTTAATGTATGTGAAAGAACTTAGAACAGTCCTAAGTTCTCTCACATGCCCTATAATATGTTCTCAATATGTTTTAGTTATTTTAGCATTAGGCAAAGGTTTCCCAGAAGAAGTGACGCCTCATCCTAAGTCCTGGAAGAAGCAAATAACTTAGTTCAAGGAGTATGGGAGTGGGGAAGAATTTGCTTGGCAAAGGGAACAACTTCTGCAAACCCCAGGAGGAGGGGGAAAAAAGAGCTTGGCAATGAGCTGGAGGTTAAGCAGATCAGGATACAGCCAAAAATCTGGAGTGTAGAAGCTAAAGCAGGAAGAGGGACCTTATGAACCATATTAGGCACTTGTAATTTTTCCTGAAGGCAGAGATGGATTCAGGAATAGGAAGTTCAGGTGGCTACCAACAGGGGGCGCCATTCACACTCACATTTATGTGAATGATGCTCCCCTCTCCCCCACTATTTATGCAACACGGAAGGAGGCCCTTGGAGTTGTAGAAAAGTCAAAATTCATTAAAAGCTCCACGTTTTAAATTGAAAGGAAGATGTATCCTTTTTTAAAAAAATCTAAGTTCAGATGATATTTATTAGTTTGGAATGTGTACATTGCTGAATTTCAGTTCTATTATTTTTTGTCTTTTTGTTTTGACACTCGTTTCTTTTTCTCTTTTCCAACAGAGAATTGGACTTATGGTGTCACCTCACTGCTATGTCCCTCAAAGTCTGTAATGATATTTAGGTGGAATCCATTATCGAATCATGGTATGCTGGTGTAGTTCATTATCAATCTGATAAGTAGCTGGTAAAAATATACACAAAATCCAGAGGATGGTGCAAAACACTTATTTATCCCTTGGGTAGTCTCTCACTCCCTATCCAGTTAACCTTGGGTGGGTACTTGCCAGTTCCTTATTGGCCAGTTCTCCTCCTTCAACCAGACCCTCTGCTGGTGTCTAGCATGATGAAGGCCTTGGATAGACCTCAGGCCTTAGAGCAGTCAGAGATGAAACCTTTCTCTAGCTAATTTGTATATTAACTGCCTCTCTTAGCATGCTAAAAGAACCTCTCTCCCCAAAGCAGGAGTGAGAATAGGAAATGAGTGAGGGCAACTCTTTGATTCCACACTAATTTGTATTTATCTGATAATATGAAGTTGTTACTCTTCTGAGTTGCATTTACAATACAAATACTAACCATAGCAGAGTGACTCAGCTATCCCTCAGTTCTTTTCTCCAAATGATAGAAAGCTATTCTGTTTGTTGTCACTTGCCTCATGTTTCACAATCCAGTTTAATAACTTTGCAGATTTGCTTCAGAGGAGAATCAGACTAAGGTTGTCAGGCAGCTTCCTGACAGGAGATATGTCTTATATTTCATATAGCACCCAGTAGAAATCCTTCAACCTGCAGTTTCATAATCATATCGTTTAATATTAATGGAATTTCCTCTTATTTAATTTACCAGAATAACTTGGAAAATAACAAGATTGTACAAAGCTAGAATTTAGCAATCAGAGACAGGGCCAGTAAGACCTTGAGTAATTCATGAACTAAAAAGCTAAGATCACATGAATCCCCAGGAATAATAACCAGTGTCACAAACCAAAGGACTGATAATCCATATAAAACTTTCCCAGATTCTTTTCAACAGATTTATGGACTGTAAGAACTAGAGAGAATCTCTGGTTCTGTTATATCACCTAGCTAAACTCCTTCAATTTACAGTTTGCATTATTTTTCAGTCCTAAAAGATAAAGTTATTTTCTTCCATAGAAATGGTCAGGCTCTAGTGTTTAGTCATTGGTTGAGGGCTTCTTGGAAAGAGCGTGGCCTCAGCTTGAAAGCTAAGGTAGGGCTTGAAGGCATTAACAGCTGGAGGCTGTCAGCTAATATCCCCCTTGCAACTGATGGCAAGTTCTTTAATCAAGGGAAATTGGAGCAGCCCATCTCCATGGTTGTCACACTGCTTTGACCACCAAAGACACCATACTGTTGCTGAAGTGCACGGAGGTATGTGCCGAGGGTGTAAGTGCCTGATGGCCAGGGCAATTTTGTTGTACTGAGGGAGGAGTCTCCTAAACCAGGAAGTCCTGGCCCTTGTCATTGTTTTTTTTTTCCTTTTCCAGTTTTATGAGATATAATTGACTCTTGTCATTGTCAATGCTAATCACCACTGTAACCAATCAATACCATGCTACTGAAGTCTTGTCTCCCAATACCTCATGGAGATTTGAGCATTTTTAAGCCAGGCTGTTGTTAGGGTTTCCTGGGACTCAAGCATGAGTCTATTGAAGCTGAGTCCAAGGAAAGTCAGAATGGCAGACAATGAACTATTATTGGAATCATCTTCCCAGCTCCATGTAGCTCAATTCAGGAGCCTGAATTCCTCTTAACTCTCTCTTATAATGATTTCTGAAGACCTCCCTAGTAATTAGGCCTTTGGTGGCTTTCACTTAGGGTGACACTTATGTTCCATCTGGTACCTTGAAAGGGTAAACAGAGAGACCAGACTGAATCTTAGGAGATGATCCCTTAGTATTCCTCTATAATCCTTTCCACTTGTAGAATATTGGAAATAATGCCTCTTCTTTCATTTGTGATTTTAGCAATTTGAGTCTTCTCTCTTTTCATAAAGAGCTTAACTAAAGCTTTGTTAATTTTGTTGATCTTTTCAAAGAACCAACTTTTGGTTAGGTTGATTTTCTCTGTTGTTTTTCTACTCTTTATTTCATTAATTTCCATTCTAATCCTTATTATTTATTTCCTTCGGCTTGCTTTGTACTTTGTTCTCACTGTCTTAAAGTGGAGATTAGGTTATTGATTTGAGAGCTTTCTTCTTTTTTAATACAGGCATTTATAGCAAAAGATTTTCTGTTAAGTGCTGCTCTTGCTGTATCCCATATGTTTTGGTATGTTGTGTTTTCATTGTCATTCATCTAAAAGTATTTTCTGATTTCCCTGTGATTTCTTCTTTGACCCATTGGATATTTAGGAATGTGTGGTTTAATTTCCACAGATCTGGAAATTCCCCAAATTTCTTTTTGTCATTAATGTTTAATTTTGCTCCATTGTGATCAGAGAAATATGTGATTTCAATCCTTTTAAACTAACTGAGGCTTGTTTTATAGCCTAGCATATGATCTATCCTAGAGAATGTTTCATGTGCACTTGAGAAAAATGTGTATTCTGCTCTTGTTGGGTAGAATGTTCTACAGATGTGTACTAGGTCTAGTTGATTTATGGTGTTGTTCTAGTCTTCTATTTCCTTGTTGATCTCCCACATAGTTGTTCTATCCATAATTGAAACTATTATTGTTGAATTTTCTTTTTCTCCCTTCAACTGTCTGTTTTTGCTTCACATATTTTGGGGCTCTGGTGGTAGGTATATGTATGTTTATAATTGTTATATCTTCCTGATGGGTTGACCCGTCTATTATTGTAAAAATCCCTCTTTATCTCTAGTAACATTTTTAATTTCAAAGTCTGTTTTGTCTAACATAGTATAGCCACTCCAGTTTTCTTGTAGTTGCTGTTTGCATGATACATCTTTTCCCATCCTTTTACTTTCAACCTGTTTTTATCTTTGAGCCAAAAGTGTATATCCTGTAGGTAGCATGTGGGACAATTCCATTAGTCCCAACAAAATGATGAAATCTAGCTTTGCAGTTATGAGACTCCTGCTTAACAAACACTATCAAAATCTAGTGCTTTTATGGTAGATCATTTTTTACAGTTGCTGTTGTGAATGAATGTTTGACATCTCAGACTTTCAACAATTTCTGCTTGCATTTTGCCTTAGAGAACAATTTTCTTAATTCTTTGCATAGCATGTACTACCTGTCTATTCTTTTCACAGAATGAAGAATACTAGTATGTCATAAATAGACGGTAACATCCTCAGGGTCAGAGAAACAAGGTCAAAATGTCCTTGATTTCCCTTCTAGACTCCTTAGCATGGCATTCAAGGCCATATATAATCTGGCCCTCAACCTCCCTTTCAACAGCATCTTCCTTGGTCCACCTGATGATGCATTCATTTATTCATTCATTTAGCAAAAATTTGTTAACTGTCTAAGTGCCTTTTAGGTGATAAGTTCTGTGTGTATCCCCATTGTATATGTTAGACCCAGTACCCATCCTCATGGAACTGTAGTCAAGAGGGGAAAACAGACAAGTGAAGAGGCAATTAAACAACCCATCATCCCAACCACCAGCAATCCTGACTATGCCTAGAGACTTGTAGTTCAGGATGGGTTTGTGCATACAATTGAATGCAGACTTGAGGAAACTATGACAACAATAGTTTTATAGTTTCCTTGCCCATGTCTGGTCATTGATGGGTCTTTTTTTTTTTTTTTTTTTTTTGCCGTACGCAGGCCTCTCACTGCTGTGGCCTCTCCCGTTGTGGAGCACAGGCTCCGGATGTGCAGGCTCAGCAGCCATGGCTCACGGGCCCAGCTGCTCCGCGGCATGTGGGATCCTCCCAGACCGGGGCACGAACCCGTGTCCCCTGCATTGGCAGGCGGACTCTCAACCACTGTGCCACCAGGGAAGCCCTGATGGGTCATTTTTAATCCCAGAGTTCCTGGGAATACTTTAGCATTTGGGAGTATGCCTTGGGATTTCAGATCTGCTCCAAAGTGGATCAGTATAGGCCTCATGGGCACAATTCAAACCAGACTCATTCCAGGAAACCTCAGAACCATTTCCATATCTGAGACGTTCTACAGAGAGTCCAGGATGATAGTCCCCTCTCATGCTCCTTAAATTTAGAATGGCTTCCTAGAAGCAGAGCCTGAGACTGGGAGACTCTCTCATGGAAGTGGTTTATTGTAAGATTTTTCTTAAGAGAATTTTATAAGCAGTGAGGGAAGCAGGACAGGGCAGGAGAGAAGGTAAGCAAAGATGTGGTTTCAACCAAGGTCTAGCCTCAACCTGATCCCATGAGGGGCTCTGTAGCATGAATGGTACCACAAGGTTGTCCCACCTTGAGGCAAGGGAGCTAGTCTGTTGTACCCCCAGAATCAGTCAGTTATTGACTGTGGACCAATCCCAAGGAGAGGATATAACTTCCCAGGCATTTCTGGGCAAGCTGTCTCCTGGGGCTGAGGTGAGTTACCTGGAGAAGGGAGCAATTAGGAAACTTTAGCAGCCAACACTCACAGCATCTGTAGGATGGGCATAGCGGGCCCAGAAAAGAGGATCTGGTCTGGGCATCAGCCGCATCTACTACACCCAGAAAATGTTCAAGACCAGAGCAGCCTCCAAATATTTTGTGTCTGTGTCCAGCTTTGAACCATTTTCCTGGAGACTCCCATTTGGGTGTCTTTTCTGCTTTAGTCATCAAAATCAAGTTTCTCTGCTTTGAATCCCAAAATTATCTTTGGATGTTAAAAGGTTATCATTTAAATTTTTAGGTTTCCTTCTCAGTGATCCCACTATCTGACATTAATAATTAAACTGAAGACTTATTTAACCAAATTATTCAAGCTGAGTTCACAAAAAAAGAAGGGCAGTTTCAAGAAATGTTGTATCAATAGTTTAATCCTAACCCAGCCATGGACATTTTAAGCATAATGTGTATTTTTTTCTACTTGGGAAGAAGTTGGGGACAGGAGCAAATCTAAGTGAAGGATCCCATTTTCATTTGCAATGTATTTTGGTTGTAGTTTTATAGAAAGCAGAATTCAATCAATGCCACATGAAATTAACTTTCTAGTTCTGAAAACTCCAAGTGAATTTCCTCTTTTCTCTCTTGTCTAATGCCATTTCCGTTTTTTAATACGAGTACTTTGTGATCTATCATGACTTATATTCAAATACTCTGTATTTTCCCAGGCTGTTATCCCTGCCATGGGGAAGAGTAATTTACTGACTGGAATTTTGATTAAGAATTCAAAAAACAGGGCTTCCCTGGTGGCGCAGTGGTTGAGAGTCCGCCTGCCGATGCAGGGAACACGGGTTCGTGCCCCGGTCTGGGAAGATCCCACATGCCGCGGGGCGGCTGGGCCCGTGAGCCATGGCCGCTGAGCCTGCGCGTCCGGAGCCTGTGCTCCGCAACGGGAGAGGCCACAACAGTGAGAGGCCCAAGTACGGCAAAAAAAAAAAAAAAAAAAAAAAGAATTCAAAAAACAAAATTCAAAAGACTGCAGCATGATCCCTATTTGCACTTCTTATAGAGGACTCTATTAAACATTGCCCTGGCTGCAACTGATCAAAATCATTTCGAGCTGTCTCTTTGAAATTTCATCTTAGAATGCTTTTCAGGACACTATCCTGGCTTTATCATAGATAATAAATTTTTGAGAAATAAGACATGTATTGCTAAATGTAAGAAAAATTGCTAATTTGGACTAAGTGAAAAACATTAAAAATTATGTTGTATTAGAGAATCATTCTATAATTTCACTGTTTCAACAGATATGTTGTCTCAGCACCTGAAGTATTCTATGTTGGAGCCTCTGAAAATGTAGTAATCCAAGTTCATGGATACACAGAATCACTTCTGAAGTATTCTATGTTGGAGCCTCTGAAAATGTAGTAATCCAAGTTCATGGATACACAGAATCACTTCTGAAGTATTCTATGTTGGAGCCTCTGAAAATGTAGTAATCCAAGTTCATGGATACACAGAATCACTTCCAGTGACCATTGCTATTAAAAGTTATCCTGCCAAAAGTTTTACATATTCTTCTGATCAGATTAATTTATCTCCAGAAAACAAATTCCAAAGGTTTTCAAACTTAACTGTACGTATTCATCTTACAGTTTCTTTTGTATGCCAATGTGTCTTTGTAAAACATATCTGTAGATGATACATTGATCCTTTTTACATACATGGATAAAATGTGATACATCACACTATTAAGTGAGTTCACTAGTTGGTGAGAGATAAGTGGCATGTTTATACATGTAAGTAAGTGGGAAATGTTTAGTAGAGAATCTGTTTCTGATTTGGGGACAATGTCAGGAAATGTAAATTTTTGAATAAAGCAGATAAAGGTTTTTAAGGTGAAAAGACTTGGTGACATGAGTTGAAAACTACATTAACCAACACATGCACCTGTTTCAGAATTAACATGATGAATACTAGAAAGAGACAATTTAGATACTTAAATTTTATTTATTAGGAGGAACAGAAATATTAATATATAGAGACAGACTCTGTTGATTTAAAAAATTCAGAGAAGTGAATGGAGAACATTTTGAACATTTGTTTTCCTAGACTATATTCAACATTCTAATCCCATGGTTTTCTAGAAAAATTAATTTTTTCCCTAAAGTGTGTATCTATCATAGGCTTTTGATACTTTCTGTTTGGACTTGAATCAAACAAATTTTCTTTCAAACAAATCTGTGAAAAATGTCAAGGAAAATTAGAGATGTGTCCACAAACTCTATTACTATAAAATATACTGACCATATGCAGTAAATTTGAAGAGGGCTACACACTAATTATATAATGACCAATAGACATGAAAAACATTAGCAGAAGAAACGTTTTAACTTTTAGTGTAAGTCCAAATATAAATAAATATAAGAGATATTTTATACTACCATGTGATAAGTCATTTAGTCCATTCTCCACCTGACATCTGAATCACCCCCATTCTCCCACCCCTCTATTGCTGATAAGCTTTTGAGCTTTTTATCTTTCTTAATGACTTTTGGTTATTTTGTTTACTAAAACTTGAATTTTTCAATGATTGTCATTTTTAATAGACATATACTCTAGATCAACTTTTTAAAAGTAATTGTTTCAACCTAAATTTGATAAGAAACTAAAATACAGAGGTGTTCCTGGAAAAAACATATTTACTATTTTATTTTACAAAATTTCTTTTTTCTTTTTTTTTTTCTTTTTGGCTGTGTTGGGTCTTTGTTGCTGCGCACGGGCTTTCTCTAGCTGCGGCGAGCAGGGGCTACTCTTCATTGTGGTGCGTGGGCTTCTCATTGCGGTGGCTTCTCTTTTGCAGAGCATGGGCTCAGTAGTTGTGGCTCGTGGGCTCTAGAGCACAGGCTCAGTAGTTGTGGTGCACAGGCTCAGTTGCTCCATGGCATGTGGGATCTTCCCGGACCAGGCCTCAAACCCGTGTCCCCAGCATTGGCAGGCGGATTCCTAACCACTGCGCCACCAGGGAAGCCCCAAAATTTTTATATTTGTTGCATGTAAACAATTATTCAAATCATTTTCATAGATACCTAAAAGACAAGTGCTTTCATTATATTAATGTATTTATATTAAGATATAATTAGTTAATAATATATAATCAATATAATCATATATCATAATTAATATAATAAAATTATATTATTTGAATATCTTAATTATACAATATTCATCCATTAATTTTTTGAAACAGATACAACCAAAAGATTTATCTGGAGGACCAAATGCAGTTTCACATGTATATTTAGAAGTGGTATCTGCTCATTTTTCAAAAGCAACAAAAATTCCACTACACTATGACAGTGGATTTCTCTTCATTCAGACAGACAAATCTATTTACAATTCAGTCAGGTATAATACAGAGGGAATTGTCATTTATGGGGGAAACGTGGGATGGCCTGATTAATGGTATTGGGACAAGTGGTTTATTTTGGGAGGAAAATGAACTTAATTCCTAACTTTACACCATACACAAAAGTAAAGAGCTGACAAACTAAAGGTTAAATTGTAAATTATAAACACAAAGAATCAGAAAAATACAAGTATAATTTGGAGATAGAAAGACCTTTCGTAGAATGATGCCAAGGCTCCTTTCAAAATAGTTTTTAAAAAAACCCTTGAAGTGATGTATTATCGAACTTAACAAAGAGGCTGAATTTTAACTTTAAAAAATCTAACTTTTAATTCTCAATATCATCTCCTTTTATAAAAAATATTTCAATTTCATATTAACATTGAAAATTGTGAACTAAATTGCAAAGTTCACCTACCTACATCTGCCTCCTTATGTTTCCAGTTGGAAATGGTTTCAGTCTTCTTTCAGGAAATTCCATCTTACAAGTTATCTCAAGAGTGGGAAGGAAGGTTGAGCTAACGGGGGTGTACTGAATGCAGCTGCACTTTGCGAATCATCACTGAAGATGATGGTGATGGTGGTGATGCTAATTAGGTAAGCATCATCTAATAAGATAAGATGGAATCACCGCCATAATTTTAGCAACAGGTCAAGGTCCCCACCAGTACACATTAACCTGGCCTCAGACAGAACTGTTTCTTGGGCACCTGATCAGAAGATGACTGTGTGTCGAAGGAGAGCTGTGGTGCCTGTGAGGCTTCCACCCTTCTATGCACTCCAGTACTTAATTATACCCTGAGACATGCAGATTTTTGCCTGCATCTTCCTTCTATTAGAGAATGCTTCACTGGGTTCTGTTGACATAACTTACTGCTTATGTTCTTCCTCCTCAACTCCATAATAAATTCAGATACCAGTCTTTTTTATCTATCAGTGGTTTAAAAATACAAAAGGCTGTGTAAAAATACTTCTTAATTAGTTGAATTATATTTTAAATGCATAAAGAGAAAGATTTAAAAGAATCCCATTCAAGAAATATTTTGTGAAAAGAATATTTTTTTCTACTTTAACATCAAGTTCACGTTCCAACATCCTAGCTCATCTTTCCCTTTAAACTTGGATTTAATGTTTTGGGCTTTCTTAACTTTACGTTTAATTTCACGGCCCTCATGTTATAGGGTTATTAATAATATTGTCAGATCATTTAGAGTTCAACAGAGTTTCTAATAATGACAATTTTTTCCTCACAGTAAAAGTTAGAGTTTATTCATTGGATGAAAACCTAAAGCCATTGCAAAGAGAAGTTGCCTTAACTTTTATAGTGAGTATGCAACTAATTTAAATCAAAATTTAACCATGGCATTTTCATTATATGAATAAAGAGTTTTCATTATTATAACACTAGTCAAATGTGGCATTAAATTATTCATTACTAAATAGCCGCAAGTATTTACTTAGCATCTATTGTGGGTACAAACTGGTAATTTTATACTTCTGTTATTCTGACTGACATTTTTTGTGTGTAAATTTAATGTTAGTTGAAATACATTTCAATGGCCTCATTAAAGAACATCTTTTGGTGGGTCCAGCTCTAAAGTGGGTCATATTGGTTCATATCCTCTTGCTCTTTGTGAAGCGTGGCCAGATGTGGTGAGGGTTGTAGAAGTATAATTGTGGTACCAGTTAGAAGTGCATGGCATGCATTATATCATCATGACAACCTTATAGGGTCAATATAATTATTATCTCCTTTTTATAGATGAAAATACAGAGGGTTAGAGAAACTAAGTAACCACTGAGATCATACTGACAATTATTAGCTGAATCAGGATTCAAACCCAGGTGTGTCTTTCTCCAGAGCTTCCTCACTTAGCATCTCTTGATTTGTTCGAGGGATTATGGTGTGTGTCCTTCATAAGCATTTGAGTTCAGAAAGGCAAACAAGCACACATAATACAGTAAACCAAGTACGGGATGATGTAGGACCAATAGCAGACCAGCTTGAAGGGAAGGCAGCACTGGAGATGATTATTAAGTTACTCTGGAGGAAATCATGAAAGGATGAGGGCAGGTCCTGAACTTGGTCTTTATTTATCTATCTATCTATTTATTTATTTCGTTATTTATTTATTTATTTTTGACTGTGTTGGGTCTTTGTTGCTGCTCACAGACTTTCTATCGTTGTGGCGAATGGGGGCTACATGCGGCGTGCGGGCTTCTCATTTCGGTGGCTTCTCTTGCTGCGGAGCATGGGCTCTAGGTGCATGGGCTTCAGTAGCTGTGGCATGGGGGCTCAGTAGTTGTGGTTTGTGGGCTCTAGAGTGCAGCCTCAGTAGTTGTGGCGCATGGGCTTAGCTGCTCTGCAGCATGTGGGATCTTCCCGGACTAGAGCTCGAACCTGTGTCCCCTACATTGGCTGGCAGATTCTTAACCACTGCACCACCAGGGAAGTCCCTTGAACTTGGTCTTAAAGGAAACCATGGACATGGTTTGATAGAGAGAAGGGGGATCATGTCTTGGGTGACATGCAGAAGGAGCAGAGGTCTGGAGCCAGGAAGAAGCAAGGTGGGGAGATGACCATGACAGTGACTTGGCTGCAGCAGCTGGCCTGGAAACACTTCCGGGAGAATAAGTACCACCTTTGGTGGATTATTTTACATTGGGAGAGTTCTTGGGGGGACGGCATGTTCAGGTGAACCTGCATTGCGGTGAATGGCTCCACGGACCCCATTGTTCCCTTGTTAGAGTTCGCCATGGACAGTAAACATTGAACATATCAGAGGCCATTGCTGTGGCATGTCCCAAGGTGTTCAGGTTTGATCTTGAAGATATAGAGAGCCAAGGACGTCTTTCGGGCATGGCATGACGTCATGTAAACAGTGTTTGAAGAAGATTATCCTGGAGGTCCTGTTCAGGAAGAAGCCAGGAGGAGAAGAGCCTGTTGGGAGTTTATTTAACATATGCTAAATATTTACCATACTACTTATGTCTGTTGAAAATGTGCCTTTGTGCCTTAGAAATTAGTCTTTGTTAACAAGCCTGACCAGTTGACAGTCATTGCCTCAAATCTACATCAACATCATATATGCTTAGTTTCAACAAAGTTTCTTAGGGCTTAGTGAATATTTCTGTAAGAACTATCAACTACATATTATGCTTAGGTGTGACTTCTGTACTTATAGATTATTTTAAAAAATGAAACTTGCTTTTCTTTTCACTCAAAGGATCCAGAAGGGTCAGAAGTTGCTGTGATAGGAAAAAAATTTTTCTCAGAATTATCAGTTTTCCTGACTTCAAGATTCCATCTAATCCTAAGTATTTTAAATGATTTGTTGGTACAGTTGTTTATCTTAAAAGCAGTGGAGGTAACTGGGATTATTGAACAGTCTGATGGAGTCATCAACATCTGACTGAAAGGTGCTGATGTAAAGAAAGTTTGGTTCTAGCTAATCTTCTTATGCCCAGTGAGTGTCCTTCCTGCCTAAAGGAAGGTGGCACCTGCTGGGGCTCTTCTGCATTGAGATGGGGGAACTGATATAATTCTGCCAGCTGTGAGCACCATGCTAGTCTGTTTATTCAATTTAGATAATACACATAACATAATATTTATGATTTTAATTATTCACAAGTGTACAACTCAGTGGCATTCACATTCACAATATATTCACTGTGTTGTGTAACCATCACCACCATTTACACCCAAAACTTGCTCATCATCCACAACAAAAACCCTGTACCCATAGGCAATGTCTCTCACTCCTGGTCTGTTTCTTGATCAGGGATCCTGTCTCCACTTGGCTGTCCCCTGGCCTCAGCCTTGTAGCTAGATCCTACCTGTTTGCAAATGCCTTGATTTGACCTCCTGCCTGACCTTCTGAGGAATCCATCCCAGGATTGCTCTAACTCTTGTAACATTGTTTTGTTGGACTCCTGATACTGGCTGCCTCTCTGGTCTTGTCCCTTTTTGAAAGTACCCTATAGATACCGGCTGCCAAAGTGAATGCTTCCTAAGCATCTAGAGATTGGGACATTGTCTGTCCCACCCTTGGGAACTGACCTACGTTTAGGTGCTAACCCCTGACAATCTGTACGTCCGCTGAAAGTAACTAGGCTGTTCTATCCTTCTGATAACCATCTCCTTCCAAACACTTCTAACTCCTCATCCTTCTCCAGATTTTAATCCCTTTACCCCTTCCCATTATCCTAGTCCTCAGTCCTTCAGTACCATCAGGAACTTCTCTAACCAGCTTTGTGGGCATGCAGCCTATGCAGTGGCACAGTGCCTGGCACTCTGAAGGGCCCCCTACTTAGTTCAGTGCTCTGTTGTTGCTGTCTTAAAATTATTAATAATTTTATATTTGAACGTATATTTTGTAAGCAAAATCTGACCGGACAATGGAGCATGCATGTGAATTAGAGGAGATGTGTGTGATTCATGTGCCCACCATCCCTTGCCGCCCCCTTCCCATAGAGCATTCACAACACTCCATGACCACAGGATTCCAGTGGATCCACAATGCGCAGAAGTTTAATGAGACTCAAAGTAAGTACAAAGTGAGTGTGTCATGTCTATGACTGAGCAAGCACGGGTCCTGACAGCCCCTAGAGGCCATATTTTCCACTGGAACCAGAACTCGTTTTGAATGCAGAAAGATGACAATGGCATTCAAAGAAACACAAATGACCGAGGAACCTCATCATATTGTTTCTTGCTCCTGTTGCTACCCTGTACTAGCCAACCACTTACACTGAATATGATGATATAGAAGGAAAGGGAAAGATAGGGTAACCCATAGTTCTTTTTCCTTTCGGGCTTTTCCTATTTATCAGTAAGCAAAGGTAGAGAGTGTTATTAGAATACACACATATCAAGAAGTAAAATAAAGACAGTTGAGTTATCTTTGTGTAGCATTTCCACCATTCTGGTAAGAACGAAATATTAGATGTATGCGTGAGCTATGAAATACAAATTATGTAATTTTGGTGATTCTACATATGAATTAAATGCTCTTATATTTGCATTTAAAACTCGCATTGCACAATACAAAGATGAGTGGCAAAATTCATGCCATTATTTAAAATTTTAATTTTTCTTTGCTTAGAATGATACTAAATAGCAAATTAAAAAATACCATGGCAAGTTGAGTGAGAGACCCAGAAGAAAGGAAAAAGCTTTATATTTTAATACCTTTAATAGCACTTTTTTCTTGCTTTATGAATAAGTAGTTCTACATTTTCATCTTGCACTGGGACCCTCAAATTTTATAGACGGCCCTGGCTACTTCTTTCTGTGTGATTCTGAGCAGCGCTTCCTTCCTTCCTTCCTTCCTTCCTTCCTCCCTCCCTCACTTCCTTATTTCCTTCCTTCCTTCCATCCTTTTAACGCTTTCTGATCATCAGTTTGTCTGTAAAATGGAGATAATGCCAAATCATGCCAACCATTATCAAGTGGCCTCTGCTGATGGGCAATCATTTTATTCATTTCGTATCTAACTTCCATGGAGAGATCCAGAAAGCATTCTGGAGGGGTCTGTGGATAAATGGGGGAAAAGAAAATCATATAAAGTTGGGGGGCAGACTAAGCCTTTGGCAGTTATTTGGGGGGGAAATCCATTGAACAGTTTTTTGTTTGTTTGTTTGTTTTTTGCGGTACGCGGGCCTCTCACTGTTGTGGCCTCTCCCGTCGCGGAGCACAGGCTCCGGACACACAGGCTCAGCAGCCATGGCTCACGGGCCCAGCCGCTCCGCGGCATGTGGGATCTTCCCGGACCGGGGCACGAACCCGTGTCCCCTGCATCGGCAGGCGGACTCTCAACCACTGCGCCACCAGGGAAGCCCCATTGAACAGTTTTTTGGTGTTTGCCTTTTTTTCTATTAATGGAGACTTTTGCATGTTTGCAGGTAAAAAGAAAGGAGTTGGTAAAGCAGGAGAGATAAGATGCTAGAAAGAATGATCATATGAACTCCTTATATGTTTATATGATTTTCAGTGCTCAGAGTATATCACATTTAAGCATTCCCATGAAGAATCCAAGGCAGGTGTTGCTATCTCCAGGAATTGAAGAAGCCTAGTTCTCAGAAGAGACATAAGATGGGAAGCAGGGGTTTACCTTGGAAAGGTGTTACGGGTTAGCACTGGCCATCAGCACCAATTATTCCAGCCTTCTTGGGATGCTATTAAGTTACTACCAGCAGGTGGCGCTTCAAGCAGGCCTCTGAGCCCGCTGTTGTTTAAGAACTTAAAGTGCACTTGCAAATTAAAGTTTGTTTTTATTGAAGTATAGTTGATTTACAATATTGTGTTACTTTCAGGTATACAGCATAGTGATTCAGTATTTTTGCAGATTATACTCCATTATAGGTTATTACAAGATAAAGGATATAATTCCTTGTGTTATACAGTATATCCTTGCTGCTTATTTATTTTATATGTAGTAGTTTAGGCCCCATATGGAAAGGAACTGAGGCTTCCTGCTCAGAGCCATGTGAGCAAGCCACCATAGAGGTAAATCCTCCAGCCCCAGTCAAGCCTTTAGGTG
The DNA here is from genome assembly GCF_937001465.1 of Orcinus orca. NCBI lineage: Eukaryota > Metazoa > Chordata > Mammalia > Artiodactyla > Delphinidae > Orcinus > Orcinus orca. The sequence goes on along the minus strand of NC_064564.1, from coordinate 107,285,206 downwards.
ACTGCAGCCTCAGCTAACAACTTGATTGCAACCTCATGAGATAAACTAAGTGAAAATTACCCAGCTAAGCCATTCCTGAATTCTTGCCATTTCAATAAAACTGTGAAGATAATTGTTTATTTTAAGCCCTTAGGTTTTGGGGTAATTGATTACATAGCAATCGTTAACTTGTACAGTAGAATAGCTGTTTTTCTAAAAATGCAGCTCTCATGAAAGCTCCTGCATTCACTGCCACCACTAATGGGCAATTGCCCATTAGGAATGGCTTAGCTGGGTAATTTTGGCTTGGGTTCGGGTTCTCTCAAGAGTTTGCAATCAAGTGGTTAGTCACCGAAAGGTGTGACTGGGGCTAGGGGATTTACCTCTACAGTGGCCCACTCACATGGCTCTGAGAAGGAGGCCTCAGTTCCTCTCCACATGGGCTTCTCCATAGGCTACTTGTGTGTCCCTACAGCATGGTGGCTGGCCTCCCCCAGAGCAGGAAATCCAAGAGAGAGCAAGGTAGGAAGGGCAATGCCTTGTATGACCTACCCTCTAAGGTCACACACCTCTGCATTTGTTGTATTCTATTGGTCAAATGGGCCAACACTGATACAGTGTGGGAGGGAACCATACAAGGCCATGAATATCAGGACATTGGGGGCCATTTTGGAGTCTGGCTACCACATCCAGCCATTGGATGAGTGGCTGAGTATGGATGCGTTACAGGTATTAGAATTAAATAAGAGAGCTTATGCTGAACAACAAGTAAGATTGTCTGAAAAAGTGTGGGACAGTGAAGCCAAAGAGGGGATTAATGGGAGAGTGGGCACCTTCTTGTATTTTGTCTCTTTTTGTTTCCTCTGAAGAAACGTGCCTAACTGCATTCCATCACAAACACTTGATTTTCTCTTTGGGCCTTATTATTTTCCACTTCCTCCATATTCTCTCCTCAGAAATCCTCCCCTATTCCATTACTGAGTTAGGAACCTGCAGTGGCCTTTTAGGACGTGCTATTCCAACCCACTACTCTGGTGACTTCAAAGAATAGTTTGAGCAACAACTTTCTTCTTTATCTTTCTTCAGTTATCATTTGGAACTTAAACAAAATCATCCACCCTTGGATCTGAACCACTGTGCTCCCTATGACATGACTTATCCAGTTTTTCTTGGCTCTTCCCTCCTCTAGCCCTTTTCAGGTAATCTCCTCAATCTGCCATCTGCCTGGTTGCCTCTCCAGTCAGTCTCAACCCTACACCCTTGGAGGTAGGGAGACCCAGATATAAGTCAGAGTAGTGCTTCACTTATGTCACACCTATTCCCAACTTGTACCTTTGAACCTTCACCTAGAATGTACAGTGGTATCTAAATAAGAATCAAAATGTGTGGACCAGGCTATAAATTCTTAAAGAGTTTACAAAACAGAGAATCAATCACAGACGAAAGAACTGGAGACTGTCAAAGAGAAAGGAAGACTTCAGCAGGGCTTGGTATCTCTCCCTTCTTTTTCCTACTGATCCCAACACAATCAAATCCCCATCTCTGCAAGTTACTAGATGTGTTTCCTGAGGCAAATCACTATATTTCTCTGAACCCCAGTTTACTCATTGGTCACCTGAGGTCATAACAACTTTCAGAGTGGTTGTGAAGATTAGGGACAGTTTATATAAGTTAATCATTGCAATACCTATGACATGGAGCTAATAATTGGTAGCTATTGTGTTATTATTTGGATGAGCTCTTTAAAGGTTCAGAACATGTTCTTCATGTCTGAATCACATATAGCACCTGGCAAAATGCCATGGAGTTTGTAGGTCTTGTTGAGATGGTGAATTAACATTTATGGCCTTTCTTCTTAATCACTATACTTATTCCTGGAAGTAAGAAAAATGTGTCAAGCAATATCTTTGTTACAGAGAGAGGAGGATCTTTTTGAGTGTAGACCTTTTATAGCTTATGAGATGAAAGTAGGAGGGTACACATAATCTGCTAATGGCAATCAATGCCATAAACAAGAGGAAAAATAATTGAGTGCCTTCTAAAAAGGATTCCGGTCCATGGGAGCCTTTTTGTGCTCTTTCGCTCACTAAGTTAGAATGTTAGACTCTCAGGAGGTAGCAATTAGCCTCTTAACAGGTCAGTCATCTAATCTCTGACCCTTAATTGACAGCAAACAAACAAACCAGAAAGGAAATAGGGGCAAAATTCGCTGGGCTCAATGATAAAGAGATTCTTTCATCCTGAGAGTCATGAGACTGTTAGTGTTGTGTTCCACCTGGCTGCTGCCAGGAGGGTAGAGCTACATTAAATATAGATTGGTATGATCCTATGCACATATACATGTATATATATATATTTTTTTGCGGTACGCGGGCCTCTCACTGTTGTGGCCTCTCCCGTTGCGGAGCACAGGCTCCGGACACGCAGGCTCAGTGGCCATGGCTCACGGGCCCAGCCACTCTGCGGCATGTGGGATCTTCCCGGACCGGGACACGAACCCGTGTCCCCTGCATCGGCAGGTGGACTCTCAACCACTGCGCCACCAGGGAAGCCCCATATATGTGTATTTTTAAAGTAGAAGATCATGACTATGTCTTAAACCAGTAGTAAATAATAGCGACAATTTTCAGGTTCATGCTACGTGCCAAGAGCTTTATATATATGTCATTTCATCTGCCCATCAGCGCCATGAGGTATTATTGTCTTGATTTTATAGATGACAAAACTGATGCTCAAGTTTTGAGTTTTAAGTTGCCCCAAATCACATAGTTTTTTATACAGACACAAGATTTGAATTCAAGCCTGCCTCACCGCAGACCATACTTTCTTTTCAATGAAATATTTCAAACTTTTAGGAAGCTACAGCGACTAACCTCTCAAACACCGATATAACTACCACTAAACTTTACTGAATTATTTGTAAGATATTGCTATACTGGCTTCAGATGTTCCTTTAAAACAAAAGGTAATAGATACAGTGAAAGCATATACCTCTTTCCTATCCCAAATTTCTCCTTCCCTTTGCAGACATAACTACTATTCTGATTTAGTATTTACCTTTCACAATCATATGTTTACGTCATTATTACTGGTATAAGTGTCTATAGATAATGACATTGCTGTGTATGTTTTTGGTTTTTTTTTTGGCTGCGTTGGGTCTTTGTTGCTGCATGCGAGCTTTCTCTAGTTGTGGTGAGCCGGGGCTACTCTTTGTTGCGGTGCACAGGCTTCTCATTGCGGTGGCTTCTCTTGTTGCGGGCTCTAGGTGCGAGGGCTTCAGTAGTTGCAGCACGCAGGCTTAGTTGCTCCGTGGCATGTGGGATCTTCCCTGACCAGGGATCGAACCCATGTTCCCTGCGTTGGCAAGCAGATTCTTAACCACTGCTCCACCAGGGAAGTCCTGCTGTGTATGCTTTTAAACTTGTGTAAATACAAATGTTATTATGTTTTTTTGTTGGTTTTACCAACCAATACTGCAAGTTGGTTTTGCCAGCCAACATTGCATTCCATGGTATGAATATACAGTAATGTATTTATCATTTTTCTGTTGTTTTAGGTTGCTGCCAAATTTTTGCTATTACAGATAACACTACAAAGAGCATTCCTATACTAGTGTCTTAGGGAGTTGTGTGAAAGTTTTCTGGGGTATATACCTAGAGTGTCTATTTTCCCATTACCCTCTAACCAGGTTTCCTGCAGTCTGTGGTGAATTCCTGATTTGATGTTGGGATAACAGGGTCTTGGATGTGGGATACAGGTATAAGATTGTAAGAAAAATGGGTCATTTAGAGGGCGTGATGTTGATAGCCCAAGTCACTTGAGAGAGGAATTTTAACACACAGCTAAAGCAGTGGATCTTAGACCCAAGGAGAAAAGAGGCTGGTTTCTCCTTTGGCCTAATCAACAGAAAACTAATTTCGAGCTGGACTTGGGGATGTTGGAAGAGGGAAATAAGGAATGGACCAAGTGAAACAGGGACACTTGGAAGAGGTTGTTTGGTGCTTTCAGTTAATGGTTTTTAAACCATGTGTCCAGGGACTCCAGGGTCCCTACGGAGCCTCCTCAAGGCCACCTGGGGGTACATGCTGGCAGAGAGCGGGACCACCCACTCTGTTCACCTGGAGCGTCTCTATTCTAACTAGTTTACACATTGGACTTCCCTGTAAGACTTTCAGTAAACTTTTTGTAGCTAAATGTCTTTTTAAATTCATTTAAATATTTAGGAAGAGAAGTAACTAATGAGAGGCATTTACTTATAAGGTTCCATAGCTGGATGTAGTTTATATCCCAAGATTCCCTTTCTCACTGGTGTTATGGGTGAGCACTTAAGTAAATTCTGAGTGAGTTGCATTCTGCAGTGCCAGTAGCAGTAACCCATATATAACCCATGTTTCCAAAGACACACAGAATTGAAGGTATAAATAGGTTAAGAATAATAGTAATAGTATTGGGCTGACTGTTACCCTGCTAGGAGCACTTTCATGTCATGGTGACTTCAGAGAATAATAAGTAATTCAGCTAATTGGCTGCAGTGAAGAAGAGAAGCATTTGAGGCTGGAGAATCAAGCAGGACTCAGATCAGGAGGGGCCTTGTGAACTAAGTGAAGTCATGTAGGCTTGATCCTGAGGGTTGAATTGAGGTACCATTAGCAGGCAAGTCGGATGACCACCAAAGTTGCTGCCAGACCTGGATTCTCCTCTTTTAGAGATGGAGTATCTGTATAAAAACCAGATGCCTCCAAAGGTCAACATTTTAAAATGTAAAGAAGAATCCATCTTTGAGCCATGTTTAGAAGGCAGATTAAAAAAGTTTAGTTAAAGACAATTGAGAATCTGTAAGTTGTTGAACTTCAGTTCTATTGAGAACCTTTGAGATCCATCATTTTTTAAATGTTTTCCATCAGAGAAACATGCCGATGGTTAGTGATTGATATCACTTATCAGTATTGACTCCATAATACAAGCAAATAAGTGTCCTTCACTTCAGATATCATCTATGATCATTTGAGTGTTCTCGCTTTCTCCTAAGTATCTTTTCCCGAAAATGATGGCAAAAGTACTTTGTTTGTTTTAACTTGACCCATCTTTCGTAACCCAGTTTAATTATTTTACAAATTTCCTTCTGAAACAACTAGGTCAGACAATAGTGGCAGATTTTTGCCATTTCAATAACATATGTAGAGACACTGTTAGTGAAATTTGTATATCAAATTTTCCTTTGTGTGCCTTTTTTCCCAATAAACTCAGTACGAAAGTGTTGGTAAAATAGAACCTTATTAATTCAGAAGGATTGCCAATGTGACCGTAAAACATCTGAATTATAGTAAAATGTTTAGAGAAATCTGTTTTACTATTTTAAAATAGAGTACTTATTATATACTAGGCTAGAAATGAGTGCTAGTAAAAGGAAGGTAGTAAATAAAAACTTTCTAGTAAGCATAAAGTATCATAAAAATCTTAAAGATAAAATTTTTATTTCATTCTAAATTAATTACTAGACTCATTTGTCATAGGAAGCTTTGTTTTTCTTGTGCTCTTATATTAAAATAATTTAAAACCTCACTGAAAAGTAAGTTTAGTTTTTAGAAAATAAAGATATTCTGTGCCTGAATGAATGCAAATTTTGAATTTGTGCTTTATGAATTAATAGATATTGCAGGATATCCATTCCCCACTAAAAACTAAAGAATTTGATTGGTCATTTATTCCCTAGAGAATGATGCAGCATCCTCAACATGATGTTTTCATTGCCAGTCACAATCTTTTCTCTACCTAACATTCAGCTTCTTCTCTAGACTGGGACAGACCAAGGAATTATTCCATAGACTTCCTTTGCAGATCTGTCTTCTCCTTCCACCATTTCCAGTGCCAATGACACTACTGTTCAGGTCTTCTCTAGAAAGACACCTCATAAGCCCTCTCTAAACCAGGCCCATTCTAAAATCACCTCAGTGTGAAACTGAATCCAGGTGGGTCTCCATCTGTATCAGAAGGCCTCCAAAGGCATGCTCACAGATGATAAAACATCAGAGCAATTTCCTGGTTAAGAGATGAAAGGCCAAAGACGATGCAACTTACTGGTTTCTAATTTTGAGCCATTCATTTCAGTGCCAAACTCTTATGTTAGAATCCTTTTATTTGTATTCATCAAAATAAATTATCTAGGTGTAGGACTCTATAAAAAAATCTCCTACTTTTATACCTGGGCATTAAAGGGTGTTTCAGTTCCAATTTTACTTTTCCTACTTAGAAGTCCCTCTTCTTGACATTAATAATTAACCAGTAAACCAATTTACCCAAGTTCTTCAATCTCGGTTTATTTAAAAGGAGAGTAACTTCAGGAGCGTTATATCCATGGTTTACTGCTACCTCCAGCATGGGCCTGTGGGGCATACTTTGTTTTTTAATCTTCGTGGGGAAAAGTTGGGGACAGGAACAAACGTAAGTAAAACAACCCATCTTTATTTTTCAATGCATCTTATTAATGTGATGAGTGAAAAAGTAACTTCAACAGACTGTGTTAATTTGTTTTCTTGTTTGTTTGCTTTTTTTGCGGTACGCGGGCCTCTCACTGTTGTGGCCTCTCCCGTTGCGGAGCACAGGCTCCGGACACACAGGCTTAGCAGCCATGGCTCACGGGCCCAGTGGCTCCGCAGCACGTGGGATCTTCCCGGACCGGGGCACGAACCCGTGTTCTCTGCATCGGCAGGCGGACTCTCAACCACTGCGCCACCAGGGAAGCCCCAGACTGTGTTAATTTGTAAATAACTTTCTACTTCTGGGAGCACTAAGTGAATAGTCTCACCTCTGAATAAGAAAGTCATGTAGCATTTTGATTTGATGAGTGGCTAACGACATGACAGTTTTAGGGGATTGTTACTTAGAAAAATTTACATAAGTGATTATTCAAATTCCTCTTCAAAACAGCACAAACTAAACTCAAGATAATAAACTTTCTTGGTGTTTCTGGCTTGTTTCTATCTGGTGCAGAGTTTTCTTTGTGTTTTCCGTGTACTGTACATAGTAAAGCAAGGGTTACTTGGGGTTCAATTCTAAGCCTGTGGTTTGAAAAATCTATGGTTATAATTACTTCCAAATTTATGAGCTAATGCTTTATAAATTTTAGTGTTATTATTGAAATAATGTGTATTTTAAACTAAATCTTTAAAATATTGATATCATATCGAGAAATAACATTTTAGTACTGATAAGTAACTGGAGAATATCTAATCAAACCTACTCATTTCCTGTAAGGATAAATCCAGATAGAGAAAGTAACTTGCCAAAGGTCACACCACTAAGAGAAACAGAAGTAGGACTTGTATTAAGGACTCCTCTTTACCGCTTCAATTTTTTCCCATTTTGTTATAAATGTATACTTTAAATATGTAAAATATATTATAAATATAAATGTATGCTTAGGATGTCATAAATTTATAGCACTCTCCCAACCCTGATCTGATTTTCTCACATGGCCACAATCACCCCATTTCCTGGTTAGTTTTTGTTTATTCCTTCTTGAAAGACAGCCGACTGAAGTCCAGAGAAATTGGATTAAATGACTTCAAATTAGTGGTAGAACTAGGACTAGAACCTGGGTCCCATGATACTTAATTTTTTCTACTACACTGTACTGGCCCTCAATAAACATCTTCTCTCTTTCTCTGAAAAAGTGGGAGTATGCCATTTACAACATGGGAATCAATAAATTTAATTGATTGATTCAACAAAAATTTTTTGAGCACCTACTATGTGATAGGCACTGAGGATATAGTAGATGATACAGAGCTTGCATTCAAGTGGGAGAAGAAAATGATGAACCAATGAGTGAATGAGTAAATAAATAAGGTCAGGTAGTTATTGGTACCATGAAGGAAAAAAATAAAGGAGAGTAAGAAGATAAAGAAATGATGGGGCACTATTTAAAAGTGTAGACAGGGAAGGTTCTCTAAGGAGGTGACACTCAAACAGCGCTTGAAGGAAGTAACAGAGCAAACCATGCAAATATCTGGAGAAAGAACATTCCAGGTAGAGACCATACTAGAATTTGTGCCTCTCTGCAAGCTCAGTGGCCATATTCTCTACAACTATTGAAAGAAAATAAGAAAAGTATGAAATACTTTATAGCTACTAATGTATCAGTAAGGACAAAAGTCTGTATGAATGAGTGGTTCCAGAGCTGTCTTTTAGGGACCTGAAGCATGAATTATTTTATATTTCACCACCACCACCACATAGACAATCAAAAGTAAAACAATACTAAACTGAAAAATATAAAACTTCTAACAATACCAAAATTAAAATAGCTTTTTTTTTCTAAATTTCTCTTGCAAAAATTCTTGATAAATTCAATTTAGCCTAGCAATTGAAAGTGTTAATTCAGGAAACGGGCTGCTCGGGTTCAATTCCTAATTCTGTAATTTAATAGCTATGTGACCTTGGGGAAGTCAATTATCAGTTTCTTCCTCTGTAAAGTCGGAGTAATAGTAAGACTTTTTTCATAGAGGGGTTGTCACAACACAGGGTGTTTATATATATATATATATATATATATATATATATATATATATGTATGTCTTAAAATAGTGCCTAACACTGAGTAAGATTTCAGTAACTGTACCTTATTATCATCAAAGCTGAACATTCCTCATTTTCTGCTGTTCCTGGGTAAGCACGTGGGGAATTGAGAAGATGAAATTATCATAAACCACAAATAAATGTTGATTTAAAAATATCATTTTAAGTTGAGAATATGTGCCTATTTTATTTATTTTTATTTTATTTTTTATTTTATTTTTTGGCTGCATTGGGTCTTCGTTGCTGCGGGTGCACTTTCTCTAGTTGTGGTGAGCAGGGGCTACTCCCCGCTGTAGCGTGTGAGCTTCTTATTGTGGTGGCCTCTCCTGTTGCAGAGCACGGGCTCTAGGCACATGGGCTTCAGCAGTTGCAGCACGCAGGCTCAGCAGTTGTGGCTCGCGGGCTCTAGAGCGCAGGCTCAGTGGCTGTGGCGCATGGGCCTTGTTGCTCTGCGGCATGTGGGATCTTCCCGGACCAGGGCTGGAACCCATGTCCCCTGCATTGGCAGGCGGATTCTTTTTTTTTTTTTTTTTGCGGTATGTGGGCCTCTCACTGTTGTGGCCTCTCCCGTTGCGGAACACAGGCTCCGGACGCGCAGGCTCAGCGGCCATGGCTCACGGGCCCAGCCGCTCTGCGGCATGTGGGATCTTCCCGGACCGGGGCACGAACCCGTGTCCCCTGCATCGGCAGACGGACTCTCAACCACTGCACCACCAGGGAAGCCCTGGCAGGTGGATTCTTAAACACTGCGCCACCAGGGAAGGCCCCAAATGTGCCTATTTTAAATTGAATCTCTCAAGTGAGATTTAAAAAAAAAATCAGAAGTATAACAAAAAATGTCATATAAATATACTGTTCCTTCTCTTTTCCTATTTCAACAGGTATGTCATTTCAGCACCAAAAGTATTCTGTGTTGGAGCATCTGAAAATATTGTAATTCAAGTTTATGGATACACTGAAGAATTTGATGCAACAATCTCTATCAAAAGTTACCCTGACAAAAAATTTACTTATTCTTCAGGCCATGTTATTTTATCCACAGGAAATAAATTCCAAAATTCTGCACTCTTAACAGTATGTATTTATCCTTCAGTTTCTTTATATATATAGAATATTCTCAGTAAAATGTGTACCAAGTTTGAGTATTGATAACACAGAGATTTGATCATTTATACCACTCTACCACTGCGTGATTATTAGATGATGTCAGTCACTAATGAGTCATAAGCACAAGAATATTATACTTACTTTTAGGTTTGTACATATTTAAGTAACATTGTACTAAAAATAGTTTTTATTATATTGCAAATAATAAAAAGACAACACTGAGAGTCCTCCAAAACATTTTATCCTTTAAACGGGATCTGTGTATTACTCAGGTTTGAGAAACGCTGATCTAAATAAATTCTAACCAAATGTAGGAATTCTTTGATTAATGTTCTTGATGGTAAATGCTCTAACCTCTTAACAAATACTTCCACTTTTTAGGTTTATTAAGAAATAAAATTCATTTCCCAAAAGTAGACACTCTTATCTGATGCCATTAGCCACACACATGTGACTGTTACCTTTAAATTTATTTATTTATTTATTTATTTTACCTTTAGATTTAAATCAATCAAATGTAACTAAAATAAAAAATTCAGTTAATCACTCATACTAGCCACCTTTCAAGTGCTTAAATAGCCACAGGTAACTGGTGGCACCATACTGAACAGCTCTCCCTTATCACACAGAGCTCTGTTGAACAGTTCTAACTCAGATGGCTAATTGGAAAAGTAAATTAGGGTGGGGAAATCATAAAATTGATGCATACCTTAAGCATTTAACTTTATCTTAACGTTACAATGTATCTTTATTTGCTAATCGTTAAATGTTGTGCCCAGGTCTTTTCTTGGGTCCACTGGTTGGAGCAGAGATTCTTATTTATAATGTGTCACAGCTTTAACGAATCATTTGTTCTACAGTTTCTATTTCCTTAAAGTAGAGAAAGAACTTAGATACTTGCAAAGCAATCTGAGTGCAGAATCTTTATAGATTTTTACCGTTTTCCAAATTTTTACAGTACTCTCACATATCTAATTTAACATGGTTTGTTTTAGTGATTAACTTTTATCTCATGTTTTCAAAGCCGAAGTTTTCATAAAAACACTTTTCTGGGCTTCCCTGGTGGCGCAGTGGTTGAGAGTCCACCTGCCGATGCAGGGGACACGGGTTCGTGACCCGGTCCGGGAAGATCCCACATGCCGCGGAGCGGCTGGGCCCGTGAGGCATGGCCGCTGAGCCTGCGCGTCCGGAGCCTGTGTTCCGCAACGGGAGAGGCCACAACAGTGAGAGGCCCGCGTACCGCAAAAAAAAAAACAAAAAACATTTTTCTTTCTTCTGTTACTTTCTGTGTATTAAATGTGCATATCATGCAGTGTAAAGTGGATCATTACAATTACATAGACAAATTGGAAAGCACATTGCTCAACCCGTGGAAGCAGAAGGATGTAGATAGGATACAAAGTGTCCTGAACATCAGTCAGGATGTTGAACTGAGGGGATGGAGAACATGGGCTAATCCAACAAGCTGATGAAGTGAAAGTTTAAGAGAGCTCCTATAGTAGTAGTTTTTACTAAATGCATGTAAAATTTGGGAAGCACAGAACCAAAAAGATTTTTTTTTTTTTTGTGGTACGCGGGCCTCTAACTGTTGTGGCCTCTTCCATTGCGGAGCACAGGCTCCAGACGCACAGGCTCAGCGGCCATGGCTCACTGGCCTAGCCACTCCGCAGCGTGTGGGATCTTCCCGTACCCGGGCACGAACCCGTGCCCCCTGCATAGGCAGGCGGACTCTCAACCACTGCGCCACCAGGGAAGCCCCCGAAAAAATTTTAATTGCTTAAAGCTAAATGTTGATTATGACATTTGATATTGAAGGGCTTTGGGCAAAATTTATTTACTACTTTGGCTCCTATACTACTTTTTAAATAACATGTTTTATATCCTTAAAATTATTATACTCTTTTCCATCAACATTGTCTTTTACAGATACAACCCAAACAATTGTCTGGAGGACAAGACCCAGTTTCACATGTGTATTTGGATGTTGTATCAAAGCATTTTTCAAAATCAAAAAAAATGCCAATAACCTATGACAATGGATTCCTCTTCATTCATACAGACAAACCTGTTTACACTCCACACCAGTCAGGTAGATTATAAAATGCTTCTCTCTCTGGGGGCGGGGGAGTGGGATTGGGATTGACACTATACTGTAGAGGTTTTTGGGGTTTTTTCCCCAAGCTTGAGCAGCTGGGTAAATGATGATGGCATTTATTTAAACTGAACTCTGGATGTGGGGAAGAGTTTTTATTTATTTATTTTTATTTTATATTGGAGTATAGTTGATTTACAATGTTGTGTTAGTTTCAAGTATACAGCAAAATGATTCAGTTATACATATACATATAACTATTCTTTTTCAAATTCTTTTCCCATTGAGGTTATTACAGAATATTGAGCAGAGGGCCCTGTGCTATACAGTAGGTCCTTGTTGGTTATCTATTTTAAATATAGTAGTGTGAACACTCCCAAACTCATTCTATGAGGCCACCATCACCCTGATACCAAAACCAGACAAAGATACCACAAAAAAAGTAAATTACTGGCCAATATCACTGTAGAGCTTTTTAAAACTTGAATTTAAGTGGAGATAGGTTTCCAACTTGCTCAAAAGAGTCTCAATTCCCAGTGATTTTTACACTTATAAATATCATTTTAATTTTAAATTCATACAGAAATTGTTAAACAATTAAACAGAATTAATTTTAAATTTGATTTTAAATATAAATCTTAAATTCATATGGAAATGGCAAAAATTAACAGTTACATTATCTACCTCATCAGTTATTCCCATGTAGAAAAAAAACTATTTAAGAATTGTGAAATGTAGTGTTAGGTCTTATTATTAAACAAGTTTAAGATGTAACTGCAAATATTATTTTGGCAATGAGAAGATAATTTATTATAAAGCAGTGATCATAAAAAAAGGTCTATTACTTTGGAGCTAATCCTCAAATTCAGAAAACAAATCAAACCCTAAGAATCAGATGTTTCAGCAAAATATAAACTAAATCACAGAAATATATGGATATTAATTTTCTAAAGGGATCTGCCTAAAGAAAGTTCCTATTAGAACATTGTTTTGTATTCTTGGTTTATCTGTTAGAGGGGGAAAGGGCAGGATAGCCAGTCAAAACTCTGGGATTGACAATTGACTGGATTTATTCCTAAGAAACCAACAATAAACACAGAAAAGTGTGAATGCTGACCACATATGTTCATGTGTCTGCAAAACCTTCGATTCCTCCATCACTCCCTGTTACCAGAATTAACTTTTGAGCACATCAGAGATGGAATTATGAGAGAACTGTATGTGGAAGGGGGAGGTTATGGAGTTTCAATAATGACATTATTGGTGAAGGAAAGAGGAAGGGAGGCAGGACCAGCCAGCTTTGTTGAAAACATTTCAGGTAGTAGATACCTGCTGCATATTGGTTGATGTTGATAGTATGGGGTGGAACAGGCCTGCACCACTACCTTTTTAGCAGGAGCTCCTGTTATGACCAGCTCAGAAAGGAAAGGCCTAGAGAGGGTGGGGTATTGCTTTCGGCTTGGACAGAATATCATAGCCAGAATAGTACTCTCTTGACTCCAAGATGACTTGGTGTACATGGAGATAGTCTCTGCCCATAAAGCTTGGGCCCTTTTTAAACATCATACCCAGAAACAAATATATCCATACCCTTGTGTTCCTCCTATGTTAGAGGAAGCTTCATTAATTGGGTCCTGTTGACACTACCTACTATTTAGCATCCTCATCTTTGTCCAACAAGTAGTCTGATACCCAGAGCCTGGGACCTCTCTTAGCTATCAAGGCTTTCCTTAAGAATAGCCTTGGGACTTCCCTGGTGGTACAGTGGTTAAGAATCCACCTTGCAATGCAGGGAATGTGGGTTTGATCCCTGGTCGGGGAGCTAAGATCCCACATGCCTCGTGGCCAAAAGACCAAAACATAAAACAGAAGCGGTATTATAACAGATTCAATGAAGACTTTAAAAATGGTCCACATCAAAAAAGTCTTAAAAAAAAATTAAGAACAGCCTCATATGTTATTTCTTTGTCAGAACTTTAGTGTAAGAAGATGTGGTATCCTCATCTATTCTAATCATAGAGGAGAACTAGAGAACTTTCTTCTAAATTTCATTTTTTAATATATTTATTTATTTATTTTTGGGTGTGTTGGGTCTTCATTGCTGTGTGCAGGCTTTCTCTAGTTGTGGCAAGTGGGGGCTACTCTTCGTTGAGGTGCACGGTGGCTTCTCATTGCAGAGCATGGGCTCTAGGCACGTAGTTGTGGCACACGGGCTCAGTAGTTGTGGCTTGCAGGCTTAGTTGCTCTGCATCATGTGGGATCTTCCTGGACCAGGGCTCGAACCAGTGTCTCCTGCATTGGCAGGCGGATTCTTAACCACTGCGCCACCAGGGAAGCCACTCCTCTAAATATTGACTCATTGGGACTTCCCTGGTGGTCCAGTGGGTAAGACTCTGCGCTCCCAGTGCAGGGGGCCGGGGTTCGATCCCTGGTCAGGGAACAAGATCCTGCATGCATGCCGCAACTAAGAGTTAGCATGCTGCAACTAAAAGATCCCGCATGCCACAACAAAGATCCTGGGTGCCACGACTAAGACCCAGCGCAGCCAAAATAAATAAATAAAATTTAAAAAGTAAATAAATCTTTTAAAATAAATAAATAAATATTGACTCATTACTGAGAAGTAGTGAAGTATAGTGGTTAAAAGCAAACTCTGGAGCCAAATTGTTGGGTTCAAATCCCAGCTTGGGCTCTTATTAGCTCTGTGACCCTGTGTGAGTTAATATTTCTGAGCCCCATTTTCCTCATCTGTATAATGGAGATAATAATAGAACTTACCTCATAGAGTTGTTGTGAGAGTTAAGTGAATTCATATGTGTCAATACTTCAAACACTGCCTACCACAGAGTAAGCACTAGGAAAGTATTTCCCATTATCATTTAATCTGTGGAATAGCGTAAAGCCTTATTTACACAGAAGAAAAAGAATGACTGAGAAGTAATTCTTTTAAAAATTGATTACATCTTGCTGTTTATAGCTCTAATGTCCCAATGCACACATTTAATCTGAAGATCGTTGAGGGATTTTTCTTATAAGCATCTTTAGGATAGAGGCTTAAATCTTCAAGCCTTTATAGGACAAAGGCCTTCAGAGTATTGACCAAAATCCTTCAATTTCACACAGCCTGTGTCCTGCCTTCCCCTCCAACCTTATCACCCACCATGTTCCCCTTCATCGGTGGACACCAGCCAAGCTGACCTCTTTTCAGCTGCTTTCTCACACCATTTTCCTATCCACAGTAAAGCTTGTGTACCTCTTCCTGGTATATTCATGCCCCTTCCTTGCCTTCTTAACTCCTACTCAACCCTTACGTGCCATCCCATAAAGGGCAGCTTTCTCTGCTTCAAAGCTCCCTCTTCCACACTCAGAAAGCCAGGGAGTGTCTTTTATAGCACTTCCTACCCCTGGAATTTTACATTTACTTTGTGTCATCTTGTGTTTGCCTCTCTCCTCCACTCCATTAGAGGAATTCCATGTCTGATTTGTCACCACCATATCTCTGTGCCTAGCATAGTATCTGCACATAGAAGGCATTCAATATACATTTTTAAATTAATAAGCTATATCTTTGGTACAAAAAAATTATTAATCTTACCTTTGATACACCATTGCTATGAAGACAAGATTAATTTTCTAACCTAACACAAAATGGGTTAGAAAGTGAACAAGTAGTAGCCATAGAAGTAGTATAAAATAAAAATAATAAACATTTATTGATTAGTTATTATGTGCCGGGTTATGCAAAAGCTTTGTCTCATTTAGGCTCACATACTATGAAGCAGATACTAGCAGTCCTGTTTTACAGATGCAGGAACTAAGGTGTAGAGGGATTAGGTATCCTGCTCTGGGTCACATTAGAAAGTGGCAGAGGCAGGAGTGAAACCCAAGTTTTGAACTCGAGGGCCTGAGCTCTTAACTTTTGTGGGATACTGCCTCTGGCAGCATCCCAGTGATGCTCAGGCCTGGACCAGGTATGTTCATAAAGCAGGAGGGAAGACTCGAGGAGAGAGACAGGGGTGAGGGGACAGCAGAGTGGAGGGATTTACTGAGCATTTTGCTTTGATCTTATGGTATAGTGAAACAAATTTTAGAGCGCTTAACACGTGGCTTCTTGTGTAGAGCTTTGCATAATACCGACCCTTTAAAAGGTTTATGGCATCAGCTCAATTTTATTTTGTGGTTAAAGTTTTGGCCATGAAATGATTTGAGCATCAGTAAAACCCTAGAGAAATTATAATATGTCATTGGAAGGAACTAGATCAGCAAGTCTCAAGCACCTATGAGTTAAAAGCTAAGCAGATGCTTTTTTTTAAAAGGTGGGGATCTATTAACTGACAGAAAGAAGTGGAAGAGAACTAATTGTTATTGAGCCCCTGCCATTATTCTTTTAACAATGAGAGAACAATTGTAGGATCTGCCTCAATAAATATAACAAAACCGTAGAATTCAGTGCTATCTTTAGTAACAATAAGAGACAATTTGGGGCCTTGTTGTAAGAGTGTATAATGTCTGAACCAAAGTACCTAATTTTCCATTAAAATCTTCAACTTTAATATGAGACAATTTATTATACTCCCATATAACCATATGGTAGACATCACTATTTTGCTACTATGAAATTCTTTTTTTTTTTTTTTTTGGTCCATGCCGTGTAGCATGCGGGATGTGGGATCTTAGTTCCCTGACCAGGGATCAAACCCGTGTCCCCTGCATTGGGAGCGCGGAGTCTTATCCGCTGGACCACCAGGGAAGTCCCTACTATGAAATTCTTTATAAACAGTGGCCTAATTACAGATATAACTAATTTTGTACTATATATTTATTCCCAAAAAGATGTATGTAAATATATTTTAATAAAGTGAACTGTACTTTAAATTCACTAGAAAGTAGCTCTTTAAAGGAATCCAAAAGGATTCTCTTTAAAAGAAAAAAATCATTGGTATGTATATGTCTACAAACTAACTTTTCCTTTCTTTTAAATATGGATTTTCATGTATGACTGTGTATTGAATTTTTAAAATGAAGCTCATCTCTTTTAAGGGTGACTATTGTAAAAAATCAAAATACTGTGCTTAGCAAAGTTTTTGATGATATCAATTATTCTTACAGTAAAGGTTAGAGTTTATTCACTGAACGATGACTTGAAGCCAGCCAAAAGAGAAACTGTCTTAACTTTCATAGTAAGTATGTTATTTATTTGGATGAGATACTCTGTTCCATAATCCTGCCCTCACACCATACTAACTCATTCAGTGTTCAGGAAATGGTTGTTGAACACCTTCTGTGAGTATAAAATTGTAGGTTTATACCTCTACAATATGTAAAAACCTCATGAAAATGAAATCTCAACAAGTTATGTTTTGAACTAAATCATTTAAATATATCCTTCATGATTTATTTCTTGAAGAACACTGATCAATCACTAAGAATTAGTTGAATGCCTATTATGTCTGAGATTTTTTATTTGTACAATACACTTGAGCACTTTAGGCTTTAGTAACTAACATACTAACACATGAAAAATAGTGCTAACCCATGAGATAAAGATCAGCTGTTATCAGCTTTTCATCAGCCATGACATATGTAACAGATGATATGCACATGTGAAATAAACTCCCATGGTCTTCCCAGTTCATGTCACAACCCTACAAATTTTTGTGGGGAGATAACTGCTCACCTATTAACAGTAGGTGTACTAGTAATTGGTCCTTCACTATAGGTTGCAGTACCTTTCCTCCTACTCAAATAACCAAAAACCCGAAAACCTTAACAGAGCACAAATGAAAAAGAGGATTGTATCGGAATAACCTTGAATCCTTCATAACTTACAAAAATCATAAAACTTTCACAAACTTTAACATCTGACTATTTTATAATGAATTACTTGAGAAGCATCCAGAGTGTTCCAAGATTGTGGTGGATAACTATTGACATAGACTGCAAACTTACAAAATGTCTAGCTAATAAATGCATTTTACAGCATATTTGCTTTGGAAAGCTTCAGATGAACACATACAGAATTTAGATTCAGGTATCTGTAAAGCATGTAAGTTCATATTTCATACATTATAACATCAGTTTTTGTCATACTTCTTTTTTTTCTTTAGTTGTACAATAAAGAGTTGAATCTCTTCTAGATAACTGAGACTAGGATACCCAGGACACTGATTTACTCCCCCCCCTCCCCACCCCCGGTGAGGGAGGAGATGGAAGAGGGTCCAAAAAGAGGGAGGGAAGTGGCTTAAATTAACCACATTTGCATTTCACAACATTTAAATGATTTTCCTCCTTCATATTTAATTTGAAGACATGGATATTTGTTAGTAAATATTTCTGTAGATCAAAGACAATATAATCGGGCTTCCCTGGTGGCGCAGTGGTTGAGAGTCCCCCTGCCGATGCAGGGGACACGGGTTCGTGCCCCGGTCCGGGAAGATCCCACATGCCGTGGAGCGGCTGGGCCCGTGAGCCATGGCCGCCGAGCCTGCGTGTCCGGAGCCTGTGCTCCGCAACGGGAGAGGCCACAGCAGTGAGAGGCCCGCATACCGCAAAAAAAAAAGAAAAAGAAAAAGACAATATAATCAGTTAATTTTAAAAATGTGATTTATGTGATTTGAAGTTGTTTGTTTTTATTCAAAGGATCCTGAAGGATCAGAAGTTGACATGGTAGAAGAAAATGATTATACTGGAATTGTCTCTTTTCCTGACTTCAAGATTCCATCTAATCCTAAGTATTTTAAAGTATTTGTTAATAAAGTTTTCTCTAAAAAGCACATCTGGAACTTTTGGTTGTGAGGTAGATAACCAGTCAAATGGAGCCACCTAGTGTTAACAAAGGGTAGGTGTGAAGGAAATGAGGATATACAAACTCTTTTCAAGTCTAATTAGAAGCTAGGCTCAGGTTCTGGCAAAACAAACAAACCACTCCCAATACTTCTTACCAATCCTCTTTACGTATAGAAATTAAAATTTGGAAGAGGCAAAAAACAGTCCCCAGTCCTTTTTTTTTTTCTTCCCATCAAAACCGTCAACCCTCCACCCTTCAAGGAATCTAATAGACTATCAGTCTAAAAGGCTGGTATTATCCCATGCCTAGCTCTGAGAGTTATAAAAATATTGGTCCCCTGTAGTCTTTACTACACAGAATACCAGAAGACAGATTTCAAGAGGGAGGGTGTTATTAATTTCCTCCATTTGGCCACATGCTAAAGGATTAAGAACAGAACCCAGTGTGAAAAAAATTTAGTGAACACATTCCTGGTATACGCAAAGTACAACGAGAATGAGAAATTCAAAACAGAAATAAAGAATCCACAGTCCCTGTCTGCAAGGAACTTAGAGGAGGACAAATAAGATAAGTGCACCTATAAAATGACTACAATATCACTTTAAAGCAAAATCTTTTTATGGTCATTTTTGTCTGCCCTCTAGAATCGAGTTTGCAGTTAATTCACTGTACTGAAGATTTTCTAGAAATTTGGATGAAATTGGGGGATTTAAATAATTTGGATAATTTTTAAATTTTGTACTTCCTTGAAAATATTACACGCTCCATAGCACAGAATTTATCCAGTTATTTTATAATTATTATCATTTCTCCAACTTCATCTTCTGTCATTTGCTCCATGACAGATTATGTCAGCCATGACCAGTATTGTCTTACCCCAGTACATTTGCACATGTTGTCCCTTCTGCTTAGAATGTACTCCACCTTGCTCTTTACAAGGCTGGCTTCCTTTCATTCTTTAGGACACAGGGTAAATGCTCCCTTTTCAAAGAAGTTATCCCTGGATGCATGATCTAATGTAGTCTCTCTCTTCCTTTTACTCTCTTGTTTATTTTCTTCATGGCACTTATCTCAGTTTTGTAAGTAATTATTTATTAATTTACTTGCCTTTTATTCCCCACTAGACTGTAAACTCCTTGAGGACAGGAGTCTTGTCCATATTGGTCACTTTTGAATCACTAGCACCTCAACATAACAGGCACTTGATAAATGTTCTTTGTGTAAATGATGATGATAACCATAATATTAAACTTTATTGATTGCATAACCAGTGTGCAAGATAGATTTTATTTTTCCCATTTCACAAATGAATCTAAGTAATTTGCTCAAGTCCAATCTGCTACTAAACGTAAAAGTGGGGATTTGGACTCCCATGGACTAGTAACTCTGGGAAGACAGGATCTCTTCTATCTTGTTCATTTTTTATCTCCAGTGCTTAATCCAGTTCTCAGTCAATATTTTTGAATGAAGGTTGTGAAACTCAGATCATTTTCCTCTTTAAACAAACCATATTTTGTCCCCAACCAAAATTTCATTTATGTGAAGTGTGAATTTTATCATCTGGATAGGCTTGACCTGTATTATATGTTTCTAGAGACATTGTTATGGATTTTCTACTACAGGGTGGATTTTAGTATTATGTTAGTATAATTAAGCTCCAGGATTAGTAAATTTTCAAGTATCATAAGCTCTTCAAATCAAAGCTATTATATTGAGATAAAAATACCTGAAAAAAATCACAATGTATGAAAACTAATTACTAAATAATTTCTATTATCTTGAAAATGCTCAGTTATTTCTGTTTATTGCTTTAAAATCTGTTGTCAAAAAAAAGTATGTAGGCTATATACATCTTTACTTACCTCTCCCTCTTTTTTTTTTTTTTTTTTTTAACACCTCTCCCTCTTTAAAATGGGAATTGATTAGATTTTCTTTGGGTGAATTAAAAACATTTGATGATTTCTGTAATTATAAATATTTTGCTTCCATAGATATGGTGTATGGACAGTTCGAGCTAAATATAAAGAAGACTTTTCAACAACTGGAACCGCATATTTTGAAATTAAAGAATATGGTAATTTCTTACAATTAAAAGTTCACCTATAAAGAGTTAGTATTTTTGCAATAATTCTTTTCATGAATGAACTTAATGCAAAATCACTCCCAGATGAAGATGAGGCCACTTGCTGGTATGGTTAGAAGTACGGCTCAAGGGGGTGGGCAGAGTTGTCCAAATGCCTAGGCTCTAGTTCTAGCTGCCCTTGGTAACCCTGAACAAGCACACCAGTCTCTCTGGACTTGTCTTCCTCTTTATAGAGCCTCAAGAGACGTAGTCCCCTGAGGAACTTGACTAGTTAAGGTCCTTTCCAGAATTATGATTTTAGGAGAAACTTAAAGAATCAGAGTTGAGGTGAACAGAACCTGATAAGACTAATAGATGATTTACTGAATTCATTACAACCAGCTAGTGACAGAACAAGAACATTTGGATTTCCTTACCCCTAGTCCAGTGCTATTTTCCTTCTAGCTCACAAATTCCTAATACATTGATCCAAAATTTTAAGATATTCTTATTTTGAAATCAATCATATTAATGGATTAATAATTAACATATAAACAGCTTAACCTTTCCATTTCTTGTGGTTGTTTACTAGAGTATTTGTGTGCTCTGATATCAAATTTAACTTTCTTTTTCTTGAAGTCATTTTTTTATTCCCCAGGAGACTCATAATAATGTGGCAAATAACACGAATTTTAACAATTAACAAACGGTGACAAAGCAAATTTATTATAATGAAACTCAACTTTAAAGATTATAGGCTCTAAATAACATATAATCCTGACTGATCCCCCTTCCTCCAAGTGTTTTTGCTGCTTCTTGTAGATATCTAAAAATTCATCCACCTCTTATTATCTGCAGCCACACATTGATTTTACCACCAGGCTCCCTCCTGGTCTACTGCAACCCCCACTAATTGCTGTCTCTGCTTCAAAGATATTCTCTCTTGGTATTAGCCAAAATAACCTTGAAATGCAAACTTTGTCATGTTATTTCTCTATTGAAAAGTCCCCAGTATCTCCTCATTCCCACCTCTTTTTCAGCCTCATTTATACCACTCCAGGAATGGTGACTTTGCATTTGATGTTCCATCTGCCTGCAACACCCTCCCTCTCCCTCTTGCCTAGCCAACTCCTACTCACCTTTCAAGTCTCAGTTGAAAAGCCATTTATTCAGTGAAGTTTTCCCTAAATTCTTTTTCCTGGGAAGGATTCCCTGTACTTATTTATATCAGTTTTCATAACTGTCATCTGTCATTTAGGTGTTTGTGTAATTCTTTGCTTATGCCTGTCTTCCCTGCTTGACTGTGAGCTCATTAAGGGCAGGGTTTGTGTCCTTTTCATTGGTATATCACTGTTGGCAGGAGTATGCAGGCTACATGGCACCTAGGTACTGGATGAAAGGATGAAATATTTTCCTCTACTTCATATCCTGGGGAGAACACATCTGTCTTGATCTTTAATAACATAGGAATGCAGCCCAGAGCAACAAATTGCATTGCTCTTTTTCTTCTGTTTTTCACCATTTAGAAAACACATAAGCCCTATCTGAAGCCAACTATCTCACTTACTCTCCCGTGTCAGTCTTTGTCTACAATATCAAGGTCATACAATCACCCAATTTTCTACTAACTGTTGTGCAGGTTAATAGAATTAGAACCTGTAAGCCTCAGTACACAGTCTGAGTTAGTATAAAGAGAAGACAGTGCCATTTTGACAGATGAAATTGTTTTCTCTTGGGCAATCAAGATACCAAAGAGAGGAAAAAACCCTCCTTCCTTTCTGCCCTAATTTTTAATTTTTTATGAAGGTTCTTTCTTGTAGCTAATTGTAAGCTCTCTCTTCTTGACTAAAGTGAGAGTTTTATGTTGGAATTTGGAGACTGGATGGATTTTTCTACTAGATAAAAAAAGGAAATATTAAATAAGCAAGAAATTTCTTTTTCCATTTTGAATGTAATAAACATTTGTTGAGCACATACTATATTTGCGATTCATGAGAAGGATGGGAGGGGGAGACATACAAAGATAAAGAGAGAATAGTCTTTTTTGTTTCAAGGAGCCAATACTCTAGTGGAGGAAATAATCGATTGCCTATAATAAGTGCTGAAATCAAAGTATAAGTGAAGTGTTTCCAGTACATAGAGGATGGATTGACCTCTGATTGGCAGAATGGGAGGCTCCCCCAAAATAG
The DNA here is from genome assembly GCF_937001465.1 of Orcinus orca. Classification (NCBI taxonomy): domain Eukaryota; kingdom Metazoa; phylum Chordata; class Mammalia; order Artiodactyla; family Delphinidae; genus Orcinus; species Orcinus orca. Next base: position 107,262,413 of record NC_064564.1, on the reverse strand, counting down.
TGTTGTTGTTGATGATAATGATGACAAAGTGGATGTTGTGCTGATGTAGCAGCTTATCCAGCTAATCCAGAAATACAGTTGGTTGCTATGATTTAAAGACTACTCTAAATTAAATGGTAATGTTGCCTCTTTGTTTTTATTTTCAGTGTTGCCACACTTTTCTATCTCAATAGAAACAGAAAATAATTTCATTGGTTATAAGGACTTTAATAATTTTGAAATTACTATAAAAGCAAGGTAAGAAAGTTTTTTTTTTTTCAGATTATCTAGCTGAACTGAGTTCCAACTCTGGGGACAGTTGCCCAGAGTGAGATGTGTGATCTTTTTCCAGTTTTATTGAGATATAATTGACATATAACATTGTGCAAGTTTAAGGTGTACAATGTGTTGAGTTGATAGATTTATATATCGCTGAGATCTGTGATTTAGTGGCAATGTCTTCCATTACTTAAAAACCGACTGATTGAGAAGACACTATGCCTATAGTTTATTAGCTCATACTGATTTTAGCTGATTCTGATTTTAGCTTTGTTGGTTATTCACCAGAGGGGGGGTGGGAAATCCTAAAGATTTAAGTTCAATGTGTATGTTTAGGAACCAGCATGACTTAGGATATTGGGACTGAGATATGAAACCTTCACTTCTTGTCATTTTTAATGGCTTAATCAGCCAGCTAATGCTGCATAACTGCTCTAAGATCTAATGCCTTAAAACCATAGCCATTTACGAGTCAGCTGGGCAGTTCTGCTGATCTGGGCCAGGCCAACGTCAGTGGGGCTCGCCCATGTGCCTGCAGTCAGTTGGCAGGTCAGCTGGGGGCCAGCTGGTTTAGGGAGGTCTTACTCACATGCCTGGCAGCTGGCTAGCAGTTGACTGAAGCTACAAGGATGATTGGACCATGTGTGTTTCTCATCAACCAACTGGCTAGCCTGTAGCAGCAGCAATGCTCAAAGAGAGAAAATGAGAGCATAAAAGTCCTCTTGAGGTTTGCACTTTGAGACTGGCACACCATCACTTCCAACACATTCTTTTTTTTTTTTTTTTTTTTCTATACGCGGGCCTCTCACTGTTGTGGCCTCTCCCGTTGCAGAGTACAGGCTCTGGACACGCAGGCTCAGCGGCCATGGCTCACGGGCCCAGCCGCTCCGTGGCATGTGGGATCTTCCCGGACCGGGGCACGAACCCGTGTCCCCTGCATCAGCAGGCGGACTCTCAACCACTGCGCCACCAGGGAAGCCCCCAACACATTCTTTTGACCAAAGCAAATTACAAGACCAGCACAAAGGAAATAGACTCCTTTCACACCCAAGGAGCTGCAACGGTGGTGGATACATGGAGAGGTGGAGAATTGGGGTTATTTTTGCAAGCAATCTACCACAAAAGCTTAGGTCATTTAAAAATGACGATATACTGTAGTTATTAATAACATTAACTGATTTATATAACTATATGTGTCAAGCACTTTTGAAAGCACTCTGTACATATTACCTCATTTAAGCTTTACGAAAACTCTATGAGGTAGATACTGTTACTATCCCCACATTACAAATGGAAAAACAGAGGTACATAAATGTTAAGTAATTTGCCCAAGATCATACAACTAGTAAGTCACTTGGCCTGTCTCATTCCAGAATACATGCCCTCAAATGCTACCCTATACTGCCTCTCTTACTAGCATTTATTCCTCAAATAGAGTGTTTGTCCCTTAATCTAAACCAGCATAAAATGCTCACTTGACAGAGAATTGTAGAAATTGACTTCTTTTAATGGAGAGACTTATTTTTTTGTTCAAACTATGAATAAGGAAAGTTAGCTCTTGCTATAGTATTTGCTGTGCAGAAAGTTTTCTTTATTATTACTTTAATTCTAAACTAAAAAAGGAAGTATGCAGTTAGAATTTTAAAAAAGAACATATAACTCTGAGATCGGGCATGCTGCTTTTAAAAACATAAAAGAAGAAAAAGAGCAGCTCTCCACTGGTATCAAAATCATTGAAGAAGTGATGTGTCCTGTAAGAAAGGGCCCCAGACCTGACTCTTTTGATCTCCTCAAGATCAGTTTTTTTCATCTAGCACATAGTAATAAAAATCTGTACTTTGGCTTTATTATTGTAGCTTTATGAGGATGAAATATAACAGTGGATGGAAGGCACTTTAAAGTGTATCAAATGCTTTATGTAATTTTGAATTGTTATATTTTATCCAGATTTTATTATTGTAACCCTGTTAGCAAAACAATTTTATGGTATGATTGTTTGACAGATATTTTTATAATAAAGTCGTCAACGAGGCTGACGTTTATATCTTTTTTGGAATAAGAGAAGACTTAAAAGATAATCAAAAAGAAATGATGCAAAAAGCAATGCAAAGCACAGTGGTAAGAGATTCACTTGTACCTAAAGATCCGTCATGAATGCTAGAGATGGAAAGTGACTTAAAATTAATCTAGTCCAATCTCTCATTTTAAATAGGTGTGGAAATTGAAACTTAAAATCCTCTGTTGGTTTCTCACTATCCTTAGGATAAAGTTCACTTTCCTTGGCATCAGCTCCCCTCACCAGCCCATTTCTCCCTTTCTTCTCCCTTGCACTGGTCACTTCAGTTTCTCAAAATTACCCTAGTCTCTCTTGCCTCCAGGTCTTTGCAGAGTTGCTCCTTCTGCTTGGGAATGCTCTTTCCCTTTGTTCCCTCCTGCCTCTTCTTTGCCCAGGTAATTCCTTCTCATTCTTTGTCTCAATGTGGACACACTTTCTACTCCCTCAGGCCTTGAGTCGCTCTCAGTGGAGCACGTTTCACACTTCATTGCAGTGGTACTCAACCAGGGATGACTTTTACCCCCAAGGGGACATTTGGTAATGTCAAGAGACATTTGTGGTTGTCACAACTGGGGAAGAGGATCATACGGGCACTTAGTGGGTAGAGGCCAGGGATGCTGTGAAACTCCTTCAGGACAGTGCCCCACAACAAAGAATTATCCTGTACAAATGAGGTCAATAGTGCTGAGAAACCCTTCTTATTGTATGGTTTATTTACGTCTCTATCATTCTCTACACAAAACTCTTTGGGGGTCTGAATCATTCCCATTGTATGCCCAGAGCCAGCCTCGTTCCTGGCAAAACGTAGGTGCTCTATAAAAATTTATAAGTGAATGAATGAACTCACTGGGAAGTTATTGGTCCATGGTCAAGGGCTAGTGGTTGCTGGAGCTCAGAGTAGAGCCCTGGTCCCCTTTTCTCTAGTTCAGTGTTCTTTACATTATACTGTGGATGGTAAGGGTTCATGTCATTTTGCTCACTGCTGCATATTCACATAGTTTGTATCATCAGTAATTTAGCCTTTTTTCTTTCAAAATACAGTTTTATTTCTTTAAGATATAAATTAAATGCCTCTTTTTAATGCAAGATTCTATGCTAGACACTGAGATTTAAAGCTACATAAGACAAAATCCCTGGCCTCGTAACACTCAATTTCAGAAGAAAAAAGAACGCAAAATCTATTTTACTGTTGTGGTTAATAATTAAATAATATCATGTGACTTAACCCCATATCCCATTACCCATTGTGTGTTTTTAAATTAGCGTTTCAATATGTAAGCAGCAAAGTACAAAGTAAATATCATAAAACCCCATAAACTCTCAGTTAAGAGCAAAAGTAAGCTGAGAGGTCTAGAAAGATGATGACTCAGTGATTGGAAGAAGTCATCTTTGCCAGCTAGTACAAAAAAGGCCTGTGAAATCAAATGATATTTAAGACGCTTCCGTGTCAAAATTCTAAAGAAATAGATTAGAAAATAACATTCTGGGCTTAACTGTGGACTCATTTACTCACTTTAGTGGTGACAATAAAGCATTCCTCTGACATTTGTCTTCAATTGAGAGGCTAGTAAAGGCACATTTTGTTCATTTTTTCCTTATAAATTCTTCTGTGAAATAACTCTTTCATTTTCCCCCTTTAAACAGTTGATAAATGGAATTGCTCGAGTCACATTTGACTCTGAAACAGCAATTAAAGAATTGTCCTATGGCAGTCTAGAAGATGTAAACAACAAGTACCTTTATATTGGTGTGACAGTCATAGAGTCTACAGGTGAGCTTGGTTTTTTTTTTTAAACTTTCTCTTGGGAAATATTTAGACAGCATTTTCAAGGTATAAATAATTTCTACAGTTCTTTCACAGTTTACTTCCTTTTATAGTTAAGTTTTATTTTTTACATCATTAAAAACTTGGATTAAAGTATAGCTCTGCCACCCCCTAGTCACTTGGTCTCTATTGCCTCACTGGCAAGAATGGGATAACACCTGCCCATCTGGTATTCCAAGTGGGTCTGCAACTTATCTGGCGTGAACATCTGGCACCCCGATTTTCTCACCCAGTAAGAATCAAAATCAAAGAGATTATGTGTGTAAAAACATTTGATAAATCACCATGCAAATGAAAGTATTACTACTATCATTGTTTTCGTCCCCTTAGCTGTACAATGATGGAGTTGAACAAAGTGTATCCTAAAGCCCTTTTCTTCTGTAATAGTCAGTAATTCTATTTAAAATTGGAGGTAATGTTTCTAAAATAGATCCAATAGTAGTATATCCCTCATAGGGTTATGGTGAGGATCAAAGAGTCAGTATATGCAAAGCACTTAAAACAGCACCTCTTCTTCCTCCTCCTCCTCGTCCTCCCCCTTCCCCTCCTCCTCGTCCTCCCTCTTCCTCTCCCCCTCCTCCTCCTCCCCCTCCTCCTCCTCCTCCTTCTTTTCTCTACCTACTTCTTTCTTAGCATTCTTAGCACCTTGTCTAGTACTCTTAATCCTCACTCCAATGGTTTTAATAGTTATTAATTATTACTCCAAGTTGGGTTACTTTGTCTTACTTCTGATATGTCTTGATTACTAATGTAACTTATATTTTCAGGTCTATATTGAATCCCCAACCAACCTCGAACAAATAATTTAACCACACTGAGGCCACTTTTTTTTTTCAATAAAATGACTGTTAGACCAAATTATTCCTAAGTCCCCTTCCACCTCTTTAAATTTTCCTTCTGGGTAGCAGAATGAATAATTGAGGTAATTATCGAGTTATTAAGCACTTTGTATGCATCTGATGCTCAATAGATGTGGGAGAATGATGATGACTTTATACTCCCTGCCCTGGCTGTGTTTTTGACATTGTTTTAATGTTTCTTTGTTACTTTTATTTTTCTCAATTTATTACAAACAAATTCAGCTTAAGCAGTATTTATTAGATATGCAAAGAGTGCTGCTAAATATGCAGGCTTACAAATATTAATGATGCGTAATCCCAGTACTCAAGTGGCTTACAAACAAGCATCTATAAGACAAGTAAACAAAGAACTCTGAACAAGAAGGCATTCCACATGTGCTCTAAGAAAAGTGCTTAATGCTACTGACCTTCAGAAGAAGATGAGCTCCTAGGTGATTGTTGAGCAACCAAGAATGGTGTCCTGAAGATGATTGGTCTTGTTGTGAAAGATAAGTAGGGTTTTGAGGCAGGGATAACAGCCAGGATGAAGTGGGGCACCCTTCACAGAGTGAACATACCAAGAGTGGGAGGTGAAACTTGATCTTTGAGAGTAGCAGATTATTCCTTTCACTGAAGTATAGGATATATATGTAGGGGTATTAGGGATGTAATACTGGAAAGGAGTTTGGGGATACTAGAACTTTGTATATCATTCTTAATAGTTTAGCTTAAGTTTTAGCTAATGGGTAACAAACACTGTTGGGGTCTTGCTAGTAGACCCTCTGGGCTCTCTCTACCTCAAGCTCTCCTTTTATGTCTTCTCCACTTCTCTCCATATCCCTGCTTTCTAAAGGTGAATGCCCTTTAAGGCTTAGTCTCTGGCCTACCCTTTCTTCTCTCCTTAATGCCTTATACATATTTAACTGAAACTCAGGCCACTGGTGAAAAGTGGTGTCCCTTCCTTGAATTCTTCCTCAGTCCAATCCTATTGCTCTACTTCCATAAGGACCACCTCTGCCCACAAGCCTTGTGCGTAAGGCTTTGGAAACTCCTGAGAAGAGTTTAGACTCTTCTCTGCACTGCCCCTCTGAACCAAGACCCATATCCTACTTGCTGTTGGTAAATGAATGAGTGCAGGAATGGAGTGAATGAATGAATGAGTAGGTCTGTGGAGACATATGAACACAAAATAGCTCCCCACACAGATCAGTACACTCCTAATAAAGGTCAACATAATCCTTGTCATTTCTTTAGGTGGATTTTCTGAAGAAGCAGAAATTCCTGGCATCAAATATGTCCTTTCTCCCTACAAACTGAATTTGATTGCTACTCCTCTTTTTGTGAAGCCTGGGATTCCATTTTCTGTCAAGGTAGATGATGGGGGGAAACTGCTAAATGTGATTATCTTTTTCTAAAAATATGGGGGTGGCAAACAAAAGAAGGATGATGGAGAGGCAAATCACAGAGGGAACTCATTCTGTGTGTGAAATCTGCCCCTCTGACTATGTGGTGGGTGGTGGGAAACTGCAGACCAGCTTCAGCCTTGGGGATGATATCAACCCTTAGGGCAGTATCACTATTTAGTAAGATAGCCTGTGTTAAGCATTCCCTAAATGAGCATTGCATTAAATGATATGTAAATAAAACCCCATAAGTCTATAGTTCAAAAAACACTAAAGTTTAAAATTATTTGGCAACGTGCTCTTTAAAAGTCTTAAGACAGAGATAGCATTCCTTGAAAATAAACCCCTTTCTCTCACCATTTTTTACTTCCTGTGTGTCTCTGAGGGCACATTTCTGTGCTTTTCACTCTGCATTCTCTTTGTACATAACTCTTGTCTGATCTCATCTCTCTGTATTGTTCTCCATCCTTTCCATCTTGACACTTTGTCTGTCCCTGACTCTTTTCTGTATGTTTTTTTTTTCTCCTTTACAATATTTTCTCTCCTTCCTCCACTTTTCCTTTTTAAAATGCTGATAGTATGGAGTTAAAACATTCATTTGACCTTTTAATTATATTTTATTGTAGATTAGTATTCTATATCTTATTATATATAAAACATGCTTTATTACATATATGTTTTATTATATTTATAAAATGGAAATTTTTATTCCCTATCCTTTACAAAGCTAGAGTAGAATTTTTTTATTCTTTGAAGATGTGTTGCTTTTAAAAATCAACTTTAGGATAATTAAAATGGGTTATTTATTACTTACCGTAGGTCACTGGCCTTTAAGAGAAAAAAATTTACTAGACCACAAGCAAGCTTTGGACATGCTTATAATTTCTTAGTATATATACAACATATTTAATAATATATAACATATTACTATATAATGCATATGGTAATTTATAATATATTATGGAGTGTATTAATATATATAATACAAGATCACAAAATATGTCACTATATAGAATTTATTATTTTTAAATATATTTTATATATTTCATATCACATATACAAATAAATAATATAAAATATATCTTTGTAGAAATTCTATATGTCCATATGCATGGCAATGAGAGGTAGAGTTTGAGAAAAAAGAAGATGCACTTATTGTTTCTCATATCCAAGAGAATCATTCCCAGAAGTGATTGCCTCATTTTTTCCTTTATCCAGTTCTCAACCAACTGAACACACACAGAAATTAAATAGCAGAAGACCTTATCACATCTACTTGGCAGACCTAATGTGATGATATTTATATTCTGAGTCTTCTCGATATACAGGGGAATCCATTCAAGAATGATTTAACTAAATAAGATTAAACCTTTCTATATATAAGCTGAGAACATGCTTCTTTTTCCTGAATTGAATATGAATAATTTATACATTGGTGAGGAGGAGGGAAAATTATTTCAGAATTGTTATGCTTTAAAAGAAGTGATGAGCTCTTGAAATGAATTTGGACTGTTCTGACAAACAGGTGCAGGTTAAGGATTCACTTGACCATGTGGTAGGAGGGGTCCCGGTGACCCTGAGTGCACAAATGCTCGATGTAAACCAGGAGACAACTGACTCGGAGTCAAAGCAAAGTGTAACAGGTTCCAGTGATGGAGTAGCTTCTTTTGTGGTGAATCTCCCATCTGAAGTGGTGGTGCTGGAGTTTAAAGTGAGCTGAATTCTTCTGTTAAATTTTCTGGGACAGTGTGTACTTTTGACTGTGTGTTTTGGCCAATGTGCAGAACAAATGCGGCAGATTTTATACATGAGTCCAGTGAACAGTTCCACAATTTTGCATCCAAAAAAATAAAAAAAAAGCACCAGAGGCAATCTGCAAATTCACTGAATGGTCCTTGAGGAAGATAAATCTATCAATTTTTTATTTGGGGTGAATTATATCTGTAAGACTGTATTAGAATCTAGAAGTATCAAAATAGGTATAGCAGTGGAAATCAGTGATAGAAATATTCTCTGTTTCCCACCCCCCAACTTTTTATCTCTTTTCAGGGCCACAAAAGAGCCAAACGTGGAAGCCTCTCTTTTTTCCAGCTGTATGAGTCACTCTACCTTAGAGCTCACTTAATATTCTTCTCTCCTAGCAAATAATATTTAGGTTTCCAATCCCAAATAAAAAATGAGTAAGTTAGTAATGCATGTCAATGACCCCAGCATGCATAGATTCACCATCATCTACTGAGCCCGTACGAAGTGCTAGGCATTGTGCTAACCATTTTGCAGCTGAGGAAACAGAGGCTTTTAACCTTTCTTATGGTTAAATAACTTATCCAGACTTAATAAATGATGGTACTCAAGAGGCAAACCAATGCCTGTCTCACTCCCGAGCATGAGCTATTAACCAACCCCTCTGCTGTCAAAGGCCGATATTGGTGCCATGATATCATTTCTGCCCCACTCTGTTTGTAAGCCCTTCTCTGTGCCACGACTTCGCAATGAAACTGGGCCAGAGAGTCTGTGTGATGTCCATTCACGACTCCTGTCCCCAGTCCTCAGGACCTCCCCACTGCTACCCTTCCAACCCATAGGAAAAGGAGTCCCCAACTCACCATGACACTTCAGGAAGGGTGTCAATATTTGTTGCAGGAGCATCTTTCTCTCTTCACTTCACCAGACTTTCCCACCATAGCCTACAATCCCATATTATCCCAATTATTGTCCATAGCCCTTCTAAAGTTACTTGATACCGCAGCTGTACAAACACTTTGGAGTAATGGATTTCTTTTTTCTTTAGAATTTGGTGTTGTGAATTTTAGAAATTTATAAAGCAAAGAAAGGAATTGAAAAGTTATGTTTCACAGAAAACATTAAGTCACAGTCCATGTATCTTTTTTCACTTTTTTCCTTTTCAGGTCAGGACCAAGGACCCAGATCTTCCAGAAGAAAATCAGGCCAGCGAAGATTACCGAGCAATAGCATATTCATCTCTCAGCCAAAGTTATCTTTATATTGACTGGACTGAAACCTATAAACCTTTGCTTGTGGGAGGACATCTGAATATTGCTGTTACCCCCAGAAGTCCATATATTGACAAAATAACTCACTATAATTACTTGGTAAGTATATAATGATAGATTTACATCTATCTATTCCCCCACCTGATTTTCCTTTGCTTATAGAAAAGCGTTAGAATGATCCCTTACATATATTCTTACAAAGCACTTTCAAAAACATCATCTAATTTGATAATCAGTTTTTCAAAAGCCTTTGAGACAGGGAATGATTTTCATGACTACTTCACAGATGAAGAAACTGAGGGACAAAGAGGTTAAAGACTCACTACAGTCACTCAGATGGGAAGAGGAAGGTTGTGATTAGATTAGACCTGGGAACCTCTGACTGTGTTATATGCCTTTCACCAAAGACAGCCTGATTCCTCCATAGAGAGAGCTTGATTAAATTCTCACATTACCTCTGCTCTACTTCATGGCCAAAGATTACACGCCTAGACCCATTTAAAATATGTGCATTTCACTGGAAAAAAGAGGGGACCCAAATCCTGCTCTTAAGGGTTGAGTCATATCATACCTGCTCCAGCAACATCCCTGTTACATCACTTAAATTAATCGGAGGTGTCAGTCAAGGCCGTCAGTGAAAGGTAGGAAAGAATGTAAAAAAAATGTTAAGGGCTTCCTGACAATTACCCAAGAAATGGAATTAATTATTCTGATGATCAGGCCAAACAGGTGATGATGATTTTTTCAACGGTTTTGAAGAAGAAATTAAAAAGTAAATGAGGACCATACTGACTGATGAATAATTAGGGGACTTGTTTAGGGACTACGTACCAAAACCACATACACAGTCCTGTTCTCTAAGGACAATTTAAGGGATCTCTGAGGACATTTTGGCTTCATATGATTTTTAGGGTTTTTTTTTTTTTTTTAACCTCACACCTCCAGTTTAGAACCTAACCTCTGGCTTTAAAACTTAAGGCCAGAAATTAGGGAAAAATAAGATGCACTCTACCTCCTCATCTACATTTTTTAATCAACTAAACAAGTAGATGTTAATGACAGTGTGATGACTTTAAACAGATTTGAGGTCAAATTTTAGCTCTCTGAATTCGTAGCTAGGTGGTTTTGAACTGAAATCAATATGACATTTAATTACTTCCTGAACCTCAGTCCCTTTATCTGCACAATGGAGATAGTATTCCTATCCTTCTGGTTATTACGGGAACTAAAAGAGTTAATTAAATGTACAGTTCCTGGAACATAGTAGGCCCATACAATGTTAACTTTCTTTTTCTTTAACGTAATTTCTACTCCAGCTCCAAGCTCCATCCTGAAGTAAATGTTTTGTTTTTGTAATTACCGTTGCTACTGCTGTTTATTTTTAGATTTTATCCAAGGGCAAAATCGTTCACTTTGGCACAAGGGATAAACTTTCAGATTCAGATTATCAAAGTATAGACATTCCAGTGACACAGAACATGGTTCCTTCAGCTCGTCTCCTGGTCTATTACATTGTAACAGGAGAACAGACCGCAGAATTAGTGTCCGACTCAGTCTGGTTAAATATTGAAGAAAAGTGTGGCAACCAGCTCAAGGTAAGCCACAAACTGTAAGTCACAATCCAACTTTCTTCTGAATAAAGGGGCTGTAAATGCAGCTATCTGTGAAGTTTTTGTGTCATACAAATGATATTTTCTTTTTCAAACGACCTTATAGGTTCATCTGTCTCCAAGTACAGATACATATTCCCCTGGCCAACATGTATCTCTTAATATGGCAACTGAGTTGGATTCCTGGGTGGCTTTAATGGCAGTGGACAGTGCTATATATGGGGTGCAAAGGACAGCCAAGAAACCCCTGGAAAGAGTTAAGTAGTGCATGGCCTTGGTTACTGGGGTGGCCCTATGCAGTGCTTCACAAAGTGTGGCCACTAGGGTAAGTCGTGGGGGAAGAATTAAGGGAAGACTAGACCTGCTTTTCTATAGTCTACTCAAAACAGTGACTCTTAGGAAGGTAAGCCATCCTAACATTAGTCTCTAAAGGCCAGGTCTATCCATTTTTACTTTTCCAAGTATGGAATTAAGTACTTTAAAAACATATGCCATGATAGCAATTACATTCATGGGCAAAGTGCCATTGATTGGGAGGGTTTGGAGATTTGGGAGCAGGGAGCTTTATAGTAGCAGCAACAGAGAAGAATGAATAGGCAACCACTGGGGGTTTTTTGGGTTTTTCTTACTCATTAAAATCTGTGGCCCAGAAGAATCTGAAAATGATTCACTTCCCCTAAGTTCCCATTTATCTCCCCTAAGCTCTGCTTCTATTTTCTAGGATTGAATTTCTTTGAAGGAGGAAGAAAGAACTGAGAAACTATTAAGTTAAAAACATTCAGAAAGGAAAAAATGTTTGGGGTCAAAATTAAAACTGGAAAAAGCCTCCCCCCGCAAACAAGTTCTCACCCACTTATAACCTAGAGCCCTCTTCCCCAAAATACAAGAGATTGTGCTCTTTTTTCTTTTAGTGACTTAAAAATTAGCTTGTTTATTAATTCACTTATTCATATATTCACTCATTTATTCTTTTTTGGACATTATATTGATTGCAGTATGCATTCTGTGTACAAAACAGCATGGGGTCAATTTCGAAGAATCACCTCATCAAAGCTTAAGACTTAGTTCTTGATTTAATTTTGAATAGGTATGTATTTCTAAATACAAAAGGACAAAATAAAGGAATGAAGTTGGGAAATTTGGTCTTTGACCATTTGATAAATGAGTGGGCTGTGCATTTCACAGATTTGTTAGAACCATGTAACAACTTGTACCTTTAGTTTTTCAGAGGAATGATTTCCACATCTGAATAGGCTCACCGTTTTGCCTTTAGTTAATTCCTAAGAATTATTAAATTAACTAACTACCTCTGGACAGGTATTTCAAACTTTAGAGAAGAGTGACCTGGGCTGCGGGGCAGGTGGTGGCCGCAACAATGCAGATGTATTCCACCTGGCTGGACTCACCTTCCTCACCAACGCAAACGCAGATAACTCCCAAGAAAATGGTAAAACACTCAGTACTTTTTGTTTATTCTTCAAATTGATTACTGAAATTTACATGGATGATTTGCCTCCCAGACCTCAGTTTTGTCCCTCCTCCAGAATATTCTCTAAACTGATCTTATAATGGCATGACTAGGTAACTCCTCTGTATAAAATGTTTCATTAGCCTTCAAGATACAGTACAAATTCTTTACTGTAATACTCAAGGCCTTCCACGATCCTCTCTCCAGCTCTTTCCAGCTGTTTCTCATCTCACTCTACATGACCTTATGTCTAAGCCATACAGAACCAAGGTAGTTATGGGTGGCACTATTTTACATCTTTGGGCCTTTCCTTATTAGGACTGCTTTCCCTTTTATTAGCCTGAAGAAGCTAGAAGAAGAATCATCTCCTTGATTTGGCCTCTTCCCCATATAGAATTGATCATGCCTCCTCCTTTAATAGGGGGAATACTATAGGGAGGACTAGATGTATTTATAGCAGTGCATCATTGTACATTCTTACACTTAATTACATACCTTGTCTCAGTAACTGCACTGGGAGCTCTTTAAGGGCAAGGACCACATCTTAATCATCTTCTTTCTGTGGTTTTAAAATTGTTCATAATTATACATGATACTATTATTTGTAATAATATAAACACCAAAAATAATTAAAATACCATACCTAACAGAAACATGGCTCACTCTAAAAGCTTAGATATTTCCTTGTAATCAGTGGATCAAAAAGGTTGCAGGATTAAAAACCAAATTCAGATCAAACAAGTCAAACTGTGTGACAATAGATTGTGAGCCCCTCTAAAAACAAGTCATATTGAGATGTGTAGTGTGCGGTGCCTAGTCGAAAGTAGGCTCTCAATGTTTGTTGAATGAATGACGTGAATGTTTTAAAAAGTTAAATAATTTCACGGAATTTTGTGGTTTTTGAGATTTTATCTCCTTTTCTCCCTTCTTTTTCTTTATCTTTTTAAAACAGATGAACCTTGTAAAGAAATTCTCAGGCCAAAAAGAATGCTGAAAATGAAGATAGAGGAAGAAGGTACTCTAAAAGTTTCATGTGATTGCCAAAAGGTTATGATCGTGTCATTCAAAAGCTGGAGAAAAGTAAACATTATCTAATTTCTCCTAATTCAAATAGAATGGGTGAAAAGAAAGATATGTACAGACATCTAGCTCACCTCCCCTGGAAAGGTTAATCCAAATTAATCCAATAGTTCATTTGCCATAACCTTAATCTGAGGGAAATAGGTCTTTGTTATTTCTATCTCTAAAATATAAAAGATTAACTTTTATTTGTCACAAATATTTCCTCTCTGTAAACTTCATCTAGTAATTAAAATCATATGCTTCCATTTTATTCTAACAAAATCCATGATTTAAGTAACTTTGAGATATACCTGGAAGTCTATCTCTTCTTGCATACACTTAACAGTTAAGAGTATTTTAGATAATTTTGGGTGGGGAAATAATCCCAACAGAAATTATTTTTAAGTATTATTTAAACAGAGATATGATAATTGGCAATGCTACAATAGAAAGAACATTGAGCCAGCAGTCAGTGCCCTGAGCTCAACTAATAAAGATGTTTATAGTAGTACAATAATACTTTCCATCTGTATATGAGTCATTTAAATTCTAACCTTCATTCTAAGTTTTAATGATATGAAAAGAGAGATACTGATTAATCGGAAGCACTTATGATGAGGAAAGATGCCACTGGTGAAGAAATGTTTGAAACCACAAACCACAAGAAATGTTTGAATAAAATAGGATTTTTAGCTTGAAGAAGAACATACCTGTATAGTGATGATAACTATCTTCAGATATTTGCAGGCTTCTCAGATCATTAACTTATTTTACTCAAAGGGTGCTGAACCCAAGGTGCCAGTTTCAAAAGTCAGTACTCAGCTTAGTTGCAGGAAGCCCTTAACCATTTAGTGCAAATCAGAGTGGACTACCTTATGAGGCCATATTCTCCCATTCCTAGGGTAGTTCCAAAGCGGGCCTGGACAGTCAACTAGCCATGGCTCTTGTGGGGCTGGGGTCCTATGACAGCAGAAATCCAGTATCCCTCAAGAGCCTTTCTAAGCCTGAGATGTTTTGACTCTATGCATAATCAAGGGCACTTTAATTATTACCATTTCAGCTGCTAAATACAAAGATAGAATGTTGAAGAAATGTTGTCGTGATGGAGCCTATCGTAATGATGATGAAAACTGTGAGCAGCGAGCCGCTCGGATTAAGATAGGCCCAAGATGCGTCAAAGTTTTCAAGAACTGTTGTGCCATCGCAAGCCAGATCCGTGCTGCCGAGTCTGGTAAAATTATCCAATTGGGAAGGCTACGTAAGTTTGACATTTTCGATTGGAAAATATGGGGAAATTGATGTAATTTTATGCTTCCAAAAAAGGTGGTTTACATGCTCTATTTAAAATGGGAAGTAGAAAAGATAACTTGCAAATGCTGTTAAGAAAAAAATTTTGTTGTCATTTTTGGGAATCAGAAGAGGTATATATAGTACAGAGCAGAGTGCACTAGTCCGTAGTCAAGACCCAGGCGAGTTTGAAGCTGACTCATTCTATAAACGTGAATGATTATTTATCCTCTCTGAGCCTCAATCTCCCCATTTTTAAAGCAAGAAGCTTGGGCCAGGTGATCTCTAATATGCCTTTGAGTTCTAAAATTCCATGGTTCTGTGATATTACAACCGTTAAAAATTCTGTTTATACCTATACTGACCACATATAGCAAAAGATTTCTAAATGTAGCATAACCTTAAATGTACTCACATAAAGTTGAAATCTTATTTCAATTTCAACCACAATATACATTTTCAGAATTTATAGAACTCTCATTAACATGTTTTCAGAACTTTTAGGACTTTCAATTCATTTATATACAGTCAAAACAAACAAAAGCAGAGTGACAGATCCTGTTTGATTGTTTTGCTTAACAGTATGTCTTTTTTTGTTGTTGTTACTTTTTTTCTTTTTTTAAATATTTATTTATTTATTTATTTTTGGCTGCGTTGGGTCTTCGTTGCTGTGCACGGGCTTTCTCTAGTTGCGGTGAGCGGGGGCTATTCTTTTGTTGTGGTGCGCAGGCTTCTCGTTGCGGTGGCTTCTCTTGTTGCAGAGCATGGGCTCTAGGCGTGTGGGCTTCAGTAGCTGTGGCACGCGGGCTCAGTAGTTGTGGCTTGCGGGCTCTAGAGTGCAGGCTCGGTAGTTGTGGCGCATGGGCTTAGTTGTTCCACGTCATGTGAAATCTTCCCAGACCAGGGCTCAAACCTGTGTCCCCTGCACTGGCAGGCAGATTCTTAATCACTGTGCCACCAGGGAAGCCCTTAACAGTATGTCTTAAATGTCATCATTCTGAGTGGATACATTTCTGCATAAATAAATTCTTGTGGCCATTTATCAAAACCAGGTTATTAGATATATTTAGGTTGTTTTCAGATTTTTGCTTATTACACGCAGTATTTTTTATGAACAATCTAGTACATATCCATTTTTCGTGGTCCAGTTTTTCAACTCTAATCATCTGGGTTGGCATCAGCTGCCTGGAATTCAGCCTCTGTAGCTCCCTCCTCTCTGTCCCTTGTTCTAGACAGCTTGGCCTCCCAAATTCCCATGGGTGGTGTTGCAACTCTGCCAGGGTCTGTATGCGTTTTTCTCCCTGCTCTAAAGCCTGTAAACTGCCTCCAGACAGTAAACCTGGATAATTTTAGGGTTCATCCAATCTGTCTCCCTTTTCTCAGGGATCACTGTCCTGGCTCACTTATGCTCTAATATTTGAAAGCTGTTGTGTCTGGTTTTCTAGTTTTCTTAAGGCAGAGGTGTAACTCCAGTCCCTATCAGTGCATCTTGGACAGAAGCAGACATTCTGTCCATTTTTATTATAGAAAATATAAATAAATTTCTGAGGTAAGGCAGAGAATAATATAAACCTCCCTATTTTACAAAATAAAAACAATTATTGTAATTTTTAAAATGCAAATAACTTTATAGACTAATTAGTATCTTGTATAATTTTCCGAACATGAAACATTTAGCAATTTAAAACACAAATTATTAAACATATTTTTATGCTTTATTCATTTTGTCAGTGTCACTAGTGGAGAAATCCTAAGGCCTTTATTGTTCTATTTTGAAATCACTAAACAAAATGTTTCATTGACCTTTCTGAAAATGTTTAAGCTATTGATTAATGTCCATATTTTAAAATTCAGCTCTAAGTAGAATTTGTGTTGTTTTTCCATAATCAAATATATTTTTCCCCCAGATATCAAGACTCTTTTACCAGTAACCAAACCAGAAATAAGGACTTATTTTCCAGAAAGCTGGTTATGGGAAGTTCATCATGTCCCCAAAAGGTATTATATTTCTTTGACTTTTCTCTGAAAAATATGGGAAAATGCAAATATTCTGACCAAAAATCTGGAAACTACCCATTTCCCAATATATTATTTAAGAGTTAAGATGATACCACCATTGGGTCAAATTTTATTTTACTTCTTTTTTTTTTAGCATGTGATTTCTTCTAATAATTGGTTCCAGGTCATGATTAACTCTTGGGGAAGAAGGGTACCATTCCATTCAACTTCATTCCATTTCAGGTAGTCTTTACCGAGCACAACTGTGTGCTTTACACTGTATTATGCAGCTGTTTTCATCCTGAAATATCTGTAACTACAAAACATTGATTAATAGGGAGAAAGGTTCTTTTCTTGTTAAAGTCCTTTATTCAACACATGTTTATAGAATGCCTACTCTGTACCAGGCACTGAAAACAGTGCCCCTTCCCTGAGTGTCATCCTTCCTCAGGTCGTCCGGCGGGGGGAGGGGGGGTTGGGGGGGCTCAAAGCACAGACTTTCCAAGGAGCCATCAAGGCAGTGAGTTCCGGGCCTGACATCTGACTTCTAATGGGTTTCCTGGCCTCTACCCTTGTCCTGCCTGATTCCTCCTCCACAGTGTTGTCCACTTCATCTGACATTGCCCCTTGGCTAGCATTTCCCCTCGCAGACCTTTCCACCGCTGTCCCCCACCCAGTGATTGGATGTACTGCCCCTCTCAATTAACTCTGTTGCACATATCACACAATATAATAATGTCCTGTTTACCTGACTGTCTTCCACATTAAAATGTAAATACTTCCAGGGCAAGGACTAAATTCAGGTTAGTTTTATATTCAGGACCTGGCATAAGGTCCGGCTTCTAGAGGCACTAAAATAAATTTGTTGAATCAATGCATACTGCCTCTGAACTTTTAAAAAGTTTTATTGGTACAGTTATTACAGTGAATCGCAATTTATATACTGAACTATTTCTTCCACTAGACCGTGAACTGCTTGAGAGCAGGACTGTATCTATGAGAGCTGTGTACTCAGTATTTAGTGCTATGCTTGACACAAAGATGGTGCACAATAGCTGTTTGTTGAATGAGTATAAGCTTGATCTTAATCAGAAATTTTTAGTTATATCAACTTCGTTATGAGCAGTGTTAAGATGCATTAGTATTTTGCTTCCCTATTTTAGAACATACTACACAATAAACATAATTTTTTTCTTTGAATTGTATGTTTTGAATTTGCAATGTTTCAAAGACATCCTTCTGAATTTGAATTCTCATAATACAAGTGAAATATCTAAAAACATGGAATGAGTATAAGAGTTACTGAATAAACTTCTTGCTTGATTTTTCTTTAATACCTGATGAGATTTTGTTCTGTTGTGATTTTTTTTCTTTATTCTAAAGTAGTATGAAGCAAGAATTCTGTTAATGCAAGCTGTCAATTTGGGTTAATCAATGTTCCTCTGTATTTGAATATATCAACATTTTAACTTTCAGAAACCAGTTGCAGTTTGTGCTACCTGATTCTCTAACTACCTGGGAAATTCAAGGTGTTGGCATTTCAAATAGTGGTAAGCAAATTGAAGTTATATGCTCACGTAAGGAATGATTTGATTTGGCAAAATGCAGTTTTTTGTTATTGTCTTTTTAGTTTACACAGGACTTAAGTGGTGTCATTTATTAAAACCTATTTTTAATGTATTACAAAGAGACTTAGATGTGCCCACATCATGGACTGTATCAGTTTCTTCTTTTGTTCTTCTATTAGCCATCATTTTATAAATACTGATGTGAAGCCCCCATTTTCCTTTGTATTTTCTCAGTGAGTAGAAGATTCAGTAGAGTTAGAGAAAAATATGTAATTTCTCTCCTGGACTAGTGCCCTTTTGTGGTGATTTAGTGCAGACACTTTATAAATAATTTCAGGCTTGGCTTGTTTGCTCACTATATTTTGTTCTTATAAATCTTGGTTTCCACAATCAAAATTTTATGCCCATTAAACGGAACCAATAATGAATATCTAAAAAAGAGATTTGGTGCTTTAGTTAATAAACATTCTCATGCCTTAAATAGAATTAAATATTTGTTGGACAAATGAAGTTTTCTGTTAATACTAATAATTATTGAATGAAGAACAGTGATAAAAGAATAGATCTTAAAAGTTCTTACCACAAGAAAAGAAATTTGTAATATGTGTGGTGGTGGATGTTAACTAGACTTATGTATACAAATATCGAATCATGTTGTACACCTGAAGCTAATATAATATTATACTTCAATTATAGCTCAATTTAAAAAAATCAGTGAGTAGAAAATTCAAGGACATGGGGTGTTAGGGCAGAGAAAAACATCATCTAACTTTCGTTTTTTCCTTGAAGCAAAGCAAATCTGAGACATTTTAGTACTAATAAGGCATTATGGGAATTCCCTAATATGCTTCAACTTTGCTTTCACTTTGGGCTGAAGGTATATGTGTTGCTGATACTCTCAAGGCAAAGGTGTTCAAAAACGTCTTCCTGGAAATGAATATACCATATTCTGTTGTACGAGGGGAACAGATCCAATTGAGTGGAACTGTTTATAACTATAGAACATCTGGAATTCGGGTAAGTATTTATGGTATGTTCAAATAAATGGAAAAAGTGAAGACGTCCCTGATTTTCTGAGAATTCTATTAATGGAATTATCACGTACACAGGCACACAAACTCAACTCAGTGAAGGAAAGAAGAAAAGAAGAAGAGTTAAGATAACTATGCATACAACTCCAATTCAATGAAGAATACAAGTCCTTAAGATAATCAATGTGCTGTGGAGGCTCAGAGAAAGATGAGATTACATTTGGTTCATTCATCACCCTGATCTCCTTACCTCTAACAACCCTTTCCTTTCCTCCATTTTAGCCATTCACACTCTTCACTTTGCAGATCTTGTCTTCCCCCCAGAAAATATGATTTCAAACATCTCACCAACTGACCACCTCCTACCTATCCTTCTGACTCATTAACCTTGTTACTTTGTAGCTACAGTTCTACAGCATCATTGAAACCTCCAGCTCTGTGACTCCATTACTTTTTATTCTTCATTAGCCTTCTTATGCTAAAGTCTTTACTTCACTCCTTGTTCAGGTTAGAATTCATAAGCCATCATTATAGCCTCACTGATTAAAAACATGTCAACTCCCTTGATCCCCTTTTGCTCTGGGGTACACTCTGTGAAAAACTCCAGCCATGGCCAGACCCACCATTTGCCTTCTTTTTGCCAACACATTTCTAAACAGAGTTATACATTAGGCTGTCTGATTTCACTTGAAAATCACAATCACAAAATTTTATATAGGAACTCAATGCAGTCTGAAAATCTGACTCTTTTTTTCAAAGCTCTAATTTTATTCTTAGACATGAGTATTTCAGTGGTCTCCAAAAATTTCGCTTACAGCTCCCTAAATCTTTTTGGAAAAACTAAGTACCCCATTGGCACATTTTTAAATTGGCATCTAAAATTTTTCATCATAAATTCAAAAAAATATGCAAATTTATAACTCTGGGAATACTTGAGTATTGATATTTTAAAAATAAAACTGTTATATCAAACTTTTAAAGGTATATAGCAGAATCTAAATACCATAGCAATCCATTAAAAAATACCCAAATAAACTCTTGTGAACAACAGATTATATACCATTCCTTTTATCTGTGAACTCATATTTCCATTCCACTCTCCTAGTGTTATATATTTTACACTTGAATGTTTTCTATCGATCAGTCTCTCATACTTTGATGCAACAAAAATATGTACATACACTGAAATTGAATTATTTTTAAGTTTTATGATTATAAGTCTCTAAGTGTCAAATAATTGCTTGCTGATCTAGTTAAAAATGTATTCAGGTTTTGATAGGTATTATCCTGAATTTATAAATTACTGTAAGGGAAACTGACTTGTCTACAATATTGAATTTTTTACATCTCTTCATTCTTTTGCTTTATGTACTAGGTCAGGGGTCAGCAATCTCTGGCCATGGGCCAAAACTGGCCTGCTCCCTCTTCTTTTATGGCCTATAAGATAAGAATGTTTTTCACATTTCTAAAAGGTTGAGGAGGAGAAGTAGAAGAAGAATATTTCATGGCACATGAAAGTTATATGAAATTCAAATTTCACTGTCCATAAATAAAGTTTAAAGCCACACCCATTGTGTAGGTATTATCCATGGCAGAGTTGAGTAGTTGTGACATAGACCGTATGTAGTGCTTTCGTTGCATTGCACTGCTGCTCAGAGCACCACAAAGTGCAATGACATAATTATAATTAGACAATATTTTAAGTGTCACACATCTCATGGTACTGCCATATTTTATTTAATTTTTAAACTATCAGTGCAGTATTCATCATATCAAAACAAGAAACAAGAACATCTGAGATATCTCAGGGTAATTACCAATTAATTACCTTTCCTCTTGAGTACAGATCACACTTTCCTATTTCTTTACATCTAGTAACTTCGCATTGACCCTTGGACTTTCTTAATGAAATGTTATAGAGACTCTGGATTCTATTACTATCCTCTGAAGAGTTTTCATCTTCGTTTGTGTGTTTTAGCAGGCAGTTGGCTGAATCAATCTCAAACTTTGAAATCTCATTTCAGTTCCTTTAGCCTTAGCTGGGATGCTTAGAGTCTGTGCTGTGCGTAGTTCAAGGGTTGACCAGGTTTGAGCAAAGTTTATATGGTGAACCTGGAGGTCCTTCACTTTTCCGCTGTGGTGGCTGCGCCATACTCTGTCCCCTGGTTCTTTAAGCCAATAAGATGGCAGGTTCTACTGGAGGTTTAGCTACTCCTTAAGGGACTAATGGTGACTGCCCTCAGGTTAAAACTGTAAAAAAATAGGACCCTCACACAGTGTCCCTCCTTTCTTCTGAGTGTCACCTTCTCTTCCAATCTCTAGTGCCTTCAGGTAGTTTTTGTTTTTTTTTAAATATGTATTTTGTCTAGAGCTTATAGTTATTATTTGCAGAAGAGTTATCCAAGTAGGAGCTACTTGGCTATTTCTGAAAGCAGAACCACTGCCAGAATTTTTGGTTTTTGGGTTTGTTTTTTTTTTTTGATATTTGATATCAGTTTCAAAAGTTGCTATCTCAATTTACTAAGAGTTTTTATAATGAATTCATGTTGAATTTGATCAAATCACTCTTCTGTATCTAGCCTTACCTACCTTACCCCAGCTCTCCAGGGGGAATCATTGGCCTCCAGTGACCCAAAAGTCTTCTTTAACTCCTGCCTCACCCACCCTAGTTGTTGTGTTTCCCAAGAAGATAGTTAAGAGGGAAAAGGAGCTTACCGTTTTTGAGAAATTCCTCAAAATTAGTTGTTGAATGTTGTTACTCCTCCTTGTTTACCTGCTTGATTTATTCTGGATCTTACAGATTTATTATTTGGGGTATAGTTCTGTCAGTTCACTAGATTTTGGAGAGGAGATGAAAAATATTCACTGTTTGAGCCAGAAGTCAGTAGGTATCATTATTATCCCCATTACAAAGATGAAGAAATGGAGGGTCATGCAATGTGCTCTTGCCACACAGGAAGTGGCAGAGCCAAGATTTGAACCTAGGTCTTTCCGGAGCCAGAGTCTGGCTGTATAATGGGGTACAGGTGGGAAGTTAATAAGAGGCAAGATTGGAAAAGTTGGTCGGGGGCATATTAGGCAGGACCTTAAATGCCAAGAGATGGAGTTTCCAGTCTTTCATAAAACCATTTATTGAAAACCAAAGGCTGAGCTATAAGATACAAAGTTGAATAAGACACACAGAGTGCCTGAGACTGGGCTCCCACTGCCTAAAATATAAACATGTAGAGAGACAGTGTAACAAATGCTATCATGACAACATGAACAAAGAACTTCAGTAGTGTTGTACCCGATTTAGTAGGTAACAGTCTAAGGAAGGTTAGATGTTTCCGAGCCAGTGTTGAGCTTTCTAGACATCCTGTCACATTGCTAAGCTCTATGGCAACTGGTTGTGTGTTTTAGAAAATCTGAAATGAGCTTTCTCTACAGCCTTGGAATCTAAGGGATTATTTAACGAGTACCAGGGGAGAGTTTTTGTCCAGATGAATGTAATCAGGGCGTGCTTTCCTTATCATAAAATGTTTTGAAATAATTGTTCACTGGTGATATTTCAGTTCTGTGTTAAAATGTCTCCCGTGGAGGGAATCTGTTCATCGGGAAGCCCAGACATTGACCCTCAGGGGAAAAGTTCCTCCAAATGTCTGCCCCAGAGAATAGAGGGCTCCTCCAGCCACTTGGTGACCTTCAGCGTGCTTCCTCTGGAAATCGGCCTCCACAACATCAACTTCTCACTGGAGACTTCTGTTGGAAACGAAATCTTAATAAAAACATTACGAGTGGTGGTAAGAAAATATGCTTTAAAAAAATTCTTTCAAAAACACTTTTTTCTTTCTGAAAAAAAAAGTTATCAGCAACTCATGCTTAAGTGATTCAGAAAGAGACACACAAAGAGAAAATTATAAAACAAACATAACAAAATGTTAACATTTGGGGGAATCTGGGTGGAGGTTATCTCAGATATTTTTGGACTATTCTTATAACTTTTCTTTAAGTCTGAAATTATGTTTTTAAAGTTTAAATAAAACAATGATGCTTGCTCATTGTAGAAAGCATGGAATACTGAAAAACCACAGAGAAGAAAATTAAGACCACCAAAAACCCCTACAACCAGAGATACCCGATTTTAACATTTTGGTATATAGTTTTCTGGAGTATTTTTTTCCCCCAACACATTCAGAAAATGTTTTGAAATCTGTGCCAGATATTATGCTAAATACTGGAGCTACAGCAATAAATAAGATGGGATCCATGCATTTATAGTTTAGAATTTATAGCCTAGAAAATTTTCCATTTTGTAAATGAGTAAACAGGCCAAAAAAGGAAGAAAACTACCATTTCTTAAGTACTGTTTACCCACACAGTCTGTTGAGAGTTTTCATGTTATCTTTTTAAGATTAAGATTCTTGGCAAGAATGTTAATGACAGAACTGGGTCTTCCGAGGTCTTCATTCTCTGAGTTCTGTTTTCAGCCATGAATTCACTTTGGTAAACATGTATTGACTTATTTTGTGCAAGGCACATTCTATTTTCTATACATCTTTGCATGGTGGTTCCATGCACAGATTCTGGAGCCACACTGCCTGCGTTTGAATCCTGGCTCCACTAGCAGTGTGGCATCAGATAAGTTTCTTGATCTCTCTGGGTGTCAGTTTCCTTGTATGTCACATGGGAGCACTACCCCATAGAGTATTTTTGAGGTTAAATGAGCTAATACATACAAAGCACTTAGATCAATTACCTGGCTTATAATAATTTCTATTTAAGTGTTTGCTCTGATCATCATGCAAATAGCCAGAAAATCTTATTCCTGGAGGTAGGCATATAAGTATTTAAACATACTTTGCCTTCTCCAAAAAAAAAAAGAATTTTTTAATTGGAAAAGTAGTCAAGTTGATTCAAGCATTCAGGTCATATAAATTTAATTATGTTCTTAACTGAATGATTTTTGCCTTTATTTTAGCCGGAAGGTGTCAAAAGGGAAAGTTATGCTGGCACTACTCTGGACCCAAAGGGTATCTACGGTAGGCAAAATGAGTTTGTATTTTATATGTTGTCTTTTGCCCTAGAGAGATGTGTAACCTGAAACACTATTTTTTAAAATGTTAATTGTATAGAATCAGAAATATCCACTTCTTAGTTCACTGCCATTTTTGATAGCATGTGTTATATTATAATCTGGATGGGTTTAGAACAAAGAAAAATAATCCCATTAGGTTTTTGTTTGTTTGTTTTGCTGCATGGCGTGGGTTTCAGGATCTTATTTCCCCACCAGGGATCAAACCCAGGCAGTGAAAGTACCAAGCCCTAACCACTGGACCGCCAGGGAATTCCCAAAGTAACCCCATTAGTTTTAAATACAAAGCATTGAAATAGTAATCATTGCATGACTTCCCTTATAAATTAGTCATTTTACCATTCTATCCATCACAATAATAAGTTATATAATATTTTTTTATAGAACCATCAGTCCAAAGAACACCTAAGAAAAAGTCTTTTACATTCTTATCTAACATGCATTATTTGATAACACAATAATGCTGATAAATTACTTAACAAAGCCATTCCTCATTGTTCCTGCTTCCTTGCTTTTCCTCCAGTTGAGATATTCTGAATCTTCCTTTTTTTTGGAATCTTCTTAAAGTTAGAATTGTGCAAACATTTGAGCACTTCATTAAGGCCTAAATACCTATGTATTTATGAAATTTAGAATGTTTTCAGTTAACAATTCTTTTCACCAAAAAAAGACAGACTACTGTAGTTCTTATTAAATGATTGAAATTTACCTTATTGTTGCATTGTATCATTCTTCTTTTCTTTCAGTGATACAGCAATGGAAAGAAAAAAAGTTTCCTTACAAATCAAGGCCACTATACTCAGAGTGCTATTTCCTCTAGGAAAGCAAAGAATTAATATTTACATTTCTAATCAGCTGAGTCCCATAAACTGAATAAGGATGACTTCATGCAAACTTTTTTCTCTAATCTTATCTTCACACAGACCTCCTCCCAGCCTGTGAAGGATATATGGGGAGATATATGACAAATTCTGAGGTTTTGGCCTCATGCAGTCACATCACACCTCAGAGCCACTGCTTCCTTTGTCTTCTCTTTCTCTTCCCCCTTATGCCTGCTATACTAACATTATTGCAAACAGCTTTCCAAAACAGCCCTGTCTTACCCATCCCAGGTGTGAACATCAGGCCCACAAGATGGCAATGATCTTTTATCGGGGAATAGATCTCTCCATCAAAAATCTTGGTTAAAAAAAAAGAATCTATGCCTCTTTCCAATCTTGTCACATGACTTTTTTCCCTTATCATTTTAGACAACTTAGATTCAGGCAGCTTTGTTACTTTCCAGAGTGCTAAATAGGGTAAAGATGACAACCAATTCTGTCTAGTTTATTTCAGAGATTTTATTAAATACTTCCAATCTGTGTATATTGGAATTGCT
Organism: Orcinus orca; assembly: GCF_937001465.1. Classification (NCBI taxonomy): domain Eukaryota; kingdom Metazoa; phylum Chordata; class Mammalia; order Artiodactyla; family Delphinidae; genus Orcinus; species Orcinus orca. The sequence continues at coordinate 107,236,542 of NC_064564.1, read as the reverse complement.
ATACTGCTATGATACTTTACAGTTTTTTTTAAAAGCCTAAAAAACATATTTGGAAAAGTAAACAGACAATAATGTTAGAGGAAATCTGAGAAAAATATCAGTGAGGGAGAATGAGGTATCAGAACAAATTGTAAAGTAATAGTAATTAAAATTATGTGACATCAGTTTAAAAAGAGACTAAACACAGAAACTCAATACACGAGACTAGCCCTAGCCTTTGGTTCCTGCTTTCTCTGCCTGACAAGCTCTCTCCCCCACCTCAGTTCTCAGCACATCATCATCATTGGTTTGGGCAGGCCCCTCTCATGTTTTATTTTCTCTCCTCATGCCTGACCTCCACTCCCATTTCCCTTCCTTCAAATGCCCCCAATCTAATATGCTTGAAATATGTCTTAGAGTATGGAGGAAAGGTTGTTTTGTGTGTGTATGTTTTTTTAACATATAAAAGGTATTGTGCTATAGGTCCTGTTCTAGTTCTTAAGTTTTTAAAGACAATACTGTGTTTTAAACAAATATTCCTATTGCTATACATGCATTTAATTCACTGCTTCTACACAGTATTTTATATTCTGTTACCAAACTCAGGTTCGGCTGTTTGCCACTCAAAAGGCAATAATTTGAGAGGCAAATGTCAATAGAAAGGAAAGATGCTTTAATCAGAGAAGCCGGCAATCTGGGGAGAAGGTGGACTCGCATCCCAAGACCAACTCCAAAGTTTCTGCTCAGCCATTACAGTTTTTAAAGGAGAAGGGGGAAGAATTTCAGTGAATCATCTAGGCAGGAGGTTGAATTCTGCATCATTCTCCATTGTGTGCAGACTGGCTGACTCTTCAGATGTTATCTTGCCCACGTGATTTGCCTGCAGGATTTCTGAAGGGGCTGTTGGGGGTAGAGAGCTAGTCATTCTTTTTTTTTTTTTAAATTTATTTTTAGCTGCGTTGGGTCTTCGTTGCTGTGCAGTGGGCTTTCTCTAGTTGCGGTGAGCAGGGGCTACTCTTGGTTGTGGTGCGCAGGCTTCTCATTGCAGTGGCTTCTCTTGTGGAGCACGGGCTCAAAGTGCGCAGGCTTCAGTAGGTGTGGCACGCAGGTTCAGTAGTTGTGGCACATGGGCTTAGCTGCTCTGTGGCATGTGGGTCTTCCCAGACCAGGGATCGAATCCGTGTCCCCTGCATTGGCAGGCAGATTCTTAACCACTGCGCCACCAGGCAAGCCCTTTTTTTAAAAAAAAATTTTATTTTATATTGGAGTATAGTTGATTAACAATATTGTGTTAGTTTCAGGTGTTCAGCAAAGTGATTCATTTATATGTATACATGCATCTATTCTTTTTCAAATTCTTTTCCCATTTAGGTTATTACAGAATATTGAGCAGAGTTCCCTGTAGAGCCAGTCATTCTTTAACTGCTTAATTCTTCATTTTTGCTTCTTTTTATTTAGGTAAAGGATCAACAGGTTCTTTGATTCTTCGCATGGTGTGCATTCAGGAGAGTATAAGTTAGGAGTTAGGTCAAACTGCCTAGTGATCTCATTCCTATAATTAGGTTCTTTTAAGGTTAGAGGGGGACAGAAATGGGCAAACAGGAAAGGGGCAAAAGAGCTGCTTTCATTTCCCCACTGTCAAACATCATTCCATTTCTATGGGATCAGGGGTGAAGCTCCATCTTCTGTAATTTTCTTCATGCTGACATAGGGCACCATATTCTCAGAGTGGAAAATGTCAACATGGGTCTGTAGCATCTTTGCTGACAATTTTAGTTGCCTGCTTACATATATGGGCAGAGTAAGATACAATTATTTTGATGCCCACAAAGATATCGTTTATTATGAGCAATAATGTTAATCCCATTCTCTTGAGGCCAGTTCTTGGAATTGTGATAGCCATAGATTCAGTACTGCTCAAAATGGAGCAGCTAATGTCATGGCTATAGTCTGGTCCTCATGCAGTTAGCTTTTTTCCTCTGGTGGCAGTTACAGTATCTGTAAAACAACTCAGGAATGTGCATCAGACACTCAGTCTGTGACTATTGTCCTAATCATTAACTGCTCATTTTTGTACGTGGGGGCCCTGCAGGGTTCTGCTCAGTTCCAATTCCACCACAATTTTACTTACCCATCCCCTAGTGACAGGTTCTCCACTACCATCAACAATGCTGCAATGAACATCCTTATTCATCTCGCTTTACGAATCTGTGTGAGAATTTATCTGGACTATGTTTTTTGGAGTTGAACTGCTGGGTCAAAGGGCATACATATACTGAATATCATTTACTTCTGTCACATTGCTCTTCAGAATGGCTGTACTATTTATACCTCCACCAGCACTGCATAAGGATTCTCCTTATTCCACATCCTCACCAACACTTGGTGTTACTCACCTCTCTAAAATGTGCCATTTTTAGGGGTATAAAGCGACATCTCATTATTGTTTTAATTTAGATTCTTCTGATTACAGTGATTTCTAAACATTTCTTCATATACTTGCTGGCCATTTGGACTTCCATTCTGTGAATTGACTATTCCTATCTTTTGCACTTTTTTCTATTTTCCACTTGGGTTTTCTTGTCTATTTCTTGTTGATTCTGTCTCTCATATACTTCTTTGAGCAGTCGTAGACCTTAGTGGGTTTTGAACAGTAATCTTTTTTTCTGATATAGTCAAATTCATTATAATTTCATTTTATGGTTATATATCTTAGTTCAAAAAGACATTATTGCTTATTTTATCCTGTTGGTTTTAAAGATTTAACTTTTAAATGTTTTAATCTCTCTAGCATCTACCTTTATAAGTGATGCCTTGATGGGTCTTTTTTATGATCTCTGACAAGGAGTAAAATTGACTTCTCTTAGTTTTAGCCTTTTTTTCTGTACATTTTCCATCTAGTAGAAGAGTTGATAATGAGAAATGAAATAGTCAAGGGCAGGTATCAATGGAAAAAAATGGTGGAGGATCAAATTTAGATAATCTAAAACAACTTACTGTCATAAGTACCATATATTGAGCACAAACTGTTTGCCATGCTTTGTCTACATTATTTTTATCTTCACAAAAACCCTTTGAGGAAAATACTATTACCTCTATTTAACTGATGAGCAAACCAAAGCATAGAAAGATTGTGTCTTGCCCAGTGTCACATCCAGAGTAAGTTCTTTCTGAGCTCAGTACTCTTTCATCCACATTGCAAAGCTCTCAAATGTCTTCCACTAAGTTTTATTTTAATATTATATCCTCAGCATTTATCAAAGGTTGATGAGGAAAGAAGAGGAGCATTCCTGTCTCTTCTGCAAAGCCATGTGGTTTGGCCATGCAATTGCAAAATGTCACTAGTTTTTTTTTTAGCATCTACCATGTGCCAGGGACTAAGTGCTTGGGACTACAGCGTTCAATAAGAATGGTTCCTGCCCTCAGAGAGCTTTCTTAGCAGGACAATGGGAGGAGGAGTCTCTTTGTGGTGACTACTATGGGTTCTGCAGTAAAGCTTCCTGAGTTCAGATGCAGCTTCATCTGTACTAGCTCTGTGACCTTGAGTAATTTGCTTTCTAAGCCTCAGTTTGCTCATCTATAAAATTAAAATAATAATAGTAGACACAGTGCATAGAGTTGTTGTGAGGATCCAGTGTAACGATGCATTCAAAGAGCTTAGCAGTGTGCTTGGTATTCTATCAGTAGAATGATAAATACTATCATTTTCATGAAATAAACCAATGATTACAGTAGAAAATGCTCTGATACAGCAAGCTTAAACTCTGTTATTGTGCTGAAAGAAAAAGTGTCTAAGTTAGATGGAGAGGAGAAGGTAGAAGGGATTTCAGGGCATGCTTCCCAATGGAGCTAATCTTCACATTTCCTTGACTAAGGAATTACTTGTTAGTTATTTTTAGATTTCAGTTCCGGGAATAATTTTCTGTCTTTGGACAAAACAGCATGCTCCCTTTTACTGATGAATAAGATTTATATAACCTATTTATTTCCAGGAAGCTTACAGTCAATGTTAATGCTTTATTTAATGAGATTATATAAGCCTAGGGTTTGATAAAAAATCCTTGATTATTTTAAATTTCCCTTTTAAATTTTAATAATGTTGTTATAAAAGAGTCTATTATTTTTTTTAAAAGTCCCTGAAAGTAGTTATACTATAAATAATCTGCAAATAGTCTTCCCTCAAGAACTCTGTGTAAATCTAATAATTTTCTTTTAAATTTCAGGCGTCATTAGTAGACGAAAGGAGTTCCCATACAGGTTACCATTGGATTTGGTCCCCAAAACAAAAGTCAAAAGGATTGTGAGTGTAAAAGGTAAATTAACAAGTGCCATTTTTATTTCTTATTTCACTTTGTGTTTCAAACAAAAATCAAATATTCTCATGATTATCCTATTTCTCCTCTTCTCTACTCAGTTGCATGTACAATAGGGGACCTCTGGGAGTACCCTATTCCTACTCCCACCTTCAAATCCCTAACCACTCTTCCAACTCTCTTCTTCCAGTGGCCTGATTTGAATGGAGATGCATGCTCCCATGATGGAGGGTGAGGGCTGTCATTGGCCCAAAGACCTCTCTAAAACGATAGTGCAGCTGCGTCCAGATTTAAAGGACTTTCTATTAGCCTAGTGGCCAGTCCTGTTCCAGAGAAGGCTTTATGACCTGCAAATGGCCCCAAGAAAGCAGCTCTGCTCTTTTAGAGTGCCAGTACATTTGTAGAAGTGGTGTCTTTAGCAGGTTTTATCCCTGGTCTCCAGCCATTAAAAATTCAATGACGCATCATCAGAATAATAGAATGTCCTGACTACATTTTATCTTAGATAAAACCTTGGAATCACAGAGTGTTAGTACTGGAAAAGACCTTTTTAATCATGTCCAACTCTGTAGTTAGGTATATAAGAAAGTGTTTTTCCCAGGGTCTCACGATGAGTTATGGACAGAGCTCTCATAGCACTCACAGAGTGTTCACAGTTCAGACTCTTAGCTTCGCTTCGTGGATGCGATTGATTCATAGAGTTTACAATATCTAAAGCTTTCAGGTTGAATGGCAACTAATTTGCCATGTCCTCTATGCTGTAATCTGCCCACTGTATTACATCATCTTATCCCCATATTGCAGTGGTATTTTTAAGCCTGCTTTTGGTGTTTCTTTTAAATACATCTTCTAATCAAATTTTTTTCCTCTCCCCAGTTCTGAGAAGTAATTCAGCTGCCTAGATAAAAAGGAAAGGATAGGGATGGTTGCTCTTATCTCATTTAAAATGTACTGTTACTCAGAAGTTGACAGAAGTTGATTGTACCTATGATTTTTGTTTGTGTGCTTGTTTGTTTGTATCAGGACTTCTTATAGGTGAGGTCATGTCTGCAGTTCTGAGTCAGGAAGGCATTGATATCCTCACCCACCTCCCCAAAGGGAATGCAGAGGCAGAACTGATGAGCATTGTCCCAGTATTCTATGTTTTTCACTACCTGGAAGCAGGAAATAATTGGAACATTTTTTCTGCTAACTCATTACCTCAAAAACAGAACTTGAAGAAAAAATTAAAAGAAGGTAAGAAAAAAACTATTTCACATATTATACATTAAAATCTTGTGATTTTTAAACTAATAGTTTGATTAAACTAATATTTAAGTTATGAATTATACAAAAGCTTATTTGTAAAAGCATTTCAGCCAAAAAAAAAAAATCATGAGGTGGACTCTATTACACAAATAAATACTGTTTGCTGGAGCACTTTGGCTTAACTTACTAAAACGCCTGGATGAGATACAAGACACCTGCATTCCAAACTCTACAGAGTACTTCCTTCCTTCTTGAATGAGCTCAGAATGTTCTACTTGATAATTCCCAATTCAAGCGATTCATATACTTCCTTTGAGAAGTTCAGTGTTGGCCACAGAGCATGTGCTTGCTGCCCAACACCAAAGGAAGTTCAGTGTTCCCAGGGGCTAATAAAGCACTCTCTGAGAAGAAATGGGGGTCACTGAAGCACTGTGTTCTTTCCCTGGTGCCTCTTAGGGATGGTGAGCATCATGTCCTTCAGAAATGCTGACTATTCTTACAGCATGTGGAAGGGTGGAAGTGCTAGCACTTGGTAAGTAGAAAGTTTTGACTTGCATTTCCATATAGTTGTTAATTAACTAAAGAATAACAACCTTAGTGGAAACTCTGTCCAGTTGCTCAGGCTAAAAAGCCTAGTCATTCTTCACTGCCCTCTTTCTCTTACAAGCCACACCTGATCTAGCAAATCCTTTTGGCTGCACCTCCGAAATATATCCTGAACTTGACTACTTCTCACCAACCCCAGCCCACCACCCTGGTCCAAGCCATCCTCATCTCATACCTGGATTATGACACTAGCCCCCTCTGGTCTTTCAGCTTCAGCCCTTGCCCCTTTTCAGTCTATACTCAACACAGCAGCCAGAGGGACTCTGTTAAAACATGTTAGGTCACGTCCCTCAAAACCATTCAGGAGCTTCCCATCTTACCCAGGGTAAAAACCAAACTTCTTACTGTGATCTACAAGACCCTACATGGTCTAGCCCTACCTCACCTCTCCAACTACATCCCCTACTACTCTCTTTCACTCCACTCGAGCCCCACTGGCCTTCTTGCTATTCCTTGAACATGCCAGCCATGCTTCCACCTCAGGGCCTTTGCATTGACTACTCCCTCTTCCCCATCTTCCTGTATCAGCATGGCTGACTCAGCTACCTCCTTCAAGTCTTTACCAAAAGTCACCTTCTCAATGAGGCCTCTGTTGATCATTCTATCTAGCATGCCATTCCCATCCCAACACTTCATATTCTTCTCCCCAGCTTTCCTTTACTCTTTAGAATTTATCACTAACATTCTTACTTATCACACTTATTGTCTGTCTCGCCACTAGAATGTAAGCTCTATGTGGGCAGTTTCAGGTATTCCTAGTGCCTGGTATGTACCTGGCATATAGTAGGTGCTCTGTAAGTACTTAATTGGTGAAGCATAATAACTTCCAAAATTCTGATTATTTGAGGGAAAGTCAGTCTGAATTAACAAATCCATATGGCAACTTATTTTCAAAGAATAATATCATGCTTTGCCAAAATATTTACTAAAGACACTGTGACAGGTACTTTGTAGGTTCTACTATATGAAACACTTTTAAGGGGTTTACAATCTAGAATAATTGTCTTTTAAATTATGCCCTTTAACTGTTGAGAGTCCCCAGGATTTTATCCTTGACCCTCATTTTCTAGACTCTCTCCTTGTACAATCTCATCTTTGCCCATGACTTCCATAATTCCCATGCAGATGATTCTCTAATCACGTCTCAAGGCCTATCTTCTTTCCTTAGCTCCAGATCCACATTTCTGTGGACTTGGGAGCCAAAAGCCCTTTGAACACATTCCATGCCAAATTCATTCTTTTGTTCCTCTGTTCCCCTAATCAGTGCACAGCAATACTTTGTCCTCCACTGACCAAGTTTGACTCCTCCCTTTCCTTTTGGCTTTACATCCAACCAGTCACCACGTTTCACAGATTGTACCTTAGAAGTGGGTCTGACCCTGTGTGGGTGGCACATTTGAAAGACACACAGGCCCCTGGAGTATGGCAACCAGAGGATAAAACCCAGGATGCAGGGAGTGGAGATCGATACAGACTGGAAAACACCACAGCAGGAACTGGAAACTAAATGCCTGGAGAACAGAAATCCCCATGAGAAGATGCAATAGCCTCTCAGGAAACCCCCAGAGCCTCTCAAGATTCTGGGCAAGACTGAGTGGATGGTGTTCAGCCAGAAACATAGAAACACTTGGACCCAACCACCCCAGGCCCAACTCCATGAGTTCCTTTGGAGATAAACATACATAGAAGAAAATGGCCAACACCTGAATACTTTCCAAAAAAATTTTTTTTAGAAATACAGAGAAGATACAAAAAGTACTGAGAATAATATTCCTTTAAAAAGGAAAAGGAAAACAAAATTTTAAAGTGAGGGAGAGAGTCAAGTGGTCTGAGTCTCAAGGGCTTCTGGCTCCTGGGCTGCTGAGTGAAGGAATTGGAGGGGAGGAAAGGAGGCATAAGGGGCACATGGGGTCATGAAGTATTTAGACCCCCTCTGATATTCTTTGAGAGACAGTAGAGACTGAAATTGCTTTTTGACTAAGTAATCATAATAATTAGGGCTTCCTTGGGAGGTGGTGAGTTCTGCATCAATAACATGGTTCAAGGGGAAGAGAGATAAACATTCCCACGGATGTTGGGGAAGAGAATTCAGACCTCAGACGGGGATTTAGATCAGATAGCTTGTACAAATTTTACAATCTAGAATTTTATGATTTCGCTCCTCCATATCTCATGTTCATGAGTCAGTGCTTTAACACAAAACTATTTGTTTCAACACTATTGTCTTTAACTTTAGAGAAAGAAGAATTTTTTTATCATCAGGCATCAATTTTCAGCTTGTGTACAAGCTAACAATGTTGTAGTCACAGAAGATGTGCTGCTCACATTTGATTGTTTTTGGAGATCTTCCTGAAATCTTTCCTGCCCTTGTGAAATGGTAACAACTTACTTTGGAATTGTGCATTTTAAAACATTATTTTTGGGCTTCCCTGGTGGCACAGTGGTTGAGAGTCTGCCTGCCGATGCATGGGACACGGGTTCGTGCCCCAGTCCGGGAAGATCCCACATGCCGCAGAGCGGCTGGACCCGTGAGCCATGGCCGCTGAGCCTGTGCATCCAGAGCCTGTGCTCCGCAACGGGAGAGGCCACAACAGTGAGAGGCCCGCGTACCACAAAAAAAAACCAAAAAAAACCACATTATTTTCTTTTCAAGAATAAACACTGTACGAACTAAAACACACTGAAAGTTGAAAGCCAACAGGGATTCAGTGTCTAAATGTTTATTTATTTGATTTTGTCTCAAAGGTTAACAGCTTTTGCTTTAAGAGTACTTGGACAAGTAAGTAAATATGTAGATCAGGAACAAAATTCAATTTGCAATTCTTTATTGTGGCTGGTTGAGAATTGTCAACTAGAAAATGGATCATTCAAGGAAAATTCCGACTATCAACCAATAAAATTACAGGTAAGGAAACCAAATGCACAGATGAGCAATAGTTTTATTTACAAGTTTGAGTTGTGTTCTCATCCATTTTATAAGAATAAAAAAGAGAGGGGAGAATATATGCAATCCTGCAAGAAACTTCTCTTGTGTACAAAGAATTTGAAAGGTCTTCTCATCCTGCTCTTCAGACAATTCAGCATAGGTCAGATGAGTGAGATCTTGGACATCTGGTGTAACAGGCATTAGTGGGTCACAGGGTACAAGTGCTAGTGATCTCAGAACGGGTAAAATGTGCTAATTTGTCCACGTACACTTGGTATGAATCTGAACTTGAGCTTCAGAGCCTTCTTACAGGTCAAGGCTGCGAGATGTTGTTGTGAAACATGGAAGGGATCCTATTTACACTCTGTTAGAAAGAGTGGGGTCAATTTATTAAAAGTACAACAAAGTGTTGTTTGAAATTGGAATCCACTTACAAAACCTCTGCAAGATACTGCTACAACATCTTCTACTCCTAGAATGTATTTTTTAGGATCCAACAGCTTTTATTTATGTATTTATTTTGCCTGCCCCAATCCAATCCCTTTCATATCAGGTACAAGCGGCCTCTTGGCTGACAGGGGTCCCATAATTAGGACCGATTAGGACTCACACAAGAAATGGGGGCAACTGACATTATCTAGGTGCTATTTGAAGAGTAAAATACTACAACAATTTTTTTTAAGATCCCACCCATCCATCCATCTATTCGTATCCATTCAACAACCATTCACTAAGCACCTAAAACATGCAAGGGCCTATTTGGGGCACCATGGGGGAGGAAGAGTGGGAAGGATGGACCAGAGTATCCCTGCCACAAAGGAGCTCGCACACTGGTAGGGAAAGTGGGGTATAAATGCTAATAACTCTAACCAAGATTGAAGTGTGTGTGTTCATTTATTTATGCAATAAGTATGTATTGAATGTGTACAAAGTGCTACATGGTAGGGACATAACAGTGAACAAAACAGGTGTGGTCACTTGAGGCCATGGCAGTTACAGTCCAGCAGAGAAGTCAGACATTGAGTAAGTGATTTCAAGTGTGGGATTCATGTTAAGAAAAGGGAAATACAGTTTCTTTGAAAGCAGGAAACTCTAACCTAGATTGTGGGAGTTGAGAAAATGGGTTGACCAGGTCCCTGGGAGCTAGGTAGGAGGGAGGCAGGCAGAGTGTTGCAAGTGGAGCAAACATGATGCCTGTTATCTTGAAGTAGAGAGAGGGTGGTTCATTAAAAGAGGTGGAGCCGAGAAGTCCAGAGGGTGAGTGGCACAAAATAAAGCTGGAGAAAAAAGTGAAGGTTACTTACTGGAAGGTCTTGGAAGCATTGCATAGGAACGTCACTGCCCTAAGAGGAGAAAATGTGGGAGAACAGAGGCAGAATAGTGCTTCTCAGGGGAGGTGGCATTTTAACAGTGTCTAGAAGGAGAGGGTGAACTTGAACGTGGTAAAGAGGTATGAAGTGGAGCTACAGGGTAGAGAGGTGGAGGAGAGAAAAGCAAGTGAAAGCATGTAAGACTCAGAGCTTTGAAAAAACGCAAGCAGTCCAACTAGAGTGCATGAAGGGAGAGAAGGAGAGTAGGTCCAAAATGAAGATTAGAGCAAGGTCACTTCACTTTAAAGATACCAGTTTGCTCTCCTTTTTAAACATTGCTTACTTTTAGGGTACCTTGCCCATTGAAGCCCGAGAGAAAACTTTATATCTTACAGCTTTTGCTGTGATTGGAATTAGAAAGGCCTTTGATATATGCCCTCTGGAGGTAAGTAAGAGTTTTCTTTCTCCAACACCCATGGTCTTTTTCCATACCATATTCTTGGGGGGAGGGGGGAAGGTAAGAGGGGGGCTTGAAAATAACTTTAACTCCAGAATTTAAGGATTTCAGAATTATGATAGATACTAGAAAACATCTAGTCCAACCCACTCATTGACAGTTGAGAAAGCTGAGGCCTGTACGAAAGGTGAATTTAATTGTCCCATGTCACAGGCTACTGACTCGTAGAGCTGTGATTAGAACAGATAACTTCTGACTGTGATGAGAAAATGACCCCGTGTCTGCAGCTTCCTACTCTTACCTCTGCTAAATCTTATGCCACGTATGTGACTGTTGTTCTATAACCCAGAATACAGAGTGTTGAGGTACTCTGTATCACAGAACTGTTGAGGATGCCCCATACCACGTTTGCTGCCTTGGGTTGTGCTGTTTCATTTGCTTGGAAGCTGAAGGGAGAAAGGAGAGGATCCACTTAAGTGAATCAATATAGAAGATTCCAAAGGTTAACAGAATTGAGACCCTGATCTGGGAAGTAAATTAGACATGTCCTTCAAACCAGCAGACAGAACCAAGATGGAAAAACCCAAGGGGATTGGTAGGACTCGAACCACAAAACAAAATAATCATTTAGTTTAGTTCAAGAGAATTGTTTTATATATATATCCAGCAAGACAAAATAATCAACAAGGAAAAGTTAGCAGTGGTGCTGGGAGAGAATGCACCAGGCAAGATGTCAGCAGCGATGCACCATGCCACCTCCTCATCCACTTATCCAAAATAACTACTTTAGTCGTCTCAGGACAAAGTCATAAAGACTATTTTCCCAGGAATCCTTAGGATCAAAAAGTACTTTGACAGCTTGGCTCTTTTTCTGCTACTGATGGTTTTAGTTACTAAAACTCCTTTTGAAAATGTGAATCTGTCTCAGCTATGCTGAGGGGGGAATGGAGAAAGCTGTGTCTATACTTGGTGCTTCTTCTTCCCAGAGGCTAGGTATGACATGGGAAGCAGAAATTCAGTGGAAAAACCTCTACCGAGGAGGGGAGGATTCAGAAACTAAAACAACTGGATGTGGACAATCTCGTTTTCACTTTCCAGGTTACACTCTGCTCCTTCTCCCGGAAGGATTTGCTTCAGGGAGACACATCCATTTCCATTAGGTCATTTCTCTTTCCACCCTTCACCTTGCCTGCCCCAGAGTGGCGCCATCTGGGGGCAGGTCCCATCAGTTGATAGGCCGATGCTTGACAAAGAAACTTAGGTATCTTCTGCTCTTGTTTCCAGAAAGTCAGCACAGCTGTAACTAAAGCTGACGCCTTTCTGCTTGAAAATACCCTCTCGACCAAGAGTACTTTTACACTGGCCATCGCTGCTTTTGCTCTTTCCCTGGGAGACAAAACACACCCACAGTTTCGTTCAATTGTCTCAGCCCTGAAGAAGGAAGCTTTGGTTAAAGGTATGACTTGTTCCTGACAGGTACTCGGCAAGTGTCTACTAGGCATGTAGCGTCTGCTAATTGGGGAAGAGGTGGTGGCATGCATAGTGGAGTGAGACACCATCCCTGCCCTCAAGAAACAAATCATCACAGCACAAAGGAATAAGCGCTGTTATTCATTTACTTAGTCACTCATTCAGCACATTTTTATCCATTCCTTAATTCAACAAAGGAATGAATGTGTATTGAGTGTATTGAGTATTGAGTACCTCCTATGCACCAGGCACTGTTCTAGGCTCTGGGGATAAAGCAACAGACAAAAAAAAAAAAAAAAAAAATTCAGGCCTTCATGAAGCTTACATTCTAGTTAGGGAGAGACAAACACGATAAATAGCTAAAACATTTAATATACTGAATAGCTTAGTGATGACTGATGTGAAGAAAAATGAAGCAGGGAAGTGACACAGGGCGAGGGGGTGGGTTGTAATTTTAGATGGGGTTGTCAGGCTTAAGCCTCACTGAGAAGATGGTGTTTGAGTCAAGACGTGAAGGAGGTGAGGAAGCAAGCCAGTGGCTCTCTGGAAGGGTGTTTCCTGGTGGAGAAACAACTTTACTGAGGTAGGAGCATGCCTGGTGCTCCAGAAAAGGCCAGGAGGCCAGTATGGCTGGAGAGAAATGAGATGAGGGTAAGAAGTGATGTCAGGGAAGGAAAGCGTGAGGGAGTGCCATGTAGGACCTTGGAGGTCATTACTAGAGCTCTGCAGGACTCCTGTATACAGTTGTGCAATGTTCAAAGCACCCAAGCAAGCAGGTGAATTAAGGCTGAAATCCAGCCTGTGCTCTGCTCCCCCATCCATGCACCCTGGTTTGAGTCAGCTTCTACCCTGAGCAAGGGGTGCCTGAGTCTCATTCACATCAAGGTGCTGTGGGGGCCAGTGTGAGCCCCAGGAGAGTGCATGACCTAGCTTGTATTGTACCAGGTTGAAAAGTAAAGATATTGCTTCCTATGGGTCAAGAGTAAAGAAATAGAGAGGAGCTGTGGTCATTGGCCAATGTGCCTAGACCAGCACCGGCATGTTGGGCACTTCTGAGCCGTCTCCTGACTAAGGTTTTCTAAAAGTTTAATAAATCTTACATGAGGTTTATCATTATCTACAAAATTTGACTTCTGTCATCATTTAAAAATGACTGACTCTTAACATATACCTCGAAACCACTTGTATAATACTTTTCAAATAACACAAAAGAAATGTCTTGGGTATTGTAAGAAATGAATCATAAAATCATAGAATTTAAGAGCTAGAAGGGAACTTAATAATTCAAATAATGTTTGATCTGGAAGTATCTTTAAAAACCAAAACTTTCATTCTAAATACAGCCTCCACAAGTGAGGGAAAACATTTTGTCCAAAGTCATGCAAATCAGGTAATTCTGATGTGTGAATAGATAACATCAAAATTTTGAGGGATGGAGTGGGAGGTTGGGATTAGCAGATGCAACCTATTATATATAGAATGGATAAACAGCCAGGTCCTCCTGGATAGCACAGGGAACTATAGTCAATTTTATATATGTATGTAAAATACATATATATTATATATATAAATATATATACATTCTTTTTTAGATTTTTTCCATTATAGGTTAAAAGAGCCCTGTGTTAAGGGACCTTGTTTGTATTGGTCACCTTGAGAAAGTTCTTCTTACAAAAGAGTAAAAAATTTCTGGAAACCAGAAGGGCACTACCGGAAGAAACTTCTAGAAACTTGCTAGAATTGTTATGCCAAATTCACACTTTTCATCATATTTACCAGTGTGATTTGTTGATGTTCAGGTAATCCACCAATATATCGTTTTTGGAAAGATGATCTTCAACAGAAAGACGGCTCTGCACGTTATACCAGCACAGCACACATGGTAGAAACCACGGCCTATGCCTTACTTACCAGCCTGAGCTTGAAAGACATGAATTACGTTAATCTAATCATCAAATGGCTATCAGAAGAGCAGAGGTATGGAGGTGGCTTTTATTCGACCCAGGTAATGTTTCTTTCTCAGGGTCCATCCTCCTGGAGATATTTTTAGTGCCTCCCACACCACACATTCCACACTCCTTCTGACCTCCATGCTTCTGTCACCAAGGGAGCATACCAAAGATATGAATAAAGGACTAGAATCAAGGACCCTAATGGATATGTGCATTGACACCCTTCTTATACAGAGGAGCAAGTCAGCCTCAGGAGTTTCATTCAGGGAGTTAGTGGCAGAGCCAAAATCAGAACTCACGTCTCCTGACTCTAAGCCCAGTACTTCCTTTATGATTCTTAATTACCATGAAGGGCTAGGAGAGTTAATTCCTATGTAAGGAACAGCAGCTGCCCTGCAAAGGCACTGATGTTTCTGTCCACAAAACAAATAAAAGATGAGAGGAATACTGATTACTAACATGTTTATCTATCTACCTACCAATGTAAACTCATTTAAGTATGTATATTTTACATTATAACTATATGCAGTTGTTTAGTGTATATCTACATTCAAGTTTATCTCAAATGTTAGCATCTTCCCTGTTCCCTGGATGCTTGGACAATGACAGGGTGTGTGTGTATATGTATATAAAATTTAGAGCTAGAGGGGTCCTTCAGGGTGACATTAGTGATCATCTAATCCGAGGAGGCAAATGGTTTCATCGTGGGTACAACTGGAGGCTTAGAGAAGAGAGGACCCCACTTATTAGCACTGGCTGCATGGACATGGGCAGAGAGGGTAGCCACAAATTTGCTATCTCTGATCCAGCCACATTTCCTAATTTTGTAGATGAAGAAGATGAAGTCCAGAAAAATTAAGTTCATCCATTTATTCCTTCAACAAATACTTGTTGAATAGCTACCATGTGTGTGTACTTACTAAATGTAATGGATGCCAAGAAAAATATACTACTTGCCCCCATGAATCTTATATTGCAGTGGGGGATGCCAAAGATAAACTCTACATAAAAATATTACCAATTGAGATGAATGCTCTAAAGGGCAGAAGGGAAGAACATTAAAACAGAATAATGAGAAGGGGGAGCTTCTTTATGGCTTCACTGTGCGGATATTTAAGCTGAGACTTAAGGATGGGAAGGAGATACATTGTCATGCAAGGAGTTGGAGGTATTCTGCAAAGAGTGACTTGCCTGAAGTCACGTGCTCAGGACAGGTAGAGAACCTGGACTTGAAGCCACACTGCCTTTCTGTCCCTGCTAACAGCAGCATCCTTATTGGGGGAGGGGGACGATCTTCCTTCCACCTCCACATGGGGACCCTTAACCAGTTTCACTCAGTCAGCTGGAGTTTCATCTCCAGGCAATGCTGACTCACCTTCTCATAAGAAAGGGTATTTGTAAACAGAGAGTACATAAATAAGTAAACCTATTTTTGTGCCTTGCTGATTGTTGATAGGATACAATTAATGCCATCGAGGGCCTGACAGAGTATTCACTCCTGGTTAAAAAACTCCACTTGAATATGGATATCAAAGTTTCTTACAAGCATAAAGGTGACCTCTACTATTATAAGATGACAGAGAAGAATTTCCTTGGGAGGCCAGTAGAGGTAAATAAAGGATTTTTTTTATAGTATTTTATAATCGGATGGGACCTTTGAAATCATCTGTTACAGATGCTAATACGTATTTTTCTAATTACCACATTTTAGATTATTTTAAGGTATATTTAAACATACAAGTAACTGGAAATAGTTCTTACTGTCCACAGCCTACAAATCCGTGTTTGTGCAAAGTAAATAAGCATGAGAAATAATATTGAACGCAAAAATCTTTCCAGGTGCCTTTCAATGATGACCTTGTTGTCCTAAGTACTGGACAAAACAATGGCTTGGCTACAGTGCATGTGAGTATTTCATGGAGAGCCGACTTAATTGGGGTTATGTGTGACTTAATTGGGGTTATGTGTCAGCTTGTACTAAGTAACATAAAAGAAAGTTAGGGACTTTGCCACAAAGTTACAGAAATCTGGGCTTGGGTAACCATGACTGACGTAAGAGTCATTTATCATTCTTTTTAGCTATCTTGGTAGCTGTCCCCACAATTTCTTTTTGAAAATGGTCATATTAATCTTTATATGTATGTAGTCTGTGTATTTGTGGAAATTATATATATATATAATTATATAGAGAGATAAATAATTTTTATGTCTATATATGTATATATACATGTGACTTGTATGTATACACTCATACGTGTATATACATGGATGTGGTGGTTAGTAACGTAGTCTCACCTCATTTGTCCAGCATCATCGGGGATTGATGGATATGTAAGGGCTTAAGTTTCTTCTATTTTTAACCATAGATTGCATGGACACATATAAATAGCTTAGAAAAACGTGTAACTGCCAAATGCCTCAAATAAAATAAACTATGTATTCGGAGCATAAGTTAACATTCTGTTGATTATTTAATTGTGTGCTCATCTTTAGTACATTTATTCCTTCAAAGACTGCTTCTAAGATTGCGTGAGGGTGGGGAGATGGATGGTCCACTTTTCTGTCACTTCTGGTCACTCTCACTATACCTACTTCTGGCAGCACCCCTGCCCTTCCACGCATACCTATAATTTGTTGTTACCACAGTGGTTTGTGGGCTGAAGAAAACCATACTTCATGACCTTGTGGTGTTCTCTGTAAAATTAGTGTACAGGCACAAGGATGAAAGTCTTAAAAACTTTCCTGTAGAGTGAGGTGCTCAGATTTGACTGCGTGGGATTTGGACCAAGGTTCTGACTGGACAGAGAGTGTTTTTTGCTTACCTTGGGCTTCTCAGCTATGTTTCAAATTGTGGAGTTTGCTGAAAGTCCGGTTGCTGGGAAAATGGTCTTTAACGTACACCATTTGCACTGGGTGGTGAAAATACTTTAAGCATCTCATTTCTAGCCGCAGTACTGCCATAATACCTTTTCCACTCCCCGTTTTAAACTGAATACTCTTGTTTACTTGTCCCAATATAGGTAAAAACTGTGTTTCACAAAACCAGTACCTCTGAGGAAATTTGCAGCTTCCATTTGAAAATTGAAACTCAGCAAATTGAAGGTAAAACATCATGATTTACACTATAATTTTGGTTAAGCATAAAGAATGCCAAAGAGCTTCCCTGATTAGGAAAAACATGCTAAATCAAAAAACAATTTTCTTATTCAAATTCTTTAACAGGTTGACATCTGAGTAAACATAACTGCCATTTATTATAATACAGGTAACTAATAATAGTTGGAATTTGATATTAAATAACAATATCTAAGCTAAATGTATCCGCTATTGATCCAGAAATTGTTTTGACTGAAAATTACTTTAAGAATGTAACTAGCATAAAAAAAAATGTAACTAGCTGTAAAGCCACAGAAGGGTCTAATTTCAGAAACTTGAATTTCTGTTACTTTTGTGTCAGTGTTCCATTCCTGGGCCCTGAATTTCTCTCATCACTCTGTTGGGTTTCTATCCCTTACCCTTTCTGTATCCCAAGGAGTTTGGCAAATGCACATTTCTCTGCCCCCACCTTCAACTTGATCTCTCCAGGACTTATGATCCTTTCTTAATGTGCCTTTTTTTTTAACCTGTGGCCCTCTCATCCCTCTTCTGATGGGTTAGTTCTCCCCTCCCAGTCCAGAAGCAAGGCCACTTGCACACCCCAGTTCTCCTTTACCCTCTGCCCTGATAGCTTCTGTTTGTGGCTCAGAAGCCTGTTCCTGCAGGAAAATTTCCAACTACCAGCAAATCCAGGCGTCGGCTCTTCCTCTCTGCTACCTCCCCCAGACATGTGACCAACACATATTTACCTTAAATGACTCCTTCCTTAAATTATAAGTTCTTGGAGAGCAGAGAACTGTTCTAATGGTTTTAAGACTTCCTGGGATTGTCAGTAGCCACGAATCTCCATTAAAATCATCAAAAGTGAAAACTTCCAAATCACAAATCATTTTTAAGTGTGTTTAGAGACATGCTCATTAATGATTCTGTTCTGACATGTTGCAAAACAGCTAAAAACGGTTTACTCTTATTTTTGTTTGTTTGTTTGCTTGTTTGTTTGCTGTGTGTGCCAGCCCGCAGCTACAGCAACTCGGAATACAAGCGCATAGTGGCATGTGCCAGGTGAGCCTGTTTCCACCAAGGGGAGAGTAGACTTCAGGGTCTCACTTCTGCCAGAGTATTATTTCTTCAAATATTTTTGAATTATAAGAATGTCCAGAAGATGCAAAATTGTTCGCTTTTTTTAATGTGGAGCATAGCAGGTATTCTTTTTTTTTCTCTCGCATCTTTATTGGAGTATAAATTCTTTACAATGTTGTGTTAGTTTCTGCTGTACAACGAAGTGAATCAGCTATATGTATACATATATCCCCATATCCCCTCCCTCTTGAGCCTCCCTCCCACCTTCCCTATCCCATCCCTCTAGGTCGTCACAAAGCATCAAGTTGATCTCCTTGTGCTATGCAGCAGCTTCCCACTAGCCATCCATTTCATTTGGTAGTGTATACATGTCAGTGCTACTCTCTCACTTCATCCCAGCTTCCTCTTCCCCACCCTCCCTCCCCGTGCCCTTAAGTATGTTCTCTATGTCTGCGTCTTTATTCCTGCCCTGCCACTAGGTTTATTTGTACCGCTTTTTAAAATTCCATATATATATGTGTTAGCATACGGTATTTGTTTTTCTCTTTCTGACTTACTTAACTCTGTATGACAGATTCTAGGTCCATCCACCTCACTACAAATAACTCAATTTTGTTCCTTTTTATGGCTGAGTAATATTCCATTGTATATATGTGTCACATCTTCTTTATCCATTCATTGTTGTTGTTTGTTTTGTTTTTTTTGAATTTTATTTTATTTATTTTTTTACATAGCAGGTTCTTATTAGTTATCCATTTTATACATATTAGTATATATATGTCAATCCCAATCTCCCAATTCATCCCAGCACCACCACCACCACCCCCGCTCCGCCACTTTCCCCCCTTGGTGTCCATACGTTTGTTCTCTACATCTATGTCCCTATTTCTGCCCTGCAAACCGGTTCATCTGTACCACTTTTCTAGGTTCCACATATATGTGTTAATATATGATATTTGTTTTTCTCTTTCTGACTTACTTCACTCTGTATGACAATCTCTAGATTCATCCATGTCTCTATAAATGACCCAATTTCGTTCCTTTTTATAGCTAATATTCCATTGTATATATGTACCACATCTTCTTTATCCATTCATCTGTCGATGGGCATTTAGGTTGCTTCCATGTCATGACTATTGTAACTAGTGTTGCAGTGAACAATGTGGTACATGTATCTTTTGGAATTATGGTTTTCTCAGGATATATGCCCAGTAGTGGGATTGCTGGGTCATATGGTAGTTCTAGTTTTAGTTTTTTAAGGAACCTCCATACTGTTTTCCATAGTGGCTGTATCAATTTATTCCATTAAATAGCTACTTACTGTACAGAACAGCTTTGTTTTGCTCATATATAGTTTTCTCTCCCATTTTTGGCCTTTTTCTAATTCAAACACTAAAATATTAATTTGTCTTCCAGAAAGGTAAAGATATGATATGTAGGTATTAGGAAAAGAAAGAGCAAAAGATTCTCTCAGAAGCAGCTTCCACACTTTTACTTAGAAAAATCATGTTCACCCAGTAAAATCCCTGGCCGTTATCAGCCAGCCGGTGGTTCTCAAGTCAGGTTGCACATTGAATTCAGCTGGAGAGAGTTTAGAACTATGCAAAACTCCATCCAGGCTCACCCCTGGAGGTTCTTCTAACGGTAGCCAGGGCTAAGAACCATGGATGCTGAGCCCTTAGCAAACTAACTCCAAGGCCTGAATTGGTCACTATCTTCATTTCCTATTGCTGCTAGTAACAATTTACTATAACTGTAATGACTTAAAACAACCCAAATGTATTATCTTATAATTCTGGGGGTCAGACGTCCTAAAATCAAGGCGTTATTGGGGCCACGTTCCTTCTGGAGGCTCTAGGCGAGAATCCACGTCCTAGCCTTTTCCAGATTCCAGAGGCACCTGCTTTCCTTGGCTTGTTGCCCCTCCCTCCATCTTCAAAGCCAGCAACACAGCATCTTCCAGTATCTCTTTCTGACTCAGACCCCTGCTTCCATCACCGTAACCTCCTTCTCTGACTCTCCTGTTTATTTCCCTTATAAAGACCCCTGTGATCACATTGGACCCACGCAGATAATCAATCAGGAGAATCGCCATGGCTCAAGATCCTTAACCTAATCATACCTACAAGTCCCTTTTGCTATGTAAGGTAACAAATTCATAGCTTCAGGGGATTAAGAGGTGGACATCTTTGGAGGCCATTATTCTGCTTACCAAACCACCATCCTAAAACGTTTATGAAAATATAGGTTTTTGAAAATATGTATATATACTTTAGTGATCACACAGAGTGAGTCAGTTAATGGCAGAGCCAGGACTAGAATACAGGCTTCTTCCTCTTTCCACCACCCCTTAGTACCTCCTGTTCTGTTCTGTTTCCTTAATTCTTCCTATTCTCAACAACTGGCTGGTATTTTGCTGTTTTTACTTATAATCACACATGATGCAAAGCACTGAGTATGGGTAAACTAGAAATTCCATAGAGTTGTGTCATAGATTGGAGCTGAAAAGGATTTTAGGGATGATGTAGTAATCCTCTTATTTTAGAAGTAAAGAAACTGAGACCCCAAGAGGTGAAGTAACTGGCCAAATTCTCACAGAGTTAGAGGCGGGGCTAGGGCCTCAAAGCCCAGACCCTGATGCCCAGTCCAGTTTCTAAACCACATCCTTCAATTAGTGTAATCTGAGACCACTGACCTTGAGGAATAGCACAGAATTTCTCACCACCTCCTTCCCAGCATTTTGCAGCTCTGTCTGTGGTCCCTAGCTCAGTCACTCTCTTCTCAGGATTCCTTCATCAGCTAGCCCACTCGAAGTCCCTCCTTCCTTCCTTGGCCAGTCTCTGCCATCTGTTCCCCCTCACACACCCTTCCTCATTCCCTAAGGTCCTGTTAAGGTCACCCTTTCCCAGGCAGCTTGCTTCCTGCCATTCCCACTCTTGGGTACCTCTCTTCTAGAGGACAGGGTGTGATCACTGTTTAAACCCATAGCACTTGTCACAGGGAGGTATGAGCAAACTTGTTCTGGGCAAAGCTAGAATCAATGTGTGGGACCTACAGGGAGGTACACTGAGTGGGCACAAGGACTCTATGATAGTGGAGCTGGACACCTGTGGGGCAGCCTCTGCCATGAAATACTCACATGACCTTCAGCAAATCAGCTTACTTCTCTGGGCCTCTTCTGTAAACTAAGGATATTGGACTATCTGATCCCAAATTGCCTTCCGGTAGTTCCACAACTCTGCTATACATTAAAAGGCTCTCATCAAAAACTTGTTCATTTGAATTCATTGACAGGAGGCCTAGTTCCAGATTGTTAATATATAAAAGATAGCAACAGAGATGTAATACTGCATATTCTACCCTTTGGTTTTTATAAACTGGGGACAAAATGTTCAAAAAACCAGGTGGAACATGCTTTTGGCTCTGTGATGCTGAAGCTGGGTTGGATAAATTCCAAATGTAACTGTGCAGTACTTATTCATGTGAGAAATTCTTTGCCTTCAAATATACACTCTCCTGATTTAAAAAATGCCAGCACACAATTTCTATGTTCAGAGGGTCTCTTTCGTGTATTTAGCTTTTTACAACTTCTCTGTTGTATTCATAAGAAAAGAAAAAAGGATTTCATTTCTCTCCTTCTCCTGGAACAAAATGCCTTTGGGAAAGATTGCTGTCCTTGGCAGCAGGCAAAGGGCTTCTTGAAAGGAAGGTTTCTGTTCCACGGTTGAAACAGTCACCATGGCAACCAGTCATCAAGGCTCCAGCAACTTTTCATAGACACTCTTCACTCAGGAGGCCCTTTTCCATCATGTTGACAGAGTATTTGCATCTGTGAGCCAGAGCTCTCTGCTTCTGGTGACACTCACCCATCCAATTAGGGAGATGCTAGATGTCACATTTCAGTTCCAAGTTGCCTTATATTTTGTTCTAAATTGTTAATTTGGTGAAGAATGGGGTTAAATTTTTATAAGCCGGAAATTTTATAATATTGAAATTTTTATGGTAAATATGACATCTAAAACTTCTAGTAGGATCTGCTTTATATATGTTCAATAAGATATGATTGGGGAAAAGAGGTCCCTTGCCACCTCACTAATTCAAATAATACCTCCCATTGCACTCATATTTATTCCTTTGGGTGAGATCAGTTCATTTTCCCCTTTATGAAGCTGTCTCACCAGGCTCTTCCTTTAATCCCAACTGCTCTCCCAAGCTCCACTCTCAAATGTCTGGCTGCCTCTCCCACATCATAAGGTGAGGCTGGAACCTAAAACTCAACCTTTGCAGAACCAGACTCCCATCCAGTCCCTACCCCACCAACCTGCTCCTCCTTTAAGTATTCTAACTTTGCTTAATCATAGAAACAGGCCTCTCTGCCTCTCAAGATGAAGGCTTGGAATTATAAAGATAAATTTAAAACACGAGTTTATACTTCTTCACAGTTAATTTTACAAAAAAGAAAATGAGCTCTAGAAAGGGAAAATAATTTGGGGAAAACCCTCAGCAGAACTGGGATAAAGCCCAAATTTACTGATTTGGGAATTTACTGGGAATTTCAGTATTGGAAATGGGAATTTCAGTAAATGGGAATTTCAGTATTCTTTTCCCTCATACCAGAAAAACAAAAACAAAATAAACCAAATCTCCCATTTTACCCCCTTTGCCTTTCTCCTCAGCTTCCCCACAAGCACAATTCCTAGATGAAGGATAGTCCTTGAAACATTTTTTTAAACAAAATATCTAATATGAAAATTTTAGAAAATAGAGAAAAGCATGGAAAAGAGATAATCACTTATAATCTCATCATCCAGAGAAAGTAGCTTCTAACATGTTAGTGTGTTTCCTTCCAGTCTTTTCCTGAACATGCTTATTGAGTTTCTTTCCAATATACAATTAATTTTCTTCTTTGAATATTCTCCGTTAGAAAAAGAACTAGGATGAGAATCAAGAGACTTATGCAGCTCTGAGGTGAGATAGTCATGTGAGCTTGAACAAGTACCTTATCTCATCCTCAGTTTCCTCAACTAGCTAATTAGGAGCTTGGACTGAATGGCTTTTATGATCTCTTCCAACCCCAGAATGGAGGTCCATTGAGATAACCGGTCAAGTGAGTAAAGAGTTGGAATAGATGACTAAGAAATCTCTTGCATCTCTAAAATTCAGAGATTGCAACACATATATTGTAAAGAAGCAAATAACTGGAGACTAACATTAGAAAGTTAAAGCCTACCAAGGAACAGGGGCTTTTCTTAAAGAATCTTATTTATTTATTTATTTCATTTCCTAATCTCTAATTTATTTTAGCTACAAGCTCAGCAGTGAAGAATCATCATCTGGGTCCTCCCATGCAGTGATGGATATCTCTTTGCCTACTGGAGTCAATGCAAACCCAGAAGACTTAAAAGCTGTAAATGTTTTCTTTTAAATGTTGTTATGGATACCTGCTTTTGTTTATTGCATTATTTTACAAACAAAGCTATTTCCATTCCTTCTAATAGACACTTTCATAGAATCAGCCAGAATATTCTTTTCAAACCAACAATCTACCTAAGTTTTTATTTTTCAAAGTGAAATAGGGACATATACTTGCATGGTCTGAAAAATGTGAGTGCATACGATGACGTGTTCAGACTTTTTCAAGAGGAGGAGCTGCTCTTCAATGTCTTTAAATAGTGGATTACATCCCCATGACCTAACATTCCATCAGTGGGTGAATGCATTTAAACAAAAAGTCCATGAAATTAAATTTGAGCTTTCCTCTTTGTTCCCTTAGCTTGTGGAAGGGGTGGATCAACTATTAACTGATTATGAAATCAAAGATGGACATGTTATTCTGCAACTGAATTCGGTAAGTTCTACCTCTCACCATTCTTCATTTATTATTACTATTCAAAGTTTGCAGCCTAAAATATTATGGGTCTCTCCTCTCCCATAATTTTCTTAAACCTTGAATTTGTCAAACAGATTCCTTCCAATGAGTTCCTTTGTGTTCGATTCCGGATAGTTGAACTTTTTCAAGTTGGGTTTCTGAGTCCTACTACTTTCACAGTGTATGAGTACCACAGACCAGGTAATCAACTCTACTCTAAAGTTTCTTCAGAGGACTGCTTTGTATTCATTATGTAGAAATGCACTAGAGGCCTACAGATTTTATGTATCGCCTCTCCCAGGGCTCATTCCTCACAAACATTCCCAACTTGGACAAACAACTTCTGTGTGACATTGAACAAATCATCTCACCTCTCTGGTCCTCAGTTTCTTCATGTTTAGAATAACTGGATTAGACTGCTCCCAACTTAAATTCTTTGCCTCAAGTTTATCTTTGGTGTTCAGTTTTACTATTCATTGCATCTCTCCTTTTTAGAGATGCCCACTCGCCCAACTATTTCTTTAATCCTCCCAGAATCAACTTCTCCTCCACCTATAATCTCATCACATTTTGCAGAGAGCTCTATTATAGCAGTTGCCACATTGCATTATTATTATTGGTTTCTCCACAACCCCAGACAGAATGTTTTCATCCTTGTGCCCCTAATCTCTAGCACAGTGTCAGGTACATAATGTGTATTGATAAATGTCAAATGAATGACCCCCACGTTTGATCATTCAGCCACTTCTGAGAATATTAAGTGATTGGAGAGCACTTTGGTTCACAAGACAGAAGACTTCAATTTGGACAGTTCTACTTGTTACAAAATTCTTAAAGTGAACCAAACTCTGAGACCCATTCAATCTAGTTTTACTTCTGAAATCATATAGAACATAGTTAGCCTCTCTTCTCCTTGAGTGACAGAAAAAAACCCCAAAACTATGTAAATATATAGTTTCTTTTCTTCTCCAGCATAAATAATTACCAATTACAATTCTTTCAATAGACTCTCATGTAACATAATTTTTTTCCTCTCATTCACTGAAGCACCAAATATTTTCATTCTAAGAAATGAATATTGAAGAGTAAAATTTCAAGTACAGAAAGGGAGAATATTTTGTGGGTAGAGGGACCCATGTTAGGACAGACAATTCATAATTTAACTTCCTTGGGCCTCAGCTGCAAAAAGAGGGTTTGGAATAGGTGATCTCCAAGGCCCCATGGGAGGGACTCATTGATGGGGTAAATTGTTGTGCGTTCATCAAGCCACCTCTTCTAATCGCACTTTCATTGCTGCAGATAAACAGTGTACCATGTTTTATAGCATGTCCCATACCAAACTTCAGAAAGTCTGTGAAGGAGTAATGTGCAAATGTGTCGAAGGTAAATTTTGTTTAATGTGTTTAGGCTGCGTGCTTGTTTAAAGCAGCCACTCATAATCTGGGACTAATCTTGGGGGAGCTGTTTGACAAACTGTCGTTTCTCAGAAGTAGAAATGTAATCTCATCTGATTGAAAGCTCATTCCTTGAGCACTGTAAAGCTACTTTTCGACAGCTCTGGGACAACCCGATAGTTCCTACTGTACAGAGGCAGAGAAATACCATCCAGATGGTTGTTGGATATCCGAAGGATAACATGATGCGAAATTGTTACTTTTCACCTGGTCATTTTAGTGTAATAGGACCACAGCCTAAGAGAACAGAGGCTCCAGACTGAGCCACTAGCTCCTCTTTCTTTCCCCTTGTCCTTCCCAGATAGTGACATTCTCCATTCAGTCTTTCATCTATCAAGGCAGTGTTACTTCTTGTTGGCCAAGGAAAAGACCCAGAACTCACCAATAATCAGCAATGGACTCCATGAGGGTCTGGGTTCTTTTTGGTTTTATTTTGTTTTTCAAAATCCTTAAAATCTATACATTTCTTAGGTACTTATTGCTCCATCTTAGAGCTGTAAATCAGTCAACTCATCAATTTGGTTCCTTCAAGGGATTTTTGATTATACTCAAAATGGAAAAATTTCCTCCTTTCTTCAATGAAGCATATATATTTCTAAAGAGCTGAATGTGGAGTGACTACCCATTCTAAGAATAAGTCTCTTGTTCAAGATTTTGTTTTTGTTTGTTTTGTTTTGTTTTTGCTTTACATACTGTTTTACTTTATGGAAGAGGAGAAAATGGACAGGTCTTAGGAATCTGGTAATTGTAAGATTATATTAGATTGTCTCAGGGCTGATGAGAAAGAACTATGTTTACTCCCAAAGCTGTCTGTTCCTTACATTAACCTAACTTGTACTGTTTTTCACAAAATCCAGCTGACTGTGGACAAATGCAGACAGAACTGGATCTGACAATCTCTGCAGCTACTAGAAAAGAAACAGCATGTAAACCAGAGATTGCATATGGTAAGTTCAAAAGTTCAATGTATAGTTCCATTAAACATGACATTTTATGAAAACATGATCAGTTAGGAAGATCTACAACTTTACACAGTGATTATATAGCTACAACATTCCACATGTTCCCTTGAAGGAAAATGCCGTCAATTTTCAGCATTAACATGAAAAGTTATTTATCCTTCAGCAAAGAAATAGGATTTTCATTAAAAATGATAGGAGTGAGGTGCACACGCAGCCAAGACACTTTATTCCACAGACCCCATTGAATTAAAGGTGCTAAAACATATTCAAAGAGAATATTTGAGAAGCCACAGAGGTATAAGATTTCACTACTGCATTCTTCCAGTCAATCGAGCAGAAACAGAGACAAAGACGGTTTAGGGGTCTGGGTACTTTCCAAATCCCTCCAAAGACAAGGTAAAAATATCAGTACTAAATAATTTTTAATATATCCACAGTCACAATCCATGTTTGAGACTCTCTCCATTTCAAAAGGAGCATCTCCTTCTTGTTGTCCAGACCTCAGAGCTAAATCAAATGCCCAAGTACAGTTGTAGTCTTGTCTCAAATTCCTCATAGAATTAGATCCTTTATTTTCTGTCCATAATTCCTAATGTTTATTTCTGGCTTTTTTAATAGAGAAAGAGCGAGAGAGAGCACACAGATTATACACTATTTCAAATCTTTTCTTGAAAATTGGTAGGGGCTTATTTATAAATAAAAAATAAGAACAGTGCTGTTCGTGTAGCATTTTGTGTTTACCAACTGCTTTCGTATATGGTTTCTCACTGGTGTCCCATAAGCCCCCTTGGAGGTAACAGAGAATTATCCTTATTTTACCAATGAAGAAAGTGAGAGTCTGGGAGACTAAATAATTTGCTCAAAGTCATGCCAGAAGTAAGTAATAGAACTAGGATGCATCCTGGTCTCCAATATTATTTCCGTGATATCACGCTGAATTCTCTTAATGGAATTACAGCCATAAGAATGAATTTTGTATGGCTCATGGTCTTTCCTTCAAATTCATGTCTTGAGTTTTTAAAAAATGCTAAAAAGTTGCCTAACTCAGCCAAGACCCACTGCCACTTTTAAAATACATTGAAGAGAATACTATATTGTTTTAACAATTTTTTTCTAAAATTTAGAAGAACCAAGTTATTTCTTCCCTCCATAATAGAACTATTTTAACTCTTAAATATAAGAAATCTATTTTAACACAGAGTAAATGCAATCTGGATTTAGTTCATTACATTCAAGAAAAAACTTAGCTGTCTTTTTTGGAGCTACAGGTTAATGCTGGAATAATAGAATAGAAACAAAATTAAATAATTCCCTCTATCCATCTATGGCCACAGTAGGTACATTGCCCATATCCACCATAAGTACTTAAGAATCTGAAATTCAGGACAGTCTTTAAGCTACTAATTTACACAGCCTTTAGTTCTGCCACAATGAGTTCATTCATTCATCTATACGTCTTGCTAGCTAGCTAGGATCTCAAAAATAGACAAAAGCTTTTAGGTCATTCACTTCAACCCCATCGAAAGCAAAAATAAGAGGATTTTTTTTCTCAGGCCATATAGAAGAGATGGGTCCCTTCAAGCTGGTCATTTCAGAGCTGAGGTCAAACACACCATAGGTTAAACATTGATGCCTGAATGAAGAGAAAACAGGATTGAGAATGTTTCATGTCAGACAGTTGCCGATACAAGCAAAGACGGGTTGGAAAATGGAGTCCTATCAAAAACCAAAGATCAAAGCCAGTGGAGGTATCTGAAGAATGGAGGCAAGGGACCAGAGAGTCTCACATGGCAGGCCCTAGTGATAGAGAAGGAAAGGGCTCTTTGAAGTGCCCCGTAGGCATGACTCCATTCATCTCAAAGATCAGAATCTGAATTTTACATCTTTCTAAGGCTTGTTTTGTTTGATTTTGTGTGCTTCTGTCTTTTAATTTAATATTGCTCTTATCCTAACCAGCCTGTTCTATAACAGTGATCAGAGATAGTGATTTTAAGTAGAATGAGTCATTACAGTCATGACCAGTAGAATCACACTGGGAGTATTTGGGAAGGCTTCTTGGAAGAAATGAGATTTACTGCAGGGTGCCCATAAGAGCTTGCCATGCTTCATTTCTCATATGTTTGATGGACTCTGGCTTCTATTGGACACAGCAGTAGTGGTAATAAGCATGAATTATTGTGTATGTGTGTGTTTTTTTTAACCAGCTTATCAAGTTAAGATCATAGCCATCACTGAAGAAAATGCTTTTGTCAAGTATACCTCAACCCTCCTGGATATCTACAAAGCTGGTAAGAATTCATTCATTCATTCTTTCATTCAACAAATACTTAGTCCTTACTATGTGGCAGGCATTATATTAGACACAGAGGATACAATGTGAATAACACAGCCATAGGTCCTGCCTTCATAAAATTTATATTCTATTTGAGGAGACACGTTTTTTAAAAAAGGAGATGGACAAATAAACAATTATAAATCATAAGTATTATAGTTGAAACAGATGTGGAATTAATGGGGGAAACTCCTTTGGAGTGATAGCAGATGGCGTCTTTTAGGAGATGGTATTAGGAGTTAGCCATTCTTAAAGGGCAGAGTAGAGGGAACCAGATGGGCAGGAGCTGGGTCATACAGGGGTTTATAAGGCATGGTGAGAAATTTGGATTTTATTCTAGAAGTTCAAAGGGAAGCTAATAAACGGTTTTAGGTAGGCAAGAAACATTTTATGATGTATGGTTTTAAAAATCATCCTGGTTTCTATTGGAGGGCACAAGAGTTGAAACAGGGAAACCAGTTAGGAGCATCTATGAAGTGCAAAATGGCTCAGATGCCATGTGAGTTTTGATAGGATAAGTGAGCTTTAGTAACCAATACAAAAAATAAATTCATATGTAAAATAACACATAAAACACTTTAAAATATGTTCCCTTTTATTCTTTAAGTAAACTGAGCTACAAATACTGTGAAACTGCTTGTAATGATATAAATAGTAACACAAATGATTCATTAAATCATGTTTAATCCCAAATAAGTTGTTTTTTTTTTTTTTTTAAGAAACTGTCAGTGTTATTTTGCTTGACTCACTCACTTGGATAGGGGACCCTGTTTGTGCTTTGATTTGACAACAAGGAACCACATCAAATTTTTCCAATTGCATGTCTACTGATAGTCATTACATGACCTATAGCCTCAATAAGTAATTTCTCCTAATAGCAGCAGTATCGTGCATGGTACTGAACACTTTCTCAGTTGCTGCTGAACTAGCAGTAATTACATTCAAATGTTTCTAGTCCTTATGATACCATCTAACATTTTCATGGATTTAATATATCTCTATTATCAGCTAAATTATAAAAACAATTACTGAAATGTCATATTTAATTTTCCTAATTTTCTTAATTTTTATTCCCCGTCAACCCTCAGTTTTACAAACATCATTGACAAAGTTTCAGAATTCACAGGTTTTACAAAATTTAAAAGTTCATTATATTTTTTGCTCTTGTCACTAAAAACAAAAACACTTTCATACAATTAGTTTTTCTCTTAAATTGATATTTTATTTTGTTTTATATCAAATGACATGTCATTCTTCATTTTGTAACAGCTCTTGCTTCATTTTCATATTTCCTTTACTTATTTTTCTACGATCAGTTTTATCATTCATTCATTAATCTGTCAGCTTATTAAAGCTGAAACATTTTTTTCTTGAATACATATAGTATTGACATAATTGCTAGAATATCATAGGCAAATCACTAAAGCACATATATATTCACTTTCTAAATGTTTACTCCTATATCTGTCAAAGTGAATCTATCAGACTTGATATGATTTATAAACTGCCTTTGGAGTTCTAGCACTACTGGCTGCCTGTCAAAATCCCAATATTTTTCCAATTTTTATTAATGCAATTGTTTGAGGTCTTCACACTATTACTTAATTCTGTCTAGTGTATATTAGCTATGTGGTAGTGAATATCAAATATATGAAAACAATATCTAAAGTGATTTTTGTCTTTGATTGCATTATCCAGAGACACTTGATAGGTGATTCAGTCAAACTGAAACAGCTAGAAATTTCAGGATTTTTACTGAAGCCCCAGACTTCTCCCTGGCATTACATTTGCACCAATAAGGTGTTCATGTAAATATTTCTCATTGACACCTTTTTTCTCAAACAGTTTGATATGCTGTCCCGTTGTTCCTTCCAGTACCTTGAGTTCAACAAAACCCATTAAGCCATCTTCAAAGTCTCTAATTTTTCATTTTAAGTTATTTAAAACACATGTTATATTAAATAGTTGATTTTCTCAATAATGATTGAAATTTTATTTTATTACCTTATTTATATTTTTCAAAAAGCTGTGTTCTCATTTCAGTAGATATAAATTTTGCAATAAGTAGGACCATAAATCTAAATTGTGGCAATATGTTTACATTGTTTTTTTTGAAATGTTATCAAGTATTTCAACTCTGAAAATGTTTGATTATTTTTAACCATACACTAGAGTTTAAAATTCTAGTAGTTTCCAAATTTTTCTTTGCTTGATCAATACTCTGACAACATTTTTTCTGATTTTTATTATTTCAAATGTTTTACTGTATGAAGTTGATTTGTGATGTTATTTTTTTCTCATTGATGATCACAAGTGTTCCTTATTTGAAACACGATTGCCATTCTGACAAAATAGGTAAGCGTTTAGTACTTTGATCTTTTCACAACCCAATTTTCAAGCACTTTTTGCATACAACGTTCGCATCATAAGCAATAATAAGCCATTCCTATTTTTACTGAAATAATCAAGTGCTTTTCATTCCAGAAATACAAATTACTTATTTTGTATCAATTCTTGCCTACTATCAAAAGACGTTCCAGACTGTTCTGAATTTTCTGCAGCATCAGATGATTCCCAAGCTGCAGTTTTGTTTGTTTTTTTAAAAATTTTTTTGGCTGCATTGGATCTTCATTGCTGCGTGCAGGCTTTCTCTAGTTGTGGTGAGCGGGGGCTACTCTTCATTGAGTTGCGCTGGCTTCTCATTGCTGTGGCTTCTCTTCTTGCAGACCATGGGCTCGAGGAGCGATGTCTTCAGTAGTTGCAGCACACAGGCTCAGTAGTTGTGACTCACAGGCTCTAGAGCGCAGGCTCAGTAGTTGTGGCGCACGGGCTTACTTGCTCTGTGGCATGTGAGATCTTCCTGGACCAGTATTTGAACCCGTGTCCCCTGCACTGGCAGGTGAATTCTTAACCACTGCGCCACCAGGGAAGTCCCTGCAGTTCTCTTTTTTTATAAATTTATTTCTGGCTGCCTTGGGTCTTCGTTGCTGCATGAGGGCTTTCTCTAGTTATGGCAAGCGGGGCCCACTCCTCGCCGTGGTGCGCAGGCTTCTCATTGCAGTGGCCTCTCTTGCTGTGGAGCACGGGCTCTAGGCATGCGGGCTTCAGTAGTTGTGGCACACCGGCCTAGCCGCTCCGCAGCATGTGGGCTCTTACCGGACCAGGGCTCGAACCCATGTCCCCTGCATTGGCAGGCAGATTCTTAACCACTGCGCCACCAGGGAAATCCCTGCAGTTCTTTACTGATATCATTTCTTCTTTGTTCTCCTGTCAATTCAGAAGATTCATATTTATGATAGTTAAAAGGAAATGTTAAGAAAATTTTGCATACTTTGTTATCTAGTCATTCTGGGTGTTAGTTTTTAATATATATAGATTTTGAATTCATATAAATATTAAAACACCACACACTTACCATTTACAAAAGAATTGCTGCTCACTAACAATAAACCAAAATAAAAACTAAACTACTTAGAATCAAGGGCAACTATGTGGTTCAAGGATAATGATGTTATTATCCTATGATTAGTGTTTCTCCTAAAGCACAGGATGCATAGAGTAGGTGAGGGTATAAATGAAAGAAAGATGAGTGATTGTTGAAACTGAGGTTGATTAATTATTCTCCCTTCTGAATATGCTTGAAGTTTCCCGTAACAAAAGGTTTTAAAAAATAATAAGCCCCCCTGCAGCCACACTGCTTACCATGACAGGGGCTGACTTGGCAAATCGTGCTGGGAAGGGTGTTTAGATGTTGCTGCAACAGGAAGTCATGTAATAATGGTCACCGGCAGAGCCTAAGAACATTAGCTTGAACTAACATGAGTACACTAGAATTTATAGTACTAATTAAAGTTTACCATTTATGCATTACTATTATATGCTATTTAGCAACAGGTTCAGAATTTTTTCAGGATTTTAAAAAATGTTTTTCTTTATTTATTTTTGGCTGCATTGGGTCTTCATTGCTACACGTGGGCTTTCTCTAGTTGCGGCGAGTGGGGCTACTCTTCATTGCGGTACACAGGCTTCTCAATGCGGTGGCTTCTCTTGTTGTGGAGCATGGGCTCTAGGTGCACGGGCTTCAGTAGTTGTGGCACGCAGGCTCAGTAGTTGTGGTGCACGGGCTTAGTTGCTCTGTGGCGTGTGGGATCTTCCCAGACCAGGGCTCAAACCCATGTCCCCTGCATTGGCAGGCAGATTCTTAACCACTGTGCCACCAGGGAAGCCCGAGGATTTAATAATTAGTATGACTCTGCCAGAGTTTAATAACTGGATATCAGTCCTGAATTTATAGCAATGAATTCCCTGTCCTGGACTCAAAAAGTTTCCAGCCTAGCAGAGGAATCAGGCATGTGGAGTGAAACATTATGATAGAAATTCAAGTATAATGGAGTAAGGGGAAGACAGATACTTTTGACAAAGAGCATCAGGGAATGTTTACTGGATACTGTGAGAACTGAAGATGCGTTTAAAGATGGGTAGACATTCAACAGGCCAACACGAAGAGGAATGCATTCCAGGCAGGGAGCCAACTTCTTGGCTACGTACTAGTTCTGTGGGAATCCTAAAGTTATCCTCCTTAAAATTTTCTAGTCTTTCGCATGTCTTGCATTTTTCTACGAAGTTGCCCATTGCCAGCTACCAAATCCTTTTTTATTTTCCTGTGTAACATATGGAGATTAATATTGTTCAACTCTAAAGAGATTCTTTTAATTCCTGGTTCTACAAGAGTAATAATGAAAAGCGCTTATATATTGCTTACTGTGTTCTAAGCACTTTTCATATAGTAACCCATTTAATCTCACAACAGTTCTGCAGGGTAGGTTTTACTGTGATGCCCATTTTTTGGATGAGGGGTCTGAGCTTCATTTGTCTGGGGTCACACAGCCAGGAAGTGGAAGAGCTGGGGTTTAGCCTGGGGAGCCTAATCCCAGAGTCTGAAGTCTTTTTTTTTTTTCACACACACACACTGTATTTTATTTTTACAAGAGATAAATAAACTGACACCAAGCATTGTAAATGGATGACCACAACAAAAGCAACAATGATTGCAATTACCAAACACAAAACACGCTCACACTATGTCATAATATTGCAGAGTCCGAAGTGTTAACCACATGGACATTGCCTATAGCCATTAGCCTGTCAATAGAAATTTACACTGAATAATAAATAGCCTTGAGGAACTGGAATTCTCGAAAGAGTTAATAATTTTGACATTGTGACAAGAATGTGATAACCTTATTTGTGTGTCTCTCAGGAGAAGCTGCTGCTGAGAAAGACTCTGAAATCACCTTCATTAAAAAGACAACCTGTGTTAACGCTGAACTGGAAGAAGGAAAACAGTACTTAATTATGGGTAAAGAGGCCCTGCAGATAAAATACAATTTCCATTTCAAGTAAGTCACCAATATTTTGGAGTCTCTGATCTTCCCTCCAAAACAGAGTGCAATTTATTCTTAAACACACTGCGTGTTCTTACGTGCCCTGCTGTTAATACGCAAACCATTAGGAGCATAAATGAAATAATGTGAGTTTAAAACAAAGAGCTCCTCAAAACCACCAGGGTGGCTAAGGACGCACTGAGGATAAACCAATTGAGTGCTCAGGTCTGACAGTGAATCTGGGGGTGCTCATTGACCCCCCTTTACCACATGTGTTCCCTCAGTAAGTTCTCAGGCTGTTGTGTTTTAAAGAGGACAGTGTTTGGATACACGTTTTATTATCTGTTTTTTAAAAATAGACATTGAAACAGATGCTGTTCCTGCCTTTAACCATGGGAGCCCCAAGCAGCTTATGATCCCCAGGGTTTTGTGGACCTTCCTGGGGAGAGACGGGTCCAGAAGTGTTTGGCCGGCAACCTGATCCCTGGGCACCTGAGCAGCCTGGCCTCAGCTGAATTCAGCTCTTCTCTCTCTGTGGCCATCATCACAAATGCTTTGTTTGCATTATTTCTTGGCAGGTACATCTACCCGTTAGATTCCTTGACCTGGATTGAATATTGGCCCACAGACACCGGGTGTCCATCTTGCCAAGCATTTTTAGCGAATCTAGATGAGTTTACTGAAGACATCTTTTTAAATGGCTGTGAAAACGCCTAAAGAAGGTCAGCTGCATCCAGTTTTCACTATAGACTCCTGTTGAAGTTTCTTCCTTTTTTTTTTTTTCGAGCGTTCACAGCTGGTCTTATTTGGAGAGCTCACTCTACTTAGAATTAGGGACACTTGCTTTTATTAGAGAACGATTTTAAGAGCAGTAACTCTCTGAAATAACATGTCCTTGGGGGGCATGGAGACAGACACTCATTCCAAGGTTATTGGACACCAGAAGCAATAAATTGGAACCCTCCTAAAACCTACCACTCAGGAATGTTTGCTGGGGATGAAAGAATAGCCCCATTGAAATGTAGTATCTTACAAAAACATGGCCTTTGCTTGAAAGAAAATACCAAGGAACAGAAGACTGATCATTAAAGCCTGCCTTTGCTTTCAAAATGTGCGAAAAAGCGTGTTATTTTATGCTAGGTCAGCTTCAACCACACAAAGACAGGCAAATTGAGAGAGGTAGAGAAAGCAGCCCGGGAGATCTGAGAAGGCCTCACCTCAGAGCCCTCAGCAACCTGAGAAGGTAGGAGACTTGCCGTTGCCCCCTCCCCTCCTGTTGCCCTCTCCTTACCCTCATGGGGACCCCTCTACTCCCCTCCCCACCCACCCAGCACATACTCATTTCCCCTGGAACTTGTTCTCCTGGAAGGCAAGCAACCTAATGAAGAGAAATCTAGTGGGAATCAGGAGCCCTAACCAGGTCTCTGAGCCTCCACTGGTGGGTTATAAATGAGGATTTCTAACAGAAGGCTCATTTTTAAGTGACATTTTGCAGCACTTGAGATCCTATGGAAGAATTCTCACATACATTCCCATTTAATGTATCCAGAATCTCACGAGGTACAGAAATTATTATTATCCCCATTTACAGATGAGGACTTTGAGGCTCAGAAAAGTGAAGCAATTTTCCCAGCCTAGTAAGGGGCAGAGTGGGAGACCAAACCCCAAGGCTCACTCACAGTCTAAATACATCCCTCTTCCACCTCTCTGCCCCATCCTATTGCTCGTCGGGTTTAATTTCCTAAGACCAAGTCAGGATGCAGGTGGAGTTTCTTAGATTTAGTTTAACCAGCCCCACTGAAATATTACAAGGAAACATAAACTCTGGGTGAAACGGTAATAGTGACTAAAATGCATTCCCTTTTTG
This sequence comes from Orcinus orca, assembly GCF_937001465.1. Classification (NCBI taxonomy): domain Eukaryota; kingdom Metazoa; phylum Chordata; class Mammalia; order Artiodactyla; family Delphinidae; genus Orcinus; species Orcinus orca. Next base: position 107,200,237 of record NC_064564.1, on the reverse strand, counting down.
AAAAATCTGCCCCTTACCAGTTAGGTGAAACTACACAAGGCCCTGCAGTGTGCCTCCTAAGTTAAACTAAGATTTTCCACTTCCAGGAACTAAGGATTTATTTTTGTTAATGTCAAAACTCACATTGTAGGCACTCCCTTGGCAAAAACAACCAGTGTGTCCAATATGCCCAAACTCTCTGCCAGCGAGGGATGAAGGGCCCCTCTAGAGCAGGCCTGAAGTGCCTCCTGTCACCTTCTTGCTGAAAGCAGGGTGGGTAGGACCACTGCAGCACCCCCGAGGCACCAGCGTCTCTGAGCCTTCACATCGCCTTCTCCTTGAGCACTGTTTCAAATAGGTCAGCCACAGTGGCCTAATTAACCCACAATGCAGCTGAGCTTCCAAACATCAAAGCAGGCCTTTGTGAGTGAGCCTGGATCCCTGAGAAATCCACCAGCTCCTCTTCAGCAAACTCCTAAGTACTTAAACATACTTGCTTAGTGAGGCTTTCCTGACCCTCCACACAGCAGGGCCCCTCCTCAACCCTGCAGTTCTCTTCCAAGGTACTTGCAATTATTTACTTACTCATGTATAGTTCTTTGGTGTGCCGCTTCCTGGCTCTCCTGTGAGCTCCATGTGGGCAAGGTCTGGGTCCTTTCTCTTCATCACTGTCTCCTGTTCCTGGCACAATGCCAGACACATTCTAGGGACTCAGCAAGTGCTTGTGGATTCACCAGTGAGTGTGGGGCATCAGGAGACCCGGGTTCTAGTGTGGCTGTGCCCCTGGCAGGGGTCTGGGACAAGCCTCTTCACCTTTCTGATGGCCTGTGAAAGGAGTTGAAACAGTCTAATGCCTCTTTTATCTAGAGCTCGAAGAAGAAATTTTACAATCTTATGAAACAGAAAACAAGACTACGTGGCATGTACGCACCCAGGTGTTAGGTATGTATTTCTTCCTATAAATGTGGAGGGAACTCAGAGACGTGAATGAGTATGTGAGTTGGAGGAGCTTCCAAAGGCTTCCTGGAGATGGACAGCAGGATTTGGGTAGGTAGAGAGGGACAGGAGGGTCTTTCTGGTTGAAGGAAAAAGCACAAGGCAGGTTTCCACTGGGGGTAAGCAAGACAATTTAGGTGGTAAATAGTTATATGCTTATTTTAACATGTATTAGAAAACTATACAATGAGCACAACAAAGCCATGATATAAAATTCTCTTTGAAAATAAATTTATCTGTCAAAAAGTCTATTTAAGGAGTTTTTAAGTAAATAAAAGTATAGGTTGTTCTAAGGGCAAAACTCATGAGGTTGGCATGTACATACTTGAAGTTTAGGAAACCCTGTCTTAAGAAAATATGTGGAATTGACAACCAGCCAAGCTTAAAGCAGGGAGCTTGACTCCTTATTTCTCAGCGAGGGGTTCTAAGCCAAAGTCATGCTCAGTTTTACTTTCCAGCCCCTGTGATGCTCATTTATTCAGCAACATCCAACAAATATGTTCTGATGGGTCATCGCAGGTCAGGCCCAGTTCTAGGAGCTTGGTACCTAGATCCTTGCCCTTGTGGAACTTAGATTCCAGCGGCCGGAGACGTGCAGTAAATAATAAAGTCAATAATTAGGGGATTGACCTTGAATGTTGGCAGGTCATAAGAGCTGTGGGAAAAAGAAAAAGCAGAGCAGACTAAGGGAGATTGGGAGTGGTGGACTAAGGGAGATTGGGAGTGGTGGACTAAGGGAGATTGGGAGTGGTGGAGAGAGGGGTTGCAGCTCAACAGAGTGGTCAGGTCAAGGTGGGCTTCAGTGAGAAGTGAGACTCGAGCAAAGACTTGAAGGTGGTAAGAGTGAGCCATGTGGTGATCTGGGGGCTGAGTGTTCCGGGCAGAGGGAGCACCTAGTGCCTGAGCTGAAAACAGGAGCACACCTGGTATGTTCCGGGAAGAGCAGGGAGGCTGGCGTAGCAGGTGCAGACTGAGCAGAGGGGAAGTAGGTGGAGACAAGGTCAGAGAGGTCACAAGGACAAGATTGTGCAGGTCATGGACAGGGTGCTGGTTTTACTCAGAGGGAGAGGGGAGTCACTCCAAGGCTCGGAGCAGAGCAGTGACATGGTCTGTCTTACCTGTTAGGAGGATCATGCTACTGCTCCACTGAAAATGAGGCAAGGGTCAAAACAGACCAGTTAGGAGGTTACTGCAGTAAACCAGACAAAAGCTGATGGAAATTCAACAAAGTTGAGTTTATGGAGCTTCTCACTCAATGGATGTTAGAAAGAACTTGTTATAGGATTTGGGCTTGTGATGGATTATTTGGGGAGGGTTCAGGGAAGTGGGCTTTGCTCTGGGATGGATGCTGTCAGGAAGCAGAGGTAATCCTCTGATTGAGCGTATTAATTCTTATCTAACTGGGAAGAAAAGAAGAAGCAGTCCCTCACATTAGTCAGGAAAGGGGGATATTTGGTCATTCTTGCATTTCAGATTATATTCTTGTTTTATTCTCTGCTCAAACATGATTATGGAGCATTCTTTTTTTTTGTCTTGATCCATTTTGTCTGATGCCGATGTTCTGTGACATCAGACACAGAGAACACCACAGCTTGGCTCTGAGAACCAGGCCAGCTCCAAGGGACACTACCAAGGGACACTAAGACCCAGCTCCTAGTCTAGCTCCCAGCTGTCAAGGGCTACTCTCCCCTTTCACAGACCCTTCTTCCTAGAAAATGTATACTTGGGACTTCCCTGGCAGTCCAGTGGTTAAGACTCTGCGCTTCCACTGCAGGGGGCGCTGGTTCAATCCCTGGTTGGGAAACAAAGATCCCACATGCCACGAGGTGCTGCAAAAAAAAAAAAATTTAAAAAAAAAACCATATGTGCACACAATGGACAAATCTGCATACTATTTCAGAGGCCCCTTGCAAGTGCACACATTGACCTCATGACTGAAAACCTCTGTCTCAGAGCTGGGAATTTAGCAGCCAAATCTGGGAGGTTCTCAGAGATACAAAGAGGAAAACCTGCAGCCTAGGTTTTCCCTACTCCTGAAATCAGACTGATTCTGCGAGTTTAGTGTGATGTGAGAAATGTGTCACCAGGGGCACGATCTTTAACTTTGACTGGAGATTAAAATATCCCTTTATGCCTCTGAATCAGAAAGAAAGGCAGAAAGGAAGACAGGAGGAAGAGAGGAAAAAATGAAGGAGCGAGGGTGGCGGGTGGGAGGAGAGGGGAGGGAAAGAGGGAGGAAGGGACAGGGGTTTGTTTAAAGATGAGAACTCCATTTCTAAGAACCTTCTGGATTCTTCTTGGTTGGCAGGGTCCCCACCCTGACAGACATGTTGGCAGAAACCGATCCATTCCTTGGAACATGGTGTCCACTCCTTCACTGTTTCCATCATTATAATCAGATATGTGTGTATTACGTACTCCATCATGAGTTATATAATCCTCAAATGTCCAAACCAGGAAGGACCTGGGAAAACAGGCCCAGAGGAGCGGCTTCCAGTGGTCACAGCTCTGCACAGCGCAAGGGCTGGGACACGAGCCCAGGGCCTCTGACTCTGAGCTCAGTGTTCTTTCCACCACACAGTTGAATGGAGGTTACAGAGAAATCAATTTGGGCTCCCTGCAAAGAAGCATTTCCTTAGAGCCAGAGCTGTTCAAAGATAGACTAGGCTCTCTAGGAGGGACCAGGTTCCCCATCACTACCACTGTCCAGGAATGTTGCAGGAGCTCTCAAGGTAGGAGGTTGGCCCCAATGACATCCAGTGTCCCTGCCACTCTAAGAGGCCATTAACAGAAAGGAAAACATCTCTTTTCCTTCCTTACACCTCCATTTTCACATCTGAAAATAATTCCCACTTCAGAGGATTTCTGTGAGACTTAAATAACACAGGTCATGCACATAAAGTGATGAGCACAGGGCCTGGCACGATAAGTGTAACTTGCCGTTGTTAATAATACAGCCCTGGCACATGCTAAGTGATGAATTCAACAAAGTTCTTGCCTGGCGTCATGCTGATTGCATTTCGTGGAGTATTCTGTTGACATATCACACCCATCCTGTGGTGATTGTCATCATCCTTACTGTTAGGAAGGAAGCAGCTGAGGCCCTGGGAGGCTCAGTAATTTGCCCCAGGTCTCATACCTTCATGAGCAGTAGGGCCACAACTCAAAGGTGCATCTTTTGGGCTCTGGCAGCCATGCTTCAGCGTCTGAGCTGACCGCCTTCTCACACACGGGAAGGGTAGGAACATGGTCATCGTGTAATCCTAGCAAAGTCTCCGCCTCCCTGGGCCTCAGCAATAAGTATGTTCATTATATGCTCTCTAAGCTGTCCCTGTGCTAGGTCCACAGGTGAGGCAGAGTGAGGCCGACGAGGGCTCTGGGGACAGGTACTGGGGCAGTGGGAGCACTGACATTGGTGTAGGAAAATGAAGGAAGGTGGCATCAGAGAGAAATTTCATAGATTTGCAAAATGTGTCCTGAAATCGTCTTCCACGTGGATATAACACAATTTGTAAAACTCTGAATTGACAGGTTCTCCTACCTCCCCTCAAAAGACTCTAATTTGCCAGTAGAGTTGAGGTTTTTTTCTTTTGTGAGCCTCCTACATAGAATCATAAAATACTGAAGATAAAGATTCCCTAGAGATCATCTAATCAAACTCTCCCCGTTTCACAGATGAGGAAAAAGGCCAGGAAAGAGCAGGGACTCTCCAAGGGTCCCATGTGGGAATCAGGGATGGAACCAGAGTGCCAAGCTCCTCTTCCCCATATTAGTGCCTGGTGTCTGCTCCCACCAGCTGGGCCTAGGGGCAGACGGGCAGAGACCAGAGCCCAGGGGGTGGGGCCCAGGGCTAACATTGCTAGCAGATGAGATGAGAGAAATCAGACCTGTCCTGGAAAGAGTGATTTTTGTTTTGCTGAAGTTGTGTGTGTGTGTAAAAGACAGACACAGACAAAGGAGTGGTTACTATGGGGAAGTGACAAGGGGAAGAAGTAAGACCTGCCCTGGTTAGGGACCTTGGGAAAGTTCCTGAAGCTCGTCCAGCCTCTCGGTTTGCCTCTCTATCCAGTGAGAGTAGGATGAGCAGCCTTGAAGGGATGTAAGGATTAGAAATAACACCTATGAGCCCACTCAGGGAGTGCAGCCTGTGTAGGCCAGCTGGCTGTGATCTCTAACTCCCACAGCTCCCTGTGCCTCTGTTCTTTCTTTTGGAAATGAGGTAGTAATTTCTCTGGGCCCAACATACAGGGTTGTTGCAGGATGAAATCAGATCAAACAAGTGAAAGAACTCTTAAGCTGTAGAATTTTGAACAAATATGGAAATGGCATTAATAATCAAAAGCATCTTTGTGCTGATACCACAGGCAGAGACTGCCTGGTGTGGTTTTAAAAGATTAGGAAAGTGTCCGCTATCTTAAAAAACAATCTCCCCCTAGTGCCTCAAATTTCTCTATTAAAGCTTCATTCCTTTGGTCCTATAGGCTGGCAGTCTTAGAGCAGTGCTTCACAAAGTGCTGAAATGCACATTCTCGGGCCCCACCTCAGACCTACTGAATCAGAAACTCTAGAATTGGAGCACTGAAATCTATACTCTAAAAAGATCTCCAGGAAAAGCATAGGCACATTAAAATTTAAGAAGTATTGTGTTAGATCTTGTGAAAATGCAGGCTCTGATTCTGTTGGTCTGGGGTGGCCAGAGATTCTGCATCTCCCAGGTGATGCCTATGTTGCTGGTTCTTGGACCTAACAAGGCTCTAGATTGTTCTATAAAGTCAGGGATTCTCACATAAAGGGAAGCAACCTTTAACAGCCGACACTTTAGTTGAGAGTCGTGCACAAGGCCTTTCAGGAATGGGTCGCAGAAAAGACTGAGGAATTCTGGGGACAAGAGAAACACAGGGCAGCAAAGAGAAAGAGGTCTTAAGAAAAAAAGAGGGGGTAGGAGGTGCTAAAAGAAAACGAAATTGCCTTTGTAGAATGTGGCCCGAGCAGGTCTGGGCATCAATTTATCCTTTTACTTACCAAGTGCTGGCTACATGTTAGGCACTGTGATATGTTCTTTACGTTCATTAGCTCAGTTAATCCACAAAACAACCCCATGAGTTTCGTACAGAGGAATAAACTGAGGAACACAAGTCACTTATCCAAGTCACTCAGCTAATAAGTGGTGGAGCCGGGATTTAGAACTCAGGCAGCCTGGCTCACTAGCACTAATTCCACCTCAAATTTGGCCTCTGCCCTCAGGAAGCTTATAGTCCCATGAGGAATATGGGCGAGGACTGATAATGGCCCACACTTGAATGATGCCCGTCACGTGCCATATTCTGAGCACCTTACATACAGCTGCTGTTTTAGCTCTTGTAGTGGTTCTACAAGACGGGGGCAGGGCGCTGCTGCATGGGCCTGGCTGTGTGTGGAAGTGCATCGAACAGGTCTCTCTGTTCCTGTTGGTTTATGTATGGAGGTACTCATATCGCCCAGTGTTCCATGTCCTAAGCAGGAAAGCTTCAGTCCAGAAACAGCCTCTGCAAAGGGGCCTCCAGAACCGGGTCCAAGCCCCACTTTGCATCCTCAGCTTCCCACCCCCTCACCACTTCCCAACACCGCCTCCAGGATGGCCTCCCTGCTGAAGAGCAGGGGCACTGCTCTCTTCTGCCCACCTTGGCTCCTATAGCCAGACCCAAGTTCATGCAACAGAAGGCCCTGTCTGCCTCAGGCAGGCCTGGAAGACCAGGCTGTTGCCCCTCCAGACAGGCACTGGATGAGGGCCCTGCTGAGCTGGCTAGTCACTACTGCTGCTGCTGCTGCGGGCCCTGACCCACCAGAGGCAGCAGCTCTGACCTGCACCTCCTCCCCTGCCATTTCTAGCACATGCCCTCCCCACCTCCCTCCCCCACATACCAGAAATCACTACCTTGGCACGGGGGATTCAGAAGGTTGCCTAACAGATGAAAACTGACCTAACATCTTTGCAAACCTATTTGACAATACATTTCAAGAGCCAAAATATGTTTATATCCCTTGATCCGGTAATCCTCCTCCTGATGGATTATTTATATAAATTCCCAAAAGCAGAGGGGGCAGGGAAGTTCATACACAAAGATCTTCTATGCAGGATTAATGATTTATTCAGTAAATATTTATTGAGTTCCTTCTATATGCCAGGCATAGTTCTAGATGGTGTAATCAAGATAAACAAGGTCCCTGCTCTCCTAGGGATTATGGGCAGAAAGACGATAAGTATCTACATAAATGAGAAAAATAATCTATTTACTAAATTATCTGCAGGGAATTAAAATAAAGGTCTGCAACTGAGAATAACTGGGTGACTGCTCTTGATGGGGTGGTCAGGGAAGTTCTCTCAGATGTCACTAAATAACATGACATTTAAGCTGAGATGCTCAGGCAAGAAGGGGCAGCCATACCAAGGCCCAGAGGAGAGCATTCCAGAGGGGAGGCCAGTGGTTCAGGAAACTGCAAGCAGGCTGATGCAGCTAGATCAAAGAAAGCAAGTGATGGAAAATGAGGTCGGAGGAGTGGGAGGGGCCAGATTAATAAGATTTTGTAAGCATGGATGAAATGTCTAGATTTGATTCAGTAGGGAGTACTAAGCAAGGCAGGTGAGACCACATTATAGATAAGAAAGGGGCAGGGAGGCCAGTTGGGAGCTATTGCAGCTGTCTTGGCAAGAAGTAATTGTAGCTTGAACTAGAATGGTAGAAATGGAGACGAAGAGACATGAATGGATTCAGGATATTTTTGGAGGTAGGGCTGAAAGGCCTTGCTGAAGGAATTGGGATGGGGGTGATGAAGACGAAGGACTCAAGGTTTACTCATGGATTCTTGGGTCGAGCTGCTGCAGGTGCCATTTATACGGCTGGGGAAAGCAGGAGAAGTTGCAAGTTTAGGAAAATAAGAAAGGAAGATGTTATGGTTTGAACTGTGTTCCCCCTAAAAGATATGTTGAAATCCTACCCCCCAGCGTCTCAGAATGTGACCTTATTTGGAAATAGGGTGGTTGCAGGTGTAATTAGTCAAGGTAGGATGAAGTCATACTGGAGTAGGGTGGGTCCTTACTCTAATGTGACTGGTGTCCTTATAAGAAGAGGGACATTTAGACGCAGAGACAGAGGCACACAGAGTGAAGAACACAGCCACATGAGAGAAGCCAGCCACGTGAAGAATTTGATTCACACAGGAACTAGCAGTAAAGGCACATGGATATTGAGTCCCTCGACCTGTGCATGTGAGGCTCCTTCAAATCCCCGCAAGGTAGGTACCTGAAGCCTGAAGCACAGCTGAACATTCAGGTGATGGTTAAGTGGCTTTAGCTGAGGGGAGCACAGGTACTTAATTACTTCGGAAGAAGTGATCGAAGCAAATAGCACAAATTAGAAAAATATGATGGAAGACAACAACCCATTTTATAATAGCAAATATAATCAATACACTGAGTAAATAAGACTTGAAGTGTATAATCATAAATCAACTTTACTTTGTCTCCCACCCCCCTCTAAAATTTTTTTCAGAGGAAAGGGAGAGAAGCCCTTTTTCTGACCTTTGATGAAAACTCAAGCTTCCTACGACTTTTCTGATCATCTGATCATTCTCAGGACATAAAAACTCCTGTGACCACTTCAGTCACCAAACAAATTCTATTTTATAAATCGGTCCCATACAAAAGCAAAATCCAGGGACTTCCCTGGCAGTCCAATGCTTAAGGCTCTTCGCTCCAACTACAGGGGGCACGGGGTTCCATCCCTGATTGGGGTAAAATCCCACATGCCGCACAGCATGGCCCAAGAAAAAAAGCAAAATCCAAACTTGATTTAAAGTTCAATCTTTTTTCCCAACCAGGGCTTGCTGCAGGTGGAACCCCTATAGCTGGAAATGGGGGCATGGACAGCTGCTTTTCCTTCCCCAGACTGCCCTCCCCAGTTTGCTAACTGTGGCCTCTGACCTCTCCAGGGCTAAGCGGTTGGTAGTGAGGAGACAATAAAGGGGAGCAGGAGAACTCTTACTCAACAGCACTGTCGTAAGATGGCTTTAAAGCTTACTTCTGTGTGGGCACATCTATGGAATTTTCAGACACTGCTCCCAAGCTCTGAGGACCTCTCACCCTTACACAAGCATCACATTACCTTGTATCCCATTGGTAACCCCTTCTGCAGCCCTAGGAATCCAGCGGTACCTTCAGTTTGTCCCCCTGTTGGACAGACCGAAGAGGCCTTCACATCAGTTCTTCCAGTGTGTGGCCCACTTCTCGTCCATGGGAACAGCATCCTTTGCACAAACCAGCTTTGGGAGTTCAGGCTGATCTGAGCAGCGCTATCTCTTCCTTGTCTTATTTGTCTAAGATGACACCCATCTCTCAATCTTTCGGTTTCTCTGGTGGCTGTCAGATGAAAGTCTACTATGTCTCCCCATCTCAAACCACCGTAGACACGAATTATGCTAAGTAGACTCCATGAAGTTCTTTTCTCTTGGTTTGAGAAGGGGGAAGCACAGCAGCTCTCTCCAACACATTCAATCTTTATTCAACCCTAATCTCCTAATGACAGAGCAGAGGGTCTCGGGATCTTTCTATAGCACCCTACTGCCAGGTGGTATAAAGGGTGCGCGCGCGCGCACACACACACACACACACACACACGCATGTGTGCCCATATAGGGGGATCAATGATGAATCCAATGCTGTTTCTCAAGGGTCTCAATCTGTTAGGGAGACTAACACCTGCATCCATCAGCACAAGGCAGGATGGTTCCTTTTGGGCACAGTGGAGAATGCTCCACGGAGAAGGCAAGTTCTGAGCTGGGTCTTGAAGAATGACTAAGATTTGGACAAGCTGAAATGAAGTCTTTTCAGAGAGCGGTAATAATGAGAGCAAATGCCCAGCATGGGAACAGAGGGAGCTGTGTAGAGACCCCTGGGTGGCTTATTTCAATGAGACGTGTAGAAGATAAGGCTAAGCCAGACCAAAGATGAACAACACCAGGGGTTTGGATTTTTTCCTGCAGGAAGTGAGAAGTTTTGAAGGTTTGGAAAGGGTAGCAGGATGGAGGGCTGGGGAGGGCAGTGACTAATTCTTGGTGAAATGTGTTCTTCATTTCCTTGAGTCATTAACCAGGGCCCCATTAAGAAGAAAAACAAAACAAAGACCTTCCAGGACCTGCTTTCTTTTCCAGGAAAACCCTTGCCCTTTGGAACCTCTCACAACTTCAGCTTATAAAGACATCCAATCCTGTTTTTACTGTTAGCTAAGGGGCCTTGGCACAGCTGCCAGGACCCTCCTCCAAGCTATGGGACCCTCAGCTTCAAGCCTGATGGGGCTGTTCGTCCCATCTCCCCATGGTCCCCTGGAAGGGGCTGCCCTCTGGAAGAGGCTGAGGAGAGGGGCTTCCCTTTCTGAGCAGGAGGGCTATGGAAACCTTGCCTTTATGAGCCCAGCCACAAAGGCTCCGCCCTGGGCCCACTGGAGCCAAATGGGAAAAATCCAGGAGGTAGCAAAGCCAAGAAAACAGCAGGTTTGGATTCAATCCCAGCTCTCCCCTTCTTTTCTGATCTTGAGACCTCACTCAGCTTCTATGTCTTAATCTTTAAAATGGAAATCAAGTCATCTACCTCACAAGGTTGCTGTGAAGATTAAATGAGAGTTTGTGATCATAGCTAGCACATAGCAGATGCTCAATAAATATTCTCCCTCCTTCTTCCCCCAGCATCTCTCTATGTCTCAGTTTCTTTGCCTACTAAATGTGGTGGGGATTCAAGGATAAAGTTGAATCTGACGAAGTTTCCAAACCTCTGCCATCTGTTCCACAAGAGGTCCTGGGGAGAACAGAGGGCCTTTCTCTGCCATGTCTGAGCTCTGGGAGCTATTTCTTCTTTTATTATTTTCAACAATCAAAAAAATCACAAAACCACTTAGTAGTAGTGCACATTGGCACACACTTGGAATGAGCCCACACCCCCCAACCTCTCCCCAGTACCACCGCCTGACTCAGTTTCCCCATCTGTAAAGCAGTTGTGTCCCTTCCCCCTCTGCAACTGCCCACTAGGTCGGGAGGACGGTGCCCAGCAGAGGGCGCTCTGAGTGTGACCTCCTGGCCACCGCCCTGGGGAAAGGCACCCGGCCAAGGAAAATTCTAGTGAAAAAAACGAAGAAAGGATTCCAGGTTTATGAGTCCCAGACTTTGAAAAACAAAACTGCTGAGTTGTCTCCTGAGTTAGGGAAAAAGAACACCACAGCCGCCTCAAGATTTCCAGGAAACAATTTGTGAAGGCTTTGGGCAAGGCTGGCAAGGGGAGCTGGGGAGGCCTGGCTTGGGATGCTGTGGGAGGTGGGAGATGGGGGTGGGCGTGTGCCTGTGGGAGCTTGAGAGTTGGGATGTTCCTGGGCGGTTCTTGGGGTGGAGTTACGTGACTGTGTGGGTTTACATCTGTATGTGTGTTTGTGTGTCTGTGGGCAATCCCACAGGTATTTATTGAGCACCTTCTATATTCTTTTAGGTGATGGGGATGCAACAGCAAATGAAACACAGCCCCTGAACTCAGGGAACTGAGTTTACTGAGAGATGCAGAGTAGCAGACATTTCAGTTCAGAGTGCAGGCATCCCGGAGGTGAGTGGAGGGCAAATGCTGGCTTTGTGGCCAGGCAGCCTGGGATGTGAGTCCAGCCACCCACCAGCTACATGACCCTGGAGATCCCTGATACTCAGTCTCCTTAGCTGGAAAGTGAAAATATTAAAAGGACATCCTAGGAGATAGCAAGCGTGTGTAAATATTTGATGACTGGTCTCTATCAGGTGCACACAAGGTCTAACCCTGGATAAGCATATATGGTGTGTGTAGTCCCAGTGAGCTACGTGCAGGGCATTAGCTCACCTGCTTAGGTCATGTGTGTGACATGCCAGGCTCTACCAGAGGTTGTAAATCGTGGCCCTCAGACACAGTTTGTGGGGGTGCTCATTTGGTTAGGGTTTGTTTTTTGGAGCGTTCTAAAAATCAAGACACTGCACATAAAAATCCAGATTTCCAGGTTCTCTTGAAACCTTGGAAGATGTGGCCATCCTGCAAGTATTTGCATGTGTGTGCCTGTATGCCACGGTCTCTGCTTCCGAGATGTGTCCTTTCCAGGAGCACCCTCCCTCCTGGCCGGCTTCCAGGCCTGTCCTTGGAGGGACTCCAAGGTGGCTTGGGAGAGCTCATGTGCAAACACATTCTCTGTGAACAGAGAAGCAGGACCAGGCAGGGACTGATGCCAGGGCCCTGGCCTCCCCAGGCAGCTCTGGTTTCAGCAATCAGAGGGGATGGAGACCACTGTGGGCCCTCCCCAAGGCTCTCTGGCTGTGTAGCTGGATGCTGGTTACAGAAGATAGCAACCAAGGATGGCAGCCAGACAGACTAACTTTGCTTGTGTATTTGATTTTGCATTTTAAAAATTCCTGCATCCTAGCTCCAAAATGATTAAGGCAATGATCTCCCAGAAAAAGAAAATTTTTCTAGATGTCTATACTATGGTTCTTCTAAAAATGAGCAAATAGCCTCATGGTAGAAGCTACAAATATAACTGTTAAACACATTTTGGGAACCCACAGATGTGAAAGGTAGGATGGATGTTTTCCTAATATTCCTGGATCCTCTTAAGATGGCAAATAAGTCTCTCTTAATAGATACTTACTAGTGTGCGAGATGTAGGCTGGGTACGAGGGGACTACAAAGATGAATACACCCTGCTCCCTGGCTCTCGGGAAACTCAGTCTTGTGGAGAGATGTCCAAGAAGAAATGAATGCAGGAACAAGAAAGGACAGGGGTATTATTGAGACATTTGGGGTCAAAAGACACCAGAACATAGAAGAAGATGCCTCTGGACCTCTGATTTACAGTGCAAGCTCTTTCCCCAATCTGAGTCCCCGTTTCCCCTTTTTAGACAAGAAGCTCGGAAGAGATGAACAAACATCAATCCCACGTTCACAACCCCAGCCCCCAGCTTGGGTATTCTTTGAGGGAACACAGGCTGCAGCCCTTTGGTTCTTAGCCTCTTACTCCCTGCCCCACATACTTGCTCCCAAATCTTGGCTTGTGCTGGGAATTCATCTGGCTTGAGCGCTGAAAAAAATCCATCAGAGGAGGTTTTTCTCATTGCTTTTTCTTGAAAAAAAAAGTCTGGAGTCCAAAAAGACCAGGCATCTAGTGGAAGCTTCCAGCCTCCATTATAGGTGTTCCTGGTCCAGGTGAGGAGAGCAGCCCCTCAATAGGTAGGAGAGTTGTACCCCTTCCCGAGCACCAGGGTTTGAATGGTTAAAGAATTTGCCCTGAAGGATTGTTCTGAGGTCATTCTCCCACTTTGCAGATGGGAAAAAGGAGGCCCAAGGATGGGAAGGACTTTCCCCACAGTCCTGAAGTCAATGTCAGAGGCAGATCTCTTGATTCCTGAGTAAGGGCTCTGTTCACTCACTGATTTTTCTCTCTCAGGCTGAGTCCTCAGGACGGAGGGAGAGGAGGACCCCCAGGATACATTGCTCCTCAGGCAGATATCAACTGCTTTGGGGCTAGAACATCAAGATATTCTTGATCTGATCCAGCAAAGAGCCCGGGAAACCCAACCTCACAAATGTAAGTGTGAAGGAAGAGCAATAATTCTGTAGCCCAGTAAAAGGCATTGGAGGTCCAGGCACCCACCTTCAGAAGAGTCTTTAGGGCTTCCCTGGTGGCACAGTGGCTGAGAGTCTGCCTGCCGATGCAGGGGACGCGGGTTCGTGCCCTGGTCCGGGAAGACCCCACATGCTGCGGAGCGGCTGGGCCCATGAGCCATGGCCGCTGAGCCTGCGAATCTGGAGCCTGTGCTCCGCAACAGGAGAGGCCACAACAGTGAGAGGCCCGCGTACAGCAAAATAAATAAATAAATAAATAAATAAAAATAAGAAGAGTCTTTATTGCCAGAGTCCATGAAAGAAGGAATTTGACACGTAGCAAAAGCAAACTTTTAGAACAAGGCACGCAAGTGGCCAGAGATGGCAAAGAGAAGCAGCAGGTTGACCAGCATTGACCCAAAGTTGTCTGCCTTCCTCATTATTGGCCTCTTAAGAGCTTGTCTTTATCAAAGGGTCCATCTGCCAAGCTCTTTGCCTGGACCACTTTACCATCCCCGTGAGTGTCATTGGTACCTCCATCACAAAGTGAAATCCCCATGGCACTTTCAAAGTGGCCAGCCCCACAAATAATTGGAAAACCCCTAGGGACAGGTCTGGAGCCTACAATTCAAAAAACTTCTGAGGTGCTTTGTTTCTTTCCTTAAAATCTGGAAATCTACTGAGATAGGGAAAATCACCAGACATAGAAACTCCCTTCAAAAAAGAACCCCAGATTTCTTTTCAAATTTTTGTTAGAATGCTATTTCTAACTTCACAACACCCTGAAAAGGGCCAGGCCAAAGATACTTAATAAACATTTTGTGATGATGGCGAAATCATCATTAATGATTATTACCTTAAGTAAAAATGAGTATGGATAGTGTCTTGAGTATTAGTCATTCACTGAACAAATGTTTGACAGCCTCCTCTGTGCTAAGTCAGGGGAAAGAACAATGAAGAAATCAGACACAGCTTTACTTTAACACCTTTAATTAACTTAATTTCTCATATTCATATAATCCACATAGTCTAGTGGGGCAGAAAACTAGTTGTAAACAGGCACATTTTAGAAATTGCCAGTTATAATAAGTATAGTAAGAACCAGATGGAGATTAACAGAAGGAAACTTGGGACATTTTAAATCATCACACCAAGGCAGAGAAGGTGTACTATAGGCTACAGTTTTTACAAGATCATTTGGTATATTTCTTTGTTTTATTGTTGATATCAGCTGTGTGTGAGTTACCATGGGGAGGTATTGAATTTGGGTTGAGGGACCCAGGACAATTTGGTCTTCTAATCTACTAGGTGACTGATAACATGTAATCATCTGTTTAATTAAATTTCCTGGTTCGGGAACCAGAAGTTTACAGAGGAGATTTAGATGATGCTAGCAGGAAAGCTGTTCACTAATTGTTTTTACTAAACACAAGCTGTGAGTATGACAGGGACAAAGCCTGCAGCTGGCAATGAAAAGAAGGAATATAGAGGCAAAACGAGGAATGTTTGGTATTTATGAGTAGAGGAAGTAGTAGCCCATTACGGGCTCCACGTTTTAAGGGTTGCTGACAAACAGAAGCAGCCCAAATGGCTGGCATTAGCTGACTGGATATGCTCAGCTGGTGCATTCATATCTAGGAGGCAGCTGTCATGAGAACAGGAGCTCGGTCTGCCTCATTTACTGCTATAATCTGGGGCCTGGCTTTCGGAAAGGAGAAAAACAGTTTTCTCATCTCTTCTTGATGATCTTAATAAATGGAGCAAGGCATGTGATGTGCTCCGATTAGAGCAGTGTCACTGTGACTGATATTAAATAAAGTGTAGCCACTATTACTGTCACTGTTATTTTTACCATGACCACTGACCTCAATCCTCTAGATGCTTAGGCTCCAATCTGGTCCTGCCCCCTCACCACCTGCAAGGCTAATGACCCAGGCCAATGTAATCTTTCCCTCCTCCAATGCCCATCTGGGCTATAACACATGGAAAGTCACAGTTATTGAAGAAAAGGTTGAACGGCTGGGACACTAGAGGCAAGCCAGCCCAGGAGAGAATCCCAGTTTCCACCTCTGGGACCTGGGAGCATCTCATTAGATCCATGATTTTTTTTAACCGTGTCCCTAGAGCCTAGAGGCCCGGACAGGGAGGAGAGAAGCCCAGCGCACAGGCTCCCAGCTGCCTGCTCCGCTTAACAGAAAATCCTTGCTTCTAGCTGGTTTATACGTTTGGGCTCTATGTGAAAAAGCATTTGAAGACACAGTCCCACAGCTAATACAAATTTTGAAAAAACCCAATGCATTCTATGATCTTTAAGGTCATTTTCCACTAAAAAACAAACACAAAAAAACTATGGACTATTATTTCTTGAATTATTGCTTAAGCATTCATCTATTTATCTACTGCCCCCCAAATACTTTAGTGGCAGGGAGAAAAAAAACAGCACAAGTATCCTGACTCCTAGTCCAGTGCTCATTCCAAAATAGAAATATGTCCTCCAAAATATCATTATGGATTTCAGATGGGGGCAGAGAAGGAAGACACAATTCCTTTCATTCCAGTACTGAACTGTCAGCGCCTTGTCAGTTTTCACCATTTTTCTCTTCTGCATCTCAGAAGGGATGAAAAATCTCTTCTCTAGGAAACAGGGCAGGCCAGGAGGTGGTCAAACACTTACGGGGCTTGTCACACGTGCTCTACCATCTTCAATGCAGAATGGCTCACCAAACTTTAATTTTCCATAGTCCTCCTGGCCACTCAGTCCTTAGTTCCTTGCAGGAATCACAAGCTCAAAAGGCTACAAGGCTAGCAGGCAACTTCAATGTCAAGAGCCTGACAGCTGAAGGATTGGGGCAAAACTGGAGAATGGAAACCTTTTGGTGCTTTGTAGAACAAGCAGAGCAGATTATGGATGTGAGTGGGACTGCTGAGGCTCAAACATTCCCTACTTCCCTGTGTGTGCTTTCTTGTTCCCCAATCATGGCCCCAGGTTCACACCACCAGATCTTAGGCCTTAGCCAGATGGACTACTTTTCTTCTTAAACTTATTTTTGGGAAAAAGAAATTTTTTTTTCTACTGGGTAGAGATGAGTGGTCTCCAAAGGGTTTCGATTCCTTTCTGAGTCAGGTTAAGCCTCACTGGGCTCCGCTTTCGATTTCTGCAGGCTTGCCACTTGCTGAGGGCTCAGAGGTCCCCTGGTGATGCCCCCTCTATTTCAAGAGCCCCCAAAAATAAGTCGAGTGACTACAGATAAGTTTTTGGTACTTTCCAAAATTAAACTATTTCCCTTGGTAAATTTCCACCAAATGAGCTCATTAATCTGAAAACAGGATGTGGCACATGAAGACAGTAAAGTCAGGTTGCCTGCTCACTTACACTGGCCCGGATCAGGGAGGAAGGGGGCGGGTGGGAGATAGGTGGGAGCACAGAAGGGCCTTTAGAGGTCCCACTGCACTGAGAATCAATGAATTTTTAAATCAGAGACTCAAAGCTCTAAATCCTTTTCTCTTAGAATTGAACGTGACCACAGAAGCCACCTCTGGTCAGTGTCCCACAGATTGCCTGTCTTGGAGGCCCCTGAGACCCTCTGCTTGTCTGCAGGCAGGCGCCTCCCCTCCAGGTAGGACTGAGGGCCTCCTTTCTCCAGGAGGATTCTATCCTGCAGCATCAGCTCCTCAGGCAGAAGCTGGGAGTTCTGCCCCAGGTGAGTGAGAGGCTTAAATACATCCCAGGTTAAAAACAAACAAAACCAAAGGAGTAAAACACAGTTCCCAACTCCAGTTGGTGTCAAGACAAAAAATGGGACCCTGATACATAGAGAATGTAATGGGTGCTTCTGAGCCACAGAAAGGAAACAAAACCAACAAAGTAGGCAGGCGCACTCCTTCCTCAGCTAACAGTCCTGCAGATGTTAGGTCTTGATGGAGAAGGAGCCTTTATCAAATTCGCAAAAATAAAGGTTGTTTGTACCTTTTAGACAAAAATTCTACCCCAACACTAAGTACCATAACTATTTTGATTGATATACACAAAATTCATAGGGAATAAGTGGCTGTGTGTGTGTTTAGACAAAACCAGAAACGGTTCCTGAAAACACCCAGTTCTGTGGAAGCCCCGTGCCTTCAGAACCGCTCTGTACATCTCTTCGCTGATTGCTCCAACCCAATAAGCTTGGACGAGCCTGACACTGTCCTAGGACCTTGCAGGAATCTAAGAGGGCTAAGACTTGGGTTTTGCTGCTGCTCGCCCCACCCCACGCGGGATTGCAGGCAGGCAGGGGACAGGATGGCGGTTCAAGTCCCAAGTCCGTGTTCGTTTAGTCTGCGAACACTTTGAGTCCCACACACGTGCCAGGAACTCGCGCGGGGAGAAGGAGAACGGAAGGTCAGTCTTCAGTGGAAAAACAGAGCCTGCGACGCCGTGGATGCCGCCCCGGGCCTAGTTTCCCCATTCGGGGAGCGTTCGCCCCGCCCCCGAGGCCGCCTCGGAAAGGCGGCTCCGGCTGCAGGAACCTGCCCCGGGCCTGCCCTCCCCGGTTTCCGCCGCCTGGGCCGAGTCCTCGCGCCACCGGAAGCTCCCGCTGGGCCGCTGGGAAGCGGCGGCGGCGCCAAGGTTGGTTGCACTGCACCCCGCCCCCACCCGCCCCGGGACTGCGCGGGCTCCCGGCCGCCGCCCCAGCGCTGCCCGCCCGGGACAGCCCGGCTCCAGCTCTCTGGGGCGGGGGCGGGGGCTGCCCAAGTGCGGGACCCCCCCCGCGCGCCTCCGGGACCTGGAATCCCGGCTGCAGAGCCCTGCCCCGGACTCGCTGCCCCCGCCCTTCCTGCGGACGCCCGGGGCAGCCCTGCGGGGGCTCATCCTTGAATAGTCGCGGGCGCCGCTCTGCTCCCCTCAGTGCGCACGCATCCGGAGATGTGGCGGTGGCGAGACGGCCGTCACCAGCCCGCGCGGGGCGCACGAACGGGGCTGGGGGACACGGACAGGTCATCCAGCATCACTGAGCCGGGCGGGGGGTGATTGTGCTCCGGCTGCGGGACGCGGTGGGATCACAAAGCTGGGAGCCCAACCTCATCCTGGGGCGGCCCACCGGGACTCCCAGGGAAAGTGGGGTCTGGTCCAGCTGCGCCCCGAAGGACAAGTGGAAGGCTGGGAAGACGCGGGTGTACAGTGCAGAGACTCCGCGTCTTCGGGGCCCGCGGTGGGGGGGGGGGAGAGGCGCGAAGATGGGGCTGATGGCGGTTCAGAGTGGAAGAGAAGGGGGTCAAGGAGACATAAGGAGGAGCAGCCACAGAAGTGGGGGCGGGGGGGAGCACGGAACGGGTGCAGGAGGCCACAGCAAGGAAGGGAACTGGAAAGGAGGCGCCAAGAGGCGTGTCAGGTGCTGGCCACAGGGCTGGTTGGATAGAAACTGGGACAAGCCCCGGACATTTGGCACCCTCGACCTTGAGAACCTTGGGGAGATGGTTCCATGGAGATTGGAGTGAGGAAGCGGAGCGTCCGTGTAGACAGTATTTTCTAGGAGTTATGTTAAAGTGAGAAGGTGTAGATGTTGGAGAGGAATGTGGAATGAGGGTAAAGGGCGTTTTAAAGCACCATGTGTGGTTAGAACACAGGCTCAGGGCTCCCGAGTCCCCACTCACTATCGGGGAGTCCTTGGGCATGTCACTGAACCTCTTGGTGCCTCAGTTCCCTTTTCCGTAAAACGGGGATGAAGATGACAATACCTGCCTCATAGGGTTCACGTGAAGTTTAGTTGAGATGGTGCCTGTAAAAGCACTTAACGGCACTAAAAGCACCTGTTACTTTTCACTTGTAATTATTAGAGCAGCTTGCGATATTTTGCTGCTGATAGGAAGGAGCTGGGAGGCATTGAAGACAGAGGGGAGGGAAAAGGGAGCAGAGAGAAAGGGACCGAAGAACTTGGATGGAGAGAGAAATCTTGGGTTCCTGTGCCAAACCAAGGGAAGGAGGGAGCAGGTGGGGACACAGGGAAGTTTGCAGGTTTGGGGTATATGGTTGAGTGGCTTTCTGATAGTCTTTCTCCGAAGTAGGCCTCAAGGTCGTTTGCTGAGAGGGTGGAGGTCCTGATTTCCACTGCAGCAGTAGGGTAGGGTGCCATGCCCTCTTTGCCAGCGACCCCAGGCAGACTCGGCATCGCTCCCGGGAAAGTGGACAGTTGAATTTACTAGGGTCAGAGGACAACGTCAGACCTGCCTTGCCCACTTGTGAGGCTCATCTAAAGTTGATGGATTTGAAAACACTATATAAGCATAACTTACCATTTTAGTCTTTCTTCGTGACCTTGAGGAGCTGGAAGGGCTGTGGCCATCATCAATATCAAAGTTTTTCGGGCACTTCACTTGGGCCGTGCACCATGCCATGCTTTCACCCATGATCTCATTTAGTTATTACAAGTCAGGTGAAGTAGGTATTAATATTAACCCCATTTTGCAGATGCAGAAACTGAGGTGCAGAGAAGTTACTGACCTTGTTCCAGGACCCACAGCTAGTAAGTGATGGACTCAGGGTCCCAACTCAGATCTGTCAGACCTCGAAGCCTGTGATTTGAAACTACTATGGAAGTTTGCAAAACCCCTAGTAGCAACCCAGCAGAATAGAAAGATGTGGAGGGATCATCTTTTCCATTTGGTAGGTGAGAAAACAAAGGCTAGAAGCTCTGACTTCCATCCTGGGCTCTGTAGGCTCCACCAAGCTGCCTTGTTTTTGCCTCTCTTGAATGGGAGGAAGAACACAGAGCTTAGAGTCCCACAGACCTGGTGGTCATCGTGCTGTACCACCAGGTGCTGTGTGACTTTGGACCAGGCATCTTGCTCCTCTGTGCCTCCACATGCCTGCGGAATTCCTAACAGGTTGCTCTAAGGAATAGGAAGGAAAATGTTGCCTGGGGCATGGTAGATGTGCCAGGAGCCATGCTTCCCACACAACCATGGATCTGCGTCCCACTTGGCTGCTGAGACCAACTCCTCGTGACCTTGTATTTATTTAGACCTTTGTTCTCCTCAGGGCCAGGAAGTGGTGGCGCCTGATCCGAGTCTGTGGCCACCTATGACTTCCTGAGTGGGGCCGTGGAGGTAGGGCCCTGAGCAGTCCATGGTCCTGAGGCCTCGGACTTCAGAGGGGAGGGCCAGGTGTCACACATACTGATGAAGAACGCCACGGGCAGGGCTGGGCCATCAGAAGCCTTCCTGCTGGCCTTGGCCACGGGGTCCCAGAATTTTAGACCCCAGAGAAGTCTTGGAGATAATCCTGTTGCAATTCCTTTTTTTTTTTTTTTTTTTTTTTTAAATAAACAGATGGGGTAACCGAGGCCCGCTGTGCAAAAGTGACTTTTACCTAAGATACTCTGGACAGGGCAGAGCTAATATGCACGGAACTTGCATTTTGGGACCTGACTCCAGAACCCTGGGGATTTCCAGTGGGGCAGTGAACACCCACACCGAGTATCCTAGGCTGCTCGGAGGTTCCAGGGAACATAGACAAGTCACCGACTGGGGCTCTCTCTGCTCCTGTCCCCTGGGGAGGAAGTGGAGGAAGCCAGTGGCAGCCTGAGGTCCTCCGACTGGGGAAACTCTAACTGTGGTTCCTGAAAGTCCGTGACACGGTTCTTTTTTCTCTCTGACTTGCTTTCCCCTCCCTCTTGCTCAAAAGAATGACTGGACACTCCTAGAGCCTGCAGTCACCATCCAGGGGATTTTTTTCACCACAAAGGGTAATTCCTGTCTCACCCCTGCTGTGACTCAGCTGTGACGTTGAACCGCACAAGCCAGCGAGAAGATAAAATCATCAGACTCCTGCACATCAGAGAGGGTGGCCCGGCCAGCACTCACCTCTTCTCCCAGCACAGACTCCACGGAGCTGGTCCCCTCCCCAGAGGAGCTTGAACAGGGGCCCCCCACCAGCCAGCCTGGGACCCTGAGATGGCCTCTGGCTCGGCCAGCAGCCGCCACCCGGCCCCCGATGAGAACGAGTTCCCCTTTGGGTGCCCCCCCACCGTCTGCCAGGACCCACCAGAGCCCAGGCCCCTCTGCTGCGCCGTCTGTCTCTCTGAGAACGTGAGGTGAGGGGTCGGAGGAGAAGAGGCGGGTGGGAAGGAGGTGCCAGGGAGGGACCCCTCACGGGAGGCGGGGGTGAGAGGAGCTGTGGTTTTGGGCAGGTGACTTCACCTCTCTGGCCTCAGCTTCCACACCTGTTCCTCAAGGGTCCCAGACACTGCCCCGTCTGACTGTTGGTGGGAGGAGAAGTAGCCACAGAAAGACATCAGCTCCCTTAGCAGAAGGCCATCCGGGGTCAGGGGGAGAGCCTCTGGGTCCAGCTGGGCTACTTACTGTGTGGCCTGTGCAAATTGTTTGATGTCTCAGCCTCCTTGTCTATAAAATGCCTGTAAAGTGATTTTCTACCTCCCAGGATTGTTACAAGGCCCAGTCAATAACATTCCAAAAACTCCTTGTAATAATGAATATAAACTCCCTGGTAAATGACAAACTGCTGTACAAATATATCTTCTTCCACAATATCACCCATCACCTCAGACTGTTTGCTGGGAATGCTTTTAAAGGGGACTAGATATTTTTTGTATTCATATATTATACATTTATGGATGTATATATAAAATATGTATATATTTGCATATAAATGTATACAATGCACACATTTTGCATGTGTATAAAATATACGTATATAATTTACATTGTATATTATATATTAAAATGTGTATATTTATATGTAAAATATAAATAACTCAGAGAGGTGTGACATCAATATGATCGTCAGTATCCCACCTTAAGCAACTATTATGTACCAACTGTGTGCCAAGCACTCTTTCCTTGTGTCTTCAGAAGCTCCTTGGAAAGGTGGATACTATTATTACCCTATTTTACAAATGAGGACAGTGAGGCCTAATGGACAGATGAGGTCAGTTTGCCGCAGGTCAGTTTCCTGGCAGATGTGTTCTTAAACTGCCGTGCACCCCCAGCATGACCTTTGTTTGGGACTTTACAGTTTAAGAAGGTGGGAAACTTCTCAGGCAAGCTTGAGGAGTTCCAATGCTTTCACAAAGGAGGAGGCCGAGAGAAGGCGGAGAGAGGTGGTGGTGAGAAGGGCAGGTGGGGGGAGGAGCAAAGCTCGACTGGTTTCACCATCCTGGCTTCATCTCAGGCTTTTGCAATGGGCCTCTTGGCTTCCTTCGCTGTCCTTCCAAAACCTGGCAGAGGCAGGAGAGGGATCCAGGCCTGAGGCCTGAAGAGCTCTGCCCAGCTCTGCGCCTGCCTCCCTCGACCTTGGTGGATCCATACGTCCTCTGAGGCCTCATTCTCCTTCCTGTAAAATGGGCCTGACCCCGTGGCTCTCACTGAGGACCGGATCGCTTGGGAGCTTTGTTAAAGCACATAGGACCATGTGTCACCCCATTCAGAGTCCGGCACCCACTCCTGGTTAAGAACCTCAGGCTAGGTGTTCTCGGAGGCCCCTTCTTATTCTGAGAGGCCATGGTCATCTGTAATTACTAAAAATAAGAGACCAAAATAAAATAGAGGAAGCTGAGAAGAACTAATATAGCTGCACATCCACAATCCTTTATCTGAACCCGTGGGGTCAGATGTAGTTTGGAATGGAGAAGTTTTTCAGATTTTAGAAAAGCAAGTCAGTGCATTACTGTGTAATTCTTCCAGCGGGAATTGGGGATGCACCTTATAATCAAGCAATGAATATTTCTGCAAACATAAATATTCACACTAAGTGGGATAAGTAGGGGCTTGAATAGCCTCTAGTCACTTCAGGTCAGGTTTGGCTGCCAGAGAAGCTCACTGCAAACTACAGGAAAACATTTGTTGGGGAATGGTGGGTCTGGGATGGTGGAGCTGCACGCTCATTGGTATCAGCTGCCACACTGGGCAAGGGCTAGGCATTTGGAGCTCTGGGGACGGTGGTTGGTGCCATGGAGTCGTGAATGCCTCACTCAGTGGCATTTGTTCATGTGTCCCCAGGAATGGTGAGGATCGGATCTGTCCCAAATGCAAAGGGGATGACACACCATCTGAAAGGCCAGGAAGCCTTCTGTCTCAGGAGCAGGTAAGTTGGCACTGCCAGGAAAGACTGTCTGTCAGTTGTCTCCGTTGGCAGGGGAAGAGGCCAAGTAGGTATCTGCCCACCTAGTCCCTGCCAGGTGGCTCCTTCCTTGTCTGAGTCTAGACTGAATTCATTTTGTCAGCAGTGAGGAGACTGACATTTGTGGTGGGGAAGCAACTTGCCCCAAGCCACCTGGCCGACCCGTGACAGACTCAGGGTGAGAACAGCATCTAGACAGGGGTCAACACACCACAGCCTGCGGGCCCAACTCAGCCTGCCGCCTGTTTGTACGGCTTACGAGCAAAGAATGGTTTTTACACTTAAAAGGTTTCTAAAAATTGAAAGGAGAATGAGATTTTGTGACACATGAAAATTATAAGGAATTCAAACTTCCAGGTCCCTACATAAAGTTATATTGGTTCACAGCCACAACTCACTCATGTATATATGCCTTGCGTGTGGCTGCTTTTTTATTTTTAATATTTATTTATGTATTTATATTTATTTGGTTGTGCCGGGTCTTAGTTGCAGCAGGCAGGCTCCTGAGTTGTGGCGTGCGAACTCTTAGTTGCGGCATGCATGTGGGATCTAGTTCCCTGACCAGGGATCGAACCTGGGCCCGCTGCATTGGGAGCGTGGAGTTTTATCCACTGTGCTACCAAGGAAGTCCCTGTAGCTGCTTATGTCCTGAAACAGCAGAGGTGAATAGTTGCAACAGAGGCCTCACAGCCCAAAATATTCACTATCTGGCTCTTGACAGAAAAAGTTTGCCAACTCTTGACCTAGACAGTTCTTTCTGGCCCTGTTTGCCCTCAGACAGGGACAGGCCATCCTCATCTCACTTCTCCGGCTCTGCCAAACCGTGCTTCCAGGAATAAGATACAACTTTGGTAGTGTGAGGGGCCAAAGAGATACCCTCAGGCATCAGTTTAGAACCCCAGCCCTTCTGAGCTGGAGAAGGACCCTCGTAGGTAATCCGTCCAGCCCAGAGGTTCCCACATGTTGACCAGCACTGGTCCATTCCCACCAGTTCATGACAAAAATGATAAAAAAAAAAAATAATAAGGAAATTGTTATGAGTTTTTCTTATAAAAGTAAATTCTTTCCATTTATAGAGTCAACCTTTACTCTGAGATGATGCCCTTCCTATTCATGTCTTTGTATAAAGGAAATGATCGTGATAGGTGATAGAATTCGGGGGTAAAGCCTTTATTTAGTAAAATTTTAAAATGGCAATCTTTAATCTCCTAATTTAAAAAGCAAACAAACTGGTATTGGTCTGTGAATCCAAAGCTTTAAGAATCCCTGCTGTAAATCTAACCCTCTCTTACACATGGGCCCCGACACCCACAGGGGCATCTCATTGCAAAGCTCCCTCACGACCAGGGTCTCGCCAACTTGGCCACCAGCACTGTCCACACTGTGAGGCACTGGCTCCTTTCAACCAAAGCTCCACCCTTGCCCGAACCATGGCCCAGGGGTCAGGAGACTGGTGTCTGAGGATGGCTTTATAATTCAGTGCATGGCTGAGATGACTCCCCTGTCTCCACCTGTAAAGTGAAGATGCTAGGTTGACTGTGCAGGGTCTTTCCAGCATCTGCAATGTCCCATTGCCAGTCAGTGGCTGGCAGGGCGGCTCTCCCTCCCGCTGTGGAACCAGAGGCAGGCAGGTCTCCACGCCTCCTTACCCCTTCTCTGCTCTGGCCCCTCTCCTGCAGAGAGTTGGAGGAATTTCCTGTCCCACCAGAGCTGGTTTTGAGGGCTTTCCTGTCTTCCTGTCGGCAACCCTCTCCCCCCGCAGGTCCTCAAGGGAATAATAGTAAGGCTCAGTGCATTTCCCCAGAACTTTGTACTCTACAATGTGGTTAAGAGCTAATAGGATTAACACCCATGGAATAACTTTCCAGGCCTCCCTGTTTGAGATCTTTGTACTCTACCCTCGAAAGAGAGGACACGGGCTAGATGCTTTCTAAGGCACCTGCCTGCCCGAAGGCATCAGGGCTGTTGTTTTGACGTGTTTTATTCTTGCCTCTTAACAAAATGAATACAGATTCATTGTACAAATCTTAGATAACATAAAGATGAGATATTTTAATATCTCTCAACCCAGTAGTCTTAATTTTTTCATCTTTGTTAATGTGAAATCAGATGAAAGTAGAAGCGTTCTGATTAAAGGGGAGCCTGGAGCCCTGTCCTTTCGGTTACCCCGCTTCCTTCTCCTGTCCCAGCCCCTCAGAGACACTGGGGATTCCTAGGGCCTTGCAGAGCACAGTTTGAAACTTGCTGCCTTAAACCAAATGAAGTGACTCTAATGATGGAATTACAGGCACTGAAACAGGCTACAGAGTGGGAGGAGGGTACACCCCCCAGTGGAAAGCTGGGGGGTGGGGTGAGCCAGTGGTCTGACACCTGCACAAAGCCACAAGTGGAAAGACCAGGGACTCCTTCAGCTTCTGACCCAATGGGAACTTTGGGGGGACTTTTGACCAAAGGAAAGCAGCTGATTATAAATCAACACTTTGCATACGTGGTGATTCTGCAGTCTGTGCATCTGGGGAAACCTGGGAAGTGAAGGTGGGGTGGACAGGCCGGGCCGGAGACCAGCTGAGCTAAGCCCCGAGGTGCCCATTCTTGCAACACTTTCCATGCCATCTGCTTATCAGTTTGTCCTCCTCCTCTGACTTCATTAGATTAATGTCTCTCTAAGAAGTGCTCAAAGCCCGAGACCGATTAGCTCATGTAAGAAGCAGATATTAAAGGATAACTGTTGACCTGGTTAGAGACTTGGTTCTTGCCTAGAATGACCTTCCTACAGAAGTGACAATGAAGTAGGGGACGGCCCGGTGGCTGGGAAATAGCAGTCAATTCTGTCTGCCTGAGACCCTTTGAATGGGATTGTTTCTCTCACTCTCTTCCCTCTGAGGTCACTCAGGAAGGTCAAAAGCAAGCTGGCATCTGCTGCCAGTGGCTTACAAGAGTGCCTTAAATTATTCTAGAATCAGAAAATGATAGGAGGTCAAGCTGTCTAGTCCAATTTCCGTTCTGTACTGGATTCCTGCCAAGTGGCTTTGTGTCCTTCCAGTGATGGGGAGCTCATTACTGCATGAAACCACCACTTCCACCATGGGGAACTAACTGTTGTACCATTTTCCTCTTTGTTTGTACTGAGCTGAAGTCTGTCTCCCTTGGGGCCACAAAAAGTAAGTCAGTCAGCCTCCTGTCCCCTGAGGCGGTCCTGAGTCTGTGGAAGGACGCTGACCACGTCCATCTTGAGTCTGTCCTCAGCCTCTGTGCATATCTGTGTCCTTTGAAATGCAATGCCTGGAAATGAACCCCCTTACACTTCTGAGCTTGACAATTGCATCTGTAACCTTATCGATCCCGTGACATCCTGTGTCATGCGCAGTGGTGATACCCCTATTTCACCAGTGGGTAATATATTGAGGTTCAGTGAAGAGGTGTGCCTGCACCAGTCATACAGCAAAGGGGGGGCAGAGCCAGGCTCCCACTCCTGCCCCTTAGGCTGCTGACATCTTCTCTCTGCTGCCTCCAGATGGTGGATCACCCCCAAATGTTTTACACAGGTTTAAATACACAGTCCGCCTTAAGTGCTGGAATCCACCAAATGCTGTGGAAACAGGAATGGGCAAGACTACTTTCAACTAGGGGAATCAGGCAGGACTTCCTGGAGGAGGTGGCAGTTGAGCCAAGCAGAGATTGCCAGAAAGGAAACTGACTGAGGTACAGAGGCGGGCAGGAACTGGCGAGCGGACCGAGTCCACCCTGTCACTGTTGAGTGCCTCTCCCTCAGCACTAGCTGAGACCCAAGCAAAAACAGCCCCTCCTGGCATCCAAGACCTTGGCCAGCCTCAGTGCCCAGCACAGCAGCGTGGGAAGTGCCTGGCACATTGCAGACCCTCCTCTCTGTGCAGTAGCTTCACGGAGGCAGCTCTCATGCTCCCGGCACCCTCTTGACGCTCACATTCTCGGAGGCCCCCAGGTCCCCAAGTGGGGGCCCTTTGATGGAGCTCTCCTGACCCCGTCACAAAGGGCCTGGGGAAGCAGGGAAGCTGGGAGCACCACACACCCCCAGACTTCTCGGACGTGGACAGAAGGACAAGTGTTCCCTCAGGGCTGGGATTTTGTTTTCTCTGTTTCCTCCTCAGAGGAAATTCCACTGCGAATTTTATTTTTAGCAGTTTGCAAGCAATGAGACCGCTCACACAAGGGCCTCCTGTGGCACCAGACAGGCACAGGCTTGGCTCAGGACAGATGCCCCGTTCCTCGTCTGCGACCCCAGCCCCTTCCCTCTCCAGTCCCCTCGGTCCCTGGACTTCAGATGAGGCTACCCTTTAGTCAAGGTGAGGACTCCTGGTGGGGAGGAAGGACGCTGGCCGTAGATTCCAGGCCCCTGGCCTCTGCCACAGCCTTGCCCCAAACTTGCATCCTGCAAGTCACCGGCCATCTCAGCTTCAGCTTCCTCACCTACACGAGAGGCAGAACCTCCAGTGGGAAAATAGGGTTTTACAGAATTAGTTATTAAGAGTTTGAGATGTGAGGATTAAATGAGACACGTGTATGTGACAGCCATTAGCAAAAGGAAAAAGATGTCCCAAGGGCAGTGCTTAATCCACAGGAATAATTTTGCTAATAATAGTACTTCTACTAATCATGGGTGACATTTACTGAGCACCGCGTCAGGCAGAATGATGCTCCCCAAAGATGTCCACGTGTTAATCCCTGGAACCTGTGAATATGTTACCTCACATGGCTGTATTAGTCTGCTCGGGCTGCCGTAACTAAGTACCACAGACTGGGTGGTGTGAACAACAGAAATCTGTTTTCTCACAGTTCTGGAGGCAAGAAGTTCTAGACAGAGTTGGTTTCTTCTGAGGCCCCTCTCCTTGGCTTGTGGATACCCTCTTCTCCCAGCATCTTCCCATCATCTTCCCTCTGGATGTCTGTGTCCTAATTTTCTCTTCTTATAAGGACACCAGTCATATTGGAGTAGGGCTCACCCTAATGACCTCCTTTTAACTTAATTACCTCTTTTAAAGACTCTGTCTCCAAATACAGTCATGTTCATGGGAGCTAGGACTTCCCTATATGAATTCAGGGTGGGGAGACACTACTCAGCCCATAACAATGGCAAAAAGGACTTTGCAGATGTGATTAAATTAAGGATCTTGTGATGGGGAGATGACCTTGGCTTATTTGGTGAGCCTATTGTTATCACAAGGGCCCCCAAAAGAGGGAGACAAGAGAATCAGAATCACAGCGAGATTGGAAGATGCTCTGCTGCTAGCTTTTAATATGGAGGGAGGGACCCTGAGCCAAGGAATGCGGGTGGCTTTCAGAAGCTGGAAGAACAAGAAAACAGGTGCTCACCTTGGACCTCCAGAAGAGGCACAATCCTGCTCACTTTTAGGACTTCTGATCTCCAGGTCTGTAAGATAATATTGGGCTGGCCAAAAAGTTCATTCGGGTTTTCCCATGACATGAAAAACCAGAACGAACTTTTTGGCCAACCCAAAAAATGTGGGTTGGCTTTTTGTTGTTGTTTGTTTGTTTATTTATTTGGTTGTGGCAGGTCTTAGTTGCGGCTCGCTGGCTCCTTAGTTGCAGCACGTGGGTGGGCTCCTTAGTTGCGGCATGCATGTGGGATCTAGTTCCCTGGCCAGGGATCGAACCCAGGCTCCCCGCATTGGGAGCGTGGAGTCTTAACCCCTGTGCCACCAGGGAAGTCTCAATGGGGGTTGTTTTAAGCCAATAAGTTTGTGGTATTTTGTTATAGCACAGTAGGTCACTCATGTCAGAATTTACTTATATTATGGCATTTAATCCTCACCATAACTCTATAAGGGGGAGTTCTGTTATTATACTCATTTTGAAGACTGGGAAACTGAGACATGGAGAGGTTAATAACTCTCCCAGGGCCACATAGATAGTGTGTGAAGTGCCAGAGATGCGCTTTGCACCCTGACAGGCTGGCTCCAGAGCCCACCCCCTTAACCCTGGAAAGCACCCCAAGGAGTGCTGAGTGACTGATGGTGGGACTCTGGGCAGCCTGGCTGGCCACCAGCGGCCTCTCAAGTTACGCCCTGCCCCTCCTCTGCCAGACATGAGAGGCTGGTCCCAGCCCACTCCCATTGTACATGGTAATAAGGATGCCCGCTCCACCCATGTAGCACTTGCCAGCCTGCATGGGCTTTCATTGCACAGACACACCACAGGGCTCAGATGCCAAAGGAACGTGTGCCTCTCCACCTGTGGGCGATTCTGGACTCCCACCGTTAGTTCTATCACTTTCACGTTTTTACCTCCCTCTGACTCTCACTTCAAGCATATACCCTTAGAACGGCAGAGGATTCTAATCATGGGCTCGTAGGGAGTTTCAGGGCCTGAGAGATGACCCCTTGTGCATTCGCCAGGTTCCTCACTGGCCTCAGGCCCTCTATCCTTCCCTCATGTCGGGAACTACCTTCTGGGAGAGGCTGCATCACAGGGCACTTTCCAAAGCCATTGCAGTCTCCCTGACAAGGCTACCCACCCCTCCCCAGTAAAACATCTGTTTTCTATTCTTTGTTGGGAGCAACTTGTGCTTGAAGCCCGGGGCAATGGGGCAAAGTGGGGGTTGGCCTTTTGCTGGGCTGTGCTCTGTGTCCCAAACCAACTGTATTCATTAAGCCTACAGCTCTCACTTATTCTACTATTAGAGAATAATAACTAGTGTGGCTTTGTATTTGCTCAGCCCAAAAGACCTCTGTCCTCCCCTCCTTTCATCCAAATCTCCCTTCACATCACCCCATGAGGTTATTCTTAAAAACAACAACAAAGCTCTTAGAAAATCAAGATATTATTTACATGTAATAAAATTCACTCATTTTAAGTGTACAGATTGATGAATGCCGGGAAATGTATACAATCGTGTGACCTGCAGTCAGGAGAGTCAATGTTTCTGCACCAGAAAAAGCTTCCTTGTGCCCTTGTTCAGTCAGTCTCCCCC
The DNA here is from genome assembly GCF_937001465.1 of Orcinus orca. Classification (NCBI taxonomy): domain Eukaryota; kingdom Metazoa; phylum Chordata; class Mammalia; order Artiodactyla; family Delphinidae; genus Orcinus; species Orcinus orca. The sequence goes on along the minus strand of NC_064564.1, from coordinate 107,169,547 downwards.
AGCTGCAGCCCAGGAAGCCACTGGTCTATTTTCTGTCACTATAGTTTTGCCTTTTCTAGAATCTTGTAAGAATAGAATCCTCGTATGTAGTCTTTGGTGTTTGACTCTTTCATTTAGCATGTTTTGAGGTCCCTCCGTATTATCGCACGTATTAGTCATTTAGTCCATCTGACTGCTGAGTAGTGTCCTGGAGTACGGATATACCACACTTTGTTCATCCATCCACCAGTTGATGGATACTTGGATTGCTGCCAGCGTGGGCCTCTTATGAGTAAAGCTGCCGTGAACATTTACATATACCGGGACATATTTTCACTTTCTCTTGGGTAAATTCCTAGGAGTGGAATGTGTGGGTTGTCTGATAATTTGATAAGCACGGTCTTGTGTATGTATGATTTAACTTTATGAGATACTTCCATAGATTTTCCCAAAGCGGTTGTACCATTTTGCATTCCCACCAGCAACCTATGAGTGTTTCAGTTCCTCCACGTTCTCACCAAAGCTCGATATTCTCGTTCTTTGTAAATTTTAGCCATTTAGTGAGTGGACAGTGGCATTTCGTTACAATTTGCATTTCTCTGATGACTGGTGATGTTGAACATCTTTACATAGGCTTGTCATTTGTGTATCTTATTTTGTGAAGTATCTGTTCAGTATTTTACCCATTTTGTATTAGGTTGTTTGTCTTATTGAATTGTAAGAGTTCTTTATATATTCTGGATATAAGCCCTTTCCAGGTCTATGTTTAGGAAAAAGTGTTCTCCCAGTCTCTCCTGGGCTTACTCTTTTTTTCTTTTTTTGCGGTACGCGGGCCTCTCACTGTTGTGGCCTCTCCCATTGCGGAGCACAGGCTCCGGACGCGCAGGCTCAGCGGCCATGGCTCACGGGCCTAGCCGCTCCGCGGCATGCGGGATCTCCCAGACCGGGGCATGAACCTGTGTCCTCTGCATCGGCAGGCGGACTCCCAACCACTGCGCCACCAGGGAAGCCCTGGACTTACTCTTGATAAGAGATAGAGACATGGGGTAGGAAGATCCCTGGAGCTGTGCTGCTTCCTAGCTGTTCCTCCTTGAGTAAATCCCTGCCCCTCTGTGAGCTTCAGTTTCTTCATCAATCAGATGGGAACAAAAAACCTACCCTGCTATCCCCAAGTGTTGTTAGGGGCCCTAGGAAGAATTATGACTATGAAAGCATTTTGTAAACTCCTCAGACTTATACATAGGTTAACAGTATTGTCAAGTTGCTTGTTAGAGGCCCTCACAGAGCCCCCAGACCAGTGGGGGCAACCAAAAAGTAAATGATGATTACAGGGCTGAGTGGAACATGTCCCATCAGGAGAGGTGGCAGCGCTTCCCAGGATCACAGCAGGGGCCCTGCTCTTGTTCTGAAGGAGGGTTACAGGACGGCTGAATCAGAAGGAACAGCATGTGCCAAGTTTTGTGGCCCAGCCCAGCTCATGCCTGGTGGATGCTGGTGCTTTGCAGAGAGCCCCAGTGCCACTGGGAGCCCCATAACATCCAGTGACATGGTTCTTATTTCCAGGATCACCCCGAGGTGGCTGAGGCTGGAGTTGGGTGTCCCTTTGCAGGTGTTGGCTGCGCCTTCAAGGTAAGCATCTGAGTGTGAGAGAGGAGATCTATCTGTATACTATAGTCTCAGACCTTCCCATCAGCCCCTCTGGGATGTTCCCACAACATCAAGCTATGCCTCTGGGTGTACCTTACATGACTTTCCCAAGCAACAAAATCACTAGTAAATCATCTTCGTACTCAGGGGAGTTCTTCTTAATGTCTCACCTGGGCATTGTAGCATCACAAAAATGACCACCGCCCGCACCCCCAGAAACCCCTTTGCCTCTCTCCATGGTCCTGAATCATCAGTGCGCTCAAGGGCATGGCAGAATTGTTGCTCTGGAGGCTGGGATGGACACAGCTCATCATGGGTATGTCTCATGCCAGGGTCCTTCTCCGAATCCCTCTTGCTGTACACTTCCCTTGGCCGGATGAATGGATATGACTTCCCTTGGCAACCTTTGGTGGCAGGACTCTCCACTGCTCCCTGGTCCTCCCTCCCCCTCTGTTTTCACTGATCAGCCCCACTCTCTTGGCAGGGGGGCCCAAAGTTCATGCAGGAGCATGAGGTCACCTCCCAGGCTACCCACCTGAACCTGCTGTTAGGGTTCATGAAACAGTGGAAGGCCCAGCTGGGCTCTGGCCTGGGGTCTGGACCCATGGCCCTGGAGCAGAATCTGTCAGACCTGCAGCTGCAGGGGGCTGTGGAGACAGCTGGGGACCTAGAGGTGGACTGCTACCGGGCCCCCTGCTCCGAGAGCCAGGAGGAGCTGGCCCTGCAGCACTTCATGAAGGAGAAGCTCCTGACTGAGCTGGAGGGGAAGCTGTGCGTGTTTGAGAACATTGTCGCCGTCCTCAACAAGGAGGTGGAGGCCTCCCACCTGGCCCTGGCCGCCTCCATCCACCAGAGCCGGCTGGGCCGTGAGCACATCCTGAGCTTGGAACGGAGGGTGAGCATGGGAGGCACGTTTACCCTCAAGGCAGCTCAGGGGCCCCCCCCCCCACCGCCCCATCTTGTCTCCAGAGCAGAGGACCAGCTTTCCTGCTAAGCATTCTCCCTGTGCAGACCAGTCACTCCTCCTTCAAAGATATCTCTCCTGCATCCCACAGCCTTCTAGGAAGAGGACTGAGTCAGAAGTTATAGTCAAGGTCAAACTCCCCCGTCCAGTGCTTCCTTTCCTTTGCTTAAACTTCTGCAATAGACTATTCCCACCCCAAGCATCTCATTCCACAGCTGGACATTTTGCACCACTAGAAAGTTCTCCCTCATACTTAACTAAAATCAGCCTCCTGTGTCTTCCCTGCCCCTCGGGGCCCCCAAAACATCTGACTTCTAGGCCCCATGGAAGCCCTTCAGAGATGAGCATTCAGTAATAATATCCTGAGTGTTTCCTTTTTTAGGCTAAACACCCCCAGTGCCTTCACCACTTCATCAGAGCACATTGTTTCATGCTGTCCTCATATGTGCTGGCTCAGCCTCTAAAGGATTCCACACACTCAGAGTGGTGGTGTCAAACCACCAGATAATCCACTTATCTGACAGTTCTTGGTTGCACCAGACTGTCCCCTCCTTTGCTCCAGAGCTTATACTTTTCTTAATATAACCAGTCACAATGTTAATGTTGCTTTTTGGGGGGGCAGCAACATTACTTCACCGTCTCATGTTGAGTTAGGCCTGGATTTTTGTTCCAGGTCCACCATTAACTTGCTGTATAGATCTGGGCAAATCACAGGACTGCAGCTTTCCCATCCGTAAAATTAGGGCTTCAGTTTTCTTTAAGGACACTCACTTCCATTCCTGACTTCCCTACCTGAGTACACCCAAGAATAAATTTGTATTCTTTCAAATGTCAGTGGAGGAACCTACCAGAAGAGCCAGGCACTGGGTTTGGGTGGCGAAGTAAAGGATTTATTTATGTAACTCTTGCCCCAGTTGGAAGGTGATGGCCTCCCCGAGGGCAGTCACTGTGTCTTCAGTTCATTAACGAATTTCCTGGCTCTACTCTTACGTGCCAGACACTGTGCAAGGCATGGACACAGATAAAATGAGCATGGGCCCAGCCGTTGATAGGGGAGACCATCTATCCTGTTGGAAAGGCAGAAAAATATATCTCAGGTGGTTGTAAAGCCTCTATAAGATCGAAGATGAAAGAGAGAAACCAGCTGAGCTAGGGCAGTGGTTAAGTGTTTCGCAGAGGAAGAACTCTGTGAGCCAGGTTCCTGACGGACGAACAGGAGTTGGCCAGTGGACAAGGAAGGGAAAGGAATCCCAGGCAGGAGGGACGGCATGTACAAAGGCAGATGCACGTGGCTGAGGGAGGCAAGGAAAGCAAATTTGGGGGCAGCTCTGTCTCTACATCCCGCTGTCCCCATCCCACCGCCAAGCTGGATTCTGGTGCCCCTGGCTGAATGGGCTTCCCCGCCCCAGGTGATGGAGCTGCAGCAGACCTTGGCCCAGAAAGACCAGGCCCTGGGCAAGCTGGAGCAGAGCTTCCGCCTCATGGAAGAGGCCTCCTACGACGGCACGTTCCTATGGAAGGTCACCAGTGTCACCAGGCGGTGCCATGAGTCAGCCTGCGGCAGGACCGTCAGCCTCTTCTCCCCAGGTAAGCCCTCCCCGGGGGCACAGACACCAGCTGGGGGAGGCGGGGGGGGGGTGCGTGTGTTCCGCTCTGACAGGCGGGCTGCGTCCAGTTAGGCCAGTGTCCATTCGGGCCCCCGGCCCTACCAGGTCCGCGGAGGTAGTAGGCCCCTCCCCGCTCAGCCGCGTGGATCAGGGGCTGTTTGCACCAGGCGTACCTCCCTGGACATCCGTCATGGTCTGCAACTAGGAATAAAATGATCTACGTTGTGTGGATATCGGTTGTGAAAGAGAGTGTGCTGTGAACCAAAGTTTGTGTAGATGCGAGGGAAGCCCAGGGTGACTTTCACGGGTAAATACCATGGGGCCCCGCCCTCCGAGACCCCGTGGTCTGACATAAGACAAGTGGAGAACTCTCTGTGTACCACTGTGGGGAGCACGTGATTGAGTATTGTGTACACTGGGGCAGTTCTTAGTCGCTTCTGGGGCCCCTGGGCCTGGCACGATGTCTTGCATGAAGTAGGCAGTTACTCGGTTGTTGTTTCTCCTAATTAACTGATAGCTGTCTGTGTAACAATGTGTGTATTTGTGCTCAGACCTGTGTGCTTTTCCCCTGGCCTCACTCGCGTGCCTCTAAGTAAACGGGTGGGTCGTTAAGGAGGATTTCTGCCGATGGCAGTTTTAACCACCACTCACATCTGCTCCAGCCTCGTGCCTTTCCTGGCCATCTGCTCCTCTGACACACCCAAGGTCAACAGTGCTGGGATTCAGAGGGGCATGGGAGCTTGCCCCACACCATAGAGCAGGCTGGGTCCCAAAGCCAGCCCCCCTTTCCTCAGGAACAGGGACAGCCCCTTCAGGGGGTGGCCTCGCCTCCTACACATAAGCTTTTCTGTCCTGGCTTCTTTCCAGAGAGGGAAAAAGCAAGCAGTGTCTCTGGCTTCCTGTTCTACCAAAACGCAAGGGGCACAGATGAGTCAGCCTGTCAGCCTGTCCCTCCTCCACCCCTTCCCGCATACCCTCCACACCCTGTCCCCGCTCAGCCCCTCCCAGAAGGGCCCTCATGGTGACGGCTACTGGAACCCACACTCAGATGGCTCTTTCAGCTGCCCAGGGAGAGAGCCCACAGGCCCCTGTGCCTAATCAGCAGGGGATGATTCATCCCGGGGGCCTTTGCCAGCGGTGGCCGGCAGCACTGTGATTCACCGCACTCTCTCCCAGCCTCCAGGAGACCCCAACCGCCTGGCCTAGGGCAGCGGAAAGAAGTCCGTGTTGGGAGGTAGGAGGCCTGGCCCCTAATTCTGTCTCTGCCCCCAGTACACTATGACACTGTGGCCAGCCACTTCCCCTTGCTGGGCTTGGGTTCCCGACTACAAAATGCAGGTTGGTTAAGTGTGATCCCAGGGCCAGCAGCATCTCTATCCCCTGTTAGAAAAGCCAATTCTCAGTCCTCACCCCAGCACTACTGAGTCAGAAGCTCCAGGGGCAATCTGTGATTCTGATGGCCTTTGACAGCCACCAGGCCAGATGATCTCCAAGATTTGATGCTCTATAACAGAGAAGAATGCTGAGCTCCATCCCCAGATTTCATTTTTATGGTTTTTTTTTTTTTGGCTGCATTGGGTCTTCGTTGTGGTGTGCGGGCCTTCTCTTGTTGTGGAACATGGGCTCTAGGCATGCAGGCTTCAGTAGTTGTGGTGCGCGGGCTCAGTTGTTGTGGCTTGCGGGCTTTAGAGCGCAGGCTCAGTAGTTGTGGCACACGGGCTTAGTTGCTCTGCGGCATGCGGGGTCTTCCCGGACCAAGGCTCAAACCCGTGTCCCCTGCATTGGCAGGCAGATTCTTAACCACCGTGCCACCAGGGAATTCCCGATTTTGTAGTTTTGAGCCATGACCTGGGCATGCCTAACTGTCAGTCCCAGTTTCCTCATCTGCAAAGCCCAGCACTCTCCAGCTGCCTCGGCGCTGACTCTGGCTTCCTCATTTCAGCTTTCTACACTGCCAAGTACGGATACAAGTTGTGCCTGCGGCTCTACCTGAATGGGGACGGGACGGGGAAGAGGACCCACCTGTCCCTCTTCATCGTGATCATGAGAGGGGAGTATGATGCTCTGCTGCCGTGGCCTTTCCGGAACAAGGTATGGGCCTCGGGGACAGTGGGGGTGGGATGGAGGAAACCTGGGTCCTGATCCTGATTGAGCCATGAACTTGCCTGTGTGACCTCGGCAGATCCTTTGCCCTCCGTGCTGTCAGTTTCCCCTCATAAAACAAGAGCCTGAGTTCACATCTAGTAGCCAAGGCTCTTTGCTGCATTCTGAGTCTAGGAGCTAAAATGTTTGGACCAGCGACCCTGGAAGACATGTAGAGATGAAGTTCACGTGGGGGGTGAATAAGGAAAACTTCTTGGAGGAGGTCCTGTGGGGCTGGCCTGAGCTGACAGCATTCTCAGAAAAAAGGAAGGAGGAGGAGATGCCTCTGCACACCTTTTAGAATGGCCAAAATCCCAAACGCTGACAACACCCAATGCTGGCAGGGATGTGGTGCAGCAGGAACTCTCCCTCACTGCTGGTGGGACTGTAAAATGGCGCAGCCACTTTGGAAGATAGTTGGGCGGTTTCTTACAAAATTAAACATACTCTTATCATGTGACCCAGAAATCACACTCCTTGGTGTTTACCCAAATGTGTTGAAAACTTACGTCCACACAAAACCCCTGCAAACAGATATTTACAGCGACTTTATTCATAATCGCCAAAACTTGGAAGCAGCCAAGATGTCCTTCAGTAGGTGAACGGATAAATAAGCTCTGGTCAATCTAGACAGTGGAATATTATTCAGTGCTGTAAAGAAATAAGCTACCAAGCCATGAAAAGATATGGAGGAAGCTTAAAGGCATATTACTGAGTGAAAGAAGCCCGTCTGAAAAAGCTAGATACTGTGTGATTCCAATTACATGACATTCTGGAAAAGGCAAAACTGTGGAGATAGTAAAAAGATCAGTGGTTGCCAGGATTTCATGGAGGGGAGGAGAGATGAATAGGTGGAACGCAGAGGATTTTTAGGGCAGTGTAAATACTCTGAATGATATTATAATGATAAGATTCACGTCCTTATACATTTGTCCAAACCCATAGAATGTACAACGCTAAGAATGAACCTTAAACTAGGGACTTTGGGTGAATATGATGCGTCAACATAGGTTCATCACCTGTAGCAAATGTACCGCTTTGGTGGGGATGTTGACAGTGTAGGAGGTCGTGTGGGGATATGTACTCGGAAATCTCTGTGTTTTCCATTCAATTTTGCTGTGCACCTAAAATTGCTCTGAAAAATAAAGTTTGTTAAAAATGCTTAAAAGGGCCGCCAGAGGTGGGAGTGTGGCAGGGATTCCCCGCAGGTGGACAGCGGCAGCAAGGGAGTGGGAGAGGGAAGGGGGGGAGGGTGTGGACTCCACACCTCAGCTGGGTGGAGGAAGATAAGGGCGAGCAGGTGGGGTGGAAGCGGTAGTGCCGCAGTGGTCTGGCTATGAGTCAGTAGGTCAGTGGTTCCCATATGTGCTGGGGGGATTTTCAAAATACTAATGACTGGGTCTCACTCCCATAGATGGTGAGACATGAGCATTGGGAGTTTTCAAACCTTCCCAGGGAATTCTAAAGTGCAGCCAAGTTTGAGAACTGACTGCTGCAGTGGGCGATGGGCATTTCAGTGACGTGTGCCAGGGAGGAGGCTGTGTGTCACTTTGAGATCGTTGGCTTCTCGGAGGCACACAGGGCCCCTGTACAGACCAGAAGCTGGGTTCGTGTTTCAGGGTGTTGATTGCCGTCTGCTCAGTGGAAGGCCTGTCTGCTCTCGCCTGGGAGGGTCCAGCTGTGTTTGAAGGATCAGACAGACATCTCAGTGCAGGAAGGGACATCTTGGGTTATGGAGTCCAACCTCCTTGTCCGGGCTTAGTCCCCCCTTTAGCCCCCAACAGCCAACCACAACTGGCAGTGGCATCTGAATTCCCCGTCCTGTTAAGAACACCTGAGCTCTAATCGTGGGACACCCCTGAAGCCTGCTCACGGTACCAGGTGCTTCTGTTTCCGGGCTCTTCCTGTACGCCATGTGTGGTCCTTACGTGTTTCTTTGACTCCTGATCAGTGTGAGCTCAGGGTTAGAGGGGCTGCACGGGTGACAGGCACAGACCCTGTCCCTGATCTCCCACTGGCCCCTGCCCCGCAGGTCACTTTCATGCTGCTCGACCAGAACAACCGTGAGCACGCCATCGACGCCTTCCGGCCCGACCTGAACTCAGCATCCTTCCAGCGGCCCCAGAGCGAAACCAATGTGGCCAGCGGCTGCCCACTCTTCTTCCCCCTCAACAAGCTGCAGTCGCCCAAGCATGCCTACGTGAAGGACGACACCATGTTCCTCAAGTGCATCGTGGAGACAGACGCTTAGGGCAGGAGGGGCCGAGCGAGCCGCACCCGGGTCCCGAGGGAGCACCCGCTCAGATGGGGGTTCAGCAAGATGACTGAGGTCCTGCCTTTGGCGCCCAAGATCCCAAGGCACAGTGATGGGCCGGGGCTGGCATGACGTGAGCCGAGCGGACAGGTTGACCGTGGCTAGCTATCAGTTTAGTGTGGCGGGACCTTGGACTGGGCCCACAAAGGCACACGGTCCCAAAGGAGGTGGTGCAGGACTGATCCCCCTGCACTGACCGTGCAGCACTGGAGCCCCGAGAGCCACCTGGCCCTGAATGTTGAGATGGACTCTGGCCGAGATGGGGAGGGTGTGGGGACCAGGCTGGGGCGTGGATGGGGAACTGGAGGTGTGGGACCTCAGCAAAGAAGCTCCAGGGATGGGAAGACCTCTGCAGGCCGCCACGGAGAGTGAGCTTGCTCTCGTCCTGCTTGGAATCAGAACCAGGACCAGGGGGTGGAAGTGACAGGGTGCCAGTGCGAATTCAATCTGTCCCAGCCTGGACCGAGTTCCCCAGTACTGGAGGTGAACAAGCAAAACCAGGGGGCTACGCTGCGGGGAGGGCATCAGATGCGGGGAGGGGTGGTTTTGAAGACCTTCATGGATCCTTCCAGCCCAGAGTCTCTGACTCTAGGCCTCCTGGGCCAGATGAGGCCTAGTGCCACAGGGGGTCTGGAAACATTCAGGAGCCCGATGCCCTCCAGTTTCCTGACTCACCTTCAGTACCGCCAGGTGGGCTGAGCTGACCCGCATGGTACCTGCCACCCTGGGCCCGGCAGTCTGCTTGCCCTCCATGCAGAGCCACGCAGAGGCCCTGCGTCCTGCGCGTCCCCCAGCTGAGCGCCCCTCCACCTTCTCCAGGTGAAACCAGGTCCCTAGCTCCCAGAGGCAGCTGGAAGGAGCGCGGAGAAGGAGAGGGGCACAGACTCTCCACGCTGCCTGCCTGGGGGCCCCACTCTTGGCCATTTCCAGAATCCCGTGTCTCCTGTTGAACGAAGGCAACCACATCTCTAGTTGATGGATCAGGACCGCTGAGCCACCCACAGATGTTGACCTTTTATATGTATAAAACCAAAGAATTTTTTTAAATGTCTTTTGCACTTTTCATGAAGGGTATGGTTGTGGGAGTTGGTGGTGACTTGTGAGCTCTGGGTGGCGCTGCCAGTTTTGCAGGTGGCATCCAAGGCTGGTGTGCTGGCAGGAACATGCCTCTCTGCCTCAGTCTTCTGACTGTAATGGGGGAACCGCCCTGGCCTGCCTCCCTCGCTGAGTTCTGTGACCTCAAAGGAGATGCTACACAGGAGAGGCTAGAGAGAGAAAGGCCCGGGCACCACTGCCCACCTGGCCTGGCCTGGCTGCGGCCCATGCTTGTCTTCTCACCTTGGAGGTCCCTACACAACCAGTTCCTGTAAGGACCCTCGCCCGTCTTTCCAGAGCCCTGAGGCGGCACGTTGCCGCTCAGAGATGCAGGGCAGGTCCCCCGCTCCTCTCCCCACCAGGCTTCCCTGCAGCTTACTCTTCCTCTATTTGCCGAGGCTGTGATGGGCTTCATGTCTCACACCCTCAGGGTTCTCATCTGTGAAATGGGTCAGCAGCCCTGCCTGTCCTCTCTAGCCCAGCGTTTGTGAGGATGATGCTCACATAAGAGGTAACGGAGCAGCACGGCCCAGTGGGATCAGTATATCAGAAAACCCAGACCCACCCCTAGTCCAGACCTGGTATCCCATCATACCTCAGCCTCTTCATTTACAAACACGGGGAAGCATCCTGCCTGGCCCTGCCCAGCTCACAAAGTTTTCACGAGGCCCAAATATGATACCCGAGCCCTAGTGCTTTGTAGTGTAATGGCATCTTGCCACACGTGATAGGCTACAAACGTGTCAGGGCTTCTTTTTCTCGTCCCCGCTGCTGACAACCTGTCATGAGGCTGACTTGCTTCCTTGATGTGTGTAGAAACAAAGGTCTGGCCCAGCAAGTGATGGGGACATCTGTCTCAAAGCTGGTATCCTGGCCAAAAAAAAAAAAATCATCCCTACTCACTAAGGTAACAAGCGATTTGTGGGACAAGCACTACTAGGGACAAATATCACTCTGTCCCTTTCATCGCTTATATCTAATGGGAAAAGACACATACTCTCTTCAGACACTGTGAGCTGCAGCCATTCTTTCGGTAAAGCTTTATTGAGACCTACTGTGCTGGCCCCTAGGGTGTGGGGAACGGTAAGATGTGCACCCTACCCTCAAGAAACTCTTAGTGCAGTGGGTGAAACAGGTATAAGTAGCTCATTGAAACTGATACATAAGAGAGGCTCAGAGACAGCACAGGAACTCAGATCCGTTGGTTGAAGCGCGGAGGGCTTCCTGGAAGAGGTGGCCTGTAAACTCACCCTTAAAATATTTTTGAGATGCAGAGAATAGGGCTGTGAGGGACAGTAAAGACCCAGAGTTGGGATGCAGTCTTGCCCTCAGGTAAGGTCTGGGAGGCGGAACCGCGGAGGGGAGGGCAGGAAGGCAGGATGGGCTGGGGCACAGAAGGCATCTAAGGTGGTCCCAACTGCCCGAAAGTAGCAGCACTGGGTGGGAGGTTCCCAAATCAACCTGCGTGTGACCTTTCAGGCTGTTAACAGCAGGATGAGACGATGATTTGAAACCGTTAACTAATTTACCTTCCACCAAAGCCCTATGTTAAGTGCACCAAACACCTGATGTCTTACCTCTTACAGACGATTCAAGAGGAGGGGAGGCAAGATGCAGGCAAAGCTGCTGTTTCATTGGCTCCTCACAAAACCCTTGTGAGGCAAGCATCGTGTAATCCCGTTTTAGAGACCGGGAAGCTGAGGCCAGAGAGGCCCGGTGCCCTGCCTAATGTCAGGTGGGAGAAGGGGAGGCAGTGGAATTCGAAGCCAGGTCTTTGCTTCTAGTTACTTTCCTTCGTTTAGATTGACGAGGAATCTTCAGTTCCTTTTGTGTCTTCAGCCAAGATGAAGTCACATCTTTACGGGAAGCCCTGGGAGGCAACGGGTCCCTCTGCTCCCAGCCAGAGGGCCTGCCCGTGGGAACCACAACGTCACCCCGATGGTGCCCAGGAGGGGCGCGTGAGCACAGTCAGCAAAGGGAACGTTTGCTGTTACCTGGCGGCTCACAGGCCTCCTTGGGGGTGTCCACAGGTGATCCTCGGACCACCCTGAGCCATATGGACGACTATTTATGCCTTTAGTTGTTCATTTCTGATTGCAAGAGACACATACTCATGGTAGAAAAACTGGAAAACTACAAATGTAGTATACAAAAGGAAGTAAAAATCAGTCATGAGCCCAGTGTCCAGAGAGTACTACTAGAAACATTTTAATAAATTTTCTATGTCTTTTTGAAACAGTAGATACAAACACACACACACACACACACGGACTTTTTAAAATGCATTTAAATCATACTAATTACAGCCTTATGCTCTCCTTTGTTCACTTAACACCCCCTTATCCCATTCTTCCGTTAGCCCTTGTTAATAGGTGAAGCCAAGGAAACTAAGAAGAGGGAGATAATGTGTTCAAGCCCAATCTGAATCAGTGGTGGAATCAGGATTCACACTTTCGATGTGATTCACAGTCAGATGGAGAAACTGAGGCACCAAGAGGATCAGCCTGTCTGAGGTCATGTGACTGCAGGGCTCCTGGACTCTTCTCTGCCTTTCATCTGGTGTCTGGGCACGGCTCCCGGAGATCTCAGGAGAGGATTTGCTCTGTGGGTCTGAAAGAGACCGTGGGTCCAGAAGCCAGTGGGCGGGACGCTGTGCCCACCTGCGCCTGGGAGAGTGATGCTTCCTGTGCTTTCAAGCAGCTGTACCCCAGTGGAGCAGACAGGACCCACTTCCCCTTCCTGACCCCTGCTCCCCTACTGAGCTCCAGAGCAGAGACTTGCTAAGCCTCAGTTCCTACTTCTGCATGAAGGTGAAAATCCTAGCCTCACAGTGTTGCTATGAGGATGCCAAGGTTGTGGAAACCACTAGTTTTGGACACTGTGGGGTCCCAGTCTAATAATAACAGAAACAAGGGTCCCAAACAGTCATGGAGTGCCGAGCCTACCGGTAGACACTGAGCTGAGGGCTCCCAGGCATCATTGCATGAAACTTGCATAAAAACCCCAAGAGGAGGTGTGATGATTATCACCCCTATTTTATAGAGGAGGAAACCCAGGCTCTGAGAGGTAAAAATCACCCACCCAAGGTCACACAAGTGCCGGGAGCCAGGACTTGGACCCAGATCAGTCCATGCCAGATTCAAACCCTTAGCCCATGACGTGATCAGCATAAGGTGGAAATGGTACAGAAAAAGGTGAGGTCGGTTTTAGGTCTGCGCAGACTGCAGGTTCATTTTTAAACAAGCATAACGATGAGAACGACAGCTTACTGAGCACCTACTTTACTTGCATTACCTGCAAGTACCACCCTTAATATTGATAACTGACCTAGGAGGAAGGCACTGTTGTCCTCACTTTATAGATGAAGAAACAAGCTCAGAGAGGCCAGGCAACTTCCCCAAGGTTACACAGCTAGTAGGCAGGTCTCTGCCTCCACAGTGAGAGGTTTTACCCATGGTGGTGTCCTCTCCAGTGCTTTGGGGAGCAGGAGAGGGTCAGATGGATGTGATGTCCCTTCTGGACCAGCCACCAGCCCTTCTTCTCCAGGGGAGATGGGCCTGCCTGGAGCACTCCACCTGGCGGGACCTCTTGGGTAGGATTGACACCGGCCACGGGGAAGGGGAAGGACGAAATCAGGGGAGCTGCTGGGGGGCCACTGAGCCTTTGCCAGGAGCTGGATCTCATTTGCTGCCTTGGCATCTGGGACTTGCGTTCGTTTAAGCAAAGCACATCCATGTGGCACAGAGTTTGGGGACCATTCCAGAGAGGCTGGGATATTACAGTCATCTGGCTGATGACATTTCTTCCTTTTCAGGTCCTTTCCTCAACTCCCACCTGTCTCAAGGCATTTCCTCCGAAGAAAATCCGGGGTGTATGGTGCAAATGTCATCATAGCTGTCCCAGCCAATCCTGGTAAGGCAGGGAGGTGAGGGTCACCCAGCAGGTCAGTGGCTCGGCTATGGTGGCCTGTGATTCCCCTCTGGTGGGAGGAGGTCAGCTGAGCCATCGTCCCTCCCCGCCTGTTGCTCTCACCCTCCTGCCGCTCTCACCCTCCTGCCGCCCTCTGGGCAGTTGGATCCATTCTTCCAGCAGTAGGGCCCCTGTTCTCTTTGTACAGATGAAAAGCAGGAGCTCAGAGAAGAGCAACTCCCTTGGGGCAGCCAGGTGCCTAGAGGCAGAGCCTCCTAGGACCTGGGTCTGCTGCTACACACCCCTGCCCTTGGGCTGTACCCACTAACTTGTCGATTTCAATATTGAAGGTTCTCTCTATGGAAACAACTGATTTCTATCCCCGCTCCCTCTCACAAGCACAGCTCCATCTGGGGAGAAATCCCAGGGCCGGCAATGGAGTGGAATCCACCTGGGACACGGGTGTCTGGGACTGGGGGGGTGGGAGAAAAGCTCCTCTCTGCTGCTACTGTGCCCCCTGCGGAGCTGCCTGCCCCTCGGATGTCTCCTGGGGGCGGGGTGGGGGTATGAGTGCACTCCCAACCCCCTAGACCATTGAGTGTCCGGTGTTAAGCCTGCCAGGGACTCTGTACTCTTGCTGTGGGACCTTGGGCCAGTCACCTGCCATCTCTGAACTCACGTTCCCAGGACTTCCCTGGCGGTCCAGTGGTTAAGACTCCGCACTCCCAATGCAGGGGGCACGGGTTCGATCCCTGGTCAGGGAAGATCCCACATGCTGCATGGTGTGGCAAAACAACAACAACAAAAAAAAAAAAACACAAAGGCAAATCTGAGCTCACATTCCCATCTGCATAGTGGACAGGTGGGTGGGGACAGATACAGTGCTGACCATGTGGGATTCTGGGCGCAAAGAGTCAGACCGAAGGAGGCCCTCTTCCCCACGGCACGTGAGCAGCATGCCCTGGTCAGGGCATGCAGATCACTTCAGACTGTCTCCCCGCAGCCTCTCACTTGCATTTGGTCAAGAGCAGGTGTTGGAGTCCAATAGTCCAGTTCAAGTCCCAGCTCTGTCACTTAGTAGCTGTGTGTCCTTGGGCAAGTTCTTTAACTTCTCTGTGCCTCCATTTCCCCAAGTGTTAAAAGGTGATGATAAATTCCTACCTTGTAGGGATGTGTGGGAAGGAAGCAAGCCAACACCTGGCAGGAACTTCGATGGAGCCCCTGGTGTGAGCGGCATGTAGTATTCCTGCTACAATTACTACCAAGGTCTTAACCCTCAAGCTCCAGCCCACTGAGGAGCCGTGAGTCAAGGCCATACAGCTCTCTTCCCACTAGCCCTGGCTCTGTCTCCCGATCGCTGATCCACCAGAGGCCAGCTCCTTACCCTTGTGGGGCCTCAGTGACCTCATGTAGAAAATGACACTTGGACTTCACTCTGGGTCGCGAGACACAGCACAGAGCTGACACTTAGGAGACAATCACGAACAGATCTTCCACAGGCTGGGTGCTGTGCACCTCTGACGGTGTTTCTGCAAAGCCCAGCATCATCAGGACTTGAGGGGGAGGGAACGTGCACCCCTTCCTCCCTCTGGCATGGAACCTGCCTAAACTGTGTGTTGGGTTGTTAAGATCCAGAGAGTTCCTTTTTTCATTGCAGTCAGGTGTTTTCAGAGCCTCACCACTCACTGACGCCGGCATCAGTTCCTTCCGGCCCAGAGGCCTCTTTGCGGCTCCGCAGGACAGCCCTGCCCTCTGCCCAAGGTCCAGGGTGGAGCTGGAAGGCTGGCAGGGGGGTAGAGCCTGACACAGATGGAGGCCACCCTGCGTTCCTGCTCTACTCCTGACTCTCGCCCTGGCTTCCGCCAGCCCGCCAGCCCTGCCCACCGGTGCAGGTGAGAGTTTGAATCAGGAATAGTTTGTCTTTGGGCTTCTGTGAAGACAGGGAAGGGATCCCCAGAATCTTAGGTCTCAGGGGGCTGTGAGCATCTCTGGTCTAACCCCTGTCACCCACTGTGCAGATGGGCACAGGGAGGCCAAGGAACGTGCCCAGGTTTGCACAGCCAGCCAGCAGGGGACCCAGGCTCCTCCACCCAGGCCTGGAAGAGCGCTTACCTGGCCCCTGCCCTGACCAGAACACAGTCCCCACAGGAGGAGCAGAGCTTAGGGAGGGCCAAGCCCGGAGGAGGTCACTTTTCAGGAAAGGGCTAAGGGCCCCTTGTCAACCAGGGGAAGGCCTGCCTCCTGAGGCTCCGAGACTTGGTTCTAGAAGTGGGAAAGGGGAAAGATGGAAAGACAGGATTGACACCCTCCGAGGTGCCCAGAGCACTGCAGGCCAGGGAGGTAGAGGGTGCAGCCAGCCTTCGCCCTGGAGGGAGACCATAAACACCTGTGCCCAGGTGTCATCCTGACCTTCTTTTACACAACCCTCTAGCTCTTCACAGAGCACATTCACACCTAGGAGGTCCTTTGATCTCACAACAGCCCTGATAATATGCCATCACTATTTGCATTTTATAAGTGAGGAAACTCAGACGGATGGGCAGTGTGATGTGACAGGGAACAGTTTTCCCACTGGATCCCCACCGTGGCTTAGCTACCAACTCACTGGGGACCTCTGGCAAGCCTCTTCTCCACTCTGGGCCTCAGTTTTCCCGTCTGTAAAATGGAGCAGCTGAGAACCCAATGGCCTCTGAGAACCCTCCTGGTATTCAATTCTCTTACCACAGGGCAGCAGCCCCTCCAACCTGCCAATTGAACTGCCCCCCATTTTACAGTTAAATAAGCATGGATGTGCCTCCTAGCCTGTTGCATTTTCCCAAGCTTGGGTTACTGTCAACCTCACTTTACACACAAGGTAAATATGGACAACCAGGGACGTGAACTGACTTGCCTGAGATCCCACAGGGGCTTAGTGACTGAGCAGGAGGGTGAAGGTAGAAGCTCTAACTAGATTTTTCCCCTTACTTCCCTAGAGCAATACTGTCCAGTTCAGCAGCCGCTGACACGCGGGGCTGTAAAGTGTGTGGCCAGCTGAATAACGCTCTCCAAAGATGTCTACACCCTAATCCTCGGATCTGTGAGTATGCTACTTTACATGGCAAAAGGGACTTTGCAGATGTGATTAAGGATCTTGAGATGGGGAGGTTATCCTGGATTATTTGGGCAGGCCCAATATCATCATAAGGGTCCTATAAGAGGGAGTCGAGGGTAAGAGTCAGAGAAGGCAAAGCGACAAGTAAAGCAGAGGGAGAGAAGATGTGACAACAGAAGCAGTTTGGGATATGCACTTTGAAGATGGAGGAAGGGATGGATGGGTGGGTGGGTGGGTGGGTGGATGGATGGATGGATGGATGGATGGATGGATGGATGGAAGGAGGGCTGGAGAAGACAAGGAACGAATTCTCCCTGGAGTCTCCAGGACGAACACAACCCTGCCAACATCTTGATTTTAGCCCCCTGAGACTCATTTCCAACTTTCTAACCTCCAGAACTGTAAGATAATAAATCCGTGCTGTTTGAAAGCACTAAGTGTTAATGTGTTACAGCAGCGGTGGAAGACTAACATGGCACTTGACGTGACCACTCCAAATTGAGATGAACCATGAGTCCTAAAATACGTAACGTATTTAAAAAAAATAAGTTTATTTTTTAATTTATGTTTGGCTGCGTTGGGTCTTCATTGCTGTGTGTGGGCTTTCTCTAGTTGCAGAGCACGGGGGGTCTACTCTTTTGTTGTGGTGCGCAGGCTTCTCATTGCGGTGGCTTCTCTTGTTGCGTAGCACGGGCTCTAGGCGCACGGGCTTCAGTAGTTGTGGCACACGGGCTCAGTAGTTGTGGCTCGCGGGCTCTAGAGTGCAGGCTCAGTAGTTGTGGCGCACGGGCTTAGTTGCTCTGCGGCACGTGGGATCTTCCCGGACCAGGGCTCGAACTCATGTACCCTGCATTGGTAGGCGGATTCTTAACCACTGCGCCATCAGGGAAGTCCTACATACCATATTTTGAAGACTTAGTATGAAAAAGAGAATTTCATTGATTTCCTTAATATTTTTATATTGATGACATGTTGAAATGATCAACATTTCATTATTTTAGATTAAATAAAATTTATTAAAAGTAATTTCCCCTGATCTTTTTTTAATGTTTGTATTAGGAAATTGACAATTACATGTGTAGCTCACATTATATGTCTACTGAACATCCCTAGAGGACTTTTCTCATAGCCCTGATGAAGGAGTAGTCTCCACCCCTCTGTTGTAGCTGGGGATGGGGCCTTGCACTGAGTAATGGAATCACACACTCCCAACACACACACACACACACACACACACACACACACACACACACTGCAGGTGAGGGGCCTTGGTGGTGGGCGAGTGTCCTGGCCCCCCCTCGCCACTCCCATCTGCCTGGGCTGAGCCCTGCCTCTGGGCCAACCCATGTCCCTGCTAGATGTGACTTCTATTTTTAGCAGCTGTACTCGCTGGCTCCGCATAGCTAGCTCCGAGGCTTGCTGGGTGGGGGCCAGCCCCAGGCTTGCCCTCTCCCTGCCAACAGCGGTCTCAGGAGGAGCTGACACCCTGGTGATGGGGCCTCTCAGGGCGCGTAAGTCAGCCTTGCAACATCCCTGGCAAGGAAATACTATCATAATCTGTACGTTTTCTGTGACGAGGCCGAGACTCAGAGGTCTCTCCAAGCGAGGAGGGGGCAGAGCTGAGTCTGAGTCTTCCTCCCCAAGGCCTGACCTGCTCAGGGACTCGAGGAAGTCACCAATTCTTGGGTGGCATTTCTCTGGAGCGTTTTCTACCTTGGAAAGTATTCTAAGCCAGAGAAAAGGAGAGAATCCATTTGGAAGGAGGGAGGGAGGTGGATGAAGCTTCCAGGTGTGCAGCTGACATCTCCTGTTGCAGTGGGTCCCAGTAATGAAGCACCCACACGTATGGAAAGGCAACACAACACGAAAACCAGGATTGCCCTGTGGTTAGAACTCAGGTGCCGGCCTCTAGAACACCCAGGTTTCGATGCTGCCTGTCTGCTGGAGCCCTCAGCCTCGGTCTCCTCCACTGCACAATCAGCGTAGGAGGGGTCGTCCTCTCAGCAAAACATCCCAACAATTCATGAGGTTACTGTTGTCATCATCCCCATTTAACAGATGAAGAAACTGAGGCTGAGGGAGGTGAGGTCACTTTTCAAGGTCACACATCTGGTGAGAGGCAGAGCTAGGAATTTTTTGGTAACAGCTTTAGGAAGGTATAATTAAGATATAACGCACATACCATACAATTCACCCATTTAAAGTGTACAGTTCAATGGCATTTATATATATATTTCTCATTCTTTGGTAGAACCCTAACTGATACCGTTGCAGTCTAGAAGACTTGTTTTTAGTTTTAAATACTGTTCTATTTTCCAAATATAAATTTGTTAGGGAATTCCCTGGTGGTCCAGTGGTTAGGACTCTGTGCTTCCACTGCAGGGGGCCCAGGTCCACTCCCTTATGCCGCCATTGCAGCCAATAAATAAATAAATAAAAACAAAATAAAATAAATATAAATTTGTTTTTAAATGAACAAAATACATAATCATTTAAAATAATATAAAGGTAAGGTGCATTTTATGATAAGTAAATTATATTTCAATAAGCCATTAAAATAATAATATTAAAGTGATAGCTGCTCATTATTGTTATTTTTTTTTGCGGTACGCGGGCCTCTTACTGTTGTGGCCTCTCCCGTTGCAGAGCACAGGCTCCGGACACACAGGCTCAGCGGCCATGACCACGGGCCTAGCTGCTCCGCGGCATGTGGGATCTTCCCGGACCGGGGCAAGAACCCGTGTCTCCTGCATCAGCAGGCGGACTCTCAACCACTGCGCCACCAGGGAAGCCCTGGAGTTTTATTTCTTATTGTTTAAAATGTCCCCATTCAAATAAGGTCTGTAGTTTCTTTTTTATTTTTAACTTATTTTATTTATTTGGGCTGCCTCGGGTCTTAGTTGTGGCATGTGGGATCTTAGCTCCCCCACCAGGGGAACCCGTGTCCCCTGCATTGGAAGGCGGATTCTTAACCACTGGACCGCCAGGGAAGTCCCAGTTCTGTAGTTTCTTTTTTTTTTTTTACATCTTTATTGGAGTATAATTGCTTTGCATCGTTGTGTTAGTCGCTGCTGTATAACAAAGTGAATCAGCTATACATATACATATATCCCCATATCCCCTCCCTCTTGCGTCTCCCTCCCACCCTCCCTATCCCACCCCTCTAGGTGGTTACAAAGCACCAAGCTTATCTCCCTGTGCCATGCAGCTGCTTCCCACTAGTTATCTACTTTACATTTGGTAGTGTATATATGTCAGTGCCACTCTCTCACTTCGTCTCAGTTTACCCTTCCCCCTCCCTGTGTCCTCAAGTCCGTTCTCTACATCTGCATCTTTATTCCTGTCCTGCCCCTAGGTTCTTCAGAACCTTTTTTTTTTTTTTATTCTCTATATATGTGTTAGCATACGGTATTTGTTTTTCTCTTTCTGACTTACTTCACTCTGTATGACAGACTCTAGGTCCATCCACCTCACTACAAATAACTCAATTTCATTTCTTTTTATGGCTGAGTAATATTCCATTACATATATGTGCCAGGTCTGTAGTTTCTTAATAGTGTCATACCAGCTTCAATTCCTTGGTTTTGAAAATGCACTATGGTTATGTAAGAGGCTATGATTAGGGAAAACTATGTGATGGGGTACACAAGAATTCTGTACTATTTTTATAACTTTATGTGAGTCAAATTATTTCCAAATACAATGTTAAAAAAGTTTTTTTTAAGTTTAAAAGTATTTATTTAGATTTTCTTCTAGGTTTTATGGACTCATATTTTAACTCATTCTCCATCAGAAATCTATTTGATATAAAGTGAGAGATGAGACTGACTTAATTCTTTTCCAGATGGCTGGCCAATTGTCTTAGCCTTGAGGTTGAATCAGTCTTCCTTTACCCGGTGATTTGGTCACCACCTTTATTACACACTGAAGCCTGTAAATGATAAGGACTGTTTCCGGGCTATTTTTCTTCTTCTGATCCATTACCATTTCTTATGTCCTTACCATGCTGTTTTTGATTACTAAAGTTTCAGAGTATGTTTTAAAATGTGACATGACAGGTGTTGGGTTCCTTCACACATCAAATTAACCCTTTTTTTGTAATTACTTGTATTTTGCAACATTTTTTGACTTTTTATTCTTGCAGATGGAACAAACATGATAAAAAATATTTCAGAGATTTTTATGGGAGTCTCATTAAACTTGCAAATTACCTTGATAAAAGTTGACATCTTTACAACATCCAGTTTTCCTATCCAAGACCACAGTAGGAATGAAGCTTCATTTATTTATCTTTTTCTGTTTCTCAGTAAAGATGTGTGACTGTCTTCTTATCAGTCTTTTACATTTCTTGTTAAGGTTAGTTATTGATATGTTATGACCGAAAAATTTTAAACTTATGCTTTCTAATTGGTTATGTTAGTATGTAGGGTGGTACAGATGTATAGGATGGTGACTGCCTTTTATATCCAGTCACCTTGCTGAATTCTCTTATTTATTCTGGTAGCTTTTTCAGTTAATTTTACTGGTTTTCAAGATGGACAAACAAATCCTGTTTAAATCAGCATAATTTTGACTCCTTTACAAATAGCAGCAAACGCTGGAGCCACAAGGATCATTTGATGGATAAACATAAGCAAGTTACTTATCATCTATGGACTTCAGTTCCCTTATAAGGAAAAAAATGGAAACAATGCTAATACATAAAATAACTATCTATCTTGTTGAGGTGCTATGAGTATTCAGTAAAATAAGATATTTAATATAATCTCCAATTTCAGAATCCTTAAGAAGTGGTAGTCTTTTTCCTAAGTCACCTCCTTGCTTCACATTACGGCAATGGCTAAAACTTTCAGATCAATGTTGAATAATAGTATTGGGTTCTATTCTTTTTTTTTTTTTTTGCGGTATGCAGGCCTCTCACTGTCGTGGCCTCTCCCGTTGTGGAGCACAGGCTCCAGACGCGCAGGCTCAGCGGCCATGGCTCACAGGCCCAGCCGCTCCGCGGCATGTGGGATCCTCCTGGACTGGGGCACGAACCCGTGTCCCCTGCATCAGCAGGCGGACTCTCAACCACTGCGCCACCAGGGAAGCCCTGGGTTCTATTCTTTATTGAGTTCCTAATTTTGATTGGAGGACTTCCACGGTTTTACCCAAAGAGCCTATTAACCAAGCCGTCATGCCTCTAGAGCTATTTCATAAACACCACATGAAAATCACAGACTCCTCTTTAAGGCAATTGTTCTCCCTTAAATCTGAAAGCTCAGAACTTCTGACAAGTTTGTTATTTATACATCAATAAAACTGGGGGGAAAATTTTTAAGGTTGCTGGAGGTTTCTGTGCCTTGTTTTCTTAACGGGTCAGTTCCTTACTTTACGAGTCTGAGGAACTCTGGGATCTGAGTGAGGACAAACCCCAGGAAGTCAGGGTAGATTAAAGCTTCAGCGGGACTTCCCTCCCTCTGGAGCTTGGACAGAAAGGGCACTGGACCTGGAATCCTTTAATCTGCTTTCAGATCCTTACCCTTGCTGGCTGTGAGACCTTGGGCAAGTCACATCACCATCTCTGAGCCTAACTGCCCTCATGGGCAAAGCTGGGTGACACAGTTCCCAACTGGTGGGGTTATGAGGGGCAGCTGGATGACACATGTGAGGTCCAGACACACAGAAGATTCCCAGGAACGTTAACTGAAGCTGAGTGCTCTGGGGGATTGTGTGCTGGGCTTATTTAAGAGGAAGAATCCCTAAAGCTTTCTACCAATAAGTTGTTTATTAGGTGTTCACTCATCAAATCCTCCCAACATCTATGTTCCTGGCACCGGGCTAGTCTTGGCAATCAGTGTTCAACATCCCAGCACAGGGCAGAGGGGAGACAGACAGTAAATGAGCCCAAATAAATGTGCCTTCCTGCAGGGAGGGGCTGGCAAGGGCCTAATGGGGGAGCGGCTGATTGCCAGAGTCCGTCCCCCTCCCTTGGTCCCCTGGGTCGGGCCAGGCCGCCAGCACCCGCAGCCGTATGGAATGCATCGAGCAGCTCCAGCATGCCAAACACACGGCTCTGCTCTCCCAGGCGCCTTTTCCTGAACCGTGCCGCGCCTTCTGCAGGCAGCCAGGGCCTCAGTGCCTGATACGAGGGCCTCCCCGAGGCTGCCTTCCACCTGTGCAACGTCAAGGTCAGCGGGGGGGTGGCGGGTGTCCCCGATGCTCTGTAGCTGCTCCTCCACAGCCCTGGCAGGGACTGGTAGGCGGCCTGGAGAGAAGAGACCAAGTGGCCCCAGGGGCCGCTGGAATCACAGCATCTGGTTGCTTTGTTGTAGAAAAGTAGTAGAAACATTTAAAATAAAAATTCTACTGTATAGCACAGGGAACTATATTCAATATGCTGTGATAAACCATAATGGAAAAGAATATGAAAAATTATATATATGTATATATTAACTGAGCACTTTGCTGCACAGCAGTGATTAACACAACATTGTAAATCAGCTATACTTCAATTTCTTAAAAAAGAAATAATGAAATAAAATAATAAAATTAAATTAAAAATCCTCAATTGGGCATGCAGGTCCCCCACAAATCTTTCTAATCAGGTTTCCCGTAACTTTGTCTTACTTCCCCTCCTTGACAGCGTCAGGAGTCTTGGGGTACGTGATTGATTCTGGGCCTATCACAGAGCAGTGTGAGGTCATACCTGACCCTCAGTGGTTGGTTTGATGAATGACTGGGTGAGGGATGGCTGGGCACCAACCATGTGCGGGCATAAGTCCCACACTAATCTCACTTCCCTGACAGAAGGCCCCTGCCTTGAGCATGGTCCCTGTTTACAGAGGAGGTGACTGAGGCTCAGAACTGGAATCCAGGCTTCGCCCTTCCCTCCACTCCAGAGGTCTGCAAACTGCCACTCACCTGAACCAGGCTGGGGGCTTGTTGAAACAGAGTGCTAGGGGAATTTCCTGGCGGCCCAGTGATTAGGAGTTTGAGCTTCCACTGCCAGGGACCCAGGTTTGATCTCTGGTCAGGGAACTAAGATCCCACAAGCCGCGTGCATGGCCAAAAAAATTAATTAATTAAAAAAAAATAACAGTGCTGGGTCCACCCCCAGATTTTTATTTTATTTTATTTTTATTTTTTGCGGTACGCAGGCCTCTCACTGCTGTGGCCTCTCCGGTTGCGGAGGCTCCGGACGCGCAGGCTCAGCGGCCATGGCTCACGGGCCCAGCCGCTCCACGGCATGTGGGATCCTCCCGGACCGGGGCACGAACCCGCGTCCCCTGCATCGGCAGGTGGACTCTCAACCACTGCGCCACCAGGGAAGCCCCACCCCCAGATTTTTAAATTCAGTGGTTCTGGGGTGGAGCCAGAGAATTTGCATTTGTCACACGTTCCCAGTTAATGCTGCTGCTCTTGGTCCAGGACCACATTTGGGAAGCTCTGCCTACACTATGGTGCCCCCTCTGAATAAATTTTCAGCAATTAGGGAGACGTGACATTCACCATGGGCCACTTTCCATGGCAAGGATGTATGGTGAGCCGCCTTCCCTATACCGATAGTAGAGGGTTCCATTCCTGACTGTTCCATCTGCAGGGGAATGCCCCGCTCCCCCATACTATGTTCAGTCGTCTGAGTGCTCCTCCTGGACACCACAGGGCACGGACTTCCTAAAGTGGGGTGCGTCCATTGAGCAAAGAGGGCAAGTGATTGTCGATGATGAATTTGCTTCCTTAAGTGACCATCAGGAGAGGGGACAGTCAGAGCTAAAGAAGGAGCTGGAAGGCTTGGAGAAAACTGACAGCGGCTTCCAAGAAAGGGATATACAGGATGGCTGGAGAGTTGAGTAATGTGGAAGGCAGGACAGGAGCTGAGCATGCTGGGAAAAGAGTGATGGGGCAGCTGCAGACTTGGAGAGGAAGCTACCTGCATCACCGCTGAAACCAGGGGTGCCCGGGGCCTGGTAAGCAGAGAGCTGAGGAAATCAGGGGGTTCTCGGAATGCATTTCCATTTTATTCCGCCAGTGTTTACATGTGGCTTCTTTGAGCAGAGCAAGAGTACCCTTACCCATGCGGCACACCTTATAAATTAGGCTATTAAATGATGACATCGCCACACAAGGGGGTTTTCATAATTAATAATCACAGCTGCCGTTTATTGTGTCTATTATGCACCAGGACTTTTACATACAAAACCTCGTTCAGTCCTCCCAACAACCTCCAGAAAGTGGGTTCTGAGATTATCCCCATTTTTCAGATGAGGAAACTGAGGCTAAGGGAGCTTAAATAACTTGGCCAAGGTCCTAGTCTCTAGGAAACGACAGGGCTACTGTCTCACCATCTCTAAACCGTCACTTTCCTCTCTATCACCCTGCCCTTCATTTCCTGAACACCTGCTCCCTGCACGGCCCTGGGAGGGACCACAGATGAATCATTCAAGAAGTCACTGATTCAACAAGCTTTCTTTTTTTTCTTGTTGAGCACTTACTCTTTTGTATGGGCTTCTTTATTTATAGCATGCCTTATTCCAGAAAGCACTTAACATAACTTCTTGATGTACAAGAGAATAAAAATTTTAGAGGCGTGGTCACGTGACGGTTGCCAAATGGAAAACAGAAGCTGGAAAGGTCAGAGGAACCCGGGAATAAGACAGGCAGACAAAAGGCAGAGCTCGTGGTCCTCTGGGTTACAGGAGACAAGCCCCAAATTGTCCTCTGAGCTTTCTAGCGGCCAAAATCTAATCCCACGAGGTTCAGGGTCCATAAGATACCAACGAATCAGCGGCTGCAGGAAAACGTGACTCTCCTGGGCCCTAATACCAGAGAGGCCTTTTCCTAGGGAGTTGGCGTGAGGAGAACATGGTGGAACGAAGGGAGCAATGTCCCCAAAAGGAGTACAGGCTGCACGTGCAGCACAGGCCCCGGGGGCTGTTTCCTGTGCTCCCCTCCATGCTGGCCCAAGTCCCAAAGCGGAAGGCAGCTCAGGGGAGAGAACACAGCGCAGGACAGGCCTGCCGGTCTCCATTCTCTGGTTTAATCCCCACACAGCATTTATAGGAAACATTTAGAACAGACTGGCAGGCTGCTAGCTACATGCAGTCCTCAGGTAAGCTCTGTTTGGATTCATTGCCAACTTTAAACTGTTAGGAAATTTCACCTAAAAAGCCAGATTTTGACGGTCTGTTTTAAAAAAAAAAGGGGGGGCTTCCCTGGTGGCGCAGTGGTGGAGAGTCCACCTGCCGAGGCAGGGGACATGGGTTTGTGCCCCAGTCCGGGAGGATCCCACATGCTGCGGAGCGGCTGGGCCCGTGAGCCACAGCCGCTGAGCCTGCGCGTCCGGAGCCTGTGTTCCGGAACGGGAGAGGCCACAGCAGTGAGAGGCCCGCGTAACGCAAAAAAAAAAATGGATTTGACTACATGGGACCTACATTCCCTAAGGATGAGAATTGGCTTGAGCTGAGTAGTTTTCCGATGATCCCTCCATGGTTCCCTGAGGCCCTCTTTGTTTTCAACTTCCCTACCCGGCTTTGCAAGTTGTCAGGGGCTTGCAGCCCTGGTTTGGGATATTTTGAGTTGTGTCACATTGGTGTGCGTCAGCAGCAGTCAGTAACTGTTTACAGTGCGGGGTCCCAGGCTGCGCTCCTTGGGTCTGGGGTGGGGCTCAGTCTTTCTAACAGGTATTGAGGTGCAGGCGTCTCTCCTGACGGGCTGGATGGCTGGCTGGGGCCCAGGAGTGATTGTATAGCTGCTCAGCACCACCGATCCAGGGAAATGGATGAATAGTGATCCTTTGAACACAGCTTTTGGCAATTACGGTGGGGCTCTGAGTTCAAGATCACGCTCCCTGACAGATGCCCAGAGTGTAGCTCTGCTGAGTCTCTGGGGGAGTCCTGAGTCAGGTGCTGTCAATCACAGTGCTGCTTGCCCTTGGCTGCACGTTAGAACCACCTGGAGAACTTTTCAACCCATCCTCAGGCCCAGGCCACCTCCCAGACCAATTAAATCTGAATCTCTGCGGAGAACACAGGCATCAGCATTTTAAAGCTCCCCAGGTTATCCCAGAGGACTGCCAGGTGTGAGGCGCAGGGCTTAAAAAGGACCATGTTCTCTGGGCGAGGTCTGGTATCAGCTGGAGAGATACTTAGATGAGGAAGGCTTCCGGGAGAGCAGAGTGGATGGAGGTAAGTGGACTGTCAGGGTAAGTGTGATGAGTACTCTGGGAGTACTCCTAAGCCAGCCTGAGGGGCTCAAACTCTCCACCACCCCATCCTCTGGAGGAGAGGCCTGGGCTGAATTTTGGGAATAAATACCATCCAGCCACATAAAGAAGGAGAAGGAGAATCCCAGCCAAAGCAAGGGTACAGTCCAAGACTCTGAGGCCCGAACGGAGAGGGGGAAGAGATAGAGCGGAAGGTTGTCTGGTGCAGCTGAGTCAAGGGTAGGGGAAAGGAATATGAGAAGAGGCCACAGAAGCAGGAAGGAGCCAAATCACAAAAGGCCTTGCATGCCAAGCTAGGGAGATGGAATTTTGCCCTGAGGCTCAGAGGAACTTCTGGAGGGTTTTAAGTCCGAGAGTCATATGGAAGAACAAATCCATAATGGGCTTGGGTTATCAAGGAGGGCTTCCTGGAGGAGGTCAGACTTGAGCTGAGGGAGGGGGAGGATTTGGAAAGCTGGCCGGGAGGGAGAGGTGTGGGTATTCTGATCAGCTTGCTACTGTTAAAGCTCTTCAAAACCCTTCCCTCCCCCACGCCCTTTGAAACCATTTGAATCACAAGCTGCCCCTGTTTAGAGTTGTGTTTGTCGGTTATTTGAAAGTTGTGGTTTCTCTTTAGCAGATTCTGGGCCCCATCCTTTGACTAGGAACCAGGAAGGAATAAAGAACGCATCCTCTTGCCCAGAGAGCTAATTATTGAAATACTGTGGGCCTCACCAGGGTTTATGGCGTCACTGATCTCTGTCATCCAACAGCTCCTAAATTCTAACCGGTCAAAGTTTTCAGTACATTTTTATGGGCTGCCCCAAAGCCAGCTGGAAGCTTTTTTTCCATAAACTTTCCCTGAGACAAGTAGCCAGGTTTCACATATTAAAATGAAAATGTCAAAAGGGTTGTTTAAAAGAAAAAAGAAAGAAAAGAAAAAGATGCAACTCAGCTCACAAAACTCACATCAGAGTCCAACAGCATCTGCCTGGGTTTTTCTGCAAGGCTGATGGTCGAGTTAGAACGATGATGATAATCCCATGATCACTTTATCCATTCACTCAACAAACACTTCCTGAGCATTTACTGGGTACCAGGCTTGAGCTGGGCACCAAGCTGAGAAGATGCCTTAGGCATGATTGCCCCATTCCCCACTGCCCCCAAGGGCTCAAAATACTTCAGAGTTTACAAAGTGTTGTCACGTGTAATTTTGGGAGCTGTAGGTAATGTTATTATCCCTATTTTTCAGAGGAGGAAATTGAGGCTCGTAGAGGTTAGGTAACTTGCCCAGGGTCACAATAGTAATAAGGGGTAGAATTCAACCTTGGGTCATCCATGTTCAGAACCCACGTTCTGTCCACTCCACCCTGCTCCTTTTTAAGCAACACCATCTAACCGTTATTGGCTTAAGTTGAACAATAGCTCCAAGAGGTTTAGCTGCAACTTATAATCTGTCTAGTATCTGCCCTCGTCTTAGAACCTGATTTCTCTTTTGAGGGAATTCCCCCATTGTGAGGGAGGGGAACTAGCACCCACCTCCCATGGCTCCATCACCATGTAAGCCTAGTGAGACCCAGTGCTTCCCCAGCATCTCCTGCCCAGACAGTGGATAGGCACATGTGAAATACAACCTCCTCCAATCAGATCCTCCCTGCTGGGACTGACTCTTGAGTGAGTGGTGAGAGGACCCTTGGAGGTCAAAATCACTCTGAGCAGAGGGCCCCAGATCAGACTGCCTGCAGCATTCCCTTAGCTGGGGTTCCTGGGGCTCCCATGGCTGCGCCCTTGGTCCAGACCTCTCAGCCCTTCAAGCTGCTTGCTCTTCTGTGGGATTCCATTCTCATCTGGGTCCTTCTGGCCTTTTAAGGGTTATGAGTGTAGAGATGGAGGCTGAGGTAAAACCCACGGGTGTGGACTGCTGAAGGAGCAACGGGCTGGAGTACACGGACAGAGGGGCAGGAGGGAGGGGAATAAGGGGACCCGAATATGTGCCAGGAGATGGTCTGGGAAGAGTCTGATCGGTGATCTGTTCTCAAGGCTCTGAAAGAGGGATCATCAGTCAGGATTCTCCAGAAAAACAGAACCGATGGAGATAGATAGATAGGTACCTAGGTACATAGATACATACATTGATAGATACAAAGATACACAGATACAAAGATAGGTAGATTGATTGATAGATACAGAGAGGATAGATACAGACATAGACACATAGATGGACACATAGATAGATACATAGGTGGTAGATAGCTATAAAATAAATATGTATATACAGTTTTTAAAAGAAATACCTTTATTTTAAGAAACTGGCTCACGGGATGGGGGGACTGCCAAGTCCAGGGCAGGCTCACAGGCTCAAACGCAGGCCCGAGTTGACGCTGTGCTCTTGACACAGCTTTTCTTCTCTGGGAAACATCAGTATTCGCTCTTCAGGCCTCGAAGTGATTGGATGAGGCCCTCCCACACGCTACCAGGGTCATCTTCACTGCCTGTAGATGTTAGTCACAACTACAAAATCCCTTCACAGCCCCACCTAGATCCACATTTGATTAAATAACTGGGTGCTAAAATTAACCCTCATGGAAGGGTCATCCCAGGTTGGTACCTCCTGGGATTGTCAGAGGGGGGTGACTATGGACAGGATGGACCAGAGATTGGAGTGAGAAACACTCAACTTGGCACTGGGTCATCTCCTGACTGCAGACGAGGACATGGTCCTTGATCTCACCAAGGGTTCATTGCCAAAGCCAGGTTGGCTGTGAAGGGCTTGCGAACAGATCACTCATGGTTTGAGCCTGTGCTCTCTCTGCTCCCGCTGCAACCTGGACATACAAGACCCCTCGCTGCAGAGTCCTGTCCCTGCCTCTCCCTTTCCCGGTGGCCACCCCCAGCCCCTGACCTTTTTATGTCCAACTGCCGCAGCATCTCTCTTTCGGCTGAATGTTCATACAAACTGTGCCTACTGTTCCCACCAACCTAAGTCCCAGGGCCTCTTTCCTGGAAGCCTACCACTCCGGATTCCCTCTCCCTTTCTCTAACCACCCCCACCTCAGCCATCACACACACCCTGGGCCTGTCGAAGCCTCCCAGGTGGGATCCAGACCCCAGTGGCCTAACCGCATCTGAAGTGAACAGCTCTTGGCTCACGGGCTCCTACCCAGGGTGTCTCACAAATTGGGCTCCCTCCACGCAGCTCTGGCCCAGATGTTTCCTGTCCATGGCAGGAGATGTACGGGATCTTGAACTGTAATCTTGGAAGGGGCAGCTGTAAGACACAGATCCAAGTGGTCCCAGCTAAACCTCTCAAAGCCATTGCCCCAGTTTAGGCCCAAAGGTTAGGGAGCAGAACAGACCACAGAGAGAGAGCAGCCTTGGGAGTTTCTTCTGAGAGCAGCAAAAGCGCGAAGATTCTCTTTAAATCGCTAGAGACTCACGGCCTCTCCAAGCTGATTGTCACCTAGACATTCCCCCACCCAGGCAAGGACTCCCTCAGAAATTCAGGAGAATGTCATATATCACAGAACACTGAACAAGAAGGGTTTTAAAATAAATTTTGGCTGTAGGAAAACCCAAGAGGATTGCTGGAGATCTGACAAAAGCAACAGGGTGTAAATCTCTCAGCAGGCAGGCAGAAACCTTGATCAAACTATGGCTCATTTGCTGATTTACCACTTGAACAAGTCTTTCCTGGATGACCTTGAGCAAGCCTCACCTGCTCTCCAGGTACCAGTTTGCCTAACTGAACATGAGCAGTTGGGTAACGTGACGTGGAAGGTCCTCTCCAGTGGTGACTACCTGACCCTGAGACTTGTGTCTAATACCTTCCAGCTGCATGACCTTGGGTACCTCACTCAACCTCCTTAACCTCAGTTTCATCATCTGCAAAATGGGGGATTCGTAATCCTAGCCTTGTTCGTCTTGTAGCGTTGCTGTGGGGATGGAATGGGAGATGTGAAAATACCCTGTGTAAACTCCAAAGAGCTATTCATATATGAAGTATTATTGCAAGATGAAATATCATTGTATGATGTATCTATGGTGTCTTAATTGCATAAGAAGCTACAAGACCAAATAGCATTCATAGGGGCAGAAGGGCATGGTGGTCAAAGGCTCTGGACCCAGCCTGCCTGGGTTTGTGGCTCAGCTCTCCCACCTTTACCAGTTTCCTCATGAGTAAACTGGGTTAAGAATAGCACATGTGAAACCCAGCGCAGTGCCTGGCATGTGGTGTGCTCTCTAGCAACGCTGATGATTATCATGATTATCTTCCTATCACGAAGCAAGGAGGAAGGGTGGGGCAGTGGGATGGCCACTGGTTTGTTTTTTTTTAACATCTTTATTGGAGTATAATTGCTTTACAATGGTGTGTTAGTTTCTGCTGTATAACAAAGTGAATCAGCTATACATATACATACATCCCCATATCTCCTCTCTCTTGTGTCTCCCTGCCACCCTCTATATCCCACTCCTCTAGGTGGACACAAAGCACCGAGCTGATCTCCCTGTGCTTTGCTGGCCAGAACTAACTGGGTTCAAACCTCCATTCTACTAGCTGAATCATACAAATGATCATGTGATATCCACTGTCTTCTTTTTTGCTCTCCTCTGATTATTTCTTGAGCAGTTAATAGTTTGTCTCCTTCATGAAATGCCCAGCAAGGGGTTGGCTCCTGGGGACCAGTTCTTGTCTGTTTCCTATCTGCTCAGCTTGGGGCTGGGCGCCCAGCCACCAAGTTGACCGACTCATGGGTTGCTTGATTCTAGAAAAGATGCCTTGTAAATACTGGAATTCACTAATAAAATTCTCCTCTGTATTTTAATATGGGGATAATTTGAAAGATATCTTTACTCTTCCCCAGAAGTATCTGTTGTACAATGGCATAGATTAACAAAAGACACAGTGCCCTTGCTTTGGGCTAGAATTCTATTTACTTATTCAATTTACTTACCTATTTATCTAATTCTATCTTCTATAATCACATTATTTGTATCATACCAATCAAAATCTCTGATTGAATATAATATATGGACCTAATTCATAAAAAAGAAAACAAAATAACTCTCACATAATAAATGCGATGTTTGGTGGATCAAATCTCTTTTATGGCGGTGCTGCGGCATGTGGAATCTTAGTTCCACGACCAGGGATAGAACTCGTGCCCCCTGCAGTGGAAGCCTGGAGTCTTAACCACTGGACAGCCAGGGAAGTCCCTCAAATCTTTATATAAGATCCTTTGTGCAGCAAGGTTGGGAACTACTCATTTGTTTAAACGTTATGCTTTGACCAGTGAGTAAATCTGAAGCCCAGACCGCAGAAGTGATTTATTCAAGGTTACCCAGTGAGGGAGAAACAAAGCTCAGATTAAGTTCATAAAATCAAATACTTTTGCAGTCAGAGGCACTTTAGAGATCATGGGTATTTACTCAGAAACAACCACTCCTTGTCTTGAGCCATTTCTTTTTTTTCTGTTTTTAATATACGTGAAAAATTTTTTTAATAGTAATTACAGTAATAAAAATTGAAACACAATGAGAAATACAAAGTTTGTATTGGCAAAAAAATAAACTTTCTGACAATCCTGAGTGTTTGTTGATCCCATCTCTTAACAGACTATCACAGTGACCTGTTGATGTGTCTGTCCGCCAGCCCTCCTGCCGGATATGGGCTTCTTGATGCCAACGACTGGGATTTATTTATCTTTATAGCACATCTCCCTCTGCCCTGACCCTTATTCCTAGGGGTACCTGCCTACAGCACATTGCCCTAACCGGCTGCTGAATGTTGCAAGTGTGAATAAAGCCGTACTTTATTTTTAACAGATGGGGAGAGCAAATCAGAGAAGAGAAGGGACCCACCCCTGGTTCTATAGCAAGCTTGCAGGGAGGGTCAACAGGATCTCCTACATCCCAATGGAGGCGCTCCTGGGCTCCCAAAGAGGACAGACACTTGATGTCTCTCCTTTCCCCACAAAAGCCACAGGTAAAGGTGTTTATGGCTTAGCAGCCAACAAAGGCCACAAGCACTTCAATAGGCCACAGTCTGACCCTGTCAACTATTTCTTTTTTTTTTTTTTAAATGGTGTTAAAAGTCATCCTTTCTACTATAATTTGAAAGCTCTCAGCACCTCCATGCTGAGGCCATAATAAACTGACCCCCAAATTCAGGCAACAAAACACAGGCCTGCCTACCGGCCATCTGCTTTCATGGATGAAATCTTAATTATTTCCAAATAATTATTGTCAATGATTTCCAAAACCTTTATTATAATCATAATTATTCAAATTTGTGAAAAGTGTTTTCTTCTTTGTAGAGCACTTTCATATATACTAACTGGTCTAGGACTCAAATATGTCCTCTAGAATTAAGGTACTGTTGCACGTTTGAAATAGGTGAATTTTTTAATGTGAATTACCTATACCTCAATAAAGCTGACTTAAAAAGTAAGACAGTGAAAACCACAAGTGACTTTTATTTTCTTCCTTGTGCTTTTCTATATTTTCCATGGTGTCCTTAATTGAAAGCAAAAATAGAAGAGGGCCGCAGATGGAAGAAGATGGATTCTTGCAAGGTGGGAGACCTTCTCTCGACATTCCTTGGCCTTTGCTGGTCTCCCCTGAGACACAGCTGAGAGTAAGAGTACTTCCCCCTACTTTGTGTGGCCTTGGGGAAGTCACTCCACCTCTCCAAGCTTTTGTTCTTTCCCCTGTGAACAGATCTGATGCCTGCCATGCCTGGTTCACCATGCTGTGACAAGTCTCAGGGAACAGACATGTTAGGACACCGTGAGGTCTGATGGCCCTGCATATGTGACAGGTTAGTGCTGTGACTAAACCTCCTCTGCTGTAATCTCCCAGCCCCCGCCCCCCATCTTTAAAATTACCAAGTATTTCAAACATACAGAGAATAGAGAAAACGTTTTGGACTTGAGAAGGAGAAGGATCATTGCGAAGAATTACAGACAAGACACCCAGCTTTGCCAAATCTCGACACCTTGCCATATTTGCTTCAGATTTTTTTTTCTGAAAAATAGGACATTACAGATAAAATTAAATCCCCTGTGTTCCTCTTTCTGATCTCATTCCCATCCCTCCCTTCCCAGAGGTAACTACTATTCTAAATTTAGTGTCTTTGATTTCTTATGCATGTTTTCACACTTTCACTATCTGACTGTATCCCTAAAACTACATATATAGCATAGTTTTGAATTAAAAAAAAAACTTTTGGTATCACACTATTCTACCACTTGATGTTCCCTTTTTCTTTTTTTTTTCTAGACTCTATCTATGTTGAGGCTACAGCCTCATTTTATTTTCCCTCCCAGTATATTATTCCATTGCACAGATAGATCACAATTTATCTATCTGCACTGCTGTTGATGGACAATTAATCAATTCCTCATTTTTCATAATTATGTGCTGAGTGAGTGAAGTCACTGAATTGTAGGCACGAGCATCTTCAACTTTATTAGATGTTGCCAAACCTCTTCTTCAGAGAAGTTGTACCAATTTACACCTCCATCAAGACTGTACAAGGGTTCCAAGGGTGCCACCTCTTCACCCCCTCCACCCTTCTCCCAACATTGATAGAATGCTTACTCCTTGCCAGTCCGGAGGATGTGAAATGGCGTCTCACAGCTCTTTTCATTTGCATCTCTCCCATGACCCGTGAGGTTGAACATCTCTTTACATTTTTGGCCACCTAGGTTTCCTCTTTTGTGAATTGCCTGTTGATGGTCTTAACCCATTTCTTAAAAAAATGATTGTCCTTCTCTGGTTTGTCCATGCTTTCAACCTACTTCTGCCAGATCGCAAAGCAAACTCGGATCATGGCCCTTCTCAGTTCTCAACTCCCCGAGGCTCTCTAGGATACACATAACTTACAACCTTGCTCAGTGGTCCTGATTTGCCGTGGGCTGAAAACAAAGCTCAGCCCAGGACACTCAGCCCCACCTTCTCCTCCAGCCTTACCGTCTGCACCCTGAACTCCGGTCCAGCGGACACAACTCACTCCGTCCCAGGCCTACTGCACACACCATGCCCTAGGCCTGGAATGCCTCCCTCCTATCTCCACATTTCCTCTGAATGCCACCTTTTCTGTGACAGTTCTCAATTCAAAGTTGGATTTGCCTCTAAACGGTCAGGTGAAACTATACCTTTCTAGTGGCATTTATCATTTCTCCTTTTGTAGTATTTTAACCACTCCTCATCTTGCCCATCACTTTTTCATTGACAAAAACACCCGCCCCTGCATTATGCTATTTTGTCCTCATCTCTGCAATGGCCCTGTGAATTGGGGTAGTACCCCTACCCTCTCTGAACAGATAGGGAACGTGGCCTACAGGGGGAATAGTTCACCCAACATCTTACTCTGGCTCAGAGGCAGAGGTGGACTTGAAGCCAGGACTCCTCCAATTCCATGTCCAGCTTGCTGCATCACGCCCCTCATATTTATATATGCATGTTGTTGCTGCTTGAGCCAACACCTGACTCCCCCATGAGACTGTGGGCCCCATAGCTCCCAGTTCTAGTCCTACCCAGGGGGGCACTCAATGAATATATAATTTCTTGACAAAGTACGATAATCACTTACTGCATACCCACTGGCTGCCGGGGGCTTTGCATACATTCACCCTAACCTTCCCAACAACTCTATGAGGAGACTGGGGTTTAAGAGTTGAAGTGCTATGCTCAGGGTCCCACGGCCGGTAATCAGTGCAGTTGGCCTATGAGACCCAGAGGTAAGTGCTTCCAACCGTAATCTCTGCTCTGTGCATCCTAAAGGTAGACCCAGCCAGCCAGAGAGATCGCACCCCAAGGCCCAGAGGCAGGGGGCCAAGGGTGGGCAACTTGACAGTCAACAGGAGGGACTGGGGGCTGGGGGAGTATGGTCCACCCGCTACACCCATGATGTCCACACTCCACAGCCTCACGGGTGTCTGTGCAGTGTGATGGTAGCAGGTGAGAAGAGGGCTGAGGGATAAGGAGAGGGGTTGGCAAGTATTCTCCAGCCCCCAACCCCCAAAGAGTAAGTCTGGATGGGGACATTGCTACCCATTCTCCCCAGGGCAAGGACTGGATATGACGGGAGCCACGCCCCTTTCCTCAATCTGCTATTCCTATGACTCTGTATGCTGTCTTTCACTGTGTGCCACTTATTTAAATGTTGTGTTTGTGTGTGTGGTATGTATTTGCAACTGTATCTTTGTGTTGTGTTTCGGTGCATTACGTCTGTGTGCAATTTGCTGTTGGTGTACTCTGTTTCTCTTGTGCGCCTGTTACGGCTCTATGCCTGTTTGTCTACTTTATGTGTATGTTTTGTTGTGTGTCCGTGCTGTGTACACGGTGTGTCTCTCCTATGTATCTATGTCCATACTCTGTAATGGCCTCTTTATTGTGTGTTGTGTCGTGTGTATCATGTGTTGTGAATTTGTGTTTGTGCCGTGCGCATTGTGGATCTGTTTCTGTGTGTGCTCTCTACACCGCAAGTGCAGGATGTTTGTGTGTTCTGTTGTGCGAATCCCGTTTGGGTTGTTCTAGGTCTGTGTCTACGCAGTGAGTCCGTGTGTATCTGCACCTCCCCGCTGTGTGTCTGTGCCAGCTGACATCTGTGCCCTGCGCGCAGAGTTGTGTTTCCTCAACAAGTGTGTGCCGGCTCGGAGTGCCGCGCGCGCCTCCTCGTGTGCCCGCGTTGTGCCTGCGCCTCCGCCGGGCGGTCGTGCCGGGGTGCAGGCTCCGCGTCCGTGTGCGCTCGCGCCGCTTGTCTGCGTCCGGCGCGCGGTGGCGGCGGAGGATGCGCGCCCGCGGGGGCGGGGGCGGAGGCCGGGGCGCGGCGCGGGGGCGGCCCGGGGGCGGGAGTGGGCGAGCCGGCGGGCGGGCGGTGCTGCGGCGCCCCGCGGCCGCGGGCTCCAATGGCGAGGCCGGCGCGGCCCCCGCTAATTACATAAGCGAGACGTCAATAATTCGCGGGAAAACGCGAAAAAGATGGCGCCCCGCGCCCGGGGGGCCCCTTCCTGAGCGCCCCGGCCCCTCCCTCCTCCTCCGCCCCCCCTCCTCCCCGCGGCGCCCCCGCCCCGCCCCGCCCCCGCCGAGACCCCGACCCCGGCCCCACGGGCGGACACTCGGCCGGGCAGCCGCGGGCCGAGCGCAGCCACCTCCGCCGCCGATGCGCCTGGTGGCCAGACTCCAAGTGGGACCGGCGGACACGCAGCCTCGCGGTAAGTTCAGCGCTGCGGGCTGACGGCCCGGGCCGGGGGACTCCCCGCCACACTCGCCTTTCCCTGCAATCATCCCTCTTTTGGAAATTTCCCGAACTTTGGCGGGTCAGACGCCTCCGGGGGCGTTGGAGTCCTGGGAAGCCGCACGCCTTGGGGGTGGAGAGGGGTGAACGGTGTCCGCGGGGTGGCGGGAGCCCCGCCCGGGTCCCCGAGCCTTTGGGGGGCGTGTGTGACAGGTCGCTAGTCCTGTGCCTAAAATCTTTATTTTTCCTGTTGTGTGTGTCGGGGGGTGGGTGGCTTGGAGACCGACGGGGGCGTTTGGGATTTTGCTCACGTCCGAAGTCAGGCTGCGGCAGGATTGGGATGGGGGAGGCTTGGCGTCGGAGCGACTAAAGAGAGGAGCGCTTGAACCCGAAGGGGGTACTTCTGCAAGCTTTTTCCCCTCCCAAACACCCTTTTTAAAAAGCCAACGGCCGCCCTGGGAGAGGCCCCTGCGCATGAATCATCCTCGCTTCCTGCCCCCGCCCGGCCCCGCGGTCCGGGTGCCGCGGATTTGAACTGGACGCCGACGGGAACCCGCAAACAGGCATTTCTTTGCAGATGGGTTTGAATCAGCCAATCACAGCCCGCGGGGGCCCGCTCCGGGAGGATGGAGGCGCGGTTGGGGGGGCCGTCACCCGAGGGCCCCCGCCCCGCCAGGGGGGGTGCGGCGACCGGGCCTGCTCCCAACGGCGCGGCGGGGGAGGAAGTGTCAGTTTGTGAACCTGCCGCGGGCCCGGGCCCCAGGCCCGGCGGGCAGGGACCTTGCAGCGCCCGGGAGCCAGGTGGCAGGGAGAAGGCAGAGATTTGGACTGCACACCCTGCCCGGTGCCTGCGCGCTCTGCCCTGGAGAAAAGAGAGGAATGGGGGGGGAGGGGCGGGGGCGGGGGTGGGGGGGGGAGGCAAGAGGGGACGTGGCCGCGCCACCATCTGGAGAGTGAAGACCCCAGCAAGGCCCTGCCTGCCCTAGGGCCCTTGACATGCACACACATGTATTCCATTTCATATGCTCACTGACATAAGGCTGTAGACATCAAACACAGTCTCACAGGAGTACACACACACTTACAGGGAAAAACACAGGACTCTCTCCCTGTCTACAGGTAATCATAACACCAGGTGCCCAGCGCCTTGGCAGAGAAGGAGGGCACCAGAGTAGCGGGTGCAGGGAACAGAGGGATGCTGTGCTTTTGGCTTAGTGGAGAGTGTGTGGAGGGGCCTGGAGCCAGGTGAGCCCAGATTGAGGAGGAGGGGGCCGTGGGGGGTGCTTTGAATGCCATTGAAGGTACTGGGGAGCCACAGAAGGTTTCTGGGAGAATAAGAAGATGGGAATTGAGGGCCCTGTGGAAGAGTCTGGTGGGGAGGCAGGAAACAGGGAGTGGCCTGTTTAACACTGGGCGCTGGTGGTTCCATTCCGAATCCCAGGTTCCCAGCATAGGTGAGTGAGCACAAGGCTCAGGAAACAGTTCTTGAATGAATGAATGGCCCAGGCAAGGTGAGGCCTGAACTCAGACCAGGACAGGGGGATGGAAGAGAGGAGTGGGTTGCCAGAGGCCACTGTGCTTGGCTGCTGTGGCAGCTGATCGGTTGGAGAAGTCTAAGATGCTTGGGGGTCTGGGGACCATAGTAGTACCATTAGCAGGAAGCAGCGAAAGCAATGGGAGCAGCACATTTGTAGGATGGTGAAAGACAGATGTGGAGAGGTTGGCATGGCAATGACTTCACTGCTTGGAGCCGGTTTGCATCTGAGTAAAAGCATAAGTGAGTTTAAATGTCCCAGAATTGGTGTCCATTAAATCATCCCATAATTGAGAACAGAAAAGGAGATTGCAGAAGACACAGATGGCCAAGTCTATACCAGTTCACAAGCCACCCAGGAGTTTCCCTCTCCAGGTGAGTTTTCTCTGGCCAGCTCTCAGGGTAGGGGTCAGGGGTCTGAACTTCCCGCTGCCCCCTGGAGAAGGTCCTCCACTCAGAGAACACAGAGTGTGTTTGCTTTAGGGATAAAACCTCTGGCTGTGAAGCCAGGGAGTGAGGTTCAGGCCCCACTGGGCAGGGAGATTTTGCTCCGTGGTTGGTTGAGAGAGCCTTTCTACTTAGAAGGCTGCATGGTATGGGTGGGGAGAGAGCAGGACTTAGAATCAGCTCGCCTGATTATGGACCATGACTCTGCCTCTGACCCCATAGCCACTTCCCCTTGCCAAACCTCAGTTTCCTGACTGGTAAAATGGGAATAATAATGCCTCCCTCGCAGCGTTGTCAGCAGGATCCAGTGAGATGATAAACGCGTCTGGCACATAGCACAGGTTACATAAATGGTTGTTTCTTTCCTTCCTTCCCCTTCTCCTGAAGTAAGGAGTAAAAACCCCTTTCTCTTTCTCTTCCAGTGTCAGTGGAAGCTGATGGAGAATCGAGGTCTGGACCCAGGGACTCGGGACTCCTATGGTGCCACCAGCCACCTCCCCAACAAGGGGGCCCTGGCAAAAGCCAAGAACAACTTCAAAGACCTGATGTCCAAGCTGACAGAGGGCCAGTATGTGCTGTGCCGGTGGACAGATGGACTGTATTATCTCGGGAAGATCAAGAGGGTAAACCTTTCCTTCCTGGCCCCAGTTCCCAGGCTCAGCATCTCTCTGCTCATCCTCTGGTCTTGGCCTCAGACCAGTGATGGAGGCTGGGAGACTGCTGGGAAATTCCCACCTTGTTCTTATGCTCCAAACTGAAAGTGGAAGGAGGCGGAGCCTGCAAAGGCAGGTGCCATCCTTAGGGCCAACATCTTTAGAAAAGTGCTCTGTGAGCCTACAAA
Source organism: Orcinus orca (assembly GCF_937001465.1). Taxonomy (NCBI): domain Eukaryota; kingdom Metazoa; phylum Chordata; class Mammalia; order Artiodactyla; family Delphinidae; genus Orcinus; species Orcinus orca. Next base: position 107,129,554 of record NC_064564.1, on the reverse strand, counting down.
ACAAAACAAAATCAGGTTGGAGAGGACCACAGACGATCACCTGGCCTGTTCTGTCCTTGGCGTTCCCGCCAAGTTGCCGTCCCCCAGTCCCTGACTGCACAACTCCGGTGAGTGGGTGTGCACTACCTCCGGAACTGCCATCCTCCTTCCCCTTCTAGCCTGGCTTTCCTTTTTGCAGCACAAGGAGAGGTCTAAAGCCTCTGACCTGTGGGGACAGAAATGGGAGAGGAAGACCGTGTTCAAGTGGCTTTTCCCCAGCTATTGTCTCACACTGCCCCTCCCTCTCTCTGCCGCAGGTCAGCAGTTCTAAGCAGAGCTGCCTTGTAACTTTTGAAGATAACTCCAAATACTGGGTCTTGTGGAAGGACATACAGCATGGTGAGTATTCCTGTGATTTCAGGCACCCCCCCGCCCCGCAGCCCAATCCCCGATCCTCTCTCCGCCTCTCCCTCCATTTTTTCCTTCTCGCCTTCTGTCTCTAACTTCTGGCAACTGGCCTTGTCCTTGGAGCCCCAGGTGCACCTGAGATGCTGATCGGATTACCAGCTGTACATTTATGTGGAAACACACTTGTAACATCTGTCATCCCCTTGAGTACTCCTACTCATGAGGGAGGCAGGCAGATGGAGAAAGTGGCCCAGGGAGGTGCTGGGAGAGCAGGGTTGGGTCCCAGGCCTGTGTTTGCCTCCTTGCTGCCCAAAGCTCTGGGTCACTCTGGGGCTAGGGAACAGGGAAGGGCCCAGGCAATCAGAATTGTCACCTTTCGATATAAGCAGTGTCCCCTGTCAGCATGGTAAGAAAACGAGGGAGGCCGCTTTGTTCATGGGGGAAAGACCAAACAAGCAGATGTGAACCAGGCAAGGTGATGATGGACTTACCGGGATGAGCTAGGCCAGTTTTCAGAGTTGAAAGGGAGCTGGGTTGGGTACCATTCCTGCCCTCAGAGAGCTGATACTGTCTTACAGAGATGACAGATTGGGGGCATTCTTGCCACCTTTCTTCCTTGCCATGTACATGACAGACATCACTAATCAATCACAACACTTGTATATTTTCAACATGGAGCTCCAAGCAGCCACTACCAGTCAGAGTTACCGTGAGAGAAGAGACTTTTTTTTTTGCCATTTATGCTCTAACAGGAGAACCGACATGGCGGTATGTGGGGAAGAGGCAGGTTTTAGGGTCCAGTATTCCTCGGACCAAGATATTCTAGCTCTGCCACTTATTGCTGCATATCTTTGGGTGAGTGACATAACCTCTGTGAGCCTGTTTCTTCATCTGAGAAAAAGGAGACTGAACGTACTGGCCTCACAGTGTGGTTAAATGCTTAGCCCAGTGCTGCTGAGTTACAGGGAGGCTGTTTCTGAAGAATTTGTTACCGTAAGAGATGATTTCAAGAGCCTGCCAAGCAGAGGCCACAGAACCCAGCCAGTTAGTCGAGCTTCCAAATTGCCTTTTTCTCCAAGACGTTGTGGCTAATACAGGCTGATGCTTCTCCAAGCCCCTCTCACCCTAAAGGTATTATTTAAAAATCCAAAGCAACGAGGGTCTCCTCTCCTGGGCTACCTTCTTTTTCAAAGCAGAAGGAGCCAGCTGGTGAGGAAAGACGGTCCAAACCATGGATCGAAGTAGCACACCATGAATAGAAGGCCCACTGTGTGCCAGGCACCAAGGAGGTGCTGCAGTGCTCACCGTGTGGCTCCCCAGCCAGATCACTGCTCCTCACAGGTAGGACAGCAGCCCTCCGGGGTCGCCCAAGATTAGAGCATAAGGCTGAGCACGCTATAGTTACTGATCCATCACTTCCTTAAGCCAGTGAAGACTTAGTGCGACCCACAGTGGGTCCCGCCTTCCTGGGAACATATTCAGGGATAAGAGGCAAGACATCATTTATTCAACAAACATGTCTTGAACACATGTTATGTGCCACACCCCATAAGAGGTCCTGGGGACACAGAGATGAACAGATACCTTTTCTGCCCTTACAGAACTTTCCATCTGCTAGGGGAAATGAGACAGAAACACACATCAAAATGTATCTTACTTTATTCACTCAAACCCTTCAGTCATAAATACATATTTCTTCTTCAGCAACGCTAAATTGCAAAGGAAAAAAAAAGAGAGATGGAGAGGGAAACTGTAGATTAAAAGCAATTGATCAAACTTAAAATTGTTATGACTTTTTTGAGACAATTGAATATGTGAACACTCACTGAATTTGTTGATATTAAGAATTTATTTTTAATTTTTAGGTGCAATAAAGGTGCTGTAGTTATTTTTTTTTTTAGAGTCCTGAACTTTCAGCGATACGTACTGAAATATTTAATACAGGAGGGGGGGAAGTGAGTGGGAATATAGTCAAAACAAGATTGGCCGTGAGTTCATGATTGTTGATAAGAACGTGGAGTTTCATTATAACATTCTGTTATTATTCCGTAATAAAATTTTTAAAAAAATTATTTAACATAAAATACTTTAACAAATCAAGTTAAATTAAGCAGGAGAGGCAGCATGACACGGTGAAAAGGACAAATAATGTGATGTCAGTTAGCTGCGGGTTTGAATCCCCCCCCTCCTACTTACCAGCTGAGCGTGGGACTTAACCTCTCCGAGCCTCAATTTCCCCATCTTTAGAATGGGCTAATGGTAATAGGCAGCTCAGACTGGTTGGGGAGATTCAGTGAGTTGGCCTATGGGGCCCAGCACTCAGTAGAGGCTCAGCACCTGGAATGTAATTTTAAAATTGCTGTTTCCTGTGAGCCCGACCTGACCCTAGAGGGCCTCTTTCTTTCAGCTGGTGTTCCAGGAGAGGAACCCAAGTGCAACATCTGCCTGGGGAAGACATCAGGACCACTGAATGAGATCCTCATCTGTGGGAAGTGTGGCCTGGGTGAGTGTGATGAGCAGGGCATGGAGAAGGCCCAGACCTGTGGGTCCCCATTCCCCGCTGGCTCGGGACCTGCGTCGCCTCAGACCATTGGGGCCTTAGCTGGCTTCCTGTTTCTTTTGGAGCTCCAGAGTGACAAGGGGCCAGTCTCTGGGAATGAGGGCCCAGGGAGGTGATCCCTGGGGAAAGCTGGGGCTTCTGGAAAGTGAGAGAAGTTATGCACTTTGGAGCCCCCGTGGGTGGAGAGGATGGGTAGGAGAGATGGGACACAGAGGCTGAAGCCAGACCTTTGGTGCTTCCCGCTGTGGGCCAATGCTGGCTCTTAGTGGCCTGCTTGGACACCAGCCTGGCTGCCTGGTGAGCATGACCAGCCAGTCCCCTGGCAGCTGGCAGGCACATAGCTCCTAGGACTTGCCGCAGCCCTCCCCAGCCTGCCGCCTCTGGGCTGACTGGCCTCGGGCCACTGCTTCCTCGTGGGCACTCACCCCCCTCTCCTTTGCCATAGGTTACCACCAGCAGTGCCACATCCCCATAGCGGGCAGTGCCGACCGGCCCCTGCTCACACCTTGGTTCTGCCGACGCTGCATCTTTGCGCTGGCTGTGCGGGTGAGCCCTCCATCCTTCCCACCCTGCTTCTCCCCATCCTCCAGTCTGGAAGCCCAGAGGCCCCCTGGGCTCGGGCCTCACTCCTGGTCACAGAGCCTGGCTTTGGAGGCAGACAGAGACTGCCACTTAACCAGCTGTATGTCCTTGTGCAGTTCCTCAGCTTCCCTGAGCCTGTTTCCTTGGCTGTTAAATGCATACAGGTTTGGGGACTTCCCTGGTGGTCCAGTGGTTAACACTCCGGGCTTCCAATGCAGGGGGCGCGGGTTCGATCCCTGGTGGGGGAATTAAGATGCCACATGCTGTGCGGCCAAAAAAAAGAAAACAAGTTCTCTTTAAATGGATGCAGGTTTGGTGTCAGGAGTAGGAGGCCCCCAACAAATAGTGAGAAATCACTATTAAGAGAGAAAATCCATATAAGCGGCCACTCTCAATATGTGTTGGTTATTATTGTTACTTTTATTGTTGTGCTTATTACTATTAATATTATTGAAAATGCAGCTCCTTGGGGATAGAGAGAGGATGGATCTGGGGTTGATGAGAAGAGGCTTTGTGCGTTTCTGACTACATTGGAATATCTTGTTCCACCTGGTCGGCATTAGCCTTGATAGGGAGCCATGTGTGGCCCAACCGGGACCCCCGCGGGTAACTCGGGCCCTCATCTTCCCGCAGAAAGGCGGCGCGCTGAAGAAGGGCGCCATCGCCAGGACCCTGCAGGCTGTGAAGATGGTGCTGTCCTACCAGCCCGAGGAGCTGGAGTGGGACTCGCCCCACCGCACCAACCAGCAGCAATGCTACTGCTACTGCGGCGGGCCGGGAGAGTAAGGCCGCGGGGGCGGGGCGGGGCGGGGCGGGGCGGGGCCTCCCCGAGGGGCGGGGCGGGGCCCCAGGGAAGCGGGGTAGGCGCGGCTGGCTGAGGGAGCCAGACCCCCATGGAAGAGCCCGTATCCTCCCTCAGGCCTCGGGGATGACACCTGAGCGCGCGCGAGGCTCGAGAGCACAGGGCTAGCGCTCTCCGCAGCGGGGTGCAGGGGAGTGGCGGTTGTTTTCTTGGGGCACCGTGAAAAAGAAGGCAGTACTGAAGAGTGGTTACCAGACTGGCCCCCAGTGTCCAACCAGCCCCTTAGAGCTGTGCTACCCCTGAGCCTCAGTTCTCATCATAGTTTTCCCGTGACGTGGTGGTTGTGAGCGGTGTGTGAATTAGGTCATTCACGTAAAGGCCCACACAGTTCCTGGCTCTTGGTAAGCACTTTAACAATTGTGAGCTGTTACTGTTGGTGCATGGACGTGGAGATAAACCTTTCCGTTGCCAGAGTCAATGAGACAGGCTGCTGATGAGCTATGAAGGTCCTTTTCCCTGGAGGTGTGCAAGCAGGGCTTGGGGGGAATACCTTGGGGACGCTGTGGAGGGGGTTCTCACCCTGACTATATGTAGGATGGGAGTCTTTGATTCTTCCTTGTGGCCTGGGCCTCCATGCAGCCATGGCCGATTGAGCCTGTTCCCTTGGGCTGACTGCACCAACACTGTGGGAGGAACCACGGAAGTGAGAGATGGAACCTCTGCCCTCAGGAAACAGCCTCCAGTTCACCCTGAAGTCCTGAGTCTCATCCCCAAGTTCTGCTGACAAGCACTAGGGGTCTGGAGGCTGTGTTTACGACGTAGCCGGGTGATTTGGGCAAATCACTTGAAGTACTTCATCTCTCAAGTGGGATTAATAACCTCGGCCCCATCATCCTTCCGTGGGTGTTGAGGCCTTTGGGATAACAGATGGAGAAATGCTTATAGAGACCTTTGCAGCATTGAGGTGGTGGTTCTCAATGCTTACTGGGCAGAGTTGCTCGGGTGATTGTCAGAAGTGTGTTTCCCAGGGGCTATCCCAAAGATTGAGTAGGCCTGGAACGGGTCAAGGAATCTTCTGCATTTTAACCTGGACCCCAGGTGATTTTGATGCTGGTGGTCCAAGGACCACACCTGACAAGGTGTGAACAAAGCATTGACTGTTAATTAAGAAAGCACCTTTTTGGTTTTCATTCTTATTCAGTGAGTAGTTGTTGAATGGTTGTGATAGGGTAAATACATTACCAGGTGAGGGGCTTATAGGAGCCTTTATTCTCCCATGAAGTCTCCAGGGCAAACCTTTCCCCAACAGTAGTGTTTGGGAAGCAGCGTGTGAGGCACAGACCAGAGATGGGGGCTCCAGTGTGGCACAAAGAGCGTGGGCTTTGAAGTCAGGGAGGCCAGGATTTGAGTCACCATCCACCACTTGCCTCCTGAGTGACCTTGAACAATCTGTTTAACCTCTGACTCACCTGTAAAGTGGTCAGCGGCCCGTGTTTGACCAGATGGTGAGATCAAATGATATAGCCTAAGCCCTGCTGCCAGGGCTTCCCCTGGCACAGCCCAGTGCTCAGTAACTGTGAGTTCTCTTCCCTTCCCCCCACTGGAGGGCGAGTTTGTGTTGGGAAAGGTTGCTGAGGCTGATCCCTGGCTGGGAGTGTGGGCCTGGCTGACCCTGGCTCCTCTGGCTCTCCAGATGGTACCTGCGGATGCTGCAGTGTTACCGGTGCAGGCAGTGGTTCCACGAGGCCTGCACCCAGTGTCTCAATGAGCCCATGATGTTCGGAGACCGGTAGGTGCTAATCTGGTCTGGCTCAGCCTTGGGGGCGAGGTGGGGGGATGGGGGCAGCAGCTGCAGCAACTCCTTCAGGTTGCCTGCCAAGCCCCAGACCCCCAGTGGGGGGCTGGGACAGCGTGTCCCTGTCTACAGAGGCAGCTCAGGGTAAGGAGGCCTTCCCAGTAGAGGGACACTCTGGGCCACATCCCCAGTCGCAGCCCCACCTTCCCTAAGCCCCAGACGCTTCAAGTGTCTGGGGAAGGGGGAGAGACACAGGCCCTGCCCCAGCCCTGACCGGGGTTGTTGGAGGAGGCAGTGGGGGAAATGGATGACTTGATCTGGCCTCTAACCAAGGGGGCTAAGCTAGTGGAAGGCTTATGTGTGTCAAACAGGATACTGTGTGTGTCTTGGTTGGTGTCTCACGTGGTTTGTGATTGAGTGCGTGTGTGTGTGTGTGTGTGTGTGTGTGTGTGTGTGTGTGTGTGTCAGGCAGAGGGGAAGAGGGTGGTCCCTGCAGCCCAGCCTAGTTCAGCTCACTCAGAACTCAGCCACCCTCCAGGGCAGTGATATTTGGGAAAGGGTTTGAGGTACTGGTTAGAAGGGGTAGGGGAGTAGTTCTTGGTCCCTGTTCTGCCCCATCTTTATCCCCTCCCCAGAGGGAATGAGGACAATGCTGACTCTGGGAAAGCAGGCGGGAGGTGGGGGTGAGGGCACTGGACCAGGGTCGGGTGTCAGAGCCCCTCCTACCACAGGCCCCCTTTTCACCCACCCACAGGTTCTACCTGTTTTTCTGCTCCGTGTGCAACCAGGGCCCAGAGTACATCGAGAGGTTGCCCCTGCGATGGTGAGAGGGTGGGGCTTGGCCCAGGCCCACTCCTGTCCCTTCCCAGTTTCTCCCTTCCCTCCTCCCTCCGGGAACAATTCCATTTCCAGCCACCAGGTCCCAGCCTTGCCCCTGCCCTTCAGCCTGGACCCAGGATGCTCCAGCCCTGGCTGCACAGGCTGCCAGCTCACTCTGGGCCTGCCTCCTTGCACCCTTGCCCAGGGTCGATGTGGTTCACCTGGCCCTCTACAACCTGGGGGTGCAGAGCAAGAAGAAGTACTTTGACTTTGAGGAGATTCTGGCCTTTGTCAACCACCACTGGGAGCTCCTGCAGCTTGGCAAGGTATGCAAGACCGTGGGACGTCAGAATGGCGAGAAGCCGTTCCACAGTGGGGTTCCCTAAGTCCAGAGAGGTGAGAGGTTTGCCCAGGGCCACACGGCGCCGCACTAGGATCTGGGTCTCTGAGCACAGTTCTTCAGCAACGCTGGCTGTCCGTGAGGGCTGCTGAGTGGGGACAAAGACCCAGAGCCTTTGAGCCGTTGCATCTCTGAGTCCAGGCGTCTGAGCCTGTTCCCTGCAAGGAGCTTCCTAACCCAGGCTTTGGTAGTGGGTGGGTTAGGGCCTCACCAGCTCAGCTGTAGGGAGCTGGGGGTCGAGTCTGGCTGGAGGAGATCTCCCTACAGAGCTGTGTGACCCACTCCAGATTACCTGGCTAGGATGGAAAGTGAAGTGGGCCTGCCCTCTGCCGGTCGTACTCTGAATAGCAGAAGAGATCACCAGGGGTCTGGGAACTGGGATTCACGGAGTGAAGTCACAAACCAGAGACTTTCAGGATGTCAGAGGTAGAGAGCTGAGCCAGGGCTTCCCCAACCACTTCCACGGCAGGGCCATGCACCCTTTAATGACAGCCTCTGAATCCTCTCCACCACATCCAGAGTGAGTCATCTCTGCTGACTGCCCCAAATCCTTTAGTGAAATAGGGCTTTTTTTTTTTTAAAGTAACTTTATGCTTGGCAGAAGTTCTTCATATAGTAACATCTTCGTTTACAGTGTTTGATAATTTACAAAAGACATACATATTATAAAGCCCTTAAAGATAGGTAGAGCTGGGATTTTTAAATAATTTTTTCCTGATTTATTAAAAAAAAAATCATACATGTTCCTGGTAGAAAATTTTCAAAGTACCAAAAAGTATAAGAAAGTACACTTCAAAGAAAACCATCCATACTCCTGCATCTCACCACTCAGAAACATCCACTGCTAACACACACAGGTGCACAGAGTTCAAGCCTCTCATTTACGTCTGTTTTTCTTTTTATAGGGCTTAGATGATACGGTATTTACAATTTTTTATTGAAGTATAGTTGATTTACAATATTATGTTAGTTTGAGGCATACAGCAGTGATTCAGTCATATATATATGTGTGTGTGTGTGTGTATACATACACACACACACATATTTTATCCAGATTATTTTCCATTATAGGTTATTACAAGGTATTGAATATAGTGCCCTGTGCTATACAGTAAATCCTTGTTGTTTATCTATTTTACGTATAGTAGTGTGTATCTCTTAATCCCATACTCCTCTAATTTATCCCTTCCCCCTCCTTTTCCTCTTTGGTAACCATAAGTTTGTGGGAATGTAAATTGGTGCAGCCACTATAGAAAACAGAATGTAAGTTCCTTAGAAAACTAAAAATAGAGCTACCATATGATCCAGTAACCCCACCCCTGGGCATATATTCAGAAAAGATGAAAACTCTAATTCGAAAAGACACCTACACCCCAATGGTCATAGCACTATTTACAATAGCCAAGACATGGAAACAACCCAATTTCCCATCTATAGATGATTGGTTTAAGAAGATGTGGTGTATATATACAATGGAGTATTACTCAGCCATAAAAAGAATGAAATATTACCATTTGCAGCAACATGAATGGACCTAGAGAATATTACACTAAGTGAAATAGGTCAGACAAATATTATGTCACTTGTATGTAGAATCTAAAAATAATACAAATGAATCTGTATACAAAACAGACAGTATATACAATTTTAAGTCATTTTTTTTCAGTTTACATTATATCATACATACTTTTCCATGTTATGAAAAAGTTTTTAATCAGCATTTTTCATGGCTGCATGGTTTCCACCATAGTTTACTTGCTTGTTTCTTTCCTGTTGGGCATGTAGTTTCTTTCCCATCATTAGGAAAATGATGCGGTGAACTTTTTTGTACATAAAGCTTTATTTGTGTGTCATGTCTGTATGACAGGTTCCACGGACCAGCATTACTGGGTCAAGGGCATGGACATTTTTAAAGCTCTTGATACATTTAGGACAGGAGTTACGCTCCTCATTTACAGATGGGGACGTGAGCTCAGAGGTGAAAAGACTTGTCTGAGATCATGGAACAAGTCAGTGGTCCTCGCCTGGAGGACTCGGGGCATCAGGAGATTGAGGGGAGGGTGGGGGCAGGGGCTGAGGTCTTCTCAGATGCCATGCGCCAGGTCTGACTGTCCTCTGCCCTGCTCCCCCGTAGCTCACCAGCACCCCCGTGACGGACCGAGGACCGCATCTCCTCAACGCTCTGAACAGTTATAAAAGCCGGTGCGTGCAGGGAAGGGAGGGAGTGCTGTGGGCCCCCCGACAGGTTGGATTTCAGTTAAAGCGTCTTCCTACCTCATAACCTTGGCACAAGCTATGCTCCCACCTGGGTCTCCCTCCACTTCTCTTTGACTATATGAATATTACCCGTCCTTCAAGATCAGGGAGCACCCACTTCATTTGGGATGCCTCCCCTGACCACTCCAGCAGCCAGACACATTTTGATACTGGACTCAGCTCCATAGGGGGCTGAAACCCCTGCTCTCTGAGGGCCCGCTGCTGTCTGAGGTCTCCCTTGCAGTAGCCATCTGTGGTTCTGGGCCAGGCACTGAAGCACGGATTCATCACCTGTCCCCAGCCCATGTCTGCCCATCCACACTGCTGAGTTCTTCTCAGAACACACGGCTGGCATGCCCCTCGCTACCACCACGGAGAATGCCCAAGCTCCTTAGCATGGCATTCAAGGCCTCTTATGATCAGACCCTGCCCATACCTTCTGCCACGGACCCTTTGCTTTATCTATTCTGGGCGTCAGCCATTCTGAACCCTTTGCTTTCCTACTCAGTGCTTTTGCTCACACTCTTTCTTCACCTAGGATGCTCCTTGATGCCTTTCATTCATTTGTTCCATCAATGACTATTTATTGAACTGCTCTGTGTCAGCCCTGTGTAGGTACTGAGGACACCGTGAATAAGACACGGTCCCTGCTTCTGTGAAACCTCCCCAGACATCTCTAGACAGAACTATCCACTCTCTCTTTCATCTTGTCACGGTTTGGGGCCCAGACACAGCCCTCTACTTGAGTACATGGGGCCTCCTGACCTCTCTGTGGACGGTCTCCTGAGGGTAGGACTGTGGCTAAGTCACCTCTGCAGCCTCATGGCAGCTCAGCCAGTGATGAAAGGGTGAGGGAAGTGCCTGGAGGTGCTTTCAGTCTCCTTGGGGAGAGCAGAGAACAGAGTGGTGTGGAATGCAGTGTTTTGACCACAGGGTTCCACGGGGAGCTGGAGGAGGGCTTCCTGTAGGCAGAGGCCTTGGGGCTGGTTGAGGCAGAGAAGAAAAGGGAGGAGCAGCAAGAGCCACACACAAGACAAGGAAGCACGGGGACGAGCCGCCGGCTGCGTTCTCGGCCGCCACCTGGAGCCCCTGATCCCACAGGCTTCGAGGAATCAGTGTCTCCACGGGTCTGGGTCCGGGGAGGCAGAGAGGGAGGTTTTAACACTTGACTCTCCTCCCCAGGAGGATGGACGGACAGGCTCCAGAGCTTTCTCCTCTCCCTGCCCACCCCCAGGTTCCTCTGTGGCAAGGAGATCAAGAAGAAGAAGTGCATCTTCCGCCTGCGCATCCGCGTCCCGCCCAACCCCCCCGGGAAGCTGCTGCCCGACAAGGGCCTGGTGCCCACTGAGAACGGCGCCTCTGAGCTGCGTAAGAGAGGAAAGAGCAAGCCTGGGTCAGTGCCTGGGGCCCTTGGGCCGGGGCCGCAGCCGACCTCGGGTCCTCTGCTCCCGGCTCCAGCTGCAGCCCCCTCCGATGGGCTGTGTGGTGGCATCCAAGTGATCAAGGCAGGCCTCCAGCCAGTTAGTCCCAGCTGGAGGCACCCTGAACCGGCCAGTCAGTGGCTGAGCCGGGACCTGATACCACGCTCCCGCTCCTTCAGCCACAGCCCCTTGTGGCCTCGCTTGGAGGGAAAGCCAGATCACGGGACCCAGTCTTGCTGGCTTAGGGCTGAGGCAGAGGTCAAGGGGCAGTCAGTGTGTAAGGGGTCCCTAGCGCTCCCGGCTGAGCCCAGCCCCCTCTTCCTGGCATGGGGGGTGAGGGGCAGAGCACCTGGATGCCCGAGGCAGGAGAGGCACCTCCTCTCCTGCCTGCCCACTATACCCCACCACCCTCATACACCTGCTGCCCCAGAGGACCCCCCCGCCGCCTCCCCAGGTCTCCTTGTAAAGGAGAGCCTGTGCCCACTCCCACGCTGTGACCCCACCCCTGCCCAGCCACTCCTCCCTCGGGGCCACCCTCTGGGCCTTCAGGCTCTGACTGGGCCACCCTTTCCCTTTTCTGTCTCCACAGTTTGTTGCCTCATGATTTCCAGCAGCAGAAAAGGCGAGTTTATAGAAGAAAAAGATCAAAGTTTTTGCTGGAAGATGCTATCCCCAGTGTTAGTTTCTCGTTTTCTCACTCTCCACTTTCACACTCAGGGTCAGCACATACTAGGGATTCCTGTGCAGAAAACTAAGTCCCCCAGGCCCAGGGGACTCTCCCACGTCCCCGAAAGGATCCTTTTACAGCTGGTTAAACAAGGAAGGGCCAGGCACTGCGAGACGACTCCTTCATCTCCCCAAGTTCTCCCAAGAACCCAGAGCGGGGCTGGGCAAGGGCAGGTAATATCCTTGCCTCCACTGTCCAGGTGGGGAAACTGAGGGCCCAGGAGGGCAGTGATCCTCCTGAGGTCACACCTCAGGCAGTGGCAGAGCCCAGCCCAGAACCAGAGCTCCAGAGCATTCTTGCCTTCTTCAGTAGCCCTGCATCCTCACTGAGGCCCTCGCTGTGGGCAGTAACATTAGCCGTGTCTCCAATGGACCATTTATAAGGCACCTTCACAACTGTCATTCCATTCTGCCATGCTCCCTGACACCTCTTAAGAGTGAAGCTCAGAAGGGGTTATTACCCACCTTTTGCAGTTGAGGTAACTCAAGCCCAGAGATCGAACAGTCAGACAACCGGCCAGAGACAGAGCCAGGACTAGAACTGACATGACCTGGCTCCCTGGTCAGGACTGGAAAAAAGAGGAAGGGACAAGTCTGACCCTCAGAAGGCCAGCTGGCCCCGTGCAGCCTGTGCGGCCCTCAGCGGGGAGGAGGGTGCTGTGAAAGGTGGAAGTGATGCTTGCCGGCTGACCGCCCCTCCTTCCTGTGTCCACAGAGTGACTTTACCTCGGCCTGGAGCACCAACCACCACCTAGCCAGCATATTTGACTTCACGCTGGATGAGATACAGAGTTTAAAAAGGTAACAATGAGGGACCCGGCACAGAGGTCTGCTATGGAGACTGGGATGGAACCAAGCAGGGAGACCACCATTCCTCTAGCTATGGAAGATGTGAAGCAGAGAGCCTTTGGAGGGAAGGGAAGCTCCCCTGGGGTCACTGAGTTAAAGGGTCTGCATTGCAGAAGGCTGCCTGAAAGGTCTGTCTGCATTAGGGCAGCCTAACACCCATGCTGTAAGCCTGCAGGGCTCCCGGGGACAGCTCCGCAGGGCAGCGCTCAAGGCCTGCCTAGCCCGGCCCTCCCTACCTCTCCCACTTCTCCTTGCCTCACACCTGACACCAAAATTGCTGTGATCACCCCACATTCACGTTCCTCCAGGGAGCCTTCCCTAACCCTCCCCAGGCTGTGGCGGATGCTCCTTGTGTATTCCCACAGAGCCTCGTGCTTGGTACACACAAGGGGAGGGGCCGCATCCATCGTTTTATTTCCAGAACTATTAAAGGTCGTTTCGTGCTTTCCTGTGGGCATGGAGGAGAGAGCAAGGGTTTCAGTCAGTCAGGCCTGGGCTCCGGCCCCTACTTACCAGTTGCCATCTGTGTAACGTTAGCAAAATTCTTTAACCTCTCTGAACCTCCTCACCTGTTCCTGCGTGGTTGTTATGAGACTCAAAATCCTGTACACGAAAGCACTCCTGGCCTGTACGGTGTTGCACGAGTGTCTGGGATCATGGTGATTATCATCTCTAATGACTGTCACAGTGTTTATGTCAGTGCCAGGGGAGGGTGGTCAGGGAAGGCTTTTGTGACTCCTTGGACTCTGAAGGCTGGATGGGTAGGAAATGTTCAGGAGAGAGGAGGTGCCACTGCAGCTGTGGTGGCGGGAAGCTCAGTGGGAAGGTGGCTTCGACTGGGACGAAGGATGCATGTGAGAGGGACCAGGAGATGACGGGGAGGTCCCAAGGGGCGCTGAGGATCAGCGGCTGGCTCACCCTCTCCTCCCTCTTAGCGCCAGCTCAGGCCAGACCTTCTTCTCCGACGTGGACTCCACTGATGCTGCCAGCACCTCTGGCTCCGCTTCCACCAGCCTTTCCTACGACTCCAGGTTAGCTTCCCAGCACGATGGATTCAAGTTCCATCGCTCCCCCCAGAACCCCCAACCCCCTTTGGGATGTGTGGCTCACTCTGTGCATCTGAGTCTCAGGACCTGGCCGCCCTTAAGTGCGTGAGGGTCTGGGACCCTCCGGTTCTGAGTTGTGGGCATTCGGGCTGCTCCTCTTAGCCTGCTACAGGTTATGTGACACCTCTTGCTGGGCAGTTTCAGATCCAGGGTTCTTCCATTCTGGGGTTCTTGGCCTCTGCTTGCCATGATTTTGCAATGTCTGTGCCTCTGACTGCAGGGTCCCCTGACCCTGGTTCTTGGCTGTCTGAACCTGGTGTCTGTCTTGTGGGTGTTTAAGGAAAAGAGCCTGGGAGAGGGGAAATGGCATCCTGCAAAGTATAAGGACTAGGAGAGGGCACAGAAATCCCTGGAGGCCTAGCTGAGGGTACAGCCTGCTTGGCAACAGCTGGTCCTCAGCAGCAAAAGGAGGGTGGTGCTGCAAAGCACACAGACAACTTTTTAACTGAGGCTCTTTTAACTGTACTTAGGATACTTGAGGCCCTTGCAAAAAGTAGAATTTAAAGTATCGATGTAATGCCCATTGAAGCGTGTCTTGTCTCCAAACATCTCTTTCTCTGCTGTTGCCTCTGTTTTCTTTTCTCTCTTCAGTTCTCACTAGCTCTTTGGGTCTTGGTTTGTTCCTAAGTATCTGTGACCGTGTACCTCTTCTTTTGTGTGTGCGTTTCTTTCCCCCGCTCCGCCTCTTTCTGCCCCTGTGGAGGGGAGAGGGGAGGAGAGGGGACACATGTCTGCCTCCCCATCCCTACCCCTGCATGACGCCTCCGGCTACAGTGAGTCCAGGTGACCGACTAGGCGGAGTAAGCAGGGCCTCTGCACTGCACGGCTGCAGGAAGCACCAGGATGGTGCTCCTGGACTCAGGCCACACTGAGCTCCTCAGCGTAAGAAACACGGTTTTAGAGCTGGACACGCCTAGGTTTGAATCCGGGCTCTGCCACTCCCCGGCTGGTGGTTTCTCCTCTGGAGCCTCCTCAGGGCTGTTGTAGGGATCCAGGGGGATCATCGGTGCCCAGGGCCTGGTGCCCGGAGTGCTCAGGGACAGGGACTTGGTGGGATAATCCCGTTTCATTCCCGTCGTCGTCCTCCTCCCCTTCCGATACAGACGGACAGTGGGCAGCCGCAAGAGGAAGCTGGCAGCCAAAGCGTACATGCCACTGAGGGCAAAGCGGCGGGCGGCCGAGCTGGGTGGACGCTGCCCCTCCGACAGCAGCGCAGAGGGGGCCTCAGGCCCTGAGCGGCCCGACGAGGGCATCGACAGCCACACGTTCGAGAGCATCAGTGAAGATGACTCGTCCTTGTCCCACCTCAAGTCATCCATCACCAACTATTTTGGCGCAGCCGGGCGGTTAGCCTGTGGGGAGAAGTACCAGGTGCTGGCTCGGAGGGTCACGCCTGAGGGCAAGGTTCAGTACCTGGTGGAGTGGGAAGGGACTACCCCTTACTGACCAGCCCCTAAAGGATGCCAGCAGTCCTGGAAACCAAAGGAGAGACAGCGGAAGCCACAGGCTCCCCAGTTCTCTCCAGGCTGGGGTGGGGGAGGGAAGCAAGACGGAGCTGCAAGTGCCTGGCCAGAGCCCTGCCTGCCCGCCTGCCTGCCAGGGCTGTGCCTCCACTGTGCCCGTTCTGCTCTCCGGCCCCCTCAGGCTCACCACCTCTTTGCCTGTGTCTCTGAGGTCCCGCTGGCTACTTCTCAGTGTCTCCACACACTCCCTCAAACTGTTTACCTGTTCCTCTGAATTAGTGTCCTGCTGGCTCTGAGGGCTGTTCCTGATGCCCGAGTCTTTGTCCCCAGTGCGTCCCTTTACCTTTCCTTCCCCTTTTGGGTGTGTGTGTTTACACACCCAACCCTCCACTGGACATCCTTACACCTGACCCATCCCAGGGACCACATCATGAGAACAGAAACCTTTGAGAAAGACTGGGTGAAGGTGGGTAAGAGGATGCCTTGAGGAGCCTTTCCCTCTCACTTTCCCGCCTCTCCTTCTGCCCTTGGGAAGAGGTGGTGAGGGTGGGAGAGAGAATGCCTCTGGAAAGCCCGTGTGGCAGAGGCCCTGGGACCTCAGGATCTGAGGCGTGAGGAGACTCGGCCTCTGCTTCCGAAGGCACCAGCACCAGAGCCCAGTTATTAAGGCCCAGAGTGCAGGCTGCAGGCGTCAGCTTCTGAGACCCGTGTTCCCTCCCCTGGCCACATCCCTCTCTGTTACCATGGAGCTGGGCCTGGCCTCGCAAACCTGAGGCTGAAGGAAAGGAAGCTGTGTCCTGCTACACCTCAGACTGTCTCCTCTGCCTCCCACCCGCAGACTCACCCCCCCACGCAGAAGCTTCCATCTGCATGTGTGCTTTCACCTCCAGGCACACACACGGGCCCCGGCCTCCAGGTGTACACACACCACACACACCACACCCACACCCACACCCACACCCACACACATTCCTTAGGGTGCCAGCGTGGCTCCTGCCCTTGGCTTTTCCTTGGCTCTCTTCTGGGGGCCATGTGCTGCAACTCAATGTGAACATCCAGCACCTGCCCGTGAACCAGCTGCGACCCTAGAGGGAGGCACGGGGGACTCATACCCTCTTCCTTATCCCCTGCCCCGTTCTGAAATTGACAATCACTTTTGGGGCAGGTTGGGATTTTTTTAAAGGGCCTGAGTCATTAAGTCCCCTCAAAGGGAAGCCTTTGTCAGTGGGAATATACATAGAGTTCTTAGAACCAACATTAAAACTCAGACCCACCTGGAGGGAGACCAAAAATGGGAGGGGGAGGAGACCCCTCATTTTTGCTGCTTCCAGAGGTATTAGAAACTGACTCACTTGATTGGAAAGAAGTGCCTTGACTGGGGCGAGGGGTGTTACCTGATGGGGACCATCCTTGCCAACTGCTGCTGTGGCCTCCGGCTCGGCTGGGTTTTGGAGGCTGCCGGCTGCAAGGTGAAGGGGGGTGAACAGTGAGCTGAGGGCAGCAGGCCTGGAGCTGGTTTTTCCATTAGGCTGACCCCTCCCCATCTGTGGGCATTCAGGGGGGTCCCTGAGAGAGTTCAGATGCCCCTTGCCTCAAACCTCAGCCCCAACAGTGCCTTTCAACTGGGACCTCACCTCCTGTACACAGCCCACCCACTTCCTTCTGCTTCCCAGCATGGTCCAGGCAGGAACAAGCTGGTTGGGCCCAGTTCTCTCCCTTCTCAGCTCCACAGCTGCTGCCACTGAAGCCCGCAACTGGGGCCAGGTGGAAGGGGAGCTGAGAAGGCAGCTCCCAACCGCCTGAAGTACGGGGCCAGACCTAACCGGGTGCCTCCTGCCTGGCTCCAGAGAACACAGCAGCCTCCCAGGCCTGCCTTCCAGGCTCCTGAGAAAGTGCAGGATGAACACAGCCTGTCAGTGGACCTGTACCTCCTCCACTCAAGCTCCAGAGGCTCTGGCCTTGAAGAGGAGGACGGGGGGAGACAGTGTCTTCCTCACCTGGAGGTCAGTGTAAGGCCTGGCAAGGTCACACTGACTCCACACCCCAGCATTTCATTCATACCTGAAAACAGCTGCATTACTGCCAACTGACCTTATCATAACCCTGTGCACCTTCGAAAAGATTTATGGTTTTGAATTGCTGCTTTTAATAACATTTGTTATATTAAAATTATAATTAATGTGTCTGATTTACAATTTAAAGGCTCACTTTGAAAAACTGCCTGTCATTCCCCTAGTGAAATATCAGCTGTTGGGTACCAGGAGGAATTAGCTCTGGTTTCCTGGAAGGTGAAGAGGAATGGTGAGACCCCATCCTCTCTCTGGCCACTGTGCCACTCCTACCACCACCACATTCTCTCAGCAATATTCTCACCTTTGCCACCAGAAGGATGTGGAACCTTTTTTCTGTGAGTACCTGACCCATGGGGGCAAAAAACATTTGCTGAGGGCCACAGAGAAGTGAAAGCTGGGGACTGAGTTTAGAATGCGACCCTACGAAGATGCTTAAGTACAGGCACTGTAAAACTTCGTTCAGAGTTTGCAAGCACACAGTTGTAGAAATCTGAAGTGCATTCCTGGCCTGGCTCTGCTGGTTGGAACCTGCACCACTTTGTCAGGTTCCTTTGCTCCAGTTCCTCACCCTTCACATGCCTGGGAGAATCCCCGCTGTATTCAGCACCGCAGATACTGAGGGAGCCCTCTCACATACAAATGTGATGGACTACCACCTTAAATAAACTTCTCTAAATCGGGGGTAGTTTGGAGAGAGAACAAGAGGCAGCATGAAGGGATAGGAAAAAGCTACAGGGAACTGAAGGCTATGAGTTCAACTGAACTCTGTTTTCAGAGGTTAGTGTAGCATGTTAAACCCCAAGTGTTAATGTCTGCCCTTAAAAATCTTCTTTAACTACGGCTCCCGCTTTTTCCTACCACTCTTTCTGCTGCAACTTTATAACTGCCCTTGGAACAAAACCACAGTTGGAGCTAGGGCGGGGTAGAGGATGGGATTATTCTCTGGGCTGAAATCAGCGTAATGGAATAAAAAGTGAACGGCACCAAGCATCCAGAGATCTGGGCTCTAGTCCAAGTTCTACAGTGAAGAGCCCTATACACCCTCCTGAGGTGAGTGGTCTCCCCGAGCTGGGGAGTCCCTGCTGTTCCTGTGTGGTCTACGTTAGTGTTCACAAATTTACAACACATATCTATCTACGTTTAGAATTTAGGAGCAAGAAATCAGAATTCTCAAAAATTCCCCAAATCATAACTTATTCTTAAAATACTGTGAACATTCTTCATACTTTCCCCGTTATTACAGATATCTAAAAAAAAAAAAAATTAACAAATAGGAATAGTAAGCTTAGTAGAATTTAGAGAAAACTACAGCCTCTAGGGAATACTTAAACACTGGAAAACACCAGGGAACATTATTGGATAGTATTCAAATAATGTAACATTCAAATATCCTAACAAGGTTAGGAGTATACAGAATCATGTGTCAAAATTGCCAAATTAAGAATTTATTTTGCTTCCAAAGCTTATTTCTTGGAACACTGCTCATAGGATTTGTATAAAGTACACTACATGTATAAACTTATCTTATTTGCAAGAATAACTCACAGTTTGCGGCAGACAGGGCTACACACACACTCTTATGACGTGCCAACAATCACAGGCAAGACTGACTCAGTGGAAACCATCTCTCTTCTACATGCTCCTGTCCTGGTTCTCTTAGTCTTCAACTCTATGTTAGCATTTCTTGCTCTAGTTTTTTATTTGATGAAGCTGGAGTCCCTCAAACCAGCAACGTCTCTATGCTTTTAAGCTTTAGTGTTCACGGATAAAACTTTAATACTTTTTCACATTTCCTCAACTGACTCTCCTCTCCCAGGGATTCTGGGATCAAAAAACATAAGTTTCCTGAGAAATGCTGGGAAGGAATTCCCGCGTGGAAACCCTGATGAAGGTCCTAGCCCCAGCTCCCACAGCATCATCTGGGAGGACAATGTGGTATAGTGGCCAAACCATGTAAGCTGGAGTCACACAGACCCTAACCATTAAACTCCTCTAAATCCGTTCCCTCATCTGCAGAATTGAAGATATCACCAACATACAGATCTGTGGGGAGAAGTAATGCAATATATCAACACCAACTACCACACGTTTTCAGAGCGAATAACTCTTCCTTTAGAGTTGGCTACAGCAGGTTCTCTGGATCTTTGGCCTACAAAGGGATACACCCAACCTCTTTGAAAGAGGCAGTAAGAGCATCAGATTTAGAATCAGAGACTTGGGTTAGGAGCCTAGTTCTGCCATTTACTTTTAAGTGTCTCCTGCTCTCTGACCTCAGGTTTCAACTGCAAAATGAGGATAACACTGACTTGTAAGGATAAAATAATGTTAAGAACCTAGGGCAGTACCTGGCAGAGACAGCTGGTGTCTTGTCCCTGTCTTCTCCTATTGCCTATAGTCAGCTGTGACACTGTCACAAAGGAAGGCCACCAAGAAACAGTTTTCAATGCACAGTCAGCACAGAAAATGAACTAATGAAGGCCAGAGATAGAAAGAAAAACCTCCTTTGGAATTAGTCCCACCTAAAAAAAGTTGAAGGAAAAAAAGTTGGATTTTTGCCAACTCCATAAATTAGGAAGTAATTGTGGACCATAGAGAAAGCTTTAGCTATTCAAATCCTTGTAACATCAATTCAGGAAATTATCTGCCAAACCCAGTGCAAGAGATCAAATGGATTCAAACATATCCCTCACCTCGAGCAGCTCACAGTCTAGAAACAGGAGACTGACTGTGACACACAAGGATAACAGGACATCAAGGCAGGAGAGATTCCTTCCAACCAGGGATGCCAGCCCTTGCCAAGAAGGCTTCTTAAGCACTCATGCAGAAGGGTGATCAGGCAGAGGGGATGGCCTGAACACGGGAGTAACAGCACAGCACACTGGAGCACCCACATGCCAGAATAGGTGAGGACTGAAAATTGAGTTGAGACAAGGCTCTGAAGGGCCTTGAAATCCAGACCAAGAAATTGACTTTATCGTGAAAGCAATACGGACAGTCCATTTGGGGTCCCCAGTACATTTTCGGTAGGGTTTACTTTACACAAGATTTTCACATGCACCAGAAACATCTGTCATAAAAAAAAAGGACATCACCATTAACATTTTCTTTCTTCTCCTGAGGCAGCCCACCAAACTCCCCACTATCACAAACAGGATCCTCTGGACCTTTGGAAGGGGCTCAGCCTGAAGTCGCTACATGGTCTTCATGGAAGGGTCCTTGCAGATCCTCCCTCATTTTATATCTGGAGGAACTAAGGTCCAAGAAGCACAGAAGGTGTCAGAACCAGAGGCTGGCAACACCCTTCCCACACACCCTTCCCTCTTGAGAAGGAAGACCTAGGATACCGCAGATGTCTGTGGACTCCCACCCAAACTGCCCATGGTGTCCCCAGAGCGGAGTCACCTTGTGACAGAGCCATGGAAGCAGCCTAGATCAGGTCTCTCTTCTCACCCCACAGGGATCTTCCCCGTGGAGAAGACACCTGTGGAACAGGTTTAGGAGAGCACCAGACAGAGTGAGCAGCCTTGGCTATCCCGTCTGTAACTCAGCATTGCCACCCACTTTCTGGACCTCATTGCAGTTCAGTTTCCTTTCCTATAAAATGGAGACTGGCTTAGGCCACTGGTTTACAAACTTTTAACAACAGAAACTTAGCTCAATACATAAAAATAATAAAAGCACAGTTGCACTGGTTGAAGTATGAGTAGCCCCCAGGATACCTTCTGTGAACCCCTGGGGTTCTGTGGAGCAAGTCTGAAAAACACTTGTCTAGCAGTCCCCCTGGGTTCTTCCTCCTTCAGGATGCTCAGTTTCAATGCTCAAGTGGAGAGGTTAGTATGGTGGGCTCAGAACCCATGTCTCCACTGATCAGGGCACCAGAACCTTCTGATGTCTGCCCCTTCAGGCTAGGAAAGAGTCAAGACCTACTCCCAATCCGTGAGGCTATGTCTAAGCCCTAATACTCCCTAGTGCTACGTGCACTCAGGAAGCCCACTTCCAGTCCCACTTCCTCAGGACTCAGGAATAACAAACACCATCTTTAGCTAGAAGAAATAAAATCCTGCTTGTCCCTGAAATTCCACCATTAGCAATTCATGCTTTTGGATAGAGCACTTCCAGTTCCCCTAGAAGGTGGCATTCGCCCCACACACTTCTGGGTGACAGGTCAACAGGTCCATTCCTCATGAGAGGCAGGAGAGTAATAACATACTAGGCACTCAATATAGGCTCAGTGAATGTAGATGACAAACCTCACCCTCACTGCTGCCTCCCCTTGGTCCCCATACACAGTCACCCTCGCCCTCCCACCCCCAGCCACCTTTACGCATGATGCACTCAGAGACAAGATCCACGGGGTTCTTGCTTGGCCTGACTGGCCCAGCGTCCTCTTCCAGCCTCAGAAGCCTTGGGCCTTCACCCTCCACAAGTTACTTAACTCCTCTGTGCTGACAAAAGCATGGAATCCAGAGATGCGAGGGGGCAGAGAGAAGCCTCCCCTCCCCCAGAGAACAGCTGATGAAGGTTAGAGTCAGCCAGCAGGAGGCACAAGAAGCCCCCACTCATTCCTCCTCCATGCCCTCCTCCAGCCACTTTAAATAGTGCACATCTCCTTGGTCCATGGGAAGACTGAAGACCTCTGGGATTTCAAAAGGATGCACCAACCTTTGGAAAGAAAGCAGAGCTCTGTGAGTGACCAGGATTAGTCAGCCTATGCAATAAAACCCAACTGGGCAGCCTCACTTGAGGCCCTCTGCAATATGCCTGCAGCCCACTGCTCCAGCCCCACAGCCCACCACTCCTACGCCTGTTACCCATCTGTCACCAAGTGATGAGTTAGGCCAGACGGCTTTAGAGTCTCACAGACATGGGTTCAAATTCTAAGCCTGCCACTTACTAGCTATGTAAGCACGGACAAATCACTTAATTTCCCTAAAGGCCCTGCAAAAGAGGGGATAAAAATAGTACCTATGTGACTGGATTGCTGAGGATTACATGAGACAAGGTATATAAGGCACATACCTGGTACACTGGCGCTGTATGCATTCAGTAAATGTTAGCTACTGTTTTTATTACTATCCTTCACTCATCACTGGGCCTTCCGCAAACAACTCCCCCTTCCCCTGTACCTCTGTATTCTCTTCTCCACCTAGAAAGTTCTCCCTGTTCCTGCTGATAAATCAAAAGCCTCTCTGTTCCTCAAGGCTCAACTCAACCACTGACCTTTCCCCAGGGATCTTCCTTGACCATCCAAACCCACAGCAATCTCTCCCTTTTCCCCATTTCTTTCACCTAGTCCTCACCTAGTCCTGGCACAAAATGCCAGTTCTCTTCACTTTCCAAATGGAAAAAACATGAGGCCTTGGGCGCTGGTCCCATCTGTCACACAGGAGTAATGATCCTCTGCTGCTTTTTTGCTGAATTAGGCACTGTAAAGTTCTCATGAGATAGAATGTTTACTAAATCACAACATGTGTATGTACAGGTGCTTAAACATTAGCAGTAAGCTGGGTAATTTTATCTAATGCCTGAGAAAAATGAATTTTCTTATTTCACGGATACCTAGACCAGTGTATGTGTTTTTATAAGCAGACACACAGAATTCAGTGTATGTAGGTCTGAATAGCATTCAGCATAAGACTTTTTTTTTTTTTTTTTTTTGCGGTACGCAGGCCTCTCACTGTTGTGGCCTCTCCCATTGCGGAGCACAGGCTCCAGACGCGCAGGCTCAGCGGCCATGGCTCACGGGCGCAGCCACTCCGCGGCACATGGGATCCTCCCGGGGCACAAACCCGTATCCCCTGCATCGGCAGGCGGACTCTCAACCACTGTGCCACCAGGGAAGCCCCCAGTATAAGGCATTTTAATAACACTTTAGTAGTAAGAGCTGTCACTGATACAGCAATTCATGCGTATACTTGACATAAGTTCTTTCCAATATGCATAACAACCCAAGGTACTAGTATAGTCCCCATTTTATAGATGGGGCAACTGAGGCACAGAAAGTAATTTGCATGCACTTATGCTACAACCAGCAAGTGGAAGAGGCAGGATTTGACGCTGGAGGTCAAGCTCTGGGGTTCACTGTCTTAACCCTGAAGCTGTCTTTCACCAGTCAGGCTGTAATTTCTCAACAGCACTGGTTCTACCAAAGATACCCTATTTCCACACCTGCGCTAAGGCAGTAACATGAGGGCCTTCTCTACCAATAGATCTGAGACCCAGTATAGCCATATAACCATAGAATCCTGCCTGGTTCCCTAAGATGTGAAAGGAAAGGGTTTTATCATCCAGACAGGTGACTTGCATCCTGGCTGCAAGGAGAGTCAACCTGGGTGCTTTGAAGAACACCATATTTGATCCCCATTCCAGATGAATTAGGTCAGAATCTGAGGTGGAGCCCAAATTGGTAATTTGAGAAAGTCTCCATGTGATTATAATATGTAGCCAACATCAAAAATCACTGGTTTAGACCAGAGAATCTCAAGCTTTTACTGTGCATAGGAATCACCTGGGGATCTTGTTGAACTGTAGTTTGATTCAGTAGGTTTGGGGTGAGTGTGAGATTCTGCATTTATGGCAAGCTTCCAGGTGATGCCAATTATTACAAAACTACACTCTGAATGATAAATAAGGATTTACACCAGTGGTTCTCAAGTGGAGTCCACTGACCCCTGGGGAACTCCAAGCCTCTTTCAGGAGGTCCATGAGGCCAAAACTATTTTCATAATAATACTAACTGTTATTTATCTTTTCATTTACGTTGACATTTGCACTGATGGTACAAAAGCAATGATGGGTAAAACTGGTGGCACCTTAGCATGCATCAAGACAACAGCACCAAACTGTACTAGCTCTCACTGTATTCTTCACCACCACAATACTTGCATTTTAAAAAAGTCAAATTCACTTAAGAACATTCTTGATAATGTGGTAAAAATTACTATTTTTATTAAAGTTTGACCCTTGAGTGTGCCTTTTTAATATTCTGTGTGACAGAATGGGAAGCATACATAAAGCACTTCTGCTATATACCTAAGTTCAATGTTGTCTTACACTTGTCTGACTGAGACACAAGCTAAACTAGACTTTTCCCAAAGAATACCATTTTTACTTTCAAGCCTGAGTAACCATCATTTGTCAGTTTTACAAATTAAGGTTACTCAGGTTTGAGTATTAGGTAGACATTTTATCAAATATGAACAAAGTGGGCCCATCACTCAAACGAAGACAATTTATATCATTTAATGCCAATTTAAAAATTCATGTTTTGGGGGTTGGGGAGGGAAGGACTGGGAGTCTGGGATTAGCAGATGCAAACTATTATATACAGGATGGGTAAACAAGGTCCTACTGAATAGCACAGGGAACTATATTCCCTATCCTTTGATAAACCATAATGGAAAAGAATATGAAAAAGAATATATATATATATATAAAAATGAGTCACTTTGCTCTACAGCAGAAATTAAACACAATATTGTAAATTTAAAAAAAATCATGTTTTTAAGCAAAAATCAGAAGTTTGGAAAACCTGAATTTATCATCATGAGCTTAAAAGTGTCCCAACACTTAAAGATGCTTTTGACAAGATCCAGCTCTCTTATTAAGCCAGATTTTGCAAAAATGGAAAATGATGCCATTCTTCTCACTTTTTTGTTTTTTGGAAAATATGGTTACTTTCCATAAAAATACATTACTAGCATACCTTGTTTTATTGCACTACGCTTTATTACAGATACTGTGTGTTTTTAGAAATTGAAGGTTTGTGGCAACCCTGCATCAAGCAAGTCTATTGATGCTACATTTGCTCACTTTGTGTCTCTGTCTCACATTTTGCTAATTCTTGCAAAATTTCAAACTTTTTCATGATTATTATATTTGTTATGGTGATGTCATCAGTGATCTTTGATGTTACTATAATTGTCTTTTGTTTTGTATTTTTAAATTAAGGTATGTACATTGTGTTTTTTAGACATAACGCTATTAACACACTTAATACGCTGCAGTATAGGTTAAACATAACTTTTATATACACTGGGAAACCAAAAAAAAAAATCATATGATTCACTTTATTGCGGTGGTCTGGAACCAAAGCTGTCTGAGGTATGCCTGTATTTATGTTAATATGTAATTGTTCTATTACTGTTAATTTAAATGAACTAAAAATACATATTTTAAAAATTTCTCAGCTTTACTTTTTTTTTTTTTTTTTTTTTTTGCGGTATACGGGCCTCTCACTGCTGTGGCCTCACAGGCTCCGGACGCGCAGGCTCAGCAGCCATGGCTCACGGGCCCAGCCGCTCCGCGGCATGTGGGATCTTCGCGGACCGGGGCACGAACCCGTGTCCCCTGCATCGGCAGGCGGACTCTCAACCACTGCGCCACCAGGGAAGCCCCTCAGCTTTAATTTCTAATACAGTAAACTTTGATATAACCCACATAAACAAAGGTCTTTTGGGTCCTTAATAATTTTTAAAAGTGTAAAGGGATCCTGAGACCAAAATTTTGAGAACCGCTGGTTTAAAACTCACTCACTTTACAGATGGAGAGTCTGAGGGACAGGGCCATACCCAGGGTCACATGGGAGGCTGGTGACTAAGCTCTAGGTATCCTACTTCTCAAGCTCATTTCACTTAGTTCCCAGCATGTCCCGGATGGGAAGAGATTGCACTATTACCTGATGTAGCTGCATAGCATACGGACCTTGGAAGTCTTTGTCTTTATTAACTGTAAAAGAAAAAAAAAAAATCACTGCTTCAGGGGATCAGCCCCAGCTCTGCAGCTGCTCATTCAACTGGCTGTTTAGGAGACAGATTCCTCCGGGTCCCCAGGCCCTGTTAGTGGCTTACAAATGAACCTAGGGCATCTTATGTGGGGCAAGAACCTCAGTTAATTGATCTTTGCTAATTTTTAATTGGAACTGTGCTCTCATTCTTTCCCTATCAAGGCCGCATCCCCCTATCCTCACTCACCAGCAGGATTTCAGTGGCTTCTTCTATTTCTCCATTCCAATAGTATCTGGAGAAGAGAATAACAACAAAAAAAATTATCATGCTTACAAGATGAGTTCAGTGAAATAAGCCTGGCCCAATTAGGTGACTTACTAAGGGGGAAACTTTAAAATCTTTCCAAGCCCATATAAAAAAGCCTAGAGTTGGCCAAGGCCCTACAGGTCATCTAGTCTAAACATTCTAATGCACGCTTCTAGCACCTGCCTTAACTTTCCTGGAGGTGAGGGGCTCACCATCTCCTGAAAGGTTTTCACATGAGATGGTTTTTCTTATGGTGTGCCAACATTTGCCACCCAATTGTTTTCCCCAACTTCCACATGAAGAACCACCTCAGGACAGCCCTACAGAAACTCCTATATGTTCTCTCCTCTAAACTGGCCATCTCCAGCTTTTTCAATGCTCATCCCATACTCTTGGCTTCCAGGCACCTCCCCATCCTTTGCACTGGTGCTATCTGTATCACTGACTCTCAAAGCTGAGTGCCCACCAATGGGTAAATGAAAAAGCACAGGAAGATTCAGGGAAGAAGTAAGCCTTATAAAATATGGAAACAGGTCCAAAAGTTAAAAACAAAGTCAGTGACAATGTTTAGAAAAGAGTACGAGAACAGCATCATGGGAAGGGAAAGAAATTTGGCCTGAGAATGCCTATGCTAACCCAGGGCAAATCTAAGATGACTTAGGCCACTGGCCTCATCTCACAGAGCTGTGGTAAAAGGATGAATTACAAGGAAGGATGAACACATGAGGGGAAACAGTAGGCTAAAATTCTGTTCTAGCTCCAAAGCAGTAGCTCCCAGGCTGGCTTTATGTGAATCACTTACATAACCTCTTAAAAATTCAGATTCAAGGCCCATCCTCAGGGAGACTGATCGAGTAGATCCAGGAGGGAGCTCAGGAATCCAAAGCATAGCCTAATTTGGGAACCATAGCTACAGGTGATGTGAGCCACTGAGGGAATGGCACTGCTGGGCAGGGGAAAGCTTTCACTATATAGCACTTTTCTGTGCTGACCTTTAGAGTAGACGTTATTTCTCTCCCTCCCTCCCTCCCTCCCTCCCTCCCTCCCTCTTGCTCATCAGGGGAGGAAGGAGATGAGAAACAGGCTGATCAGAGAGATTAAGGCACAAGACAAATCCTGCACAGCCAGTACTGGGATACTGACATATTTTGATGAGGGAAATGGTGCAGACCAGGCTTAAGTAAAGGAGCTGATGAAATGAAAGGCAGACAATACACAGAAACAGCCTGTCGCATATGCTAAACTCTCAAAGTTTTCCAGAGAATCCAAAAGTAATGGAAATTATAATCTTTGATATCCCTAGTTGGCTTACTCAGGGATGGAATGCCCAGTTTGACTTCTTTGCTAAAAGCAAGCTAATTGATTTAAACAAAGAATGTGCACACAAGATTCACTGTTCCTAAACTGTAGATTTTTTTCTCCCTTCTCTAAACACAGCCTGTTTTTGCTTTTGTTGAATGACATAAACCCACTGGTTGATTTCCTCTGAATAGAAATTGACAGTGAACTATTGATTAATTAAATGTCTTTGAGTTGTTCTTTGACAATTCCCCATTAGTTCAGTGCTCTTTCCACCAGGCAGGACCTGACCTAGCACTCCCACACCCTTCCACTGGCCACAGCAAAACTCACAGTGAGTATGCCTTAGGCAGGATGTTCACAGAGGCAGTCAGCTTCTTATCCAGTATAGCCCTAAAGCAAAGAGAGAGTGACAGTTACTGTGGCAAGTGTCCAGCAGTTCCTGGGAACTACTCAGGAAACCTAATTCTAAATAGATAACCATTTAGAGTGCCCCTCCCAACTCAAACCAACATGTTTCGTAACTACTGTGCACAGAACCTCTGAAGACAGAGTTGTTTATAAGTCCTTCCCTGGGTGGGGAGAGAAGTAGGGAAGCAGCTATGGGAAGGCAGTTTTAAAGGACAGGCCTAGTCTGCTTGGGGAATGGGAATTTATTAGCAATGGACGGAGAACAAAAAGACCTGGATTCCAATCCAGCCCTGCAGTAGGATGGCTGTGTGACCTTATGCAAGCTCTTTCTTTCATTACAGAAATAAGTATTTGAGCACCTATCCAAGACAGGCACAACCCCCTCACTCAGCCTGACTCCTGCTGTACAATCAGAGGACTGGTTCAGTCGGTGGTTTCCAACTCTTTTCACCACCAAAAACTCCTTTTATTATGTCACCTTCTCCTTTTCTCTCTTGGATATGTACTAGGCTGACAGGGTTTCTGGTCTGTAGATATCATGTGACCACATGGAACTGATATAACTCCAAGGGAAAGCAAAAAAAGGCATCCTATCCTATGTCTGTCTTTGGCAAATACAGGCTCTTTTCACTTTTTATTTTTGTGAAGGTTCCTACCACAATCCTAACAGCACAATTATCATCACCTTTGCAGACCTCTAAAAACTTTCTTTGACGGACCACAGGTTGGAATTCCTGCTCTGATAGTCTGATTCCTGTGCAGAGCCCTGGTGAACACAATAAAAAGTGCCTGAACTAGTACAAGTGTCATAGAAACAAAAGCACCACCAAGTCATCGATGCAAAGAAGTGTCCCCAAGTATCAAACCTCAAGCCCTCGCAATCAGGCAGGCCCTGACAACCCCCTCTCAGGTCTCAGTCAGCCGAGGGGGCCTGGTCTCAGTTCTCTGCGGTGTGTGGCCCCTGCCAGATAACCCTAATCTGAGCCCTGCTTACTGATCTCTCCTTCTCTTGACTGCTGCCAAGAGAACTGACCTACTTTCTCTTCCCCTGAGTTCCAGGCTGAACAGTGCTCTATTTAAGGCTCCACTTTAAGGTGGTATTACCACCACCCTCATTCCCTTGGAAAGTTCCAGGTGCTAAATAAATCTGACTGTAAGGAGAGGCACACGGCACAAATTTAAGCAACGTCTGCAAGTCTCACTCACTCAATCAAATGATCTGCTGAGAAATTACACTTCATTGGTTCTGAAGGTGGCACGCAAACAGAGGGAGTGAGTTAAACCTCTAGAAAAAAATAATCCATTGCCTCACGGGCCTCCAATCTCTTTGGTAGTGTCAACTCCTGAGTAATCACAGCAACCTGTCCTTGGGTAAAAGACTGTAAAGTTATGGAGGGCTGTGTTATTCAAAAAGCTCCTGTGGCCAAACAGACAAATAAAAAACAAACACACACACTAAAGCCCAGCAGTGAGTCACAGACGGAAAGCTCAAGCCCTCATGCTCATGTGAGTAAAGCAGAAGACAGAGCTTCTGGGGTCTCTAGAAACTGCAAAGTTCACAGACTAGAGGCTCACAGACCAGATACATGGTTTGGCTCTCACGGCATTTAAAAAAAATCTTGATTTTGCTACCAATATTTACTATCAGGGTATTTCACATTAAAAAAAATACACATTACCCAGCTTCTCACCAAAAAATGAATCTTATAACATTTTGGACCTGTAGTCCTACAAGGTCAGATTTAGCTAGAGCTGAGCAGGGGCTACTCCCTCTAGGCATGACATATGCTTCTCGGGTCAGTTTCCACTGTTCTCCCTCTCAACACCTGGGACAAGTAAGGGTTGCTAACTACAGTCATTCTTCAGCGCGACACCCCAGCCCACTTCACTCATTTAAGTTGCCTGCTTGTGATATCTTTGTCTGTGACCCTGGCCTAATCCAATTCCCTCTCCCTACGTATGAAATCAAAACCCAGAGAAGGAAGACTTGTCTAAGGTCATATGTGGTGTTGGCAGCAAAAAGGAAACTAGAATCCAGGTCTCCTGGTTCAACATTCAGGTTTTCACCCTAGCCCCAATAAGAGATTTTTCCAGTTTAGAATGCATCTGTCAATGAAGAGCTCTAAGAACATGGCCAGGAACCAGAATGGAACTGAACCAGAACTGAGAGGCAGCAGACTGAACGCTAAAGAGCATTAAAGAAGAAAGAGCACTAAACTGGAGCTGAAAGACCTGGTCCCAGCACTAGTTCCGCAGGCAGAGCTGGGGTTCCTGCCGGCTAACATTTGTGGGGCCCTCCCCACCATGTACCCACTTACTCTCCTTCTACAAATCCTGGAAGCGAACCCATTTGCCTCTCTTCTACCCAAATCATTAACGAAAAATACTGAACAGAACAGCTGAGGGGAGAGCTCCACTGCCACATCACTCAGGACTCCAGTTGAGACTTCCAGCTCAGCTGGTGGGCTGCACACACACTGCAACCTCCCTTTTACACCCCACACCAGAAACAACAAAACATTTCTTCACCGTGCCAGAGCACAGTAAGAACGCTTTATGTACTAGCAACTAGGAGGAGGCCCTAAAGAAAAAAGGCAGCCCTGAGACATGCATGGGAGCATGTAGGGGGACTTCCTAACTTAAGAGCCTTTGAATCTTTTAAACATTGGCAGTGATCTGGTTTTCTTGGCCTCCAGCAACCTGGAGAATTTTGAAGAATATAAAATTATAATTTTTTCACTAACATAGCCATAGTTTGAATCATATAATTTGACCATCCTAAAAATTCTTCTTGAGGTGATAAATTATTCTTAGAAACTGATTTTAACTGTTGAATCCTAGATTGTAAAAGTATTTCAAGAATCTTCTTAGTAAGTTTTGCCTACATCTGCTATGTAAATATGTATGCCTATTATTTTATTTCCTTTATTCCTTATTACATTTATACTGTTCCTTTGTAAATAAATGTGCCTTTTTGAACTTGGGGCAGGAGGTGGGGGAGAGAAAATGAAAGCAACAGTTTGAAATCTAGATGTAATGGGAACCAGAGCAGGCAAGAACTTGGAGGCAACCATCAAGGTAAATAGTTGGAATGCCACAGCAGGAGCAGGTAGACCCCCTAAATCTCCCATGGCCCAGGCAACAGTAATGGGATGTTTGATATAGGCAGAGCAGTGAGCTTGGGAATTTTGGACAAAAGGCAAAACACTGTCCTAGTGGCCGGCGACAGCCAAGGACAAAAGGGAGAGTGCATGCCCAGAAGACCTGTTACTTGGGTATCCCAGCCAGTAGAATGTCCACATGCCCCACACGCACACTGCAGAGTACCACCTAAGGTCAATTCCTCCATTTGTTTCTACACTTCCCCATAAGCATAGCTAAGAAGATGAGAGAGGCTACAATTAAGAATTACAAAGTATTTGAGGAAAGTCAACACCATGAGAGACTAAAATTCAACAACAAAAAAGAATTTACATGAGAAGGATAATTGAAACCAAGATTTAAAAATAAGTACAATTATGTATACTTGAAAATTGCTAAGAGAGTAGATCTTAAAGAGTTCTTATCACACAAAAAAGTAACTGAGATGATGGATGTTTAACTAACCTTATTGTCGTAATCACTTTGTAATATATACACATATAAAATCATCATGTTGTATACCTTAAACTTACACAATGTTATATGTCAATTATATCTCAATAAAGCTGGAAGAAAATTAAGCATAAAATAAGTATAATTACTATCCACAGAAAGATAAAGCAAGATTATTGCATTTATAAAACAAGATCAGACAATTACAAAACAAGAGCAGTTGGTTATTAAAAACAATCTGAAATCTTGAAAAGGAAAACTATAAAATTCAGTCTAAAGAAAACTATAAAGTTCAGTCACAGAAAACAAATTCAACATCTATAAGGAGTTCCAGGAAAGCGTGATGCAGATAGAGTAGAGAGGCTATATTTAACAAAGTAATACTTGAACATTAAGACAAAGAGAAATTCCTAAAAACTAGGAGAAAAACCAGAGAGAAAAAGCATTACCTATGAAGCAATGAGACCCCATTCCTGACCTCTCATCAGCAACCTTGGATGCAAAGACAACAGAGACCCCTCTCCAAGCTGATACTGATCCATTTACCTGAACTGGCCTTTCAACTACTGTATTTAGAATCCAGGCCTTGGAATCCTTCTCCTCCTGATACCCAACACCTCACAGATGTCAGCTGAAGTTGTTCCCTGACAGGACCCAGAGTGGCTAATCCAGGGGTCCAGAGAGTTCAGCACAGATCCTGGGTATACCAGAAGCACAGGAGGGATTTCAATTCCTAGCTGCTAAATACAATACTAGGTCATATTTCTGGAGTAATCACATGTTCTTTTAGACAAGAGCTGTTCTCCAAAAGTAATGTAAATAAGGAAAAAATAGACATTCTGGTTAGGGGCAGGAAAGATGGAATCAAATGCAAAGTTAACCTGTGACCATCAGTTTGGAGGCTATGTGCCCCCAAAGACCAAATTCAACACATAAAACACTGTAACTTAAGCTATCATCAAACCTCAAGAACGCTGAGTTGTAGAGCAAGAAGAAAGGGAGCCAGGAGCCAAATCCAGTACCCCTCAGCCCCACTAACCCGCTTCAAAGCTGCAGCTATAAAGGAGTGAAGGGCAGGGGAGCTTCCCTAGCAGTCCACTGGTTAGGACTCGGCGCTTTTACTGCCGTGGCCCTGGGTTCTATCCCTGTTCAGGGAACTAAGATACCGCAAGCCTCAAGGCGCGGCCAAAAAAAGAAAAATAAATTTAAAAAAAAGAGAAGTGAAGGGTGGAAATTCAGATACAACAAACATTTTTTGAGCATCTACTACATTTGAGTTACTGGTATAAGGACTGTACATATATCATATAATCCTCTCAACAACCCTGTGAGGTAGGTGGCATTATCCTGTTCTATAATTCAGAAAACTAATGCTTAGAGAAGGGAAGCAACTTGCCCGAGGTCACACAGCAAGCGGCAGAGCCAAGATTCAAACTGTTCTGATTACAAATCCAGTGCTCTTTCCACCACAGCACAGCTGCTTTTAGAAATCTGCCATATACTTGGAATTGGTCTCCTCCTCCTCTTGTCATGGTGGGCACCTCTGGGATTGAGCAAAGACTATCTCCAAAAAGACAGCTGGGTCAGGAATTAGGACTCTTAAATTCTCAGCTTGCAGAGTTCCACTGTTCTCTTATCTTAACACCTTGCGCAAGCCAGCTATCTCTCTGGGTCTCATATCACTTTTACGCCCCCATGCACCACTCAGCATTTTCAGGCCCAGCAGCAGGATCCATCCAAGTGTCATTCAGCCATGCTTCTCATATCACCCCAAGCAGACAGCTGTGTAGTTCATCACTGGACAGATGGGGTTGTCAAAAGCAAGAGAAG
This sequence comes from Orcinus orca, assembly GCF_937001465.1. Classification (NCBI taxonomy): domain Eukaryota; kingdom Metazoa; phylum Chordata; class Mammalia; order Artiodactyla; family Delphinidae; genus Orcinus; species Orcinus orca. Next base: position 107,096,150 of record NC_064564.1, on the reverse strand, counting down.
TACCCCAAAGTGGCCCCTCTGGAGCATCCTGGTAGCTCCCAAGCCTCCTGGGGCAGCACCTAAGCCCCTTCACCATACCTGGCAATATCTCTGGCAATCTGCTCGTTGGGACAGTTGACAAAAACGATGGAGTAAGTGCCGGAGACATAGCTGCCAGTGACAACTGAAAGGAGCTGCTGGCTAAGGGTCCTGAGCATGGGGTATGTCAGGAAAGAAGCAGTCAGGATCTACACGGTGGGAAAAGAGAAGCACAGATCAGCAGTGACATGGCCAACTCACTATTTGCCAGCTCAAGCAGACTGGAACCAAAGCTGAGCCCCATATTTTCATCCCTATTTCCCATCCACAAAATAATTCCTGGGATCTGTATTGAGTTTTAGTGCTTAAAGTTTTCATGTCTAGATTATTTGCCTCTGCATTTTACAAATGGTAAAAAAAAGAAAAAAACCAGAGGCTCAAAAATCAAGAAACTTGCTCAAAATCACACAGCTTTGGGAATTCCCAGGCGGTCCAGTGGTTAGGACTCAGCACTTTCACTGCTGGGTTCAATCCCTGGTAGGGGAACTAAGATCCCACAAGCCATGCAGTGTGGCCAAAAAAAATCACACAGCTTTTAACTGAAGCCAAGATTAGGAGTCGAGTCTGGATAACTTGAAATCCATTCCTACTGCACAAAACTGCTGCTGGAGGTAACGCCAATTAGCATACACTGCACTGCTATCATCCTATGGAGATTATTATGAATGACAAGTTCTTACACCTGCCGATGTTTTAGGGAGTTAATTTCACCTTCGTTCAATTGTGTATGTGCCAGGTGCTACAGGGAGTCTAGTGGAAAAGGAAGGCTAATTCTAAAGTAATGTGACCTGTACTACTGTGACAGACAACTGGAGGGTCCAGGAGGAAGGCTCTACCTGTTGGAGACAGGAAAAGGCTTTGAAAAGAAGGTACTATCTAAGTTGGAACTGAAATAATAAGCAGAATTACAAAAGAGAGAGATATGATAATATGTACAAACTCAAGAGGTATGTAGGGACAGATAAGCTATCTAGTCTGCATGGGTCTTAGTCTGTGGATAAGAGATTGGGAGGAGAATGAGACTGGCTAGAACTATAAGGGGTCAGGCTAAGGAATGTAGGGTTCATACTCAAGTGATAAGGTGCTTTTGCAGGTTTTAAAGCAGAAGAGTAATAATATGATCAAGCTGAAGGAGGATGGGGAGTGACCAGAAGGCAGTCCATTCAAAAGGCCATTACAATGTTCCAGGAAAAAGACATTAAGATCTTGAGCTAAGAAAACGGCAGTGACACCGTGAGAGGAAAAGACAGGCAAGGTATACTTTTTCTTGCTTTTTTAATGACAAACTTTTAAAATAAGAGGAAATGAAAACTGGAGGACATCTTCTATTCCAGGGTTCTTTGCTGGGGGAATACAAAGGAGTCATTAATAGGGATAGAGGCAACTTGCAAGGAGTCCCACTGTGACTCAGGCAAGACTGAACAAGAGCGTGCTTCTGCCTCCCAGCCCGGGGCTCACATCTCGCTCAAATAAACCTCTGTCCTCCCACTCCTACGTTATTGCCCGGCCCTGCCTGGCTCCTACTTCTTGGCAGGGCCTGAGTAGCGTTTTTATGTCTTTAGCTTCAGTTTGACTAGAAGCCTGTCTGGGGTGGGTTTCTCATTCCCTCCCACTACCTCCACCAACACCTCCAATCCAACACACTAGCCCTCTGAACTAAACCAGTGACCACACAAGAAAAAAAGAACCAGGCTTTTCAATGAAGCTTTTGGTGACAACTCAATTAGATTATATTGGGAAAAAATAAAGGCACTAAAGAGCAGGATTTAAATCCTAGCGCCAGTACTGCTGCCTGTGGTCTTCAACAAGTTACTTCCTTTGCCTTCTATAAATGTTATCTAGAAACTGGAGATTATGACATCTGTGCTGCCTGCCTCAGAGCTGCCATGGGTTCAAACAAGATAGGAAAAACAATATATAATCACTAATCCAATAAAGGAAGGGACTGTGGTTTACTCATCACTGTGTCCCCAGGACAGTTCACGGCACACAGCAGGTTCTCAAGAAATAACTTGTAGACTGGTGAATTAGTACACCAGCAAGATGTTGATATTGAGACAAAATAGCCTTGTGAAGTAAGTAGGGCTTTTGGGTCACCCACAGAGCTTTTGGCAGAGAATCGGACAAACTAAAAAACTGTAAGGGGTCAACTACATGACTCTAAGGTGGCTTCCTGTACAGACTCTGAACAAAAGGAGTAATGGTCTGTCCCTCAACCAAAAAAACCATTCCTAAGGAAGATCTAGGGCATTTCGGCCAGCAGTTATCAGTGTAACACTGAGCTAACAGGATTAACTATAAACTCACCTAAAATGTATTGAAACTCTTGTATGAACTCATAGTCAAAAAATACTAAGAGGTACTTTGGGCCCTCAGGTATTATCTAAGATAACCCTTCATTTAACAGATAATGTTACTGAGGCAGAACATACAGAAATTCTGTGACAGAAGCAAGACTTAAATCCAAGACTCCTGCCTCCTTTTCTGGGCTCTCTGAACTGCAAGGAGCACGACTAGGAATTGATACAGTGGGCTTATTTCAGCTTCACTTAATCCAGCGCCTCGCAACTTGGGGCAATTTTTCCCCCTAGGGGACATCTGGCAACATCTAGGGACAATTTTGATTGTCATGATTGGGGAGGAGATGCCACTGGCATCTAGTGGGTAGAGGTCAGGACTGCTGCTAAACATCCTTCTATTGTACCATCAATCACACTGAAATACAGACAGTTGTTTACATATGTCTCCCTCATTGGACATGAGCTCTTTGGCCTCATACATTTCTGTATCCCCAGCACTTTATAACCCACTGACAAGGAGTATGGGCTTGAGAAATGTTTGTGGACCATATCAACAAAGAATCAGAAGCATGTAAAGGTCGGTTTGGAACCAAAAGTGGACTACAGTATATTAGAAAGTGATATTATATGAATGCAAAATACACACATCACCATATTCCCTAATAGAAACATTATAACGGGAAAAGATTTACTCTAAGTTTATAGCATTTTCACATTTATGTCTTTACTATATACCTTTTCTAATTTTACATTCGTTTAGAATATTTTATGTACCCTTTCAATTATTTCATTATTTTTTCGTCCTGCAGTATTCGCCTAGCCTTTAAGAGATTATGGTTGACTCTACTGTCTGTGTTAAGGCAGAAGGGACCTCAGAAACCACCCAGTGGTTCTAAATTTGTAATCCATCTAGTTTTAAGGAATCTGTGAATACTCTGAAATTGACATTGTGTTTATACACTTTCCTTGGGTGCAAATCCAGACTTGCACTCACACACATAGACACACACACACAAAATCAAGAAATGTCCCCAAAATGTTGAGCCACTGATTTGTGCCAGTCAATTAAGGGCCAGAGAGGGGAAGAAATCACCAAAAAGTGAGCAGCAGAGCTGGGCTAGACCCCTAGGCTTGTGGCCCTCCCACACAGCTCTCCCTTCCACCACCCCCGCACCCCACCCCACTCAGCCCCCGCCCACTGCGACCACCAGCACCACTGTAGGGACTCTGTAGCCACTGCCAACCTTAACATTTTAACATACTTCAGAGATGAGAAAACAAAGCCCCCAGAAAAATGAGACGGTAACTGCACTGGAAAGAGGGAAAGAACCTATCATGTGACCCTTACATGAGAACTCACCAGCAGACACCCCTCACCACCCCAAGGACCCTGGCAGTGAAACACAGCCCAGTCACTCCTCCTCACAAGGCAGGGCATAAAGAGGTGCTGGTAATCTTCACACTCACACCACAATCTCCAAGACACAGGGTGATGCCTCCAAGGATTTTACCGCCCACCCACTACCTGCCCGCCCCCAGCTCAAAACCCCAGGAAGAGTAAAAGAGAAATGCACGTTCTTCCCTCAGTCCCCAGGTTGGAGGTTTAGAGGTGAGAGGGTTCATAGCGTTGTAGTGTGGAACACTCACCAAAAGGCATAAAAGGACAGAGGGCCGCGGGTAGCCTGGCCAAGGGCACCGTAAGCCCAGCCTGTCCATGGCGTCGCTGGTAATTTAGCAGCACAGCCTATTGGAACTGTGGCCTGAGGCCGAGTTGCTGGCTGACGGGCGGGCACGAAGGGCCTGAACTGCCTCTCCCCTTACCACCTGCTGCCTGCCCCACTGCCCAGCCAGGTCCCAGCCAGGCTGGCCGGAAGGCGATAGTGGAGGGGGCGGGGAAAGAGGGAGTAATTTTTCACTGGGCAACTCTCCTTCTGGAAACATACAACCCAAGCACCATATGCAAACCTCCAACCCCTGCAAAAGTAAAAATACTAATTTTCCCTTCCCGTTCTAACATACACATACAAAAAAACCCATAAAATCCCCAGAGATGTACAGATTAAAAGACCTAAGTTTCTTAGATATATAAAATCGTCAGCCCAAACACAAATACACATACACAAAACTCTTCCACTTTGCAGGGGTCCCCAACGCCCGCGATCTAATGCCTGATGATCTGAGGTGGAGCTGATGTAATAATAATAGAAATAAAGTGCACGATAAATGGAATGCGCTTTAATCACCCCGAAACCATTACCCCCCACCCCCGCCCCAGTCCCTGGAAAAACTGTCTTCCACGAAAACGGTCCCTGGTGCCAAAAAAGTTGGGGACCGCTGTAGAGGACCATCCGACCAAATAAACCCAAATAAATGAAGCACACACGTGGCTGCCTTCCCTTCCCTGTCCCCCACACATCACTCTCTCCTCCTAGGACCTCCCTTCTAATCCTCTCTGGCTTAGAGCACACACTCTGGCTCCTCATTGCTCTCCCCGTGAACTCATTTGTCTTTCCAGGCCAGCTGCTCTGTGCAGTCTTTCCCAAGGTTAATCCCCACAGTCCTCTCTTTCCCCTAAGGCACTTTGTCCACACTTCCGTTGCAGCATTTAACAACTATTAAACAAATCTTTAAAAGCAGCAAGCTAAGGACTGACTGTTGCCCTTTGGGGATGCAGAGTTCACTGTTGTCAGGGTTTCCAATTTTTTAATCCAGCTTTTTAATGTGAAATATCTTAATTTTTAAATGACAACACTTCAGGGGAAGAAATTGAATACACAAGGCCATAAGTAAATTTTAAGCCAAGGAAACTATTCTATAGTTTGACTGTGGTAGTGGTTACACAAACAGTAAAAATTCAACAAACTATACACTTAAATTGGTGAATTGTGTTGTATGTAAATAGTACCTTAAACAAAGGAGGGGGGGAATGCTGAAAAACAATTCAAAATTGTTTTAAACTGGGCAGACGAAACAAAACACACCTGTTACCTAAATTGGCCTGCAGGCTGCCAGTTCACAGCCTCTGTGTTTATTTTAATTACCTGTTTACCTGTCTGTCTCATTCCTTGGGACTATAAATTCTTAAAGGCCTGATACACTTCCTGGCAAAGTGCCTAACAAAGTCAGCTGTAGCCCTAGTCCTATCATTTACATCAATAGCTATGTGGCCTCAGGCAAATAACTTAACCTCTCTGAGCTTTTTGGGGTTTTTTTGGTAAAGGAAGGGCTAATACCTCCTTCATAGGTTTAAAGTGAGGATTAACAGAGAAGATTAATATAAGAGTGCTTTATAAAATGTAAGACCATGTCAGCGTTTCATGAGCAAGTAGTCTCATGTCAACTACCAAACAAGGTTAACTCAGAAAATCTCCATTTGTGATTGAAAAACTTAGCGTGTGTGAAAAAAACGGTTAGAGAAAATGAGGCTGAGTGATCCTAAAAAAAAACGCTTTATATTCAAAGTCCACTAAAATAAATCAAGGCTATGATCTTTTAAATCTATTACATTAATAAGAAAGGCCACTGTTAATGACCATTTTACCTTAGATCCTGAGATGATGTCCCAGAGTTTAGCACAGGATCCCACAGAGATTATGCTCAATAAATGTTTGTTGATTTGGTGATTATAAGGATGGTCATGATGAAGGCGATGCTGGGGCAGCAGGGGAAGGATGGCAAGAGATGAACTGTTATTTGGAAGAAACCGCTTCTGGATTCTCTTCTTACTTCAACTCAGGCACTTCCACTCTCTTCAGATTCAATTCCAAGGTTAGATTCCAAAAGTCCAATTCTGCATTTATGGCCTTGGCAGATTCTTCAGCTCTAGTAAGAGCCTCAGTGCCACTGCCTGAGATTATAAGCTCTTCTTCTGGAGGCTTCTTACCCTCTTTCTCTCCTCCTCCTTACTGGATTCAGATATGGACTCAGAATCCTCTTCAGAGTCAGATTCTGTACCCATCTCTTTCACCCACACTACTTCCTCTTTATTGTGTCTTCCTTCTCTTTCTTCATCTCCTTTGCTTTATTTTGAAGGTTCTTTTGGGCCTCTTTACAGGTATACAACACTTTACTGAAATCTTTAAAGGCCAAACTTCAATCCAGTAAAGATCAATTGCAGCTTCAATGAGGTCTGACACCTGGTGTAAGACAGAATTGTTTCCTTAAGTTCAACTTTCTCTCTGGTTCCAGAGATTTGCCTTCTTCCTCATCTACAGATATAGACTCTCTGTTATTGCCAAAGCTTGAAACTTAAGTAGCTTATTAATTTCACTTTCATCAATATCGATGAATTTAAAGCCCATCCATTTTCAGACTCTATGATTTTTTTCAACTTCTTCATTAGCTCTAGGGAAACATGCATAATCATTCACAACATCATCCCAAAGGTTCCACCAAGCTTTATTAAGAGAGGCTGGTTTTTATATCATCCATCACCTCTTTTATTACTACCAAAGCATCATTAAAGTTGTACTGTTGCCATGTTTCTTTCAAAGTGAGGCAAGGGTTTTTTTCAAGAAGTCGGCAAAGTAGTCCAACATATGCTTGGTGTATTACCTCCTGAATGCTTCAATTATACCCTGATCCAAGGGCTTAAGATAGCTACTGCCCTCCAGATGAAGAAACACAATATCATCATTGGGATGAGCAAAGAATGGAGTCTGGGTGACTGAGACCTCTGTCCGAAAACAGTAACACTCTGAAGGCAAGATTTTTTTCTGTTAAATAACTCCAGGTTCAATGAATAAAACAATTACGAAGCCAACCCAAAATGAGGGCAGCTGTTAATGATACTGTTAGTGATCGCCGGAAAAGAGGAAGGCGTTTTATATTTTTTTCCATAAAACAGGTGCTGCTTCATAAAGCAGCCATGGTTTTGTCACCGGCGGCACTGGCACAAAAATTGAAAGAAATCTGGTCCTTAGCTTCCTCTAAGCTTTCCAGAATTTTGTCTTTTTCCCCAAAAGTACGCGAAGGCAAGCACTTCCAAAACAGGCTCATCTGCTTGGCGGTGAAGACCTGTTGAGGTACAAAGCCACTAACTCTGATCAGTTTCTGGAGTTGCTTGGAATACGTGGGTGCCGACTGGGCATTTAACGGTTCTTCCTCCCCTATCAACCTCGAATTCAGCAGCCTATAGCGATTTCTAAACTTCTCCAACCATCCCTTGCTCGCATGAAACTTCTCTGGGTTGCCCTTGCCAGTGGTTTCCACCAGTTGCATGTAAACCCGTTTGGCCTGGCTGCAGATGGCCTTCAGCGTCACAGGCTGCCCCCTCCTCCTTTGGTCTAATCCTAGACCCCAAAGATTAATTCGTCTCCATCTTCTCGATGTTTACGTCCTGAGGAATGCACAGCACCTAGGAGCAGACGGGCGAAACACTCTCCATGCTGGTCCTGACCGCCTCCTCGTTTTGCTTAAGGGTGCGCAAACCCTTCTTCCAGCTTCTCGAGAATTTTCATCTCGTCTTCCAGACACATGACCCTCCGCCTCCTCTTAATACGTGTCTGGCCCGGGAGCAGGATACCCACCGCCTCCGCCCCGCCCCAGGCGGCCTAAGCCCCTGCCCAAGCCGCAGCGGCGTCCACTAGAGCCGCTGCTGAGCCTGGTTTTAGAGCCAGGGGGCCGCCCCCAAGGCCGTTCAACCTTTGGCTGGTCCTCATTCTCACCACACCGCTTGCCAGGCATTTACCCAGCCTTCGCTCTCAGTGAGACAGAAGCAAACCAACCGGAGAGTCGGACGGCAGGACCAACTGAGCAGCGTCCAACACAACGCCATGATGCTACCCCCTAACCATCGGCGACTCTAGTCAGCCCCGCTCTCGCGAGGCTTGGCAGCCCCCGAGCGCGCGCTGCCCGGCAGCTCCGCAACTCTATTGGTGCAGCCCGGGCCGTTCTGGCCCAGCCAAAACTCGGGGAAGGGAGTCTGCGCCGGGCAGATCTCGCGAGGCTTGGAAAAGCGCGCCGGGAGCCGGGAGCTGGGAGAGTTGACTGGCGAGCCCGGGTGGGAGGGGGCATCATGGCGGCCCAGGTGCTGTCGCTTCTGAGGGAGGTGTCTCGGCTGGAAGCGCCGCTGGAGGAGCTGCGCGCTCTGCAGTCGGTGCTGCAGTCGGTGCCTCTCAGCGAGCTCCGCGAGCAAGCGGCGGAACTGCGCCTTGGCCCGCTTTTCTCCCTGCTCAACGAGAACCATCGGTGAGATGACCCGGCAGCTTGAGCGGGGGAGAGCGACACCCCCAAGTATGGAGAAGGGGATGGGGGTGGTGGTGACGGGGGAGGCTTTCCCCAGTCACAGTGAAGGTTGAATATCGCTGAAATTTCAGAGAGGGAAGGATCCCGGGCTGAGAGGCGAGAGACGGGGTTCAAGCCCAGGCTCTGAGGTGGCCGTCGCCTAGCCTCACTGCCTTCATCCTTGGAATAGGAGGAGGAAAGCAAGGTTGCCCACCTACGGGGGGGACTCCACAACCACGTATCCAAGTCCTTGACTTTTTCCCACCTCTTAAGAAGGGGTCCTATCCTGGCAATTTGGAAGGATCCATCGATATTTTAAATTCACATATCTTGATCCAGTAATTCCCTGTTACAGAAATTTAACATGCAGGTTTACTCACACACAAAATGTACTGTATATACAGGAATATTCATAACAGAAGGAGGCAGCAAAAAAACAAAACAAAACAAAAAAACGGAACCACCTGAATATCTATTAAAAGGGGATTCTTAAATTATGACACATGACTGTAATACTATGCAGCTATTAGGAAAATTGAGGTAGATCTATATATGTGGACATAGAAAGATCTTTAATATATGTTGCTGAATGAAAGAAGAAAATTGTAGGAGTTTATAATCCCGTTATGTGTAATTTTTAAAAAGGATTACCACCCTCCCACACCCACTTGAACACAGGCCAGTGTAGCTTTTGGAATAGCTGAAAGATACATCAGTAACTATTAATATGGTAGTGGGACTTAGAATGGTAGGATGGCAACTTTTACTTTTCATTTTATGTACATCTGTGGTATTTGATTTAAAAACACTTTGTATTTGATCATCTGATAACTTAAAAGACTTTTTAAATGTTTGTGATCCAGAAATTTAAAAGTGGCCATTCTTCTTGAAAAGATAGTGAATCACTGAATCAACACTGGATGATTTCAGAGGGCTTTCTTGGCTCTGACCTTCTAAGAATCCTCCCTTTTTCATATGTGTTCTCCCTTCATTAATTCTGTTAATTAACATTATTCAGGTCTGCCTATGAAATCTCTATTTGTCCATTTTAATTCAGGCCTTCATTTTCTCCCTCTCGCTAGGTCTGTTGCATTAGTCTGACTTCTCATTACCTCTGAGTTTCCTTTTCTAGTGTGTCCTTCCCACGTTGCAACCACAGGGAACTTCTCAGGATATTTGGCTCACATCTTTGCCATGGTTTCCCATTGCCTCCAGTGTAAAATCATGACTTGTTAGTCTGGCACTTTGACCTTTACAATATATTTCCATCCTACTTTTCCAGCCTCATCTTTTTCCACTCTACACATATTTCATCTGCTCCAGCTACCAAGTGGCACTACTTTCCCTTGAGCATGACTTGGCACTTTCCTAACTTTGTTCATGCCAGTCCTTCTAACTGAAATGCCTTCCCCTCCAAATCTGTCCATCTTTTAAGGCCCAGGTGAAGTGCCACCCCCTCCAAAAAGTATTTCTTGGTCACTCCAGTTGCAAGTGACTGGCCTTAGATCTCCTAAAGGACATTATCATTACTTCTCTTAATAATACTTGACACTATTGCCTTATGTTGTAATTCCATATGTGTTTCTGTCTAGTTTGTAAATTCTTTGAAGAATTCTTCTCTGCATCCCTCTTAGGATGAAGCACATAATACAATATATGCCAAATAAAAGATTAAACTCATAAATTTTAGAGAGCCCACCTAGTCCAACCACTTCATTTTATAGATGAAGAGACTTTCAGTGATCTATAAGTTAACACCAGAGATGCACTAGGAACTGAAATGAAGGGGAGTTTGAAGAATAAGGTCTGTGGGGTCATGGTTTGCTGAATGAAGGAGCAGCTCTCTAGGAAACAATTTTAATGGAAATTTAAAGACAAGGTAATTCAGAACTTAGTACACTGTAGATACCAATTGCAATTTGTGGGAATAATTCTCTGGATGGTGGATTGGCAGTCTCTAGATATATTGCTGTTTTCCTGCACTATATATTGGTTCGAGATCTTTTCTGATAGATGTAAACCTAGAATCTTTTTTTTTTAGTAAATTTATTTATTTATTTCTGGCTGCATTGGGTCTTCTTTACTGTGCACAGGCTTTCTCTCTAATTGCGGCAAGCGGGGACTACTCTTAGTTGCGGTGTGCGGGCTTCTAATTGCGGTGGCTTCTCTTGTTGCAGAGCACGGGTTCTAGGTGCGCAGGCTTCAGTAGTTGCGGCGTGTGGGCTCAGTAGTTGTGGCTCGTGTGCTTCAGTAGTTGTGGCTCGTGGGCTCTAGAACGCAGGCTCAGTAGTTGTGGCGCACGGGCCTAGTTACTCCGCGGCACATGGGATCTTCCCAGACCAGAGCTCAAACCCGTGTCCCCTGCATTGGCAGGCAGATTCTTAACTACTGCACCACCAGGGAAGCCTGGTACTAGGTAACTTTGAATAAACTAGTAGAAGCTGGTGTTTCAAAGGGAAGTCTGTGTGGAGAAGAGCCTCATTAAGCTAGGTGTCAGATATTAGGTTGTTGCTTCCTACCTGGTAGGACATGAATTGATGAGATCTGTGGTGTCTCTTTTAGGGAACAGACTACTTTGTGTGTATCCATCCTGGAGAGATTGCTGCAAGCTTTGGAGCCAGTTCACATGGCCCGGAACCTCAGGGTTGACCTGCAGAGGGGACTGACTCACCCCAATGATTCTGTAAAAATCCTCACTCTGTCCCAGGTATGAAATTTTACTAGCACATAATAAGGGCATCAACATTTAGTGACCACCTGCCCTGGGCCAGGGTGTATGCTGGGAGCCAAAGACAGAGAGGTGAAGAAAACATGTGCTCTCTGTGTAGGGAGTATCTAGTCTATTCTAGTATGCGTAGCTAACTATAACCAGCAGCTACAAGCTAAAGTAAGAAGTTCCACTGAGTACCGTCTGAATCAGTTAGTCATCAAATACTGAGCTCCTTTTATCAGGCATTGTACCATATGCTGTTAGAGCTACCAAGATAAATAAAGCCTGTTTCTTTCCTCCAAGGAGCCCCTAGTCTAGAGAGAAAGATTGCCATGGTAAGTCTTATTATAGTGGCATGAGTGAAGTACTATTATAAAGGTCACTATACCAACAAATTAAGACAGTAACTCTTACCACCCTGGTAACCAAACATGCTAGTGTTTGGATGAAGAGCTGCTGCCGAGGATTATCTTGAAGGGATAGAAGCTGAGCAGTTAGTTATCCACTAGATGTTCAACTACTGTTTTTTCTTTTTTTCTCTAAAGTATTTATTCAAGAAAAGGAGAAAGGATCGATTTATCCATTGACCATTTACGTGCAAAACTCTGTAGGAGGTGCTTTACCTATTTAGTTTCATTTAATCGTTATTACTGTCCTGCAGTTAAGTATTGTATTCCCATTTTACAGACAAGAAATTAGGCTCAAAAAAAGTTATTTAATTTGCTCAAGATCAAGAACTGAAAGTTGGTAGAACTAAGATCTGTATTGTTTTCACTCACTGAGGTGTCTCAAGTCTTAACTCACCTGTTTTGTTTTATTTTTTCTTTCTTTTCAAAGATGTGACTATACCATCTGTGTGTTTGGCTTTAATGAATTGGGGTCATTTGGAATTTTTTAATGACTCATAGCTGTAGTTAGTAACTCCTAAAATAACCGCACACTAAGGAAATTTGACCATCATGTGTTTCCATGTTGCCCTACCTTGGAAGAGTATTTCTGATTGTTTTTTTCCTTTCAGGTTGGAAGAATTGTTGAAAATTCTGATGCTGTTACTGAGATTCTAAATAATGCTGAATTATTAAAACAAATCGTTTATTGTATTGGTGGAGAGAATCTATCTGTAGCTAAAGCGGTGAGTCAGCTACAACCGTTAGCCTAAACATGCAGAGACATTAATGTCCTAAAAGACAGAGAAAGGCCTTCTGGACTGAGAGGTGGAGGTTTAGAATGAATGATTTGCGTAATAGAATTTGCAGCCTCATATCGATGGTATGAAATAAATAAATGGCATCAAAATAAAACTAGTAAACCCCTTTTATTTTCTAGAATGCACATTTCTAAATTAACCATCATAGAGCTTACATTGGGTTGCTTGATAAGAAGCTTTTTCTATTTTCTGTTGGGAATACTATGTATTTTTTCCAACTATAAGTAATTATAGCTAAAATGTAGTGAATGCTCCTTGGGTAAGCTGCGTTCCATACACTAACTTTCACATAAATCTTATGAAGTAGAAAGTACAGTTTGGTATTTTTATGACTTAAGAGATATTTTCTTTCCTTATAAGGCCATTAAATCCCTGTCAAGAATATCACTGACCCAGGCTGGACTGGAGGCTTTATTTGAAAGTAATCTGCTGGATGATTTGAAAAGTGTAATGGAAACAAATGACATTGTTCGATACAGGGTGTATGAGGTAAGACTAAAAGCATCGTTTCTGGTGCCTATAATTCAGAATGCATGAAGGCTTACATCAGAAGGCGAGATGGCTCATTTAACATGTATTTATTGAGTTTATAATCTATGTTAGGCCCTATATATACCGGGTGCTTGGGATGTAGGGATGAACTCCCAGCCTAGTGTGTGAGACAGTCATATAAAAAATATTTACACTGCACTCTGAGTACTATAATAGAGGAGATCCCATTGAAATTAGGCTGAAAAAATTAGTGTAGTAGTGGTAGTAAGAAGAAGCTTTGTACTGAGCAGTGTGCTAAATCCTCTCATATATATTCTCTTCAATTCTCACAGTAAACCTGATCCTTCATTATCATTAATCTCGCTGTTGATGGAGTCATTGACCCAAGGCCATGCAATTAATAGATTGTATATTCAAAACAGAACCGTTTACAGTCTGATTCCCTCTTCAGAACAATGTCTTCAGCATTGTTAATATTACACAATCTTGATTTTCCTTCTGCTTCTGTAGCTGTTTCTTCTTGGTCTCCTGGCTCCTTAGCCTCTATTGACCTTTAATTGTTGGAGTTTGTGAAGGCATGGTAGGCCCCTTATGCTCAAGTTCAAACCAAACTTCTGATCTTCTCCATCCACCTCATGCCCCTAATAAAAACAGCAGCAACAAACTGACCCCGTCTCCCAGTCCACGTGGCTGGCTGTTGGACCTCCAGCTTATTCTCTGTGAGGCCCTGTCCTCCCTGCCATGTATCCACTCAGTCATCACATTGTGTCAGTTTTACGTAAACTCGTGCATTTCTCTGCTTTGCTATAGCCGCCACCACCCTAGTCTAAGCTACCAGTATCTCTCACCTGGACTATTGTATTTGCATCCAAACTGGTCTGCTCCCAGTTTTGTCACCCCTAGTCTATCGCTACATGTAGTCAGAATGATCTTTTAAAAATCGAAATCTGATTCTGTCGTTCCTCTGCTTAAAATACTCGGTGTCCTAGATCTCTCAGTAAGCCCTCAGAACATACTTGTTGAACGAGTAAGTGAATAGCCGACTGATTGAATGAATGAATGAATGATTTTTACAGTCTGTTCGTTATTGTTGATAGGGGCTTTTGTCCTGATTGATGGTTTCTTTTTTAAAAAGGGCAGATATACCCAGGTATATCTGGGTGAGTGTTTCTGTGCCAGAGTAATTTCTTGTGTGTTCAATGAAGTTTTCTTGCTTGTGGAGACAAATAATGGATTTTTAAAAATTCAATTATATTAAGTATATAATTTATACTAGTATATAGTAGTATGTAATATACTTCCTAGTCCTGCATTTAACTTAAAATGCCATCTAACAAGTTTGGGGCTATTTTGACCTTTCTGCTTTTTCTGTTTTCTTTCAGCTAATTGTGGAGATATCTTCTGTGTCACCAGAATCTTTAAACTACTGTACCACCAGTGGATTGGTAACGCAGCTCCTCCGAGAACTGACCGGTGAGGATGTGCTAGTCAGGTATGTTGATGGAGAGAGTTCTTAAAGCAAAATGTCCTTTCTTGGGGGGACAGGAGACAACATCGGAACTTAGTGTGATCTCCCCTAGTAGAGCCTATGCTCAGGTTGCAATCTCATGACTGATTATGTCCTTAAGAAGGGGCTTTTTGAAAATTGCTCAGCTTACATGGTGACAACATACTGGAACTTAGCATGACAATTCAGCTACTTTTGAATAACAGTGTTCCTTGTCCTTAGACATGTGTGCTGTTTAAAAGTTGCCAATCACATGGTAACTGTCATTTTGTATGACTTAATGTGTTAACATGCACATTATATGTACATATATATATGTATGTATGTATATAAGTTTTTTCTTTTTTTTTGGCCATGCCGTGTGGTTTATGGGAACATAGTTCCCCAACCAGGGATTGAACCCATGCCCTCGGCAGTGAAAGCGCCAACTCTTAACCACTAGACTGCCAGGGAATTCCCAACATGCACGTTTTTTGATGTTGTTAAATAATAGCACTACGGCATGATAGAAGAAACATGGACTTTTGAAAATGAGTGAGAATTGGGCTTACATGCATCTCTACTACTTAGTAGCTGTTTGACCTTAGACAAATTATTGTAAGCTTTCTGCACCTGAATTTCCTTATCTCCTAAATGGAACAATGACAATTCTGTAAAGAAGATAATATGAGGATTAAGTGAATTGACCATAGAGACCACTACAATGGCCGATATAGGCTCTCAAAGAAATGTTAATTCCAGTCTCTTTACTCCCAGCCCCTATACCTTAAGTCCCCTTGAGTATCTGCCAAGTGTTTCCTTGGATATTCCACAATTTACTAACACATCCCCACTGCTGAATACTTGGTTCAAGTATTTTGCTGTTATAAGAGCGCTATAGTTACCTTTGTGTACACAGGACTTTGTTTTTCTTATCTTAAATGATTTTCTGATTGTCCTGTGTTCTTTAAATGTGATTGAATTTGTTGAACTCACATGCATAAACCAGTCCTCAGTCATACTGTTTCAGAGCATTTGAGTTACATTGTTTCAAAGCCTTCCTAATAAGGAAATTATTTTGTTAAATTTCTTTAACTTAGTATCAGACTTTGTGACATAGGAAAAAACCTTGCAAATAATCAGTTAAAATACCTTAGGATCAACTATAAAAATACTTTTTTTAGTTAATTGAGGAGATTTGGTCATGGTTAGGCTTTAGATGATACCAAAGAATTATTTTTTAAATATGTGGTAAAGGCATTATAATTTTGTGAGAAAATATTCATGTTTGACATTTCAAAATAAAACAAAGGTTGAAAAACTCTTTGAGGAGGTAGTTGTGTTATAATGAAAACAATAATGGGCCTCAAGTCAGAAGGTCATGATTTAAGTCTTAACTGCCTTGTTAAAACAATGTGATTCTGGACAAGTTACAATTTTCTCATCCTTGTGTCCTGATCTGAAAAGTAGAGCCAGGATCAGTCACCTTTCACACTTGGTGGGAAGAATTAAATAAAATAACCTATATGAAAACAGTTTATAAACTATACTAATCATATGCAAAATCTTGGCATTTCAGAGCCACCTGTATAGAAATGGTGACATCACTGGCATATACTCATCATGGACGACAGTACCTTGCTCAAGAAGGAGTAATTGACCAGATTTCTAATATAATTGTTGGGGCAGATTCAGACCCTTTCTCTAGCTTCTATTTGCCAGGTAAGAAATACTGACACTTGTGGAAATGACAGTGTATATTTGTTTTCAGAGTTATCTCTGACAGAGGAGGCCAGGGATTGTTTTCTGTAGAGCTGATTCCCTTAAGATGATACCCATAGCCCCTTAATGAAGTGGAATCTATTGCCTTGGGAGCCATGCACTGTTGATTCTAATTTTCTGGAAATATTGCTGTTTAGAGCATTAGGCTGTTTCCCTTGAACCTTAGCCAAAAGAATCATAATAAAACTACTAGTAATGATACTTACAGTATATTTCACCGATTCATCAAATCTTGAGTTGGAATCTTTATCTAATATAGAATTATTCTAGCCATTCTGTTCTAGGACTTGGTTGATTAGTTTTTCTTGAGCACTTCCAGAAATTGGATATTAATTTTAGATAGCCTCGCTTATTTTGTCGATGAACATCTCTGTTTAAAAATTTCTTCCTGATAATGACTCCAAACTTGCCTTCCTATAATTTGTATCCGCTGGTCCTTGTTCTTTGTTCCTCCCTCTTGCATATGACAATGCTTCAGTATTCGGACCCAGCTCCGTTGACACCCTGGGGTTTCTATTCCATCAGGACCACACATCACAGGTCCTTCAGTATCTCCTCATGGTCTGTCTGATTTCCAGGCAACACAGTACTGTAACCTTTCTCCTCTTTCTGGCCTGAAGTTTATTAACTGTCCCATGAAAACCTAGGGCCCACAATTTATGCTATCTTCTTTTTCTATTAAAATACATTCTTGTAAATATCTTTAGGATTTGTGAAGTTTTTTGGAAACCTGGCTATCATGGATAGTCCTCAGCAGATCTGTGAGCGTTATCCTGTCTTTGTGGAAAAAGTCTTTGAAATGACAGAAAGTCAAGACCCCACCATGATTGGTGTAGCAGTGGACACAATTGGAATTCTAGGATCCAATGTTGAAGGAAAACAAGTTTTACAGAAAACAGGTTGGTATGCCTTGTTTTGGCTTTCCTTAAGGATATCTCTTTTTTTGGGGGGGGGGGAAAGAATTCATCATATAAGTTCATTTGCTTGTATGTTAACTGCATAGTAGAAACTACTTTTACAGATGGCAGTCTTTTTATCATGACCTTGGACTAATCCCTAAAAAGTTTCATAATTATTACTGAATTTTTTTTTTAACTTGGCTGGACCAAGCACTCTTTCCCCTCTACATCTTTCTTAAATAGTATTCATAGTACAAAGGCCATAGTCTGGAGTCAGAAAGACCTGGATTCATGTCCCAGTTCTAACACTAACTTAGCTTTTTGAGCTTCACTTACTCACTTCACTACTCTAGGCCTCACTTTCCTCATATATAACAAGTGTATAACAACTACTTCTCAGGGTTGTTGTGAATATTTACTGAAAAGACACATTTGTTTTATATTTGTATGTCAAGGAAGGAAAACAAAAATATGTTACAAGATTTTATGTTAAGAGTGATACTCTCATGGCACATTCATGAGTATCTTGCAAGTACTATGAATTCTACACACAAAAAAATGTACAGGGCTTCCCTGGTGGCGTAGTGGTTGAGAGTCCACCTGCCGATGCAGGGGATGCGGGTTCGTGCCCCGGTCCGGGAGGATCCCGCATGCCGCGGGGCAGCTGGGCCCGTGGGCCATGGACGCTGGGCCTGCACATCCGGAGCCTGTGCTCTGCGGCGGGAGAGGCCACAGCGGTGAGAGACCCGCGTGCAGCAAAAAAAAAAAAAAAGAAAGAAAAAGAAAAATGTACAGCACTGTTAAAACCCTTGTGAAATATATGTTGAAAATTATATATGCTGTTGTGTATCACAGCTAGTATCCAGGTTATATGTACTTTTCTAACTGCTTGTACCTATGACATACGATCCTTTTACAGTCTTGCAAAGAACATACTATTGTCATTCTCATTTTACAGATAAGGTAGGTGACACTCAGAGAAGTTAAGAAAATTTTCTAAGATCATTCAGACTGTGGGGCAGCTGCTACTCAAATCCAGGTCCTTTGATTCCAGAGCTCTACACTTTAACTTATATATGCTGTATTGCATATGAATGTGTTTTAGGCCTGTCACTTGGTTTCTGACTTCATGTTTATTTTTATATTGGTTTAGGTTGGTAACAGTCATAGTATATGAAAGCATACTTTTAAAAATCTCATTGTTCACTTAACACCCATTAGGATGGCTATTATTTTTTTTAAAAACAGAAAATAACAAGTGTTGACAGGATGTGAGAAATTGGAACCCTTGTGCATATCTGGTGGGAATGTAAAATGGTACAACTGCTGTGGAAACATGGTGGTTCCTCAAAAAATTAAACATAGAATTACCATATGATCCAGCAATTCCGCTTCTAGGTGTATACCCAGAGGAATTGAAAGCAGGGGCTTAAATAGATGTTTGTACATCTGTGTTCATTAACAACATTATTCACAATAACCGAAAAGGGTAGAAACAACCCAAGTGTTCATTGATGAATGAATGAATGGATTAAAAAAATGCGGTATATACATTCAAAGGCATATTATTCAGTCTTAAAAAGGAATGTAATTCTGACACATGCTACATCATGGGGGAACCTTGAAGATATAGTGCAAAGTGAAATAAGCCAAACACAAAAAGACAAATATTGTATGATTCCACTTATACATGGTACCTAGAATAGTCAAATTCACAGAGACAGGAAATAGAATAGTGGTTACCAGGGGATGGTTGTGGGGGGAGGGGAAAGGAGAGTTGTTGATTAATGAGTACAGAGTTTCAGTTTGAGATGATGAAAAAGTTCTGGAGATGGATGGTGGTGATGGTTTCCCAACAGTGTGAATGTACTGAGCTGTATGGTTAAAATGATAAATTTTAGGTTATGTGTATTTTACCACAGTAAAAAATATCTTGTTATTCTTCAAAGGAACTCGCTTTGAACGCTTGCTGATGAGAATAGGATATCAAGCAAAGAATGCCTCAACAGAGCTCAAAATTAGGTGTTTGGATGCAATTTCGTCTCTTTTTTATTTACCAGTAAGTAGATTGGGAAAGTAATGAAGAACAGTGGTGTATCTGGGGGAGAATATGTCTGTATAATACTAGTTAACTTACTATAAATGTTGACCAAATAAATGCCATCTCTCCCACTCCTAGTGAAAGAAGATAACCCTCATTATGTGACTAGTGACATTTTTAAAGTTAAAGTGGAATCATAGAGTATTAGAACTGGATAGGACCCTAGAGATTGCTTAATCAACCCCATCAAAAAAGAAACAAGACAAAACTGGGGAAGTCTGGGCTGAGTTGGGGAAGAATGCTCCAGACTGGGCAGAGCTCACACAGCTAGTTAATGACAGGGTATGAGCAGAACACAGGTTTCCTGACTTCCTAATATCTTGAGGTTTTCCTTTTCTGTCTTGCAGGCTGAGCAGCAGACTGATGACCTCCTGAGGATGACAGAATCCTGGTTTTCTTCTTTATCTCGGGACCCGATGGAGCTCTTCCGTGGCATCAGTACTCAACCCTTCTTTGAACTACACTGTGCTGCCTTAAAAGTGTTCACGGTAGGCATCCTCTTTTCCATGCCTTCTGGGACTCTGCCAGTTCAACACACGCGTACTTACAGTGAGCCAGTCTCTCTGCCATGCCCTGGGGATGCACAAGTGCATAGGAAGTTTCTGCCCTCTACTATTATTGTAGACTAATTAGGGAGACAAATATGTAAACAAATGGTTTCAGTAAAAGGTATTAGGTGCTGTGGCAAAATGTTCGAGGGTGCTGTGGGATCACAGAATTAATTCCGCATTCCTTATCTGCCATCAAGCAAGCCCTCGCTACCTTAGCCCTGGTTTCCCTCAGCCTTATTTCCTGCCATTCGCTTCTGGCACTGGCAGCTCTAGTGATAGCAGACTGCTTGCTTCATATCTCTGGACCCTCATGTACGCTCTACATTCAACACTCTTCCCTGACTTTGCTTGTTAACCTCTTATTTATTCTTCAAGGACTAAGTCGGGTGTCTCTTCAGCAAGCTTTGCCCAAACCCACAAGGTTGAGTTAAGCAGTGCTGGCTTTCCTACTTTGCATTTATTCATTTATTCAGCAAATATTTGTCGAGTTTCTTTTCTTTGCTAGGTTCTGGGGATATAGTAGGGAACAAAAGATACAAAGACCTTCCATTCATGTAGCTCATCGTCTATTGAAGGACCCAAGCAGTAAATATAATTATAAAGTTAATTGTATAATTATAGTTGTGGTAAGGATCATACCTCTGTGTTCTGTTTATTACACTTTGTTGAAAAATGTTTATTTATTGACCTATTCAACAGAGTTTATTGAAAATAAGAGCCATAGCTGATTTAACTTTGTAGCTTCAGCACTTGCTGTGGTTCCCTGGGCTCATAGAAATGTAGTCATCACTTTAGTAATCTTAATAATGGGATCTCGGGCAGCACGCTTGGCCTAGAGAGGGAGGGAACAAGGAGGGTGGGGGCGACAAGAGAGGGAAGGCTGGACTTCCCTGGTGGCGCAGTGGTTAAGAATCCGCCTGCCAGTGCAGGGGACATGGGTTCGAGCCCTGGTCCGGGAAGATCCCACATGCCACGGAGCAACTAAACCCATGCACCACAACTACTGAGCCTGCGCTCTAGAGCCCACGAGCCACAACTGCTGAGCCCGTGTGCTGCAACTACTGAAGCCCATGCGCCTAGAGCCCGTGCTCCACAACAAGAGAAGCCACCACAGTGAGAAGCCTGCGCACCGCAACAAACAGTAGCCCCCGCTCGCTGCAAGTAGAGAAAGCCCGTGCGCAGCAACAAAGACCCAACGCAGCCAAAAATAAAGAAAATTTTTTTAAAAAGTGGGAAGGCTTCCCACAGGATGTGATACAGGATCTGCATCTTGAAGGGTACAGGATACCTGTCAACTTCAAGAATGTTGTTTCTAGACTGTTTCACCCTTGTCAGTAGTCACTGTGATGGTCATTTTGGCTCCTGCACTGGTATTCTCATGATTTGTTTTTTTCCCACTCTTCTACGTTATGCTCCACTTAGCCATAGTTGTAGAGATAATTTTTGATTTACTGGTTTGGGCAGCTGTTTTTATTTCAACCCATCCATCCTCAACTATTGTGAAGTAGGCTGATGTTTCTCAAACTGTAGTGTCTTGTTAAAATGTAGATTCTCATTCATTGCTTCTGGAATAGAGCCCGAGATCCTGAATTTCTAACAAGTTCACAGGTGATGCTGAAGCTGATGGCCTGCAGAACACATTTTGAGAGGAAGACATAGGCTGTAAACTTGATTGTGCCTTGTTCTTCATTAAAATATAGTAGTGAGGTTTTTAAAAACATTTTTAATAAACGTTGCTTATTCATTATTTTTAAATTTGGAAAAGATTGAGACGTAGAAATTTTTTAAAGCACATAGAGTCATACCTGTTTGGTATGACTTTAAGGTGTTTCCTTTTAGTATTGGTATTAGTATTTATCTATTTATTGGTGTAATATTTCAAACATACAGTCATACCTTGCTACCTCTGCCCAATCCAATTCCCCTTCCTCCCTCTCTGAATGTAATCACTGTCATGAATTCAGGGTTTACAAGTGCATGCATGATTTTGTACTTTTACTATCTATGCATATATGCTTAAACTACAGTATTTTAAATATTCTTAAACTTTGCAAATGGTATCGTGCTCTTCATATCATTCTGCAATTTCCTTTTTCTCCCTAATGTTATGTTTTTAAGATTTATCTATATTAAAAGACGCAATTAGAAAGTCATTAGTATTTCATTGTATAGCCACAGTGTGTCAATCTCCAGTAAATGATTTAGATAGCATCTATTACAAATGATGCTACAATGAACATTCTCAAAAATATCCTCTTATGCACATCTATGAGAGTTTCTTTAGGGTAGTCTTCTTCTCAAGTCTTTGTCTTGATTTTTCCACTGTTGTAATCACGCCATATGTATAATTTGGATCTACTTTTTTCATATAACAGATTTACTTATCCTTTATAAACTTTATTCTTAATGTTTAATTTATTATTGCTATATACCGTAATTTACTAACTCATCTTCGCACTATTAAGGATTCATAGTGTACCTTTCACAGTGTGATGAGCATCTTCGTTTACAGATTTTTTTAATATTTTGATTATTTTCTTAAGTTAGAGTTTCAGGAGGGAATTTACTTGGGCAAAATGTAACATTTTTAAGGTTCATGTTGCCAAATTTCTTTCTAAGGTTTGTGCCATCCTATTAACAAACTTAACTTAAGGCTCAGAGGAATTGTGTTCTTTCCCCCTTCTATTTCAGGCCATTGCAAACCAACCCTGGGCTCAGAAACTTATGTTTAACAGTCCAGGTTTTGTAGAATATGTGATGGACCGGTCCGTAGAGCGTGACAGAGCTTCAAAGGATGCCAAATATGAACTGGTGAAAGCACTTGCCAATTCTAAGACAATTGCAGAAATCTTTGGGAACCCAAATTATTTGAGGCTCAGAACTTACCTGAGCGAAGGTCCATACTATGTGAAACCTATTTCCACAACAGCAGTGGAAGGAGCAGAGTGATTTCTTCTAGAGTCTAGACCATTTATTGACCAAAATTTCTCCTGAGGCATTTGAATCCATCTGCATTTTACAAAACAGACTTCCCTCCCACCAGAATTATCATGGAGTGTCTAATGTAATTTTATCACCAACATTTGTTGTGTTTCTACATTGAAATTCAACGTAAAGCCAGGAAAGCAGGTAAAGTTGATCGTAATTGAACCAGATGTTTCTCAGATTCCTTTGGCTGCCTTAATCTTTGCAAGAAGATGGAAGTTTTGTTCTTCTCCCAGAAAATTTTCGTGGACTTACCATCTTATTTTAAAATCCACTTTAACTAAAATGGAACCAAATTGTTTCTGACTTCTTTCTATCCCCCCACTCCCTTATTTTTTTGGTCTGTTTTTCCCTTCTGATTCCACTTTCAAAGTCTTGGATATAAATATTCTTTGAAAAACAAGTAATATGCAGTCTTAAAATTATGTTCCCTATACTAAGAATAAATACTTTTAATAAGGTCTCTTCTGCTTTTTTGTTACTATTATTCCTTTGAAAAATAGATAATAAATCTTTTTAAAATGTTTCTAGTGTTCCTCGATGCTTTTTTTTGCTGTTTATCAAGGCATCTTACTGTGTTGTGGTTTTGGGTGGGGAGGAGTGATAACATGCTAAACCAGAAAGGTCCCCAAACTGTTATTTTATTTATTGGTGGGTCATCGTTGTTGAGAGCTTTGCTTTTAATTTCTGAGATCCATCAGGTCCATATTGAGTTGATCAGAGAGAGGGAAACTGACTCCTAATAACTAGAGTCAGAATGGAGGGGTCACTATGCCTAAACCAGGATACCATCTTACTGATTAACAAAGGATGCACTTGCTTTTCATTGACAAAAAATGTTCCCACCTGTTTTCCAGTGCTCTGCTCTCTAAACAGCAAAGTGATCACCAATCCAGAGGTTTCTACATGAATATGTTATCAGAGTGTGATGGTTCAGAATGGAGAGATAGGTTTCTTTCAAGCCATGGTGGTGATGTTGATAAACCAGCCCTGCTCTGTTACAAAATGATTCTCAAGTGACTGGAATTTTCTTGTCCCCAGATTAGTCATCTCTGTTCCGCCATCTCTGGTATCCGTGAGTCCCCTTTTTCCATCTTTCTATATGGGCCATTTTCCTACTGCTAATACCACTAAATTTCTGTTGTTTTAAGCCACCTAGTCTGTTGTACTCTGTTAGGCATCTTTAGGAAACTAATAGAGTGTATACATAACATGAAATGTGTATTTGTTGCATCCCGTTTGTAAAATACTGCCTAATTAGGACTTGATGAAAATTGTTTCACAAAAATTAGAGATCCAAGTCTTTACACTAGTGAGATTTAAGTTAATATATACTAGGTAGCTAAAACTTTTAAGTGTAATTCCACCACTCAGATTACTAAAATGTTTTATCTTACAGACAAGATGAACATTTTGTTACATTCCTTATTTAGTGTTTTCCTTTAATTCTGAGAATTCTCAAAAATCAGTCACAGCTGCTATCACTGAGTCATGACAGTTCCATAGAATGTGATTTTTAGAAATCCATTAATTGTAAAGAGAAACAAGACTCTTGGTTATAATTAAATTTAATGTTCTCTCTTTTCTAGACAAAAGGTATTATTTTGAAAAGAATTATGCTACACCAACTTAAATTTCTTAAAATGAGATCTCAATTCAATGTAGTACATCAGAGCACTAAGAACACTGCAACCTGCCGAGTACAATCAAAGATTCAGAGAAACTACATAAAACACAAGGAAGGAGGGACACTTTCTGTAACAAGGTAGGAAGGAATTTTTAAAGAACACACTTTTAAGAAAAACAAAGAAATCCTAATCACCATAATACATGACATTATTTTTTATGGTACCCATGTGAAAAAGTTTAAAGCTGTCAAGGTATGTCAGAAGTTTGCAGGAAATGAGCCCATAGTAGGTTTCAAACAGAGTACATTCTTTCCCACTGTTAATTTCCTTCCATGCCAGGGGCATTTCAGCATCTGTAGTTTCTGAGGATGTGAAAATGAACTTAAAGCAACATCTGTTGTATCTGATGTGGCTTTTCCCAGAAAACCTTGAACTGTGTATGGGTATTAGGCCAATGGATTTAGCACAAATTCCTACAAACACATCAGCAGGCACCATAATGGGGACTTCTTTGAAAACTACGTACATCATCCGAGCCACATCTTGGGACATAACAAAGGCCTCACCACTGCAGTAATCTGGGTAGTACTCTTCTGGGTACTCACTGAAAGGGGCAAATTCTTGGCTATTAGGGTCTCTGTTGGGTGTATCCTGATGGATAACTCTTCCTACATAGATATCTTCAAGGTGTTCTTTCAGATTGAGGAGGTAGTCTACCAAGCTTGGTAGATTGACAAACATCTCTTCATCAACCTTGAGAATGAACTGGGCGTTAGGGCAGAAAGTCACAGCCCACTGCGTCATGGTGATAATCTTCAGAGTTTGGTTCTCAGCACTGTCCAAGAAGATTCCTTCAATTATATCATTATTCTTTTGGGACTCTTTGTCTATCTCTTGCTGGGCAGTCACCAAAACAGGCATTCCCAAAGCAAACAGTGTGAGAATGGGATGCCCTCGGACACTGGTCATGTTACCCCAGGTTTTCCTGATGAGGTCCCGCCTTGTTCCATTTCCTGGGCTACTGAAGATAAGAGAGAGCAAAAATATGTTCTTCCCTTTACACACCTCTGACTGGCTCAGGATATAGTATTTGGAAAGATTACTTCTTAGGGGCTCCATGTTCAATTTTCTTGCCTTATCCTTAATTTCAAGAACTTTCATATCTATATAAGGCAAAGCATGCAGAAAATATTCTTCCACAAAATCAGCCCCAAAAAGCAAGGCATGAAATAGAATAACATTAAACAGAATGAAACACCACTGGTGAGTCCGAAGTCTGCAGAATGTCACCTAAATAAAAGAACACACATTCAAGCTCCATCTCCATTTCTGTTTTCGTCCCCACTGAACACTATATGTACCTCTCACAACACTTAGCACTACACTGTTTTAAGTGTTTATTATTTAGTTCTGTTATTTGTCTCTCCCACTATGTCATGGCCCCCTGGACAGCAGGCATTATCAATAAAATGCTGGTTGTTTTCTTGCTTGGAGGAAAGCCTACTTACTATATACAAGGCACTGTGTTAGACACTGGGGAAGCAAAGAGAAATCAGACATAGACACATGGATATAAAGTAACAAGTGCCATTGTGATAAAAGCCTACAGGAAAATATATGATATTCTTTCTGGAATTGAAGCACTTGGATCAGTTTCTTCTCTAACTACAAAGGTCAAAGGCTGTTTTTCAATGGAGTGGTAGCTTTTGTTGGCCACTGAACAATGGCTACTATCAAACATTTACATTCTTCTAGTATGACTTTTCAATTTAACAATAAATTCTGACATTGTTTTGACAATGTCCCCTAATCCATCTGACGCATCTATCAATATGGGCAGATTTCTGCTATCTGTATAGCACCTCTTCAGAAATCTAGGACATACCTGTGCCAAGCTTACTCTACCTCATCAAAAGAGATGGAAACTTTCCATCTAGAAGAGCATATACAATGTAGTATTGCAATATAACAGAGCCAGGGGACATTGGAGGAATTAAATCTCTATTCATTGGAGCTTCAATCAACAAAGACTCCCCTAATGACACTTACCTCTTCCTGAGCGCTTGCTGGGGGCAAGGCACTTGTGCTAAGCACTTTACATGCCTGAACTCATTCAGCCCTGGTAATATCCCTTTCAGATATGTTATCTTCAAACTTAAGCTGAGCATACAGGCAGTATAGGAATTTGCCCAAGATCTCTCAGTGAATAAGAGGGTGAGGTAAGGCCATGATTTGAACTCAAATCTGTCAGATTTCAAAGCTCACTCTTAACCACTAGAGAATCCTGAGTTCCATCTTTTACTTTCCCGTGTCTATTGAATAGGAAAAACCAACAAAGCAAAACAAACTCACAATTATAATCTGAACTCCTTTCCATTTTCTCAGTTCTGATGATTTACACACAGAAGAAAATTCAGCCTACTAAAAGCTTATTTTAATAGATATAAAATGCTTCAAAGATTATAAGAAACTTGCCTGCATGTTGTCTGTGAACGATTTCAGGGCTTTGGAAATTATTGAGTCCAGATGCCAAAGTATGCCCAAATGTATCTCAGGATCACTCAGTCTAACAGCAATTGAGGTACAGTACCTTGTGCCTGAGACTTTAAGGATAAGGTTTCTTGTCAATCAACCTGAGCTTTTGTCCCAGAATACCTGCTGGCTCCATAGGACAGCAAGTGCTGATCATGTTACAGCTAGAGTGAATCCAGAACAAAGACTAGAAAGCAAACCTCTTCAAATGCTTCCAACCTTATTTACCTCTTGAAAATGATCCTGGTGAAGTGCCTGGTGAAATGTGTGTGGGAATTGAAAGAACAGTTAGTTCACCTATATCATCTCTCCATAGCATCATCACAGAAGGAGTGCATCTCAAGAAACTAAATAGTTGGAGTAGTTTCTGCTCCCTGGTACCTGCACATGCAACAAATGTGTTAAATATCAAGGGATACTTGTCATCCCTAGTGGGTGCATTTTTTTTCTACCCAAATAAACTTATGGTGTGGTTTGGTTTATGTCTCATCAAGAAGGATTTTGAATTCCTAGTATAGGCCATGGAAGAACATTCCTAAATAAATTATATGTCATCCATCTACCTTTCCCAGGCAACTTTATCTCAAAATGGAAAACGTGTAGTCCATTTTAGCCTGAATCAGAGAAACTAAGCATTTGATGTTTGCAATTTTCCTATTGCGTGAATGTGTAGGAATTACTCCAAATACCATTTGAGCAGCAAGTTTATGAAAGAAAGAAAGAAGGAAGGAAGGAAGGAAAGAAAAAACATCCAGCATATTTATATGTTCCTGTCACATAAGCAGTTGTAATGAACATTCGGTTCCTACGCCAGGCCATATTTCATGTTTTTCTTTTTGCGTGTTGATCTTCCTACCTGCCATTCATAGCAGTTTTTGTAGTTATTTGGCTAGGAATAATTCATTACATTTTAAAGTTGGCTATGTTTTCTCAACAATCATTGTGCAATCTTGGAGATTTTTGCAAAGTGGGAATATATATCCTAAAAAAAATTCAAATGAAAGGGAATTTTTACATATACTAAATTGAATAGTTACACAGGTGTTGGATTTAATTAAATACAAATTCAATTTTGCAATTTTCTTTTCATTTTTTAATGAGCCATAAATTTTGCTCCTGGATAGCCTCTGGGCTTAAACTTAGACAATTTGGTTTCTTTGTCCATGAGAGGTTGAAACAGTGTTGTCTCTGGGGCAGCTCCATCTGGAATTTTCAGTTTCATTCATCAAACTCCTACCATCCTGGGGTTGAGACCATTTGCTGCAAATAGATAGGGGTGCCTGGTTTTCTTGATTACCTTAGCACTGCCTTTTCTTTCATAAAGTTTATCCAATCTGTGTACCCATGTCTTCCTAAATTTTCTTGTAATGTTGTCATCAGTCACTCTCTGGCTTCGAAGTTCACAGAGGCTTCCTGTTGCCTACCGAATCAAATCTGCTCTCTTGAGACCTTTCTGGACTCCATACTTAGTTTCCACCACAAAGAATCAACTTTTTATTTCCCATGTTTCAAGAGCACCCTAGATGTGCTCTACCACTAACTGGACATACGGGTGCCTTATTGTCTATATACATGTTATGTCTATACGTTGTTTGACTTTGGACACCTCTCTTAAATTCTCCCTCTCTCCTCCGTAAAGTAAGCATAATAAGAAAAAGTGCCGCACAGTCGGTGCAAGATCAGATTGGATGACGGACATAAACCTGCGGGACAAATCCGTGTGTACAGCCTGGAAGTAAACTTTGGTCCATCTGCCACAGGTCTAAGCGGACCTACGCATGGTCCGCCTCCCTCTACGCTCCTCAGCTCTCCCAGTTCCCCTTTAAGGCGGGGCCGGAAGTGCAGCCGCGTCCGCCGGGCGCCGCGGGTGGAGGGACGCGCGGAGATGACGTAGGCAGCACCGGAAGCCGCTCCCCTGTGAGGCTGCGGACCCGAGCAGCGGCCGCAGGTCCAGGTCTGTATATGAGGCGGGCCCGGGTCGGGGAGGGGGTTGCCTGGCGCCGGCGCCTCTGCTGACCCGCCGCGCCTCGGGCTGTTTGTCTTTCTCTCCCTGCAGGCGCCATGGCTGCGGAGCGGACCCGGCCGCTGCGAGGCTCTGGCGGCCCGAACGCGCCTAGTCGGTGTGAGCCCGGCGCGAGGTCCCGGGCCCCGGGGCGCTCGCTCAGGTCAGTGCCGCGCGGAACACGGCTCCGGGAGCAGGGGACCCGGGAGCGACGAACGGGTTGAAGGGATCTGGAGTTGATTTTAGAGATGGGAGAATTGAGTCTCGGAGTGACTGCCTCCTAGTGCCTCAGTTTCCTTAGCTGCGAAATGAGTTAACAGTCATGTCCCAGGGCTGCCATGAGTTTGAAAGATGATGAAGTGTGGAGAGGTGGTTTATGAAGTATAAAGCGCTGTACTAATGTGAGGGACTGCGCCATAATTGTGGGTATGCCATGGAAACAGGTGTGTATGTGTAGTGCTGTTTGCAATAAAGATAACAAGGTTAATGCTGAATAATGATGGTAATCGGCATTTCTTGTAGGCTTACAGTGTGCGGGTACTGTGCTAAACGTTTTAAGTGCATTATCTTGTTTATTCCTCTTAAAAACCCTTGTAGGGTTACCTGTTCATGGTTACCTTTTGTAAGTGAGGAAACTGGGCTTGAGATCGGTGAAGCGATTTGCCCAGGGTCACCCAGCAACAAGTGGTGTTGCAGAGCCCTTATTTCAGAAACACTATTTGTATTCTTTCAAAGCTTTTAAAAATTCATCTTAAAACTGAAGGCGGATTTACATAGAACGGATATTCACACGGTTTTAAATTCATAAAGGGACCCTCACCCTTATTCCTCAGCCCTCCAGCATTCTCTGGAAGCAACCAGTGTTACTAGCTTCTTGAATATTCAGAATATAAGTATGTAAGTTCATTTAGATAAGTTCAGAGCCTCTGTACTCTTAAACTGCTGGCTATACTTAATAAGAAAAGAGAGGGAAGATGAAGCCAAGGGCAACAAGTGTCTTGCTTTCTGTCTTGATTAGGCCGGGTCCTGAGGGAGGAGAGGAAAATGCATTCATCATGTTTAATCGAGAATGTTGTATCTTTAGTAAGATCTGGGGGTATAGGTTTGGTTTGGTTTTGGTTTTGGAGGGTGGGGGCTGGGACAGATGTTGCACCTGTTCCTTTCTGTGGGACCCTGGGACAGTCACTCCACCTTTGGGGCCATAAATTTCCTCATTTATTAGTTAAGGGCAATTCTGATACCTTCCACGAGGTTGTGAAAATCAAGTGAGGTAACATCTATGAGTAGTACTTCAGTCTGTCAAACCAGTACAAAGATGAGAGTTGCCTAAGGGAACATAGGGAGTTAATGGTAGAACCAGAGACCAAACCCAGGTCTCCCATCTCCCAGTTTAGGAATCTTTTCATCATCCACCTGTTTCAGAGGTTTGTGATTGTTACTATTGAGGGCAGAAGGGCAAGTTTAATGTTTAGTCTTAAGTGAGGGGGAAAAAAAGGATGAGACACCATGGAGTGTGGAGAGGGTGGAGAGAAAATGCACCTGGTGGGAAATCATAGCCTCAAGTCAGTAACTGCCCTTAATTATAAAATTAAATTCCCAGTAAGTTTGAGCACTTGAGTTTTTTGGTCTGTATATTTTAAGCCATCTTAAGATAAACTGTGGTAATATCATAGGGTTGAAAGGGATGTTAGTGGAGCTTTCCTGCCAGGTATTCATAGTAATAAAACTTACAAGGGCCCTGTGCTAGGCATGTCCCTACTCTGGTCCTGATTCTCACAGCCCTCAAGGTGAGCTAGCTTCCATTTTACAGATGACAAAACGGAAGCTTAGAAGTTAGTTGAACATGTCCATGATCACAGAGGAAGTGGCTGAATCAGTAAAAGGTTTGACTGCTCCAAAGCATTTTCATTTACCTCATTCTGCCTCTGTATCCAGCTGTCCTTGACCATTCCCAGTAATGGGAAGCTCACCACTCCGGAGGCAGCTGTTCCATTATTGGAAAGCTCTGGTGTTTTAAAAGCTCCTCCTTCAGTTGAATTGAAATCCCACTTCCTGAAGTTTTCCCCGTGGGACCTTTGCTGCCAGTACATGATATTCCTAGAGGCTCTCTAAGAGTTCAGTTTAGACCTGTGACCTTAAGAAAGTTCTCTCCAGAGTCAGTTCAATTTTTTAGAGAAACAAAAGCTGATTTTTTTTAATAGTGCATTCTGCAAAGTTAATGGGGCCTGCTCTATTTTAAAAAGATTCCTTTTTCATGACAGTGAAAGATGAAGAACTGGAAAAGAGCCTCCCGTAAAGGGTTCAGTAGCTTAAAGGGCAATTTCTAATGTAAGAGTGGGAAGAAAAATTCTTATTAGGAGTTAGGAGAGTATATAAATATCAGAAATGGCTGGGTTTTTAAAGGTGCTCGTTGGAAAAGTCGTCCCATAATCTCTGTAGTGTCACGGGTACATTGATTTGGCATGCTGTATGATGTCTCTTAGTTATTTGGTAATGATATCTTTTTCACGGGTATTATAAACTTGCGTTGTGTCCATTTAAATGACAGTTCGTCTTACATAAATGTCAGCGTTTCTGTGATGGACCTGTGGCATACTGTGTGTGTGTGGCGGTGCAGGTGAGATAGAGGAAGCCCCCCTGCTTCTTCACTGTAAAAAATGATGCCTGGGCAGATGTTTTGGTTATGTTTTTAATTGGCCAGTATTAACTAATTAGCTGTTGTGACATTTTGTGAATGTCCACAGAAACTTTTTTTTTTGGTCTTGCTGTGAATGATTTTTTTAAAGTAAAACTTTTCCAGAAATTTTATAGATAAAAGGTTGTTAGGATACAGAAAAAGGAGGAGGCTTGTTATTTTGGTTTTTTGTTTGTTTGTTTTGTTTTTTGGCTGCACCGAGTGGCTCGTGGGATCTTAGTTCCCTGACCAGGGATCGAACCCAGGCCTTTGGCAGTGAAAGCGCAGAGTCCTAACCACTGGACCTCCAGGGAAGTCCCAGGAGGCTTGTTATCTTGTGTTAACTTGATAAAACTTTTGGTCAAATCATCGTTTTTTGGCAGCCAAGTAAATCCTTAAATTAATAAATCCTACCTAGCCCAAACCCTGAGGGTTAAAGTCCATTCACTGTTCAAAAATATTAGACAACAGATGATGTGATTGGAAGAGGTTTATTTGCTTTGACTGCTTTTTGTCTAATAACATTCCCACCAAATTTGATATTGGGAAATTAATGAAAATGATTTTTACATACCTTAACATTAACAAAGTTGGACGATGAGATCTGGATATTTGTGTAAACCTTGATCTAGGTGACATATATGGAAAGGAGTTTATTTTCCTCTTCTAACTTAATTTGGACATAAAGGGTTTTTTTTAATAAATTTATTTATTTTATTTATTTATTTTTGGCTGAATTAGGTCTTTGTTGCTTCGTGCAGGCTTTCTCTGGTTGCGGCGAGTGGGGGCTTCTCTTCGTTGTGGTGTGAGGGCTTCTCATTGCGGTGGCTTTTCTTGTTGCAGAGCATGGGCTCTAGGCACACGGGCTTCAGTAGTTGTGGCTCGCAGGCTCTGGTGCGCAGGCTCAGTAGTTGTGGCGTACAGGCTTAGTTGCTCCGTGGCATGTGGGATCTTCCCGGACCAGGGCTTGAACCCTTGTCCCCTGCATCGGCAGGTGGATTCTTAATCACTGCGCCACCAGGGAAGCCCTTAATTTGGACATAAAGTTTTTAAATTAGTATGATAATCTGATGGGAAACTGAGGGATCAGATTAGAAGGAAAGTTTTTATTCTTTTTTTTAATCATTGAAATGTTTCAACATATGAAAATAGAATAAAAAACCTCCGTGTACCCATCACCCAGCACTAATATCTACCAACATGGCCTATCTTGGGAACGATGGTTTTTACGTGATTTGCTTTATTTTTTGTTCTCTTCCTGTTAGTTTAGTCCCCGTTGTTAAGAGTGTGTTGACACCTTGACATAGTATGTTTTGCTGGATACTTGTAAATTTTTTTTGTTGTATCTAGCCCTAAAGGGGAAGGTGGCATATAATCAGGCTTGGTGCTCCCAGATTCTATCACCAGGTTGCAGTTCTCCTGGTGGTAGCTGGCTTCAGAGAGAGACACTTGGTGTGTTTAGAAGAGTACTGATCTTGAGAGCACTGGCTTTCAGTCTGCTCTGTTGGCTGTAGGCAAATCACTTACCTTCCCTGACCTGCAGCTTCCTCATCGGCAAAGTGAAGATGATGGTCCCTTTCTTTGGGTGTTTTTTAAGCATCAGAGTTACTAATTTGTCTTATTTGTGCAGGCTTCCAGGACCCTCCTGGCTCTCTGGGGGTACATGAGGTTAAGAGCTGTCACCAGCTCATATGAGGCTTATAAAAACAGACTATGTAAGGCCAGATAAGGCCTTTGGTAATTCACGTTATAACAAGCAGTGCCATAAAGGAAGTGGAAGAACCAGAATACATGAGCCGTATAACTTACTGCATCTGCTTATTTTTCTTCCCCAAACCTTTTTGCCTGAATATCTATTGCAAAAGCCAGTAGTCAGTTCTGTGATTCTAGTAACAGGTCACGTTGTACCTAGCATGATGACCAATGTCTCAAATTACTGCTCCGGAGACTTGTTTTCTGGTTGTCACA
This sequence comes from Orcinus orca, assembly GCF_937001465.1. Lineage (NCBI taxonomy): Eukaryota > Metazoa > Chordata > Mammalia > Artiodactyla > Delphinidae > Orcinus > Orcinus orca. Next base: position 107,062,530 of record NC_064564.1, on the reverse strand, counting down.
TCCTTGTGCTTATTTTTGTGATTTTAGTGCCCAAATAGAGTGTATTAAGGAAATGGTATTATGATGGTTTTGATGGGGGTTCCATTGTATAGAATACACTGTTTCATAAGGAATGAATACTCTGTAAATCTTTTACTGTGGAGATGCATGTAGCATGTGCTAGACTCCAAAAGGAGCAAATCACGCACACACCAGCATAAATTTCATTGAGTTATGTTTTGAGGTCATGATTTGTTAAAGTTTGATTTCACAAATGTATTTTCTTTTGTGTGCATGGAAATTTTTCAGATAAATACAGTGTATTAACTGTAAAGTTGTAATGTAACTAAGCATAATGTTGTAATGCCAAGTTTTTTACACTAATTTTTAATACTTCATTTGTTAGCAGTCTTGCTTGAACGGTCATTTTGAGCAGAACTAATACAATATTTTGATGTGCCACAGGTAAATTTTTCCATAACCTTATGGAGAGAAAGGACTTTGAGACATGGCTTGATAACATTTCTGTTACATTTCTTTCTCTGACGGACTTGCAGAAAAATGAAACTCTGGATCACCTGATTAGTCTGAGTGGGGCAGTCCAGCTCAGGCATCTCTCCAATAACCTGGAGACTCTCCTCAAGCGGGACTTCCTCAAACTCCTTCCCCTGGAGCTCAGTTTTTATTTGTTAAAATGGCTCGATCCTCAGACTTTACTCACATGCTGCCTCGTCTCTAAACAGTGGAATAAGGTGATAAGTGCCTGTACAGAGGTGTGGCAGACTGCCTGTAAAAATTTGGGCTGGCAGATAGATGATTCTGTTCAGGACGCTTTGCACTGGAAGAAGGTTTATTTGAAGGCTATTTTGAGAATGAAGCAACTGGAGGACCATGAAGCCTTTGAGACCTCATCATTAATTGGACACAGTGCCAGAGTGTATGCACTTTACTACAAAGATGGACTCCTCTGTACAGGTAAGAGAGCCTGGAACTTTTTTTTGCATTTCATAGAGTGTAGTCTTACAAATAGAACAAAATACTCCTCAGGCTTGAGAATGGCAATTGTTAATTATATATCTATAATGGCATTATCCCTCCATCCCTGACTGGTTTTTCTCCTCTTTATCCTTTTTCACTCTGAGAAGACAATTATTTTTATAAAATTTTATGAGAAGAAAGCTCCAGACATTTTTTTAAACGTGATGTGTGTCAGAAAGCTCTACTTGTTTCTGTGCTTTTCTTCCATGTACAGTCCTCCATGTTGGGTTTTTTTTTTTTTTCTATCAGCTATGATTTTAGGGGAAAAAACAGTAGAAAAGTTGCTGTCTAGTCCTAGCAAATAGGTCATTTTGGAAGAATTATATAACCTCTCTGTTTGTTCCCTTGTCTGTAAAATATGGAAAAGGAGATATTTCTGTCTTGCTCTAAGATCCTGTGGTGAGAAGATTTAGAAGAGTTTGGGCATGGGAATGAAGACAGTTGGGTATTTTAAAACTAAGCAAGTAGTTAGGTAACTTTTTATAACAAATGTAATCATTAAAATTAGAATTATGTGTATCTTCCAATTATAATGGGCATGTGTTTCTACATGTGTGATTATAATTAGTGCCTATGTTTTAGGCAATACATTTGGATAGGTGTTGTAAATAATTCTCAAGCAAAATTTAGAATGGCTCTAGGCAGTTCTTAACCAATGATAGCAATGCCTATTTATTTCCATCATATATAATATATATAGTATAGGGATACTCCATGTTCTGGATGATTAGAAATCATCCAGGATGATTTCTAATAAACACTTGAGTATTACCTAAATTACATAGTTGTCATTTTTAATAGTATATACTGTTCCTTTGTGTAAATATATCATAATTATTTAGCCATTTCCGTATTATGCATATTCAGGTTGTTTCTATTTTTATGAATATTTTTGTTTGCATTATTTTTTCCCCTTGAATTATTTATTTGGGGCAGAAGCCTCAGAGTAGAATCACAAGATCCAGACGTATGAATAATTTTCTAGCTCCTCTTAAATGTCCTTTCCAGATACAGTGGATTGATGCTATGCCCACAGCAAAGTCTAAAGTAACCTGCTTCTCCCTCAGAGTCCTACCAGACTCAGTTTTAATATTTTTAATAATTAAGAGAGGTATGATTTCTCAATATTGTTTTAAAATGGCATTTCTTTATTCATTGAGGATGTACATTTTCTCACGTGGTGACATTCTCTGAAATGCTAGACACTTTGTCAGTTTTATAAAATAAACATTAAATTTAAGGCATTTCATGGTTTTGTTTGTTTGCCATCCTGAAATTACTCCGTGCTTACATTATTTTCCCTGTCCTATAAAAAGCCTGATTACTGGAACAACATCATTTGTTCTTTTACACTTTGATGTACTTTTCCAGCTGTGGTGATGGCTTTTCAATATCCTTTTCGCGTCATGATCACCGGCAGGTAATTTTTTTTTAAAGATTAAGATGCCGTATTGCCTTTGAGCTTCGCATTTATTCACACTTGGGTCAATACTGGCAGTTGACTCATTTTCAGAACCAATTCCAGCTTTTTTTTTTTTTAATTTCTTGTTAAACTTCGCATTTAAAATGCCGTGAAACCTGTTACTTGTCACAGAAGTAAATGGAATACATTCACTGAATTCCTTAACTACCTGGACAGTTAATATCTGCAGATAACTGTGGACCCAACCGTGCATTTTAAGATTATTCTCCAGGTGGGTCTATATGCTATGTTATTTTTAGTATGATTAAATTCACCAGGTTGGCGTATGGAAAATTATGCTTTGTTTATTGAAAATGATCCAAAGCATTAGTTTAAAGCAGCATTCCTGGGACTGTTAACTAGTGAGAAATATTTGTTAATAGAATTAAACATGTGTTTGTATCACTTTGTTACTTAAGAGCTTGTATTTTCACTGTGGTTGAATTGGGAAATTCTGAATTTGGCAATAAATTTACAGTGACTCTCAAATTAGCCCTTAAGCAAGCAATAAAACAGTATTACCAAAAAGATCGATAATGCTAAAAATTAACATGGTATGGATTGAATGAGGTAGTTATTCCGCTTATTTCTGAAATGGTAAGAAAGGAAACTGTTGTGCTTTGTGCTGTTCAGTAGGTATTTATTTATAAAATGCCTACTGTGTGACAGACAGACTGTGTGAGGGCATGCATAGCTGAATTAGAGCAGTTCTTTCTGCAGAGAACGTACACACTGGGATCAGGAAGGTAACCTGATTAAGTAAAGGTCTCCGTGTGAACTGTGGCTAATAAGAAAACACTGAAGTGGATAGTTGCTGCTCCACTGTAGTAAATTATTGCCATGTGGGATTCAGGCTCAGAGTTGTCAGATCTGACTTTTCAAGAGAAGCCCCAAGTCTAAATTTTTGTGAAATACCCTCATTTTTTTAAAAAGTATTAATTTTTAAGTATTATTCAGAATTTTAAAATATTGTGGTTGGGTCATATTCAACCTATAAGTGGCTGTGTTGTAACCTCTGGCTTAACATTCGAATGGGAAAAACGAGAGCTATAAAAGAGGTATGATCAAATGATATATTTAACTAGGCTTACTGTGATGAACATTTCACAGTATATACAGATACCAAATCATTACATTACACACCTGGAATTAATATAATGTTATATGTCAATTATATCTTAATTAAAAGAGAGACCAACCAAAAAAGTGATACTGTTGAATTGTATGAGGGAATAAAATTATATAATTGTTCAGAAGAAGGAATGATTTCTTCCATTTGGGAAAGTAGAGCAGCGTTTATGTTGGGTCTTGAAGAATGTATAGATTTTTGGAGAGTTGAGATACACAGGGCTTTCCAATAGGAATATCAGCATTCGAAAGGGCCAAGCATGAAGCATGGAGGATGAAAATAAAGAAAACCCATGTTGGCTGAAATCTTAGAATATAATTAGGGAGAGACTCCTAGAGTATAATCTGAAGAAATAGGCTTGGGCTGTGTTTTCACAAGCCTGGAATGCCAGGAACATGTATTTGGACAGTTTTCTATAAACTATGAAAGATTTTTGAGCAGAAAAAGGGCCGAGTTCAGAGCTTTCCATTTCAGATAAGCTAGTGTTTCTTGTTTCTGTCAGACCCAGGTCCTCTTTGGATGACATATTTTACAGTATTCTCCTATCATGAAGTAAAAATCATGGAAGTAACTTATCTATAAGTACACATTTTAAAAATCAATATAATACCCAAACTTTGATCCAGAGGAGAAATAAGAGGACTGTGATTTAAAGTAATACATATTGAACACGTGCTCAAGCATGGCTTAGAAGGTGGTAAAGTAATCAGATGTTTACACCTATGTGTACTATTACTGTGAACATGACAGCTGTGAATGCAGAATGTTGTGTTTGTGTCACACATTTGTATCATGTTGTATTTTGTATCATCTGTGACACCATCTTTTCAAATGGTGAAAGACTCTTAGCAGAGTTCCCAGGAAAGTACGTCGTTCCTCAATTTATCTGGTAGTTACACTCATAGAAAATTAGGTATACAGTTAAACTGCTGATACTCTTTGTAAAACAGATTTTAGGTTCAGTCAGATAACTAAGATTTTCACTTACAAATATCTGGCAGAGCCTTATGGAATGTCATACAGAATACAGATTCTTTTTGTGCTCTGCAAACATTGCAGGATGTCCAGCATTCCTGGACTCTGCCCAGTAGATGCCAGTAATGTCCTCTCATTGTGACAGTGAAGCCACCCTAGAAATTTCTGAAGTGTTCCCCCTAGGAGATGATACTAATTCTGTTGATACCCTTTGACATAGACACATCTTGCGCTTGCAATTTAAATGACTAGTCTTGCAGTTTAGATGAGCTTAAATAGGTCTAGATATAGGATAGTCAGGGTAGAGATTTTTAAAAGTAGCAGTTGCAGAGAAGAGCAGCTATTGAAATAGAATTGACAGGATTTGTCAATGAATTGGGTATGTGGTAAGGAATAGGGAGATTTCAAAAATGGCTGAAGGCTTCTAGCTGCGTGTATAACTAGGAAGATAGTAGTAGTAGTAAAAGAATAGAAAATGAAGGGATAAATTCAAGAGGATAGATGGAATTCAATTTGGGATGAACTGAATTCAGTTGGATGTCTAAGTGGAGATTCCCACAGTATCTGGAAATGCTGGGTGAGAGCTTTGGAGAGTGCTCAGGGCTAGAGAGAATGATTTAGGAGTTAGTCACATCACAGCTATGGCTGTAAGTGAAATTTTAAAAGGAGATGGAGAGAGGAGAAGATAGCATAGGAGGATCCTTTGAGTGTGTACTCAGAGAAAGGGGAGAGGTAAAGAAACAAGGGTAATGAAGAGAGTTTCAAGAAGGAGAATGAAAGTTGCCTGACTTGAAGAGGCACTGGTAAATGTTTATTCAGTTGGTTAACAGAGTCAGATAACTCAGAGGGGTGGTTTGAGAGCTGAGATCTGATTCTACCAGTTAAATATTTAAACTTAACTTGATAAGATAGCTTACTCTGTTTGGGTTACGGCTCATTTTTCTGCTTACCTTTGTTACATTACCCATCTCTGTAATTTTTATATCAAAGATGGTTTTCTGAGTTGAGAGGGCTTTTTCCCCCTTTTATATAATGAAAAATAGTCTACATTTAGTTCCCTTTCACTTTCCTCTACACCGTATCATTTACAACCTCTTTACCCAACCTGATTGTTTTCTGATGTTTATTAGGGTGTAAAACTGAATGGCCTCGTGTTTTCCTATATAAACTAGTTTAAATAATTAATTTAGATAATCTCCTTCCCTTTTTTTATCAGATTGTGGTAAACTATATGATTTATCATTTTAACCATTTTAAGTGCATTGTTGTGCAGACATCACCACCATCTATCTCCAGAACTTTTAGCATCTTCCCAAACTGAAACTGTACTCATTAATCAATGACACCCTATTCCCTCCTCCGCAGCCCCTGGCAACCACCATTCTACTTTCTGTCTCTGAATTTGACTACTCTAGGTACCTAGAATACCTAGAGTAGAATCTTACAGTGTTCGTTCTTTTGTGACTGACTGAATTTCACTTAGCATAATGTCTCCGTGGTTCCTCCATGTTGTCACGTATGTCAGAATTTCCTTCCTTCTTAAGGCTGAATAATAATCCTTTGTATGTATAGGCCGCGTTTTCTTTATTCTCCCTCCTAGTTTATAACTGGCCTTCCTGCTTCCAGTTTTGCTCCCCTTCAAACCATTTTCTTTGATGCAGCCATAGTGATCTTTCAGAAATGCAGATAAGGTCATAGTTAAACATCCTCCCGACCGAGTTCTCCAGCCTAACCTTGCCACTATTTCCCAGTCATACCGAACTGTTATCAGTGTCCATGTTTTAGGCAATGCATTTTGACAAGCATTGTAAATAATTCCTAGGTAGCTTTTAGAATGGATTCAAGTAGTTCTTTATGAATCGACCCCAATGCCTATTCACGTATATTTATGTAATATATAGGGATATTTAATAGGTGCTTTAATAGTTATATTCCAGCGATTGGTAAACCACGAGTTGCAGGGGCTGGATCCAGCAGAGTGGAGTAATTACCACAGAGACTCTAGGGCTCAAAAAGCCTCGTATATTTACTGTCTAGTCTTTTACAGAAATTTTGGCTGAGCTCTGGCATATACTGCTTTTTTCGGTTGAGGAGAGGGTGCTGATTACTTTATTCATCCTTTAGATTTCAGCTAGTTAATACCTGAAAGTTTGGGGTTTTTTTTTAAGCCATGAAATTCCTTCTTCCAACAGTCCTACAGCACAGCCCGGCTTAACAGCAGAGTAGAGGATATAGCTGTGGAGCCAGTCGCTCCATCTCCTGAGGCATGTTCGTGGAACACCTCGATGTTGAGGTGCACGATTGTAAACTCAGTGGAGCTTCACCTGGGGCGCTTTCTCCTTTTATCCCCCCCTTGTATTTGCTATGGGCTTTTGTACTGCCCACCACTTACTGTACTGAAGTGTTATTGTTTGTTTAGCCTTTTTGTCTTCATAGGAAGACTAAGCACCATAAGAGCAAGAGCCCTGCCTGACACACAAGTTCTCTAAATATGGGTTGAATGAATGAATGAATGAGACCCTGGCTGAACACTGGCAATAAATCAGAACCAAGCTAAGATAGGATCTGAAATGATTTCTTTTCCTGCTTTGCTTCCTAGAAATATAGTCACAAAATGCTAACTGGACCAAAAAGCTGAGAGGACCTTAAAGATTATCTAGACCTGTGCTGTCCAGTGTGGTAGCCACTCAACACGTATGGCTTTTGAGCGCTTGAGATACGGCTAGTTCAAACTGAGATGTGAAATAGGAAGTACTCACTGGATTTTGAAGACTTAGAATGTAAACTATTTCATTAATTTCTATATTGATTACATGTTAGATGATAATATTTTTGGCATACTGAGTTAAAAATATTAAATTATTTTCCCTGTTTTGTACTTTTTAAAATAAATTTATTTATTTTTGGCTGCGTTGGGTCTTCATTGCTGCGCGTGGGCTTTCTCTAGTTGTGGCGAGCGGGGGCTACTCTTCATTGCGGTGTGTGGGCTTCTCGTTTGGTGGCTTCTCTTGTTGTGGAGCACGGGCTCTAGGCGGGCAGGCTTCAGTAGTTGTGGCACGTGGGCTCAGTAGTTGTGGCTTGCGGGCTCATAGAGCGCAGGCTCAGTAGTTGTGGCGCACAGGCTTAGCTACTCTGTGGCATGTGGGATCTTCCCGGACCAGGGCTCGAACCCATGTCCCCTGCATTGGCAGGCGGATTCTTAACCACTGCGCCACCAGGGAAGTCCCCTTTTTTTTGTACTTTTTAAAGTAGATGTTAGAAAAATTTAAATTGTGTATGTGTCTTGCCTTATATTTCTATTGGACGGTATTGTTCTAGATCATTGGTTCTCAATGCATTGCTAATACATTAGAATCACCTAACAAGCTTTTACAGTAATTAGATCCTACCTCAGATGTTCTAAGTTAGAATCTCTGAAGATAGGGCCCTGCACGTGTGTTTTGATAAAGCTCCGCAGTAGATTCTGATGCCTCATATGCCCATTGAGAACCACCAGCCAAATCTCGCCTTTCATTTTATAGAGAGGAAACTGAATCCTTAAATAGTAAAATAACAACAAATATAGTCTTCATTTCAGTATGCTCTCATAGGGTTTGTCCCAGTTGAAATTCATGCTCTGCCTCTTTCATAAGTGATAGCTATTTTTCCATTGTCTGAAACAGTGGCTCTTGATCAACCCTTAAAGGTGGCATTGTGGCTAATTTTATTTAGTCATTTAAACTTTTAGAAAACTGATCAGTTGGTGCTTTTCCAAGATACCATGTCCTTATTACAGGGACTACATTTTTGTAGCTTCAGAATGGTTTTTTCTTTGTCAGTTCTTTTTTTTTTTTTTTTTTGGCTGCTCTGTGCAGCATGCGGTATCTTAGTTCCCTGATGAGGGATCGAACCTGTTCCCCCTGCAGTGGAAGCGCAGAGTCCTAACCACTGGACCGCCAGGGAATTCCCTCTTTGTCAGTTCTTATTCTTACTTTTATACAGGTAAATTGTGAGACATGTGTTCATCATTAGGATTTTAAATGTGATTAAGACAAAGTCCTGAATTGTCACCATAATCAGTATAATATTTTCATCAGAGGCAGAAGTAAAACCTACCCTCTTTTCTGCAGAATCTTAAGAGGCTTTACAAGCTCTTTGTTGAGTTGTTGTGAACGTCTGAGAATAATTTATGTCTAGTTTTCTTTGAAGTTCCTTCACATATTTCAGGATGGCTCAAGAAATTAGCAGTTAGTCTTTGCAGAAATTAACCAGTGATTGGAGGCTTATCTATGATTTGCCTTAGAGTAGAACATGTTCCAGCAGACAACTTTACTATTCACCATTCTTTATTTGTTCAGAATTGTTGGGTAATGGACAGGCATGCAAGTGTACACATCCAGTCATAGGTGGTACCCACCATTTTGAGCTTAAATCAGAGAGCTCATGATAGCCAAAAATTTGGGAGAATTTACAAGTGGAAGCACCAAGGGGTGCTTTAGTCTAACACCACGCTATAACCTGGAAAGTTAAGGGAAAAGGACTAAACCAAAAGGCTTGGATTCAGTCCCAGGGCTGTTAACAGTATTCTGGTGACCCAGAGCAAGTTGTGTTACTGTCTCCACGCTTTGGTTTTCCCAGCTATTAAGTGAGAGTGCTAGAGGAGGTGACTGTTAAGGTTCTCCTTTAAGAATACTATGGTTTGGGGAATTGATTTTCCTTCTTTAGTGTTTGTTTTCTTACTAACCTCCCTGTTTTTCTCTTGAAGGGTCAGATGATTTGTCTGCAAAACTATGGGATGTGAGCACAGGGCAGTGTGTTTATGGCATCCAGACCCACACTTGTGCAGCGGTGAAGTTTGATGAGCAGAAGCTTGTGACAGGCTCCTTTGACAACACTGTGGCCTGCTGGGAATGGAGTTCCGGAGCCAGGACCCAGCACTTCCGGGGGCACACGGGGGCGGGTGGGTTGCCTTTCTTCGAGGGTTTCAACAGCTACTTTACCCTCATTCCTTAAAGCCAGGAGCCAAGAATGTGATCCCTTTTTTGTTTTTGTTTTTTAATTTAACCTGTCTTTCCCCCAATTTCTTTCTCAGTCACTACAGTTAATACCTTTATTCAAGTTACTCTTTTTTGGAATTTTCCCCCTAATTTTGCTTTTCCTTGGCCCATTTTTTAACTCTTATGTCCTTTATACCCTTATGCTAGGAGAGGCAGTTCTTCTTTTCCCCTATTTCATTTATATCCTATTGAACAGTCACCCCCTCTGTTTTGATCAGATTCCATACCTCCAAATTGAGTAAGTGCTACACTTGTAAATTCAGTCCACTCTATTTGTAGAATTAGGACTGGAAATCATTTGGAGTGACTATACAGATTACATCAAATTGAAGCTTGGTTGACAATAATTTTACAGCAGCCTTAGTTTGTAAAAAACTGGTCATTTGAACGTACCCTTCAGATCTGAGCTTCTCCCTCTGCTTCACTGTATTTTGGAGCTCTGTGCAGAAATCATGTTGATGTAGTTCCCAGCCTCTTGTGCAGCTGCTCCCTTCTTCCTTTCTGCCCTTTACCCACTGCATTAGCCCCTGAGAATCATAGTCTATGCTCTTGAGACACTTATGAGCAGCCTTCCTGTACTCCCTAAACAGGTTGAGTTTCTCTGCTGTAGGTTTCCCAATACGTGTGTTAACACTTACCATATCAATACAAGTAAGTATGATAACCTTGTTTCCCCACCAACCTGTAAGCTCCAGAAGGACAGGGATCCTGCGTGTCTTATTCACACTTAGGTCCTGAATTCCTTGCACCGTACCTGGTACTCAGTAATTCTTTAATGTAAACCTAGCTGTTTTGTGGCAAAAAACCGAGTCCCCCCCCATTTTGTTTGTCATCCTGTACATTTTTCTTCAGTCTTCTCTGCTACCACTTGTTCGTTGTAGAAATTAATATTTTGAAGATATATGACTTAACATGGAACTTATATATCAAACTGAGTGTAATATTCCACAGTGTCCAGGGTTGTACATTGACTTCCAGGTGATTTTATACCTGGTCAGCTTTGAGAGCCCTGTTCTAAAAAATTTCCTCTTTGCTGTTCCCTGGACATTGCTGTGGCTTTACCTAACTCCATGCCTTTGCTGTTCCCTCTACCTGCAGTATTCTCTTTCTTTTCTTGATAAATTCTACTCATCCTTCAGGGCCCATCTCCAATATCGCCTCTTCCCTGAAGTCCTCCCTGATACCCCTGGGCAGAGTTAGTCATTCTCCTTGGTGTTTCCCTAGCAAGAGGTAAACATTTATTTATCTTTTTTTTTGGACTTCCTCTTCCACCCCTCACTTAGTCTGAGTTCCTTAAAGAAAAGAGCAGTGTCTTCATCTTTGGGTCCCCAGTATTCCTTTAGAGCTTGGCAGGCATTTAAAAAACAAATATTTGAGTACTTGCTATACTCAGGCACTGTTTTAGGTGCTGGGGATAGAGCTCTAAAGAAAATGAGACAGTTTGAGAGAATGGCTCAGTCTGACCTTTAAGATCTTTGTTTTGTTTTTCTCATTACACTGGCTTTTCTTGAGTATGGGTATTGTTTTGCAGCTTATACTCTTGACGTTTTATCTTACTGCAGTAAATAGTACAAATATGAGTTGGTCCACTTACGTTCTGTTTTTCCTGCATAGGCTAGATAAGTTACGTGTAGTATCAGGCAGGCAGTCCTGAGAAGAAATGCCATTATCTACTACACTGGTTTACCTCTCACTCGGAACCTAGTACAAGTATAAGAGATCGTACTATTCCAGGAGCTTTTCATCCTTAGAATTATAAGCTATGATAATAACAAGAATTTTGAAATGGATATATTTTTTAGCATAAAATTGCTAGCTGAGAAAGCATCATTCCTACAGTAGTTCTGGTTGAGAAATTATACAGTTGGGCAGCTAGGGAGAATAAATGTAATTGAACTCTACTATGAAAGACCCACAGGCAAAGGCGTATTTTAACTTTGTGTGTGTTGTATATACTAGTGTTTAGCGTCGACTACAATGATGAACTGGACATCTTGGTGAGTGGCTCTGCAGACTTCACTGTGAAAGTATGGGCTTTATCTGCTGGGACGTGCCTAAACACACTCACCGGGCACACAGAATGGGTCACCAAGGTAGGAAGACTTACAGAAGAAATGTTGACATCAGTCTTGCTGAGGGTGGGGGAGCTGGGGGTGGGATGGAGGATGGTAGATGCTGCCTCATAAGTGGTAGATGAGTCATAAGATGGGATAGATACAACCACAAAGCATGATGGTGTATAACAGTGGCCAGCATGTAAAAGACACTCAGTAAATAGTTTAATGAATGAGTGACTTATGGACATGGAAATATGCCCACAATATATTAGGTGGGTAGAGGGAGCAAATAAAACAGGTTACTTACAAAAAACTATGTAGAGTATGACGACAGTTTCTAAATGTGTTTTTGCACTAAAATGTTGAAGATGATTATTTCTTGTGGAATTGAGTACTTTTTTCCCTTTAGGATAAGCATATTTTTAAATCAGAAAAGTAATTTTCATTTTAAAAAAGAAAATGCTTGCGAGAAGTGGAAGAAAAATGTACAGGCTCTTTAAAAGAACATTGTGCTGGTTTCTAGCCACTTTTATTCAACATATAAGTGGAAGTCCTAGACAGAGCAGAAAAAGAAAAAAAGGGATCCATGTTGGAAAGGAAGAGGTAAAGCTGTCAGTATTTGCAGATGCATGACATTTTGATGACTCCACCAGAAAACTGTTAGAACTTGTAAACTACATGTAAAGTTGCAAGATGTAAAATCTATACACAAAAATCTGTTGCCTTTCTGTACACTAATAATGAACTATCAGAAAAAGAAAGAAAGAAAACAGTCCCATTTACAGTTGCATTAAAAAGAATAAAATACCTGGGAATAAGTTTAACCAGTACATAACAGAAAGACCTGTATATTGAAAACTGCAAGGCATTAATGAAGGGAATTGAAGTAGACACAAATAAATGGAAAGGTATTTCGTGCTCATGGATTGGAACAATCGGTATTGTTAAAACGTCCATACTACCCAAAACAATCTGCATATTCAGTGCAATCCCTATCAAAATTCCAACGGCATTTTTCAAGGAAATAAGACAAATAATCCTAAAATTTTGGAACCACAAAAAAACTCAAAAAGCCAAAGCAATCTTGAAAAAGCACAAAGCTGAAGGCATCATGCTTTTAAACTATATGACAAAGATACAGTAGTTAAAACTATGGTATTGGCAGAACAGACACATAGATCAATGGAACAGGATAGATAGCCCAGAAATAAACCCACGTATATATGGTCAATTCATTTATGACAAAGGAGCCAAGAATATACAATGGGGAAAGGGCAGTGTCTTCAATAAATGGTGTTGGGAAAACTGAACAGCCACCTACAAAAGAATGAAACTCAACCACTGTCTTACACCATACATAAAAATTAACTCAGAATCGAATAAAGATTTGAACTTAACACCTGAAATCATAAAACTTAAGACTAGAAGAAGAGATCATAAGCATCTTGACATAGGTTTTGGCAATGATTTTTTGAATCTAACACCAAAAGCAACAAAAGCAAAAATAAATAAGTGGGACTACACCATACTAAAAAGCTGCACAGCAAAAGAAACTTAACAAAATTAAGAGGTAACCTACTGAATGGGAGAAAATATTTGAAAATTATATATCAGATCGGGGCTAATATCCAAAATAGATAAATAACTCATACAACTCAATAGCAAAAAACCAAACAGTCTGATTAAAAAATGGGCAGAAGATCTGAGCATTTTTCCAAAGAAGACATATAGATGATAAATGAAAACAACAACTAACAAGTAAATGAAAAGATGTTCAGCATAATTAATCATCAGGGAAATGCAGATCAAAACCACAATGAGGGAGTTCCGTGGTGGTCCAGTGGTTAAGACTCTGCGCTCCCAGTGCAGGGGGTCCAGGTTTGATCCCTGGTCAGGGAACTAGATCCTGCATGCCGCAACTATAAAAAAGATCCCGCATGCTGCAACAAAGATCCCACACGTGGCAATGAAGATCCCACATGCCACAACTAAGACCCAGCACAGGCAACTAACTAAATAAATATTAGGGGGAAAAAACCCACAATGAGATATCACGTCATACTAGTTAGAATGACTATTATCAAAAAGACAAGAAATAACAGGTGTTCGTGAGATTGTGTAGAAAAGGGAACCTTTGTTCACTTTTAGGGGAATGTAAATTGGTGCAGCCACTACGGAAAACAGTTTGGAAGTTCCTCGAAGGATGAAAAATAGAACTTCCACATGATCCAGCAATTCCACTTCTGGGTATTTATCCAAAGAAATTGAAAACACTAACTCAGAAAGATACATGCACCCCCATGTTCATTGCAGCATTATTTACAATAGCCAAGATATGGAAACAACCAAAGTGTCCATAGATGGATGAAGGGGTATATGTATTGAAATATTATTTAGCCGTAAAAAAAAGAATGAAATCTTGCCATATGTGACAAATGGATGGACCTCAGGGGCATTATGCTAAGTGAAGTAAGACAATAAAGAGGCAAATACCATACGATCTCTCTTATAGGTGGACTCTACAGGGGAAAAAAAAGCCAAGCTCATAGATACAGAGAACAGATTGGTAGTTGCCAGAGGCCGGGGGTGGGATGTGGGGAGTGGGAGAAATGGGTGGACAGTGTTTTTTGGTTTTTTAGTTTAAATAAATTGTGAAGAAAGGGAAGGAGGAAGGAGGAGAAAATAATGCTCGCAAGAAGAACCAAAAATGTACAGGATCTTTAGAAGAATGTTGTGATGTCTTCTAGTTTTCAAAAAAACGATTGCTGTGAGAATCAAAAGCCATGTAAAAAGTGGAAATGCCATGCAGAAACACTTTTCTTGAGTTTATCGTGCTATTCTGTGAGGGGCTAAGGATGCAGGAATGAGCAAAACAGACCCAGGCTTGATGCGAATGTTAGTCTAGTAGGAGGAATAGTTATTAGTAATTTCACAAGTTCACAAATTGTGTTAAGTGCTATGGAGGAAAAGTGCAGGGTCTAATTCATTTTGATTCAGGTAAAGCTTTTAGAGAAGGGGCCAAATGTGAAGAATAAATGGGAGGTAACTGTGTAAATGGAGTGTTTCAGAGGGTGCCGTATGTGCACAGGCCCTGGGGTGGGAAAGAGCCTAGAACATTTGATAAGCTGATGCCCTGGAAGGCCAGCGGAGCTGTGCTGTAGTTGGGGGAGGTGTGGGAGAGGGGCCATCATGTACGCTTTACTAGACCTCATTAAGGATTCTGGATTATTGTAAGTATAGTAGAAAGCAAGTGATGAGTTCTGAGCAAGAGTCTGGTGTAATTTCATGTTTTTAAGAAGATAACTGCTGGGCTTCCCTGGTGGCGCAGTGGTTCAGAATCTGCCTGCCAATGCAGGGGACATGGGTTCGAGCCCTGGTCTGGGAAGATCCCACATGCCGCGGAGCAACTAGGCCCATGAGCCACAACTACTGAGCCTGCGCCTCTGGAGCCTGTGCTCCGCAAGAGGCCGCGATAGTGAGAGGCCCGCGCACCGCAATGAAGAGTGGCCCCCGCTTGCCGCAACTAGAGGAAGTCCTCGCACAGAAACGAAGACCCAACACAGCCAAAAATAAATAAATTAATTAATTTAAAAGCAAATTTAAAAAAAAAAGAAGATAACTGCTGAGTGAAAAATGGGTTACAGTGCGGCACAAGTGGATGCAGGGTGGCCAGTTAGGCTTTTGCAGTAGTCTAAGCAAAAGAGACCCACGGCTTGGACTTGGGTGGCAATAAAGAAAGAGAAGGGCATACACGAAGGATGTGTCTTTAAGGTAAAGCCAACTGAACTTACTCATGGGGAGCAAAGAAGAAGAAAGAATCTGATGACTAGTGGCTTTTAGACTGGGTGGGTGATTGTGTGAGAAGACCAGTAATACCACCGAACTGTACACTTAAAAATGGTTAAGATTCTACGTTTTATGTTATGTGTATTTTAGGACAATAAAAACATTGGGAAAAAAAATTCTGTACTGGGTGCATTCAATTTTAAATAGAAAAGTTATATAATACAAGTTGGTGTTATGTTAAAAACAGTGGACTTGGGGCCAGGACACTGACTGAGATGTCTTAGATAAGTTACTCTTCCCTTCAGGGCCTGAGTTTCATCATCTGCTAGATGTTCCTGTGAGTACTAAATGAGATGATGGGACAGAACCCAGCAAGGTGCCTGGCACTCAGTAGCAGGTCTGTCAGTTTCATTTGAATCTGCAACCCAGGCTTCTGAATGAGTGAGCCTGGCCTCCCCTCTCACTTTATGCTTATTTATTCCTAAAATAACCAGAAGCTAGTGTTTACAGATTATCCCACATGCTAATGGAATGTTAGCTTCCATTACATTATTATTTTCTTTGTTTTATTTCATTTTCACTACAATTATTTGAGATAATAGGTGCCCCATCCCCTATTTTAAAGATGAGGAAACTGAGAAATGAAGAGGTTAGATGGTCCTGCCCAAGGTTGCAGAGTCAACATATGACAGATTCTGGTCCCAAGTCGAGTGCCTTTCCCTTTATGATGCACATGCTTATGAAAACAGGTCCTTTGTATCTACTATGTGAATGGACTTTTTTCTTTCCTATCCCTCACATTTTTTATGAAGTCACGTTTTATAATTTTTTTTTTTTTTTTTTTTTACGTTTTATAATTTTTAAAGTCAGTCCTAATGTTTGCTTCCAGACTAAAGCTAAGAGTAAATGCTGCCAACATTAGACACTTTTAGGTCTTGCTAATAATCTAAAGAATCTGGTAATAGTAAAACTCTTAGTAAAGGTTAACTTGTGTTATAGTTAACATAGAGTTATAGATTACTCATATACCATATCATTTTGAGCTCTTTTTCCTATTTTCATAGGGGTAGGAACAGTACTAAAAGGATCTTTCTGTAACATGGATATTTATTATTTCTAGGTGGTCTTGCAAAAGTGCAAAGTCAAGTCTCTCTTGCACAGCCCTGGAGACTACATCCTCTTAAGTGCAGACAAATATGAGATCAAGGTGAGGTTTTTTTTCCCTCCATTACTTTGCCTTATGAAAGAGTGTGGCACGGGGGGAATATTTCAAGGGAGGAAGGAATGTCTTTAAGCCCTCTTAAACACACTGGAAAGAGAATTGTTCATTTTCCTGTGTTCTAGGCAGTTTCTAACTCTGATTTGTAAATGAAGGGGGAAAAAATCCACAGAAATTTATCTTCGATGCGTTCTTACCTTTTCTTAAGACATATATCTCCTGCTCTCCTCAGTTCTTAGATCTAAAGTATGAAAACATAAACATTTACTTGTGTCATAATAATAGCAATTTGCAAAAAAGTTTACAGAGCACTCTTACATGTGTTTTTATTGCATCTTTTAAACTGTTCCATATGGTAGGCACTAACCATCTTCACTGCAGGAACTAAGGTTCAAAGAGGTTAAATATTTTACCCAAGATTACGCAACACATATGTGCCAAATCAGAATTTGAACCCATGCTTCAGCTGTAAAACCTGTGGTCTCTCCAGTTTACTTCACTTTGTATTTGACGTCAGCAAACACAGGCCACATTGTTTAAGGACAAGCTTTTCTATGGTGATGTGATCTCTCATCTTTCCTAATTTTCTCTTATCTGTAGATTTGGCCAATTGGGAGAGAAATTAACTGTAAGTGCTTAAAGACGTTGTCTGTCTCTGAGGATAGAAGTATCTGCCTGCAGCCAAGACTTCATTTTGATGGCAAATACATTGTCTGTAGTTCGGCACTGGGTCTCTACCAGTGGGACTTTGCCAGTTATGATATTCTCAGGTAATATTCCCTTGGACCTTTACCTTTAACAGTCTTTTGCAGTTTAATAATAAAGGCAAGGGCTTCCCTGGTAGCGCAGTGGTTGCGAGTCCGCCTGCCGATGCAGGGGACTCGGGTTCGTGCCGCGGTCCGGGAAGATCCCACATGCCGCAGAGCGGCTGGGCCTGTGAGCCATGGCCGCTGAGCCTGTGCGTCCGGAGCCTGTGCTCCGCAACGGGAGAGGCCACAACAGTGAGAGGCCCTCGTACCGCCAAAAAAAAAATAATAATAATAATAATAAAGGCAAGACTAAATATTTCCATAAACCAGTTAGTAACTTGCTTTGGGGAAATGTTTAGTCCATCAGTTGTGTGCTGACAATCTCACACATAAAAATGTTTTAAAGGCAGTAATTAAATTAGAGTTATATGTTAGAATGTAAAGGGTCTAGATTCTAAGTCGTCTTGCTTTGAGTTACTTCCACTTTAAGAATTTCTGAATTCCCCTTCCAGCTTCTCTGGAAAATGAAGAGTTTGGATGAAAAGATCTTTCAGATCTCTTCTAGTTCTAATATTTTAAGTTCTACTTCCTGGTCAGTTGAAATTCTGTGTTGAGGGATTGAGTGGCTTTCTGCTGACTAGCAGAAAGACAGAGAAACTTGGAGAAAGTTACAACCTGCAAAGTTTCTCTCCAAAGAAAGAAATAGAGGTCTGTAGACAAATAATTTTGTGATTCACTGTATATCATAGACCCCTCTTGGAGACTGGCGGTATCTGTTAGCATATTGGAGGCTGATGGAAGCCAGTGACATATGGTGATTAAGAGAACCTACTTTGGTGATAAATAAACCTTGGTTTAAGACCTAGTTCTCTTTCTTATGAGCTGTGTGATTTTATGTAAGTTTCTTAACCTTTCTGTGTCTGAATTGTCTCACCTGTAAAGTAAAGTTTAAATGAAATGCCTGTAATGAGGACCTAGCAGACGACCTGACAGGTTTTTATTACTAATAGGTGTGAGAAGTCGTACATAAAGAAACCTGTTTTAATTTGTTTAACCTACTGTACTTCACATGTATTGTGCATAGAGCCCTGGTTTTGAGGAGCACATGTTAACAGCTCACAGAATTAGTGTTCCATAGCATGCTTCAGGAAGTGCTGGCCTGGGGACAGAAACTGAACATTTTCTTCATTGTTTTTATGCATGACTGTTTGAGGTCAACTTGTATGGAATCTGATCCCGCTAGCCCGCAGGACTTTGGTGGGCCCAGTCTCTCTGGTTGTAAAGTTACAACCTCATTTATGTCTTCCTGGAGTTAGACCTACATTTCTAACCAGTTAGATTTCCAAGCTGTCAGAATAATTTCTAGAAATGATTGATAATTACATTTTGACAAAGAAAGACTGGAACAGATACCAGAAAACATTAGTCCAACCTCTTCATTTTATAGATGGGGAAACTGAAGCTGAGAGAGGATAAGGGCCTTGCCCAATATCCCACAGCTCATCCTAGTCCAGCATCCATCCATCCATCCATCTGTGGTTGGATCATCGGGCAGGCATATGCTTAAGGAACCAGCAAGCCAGAGAGAAGGAACTTTTGAAAGAACTTGATTCTTTGCAAAGTAAGAAATTGAAGTACATTTGGCCATGGGTTCCGCACCCACAGATTCAACCAACTGAGGATCAAAAATATATATTAAAAAAAAAGAAGTCCAGAAAGTTCCAAAAAGCAAAACTTGAATTTGCCATGCACCAGCAACTATTTACATAGCATTTGCATTGTATTAGATGTAAGTAATCTAGAGATGGTTTGAAGTATACAGGAGGATGTGTGTAGGTTATATGCAGATACTGCACCATTTTATACAAAGGACTTGAGCGTCCATGCATTTTGTTATCCAGGGGGGTCCTGGAACCAGTTCCCCACAGATATGACCTTAGTCACCGTGGGAAAATCAGATCTTTGATAGTTTAATATTGTTTTTGTTTTGAATTAAAATTTGGGAGAGAGGGGTGAAGAGGCAAGGTGGAATAGAGGTATTATAATCTGATTAATGCTTAGAGTTTGAGAGTCTCTAAAGGTTTAATTTGATCCTATATTCTCGTGCTTCTTACTCAGAATGGCATATAGAGTCCAGAGTCCCAGATGAAAGTTCTGTTAATTTTTGATGTTTCAATATACTAGCTGTAACCAATAAATCTGCAAGATTGTTTGCTGCTAGCAAGTACTAAGTTCAGATTTTTTTATTTTTTGAAAAGGGGCTATTTTATCTCTTGCTTTTTCCCCTCAAACATGAACATAACAGCCTCTTTTTGAAATCTTGTACAAATCCTGTGGCCTCAGTTGCCAGGACCAGGTTGCATTCTGTAAGCTTTGATGCTAATTGAAAAGAAAGCACAAATAGTAGCATGTTGCTCCATAAAGCTAAGCTATGGTGCAATCCCTTGAGCTAGGTTATCTCACTACAGCAGGTGGGGTTTTGTAGGTTTAAGGGCCCAGAGTGCACTGCAGGGATGTCTGTTTACAGTTCTAAAGTAATCAAAGTAGACAGGCTGTGAGCCCGTCAGGACCTGTGTTTTGTCCTGCAGCACATTTGTGCTGGGGTCTTTGGAGTCAGCTCAACTTCCTCAGGCTTAAGTCCTGTCCCCTAGCCACTCTTGTTTTCCAAGTTTCTGGTCATTTTCTGCTTGTGTTGATGATGTGGGACTTACTAGACTTTCCTGCTGCTTCCCCCAGTTTCCTTTGGCTCTCTCTTGTAGGAATTTGTATTTTCCCATGCTTACTGCACCACTTCTCTAGTCATTAGCAGATAATTATTTATTTAACCTGTATGTTAGGCACTGTGATGTACACTGGGAACCAGCAGAGACACTTACCAAATTGTGGAAATGACTACCCAGGGAAGGCTGACTAAATTAAACAGCTGACTACATTCAGGTGTTTTCATGGTTGGGATAAGAGCAACAGGGTTCAGGGTACTTTGAGACCCTGCCTAGTTTGAGGAGTAAAGGAAAGCTTCTTTGAGGAGGAGATTGGGGCCGAGCTGTAAAGGATGAGTAGACGCATTTCACTAAGCGCCAGGGGCGAGAGTGCAGCGAGGAGCATTGTAGACGCGAGGGCAGAGTCTGCTGAAAGGCCCCGAGACGCCAGAGCCTGGTGCCTTTGAGTGACTGAAAGAAGGCCAGAGTGGCAGATGTGAGTGCAGTAGAGAGCCATTGAAGGGTTTAAAAGTTTAAAATATGATAGGATTAGATTTTAGTGTGAGGTTAACTGACTGGAAGGGGCCAAGGGCAGACGTGGGGGCACCCATTGAAAACTCTTGGTAGCAGTGCAGGCAAAGGTGATGTCCTGGGTCAGAGTTGGGGCAGTTCAGGTAGTAGTGAATAAATTAAAGGAAAGTTTAGGAGGTAAAATCCGTAGATCTTGGTGATTGGATTTGTGGTTTGAGATTTGCATGGTTGCCATGTTTCCTAGCTTGAGCAGCTGGGTGAATGAGCAAGCAAGGAAATGAAGAAGAGAAGCAGGTTAAGAAGGTTGCTTTGGACTGTCTGAGTGTGAGGAGCAGGTCTTACTCTTCACTGCTAAATCCCCTCCCTTCCTGATACCAGACTAAAATCTGCTCCTTTGTAACGGCCTTTCCCTTTGACCTTCGTTCTCTCTGCTAGAGCGCCTGATGCCTGGCCTCTCACGCATCCTTCACTATTGAAAGGCGATGATCATGTATAGCTTCCCTGTCCCTGCCACTTTGCTTTCTCCCCGTCTCAAGCTCATATTCTTCAGCTGTTCCTTGCTTGTCCTGGTCACCAGGCCCTGTCCCTTCTGATTGACCTCTTGGACATACACTAGTTGGTAGTGTCCTTGTTAAGATGTAGGATAAACTGGAGTCTCACCTAGGCTAAATATATTGTCACAGCAGAATTTGTATAGCCCTTGTCTTATAGCTCTTTTCCTAGTGCCTCCAAAGAGGACAGCAACTTTTCGCCTTACTAAATGTGCAGATAAGAGAGACGGAGGGTTTCGTTTCGTTTTGTTTTTTTTCATTTGTGTTCCTGCTTGGCAAGGTCCCTCCCACTTTCTGCCTTTGTCGTCGATGTGTTAGGAACTGCCAACCTGAGAAGGTTAAGGCTGTCCTCCAACTCTCACAGTTTTCTCTAACTTATTATCAATCTATTAATAAATGTTTCTGAATTATTTGGGGGAACTTTATATATTCAGCCTCTGCTGTTCTTAGAGAGGAACCTGTGTTTGCTACGTGCCGAATAGAGAAGCACTGAGTCTGAGTCACTTGGTTTTTAGTCTTTGTTCTGGGCTGGGGGAGGTTCCCCCAGGCCAGTACCATCGGCCCTCCATATCCGTGTGCTCTGCATCCATGGATGTGGAGGGCCAGCTGTACTACGCCATTTATGTAAGGGACTGGAGCATCCTCGGATTTGGGTATCTGAGGGCGTCCAGGAACCAATCCCTTTGGATAACAAGGGATGACTGTATAGTAGTTTTTACCTAGTGGTAAGAGTTGAGTGTTACCCTCTCGTTCTGACTGGTAACTAACTAGTTGTGAATCCTTAGCCAAATTATTTACCCTGGCTGTACTTTAGTTTTCACATCTTAAAAGTGAGAGTATTAAACGAGATAATCTGTAAGATCCTTTCCAGCTTAGATGGGCATTTTGTGCTTTTATAAATATTCATCTCCTTATATGCCTATGTTATATTCCCTTATCATTATGAAGGGCTCTTCTCCCCGGCCTTTTTTCTAAAGGAGGGTGAGCTTTTTATCCTCATATTTTCCTTTTTATAAAAATGTTTCATTTAACTCTAAATTTGCTGCTTGAATTTTGCATTGGTTTTAAATTTCTCCAGAAAAGATTACAGTAGCATAAACAGAAGCACAGGTGCCTTCTGGTTCATGTTTATTAACTCTCATCCTTGTAGGGTCATCAAGACTCCTGAGATAGCAAACTTGGCCTTGCTTGGCTTTGGAGATATCTTTGCCCTGCTGTTTGACAACCGCTACCTGTATATCATGGACTTGCGGACAGAGAGCCTGATTAGCCGCTGGCCTCTCCCAGAGTATAGGAAATCCAAGAGAGGCTCCAGCTTCCTAGCAGGCGAAGCGTCCTGGCTGAATGGACTGGATGGGCACAATGACACGGGCTTGGTCTTTGCCACCAGCATGCCTGACCACAGTATTCACCTGGTGTTGTGGAAGGAGCACGGCTGATGCCGCGAGCTGCGCCGCTGACTGACTTCGGGCGCCGGGGCTGCGGGTTTTGAGTGCAACCTCTGTGGCAGCCGACTGCATGAACCAAAGTTCTCACCTAATGGTATCATCACGCAGTGCACAATCATTTATCTCTGTTTGCCAGGGGACCAGGGCTCGGGGTCGGGGAGGGCTCATTTCGTTGACATACACCGCAGCATGCTGATGGGGTGCACCGTTGACTTCATTCGTACTTAGTTATGTTGGTCAGTATAAGAGGCTGCATTTGGGGTTCATCTTTCTTGAATATTGGTTTTAAGTAAAGATATTTAAATGGCTCATTAATCTGCTAATTGGTTGCCTATAAAAACACATTCAGTCTATTATTAAAGCTTTTTACCATTGCCTTTTTCTCTTTTGAAGTTGAAGCAAAGGTGCTATGATGTTGTTACAGCAACTTTTCTCACATGGGGCTTAGCTGTTCTAACAACCCGTGTTATAAAGACCACCAGGTTCTGTGACATGCATACTCTCCACCAAATACCAGTTCTAAAGAAAAGTCATCTTCCAGTGCAAATCCAGCTCTATAAATTGATGGTTTGTAACACATTCTAAACCCTAGTTCTTGACGGAGTGAAGGTGGGCCATGTCTATGTGAGGAAGTTATGTAGTTTTTGTTTCTAGGTGGAGCAAGCTGGTCCTTGGTCCCCCACGGCCTAGGTCACTGCACAGAGGTGACATGGTACAGTAGAAAGAGCACTGAGCTGGCAGATTGAAGACTGGCTCTGTTACCTAGGAACCCTGCACCCCAGGCATATACTTCTCTGGTCCCCATTTTCCCTGTCTGTATAGCTAGTTGTTAGGCTGTCACTTGGTTTCTAAGACTCCTTCTGGTCCTGTGTCTGCTGAGGTGTGCAAAAGTTGATATTTCAGTTTTGTCTGATTGCTGATTCATTGCTTCTTTAGGTTTGGAGATAATATATAAATGAAATCACTGATAGAAGGTTGTCACATATAAGGAAATCCAAACGTACAAAAAAGAATGGATAAGAGGGAATGTAGAAAATGTTACATGTTCCACTTTAAAAATGTAAGTGATTGGTAGAAGAAATGCTGAGAGCAGCTGTGGTCCTCTAGAGAGGCAGTGTGCCATATTAGAAAGAAAGATCCCTGACCCTGACTTTCGTCCTCCTTTGCCTCTAACTTGATGTGTAGCCTCAGGCAGGTTAACTTTCTGTTGGAAATGAAGGAATTGCCCTAGATTAAGGTTCGCAAAGCCACACGCCCAGGGGAGCCACGCAGATAAACATAAGTGAGTGCAGCATGCTGTGTAGGGTGGGGCTGCACCAGGGGAAGCTTATCCGGCAGGGCAGTTATGGAGCCCTAAGTGTTAGGCAGAAACAGGCCCAGTGTTTGGCAGGTCTTCTGATTTTTCAGAAGGAGGTAGAACTCCAGAATTTTATTTGTAATTCCCTAATTTTAAAAATGTTGACAGCGATTTGAAGATCATTCAAGGTGTAGTGGGCTAAACAAAGCATGTCTGCGGGCTGCCAGTTTGTATTCTCCACCCTCTCATTCCTGTAAATTAGATAATGCTGTGATTCCGCAGTGGAACTGTTTTAAAGTAACTGTCACAAACACTAGGGAGAAAGTCGAGGGAGCAAGTAGTAGGAAGAATTCAGCTCTTCCCCGTTGTGTTACAGGGGAGTGAGGGGGGCATTTCATTCACAGACCGACAGGAAACTAGTTTGAAGATGAACTTAATGGGAACCTGAGTGAGAGCCTTTGCCTGGGAATATGAGGTATTCATTCATCTTCTTAACTCTGATACAAAGCACATCTGTTTTTCAGGTAGGAAAAGGGTTGCTGGCAGAGCTGAGAATGATTCAGAGTACAGTGGGGACACAGCTCTCCCAGAATCCTATCAGCCTAGAGCCTGACAGTGGACTTCTGAATGCTGCAAAGTTAGGGTTTCAGAGAATTTTGATGGTTGGTTTCAAGGACGGGTTTAGTTAATATCCATGTTGAGGCTCTGAGGGAATTACGTAAAAGAACAATTATCTTTCTCCATCCCCCAAATCCATTTCACATTGAGTTCTGTGTGTGAGCTCTGCTCGGTCCTTCAAGAAGTGGAACCAGATTAGAAGCTGGAATCTATTTTGCAGGAACCTCAGGAGGCTTTGGGCCATGATAAGGGTAAACAACTTAACTCCTTTTCATCCAGCCAGAACAAAAAAACTGAGATTACTAATCTAATGACCATCCCTATTCCCACCTCACCATCAGATATATCCAGTAGCTTCAGAGACCAAGTGATTATAACTATAGTCCTTTGTGGAAAAATGTTTTGAAAGTGACAAACCTGAAACCTGTATGGCATGTCCCATTTAAGTTCTCAGAGGTGAATACCAAAGTTACCATCAAGGTAGTACAGCTGATTTTGACAGCAGTGCTTAGGGTCCTAACTTTGATCCTCCTCACAGAGGTCTTTGTTTCACCTGAGCATTTTATTTAATTGCTTTATGGATGCTAGCTTTATTCATAGTATTGTCAGCTTTTATACAAATGGAAAACTTAACTTATCCTTTAAAAAGAAATAAAGCAAGGTGGGGAGTCAGTGAGAACAGTGGGTAGGGGATAACTCAGTCTCCCTTCATGGAGTCAGGGGCCCCTCTGCCCTACACACTGACTTCTGCTTCCTTAGCTCAGAGGCAAGGGATTTGCCTTTGCCTCTTCTTTTGTGAATATTCTCATTTCTGAAAAATTCTTAATCATAAGCAGATAGACTCCATCTTTCTTTATGAGTGTTGGATTTCTTGAGTGGCCCTGCTGTGGTAGAAGGTGGGCTTCTTTCCTCTCCGGTTTGTGTAGGGAACCATAACAACTTCAGGCTCCGGGGGAGGACGGGGTCCAGGAGAGCTGAGGGAGTGTGGTTTTAGCAGACTTTGTTCCCATTCCAAAGGAAGCTAGTTTCCTCCAGCCAGCCCCATTATTTGAAGTAATAAGTGTTGTCAAACCTGACCTGTTAGACCTATCAGAGAAGTAGGAAGAAAGACTTCCTCCAGGATAGGGGCTAGACTTTGAAGACGTTCCACAGGAAGTACACGTGTTTGAATAGCTTTTAAATGGAAGATGGGGAATATTGCTATTTTAAGCTGTGTACTTCATTTTTCATAGTTTAAAATTAATCTGTGCTGGCCACTAAAAATGCTCAGTAAAATGTGAATGAGGGTTATGTAATCATTCTAGTATTTGTTCTCAGGAGAATGATTACTGCTCTGCATTTGTAAATCTTAGGGAGAAAAGAAATACTTCTGGAAACAGTATTACATTAGACATGAAGAATTTGTTTCTGTTAGGTGAGGCGTTTCAACCAAACAGAAGTAGCTAAGGAGAGTAGAGCCTGGCTTTATGCGTTGCTTTGGCCAAACCCAGCCAACTCCTTGAAGCCGTGACTGTTGCCCTGGCTTCTTGGGAGCCTAGAGGTGAATCTTCCCATTGTCCCTCTTCTAGTTCTCCGTACCTCCTCCTTGTCTGGGCCTCTACTGGGCCTTGGTGTCTGAACCACTTGCCATCCTCTGTAGGGAAGTGTGTAGTCAGATTGCTGCCCTAGGATGCAGCCTGGGCCAGGGCACACTGTGCCCTTTGCCTTTAGGGCCATAGAGTTGTCAGTATAGGGGAGAGGCACCTTAGGTCTGTCCCCTTGACACAGCCTTCCTACCTGGTTATGCTGGTGCTTGCCAAGATACTTAAGACAACCAAGACACTCGAGAATTCTGCAGTCCCCAGATAGGATGTCTGATGGAGAGAACAGGTTAGCATTCTTGACAGAAATGCCTACCAGCCATCTTTGGCAGTGTTCTGATCCGTAGCTCCCTGTACTTACTCTAGGAAAGTGAATTTCTTTCAGGATATATCCTCACGTGGATTACTGGATAGTCTTTGTATCACTCCCTTCAGCCTAATCAGGCTGAATGATCATGCTCAGTGCAGAAAGGTGTTTTGCTGTCAAGTTGTTTCAATGCGTTTCCGATCTCCCCCAGAATGGTATAGTTGCTTAAAGCTAGTACTACCGACTTGACCAGTGTAAACATACTTAATTATTGCAGCTTAAAGAATCCAGCTACTTCTACTCTTCATGAATATGCTCAGATAAAAATGTGTTTTTCTGTATTTAAACCTGGCAAATTATGAATTCAGATGATAAAAGCTCACAATTGTTTGGTGTCCACATACTCAAATTGTGAACATATTTCACTCATTTAGACTTGGTACTCTTGATGAGAATGCTCAGGTTGAAGAAGGCTGGCCTCACCAATCCGACATCTGTGGCAACATGGAACTTATGTTTCACTTATTCGATGTATGTTGTGATCTAGGGGGAATGAAGTGAAGTTTATATTTGAACTGTCTGTGGGGTGGGTGGGCGGGGGAGAAGGGATTGCTTAAGCAAATAGTGGAGTGATTGTGGAACAAGATGTCTCTATAAGACGAGAAGTTATTTTCATGCATCATAGAAGCATTCTTCTACCTGTGAGTGATTGTGCTAACTGTAAATCATTTATATCTATACATTAAAGCAGGTTCCCTTGATTAGGCAACATTTGGTTAGCCAAGCCCAAGTTATTGTTTGTACTTGAAAGAAATAAAGCTGCATTTCCTTAAAAATTACATTCTGTAGTTAAGACTATTTTCTTGCTTTTTTCCCCCAACTAATTCCAAGGAAACTTTTCAAAAGCGAGTGTTTTAGAATGCATCTTTAGAAATGAACTGCCCCTCGAGTGATCTAAAGTGACTCTGTTCTTCTGCTGTTTCTGCATGTTCTAGAATGTAAGTCTAACGATGTAACAATTTCTGAATGAGATCCAAGAGGGAAAACAATAAATTTAAAAGTAAAATGCAAGGAAGGATTTTGGTGACCCTCATGAATAGATGCAGATGGAGGGAAAGTACGTTTATGCAGGGTGGAGACCTTGGGATCAGCTTCCTCTCTTTTGCCCTCCTCTGTTGAGCACATCCCCAAGTTGGTTCATTCTTTCTTCTTAATTTAAACTTGTAGGACTCCTTGTCATCAAACATGGTCCTGTACTTTTGATCCCCAGCAGCACCATGACAGGGCAGATTGTCCTTCCTGTTTTACAGGTGAGAAGTTGAGGCTTGCGCGGAGCAACTAAGCCCGCGAGCCACAACTACTGAAGCCTGGGCACCTAGAGCCCGTGCTCCATGACAAGAGAAGCCACCGCAGTGAGAAGCCCATGCACCACAACTAGAGAAAGCCCGCGCGTAGCAACGAAGACCCAATGCAGCCAAAAATATAAATAAATAGGTAGATAAATTTATTTTAAAAATAAAAGGAGTTGAGGCTTGAAAGAGTGGCTCATTGCTTAGAGGAGTAGTAAGTAGCGAGGATGAGGCTGGGGCCCTGATGTTTAGCCTCTGCAGACCTGGATTTTTCCTGCCTTTCCTTGTTTCCCTTCCCATTTTCTCTACTTCAGTCTCTTCAATCCAGACCTGGCCCGCTGCCATCTGCCTTCAGCACTCGTGTGTACCTCTTGAGCCACCATGGACTCTGCTTCCAGGGCCTCTCCCCAACCACTCTTTTGAGCACGTATCTCTGTTCAACAACCTTAATGACTCCCTGTTATCAGCAGAGGGTGTCTAGCTCTATCAGTGTAATTGAGTCCCAGCTCATCTCTTCAAAGGACTCTTGCTCTTTCGTTTCCTGCCTTTGCACCTTGGGTCTTCCCCCGTCCTCGTGGGGAAGCCCTCTGTGCTTTTTCCAACCTGTCTTTGGGCCAGCCTGTAGGATCCCATTAACCTCCCACCATCTTTAAAGCCTCTGGTGAGCACCACCCCGCACTGGGCCTGACTCAGTGTTTTGTTCCAGGGTAGGTAGGTGTGCAATTCATTTGGCAATTCATCATGTAGTACCTTTTGCAGTTGGCAAACCATTAACTTTTACCCTTAAGCCATACATTTTTCAAAATTTAGGTGAATGCTTTGTCTCTCCAGTAACATTTTAAGATTGAGTTCTTACAAGATGCTCAATAAATTCTTGATATTTTAATAAATTCCATGAATTATCTTAGGGGCTACATGTTATGGAGGAAAAATAACTTTTGAGAATGTCAGAGCCTTGAAGCAAAATGAAAGACCAATTACACACAGCTCTCCCTGTCTTAGACTTCCCTACTCTGCCGTATTTTTTTTTAAAGTATAGTTGATTTACAATGTTGTGTTAATTTCTGCTGTACAGCAAAGGGATTCAGTTATATATAAATTCTTTTACATATTCTTTTCCATTATGGTTTATCACAGGATATTGACTATAGTTCCCTGTGCTATACAGTAGGACCTTGTTGTTTATCCATTCTATATATAATAGCTTGCATCTACTAATCCCAAACTCCCAATCCATCCCTCCCCCACCCCACTACCCCTTGGCAGCCACAAGTCTATTCTCTTTGTGAGTCTGTTTCTGTTTCGTAGGTAAGTTCATTTGTGTTGTATTTTAGATTCCACATACAAGTGATATCATATGGTATTTGTCTTTTTGAATTTTATTTTTTTATACACAGGTTCTTATTATCTATTTTATACATATTGGTGTATATATGTCAATCGGTATTTGTCTTTCTGTGTCTTCATTTAGTATGATAATCTCTAGGTCCATCCATGTTGCTGCAAATGGCATTACTTCATTATTATTTTATGGCTGCGTAGTACAGTAAGTCCCTTGCACACGAACAAGTTCCATTCTGAGAGCGCGTTCTTAAGTCCAGTTTGTTCGTAAGTCCAACATAGTTAGCCTAGGTACCCAACTAACACAATCGGGTATACAGTACTGTACTGTAATAGGTTTATAATACTTTTCACACAAATAATACATAAAAAACAAATAGTTTTAATCTTACAGTGCAGTACCTTGAAAAGTACAGTAGTACCATACAACAGCTGGCATACAGGGGCTGGCATCGAGTGAACAGGCAAGAAAAGTTACTGACTGGAGGAGGGAGAGGGGGTGGGAGATGGTAGAGCTGAAGGATCGTCAGCAACAGGAGATGGAGGGCAAGCTGCAGTCTTGCTCATGCCTGATGCTGATGGCACAGGTTCTGGTTCCTTGCTGGATTCAATTCTATCTACCCTCTTGCTTCCAGACATCCTGGGCTTGAAATAAAGATACTGTACTACTGTACTCTATTCAGGACTGTACAGTAAAGTACACAAAAGCACAACCACTTGTAGAGGATGCACGCACATTCACATCTTTGGAAGTTTGCAACTTGAAGGTTTGTATGTAGGGGACTTACTGTATTCCATTGTATGTGTCTACCACATCTTCTTTATCCATCCATTTTTGGACATTTAGGTTGTCTCCATGTCTTGGCTATTGTGAATAGTACTGCTATGAACATAGGGGTGCATTGTTCTGCCGTGTTCTATAAACATCTAAAGTGTTCTGAGTACACTCGAACAATGTTTGACGATCACTCTGTGATTAGACAAGGGTAGTCCTTGCCAGTGAGATGTCCCTGTCCTTTGCGGTTTTTTTTGTTTGTTTTTTGTTTTTTGTTTTGCGGTACGCGGGCCTCTCACTGCTGTGGCCTCTCCCGTTGGGGAGCACAGGCTCCGGACGCGCAGGCTCAGCGGCCATGGCTCACGGGCCCAGCCGCCCCGCGACACGCGGGATCCTCCCAGACCGGGGCACGAACCCGCATCCCCTGCATCGGCAGGCGGACTCTCAACCACTGCGCCACCAGGGAAGCCCCTGTCCTAACCACATGTTCTGTTCTCTTTGTGGCAAAGATCATCTAACAATAACAGAAACTTCTGGAGAAAATTACCCAGACTCCTTTATCATAACAATTTTTAATATTCTCTTCTAATCCTTATGCATATATGTATAGATTTATGTAATTACAAATCATTGTTTTGTATTGTCAGAATTGTGCTCTGTCTTTGCAATTACCATAATACTTTGTAATATTCCTTTATTACATATAATTTGCCAAAGCATTCCTGTTTTGGTGAATAATTAGGTAGTTTCTAGTTCTGCTTTTTAGGTAATGCTACAGAGAACTTCTTTGCACATGATTTCCTTAGAACAAGTTCCCAGTAGATGACTTATTGATAAAAGCAAAGGAAATTTTTTTCTTAACATTTAGACATGGAAGAGACCATAAAACACACACAGTTTATTGAGTAGCTATAGAGTGAACGCCTGTCTAACCACTGTCCAAATCAAGAAAGAACATTTCTGGGTCCCTAGAAACCTCCTCTGTTTCCAGGAAGGAACGCTTTATGGCTTTTGCTTCATATTTATCATGTGGCTTTCCAAATGGGTTAAAGGGATTTATGTTGCCACCTTACTGGATTGAGTGTACGTGTTTCAACACATCATCAGTGTTGAGTGGTTATTTGAAATGGCCAATTTAGTAGGTACAAAGAAGGTATCTCAAGGTTGCTTTAATTGTCGTTTCTTTAACATGTGAAGACATTTTTATGTGTGCTTATTTGTATTTCTTCTGAACTCTTCTTCTTTTACCCATTTATTTTTATTACATTTTCAAAAACTTGGGAAACATTGAGATGAATTATAGTCACAAATGAAATTTCACTAATCTAGGCATCACTTGAAAGGAAGAATTCAACCCAAGGCATGCAATGAAGTTTTCTTTCATTCCAGGATTCGTGTTAAGTAAACCTATCAACAATCGCTGTTTACATCCCAGTAATTAACATGATATGTCATAAACTGCATTGCCTGTCAGAGTAGGTCTAGAACTTCAGAAGAGAGCCAGTCAACAGTACTGGATATACAGAGCTGTCTTAATTTAAACTTTTCCTAATGAAGATATACCACAGGTGATTAATAATATTTAAAGGAAAATGTGAGCAATCATGAATCAAAAGGTTTTTCTCCAAAACTAATGTGTTGAAATTTAAATTGAGGAACTAATTCAGAAGGCACCAAGTACAGATTCCAAGAACACAGTCATCCTAGTGTTTTATTTTTACTCATTAATGCAGAGGGTGCTGTCAGGTGTGCTTTTATATTTCGGGCCTCTGTGAGTTCGGTGAGGAGATTTTCCATCTGTGAGGTTTTGCAGGAGAGCTAACATTCCTGAGGTTGTTAGTTCAGCAGACTGAGCTTGTTGATCGTTCAAGCTTTAAGGCCATAAAGCTTGATCTCTTTTTTTTTTTTTTTTTTTCCTGGCTGTACCGCGGGGCTTGCAGAATCATAGTTCCCTGACCAGGGATAGAACCCAGGCCACAGCAGTGAAAGTGCTGAATCCTAATCAGTGGACCGACAGGGGAATTCCTGCTTGAACTCTTTGAGAGGGAATCAGAAAAACAAAAAACGCTTAGGAAGGCTATGTGTCAGCTTAAGCGGACAACACTAAGCACTGTTTTCTTACTTTCTTTTTTTCTACCCCACAAGACTATGTCTTGCGAACAGGAACTGTGTCTTACTCTTCTCTGTGCCCATATTGCCTGGAACTGGCTTAATATAAACTCGGAAGGAGGGGCTGGATGGGTGTGTGGGTGAATGGGCTTTGGGTTGGTCTGCATTGATTCCTATAATGCAGTGTTCCCGATGTGTGTGATATCCTTCCAGCACATTCATATCACCTGGGAACTTGGTAGAAATGAAAATTATTGGGCCAGACCCCAGACCTAATGAATCAGAAACTCTGAGGCTGGAGTTAGGCAGGTGGTTCCTGCGCCCACAAAGGTTGAGAACCATGGCTCTTACCTAGCCTGTTCTGCCATCTAGTGGAATCCTTGGGAATAGCATCTGGCAATGAGTTGAGCAGAAGTCGGTTGCTGTAGAATGCATTAATTATACTAAGAACTTTCTTGCACTTAAAATTACAGCCACTCTGAATGTGTTCTAAAACTGGAGTTGGCTTCTACTTTATTTTCAGTTATTATAGCGCATTTCATGTCAAGACATCAGTAGGCAGACTACACAAACTCTTCCCTATTGTTTTATAAATAAATACCTTTAATTTTGTATTAAAATTTCTCTTATCATACGCTGGAATAATACACAGCTGTCAAATAATGCTATGAAGAATAATTTGTGGGGGAAGTGCAAAAACTTAAGGTGAAAAAAACAGGATTAAAAATGGCATACAGGGCTTCCCTGGTGGCGCAGCGGTTGAGAGTCCGCCTGCCGATGCAGGGAACACGGGTTCGTGCCCTGGTCCGGGAAGATCCCACATGCCGCGGAGCGGCTGGGCCCGTGAGCCATGGCCGCTGAGCCTGCGCGTCCGGAACCTGTGCTCCGCAATGGGAGAGGCCACAACAGTGAGAGGCCCGCGTACCGCAAAAAAAAAAAAATGGCATACACACCCTGAGAAAACCATAATTCAAAAAGAGTCATGTACCATTGCAGCGCTATTTACAATAGCCAGGACATGGAAGAAACCTAAGTGTCCATCGACAGATGAATGGATAAAGAAGATGTGGCACATATATACGATGGAATATTACTCAGCCATAAAAGGAAACGAAATTGAGTTATTTGTAGTGAGGTGGATGGACCTAGAGTCTGTCATACAGAGTGAAGTAGGAAAGAGAAAAATACCGTATGCTAACACATGTATATGGAATCTAAAAAAAAAATGGTTTTGACGAACCTAGGGGCAGGACAGGAATAAAGATGCAGATGTAGAGAATGGACTTGAGGACACGAGGAGGGGGAAGGGTAAGCTGGGACAAGTGAGAGAGTGGCATGGACATATATACACTACCAAATGTAGAATAGGTAGCTAGTGGGAAGCAGCCGCATAGCACAGGGAGATCAGCTCGGTGCTTTGTGACCACCTAGAGGGGTGGGAGGGAGATGCAAGAGGGTGGGGATATGGGGGTATATGTATTCATATAGCTGATTCACTTTGTTATACAGCAGAAACTAACACAACATTGTAAAGCAATTATACTCCAATAAAGATGTTTTAAAAATTAAGTTATTATAAAATTTTTTAAATGGCATACACCATGATTCAAATTAAATGATTTAAATACACACAGGAACAAAATGAAATATACCAGAAGGGTAATAATGGTTCTCTCTTGGGGATGAGATTATAGGTGAATATTTTCTGTATGCTTTTTTCTGGGGGGGGTATTTTCTAAGTGTTTTATGATGAGCATAAATTATTTTTAAGAATAATTTTTTAAAATTTTCATATAAGTATGTAATATAGCTGCAGGCATCATTTAGCTAAAATTCCTTCTATCAGGAAATGTTAGGTCCCTACTTTGTACCAGGCATTGTGCTAGGGCCTGAGGATACAGAGATAATTGTGTATGGCCCCTGCTTCTAGGGGCTCCAGGTTCTCTGGGATAGTATACACAAAATCCCAAGAGGTGTAATGAAGGAAGCTCAAAGAAGGGAGAAGTTCTTCTTGGGGTGATAACCAAGATTTCCCAGAGGAAGTAACCCTCCATCAAGTTCCCAAGCTAAGATGAGGAGTCTAGATGCAAACATCCTGTAAATTACCAGCCTTTGTTAGAGGGCTCCAGGATACATGTGGTTGGCTGGACTGTATTAATCACAGGGGTCTTTACAATCAATGTAAGTACATATAGGACAGTACCAGAATTTGAAGACAAAATCATTGTAAACACCTGACACTCAACACAAAAGGAGCAGGTGGTTCGTGGTAGCGGCATAGTTCTTCAATCTTTTCGAATCCCCACATAAAAATAACAACTAAATAGCAAGACCAAAAAACCAGACAATACTTACAACAAAATTGGTAACAAGGTAACTCCATGAGCCCCAAAATACAAACTAGAGGAGCGAACCAAAAACTGCCACAGGAACAGCATTTGTGTAAGAGGCGAAGGAAAAAAAGAAAGAAGGAACAGGGCTAAGTATATCATGGACCTGAGAACAGAACCCAAAATGGGCAACGGTGATCACTGGAGAGTTGGGCAACCAACCTGAAAATGTCAGCTGAAGCTGGGAGAGTGTCCTCCCCAACAGTGGGTGAGTGCAAGTGCCTATGGTTAGAACACCTGAAAGGATTGAAGCAGCGTAGCCCTTATAAGCTCATGAGGCTGACCTGCTGTCTTCTAGGCTAAAATCAGAATTGAGCAGGACTGAGATGAGAGAAGAGAAACACAGAGAGACACAGAGAGAGAGAGAGGCTGTATTACTCATGGGGCGCGGGGGGGGCAAGCGGGGGTGGTCTTTGTAGCTGATAGAGGAACATGTAAGACACTACCAGAGTTTGAGGACAAGGAAAGAATGAGATGGACCAGACCCAAGAAAGGATAAGGACAGAGGCAGGAAATCCCAGAAATCAAGCTGCTTTATTTTTACACAAAAACAACAAGAGTGGGCTCTGTGAAGGTTGAAAATCTTTCCTGAATATAGCCTTATTCGAAAAAGTCAGGAAAAATAATTTTGCATAAAAATAAACAATAGGAAAGTATCAAGGCCAATTTCCACCCAAACTTATTAAAAGGATAAGAGGGAGCAGAATGCTATCCCCATAGACAATGAAAGCACACCTCGGAGATGTCAGAAACAGTTCAAAGCAGTCAGTTATTTAAAAACAAATGAAAATACATTGAACAAGTGGCCTAAGACATGAAAGAACTGCATAAATCAGAATTAGAAAAACTCAAAAATGAAGAATTCAGAAAAGAATTAGAAATTATTTTAGAAGTGAAGACTAAACTAGAAGCAACGTAAGAACTAAACACAACAGGTGATGCCTTGTGAGCTACCGCCTACTCATCCTGGGGGTCAGTGGCACAGTCCTTCACAAGGCGGCCTTCCTGACTTCTAGGCTGGCCGAGCTCAGTGGGCCCTACTGGGCCAGAGCCCCTGATCTGAGTCGTTTGATGTCTGCCTTCCCCATTAGACTGTAAGTTCCTTGAGGGCAATGGGTGTGCTTCTGTTTCATGTCTGTGTCCCAAATGCCGGCCACAGTGCCTGGATTAGAGGCACTTGGTACTGCTGACTTTGTCCAGTGGTAGGATCTGTGGGTGGCTGTCCCAGGACCTAGGTTACTAGACTGTTCTGTGCCTCAGGGCTAGTGACGCCAAACTTCCTGACATGCATGACATGTTCCAGCACAACAAAGAACTGCTCCATCCGGAATGCCAGGAGCGCCTCCCTCAAGAAATGCCATGAAATCCTTATAAAAGAAAAAACATCCTTTCAAAATTACAATCAGCATTCAAGTAGGCATCTCTTACTTTCTTACAGACATCTAACATCTTCAGCACCACAACCTTTTGATAGACATGATTTTGAGAAGAGCTTTGATAGAGCAAAGTCAAAGACTTTTTTTAGAGAAGTATTTAATGATCTAGGTCTCAAATACAAGGTTTTTCTTTTCTGCTTCCAATAACATTATTCTAAAGACAAAAAGAAAGAAAAATTGAAATACTGTACTTTTAATTAAATGTCCTTGGAAGAGAATGTCCTTCAAATATTTATAGAGAACCTGTTAAGACCTAGGATCATCTCTTTCCCATAGATTCAAAAGCTAATGGATGTTTCCGTCAGGTGACTGCTCAAATTGCTGACTTTCTTTGCTCTTCTAGGGAGTTTGCCACTCAATAGTAATTGTATTTGAGAAGTCCCGCTAGAGTCTGGTTTAGCTGTATTCGATGACTTGGAGCATCTGGACCTGACTTTGGGCCTCCTGTCAAAAGTTAACTCAGGGTTCTCTCTCCTTTAGAGGAAATCTAGGAACTTTTTTTGTCAAGTATAATTTACTTAGCACAAAGCCCACATTTTAAATTACAGACTTACTACTTTGCCCTATTGTTTCGTCCCTCAGGAGGGGCTTTCTGCAGTGGTAAAGGAAAGCCAGCATCTGGATCTAGGGGCACATCAAAGGAGGGACCACATCTCTCCAGGACAGTGTGTGCTGAAATGTGAACAACTTTCTTTGGCTTGACCAACATTTGCTTGGATTTCCATGACTTAAACCAGTCCTGTTCCTTATAAGTAGACTGCAGCACATTCACCCCCAAGGAGATGCTTCCATGAAGACCTGTAAAACTGGGCTTTATGTTGAACAGTACTGGGGAAGACAAAGTTTTTAAACAGGAAAATCCCCCCATCCGGATGTAAATGCCTGAGCTCCCCGACCATAGCCTTCCACTCCCGGCACCTGATCTGCAGCACCCTCTCTTCAATGTCAATGAGCAGTACAGATGGGCTCCTGTGCATATGTCCATACACGTGCTTGCCGAGGGCTGTCCTCTGGCTGTAGTAAAGCAGAGTCACTTTTCTTCAAGAAGAAGTGCCAGGGAGGAGACATGTCAGGCCGTGAATTACCTCTCCTGACCCTACTGTGATGCAATACCGCAAGATGCTTCCCAGAAATTTGCTGCAGCTGGTTTTGTAAATTATCAGGTTTGAAGAGCCAGAAGTTTGCACATCTCTATGCTTTGTATAAATTGTAGAATATTCTTATAATTTCCCCCCCCCAAAGAGGTGAAATGCACACAGTGAACTCTGCAGGATCCACGGGAACTGGGTTTCTGATTTCAAACCTTGGTATGTGGCTGTTTGTCATCTTGGCCCAGTGAATTGAGCCAACAGGGAGGAATTCTCAGGAATCTCACATAGCACACGAGCTGTATAGAAAATAAAGCCGTTTGCTATCACTGTGGAACACCATTTCTGCTCTTATGACGGCAGGCAGGCAGCGCAACAAACAATACGGCTCTTGCACTTCTCCATGGTGATCGATTCCAATGACATGGATGAGATTTGGTTGAGAAGGATTAACAAAACCAGAGGCTATTATAAATGTCCTTTGATCTCTGAGAGGTGTGCTTTTATCTCTGGCAAGCTCCCCTCTGCAGCCACAGATTTCTTTTTTTTAAACTTACTAATTTTATTTTATTAATTAACTTATTTTTGGCTGCGTTGGGTCTTTGTTGCTGCGCATGGGCTTTCTCTAGTTGCGGCGAGCGGGGACTACTCTTCATTGCGGTGCGCGGGCTTCTCATTGCGCTGGCTTCTCTTGTTGCGGAGCACGGACTTTAGGCACGCGGGCTTCAGTAGTTGTGGCTCGCGGGCTCCAGTAGTTGTGGCACACGGGCTTAGTGGCTCCGCGGCATGTGGCATCTTCCCGGACCAGGGCTCACACCCATGTTCCTTGCATTGGCAGGCGGATTCTTAACCACTGCACCACCAGGGAAGACCCTGCAGCCACAATTTTATTTTTCCTTAATTCTCTTTTGGCTTTATCATATAGAACTGTATGATGTACAGAATCAAAATGAATTATATGACTGTAAGCAAAATCTGTAGTAAAAAAACTAGAGGCATCCTGATTTCCTGGACACAGAGAAAAAAGAGAAGACTAGGTCACCATAAATGTAGTTAAAATTCATTCCTCCCTCCAACAAACACTGGGGTAGCTTCTTCAGAATGAAGCAAGGCCAGTATTTTCTGGCAGTTGGCACTGATTGGCTAATGTTGATCATGGGAGTAGAACCTGAGATTAGAACAGAGCAGTCCTTCTCCTGAGGGTGACTTCCCCCAGGTGTAAACTGTGCTGCCTCCAATATGGGTGATGCCAGGGCAGAACCTTCATGACAAAAGTCTTGGAGATGCCAGTCCCAGGAACAGACTCCAGAGAATCGGGATTCAGAGGGATGAAGACACAGTGACGCGCTGGATGGGAAATTGGCAGGCTTCCTTCATTTTCCTTTCACACAAACAAAATGTGTGAGCTGGCAAAGTCATGTCTGCTCTCTCAGCCTCAGTTTCCCTGTCAGTAAAAAGAGGAGACTTGGGCTAGGTGGCTATTCAGAGCCTGTCCAGATATAACATTCTATGAGCTCTATATTTTGAGCTTTGAGCTTTGAGCTTTGAGCTTTCAAACAATTTTTCACTCACCTCTGTATTCTGTGCCCAAAAGATTGCCTGAAAGCTAGAAGCTACTCAATAACTATTTCTGGAAAAAAAGAAATGAACTAAACAATGTTTTCAAGACCTTCTGGTATTCAAATACCACCCTGGAGTTTTTATCATTTCTGCACACTTAATGTTTTTCTTTGAAACAACTGCTTTCTCTTGTATGAATTTATTTTAAAGGAAAGCTATTTCTCACTTGCCATCAAGTCGTATTTCTAAGAATCCCTCGGTCAAATGTCCCTTTATACACTGAAAGCTTCCTGACACCCAGGATATATTTAAAATCTTTTCCTGTGTCTCATGAAAAAGGTGGGCATAAATTGTGATTGTTCTCAAACTAAAATACATATGGACCTTTCTCAGAAAGATCCCTTTTACATCATTGCCACAAATGAACCACGTAGCGTTTGCAAAGTTTCTGTGAGAAAATTTAACCCCCAAATTGTGCCTTCTTACTGTTTAAAGTCGCTACTAAATAGCAGAGAACGACCTGCCCATTTAATCTGCTGCAAATGAAATAAAGGAATCATGATTGGAACTCTGTTCCTGTCTCTGATGTTATAAATGGGGCCAGGACCCCTCCCCCCAATTTTGAAGCAGATTGACAAAACTGGCTTTCCCCTCCAAATTGATGAAAGGTTTAGATCTGCTCTAGTATGGAGAAAAAAAACCAAAAGCCCTCTCCCAAGGGAGGGTTGAAACCAGTGAGATAATATCTGACTTTTGTAAAACATTTTTTTGGGTGGAGAATAAAAAGCAACAGAAGTCTTGGGACTTCCCTGGCGATCCAGTGGTTTAGCCTGGGCACGGGTTTGAACCCTGTTCAGGGAACTAAAATCCCACATGCCATGGTGGTGCAGCCAAAAAAAAAAAAAAAGCCCTAGAAAACTTGGGGTTCGGATATTTCCACCCCATTCCTTATTTTAAAAGAAAAGGTCTAGCCTAGAGAAAGTTAAATGATCTCTGATTTTGGCAAATGCCAAAGTTAGAAGCTACTAAAAAGAAATATAGTAGGAATCAAATAGGGCTATTCATCTCTTAAATTACAAATTTTAAATTCCAATGAATTACAACTGATAACAAATCAATTGACAAAAATGCATACCTGAAAATCAGTTCCTTAAGAGAAGGAATTGTTTATGATCAGTTAATATTAAAGGAGTGTTCAGTTCAATATTAGCTGTGTTTTTTTAAAGATGAAGATAAATTCTTCATCAGTAATCCAATTCAAAATTTTAGTTTTGACATTAACCAGATTGGAGAATCTCAACTCATGTATATATATTCAGCAAGGGCAAAAGATATTTAACCACGGTTTCAGACTTAACGACTAAGAATTAACTACTCACCAAAAATGATGTAAATGACTTCTTTTTTTTTCAATAAAGTTTTGTTCGAAGAAGCTCTCTCATGGGGCTTCTGTTTAAAAAGATGGCAAGTTCATCTTGCCTTTATCTTCTCCCCTTCTATAGACCCAACATGATAGTAAAGGATAAAAAACAGTATATAAACACACCAGGGGCGCTTCCCTAGTGGCGCAGTGGTTGAGAGTCCGCCTGCCGATGCAGGAGACACGGGTTCGTGCCCCGGTCCAGGAAGCTCCCACGTGCCGCAGAGCGGCGGGGCCCGTGAGCCATAGGCCGCTGGGCCTGCGCATCCGGAGCCTGTGCTCAGCAACGGGAGAGGCCACAACAGTGAGAGGCCCGCGTACCGCAAAAAAACACACAAGGGCAAAGGGAGCTGAGGACAGCGCATCGATAAATGGGAGACTCCTGAGAATATTTTTGAAGTTAAAAGCAGTTGTGTATGGAGGAGTGATGACTAATTTAGCAGATGAGGATGCTGAAAGGACAGTTCATTCAACAGTGCTAAATCCTCACGTAGGAGATAAATTCCTAAGAACGAAATAGCTGTATAAACACACATTATTTAAAAATATGGAGTCAAGTATGTGGGGGGAGGAGGCAGTCAGCTCTGTGGCTCTCTGTAGAGCAGGACTTAGGGATGGGAGAGAATAGGGCAGAAACTGCCGGGTTTATTCCAAGTGTATTATTTCATTCTGAGTGTAAAACTGTTTTTCTTTTCAAGCTCTATTTAATTTTATTTTGAATATTTAAAATTTTTTTTAACATTATGGAAGGTAGATTTGGATTTAGCATACGGAAGACTGCTTAGAGCTATCCTTCAGGGTAACAAGAAAAAAGAGCCCCTGTGTCCCCAGAGACTTTCAGCACTGGCGTGTCAAAAATGTGGTCAGCGGAATTAATATTGAGCATCGAGTCCATGCAACACACTTCTACAGATGTCATCTAATGTTTTGTCCCCACTAACATTTGAGAGCTGAGGCTTAGAGAGCTAAATTTGCCCGAGACCAAGGGGCTGGTAGCAAACATAGGTCTGTTGATCCACAAACCAGAGGTTTTCCCATCCATCTCGTGGCTTCCCCATCACAGAGATTTACTCATGCCTTCCTGGGCATTTGTGTGCCTCAAGGTTTCCCTCCGGCACCTGGATGAGATCACAAGGTGGTGTGGTCCAGGTAAGAGGTAAAGGTGCCCGTGGGGGAACCAGGACTTTCTGGAACAGGATGCACTTGGGTGGAGCACTGTTGCAGATCATGGGGACAGCCCTGGCCCAAGTTTCTCTTTTCCCTGGATGCTGGATCTCTGGCCAGGCTGCCTTCCTGGGTTTCCCATTAGCTTCTCTCCACTGGGGCAGGGGGGAGGCGTGAATGCCTCATATGACTAAATACTGTCAGATTATACCAGAATGGCTGCCCCCGTCTACTCTCCCACCATCAATGAATGAGGGTTTCCATATGCCCACAATCTTTTCAACACTTGTC
Source organism: Orcinus orca (assembly GCF_937001465.1). Lineage (NCBI taxonomy): Eukaryota > Metazoa > Chordata > Mammalia > Artiodactyla > Delphinidae > Orcinus > Orcinus orca. Next base: position 107,021,146 of record NC_064564.1, on the reverse strand, counting down.
ATTAACTTACAATGTTGTGTTAGTTTCAAGTGTACAGCAAAGTGATTCAGTATACATAGGGTTGGGGCAGGAGAGAATGAAAAGTTATTGCTTAATAGATACAGAGTTTCTGTTGAGGGTGATGAAAAATTTTGGAACTGGATAATGGTAATGGTTGCACAACATTGTGAATGTGATTAATGCCACTGAACTAAGATGGTTAACATGGCAAATTTTATTTTATATACACTTTACCACAATAAGAAAAAGTACCGGGCTTCCCTGGTGGTGCAGTGGTTAAGAATCTGCCTGCCAATGCAGGGGACACAGGTTCGAGCCCTGGTCCAGGAAGATCCCACATGCCGCGGAGCAACTAAGCCTGTGTGCCACAACTACTGAGCCTGAGCTCTACAGTCCATGTGCCACAACTACTAAAGCTGCATGCCTAGAGCCCGTGCTCCGCAACAAGAGAAGCCACTGCAGTGAGAAGCGCGCACATCGCAACGAAGAGTAGCCCCCGCTCACTGCAACTAGAGAAAGCCGGCGTGCAACAACGAAGACCCAAAGCAGCCAAAAATAAATAAATAAATAAAATAAATTTTTTAAAAAAAAGAAAGAAAAAGTACCAAAAAAGTAAGTTAGCATCATATGTAATTGCAAATCTGGCTTTAGAGCTCAGTAGTATAGGCGTTTAATTCTTTCATTAATTTTTTTTTAAAGAAATGCTGCAAAACCAGTGCTCTTGATATCATAGGGGAAGATATTATGTGGAAAATCACAGACACTGACAATCTTGACTTGAAAGTGATTTAGAAGAAGTAGACTCAATGGGCAAAAGTTTTAGGAGTACCTCAACCGATGTGTTTTACTGTTTTTAAATGGATAAACAAATTGAGGTATATCCATATGGTAGAATTCTACTCAGCAATAAAAAAGGAAAAATTATCAGGCTTCCCTGGTGGCGCAGTGGTTGAGAGTCTGCCTGCCAATGCAGGGTACACGGGTTCAAGCCCTGGTCTGGGAGGATCCCACATGCCGTGGAGCAACTAGTCCCGTGAGCCACAACTACTGAGCCTGCGCGTCTGGAGCCTGTGCTCCACAACAAGAGAGGCTGCGATAGTGAGAGGCCCGCGCACCTTGATGAAGAGTGGCCCCCACTTGCCACAACTAGAGAAAGCCCTCGCACAGAAACGAAGACCCAACACAGCAAAAATAAATTAATTAATTAATAAACTCCTACCCCCAACATCTTCTTTAAAAAAAAAAGGAAAAATTATCATCAAATAATAACATGGATGAACTTCAAAATTATTATGCTGTGTGAAAGAAACAATACTGAAAAGAATGAAAACTATATGGTTCTATTTATACAAAATTCTCTATGTAAAATAAAACTAACCTCAAGAGACAGAAAGCAGATGAACAGCTGTGTGGGGATGGAAGTGGAGGGAAGGATGGATTACAAGGGGCAGGAGGAAACCTTGTGGGGAGGTGATGGAGATCTTCATTATCTTGATTATAGTGATGGTTTCACTATTCACTACATTTATGTCAAAACTCATCAAACTGAATACTTTCAACATGTGCATCTTATTGTATGTTAATTATATACCATTCAAGTTGTAAAAAAATGATTTCCTGTTCTTGCTTTATACTTTAAAAGCCCTTATTTTCCAAAGTGTATTTATCAAGCATATTCTTGGCCAGTCTATTCCAATCATCTTGCTTCAGATGGTAGATGTTGGTCCTGGTAGATGTTTGTCCTCTTTTACTGTGGTTGTGTTTCTCAGGTGGCTCATTAGTTTGGTCTAGGAGCTCATGGTCCCCTGGGACAGCAGCTCCTCAGTAGTGTTTTCAGGGGGGAGAGCTGAAGACCAGGCTGTAGTCTCTGGGTTTAAGGAGAGAGGAGGGGATAAGCCCCAGAACACAGGACCACAGGACCCACAGAATCACTCTTGGCCCCTCTGGTTTAATCCCACCTTTCTAGGTGGGATTGATTCTCTGGGCAGGGATTTATCCTTAAATATTCAATAGTAAGTACTGGGAGGGAGCAGTCTCTCTAGGGTGTCATCTCTAGTTCCATTTTATTTTTTTTCTCATTGGGGGCTTTTTGCTTTTCTGATAGGCTGACCCTTGTGGCTACCTGTGCTGCTGGTTTCTAATGGGAAGGGGCAGGCAGTGTTTATCCCAAGATAACACCTGGGTGAGGCAATCGCTGACCTTAAAGGCCTCTCCTCCGGCCTATCGTCTCTGCTGCCTCCATCAGCCTTTTCCCCAGGCTGCAGGTACCCACCTCCTCGCTCCCAGGTACGCATACCAGATCCAGACAGACTTCTGTCTCCACAAAGGCCTCTTCTTATGTTTTGTTTTACTAGTTCCACCCTTCCATTTCACTTGAATAATTTCTGCAGAATGGATTTTGAGGGAGATAAAGAGATTAAGGTAGTGGTCCTAAACTTTAGAATGAGTATGAGGGTATATGGAGATCTTATTAAGAACAGAAGATTCTGACAAACACTTTCAAAATAAATCTGACAACTGATTTAAAAAAAAAAAAAAGAGCAGAAGATTCCTGGGCCCCATCTCAGTAAATTCAGTAAGTCTGGTTAGGTCCAAATTTATTGAGTCCTGGGCTTTTATTTAGGCTTTGGGATGAGTGGTGCTACTAAAAGCTCTGGGTAGGCTACAGAACCCTAGGCTTAAGGGCAGAGAGACATGCTTTGGAAAACAGCTCTGCCACTAATTATCTGTGCAATCTTGAGCAATTCTCTTTGTCTCTCTGGTTCTCAGTTCTCTCATCTGTAAAATGGGCTTAATGATAGCTGTTTCATAGGGTTGCTGTGAGATTAGAAATAGTGCCTATGTAACCATGCATAACAGTTAGGCCCTAACTCGATAAGTGGGGATTAATACTATTGGTGTAATATGACAGAGAGATGTCTGTGAAAATGTATAGTGTATAATAGACATTCAGCAACCATTAGCAGACTTTAAATACTGTAGGACAAGAAGAGCAAGAACCATATCTGTTCATCATTGATTATCAGGATCTAGTGTGTCAAAAACGTCATATAGCAGGTGCTCACAAATAGTTTTTTAATGAATGAATGAAGTTCTCATCTCCTATCTCTGCCAATGTCAATGTTTGTTTTCCCAGTGTATATTTTCCCATTAGCACTGGTTGTATCGGAAGTTTGGGGAGTGTGTGCGTGTGTGTTTTAAGTTATTTTGAGTCCTCCATACACGTTTTGTTTTGTATTCACCTCAACACGGACTAAGTTATCAGAGGTGAAATTGTTTTTAGAAATTTGAGGGAGTTATTGCCGAGGAGCCATCCTGCTCTAATGTGTTAGGATTCTGTACGTCTGATTCAGCGTTTTAAATAACCCCTTTATTATAAATGTAACATATATTCATTGCAAAAAATTTGAAAAGTACTAAAAAGAAGAAATAAGGAAGTAAAAATCACTGCTTACACCACTCACCCACAAGAACCACTGTTAACATTTTGGTGAATATTCTTCAAGCCCTTTTTATAACTCTGGATAATTTTAAGTGAAAAAAAATTGGAATTAGATGATAAAAGAAATGTTCACAGTTTGAGGGATGGGGAAGTTAATTCTGGCTTATACATGAGTTAACTTGAATTTTCTGCTAACTAAAACAGCCTGTTTGTACATTGTACATCTGCTTTAATTATCAAAGGAAAGGGCACATTGACCAGAAGTAAAGAATGTCCATGTTAAAAATCAAGATTAAATGCCTTCTTTCCTGGGACACCAATGCCGGTCCTCCTTCGATAATAAGACTCCCTTCCTAGGTGCCAAGGCCATCCTGACTTGCTGTGCATGTGCTGATCTGCTTTATTTGAAACCTTGAAAGAAATATATCCCTGATGTGTTTTTTCGTTTGTTTGTTTTAACATTTATTTGGCTTCTCTGTAAAATTAGCAAGCTGATCCTAAAAATAATACGGAACCTCAAAGCACCCAGAGTAGCCAAAACAGTCTTGGAAAAAAAAAAACGAAAGTTGAAGCACTCAAAGTTTCCTATTTTAAAATTTACTACAAAGCAACCATAATCAAGACGATGTGGTGTTGACAGAGGGATAGATGTACAGATCAATGGAACACAATAAAGGGTCCAGAAGTAAACCCGTAAAAAAAACAAAAAATGTTTTATTTATTGGCTGCCTCGGGTCCTGGTTGTGGCACGTGGGATCTTCGTTGTGACATGTGGGCTTCTCTCTAGTTGTGGCGTGTGGGCTCCAGAGCGCACAGGCTTAGTTGCCCTGCAGCATGTGGGATCTTAGTTCCCCAACCAAGGATTGAACCCGTGTCCCCTGCATTGGCAGGCTGATTCTTAACCACTGGAGCACCAGGGAAGTCCCCCTGACGTGTTTGATGCTCCTTGTTCTGACAAGACATAAAGCTGTGCTGAAAACCATGGTTCTCCAGAGCAGTTCCTCAGAGTAATCTGAGAGGCTGTCTTCTGTCTATAGTGCTCACTTTGGCTCAAATAAAACTCTTTTCTATTCCTATTGTAGATTGTTTATTGATTATTTTCATCAACACAGATCACATATGCTCTTTTGCAATGTGTTTCTCTCAGTTAATATATTATCATAATTTTCATATCATTAATGTTCTACAAAAGCATGATTCTTTTTTTTTTTAGGTATCTCAAAGTTTCTTTTTTAAATTTTTTTTTTATGGAAGCGTAGTTGATTTACAATGTTGTATTAATTACTGCTGTATAGCAAAGTGACTCAGTAATACACATATATATATTCTTTTCCATTATGGTTTATCCCAGGATATTGAATATAGTTCCCTGTGCTATACAGTACGACCTTGTTTATCCGTTCTATATGTAATAGTTTGCATCTACTAACCCCAAACTCCCAGTCCATCCCTCCCTCACTCCCCCTCCCTCTTGGTACCCACAAGTCTGTTCTCTACGTCTGTGAGTCTGTTTCTATCTTGTAGATAGGTTCATTTGTGCCATATTTTAGATTCCACATTTAAGTGATATCATATGGTATTTGTCTTTCTCTTTCTGACTTACCAAAATCATGATTCTAATGGCTGTGTGGTGTCTATCTTATGGATGTATGGGTCATAATTCATTTAAACAATTTCCTGCTGTTGATTATTTATATTGGTTCAGTTTTTTAGCACTATAAATAAGGCTTTGGTGGCTAGCCTTTTATACAAATCTGTATACACACCTCTGAAATTTCCCCCTTAGGTTTGTAAAGCCTTTGTGATGTATCATCAAATTGCCCTCCAGAAAAGTTGCACAAATTTACATCCTCATTAGTAATATTTGAGAGTGGCTATTTCTCCATCGTTTCCCCATCGTTGGCTACTGTGTTTTAAAAAAATCTTTGCCAATATCACAGATGAAAAACAGTATATCATTTATTTTAATCATGTCGTTTTATTCTAGCAGAACGTAAATTGCATAGACACTATTTTTACAACTTTGTAAAAAGATATGTACATATCAAGTGTGGAAGGAACCACAGAGAAATGTCAGCAGTTGTGTGAAGTGATATAATTCTATTGTTACATATTTTTTTAATTAAAAAAAAAATCTCTTCTGCCGATCCGTAGTTGTTCTCCCAAATCCCTCCTCTCCCTCTTCTTGGGCAGAGTAGAGAGTCCATTTCTGAGCCTTGCAGCTGGATGTGGCCATGATTAAGTTCGGACTAGTAGCATATAAAAAGAAGTGATGGACGTATTTTCTGAGTCATCTCTAACTTAAGCTCCTTATTTTAGATGCTGGCTCCTTCCTCTTTCCCAGGAGTAGCAACCCAGCTTTGATTAAGCAAATAATGACCCCCTAGGGGATGGCCGAGCAACAGGGAACCTCCTACCTGTCCATAGCAAAGTCACCTCACCAGCCCAGACTGGCCGACCTGTTTTTAGGAGAAATTAATTTCATCGCGTTTGGGCCACTCTATTTTAGTATCTCTTTGTTATAGCAGCTTAGCTGTGACCCTAACAAACACACCTTAAACCTCTGCCAAAGATTTGGGAGATTTTGGAGGTCATTTCACAGTTCATGGAGCTGAGTAGAGGCTAGTAGCAGAGCATGGAGCTGATTGGAAGTCACTATGCACTTTACAGAATACCATAAAATATTGGTCTTTTCTATTCCTTCATATAAACTTTGATTTCACAAAAATTATATATTTAGTATATTTTAAGTTTAGAATGTTTAGAAATAACACCTGTAATCTCTTGCTATTTATTATAACTTATAACCTAAGACATAGTAGATTATCAATATAATCTAAGTGTATTGATAGAACCCATCACAAAAAATCACAACAACGAGCGTACAGCCAACATCCTCCATTGGGGCTAAATTTTTCCCATTAATATTTTAAAGACTGTGTGTTCATCACTGGTTTTGCTACATTGTATATTCTTTTTTTAATTTATTTTATTCAAATATAGTTGATTTACAGTGTTGTGTTAATTTCTGCCCAGTGATTCGGTTATACATATATGTACATTCTTTTCCATTATGGTTTATCACAGGATATTGAATATAGTTCCCTATGCTATACAGTAGGACCTTGCTATTTATCCATTCTATATATAATAGTTTGCATCTGCTAATCCCAAACTCCCAATCCATCCCTCCCCCACCTCTCCTCCCCTTTGGCAGCCACAAGTCTGTTCTGTAGCTGCATTGTGTAACTTTAATGGCAATGATTGTAGTATACATGATTATGACAATAGAAAGCATACATTAAAAAAAAGAGATTCACATGAATACATTCACAACTGCTACAGTTGAATGTATTTGCAATCACTACTCTGGACAGTACAGTATCAAGCAGGACTCTAAGAAGGCAGCCTTTGTCCCAGATGCTGAATGCTGGCAAGAGACTCCAGCATAGCACATGGGAAGTTCAGAGGGTACCCATCACAGCAGGTCACCCATTACCTCCACGAATGACTGGTTCCACAGCCCCAAGATGACCTTGATCCATGATGCTCATCACAGTTACACAGCCAGCTATGACCCACCCTCTGCCAACATAAGGAGTTGGCATCTTAAATTTAGGGAAGGCACTGTGACTGCTGCCCCTCCACTGCTGAGTGATCCTCTCAAGGCACCCTCAGCAGTGCAGGGTGGCAGTGATCCCCAGTCTGCTCCTTAGAGAGGAAGCCCAGCTTCTGTGTGTCATGGTGATGTGGCAGAGACAGGACACTTGAGGACAGAGGGCATGGGTGTGCTTCCCAGCTCCATGTCTTGCTATTGTGAGAACCAGCGTGGGCAAGGGATACCATTTTGCATTCTGTTGTATTTTCTTTTAAATTTAAGATCATCATTAGCAATTCACTTGTTGCTCCATTGCCTTCATAGTTCTCATTTTTGCTGACTGTACATTATTTCATCAAACAATAGAATTTATCGAAAGAGCTCCTTATTGTGGACTCTTTAAGTAGTTCCATTTGTGTTACTGCAAAAATTGCTTCGATTAATATCTTTGTCAACATAACTTTTTGCTTCAGTTGAATAATTTCCTTAGGAAATGGGGTAAGTTTTGACTACCTGTTATGGAAGACCAGAAGGATGTTGTGGCAACATTTTTTGCATTAGCATTTTGCACCGGCCCCAGATGGGAAAGACCAGAACTATTCTCAAGTAGGAAGTGCTTAAATAAATTATGTTACATCCAATCAATAGAACACTATGCATTAAAAAGAATGGGGGGCTTCCCTGGTGGTGCAGTGGTTGAGAGTCTGCCTGCCGATGCAGGGGACACGGGTTCGTGCCCCGGTCCGGGAGGATCCCACATGCCGCGGAACGGCTGGGCCCGTGAGCCATGGCCGCTGAGCCTGCGCGTCCGGAGCCTGTGCTCCGCAACGGGAGAGGCCACAACAGTGAGAGGCCCGCGTACCGCAAAAAAAAAAAAAGAATGGGGATTAATAGCCCAAAAGTAAAAACAATCCAAATGTCCATCAAATAATGAATAGATAAACAAAATGTGGTATAATACCCATACCGTGGGATCTCATTCAACCATAGAAAGGAACGAATTTCTGATACATGCTACAACATGGATGAACCGTGAAAATATGCTAAGTGAAGGAAGTCAGACGCAGAAGGCCTCAGATGATTCTATTTATATGAAATCTCCGAAACAGGCAAATCCATAGAGACAGAAAACAAGCTAAGTAGTCACTGGAGGTCGGTAGGAGGGAAGAATGGGGAATGATTGCTAATGGGTACGGGGTTTCTTTGGGGGATGATGAAATTGTTCTGGAATTATATAGTAGTAATGGTTCCATATCCTTGTGAATATACTAAAACCCCCTGAATTGTACACTTTAAACTAGTGAACTTGGGACTTCCCTGGTGGCGCAGTGGCCGATCCTCCTGCCGACGCAAGGGACACAGTTTCGATCCCTGGTCTGGGAAGATCCCACATGCCGCGGAGCAACTAAGCCCATGCGCCACAACTACTGAGCCCGCGTGCCACAACTACTGAAGCCCACGTGCCTAGAACCCGTGCTCCGCAACAGGAGAAGCCACCACAATGAGAAGCCAGCGCACCACAACAAAGAGTAGCCCCTGCTCGCTGCAACTAGAGAAAGCCCATGCGCAGCAACGAAGACCCAACACAGCCATAAATAAGTAAGTAAGTAAATAAATAAATAAATAAAATAAAAAATAAGTGAACTTTATGGGATGTGAATTCTATCTCAGCTAAAAAAAGAATGAGGAAGATGTCTATTGACATGATCTCTTACTCATTGAAAAAAGCAAAATTGCAGAGCAATATCTAAAGTACACCATTTTGGTGGAAGTCTTTTTTTCTATCTGTAGCGGTTGATATTGCGAGGCTTCCCCAGGACTATGTCGGTCCTGCCCCGATTCTGTGATAAGTTCAGCTGCCAGAGCAGCCCCTTGCTCTTGGAAGCAGGGTACCTGCTGTGTGCTGGGAGCTGAGATGGTGTGTAAGGACCTCTACGTACTGTGTCATTATTCCCATCGTTTCAGATAACACAACTGAGAGGGTAGAGAGACGAGGGGCTTGCCAGGGTTATACAGCAAGGAGAGCGGCTCCACCGGGAGTGAAACCCAAGCCTGTATAACTCCGGGGAAGGTGAGCCGGAGGCTTGGATGCCTGGGGGAAGCTCTGAGCTTCATTTATTCTCTGTAGACCTGCCGGCCAGGGGCGTGGAGGCTGCTTCCCTCAAGGTAGCACAGATTGTAAGAATGCTGGTCTGTGAATTTACACTAAGTCAATGAGGGCCCTTTATTTGAGGACAGTAGAAAGGGGATTTCAGAGCGTCATCTTGCCTGAGGCAAGGCCCTTATCTCTTGATGGGAATATTCCAGTAGTTCCTGACTGGTCCTCTTATGCTGCCTGAACATTCCATGCTCCTTCAGAAGCTGCTCTTGCTGTTGTTCTAACTAGAAAACTCTTCCTGCCCACCAGCCACTCAACAGACTCCTACTTACTTGTCAAAACCCAGCTTATAAGTCTCTTCTGTTGTTGTCTCCTTAAAAACACCATTTATAGTTACCCCTCCTAGAGCCTTTACAATAATGCTAGTAATATTTACTAGTAATTATCATTCAGTGAGACCCCACTATGTACTAGGCAGTTTTAAGTATTGATGTACTTTGTCCTTTTCATTCTTATGGGAATTATGCAATAAAAATATCATTATTTACATTTCTTTCAGATGAAGAAACAACCTAAGTGAGGTTAGGAAATTTGCCTGAAGTCACACTACCAGGATGTGAGGAAACGGGTCTTTCTGACTCCAAAGTTCATACTTTTCCCCTTTCCCCACATCCCCTCTCCTGCAACAATCACCTTGAATTGCAAATGCTACTTCTCACTGTCTCCATCACTGCCTGTGAGCCCTAGAAGGCATTTGGTGGCTCTGATTTCAGGACTGCGACCCCACTGCCCAGTACAGGGTCTGCTCCCAAGTGCCCAGTCCTAAAAGTGTAGTAGGAGTGAATTGTTCCATTTGCAGAAACCCGGCCTGGAAAGTAAAAGCAGTAAGTTTGTCCAATCTCTACAGATGGGACAGGCCCGCTATCTCCTCTGGAAAGGGGATAAAGGAGCAGGTCTTGCCTCCTTGAGGACTTGCAGATGTTTCCTGAGGCCATGAGAGCATTTCTGCTTCTTGCCAGTTCATGTGGCTGCTGGGAAAGCTGGTTCCATGGTTCTGCTGGTGGGAATGTCAACAGCCACCTCTAGCCAGCCCTCTGGAAATTGCCCTGAAGTATGAAGGCCAGGAGAGGCCCCCAGAGGATGGAGGCCCCATCGCCACTTTGGTGGATTCTTGCAGAAGCCCAGAAGGAGCTTTGTTGTCGAGAGAGCAGGACCTGGCAATGCAGACCTCCAGCTCTGTAGTCTGTTCTAGCTTTGAAAACCATCTCCACCACTTACTAAATCTCTGGCCTTGGGGCAAGTTTCTCAACTTTTCCAAAGCTCGATTACTTCATTTTTACCAGGGAGGAATTGCCTTCTTTTCAAAGTTGTAGATAAAAAGAAATAATGCACTGAAGACCCTTTTACCACCAGGCCTAGCAAGTGCCTGCATATAACAGCCGTGACACTAATGATGAAAATAACAATAATAATAGTTGTTATTATTAAACTATCCAGGGTAGATTTTTGTTGCTTGCAGCTAAGAATCCTAACTGATACAGTTAAGGTTATTCCTTATGGGAGCAAGACAGTTTTCTAGGAGGACAGGCCGCTTGGACAAGATGGGCAGTTTCCCCAGGTCCAGCACAAGTGTGACGGAGAAAGCGACCTCCCATCCTTTGGGTGTGAGCATGCGCTATTTCTTCTCTGTAACCCAACTCTCAGAGTAACCTGGGAAGGGGAGGCCTGGTCAAGACTCCATCCCCACTCTTCTGAATCTTGGGTAGCAAACGATCATTTTTCTGTCCCAACCACCTAATGCAGAATTGAGCAATTAGCAGTTATTAAAGTGATGTTTTACTCTTTGAAGAAAGGGAATAATAATTTTATATTGAATAACATTTAAAAGGAAAGCATTGGGCTTCCCTGGTGGCGCAGTGGGTGAGAGTCCGCCTGCCCATGCAGGGGACACGGGTTCATGCCGCGGTCCGGGAAGATCCCACATGCCGCGGAGTGGCTGGGCCCGTGAGCCATGGCCGCTGAGCCTGTGCGTCCGGAGCCTGTGCTCTGCAACGGGAGAGGCCCGCGTACCGCAAAAAAAGTTAGAAAGCATTTTCACAGGGATTATTTTATTTACCTTACCTAAGCACACAAATACCCATGAAAAAGAAGATGGGCTTTATTTCAGTTTTATTTAAATCTTTCTTGAGCTCTTCAGGTTTTCATCTATAGACCTCCAGTCAGCTCTCTGTATCCGAGGATGGGAAACTTGTAGATTCTGAGAGCTAACTGTTTATTAAAGGACAAGTCTTAGAGGTGGTAAAAAGTAAATTGGAATTGGTACTGGCTGTTCTTCTTCATCCTTGAAGAAAACCCTAGTCGTGGGGCCCAGTTCACACCGGGCAATGTCTCCCTGAATTCAGCCATTAACAAGAGGAAACTAGAACAGTAGACAGGTAGCCTTTCAAGGGCCTTTCAAGGGCACAGTGAGGAGGTTTAAAAAAAAGGAACAGAAGGAAGATAGACTTGTACAGTTGGGGTTTCTAATGTTTTCGTTGGACATTCCTTCACATATATTTTTCCACGTCCCGACTAGGTTTATCTTTATCATTTTTAAGCTTCTCATAGTATTCCTTCAAGTGAATGGGCCAGAGTTTGTTCATCCGCCTGTCATTTGGTGCCTGGGTAGTTCTAACTTTCTGCTATTATATATATACTATCAACCTTTATTAAAACAAGATTTTTTAAATTATTTATTTATTTATTTATTTTTGGCTGTGTTGGGTCTTTGCTGCGTGCGGGCTTTCTCTAGTTGCGGCGAGCGGGGGCTACTCTTCGTTGCGGTGCGCAGGCTTCTCACTGTGGTGGCTTCTCTTGTTGTGGAGCACGGGCTCTAGGCACGCAGGATTCAGTAGCTGTGGCTCATGGGCTCTCTTAGAGCACAGGCTCGGTAGTTGTGGCGCACGGGCTTACTTGCTCCGCAGCATGTGGGATCTTCCCAGACCAGGGCTCGAACCCGTGTCCCCTGCATTGGCAGGCGGATTCTTAACCACTGAGCCACCAGGGAAGTCCAAAGCAAGATTTTAAATCAATCTTTGTAAGTACGCCCTTGGAATGAATTCCTGGAAGCAGATTAAGGAGGCAAAGGATAAGAATAGGGCTTCTTGGCCTTTCCTGAAGGTTAGATCATCCTGAAGGAAGATAAAACCAATGCGTGGAGATTGCCCACATGTTCTTTCCAGTCTGAAATGGGAAAAAAATGCAGAAGCAGTGCCAATGAGGTGACAGGACAATTTGCTGAGCCAGGCGGAATTTTCTGGAAGGGGCTGGATTTTTCTTTTCTGTGAGACCATCCTCAACTGATATCCCGGTCCTTAGACTCTCAGTCTATCCAGGGCCACTCCACCTCCTCAACTACCTCTGCTGGAATTGTACCTTGGCAGTTAGCACAGAGCTGGGTGCTCTCTAGAATTTCCCGTGAATTCCCAAGAGAGAGTCAAATGCCTGTTTTGGGTGGGAATCAATGTTTTACCAGAACAAGGCAACATGGTGGAGGGAGCACAGGACCCACCCTGGAGTCAGGAACCCAAGCTCCAGGCAGGGCCTTGCCATCAACCTGTTGACTCAGCAAGCGCTCCCTCCCACCCCAACCTTGGAGTGCTGATGACTGAAATTACACAATTTCAGATGCATTCCTCTGGATCAGGACTTTGACTCTTGATAAAACACAGGAGAGGGCACAGTGCCATTTATACCCCAGGGTGAACGAATGTATCAGCTCTGGCTCTGAGAATAGGCCTGATGGGGGAAGGAGGTGAAGAGTCCCAGTGAAGACCCTGAAAGCAGGGGAAAGGGCCCCAGGAAGCAGGTGAAGCTCAGAGTCCAGGCTTTCACAAAATCTCTTAAAACCTAGGCTTCCTCCTCTACTGCCTCTGACCTGTGGGACTCCCCCAGGAGTGCAGTGCGCCCAGGGGAGTTGCAGACAAGGCCCCTCAGTGTTGTTGGGCTTCAACAGAACCCTGGGATGGGTGTTTCCTGTTGGATTTTAGACTAGAACCGCAGGTCCCAGTGGAGTTTTCCAGTGACCCCATCCCAGCCACATTGCGTGTGAGCACCTGGCCTTCACAGTTTTCCTCACAATGATGCTGTGATTCCTGCTCTGTGGAGGCTCTGCTACTCTGGCAGTAGACTTGGCACCATGATTTAATCTTTAGCCAAGCCCAGTGCAATACGCTGTGGCTCAGACCACGACCACCTCTCAGATTTTATCTCCTCCCCCGCTTCCCATCATTCACGATGTTCTATCCTGGCTTTTCTCTTCCTCAAATACACTAAGCTTGTTCCTGCCCCGGAGACTTTGCCTGCCGCGTTCCCTCTTCTTAGATCATCCCATGCTCACCGTCTGGTCCTCATTCAACCTTCAGTTCAGTGGGCACCTTTCCCAAGAGGTCATGCTGCCCCTTGGGTCCTTTTACTATCCCATTATCAGCCTATGTTTTCTTCTTAGCACTGTCATTTCCTCAAAGTATTTTATTCATTTATTTAGCCACATACTGTCTGACTCTATAACCAGAACATCAGCTCCACAAGGGCAGGGTCAAAGGCTATTCTGTTCTCCGCTGAGAGCTGGCAAGTACAGGGGAATCCGTCCAAAAATCCCAGGCAGAGCTGCCCCCGCCCTTCTTCATTCGGTTTTCTCATTCTTCTCCTGAGTGGGATAAACCACAGGAGAGAGCCCTGGCTGGACGGCATGCAGATCAGGGTTCCTGCCTAACTTGGTAGTTTCACTTACGGGGTGACTTGGGCCACCTCCTCTACCCAAGCCTGAAGAAGCAGCAGACTGGACCCACTGGGCAGAAGCTCATAGAGACAGACTTGAGGTGGATGTAAATTGTACTTTTGAACAGAGCTGCCAGAGGCCGAAAGAGCATGCTGCTGCTTCCCTCGGCTAGCTTTACCCCTGGTCCATCCCTCCACGGCCCATTCGTAACCCTCTGTGTCCATGGGGCCTGCCTGCCAACCTGCAAGCTCGCTGAGCTCACAGGTACTTGGAACTGGCCTCAACACGGATGCTGGGGACTTAGCATTGCTGAGGGAACTAGATCGGATGATCTTTGTGAGCCATTTCATCTCCAATTTCAGGGCCTTGGCAAAGAGGAGTTTATTTCTAGTCCTCCGCCTGTGGACTGCTGGGCCTTCAGGGAGTGACAGACTGGATTAAGATGCTCATTTTGTGCCAGGGTTAAAGTTTGGTGACCCACAGGGCCAGTGCACTGGTGAGGAGCCACATCTGTCCCACCTGCTCTTTGCTTTGCACTGAAAAGCTGATCAACTGAACCAGGAGTGCAGCACCTCGAAAAAATATGAGTTCCAGACCTGGTTCTGTTGCCAAGGTACTGTGTGAGTTTGACTAAGTTCTTTCCCTCTCTGAGCCTTGGTGTGTATTTCTGGAAAAACGAGAATATTTGTATTAGACCTAGATGCTTTCTAAGGGCCTCTCTTGGAATCCTAACATTCCAGGAGGCTACCCAGCGAACCTCAGACCTGTGGCCAGGGCTTGTGCCAGGCTCCAGTTCTTCAGCAGGACATCTTTCTTAGTGGACAGCCTGGCAAGGAACCAAGACCCCCGACGTCCATCATCAGAAGCTCAAGTCTTCTCCGAGTGTCTGTGTTTAGTCACAGCGTTGGCTGGGCAGATGACATTGGCATGCAAGCTTCTCAGTGGGCAGAGCCCGGCATGTCTATCAGGAGAGAGATGAGCTGAATCTGGTCCAGAGTCAGTCCCACCAGTGCCCCTGACAGGGCTACTCATCCAAGGGGCAGGAGAGGGAATTTAAAAAAAAACTATTTTTAATTGATGTATAATTGATTTACAATGTTGTACTAATTTCTGCTATATAGCAAAGTGATTCAGTTATATATATATATGTGTATATATATATATATATATATATATATATACATTCTTTTTAATATTATTTTCTGTTATGGTTTATCCCAGGAGATTAGATATAGTTCCCTGGGCTATATAGTAGGACCTTGTTGTTTATCCATTCTAAATGTAATAGTTTGCATCTGCTAACCCCAAACTCCCAGTCCATCCCTCTCCTTCTCCCCCGCTACCCTTGGCAACCACAAGTCTGTTCTCTATGCCTGTGAGTTTGTTTCTGTTTTTTAGATAGGTTCATTTATACCCTTTTTTTAGATTCCACTTATAAGTGATATCATATGGTATTTGTCTTTCCCTTTCTGACTCACTTCACTTAGTATGATAATCTCTAGTTGCATCCATGTTGCTGCAAATGACATTATTTTGTTCTTTTTATGGCTGAGTAGCATTCCATTGTATATATGCATCACATCTTCTTTATCCATTCATCTGTCCATGGACATTTAGGTCCATGTCTTGGCTATTGTGAATAGTGCTGCTATGGACATAGGGGTGCATGTATGTTTTTGAATTATAGTTTTGTCCAGGTATATGCCCAGGAGTGGGATAGCTAGATCCTATGGTAGCTCTATTTTTAGTTTTCTGAGGAACCTCCATACTGTTTTCCATAGTGGCTGCACCAACTTACATTTCTACCAACAGTGTAGGAGGTTCCCTTTTCTCCACACCAGGAGAGGGACTTTGTGCCTCTGTCACTGACAGTGTAGGGACTCCTTGGGTGGCCTTTATCCCAAGACCTCCCTGGGTGTGGCAGCCTCCCTGTGTTCCTGCACCTGGAGTGGAAAGGGGATGTTGTGAAAAGGAGACTTTTCATCATGTCCTGTGTTGATTTCATGATGTTTTATAGTTTCATTCTGCTTTCCTGAAATTCATCTGAATTAATCTTAGGCACAACCACTTTGGAAGAACAGGAAAGCCTAGTACTGGGTTCCTGGGACCATTCTCTGTCCTGAGCCAACTCTTTCTTTCACCCTGTAGGGTTCTTACAGGGAGAGTGAGAGGCTCAGAAAACCCAGTCGTTGAGTAAACATTTCCCAAGTATCTTCTCTGAGCTAACTCCAGGCTGGGAATTGGGGATTAAAAATGAACCATTACCTTTTTAATGCTCTGTGTAATACAATACCTATGCAAACACAGGGGTTAGATTCTCAGAGGAAAAGACTTTTTAAAAAATTATTTATTTATTTTTGGCTGTGTTGGGTCTTCGTTTCTGTGCGAGGGCTTTCTCTAGTTGTGGCAAGCGGGTGCCACTCTTCATCTTGGTGCACGGGCCTCTCACTGTCGCGACCTCTCTTGTTGCGGAGCACAGGCTCCAGACGCGCAGGCTCAGTAGCTGTGGCTCACAGGCCTAGTTGCTCCGCAGCATGTGGGATCTTCCCAGACCAGGGCTCGAACCTGTGTCCCCTGCATTGGCAGGCAGATTCTCAACCACTGCGCCACCAGGGAAGCCCAAAACTTTTCATGGTACGTAAATCTTTCAGATCACCACTAAAGGAACTGATACACTGGTTTTATGAGAATATAAAATAAATGAATACTACAAAATAAATGAATACTAAAATTTTACAAATGAATCAAGACATAGTCCATGCTCTCAGAGAGTTTGGTTAAATACTTTCACCCCACTGAGCCCCAGTCCTGCAAAATGGGGTTAATGTTCCCTGTCCAGGGTTGTTAGACTTCGCAACAATTTGAATTTCAGATAAACAATGAATAATATTTTAGTATAGGTATGTCCCGTACAATATTTGTGATATGGTAAAAAAATTCTTCATGGTTTATCTGAAATTCAAATTTGACTGGCATCTTGTATTTTATCTTGCAACCCTACCCCTGTCCAAACTAGTTCAGGAATTTTATGAGGTGCAAAAGGAATAATATGTGAATTAATAATGTATGAATGTGCTTTACAGTTTACAAAATTCTATGTCAGCAAGACAGCATTGGATTGCATTGCTTTGATGGAAAAGGTTCTCTTGCAGGCCTGTGAA
Source organism: Orcinus orca (assembly GCF_937001465.1). Lineage (NCBI taxonomy): Eukaryota > Metazoa > Chordata > Mammalia > Artiodactyla > Delphinidae > Orcinus > Orcinus orca. The sequence continues at coordinate 107,004,088 of NC_064564.1, read as the reverse complement.
TCTGTTCTCACTATGGAGATCCCAAGACATGAAGAGAAAGATCCCATGCTGCCTCCAGATGAACACTTTTTACTCCAGGGCAGTGGACCCAAACCAATCACACAGATGGAGCCTGGAGCAGCACAGGCAAAAAAGCCCCGAGGGTTTGGTTTGCAGAAGACTCCAAACGAGACCCCCTAGGATGTAAAAGCATCTTCTGGCTGCATTCTCAGAAATATACTGTCTAAAATGCTGTCTGTGCTGCCCAGACCCACCCCTGGAAGATTAAAAAGGATAGGAATGGGCTGGATTTGGGCTGGGCGGGGTGTTGGAAACCAGCATCCTGGCAGGGACAGGAGGGATGAGAGGGGTTTAACTCAGAGATCTGTGGACTCAGGAAACATGTCATAGGCTTCTCATCTAGCGTGGGTCCTGCTTTCTGGAAGGTGCCACTCCCATCTGAGCTGTCATTTTTGCTTTGGTAAAGAGCTCCAAGCAGACATTCCTTTTTTGTCTAGTCAAGAAGCAGGGCACCAATTGCAACAGCAATCGTTCAAAATGTGAAGACTGGACAGGCCCTTGGAATCCCCACTCCTCCTTCCTTCTGTCTTCCAGATGGGGAAACTGAAGACCAGGCTGAAAAGTGACTCACTTGAAACCATGTACTAAGTCAGGGGCAGAACTGGGGCTGGAACCCACACCTACTGCTTCCCAACTCAGGGTAGGATTCACTTCAGCCCATCCTCTCCTAAGATCCCCTCTCTTTGGGCAGCCCCCCAAGCAGCCACAGTCCCCCAAGGCCAATAATCCAGAGACACTGCTGAGAAACCTTTGTCTCTCACACTGTTTAATCACAGTGGTGATCATCCGCTGGGGGACAGTACTTACTAGTTTGCAAAATACTTACAGGTCATTTATCTCCCCTTCCATCCACTTCTACCTTCCTACGCCCTATACTTTCTGCACTTGTCAACCCCTTAACATGCAGTGCTCTCCCAGGGAGAGGCAGTTTTTGTGGTGGTGGAACCCTGACCTCTGGAGCCAAACTGCATGAGACTGAAGCCTGGTTTGAGATGGTGTGGCCTTGGGCAAGTGATAGAACAGGGGTTAAGTGTGCCTCAGTCTCCTCGTTCATGATGTGGACATGATTATAATAGTATCTACCACACAGAGTTCTTATGTGACGATTAAATAAGTTAACTTACACCCATTTTTTTTAAGAGTTTGTTTTTTTTTTTTTTTTTTTTTTTTTGGCTGTGTCACTTGGCTTGTGGGATCTTAGTTCCCTGACCAGGGATTGAACCCGGGCCCTCGGCCGTGAGAGTGCACAGTCCTAACAACTGGACCACCAGGGAATTCCCTTAACTTGCACTTACAACAGTTCCTAGCACATTGTGAGGGCTTTACAAATATCACCTACCATTACTATTATTGTTGTTTTTGTTGTTGCTATTTCAGAGCTCTGTTCCATGACCCCAGAGCCCTTCTCCTCCTCATTTCTGTTCTTCCTTCAAGACTCATCTCAAATTCCTCTCCCCTAGGAAGACCTCTTTTTTTTTTTTTTTTTTTTTTGCGATACGCGGGCCTCTCACTGTTGTGGCCTCTCCCGTTGCGGAGCACAGGCTCCGGACGCGCAGGCCCAGCGGCCATGGCTCACGGGCCCAGCCGCTCCGTGGCATGCGGGATCTTCCCGGACCGGGGCACGAACCCGTGTCCCCTGCATCGGCAGGCGGACTCTCAACCACTGCGCCACCGGGGAAGCCCAGAAGACCTCTTTGATCCTTTTCCCTTAGCAGAGTTAGATGTTCTCTAACATCTACTAAACTTATTTAAATGCATGCATTTGCCTATTTTCCGGTCTACCTCCGTCTAAGCTATGCTCTTCATCCCTGTCTTTGTCCACAACACCAAGCATAGGGTCACGCAGATCTACGTGCTTCATTGATGGTTGTGCAATGAGTGATCCTATTGATTTCCCCATCTAGGAATCATTCTTGTTTTCTTTCTTTCCCCCACCCCACACCCAACCCAATAGCAAGTCTTGACACCCCACATCTAAAATTGATCCTGAGTCTCCTCTAGGCCCATGCAGGCCACCACCTTCTCACACCTGGACCACTCAGCCTTCTCACCGTGCTCCCGCCCTTGCCGCCCTCTGATCCACCTCCATCTCCTCCTGAAAATTCTCCCTGGACTTCAAACTGCTCTTAGAAGAAAATCCAACCTACTTACATGGCTACAGAGCTCTGCATTTCCAGCTCCCACCTTATTTCGTACCACTTAATACGCTCTCCCTCAATATGCTTTGTGTGTTCTGGCCTCTTTTCAGACCCTTTCCCACCTCATGGCCTTGCACTTGCTGTTCCTTGTGGTTTTTGCAGAACCAGCTTCTTTGATTTCGGACTGAATGCTACATCCTCAGAGATGCTTTCCTTGACCACCCTAAGGGAATGTTTCCCAGTTTCTCTGTGTCACAGCACCCTTTTATCTCCCTTGTACTATTTATCATAAGCTGTAAATACCTTGCTTATTTACCTGTTTATATGTTAATTGGTTATCTCACTTGATATATTGTAAGCACCATGAATGCAAGGTCTCTCCCTTTTCTTGTGTTGTTCACTAGGGTATCTCTCGATCAGTGTTTAAAACATTTCTGCTGAATGAATGAATGAATAAATGAATGAATGGATTGAATCCTCCTAGCAGCACAATGAATAGACCAGGCATTATATGCTCACTTTACAGATGTCAAAACTGAAGCTTAGAGAGATGGATTCTTGCCCTAGTCACATAGACTGGAAGTAGCGTAGCCAGGCCCTAGATTATGAACTCTTCCCACTAGACTATTTAACCTTGAGGGGAGATAGACTCTGGGTTGGGAACCCAGCTTGGCTGATTCATAGACTAATTCCACAGCATGGGACCCGATGGCAGAGATTCCAAAGTTCCTATCTCTAAAGAGGTGCCTGTATGTGGCTAAGGATTACAATCAGTTCCAAATTCCAGGCTGCATTGAGGCATCACACACACCTAATAAATATCCAATGATCACAAGAAAAGTGCAGTGACTGCTTGAGGAAGAAAATCAAACCCACAGGCCTGAGAGCTGGCCCGATCTCCCAGGGTCCTCTTCAGAGCTGTTCTAATTTAGGCCTGATGGAATGGGAAAGATGTTGTTTCTAGTTCCTTTAGTTTCATGTGGCCTAATTTGGCAGATTTTTGCCTTTTTTGAGGTCTCAAATACTGCCCGAGATCGGACCTTGATTATTGTTATCATTTAAAATACTGCCTTGGCCATTGGTAAAGAGCTGACAGCAGGGTACCATTTCTTTGATTCCAGGAGGAAAGTTCCTGGTGAGGGAGCCTGGTGACATAAAAAGCCCTGGACCAGAAGCCAGAAGGGCAGTGATGTGGGTGGGAAGGGCCTGGATTTCCCAGCCAGCAGACACTCTGTCCCTCGCTGGCCCTCAGCTGCCACCTTTGTGAGGAAAGATTTGGGTCTGTTGGTGGCCTGAGAGGCAGAGGGTTTGGATCTGACCCCGACTCTGTCACTAATGTGCAGCATGGAATCTGGTCAAGGCCCTTTCCTTCTCTGGGTCCTGGTTTATCACTGGTCCAAGGACAGGTTCAGAGGGGCGAATTCTTGAGTCCTCTTCCAGCTCTGATATTTGCTCTTTCTGTGGCTTTTTTCAGGAAACATTTGCTCCCCACTAGGACTGGGTTTCCTTATCTTCCAGCCCTCAGAAGTCAGCATGAAATCAACATGGCTACCTTAAAATAATTCAACAAAGAGCATCTTAGTCCCAAAGGCCTGGGTTTCTCAGGGACAACCGGGGAGCCAGGTGTGCACTCCTGCCACTCCCCTAGCCCTAGATACTAGGTACACATTCCAACGACAGGTACTCACTCCAGTGAAGGAGGCTCTTCAAGAGGGCCGAGGTCATGGGGAGTATGAATACTGGGCATTGACCCCCAAGTTCATTGTATTCTCCTGGCCTTGACCCACTATGTGAAAAGACAAGGTTTAGGAAAATCAGATATGTTCCAGTGTCTTCTGAGTGTTTACTCTGGGGCAGGCTTTAGCTCAACACTTTGTATACATTGCTTTGTTTGACCTCGACCCGTGAGACAGATACTATGATCCTCATTCTACAGAGGAGGACGTTGAAACACGGAGCTAAAGTGACTTGTCCAAAGTTATACAGCTAGAAAGACCAGGATTGAGCCGGGCACTCTTTTTTTTTTTTAGATTTTATTTATTTATTTATTTATTTATTTATTTATGGCTGCATTGGGTCTTCCGTTGCTGTGCGTGGGCTTTCTCTAGTTGCAGCGAGTAGGGGCTCCTCTTTGTTGCGGTGCAAGGGCTTCTCATTGCGGTGGCTTCTCTTGTTGTGGAGCATAGGCCCTAGGCATGCAGGTTTCAGTAGTTGTGGCACGTGGGCTTCAGTAGTTGTGGCACGTGGGCTTCAGTAGTTGTGGCACGTGGGCTTCAGTAGTTGTGCCTCGTGGGCTCTAGAGCACAGCCTCAGTAGTTGTGGTGCACGGGCTTAGTTGCTTCTCGAGCCAGGCACTCTTTACTGCTGCACTAATGTCTCTCCTGATAACAATAGCAATAAAAATTAAAGTTGAGGAAGTTCAGTAAGCAGTTGTGGAAATCACTCTGGACCTGAGGACTAAAAAAATGGCTATGAATCCTAGTTCTTCCATTTATTAGTTTGGTGACCTTGGGCAAGTCATTTGAATTCTTTAAGCAATAGTTTACTGACCTATAAAGTGGAGATAATCACTCCTACCTCACAGTATAAGATTAAAAGGGATAATGTGCATGAAGTGTTTTGCATGGATGTCTGGCATATAATAAGTGCTCAGTAAATGTTAGTCACTATTATTATTATTACACTACTACTACTATTACTACTACTACTACTACTACTACTACTAATACCACCACCACCGTCTCTCCAGAGTGGTTGCAAAGCTCAAACAAGACAATGATTGGGAAAGCTTTGTGTGTTCTGCACCTGTCAGTAATCCCCTGTATTATAATTATAGCAACCTAAGGGAAAGAGTTATCTGTGAAGCTCTGACCCCATTCCTCCTCTAGATGGTTCAAATTCTTTGCTCTGCAGCCAGTGCTGATGACGAGTGAGGGTTTGATTTGGTGCCCACTGTGAATGACGTCCTTCAGTGGATCTCCAAGAACTGCAGCAAATGCTTTTCTGAGCTTATTTTAGCATCAGAAGGACTTTGAAGCAGGATTTCAACATTTAGCTTCCTTGGGGAAGGCACTTTGTAGTTAATGTGAGTTTACAACTTAAAACTTTCTCTTCCTCATCATCTTGAGAAGAGATACCATGGAGGCAGATCCAGAATGTGGTTGGCAGACATATCCCCAGATCCAAATGAGTTCTATTGTGGGTTATTTCTGATTATTTAAGTAATATGTGCTTACTGCAAAAAAAAAAAAAAAGAAAAATGTGAAAAAGTATGAAGGAGAAAAAAATGTAAATACCCATAATACAATCATTCAGAGACAGAGATTGTTAATGTTTTGGTATTTTCCCTTTTAGTCTTTTATTTTATGTATATATAAAATGTTATATTCATATTAATACATAGTTAATACTATATATAATTAATAATATATTCATATTATATATAATTAATAATATATTCATATATTCATGTATCATACTATGTAAAACAATATATGAATATAGTAATATATGAATATATATTTGCATATTATTTTACATAATTGAGATCATAGTACAAATAACCATGTAATCTATTTTTTAATAAAACTATTTTTTTATTGCAGTTTTTCGGTTCACAGCAAAATTGAGAAGGTATAGAGATTTCCCATATATCCCCTGCCCCACACATGCATAAGCTCCCTCACTATTAAGAGAGAGTGGTACACTTGTTAAACTTCATGAACCTACACTGACACATCATATTCACTCAGTCCATTACGGTTTACTCTTGGTGTTGTACATTCTATGGGTTTGGAGAAATATATAATGACATGTATACATCATTATAATATCATTCAGAGTAGTTTTGTTTGCCCTAAAAATCCTCTGTGCTCCACTTATTCATCCCTCCTCGCCCCACCGTACGCTGGCAACCACTGAACTTTTAACTGTCTCCATAGTTTTGCCTTTTCCAGGATGTCATGTAGCTGGAGTCATACAATATATGGACTTTTCTTTTCTTTTTTTTTTTGCGGTATGCGGGCCTCTCACTGTTCTGGCCTCTCCCGTCGCGGAGCACAGGCTCCGGATGCGCAGGCTCAGCAGCCATGGCTCACGGGCCCAGCCGCTCTGCGGCATGTGGGATCTTCCCGGACCGGGGCACGAACCCGCGTCCCCAGCATCGGCAGGCGGACTCCCAACCACTGCGCCACCAGGAAAGCCCCCATGAATATCAGTTTTTATGGATGTATAGTGTTCCAACATAGGGAGGGCATAACGGCACAAAGTATTTAACCTCTCCTTACCGTTATCTGTTTATTTTTTTTATGTTTTGGCCAAGCCACTTGGCTTGTGGGATCTTAGTTCCCAGATCAGGAATTGAACCCGGGCCCTCGGCAGTGAGAGCGTGGAGTCCTAATCACTGGACCGCCAGGGAATTCCCTGTTATCTGTTTAGATTGTTCTAATTTTCATTATTATCCATAACACTCTGATGAACATTTTCATACATAAAGCTTTATTTACATCTAATTGTTTATTTCTCTTGAATGGATTTTTAAAGTGGAAATAACGAGTCAAAGGCTTAAGGCTTCCTGGAAAGGTTGTATCATTTTACATATCATTTACATTTTACATTCTCATCAGTTATGTGAGGCATTCCCTTGCCAGCAACAAGTATTACCAGTTTTAAAAAATTCTTGCCAAATCAATAGGTTAAAAAAAATGGTAACTTATTGTCTCAGTTTGCAAATCTTTGATGACTTAAGTTGAATACACAGTGCTTTATGTGGCTTAGCCATTTGTATTTCTCTTTCTGTGACTCTGCTGAGCAGGCTTTGCTAATAGTGGCCCCAATAACTAAAGTTGTCTGCAGATGATGCCAAACGTTGCATCTGGCCACATCTTATAGGAGCCCAGGCTCTGGCAGGATTAGAAATAGTCCATGACACAGATGTAGAGAATGGACTTGAGGACGTGGGGAGGGGGAAGGGTAAGCTGGGACGAAGTGAGAGAGTGACATGGACATATATACACTACCAAATGTAAAATAGATAGCTAGTGGGAAGCAGCCACATAGCACAGGGAGATCAGCTCGGTGCTTTGTGACCACCTAGAGGGGTGGGTTAGGGAGGGTGGGAGGAAGATGCAAGAGGGGATACAGGGATATATGTATACATACAGCTGATTCACTTTGTTATACAGCAGAAACTAACACAACATTGTAAAGCAATTATACTCCAATAAAGATGTTAAAAAAAAAAAAAAAAGAAATAGTCCATGTCAGCACTGCTGTTTCAATGAAACCAGAAAGGGGAAAGTTTCTGTGTTTTATTGAAATCTGGAGATGAAGTTATTTTGCTGATTATATTATGCCTTCTTTCCTTACTCTCAAAGCTTCTCTTTTCTTAAATGCTGCTCTAGCAGGAGGGTTAAATTTGGTATATACCTGTTCTTTCTTTGTGTTCACTGAGCTCCTACTATGTGCAAGGCATAGTAGCTACATTAATGGCCTGTGGAGTCTGGAGAAGAGCCTGGATTTTGGAGCTGGGCAGATGTTGGGCAAATCCCTTAACCTCTCAGAGGCTCCTTTTCTCCTCCTTTCAAGTACAGATGATAGTCCTACCTTTGGGGAATAAATGGGTTATGAATGCAAAACTCCTGGAACGGTGTCTGCCACATCATAAGGCCTTGTTTAGCTCAACATACAATTCACTTCTCTGTATTTGCCACTGTGCTAGGTGCCGAAGATACAAAGAGGAATCAGCCCTCTCTGCCCCCTGCTGTTCTGTGCCTCCTCACCACCCCTCATTAAGTCCAGAGGCCCGGATGCCATGGATGGGTTGACAGCTCTCTTGAGAGCCCTGGGCCTTAGCTGCAATTCTGGAGCCACAGGAAAAGTACCAAATGACATTCTGTTACACAGAGAGTCATAGCTCTAATTTTTATTTTCTCTTTTCTTAAACTTATTTCATAAGCATTTTCCCTTTACAGCAGAGTTGTTAAGCGTGCCAGCTAGAGCCAGCCAGCCTCAGTTTGATTTCTGGCTCTATCATTTACTAAGTGACCTTGGGCAAGTTGCTTAACCTCCCTGTGGCCTAGTTTCCTTAGCTGTAAAATAGGGATAATAATAGTACCTACTTCCTGGGGTTGTTCTTAGGATTAAACAAAAGAATTAATGTGTAGCTCTTAGTATAATGTCTAGCATGTAGTAAGAGCTCAATGGTCGATTATTAATATTCACTATAATGTCTTCATAGCCACCCTTACAATGACTTTATATGATTAAATTGAAGAGATTTAATAACAACTTTCTCTGATTTGGATATTTGGAGCATTTCCAATTTTTAAACACAAAAATAAAATATTATTCCTAAGAAACAAACAAACAAAAACGTTATCTTGCACTTTAGAGATAAAGGCAGAACAGGAAATTTAAGGATTACATGTTGAGTGGATCAATGTTAATACACTTAAATCACCTTTCCAAAAAATTCAACATTTTCTATACTTATTACAGGGTAATTAACTCATTTTAGAACCCATGGTGGGGGTGATCCCTGTCTGAGGCAGGGAGCTGGCCTGGATTACTTTGGCAAGGCCTTCTAGTCTTTTCTCTGTGATTCTTCAGGCAAAGAAGCTGCATCAGCTTTTCTCTCCTAGTGCCATTGAATCTCTGATATAGCACAGCTTAGGGCCAACCCAGCATTTTTCAGCTATCACTTGGGATATCTGGTAGGGTGACTGTCAGGCCATGTCCCCTGATGGGGAAGTTGTTTCTGGTTGTGGTCCTTAGGCCAACAAGACTCAAAGTTAGCACTGGTATAAATGAAATGAGCGTCCACAGATCAGACAACTTCTGTGTGCCAGGCTCTGTAAAAACATTCTCTTCAGGCCTCAGCTCAACTAAGTGAGACAGAATTCATTGGTCCCATTTTATAGATGAGGAAACTGAGGCTCAGAGCGGTGAAAGGTTTCTTTCAAGGTCGCACAGCTGGCAGAATCATGACCCAGATCTGTCTGATGCTAAAGATACAAGCTCTTCCCAGGGCACCACAGGATCTCTTTTCAATTTAATTCAATTTAACCAGCATGGGTCAATGCTCACACATATTACCCCTTGCTAAGCACTGAGAACAGAGAGAACAGCCTAATGGGAGAGACAGACACAGAAATCACAAGTTCTAGTGTTCCCGCTGATGCAAGCCTGTGAGAAGTAATAAAATCACGTGGGCAGTTCTATTTATCCTGTTGTATGTATTTCTGAATGCCATCCTTAATCCTTTTAGGAAGAGGCAGGGGAGAGATAGATTGATAGGTCAGGGCTATAATCAATGAACAAACAAACGGCAGTGGGAAAATGGGGAGGGGGAGATTAATTCCCACTCAGAGATCCAGAAGAGTCTCTTAGAGGATATGGTATTTGGGTTGGGGTTTGAAGGGCTAGAAAGATTCAGCAAAAGAATATGGGTAAGAGGCATGACCTGTGCCCTCCCTTACCCAAGAAGTAAAAACAGAATCTTGATTTGTGCTTCCTAAATATTGGTCTGAAACCAGAATTCTGAATGGTTCTGAAACCAGAACCCATACATAGCCCTCCCAGTTTGCCCCCTCCCCTTACATATATACATGGACCTACCAAGACACGCTCATAGGTACTCACAAATGCAAAGACACACAGAAAATACACATAAAACACACATCAGTACACATGCAGATACTTAAAACATACAATACGCAAAAAAGATACTAGCTCCCATACTCATAAGCTCATACAAATACACATAATACTCATACACACAGACTCACAAACATATTTATGTTTTCATTACACAAGCACAAAACTATCCTCTCCCCACCGACTCCTCATGCAGGTAAAGAAGTGCATTTTTAATTCACATATACACGGGTTCGCATGCAAATCTCATCGCCCCGTTCTTGTTGGAGACCAGTGACTAATGGGAAGCCATACACAAAGCGAGCATCACGCAGGGGAGGCCAGGAATGGGTTGGCGGTTGGGCTGGGATTAAGCCCTGTCAGATGACAAACGCGCCCTGCCCGGCTGCCACTAGAAGCTGCTGAGCCGAGGCTGCAGCGCCTGAGCGAGCTCTGAATCCTGGGCGATGGTGCGAGGCTGCGCACCGGAATTCCAGCTTTACACAGGGTTGAGTGTCACCCAGGGTCAAGCTCTGCTATCAGACCCACCCCAAGAGGCAGGCGGCTTTGGGTACAAGCAGGGCTGCGGCATGGGTCTTGTCTTAACAGTACACTGAGAGTAGTAAGCGTAAATGAGGGTTTACTGTGGGCCAGGCACTGCGTTAAGCCCTTTCAATTCATTACTTAATTCTCACATCAGCTCTGTAAGAGGGGGATGGGGGCGTTCGGGATGTTAGCTCTCTATCCACCCCTTTTTAGAGGTGAGAACACTGCGCTCAGGCCGCAAAACCACTCAGCAGGAAACTTGGAGCTGAGGTTCAACCCCATCCGATCCCACTCTCCCCGGCGTTTTAGGGTAAAGTGTGCATGTGAGCCTGTCTCCCCCACGCAGGAAGCTTGCACCTCCAGCTCCTGACGGGTCTCTTAGAACCTCCGTCCTGCCAGGCACAGCGCCTGGCCCACTGCAGGTATCTGATGAGGGCGTGGGTCTTGGTTCGGTGAGGTCCTCAACAAGGACCTCAGTTTCCCCATCTCTGAAATGGGAATGCAGCGCAGACCTCGCAGGGCCGAGGCCAGGTGCTCTCGAGCAGCAGAGGGAATGCTGGGCTCCACATCCTCGCTGCAGCCGCCCTCACCCATCACTGGGGTTCCAGCTCCGTCTCCACCCGAGCCCGGGAGCGCCGCCGGCGCCCCATTGTTCAAGAAGGCGGGGAAGCTCTCGATCCCCGCTCCGGGTCGCGCTCGCCGCCCAGTGGAGCAGGCGACTTGGCCCGGCTTCTGCCGCGCGGGGCGCGTCCTTTGTCTGCTCCGTGGCGCCCGGTGCCCGAGGCCCGCGCCCCACTCCTTGGGCAGACAAAGCCGTGGCTGCCGCTAGCCGGACCGGCTGGTGCTGTGCTCGCACCACCCTCTTCCCGCCTTAGCACCGCCCCCTCTCCTTGACGTCCTCTGATTGGCCCGCGGGGCCACAAAGAGGCCGGGAAGCGGGTGGGTCACGTGAGTTAGCGTGGCCTCCCATTGGTGGGGTCAGGCTGCCAATCGGGGAGGGCGGGCTGTCCTCGCACGGCCCGGTCTCTCCCTCCGCGCTGGGGCCCGCCCGCGGGGCCGGCCGCCTGTCAGAGGGAGGTGGCGATGGTGCGCCCGGTGGTGGTGGCGGCTGCGGCGGCTTCCCTGGTCCGAGTGCAGGGAGGAGAAGATGACTGACCGACCGACTGACTGAATGAATGAATGGCGAAGCCGAGCGCGCCATGAGGAGCCTGCCGAGCCTGGGCGGCCTCGCCCTGTTGTGCGCCGCCGCCGCCGCCGCCGCCTCAGCAACCTCAGCGGGGAATGTCACCGGTGGCGGCGGGGCCACGGGGCAGGTGGACGCGTCGCCGGGCCCGGGGCTGGGGGGCGAGCCCAGTCACCCTTTCTCTAAGGCCATGGCTCCCACGGCCCAGGCCCCGAGGACCGGACCCCCGAACGCTACCGTCCACCGACCCCTGGCTGCGTCCTCTTCAGCCCAGCCCCTGGCTACCACCCCTTCTCGGGCCAGGGCCGAACCCACTCCGACCACCTTTCGGGCGCCGCTCGGCCCCTCGCCGATCACACCTCTTGCGGTGGAACGTACTGGGACCACCGCTCGGGCGACGACCAGACCCGCTCCGACCACCCTCTCGACGACCACTGGCCCAGCGCCGACCACCCCAGTAGCGACCACGGTGCCGGCGCCCACCACTCCCCCGATCCCGACTTCCATTCTCCCCGGCGGCGGCAGCAGCGTCCCGCCCACCCCACCTGCCACCGAGGCCCCCTCGCCGCCTCCCCCAGGTGAGTCTCAGCGCTTCCTCGCCCGCCGGACCCTCCCAGCGGCTGTCAGTGCCTTTCCCCAGCCCTGGCCTCTAGCGTTGGGCTCTTGGCTGGAATGGCTCATTTCTTGCCCCAAAGGTTCCCCAGATTTCGACTCTCAAGGGGAGGTCCAAGCTCCAGCTAGCCTGCCCCCCAGCCCCCAATCTGGAAAGTCTTTTGTCCCCCCCTTGGGCTGTGCGTCCTCGGGAGGGGGGCGGCTGCTGCGTGGAAAGGCATCGCACCTCCTTCCAAACAGGGCTCTCTGGCCTTTGTCAGACAGGCTGAATGGGCGCAAACTTTTGCGTTCGGTTCGCTCACCTTGCCTCTCCGCCTGGGTGATTTGGGGAAGTTTGAAAGCCAGCCCAGTACCTCCTGAAACCAACTGGTCAAAACCTGAGTCTAAGGGATTCCTCCTACAGCTCCACTTTCCTTGTTCATTTCTCCTTGTTTATATAAATATCAGATGTGCATGTGACAGGTGGAAAAGATATTGAGAGGATTTTGTTTACAAACAGTAGTACAGACCACTTGAGGCCAAAAAAAAGACATTGTAATCCATGTTTTCCCTGCAAATAAATAGATTCAGTAGGTCATTTGGGGCAGGTGTGTATCTAGGTTGAGCACATTTATAAATTAGGTTAAATCCCTTCCTTGCACCATTTTTTTTTCCCTTCCTCAATTACAAGGTCAATATGTTTGGACAAATACACATTTTAAGCAGGAATGCCGGGTTTTTTCCCCCTTAAGGGGAATGTTCAGTTTTGCTGATGCTAATAAAAGCCAATTTCTGTCTGAGTCCCTGTAGAAAATAAAGCTCTTCTTCCTGCTGATTGAAGTCTTCAAGCAAAGTTAGAGACAACTTCTGTTCTTTCCCCCTTGAGATCTAAAGTGGGCCTGGAACTAAACAAATAAAACCTACCTTGTCAAGATGTTAGTCAAGAGTTTCTGAATTCCTTTGCTTTGAGTTGGGGTTTGATTTGTCCAAACCATTTTGTCTAGCTGTATTTATATTAATGGATCTCTGACTTAATTCTTAGGCTCAGTGATTTACTGTGGAGTCAGGTATGGACTTTGGACTATAATTGAATTTGTAGAGAGTTTTCCCACATGATTATGAGCCTTAATACAGTCACATCTTGGATTGGAGCTTGGCATTGACATAAGAAGGAATGCAGATTATTCACCCATAAAAAGCCAAGTTTGTATTTCTTCCAGCTTCAAGGGCTGTACTAACTAGCTGGATTTTGACTGTAACCTTTTTTGGCCTTTCTATAGAGAGATGGATATATTACTGAGAGACAGGAAGCATAGAGGTTGAGAGTATGGACTCTGGAGTCCATTCTTAGGTTTGAATCGTAGTTCTGCCCTTTATTAACTGTGTAAACTTGGGCAGGTCGCTTAACCTCTCTTCATCTGAGAAATGAAGATAATAATAGTACTTAGCTCATAGGATTGTTGTGAAAATTAAATAATTTAGTACATTTATAAAGCTTAGAACAACCGTTCCCCATGCAGAGTAACACACTGTGGGGGTGTGTGTTAGCTATCCTTATGACTAGGTCTTCTTCTTTTTTTTTTTTTTTTTTTTGTGGGATAGAAAGCATTTGAGAAACCTAGTAGAGACTTGTGGTGATTTTTATTTGTTTTAGTAAAATATAGTAGAAAAGGATGAATTAGATTTTCCGAAGTTTGAAACACACCGTAGTGTTTATGTAGGAAGATTGCTTATTTTGAATGGTTAGTATATAATGTCTGTGTAATTGATGTTATTTTACCTTAATAATTTTTGTATTGTTATTTTTAAATCACAAAGGTACTTTTTCATTGTGATAAAATATACATAACATAAAATTTACCATTTTAACCATTTTTAAGTGTACAGTTTAGTGGTGTTAAGTACATTCAAGTTGTACAGCCATCACTACCTTCCATCTTCAGGACTTTTTTATTTTCCCCAACTTAAACTCTGTATTCATTAAACAATAACTTCCCACCCCCAGCGCCCTAATTCCTGGCAACAACCATTCTACTTCCTGTCTCAGTGAATTTGCCTACTCCAGGTTCCTCATACAGGGGGACTCATACAGCATTTGTCGGCAAACGTAACCTTTACTTGCGAAAAACAAAGAACCAGAAGTCTACAAAGGAAAGAGTGAAAGTCACTCCTTTACTGCCTCCCAGTTCCAGTCAGTTCCTAAAGGTCACTACTGTTAGCAGTTTGATCTTTTCTCAGACATTTTTCTAGGCATATATGAACATAAACACAGGGTTTTTAAAAATAGGTTTTAAAAACTCAAAATGAAATAATTATATATGTTACATATATTAATTATATATGGTTATAGCAACTCGTAGAGTTTTGCGACTTGCTGTATCCAGTTAACGATGTATCATGGACTGTTTTTTTCATGTTAGTACCTAAGGTCTACCTTATTCTTTTCAGCAGTTGCATTTTTCGTTGTAAGTATATACCATAACTTATTTAACTAATCCCTTGTTTATGGACACTTAGATTGCTTCTGGGCTTCACTTTAAAAAGCACAGGGAAGAATGTGTTCTTGTTCAGTCCATCACGTATATATTATATTCTCTAATACTTTGGCTGGAGTTTTGTAGACTCCAAATCAATTTCAGGAGAAGTAAAGCTGGATTGAGTAATATTTGCCATCTGAGCTGTTCAAGGCTTTTAGTAACTTCCATAGACTACCATATATCTATGTCTATGATGGTCTTCGAGCAACAGAAGTTTTAGAAGGATGTCCAATTTTTGTAGCTCTCCTGCATTTTAAATTTTTCATAGCTTGTAGTTTTCTGTGAATTCACTGTGGATTGCCCGTGTCTAGTTCTCAGAAGCTGAACTGCCTCTGTGGGCCTACTGATGGGCAATTTTAGCTTTACAGTAATGTAATCGAGTATGGCCTTTCTATCTGAGCATGGGTTTTAGTCTACTTCAAACAGTAAACGCATCTCTTTGACAGAAGGAAAACTTCTAACTGAATTTGAGAGACCTAGTTAGGTTGGTAAAGTTGGATTCTCTGGCATTTGGGAAGATGGGTACAGGGTGTTTTATTTTAATGTTCCTGTAAGGACTGAACACCATAGATAATATATTACGTGTTTGGATGGGTCTTCTAGCTGCTATTTGAATTAATAAGAATTTCTTTCAAGGAGGTCTAGCTCAGAGCTCTTGCCTGCCCCTCAATTAGGGCTGTCTTTTGTTTGTAGAGACACTGATCTGCAAACTGAAACTAATTGCCCAGCAAGCAAGCATTTTCCTCCCACAGACCTGGCAAAACATTTGACTGATTGGTTGGCTGGGTAGGACATTTTAAGAAGGGTGAAGGCAGAAGCTGTGATACTAGAGAATAATAGTTATCAACAGTAAGAGACCGAAGAGATGACAAATGTTTGATTTTTAAATTTATGGACCTTCAGGGCTAGATAAGACTTTAGAAGCCACTGCATCCTAACGTGGCTCTACATTGCAAGAAACACTTCTGTGGACTTAGCTGAAATATTTCTCACTGTGGTTAACACCAGCTGATTCTGGCTCTGCCCTTTGGGGCCATACAGAACAAGTCAGCTCTCTCTGGGCCATGACAGTTCTTCAGGGATCTGCAGACAGTGATCATGTTCCCTCTGAGTCTGGACTAAATAACTTCAGCTCCCTCAACTGTTTTGTGAAATGGTTTCACATTCCCTTACTATCCTGGTTACCCCTCTTCTGGACTTTTTCAGTTTTTCTGTGTCTCTCCTGGAGTGTTGAACACAGAGCTGAACGTATTGCTCCAGATGTGCTCTAACCAGCTCATAGCAGAGAGGGCGGTTACCTTGTTCTTTCTGGATGCTGTACCACTGTTGATGTAGTTAGTTCCTAATCACAGTAGCTTTTTTAGCAGCCACATTATGTAGTTGACTCATTGAGTCCATTAAGATAGGTAAGTCTTCTTTTTTAAAAAAAAAAAAAACATGGAGTAGATGAGTCTTTCTTCATTCTGCACTTGGAAACTCTTGTTATTTTCTTAAGTATAAACTGAGACATTTGCCAAGCATGTAAGATTTATTGTGTTAGATTCAACCCATCATTTTGGATCCCGAGTCTGTCAATGTACCCCACCCAGTTTATTCACATTCACCTACAGGGTGTTCCTATAGACAGAGTCTAAGGACAAGTTAGGGCAGGTTGTTCTTACCTCATAGGGGAGAGTACATTTATGGAGGATAAAACAGTTTGGAAGGGAAGGAATAATGATTTAGATTAGTTCTCAAGGGTCTCTTCCAGCTGTAAAGTTCTGTGATGGTTTGGTACACATGATTCAGGGCACATGAATGCCCCCGAAATGAGCCTCAATCATTTATTTGTGATCTAAGTTAAGAGAATAGGCTTTTTTTCAAGCAAGTCCTAGAATTTAGAGTTTGAAAGCTCTGACTACTATGGCATGTAAATAAAATATTGTGAATGGATTTTATTTGAAAGGAGCATTCTGGGAATTCAGGGCCCTCCTACCTGTACTGGGAAACGTTTTCTTCATCCTAAAATTCTGTACAGCTAGGTTCAGGGTGTCATTTGCTTATGGTTATTTAAGAAGATACCATTCATTTTAAGGAAATAGAAATTGTTCAGGCTTCAAAGATAAGGTATGTTCATAATCTTTTATCAAAAACCTGTGGGGCTGGGTGTATTTCAGAATTTAGAATTTTTCAGATTTTAGGAAGTTAATAAATACACCCCAGTGAAGTCTAGGGCAGCATCCTGTAATGAAACACATGAAGATACTTGCAGCAAAATGCATGTATATTCACACTGAGTGGGTTTTTTAAAAAGCTATAAATAGCCTTGCATTTGTTCAGGTCAGGTTTTGCTGCCAAATGAATAACAGAAAAATTTTTGGTTTTTTGGATCTTCTGGTATTTACATCAGGTCTGAGGGACTGTGCACCACTGTAATAGTAATTGCAAACACATTTAGTACTTACTATGCTACAGGTACTGTTCTAAGTGCCTTACATATGTTACCTTACTTAATCCTCACAACAGTTAGGTATAATTGAGTTAGGTACTATTACTATCTTCATTTTATAGATAAGGAAACTGAGACTCAGAGAAGCCCAGCTATGGTGGAGCCTAGATTCAAGCCCAGTCTTTGTGGTTCCAGAATCCATATTATTGGCATTTAAAGAAATAGTTACATAGAGGATAAGAGAAGGAAACCATTTTGCTAAAAATATTTGCCCTTGGATACTAGTCTGAAAAATTTTCACCTGTTCTTTGGCATTTACTCTCTTCATTCTCTTGTGAGCTATTTAGTCACCTCCTCAAAATTTCTGTTTTACAATGTTGTACAATTATAGCTCTAACTCTTCCTTTGATTAGGTTCTAATATGGTCTGTGATAGGGAGGACTGTCTGTAGTCTTTTTAGGGCTAGGCCCAGGGACTACTCAAATTCACTCTATCTTATTCCTGGCCCGAGTGCCTAGCTTTCTGCAGAAATTCCTTAGTTTGATTAGTTTCTGGAACAGCACAGTTAAACTCTAAAGCATTAGTTTCAAATCTACTGAATTATGTCCCCAGGAAGCCTTCTGGCTAGTTGAAAATTTACACATTGAAATAATCTAACTAGGTCTTTTTATCTTGATTTTTTATAAAGATCCATAAAATTAAAGTGAGCATTACTTTTCATCTCAGCATTGCTAAGCATGTGTATATTAACTTCCAGACATCTTGGCACCCTTATAAAAAGAATAGAAGAAAAGTATCATGGTGCTGTTTTTACTGATGGGTAGATTATGGGTAGAGAGATTACTGCTCTAGGGCACTTAATAGATCAGAAGAGAATAGAAATATAAGATCTGTTTGGCTGAAAGACAGTGTTAGATGATATTTTTAGTTAAAAATAGCTTTAATTCATGCTTTTTGCCTTGATCTTTATTTTTGTTTGTTTTCTTTACATATAATATAAACATCTTTAATACTAATGTTGAGATTATGTTATAGGTATCTCTTCTTGGTCACTTAGTCTTTTTTTCAAGTATGCGTTTTGGTGTATCTGTTTTTCACTAGAAACAGCTACCCTAACTGCACTGGTAACTTTGAAGGGAGATATTTTAAAAATTGTCATGAAAAAGATAAAGATTA
The DNA here is from genome assembly GCF_937001465.1 of Orcinus orca. Lineage (NCBI taxonomy): Eukaryota > Metazoa > Chordata > Mammalia > Artiodactyla > Delphinidae > Orcinus > Orcinus orca. The sequence goes on along the minus strand of NC_064564.1, from coordinate 106,985,794 downwards.
TGTCTGGATACATGTGTGTTTGAATCACAGCAAAGGTTTACTCAGCTCTTTTTAACTGTATCTATTTAAGTACATGTGATAAATGTGTGTCAGAATAATTCCTCTAGTAATGCCACTGTTCCACAGATAAGTATTACTGTCTGAAAAATCTTTCCCTATTACTTTTTCTTCATTAAAATAAAATCTTCTGTTCTCCTTGCTCATTTTTTTTCACTTTAAGCTCCTCTGTATGTTCTTCTTACTCCTGTCTCTTATTCTTGGACCCATCCATTCTTTCATGTTCTTTAAGGAACCAAATTATCCTCTCTACTTAACAATTTCCCATTTGTCCTCCTTCAATGCCTCCTCAAAGCCTAATTCTTCCAAGAAGTCTTTCCAGGGGAACAAAAGATCCTTGAAGACGTTCTGGTAACAGGGTGCACAGGGTTGAACACTTTGCACTCAGAACAAAACCTGTCTTTCTTTGTGACTTTGACTTTTTCCCTATGAATTTGTTTTTAAAGTCTGTTTAATTTAGATTATTAAGCCCACTTGATAAGAAAATGTCATAGTTTATACAATATTCAGGATATGGTATTAATTCTTTCTTTTAGAAAAAAATGAAAGAAAAGATTTTCTTTTTGTTCTGGCTCTTCTTTATTGACCAGCTTTTGTTTTTGGTTTTTTGTTTTTTTTCCTTCTCCTGAGGAACAATACAGAAAAAAAAAACCTGCCATAACAGAAGTTATCTGCCTCCAAAAAAAAAATCCAGTACTTTGAATAAGTAGCAAATTTCTTTTTCTATTTATGAATAATATGAGCTGTTTTTGTTGGGTAGGTGTATTTGGGCTAAATAGCAATATAAAAGGTTTAATTTGGTTGAGAAGCAAATATTAGATCTTTTGAATGACAGAATTTCCCTTGTAGAAATCTAATTAAAGTCAATAGTGAACAGAGTGCTTCGAATAATTAACAAGTGTGCAGTGCTTTACGGTTTACAAGGTGCTCTTAGAATCTCCGAGACTTTGGCATCTATATTTTGTAGATTTCCGGGTATTATATGAGTCAGTAAAACCTCAGGTTCTGACCTCTGTTGGTACTTATGTTGGTGAATATAGACGAAAACTTTATAGGTTTTTGGTGGGTTTCACATTTGGTATTTTGTATTTCAAACTGTTGTCTTGGGGAACTAAGATCCCACAAGCCGCATGGTGTGGCCAAAAAAAAAAAGAAAGAAATCAAACTGTTGTCTTTTCTTTTCCTTTTTATTTTATTTATTTATTTTTTTGTCTGCATTGGGTCTTCGTTGCTGTGCGTGGGCTTTCTCTAGTTGCCGCCAGCGGGGGCTACTCTTTGCTGTGCGCAGACTTCTCATTGCGGTGGCTTCTCTTGTTGCGGAGCATGGGCTCTAGGCCCATGGGCTTCTGTAGTTGTGGCACGTGGGCTCAGTAGTTGTGGCTCACGGGTTCTAGAGGTCAGGCTTAGTAGTTGTGGCGCACGGGCTTAGTTGCTCCGTGGCATGTGGGATCTTCCCCAGCCAGGGATCGAATCTGTGTCCCCCGCATTGGCAGGCGGATACTTAACCACTGTGCCACCAGGGAAGTCCCAAACTGTTGTCCTTTAAGTTTATTTTGTTGAATGTAAATCTTTGACTGATTTAGCTGCCCATATTTACGGGATGGAAAAATAGCATTTTGGGAAGAGGATTGCTTACTTTTATATTTTATTTCCTAAGTACTATATGGGGCTGAATGTTATGGAAAGAGCCCAGTAATAATTGAAAGTAAATGGTGATGGAGGTAGCAACGCAAACTACAGAACTTGATTGGGAGAACTCATGTAAATTTCATTTCTTCAGATGGAAATATTATTTACTTCTTTCCTAGTGTAGGAATCTGTTTGGAATTATTTTAACATACTTGTTCTGTTGCCTCAAATCAGTGTGAGTATCAAAGGAACTTGGTACTTTCTCACCTCTCATTACCAATCTAATATTTAATGCTCTGGGAGGAAAGGTAATTAATGTTAACTGAGCACCTATTATATGCCTAATTACCTACCAGGATTTTTTTTTTTTTACTTACATCATGTTATTTAATTCTTAGACAAAGCAGTAGTTAAATATTATTATCCTTACTTTATGGGTGGCAAATACTGAGGTTCAGAAAGAGAAAGCAGCTTGCTCAAGCTGTCAGGCTTACGAAGTCCATGAGGGCAGGGACTTCTGTTTGTTCTGTTCACAATTGTATCCCCAGCATCCAGCCCAAAATAGATTCTGAATAAAAATTTAAGGATTGAATGAGTGAAGAAGAAGGAGTGGTTTGTAGCTACACTAGATGTGTAGTGTATTCTTGAGGAAAATAATGTAATCTCATGGCCTTTTCCTTAGTTTAGAAATGAACTTTTCTCCTTTTCTCCATTACTCATAGGAATAGTATGAGAACCTACTTAGGCAAGTGGAGTTCTTTGAGATCTAGCAAATTACATTAATTATTCATTTTTTGTTACATAACTTTGTCCCTTCTATTTTTCTTAAAGGAAGAACAGCAATATACAGATGTACATCTGATGCCTTTTGTAGAAAAAGTAGCTAAAGTTGGAAAAGCAGAGCCCTTGTATGTAAGACATGGGACCCTAAGGTCTTTCACAGTTCTCTTACTGGTTCTGTAATCTTGGGCAAGTAATTTCATCTGTAAAATGAGAGAGGCTAGATTTGTTGTTTCTAAACTGTATTATTTGGGAAGCCAGGGTTCCTTAGATGTGTTTGGGAGCCAGTATAGGGACTCAGGAGGCCAAGTGGGTCTACTTCTGGGCCCTCCACCCCCACCCTCACCTCACACCCCCGCATCACCGCCCACACTTTAATCAGCTCCACTCTCATCTGGTTTATATATTGGGTTTGTTTTTTTCAGTAGAGATATTTGAAATAGGAATTTTTGTACTCTAAAATTCTATGATAAAGAAATTATGGTAATCTCTGAACTATTATGCATCTTTTAAAATGCTTACATTATGTTAAGTAGCAGTATACATAGAAGGAGAGAAATACACCAAAATATTAAGTGGCTAAAGCTAAGTGATGGGATTATGGGTCTTTTTAATTTCCTTCTCTGTTTCTTTGGATTTTCCAAGTTTTTTTTTCAATGAATGTATCCAGTTTTAATTTTACAGTCATAAATATAAATGAATAACATAAAAAATGAATAAAAAGTTATGATAAGCTTGATAAGCCTCCACTTATATGAGATCAACTCAGGTGATATTACCCCAGGCCACTTTCTAACTTCTGTGATTGACTCACCAGTTTTGATCTGCATCAGAGATATTTGCTTAGTCTCAGTGAGTTGTGGTTCTGAAGAAAGGAGATTGCTGAAGACAATACCCAAGAAAGGAAACTGTTCCTGACACCTGACAAATCAGGGTAGTGAAGACACATCTAAGATTTGGTACTTTTAGGGAAGGTTTAACTAAGATCTTAGCAGAGGCTGAAAACAGAGCTGATTCTTTATCCATTTCATTCTGTCTAGGGAATTTAAAGCATGAACTTAAAAGTTAATTAAAGTAGGTTTTTGAAATAGATCTTGTTTAAATTGTGCAGAATTTGAATTCATGACATTGTTCACAGGCTTTACCAATAGATGGTCTTTGGTTATCTCTTCCTTTAAAGATACAGAGCTCCCAAAAGTTTGGTTTCAGTCTATCCATATGTTTTTCAATTAGATCAGATGGGATTGCTTTTATACTGGTAATACAACAGCTGTTCTATATGATATCCTTGCCAGGGAGACAGCTAAGCTCTTAGGGAAGGGGAAATATATTCAGTTGGAAAAAGGAATGTATTCTGCCTAGTCACGGGGAAAATGATAAGGGGTAGGAATGTTTTCAACCTGGCTGGAGAACGTTAAATAACCTTTATTTAGTATATTTATTTAGTATATTTATAAATAAATAACCTTTATTTAAACCTTTATTTAGATTTTACACTCTTTAAATAACTGATTTTGGAAACTTGTTTCAGTCTTGCATGCTTCCTAGAAACTGGCATATTACTAGGGATCTTATTAGATTTTTATTGTTTATTTTTTAAAATCTATAGTTTTAAAAAATATTTATTTTATTTATTATTATTATTTTTGGCTGCATTGGGTCTTCATTGCTGCACATGGGCCCCCTCTAGTTGCAGTGAGCAGGGGCTGCTCTTCGTTGTGCTGAGCAGGCTTCTCATTGCAGTGGCATCTCTTGTTGCAGAGCACAGGCTCTAGGTGCGCGGGCTTCAGTAGTTGTGGCACGAGGGCTCAGTAGTTGTGGCTCGGGGCTCTAGAGAGCAGGCTCAGTAGTTGTGACGCACAGGGCCAGTTGCTATGGCATGTGGGATCTTCCCGGACCAGGGCTCGAACCTGTGTCCCCTGCATTGGCAGACGGGTTCCCAGCCACTGTGCCACCAGGGAAGCCCAAAAATCTATAGTTTTTATTTGATGTATGTGAGCGAAAAGAAGAGGTTATGAGTAACACTGTTAATTGTAAGGAGAACATCATATTCTCTAGTTCCTTTTAATTTTTTATTTATTTTTTTTGCGGTACGCAGGCCTCTCACTGTTGTGGCCTCTCCCGTTGCAGAGCACAGGCTCTGGACGCGCAGGCTCAGCGGCCATGGCTCACGGGCCCAGCCACTCCGCGGCATCTGGGATCTTCCCGGACCGGGGCACGAACCCGTGTCCCCTGCATCGTTAGGCGGACTCTCAAACACTGTGCCACCAGGGAAGCCCTAGTTCCTTTTAATTTTAGAAATGGTCTTTAAAAATGAAATTCTTTTAAACATATTCTAGGGAAAGTTGTCTCCTCTGAAGGAAATTGCATGAACCGAGTAGCTTTTTTAGGTTCTCTTCAGCCCTGTCTGCTGTTTATAGGGATGAAATGGCAGTTTGGGAAGGGTTAACGGTAATAATGAGGAAAAAGATGGAATGCTTCGTATTCCAGCGTGTTTATCCTGTTTTATATCTGTATTGAGGCTTGATTAGAGGAAGGCATTGGGCTTTTTTTGCTGTAGATTTCTCATTTGACTTTATATTCCTTATAACTCTACAGCATGTTTTGATTACCTGTTCTATATGAACTGCTTTAACAAGGTAGCCCCACCATCCCTTGATGTTGTGTGGGTGAATGAATGGTTATAAAGTGTACCAAAACCACAAAGCAAGCTAGCTGTTGGGTATTTATTATTATACTGAATTGTTGGTGTATTGCCTACAAACCTATCCTGTTCAACTGGTTTTAGTTTTTAAGTTAGTTTGTTGCTTCAACTTGTCCACAAAGGCAGGGCTGAATGGTCCAGCTAATCAGTGGAATAGCAGTCAGAAGAAATAAATTCGTCTTTCTTTTCATTCACTTTGTAAGTTCCGGAGCACATTTTTTTTTGATGGCTCTGTGACTTAGTTTCTCTAACTATAAAATGAGACCTGTTACATGCACAGACACAGGGCAAGTCACATAATCTGCCTGGGCTACTATACTGTTGTCAGTAACATGAGTATAATAGTACCAACCTAATAGGGTTCTTGAGTGTTGACCTAGAATTCAAACCCAGCTCTGGCTGACTTAAAAGTCTGTGTTTTGCTTTTTTTTTTCTTTTGACTAAACTGTGCTGCGTTGCCAAAGCAGATGGGAGTAGCAGAAAATGAAATGAAGCATTCAGTGGTTACAGAGCACATTTTGGGTTCCATTTTTGTTGCCTTCCCTAGCCTCCCAGAGCCTCCACCAGCAAGCCCATACATTGTCCTTCTCAGCACTTGTTCTGAATTACACTGTTTTGACTCAGGTTTGATTTCAGTAGCTGCTGTGAAAATCAAAATTAAATCAAAGAGTGTTTCTCAGAGGTAGATATGAGTGTGGAGTGGAGATAGGGAGAGGAGATAATGGTAGAAATTAGCTGAGGGTAAGCAGGTAGACTACATGTAAATGTAAAGCAGAACCTAACAGTAACTATGAGATTGTCTACTCAGCGCCAGAAGGATCGGGGCTAACAGAGACAATGTGATGCTTATTAGCATTTGGCAAGAAATACCACACACTGCAAAATGATAGTATTGATTGTTCTTGACTTGACAATAAAACCTTTCATCTTTAACTTAATATGGACTCTAGATGAAGATGCTGGTGCACAACAACATGTTGTAAAAAGTGGCAGGTGATATTTGATTATACAAGTCATAGAAGAATCTCAGACTTGCAAATGTGATTCATACTTCTGCCAGTCACCCGAGGATGCATTCCCCCTCCCCATTTTATAAACTTCCCTTCTCACTGAAGGGCTAGTTGTCTCTCAGATCAGACAAGGAGAAGCTATTATTTCAAGTATAGAACCAACCTCTTCTGATCCAGTTGCAAACATATTGACAGATGATATACACAATGTTGGAGGATTTGATTTAGAATCAAATAGCTTCAGTTTGTATGGCATCAGGACTCAACAGTAACAATGTATAATATATTATTACATCCTGCAAGTGCACAAGTACTGTGGTCAAGTGGAACTATATAACTATAGCTGTGGAGAATACACATATAGCGCAAAACCTGGTCACATCAGTCTCCTAGTTAATAATTTAATACAATATTTATACTTTAAGATAATTCTCCTGTGTGTTCACCATGAGTGACCCCAGTGTGTAATGCTCAAGTTTCCCAATGTGATTTAAAACTTCTCTATAATCTGCCTCTGTCCTCATTTCCTACCACCCCTCTCCTTGTGCTTTAAACTCCAACAGAATCAGATTTTTTGTATTTACCCCAAAATATCATGGTTATTACATCATCAATATTACTAATAAAACAATTATCTGTGGAGGTTTTACTCTGTGTGAGGTACTAAGAGCTTTAAATGAGTTATCATCACCTTGTTTAATTCTCAAAAGAACCTGGAATAAATATGTATTATTATCTCCATTTTACTAAGCAGGAGTTGAGGTTTGAGAGTTTAAATACATTGAATTAGGTCTCACAGCTAGTAAAATGTAGAACCTTGACTCAAATTTAGATCTCTCTAGCCTGAGAGGCTCCTCTCTTAATCGCTAAGCTAACTGGCCTCTCGTTTACTTTGCTTCTGCTCCTCCCTCAGCCTGGAATGCCCTTCTCTTCAGTTTTAATACAGGCTTTAAAGCAGAAATGAATGCTTGTTGATTTAATCAGAAATGGACTTTACTAAAAGATTGTTAAAGAGTTCACAGAATCTCCAGGGGAACCAAGTTCAGGACATGGAGCTAGAGATAAGGCCCAGTCATACACAGAGAGGTGCACTGAATATGCCACTGCCATCACCATTGAGCATTAGATGCTCTACTGCCACTTGTCATACTGCAGCCATCACCCCCTCTGCCACCAGAGAAGGGCCTCATGCTCATTCCTTAGGATCATTAGTTTCTAATTACAAGCCAGGTGAGGGTGCTTGTGCTTACTGGGGCCTCAGTCACTTACTCATGCCCTGGATGTAGGGGAGGCAGGGAAAACAATAATCTGGCATTGTGAACCTTTGTGGTGGGATAGCAAGCCTTAAAAGATGGAGAATTTCCCAGAATACGAAGGAATTAGCAGGATGCCAAAAAGAATGACAGATGTCTAGTCTACCATATCCCTTTCTTTTACCTGAGAAACTTATTTGTCCTTGAGAAACATCATCCGTGCAGCCTCCCATACTGTTTTACCTTATACGTTCTAATAGTACTGTACATATTTTTTGATTACTTGCTTTTTAAGGATTCTTGTTTTAAGTATTACTTTTTAATGTAACTGACTCCTCTATAACCTATTCTCAAGTAGCTCATAGGCTATGTCTTATTGATGTTTGTACTGTCTAACATCTACCTACCTAGGATCGTGTTCAGCATTCAGCACATAGTAAGTACTCAATAAAAAGCTGAACTGAATTGAGGCATAAATCCTCCCTGCCCACCACCACTAGAATGTAAGTTCCACAAGGGCAGGGATGTTTGTATTTGTCTCTCTTCCTGTTTTCTTTTTTTTAAACCACTGTCTCCCCAGCACCTAGATTAATTACTAACATGTACTGGGACCTCAGGAAGTGTTTATAGAATAAATGAATACTCCTAAATAGTACATTCTTTATTTCTGGGAATGATGCTGTCAGAAAAGCCTTTGAATGTGAATGGCAGATTCAAAGCACTGTATCATAATTTACAACTAGACCACATACAGTATGAAGCCAGAAACTGCCTTGTTCATCTCTAGTTACCTCTTCCTCCTATCCAGAAGCATAACCAGAAAAGGGCAGTTAGGAATTCTTTCCCAGACCTACCACCATAGTCACTAGCCACAAAAATGGCCTAAAGTACAATACCTGCTTGACATGAAATCTTTTTTGTCTCCTTTTGTATAACCAACTATGTCTTGATAGATGCAGTCTATACTGGGAAGAAAAGGCTTTTAGGCAAACTGTCTTGTATGCTGTTTTAAAAAGTTTAATAACCCAGGGTGGTAGCATTTCATTTTGAGGAAATGAAGACCCATAATTGTGGAATGATTTACACATGGGTAGTGGAGTGGCAGAAATGTACTATATGTAGACCAGAGTTCTGTAGCTTTTAGAGGTTAGCTTTTTGGAGGGACACAAGCATAATTATGTCAAGCTGAAAGAGAACTTTTGTTCAAGCGAACTGAAGAATTATTGTTATGTGGAAACTATCAGCTCTGGAGCCAGGTTTGAATAATTTTTCTACAACTTACTTATTGTGTGACCTTGGGATGTGTCTCAATTTCCTCATCTGTGAAATGGGCATAATAATAGCATCTACCTCACAGGGTTATTACAAGGATTAAATGATAACATATGTGAAGTACTTAGAATGCCTGGCATAAGTAGGCCTTCTAAATATTAGCTGTTCTTTTCATTTTTATATTTTGAATACCCATTTACTTATTGTAATGCTACTGACAATCTTTTTAATTCTTCACTACCACTAATCCTTTCCATTCTGAATTAGTAGTATCACCCCATTTTACAAAGAACCTGAGCTTGAGATGAGGTTAAGTTGTTTGCTCAATTGGCATTTCTTTGCAGTGTGTGGTATTTCTTCCAAGCTTTCACAGAGCTTGGAAATACTAGTTAGCTGGAATTCAAACCAAGATCTCTCCTTTTTGGAAGTGCTTTCCATCATGGCAAAATAGTATGCTAAAAGTAGATTGTGCCCTATTGTATCCTTCTAACCCCTGTTAGTTTTTTTTTGTTTGTTTGTTTGTTTGATTGTTTTTTTGGCCGCACCGCCTGGCATGCGGGATCTTAGTTCCCCAACTGGGGGTTAAACCTGTGCCCCCTGCAGTGGAAGCATGGAGTCCTAACCACTGGACCACCAGGGAAGTCCCCATAACTCCTGTTAGTTTTAATGCCTTTTTTTCCCCTGCCACCTTCACTCTCTTTCCTGACTTGTAGTCATTGTTTTTCTGTCCATACGGTAGGTCTGTGTACTGCCCTCTTTGGTGTTCTTCTTGATTCTTTTTGTAGTAGAAAGTATGTATTTTATTTGAAAGACCAAAGCATATCCTCACATACTACTATGACTGTTCATTTTAATTTCACTTTCATTTTTTTGTTAGCTTAATTGAGCTGTACAGTGGATTGTTGCCAGGAAAGAAAACGTAGTGTTATGAGTCAGATGAGTAATTTTATACATTAGCCAGGGTGGCGTTTAAGGACAAATAGAATACGCCCAACTGAGGGCCATTTCAGCTGGTGCAACAGGTGAAACACAAGATTGTCAGAAATAGAGACAGTAACAAATAATGATATTGAGTTGCTACAAAAGCTTTGCAGCCTAGTAAAGTACTTTTCTGTGCATTAATCATTGTTTAACTTGTGCATTAATTAATTAATTTTTTTAAAAAAGCATACCCTTTTCCCTATTACTTAAATAAAAGTGAATGCAAAGTCTTAAGCTGAACCATCTAGTGAAACACAGGTGAAGGCCAGTTTTAGCATGGTGAGACCCGCCCACCCCCCAAAAAAAAACAAGTGAAAAAGGATCTGAAATCTTGTCTGATTAACAGTGAAAGGAAAGAAGGAAGGAAGGGAGGGAGGGGAAAGGAGGAAGAAAAGAGAGAGAGAAATTAGAAACGGACTCCAGACATTTGTTGCAAAAAAAAAGTTTACTTAAACTTAGTTTGAGAGAATTCTTTTTCTTAGCATATTATCTTTCTTGTTAACAACAGTCGTTTTAACAATTTATCAGAAAGTAAGCATTTCTCTTTGCTATATTTCTTTTGGTTGATAATCTCATATAATAGATCACTCGTTTAGAAAATCAGTGATTAAGTAGTCTTCAGGGAATAAAGCCACAAGTGTCACAAGCTGTTACTTTGTACTTCCTTATTGCTTAACCAATCTGCAATGGTATCTTCCTCTTTCTTTTCTTTGCTTCCTTTCTTCCCTCCCTCCCTCCCTCTCTCTCTCTCCCCCTTTCTTTTTTTCCTCCCTCCCTCCCTCCCTCTCTCTCTCTCTCTTTCTCTCTCTCTCTCTTTCTCTCTCTCTCTCTCTCTTTTCTTCCTCCTTTCCCCTCCCTTCCTTCCTTCCTTCCTTCTTTCCTTTCACTGTTAATCAGACAAGATTTCAGATCCTTTTTCACTTCTTTTTTTTTGGGGGGTGGGTGGGTCTCACCATGCTAAAACTGGCCGTCACCTGTGTTTCACTAGATGGTTCAGCTTAAGGCTTTGCATCCACTTTTATTTAAGTAATAGGGAAAAGGGTATGCTTTTTAAAAAAATTAATTAATTTTTGGCTGAGTTGGGTCTTTGTTGCTGGGCACGGGCTTTCTCTAGTTGCCGTGAGTGGGGGCTACTCCTCGTTGTGGTGGCTTCTGTTGTTGAGGAGCACGGGCTCGAGGCATGCGGGCTTCAGTAGTTGTGGCTCGCAGGCTCTAGAGCGCAGGCTCAGTAGTTGTGGCGCACGGGCTTAGTTGCTCTGCAGCATGTGGGATCTTCCCGGACCAGGGCTCGAACCAGTGTCCCCTGCATTGGCAGGCGGATTCTTAACCACTGCGCCACCAGGGAAACCCAAAGGGTATGCTTTTGTCAATAAGTTTACATTGGGCTTTCTATGTTAACAAAATAAGGTTCTTTTATTCATCTATCTGATCGTAGTTAATCACTTGCTATGCACCTACTGCTGGACTGGATAGATGCAAGAGAGACAAATGAGATGTGTTTTCTGTCCTTGAGAGCATAGTGGAGGATACAGAAAGTCAGACTACAGATGGATAAGTTCCACCATAGTGGTATGCATGTGCTACGGGAGCAAAGAGAGGACTCCTCACCCAGACTTTTGCCGGGGCGGGGGGTGAAAGATGATGTCCTTTCTGGAGGAAGTTTTCTCTGAGCTGAGTCTTAAGAAAAAATAGGAATTAGCCAAGCGGAGGAGGGGGAGGACACTCCAGGAAAAGGGACCTGCACATGAAAAGTATGGAGGTAAGAAAGCACATGCACGGCCTGTTCAGGGAACTGAAGTCCTGGGTGGCTCCAGTAGGAAAGGCGAGCATATGTGAGTGTGGAATGGGGAATGGTGAGAGTTGAGGCTGGAACAGCTGGCACTTGTCAAATCATGAAGTGCTTTATGTGTCATGCTCAGAAATTTATTCTAAAAGCAGCAAAGAGCTCTAAGCCCTGAAGTGATATGGTAAGTTTGAGTTTTAGATCAGTATGGGAACTGCAGGGCACTTTTAAAAGTGATCCCCAGCAAAGATGATTAGAGGCCCCGCTAAATCTTTCCCATCATTAATTTTGGATTAAAGGGTTTAAATGCTAAGATAATGTAATAATACGAGGGGACATGGACTAGTTTTCTGTTCTCTCTTATTAAGCAAACATTTGAAACCTATTTTGCTTGTTGGTATAACACACAGACCTAGAGGACTGAAATTAGAGACTTGACAAATAAAGTCAGCAATTGGTGCTGGACCTCTTAATGGATCTGGTGTTAGACGGAACAAACCCAAGTACTTCCTGTGTGAGAGGCACTGTGGAGCTGAGGATAAAATGGTGAATGACTTAGGCGTTTACAATCTGTTGGAGGGATAGACTTGTATACAAATGCTTTAGGATACTTATGTATTAGATTCCTTTACTTACATTTTCACTTTCTATCCTTATCTCAAACCTTCAAAGTATGGATGTGGAAATCCAGGATAAGAGAGATATTTTTTTTCTAGCTTTATTAAGACATGATTAACGTATAACATTGTCTAAGTTTAAGGCCAGAATGTGATGATTCATTGCACATTTATATTGCAAAATGTTTACCAGGATAAGGTGAGTTAACATATCCTTCACCTCACATAATTACCTTTTTGTTGTTATTATGGTGAGAATTTTAAAGCTCTACTAAGAGAGGTATTTATGTAATAATGAATGGTAGATAGCTACAATTCAATATTCCATCTACCCAGCTCCAGAGTGTTTCTTCCCCCCCATCATATATTTAGCTTCCTCTAAAGACAAGATAATGCATATATATTATTTCCAAGCCCGAAGTAGTTTTCTTCCCATATTTTCTTAACTGTTTCAAACACTACCCAAACCAGTTGAGCCTCAAAAGATCCAGTCATTGGTGATTAAAAGTGCAGGCTCTAAAGTCATATTGTCTGGATTCAAATCCCAGTTCCATCATTTACCCTCTCTAAGTCTGTCAGCCAACTTCATAGAGTTGTGAGTACTGTTATGAGATAATGTTAAAACAGTGGAAGCATAAGGAAAGAATTACCTAAATGTTAGCTGTTAAAATTGTCTTTGGAATAGCAACTCATCTTTTTCCAAACATTCAGGAAATTTTGTTAAAATGCATTTAAATCAACCTACCTTATTCAAATTAATCGGTGAAGAGCTTTTGCCTAGCATGCATGTTTGAGATCTGACCTCTGGTTCAGGGGATCAGTGAATGACCTTGGTATCAAAAACACCTATGAAAATATGCCTGTGAAACTAGCATAAAGACACTCTAAGCTTTTCTTTATTATGGAAAATTTTGAAAATAAACAAAAGTTGAGAAAACAGTGTACTGACTTCTCTCATACCTATCACCCATCTGGACAACCATTCAGGCCAATCCTGCCTCATCCGTACCCCATCCATTTACCCCTCTCCTATTTTATTTTGAAATAAATCCTAGACATCATATCATTTTGTCTGTGAATATTTCAGAATGTGTTTCTAAAATATGTCTTCTCCTATTTTTCTTAAATAGCCAGAATACTGTTATCATATCTAAATGAAAAAATGAACAATTTCTTAATATCATCAAAATGCTTTCTTTATGATGAGGGGGGAAATCTTTCCTTTTTTTTTTGGCCATGCCACATGGCTTGTGGGATCTTAGTTCCCCAACCAGGGCTAGAACCAGTGTCCCCTGCAGTGGAAGCACCGAGTGCTAACCACTGGACCGTCAGGGAATTCCCTTTCTATTTTTTTTCTTTATTAACATTTAAAAATTAATTTTATTTATTTACTTTGGCTCCACTGGGTCTTAATTTCAGCATGCAGGATCTTCATTGCAGCATGCCAGACCTAGTTCCCTGACCAGGGATCGAACCCGGTGCCCCCTGCATTGGGAACACAGAGTCTTACCCACTGTGCCACCAGGGAAGTCCCTCCCTTTTCCATTTTTCAAAGCTAAATCTAGAGACTTGATCGATCAGTTTGGGGGAGTAGTAATGAAAATTAATAGTCTTTTTGTTATCATTTCTGACATTGCTAAATACCTCATATAACCCAACTAAGGATGAAAACTAGCAATATGAGGACTCTTTGAATTGTTTGGGTAGAACTGGGTGCAGATTATTATCTAGTTTTTACGTGTGAGTAAACTGACTCAAAGAAATGGTTTGTCAATGGTCATATAACCTGCAAACAACTTGTGCTGAAATTTGTCATTTGAACCATGCTCATGCCATAAATATTTGAGTTCAAGAAACTTACTATTTATATTTCTTTTTAAATGTCTATGGCCCACATTATTTTTATAACAAAGACATTCTTCCCTTTGATCACCTAATTTCTTTTATCTTTTGTTGTCTTATAATTTTAAAGTACTTTCTCTCTCCTCTGTCCTATCCTAATTTTTAGCCGGTGGAGTGACTTTAGGGCTAATACGGGGGAAATTTTGGTCTCCAGCAGAGGATCAGTTGCAACTCTGAAAACAACTCAAGCAAATGGTCTATTGATAGTAGAACATTTCATTATAAAAAGTTCTTTTCAAATTCCAGGATATTGGTTGCTTGGTCACTGAAGAGTCTGTGCTACCATTCGCTAGCACCCTGGGTATCTGAGCAGACCTGGTTAGGAATGTAATGCTCATTTTGAATGAGAAAAAAGGTTAGTGAAGCTGCCTCAAACATTGCAACACTCAAGTCAAATATTTTACATCTGCTGTATAGGTGATATAAAACATTAGTCTTTTAGAGTATACCCTAACATAAAAATAACGTCCATTTTGAGTGGTGCCAATTTTGATTACAAAATACCCCAGTATACCAACCTTTTCTATTTCTGTTCTTTAATTTTTAAGCCCTTGGACCTCTTAATTTCCCCAAAGTTTTATACACTGTCGAGTCAACAATTAACAGAAATGATAGTGCTGCTGAAATATGTCTTTGATATTGGTTCAGTTATATATCTGGAATGTTTATTCCCCTGGGCTTTCCAGCTGAGGGAGCCCAGCATGAACTCCTACTTTGGAAAATATCTGAGTGGGCAGATTTGTTTGCCACATTGCCCTCATTGTCTGTCTTTGTTTATTCAGCTGAAAAGCTGTGCTTGTCTCTTATACAGTCAGGCGTGAATCTCAAGGTCTCAGAAGCTGTTAAAATAGGTGGAAAAATTGTTTTGGGAAGGGAAAGGATGAAAATTGTTATCAGATATTGACATGATGTGCAATGAACGTGCTCTCTTAGGGAAAAGCATAATGACTTTAAGGTTGTTATCAAGCACAACTCTGATAACATTTTCATAACCCTGTTTTATTAGGGTCTTTGATTTAATGCAATTTTCCTGTCTTCTGGGTAAGAGGCATTGATAATTCATTGGCACATATGATTTGTTTTTGCAACAATAGAAAAGTAGGTTTTTAGGACGTGAGCATACCATCTGGCCCAGGTAACGATAAATTTTCTCTGATTATAATAGCGTGCATATGCTCTTGGCATTTACTTTTCTGGCTATCTTTGTCTCTCAACTGGATTATTTTATTTTAGCAGGCTGCTGAAAGGTCTCTTTGCCTTCATTCTTTCCCAATCCATTCTTTACATGCAGTCAGTTATATTTCTAAAATGAAGGTATAATCATGTTATGCTCTTTTGTATAAATCTCTTCCATGGCTACCCAGTTGCCCTTAAGAAAGCCCTTAACCTGTCACCACTCCTGCCTCCTATTCTATGTCAGAGCTATAATGAACTTTTCTCAGTTCTCTGTGCCCTGTTTTGCTTCCAGGTCATTACACAAACGTTGGTGTTTGGGATATTCTTCCTCTCTACTCTTAGCATGGCTAACCCTCCTCATTCTTTATGTCCCAGTCTAGATTTCTTCCTCTGGAAAGTCTTAATTAGGTGTTTCTCCCTGTGCAAACACGTACCATGTTTTCCCATAACATTGTGGCATATTTCCATTTTAGTACTTATCACACTATATTGCTACTTTGTTTTCTCTTTATTAGACCTTAAGCTGTATAAGGGCAGGAACCTTTTCTTTTTTTCCACATTGTTATATCTTCAGCATCTAGAAATTATACTACTCACTTCTGGTACAAAACTAATATGTTGAATGATTGAATTAATAATCAAGTGCATTGCCAAGAATCTTTAACAACATCCGAGAAAAATTACGATTCTCTGTTTTCACATTCTTGATATTTTCCTTCTCATCTTCTAGTCATATTCATTCATTCATTAACTTATTTATTCATTTAATTATTCAACAGAACATTGCTTTGAACCTCTTCAGCCTCCATACCTTGCCCAGAAGCATGTGGAAAGTACATGTGTGTGCTTCTGTTGTCCATCCTATTGAAACTTGGACTCTTTAATACACACACATATAGTCCTTCCTCTCCCCGCCACAACCGCCATGTTTTGCTTCCTTGTATTGCTTTCCCTCGTTACTATTTAACTCTTCTGACGTACTAGATATTTAACCTGTTTAAGTTACTTATTGTATGTCTCCCCCTGCTTTGAGGTGAGGGCCATGAGGGCATGAATTTTGGTTTGTTTTATTTACTGCTGCATCCACAAGACCTAATACAATGTTTGGCACATGGTGAACCAATATATATATATTTGCTGAATGAATGAATACATTCATACCCTTAAATGTGCGTCTCTTTTTTCTTTACTCTTTTGGTGCCCCTGATTCAGTCCTGCTTCCAGTACTGTGCTGTTTATTTTTTCTGTCTTTCATTTTTTGGACTTTTACATTTAGTCCTATTTTGAGGCCATAATCTTGGCTACCCCAGGCAAATCCTGTTTATCCATTTTATAGCCTCAGGTGACCATTACTCAACTTAAATCTGACTTCTGCATCTCCTAACCTGGTATCTGAAGCCCAAAGAGCCATGTATGTGTGTATTGGGGAGGGGTGAGTATACATTCAGAGATAGATCAGATGTGAAACCTGTTCTTCTAGAACCTAAATATGACAAGGAGATAAATAACTATAGTACAAGATTGAGTAGGATAATATTAATAATGAGGAATATTAATCATTGGGGAGAAATGTATGTCTTATATATCATATTATATTCAATACAATATTTCATATTGTGTGAAATATATCAAGCTTCCAGAAAAGCATAGAAAGTAATGTGGTAAGCATCCCCTGTATACCTACCTCTCAGCTTTGTAATATCTGAATTGTCTCCCACATTTGCTTCGGGTTTTTTTGTTTTGTTTTGAATGAAAATACTAGATATGACTAAAGCCTCCAGTGTTCCTCTTTTATCCAATTTTCTTCTTTCCCTACTTAGATGTAACCGCTATTCTGAATTTGGTTCTGTGTGTGTTCGTGCGTGTGTGCACACATGCATACACACACACGCACAATATAGGGTTGTTTTAATGTTTTAGACTTTGCATAATGGCATCTTCCCGTGCTTTTTTTCACTCAACATTTTTTTTTTGAGATTTATCTTTGCTGGTTCATGTAACTCTAGATTGTCTAAGTTGCTGTGTAGTTTACCAGTATATGAATATACCACAGTGTATCCATTTTATTATTGACAGCTATTTCAAAGAATGCTTTTCTTTACTATTTTAAATAAAGCTGCAATGAACTTGCCCATGTCTCTTTCTTCACAAATAGGAGGCTTTCTCTGGGGCAGTGCATCGCAATTAATGTGCATAGGAATCACCTGGGTATCTTGTTAAAATGTAGATTCTGTCTCAGTTGGTCTGAGGTGGACCTGAGAATCTGCATTTCTTACAAGTTCCCAGGTGATGCAGATCCATGGACCACACTTTGAATTGCAAGGCAGTAGTAGGTTGTGGCACATCATTATCTTTCTAGATACTGCCACGCTGTTCTTTGACGATGTCGTACAGGTTTATATTTCCAACAGGAGTGTATGAGGGATTTGGTTGTCCCAGGAGTAGCCTCTTCTAGATAACTATTTAAATGTAATCTGCAGCCATTCTCTTCTTAAAATTAGAAAGATTTTTGGGTGGGAAAGCATGAAATAATAAAATTATTTCAGAGGATAGTTAACTACAATATTTCTTAGGAATTGATCTAAATTATATAGATATATAGATTTTAATTAAATAATATTCTAAAACTTCACTTGTTTCTTTCCAAATACTCCATTTTCCATTGTCAACCCAGACAGGGCTCAGGCTATAAGATGAACTATCCCAGATGCTGAAAGGGAAGGAGAACTGTGCATCAGGCACTGTGCTACATTGTTACATTTAATCCCCACATTTGTACAAGCTCACAGCTAAGTAATACAGCCAGTGTTTGTAGTCTAACCTGTCTGGCTTCAAGGTTTACATGGGAAATTAGTTTACTGCTCTTAGTTTCAGTTACCTGTAAAAAGGGAGTAGATCAGATAATTAGATCCTTAACTCCCAGCACTGAAGATTTCCTAGCTTCTTTGATAAATTAAGAAATGCATACATACATATTGTATGATGATAGCTTCTACCCACCTGTTTTTTCTGTTATAATTAAAAAGCACACATAAAATGTACCACTGTAACCATCTTTAAGTGTACAGTTTCAGGAGTGTTCACTGTTGTGAAACAGATCTTCAGAACTTTTTCATTTTGCAAATTTGAAACTCTATACTCATTAAACAGAACTCTCCCTTTTCTCCTCATCCCTGGTAACTGCCATTCTACTCTGTTTCTCTGAATTTGACTCCTTTAGTTACCTCTTATAAATGGAATCTTGTAGTATTTGTCTTTTTATGACTGATTTCATTTAACATAATGACTTTGTTTCATCCATGTTGTAGTAAGTGACACGATTTCCCTGCTTTTTAAGGCTGCATAATATATATATATATATATATATATATATGTATATATTTTGTGGTACGCGGGCCTCTCACTGTTGTGGCCTCTCCCGTTGCGGAGCACAGGCTCCGGACGCGCAGGCTCAGCAGCCATGGCTCACAGGGCCAGCCGTTCTGCGGCATGTGGGATCTTCCTGGACCGGGGCACGAACCCGTGTCCCCTGCATCGGCAGGTGGACTCTCAACCACTGCGCCACCAGGGAAGCCCCCTAGGCTGCATAATATTTTATGGTATATATATCCCACATTTTGTTTATTCATTCACCTGTTGATGGACATTTGGGTTGCTTCCACATCTTGGCTATTATGAATAATGCTGATATGAACAGGGGTGTGCAGATATCTCTTCAAGACCCTTCTTTCACTTCTTTTGGATATATACCCAGAAGTGGAATTGCTGGATCATATGGTAATTCTATTTTAAAATTTTGGGGGAGCCTCTATACTGTTTTCCGTAGTGGTTACACCATTTTACAATTCTGCCAACAGTGTGGTGACATCTTTTAATGGCACAGAAAGTAGTGAAAGGGATATGTGAAATCAGAAGTGAAGTAGGAAGAATAGGTAAATTCTACTGGTGTGAAGGTAAATTTCACTTTGCCAGCATCTGTTTCCCTTAGATATTTTAGCTAACATTGCTTGCTTCTCCAAGACTATTATTAATACTTTAGGAGTGGAGGAGGAAACCAAATTATTTCTTTTTTTTTTTTTGGCTTTTTATTGACCACTGGTCCCTGAAAATTTCTGAGATTGTTAACTTCCAGTAGTGCTTTAGCAATGATTAAGGAAAGTTTGAAAGTTGTGTTTTGTATTGTTTGCAAACTTGAACAAGATCTTTGACATCTTGGTGCTCCCAAATTCTTGTTAAAAAAAAAAAGAAGCAGCAGCCTCCCAATCCATGTTTTAGAACTGTGACTTCTGACCATTTCAGTTTTCTTTTGAGGATCCTGTGAGTGTATGCGTGTGTTTTCGGAAGGAGGGACAATGGGATTCCACTAATGGTATGTACAGGAAGAGCAGGAGTGAGCAGTGGAGTTGGAAGAGGAGTTTCTTCTCTCTTGTGCCCTTATTTTTGAATCTGAAGTGTTACCCAAATGCTTAGTCATGATGATAAGGCAAAGAACTTCACAGCTTGTGGTGTAGAACAATGCTGATACTGTATAAGTGTTTGATAATAGTGAAGTGTGGCAGGAGAGTGGGAAGAATTTGTCAACATGTTTTGAGGAGTAAGAGGATTAGATAGGGAACACAAAGTAAGATAGCCCACATCCAGTTCCAAAAGAAAAAAGTACTTCTTTCAAGGGTCCTTTGGAATAATTCAAGGCTCAGCTATTTCACTTGGCTCTTAACTTCAAATCTTTTAAACTTTTAGCACTGCAGACAGCTGCAGACAGGTATATTTTCCACCTTGCAATATTTATTTATTCTGAAAGCAAGCAGACTTAATTTCACTTTATGACATACAGACAGGTATCTGTATGTTTGCAGAAGCAATTTTTACTAGTGAGACTGCCTCAATTCAGATTTTCATGTTAGGCTGCTACAATATTTATCAGTAAATCTATCACCTCCAGTCTCTCCTCTCTAATCCTTCCTTCACACTGCTGCTAAGGATAATCTAATTCCAGCTGGGCTCCTTATGGCCATCTGACCTTGAGGAAATTATTTTTCTGTGCCTTCATTTCCTTATCTTATCCCCTGTATCACCTTATACCTACCTACCTTATTGATTCCTTGAAAGTTTTAAATGTCAGTGTATGTAGAGTACATGAAACAGTGCCTGGTATGTAAAAAGTAAATAAGTAACAAATAATGAATAGTAGTAGAGAGTGTTACCATTGTCATTATTATTGTTGCTATTTTGTCTTTGTTGTTGTTTTTACTTCTGAAGCCCAACGCTGGCCACATCATTGCTCTGCTCAAGAATTTTTCATATTCCCTTTTGCTTATAGCAAACTTTTTGGGTACATCAGAATCACTTTGAAACTTGTAAAAAATGCATATTCCTGAGTCCCCTCTCCCCCAAATAGAAATAGAGGTTTCTATTCAGTAGGTCTAGGATGGGACCCAGGAGTCAGAATTTCAATGTGCTCCCCAGGGGATTTTGAAGCAGATGGTACTGTGACCTTATTTGGAGAATCAGTCCATGTAGGATGAAGTGCAAACTCCTTAGTCTGGAGTTCAGGGCCCCAGTAAACCCTTTAGATATGTATTTTCTCCCATGTTCCTTCCTATCAGTCTGTTGAAACCATAGTAAGATTTTCTCTCTACTCATGCTTCCCTGTATACACCAAGTATTTTCCCAGGATGGTATGGCGTAATTTTGTGATCAAATATATATTTCTAGTAATCCATAAACCATCTATTTAATAACATGTTTAAAGATTGGCTGGGGATGAATGTTAAACTATAATATGGGACCAACCTTCCCTTTTTTGAAAATTAGGAAACAGTTCCTAGGTTACATCACTGGGTGCCTTAAGATAGTATTTTTAAATTGACCTTTCCTCTTGCTCTGTTTGCACTCCTTTTCTCTGAACTCATTTTTCAGGTATTATCATGAGCAAATAGTTCTAGCCTTTAAGTTGCTCAGCTTTGCTCTGTAAATAGAGAGCAAATCTAAGTCCCAACCTCAGAAGCAATCAGCAGTACTTGAAGTTCTTTTATTTTTCTTACCTTTTCTGTTCTGTTGCTAAAAATTAAGGTATTAATGAAATTATTTAGGGTAATTTGAGTGCATTCTGAGATTGCTGATCCCTTTTAGTTCTCAATTCTTGCAATTTTTAGTAACATCTAAGAATGCTGCTTTGTTAAAAAGATTACTTATAATAAAATTGTAGGATGGGGAGGAGAAAGCCTTGTCATAGGTGTTTTCTTTGCCTTGTCCCTAATTTTTAAAACATTCTTATAAGTTAGGTATCATTATCCCAATTTTATGAAAAGAGGTCATGAATTTTAAGATCATAGAGCTTATAAACAGTGGTTTCTGTATTTGAACCCAGGTCCCTTCACCTCATAGACTGATCTTTTTCTACTATGGCCTGGAACCAGATTTCACATGTTAATTCACATTCTGTATTTGCTCCCCTCCCCGCTCCTTACCTCCCCTTAAACTCAAGGATACTGTAAAAATGCTGTAAATAAAAAAGCTCACAGAAATTCAAAGTTTGATAGAATAGTTATTCTTCCAAGCCATATGGGCAGTATTTGGTTAATTCTGTCAGTGCATTCTGAATTTGATGGTGGCCTGAAAGAATAAAATGCACTTTCAAAAAGTAAGCAATTGACTCTTATTAAATAGCAAAATTAGGTTTTTTTTTTTTTTTAAAGGCTTGAAAAA
This sequence comes from Orcinus orca, assembly GCF_937001465.1. NCBI lineage: Eukaryota > Metazoa > Chordata > Mammalia > Artiodactyla > Delphinidae > Orcinus > Orcinus orca. The sequence continues at coordinate 106,963,922 of NC_064564.1, read as the reverse complement.
TGCAAAGAAATGGGAAAATGTTGGCACATAAAGAAAAAATTTTTGTTTAGGTTCAGGTAGCAATTTGGCAGTTTAGCATAGTCCATATCCGTAACCCTTGACTCCTAAATCACTACACTTCTTTTAGAGAGATACTGGAAATATTAATTAGCAGTATTCTTTTAGCTATGAGAATGCATTTAAATAAACAGATCCCAAATACTAAATCATGAGCATGCATGTTTAACCTTGAGCAATATATTAAGACTCTCCAGCCCAAAGCATATACAAGGTGTTGTGAGTCGCCAGTTGAGAATTATTTTTGTAGCTGGAGCAACTGTTTCCCCCTACCATACTGTTTGGCAGTCATTTGACTTGATGTTACTTCCTCACAAGGAAAACAGATTGAAAAAAAAATTTGCTTTTAACAATACTAGGTGGAATTTCTTTCTTCTACTACTACTACTATTATTACTGCTACTACTCCTTCTCCTTCCTCCTCTTTTTCTTCTTCTTTCTTTCCACCCTTCCTCCTTTTTTCCTTTCCCTCCTTCCCTTCTTTCTTCTCTTTCTTATTTCCCTTCTTTCTTATTTCCTTCCTTCCTTCCTCCCTCCTTCCCTCCCTCCTTCCTTCCTTCCTTCCTTCCTTCCTTCCTTCCTTCCTTCCTTCCTTCCTTCCTCCCTTCCCCCCTTCCTCCCTTCTCTTCTCCCCTTCTTTACCAAGGAAGAAAGTTCTGTGGTGAAGTGGAATGAGGAAGGGCATTGGAGTAAGATGAACCTGGGTTTGAATGCTGTCTCAACCACTTACTGTAACTCTGCGGCCTTGGGCAAGTACTTAACCTTCTTTAAGTTCTAGTTTTCCTATTTATAAACAACCTCTGCAAGGTTGTTGTGAAGGTAAATGTTCATACAAGTAAAATGTGTGACAAAGGCTGAGACATTGTAGGTAATAGTAAGTGGTAACTACTTTTATTATAATTAATAATAAAGCTAACCTAGGGATTAAGATAAGAAGTTATATGAAATGGCCTGCTCTATTTTACCAACAAACTATTGTGGTTGAGGAAACTCAGAATTGTATCTGTTTTTAGCCAAGCAAAATATAACTTTCAATGGAAGACCTCATTACACGTAGCTTAAAAATAGAGGCCTTACTCAAAAGAATCAAGGGAAAAACCATTAGAAATAATAAGAGACTTCATCAAAATAACTATGTATTTTCCCCAAGAAATCCAAGTTAATAAGTTTTACTAACTAAAACTAATTAGAAGAGATAATGGAAAAAAAGATCACAGTTCTAACCACTACTGCTACCACTACCACTAATAATAAAAAGTTTAGGAATAATCTCACCAAGATATGTGTGAAACTCATATAAATATATTTTTAATTATGAAATTTCACTGAGAGATTTAAAAGAAGACTGAATAACTGGAGAGGCATGCCAGTGCTCATAGATGGGAAAACTGAATATCATAAAGCTATCAGTTCTTAACACATTAACTTTTAGAATAAGTAGAATTACTGGAAAAATTACAGTAAGATCTTTTTTGGAGGAACTGTGGCAAACAGAGTTCAGATGAAAACATAAGTCCTATGAACCACTGAAAGAAAATGTAAAGAAGAATAGCAGTGAAACATATTATAAAGCTGTAGTTATTAAAACCTTTTTTTTTTTTTTTACTGTACTGGCACAAGAATAGATCAATTTCAAAATCAGAAACAGATTCTGATGTGAAAAATATATTAATATATGTTATAAAAAGGACCATAGTTTATTTAACAATTCACTGGTTGAAGGACATTTAGGTTGCTTCCAACTTTTAGTGATGATGAAGCAAACTGCCATAAACATTCACTTACACTGATGTGTGAACATAGGTTTCATTTCTCTTGGGTAGATCCCTATGAGTGGAATTGCTGGGTCATATGAGAGGTGTAAATTTAACCTTATAAGAAACTTGTTTTCCAAGTATTCCTCTCAGCAACGTATAAGAGTTCTAGTTACTCAGCATCTTTGTCAGCTCTTGGTATTGCCAGTTTTTTGAAATTTAGCCTATCTATTAGGTATTTAGTAGTATGTCATTATGGTTTTAATTTGCATTTTCTTAATGAAAGATGTTGAACATCTTTTCAAGTGCTTATTTGCCATACACACATCTTTGGTGAAGGGTCTATTCCGACCTTTTCCCCATTTTTAAATTACATTGTTTCCTTATTGAGTTTTGAGAGTTCTTTGTATATTCTTGATACAAGTCCTTTGACAGAAATGTGATTTGCAAATATTCTTCCAGTCAGTGGCTGTGTTTTCATTCTCTCAGTAGTATTCCAAAGAACAAAAGTTTTAAATTTATTTTAATAAAGTCCAATTTACAAATTTTTCTTTTACGGGTTTTGCTTTTGGTGTGTATCTAAAAGTTCTTTGCTTGACCCAAGGTCAATCAGATTTTCTCTTATGTTTTCTTCTTGAGGTGTTATAGTTTTACATTTTACTTTGAGTTAATTTTTTACAGGGTGTGAGGTTAACTCAAGGTTCAGTTTTCTGCATATGGATGTCCAGCTGTTCCAACCCCATTTATTGAAAAAAGCTATTTTTAAAAAAAAATTTATTTTATTTTTATTTTTGGGTGCGTTGGGTCTTTGTTGCTGTGTGTGGGCTTTCTCTGGTTGTGGTGAGTGGGGGCTACTCTTCGTTGTGGTGTGCGGGCTTCTCATTGCGGTGGCTTCTCTTGTTGTGGAGCACGGGCACTAGGTGCGTGGGCTTCAGTAGTTGTGACACGTGGGTTCAGTAGTTGTGGCTTGTGGGCTCTAGAGCACAGGCTCAGTAGTTGTGGCACACGGGCTTAGTTGCTCCACGGCATGTGGAATCTTCCCGGAACAGGTCTCGAACCCTTGTCCCCTGCATTGGCAGGCAGATTCTTAACCACTGCGCTACCAGGGGAGCCCGAAAAAAGCTATTTTTCTCCATTGAATTGCCTCTGTGCTTTGTCAAAAATTAGTTGATGATATTTGTGAAAGTCTATTCTTGGGCTCTCTATTCTATTCCGTTGATCTTTGTGTTTATTCTTTCACCGATAACACGTTGTCTTGATTACTGCAGCTTTAGATTGTCTTGAAATCAGTTATTGAGACTCCTTCAACTTTATTTCTCTTCGGCTATTCAAGTTTCAACCAAAAAATCCTGCTGATATTTTGATCAGGGTTCATCAGCTCTGTAGATCTAATTGTTATGGTATGTCTCTCCATTTATGTAGGTCTTTCTGGTTTCTTTCATCAGTGTTTTGCAGTTTTTAGCATAAAAACCATACACATACTATTTTACTTTATATCTAAGTATTTCATATAGAGAGATGGCAAGAATTATCCATATTTTATAGACTGAGACACTGAAACGCAGAACAGTTAGACTTACTGAAGGTCACGGAGATAGTTAATTAGCAGCATATTTTGGTTTTCAGGTGTCCTGGGTCTCTCTAGTGTTTTGTTTTTTTAATTTTATTTTATTTACTTTTTTATACAGTAGGTTCTTATTAGTCATCCATTTTATACACATCATTGTATACATGTCAATCCCAATCGCCCAGTTCATCACCCCCCACCACCCCCGCCGCTTTCCCCCCTTGGTGTCCATATGCTTGTTCTCTACATCTGTGTCTCAATTTCTGCCCTGCAAACCGGTTCATCTGTACCATTTTTCTAGGTTCCACATATATGCGTTAATATACGATATTTGTTTTTCTCTTTCTGACTTACTTCACTCTGTATGACAGTCTCTAAATCCATCCATGTCTCTACAAATAACCCAATTTCGTTCCTTTTCATGGCTGAGTAATATTCCATTGTATATATGTACCACATCTTCTTTATCCATTCGTCTGTCGTTGGGCATTTAGGTTGCTTCCATGACCTTGCTATTGTAAATAGTGCTGCAATGAACATTGGGGTGCATGTGTCTTTTTGAATTAAGGTTTTCTGTGGTTATATACCCAGTAGTGGGATTGCTGGGTCTGTCTAGTGTTTTTACTACTCGTTTTCATAGGCAGAAGCTTCTTCTTTTTTTTTTTAAACATCTTTATTAGAGTATAATTGCTTTACAATGGTGTGTCAGTTTCTGCTTTATAACAAAGTGAAAGCAGAAGCTTCTTATAGTGAAAAACGTGTACTTTGGTGTTATTTAGTTTGAGTTCCAGTTTGTTCTCCTGTGCTGGTTAGTTGTATGATTTGTTTCATCTCTCTAAGACTCAATTTCCTCCTTCAAAGAACCTTCCTCACAGGATTGTGGTGAAGACTAAAGGAGGCCATATGTGTAAAGTTTCTAATGTGAAGTTTGATATACATACAGCACATGCTCAATAACTGGTAATATCATCTCTGTTACTATTTGTAGTAAAAGGTAGTTGTTACAGCCTTTCCCAGAACTTGCTGTCTTGTCTCATTAATTAGATGAATTGTCTTTGAATTGTGGAAAACTGGCAGTGAGGCAGGGACAAGCACTAACAACATGGTCCTTAAAGCATGAGACAAATTTTTCAACAAAACCTATGTCATGCTACACTTTTTTTTTTCATATGTCTACCGTAAAGTAGAAGAAATGTTTTGCAATAGTGAATTGTGATTGGGAATTTTAATGGATATATTTTTATTTTAAAAGGTAAAGCTTTCTTTAAAAGTGGTGGCTTTAAAACTTTCCATATTTCTACAAAGCCTGGTTTAACTCAAAAACTCATCAACTTTAGTATTGTTTCCCAGCTTTGCAAAGATTTGTGACCTTACACTGGCATAACATAAATGTGAAATATAATTTGAGTATCAGTGTTATGCTAGAGTAGGACCTTTTATAAAAATAAGAACTCTACGTTGATAATTCCTTTTCCCTAGAATGAGGCCTTTCTGAGATTCCTGTACTCTAAACCTACAAAGATGAAATATGGGCCTAATAAAAACTACGTTTTGAAATAAATACCCCATACACTTAGGAAATCAGGTCTATAGTCAAGACAGTATAATTTGTTGTTGTTGTAATTTTCTGTTCTTTTGATGTTCAGGCAGAGGTTTGAATTAAGTATTCCTATTTCCAACAATTATTTTTCCTTTTCTTTTCAACTTGAAAATCAGGAGAGATGTTATTTTTGTAGATGCTATCCTAGGTTTGTGAAAAAGGATGAAGTTTTATGTTGGATAGATTCAAAGTTGTTTTCCTGGTCTTTGTTTAAATAGAGTAGGATTTTTAATGATCAATCTCAAAGGGAAATAAGCAATTGTATATGAAAAGGGGTTGGAAATCCTATACATCTTTATCTTTCATTTTTTCCCTCTTCTCCCTCATTCTACATAGGAGCAATTACAATCCAAGACTTTAGTTGAAGCCAAAGGAAAAAGGAAAATTCTACTTCTTTTAGTTAAATAGCATTTTAAATCCTAAAATGTTCCACAACTCCTTATGCAGTAATCAGCCGAAGCGTTAATCAGTTCTCGCTGTCTTAATTGTAACATTAGCTTTGAAAAAGACTGAGTTGGGTCCCATATTGACTTTAGTGCCACAGTCCAGCTAAAATCGTTGCTTGTGGTACACCATGGCTTCCCTCTAGCAAAATTTAAGAATCTAGTCTAGTAAAACCTCATTGCTTTTATTAAACTTTTTTTAATTTTAAAATTTATATCCAATAAAATTTACTCATTTGGTTCTCAGTTCTGACAAATGCACAATCAAGATACAAAACAATTTCATTACTCCCTCAAAATTCCCTTGAGCTTGTAGTTAGCCCTTCCCCCTACCCGCCCCCCCACCCCAATTCCTGGAAAACCCCTGATCTTTTCTCTGCTCTTATAGTTTTGCCTTTTCCAGAATATCATGTAAATGGAATCATATAATATGTACCTTTTTGAGCCTGGCTTTCTTCATATAGCATAACACATTTGAGGTCCATCACATCTTTGTCAAAGCATCCATGTCAATGCTTCCTTCCTTTTCATTGCTGAGTAGTATTCCATTGTAAGAAAGTACCACAGCCTATCCAGTTCACTAGTTGAAGGACATTTGGGTTGTTTCCAGATTTGGGTGATTATGAATATAGCTCTATAAAGATTTTAATACAAGTTTTTGTGTGAACATAGGTTTTCATTTTCCTTGATAAATACCTAGGAGTGGAATTGCTGAGTCATATGATGAAGGTATATTTAATTTATAAGAAACTATCAAACTATTTTCCGAAGTGTCTGTACTATTTTGCATTCACAGCAATAGTTTTTGAAAGTTTCAATTCCTCTGCATCCTTCCCAGCAATCGATATTGTCATTTTTTTGTTTTGTTTATTTAACTTGAGCCATTCTAATAGGTGGGTATTCATTGCCTCTTACTGTGCAGTTTGCTCTTTGACTTCCATTCAGTAGATGCTGTTATAATGGTTGCATTGTGTGTGTAGAGAATACTTTTAAACATTAGAATACAGTTAATAGAGAGAGAGAAAAGAAGGAAAAGGAGAAAGTAGAGGAATAAGAGGTTATTCTTTGGGAAGTTGGGAAGATGTGTTTTTTTCTTTGGCTTTAGGGTACAAAGCAGGAAGTGGTGACAATTGTACCAGTATGATGAGTGCCGCCATAACTCTTGTCATATGACCTCTGTTCATAAAGCTCCCCAAATATTTTATATCCTGGAATCAGCTTATTCCCATCTAATGATAAGCCTGAGAAACTCAATTTCTCCATAATTATAAATGACCTCTAGATAGTGCCTTACAAAATAATTATGTTTTCCTGAAGGAGATACTAAAGTGTATTTATTTTTTACTTAAGTGTATATTTTCAGATAATTTTAAACTTACTAAACTTGAATTTTTAATGTTTTAAATTTTCATTATAAGATTAAATACTGAGTCTTAATATATTTTAAATACTTCTAGTTTTTGCTGCTTTGAGATTGAACAGAAGTTGCCATATTATAGTACATTTACTATGTCTTCTGAATATGGGGAAAAATGAAAAGTTTTAGAATAGCCAAAAGCAGTTTTTCTTTCCTTCTTTTTTTTTTTGGTATTCTTAATAGATATATTTTTTGTATTGTTTCAATATCTGAAGATATTGAAAAGCAAGAGTGAAATGATTGTTGAAGGAATGGAGTCAGAGATTGAGTTTTGCAAAGGTATTTCCACAATTTTGCAAGAGGCTATAGATAGAATTTCAGGCTATATTCCTGAATCAGATTCCTGTGAGTGCTCTGTGTTAGTTGTATTTACAAGTATTTTTTTCAGTATCTATGCTTAAGTGCAATACTTGTTTCATAATCATTTTAGTTCAGCAACAGTGCTGATATCAATGAACATTTCTTTATGAGATTTGCATCATGAATTGACTGAGGACACAATTTTTTTCACTTTCTTATTCAGTCTTTTTCAAATCTTTCACTTCTTTTATAGTTCTTTTTTATCTGCAAAAGGCTAACACACTATTGTATCAAACTGCCTTAGTCTTCAGACATCATAGTTAATTACAGCACTCAGAAAGGACTTCAGAAACAGGCACAGAGAAACAAAGGACACATTAATTAGGCCATATTACTACAATTAATATTTTTCTAAAAACTCCCATCGAAGTAGCTGCAGTTACCAAAACATAATTAAAATTCTGTAGATGATATAATGGACTTTTTACTGAGCTAAGGACACGAGTTGGTTAAAAGTTGAATGCAGGGAGAAGCCTACCAGGTGTATGAAAAGCCCGGAAAAGATCTTTAATATGTTCAAGGAGATAATCTCTTACCAGGACAGGTGTTTTTGCATAAAGAGGGGACTTACGGGACTTCTTAACGAAATTACTTTTTTTTTTCTTTAGGGCTAAAATTTTCATCTTTTGGCTTTGGTAAGGGATGTTTGAAAAGTGCAGTGTTTAATTAATTAATTAATTTTTAATAAATTTATTTATTTTATTTATTTATTTTTGGCGGCGTTGGGTCTTTGTTGCTGCGTGCGGGCTTTCTCTAGTTGCAGCGAGCAGGGGCTACTCTGTTGCATTGCGTGGGCTTCTCACTGCGGTGGCTTCTCTTATTGCGGAGCACAGGCTCTAGGCGCACAGGCTCCAGTAGTTGTGGCTCACGGGCTCTAGAGCATGGGCTCCGTAGTTGTGGTGCACGGTCTTAGTTGCTCCATGGCATGTGGGATCTTCCCAGACCAGGGCTCGAACCCATGTCCCCTGCATTGAGGTGGATTCTTAACCACTGCACCACCAGGGAAGCCCTATATTTCTGTGTTTTTGTTTTTTTGTTTTTTGCGGTACGCAGGCCTCTCACTGCTGTGCCCTCTCCCATCGCAGAGCACAGGCTCTGGACGCGCAGGCTCAGCGGCCATGGCTCATGGGCCCAGCCGCTTCACGGCATGTGGGATCTTCCCGGACCGGGGCACGAACCCATGTCCCCTGCGTCGGCAGGTGGACTCTCAACCACTGCGCCACCAGGGAAGCCCCCTATATTTCTATTTTTAAACAGTTTGGCTCCAGATTTTAGTTTCTTATTCTTCTTCGGGGTTCAAGTCACTGTATTTCATTGTTCTTCAGAAGCCAAACAAAAAGAAATGTCTCCCTGCTAATATATATGTTACTCTTCTCTATTTTTCTGTAGAGTTTTCCTAAGAATTATAGGGCACTGAAAGGAAACACTCTACTCAAATGATGGCGAGTTTATTCCATATTTACTCATAGGCAACCAAATGAGCCTTTTGGCATTTCATTCAGACTTGTCTGTGATTAGCGTTTTGTGTCCTCTTCATCTTGTTTCACTCCCATTAACATACACACTAGTGCCTTACCATCAGTCATGTCACAGACTCCTTTGTGCCGCTCTGGTGTCTAAGATTCTACTTCATTAAAAAGTCAGCACTTCATCTCTTGTCTTTGGCTATAGGTCCTTCCCACTGCTTTTATCGATTGACATGTCTTTTCTTCTTTTTTCATATTGCCAGTCTCCTAGAAAATTGCATTGTTTCTGCATTAACTCCTTTCTGGTTCCGTATGAATGTCAAGAACTGTGAAGGCTCTGAGAGTTTACTTACAAGCTAATGAGTTATCCTGACACAATTTAATGCATGTTCATAGTCCTTTATATTTATTACTGTTGCTCATACTATTCATTTAATTTGGATCATTTCATTTGAGGTTAAACACTGGGATAGGGCCTCAGATTCTGAGCTCCAAACTGAAAGGATGCATATGTTCCCTGGCACTTGACTTGGTATGCTTTACTTCAGCTTCCTTCCCTTTGGTTAATCTGGAGAGGAATGTTAATGTGATAGTGTATTTTTGTCTTGCTATATCAGGTGATAGCACTTCATCCTGGCCCTAGGGTGATCGTCTCTTCTCTTGCTGAAATATTTGCAATTCAGCCCACTACCGTTAGGATGATTAGTACCAAGGGCATATAATCAATAAATGCTCTTTTTTTTCTCTCTGAAACCATGTCCTACACCCTTTTGTTTTCATCGTTGTATTTGTAGGCACCCATGTTGGTAATGTATGGAGCCCAGCATATGAAGGATACGCTGTTCTTCTCTACCTGACCCACAGCTTAAATTCCTGAATGTCAGGACGCTAATTCTATTTCACAGACATTGTCCAAAACTGACATGGTAATAAACCTAATCCCAGGCTTTCAGATCTCATCACAAAGCTGTGGCCTGTGAATCTGGCCATCTAAATTGTGTTTCTATTATTTTATTTGGAATCCCTTTCTTCCAGCTATTGTAGTAATTATTTCGGCACTCCAAACGGCTTCCAGTTTATGTGTTGGGCCTGAGTGTTATAGGTACTGTATTATGCCTGTTTACAGATGAGAGAAGGAAGGGACAAGGAGGTTAACTAACTTGCCTAAGGTCATAAAGTTAGTAAGTGATGGAGCTGGATTTAAACCTGTAGCTGTCTGCTTCTATAGTCTGTACTCATATCTGCTTCACTTTACTGCCTTAATCTTTAAATTACTGTTGTATGAGGGTCATGGGTGGTAGTTGTTGTTTTGGGTTCAAACAAGGGGCAATAGAATTAGAGTTTATGGAGGAGTAAATTTCAGCTGATTCTTGAAATAAGGGACAGATTTAAATATGTGGAGAGGAGAGAACATTACAAGGAGCACAGAATGGGACTGAAAAGAGTATGTTCAGGGGATAATGAAAAGGCTGAATCAGTTCTATAGAAATAATAAATAACCAACAAACTTGGTTACTACTGAAGTTTTATCCATAAGACTTGATTGAAAAAAATACTTAGTTTTTTGGGCTTCCCTGGTGGTGCAGTGGTTGAGAGTCCACCTGCTGATGCAGGGGACAGGTGTTCGTGCCCTGGTCCGGGAAGATCCCACATGCCGCGGAGCGGCTGGGCCCGTGAGCCATGGCCGCTGAGCCTGCGCGTCCGGAGCCTGCGCTCCGCAACGGGAGAGGCCACAACAGTAGGAGGCCCGCGTATTGCAAAAAAAAAAAAAAAAAACACACACAAAAAAAACCTTAGTTTTTATCTCAAAGTTCTTAACAGTTTTACTAAAAATGTTATTCATTGGGAACACTGATTCACATTTTAGATGGAAGCACATTAGTAAAGAAATAATAGAATAAAATTCTCAGTCTTTATTATAGAGTTTTTTAGTCCATTCATTTTTCTTGAGCTAATTCTGCCCATACCGGCACAATTTGCTTGGTTTAACTTGTGATGAAATTGGTCCAGCAGGAGGAATTGAATGTATGTTGGAATTCTGCCAGATTTTGAAAGAAAATGTTATTTTTAGCAGTCTGGTCATTTTTGGTAGAGTGAAGGCCTTGCCATGAAGTTGTTATTGGCAGGTTTACAGACCACTAAACACGGCTTCCTTATTTACAAAAACCACACACACACACAAACCAAGAAACTAGAAATAATGTGAAAACATGTAACTCTGTCACAGAAATGTCATGCTTATGTAGCTTAGTAAAACTAAGAATCCTGATTGAGACGGGAAGCTTATTCCTTTTCTAAGTTTGGGGCTGAAGAAATCTGAACTGTCCTCTGGGTTTTGTAACTAATTCACCACTCAAGCTTAAAATATACATAAAATAAACAAATTACTTACATATTCATTCATTTGGTATATTTACAAATTAGAAGAGGTGTGAAGAGCAGAGAGATAAGCTGACACCAAAGGTTAGGAACTGAAGAAGTGTGGGCCAAGAGTTGGTCAAGTGAGAATATCTTTGTGGAATCCTTTGTTTGGACTTGTGTGCATAAGCTATTTGTGATGACATAAAGAATTTTGAAGGTTAATTTCGTTGTCTAGAATAGAGAAGCAAACTTCTTTATAGCTTTCTTTTTAAGACTCTGGATTTGCAGTTTATCCAGTATCTTTTTAAAAATCATCAAAAGTTATGTTAAAGATTTTTTTCAAGCTAAACTTTTATCTATATGTATAATGTCATTTTATATATTGATAGTTCCTTACTTATTCAGAAGTATAATTTGTCATAGATTTCTCTGAGCTTTTTTTTTTTTTTTTGTGGTACGCGGGCCTCTCACTGTTGTGGCCTCTCGCGTTGCAGAGCACAGGCTCCGGACGCGCAGGCTCAGCGGCCATGGCTCACGGGCCCAGCCACTCCGCGGCATGTGGGATCTTCCCGGACCAGGGCACGAACCCGTGTCCCCTGCATCGGCAGGCGGACTCTCAACCACTGCGCCACCAGGGAAGCCCTCTCTGAGCTTTTTAAACCGAGGTCCATAGCTACTTTGGAATGGGGGCTATTCCTAAAATATGTACAAGGTTTTATCTGCAATTGACTTTAACTACATGTTTCTGTATATGGTTAGAAAGTCCTATGTTGATACTTTGTCAAACTATGTGGAAAATACTTTCTTCTTAATAGAATGAGTATAAATAATAGCAAAAAACAAATCCTAACTGACCTTTAAATGTATCTGCATTAAAAAGCTAAAGCCGCTAACACATATATACGGAATCTAAATTAAAAAAAAAATGGTTCTGATGAACCTACGGGCAGGACAGGAATAAAGACGCAGATGTAGAGAATGGCCTTGAGGACACGGGGGTGGGGGAGCGGGAAGCTGGGACGAAGTGAGAGAGTGGCGTGGACGTATATACACTACGAAGTGTAAGATAGCTAGTGGGAAGCAGCTGCATAGCACAGGGAGATCAGCTCGGTGCTTTGTGACCACCTAGAGGGGTGGGATAGGGAGGGTGGGAGGCAGATGCAAGAGGGAGGGGATACAGGATATATGTATACATATAGCTGATTCACTTTGTCATACAGCAGCAACTAACACAACACTGTAAAGCAATTATACTCCAATAAAGATGTAAAAAACAAAAAAAATCTAAAGCTGGGACTTCCCTGGTGGTCCAGTGGTAAATAATCCACCTTACAATGCAGGAGACACGGGTTTGAGCCCTGGTCTAGGGAGATCCCACATGCTGTGGAGTAACTAAGCCCACATGCCACAACTACTGAGCTCGCATGCCACAATGAGAGAGCCTGCGTGCCACAAACTACAGAGCCCACGCGCTCTGGAGCCCACGAGCCACAACTAGAGAAGAGAAAAACCCACAGGCCACAACTAGAGAGAAGCCCGGGTGCTGACATGAGGAGCCCGGGCGCTGCAACGGAAGATCCCGCATGCCGCAACTAAGGCCTGATGCAGCCAAAAATAAATAAATAATAAAATAAATCTTAAAAAAAACCCACGGAAATGATTTTTTTTTTTTTTCGGTACGCGGGCCTCTCACTGTTGCGGCCTCTCCTGTTGCGGAGCACAGGCTCCGGATGCGCAGGCCCAGTGACCATGGCTCACGCGCCCAGCCGCTCCGCGGCATGTGGGATCTTCCCAGACTGGGGCATGAACCCGTGTCCCCTGCATCGGCAGGTGGACTCTCAACCACTGCGCCACCAGGGAAGCCCCTTGGAAATGATTTTTTTTTTAAAAAAAAAGCTAAAGCCAACTACTTCTAAATATTTTCATTCAAAAAACTGTTTGAAATATCTAAAGAAAATGTTTATTTTCTAAATCTTTTAATTTGGGAAAGAGATTCAAATTGTGATTGGTTTTAACCCACTGATCAGGATGCCCCTGTAAACGTTCTCACCTGGGATTTATTGTTTGTCATTTCCTCACCTTAAAGTTGCAATTCTCCGTTAATTTCTTCCTGGGAAGAACATACTAGTTCATGATTCCAGCTGTAGCACAATCTTGTCTGACCTGTATAAGTTACCACGGTCAACCGTCTGCGCTTCTGCTGCTATACAGCGGGATTATTTATTATTTAACGTGTAGTCATTTCCAGCATGTGCTCTCAGTGCCATGTAGATAAGCATAGGCCCTGCCTTTGGAGATTTCTAATCCAGAAAAACTAGTAATATACAGACCCACCCATACATTGGAGTATAGGGTAAGAGGGCTAGAAGATAAAGAGTGCTGAAAAAGAAATTGAGAATGTTAGTTTTATAATTAGTTTATATACTTTACTGTATATAATTCCCAATTTAAATAAACTAAATAGGATAGAAAGTGAATTTGAACTAGACTTAATTTTATCCATCCTTACAAAGTTGTCATGAATATTTATTAAGAAAAATAAAATAGAGCTCATTTTATTAGGAAAGCATTAAACCTTAATTGATATCTCTTTCCCTCTTTTCTTTGCAGGATATGTATGTAACTGCTCTGTGGTCGGAAGCCTGGATGTGAATCGCTGCAACCAGACCACAGGGCAGTGCGAGTGTCAGCCAGGTTATCAGGGTCTTCGCTGTGAAACCTGCAAGGAGGGTTTGTACCTGAATCGTACTTCCAGGCTCTGTCTGCCATGTGACTGTAGTCCACGTGGAGCCCTCAGCATACTCTGCAACAGGTAAGCAGCAGAAGTTGAAGGTAAAATTAATTTTATTTTATCACACACACAAAAAGGCCTCTGCTCTCAAGGACCAGACTGGTTTAAATAAAGGGGCCATAGATTTACAAAATATTTCACATATTTTTATCATTTTGTGAATTATATTTGATGTCAAGATTTAAAAGCTTCTAATTTACTGATTTAGTTCTTCAAAAGCACCTCGGTAACCAATTTTGCCTTGTAATAGTTTCTCTAAATTTCATGGGAAAAAAGTATTGAGAAAGCAGTCTGCTTCCTGGAAGCAATAACTTCCAGGCATTTCCAGTGAAAATGTCCTTGTTATGTTTATTAACATACTATTAGAGTTTCAGGAAACTTATTCTTTGGTTTATTTTTTCTCTTTTCAAAATTCTAAAGCTGTTTCTTTGCACATGTAAGGCTTAAACTTGGTAATATCCTAATGTCTTTAATTAGTGTGAAAAAGACTGGTTTCACTCTATGTACCAGTATATACATTTTGGGGGACCAAAACTAGATTAAGCAGAAATTGTCTGGAAATTACCTTTAAAATAGTAAATTATTTGTAGGTGACTTAATCTAGTAGAACAGTGCCCTGTAATCTAAGGATCTGCCTTCTACTCCACTGAAAGTAATTATCATTTGACCTTGTGTGAGGTACTTAGCTTTCTGTGGACCTCAAGTGAAAAAGCTGAAGAGGCAGTGTTATGTGATGAAAAGAACAGAGCTTTAGGATCAATCTAACCTGGGTATGGATCCAAGATCGGCTGCCACTTAGGAGCGTTGTGATTTCAGCAACTTATTTCACTTCTCTGCGCCTCAGTTTCTTCTCAAGGTTGTTGTGAAGGTTAAATGAGTAGAGTCTATGTAAAATACCCAGCACACCTCACTCAATTAATTCTGGTTTCTTTCAATTTCAGAGGAATATTGTTGGCTTGATGAGGGAGTATTTTTAAATAATCTTTAGCTCCTTGGCAGAAAAGTTTCTTTATACTTAGCAGTAGATACTTTGGATGCTTTATAAATCATATAGTACAGGGACTTCCCTGATGGTCCAGTGGTGAAGTCTCCGTGCTTTCACTGCAGGGGGCCTGGGTTTGATCCCCGGTTGGGGAACTAGGATCCCACATGCAGCGCGGCACAGCCCCCCCCCAAAATTGTATTGTACAATACTGTATCATATTATACTTCTATTAAAAATATAGATGTGAACTTAAGAAGTTTATAATTTCAAATACGACAATAATCGATGTTTATGATGCTTGGTATTTTTAAATAGTTAACTGTCTAAATCCTCATAGCAACTCCTTTTATGTAGGTTATTAAATCACAAAGATAGTAAGTGGCAGAAAAGGAATTCCAAATTTGGTCTTCCAGTACTAAGTCCAGTATTCTTATCATCATGCCGTATAGCTTCTATAATGAGAAAACTGATAATCACTTTGTTACTTGAGTTTGAGAATATAACGGTTGCTTACCATTGCTCCCTTTACTCCCCTAAAACATGCCGACACAAGTTATATTCAGAAGGCCCACATTTCTTACCATTTTAAAAGGTGAGATTTGTATAAGTTTGTTCATTCTGGTACCTAAAGGCATGTCCACTACTTTTTTTTTAATAATATTTATTTATTTGGCTGTGCTGAGTCTTAGTTGCGGCACTCAGGATATTTGTTGTGGCATGCGGGCTCTTCGTTGTGGTGTGTGGGCTCCTCCCTAGTTGCAGCGTGTGGGCTCCAGAGCACATGGGCTCTGTAGTTGCGGCATGCAGGCTCTCTAGTTGTGGCACGTGGGCTCAGTAGTTGCTCCATGGCATGTGGGATCTTAGTTCCCCGACCCGGGATCGAACCCGCGTCCCCTTCATTTGAAGGCGGATTCTTAACCACTGGACCATCAGGGAAGTCCCCTGTCCACTACTTCTTTTAAAATAAGATTCTGCAAACACGTTTGCTTTGAGTACTTTTGGAAAGATAAAAAAGTGTTTACTTCTAGGCCAAACTACCTTATTAGAGGAGAAAGAAATGAGAAGGAGTGAGAGAGAGTTTGAAAAGCTGGAGAAGAGGGAAAAAAGTAATACTAATGTTTATGTAGTATACTGCTGTTTTCATAGGTCTTTTACAAATTACTTTTTATTTATCTTTTCCCTGACAGTGAATGTCATCAAGTGACATAGGCTAAAACACCATTCTGAAAATAGGTAGTAACTATAAAGTAGTGGAAAAGTGCACTGGACCTTCAAAAGTCTAGGGCAGGGGTCTGTAAACCAAATCCATGAACCAAATCCAGTCCACTGCCTGTTTTTGTAAATAGTTTCATTGGAGCACAGAAGCCTCATTTCTTGATTGTTTTGGCCCCAAGGATAGGCATATTAAAATTTTGAGATAAATCCATAATTCTTTTCTATGAGTTACTACAGAGTAATATTTAATTAAATTTTTAAAATAATATTATTTCAAAATGTCAGGCAATTTGTCAGAGCAAGCAATGCATCACAAAAGTCATTTAAAAACTTGTACTTAAAGAAAGTCATTAGAAGGAAGGCATGGGAGCTCAGAATCCAGCTCTAAGCACTGCATTTCTTTTTCTTTTCGACTTTTAATTTTATTTTATTAAAAATGTTTTTAACATCTTTATTGGAGTATAATTGCTTTACAATGGTGTGTTAGTTTCCGCTTTATAACAAAGTGAATCAGCTATACATATATCCCCATATCTCCTCCCTCTTGTGTCTCCCTCCCACCCGTCCTATCCCGTCCCTCTAGGTGGTCACAAAGCACCGAGCTGATCTCCCTGTGCTATGTGGCTGCTTCCCACTAGCTATCTATTTTACATTTGGTAGTGTATATATGACCATGCCACTCTCTCACTTCATCCCAGCTTACCCTTCTGCTTCCCTGCGTCCTCAAGTCCATTCTCTACATCAGCGTTATTCCTGTCCTGCCCCTAGGTTCTTCAGAACCTTTTTTTTTTTTTTTAGATTCCATATATATGTGTTAGCATACAGTATTTGTTTTTCTCTTTCTGACTTACTGTCACTCTGTATGATAGACTCTAGGTCCATCCATCTCACTACAAATAGCTCAATTTTGTTTCTTTTTATGGCTAATATTCCATTGTATATATGTGCCACATCTTCTTTATCCATTCATCTGTCGATGGACACTTAGGTTGCTTCCATGTCCTGGCTATTGTAAATAGAGCTGCTGTGAACACTGTGATACATGACTCGTTTTGAATTACGGTTTTCTCAGGGTATATGCCCAGTAATGCGATTGCTGGGTCGTATGCTAGTTCTATTTCTAGTTTTTTAAGGAACCTCCACACTGTTCTCCACAGTGGCTGTATCAATTTACATTCCTACCAACAGTGCAAGAGGGTTCCCTTTTCTCCACACCCTCTCCAGCATTTATTGTTTGTAGATTTTTTGATGATGGCCATTCTGACTGGTGTAAGGTGATACCTCATTGTAGCTTTGATTTGCATTTCTCTAATGATTAGTGATGTTGAGCATTCTTTCATGTGTTTGTTGGCAATCTGTATATCTTCTTTGGAGAAATGTCTCTTTAGGTCTTCTGCCTTTTTTTGGATTGGGTTGTTTGTTTTTTTGATATTGAGCTGCATGAGTTGCTTGTAAATTTTGGAGGTTAATCCTTTATCAGTTACTTCATTTGCAAATATTTTCTCCCATTCTGAGGGTTGTCTTTTTGTCTTGTTTATGTTTTCCTTTGCTGTGCAAAAGCTTTTAAGTTTCATTAGGTCCCATTTGTTTATTTTTATTTCCATTTCTCTAGGAGGTGGGTCAAAAAGGATCTTGCTGTGATTTATGTCATAGAGTGTTCTGCCTATGTTTTCCTCTAAGAGTTTTATAGTGTCTGGCCTTAAATTTAGGTCTTTAATCCATTTTGAGTTTATTTTTGTGTATGGTGTTAGGGAGTGTTCTAATTTCATTCTTTCACATGTAGCTGTCCAGTTTTCCCAGCACCACTTACTGAAGAGGCTGTCTTTTCTCCACTGTGTATTCTTGCCTCCTTTATCAAAAATAAGGTGACCATATGTGCATGGATTTATCTCTGGGCTTTCTATCCTGTTCCACTGATATATGTTTCTGTGTTTGTGCCAGTTCCATACTGTCTTGATTACTGTAGCTTTGTAGTATAGTCTGAGGTCTGGGAACCTGATTCCTCCAGCTACGTTTTTCATTCTCAAGATTGCTTTGGCTATTCGGGGTCTTTTGTGTTTCCATACAAATTGTAAGCACTGCATTTCTTACTACAAGAAAGGAAGTTAAATTGACATGAGACTTGAGGAACAGAAATGGGAAGTTGCAGGGCTATGTACTTTGGCAAGAACATATGGGTGAACTCTGAGGAAACACCTCTATGTTCTGCTCTGCTATAAATTATATGTGGGTAAGTTAAGGGAAAAAGGAAATTGTAGGCAAGTAGTGTGATATGTAGCAGAAAGGAGGTGGAATCTGAAATTAGTACCTTGATTCCATTCTTGATTTAGCCACTTACTAACTGTACAATCTTGATCCTCAGTGTTTTCTACTGTGAAATAGGATTCATAAATGTAGCATGAAGAATTTTTGTGAGAATTAAATTGTGTGTGTGTATACCCAGTTACATTGTAACTGGCACTTAGATTCGGCTCAGTAATGCCCCAGTAGTTGAGTCTGTTTTTATTTTATTTTATTTTATTTATTTATTATAAATTTATTTATTTATTTTTATTTTTGGCTGCATTGGGTTTTTGTTGCTGCACATGGGCTTTCTCTCTAGTTGCAGCAAGCGGGGCTACTCTTCGTTGCAGTGCAAGGGCTTCTCATTGCGGTGGCTTCTCTTTGTTGTGGAGCACAGGCTTTAGGCGCATGGGCTTCGGTAGTTGTTGCATGCGGGCGCACTAGTTGTGCCTCGCGGTCTCTAGAGCTCAGGCTCAGTAGTTGTGGCACATAGGCTTAGTTACTCCGTGGCATGTGGGATCTTCCTAGACCAGAGCTTGAACCCGTGTCCCCTGCATTGGCAGGTGGATTCTTAACCACTGCACCAACAGGGAAGTCCCCTGTTTTTTTTTTAAAAATGAGGAATAGAATTGGTGACTCACAAAAGAGGAGAATTAAGTCACCCAGTCTTGGGTGTGAGTAGGGGTTGGGATATCTGTTTCTGTTGGTAGGCTAAAGAAGAAATTGTTCACTGTAGAAGAAAAAAAAGTTTAGCTTATTTTCTTCCATTTTAAAGAAACCCATATATGCTTTTTAAAATTGGACATTTCATACTTTAGAATAATAACAGCTAAAATGAATTGAATGCATGCTAGGCACTATCCTAAGGCCTTTGCAGGTAGTGATTAATTTAATCCTCACAGCAACCATATCAGGAAGGCACTATTATTATTATTCTCATTTGTACAGGAAAAGAGTTGCAAGTTAGGTAATTTGCCTAACTTATGATATAGTAGCCAGTAAATAAGAGTTGGAATTGAAACATATACAGTCTGGATCTATAGTATATGTTCCTATCCATTATGTTGATATAGCCCCTCTCGAAATCTCAGATATTGAGTGAAGTGAGTGAGTATCGTAAGAAACTTTGATGCTGTGGTGCCAACTACTTGATATTTTATAGGAATTTCTTCTGATTATATAGTTGGTGCTATATAAATAACTCTTCTTGGGAAAGAGTAATCCCAGTTTTAGCTTAGTAGACATTGAGAACATTAGAGGAAGTTTATAAATATATGCTAAATTTCTAAGTAGAGTAGTTTAGAGTAGGAAAAAAGCAGGAATAATTAGGAAAGGATTCCCAGAGGAGGTAGGAACTGAGTTGTGCCTTACAGGTTATGATTTGGGAAGAGAGATGAGAAGAGAAAAAACATGTGAATCCAAGAGAATTTCCTAAGTTTATGCCATGAGATGAGAAATATGATCTCCTAACACATATGCAAATTCTCTTCTGTCATGACCTTCTAGTTCTTTTTTTTTTTTTTTTTAAATGAAAGTAGAATTGTGAACTCAATTCTGTCCAGATTCTCTGATACATCTACTGTCATACATCTACTATGAATGAATAGCTGGCTTTTTAAAAATTTATTTGCCTGTTCTTTTTGTTTTGCCTGTTCTTTATGCCCATATATTTCAGTGGGAGTTTGCCCCAGTGAGGGTAGAATTTGGCTGCAGGAGCCAGATGTGGGTTGAGCAATGTCTTTGTGTGCAAACACAAGTTCCTTTATGTACTGACAGATGGCCACCCCTCACATCAACAGTGGTGTTCCAACCTGTTTAATTGGGAAGGATTTGGTCTACAATATCTGTCTTTTCACTTTTGCTTTTGGAATGCATTTCTAATATTTTCCTGGTTCACATTTGGACATATGTTGAATAAATGAATGGAGAAATCAGGTAGCATTTTATCTCAATAAAGCAGTATGCCTAGTGAGAGCCTGACTCTCTTAATATAGCCTTAGAATGTCATCAGGGTTGACTTATATGTAGGCAGTAATATACTGATTTGAGATTTTTTAATGTATCCATAGTAGGTTAGTATACAAGGTGCATCATTTAAAACTGTCTCTGTGAGATAACGAAGTTCTGTCGTTGCGTAATATCCTTTCCCATAAAACCTGTGGTTGCTGCTGTATAGTGTATGTTGAAATATTTACTACTTTGCATTTTTAATTATGGGAATATGCCCCAGGGCAGAGTGTAAAATTTTACTCATGAAATAAACTTAGGCTGAAATAAATGTCAAATAGAAAGATGACAAAATCGCCAAGACTTACATTCATATGGGGCTCTGAAAATCATCTGTTGTGTAATAATAAGGAGTAACAGTTGCTTGTGTAAACTCTTACTTATTACTTTGCCTGTAATTCTGGGACATCAAGAAAAAGTTATTTGATCACTAGAAACAATTAAAACTTGAGGAAACCTTTGTCATTTTATTCACTTATTTCATTTAACAGACATTGCATTTGCCAACTATATGTCAAAAGATATTATTTCTGTGCTCAAGGAACTTGAAATGGAAAGATAGAAACACAAACATAATATGAGTATTTATAAAGTACACAGGAGATTCAGGAGGTCTTGAGAGAGGAAGTTGCATTTAAGTTGAAATCTGAAGGATGAGTAGAAGTTTGCATGAAAGAACAAGCCATGTTTTAGTAGACTGCAAGTGGCTCACTATTTCTTAAAGGCAGGGAACACTTGACAGTGGTAGAGAGGAAAGGTTGAAAAGATGAGATTTTTGTCTATTTGCTTACTGTTGTATCTCTAATACCTAGAATAGTGCCTGGTACAAAGTAGACTCAGTAAATACTTGATGAATGAACAGAATGAGTGAATGGTTAAGAGTAAACAGGGCCAGACCACGAAGGGCCTGATATGCCATGTAAATTAGTTTGTCCATTGAAGAATACTGAGTAAGGAGCAACATCGGATTTGCTCGTTAGAACAATTACTCCATCAGAAGTCTGGTGGATAGAGAGAGTGCGCTCAGGCAGAGAGACCATGGAGAAGGCTATCGTGTAACTCTCCAAGCAAGAGAAATTAAAGGGCTGATCTAAGGCATTGACACTGGCATTGGCAATGGTGCTGGAGAGGAGGGAACCAGCGTAAGAGAGAAAATCTACAGAACTAGATGGTTGATTGTATTTATAGAGTAAGAGAGAGATAGATATGACTCCCATGTTTTTTGCTCTGGCTCTGGCACAGGCACATGACTGAAGAGATATTCTATTAACTAGATAAAGAATACAGGTGGATAAGCAAGTTGGAAGGAGATGATTATGATCTTAGGCTTCAACATGTTCATTTTCTATGGGACATTCAGATAGTGGTGTCTGGTAGACAGTTGCACATGCATTGTGTGCCAAACTCAAGAAATCTTATAAACTAGCTAGCATATTCTTAGGAAAGGAAACTAGCATATTCTAAGGAAAACAAAGCAAAGCCTCATAGCTTTAATTTTACTTAAAAATAACTTTACTCTATACCCCCATTATTATTCTTGCAATTATACCAATCTCTAGTTTAAATTACCTTTTTTTTTGTACACTTCAGTATTTTTTTCCTTGAAGGTAGAATTTTAAAAGGTAGCTGTCTTGGTCAGAAGCAGGTAACTGATCTCAGCCCTTATCCTATCGTGGTTCATTTGTTTCAGTAAATGTTTCTACAGTTCCAAATGGTTTATATCTTAGAAAATAAATCATGTAAAGTTCATGGTAAAACAGATTAGAATAAAATTTGAATGTTAATAAATAGCCAGACAGGGGCTTATTTAGAAAAGGCACTGAGTGCATTGAGGTTTAAGTGTAAATAATGCATGTCTATTACAGTTTGGAAAGCTCTGTATGTTTTTCCGTGCACTCTGTGTTAAATCCTCCTTTCAATACAGAACATGATCTGCCCTCCTGGTCTTCTAATTATTAACTAGATATCATCTGTAGTCGAATGAAAAAAACAAACAAAACACTTTTTCCTCCCAGCTATTGGTGACCTTTGTGAACATTAACGTAACATGTCACAGTGAATTGATGTAGTTGCTGTTGATCAAATGCGTAATTTTTCCTAAACCATATTGCAGAATCCTCTGCTTCTTTCATTTTATTACTAGAAACAATTTAACAAAACAGTTTTAGGTCAGTTTGGAATTTTTAAAGAAATCTTTTAAAGTTAAAGTTTTATTATTGATAATATTAAAAGATTATTTATTTTGCTTCTTCTGAGAAGCTCCCCCAAATCTGTAGTTATATATATGCTAATACTACAGATAATCAAGTTCATATAAATGTAGTATTTGGTACCAAGGTATTTATTTGTTTAACAAATTATGTGCAGGATACTTTAACAGACCTTGTGGGAAATAAATAAGACAATGTGAAGACCAAAGGAGCTTCTTGTCTAGTAAGGTCATTAAGAAATACATACATACATACATACATATATATATATATATATATATATATAAATATATATAAAATACAAGGTAAAAACTGAGCCACATCATAAAATAGAAAGATAAAATGTTAAGGGGATTAAGAAACTGGGAGATATCACTTATAGCTGGAAAAATCAGAGATGATTTCATTGAGGAGATAGCTTTTGACCTCAGTTTGAAGGAAGGAAAGGATTTAGACATACAGAAGTGCAAAAGGTGGAAAAGAACATTACAGAATAGAAACAGCAAGATTAACATCTCAGAGATGTGCTTACACAGGATGTAAGGTGGAAGAGCAGTGGGGCAGAGGAGATAAATCTGGCAAGTCCTGCTGGGGTCAGGCCCCAGAGGGCCTTAAGGGCCAGACACATGACTTGGATTTTATTCACAGAGCAATTTTAAGCAGGTAAAAGATCAGCACTGTGTTCTAGCAGTAGTAGATTGGGTGGATATAAGTAGGGGGAGATCAGAGGCAGAATGAAAACTGTGAGATTGGAGAGACTGCGGAGAGAAAGGAGAATGGTGATCTGTCCCATGATAGTGTTTCTGTGCATAATTCTCTAGAAAGTTTATGATTTTTGCATTAATACATGCACACGAATCTAAAGGTAGTTTGTGTTTCTAAGTGGAATTTAGGGAAGTGCTCAGTCCCAGGATTCCTTCTTAGGCCCATACCCTCACTGTATGCTTACCATTCTTCCTTTGTTGCAGGCTGCAGGAATTGAATCTGCTTTCCTATGCTTCAGTAGTTGCTACCACCCACTGTATCCCATGGGATTTTTATTCCCTCATAAGCCTTGCTGCTAAGTGTCAAGCCATGTCCCCATACTCATGTTCTTTCTGTGTTGCTAAAAGTAAATCCAGGGGCCCTTTACCTTTTAAGCATTTTAAAAACTATTTATCTTTATAGAGAGGCCTGTGGGGGTAG
The DNA here is from genome assembly GCF_937001465.1 of Orcinus orca. Lineage (NCBI taxonomy): Eukaryota > Metazoa > Chordata > Mammalia > Artiodactyla > Delphinidae > Orcinus > Orcinus orca. The sequence continues at coordinate 106,940,221 of NC_064564.1, read as the reverse complement.
CAAACAATAGATATGGGGAAGTTGAAAGCTTATACAACTGGTAAACTTTCTGTGAACGGGCTTCAAGTATAGGCATACCTCTTTTATTTTACAATTAATTACTCTGACACTTATATGCCTCAGTAGCATAAATCCAGTGCCCTCTTTTTGCATCAATCCATTCCCCAACAATTAATTACTAATTTTCCAGTAGCTCTAAGAGTCAATCCCTCTCTAATGCTGAGTATCAGGGGAACATGATTCTGATCAGTTCACTGATCTTGTTGTTTCTTACCCTTATATTGAATTTTGGGGTTGAGGCCTGACCCTGAACAACCTTACAGATGATGCTTGCTCACTACTGAGATGATGCTTTTACTGGTCCAGAATCGTTGGCAGCAACGCTTCTTTGAGGTAGGATGAACCCACTCCCTTGGTTCCAAGTTCCTTCAGTTATACTCTAAATTGGGACTCGGAAGTTATAGAGATTGTAACAACTGGCTCCTTTAGTTTATACGTGCAGCTACATCCCAGTGTATAAGCCAGTTCCAAGAGTACTGGTTGAGGACATTTTGTAGAATCTTTTACCTGACAAACTATAAGTCTCCCTTCTTCCCCAATACAAAAGGTCTTGTTAAACCCTTCTCTCAGGACAGTGGGGCCTCTTCACTCTAAACTTACTAAGGGAACCCTAACTTAAATGATTCTTTTTTTATTTTGTTTTAATTTTTAACATCTTTATTGGAGTATAATTGCTTTACAATGGTGTGTTAGTTTCTGCTTTGTAACAAAGTGAATCAGCTATACATATATCCCCATATCTCCTCCCTCTTGCATCTCCCTCCCACCCTCCCTATCCCACCCTTCTAGATGGTCACAAAGCACCAAGCTGATCTCCCTGTGCTATGTGGCTGCTTCCCACTAGCTACCTACTTTACATTTGGTAGTATATGTAAGTCCATGCCACTCTCTCACTTTGTCCCAGCTTACCCTTCCCCCTCCCCATGTCCTCAAGTCCATTCTCTACGTCTGTGTCTTTATTCCTGTCCTGCCCCTAGGTTCTTCAGAACCTTTTTTTTTTAAATTTAGATTCCATATATATGTGTTAGTGTTTGGTATTCGTTTTTCTCTTTCTGACTTACTTCACTCTGTATGACAGACTCTAGGTCCATCCACCTCACTACAAATAATTCAATTTTGTTTCTTTTTATGGCTGAGTAATATCCCATTGTATATATGTGCCACATCTTCTTTATCCATTCGTCTGTCAGTGGACATTCAGGTTGCTTCCATGTCCTGACTATTGTAAATAGAGCTGCAGTGAACATTGTGGTACATGACTCTTTTTGAATTACAGTTTTCTCAGGGTATATGCCCAGTAGTGGGATTGCTGGGTCGTATGGTAGTTCTAGTTTTAGTGTTTTAAGGAACCTCCATACTGTTCTCCATAGTGGCTGTATCAATTTACATTCCCACCAACAGCGCAAGAGAGTTCCCTTTTCTACACACCCTCTCCAGCATTTATTGTTTGTAGATTTTTTGATGATGGCCATTCTGACTGGTGTGAGGTGATACTTCATTGTAGTTTTGATTTGCATTTCTCTAATGATTTAGTGATGTTGAGCATTCTTTCATGTGTTTGTTGGCAATCTATATATCTTCTTTGGAGAAATGTCTATTTAGGTCTTCTGCCCATTTTTGGATTGGGTTGTTTGTTTTGTTGATTTTGAGTTGCATGAGCTGCTTGTAAATTTTGGGGTTAATCCTTTGTCAGTTGCTTCATTTGCAAATATTTTCTCCCATTCTGAGGGTTGTCTTTTTGTCTTGTTTATGTTTTCCTGTGCTGTGCAAAAGCTTTTAAGTTTCATTAGGTCCCATTCGTTTATTTTTGTTTTTATTTCCATTTCTCTAGGAGGTGGGTCAAAAAGGATCTTGCTGTGATTTATGTCATAGAGTGTTCTGCCTATGTTTTCCTCTAAGAGTTTTATAGTGTCTGGCCTTAAATTTAGGTCTTTAATCCATTTTGAGTTTATTTTTGTGTATGGTGTTAGGGAGTATTCTAATTTCATTCTTAAATGATTCTTTACCCAGTCAGTAGGATCTGCTTGAAGGTTATTTTCTACCTCTGCCCAAATAGCAAAGCAATTACAAACTTCTCTTGCTAAAGAAGAAAAAACCCACATATTTAATCTCTAGTTAAACATCTCTCTGATAGGACATTTTACTACACTTAAAAAGTTTAAAAATCTTATAAACACATAGTATTTTTCTGGGCTGTAGTTTGACTTCCTTCTGAGATGAAAATAGCACACAACACAAGTTGGCAAATACTACTAACATTATTACTACCACCATCAACCCCAGAATGAACAGCATTAACATTTATTGATTATTTACTATGTGCCAAACTAAGTGCTTTATATATACTATCTTGTAAGGATAAAATAACAACTGGTTGAAGTGATATTATTCTCATTTTACAGGTGAAGAAACTGAGACTTGAGTAATTTGCCCCCCAGCAGACAACTAGTAAGTGGCAGAAACAGACTCAAACCAACACCTGTCTGACTATACTGCCTTCAGTAGTTCCCAGAGTTTCTTAGTTGAGCAGCTGAACCTCTGCTTATTTTCCAAATAAGCGTGGTAACCATCCTAGGTTTAGCTACCATATAGACAGATTCCTAGCATGAAAAATTATCCTTTGAGTGGTAAAGATAACATCATCAGTAATAAGTCATGTGAGTATCCTGTACTCTCTGATATGATGAAATGAGAAGGGCATGTTACCTCTGTGATATCCTTACCCCAAATTCATAACTCCAGTCTAATCATGACAAAACATCAGACAAACTCAAATTGAGGAACATTTTACAAAATACCTGACCAGTACTTTTCAAAAGCTTCAAGGTAATAAAAGACAAAGAAAGACCAAGAAACTGTCAGATTGGAAGAGGCTAAGGAGATGAGTAAATGTAGGGTAATATCCTGGATTGGATCCTGGAACAGAAAAAGAACCTTAGTGTAAAAATTAGGAAAATCTGACAAAGTCTATAGTTTAGTTAGCAGCATTGTAGTGATGTTAATTTTCAGTTTTGATGAATATACCATGGTTACATGAGAAGTTAACATTAGGGGAAGTTGCGTGAATGGTATACAAGAACCCTCTGTACTATCTTTACAACTTTTCTTTAAATCTAATATTATTTCAAAATAAAAAGTTAATAGAATTGTTATTTGGAACAGTCAGTCAAGGGAATATGGATAGCATTACTGTCTTATTATGAGGGCAGAATTGGTCCTGGTGACATTTTTAGCCTTAGATCCATAAGAGGAATCAGGATAAGGAAATAAACTTACGTTGTTGTCATGGAGATCTGCCATTTTAGATGTATGACGTTGTGGTTAGAATATATGATCAAATTCGTAGCCTACTTTAATATTTTAAATATCTTCCTTATCTAAAGTTTTAAAAGAAGAGCTTCTAAAATGTTAGTAGACTTAGGCTAAAATAGAAGGACGCTTGTTCCCACAGAGAAGGCTTTGTCTTCCCCGGTGTCCCTTGAAAGAAAATTAAATCAGCATGACTTTCTCCGTCTCAGATGGTTTTTTCATAGCAAGAAATATGTTTCCTGTAGGGTAGAGAGAAATATGGGACTATTCATCTTTTTTCTCCTTGGATTTGATTTCCACTCACAATATCTAAATTTCTCAATCCCAGTTAGAGATTTGGGCTTGAAATTTCTCAAGATTTCCTTTAAAAAGGAGCATAAGTGCTTCAGCCATGATAATTTTGACATTCAACATATATAGGACTAGTTTAAAATTATTAATTTCATTATTATTAAAAATCATTATTATGCTTTTTTATTTATTAAGATAATTCTCTGGTATGATATATTCCATTAGTTTCAATAATTTGGGATTTTCAAGCTTGCCCCTGTGTTTATAAATTCAGTAGGTTTCCAGAGAATGTTAATAACTAATATCTGTAAAGTCATTTACAAGTAATAGTGTTCTTTTCTCCTGTACATTTTCTCATTTGATTCTAACAACAACCCTGAGAGGTAGGTAAAAATTGTTATCTACCAAATTACAGATGAGAAGTAATATTTGAAAGGTTACATGATAAGCCCAAAGTTGGATATCTATTACATTCCAGAGTGAGAAGAGTCATCTCAAGGTCTTCTGACACCATGTCCCATGTTCTTTCTGTTGCATTAAACTCCCATGTCTTGTACTTCTGGGTAAGTATACCCCCCTGTGCTCGAGGTCAGGAGTTCTTAACCTAAGAGGGGAAGCACATGAAGTGTAATGGTGAATCTGTGCATTTTTCTGTGGAGGAGGTCTGCAACATTCAATCGATTCTCAAAGAGATCCGAGATACCATCAAGTGTAAGAAGTTTTCTGAATACTATACAGGAAGGGCAAAGATGTTCTTCTCACATTGCCAAAAGCAGTAGTGAAAATATGGCTTATATTATCAGTACCAGAATCCCTTCGTCTCTTCTGCCAATTCCCAACACATACACTACAACCATCTCTTTAATTTTTATTTTTCCTGGTCTTGAGTTGATTTTTTTATAAGTTCTACAGTTAAATAGAATGTCCAGTAAAACAGATACTATAGGTATTTGAAAGAAAGGTTTTTGCAGGGAAATAGTTTTAGCTTTCTTGACTAAACTGTTTACCTAAGGAAGCTGCATAATTTAGCAGGAAGATCAGAAGGAAACTAACATCTAATGAACACTGTTCAACCTCTGTGCTTGATGCTTTACACATATAACCTCTCTGACTTCTCAGAACAACTTAGCTATCTTGCTCTTAGAGGCTAAGTTACTTAGCAATATGGCATAACTAATAAGTGGCAGAGCTTAGATTTGAGACTAGGTCTGTCTGACTCCAAAGTTCTCCCCACTGTACCCTAAAATAGATTAGGGCAAGATTAGATATGGCAGTGGCTCAGTGTAAGTGAAGTTCTGGGTGTGGTTAGCATGATTCATCCACCTGGGAACTGGCTTATGGAGGCATAAATTTAGAAGTCAGATCTGGGCACAATGAAAATAAATATTGCATAGAAGACAATTTGAAATAATGAGAGTATGTGTGGAGAATCATTTGAAAGGTAGGATTTAGCACATCAATGAATATCAAAGCTGAGTCCACCTGACTTGCTGGAGCCTAAATGGCAGGCATTTGACATGCAGGAGATCTGAAAACAAGTGTCATGGACCTAGCCATTGAGGTGGGAAGTGGGGAGTCAGGGCAACTGGGACCAGGAGCCAGGCATTGAGAAGCTAGGGACAATAGTTGTAATTCAGTCATTGAGAATATAGGGGACTGAGGTCAAAGGAACCAGTAAGCAAATGGAACTTGATGACAGATATCACTGGGGCTGATTGCTGTAAGTACCCTCTCCTTAGGTCAGAACTGATACCAAATAAAGGGTTCAGCACTAAGCCTAGAGGTGGAAATTAAGTCAGGGCTAAGAGTATTAAAAGTAGGGAGTGAAATAAGAACAATGACATTTTTCCAGTTAATCTAGTGCAGTGGTTCTCCGAGTATGGTCTTCAGACCAGTATCAGCATAACCTAGGAATTAATTAGAAATGAAAATTCTTGGGGCCAGCCCTAGACCTATCTGAATCACAAATTCTGGGATAGGGCTGGGCAGTCAGTGTTATAAGAAGCTTTCCAGATGCATGCCTAAGTTTGAGCACCACTGATCTAGTGGACAATGTTGCCCCCTAAAACCTAATGTCAACTTATATGCAGGAGAAAACCAGAAGGCATTCTAGCCTCTGTTCTTTGTTTATATAAGGATTATAAACATTAAAGAGGCCCTTTTAGCAGGGTCATCATAGAATATTGAAGTTAAGTAAAATAGCATTTTCTTTGAGGGCTAGTAATTTTATTTTTATCTGCTCTTCTTTGTCCTGCTTTAAAGAACAAACCCAAGGGATCACTGTCTTCCAAGGTTGATTGACCCATCATGGACCAGTCATTAAATGTCTTATTTTGCTCACCTAGAATAAATATCCTATTTCTAAGATTCTAAGAGGTTTATTTAAATGTGATATAAAGCATCAGGATTAGGTGCTTGGAAAATATTAAATGGACTAAATTGAAGACAGTGAATAGTGCACTGAATAATGCACTCAGAAGGCATCAGAGTTAATGAAGAAAGGTACATAGATTTTGGAGCCAGATTACATAATCATTAAACAAAAAGGTTTGAGTGTCTATCATGTGCCAGGCACTGTGCTAGGCCGTGGGAATACAGCAGTGGAGAAAAACAGTTAAAACACCCTGATTTCATAGAGCTGACATGCTTTTGTTTTTTAAGAGCTGACATTCTTAATGGGGAGAGAGAGAATAAACAAGGAAATAAAATATATATTATGTTAAATAGTAAGAGATATTATAATTTTAGATAGTGTAGCTATTCAAGGCCTTTTTGAGAATATGACATTTGAATAAATAACAAAAAGAAGTTAGGGAGCATGCCATGTGGATCCCCTAGGGAAAGGGTATTGCTAATAGAGGGAACAGCAAGTACAGGGTTCCTGATGCAGGAATATGCCTAGCATATTTGAGCAAAAGCAGGGTGATTGTGGCTGAAGTGATGTGAGTTGGGAGAAGGGGTTAGGGGAGTACTAGGTAAAGCAAAATATATACACAGATACTCCAAATACTGTTCTTTCAATATATCTATATTTTCAAAAAATTTTATGTGAAAAATGGGGGGGAGGGAAATAAAGCTATAGTAATTAAGACAGTGTGGTATTGGTTCAGGAATAGACAAACAGATATATAGAACAAAAAAGAAAGCTCAGAAACAATCCATGATTGTGAAGACATTTGACATATGGCATAGGAAGTATTAAAGTATAAAAGTATGGACTTTTCTATGAATTGTACTAGAGCTTTGATTATCTGTAAGGAAGAAAATGAGATTGGACCTCTAACTTTCTTCATATGCAGAAATAAAGATCAGGTGGATTAAAGACCTACATGTGAAAGGCAAAACATAAAGCGTCTTAATGACCTTGAGGTGGGGAAGGATTTCCTAAGCAATAATGTTAATGTTATGGCAGTACTTACATAGTCTTTACTATGTGTCAGGCACTGTACTATATGCTTGACACATTAACTAAGTTAATCGTCACAGCAAACCTATAAGAGAGGTACTATTATTTTCTCCATTTTATAAGTGAGAAAACTGAGGCACAAAGAGTTTAAATGATTTACTTAAGGTCATATGGCTAGTAGGTGATAAAACCAGGATTTGAATCCAGGTGGTTAAGCTCCAGAGTTCATATCTTAACACTTCATTAAACTACGAAACTTATGAAAAGAGTGGAAAGACAAGGCACAAACTGAGAGAAGATAATTGTAGCACATTATACTGATAAAGGTTTGCTTTTCCAGGAATACATAAAGAATGTGTACAAATCAATGTCAGAAATACTTGGGCAGACTCTTCATAGAAGAGGAAGCTTAAATGGCTAATAAACATGAAAACATGTTCCAGAAAACATGTTCCATCTCATTAATAATCAGGAGAATGCAATTTAAAACCAGAACGTGATACCACTTCAAGCTGCCAAATTGCCCAAAATTTAAAAAGTTGATGACATCAAGCATTGGTGAGGATACAGAGCAATGAGACCACTATTCCACTAGTAATGGGAGTGTAAATTGTCGCTACCACTTTGGAAAACAGTTAGGCATTGCCTAGTAAAGTTGATCATGCACAAACTATTACCTTGCTGTTCCATTCCTTGGTAAATACCCTAGAGAAAAGCATGCTCATGTGTACCAGAAGGGACATACAAGAAGGTTCACAGAAGCCTTTGGTATCCATAATAACAAATGAAAACAGCCCAAATGTCTAGAAGAATGTATAAATACATAGGGTTATATTCATATGATGAAATATACAGCAGAGAAAAATGAATGACTACAGCTATACAAATTTACAGTGATGAATTTCAAAAACGTAATATTCTACTGAGCAAGAAAATAGTGAATCAAACTATACATAATTATTTTTATTAATGAAGTTTAAGAGCAGGCAAAACTATATATTATTTAGTAATACATAGTAAGTGGCCCTCTTAAAAAGCTAAAGAATGATTAAAACTTAGTTGCTTCTGGGGCAAGAGAAAGGGTGCAGTTGAGGAGGGCCACTAAAGGGGCTTCAAATGTCTCACTAGTGGGTATCAAAGTTTTGAGTTTATTGTTCTTTAAATAACTCAAAGATGATTGTATTGTCTTTAAATTTGTCTACTTCTGTTTTTTTTTAAAATAAATTTATTTATTTTATTTATTTATTTTCAGCTGCTTTGGGTCTTTGTTGCTGTGCGTGGGCTTTCTCTAGTTGCAACGAGCGGGGGCTACTCTTCGTTGCGGTGCGCGGGCTTCTCACTGCGGTGGCTTCTCTTGTTGAGGAGCACAGGCTCTAGGCATGTGGGCTTCAGTAGTTGTGGCTCGCGGGCTGTAGAGTGCAGACTCAGTACTTGTGGCGCACGGGCTTAGTTGCTTTGCAGCATGTAGGGTCTTCCTGGACCGGGGCTTGAACCCGTGTCCCCTGCATTGGCAGGCAGATTCTTAACCACTGCACCACCAGGGAAGCCCTAAATTTGTCTACTTTTGAAAGAATATTTCATAATTTAAAAATGAAGACTGAAAAACTTTTGCAAAATTATATCAATAAAGTTGGTAGGGGGAAAAAGAAAGCTTTGCAAGGAAACTGGCTGTTATAGGGGCATTTGCAAATAGTGCTAGATACAGGTAGGAAACGAGCTCCTAAGTCTTGTCATTGTATTGAGACAGATCGGAAGCAATGTCTTATTTCTTTGGCAATTGTTTTAAAGTCTCATTCAACTAAGGAGATATTTAAATGACTGACGACTGAGCCAGGAGAAGATCAACATAAAAGCTTCTTCTAGGAGTATTGCAAGTCTATAGAGATGAGCACATTAAATCCTTCTGAATTGCTTTCATTATGTACATAGAGGTAATCTGTAATATACAAGAGAGAGAAAAAAACATCGTATTAGCAGGCAGAAGACCTAGGCTCTGATTCTGATTATTCTCTGGCTCTGTGACCTCGAAAATTGAGTCGTTCACATTGCTGATTTTCTAACAATTGGGGATGTTGACAATATTAGTATTTTACCATATATGGAGCTACTAATATTCGGAAGACACTTAAATATGTAAATTTAGCCAATGATTACAGTCTTTTGAAACAGGGCTTATTATTCTTATTTTTCAGATGTGGAAACTTAACTTGCCCAATAATCAAACAGCAAGAAAGTGACAAAACTGAAACTAATGAATGTCATATTGTAAGGACAAAATTAAGTAATGCATAGATAAATATTGCTCTATGCACTTTATTTATAACCCCATAGTAGGAATTCAATAAATGTTAATATTGCCCCCTGACCACTCCACCCCGTACAGGGTTCAGAACACAAAGGCTTAGTTAGGACTTACTTGGTCCTCAGTACTGTTGATATCAACATTTTGAGTTAAATAGGTTTTTGTTCGCTCATCTGGAAACTAAGCCACCACTTATGCTGTCATTTCTGTGAGAAAATGAGTTCTAAATTCTAAGCGCTACAAGTTAATTTTTAGAACTCAGCATAAGTATTAATAATTGTTGTTTTACTAAGCAAACCTTTTACAGTGGTTACAAAAGAATACAAATGTTAACATGTGAGAAGCATCATCTTTTCAAGAAGATGATACTGGGACTTCATGCTTTTTCTGTTTTTAAAATGACTTCTGAAATGCAGAAGTCACTATCAAATAATGGAGTAATTGTGTGGGTTTGTGAATTCTTATGGCTATATTTCTTCCATTAAAAAAAAGTGAAGGAAATAAAAAATAACTTTCCTAGTTTAAGTTTGCCCTCCCAAGTTGTGGCTCTGGAAATATGATACTTTTATTTTTTTTACCATTAAGTTTTACTTCTGGCTTTTCAAATAAAATTTTAAATTTGATTTTGGTAAGACCAGCTATCAGAAAATATTTTTACACTTAGGCAGTGCCCTTTTTGAGTATTAAGAATTTCTGTTCAAATATGAATTTCCTCTAAACATAAAAACAAGGAATGTTTAGCATAATAGCCCAATGTTTTCAACAATAAAGCTATCTTCTTTTTTCCTCCAGAAAAGGAGCTTTGCTCATTGCATAATGGTCTTTTCCATGATGGTAGAAAGACAGAGGAACACTAAATGCAAATAGTCTTTTGCCAAAATGTCTGATTATTGAGTTTCTTTCACAAAAAGGAGAAACTATTTTTTTCATTACCTTTACAAACCGTGAGCCAAACATGATATTAAGGATTGTTAATAACTTTTCATGTTGTTTATTTTCCCATGTAAAAGCTTTTTCTGGTTAGAAAAAGCTAGCTGCCTTTTAATATTATTTTTAATATATTGGGAGAGCTTGCAATCAGCAATTTTCTAATTTCAGACTCTGTTTTAACTAGTAGTTTAAGTCTCTTCCTAAACTAAATTGCTTTTAGTTATTAAAAGAGGCAGAAGAAGAAAATTGATACATTTAATTATCTCTCTTTTTCTGTTTCTTGTTCTTTCCATGTCAGAGTGACAACATGTAAGCTGTCTCAGGAAGAAGGAAGGAGGAAAAGCAAGGCTTCTGAATAAATTAATTTCCCCTAATTAGAACTATACCTTTGTAGTTACTCTGTGACTGTTTGAATTAAAATTGATAACATTATATATAAAGGTATGCCATGCACATAATTTATACCTTGTAAATCTTAGGAAGAAAATAGACAATGTTTTTGATAATGTCAAACATGTCAAGACATTTGGCAATTTAGAAAAAAGTTAAATCAATTAGCTAGTTGGTACAAAAGCATATCAGTTCTTGCTGGCTTTGGTCCCACCTAATGTAGGATTTTGCTGATTCTTTCCCTTCTCAATTTTTAAATTTTCTTTCCAAAAACTGTTTCTACCATGTGTTCATAATGTGCTGTCTTTTCCTAGCCACATTTTTGCTCCAAACTAGTAATTACCCCATAAATTCTTGCCATTTTTCTAGGTTTGTTAACAGAATTTTAAAAGTAAATAATCTTGTCTGTTTTCGCCTAGTAGAGATTCTAACTCATTCTCTTTACAATTCACAGAAAAAATTAAAGATCTAGGACCATTGTCATCATCTTCATAGTTCTTTCATTTTTGAGTACTGATTATGTGCCAGACACTGTGCTAAGTACCCTGCATATGTGATCTTTAATCCTCACAAGAACTTTACAAAGTTTGGTATAATTATCTTCATTTTACAAATGAGAATACTGAGTCCAAGATAGAATAAGAACTTAGTCCCAGCTAGTTACTAGCAGAGCTGGAATTTGAACCAAGCTCTCTCTGTCTCCTCAGGCTATGAATTTTCCATAGACCCTGATACCTCCCTTCCTGTGTTCCACCCTTCCTACCCTAGTAAAATAATGGAAATTCTGAAGATTCTCCACCCACTCATCTTAAAACAGAACCTTTAAAATGATATTTTGGTTAGTACTTGTATGACATAAATATGTACAATATCTTGAGATGACACACCATTGAATTTCCTTTTGAAAAACTAATAACTTCATGTCAGAAAATACATTCTTTGTTTACATTTTAAGAGAGAATTTTTCAAGTGTTTAAACCTTGTAATAGTTGTTCACACCTGTGAGTGTGATAAATTCTATAACTAAGCACTGACACCATAAGAAAATCTGATAATTCTGTCTGGGGTAATTTAAGAATGTATAATATATGTTTAATATACTTAGTGTAGCTTAGTTCCACAATGTTTGTGCTTCCTTTATAAATAATTCCATATTCTTCTTTCTGATATAATTATCCATATTTCATTAGTTCTTTACTAGCAACTAACTCATGTCTATAAAAAGTGATGCCAGATGAGGAAATTCCATCTTAAATTCTTTGTTAGTTGATCTCAGTAGTATCGATTTCTGACTTTTCAAAATCCAGCTCTGTGCCCTTATTCTCCAGATATGAAGATGTGAGTCTTTGGTTCTTTCATTTTAAACCTATGGATAAGCATAAGTGGTCTGTTAACAGGCCTTTTTTTTCTTTTCTTTTTTTAAAAAATTTCATTGCATTTATATCATTGACCTTTGCTTCAAAAAGCATTCAGCGGTCTTTAACAGAAGGAGACCATGAAAAGCGGTGTTGTAAAGGCTTTATTCTATAAAAGAAGTCACACAGGGAAAGCTTTATATTTGCTGAGTGATTTAATTCTTATACATGCAGAAATTGGCCATGGGCCATGAGTAACATGATGGAAAAGCACTACTAGTTGCAGGCTCACAACCAAACTTCCCCACTCCATTCTATATATATTTTTTAAATAGAGAAAAAACACCTCCTTTCTTGTTGTTTTAAAATCTACCCAGGAAAAGTGATGCATGGTATCTAGACTAGTCAACCACCTCATCAAGATTCATAAAGCCACTTTTTTTTTTAAATGAAGAACTAAGGAGCATATTTTCCAGGGAGAAAGATGCCTGCTTATATCAGTCTTCTGAGTGTCTAGAGCAGAACTATGAAGAGAAAGGTCACTTACAAGAATAGCAACTACTTTGGGAACACTGGCTATATTATGGTTATGAGATATTATTAGGTGATTAGGTATTCCAAGGTAATACCTTTTTCTTATAGATGGTGGATTGGGCAGACACTGCCATTAAAAGTAACTGTTTATTCTTTTGTATACCAAATAACCTAATGTCTATAGAGAAATGGGGAGCAAGCATATTTTGATTAACATTTTTAAAGCCTTGGAAATTGGCTAAGGCCAGTCTCCAAAAGGTACATTATATCCTTTATAATTTTCTGACAGTATAGTGAGACTTAAGTTGACTGATTCCTTCTTGTTGAGTCATAAGATAATCCTGAACTTCATATTTGACGAATACAGATTTACTTTGCTAGATCTTTAAATACCTTGGGGTATTCTGGTGTAAGACTGCGTATATGTATGCAGGTGGGCTTTTCGGGTTTTTTTTTTTCAGTTGTTTTCTTTTTTGCAAAGTTACTTGAGAGACTTGGAAATGTACATTTCTGTTGGATTTTTAAAGAGAATAATCATCTTCTATAGTATGATCGATACAAGCTTTAATTAAGTTTTAACTAAACATCAAAATATCTGGGCTTGTGTCCCTGAGAACCTTGGACTTTGTTAGGCTGCAGTCTCTTCAAGCAGAAAGAACTCTCAGCTTTTCTTAAGGAAGACCTGAAATTTACTGGCAGTGAGAAAGAGAGTGGGATTTATTCTGGGCAAGGCAGAAACAGCTCACTGGGGTCAGAACCTAAATAAATGGTGAATTTTGGTGCTTGGAATCTACAGAATGAAGCTTGATACGTAAGTGGGTATCAGATTATTTGGCAGTCAGATTTTCTGTACAAATATAGAGTTAAGCTGAGGAAAGAGTTGGTAGCAGAGTGGGAAAGTCTGGCTTTGTATAAATAAACCTGCCTTTACTAGGTGTGGACAGTAACTTTAACCCTCTGAATTCCCTCAGTAGTAAAATGAGGGTTATGACCGCCACCTTGTAGAGTTATTTTGAGGATTAGAGAGAATATATATTTATTGACATAGACTCTCAATAAATGATGACATTGTTCCATTTTACACTTTCTGTAAAATTATTTGTAAGTCAAGAAATTACGTAACCAAGTATATTAGGCAGCTTTAAGATAGAAATACAGAGTTTGATAGGTGACTTCTTAGGATATAAGGCTCTAAGATATGTTAAGTATTTATTATTTACAAAAGCCTGGCTTTCTTTCCTTTCTGGAATGGTTTTGAGTTATGCCTTAAAAATATACCAGGTACAACTGTTTTTCTACTCCTTTTTGGCATACCCTGGGATATTGCAAAGAACCATAGTAAGTGGGAGAGAGAAGTAAACTTCAACTCTAGCTGCTCAAAATAGTTTTTTAGGATAGAAGGCAAAAGCCTCATTATTTAGCCCAGGGCATGCTGATAAACAGAGAGGCACATCTCAAATTAAAAAAATAATTCTTAGGTTTGTATGCTACAAATAGAATACACACAGCTGAAAATTGCTTTACTTCCATTCTGCAAAGTTCAACCCAAAGTTCCAATAACTCAAATTTAGAACTTCTATTTTTATTACAGAAATAGGAATATGGGAAGCAGTAGGGGATTACTTTAACTGACATGTGTAAGAGCTGTGTAAGTATTAATAATTTTAGCTTAGTCTTCTGAACTAAAATGAACAACCCCATAGGGGCTCATAATTAGGAGCTCGGTCTCTAAAATAATTATATTGAAATGCAGTTCTACCTTATATTGTCTCCCATCCAATATGACTGGTGCCAAAATTTTACTGAGATGAAGTCTAAAAACCTGATGTCCAGAATGAGCATATAAAGAAAGGTTGAAAAAGGGAAAGTACTTTAGCTGTTTTGAGAACTCTAGTAATTAGTATAGTCTTTCATCTTTCTTTTTCCCTTCCAGTGCTTAACTCTAAAACTCAGTTTGTGTATTGAGCATTTATTTATCAAGCATATATTAAGTGCCTGTAGCAAACCAGGAACTATACTAGAATCTGAGCATACCAAGATGGCTAAGATATGGTCCCTGAACTCAGCAAACTTACCGAGTAAGATGTATGACATGAAAATAGTTAGAGTACACTATTCCTAGGCTCATGCTAAGTCTTGAAGATAACATTTTAAAAAACTGCATGATATGGCCTTTGCCTCAGGTCTTTACCAATCTAACTAGAGAAACAAGAGTACATATATGAAAGAATATAGAAAAGTCCATAATTAGGAATAAAATGTATGGTATAGAGTATGTGATGTCAGGAGGCCAAAAGATCTCTGTTGACCAGTCAGGGAAGAGTTTCATGGGAAAAGATGAGCATGAAAGCAGGAAAAAGTTTGAGAGGTGAAGAAGAGGAAAGATATTCTAAGAGGGGTGACTATAGAGTAAATAACAAGAGAAAATTTGAAAGAAAATTTGACCGAAATTGGTGATATATTGGATTTGAGGGAGTGATTGGAAGAGCATGGGGTAGAGAGAGGAGAGGTGAAAATTACAACAAAGATGTAAGTTTCACTGATTAGAGAGAGATGATGTCACTGATGTAATTGACATCTAAGAAAACAGGTTAATAGGAAGAGATGGGATACTAAATAAAATATTTTTCTTACTTTAGATTTTTAGTCTTCTTTTTGGGTTGACAATCTAGAATTTTTATATGGTTTTAACTCAGAAACCAACAGAGGTCCCCATTATAGTCATATTTACTTAGTTGTGAATTCCAGTTAATTATCAGAAATATTTTAATACAGCATTGACCTAAAGTAGAAAATCATGTCGAGTTTCCAGCACATTCATTAAGGTCCTGACCTTCATATTCTTCAGCCAAAAGCTAGATTGCATGAGGGCTGGGTGGTATTTCTTCTCCAGATTGGGCAGTGTGGATTCTGAGGGAACTGTGGAATGATTCAGGAATGAGATGTAGCAGTAGTGCCAGTTCTGTGCCCCAGTGCTTTTAGTAAATAAAGATTTTGAAGGACCAGGGACTTGTACTCTCCATGGTTCCTTTATCATCTATTTTAAACTACCCAAGTGCAGAGGATTAAATTGTCAAAAATGATTAGTGTTAGTACTATGTTAATTGAATTAATATAGTCATGAAGCTGCTCAACTTCCAATTCAAAATAAAAATCACTCAGTACATCTAGTGACTAGAATCTAGTTGAAACTATTTCTACATCAAGATCATCTATGATGGGATGTTAGGCAACAAAACTTTCAAACTTATTTACTTTTGTTCATTGTCTTTGCTTTTATTTGCAGTTCTGGGAAATGTCAGTGCAAAGTGGGTGTCACCGGCTCTTCATGTGATAGATGCCAAGATGGATATTATGACTTTAATAAGAATGGCTGCTTGCCCTGCCAATGCAATAATCGGTCTGCCAGTTGTGATGCCCTCACAGGTACACACTTTCCTTACCTTTTTATATAATTAGTCCACTGTTCTTTTCACTTTGAAGTCCTTCATCTATGAGTTGATTCTCCCAAATAGTTTGTAAGGGTCTTTCTCTTCTAAGTAGGATTTAATAGGTCATAGCAAGCCAAACTCCTGCTACAACAACTTTAAAAGATGTATAAATTTCAAAAATCATATTGGTTGGAGATCCATGGAAGAAAGGAAAACTATATGAACTAAAATTCCAGACAGGGTATTTCTAAGTAAGCTGATGATCACCCAGCCTTTTTCCTTTCAAGGGACATTGCTGATTCTGGGCACAGACTAAGGAGCAGGCTTGGTCCAAGTAAAAGAATTCTTCTTGAGGAAAGAGATACAAGAAGAGCTTCTGGCAGTCATTTGGGGCTCGCGTGATGAATTGGAAATTAGAGGAGCCCTAAACACAAGGCCAATTTTCCCATAGGACATAAGCTGACTGTGCAGGAGATGGAAGGCTGTCCCAAAAGGTAGAAAGAAATTTCTCAGTCTTGTGGTGCTTAGGAGACAAAATCTCTTTAGAAAGAGAGGACCTGCTACAACATACAACCATCTCTCTCTCAAGACATTGCCAGATTCAGAGGTGTGTGGAGTGGGACTTAGGCTCACATTACTTAAGGGAAGTACTAATCTCTTGCAGTATTTCAGATCTGAGGAGACACATGCCTGTTAGGTTTTCAGTCAAAAGCCTTAGAGGGTCATGACCAAGAAGTAGTGATGAACCATAGGTGAACTGATTCATACTAATATTGCAGTCCATCCTCCACCTATCTCAATTTCTGATTGAATTGAGGTGATCCTCTCATTATATCTGTCTAACAGAGGAAAGGGGAATCATCTGTGGTTCTTTGTACATTGTGTCTGGCAATCAAAACACTAGACAATGCTCAGGTAGGAAAATGTGACCAATAATAAAGAGAAAAACAATGGAAGCAGACCCACAGATGACCCAAGTGTTAGAGGTAGCATAAAATGACTTTAAAATAACTAAAATTAATATTTTAAGAAAATAGAGGAAAAAACAGACAAAATAGATGAAAAGAGGCAAAATTTCAAGAGATTTGGAATCTATAAAAAATAATCAAAAGAATAATCTAGAACTGAAAAGTATGTCTGAAATTAATACCTCATTGCATGGACTTAACAGAAGTATACAGTATATACTGTGAAGACAAGGTTATATACCATTGTATACAGTGAAGACAAGGTTAGTGGATTTAAATACAGCTCAATTTGAAATATCCAAACTGCAGCATGGAGAAAAAAAATGCAATGGAAAGAACAGAGCAGGAAAGACATGTGGGAAATAGCCAAAAGTTCTCACATAAATGTACTTGAAGGCTCAGAATGAAAGGGGAGAGATATTGGGACAGAAGCAAATATCTAAAGAGATAATGTCCAAGAGTTTTCCAAATTAATGAAAGACATCAACCCACAGATTCAAACAGCTCAGCAAACCATAGGCAGTATAAAAACAAAGAAAACCACATCTAGGCTTACTTAGTTAAACGATTTAAAACTAAAGACAATTAGCTTTTCTGCTCTTCAGTTTTCCTAAATGTAAGGATTAGAGATACTTCCTTGGAAATCTTTTTTTCCCCAACAAAAAAAATCAGAACATACTAGTCTGACAAGTACAAGTGTTTTTATGAGACCAAGGTAGTAGAATATTTGAAAAGAAAGTACCCTGGAAAAAATGTGTTGAAATCTTATTCTTCATTCTAATCCTATAGTCTGTGGTGAAACAAATTGATTTAGAAGAAATTGTGTTGTTTTTTTTTTCAATTATGTGATCTGGTCCCTGCCTACTTGCCAGTTCTATTTTGTGCTATTCTTTTTCTTTACTGTTTGTGATCCAGTCATACTGGCTTCTACTCCTAAAACGTGTTATGTTCCCCTGTCCCAAGATTCTCATACATGATCTTTCCTCTGCCTAGAATGGTCTTTCTAATATACCTGTACCCCCACCCCTGGCCCCTTTGCCTTATTAAACCATATCCTTCCTTCAGGCCTTCAGTTAAAAGTGACTTCATTAGAAAGCAGTTCATGCTCCAGGCTAAATGATAATTCCCAATTATACACTCTCATATACACTTGTATTTTTTTCATAGCACATATCACAGTTTGTAATTATATATTTATTTGTGATTATGAGTCATATATGGTTTATTCACTACATTGTAAGTTTCATACCAGCTTTGTTCACCATTTTATACAATATTTAGTAAAGATATTTGCACATAGTAAGTATTTGCTAAATTTTTGTTGAATAAATGAACAAATGAATGGAGAAACTTACAGAGCAAAGATGAGTTTCAATCCTGGATAACAACAGAAATGCTTCATCATGCTGAGTTGATTTAAATTGCTCCCTAGGTCATTTATGGTACCAGGAAGCAGTCTACATTGCTGGTTCTCATTTCTAATTTTCCTTGCAGCAGCGAGGTAGCTTTCTTTAGTGTCACATAAATCCCAACCTGTTTTTGCTCAGGAGATAATTTAAGGCAAAAGAAATCCTTTTCATGGTTATGATTTCTAAAGCAGCTAGTAATAAGAAATAAATGGTTTCTCTGGAAATATAATAAAAGTGGAATCTAATGTGAAAGAGTGCAAATAATATAAAACTGCCAGCTTAATATAAAATCAGTCTTTCCTTTTGTCTCAAACTTTGAAAAGATTTTTTTTCAACAGTGTTGTGATACGGTTGCCCTCTGGTGGCCACTTACTGTGTTTTTGCAGTTCTTATTTCCCCCACCCGCCTAGTCTTTATCTATACCTTGTGTTTTAGATTGAAGTAGATTTTTAAAGTAACCTTTTCATGATACAGTATATTGAGAAAAATATTTTGGAAAGAAATGTGTCTTAAAAATATTTCCCTGATCCAGTAATTCTGTTTCCAGGAATCAATTCTTAGGAAATAATTTGAAATTCATAAAAAGCTTTATGTTCAAAGATGCTCACCACAGTGGCAGTTATAATTCTAAGAAATAAGACAACTCTATTTCTAACAGCGGGGAATGAAGCAAATTATGTTATCTAGGCAATACATGATAAGAGCACAGAAAGTGAAATCTTGACTTACATTGTACAAATTACTTAGCCTTGTTTTTTCACTTAGAAATTTGGGATTATAACAGTAACTGCCTAATGGGATGCTGTGAAGATTCAGTGCTATATGTTTATACAGTGCCTGGCTAATTACAAGCAGTCAGTAAATGGCAACTATTGTTATGTTGCCATGAAAATGTTTTAAAGAATGAAATATAACGACATGAGAGAGTGAAAGAAGCAGGGTATACAATGACATGTGCCATATGTTTAGACTATTTAAAAAGCAAAACCCAAACTTCTCTATATAAGGAGAGAGGCAAGGAAAAGTATTCAAAATCTTAATAACAGATTTCTTTGGGTGATTTTTATCTTGTTTCTATTCTCCTGTATTTTTCTAGATTTTCTTTATTGAACACGTACTTCCCTTAAAATGGAGGTGGGAGGGACTGTCATTTTTAAGCTAAAACTTTATGTTCACATAGTGTACTTCTTTGTAAGAATTTAAGGCGACTTCGTGTATTCATAGTGTCTCATGGTGAGTACCTTGACTTGTCAGTAGCTTGACTGAGTTGACCACTCCTTCATCCTTCATTCCTCAGTGACTTTCTTCACTTTAAGATATCACACATGGGACTTCCCTGATGGCGCAGTGGTTGAGAGTCTGCCTGCTGATGCAGGGGACACGGGTTCGTGCCCCGGTCTGGGAGGATCCCACGTGCCACGGAGCGGCTGGGCCCGTGAGCCATGGCCGCTGAGCCTGCGTGTCCGGAGCCTGTGCTCCGCAACGGGAGAGGCCACAACAGTGAGAGGCCCACGTACTGCATAAAAAAAAAAAAAAAAAAAAAAAAAGAATTAGCTTTAAGATATCACACTTTCCTGTTTTTTTTTTTCCCCTCCTCAGTCAGCTCTGCTAGATCTTCTTCTTTTCACCTATAAGCACTGGAGTGCCTCAGAGCTTTGTTTGTCTTGACACATTTGTCTTCTGCATTTATACTCTCCCTAAATGATCTCATTCAGTCCCTTGGATTTAATTTAAATGCCATCTCCAAATGAGCTAATTACCAGATTTACATTTCTCCCTTGATCTCTACACTCAAAGATCTAACAGTGCACTTGACATCTTCATTTGAATGCTCTAAGTCAGGGATCCCCAACCCTCGGGCAGTGGACCGGTACCAGTCCGCCACCTGTTAGAAACCAGGCCTCACAGCAGGAGGTGAGCGGCAGACGAGCAAGTGAAGCTTCCTCTGCCGCTCCCCATCGCTCCCCATCGCTCACATTACCGCCTGAACCATCCCGCCACCCCCCCACCCCTGTCCATGGCAAAATTGTCTTCCATGAAACCAGTCCCTGGTGCCAAAAGGTTGGGGACCGCTGCTCTAAGTGGCAAGGTAGCCTTAACACATCCAAAACAACTCTTTATTTTACTATATAAGCTAAGCCCACTTTACTCCTAGTGTTCTTCATTTTGGTGACTGGCACCATAGGAGCCACATTTGCTTCTTTTCCTTACTGCAGATGCAGTCCGTCAGCAAGTTCTATCAGCCTGACATTCAACATGACCTTCATTGCTATCATCCTTGTCTAAGCAACTGTCATCTCTCTGAATTACTTTTGACACGCTGTCATCTGACCATTCTGCCTTCTCTCTTGTCCTCTCATCCTCTGACCCCCACCCCACCACAGTCCAGTCTCACATAACAACCAGCGTGATCTTTTAAAAATGTAAAACCAGATCATGTGGTTCGCATGCTCAGACCCTCCAAAGTCTTCCTATCCCTCTTGGAATAAAATTCAAACTTCCTTCCATGACTACATTTTTTGGGCCTCTGCCTTTCTCTCTGACCTTATCTTCTGTTACCCTCTCCCTTGTTTGCTTAGGCTGGCCTTTCTGTTTAACAGGTTGAAGTTTGTCTTCTGTTGCATAGAGAAGATTAGGCATTTCTTTTTATAACAAAGTACCTTGCTGCATTTCTGACAGGTTTATATGTGAACTAGAGGTAACGAAATAAATAAGGAAAAGGCTTTTTACAGGTGGTTTCAAAGCTTTGTCACTGAATTTGGTTGGAAAAGAACCCTACATTTTTTTCTTTGACCAGTTATTTTCTTGGTTACCCCCACCAGATTTTTTTGATGCTTAGCCAAGGAGCATGAGATCATCTTCAGGAAACACTTATTCTTTTTTTTGGATTAGCTCCTTTGGCCATCTTTCAGCAAAGAAAATGTGAATTTTAAGGCAGTATTGTTAATATTTGGGAGGTTCCAGGCAGAGCATAATGAACAAATTTACACTTCAGCTAATTTTTATATGTCATTTATCATACAAGAAAGATTCTCAAATTTCAGATTTTAAAGGGAATTTAGATCTCATCTAGTTAAGCTTTCCTAGTTTGTAGAGGAGGAATTTGAAGCATTATATCCTATGGAATATCTACATATACCCTCTGAAATGTTTACATTACATTAAATCATTGGGCAAGGAATTATTATCCCATTTTACATATTAAAAAAGTGAAACTCAGAGAAGCTATTTGCTGAAGGTCACATAGCTGTAAGAGGTTCAGCTCAGAATGGAACTCATATCTGACATGAAATACATACCATTTTTCTTATGTTATGTTGCCTCCCAAAGAGGAGTTGTAAGCTGTTAGAAAAGCAAATTCATATTATTCGTTCCTGCTCTATATGGACTTTAAAAGTTATGATCTTTATTTTTATTGTAAAAATCAGTCTTCAGTTTTGTACATGAAATGTTTTAAAATTGCTTGAGCTTTTGAAATATTTTACAATATGCATTTGGTACATTTTACAATGTATTAATTTTGTAATCAGAAAAAAATTAAGATAGTAAAAATAAAAGTGATAAGTGCATATTAGAGACAATTTAAAAATTAGAGGGGAAAAAAACACTTAAAGGACTGTTGCCCCTCACAACTATTGTTAGCATTCTGGTGTATTTATGTCTTATCTGTCTTTAATTTATTAATTTTCTTTTTCTATAGCTGTGTTCCATGTGCATGCTATTTTTAAAGCAATGTAGAGTGATAAGATTTTAAAAACTGATGAGTTTTATTGTTATACTTATTTCCTCCTTTACTTTTCAGATAACATATTTACCATGTAGGCTTATTTTTTCTTACTGATTTCTCATTGCGGCTTGTGACCTAAAACAAATTGAAATAAGAAATTCTTCTGGAAAAAATATTAAATATTCTAATATAAATGGTTTAGGAGAGTGAAGCTGTATTGTGATAAGCACAACGACAAACATTTGAAGGTCTTACCTAGAATAGTAGAAAGCCCCAAAATAATAAGCATGTAGGTCCAGTAACATTGTAGGAGCAAAGTATTAAAAGCATATATAGATACTGTTTTTTAATAAGACCTTTTCTTGACACATTGCAAATGGCATGTTATTGGAATGCATCCTTATTCTGTTTCAGAACTATTAATTTTTGAGATTTTTTGTATTAAAGTTTAGGACGTTATCAGAAATTTTTCTTGAAAATTATTTCTGTTGGACATTTTTAATAGGGGGAGAGCAGGTAGACAGATTTTATACATAAAGCAGGTTTTGACTTTTCCAACCTGCAGAACACTTTGACATTTATTTTATTTTTAGAGCCAAAATCTACAGTTTCCTAGTATGTATTTTTCAGCTATTTTTATTGTCACAATGATACACAGCTAAAGAGGGATCAGGATATAAGAAGATCTGCGAAGAAACCAGTACCTTAAGTGTTTATCAACGTATGAGGATATACTACTTTGTTACATATATGAAATACATCATTAACACTATCAGGCCTTAACAAATTATATGATTAAAAGTGATATTTACATGCAAATTTGATTTAATTCAGAGTTAAGTGTTCATATAATAAACTTAAAAAAATGTCTTTCTGAATAAGTTCATGAAGTTTCAAGGAACTTTGCTGTAATCACATAAGAATTGAGATTTGAGATGTATGTTAATAATTTTCATTCTTTTGGTTTTTCAAATCTTGTTCCAGTTGTCAGACCATTTTATTCCACAGCCTCATTCTTGCTCCCCTTTTTTGTAAATATTTCACTAGTAAGGAAAAGAAATCAAATAAAATTACTTATGATACTTTTGCACTGAACTATATTTAGCTTATCATGTAAAAATTTCATTGTCTTCCTAGATTTCTTTGTAGAGTTTACTCATTTATTTCTGTAATAGGAGTTCTGAGTGTCCCTTTGAATCTTTGTGGAATGTAAATTACTCTATACATTTTTGTTTCCTGTTTGCAGATGTTATGCTGCTTCAGTACCTGTAGAATGTCCTTACTAGTAGGGAACCAAAGGAGTATTATTAAGAAACACATAACTTTGCTTGCCTCCTTCCTTTTCATTTTCTTTATTAATTGTTTTCATTTTTATTTTGAATTTTTAAATATAAAACCATATGGAGAGGGACTTCCCTGGTGGTCCAGTGGTTAAGACTTTGCCTTCCAATGCAGGGGGTGGTGTGTTGTTTTGATCCCTGGTTGGGGAGCTAAGATCTCATATGGCTTAGGGCCAAAAAACCAAAAACATAAAAAACAGAAGCAATATTTTAACAAATTCAATAAAGACTTTAAAAATGGTCCACATCAAAAAAAAAATCTTAAAAAAATATGGAGAATAATATAACAAAGAATTAATAAATATTAACACTTTGGTATTTTGCTTAATATTTATACATATTTGTAGTTATATATTTGAAATAGAAAATTTGAAATAGAGCTGGAATTCTTCCTCTTTGTTTTCTTCCGTGCTCTCGTTTTTCTCCCTCCCTCTACAGAGACAAACAGCATATAACTTGCCTATACCCTCTTAGTCTGGATTTAATTTTTACTGCATATGTATGTATCCATCTGCCTAGAGTATTATGTATCCATTTGCTTAGTATTGTTTAGTGTGGTTTTTAAAATTTTTATTTCAGTCAATCAATTTTTACAAAATAAGTAAGCACTCTCCTTCTTTATATATCATTCTACAATTTGCTTTTTTCAACCAACGTTGTTTTTAGGATTTATGTGTGTTCATACATATGGTGTAGTTCACTAATTTAACTACAGTATCCCAACTATTAAAATAATACAATTTATCTATTCTTCTTTTAATAGGTCTTTAGGTTGTTTTTATTTTTTCTTTGCAAATTGTTGGCCTGCTTTTGGTATGTAGTCAGTCAATCAACAAGGGTTTATTGCGACTCTAGTCATGTACCTAGACTTTCCCCACAGAGTTTACAATCTAGTAGGGGACACAGAACTGATATGCCTGTTTAGTATAGAAATAAGATGGGGTAGAAACTGAACTCTGTGCAATCTCTGTTGGATAACTTTTTCTGGTTAACTCTTAAGGTTTTTTGGTTGCAGGTATGATTTATTTAAAGTTACTGTGCTTTCAGAGTAAATCTTTAACTTCTTGAAATGATTTGCTTCTTTTAGGTGCTTGTTTAAATTGCCAGGATAATAGCAGAGGGGATCATTGTGAAGAATGCAAAGAAGGATTTTATCAGAGTCCTGATGCCACTAAAGAATGCCTTCGCTGCCCTTGTTCAGCAGTGACATCTACAGGCAGTTGTATCATAAGTAAGGCCTTTCCCTAAATCTTCATTTTTAGAGGAAAAATCAGTGAATCAATTATCAATAGGTAGAAAGTGTGTTGATAAAGTTCTAGATGCTGTAGGTGAAAGGGAGTTATAAAAACAGTATAGGTTTTCCTTTCTAGGAATTTGCATCAAATCCAAATACATGTGTGAAATGAGACATGAGGGAGGGATGAGGAAGTTTTTGTTAAAACTGTATTTTGTTCCATCTGACATGACTAAAGAGGAAGGAGTAAAAAATTTTTGAGTGCCTATCCATCTCAATTACTCAGATTCTTTATGTAAGCACACTTCTTACCTTCTCTACCTAAATAGATTTTCTGGGTGGCCCCATCATTCTCACAACAAACTGGACAATTAATAAATAAGGTGTAAATTATTAGTTTGAATTCCATGTGTTTCTTAAGTTTGGGAGGAGATAGTAGGCAGGGTGTGTAAACTGTTTTGGTGGGGGGACTAGTAGTAGTTTTGCATTTTCAATTGTAGCTTGAAATTTTACTAAATTATTTTGATGTTCTCTGTCAGAACTCGGTGAATTGGAACCTGAATGTGTCCGGTGTAAAGATGGTTACATGGGCCAGAACTGCAATGAATGTGATAATGGCTATTACAATTCTGACAGCATCTGTATGGAGTGCCAGTGTCATGGCCACGTGGACCCAGTTAAAACTCCGAAGATTTGTAAGCCTGAGAGTGGTGAGTGCATCGACTGCCTCCATAACACCACTGGGTTTTGGTGTGAAAACTGCCTAGAAGGTTATGTTCAAGACCTCGAGGGAAATTGCATCAAGAAAGGTAAAACTTCACCTAAGGTTGTAAATTTAATATTTAAACCTAGCAGTGAAAATTTCAGGACAGCTACTTTTAGCTTTGTAAAAGCTTCCAATCCTACCAGAGAAGTTTTCTGGAAATAGATTTTGATAGATATTTGCCTAAAGAGATTTCCTTCTATTCCTGTTGCTCTCCTGAGACTCCAGAGTCAACTCTAGAAATCTGAGGACCAAGACAAAGTCATTGCAGTGTTCTCACATTTTCTCTTCATCTGTTTTTTAAAAAATATTTTAAAAGTCCTGTCATTTCTTTTATCCTTTGCTTCCTGTATTCTCATCACTTCCAGTGATCATCAAAGGTCTTTTTAAGTAGAAACCTATATCTGGTTAGACGTTCCAGCTGAGAAACAAGGGTTTATTCTAACTTCTGTCCTAACTTTGGGCTTAAGTTTTCCCAGGTGTGATGGAGGAAACAGTAAAAATATTCCTCAATTTTTAAAAGAGAAAGTTATTTATATGGCAAAATGTTTCTTTCAGGGAAGTTCAGTAAGGGTTTAGATGAAAATTAATGATTAGAAATTTAGGATGAATTAGGGATATTCAGGCTTTATTAGGTCATAGAGATTAGGCCATGCTCTTCTATAAACCATTCTTTGATATTCTGACAGATGCTGAATACTGGGTTGATAGGCAGTTGGTCTGTGGCAAGGGTTATCCTTCTGCCATTTTCTTGATATCCTTATTCTGCTGTTATCAAGGCTAAAAAGCTCAGATTGAACCCTATCATTAGCCTGGAGGTCCTGTCACTCAATTCTCTTTCCCACTAGAGGCATACCTTGTCCATACTTAGCTGACAGGACTGGGATGATTTTTCTTATTAGTTATTAGGAAATGTAAAACATGCCTCTTTTTAGGATAGATTGATGTGTCTGACTTTAGTGAATTGTAATGATAATAGTAATCATTTTGTTGAGTGCCTACTATGTGCCAAGCACTGTAAACATTAAATGTGATAATGTCATATAGTACATTATCTAATTTAATCCTTCCCAAGAACTCTGCAAAGTAGATATCATTATCCCCATTTTATTGATGAGGAACCTCAGTTTTAAAAAGATTAACTGACTTATTTATTGCCACATGGTTCTACTTGATTCCAAAGCTTTTGGTATTTCTACTGAGCTATGCTGCATTAAAAGTACAAAGTATAGTACCTTAGTTATAAAATAGCTATAACATACATAAAGGAAGAATCACTACGCTTGCAATGGCTGTTTTCTGTCTTGGCTGATATCAACTTTGGATATTTAAAATGTGTTTTTCAGAAGTAACTAGAAATACAATTTTTCCTATTTTGTTTTGCCTCCATTGAAGAGAATTTTACCTTTATGAAATGCCATCAGACATGTTGAACTTAGTTCAAATGATTATTATCTAAATCACTTTTAACCAAGTGATTTAGAAGTCTCTAGTGACATATTTACTACCTTTTTAGGAATTTGTATGAATCTATTCAAGAGTACAGAAGGTTGGAAAACTCCAACATTAGAATTTTCCCAAAGATTTTAGCATAGATATTATACACTTTGGATAACAGCCATGGATGTAATAATCTAGCTTTCTAGACCCTGATTCTTTTCATGATATTTCTTAAAAAGTTATTTTTAACTTGCATTACCGTAAAGCAGTGTATCATGTCAGCATCCCATATCAACTTCCACTCCCATGTGTATTTCTTTTATGGTTTCTTAAAACAAGATATTTTGTCTTTTACATTTCATTCTCTGTTTTTATTTTCAGAAGTTATTGTTCCAACACCTGAAGGTTCTACCATTTTGGTTTCCAATGCCTCTTTGACCACATCAGTGCCCACCCCTGTTATAAATAGTACATTTACCCCTACAGCCCTGCAGACTATCTTTTCAGTAAGCTCTGCTGAAAATAGCACATCAGCTTTAGCTGATGTATCATGGACCCAGTTTAACATCATCATTTTGACAGTCATCATCATCGTGGTGGTGCTGCTGATGGGTTTTGTGGGGGCCGTATATATGTACCGGGAGTACCAAAACCGGAAACTCAACGCCCCCTTTTGGACCATTGAGCTGAAAGAAGACAATATCAGTTTCAGCAGCTACCATGACAGCATTCCCAATGCAGATGTGTCAGGATTGTTGGAAGATGATGGCAATGAAGTGGCTCCCAATGGGCAACTGACCCTGACGACACCAATACATAACTATAAAGCCTAAGGAGCTAGAGCTGTTCTCCTGGATTGTGAGACCGCAGTGCTTACTAAAACAGCATCAGCGCCTGGGCCGAACAAAGCCTGGGTAGAGTCACTGAGATGAGAAAGCAAAGGCATATAGTGCATCTGAAATTTTCAGGTACAAATTTATAATGTACTTAGCCTATTACTCTTAGATTTCCCATGAAGATCTGAAGCAGTCACTGACAATAAGGACTTGAAGTAAAGTCTATTTTTGTACCAAACCACATGGGAGTATAGAAAGGCGGAACCGCAGAGTGCAGCCCAAATCCACTTTGACCTCCAAACAGACTTCTGGGGAAGTGTTTATCAGACCAGCGGAAACAGGATGATGGATGTGGAGGGGGAAAGGACTGCCAGAAGACTTCATCTCCATTCCTGAAACACATTTTTTTAAAGGAGGGGTCAGGGGTGATATTCATTGAGGAAAAGCTGATGTTTGGGCTGTATCACAATAAACAACCTTGATTATTTCCAGAATAGGGGCAGAAAAGTCCCAAGAAGATCTTTAGAAGGGTTTGATTTTTCCTTCCAGAATTCTTGCTCAATGATAAGATTAAAGCACAGGATAAGCTTCTAATGGTAGAGAGAGGGAGGCAACATCTGGGAGCAGGAAGCTGATGGTCCCTCCTTGGGGTCTCAGTATAAATGATAAGTTGTCTAAAAATAAGGAATATTCCTGCCTCTAGAGAAATAAGGTGTATATAGTTAATGTAGAATATCTGGGCAGCATTGTATTTGTATCTATTTGTAAAAAAAATCATGTCATATTTTATCATCTAGAATTTATTTGTACAGCAGTTAATGGAGTTGTAAAAAGAAAATATGGGGTTAAAATACTGTAAAATAGATGGCAATATTGCTAGAGCTGGGACTCTGGTGAGCACCAGTCATTTTTAGTCCCTCTTTGGACACTGTTGAAATTCATAAGAGGTTGGATGTTTCTAATTTTTCTTTCCCTTTTCAATCTAAAAGTAGAGTTCTATGGTCTTGGCTTCCTATAGATTCAAGCAATAGATTTTGCAGACAGTGTTTGTTAAGCTGGGACACAGGCTGCACTCTCCAAACTACTCACCTGATTAGACATTAGCCTCTCTATATTTTACATAGATTAATGTAGAATATATTCTCATTAAAGAATTTTTTTAAATGTAAAACATAGTCTTCCAAAGGAATTAGAAATATTTTAGTTCCAAAAGAAAAGCCATCATTATTACTTGGGATCCCCTGTGAAATATCATTCCTGTGAAATATTTATATTCTCCCCCCACCCCAAAATACTTCCTACATTTGAATGTAGCCTGTCACTCACATGCCATGAGGTGTGTACCATCTCTCTGCAGTGCTACAGTTCTTGTATCTTCTTGTCTGGTTAGAGGGTAGCTCTGTAATTGAGTGGCTATAGTTGGTCCTTGCTTTTAGATGCAGTTTTTTCTTAGAGGCTATCTCTACCTTTGCTCTCATCTAATTATGATATTGACAGATTGTAGATTAAGCAAGCCAGGAAAGCAGCCAGAAGTCAAATATAGATATTTATTAGGAAGGAGAGCAAACTGTCAAGTGGTTAGAAAAAAAACAAAGATTAGACCTCGGAAATCCAAGTTGGTAACTCTGCCTAACTTCCCCCGAGAAGACCCTGGAATGTGGTCACATCCCTCTGTAGTTGTTCTCAGGGTTTGGAGATGATGCTCTGGAGGATGCACAGGCAGGTAATCTACTTCTATTAACCTTAGGTGCTCCGAATATTTGGCCATGGTTCGTGAAAGTAGAGATTATATTACATTAAAATTAGTTACTATTTCTATAGCCCTTTTGCAGTTTGCAAAGCATCTTTCTATATATGTGTCCTTTGTTCCTCACCATAGGCCCCTGAGGAATAATTGTTGTTCCCATTTTATAGGTGAGGTTAAATGTCTTGTTCAAAGCTATATAATATGTCATTATTAGGCTTGGAATCAGGACTCCTAACTCTGAAGCACATGTTCTTTCAACCATATGCTTGTGCAGAAATTGCCCAGCCATGAACACAAGAAGGCTGGGAGGAAGAGCCCATCTGTGAACGTTTCTAATTTTTCTAAGTACGAGGTACAATCCAGGGCCATACAGCCATGAAGGACTTTGTGGAAAGAACACAGGAGGATTACTCTCTGAAGCCAGTATTGGTGATAAGAAAATTAAAATACCAGTTTGTGCTTCATTAAAGTGAACTAATCCTTCCAAGCAGGGAAAGGAAACCTGATTTCCCCAGCAGCTGCCACATACGCGTGTATAGACTGTGCAGTGCGTAGTTCCAAGGAATTGTGTAAAGTGACATACCTGCCTTTCCCCTAGGTTACTACCTCCTCAAGCCAGGGATTGAGGATGGTGAGAAATAAGCGTTTGTTAAACAGAAGTTAACCGAATAGAGAAAGAAAGAGTTTGTTGGGGTCTAAGAGCCAAAGCCAAATAGTCTGGATTCTGGCCATGTAGAGATTCCATGAAACACACTTTAAAAGATATTGCAAAAACTGAACCACAAAGAACGTTTACCTTTGAATATTTATGAACAGTTCCTAGGTCATGTTCTCAATTTGTCCTGATGGAAAAAGTTAAGGTCTTAAAATCTGTTTTAAATAATATTCTTTAGGGTCCCATGCTTCTGCTGGTGGAAATAATTTTGCTCTAAAATGAAATCAATCATGAAGTGATCTACCACCAAAATCAGACTAGGAAACCAGTATGGAATGCATTGTACAATAGTCATTTCTCTAAAGGCATGATCCCCATGAACTACGGCATTTACCACCAGGATCCCATACGTCCTTTAGAAAGACTAATATTGGAAGAATTTTTGTCTAAGGATTAGGAATGCGTTTATTTTCAAATGAGATAAGACTAGTATGAATCTTATTGATGAATGACAGATATTGCTATTAAGTGATACTTTTATCTTCATTAATTCGTTTTAGTAAGCCCTTCCGCATTTCTGACAGATGCCCTCGGTAGTGTTGCTAAGTATGTCTGTCCTCCCTTACTTTCCCCTCCCTCCCTCCCTCCCTCCATCCTCTACCTCCCAGAGGTCTCTTCTAATGGAATTTCTCCAGTTATAGAGAAAAATGATAATAAAAACTAAACCTCATTTATACTAAGGTCCTATGGATCTAGTGTGTTACTCTTAGGGATACCTGGATTTTAAGAGAGGAGAACAGAGCGGACGTGGAATGGGAGGAGAGAGATGTGGGGGCAGAGGATTTGTGGAAGCATCAAATTATATGTCTACTCTCTAGCCCCAATATTCCCAGAAAATTGACCATTAAAGCAATACTCACTGACCCACTAGTTCATTTTGGTCAGCTGAGTGCCTTGAGGACACTTAGTCCTTCTTGTGCTATTCTGGAGCCAGAGAGCTGAAGCAACAGTACTGCTTCCCGACAGCCTCAGTTTGGACTGGGTCATTAAATCATTCACCTTGGACCTGTATTTTCTGTAGCGCATATGGTGAACATAGCACCACTTATCATGAACATTCCCAGGTTCTTATATTTTGAGGTATGTGGGAAGGAGTTGAATTTATATATCTCACGGAAAGCTCTCTGACAGAAATGTCAGAGAAGTAAAAAGCAACCCAATGTAATCTGTTAGAGCAAAGAAAGCATTTCTGGCCTCATCCACGAAGAACCTTTGGTCTATTATGATCATCTTGATAGGAATTTGGAAGCTAAAATGAGTTTGGTGTGTGCAGGGGAGTAACGGAAGGTTAATGCAAGCTTTCCCTTCAGCCCCGAGCCAGTGATTATGCCAAGGGGAGAAGCAGGAAGAACACACTGATTCATCGGAAGAAGTCAAATGACATCACGTGGACTAGAACAGTTCTGGATCATCACAGTGTCAGTGGTTGAATGATGCTTTTTCAAAGGCCATTGGGAACCTTTCTTATCATGCATACGCAGTAACTGAACCAGCAGCCCTAGAACGTGAGCCCAGGCTTTAGGTCTGCACTAGTCCAAGAGCTAACTGATTTACAGTGACGTTTTCATGCTAGGCACAAGCACTCTGTACTACGTTAAATTTCAGCCCAAGCAATTGGGGAGTGTTTCTGAAACATTAAACTTGTATTTATGTTGCTAAAATTCTAACACAAATTTTAAAAACATGTCTCATGCATATGCTGTACTAGGCTTCATGATGCATTTCTAAATTTGTGTATGATTTGAATATATGAAAGAATTTATACAAGAGTATTATTTAAAATTATTAAAAAATAAATGTATATAATTTGTACCTATTGTAGATTTGTTGTTTTACTTTTTTATGTGGTCAGAGTTTTTGGAAGTCTTTTAATATATGTCACAGATCACTTATTTTCAAACCACTTCATGAAAGTCTTTGAACCCTTCATTTACTGACCATGCTTTCTGTTTTCGGAAGTTCCTTTAAAGAATGTTTTCCACTTAGGAAAAGAAATGCCACACGAAGATTTCCCCCTCTCAGAAAAAAACAAAACACCCTGAGAAAAAAGCATATATTAACATATATTCTTGTTTGTGCTTTTACTTGTCTCCAATGAGATCCATTGGGTTTTCCATGAAAATATTACAGAAAAAACTTGCTCCTTTTGGATTTCTTTTTCATGCATGTAAAAAATGTCCTTTCTTTAGAATATGAAGGGAACCATGTTCTATGTGTTTGTTAGATAACCTGTAATGAGAGTGCTTTTTTTTACTCTTTTGAGGTACCCTTGGAGATCCTCTATTTTGACAAAGCTCAAAGGATGCCATCTAGAGATCCAAGGGGTACCCTGAAAAAGAAGAAAAAATAAGTCAGGCCTTTGTTTGTCCTGAAACTTTATAAACTTCAGTTGGTTTATTCAGCTTCAGCTGGTTGATATTTGAACTTTAAAATCCTGTTTTGGGGGCTTCCTTGGTGGCGCAGTGGTTGAGAGTCCGCCTGCCGATGCAGGGGACACGGGTTCGAACCCTGGCCCGGGAGGATCCAGCATGCCGCGGAGCAACTAAGCCCACGAGCCACAACTACTGAGCCCGTGTGCTACAACTAACTGAGCCTGTGCTCTAGAGCCCGTGCTCCGCAACAAGAGAAGCCACCTCAGGGAGAAGCCCCTGCACCACAAGAGTAGCCCCTGCTCTCCGCAGCTAGAGAAAGCCTGCGCACAGCAACGAAGACCCAATGCAGCCAAAAATAAATAAATAAACTAAAAAAAAAGAAGAATACACGTGTTGTGTGTTGAACACTGAACTTCAGACAGTTGCAGAGAAAGCAGGCAAAATGTTTTCTTTGTATGTAATAAGAGTAGGTTTGGGGAATGAAGTGTTTGGGAGGAGATCTTCTTTTGTGGTTTCCTTTGTGTTGTCAGACCAGTTGCTAAAGTCCTGTAATGTCAATAGGTTTTTCTTAATCTCTGCTCCAAATAAGGAAGAGTCTTAGCCCCTCCTTATGCTCACTACCATTCTAACCCAACTGTGTAAACTCATGTATAATTTCCTATATATGTTAGGTTATATGATGTCTTTCTCCCTTTGCTGGTACTGTTTCTTCTATCTATAACATCCTTGAGAATGTTTATTCATTCTTTGCAAACCCTTGATAAAAGAAGGTTGATAAGTCCTTAATTTATAATCTCCATTTGCCTAATGAAGACCTCTCTTATTGCACATATTTTATTACAAATACTTGTTATATTATGTCTTCCTCAGTAGACTGCATTCCTTGAAGCCAGGAGCATTTCCTCTTCTGTCTCTTGTATCTGGCACAATGCTGGCATGTTATGGGTACTCAGTAAATGGTGGTTTAAAACAAAAAGTATTTGACAGATACAGCAGTTGGTCTGTGAATTTATTTGGTGAGGTATTATAAGAAATTTTATATTCAGTGGGTAAGACAGTGTTTCTATTTAATAGAGATGTCAGCATACAGGGTTCAGAGGGTCTGAGAAACTCTTGAGATTGTATGCTTACTTGTGAATATAAACAATTTGTGTGTGGTTTTTTTTCCTGGAGAAAAGGTCCATACCCTTAATCACAGCATCTAAAGGATCTATGATCCCGAAAGGATTAACAGCTATTAGGATGGGGATTACTTTATGTATTTCAGCAATAATCCCCTCCCCCACTGAACGTAAATTGGTACAGCCTTGATGCAAGGAATCCACTTCTGGGAATCTCTCATAAGGAAATGACCTGAAAAGCAGAGACTTCTGTGCCCCACCCCCCAATTTTTTTTCCCCCAGAGTCGTGTATAAAATTCAAAAAAATGGAGACAAACTCTAGATGTTCAACAACAGAGACATGGCTTAGTGCATACACCTGCTGAATTAACATATTGTCATTAATAATAAGGAAAAAGGGGGTCTTCTCTCGTGGTGCAGTGGTTAAGAATCCGCATGCCAATGCAGGGGACGTGGGTTTGATCCCTGGTCTGGGAAGATCCCACATGCTGGGGAGCAGTTAAGCCTGTACACCACAACTACTGAGCCTGAGCTCCAGAGCCTGCGAGCCATAACTACTGAAGCCCGCGTGCCTAGAACCCATGCTCCGCAACAAGAGAAGCCACCGCAATGAGAAGCCCATGCACCGCAACGAAGAGTAGCTCCCGCCTGCTGCAACTAGAGAAAGCCTGCATGCAGCAACAAAGACCCAACACAGGCAAAAATAAACAAATAAATAATTTTATTTAAAAAAAAAAAGACTAAGGAAGAATGATTAAAAACAATAAAATTAAGTGAAAAATATAGAATATTTTGAAAATGTGCATGCAATTCTACTTCTGGTATATAGTTTAGAGAAGCTCTTATGTATGTGTACCAGGACCCGCGTTTCAAACTCTTCATTGCAGTATCATTTGTTATAGCAAAATAACTGGAAATATCCCAACTGTTTGTCAGTAGAAGAATGGATAAATTGTGGTCTATCCATATACTTTGAAGAGAATTTTACACAGTAGTTAAAAATGAATGAAGTACAGCTATATACATCATGGATGAGTCTCAAAACATAATGTCAAGCAAAAAAAGCTAGTCATAGAATATATACAATATAATTTCTTTTATATAATGGCCAAAAATGGGAAATGGAATATGTTGTTTAAAAATACATTATGTGTTGGGCTTCCCTGGTGGCGCAGTGGTTGAGAGTCTGCCTGCCAATGCAGGGGACACGGGTTTGTGCCCTGGTCTGGGAGGATCCCACATGCCGCGGAGCGGCTGGGCCCGTGAGCCATGGCCGCTGGGCCTGCGCCTACGGAGCCTGTGCTCTGCGGTGGGAGGGGCCACAGCAGTGAGAGGCCCACGTACCACAAAAAAAAAAAAAAAAAAGAAACAAAGCAAATCCACTACATTTTATTTCATAATACTAAAAGAATAAATTCATCAGGAGGGTATAAAAATCCTAAATATTTATGCACTTAAGAACAGAGCTTCAGCACACATGAAGCAAAACTGATAGTACTGAAAAGAGAAACAGGCAAAAGCACAATTACAGTTGGAGATTGCAACCCTTCTCTCAATAACATATAGAACAAGTAGACAGAAGAGTAGTAAGGATACAGAGTACTTGTCACCAACTTGACCTAATTTACATGGAACACTCACTCAACAATAGCAGGATATACATTCCTTTCAACTGTACATGGAACATTTATCAAGAAAGACCATACACTGGGCCATAAAATAAGTCTTAAATTAAAAAATATTAAATCATACAAAATATGTTCTCTGCATGGAATTAAAAATTAGTAACAGACATATATCTGGAAAATTCTGAAATACTTAAAAACTAACATGCCTGTAAATAACACATGGGTCAAAGAAGAAATGAATAAAATAGAAAGTATTTTGAACTGAATGAAAATGAAAACACAACATTTCAAATTTGTGGGATGCAGCTGAAGCAGTGCTTAGTGGGAAGTTCAAAGCACTGTTTATATTAGAAAAGAAAGATCTCGAATCAGTGACCTAAGATTCTATCTTAAACTAGAAAAGGAAGAGAAAAATAAACCCCAAGTAAGCAGAAGATAAGAAAGAATAAAAATAAGGGCAAAAATAAATATAAAAGAAAACAAAAGAGAAGATCAATGAACTAGAAGTTGAGAAATTCAATAAAATCGATAAATTTCCAGCCAGAATGATCATGAAAAATTTTTTAAAAGACACAAAAAACCCAGTAATAAGGGGATGTCACTATAGATCCTACAGACATTAAAAGGATAATAAGAGGAGTTTATGCCAATAAATTTGATGACAGGTGAAATGTACAGATTCGTTGAAAGACACAGATTACCAAAGCTCACTCAAACAGATAACCTAAGGAGGCCTATAACTATTAAAGACATCGAATTTATATTTAACAACCTTCCACAAAGGAAACTCCAGGCCTAGATAGCTTCGCTGGTGAATTCCATGAAACATAATATCAATTCCGCACAAACTTGGCCTGGAAAATTAAAAAGGAGATAATACTTCCCAATTCATTCTGTTAGACTAGCGTTACCCTGATGCCAAAACCAGACAAACATCACAAGAAAAGAAAAACTACAGACAGAACACAGACACAAATATTTCTAAGAAAACTTAAGCAAATTAAATACAGCAATATATAAAATATATTTAGTACATAATTTAATAATTATATATTATATATATATAAAAAGATAGTATTTCACAACCAACTGGAATTTATTCCATGAATGCACAGTTCGTGTGATACTTGAAAATCAATGAAATTCACACAGACTGAAAAAAATCTTATGAGGACTATCTCAATAGATGCAGAAAAAGTATTTGACAAAATCCAACATTCATTCATGATAATAACATGATGATAAAGAAGAAGATGATGATGATGATACTCTCTACTATCAAATTATCTGTTCAGTTTGAGAGCTGGGACTGTATACATCTCTTTTTTTTTTGCGGTACGCGGGCCTCTCACTACTGTGGCCTCTCCCATTGCGGAGCACAGGCTCTGGATGCACAGGCTCAGCAGCCATGGCTCACGGGCCCAGCTGCTCCGCGGCATGTGGGATCCTCCCGGACCGGGGCACGAACCCGTGTCCCCTGCATCGGCAGGCGGACTCTCAACCACTGCGCCACCAGGGAAGCCCCTGTATACATCTTTTAATGTATATATATACATTAAATGTATGTATATATATACATACATTTATATACATAATGTATATATATATAATATATACATACATTTATATATATAATGTATATATACACATTAATGTATATATAACCAAGCATGGCCCTGGTACCAAAAGGTGCTCAATAAATGTTAGTGAATGAATGAGTGATGGAATCTGCTGTACTGCAGGGTTTACACTGGTAAATACAGTAATGTACTGCAGGGTTTACACTGGTAAATACGGTAAAGGCATGTAAGAACTGCTGTTCGTAAGCTTTAAAGTAATGCAAGCCTAAACCAAAAACCAAATAGACTGTTATCTGGGGCAGCACCAAGTCATTTGTAAATAGGGACGTTTCTGAGTGGCACTGGGAACAAACAGCACAAAATTTCCTTCAGCGGAATGGTGCCGATGAAGCTCACTCCCATAGGGCAGAGACAGATCTCGCCCACAGACTGGATTGCATATCCTCAAACATCGTGGCCTGTGCTGACTGGGTAGGAAGCAAACTTAGTCTGATATTTGGATGCTTTTGTTGTCCTCCCCCTCCTGCCTTTATTTTCAATAGCTTGCAGAACAGGCTAAATCTCAGCTTTTTAATTCCCCCAAAACATTTTTAAAATGAGCCATTGTTATCTTTAATAACCATGGCCAGGGGATTATCCAGTTTCATTTGAAGAAGCTATTTTTGCCAAGAGAGGAGATTCTTCCAGACAAGGATAAAGACATTAATGGTTGTCTCTGAAGATTCTGTTTTAGTTGAGATAATAATTTGGGGGCAATTAAGCAAATTGTATAGACTCCAATGGGCCATTAATCTCCAAAGCAATTGTCTGAAATGGAGAGGCCTTTATATGCAGGAGCAAGGATCAGAGTTTGGTAACAGTTACATTTTGAATCTCCTTCAGTTAAAATGAAAAGGTAGCAGTGTTAACAGGTTATTGGTCCTGAGTAAAGAATGAACTTCATTTACTTATAATCTGTACCTCACCTTTTGTATTAAAAGACAGAGATCATTAAACCACTAAATAAAGGATAAAAGTACCAGTTTAGTATACCAAAGAGGAGATAGAAGTATACCAGCAAAGCTAGGCTAAGGCTACATTAGCAATTGGCACCTAATTTAGCTGAGTTTCCCAGCAAACAACAATATAGATTACTTAGCTTTTACTAATGAAAGGATGCATCCTGGAACATCAATAGAAAAGCTCTTTAACTGAGTTCTAAAACACAATAGGTTGTAGTATAAAGAGTGTCAGCTTTGGAAGCAGAGAGGATTCCAGTGCAGGCTCTACACTGTAGTATCCTGGGCAAGATAACTGATGGCTCTTAATCCTACTGTCCTCACCTGTAGAAGGAATAATGATGCTGACCTCTTAAGGTCACACTGAGGTTAAATGAAATCATAATGTGAAGCACCCCAGCACATGCCACATCTATAATGAATGGTAGGTCCTTTCCTCTCTTCCTTTTATTTAGGAGGTCTTCAATAAATGCAGTGTTATTCTTTCTCTATTGAGCGGTACCGGGTGGCTTGTTTTCTGAGCAGAAAACCAACCCACAGCCCCGTATTGGAGGAAGGTCACTCCTAGGTTTTAGGTATGCTTGGAATGAAATGAGATACTTTTCTGAGTTCAATCGCTGCTGTTTCTGTGGTTCGGTAGGTGATCTAGGGCCAGGATGGCATCCACAGGAGGCTGAAGTAGGCAGCATGGCATCTTGAAGGCATCCCTGTGATCCCACAGGGATTCACAGAGTTGCCATGTTGGCCTATGGGAAACGGATGGCAGGTGGGTATTGGGAGGTGAGAAGAGTACAAGCCTTGGTGTCTGCACATGTAGGCTGTAACCTTCGCTCTAAGTTTACAGAGTGAACTGGGACAGGCCATGGAACCCATCTGGGTCTCAGTATTTCCATTGGTACATCCAAGAGATTTAGTTAAATGGTCTCTGTGAGTGCCTTTTTCACTCTTGTATTCTATTAGGTGGGGAAAAAAGAGTGTTTGGGATAAGATCATTAATTCTAATTAAGGTTTATAATTCACTCTTTCACCAACATTTATTAAACACCTATTATCTGCCAGGCACTATGATAGACTTTAGGATATAGAATTAAAAGTGCCTGTTTTGGGCTTCCCTGGTGGCTCAGTGGTTGAGAGTCCGCCTGCTGATGCAGGGAACGCGGGTTCGTGCCCCGGTCCGGGAAGATCCCACATGCCGCAGAGTGGCTGGGCCCGTGAGCCATGGCCGCTGAGCCTGCGCGTCCGGAGCCTGTGCTCCGCAACGGGAGAGGCCACAGCAGTGAGAGGCCCGCAGTACCGCAAAAAACCAAAAAAAAAAAAAAAAAAAAAAGTACCTGTTTTCAAAAGAAGCCAGGCACAGAAAGTGTACATACTGTATGACGCCAGGTACCTGAAACTCTAGAAAAGGCAAATCTTTAATGATAGAAAGTAGATCATGGTTTCCTGAAGTAGAAGGGAGATTGATTGGGACTGGATCACATGGGAGCTTTTTGGGGTGATGGAAATGTTTTATATCAATGCTAATACAGTTGCCACTAGCCTCATGTGGTTATTTAAATTTAAGATAAAAATTTTACAAATACTTAATGATATCACTTATATGTAGAATCTAAAAAATAATACAAATAAATCCATATACAAAACAGAAACAGACTCTCAGTCCTAGAAAACAGACTTATGGTTACCAAAGGGGAGAGGGATGGGGGAGGGACAAATTAGGAGTATGGGATTAACAGATTCAAAGTAAAATACATAAAATAGAGAAGCAAAAAGGATTTACTGTATAGCAGAGGGAATTATACCCAATATCTTGTAATAACCTATAACGGAATATAATCTGCAAAAAAACAAAGCAAAAAACGAATTACTATGTTGTACACCTGAAGCTAACCCAATATTGTAAATCAACTATACTTCAAAAAAAGATAAAAACTGGGACTTCCGTGGCGGTCCAGTGGTTAAGACTGTGTGCTTCCACCGCAGGGGGCGTGGATTCCATCCCTGGTCGGGGAACTAAGATCCCACATGCTACGAGGTGAGGCCCTCCCCCCGCCCCCAAAAAAGTTAAAAGACTTAAGTTCCTCATTCCCATAACCACAATTCCAGGGTTCAATAGCCACATGTGGCCAGTGGCTACCCTATTGGACAGTGCTAATTCAGAACACCTCCATCATCCCAGAAAGTTCTTTTGGAGAGCACTGTTCTATACCTTGGCTGTGGTGGTGGTTACATGGGTGTACACATTTGTCAAAACACAT
This sequence comes from Orcinus orca, assembly GCF_937001465.1. Classification (NCBI taxonomy): domain Eukaryota; kingdom Metazoa; phylum Chordata; class Mammalia; order Artiodactyla; family Delphinidae; genus Orcinus; species Orcinus orca. The sequence goes on along the minus strand of NC_064564.1, from coordinate 106,900,080 downwards.
CAGAATGTATACTTAAATTGGGTGCATTTTACTGCATATAAATTATATCTCAATAAAACGGATTTAAAATAAAGTCCTGTTCTCAGGGACCCCAGTCTAATAGAGGAGACAGGCAAGTTAATGGACAGTTACAGAGCTGTGTGAGTGCCATAAATAAGACCAGGGTGTTCTGCAAGTTCAGAGGTGGGGCAGCTATACAGATTGTGGCCCAGGACATTCTCTTAAACTATGGTTGGGGAAACTCTGGGAATTAGGCAGAGAAGAGGAAGGAAAGGTATTCTAGACTCTTAAGAACCACTAGCACAGGGACATCCCTGGTGGTCCAGTGGCTGGGATTCCATGCTCCCAATGCAGGGGGCCCAGGTTCAATCCCTGGTCACAGAACTAGATACCACATGCCGCAACTAAAGATCCCACACATGGCAACGAAGATCCCGCATGCCGTAACTAAGACCTGGTGCAGCCAAATAAATAAATATTAAAAAAAAAAAAAAGAACCACTAGCACAAAGTGTTCCTTTGGGAGAGTTAGGAAGAGATGCCCCTGCTTTGGTATGGACTCAGCTTGGGAAGCAGAGCCCACAGCCTGGCAAGCAGAGCATGGACTGGATTTCAAGCCTCCGCCCGTCCTTGGCTGGGTGTCCTCAACAGGGCACAACCTGTGCAGCGTACCTGCACAGAGGGGAAGGCATACGCAAAGGCAAAGGGCCTTTACATTGATCCCTTTGAGGAAATAGGTGCTGTAGCCACCTCTTTGCGGTCCACCTTCGCTAGGTCCTGGTCTGTTCTTTTATTAGGAATTCACCACATTTAATCACTAGTAAGACATCAAGATTCTTTTAACCTGCAAAATGTCCAGACAGTTGATTAGTTCAATTATCCTTCTTTGCCTACAGCTGTTGCTGTTTTACATATTCAAGTGTGCAGCTGGGAAGGGTGCTTGAAAGCTTTCCCTGGTACCTTAGGACAGTTTTCCCAGAAGTCTTTGACTCTCTTACAGCCAAGCCTCTGGGTTTAGCTGCATGGGGATCTGGCCATGGTACTCAGCAAGATCAATTCAGGCAGGGAGATCTCGATTTGGGACACCTTCTGGAAGTTTCCAAAAAAAAAAAAAAATTCAGGAGCACCACCTTTTGGGAATTAGAAAACTGAGGTCCAAGTTTCTTTCTCTGTCACTAGCTTATTGTGTGACTTTGGGAAAATCAGTTCATGTCTCTTGAGAATCAGTTTCCTTATTCATAAAGGATAACAAACGTCTGAATTATGAGACAGCATCAAAGAAAGTGACATGGGCTTTGTAAATGGCGTTGCATCAAATAGCAATTTTATTTTATTTCTGCTGGCGTTAAAAAGTGAGCAGCTGGGGCCCATATGGCATATACAGGTTTCTACCCTGCTTCTGCAGGGCATAGATCTTGCTTATAAAACACCTTCCCCCAACCTCTCAGTCAGAATGACTCATCTCTTTTCTTTGCGTCCCTAGAATCTTACACTTATTTTTCTTATACTAACAAAGTATTTCAAATGTTTTACTTTGATTTATAATTACTTATCTGCATTTTAACCAGCTGGTGACTGCAGGGATACTAGTAATTCAGTGAAAGGCAAATGGCATAATGATTAAGAGCCTGGGATTCAGAATAAAATTTGGGTTCAGCTCCCAGCTCCAACATTTAGCAGCTGGATGGTCAGGCAAATCCCTCTCCTCTCTAAGCCTCAGTTTTGTCAACTATAAAATTGGAGCATAATCAGTCCGTTTCAAATGGTTACTGTGAGGATTGAATGTAAGGTTTTAACATAGCGCCTGGCACACAGAAAGCACTCAGTACATGGTAACTGGTATCAGTTATTCATGGAATGTCAGAGCTGAAGGGAGCCTCCATGTTTTTGTTTAATGTACTGAGTTTACAGGTAAGAAAAGAAGCTGAGAAAGTAGAATTGGCAGGTCTGAGATCATATGGTGTTGATGTGTATTACCCTCTCTAGCCTAATGATCTACATGCTCTTCCCTTGATATGGAGTATTTCTGTTTTCTTCCCATCTTGAGAAGTTAGGACTTGAGTTAATTTGGCAAACTGGCATTGAGCTATGTGCACAGCCTGGGGTTAGATGCTGGTCCTAGAAGGCATCACTGGCTTAGTGACCAAGCACACCATGGGGAAGACAGTGGGTAACAACTGGGAACTGGTCAGGGACTGCTGGTGGTGAGGGTTGGCTGGGAAGAGTTCCTGTGAGCAAGGGGGCAGGTGACAAGCCAGAAATACTGCTGACCTTGGGACCAGACAGACCTGGGTCTGAACCTTGGCACACCTATGTATTCAAAGGATGACTTGGCCAAATCTAGGACAATTTGGGCAACAAGAGAAATAATGATAGTAATGTATTTTAACTCACAAAATAAAGCAAATATCCACGAGTTCATACTGGTTTAAATAAACAACTGAATAAATGGGGGAGAAGAGAAAGCTCTTCCTTACAGTGGAGTTCCAATTAATAAAGATAGAAGGAATGATGAAAACAGCTGGCAAACAGCCCTGTGATAATTGTTTTGGGTAAGAATTATCAATGGGGGCTTCCCTCGTGGTGCAGTGGTTATGGATCTGCCTGCCAATGCAAGAGACAGGGGTTTAAGCCCTGGTCTAGGAAGATCCCACGTGCTGGGGAACAACTAAGCCTGTGGGCTACGACTACTGAGCCTGCGCTCTAGAGCCTGCACGCCACAACTACTGAGCCTGCGTGCCACAACTACTGAAGCCTGTGCGCCTAGAGCCCGTGCTCAGCAACAAGAGAAGCCAACACAAAGAGAAGCTCGCACACCGCAAGGAAGAGTAGCCCCCACTCACTGCAACTAGAGAAAGCCTGCGCGCAGCAATGAAGACCCAATGCAGCCAAAAAAAAAAAAAAAAATTATCAATGGATGCTAAAATAAGTGGGTGAAAATTTGATGAAAAACAGGATATTTACATAGTTTCAAATATCAACACAAGATTTTTATTAATTATAAAAATAGTAATTTTACCATGGAGAATCTTGGCAGATACTACCTTACGCAAGAAAACAGAGTTAACAGCACCAATTAATGAGACATATTAACATCACCTGCCTCCTGGTACCTGAGAAAGGCACAGCATCACTTTTGTGGTACTTTTGCCAAAAGTGCACAACCTCAGTTTTATCACGAGGAAACACCACATGAACCCCAAAATAGGAACATTCTATCAAATAACTGGCAAGAACTTTTCTGAAGTGTCAACATCATGAAAGGCATGGGCAGAGGAATTGCCACAGATTGGAGGGGGGTGAGGAGACATAACAGCTAAATGCAATGTCAAATCCTGGATTGGATCCTGAGCCAGAAAAATGGCATTAATGGGAAAATTGATTAAATTTTAAAATGTCTGTAGTGAATCGTATCCTTTCAATGTGATTTCTTATTTTTGACAATTGTGCTATGGTTATGTATTGGGTTGGCCAAAAAGTTCACTCGGGTTTTTCTGTAAGATGGCAGGGAAAAATCCGAATGAACTTTTTGGCCAACCCTAAAATGTTAGTAATTTAGGAAGCTGGGTGAAGGCTATACAAGGAAATCTTTGCACACTTTTGCAACTTTTTTCTAAGCCTGAAATTATTTCTAAACAAAAAGCTAAGGAAGAAAGAGAGAAAGAGAGAGAGAGAGAAAGGAAGGAAGGAAGTGTGGCCTTGGGCAAATCTCTTCCCCTCCCTGAGTCTTGTTTCCTGACCTGAAGCGCAGGGCAGTCATCCCAATCTACTTCACAGTGTTCTAAGGATAAAATGAAATAGTGCAAAGTAGCAGTGTGTATGTATTGATTCTATAAAAAAGCTATTCTTGCCGTTAGTAATGGCAGCTTCTGTGTCTTGAGGGTTCTACCCTAATGAGAAACATCTGGCTGCAAGGGACTTCCTCCCAGCCATTCAATATGACCTTGCCCAAGGAAATAATAATGCCAGCTTTGTGGCTGGGTGGCTGTCGTCAGGGAGATGGCGCCAGATAGCCCAAACAGCTGGTGGTAGTGACGTCACCTCCAGGCTTGGCAGAAAGAAAGGCCATGGTGAGACAGAGACAGGGCAAAGGGCTTCGTCCCTGACCATGAAAACAGGAAAACAACTTCCCAAATAGTCCATCTTTTGTGCAATTGATTCTATTTTCAGTTTCCTGGTTCACTAAAATGTTTAGCACACAAACCAGGAATATGGCCATTCACCGAATGGGCAATGGATTAATCATAAGGAGAATTCCTCCCCGGCTCTTCCTTCTTTATAGATTCCAAAGTATCTAATGTAACTAAGTGAGCTCAGCGTTGTCTGTCCCATTTTACACAGGAAAAACCAAGGAGGAGCAAGGGGAAGAGACGCCAGGTCCCAGGATAAGTTGGAGGACTTTCCAAAGTCAGAATCCAGGCGCCCAGACTTCCAGTCCTGAAATTATATTGCCCACACTCAGATTCATCTCATGGCCACCTCGAAGCACATGCCCAACGAGTAGAGTCTGGTGAACACATCCCTGAAATACCCTTGTCTGAATGTAGACCTCACCTCTTCATCCTAAATTCTAAAGTGGAGAAAAACAAACAAATAGAGAAGACAGGCTTCCTGAAACAATTAGGGTTTTGGGGTTCAGAGGGACCTAGGCTCAAATTCCAGCTCTGCCACTTAGCAGCAGGGAGACCATAAATTATTTTTACCTCTTTCAGCCTCAGTCTTCTCATCTGTAAGAGAAATGGGGATAACAGTAACACCTAGCTGAGGATGGTTGTGAGGGTTAGATGCGGTGGTGCCTGTGATATACCCGGTACGAGTGTCACGTAAGGAATGTCAAACTGTGCACATCCTCTTCCTTGTGTCCTTTCTCAAGAGCTTTCATATGCTGGATGGAAACTTAGTTCCTTCATCTGGGAAGTGATGATTTGTAACTCAGACTCCCTCACCAGAATAGAGCTGGTTGTGCGTTAGTAGCTTTGAAATCAACACAAAGAAATCTGCTCCAGAGCTGTGAGGTCTGGAGACATCCATCCAGTCCCACCCTCTTATTTTACAGCTGTGGAAACTGAGGCCCAGAGAAAAGGAGCAGTCTGGCAAAGATCAGAGAGAGTCAGTGGCAGAACCAGGGCAGGAATCCTGACACGCCAGCTTCCCTGCTTTTGGACACACTCATCTCATTGGTTGAACTTAGCATTGGCAAGGACTGTTGGTTCCAGGGATTCAGGGACCGCCCCTTCCCTGTGTGCCAGCTGGTTCCTGCCCACTGTCTTTCAGGCTGTTATTTTATTGCTGATTCTGGGGGTGGTTGAAGATCTGGGAATGGAAGAGGGACAGGTGCAGGACCATGAGCCTTGTAGCCTTCACTAAAGGTGTGTGTGTGTGTGTGTGTGTGTGTGTGTGTGTGTGTATGAGAGAGAGAGAGAGAGAGAGAGATGGGATTACCATTGACTGAGCTACTAAATGTATCTTAGGTCATCTCTACATTGTCATAAAAACCTTGCAGGATAATATGCAAACTATTATGTATAGAATGGATAAACAACAAGGTCCTACTATATAGCACTGGGAACTATATTCAATATTCTGTAATAAACTTATGGAAAAGAATATGAAAAAAATATGTATATACATGTAACTGAATCACTTTGCTGTACAGCAGAAACTAACACAACATTGTAAATCAATAATTCTTCAATAAAATGGATTAAAAAAAAACCTTGCAGGATAGGTATTAGCCCCATTTTCCAGATTGATTGAATCATTCACTCAACATATATATTTAAACACCTGCTGGGTGGCAGGCACAGTGCTAAGTATCGGGGATACAGCCGTAAACAATTCAGAACACAGTCTTTGCCCTCACCGAGCTTCCAGTCTACTGCAAAAGGGATACAGTTAAAATAATTATATACGGAAGTATAGAACTGCAAAATGTGGTAAGCGCCACAGAGGAAAAATACAGATTGCTAAGAATACAAGAAAGGGCTTGATGTAGATTAGAGGATTAAAGAAGGCCTCTTTTGGAAAGAACGAGGAAACTGAGGCTGACGGAGGACAGGTACATCTACCCCGTCACTCATCTTTTCAAGTTATTTTCAGGCAGGACTGAGAACAGTCCTGACAGTCTGCAGAGAAAGGGTAGCAACACTGAGTTAAGAGAGGAAGGTCGATTTCACTGGCCAAGCTCTGCCAAATTATCTAGGTGTTTGGTGATTGCTATTTGCTTTAAGAAAGGCAGCCAGGGTTATGCACAGAGCTCGGATATAGTTGGAACCACGGGTCTGGCTCCAGTTGACCGACTTATGGTACATGACCTTCGGTGAGGCTTTCCTCTCTCTTGGGCTCAGTTTACTGATCTCAGGTGCATTTGAGCCCTAACGGTAATAAAGGCTCACCAGGTGAGAGATTGGAGAGGGAGAGTCCCTGACCACTAGGCTCATAGGGATGAGCTTCTTCGTTTCAAACTAAGTGTGCAAATTACTGCTTGAGTCAGGATTCTGTAGGTAGGATTTTTCTAAAGCGAGGCAGCACCGGATTATCTGAGTTTCAACTCAAGGCGGAAGACTTTGGGTTGCCCAGACCCTAAGGTTCGGAGTCATTATTCTAGAAAAGTACATATCTGGTTAGGTACTCTGCGGGTGCCAAGAGGTGCTGGATTCCCATCTCCCGCTTAAATTAACGGCCCACGGCCGATTCAGCCCTCAACAAAGATGGCACCTGCCCTGGCCTCGGCCCGAGCGCCCTCACTAAAAATGGCATCCTGCCTCTCTTTCCTTAAGTCTTGCTGGCGCAAGTGCAGACCCCCCGCCCCCCTGCCATTAGTTAAGATGGCGCCCGCCCGCGCTGCCCGGCCCGGCCTCGGCTTCACAGCGCGCTCCTCGGTGACCCCGCCTCGTTTCCGTAGGAAGAAGCGCCGGGAAAGATGGCAGCGGCTGCGGTTTGAATTCCAGCGGCGCCGCCGGAGTCCCAACGAGACCTGGGTTGGAGGGGGCGGGGACCTCGGGAGCCGGGCGGGTCGCGACGGGGGGCGGGAAGGGGGAGGGAAACCAGTGGCGACGCCGCCAGATACCAACGCCGCCACCTCCTCTGTGTCCATGATGGACTCGGTGTTGGAAGAGGACGTCACCCTCCCCGGGATACACAGCGGCTGCAGGTGCGGCCTGGCCTTCGGGGGTTCGCGGTAACCAGGCCGGGGTTCCCGCTGATGGGGGTTTGCTCCATCCGAGACTTGGGGTTTGCTCTTTGGGTGTTTGAGGGTTCTGGACGTGGGCAGTATGTGGGATGGTTTCTTGGGGGGGGGAAATCTCTTTGGGGACCCGCCCACTGATACTGAGTGTAGGTTGTTGGGCGATCCCGACCTGCCCCACGCCCGCCTCTCGCATTTCGGGACATACTTTGAAGAGGCGGTGAGGGACAGGTTCTCTGAAAGGGTGGGAGATGGGGACCTTTTGGAGTGTGCAATTAGTGGGGGCTAGTTGAGGGGCGGGGACCTTGAGGGTACTTGATGGTTCATGCTGGTTTGGGGGTTTGCTTTCATTATGGGGAGTGCACTTGGTCTGTCCAGGCTTTGCTTATGGGGTCACATAGTGGCCGCCAAAACTCGGGCTATGGAGTGCAGCGGTTAGGAACCTTGGCTGGAGTTGAACAGACCTGGATTCAAATCCAGCCCTTTAAACTAACTAGCTGTATGACCTTGATAAAATGGTTTAATCTACTTTCCCATCTGTAAAAGGAGGCTGGCAGTAATATCCACCCAACAGAGTTGGGGTGAGGATCAAAAGAGAAGATGCCCACCCAGCAATTTGCTTGGCAGGAGTAGTGCCTGCCATATAATCAGTGCTTAAAAAATGATTCGGAGGACTTTCCTGGCGGCCCAGTGGTTAAGACTCGACGACACCAATGCAGGGGGTGCGGGTTTGATCCTTGGTGGGAGAGCTAAGATTCCACATGCTACGGGGCGGGGTCAAAAGATAAAAAAAGAAAAAAGAGATTCGGTGTTGTCATTATTCTCATCAACAGTAATACAAATTGGGGAATAATGTCTGAGAGTGGCCTCCCCACGCACCTGTCCCAAGAGGCAGTTGGAGTCCACATTGCTGGTGCGGCAGGGGTCTCTCCTGGTAGGAAGGCCTGACAGAGCCCTGCACTGCTGCAGGGTTGGGGTCCTTTGGTTGTCCTGGGCTCCTGGTTGGGGAGAGGGTAGAAGGTCTCAGAGGTGATCCCTAACTGAGAATCTGCAGTGTTTATCCAGCTCTGCTAGGGACAGGCTGCTTCTTTTAGTCAACAGATCCTAACTGAAACGGTGACATGTTATTTGTTGTGCAAATCTGGACGGTTTTAAGAGTAAAATGGGCACAGTTAATTTATGCCTGAGCAGCAGGCATGAACAGGTCCTGTCTTGGGCAAACCTTGGACAAATGGTTACTCTGTTTATTGAGGACCTACTAGTTATCAGGCACAGAGCAAGGCCCTTTGCAGCTCCTGCATCATGTCCCTTTCTCTTCATCTTTCTGCCACTGCCCCAGTATATTGCAGTATGACCTCTCATCTGGATTGTCGTGGTTTCCTTCACACCTCTGATAGCCTTTTTTTTTTTTTTTTTTTTTTTTTTGCGGTACGCGGGCCTCTCACTGCTGTGGCCTCTCCCGTTGCAGAGCACAGGCTCCGGACGCGCAGTCTCAGCGGCCATGGCTCACGGGCCCAGCCGCTCTGCGTCATGTGGGATCTTCCCGGACCGGGGCACGAACCCGTGTCCCCTGCATTGGCAGGCGGACTCTCAACCACTGCGCCACCAGGGAAGCCCTCTGATAGCCTTTTATACTACAGCTTCAAAGCTCTTTTTAAAATATAAATCTGATTGTCACAGTCTGCTGCTTTACATGTTTAATGCTTTTCATTGCCGTTAAGGTAAAGTCCATTATTATTCTCTCAGACAGCTTTTCACATCTCAGCACCATTTGGCCAAGCACTTGGGTTTTGGGACCTAGACCTAACTGGGTTTCAATCCCATTTCTTCCACTTAAGAATCCTGTGACCTTGGGCAAGTCACCCTCTGTGAGCCTCAGTTTTCATTATCTGTAACATGGGTGAGTCTAAAAGGGTTTAGCCTAATGTCTGACCCAGAGTAGCAGCTCAGCAGAGCATCAGATATTCCCTTTCCCTCCTCTCCCTGCCTTTGCTGGTGATCCTGGTGCTGCATACATTCCTGGTAACTAATCCTTACCCACCTGCTTCATACCCTCCCTGGCTCCTCTCTGCCCTCAAGATGAAGTTCTTTAATATGGCTTCTGAGCTCTTTATACTCTGGCGCATCTACCTCACTAACCTCCTGTGCTCCCTCTTCCTTCCCCGTCTCCTCCCCAAACCCGTCACTCTTGCTGGCTGCCAGACTGTTATGAATGATCTGCCTTGTTCTTTCTTACAGCTGGGCCTGTGTACTCGCTGTCCCTGCGGCCTGGATTGCCCCCCCCGCCTTGCCTTATTATTTTTCAGGTCTCAGTTTAGATGGTACTGCCAGGAAGTCTTCACTGATATCCCCCTATCCCCACCTGGGCCCTCTGTTCTCCTCTAGTCCCCCCGTCACTGACCTGTTCACAGCCCTCATTGACTTCACTGAATTTTTTTGGTTTTTTGGGCCCACTACACCGCATGCAGGATCTTAGTTCCCTGACCAGGTATCGAACCCACACCTCCTGCACTGGAAGCTCAGAGTCTTAACCACTGGGATGCCAGCGAAGTCCCATGGCTTCACTGAATTTGATTAACTAGTGTGGTCCAGTCAGCATATAATTTGAGCCACGTATGCAATTTAAAACTTTCTAATAACCGCATTAAAAAAAGTAAAAAGAGACTGGTGAAATTAATGTTAATAATGTTTTATTTAACCCAGTATTTCCATATATTATCATTCTAACTTGTGAAAAAAATTATTAATGAGATATTTTATCTTCTTTTTGACCTTACTAAGTCTTCGAAGTCCAGTATGTGTTTTACACTTACAGCCCTTCTCAACTTGAATGAGCCACATTTCAGGTGCTCAGTAGGTCCAGGTGGCTGGTGGCTCCTGTACTGGCCGCTGCAGGTATGACTGTTAACTTGTCTGTCTCCCAGATCAGACTCTGACCTATGTGAGAGCAGGGGCTTTATGTTGATCATCTTTGTAACCCGACTTCCTAATGTGGTATCTGGCTCATAGTAGGGGCTCAGTAACCATTTGTTAAATCACTGAATAAACAATGATCTAGTGGGGTGACAGTTTTATCCCCCTTTTACAGGTGAGGACACTGGGGTTCAGAGAGGTGAAATGAACGGTGTGGGGTCCCACAAAAAGTACATGATCGAGCCAGGATTTAAATCCAGGCCTACAGACTCCAAAGCCTGGCTATCAGTACCATGTCTTGCCTTCCAGCCAGTTCTCTGAACCAATTCTGAGGGGATTCTGGGAGGATTATTTGGAGCTGCTGGTGCTTGAACTGGCCCTCAAAGAGTAGCGGAAACGTCCTGAGAGAGTCAGCTTCTCTGTCAGGTGGTCACAGTGGATGAGAAAAATCCCTGCAGTAAAATCTCTTTTTATGCTAACATGAGTACTCTTCTGCTTGCTAACATCCAAGCCCCAGTTTTAGAGACTAGACCAGAGTCCAGTTTGTCCTTGGACTTCTGTTGAATTAGGTCAGTGTGTGTTATTCTCTCCAAACCTGATCACCTGTGGGTGCCCCAAGAGCTCCGGCCCCTGGAGCCTCACCTGAGCTAAGGCCCTTCGTTAGGGCCTGCCTGATGGTGTCGAAAGAACCTGCACTTTGTACGCAGGATGTCTGCGTCTGCATCCTGCCTCAGCCAGTCACTAGCTGTGCTGCTTGAGTAATTCGCTTCACCCTCCTAATCCTCAGTTTCTCTTCAGTGATAATATCTGTTTTGTTGGGTGACTTTGTGGATGAAGCAAGATTGTATGTATTAAGTACCTAGCACCGACTGGGGAGTACATTAAATGTTGGCTGTTTTTGTTTCACCGTTACCATGTTGTACTGTTTCCTGGATGAAGTCCTCTGTGCCCACACCCCTGGGTTTACCCATTTGTTTTCATGCCCAGGATTCTGCCTCTCCCTGTGAGCTTCCTAAGGCCTGGCCCAGGCTTGTACATCTATGGGTTCCTCAAGTACATGGCCATTAAGTGCTTGCTGCCCTGTTAGGGGCAGACCAAAAAGACATGTTTCTTATAGCTTTGTACACAGTTTGTACTTTCTCAGGCAAAGAGTGCCTTTATGGATTTTGTAGAAGGAGGTTGAGAAAGAGGATGGTGGAATGAAATTTCTGGTGAAGGCTTGAAAGCTTAATCCAAGGCCGACCTTGGACCAGAGGTACCCCTAGGCTGTGAGGTTTGAGGAGGTGTTCTCCGTTGCCAGTGTTAGCTCAGTGAGCGCAGGCAGCACGTCTGGCTTCTTCCCCACTGTATCTGCCCTAGAACTGTGTCTGGCACATGGTAGAGGCTCAACAAATATTTGTTGAATGAATCAATTTTGTTCAGTCTCTGTTTAAAAAGATAAATACCATGAATATAGGCTCCATATTTAGTAGTAAAATGCTGCTTTGTAATCACTGTGTGAAAAAGTGCACAACAGAGTGTCAACTGATACAGTCTTCGTGGAACACAGTTTGGCGTTAAAAATGTGCCTTGTGGTTTTTTTTTAACAGCTTTTTTAACAGATATAAATCTAATTTATATGCCGTAAATTTCACCCATTTGCAATATACTATTCAATGGTTTTTTTTTAGTATATTTACAGAGTTGTGCAGTCATCACCATAATCTTAATTTTAGAACATTTTCATCATCCAAAAAAGAAACCCTGTGCCCATTAACATTCGCTCCCTGTCTTAGCTTGGGCTGCTGTAACAAAAAAACTATAGACTGGGTGACTTATAGACAACAGAAGTTTATTTCTCACAGTTCCAGAGACTGGAAGTCCAGGATCAGGGTGCCAGCATGGTCAGGTTCTAGTGAGGACCCTCTTCCGGGTTGCAGACTACCTATTGATACTTCTCATTGTATCCGCACATGGTGGAGAGCAGAGAGAGGAAGCAAGAGCTCTGGGAACCCTTAAGGGCACTAATCCCATTCCCAGGGATTCCACCCTCATTACCTCATCTAGACTTAACTATCTCCCAAAGGCCCACCTCCTAATACCATCACTTGGGGGTGGGTGGGTGGGTAGGGTTTCATCATATGAATTCTGGGGGGCCACAAACATTTAGTCTATAACATTCCACATTTCTCCTCCTTCCCCTCCCCCCAGCCCTAGGCAAGCACTATCTACTTTTTGTCTATAGATTTGCCTATTCTGGACATTTCATATAAATGGGATTTTACTATATGTGGTCTTTAGTGAGGTTCATGCATGTTGTAGCATGTATTAGTATTTCATTCCTTTCTGTGCCTGAATAGTATTCCATTATATACATGTATTGATGCCATATTTTGTTTATTCATTCGTTGGTTGATGACATCTGGGTTGTTTCTGCTTTTTTGGCTGTTATGAATAATGTTGCTATAAACACTTATTTGGGTACAAGTTTTTGTGTGGACATAAATTTTTGTTTCTCTGGCAGTAGGGTTGCTGGGTCATATGGTAACTCTGTATGTTTAACATTCTGAGGAACTGCCCAACTCTCTTCCAAGGTGGCTGCACCACCTTACACGCTCACCAGCAGTATATGAGGGTTCTTATTTCTCCATTGCCATGTCAACACTTGTTATTGTTTGTCTTTGCTTATAGCTATCCTTGGGGATGTGACAGGGTATCTCATTGTGGTATTGATTTGCATTTCTCTAATGACTAATGATGTTGAACATTTTTTCATGTGCTTATTAGCCTTTTGTATATTTTCAAATCCTTTGCCCATTAAAAAATTGTGAATGTGTTTAGATCCAGCAATTCCACTTCTTGCTATCTATCTGACTAGAGAAATCCTCACACATGTGCACAATGAGACCTGTATGAGGAGATCCAGCATTGTTTGTAAAAGGAACAATTTAGAAACACTGAATTACCATCAGGAGACCTGGTAAATACACATCTTTTCTCAAGTGTCTTTCAGACTGTGACCCATTGGCAACTCATGAAACTGAATGTAGTAGGTTGCAACCAGAATTAAAAAAAAAAATTGAGTAGAACAGAATAGAATTTCAAGAATGAAGGGTAATATATTTCCTTCTATGGGTTGGGGTCAATAAAATTTGCAGACACTGCTGTACATTGCTTTGTAGGAGTTAAAAACACTGAGGTAGATCTGTACTGTCATGAAAACATCTTTAGGACACATTAGTGAAGAAAAGATGCTGCATATACAATTACATACATAGGGAAAGGTTTGGAATGTCTTGCTGACAAGAGTGGTTACCTCTTAGGAGGAGACCAGATGGGAGTGAGTAGTCAAGGAGAACTTGAAACTTGTCTATTTTGTATTTATATATATTTTTCTCTCATTAAGAATACATGACATAGAATGAAAAACAAGTTGTTGAAAGACAGACAAGACTGTACTTGGTATAGTTGTTTTCTGAATGTGATGTCCAGTCCGTCCACGGCTCTCATAACACTTTGTCCGTGAAACGTTCCATCCTTGTTGGACCTTGCGTGGATGGACAGTTGTTGGCTGCCATGTACAGGCTCAGGAGATCGCCCCTTTTGGGGGGCGGTGGAGCGAGCTAGGAGGATGAAGTGGTTGGTGAAGTGCAGGTGAGCGTTCGTTCATTTACCCGACACATAGTGGACAGGAAGCAGCCACATGGCCGTGCGCTGTGCAGACTCTGGAAGGCCCTGCCTCGATTCATGGGGACCTCGCCACAGCCCCCTGAGGAAGGTGCTGGCGGGGGCCAGGGTGGTGTAGAGGCTAAGAGCACGGGCTTTGAAGTCAGGCCAGCTTGGTCTTTCAGCTTATTAACGTTCCTGGGCCTCCCTTTTCCTCATTAAAAAAAATGGCAACATCTAAAAACTACCACCTACCACTGAAAGGCTGTGGTGAGTAGTAGGCGGGAGGCTGCTTGTCGCTGAGCGTGGGGTCTGTTCAGCGCGGTGCCCCTGCAGGGTAGTGGTTACGCTTAGGCTGTGTTTTGCATGCGAGGAAACTGGCCCTGACTATGTGCCCCATTGAGTAGGAGCTTTGGGCAGCCCGGACGCTGGTTAGCGAGTGTCAAGGACACGGAGACACCGGGATTTTGGTCTCAGCTTTACTACCAACCGCTTGTGATTCCCCCCCCACCCGCCGCCGGTGCGCGGGCCTCTCACTGTTGTGGCCTCTCCTGTTGCGGAGCACAGGCTCCGGACGCGCAGGCTCAGCAGCCATGGCTCATGGGCTCAGCCGCTCCGCGGCATGTGGGATCTTCCCAGACCGGGGCACGAACCCGTGTCCCCTGCATCGGCAGGCGGAGTCTCAACCACTGCGCCACCAGGGAAGCCCCCGCTTGTGATTTTGAGCAAATATGTTCCTTCCCTTTCTGGGCCTTGGTCTCCCCCATCCATACCATGACAAAATCATGTCTAAACCCTTTTCCTTTGCTTGCCTAGTTTTGACTACAGGTGGGGCCCCATGAAGCCCCAACTTTAGTTCTCAGGCCTAGAGTGAATGATCAGAATGGGATACAAAAAGGTGAATTCTTAAAGGTGGAGATGTGGCTGGAACTGACTGAGACTGCGCATGACAGAGGTTCATGGCATTTAAAAAGTGGGCAGGTAAAGTCCAAATGGAAATTTGGCAGGAACCAGGACAGAATTGCTGCATTAAATAGTGGTTTCTTCTCAGTTGCGGTGTCAAATGTCATTTTTCAGACTTCGCTGGTTGCCTGTTGGAAATTTGCCTAAGACCAAATTCTTTGGCTTTGCCTGCCACGTGATCGGTGATTGACCTTGGCTTGAGTAACTGATAGGCCATTTCCTCCAATAGTAGTAAATTAATGACCCTGGTGGAGAGAACCCCAAACTTGTGAATGTAGAGACCAGACTGTAGGCTAAGCTTGACCAGTAACCTGGTTTGTGATCTTGGGCCACTGGGCCACCATCTGCAAAGGGTGGTGATCGAACTTGATTTTAATTTTTACAATTCAGTTTAGAAAATGGAGTTTGTCCTTCTCGTGATACTTATTGGAGGAAATTGAGAATTGTAAAATTAAAAAGGAGGAAAATATCTCTCATTTCCCTGCAAATTATGATTTTTAATATTTCAGTTGTCTTGTTATATATATTTAAAGCCCACCTAGTTTCCAAGAAGGATTTGAGGTGTCTTTAGTGTACATGTATTTTGTTTTTCAATAATTGAAGGCGTATTCTACTTAGGTTTTTTTTTTTTTTTTTCAGTTATCCTCAGAGCAGACACTTTTAATGTAATCATTTTCTTGATGTTGGAATTTTACGACATCCAGTTTTTGGCTTGGTTCTGATCTTGAAGGTTCATTCCAACACCAGAGTTTGGTTATCAGGCAAAATTGTCCTAGGAACAGAATGGAAAGAGCAAACTGCCAAGAAGTCAAGCTGCACGTCCATCAACTCTTAGTTTACAGCTTGGGACAGGGAAGCGTTATTGGGGGTTAGACATAAAGGGCTCGGATTCCGGCCTTGGTTCTCTGCTTAACTGCCGTGAGACTGAGGAGGCTGCTGAAATTATCTGGGCTTTAGCACCTTCCTTTGAGAAATGCATAGACCCTCAGGGAATTGGGCAATTCTCATGATGGTAAATCTTTTGTAAGTTATAGAGCATTGTATGTTTCAAGGTGACGGGGTGTTTTGCTCCCATTTATGGAATACTCACAATACGCCAGGTACTTGCCGGACACTTGTTGTCTCATTTAATTGCCAGTTGCTCTATCAAGTAGCTGCTGTTCTCCTTTTACAGACGGAGGAAGCGAGGCTGGGAGAGGTATGTGGCAGAGCCTAGAACAGAATCCAGGGAGGTGTGTTTTGTGTTGAACCACACCTCCTGTTATGGTTTAGTTTTCTGTCAGTGTCTCCAGATCCTCACTGAACCTGTTTTTATAATTCAACCAGTAAAACTTCTTGAATCAGTGAGTTTTGCATTTTTGTTTGATATTCTTAAAGCATCTGAATTGGTGCCTGATTCTTGGAAGCTTAGTTTTTGGTTGTGATAGGCATATTAATAATGATAATAATAGTAATGACAAAAACAACGCTAGATGCCATTTAGCGAGCACTTACTGTGTGCTGAGTGTTTATATATTGATACATTAACTCATTTAATCTTTACAGGTAGAGGGTGGTATCCCCATGTAACGAATTAACAAAGTAAGACTCAGGAACATCAGTAGCTTATATTTGGCATGGTGCCTCTGCACCTAGCCCATCTGTGGCCCACAGAACCCTTGACGTGTGAATGAATGACTGACCTTACTCAGTTGTTAAGTGTTAGAGCCAGACCTCTGCCCCAAAGCCTGAGTTCTTAACCTCTGCACTGCATGCCTCACAGGTAGCTGGCTGTCCGTGACCTGATGACGGACAGTCCGTCTGATAGTCTCTGCTGTTCAAACACTGACTCTTCTTTTATCACACATGTTCTCTCCTAGTGGCCTTGTTCCCAATTTACCAGATGACCTGGATGGCATCAGCCCCATTGCTGGTTTGGGAAATGGTGGTAAGTACACAAAGTAAGAACAAGGGAAGTAGACGCGAGGCCACGAGGGCCTTCAGGCCTTGAGCCTGGGCCTGAGCTTTGATGGTTCCAGGGCCCAGAGCTAGCCTGGCATGGCTTGGTGCTCCCAGGAGGTACACAGTATTTTGTATACATATTGACCTGCTACTTAGTCCTTTCATAAACACTGGACTAGAGGAATTGATGTCCTTTGGGCCATATTTCATGAGTTTCATTTCTTGCTACCACGCTTATAGGGGTTCAGCCAGTGTTTGCTGAACTGAATGACCAGTGGAGGCTGGACGTTGAATCGGTGACTCGGTCAGGTTTGGAGGATCTGTTGGTCCCTGCTGCCGAGTGGCTGGAGGCCCCTGAGGGCTGCTGTCCAAACTTCAGTGTGCAGAGGCCTTCCTGGCAGGCTGCTGGATTCCAGTTGCCTGCTGAGGCCCAGCATTCCTACACGGGCCTGCCCTTTGGAGACAAATAGTTGGTTAGACCACAGGAGACAGCGCTGAGGAAATAGGCAGTCTGCTGTGTTGAAGCTGGACCATGAGGAGACTTTCTGTTTTGCAGTTTGGGTTTTGCTAAGCATTCTTCATAATTTTTGTTTCCGAAAAAAGTGGATGCTATCCTAAGTATCTGTGGTAAGTGCTAATAATTTGCCACGTTGAAATATCTTAGAGATATTTTGACTTGTTCCCCCCCCCCCCCCCAGAATGATGAGATTATGTGCAAAAGGAAGAAGGTTTTAGAGCAGACAATGATGTAAGTTTCACAAGGTTTATTGCTGGAGACTCTTGTAACTTACAGGCCACCCTCAGGTTTTCCTTTAGAACCTATTAACTTTTACTTCAGACACACAGTCCCGCAGTTCTGGTTTCTCTTTTTCCTGCCCAGGCAGTTAGGAGCAGAAAAGTCATAGGCCTCCTCCTTAATTCAGCCCATGTTATACATCTGCTTCACGCCAGGCTCTGGGCTCAGAGCTGGGATTCCGATCATGGTTCCGATCAAGCCTAGAGGGCAGACAGCTAAAGAATGATCAGGACAGATCACACAGTCAGTGTAACGAGCGAAGAAGTGAAAGGAGCTGGGAGAGGGGATGAGAAGGAGATTTACCCTCAGATGAAGGAGGGGGGGTGGGCCGGAGTTTCCCAAGAAGCTGAACTGGAGCCAAGACTTGAAGAATGAGTGGGACCTAGGTGGGGACACAGACACAGATGACAGAGCACAGCCCGTCTGAGAAACAGGAAGGCAAGCCGCGTGCCCCCGGTCTGGCGCACGGGGCTCTGCACAGTCCCCCACTGCCCCGCTCCTGAGCCGCTTGTCGGCTGAATGCTGAGCGCCACGCCCGCTCCCTCCTCTGGGCCTTTGTCCTCATCTGCCTGCTGCCTGCCTGAGTCTTTATGACTCAGCTCAAGCCCACCGCCTCCTTGGCTCTCCCTAGGCTGCCTTAGGTGTGCTGTCCTCTCTGAACCCTATGTATTTCACTGCATTTCGTTTCATCTGTTCCCGTTGGCTACTTAACAAGTACCCAGAGTCAGACCCCTTCTCACCCTCCCTCCCTGGTCTAAGCCATCAGGACCTCTGGCCTGGATTCTCCCAGTGTTCTCCTAACTGATCTCCTTGTTTCTCTCAAAGCGCCTTTTAATCTGTTCTCAGCGAGGCAGGCAGGGGGAGCCTGTGGAAACCCAAGTCCCATAACGCTACCCCTGAGCTCAGAACCCTCGGCGTCCTGAGAGGAGCCAGTGAGGCCGTACCCAGCCCGTCCGCCAGCACCTGGCTCACCCACCTGGCTCACCCACATATGCCCCTTTATTGCTCTCGCGTCCATCGGCCTCGTGGCTGGTCCTCAGATCCACTGGGCATCTCCCACCCCAGGCTTTCCCCTGTGCCTTCTCCAAGTTTGCCCAGAGGTCACCTCCGCAGTGAGCCGTTCCTGAATTTAACCACCTTATTCGAAACTGCAAGTCCTCACCCCACCCTTGCTGTTGGTGTTTCCTATCCTTGCCCACTGTATTTTTCTCCGTAGCATTTATCACCTTTGAACATACTCTGTAACTACCCATTGTTTTGTTTATTGTCTGTCTCCTCTTTCTAGACTGTCAGCTCCTTCTGTTTGTTTTGTTTCTAGAATGGTGCCAAGCAGAGAGTAGGCCCTCAGTGCATTCTTGTGGGAAGAGTGAATTCATTCATTCACTCAGCACACATTTCCTCAACACCTGAAAAGCGCCACGCACTTGTGCAGCGTGGAGCAGTTTGCTTACATCTCCGTCTTGCCCACGGGATCGGGATCCTCTCGGGTGCAGGATCAGTGTCTCTCTCACCGTTGCTTCCCCAGCACCTCGCGTGGTGCTTGGCGCCGAGGAGGGGTGTAACACATGTTTGTTGAATTAGAGAAGCTGCGGAAAGATATGGGTACTGGCAAAGTCTTGAATCACTCTGAAGCAGGATTTGCCAGTTTCTGACCCACTGCCTGCTTTTGAAAATAAACTTTTATTGGATCACAGCTTCTTTGTTTTTGAACTGTCCATGGCTATTTTTGTGTTGAGTGGTTGTGACGGATTTGAGGCTTTGTGTATGGCCTGCAAAGCCGAAAATGTTTATTGTCTGGCATTGTAAGAAAAAGTTTGCCAACCCCTGCTGTCAAGTCAGTCAGATATGGTTTGTTTTAATTGCTGACACGTGAAGATGATATCCTGTTCAGCAAAATAATTTTATGACAAGCAGTAAGGAAGTACATAGCGGGGCAGTTCTCCTTTGTTTGCCCCATGTATTCTTTGGATTCATCCTCTGACATTTACATTGTTACATTGGGGCTAGTTCAAGTAGTTCGTAAATGTTTGAAATACAGTGGCTTCGAGCTTTCTGTAGACTCAAATCACAAGACAGAATATATCGTGGAAGCTAGTCATTTTTATTTTTCTTCCCTAATGGGGATGCTGGGCCGTCTGCATACCATGACGTTTTCCTGTGTCTGTTTTACCTTTTTATAGTGCTCCCACATGTGTCGGAAGAAATGGTGTCTCCCACCAGAGCCCGGAACATGAAGGACTTTGAAAACGTAAGTGGAGATACCAAATTACCATCCCTCACAAATCACGTCTGCAGCCACTGTCCAGCCAGACCCAGGAGGGAGCTGTATTTCTTAAGAAGCATCCAGACTGGATAAGGCCAGGGTTGGGAGGAATGCCAGAGCTCGTGGGTGCTCTCTGGGTGACCTTCACATTCCTACACAGACGGTCCTTTGTACACAGGCCAGTTACGGGTTCCAACAGGATCAGTGGTTTCCAGCCTTGGGGAGTTTGGTGTATTTCTGGTGTCCCAAATAAGAGGATGTCACCATGTAGCACAGCTGAGAGGCACTAACAGGTATTAAGGGCTTTCCTGTGATGTAAGCCGTGTTATTTATGGTCCCCATTGAATCCTCACTGTGACGGAGGTATTTTGTATTATCAGCATTTTACAGGTAAAGAATCTTAAGACTAGGGGAGGCTCGCTTACGGTCACATCATACTTGAGTGACAGAGCTGGGGTTTGAATCCAGGTTTTTAATGACTCCAAAGCCGTTATTCTTTTTGCTGCGCTGTGTGGCCTCCTTGCATTTTGCAGGCTGCATCTTTGTTGCTGTCGAATGAAACGTGAGCGGCCTGTTCCCACTGCTGTGTGGTGATTGTCTCAGAATGGATTGCTCAGTGATGGATTTGGCTTCAGTGCTTACTGTCTTCCAGCATTGTGTGTTTCATTTGTTAGTGGACGGGGTTTGTTGTCAAGTAACAGGAAAAGAAGGTTATTTTCCCATTTCCAGTTCTCCTTAACAAGTTACCTGCTCAACGCTCTCATTTGTCATGGGAAGATCTAGACTCTTCTTCATTTGCAACCAAATGAAATCCATACCGTGCAGGACACGGGAGATATTTATCAGAGAGAAGATGGAGGACACAGAGGGAAGGACATACCACCATCATGTTTCTCTCTCTCCAGTTGTCTTTCCTGAAAAGAGTGGTACTGTCTCTGGATTTAATTTAGAATACTCATTACTGCTATCAGTTATCTGCAAACCACCAGTGACCAATTGAAGAAATGACTTGTCAGATCTCTAATGGAAACAAGTAATTTCTGAGCTTTGAGTTGTTACAATTTCAACTCTACAACCCGATCTATGCTGTGGGGCCTGGGGCCTGAAACAGATGAGATTTGATGATTCCACATCGTGTATGATTAAAATGTGCTCTACTATTAAGTGGTTGTTCCTGTTTTATCATAAGAGTAATAATAGCTACTGTTTATTGAGCTCTTGCTCTGAGCTGGGAACTTGAAGCGTTAAGCTCTTCATATATATTACTTTAATATTGAAGCAGCTCTGCAAGATACAGAGTTATTTAAGTTTTGAAGGGCACAGTTTTGATTTTTATTTCTAGATGGAAAAATTTAACAGAATCTCAGAATTTTGGCTTCACGTTTTGTTGTCTGCCTTTTGAACTGGGAGAAATCTCTGAATTGAATCCAACCCTCTTTATTATATGTAGGAGAAACAGAGGCTGAGGGATGCAACATGGCAAAGCTGTTTTCAGAGGCAGTCTGTGCTGCCTGAGGACCACGGCCTCTGGAGCCAGACTGCCTGCTCATCCACTTCTGCTGGGTGACCTTGGGCCAGTCACTTAACCTCTCTGTACTTTCTTTGTCTTTAAAATGGACATGTTACAAGTTCCTACTTCATAGGGCTGTTGTGTGGATTCACGAGTAAATATATGTGAAACACACATGCCTAGCACAGAGTTCATTTTGTGTGTTACCTATTTCTCCTCCTTACTGTTCTATTTATTGTTGTTATTTTTGTCTACTCTGCCATGTGATTCACGTTTCCCTTGCTCAGATGTGTTCTTGATGACCCAAATACTGATTTTCTTAAAGGTGAGGGAGAGCCTTCTCTGCCAGTATGTTTTAGGATTTATGTTTTTTCTTCATGACTATGGTCCTTTGGCTGCTGTTAGGTTTTTTTATGGCATTGATATTTTTTATTGTAGCATTTTCAAGAGCAAATTCTGCAGTTGAAATTGAAATGACCACACTGTTCTCAGTGTCTCGCTTTCAGGTCTTTATAAAACATTGAACATTTTCCTCTGGCCTGAGCTAGTAAATGCGTGATCTCTGTGTTGGATGCTCATAGGAGATGCTCCTGGCATCTGATGCTAATTTTAAAGTCCGCGTGCATGTTAAAGAGGGGCCTAGAATACTTTTGATTTAAAGGGGAAACTCGTGGTTTCTTTTATTCTAGTCTTAGATGACAGATATCTGAACATCAGAATCTACTAGCAAGGGTCTAGCAAAATACGGGCCTCCTGGTTTTGCTTAGAGTTCATCCATTCATCAGTGAATATTTTCAAATATATGTCCTGTGCCAGGCTGTGCCAGGGGCTAGGGAATTGGCAGTAAATTAAGACCCTGTAAGTCTCCCTGTCAAGAGGCTCGCAGTCTAGTTAGGGAGATGGATAGGAAAATAGTGCAGTGCTAGGGGTTAAGTACGGGGTGCTCTGGGGCACAGAGCAGGGGCCCTGAACCTGGCCTAGGGGACTTAGGGCAGCCTCCCTGGAGGAGGGTCATCAGGAAGTCGGGATTAGGGTTAGCCAAGGTGAGAGGACTGAGAGAGGACCCCAGGCACAAGGGCTCACGTGTGACGACGTAGAGAGAGGCATGATGGCGTGTGAGGAGGTTGGGAATCTAAGCTCCCTTTGGCTGGAAGGAGGCGGTAGGATGGAGGGCCTGAGAGAAGTGAGGCCACTGAAGCAGGCAGGGGTCAGATTCTGCAGGCTCCTGTATGCTACACTGCTTCTTTTTAGTTTTTTCCTGGAGATGAAGGGGAGCCAGTGGTGGATTTTAATTTGGGGAGGGAAGTGACCGGAATCCTGCTTCAAAAGATCGGCCAGGCTGGTGACTACATGGACGGAGGAGGGAGCGAGGCTGGTGGCGCTGTGATGGGTTGAAAGACTACAGTGAGTCGTGGTGGGGGGGAGGGATGATGCCTGAGCTAAGGGGAGGGGTCCGGAGGTGTTGGGAAGAAAGTCTGCCGGCATTGTCGGCTCACCCAGGCCCTACATCTGACACACAGGGACTCAAGCCCAGAGAGGCAGAGGGACTTCTTTGGGTTCTGACCGCAGGCCTCTGGCACAGGAGGTCTTTCTGTTACACTCTGAGTCCTCTTCTGACTTGTAAAAGCTGCACGCCTTCTTGTGGGCCTTTAAACTGGTGACCCATTGTCTAGTGCCCTCGTCAGCTGAGGTGTGATCACCCGCACGGCAGGCCTTACAGCAGGAGGTTGGCAGATTAGTTAGCAGATTAGTTGGCAGATCAGTTATCAGTCTGGTCTTCAGTGGGAGCCTTTCTAGCTCCCCACTATAGTGGGGGGCTCCCCGGACCAGAGGAGGATTGGCTGAGATGTGTTTTGTAAAGGACTATGCTTACCTGGTGTGATCTGTTTCAGAGACTGCAGTTTCTCTCTCTGTCTCTCTCCCCCTTTGTTTCTTTCAAAATGTTTTGAGCAAGTGGGGAGACCCAGAATCTGGTTCATTGTGTCCAGTCCGGGTAGCTATCTTTTTTTTTTTTTTTTTTTTTTTGCGGTACGTGGGCCTCTCACTGTTGTGGCCTCTCCCGTTGGGGAGCACAGGCTCCGGACACGCAGGCTCAGCGGCCATGGCTCACGGGCCCAGCTGCTCCGCGGCATGTGGGATCCTCCCAGACCGGGGCACGAACCCGTGTCCCCTGCATCGGCAGGTGGACTCTCAACCACTGCGCCACCAGGGAAGCCCCGGGTAGCTATCTTTATCCGTATGTAGAAGCGTTTAATTCTGGCTTTTACTGTGACAGAGAGTGACACGTGTAGCTTTCCACGTCTGTTGATACAAGTGGCTAGTATTATTTAATGACTGTCTTAAGTTCATAAAGACTTGTTTTCAAAGGGATGGATTGAACCATAATTTACGTAATCTCTTCCTGTGCGACGTTCAGATTGTTTCTAATTCTTCACTATTATAAACAAAGCTGTGGTGAATATCCTGGTGCATGTGTCTTTGTACAGTTATGTGGTTATTTCCTTAGGATAGACTCTGTGGCTCTTGTTTCACATCCAGCTGCCCTGAGGTGCTGGTGTTCTCGTTTCAAGGCCCTTACTCCTTTTTGTTGAAAAGTCTTGGTCTGAGCCGAGGCAGCTGGTCAAGTTTAATGTTTTATCTGTGGTATGGCCAGGAGATTTGCATCTTCAGATTTGCTCTGTAACCTCCATGTGGTGGGTTACTTCCTCACAGAGAATAGCCCCCTTCACTCTCCAGCCCCACCCGGCCTGCACGGCCCTTGAAGCTTCAGAAGCACGGTGGTACGGGGACGTGACACGCACTTGGAGACCAGGATTGGGTTTTAGGTCTTGGCCCTGTCACTAACTGACCCGGGGGCTGATACGGTCTTTCATTCAGAATCGTCATGGGGGTCATGTGAGTTCTGGTGTGGAAAGCACCTAGCGTGATGCCTGGCACACAGTGGGTGCCCAGTGCCTGCTGGTGTGCCCCCTGATCTGAGGATTCTATCACAGCCCCCTCGGTTCTGCCCCATCAGTTGTCAGTTTCGGCTGATCCTTCTGGGATGTTTCTTTGGCTTTGGAATGAAATCCCTAACTTCTTGCCACGGTCCCTGACACCCTGCGTTGTGTCATCAGTGGTACACTTGGTGCTGCAGCGCGCAGGCTGCTCTCAAGCCACGCAGTTGGGCCTTCCCACGTCTCCTCCCTCTGCTGGGACCGCCCTTTCTCCTCCTCCCGAGGGGCAGGCCCCTTGCCCTTCACGTCTCAGCCTTGATGTGACCTTGTTCGAGAGGCCGTCCCTCACCCCCTTCCCCAGCTCGCTCGGGCCAGTCTTTCCCACCCTGAGTCCCATGACTGACTGTAATGGTGCATTTTATTGGTGTGGGTGCTTAACACGTATCTCCTCTGCTTCGTCCCTAGTGCTCAGCACCGAACTGAACAAGATGGTAGTCACTTAATAAATGCTTGTTGATGAGATGAATTTGTGACCTTGTATAAGATACTAAAGCTGTAAACTTTGGTTGCCTTATCTGTGAAATGGGAAAAGTAATACTTAACTCCTAGGGCCGTGGTGAGGATGAAGTAACATATGCCAGGACAGTGCCTGGTATCCCGGGTCTTAAGCAGATGCAGGTGGCTGCCACGTTCTTGTGAATCAAGTGGCTGGAGCAGTGTAGCAGCAGGGAGGGAGCATGCAGACGCCCCAGTCTTAGGAGAGCAGGCAGTGATGAGGGCGAGGGGAGGCTGAGAAGGAGAACAGGGACGCCTTTAGAACCAGGCAGGAGAGCAAGAATCGCGTGGGGTGCAGGCCGGTGGACGTGGTTGAGGCCAAGTCTGGAGCTGACAGAGTGGGTGTCGCTGCCACCCTGGGGTGCTGGCTCTGCAGGAGATGGGGCCTGTCAGTGCCTGGGGCCTTGGGAATCAAGTTGGGCTTCTGGCTGTGGGATGTCTGTGCTCCGTGCAGAGGTTCACTTGTGTGGTAGGATGGCCTCCTGTGTGTTGGATCGAATGCTGTGAGTTCTCGGACCTCTGCACGTCCCAGCCATGCCTTCCAAAGACCTGGCCAGATGGCGGGCTGGGCGGTGTAAATTTTTACAATCTTTTTTTTTTTTTTTTTTTTTTTTAAAGAAGCAAAACTCAACTTTTATTTGTAACTTTTTACAAGTAACAAGTTAAAAGATTTGTGGAAATGATCCAAAGTGATGAATTTTGTCTATAAATGTGGTCCAAAAAAATGATGTTGCAATTTTATTGCTATTTCCTAAAATGACATAATGTTCAAAATCCACTATTTTAAAATTATTTTTGTGTGAACGCTTTTTTCTCTTTTGTAATTTTAAGCAAGCTACTATAGGTTTTAAAATTTTCAAACAGTGACATACAACTTAAGCATTACACAATAACAGGAAATCTTTACAATCTTTTTGAAGGCCATTTGAAAAGAGATTTTGATGGTCATACAAATAATATTACTCTTGAGCCCGATAATCCATTTTGGGAAAATTTGTCCTGAGGAGACAACCCAGTGGGAGGAAGAAAGCTCTGGGCATGACGGTGTTTGTTGCCACATTGTACGTAATTGGGAAAAATTGGGAACAAGGGAATTATATTTTACGTTTGTTATCTCTTTGGCTTATTGCAACAAGCTTGTGATGAAGGTATTTCACAGGTGAGGAAGTGGCGGTTGGAGAGATTAATGACTTGCCCATGAGTTTAGCGTGATTGAGAAACAAAAAGAAGGCAAAATTGGGACTTCCTTGGTGGTCCAGTGGTTAAGACTCTGCGCTCCCAATGCAGGGGGCCCAGGTTCGATCCCCGATCAGGAAGCTAGATCCCACATGCCCCAACTAAGACCCGGTGCAGCTAAATAAATAAATAAATAAAATAAAACATTTAAAAAAAGAAGGCAAAGTTCAAACCCGGTCTTTCTGGTTGTAAAGCCTGTAGGCTTCTCCTAGAGCACACTGGATCCATAAGTGGGCAAGAGAGAAGGGGTTAAGTGATGGACTGTGAATCAATTCAGTGGAATTTAGTGCAGTCATTTTAAGTGATAATTATGTGAATTATGCAGCAACATGAAAATATTTAAGATATGTTAGGGGAAAACAATGGATTATACAAATTCACTTATGTTATAATTTTACAAAAAGATGTGTATTCATGAGCAAAGGCTGAAAAGAACATAAATAGAGTTGCTTTCGTAAGATAGTTGTATTCCAAGTGTTATTTGGGTTTTAAAATTCTGTCATTGCTACAGTATTGTTTGTTAATAAATAGATGTTTGCCTAGTAACAGTTTTCTGGATGATTTGAGGACACCGGGCGAGTACTGGAATCAGAAACTAATTCCAAAGTGTCTTCCTCATTGTACTAACCTCACTTAGTTGCTGCTGGCAGAATTGCCTTACATGCAGTATTGTTTACCAGAGATGAACTCTGGGCAGCAAGATTTCATGGTTTTTTTGTTGTCTAGGTGAATGGTCTAACAGTTTTTGGACTTTCAAAGAGGATAAAAAATTGACAGTGGCCCGAAGATCTGCGTATTGAGGGCTTAGTGAGAACTGGATTCCTTTTGAAAGCTATCCTGTGTTTTCTGCTTGCTCCGTGCCAGGCTCTGCCAGGTACTTTAGCTCATTTAGTTGTCACAACACCCCTGTGAGGTAATTGATTTTTATCCTCATTTTATAGATGAGCCAACAGTGACTCAAAGGTGTTAGTTTTCCCAAGGTTACGCAGCTTACAAGTGACAGCATTGGGAGTTCATCCGTTTCCTATTCTGCTGACCCCAGGGCCCTTGCTCTTATTCCTTGTGCCTTGAATTGAAAGGTGATCTGGTGGGTGAGCTTCAGCTTTGGAGGCCCAGGCTCTTGCAAGCCGTTGAAACTGATTGCCAGAGTTAGGTATCTTGCTGAGAGTTCAGTTGGTTGGAGTTGTCCTGATTCTTTTTTATGTTGTTGGCTTTTGTTTTTCTTCCCTTTTTGATGTGCTGTAGGCTAGGAAGGCCTTTGATAGGGGGTGGGGTTGGAAGTGGGAATGGGAGGAAGCCATAATGACCAACTAGTAGCTCCTTCAGGGTCTGTCCCGCTGCTGAGCTGCGGCTGCTCCAGCTCCTGAAAGCTCCACCCCATGATCAAGTTGGGATGGTTCCCATTTCAGATGTTGCAGCTCCACAGTCACACTTGAGTTGCAGGAGCCGGAATGTGGCAGGTACAGTCTTGTGTTAGCTTACTTTTTTTTTTTTTAAAGTACTATTTTTATTTTTTCAATTTATTATTTTATTTATTTATTTATTTTTGGCTGTGTTGGGTCTTCATTACTGCACACGGGCTTTCTCTAGTTGCAGGGAGCGGGGACTACTCTTCGTTGTGGTGCACGGGCTTCTCCTTGTGGTGGCTTCTCTTGTTGTGGAGCATGGGCTCTAGGCATGCAGGCTTCAGTAGTTGTGGCATGCGGGCTCAGTAGTTGTGGCTCACGGGCTCTAGAGCGCAGGCTCAGTAGTTGTGGCGCACGGGCTGAGTTGCTCCGCGGCATGTGGGATCTTCCCGGACCAGGGTTCAAACCCCTGTCTCCTTCATTGGCAGGCGGATTCTTAACCACTGCGCCACCAGGGAAGTCCCTAGCTTACTTTTGAGCATTGAGTTTCTGTCATATTTGGTGGGTTTTATATTTTGAGGTATTTATAACTGCTGTATGGTAAGCTGTTTCCAGTGTTTCCAGCTCAATTTTTTTTTTTCATTTCTTGAACTTGTTTCAAGTACAGATGAAGAGTACAAATGAAAAGAATATTAATGTTTTAAGTTCTTATGCTGTGCCAGGCACAATACTAAACATCCCAATTAATCTCCTTTAATCCTTATAATAGCTCTCTGAAACAGGCATTATTATAATCCCATTTTTATAGATAAAGGAACTGAGGCACACAGAAAAATGAACTTGACTAAGGTCATAAGGCTAGTAAGGTAGTCTGGACTGTATTCATTCATTAATTTGTTCATTCGTTCAACAAATGTTGAATGTCAACAAATTCAACAAATGTCTGCTGTTTTCCAGACACTGTGCTAAAACCTTAGGGGAAATAGCCATGAGCAGATAGATAATAAGGTCCCTGCCCTCTAGAAGTGGATTATATTCATATGACAAGCATGATAGTAAATAACACACGTGTAAATAAATAGTATGAATACAGATCGTGACAACCTCTAGCAAGAAGACAAGAGGTCTGTGTTAGAGAGTAACTTGGTGGAGGTGGTGGAGACAGGTCTGCTTTAGAGCAGGTGACTAGGAAGGGCGTCTCTGAGGTGCTGACATTTGAGCTGAGATGGAAAGGCTGAGACTGAGCCACCCCGGGAAGTGCTGCAGGAAGAGCTGTGCAGGCAGACAGGGTGGCTTATGTGAGGACCAGAAGGGAGGCCAGGGAGGCTGGAGCGTTGCGGTGAGGGTGAGGGCTCTACCCGAGGCTGATAGCGGAGCCAGATCACACAACCCTGGGGCCACAGCAGGAAGCTTTATTCCAAGAGTGATAGAAAAAAAGCAATGGAGTGATGTTAACCAGATTTGTCTGACTCTGAAGCCTATGGATCTCTCCTTGCCTCACTTTGCCTTCAAGAAATTCTTAAATGTGTCCATTCATCCGGCCATTGGGTATTTAGCGACCATCTCTTATGTTTTAGACTAGAATACACACAAAGATATGGTTCCCCATCTCTTAGAGATGGATTGGGTAGAAAGGCAAATAACCCAACTGGTACAATGCAGTGTGATAGTTGCCATGATAAAGAAATTAGAGGGTGTGTGGCAACATTTAGAAGGACCCCAGTACAGCCTGATGGGGTAGTCAGAGAAAACTTCATGAGGGCAGTGGTATTAAGCAGAGAAATGAGGCTGACGTTGTTGCAGAAAAGATGTTGCCTGTATTTCATTGTATTCATTTGGGCTTGTCTGGCATTTGCAGTGACCTTCTGAAGGCTTATTTACCTTCCTCTCATTAAAAAAAAAACAACAACTTCTTTACCTATAAATAGGACAAATATTCTTTCAAGTGTTGCTAAGAATTCTAGCAGTGCGCACAATGTGGGCATTCTAAGCCCACTCCATAAATAATTTATTGGTAGCCGAGTAATAGAATAAGGTTTCTCTTTATAGGAAGCATCTGGCGGGGTAGACTTTTTTGTTTGAATGAATGTTTTATGTGCTGTTTCCTTAAAACATTTAAAAGGAGGCTTTAACGAACCTACCAATTGTTTCTTGCGCTGTTCTTCTTAGCCACAAAATTGAAACCTTAAGTGTTAACAAGGGGCCAGGGGCAGAGAGTTTGAAATATACTTAATGTAGAATATGTTAATCTCTTTCTTTTAACAGTCATAAAAGTATTAAAAAGTTTTTTAAAAAGAGTATTACATACTATTACCAATTATTTTTTAAAATGCTGAAGAAAAATGCCAATGAACGTATGTTTATGGTGATGTATTGGCATTCAAGTATGGCTATTAATATTTTGCTATATTTTATTTTACTTATTTTAAAATCAACTTTGAGATATAATTTACATGAAATAAAACTCACAAGTTTAATTTTTTAAATTTATTTTATTATTTTTTTTGTGGTACGCGGGCCTCTCACTGTTGTGGCCTCTCCCGTTGCGGAGCACAGGCTCTGGACGTGCAGGCTCAGCGGCCATGGCTCACGGGCCCAGCCGCGGTATGTGGGATCTTCCCGGACCGGGGCACGAACCCGCGTCCCCTGCATCGGCAGGCGGACTCTCAACCACTGCACCACCAGGGAAGCCCTAAGTGTTGGCTGAGTTTTGACATATGTATAGTCCCTTGTAACTTTCGTCATAATCGAAAAAATATATATTTATTTATTTTTAATTTTTTTGGTATAGGTGTATACGGCTTTAGGCTCATGTGACTGTCAACCACTATCAGAATGTTCCGTAATGCCAAAAAATGCCCATGTGTTGCCTCTTTGTGGTCAGACTGTTCACCCCAGACCTCTGGCAGCTAATCCTCTGTTCTTAGTCCCTATAATTTTGCTTTTTCCAGATATGATATAAATGGAAGCATACAGTATGTAATCTTTGAGGCTAGCTTCTTTTCCTCACCATAATATCTTTGAAGTTCATTCATGTTGTCGTTTATCACTGTAGTTGAATATTTTTCCATCATATGGATGTACACTTTATTCATTCACCCTTTGAAGAACATTCAGGTTCTTTCCATGTTTTGGTGGTTATTAATAAAGCTGCAGTAAACATTCCTGTGTAAGTTTTTTTTGTGTGGACATAGGTTTTTGTTTCTCTAGGGAAAATACCTAGGACTGGGATTGCTGAGTCATATGGTAAGTGAAGTTTTTTTTTTTTGGTAAGAAACCGCCAAACTGTCCTCCAGAGTGATTGTGCCATTTTGCATTCCCATCAGCAGAGTATGAGAATTCCAATACCTCTTTTTCTAACTTTTATTTTTAATCTACCTCTATCATTATATTTGAAGTGGGTTTCTTGTATACAGCTTTGGGTTTTTTATCCATTCTCATAACCTCTGTATTTTAATTGTTGTGTATATCATTTACATTTAACATATATCAATGTATTTTAATTTAGGCCCACCATTTTCTTACTTGTTTTCTGTTGTTTCTTCTGTTTTTTTTTGCGGTACGCGGGCCTCTCACTGTTGTGGCCTCTCCCGTCGCGGAGCACAGGCTCCGGATGCACAGGCTCAGCGGCCATGGCTCACGGGGCCAGCCGCTCCGTGGCATGTGGGAATCTTCCCGGACTGGGGCACGAACCTGTGTCCCCTGCATCGGCAGGCGGACTCGCAACCACCACGCCACCAGGGAAGCCCTGTTTCTTCTGTTTTTGATTCTTCTGTTTCCCGTTTTAAATCTTCTTTTGGATTATTAGAATTATTTTACTGTTTCATCTAAATTTATCTATTGAGTTTTTGAACATATCTCTTTGTATAGGTTATTTTAAAACATTAAAGAATTTTTAGTGGTTGCTTTAGAGATTATAGGAACTTTTCATTTCACCATAAGTGAAATGTAAAAACGTTGCCACACCTATCCCCAGTATATTTTATATCCAAAAACATTGAAAATACCACCAGACTATGTTTTAACTTTTGCTTTACTGTCATAAATGTTTTAAAGAACTTGAGGTGTTTTCATTTCTACTGTTCTTCTAGATAGTTATCTAGATATTTATCATTTTTTAAAAATTGAAGTATAGTTGATTTACTACCATTTGCTTTTCTCTTCCTTCCTTCTCTCTTCCTTCTTCCTTCATTTCTGAAGTTTCCATCTCTCTCTGTAGTATCACTTCCCTTTGGTCTGAAGAACTTCCTTTAGCATTTCTTTTAGAGCAGATCTTTTGGCAGTGGATTCACTTGGTTCTCCTTCATTTGAGAATGTCTTCATTTTACCTTCACTGCTTAAGAATTCTAGCACAACAGTTTCTTTCAGCATTTTAATAATAGTGTTCCACTGCCCTCTGGCCTCTATGGTTTTGACTGAGAAATCTGCTGTTATTTGAATCTTTGTTCCTCATAAATGTGTCATTTTTCTCTGGCTGCTTTCAAGAGTTTTTGTTTGTTTGTTTTTGTTTTATGTTTTTTGTCTTTATTTTTCAGTGGTTGCTAGATGTGAATTTCTTTGAACTTATCCTGTTTGGTGTTTGATAAGCCTCTTTAGTCTGTATGTTTTGTGCCTTTTTCAAAAGTTGGAAAGTTCTAAGTTGTATTTCTTCAATTTTTTTTTTTATACTACACTCTCCTAATTTTCTCCTATTTTTCTGGGACTCTGATGAAAGACCTTTTGGTATTGGCTCAGAGGTCCCTGAGGCTCTCTTAATTTTTTCTTTTCTAAGTTTTTTCCCCCCTGTTTTCATATTGGATAATTTTTGTTGATCTGTCTTCAAGTTCACTGAGTATTCTGTCATCACCATTTGTTGAGCCCATCCAGTCCATTTTTATTTGGTTTTTGTATTTTCCATTTCTAAAATTTTTATTTGGTTCTTTTCTACGTTTTCTGTTTCTCTGCTGAGACTTTATTTTGCCATTCATTTCAAGACAGTGCACCCTATGTCTTGGCATTTTGCCAACACCTTAATCACTTGACTTTAAACCATGTTTATGAGTCTTTTTGTAGTTAGAAGTCTTACATTTTGATATAATCAAATCATATAATTTATTCTTCATTCTTTGTGCCTTTTGTTGACCCTGTCTTAGGCATCCTCTATACAGTATTTTATTTCATTTAGTACTGACAAAAGCGTATTATCTCTATATTATAAGTGAAGAAACTGAGGCTCTGAAAGGTAACAAATCTAGGGTTACTCTATGAGAAGCGTTAGGATTGAACTTAGTGTTGTCTCCAAAGCCCCTGATCTTTCTGCTTTGCCTTTGAGAACTGAGCTGGAGTAGTGACTTGGAGAATGGAAGGGGAACAACAGATGCATGAGTTATGGCCTGGGCAGACACACTGGGTTTAATACAACATCATCAGCAGTCTCTTCACAGTTCAAATAGTCTTTAAAAAGGATGCCTTCATCTAATATTATTTTTAAGTTATTTTTTGTTAGGAAATTTATACTAAAAAAATTCAAAAGGTAAAAAGGTTATATAGCATATACTTCCAGATACATACTATTTATATCAAGCAAGTAAGCATATCTTCCCCTTACTTTTTACAATGGTAGCCTGCCACATATAATATTCTATACCATAGTGTTTTTGTTTAACAGTGTGTCTTGATAACTTCCTTTGAGTACACAGAGTGATCTCTTATTCTTTTTAGTGGC
The DNA here is from genome assembly GCF_937001465.1 of Orcinus orca. Classification (NCBI taxonomy): domain Eukaryota; kingdom Metazoa; phylum Chordata; class Mammalia; order Artiodactyla; family Delphinidae; genus Orcinus; species Orcinus orca. The sequence goes on along the minus strand of NC_064564.1, from coordinate 106,867,087 downwards.
TCCATAAGATTCTGTTGAGTGGCCATATCATAATTTACTTATAACCATGGACTGTTGACTTTCAAAAATGTGAAAAATGAACTGTAACATACATGTAGGAGCACGTTTAAATCACGTGAGAACGGTTCAATAAATTATCAAAAAAGTGAACATAGGGCTTCCCTGGTGGCGCAGTGGTTGAGAGTCCACCTGCCGATGCAGGGGATGCAGGTTCGTGCCCCGGTCCAGGAAGATCCCACATGCCGCAGAGCGGCTGGGCCCGTGAGTCATGGCCGCTGAGCCTGCACGTCTGGAGCCTGTGCCTCGCAACGGGAGAGGCCACAACAGTGAGAGGCCCGCGTATTGCAAAAAAAAAAAAAAAGTGAACATATAAGTAGCTTTAGTGTGTATGCTAATTTCTGTCCTTGGAGTTAGGTTAACCTGCTTTAGAAAGCTTGCTGGATGTTACAAACAAATCAATCAGGTGTTTTCTGTAGGCAGTGAGGTTTACTTGACACATCATAGTCACTGGAGCCAGACAGAGCAGGATATGAATCTCAGCTTTTCCACTGGCTATGTGATTTTTGATCATGTGTATAGCGGGGGTAATCTGCTCAGAGTTGTTTTAGGGGTGCAGATATTGTATTTAAATTACCTAAGCTCAGTGTCTCTTACATAGTAGGGTCTTGGTAAATACTAGTTTTCTTAATCTGTTTTTTTTTAATTTCCAACTTTTAACTTTAACAAATCTTAAACTTATGGAAAAGTTGCGAAATAGTACAACAAACAACCATATATTCTTCATCTAGATTTATCAATTAATATTTTGCTACATCTGCTTTATCTCTTTTTTTTCCCTCCCTCCCCACTTATTAGAGAGCTAGTTGCAGGCATGTGACAGCACCCTTAAGTACTTCAGCATGTATCTCTTACTTAGAATATTCTCCTACAAAATCATAATACTCTTACCTTATATAAAATTGTTATTCAGATTCCCCCAGTTATCTCCATAGAGCTTAAAAAAATGTCAAGATTCACTATATGATTTCACTGTACTTAGTAGTCAGGCCTCTATTACTTCCACTTACTTAGAAGAGTCCCCCAGCCATTTTTGCCTTAAGATTGTCATTAAAATGTTTGAAGAGTCCAGGCCCGTTGTTTGTAGAATGTCTTTCAATTTGGATTTGTTTGATTGACAACTCTTGATTAGACGCAAGTTAAAGGTTGTAGGCATTTTGGGAGTTCCCTGGCGGTCCAGTGGTTAGGACTCGGTGCTTTCACTGCCGGGCCTGGGTTTGACCCCTGATCGGGGAACTAAGATCCTGCAAATGGTGAGGTGCAAGAAGAAAAAACAAAAAGACTGTAGGTGTTTTAACATTTTAAATGCAATTGCTTACTTTCAGTGATTTAGTTCAGGAGGCACGAGATGTCATTTTGTTCCACCAGGAGGTGGTATTAAATATATTCTCTTGATTAGGGTGGTGTCTAGTAGGTTTCTAAATTGTGAAGATACTCTCCTTTTGTAAATAACAAGCCATCTGTGGGGTGATATCTTGAGACAGTGGGAATATCGTGTCTTCCAGTGTTCTTTCACCTGATGCTTTACGCATTGATGATTCCTGCCTGAGTCAGTTATTACCATAGCAGTTGTATAAGGGTGATTTTCTCTTCCTGTTATTCTTCTACATTTATTAACTGGATTTCTTTTGTAAAGAAGAGCTTCCCCTTTTCCTTTCCTTTTCTTTCTTTACCTGTTTACTCACTGTCAGTGTGGAGTCATGAATCCTCTCTCCACTCAGTCATCATTCATTTCAGTGCTCAGATGGTCCTGAGTTTGGCTCTTACTTCTGGGTTAGTACAGTTATAGCAGCGGTAAGCTTTTACTCCATTTGTAGCCTTGGAAGCTATGGGGATTCATGCAGGTATTGTCCCTTAGATCTTACTTCTGATGACCCATCTGTTCTTATTTTCTAGCAAATCACTGAATTGAAGAAAGAAAACTTTAACCTAAAGCTCCGCATCTATTTCCTCGAGGAAAGGATGCAACAGGAATTTGATGGCCCCACTGAACACGTCTACAAAACTGTGAGTGTCCTGCTTCTTGCCGCCATTCCCAGTGTCTTTTCTAACAGTCATTCCAAGCAGAAGTTTGATTAATACTTGTTCTCAGAGTTGGCATGAGTAGAGAGCACTGCTTTCACTTCATTTGAATTGATTACAGGGAGCATGAAGAGATAATAGGATGACCTTAATATTAAGCAAAAGGCGATACAAGATTAATTTTAAGGGAGTCCTTCTCTCTTCTTAAAGTGGGAATTCTGATTTACCATATCTCAATTGCCTTTTTCTCATTATTTATAATTTAGACAAAGACAGTGAAATGGTAGAGTGTCTTTGGAATTGAATCCTATTGTTACTGACTAACTTGTGTAACTGTAGGCAAGTCACTTCAGCTCTCTGGGCTTGCTTCCAGAGTTAAGTGATAATCCCTCTGTCTTGGGGTTATTTGTGTGGATTAAAATGAGTTGACAGATGAAAAGCCTCAGCACCCAGTCAGCGCTTGACAATGATCATCATTGTCTTCTTGGGGCTTCCGTGGGCGGCCCGAAGGTAGGCTTGTCATTTTTCCTGTGATCTGACTCTTCTGTATTCCTGGTGTGCCTGCTTATCACTGTCAGAAGAAAGAGTCTATTCCTATCTCAAGTCTTGACCTGGAGGTCTCTGCGTGAAAACAAACCTTGGTTCTGAAAGTTGAAAAAAGAACTTGGCTTTCTTGAAGAGACATGAGTATAAACAATATTTTAGTGCCCGTTTCTTGACTTTCTCTAGGAGATTAGCCCTTGGCCTGAGAATTCTTCCATTTTTTCTATTCGGAAGTTTGCACCAGTGGAAGCTTTTGAAGGAGGAAAAAGAACTCTCCTTGAGTTTTGGCGGATGGACTTAAATGGGCTTGTCTTGAAGAGGGATTGTACTGTACTTCTGGGCCTTTTCAACCATTGAAAAGCTCCCTTGTCCCTCAAGACACGAGTTCTCTTTCTTTATTGTGGGAGAGAAGGACAGTGAGGGTCTTCCCTATCTCTGGAAGGAAGTGGTGGTGCAATCAGAATTTTAAAGAAAACCCAGTAACCGAAAATATTTTGTATGCAAGTATGATAATCATGTATCTCAGAACGAATATGGGTGTTAGGACATCAAAGGAAGTTAATTGCCTCCTCCTGGTCGGACACCTGTCCTGGGCATTTGTGCATTCAGCAGCTTGTTTTAATTCTCAAGACAGTCCTGTACAGTGGAGGTGGTCCTCACCTTGCAGGAGAGGCAGCTGAAGCTCAGGGAAGATCAGCAGCTTGCTCCCTGTCGTATAGCTGCTGTGTGAGATGGGTTTTGGGCCCGGGTCTGCCCACCTCATTCTACTATACAGTTTCAGCTCTTCTTTTCCACTGTTTGGCTAGATGACTTGATTTAATTACACTTCTATTTAAATTTTAATTTTTTGGATAGGTGTACATGGTTCAAAATCAAAAAGCATAAAAGGTGTACACTGGAAAGACTTTCTTCCACCCTTGTCTCCTAGATTCCCTGGATCTAACCAATATCATTAATTCCTCAGGCAGAGAAATTTGATGTGTACACAAGCAAGCATCGTGTATGTACGTACATGTGTACAAACCCCCTTTTCACATAAATGCGAGCATGTTCTGCTTTGCACTTCGCATTTTTCCTTAACAATATCTTGAATGTCTTTCCTTAATAGTGGTTTAAGAGCGTCTGCATTCTTTTTTATAGTGATATTCCATTTTATGCTTATAAGGTGTCTTGATTTTTGGTTTAGACATTATGGTCGCCATGTATATAAGTTTATAACTTGAAGTATTGAGCTTGCAGAAAAAAGTCTAGTGGACCTGTTAGCAGTCCATTCTTTTAAATTTGCTGGGCTGGGGTGCCAACTGGTTCATCAGAAAGCAAAGCACTTAGAACATGATATCAGCTGTTACATAGAAGCCCTCTGCCCTTCAGAGAGCTGGAACAGGAATCTTCTCTTTGAAGGGTGTTTCTGCAGTTTTCACAAAACCACAGTTGAAGACATTGTGCACTGTCACTCAGTGTCCTTTATGCCAAGATCAGTTTCTTCTAGAAAAAGTTCTGCTGCAGAGATGACTTCTTTAGTTCCTGTTGTTTGACAGTGAAAAAAATAACACAGTCTGAGCCTTGTCTCGTAGCCTCTTCTCATTTGTTAGTTCATTCAATCCTCAAATCCACCATGTCAGGTGGGCTTTATGTTTTTCGTGTGACACTTGAGGGATCCGAAAGGAGACACCTGCTCTCTGACCTCCTGGGCTTGTGTTTCTAAGGACAGTTACAGGCTCGCACTTGCACTTTCATATTGGATGTGAGCAGGAAGGCAGGGCCTGTGTCTGCCTCGTCTACCGTGGTGGCCTTGGTGCTTAGCCTGTGCTTGGCCTGTCACAAGCCAAGGGGTTGGTGTATGTCTGTGAAGTGAAGGAATGAGTAAATAAACGAGTATCCACTGACTTGCCACGGTTTCCTCCTGGGAAGGAGTGGAGGCAGAATTTGAAGCCAGGTCCGTCTAGTCCCAAGGCTGTGGTCTTTCCATTCTGGCTGACTTCTCAGTCAGGGGTGCTCTTCCCCCCAGGGCTCCTTGGCTAAAAGGAGGTAGACCTGTCCTCGGAGATTGTAAACTTTACCGGAAATGGTATTTTTATTTAAAATAATACACATGTAGTATGGAATAAAATGTAAAGTTGGCATAAATTATTAAAATAAAGCAGGAGCAAGATTAGAGAGATCTTGGATTTACAGCAGTCCCCTGCAGGCTGCGCACTCAGACCTTCCTCTTTACTGCATGAATTCACCTAGTATTCCGTCTGGGGTACATCTGTGGACTGGTTTGCGAAGCTGATCTCTCCCCGCTGCCTCATGTTGTGACCCGTGTGCCAAAGAGTCTGTCTTTGGATTCTCACGTGAGTTACAAGCCCAGGACCATGTGTGTCTCCCTTTGTTCCAGTCACTTAAGAGGAAGACGGCTGGGGAACACTGTGGTGTCCCCTCTAGACAGCTGGCCCTGTGTGGTCACGGCTCTTTGGGAAGGGAGCACCCTGAGATCTTACACTGAAATGAGACAGGCAGTGATGTGGCTTCCTGCTCATCCATCCACAGGTTTTATGTTTTTGATGCTGTAACACATTCCCACTGCTACACCACCACATGCATGATTGCAAACAACCAGAAGTAATTGCCTTGGAATGGTAAAAGCAAGCTGCAGAATTGATTGTAAACTTGCCTGGTGGAGGGCAAACAATTTTTAAATCAGCCTCACTTGTATGACATTTGTGCCTGAACGTTTGAATGCTCGGGCTCTTAGAAGCTTGGAAAATTTACATAATTGTTCCAAGCCTTGAGAAATCCAGGGCCTCCTTTGGAGCCCACCAGTGTTCAGTAATTCCCTTTTCCCTGTGCCCCGAGGCTAATGAGGGTTTGAATCTAATATCTGTCTATTATGAGCATCACGGAGCCAGTCCGTGCTGAAAGCAGGTTTCCCACTATAGGCATTCGGATGTCCTGTGCTTCACACTGTTTCTTTTCTTTCCTAATCTTGTCTGGAAGAACATCGAGCTCAAGGTGGAAGTAGAGAGTCTGAAGCTGGAGCTCCAGGAGAGAGAGCGGCTGCTCCTCAAAGCCTGGTGAGTACCTGTCCCCCTGCCGCGAGCTCACAGGACGCCCAGGGTTCTGGTGGTGGAGGCTGGGTGCATCGGTACAAGAGAACCTTGTGTTTCTAAGCCAGTTCTTCTCCAGCGGGGCTCTGAGGACCGCGAGGAAATTTACATTTTTATTTAATTATTTTTCAACAAACTTTTAAAATGTAGCATACTTACAGGAAGATGAACCGATCGTAAGTGTACATACAGCATGATGATTTTCACAAAGCAGGCACAGCTGTGGGCCACCTTCCAGATCAGAAACCAGAACATCACCAGCCCCCCGGACGCTTCCTTTGTGCTCCCAGAATTTACCCTTCTCCCTCAAAGATAACCGCTGCTCACCGCTAGCATCCGCATTGCTTAGTTCTGCCTGGTTTTGAACTGTATAGAAAAGGAATCGTACACTGTGCACCCGCCCTTTTGTGTCTGGCCTCTTTGCTTAGCCATGTGTCTGTGAAATCCATCCCTGTTGTCAGTTACATCAGCAGCTCCTTCATCTTCATTGCTGTGAAAGGCTGGGGGGCCTCGGGGTCCTGAAGGACTCCTGCGGTGGGTGAGGCAGGGGGGCGGAGGGTGGGGCTTCAGCGGGAGGAGCTCGTTCTTGTATGTGTTTTATGTACTAGGGTCCCTTGTAATATTAGTTTATAAGAGGGGTTCTACTGCTTTAAAAAATTTGAAAACTATTACCTTAGTCAGTCAATCAGTTAATTAATTTAAATATTTATTGAACAACAAGCACAGTTCAGAGGATACAGTCTGTGACTCAGTTGGTCATTCATTCATTCATAAACATTTCTCGCGTAAGTGTGCCACACGCTGAGGACTTGAGAAGAGATGTCCCTTCCCTCAGGAGCTCATTGGAGACGGGTGAGCCTGTGAACGGGGTATGCTGGAGGTGCAGTGACAGAGGGCATTTGTGGGCACGGGGTGAGGCACCAAAGTGTGCTGAGTTTCGCTTGGTGAGAGAGGAGTAAGACTTCCCAGAGTTGACCCACCAAGGACCTGGCTGGAAGCTTACATGGGAACGCTTCATCTGTCCTAGCAGCAGAGCTCCTGCTGGGTACGGCTGCCCAGGGGCGTAGGGCCTTTGGCCTAGGGCACAGCTGCGCTGCTCTGGGCCAGGCCACACAATTCCTTTTATTGTCACACAGCCAGCAGCCGGCATGGACTGCTGTGGGCTCTGAGTAGACTAGAGGTTCCCTGGCCCAGGCTTCTCTGAGTTACGCTGACTGCACACGTGGTATTTTCTGAGTGAGTGAGTGATGAATGAATGAATGAACAAACTAGATTGACACTTTTTTTTTTTTTTTTGGCCATGCTGCTGGGCTTGCGTGATCTTTGTTCCCCATCAAACCCGGGCTCAAGGCAGTGAAAGCGCTGAGTCCTAACCACTGGACTGCCAGGGAATTCCCTTAACACGTTGTTTTTGTTGGTTGCCTTTGTTGTTGTTGTTGTTTGGAAGCACATCGTTCTCTGGGCAGGAAGTCAAATTGACTTTACCAAGCCTAGAAGTCAGTAGCAGAATTCTGTCTGTTTCCTACTCTGTTCACCCTGCCTGCTGCAGATCTCAGCCAGGACTTGTTTCTAGCCAGGCGTGTGCACATGGAAACCCGGACTCAAAAAGGCCACGTGCATGCCTCAGTACCAGCGCACCAAGCTGAGCGTTTGGGGGCTGGTGCCCGTGTTTGTATGCACAGATTTTCCAGCCGCCCAGACTGGTGTCCAAGGCCCTTTTTGGTCTGACCAGCTTTATTAATTTATTCAGAAAATATTTATCAAGCAGTTGTCGTGTGTGGCACTGGCCTAGGTTCCTGGAAATAGAGCCGTGATCCAAACAGACACATGGGGCTTACATTCTGGAAGGAGTGATCGGGATAGAATACTTGGAGTAATAGATATATAAATACAAGTTGGGAAAAGAGCTGTGAGCGAAAGGGAGGAAGCTAGGAGAGTTAGAGCAGCAGGAATAGGTCCGTAGCTGTAGGTGTGTGGCCGGGAAGGTGGCATTTGAGATGAGATTGGGTCTGGCGGTAAGTAGGCCTTGACCAGGGGGAAAGGGTGGAGAAGGTGTTGAAGGAGGAGGGACTGTGCAGGTCTCAGGAGATACGACAGGTCTAGGGGGCTCGGTCTTGTCTTGCAGGGTCTTGAGGCCTCACTAGAGATTTTGGTCTTTATCCTGAGCTCAGATGGAAAACAGTCATGGGTTTTAAGCAGCTGACACAATCAGGGCTTTGTTTTTTCAAAGGTCACTCTGGTTGCTGAGTGGGGAATGTTTTGTGGAGGGAGCCAGGGTGGAAGCAGGGAGTCGAGTTAGGAGGCTGGGCCAGTAGTTTAGGCAAGAGATTCGTGATGAGCTCCATGGGGGGACTGGGGAGATGCTTGGGAAGCAAAGTCCACAGGGCTTGGTAATGGTGGGAAGGGCGATGTCCAGGATGCCTTCTAGGGCAGGGGTTCTGTTTAAGAAAGTCACAGTGACTTCACTGCTCCAGCTTTCTCTCCACCAACACTTTATCCCAGTAGCGCACAGGTACTGAAAATGTCCTGCCCCTGCTGCTCTAGCTTTGCCTTGGCAGGTCTCTTCTGCTTCCCGTCCCCTCCTGGCCCAGATGCCTTTCCTGTCGCCTCCCCTCCATAAAGGCTCATGCTGAGTCCCGTGGCTGCCCGTGGTCCACATCTCAACCTCTGTACAGACTGCTCTGGCATATAATGGCAATCCCATGTGTATGTAACACTTTACAGTTTATAAAACGCTTTCACATCCATTTATTGATACATTCCATCATTATCCTGGGAGCTAGGCAACTTTCTAGGAAAACCTTTTGTAGCGGGGGGAACTTAGGCCTGGAGACGGGAAGGACCATGACAAAATCACTTAGAAAGATCAGAGCTGGGATTAGAACTCAAGTCCCTGACTTTTAGCCTAGCACTAGGTTTCATGTTCTTTATTTTCATGTATGTGATTCTCACTTCTCTAACATGACTGTACATCTTGTGAGGCCAAGAGCCTGCTCCCCTACTTGAGTGGAGATGGGGCCAGTGGAAGGGGCAGGGGCTCTGGGTTGGCTCTGCCAGTAGGTGGGTCTTTGGCTTCTGAGTCTTGGCTTCTCAGCTGTTCCTACTTCATGGGGCCTTTGTGAGAATTACCTGCCACGGGCTAGGTGCCCTGTGCACCACACGTCTGCTAAAGGTGCCTTTCTTTACCCCGAAATGCCCAGCACCTGTCACAGGAAAAGCCCCTGCTTTTTCTAAAAAACCATAATTAGAATGGAAAGAGTCAAGAGGAAATGTTGAGGGTTAGAGAGGGTAGTGAGGGTGGTGTTCATAGACAGTTCTGTCTTGTATTGGGTGGAAAGCTGGATTAGACCAGTTTCTGTAAACCTTTCCTCTCCTTAGGCCTTGCTGTCTATCTCATCTGTTGCCCCAGATTCTGTAAAGAGAGAAAGGGCAGAAGGAGAGAACGAATGTTTACTGAGATCCTGCTTTGCCCCAAACCCTGCGCCTGGCACTTGACATGCTTTATTGCAGTTGATTTTACAACAGCTGTTTGAGGCAGCCAGTGTTCCCATTTGAGTGGAAAGAAAACTGAGGCTCAGAGGAGTAGGAAGTCTTGCCCAGGTTGGTGACAGAACTGGGACTGGCCTGGTCTGAGCTCGCTCTGCCTTGCTCTGGAGTAAGTATATAGTTTGCCGGCTTTCTATTCTTGTATTTCTCACTTACAGTAAGGGGGCATTAAAAACGAAAGCAGACATATTGTCGGGAGTAAATTTTATCTCTGTGGCTTTAAAACACAAATAAAAACAATAATTCCATCAGTAGGGGAAAATTGCGCCATACTGCTGAGTATAAATTTTATTGCTACAGAGATACAGAGATGATAAATGAAAAGTTGGAACATTTGTTATTGGGAATATATTTTATTGGTATAACTAAAGTGCAGCCAAACTGAGTAATACCAGTACTTGTTAAAAATTGTGGTCAGCCCCTCGACGATGTATATGATTCAGACTGCAAAACAGAAATGTTTGATCTGGGCTGATAGGAGGGAGCCGGTGTATTTGCACGTGCTAGGTGGTGGGGGGGGGGGGGGGAGGCAGTCGAGCGGGCCATTTTCTAGAGAAGTCTCTATGAAGCCCAAGGGCTAAAACATTTCTGGTGGTTAGTGGAAATTTGGGACTGGAAAAATCCTGTGTCCAAGGCTCAGGAGGGAAAAGCTTCTAGTACAGAAATCTTCCAGCCATGTATAATGCCCCTTGAGGAGTGGTGGAAGTGATTGTGAATCATTGTGAATTCCAGACAGTACTGATCAGGAAATGAGCTGAGGGAGTGGCGGCTCAGGACGTTTCATAGCAGTGATCAGGAGGTGACCGTGGTGGTCTTAGTTCTGGCCAGAGAGGATCCATTCTCAGCTCAGATGCCAGCAGAGGCGGTGGAACGAGGCCTCTCACAGCGGCGCAGCAGGGGCCAGTGCTGCGGTGGCCTCGGGGACAACAGGCCAGCAGGCAGCACTCAGATCAGAGAGGAAGGGCACCGCGCTACGGCCACCGCATGTGTTAGCACATTAGTTCTAAGAGGTAATCATCTCATTTTTCAAATGAGGAAACTGAGGTGTAAGAGGTAATTTACCCAGAGTCACGCTGAGGACATAATAGAGTCAAAATTTGGAAGCAGATCTGTTCAGCCTCAGAGCCCCTGTTCTTTCTTTCCAATTGTTCACATTGAATTCCATTAAAATGATATCATGACACTGGGGCCTTCTGAAGGCTTATTGGTGAAAGGAAACAAGATATGAATAAAGTCTTTATTTGCAGGCGACTCATGTTCGAGGCAGCAAGGATGGCTCTCTTGACTTTGCATTGTTCTCAGTCAGAAATTCACATGGCCTGTGCATGTGAGTGTCTGATCACGTGGCCCCTGGTTGGGAAAATGTTATATACCCTTAAAGTAGGGCATGGGAGGCTGGTGGTGAATAGACTTATCCTTTTGCAGCTTTTCTGAAAAGCTAGCTTTAGCTGGAGCCGTCTCCTTCATCATTCTGCCTTCTGGAAACCCGCAGTCATTTTAGAAATCTGATGAGACCTGCCTCTGAGTCTGTGTCTCACAAATTCACATCCGGCGCTGTATTTCGAGAACCAAAATGAAAGGCGTCTGTGGTCGTAGCGCTGTGTCTGGTGTTGGTGGGCCAGCCCCACCATGCTGGTCAAGCAGAGAGAATGTTCCACGATGCCTGGCGATGTGAAGTCTGCCTTTTATGTTGGAGGTGGTGGAGGGCGGGTAACCTCCTCTCCTCAGGCCCTCAGTTGCCGCTCGTGCTTGCCGAGTGGTCGTGCTGTGTTTGAGATGCTCCTCCCTCCAGTGGCAGAAGACCTTTACCTGCAGGTTTATTTTCGTTGTCTCCAGCTCCTTGCGCACTGGTTTGTCACACCAGCGCCCTGCCTTTCCTGCCGCCGGTGGAGGTGTGCTTTATCGGAAGTTTCGTGGTGGGGAATTCGGCAGTAGCTGTCGAGTGTCTTAAAAACGAGCTTATCCTTTAACCTAGTAATTCCCTTTCTAGGAGTTGACCCTAAGAAGATCACTGGATAGTATGCGAACTATATGTATATATCATATATATGTGTTTTATTTATTTATTTTTTAAAAAAATTTATTTAATTTATTTTTGGTTGCGTTGGGTCTTTGTTGTGGTGTGCGGGCTTCTCATTGCGGTAGCTCCATCTTGTTGCGGAGCACGGGCTCTAGGCGCACGGGCTTCAGTAGTTGTGGCACGCGGGCTCAGCAGTTGTGGCTCGTGGGCTCTAGAGCGCAGGTTCAGTAGTTGTGGCGCATGGGCTTAGCTGCTTTGCGGCACGTGGGATCTTCCCGGACCAGGGCTCAAACCCGTGTCCCTTGCGTTGGCAGGCGGATTCTTAACCACTGCGCCACCAGGGAAGCCCCTATATATGTGTTTTAATTGAGATGTAATTGGCATATAACATTGTGTAAGTTCAAGGTATACTGCACGGTTGACTTGATACATTTATATATTGCATTATCTGTGCTTTTGAATTACAAATCTTAATTTAAAAAAAAAAAGCTCAGCACAGGTCTGTGGGAGAAGTGACCAACAAATATTCTTTGTCTCTTTGGAGCGGTTGGAATCACCATCTGACTGTCACTCTTGTGCATTTTATGCCTTTGCCTCTTTTTGCAGCAAAGCAGTTGAGAGCCTCACCGCAGGGGGTGGCTCTGAAATTCAGCGGGTGAAGGAAGATGCTCAGAAGAAGGTGCGGCAGGTCGAAGAGCTCCTAACCAAGAGAATACTCCTTTTAGAAGAGGCAAGTCCGGACTTCCCTGGCCGTCCAGTGGTTAAGACTCTGTGCTTCCACTGCAGGGGGTGTGGGTTTGATCCCTGGTCGGGGAACCAGATCCCGCATGCTGCGTGGTGCGGCCAAAAAAAAAGAGGCAAGTCTGAAAGCCCTGAGGAGAACGTGTTTCCTACAGCGGGTTCGTAACCGAGTGGGCAGAATTTTGTTCCTCTTGTCGTAAACTGTCAGGGTTTCAGCAGGGAGAAGAGCCCCCCGTTGCTGAGCACCTCTTGCGCTCCAACCCCGGTCTAGGCACTTTGCGTATGGAATTTATACCCTTACACCCTGCGCGCTGGCCTTTATCGTCTCCATCCTCTAGATGAGGACACGGAAGTACAGAGAGAAATACTAACTAGTCCACGTTTAGTCCCGGATTTAAGCTGATTTTACAGCCTGTGTCCTGACTGCAACACCACCCTTCTTTTTATCTAGTTTAGTTCCTTTACTTTACAGAAGAGGGAGCTGAGGCCTGAGGCCCAGAGAAGGGAGGTGACCCGCCTAACACAGCTAAGCCTGGAGCCAGGTTTCCTGACTCGTAGGCCATGCGTGGCCACGCAGCCCCTGTCCCCAGAGCCCAGCCTCCATCCCTCCATCCCTCCATCCCACCTGTGCCAACTGCCTGCTTCCTCTCGGGGAGCCGCTGTGTGTAGCTCTTCTTTCCCCCCATTCTCAGCCTGTGGTGGGAATCAGGACGCTCCTTGGCCAAACAACTTTATCTCCTAGATGTTGAAAAGCTTTCCTCCATATTAAGCTCGTCTTCGAGTGATACCAGCTCCTTTTAATTCTTGATCTTTGAAGTCTGTTGTTTCTCTACCCAAAACCCTGATTCTTCTTGGCAGATAAGAGGAGAAATGACACCACAAAGCACTTCTAGATACAAAGAGCAGATTCATTTGTACTGTATTTTACAGCTTATAGTGGTCTTTTCCATTTGTCATGTTCACATCGGCCCCCTGGGGGTGTGTAGCTCCTAGGTCCAAACTACAGATGAGACCGGCTCAGAGAGCTGCGAAACTTAGTGTTGGTCATAAGCAGTAGAGCTGAAACCAAAAGGAGGGTCTGCTGAGCCCGAATTCTGAACTTTAGTTAAAATGTAATTCTGAGACTTCTAAGAGACTTAATCTGTTGGTTCAGTCATCTTATTTTTCCCAGTAAGTGCTTCCCCAGGTTTTAGGGTAGCAGCGTGACTGACAGTACCGGGCTGAATCCCTGCTCTATCACTAGCTTGTCACCTTGGAGAAGACATTTGCCTTCTCTGAGCCTCTGCTGCTTCATCTGTGAAATGAGGCCAGTGGTGTCTGCCCTGCAAGGGTAATTGTAGCACCCGCAGTGAACTAACGATTTACGGAGGGCTTACCATGTCTGAGGCACCCTTCTCAGCCTTTTCATACACTGACTTAGTTTATCCCTTCAGTAAACGTATGAGGTAAATGCTTTGACTATCCCTTTTTAAGAAAAAAACCAAAAACATGATGACACAGGCACAGAGTGGCCAAGTCACTTGGCGCAAGGTCACCCAGGTAGTAAATGCCAGGTGGTCTGGCTGTAGAGCCTGCATTCTGGGCTGGTCTAGTCTCTCTGTCAGTATGTAACTTTCTAGGATTGAGTGAGGATCAAAGATAGTATAAGTAAAGCTCCTTGCTCAAAGCACCGTGGAGGGAAGGGCAGGGAAGAGGAAGCCAGCGTATTTTGAGCTTCCTATGACGCAGCAGGCATTTGACAGTCTCCCAGCAACTCTTTGAGACGGTGGTTATCCCTGTTTTATAGGTTAGGAAACGGGCTCAGAGAGGTTAAGGGACTACTCAAGGTCACCCAGCAAGTAAGTGGTGGGAGAGCTGGGTTTTGAATCCAGTTCGATTTGCCTTTCATCTTTGTGATGCAGTCAGAGGCAGCGGCGTGAGGGCTTGGAGACTCACATCTGCTATCCGGTCCCTTTCCTGAGCACCAGGACCTTTTTCCCCAACACAGACGCTGCCTGCGTGATTTAGGCAATTTCCTTTTTGGCTTCTCTGAGCTCTCAGGAAGAACGTAAGAGTTTTTTACCACCTAAATCACCTTGGAGATACAGAAAATGCACTTTAGAGTTGTGTAGTCATTATCTTAAAAATAGTGAGGGGGCAGTGGGGTGTGGGAAGAATTTGTATGGAGATTATGGTGACTCCTAGGAATTTATGTGTGTTTAGGTATCGAGAGGCACATTTCTCCTCGTTCTCATTGAAACTGTAAATATTGATCAGATTTTTCAAAACCCAAAATACGGTTCTTGTAGAGTCTTTTCCATTGGAAATGCCTATTACTCTTCAGGATACAAGAGGGGAAAAGTAGCTGGTGAATGTATTTATTACTGATTCTCCCCATGTGTAGTACAATTCAGAGAGGGGAAATGTGCTGGAGAAAAAGTCATAAATATTTATATTTTAATCCACTTTCCTTTCAAAGTGTTCCCAATTGTATTGAAAAATTGCATCAAATGTGTTTAATTTAACTCTAGGATGTGAAAGTCGCCCAAGCAGAGCTGGAAAAGGCCTTTGCTGGAACAGAAACAGAGAAGGCTCTTCGGTTAAGCTTGGAAAACAAGCTTTCAGAGATGAAGAAGATGCACGAGGGGGATCTGGAGACGGCTCTGGTCCTGGAAGAGAAGGACAGGTCTGGCTCTTACCCCTGTGATGCTCTGACATCCATTTACCTGGCAGCATGATCCAAAAAAAACGGAAAGAGTTGTTGCCTTCCTACCCTTTTCCCCTTCTTTTTCTACTTGTTCCCCATAGTGAGAAAACTAGGGATAAAATCAGGGTGAAAGGGAAAGGAATAGGGTAGTGATATGAGGACAGAGATAGAATTAGTAGACAGAAGTTCATGCTGAAAAGTTCTACTCAGATACTAAATTTAGCATTCAGGTTTTGGCTATAAGCTTCCTGGTAGTCAAAGGAAAAAGGGAAAAACAATTTTGGTGGACATAAGATTCACATTGCTCACAAGACAAAACAAGCTAGTAACTCAGGAGAAGCCCAGTTTTACTTGTCATTGTCAGAGAGACATTTCTCTTGTAGATTTTCCCAAAGGGAGTAGTAAGTGACTCCATCCCCACAGTAAAATACTAGTGAATTTTTTGTGACCGTTTTCCATCATGTCTTTTAATGCAGGCTGAGGGCCCAGATTAGTACAGTGCGAGGGACCAAAACAATGTAGACCAAGTACAGAGCTCTTCAATGGTCCAGAAATAAAACATGTGCCGTTTGGTCCAGAGAAGTGCGTGGGCCATACGGCTTTTCGGCAATCTTAAATGCCCTTTATGTCTTGCAACCAAACTTTGAATCAAAACTGGTCAGGAGAGGGTGGAGGTTTTATTCTTTACCGTTTTTGCATTTTGATACTCTTGCCTTGCTTTGGTGGTTACTAAGTGGAAGGTTGAGTTAACTAAACAAAAGTGAGACTTCCGGCTAACCTCTGGCCCATCCATTGAAGAGCCAAGCTAGTTTGGAAGTCGACAGAAATTGTTCTAAAGCGCGATCAAGGAACTGGAAGAGTACAGCCTGGCCGAGTGTCGCGGTCTGGAACGGGGGCGGGGCGATAGGAGGAGCTGGGGAGAGGGAAGCTGGGGCAGGTCCTGTGGGCCTTTTGGTAGAGTTTGGGTTTTGTCCTCAGGGCATGTGAGGAGCCACTGAAGAGCTAAGGATGGGGGTGGGGCGAATGACAGGATCAGATATAAATTTCGAGCCCTCCCTCTGGCTGCCCCCTGGAGGATGGATTGGCAGGGGGGATGATGCTGAAGTTCAGATAAGAGGACCGAGGTGACAGAGCTCGGGTTGGGGAAGAGCAGGCAGAGACACTGGGAAGGTTGGACTGGCGTGATGGCTTGAAGGGCTTGATGGCTGCTGGACCTGTGGATGAGGGAAGAGGCCGCAGAGGTTCCCCCGACCCAGGTCCTGAGCGTGAGCAACCGTGGGATGGGAGGGCAGTTTGCCGAGTTTGTGGGAAAAGGGGAGAAAGAGGAGATGTTTTGGGGTGGAGGAGGTGGGAAGATGAGCTTTCAGTTGGGACACATTGGGTTGAGGGATTGCAGGCACCAAGAGGAGAGTCCAGGAGATGCTGGGCCTGTGGAGTGAGGCCTGAATTAAAGGAGATGCAGGTTCATTCCTTCCCCAGCTGCTGAGCCTAGCCCCGGGCTGGGTGCCAGGAATGCAGAGGTGAACACTGTCTTCCTTATATGGAGCTCCCATGTGGGGGAGGAAACACGCGTTAAAAACAGAAAGTCACGATTGGTGCTGGAGGTAAGTTCCGAGTCTGGGCTGTGACAAAAGCCAGGGAGTGATCAGCTCTGCCTGGGTGTGGGGCAGGGAGAGCTTAGGAGAGGAGAACTCTGGGCTTGGGGTGAGGCACCCTCAAAGGTGGGACGCGTGGCACAGTTTAGAGCAGCCTCGGTCCCTGTTAGCATACGCTGTAGAAGCTTGGTTGCCCATCGTTTTGGCAGACGGAGCCCTTTTGGGGAAGGGTTAATGCTTGCTGAGTACTGACTGTGGTCCGGGCAGTGGGGTCTCCATGGACGTGGGTGATCAGGTCGGGGCCTCCCTAAGGCTGCCTGCTCCTGGGGTCTCCTACCGGTCCGGCTGGGGAGGCACCGAAACGTGATGTGTCAGTCCTGCAAGTGCACCCGTCTCTCAGGGATAGAGATGCCTCAGGCACACTCCCGGCAGCCAGCTCTGGGTTTCTGCCCGCTCGCTTGGGTGTGGCCCTCTGTGGTGGAACTCTTCTGGGCCTAGGATCAGTGTGTTCCGTCCCTGAAGGCAGGCCTGCCCAGGAAGCTAAATTGAGGTCAGAGGTGTGAGTGAATTGGATGGAGCAGGGGCCCTTCGTCACGCCCCGGTGAGCTGGATCCAGGTCTGCCGCGTGACTGACCACCACCGCTGAGCAGGGCCCTCACCAGGACGGACGCTGCCCGTGTCCTGGCCTCCCGCCGCCCTTTTCAAAGGTGCATGCTTTAGCTCCTTGATTTCCTTCAACTGGACCTTACAGCTAGTCCGTATCTCTAAGACAGTCAGCCTTGAGGAGCCCTGCAGGTCAGTATGGCCAACAGACATATTTTATTTGACCCAAACAGTACTTTGAAAAGATGGAATTCGTTGCCGATGTTAAAAAAAAAACAAACGCCTAATTTCACGTGAAAGTCTAGATTTCCAGCTTCTCTTGAAAACCTGGAAGGCGTGGCAGGACTGGGCCAGGGGCTTGCTGGACTGAGGCTGCTCTCTTAGGCGGGCTGGGGCACTAGGCTGGCTACAGTCCCCACAGGCCTTCCCTGCTCATTTCCATCCCTGTCGAGAACTTGCTTTAAGGTCACTAAAGCAAGTCAATTTTATCGAAGTGTAAGTTGCACGCAGCACGACACATCCATTTTAAGCGTATAGTTTGGTGACTTTTTACCTCTCCAGTTGACTGTGTGATGATTTCAAAGTTGAACCCCTAGAGGGCAGTCTTACTCCTCCGAGTTTTGCGGGGCACCGCGCTGGTGCTGCCCGGTTCCCTCTGTACCCAATTATTTTAGTCCTTTTGGGGCGCCATAACAAAACACCACAGATTGGGTAGCTTACAAACAATAGAAGCTTATTTCTTACAGTTCTGGAGGCCGAAAGTCCGAGGTCAGGGCGCCAGCATGGTTGGGCGACGGCCCTCTTCCGGGTCGCAGACTTCTTATTGTGTCCCCACCTGGTGGAAGGGGTGGGGGATCTTTCTGGAGTTCCATCTGTGCTGCCATTCATGCGAGTTCCACCCTCAAGATCTTATCTCCTCCCGAATGCCCCACCTCCTAATCCTGTCACCTTTGGGGGTTAGGATTTCAGTATAGGAATTTTGGGTGGACACAAATTTTCAGATACTCAAATACGCATTGCTAGGCGCTTTAACTGCTTTTAGCTCACTCCTCACCTTCGCCTTGGGAGCTCGGGAAGCTCTCTCAGACTTCCAGGCCTTTGCTCTTTCTACCCTACTGAGTTGCTTTCTAGGCTTAGCTGGAGGGACTCTTCTGAGAGTCCTTTGACAAAATGCTAATTGCTCAGTGTTTTAAAAAAAAATAATTATAGCCATATAGCCACTGTTATTTGTTGAGTTCTGCCATGTGCCTGGAGTAGTGCAGCATTTTAAATAGCTTATCTCCATTCCACAGAAGCAAGTTACGGCCACTTTATAGCCGAGGCAGTGCAGGCTCAGAGAGGTTAAATGACTTGGCCGTGGTCAGGGGTAATTCGGTGGCCCGGAGAAGGGTGTGCTCAGCTCCTCCTGAGGAGGGCCTCTGGGGTCTTGAGGGGATGTAACGCCTCACTGGCGGTGGCGGGATGAATGGGTGTTTATCAGGTGGATGCAGGAGCGGAGGTGTGAAGGTCATTCTGGGTAGAGGGCGTGGTGTGCGCAGGGCAGCCCAGCTCCCGGACAGGCTTGGAAGGGAGGCCCTGAGAGCCAATGAAGAGGGTGTCTGTTTCCTGTGAGAGGCGCGACGGACGCCGTCAGCAGCACCTCTGATCTACTAGGCCCTAAAAGACAGGGCCGCGATCGCCTTGCTGAGGAGTTTGGCCTTTATTTTGGAAGCCAGTCTGCTTTAGACTTGGCCCTGGGAAGCCTTGGCGAGACGCTCTCTGGTTTTCACGCTCACTGGAACCATTCTGCTTTACTGGTCATGTTTGTTGAGTCTTACTGACAGATTCCTTAGGGAGAGATTTCTTGCCCCTCCCCACCCCCCGCCCCCCAAATTCATAATCCACTGCTGTCGATGGTGGGGGCCAATGAAAGTCTTTGAGTGGGAGTGTGACTTGATCAGACCGTAGTCTGGCAGCTCAGAGGATGGATCGACCAGGGCCGGGCTGGAGGCGAATGCTGGCCCCAAATCTCCCACCTGCAAAATGTGGTTCCGTTTATGTTCGATCGTTGGACGCGTCTACTTTGAAGATGTCTGGCCCTGTTACCTACCTCCTCCTGCTACACTGAGCTAAGAGAACAGCTTAGAATTAATATTTAAATTTTGTTCTCTTTCAGACTGATTGAGGAGTTGAAGCTGTCTTTGAAGAGCAAAGAAGCTTTAATTCAGTGCCTGAAAGAGGAGAAATCTCGGATGGCATCTCCAGATGAAAACGTGTCATCTGGAGAGCTCCGAGGACTTTCTGCTGCTCTGAGGGGAGATGAGGAGAGAGGGACCGAGGTGAGGTGACGGGACATGGAGGGGGACTTTAATTAGCAGACCTGATCCCCCTGTGGGAAATGGATGCACATTCAGTCCCCAGGGTTCGCACACAGTGGCCTTCAAAATATTAGCTCCCTGTTGTCTGCTGAGGAATTACCAGAAAGCTCCTTTGTCAGGGGCCCTGGCATTTCTTTTATCCTTCCAGTCTCGTGTTCATGTAGAGTTGGTTGGAAAAAAACAGTCCAGGGACTTCCCTGGTGGTCCAGTGGTAAAGAATCCGCCTTCCAATGCAGGGGATACGGGTTTGATCCCTGGTCAGGGAACTAAGATCCCACATGCCTTGGGGCAAATAAACCCGCAACTACTGAGCTTGCGCGCCTCAACTAGAGAGCCCACGTGCCACAAACTAGGGAGCCCACACGCCCTGGAGCCTATGTGCCACAACTTGAGAAGAGAAAAACCCGCACGCCACAACTAGAGAGCCCGTGCGCCACAACGAAAAGCCTGCGTGCCACAACTAAGACCCTATGCAGCCACGCAGCCAAAAAAAAAAAACCAAAAACCCTTTAAAACAAACAAACAAACAAAATAGTCCACACCTGCACGCCTCTGTTTTCCTATGGGTTAATTTGTTGATGCCCGGGGACTTTATTTGCACCCACTGGGTTTGGTTTGTCTCTGTGGTTAGAGGCAGACTTGAGGCCACCTTCGGTTGGAAACTTCAGAGGCAGCGGGGAAGGGAAATAACTTGTATCGGGCCTGGCAGCACTCGAAGGGTGTCAGCGTGCACCTCAATTAATCCTGGCACCTTGCAAGGCAGAGATCACGGTCCCCTCGTCGGGTAGAGAAACACGCTCAGAGGCGTCGTGATATTTTCCCAGGCTCCAAGAGGTGGGTCGCTGGTAGAGACCCCAAAGCCCTCCTGGACCCCTGCCCCCCCTCCCCCAGGCCACCTCCATGCCCAGCTGTTTTGAAGTGGGTGGGCAGGCCTGGAGGTGCAGGCAGGCCTGGTAGCGGCTTTCTGGTCCTGGTTGGACCCAGGGTGGCTGCCGTGTGTGGTCCCTAAACGCCAGGGGACGTCTCAGCGCTCATGGATCGTCTCAGTCGCTTTGTGGAGCAGGGTCTCCTTTGTCCCGACCACAGCAGCGAACCCTCCGGCCTCCCCGGCTGGTTGTTGGCTGTGATTAGCCCACGTCTGCTCCTCCTTCCGGCCCTTCTCGCCCCGCGGGCGCTGTGCTTCAGTGGCTTTTGCGCCGTCCCGTAGCTCTTTGGTTCACGCTCCATGGGGCTGGTGGTCAGCCCGTGCGGGTTGCTTGTCTTTACATTTTCTTAACTCGGGTGCATTTCCGGGGAGACAGAAGGAGTGGATGATTGTTTTCATGAGCTCCTCAGCAGTGGGGTGGGGAATGGAAAGTAAATGCAGTGCTCATGCTAACCGTTCTGGGGAAGCTGCTGGATGGTGGATCCCTTCCGAGCACCAATGAATGCCTTTTCTTAGGCTGCACAAATGGAGGAGGAGAAGGAGAGAAATCGCTTTGAAGAGAGGATCCAGGTATGTTGACACAATTTTTACAGACATATTGAGGATTTATCCCTGCCTCTTGCTTTCTTCTGAGTGCAACAGATAATCCTGTGTGACAGTAGCTGTCACTCGTTGAGTCAAGCTCTAGGTGTGTCAGAGAGGAGGGTTTCGTAGCCTTCACGATAACTCTGGAGTAGGCATTCCCATTTTGCAGATGTAACACATGGGGCTCAGAGAGGTGAGGCTCCGTCCCCAGGGTCACAGAGTTGGCAGAGGTGTAGCAAGGATTCAGACCTGCCAGGCCAATCGCAGAGCCACTGCTGCAGGGTCCCCTAGTCACGGCGGCCACCATTTGTGTAGCGCCTGCCAGTGTAGAAAGTGCTTTCACGTCCATTATCTCATTTGATTCTCACAACAGCCCGGGAGGGAGGCAGCGGTGAATATCTTTAGAAATGAACTCAGACTATAAATGTATATATTCGGTCTCCATCAAACCAAATTCTCTGCTGGCTTTTGTAGCATTAAGGAGTGAAATTAATGATCTGTCATTTCCCCCAAATAACCTGCTACGGTTTCAAAGGCTCTGCTGTGACTGTATTCAGATTCCAGAAGGCATTGGAGTCCTTTCCACGGGAGTAGCTGTCATCGTCTTAACTGATCTGATCCCCTTCCTACACCCAGCCCTGTTGCCGCGAGTGGTAAAGCAGTAACTTGGAGCTGATGCCACGATTCTCAGCTCTACTTGGGAACATTAATCACAGGTTGACAGGAATGATAGAATAACTGCGTTTGAGTGTGCTCTTAAAGTTATATTTACAGTGCATTTTGGTTAAAATGCATCAACTTAGTGAATCTTTTTCTAATCTAATTTAGGCACTTCAGAAGGACCTGAGAGAGAAGGAAAGAGAAATTGCTACGGAAAAGAAAAATAGTTTAAAGAGGGATAAAGCCATTCAGGGTCTAACCATGGCACTAAAGTCAAAGGAAAAAGAGGTATGTCTGATACACCTGAAGTGAGACTTTTCTTTATTAGCTTCTGTGACAGGCCTGTCTTACCCTGAATTTTTAGCTTTAGGTAAAAAGTTTATAAGAGAGGGAGGGAGGGAGACGCAAGAGGGAAGACATATGGGGATATATGTATATGTATAACTGATTCATTTTGTTATAAAGCAGAAACTAACACACCATTGTAAAGCAGTTATACCCCAATAAAGATGTTAAAAAAATAAATAAATGAAACTCAAAAAAAAAAAGTTTATAAGAGAGCTGAGATGAGTATAGAAAGTGGGGAAAGGGTCCTGTAGTCAATTAGAAGTTCTTTTGTAGAGTAATTCAGTGCTGTCCAGCATGATTATAATGCGAGTTATGTATGTAATTTAAAATTTTCTAGTAGCCACATTAAAAGAAGTAAAAAGAAACAAGTGAAATTAACTTTAAAATACATACATGCCAGATGTCAACATGTAATCAATAAAAGAAAAATAGCAATGAGGTATTTAACATTTTTAAACTCTGACTTTTGTCACCGTATTGGACAGTGTGGGTCTAATCTTTTGAAAGACAACAGAAAATTGAGATAAAGGAGTTTTGGGAGGCTAGGCCATGACTGCGACATCTCACCTGGGTGGTCTGCAGGCTCCTCAGATCCGGCACTTTCTCAACAGACCCATCACCTCCATCGCCGCCCCCATCTCACCATCCTACTCCATTTTCTCTGCTCTTGCCTGCGTTGGTGGCACTACTGTATCCCTAGCCGTGCCAGCCAGAAGTCGCCCTTGACTTCCGCTTGTTGCCTTTGGGATCCAAGGTGGTGGCTCATGGTTCTTTGCGGTTCTCCTGTCATGAGTATAGCCATCAGTTATGTCTCAGTAACTCCTCGGCACAGATACAGAGAAGAAAACACAGCTCTGCTTGCCAGTCTAGTGGGGAAAAAAGACAGCATGAAGGTGTTGTGATTGAGGGAAGTGCAGGGGGCTGTGGAAGCAGAGGGAAGGGGGCCTGGTCCAGGTTAGGGTGTGGATGCGGGGAGCGAGGAGCGGGGAGCGCTTCTTCCTGGAGGAGGTGTCTGAGCTGAATCTTAAAGGAGGACCAGGAATTAGCTGGGAAGGGAGGCGGAGACTGGGAGGCCATTTCGCGCAGAGGGGAGAATGCTGGTCAGAGCCTTACGTTAGGAAAGAGCCCCTTGTGTGTTTGTGGAAACAGAACAGTTTGAGGTTCTCAGAGCATCAAGCGCAGAGCTGAAGTGAGGTGAGAGAAGAAGCTGGAGGGGTTGCAAGGGGCAGCGGAGGTGGTGGAACTCAGAGGGTAGCAAGGCCACTGAAGGCTCCGAGCGGAGGGGTGTGGTCACGTTTGCGTCCGAGAGCAGCCTGTGGCTGTACTGGGAAAGGGGACGGCGGAAGGGCGAGAACGGAGGCAGGGAGGCCAGTAGGTGAGGTGAGAGCCCCCTAATTCAGAAAGGCTGAATTAGAGCAGCGGTCACAGTAAGTAGGAGTGGAGGGGTGGGGAGTATTCAAGAAATACAACTGGAAATAATTAAAAATTAGAAGTGAATTTGGGGAACTTTGATGATTAGACGTAGGACTCGGGAGAAGGAGCAGTCAAGGGTGACTTCTGGCTGCGTGACTGGGGATATGGTGTGCCACCACCTCCCTTAAAAGCATAGACAATGGAGGATCATGGTGAGGTGGGGGCGGCGATGGAGGTGATGAGCCTGTTCAGAAGGTACCGACTTTGAGAAGCCCATGGACCGTTCAGGTGAGAAGTCCAGGAGGCAGATGGATCCGCGAGTCTAAAGCTTGGAGAAGGCCCAGGCCTGGAGGTATAGGTCTGGGAGTCAGTCGTACACAGATACGAGTGAAAATTCTGAGAGTTGATCTACTTATCCAAGGATAGCATGGGGTGGGAAAGGAGGCTGAGCATCGGGCCGCAGGGGACAGCAAATTTCAGGAACAGGGAGAGGAATGCACAAAGGGGGCAGGAGGAATGGCTGCAGGAGTGGGACGCCGACCAGGAAACGGGGGCTGAGGAAGCCGAGGAGGTAGGAGTTTGAGTACCACCAGTGTCAGCCGCAGCGGAGGTTTGGTTCATAATCACGGTCAGTGTGATTTGTCTCGGGTGTTGGGAGTTCAGGGCCCAGTGGTCGTCGGAGACCCTCTGCTGTGCAGGGCACTGGTGGTAGGGCAGTTCTGGCTGCTGGCAGAGTTCAGGGTGTGGCCAGGGGAGTTCCTCGCTGACTCTGGGCCAGAGGAGAAGGTCACTGGAGGGTGAGGCGTTCTGGGAAGAGCCAGGCTCGGTGGTTGGGTGGGTCATCTCTGTGGACAATAATAGTAACTCTTAGCGTGAGCCGGGCATTACTTGAGCGCCCGTACCTGTTAACGTTGTTCAAGCCTCACAGTGCTGTGGTTGGGTGAGTGGTCGTATCTTCGTTCTATAGTTGAGGGAATTAAGTCTCAAAGAGATGAAGCGCCTGGCCTGAAGTCATCCAGCTAGTAGACAGGCAAACTAGAAATCCCGCTTTTCTGACTACAGAGCCCTCGGTTACAAGCCCTTCCCAGTCCAGCAGGAAAAGCTTCTGGGCTGAGCACAGAGAGGAGAGCCCAGTGCATACTTGGCTGCTCTTCCTTGTTTTTACCCAGATTGAAGAACTTAACTCTGAAATTGAAGAGCTCAATGCCGCCTTTGCTAAAGCCCGAGAGGCCCCCCAGAAAGCACAGACCCAGACATTCCAGGTAAGTGTTGGCTTTGTTTGAAGTGGCTCTCTCCATGATCCTTCCTCCTGGGGATGTCAGGACTTTGCAGCTGAAAGGAACCAAGGGAGCTCTGAGTGGTCTTTTTTAAAATTAATTAATT
This sequence comes from Orcinus orca, assembly GCF_937001465.1. Lineage (NCBI taxonomy): Eukaryota > Metazoa > Chordata > Mammalia > Artiodactyla > Delphinidae > Orcinus > Orcinus orca. The sequence continues at coordinate 106,842,514 of NC_064564.1, read as the reverse complement.
TATATTTGGCTGCGTTGGGTCTTCGTTGCTGTGCGCGGGCTCTCTCTAGTTGCGGTGAGTGGGGGCTACTCTTCGTTGCGGTGCGCGGGCTTCTCATTGCAGTGGCTTCTCTTGTTGCAGAGCACCGGCTCGAGGCGCGTGAGCTTCAGTAGTTGTGGCACGCAGGCTCAGTAGTTGTGGCGCACGGGTTTAGTTGCTCCGAGGCATGTGGGATCTTTCTGGACCAGGGCTCGAACCCGTGTCCCCTGAATCGGCAGGCGGATTCTTAACCACTGCGCCACCAGGGAAGTCCTCTGAGTGGTCTTTAGTAGAAGAGTTCACTCAGTCTAATTAAAGGAGCGTCTTCTGCAGCTTTGGGTGCTTCTCCAGCCCCTTCCTCAATATGACAGTGAAGATGGTGACCACTACACCCACAGTTAGGAGTGCTGAGCTTAGGCTGTGCCAGGAGTAGACCGTGCGAGATGTGTGGATTATCTCATTTAATCTTCACCACCCTGTGGGGAAGGTAATTTTCACCCCCCTTGTATTTGAGGGCTTTGTGAAGTTCAGTGAGGGTATACAGCTTATTCACGGTCACACAGCTTTGCAAATGACAGGACCAGGGTCTAAATGTGGTAATTGCTGCTAATAAAAGCTGCCATTTATTGAACATGTACTATGTGTCAAGCCCTATGCCAGGTGTTCTCCGTGGATTAGCTCAATAAATCTGTACAGCAGCGCCACGAAGTAGGCACTGTTAATATCCTTGTTTACTGCTGAGGAAATCCAGGTTCAGAGATTCAAGTAGCTTGCTCAGGGTCACAGAAGCGGTAAGCGAAAGAGCTAGGATTTGACCCCTGAATCAGTCTCGCTCCCAAGCCTGTGCTTTTCCCTTCACCCCCTACGTCTCCTCACCTGGCTTGCCTGCTCCCTGCCAGCTTTCTGTTCCAGGCTTTGGTTATTTGACCCGCCTTTTGTTTTCCCTCCAGCGTTGCACAGCAAGGGCTCCTGCGGGTCATCCCCTCAATCTTCCCTCTTTCTTGCTAATTTTAGTTCAGTGGTTTTTTTTGGTGTTTTTTTTTTTTTTTTTTTTTTTTTTTTTTTTGCGGTACGTGGGCCTCTCACTGTTGTGACCTCTCCCATTGCGGAGCACAGGCTCCAGACGCGCAGGCTCAGCGTCCGTGGCTCACAGGCCCAGCCGCTCTGCGGCATGTGGGATCTTCGTGGACCGGGGCACGAACCTGTGTCCCCTGCATCGGCAGGCAGACTCTCAACCACTGCGCCACCAGGGAAGCCCAAGTTCAGTGTTTTGAATTAACATTTTCTTCCCATGTTTCTAGTTTCCCTCTACAGTGTATACCTGTTACTAATAACTAATGAATCAGTAATGCTCCATCATGGGATTAAGCCCATACTGCCTTAAAGCTCCACCCTCCCACTTCTTCCTCCCATGTTGTTTTTGGTTATAAAGTAGAAGTTAGGAGTTAAATCTAATTTAAGACTGTTTGGTTCTTCAGATTCATATCCCATGCCTTATCTTTTCAGAGCTTTGGTTCACAGTAAGAGTAATTGAAGTAATTTGGTTTAAGTCCGGGTGCACTAGAAGCAGAGGCAAATCTCTGTCTTTGGACTTGCAGACTTGCCTTCCCCACCATTTTGACAGTGGTTGATGAAATGGAGCTGAGATTACACTTTACACTGAGTTTTTTTCCCTTGCTTAGAAAATAACAAGCCTTAAAAGCTGAATTCTTAGCAAAACCAGTTCCTTGAGAAGAAAAAGTGTATGTTGGCAATTGGTAAGCAGAGACCAGACATCCTTACGTCTTGTGATATTTTACTTGTTGGGCCTTGAAGGAAGGAAAAGAGTCTTACACGTTTACGTGTTACCCAGACTTATTACATCCATTGATTAATTTCATAACCCTCAGTCCTCGTCTAAAAGTGATCTTTGAGGTCTTGTAGTTTACAGTGTTGGCCGGGTTTCTCATCTTGCAAGGTATGGAGATCAGACACTGTTGAAATTCCTCAGGTTCTGCATGGCACGTTGGCTGTTCAGAGAGCACTCATTTAATCCTTACCCACGGAGGCAGAGTGCTCACCCGTTTGACAGGTTGCCAGTACTTGAACTCAAAGTCTGACTCCAAAGTCTCTGCTCCTTCCATTTTTCTGATTATGTGTGTGAGTCAGTACACACCAGACCCTTATATCGGCTAATTCACTGCGAGGTGTGTATAATTTGAATGTTGTACAGACATTTGAAAATGCATTGTCTTTCACATTTTGGGCCCTTTTTGGGATGTCAAATGATTTGAACTAATTGCAGCATGAGTATAAGAGCTAAAGCTCACAGGGGTGGCATCAAGCGTGACAGTGACAAGTGGTATTCAGACTCTTGGAGCAGTTGCCACAGTGCAGAGAGGTAGATTCTCATCACAGGTGTGACTCTGCGAAGGTTGCAGTGTGGCCTGGCTGTGCTACCTCTGAAGCCATTTAAACAATGTATTTTCAAATTGGAAGTAGCGGTTATGTCTCCTCCCCTCCCTGCTCGGCTTTATAAAAGTAAAATTGCACGTTGCAGGAAACTCATAGAATATTTAAAATGGTGGAAAGAGGTTGATAAATGTCACCAGTAAACTCACGTCTAAAGATGTTCACTGTTAGCACCTTGACTCTTTTCAAAGCGTATTTGTACATATATATATATCACCTTTGAAAAATTAAATAGCATTATAATATGTATTTTGTTATGTAATCTCTTCTGTTTTAACATTTTTTCCCTGGCAGTATATATAGATCTAACCAATCTTTAAAAAAATATATTTTGAGATAATTGTAGTTTCACATGCAGTAGACTTCTGTGTACTCTTTACCTCGTTCTCCCAAAGTTAGCATCTTATGTGACATAGGACAGTGTCACAACCAGGATATTGGTGCAATCTGTTGGCCTTACTCAGATTTCAGCAGTTTGACATGCAGTCATTTGTGTGTGTGTGTGTGTGTGTGTGTGTGTTGTGTGCTTTTTATACAGTCTTTTTAAACAGCTGCGTATAGTCCATTATATGTATGTATCATATTATTTTTACCCTGAAGAACCTGGGGTGGGACACGAATTTGAATCCTAACTCTGCTTCACTAACTTGTATCATCTTGGGCAAGATATTTGCACTCTCCCAGCCTGCTTGCGCATTGTAAAATCTGGGTAGTCACATTTATGTCACATAATCCTTACAAGGATTAAATAAGAACATGTAACTGGGCACAGGTGGTAACTCAGTAAGTGTTAACTCATCCTTAAGTTGGGTGATGTAGTTCTGGCATGACAATATAGTAGTTTTTACTTTGGTCTATTTTCAGCTTCTCAGTTAATGGTGTTATACACGTAGCTTTTAGTTTGAGGAAACTCTCCATATTATCTCTTGATTGGGAATGAAAGATAATGGAGTAAGTGATGGAAAAGGGAACCTAGATTTACTTATCCTGCACCTGCTGAAATGGGACTTTATGTGTCAAATTTTACCTTCACAACAGCCCTGTGAACTAGAGATCATTCTCACGCATGCGGAAACAGAACTTCAGAGAAGTTAACTTCTCCCAAGTCACACAGCTAGAACTGGTCTTTGAACTCTGGGCCTTCTGACTCTTTCTTTATTGGACTCATCATGTTTCTGTACTGTGGGGAAGAACAATTTGTTTCATATTATTTGGGCTTTAGTTTCTTTTTTAGGGGGGTGGGTAGGGGGTGCTTTAGTTTCTGACCATGTCTAACTGGGTCAGGTATTTGCCACCTGATTTATAAGCACCTGACTGGTGTTATAGAATCTGAAAGTCAGGGTGTCTTGCAGGAAAAGGTAAAAAAAATTCTCCAAAGAAGTTTTCCAGAGGGCCATCTCAGGGAAAATTAACATGGAAAGTATTTTTATGAAGTGAATCGAATGTATGAATTTGAATTCTTCGAGCTCAGATTTTTCTAGAGGCTTTGTTATCGTTATTTACATGATAATCCCACAGAACTTTGATCGCTTGATAACATCTATTATTTTAGTATCAACCATTGCTATCCTTTGTTTAACAAGCTCCTAACTGGTGTTCTCCCCTTGAATTCAGTCTGCTTGTTTTAATTTTTTGTAGTTTATTGGTGTTAACTGGAATCTGCCCAGGAATGGGCAAGACAGAATAGTGCTCTGGGAAGAACACAGGCTCTGGAGTCGTTTGAATCCCGGATTTAATCACTTACGGCCTGATGACAGGCTAGTCATTTAACAGTTTTGAGCCTCAGTTACTTAAATAGGGATAATAATGTGTACTTTGTAGGGTCCTGTGAGAGACTGAGATACAATACGTGTAAAAGTGCCTGGTTTAACCCCGCATACATAATCAGTGCTTAATAAAAGGTAACTATGAAAATTGTTCAAGGTGAGCGTTTTCCCAAATCATTGTTTATCTTCTGTTCTCTTTTTGAGTTTATTTAAATAAGCACTGCCCCAGATACATTTTTTGGGTGGGCCCGTGACCTAGGTTTCCCATTTCTTTATTTTAATTTTAAAGGAAACTAAAACACAAGCTTCTAATAAAACCTACTTTGGAATTTGAATGGCTTTCTCCCTCAGCCTCTGTTGCTGTGTCCTAGACAATAGTTGGGGAAGCATGGGACCAGATGGCTGGGTTGTAGGGGCCCAGGAACAGCGGAACCCCTCTGCCTCCGGAGTGACCGTGGTTGTAGCCCACCTCTGCTGAACAGCTAGGACTTCACTGTCCACAGAAGCAGAGATGGATTTCTTGGGAGGGCCCGGAAGCTGGGGCCAGTCCCTTTACTCCACAGTCTGAGCTGCGACCTTGACAGCTCAAGTGTCCCTTGCTTTAAAATTTTTAATCTTGTCCTCAATCTAATTCAAAAGACAGATTTTGTAAAAAGTTAATTTTCTTCTGAGTATAAGTATTATATATGTTTCAAAAATTTTTTCAGAAGACTGGCAAGAAGGGAAAAAAGGGAAATCAGGAAGTCCCCCAACCACTATTAACGCCTTGTTGTTTTTCCTTCTAGGCTTTCTCCTATGCATAGATTTTATTTTTTAGATCGTTTACAATTTGATTTTTTTTTAATTTATTTATTTTTGGCTGCGTTGGGTCTTCGTTGCTGTGCGCGGGCTTTCTCTAGTTGCGGTGAGGGGGCTACTCTTCGTTGTGGTGCATGGGCTTCTCAATGTGGTGGCTTCTCTTGTTGTGGAGTACGGGCTCTAGGTGCTCGGGCTTCAGTAGTTGTGGCTCGTGGGCTCTAGAGCGCAGGCTCAGTAGTTGTGGAGCACGGGCTTAGTTGCTCTGCGGCGTGTGGTATCTTCCCGGACCAGGGATTGAACCTGTGTCCCCTGCATTGGCAGGTGGATTCTTAACCACTGAGCCACCAGGGATTTTTTTTTTTTTTAATGTAACATAGTGACTTAGAAATATTCACATATTATCAACTTTTTGTAAATGTAGTTTTAAGGTTTTATTGTGTGGCTTTGTCATACTTTATTCGCTTTCATATTCTTGCACATTTAGGTTGTTTCTTATTTTTCACTGTTTTAAGTAGTTCTTTGATGAATGACTTTTTTTTTTTAAAAAGAATTTATTATTTATTTATTTATTGGCTGTTTTGGGGTCTTCATTGCTGCACGTGGGCTTTTCTCTAGTTGCGGCGAGCGGGGGCTACTCCCTGCCGCGGTGCGCAGGCTTCTCACTGCAGTGGTCTCTCCCGCTGTGGAGCATGGGCGCCGGGCACAGGGGCTTCAGCAATTGTGGCTCGCAGGCTCAGTAGTTGTGGCACACGGGCCTAGCCGTACCGCGGCATGTGGGATCCTCCCGGACCAGGGCTCGAACCCACGTCCCCTGCACTGGCAGGTGGACTCCCAACCACTGCGCCACCAGGGAAGCCCCAATGACTTTGTATATAAGGCTTTTCCCCCTTATATTTTGGATTCTTCTCCGAGATTGAATCCTAGGAATGGAATTATTGGGATGATTGTGAACATCTTTATATAATACACACATACTTGATGTACATAATCTGTCCACGGGGAGTTCTATCAATGTACATTCCTGCCAGCATATTTCTTGGCTTCTAGATGCTTGGTCAGTTCTTGAAACGTGAATGTTAATTGTGCCATTTCCCAATAAGTTTGCCAGCACTGGATATTCTCATTAAAACAATCTCACTTGTTAAGTGAAAGCTTGTTTTAATTCGCTCTTTTTGATTAGTGGTGAGTTACGACATTTTTTCATATGCACGATAATCACATATGTATTTTCTCTAATAAACTGTATTAATGAAATAAACATGTTCTTGACACGCGTAGACCTCCGACTCTGCTGAACTTGTAGCCTCTTGAGGTGGCTATCGATTACTAGGTTGACCTTCCTTTTTCTCTAGATGACTGTGGGTTTATCTGTAACAGAGATGAACATTGCCAGTGCTTGAATCCATCTCTGCTTTTCAAATAAAATTCTTTATTTTCTATCTTTTAAAAATAACTTAAATTGTTTTTTTAAACTATTACAGAAATAACATGCTCACTAACCTTACAACATTTGAAAATGCAGAGAAGTAAAGGAAAAAAATCATCTGTATTCCCACCCTACTAAATACAGTTACTACTAACATTTTGTGCTTTTCTTTCTCATCTTTAAAAAAAAAAGTTTTTACACAATAATTGTAGCCTTTTCCCCCTTAACATCAACGTTGTAACATAAACACTACCCTGTGTTATTTCAAAACTTTCATATTATTTGTGCTGTGGGTCCTGAATGTTATCTGAATGTTATGTTAATCTCCACCTCCCTCCACCCACCCCCCCCCCCGACCAAAAAAAGAAAAACAAAACTGGTGAACAAGGAGCACCGATTTCTTGGTTTGTTTCCTGAGCTGTGAAAATCAGCCCAACTCCCCTTCCCCTCCTCTTCTTCTAGGGGTCTGAAGATTACGAGGCTGCTCTGTTAGAAAAGGCAGCCCTTTTGGCTGAGCTGCGCTCAGAAAACCTCACCAAGAGCACAGAGAACCACAGACTGCGTAGGAGCATTAAGAGAGTCAGCCGGGAGCTGAGCGACCTGCAGCAGGAGAGGGAGAGACTGGAGAAGGAGCTGGAGGCAGCCCACCAAGAGAGGAGCAAGGGAGACCGCATCACCCACGTGAGTGCCGCTCGGCCCTCGAGGTAGTGGGCAGGGCGCTTGCGCTGGCCGGGGCTCTTTGGCTGTTTTAGGGAGACAGATATTCATCGCCGAAAGCTTAGAAAAACCGGAAGAATATAAAATATTTCACTCACCATCTCATCACCTAGAAATGACCAGTCTTAGCTATTTGATGTTCTAGTCCTTTTATTCTCTCTCTCTCTCTCTTTCTGTCACACACATGCACACACACACACACGCGTGCACATTATTGGTGCACGTTATTGGTGTCAAGCTGAAAATGCATTTTTGTATTGTTTCTTTTTTTTTTTTTTTATTCAATGTTCTCCCTTTGGTGTGGGGCCGTCATGAGTGTTCTTCAAAAACGTGTTTTTTTGTGTGTGAACATAATGGTTCATCACTTGAATGTGCTACAGTTTATTTAACTAGTCCTTACTGTAGGATGTTTAGTTCATTATATATATATTTGCCTTATAACAAATGCTGCAGCAAACATCCTTGTACATAAATATTTATCCACTGATTATTTCCTGATAGAGGTATAATTACTGGGTCAAAGAGTATGAATATTTTAAAGACTATTTTATAGATACACCCAAATTGTTCTCCAGAAAGATTATACCACGTTTCCCTAGGTGAGAGTGATCTTTTTTTAAGACTATTCTATTTAGCGTTGGATGTTAGTATTTAAGAAATTCTCTCTGAATTTGGTAGACAAAAAAGTTGATCTTTTACAGTTTCTGTTAGGTTTAAATGTAAGTATTCCGCATCCTGAGAGTCACGTCCAGATCCACAGCCTCGGTGCAGTCGGGTAGCACAGGGACTGAGTCTGAGTGATTGTTGACACTCAGGTTAAACGAATTCCCTGCACGGGCGCCTGGGGCAGGCAGAGTCATTGGAGTAGAGAGCTCGAAGGAGAGCCCGCAGGTACCAGAGGTTAGTTCTCTGGTGGCTGCTGTTGGCAGGGACGGGACGTCAGGACCATAGTTTGAAATCCTAAGGCTGGCACTGACAAGAGGATTGAAATATAAATGTTTGTCTATTTTAACAGAAATTTTAATGAACATCAAGAGAGAAATAATGGAAACTTAGGAAAATAAGAAAATGTAGCCTATAATTCCACCACCCTCATAAAGTAACTCTGTTTTTCAGTATCACCCTTTAGTCCTGGTGCATTTGGGGCCCCAGTCCAATCAGAGGCTAAATGCTGTTGTGTGTTCTTTGATCACTTTCTCTCTCACGGCCATCTCCGCGTGTTGTGTAGGCTCCGGAGCAGTCATGCTGAATGATGCATACGCGTCATTGACTAGATTTCACGTGATTTACTTAATAAAAATTTCCTGCTCTCTTGGACGTTTTGGCTGTTTAAGTAATGCCACAATGAACATCTTTGGGCATAAAGGCATTTTTTTTTTTTTCCTTGAAATCCCAAGGATAGATTCTGAGGATTATACTAGTTAATCATGCTGCCAAATTATTTGTCCAAAGGGCTCACCCAGTTTATGATGCAACCAGCAGTATTGGTGTATACCAGTTTATTGCATGTTATTAAAAGACCTGATATTTATTCAGTGTTACTGAAAACCAAATGTATCTAGTTGAGATGCTGATGGAAATACATGGCATGAGCCCTGAATGTTTTATTTTTTCCTTAAGGGAGGTGAAAATGTTATACATGACAAAATGCAAAGCAGTGTAAAACCCAGAGCTAATTCATGCAGCTTACGTAGTCAGTGCGAAAGATCCTCGTGGGGCAGAGTAGTCAGGGAAGCCTTCTAGCGGAGATGACACTTAAGTTGAGTGAGCAGTGTGAGGTCTGAGTCGTGTGCCTCTGTGGATGAGGTAAAGAAAAGACTGGCCAGAGGGTCCTTCTCTAGAGGTCAGTTTTCATACCAATTCTTAGATCCTTCACTGTTGGATAACATTTTTTTTTTTCAGTTTAGTTTGTCCCCTCCATCCCCCTGTATCATATAAAAATGTTTATTCAATAGAAATTGGATTCGGGAGATACACACACACACACACACACACACACACACACACCCCTAGGTGTATAAAATATGTAATTGTTTCTTTACATTATAACTTACACTTGAAATGGCTATATAACATTACATCAAGTGGATACGCTGTAATGTATTTACCAATCCCTCTATTATCAGACAATGTTGGTTCCATAATTCACTTATTCATGAAAACTCTAGTGCTTCTAAAAGAATTTTGGACTGCTGTTGATAAGATTTATTCCTAAGTAACATGCATACGCCTTCATAAGGAAGCAAGGAATGCTTGGCAAGGAATGGAAGGGGCATGTGACAGTGAGAGGGAGAGACTAGAGTGAAGTATACTACGGGTGGGAGTTCTTTTTTGTTGTTGGGGATAGAAACCCAGCTTTAAGTAACTTAGGCAGAAAGGGGAATGCATTGCCTTGGGTAACTAAATGGCTGGAAGGACAGGGGTGACAGGAACTCTGCCGGGACCGAGTCCGTGTCTCTCTGAGAGCTGGCTTCTCTTTCTTTTTTTCTTTTTTTTTTTTTTTTTGCGGTATGCGGGCCTCTCACTGTTGTGGCCTCTCCCGTTGCGGAGCACAGGCTCTGGACGCGCAGGCTCAGCGGCCATGGCTCACGGGCCCAGCCGCTCCGCGGCATGTGGGATCTTCCCGGACCGGGGCACGAACCCGTGTCCCCTGCATCAGCAGGCGGACTCTCAACCACTGCGCCACCAGGGAAGCCCTGGCTTCTCTTTCTTGCGTCCTCTTACTCCAGCTCCAAGTGGTTGGACCCAGCATTGCCAGCCCTGCTGGGATCACAGCTCCCCAGTTTAGTAAATGAGATGAAGGAGGACTCTCACACCCCACTACCCCTGTTGTCCCCTGGTCTGGAGGGCCAGACAGGTGAGGTATCGAGAGGCCCAACTTGGGTCACATGCTCATTCTTTGTCAGAAGTGAGTGTGTGTGTGGTTGTGCGTGCGTGCGTGAGTGTGTGTGTGTGTGTGAGCTCGTGTATCATCACTGGCAGCTTCCCCTAGAACCCCATGTTTGGAGGGAGTGAGCAGTTATCCAGAGAAGGCACGGCTTTGTTTCGGGGCCGTGGGCACCAAAAAGCAGCTGTGCCTCTGGATGCTCACATCAGGTGAGCCTGCCTGTGACTCAGGGCTTCCTAGTGTCTCGTCACGGCTGCTTTTCTACATTGAGTCATGCACGTTTCTGACAAGAGGATCTGGCCGTGCTTTCTTTCTTTTTGAGCATGTATCGCATCACAACAGTATCTCTGCTTAACTTCTGGTTTCATCCTAAGAATTTGACTGTGTCCATCTCGTGAGCATGCTTCGCACCCGATCTTGGGGGCACTGGCCTGTTCAGCGTCTGGGGAACCCTGCTGGGGATGACTTTGCCTTATGGTGCTAGGACGCATGCAGAGGTAGAGTGTAACCCACCAGCCTTGCATGGCTTATCAGCTGGTTCTGTTAACTAGGCTCTTTAATTAACTAGAGCCTCCCACTCACCAGCTGCTATTGCTGTTGCTTTTGGATTGAAACAAACAAAACCCCAGGCCTTTTGGTGGCCCCTGTGTCTGGCTTGGCAATGGAAAGGACTCCCATTCATGCATTCAGCCATATTGAACGCTTTGTGCAGGCCCTCAGCTCTGCCTGGGGACAGTTCCGGGACGGAGATAGGAACAGAGTAACCACGGGAGCACAGAGCAGGATTGGAGAAGGCTCCCCGGGAAAGTAACTTTCGAACTGGTTCTGAAGTTTGAGTTGAAGGTTACCAGCTAGGCGAGGGAGACGAGGGTTTCGTATAGGAGGTGAAGGTACACAGATGTGAGAGAGTGTGGTGTTTGGGGGAAGAAGAGTTTGGGGCTGTAGTGAAGGGTGGCTTTAACCTAGAGAGAGGCTGAATTGTAGAGGGCCTTGGATACAGAGTTTGGGAGTGTGGACTTGACCTGCAGGCAGTGGGGCCGCTGTCGAGGGGGAGTTGAGCAGAGGATTGTTAGATTTGCAGTTTAGAGAGACTTGTCTGATGGAGGTCTGGAGAATGGGTTGCCTGCAGAGAGCCCGGAGACAAGAAGATGAGAAAAGGTACGTGACGTGTGTCAGGCTCCGGGAGGTGGGGGATAGAGGGGAAAAAGAACCTGCTCCTCTGTAACGGAGCCGCTCAGGTGTGGCTTCTGGGCTGTCTGGGTGCATAGTAAGCTCCCCTCCAGGACTCGTGAGTACTCAGCATTTACTCGAACCTCACCGCATCCCACAGGTAGAGCTGAAAAACACCGGGAAGAAAATGTGTTCCAAACACTGGTCTTTTTCTCAGTCCACATTCAGCTCAATCCTCAACACCCTCTGTTAATGAAAACTGCTGTTACAGAGTGATAGAAATGAAGCAGATACGATTTCTTAGGCGTATTCTTCTCCAGTACACTTTACAGTTAATACAAGGACTGCCTGTCTTTCCCTTGGTGCTCACAGCCCTGTGATTGGGCATACAAAAGGTTTTTCCCATTTTATAGATTAATCAGAGCCTCAGAATTTTTGTTTTTCTTTAATAAATTTGTTTATTTATTTTTCGCTGTGTTGGGTCTTTGTTGCTGTGCACAAGCTTTCTCTAGTTGCGGTGAGCCAGGGCTACTCTGCGTTGAGGTGAACAGGCTTCTCATCGCGGCGGCTTCTCTTGTGGAGCACGGGCTCTAGGCGTGCAGGTTTCAGTAGTTGCAGCACGTGGGCTCAGTTGTGGCTCGCGGGCTCTCAAGCGCAGGCTTAGTAGCTGTGGCGCATGGGCTTAGTTGCTCTGCGACATGTGGGATCTTCCCTGACCAGGGCTCGAACCCAGGACCCCGGCACTGGCAGGCGGATTCTTGAATTTTTTTTTTTTTTTTTTTTGTGGTACGTGGGCCTCCACTCTTGTGGCCTCTCCTGTTGCGGAGCACAGGCTCCAGACGCGCAGGCTCAGCGGCCATGGCTCATGGGCCCAGCCGCTCCGCGGCATGTGAGATCTTCCCGGACCGGGGCACGAACCCGTGTTCCCTGCATCGTTAGGCGGACTCTCAACCACTGCGCCACCAGGGAAGCCCCGGAGCCTCAGAATTTAAATGGCTTGATCATGGTCACATAGAAAGTGATAAATATGTGACACGGATCCAAGTCTGTAGACTCTTAATTTCAGGACTTCACCTAAGATACCGTGCTGAGGCTATGCCAAACAATATTTATGTTAAGAATACTGTGCTTTTAGCAAAAAGGAAGATTGATACAATTTCAGCTTTTCAGCGGACTACAATAATCCGTTTTCAAGACCACCCAACTTGAAGTATTTTGGTTATTTGAAGCTTTCAGACTTGTAATTTCTTTCTTTCTGTGTTTCAAAAAAGCATTTTCAGAGGTTTATGTAAAGTTATAAAATTAAATGAGATTAAAGGCATTAGGGTCACGGAACAGTAAGGGTGACCAGTGAAATGGAGGCAGGTGAGTGAGGAGAAGTGCCGCTTGTGAGAGCCGCCACAGTGCTGAAGAGGGACTTAAAATCCAGCTGGGGCTCCTGGCAGCGAAAGTAAAAAGGGAAATTAAGTTACAAGGTCTCTGGTGTCTATAAGAACACGTTAAGGTAAAGGGACAGCTTTTGCTGGCACTGAGGCCTGAGGGAACTATTTCCTCTGGTGGGTTTTTGTAAAGAGTTCTCTGAGCAGTATACAGACTCTTCGACAATACCCCATTCAGTAGAAGCAGTTTTGCACAGGGCATGGGCTTTTGTAGCATTGCCTGAATTCTTTCTGATGGCAAGCCAGCCTCTCTTGGATGTGATCAAACCATCCTTTGCTCATGCCAAAAACATGTATTGCCATCTCATTGTGCCTGCTCTTGAGCATTTTGGAGGGAGACAATGCCTGTCTGAAAATGCAGCTTGAATCTGAGGCATCTGGATTCACTGTGTCTGATGGTGCGTGAACACTGAGACGTTTGGCTGTGAGAGTCAGCTCATTGTTTGTTTGTTTTAATTGCCTGTGATTGCAGTGACCTAGTAGTGCCAGGCAGCTCAGCACATGTGGTAATTTGCAGTTTGCTCATTTGTTTATTCAGGGGACATGTATTGAGCACTTGCAGTGGTGCAGGCACTGTCGGTAGGCTCAAGTGATTCCAAGCTTTGGCCTCTACCTCGGAGTCTTTTACGAAAAGGAAGGTCAAAAAGTGAGGGTCTCACGGGTAGATTCCCTTCATTGTGTTATACCTCCTTGCCACCAGAGGGACCCACATCCCTTCAAAGAAATTCAGGAGGCCTTTGCAACAAACAAACAAACCCCCCCCGCCCCCCCCCCCCCCCCCCCCCCGGTATTCCCAAGTCGGTGTCCTAACTGTGATGTTTAAAGTGTCCCAGCTTCTGTGGTCTAACAGGAATGCTGCTTGGATTCTCACATCCTTGCCCTCACATCCCTTGTTTGGCTCCAGAGACTCAAGGCACGTGTGTGTGTGTGTGTGTGTGTGTGTGTGTGTGTGTGTGTGTGTGTGTGTGTGTGTGTGTGTGTGTGTGTGTGTGTGTGTGTTCAGGCGTTCTGTGTGCTGCTCGGGGTGGGTGCAGGGAGGAGAGGAACAAGTCATAGTCTTTTTCTTCTCCTTTATAAGCACCGTTTATTAGACATTGGCTTAGCCTGTTCCCCAGACTGTCTCATAACGCTCTCATCTCTTACGAGACCTGTCACCCCCTACTCTGACAAGTGTGTGCTTCAGTACCTGGGCCCTTCGCTCTGTGGGGATGCATTTGCTGGCTACAGCCCAAAGATCTAATTAAAGTTGTACCCGTCACCCAGCTGGCTAATCCTGTGTGCTTTGACAGGAGCGGGTTTAATTTCAGGGTGGCTCAGCCTGAACCCCTCCGGTTCTCACGTGTGTTTATTGACGGATAGCTCCAGATGAGGTTGCGAGAGCATTCAGGACATCTTTTGGTGAACCGTCATCAAAACCTGGCATTTGGAGACAGTGTCTGTAGGCTGTAGGCTAGTTGGTTTAGGGCTAAGACCACAGACCTGAGGTAGTGTGATTTTTACCAAGGGTCAGAGCTCCCCCCGCCCTTTTTCTTAAGGTCAGGTGTAAAGATTTTGAGTCGGTATCCTTGTAGAATGGGCAGTTTATATGACCTGTGTGGGAGAAGTTTTGTCTTTGCAAATTCCAGTTTCTCATAAGAGAGGCACAATGCAGAGACTTGGGAGTCAGACCAGATTTGAATCCTGGTTCCATCGCTTGCTAGCTGTGGGGCTGGGAACCAGCTACTTTGCCTCTGCAGACTGTGGTGTCCATTTCTTGTCAGAAAAACAGATATCAGTTGTGAGGATTCTATGAGATAAGGTATAGCACTTAGCGTTATATCTGGTGCATCATAAATGATCAGTAAATATTAGCTGTTTTGTTGATGGTGATGACGTCACTGCCTTGGGTGCTAGAAACTTAGCGATTTAGTGGGTATATTTGGGACAGGGGAAAACAGTGCCGGACTTAGGTTGGAATCTCAGCGTCAGCAGGTGCTTAACTCTGAGCTTCCAAGCCAGTTACTTAATTTTTCTAAACTAATGTTTACTCCCCTAAAATGGGGTTAATGATATCTAATTTAGGATTAAACAAATGGATAATAAAATTTAATGCAGGAGTAAATGGCTACTGTGGTTCCTGGCTCACAGAGGGCGATGCTTATTACATTAGATTCCTTCTTTTCCTTCCTCTTTTCCTGCTTTTAATGGTGTGGCAGGTGCTGTCTCAAGACTTGGGGTGACACAGCCCAGCCCACTAGACTCTCTGACAGGCGCTGCTGACTCATAACTGTGTTCTGCCTTTTCACCAGTCCAGGCAACAAAGCTGTAAATTTCTTCGTTGATCAGCACTCACCTCTCCTCTGAAGGAAGTGCTCGTCTGTTCCTTTTCAACTGATTAATCCCTCTAGGAAGGGCGTCAGAACCCTTTTTGAGTGACAGGCCCTGGGTGTGAGTGGCTCCTGCGTGGGCCTGCTGGGGAAGCTGGTTTAGAAGGCTGTTCCCATCACTTTTCACAGGGAATTGCTATCGTGTCTCTGGGGTGCAAACAGAGAGGCTTTCCCTTATCTCTGGTTCTTCCTTCATCATTTCTGTGCTAGGCTCTGTCCTGGGCACTGAGAGTACAGGACTGAATCAAGTTAGACACAGTCTCTGAAGGAATCTAGTAGAGAAATATAAAAGAAATGCAGACAAGAGCTGACTAAAGTATAGCATGATGAGGGCTGATAGAGGGATGGCCCAAGTGCTTTGGGAGCACAGAGAATGCAGCTGTGCTGAGAGAGGTGCCGGGGAGGGGGAGGGAGGCTTCACAGAAGGGGTGGGTTTGAGCTGAGACCTGAAGGCTAAGTAGCAGTTTGCCTGGGGGTGAGGGGGACAGGAGGTGGAAATGCATTCCTGGTAGAGGGAAGGCCTGTGCAAAGGCTGGGGCATGAATGAGCCTGGCACAGGGGGAGCGGGGAGGGGGCTGGAGGAGAGGGCAGGTGGGGTTTTAGAGACGTGTGGTGCCTCGCCTGGCGCCTGACAGCTGGGCCTCGCCCCCGCACAGCTTGCGCTTCAGCACCTTTGTCCGTTCGTTCTTCCCCAGCTTCCTGGTGGAGCCTACACGGAGCTCCCTGCTCAGAACTGCACTGCTCGCAGCCAGTACCACGCATGTTTGTTGGTCTCTTTGGCAAGGACTGTCTCATTTCAGTGGTTTCTGTTTATTTATTTTTTGAGCATATGAATTCTTTGTTCAAATGAACTCTTCTGGAGAGAAAACATAGAAAAGTGGAGCTGCTCAGGGTGGGGTGGGGTGAGGTAGCAGGCCTGGGAGCCCCTCTCTCCCCACCTCGTTCCGCTCCTGCCTCAGCCCCCAGCAGCCATGCAGCTCCATAGAGCGTGGCTGGAACGCCAGTATCTCCTGCTAATTCTGGAGATTCTTACATCACTGAGTTCCTGTACCTCATTAAGATTTTGGAGAAGTTTCCTTTGTATATTTAAAGGTAACCACTGAGCACTTTGACAAGCTTTCTCACAGTGAAACCTGATAAGATGGAAATTTGATGGATGAGAACCTTCTCTTTCTCCATCTGGCTAGAGATAAAACAAACCAGCTGCCTGGAGAAGGAAGTGTGAGGGCCTGGCTTTTCATTTCTAACGTGATTCTAAGATTACAGGGATATTTTATTTTTCATACAGCCCACTTAAAAAGAAAAAAAAAACGGCCCTGAGAGAGCTCTGATATGCAAAGGCAACGCTCAGCTCAGTGTTGGCCCAGAGTGTGCCTGGGAATCTTCAAGGAATATGGCCCATTTGGGTGGAAACTGAGGCAGCTCAGTTCATGGCATCATGCAGACTCGCTGGGGCCATTCTCACTTTAAAGCAGGATGGTGGTCTGGTGTAGGATAGGGGTCTTCAAACTTTTTCCCCTTGTCTTTTTGTTCAGAAGCAAGTAAACAAATGTACGTAAGGGAGCTCTGCAGATTCCTGCATTAAAACCAAATATAAATTTCCATGCTTTTCCCCAGCCAACCGACTCAGTTTCTGGAGGAAGGCCCGGGAACATGTAGTTAGATGATGCTGAGAGCCGGCCAGGCTTGGGCATTGCTAATCCGAGGGCTTCGCAAGTTCGGTTTGAAAAACCACTAGTTTAGTAAAAAGAACACAGATAGACCTGGTTTTAAATCCTGATTCCACCACTTTTTACTTTGGTTAAGTTGCTTGAGCTCTCTGAACTGCAGTTTCCTGATTGGTACAATGGGTGTAATCAGAACCTCTACTCTGTAGGGCTGCTGTGAGAGGTGGATGAGGTGTGATGGAGGTAAAGTGCCCAGCACTCTCCGAAGTGCTGTAGAGGTTTATAGAATAAAGTGGTGGGTAACATTTTGGGAGGATGATTGCTGAGGGCCAGAGTAATCAGGGAGGGCTTTGTTCGAAGGGGTGGCCCTTGGATTGGCCCTTGTAGGATAAGCGTGCTGTCTCCAGGCAGAACTGGGGAGATTTTACTATTTTGTTTCCAGATGGAGGGGACGGGCTGGAGGCAGGTGGGGGCCTGGAGTGCTGGTGGAGCAGTTGGGTGAGATAAGGCTAGATGGAAGGTAAGCTGGAGCTGCTGGAGGGAGCCCCCCGGAGGGAGCCCAGAGTGACTGCTTGTTAGGAGGCTTCGTCCTGCAGTTAACTCAGAGTCCCTGAAGGGTTCTGGGCAGAGAGGTAATGATCAAAGGAATGCATGTGGTTTGGTGGGTGAACGCAGTCAGGAGAGCACTTAGACAGCGGTTGCCGTTGACCAGATGGGAGCTACGTGCTGAAGAAGGCAGTGCGGTGGGCTGGAGGGAGGGAGGGGGTGCTTCTCTCTCTGCCCCCAGTGCTTCAGCTTCGCCCATCCTGCCTTCTGATGCCTCCTCCAGGGAGGAGGAGGGGCTGATCTGGTTAATCAGAGTCCAGGATATTCACTGGGCCGTCCTTGCTCCTGGGTTACTGTACCTTAAGAACACAGCTTCTGGATTCTTCCGCTTTCCTGCTGCAGACCTAGCCAGGCTTGGCCCTTGCTGGGCTGGCTGACGTCCTCATTTCCTCAGTCGTCTTCTTTTTCCACTTCTGCCTCTACTTGAGTAAGAGGACTCCGATGGCTCCCTTAAGCTGCATATCCCCTCCCTGTTCCCCCCACCCCTGCCTGCCCCCCCCCCGAAAAAAAAATAAACAGCCCTCAATTTTATTAGAAAGCTCTACTGTGGTTATGAGATTGTCCAGACTTGTACTTTGCTTCTCAGTCTGCGATTGTTTCCTATGTTCAGTGCCTCTGAGAACTCTGGGGGTGTGGGGAGGGCAGTAGGAGTGGATGGCAGGGCAGGACTTGGGCACTCGTGGCCATGTAGGAGCAGCAGAACCTCACTCTTCATCTCTCACGGGCTCTGTGTGGAGGATGTGCTGGACCTTCAGGCCTGGGTCTCCTGTTGGATGAGGAGGTGTGTGTGAGAGGCAGGGGGAAGAGCTGAACCTTGGATGGCGACGCTGTGCCCAGACGAGGAAGCGTGGGAAGAGAGGTCGTTCTGGAGCGGGGGTTGGGGGCTGTAGGGAGAGGCGGAGGTGACACAGTATTGTCTCCTGGGCACCTGCTTCTGTGCCGGGCACCCATCTCTCAATTAACCCTCCAAGGATGCTAGGAATCTATATTAGTATCTCCATTTACTGGAAAGGAAACAAAGATTTAAGTTATCTATCTCTGGCCGCACAGCTAGTTAGCAGTAGAGCCAGGATTCAAGACTAGGTCTGCCTGTCTTCACAGCCCAGAAATATTGAAGGAGGTTTGGGGAAACCACCCAAGTTTATCAATTTTCATTTCTGATTGTTTTGCTCAGGCGAGACATGCCGTTTCCATACCTCCCCTAAACATTTATTATAACTCTGCTGGTGCCGAGCCCGTGAGCCCATCAGCTGTCTCTGTGTTGCCATGGCAGCCACTCCTCCTCAAGGCCACCTTGGCACACATTTCCCCCCTCCCTGCACTGGTCCTTTGACTTCAAGCCTTCTCCGACTGCTCTTCATGTGAGGTCCAAGATCCTTGGTCCTGCCTCGTTCATTAGCTGGTTTATTCCATCCATCCCGAGGCCTTGAGAAACTATAAAATTAGCTCCGGGGAGTGGACTGTTGACCAGTGGAAGCCCGTGTCGCAGGGTGGTTTTATACTTTCTTTGGTTTTACCAGTAGTGCAGCTGAGTGGGAAGAGTACAGAATGTGAGGTCAAACTGACTTGGGTTTGAATTTCAGCACCAGAACTTTCTTGTTATAAAGCTTTGTGAAAATCTTTCAGTCTCTACAAGCCCTAGGTTCTTCTCTGTAAACACAGGACTAATAATACTTACTGTGTAGGCAGTTTTAAGGGTTAGAGATGTTTTATGTGAAAATGCCTTGGCCTTGGTAAATAGTAGTTCTGTTACTAAGCTTATAAGAAGAGAAACAGTTTGTACCCTTTGGTGTCCTGACTTTCCTTGAACTCCTGATTTACGCTGAGAGCGCTCTACCCCCCAAAATGTACACATGAACAAATTTCCATGGACTCCCAGGGACCGACCTGTTCAGTGGCCCTCAGGTTAAGAACCCCCCAATCTGGAGGAATGACAAAACTATACGTCCTTGGTGGGATCCTGGAACAGGTATGTTGTTTTCACGTTGTCAGCTCTATTAGGTTGAGGGATATATGGGGGAGAAAAGCAACAACATAGTGGCTTTTATCACGTAAAACATGTAAGAAGTTGTTAACCTAGGTTGCTGAATTAAAAAAAAAAAAAAAAGAACTGGAGAATGGAATAAATGATTGCCGAACACACGCACATAGACAAAAACTTGACCAGACATCAAAATACGGGTCTGATAGGTGTTTTATAAAGGAGGGAACTGAATCTGGGAAATGATGTTAAGTGGACCTGTAATTACTGTGCACATGAGCAGTGTATACTTTTTACTTAGCATAATACACACATATTTTAAAATTAAAAAGTAGACAGGATCTTTCTAGGATGGCAGGTGAATTTATTGTGAATTTAAAGATGTACCTAAGTGGCTTAACAAAAGATGTCATTGTCCCTTTCTCAGCAGTTTTCAGGGGGAGGTTTGTTTAAAAGCAAGTGTCAGATGACCACTGAGTGGATTGGGATCATTGCATTAGTGGCTGATAACGAAGAAATCCAAACCCTTGTCATTGTGTGGAAGCGAACTGAGAGGCTTGGAATCAGACAGGTGCTGTCCCTTAGCGACTGTGGTTTTGGGAGAATTACTTTACCTATCTGGACCTGTTTCCTCGTTCATAAAATGGGAGCAGTCCCATCTACTTCCTTCATTTATTCAGTCGTCCAACAGATATTTACTGAGTGCTGTTTTGGTTATCTGTTGCTACATAACAAATTACCCCTGAACTTGGTGTCTCAAAACATTACCATTTTATTATATCTCATGATTTTGTGGCTTAAGGGTTTGGGCAGGGCTCAGCTGGGTGATTTGCTGCTCTCCATGGCCCAGGTCACTCATGGCATTCAGCTGGTGGATGGGCTGGTCTGGAGGATCCATAACTCTTCACTCACATGTCTGCTACCTTTTGGGGGATGGCTGGAAAGCTGACACAGCTGGGATTGTCAACTGGAGACCTGTGTGTGGCCTCTCCAACATGGCAGCATTAGGGTAGTCGTGCTTTTTGGATGGTGACTCATAGTTCCAAGAGACACGAGTTGGAGGCTGCCAGTTTCTTAAAGCCTGGACCCAGAAACTGGCTTAGTGTCACTTCTGCCATATTCTGTTGGTCATGGTAGTCACCGCACTGCCCAGACTTAATAGGAGGGGACACAGACGCCACACCTTTCAATGGGAAGGTCAAAGAATTTATGGCTATCTTAAATCTGCCATGAGTGCCTACTATGTGCCAGGTACCATTCTAGGTGCTGGAGATAAAACAGTAAACAAAATACACAAAAATCCCTGCTTTCATGGTAGGGGAGACCACAACCAAAACATACACATAATTAAACACCGTATTAGCAGATGCTATGAGGAAGAATAATGAAGGGAAGGGATACGGGGAGTGAGGTTGCGGTGGGACTTGTGGTGGTGATTTTAGGTGGGCCGGGCTTGGGAAGACTGGACTGAGAAGGTGACATTTGAGCTCAGACTTGATGGAAGTGAGGGAGCAGCCTTGGGGAATTTTCCAGGCAGGGAGAGGAGCGAGTAGAAGAGCCTTGAGCTGGGAGTGTACGTGGTATGTAAGAGAGACGGCAAGAAAGCCGGGTTTGCCAGAGCGGAACAAGTGAGGGGAGAGCAGCAGAAGAGGTCAGCGAGGTAGTGGGGGTCCAGGTGGAGTAAAGCCTTGCAGGCCACGTGGGTTGTGAAGGTTACGTGGGTTAATGCGATTTGACATACCGCAGCTTTCCTACCAGTGGAACCCAGGCGTGGGCGGTCCCAGGCGTGGGCGTTCCCGGGGCGGCCCCAGGCTACTGCCCACCAGCCACGGCTGCTCCTCTGCGCTTGGGCCCCATCCTCGTTTGGACTAGGACAGCTCGCTAAGCGGTCAGGAAGGCAAGACGATCACGAAACGTTCATCATCTGCCTGTTCTCTGGTAGCATTAGTAAGACAGATGGACTTTGTCCTGGTGGCCTTTCTGATGTCGGGGGACTGTGAGAGTGTGCGAGTGTGTGTGTGTGCTTGTGTACGCTCACCGTGGGCGGCGATTCTTGAGAGATCGGCTTTTCCTTAGAACCGTCCTCGAAACTACTTTCATGAATGGCTAAAGACAGTTTGCACAAGGGGAAATCTAGATAATCGGATATATCAAAGCTGATGGTGGGGGCCATTAGAGACGTGTGCATTCAAACCCTTTGAAGGACCATCTGATACCAATTAAATTAGCAAAGATTTAAGAAAATAGTGCTGGTGAGATTGCGGTGAAACAGGAAACGTAGGCTTTGTTGGTGGCATTTCAGCCACTGTCTTTTGGGAAGAAAGTGAATTCTTTTGTAGAGAGAATCCTCGAACCATGTTTATTATTATTACTCTTGGGTCTAGTAATTCCACTCTTGGAGATTTAGCCTAAGAAAACAAACCAGAAGTTAGAAAAAAACCTGTTTTATGCACAGAGCTGTTCTTTGCTCTATTCCCCGTAAGAGCAGACAGAGACGGTGGGGAAATAGGAGAGGTAGGATACTCTCATTAAAATGGATAGATAGGAAGATTGTGCATCACCCGGTGGCCTCATCTAGCCTTTCTCCTGGACTCAGAGGAGGAGAGCCAAGTCGTCAGCTCAGGCGCAGCAGCTCCGGGGACCTCCGTCTTTTGTACTTTTTTTTTTAATAATTATTTTCTGGACGTTATACTCTTAAACTTTTCTTTTTAACTTCTAAGATTTTTTCTTTCTGTGTCATCATTGTTTAATTGGCGTGTGCTCTTTGTAGCTCATGGTGTAATGGAATAAAGTAACATTTTTGGGAAAAAATCCAAACCAAAGTTAAAATTGTATAAAAATTATGGCTGCAGATGGACAAGGGCTGACAGGAACGTCTGCAGTGGGAAAATGTCTTAATTTGTTGGCCCAACTGTATTGTGGGAGAATGTTTTTATTCTTTAGCTTTAGAATTCTGTTACTGTTGCCTTATAATAAGATCTTCTTTCCTCCCTCTAGAATTGAATTTCTGTTTACATTTATAATTCACGATAGGTTCTTGGTCCCGTTGTTTTGGATTAAAGGCTTAGGACAATCTTATCATCATCTGTTTGCCCAAGAAAAAGAGTAACATTTAATCTTTGAAGTGGTTTCTCTCTTTTTAAAAAATGTTACTTTAAAAATGTTTACTTTATCCCCCATTATGAATGTGGTCTATACTTAGTATAAAATGTTTTAAAAATTGAGAAAAAATAATTGAAAAGATCATCCATGGGCTTCCCTGGTGGCGCAGTGGTTGAGAGTCCGCCTGCTGATGCAGGGGACGCGGGTTCGTGCCCCGGTCCGGGAGGATCCCACATGCCGCGGAGCAACTAGTCCCGTGAGCCATGGCCGCTGAGCCTGCGTGTCCGGAGCCTGTGCTCTGCAACGGGAGAGGCCACAACAGTGAGAGGCCCGCGTACAGCAAAAAAAAAAAGATCATCCATAATCATGTGTTTTGGTAATTTCTTTCAGGTTTTTAATCATTACTTTAAAAAAACTACTTACTAAAGAAAAACGCAAATGCACAGAAAAGGAGAGAGGATAGTACATTGACCCTCTGGTAATTGTCACCCAGCTCAGCACTCATAAACTCATAGCCAACCTTGTTTCATCTGTACCCTCCTCCCAACTCCCTCTCTTTCAACACTCAAGTATTTTAAGCAATTCCCAGGCATATTATTTTGTTGGTTTTTCAGTATGTTAAAAAAATTTTTTTTCCACTTCAGAAAGATTAATAATTTCTTAATATTACCAACTAGCCAATTAATGTTTAGATTTCCCTGTCTTATTTAAAAATTGTTGTAAAACAGTTTGTTCAAATCATGATCTGGACGTTGTACTGATTGATAAGTCTCTTTTTTTAAAAGTTTTACTTTTGAAATAATTTTAGACATAAAGATTCGAAATAATAACAGAGTTCCCATGTATCCTTCGTCCCGCTTCCCTAATGTTCACGTTTCACATAACTATGGAACACTCAACAGAATCAGGAGATTAACACTGATACAATATTGTTATCTGCAGACTGTATTTGAATTTTGCCAGTTCTCCCATTAATGCCCCTTTTCTGGTCCAGGATCCACATTGCCTTTAATTGTCATGTCTCCTTAGTTTTGTCTAACCTGGGACAGTTGCTCAAGTCATTGTCTTTTGTGACCTTGACTCCTTTGAAGAGTACTGATCAGTTATCTTGTTACTGTCCCTCAGTTTGGGCTTGTCTGATGTTTCTCTCATGATTAGATTGAGGTTATACATTTTTGGCAAGAATAGCATAGACGAGATATGTCATATCTGGAGGTGCATAATGTCAGTCCGTCTTATTTCTGGTGCAGTTAGTGTTGGTCACTTGGTTAAGGTGGGGGTCTCCTGGGTTTCTCCGCAGTAAAGTTACTATTTTCCATTTGTGATAAGTATTTTGGGGGAAATACTTTGACACTATGTAAATGTCTTGTTTCTCCTCATACTTTTAAGCATCTTATTGATGACCCTTACCTACAACAGTCATTACTGTGGTGTTTGCTTAGTGGTGATTTTCCATCATTCCTTCTACACTTATTAGTTGTAATTCTACTGTAAGGTAGGACTGCCCCTTCTCCTGCAGTTATTTATTGTATAGTTGTTTATATCAGTATGGACTCATGGATATTTGTTCTATTCTGTAGGTTGTTAAGCCGTTACTATCGTGTTTTATTTTCTTGTTCAGATTGGCCCAGATATGGCCATTGGGAACTCCTTCAAATTGATTCCTGTGTCTTTAACATTTCTTGAGCACTTCCGTACTTGTTAGGGTCACAGGATGTCCTGGACTCTTCTTGTATTTTCCCTAACCCAATCCTGGAATCAACCATTTCTCTAAGGATCTCTGGTTTCTTTTATTGGAGAATGATATTTAGGAACCAAGATCTGAATGACAGGTATCCTCATTACTACTGGGGTGTCAGTACTTCTAGGCCTTGGCAGTAGACAGAGCTTGAAAATATGTTTGCATACATGCACATACACATCTGTATTTATTTCTGTGTCCATCTCTGTGTGTGAGCAAGAGTGCGTGTGTTTGTGTGTGCGTATTAAGAAAAGGAAGCTAGAATGAACTCAGAATGAATCAGTAGAATCAGTATGAATTTGTGAGTTCACACTAGCCTTCCCTAACTTTCTTAATTATTATTTAATCTACAGGTTGTCTCTCCTTTTTTTTCTTTGAAATTTATTTGTTGAATAAGTTGGGTCCTTTGTCCTTTATTGTTTTCCACATTCTGGATTTTGCTGATTGTATTTTTGTAATGTCATTCAACGTGTTTCTCTGCTGACTTTCATTTCTAGTAAATTGGTAGTTAGATAAGGTGCACGATCAAATTCAGGTTTAATTTTTTGGCAAGATCACACCATAGGTGGTCATTTGTACTTCCAGCAGGAGGTACACTGTATCTGCTAGTCCCTGTTTTTGTGATGTTACTAGCCGTGGATGATTGCTTGCAAAATGGTGATAATCTAATTTCATCATTCCTTCTTCTTTTATAGCTGTATCCTTGTATGAAGAAAAATTTGTTTTTCGTTGTCTATTTAGTTACTCTGGGGTGTAGTTCATACAAGAAAGACAACGGAAGAATTCCCTAAAACCTTCTAAAGGTGACTGTATTAGTTTCCTGTTGCTGCTGTAACAAATCACCACACCCTTGGCCGCTTACCAACACACACCTGCCCTGTGGTTCTGGAAGTCAGAAACCTGAAATGGGTCTTACCGTGGCAGGGCTGTGTTCCTTCTAAAGGCTCCAGGAGAAGATCCATTGCCTTGCTTTTTCCA
Source organism: Orcinus orca (assembly GCF_937001465.1). Classification (NCBI taxonomy): domain Eukaryota; kingdom Metazoa; phylum Chordata; class Mammalia; order Artiodactyla; family Delphinidae; genus Orcinus; species Orcinus orca. Next base: position 106,817,401 of record NC_064564.1, on the reverse strand, counting down.
GCTTCTAGAGGCTGTCTGCACATCTAGACCCGTGACTCCCATCTATCTTCAGAGCCAGCAACGGCTGGTGGAGTCTTTTTCGTGCTTCCCTCTTCCACTTTTAAGGATCTTTGATTATATTGGGCCCACCTGGATAATCTCTCTATTTTAAGGTCAGCTGATTAGCCACCTCCATTCCATCTTCAACTTTTATTACCCTGTAATTCAGCAGAGTCAGAGATTCTGGGGGTTAGGATGTGAACATCTTTGGGGGGCCGTAATTCTGCCTATCACAGTGACCAAAAGGTTTTTTATTTTTTAATTATTATGAACTCATAGCTTTTTAACATTTTTGATGTATTTTAATTCATTGTCATTATCCTTGATATTCTAATTGTCCTATCTTTCGACAGTGAAAAAGCTTATTCGAGTTGATTCCTGAGTTCTCTGGACGTGAATGTGTAGTCTTTGACAGCTTCCTTCCTTTCTGACATGATAAGATGTCTGAGCTCATACTATATATTCCTGCCCCAGGCCTGGAATCATCCCTTTCTATAAGGCAAACTCTGGTGTGATTTAGAATCCCCTGGAGGGCTTATTAAAACACAGATTGTTGGGCCCTCCCTCCCTCCCTTCAGAGTTTCTGATTTAATAGGTGTGGGTTAGGGCCCAGTGATTTGCATTTGGGGTTCCCAGGTGGTGCTGCTAACTCCGTTCTAGGGACTACACTTTGAGAACCACTGTTTTGAAGAACCCTGTTGGTTTTTTGTGGTGAGCAATGATATTTAGAGACTACAGCCTGCATGCTAGGGAGGATACTGATTCTAGGCTTTTTCAGTGAAAGGAAAGAAATAAAATGTAAGTTCATGTTCGTATTTCCAATTCAAATTTAGAATTACATGTTTTAACTTCTTTTATATTTGTATTTGTTTTCTCTGAGGCTTGGTTCTTATGATAGTGATAATTACTTATTTAATAAATATGTATATATCTATGCACACAGTTTCAGAGTAACAATACGAATATTATTTCCTGCAACATGATTACTGAAAACAGTTTACGATTTTTGCAGCAGTCCCTTTGACATTGGAGAAATATCCCACTGGGGGTGTACAAATTAGTCTGCTTTTACGTTACTGAGATCATTCCTCTCTGGTTGGTTAACCAGTCACCTTGATACACAGTTAAATTCTTTTTCTGTTTCTTTTGCTTTTAGTTTTAGGAGATTATTATTTTATTTTTAAAATAATTATCTAAACATTTAAACCACTTCACTGGCACATCTGTAAAATGAGTCTACTCTCTCCTGTACCTCGTTCTCTCCTTTTCCATATAGGCAGCCATTATTTATGGTTAAATAAATGGCAGTATGCTAGACATACTTTTTTTTTCTCTTGGGGTCCACACCACTTTCCACCCCACATGCCCACCTGCGCAATATGTTTAGAAGATTACTTGAGGGCGGGATATTTGTAGAGTCCTCATTCCTTTTCCTTTATAGCTTCAGAGTGCTCCGCTGTGAGAATGCACCAGAGTTTGTTTCTCCGTGGGTGGACATCCGGGTTGTTTCCAGCCTTTTGCTGTTACGAATAGTGCTTCAATATTATAAATAGTACAGATTTTGAGGTAGTTAAAAATCACACTGTATACTGTTTGTTTTCTGTTTTTTTCCTTAACAATATAACATCAGCATTTTCCATGTTATTATAAATGTCATTTTTTAAGACAGTTTTTTTTCTGATTATGAAAGTAATACAGACTTAGAGATTTTAGAAACTCAGAAAAATGAAAATCAATGCAAAGTCACCCATAATCGCTCTACTTGGGGATACTGTCATTATTTTGGTGTGTTTCCCCATAGCCTTGACAATATTTTGTGTAAACGCTTAGAAAACAATCACATCATATTACATAGTATCCTGCTTTGTTTTTACTCGTAATTGTGATTTTTTAATACCATATGCTTTTTATAATTAATTCTCTGTTGCTAGATTTAGACATTTAGTTTCTTTCTGGTTTTTCAGTATTGTTAATAATTTTGTGATAAATGTCTGTGCATTGAAGCTTTCCCCAAATTTATTATTCTTAAAAGTTGGTTTTTATAAGACTTTAAATGAGAAGGAAGCTCACGTTTGTTAAATATATCTATTTAGCTTGCTCTCTTACAGCAGTAAGGTAAACAGGTGAAAGATTACCTTGAAACTTTTGTCAAGTAAATTCCATTGTTTCTTTTTTCTTCTGGTAGGACCTTAGAAATGAAGTTGAGAAATTACGCAGTGAAGTGAATGAAAGAGAGAAAGCAGTGGAGAATCGTTACAAGAGTCTTTTGAATGAAAGTAATAAAAAATTGCACAGTCAAGAGCAAGTGATCAGAAGTCTAACAGAAAGTGCCAGTCAGAAGGACTTGTTGCTTCAGGTACCACAACAGTTTTTCTTTTGTATTTAAATCTTTTGACTTCGGCATAGGTTTTTTTTGTTTTGCTTTGTTTTTTAAACTTTTTGACAGGAATGCTTATAAAAAGGTAAGGCTGGGCAAAAAAAAGACTGTGGTCTTCACTGTTATTTATTGGAGCGCTGTAGAGCTTTCTTTATGCCATTTGGACCTCAGCCACCAGGGAGGTAAGTTTGTAGAAATGAAAGCTTCGAGAAGAGAAGGGAGTTGTCCTGGGTCACGTGACTAGTAAACGGCAGGGCCTGATTCAGGCCCTGGCCTGCTTTGCTCTAGCGCCAGCCTTCTGCTGCGGTCCTGGCTTTCCTTTGTGCCATGCTGTCTCACTCCTCTGTATTTTTCTTCTATCTGTTCCTTTTTTGTCATGGACTACCCTTATCATTTGATGGTATATTGGATTTTTGATTCAGCTCAGAATTACGGGTAACCATGGTGGAGTGAACATGCGTGTTTAACACTGCTTCCTCCTGAAGCCTCATTAACGTGACGGTGAAGGGGTGAAAAGGTATAAACGCACAGGACCAGGAGAATGGGAATGGTGGAAGGGCAGGTTGCTGTTTGAATGATAAGTGGTAACTACATAGGATTCAGCTTTCTCCCGTCTGCCTCATGTCTTGGGGATGAAAAGCCAACAAGAAGAAGCTGATTAATCCTACAGAACCCAGGAAGGCTCAGCGGGCAGTGGGGGTACCTGGTACCTTTGTCAGCAACAGAGGTTGCTGGAATGCTGGGCAGTTAGGTGGCCTATTGTCACCAGCACTATATGGGAGGTTTACTCTGGGGGGACCTTAAACCAGAGAAGCTCTGGCCTGGGGCTCACCAGGTGCAGCTGAAAACAGGAGTGGATCCCTCAGTGAGAAGGAGTGGAAGTGTGCGTACCAGCACGGAGAGTCCTCTGTGGACCCAGAAGACTGAAAGATGCTGACTGACAGTAGGGGGTCCTTCAACCAAACAGCCGAGTCCCCGCCTGATCACCTCACAGTGAGGCTGCCGTTGAGGTACCTTTTCCACACTCACAGAGCTTCTGGACACTTCTACCCTTAAAGATACGTGGGTGGCCCGAGTTCCTCAAACAGGAGAAAAGCGTCTAAGAGGAAAGACAAAGACAGAACAAAGCTACGTAGAGGAAACAGAAACAGTGGAGGCGGAGAAGAAAACTAGACAGCTTTTCAAAAAACTCAGTACTGTAACATCTTCAGATAAGAAATGAGTTCGGGATCTGATAAAAAAGATATTTGGGAAAAAGAGGGATGACCTTATTGGAAATTAGAAGTATGATTACAGATATAAAGAGCCTAACAAAAGAGTTAGAAAAGTTGCACGAGTCAAGTACATCTTCCAGAAAATATAGTTAAACATAGAAACAAACAAAAAGGTGAGCAAATGAGAGAAGAAAGATAAGAAAATCAGAGGCTCGAGTCAAGGGCTCCAATATATGACGAACAAAAGTTCCAGAAAGATAGAAGAGGCAAAGCAGAGGGAAGGAAAAGTTCCAAGTAATAGGAGAAAACTTTTCAGAATGCAAGGGCAGATATCTCTACCTTGAAAGGGCCTGCTCTGTTTCTGGCACGGTGAATGAAGAAAGACATCTATCGCAATTTCACAATCCTGTGTCATTGTGAAATTTCAGAACACAGGGGCAGAGAGAGGATCTGAAAGGCTTCCAGAGAGAGGAAAATAATAGGTCCCATACAAAGGATCCAGACCCGAAATGACATCAGAATTCTCAGCAGCAACATTGAAAGCCAGGGGAGGGAGGGAGACGCAAGAGGGAAGAGATATGGGAACATATGCATATGTATAACTGATTCACTTTGTTATAAAGCAGAAACTAACACAGCATTGTAAAGCAATTATACCCCAATAAAGATGTTAAAAAAAAACATTGGAAGCCAGGAGACAGGAGAGCAGTGCTTTCAGGGTTTTGAGGAAAAGTGGTTTCCAATCCAGCATTCTGTAGTCAGCCAAGCTGGCAGCAAGAATGAGGGCAGAATAAAGGCAATTTCAGGTATTTGACGCCTAAACTCATCTGCCTCCATGTGCTCCTTGCAGGAAACTGCTGGAGGACGAGTCCGTACAAACGAGGAAGTAACACAGAATGGGATCCAGAAAGTAGGGAATTCACCTGGCATGTGGGGAAGGCAGATCCCAGCCACTTACGCAGAAGCCCAGATTTGAGCCGTTGAGGGAGGGCTTAGTTGGGATTTTTTCAAGAAACTGAAATAGAGCCCATCATTTACCTGATGTGTCTTGACTCCATGTAGAAGAATTTATAAGTTTGGAGATAAATTAACACTAAGTACATAATTCAGTTTTATGAACTAAGTAAACACAACAAAGCAGTTGTTGCTAATTCCAAGAAAAGCAAGGAATTAAACATGAACGGAAATGTCGCCATGGAACACCATTTGGCTGGGCTGTGGACAGTATGTGCGTGGCCATAATCACGTAAATGCAGAATGTTGATTTAACCAAAATCGTGATGTAACTATTAGGAAAAGCGTTGGGGGGTGGATGATGTGAGAGCTGCATCCTTAAACTTCTATGACAGGAGCCAGTTAATAAAATCTAACCTTAGGAAATCAAGCCATGTGAGCATAGGAGCGCAGTGTAGAAACATGGAAGTAAATAACAGAAATCAGTAGAGTCAAAAGCGGTTTTTTTCTGCGAGTGGGACTCAGAGGTGAGAAGTGGCGAGCTAGGGGTGGCTGTTCCCTTCTAAAGCCTTGTGGGCCCGTTTGTTAATGTGTATGTATAGTTGGACTTTTAAGAAATAAAAATGAAAATTGTAACTCAAGCACAACTGTATGATGGTAATTCTGAATTTCTGTTTTGGTTATTTGATTCCCTGTTACAGTTCAATGGGTTTTTACAAAAAATTGCTTCTACTTTCTTGTTTGTGTTCAGCTATTTTAGAAATGTTTGACATGATGAATTAATTCTGATGGGTGATTGGGAATGAGATGAGGTTCTCACCCTTAATTTCCCACAGAGAGTGGACGGACACTTAGTGCAGGAGTTACCAGGTTTTAAATTGTTAGGAATAGATTTCTGTGCTTGAATTTGGCCGAAAGACCAGAGAAGTGGTTTCCAGGCCTGCAGTATCGTTGGATGTGACCTCGTCTGAAGGAGCTGGTGAACTGGGCTGTATGGTGTCTCATCGTGAAGGAGGAGCTTTCACCTGTGACCAGACCCCCAAAGTAGTTGCAGTCTTGCCTTTTTCTTCCTGGAAGTCAAATCTCCTCGTAGATATGGACGGTTCAAGTTTTGTCAAATTTATAATGTTTCAGGAGCGCCTAGACTTTGTTGGGTTTCGATACACAGTCCCTCTAATCACTGCACTAACCCTGTAGCATGGGAAACAGAAATCACACCCTGGCCAAGGAGAACCCAGGATTGGAGCCTGGGTCGTGGGACCAGAGCCTGGGCTTCGTCTTCTGTACCCGCTGGGAGGTGTCCCAGTGGTGGCGAGAGGGGAGGTTTGTAATGACTGCCACTGTCCTTGCCTGTGCCTTGCTGGCGTGCTGCGCTCCTGGTTGTAATAATGCACAAAGGGATTGCCTTACCATTTGTAATTGCCTAATATGTGGGGATGGTGGCAATTGTTTAAATTGTGAAAAACAGTAAATCTTCCCTTAAAGAGTTTGGGACCATCGCTTAGTATTTTTTTCTTGATGACAACTTCCTTATGATTTGTTTTCTTCCTTAGAAATTCAGTGAAAAAGACTTGGAAGCAATACAGCAGAACCGTTATTTAATGACTGCGGGGGATCTCGATTTCAGGAGTGAAGACTTAATAACAGAAAAGTGCTCTTCTCAGTCACCAGGCAGCAAAAGCATCTTCTCCGAGGTAAGCCCGCCTGGAATTGGACATTCACATGCAAATTCATATCCTTTCCTGACACATATTTGATGACTCCTCTGACCTGAAGATCCTCCAAGGCCCTTGTGCTGGTAAATGAGCTTACAGCAGGTAGGAGGAGGGGTTCTCAGTCTTCCCTCCTTACAGATTAGTATCCTTCAGCTGAGTGTTAGTATTTGCACTGCTCAGGAAACCGAGAAACTAGAGCTTGTTCAAAGATGAGCCTCATGTTTGCCCTCCTGGGGGCAACTCTCTCAAGAACTATGTAATCTCGAGGTAAGAACATTTTCCAGTTGAACATTTCCATGCACACCTACAAGGGCACAGCAGGCCCTTCGTGATCTGGCCCCAAGCTAGCTCTCCATTCTCCTTTTCTTTCATTCCCCATCATCTCTAACAGCACCTCACTTCCTGCAGATTCCCGAAAACTCCGTGTTTGTACCTCTCTGTGCCTTTGCACATGCTGTTCCATCTGCCTGGAATGCCTTCTTCTTCCTTGTTGACCTGGTGGCTCCTGCACACCCCTAGGGCTGCCGCTCTGGTGTCACCTCCTCTGGGCTCCTTGCCTGGCCTGCTGAACGCGACGTCTCCTTGTCCACCCCCTTGTGCGGCACTTTGCACATCCATCCACCGTAGCGCTTAGCCCTTGGGTTGACGTACGGAGCCGCCTTGGTGCTTCCCCTCCCTGGAGCCCTGCGCACCCCAGGAGGCACCTCAGGGGAAGGGAACTGGTGTTCGTGTCTGAATCCCAGTGCCTGGCTCAGTGGACGTTTGTTGATTGAATGACTGATGATATTGGTTTGTGGAGATGCGTCCAGATTGTTCTGATGTGCAGCTTGCCTGTACTACAGCTAGGCAGCCAGAGATGGGAAAGAAAGGCGTTCACTGTCGGCCAAGGTTTGTTGTTTTTTTTTTAAGCCCGGCTTTAATTAAGTACATACGTTCAGAAAACAGGGAATTGTTATGCAAATTTTTCTCTGATGAATGACTCTGATCATGACTTGTGGTTTTTGTGAAGGATGATTCTCAAAATAATTAACAACCAGTGTAGCACGGGCACAGCCATCAGAACAGACTCAGGCGCTAGGGCTGGAGTGGGGTCCCGGAGGCCTCCTCTTGTGCCAGGCACCAACCCTGTAGTTCCTGGGTCTTGGAGAGGGGCCGGGGTGGTTGGGGTGCATGGATCAGGGGTTAGTTTACAACTGGTGTAGACGTGTTTCCGTATTTTAGCACCAGTACCGGCCGTTGCACTGTGTATCCGCTCCGTATCAGCTCTGGTCCTGGAGCGCACCGCTGCCTGAGCGGTGGGGGTTCCTTCTTAACTCTGACCATTTGTGGATTTGCGTTTTGCCATCCCTCTTGAATAAGAATGTCAGCGAGAACTTGGCCATTGGGCTGGGCCGGAAGTCTGGAGGCCTGGATTCCTCTCTTGGTTCTGTCACTTCACTTGAGTGACCTTGGGCAAGTCCAGTAACTAAATCTCAGAGGGCTAATGTTTTGTGATTTAGTTGCTTTATTTTGTGAATAGTTCCTTTATTTTGACCAAATTTAGTTGGATATTAAGATGCACGTTAACCCATAATCAGACACAGTCTTGTTTAACTGTTTTTTAAAAATTGAAGTATAGTTAATTTACAATGTTGTGTTAGCTTTAGGTATACAGCGAAGTGATTCAGTTATACACGTGTGTGTTTGTGTGTGTGTGTGTACATATATTCTTTTTCAGATTCTTTTCCATTATAGGTTATTACAAGATACTGAATATAGTTCCCTGTGCTATATTGTAGGTCCTTGTTGTTTATTTTATATATAGTAGGGCGTATCTGTTCATCCCAGATTCTCAATTTATCCCCTCCCCCCTTCCCCTTTGGTAACCATAAGTTTGTTTTCTATGTCTGTGAGTCTCTTTATGTTTTGTAAATAAGTTCATTTGTATCGTATTGTTTTAGAGTCCACATATAAGTGGTATCATGTATTTGTCTTTCTCTTTCTGACTTGCTTCACTTAGTATGATCATCTCTGGGTCCATCCATGTTGCTGCAAGTGGCATTATTTCATTCTTTTTTTATGGCTGAGTAACATTCCATTACATCTTCTTTATCCATTTAGCTGTCGATGGACATTTAGGTTGCTTCCATGTCTTGGCTATCGTGAATACTGCTGCTGTGAACATTGGGGTGCATGTGCCTTTTTGAATTAGAGTTTTCTCCAGATATATGCCCAGGAGTGGGATTGTAGGATCATATGGTAGCCCTCTGTTTAGCTTTTTAAGGAACCTCCATACTGTTTTCCATAGTGGCTGCACCCATTTACATTCCTACCAACAGTGCAGGAGGGTTCCTTTTCTCCACACCCCCTCCAGCCTTTATTATGTGTAGACTTTCTGGTGGTGGCCATTCTGCCCGCTGTGAGGTGGTACCTCATTGTGGTTTGGATTTGCATTTTCTCTAATGATTAGCGATGTTGAGCATCTTTTCACGAGGCACAGTCTGTTTTGAAACAAGATGGAAGCCCATCAGGTTTTTTAGATGGACAAATAATCACTAATTTGAATACATTTAGTTAAACTTCACTATTTTGAATCATGTTTTAGGTATGTAAAAAGTGTCTAAATGTTGAACAGAATGTTTCTAAATTTACTAACAGAGTATTTTAATATTTCATGTCACTAGTTTGATCATCTGTACCGCATTGTTTTTTAGTTTTTTGTGCTGGCTGCTGTCTGTACTTCTTAGAAACACAAGTATAAAGTCATCCCGTGGGCATTTCAGTCATATTTTAGATCCTGGTGATGCTTAAATGACTGTGCAAAATACCTACATATTTTAGCAAAGGTTTTAATTCTGTTCTGCAAGAGTAATTGCAAATCGAGGATAAAAGGTTATAAATGATCATTTAGGAATTGAAAATTTCTAGGTGTCAGTTTAAGAAATCCCAGCTGTTGCAGCCTATGGTATTTTCCCCCCAAGAAAGGTATACTTTTCAGGTTGTAGTTCTTTCTTTGTAGGAAACACGGATTTATTCTGCTCTGCCCTTGGCCATTTTGTGTTGATTTTGGGTTTATCCTCTGCCCATTTCTATGAAGAACTTGAGGCTGTGATGATGTCTCCGTTGGCTCTGGGCAGTCTGTTTTCCTTCTAATCATGTGTGATCCTGAGAATTAATGCTAGATGACCAGGGAATTGAAGAACAGAGAGTAAAACACACTGACCATATTTAACTTGCTGCAGCCAGAGATTTATAGTTTGGCTATTGACATGGTTGGGACATTGCAGCTGAATTTCCTGAGTATTAAAATAAATGTCTTTGTTGCAGAGCTGTGATATAGCTACTGAAATAGACACCATCTGTCAGGCCACTAAATTGCCCTGATTACCAAGAAGTGAGCCATTAAGGTCTCTCTTTACATATCTGCTGCCTCTTCAGATTGTGGTCTGCCCATTACATACGTTTCCTTCAAGTCATTGAGGAAACTATGGTGGAGTAGAAAATGCCTCGGCTTTGGTGTCAGAATGTCCGTTCAGCCGCTTATTAGCTCTGTGATCTTGGGCAAGTCACCTCCTCTCACTGAAGCTCACCTTCCTAATCTGTAAATGGGGAGTTACATGCCTGCCTCCTGAGAGGATTAAAAATAATGTGAGTGTATTTGTTAAGGTTCTTTTAATTGCAAGGTGTAGGATCCAACGCTGAGGAGTTTGAGCAAAACAACAATGAAAGGGAGTATTTACTGGGAACATACCGGAGAGTCTCACAGATGCCAAGGGTCGTAGACTCTGGGGCTCTGTCTTGTTTGGAGAGGCAAGGTGGAGGGCAGGGGTGGAGAGTGGGGATGGCGGGCAGAGGGTAGGGGACAGGGGGGTTGGTTGCTGCTGCTGAGCAGGGGCCCCCTCTGGGCCACTTGGCCCTCTGCCTCTGTGCCGAGGAGACCCACTGGTTTGCCAGCTCTGCCGAGGGAGCCAAGTGACGTCATTCTAATGGGGCATGATTCAGCGCAGGGGAGCAGGTGATTGATGCAATGGGACCCAAATGGCTCTGAAGAGTTCATTTATTTAACATGGGTGAGCAATTTGCTTCTAGGAAGACGTTGACTCACTCTGACTTCCATTATGCAAAATAGCCACAGGAATCTCCGCTCTGAAGAGTCGCATTGGTCCCTGTGTTCCCCTCTTACCTTTTTAATCATCATTTCAGCGAGCATCTGTGGCAAGCACTGTGCCTGGATCGGGGTGCTGCTGCCCGCAAGGGGTCCCCAGGCCTGTGAACATGTGGTTGGTACACGAGCTCCGGGTGAAGGTGAACCAGGGTGCCGTGGGGCTGGAGGAGGGTCTCTGTAAGGGACCATGGAGGGTGTCAGTGGAGAGGGCTCGACTGATGAAGCGTGGTCTGTGAGGAGGAGGGAGTTTCCTGGTTCCACGGAGATGGAAGGGCAGGAGAGCAAGCACAGGTGTGGCCGGCTGGCAGGTGGAGGGTGGGGGCTGAGGTGAGCAGTGACCTGGAAAACCTGGTGAAGGTTTGGAATGGCTGCCTGAAAGGAGGGGAGGGGAACCAAGCTGGGCACCCAGGCCCTGCACTGCAGTGGGCAGTCCTCTAGGGCTTCCAGCCAGGCCCACGGTGATCCAGTTAAGATACAGGGTCGCGGGCTTCCCTGGTGGCGCAGTGGTTGAGAGTCCGCCTGCCGATGCAGGGGACACGGGTTCGTGCCCCGGTCTGGGAAGATCCCACATGCCACAGAGCAGCTGGGCCCGTGAGCCATGGCCGCTGAGCCTGCGTGTCCAGAGCCTGTGCTCCGCAACGGGAGAGGCCACAACAGTGAGAGGCCCAGCATACCGCAAAAAAATAAAAAATATATATATATACATATATATGTGTGTGTGTATATATATATATATATATATTTTTTTTTTATACAGGGTTGGGATTCTTTCACTGGATATGTACATCCCACAGCTGAGTCTCCCACATCCACCTGAGGTCCACATTTATTCATGTTTTTTCCTAGTCCTTCTTGGTTGGTTACTTATCTAAGCACAAATTCTGACTGCCACTTATTAGCTGAATGGACTAAAACACATGACCTGTCCTCTCAGAGAATCAGTTTATTCATCTGAAAAGTGGGAAGATTAATATACCTCCTTGGTCGTTATTGTGATTAGAGATGACCTATGTAAAGGACCTGGCCTAGCATTGGAGCGTAGGAATGGTAGTTATGGTTGACACTCCTTAAGTGTTTACTCTGTGCCAGGCATCCATGTGAGAATTTTGTATAGATTAGCTCAGTTAATCTGTTTCACAACCCTATGAGATATGTAGAATTATTACCTCTACTTACAGGTGAGGCTATTGAAGCACAGAGAGATTGAGTAATTTGTTCAAGGTCACACAGCTAATAAGGTCACACGCTCTTAACAGTCCCTGCCCTTGGTGGTAGATGCTCAAGAAGCAGTAGGTTTTTCTTATTTTCGTCGTCACTGTTGCCTGGCCTTTATGTGGCTGACAGCGACTGTGTCACCTTTGTCAAACTCCCAGTGCTTTGCATCCATCATGGGTCATTCACGGGTGGACCAAAGAGCACAGGCCCTGGAGCCTGGCTGCCTGGGTCCACACCCTGCCTCACCACCCTGACTCCGTGCCTCGGTTCCCTCATCACCAAAATGGGGAGAGTGGTAATGCTTGAGCTCACTGGCTTGTGAGGATTAAGTGAGAAAATGCTGGAGAGCACTTTGTACCACGGCTGACATCCTGAGGACATGGTAGCCTCTTCGTCTTGATCCCCGGGTGAGTTCCTCCCAGGCGCTCCCCTGGGGCCCTCTGTCTACGTGCGGTGCGTACGGGTGGGAGCTGACACTGGTGACTGTGTACAGAAGGCAGGTGGGAGCTCCTTGTGCCAGTGTCATGTGGCACGATTTACAAAAGGGCCTGACATTTCTAGCAGTGTGGGTGGCCGGCTTCTCATGACCAAGCTGGTGGGTTAGCATTTAAAACCCTCAGTTGGCAGGTGCTGCCTTTGCCTCGTTTCGTTCAGGGCTAGAAGCACAGCAGCGTTCTCCTGGGTCAGGGGCTGCTAACCTTTTTGCCATCTGCATCCCTTGGGTAGCGTGCTGGAGCCAAGGACCTCTTCCCTGGAAAAGTATTTAAATGCACAAAATATGTGCACAGGATTATAAAGGAAACCAATTATTTTGAAATTTGGTTATCAAAATATAAAAAAAAAATCAGCTGTAGAAATGGTGCTTCTTTATTAATGTGTTAAATAACAAGATCTAGTGGTGAACAGAGTGGCTGCTGCAGTTTTGAGGTAGTGATGAGAATAAATATTTTGAGATACTTGCAACATATACAAAGTAACTATTTCTTTTGATGACAAAATCTCAGGAAAACACCGAGTACTACTATGGTTTGTAGCAGTAACAGTGTTCCTTCAACCCCTAAATGAAGGAAACGCTCAATTTCAGTTAGAGGTTAGCGGCAATGAAGATGTACCTTTTTCCCCTCGTTCATGTTTGAGTTTTCATTAGGGTTGGAAGCCCTATCCTGGGTCATTATCTGAACTTTAGGCGACAGGCTGAGTCCACGAGACACAAGGGCTGCTTGCAGCCCCTCTCTCTCCACTGACCCCGTGTCTCCCTAGCATTAAGGAGCTTCTGGTCTGCGCCAGGCGCTGTGCCAGGTGTCCTGCACGCTTTACTTCTTTATTTTAACATTTTCTTCTTATTTTGAGATAATATCAGATTTATAGGCAAGTTACAAGAGTAAAGGGTTTTGCTTGTCCTGAGCCATCTGAGAGTAAGTTGCCTGTGTGAAGCCCTGTCAGTTCTGAATACTTGAGTGTGTACTTCGTGTCAGCAGGGACCTTTTCCTGTATGACACAGCACAGCCGTCACAGCCAGGGACTGAGCAGAGACCCTCAGACTACCATCGAACCCTCAGGCTCATTCGTGTCTCACCAGCTGTCCCGTAAAGCCCTTTGTAGTGGAAGGAGCCAGTTCAGGATCTTGTGTTGCATTTAGTAGACTTTAGTCTGTTGACTTTCACGGCCCTGAGACTTTTGAAGCGTCCAGGCCGGTTCTGCCGTGGAGTGTCCCTTCGTTGGGTCTGTCTGATGTTTCTTGGTGCCTGGCTTCAGGTGAGGCATCCTTGGCAGGAGTGTCACAGGACCAGCGCTGTGTCCTCAGTGTGTCCTGTCCGACAGTACACGGCTTAGCTTTGTTACCTAAGCATTACCGGCCATGCTGACTTGGGTTAACTCTGTGAAGGTGGTGTCTGCGTGGTGTCTCGACTATGCAGTTACTCTTTTTTCCTTTGTAATTAGTAAGTATTTGAGGGGAGGTATTTTGAGTCTATGTAAATATGCTGATCTTCTTCAAACTTTCACCCGTTAGTTTTAACCTCCTTTTATGTTTTGTGGCTGAATAATTTCTTACCATGATGGTTAGCAAATGGCGATTCTTCTAATTCCATTATTCCTTCTACATTTATTAGCTGTTCTGTAAAGAAAAGCCCGTTCTTCTTCCCATGTACTCATTTACTCATGTCCGTGTGGATGTGAGTTTCTGTTTCACTCAGTGGGTTATAATGTGTTACTATCATTGTTTTGATGCTCAATTGTCCCAGGCTTGGCCTTTTCAAACTGGCTCCTGTATCCTTTTGACAGTGCTCCATTATTTAAACACTTCCTTATTTTCTGGTGTGACAGAATGCTGTAGACGTGGATTGCTTTTGAATTTCATTGCATCAGTACTGGAATTGGCCATTTCCCCTGGGATCCTTGATTCCTTCCAGCACACAATTGAACTTGTATCTGCTCTGTAACTCCATAAGGTGGCGGCGGCTGTTGTCCAGCATTTTACAGGTGGCTCTAGTAAGTAACTTCCTGAGGTCCCAGAACCAGGAAGTGACAGAGCCGAAATTTGAACTCTAAAAAAATTTTCACATTTGTGAAATTCACAGAATTACATCCTCACTTCATCGATGAGGAGCCTGAACCTCACAGAGGTTTGTTAAGCTGGTTAGCTGAGGTCACATAGCTAGTAAGTGGCAGAGTCCCCCTCAGATCTCTTTATCATCAGTCTGTTCATGGTGCCTTGAAAGCGTGGCTCACCTGACCCCTACTATTTTAATGTAAGTCCCTTGTCCCTAAAACTTGTCAGGTTTTGGTTGATGAATTTCTTTTCTTTGTAGCAAGAACAAGCGTGGAAGGGCATTCTTTGTAGTTTTGTGAAAACAATGACCAGCAGCTCTGAGCTGGGTTGGGGCGGGGGGGAGGGCAGAGGAAGTTTCACGAAGGGCAGTTGGGTATTGTCGGGAGCACAGCGCTCAGCTTTCTTCCTCCGTGAGTGATGTGCGGTCATTCCCCACTCCCCCTGCAGGTGGTGCCCTCTGACTGCAGCCTGATCCGGAGCCAGGCACAGGGGTTCACCTTTGTTTGGATTTATAAACCAGAACTATCCACATGTGTTTGCATAATGTAAGGATGTGCGCTTTCAAAATTCTTCTCTTAATGACAGATGCCCATTGTCGTTTTCAGGAAAAACAACAATTAGGCTATGAAGAGCTGATTCAGGTCTTAAAGAAAGAGCAGGACATCTATACACATCTGGTGAAATCTCTGCAGGACTCAGACAGGTAAGGGTTTCTGTTTGGACATCACGTGCATGCGTAACACACATATTCTGAATAAATGCTGGTAGTTTCTGAGGCAGTGAAGCCTTCCCACTTTGCTTAGGAAGCTTAAAGTGCTTGGATGGTGATTGCCTTATTTAAATCAGATATACCTATTTCCTAGCAGGAATTGTCTGATTTTTTTGGCAGCAAATGTAGGATAAAAATATCATTAATACTGATTACTCAGGTTTTTATAATACTTTATTATGGATTTAGAAAGCGCCTCCACGTGTATTATCTCTTATAATCCTCACTGCTGTTCTGTGAGGTAAGTAATATCATTATCCCTACTTTCCATAAGTGACTCGGAGTGACTGGTGTCTTCACAGAATTGCCGAGGTGATTTGGTGCAATGAGATGTGGGGAGGAGAGCTGATTATAGGGTAGTGGTCTTGCCACTGCCCTGCCTGTGTCCACGGGCAAGTGACACATCTGGGCCTCTCTTGGCCCAGCACTGGGTTGGCCTCAGTGATTTCTCCCATGGAGGAGTCACCTCTCTGCACACTGGGATGGTTACAGGTGGAAGGATATGATGTCTGGGGTTCATTTCCACACTGCACAGCAGCGCAGGGAGCAGGCGGGGACACCGATGGAACGAGATTGGCCACGGCTCCCTGGTTGTTGGGACAGGGGTGTGGGCAGGTGTGTGTGTGGGGGGCTCATTATACTGACTTGTCTTCATGTGCTAATGTCTAAAATTTTCCATGATAAAAAGTGAAGGAAACCCAGCCCTCACTGCTGCCTCTCTTCTGCCCTTCACTCCAGCGCTAATGGGGTCCTCACTGTTCCGGGGCGGGGTGTCTCCTGTCTCTGCTTTCAGCAGCTATCTGCACCCTGCTCTGCGTCCCCCTCATCCTTGAGGATTTGCCTCAGGGGTTCCCCTTGTCAGGAGGCCCGCTCTGTTCCTCTGCCCTCACAGCTGCCCTCACCTCCCTTTGTTACTTGGCTGCTGTGGCCTGCGTCTCGGCCTAGAAGGTGAGCACCCCCAGGGCAGGGGTTCTGTCTTGCTGTCTGCATTTCCCAGTGCCTGTCACGGGGGCTGGTATGGAGTAGGCACTTGGGAAGTGTTCGCGGATGAACCCCCTCCCAATTCTTCTAAGTTATGAGTTTTCAGGGTTTTTAATCTGAAGCGAGTTTAAGGAAAATGAAAACATGCTGATGAAATTCTCTGAAAGTGAGCTTTTTCGAGAAGCCTCAGCTGCTCGTCATTTTCACTTGGGGGAGGGGTTGAGTAGTGCTGCGAACCTCAGAGGGGGAATGGGCACAGCGGGTTTAATTGTGCGGCTACTCCGACGGGAGCCAGTTCTGACTCTGGGCACCGAGAGGCCCTGGGGTGGATGTGGCCGCTGTCAGGCTTCCTCAGCGTCACTGATGGCGGCTCTGAGTTTCATAGGCTCTTCCTTAGTGAATAACAAGGTGCATGGGACCAAGGTGGGTCAGGGCTGTGACTAATAGAGATGCTTAAAAGGTTTCCTGTTCACCTTCAGAGTCACAATACATTCAGCAGCTCTGAGCTCTTGGGTAGGTCACTTTTCACCCTGAGCCTCAGGATATGTATTTGTGCAATTGAGATTGGCCTGCCTATAGACCTACCTGTTTACCTACCTCCCTACCTACCTTCCAGGGTTGTTTGAAACGAGATGATAATGTGTAAAGTCCTAATTCTGCCTGGCAGATAGTAAGCACTCAACAAATGGTAACGTTTATTAAGACTAACAGCAACGTGAAAAGCCTCCATAGACCTCAGTGTGCCACTGTGCATAAGCTCAGCTTGCAGGGGGTTTTGAGCCTTCAGACCTTGCCCTAGCGAGCGGGCAGAATTGTGGGCTAAGGCCGGTGGAGCCCCCTGGGGTAACTCCAGCACTGCTCACTCTCTGGAAACTGGCAGTGAAAGCTGGATGACTCTGGAGACGTGTGACGTACTTGTAACTAAAGTTGGAAAGGGGGAGCAGGAGGGAGGAACTGACCAAGGGCAGCTGTGTGCCTGGTCCTTTCCCTTTACGATGTATTCCTCACAGTGACCCTTCAACCCCATATCACAGAAGTGGAAATCTGCTCTTGGAGATGTTGAGGGTATTTCCCAAGCTCCTACACTTAGGGATTCTCAGAGCTCAAGTCTCCGTGGCTCCTGAGCCCAGGCCCTTACTGAGACAGCTCTCATCTGGAGGACAAGGACAGTTTATACTTTGCCTCTAACTCAGGTTTTCTCGACCTCAGCAGTGTTGGGATTCGGGGCTAGATAACTTTTGTCCTTTTTTTGAGGGGCCGTCTTGTGCATTGTAGGATGTTTAGCGACATCTCTGGCTTTTGCCACTACATGGCAGTAGCACCCTCCCTGCCCCAGTTGTGACAACCAACAATGTCTCCAGAATTGCCACATGTGCCCTGGGGGGTTTAAGTCATCTCCAGATGAAAATCACGCCTGTAACTCAGGAGTAGCAGAAAGCTTGGCATATAAATGTCTGCTGTATGGGAGTCATTAGAATACGTGGAAGGAAGGAGGTGATGTTTGTCGAGCACCTCGTGTGTGTCAGGCACTGTGCTAAGCTCTTTCCATTATAACATCTCATTTAATCCTCGAAACACTCTTGAAGGAAAGGCACTGTCCCCACTTTACGGATGAGGCTAGCAGGACTCGGGCAGTTTAGCTGACCGCCAAGGTCATGGAGCTCGGGAATGGTGGCACTATGGGGGCGTGCGTCCTCCGGCTCCTCCCCCACTCCACTCCAGAAGGAGGAAGGCTCAGGGCTGTCCTTTCTTTCTGAGTGAAGCTCCTTTTGTTCCACCGACTCCTCACACCTTGCAGAGATCGTGGAGTTGGGGAAACAGAAATGACAGACGCAGGAGCAGCAGCTGTGTACTTTTCACCCTGTCAGAAGATGGAAGAGGGAGTGAAGCCGTCGCTTTCCCTAGCCCTCATTGCAGGAGCTTCGCTAAAACAATCTCCTTTCTTCCCCCACTGGTTAAACGCGTCTGCGGCCTGACCGCATCCAAGCGAGTGCTGTGCTGTGACACCTCTGTAAGGTTTCCATCAGCCTTACAAATTGATCATTATGATTGTCTTGAAATGGAGCTAGGTACAGGCTGCTGGGAGGGCCCCTTCCCTTGCAAGGAGGCTGCTTCACAGTGAACCATCTTCAAAGCAGCAAGCATAGAAGATTAGACATAATGGTTTATTTTCCTTCCAATAGATGTTGATTTATGTGTGCAGTTCGATGGACGGAGCTGGAAGGAATCGCTGGAGGATAAGTGGGGCTTGAGTCTGTGGCGCACATATTTCAGAGCGATGGCTCCTAACCATTTGGGGCTGTGGACCCCTCTCGAACAGTCTGATGAAAGCTCATGGACCCTCTCCCTAAAACAAATCCACATTTTCATACACTTCTTCCAGCAGTTTCAAAGTGTTGATGGACCCTTTCAGGGAAAAAATAGGTCAGACGCTAGACAGAGTGACGTATTTCTTGGTATTTAAAAAAGGATTTCTGATATGTTAAGGCGTTTTCGTAGTCTCAAAAAATGTTCACATACTTTGACCCAGTAATTGCACTGCTGGGAATCCATCTTAAGAAGCTAACCCTGAGTGTGAAACAAGGCTTTAGGCGCAGAGATTTTCATTGAAACAATAGTTACGTTACTCAGGTGTCTGCTGGAGCCTCTGTTCCTCTGAGAGAACCGGTTCAGACCCCTGCCACGTGCACATCGGTAGGAGTCCGGAGCCCTGCGTGAGGAACTGCACTGCCTAGTTCAGTAGGCACTAGCCATGTGACTACATACATATAAATTAAAAAATTAAGCATTCAGTTCCTCAGCATGTAGCCACATTTCAGATGTTCAGTAGGCACGTTCAGCTAGTGGGTACCGTATTCAGCAGCGCTGATACAGAACATTTGCATCATTGGAGGAAGGTCTGTGGGACAGTCCTCCCCCCGTCAGTGCAGATTCTGGGAGGTGTGCTTCTTCATGGCCTCCTCTGAGTTCTGGGTTGCTGGCTTCTTGCAGGCTCTCTGTGCAGGTCAGTACCATATTACACTGACCCAGACGTGATACTTGACATCACCACCCCTCCAATAAAAATCCATTCTACTCTGCATTTGTGAGTGGCCAACCCATTACTGTAGACTTCTTTTGACCCCTAAATTGGTCCGTCTCTTCCTCCTATTATTGACTCTCAGTCTTCTCCTTTTCTTTTTTCTTGTCCCTGCTGCCCCTCACCTTTACCTCCAATGCCACCTCTTTTAGGGGTGACATGGCCGACGTTCTCCTTGTCGCCTTCTCTTCTGTGGAGAGCCTTCCTTCCATACCCAAGCCCATGCAAAGCGTTATTCCAGAGAAACATTCTGGGGAATTAAATTACTTCCACCTAGCTACATCTGTAGCAAAAACTTGGAAATGACCCAAATGTCCACTAATAGGGGATGAGTTAAATGGTGGGACATTCACCCGATTTAATGTTATATAGTCATTAAAAATGACATTTGCAAATTATTTCTGAAAATGTAGGGAAATATTTAAATGAGAAATGCACAACTTAGTATATTATATGTCCAGAATGATTTCAACCTTATAGAAATACTCAGGGAAAAAGATTGGGAGGAAATAGTCTGCCATGTGTTTTTTGGTAGTCGGGTTATGGTAACTTTTGCTTTTTTTTTTTAATACGTTTCTATTATAAATGTTCTATAAACACGTATTTACTTTTATAACCAGAAAAAACCCCACAAATGACATAAAAATCAAAGGAAGGCTTGCTGGGCTTTGCATTTTAAAGCACAAGTAGGTCTGTTTTAAAATTCCGGTGTCTTGTTTTACCAAGTGTCAGCAACCTGCAAGCTGAGTTGAACAGCATCTTTGCCCTGCGGAAGCGGCTGGAGCGCGATGTGCTCTCCTATCAGAACCTGCAGAAGGCCCTGGAGGAGCAGATCAGTGAAATCCGGCGGCGGGAAGGTACGTGCTCTCTTGTATGTATTTCCCTTTGGTTTTCCCGCCTGGAGGGACTTGGCTGAACTTTAAGAGAGTCCTAAGACTGCGGTAGGAGGCGAGGCACCCCGGGGATTTCGTCTGGGAAGGCTTTTTTGCAGTGATGGTGTTACTGTTGCTCTCCTAGTCTGTACCTGTCTGGCTTCGGCTTGCGGAGTCAAAGGGCCCAGCAGGTAGTGTTAATTCCGCAGAGGGCCTGCTGCAGGACTGCTTCCTCGCTGCCCCTGCTGTGTTCTGCATTGTTTGACTCTTCTAACTCCAGATAACCTTGGGGCCTTGCCATTTCCTTTCTGTGGTCAGTGGCCCTCATCACCCTAAACATCTGGGCTCTGCCTACCACGGCGCCCACTGCAGAGAGCCCCACTGCACAGACACGTGCGGGTGAAACCTCTGTTTCCTGCTGAAGCATCGCTTTTCACACTGTCATGACCGCACGTGGATTCAGCTAGGGAGGGTCCTGTGGTACGGGCGCTGCTGTGCTCATGACAGCTGTATCTGGCTCCCTCCTTTGCTAGAACCTGAGCCCCGTGGTGTCTGGGTTGGCGTTTTCCTTTCCTTATCTCTAGCCTTCCTTTCCTTTCTCTTCCTCATTACTGATTGTAATTCCTGCTTACAATCAGTAATAGCAGTGGTAGGTTTGACATTTCCTGAGCGCCCGCTGTGTACCAGGCACAGCGGCAGGCACTTAACTTCTCACCTCTGCTCCTGACCGTTGTCCCACTGGATCGAGTAGACATTGACGTCACATCACAGGTAAAGAAACCGAGGTGGCAGTGGGGGTTGATTTACCCAGATTGGAGGCAGGACATCTTCCTTCGAAGTCTAGCTCTTTCCTCTATACGAGGCGTATCAGCTCTTACCCACACGTGTTGAGTGAGATCATGCTTGTGGATATGCTCCACTCAGTGAACAGCGTGACCCTTCTCTGCACCGTTGCTCCCTGTGAGAGTGTGACCTTTGGTGCAGAGAAGGCCGACCCGTCCGTGGGTGACCCAAGAGTCTCTCATCATAGATCTCATAGGCGGTTTCTGTACTCGGTGTGCTCGCTCCCATGGCGGGCTCTGGGGCCGGTAAAAAACACATCAGGCGCTTTTGAGTTCTACCCTTGAGGCTCACATCTAATTTTCCTGTATTTTCACTTAAACAGAATCACTCCCTCATTTAAATTGAAAATCACTATTTGCTTGTGCCACTCAGAATGGACTCCAGGTACAGCACTGGATATGCAAATTATAATTCAGAGCTGGCCACAGTGAAAGCCTACAGCCCACGATGAAACCATACATTGAGATACCAGCCTGTAGAGAAAGAAGAAAATTACTTTTGCTCCAAAGGTGGTGCATTAAACTCCCTGTGTGTGCTTATCTCCCTTTCCCCCGCTACCCAATTCAAAGTGCCTTAGATGGATTGCACGGGGAATTGTCTGGGAAGGATCTACTTCTGATGTTCTTTTTCTCCTCCTCCCCGCTTTTTTTTTTCTTTTGGTGCAGAAGAACCATTTTCATTTTATAGTGATCAAACATCTTATCTGAGTATTTGCCTTGAAGAGCACAATCGGTTTCAAGTGGAACATTTTTCTCAAGAAGAGCTTAAGGAAAAGGTATTGACCTATTAACTTTCAGTGCTTTGTTGGTTATTTGTTGTCTCTTGGGTTCCTGATCAGAGGTGTGAGATTCTGAAAGCCCTTCTCCCCGCCCCTCTTCCCTCTCTCCCTGCCTATCTTTTTTCCCCTTGATGTACGTTCCCTGGAGTCCCTACCCCGTGTCTGATGCACGCCTTCTGAGGCTTGAGGACCCCACCCAGGCTCCGTCTCCCCTGGGAAATGCTCTCTATCCCCCCTAGAATTAGCCACCTTTCCCTCGGGTCATTCTCCTCTCTTCTTGTACCTGACTGCACTGATGTCCTTCTCATACTGATCTATAATTATCTGGGTATTCTTCTGTATCTCCACTAGGCTGTGAACATCTTAAAGCGAGTGAGTGTATCTTATTTATTTCTGATTTCCCAGTGCCTGGCACACATAGTGGGAGGTAATTGATGCTTTTTGAAAGAATAAAGGTTCAAGGTTGATCAGTAAATCTTTTCTAAAACTGGAAACGTTTTCAATCTGTTGATCATTGGTGTGGTTAGAGTGGCTTTGTATTTCAAGGTTCTAAGAGCCATTGATAAGAATAGGAAGTGTGAGCTCAGAGGACACTGTGATTTATTATAAAATTACCATCTATGTATGACAGGTTGAGTTTCTGTCTGGGAATAACTCACATGCCGGTGGAGTAGAGAGTCATGTGAAGGAGCAGTGGCAATGTGGAGTGCAAGGGTGGCTGTAATAGGCAGAGGTGCGAGGTTTAGGGGTAGCCGAGAAGGAGAGGTTAGCTGTCGGGGGTTGGGAGGTACTCACTGGATCACAGGAAACTTCTCAATAGAAGTGAGACCTGAAGTGGTTTTGGAGGTTGAATAGGAGTTTATCTGGTTGGAAGGCTTTTTCAGCAGAGAGAGAGGAAAAACAGCAGATGTAAGATGCAGAAGAGATAAGAAGGAGAACTATAAAAATGTTGGTGTTTTGGGAGGAGTGGAACAAGAAGCATTGAGGCATCTGTTAGTGTTTCGAAGATGAAAATAGACGTGGTAATAGCCACTGCGCGTACCTACTGTGGTTGTGTTAAGGGCAGGAGCTAGTTCCCTTTGTTGGCACTTAGTGAATGTTTGTAGAATCAGAACGTTTTCTTCTTCCCTCTATGATATAACCTCCTTGAGGTTGGGTCCGAGTTGTGTTCATGTTTTGGTGCAGTGGACACCTGCTGTGTGTGGTCAGGGTGGGATTTCCCACTTTCTTTGAGGGGCTAATGATTATCCCCTTAAGAAGGGTTTGGAAAATCACTAGCCGTTGTGATTTGAAGCTTGCGGGGAATGAAGGTGGTGTCTGCTCAGATGCTTATGGACCTGGCCTCGCAAGGCCTGTGCCTTAAGGAGGAGCCCTGGACCGGGAGTCCAGGCCCGGCTCTGCCTCTGTGGGCAGCTGCCCCTGCCCACACGACCGGGCACTTTGGCTGTTGTTGTATGTCACTGAATTCTCCAGGCACCCCAACTCTGGGACCTTGGGCAGTGAACTTCTTTGTGTCTCGGGCTTCTTGTTGTAAAACGGGGACAGTCATACTGCTGTCCGCCTCCTCGGGATTTTTGTAAGGAACGATTGACTAAAGCTTGTGGGAGTATTTTAGCAGCCGTGAATTGCTTTATGACTGAGGACTGTTGTTATTATGGACGGTGCTAGAGAGGCATAGAAAGAGGAAGGTGGATGCTGTAAAATAAGCCTCTGACAAGCCTCAGAAGTTTCAGTCTTGGGGGGTTTTCCTCCAGAGGGTCTCAAGTACAAGACAGAGGCCATATTTGCTGTCATGGACAGAGTACTTAGACCGTGCCGAGGGCTGTAGTGTGCTGTGACCGTGATCACGTTCAGTGCTCACGGGAACCCATTCCACACATGTAGAAATGGAGATTTAGACCAGGCAGCTTGCCCAGGATCTCTTTGCCTTGAAGTCTGGCGCTGGGGTTAGAATACAGAAATGCTGGTGTTTTTCTCACTGTACCCAGGGTAGCCTGAAGCCTGGAGTCAGGCCACCTGACTCTCCGTGACTGTGATGCAGGACGTCTTCTCCGTAGCCGTGGCCCCGGGAGGCAGCAGTGTACCCGTGGGTAGTCAGTCCTCTCCTGCTCTTATCTCCCAGGTCGGTGACCTTATCCAGCTGGTGAAGGAGCTGTACGCAGACAACCAGCACCTGAAGAAAACTATTTTTGATCTCTCCTGCATGGGCTTCCCGGGAGAGGACAGGCCTGAGTCGGCAGATCAGATGGAGGTAAGAAAGAATATTCTCGTCCTCGCGTGCTAATTACACACAGAGTGACGCCCCCGCCCCCCCACGTCTCCAGGCTGCATCTCTCCTGGGAGGTCTCTGTTGAAACTCCCTCTGCCGTGGACGGGGCTTGAGGGCCCTCTCAGGTCAGCAGGCCTGTCGGAGCGTCCCGCAGGTTTGGGTCGTATCTGCGTGGACACACTCGATGTGCTGTGATGCTTTGGACTCCACGTCCGGCCCTGGGATCTGGGCGTAGATGGTACATCTGGACGATTGGTCTGGTCTCAGGGGCCTGGAGAGTTGCCATGCCACCCACGTAGCTTGGGTGGTGTAGATGCAGCCTTAATGAACCCCTTACCGTGGAGAAACAAACGAGAAGACACACTGTTCATTTACTTCTTGTATTAATCCTCTAAATGCATCTTGTCACTCCCACGGCACCTGGCTTCTGGATTTGACCAGATGTGTGCAGTTTATTCCCACGCGTACCCAGGAACCCCTGCACTCTGCTGTGTGCCGACGACCCGACAGGGAGCACAGAGTCGGCGTCCCGTGAGCCCACAAATTCAGCTTCCTGACTATGGGAGTTTTCCACAGGTGACATTTGAAAGTCTGGAAGGGCCACGGAAGGTTAAATCTGGTGTCTGCACCAAAGCGCGTGTGGTTCCTGGGCTTTTGTACTCACTGAGGGTGTGGGCCCATTCCGTTTAGCCCACCCCTGGGAAAGCGGGGGGAGCCCCTTCACCCTGTGACTCTGGCTCTCTGCTCACCTTTGTGGTGTGTTGGCTCCGATTTTCTCTGTTCTCAACCCGGCCGCACAGTAGAGGGCCCTGATGTTGTGACAGCGAGGAGAAGCTTGCCACTTCCTCTCTCTAGTCCCTACCTGGCCTGACGCTCCCCCAGGACGCGCCTTGCTCCATGCCTGTGTTATGCTACTTAGTTTCAGAAGACTGGAACTGTTCTCATCATGAAATGCACTAGGGCCTTTTGTACTTGGATCCCCCAGAACCTTCCTGGTTGGGGTTGTCTGGAACTCAGCCTGGCGTGCCAGGTAAATGGAGGTCTCGTTGCCACACCATTTCTGGGGAAGGATTTGTCAGCCTTCAGCTGTCTCCTCCCACGTTCAAGGTGGGAAACGCTCAAAGGTGTTTATGCGGAGCTCTGGCCATCTGCTCCCTTGGAGAGAGGGAATGTTATTGAGCTTAGTCTCCAGGGCTCCAGATAATTTTGAAAAGCAAGAATATCTGCAGCCCATTTAGGGAGAAACAAGTCTCTTGGTTTGTTTTTTCCAATGTGGCATTTTTTTTTTGGTGGCATTTTTAATAAGCAGCCCATTCGTCACCTGCTTCATTTGAGTGTCAGACGGCGAGTGTTTGTTCATTTGCCCTTTGAAAGAAATCTGTTAAATGTCCTATTATGTCCTTTGGAGAACAGAGGGATTTTCCTCTTGCCACTCTGAGATCTTAATAGCAGCCGATTCAGATTGGAGTCATTTGTCAGGTTGCACATCAACTTGATGTTCCCTATGAATAGTCGTGTCCTTCGCAGCACAGGCCCCGTCTTCCCCGGCAGGCGATGGGGAGATCCGCACGGGCAGGATGGTGCTCCCACGATAATCTTGAGCTGAGGGAGGAGAGGCTGTTAGGGGTGAGGGTGGGATGGCAGCAAGGAGAGGCTGCTGTTCTCTGGGAGTGTGTGTGGCTCTCCTTGGATGAGCAACGAGGCAGAGACAAACGGGAAATGCCTCCGTGGTCCACAGCCTTTTCTGGGCAGCAGGGCTTGTGGAGTAGGGGCTGGCACTGCTCCAGTGCTCTGGGAGCCTACAAATCAGAAAAGGAAAAAAACAGACAGCAAATATATTTTGTATTTTTAAAATTTAGTAGTTTTTCCTCCAATATTTAATTAACCCACAGCATTGCCTAAAACTTGGAAAATAAAGAAATGACCCCTAATCCTGTCACATTAAAACACAGTTAATTAACATCCTGGAATCTTTCCTTCTCTATGTGTGTATTTGAACGGGTGCGTGCCCACCCACAGTACATACACAGTCCTGTGTCCTGTTTCTTTCCAGTGGCTGCTGTGTTATAACCTCTTACGCCATCTTAGAGATGCTAGCTGCGCCACTGTTGTCGGACATGTAGATATTTCCGGTGATGCACCTGATGAATGTCTTTGGACACAAATCATTTTCAGGGTTTAGGCTTTTTTTCCTTAGACTGTGTTCCCAGATGAGTAATGACTAGGTCAGAGGTCCAGACACAGATAGATATGTATATAAAATAGGCACGTGATTTATTTTCGTATTACACACCCCTGCCTCCGCAACTTTTAATTCGACCAAGGCTATAAAGAGTAGGAAGCCCTTGATTCATTTTGGCAGCTGTGTCTTCAAAACGGTGGCCCTGGGCTGGATTCCCTCCTGCTGGGCACACAGCGCTTATTCCCTGCATGCGGGCAGGTCACTGAAAAACCAGCCAAACCAACAAAAGGCCAAGAAGAGGCATCCTTTTATTTTAAAGTACATCAAGAAAAAAAAGAAAAAATCTGTAATGAGGTTGCCCCTATTTCCTTGTATTTATTTACTGGTTATAGTTTATGTATTACAGAACGGTGTGGTTGAGAATTGCCGTTCAGGAGTGATTTGAGCGGACTGCAGTGGCAGCGGGGGGGCGGTGAGCATCGTAAGCCATGAGCTGTGTGACGTGCAGTTGTCACCCCTGGGGGGTGGGATTCGTGGACGAGTGCTCAGAAACAGTTAGTCGCTGTCATTATTTACTTACGTTGTCATTTTTAGGGGATGGTTAGAAAACTGCTTTTTTTTTTTTTTTTGGCATGGAGAGGAAACATGGATTAAGGGGCATAATTTAATTGAACTCAGATATATGTAGGGCTGTCCTTTTGAATAAGAAATAGACCTTGGGCTTCCCTGGTGGCACAGTGGTTGAGAGTCCGCCTGCCAATGCAGGGGACATGGGTTCGTGCCCCGGTCCGGGAAGATCCCACATGCCACGGAGCGGCTGGGCCCGTGAGCCATGGCCGCGGAGCCTGTGCTCCGCAACGGGAGAGGCCACAGCAGTGAGGCCCGCGTACTGCAAAAAAAAAAAAAAAAAAAAAGAAATAGACCTCATGTGACTCAGAGGACAGAAGTGGTACTCAGAAGTAGAAGGTGCTTGTTAACATCTGTTATTACCAACAGAATGAAATTTGGTTTGTCAGAAGCAGATTGAATTTCATTGAAAGGAGGAAGTTTCTAACATTTTGACTTCATAAGTTATTATGAGTTGTACCCGATTTATAAAGCCCTTGGCACCGTGCCTGGCATGTAGTAGGCACTCAATATGTAAAACACAGCTATTTTAATTTTACTTTTTTAGTAAATTAGTGGCAGAGTTGGAACTAAACCCTTTTCTGACTCTGTTCAGTGTTGTTTTAGCAACACCATAGGGCAGTGCTTCTAAAGTTTACCGTGCGTGTGAATTTCCTGGGGACCTTGTTAACGTGAAGATTCTGGCTCAGTGAGCCTGGCACGGGGCCCGGGAGTCTGCATTTCTCACAAGCTTCCGTTGCTCCAAAGACTACACTTGGAGTAGCAAGACCGGGGTAATCCCGAAAACCTGTTGGTTCCAGCTGTCATTTTGAAAAAAGTCTTGATTCATTTGTTTGTCCTTTTAGCAGTGTTGTCTTGAGCACCAGGCCCTGGTGTTAAAGCGGAACACAGACAGGGTTCCTGCCCCATGGAGTCCGTGATGCAGAGACGCGGAGGTTGGCGACGGCCTGGAGGAGTGCACGCGGGCGTGGAGACGGGCCCGGCCTCCTCTTGTGAGGTCAAGGGAATTTCCTCCTGGAGGAAGCAGGGGGCCTGCAAAGGTCAAGAAAGAATAGCTCAAGAGGCAGGGGGAGAACCAGGCCAGTGAAGTTGTTAGGGAGCGATGCTTAGGGAGGGCGTGCTTACAGTGTCACGTACTCTGAGAAAACAAGAGAAAAACGGCTGGGAAATCATTCGTGACCTGGGCAGTTTCAGCAGAGTGAGGGGGACTGAGGCCACGCGGTGGTGGATGGAGGAGCGGTGAGGGTGGGGAAATGAAGGCGGCGCCGGTGGGCGCTTGGAGGTGTGGGGCACTCCTCCAGGTGGTGGTGGGCCCGAAACAGAGCCCACCTGCAGTGACGTATCAGTCTCTCTGGGATCTTGCCTTTGAAAACTGATAAGTCACATATGGCATGCGGGACATTTCTCTGTGTCCACAGCATTGAATTTCTTGATCATTGCTGGAAACTGGCTTTTAATTTTAACCACGTCTGCAGAGGTAAAGAGAAATGGAAGAGAATGTTTATTTCAGTGTGTTGAGTCACGGTGTGGTTGTGGTTCTGGAAATGAAGGATGACTCGGATGCTTTTGCTGCTTCAACTGGAATGACACGGGTTCACAGTACTCTGCTCGGCTAAACTTCAGGGAGACCCTTCTCTGATCCACAGGGTTGGGGAGGAGCACCTTGCTGCCTCTTCCCTAATCCCAGGAAGGTTGGTTCCATCTCCCGCATTAGAAGGTCTTGGGGAGCTTTCATGAGCAGTTTCTGGAGGGCGTTGGCAGCAAAAGCCACGCTGCAGAAGGTGAGGATGGAGAGTTCTTTCAAGAAGCTTGGAGAGAGGCAGGCAGCACTCAGTGACCAGAGCTGCTGATGAACCAGGAAGGAAAAACGTAGTTATTTTGCTCTTTTTCAAATGAGAGCGGCTTTTCCCCGGCATTTTATTATGAAGAAATTCTAGCAAAGTGAAAAGAACTTCATGGTGGACACCCATATACTCACCCCTTAGATTCTACTGTTAACAGTTCCCACCAGCCATCATATCTTTTTGATAAATTTTAGTATAAATCACAAACATCAATACGCTTCCCCCTAAATACTTCAACATGTATATCTTTTCCTTCAATATGTTTATAGTTATTTTTTCTTTTAAGTTTAAATTTACACACGATGAAATATAGAATTCGTAAGTCTTTGTTTGCTAAGTTTTACGAATGTATGTACCTGTGTAACCCAAACTTCTATCACGATCCCTCGTGTCCCTTCTAGTCGATTCCCACTCGCCCCTGCTCCAGCCGCTCTTCTCATTTTCTTCCACCATTAGTTTTGCCTGTACTAGACTTTCATAGAAACGGAATCATAAAGCATCTTCTCTTCTGTGTAAAGCTGCCTTCACTCAGCGTGTTTTTGAGATTCATCCATGCTGTTACGTGAATGAATAATTTGTTCCTTTTTATTGCTAAGTAGTATTCCATTGTATACATATATTCTAATTTCTTTGTTCGTTCTGCTATTGATGTACATTTGGATTATTTCAGGTTTTGGTTATTATGATAAAAGCTGATGTGAACATTCATATACAAATCTTTTTTTTTTTTTTTTTGCGGTACGCAGGCCTCTCACTGTTGTGGCCTTTCCCGTCGCGGAGCACAGGCTCCGGACGCGCAGGCTCAGCGGCCATGGCTCACGGGCCCAGCTGCTCCGCAGCATGTGGGATCTTCCTGGACTGGGGCACGAACCCATGTCCTCTGCATCAGCAGGCGGACTCTCAACCACTGCGCCACCAGGGGAGCCCTATATACAAATCTTTATGTGGACATATGTTTTCATTTCTCTTGATGAATACCTAGGAGGGGAATTCCTGGGTCATAGGGTTATTAGCTTTATAAGAAATTGCCAGGACTTCTTCTAAAGTAGTTTAACATTTTATACTCCCACCGACAAATTTGATTGACCTAGTTGGTAACTTGAGCATGTTTTAATAATGAGGGAAGAAACCAACAGAGGGAGAGAAGTTCCTCATCCATATTCAGAAACTTTTACGCCTTAGGAAGTACACTTACACATGTTTAGCGTATTGAATGCTTGATAGTGTAGTAAGATTTGTAGACTCATCAGTCCTCTTTGATCCTGATTAGGATGGTTGGGTTGAATGTATTCTGATCCTGGGAAGTTTTCTGTAAAAGACTTTGTGAAGTCAGTTTGCTTTGTTTTGTTTTTCTTCTTCCAAAAAAGGGTTTCTTTTAGAAGGAAGATCAGAAAAGTTTAACTTGGGCTGGGAAAATTATGGGGTGATTGACTAAATGTGGGAATTCATGAAATCACGGTATGGAGATAGAACCTTAGATACGTCGTATGTACAACATGCCCAGCAGGCGGCTGGGACTCAGCTCATGTTTTAACGCTGTGGTGCAGCGGTCACTACTTCATTGGTGAGATGCGGTTTGGTACAGTTTTTGAAACAGCGTTGGCTACCTTCCCTCTCACTTTTTATTTGGTTAATCCGGGTGTCTCGTGCCTAGAATTTTCCCTCTTCCAGAGAGCTGAGATCTGGCCCTGTTGAGAACACTGAACTGTCTGTTCTGTAGAATGCAAACTGCAGAAGCTCTGGGGTTTACACTTCTTCAGAGCATTAGGGATTTACGCAGTCTTTAGAAATAACTCTCTTTCATTTTCAAAAGCATAAAGTTATTGTCGGGGAAGCTGGATACTCTACTCATTAGCGATGAGGACTTTTTTGTCAGCAAAATGGCAGTGTGGCTGAGACTGCCCATCTCAGATGTGTGACAGTACAAAAAGAGGTTTATCCCCTGGGCTAAATAGAAGGGATGCATAAATTGGACACACCGTAAATTTCATTTACTGCTTTCTCGCTATTTGATAGTTTCAATTCCATCAATAGCTGTTTTCCAAAATCTTGTTACTTTTATATAATCTGAAAGTGAATTCAGCAATGGCAGGGATGGGAGCAGCGCAGCGGACAGCACAGTCAATTTCCAGCAGCTCAGGAAGGCCATGCAAGGGCAGGGGGAAATGGCTTTACTTATTTCTTGGGGAATTTGTCCTTAAATTATGCATGATCCCAGGCAGCTGTGTGTGATTTGCCAGAACTAGCAGCTCTGACTTCGGCTAATTTTTATTTCATGGCTTTGGCATTTGTCTCTGCCTCTTTTTTTGGTTTGTTTTTTGTTCTGCATCTTTTAAAAAAGACATCACCGACTTATTCATACATATTCATGCTGCACTCATTTTTGGGTTGCATTTTCACACCATTCCATGCTCCATGTAGCTTCTGGCTAGCAAGGAGGACGAGGACTCAAGCAGAATTGGAGAGGATGACAAGAATAATCTGCTGAGTGGCGAGCGTCTGGAGCAGAGGAACAAGGTAGGAACATCTGCCCCTCTCTGTGCCCAAGCCCGCCTCCAGTCTGGAACGAGTCCGACGGGTTTTCTGTTCCTTCCATCTGTGTGGAGTGCCTGCCGTGTGCCAGCGGGGAGCAAAGAGAGGAGGCCTCTTCCTTTCTGGAAGTTACAGACGGGGTGGTAGAGCCAGTCATGAACCAGGAAAACAAACATATAGTTGCAAATAAAAACAAGGCTGTTGCAGGAGAGTCGCAGGCATTGGACACTGGGCCTGGGCAGCTCTTCAGAGCTCTGACCCAACGCGTTCATTTTACGCATTGGAAACTGAGGCCTAGGAGGGGGGATGGTGTATCTGGGGCTCAGAGTAAGGCAGTGACAGAGTTGGGACCAGAGCCCTTGTCTCTGGACTGCTGTGAACTCCCAGATCATCTGTGTGTAGTGTAAGGAGCCACCGATAGAACCAGACTTTCCTCCTCTGGGTCCGTCTGCAGTCTCCTGATCTGAAACCCAGCTTAGTGTCATCTGGGCGGTGTTGAGAATTTCACTCCAGGCACACTGAGGCTGAACATTTGGAGCAGATATTCTCCAGGGTTGAAAGAACCGTAAAGACTGGGATGTGGTGGGAGACAGGAGGCTGCAGATTGGGCGTTTGTGGCCTTCAGGGTGTTCAGGTTCGTGGAGTCTTGAGTGAGAGATCATTCTCATGATCTCTTTGGACAGCAAAGCAGTTAAAAGTGGGGGCTCCGGAATCAGGTCTGATTTTGAGTCTTGGTCACGATCTCTGTGACCTTGCGTTAACCCTTGCTTAACCCCCAAGTCCGAGTTTCCCCATCAATGAAGATAATAACACCGCTTCCTGGTTAGAATTGTTGTGATATTTAAAGAGAAGGTACGTACTAAGTGCTCAGTAAGTGGTAGCAATTGCTCTTTTTATTATTATATTCTAGACTTTTCCTTCGGTGGAGGTTGCTTATTTAGGTGGATTTAATGACTAGATTGGTGGCAAACAAGACCCTATAAATGGCAGCTCATCTGTGTGGGTCTT
Source organism: Orcinus orca (assembly GCF_937001465.1). NCBI lineage: Eukaryota > Metazoa > Chordata > Mammalia > Artiodactyla > Delphinidae > Orcinus > Orcinus orca. Next base: position 106,785,408 of record NC_064564.1, on the reverse strand, counting down.
GTCTTCCGTTTAAAAATCTTAATCATTTTACACATGTGGAGAGAGGGGTGTAATGGCCAGTGTGTATATCACCAGCAGTAATGAAGTCAAGAGGAGTTATTTATAGACTGATAGAAGAAATTTACAGCTTTGGAAAGCGAGAGAAAGAATGCTAATTGCAGCACCTCAAGACATGCCCAGCACAGGCTTTAACTAGATGTTTCCTTGGTACCACTCCTCTGGGACCTTCAGCGACCCAAGAAGGTGGATCTGTGAAGAACACGTCTCCATGGGAATTAGGAACTCTCCACCGTCCTGATGAGACAAATCAAAGTCACAGTAATGAGGATGTGTCTGTAAAGAGGTTGCTTTCTGATATATAATGAGGAGGGTACATTGCAAGAAGCATATAATAAATGTCCAAAGCATTGTTAATGGCAGTTAACAATGTTCCGGACCCTTCTTAGAAAGAATTTACAGGAAGTAGGCCGTGGGCTGCGGGAACACAGCTGTAGCGGGTAAGACACTGCGCCAGGAACTTAAGTGGGCCAGCCATCTCATTTTGTTCTCGTAGCCGCCATGGGAGGTGGCGTTCCTGTGCCTAGTTACGGATAAGGAAACTGAGGGTGAGAGGAAGTGATGTAAACATCTCCGTGCCCTCAGATGAGCGTGTGTGGACCGCGTGCACCCTCCCTCTCCCCTTTCATTTTCTCTCGGGTCTGCTTGCCCTCACTCATCACTGTTTGCCTCCATCCTCTCTCTCTTTTCCACGTAACCCCCTTCCCCTCCTTCGTAGTCCATTATCTGACCACATACTTTGATTTGCAGATTATGGAGGTCAATTCCAAAGGGGGCTGCAAAAATGGATATTTAAGGCACACAGATTCCAATATTTTAGACTCCGACGGAGCCCACAAATCCGGCTGCCCCGGAGACCAGAGTTTGGAAGAAGGCGAGCTCCTGAGCCTGCTCGCCCCTCTCTTCAGCGAGAAGGCCATACGGTTACTGGAATCCAGGTAGACATGGGACCCAGGCACTGCAGTTGTCTCTGGTTTGAGGGGAGAACAAACTCATTTTGCTAAATGGATTTAGATGGCGGTGCTGTGTAATTTACCTGGGAGAGCTCCCGAAATGGCTTGGAAGGAATCTTGCCAGTGGTGCAATTAAGTAATTAGGCTGCCTGCTCCTTGGCTGCGAGGGGACTGCGTTCAGCGAAGCCGCATGCAAGGCCAGCGTAAAGAGGAGAGAGAAAGCTTCCTTCAGGATTGTTCCCGGGAGCCCGGAAAGGGCTGCCTGGCTGTCAGAGCGAGGAATCAGCCCTCCTGAAATCCCTTCCGCTTTCTACAACAGCTTAAAAAACTGCCCCTGTACTTGTGACTCTGCTGTTTCATGTTGAGCTCGAACTACAATTCCCTTCTCATTATATCTGCCGGGAGTCTTTCCTATGTGAGGAGACACTACAGGGTGTTTTCCTTAAAACGAAAAGGGAGAAATATTCAGTACATTTGTATTTTTCAAATTAGTCCTTCAGGAGCAGATTTCCCTTCTTTCCCAGTCTTTCCAGGCCACTAGCAGCTGCTCTGGGCTTTGGAGCCAGAGGGAGCTGTGCTTGCCTTCCTCTCTCAGTGCCTCCGTTTCTCTGACCACTTCTTGGGGTTGCTGTGAGGAGTGGAAAAAATGCTGTTCAAGGAGAATGGCTGGCATGTGGCGTGTGTTCAGTGAAACCTTTCATTCTCCTCCAGCACAGACAGAGAAAGGGAGCTGGTACCACCACCCAGGACGGCTGGCAGGAGCCTAGCGGTTCTCATGTCCTTGGTGGGCTCAGCCTCGTACACATTTTTTCAGCTGAAAAAGGACGGTAGTGTTCTGTGAGCTCCGGGAGGCCACCCTCCCCAGCCCCTGACATCTGCTTAACATTTTTCTAGCATGAGTCCTCATGCTAGGGGGACACGCCCAGTGGCTGTTCTGGTATATTATCACAGGGAGTTGGGTGACCATAATGACACTTGAGAAATGGAGGATTTCCTCGGCATCAGGGGCTCCTGTGTTAAGAGTTAAAAGGTGCACCTCGCTCTCTCTGAGGACCGCCTAGGAATGCACTTGGGTGATGTGACCTGGGAAAGTAACAATGGACTGGTGGGAGTGCAGGGAATTGGGGCCCACATGCTCCCTCCTGGCAGGGAGGAGCTTTTCAGCCCCAAATCATTGTTGTCATGCCAGCCCGTGGCCTCAGAGCTTCCAGTCTTTCAGTAGAAGCCCCAAATTTGTATGCTCAGTCTCCTGATTTTTGAAAATTTAGACTTCATTACAGTTTTAAAGAAAGCGCTTTACGCGCCGACACTCCGCAGGCAAGCTTGGGACATCAGCCATTCAGTTACCTGTTCCCTTGTAGGCGTCTGTTCCATCAGCTTCCGGGCCATCGTGGGCCAGCTCTAGTGTTAGAAAAGGCTTCTTAAATGCTGGCCGGCGTCTGCCGCTCTGATCCTGCTTTCTGTGCAGCTGCCTTTCCTGGTGCACCGCTGAGCCCCAGGACGGCAGGTTCACGGCTCCGAGGGCCCTCCTGAAGGCCCAGCTGTGGTCTTTTAAAAAGACCGCTTGGGTAACTAGGATTCTCATTGGCCAGGGAAACACTAATTTTCTGCCCAGATAGTCTCTCCAGGAGTTCGGTGTTTTGATCCCCCCAAAAAGCAGGGTATTAGAGTCAGACAGACCTGTGCTCCGGTCCAGCTGTACCGTTTGGACCTTGGGACTTATCTCCCCATCTTGGTTTCCTCACCTGTAAAGTGGGGGGTGATGATACTTAGCGACCCTGTAGGGATCTTGTGAGAATGAAATGAGATAATGTGTGTCCATAGGGATCCAGGTTGGTATTAAGTGGGGCTTTGGTGATATTACTGCTTAAAATGTGCCTGGCCAGTTACTCCTACCCTTTCCCCGTTACCCTCAGGTAAGATTCATACCACATGCAAGATACGTCGGCCAGCCCGTGATTCAGGCCTCTGTGTTCATCACGGAGCCCATGTCTGATATCCTGGTGTGGAATGCGATAGGCTTAGGCCTGAGACTTAGGCCTCTGAGCTCTGCCACCCTCTAGCCGTCCACGCTGGGGCCTAACGGGCTAGCAGAGTAGCTGGGCCCCAGGAGTAAATCTGATTCAACTTAGCCATCCACTGGGATGGAATAAGGAAGCAGCTTAGCCTGATTAGCTGTCTTGCATTTGACCAAGACGAGCACTCGTCCACTGGGGCTGGAGTGAAGGGTCAGCTCGTGGAGGACGGCTGGCTGGCCCTGCTCTCCCATGGTCTTCACCATGTGTGTGGTTCCCAACCCTGCCTTCACGTGCTTCTGGTTCGTTTGCCCCATTCCCTAGAGGACATGGTTTAGGATTTATTACCTAAGTGTTTCAGTCTTTGTAGCTAAACTTAGGTGTGACATTGGAAAAAGTCTAAAGGGGGAGCCCTTGGGATTTTGTTTTTCAAGGCTAGTATTGCATTCTTGAGCCATACCTAGTAGAAGCAGAGAAGCTAACTCTCCTGAAAAACCTGGGTCTGCTCTTCTGGGCATGGTGAAGGGACAGGTAAGGGACCACCAGAGCGTGGAGCTGGCGAGGGGTCTGAAGAAGTTAGCGGAGAAAGACCCAAGGAGACTCGGGTGTGCGGGCTGCGGGGAGAGGACACGGCGAGTGCTTGCAGGCAGATCCTGTGTTACGGAGGGACTGGGTCTGTGGGCTTCAGACAGAAACCCGGGTCCTCCTCGATCCTCCCCTTTCCTTCACCTCCCAAACCCAAGTCCTGACCCTTCACCTCCCAGATGCGCTCCTCCCATCCCTGTCTCCTCCTCTCCACTCCTCGCTTCCGTCACACTTCTCCGGCATCCCTGCAGTTGCCTTCTAACTAGTCCCCTGCAGCCATCCGTCCCCCTTCCAGGCTGTTTTCCGTACTGTATCCAGAGCGGTTACTTAAAATGCAGTGAAGTCACTCCTCTACTTAGGACCGCTCGGAGACGCTCCATTTTTCTTGGGACCAGAATCCTTAGCGCAGCCTGCCGGGCCCCGTGTGATCTGGCGACCCCCTCCTTCGGCTCTGCTCACACCGTCCCCGGCTTGCTTTCTGGGCTTTGCCCTGGAGCACAGTCCTTCCAGTCCCTGGAACGAGACCCCTTTCATCTCGTTTCAGAGCCTGGGCACATGCAGGTCCCTCCGGATGGGCACTCGCGGTTGCTTCCTCCGTGCTCCCCTCCCCTGAGCAGGGCAAGGTCGTCAGCTGGGGAGGGGAGAAGAGAAGCTGCTGGGCGGTGCTGAGCGCCCATTTTGAAACGAGTGACGATCAATACAAAGTGTGACCCCTCCCGAGGACGCCTGTAGCACGAGTAGCTGACCAAGCCCAGGTCTGAAAGCAGGGTTGGATGGGACAGGTGAGGGGTTACCTAGGCCTCTTCATCTCAGTCCAAGTGCTTCCATACCCTTTGCTTCACTTATCAAGGTCAACTCCAGTTTGCAAGTTGTGAATCCAGTGGCCAGTGTCCGCTCTCCCGCAGCGGTGGTCACGCTCTCCGGCCTCTGTTCACAGCTCCCCTCTCTATTTTCCTTCTCCCTCACTGGCCTCTCCTCCTCAGTCTCCTGTGCTGGCTCCTCTTCCTCTGCCGGATGCTGGACGCTGGATGTTGGAGTGTCCCGGAGCTCCGTTCTAGCTCCCTTTCTCTCTCTGTACCTCCTTTCTCCACGGCTGCAGAGTATGCTGTGTGACTTCCAAATTCATACCCACGGCCCAGACTCCCCCCTTCAGATCACACGGTCAGCTGCCTACTTGCTGTCTCCTCCTGTGTGTCTGACAGGCGCTTTCAACTCTAATCGGTTTATTTTCTTTTATTTTTTTAATTTTTAATTTAAACAAATGTATTGATTTCTTTATTTTTCGCTGCATTGGGTCTTCGTTGCTGCACGAGGGCTTCCTCTAGTTGGGCTACTCTTCGTCATGGTGTGCGGGCTTCTCATTGCGGTGGCTTCTCTTGTTGTGGAGCAGGGCTCTAGGCACGCGGGCTCAGTAGTTGTGGTTCGTGGGCTCTAGAGCGCAGGCTCAGTAGTTGTGGCGCACAGGCTTAGTTGCTCCGCGGCATGTGGGATCTTCCTGGACCAAGGATCAAACCTGTGTCCCCTGCGTTGACAGGCGGATTCTTAACCACTGCGCCACCAGGGAAGTCCCTCTAATTGGTTTAAAACCCAACCCCTGTTCTAATGTGCTTCTCTGCTGTTCTTCCACGAGTCACTTAATAGCACTGCTGTGGCCGGAAGTGTAGCTTCCACAATCCTCATAACTATCAGTAAGTCCTGTTGTTCCACCTGGAAAATGTATCCCTAATCCACCCACTCACGTCTCTACGGCTTCCCTGTTAGTCCAGCTTAGTCCAAGCTGTCACATCTCGTGCCTGGACTCCAAAAGCACAGCCTTCTAGATTGTCTCCCTGCTTCCGTTTTTGCCTCTCTGTAGCCATTCTCCACAGAGGAGCCAGAGCCAGCTTTCAAAAACTTAGATGAGATTATGTTTCTTCTGTGCTTAAAGCTTTCCACTGGCTTTCTGTTACCTTTAGAGTAAGATCAGAGCTCCTTGGCCTGGCCTCTGCCTGTTTCTGTGTCTCTATCAGCTACCTCTCTTGTTCACACTCACCTTTCTGTTCCTCCGTCATCCAGGCTTGTTCTCACCTCAGAGCCTTTGCAGTAGCAGTTCCCGCTACCTGGCACACACTTTTCCCGGGATGTGGTGGTGTCTCAGCTCTGTGGAGAGGCCTTTCCTGACCACTTTGTCTAACAAGAATCCCTGCTTCTACACTTTGTCTCAGGACTGCCGCCCTCCTCCCCTCCTTCTCGTCCCTCCTTCCTTGTACTTCTCCTTGCCTTGCACTGTCTTATTCAGTTAGCCGTGTCTGTATGGATGTCTGTCTCCTCAATGAAACGTCAGCGCCATGATTCTTTTTCACCATGCATTTCCACCGCCTTACGTGACAAATGGGAGAAGCTCAATGAATATTTGAATGAATGTGCAGACTATTAGAAGCTCAGCATCATAGCAGAAGGTTTAAGTTTAGAAAACTAGAAAGAATGCAGTGCTTCTTTGGAGTCAGAAAGGTCTGCGTCTGCAGTCTTCGCTCTGCCACTTTGCTGGAAGATCTTGAACCTTCACGAGCCTGTGTTCTTCATCTGTGACATGGGGTCAGTAACAGCCCCCATCTCGGTCTTACTGTGAGGACTAAAGCTATTTAGTGTATTTAAGGGACCTGGCACACCGTTAAGTGCTTAGTAAATGTCAGTTCCTTTCCCCTTATGCCTTCTATGTGGCAAAGATGCTCAGGTTATATAAACAACGTTTGGGCCTCTGACAGGACCCTCGGACTGAACCATTAAAAAGGTCCTGATTATGGCGATAGCTTAATGAATCTGCTGTTCAGATTTCTAGCAGAGTAACACTTGAAATGTTAGCAGCTCTGCCACTTTAGTATATTATAATGGCCTCTTTTTTTTTTTTTTTTTTGCGGTACGCGGGCCTCTCACTGCTGTGGCCTCTCCCGTTGTGGAGCGCAGGCTCAGCGGCCATGGCTCACGGGCCCAGCCGCTCTGCGGCATGTGGGATCTTCCTGGACCGGGGCACGAACCCGTGTCCCCTGCATCGGCAGGCGGACTCTCAACCACTGCGCCACCGGGGAAGCCCTATAATGGCCTCTTTCACCACCTTTTACTACCCATTTGTAAGTCTTTTCTCCTGGATTTTATTGTGTGTTGTTTGGTGGTGAGTAATGGTCCTCCTTTGGCTAGCTCAGTAGCAACTGTTACTATTTTCAATCTGTATTAAGGGAAGGAGAGGAAAGGAAAATTTAGTTTAACATGCTTGAAATACCAGAAATATTGTTTTGAACTCTGGGTTTACTAAATTTTAAGATGGTTTGTGTAATTTAGATGATCCCATATTAGAAGTGAAACGTGTACCACACGTTTTAATTTTGTTTTTCATACTTTGAGTTTTTCCCCTGTTTCAGTGTGCTGTAGCTGTTTAAGTTGACTTAAATCGATTCTGCCCCAGAGCTGGACGTTAGGAATCCAGGTAAGAGTTAAGGCTTCATCCCTGCTCTTAGAGGGCTCAGTGGGAAGACAACATGAGGGCACCTGTCACTTCCGGTGGGAACAAAGATACAGAGGAAGGGGAGGCCAAGGTATGTTAGGGCAGTCCGTCGTTCCGGTCTCTGACAAGGTTTTTTGAAGTAATGCAGGCAAGAGAAACTGCAGAGAGGAGAAGGATCTAGCACTGATGAGGGCCTCTTCTCTCCCCGTCTCTCTCCTGACTCCCCGCCCCCCCCCCGGACCACATCTTCTTTTTCCCAGAAGATAGCAACAGCTTTCCAGCTGGCCCTCCCTCAGTGCTTGCCCCCGCTCCAGTCTTCTTTTTTATAATTTTCTGTCTCAGTTTTATAACTTCCTCTCATTTTTATGAGTCTCTTTTTCTCCTTTATTTTTTAGATGATTGACACGTACTTATTTTAAGTCTTCTTCAGATTGCTTTATTGTTTTTATTTCCTCGAGTGTGAACTCTCTCCTCTGTCCGATTGCTGTCTTTCATAACAGTGGATTTTGTTTGCAGCAGTGGTTTGTGTCAGGAGCCCCGCTGCGCCCGCCACCCTTGCTCCTCCCTGTGCGGTGCTTTTGAAGTTGCCTTGACTTGTCTCTCTAGGTCTTACTTTAGGGGCATGAAATTTGCGTGGGTCTTCTTCCAACCATGGGAGTTAAATTTCCGCTTTCTGCGGATGCCCTCTTTATCATGGCAGTGGGTCTCCTCCTCTGTTTCTGACCTTTGGATACATCTTATTTGATTCTGAGTCCTGTAGTGCACCTTAACCATTTTTTTGTCTTGTCTGTTTTGCTGTCATTTACGTATGTTTAGAGCAGATGGCAGGGGCTCTTGAGTGTACTCTCGCCACTGTCCTGACGGGAAATCCCTCCATTCATTCTCTACACACGGCACGTGTGTGGCCATGCATTCCGTCACACAGAGCCTCCCAGTGGCTCTCCCTTCCTTAACATGGCTGAGGTCTCCCTGCCTCACCTTCCAGCCTCACCTCCCTGCTCTCCACAGTGTGTCTTGACTCCGTTCATATTGTTTTCCATGCTTAGAAGGTTCCATTTCCCTTCCCCCAGCTAACCTCTCATCAACTCTAGAGGCCCTTTTTTGGCGTTCTTCCTGCCACCCCCAGTCTGGACACCCTGGGATGCTTGCCCGTAGCTTCCCAGACTTCCACGGCGCCTGTGTTTCTCTTTTTAGCCTGTGGAGTAGTGACTTGTTTACACAACTGCCTCTAACACCAGGCCCCCAGGCTCTTCTGCAGCCCCAGCGCCCACTATAGTGTCTGGCCTAAGAAACACACTCACGAGGGATTCTTCTGGAGCCGCTCCAGAGTCTTCTACATGTTGGCTTAGTTTGAGTTCCTGGGAAAGCAGAGCCTGAGGTAACCACTTGGGTACAAGTGGTTTATTTGGGATGTGACTCCAGGCAGAAGGAAGGAGGGATGAGGGAGACTAAGGTAGGGATGGAGGCAAAGCCAGGAAGGCTGCCTTATGATCTGGTTGCGACTGTGGGCAGCTGGGCCTCCGCCCTGCCAGCCACCCTCTGAGGGACGGTGTAGACCCTGCGTCAGTGCTGGCCCTCTGAAGGACGGGAGACTGGGACATTCACCCAACAGCTCTCTTCCTCCACTGGTTAGGGTTTCCCCTGGAGCTATAAATGGGTCCGCACTTGCCCGCTGCCCTGCTGGCCGGCTCAGAGAGCTCTGGGAAAGGGCCCAAGGCAGCAGAGAGATGCTGTGGGCGCTGGCGGAGGGACTGTCTGCAAGAGCTGTCAACGCAGTTGCAGCTGAAATCCCAGGGAGGCCCAGGCCATGTGGCAAAGGGGCGTGAGAAGCATCTGCTACCCATACATGCTCTCGTTTAATCCTCACAGCGTCCTGTGGCGGAAAACTCACCTTGCTTTCCAAGAATCACAGAGTTAGAATCTGAAGCCATTTTGTCTGATTTCAAAGCCACTGCTCTTTTTATCCAGAGCAGTTCCCAGCATCCCTTCATTCGATACCCTTGCTGAGCACCGACTGTGCACCCTGATGGACCAGGTGGCTCATGGATCTGCCAGGTTGGCTAGATTCATCCAAAGCCATACTTGCCCCTGGATGTAGGGATGGGCCCAGGGGGGTGGGCGGACCTTGCAATCGTCATGCATACCTTATGACTCTGTTTGCTCTTCCGAAGCCCAGCCTGCGTCCAGGTAGCTGTGTGCCCCCCTCACTTGCTGTGCACCTGCGCCAAATCAGTTCTCTCCTTCTCCTCCATGAAGGAGACATGTGGTACCTACCTGGTGTGGTTGTTCTGAGGTGACCTGGATAGCATAGTTGACCTGGGTCCTGGCATGTGGCAAGTGCTCACTGTGTTTAAATTCAGCAGAATCTGGGCCAGAATCGATGGGGAAAACTTAGGAAAGTGGGTCGGTGACAAGGCCATAGCAGAAAGCTGAGTCCTCCCACTTCCTTCCCTTTTGGAAAAACAGGCCGGACCTTCTGAAAGTGCTCCGAGAACTGCTTCTGGAACAGATATGCTTGAGAGAGCAGGAAGCTTCGGGAGAACACCTTGACGGTAAAACGGAGAAGACACTTGGGCAGATGGCCGTTCAGCTAAGAGGTGAACTCGGGCATTTCATCCAAGCCAACTTGTCTTCCAAGCCACGTGATGAACTCGAGTGGCCTCCGGGAGCCCAGCTAGCAAAGGCGGCAGAGGCGTCCAGGGTGGAGCAGAAAGATGCCTCCGTGCAGACCATGGCTGTGGAGGGCGACACGGTCAGATTCAGACTCGAGGGCACGACAGAGCCTTGGGAAGAGAAGCCAACAGACACCGTATTCGGCGCCGAGCCTCAGCCGGAGAGCTTGTGCGGGATGCCGGGGCGGCAGGCCGCTGCCCTCTCCTTCCCCAGCGGGACCGAAAAAGTAAGTTTCCCCACGTATTACTTACTTAGTTACTTACTAAATATAGACCGAAAACTTAAAAATCACCTCCGATCCCACTGCTTTTTAAAAATGTGTATAAAGTCTGGTGTCTCTCTCTGCCTGTACTTAATCTTGGCCTCTGCCTGGAGGTGTGTGTCCATCCTGAACTTCCCCAAAGTGTTACCAGCATTTCCTCCCTCCCTGTCTCCTCCCCCATCCCAGCCCTCTCTTCTTTATCTGTAACTCATGATATCCGTGTGTTTTCATTATTAAAGCAGAGTCGTGTGCGTACATCTGTCTGTGGCTTACTGTTCCATGTTATGTATCAGGAACATCTTTCCTTGTAACGGCTGCTAAAATTCCACTGTGGGGAATGTACCAAAGTTTACATAATTTTCCCCTGTTGATGGACCTTTACTTTTGCCAGTTGCAGTAAAACTGGAATGACCTGACTTTAGGGGTAGGGACGAGAACCTAGGTTTTATTTTGTATGGACTTTGTGTCTTAGAGGTACCGTTCTGTGGGCTTTGTCTCCATTCTCTTATCCTTACAACACCCGGCAAAGGTAAGGAAGCCAGGTCCCGAGTGCCCATGGTCAGCCAGCTGTGAGAGGCCTGACTGCACAGCCGTGCCCTTTCCCTGGGTCAGGCTCCTGTCTAGCCTGTGCTGGCCCGAGTGGTAGGGTCTGGTTTTGGTGGGTGAATGCCTGCATTTTGCTTCAGTCAAGATCCTTTCTCTAGATGCTTCTCCTCAGATACCATCAAATATGCCAGATTGTGAAAAACCAGACTCTCCTGGCAATGTTTGATCGGACCTTTTACTAAAACCCTCCTGGGGAGGAGGGGTTGGGATTGAGGGGCCCCATAGCAGGGAGATGGGAGCGGCTTGGGAGAGAAGGAGAGAGGTCGTGTTTGTGGTAGGGCTCCAGCGACTGGTCTCCTTGTTTCTGATGGGTGTTTTGTCTCTGAGAAATCAGCTGTGCACACTGCTTCATAGCATCAGAATGGAGAATTAAGTTTATTTTCTGACCAGTAAATTACCGCTTTTGTGCATACCAAAGAGAGTTAGATATATCATTAGCAAAATTGCTTTTGATTGTTTTAAATTATGCACCAAAACTGTAATTTCTAGAAAAGGGTTTTCTAAAGATATCAGTAGAGACCAAAAAAAAAAAAAAAAAAAAAAGACACTGCCATTATATCAACAGTACTCGAGATGCAGATTTGTGCAATTTGGCTAGAATAGAGATGCTCTCATCTGCCCCAGCTAGTTTAGTTTGTACCTGTGTATTAGGAAAACTAGATGTTGTGTGTGTGCATGTGTTTTTTTTCCCCCTGCTATCTATGAGGGAGATAGCATCCTATATTCAGGAAAATTGGATAATCAAATGAACTTAATTTCCCCAAATATATTGAAAAAAATTTTCCATTTGGAATTATCTTCCTGCTGGTATCTTCAAAAGGAAGGCTACTGTGTTTATTTTTTTTAGCATCTGCTATATATGCCAGGATTGTGCTAGATATTCTATTCATGTATCATCACAGTTAATCTTCTCACCAAGCATATTAGTTAGGTAGGTATTACCTACATTTTGCATGTGAAGAAATATAAGCTCTGAAAGGCTCAGAAAATTGTCCAGAGTGACTCAGCCGTTGAGAGGAGTAGCAGGGGCGTAAAGTGGAGTCTGGTTTTAGAGGCAGACAGGGATATTGTAACCCCACCTTTCTCAGGAAGGGAGGAGCTCTCTTACCACCAGTTTGGCCTCCGGTCTATGCAACGTAGAAGAAAATTTAATGGTCTTCTTTGTGGTCTTTGGTTAGTCAGGGAATCAGTAATCCTTGAGCTTAGGCTAGAACTGTGGCATCCTGTTAAAAAGAACATCTTTGCCGCCCAGGGGCGAAACAGGGAGACGGGACATACTTCTGGTTGAGTTACAGGGGCGAGATGCTGGGCTGTACAGATACACCTGTGATTGCATTGGGCCTCGCCGCTCACCTGCTCTGAGTCCTTGGGTCAGTCACCTGACTTTCAGTGGCTCCAAGGGGATCATTGTGACCTGGCACCCGGGGCTGGCGTGCTGGCTCGGTGAGGCCATGTGTGGCGAGTGCCTCGGGCCGTGTCCGTGGTAGGAGCTCAGGGTATGTGCATTCCTGTCCCCCGTCCGTCCCCAAGTGAGAAGTTCCAGGATGCCATCTTTAATAAGGTGGTAGGTGGGATTCTGCTCGGCATCCATAAGGTAGCATTTTGTGTGGTGTTATTTTGGAAGCGGCGTTAGGGTGACTGACGGCAGCCTTCCAGCCTGAAATTGGCTTTGGCATTTGTGCACTTGCAGCTATCTTCTCTGCTGCCATATGACACACAGATTTGGATCCAAGAATAGAGATTGGTGGAGTCTGAGGACCAAGCAAGTGACTTATTTTCCAGCCCTTTTTGATGAGGCGTCCACCTCCTCCCGAGTGGTCCCTGACACCACCGCAGACTGTTCTTGTCCTTGAACCTGTTCTCTCCTCTTGCGTGGAATTTCAGGGCAGAAAGGCTCTCACTTTTCTTAACTGGGCAGTAGAGGTTGAAGAGCTAGCCTGAGGCTCAGCTCTTCAGCCTTCTTATTGTATGATACTGGGCTGGTTGTTTGACGTCTCAGTTCTTCATCTGGAGAAAATAGGTATAATAACTTCTGTAATCCTCTGAGCTCTGGGAATGCATAGTTCACCCGAGGATTACGGGAGTACATGCTTGAAAGCATTTGACATCCTAGAACGTGCAACAAGGGCTCCTTCTTCTTCTTTGCTTCTTGAGAGGCTTTGCTGATTTCCTCCTTTCCAGGGTCCCAACCGTTATCGACTACAATCAATTTTAGAACATAACCTTATCCCAGGCAGAAGCCCCGAGCCCATTAGCAGTCACTTACTATTTCCCCCAGCTGCGCACCCCTAGCTGAAGGCGGCCACTAAGCTTTTTTCTGTCTTTATAGATTTGCCTGCCCTGGATATTTCAAATAAATGGAATCACGTAGTCTGTGATCTTTGGTGACTGGCTTCTTCCACTTAGCATAACGTTTTCAAGGTTCGTTCGTGCTGTAGCAGGTGTCCGTCGTTCATTTCTTTTTATGGCCCAGTGATAGTCCGTTGTATGGATACCACATTTTATTTATCCATTCATTAGTTGATGGACATTTGGGCAGTTGCTGCCTTTCGGATATTATGAATAATGTTGCTGTGAACATTCATGTACAAGTTTTTGTGTGTACCTGTGTTTTTATTTCTCCGGGGTATAGATCTAGGAGTGGAATTGCTAGGTCATGTAGTAATTCTGTCTAACGGTTTGAGGAACTGCCAGACTCTTTTCTAAAGTGGCTGCAGCTAGTTTACAGAAGTTTCCACCAGCATGTGAGCGCTCCAGTTCCGCCGCATCCTCACCAGCAATTGTGATTATCTTTTCGATTATAGCCATCCTAATGGGTAGGGAGCGGTGGTATTTCATTATGATTTGATTTGCATTTCCCTGATGATGAATGATTTGAACATCTTTTCATGTGCTTATTGACCATATGTATATCTCCTTTTGAGAAACGTCTTTCAGATCCTTTGCCCATCTTTTAACTGAGTTATTTGTGTTTGTTTATTTATTTATTTATGGCTGCGTTGGGTCTTTGTCGCTGCAGGCAAGCTTTCTCTAGTTGCAGCGAGGGGGTGCTACTCTTCATTGCAGTGCGCGGGCTTCTCATTGCGGTGGCTTCTCTTGTTGCAGAGCACAGGCTCTAGGCACGCGGACTTCAGTAGTTGTGGCACGTGGGCTCAGTAGTTGTGGCTTGCAGGCTCTAGAGCTCAGGCTCAGTAGTTGTGGCGCACGGGCTCAGTTGCTCCACGGCATGTGGGATCTTCCCGGACCAGGGATCGAACCTGTGTCCCCTGCACTGGCAGGCGGATTCTTAACCACTGCGCCACCAGGGAAGTCCTAGGCCTCTTAAGTTATTATTTGTATGTTCATTCCACAAATAGATGTTGAGCACCTACTATATTACTAGTTCTTGTGCTCAAAGCTGTGGATAGAGTATGAATAAGAAGTGCAGAATCCATGAATTCTAAAGCTTATAGCCTGGTGCAGAAGATAGACAAAGAACAAGTAATTGCATAGGCATTTAATTATTATGGTCCTAATCTTTTTCTGAGGAGAATTCTGAGGGGGCAGTGAGTGTATAACAGGGAAATCAAGGCCCGTTCTCCTGAGGAAGGCACATTTCATCTGAGTCCTAATGGATGTGTTGGGATTAGTGGGAGAGGTGGGGGTGGGCAAGAAAAAGTATTCTAGGCAGAGGAGATAGCATATGCCAAGGTCCTGAGGAGGAAGGAACAAAGCATTCTGAGGAACTGATAGGAGGTCTCTGTGGCTGCAGGTTGGGGGGGTGGGGAGGGGCAGTAACTCAGGCTGTAATAGTGCACAACATGTGGGCTGTGGTAAAGACTGTGACCTTGGCCATACGAGAACTGGGGAACAATTAAAATAGTTTTAAGCAGGAGCGGGGGTGTGTTGCCTGTTTTGGTGCAGTATGGCAAGTGGGTTAGAAAGGGCAAGAATGAGTGTGGGGAGACACCTCAGGAGGCTGTTTCTGTGGCCTGGATGATAGCTTACAGCATCTTGGAGTTGGGGGGTGGCCGCGGAGGATGAGAAGTGACAGAAGAATTCATAGATACTTTGGGAGTTGGAGTTAGTGGAACCTGGTGAGTGTTGCAATTGGGCGAGGTGCATAAAGGGAATTTTATTTTATTTTATTTTATTTCTTATCATCCCCCCACCCCCATCACCCCCGCTGCTCTCCCCCCTTGGTGTCCATACGTTTGTTCTCTACGTCTGTGTCTCAATTTCTGCCCTGCAAACCGGTTCATCTGTACCATTTTTCTAGGTTCCACATGTATGTGCTGACATACGATACTTGTTTTTCTCTTGCTGACTTACTTCACTCTGTATGGCAGTCTCTAGATCCATCCACGTCTCTACAAATAACCCAATTTCGTTCCTTTTTATGGCTGAGTAATATTCCATTGTGTATATGTACCACATCTTCTTTATCCATTCGTCTGTCGTTGGGCATTTAGGTTGCTTCCATGACCTCGCCATTGTAAATAGGGCTGCAATGAACATCGGGGTGCATGTGTCTTTTTGAATTATGGTTTTCTCTGGGTATATGCCCAGTAGTGGGATTGCTGGGTCATATGGTAATTCAATTTTTAGTTTTTTAAGGAATCTCCATACTGTTCTCCAGAGTGGCTGTAACAATTTACATTCCCACCAACAGTGCAAGAGGGTTCCCTTTTCTCCACACCCTCTCCAGCATTTGTTGTTTGTAGATTTTCTGATGATGGCCACTCTAACTGGTGTGAGGTGATACCTCATTGTAGTTTTGATTTGCATTTCTCTAATAATTAGTGATGTTGAGCAGCTTTTCATGTGCCTCTTGCCATCTGTATGTCTTCTTTGGAGAAATGGCTATTTAGGTGTTCTGCCCATTTTTGGATTGGGTTGTTTGTTTTTTTAATATTGAGCTGCATGAGCTGTTCATATATTTTGGAGATTAATCCTTTGTCCGTTGATTTCATTTGCAAATATTTTCTCCCATTCTGAGGGCTGTCTTTTCGTCTTGTTTATGGTTTCCTTTGCTGTGCAAAAGCTTTTAAGTTTCATTAGGTCCATTTGTTTATTTTTGTTTTTATTTCCATTACTCTAGGAGGTGGATCAAAAAAGATCTTGCTGTGATTTATGTCAAAGAGTGTTCTTCCTATGTTTTCCTCTAAGAGTTTTATAGTATCTGGTCTTACATTTAGGTCTCTAATCCATTTCGAGCTTATTTTTGTGTATGGTGTTAGGGAGTGTTCTAATTTCATTCTTTTACATGTAGCTGTCCAGTTTTCCCAGCACCCACTTATTGAAGAGACTGTCTTTTCTCCGTTGCATATCCTTGCCTCCTTTGTCATAGATTAGTTGACCATAGGTGCGTGGGCTTATCTCTGGGCTTTCTATCTTGTTCCTTTGACCTATGTTTCTGTTATTATGCCAGTACCATATTGTCTTGAGTACTGTAGCTTTGTAGTATAGTCTGAAGTCAGGGAGTCTGATTCCTCCAGCTCTGTTTTTTTCCTTCAAGACTGTTTTGACTATTCGGGGTCTTTTGTGTCTCCAAACAAATTTTAAGAGTTTTTGTTCTAGTTCCATAAAAAATGCCATTGGTAATTTGATAGGGATTGCATTGAATCTGTAGATTGCTTTGGGTACTAGAGTCATTTTCACAATGTTGATTCTTCCAATCCAAGAACATGGTATATCTCTCCATCAGTTGGTATCATCTTTAATTTCTTTCATCAGTGTCTCATAGTTTTCTGCATACAGGTCTTTTGTCTCCCTAGGTAGGTTTATTCCTAGGTATTTTATTCTTTTTGTTGCAGTGGTAAATGGGAGTGTTTCCTTAATTTCTCTTTCAGATTTTTCATCATTAGTGTATAGGAATGCATGAGATTTCTGTGCCTTAATTTTGTATCCTGCAACTTTACCAAATTCATTGATTAGTTCTAGTAGTTTTCTGGTGGCATCTTTAGGATTCTCTATGTATAGTATCATGTCATCTGCAAACAGTGACAGTTTTACTTCTTCTTTTCCAACTTTATTCCTTTTATTTCTTTTTCTTCTCTGATTGCCGTGGCTAGGATGTCCACAACTATGTTGAATAAATATGGTGAGGGTGGACATCCTTGTCTTGTTCCTGATCTTAGAGGAAATGCTTTCAGTTTTTCACCATTGAGAATGATGTTTGCTGTGGGTTTGTTGTATATGGCCTTTATTCGGTTGAGGTAGGTTCCCTCTATGCCCAGTTTCTGGAGAGTTTCTATCATAAATGGGTGTTGAATTTTGTCAAAAGCTTTTTCTTCATCTATTGAGATGATCATATGGTTTTTCTTCTTCAGTTTGTTAATATGGTTTATCACATTGATTGATTTATGTATATTGAAGAATCCTTGCGTCCTTGGGATAAATCCCACTTGATCATGGTGTATGATCCTTTTAATGTGTTGTTGGATTCTGTTTGCTAGTATTTTGTTGAGGATTTTTGCATCTGTATTCATCAGTGATATTGGTCTGTAATTTTCTTTTTTTGTAGTATCTTTGTCTGGTTTTGGTATCAGGGTGATGGTGGCCTCATAGAATGAGTTTGGGAGTGTTCCTCCCTCTGCAGTTTTTTGGAAGAGTTTGAGAAGGATGGGTGTTAGCTCCTCTCTAAATGTTTGATAGAATTCACCTGTGAAGCCATCTGATCCTGGACTTTTGTTTGTTGGAAGATTTTTAATCACAGTTTCAATTTCATTACTTGTGATTGGTCTGTTCATATTTTCTATTTCTTCCTGGTTCAGTCTTGGAAGGTTATACCTTTCTAAGAATTTGTCCATTTCTTCCAGGTTGTCCATTTTATTGGCATAGAGTTGCTTTTTACAGTAGTCTCTTAGGATGCTTTGTATTTCTGCAGTGTCTGTTGTAACTTCTCCTTTTTCATTTCTAATTTTATTGATTTGAGTCCTTCCCTCTTTTTCTTGATGCGTCTGGCTAATGGTTTATCAATTTTGTTTATCTTCTCAAAGAACCAGCTTTTAGTTTTCTTGATCCTTGCTATTGTTTTCTTTGTTTCTATTTCATTTATTTCTGCTCTGATTTTTATGATTTCTTTCCTTCTGCTAACTTTGGGTTTTGTTTGTTCTTCTTTCTCTAGTTCCTTTAGGTGTAAGGTTAGATTGTTTATTTGAGAGTTTTCTTGTTTCTTGAGGTAGGCTTGTGTAGCTATAAACTTCCCTCTTAGAACTGCTTTTGCTGCATCCCATAGGTTTTGGATCATCGTGTTTTCATTGTCATTTGCCTCTAGGTATTTTTTGATTTCTTCTTTGATTTATTCAGTGATCTCTTGGTTATTTAGTAATGTATTGTTTAGCCTCCATGTGTTTGTGTGTTTTACGTTTTTTTCCCTGTAATTCATTTCTAATCTCATAGCGTTGTGATCAGAAAAGATGCTCAATATGACTTCAGTTTTCTTAAATTTGCTGTGGCTTGATTTGTGACCCAAGATGTGATCTATCCTGGAGAATGTTCCATGCACACTTGAGAAGAAAGTATAATCTGCTGTTTCTGGATGG
The DNA here is from genome assembly GCF_937001465.1 of Orcinus orca. Classification (NCBI taxonomy): domain Eukaryota; kingdom Metazoa; phylum Chordata; class Mammalia; order Artiodactyla; family Delphinidae; genus Orcinus; species Orcinus orca. The sequence continues at coordinate 106,767,253 of NC_064564.1, read as the reverse complement.
AATGTCCTATAAAAATCAATTAAATCTATCTGGTCTATTGTGTCATTTAAAGCTTCTGTTTCCTTATTTATTTTCATTTTGGATGATCTGTCCATTGGTGTAAATGAGGTGTTAAAGTCCCCCACTATTACTGTGTTACTGTCGATTTCCTCTTTTATAGCTGTTAGCAGTTGCCTTATGTATTGAGGTGCTCCTATGTTGGTTGCATATATATTTATAATTGTGATATCTTCTTCTTGGATTGATCCTCTGATCTTTATGTAGTGTCCTTCCTTGTCTCTTGTAACATTCTTTATTTTAAAGTCTATTTTATCTGTTATGAGTATTGCTACTCCAGCTTTCTTTTGATTTCTATTGGCATGGAATATCTTTTTCCATCCCCTCACTTTCAGTCTGTATGTATCCCTAGGTCTGAAGTGGGTCTCTTGTAGACAGCATATAGATGGGTCTTGTTTTTGTATCCATTCAGCAAGCCTGTGTCTTTTGGTTGGAACATTTAATCCATTCACGTTCAAGGTAATTATCAATATGTATGTTCCTGTGACCCTTTTCTTAATTGTTTGGAGTTTGTTTTTGTAGGTCCTTTTCTTCTCTTGTGTTTCCCACTTTGAGAAGTTTCTTTAGCATTTGTTGTAGAGCTGGTTTGGCGGTGCTGAATTCTCTTAGCTTTTGCTTGTCTGTAAAGCTTTTGATTTCTCCATCAAATCTGAATGAGATCCTTGCCGGGTAGAGTAATCTTGGTTGTAGGTTCTTCCCTTTCATCACTCTAAGTATATCATGCCACTCCCTTCTGACTTGTAGAGTTTCTGCTGAGAAATCAGCTGTTAACATTATGGGAGTTCCCTTGTATGTTATTTGTCGTTTTTCCCTTGCTGCTTTCAATAATTTTTCTTTGTCTTTAATTTTTGCCAGTTTCATTACTGTGTGTCGCAGCGTGTTTCTCCTTGGGTTTATCCTGTATGGGACTTGCTGCGCTTCCTGGACTTGAGTGGCTATTTCCTTTTCCATGTTAGGGAAGTTTTTGATTATAATCTCTGCAAGTATTTTCCTGGGTCCTTTCTCTCTTCTCCTTCGGGGACCCCTATAATGTGAATGTTGTTGCGTTTAATGTTGTCCCAGAGGTCTCTTAAGCTGTCTTCATTTCTTATCATTCTTTTTTCTTTATTCTGTTCCGCAGCAGTGAATTCCACCATTCTGTCTTCCAGGTCACTTATTCATTCTTCTGCCTCAGTTATTCTGCTATTGATTTCTTCTAGTGTGGTTTCATTTCAATTACTGTATTGCTCATCTCTGTTTGTTTGTTCTTTAATTCTTCTAGGTCTTTGTTAAACATTTCTTGCCTCTTCTCCATCTTTGCCTCCATTCTTTTTCCAAGGTCCTGGATCATCTTCACTATCATTGTTCTGAATTCTTTTTCTGGAAGGTTGCCTATCTCCACTTCATTTAGTTGTTTTTCTGGGGTTTTATCTTGTTCCTTCATCTGGTACATAGCCCTCTGCCTTTTCCTCTTGTAGTTCTTCTTGCTTCTGCTGTCTGCCCTCTGGTGGATGAGGCTGTCTAAGAGGCTGGTGCAGGTTCCCTCAGGGGATTTTAAAAATGGCTCCAGTTTTTGTCTGTGCAGCAAGTGGAGGGTGGTCTGATTCCCCGAGACAGAGGTCGTCTGAGTGCTGGAGCTGTGGGATGCAGGCCTGGGGTGATAGAATGAAGGAGCCCAGCTTTCAGTTGACTTGGGAGGGCTGGTGGGCCGTCAGAAATGTGTAGGTTGGGCAGGTTCGGAGCTCTGGGCCTGAGAAATAGCCATGGGACTAGGCACCTAGTGGCCCCCGAACAACTGAGTAAGGGGTGGTTCTGGTGGCCTGGCGGGGTGAGAGGCAGATTGACTTAGGCTTAGGAGAGGGTGGGAAGTGAGGAAATAGGTAAGGAGCTAGAAAACGTTTCCCAGAAGGTTGTGTGGGGAAAAGGACTGCCGTGTAGGGAGCATCTGGAACGTTCAGAGAGACACGGCCGGGCTTAAGAGGGTGTCAGGGAGGAACAGCTTGGCACTTGTCAGTCAGAGGAGGGACCTGCCAAGACACAGCTCTGCAGGCTGGGGGATAAACGGAGGTGCCGTTATCTGGACAGGCACTTTGAGTCCTGTTTATAAGGTTGGCACGAGCGTGTTGACTGTGCGACCAGAGGAAGTGTATTCATTGTCTCCCTGGGTGTACTTTCAGGACGTGAAGAAGTCCCGCTTGCCCATCCTGATAAAAGCATCGCGGCCACTAGGGGGTGTGTGCCAGCTCCCTGCCCCCCAGGAGGTGGTGGCCCAGCAGCAGGGGGAGCTGAAGGAGTTTAAAATTCACAACAAGCAACGTCACCAGAAGTTAATTCTGGCTGAAGCAGTGATGGAGGGGAGGCCAGCACCAGAAAAAGCGCTCCTGAAAGGTAAGCACCAAGGAAACTGTATCCTCTGCGAGAAGATGAACGGCGTGACAGGATGGCCAGAAACGTCAGCTGCGTTGTTTGGAATTGCAATACGTTTGCGTATAAATTTCATGAATTGCAGTGACTAATCTTGACTCTTGACAAATATACAATCGAGGGAACACGGTAAGGAAAGCTCATTTGTTGCTTTCATTTTATTCCAGAGGGGACAGAGGGGGACTGGTCGTGCTCCCAGTCCTGTGAGGTCACTGCCCCCTTCACTTGCAGTTGTCTGGGGGCTCCATCTGTGGAGGCCTCAGTCCTCTTTGCAGGGTTCTCTGGATGGCCAGGCCGCAGTTGTTCGGGTTCTTCGGCACTCATTCTAAACCCTACTGACCTTATGGCTTCTAGAAGTGACCTGCCTCCCTACTCACTTGGAATCTGCTGTCTTTGCTCTCCTGGGAGCGCCCCAAGTAGAGAGCCTTGGGGTTACAGAGCATCAGGGTGAGACTCCTAGCCTTGGAGGGAGCACATCAGTGGGATCCTCTAGCCCGAGACAGTGGTGCTTAAGAGATGTTGCCCCTTTGAGAGTCTGGGGGAGGCTGAGGGCCTTCTCATGCGTGGAGCACCGTCCATCATCTTTAGAGCGCTCGTGAATCCACAAGAGCCCTTCTCTTGATTTTTTTTTTTTTTTTTTTGCGGTACACGGGCCTCTCACTGTTGTGGCCTGTCCCGTTGCGGAGCACAGGCTCCGGACGCGCAGGCTCAGCGGCCATGGCTCACGGGCCCAGCCGCTCCGCGGCATGTGGGATCTTCCCGGACCGGGACACGAACCCGCGTCCCCTGCATCGGCAGGCGGACTCTCAACCACTGCGCCACCAGGGAAGCCCTTGACTCCTGATTTTGAACTTCTGCTCTAAGCGAATGACAACAGCATGCAATAACAAGAACGGCAACAGTGGTCTTTTATGTATTTATTCGGAAAGGATGTATCAGGTCCTCCTGTGTGCCAGGCACTGGGGAGATAGTGAACAAAAGAGACCGAGTCTGTGTCCAGCTTGTATATCACAGGGGTAGGAAGACAGTAAGCCGTGAGCAGATGTATCGTGTGTGAAATGATCGGTGCTGTGGAGGGAGATAAAGCTGGTGAAGGACACGGGTAACGTGGAGCGGGGGTCGGGTTTGCTAAGGTACGTGGAGTCGTAGAGAGCGCCTCCCCGATGAGGCGATATTCTGGCGGAACCAGGAGGAGAAGGGGTCAGGGTGGTGGTAGACCCGCTAGGCCCATAGGCAGTCTAGGGCTTTGTCTTTTACTCCGGGTAAGGTTGGAAACGGCCAGAGGGTTTTGAGCAGCGGAGTCACGTGATCTGACTTATGCTTTAAAGCAGGGATTGGCAAACTGTGTCCTGTGGACCAGGCTCGCTGTGGGTTTTTGTAAAGTTTTATGGGAGTACGGCCCCCTGCATTCATTTGCGCGTTGTCTGTGATGGCCTTTGCGCTGTGATGCAGGGTTGAGTAGTTGTGATGGAGACCCCGGGGCTTGCAGTCTCAAATATTCGTTATTTGGCTTTTGAAGAAAAGTAGGCAGGCCTCTGCTTTAAAGGATCACTTTTTTTAAAAAAATAATTTTATTTATTTATTCATTTATTTATTTAATTTTGGCTGCACTTTGGGTCTTCGTTGCTGCGTGTGGGCTTGCTCTAGTTGCAGCGAGCAGGGGCACCTCTTCGTTGCAGTGCACGGGCTTCTCATTGCGGTGGCTTCTCTTGCTGCGGAGCACAGGCTCGAGGCGTGTGGGCTTCAGTAGCTGTGGCACGCGGGCTCAGTAGTTGTGGCGCATGGGCTTTGTTGCTCCATGGCATGTGGGATCTTCCCGGACCAGGGCTCGAACCTGTGTCCCCTGCATTGGCAGGCGGATTCTTAACAACTGAGCCACCAGGGAAGTCCTAAAGGATCACTTTTAATGTGAACCATGGGAAGGATGTCATACCCTGAGGTGGAAGGATTGAGGAGAGCCAGGCTCGGAGGGCCTCAGGGGTCTGGTTTGGAACTCTTGAGATGCCTGTTGGAGGAGAGGTCTGGGCCCAGGTCAGCATGTTGCGGTATTTGAAGCTCTGAGGCTTGGAGACAAAGGAGGTAGGTCTGGGAACCGAGCCTGGGCCTGAGAAGGAACAGCCAGTGGGGTGGGCGGCCCAGGGAGCATGGCCTCCCGAAGCCGAGTGGGGAGCAGATTAGCTATGTCGGATATGCTAGTGAGACAAGTAAGTCAAGGACTGGGGCTTGGCCTTGGGATTTAGCGTTGGGGGAGTCCTTTGGGGACCTTGAAGGGCGCTGTTTCCATGGAGCGGGCAGGGCTACTGGCGTGGGTTCCGGAGAGAATGGAGGAGAGAAATTGGATACAAGAATAGGCAACTCGGCGGGGGGGGGGGGGGGGTTGCCATAGAGGGGTGGAGAGGAGCAGGGCAGTCGGGGGCCACGGTGGCCATGAATCTCGAGGGATTCCATGAATCGGGACGGTGGGTGTCTGCAGGAAGGCAGGTGTTGTCAGTGGTGTAGTCTCACAGCATGAGCTGTGAAGCCGGAGTTTTTAGGGAAGAGAGAGAATGGTCTGGAAGTGTCCTTGAAGAGCAGAGGTGCTCATACATTTCCAGGCCCATAGTACAAGGGAGAGAAGCATCCACTCCTGGGGAGGTTGCAGGAGAAGCAGTGTTTGCTGAGGAAGGGTTGGAGACGGGTGGACGATTGCGTCCGAGCGGGGGGTTTTCAGAGCGGTTCAGGCCTGGGAGGTGCCTGGGGGCCTCGGCCTGCCCGTGGTGGTAAAATAAAATGAGTGCCCGTTACTTGCTGAGCCCCGCTGTCCGCTTTACGTACGTGATCTTGTCGAATCTCCTGACAGTCCCCTGAGGCAGGGACGCTAATTATTCCCGTTTGATCGTTGAGGCAGCAGTTTCAGAGATAAAGGGACTCGGCTACGGTCACACTGTTGCCGACATCCCAGCCCGGATCGGAACCAACCTGCCTGATTTCAGAGCCTTTACTTTTCCTCTGCTGTTTCTGGGAGCCTAGTATATGATACCGTGCGTATGGCTTTTACGATGAGCCGCGTAGCCAGAGGTATTTTCTGTTTAATCTTAGGTTCTCTTTTGGGTTTACCACAGTTGAGGTTTTAAGATAAGTTGGGCTTTGGTAGGATTGCTCTTCCCTCCCTCCTTCCTTTCCCAGCGTCCTTCATCCATCCATCTACCCATCCAGGCACCCATTCACTCATGCAGTGAATGTTCCCCGAGCGCCTGCTGTGTTCCTGGCCTCACGCACAGGGTGTAGGGGAGAGAGAGGAAGAAGATGCAGTCTCCGCCTTCTGAGGGCTCCCTGTCTCCTGGGGCGGGGACCGCGGCAAAGGTGGCTGAGCCGCACAGGGGCCCTGGCACCTTGCCCAGGGCTTGCCATTTGTGCTTAACAATGTTTTGATTTCTTGCTGAGACCCTGGGGTGCCTCAGCCAGGGGCTACTTCTGCAGCTGCCTGGAAGGCCCCGGAGGCCCCTCTTCTTGGGAAAAGCGGGCATGAGTCTATAGAATTCATTTTCTCACTCATGGTTTTAGAAGAGCCTGGACTTAAACCGTTTCAGACAAGCTGCAGTATATTTATGCTTTTTATGTCCTGTTATGGCAGCTCGATAGATTAATTTTATCTTATGAATTGCATTTTGCCTCCCCAGTGTTTTTATTTTCCCTGTTGTATCTTTGTGTTCTTCTTAGTTGCTTGGCTAAGTTTCAGGCCTGTGGTTTTATCTGGTTTTCTTTCTCTTTGTGGATGCCTGTAGCCCAGCCCCTCGTGGGAGCAGCCTACCAGGACCAGGACAGCCTGGGAGAGCAAGAAGGACTCAAAGCCACGCTGTGTGTCTGGAGAGACAAGGAAAGGGACAGGGATCAGCAGGCCAGCTGCGAGACCGGTCAGAATTCCCCCCCCTGGCCTCTTGAACAGCTACTTTGTGTCGGGCACCATTTGGGGTGTTTTATACAAAAATTATTACTAAGCCCTGCAACAGCCATCCTAGGGCGTGGTCACTGTTCCCATGTAACACTTGAGGAGGCTGAGGGTTTTGAGAGTCAAGGTATAGTAGGGTGTCGGAGCTTATAGTCCATTTGTCTGACACTTTTCTACCAGGCAGTGGGCTGGGCTCTGGTGGTTCAGCCTCAGAGGACTCAGGGCCTGCCCTCAGGGGCCTCGCCCTCAGCCGGCCGTCCTCAGCATCCCTGCAGTGCTGGCTGTTGTTAGGTGTGCACGGTTGGCCTCCCGCTGCCCGGGGGTGGGGTGGACGAGGGGCAAGCCTGAGCTGACACCTGGTTTGGGGGTTTGTCAGGTGGGTCAGAGACATGGGCAAGGCCCCAGGCAAGCTGTATCCTTCTTAGAATTATGAAGTATCGCAGGCATACAAATAAGCACAAAGAATAATAACAATATTCATGATCCCCAGTCAACCACGAACAGATGCTTAACATTTTTTCTTTTACCTTAGATTCTTTTTTCCCCTCTTAATTTAAAAAAAAAAAAAAATCACCATTAAGGCGGCCCTGATTCACTCTGTAAGAAATCATTGTCTTCAGGATCCTAAATTTGTCATGGGGTGACCGTGGGGAAGGACAGTCTCTGGGGAAATACTGAGCTGTTCCCAATGGCGTATGCTTCCCAAGGCCTGCAGTCAGTACACCGAATGCGTGGTCACAGGCCTCCGCGTGTTCCGGGCTTTGAGGAGGAAGCCGCTCCCCCAGATAATCAAGTGCCCTTAGCTGAATTGTGGGAAGGTCCCCAGCGGCTCTGTTTCCTGTATGTAAATGAATGGCCCTGGGGACAGTTTCTGATTCCTCGTTTGTGGCTAGTCGGTTACTAGAGGCTTCTCCACTGACTGGCAGCTTCCCCTTTCCTCTCAAATCCCCATCGTTAGTGACCTTTTTTCCTTCTTCTTACTGTGCTTTTGCCTCCTCCTGAATTTCCTCCCTTTATTTTTTTTTTATTTATTTTTTAATTTTTTGCGGTATGCGGGCCTCTCCCTGTTGTGGCCTCTCCCATTGCGGAGCACAGGCTCTGGACTTGCAGGCCCAGCGGCCATGGCTCACGGGCCCAGCCTCTCTGCGGCATGTGGAATCTTCCAGGACCGGGGCACGAACCTGCGTCCCCTGCATCGGCAGGCGGACTCTCAACCACTGCGCCACCAGGGAAGCCCGATTTCCTCCCTTTAACTGTTGCCCAGCTGATGCCTCATCCTTCTGGTCTCTGCTTAAGCGTCACTTTCCAGGGAAGGCCTTCCTGAACATTCCCATCAGCCCGCCACGTCTTGGTCTCGTAGCGACTTTGCTCAGTGACTGCCCTCCACGAGGCTGGTACTGCCTGTGCTGGCTTCACTGCTGGCTCTTGCTCAGTAGCTCCTGGACAGAAACTGGAGAAATGGATGAAGGGGGCGCCACAGTCATTACTGGCCTTCACATCAAGGGTTGAGGACTGTCTTTCCTTGTTATGCCCCCCTGGGACGGGGACCCCAGTTGCAGGAGGGATATATCAGGAGGCAGTATTCAGACGGTTGGACCACCAGGCTTGGACAGCTGCTTACTTGCCCTGAACCTTGGGCAAGTGCTTGTCTCTAAACCTCAATTTCCTCTTTTGTAAAATGGGGTTATGAGTGATGCCTCACAGGGTTGTTGTGACGATCAAGTGGACAGCATAGGTGAGGAGCTGGGTGCCTGGGCCAGGTCCCAGCACATAGCTATGTGTCCTGACGCCTTGATACACCTGCAGGTTCACACTGTACACTACGGCTTATAATCCTCCATCTCTCACACTCTCTATGCAGTGATTTTTTTTAATGAAAAAGTCCTCCTTTGGACCTTTATTGAGGGCTGTGGAGCGGAGAATGCAAAGCCGCATCGCCATGCTGATGTGAGCTGTGAGACTTGCCATATACTGGCCTGGGAGCCTAGGAGTCAGATCCTTGCCTCTGCAAAGTCACAAATTGCTGTTGGTTAGGGACGCTTCTCAAGTCAAAATTACGAGTGTCAAGTGTCTGAGTGTGTTTAAGGAGCAGAGTTTAAAGTAGAGGTCTAAGTGTGGACGTGAGGATGAACCTCCCATTCACGATGAGGGGGTGTGCGTGTGTGTGTGTGTGCGCGTGCGCGTGCATGTGTGTGTGTCTAAACAGTCTGTGTCACAAAAGGACACGTGTACAGGGCTTACATTTGTCTTTGCCTCATGATTACTTAACGAAAGTCATCAAAACTGATCTTTATTCCCATGCGTGAACATCACTTCTTGCCGTGAAATTCCATTATCGTGAGGTTGTTATAGCAAAGATATTTCCTTATCTTGGAGTGTGATTCACTGGAAAAAAGCCTTGTTGAGATTTCTCCCTCTGTGTCTCTTACACTTGTTCAGCCAGCAGGCCTTACTGGGTACCTTCTCTGCTCCAGGTCCCACGCCAGACACTGGAGAAACAGGTGAATGACGTGGTCTCCACCCTAAAGGACCTCAAGAGATGAGTTTTTCTAACAAATTTTGTGCACTAAAAATGCTCTATCAGGAGTGCTTCCTTGAGGTCACGTAGCAGCAGCTTTCTAAAATGAAAAAGTGTATTTTATGGTATTTGCATCATGAGCAGAGAGACAAGGATGGGCTTAGAGCCACGAGGAGCAGCCGCAGAACCCAGAAATTGGAATGTGCAGCCTGACAGGGGTTTGTAGGTGCCTTTCCTTCTGAGAGGTCTCCTAGGTCAACTCATCCAACCCACATTGCCGCCCTGGCAGTGTTTCCCCAAGTCCACAAGCCTTTGCTCGTGAGCCTCCTGTGATAGGCGTCCTCTTCCATCTTTGAACACCTTCAGGGAAGCAAAGGATATTCGTGTTAGTTGGTCTCCTTCGCTGCTGTGTGCCAGACACTGTTAGCCTTTTTGCGGGTATTGTCCCATTTGATCCTGAAAACAAAACAGAAGCCTTAGGCTTCGCGGTAATTGATGTTCTCTCCATTTTGCAAATGAAGCTCCTGAGGCTCAGAGAGGCTAAGTCACTTGCCTAAGGTCACGCAGCTAGAGCCAGAGCTTGAAACCAGATCCACTGGATTTCAGAGATGGGTTTTTCTACTATATTCTGCTGCTTCTTAAGTATTCAAACCACTCCTTGTATTGAGCTGAGCTTTCCCTGGACAGCAGGCATTGTGGTATGTGGTTAAGGATAGAAGCTCTAGACTCAGGCCCGACCTTGAAACCTCACAACAAGCACATAAGACATCTCTTTGGGGAAACTGAGGCTCTGGGCAGTGAGTTACTTGCCTAACGCTGTGCAGCCAGCAAGTAGCAAAGCTGGGTATGCGCCCTCTTCTCTTTGGCTTCAAAGCTGCGTATTCTTTCTGCAGTACCATTCTGCCTCCCACAGGAGTTCGGCCACACACCTGGGGATTTAAACTAGCTGTAAGGAGATGTTTCCTGGTAGGATTGTGAGTCAGTGGAACAGCCTGCTACAGGGGACATCATGGCATCCCCGGAAACACGTCGATGTGGAAATGAGAGGACGACTCTCATCTGCTGTGGATTTTAGAATTACTGGGTTTTGATGTTCCTTCACTCATTCCCCAGTATTTTTTCAGCCCTTCATTTACACCAGGTCTGGGCTGGGTACTGAACAAGGCACTGAGAATGTGAAGATGTAAGGCCAGTCCCTGCTGGGAAGGAACTTGCAGTCCAGGGAGGGAGAGAGGAACCCAAGTAACTAAGTGCTGTGTAAATAAATGAATAAGCCAATTGCCAGTCATATGCTAGCACCGAGCACATGGTACGTCTGTCTCGGGTGTTGTGTATGAGGCACTGTGGAAGCACAGAGGGGAGTGACTGTTTTGCATAGCTTGAAGATGGGCTTGCAGAGGGGAGAAAATCAGATCTAGGTGTTGAGGGATGAAGAGTTCACTGAGGAGGAGTTAAGGAGGGAGCCAGGTGTATTACAGGCAGGGGGAACAGCACATGCAAAAGCATGGAGGCATGAGCAGCCTGGTGTGTGCAGGGAATTATGGTTAATTTAGTAGAGACTCTCCGTCGGTGGTGCCAGGGGTTGCCTGGAAGTAGATCAAGCAGGGTCTCAGATGCTGTGAGAAGAAGTTTCGATTTAGTGGGGTGTTGGTGGTTATCGTCGTTGAATTCACTTTTTAGAACAGTCGCTCTGAGGAAGAGGACGGATTGAGAGGGAAGGCCAAGAGCCAGAGGGGTTGGTGGGAGGCTCCCGCAGTGGTTTCTGCTTGGCGGTGGCTGTGAGGAAGGACCGAGGGGATGGATTTCAGCAGTGGAGATGGAGACACCGACATAAATGTGTTTTGATTTTCAGACTCCGAAATTTACCAGCCTGATGACCTTGCCATCTTTCCACCATGCGAAGAGAATCCTTCTGAAGACTTTCCAGATTCCACTTCCGTAGCTACATACTTGAGTCCTAAGAGTCAGTTTTCCGCTAAAGTCAGTGTGGTTGAGACCGATCAGCTGGAGAACAGCGATACCTCAAATGATAAAGAAACCTTAAAACGGAAAATCTGTGACTTGGAAACCGAGCTCGAGGTCTACCGGAACTTCATAATGCAGCTTCAAAAGCACTCCCAGTTCAGTGAGGCCATCATCACAGTTTTGTGTGGGAGAGAAGGGGCCCAGGACGGCTTGAACAAGTCCAAGGGCAGTACCGACGAAGAAGAAATGACCTTTTCAAGTTTGCACCAAGTACGTTATGTGAAACACATGAAAATCCTCCACCCGCTGGCCCCAGAGATGATTGACAGCAGGGCGCTGGAGAGTCTCAGACTGCAGCTGGTGGACCAGGAATATGAGCTGCAGAAGGAGCAGAATTTGAACATGGAACTTTCCGGTGAAATCCATAACCTGCAGAATAAGTTCAGAGATCTCTCACCCTCAAGGTACGTCCCACCTGTCTTCTCCCACGTTTAAGCCTGCAGTTCCCCAACTTGCCACTAGATGGGCGCCCCCGAGCTAAAAGGGAACGCTGCCCTGTGATGGGGGTCCGGTGTGTGCTGGGGAAGGCTTGAAGGCACCGTTAAGGCAGCTACGCCTGCGGGGAAGTGACATGTGAGGCCACAAGGCACAGTGACTGTGCACATACTAGTCTGTGTCTTCTGAAACTGGCCAAGCAGGTTTTGCCCTCCTCAGGTTGGGGACTTGGGGTTAAAGGTTTTATACCAGTCACTTGGTGAGTTATAGTAAGTTTGCCGAATGGCAGTGTTTACCCCTGACCCTGTTAATGGCTTTTACTGTGCTGACAGGGGGGTGGTGAGGTGGAGGGGTTCGGCGTGGAGAGGGCGGTGCTGAAACTGATGTCCTAGGCACGGTGGGAGGAAAGTAAATACTGGCCACATCTTTACCCTTTAAGGTCATCTTAGAGAAATAAGCCTTTGTTGAAAGAGAAGAATCCTCAGGCCACGAAGATACGTTTTACGGGCATAGATATATACAGTTTTGCTTCACGAAATTCGACAAACATGGGATCATTTGTAAAGCTGACCTTCACTGGACACTAATTTGAGACAAACACATTGTTTTGAATTGTCAGGAGCCAGAGTGCATGTTTCAAGACCTCCCAGACCGTGTGGTTGAAGGCAGCTGGTATTTAGTGAGAGGCAGTTGGGTCAGACCCCTGGTTAGGCATTTTTCTTACTTAACCCTCACAGTCACCTGAGAACAAGGTGTTGTTTTTTTTTTTTTTTTGCGGTACGCGGGCCTCTCACTGCTGTGGCCTCTCCCGTTGTGGAGCACAGGCTCCAGACGCGCAGGCTCAGCGGCCATGGCTCACGGGCCCAGCCGCTCCGCAGCACGTGGGATCTTCCCGGACCAGGGCACGAACCCGTGTCCCCTGCATCGGCAGGCGGACTCTCAACCACTGTGCCACCAGGGAAGCCCAGAATGAGGTGTTCTTAAACTGTGTGTTTGTAGGTGAGGAAACGGGGCCCCAGAGAGGCTGCCGTGACTGAGAAGGTGGCCTGGGAGGGTTCGCAGAGCCAGCTGGTCCGGTCCACGGTACCCTGTGCTGATGCTTGGGCTCTTTCTCGTCCATTAAACCGGCCCCACCTGCAGTGCTGCTGTCACGTGATCTCTCTGTGCTTACGTGGGGTTGAAGGTGGTCGCCAATCATTGTTTCAGGGAACAGGGAACACGGCGAACGGAAGGGTCAGGGTCTCTGGCAAGCCACTCTGTGGCCAGCTTCCTGCGCCCACAGTTGGTAAGGAAGATAGAGCCACGCTTTCCTGAACTTGCGTTTTTCTCACTGCCGACTAATACTTGTGGGCTCACATAGGGAAGGACGGATGTGGCATCAGGAGGCGGTGTTGTATGGACAGAGTTGGGCTTTTTTTTTTTTTTAACACCTTTATTGGAGTATAATTGCTTTACAGTGTTGTGTTAGTCACTGCTGTATAACAAAGTGAATCAGCTGTATGTATACATATATCCCCATATCCCCACCCTCTTGCGTCTCCCTCCCACCCTCCCTATCCCACCCCTCTAGGTGGTCACAAAGCACCGAGCTGATCTCCCTGTGCTATGCGGCTGCTTCCCACTAGCTATCTGTTTTACATTTGGTAGTGTATATATGTCCATGCCACTCTCTCACTTCGTCCCAGCTTACCCTTGCCCCTCCCCGTGTCCTCAGGTCCATCCTCTACGTCTGCGTCTTTATTCCTGTCCTGCCCCTAGGTTCGTGAGAACCATTTTTTTTTTTTAGATTCCATATATATGTGTTAGCATACGGTATTTGATTTTCTCTTTCTGACTTACTTCACTCTGTATGACAGACTCTAGGTCCATCCCCCTCACTGCAGATAACAGAGTTGGGCTTTGAAGGCAGAGCTGTGTTTGAGTGAGATGTCTTCACTGTTTAACCAACCTGCCATGTCCAAGAGTCCGTTTCCTCTCCTGTAAACGGGGTGTTCATACAGTTGTTGCGAGATTGAGAGGAACAGATAACTTATAAGAAAAACACTTGATTCAGTGGCTGACAGGTCGTAGACCCTCCGTAAATGGGAGTTAGGATTATGATTATCCTCTGACCTTTCACGTGAGAGGAGAGGGTCCTGTTTTTGTTTTCCTGCCTTACAGTTTCTTTTCTGTCCTTTGTGAGAATTTGTGCTGGGTCCCCTGACCCTTGGAGCACTCGTTTCTACAATTCGGACTAGTATTTTTGAAGAGTGAGTGGAAACTAATTGTTCTCCTGAGTCCTTGCCAATCTGTACTTTAATTGGGGGCTTCGTAAGGTTAAAAATATTGCAGAGCAACCTTTGTTCCAGCATTTGTTGGCTGTTTTGAAATCGAAGGAGGAGTGACCTTGTACAGTTGCAATTTTTCTGAAAGTATAGATACTTGCATAGCTGCAGGCTTTTCAAAATTGTGCTCTGTCATTTCTCCAATTAGTGTTAAAGTCGTGGAAATTCAATTCTAAAACGGTCCAAGCATTTTCTTTTCCCTCCTTTTATCAGATATGATTCGTTAGTTCAGGCCCAAGCCAGGGAGCTCTCCCTTCAACGACAGCAGATTAAGGACAGCCACGGCATCTGTGTCGTTTATCGTCGGCACATGAACGCCATGATCAAGGCCTTTGAGGAGCTGCTGCAGGCCAGCGACGTGGGTTGCCGTGTGGCCGAGGGTTTCCAGGAGCAGCTGAGTCAGTGCGCGGAGCTGCTGAGGCAGTTGGAAAATCTGTTTCTCAAGGGTAAGTGGGGCGAGGGACTGCGGGTCTTAAGACCCATCAGGAATTGATCCAGGACTTCTTGGAGGGCCCCAGGAGGAACGGACTCCTTGGCCTCTCCTTCCACCCCTCTGCCCTGATGAGATGATGGCAGAGCCCCAATGGCCGCTGCTTCCTCCTGGTGGCCACTTCCGCGTGGTTGGCAGTCTGCAGTGTTCCAAACCTGGGGTCCAGTGGAGGGGCCTCGGGGGCCAGGCTGGTGAGGCGTGGCCACATGGTTGCCAGTTCCTCCAAATTTTCAAGAGAAGATGGAACCCGGGGTTTGGCAGGTAAAGACTTATGGATTTTAAATATTGGCAGCAACAAACAAAACAAACAAATAAGAAAACCCAAACTTTCATTGGTTAACAGCATATTCAAGGGTCAGAGGTGGTCAGAGAAAGGATGAAAGAAAACCTTTGCTGCATGCTAGGTACTTGAATAGATGTTATCGCATTACAATTAAAAAATAATAATTTGCATTTTTTTGAGATCTCAACAGAGATCTCCCTTATACCTTCATCCAGCTTCATCCGTTTTGCCATGTTTGCTCTCTCATTCTCTTTTTCTCTCTAGGTAGACACACACATACATATGCGCGCGCACACACACACACACACATTACTGATAATCTTTCCCAACCCTCTGAGAGTGGTTGCGGTTGCTCCTTCTCCCTTGGGGAATCTCGTCCTCCCTTGGCTCCTAAGAGGACACTGTTCGGAGTCAGTACTCCCGCCCACCCCACTGGCTGCCCCTTTGAAGCCCTGCCATCGGCGCCGGTTCCAGATCTGAGCGGGTTTCCCCCTCCCTGCCGCCACGGCTCCAGCTGGCTGCCGTCACCTCGCCTGGGTGGTTGCAGTCCTCTCCTCTGGCCTCTGTGCTTCCACCCTTGTCCCACAGCGGTCCGTTTTCACTGTAGCCAGAGTGGCCTTTACAAAGTGTAAGTCAGGTCATGACCGCTCTCTGCTCAGCATCAAAGCCTTTCCTTTGTGCGTCATGAGGGTCAAGTTAAATCATGGACGTGAGACCTTGGCAGAGTGCGTGGCTCGGTGCATGGCCCTGGAGTCCTGAGTGCTTACTCGCATCTGTACTTGTGAGCCTGGGGGCTTCATCCTCAGAACAACTTGATTTATGTGAGGAACTTGGAACTTAACAGAGGGAGGTCAGTTGCTCAAAGTCACAACTGACATGGCAGAACCTGGATTTGACCTCAGTCTTCGTGCCTTCATACATCCACACAGATGGGTCACGAGGGTCCACGTGTGTTCAGTGTGATGCCAAGATAGAACGTGGGGGTAGTTTGGCCTTCTGGGCTCAGGGAATGTTTTTCCTCCATTTTTAAGAAGGGCCCAGCCGCTTAGGTGCGTCGCAGGCTGATTTTCTAGTACCAGCTCCCGGGACCTCTGACACAGGAGCACTTGACTTTTTCCAGCTTTAAGAAATCTACTTTTATTCTGGCTAAGGTTTCCCAAATAAGCTAGTTTCCATTTTATTATTGGAGGGATAAGTGGGTCCTCAAGAGAGAGCTGTGTCTTCCCGGCCCGAGGCATTTTCCATCTGTCTCTTTTCTTCCTACAGGCCCTCCACCTGGGAGTGGGAGGCTGAGAGAGACTGCCTCTGGCACCAGATGCCCTCCCTCCCTCATCCACCCGCCTCCCCTTGATTTATTTTTTAGTTATTTACCTTGACAGACCCAAGGAGATCTCACTTCTTGTTTCCTATGGGTCTGGAAGCAGAAGCATTTCGGGCTTAGCAGACAACACAAACACAGAACTTAATTCTCTTCTACAAAAGGCATAAAAGTCTGAGGAGCCTCACTACAGCAGCTCTTTTTCTTAGAGAATAAAATGTAACAGAGGTGGGTCTTTCTGGGATGCCATCTGAAGAGTCTGGCTCCTGAATTATGAAATGAGCTTACCATAAAGTAATTTTATATTTGAGGTAGTTGCGTAGCATGAGTTCTTAAAAAATTGAAATGTAGCCCTTTTTTTTTTTTATTAATACAGAACGGTACATGTTTATTGTGGGATAGCAGATGAGCGAATACTCCCATAATTTTATCATTTATACAGCAAAACATGAACACCCTGGAGTGTATACTCTCCAGACCTTTTTTCTACATATGTGTATTTTTGGTGGAAGTAGGACGCTTTGCAACCTCTCCCTTTGTTCAATTATAGATAATAAATGTTAATCTACGTTGTAGGTTTTAGTGGCTGCAGAGCATTCTTTTGTATGAATGTACCATAATTAACCATTCCCCATTAGATGGATATTTAGTTCGTTTCCAGTTTGGGGCTATGATAAAGGACAGTGGATTGGAATCTTTGTGCATATCCTTGCTATTTCTTTAATGATTTTTTTTTTTTTTTTTTTTTTTTTTTTTTGGCGGTGCGCGGGCCTCTCACCGCTGTGGCCCCTCCCGCTGCGGAGCACAGGCTCCGGACGCGCAG
Source organism: Orcinus orca (assembly GCF_937001465.1). Lineage (NCBI taxonomy): Eukaryota > Metazoa > Chordata > Mammalia > Artiodactyla > Delphinidae > Orcinus > Orcinus orca. The sequence goes on along the minus strand of NC_064564.1, from coordinate 106,750,649 downwards.
GCTCAGTGGCCACGGCTCACGGGCCCAGCCGCTCCGCGGCATGTGGGATCTTCCCGGACCGGGACACGAACCCGTGTCCCCTGCATCGGCAGGCGGACTCTCAACCACTGCGCCACCAGGGAAGCCCTCTTTAATGATATTTAATTGGTAGAACCCAAGGAGTAGGATGGTAGTGTGCTTTCTTAATGCTGGTAAGGATTAGAGCTGGGATTCTTGCCTCTCTCCATAGGCTAGGGAGTTCACTAGGGGTCTGGAGCCCTACTCCAGATTTTGTGAATGTTGGTGTTTTTCTGGGGTGATAGTCTATAAATTTTAGATTCTCAAAGTGGGTTGAGACCCCAAATAGATCAAGGACTGGTGTTGCAGTCCCAGGTTTTCCACCATATCCTTGACCATGGTACCTCCTGAGAGCAGTAGCATGAATCAGAATCAGGAAGGCCGTGTTTTTGTCTTCAGGGTTTATTTTTTGGTTTTTTTTTTTTTGTGGTATGCGGGCCTCTCACTGTTGTGGCCTCTCCTGTTGCGGAGCACAGGCTCCGGACGCACAGGCTCAGTGGCCATGGCTCACGGGCCCAGCCGCTCCGCAGCACATGGGATCCTCCCGGACCGGGGCACGAACCCGTGTCCCCTGCATCGTCAGGCGGACTCTCAACCACTGCGCCACCAGGGAAGCCCTGTCTTCAGGTATTTTTGAGTGAGTGCCGAGGAAGAAGATGGTGAGATAGTCCCTGTCCTCAGCAAGCTCACCGTGTGTGTCAGGGTTTAGCCGCATGAGTAGAAGACAGTTGCTGGGATCCCTTCTCTTGGTGCTCCTTTGCCACAGGGATGAACCCAAAACATCCATTTCTTTTTTTTTTTTTTTTCATTTCTTTTTTAAAAATTAATTTTTATTGGAGTATAGTTGCTTTACAATGCTGTATTAGTTTCAGGTGTACAGCAGAGTGAATCAGTTATACGTATACATATATCCACTCTCTTCTGGACCGAAGCATCCATTTCTTTCAAGGGCTTCCACGGTCTGCCTTTTCCAGCCCTCTAACCTCGGAATGATAATGATGAATATGAAGGAGAACCAATGGGGAGGGCTGGTCTTACTGTATGCCAGGCATTGTTCTCAGCCTACTATTTAATATCCTCATTTAATAATGAGGAACAGAGAGGTTAATTTACTTGCTCAAGGTCACACAGGAAGTGGCCAAGTCTGGATTTGAACCCAGGCAGCTTGTTTTCACAGCCTAACCTGACCCCCATGAGGTCATGCCCCTCACACTCCTGTCAAATTGGGTGTCCTTGTCAACAATTTCCATGGGCCTGGCTTTGCATTTCCCCACTTCTGGGACTTTGATCAAATCAGTCCTTTTCTAAAAGGCTTTTACTCCCTCTCCACTTCTAGAAATTCTGCCCGTCCTCCAGGAAGCTTCATTTGTTCACTTCAAGTGAAAGCAAACCTATTCATTTTCTTTGTTGCCGGGTTGGTTGTAGCTCTCATATGGCATCACTTCTGGCCTTGTGATGGGGGCCACGTGATGGGGTGGAGAGAACAGAATCTTTGGAACCAGACAGGCCTGAGTTCAAATCCCAGCTTTGTGGTTAAGGGTCAGATTTCCTCTGTGAGGTAATAGCACCTGTCTGGCAGAGTTATTGGTGAGGATTGAGATTATTAAAGCATCTGGTGTCTTCCTGGCCAGTAGTGGGAGCTCAGGAGGTGACAGCAACGATTTCTTGTAGGCATATTTTATTTCTTCGGAGCGTAAGCTCCTGGAAGGTGGGGGCCTGGTCTTGTCCTGGCCTCCCAGCCTGGGAAGGGACCAGACAGGTAGTGCCCGGTCAGGATTTGATGCTGCTGCTGGGAGTTTTATGTGGTGTGGACCTGGCTCTGGGGTGCCCTTGGATGAAATGTGCTCTGCCTCTGTCTGGCCCACATAGTTGAGCTTGGGGGGGGGGCACTGTGGACTCTGAAGGGAGGCTTCCAGGAGGAAAGGATATTGGAGCTCAGTCTTCCACAGTGGGAGGATTCACAGCTGGTGGGAAAGGGTGTCTTGGGGGTGGTGATGGGGCGTGCAAGCTCTGGTTAGCTATGTGCGCCAGGCTGTCCGATGGAATGGAGGACTTTCTCTCCTGAGTGTCTGTGGAATCTGCCCTCCACACAGCACCTTAGCTGCTTCTTACCTTTATAAAGCAGTTCTTTCCTGCCTGAAAGATCTAGATCAGTTGTCACCTCCTGTAAGTTCTCTGATGGTCCAGGCTGGATCGTGCTTGTCTCCTCTGTGGGTCCTCCCCCAGCATCCGATGCTGCCTCTGTCACAGCGCTGTCGTGTAGTTGTCTTTTGGGTCCACCGTCCCCACTCAGCTGTGAACTCACTGGGGCAGGCCCCTCACTCATCTCTGTATCCTCAGTGTCGGGCACAGGCACCCGGGAGGAGGACTGTAAATATTTAATCTGAATTACCAGTGAGATGGAAAGGAAGAAACATTTGGGTCATGTAGGAGATGCCAGGCTCTGATATTTGAACTTAATTTTGTACGATTGATGGGTTTTGACCTAGGGAGTACCATTTCACAAGAGGCTTCTTACGTGGTGGCCGAGTGCAGAGGGGTCAGTGAGGGGAGGGGACTGAAGGCGGGTCCATCAGTTACAAGCCTGTCCTGCATCGTGATTCTCGTGCTTGTTCAGCTATGTGTCGGATAACTAGATGTCTCTTTATTTGGAAAGATGAAACCCCCCCGCACTGCCACATACTCCACAGCTTTTTAGGTGTAGCAATAAGATTTGCCTGAGAGATGGGAGAGTGTTTCCATGACGTGCTTCCTAAGCTTCTGGAATAGCCTGACAGATGGTACCCTCTCACCTGTGTGAAGGCAGATTCCACCAAGAAATTCAATGCATCAGTTGTACCGACGATCTCCCTATGAGTCCCACAGTAACAATTTGTCACTTGGTTTTAAAGAACTCTGTGGTGGAAGCGAAACGAGTGGAGTACAGTTGTTGAGTCATTACAAGCTCCCCAAAGCATCTCTGGTTTGAAGAAGGGGAGCCAAGGGTTGCTGGTGGCATCCGGGTCACGGACTCCATCTGTGGTCGTGGACTTTGTCAGGAATCGAGAAGAGTTTTTTTGCTGGTTTTAAGATGAGTTTACGGTTAGGTGAGCCAGAATGCTTGAAGCCTGTGCTGGGCCAGTTGTAGTCCCTGAGGCACGTGCCTCTGAAGAACGACGGTAAATGTGAAGCAGATGTTGCGTTATTGCTTGCCTGCCTAGCACGTGTAGAGCCCCGAGCTCTTTGGAAGGCTAGGCTGGGGCAGACGGCCCATCCTTAGGGTCTAAGGGCCAAAGTCGTATCATTAACTGAACATTAGTAAGCAGCCCTGTGCAGGTGTGAGAGGAAAACGCCAAGTGAGTTCTTCTTCTAAGGTACACTCATCCATGCCCGTTCATGTGGGACTTGGAATGTCAGGGTCTTGGAATCTGACCAGTCAGGGGTATCAGATGTAGATTCCCCCCTTGAGGCGGGATGCAGAGGACAGAGACGGGGAGCCCTTGAGAGCATCCCCTGGGGTGGAGGCCTGTCAACCTCTCCCTACCTCTTGGGGGGTCCAGATATCATACCAGTTTCGGTCGCGATGGAACCAGAGGATGGAGATGTAGATTTGTGGTGGGGCAGCTGTGAGAATGTCTCCATTGCCCTTGCTTCACCGAAGCAGTAAAGTAGGTGAGAGTGGGAAGTGGGGAGAGTGGGAGAGTGGGAACATTAGACCTCCTGGATTTCACGTCTTTACCGTCAAACGGAGATCCGGACACTGTGCCCGTAGGGTTGTTGTGAGGCCTGAAGAAGACGGTGGCTACCGAGGAACCGCCCTCAGCACCCATTCCCGGAGCCCGTGCGCCCTGCGTGGTGCTGGTGCCCAGGGCCCGGCCCGGTGGGTGGAGAGGGAGCCCTGGCAGCCACCCAGCTGGCCTGGGGAGCTTGTGGGTGGGAACCACAAGATACAGAGCAGATGTGCGTGTCTCCCGTGATCTTTTCCTCCACACGGTGGTGTTTGAGAACTTTTCCTTTTATGAGTAGTTTTGAAAATGGTACGTGTGGGTGCAGTTTAATTATAGCCTCATCTTTCCACTGCTGCCGTAGGAGGCTTGTTTTTCCTTTAGCCACGCGTTCGTTTCTTCAACGGGCTCCTCTCCGTCTGCAGTTTCCAGCGTTCTGAAGTATCTTTAAACTAAAGTTGTTCATCTCTGAAATCTGGGCTCACATGTTCCTTTGAAACAGCGCATGATGACACGCAGGGGGCGCAGAGCATTGTCCCCGGCTGCGTTCTGAGCCACTTACTTTGTTTTCTTTTGTCTTTTCTTCTAGTCATTCCCCCTGCTGCAGGCACCAGCTTTTTTAGCTGCACTCACAGCCTCCTTGTCCTAGGAATCCCGCTTCTGAGAGCCTTTCCGGAGGAGGGAGTTTCAGTGTAGATAGAGCTGTATGCACAAAGAAGTTTATTTTATTTATTTTTTAGAAGTGAAAAATTGGAGAGGGCCTAGACATCAGCTAGGGAACTGGCAGAAACCGGACCATGTCCACCTCCAAGGGAATATTCACGTACTCATTAAACATGCCGTTACTAAGGCAAATTTGGTAAGTGAAATGCTCATAATAAAGGTCAAAGTGAAAAATTAAGTCGTGATACAGTGTCACCCATGTCAAAATGCGTGGAAGAAAAGAATGGAAGGAAAGCCAGTAACACGTCTGTGGTGGGTACCTGGAGGGTAGCGATCTTCTTTCTCTTAATTCTGTTACCCGTTTCCTATAACAAGCCTGTATTCTGTTAGTATCAGAGTTTTAGAGAAGGAAGAAGAGCCTCTGCACCCAGCAGCGCCTTTGTGATTGCTTTTTAGATTCAGTGCCATCACCTTCCTCCTGGAACTAGCGCCAGAGCAGTGATAAAGGAGGAGTCTAGAGTCTGAGTGGTATTCTTGGTAATCCTACTTTAAATATCCGGGACTGTTATGAAGAGTGTTTAAACAAATGGATGAGGAAGAAATTGTTAGGGAGCACTTTTTTTTTGTTTTTTTTAATGTTTTCCTTCTTGATGTTATCTCTGCTTCCAGGAAATTCAGTTGAAGCGGAAATGAGCACCCAGAAGGAACTGAGAGAGAGGTGAGTGTGTGGCCTTTTGGTAAGAAGACGTCATGGGTTAGGTTTGTCTGCCAGCGTTTTGAGTGTTCTGCTCCCTCCTGTTCTATTAGTTTCCTGCATCTTGTAAATAAAGCAAAAATACCTGTGAAACTGACAGTGGTCATACAAAACCAGAAGTTCACGCCGTATGTCCCGCAGCCTTCATTCATTTGCATTAGGTTGCTCCTGGCGTTTCTGTCGGGTGATTTGACCCAGATGACACATTCCTTCTGTTGGCTCCTGGATACTTGCAGGATGAATTCCAGACTCCTGAGCCTGACCCATCTTTCCTTTTCATCGTGTACCCCGTGCTTCAGTCTTAATCTTCGTTTTGATTGTTCTCCAGACCACGCCTGTACACAAGCGGTACACTGCCTTCTTCTGCTTATAATTTAAAAATCCTTCTTCAGAGTCAGTTCACATGGAAACGGACCTTGCTCTCCCCGACACCCCCATCTCTCCACTGCATCCCAGCATCAGTGATCCTTACTATAGCAGTTGGCACATAATTACACTATAGCACTTACCACATGGTATTATAATATTTTCTGCATTTATCTTTCCGTGCCCAGGATTCCTTGAAAGAGGTAAGGAGACAGCATTAACTAGGTATGGTATGTGCCAGCTGCTGCCCTAGGCGTTCACATCCGTTATTGCTGACCCTACAAGGTGAGCATTATTGTTCCCAGTTTAGGATGAGGACCCTCAGGGTCAGAGTTGCATACTTGCCATTAAGAGGCAGAACTGGGATTTGAACTTGAATCTGTTATGCTCCAACACCTGGGCTCCTATTGTTATTGCACATTGCCTTTTGAGGGCAAAGACTTCTTTAATATCTGCACACCTGCTCTAGCCCCAGCTATCTGGCATGTGGTTGGAATTTTTTAAAAATGTTCATGGAATAAATGGATTGCAAGCACTCTTAGCTTGCCTCTGTGGCCAACTGGAAACGTCAGGGTCTCGCCCTCCTCTGTTGACTTGTTCAAGGTTCTGACTGTCGTTAGTGCCATTGCTGTTTCCCTCATCTTTGGAGCTGCGACCCTTTGGACTCCTGGGGGCAAAATAAAGAAATAAAGACCAGTCTGGGGTGCAGAGTTTCAGATTTTACTGGCATCATGAAGGCCTCCAGCATCGTTAGAGTGGGCAGGCAGGGAGGTATCACAGCTCTTCACTGGAGGGCATTTTACTCAGGGCTTCTGTAAGTTTAGAAGAAACTTTCCTCTCCCACTGCGGTATTCGCAAGACCCCTCCCAGTTCAACCCTCCACTTCTGTCCTGATAATAACGGTGGGTCATGTCCCACCGGCAGGCTGCGGAGAGGGCAGTAAGGGCCTCCCCGAGTGGAGATGGTCTTCGCTGAGATCTGAAGCACGAGGCTCCGGGGCGTGGCTTGTCGGAAGAGCGTCCCCCCTCGAGGTGACGGAGACACGACCCCTTTGAGCTGCGTGGCTGGTGCATGGAACGTGAGGCTAGAGAGGCAGGCAGGGCTGCCTTGGGCTGGTCCTCAGATACTGCCTTAAGAGCCCAAATCCTGTTCTACAGGAAGAGGGGAGTCTTTGAAGGAGAGTAAGCTGGGACTAGACATGATCAGATTGGCCATCTTGAAAGCCGACCGTGGTTGCTTGGAGAATGGCAGGGAGCCTCTTCTGGCCCTCCTCAGCCACGTGTCACCCTTCCCTTTCTGGCAGGTTTGTTTCTGTTCCTTCTGTTCTGCTGTTTTCAGCTGTAGGCTTAGTGCTCACGCTAATTAAATGTGTGCCCTCGGCCCCTTCTGCACTCTGCGAGGCAGCAGCAAGCCGTCGCATCCATCACGCTGTCTGAGCACAACTGCAAGCCGTCGCATCCATCACGCTGTCTGAGCACAACTGCAAGCCGTCGCATCCATCACGCTGTCTGAGCACAACTGCACCTGCTGTTTACCTGTTGGTGGATGCGCTGCCGCTTTAGAGTCCTCTGCTCTTGTCTGAGCTCATGAATAATGAGACGAGAAGGAATAGGAAAAAGTGGGAGAAAAGAGAGCTTAAATTAAGGAGCTTATCTGTAATGGGGATTCACGTGGGCTCTTCACAGAGTTCAGGGTGGTTTTCCTCGGCTTAGGTGGCCCTTGGGTAATACAGGTCACTAACCGGATGATTGCCTCGATGGTGATACCGGAATCTGCTTGCGGACCGTGAGGGTTTTGAGGTTTTTAAACCCGTAAGTCCACGTCGTGGGTTTGGGTTGGCCCCCCACGTTCTCCCGGGGCCTTGGAGCCAGACAGACGTGGATTCAGATGTGTGCGCTGCCACGTACAAGCTGTGAGACTGTGGGCAAGGTTCTGATGCGCCTCCGTCCCCGCAGCTCTAAATGAGGATGGTCCTCCCTACCTCAGAGGGATTCTGTGAGGACCAAGGAGGACAGTCTGCGTAAAATGCCTGGTACAGAGCGGCCAGTTGATGAGCAGCTGCCGCTGACTCATGCCCTCTCTCAGGGTCCCTCCACTACCAGCCGGACGGTGGCTCCCCCTCCTTCACTGGCTCCACATCAAGCCCACTGAGCCCTTCTTGTGTTTGTTTTTAGAGTATCCTTGCTAAAAATGCTCTAGGGAAACAAAAAGCCTCCAGAACACCATTGCAAATGTGGGTAAATTACAAAGAGCCAGTCATCTTAAGTGTTCTTAAGTCATGGTCCTGGTTTGGGATCTTAGTGTGGAAAACGATTTCTCTTTCAATCCCAATGGTCAAGGACTGAGGAAGACAACTTAAGCTACCAACACATTCTCCCTGAGTCTCCTGCGCCCTCAGCCTCACGCGCGCTGTCCGACGGTCACACGCTGTCCGACGGTCACATGCTGTCCGACTGTGAAATGTCCGCGAAGTCCTCCTCACGAGACCAGAAGCAAGACAGCGAGACCGAGAAGACTTCGGTCCTGGCAAACAACGTTTCTCAAGGTAAGCCAAGCTTCACTGAGCGTCGTAAACCTAGCCAGAGTTTCCTGCTTTGAACGATAATTTGCTGTCTTGCCTTTGTACTAAAGCAGAGTGTAGTGACATTGGAATAGTTACCAGGTGAGAGGAGATCCTGCGAGGGCCCAGGCCCATTGTTCAGAGTTATCGTGTATCACCGGGGAAAGCTACGGTTGTTGGAAGTGTTGGAGATTGGGAAAAAGTCCTTTTTATTTTTTAATGATGACGTGTTACATGCCTTGCCATTCCTTATCTGGCAGACTGGAAAGCACTGGGGTTATGGATCAGGTCTAGGTCTGGCCCATTTCTTGCTGTCTCTTTCGAGCTCTTCCTAAGGTGGTGTCGCTTTGAGGACCGTTGCTTTGAACTGTACAGGGGCCCGAGAGTACCTAACCCCCTGTTTGGAGATTTTGAATTCAGTAAATCTGCTGTGTTTCTCTTCAGTGTGACCCTCGGCCCTTTCCGTCAGCCCCTTGTCCTGCCTCTGGGCACGGAGCCGTGGGCTCAGTTGGCAGAATCAGCCTCCCGTGACCCCACCTGCCTCTGAGCTCCCCTTTACCCCTTCTGTGTTTGCAGTCTTGATTGCCTCCTGTTGGGCATTAGGTAGGGCTTACTGTTCATAAGTTCAAGGACTGGTATAGACCAGAACAGACAGACCTTTTCCAGTAAAAGGCTGGATACTGTGTGCCTCAGGCTTTGCAGAGCATATGGTCTCCGTTGCAGTTACTCAGTCGTGCTGTCGCAGCATAATGCAGCTGTAGAAAATACGTAAATGCGTGAGTGTGGGTATGTTTCAATAAAACTTTATTTACCAAAACACGTGGTGGGTGGATTTGACACAGGGGCCATAGTTTTCTGAGCCCTGGTATAGCCTCTGGACCTCAGCTGACATCCTCTGGTCTCTCCTTTTTCCAGTGGGTTGTTTGCAAGGTGCCCAGAATGGACCCAGGGAACAAATCAGACACCTCCCTGCTAAAAACTCTTTGTTGACACCAGATCACATTAGAACCAGGGTTTCAAAATTTTTAAATCTATTTTTTTAGCAGCAGCAATCCCCCCTCCCTTTTTTTTTTTTTTTCAGATGAAACTGAATATATGTAAAAGATATATAAAAGATACACCTTGGGCTTCCCTGGTGACGCAGTGGTTGAGAGTCTGCCTGCCAATGCAGGGGACGTGGGTTCGTGCCCCGGTCCGGGAAGATCCCACATGCCGCGGAGTGGCTGGGCCCGTGAGCCATGGCCGCTGAACCTGTGTGTCCAGAGCCTGTGCTCCGCAACGGGAGAGGCCACAACAGTGAGAGGCCCGGTACCGCAAAAAAAAAAAAAAAAAAAAAGATACAGCTTTTTCCCAAAGGAGTGGAGCCTTTATCCCCAGTGGCACCTCCGAGGCTCCTTTAGGATACGCAGGGGCCAGGGGAGCACGGTTTGGAATCAGACCTCGAGCATGAAGTGTACACGTTTGATGTAACGCAGGTATCAGCTGGGGTCCTCCAGTAACCAGTTACCTAGATGTGCTTTCTTTGGGTTCGTGGCTGTATCCCTCTGCAGTTTCTGTGAGTTTCTGTGTACTTGGTTTCTCTCAGTTATTTCTGGCTCTACTCTCTGCCTTCTCCTGCTTTGGGTTAGACCATGAATTGTTTCCCTGTCCCTTGTGCTGCCTCCTGCTGCCCGAGACCACTCTCACAGGGCCTTTGTGGGAGGAGCAGACTGAGGTGTCAGGGACTAGAGGGGCGGGGTTTACAATGCGGCAAGCCTGATCCTTGACGGGCTATTTGTGATCCCTGTTCTTTAAGACCCTCCTGCTACGGTGGTACCAGGCACTTCCTCTTTCTCCCCCAGCCTGCCCTCCTTTTTCTCACTCTAGGCCCCATCCGCCACTCCAGCCTTGGTTTATTTCCAGTGTAGACCCATCTTTTACTTCTTAGTCCTCTGAGGACCTATGACCTTGGGTTTCTCAAGTGGATTATCCGGCACTTTCCCGAATGGGGACAGTGCTCTCTGGAGCTGTCCTAATTAACCCACTGTTAGCTTTTTTGGGTTTGTTTCTCTTCAGACTTTTGGTCTCTGCATCTGTTTTTCCTTTTGTCACGCTTATAATCTGAGCAGAAAGATAATTTAGTACTTCTCCTTTTTTCACTTAGCATTATATCATAAGTTTCCTGACGTGTTACATAACATCATTTTCAGTGGCTTTGGAATAGTCCGTTGAATGGCTGAACTGCAGTTTTCCTTATGTTCCCCTGTTGCTGAACATTTAAGTCATTTTCTAAAATTTCACAATTGTGAACAGTGCTGCAGGGAGTAGCTTTGAACATAAAGCTTCCCCCTTATTCTGGGGCATTTTCCTAACCTAGATTCTATAAATTGGAGCTACTCGGCAAAGATATTTATACCGTCGCTTGTGGTGGCTGCTGCTTGCAGGATTTATGAGTTTAGAGAGGCGGCGTTTGTCAGAAGGGTATTATTGTAAGAGGGACAGATATTTTTCTCCTGTGTTAAGATGAGTATAGTATTTCTTTCTGCCCAGTTAGGGCTGCATAATTAACAAGCGGTGTCCAATTCGACCGGGAATGTTTCCTTAAGGCCAAGGGATGATTCCAGCTTCCAGCCAGTCTCAGTAGAAGATGTGTTGTACCGATCGCTGCTGAGGGTTTTTGCCCCAGAAGCCGGCAGTATGTGACGTGGATAAACCAGGAAGGAAGGCTGCAGTCAGAACAGATAAGTTCCTGACTCACTGAGACCTGACTGGCCGCTGGAAGATTTGCGGGGCAGCAAGGCAGGAACGGGAGGTGTGTTGCCGTGCTGCTTCAGTTTACTGCAGGCGGGGTCCACAGACAGTCCGCCAAATGACTTGCTGCACTCCTGGCATTCATAGGAGATAGCTGAAGACCTGGGAATTAAGTCATCCCATAAACATTCAAATTCATGGCAGAATTACTATTTAATTAGGAAAAGATCTGTAACATTGTGATACTTTTAAATGAAAGTCATTTTGGAGGAATTAAAACTGGGTCATAACATTAGTATAATGTTTTAAAACAAACATTACCAAGACAAAACCGAGTATCCCCTAATTGATGAATTAAAGACATTAGTTTTGCCTTTGGATACTTAATGTGATTATGCTGTAAACACTGATACTAGAAACCTACCTCTGGACTGGAACTGCACTTCCTCCTTTCTTTGTTAAAGTGAGCTGTGGCAGAGGCTGAGAAATTAAAAGCATGCTCATTTTAGAAAATTCAGAAATTTTAAATTTCTATATATTGTTAAATATTATGTTAAGATATAGTATTAAAGTTTTGAGAAGCCTAAGATCTACCACCTAAAGGCGACCTCTGTAAATATTTAGGTGTATTTCCTTCTTTTCCATATATGTGTCTTTCCTGTCTGCAGATTTTTAAACAGAGTTGTGATTATGCTGAATAACCCATTTTGTATCTGTATTTTTTCATGATATTATATGGTCTTCATAATATAATTTTAATAGCTGTGTAACATTGCATCATAAGGGATGTAAAGCAGTTAATGTAATCATTTGCGTTATTTTCAGTTCTGACTGTTATAAATAGTGCTGAGATGAACCTTTCCAAACATTCTGACAAATGATTGTCAGCATCTCCGGTGATCTCTTTAAATAGATTCCTAGAAGTAGAATTATTTGGTAGAAATAAATTGGAAAGAACCTTTCTAAGGCTAATGACAAAAATAGTCCCCAGAGTCATACACGTTTATACTCGTGCTAACAGGATGTATTCCTGGAGAGCACCCTTCTTACCATTCTCACCAGTGTTGGGATTATTGTTTTGCCTTGTTTTTAAGTCTTGAATTAGTAAGTGATAAATGGTTAACATATTCCTCTCAAAGGATTAGTCTCAAAAATATCTGAGTTCGTTATGAAGGTGGCTTAATCAACTCTCAGGCAATTCAGGCGAACTTGAAAGTGATCTTTTAGTTTCCCCGAAAGGAAGATTTTAAATTAATATTTGATATTTAGAAGAATAAAAGGCTGTATTAGAGTTAGCATTAAAATTATATGGTGTGTAATTTTTCCATGTGATATAAAGTATCTTCTTTGTAGAGGGCTGCAGAGAATCATCACAGACTGGCTGTGGGCTGTGGGCAGTAGCTCTGCCTCCCCAGGCCTAAGGAAGACTCTCTTAACATATCCAGTACTATTTAGAATTTCAAGATCACTGCGTAGTCTATAAATTATTCAGTTTGTTGGGGGCTTCAGACTTTAAATTAAGAATGTCCTCCTTCCTGTAGACTTACTAATGGAACATATACAAGAAATTCGAAGTTTGAGAAAACGTTTAGAAGAATCTATTAAAACAAATGAGAAGCTACGGAGACAGCTGGAGCGACAAGGATCTGAAATTGACCAAGGTAAGGTGGACCTTCCCAAAGGGCGGTGAGAGGGCTTCCTTTGTGGCGCATTTGCCTGGATAAGCGCGCTGTGTATTGGGAAGAGCTTTGGACTTGTGGCCAGAGAGATTTCAGTTCAAATCCTGACTTTGCTGTTTACTTCAGCTTGCTGACTCTCAGTTACAGTAATTTATCTGTTAAATGAGGATAATAATTCCCATTTTATTCTGGTGGCAATGAGAATTAAGTGCGCTAACTTAAGCGGAGTGTCCCGTAGTCCCTGGTGCAGAACAAGTACTTGATAAATGTTCGTTTCCCGGTCATTGGAGGCGTCTGCCAGCCTCTGGCATTGTGAATTGTGGTTGCCTCCTCATTTGACTCTAGAAGCTGAAGCAAAATAGATAGGTATGTTAAAATAAAACAAAGCAGTAGGGCTTCCCTGGTGGCGCAGTGGTTGAGAGTCCGCCTGCCGATGCAGGGGACACGGGTTCGTGCCCCAGTCCGGGAAGATCCCACATGCCGCGGAGCGGCTGGGCCCATGAGCCATGGCCGCTGAGCCTGCGCGTCCGGAGCCTGTGCTCCGCAACGGGAGAGGCCACAACAGTGAGAGGCCCGTGTACCGCAAAAAAAAAGTATTTTGTCTTTTTGTTAATAATGCATTTTGGCAATCTGGTAACTCCCACGTGCCAATCACGAGGTCCCCAGTGTTCTTACATAACCACAGTTAGCTCAGAGTGGACTATTCTTCCATGAGAAGCTTAAAAATACATATTTTTTCCCATAGTCAAGACATTCATGTGGTTCAAAAATTAATATCACCATTCTATACCCATTAGTCCTGTTCTCCCTTCTCTCCTCCCACTTTTGTTAGTTTTCTTCTCTATCCTTACAGTCTTAATGCAGATACAGATGTATATTCTTATTCTCTCCTTCACCTGCCCGAAAGGTAGAATGCTTTATATCACTGCTCTGTTCCTTCTTTCATTGAATAATCTATTTTGGTCATCTTTCCTTGCTGCTCCAAAGAGAGTGTCCTCCCTCTGGTCAGAATATATCTTGAGAGCAGCTCTGTGCACCAGGAAAAGCCTGAGTTTGTTTGGGAGCCGGACTGGCCTGGGTAGGGACCCAGCTCTTCTGCTGATGAGCTCCGTGACTTTGGGCAAGTCACCTCTCCCTTCCAGGCTTCATTATCTTACAAAACGGGGTCATTGTGAGATTAAATGAGACAGCGTTATACATAGGGCCTTGCTCAGTGCCTCACCCAAGAGATGGTGGTTTTCTTCATCATCATCAGTTTTTATTTTGTATAACATTATTCGTTTAACATTGCAAAGCTCTAAGCTCTGCTCCGGGTGGGGACACTAATGTCGTTGCCATTTCTAGGGATGAGATAACCGAGTTCTAGAAAGATGTAGTCAGTGGCAGCACTTGCTTCTTTGCACCCCTAGTCACTGCATTCTAGCCCATCATAGCCTTCAGCCTAGAAGGACATCTTTTCAAAGTACCATATATGCTGTAGCTTGCAAGGTAAACAGAAAGGTTCCATCTCTCTCTCTCTCCCCCCTCCCCCTCCCCTCCTCCCCCCTACCCCAGCGGCATCCTGCCCCTCCTCCCCCTCACACTCCCAGGGAAATTGATTAATCTGAGTTATTAGTCACATCAAACACAGGAAAGAAATACACGCCTGGGCCCATCACAGTCACTCTTGGTAATGCCTGAATTAGATTCATTCTGTTTTACATTTTCCCTGACAAATCCAATTATAGAATTATTTGGGGGCTCAAATGGCCACCAGCTACAGTGGAGCAGGCAGTTGCTCTGGAGAGCAATTCACTCTGATGGGAAGGTTTACAAAAAGGCATTCATAAAGTATTTATGCTGGTGGGAAGACGTGCTGTTCTCACCATGTTGTCACAATCCCTGAAAAGACAAAGAAATAATAGTGGTTCTGCCTCCCTCCTGCTGTGAAATGTTCATCTTGGGAGCAGGTTTGAGAAAGGCATGGCTCCTTGTAATGTTGAGGTGGAACGTTGTTAAAAACTGTCATCTTATGTGTTACATCTTCCGGCTTGTCACCGGTTATACAAGCTTATAGTGATGCTGTTCAGAGGAAAGATGGGCCTCGTAGCATCCGAAGCGGACCCTGCTAGCTCAGGCTTTGTCAGGAACTGTTCCTTGGCCTGATTATTCCTTTGAAAAGTCAGCACCTTAGCTGTGGTTGCAGGAGACGACTTCTGTAGAATTGTTCCTGTTCATCCAGGTTGCTCTTTGGTCTTCTTTTGGCTCCAGCGTGTCATCAGTGGTGTATTGACACATGGTAATAGCAGTAACAGTAACATCCATCCATCATTTTTATTGAGTTAATAGAGGCTGTAGGGACGTTATGTGACGTGCCTGAGATCATGCAGCTGCTAAGAAGCCGGAGCCGTGGTTCAAGCCCAGGTGTCTCTGGAAAGACACCAGAGTTCATAGGGGAGAGTGGAGGAGGATAGTGGGGAGAGATACACGTGAATAAAAAAACACAGATGACATTGTAATCAGTGAATCGCTAGCATGAGAAAAAGGTAGTGCCTGTAGCGTGGAAAGAGAATGAACTCTGGCTTCCGGGAGACACAATACCATACCTTCCTTAGAGGGAGTTCGGATGTTACAGGTCCTCAGTTGTGTATCAGGATGTTTTCAGCTGCAGATAACAGAATATGAGTAGAACCTGGTGTCAACCATGGGGATTTATGTCTTCGTACGTAACAAGAAATCCAGAGGCAGGCGTTTCTAAGGCAGGTCTGAAGTCTGACTGACTGGTAGCCGGGCACGGGGTTAGTACCTGTGACGGCTGCAGCATCCCTTCCTCTCAGGACAGGGTCCAGAGCGGGGAAGGAAGAGGGTGGCACGTGCTCCTGCCTTGTCCTCCTTTCATCCGGGTGGAAAAGCTTTCCCAGAAGCTCCCAGCAGGCTTCCTGTCAAGTTTCATCGACCAGAAGTGGCACATGACCGTGTTCTAGCCGGACTGGAAGAGCAGGTGTCTGGCATGTGGGCTCTGCGGTGTGGTAGACTCCATCAGTAAGGAAGGCCGGGCAGCATCCGCCTACCAAGTGTAGAAAGTGCCTTGCACACAGCAAGTGCTCTCCAGGGGTCGCTGTGAACATGAACATCATACATGGTGCAGCCGTAGAAAGTTCCGAGCACGGGCAGTGCTGAGGTGGTGTGTCAAGGGAGCTGCCTGGCCGGGGGGAGGGCTAGGATTTCAGGAGATAGACAGTACCCGGGCAGGTATTTACAGATAAGGAGACCGATCAGAGTTCGTAAGTTTCCTCACACCCAGGCTGTCCAGCTTTAGAGCCTGGTCTTTTTAGTCTACACTTCAGGGCAGTGAGTACGAGCTACGAGTTGACAGGTGAAGAAGGTGATAGGCATTCTAGGCAAAGGGAGTACCTCATCCTGTAAAGCCAGGGAGGTGTGTGGCCATGTGTGTGGTGTGTGTTTGGAGCACGCATGGCTCAGTCTGGCTGCGTTTGAGGACACCAGGGTCTAGTGTGAGAGGGAGTGGGGTGTAGGCCTTGAGATTCGAGCTAAATAATAGACATCTGAAGTTTGGACCTTGTGTTTGGTTGTGTGATTGTCTTTTGCCAATCACACAACCAAATACAAATACGTGATGGTGGGGCCATCACGTATTTTTGAGCAGAAAAAAACCTGAATGGAGCGTGTTTAGGATGATAAGCTCATTGGCAGAGGCAACGGGGCAAGGTATAAGGCTGAACTACAGGGGCAGAAAAGAGGGGGCCAGCGTCTGAGGCATCTTGGAGGAAGAGTCAGCAGTCGTGATTGCCTGACTGGGCAGTGGAAGAGAGAGGCCTTTAGTCTGGCTCCCAGGTTTCCGGCTCCGGTTAGGGTTAGAGGCGAGACCGTCTACACCCGCAGGAAACAGGAGGGAGGGCGGGATTGGAAGGGTTGGGGGGAAAGGTGAAGAGTGGACCGGAGCCTCAGTGGAGAGGTCCCCTGAGGGTTTGGACCTCAGGAGAGAAATCGTGGAGGTTAAGACTGTCACCCGCCCCGCCAGCCCGGTTCTCCTTTGTTCACCCTGAGGACGGGTAGGATGTGGGGAGTCCCCTCCGTCTCCTCTTTCAGGCTTCCTCTCATCTCCCTTTGGGCTCTGGTAGTACCTTAGATAGTTCACAGGAGTAATTTTCATTGTGTGTTGTGTTTCCTCATTATTTAAAACTGTTTTCCAAAAAGTTCCATCCATACGGGCCTGGAGTCTATCTATAAATTACTATTTATGTGTGTTTTTATAGGTTCTTCAAACATTTTTGCTTATGGCTCAGAGCTACATAATTCTCTGACATCAGAAATATGTTTCCTGAGGAAGCAGAACGAGGCCCTCAATACGATGCTCGCTAAAGGATCCAGAGGTAAAAACGAGAGGAGCCGTCCGCAGCCTGGAGCTCCACAGCCCTCTGTGGCGTGGAGAGAACGCAGGCGCTGGAGTGAGACCAAGTCCTGTGGCCCTGTGACTTTGGGCAGGTCGCTTAACCTCCCTGAACCTCAGTATGTTTTAGCTGTAAAATAGGAACGCCTCAGAGGGCTGTTGTGACACCTAAGCACTGTCCAGCCCGCAGCCTGGTGCCTC
Organism: Orcinus orca; assembly: GCF_937001465.1. Classification (NCBI taxonomy): domain Eukaryota; kingdom Metazoa; phylum Chordata; class Mammalia; order Artiodactyla; family Delphinidae; genus Orcinus; species Orcinus orca. The sequence continues at coordinate 106,733,545 of NC_064564.1, read as the reverse complement.
TGACAGGGGCTTAGTAAGTGCTACTTTCCTTACTTGTCACCCTCCCCTCCGTGCAGCCACCTCTCAGCTTGGCTTAGTTCACAGTGGGAGAGGAGGGCGGGGAATACATTGCTCCCCAGATTTCAGAGATTTCCTGCTGTCAGGCAAGTTTCTCCGGTATTTTAAAGATCGCTTCTTTTAATTCCGTCTGTTTGGAGCTTAACCCACAAAGAGCTTTCACTTAAAATGTTTCTGGGATGACGTTATTGTTAGTCCTGTTTTACAGGTGAGAAACTGAGGCCTGGGGAATTGACTGGCCTGCGGCCACAGAGCCAGAAGGTGGTGCAGCTGGGACTTGGGCCCGTTTATCCCACTTTCACTAGAGGATACTGATGCCGATTCTGGCTTAAGAGATGAAACGGGGGCTTCTGCAGATATCCATTCATTCATTCATTCAGCAAACACTTCCTGGTTCCTCTTTTGTATCACAGCCTGTGTAGATTCTGATACAGAATTGAGCGAGACCCGGTTCCTTCCCTCAGGGGTTCATGGTCTGATGGGAGAGAGCGCCAGGCAACCCATGGCAGACCAGGGTGAGGATTAGCCGCGATAAAGGCTCAGGGGGCGCAGGACCCCGGAGAAAGCATCCTGACCCAGGGGAGGCTGGTCTTTAAGAGCTGAGTCTGGAGCATTAGTAGGGGTTAGCTGAGGGACCTAAGGTTAGAAGAGCCAGGGCATTTTAAATAGAAGAGAGAGGACAGAGGCCCGAGGGTTAGAGGCTGGCGGGGCGGGCTGGGGGGGAGTCTGGACCAGTCAGGAGTTATAGGAGGCTTAGCATGGCTGCAGTCTTGAGGGAAGAGGAGAAAGCTTGCTCGGAGATGATCATGCCGGGGTTAAGAGTAGAATCAGAAAACCTGGGTCTGAATCCTGGTTCTGCCACTTACTGGCTATGTGACTTCGGTGAAGTCTTACGCTCTTTGATCCTTAGTTTCCTGTGTGGAAAATGGGGAGTACAAAAGTACCTACGTGGAGGTGTGCTCTGAAGAGCAAGTAGGGTGACACATGGGGAGGTGCTAAGGTAATGACTGCAGTGAGCACGGCGGCGACGTCAGCTGTTACCGCCACCAGCACGGCTAACAGCGTGCCGGAGTGCTGGCAGCCTTCAGCGTGCTGTGAGGCCCTGTGCGAAGCCCTTACATGTAGTGACTCAGTTACTACTCCCGGCCACACGTATGAGGAAACTGAGGCACAGAGGAGTGAAGAGCCTGGCTCAAGGTTGTGGGGTCAGCGACCCCACAAGAGTATGGGGTACTCTTGAGTAAACAGAAGAGCCTCACTCCAACGTGCCCCTCTGCCTCCAGGCTGTGCCCTTGACCATTGGTCCCCGTGCCCCCGTGTTCCTCATCCCTCAGCAGGCGTGCTGGCCTCATGGCCTGAGAGTGACGGCTGGGTTGCTGTCCGCACAGCCCTGCTGGCCTCCTTGGGAGGCTTCCGGACTTTCCCAACACCCGTCGCCAGAGTTCGGGGCCCTGTTTCTTGCCTCTGTCTTTAATTTCTACCCACTGTTTGCTCTGTGAAGGCAAAGTAGCTAGGTTTGCACAGCCCATTATTTAGTAGAAGACTAAACGGGCCCATTTCATCCCAGTGATGTTTAATCTGCACCCTAGATGTTGACAGATTTATCTGCCCAAAATGCAGGAGATAATTGGAATGTCACAATCATAAATGCCAGATGAAATCTCGTTCTCTTTTGTATTCTCTGAGCGCTCCAGCCCAAGCACCGTATTTGCATAATAAGGGTGGAAAAAACGAATGGTGTCTCCTCTCATTGGTGCTTTTTTGTGCACGCAGATAAACAGAAGGAGAATGAGAAATTGCGCGAGTCCCTCTCCAGGAAGACCGCCGGCCTGGAGCACCTTCAGCGGGAGTTCGCCTGTGTGAGGGCGGAGAACGACAGACTGCAGAGGGAGGTGGACGAGAAGGAGAGTCAGAACCAGCGGCTGCTCCGGGAGGTCTGCCACAGCCGCAGTGAGCTGAGCAGGTAGGGGTCAGGGTGCCCCGGACCTGCCGGCCCTGCCCGGTGCCCGGGGACGGACACGAAGCACACAACACGTGGCACGTCAGGTGGGAATAAAATACGAGGAGCGAAGCCATCTAAGGAAGGGGGACAGGGCCTGGGGGCGGAGTGCTTGTTTTATCCAGGGTGGTTCAGGGCCGGCCTCTCTGAAAGGATGCCATCTGAGTGGCCACCTGGAGGCCGTGAGGGCGTGAGCTCTGCAGATCCTGGGGGAAGATCCTTTGCCTTGGAAAGGGTCAGGGCCCCGAGGCAGGGTGTCCTTGGCCTGTGCAGGGCAGAGCCAGGGCTCAGTGCAGCTAGAGGAGAGGCCGAGGTAGAGGAGGACACGGAGGTGACTGGAGGCCGAGCCCCGCAGGACCCCGAGGCCTGGTGAGGACCTCGGTTTTCACGCCGAGTGACTCAGGAAGCCACGGGAGTTTCTGCACAGAGGCGTGCGGGAGTCTGCCTTAGGCTGTGAGCGCATCACGCTGACTGCCCTCTGCGGTCCCCCGGAGACTCCCATCTCGTCCCACGTGTTTCGGCGGTTCCGTCAGCACTCCGGACGCCCCACACCTTTAGTTCGTGACCTCGCCCTCACCTCCCCAGGGTGGTGCAGTGATTTGCAAGGTCACTGTCTTCGCCATCACACAGTGCTGGCTTCTCTCCTGCGCTGTGCACCCCTGGGTGAGACATAACCTTATGAGCTTCACTTCCTCATATCCGTGAATTGGGGATTAGAGAGCACATACCTTTTAGGGTGTCTGTGAAGATGACATGAGATCACGTCTGTAAAGGGCTGGGCCTGGAGGAGCCCTCGGGAAGCAGAGCTGTGAGGGGTACTCCTCCCCATGCTGTCACTCTTGTCCACACTCTCTGGCTGACGGTGGAATTGCCTGCCCTGTGGGTCAAGTAAGCCCCTGCGTGAGAATAACCTCTGCTCCCATGGCGCCGGGGCCTTTCCAGGGTGCAGGAGGAGGTGAAGGTGAGGCAGCAGCTGCTCACGCAGAACGACAAGCTACTGCAGTCCCTCCGGGTGGAGCTGAAGGTGTACGAGAAGCTGGATGCAGAGCACAGGAGGCTGCAAGGTACTAAGTGCTCTGGCCGGTGAGCTCCCCCGGACGGCGGGCTGCCCTCTTTCCTGAAACGCTGTTCTGAAACCCCAAGCTTGCCTCCAGGGTAGAGTAGATGGATGCTGAGGCAGGCTCTCTGGGCCACCCTTCTTCTCAAGTGGCAGCGGGAGTCCGGTGAACGGTGGTCTGGGTTCTCACGGCCTCGCGTCCCAGTGTATGCCTTCCACAGGTCACCTCATCCCTTTGGGCCTGCTCCTTCCTCTGTAAAACATGTCTACTAATCTCTGTTGTGTACAGTTGTGAAAATTAAATGAAATCATTTATTAAGCGCGTCCTAGCACAGTACCTGGCACGTAGTAGACACTCAAGAAATCACTTTATGATCATTTTCCTGCTGGTGTGTGTTTGTTTTTGTTTTGCCCATTCATTCAGCAGACAATTTTGGAGCACCTACTACGTGCTGATAGAGATGGTTGCTGGCCCTGGGCCTCGCTGTATCCTAGAGAGATACCAGATCAGAGCGACTTGACTGTAAACTCTAGTGTTTTAGAATCCGTTTTGAGGTGTGGTGGGGTTTTTTTCTTTTTTTTTTTTTTTTCCCGCAACTAATCTTCCAGATGGTTTCTCCCTATTGAAAGTTTATCTAGAAAAGGGTCACCTCTCAGCTCTCATTTTCTCCTCAGGTTGCTTTTCTTATTCTTGCTGTTGTGTCTTTTAAATATACCGTGGCTCTTAAAATCAGCCCTTTCACTATATAATTCCAGCCCAAATAGATTTTATTACTACTAGACATAATTTCAGGGTTTGGTGTGCAATTTGTCAGGCCTTTATGGCCAGAAGCGAAAATTAATTTCCAGCTCTTATTTAGCCTGTGGAATAGCAGCAATTAAGTCTGCGAGGACTTTTGTTTTTCAGGTCGAGTTGTTATGTTCCATGGCACCTAGGTCTTGGGCCGGGGAGGGTGGTGATGGCAGCGGTGGAAAGCACTGTCACTTGTCTTCGGTGGCTGACCCTCTGGCGGTTGACAGTGTCGAGGCTTCCCTTTGCTTGTGTTTGCAGAGACCAGGGCAGAGGCATCGGGAGAAGGCTGGAGGGGGCAGGACCCTTTCGGCCACCTGCATGGCCTCCTGACAGAGATCCAGGCTCTGCGGGCGCAGCTGGAAAGGAGCATCGAAACCAACAGCACACTGCAGAGCAGGCTGGAGGAGCAGCTGGCACAGGGCGGGGAGAAGGCCCAGGAGGCAGATCTCACTTTGGCTCTCCAGACCCTGTCTGTCCCTGAGCGGCCCCAGCAGCTGGACAAGCCCGGTACTGCCCTGCCTCGCCCCACTGTTTGAAATGCAGCCCTGCGCGTCTGTGCGGCACGTGTGAGCTTCTGAATCCCGCCCTTGCCCCATGGAGGTGTCTTCTCACTGACAGCAGACGCGCCGTGTACCCTGGGAGCTTGGGACCTGACCGCTGAGTAGCTGTCACCTTTGGCAAAATGGTGTCATCTGTGGGGCCTGCTGATTCTCAGGGCAGTGGGGTTTGGGCTTCCAGCGCCCTTATCGCCTCCAGTCCTGCTGTCTGCCACCCCCTTAGTCCTGTCCACATGATCTACTGCTGAAAATCCTTTTCAGTCCCTCTTAACTGCCTTTAAAAGAGCATCTTCACCTCTTCCTCCGGTTGTCAGCATCTCAGGATCTCAAAAGCTTCCTGGCAGGTTTGAAAACTGGTTCAGTTTGGCGTTTACCTCTGGCTTTATTGTCTAGCCCTGCAGAGGCTGTGTAGGGAGGAGAAGGAGGACAGACTGGGCCTCGTCTGCCCGACTCCTGCATAGGGCCGGGCATAAACCGGCAGGTGGCCAGGCTCAAATCAGTCAGCCAGGCCATCGTCTTTGCTCTTTGGATGAAGGAACTAAAACCCAGAGAGGGCACTGGACTTGCCCAAAGTGACACAGCAAGTAGGTGGCAGAGCTGGAGCTAGAAATCATTTCCAGCTCCGGGTCCGGTGCTGTGTCTGAAGTACCACCTGGCCTTCAGGAGCCCTGGTGTCTGGGGGTCATCATCCCAACGCCCAGGTGGATGGGTGTGTGCATCCAGGGGACAAGGAATGCCAGCAGACTTTATAAACAAGTAGCGTAGAAAAGTTTGGACTTACCTTTACTTAGATTGGGAATTACATCTGTCGCCTTTAATTAAAAAAATTACAATTTCTCAAAGAGCACCTAGTCACCCAGCTCTGGAACTTACAGTGACTCGCTCATGGGTTTCTCCTTGGTAAGGATTTTAAACTTTGAACCAAAAAGATGATGTGACGATATGGAAAAAAAAAAAATCCTTCATGGTTACAAAATAATAATTTTTTGCTTTGTATATGTCTCTTCATTTGGTAATCAAATGTAGGTGTGAATTTATAATGTTCAAATTGGTTTTTGGGCCATTCTGTGTCCTTTCTTTGTTTTTGCCCAACATTACATCATAAATGTTTCCCCTTGTTTCACACGGGCTTCCTAATTATTGTTTTCAGACGATTGTCAGTCACCAAACCGTTACCCTGATGATTATTAAAGTGGTCTCTGATTTGGAGCTTTAATAGACATCGGCGTTAACACGCTTTTTCTGTTGAACAGTATTCTTAGGATAAAATCCTGCAAGGGGAACCTCACAGGGCTGGGAAGGGGCCCTACTGCCGCCTTCTGCACAGGGGATACATTGGCAGTGGGCCTTGCCGTATTTAAATAGGGGTCTGCTCTGCTCCTGGCCCTTCTTAGGGCTTTGAGGAGATGGGACCGAGGAGGTTGTCGATGTGAGCTAGGGAGATTGAAGCAGGGAGAAGAGTTCAGTGACTGGGGCGCCCAGGAAGGAGCTTTGGGGCAGTTGAAGTGAGGCCGTTGAACAGCCTTTGCCTGTTTTTGAAATTTGTCCAGGGTCAGCCCTGGGGCGGGGGTGGGGGTGGGGGGCGGTCTCCAAAGAGGCATCTAGGAGGACGTGCTCAGAATTCACAGCGCCGTCTCCGTGGAGAAGTTTCCCAGTTTCCTCAGGTGAAGACTAGAATTATACAGTAGGCAGCAGCGTTTCTTCCTTTGCACAGGACTTTTCAGGACGGTATTTAAATGCAGCTGTCTGAAAGTTCTGGCCTAAAGACTGCTGTTTCTGCAGGAAGTGGTCGCTCTCGGGCCAGCTCCACAGAGCTGAGCCCCGGGCACCTTGGCCCCAAAGTTGAAGTGCACTCTTTGGAGGGGCCTGGGTGGGGAGCAAGCTGGGCAGGACACCTTGAGGCCTGGACACAGTCCTCTCTCTGCCACGGACACTCTGGGTAATGCTAGGCAGATCACTTCCTGTCTCTGCCCATTGGTCTCCTTTTCCAGGAAGCCTGAATTACAGTGCCATCCTGCCCCCGAGCTACTGAGAGTTCAGATGTGAAAGTGCTTTCCTGAATTATAGAGTGTGGCCATCATCTCGTGCCGCATATGCCTGGTTTTCCCTCCTTGCATTGTCTCAAACGCATCACCTCCCAAATCCTACTTCGGGTCACTCTTCTGTCTTATGTGGGTTACTGCAGCCGCCTCCAGCCCAAAACAGGTCTCGGCCTGACATTGTCCCGCCTGACGTCCCCCACTTCATGCTCCCTGAATGTGTCACGAGGGCTCCCTCCTCTGTGCCTTGGCATCTGCTCGTTCCTCTGCCTACATTTCTGTCTCTCCTCGGGTTACCCCCTCACTTGAGCTCCCACAGCCCCCGTGCCTCCCTCCCTTAGCCCTGACCCCTGAGGGGAAACAGCTTGTTTACTTGTCTGGACAAGAGGGTCCTTCCGGGGAGGCAGCCGGGCCTGCTCCCTCTGTATCCCCCGTGTCCCGCGCAGGGCCTGGCGGGAGGGATGCCCAGTGAGGATCTGAATGAATGCTTGTGTGTGTCTGGTGCTTCACTGTGTTTTCATTCAGTTCTCTCTCAAATGCTGATGAGAGCGAAACTAAAACGTTTGCTGGTTTATTTCCCTTATTTTGCATCTTGTAGCTGGTGACAGGTGTCCCGTGGCAGCTGACAATTCGTATGATCTGTTTGATTCCACCCCAGCGGTGCCGCCAGGATCAGGTACAAAGCTAGAGGCTGGGTAGCTATGGCACAGTTGGGTTTGGCAGTGGGACTTTTTAAATTGGAGGAAAGGGGGGTCCCTGGTCCCAACTCAGCAGGGGATTTGGCAGGATTTGGGGGGTTGTGTTCTCAGCATTTCTAGCTGGCAATCTCGTTCTCCAAGCCCAGGTGTTACCAACCTTAGCCACATCATTGGTTTCGCTCCCTGTTGTCCTGGGTTAAAGTGTGACTGCCTTATCGTGGCTTTCAAGGCCCTGCAGCATCCAGCCCGAGTGGGCCCGTCCAGCCACACCCCTCTGGCCTCCTGGTGCCACACGGATGGGTCAAACCATCCTGCGGTTGGGCCTGCACTTCCCTGTCACTGGGACTGCGCAGCGTGGCCCCCGCCTTTGCCAGACCGACTTTGCCCACTTCTATGCCAGTGAAAATCCTGCTGCTTCCCGAAGACTCATCCTGAATGCAAACTGCCCAGGGAAATGTCTTTCCTGATGGCCCCGGTCCGAATTATCCGTCCGTGCTTCTGTTGATCCAAAGGTGGAAAGCGGCAGGCTTTTACCTCTGTGTAGCATAATTCTTGCTACCCATTCAGCCCAGCGCAATTGTCGCTGCTTCTAGGAAGCCGTCCCTTCCCGCACAGAGGCTTGATTATTCTGTCCACTGAGCTCCGGCTCTTTGTCGTCACGCTGTTACACCTCCCACATGGCATCTGTGTTCCGATTAGACCACGGGCCCCTGAAGCGCAGGCCCAGGCTTGATTCGTCTGTGTGAATCAGGGCTCTTCTGCAGAGCCGGTGCCTGATGAGTGTTCGTTGGATTGAAATGAGCTTCTCCCACAGGATGAATAAGCCTACGGCGGGTAATACACAGGCTGAGGTCCTGGCTCCAGGCCTCTTTCCCCTCGGGGCTGTGTCAGGTGGCATTTGGGCTAGAGGGCTCTCAGCCCTCCTGGCTGGCTAGACATCGTTGAACGCAGCTCATCGAATGCAGGGTGCCGCCCCAGATAGGTCTGACATCTTCCTTCTCGTTCTGTAGCTTCAGAGACTCCTCCACTCTCTGGAAATGACATGGACGCCCTCTCCTGCGACAGTGGCAGCTCGATCACCAGCGCCTCAAACGTGTGCCGCCTGGTCCCTGGCCACCGCCTGTGGGCCAGCAAGAGTGGCTGCCATGTCCTGGGCCTGATTGAGGACTACGGTGCCTTGTGCGAGCAGATTGGCCGGGGCCAGAAGCTCCTCGCCGAGATGGACGTTCAGATCCAAGAGTCTCCCAGCCCCACGAGCCAAGAGCTGGCAGCAAAGGTAACCTGAGCGACAGAGCTGGAGGGAGAGGGATGCACAGCGGGGCAGGAGGTGGAAGGTGTTGGCCGAGGGCACTGGGGGCGAGAGGCTCACGGGTCCTCAGTAAGGCCCTGGGAAGAGGGGCCAGGGAGCATCGCGCACGAAACTCACGAGGTCGGGTCCGGGCTGCGAGGCTGCTCGTTGTTCTGCGGGAGGGACACTGCTGAGGTCTGTGCCTGTGTTACCGCGGTCGCTTCGCTGGGCTCCGCTGCACTGCCCCTCCGCGGCCTGTCCAGTGTCTCGTCCATCCCTCTATCCTTCAGTCCTGCAGTGTGTCCATCCCTTCTCCCACCCAGTCACCTGTCCGTCGCCCTCCCGGCCTCCGTGCTCAGGCTTTGGGGCTGCTGTGGTGAACGGGGTGCCTGAGGTCCTGGTCCTCACGCAGCGTGTGGTCTGGTCCACCACGCTGCCGTCTGTGATGCGCTTGCTGCCGCGAGCCATCCTGCAGCCGCCTCAAGATGGTTGGCGGCCGCTGTTCTTGCACAAGACCTTTTAGGATCGTATTTTCTTTCATCCCAGAGCAGCCTTTACGGTGGGTGATGTCATTCCCGCTGTGCAGGTGCTGAGGGAGAGTAGCTCAGAGCAGTTGGATTTGAACCCAGGTCTCTGTCCGCCAAGGCGCTCTCTTTCTCCGTCATCCTGCTCCCTGAAGAGCGTTGCAGGTCACCCCCCTCACCTGTGCGGGCACCTCCGCCTCCCGCCGGCGCCATGCAGACTCCAGGGGAAACATTCGTCTCGCGTCGCTTGCCGTTGGCGTCGTTCACCTTCCGGAGAGGCTCCGTGGCTGCGGGGACCCTCTTCTTGGCCCAGTAAATGGAGTGAACTCAGGCGGCCATCAATCATGCTTACTGACCGGGCTAACGTCACCACCGAAGTTCTCTCATAATCTATAAGTCACTGTCTTTAAGAACAATGAATTGGTGTCGCCCGGCAGCAGGCTCTCGCCTGGCGTGCGGAGCACAGGCCCTGCGGTCTGGGGATTTATGCTGCCCATTAAAGCTGGCTCGTCCATAATCTTTTTCAAGACCGCACGTAACAGCCTTCTCGTCCCCCCCCGCAGCGTCCACACCCGGCGCCCCTGAGCAGCTTCGTCACCGGTGTCGGCGCAGCCAGGCTGACCCTGGATGAGGCCTCGAGGTTACTGACGCTCCTCTGGAGGGTCTCACTGCCCACCAGTGGCCAGTGCACGCTCCACTGTGAACAGGTGGGTGGTGGCACGTGGGTGCAGAGGCTCGAGGGTGCCGCTGGGGCCTGTGTCTCAGGCTTCTCCATGTCCAGCCCGGGACCTGGCCTCCAGCAGGTGTGCCCTCAGTTTGGGGAGGGTGGCGGGGGGCAGGGAGGGCGCCATGTTGGTCGAGTGACATGTCCGACACCGCGCTGGCTGCTCCAGGCCGGTTCTGACCTGATCCCCTGGGGCCCTGCAAGCTTGGCCTGCCGCCTGGACCCGACCGTGTCCCCAGCGCCAGCACATCTTTGTTGAGGGAAACCCTGTCCATGTTCTACACGTCAGGAAACTGAGGTTCGGGCAGTGAGGCACGTACTCAAGGGTGCAGAGCTGGCTTTGAAGGCACAGGTGTTGAATCCCAAGGACAGGCTTTGATTTATAGCTTTAAGTCCCAGGTTTTCCTCGTGGACTAGGCCATTCCATCCTGCTCAGAATGTCTTTCATTTCTGATGCCTTTCGATAGCTTTCAGCATCCTATTTTAGTGGGGTTTGTAAATCTATTTTAACTACTTAGAAACTACTTTTTTTTTTTTAACCAAACAAAATCATTTATTACAAAACCATTGAAATTTCCCTTAAAAGCTAGACGTTGCAGTAAGTTGAACATGACTGAATTAAGAACGGTTGCTCCCATCTCCATCTGCATCCCCATCTGACATGGCGCAGAGCAGAGCCTGTCCCCCGGGTCTGTGTGTGTGGGAAACATGTCGTATTATGACAAGGTGAGCACCTGCTCTGATAATCAGGGAAACCTCCCTGGAAGAAGGAGCCTACTTGTTAAGGAAGAGTTAGAGCTCTTTGCTTGGTGGCCTGATAGATACTTCCCCCTTTATCTAACCTATAAATTTTTACCAAAGGCCATCAGGAAGGCAGAAGGGAAATGTGCATTCCACGTCGTCACTCATCTAGTTCACCCCTCTGACAGCTCTCAGATCTCCCAACCATGGCAAAGAAGTAGCAGTGAAGCAGCTCTCTCACCTCGGAAGGTTCTGCTGAGCCTGTGCTTAGGTTTCTGTCTTGGGATCCTGGGGAGGAAGTTTGGTGCCGTAAACTCGGGGAAGTACACGAGCAGTCATTGTGCAGGGAAATCTGTACACGGAGTGGAAGACGGCGTGTTGGAGAGGAAGGGCGGCCCACTGGGTTCCAGCCCCACACTGGCCTTGCCTTTCCTCCTAACCCACCAAGCTCTCTTCCATCTTGAGCCCAGAAGGCACAGGTGCTCTCTCCTGGCCGACTGGCTCCTTCTCACCTCTCAGGCCTCAGCTTAAATGTTACTTCAAGGTCAGAGAGGGTTCCCGGTCACTTTATCATAGCATCCTCTTCTGCTTCATCCTAGCCCTTATCACAAGTTATAATTACACACTTGTCTGTTTAATGTCTGTGCCCCTCTGTTTTCCATGAGGGGCCATGTCTATTTTGTTCATATTTTTGAATGAATGAATGAATGAGTAATTTCCTTTCATCCTCCCAAACTGGTACTTGCCCATATGATTTTTTTTTTCCCATATGATTTCTAAAGCATGTGTCTGAACTAAACATTTCACCCTTGATGCAGTGTTTTTGACCTCAGTACATAGTACTGTCTGTTAAATAGATGGAATGCAGTTCTTATTTCTATCATGTGAGTGTGTATAAATACAAATTAGAGTCACACTGATCTCCCCCGCTAGCAAATTAGTCTAGGGACTGGTCAGTGCCTGTGATGATTTGCCCCTTATTTCCGAGGGTTTCTCGGGTAATTGATTATGCTCACTTTAGCATCACAGAATTTTAGAGCCAGAAAAAGGACCTTGGAGTTGCTCTGATATGGCTGCTGGTGTACACAGACCCCTGTGTGGTGTTAAATTGCCTCTAGCCACTTTTCTGTCCCTGTCTATGTTTCATACAGTGCCTTTTTCTTGGTGTGAAATCTGTGCAAAGCAGATTTCCAAGTTTCCACCAGCAGCTCCAGTGGTTTTTTACTACCTGGTGTTTTCTCTGAGTGTCGTTAAATTGCCTTTTGCATCTCCTACAGTCAGTCCCTGGGACTACTCTGGAAAGTGTATATCATATATGTCAGTTTATCTAAGAAAGTTGTGGGGAGAGATACAAATATGTACACGTATTCATTTATAAAAATGTTTTTAAGTGGAAGGATGAACAGTCACAGAACAGTCTACATGTAGGGGTGGGAAGGAAGAGGATGGAAGGACAGGGATAGAGGGTAGACTTCTCTGAATTGACCTTGTTTCATAAATTTGACTTTGAAACTGTATAAATGCTTTACATAATTATAAATAAAAATAAACCCAAAAATAAATCCACTTGACAGATGGTCTCACAGCACCTACTCCATGGCAGACGCTGGGGGTCAGAGGGAAGAATTGAGTTCTGCCCTCAGGGAGCTTGTAGTCTAGGAGGGGAAGCAAACAAGTAAATGACCAGTTATAATCTACCATGAAACGGGCAACGTTAGAGGAAGCACTGGGCACGATGGGTGCCCAAAGGAGCAGTAACCAACCTAGACTCCTGGTAGAGAAGGGTCTGAAGGAGACCTGGAGGGGGTCATGCCTGAGCTGACTTTAGAAAGAGCAATAGAGGTTAGCCAGGCGAGGTGAGCAATAATCATTCTCCCTATCTTCAGGCATCCTCTCATCTGAGTCTCACTGTACTGCAGTGTGACGAGAGGGTCAGGCATCATCCCTGTTTTACAGATGTGGACCTAAGGCTCTGAATGTAGAGTGACTTTGTCCCAGAATGTGTGGCCTACAGCCACCACCAGAACACAAGTCTCTGGGCTCTCAGCTTGAGGAAGAATCAAAGAAAACCTTATGTTTAAATTAGGATCTGTTTTGGAAGCACAGTTGAAGTCCTTGTAACCGACACAATTGGTTAATCTTAAAAGTAGGTTAAAGTAGGGAATCAAAAAATGATACATACCTTAAACATTTCAGTTTAACTTAAAACAGTTAAATGTACATTCATTTGCCACTCTTTTGATGTAGGGCCAGGGCCTTTTCTTTGAATATGGGTCTGCTGATTGAAGTTCCACATCTTCTTTCTTTCATAAACTATATCCATAATGTATGTCTGTCACTTCCAATTTCCGTTTCTTTAAGATGAAGAAAAAACTTAGGCACTTGCAAAGCAATTTGAATATAGAATCCTCCTAGACTGTGTTCCTCCCACATCTTTTATTCACCCACACCTAATTCGCCAGAAATGTGGTGTTTTTAGTGACTCGTCTTTATCAAGTGTTTCCCGAAACATATGTTAGTTTTCATTCAACCGGTTCTCTCTTTTCATACACATAATTCATAGGTTTACTTAATACTTAATTAAATTATATAACTGATTACAAGTACAACAGCCATAAACAAGTTTGGGGACAAACTAAAGTGGCTCTTCGTAAGCTGACAGCCCAACATCTCCCCTCTTGGGAGCAGAGGTATTTCAGTGTAGCACAGGGTGGCCTGTGCCGGGGTACCTCACAGTCCAGGTGTTTTATGAGAAAGGGAGTGTCCTTAACCCCGTGAACTAGTTCAGTGGAGATTGGTTAAGACAGCCGCGATGGTGTTCACATGTTCACTTCAGGGGTGTGGGGACTCTAGTTCTGCCACCCATCCACTCTCCTCACCTCTGGAAAATCAAAACAGGTTCTCCTAATAGATCATACTCCCCTAATAATACCTTTATGTTCTCTTTGTGTAAAGTAGACAGCTAGCGGGAACCCTGCTGTAAGGCACAAGAAGCTCGGCTCAGGGCTCTGTGATGACATAGGTGGGTGTGAGGGAGGGAGGCCCAAGAGGGAGGGGACATAGGTATACATACAGCTGATTCACTTCATTGTACAGCAGACACTAATACAACGTCGTAAAGCAGTTATACTCCAATTAAAAAAAAAAAAAGATTTAAGCATTAAAAAAATACCAGCATTATAGTTTTTGGGAAAAAAACCCTCAATGCTGATAAATTAAGAAAATGATTATTCCAGATCCCATCTCTCAGAACTAAAACACTATAAACATTTTCGTGATGTCTCTCTCATCAAATAGCTTAGACATCTTGATATACACACCTATGGATAGAAATATATGTGTTCAATTTTACGGAACAGGAGTGCGTGGCGCACAATAGCTGTTCTGGGCACTTTTGTCACTAATTATGATCATCTTTCAATGTCAATAACTGAAGTTCTACGGCATCATTTTTAATAGCTGCAGAATCATTCCATATTATGTAAGTACCGTAGTTGAGTTATCTAAATCCCCATTGAAACAAATCAGGTGTTTTTTTTTTTTGTCCTGCTGTGAGCAGTGCTGAGGTGAACATCCTGGTGCGCAGGCGTCTTCTCGTGCCTGCGTTACCATTCCTTGGGGTAGATGCCCAAGTGTAGAATTGCTGGGTCAGAGGGTTGAGCACGTTTTACATTCTGCTGCATCTCGCCGGGCGTGGTTCCACCTGGGCTGTGCCAGTGCACAGCTCCACCAGCAGTTGTGAGAGGGCTTTGCCCACACCCTCCCCACCATCTGACCAGCAGAGCAAGCCTAGAAAACTAGGCTTCTAGTTTTTATTCAGATACCTTTGTTGGTAAGGTTGAGCACTTTTAACGTGGTTTTGTAATTCTTCCTCTGTGATCTGACGTTTATATTCTGTGTTCATGTTTCTAATTCCCTTTCTCTTTAGACTGGAGAATTGAAGGCAGAGATCAGCAAACTACACAAAAAATTGTTTGAACAAGAAAAGAAGTTGCAAAACACCATGCAGCTGTTGCAGCTGAGCAAGAGCCAGGAGAAAGTCATCTTTGACCAGCGTGAGTAGCTGGGCGGCGGCCACCACGGCTGACCACTGCCTGCCTCTGAGGACCAAAACCCCAGCCCTGGGCTGTCCTCACACCTCCTGCTTATGGGTTTCCTTTCATACTTCACCCATCCTGACCCGCCCAGACAGATGAATTCCCTTATCAGACCTCTGTGGAGGGGCCGCTCCGTGCCAGGGACTGTCACCTCCCTGGGGAGACAGGTGTGTGGCGTGCAGTGACGGGAACATGTGTAGGGGCTCGGGGAGCACTGAGGTGGGATGGGGAGGGGGTCACTCTGTCCTGGGAGGTGCCTTCTTGGACGAAGAGACACCTGACCTGAGTCTTCAAGGAGGAGTCGGTGTTGGTCAGGTGGACAGGGGACAGTGTGGGCAAGGGCAGAGGGACAAGGAGTGAGACTGCCTGTGAGGAAAGCCGACAGCAGCTCATGTTGCTGGAGTTGGAGCTGCCCGTGGCAGGTGGAGGTGGGAGGGGCCTGGGGCACCGGGGCCGCCGCGTGAGAGGCCTCGGGTGGGAGCCACTCCAAGCGGACTGTCCATCTGCGTCGAGAAGGGCTTGCTGGCGGCCGGTCCAGGCAGGTGAGGAGGGCCCGCGGCCGGGCGGTGGGATCCAGAGGAGGGCACCGATTTGAGAAAGACACTCCTAGACAGACACGGAAACGCAAGGCCGGAGACATCCAATGACGCTTGTAAGGTGGCCCCAGCCCTGGCCCAGGGGCTTCAGAGGCGCAAACCCCCTGCCCGCTTTCAGCCCCCGGCACCCGTGCCCTCGTGCGCGCGGCGGAGCCTCCTAGCAGCACAGGCCCCGCCAGGCCTTGGGTGGCCAGGCCCTCACATCCCTGAGTCACGAGGGGCCTCGTGGACCAGACCCGAGAAGGAGCCGTGGGGCTCACGGCGTCCATCGTGTGTTAGGTCCCCTTGGCTGAGCACGGAGGGCCGGGGGGCGGGGCAGGGCTGAGAGGGGGTGAGGAGGCGGCCCTGGCAGACCGGTGGGTGTCCGTGGGGTTCCGCCTGGGGGTTCAAGCCACTGGCAGAGAAGAGGAGCGCTGGAGGCGGCGGGGTGTGGGGAGAGCCATCGAGGCCGTGCCTGAGGTAGCTGTGGGCCAGGTGGGTCCGGCCCCGGGAGCGGCTCTTGAGGGGGTGGGAAGCGGGCTTCTGTACAGCCCCCAGGTCCAGGGAACACTGGCGCGCTCGGCGTTGGCGTTGCCCTGTAGCCGGTGTCCCAGGCAGTCACAGGGAACATGAAGTTACCCCTGTTTGCAGGTGAGCATATTTCGGAAGTAGGTTCAGATGGGTGAGTTACCACGGCAGGTCCAGAGGACAGAACCCAGCCCTGAGTCCCGGGTCGCTGAGCCTGCCATCGTCAGTGAGCGCAGCTCAGATCTCCGCTCTCCTGTGTGACCTGGAATAAATGACTTGAACTCCCCAAACCCCGCCAGCCTCCCAGGGTCTGCTCTGGCTCTAAGGGACTGAGTGGAAGTTGGGTAGTGTTCCCTCCTCTCCCTTCCCCACCTGGTGACGAGGAAGAGTAAGGGCCTGGGGCTGCTCCCTGCCTGGGCCAAGGCGAACACTCCAGCTCCTCCCAGAGTCCGCAGGGAGAGGAGGGAAAGAGTGACCGTAAGACCCTCTCCACGTGACCTGGAACCGCCCACTTCACTTCCCGCCTGTAGACGGGAATCCCTGGGGGGTGTGCACTGAGGTCACAGCTGGCAAACCACCTGTCACCGCTGGACACCACTGAGGCTGGTGTCTTCCTTGCCAGTGCCCTGCTGAGGTGGGAAGAGCAGGTGCTGAGTCAGACAGACCTGGGCTCTAGTCACGCCTCTGCCTGGGGCCAGCCTTGATTTGGGACAAGCTCTTCCCCGCTCTGTCCCTCGGGCTTCTCATCTCAGTGGGAGTTTCTTGCTCTGAACGTGGGCAGTGCTGTTCAGACGTGGGGCCCCTTCACACTTGCGCCAGGTGAGACTTAGCTCGTTCCGTACTTTTAGTACTGTTTGAACATTATTTTTAACCTCCACAGCCATGGTACCGAATCTTTTCCGGGTCACAGGCTCCTTGGCGAACCTCAGGAGAGGGGATCTCTCTCCCCAGAAGGATGCACGCATCCTTGTACACACAAAGATTTGCACATGGTTTCTGAGGATTTAGGACGCTCCAACACATAGCCTTGGGCCCAGCTTAAGAATGTCTGCCCTGCAGCGTGGGGCTGGGGAAGGGCACAGAGAGGCAGTGGACACCTCTGAAATTCACTTTGCCCAGTTAAAAACAAAGCCCACACCATCTGTCGCCTCCCGCGGTGTCACAGATTGCAAACAGACTTCGTTGCCTCCAGATGGAAATTTTCGTGAGGCAAGAAACATTTTCTCAAGGCCACCACACGGCACCTATTCCGAATAAGCCGTTGGGCAGCTGGGCCGTGTGTACCGACAGGGAGACTGTCTCAGCCTTGGGCCCCACTGGCCAAAGGCCCAGTTCCAGAAGCCTGTGTGTCCTCCCTGGGGGTAGCCGGAGTCCCTGGCCATCACCAAAGCCTGTTTAAGGTGGATCCCTTATCGGGCCGATCTCCCCTCAGTGGCGGCATTCCTGCTGCTGCTGGTGTTTGTTGGACAAGACACGGACTGAGGGAAGAAGCCACCTTACTTTACAGTTGCTGCCCTGAAAGCGGGCACTCCCCCCCCACCCCCCCCCACCCCCCCCCGTGGGTTCTGATGCGCTGGGGATCTGCCTCACGCAGCTCGGAGGGCACCAGTCAGATCACAGGGACCTGTGAGATCATCCCGCCCCGCCCGCTGCTGTCCAGGTAGAGTGTGCCTGGCCCAGGGGGCCACTGGAGGGCAGCTCAGGAGAGAGACACCCACGGTTCGGTCCTCCTCCCCACCATCAGGCCCCCGCTCCCAGGACTGCTGTGCCCCCGACCCCCGACTTGGCCTTCACCTGTGGGTTTGCTTGGCCTTCACCTGTGGGTTTGCTTGGCCTTCACGTGTGGGTTTGCTTGGAGCGGGCGCACCCCCTTCCCAGCGCTGCTTCTCTGGGGGGCTGAGGGGCCCTAGTCAGGTGCAGGCCTCTCCCCTGCCCGGCACCACGAGCCCAGCCCGCAGAGGCGGGCCCCTGGGGGTCCCACTGGCCCTGCAGAGCCTCAGTTTCCGTCTATAACGTGGTGTCGCTCTCTGCCTTCTAGTATCGCTGAGGTTGTGGCTTAGCCTGGACTTGAGGAGGGGTCTCTGGTCCACCCTCTCTGATGGGTTATTTGATGCTGGGATGTGTGATGGGGCAGGTGGGGCCTTACACGTCTGGGTCTGGATGCTACAGGGCTGACCACACGCCTGAACCATGTGGGGCTTGGGGGCTCCTCCCTGCGTTTGGCTTTTACACTGTCTTCCTGGGCATCTATGTCTAATCATCCCGTTCTTTGCTCTTTCCTTAGTGGTCGTTACGCACAAAATCCTTCGGAAGGCCAGAGGAAACCTGGAGGTGATGCCCCTTTGAGAAAGCCATTTGGGGGATGGGAATGGGTGTGGGGCTGGCAATGACTTCTTTTGAAAAACGAAGTTGAAGGTGAAACCCGGTCACGTGTTCTCTGTCAGTTGTATTTTTCTGCCAGCAGCGCACGGGAAGTTTCGTTTCATCATGCCGTGTTGTTGATGGTTGTTCTAATTATTGGTGTGCCGTTTCTTACCAGTGAGAAATACAGCAGACGATGCCTGGCCCATAGTAGGCGTTGGATAAATATTTCATTATCATCTGGTTCTATAAATATTTACTGATCAAACAGTATGTCTTTGAAAGTAGTTTCAGAATAGCATTCTCACCATTAATTCTGTCAGTAATCTTACTCCAGAGACCCTCCGTGGGACCTAAAATTCTCATTTTTTCCCCCCCTTCTCCTAGCTTAGGCCCGGGAGTGCCCATCCTGGAACGTCCAGTCCCAGCAGGCCAGGCTCCTGAGGAGAACTTCCAGCCAATAAAACTCGTGGTTCCCCACTTAGCTCGTCCTGTCTCTTTGTTTCAAGCGTGGTTCCCGCTTACTGAGGGGAGAAGGGCTGTCTGGCCAAAGGAGGCCTATCTTTCACCTTAAGATTGGCGTGGAGTTGTTGTCAGATAGGGTGGGAGCTTCCAGACGCCGGGCCTCTCACGTCCGGGGCCGGCGCGGAGCTGAGGCATTACTCTCAGGCCCGGGGGTGGGCTCGCGTTCCCCCCGCCGCCTCCCCTGGATTTGCTTGGTGCTCAGCCAGCCCCGCAGCTGGAAGATGCTCACTTAACGACTCATTCAACCTGGTGATGCCGTTATTTTGTGCAGAGCCTAAAGCCCGGGACAGCCTGGGGGTCTTGGGACTGGCGTGGCCCTCAGAGGTCGCCTGAGCTCTGTGCTGAGCCACCCAGTGTCCAGAGAGGAACGATGCCACGTGGTGTGGCCAGGGTGCCCGGGGCGCCCTCGGCACTGCACAGTGACGGCACGGTGACGTCCGGAGCAGCGCCCTGCGGGGGTGCCGTGCCCAGCGTGGGAAAGACCCAGCGAGGCCTGGGGCGGGGACTTGGCATCGCAGTGTCCTGACGGTGGTGGTGGTCTTTCCTCCCCACTGGCCTGCCTGGTGCATTGGCCACACCTGAGCTGCATTTGTCCTGCCCGAGCTTCACAGTGTCCCCGAGAAGTGAACAGGGTAGGGCTTGGCCCCGGGTTCAGATGAGCCTGCACACTGGCCCAGGGCACCCCAAGAGGCACTGACCGAGGGGGCCTCCCCGGCCATGCCCTGACGCGACGCTGCACGCCCAGCTCTGCTCTCTCTGCCTCACGGCCCCGTGCCCACCACCTCGGAGCCACTGAGCAGCCGGGCAGCTGGGCCTCGTTTGTCAGCCCACAGCTGGGAGCATTTGGAACCCTGACTGGGTCTCTGTCCCTCTTCCTGCCCTCGTCCTGGGCCTTTCTGCATCCACCCTGGTTTGCTCTCCCTGTGCATCACTCGTGCTGACATTCTGCCCTCTGTCCACCGCCTCCTGTCTGTCAGCCTGCTCACTCCCTTGTCCCCCCCTCTGCTTGGACCGCTTGGAGATCCTCGTCTCTGCTCCCTTTACCTCTGTCTCCGGCCACAGGCTCCTTTCTGTGGTTCCTTTTCCTTTCCCGGCTGGTCCCTCCTTGGTCCTGCAGCAGACCAGGTGTAGAGAGGAAGCGGGTCTGACCACCGTGCCGTCCCGCCCTCACCCCTAACAAGTCCCTGGGGCCCCGGTCTGCTCCTCGCCTCGCCCCCTTGCCTCCGCGCTCCAGGCAGACTGCGTTGCCTCCAGCTCCGGGGAGCTTCCCAGCCTCGGCCCGGGATGCTCCCTCTCTGGAATGATCTCCCACCATTTGCTCGCCGAGGCAGCTCCG
Organism: Orcinus orca; assembly: GCF_937001465.1. Lineage (NCBI taxonomy): Eukaryota > Metazoa > Chordata > Mammalia > Artiodactyla > Delphinidae > Orcinus > Orcinus orca. Next base: position 106,713,646 of record NC_064564.1, on the reverse strand, counting down.
AGTGGTCCTTCAAGACTCCGCCCCCACCGTGGGGTTGCGGAGTGACGCGGCTCCATCGCGCAGTCCGGCGCGGTCTGTGGGCTCCGCACCCCACCCCCGTGACCTCCCCGGAGGTGGGGACTCTGGGGAGGTCAGGACCACTCCCGTGTTCACAGGACAGCCGAGTGACCCGTCCAAGGTCCTTAGCTTATGAGTGGTTGGTAGGGCCGGGCCTTGACCCCTCCTGTCCTTCCAAACCCCGACCCGCTCTGCGCTGCCGCCCCTGCAGCTCCCGAGGCACGACGGTGACCTGAGGTGATGTGATTGCATCAGCTGGAGGCAGGGGGCGTCGGGGAGCAGAGGCCGGGCTGGGAGTCGGCCTGGGCCGCTCATCCCAGGGCCGCACCTCTTCTCCTCTTACCCATCAAGTGATGGGTGGGTACGTGGTCAGTAAGGACCTTCTCCGCTTGGGTTCCTGTCATGGCGCTGCGGAGGGAGCGGGAGGCCGGGATCTAGACCCGAGTGGGTCTAGACGCTTCTGTTACAGGTCTCTACACCTGTGAAATGGGGATTACCTTTCAGCCCAGACCTGCTCACACGGGGTGAACCTGTGTAATTTGGAAATAGCTGAACAAGAGCCTTTCCAAAAATCAGTGACTCCTCTTCAGTGGCTAGTCTCAAGCGAGTTTCGGAAGCACTGTTTTAAGTTCCCATGGCTGATGTGCACAAACGCAGGAGTGTAAGTGGGGGGTAGGGGTGGAGTTGGGGGTTAGGTGGTGTAGTGCAGTGGTCAGAGCTCAGGCTAGCCTTGGAAGCCAGACCCCGATTCAGATGCACCCACAGTTAGTGCCTGCTTCATTGCTAGTTCTGAGTATATTGCCTGGCACGTGGTTGGCCTGTGGGAGCTGGAAAGGCTGTGAGGGGAGACCTTGGTTCATCCCGGCCCACTGGGTGGTAAACCCCGGATGCCCGAGAGCAGGGGCTTCTGGGAATCCAGCCGGCCATTTGCTTCAGTCACCCACAGCTTTTCAGGAACACAGTAATCCAAAGCAAAGTGTATTTTTATCCCCCAGTTTGGAATCGAGTAAAAATATTCCCAGCCTTGGGCTAGTGAAGGCCCGCCCTCCTCTGGGAGGTAGAGGAGCGAGCAGCCCGACGTGCCTGGGCTGGATTAGGGCCAGGAACAAACTCCACAAATAAAGACAATTTGGACCCTCCGGGAATGTTCCATTGTCCCTGGTGAGTTAATTTTACCAGCCGCTGAATTCTGGAGGCTCTGAAGCCCTAATCAGAACCCGTGTCAGTTTCCCCCTTGGTGAAATTAACCACCACGTGTGCCTGAGGCCACCTGAGAGAAGCAGCCGCAGGGGCTAAATACCCAGCGAGAAGGAGGGGGAGGGAGGCACCAGCCCTCTGCCCGTGGGCCCGCTCGCCCCCCACAGGCTGGCGCCCACCTGATTAGCAGCAGCCACACTGGGCATCGGCTCGTTTATCTGTACCACCTGCCCATTTTACAAGTGAGAAAACTGAGGGGTGGAGCGCCACCTGAGCACATGCTGGAGCCAGAATTTGAACCCGAGTCTGTTGAAACCTGTTCTCGAAATGATCCTGTCCTCTGAATTATACAGGGTCTCCCTGAAACGCTGTCTCTTCCCAAACCTGCAGCCCTTCCCTGCGTTTCAACCCAAGTATTCTCTCTCTGCCCTTTCCACCAACACGTCTTTGGGTGACCAGAGCTGGAGCCCAGAGACACACAATTGAATTCTGTGCCACAGCAGCCCTGAGAACTGCTTGTAAATGGGGCCGTGGTCGGGAGGAAGAGTGATCTTGTTAATAAGTTCTCCGCAGTGTGGAGCAGAGAAACCTGCCTGGGGGCTCCCGACCCTGCCAAATTGCCTCTTCACTCTTGGCCATATTTTAAGTCTAACTCCAAAATTCAATTATCGAAATGACTCATCCCGTCTCCAGAGAAGCCCAGGACGCTGCCTTGGGGCCAGTCGTGTTTACCTCTTGGCCGCAGATGGGGCCTTCCCAGCTCACTCTGCTGGGCGCCAGGTGGGGTGGGCGTGGGCGGGTCCAGAGGCCCAGGGTCTTGCTGTGGCCCTTGGGGCTCCTAATACAACCTGCTTCCATTTCCTCATCTGCAAGATGATGATGGGGAAGGATAAAGATTTATAACGTCTGGGAGGCCCGGACATGGGCCAAATCACTGGGGTTTGCTTGTTCGTTCATCTCTGTGAAGGTCCTGCCTCTGGCCAGCAGCGTGTGCTGGAGGCGTCTTCGACACCTTCTCCCTCACCCGCTGTGTCTCATCCATGACCATGGCCTCACTATCCACTGTACCTCTCAAGGCCATTCCTCACTCATCTCCAGATGGTCCACCTTGGACCATCGTCTCTCACCTGGACCATTTGCTGCAATGGCTTCCCAGCTGGCCTCCCCACATCCACCCCTGCCCTCTGCAAATGTCCCCACCGACAGCTAGAGCTCAAAATGTAAAGCAGATCCTATTATCTTCTTGGTTTAAAACGTTGAATGCTTCCCATTGCACTTAGCATCGCCTGCAGGCCCTGGCTGTGCTGAGCCCTGCCCATTCCTCCTTCCCCCCCAGCCACCTGCCCTCTCAGCTCCCCATGCTCCAGTTTCATAGGGCGTTCCTCTCTCCAGCCACAGGGCCTTTGCACATGCTGCTCTCTGCCTAGCAGCCCCCGTCCACTTCCCTGGCTTCTCTTGTTTCTCTTGCTAGTTGCCTCAGAGCCCAGTCAGAGGATTCTTTCCGATCAGGAGCCCCTATCTTTCAGTCTCACATATGATGATTTACCCCTCTCTGGCACGTGGCCACAGTTGTGGCTTTGGATTGTGTGAGTGTGATTTTGGGGGGCTTATGCCCCCCTCCCCCCCATCACTAGCTGGGAGGGCATGAAGGCCCAGACCCCGTGTGATTTGCTCACCACTCTGGCCCCAGTGCCAGCCACAGGCCAGCAAATATATTCATTCACCAGACATTCCCAAAACTTCTCCCACCGCCTTCTGGAAGGACTCAGATTGATGGGGAGAACAGACAAGTAATGAGGCCAATAGGGAAGGCTTGTTCAGGGGCTCCTATGAGCTGGGCAGGCATTGTAACGTTATCATAGGTCATCATGTGAAACCCTATGGGGGAGATGCTGCTTTTCTCAGATAAAGGACTGACTGGGTCAGAGTGACCTGCCCAAGATCACATGGCCAGTCGGCCATGGAGCTGGATTCAGACGGAGTCCAGCAGGCTGCAGAGCCCAGGTCCCCACCACTGTGCTATGTGCAAGCACAGTTCAGTATGGTAAGTGCAAGGTGGCTCAGGTGGGCCGGGGTGTGATCCTCACTGGCAAGATGTCCAGAAGGTTCCTGCTTCCAGTTCCAAAGCCCGCCCTGTCCCAGGCTTGGCCTCAGCCTCTCCATCCTGAACAGGAGACGCAGAACTGGAGCCGCCTCTAGCGAGCTCACCCCTCTAGCCTCCGTCCAGGTTTCCCAGGGCCCTTTCAGCTCATTCATTTTGACCCCATCCTTGGAGAAGCGGTTACCCCCACCTGACCCCAGAGGGCAGCACTGGGCCCGGTGAGCCCATCTCCTACTGGATCACGATGTGAATAAAACCACACAGTGTTTTCACCGGCCACCTTCCCACACGCTCTCTCAAACGCTGGAATCACGTCGTTTTTAACAGGCATTCACATGAGAGCATGATTACAGGTTTTCAGCTTTTAAAAGATCCTCTGTTTGTATTAATGCTATTTTCTTCTTCCAAACAGAACAATGTGTGGCCCCAGCTCGTTTGTGGCCCTGGATGCCGGTGACGGCAGACGGCAGGGGAGAAAGAGAAATGGCCGTCCTGGCTCCAAAAGGACGGCGGGGTCGGGGGTCACGACACGGGAAACCAGATCCTGAGGCTCTTTGGCTGCAGAAGCCAATGGTTGGAAGCCTGAGTGTGTGTGTGTGTGTTTTCTTCTCTTTTTCTTCCCCTCTTGAAGCCTCAGTTTTCTTCTCTGCAAAATGGGCAAACTATGGTTTTGGCTTCCATTTCACCACGGTTCTCTTGGCAAAGGTCACTTTATTTTGATGACACTGGTGTTTCTGGTAATTCAGGGTCCCCTCACATTCTCCCCCTAGAGTATTCAGAGAACCTCGCTGATGCTGTGGCCTCTGCCTGCAGGCAAGGCCATTTCTCGGGGGGTCGGGGCTGGACTCTCAGCATAGGAGGGGTTTCAGAGACATTTGTTTTTTGGTTTTTTGGTGGTTTTTTTTTGCAGTACATGGGCCTCTCTCACTGTTGTGGCCTCTCCTGCTGCGGAGCACAGGCTCCGGACGCGCAGGCTCAGCAGCCATGGCTCACGGGCCCAGCCGCTCCGCGGCATGCGGGATCCTCCCGGACCAGGGCACGAACCCGTGTCCCCTGCACCGGCAGGCGGACTCTCAACCACTGCACCACCAGGGAAGCCCAGAGACATTCGTTTTTAATAAAATTCACCATATTCCATCACTCACCTTCGCCCAGAGCTGGTGGGTGAGAGGCCAGCACCCCATTATGTTACGTCATGTAAATGATTACGACAGAGACACCTGGAAAAAGGCCTTGCAGGTGGGCAGGGAAGATGCCCTGCGTGCTGTGGGCGAGTGGCGAAGGCCGGCTGGGAACTTGTGGGGATAGACGGCTTGGAGAGGTTGACGAGGCCTCAGGTGCCAGCAGCCCCAGGCAGGCAGGCATCTGGGAGCAGCAGGGCTCCCGGGAGGGTGTCAGGGCAAAGGCCAGAATGGCAGGGAGGGAAAGCACGGGGGGGCAGTCAGGGGACGAGGTGAAGCTGCTGGGAGGATCCAGGCCAGGGCCAGGCACAGGACGGCGAGGTGGATTCGAGACTCAGGAGGACTTGGGGAGCTGTGCGTGTGCGCGGGTGTCGGGGGCTGTGCATACATGTGTGCGTGCTGTCGGTGAGGGTGAGGGAGAGAAGTCTGGGTCTGGCTCCGCAGTGGGGAGGGTGTTCATACCGCCTGTGTCCTTCAAAGTAGGCAGAGGGTTATGGGGGCGAGGTGTAGGGGAGGGGCGCTCCAGGCAGAGGGAACAGCCTGTGCAAAGGCACAGAGGCCACCAGGAGACCCGTGATGGTGACTCGAGGCCAGGGAGTCAAGCGAGAAGTTGTACACAGGATGCCCAGAGTTGGGGCCTTTTATTTTGTGGCCTTGGGGAACCAGTGGTGATGGTTGCAGTGAGAGGAGAGAGAAAGCCCAGGGAAAGGGGGACAGGCAGGAAGAGAAAAGCTGGAAATAAGGCTGGTGGGAGACTCAGACCATCTCCAGGCAAGGGAGCCACGGCTCTGGGGACACGGGATCCCGCTCTCTTCTTGCTGCTGCTGCAGGAAGCCTGGTGCAGGGGCAGTGGGGAGGAGACCCGCCTGGAGGTGGCCTCCCGGGGACCAGCTGGGACTCTTGTTTCATCTGCTGACTCTGCATCTCGCCCTAGAGTGACCCGGTGACCCGAGGGCGGCAGGACCACGCAGTTGTGTAGGAAGGACCCGGGATTCAGCCCCACAACTACCAGCTGACCTCGGGGAGGGGTCTGAACGCTCCCGGCCTCAGTTTCTTATCTTTAAGGTGGGAGTAATATGCATCCCTTTCCCCCCAAATCGCTTCCTCCCTTGGGGGCTCCCTGTCTTTGAGATCAGCTCCCTTGACCCCCTAGATACTTCAGTCTCCCCAGAAGGATGTCCTCTCACTGCCTCTCACCAGCCCACCCAGCCTCCATCCTCTCCTCTCCATCCGCCTCCTCCTTACTGGCCTGGGTCCTCACGGGTCTCCCTGTCTCCTGCCCCTGCCTGTCCCGTCCGGTCTCTGTGCACAGCCCAGGTGAGCCTGTCAATCACAAGCCCCATCATTTCACTCCCTGCTTGCACACACCCTCCCAAGACCGCGTGCCCCTTCCTCCTCGGCATGCGAGCTCTCCCCGGTCGGACCCTGGCCTTCATCTCCAGTATCTTTGGATGTTAACCCCACTCCCACCCATGAGGGCCAGACTTGCCACACTCCTCATAGGCCCTGAAGGCACCTCCTGTTCTCTGCAGCTCTGGACTTTGCACATGTATCTCCCACATCCTCAGCCTGACTCACTCCACTCATCCTTAAAGACTCATCTCAGCCGTCATCTCTGGGTCTCCATCTTTAAGCCTCAGTTTATCCCCCTATAAAATGGGCATGATCTTATTTGCCCCTTGGAACCGGAGACAGATTTTGGGTTTTTTTGTTTGTTTGTTTGTTTGTTTTTTTGCGGTACGCAGGTCTCTCACTGCTGTGGCCTCTCCCGTTGCAGAGCACAGGCTCCACATGCGCAGGCTCAGCGGCCATGGCTCACAGGCCCAGCCGCTCCGCGGCATGTGGGATCTTCCCGGACCGGGGCATGAACCCGTGTCCCCTGCATCGGCAGGCGGACTTTCAACCACTGCACCACCAGGGAAGCCCAGATTCAGGGTTTTAATTGACTATAATCAGCTAAGTTAACTGAGACCAAAGAAGAAGGGACCTCAAATGCTAGTGGTACCTTGGCTGCATTAATAGAGGTATAGAGTCCAGACAAGGTTGGTGAATAGCCTTGCTTCGTCCATGATTGCCATACTGCACTGAGAGCCCTGAGATCATTTCCCATGACTTGCTTTTGGAGGGATATTGACAAAGCAGATTATCTCATTGATATTTTCACCCTGGTTCATTGAACGTGTTTTCCATTCATCAAGCATGTATATGCCACGCTCTGCACATATATTTTCACACTTAATCCTACAAACTGTCATGTCCTTTTACAGACGAGGAAGAACTCACAGTCTGTTTGGTATTGTAATAATGAAATAACGCCCATGGCAGGCAGAACAGTGTCCCCCAGAGGTGTCCAATCTCTAATCCCCAGAACTTGTGAATACTTACATTACATGGCAAAAGGGAATTTACAGATGTGCTTAATGTTAAAAACTTTGAGCTGGGGAGGTTATCCTGGATTATCCAGGTGGGACACGCTAATTACACGAGTCCTTAAAAGAGGAGAACCGTTCCCAGCCACGGTCAGAGAGACGTGACAGCAGAAGAGGGGTCAGAGAGTGGCTGGCTTTGAAGGTGGAGGGAAGCGGCCACGAGTCAAGGAGTGCAGGCGGCGTGGAGGGGCTGGAAAAGGCAAGGAAGCAGATGCGCTCCTAGAAACTCCAGAAGGGGGCGCCGTCCTGCCAACTCCTTGATTTTAGCCTAGTGGGGCCCAGCTCAGACCCCTGATCTGTAGAACCAGAGGACAGATCTGTCTGAAGCCACCAAGCTTGTTGAGCTTTGTTATAGCAGCAATGGGAATCGACTGTAATGCTTTAAATAGTCAGAATAGATATGATCATAGGAATTTAGAGACCGCGCGCCATATGCATGCAGTAGTGTAAGTTCCTAATGACAGGGCCCTTCCAATAGGTAGCCTGGGGGGTGGGCTCCCCGTGGTCCCTAGAGTGTGGCTGCAGAAGTACCATTGGGGGTGTCAGGGGATTCCTGCCCCCATGGGCAGGTGCTTGGACAGAGGGCCTCCTCTGAAGAGCCTCCGGAGAGCAGAGTCACAGCCAAGCGGCCCTGGGCTGAGACGATGGCTCTCCCGGCCGGCTAGGAGGCCTCTTTGCCACCCTGTTACCACCCACAGCGTCCTCCCCTTGGGTGATTTATTCTATATGCTTCCAGGACTCCATTACTTCAGAACGCTTCTATGTAACGCATTGAAGGAATTATTGAAATGTGTGATTACAGTGTGCATTGTAATATAAAACAAGTCTATTATATTCATTTGATGGAACTCTGCTCCATAATATCTATTCTAATATAAAAGATTCTGCCATTAGAGTGTTATATTGGGTGGTGATAATTGTCCGTCTTCACCCGGTTCCCATGCTTTCTTCATGATGATTCTGCTGGCGTGAAATCAGGATACCCGAGCTTCCGAGTTGGGAGGGCGATGTGGGGTCCTTTGGTCCAACCCTCCTTTAGACAGATGGGGAGGGTGGATCCTTGACGGATGAGGCGATCCATGCAAGGTCCAGACCTGGCAACGCCAGCATCTCCCATCCCAGCCATCGTCCTGCCCGTGGTCCCCAAATACCTTCTGGGGGAATTGGAACCCCTTCTGAAAGAATCTCATATACAAGCAGACCGAGGGGTCAGCTCTGCGGGAAGCCGGGACGGGCTACCCTGGGTCCTGACCACTTCGGAAGCCTGCTACACCTCCAAGCCCCTCTCTGAGGCCTCTCCACAAAATACTGGGGCTCCAGGGGACCCCCTTTTGCAAACCAGTGGCCCCACGCCTTCTTTGTCCAGATGGGGAAGTGCTTGCCAGAGATCATATCCCAAACTGGGCAAAGCTGGGATCAGCGCTCACGTCCTCTCACTGGTGCTCAGACCCCTTCTCAACACTCAATCATGGGCACTTGCTAATTATCCAGATGGGGGGCCCAGCCCTAGGGGCTGAGCTGTGGTGGGTCTGTGGGGAGATGCAGGAATCCCTAAAGGGCACGAGTTAAGACGGCTTCCTCCCGTCAGCCCTGACGGAGGCCTGTTCTCTGCGCGGTTGTCACCCTTCCATGGACACTCAGAGCTCCTTCTGTTCAGCAGCCGCTCTTCTGGGCCCTGGGGACACACAGTGGACAAAACAAAGACCTCTGCTTAGATTCTAGCTGTGAGAGCAGGACAGATGAGCAAAGCACCCTGTCTGTCCCAGGGTGAACATGCTACATCCCAGAGGGAGGGGCGCAGGCGGCTGGGTTTCACCCGCAGATGCAGGTGCAGGGAGAGGTCCTGTAAGCAGGGGTGGAGGAAGATGAGGGAGGAGGGAGGGAGCGGTTATTGGGGTAAGGCTCTCCCAGGCCGAGGTGACAGCTGCTGGAGCAATGCCCGGAGATGCCCGAGGAGCAGTGAGGGGGCACTCGGATGGGGGGTGGCGAATGGCATGAGATGAGCTCAGAGGACAGCAGGGCCCGGGAGGGGTTGGCCGTGACTCTGTGAGGTGGGCACACGGTGCAGGGTCTGCGGGGGAGGAGGGTGTGCTCCGACTTAGTTTTTTACAGCATCACTCTGGCCACTGGGCCTGGAGGCTTGACCCGCCTCTGGTCCAACGCTCTGGTTTTCCTACACAGCAGGGTGTGGCCACCCAGGGAGAATATTGGAGAAAGGAGGAGACCACTTGGTGTCCTGCCTGCTGCGTGTTGGATAACAGAACTTGCCCTTTCTCCTTCAGAGTGTTGCCATCATGACAACAGGGTGTTGGTGTCCCATCATCATCATCCTTGTTGCCTGAGCCTCCATTTTTGAGATGTTTTAAGTATATTCTCTCCCCATTAAGTCTCCCAGCAACAGTCCTGTGAATTGAGCTTCATCTCCTTTTATTTTGTACTCGAAGATGCTGTTCAGGGAGGAGAGGAGAACAGCCCGAGGTCACAGAGCAGGTCAGTGTGACCAGGACGGCCCAGAGGCAAGCTTACTTCTTGCCCTTGCTTCTCACTAAAGGGGGATCCCTGGGACGGTCACCCTCAGGCCACTTGGATTCTAGCAGTGAGAGGACATCCATCCCAGGCAGGTACATGTTATAGTGTGATCCGGGCAGAGCCACACACAGTCACCTTTGTCCCCTGGGGACTCTGGTCTTCCCACTGTAGCTGCCAAGGGATCTCTTCCGCTCCCAGGAGTCCGAGGGCATGGAAATGTGCCTTTCAAAGGGGCAAGGGGTGGTAGCAGGTATTTGCCGAGCTCACAGTGAAGGTGCAAAAGTTGTCCCAATCCCTGCATCTCCTGGACCTGTGCAGTAGCATGTGGGGAACAGAGAAAGGGAAAATGCTGCCTCCCAGTTCCCTGGTCATCTGCCTTGTCACTGGGCTCTCAAGCCACCTGACTTAGGCTTTGGTCCCTCCACCTCTGCTTGCGGCATTGGGGTGCACAGTGGTCAGACCCCAGCCTGTCTCTGCCCAGGGAGGCTCCCTTCACAAAAGCCCTCCTGGCCACGTGATTAACCCGTGCCGGTAAACTCCTCAGATTCACTGGAAGAAACAGATGCTGAAGCTTTCTTTGCAAAGCTCTACGCGTATAATCTCAGTTCTTACAACATCTATATGTAGTTGGTTTTAATCCCCCCATTTTGCAGAGGAGGAAATAAATCTGTGAGGTTAATTCACTTGCCCAGGGTCACATACCCAGTGAATCAAGGAGCTGGTCACGCTGCCATGTCAGGAATGTTAGCTGAACTGTGGACCAGAGGTGTGGCACGTTGGGCCGCTGATTTAGAACCCTTAACAGGCCATCGGAGCCCGTTATTCAAATGCAGCGACTTCTTCTTTACACTGACCGTCATCAAAGGCCACTGTTAACAGGAACCTGCATCTTCCTTTGTGCATCTGAAAAAGTTCCATCTCAAAGCCATCACCGTGCAGTGACCATGGAGCAGTCAATTGGAATTAAATCAGGAGCCAGGAGCGGGGAGAAGGAGAAGGTCATCTTTTGAAATGACAAAGAGGTGCTGTTCTCTCAGTTGGGTAGGCGTGGCTTTGGTAGCACCAACTGGGCTGCAAATTTTAATTCTAATCTCTGCAGCTGCTAATGTGCTTGTCACTTGGAGAATAGACACTAATTGACAAGCAACTAAATAAATAATGCGTAACATGAAAGCAAACACAAGCTGTAAGGGAGAAGAAACAATAGCAAAAAGGATGCAATTAAAAGTGCAAAGGTGGGGTGGGGGGGTTGAAGGGGGTTTTCTGCACTCCATCAGGGTGACATCAAAAGGCTTTAATGATATTTGTTTTATGGTGAAGGTACAGTTTGGAGTCACCTGAGCTCTTTTCCCCCTGCCGCCTTGCCAGAGATCAGAGGCGGTGCAGTGAGGGCAGGGGAACAGATTCTTCAGAAGGACTTGGAGAAACACAGGCAGCGCCAGAGGGGTGATGGGCCAGCCCCTGTCTTACAGGAGGACAGGCTGAGGCCCAGAGACGGAATGGGCACAACCAAGGTCACACAGCGCATCCCTGGGAGGTGTGGCCTCTGGTATGGGTGGAGCTGTGTCCCCCCAGAAAGATACTTTGATGTCCTAACCCCCAGTATCTCAGAATGTGACCTCAGTGGAAACAGAGTCGTTGCATCTTATGTAACTAAGATGAGGTCATACTGGAGGGGGGTAGGCCCTTAACTCAAGGAAACTGGTGTCCTTATGAGCAGAGGTGAGAGAGACATGGGGGGAAACACCAAGTGAAGACACAGTGACACACAGAGGAAGCCATGTGACAACAGAGGCAGAGGCTGGAGTGAGGCAGCTGCGAGTTAAGGAAGGCCGAGGATTGCCGCCACACCAGAAACTGGGAACGGACGGCAGGGAAGGATTCTACCCAGAGTCTCGTAGGGAGCCTGGCCCGGATGATGCCTTGATTTTGGACATCTAACCTCCAGAACTGTGAGAGGAGAAATTCCTGCTGTTCTAAGCCACCCGTTGATGGTATCTTGTTACAGTGGCCCTCTGGGGCCTGTGCTCACGCTACGCACTCGGCCAGAGTGACACGTGTAGACACGTGGCCCCAGTCTCAGCTCAGTCACAGCCTCTGAGATTCCCCTGGCTTATTCCACCCAGTTATCCCCTGATCACCGTATAGCCATGTCAGGTCATCTGTGTTCCCCAATTGTAATTTTTTATATAGTTCTTGCTACCTGGACTATAAGAGCCTTCTCAAATCACAATTCAGTTTGTTCGAGCACATCCTGAGCTTTTAACGAGATAGGCCTGAATCTTCCAGCCTCCCAGGTGGTCACCCTCTGGCCTCACCCCCATCGTCTTTCCTATCACTCCCTCCAGCCCAGCCCCCCTGCCCCTTGGCTTTTCCCCCAAACATGCCTGGCGTGCTCCCGCCTCAAAGTTTGGGTGCCCCGTCTGCCTGGAATGCCCTTCCCCAGCCTCTGTGTGGATTATTCCCTCACCTCCTTAGAGACTTTGCTCAGATGTCCCCTATCAGTGGGGCCTACGCTGACCCCTATACGACCACAACCTGCACCGTGCACTCCAGCTCCCACCAGCCGGCCTGAAGAAATCACCTAAATGCACAGAAATAGCGATCTGGCTAAATAAATTCTGGTAATCCATGTGTCATGTGGATTTATAGTCATTGACGTGAAAAGCTATCCACGACATGTGTGTTGTACTTGCTTGTTGTCTGTATCCCCTTCATAGCCTGTAGACTCCTTGAGAGCAGGGACCTTGTCTGTTTTGCCCATTTGAAGGGCACCTAGTGTGCACTCAGAAAACACTTGTTGGGTGAATGACGCTCCCCTGGGGAGACTGATACATGGAGCTTAAAGGGCTCACAATATCCTAGGGGACAACGTAAGCTAACAGCTCCAACTCCGGTGCCATGTGCACCAATAGATTGAATGGCATGGCCGAGGGAGTGGGTGAGCCCCTCTTTCTGGGGTGGCCAGAGGCCTTCGGTGGAGGTGTGGTCTGAGATGAGCAGGTAGGTGGTGGTAGGAGGGCCTGGCTGAGGGAACCAGCGTGCAGAAGTGTGGCAAGGTCTGGTCCCCACGCTGCTGTGGATACGTGGTGAGGTGAGGCTGTGTGTGACAGACACTGTTGTGGGAGGTGAGCTGGAGGAAGTGCGGGCTGCAGTCTGGAGGGCCTGGTATACCAGCCTCCTACTCGTGGCTCCCTCCTCCGGAAGGGGGAAGGGACAAGCAGGCAGGGACATTCCTGGGTTTCAGAACATGCACTTTTAGCCCCTTAGCCCGTGGTGTTTGGCATCACTGACTAGAGGCAGTTCCTGGACACATCAGGCTGGGCTCCTGTTTTCTTCCAGCTCTACAAGCTAATCTATGCCCGTCAGACCCCCTAGGGCAGCAAGTGACAGAAACTCCATTCAGACCAATTGGGACCACAAAGGAGGTTTATTGTCTGTGTGTCCAGCTGGGAGGCCACAGGTGGAGCCGGCCTGGGGAAGAGCTGGAACCAGGGGCTCACACAACTTAGCTTCACCTTATCTCTGTGTCTGACCCCCTCCCTGCTGGGGGGGGCTGGAGGTGGGGGACTCGGCCACAGCCGCTTTCTGGCTCACGCCTTCTCAGCTTCATAACCAGAGAGGAAAACGCTCTCTCCCAGCAGCTGTGGTGAGAAAAATCCCAGGGAAGCCCCTGATTGGCTTGAATTGAGTCATGGGGTCACCCTGTGAGCAGTCCCCGTGGCTGAGAGGAGGGTCCCAGCTGAAGCGAGCTCCTCTCATTTGGGTTCCTGGCTAGCATGTGGGGTGGGGAGGTCGGATGGGGGAGCAGACCCCCAAACAAGCAGATGAGTTTACCAGGAGAAGGGAGAAGGGGTAAGGGGCAGACTAAAACTGGAATCCGGCAGGACCTGTCCTGTCAGCATCTGGGTCTCAATCACAGGTCTTCGAGTGGAAATTTATAACCATCACCATTTCAGTTTCAGGATGAAGTGGAAGAGTTGTCAGATTTGGAGTCGGAGCCTGGATTGAAATCCTTTATTCCAACATGTCCGAGTAATGCCTCCTTTTCGGGTGTCAGTTTCCTCACCTGTAAAAGGGGATGGCAGGCCCTGCTTCAGAGGGTTTTTGTAGGGTCAGTGAGGCATGCACGGGGAAGCACATCATAAACTCTTGAGGGCTGTGCGTTTACAAGGCCAGCGCCTCAGTATCACCCCTTCCATGGATCCTGGGACGAGGGAGGGATGAGCTCATGGAACCACAGACAGCGGGGCAGGTAGGGGCCCTCAGGAGTGGATTAGTGGAATGTGTTCATCTCTCAGCAGGGAAACTGAGGCCCAGGAAGGGAGCAACTCATCTGAGGCCCCTGGTTCTTGGGCTTTCGGGTCTGACACAGCCCCAGGAAGGGAGAGCCAATGCGACAAACGTGCCGAGGCGAGTGCCTGGCATAAAACGAAATTGCTTATGAGAGAAATAATGCTAAAGGTAAACTAGACCGCACTGACTTCGTAATTTTAAAAATTAATTAAGAATAAAAAGAAGATGCATCTCGAAGGAAGGGAGAAGTCTAATTTTGACAGACAGTAATTAATTCCTCTGTTCAGGGATTCACGAACGGCCTGAAGTACAAATTGCTCCTTCACAGGACCTGAAACTCCCTGGGGCCCGTCTCAAGGCAATGCTGGGGGCTGAGGGCCCATCACAGGGAGGCCACTTCTAGGGACCAGTGTCTGGGACCCCAAGACTGACTCCTGACTGTACTGCTCCGACCATTGGAGTGGTGGCCCCGGGGGGAGTGACGGCGGGGCTCCCTCCCCCATCACGCCTCGGGCAGGCATGTGGGCCCTTGGCACTGAGTACCCTCTGTGTGCTGGGGCCGGGCCTGGGGTCGAGTGCTGAGTGCCCACTTGGAATTGGACAGAGCCTTTGCCCTCGCTGAACTCACAGTCAGATGGTACCATCCTTATAACACGGGCTACATGGGGGCTAGGATTGGGGAGGGAGGGGGGCTGGGAGGACACAGAGGTGGGAGGAGGCGCCTTCTGAATGAGTCCGCGATGATTAGGAGGAGAAACCGCATGACCTCTGGGAGCTGCTAGAAAGTGACCTTCTGGAGGTCATGCCACTAACACAGGATGCTCGTGGTAGAGCTGCAGCGAGACCCCAGGCCTGCCCTTCCCTAGCGCAGACCCTGGCGTAATGAGAGGTAGTGAATAAGTCCAGCTGGACGGGGGCGCCCGATGAGAAGTTGTGAACGTGGAGCAATGCCATCCCTTCTCCGACGTGAGCTCCACTTCCTGGCTTGGAGGATGGGCACTGGCTCCAGGATCTCTCTGGTGGGTCCTCTCTGGCCTCTAATCTCCTCTCGTGCCCCCTCCTCTTGCAGATGGGACAGATGGGGGACCTTAATTATGCAGATGCAAGGTCAGTAGGCACCTGATTCTCGGGGGTTAGGGTGGAAGGCAGCCGTTTATTTTGGGGGTTAGAAAACTGCACATTCACCTTCTGGGGCTGGGGGGCTGAGAGGGAGGGGCTTATGCACATAAGGAGCGCAGAGCCTTCTAGAAGGACATGGCTGAGAACTTCTGTTTCCGGAGATCGGAACATGGGAGCTCGGTCAGGGAGCTCTGGCGTGGCCCTGGGTGAGGATCAGACACAAGGGGGGGGGGGCCTGTGAAGTAACGCTGCCCTTTGGGGAAGGGGGACTGTCCCTGTGCGTAGGTGGTGGTGGCATCCCTCAGGACCCACCGCCTAGCGTCACGGATGTGGTACCGGAAACCAAGGGAGCTGCAAGGCTAAACCCATCCATTACGACAACACATACACATGAACAGATAAAAAAATGTCAGGCCGAGAGATCAGTAGTGAACAACTAGGAGATCTAAAATATCCAACATTAGGAGCTTGATTAAACAGATTTTGGTACCTGGAGTATTACGCTGGTAAAAACAATTTTTAATGGAGTGAGGATACACTCACAATATAGTGTTGAATGGAAAAAGCAGGGTGCAGTATATGACATGATTTCAGAGGTGTTAGTAGAACAGCACGGAAGCCGCCAAAATGTGAACAGGGTTTGTATCTGGATTGTGGGATTGTGGGGGACTTTTATTTCCTTTATCTTTCAACGTTTTCTGCAATAAGCAATATTACTTATATTACAATAAAAAATTACCGTAAACAATTTTTAGAATAAGAAAAAAAAAGCGTAAAAGTTTACAAAAGGAACCTAACCCTACATAACTTGTAAATGATACTATCTCAGTATAAAGCCATTACAGTGGATTTTCTTACTGTCTCTCCAGAGGCACAGGTCACCTGAATTTATATCCTGCTACCTTAAAAAGTCCCCTTTGCCACTTCATGAGGATGGCATTTATTTTTATTCTCTTCTTTTTAAAAAATTTATTTATTTAATTTATTTATTTTTGGCTGCGTTGGGTCTTCGTTGCTGCTCACGGGCTTTCTCTAGTTGCAGCGAGCAGGGGCTACTCTTTGTTCTGGTGCACAGACTTCTCGTTGTGGTGGCTTCTCTTGTTGCGGAGCACGGGTTCTAGGCGGGCAGGCTTCAGTAGTTGCGGCATGTGGGCTCAGTAGTTGTGGCTCGCGGGCTCTAGCGCACAGGCTCAGTAGTTGTGGCGCACGGGCTTAGTTGCTCTGCGTCATGTGGGATCTTCCCGGACCAGGGCTCGAACCCGTGTCCCCTGCATTGGCAGGCGGATTCCTAACCACTGTGCTACCAGGGAAGTCCGAGGATGGCATTTATAAAACCAAAAAAAAAAAAAAATTGTTTTTATAAGATAGTAGAGCTAAAAGAAGAGCTAGCTAGAAGGGTGCCAAACCTCATAGAAAGAGTGAGGAGTGGCAGGAGGAGAAAATGACGGCAATTTCGGCCGAGTGACAATGATTGCTGGGATAGGTGTTTCTCCCCAGTAGTTAGAAGGGGCTGCAGTGAATCCTTCAGGCTCTCTCACCCTCACCACCTGGGACTATAGCTTGCATTTGTGGGGTGGTTGGGGTAGAATTAGGGGTTCAGTCTGTGGTCAGAGAACAGAACCAGTTTGACCAACCCAGGGAGCAAACCAATCGTCATAAAAAAGAAAACCCGGTGTGGCTTACAAAGTGTATTTTCATCTGTTATTTCAGCCCTCTTCACAACCCCAGCGGATGGCCCCCACTCTCTTTGGGTACCAGAGCTGAGGTCAGGGTGGTTAAGAATCGCATCTAAGTTGCACTGCTCCTGGATGGCAGAATGGAGCACAGATGGGTAACACCTTAGGGTCATCACGTGGGTTGTTGTTCTACCTCTTTTTCAATGCCAGTGAATCCCAGATCCTCCTAGAAGATTCCTTGGATCAATACCACCCATCAGCACAGCACGTGAGCCAGATGGCTGCCCAGGGCATTTTATTTATTTATTTTAAGCAAAAGGGGAATTCACTGAGTAGGATAACAGAAACCGGAACATGATATAAACTTCAGCACATCTAGGGACTCACTAATGTCATTTGCCCTGATTTGCTTCAGCCTGTACTCGGACTCATGCCCAGTAGTAAGAAGATGGACACAGACAAGCCCAGGTTCACATTCCCCCAACTTGACAACCCTGGCTAAGAGTTGGTATCTTCCCCAAGAGTGCTGACCAAGAAGTCCCAGGGGAGGTTCTGATTGGCCAGACTGACCACCCCCATAGCCAAAAGGATAGGTCAGTCCCACCTTAACCACACAAGTGGATAATCGCCAAAGAAAGAAGGTATCTGAAACCAGACAAAAACAGATATGTACCAATAACTGAAGTCTTTAAGTATTATAATTCTATTTCTTGACTTATGTCCTTCAGTCAGTATCTATTTCCTCTCTGCTAAGAAAAATGAGAAATTGAGCACAGTTTACTATCTTTCACCTCTTCTTTCCTTTACTGAATTTTGTAGTTATGGTATTATTCCGAATTCTTCTACAGATCGCCTATGTAACTTTTAATACCATACTAAGTCTCTATTTCTTGATTTATTCATTTTGAACTATAAGTATTGATCTCTGCTATGAAAAATAAAGAAATCTTTTATTTGTTTTGTCGGTGGTCTTATACTTTCTTCTTCTCCTGCACACCCCCCAATTCTTGTTAAATAATTCTTCTTACCTGGTCAAACTTCATAACATTTCCATTCTCTCTGTTACCATAACGGTCGTTCATGATTTCTCTATAGGTTGGTTCTAAAATCTTAAACCCAATAAAATGCCATTTACACACTTTAGGCTACGGAAGTATTCACCGCAGAACTAAGTGATGTGATTAGATCTATAGGGAAGAGAATGTAATCCTGTGTCTTGAAAGCTTTGCTGCTTCGTTAAGGAATGTTCTAAACACCAGGGCCAGTGGATTCTCCTGTAATTTTGTTTGCACTTTCCCTGATCCTAACTTATCCTGAACGGCCACTGTTTCCCATGTTTACTCTTTTTCTCTTTCCTAAGTTTGTTTAACATAAAATTTACTATTTTAATTACTTTAAAGTGTACAGCTAAGTACATTCACCATGTTATGCGTCCATCACCACTCTCTAGGTCCAGAAGAACCCTTTCATTGCTTCAGAAGGAAACCCTGTACCCATTAAACAATTATTCCTCATGCCTCTCTCCCACCAGCCCCTGGCAACTACTAATATCCTTCCTCTCTCTGTGGATTTGTCTATTGCGTGTGTTTAATGTAAATGGACTCGTGTGATACGTGGCTCTTTGCATCCGGCTTCTTTCATGTGACATAATGTTTTCAAGGTTCATCTGTGTTGTAGCGTGTAACACTACTTCCTTCCTTGTTTGTGACTGAATGGTATTCCAGTGTATGGATAGACCACATTTTGTTTATTTACTCAAAAATTGATGGGCGTCTTGGTTGTTTCCACCTTTTGGCTATTGTGAATAGTGCTGCTATGACCTTTTGTGTACAGTATCTGTTTGAGTCCCTGCTTTTAGTTCTTTTGGGTATATACCTAGGAGTGGAATGACTGGGTCCTATGATAATTCTATGTTTAACTTATTGATGAACTGCCAAACTGTTTTCCGCAGTGGCCGCACCCGTTTACATTCCCACCAGCAATGTACGAAGGTTCTAATTTCTCCACATCCTCTATCCATCCTCTTGCCACCACTTGTTATTTTCCGGTTTTTGCTGCTAGCTGCCCTTGTTGGTGTAAGCAGTAGCTCTGGTTTCGATTTGCACCTCCCTAACGACTAATGATGCTGAGCCCCTTTCCATGTGCTTATTGATCATTGTGTATCTTCTTGGCGGTAGTAGCAAGTCCTTTGCGCATTTTTAGATTGGGTTGTTTGTCTCTCTGTTGTTGAAATATTTTCAAAAATATTGTTATTTGGCTGTAAAAGCATCTTAATATACATGTTTTTAATTTGGGGGCAGAGTGGTAAAATCCTGAGTTCCTGGGAATCATAAAATATCTTTCTTTTGCCCTCCCCCTAGTTAATAGTTTGTATAGAATCCTTGGATAAAAACACTTTTCCTTAGAACCTGAAAGCTGTGACAGGCTGAATAATGCCCCCCCTCCCCCCAATACCCAGAACATCCCGGAAGCCATGAATATTACCTTTTATGACAAATGGGACTTTGCAGATGTGATCAAGGATATTGAGATGGGGAGACTGCCCTGGATTATCCAGGGGGGCCCTAAATGTAACCACAAGTGTCCTTATAAGAGGGAGGCAGGGGGAGATCTGTTTACAGAGGAAGAAAGCAAGATGCTACCTGCTGGCTTTGAAGATGGAGGAAGGGGCCCTGAGCCAAGGAATGTGAGGAGAGAAGCTCTAGACGCTGGAAAAGGAAAGCAAGGAAATATGTTCTTCCCTAGGGTCTCTGGAGGGAGCACAGTCGGACACCTCGCTTTCCACCCTGTGAGACTGATTTCAGACTGCTGGCCTCCGGACTGTAAGAGAGCACACTTGTGTAGTCTTAAGCCTCCGAGTTTGGGGTGGTTGGTCACAGCGGCCATAGGAGGCTCACTCAGAGGCACAGCTCTACAGCATCCAGGCCTGCAGTATCCAGTGGGCAGCTAGCATCACTGGGTTCTGTGTTTTTGCTCTCTGAAGCTTTTGAAATGTTCTCTGTATCTGAGGAGTGCTGAAACCTCACCAGGAGGCGTCCCGTGTCTGTCTTTTTCATTTATGCTGCGTGGCCTTGTGCTCTCTGTTCTTTGAGACCACAGCTTCCCTCCGACATCCAAATGCAGCCCTTTGACATATAATCTAATGATGTTCTTGTGCCCAGGGCTGGCATGGCTACTTGCATTTGTGACACGGCCCCAGGAGCGTCTCTCCTGAGGCAATCGCTGCTGTCTCTGACCATGGTTTCCTCTGTCAATCCGTCAGGGCATTGCTTTTTTCCTTCAGACATTTTCAGATAAATGCAAAAGCCGTGAATAGTACAATGAGCTCTCGTATATCCATATCTGAATTCAACAGTTAGCGATATTTGTCTCTATTTGCTTCGCTCGCCCTTTTCTCTCTTCTCTCTCTCTTTGTTAAATCAGTGCTATTTTCCTTTTAAATCGGTGCTTTTCAATATTTAATGTGCTAAGAAATCACCTGGGAATCTTGTTAAATTCCAGATTCTGATTTAGTAGGTCTGTGATGGGGCCTGAGAATTTGCATTTCTAACAAGTTCCCAGGTAAAGCAGCTGGTCCTCCAGGGTTGCACCTGAGCGGCAAGTCTCAGACATCATGAATTTCAGCCCTATATACCTTACTTAGTAGATGCCGCTAAGATGCACAGAACTGGGGCACCTCTGAAATAAACAAACATGCACACGTGTATTTGCTTGGTTCACATGTTGTTCTGTCCTTTTTTTCTACTAAATTATATCTGCTCCTTTAAGGAGCAGATAGGAGATATAGCACCCGCTCTTTCCTGTGAATCTTGTAAGGAGTTTCTTCCCCTGTCATTTCTCCCACAGGACCTTCCCTTTGACCTGGGAAGATTAAGGAAATTCTCTCTTTATCTGCACTCCCACGTACATGGCAGCATTGCTCACCATAGCCAGCATGTGGAAATAACCCAAACGTCCACAGACAGATGAATGGAAAAGGAAAATGTGGTGTATACATAAAGTGGAATATTATCCAGCCTTAAAAAAAAGAAGGAAATCCTGCCACTTGCGACACGGATGAACCTCGAGGACATTATGCTAAGTGAAATAAGCCGGTCACAGAGGAACGAATATTGCATGATTCCACTTCTAAGAGGAATTTAAAGTAGTCAAGCTATGGCTTGACTATTTTAAATTCCTCTTAGAAGTGGAAGAGTGGCAGTTACCAAGGGTTGGGGGAGGGCGAAATGGGGAATCTGTTATTCCATTGATACACAGTTTCAGTCACACAAGATGAATAAATTCTAGAAATCTCCTGTATGACAGGAGTTAACAATACCTGTGATCAATAACCAATAACAGCGCCTGTAGTTAACAATACCGAATCGTGCGCTTAAACATTTAAGAGGTTAGATATCATGTTAAGTGTTCTTACCACAAAAAACCAAAAACAGGCAAAGAAAGAAAGGGACACAAGGAGCCTTTTGGAGGTGATGGACCGCTTCATTATCTTCCTTGTGGTGGTATCACAGGTGCATGCATACTGCCAAACTCATCAAATTGTATACATCAAATATATGCAGTTTTTTAACCTCAGTTCAGCTGTTAAAAAAAACCAACACTTCTCTTGTGGACAACAAAACCTTTCTCTTTCCTCATGATTGCCTTGCCCAAGCCACTGCTGTTCTGTTCTGAAATGGCAAACACCAAGTCCCAGGGTGGTGGAGGGGGCGTGGTTTAGAATGTGTGGTAGAGGGGGTGTGGTTTAGAATGTGTGGTGGAGGGGGAGTGGTTTGGGCGGTGAGGATCTGAGCAGGGCTGTTAGGAGTCATCCTTTTAGCCATTATTGCTTTGGTCACTCCTGTGCTCGACTCTGGAACCGGCTGCTCTCAGTTTCCCTTCCGCACTGCAGGATCCGGGCTCCCCACTCCGTGGTTGGTCTCTGTTTCAACAGGCAAAGGAAGGGCTCAGAAAGAAAGTTGGCTCCATCACAAAAGAGATGAAATAATCTCTTGGGAACTTCTTGTCTAAATCCAGACTTCAGAAAGGACATCAAGGGTCACCCTTTCCCTCTCCTGAATGATTAGTACTTTCAGATCCAGTGACCCATCCGTGGGCGCGCTGCCAGGCTTGTGGCAGCAGCGGAAGACAGTCCTGTCCCCTGCCCTTGTTGAGTTTCCCCCTGGGCTAAGGAGAAACACATTTCACGTTTCTCTGGACCACTGGGTAGCAGGGAGCTCTCCAGCATTCTTTGCAGTGTTTGGGACATAAAGATGCTTAGGAAATATTTGATGAATAAATGAGTGTGCTTTTATATTCTTCTTCAAGAAATGGTTTGGGACCTCTGGAAAACAATTGCTGGAGAAATGAAGAAGAATATTGTTCAAAATTCAGAGGATGACGAGGTCTCTGAAAAGTGTTTTCTCTTGATCCAGAGGAAAATTTTAGAATCTTGTGAGGAACCTCATGTAAATGCAAGGAGAGGGTGGTTTTTATGAAATTAGAGCAAAATCATAGGGAGAGGAAGCTGAGATGAACAGACACCTCGATAAAATATAAGAGAGATGGATGAGATAAGGAAGATTTACAAGGGACCCACAAGGCGATAGAATCGTTACGATGTCCCGGGAAGCATCACAACAGCCGAATCGACTGGCTGGAAAATCAAGTCGGGGGCGTGGAGGACAATCTTAAAGGTCTCCCTTAGAAGAGTCAGAAGAAAAGGATAAAAACAGAAAAGACGGGGCAATATCGATATGACGGTACTTCTTGAGGAAAGAGCAAGACAATTGGCACCAAGGCAGAATTTAAAGACAGACAGTGCAGGTCAGAAACGTCCCCTCCTTCCTGACCAAGCCAGTGGGCAGACCCCGGGTAATGTGTTGAATGACAAGGAGAAAGATCAAAGCCATTAACATGCAAGGATTCTGACAGGAGAAAGTGACACACCTAAGAGGTGACCCAGCAATGAACAAGTCGGGCTGGCTTCAGACTTCCTCTGAGAAAACAAACTAGCATCTACAGAGTCATGGCCCAGTGATTTTCTGTTCTTCCGAAGAATCTTACGTAGAGAAAGGCAAACTGTTTCTGCAACTGTCAGATAGGGCTAGTAAGAGTTCTTCCCTATAGGATTGTTAGAGCACCTAGTGAAATATGCATGGATTTAGACACTTAGAACGGTGCCCAGCCTGGGGTTTCATTCATTCTGATTGGCCTGGTGCTCTCCATACATGAAGATGCTGACTTCACTGGGGCCGTGTGGAGTGGGAGGCATCTTGGACATCCCCAGATGTCCAGAGGGTTACTGGATCCCTGGGTTTGGAGCTCAAGAGAGAGGTCTGGGGAGGAGATGGTAACTAAAGCTGGAGGGGCAGATTAAATCACCAAGAAAGTGTGTCTGGTGCAAGAAGAGGTTGCAGGAGGACCACCATTGTGATGAGCAAAGGGCGACCTGAGAAGGCCTGAGCCCAGCCTGCGGTTTAACGTGGGTTCTGTTCTTGGCTGTGGAGCCCGCCAGAGAATCGAGGTCAAGAAGTTACTTGACCCACAACAAATATCTCCTGTGGAAGTACCTCTGCCATATGGAAAGGCCCAGGAAATGCCCTAAATCCTTGCCCACTGCAGGTGGACCTCACCAAGGCCCCTCCCCTACCCGGAGGGGAGGTAACCTGCTGGTATCCGGGGAGGCCCTGACTTTTATTTGGGATCAATCACCGGTAACTCTCCTTTTGTCGATAAGGATGTCTCCCTGCTCCTTCCAGATTAGGGCAGACTAATTGGGACTAGAACATTCAGTGTTTGAAGATTGTATGATTAGGGAAATGTACAAATTCAATTTTGCCCGGCCAGATTCAATTCTGCTCTAATCAGAGAGATAGAAAACTCCAGTGTGATCATGACAGGGAAAATGTCTTTGCTTAACACTTCCTGGGAGCTGAGGCCTCTGGACCGGCCTTGCCAGGGCTGCGGGAAGGGCAAGGGTTTGGTGGTGCTTGTTTACCTGATCTTGATACGTTGTCAATATCCTCTTTTCCTGGACAGCCTTTGAATGATGCCTCTGGCAGAGCTTGGAACGTGATGGCGAATAGTGTCATAGGAAGAACTCATCCCTCTGCTTGGCTCTGAGCTGGCCCAGCTTTGCATCCTGCCAGCGCCTCTGGGTCCAAAGATGAGTCCGAGCACCTGGTGGCAACCCTCTGGGCTGAGGGGAACACTGCACAAGGAGTGATGACCAAGGCTGGCAGAGAGTGCCTTGACCCCCCAGCCTGTGCTCCATGTACCTCCCTCTCTTTGTCTTGCTGTTTTCTCCATTAGTAATGCCCTTTCTCCCCTGCTCCACCTGGTGACCTCTTATGCATCCTTCAAAGCCCACTCAAAATGTCCCCTCTGAAGGCCCAGTCATCAATTCCCCCAGACAAATCAGGTCACGCTGCTCTGTCCCATCATAGCTCAACATCAGTACCTCTTGTCACACATCTGCTTTTCTCAAGGAAAAAACTAGTTAGATTGAACTCAGGCCATTTCTGTCCCATCTAGCTGGGGCCAAGCTCAGTCTTAGAAGGAAACTGAGGCAGACACCATTCTACAATGTTGGCCATGCTGGGGACCAGGGAGACCCTCAGGCCAGGGTCATATGATCATGTGTCATATGATCTTTGTGTCATATGATCCTTTGTGTCATATGATCATGGTCCCCTCCAGCTGCAGGCCTGACCAGCCAGGACACTGGGTATCTGCTAGAGTGGGTTAATGGACATAAAGGCCTTGGCTTTTGGTGAGGGATAGGCTCCTATCTTTGTGTTCAGGCCACTGAGAAAGGATAGGGAATCTGGGCCCAGGGTGGCCATGGCATGTGGCTGGGTTGGGTGGCAGTACCGATGGGGTAAAAACTGTGAGCCCTGGAGCCAGACCGTGGGTATGAGCCCTAGTGCTACCACTTCGGGGACTTCCTTAAGCTCTCCAGGTCACGGTTTCCTCATCTGTAAGATGGGGATGTCCACAGGCTTTCCTTGTAGAAATGCTAGAGGATTAAATGAAATTGCAACGTGAAGCTCTTAGGACGGCTCACAGGTCAACACTCAGTAGTGCTGGCCTCAGCAGCAGGGGATGTTTGGACTTCTCTGTGGAGAGGGATCAGTGTCAGAAGTGGCAGGAACGTCTTCAGGAGGGATCGTTTGAGATTCTGGGTTCCAGCAATGTCGCTTTGGGCCCAGAGACGCAGTGTGTTCTGGAATTGGGGAAGGGGCCGAGGCACATGGCTACTTTCTGGGAGCGTGGGAAGTGACTTAGCATTCTGACATAGGGTCAACCCTCAAGGAGCGCTTACTCTCTGAAAAACGCCTTGTAAGCCCGTTTGTAACAATCTTCACAAGAACCTCGGGATATCTCAGTAGTGCTGGAGACCCATTTTGCAGATTGGGAAACTCAGGAGATCTGATCACCAGTGGGGATGGGGGTTGACACCAGGATGCCAATGCAGGTCTGACCAACTCCATGTGTCTCAGGTGTTAACACTCCAAATCTTTGATCGCCTTTCATATTCCCAGGGGTCCTGACCATTGGTGCGATGCTGCTCATTTACCGTTGAGAAGACTGAGGCTAGAGATGATCCAGTGCCATTCAGTCCATGAGCTGCAGGACCAGGATTTGGTCCTAGGCCCCCGATCTTCATCTTTGAGGCCACCAGGCAGCTGAAGGGGAAGGGCCGTGGTGCTGATGGGGATCCCCTCTTCCCACCTTGCTTGGGGACCCAGGAACCTGACTCACGGGTGACAGGAGCACCTTTCCTATGGCGAGTCATGTACCCAGATAAGCATTAGCCTCTAATGCCGGCCCCAGGATCATCACTGTGGCACCATTGCTTTATGTCTTCTGAAATTTAATGACCTATGAATGATACCAGATAATTTGCAAATTTGACATAATCAGCACCGGCCAATTCCATTCAGTTATTTGTTAGTAAACACCAAGACCCCCAGCTGGAGTTTTACGCTTCCAAATTTGAAATAAAAAGCTGAGGGGCTGAATAGAATGCAGTATCTGAATATTTATAACGAACTTCATTTTGGCAGGCTTGGTGACACCCAAGGTTTACTTGCAGTTCATTTGCATTGTGAATTTTTTAAAAAATAGTAATTATCTGCAAAGGGTCAAATATTTGATTTATCTATATAATTCAATTTCTCAAAGGCCTTTGGGATTCAACTGAACGCCCTTGTAACATCTTCATTGAAAAAGAAGATTAATTATGCTTACATGGAACTTAATTTGGCTTATCAGACCTTTAATATGGCTGTGATCGTGAATGCATTTAAATTTAGGATTACGCGGGTGATCCGGTCCCTTATTTGGGAGACTTTTAATATTTGTCATTATTTTTATGCATATCATTTTTCCCGCCTGTTCAGGAAAATTAAAATGTCAGTTCTGAAAGAAAGAAACATTATGTATTGACATTGGTAATTATGTTTTGGTATTTAAGGATGCATAAAAAACAGCACACAGAGCCTCAAATATAAATTTGCAGTTAATACCCTCAGAAGGAAACTGGAGCGCTTTGACTTGACTCACTAAATTGGAAACAGGCTCTCTCTGGGGTTGCTGGGATCTAGGCACGTAGTTCGTATTGGCATTCAAGGATGTTCAAAGGTTTGAAGGGCCACAGGAACTCTGGCTTTAGGGTCAGGAGGCCTGGAGTTTCTCTTTGTCACTAAAGTATTGTGTGACGATGATCAAATCAAAAGCCCCTTCTGAGCCGCAGTTTCCTATCTGTGAATGGTAATCATTTGCTCAGTTGTTCTTGCTCACTGGACTGTCAGTTCCTCGGTGGCAGGGCAATATCTCCTTTAGTCTTGAACCTCCAGATCTGTCAGCACAGTGTCTGTGGCATGTGGGCGATGTGAAGGGCTTTGACCCTGAATGAAGGCAGTGGAGTTGGAGATAGTAGCGATTGTGAACTAGAGTTTGGCTCTGTATCAGTAAGCTATTGCTGCATAACAAATCATACCGAAACGTAGTGGCTTAAAATGAGAACTAGTTATTAATTTTCAAGACTCTGCAGGTCACTTGTGCTATTCTGCTGATCTGGGCTGGATCGGCTCATCCTGGCTGGGCTTGTTCACATAGCTTGGGTCAACTGGCAGGTGGGCTGGGGGCTGGCTGGTCTAGGATGACTTTGGATGTGATGCTTCATGTATTCTGTAATGTAGAAAACATTACGGAAAGACCTGAACGAGCTTTTCGGCCAACCCAATATCTGCTCATTCTCCGGCCAGCTAGTCTGGGCTTGTTCTCATGGCAGAACAGGGGTTTGCGGGAGGAAGCAGAAGCATTCAGGTTTCAGCTTGCATCTGGTGTGCTACTGTCTCATGGGCTAAAGTAAGTGATATGGCCGCACCCAGAGTCAGCGTGGGAGGGACTTACAAAGGGGGAGGGATCCAGGGAGGCAGCAAAACTTGGGGCCAGCAAAGCAGTCAACCTACCCCAGGCTCCATCTTCCTCCATCTTCACCCTGCCACTGCTAGTTATGTGAGCAGAGGCATGGGCCTTGAAACTCTGTCACAATCTCTTCATCTGTCCAATCTGGCAGAGATGTGATGAGGTTTAAGTGAAGCAAATGTATTTTAAGTCTTTGGCACCAGGTACATGGTGGCTGTCCAGGATACCTTACCTGACAGATAACTATCGAAAGATGGGCACTGCAGGTTTGTTTATAAGCGTTGGAAATCAGAAACTACCTAAATGCCCATCAGAGGGGGCCTAGTAAAATAAATCAGGGTGCACCCATGTAATGGAACCCTTTTTGTCCCTTAATTCAATAGATCAATATACCAGTGTGGAAGGCTGTCCACGATAGATGGTTGAGTGGAGAAGAAAGCAAGTTTCAGGACAACTTGCAATGTATGATGCCATTTCTGTCTGTGTGTGAAATGTCAGCCATATGTTTATCCTGGTTTATAGAGAAATGTCTGGAAAACTATGCTCTAAACTATAAATAGTGGGATTTAATACTTCTAGATGTCTTAAATTTTCATAATGAATGTGCATTATTGAGAATGCCTGCACTTTCTGAATGGAAAAAGAAAAAAATTAGAGAAAAGTTGTAGGTAAAGAACATTAAAAAATGCTGGCTTTTAGGTTCTAAGTTATCTGAATGATTGATAATAATATCTAGTAATAATAAAGATGATAAACTAATATAAAAATGATAACAGCTACCATCTATCGAGGACTCATTATATGCTGAGTACTTCACATCCTGAAAGGTAGGTGGCTTCCCATTTTCCAGGTGAGGAAACTGAGTCTCAGAGCAGAAAAGTAACTGGCCCAGATGAGAGCCGCTTCCCCAGGGCTGACTGTCGGACCCCTGCCCCTCATGGAGAGGCCACGCCACATTGGCTTGTAAAGCAGAGGTTCTCCATGCCTGGCCGCCCATCAGAAGTGCTGAGTGGCTTTTCCAGATACAGATTCCTGGGCCCCACCCTATATTCAATGAGCCGTTCCTCTTTTGAAAGGGGACTCAGGAATCTGTATTTTAACATGTGCCCACAGGGATTTTGGGGCAGTCAGCCTGGCATTAAGGAACTGCTGCCCTAATTCCCTTTGTCATGTCTGGTGGCTCAGTTGATCTTCACAACACAACACCCAAGGAAATGAGCAAAAGGTAGATTGACCATCACCGTCCATTTTACAGATGAGGAGACTGAGGCTCAGAGAGAGGAGGTCACTAGCTCAGAGTCCTGGAGCTGGGAAATGGGATGTAAGCCCCGGCCTGACTCTAAGCATATGTTCCTCACAATGGATGGGCTGGTATGTGGGGAAGGCCTTTCTGAGGGTGACAGGGAAGGAGGGACATTTCTGGATATTGGGGGCCACCTGGTAGCCTGTGGTGGCCAACTGCCCTCCTCCCTGGGCCCTGGCTGTTGGAGTACAGATGGCAGAGTCTCTGTGGCCCATTTCTCTGCCAGGCATTTGGAGGCTGAAGCTGGTGTGGAGCTGCGGTGGGATTATTGGCTTTACCTGCAGTCCACTGGGGGGACCCCCCCTCAGATGATCCCAAAGATCCAGCCCAATAAAATGGGGGTGAGAAATGGGCCCTAACTGGGCCACTTCTTCCTCTCTCCCTTCCCGGCTACTGGAACTCTGACGGCGCTTGCTCTCTTCCTCTTTTCAGTTTCTTGCTTCTTGGCTTTTATTAGCAAATTTCAGGGGAATAGGTTTGCCGGGGAAATGATAAAAGTGACTGTAATCAGAGAACTTCGAGCCATCATTGAAGATATGGGTGCCCGAGGAGTCTCCACCTGCCTTCCCGGCCGTCATAGCTGGAAGGAGACAGCTGCTTGGGGACATGGGACTGGGGACACAGGCTGGACTGGCAGGAGGCCCTGCAGGCCTGGGAATGTCTCCTGTGTCCCCCCAAACCTCAGAGGGAGTCATCCACCACCACTTCCTCTGTCTCAGGTCTGGGGGCCAAGACATGTCTCCTGGTTTCTTCCCCAGGACGAGGAGCCCCATGATGGCAGCTCCTTTGTCCGCTGTCTTCCAACAGAGCTCTTGTCTCCCCTCAGCTCCTAAGGATCTGTTCACAGTTATTTTGTTTTATTTTATTTTATTTTAGTTTAGTTTAGTATAGTTTAATTTTTGTAACAGCTTTTTTGAGATATATACCATACAATTTACCCATTTAAAGGGTATAATTCAATGGTACAACTGAATGGTATTCACCAAGTTGTGCAACCATCACCTTGTCAATTTTCAAATATTTTCATCTTCTTTAAAGAAAGCCCGTTATCCTTTAGCTGTCACCCTCCAACCCACCATCCCTCCCAGCCCTAGGTAACCACTAACCTACGTTCTGTCTTTATAGATTTTCCGGTTGTGGGCATTTCATATAAATGGAAGGATACAATACATGGTCTTTGGTGACAGGCTTTGTTACTTAGCATAATGTTTGCAAGTCGTGGCATGTGTCAGTACTTCATTCCTTTCTATGGCTGAATAATATTCCATTGTTTTGATAAATGGTTAAATATGCTATCATTTATTTTATCTTAGAAATATTTTTTTCTTCTTGTTCCTCCAAAGATTTACCAATCACAAAATGCAAAGAATACTGTCAGATTAAAAAAAAAAGAAAGAGAGTATATCTGAGAATTTTTCATCAGAAGAATATTGCAGAAATGGGAAAAATAATTGCACCAGGAATTCCATGGCAGCTTGCTTTGTAATTGTCAAAATGAGAAATCACCTAAATGCACAGAAATAGGGATCTGGCTAAATAAATTACGATAATCCACAAATCATGTGGATTTATAGTCATTGACATGAAAAGCTATCCATGACATGTAGTTGAGTCGATTATACAATCCCATTTTTATAAAATTATATTTTCATTTCATGACCATCTGGAAGAATGTTCACCGAAATGTTCACATGAACATCTCTGAAGGGTGGAATTTCAAGTGGTATGTATGTATTTTTGTTTGGGGGGAAAAAGAGTAAGGAAATTGGAACTAGGAGTAAATAAATGTAGTGACATAAGATATACCCAAGGGAATGTTTGTTCCCCCAAATGTATACTGGGGAGTCCTCTGCATTTGTGGAAAGGCCCTCTACATTGTCCCCTCTCAGTGAGCCCTAGAAAACTGATAGGGCTGGATGATTAAATTTATACATGGCTCTGAGCTCCCCGGCAGCCAAAGCAAAGAGGGCAACGAGAACCTACAACTTATTTATAGAGGAAGATCCTATTCCTGAGAGAGGCTGAGAGAGCCGTTCCTCCTTGGTCTTAGGGAGAGGCTCCTTCCTGCTGTGATGAACAGCATCCTCCATGCATCTTCTCGGTACACACGAGAGTGAGACTCCTAAACGTGGGCCATGAGGGCAGTGATGTGAGCTTATAGGGGAGAAACAAGGCAGGGCAGGGGACTTGCTCTCCACTGTCAGCGCCTGGTGTTTGGGTGTGTGCCTGTGGGGGCTCGGCAGGCTGCCCTGCAGGGGAGGCGATGGGGGGCCCCTCATGGGTGCCTACCCCTTCTTACACTTTCATTTCATGACCATCTGGAAGAATGTTCACCGAAATGTTCACATGAACATTATCTCTGAAGGGTAGAATTTCTGCTCGTCCTCATGGGTCTCATCACGTGCACTCTGTAGCCGAGGGGGCCGAGAGGAGACATCAGTTGTCTGAGCTCGTGGAGCTGAATGAGCAGAGCAGGAAAGCCTTCCTGGAGCTTGCTGTCCCAGAGCCAGGGCTCTGGGGACCCTACACCCAGCCTCACAAGGTGGAGCCCTGGTCCCAAGCAGCCCTGTCCCTGAGGCCCTGGCATGCTCTCCGTTCTTTGAGGCCAGCCAGTCTTCTCCACTCACTGCATCCTTACTGCTGTGTGACCTTGGACAAGTTACGTAAATTCTCTGGGCCTCAGCTTTCTCATCTGGAAAGTGGGGATAACAGTAGTTCCTCCACCATCGCTTCTGGTGAGAAGGAAATGAGTTAATAAACAGGTGGTATAGTGCTGAGGGCCATGCCTGGGCCACAGGAAACACTCCCTGTCTTCCTGAGTCTGGTTTAGTCCCCTCCCACTTATCCTCTTCTTTGCATTGATCAGATTTTTCTAAAATGCACCTCTGAGGGCGCCATTTCCCTTTTCCTTCACGGAAGTCCACTCTTATCAGCAGGATGTCTGTGCCCCGGGGTCCAGCTGGCATTCCCAATGTCCTCTCTCCCCAGTCCTCCCCTCACCTTCTCTGCTCCATCCTCCATCAGTTTCCACAACTAAGCTCCTCCCTTTCTCACCTGTGCCCTCTGCTTGGTTCTCTCTCCTTCCTCCCTTCACTCAGACAATGCCTCCTTACGTTTTGAGTTATGGCTGAGATACCTCCTCCTCCAGGAAGGCTTCCCTGATCCTCCGGCCCTCCACTGCCCCCTCCCCACCCTCCCCCTTCCTGGCACGGGCGTTGTCTGCTTCCTTCAGCATCTCCCTTCACCTGGAGTTCGGAGGGCAGTTACCCTCAGCTTGTTCATGACTCGCAGAGTGTTTGTCTTACGGGCCAGTTGAATATTTGATGGATGGCTGGAGAAAAAGTAGGACTTGGCAGGAGGAGACCAAGCCAGGCTGATGGACTCACATGAATGAACAAAGGCCTGGCATGTTCGGGCTCAGAATAAGAGCTGACTGCTGTGCACACGTGTGGACGAATCTGTGTCATGGGCTTGACCATCAACCCCATTTGACGGTTGAGTAAACTGAGGTACAGAGTAGTTATCTCATCTCCCCAAGGTCACCAGCTAGTGAGAGGTGAGCTGGGACTCACACCCCTGGTGTCTGACTCTAGATCATGGACACCAACCACTGTGCGCTGTCTGCTCCCAGGCTTCTCGTGGAGAGACGGATGGGCCGTCCTAGAAATCAAGATGAGAGGAGGACATTGGGGTCAGATTAGCATTTTAGTAAGTTTACTTGGGTGCCTGTGGTGTAGATAATGGACCCACAACTGAACTCCCAACTGTACACCTCCTGCTGCGTGCATGGATTCCAACACGGACGCCCTCAGGTGGGCAAATGTAACCCACACATTTGAATGTCAAGCAGAGTGTACCGTAAAGAGATGTACAAAATCACCCCAAAATATTGAAAGGCAAACAGACAATATACCCCAACACAGACATGCACAGAGTCATGAACACGGGCAGAAAAACGTGTACACACACACACACACACACACACAGACGCACACACACACGCACACACACTTCCCAGAAATTTGCAAATGGAAGGAAAACCCTCAGGAGTGAAGTCTAAAGGGGCTAGGAGGTGGATGAAACAGGGAATCTGTGTCTGGGATGTTCCACTACTGTCCCCCAAGTTGCCTGTCAAATCAGGGGTTGCTCCCTGGTGGCATGGCTACCGACCCTGAGTCAGAGGACTGTTTCTCAGATGATAATCTGACCACTTGACTTCCTGTTTGGAACTTGGTAGAGGCTCCTACTGTGCTCACACTTGCAGTCTTTGTATGATTTGGCCCCTCCCGCCATTCTGCCTCTCCCCTCAAGTCTCGGCCCGGCCACACTGAACTCTTAAGATTCCTCCACTAGCACTTCCCTGCCCACACTCATGATCCTTCTGGCCAATTCACACTGGTCTTCCAGGTCTCAATTCAGATGCCACCTCTTCCAGGAAGCCTTCCCTGACTTCCAAGCCTGGGTCAAGGACACTACTCTGTACCTACCTCTATCCTAGTCCTCATCAAGCTGAACTGTCATCCTCATGGCTCTGTCTCCTTTACTAGCCAAAGGCTCTTTGAGGGCATCTGGGTGTCTCTGGCATCTGACACAGAGTTGGGCCTCAGGGTTCCAGGCTCGACCCTGCCACTCACTGGCTCTGATGGTCGCTTTCCATCATTCGGAGCTAGCATGTGAGACAAAACCTCTGTGTGGTGCAGGACAAAGCATGGCACCAACCTCCGTAACCTAAAGTAAACCTGGTACTTTCTTAACACTTTCCAAAGCTCTCCCGTTCCCTCATTACATCTCAGTGCCTATCCTAGGAGCTACACAAGACTGGGGTCATCGCCTCCACTTTACACCTGAGACAACTGAGGCCCAGAGAGGGGAAGTGGCTTCCGTGCGTGAGACCCAGGTCTCTGGCCACCTTCTGCTGCAGGAGCTGGCGTGATCAGGGAAGCCTTGGCGACGAGGAAGCACTTTCGCTGGCCTCCCAAGTCTGGATGAGGCGTGGACACAGGGAGGCTAGGGGGATGCCTTTGGGAGGAGGGACAGCCCGGGCAGAGGCATGGTGTGGGAAACTGCAGGATGTGGGGATACGCCTACACTCCTGGCCTTGCTGAGCCTGGGTGAGGAAGCTGGAGAGGTAGGTCAGGGCTAGATCCTGGGAAGCCTTGCCAGCCTGACTGAGGACTGAACTTCATCCCGTGGGTTACAAGGAGCTGGTGAAGACGTTTCAGCAGGAAAGAGACTTCGCTCCAGAGCAGGATGAATCCAGGGTTTGGGAGGCTACTGAGAAGTCTGTCGCCGCATCCCAGCTCGGCCGGTGGTGACAACAGCTGGAGTGGAGGGCACGCCCCCTCCCTTTGTCTTCTGTCCGACCTTGGCGGGGGTTCCCCGGGATACAATCCCGTTTGCCCTGTTGTCTCTGCCTCAGAGGTGGCAGCTGGTGAATGGCCCTCCTTGAGAACATCCTGGGCTGCTGCCGGAGGGCCTGGTTGGGACGGTGGGGGTGGGGATGGGAGGGAGGGGGGAGAGGGGATGCTCGAGGTGGGAGGAGTCGCTGACGCCTCTGACTTCCACAGGGGGTCAGTGTAGCATTAAAGTTCCTCCGGACAGCTCTGCCCGGCACACATACCCTGATGGGGGCCCTTGGGTTCAGGAATCTGGGTCAGCTAGTTATATTTGGAACCCCTGGTGGGCAGGCACAAGGCAAGGTGGGCTGGGGGATGCAGAGCCACTTGAGAATCAGTTTTGTTTGCTTGTTTTCTTTTTCTTTTTTGTGTTGATCTGAAGAGTTTCAGAAGGAACTTCCTGAGAAAGCCGCATTTCTGTAACATGGAGAGGACCATGCCCTTCCCTACCCGATGTCCCTGGTGGGTTGGTGGAGACCCCTTCTGTCTCTGCTTTCACCTGGTAAGGTGGGGTCCACCTAAAGGGCAGTTCTATGCAAATGACAGATTCCAGAGCCCTAGGGAATCTCAGAGATGACCTAGATCTCCAATGATCCTGCACATTTGACAACTTCCTGCTTGGTTGTTCAGAAAGTTGAGAAACTGAGACCAGAGAGGTGGCCAGATTTGCCCAAAGTCCTGCAGGGAGTTGGTGGCAGGGCCAGGATAGAATCTCGGTCTCCTAACCTCCACCTGGCTCGGATTTCCGCGGAACCAGCCCGGGATGTGATGTCACCAGCAAAGAAGGCTCGTGTTTACATCACCAGCTGTCAGTTACATAGAGCTTCCCTGCCACTCTCTCAGCTGGTGCTCAGTGAACTTGCAAGTGGGGGGGCACTGCCCCCTCCATTGCACAGATGAAGAGTCTGAGAAAGAAAGAAAGGTTGAGAGGCTCCCTCCCCGATCTCGAGCTTGGATTCTTCCGTGTGCCAGTGTGCCACAAACTCTTGGGGGACTTCTTTGAAATATCGGTCCCTAAGCCCCACCTCCAAGGATTCTGATTCACTAGGTTTGGGGTAGGGCCTGGGGATCCATTCTCTAGACAGACTCCTCAAAGAATTCTGAAGCAGGTCATTGGCAGATCATACCTGGGTTTATCCAGACAAGCTCTAGTGCTTATCAGACTTTAACGTGTACACAAATCAACCAGGCGCTGTGTTCAAATGCCTGTTCAGATTCAGTAGATCCGAGGCGGGGGCCCAAGAATCTGTATTATGTCTAACAAGCTCCCTGGTGATGCCGACCACACTCTGAGAACCAAGGTGGTTGAGACCACACTCTCATCCCCTGGGCACATGCTACGGCAGATAAGTTGCAAAGCTAATAAGCGTCCACTCTGCTGTCCCCTGATGTTTTATGGTATCACATCACTTTTTGAATTTCTTCTGACTCTCAAATCTCATCACTCACCCCCTCCTCTCTATTCCCTACATCAGAGATGAGGGAGTCCCAAAAGTAGAAGAAAGAAAAGGCAGAACTCTCCCCAGACTCCACGGCTTAGAGGAATCCACAGAGCTACTGGTGTTGGCAAAATCTCCCCTTGACGTCCCGAGAGCTTGAGAGGGACAGGAACCTTTGAATGTTTGGGGAAACTTAGGTGGCCCTAAGTCCCCAAGGATACCTTTCCTCTGTCTCTTTTCCACACCTTCCCAATATTATTTCTACCCCGCTTCCTGAATCTTGTCATGTTAATAGTTCCCTAAGTATTTTTAATTGGATTTTCCAAGCAAAAGAAAGTTTCCAAAGTTAATTAAAAGTTGCCTCGCTGTAATTGTATAAAAGCAGCTTTTGCTTCTGAAAATTAAATTCTTATAATTAAGCTCCTCTATCTGTTTAAAGAGTTCGGTGGAATGTTTTTGTTCATTTATTATGAAGAAATCTTGGGAGGGATGCTGCTCCCACAGCCAGGCATTGGTCCATCTGACACTGTGTCATGGACGCAAGTTTTTCCTCCCTCTGATGATTTCGTGCCTCTGGGAAAGAAAGAGCAAATCCTGTGTGAGTTAGGCTGTTGTGATAAATGCAGGATTGAGCTGGTCCCCAAATCCTGGCGCACTTTGCAAGACAGGCCACATCCTGAATCGCTTATATGTGTGGCTCCTCCCTGTTGGTCCTTCATTTGCAACAGGATTGGCCATGTGACTCCCTCTGTCCAATAAGCGGAGGAGAAGTGATGTGTGTGACTTCAAGGAAGAAGCTTCAGGAGCCGCACGTGTTTGCCATGATCATCTCCTGTGTCTCTGCCATTATGACTGACAATGTCCCAGACACACAGAGGCTGCCCTGCCTCTACCCAACAGGGAGCAGGGACGCAGCTGGCTGTGACGCCTCCCAAGTTTTGTGTGTTACTGACCCCTTCACCAGGGCAATGCCTATCTAATTCTGATGACTCGGCTTAGCTGTCCCTTTTTATAAACTTAAAACTAACAAGGCAGGATTAGTTGTCCTTCCTATGAGCTCCCACAGCTTCCTGGGCTTTCTGATCTACAGACATCTATGCAGCCGTGTCTAACTGAATCAATGCCAGGGTCCCCTTAAAACTGAATCCATTGAAAGTAGACCCTGCGTCTTATATCTGTGTACCTATAATCCAATATAACGGCACCCCCATACTTATTGAGTGAATAGCTAAGCTTTGGGGGGGTCAGACAGATCTGGATCCACATCCCAGTTCCACGGCTCACTCTTCAAGGGGTGATGGACAGCTCATTGAACCTCTAGGCTTTCTTTTTTTCATCTTTAGGATGAGTCTGATCATAAAGCCTACTGTTGACTCCTGGTCCACACCCCACCTCTGGATGGGCCGTAACTTCCAGGAAGATGGTAACGACAAGGAAATAACGTAAGCTGTGGGCTTCCCCACTTCCTCCTCACGTGGAGCCCCAGGTCGGTGAACATCTGCTTTTCTCCATACTTGACTGAGGAAATCTGCGCTTTGCTCTGGGCAGCGATGCTGATGAGTCAACCTGGTTACGCAGCGTGGATATACAGCTACGTGATTTACTGCTCAACACAGAATCTGGCTCGATCGAGGAGGAGAAACAACAGGTCGACAAGACTTGGATGGTAAAACTCTTCTTAGGCTGGAGGCTCACACTGGCCATACGTCAAGAGTCTTTCCTCATGTATCTTTTATGGTCTGGGGCACAGCCCCTTCCAAACTTCTCTTCAGATCCTTCCTTAGGGTTGTGCTAAGTATAACATGTGTGGTTCCCCCTGTGGGAAGCAGAATAAAGGCTTCCCCCAAAGGTACCTGTCTTAATTCCAGAACCTGAAGATGTTGTGTTACATGGCACAGAGGAATTAAGATCGCACGTGGAATTAACATCATTACTCACGTGACCTTAAAAGAGGAAGATTATCCAGATGGCCCGAATAGAATCACAGGGTCCTAAAAAGTGGAAGAGGGAGGCGCGAGAGAAGTCAGAGTTAGAAAGAGAGAGAGATAAAGATGCTGTTCTATTGGCTTTGATGATGGAGGGAGGGGCCATGAGCCGAGGATGCAGGTTGGCCTCTAGGAGCTGGAAAAGGCAAGGAAACCAAACAGATTCTCTCCTTCAGCCTCTGGAAGGAACGCTTCCCGCCAAACACGTTGGTTTTAGCCTAGTGTAACCCATGTCAGACAGCTGACCTCCAAAACAGCAAGATAATAAATACATCTGTGTGGTTTTAAGCCACTAAATTCACGGTAATTTGTTAAAGAGGCGAAAGGAAACAAATACCCCCCCACATTTACTGTTTCTTCATTTCTAAATGTCCTTCTCCTTATTGTAATATCATTAGTATAAAGTGGTTTTCTATTTCCAGGTCATCAGGGAGTGAAATATTAGCGGGTGGCTTTGGTGGAGACTTTTGTCTTTCCCAAGTGGGCTTCCCTCTTGAGATTAAAAAAAAAAAAAGTAACCATTCCGCAGTCCTGCCTGTTTTTTCTCTTGTTTTCTAACAAGATCTGAGTGGTCTGCAGAGTTCCTCCTGAATTTACCAACCACTGTTTTGGTGTTTTTCTAGCTACCCTGATACTTTCCCATCCTCCTAGACCAGAGATTCCCTCTGATCAATAATTTACATTTAATATTATCCCACTTTCCCCAAGTGACTTTTACATTTTTTATCTCCCTGTTGAAAGGAAGCCATTTGTGATTGTCCTCATTTCCTTCCTCCTTTCCTTCCTCCCTCCCTCCCTTCCTTCCTATTGCTTTGCTACTATTATGGATGAATAACAATACTCTGAAATATTATAATTCTCTGTTTTAAGCAACAGAAAATACCAACCACCCCAATATCCAACACTGGCTCACTCTTTGCCAGACCCGGAAGCAGCATCCTCTCGCCACTGTGAACAGCCCTGACCTACCTTATCTCACTGTTCCGGGCGTTGTTATCCCTCAGTGTATTTTAAACCATTGGGTCATGTCCTCTAAATTTAAACTTTCTCACCACTCTGTTACCCAAAGTCTGACAAACTTTTTTTGTTTCTGTTTGATTTCATTGCGCTCTGGAGGACCGAGAGTAAAGCTCTGACTGAAACAATCCAAAGAAGTCTGTATTCCGGCGGGGAGGAGAGACCACCTGCACTGGCTCCTTTAATTTTAATTTCAACTCTTCTTGTACTAAACACCCGCTATACTGCATAGTTTCACAAATATTACATTCCAGTGGTGGGGAGCAGAGGATGGGGGCCATTGGCCCTCAGGTTGAGGTTCAGATGTGAGACACACGCTTTCAGTATCACAGATAGACTCTCTGAATACATAATAAAGATGAAAGTCAAAGGCTGAAGATAGACAAATACAGATGTTGAAGGTTTTGTTTAAAATCCTCTCCTAGTTTTCTCTACTGGAACTCCAAACCTTAATTTTTTTTTTTTGGAGAGTTGGAGAAGAAAGTCTTCAATGCTTTAACAAGACAGAAATTGACACTGTCTAATAACTAATGTTATTTGTATATCATGAACGTATTGCAAATGTACGGGCAGTTGAACAATGAACTCAATCAAGAACCCCCAAACATTTTCCAGTCAGTTCAGCTCCACAGATATCTATAAGGATTTCTTTGTTTTTCTTCCTCTCTATTCCCAACTTAAAAAAAATTGTGGTAAAATATGTGCAACAATAAAAGTTACCCTTTAAATCATTTTTTAGTGTACAATTCAATGGCATTAATTACATTCACAGTGTTATGCCGCCAACACCCTGAACAAAACTCTGTACCATTAAAAGCAATAACTCCCCATTCCCCCTCCCCTTGCCTACCTCTAAGTTACTTTCTGTCTCTATGAAGTTGCCTATTCTAGAGATTTCACATAAGTAGAATCATACAATATTTGTACTTTTTATGGCTGAATAATATTCCCTTATGTGTATACCACGTTTTGCTTATCCATTCATCTGTTGACGGACGCTGGTGTTGTTTCCACCTTTTGGTTATTATGATAATGCTGCAATCAACATTGTGTATAAGTGTCTGAGTCTCTATTTTCAATTCTTCTGGTTACATACCTAGGAGTGGAACTACTGGGTGACATGGTAATTCTAC
Organism: Orcinus orca; assembly: GCF_937001465.1. Taxonomy (NCBI): domain Eukaryota; kingdom Metazoa; phylum Chordata; class Mammalia; order Artiodactyla; family Delphinidae; genus Orcinus; species Orcinus orca. The sequence continues at coordinate 106,674,372 of NC_064564.1, read as the reverse complement.
GATTAACTTTTTGAGGAACCACCAAACTGTTTTCCACAGTGGCTGCATCATTTACATTCCTACCAGCCGTGTACAAGGTGGAAGAAGCCACAGCTGTCCATCTAGTTCTTTTCCCACTATCTTTCCTTTTACTAGAGCCATTGTTAAACTCTATTCACCCTCACCTTCCCATTTCTTAGAGGCCCTCAGGTATGTACTTTTAAAATCAGTGTTCTATGTTCTTATTTTTACCCAATTATTCATCAAGATTGGCCCAAAACATGAAAACATACGAACTCTCACCTGAAAAGAGCAACATCCCTGATGTCATGAACCTCCCACACTATTGACTGAACTGGGTTCCCCACGAACCAGCCATAACATATCCAAAAACAACTGGATTACGGCACGTTTCAGTCCAATTCCATTCCAGATATCCCCAAAGACCAAATAATTCCTAGATATTTTTTGCCTATTCCCAGGTTTTAAAAATTCCAACATAAAAGTACAAAGGTTCAACAAGTAATAGTTATAGACGATTTTAGTGCAAACACTGCAAACTTTAGCATGAATTAACACATGGCGGGTCCATCCCCATGATTTTATATTCTAAGGTCCTTGTGAAACCACCACGGAGATAAAACACAGAGTCACCTTTGAAAAGAATTCAGACTCACACGAAACAAATAAAAAAAAACAATCGACCTCAAAGAGATTTCTCTTTCTTCCACTTAGAAGGATTCCTTCAATCTTGTGTGGGATTCAGTGCATCAGTGTGTGGAAAGCACATGGTACAGGCAGGCACACAATATATGTTAGTTAATAAAGAATATCTGCATGTGTCATTTAAGACTTAGCCCAAACACAGATGGGGAAACTATGGAGCAGAAAGGATGTGTTTAGCTAAAACTCAAAGCTGGTAAGTGGCTGGCACTGGATGTGACTTAGGTCCCCCAGCCTCCAGTCCTGGGCTCTCTCTATTTTACTGGTTCCCTACCTACCTCCACCATCAAGCGCTTATCCAGCGCTTGCCGTATGCAAGACACTTCGGTGAGTACGGATGTCTAGATGTAATCCCAGACCAGCCAGGGATATAGATCATGTAGTCAAGCAAGGATTGACCATGTGCTGAGTTAGAAACACAAGACTTAGTGTCAGAGAGTTAAATTTGGGGGAGGTCATGGTGGGGGTGATAAGTGGAACTTGTCAGATAGAACTAGGTTCTAATTCTGGCTCTTTCACCCTGATTCTAGCTATTTAACTTCCCTGATTCTCAATTTCCTCACAAGATGGTTGAGGTGTCTTCTGTCAGGAGCAGGTATTTTGTGACTGTCGGTTCTCCTTCTACCTCAAGTGATGGATGTTTTCCAGGAGCCCAGGGGGAAGTAACACCATAGTCATGCCCATGGCTTAAGGGATGGTGTTTACGTTTCCAAGATGGCGGGCGATGCTGTTTGTGCTGTGAATGCCTCTGGTATGGTCCTGACAGTGAGTAAGGACAGAGTCTTGTATGATGCATAGTTTTCAAAACCTGTGCTTGTTTGAGTCATTTCCAGAACATTTTTTCTTTGGTCTTCTGGAGACAGAGACCTGAGATAATTGGATCTCAAGGTCAAATGAATTGTTTCTAACCACGCCATCACCTTCCTATCAAATGCCTTCTTTCTTTTCTTCATCCCTCTGTCTCTTCCTTTCACTGACGTTAGTTGAACATCTCTTTTGTTTCAGACCCTAGGCTGGTTAATGGGGTTCCATGATAGAATGAGATCTTGTCCTTGCTCTCCCAGTCCTGAGTGGGACACAGCTAAAGAGGCAGACACTTACGATGCACCTTGGGAAGTATTGCGGTTGAGGAAATCCACAACTATGGAGACAGTTGAGGCTTGAGGGAACTGGGAGGGAGGTGTCACAGAGGCTCCCGAGAAGAGGTGGGGTCCAGGCTGCAGCCGCCAGGAGGCATAACACAACCTCTCAGTGTTGCTCAATTTAGCTGTCCCGTTTTTCTGACTCCCCATTCTCAGGCCAAGTCTGGGAAGCAGCTCTCCGCCAGCGGCACTTACAGACCCCCCAGCAAGCACCGGCAGAGGAACAAAGGAATAAACCTCACACCTGGCCTGTCTCAGACGTTTGGCAGCTGGTTCATTGGACGGATCTTCTGCTTGGAGCATTGGTTTCACTTACATTCTCCTGAAGCAGGGGCCATTTTCACTTTTCTCTCTTTGGCAAACTTGACTTAATCTTATGTCATACTTAGGAAAACTCAGGGTCCCATCAGCCCCCAGAGTCCCATCTTCTTCTGGGTAAAGAGACGAAGAGACCTCAAAGCTTGGCTGGGAGGGAGAGGGGGGAATGGCAATCTTATGAGTTGCCTATGTTCATAGTCTTTTTTTTTTAGCTTTAAAATAATAATTTAGGTGAAATTCACACAGCATATAATTATTTGAACTGTATGATTCAGTGACATTTAGTGCAGTCACAATGCTGTGCAGCCACCAGCTCTCTCTAGCTTCAAAACATTTCATCACCTCAAAAGAAAACCCTGCACCCATTAAGTATTCACTCCCCATTTCCCCCTTCCCCTGGCCCCTGGCAACCACTAATCTGACGTCTGTCTCCATGGATTTGTCTATTCTAGACAGGCCATATAAAAGGAATCATATAATGCGTGGCTTACGGCTAAATTGTGTCCCTCAAAATTTGTATGTTGAAGTCCTAACACCCAGTACGTTAGAATGTGACTGTATTTGGAGATAGGGTTTTTAAAGAGGAAATTAAATTAAATTGAGGTTATTAGGGTAGGCCCTACTCCAATATGATTGGTGCCCTTATAAGAAGAGGAGACTAGGACACAGGCACATACAGATAGAAGACTATGTGAAGACACAGGAGAGCATGACCATCTGCAGGCCAAGGAGAGAGGCCTTGGAAGGAACAAACCCTGTCACACCTTGATCCCAAACTTCTATCCTCCAGAACTGGGAGAAACTAAATTTCTGTTGTTTAAGCCACCCTGGTTGTGCTGTTTTGTTACAGTGAACTAATACAGTGACCTTTTTTAAAAAAATAGACTTTATTTTTTAGTGCAGTCTTAGGATCACAGCAAAATTAAGCAGAAGGTCCAGAGATTTCCATGTATCCCTGATCCCCCCATATGTGCATATGCAGAGCTTCCCTTGCTATCACCATCTTGCAGTGGGCTTTTGTGGCTGGCTTCTTCCACTTAGCACAATGTTTTCAAGATTCATCCACGTTGTAGCAGGTATCATTACTTCATTCCTTTTTATGACTGCATACTATTCCATTGTATGGATATACCACAACTTATTTATCCATTCATCTGTTAATGGACATTTGTGTTATTTCCATCTTCTGGCTATTGTGAATGAGCTTGCTGTGAGAATTCATGTACGTGCTTCTGTGTGCCTGTATGTTTCCATTTCTCTTGGATATATATCTATGAGTGGAATTGCTAGGTCATATGGTAACTCTATGTTTAACTTTTTGAGGTGTTTATAGGCTTTTTCTGTGATGACAATTATTTGTGGTGTACCTATTGCCTGCCCAGACCTGGTATAGTGTCGTAGTGAAGAGTATGACTCTGGTAATGAGCTGCCGGCTTCATATCCTGCCCTCACGCTTTACCGGCTGGGAGACCTTGGGAAACTTATTTAACTCTGTTGCTCATTTTCCTGAGGTGGGTGTTGTAGGATATTGTGCAGATTAAATGAAAATGGGTGCAAAGAACTTTATACGAGCCATTATGCTCACTACTTCAAAATCCCTGCAGGAATCCTCATGCACATAGTAATGGCTCACCTTATTGGCTATTCTTTATTCTTGCAGTTCACTTTGAGGAGTTGGACACATGAGTAGCATTTTAAAGCAGAGAATGGAGTGAGTAAAGGTATAGTGTAGGAACGCATAGGGAAGGGGTACTTGGCTGGAGTGAGGTGTGTGATGGAATGTAGCAAGAGTTAATTTTCAAAAGTAGGTGGGGCCAGACTTCATAGGCCTTGAGGACACCCTACTCTCAGCAGGGCCTTGAATGCCAACCCCAGTCTCAATCTTGAAGTTCCAGAGCACAGGGGCAGAGGTTACTGAGACTGGAATGAGAGTAGGTAAGTGTGCATGCTCCTGTCTGATTGCACAGGAAGCCATTAGCGATTGCAGCTTTGCTCGTGGTATTTCGTGGGATGGGAGCTTGACAGTTATACTCCAACTTTTAAAATTTGTGGGACAGAAGAGATCTATTTAATGCAGAGTTCCTTAAAACCGATGCAGAAAAATGTGCCTTTAACATCATGATAATCTATGGAAAGGCCACTACACAAGCCCTTTGCCAAGTCTTGCAAAAAAAATAAAATGGGAGAATGCAAGCAAAAAAAAAAAAAAAAAAGAACAAAAAAAGACATCACGTTGTAAACCAGGGTTGGCATGAAAAAAAGGGATATAGTTGGCATAAGAGAAAATGTTTTTCTGAATTCTAAAGAAGATAATTGAGGAATAAAGTTACTTCCTGGCAGATACTTTTTAAAAGTCAGTTTTTCATAAAGTTAAGTTTATTCAACTTACGTGATTACCCTTTGTCATGAAATTAAGACTCTCCAAGTGTACACAATATATATATTTAACAATATATAATATATATTATACATCAAAATATATATTTAATGTATTAGAAATATAAAATCATTGGCATATATATTATTTACTATTTTAATAATTAAATGTTGTTGAATAAAAATAATACATGCATGTGCTTTAAAAACGAAACGATCTGATTGAAAAAGAAAGAAAAGCAATAGGGCTCCCAGAATTGCACTCACCAGAGGCAATCACTTTTCATCCTCACTGAGATGGTTTTTAATATTGACCGACCTGGTTCATGTTGGGGGCAAGTGTCTCCTAGAATTTGTATTTATTGTATTTAAACGGTATGTCAAACTTCTACTGTTTTTTTCTACCAATGCCCTGTTTTAGGTCCAGCCAGCGCTTCCCAGGCAGGTGATGTGGAGGCTGGCAGGGGATTTCTGGGAGGAGGAAACGGCGTCAGGCCTAACATCTTCCTTGTAGCACAAAGTGTCACTGTACATAACTTCTTCTAAATTAAGAAAAGATACCTCCAGACCCACAGAGTCATTGTCTGAATTAAGCCCTGGTCCTGGCTACAACATTCCCGAGTATCTATCGTCTCTCTGTCACTGGAGTCAGGTGGAAAGAGCACAGGGTTTCAGTAAGAAGGCCTGAGACACATGTAATACTTTACAGTAAGACCCTTCGTGATTTTGCAGCTGAAACCCCAGCCAATACAAACATCTCCCCAATTCCCGTATTCCAACATGGTAAACTGAGACCCAGAGAAGGCCAGGGACTGAGCCAAGTTCCCTGAGGTGGCGACCGATTTCCGTTTGCACAATGTTGACACCTGGGCTCTCAGCTTCCCTCTTCCTGGTGTCCAGGACTTACACAGGCTGGCAGGGATGGGGTGGGCAGGCGGGGAGGGGCTGGCAGCATCCGGTTAAACGTCATGTGTGGCTCCCGAATGCTTTTAGCCACTTCACATGGGCACATGGACCTGAGACTGTGGCCATAGGGTTTGAGGTGGGATGCTGGGTAGAACTCTCTGGATTTTGGGATGTGCGATGTGGGAATGGATACCCAGAGAAGACTTGGCATGTGGATGGTTAAGCATTAGATTCTAAGGGTCAGCAGGGGCCTCAAGAGTTACCTCGTTCGAGCCCTTCTTCAAGATTTGACTCTTCTCCATAGCACCATCTCCGCAGGGATGTTCAGACTTCACTCCCAGCGACAGGGAGCATACCACTGTCACCCCCAGGTCATATCTGCTGCCTGGCCCAGTACGGCGTCCCGGGATTTGTACTTTCTCTCTTCTCCAGGTTGAGGCCTCCAGTTCTTGTCCCTCACGAAACATAGATTCTGACTTTTGCTAGTGAATATTCCACAGGTCCCTGTCCCTCTGAAAGGCCAACATCTGGGGTGAAAATCTAGATGTGGCCCTGAAGGCACATGGGGTTCCCACCTGCCAGGTTTCAGGGGGATGGAACCAGTGGCTCTGGCAGCCCGGTCCAGCCTCGTGAGCCCCCGACTACAGGCTGCTGGGCTGCAGGCGTGCCATTTCATTAGCGCCAGCAATCAGATGCCAGCCTGAGTGTGGCCTGATGCCAGGAGATGGAGGATAATAAGCCCTTTCTATCTCTCCCACTCCCTCTGGCTCTCACATCTGGACCTGAGAGCATGAACTTCGCTCTTCCCTTTCCCCTCGCAGATAGAGTTTCCAGCTCTTGTGAAATCACCGCTGTCAGGACTGGAAGGTGCTCGGGAGCTCGTATGCCTCCAGCATTCTTCCTGTGCCCTCGGCTTCAGATGTCACCTCCAAGCTGGCCTCCCAGACTGTCACCTCCGGCCTAGGTGCCTTCCTTAGGTTCTCCTGATCACAGATCATGGACACCCCCACTGGGGTGACTGTAGGCGCCTCCCACTCAATATGTCCCAAACCCGATCAACTATCTCCACCCACAAGCCCATGCTCCTGAGTGAACCCTCACTTCAGTGCACACACCTGTGTCACCGAACCACCCGCAGCCCCGGTCACCACAACAGCCCTCTGATCGCTCTTCCGTCCCCGACCCTCCCTGGTCTCTTCCCTCCTCATGGGCACCAGCTTCCTGATGCTGAAGTCAGCTCTGCCCACGTCACTCTTGCTCACAGTCCTTCACTGGCTCCCCATTGCCTTGTTATTAAGCTCTCCCTTCCTCTCCTGCCCGTCTTTTCAGCCTCATCCCAAACCGCCTTTTCTCTTGCATTTAACTCCCCAGTCAGATGAAACCATATGAAATACCCGTTCTCTTCCGTACCCTCTAGCTGTTCTCTCCAAAGAATGTCGGCCCCTGCTCTCTGACCTGAGCACCCTTCTTAGGTGTTGCTAACCTTCTGAAGCCTCCCTCAACATGACAGATATTTACCATACCTCTTAGCCTACTTCCGTACCCTATACATATCATTCATTCATTAATTCAACTGAAATTTGTTTTTTTCAACAAACATTTGTTGACCATCCGCTAGACATTTTTTTTTAACATCTTTATTGGGGTATAATTGCTTTACAATGGTGTGTTAGTTTATGCTTTATAACAAAGTGAATCAGTTATACATATACATATGTTCCCATATCTCTTCCCTCTTGTCTCCCTCCCTCCCACCCTCCCTATCCTACCCCTCCAGGCGGTCACAAAGCACCAAGTGGATATCCCTGTGCTATGCGGCTGCTTCCCACTAGCTATCTACCTTATGTTTGGTAGTGTATATATGTCCATGCCTCTCTCTCGCTTTGTCACAGCTCACCCTTCCCCCTCCCCATATCCTCAAGTCCGTTCTCCAGTAGGTCTGTGTCTTTATTCCTGTCTTACCCCTAGGTTCTTCATGATATTTTTTTTTCTTAAATTCCATATATATATATATATATATATATATATATATATATATATGTTAGCATACGGTATTTGTCTTTCTCTTTCTGACTTACTTCACTCTGTATGACAGACTCTAGGTCTATCCACCTCATTACAAAAAGCTCAATTTCATTTCTTTTTATGGCTGAGTAATATTCCATTGTATATATGTGCCACATCTTCTTTACCCATTCAACCGATGATGGGCACTTAGGTTGTTTCCATCTCCGGGCTATTGTAAATACAGCTGCAATGAACATTTTGGTACATGACTCTTTTTGAATTATGGTTTTCTCAGGGTATATGCCCAGTAGTGGGATTGCTGGGTCATATGGTAGTTCTATTTGTAGTTTTTTAAGGAATCTCCATACTGTTCTCCATAGTGGCTGTACCAATTCACATTCCCACCAGCAGTGCAGGAGTGTTCCTGTTTCTCCACACCCTCTCCAGCATTGATTGTTTTTAGATTTTTTGATGATGGACATTCTGACTGGTGTGAGATGATATCTCATTGTAGTTTTGATTTGCCTTTCTCTAATGATTAATGATGTTGAGCATTCTTTCATGTGTTTGTTGGCAGTCTGTATATCTTCTTTGGAGAAATGTCTATTTAGGTCTTCTGCCCATTTTTGGATTGGGTTGTTTGTTTTTTTGTTATTGAGCTGCATGAGCTGCTTGTAAATTTTTGGAAATTGATCCTTTGTCAGTTGCTTCATTTGCAAATATTTTCTCCCATTCTGAGGGTTGTCTTTTGGTCTTGTTTATGGTTTCCTTTGCTGTGCAAAAGCTTTGAAGTTACATTAGGTCCCATTTGTTTATTTTTGTTTTTATTTCCATTTCTCTAGGAGGTGGTTCAAAAAGGATCTTGCTGTGATTTATGTCATAGAGTGTTCTGCCTATGTTTTCCTCTAAGAGTTTGATAGTTTCTGGCCTTACATTTAGGTCTTTAATCCATTTTGAGCTTATTTTTGTGTATGGTGTTAGGGAGTGATCGAATCTCATACTTTTACATGTACCTGTCCAGTTTTCCCAGCACCATTTATTGAAGAGGCTGTCCGTTCTCCACTGTACATTCCTGCCTCCTTTATCAAAGATAAGGTGACCATATGTGCGTGGGTTTATCTCTGGGCTTTCTATCCTGTTCCATTGATCTATCTTTCTGTTTTTCTGCCAGTACCATACTGTCTTGATTACTGTAGCTTTGTAGTATAGTCTGAAGTCAGGGAGCCTGAGTCCTCCAGCTCCGTTTTTCGTTCTCAAGATTGCTTTGGCTATTCGGGGTCTTTTTCCATACAAATTGTGAAATTTTTTGTTCTAGTTCTGTGAAAAATGCCAGTGGTAGTTTGATAGGGATTGCATTGAATCTGTAGATTGCTTTGGGTGGTAGAGTCATTTTCACAATGTTGATTCTTCCAATCCAAGAACATGGTATATCTCTCCATCTATTTGTATCATCTTTAATTTCATCAGTGTCTTATATTTTCTGCATACAGGTCTTTTGTCTCCTTAGGTAGGTTTATTCCTAGATATTTTATTCTTTTTGTTGCAATGGTAAATGGGAGTGTTTTCTTGATTTCACTTTCAGATTTTTCATCATTAGTGTATAGGAATGCCAGAGATTTCTGTGCATTAATTTTGTATCCTGCAACTTTACCAAATTCTTTGGTTAGCGCTAGTAGATTTCTGGTAGCATCTTTAGGATTCTCTATGTATAGTATCATGTCATTTGCAAACAGTGACAGCTTTACTTCTTCTTTTCCAATTTGGATTCCTTTTATTTCCTTTTCTTCTCTGATTGCTGTGGCTAAAACTTCCAAAACTATATTGAATATGAGTGGTGAGAGTGGGCAACCTTGTCTTGTTCCTGATCTTAGTGGAAATGCTTTCAGTTTTTCACCATTGCGAACAATGTTGGCTGTGGGTTTGTCATATATGGCCTTTATTATGTTGAGGAAAGTTCCCTCTATGCCTACTTTCTGCAGGGTTTTTATCATAAATGGGTGTTGAATTTTGTCAAAATTTTCTCTGCATCTATTGAGGTGATCACATGGTTTTTCTTCAATTTGTTAATATGGTTTATCACATTGATTGATTTGCGTATATTGAAGAATCCTTGCATTCCTGGAATAAACCCCACTTGATCATGGTGTATGATCCTTTCATTGTGCTGTTGGATTCTGTTTGCTAGTATTTTGTTGAGGATTTTTGCATCTATGTTCATCAGTGATATTGGCCTGTAGTTTTCTTTCTTTGTGACATCTTTGTCTGGTTTTGGTATCAAGGTGATGGTGGCCTTGTAGAATGAATTTGGGAGTGTTCCTCCCTCTGCTATATTTTGGAAGAGTTTGAGAAGTATAGGTGTTAGCTCTCCTCTAAATGTTTGATAGAATTCGCCTGTGAAGCCATCTGGTCCTGGGCTTTTGTTTGTTGGAAGATTTTTGATCATAGTTTCAATTTCACTGCTTGTGATTGGTCTGTTCATATTTTCTATTTCTTCCTGATTCACTCTTGGCAGGTTGTGCATTTCTAAGAATTTGTCCATTTCTTCCAGGTTGTCCATTTTATTGGCATAGAGTTGCTTGTAGTAATCTCTCATGATCTTTTGTATTTCTGCAGTGTCAGTTGTTACTTCTCCTTTTTTATTTCTAATTCTATTGATTTGAGTCTTCTCCCTTTTTTTCTTGATGAGTCTGGCTAATGGTTTATCTATTTTGTTTATCTTCTCAAAGAACCAGCTTTTAGTTTTATTGATCTTTGCTATTGTTTCCTTCATTTCTTTTTCATTTATTTCTGATCTGATTTTTATGATTTCTTTCCTTCTGCTAACTTTGGGGTTTTTTTTGTTCTTCTTTTTCTAATTGCTTTAGGTGCAAGTTTAGGTTGTTTATATGAGATGTTTCCTGTTTCTTAAGGTGGGCTTGTATTGCTATAAACTTCCCTCTTAGAACTGCCTTTGCTGCATCCCATAGGTTTTGGGTCGTCGTGTCTCCATTGTCATTTGTTTCTAGGTATTTTTTGATTTCCTCTTTGATTTCTTCAGTGATCACTTTGTTATTAAGTAGTGTATTGTTTAGCTTCCATGTGTTTGTATTTTTTACAGATCTTTTCCTGTAATTGATATCTAGTCTCATGGCATTGTGGTCAGAAAAGATACTTGATACAATTTCAATTTTCTTAAATTTACCAAGGCTTGATTTGTGACCCAAGATATGATCTATCCTGGAGAATGTTCCATAAGCACTTGAGAAAAATGTGTATTCTGTTGTTTTTGGATGGAATGTCCTATAAATATCAATTAAGTCCATCTTGTTTAATGTATCATTTAAAGCTTGTGTTTCCTTATTTATTTTCATTTTGGATGATCTGTCCTATGGTGAAAGTGGGGTGTTAAAGTCCCCTACTATGAATGTGTTACTGTCGATTTCCCCTTTTAAGGCTGTTAATATTTGCCTTATGTATTGAGGTGTTCCTATGTTGGGTGCACAAATATTTACAATTGTTATATCTTCTTCTTGGATCGATCCCTTGATCATTATGTAGTGTCCTTCTTTGTCTCTTCTAATAGTCTTTATTTTAAAGTCTATTTTGTCTGATATGAGAATTGTTACTCCAGCTTTCTTTTGGTTTCCATTTGCATGGAATATCTTTTTCCATCCCCTTACTTTCAGTCTGTATGTGTCTCTAGGTTTGAAGTGGGTCTCTTGTAGACAGCAAATATATGGGTCTTGTTTTTGTATCCATTCAGCCAATCTGTGTCTTTTGGTGGGAGCATTTAGTCCATTTACATTTAAGGTAATTATCAATATGTATGTTCCTATTCCCATTTTCTAAATTGTTTTGGGCTTGTTATTGTAGGCCTTTTCCTTCTCTTGTGTTTCTTGCCTAGAGCAGTTCCTTTAGCATTTGTTGTAAAGCTGGTTTGGTGGTGCTGAACTCTCTCAGCATTTGCTTGTCTGTAAAGGTTTTGATTTCTCCATCAAATCTGAATGAGATCCTTGCTGGATAGAGTAATCTTGGTTGCAGGTTTTTCTCCTTCATCACTTTCAGTATGTCCTGCCAGTCCCTTCTGGCTTGCAGAGTTTCTGCTGAGAGATCAGCTGTTAACCTGATGGGGATTCCCTTGTGTGTTATTTGTTGTTTTTCCCTTGCTGCTTTTAATATGCTTTCTTTGTATTTCATTTTTGACAGTTTGATTAATATGTGTCTTGGCGTATTTCTCCTTGGATTTATCCTGTATGGGACTCTCTGTGCTTCCTGGACTTGATTAACTATTTCCTTTCCCATATTAGGGAAGTTTTCAACTATAATCTCTTCAAATATTTTCTCAGTCCCTTTCTTTTTCTATTCTTCTTCTGGAACCCCTATAATTTGAATGTTGGTGTGTTTAATGTTGTCCCAGAGGTCTCTGAGACTGTCCTCAGTTCTTTTCATTCTTTTTTCTTTATTCTGCTCTGCAGTAGTTATTTCCACTATTTTATCTTCCAGGTCACTTATCCGTTCTTCTGCCTCAGTTATTCTGCTATTGATCCCATCTAGAGTATTTTTCATTTCATTTATTGTGTTGTTCATCATTGTTTGTTTCATCTTTAGTTCTTCTAGGTCCTTGTTAAACGTTTCTTGTATTTTCTCCATTCTCTTTCCAAGATTTTGGATCATCTTTACTATCAGTATTCTGAATTCTTTTTCAGGTAGACTGCCTATTTCCTCTTCATTTGTTAGGTCTGGTGCGTTTTTATTTTGCTCCTTCATCTGCTGTGTGTTTTTCTGTCTTCTCATTTTGCTTATCTTACTGTGTTTGGGGTCTCCTTTTTGCAGGCTGCAGGTTCGTAGTTCCCGTTGTTTTTGATGTCTGTCCCCAGTGGCTAAGGTTGGTTCACTGGGTTGTGTAGGCTTCCTGGTGGAGGGGACTAGTGCCTGTGTTCTGGTGGATGAGGCTGGATCTTGTCTTTCCGGTGGGTAAGTCCACATCTGGTGGTGTGTTTTGGGGTGTCTGTGGACTTATTATGATTTTAGGCAGCCTCTCTGCTAATGGGTGGGGTTGTGTTCCTGTTTTGCTAGTTGTTTGGCATAGGGTGTCCAGCACTGTAGCTTGCTGGTCATTGAGTGAAGCTGGGTGTTGGTGTTGAGATGGAGATCTCTGGGAGATTTTTGCTGTTTGATATTATGTGGAGCTGGGAGGTCTCTTGTTGATCAGTATCCTGAAGTTGGCTCTCCCACCTCAGAGGCACAGCACTGACTCCTGGCTGCAGCACCAAGAGTCTTTCATCCACATGGCTCAGAATAAAAGGGAGAAAAAGTAGAGAGAAGGAATTAGTAGAGGAAGAAAGAAAGAAAGAAAGAAAGAAAGAAAGAAAGAAAGGAGGGAAGGAAGGAAGAAAGAAAGAAAGAAGAAAAGAAGGAAAGAAGGAAAGAAAGAAAGAAAGGAGGGAGGGAGGGACAGTGGGAGGAAGGAAGGAAGGAAGGAAGGAAGGAAGGAAGGAAAAAAGAAAGAACATAAAGTAAAATAAAATAAAGTAAAATATAATAAAGTTATTAAATTAAAAAATAATTATTAAGAAAAAAATTTTTTAAAAAAGGATGGATAGAACCCTAGGACAAATGGTGGAAGCAAAGCTATACAGACAAAATGTCACACAGAAGCATACACATACACACTCACAAAAAGAGGAAAAGAGGAAAAAATAATAAATCTTGCTCTCAAAGTCCACCTCCTCAATTTGGGATGATTCGTTGTCTATTCAGGTATTCCACAGATGCAGGGTACATCAAGTTGATTGTGGAGATTTAACCCGCTGCTCCTGAGGCTGGTGGGAGAGATTTCCCTTTCTCTTCTTTGTTCGCACAGCTCCCGGGTTTCAGCTTTGGATTTGGCCCCGCCTCTGCGTGTAGTTCGCAGGAGGGCGTCTGTTCTTCGCTCAGACAGGACGGGGTTAAAGGAGCCGCTGATTCGCGGGTTCTGGCTCACTCAGGCCAGGAGGAGGGAGGGGCACGGCGTGCGGGGCGGGCCTACGGCGTCAGAGGCGGCGTGACGTTGCACGAGCGTGAGGCGCGCCGTGCGTTCTCCCGGGGAAGTTGTTCCTGGATCCCGGGACCCTGGCAGTGGCGGGCTGCACAGGCTCGTCGGAAGAGGGGTGTGGAGGGTGACCTGTGCTCGCACACAGGCTTCTTGGTGGCGGCAGCAGCAGCCTTAGCGTCTCATGCCCGTCCCTGGGGTCCGCGCTTTTAGCCGCGGCTCGCGCCCGTCTCTGAGGTCCGCGCTTGTAGCCGCGGCTCGCGCCCGTCTCTGAGGTCCGCGCTTGTAGCCGCGGCTCGCGCCCGTCTCTGGAGCTCCTTTAAGCAGCGCTCTTAATCCCCTCTCCTCGCGCACCAGGAAACAAAGAGGGAAGAAAAAGTCTCTTGCCTCTTCGGCAGCTCCAGACTTTTCCCCAGACTCCCTCCCGGCCAGCCGTGGTGCACTAAACCCCTGCAGGCTGTTTTCACGCCGCCAAACCCAGTCCTCTTCCTGGGATCCGACCGAAGCCCGAGCCTCAGCTCCCAGCGCCGCCCGCGCCGGCGGGTGAGCAGACAAGCCTCTCGGCCTGGTGAGTACCAGTCGGCCCTGATCCTCTGTGCGGGAATCTCTCCGCTTTGCCCTCCGCACGCCTGTGGCTGTGCTCTCCTCCGCGGCTCCGAAGCTTTCCCCCTCCGCCACCCGCAGTCTCCGCCCGCGAAGGGGCTTCCTAGTGTGTGGAAACTTTTCCTCCTTCACAGCTCCTTCCCACTGGTGCGGGTCCCATCCCTATCCTTTTGTCTGTGTTGTTTCTTTTTTCTTTTGCCCTACCCAGGTACGTGGGGAGTTTCTTGCCTTTTGGGAGGTCTGAGGTCTTCTGCCAGCGTTCAGTAGGTGCTCTGCAGGAGTTGTTCCATGTATAGATGTATTTCTGGTGTATCTGTGGGGAGGAAGGTGATCTCCGCGTCTTACTCTTCCGCCATCTTCCCCTCCGGCCTCCCGCTAGACATTTGATCTTTACCTTCATACAGCTTGCGATCTTGTGGGAGAGTTTGACATTTAACAGACACGCGCGCGCGCACACACACACACACACACACACACTTATAAATTGTGATATGTGCAACAAAGCAAAAGAATAACGAAGACTAGAACATACTGGTAAATGGTTAGCTTAGGGAGTCATGGGAACCCTCACGGAGTAATACGTGATGTTTGTGCTGAGAACTGAGTAGGCGTTCTCTCCTACTTCCCCAGGGGAAAAACAGAGAAAGAGCATTGCAGACAAAGCAAACAGCTTGTGCAAAGGCCCTGAGGCAGGAAGGAGTGTGGTGTGTTCAATAGAGTGAGGAATGTGAGAGTGGCTAGATCTCAGGGTGCAAGAGGGTGGGTAGGGTGAGACCAGCCTGGAATGGGTAGGGTGAGACCAGCCTGGAAAGAAAGGAAGCGTCAGACCACGCAGGGAGACAGGAGGGTGTCTGGGACCAGCATGGTGCCTTGGGTGGAGATGTGGGTGCAGGAGGGTTGTGGGAACTCTGCCGTTTGCCCAGATACCTTCAGCAAAGCCTGCCTCTCACACAGTTGTGGGGCAGGGACGCTGGTAAGGGGTCGGGGGGAGAGGAAGTCAGGATGTGTCACTGCAGGTGAGGTGGAAAAGGGACAGTGCTTACAAGGTGTAAGCAGAGTCACTGCAGCAGAAACACATGCTGGGAGCCAGAGCCGAAGTGGGAGAAATTTAAATTCCACGTTCAGGAAGCTCGAAGGGAGGCTGGAAGTGACTTCGGGTTTTTGACCTGCAAGGTGAGATGGGGGTTCAGACTTAGTGTCATTTTACTCTCAAAGCTGCAAGGTGATCCTGGCAGCCACCTGTGTGACCTTGACATCAAGGCAAATTCTCAGTAAATGTTTGTGGACGTGAATGGAACTTGAGCGGCTCCTTAGACCTGCGAACCCTCAGAAATGCCTTAATCCCAGATTAACCAGACCCCCTTCTCTTTTTCTGGCCACCCCTCTCCATTTGTGACTTGCAAAAATTGTCTGGTGTTTTGTCTTTAAAGAATGCATTTAACCGTGAGCCCCTCTGCCCGGTAGCCCCTGCTCCTTAAATATGGGGGCCCTGAGCTGTGTGGGGAGAGGGCTGCACCGCACTCTGGTCCAGCCATCTCTAAGCCAGACCCCTTCCCCAGCTCTCAAGCACTTGCAGCAACCCTTGCAGAGTCAGCGATAACTGGTCCCTCTGAGCAGGAAACACACAGTTCAGCATTTAGCTCGAGGCTGCTAACGTGCCTGGACGTGATTGTTTAGACAGTCCAGGACTGGAGCTGGGGGTGGGGATGGCACTGGGACTGCCAGCCCAGGATTCAGACTGATTTGTTTGCTTTTGATGACCTCAGCAGTGAAAGCGCGATGTGTCTTGTCTGGGACTCTTTCCCGGAGCCCAGTGGAGACTGGCACGTAGTAGGAGTCCAGGAAGGACCCTGGAGGACAGGGTGAAGGGACAAAGGTCCCATCAGTTCCTGGTCTCTCAGGAGGGCAGCAGGGGTGGTCATGGGTCACTGAGGAGAATGACCAGGGAGGCGGGAGGGAAGAAGCTTTAGTTTGCTCTCCTGGAAGGGACTGTCTCCCGGGCACGCCCTCCGGCAGCCTACTTCCCCATCTGTACACAGGAGACAATGACGCCTGCCTGTCCCAGTCTAGTAAAGACTAGAAACAGACTAGAGAACAAACTTATGGTTACCAGGAGGAAGGGAGGTGGGAAGGGATAGTTAGGGAGTTTGGGATTGACATGTACACACTGCTATGTTTAAAATAGATAACCAACAAGGACCTCCTGTATAGCACAGGGAACTCTCCTCAATGGTATGTGGCAGTCTGCATGGGACGGGACTTTGGGGGAGAAAGGATGCATTTATATGTATGGCTGAGTCACTTTACTGTGCACCTGAAACTATCATAACATTGTTAATCGGCTATACTCCAATATAAAATAAGAAAAAGACTACAGAGGAAGTTTGTACAGTGCCTGGCACTGTAGATGCTCAATATTTGGGGGTTCCTCAAAATCACGATCATAACAGCCAGCATCCTGGCTGCCATTCCTCTATTCCAGTCCCAAAGCCTCCACAGTGAGTCCTTCAACCCCACATGAGCCCATCAGCCCCTCTGAGGGCCTCCCTTTGCCTGCGTGATAAAGTCACAACTCCTTAGCTCGGCGTTCAGTGCCCTCCAGGTTCTAACCCAGCTTCCCTCTGACTGAATTTCCTACCACGTTCCCCACACTGCAGACATCCTGAACCCACTATGCACTTGACTGTCCGTGGATGCTGTCAAGTGCATGGGATGCCCTTTCCCTCCTTCTCTGCCTGGGGAACACCTCCTCCCCTTCTCCTCGAGGGCCAGCTCGAACCTCATCAACTTGCTTAAGCCCCTTCTCTCGTGCTTACCCTGCTCTGTGGACACATGGGGTTGCAGCGTGGCAGTGAGACATGATGGCTAAGAATGAGTGTGCTCTGGCCCTTGCTAGCTGTGTGACTTTGGGCCAGTTACTTCACCTCTCTGAGCCTCAGTTTCTTCATTCCTGTAGATTGAGGATAGTTAGCTCTTAATAGCTAGAAAATTGGGGAAGTGTATGCATTGGGAAAGTGCATGGCCTAGTGACCTTGACTTAAGAAAGGGCTTAATCAGAGCTGGTTGCTGTAATTATTGCTACAGTGCCGTGTGGTTGGCCATTTTTGTATTTGTCTTCACTGTTAGGCCGTGCCTCCTTTGACCTCCTTAGGCCTCAGTTCACTCCTGTACACAATGGGAATTTAGGAGCCATCCTTTAAGGATATAATCGTGTAGAGCCTGGCTCAGTGCCCGAAAGAGAGTAAATGTTGGTTTGTTCCTCTTTCTCAAGAGAGGAGCTTGTGGCGTCTTCTTCTCTGAGTTCTTTGCTCCTGGCTCAGTGCTGGGCATCGGGCATCAAGGGCCCACTCAGGATGTGTCCTAACATACAACGCTGGTCACTCCAGCGCTCCCTGGCTCTCCAGTGCCACCCGCAGCTCCCCAGGACGCTCAGGTAAACTCCAAGCTCCTTAACTGGCCCCACGAGGTCTCTTTTCAGCTCTCACACCTGCTTCTGGCTTCCCAGGTTCCGGCCACAGCTCCATTCAGTTCTACAGATTGGTTGCACGGACTCTTAATTCGGGCTTTGGTTTATTTTGCTTCTTCTGTAACCCCGCCCCATGCCCCTGCTCTGCCTTCAGCGAGGGTGGGCACCCCTGTGTCGGCTGGCTAATGCCTGTGTATCACCCTGGCTCTCAGCCTCCTGCCCACACCAAGCCTGGGTACCAGGCAGCACGTGAGCCCCGAGTCAGGCAGCTGAGATTTGAATCCCTGCCCTTCTGCTTACCAGCTGACTAACCTTGAGAAAGTCCACGTAATCTCTCTGAGCCTCAGTATCCTTATCTATAAAACACTGATGCTAAGAGTGTGCCTCATGGGTTGTTGTGAGAATTAAAGAAATTATACTCCCCATGCCTATATCACCTCATGGTTGCTGCAGCGTACATTTCCCTTTAAGACCAGAAATGCTTCCTTGAGGACGTGCAGGTAAATATTCCCTCCCTAAATATTTGATTTAAAGAGCTTCAACATCACTAATCATTAGAGAATGCAAATCAAAACTACAATGAGGTGTCACCTCACACCAGTCAGAATGGCCATCATCAAAAAATCTACAGGGTTTTTCCTGGTGGTGCAGTGGTTGAAAGTCTGCCTGCCGATGCAGGGGACATGGGTTCGTGCCCTGGTGTGGGAAGATCCCACATGCCGCGGAGCGGCTAGGCCCGTGAGCCATGGCCGCTGAGCCTGCATGTCCGGAGCCTGTGCTCCGCAACGGGAGAGGCCACAACAGTGAGAGGCCCGTGTACCGCAAAAAAAAAAAAAATCTACAAACAATCAATGCTGGAGAGGGTGTGGAGAAAAGGGAACCCTCTTGCACTGTTGGTGGGAATGTAAATTGATACAGCCACTATGGAGAACAGTATGGAGGTTCCTTAAAAAACTAAAAATAGAACTACCATACAACCCAGCAATCCCACTACTGGGCATATACCCTGAGAAAACCATAATTCAAAAAGAGTCATGTACCACAATGTTCATTGCAGCTCTATTTACAATAGCCAGGACATGGAAGCAACCTAAGTGTCCATCGACAGATGAATGGATAAAGAAGATGTGGCACATATATACAATGGAATATTACTCAGCCATAAAAATAAATGAAATTGAGTTATTTGTAGTGAGGTGGATGGCCTAGAGACTGTCATGCACAGTGAAGTAAGTCAGAAAGAGAAAAACAAATACCATATGCTAACACATATATATGGAATCTTAAAAAAAAAACGGTTCTGAAGAACCTAGAGGCAGGACAGGAATAAACACGCAGACGTAGAGAATGGACTTGAGGACACAGGGAGGGGGAAGGGTAAGCTGGGACGAAGTGAGAGAGTGGCATGGACATATATACACTACCAAATGTAAAACAGATAGCTAGTGGGAAGCAGCTGCATAGCACAGGGAGATCAGCTCGGTGCTTTGTGACCACCTAGAGGGGTGGGACAGGGAGGGTGGGAGGGAGACGCAAGGCAGAAGAGATATGGGAACATATGTATATGTATAGCTGATTCACTTTGTTATACAGCAGAAACTAACTCACCATTGTAAAACAATTATACTCCAATAAAGATGGTAAAAAAATTTAAAAAAATAGCTTGACTTGGAGAACAAAATAAAGCAGCGGCTTTTTTGCCACGTATTATTAATACCCATAAACAGCTGAATGTGTGGGCTCTCTGTCCGATGTGCCATTTTGGGGAATAGCAGCCCTTTAAACAGGTTTCAGTTCTTGAAAATAGGGCTGTAAAAGGCGGGAAATGAAATCTCTTTCCAGGTAGAATGATGAAGACCTGGCACAGGTATCCTGACACAGGGGCCAGAGGAGGACAGCTTGTAGGACCCAGAGACAGCAGGGGAAATAGAGTGGCTTCATTCATTCACTCAGGCATTCACCGTCCCTGTTTCAGGGCGGTTTGGTAATCACACGTCCTCCCCTTTCTCCCTCTGTAGCCCCTCCCTCCCTCCTCCCCTTCTCTCCTTCCTCCCCTCTTCCCTCCCTCCTTTTCCTCCCCCCGCTTCCTCTCTTTCATCCTTCCTCCTTGTCTTTTTTCATGCTCTATACCACTGATGGAAGTGGAAAATAAAACATTATCCCCACTGTAGAGATGAGAAAACTGCACCTCGGAAAAGTGAAATTGCTTGCTAACTTCACACAGTGGGGAAGTGGTGGAAAGGGAGTTTGGACTCTGCTGAAGGTCATAACCCACTTGCAGGCGGGAGTTGTGTCTGGATCATCTTTGTCTTTCCAGCTCCTGGCTGGACATATGGTTCCCCGAGGGTGCTGGTTCCCTGTCAGGTGATCCAAGAAGGCTTCATGGAAGAGGGGGACTTGAGACTTTCCTTCAAGGACTGGAAGGACTTAGAATTCAAAGCAGAAAGAATGGTCTTGATCATCAGTAAAAATCATGGTTACCACTTACCAAATATCTACTACGTATAGTAATACTAGTACATGTATAATCATACTAATTCTCACAACAGCCCTAGGAGGCATTTACCCACTTTGCTGATGAGGAAACGGGCTCAGAGAGGTGAAATGACTTGCCCAAGATCACACAGGGAGTCAGCAATGGGAGTGGGATTTGACCTAAGTCTGTCTGACTCCAGAGCCTGTGTGTGCTCTTAACCTCCGTGCTAAACTGCTCTTAACGTTGACCACGTGAGCATCTAGCTACGAGCCTTTCTTACCAGAAAAGGAAGTGGTTGAGAAGGCGATGATCTCTCTGGGTGCCCTTTTGCCACTGACCAGACCATGTGTGCTGCTGCTGAAATTATCCAAACCCTGTCATAGGGGACATCCCTACCCCCATGACTCCCTCCTTCCCTCCATCCATTTGGTTCTTTCTCAGGTTACCTGTTGAGTTTCCACTCTTGAGGAAAGGGAGCAAAACCTCAGCTGCTCTCTCTTGATGCTTTACAGGAGATAGGGACCACGTAACGCTCCAAGCAATCCCCTCTGGGGAGTCTGCCTTGGAACCAAGGGAAACTGCACAGCCCTTCTCGAAGTCAAAGGACATCTAGTACAGGGTTCTCTGTCTGCAGGTAAAGAGATCTATGGAGCTAGTTTAAAAACACTGAGCTGGTTCAACCCTCTCCTTTTATGGAGACCGGTGGAGTCTGATGTACTTGTTCATCCTTGCCAAGTCCCTCTGTCAACCTAAGGGGAGGAAATTCACTCTGTCATGGATGTGAACTCTGAAGAATGTCCAGTCAGGACTCACTCTACCCACCCCAAAAATCTAACTTCTTGCTGGTGTCCTCAGCCCTGGGATGTCAGGTTATGGTGTGGGGAAGTCAGGGATGCCCGCTGGGCTGCTGGCTTGAGCAGCTGAGGCAGTGATGTTGTCATGGCCAAGACTAGGGTCATGGGAAGAAGTGGGGAGCCTGCTGAGCTCCATTCTGGACAGATGGAGATGAGTTTGACACACAGATGGAGATGTCCTCAGGAAGGCTGGCTATACAGGTCTGGAGCCCAGGAGAATGGCCTGGGCTGCAGACAGAGACTTGGCATCTGTGACTCCAGTGGTTAGATGGTAAGCCCAGAAGGGGATAAACTTGCCTGATGACTGTGACTATAATGAGGAGAAATGAGCCCTGGGCATTGAAGATGTACTCGGGGGTCATGGACCTCATGAAACAAACCAAGATAGGGAAATCCTGTGAGCTTGGAGCTTTCATGCCAGTGTCTCCACCACCGCTGGTGCAGGTTAGATTTCAGATTTGGCCTTTTTATTCACTTTGATGAACAGACAGTGGTAGCCCCTGAGCTCAATATGGGCACACAGAGGCATTGAACACGGGCCTGCCCACTAGAGCTTATGCTCTAGTGGGCAAGCCAGATGGTACCTTGTGTGAAGGGTGGGGACAGACAGCTTCACACCAGCCCATCCAAAGGCATCACAGGCTGGAGAAAACAGCACCTGCAAATGCATCAGTAAAGGGAAGACCTGCGAAGCATACTAACAATACTGCCTGTGGACAGGGAGGTCCCCCCTCTTGCCGCAAGATCAAATTGGTAACAACTGGTTCCTTTATGGCACCTGATTTATCTGCCAAGTGGATATCTGCCCTGTGCAACCATGTTGCTATAGCCGTCACCCCCAATACAAAGACTAGACAAATGCCCTCTCTAGATTTCAGGTACCAGTAGGAGAATGAAATCATAACTCACTTTAGAAGCCAGTGGTCCATATTTAGAATCTGACTGGTGCAGGCCTGAAACAGCTCTTCACTTTGTTGCGTTTTCTGGCCGTGGACGGGCATCAATCTTCTCTCCAGCTTGTTAACACGGCTGCCACTCAAGCCAGATGTACCGTGACTGATCGTGCAGAGACAGTTCATCATGGGAACGTTTGCTTAATTTGCCCCATCCGAACTGTCCCTGCAACGCTGATGCCTCATTTTGCTCCGTAGATGACACTTCTTTTCTGTTGGAAAAAATCTTTCTGCCCCCGTCCCCACCCACTCTTGTGTTCTCTCCATCTTCTTATTTAACGGAAGGAGTAAATGTCAAAACTACCAATAACTCTATAGAAGGGAAGTCAACATCTGAGGCCAAACAAAACTCGTGTAAACTGTCCTTGGTCCACACGGAATTGGCCAGATTTAATGAACTGGGCTAATTTCTTTTAGGATATGTGGCTTGGAAAGTCACAGAAAACAACAACCTGGTTTCATTCTTTCTATTCTCTCTGGGGACCATGTGTCCTCTCTTCACAGTTTCTCCTGCAGAGCTTTGAAAGTTCTTTCTACACTCTTCTCAACCTGACTCCAAGTTCAGTTTAAGCACCTACGCTGTGCCAGATGTTGACCTGGGGGCTTTTCACGCATTAGCTACTTTAACCAGGGGAGGCAAGCATCGTTGTCCCCATCGAAGTTCAATGGTGTCAGAATTTGCCAGATGGATTGAACTCCCTTGGATCTCTCTGATGTCAAGTCCATGAGCATTCCTTATACCTTCCAGATTAAGTTCTAGATTTCCCAAAGGTCAAGGAAGCCTTTAAATTGTCTGTGTAGGGTGGAGGGATGTGCTGCAGACTCTATCCCAAGCCTTTAGAGATGTAAGAGATAACTTAAGTTTACTGGGGTTTATGGCATGCCGAGTACTTTGGTTACTTCATTTCATCCTAACACCTGTCCTAAGTGGAATGTTCAACTTCTGGGCTGCCTCTCACTCAGCCCCTTGGATTTAAATTCTACTGCTGTTACCTCATGCCTATCTCCAAATACAGTCACATTCTGAGGTACTGGGGGTGGGTTAGGACTTTTAACACATGAATATTTGGGAGGACACAGTTCAGCCCATTACAACAATCAACTAAAAGAAGCCTTTAAATGGAAAGGTAGAAAGGTACTCTTTGTTCAGAATAAAGTTGGTAGCTCTCTTTAAATTTATTTATAAATTCAATATGATACCAATAAAAATAATAGCAGATAAGGACAACATTAGTCTAGGGTTCATATAAAAATACAAACCTATGAGAAAAGACAGGAAAAATCTGTAAAAGGGGAGTGGGGACTAAGCCTGTGAGATATTAGAACACATTGTAAAATGGTAATGATGAAAATAATATGACACTGAATATAGACAGAGGGTCCAGAAAAAGATTCGAGCATGTGAGAGGATTTAATGTTTAATAAGATGGCATTTCGATCAGTGTGGAAAAGACAAATTTGTAAAAAATACAAACACATGGAGGCTAAACAATCCACTACTTAATAACAAAGAGAACACTGAGGAAATCAAAGAGGAAATCAAAAAATACCTAGAGACAAATGACAATGAAAACACGACAACCCAAAACCTATGGAATATAGCAAAAGCAGTTCTAAGAGGGAAGTTTATAGCAATACAATCCTACCTGAAGAAACAGGAAACATCTCAAATAAACACCCTAACGTTACACCTAAAGCAATTAGAGAAAGAAGAACAAAAAACCCCCAAAGTTAGCAGAAGGAAAGAAATCATAAAGATCAGATCAGAAATAAATGAAAAAAAAATGAAGGAAACAATAGCAAAGATCAATAAAACTAAAAGCTGGTTCTTTGAGAAGATAAACAAAATTGATAAACCATTAGCCAGACTCATCAAGAAAAAAGGGACAAGACTCAAATCAATAGAATTAGAAATGAAAAAGGAGAATTAACAACTGGCACTGCAGAAATACAAAGGACCATGAGAGATTACTTCAAGGCAACTATATGCCAATAAAATGGACAACCACGAAGAAATAGACAAATTCTTAGAAAAGCACAACCTTCCGAGACTGAACCAGGAAGAAATAGAAAATATAAACAGACCAATCACAAGCACTGAAATTGAGACTGTGATTAAAAATCTTCTAATAAACAAAAGCCCAGGACCACATGGCTTCACAGGCGAATTCTATCAAACATTTAGAGAAGAGCTAACACCTATCCTTCTCAAACTCTTCCAAAATATGGCAGAGGGAGTAACACTCCCAAACTCATTCTATGAGGCCACCGTCACCCTGATACCAAAACCAGACAAAGATGTCACAAAGAAAGAAAACTACAGGCCAATATCACTGATGAACATAGATGCAAAAATCCTCAACAAAATACTAGCAAACAGAATCCAACAGCACATTAAATGGATCATACACCATGATCAAGTGGGGTTTATCCCAGGAATGCAGTGATTCTTCAATATACACAAATCAATCAATGTGATACACCATATTAACAAATTGAAGGAGAAAAACCATATGATCATCTCAATAGATGCAGAAAAAGCTTTCTACATAATTCAACACCCATTTATGATAAAAACCCTGCAGAAAGTAGGCATAGAGGGAACTTTCCTCAACATAATAAAGGCCATATATGACAAGCCCACAGCCAACATTGTTCGCAATGGTGAAAAACTGAAACCATTTCCTCTAAGATCAGGAACAAGACAAGGTTGTCCACTCTCACCACTATTATTCAACATGGTTTTGGAAGTTTTAGCCATAGCAATCAGAGAAGAAAAAGAAATGAAAGCAATCCAAATTGGAAAGAGGAAGTAAAGCTGTCATTGTTTGCAGATGACATGGTACTATACATAGAGAATCCTAAAGATGATACCAGAAAACTACTACAGCTAATCAATGAAACTGGTAAAGTAGCAGGATAAAAAATTAATGCATAGAAATATCTTGCATTCCTACACACTAATGATGAAAAATCTGAAAGAGAAATTAAGGAAACACTCCCATTTACCACTGCAACAAAAAGGATAAAATACCTAGGAAGAAACCTACCTAAGGAGGCAAAAGACCTGTATGCAGGAAACTATAAGACACTGATGAAAGAAATTAAAGATCATACCAACAGATGGAGAGATATACCATGTTCTTGGATTGGAAGAATCAACATTGTGAAAATGACTCTACTACCCAAAGCAATCTACAGATTCAGTGCAATCCCTGCCAAACTACCACTGGCATTTTTCACAGAACTAGAACAAAAAATTTCACAATTTGTATAGAAACACAAAAGACCCTGAATGGCCAAAGCAATCTTGAGAAAGAAAAACAGAACTGGAGGAATCAGGCTCCCGGACTTCAGACCATATTACAAAACTACAGTAATTAAGACAGTATGCTACTGGCACAAAAACAGAAATATAGATCAATGGAACAGGAAGAACACCCAGGGATAAACCCATGCACATATAGTCACCTTATCTTTGATAAAGGAGGCAAGAATATACAGTTCTTGAGAAAAGACAGCCTCTTCAATAAGTGGTGCTGGGAAAACTGGACAGCTACATGTAAAAGAATGAAATTAGAACACCCCCCAACACCATACACAGAAATAAACTCAAAATGGATTAAAGACCTAAATGTAAGGTCAGACACTATCAAACTCTTAGAGGAAAACATAGGCAGAACACTCTATGGCATAAATCACAGCAAGATCCTTTTTGACCCACCTCCTAAAGAAATGGAAATAAAAACAAAAATAAACAAATGGACCTAATGAAACTTAAACGCTTTTGCACAGGAAAGGAAATCATAAGACGAAAAGACAACCCTCAGAATGGGAGAAAATATTTGCAAATGAAGCAACTGACAAAGGATTAATTTCCCAAATTTACAAACAGCTCATGTAGCTCAACGTCAAAAAAACAAACAACCCAATCCAAAAATGGGCAGAAGACCTAAATTGACATTTCTCCAAAGAAGATATATAGACTGCCAACAAACACATGAAAGGATGCTCAACATCACTAATCATTAGAGAAATGCAAATCAAAACTACAATGAGGTATCACCTCACACCAGTCAGAATGGCCATCATCAAAAAATCTACAAACCGGGCTTCCCTGGTGGCGCAGTGGTTGAGAGTCCACCTGCCGATGCAGGGGACATGGGTTTGTGCCCCGGTCTGGAAAGATCCCACATGCCGTGGAGTGGCTAGGCCTGTGAGCCATGGCCGTTCGGCCTGCGCGTCCGGAGCCTGTGCTCCGCAACGGGAGAGGTGGAGAGGGTGTGGAGGAAAGGGACCCCTCTTGCACTGTTGATGGGAATGTAAATTGATACAGCCACTATGCAGAACAGTATGGAGGTTCCTTAAAAAACTAAAAATAGAACTACCATACAACCCAGCAATCCCACTACTGGGCATATACCCTGAGAAAACCATAATTCAAAAAGAGTCATGTACCACAATGTTCATTGCAGCTCTATTTACAATAGCCAGGACATGGAAGCAACCTAAGTGTCCCATCGACAGATGAATGGATAAAGAAGATGTGGCGCATATATACAATGGAATATTACTCAGTCATAAAAAGAAACAAAACTGAGTTATTTGTAGTGAGGTGGATGGCCTAGAGACTGTCATACACAGTGAAGTAAGTCAGAAAGAGAAAAACAAATACTGTATGCTAACACATATATATGGAATCTAAAAAAAAAAAAGGTTCTGAAGAACCTAGGGGCAGGACAGGAATAATGTCGCAGACGTAGAGAATGGACTTGATGACACGGGGAGGGGGAAGGGTAAGCTGGGACAAAGTGAGAGTGGCATGGACATATATACACTACCAAATGTAAAATAGATAGCTAGTGGGAAGCAGCTGCATAGCACAGGGAGATCAGCTCGGTGCTTTGTGACCACCTAGAGGGGTGGGATAGGGAGGGTGAGAGGGAGACGCAAGAGGGAGGAGATATAGGGATATATGTATATGTATAGCTGATTCACTTTGTTATAAAGCAGAAACTAACACACCGTTGTAAAGCAATTATACTCCAATAAAGATGTTAAAACAAAAAAGAGGAATATTGGAGTGGCAAGCGTTCTTCTAAACATCACATAAAACCAAAAGAGATAGACAAATGCATTACATATAATTTAAAATATTTCTGTCTGGTGAGAATGCCATAAATAAGCTAAAAGGCAAACACTGAACTGGTAAACATATTTGCAACAAATGACAGAGAGAACATTTTCTTATTAATGAAAGTTCTTAGAAATTCCAGTGGAAGAGCAAAAGAGTAAAATTGGCAAAGGGTATAATCAGAACCTTTCCATAGAAAGAAAGGAATAAATGTCTGAAAGATGCTCAACCTCACTTATAACTAAAGCGATAAATTCTAAAATAAAAATAAACTTGCTTTTTATAACAGATGGGTATATTTTTAAAAGGGAAAGTGGAAAGCTTAAATGTTTTACTCATATAATGGTACTTGATTTAGCTGCAGAATTTGGCCCTATCTAATACACCCAGCAGTTCTATTTCTAGGTGTATTCTAGAGATGATCTTACTTCTGCATGGAACTCGATGGTGACTGTGATGCAGTCACTTAGCCTGTGGCACGATTTCTCCGTCTGTAAAGTGGGAATGATACAGCCTGATTGGCGATAACATGACAGCTGCATTCCTAAGAAACCCTCACATTCTCAAAACTTGTATTTTAGAAACAATTTTTTTTTTCGATGGGGGGGGAAAAAGTGAGTAACCCGTTTCAAACTCACAATTAGTTATTTTCTCGTAGGAGTTTGAATAATGAGAGAGTTTTTCCCAATAGATTTTGAGATTATTTTGTCATGGCACCTCAGAATAGCAATTTGATTAATTGTCCCCAGTCAGATGAAACTGAAACAATATATTGTATCATATCAAAACCAATGCATTTCTAACAATCAAGTTAAATGACAGCTACTCACTTAGGCGAAAGAACAGCTGAAACTGTTAAGTGTCGGCCCCCTGCTCTAAGCTGGTTTCCTTCCAACTTGTTAGTTTGTCCTGGGATGGAATCAGGGAAGGGTCGCCGTGTTGTCAGTTGTGTCCCCTAACTCACTCTGGCTCTCTAGCCCATCTGTGTTAGGGAGCTTTTGTGCAGGAGGAGAAATGTCTTCAATGCGAAGCCTCAGCGTCCCCATCTTTTGGGTGTACTTCCAGAGGTCAAGGACCTGGCTCAGTGCCCAGGAGGTAGGAGACACAACAAATATTATTCTTATTATTCACTTTCTCCATCCCAGCTCCTCCACTGTTCCTCATTGGCCACTGTTCCCGTGCTCGTTTCAACAGTCTACAGTTTGGAAAAAACCTTCAAGGAATATGTAGTCTGGGGGGCGGTGGGCATGTGCCTGACTTACCATCATGCTGTCTGTTAAGTACTGTAAAGAAATTGGGTGGGGGGAGAAGAGAAGCAAGGCGTTAACTCCGCTGGCCTTGGGGGTGGTCACATCTGACTGTCATGGAAAGATGGCATCCAGGGCAGAGAAGCAGTGGAATGACACCCAGTTACAGGGGGCAGTGGCAGCAGAAGCCTGCAGTTTCTGTTCTGACTTTAGGGGTTCCTAGAAGAGGCGCACATAGAAAGACCACCCATCCTGGTAAAGCAAGTGAGAGAACATCATTCGTAGGCCTGGTGCAGGGAAGGGGCTCAAAGCCGCCAGTCCCCGTGGTCAAAGGTCCGCTTCTGGGGCCAGCCTTTCCCTGGTGTGAAGCGTGAATTAAGCTGAGTTTCCTGAGGTAGTGGCTGAGATTTCCATCCCCTGTGAATCTGGCTTGTTGTTCGGCTTCACTGGATTTTAGTCAAAGTCCATTCCGAGAAGTGGTTGTGAGCGGTGCGGGGGCGGGGGGACCATCTGACAAGCAAAATGACCAAAGGGAGAGGACAGAGCAGCCCCGGGAGGACACAGGAACCAGCCTCATTATAACCCCGCTGGCTGGCTGGCTGCTGCTCAGAAATGCCCATGCCCTGCTGCCTGGGGACATGGGGGACCTGGGAGTTGGAGGGGCTGTCACCTGGGGGATTTCATCTGCTGACCCCATCTCCTGCCTGGACCTTCTGAGAGTGAGGCTGAGCTGGGAGAGGTTTAGGGGGCAGACCTGGCCTTGGCTTGGGGGCTACCCTGGGGCTGGAACTCTGATCTGGAGAGATTCCCAGTCTTTCCAGCTCTCAGGGGGCTCTCAGGGGGCTTGCCTTGGAAATGTAGTTCCCTTCATCTTCTGAGACCCCATCAGAGGGGCCATCCTAGGGGCTGCCAGGTCAGTGAGAAAATCCTGTGTCCAGTGGAGGCACTGGTCGCAATAACCCCTGCCAGGTACCGAGAGTCTACCGTGTGCCAGGCACTTTCCCACTGAATATCATCATACCCATTTTAAAGGTGAGGAAACTGAGGTTCAGAGGATTGAAGCGGCTTGCCAGACGTCACATAGCACGCAGTGAAGCTGTGTGTTAAAAAAATAATTTAATCTCTAAGTATTTCAGATCCTATTTCGAAAAGATTAGGACTTAAGAAACAAACACCATTTCCCACGTAAATGAAATTAACAGCAGTTCCTTATGAAATCAAATATCCCCTGTGTCTGTATCTCCCCGGCCATTTCTAGTTCGGGCTTTGAGTCAGATCATGATAGGTTGATTCATGGCTTAACTTTATTTCAATCTGTAGCTCCCCTCTCCATTTCTGTTTTCCCTCTTTGCAATATTTTGTTGCTGAAACCAGGTAATTAGTTCTGTCAAATGTCCCACAGTCAGGATTTTGCTGATCTGAAGCAGACATTTGAACCCAGATGTGTTTCCAGAGCATAGGTGCTTTTTAGGCCACTAGCTTTACCCTTTTCAGTCTCTTCTCTCTGTAACAGCCAGTTGTTCTCAAAACAGGATAAGATCATAACATCTATCTGCTCGAAGTCCTCTGCCTCAGCGAAAAATCCAAAAGTCCTCACAGAGCTGAAGCCGAGGATGACAGGGTCCCTGGCCCCTGGCTGCTTCTCTGATCTTGAAAATCCCTCCTGACTTTGGTCTGGCCACACTGGCCTCATCCCTGTGCTTAGGGCACTCAAGCTCATCCTGCCCCCCTCCCCCCCGCCCCGTCACGGCAGAGCGAGGTGCCCCCCGTCTCCCAGTCTGCGGTTCCCACGTGTGTCTGCACTCACACACCACCTGCTGCTGCTGCTGCCTGTTTACTGCCCAGTCTCCCTGACTGGCCGGGCTCCTCTCCCACCTCTGCAGCACCAGGTGCTTGCATGTGTGAACTGTATCAACCTCAGGGACCCTAGAGGGAATGCAGGAAGCTTTCCCACCCGCAGGGCCCCTCCTTCCTTCGTCAGTGGGTACACCCCTGCCCTTCCTGCCAGTCCAGACGGTGGGCAGCTCACGTC
Source organism: Orcinus orca (assembly GCF_937001465.1). Taxonomy (NCBI): domain Eukaryota; kingdom Metazoa; phylum Chordata; class Mammalia; order Artiodactyla; family Delphinidae; genus Orcinus; species Orcinus orca. The sequence continues at coordinate 106,644,146 of NC_064564.1, read as the reverse complement.
AGCACTCCAGTGGGCAGACTCTAAGTTGGTCTTTGCTTTGAGCTCACTCTCCAGGGAGTCTGCTTCCTGGGTGCCCCAAAACTCACTCACTCAGCTCAGTCCATGGGGTTTGGCCTTGGTTTCTGTGCTGGGCATGAAAGGACATACTCCCCATCCCCGCCGTCTGCCTTTATTTCAATCCGTAGGTTCCCTTTCCATCTCTCTTTTCTTTCATTGCAATAGTTGGTTGATGAAACCAGGTAATTAGTCCTGTCACATTTCCCGCAGTCTGGATTTTGCTGATCTGAGGCTAAAATGTGAACTCAAATGGCGCCTTACTCGCTTGCGGGGGATCCAGTTCTTAGAAGTCCCGCCCTTCATGAGTGGGTTCCTGGCTGGACCTCCCCCCCTCCCCACCCCTGAAACTACTTGGTACTCTTCTCCAAAGCACAGCCTGAGTCAGGCTGGGGTCTGTCTGATTGAACGTGGCTCCTACCCAACCTGCCCCGAGCTTTCACAGCTGCTTCAGTCCAGCCTGAGTCGCCCACACCTTTGTGGGCGCTGAGTTTTTGAGTTTCTGGTCATTAGTTCTGGCTGTTATTAGCCTCTGCCCATTCATTCATTCACTCATTCATCCGAGAAACACACATTGGGGCCTTCTCTGCCCTGGGCTCTGGAACACAGCAGCGAGTCAGAGTGATGACGGCCTGCCCTCGAGGTGACCATGAGGGGACAGAGACAGGCACCCACGTGGAGACTATGCAGGGCGATGGGTGCTGCAATAGAGGAAGAGCAGGATGCTTTGGGAGCACAGAGTTTAGGCATTTAACCCACAGTGGGGGGGGGGCGGTCAGGGAAGACTCCCTGGAGGAAGGACATCTAAGACGCTCTCTGATGGGTGATTAGGACTTGATTGGGCGTGTCAGGTTGCTAGGGCTGCCTGAACAAAGTACCACCAGCTGGGTGGCTTATCCGCAGAAATTTATTGTCTGCAGTTCTGGAGGCCAGAAGTGCAAAATCAGGGTGTCAGCAGGGTTGGTTCTTTCTGGGGGCTGTGAGGGAGGATCTGTTCCAGACCCCTCTCCTCTTCTGGGTGTTTGCCAGCAGTCTTTGGAGTTCCTTGGCTTGTAAATTCGTCACCCAGATCTCTACCTTCATCTTCATGTGGCGCCCTGCTGTTTTCATGTCTGTCTCCAAATTTCTCCTTTTGTAAGGACACCAGTCATTTTGGAATAGCGCATACTTTCCTGACCTCATTTAAACTTGATCATCTCTGTAAAGAGCCTGTGTCCAGAAAAGATCACATTCGTGGGTACTGAGGGGTAAGACTTCATCATATGAATTTTGGGCGGGACACAAGTCAACTCATAATATTGGGTCTGAAGGCAAATGCTTGGGTGAAAGTTAGGAGGGAGGGAAAAGGATTCTGGGTTGGAGGGGAAGAGTGTACAAAGTCTGGAAGTGAGAGAGGATGCAGTGATTTTAAGGACTTAAAAGTTGTCCAGTCTGGCTGGGTGGGACTCGGGGGTGAGACAGGGAGTGGCACAGGTAAAGTTGCAGAAGTTGGTGGGGGCCAGATTGGAGAATCTTGAAGGCCCTGGAGAGGAGTTTGCCACTTGTCCTAGGACAGTGGGAGCCACTGAAGAATTTTACACAAGGGCATGACCAGGACAGAGGCTCTGGCTGGGAGGATGGGGTCTGGGCCAGCAGGGAGGCAGTGGCTGGGGAGAGAAGCACATGGATTTCAGAGGTATTTGGGAGGGAGTCTCAGCAGGGCTTCCTGGTGGATTGGCTGGGGAGGGATGAGGAAAGGGAGGCTCTGGGATGATGTCCTGGTTTCTGTTTCATCTGGGTACTGGGGTTGGGGGGACATCAGTGTCTGGGGCCCCAGGAAGAGTCTGACACTTATCGATGAGAATGTTCTTGGCCTCACGCACCTCCCCAGATTTGCACCCCTTTTGTGGTGACATTGAGCTGAGAGTTGGTTGCTCCCTGGGACACAGAGGGGTCAAAACGCTGTGACAGCTGGCAAGGACGGTGGTTGATGCTGTGAAGTTGCAGAGGGCAGATGGAGAGCCTCCTGCATCCTGGCCTGTGTGTCATCAGGGAAGGTGTGGCCTGAAAGACTTGCTTGGAGGCAGATCCTAAGTGGCTCTCATTGCCTGTCTTTTACGTCATGCTTTACCCAGAATGTAGCCCAGACTTGAGGCCTGGCACTCAGGACCCTCCAGGGTCTGGTCTGAAGACTCCCAGCTTCATGCTCTGTGACACCTCGTCAGTGGGACCCTCTGAAGAACAGAGCAGCCACTGTCCCACCACCGTTCTGGTAGCTCAGCTTTTTCCTCTCTTCCCCACCTTCTGCACATCGTATGACCCTGCACCCTCTTCCACCCAGCCCCTCTCATGTATTCCTTATCTCCCTTATTGCATTATAAGCTTCTTGATGTCAGGGGAAAACGTCGGATTCACCTTTGTAATCACCTGTACATAAGGAAGGAAATAAATGAACTTCTTGAACACCAGTTAAATGCCAGTCGCTACGTCATTGGTTTTATGAATGCATTCAAGATAATCCTTAGGACCCCCCAGGTCTGGTCTTTCAGGTCAGCCCCAATCACAGGTGAGAGCACAGGCTCAGAGACAGAAGAGACTTGCTCAAGTGACTTGATAATAAGTGGCAGAGCTCTAAAGAGTGTGTCCTTACCGCTTCAACTAGTTGGGTTAGTGCTTGTTGAATGAATGAATGAATGGGTAGATGGAAGTTTAGAGGGATGGAAGAGGTGCAGAAGGGCACTTATGGCCTCTCTCATTTCAGGATCAGAAAGGAGGTAAGGAATTAAGGCAGACAATCTGTCCAATAAATAAAGTTGATGAGGACTGAATGTGAAGTTCTGCCGGTATACTATACCGCACAGCCCCTTGGAGGTGGCTGGAGGAGAAAGAGCCCCTGCCCTTCATCCTTGGGTGAACTTGGGCAAATAACTCCCATGGGAGAAAGAAGGCTGGATACCCTGTCTTAGAAGCTCCCCCATCCACTGACCTTGTCTCAGTTTCAGTGACTGGGCCCATGAACTGCCGTGGTGACTGACCACACGCTGGTCTTCCTGAGAGCTCAGGGCAGAGAGTGGGGAGCGGAACAGCCTCGGAGCCTCACTTCTTTCTTGCAGGGCCCTGATTGGCTCAGCAGTTGACTCAACTCAGAGGGGACAAGACCATTTCATTCTAATCAGGGGTGGTACACTCAGGTGCAGTCAGTTCACATGAAGCTCTGCTCTTCAGTCTGCTGGGTTAAGAGGATTTTTCCTTGTTCAGTGGAGAGAACAAAGGTGGGAGGGAGCACAGGGTGTTAGAGTCAGTTATAAACCAAGGCTCTTATAGTCCATCAACAGATATGGAAATGCCGAATCCTGCCTGAAGTCTCTTTTCTGACTCCCTTCCCGCTGACTGCCCACACTTTTAAACCACAAGATGTCAAGGCTCCTGGAAACCTTGGTGGATGAATTATACTCTGTCCTTCCCAGTCTGGTGTCGTCGCTCAGGCTGAATTAGACCAAAAGCAGATGACATTTGGAAGCACAGGCTTCCAATTCCTCCTCCCCATAAAAATCATAATGTGTCTTTTCCTCCCTCCCTCCCTCCCTCCTTCCCTCCCTCCTTTCCTTCCTCCCGTCCATCCTCCCTTCCCTCCTTCCTTCCCTCCTTCCTTCCTTCCCTCCCTCCTTTCCTTCCTTCCTTCCTTCCTATCTTCCTTCCTTTCTTCCTTTCTTTCCTTCTTCCCTTTCTTTCTTTCTTTCTTTCTTCCTTCCTTCCTTCCTTCCCGCCTTCCTTCCTTCCTCCCTTCCCTCCTCCCTTCCTTCCTCCCTTCCCTCCTCCCTCCCTTCCTCCCTCCCTTCCTTCCTTCCTTCCTTCCTTCCCTCAAAAGTGATGATAGCATCTCTGAAATTCTAGGCCTTCCTCCTTCCTAGTAGGAAAAAAGGACCTCAGTTTATCACTAAGTTTAGGATTTCCACGGGCAACTTTACTATCCAAAGTTGCCTCCAATAAGGGAGAGGAATCAACTCACTATAGTAACTATATTGCTGTTAATAATTGCTTGTTAATATATTGCTGAGGATTTCTGCTACTGGGTTCATGGGAGAAATTAGTCTGTACTTTTCTCACAATTTATTTTTCAGGTTTTGGTATCAAGATGATGCTGGCCTTATAAAATAAAATGAGTTGAGAAGTATTTATATTCTCTGGAAGAGCTTGTGTAAAATGGCATCATTCCCTAAGTACTGAGTGGAACTCGTTAGTGAAGCCACTTGGGTGGATCGAGGTTTTTGTGGGGAAGGTTTCCTTTATGAATTCAATTTCCTTGATGAATATGAGACAGTAGTCAGATTATTTGTTGTCTTGTGTCAGTTTTAGTGGGTTGTGTTTTTCTAGGGATTTGTCAGTTTCAATTTTCAAATTTATTGACATAAAGTTGTTCATAATATCCTATTATATTTTGAATTTCTATACAATCCTGCCATGATGTTCCCCTTGTTATTACTGACATTGGATATTGGTTATTAGTGCTCTCTTGCTATCTCTCTTATTCCTTGATCTGATTTGCCAAGGGCTTATCAGTATTACTAATCTTCAAAGAATCAAATTTGCATTGTAAAGCAACTATACTCCAATAAAAATTAATTTAAAAAAAAGAATCAAATTTGGCCTTTGTTAATCAACTCTATTGTACTCTGTGTTCTCTTTCATTAATTTCTGCTTTTTATTTCCTTTCTTCTACTTCCTAAAGTTTTATTTTGCTGTCTTTATCTAACTTCTTAAGATGGAAGCTTAGATCATTGATTGTCAACCTTTTTCTTTTCTAATATATGCAATTAAGTCTTCTATTTTCCCTCTGTGCACAGTAGTAGCTGCATCCTATAAATTTTGATATTTTCATCATCATTCAGTTAAAAATATTTTGACCTTGGGAAAGTTGCTTAACTTTTCTGTGTCTTAATTTCCTCATTTGTAAAATGGTGTAATAGGGCAATCAGCTTACAGGGTGGCAGTGGACAAATGACCTAAAATTTATAAAGTGCTTAGAGGAGTGCCTGGCATATAGTAAATGCTACGAAAACGTTTGTTAAAGAAACAATTAAGGTTCAGAGAGATGACTGATCAATGTAACTAACACCACAAAGCAGGTTAGTGGAAACATGAGAAGTCAGACTCAGGTCTGTCTGACTTTCGATGTTAGGATTTTGTCGTTGCACCATGCTGCCTCCCAAATCTTACCCCAATCAATGCCTGGTTCAGGGATGGCAAGTAGGTATCCTCTTATTTGCCAGTTGGATCTATTGGTGATGGCCCTGGGTTTGAGTAGGATCCTGAGCTCAGTGTAGATGTGTGCCCCAATTGATTGGATGAGGTGGGGAGTGGAGGCACCGATGGCATGCATGTACCATCCCTGGTAAAGCCAAGGGCCACCTCTTCCAGGAGATGTCCTTCACTGCGTCTTCACACACTGGGCTCTCCCTTCTTTGAGGCTCTTTGAGTGCTGTCGTCACCACTGAACCTGGAGGAATGAGAATCCACATGCCTATAACCAGAGTGTCTGAGGAAGAAATGGCAGAAGCTACCTACAGTCTCAGCCAGGAGGTCTAAGAGTTTGCCTTCATGGGGCATATCCCCTGAGGATTTCTGTGTAAGTGGGAAGATTCTGAGCAGGGCTGAACTTTTCTCTTATAACCATGTGTGCCCGCTGTAGGGACATTATTTTTCCTCATCTGACCTGAGGAACCATGGATGCACAGGCTTCCTCATGGGCTGAACAGGTATGGTTTCTTTCTGTACCAAAACGTGAAGGCAAAGACCATTCTTCTCTGTGTCCTCCCTGGGTCTTAGCATTGACCTGGCCACCTAATAGAAGCTTAATAAATGCTATTGAATTCACCTGACTCTCATTTTGGTGGATATAGTATATGCAGATGTTGTCCCAGTTAATCACACCTGGACATCTGAAGTCAGGACACAACTGGAGTCTCCCTTTCAAGACTCAGATTTATAGCTATATAATAGCTATATAATAACTATACCTCAGACTTGGTGTCATGGGAGGGAGAAGAGAAGGTAACATTTAATTAGCAATTACTGCCGTGGCAGGAATTTAGCAGAAAGTTTTATATCCTTTATATATTATCTCATTTAACTCTCAGAAGCCCTTTTGAGATATTATCACCCCCATTTTACAGGAGAAGTATCTGAGACTCAGAGAGGTTGTGTGACTTGCTTGAGGATATACAGCCAATAAGTGGTAGTACTGGGATTTGAGCCCAGGCCAACGTGACTCCAAAACACATGGTCTTTCCATTTTACCATTCTGCCTAAGTTTGTCCACCCATTCGTCCATCCTTCCAACCATCCATCTGTCATCCACTCATTCACCCATCCATTCATCCATCTACTCATCCATTCAACAAATATTTATTGAGCACCTACTGTGTACCAGGTAAACAAGGTTCATGCCCTTATGGGGAGATACAAAGAACAACCAAAAAAACAAAAAACCAAGAAACAAGAAAACTCATAAAACAAAAATGAGCTGGATATTACCCAGTAAGTTGATGCTACTGAGGCCCAGGGGAGAGCCAGGTTTGAGTCCCATCTCTGCACTGACTCACTGGCTGACCTTGGGCAAAGCACCTTACCTCTTTGTAGCTCTGTTTCTCATTAGTAAAACAAAGGTTTGGACTAGAAATATACTCTTGAAACCCTACCCACTCCCACTCCTCACCTGTCCAGACCCCGAGATTCTATAATTCTAAGTCCTTAAGGAGTTCAGTTCTCTCATTCCTTTTTCCATAAATAACACCATATGAAATTGTCAGGAAAAGCCCCAAACGGGTGCCCAAGGAAACACAGAGGCAGATTCCTGGTGTCTGAAATTCAAGGACTTGGCACTTTCAGTCTGAGGACAATTTACCTGAATTCTGACCTATTCCCATTTGCTTTGGTGAATACAAGTTTCTCAGTCCCAAGCAGTTTTCATGCGGTAAACCCAGAGCTATTTCTTGGGAAGGAGGTGGGGTTTATTTATCAAATTAAGCCCCGCTGTGGAAGCAGACTCTGTGTTTACACCGTTCATGCATTCAGCAAATATTGTTCCTTTTAAAGACAAGGACAAAAGTAAACTTCACCCTGAAAGGTCTGCATTACCATGGGTTTTCAATTCCAGGGACTCTTAAAAAGCTCCCAGTACCCTTTTTTCCATTTTCATTCTTCTCCATTTGGACCTAAGATTGAACATTGTTAACCATTTCTTTTCTGATTAAAAGAAAAAAATTAAATTGCAAAAGTAATGCATTCCCAGTGTTGAAAATACAGCAAAGAATAAATAAGAAAAACAGCCACCCATAATGCCGCCACCCACAGATAAACACTATTAACGTTTTACCATATTTCCTTCCAGTCTTTTTATACTTTGCAAAGTAGTTGGAATCATACTTTATAACCTTTTTCTATCTTGCTCTTTTACTTAATGTTATATCATTAAGCATTTTTCCATGTCATTAAGAACACTTCACAAGCGTCATTTGTAGTGGTGGCACAATATTCTATCTTGTACAGACAGTTCCATTTACTTAGCCATTGCCCCAGATCCAACATTTAAGATTTTCCACCCACAATATTTTCCTGTTACGAATGATACTGTGATGAGCATATGTTGTGCATCCACCTTTGTCCACATATCAGATGATTTTCCTCAGAGAAATAACTCAGATCTAAAACTTACTAGGCAATTTGCTTTCCAGAAATATCATACCCAAGTGTTACTCTTTTCAGCAGTCTGTGAAGATGTCCAATGCCCCCCTGCTCCCTTCACCAGCATAAACTATTACGAGGAAAAAGAAACTTTGCTGATTTGATGGGCGAAAAGAGTACTCATTCTTATTTTAGGTTGCATGTCTTTCATGGTCAAAGAAATATTGTAATGTTTACTGGCTACTCGCATTTCTTCTTTTTTGAATTGTCTGTTTCTGTTTGATCATCCCCCCTTTTCTAGGTGCTCTTTTCTCTCTGACTTTTTGTCTAGAGACGTGAGTTTCCCAAATGAACAACAAAAGCAAGAACTCAAGAGCAAACAAGCTTTAGATTGAATCTCAACGGGCTCTGTTGTTCCCTGTAGAAAAGATGTTTTATAATCTATTACTGTGTAACAGAGTACTCCAAAACTTAGTGGCTTGAAGCAACCATTTTATTTTGCTCATAATTTGAGGGTCAGGAATTTGGGGAAGGCTGAGCCGGGCAGTTAGTCACTGAACAACGTGGCATCTCCTGGGGCAGCTGGGGCTGGAATATCCACTCCCAAGATGCTCCTTCACTCGCATGTCTGGCGCCCTGGTGGGGATGGCTGGAAGGTTGGGCTTGGCTGGACTGCCTACGACAGTACCTACCTGGGTCATCTCCAGTGAGGCTGCTTCAGGGAAGCTGGGCTGCTTTCAAGAACGTTCGGAGCTCCCAGAGAGAGTGGTCCCAGATACAAGAAGTAGAAGCTGCTGTTTTCTCAACGTGGGGCCTGAAAACTGGCCCAGCATCCCTTCTGCTGTATTCTGTTGCCCAGATCAGCCACAGCACATGCCCAGATTCAAGGAGCAGGCACATACAGCTCACCTCTTGATCGGAGGAGGATCAGAGAATTTGCAGCTATCTTTAATCTGCTAGGAAAGAGTACCTCTATGTTCCGGTTTTAAGTTGGTGTGGATTCGGGGGGTAGAGGAAGGCAGGGAATAAATAAATGAATGAACAGGCATTTGTAGGAAGCCACACAGCAGACCACTAGGAGAGCCCAGACTTAAACTTTAGGGTATCATTGCTCCTATTTAGCTCCAGAAACATTTCCTTCCCTCCAGGGAAAGGACTTGTCTTAGCAATATGGTTGGAAACGAGCTTTACATGGAATGAAATTTCCAGAATGGAACCGTATAGCAATCATCTCTTTCCATTGACTTCTCCTTAAACAACTGTGTTGTCAGAGGGCAAGTGGGGTGGTGGTGAGGGGGAGTGAATTAAAATATCTCAGTCTCAGAGCCAACGTCATTGTGTGGTAGATTACACATGCAAACATGCATAATTTTCAAATCCTTATCTTTCTTCCTCAGACAAGTGACCTGGAGTTATTAGTAGAGCTTATAATGTTAAGTATTATAGGCTGAGATTACGTGGCATAACTGACTACTCTTCTCCTGAGAATTTAGCCATTTTCCTGACACAGAGAGCTTGGCCCAGTAAATTCCTGGGTGAGGATTGCCTTGGATTTAGTAATATGACAGAAAGGATACCTTTGCCTCATTTCAGTGACTTATTCTATACCAACAAAGGCCATCATACAAGCTAACACCTCTCATCAATTCCCCAGCATAATCAGAATGGAAGACTTTTCATTCATTGACTCATTCATTCCTTCATTCATCCATCCATCCTCCTACCCACCCATCTACCCATCTACCCATCCATCCATGCATCCATTCATCCATCCATCCATCCATCCATCCATCCATCCATCCATCCATCCATCCATCCATCATCTGTCCATCCATCCATCCATCCACTCAGTCAACAAATATCTATTAAGCACCTCCCATACCTCCATCAGTGTGTGGAGATGGAAAGGTGAGCTAGAGTACTGTGATCTCAGTGATCACAGAATTCCTTGCAACACTGAAGGAAGCTGGTAGGAAAGTAGATACATCAAGTGCCTGCTGTGTGCCATGGACGGTGCTAAGTACTTTACACACATGATTTGCTTTTGTCCTCACCCCTGGGACTTGGGGATTAATGCCTGCCCTTTAGCGGGGGGGGGAGACAGAGGCTCAGCGAGAGAAGTAATTGCTGAAGGTCATGCAGTTGGTCAGTGGCAGAGCTGGGATGGAAACCTTGGTCTGTCTGACTCCAGAGCCAACGCCACATGAATGACAGAAAGAGGAGAGCCATGCGTGTCTGACTTCATAAGCTTTGTGCTCCATCACTGCCTCAAACCCAAAGCTATAAAGTGACCTACTTGAGAAAACTTGTGTTTATGGGTGTCCTCTGAAGGCAGTGTAGAGCAGGACAGAACATCATGGTTTGGGAATCAGGAGATCTGAGGTCCTCACTCTGGTACCATGTGAACATGGCAAGTCCATTCCCTTCTCTGATTTAGGTTTTTGAAATCCAACACTGGGACTGGGCATTCAGAGTGAATGTCCAGGCTGTGGGTAAGGGGTTGGCATGAGCACCTTCTGTGAATGGCATAGGGGATGGAGGAGGCTGGATCTAGTCCTCTGAGGGGGAAGAGGTTGGCCACAGTTAGGTGGGATGTCAGGGTCCCAGCCCAGCAGGCCAGACCCCCATGGAGGGAGATGGGCACAAGGAATGGTCCCTGGGCCTTGAGACACTCAGACTGGAATATGGATTAGTCCATTCAACAAGCAGCAACTCAGTGGCAACTACATGTGTTCAGTATACCCCGGGGGACAAAGAGGTGGAGTCTTTTTTTTTTTTTTTTTTTTTTTTTTTTGCAGTACGCGGGCCTCTCACTGTTGTGGCCTCTCCCGCGCTCATGTGGGATCTTCCCAGACCGGGGCACGAACCCGCGTCCCCTGCATCGGCAGGCGGACTCTCAAACACTGCGCCACCAGGGAGGCCCCAGAAGAGGTGGAGTCTTTGTTGTTATGATGCTCAGTGGAGACGGAGACCTGAATTGAATAATCACACAAAGAAACCAGCCCGACAATCTTGGACTTGAAGGAAAACCCCAGGGTTCCATGAGACCATAAAGCAGAGGATGGGGCTGTCTAGTCTGGGGACTGGTGGGGCTCAAGTCAGAGGTAGGTTTGGACCCAGAGTTCCCCCTCCTCTTGCTCCAAACCTTCTTGCCTCCATCCTGTCCTTTGTCTTGAATGCATCTCATGAGGTGTGTGGGGTCCTTGCCTCTTCTCTTTGCCCCTCTCAGACCTTTCAACTTGAAGTTTTTTACCTTTTTAAAGAGAAGCTGCAGGAAATTTATTTTCATTATTCTCTTAACTATTTTTTCATCTCCATTTTCATTTCTCTCTTTCCGGATCTCCTATCTCGATGTCAGTACTTTGACTTCTGCTCCCTGGACTAGTTGTTCTTTCAATTAATTAATTAGTTCATTCTTTTTCCTTCAGGGAGTTTTTCTCAATCTCCTTTCCCATTGACTAATTCATTCTTAAGCTATTTATCCTAACTGCTTTGTTCATTATAGAAACAGTTCTGTTTTCTCTATGCAATATTCTGCTCGATCTTTTTATTTTTCTTCTGTTCCTCTTGTTTCATATAGCAAATACCTTCCCTTCCCTTCTTTTATGGGTTGATTAGGCTAATTTTAAATTCTTATTCCTTCTGATCTAATAGTCTTGCTTCTCGATGGAATCTGTATTCCAGAACGCTAGTTTATTTTCTTTCTTTTCATATAGGTTTGCTTCTCAAATATTTAGTTGTGTTTCCCTGTGAACTAATGTTTCCCCAGGGAACATACCTGGGGACGGCAGCCAGTCCCAGGCTCAGTGGACTCAGGGGGCAGGCTGGGGAAGTGGACAGGCCATAGCATCACAAAACCACAGCCGGTTACCCTCGCCCCACCTGACAGGTGTTTAGCTTGAGGCCTCACCCTTTGCCCCGGAGCAAAGCAGAATTTGGAGGAAATCCTCCTTGGATCGCAGTCCCCCAGCCTTGGGTGTGGAGGGGAGAAGGTGGTGAAAGGATTCCTGAAGTTAACTAACCCCCATCTGTTTTTCTCAGCCTTTCCCAAGCACAGGGCTCCTGTACTTCCCTGATGTCACTCCTGAGGATACCTGGGCCACTGGTGTGAGTCCCTGCAGGTGTAGGAGAGGCACTGTTTGTCCCAGGACAACGGTGGCTGAGAAGGAAGAATAAACAATCAGTTCCTTTCCTCTTTTATCCACCTATCCAGCTGGGCTGGTTCCTTGCTTGGGTCAAAATCACTCCTCCACCCACTTAAAAAGGATCCTTCCCCAAGGGGTTCATCACTGTTGACTTGCTTCTTGGTGTCCTCTCTCCAGGTCCTTTGGGGCTTGCCTTGGGGGAGGGAACCAGTGTCGTGTTAGCTGGGCTTTTTAGTTTGCCATCCTGCCCACTTCACCCCAAACTTCCAGCAATTTCCTAAACACACCAGCCCTTTCCCAGTTTTCTGTCCCTGCTCACACTCTTTCCATCGCCCTGAATATCCACCCTGGTGAACATCTACTCACACTTTGCAGCTCAGTTCAAGTACCCTCTTCCCCATCAAAGTTCCTCTGACCTTCCTGATAATGATTGTAATAAATGTCTTGAGCTCTTACTCTAGGATAAGCCCTGTATTAAACTCTTTTCATGAATTTTCCATTTAATTCCTACCACAGTCCTGGCACAGAGAGGTTCAGAGACTTGTACAAGGTCACCCAGCAAGTTAGTGGTGGTGCAGACTTCATACGGGCGTCAAATGCTAATGCCTGTATACCTAAGCACTGGATCTGCTGTCTCCTGGTTTTTATAGGACTTTTCCATCTCTCCAGCCTAATAGTTACCCAGCATACGTCCTGGTTCAGACGAGGCGAAGGAATAGATGGATTAGTCTTCATGTCCTATTCCTGCCAGATGCTTTTTTTTTTTTTTTTTTTTGCGGTACGTGGGCCTCTCACCGTTGCGGCCTCTCCCGCCGCAGAGCACAGGCTCCAGACGCGCAGGCTTAGCGGCCATGGCCCACGGGCCCAGCCGCTCCGCGGCATGCGGGATGTTCCCGGACCGGGGCACGAACCTGTGTCCCCCGCATCGGCAGGCGGACTCCCAACCACTGCGCCACCAGGGAAGCCCCTGCCAGATGCTTTTTGAGGAACAGAACTGAGCAGACTTCTCTACATATAGTAGGAACCAACCAACCAACCAACCAACCAATCGACCAACCGACCAGTTAACCAACCAACCAGCTAACCAACAAGCTACATAGCCTGTCCTAGGAGGGAACTGAGGAGGATGTCATATCCTTGCTATAGTTGATTCGTTGTGCTTGAGAATTAGTTAATTAAACAAACATTTATTGTGCACCTACTATGATCAGTATCTTTTTGACTTGATCTTACAGATTCCACCAGGGAGTTTTACCTCTATGCTCTGATACTACTGCCCTTGGGCAAACAGGTATCAGGTACTTGACAGCTGGTGATCTAAGTCTGGTAGAGTAGCCCTAAGAACATAAATCTTTGATTTAGAAATCAGAGAAATAAGAACTCTGGATTCTCCACGTTTATGAACAAAAGATAAACTATTCATGAGCAAATAGCAAAACTAAGTAAGCATAATACAAAATTAATAAGACATAACTTTTAGAGCAAAGTAAAGGAATTAATAATAAACTACTATTTACTACTGAGAATTCAACTCCCCCCTGCGGGAAAAAAAAACCTATTTGATGATCATATGATGTCAGTTTGATATCGCTATAGAGTTGGCTGTGGCCGCTAAAACCAGGTTTTCTTTAGTTCATGCTCCTTGCATTTCTACTGATTTTTTGGGCACCCTTTCTGCTCAAGATGGAGGCAAAATCCTTAGATTAAAAGCGGCCCATTTTATGTGGGATATACTTTCTTCACACCTAATCCTATATATTTTCATAGCCACTTAACACTGTCTTACACTGACATACTGCTTATAAGAAAGCAAAGGTGGGCACTGATGGTTGCCCATCCAATTACTCTCTTTTCTTCCTTTTTTTTTTTGCGGTACGCGGGCTTCTCACTGTTGTGGCCTCTCCCGCTGCGGAGCACAGGCTCCGGGCGCGCAGGCTCAGCGGCCATGGCTCACGGGCCCAACCGCTACGCGGCATGTGGGATCTTCCCGGACCAGGGCACGAACCCGTGTCCCCTGCATCGGCAGGCGGACTCTCAACCACTGCGCCACCAGGGAAGCCCTTCTCTTTTCTTTCATGCTGATTGAATCTTGATTTTGGTTGGGAGAAATGTGCGCAGCATCAGGGGATAGTCAGGAATTGCCCAAGACAATCATGGAGATACTGTTCTTCTTGGCAGAGGTCAGGTGGGTGAGATGTGAGGGGAAGTCTGTGGGGAGAGTTCGAGAAAGATTTTCCTGTCTTAAAAGGAGGATACGAAGGAGGAGAAAGCCCTTCCCCCACTCCTTCCGTCCTTTCCAGTGTTGGCCACTGTCCAGTGAGGAACGTGAGCTACTTCAGCCCCTTTGAGACCCTACCGGGAAAGCCAGAAGACCCTCCGAGGGGCTGACCCAGTGCTCTGATGCTACTGAGCTGCTGAGGAAGCCGATCTTGGATAGAAATCTGGGCGTCTTGTCATGTGAGATGATTGTGTATCTTTATTACTCAAGGAATTACTTACTGGCTTATTCTGTTACTTGCAGCTCACTTGTGCAACAGGTCCAGGAGGCTGCCCTGATTTCTCCTGCATATACGGTACCCCAGAGTATATTACTCATAGCCTCACACATATGCATATAAAATTCTTCCTTTTAACCTTTGACAGTGTCTCGTTAGTACCAAAGACATTGTTGTCTCCTTTTTTTTTTAAACATCTTTATTGGAGTATAATTGCTTTACAATGGTGTGTTAGTTTCTGCTTTATAACAAAGTGAATCAGCTATACATATACATATATCCCCATATCTCTTCCCTCTCGCTTCTCCCTCCCACCCTCCCTATCCCACCCCTCTAGGTGGTCACAAAGCACCGAGCTGATCTCCCTGTGCTATGCGGCTGCTTCCCACTAGCTATCTATTTTCCATTTGGTAGTGTATATATGTCCATGCCACTCTCTCACTTTGTCCCAGCTTACCCTTCCCCCTCCCCATATCCTCAAGTCCATTCTCTAGTAGGTCTGTGTCTTTATTCCTGTCTTACCCCTAGGTTCTTCATGACATTTCCCCCCTGCCCTTTGGTCTCCTTTTAACAGAGTGGGAAATAGCCTGAGAGGGTGACTTCTTTTATGATAAATGATGATGGTGCCAAGCCCCCTGTGCTTTGGTTGCTGAGATTCTCCCAGTAGCATGGCAGATAGAAAGTAATCAGACGCACTTCCACGCGAGATGTGAACAGCACTGTCCCCTTAGAGTATCTTGGCATCCGATTTAGGAATTGTGATGGTTAATTTTGTGTGTCAACTTGACTGGGCCATGGAGTGCCCAGATATCTGAACAAACATATTCTGGGTGTTTCTGTTAGGGTGTTCTGGGATGAGTTTAACATTTAGATTGATAGACTGAAGAAAGCAGATTGCTTTCTCTAACGTGGGTGGGCCTCGTTTTATCAGTTGAAGGTTTGAATAGAACAAAGGATTAATCCTCTCATGAATGAGTGGGAATTCTTCCTGCCTGACTGGCTTTAAGCTGAGACATTGGTGGGTTTTTCCTGCCTTGGGACTCAAATTGAAACGTCAGCTCTTTCTGGGTCTTTTTTTTTTTTTTTTTTAATAGTTATTTACTTATTTGGCTGCACCAGGTCTTAGTTGCAGAACATGGGACCTGTGTTGCCACGTGCAGGATCTTTGTTGCAGCATGCGGGATCTTTGCTTGCAGCGTGTGGGATTTTTAGTTGCGGCACGCAGGATCTAGTTCCCTGACCAGGGATAGAACCTGGGCCCCCTGCATTGGGAGGGTGGAGTCTTAACCACTGGACCACCAGGGAAGTCCCTCTTCCTGGGTCTTGAGTCTGCTGGTCTTCTGACTGGAACCACTCCAGCAGTTCCCTTGGGCCTCCAACTTGCCGATGGCAGATCTTGGGACTTGTCAGCCTCTATAATCATGTGAGCCTATTCCTGAGAATGAATTTATTTCTCTCTATATACATCCTACATGTTCTGTTTCTCTGGAGAACCCTTTCTAATCATCTGACTCTGAAGCAAGTAGGATTTCCTTCCCAGCACAGTGAGGGGAAAAGGAACTAATACTTTCTGTGTGGCCACAGCGTGCCAGGCACTGACAAGGTGTTTTTCACCCAGTGGCTCATTTAATCTTTTAACAGCCCAGAGAGGGGGTCCTCCTGGTGCCTCTCATCACTGGAGGGAATGGAGACTCACAGCAGTGGAGCAGCTTGCCCAAGGCTACAGAGACGGTAAAGACATAGCTGAGATTTGTGAATTTTCTATAGAAATAACTGTCTGGGAGATGCTGGAGGAATTTGTGAGAGAGTAAGTTTCTTTGCTTGTTTTCCCATTCATTCTTAATGGAACTGTCTGCTCCCTTGTTTGAGGCTGAGACCTAAATCACCATCCAGCTCAGGGTTTCCCCGTGGTTTTTCTCATTCACTTGAAAAGCTGAGTGATTTACAAAGACAATTCCTTGCAGAATCAGACGACATTTGCAGCATTTCTAGCAAAACGTAGACAGTACATTTTGAGGCTCCTGTGAGAAACTCCTTCCCTACAATCTTTTTTTTTTTTTTTTTTTTGCGGTACGCGGGCCTCTCACTGTTGTGGCCTCTCCCGTTGCGGAGCACAGGCTCCGGAGGCGCAGGCTCAGTGGCCATGGCTCACGGGCCCAGCCGCTCTGCGACATGTGGGATCCTCCCGGACTGGGGCACGAACCCGTGTCCCCTGCATCGGCAGGCGGACTCTCAACCACTATGCCTCCAGGGAAGCCCCCTACAATCTTTTTTTCCCTCTCCTTTTCTTTCCTTTCTTTTTTTTGGTTTTATTCTCAACATCCCCTCTCTTATTCCTTCTACCCATGAAAGCAATTTTAACTTCATGAAACTAATTAAAGTTTTATGTACTTACATTCCTTTACTGGACTGATCATAGATTTCTTAGATTGAGATGGAACCAGGCCAAGAGGGAAAAGTTTTCTGGACTCTCCTACAAGTGTGGGGTTGGGGGGTGACTCAAAATGTCAGCCAAGCTTTGGTTTGGGGACCATAGGACTAATTGATGGAATCCAAGTTCCTTAGGGCTAAGATAGTGTGATGGGCAGTCAGGCAGATGCCAGTGGATACACAGGACATGTCTGTTGAATAGACGAATGAAAAATGGACAAATGAGTAAATAGAAAATAATGATTAAAAAAGAAAATTATGATTAATAAAAATGAATTTTTTTCATAAATTAGAAGTTTGGGATTAACAGATACTACTATATATAAAATAGATAAACAACAAGGACCTACTGTATAGCACAGGGAATTATATTCAATATCTTGTAATAATCTATAATGGAAAAGAACCTGAAGAATATATACGCATATATGTGTATATATGTATAACTGAATCACTTTGCTGTACCCGTGAAACTAATACAACATTGTAAATTAACATACTTCAATAAAAATGCATTATTCTGGGAAAAAAATGAATTTTCAAAATGCTCTTGATAAAAATAATCATTTTTGAGTGCTTACCATGTGCCAGGGGCTGTGCAAAAGGTTTTACAGCCGTTAGCTCACTTAATCTTTCATGGGTGCCTTTAAAATAGGTATTATTATCCTGTTTTTACAGATAGTGAGACTGAGGCACAGCTTTAAGAACTTGCCTGAGCACACTCAACAAATCATTGGAAAACTGAGATTCAGAAGAGAAGTATTTGATCTTGAAGAGTGCTATCTGAGTGCTGAATACATTGTGTGATCTGTTCAGTTCCTCACTCCTTTCTTTGCCATGCTTCCCTGTAGGTGGAGTGTCCTTTCCACCCCATTCACTTTGGGCTTGGCCACGTGCCTTTCTTTGGCCAGTGGGATGTGAGGGGCACCATGTCTGTGCAGCGGCTTTGAAGACACTCTGCCTCTCATGTGCTCCTTTACTCTGCCACGAGAAAACATGTGTCCAACAGCTGCTGCCCCTTCACCCTGGGTCCCCAAATAAGAAAATGCATGGAGCAAAACTGACACATAGAATTGACCCAAAGTCTCCAAGCAGCCCTCTGGTAAATGTGAACAAGAAACAAATGTTTGTACTCGAAGGTACTGAGGTTTTGGGATTGCTTGTTACTGTAAAGCTGACTAATACAGTCTCCAAATCATGGAGACTATTCTGCATTGCCTCCTGGAAGAGGTGGAATGTAAACTCAGACTGGAGAAGTTTTTTATTAGGCTGAGAAATGGGGAAAGTTCACTTTAGGAGGCAGAAAATGAGTGAACGAAGGCATGGAGGTGGGACCATGCTTTGGAATATATGAGGCCAACGAGAAAACAGCTTTGCTGAAGCACCATGATAGGGAACAAGGGGAAGCAGTTGTAAAATTAGACCATGGATAGCCGTGAACACCCTGCTAGGGATAATGAACTTTACTTGGAAGGTGCCGGAGGGGGAGCCACTGAAGGTTCACAAACAAGGGACATGGTGTGTTTAGGAACTTGCTCATGGTTTCCTGCCATGGGTGGAAAATCATTGCTGGTCACGTCTTCCCTGTTCTAATTCCTGGCTTATCCTGTAAACCTGTCCCTCCAGCGACAGCATTTGCCAGCAGCCAGGAGTTTGATTTCTTTCTACCTTTATCTGATGTCTATCGGGATGGGTGACTCTGTTCCGCTCAGGGGAGGAAAAATGAAGCTGCCTCAAGAATAATAATAGTGATTTTCTTCTAAAAAAAAGTTTCCAAATCCTATTTATATGTGTTGAGGAGGGCAAGGTCCAAGAGAGAGGAAAGAAAAAGGGCCCGCAAATCTCAGGCAGCTATCGTGTGTCAGCAATGTTGGGTTCCTGTGTGTGCCCTGTGGACGGCACAGGACCTTGCACCCAGAGGGATCCTGCACTTGCTCTAATGCTCTGAGATCACACCTTAAAATTCTTCATAATTTGGAACAAGGGTCCCTGCATTTTTATTTCACACTGGGTCCTGCCAATTGTGTAGCCAGTCCTGTAGTACTTAGGTGTTATGATACTATGCACTATTCATACCTTCTTTCATTTAATTCTCCTGACAAATCCTGTGAGGTAGGAATGATCATTCTAGCCTTACTGTTGTGGAAACTGAAGCTCAGAGAGGTTAAGTTATTTGCCCAAAGTTACGCAGCTGGGATTTGAACCCTTACCGCATTGTCCCCAAAGCCCACCCTCTTTCACCTGACATGTTCACAGAACATTTTGGTTTTAAGGCACGGTTCCCCCCCATTGTTTCAGCTTGAGCCTCCCACAGCCTTGTGAGGTCAAAGTCATTATTCCCATACAAGAAAAGTGACTGTCTCCCAGCAAGTCATCACTAGAGCAGGACTGGAGGTGAGGTCTTTCAGGCCAGGGCTCCCTGAAACCTGGGTCAACAGACCCTGTGTCCAGAAGAATAACTCCATGGAAACATGTGAGATCCAGGGCTGTCAGAAGCCTCCCAGCCTCTCCACCTACCTTCTCATCTCTCAGTGACTCATGGCTTCCGTAGGCCATGCCCAGAGATGATGGATGACCCAGACAATGGAAGTTCCATGACAGCACTGGGTCCAAACCCTCCCCTTTCTATATGGTGGAACCAGAGGCTGAGAGAAGGGCAGTAACTTGCCCTAAGTCACACGCGGGGATCTACCATTGGCCTTCACACATTTATTCTTCCAACAAATACTTCTAGGTTCCAGGTACCATGCTAGGTGCTGGGGTACAGAGGTGACCAGGCCAGGCATAGCCCTGCCTTAAGGAGCTCATGTCTTGTAGGGGATGAACAAGGGACCTAGGTCTTCTGACTCCAGGGGCCCTCCACCAGGCGGACCATCCCTCTGCACAGCAACAAGCAGGCTGAGCGCCCTCCAAAGGAAAGCCTGGAAACTGTTTGCTTAGAGAGGTCGGAACCGTTCTTTCAGAGCTGATGCCGGCTTTCAAATCAATTTGCATAAGATAGGTTCTATCCTGTTAGAACAGCAAATTAATAGCTCATTTTATGGATTGAGCAATCAACACTTACAGCCCATTAAATTTAACAACAAATGCAGCTGACGATCAGGCGTTCAGCCTGGTCCCACCATCAACTCAGGAGCTTCCTTTTCCTTCCTCCTGACCTTTTTATTTCCTTTCATCTCCCTTCTCATGAACCCCCCTCCTAGATCCTCACTTTCTCATTCGTAAACACAATGCTCATATAACTCCCCAGTATCCTTTGCAGCCTGGGGCTAGAGGGTCTTCCCAGTCCCCCAGGTGGGTTCTGTCATCTGTGGCGTGTCCCAAACTCCAGACATCAGCACGCAAGCTCATTTTGGGGCCCTTGGCTGGGCCACTGGAATGAGCAATCAATATTTTATAAAGGCGTTAAGGCGGTAATAAAAGATGCATGAAGTGGATGCAGGGGGGAGCTTGCTGACAGAGGAGTGGGTGACATTAGAGCTAACCTTGGTGGCTGTGACTTACGTGGATGGAATTTGCTAAGGAAGTCTCCACTCTGGTCTTCCCAAGGAAATGGAAGATTTTTCGTAAGGACATTGTCAATTTCTTAGGCCCTCCAACTTAAGCTGCCTTAAAAGACTTCTAATTACTTTAGATATGTGGGTTGTATGAATAAGCGGATGAGGTCCAGATGATATGCTTAACTAGACCTCTATTAGCTGTGCTTTCCCATGAATTTTGCATGTCCCTCTAGGTGGGAGCATTTTGCATGATGATTGTGCTGTATTGGCAGGGTTTGAGGGAGACTGGAGCTTCTGGATAAGTAAGATGGTGTGTGATAGACTGGGTTATTGGTTCCAATTCTTCACTCCACTGTAATAGGATAATACATTTGCACCTTTTGCCATGCCTTGCACACTGTGGAGTATATATTGGGCTTGTCTGCCTGAGGTGCTTTAGCCAATGGATTGATAGTGGATGGGATTTGTTCAGAGACCTTACATGAGTTCCTACAGTTTGGTTTGGGCTCTCGTACTTCTACCATTTGCCATGAGAAGAACGCGCCAGCGGTGCAAGGAACTTGAGAGACGTTGAAGTGGCCTCGAGGCAAACCTGCAGCCTGAACCCAAGCCCAGCCCAGCCCATCTGAAGTGCAGGCTGAAGTGGAGCTGCCCAGCCAGTCCAGCCTTGATCAGCCAAACTACAGTGACCTGCATCTCTGCTTGACTTGAGCACGAGAAGAAATGCCTCGTATTTCAAGCCACTGAATTCTGGGGTGGTTTGTTAGGCAACATCAGCTTCCTGATACAGGGCAGAAATGGACTATTGCTTGAAATTCTTCCCTTGGTTGGTTCTTTGAGGCTCCTTTTAGCATGTCTGTCTGATTCAGCGCCACAGAAAAGTAGATCTTGGAGACTCCTTCACCAACCTAGCCATGAACCGCCTACCCTGCCCTGATCTGTGCTCAGCATCCTGAGTACTTCCATTCTGCAGGGCTGCTCACCTTGTGACCTATTTCCTGACTGAGGTGGGGACTCCGGGTGACCTTACCTCTTCAGGGATCCCTTCCTCACATCTTGTCTGGGTCTAGTGTAGCTTTTTCCATGAGCAGAATTTGAACATTGTCCTGGGTTCTGAAACTGGTGCCTTGTCTTGGGTTCCCATCTCAGTGGGGGCAGCCTCTCACTCAGTGCCCGAGGCAGAACGCTTGGAGCTCATTCATCAGTGCTCATTCCTTCATTCATGCAGGCATGAAGCTGTGAGGGGCTACCCTGTGCAGGATCCTATGCTGGGAATACAGACAGAGAAGAGTCTGGACCCACTGTTGAGGGGCTTACATTTTAGGGGGAAGACAGATAATTATCCCTCCTTCAAGGGGCCACCAAGTTCTGCAGTGTGTCTCACTCCCTTCCCCTCATTCCCATCAGGTCACCATCACTTCCAGCCCCAATCACTGCAGCAGCCTCCTAACCACCTCGTGCTCCCACCAATTCTACCCTTTCCCATCAGCCTTCCAAATTCTCCTCCAAACTCGTGACCAACCTGATCTTTCTAAACAAAATCTGACTATGTCACCGTTCTGCTTAAAAACCTGCTAATGGCTTCCCCTCACCTCCTGGACGAATCTATCTGCTCACTGGCTTCTAAGACCGTTCGTGATTGGGGTCCTACCAACCTCACCTGACTCACTTCCTCAGCCCCTCCCCACTCACTATTTGTCCTGGGGCTCCCCATGAGCTGCCCCACACATTGACCATGAACTTTCCCATCTCTGCACTTTAGTACATACTTTTCCTTCTGTCGGTCATGTGCTTCCTCTATTCCCTGCCTGTCAAAAACTGCCAACCTCACCTTGGGGAGGCCTCCCTAATGCTCCCTTGGGCAGAATTCACACCCCCGCCGCTCCCATACACCTTGCCCATCTTTCTCTGGTGCAGTATTTATCACACTGTGTTGTAACTGTTTTTGTGCGTAATAAATTTTTCTTTTCCTGTTTATAAGCCAAATTGCTTTTAAAGAGAGTGGAATAAGTTAATAGGCAAGCACCTCGGTGTATTTGTGTATAAACAACTTCTAGGCAGGAGTCAAAGTTGAATCACTTTTTATGATGGAGGGAGGGAAGCTTGAAGTTCCAGGAATGGGGTTGGGGGATGGGAAAATAATTTGGGGTGGGGGCCAGGGAGAGAGGAGTCCCTGAGATTGGACATTGTATGGGGGCAGAGCCAGAGATGGAAATCTCCCCTCCACCAGCGGGGCAGCTGAGAAGGCACTTAGGGAGGACGGAGAGTGTGTGAGATGAGAGTTTTAAGTTGATCACTGTAGGATGTGCACTATGCCTCCACCATCTTCCCTTCAAGACCTTTAGGCAAGTCTGTATCACTCACAAATGCTTTTGCGCATGTTGGGAAATTGGCAAAGTTCAGGTTCTGCTTTGGAGAGGATTTAGAGTAGACACAGAGAGAGCAGCCTCAGACCAAGGTGTAGGCAGAGGGGTCCAGGAAGACACACGTCTCTGGGAATGAGAAGAAGTCATGAGAAGTGCTTTGTACTCTTGGAATGAGGATGTCTGAGGCAGGCACCTGCATCTCTTGAGGGCCAGGAGAGTCCAGTTGGCGTCTTGGTTATATTCCTTTTTATGCTTGTCTCTCCTATCAGATTAGTTCTAAGGTGGAAGTCATGCAACATTTGTCAGGATTCTTTTCCTGGAAAGGAATAGACCCATCTGAAAATTAGCTTAAGCAAACAACAACAACAACAACAGAACTATTGAATCGCATAACTGAAAGGTTCCAGGGAAGCTGGATCAGGTAAGGCTGGATCCAGGTGCTCAAATGATGTCATTAGAATTTAGTACTTCATTTTCTATTTTCCTCCATGTTTGCTTTGTTCCCAGGGAGTTCTCTCTATCAGGTGGACCTGGCAGCACTACAACAACTCCCTCATAGCCACGTAGCAGGAAGAGAGCTTCTCATGTTTTAGGGGCTGAACTCATTGGATTAATTTGGATCTGGTCCTCACTCCAGAATGAATCACTGACCTGAAGGATTGGTCAGACCTGGGTCGTGTCCCATCTTTGGTTTAGGGTGGGAGTGGAGGTTAGAACCAGTCCTACCTGGGTCACCTGGGCTTTGAGTAGGGGTAGCTGGCATATTTTCCTAAAGAGCTGATACCAGAAACAGGGGAAATGGATGCAGAGGCAACAAAACATGCCCACAGATAATCACATTCAGGGCCTCCAGTCATCTCTGTAGCATCGTACCCGAAACAGAAGAAAGCCTGTTAAGTTTTACTACATTTGGCTTAGAAAAACAAGCAGAGAATTCGGTTTTGTCATACTTTCAAAATTATCCCATCTGTAAGAATCACTAATATCACCTGTTACTGATGGTACTGGCCATGAGGTACAAACAAGAAACAGCTTTACTTTTCTCCCTCCACTGCCTTCAGACATGTTCTCCCTGTTCTCACTTCCCTGCCCCTTCAAGACGTCTTAGGCAGATCCCACAGACTTCCAATCACTTAAAAAAAAATCTTTGACTTGATTTTATTTTTTAGAACAGTTTTGATTGACAGAAAAGTTGAGAAGATAGTACAGAGAGTTCCTATATTATTAACACCTTACCTTAGTGCGATACATTTGCTACCATTAGTGAACCAATATTGCTACATGATCATTATTCAGTCACTTTTAGGTATTAAAAATCGTCCTCCTCTCAGGGGTTAAATATCCCAGTCTGGTCCAAATCAGAACTTCAATCCCCCTGTAATTCAGAGCTTCTCCCCTCCCCCAGCCCATGCCTACCCTATGGTGTAGGGACTTGCAGTGGGGTGGGGGCTTAGTCTTCTCATTTGTTCATCCTCACTTTGCTTTTTCTTTTCCTCCTTCCCTGCTTGGCGATGGTCAGAGCCCAGCAGTGAAGGGATTAGGGGGAAGAAAGAAATCAGTACCCTTGTAACCACTGATGACCTCTGCTACGATAGGCTATCTCTCATGGGATGCAATTTAATAAATCTGTTGACTCTAATAATAAAAAATTGTGGCTAGCATTTTCTATGTCTTTATTTTTCTTTCATTTCCTAGCTACTCATTTTTACCGTGTTTTACAGAAGTACTGGCTGGGAGTAAGCAAAACAAAACATTGGTCTTTCAACAAACAAAATTAAGAAGCATTGCTCTAAGAAGTGCCATTTGAAATTTTGTTGCACTAGCAGCCACTGGGTAAGGAAGAAACAAGGACCTACCGATTAGATCCCAGGCATTGTGCTATGGTCTTTAATGACCATTATCTTACTTAGCTCTTACCATGACTTTGCAAAGGAGATATTATTATTTCCATTTTGTAGGTGAGAAAACAGACTCCAAGAGAGTAAATAATTTGTTTATAGTTACCCAGCCAGCAAGTGGCTATAATGAATTTTATTTTGCTCACAACTGTTCATCAGTACCTCCTTCCCCATAAGATTATAGGTTCACATCCAGTACCATGTAACTTACCTGCCTCTGGTGGTTGGAGTATACATATGTCCCTTATTAATTTTGGGCTTTGGCCAATGAAATATGAGTGGAAGTGTCAGTGTGTTAGTTCTGAACAGAAGCTTTAAGAAACACTGCATATTTCCACCATTCCTCTGGAGAATCTGCCCTCTGCATGGGAACTTCATGTATCCAGTGGAGGCTGCTCCTTCAGCCTGAGTCACAGAATGAGAAGACAGATGGAATAGATTCAAGTCCACTTGGTGCTGGGAATAGAGTTACAGAGCCACAGAGCTACAGCTGAACCTCAGATGACACAGATGACTGGAGGGACAAATCTTTGTTATTGAACTTCTGAGATGTTGGGATTGTTTGTTATGCAGCATTGCTTCAATGAAACTGACTGATACAGTGCTAGAGCTGGGATTTCAAACCAACAAAGTGGTTCTGAGATAACTGTCCTCTCATCTTGTCACATCTGATTTTTATTAATACCATTATTTGTTGTTTTGATTGTACTTTCAACTCCTCTATAAAAAATGCAAACTTGAGTCAAATTTACGGACCCTCAAAGAGGTCAGGCTTATTTTGCTCTTTAAGCAAATGTCCTGAAATTTCCCTTCACTTGACACAGTGAACCACATCATTACGGTGTCTGTAGTCTTTCCTGTTTTTAAGTGTCTCTATTAAAGGGCAAAGACCATTGGCAGATAAACAGTGTGAAACTTGTTTTGTTTACAGGTAACAGAGCAGTGAGGATAACTTGATGGTTTGTGGATTAGGGTCTGAGAATCAGGAAGGGCTCATGGGAGAGGGGTTTTTAAAGGGAAAATCTTCACCAATGTCATCATTTTGCTTAAAAACAGCCGTATTTATTTATTTATCTATTTATCTTTTTGGCTGCACCACACAGTGTGCAGGATCCTAGTTCCCTGATCAGGGATCGAACCTTCACCCCCTGCAGTGGAAGTGCAGAGTCCTAACCACTGGACCACCAGGGTATTCCCCCTGCTTTGGTCTCTGCTTTGACGTTTCATAGATAGCTCAGGCAGAGCACTCATTCTTTCATTTATTCAGCAAATGTTTCCTGAGATCTTAAGTCATGAAATCTTAGGAATGGACCCATATCTGACCATGTCACTTCCTTCCTTACCATCCTTCTGTCTCCCCACTGCCCAC
The DNA here is from genome assembly GCF_937001465.1 of Orcinus orca. Taxonomy (NCBI): domain Eukaryota; kingdom Metazoa; phylum Chordata; class Mammalia; order Artiodactyla; family Delphinidae; genus Orcinus; species Orcinus orca. The sequence continues at coordinate 106,618,227 of NC_064564.1, read as the reverse complement.
ACTGCTCCCAAAGTCCCCATTGTCTTTCCTGAGCTTACTCTCCAGCCTCATCTCCCACCATCACCCCAGGTCTGACTCATCCTCCATAAGGGTTAGGGGTTCAGGCTCTGGAGCCACTGTATGCAGGTTCAAATTCTGGTTCTGCCACATGCTGCCTGTGAGACCATGGGCAAGTTACTTAACCTCTCTGTGCCTCAGCTTCCTCACCTACAAAAGGGGACGTGAGATAACACAGATGACAGCTCTCCGTGCCTACGTCCTCCTCCTCCAAGTCCAGCCATACTGAACTGTTCACAATTTCAGCGTGCACTGTGCTGAGTCATCCTTTTGTACTTTTACATCTGCCTCTGCGTGGAGCACCCTCTCCCTCTTTTGCTGGAGAACTCCTACTCAGTTTTTAAGATTCATTCAGTAGACAACTCTTCCAGGAAGCCTTCTCTGGATGCCCACCTCAGTGCTTTCCCAGCCCTCTGGGTTTGTCTTCATTGCAGTTCTCACCGTCCTCATGTCCTCATGGTCCCAATTGTCTGTTACTGTCCGATTGTCTTTTTAGTTATATCCCCTCCCGGACTGCTTAAGTTCCTTAAGGAAAACCAGGTATTTTCATCTGTGTGTATCTAGAATCTACCACAGAGTACGTGGTTGATACGCACTTGTTTTGTTTGTTTTTTAGCTCAGAAGATAAAATGTTACTTGAACAAAAGTAAATTCAATTTTGATTTACAGAATTGGATTATCCAGGTGATATATGGTTTTGCTAATAGAAGGCTATTTTAGAAATCAGTGATTATAGTTTATTAAACTAGTCTTTAAAAATTAAATAATGCATATAAACCCAGTAAACCATGACATAAGACTGTAAAATGAAAATTAAAATCTCTCTTCTTCATTCTATTCCCCACCGCATGGTGTTTCCTAAGTTGTTATGTGTATACAAGAATTTTTGCACGACTCCTTTGAAACACACGTGCACATACATAAACACACAGAGAGTCATGCTATACATAATGTTATGTACCTTGCTTTTCTCCCGTTTAATATTACATCTTAGAGACTATTCCATATCAGCACACAGAGAGCCGTGTCATTCATTTCAATGGTTGCATAGTATTCCATTTTACAGATGTTATATATTTGTGTAATCAGTCACCAATGAATAGGCTTTTAGCTTGTTTTCAGGTTTTTGCTGTTACAAACAATGCTACAAGAAAAATATTTGTTCATGAGTACATGCACAAAATGATTGGTTGGCTACATTCCTAAAATAGGCGTAGCTGAATCAGTAATTATAATGCTCTCATAATCATTATTTTTTCTTTTTAATTCTGAAGCATCACAAAATTTATTAAAATGTAAAGAAATAACTGTTACCCACACCCGTACTCAGTTCTCAGATGTAACATGCATATACATTTGCCACATTACCTTCATCTCTCTCTCTCTCTTTTAAAGACAACAAATATCATAGCTGCCTGGGGAGCTCACCTTGGTCCTTTCCCTTACTTTCTTGGCAGAGGTACCCTCTCTCCTGTGTGCATCATTTCCACACAATTTTCACATGTATATCTGACCATCCATTATATATGTATGTTTCCATCAGCAATATACAGCAGAGTATTACAGGTCTAATTTTTTAAAATAAATGCTCTCCCATTATTTTGCAACTTGCTTTTCCCCCCACTTAACAGTTTGTTGTTAAGTTTATTCCATGTTGATCAGTTTTAGCTGTTTTAACTTCTACCTTATATTCCACTGTATTAACAAATCGCTGTTTCTGTGGTCTGCTGTCGAAGGACAGTGGGGTTATTTTGTTATATAAACAGTGCTATAGCAAGCGTCTTTGTAAATGTCTCCCTGTGTGTATATATGAGAGTGTTTCTAGGGTAGGGACCTAAAGCCGAGTTGCTGAGAATGTGTGCATCTGTAGCTTACTACATACTGCCAAATTGCTTTCCCAAGTGCTTGTACCAATTTGTATTCTCAACAACAGTGAGTGAATACCTTTTTTCTTCTATCCTTGCCAATTCTTGGTGTTATCAAATTAAAAAAAAATTGGCAATTAACTTGGTGTGAAATGTTACTTCATTGTTTTAATTTGATTGTCTCTACATATGTTTATTGGCCATTTATGCTTTCTCTTCCATGAATTGCCTGTTCATATACTTTGCTCACTTTCCTGTTGGGATTTTATTTTATTGCTGATTTCTTAGTTGAAAATTTTTTTGGCATAATTATTGATTCACATACAGTCATAAGAAACAATACAGAAAGATCCACAGAACACTTTGTCCAGTTTCCCCCACAAGAAACATTTTGCAAAACAGCAATGTAAGATCACAGTGAAGAGATCGCTTAATACAATCCATTGATCTTATTTAGATTTCCCCAGTTTTACTTGTACTCCTGTGTGTATGTGTGTGCGCCTCTTGTACTCCTGTGTGTGTGTAGATATTAAATTACTGATTACATTTCTGTAATGATTATAGACCTCTTAAGGTTTACATTTCCTTTCAAGTCCATTTCAATAAGTTATATGCTTTTAGAAAATTGACAATTTTGGCTAATTATTTTGTTTGTTTATTTACTTATTTAATTTTGGCTGCGTTGGGTCTTCGTTGCTCTGCGTGGGCTTTCTTTAGTTGCGGTGAGCGGGGGCTACTCTTTGTTGCGGTGCGCGGCCTTCTCATTGCGGTGGCTTCTCCTGTTGCGGAGCACGGGCTCTAGGCATGCGGGCTTCAGTAGTTGTGGCTCCCGGGCTCTAGAGCGCAGGCTCAGTAGTTGTGGCACACGAGCGTAGTTGCTCCACGGCATGTGGGATCTTCCCGGAGCAGGGCTTGAACCCGCGTCCCCTGCATTGGCAGGAAGATTCTTAACCACTGCGCCACCAGGGAAGCCCTATTTTGGCTAATTTATTGTCATCACCATCTGAGCCCTTCCCACGGAGTTCCTCTCAACCTGAGGCTCTGTGACCCTTAGATGATAGTGTCCCCAGGACCCACGTATCCCAGTACGGTGTCCATCACCCATGCTAGAGTGAGTCATCCTTTAGCTCAGAGTGCTCTGACTGGATCAGAATCAGACAGACTTTACTTCAAATTCTTTCCTAGCTGTGCAACCTTGGGCAGGTGATCGAACCTCTCTGGGCCTTGGTTCCCACATCTATAAAATGGGAATACTAACACTACCTCATAGAGCGAGGTGGAAATGAGGAGGATCCTGGCTCAGCACACAGTAGGTGTGCAATACACACAACTCCCTTTCTACTTTGTACCTTAATACTCATAGCCAGGTCTTTAACTACTAGGCAGAAACCATCTGGAGGTAGGGATTGTGTCTGATCCTTTTATGTATCCACCTGGTGTCAGCATGCCGCAATCACACAGGAATTATTTAGGACTGGCAGACTGCATCTAGAGGGATGAAATTGCCGGATACAGTGGCGCAGAGGTGGAAGGCACCTGAGGTGGAGACCGCACACCCAGGGTACTGGAGCAGCGCCGCCTGGTGGTTAGGAATATGGGCTTTGACTAGACAGAGATGGATTCGGATCCCAACTCTGCTACTTGGTTACTATGGAAACTCTCTGAGCCTCAGTTTCCTCATTTGTTAAATAGAGTTAGTAATAATAATAGCTAACAACTAATGAATGCTTACTATGTGCCTGGACTGTATTTAAAGCACTTCACATGTATATATTAATTCATTTCATTCTCACGACTCCACAAAGTAGCCAATAGAATCATGCCCATTTCACGGATGAGAAACAGAGAAAGGGAAAGATGACGTATCTTGCCCAACACCATGTAGCCACTAGGAGGGGCAGGTAGGATTTGAACCCAGGGGGTAGGGATCCAGAGTCCACTTAGGGTGCTTCCTACAGTGTAGATTTGGTGGGATTAAAGGAGATACTGTGCATAAGGTTCTCAGCAGAGTGCCTGGCACATGGGATGTGCGCAACCAGAACGGTAGCTAATATTACTGCTGCTGTTACCATGGGTAACAGCTCACCTTGAACCCTCAGCTGGGTCCAGCTGCAGAGTTACTGGATTGGACTCACAACCTTCTCTCTGCTTCGTGTCCCACGCTGGATGATGAAACATGCTTAATAATAAAGCTATTCTTGATCTTCCCCCTGGGTGTTGATGCCAAGGGAGAGTGTACAAGGCTATGAAGTTTTTATTTTGGCGTCAAAGCTGCCTCTTGGAAATGACTTTTTTGGAAACATCTCGTCCTGTTCTTCCCAGAACTGTTTCCTGGGAGCAGAAAAGCCTCTTCAAATAGTAAAATGACTTATCTTTTAAAGGGACAAAACCATGTAAAAACACAGTCATGACAGCTTTCAATTTTGTGAGCTTTTGGCATGTCTAGGGCGATAGAGCTCAGCAGGGCCAAGCTCTATCCATCATTCATCCTCCTTCTAATCTGTCCATCCATCCATCCATCCATCTGTCATGAACAGATGTTTTTGGAGCATCTACTGTGTGCCAGGCATCATCTCATATGATCAATGCTCATCTCATATGCCTGATGAAGGTGGTCAGTCTGGAGTACTGAGAATGAGAGATCCTTGAAAGCTTCACGGAAGGAGCAGCACTTGATCTGAGCTAGGAAGACTGGGCGCACAGTAGGGCTAGTGGAGTTTACGGTTTATGCTAAGTGACATAATCTACAATCAGATCCTTATACATCTGATGGTATAATTACCAATGAAGTAAGTGCTCTTAAGGAAAAAAGCCCAGCTCCGTGAGACCCTAAAATAGATGGGAGGTAGGGGAGGAGTACTGGTCAGAGGAGGCCTGGGGATCTGCATTTTCAAAAAGGTCCCCAGACAATTCTGCTGGTCACTCATGTTTGGGATCCATCGCTGTAGGCCTGAGCTTCCCAGTCAGTCAGATGCAAGTGGTTTTTAACAGTCCTGAGCTCCAAAGTCCCTCAGCCCTTAGCCAGGGCTCCAGGGCTGGTTGCTCGCAGCAACAAGCAGCTCATCTGTTTTCTCCAACATGCTGGATAAATATTTCCATTTTCAATGTAAACCATGGAATGACAAAGGCAGGAAACATGCTGCAGGCAGGGTGAAGTCATCGGAGGTTGTTAAACAGGGATGTATTCTAGAAAGTTCTGAGGCCACAGTGAAGAACAAGTGCTGATGGAAGAGAGGGAGCTGGAGGGAAGGAGAGCAGTGAGGAGGCTGGGGCGCGGCCCGTGGGATATGTGGTGAGCCCTGAGTCAGGCTGCGAAGGGCGGGGGCAGAGAGGAGGGGGCCGAGTCAAGACGCACTCAGGAGGTGAAATTGACAGGGCTAGTCAGAGCAGTCAGGCTGGGGTGATGGGGGTTCCACTCACCGAGAGAGGGACACAGGAGGAGAAGCTGGGCCAGGGGAGGGTAGGTGAAGATTTCCGTTTTGGATGAAAGAGGAGCTTTTAAGAGTCCAGATTGTGTGTCCATGACGGTCCTTTGATGACAGTAGGGGCCCTTGAGCGTGGGCCTTTCAGATGGACATTATTCCTGAATCAAAACTTTTGCCATCTGCTCATCCCTAAAATGTGAAAGCCGAGAGAACTTATTTCCCGATGAGACTGGTGGAGAGGAAGAGAAGTGCTCTCTAAACGCAGGCAGGACATATGTTCTTCATCCAGCATCACGTTTGTCTAGAGTGCTTGGCTCACTCCTGGGGGACACGAGGAACCGTGTGGGGATGTGGCTGGAGGGGGAGAGGAGGAGGAAAGATTGTTGGGGGGCGGCTGCGGCTTCTGAAGATGGCGCTGAGTTCAGGGCTAAGGAAAGATCTTCATGGCCACCTCTCCAGACTTAGTCTGTCTTCACAGCCCAGATCAAGTGCTGCTTCTTCCAGGAAGCCTTCATGGCTCTCTCCTCTACCCCAGGCACTGAGCAGAAGTCGTCAAGTGGTGATTTAACTTTTCATGGGTCTCTCCATTCGTGGTCTGCCCACCAAGAAATTAGTCTGGAGTAGTGGTTCTCAAACTTGACCGCATGCTGCAATCACCTGGGGAGCTTTAAAAAATGGTAATGCTGGCCAACCCCAAAGATGCTGATGTAATGGGTCTGGGGGTGCTGCCTGGGCATCAGGAGTTTTAATAGCTCCCAGATGATTCTAATGCGTAGCCAGGTAACTTGATAGTTGATAATTCCCTCCCACCCAGACACGTGCGTGTGCTTTTGTCTAACACATTTTCAGGAGGCAAAAGCGACAATCCCACCCAATTATTGCTTAAATAAAAGGTGGCTTATTGCTCTTAGCCAAAAGGATGGCTGTTGTGGCAGGAGTAGTAAGTGGCCAGCAGAGACGGGTTCCAGGGTGATGGGCTTTTGTAGACTGTCTGCATCTCACTTTGCACAGCCAGAAGGGGTCCCTGGGGCTGGCACTCAGTTGGAGCCAAGAGCCTACGTACACACATAGGTTCTAAGAGGCAGCTCAGCCCAGGGGTGGAGCCACACTGCCTGGGTACCATCTTGTTTCTGCCACTCAGTAGCTATGTGGTTTGGGGAAACTATCTAACCTCTCTGTGCCTTAGTTTCCTTACCAATAAGATGGGGAAGATAATAGCAACTACCCTCCAGTAGGGACTGTTGTGAGGAAAAAAATGACTTATAAGAAAAATGCTTAGAACAGTGCCGGCACAGGTGAACTCTGCTTTCATTAGTCTAGCTGCAGGTCCTGGCACTTCTGCCCACTTCTTTGGATCTCGTTTATAGTTTTCTGCAGGACTGAGACTGTAACTCAACATGGCCTCTGACCACTTGGGCAGTGGTCAGTCTAAGGCTTGATGGTCAAGATGGCTGGACCCCAGGCTGTAGGTCCAGTCTGAGACTGGTGACTGCCATTTGCCAACATGGATGATGTGACAGGCAGCGATGGGAGTTAAGATCGCCAAACCGAAGCAGGTGTAGGGCAGGGCACTGAGTTTGTACAGCTCTGTAACTTCCGGTCTCATCTCTGTCAGCACCTTGCTTCGAGACCTTACGAGACCTGGTAAGTTCCCGGACTTTCTGTGTTTCAGGCTTCACAGGACAGGGTTCTAGAAGTTGAGCTGGAAGATCCTTCCAGGTCCAGCCCTTGAAATAGTGCTAAGCTATGGACTTGGGGCTTCTGACCTGCTGGAGAACAGAGTTATTTCCAGGAAAGGGATTTGATCTGTGCACGAAAGACTGTGCATATGTGTGTGTGTGTGTGCAGCATGCTTTAGTCCCTCAAACATCACAAGGACAACGTCACAGGAGATAGCTCACCAGATAGGCCCCTATGAAATGGACTTCACTCTCTAATTTACTAAGTAATAGATTCTGATTCCTGATCATGTGTATTAGTCCCATGGTGAAGTCAGTAATCAAAACTCAGAAGGAAATGTGTTTTTCTTGCTCTTAGAGCAGAATAACCTACCCCCTCATCTCTATTAAAATCTCAAACATTTCCTCATAGCAGTAAAAACCACACTGTAATCCCCAGGGGCCCAGTTATGTGCATCAAAAGACTCATCTCTAAATCTGTCCACTGAAATTTCTTTACCTGAATGGAGGACTTTCTAAAATCAAATAAAAATAAGGAACGTGGAACCAGCTGCCCCCAAATGCCTTGCTGGTTTCTCCACTTCCTACCGCCTCATGCTTTATGCCAAAGTTTATGAGTCTGTAATATCCTGGAAGTTTATATAGCATGAAAGAAGGAGAAGTGATAAAATATGCAATGTAATTGCAAAAACCACGTACTAATCTCGCTAATGTGCTAGATTAAGACTGTAATGCCAGAAGCTACAAGGTGGTTAAACTGATTTAGAGTCAATTGTACCCCTAAGTCTCTTTTTGTCTGTGCCCGTATTTTATGCCACCCAGACCTAACAATTTACTTTATTTTGGTTATTGATTTATAGTCTAAGAATAATAAAGTCACGTCAGACTGTATGTTATCTAGAATATTCTCCTCTCATGCTGGGCTGGTTGAATACCTCTGAGATGAATCCTGCTTGTGGCAGTGTGCCTGCCAGAGGATTCCAATGTGCTCTAGACCACAGGCATCTCATTCCTGAGCTACTGCTCAGCTGCCCCTGGCTGGCTCCTGCAGGCAGATACAAGCCCCCGGGTATCATCCGGAAAGGACGTCGGCTGGAAGTGGCAATGCTGACTGTCACCCACGCTCTCACAGGTGCAGCCGGGTTCTGAGATCACGAAGACCGGCCTCAAGCTTCAGCTCCACTATTCACAGATCACACCACATCTCTGAGCCGAAACCCCATCCTGTAAAATGGGGTGAACACACCCACATCTCACTGGGTTGGGATGAGGATCCAGGGAGTTGATATACCAAGTTCAGAGGCCCCAGTCAGCTTCCAATTATGGATAATTCTCTCTCCTTTATTTTAGATTAACAGACAAGGTGAGGGACTTCAGAATCATCATTATAGCATCATTTTAAGGCATTTATGGGGGAAAAGAACAATCCAAATTCATTTAAAAGTAATCGTTGTCCATGCACCAAACTCTAGCCCACATATCTGAACTTACTAAAGAAAAGTACTGGAGAGGGGGAGGGAAGAGCTAAAAGTGGGAGACACGTGTGTAAGTCATGAGCGTGTGTATGTATGGTGGGGTGTGGCACTGCCATGCGTGGTGGAACTTTTACTGTACAGGTTGTAGCCCCAGCTCTGTCTCTGACTTGGCTGGATTGTCTTGACGGCATCCTTAGCCTCTCTGGACCTCCATCTTTTTCTTTGATAAAATCAGAGGGCTGAACTAGGTGATGTCTGAGGACCTTCTGGAATTCCAGGACCCATCTTGAGGGATGGTTGCTCTGCGCTGGGGTCAGGGGCAGCTCGGCATTGAGAGTGGCCACCGATGGAGCCCAAAAATGGCCTAGGCAGAGGGCTGAGACCAGGCAGAACCAGAATCAAGACAAGGTCCAGGACATCTGATCTAGAACCCACAGGCTGCCACGTGAGTGCTTGGAAATGCACGGGGAACCCCAAAGCTGCTTATCTCTTCATACTTCTTTCGCAGATTTTCTTTTCAGTTTCCCTTTTTCCTGTTTATTTTCTCTTTCATTTAGATCCCTCATGTCATGTGATCATAGGGTCATTTCAAGCTCCTCAAATCTTTGACCCCTTCCTAGTATTGAGTTCACCATTTCTTTTTAATTTCCAAGCTAATCAAAAGAAGTATAAAATGGAGCCTTGTCTGATCTCCTCAAACAGATTTAATGTTATTTTTGCAGATGTTTGCCTAGGGTCTACTATGAGCCCTCATCATATTTCATCACATCTTAGATCTCTTTTTCAATTTGTCTTACCTGTCCCTGCTAGATTGTGAAATCTTAGATGGTAGAGATTCTGTCTTTTTTATCGCTAAAACCGTCTGCCATGCTCCACATGACACCTTCCAGCATGAGAGAGAGAGAGAGACAGAGAGACAGAGAGACAGAGAGACAGAGAGAGACAGAGAGAGAGAGAGACAGAGAGAGAGAGACTGGAAGCGTGGAGTGCTTTGGCTCCATTGCCCACTTGGGATAACTCTATAGGATCATCTCTGCAATTCAGAGCTCCTTTGGGATTGGCCGAGCCCTCTGTTACAACTACGTTATAGTTCAGTCTCTCCCTCTGTCTGGTCTTGTATACTTTACTGCCTCACAAGTGTCAGTCCTGCGACTACCCCACTCCCTGGCCAGTAAACCACTTGCATGCGGGTCTTTGTCTTAGAATCTGTTTCACAGGAATATGATCTATGACCAGACAAATGAGAATAGACATTTATCCTGAGAACTGGGAAAGTGGCCTGGGAAACAGAAGATCAGCTCCATGACCTTGGCCGGGTGACTCCCCACTCTGAACCTTAGTTCCCATATGTACAATGAGGGGGTTATAGAGACTGGTGGGTATCAACCCAAATCCCTTCTCCCCTTTGTCCACAGTGATTACACTATAGTTGGGCATGTGCTTTATTTCTTAGCCTCCCTTGTCATCAGGCCTGGGGGGCTACGGCCTCACCAACAGGCGTACCATGTCTGGATCTGCGCTTTAGACCTTAGCTGTGCCTCTTCTGTACTCTTTTCCTTTCCCATTGAGTTGGTACCTGAACATGATGGTGAAACAACGTTGACCAAAAGATGAGGAAACTGTCCTAGAAGTTGGAGGAGCAAAAAAAAGTAAGGAAATGGGTCCCTGATCTGGGCCGGGTAGAGCAGAGCTGCTCACCGACCTGGGCTACTTCTGTGAGTTCTGTTGTGCGAGAGAGAAATTTCCTGGTTCTTTAATTCAGCTTAATTTTCACCCTAACAAATGCAGGCCTTGCCAGCTGATTCTATGCAAAATCAAATGTTTTGGAAATCATTCATCTTCTTCCTAGCTGTATCATTATGTGATTGTATAAAACCAAATGTTTTGGGAACAATATAGCCATTCCTCCATCCCTCCATCCATTCACTGATTTGGCATGTACTGAGAGATCTGCCAGGCCCTGGGGATACACAGGTGAATAAGACACAGGCCCTACCCTGGAGGTGCACACAGCTTAGTGTGGAGAAAAAGACTCTCAAATACGATACAGTGCAGGTGAGAACCACATCAGAGGTTGGTACTAAGTACCTCCAGGAAGAAGTGTTAACTCATAAGAAGGTGGGACAAGAAGGTATCACAAAATTGCATTTTGAATACAGAATACAAAAATACACTTTGAATTGGGTTCTGAGGTATGAGTAGGAGTTTGTCAGAGGATAAATAGGGTGGACATTTGGGGCAGAGAAAAGAAGATGCAAATGGGTATGTTTTGGACACTGCAGATGTTTGTGGCAGAAGTGCAGCGTAGAAGAAGTCACGGGATAAATGTGAGAGGCCTTGGACGATAAGAATTTTGACTCCATCCTCACAGCAGTAGGGGCTCAGGGAAGGTTTAATCAGGACATTATGGGATCCCAGACAGGGTTGTGTGGAGGTCAGTCCAGCCCTAGTGGAGCAGGAACTGGAAGGGGAGACCGAGGAAAGGAGACCATGTGGGGACAGTGGCAGCCTCTGCTGCAGCAGAGCAGGGCGGTCACCAGAAGGAAGGTCACCTGGGTTACCTTCAGAGAGACACAGCAGTGCAGGAGAATGGAGACCTTCCGTAAGGTCACCAGTTCAGTTCATTGGAGGGTCCACTGCCTACAACAGTGCCTGACACCTAGTGGGTACTCCTTCAGTGCTTGTTGAATTTTTGAATGAAGGTGGGAAGGGAAGAAACAGGGTGCTCTTTGGGGGCTGGAGGGGAGGGAGCTGAACTGATAAAACTAGAGGGGAGATGCATGGTGGTCACTGGTACCCAGCATGGCTTTCTGTGCGGTCCACACCAGGGAATACAACGGCCCGGGGCACTCTCCTCCTCTGCGCTCCCCTTCCTGGCTTATGATCGTTTGTTCTTCCCTCCATTTTTCATTCTCTGTCACCAGAGCCCAGAAGTGGCTCCAGGAATAAGCAAGTGCCTTTTTTTTCTTTTTTTCCCAAATCACTATTTTTTTTCCTTCTTCAAACGTTCACATACTGCATCTCGACAGTATGCAAATGAACCATCACCATGGCATTACCTGGGGTAAACCATGTTCTCTTTTCATTCAACTGTCTTTAGTTTAAGTACCGTCAGCGTTTACCACCATGGACATTTGTTTCCAGAGTTTCAGGCTCAACAGGGGACAGAAGAGGACCAGTCCAATGGAAACTTCCTCCAGAAAGGGCATTTCTCAGGGCAGGCTTGTGTTGGTTCCTCTTCCTCCCCTGCTTTCCTGCAGCCTCAGGCTGGCTGTGGCAGACGGGCAATTCTCGCGAGAGTTGAGAAGATTCCCAGATGCATAGAATGGATCAGAGACTCTGAGTTAACCTGGCCCCCCCGGGGGTCAAACTTGGGCCTGAGGAACCCTTGGAGTTCAGGTGATGGAGGGAGGAGGGCGTGGGGGGACTCTGTGTCCCTCCAGCTTAAATCAGAGCTAACCCTAACTCTTATTTCTTTTTCCTGTTACATGTTGTGCTTCGGCATAAGATTTCATTTGAAGAATAAGTCCTGGGGCTAAATAGTTTGGCCAGCCTTCCCGCACCCATTTTACAGATGAGGATTCTGAAGCCCAGATGGAGGAAGCGAGTTGCCCACATTGCCAGGGCACGTCAGGGGTTGACGTAGAGTCTTGGGAAAGTGACTTGACATCTCTGAGTCTGATTTTCTTATCTGTAAGTGTGAGAGGGGGGAAGTCTTTGCTGAGCTGTTCATATTAAATGAAATATAAACTTGTAGACGTTGTTGTCAGATGAAAGTTGTTCCAGGTTTTTGGAAAATCTGCAGTATCTACACAAGCTGAACATCAACACCTCCACCCTGGGTATCTATCCATCCGACAGAAACGAGTGTTTATGTTCTGTATACGACAAGTACAAAAATACTCCCAGAAGCTTTATTCATAATAGTCCCAAATTGGACATAGTCTGAATGTCCATCAATGGTGGGATGGATAGATTGTGGCATATCCATCTAATGAAATACTACACAGCGATAAAAAAGAACACATAGGTGCTATACACGATGATACAGAGAATGTCACAAATGCAATACCAGGAGCAGGAAGTAGGATACAAAAGAGTGTTTACGGCATAATCCCACTTACATGAAGCGTAAGAACAGGCATAGGTACTCTATGGAGACGGTGCTCAGAATAGTAGTTTCGTTTGGGGAGAATTGATTTGGAGGGGGTGGAAAGTGTTACGGGGGGCTGGAAATGTTCTATACCTTGATTGGGTGGCGGCTTCACACGTGCGTACAAATGGAAAGATTAATCAAACTGTATCCATGAGTATTGCATGTCATTGTATGGATGTTATTAAAAAGGTGAATAAAGCAATTATAAATATTAACAAAAATCAGATAGTAGACCCAGTGTGTGTGTGTGTGTGTGTGTGTGTGTGTGTGTGTGTGTATGTTAACAACTGGGGTCCCAATGGAAGATGTCAGGTACTTCCAGAGCTAGGGTCCCACAGTAAGGCACTCTGAGCCTGTGGTTCCCAAACTTTAACATGCATGAAAATCACCTAGAGAGTGTGTTACACACAGATTCCTGGGTCCCACCCCAGAGTTTCATACTCGGTGAGTTTGGGGCGGGACCTCAGAGCCTTGCTTTACTGCAGAGTTCCCAAGTGATGCTGAAGCAGCGTGTGCACAGACGCCACTCTGAGTAGCAGCACTGATCTAAATGCAAAGGGGAAACAAAGGGGAAACATTCCATTCAGCATCCCAGACTCCAGCAAAGTTCATGGGCCAAGGTCCCACTCACAGGGACCTCCCTTCTGCCTGCTGAATCCCACAGGAATGCGTCTCATTGATGGAGTCTGATTTAACTCCGGATCCTTAGCTGTAAGGACATATGGGAAATGTGGGGTTTTTTTTTTGCGGTACGCGGGCCTCTCACTGTTGTGGCCTCTCCCGTTGTGGAGCACAGGCTCCGGATGCGCAGGCTCAGCGGCCATGGCTCACGGGCCCAGCCGCTCCGAGGCATGTGGGATCTTCCCGGACTGGGGCACAAACCCGTGTCCCCTGCATCGGCAGGTGGACTCTCAACCATTGCGCCACCAGGGAAGCCCTGGAAATGTAGTTTTTAACCTCTGAGTCTTGCTGTGCAGGAAGGTGTAGAAGGGGGATACATAGATTCAAGTGACATTTGAACACCCTCCACAGTGCCTGCTCAGCAGTCGGCTGTGACACTCCGTATGCTTAGGGCACCGATGTGATCACAGGTGTTCTGCCGGGTGACTTAACTGCAGCTTTGTTGTCTTTGGGGGATTTTTGACACTTTCTTTTTCAGTCTAAGAGAGTCAAGTTTCAGGTTGAAAAAGTCTGATAAGGATTGTTCACAGAGACAGTAATTTCCTTGTTTGGGTCAATGATGCAAAAAGGAAATCAAAATTTAGTTCATGCTAGAGTTAGAAGAAACGATAACAATTCAGTGCAACCCATTTCTAAGACTGGGAAACTGAGGCCCTCCCCTGAAAAGGACAAAGATCACCTGGGCAGAGGCGAGACTTAAACTCACGTGCCATCCTTTGGGTTTAGAAAGCACTTCGCTTTCCATGATTCTCTTTGTTCCTCCCGTTTCCCTTGACTAGAGCAGGATGGTATTGTTATTTTACAGATGGAGAGGGCCGAAGTTCTGACGAGGCAAGCAAGCACGGCCATCTCACCTGGTACAGCCTGGAGCCAGAAGCCTGCCTTCCAGTCTTGGCTCCTCTGCCTGCTAGCTATGTGACCGTGAATTAACGACCTAACCTCTCCGTGCCTCAGTTTCCTCTTCTGTGAAATGGATTTAATAATGGTACACACCTCAAAAAGTTTTGGTAAAGAAGGCGTGAGATAGTAGATGTAAAGTGCTAGCACAGTGCCTGAAACTCTGTAAGTCTTTAGTACATGTTAGCTCTCGTTATTTTTCTGAGCTTTTTCTAAGGAAGAGTCTAAGAGCTTATTCAGGAGCTATGAGAATGCCCCGAGAGAGGCTGGTTTCCATAAAGCAATCAGATAAAACAAAACAAAACAAAGCAAAGCAGCAGTCTGGGAGGGAGGTTAGTCTGGAAAGGCCAGGTGGCCTTCCCTGTGGCTGTCATGGTGGCTGCTTTCATGGGGTCCTTCGGGGGGAGCCACCAAATGACCCTCTTTCAGCATCTCGCTGACTCTGCTACCGTGATGCATTACACCGTTTGACAGTTACTTCTTTTGGTTTCAAATGCGTTTTCCCCTCCCAGCTACAATGGAAATACTTCTTGAGAAACACGCCCTGGTGCCGCAGTTCCCACCTCCACACCAGCCCTATCCTGTGCCAGGTCTGGGACAGGTGTTGTATACATACTACGTCCGATTTTCACTACAAGCCTCTTGGCGGAGACTGGCTGGCAGCCGGCTGAGCCCCAGATCTCAGAGAATGAGATGCCGGCACCAGGGCAGGAGCAGGAACAGCAGGAAGGAGGCCTACGAGATGCCAGGCTCCACAGTTCTCGGTGATGGGACATTGTTCCCATTTTGCAGTTAAGCAAACTGAGGTTTAGAGAAACATCTTGTGTGGGTCCTAAAGCTGGGAGGTGCTGTCCCCAGGATTTGAGTGGAGAACCTTCAGTCTCCAAAGTGACTTCTTGCTTCTTGTCTTGTCTCCCATGAAAGGAAAGTGGATGACGGGGTGAAATGGGTGACCCCAAATATATGTTTGTGACGTCATCATTCCATAGAGCTGGGGTCTTGCAGAGGTGCAGCAGTCCTGGAGGAGAGATTAATGCCCAGCTTTGTCTTACCAAAGCTTTGTCGAGAGGCTCGGCCCGTGGTGGTCCCAGGAATCGTTTGTTCCCCGGCTCACTCAGCTCTTCACCGTGGGTTAGTGTCTACCATTGGAGAGTTTGCTAGTTTCCATCCAAAACCCATCCCCTCTTTGTAACAGAATCCCAATCTTATTTGGGATGCAAGTATGCCCATCTGAAAGATTATATTTCCCAGGGTCCTTTTTTTTTTTAACATCTTTATTGGAGTATAATTGCTTTACAATGGTGTGTTAGTTTCCGCTTTATAACAAAGTGAATCAGCTATCTGTACACATACATCCCCATATCGCCTCCCTCTTGCGTCTCCCACACTCCCTATCCCACCCCTCTAGGTGGTCACAAAGCTCCAACCAGGGTCCTTTTTAAGATGTGTCCGAGGGACCAAGTTATGCCCAGTGAAATCTAAACAGAAGATTAGGGGATGCCTTCAGGGAGACCGCTTACAGGGAGCCCATTCCGTACATCACCCTTTCCTGCGCTCTCTTCCTTCCTGCCTGCAGGGCATGGTAGCCAGAATTCCAGCAGCCACCCTGGATGACGATGAGGTGGATTTGCAAAGGGAAGCCACACTGAGAGAAGTGGAGCAGAAAGACAGAAGGTCTCTGGGTTCCTGATGCCTGTTTCTTTGACTTGAGAGAGGAATGCACGTCCTTCCTTTGGAACCTACCGTTTTCTGAGTTTTGGGTTATATGGAGACAAATCCAGGCTTAGTGGATATATCTACTGTGTGGAGAGCACAGTTGTAGGCACCGGTGGGGATACAGGATGACTCTGTCATGGGACATCTGTGCTTAGAAAGCTCCGTCCAGCAGGAAGCTATAAAACAAGGATTCAGGGCATGAAAATAGCCTGAGTGTGACATTCGGAGTAGCTGGATGGGACTTGGGAAGTCCTCCTAGAGAAGGATGTATCAGGTCTTAACAAGCAACAGGCAAGAAACTTCCAGGTGGAAGGAATAATACGGCAGAATGTGTGCAGAGTGTAGGGCTTGACTTTAGAATGGCGTGCTTGCCTGTATTCAGGAGTGATTTGACTGGAAAGGGGCTCAGGAGAGTCTTGGGATGCCAGGGAAGCCAGGGGAGGTCATGAGCAGGAGAATGACCTCATCATATGTGCTCGTCAGTCTTTCCACTCAGCTGCACCCACCAGGCTGCGCCCGACACCAACCACAGACTTCCCCAACTCCTGATCCTGATGAGGGAGAAAGAACTTATTTCACTAGCAGTTCTTGTAACCTTTGCCGTGATCAGAGCCTCATCTTTTGCCATCTATCCTCTCCGCCTGTTTTTGGGATACACTTAAAAAATTGTGAATTGTGGCGAAATAGACATAACATAAAATGTACCACTTAAACTATTTTTAAGTGTACAGTTCTGTGGTATTAAGTACATCCATACTGTTGTGCAGTCGTCACCACCGTCCGTCTCCAGAATTCTTTTCATCTTGCAGAACTTAAACTCTCTCTCCATTAGATAGTCACTCCCCTTTCCCCCCTCAGCCCCTAGCAACCACTGTCTACTTTCTGTCTCTCTGAACCTAACTATTTTAAGTACCTCCTATAAGTGGAGTTAGACAGTGTTTGTCCTTTTGTGTGTGGCTTATTTCACTTAGCATAATGTCCTCAAGGTTCATCCATGTTGTAGCGTGTGTCAGAATTTCATTTCTTTTTAAGGCTAAATAATATTCCATGTTATGTATATATCACATTTTCTTTATCCATCCATCAGTGGACACTTGGCTTCCACCTTTTGGCTCTTGTGAATGATGCTGCTATGCACATGGGTGTACAAATATCTGTTTGAGTCCCTGCTTTCAATTCTTTGGGGTATATACCTAAAGGGGAATTGCTGGATCATTTGGTAATTCTATTTTTCACTTTTTGAAGAATCGGCGCACAGTAGCTGCGCCATTTTTCATCCCCCACCAGCAATGCACAGGGTTCCAGTTTCTCCACATCCTTGTCTATCCTTAGTCATTTCTTTTGTGATAGTAGCCTCCTTAATGGGTATGAGAATGGTTGCTGTTCATTCCCTTGCATTCCATTCCATTGTCGGAAACTTGTTGTAATCATTGGAAAAAAAAAAAACCAATCCGGTACCCTGGGAAGCTGAGCATCCCGACAGGCCTCAGAAGCTCATGCGACTCGACCGTCAGTGGCACTGTGGAGCAGCGGAAGGTCCAAAAGGGCAGTCACGTGAAACACCTTCCCTCCTCTCCTTCCAGAGAGCAAACACTCCCCGAGTCTTGCACGCACCAGACTATTGAAGCCAGTGTGTGGAAATGCTTCTGTTACGTTCTTAAGATCTTCTTCCGTTTGGGGATTCTGGGCGTTTTATTTTGCCTTTACGGTGGCACAGGAATAACCACATGGTCCAGACCTAAGTTTTCATGTGCATTTCCTTGCTGAATTTTGCACATTGAAATTTTTAATTTGTGCATCCTTTTGTGATGCCTCAATGTTTTCCTTGAAATGTGTATTGATTTGTAAATTAGACGGTCTCCTATAATAAAATAACACTTGTGCAAGCAATTTGTTTTGTTTCAGGAAGTGTGGAGGGGGACCTGGAGGGGAAGGTGGGAGGGAGAGAGCCCCTGGACGAGGGCGTTGCAAAGTGCCAAGGGAAGAGATGTGGCCTAGGCTACGGTGGTGGCAGTGAGGAACCACCGCTGCGGGGGAATGGGGGTTAGACGAGATGTGTTTCAGAGACAATCTACAGGACATGGTGACCGGTCAGTGGTCACAGGGTTGAGGAGGAGACAAGATTGACCCTCGTATTTCTGGCTTCATGGAGCGGGAGGGCGAGGGGCGGAACGGAACAGAGGGGCTGGTGATGACATGCAGGGGCATGGGATTGGGGGAGGGTCAGAGGGGAAGGGGAGGTTGGGGGACGGAGTGTGAAGGGCCTTGAAGGTGGGTCTCAGTGTGTGAACTTGACCCTCTGGGCTGGAGAGACAGCATGAGTTTACCCCTGAGTTGGTGCATGGTCAGGTTCAGGTGAGAAGAGATGGCTCTGTCCCAGGCCAGGCTGATGGGGGTGGACAGGAGCATCGAATCCTAGATCTGAAGGGGTCTTTAGTCTAGTTGTTCCAAGGTACAGATGTGGCGGCTGAGTGACTGCCCGAGGTCTTAGGTTGGGCTGGCGGGACACCAGAGACTAGAACCCAGGTGTCGTGACTCTTGGGATGGGGAAGGGGCTCTTGACCCTGGGCCCCTCAGCTCTCTCTTGGTTTGGTGTCCTTGGGGCACACCCCCATCCCCCTGCATCTCACTCCACTTCATGTGCTCTCATCCTGGGCTGAGGACCCAGCACGCAGTAGAGTCAGAATGACCTGAGTTCACGTCCTGCCTCACTCATAACCTGGAAGGCCCTGGACGGTGGTCCTGTTCCTGAACATTGTCAGTTTCCCCACTGGTCACACTGATGCTTCCATCCCAGGGCTAGGCAGGTTTAATGAGACCTTAAATGGCTGGCGGATTGCTCAGCACACAGCGGACACTCAGTAAAAAATGGCTGCATCTGAGTCATTTCAGAGTCTGCCTGACTGTCCCCTCCTCCAGTAAGCCTTCTTTGGCTCCCTTCTCACCTGCTTACACAAGGTCAGATTAGCTCTCCCTTCTCTACGCCCCTAAAACTTCATAAATACCTGTCTCCTTGATCCCGGGGGCTGGCCTTACTTAGCAAGATAGTTTGATTTTGGCATCATAAAAATTCTGTCTGTGCTGCTTCCTAATTGTGGCATCTTCGGCGAGTCTCTCAGTCTCTCTGAGCCTCAGTTTCCTCATCTGCAAAAGGGAATGATATCAATAGGACCTGCCTCTTAGAGTCTTTGTGAGAATTAAATGAGATAATGCACAAACACAGTGCTTAGAACGATGGCTGACACATAGTAAATGCTCAATGAACATTAGCTATTCATCCATTAGTTTCTGTTCTCAATGCTATTTTTGCTTGTAGGCCCATTGGACTGGGAGTCAGAAGACCTGGGTTCTGGTCTCAGCTTTTTATTCTGTCGGTCTTCTGTGACTTTTTTTTTAAAATTAATTTTTATTGGAGTATAGTTGCTTTACAATGTTGTGTTAGTTTCTATCATACAGCAAAATGAATCAGCTATACATATGCATATATCTCTTCTTTTTTGGATTTCCTTCCCATTTAGGTCACCACAGTGCATTAAGTAGAGTTCCCTGTGCTATGCAGTATGTTCTGTGACTTTTTGATGTACCTGGAACTGTTAGGTAATCGATGAGTGATTCTGTAATAAAGAGAAGCTCTCTGTATTCACTGAGTCAGGCACAGACTAGGTGATGAATCTGTGTTTGTGGGGAATACGAGTGGGGTTCCCATCTCCCTGCTTCCCCGGAGCCCTCCCACCGCGGACACCGTGGACACCCTTGACCTGGGGGCACACCCAACCCATTGGGCCTTGCTCTGTGCACACATGTATATATATATATATTAGAAATGCCTCTCTTAATAATACCTTGAATTAACGCAGGCCTCGTTCATTCCCAGCTCTCATTACCCTCTTAATTAACTCGGCACAGATGGAAAAAGTCGGAATTGCTCTAGCCGAGTTGTTCTGCTAGTTTTAAAATGAGATGGCATATGGGAGGACGAGGTGGAATGGGCCGGCTCAGAGGGAGGAGATGAGTTTTCAAGCTGTCACCGGAGCGTCAACAAACGCTCCATCTGTCAGTGGTGAGGCTGGGCCGAGGCATCGTGCAAGGGGCTGGCGTTCAGAGGGCCACACGGGCCAAGGCTCAGCAGCCCTGGCTGCCACAGGCATCTCTGGGATGCGGCCCCCAGCACTGGAATGGCTGCTGAGAGTTCTGGGGTCCTGATGTGGGAGGAGACCGCTGCCCCAGACTGTGATGGAAACCTTCCGGGCCCACACTGCTGTTTGGGAGCCAAGGAAGGCTTTTATTCTCCTTCTTATCTAAAATAGTCTTAAGGAATGAATTACATCGACTCCACATGGCCGTCAGAGGGAACTTTCTAAAATGCCCATCACTTTGCTGCTTGACTGTCATTGGCTCTCCACGGCCCTCCAGGCAGAGTCTGGCCCTGACCCTGACTGAAGCCTCATCTCTGCCAGGTCTTCCACTCGCCCCATGCTGCCTGCAGCCATGCTGACCTTCTGTGGTCTTTCAGATGCACTATCACACTCTCTCTTGCCTCTGGGCCTTAACATTTTCTGTTCCTCTGCTGGAACACATCCTCTGCTCATCCTTTAAGGCCAGCTGTGTTAGGTACCCCTAAGAGTCCTTGCTCTCCTTCTGTGTTTCTCCAACCAAAGTGTTTCCCAAAATACTCTGCTTGGAAATGAATTAATAAATGATTCCTCAGCGACAGCTCATTAAAGGGTGTTTGTGTTGTTTGGGTATGTGTCTCATCCTGCAGAGATCATAGAACCTTAGAGTTCAAAACTACCTTAAAAATCTCTTGGAGTGCAGGCATCCTCTCTAGAGCATCCCAGGCAGGTGGGTGCTCAGCCTTGGCTGGCATACCCACAGGGACGGGGAACTCACTCTCATAAGGTGGGCAGGTCAGATTGTTCCTCCTTTCTCTGGGGTGGGCAGTGACTGGACTCCCTGTGATATGCATGGGAAGAAAATCTCCCCCTCTACCACATGACACTCCTGGAGGGGCTTGACCACAAGGTCTCCCCTGAGCTTGCCACTCTCAGTGACAACAACATGGAAGGTAGCATCCACTGTCAGCTCTCTGACACCCCAGTCAGATGACACAGGCTTGGGATGACTGTTCTGCTTTGTGTCCAGAGGTTTGTGGAGCAGCAGACAGCTCAGACTTTGAAGTCAGAGAGTTCTCGTGCCAAACCCCTCCTCCACTGCTTATTAGCTGAGACCTCAAACAGGTGCCTTAACCTCTCTGAGCCTCGGTTTGCTCATCTGTAAAATGGGGGGGTGAGTCAGATGGTAGCTAAGGTCCCTTGCAGTTGTGACCTGTGAAGTTCCCAGTTGGTTGAATCTCCTGCTTCTGTGTCAGGGAGTTGTTCTGATCTCATCTGGCCTCCAAACTCCTGTCCCTCCACTGCCATCCCTCTACCGTCGTTCCTGGTTTATTGCACTGACTTTTTGGCTACCTTCACCAAGTTTTCCTAAAATTCAGTTCTGGTCAGGTCATTCCTCTTCCCCGTCTTTATCCTCCCATCAGCAGCTGAGTCATGCCCAAGCTCCCTACAATGGCCTTGTCAGTGTCTCCAGCTTCATAAGCTGCAACCCTTCACTCTCCACTTTCCCCTTGGAGTTCTCCAAATGCACTTTTATTCTATCCCTTCACACACACTGTTACCTCCACCTGCAAATCCCTTGTCTTTGGCTGCTGTCAGTCACAAACTCCTATTGATACTGCAAAACCCTATACAGATATCACATTTTATTTGAAACTTTCCCATTCTTTCCTTCTGAGACAAAGTTAATGATTCCTTCTTCTATACTCCTTTACATGCATGATCACTACATCTATCACAGTATCTTTGAATAGTCATTCTCCATGGTTGTGTTTCCTCTGTGAATGTCGAGAGGCAGGGACATTCTTATTCCCCTCTGTGTCTTCAGCGCTGGGGACAGGGCCTGGCAGGCTGAAGTCCCCGCCTTTATGACTCGTGTTGCTGCACTTCTGACCCCAGTCTCTTTCCTCAATTTTTTTGAGTGAAAATGACAGCAGTTCTTAATCAGAACTTCTTAATCACATCACATTATCCTTCCGAGATGCTTTTACCTTCAGGAACCCATTGATTCACCACTCTAAATGACTGTAATTACCACAAATGATAAAATAGCAGCTTTCCCAGTTTTCTTTACCCTGGCCAATTTGCATATGCTAATACAGGAACATCTCCCATGGCACCCTCCCCTCCTGCTGGCTCTTCCAAGACAGTTTCTGTGTTTGCGGTCACTTTGTTCCACTCCAGCTCAGGGTTGGATCGGGGCAGGGAGGAAAGATGTTTCCAGGAGTTCCTAATCCACCCGAGGAATGGAAAAAAGAAATTTCCTGTCATTTAAAGTGTAGTAAATACATCCAGTGAAAACTTTCCGCTGCCTTTGGAGAAGGCAGCGTGGGGAGAAGCAGTGAACTCTGTCCACCAAGAAGCCGGGGGAGCCTGGGTTCAAGTTCTTACCTCCAATAGCCTTGGCTTTGTCCTCTGACCCTCACATTCCTCTTTTGGAAACTGAAAGATTAGACCCACTTGGCAGTTTGCAAGGAGGAAGACTACAATCTCTTTTTTTTTAACACTGTGGTAAAATAGACATTGCAGAAAATGGATCATCTGAACCATGTAAAGCATACAATTCAGTGGCATTAAGTACATTCACATTGTTGTGCAGCCATCACCGCCATCCATCTCAAGACCTTTTTCATCTGACAAAACCGAAACCCTCTATCCATTAAATAATTACCCCCTATTTCCCCCCGCTTCCCTCAGTCGCTGGCAACCACCATTCTCCTTTCTGTCTCTATGATTTTGATGAGTCTAGATACTTCATACAAATAGAATTTTACAATATTTGTCCTTTTCTGTCTGGCTTATTTCATTGAGCATCGTGTCCTCCAGGTTCCATGTCACAGTGTGTCCATGTCACAGGGTGTGTCAAAATAGTCCTCCTTTTTAAGGCTGATAATCTTCCACTGCATGTATGTGCTACATTTTGCTTATCCATTCATCCATCATTGGACACTTGCGTTGCTAGCATTATGATCTCACAGGTGAAAATATCGTTTAAAATTTACAGAACAGCACGATTTTAGGAGGCAGAGATGGTTAGCACCGAGAGCTTTTGTGTCACACTTGACTTTAAGCCCCGGCCAGGAGTCTCCGGGATCTTTGCCTCGGTGCTTATCTCGCAGGCTATTGTGAGGGTAGTGATTTAAGGCGTGTACAAAGCTTAGCACAGGACTGACCTGCAGTGAGCGTTCATTCTTTTAGTCCTTTACTCACACCACAAATCTTTTTTTTTTTTTAAAGAGAGCTCTCTAGTTTTTTTTTTTTTTTTAGGTGGTGGGGGTAGGAGTTTATTAATTAATTAATTTATTTTTGCTGTGTTGGGTCTTCATTTCTGTGCAAGGGCTTTCTCTAGTTGTGGCAAGCGGGGGCCACTCTTCATCGTGGCGCGCGGGCCTCTCACTATCGCGGCCTCTCTTGTTGTGGAGCACAGGCTCCAGACGCGCAGGCTCAGTAGTTGTGGCTCACGGGCCTAGTTGCTCCGTGGCATGTGGGATCCTCCCAGACTAGGGCTCGAACCCGTGTCCCCTGCATTAGCAGGCAGATTCTCAACCACTGCGCCACCAGGGAAGCCCACACACCACAGATCTTTATGGAGCACCTACTATGTTCCAGGCATTGAGCTAAGTGCCTGGGATAAAATGATGTGTATCATGCAGAAGGCAGATCGCAGGAAGGCAAGAAATAATCAGATAAAGTAAAAGAAAGTGTGTGCATCAGCTGATGATACACTGTGGATGGAAGTAGAACAGATGAAGGTGGGTAGTGAGAGCTTGGGGGGACGGTGCTATTTCACACTGGTGAACAGGAAAGGTCTCCTGAGGACATGAGAATTGCAAGGGGAGCCTAGTGAGGATTATGAGAAGTGGAGGAAAAATAGAAAATGCAAAGCCCTGGAGGTAGGAGCATGCCTAGAATTTTCTAGGAGCAGGAACACGTCTGGTGCGGCTGGAAAAACTGAAGATAGAGAGCAGCCGGAGATAAGAGCAGAGAGGTAGCTGGGGGTTAGAGCTGCAGGGCCGGGTGGGCCAGGAGGAGTGAGACGAGCGGGCAGGGAAGGATTCTAAGCAGGGAAGTAAGTGGCTGGGGCTGACTCAGGTTTAAAAAGCGATGCTCTGTCTGCTGGGTTGAGAATCGACTATAATGTGGGCAAAGGTGGAGAGAGGAAGACATGTGACTAATAGTCCAGGCCAGGGATCGGCAAGCTTCTTGAATAAAGTACCAGATAGTAAACATTCGGCTTCATGGGCCACATAGTCTTTCTTGCGATTACTCCGTCCTGCCTTTGGAAGGTAAACAAGTGGCCACAGACAACATGGAAGCAAATGGGTGTGACTGTTCCATAAAACTTTATTTATAAAAACAGATGGGAGGCTGGATTTGGCTGATGGGCTGTGGTTTTCTGAGCCCAGCTCTGAAAGATGATGGTGGGTTGGACCAGGTTGGGGTGATAGGGTTGTGGGAAGTGGCTGCATATGGGATATACTTTGAAGGTGACGTCAGCAGGATTTGTTGTTGCATTTGGAGGTGAGATGTGAGGAGAAGAATCACGAATGACTTTAAGTTTTGTGACCTGAGAAATGCCAGTGAGTGAGATGAGAGATTCTGTGGGTGTAACAGTTTTTTTTTTAGAATGGAAGAAGAATTAGGATTTTTGATTTCAAACATACTAATTTTGAGATGGTCCTTAGACAGACAAGGTGGGTGAATGAGTCTAGAGTTCAGGAGAGAGGTTGAGGCTAGAGGTAGGAAATTGGAGTTGTCAGTATCCAGGTGGGATTTGAGGACGTGAAATTGGACAAGGTCACCTAGGGAAGGAGCATGGGAAGAGAAGATAAGGCCTCCGAGGGCCAAGCTTGGGGCACTCAGATAGATAAGGGGCAACCAGCAAAGGAGACTGAGAGGGGTGGTCACTGCAGTGGGAGGAGAACCCAGAGAGTGGGGTGTCCTGGAAGAAAAGAGAAAGAAGTGTTTCCAAGAAAGAATGATCAACGGTGCTATATGTTGCTATTATGGGTGGATTAGTGTCCCCCCCAAATTCATGTCTACCTGGAACCTCAGTATGTGACTTTATTTGGAGATATGGTCTTTGCAGATGTAATTAGCAAAGCTGGATTAGGGTCAGCCCTCCATCTAATGACTGATGTCCTTACAAGAAGAAGAAAGGACACATGAGACACACTGAGGGGAAAAGGCCATGTGAGGATGAATGCAGGTAGAGGGGTTGGAGTGATGCAGCTACCAGCCTAGGAATGCCAAGGAAGGCCAGTAGTTACCAGAAGCTGGAAGAGGCAAGGAAAGACTCTTCCCTGGAACCTTCAGAGGTAACATGACACTACCAACACCTTGATTTTGGATTTCTAGCTTCTAAACTTTCTGTTGCCTTAAGCCACCTAGTTTGTGGTAATTTGTTATAGAAGCCCCAAGAAACTCATATATGTTGCTGATGGGTTAAGTAAGATCAAGGACTTAGGATTTGGCAACATTGGATGACCTTGATAAGAGCTGTTTTCAGTAAAATATTGGGTGGAAAGTCTGATTTGATTCAACAGAGAATGGGAGGAAAGGCATCAGAGACGTGAGTATGAACCATTCTTTTATTTTAAAGGTGAGGAGGAATGTTGGTAGCTAGAGAAAATGGGAGAAATAAAACATGTCTAACATTGATGGGAATTATACAGGCAGAGGCAGAAGTGATGATGCAGAAGAAGGGGGAGAATGAGTGGTGTCCTTGGGGACTGGATTAGTGAACATGAGTTCTGGCTGGAACCTGGGAGGTCATCCAAAGTAGCAGGAGGGAAATCAGTGACCATGGGTGGACACGGTTGATGGATGTAATGGAGGAACTTGTGGTAGTTCTTTTCTGATCACTTCCATTGTCTTAGTGAAATAGGAATCAAAGACATCAACTGAGACTAAGGCTGGGGAGGAAGCAGTGAAGGTTTAAGTTGAAAGAAGGAGTGAAATAGCATTTAAGAGAGTGATTCTTATTAGGGAAATGTAGTTGGATGGCTGGGCAGCCCCAAGGGCCCACCTGAGCTTAGTGGCTGTGGATTCAGAGTAGGCAGAGTCAGCAGGGTTGTGTGCTTCCCTCTTATCACATTCAGCTGCCAGGTCCAGGTTGAAAGCAGGTGAAGAGTTGGACTAAACCAGCAAGAGTAATGAAGCAAGAAACAAATAAGGCGGTTGAGGGTTGTAACAGTTATCTGTTGCTGTGTAACAAACCACCCCAGTACTTAGAGGCTTAAAACAACAATAATCTTTCATTTTTTTAGTGAATCTTCCATTTTTGGCAGGGCTTTGGTGGGGACAGCTTGTCTCTGCTCAGCTGGGGTGGTTTTACTGGGGAATGGGGGATCCACTTTTAAGAGCGTGTAGTAGACAGATAATAGCCCTTTAAAGATATCAGGACCTTGTTCCTGGAACATGTAAATGTTACCTTATTTGGAATAGTGGTCTTTGCATATGTGATTAAGTTAAGAATCTTGAGACTGGGAGGTTATCTTGCAGGGGTCCTAAATGCAATTACAAGTGTGCTTGTAAGAGAGAAACAGAGGGAGATTTGACATACAGAAGAGACAGAGGCAGTGATGCAGCTACACGCCGAAGGACGCCTCAAACTTCAGGCACTGGAAGAGGCAAAGAATGGATTCTCCCCTAGAGTTTCCAAAGGAGTTTAGTCCTTTTGACACCTTGACTTTGGACTTCTAGCCTCCAGAACTGTGAGCAAATAAATTTCTATTATTTTAAGCCACCCGGTTTGTGGTAATTTGTTATAGCAACCCAGGGAACTAATACAGATGGTGATTCACATGGCTGGCAAACCGGTGCTGTCTGTCATCCATGAGCTCAGCTGGAACCGGGCGAAGGGCCTTAGTTCTTTTCCACATGGACCTCTTGTGGCATGGTGGCTGGGCCCCAAGAGTGAGTGTCCCAGAAAAACAAGGCAGAAGCTCTCTCGCTCTTATGCCTTAGCCTTGGCATTTCTTCCGCCATAGTCATTGCACCATGCAGATTCAAGGAGAGGAAACATAAGAAGTACATGTGAAAAAATGGAGCTGGAGGAATCAGGCTCCCAGACTTCAGATTATACTACAAAGCTACAGTAATCAAGACAATATGGTACTGGCACAAAAACAGAAACATAGGTCAATGAACAAGATAGAAAGCCCAGAGGTAAACCCATCCACCTATGGTCAACTAATCTATGACAAAGGAGGCAAAGATATACAATGGAGAAAAGACAGTCTCTTCTACAAGTGGTGCTGGGAAAACTGGACAGCTACATGTAAAAGAATGAAATTAGAACACTCCCTAACACCATACACAAAAATAAACTCAAAATGGATTAAAGACCGAAATGTAAGGCCGGACACCATCAAATTCTTAGAGGAAACATAGGTAGAACACTCTATGACATAAATCACAGCAAGATCCTTTTTGACCCACCTCCTAGAGAAAGCAAAATAAAAACAAAAATAAACAAATGGGACCTAATGAAACTTCAAAGCTTTTGCACAGCAAAGGAAACCATAAACAAGACCAAAAGACAACCCTCAGAATGGGAGAAAATATTTGCAAATGAAGCAACTGACAAAGGATTAACCTCCAAAATTTACAAGCAGCTCATGCAGCTCAATATTAAAAAAACAAACAACCCAATCCAAAAATAGGCAGAAGACCTAAATAGATGTTTCTCCAAAGAAGATACACAGATTGCCAACAAACACATGAAAGAATGCTCAACATCACTAATCATTAGAGAAATGCAACTCAAAACTGCAATGAAGTATCACTTCACACCAGTCAGAATGGCCAACATCAAAAAATCTACAAACAGTAAATGCTGGAGAGGGTGTGGAGAAAAGGGAACCCTCTTGCACTGTTGGTGGGAATGTAAATTGATACAGCCACTATGGAGAACAGTATGGAGGTTCCTTAAAAAACTAAAAATAGAATTACCATATGATCCAGCAATCCCACTGGGCATATACCCTGAGAAAACCATAATTCAAAAAGAGTCATGTACCACAATGTTCACTGCAGCTCTATTTACAATAGCCAGGACATGGAAGCAACCTAAGTGTCCACAACAGATGAATGGATAAAGAAGATGTGGCACATATATACAATGGAATATTACTCAGCCGTAAAAAGAAACGAAATTGAGTTATTTGTAGTGAGGTGGATGGACCTAGAGTCTGTCATACAGAGTGAAGTAAGTCAGAAAGAGAAAAACAAATACCGTATGCTAACACATATATATGGAATCTAAGAAAAAAAAAAGGTTCTGAAAAACCTAGGGGAGGACAGGAATAAAGACGCAGAGGTGGAGAATGGACTTGAGGACACAGGGAGAGGGAAGGGTAAGCTGGGACGAAGTGAGAGAGTGGCATGGACATATATACACTACCAAACGTAAAGTAGATAGCTAGTGGGAAGCATCACATAGCACAGGGAGATCAGCTCGGTGCTTTGTGACCACCTAGAGGGGTGGGATAGGGAGGGTGGGAGGGAGACAGAAGAGGGAGGAGATATGGGGATATAAGTATATGTATAGCTGATTCACTTTGTTATACAGCAGAAACCAACACACCATTGTAAAGCAATTATACTCCAATAAAGATGTTAAGAAAAAAAAAAAGAAGTACATGTGAGATGGGAGGTGTCGTTGCAGTCAGTTTTTAGAATGTACTCCCTGCCACAAGGGTAATGCAAGCAGGTGGTGATGATGAATGATGGTGATGACGGTGGTGGTGGTGATGATGACAGTGATGATGGTGATGATGATGGTGGTGGTGGTGGTGACGGTGATGATGGTCATGGTGAGATGATGGTGATGGTGATGATGATGACAATGAAGATGATGGTGGTGATGATGATGGAGATGGTGATGGTGATGATGATAGTGATGATTGACCATGACTTCTTAGTTGGGCAAAGAGGAAAGTGTGGACATATGGGGTGAAGTGCAGTGAAAAGGTGGCAGAATCAATGGACCTTAGAACCTAGTGAGGTAGGAGAATCAGTGACCTCAGAGTAAGCAGAGCCTAGAGAATGGGATTCTTGAAACTGAGGTTATGGAGTGAGAACTGTTATTGGCAGGGAGTGACCGAGGTGTGACTTTTGCATGAGAGGGAGACAGAGAATGACAGAGCAGGTTGTTGAGAAGAGCACTTCCATGGATACTGAAACTAAGTCTGTGTAGGAAAGAGCGCCAGTGAACCAGGAGGTAAAGCCTTTAGGGAGTCAGGGATAGTGACCTGCAGGTCACAAAAAGGAGGGTGCTCTCATATGAGGGGATAAGCTTTAGAGCTGGAGGCTCTCCGGGAGGAGGCACTGCTCTGGAAGCGGCAGTGAAGAGTAGGAAGGAGCAAGGTGAGTGGCAGGACTGTGGGAGAGAAAACGGGCTCCAGGGAAAGAGTGTCCCTGGGGAGATCAGATCTCACTTGGAGCTAGAAGGTGAATGTTTGCAGAAGTTTATTGTTAGGATAGAGGCAACTGCAGAGGGCATAGGTTTGGGTAGGGATGTAGAGCCCAGTGGGTTTAAGGGTCCTGAGGAGGGGGGATGCTCTAGGAACCCAGGGATGTGGGGGATTCCTGATGTGGACCAAGATAGAGCGTATGATGGTATTAGATTTGGGGGCCTCGGGGCAGATAGCAGTGGTGTATCTGAGCTCTGAGGGCTGGAAGGAAGTGGGAGGAAGGGAGGGGGACCTTGCCAGGTGCCCCAGAGCTCTGTCCATGGCAGTGGGAGGTCAGGGGAGTCTCCATGTGTCCAGGAGGACTTGGAGCTCAGCAGATATTAGTTATTGCCATCTTTGTTATTATTTTCCATCTATAAAAGCTGCTGGTTTTGTAGATGGGGAGACCCTTGTCACATTATGCTACAATTATCCTTTCTCCTGGCTGCCCCACAGAACTGTGAGCTCCTGGAGAGCATCTGGTTGCCTTGGAATCTCCATTACCCAGCACAGCACTTAGCCCAAAGCATTTATCAACCAGCATGTGTTGAATGAAAAAGGCTCAGAGAGGTATACTGACTTACCCAAGGTCACAAAGCCTGGATAAATCACCAGCGCTCCTGATTCTCAGTTTTCTTTGCACTCCTGCAATATCTGAATTCCTCTAGTTCTTGTAACGGTCACCTCCTCCCTTTATCTCTTTCCCTTTCGCCCATTTATTTTTCCGTGAGATCTGGAGCCCTAGCTGGAGTTTGAAGCCCAGAATCTCCATCAGTGTTCAAAGGCTCTCTCTTTTTGCTCATATGTAATCTTCAAAAAGCCCTTTTCTCTCACTGGTGATCTTCCCTGGGGGAATCCTGGTAGGCCCTAAAATAGGAACTGCAGTCTGGCTAAATAGGGCTTTTCAGCTAATAAAATCACCTACTGAGAGGGGAGAAAATAGGGAAAGGGGTGGGTAGCTCTGGAGCCTCTTTGTCAACCTTCAGGTCTTGGCATTGGGGGCTTCTTAAGTCCATTACCCTTTGTTAATTTCTCTACGGTTTGATGGGAAAGGAGATGTAACTGCCTGGAAATACTCTTTAAGTGGGTGATTCACACCTGAAACTGACAGGCTGAGATAAACCTGTTAGGGGAAGAAAAGCATCTTCTCAACCCATCCAAAAAATTTGAGGAGTGGGAGGAGAGGACCCCATGATCCAATGCCAACCTCTTGATCTCAGATTCCCTTCTGAGATGCTGTCATCTGGGGGCTTAGCATAACCGCTCTTAGAGCCGGGATTTGGAAAAAGCCGTGTGAGTCGCTGCTCTGTGATCAGTTCACAAACAATGGGTTTCATTCCTCGATTTTTCCTTCTGACAACTTCAGTGGCTGGGCAGACACTAAGGGGGCAGATAGAGATGAGTTCGACATGAGATTATCAACCCTCCCATCGTGGAGATCAGTGTGTGTGTGTGTGTGTGTGTGTGTGTGTGTGTGTGTGTGTGTGTGTGTGTGTGTGTGTGTGTGTGTGTGTGTGTGTGTGCGCTCAGTGAATGGATGGGGGATGGGAATATGAGGGAGGAGAGGACACTGAGAGAGGAGATGAAGGAAGCAGGAAGACCAGTAAGGGCCAGCTGTGGAAGTCCCTCCTCTGGCTGCCCAAGAGAAAGTGCTCATTTCTTGGAACAAGAAGATGCAGGAGGTGGATGAAGTCTCAAAGTCTTTGGGGAGAATTCGGAGGAAAAGGAATCGATTCTCCTTTTTGTGCTTTCAGAGGGGAGAATTAGGACTAAAGTGGGGTGGATGTTCCAGGAAGAGAAAATGCAACACAGTCTGGGAAGGCATTTTCCATCGTGTCCAGAATCTGCTGCTGTGGAGGATGAACCCCCAGTCCCGCAAAGGATGTAATCAGGTGTGAAGACCATCGGACACCACTCAGGGCACCACACACCTCTGGGGCCATCTAAGGAGCTCTCCTTTCCCCTCAGCTCTCTGCGCAGTCCATGGGCAAGTCCTGTTGGTGCTATATCCAAAATATCCCAACCCACCTACTGGTCTCATTGCTAGAATCCCAGCCTAAGCCATTTCTTCCTCCTCTTGGACAGCTACAGTGGCCTCTTAACTGATCTCTCAGCCTCCCAGCCTTTTTCTAACTTATGGTCTACTCTCCCCAGAGCATCCTGAGTGATATTTAAAAACCATAATGCAAAAGGACACATGTACCCCAGTGTTCATTGCAGCACTATTTACAATAGCCAGGACATGGAAACAACCTAAATGTCCATCAACAGATGAATGGATAAAGAAGATGTGGTACACATATACAATGGAATACTACTCAGCCATAAAAAGGAACGAAATTTGGTCCTTTGTAGAGATGTGGATGGACCTAGAGTCTGTCATACAGAGTGAAGTTAAGTCAGAGAGAGAAAAACAAATATCGTATATTAACGCAGATATGGGGACTCTAGAAAAATGAACAGATGAACCTACTTCCAGGGCAGGAATAGAGATGCAGACATAGAGAACGGACATGTGGACACAGAGGGGGAAGGGGAGGGTGGGACGAATTGGGAGATTAGGATTGACATATATACGCTACCATGTGTAAAATAGATAGCTAGTGGGAACCTGCTATAAAGCATAGGGTGCTCAGCTCGGTGCTCTGTGATGACCTAGATGGGTGGGTTGGGGGGGTGGGAGGGAGGTCCAAGAGGGAGGGGATATATGTATACATATAGGTGATTCACTTCATTGTACAGCGGAAACTAACACAACATTGTAAAGCAATTATACTCCAATAAAAAAAATCCCTTATAAAAAAGATAAATTGAATCTTCCTGACAAAAACAACAAAAAAGAGTAAATCAGATCATCTTTTAAAAATATAAAAAATCCTCCAGTGGCTTCTTATTGCTCTTAGAATAAAATCCAAACTCTATCATGGTCCATGAGACTGTGAACTATGTGCTTTTGCTTTCCTCTGACCTCACCTCGTACCACGCCCCTTCAGAGTCCCATCTTCTCTCTCTTCCCATCTCTAGGCCAGTGCTCTTAAAGGTCCCTCTGCTTGGTATGCTCTGCCTACGGATCTTTGCATGATTAATTTTTTTCTTCTCTTTTAGGTCTCAGCCTTCCTTAGACCCGCTTTTGGAATTAGCTCCCCCGCTTTTCTCCACTTCAGCTACTCTCTTTATCTGGTTCGATTTTGCTTCTTGCTATTTGGAATCATCTCGTGAATGCGTTAATTTGCTTGTGTATTTTCTGTCTTTTGTCGTGAAAATGTGAACTTCTGGGGAGCAGAGAGCTTGTCTGCTCCATTCATTCCCTGGGTGCTGGGCAGGCAGAATGCTCTCAAAACATACTTGTGAGATGAATGAGTGAATGAATGAATGAATGAGTCAGACACACTTGGGTTTGACATCTGGGTTTACCACCTACAAGCTTCTTTAAGCCTGGCATTCAAAGCTCTTGATACCAGGCCTCATTTTGTCTTTCCAATGTTATGCCTCTTGGCTTTCAGCGTGTTAAGTCCTCTGAGGCGCTTGCCTACCCTATTCCTCTCAGTCCAGCTTAAACTTCTCTTTTAGTGCACTAATCACTGGGTCATCAGTGCACAAGCAATTAATGTGCTAATTATAAAATGGCTCATTTTATTCCTTAAAGGGTACTGACCTCAGTTTTACTAGGGATGGGCTTCCAGGAGTCACTTCAGCATTTTCCTCCTGTGTTGATTTATCTTTCCTTGTAAAAAAACTTTCAGGGCAAAAAAGAGAATTTTGTCTAACTCTCACGACGGAGGGGGAAATAAGGCCCAGAGAAGTCAAGCGTCTCATCAAGGTCACACAGCGAGTCAGCAGCAGAGTTGAGATTAGAAACCTTGGTTTCCTCCACACTACGGATTCGGCTGTAATGAGCGGGTGGCTGAGCTCAGTTGGATTCAGCCTGGGCAGGAAGACCACCCCCAGTCTGGTTTGGCTGTGCCCCTGGGCACAGTGTGAGTAGCAGCAGTTGGGGGCCATTAGGGGTGTGTGGGTCCCTCTTGCTCACACCCCCATCTACAAACATTATCCTTGGAGGCAGCCTCAGCTGGACAGTGTACCCAGGTCACTGTTGCATGTACAAGCTCGCATGCTCTGTAACCTCCTCTGAGGCTTCCCTTCTTGGGAGGTCTGGACTGAGCTTTCCGCCAGGAGAGTGGGAACAGGGCTGAGTCCCTGAGGGTCCTATCCAGGCTGATGGGATCCTGGGTTCAGCCAGTTTTGGGGGGTGGTGATTCTCAAAGGGAGCAGTGCTGCCCCCTGCCGGGTATTTTGGGTATTTATGCGGGTGTTTTTGGTTGTCTGGGGAAACTAAAAGCAATTAGTGGGTGGAGATCAGATTTGCACAGTATATTGCCTGCACCAGAAAGTTCCACATTACAAAGAATCCACTTGCATCTTTCTGAGCAATTTTCACATCTCATGTAAATGAAAAATCTGTTTATAGTTTTATATATCTAGAATTATCTCTCATATCTATCATATACACTGAAGTTTCCAGGAATGCAACTACTGGGTAAATCAAGGGTAGACTGTACTTTGTTTTGTTCAAAACTTTACCAAGAGTTGTTCACCATTTCAGAAAATTATACTGTGGATGGCAAGGCCACTGCTGAACTTAAGACACCGATACATTCCCCCATGTCTCAGTCTGTATTTTTAGTTATAAATATAGAAAGGGGCTTATTTAGCCCTTACTTCAAAATGTCAAATATAGAGAAAAAATGTCAACAGTATTCAGTTGAATATTGTCTTAAGTCTGTTAAAGCCCAACCTGCTTTTTAGAAAGAGGTACAGACATCTTACAGATTTATGTGTCTTCCCTGAAGCCACGTGTGAGCAATTATTTATTGAAATATGTATTATTTTATTATCTCCTTTTCTTTGTCTTCAAAATATACTATATCATTGTCTTTAAAATATATTATAGTGATTTTAAAAATTATATAGGTAGGTTATACTAGTATAACTAGTATTAGTTACTAGTTATTAGTTACTAGTATACTATAATAGTATACCTACCTATACTAGTGTCTATACTATACTGGTTCATCATAGTAAAGGGGATGTTATAAAATAATTGCTATGAAAGGGGGATTTGGTTCTAAAAGAATAATAAAGCCTGCTGTCTCACCTCCAGGGGCAGACATCTGGTTTGTCAATACTACTTAAATCCTGTCTTCTGAATGAAAAATCTTCTAGTTTTTTCTTCCGGGAGCCCTGACTCACATCCAGCTGTACGATCTTTATCCATTCATTTACCTGTTCAACACAGATTAAGACCTGCTAGGTGCCAGGAACATTGCTAGGCAACTGTGTACATCGTCTCATTTAATCCTCATGGCCACCCTGCAAAGTAGGAGTTATTATCCTTCTCTTGCAGACACAGGCCCAGGTCCCAACGAACTTCCAGGTCTGTGGAGGAGACAGACAAGCAAACAGGCATTTAGGGTCCCGCGTGCTCACTGCTTTCTTGGGGGAAGCATGGGGCTGTGGGACCCAGAGGATGGGTGTCTAAGCCTCTTCCAGAGGGAGGGAAGGCTGTTATAAAGGTGGGTTCCTGACGGATCAGTATCTGGGCTCAGTCTTAACAGATGAATAGGAGTTGGACAGAAGAAGGAAGCAGTTCTGGGCTGGCGGGATGCAGTGCAAGGGTTCAGTGGCAGGAATTAGCCTAGCAGGTCTGGAGTACTGCATGCTGTTCACACTGGTTGGAGGCCCTGGTGAGTGGGGAGAATGAGAGAGGAGGCTGTGGGTAGGGAGGAGGCAGGCTCTGGAAGTGGTGCCTGGGTTCCCTGGGTGCAGCCCTGAAGATCTCTCACTTTGTTCCAAGGGCAACGGGGAGCCACAGAAGACTATATACAGTGGAATGATGCAGTCAGTGTTGTGGCTTGGAGTGATCACTGATGTCGCAAGCTGGAGAATGATGGTGGGGACATGGCTGAAGACTAAGAGACCAGGTCAGAAGCTCTTAGCACAATTAAGTAATTCACTAATAATGCAAATATTTATTGATTATCTCCCATACTGCAGTCACTGCCTGAAGTAAGAAGCTCCCAAAGCCCAAAAAGTCAGAAGTCTGGCCTCTTAATTCCTCTGAACCCAGTATGAGCCAGAATTGTGACATTAATTAGGTGCCTGGGCCAAACCCACCCCATGGTCTTCTGGGTGACCACTTAGGTATTTACAGTGCTAACCCAATGACCAGTTCCCCCAAAAAGGCAGCAAGAAAGTCATTGGTTCCTGTCTGAACCTACATTTTGGATAATTTATTATTATTCTGAAACATTTTCTAATCGACTATTAATTAGCTGAGGCTCTGAGTAAAAGGTGAAGATATTAACCTGTCATTACACAAATGTGTGTTTGCATTCATCCCCATACAATGCAATCATCAGTTCTGGGGGCTGAGAAACAGCCACTACGCTGAATAGAGTTCTCCTAGGAAGGGGAACATGTTTGAACTTAAAGCCCAGTTAGTCACAAGGGTGATGCAGGGAAGTGCAGGTGTGTAGGTGACTGGAGATGTGGGGGGAAGGGGGATGACTAGATATATGATCCTTAGGGAAGGAAAGGAAGATCATGAGGCTGGAGCAAATGACTGAGTAAGCCCTTCTGGTTAAACACTTCCCGCTTGCTCTCATTCACTCACTCAATAAACATTAAATAGCATTAACCATATAGTGTGGAGATCAAAAGAGATGCAGCCCCTGTCTTCATAGAGCTTAGAGTTTATTGGAGGATACAGATATGAAACAGCTAATTAGACAAATGATAATTTAATTACAATTGTGATAAATGCCATTAAAGTAAAGTTCAGGATGGTATGAGAGGGAATCACCATTGGACCAAATCCTATTTGGAGTGGGCTTCCTTGAGAAAGTGATGTTTGAGATGAAACTGGAGAACAAGTAGGTGATGGCAAGGTGGGGTGAGGGGTGCAACAGAGCAGAGGGAACTGTGGCTGCAAAGACTCAGAGAGGGATCACACAAAGCGGGCCAGCCAAGGTCAAGTGTATACAATGAACAAGACATGAAGCTGAGTTCATTTGTATCATTTGTATCATCAAATGAACTTATTTACAAAACAGAAGCAGACTCACAGACTTAGAGAACAAACGTATGGTTACCAGGGAGGAAGGACGGGGGGTGGGGGGGAAGGGATAGTTAGGGAGTTTGGGATTGACATGTACTACACACTGCTATATTTAAAATGCATAACCAACAAGGACCTACTGTATAGCACAGGGAACTCTGCTCAATATTCTGTAACAACCTAAATGGGAAAAGAATTTGAAAAAGAACTGATACATGTATATGTATAACTGAATTGCCTTGCTGTACAGCTGAAACTAACACAACATTGTTAATCAACTACATTCCAATATAAAATAAAAAGTTAAAAAAAAAAGACATGAAACTGAAAGAAGGGGCATCTGCCAGTGCATCTCCAACCTTACTCTCAAATGATGCAGGCAGGAAGAGAGGGCTTTGCATCAGGGCTTCTCAAATATTTTGACAAATAAAAGGGTCAAACTAGACTGTTTAAATGGATTTACTTATATATTTAAATCTTTAACTAGGTTATATTTTGAGTGTTAACTCTGATTTCTTAACAGTGGTTGTCTGGGAGTGGTCTGTTGAGAAGGATTCTGAGGCTCTCTCCAGGTTAACAAATAGCATGATTGATTAGTGATGAATGTTGTGGGTAAGAGAAAGGAATTGGTAGCTTACAAGGTCATTAATTGCTGCCTTATTTTCTAGCACTATTAACAAACCATCCTAAAAGTTAGTGGTGTAAAACAATCATTTTACTGTGCTCCATGATTTTGTGGGCTAGGAACTTGGATGGAGCAATCTGTGACTTGTCTTCTCATTCTCTTGACATTGTCTTTTGCAGAGCAAAAAAGTCCAGCATATCAACTGTGTCTTTCATTGATTGTGCCTTTGGTGTTGTATCTACAAAGTGATTGTCACACCCAAGGCATCTAGAATTTCTCCTATATTATCTTCTAGATGTTTTATAGTTTTTTACATTTAGGTCTGGGTTAATTTTTGTGAAGGGTGTAAGGTCTGTGTCTAGATTCATTTTTTTTTTTCCATGTTACTGTCCTGTTGTTCCAGCACTGTTTGTTGAAAAGGCTATTTTTGCTTCATTGTATTGCCTTTGATCCTTTGTCATAGATTTGTTGGCTATTTTTATGTGGTTCTATTTCTGGGCTCTCTATTCTGTTCCACTGATTTGTCTGTTCTTTTACCAATACCACTCTGTTTTGATTACTATAGCTTTATAGTATGTTTTGGAGTTGGGTGGTCATCCAACTTTGTTATTCTCTTTCAATATTGTATTGGCTGTTCTGGGTCTCTTGCTCCTCCATACAAACTAAAGAATCATTTTGTTGATAACCAAAAAAATAACTTGCTGGGATTTTGATTGGAATTGTGTTGAATCTATATATCGAATTAGGAAGGACTGACATCTTAACAATACTGAGTTTTCCTACCCATAAACACTGACTATCTCTCCATTTATTTAGTCTTTCATTCATCAGAGTTTTGCAGTTTTTCTCATATAGATCATGCATGTATTTTGTTAGATTTATACCTAAAGTATTTAATTTTGGGGGTGCTAATGTAAATGGTATTGTATTTTTCAAATTCTGCTTGTTCATTGCTGGTATACAGGAAAGCAGTTGACTTTTGTATATTAACCTTGTATCCTGTAACCTTGCTCTAATCGCTTATTCGGTCCTTTTCTGATGACAGACTTAGTAATAGGTGTGAGGTTATATGACACCAACAGCTCTATACATTTTAAAAGCAGCTGTGTGGGTTCCTGTTTGTTACTTGTTTGTTGTTTTTGGTGGTATGTGTGTGAGACCTAAGAACAAGTAAACAAAAATTCTAATTCCTAAAACATTTTAAAGAAGGCAAAAAAAGAATGAAAGGGTTTTCAGGAAAAAAAATGTTTAATATAGCTAATAACTTAAAAACGACTCTTGAAAGAAAACTCTGCCCTTCTTTTGTGGTTCTTTTAAGAGGCAGCAATGATACTGACACGTTCTCAAGCAAACTCATCGTGAACACCTTATATCTGCCACAAAAGATACCCACAGTTTCTGGAAATGAATCCACCTGAGGGTGTAGCTGTTTTAGGTTAAGCTTCTTAGAGACAGACTCTGAGAAGGAGCTTTGCAATGAGAAGGTATTTGTTCAGTTTAGCTCTTGGAAATGACACCTGGCAGAAAGAGAGAGAAGCAGGATTGGGCAGAGGGAGGACTTGAATTGCAGAGACCTCAGCTCATCCTGTAGGAAGCTCTGGAGCTGAGATGGCCCTTCAGAGTTGTTCTTTTTTTAAAATATAAATTTATTTATTTTTGGCTGTGTTGGGTCTTCGTTGCTGCACGTGGGCTCTCTCTAGTTGCAGCGAGTGGGGGCTACTCTTCATTGTGGTGCACGGGCTTCTCATTGTGGTGGCTTCTCTTGCTGCAGAGCATGGGCTCTAGGCATGCGGGTTCAGTAGTTGTGGCTCGCGGGCTCTAGAGCGCAGGTTCAGTAGTTGTGGCGCACAGGCTTAGTTGCTCTGCGGCATGTGGGATCTTCCTGGACCAGGGCTCGAACCCGTGTCCCCTGCATTGGCAGGTGGATTCTTAACCACTGTGCCACCAGGGAAGTCCCCACAGTTGTTCTTAATCAAGGTAAGGGGACCAGATCTTTGTGGCCCCTCATGGAAGTGGGCTGCTCCTGGGGAGGGCACATCACTGTGGGTGAGGCAGTTTGCTTTGGCTAAAGGCAATTCCTGGAGAAGGATGCTTTGTGGGCCTCCAGTAGCCCACACTCCCAGAGGAAGCTAGGGCCATGAGTGCCTTGGTCCCAGAGGGGTACATGGGAGGCACATCACAGTGTCTACTATAGCTGTGGAGAGGGTCTTGCCATGGCAAGGCAATCTTGGCAGATCTACCCTCCATTTGGGAAGAAACTAACAGGAGTGTGAGGCTCATGAGGAAAAGATGCAGGTCTGGTTTATCTTTCAGTTGAATTTAACCCCACAGATTCTAGAATGAGAATGCCCAGGGAAATTTTCTTTTTCTTTCTAGCATAAATGAATGAATGAAAGGATCTGATGAAAGAATTAAGTCACGTTGAAGATTTTTCTGAAGGACACAGTTTTCTCGTGGAAGGAAAAGCAATCCAAATGTGTCAGTTCTGTTTCTAGTACCCATCAATTCTTGTTTTATTTTACTTATCCATTTACCCATTCATCACTTAGCATTTATTGAGTAGCTACTGTATTCCAAGCCCTGTGCTAAGCACTCTGGATGCCAGGCACTGAGGACCTCAGAGGCTACTAAGGTGAAACCACGTCACCGATAAAAACGATTCATCGTGGCAAGATAGGAGCTTCAAAAGAGATACATAAAGATCAGAGGGAGCACTGAGTGGGAGAGAATGACTTCCTGGGGAGTGGTATCCTGCAGGAAGGATATTTGAATAGAGTTTTGAAGTATGAGTAGGAGTTTACTGGCAGGAAAAACAATTCTTATATTAGTATTAATGCACCCATTCCAATCCAGGCCAATCCAGGCTGTTTTTTTTTTTTTTTTTAAACCGGCACGTGGGCCTCTCACTGTTGTGGCCTCTCCCGTTAAGGAGCACATGCTCCAGACGTGCAGGCTCCGGACACGCAGGCTCAGCAGCCGTGGCTTACGGACCCAGCCGCTCCGCGGCATGTGGGATCTTCCCGGACCAGGGCAGGAACCCGTGTCCCTTGCATCGGCAGGTGGACTCTCAACCACTGCGCCACCAGGGAAGCCCCAGGCTGTTTTATACTTTCACTGCGTTTTATACTTTCACTTCACTGTTGAGTGAAGACACAGAAAGCTTTGAGTAGCTTTGGGAATGAGGTGATTCGGTCTCAATCAACCTCTTAGGCTTTCATGGCAGTAGCACAGGCGACCTATGGAGAGGAATGTGCTTTACATGGAATAGGTTTGGTTTAGCTCACGTGTCCCCTCCTGCACTGTATTGGTCTTCTTCAATATGATTCAAGCCCAAATCACTGAGGACATAGATTAAAATTTCACAGTCATTAAAGAGCCTCGTTCTTCCATCCGTGCCTTTCCGCCAGGACTTAGCATCTAATTAGCCAAACATTCATTATCCAGGGAGTTCCAAAGTTTCTAGTGTATGCATCGACCCAAAAAAGAAACCAGCATCATATTTTAAAAGTCATGGTTGCAGTTGTTTTTGGTGAATTACCAGTTATACATTTTCCATCTGTGAGTATTTTTCTGGAGTACCACCTGTTTTCTCCCTACTTTGATAGTAGAGAATCCAACAGATCGTATCTCAGAATAAATGCATTTTATCTATAGTAGTTTTCCACATTTTCAGCAACTTTTTAAAAAAATCTTACAAAATAATCTTCCTTAAATACAAACTAGCTTTAGAGCTACAAATAGACATGGACACTTAAAAAAAATTGTTTTTTTCAAATCTCTCATGAGAGCCCTGGGAAATCAATCCAGAGAGAGAAACTCAAAGTGACAGTGAAGATGATGAGAAGTCTGAGATGGAGACACATCTTGTACTAAGGGCACTTTGATAAACTCCAGAAGAGAAGGGAGCGAATGCTCAGAGCTGTGAGAAATCCTGTCTTTGAATCCGAGGGACCTGGATTTCAAATTTCCTCTGTGCTCCTTGTTGAGACCTTAAATAAGTTACTTAGTGTCTCTGACTCTGTGTTTTCACATCTATAATAAGGGGATAATAATGCTCACTGCAGAGTTGAGGTTTGATGAAATGATGCCTGATTCATCATACCTGCTTGGTCAGTGTTAGTTTTCTTCCTGTTCAGGTTGCTTGCTGTGCAGGGTTCCCACGTGAAAACTTCCCTCTTCCCTCTCAGCAAGCAGCTCCCATTGGATAAGAGCAAAGGCTTCTGGGATTGCATTTCTTAGAAATGTGCCAGGGGGTATCTAAAGCCCCAGAATAAACAGAGCATCTTTGGGGTAGTTCAGTTTTATACTTCGGCAACTAATTTCCCAAGTAAAAATAAACGTTCATAGACTGTAATGTAGATGGCAAATTCCATGTGTTTCATTTAAAAACCCCCAATTCAAAAGAACCTCTTGCAGGGTGCAGTGGGTGGTGCCTATGGGGCTCTTTGGGGCACAACTTTATGCTCCTCTGGCTTTAGGGGTGTATGTTCAGGGGAAGGGTTTGGAAGTACTGCTTAGGAGTTGCCTGAAAGGCTCTTGGTTATTTTGTCATCATCACATGCCTTCCAGGGGAGAATCAAGAAAATTGTGTCAGAGGGCTTCCCTGGTGGCACAGTGGTTGAGAGTCCGCCTGCCGATGCAGGGGACAGGGGTTCGTGCCCCAGTCCGGGAGGATCCCACATGCCGCGGAGCGGCTGGGCCCGTGAGCCATGGCCGCTGAGCCTGCGTGTCCGGAGCCTGTTACTCCGCAACAGGAGAGACCATGGCAGTGAGAGGCCCGCGTACCGCAAAAAAAAAAAGAAAATTGTGTCATGGAGTTGTAAAGGACCTTTGAAATACTTTTGATCATTTGTTTTGACAGGTGGGTAGGAGAAAATGTGCAACACTGTAGGACAGATGGT
This sequence comes from Orcinus orca, assembly GCF_937001465.1. NCBI lineage: Eukaryota > Metazoa > Chordata > Mammalia > Artiodactyla > Delphinidae > Orcinus > Orcinus orca. The sequence goes on along the minus strand of NC_064564.1, from coordinate 106,576,063 downwards.
CCTTAGAGAAAGCATCTTAATCTTGCACTGAGTATGGTGCTCCTGAAGGCAGCCCTTTCTTAGTGCTGGATCGTTAGGGTGACCATGTAATTTTTCATCCAAACTGGAACAGTTGAGAGTGAAGGAGGGTACGATTAATAATTACGCTGAGACGACAGCCACAAACCAGGACGGTCCGGTGGTGCAGACACAGAGTAACCCTATGCCTAGTGTCTATTTCCTTGATTCCAAGAGCCCATGAATCATATGACACATCATTGATTTAATAACAGCCTTTTGGAAGCCAAAGGAAAAAAATTATGCACATCAATCATAAGATGATGCTCATTTCAGAAATGTCCAGTATAAATGAGTTAGAATTGAGAAAACTTCTGTTTTTCTACTTTGGGAAATTGGCAATTCTCCTTTGCATGTTAAGGCTCTGAGAGTGGAGGAAGGGGGAAATGTCTTCACTTGGACGTAACCCATGCTTCATGGAGCATCTGTTCACATGCCTCTGGGACTCTTAGGTAGGCAGGCTGGGTCGTGCTGCATAGGTAACTGGTCCACTCTCCTTTTCCACGTCTGTGCCCACGGGGCTGTCCTGCTTCCTCCCTTCTTATCAGCCATCCCCCTGGGCTAATCACAGCCATCAGCATCTTTGAGAAGGTCAACTGAAGCTTCATGACACATTTAGTTACTCACATATTCATTCATTTTGTTCACTCACTTGGTACCTTGTGTCAGGAACTTCACTGGGCAGTGGAGATGTGGAGGAAAGAGACCCTCTACTTGCCTTCGAGGGGCTCAGACTCTGGCTGGGGAGGTAGCCATATAAACAGGAAATCACTACCTGGGCTGATAAAGAGGTGGAGGGTCTAATCCAGGTGATGGATTAGATAAGGGTCTGGAAGAGAAGGAACTAGAGATTGATGTCAGAGACGAATCGGGTTGTCATGGGGAAGGGGGTGAATGCCTTCCTGGAAGGGAGCTGTGATTTGAAAGAGTACATCCCATATTCACTATGGCTGGAACATTGGTGAACTTGGAGGTGATGGCCTGAGGCTGGAGGGTTTGCATGGGTGTAGGGTACAGGCTTTTAAGGAAAGGAGAGACCAAGTCAGATTTACATGTTAGGAAAAGCACTGTGGCTGTCTGTTCTCAGAGGGGGATGGATTGGAGAAGGCCAGGCTAGAGGGCTGAAGACCAGTCAGGAGGTACTGGGTTAGACTAGTCTCACTAGACTCATAGGAGAGTAGTCTAGGTGAAAAATGATGACACTTGATAAGGCAGTGGTGAGCCAGTCAGAAAAGGACCTCTTGGAATTGCTACGTCCCCCAAGAATTCAACCCGTGGATACACAGCATGGGGAGGAGTGAGTACCTTTGTGCAAACGAGTAGACAGGTGCAGCCCTGGCTCCGTCTTTTCCTTCGCGTCTCAGCTGAGTGCCTATGCTTTGGGTAGCCTTCCCTAACCAATCCACCTAAAATAGGTGTCCTTGTCGTCTGCCCTCTCAGCTTCTCGTGGTTCTTCTCATAAACCTGAGACTATCTGCCACCATGTGACTTGCCTGCCTCCCTGTGTGACGTGTCTTCCTTTCTAGAAAGTCAGCACCACAAGGACAAAAACGGCTTCTGCCTTGTTCACCGCAGTGGCTCCTGCACTCAGAGACAGTGCATGAGACATATTAGTAGCTCAGCACATGTTTGCAGAATGAATAAACGATGTCTGGATTCATTGGGGTTTTGAGCAGCTCTCTGAACTTGCCCCCATCTCTAAGAGCCTTTGAGTTTACCAATATTTTATCCATGGAGCAGTGAAGACCCGCCCCAGAGCCATGAAACACAAGAATGGAAATCCCTCCAGGTGGATGAAGAGGCCTTTTCCCCAGACACCATGAGGCTGCCTTGGAAGACAGTGAGTCTGCCTGCCTCCCCCCAGGTCCATTCAGGGAACTGGAGGTTGTTCCTTCCTCCCGGGGCTCATACCCCATCCGAGACACAACACGGACCACGCTGGCTCCGTGCCAGCTGGGGTCCCGGGAGCGGCCTTAAATCACGCAGCTTTCCCGAGGCGGGAGCATCACCAGGGCCCTGGTCAGAGATCACCGGGCTCGTGGCCGACCTCCTACATCACCTAGCGCCGTAGGGCCTCCAAGGCACCTGGGAATGCTCGCTCCAAGGGCCTGGCTGCACAGGGGTTTCGGGAGTAATTGCCCTCATCTGTAACTTTCCTTGCGCGCAAGAGGGCTGTCTTTCCCCTTCTCCATTCTCTCCCCTTCTCATGCTATTTTTTTCCCTTCCCCTTTCTTCCCTTCTTTCCTCCTCTTTTGTTTTCTAGGAGGGAGTGGTGCTCCTGTTGTCCTTGTGTAGAAAGATGCAGTGTGATCAGGGTGGATAGACCAAGGGAAGGGATGGAGGATGCACTCAGGATCGCAGAGTGTAAGGGTGGCAAACCCAGGAGAAAAATCCACGGGGAAGTGACACTGCAGAGAAGTGTAGCCAGGCTCCTGAACACGCGAGGTTCTCTGGGAGGGGCTGGGGGTGGGGCAAATGAGTGTGGTCTTGGGCGTTGGACAGACCTGGCTTTGAATCCTGGCTCCCTCTGTTACTTGATGAGACACTGGAAGGAACTTCACAGCATCTTGGGAAGAGGGCAGACTCTGGGGGCAGTCAGGTATTGGTCCGAACGCCTGTCCTGCTTCTTCCTGGACCTGACCCCCTCTCTCAAGCTTCCCTTTTCTCTTTTGCTGGTAGTGGGACAAGAACAGTGAGTCCTTCACAATGCTGTGGTGAAGTGTGAAGGCAACGACAAGCGTAGAGGTGCTTGACAAACTGTAAAGTGTCCTACAGACAAGCGATGGCATCGATCACGGTCATTAACCTCCATGAACGGCACCGCATGGACTCCCAAGGGGCACACAACCCAGGAGCATCTTCCCCCAGAGCTGCCCCTGCTGGAGGAGATTCTGGTGCTGGGTCCGCTGAAGGGAGCCCCAGATAACCGCTCTTTGAAAAATCAGATATAAAGTGGGGAGAGGGGGAAAGAGAGATGATATGTCCTTGGCCACTTGCCATCTGGATGAGGCAGTGGGAGCTTGGGAAAGAGGTCCTGTGTGGCTTTGTGGATGGAGAAAATGAAAGAGTCCTATGTTTTCTTCGGCCATTGTTTGGCTGACCCGGGAGATGGCCACATGCATGGCATGGTTATTGTGTAACATCTGCTCCCCATTTAGCACGGCCTCTGGGGCAGCTGCACTGGAAGCGGGGCCCGCCCATGTGTCGGTGGGAGCATATGGGCTCTGGAATCCCGCAGATCTGGCTATCTGTGTGACCCAGGGCTTGATTTCGCAGACCTGGTTCTTACACCCATGAAAGAGGGCCTCTAATTCAGGCCCTGTGGAAGTCTGAAGCCCCTGAGGGCTTCTGAGAATTCCCTGGATGGGGCGTGGGGTAATAGTCCATGGTCACCCAGGTCCCTGGCTCTGCTCTGCCTCGGTTCTGCACCTGTGGTGATCCAGACAGGACATTGCTCCACTTCCCCCAAATTCCCCTTACACAACCCCCCTGGATCCCAGTTTGTGAAGATTTGGGAGAAAGATGGAGGAGTTTGTATCATAGAGATGCTGACGACTTTAAAATGGACTCAAGGCATCTCCATCCATATCATGAACTTTATCTGCTCATTCACTGTGATGTTTGTTTCCTGTGTCAGTTTGGGCAAAGGGAAGCCCAGAGAGCTGGCAGAACTTTATGTCTGGGAGGGTTTCCAGAAGAGATGAGCCTCTGAATCAGTAGACAGTAAAGAAGATGGTCCTCACCAATGTGGGCGGGCATCACCCAATCCACTGGGGGCCCAAATAGAACAAGAAGATGGACGAAGGGTGAATTCTTTCTCTCTGCTGGATCTGGGACATCCACCTTCTACTGCCCTTGGATGTGGATACTCGACGCTTTCAGAATCAGACCAGAACTTATACCATCAGCCCCTTGATTCTCAGGCCTTCAGACTCTACTGAATTATACCACCAGCTTTCTTGATTCTCCCGCTCACAGACTGCAGACGGTGGTGCTTCCTGGCCTCCTTAACAACATAAGCCAATTCCTATAATAAATCTCCTCTTATGTGTATCTCTCTCTGTCCCGTTGGGTCTGTTTCTCTGGAGAACCCTGACTAATACAACCACCCACTGGTTTTCATCCCTTGTGGCCCTCCCAGCCACACCCCGTCTGGCTGGGTCCCTGTGTCAGTTTCCTAGCACTGCCATCACAAAGTACCACAAACTGGGGAGGCTTCACACAGCAGAAATTTATTTTCTTACGGTTCTGGAGGCTAGAAGTCCTGCAAAATGAATGTGTTGGCAGGACCATGGTCCCTCCAAAGCCTCTAGAGGAGGATCCCTCCTTGTCTCTTCCAGTATCTGGAAGCCCCAGGCGTTCTTTGGCTTGTGGCAGCATCACTCCAGGCTCTGTCTCTGTCTTTGCATTGCCACCTTCCTTCTGTTTGTGAGCGTCTCTGTCTTCACATGGCATTCTCCTCCCTGTGTCTCTGGTTCCTCTTCTTATAAGGACACCAGTCATATTGGATTAGACCCACCCTAATCAATTATTACGTCATTTTAGCCATTTCCAAATAAGGTCACATGCATATGAGTTGGAGGTTAAGACTTCAGTAGCTCTTTTAGGGGGACACATTTCAACCCACCACAATCTTTCCTCTTCTATTATTTCATCTCTCCATCTCCTCACCCTTCCCTTCTAGGATTGACCCCCAGCCCTGCAAAGCTCCGCTTCCTTCTTTATAATGCAGAACACCTTAGCCCACCTACACCCAAGGTCTATTGTCATTTATCTTTCAATTTAGCAGAGTCCATCCTTCCTAGAAGCTAGACCACAGCTTCTTTCTTTTTCTTCCTCCTCACACTTAGTACACAAATGGGATCATGTTATACGTACTGTTCTATACCTTGCTTTTTTTTTTTTAAATTTTATTTATTTATTTACTTTTGGCTGTGTTGGGTCTTCGTTTCTGTGCGAGGGCTTTCTCTAGTTGTGGCAAGCGGGGGCCACTCTTCATCGCGGTGCACGGGCCTCTCACTATCGCGGCCTCTCCTGTTGCGGAGCACAGGCTCCAGATGCGCAGGCTCAGTAGTTGTGGCTCACGGGCCTAGTTGCTCCGCGGCATGTGGGATCTTCCTAGACCAGGGCTTGAACCCGTGTCCCCTGTACTGGCAGGCAGATTCTCAACAACTGCGCCACCAGGGAAGCCCTATACCTTGCTTTTTAATACTTTGCAGTAAATCATGTACCTCTTTCTATGTCAACAAATATACTTCTATGGCCTGTTTTCAAAGGGCCACGTAGAACTTTGTCACGTGTGCCTCTTCCAAATTTAATAAACCAATCACCAAAAGCATGGAGGCGGCTTCCACTTTTGCACAACTGATGGCATTACCACAATAAGCATCCTCATATCCACCCTCGAAAGCCTGAGTTTTGGAATTCGGTGGATTTCCCCCTGATGAGCTGTTATCTGTGTGCACGTCCTCTGGGTGAACAGGAGGTACACGCTTTGCCAAGCCAGCGAAATCATTGCACCCAGAGCCAAAGATGGGGGCAAGTTCCTGACGCAGCACCTTGTGCTGGCCATTAACAGGCCCGAATGATGTTCTGATGCCCTCATTCTGCAGGCCCGTCTAATTCTGGAAGGAAGCAGATGGCGCCCTTCCTGGAGTCAGTGTTTGGAAACATACAACAAAAGGGAAGCTATTAACACTGGAAATGGACTCTCACCTCGGGTTTCCTCTTCCATACCTGTCTTGTTCATCTCACAGCTCAATGAACTGTTAACGTCACATAGATCTTTTGTTCCAGCCTCGAATCCAGTTACTCCAGGCTTCTGCTAGCTGCCGACAGATGCGATTTAGTTTTCCCAGGGAGCAGGAGAAAGAGGGAGAAATCAAATCTGTACAGAGGGTCCTGGCAGAGCTGGGGTGGGGATGGGGAAGTACGTATTGTCTTTTGATCCATGTGGGATCGGAGGCTTGCCCCCTCTCGTGGTGGTGTGATTGTGAACTTCAGATCTGTTTTCCTGTGTTGATGAAGGCCTCCCGTTCAATCCATTCTTTGGCAAAAAGCCTTGAGTTGACTCTGGCTTTTGCTTGTCCATTTGAAGAGAAGCCAAGAGCAACTGGGATTCCAGAAAGGGGCCCCAAAAGATGACCCATCATTTAAACCCGATTTCCCTCGTGGATGAGTCCACCTGAGAGGACAAAGTGGGATTAAGATAAATGGTCATTTAAAGGCGAAAGCCGGGGTGCCTCATCCTACTTGCCTGGATGTGCCTGACACCCTCCTTGATTTGACCTTGAGTTGGCCCTGTAAGTATGAGGGTGGGGTGAACTAGAGAAGGGCATTCCAGGCAGAAGGAACAGTAAGCCAAAGGCACAGAAGCATGAAATTGTTTGTCCATTGGTAGGATGGCCACTCTCATCACCCTGTGGCAATTGACTCGAAATTCTGACCGACTCTTGAAGGTCATATGACTTGCTAAGGGCCATCAGAGACCTGTGGGTTCACCCATCAGGCTAAGAATTTAACATCTCATCAAACTTAGAGTATTTAAATCTCCATTTAGTATTTATTTGGGAGGGACAGGGAAAGAGTTTTTGATTCATAAAAAATATGTACCTCTTTATTTAGTTAAAACCCCAAAAGATTTATTACAAGATTTTCCAGCTTATATAGCTCTTGGGGAGTATTCTTAAAGAATCAGCTGGCTGGTCCAGAGTTGGGATGTGAAGCTGTATCTTGCTGTTTCTACAGATTTAGGTGGTGACTGTAGGGGTTTTGCTTTCTATGACAAGGGACAGGGCTAGCTGACTGTCTTCCATTAGGTAGGGAGTTGCAGGCAGAAATCTGAGTTCCCTGACACCACATTTCTGGTGGATTTCAGTGAGGCTTTATTTAGCTCCTCTTACAGACTGGTATAAACTGGGGTCCTGAGCAGCTGCTCAGCTGCCCAGTGCTTATTCCTTACGGTTCCAGAATGAACTGGGGTCACAGCTAATTCTTCCGGTTTGTGGTGACATCCTTTCCCAATTATATTATGCTTCGTATTTTATCCAGTCCAAACTCATCAGTTTTACTCCTATCCAAATATTGACTCCAAAAAATATCACCTGACTCTCCCAGCCTGAACCAAGAGGAAGGTAGAAGGAAAAAAAAAAAAGAGGAACATTTCTTTAAAGGCGGAGCCTCCCGCAAAGACTCTCGGGATGCCATAAGCCGCCGCTGAGACTGGAGGCCCCAATTAAGGATTTGTCACGATTCTTTCATACCTGGGCCAAGGGCTGCCCTGTGCAGGTCAGGAAGAGAAAGTTGGAGAAGCAAATTGGTGTTGTAAACAGGCTCTCAAGGGCAATGTTTTCTTGAGACAAGAAATTGTTTACAAGCTCCCCGGGAGCGCCATTTACATAAAACAATCATGATGCTCATTACCAAGCATTTTCATTTATTCATTAAAACAAGTACCTGCAGGACTTGGCGAATCTTTGTTTGCTGTGTTCTGTGGATTCCTGTTCCTCCAAAGGGGAATTTTGGAGGAATATTTGCTCCTTTATCATTTTCAATCCGATGGTGGTAACAAGTACCGTTTTCTGAGGGCTTCCTCAGGGCCAGTCACTTTTAATATGTTGTATTGTCTAATCTTCACAATGACCTGGTGAGGTTGGTCATATCATCCCGTTTGATAAAGGAAGAAAATGAGGTGTGCAGATACGTGGAGACTCATTCAAGGCTCCTTAGCAGGTGAGCAGTGGGGCCCGGATGCTGCTTCTCTGGGGAAAACTGGATGGGATGGAGTTGTGTTTGGACTAAAGGGCAGGCAGGAAGCCCGCACAATTGTTTTATGTCTCTCCTTGCACTGTTCCAGCCTTAGCAGAGGGTTAAGGAGATCCAGAGTATTTGCTGAAAGAGAAACTTGACAGTGGGGGCTGGGGTGGGGAATGGCACACAGCTAAGAGTCATTTTGGCTTCAACCTTGACCTGATTGGGGAAATTTGGGTCCAGCCCTGCCATGGGGGTCAAATCACATCCTCCCTCTGGACTTCCTGTTCTCTGCTTACAAAATGTGGGAAATTAACTAGTTTAAGAGGTTCATGGATCTTGCTGAGATCCAGGTAGGATTCTTGGATGGGGGACCCATGAGATTAAATGTGCGTGTTTCAGACTCTCAAGATGTGTTTTGACCTAACAACAAGGTGACAATTTATGGAGTGCTCATTAAATGCTGAATACTACGCTCTTTAGGTTACGTGATTTAGTTCTCATAAAGCCCTACAAAGTAAGGATCATTATTTTCATTTTACACGTGGGTGACACTCAGGCTCAGGGAGGTTGAACAACTTAGCTGAGACTAAAGTTAAAGCTAGTGAGTGGCAGAGACCAGGGTAAGACCCCAGGGAGCCCTTGCTCTTGGCCATCACTGTGTAATATCATTATTCCAAGCTACTTCTTCAGGCCTCAAAGATGGAAAGAATGACTGCATGGAATCACAGTCTCTGGCAAACTGTGGTTTGGGAGAGGGGGCTCGTGGGGATTGTTGATTAGTATACCCCTTTAACCTCCCACCCCTGGAAAAGGGAAGTCACTGGTTTATTCAGCTGCTCAGCCATTCATTCAAGAAACACCAGGCTCCCACGACGGGCTGACCCTGTGCCAGGTGCAGCGGGTGAGGAGCTCTCCCTGAGTTCACGGCCTTACAGGTGAGTCCTACGGGAAAGCCTACAGCAGGAAGTGGTCAGGACCAAGCTGGGAAAGGGCTGAAGTACTGAGGCCTGGGGGAGGGGCCCCGATCCTGCCTGGAGCAGATGGAAGAACAGGAAAGGCCTCCCTCCAGTGGCTCACTCATTTGGCTTTTGCAGAGCTTCTGTGAGTCAGGGTGCATCCCAGCGGCCCACACTTAGGAGAGCTTTACAGCACGACGATAACCCCTAACATTTTTGGGCCTTTACTTCTCCTTCGTGCTGGCAAGCCCGATCTCATTCAACCCTCGAACCGATCCCCTGTGTGGATACTGTTGTCCCCATTTCACAGTTGGGAAAACCAAGGCTCAAAAAGGTGGAGCAACTGGACAAAGTTTATGCAACAAGAAATGGCAAAGGCAGGATTGACACTCGTGTCTGTCTGGTCTGGGCACCTCCCCTCTGAGCACGTGGCCTCCCTCATCCTAGCAGGAGAAGACCAGTCAGGGTCCAGGAGGGTAGCAGGTTCATATATTGGAGGAGGTGCCCTGCAGATACAGTGTATCTTCTCCATTTAGAGGGTGAGGACCTGAGGACCAGAGAGGGAGCTGTTCTGCCCAAGGCCAGGTGAGTAATGAGCTCCAGAGCTGGGATTCCTGTCTGAGCCTGCCTGATGCCAGAGGCCATGCCTGCCCTTCTCATCAAGCACAAAAGCAGGCCTTGTTAAACCACACCTGAACTCCAGGCTTAAGAATTCCCACTGCCAGCTTCACTCACCCCTATGGGCTGTGTGAGTTTAATGCCATCATGCAGCTCTGACCGGCTACCTGGGTTTGAATCTATGCTTTGCTCTTTATTAGCTGTGTGACCTAAGGCAGGTTTCTTGGCCCCTCTGAGCATCTCTTTTCTCAATTGTTAGATGGGGGATGAGTATAATACTGACTTCAGAGAGTGAGGATGAACATGTTTGTTGGCCAAGAGTGGCTACCTGCTCCATCGTTGGAGACACTTATTTTCATCGCGAATAGGAAGGCGTTCTATAAGTCATAAAGTTGCTGTATTGATGGAGACGGTATCTTTCTGCCTCTTCTGAGGCTGCCATTCTCGGATTCTGTTATTATTCTTGTAGGTGATATTGATTCCAAACCAGGCACATAATTAACAAAGGTGGTTTAGCTCCAAGGGGCCAGGTTGTGCAGTCATGGGGTGATGGCCTGGTGGGGCTCACAGTGTGTTTTGGGGGGGGAGCCAAGGGCTTAGCTGTGGGCCTTGACCTCTGCACCTGACCTCTGCACCCGACCTCTGCACCCCTGCATCCCTGCCTTGCCTGCTCTACCACACTCCCTCCCCGCTTCCCGCCCACTCGAGCCCTAGAGCTGTAGCTGTTTGCTCCCGAGAAGGAAAGAAACACAAGACACAGTTCTGTCCAGTCCCCTCTTTTCCAATTAATGTAAGAAAACAAAAATGTGGCCACACACATGCTTCGTGAAGAAGCTGAGAGCCGGGGATTCAGGCCGTGAGACCCCATGGCTGTACAAGGCAGAGCTGGAGCACAAACCCTGGTTTTTATCACCCAGGTGAGCTCTCTTTCTCCCGCTCATCTGCCTCTTCTTTCTGTCTCTTTCTCTTGAGACACTGAATATACACATGGACAACGGCCAGACCATAGATGACAATAGAACTCTAACCCACCCCCTCGGCACCAGTTAGCCCCAAATGGTCAGGAATGGGTCAATGGCTGCCGGCTTCCCTATTTTCTGCCCTGGCTTTCAACTTGGGACTAACCAGGAAAAGCCAGATGTGTCCCCCAAACACACTGCATAAGACGACCCACTTCAATGCAAATCTAGACTGCAGTGAGGTATCACCTCACACCAGTCAGAATGGCCATCATGAAAAAATCTACAAACAATAAATGCTGGAGAGGGTGTGGAGAAAAGGGAGCCCTCTTGCACTGTTGGTGGGAATGTAAATTGATACAGCCACTATGGAGAACAGTATGGAGGTTCCTTAAAAAACTAAAAATAGAACAACCATACGACCCAGCAATCCCATTACTGGGCATATACCCTGAGAAAACCGTAATTCAAAAAGAGTCATGTACCACAATGTTCATTGCAGCTCTATTTACAATAGCCAGGACATGGAAGCAACCTAAGTGTCCATCGACAGATGAATGGATAAAGAAGATGTGGCACATATATACAATGGAATATTACTCAGCCATAAAAAGAAACGAAATTGAGTTATTTGTAGTGAGGTGGATGGACCTAGAGTCTGTCACACAGAGTGAAGTAAGTCAGAAAGAGAAAAACAAATACCGTATGCTAACACATATATATGGAATCTAAAAAAAAAAAAAAAAAAAAAAAAGGTTCTGAAAAACCTAGGGGAGGACAGGAATAAAGACGCAGATGTAGAGAATGGACTTGAGGACACAGGGAGAGGGAAGGGTAAGCTGGGACGAAGTGAGAGTGGCATGGACATGTATACACTACCAAATGTAAACTAGATAGCTAGTGGGAAGCAGCCGCATAGCACAGGGAGATCAGCTCGGTGCTTTGTGACCACCTAGAGGGGTGGGATAGGGAGGGTGGGAGGGAGATGCAAGAGGGAGGAGATATGGGAATATATGTATATGTATAGCTGATTCACTTTGTTATAAAGCAGAAACTAACACACCATTGTAAAGCAATTATACTCCAATAAAGATGTTAAAAAAAAAAAAAGATGACCCACTTCTAGTCGGCCCACCTCCAGCTTCCCCATGCCAACATCCTCCAATCTGACACACGTGAAGTCTTCCCTTTCGTTCCCCGTAAGGCTTTCCCACTTCCCTGCCTGCCTTTCAGCGTCTGCCAAACACAAGTGATGGTGGCTGACTCCACTGCTGGAGCACGGTTGTAATAACTAGCCTGTTTGTTCTCATTTGGGTGGTCTTCATTTATTTCCACACCCTCCACCCCTGCAAATCTGCTTTCTAGCCCAGGACAGCGAGAAGAGCAAGGGATCAGGACTGTCCTATGACGGCTGTAGAGGGTCCATTCACCACTCACTCATTGCCTCGTGAGTCTTCCCCAAATTCTGGGACCCTGGCATTCAATTAAGTTAAATTAAAACCTACCAGTGACAGCTCAGGGACAAAGTGTTACTCCCATCCCAGGGCTGGAGTGGGATGTGGTCATACGTGCTGGATCTCAAGGTGTTCACATACAACAAAAGCGTGTCCCCAAGGGCTCTGGGCCTCAGTTTCCTCATCTGTAACATGGGCACAATACTGCCTGCCTTGTGAGGTAGCTGCGAATTGTGAGAATGAATGAGATCTTAAACCAACAGATATTTATTGAGTGCCTATTATGTATCGTACATCGGGGAGACAGCAGTGAGCAAAACAAAAACCCTGTGCGACCCTCACCGACCCTCAGGGAGATTACATTCTACTTTGGGGAGATAGAAAACACACACACACAAACACATGTGATGGCGGGAATGCAAAATGATACAGCCACTTTGGAAAACACTTTGGCTGTCTTATAAAATTAAACATACCCTTACCATGTGACCCCAAAATCTCCTATGCATTTGTCGAAGAGAAATGAAAGCATCTGTTCACACAAAATCCCGAATGCAGATGTTTATTTATAATCCTCAAACACTGGAAGCACCCAAATGTTCTTTAATGGGTGAATGGCTAAACAAATCTTGATAAACTGGAATACTACACAGCAGTACAAAGGAACAGACTACTGCTGAAAGCTCACATAGAACAAAAGGCTGACCATAACCAGAAGAAACGGGAATTCCTCCTGCCTGACTGCTTTTGAGCTGAGATGTCGTTATTTTTTCCTGTCTTTGGACTCTTCCTGAAACATCCGTTCTTCCTGAGTCTTGAGCTGGCCAGTCTTCTGAGTGGAACCACTCCATCAGGTGTCCTGGTTCTCCAGCTTATAGACTATAGCTCTTGGGACCTGTCAGCCTCCGTAATCATGTGAGCCAATCCCTTATAATAAGTCTCCTTATATCTCAATCTCTATCTCCTATTGGTTCTGTTTCTCTGGAGAACCCTCACTAGTACAAAGGGTTAAAGGAGCAACTTTATCTGAAAGTGCTTTGGCAGCTCTGCGGGGCTTTATACACAGAAAGGATGGGTATTGTCACTCTTTTACTTGGCCTTCCCTGACCTCAGTTTTCACCTCTGTAAAATGGCCTCAGGAGGTTGTTGTGAGACTCTTCTGGCCACCGGATCTAATTTGCACCCCGTGTCGTCTCCCCCGCCCCGTCTTTATCTTTCTCCTTGGCACTGGTCACTCAACAGGTTACTTATCTTGCCTATTGTTGACTGTTTCTCCCACTGGAATAGAAGCAGGGATTTTGCTGTTTTGGCACCAAAACAGTACCTGGTCCATATTACCTGCTCAATAAACATACCCATATGAATGGATGTCTTGTCAATCACCTGCCTGTCCAGCTACTAGCCCAGGGGCTGAGCAAAGGAGGTGGGCGACATGTTTGCTGAATGAATGAATGAACACACATACATGAGAGCACAGACCCCCAGGAGGCAGAAACTGAAAACAAAACGCAGTGTTGGTGGAGGGAGAGCCCTAGTTCTTTCTGGGTTTCTGACAATATGCTTCTTATTAAAATGTACTTTAGGGAACAGAAACGGGTCTTTTGCTTTTAAGTCTATTGTCGCCCCTTAAGCACCTGTCTCCAAAGCCATAAACATCCTGCTCCCTGCAGGAGGGGTTGGTTTGGAGACGCCCACGAATTTTCCACAAATAGTGTGGGTCCAGTTCCGTGGGATCCGTGAGCACTTGCTCCAGGGCTCTGGCTTGTCTGCTTTTCTGCGATAATCCCTTTTAGATGAGGATGGACCCGGCTGCAGCCTCGCTCTTCTCTGGAGTGTTTACTAGGGGCGTATCCAGCCTGTTTCATATGGATTAGGCCAAGGCACGGAGTCCTTGCCTGTTTCCTGGTGCATTTTCAGAACCTTGTGAAATTACATTATAGATTCATTGTATAAACAGGATACTGAGCACAGCCATTGTCAGGCAGCCCACAGTCAAACTGCCGCCATCCCCAGGCTGGCTGACGCCCATGCCGGCTGCCTGCAGACCTTGTGCAATAAACAGGTCACACGTTTGTTTATTTAACGCAGCTTCTAAAAGCCAATTTGGTAGCGAAAATGACCTTTTTGCACACTTCAGCTGGGAGATAATGGGAGGAGGGAGGTGACTGGCAGTTGCGAGGCTGGAGGTGTCTCCTTTCAAGTCTAAAGGGGGTTTGGAGGTCAGAGATGTTGGGGCAAAGTGCAGGGCCGGCTGCTCCCCAGCTGTGTGGCCTTGAACAAAGTACTAAATAAACGCTTCTGAGCCTCATTTTCCTTATTACAGACCTGGAATATCTATGCCACCCTGTCATAAGAAGTAGATTGCATATAAGTTACAAGTAAATTACACATGTGTCATGTGTGAGCCCAGACCTGACAGTAGTAGGTGCTGAGCAAGTGTTAGGTATTTTAATGCCCTTCACTACTTCACTCATTCATTCATCGCTGTTAGCGCATGAATAATTACTGAGAATGTACCACATTTACAAATGTAGAGAGCTTGACCTTCACAATTAGAGTTGTGGGTTTGAGTTGTGGTCCTATAATCTACAGGAAGGAAACTCTCTGAGCCTCAGTTTCCAAATTTGTAAAATAAGAACTTCATCTCTATTGTGATGTTGTTGGGATTAAACAGTATAGAGATTGTGAAGGTGGTGGAAACATGCGTTGGTTGTTCTCATAGTGATAATTGCACACACTTAAAAGCAGCTCTTCTAGGGATTTAATATGTATTAATTCATTTTCTCCTTATAACAACCCTAAAGGATAGGTATTGTTATTATTCTCATGTTGCATATGAGGAAACTGGGGCATAGAGAGGTTAAGTAAGTAACTTGCCCCAGATCATCCCATGGGTAAGAAATGGAGCCGGAAATGGACTCCAGGTGGTCTGGCTCTAGAGTCCTGGCTTTTGACAGCTTTTCTATGCTGCCCCATCATAGTAGTCAAATAGCAGGCCCGCACTTACTTAGTGCCTCCTCTGGGCCCAATGTTGTTTCAGAATATATACCCACATTATCTCGAGTCCCCACAGATTGGCAGGTGCCGGCTTCTAATTGGTTGATGATGGCAACGATAGAAATCCTTTCTCCTTATCTTAAGGAGGAAAAAGAGTTTATTGGAAGGATATCAGGGAACTCATGAAGTTGATATGAAGGTTGGAGAGCCATGGGCAAGAGCCCAGGGAGGCAGATGCAGCCGAGATCCAAGATCAAGGCCACCTCTGAACGTCTGACTCTGCTCAGGTCCTGTGCTCTGAGCTCTCTCTGTGTTTTGGGGTTGGATGGGCAGGGTATTGCCCTCCTTTGGCTTCCAGAATGGGAAGAGGGGCTTCAGCTCTTTCTTAACTTGGAAATCTACAACTTAGATATTCTGCAGCCCCAAATGACAAATGATGGAAGCCAGTTAGCCAACATGGAGTGTTGATACTTTGCCCCAAGTCCTGAAGCTGATAAAACAGCTCAGTGGTACCTGGCTGAGCACCAATGGTCCTCCCAGACCCCAGGCTGCCTTCCTGAGGACACACATGGGTATGACATAGTTCCCCCTGATGTGTCTTAATTTCATTCTTTAAAATCCAAGGCTGTCTCAAAAATATTTATATCCTTTGGCCTGGTTTTTCTACTTTAAGTTCTTTGTGCTATGGTAATAATAAATGAAGACTATTCAGATTTATACAGAAGGATGTGACAACATTATTATAGGGGTTACTGGTTCTAACTTATACATCCAATATCAGGGGATCTTTAAGAAAGGTGTCTAAATAGGTTGGAATATTACAAAACATTTACAATGACTTAAGAAAATCAATAAAAGTAGAACAAAGTATAACAAAAACAGAACTGATTATAGCATATGATCTAAATTTGGGGGGGAAAGTCTCATATACATAAAAAAAGACTAGAAAGAAATACGCTTAGCTTTCAGGAGTGATTATTTTTGGTTGGAGGGGTTATGATGATTTTGTTTCTTTATCTTTCTTTTCTATCCACATTTTCTATAACTAACATGCATTTCTGTTACAAACAGAAAAAGAGTCAAGAAAAACAAAGTTAGACCATCCACGATGGCAAAACTTTGTGGTGCAAATGGCACCGGTATACTCCGCTGGGATGGCATCGATTGGTACAGTTCTTTGGGGGAAAAAAAAAATCACTGCAATAGATAAGTGTTCTAATGAGCTTTATGCCCTTTGATTCCAAATACTGACTTCTGGGAATTTCTCTTATATTCTGGGGGTATCATTCATTAGAAGCCAAGAGCTATGTGCAATGAAGATGCTCATTATAGCATTATTTCTAATAACGAACGCTGCATAAAAGCTTGATGTCCAACAATTGGTGAATAGTTTTGTAAATTATGGTGCATCGACGCAAATGGGTATTATGGCGCCGTTAAAATGATAATTATAATACAAAGACGGTAGCAACACAGAATACATTTATGGTGGGATGCCAGTGCACAATGAAGAGTATCAAGTCTGCAACCACTTCACAGGTGTCAGTGCCCAGAGCCCAGAGTAGATGCTCAAAACATGAAAAGGAAAAGAATTATCGTGGTGGTATGAATGGGATTCAGGGAGATTATTATTAGCTCGTTTTCTTAAAACTTTATTTAAATACTGTTGATACTTCATTTTCTTGCTGACACTGGCATTTCATGGAACAAAGCCCTTTTAGATATTGGTTTAAAGTAGGGAGAGTGCTGGGTGGGCTCTGCAAAATTAAAATAATTGAGTCAGGGGCTATAGAGGAGGCTGAGTATGGTTTGCATGGTTCTCTGCAACCCTCTGTGATCCTGGGTTTCAGGTCTACTTGTACAAAATGGGGGGAGGGTGAGACTTCGTCCTTGGGAATCTCCCAGCTCTGCCATTTTCCAAATCTCAGATATTTATGGAACTCAATTGCCAGGTGCTTTGTTATGCACTTTGCTAACATCCACTCTTTGGGGTTGGTCCTATCACTGGCATCATTTTAAGGTCACGGAAACTCAGATTAAGAACAGTGAAATGGTTTCTGCAAGATGAAAAGCCAGCAAGTGGTGAAGCCAAAGATTCATATTTCTCACATTTTATTTTCCTGGCCCAGCATCACTTTAGCAGGTCCATCGTGACCTGGACCTCTTTCACTCCTTCCTCTTCTCCAGCTCTCTGGAGATTTTAGACCCAGCTGATTTGTTCCAGTTGCCCTTTGACCTCAGGTTCACCAGTCAGTCATATTCATCGTCTGGGGATGGAGATGGAGAAGGTATAGATTTGCATTTGTGTTGTGAGGTTTAAAAAGGTGGATTAGGAAACCATTGGTTCCTTATTTCTTTATGATGTGCATCTTTTCCCTAAAAGTGGGACAGTCAGGGAAATCAACTCTGGTTAAACCAGGGTACGTTCAGTTTATGGCCGATCTAATTTCCGGTAACTGCTAATGCTATTTGTACTGATTGATGAATTAAACAGCGACATATGTCCTAAGGCTCTATTCTGTGCTCTAGATGAGAGAGATGGGGTGTCTGCCGTCAAGGGTCTCAGTGATAAGTGTCCTAGTGCATATTCAGATTGGGGGAGAGACAAGGACGATCTGATGCAGAGAAATCCAAACACACAATGTTAAGCACTTCCAAGCATATCTAAAATTGTCTGTGAGGTTCATAGAATGAAATAATCATTTTTGTAAAGAAAAAAGAGGGAAAGGCAGAATAGGAGTTTAAGGATTACACGGTACCGAAGCACGTTCACCACGGCAATCAGTGCTGCGGCTTTCCTGAGTAATCACTGGAGTGGAGAAGAGGTGCTCGCTGCCAATGGGAAGAGTCCTGGATTAGAGGGACTGGTTCTGGTCCCAGGGCTGCCTTCTACTGCATGATCTTGAGCGGGATACAGAAGCCCAGAGCCCTTGGCTGTGTGGGCCCTTCCCATCAAGAAGCCTGGCCCAGCCCAAGTTCTGGCACTGGACTTACACTCCATTTACAACTCTTTTGGGGAAGGGGGTTGGGGGAGGATGGTGGTGATGGCTGCGGTCAGTGTCAGGAAGGAAATGTTTTGAAACCTCCTGTGGCAGTCTCCTTTCTGGATAAAGTAGGGATAACAGCATCTCCTCTAATTGTTGCAATAAGGCCCAAGTGAGCTAATATGCAGGGAGGGTTTCCGTAAGCTGGGAAATGCTCCGTTCGCGAAGCTGGTGGCTAATAGTCTCGCGGCCAGGTCATGGCTACACCTTAGACTGTGTGCCCCAAGCAAGTTTCCCAGTACGGGGGAGCCACTTCCGGGTCTCGTTCGCTCCTCTGCCACTTGTCACGGAGACAGGAGAAGCACTGCTGAGTTTGCTGGTCCTCGAACCCACCAGCTGCACTCCTAGCTCTGGGCCATGCATCTGCCGCTCTCTCTACCTGGACCGCTTTTCCTCCAGGCCTGTTCTCCCCATCCTGCTCTTCTGTTCCCTATAGACTGGGGCGGAGGCTGTAGGTGTCCTGCCCAGGTCCTCCAGTGCTGGGAGTGTTGGCTGCGGGTGGTCCCAGCTGCCTCCTTTCTTCAGAGAGATGCCGTTGGCTAAGCGAAGCCACCTTGGCCAGTAGATTATGCCCTCCCCCTGGCTCTGCGGCTCACCCCTGATTAGGTCAAAGCTGGACTTTAGCTGAATCCACATCGTTAATCCTTTCTCAGCACCCGAGTCCTAGTCTCTGCTTCTAGGGAACTAAGTTAAGACACAGCTCCAATGAGAACCCACTTGGTTGTCTCTCTTGAAGCCCTTTGCCCTGTGCTAGACTCCTGGGGACTGATGCCTGAGATGTGCTCTGTACCTTCAAGAAGATTCCAAAGACCTGGCTTTTCATCTTGGATTCACCCCTAATTGGCTGCCTAACTTCAGACAAAACCCTTCCTTCTCTGGTGCCCTGTCATCCCATTCGTAAATCAAGGGCATCGGGCTGCGGGGTCACTAAAGCTCTCAGCCGGCTGCCTGTCTCAAGGACTGAGTCTTCCCTTCAGACAGGCTGTCTGATTTTCATGGCATCAATATTTCTCTAATCATCACCTCCCTTCATTTTCTCCGGGGACTGAAATGAAAGCTAACTGCTTTTTCCAGATGTAATTTCAACATTGTCACAGTCAATACATTTGGATCAAAGCAGGGTGGGGAAGAGGGCGGGAGGCCGCCGCCACATACCCGATGCGGGTGAGACCAGTGAGTGTCCCACGGTGTCCCAATACCCAGCACCGCGCCTCCGACTCAGTTCCCCTGAGCTGCAGATGCCCGCGACCAGCGGCCAACCGCATCCTGCCTCTTGCTCCCAGAGCGCGCTAATGAACGCATCCGTTTTCCTATTCTGGACCACGACAGTTATTTCTGAGATAAATGCCTCCTGTTTTGTGGTTATTAAATCTGCCTCATGTTGGACAGCTGGTGATGGGTGGGCAGACTGGTCTGGGTAAGAGCCGAGTGAGGGGAAGCCTGGAACAGATCTCAAGGCAGCTTTCAACAGGCTGCAGGACCTCAGACCAGCTACTGCTCTCCGGGCCTCAGTTTCCCATCTGTGACATGCAAGTGTTGTGATGGGTCTGAGGCTCAAAAAAAAAATCTTTTTAAAGTGGCAGAAGGTTTTGATCATAGGAAATGTTATGCATAAGACAATGTGTAAAACAGATGAAAAGCAGTGGCTCTGTTTGGGGTGGGGATGGGGTGGGGTGTCCCACTCAGCTTCCTCCTTGCTCCGTGTGGAGACCTGGGCACCTCCAGGGAACCCTAATGCTCTGAGGAGGATAGTTTGAAAACCGCCAGGCTAGATGGGTGCAGCTAGGATACTCAGGAACAGATGAGGGGGAGGGGGACCGGGAAGTGGAGAAAAGAAGGGAGGGACCTTCTTGGTCAGACAGGTAACTCAGCTGCCCCTAAGGAAGTGTCCCATTTGACTGCTCTTCACTGAGTACTAACTTCCCGATGCCTGAACACCTCTGCCTTTTACCCGGAACCCTCCTCTCCAGTCAAATCACAAGAGAGAGGCAACCTGGACCCCGTGGGTGGTTAAGTGCATCGACTGTTGAGCGAGTCACATCTGGGTTTGAATCCCAGCTCACACACTTTCTAGCAGTGTGACCTTGGACAAGTCCCTTCATTTCTCTGAGCCTCAGTCTCCTCATCTGTAAAATGGAGAAAATGACATCAAACTAATGATAGTTTCCCATATGCACCACGTGGTTCTCTGATTCTGTTTTAATCCTTAAAATCAGTAAGAATAGAATGCGAAGCTTTTATGGACCACTTACTACATGTCAATTCCTGTGCTTAATTTTATTTTATTAGATATTTATTTATTTTGGCTGCACTGGGTCTTAGTTGCAGCACACAGGATCTTTGTTGTGGCATGCGGCATCTTTAGTTGTGGCATGTGGACTCTTAGTTGTGGGACGCGAGATCTGGTTCCCCGACCAGGGATCGAACCCGGGCCTCCTGCATTGGGAGCACGGAGTCTTACCCACTGGACCACCAGGGAAGTCCCATCCTGTGCTTAATTTTAATGCTTGTGTTTAGTCTTTACAATTTCCTGGCAAGAGTGGGGTCAGCATATTTACCTTCCAGGTGACGCTCAGAGAGGAGAAGCTAAAAACAGCTGTAGGATTGGAACCCAGGTTTGTTTGGCTTCAAAGACTATGCTCTTGCTTCTACAGCAAGATCTGAAACTCTCGCAACCACCCTTCTCTGCTGTGGCGGGGAAGCGATGTATCAGTTTTTTGTTCTTTGTGAAAACAGAGTTCCAGATCCTCCGCCTGGGAAAAGAAGTTTCAGGGTCATCATATGCATCTTTCTGTATCTGTATCACATTGCTTTGAAATTCCTGCAGACACAGGCGGCCAATCTCATCCTTGCCTTTGCAGGCTGTCGCTGGCCCCTGTGGTTGGTGAATTACTCCCACTCATTCAGCAACTGAACCCCTTATCTGTAGCAGTTCCTGTGTTGTGTGCCGGGGATGAGGAAGTCACCAAGACACAGTCCCTGCCCTCAAGGAGCTCACGGTCTCATGGAAGAAGGACACGAGGGTCAGAAAATGACCTCGAGCAATGGGAGTTGTCAGGACTGAGGGGCTCTGAGAGCACAGAAAAGCCTGGAAGGCTTCCTGCAGGAGGTGGAGTCTCAACCTCAACTTTGACTAGTACTAGGATGGGTACTAGTCAAAGACAGCAGAGAAAAGGAATTGACAACATTGAGAAGCTGAGGAAGAGCAGGTACAAAGGTGTAGAGCATGGGATGGGGAACTGGCAACAGTTCAAACGCCTAGAGGAGGAGCAAACGGGAAGGGTAATGAGGTGCCGGTGGGGAGGCAATGGTGATCCCCTGATCCTGGGGAGCCAGGTGGCTGCAATGTGATCTAGAGGACAGCTTCAGCCCCTGAAGAGTCTGTAACAGAATTCTGGAAAGATCCTTCAGACAGCTCTATGTAGTCTGCCCTGGAGCAGGGGCGCAGGGTGGAGGCTGGGGGGTGGGGGTGACCCCAGAGAGGGATGACGGGTCTGGACCAAGATGGTGGCAGTGGAGTTAGAGTAAAGGGGTGCGTTTAGTACAGTTAGGGCTTTGGATCTCCAGGACGTGGGGACTGTTGGCTGTGGGGTCCGGCGTGATTCCAGGGCTTTTCTGGTCTGTGTGATGGGATGGGTAGTGATGCTTTCAGCCAAGAT
Source organism: Orcinus orca (assembly GCF_937001465.1). Lineage (NCBI taxonomy): Eukaryota > Metazoa > Chordata > Mammalia > Artiodactyla > Delphinidae > Orcinus > Orcinus orca. The sequence goes on along the minus strand of NC_064564.1, from coordinate 106,554,567 downwards.
GGGAATCCTGGAGGAGCGAGGCAGTGGGGGTGGATGGTGAGTTTGGAGTGGGACGTGGTGACTTTGAAGGGTCAAGGGGCGGTCAGGTGGAGATGGCCGGGGAGATCTTGGACCCGTGGGTCTCAGGCTCTGGAGAGTGAGTTAGAGATGGATATTTGGAATCGTCAGCTCACATATTGAGAGAGTTTGGGATCACCCGGAGGAACAAGTAGAGAAAGGGAAGGAGGCACAAGGAAGCCTAAATGGGACTTCCCCCGTTGTCTGGTGGTTAAGACTCGGAGCTTCCCCTGCCGGGGGCATGGGTTCGATCCCTGGTCGGGGAAGTTCTGCATGCTGCGCAGGGTGGCCAAAAAAAAAAGGAAGCCTAAACGCACCTGGTTGAATCAAGCCATAAAAAAGGTAGGAAGACTCTTTGGGAGACAGACCCTTTTCCCATTTCCCAGAGCTGGTAATGTATTTCCCCCAAACTGCTGCCTTTTTACAGAGCAGCGTTGAAAGACCCTCCATCTCAGAGCGCAAGCATCACGTTCCCACAATATTCTTTGAGGGCTGTTACTAAATCCATATCGCATCCAATTTCTTCATTCTGCAGAGGGTAAAAAAAAATAAAGAAAAGAACTGTTAATTTTGGTTACTATTTCTCCCTAACTATATTCCCTTAATGAGGCATTTGCCTGCAACACAGTCTGTTATGTATTCCGTGTTTTATAAAAGATCTCTTGGGGAAAATAACCCAGGAAACACAATTTTTCGGCACCATCTCCTTTTATTAAGAATAATGAAAAGGAAACAAGAATCATTCTTCCAGTCAAACACACTACTGCTCCCTCTTATTGGTGTTTTTATGACAACTGCCAGGTAGTACGGGATCCACACAGTTGCCCCCAACCCAGATGTGCGCCCACTTTACGGCCATTCTAATGATCCAGTTGCGAGTACATTAAGGTAGGTGTGTGTGTAGTTAAATATATTGGATACATATATTTTTATAACACCATATCTGGATAAGTGTTTGGGATGGTGCAAGACCTTAAAATTACACACGCGTGAAATGGGCTCTTTGCCCAGAAAACCAATCATCCTTCAAAACGGGCAGAAAAAGCAACTAAGGAAATTAACCCAGCCAGCGGGAACGCAAAAGAAAAAGGCTGAGGAGTGATGTTCTTTACTGGGAACTCTGCTCGGGCTTATGGATGGAGCTGTGGGTTCTCCACACCCTCACTCTGGGCGAGTTTGGCCACATTCATGGCTGGATTGCCTCCCAAGTGCAGGAGGCTCCTGCCCGTGGCTCCAGCCTAGACCTCCCAGCAACACTTCAGATCCAGTGTTGATCCAGCTGCCAACTGGACATCTTCCCTGGGGTGTTCCACAGGCACCTAAACTCAGCTGGTGTGAATCTGCACCACCTTTTTTTCTGTCTCCTCTTCTCCAGTTACTTACTTCGGGTAATGGTTATCTCAGTTAATAGTTAATGATTCCAGGCAAGGGTCACCCCTGATTCCCTCCCCCTCCCCCCCCCCCTTTTTTTTTTTTGCGGTACGCGGGCCTCTCACTCTTGTGGCCTCTCCCGCTGCGGAGCACAGGCTCCGGACGCGCAGGCTCAGCGGCCATGGCTCATGGGCCCAGCCGCTCTGCGGCATGTGGGATCTTCCTGGACCAGAGCACGAACCCGTGTCCTCTGCATCGGCAGGCGGACTCTCAACCACTGCGCCACGAGGGAAGCCCTCCCCCTCCCCGTTAACCCGTGAGATGTGAGCGCTCTTCCAGGCAGGCGCTGTGTATACTGTGGATGTAAGGCAGGCCCCCTGCCCTCAAGGGGCTCACCGGTCCATGAAGAAGCAGAATCACCTTGTGGTTAAGAGAGTAGGATCCAAAGTCAGAAACAGCCACAGTCAGGTCCCTGCTCTTCCCTGGATTTGCTGCCTGACTCTGGGCTCTTAAGCATCAGTTTCTTCATTTCTAAAATGGGGACAATAATAAGAGCCCCCCTCATGGGAGTGGGTTGTCATCAGGTTTCAATGCAATAATTCATGGAAACCATTATCACGAGGCCTGAGCAGAGTAGGAGTTTGATAAATGTGATTCCTTTTTAGCATCTGCTAGGCTGGATGACAGAGAAGGCCTGTCACCTCCCACATCTAATCTCCTCCTGAGTGGTCTTTAGTGGGGCACATGGCTTCCCAGAAGAAAGGTACATTTCCCAGCCTCCTTAGCGGTTTGATGTGGCCAATGTGACTTCTGGAAAGCCCGCGTAAGGAGGTGACAGCTTCTTCTCCCGTCTCCTCAACCTGCTGTCTGGAATGTGGATGTAATGGCTGGAGCCGTAGCAGCTTTCTCTGCATTAGTCAGGGTAGGTGTTATAGGTTGGGTTCCCTGGGAGCAGAAATGGAGATGGAGTTTAGTATGTGGCAGATTTACTAGGGAGTGTCATTGGCATTTACACCCATGGAAGGGAGAGGGAGGAAGCAAGATTGGGCAGAGGGAGGGGTCAGTTGTGATGCCGGTGGGCTTCTCTACCTTTCTATACCTTTGCTGCAATCCATCACTGGATGTGGGCCACCCAGATGGGGCAGTGGCCTTGAGCAAGCTGCTCTCCGCAGCAGAGGCAGTCCTTGAAGGGGTGACCATTGAGGGCTGTGTGCTGACACCATCCCCACGAGCTGGGCGAAAAGCCCTTCTTGGAGGAGTGACTTGGGGTGTACACCTCTGTGTCCATCTCAGTAAGTCACTGCTATAAACAGCTCAACATAATAAAGCTTCTGCCTTAGAGACATGGATAGCCCTAGAGACTGTCACACAGAGCGAAGTAAGTCAGAAAGAGAAAAACAAACATATAATATTGCTTATATGTGGAATCTAGAAAAATGATACAGATGAACTTATTTGCAAAGCAGTAATAGAGACACAGATGTAGGGAATGGACGTTGGATACTGGATACTGGGGGTGGGGGGCAAAGGGGGGATCGGGTGAATTGGGAGATTGGGATTGACATGTATACACTACTATGTGTAAAATAGATAACTAATGAGAACATACTGTATAGCACAGGGAACTCTACTCAGTGCTCTGTGGTGACCTAAATGGGAAGGAAATCCAAAAAAGAAGGGATGTATGTATACGTATAGCTGATTCACTTTGCTGTACAGCAAAAACTAACACAACATGTAAAGCAACTATACGCCAATAAAAATTAATTTAAAAAACCTAATAAAGCTTCTGCCTTGCTCATGTGAGAGTCCGTCACAGGTATTCTTAGTCTGGCAGTGACTCAGGGACCCAGGCTCCTTCCATCTTGTGACTCTGCCTTCTTCTACGTCCTCAGAATCCTCTTAGTTCAACAGGAAGATGAGAAAAGAGAGGAGAAGGCTGTTGTGGGTGGTTTTGTGGGCCAAGTCTGGCAGGGACACTTCTGTCCATTTCCTCTGGCCAGGACCTCATCAGTAGTCTGCACCTAACTGCAAGGGAGTCGGAGCAATGTAGTTTAGCTGTGAGTTAGGGAAGATGAGGGACAGGATTTGGAGAATGCCTAGCCAGTCTTTGTCAGAGACTAAGAAGGGGAGGGCCACACTCTGGGAAAAGCAGAGTGGTGGCCTGGAAGGAACCTGGATCTAGGGGACACCAACACACTCACCTTGGAAAACTTACTTCTGGGTTTGGTTCATGTGGGAGAGACATAAATGTCTACCTTTACTAAGTCTCTGTCTTGTTGTTCACGATCTAATCCTAACTAAACAGAGAGAAAGAAAAGTGAACAATACAGGGTGATGGGTGCTGAGACTGAGTAAACATAAAGGAGGGACAGCTGCTCCAGCCCAGAGGGTAGCAGAGGGCTTGCTGGAGCTGGTGATTCTGGACCTGAGATTTGAAGGATGAACATAGTTGACCAGTTGGCAGAGCTGATGGAGGGAAGGTGCAGTTCTTATCACTGACCCAGAACCAGGGCAAGGACGGTATCTTGCATGAGTCTAAAGACTAAAAAAGAAATGCTTTCTCGATGGAACCTCACGAGGGCAAGATGCTCCTAATGAGACTGGGAGGATGCCCATTTTGCTCACCTGGCATGGAAGAGAAAGGAATAAATGAATGAATGAACATATTAGTGTGTGAAAATTTTCTTGATCAACACCCCTAAGCAATTTGGCAATCCATCCTTCCCTAGGCACCCGTAATCTTCCCTTCCATACCTATTTTAGCATACATATGATGCTGCACTCTAATTACTATTTGATGTATCTGACTCTCCACTTGACTTCAAGGTCAAGGACTTTGTTCCATTCATCCTTATGCCCTCAGCCTCTAGCTCAGCCCAGCACGTGGAGTCCTAAACAAATATTTGCCAAATGAGTAAACAGACACACTAGTCCATTGTCACAAAGGGCTAAAACGTCATTCTGTAGTTGAACTGACATCTTTTTCCTTCCACCTTCCGCTAGTCCAACTCAGTTCCTCAGACATTTATGGGGCACCTGTGATAGTGTTAATACAGGCAAGCCCCCCACCTGGGTCTGGGTTAAAGACAAGCCCCTCACCTCCCCGCCCTTTGGAGCTTCCCCAACCAGCTAACTCCTTTCTAAACAGCCCTCCAGGAAAGAAAGACAAGATCTTGTTCAGTGGGTTTCCACTGGTTCCCTGTGTGAGGCCCTGAACCTGCCTGGCCCTCAGACATGGGATGCTCTGCCCGGGGTGGTCCAGCCCAGGCAGAGGAAAGCATCCTGTCCCCTGAAGTGCTGCTGGGACAGCACTGCTCCTAAGCTTTCGAATTGGAAGTTTCAGATCTGCCCTTCACCAGTGTACAAAGCTCTGACCCAGGATACCACTTCCCATTCATTAATCCATTCATTCCCTTTCATAAAGCAAGCACTAGACCAGGCTTTGGCTGGTTGCAGGGTTGGTTCAGGGCTTTCGAGAGAAGTGTGGGAGGCAAGGAGTAACAGATGCTCCACCAACAGTGGCTCTGACTCCTGCCATACACGATGCTTTTCTACTGCAGGCACCTGTGATTCTCTACCTGCGGGCCGGCTCCAGCTGCTGGAGTACCTGCACCCATGCGGAGCAATGCTGGGGAGTCACCCAGAGCAGGTATATCATTACTCCAGCTTCCTCTCCCATCACATGGGACCCCTCTGGGCCATAGCCTTCACTGTGTCGCAGGGGTTCCCGGGGGACTGAGCCCGGTTGCCCACGGTGGTACCCTGCTCGGCAGTGTACCTTCTTGTCTCTTTCCCTGTATCCTCTCCCCATCCCTTCGGGGGAGCTTCCTGGGCTTGCCTCCCAAACCAACTACATGAGTTTGCTTCTGGGGGAACCCAACCCCCCTAAGATACAAAATACCCGTCCTCACTGAACTGGTCCTCCAGGTAACAGGACGGTAGAGCACCTGTTAGGAATAGGGGGAGCACAGGAGCCAAGAGAATACACTACATGGGGACCACTTTGGTCCCAGGAAGGTCTTTTGCAGCAAGTGACTTTTAGCTGAATCCATAGATTTGCTCAAATTTTTTTCCTTCTGACTTCTTCTGGCTGCTGTACCCAGTGTTGCAGTAATAGATGCAAATAGCTCCCCCTAGAGTTGTGCAGCACAGTCTGTGGGATTCCTTCTGAATTTCTTTGGCTGGAAAAGGAGCTTAGGGGAGAACCAGTGCTTTTTGAGGGGCCGCTGGGTCACAGGCGCTGGTTACAAAGGTGATTTACAGGGGCTGTCTCATCTAATGCTCTGTTCACTCCTTGGAGGCTCATGTCATGGTTCACGTTTCAGAGACGAGGAAACAGGCTCAGGTGGGGCCTTCTTGCCCAAATGCACGCAGCCAGGCAGGGCCACAGTTCTGTCCAGGCTGACCCCAAAGCTCACCTGACTGATGGACGCCGACACCAGCTCCTGTGCTGCTCTTGGCACAGGTACTTGGAGATGACCTCGAGGGGGAGGAATTATTCTGATTTTACTGATGAGGCAACTATAGTGGCTCAGGGGGCAGGAGTGGTGGGTGAGCTGGGCCCTGAACTCACCCCTGCCTGACTCTGGGTCCTCTTCCCTCTCCTCTCCATCAGGCTGTGAGTCAGATGGGAGGCCCCGAAGACCACTCTGGGGAGCGCCCACCAAGCACAGCCCCCCACAGAGCCGGGGAGGCTCCAGGGCATGAGTGATGTGGCAATGTAGTTTCACGGTCAGAGCACAGCCCTGGACTTGGACTACCTGTATTCAGATCTTGGCTCCTAAATTGACAATATGCTTTGGGCAAGACATTATTTGCCTTCTCTGTGCCTCAGTTTCCTCATCCATGAAATGGGGATAATAATAGCAACTACTTCATGGGTTTATTGTGAGGATTAAATAAGATAATATAAGAAACGTGCCTAGTAGGGGGTCCAAAACCATATGCAATCATTAAGCACTGTGGCTCCAATCTGCTTAGTACTTGGGAGGAACAGACACTGAGCTGAGATAGTTACATGATTCCATTTCACCCTCATGAGTCCGTGAGGTTGGCATTATTATCCCCTGTTTTGCAAAGGGGAAGCCTGGAGCACGGAGACATTTAGTAACTTGGTTAGAGTTGCACAGCTGGTGGCAGGGCTGAGCAGCCTGACCCGTAAGTTGGATCTCTTGACCACAGCACAGTCTCCTCCCTGGTCCTGCATGGTCTGCAGCTGCCACTCAGAGCCTGATTCAACGAACCCCAGGCTTGTCTTCCTTCTGTATGTCAGTGCTTGGCCCAGCATCCTTGAGGCATCTGAGGACAGCTAGGCGATTTTTCTAAGCAGCATCCCTGGCTCCCATAGCAGATTGCTTCTCTTGTCTCAACCTGGGCTGGCGACAGGACTGGCCACAGCCGGAATCGTGCTGTCTCCATCCCAAGTCCCAGACTGCACAATCTGGTCCTCATCTCCACTGCTGCCTGTCTGCAGGGACTCCCACAAGCCCTCCAGAGTGTGCCCATCGGGAAACTCACCCCACCCACGCCCCAGACCCATCTTCCCATTTCGCCAGCGCTTCGTAACACACCCATCTTTTAAACCCTGTGCCCTGCTGTAATATTAAGGCAGTAATTTATACACTTGGCTCTGAGCTCCTGGCTGTTTCAAAGGCATTGATCACCCCGGAGCACTCATAGAGGATTCAGGCGTACTCCTCCAACTCCTCTGCCAGCTATTGATTCCAATGACATTATTTATCAATTACGAAAGGTTTATTCCTCACTTGCTCCTGCACAAAAGAATCCGCGCATTTATTTTACAACATGATTTATTGACACGTCACCATGCATTACATGGAAAATTGAATTTTTGGAGGCTGGAGAATCTTAGGAAATTTCGCAGGTTCAATCAGACAGGAGAACATCAAAGAGTTTAATGATACAATTTTTCATCCATTTGCTGCAGCGCTAGGAAGGGAGGGACCTGGGGGCCAGGTCAGCTCGGAGCCGCAAACTGCTCAGGTGTGCACCTAAGGATGAAGACCTCCTGGCTGGAACCCTCCTCAGAGACTCAGCTCAGGGCTTCTCTCTATGACTCCTGAGGTCAGAATATTTCTTTAAGGTGGCTTAACCCTTTGTTCCCAGAACAATAAACCTTTACTTGAGCAGATCGTTCCTTGACTCTTGGTAGAAGGAAGCAGAGCCCTCTGTGGTGGTGTCAGTATAAGAGAGAAATGTGACGTGATGTTTAGGGCCCATTTACATCATTTCCCTGCCCATCAGTCCCCAGCTCAGTTGCAAGTTCCCAGGGGAAGCCTCGACAGACGCCGTAGGGTGGATCAGGCCCCCACTATAGGCTCTCATGACACTTTTCACTGACGGTATGTATATCGCTGTGATTATTTGATTAATGTTACCTCTCCCTTAGATGGGATCCCCCCAAGGGCAGGTCATGGGTCTGCTGTTGTCCACTCGGCAGGACTACCATTCCCATCCACAGCCGGAAACGTTGTTTCCTAGAATTCCTTTCTCCAGAGGGTTGGGGCTGGAGTTTGCCAATGAGAGGAGCTTGCAGGAGCTTTGGATGGCGAAGTAAAGCAGAAGCCACTGATGTTGCCGTGGCGGGAGTTGGCGGTTCCCTGCACCTGTCCCACTTTGGCCATTGAATGTCATGGCTTCTTAGACCTCCCCCATGAAGTCTGACTTCTCCACCGGGTCCAGCATTTGGGGCCGAGATTTTTAGTGCCTGTTCTTCTGATCCTCCGGCTTCAGGCTTCTATACCTCTGTTCCCCCAGCTCCTCCCACATGTGTGTGAACCCGAATTCCCGTATTAAACCCTGTCTTCCTGTCATACTTATGGTGGCTCCATTTTCTTGACGGAGCTTCAGACTGACACAGAGGCAGAAGTGTCTGTTTTGCTTTCCTTGCATTCTTTAAGGCCAAGTGTATAATAGATGTAGTGCATAATCAAATATGTTGCATTTAATTGATTAACAGAGACTCTCCCTCTTCTCTGACTGGCTAACTCCTACCTGGCCTTTAAAAATCACCTCCTCCAAGAAGGTTTCCTTGATTCCAAGTGTGGATCAAGGGTACCTCCTCTGGGCTCCTACTACTGGAGCACATATTGTGCTGGGTTATAAGCATCTATTTACTTACTGATCTGCTGCAGTAGATGAGGAGCCCCTTAAGGCTAAGGAGAAATCTTAATGACCCCTGTTTCTCCATTTCTAGAGTGTCTGGCACACAGAGTCCTCAAGAAAGGTTTATGGATGGACTTAATCATTTATTTGCCTGTCCATCACTGTTGGGTGTAAGAACCATATGCCTGGGTTACTAGACCCTTTCACATCCATTCCCTTAGTTGCCCCACACAGCAATCCCTAGGCTGCATAGGTGGCGGCTTCCTTGGGGAGGAAGATGATACAACATCAAATGTTTTGCCCATCTGAAAAGCGAAACACTCAGGGTTGGAAGTGAGGCGTCCTTGTTCAGGGAGAACTCCACAAACCAAAGCCAGAGAGGCTTTGGAACAAACATTAGAAAAATCAAAAGAGGAACAATAAAAAGTTATATATTTGGAACTAATATAGTGATAATCAGGCAAACAGTATTAAATAAGCAGATGGAACCTCCAATTTTAGAAAGCTAAAATTCAGCATTAAAATTGGTGTTGAGATGTTTGAAAATGACAGATCGTTTGCATCGCTAGAACTACCATTTATCTAATCAACTCTCTATTTCCTAAAATGGGCTAGAGATTAATTTATATCCCTTTGTTATTATGATAAAGACACACGTCACTTGCTACAGATACACTTTAAAGAATGGATTCATTCCCATAAGGCTAGCCTGGAAGCACAGTTCTCTAAAGTGAATTAGATTTTCCCATTGATTTACATGATTAAATTAAAGATGTATTCTCATGGGAAAAGTTAACCAATAAATGAAATTAAAATTTTTTTAACACAAGAAAAGAGTAGGGGGAGCAGTTGCAGGATATTAGGGATGTGGTGGTCCATTTCCAGCATCATGCTTGCCGGGGCCTTGCTTGTCCTCACCATGCCAGTTACTTCCTTTGTGACATAGTTCTTGATAGCGCATAAGGCATTTCTTTTCCAAACTTTATAAATTGGGAGGAGTCAGCAGGAAAGCGTAGCCAACATTTATTGGGTCCTTATTCTGGGCTGGTTACTAAATGAGGCACTTTTTAATGTTTACACCTACCTTCTGATGGAGCTCTTATTATCGTTATTTTAAGGACAGGGGCTCTTCAGTTTCAAAGATGTGAAGCCATTTGCCCGAAGCTTCTAGAGCGGAGTCTGTCTGACTCCAAAGCCTGTGCTTTATAAGCTTCATAAAGATGAGAAGCGAAGGTAAAAATAATCCAAAGCTGCAGAAAAAGAAACGATTGATTTTCTGTTTCTCTTAAGCATGGGATCTTGCTCCCGTACTTAAATATGGGAATATCAATTGCCTGTAAATTCTCTCAAAGTAAAACAAAGCAGTTGCTTTGTGGGTGCCTGGTCCCACAGGCATGATGCCTGTCTGCTTGGAAGCTCCCTGTTTCCACCTTTAAGTGCTGTGGTCTTCCTGACCCACACCAAATGCTGACAGTTATCTTGTCTCTGGGGAACCAAGGGAGCACCGCAGATGGGCACAGAGGGGCAGCAGGAGTCGTGGGTTTCTATTCAGGATCTGCCTCTCCCTAGCTGTGTGGTCTTGGGTAAGCCCCTTTCCCTCTCTGGGCCTCAGTTTCCCACCTGTAAAAGGAGGAGTCTGCACTGGAGATATTCTTTAAGGCCACCCCTGCCCCAGATCTGATTTCTCTTTATTCTTTTGAATTCTTTCTGACTGCTCTCAGCATTCACACAAAACCGAGAATTGACCGTATGCAGGGAAAAAAATTGACGGGCCATTTTGTGTATGTAACGGTTGGCATTTAAGCTGAGAGATATTTCAGGTTAAAGAATGCTGTTTGCAAACATAAAAAAATACCATAAAAATCAAATATATGCAGCCCATACACACACCAGCACCATATCAAGTACACAAACAGTAGTTGGGTTGCATCATTATAAACTCCTGATTGAGAACAAAGCCTCAGCAGTTTCAAAGGCAATTTTCATACAAAAATTGATTCTCTTCATGCTTTTCCCGTGATTCTAATTAGAGAGGATGATGGCTTTTTTTTCAGTGAGATAAGTTTTTTAGGAACATGAATTTTGATGTTTAGGCTCAGATTAAAATTTCTGAATCGAATGCATCAATGGGAAATGTGAGTTGGTCTAGAAAACCCCAGAGCTGGAGGCAGAGCCTTAAGTCTCATATCTTATAAAATTAGTTTATAAAATTCTTCCACGTACTGTGTCTCAATCAATCTTCACCAGGACCTTGTCAGGTAAAGTAATACAATCCCATTCTACAGAGGACAAAACTGAGGTTCCTGAAAAGTGACTTCTTCAAGCTTAAAGAGCTAGTAATTGGCAAACCTGAGACTCGACTCAGAGACATCTGACTCCAAAGTCAGTGTTCTTTCAAATGAAACGATATTTATTTAATAAAGTTTTATTGTCTACTGTATGCTGGGTATTGTTCTAAGTTCTGGGTGATAGAGTTCCTGCTCTCAGTAAATTTACACATGAGTACTCTATATAAATAACTCCATCCTTGCCAACTGATCGTAAACATGCCCCGCTATCCTCAAATTTCTTGAAACCTTTTCTAGAAAACAGAATTTGCCTTGTGTTCTTTGTCTTAGCTACATTTTATCCCAAAGGTGACCAAGTCTTTCTGTTCTTGAATTGATTGAGTTACTTAACTTCTCCAAGCTTCAATTTCTTTGTGTAAGAGACAGCATGGTGTGTGTGCTGTTGGATTAGAGATGAGTGTAATGTGTTGTGAATGAGGAAAACGTGAGGGCCACATCATACAGGGCTTGTGAGCCCCACTGGGATTTGGGGCTTCACCTTAAATAATGAGCAGCTGTGGCCACAGCTCTGCCCTGGGAGGATCACTCTGGGTGGCAGGTGAGCTTGGGAAGGAAGAGCGGCGAGACAGAGGCAGTGAGGCTGGAGGGATGCTGTTGCAATAAGCCAGGTGAGGGATAAGGAGCCCAGACCAGGCATTCGTGACGGAGGTGGAGAGGAGAGGGAAGACTCAAGACTATCCCCAAGTTCAACTCCATGGGACTTACACATTTGATGGGAGGGGAAGGAGGATCTGGGGTGACGGCCAGCTACTGGGGGTTTGAAGAGGCTCAATAAATAGCACCTTTCCTCCTGCTCAAGTTTTGAATCAATTGGGAAATAAGCAAGAGGTAAGCAATATAGAAATGAAAACACCACTTCGATTAGTGTTAAAGCTGGTGCTGGGGATCGCAGCTTGCATGTCAGGCAAGAGTGTTTCTTTACCCTGCAACTTAGAATCAGGAAGTCCTCTGTACCGTGCAGTGATCGGGGTACCTTGTTTCTGGAGGCAGTCTTGCTTCCAAGAGGAAGGAGAGAAAAGAGTCTGGGCTCCCCTTGCCCCTTGTATCTCAGGGGTGGAGTGAGTGGTGGGTGGAGAGCAGCCAGGGAGATTGCACTGCAGGGCTTCCTCCTTGTGGTAGCGAACAACAGGAACGGGGAAAGCTTGGGTTCCCAGTTTGTGTCATTTATTTAGCTGGTAAGCACGGGGGTGAGGGGGACACCTGGGGAGACTTTGGGTTTGTGAGGCTCTGTGTCATCCACTGGAGATGGCTGGAGGGTGGCTGCGCGTGTAGGGTCCAAAGCTCGGGAGAGATTGATGTATAAGCTGTGAACAGACTATAGTGCTTGGAGTTATGATATAAAGGAGGGTAGCTGGGCTGAGAAATGATACTGCTGAAGAAGGAGAGAAGAAGGCAGGGGGCAGAATGGAAGAGAATGAGAATGAGAAGAGGAAAAGCCACCTGTGAAGGAGGCCAAGGAAATGTAGACGGGACATAAACAGAACACAGAAGGGTGTGGGATCAACAAAGCCAAAAAAAAAAAAAAGTTAGAGTTTGAAGAAGGAGCAGGGGTAGATCAGGAGCCCTAGATCCTGAGTGACTTGAATTTGAAATCTGTTTCTATCATTTTCTGGCCACGAGACCTCCAGTTCGGTGCTTAATAAATGGTAACCATGATGATGATGATGTTGATGGGGGTGATAAGGATGATGAAGATTGATGGGCGTGGTTGCCAGTGCTGTAAGAAATAGGAAGATCAAGCTGGACAAGGTCCAAAAAAGTACAAGAGTTTACTCCTGTGTGATCCTTTTTGGGGAACAAGGCTAACATTCAAACAGTTAGATTTCTTTCCCATGACTTCACCTTTCACTTCCCTAACACACTTGGTCTAATAAGAAAGTTAAAAAAAACCCCAACTAATATTACAGACATGGAGATGGATGCATATGTAAGGAAGTTATTAAAACCGTCTTGATTTTAATAAATTTACCACCAGGTAGCAACCTCTCAATGTCGCCTCTTTCCAATTTGCATATATAACTGGCATCTCGTTAAAACATCATTAAGAAGTTGAAAACCAGGAAGACATAAACAGATGCAGAGAAGAAACAGAGGGGGCTGGGGGATGAGGCTATGGGTAACGGAGGAGAGGGCTCCTTGTCTAAAACACAACAAGGCACACAACTTGGTTATCCAAAGCCAACTTGATTAACAAGAGAAGGCAATCAAAGTTTACATAGATACTGTTCACAAATTTGCAATTATAAGACTTGTGTGAGGGCTTCCCTGGTGGCGCAGTGGTTGGGGGTCCGCCTGCCGATGCAGAGGACACGGGTTCATGCCCCGGTCTGGGAAGATCCCACATGTCGCGGAGTGGCTAGGCCCGTGAGCCGTGGCCGCTGAGCCTGCGCGTCCGGAGTCTGTGCTCTGCAACGGGAGAAGCCACAACAGTGAGAGGCCCACAAAAAAAAAAAAAAAAAAAAAAGACTTGTGTGAAAGCTTCATTTTCCTGGAATGATTGGAAATTGCAGTAAAAGCTACTGTCATTTTTCGTTGGCTGGCCTGTCAACGACATATGCAAGAGAGCTTTTTTCTTCAAAGGATCAACACAAGAGAACAAGCCCCATGGTGACCGGACTTAGTTCTGGTTCCTCTTCGGTGGTCAGATTAGCTTTTCATTTTAATTTTTTTGGTGTGTGTATAAGTATATATATATATATATATAACTAAATATTATAAAAGTGATACATAACCACCATTGAAAAAAATCTATATGAAAATACATGGGGCCAAACTGATCTTAATAAGTGATGTGGTTTAATTAAAAGAGCTCAAGCTTTGGAGCTGGACATCTGTGGATCTGCCTCCTGGTTGGCTGCTTAACTGATATGCGACACAGGAGCTAGTTTCCTCATCTCGAAAATGGGGAGCGTGGTTTTGAGAGGATGGAACGGGCGGGTGTTGATGAGATGCTGGCATATGGTACCAAGTACATATAGTAGTGCTCAGTGTATGGTGGTCAGTGGTTTACCCCATTTCCTTCCTGTCTTCCTCCTTGAAACTCTTTACTCACTTTACAAACTCTGACAAACACTGGTAAACAGAGCCTTCTATAACCTGTCCCTAATGTACCTGTTTGGTACTGTTCTACGTAAGTATCCAAAAGACAGAAATTTGTGTGTATGTACATTTTATTGCAGGCTAACTCTATTGAAACCACCCCAACATTTGAGTGGCTTAACACTGAATCAGAGATTATTTCTTGTTCATGCCACAGTCCAAGATGGGATGGGGAAGTAGCTCTGCTCCACGTAGCCATTCAGGACCCAGGCTCCTTCCATTGTGTGGCTCTGATCTTCTTTAGGTCCATGGAGTTCTCTCCATTCACCCAGGGAAATGGATAGCAGTGAAGACACAGCCACTCTTTACCTGGCCACATGGTGATGCATGCATCACTCCCATTCACAGTCAATTGGTGAGAAATAAATAGTCCCATGGCCCCATCAGGGTGCAAGGGAAGCGGGGGATTGTAGTTTGTCAGTGATCCCTGAGAAAGGAGAACGTGCGGATGGGTGAGTTCTCCCAATCTCTGCTCCATGGGGAAGTGCAACATGCAGGTTCTAGTCAAACAGTCCAGAAAGGACCCTAGTGGACTTGTCTTGAGTCATGTATGTACCCTCCTTGGTAAGAGTTTCCAGGTACTAGGAATGACATCACCTAATCCCAGCCACGTGACTCAAATGAGAGAGAAAAATTCCCTGGAAGAAACGGAAAACAGTGCTGAGTAGATCAACACAGCTGTTGACCACTACCACCGAGATGCCCGGCACCCAGCTCGGGGGCCTGGAGGATGGACTTGTGATGGGTAAAGACATGATCCTTACTCTCAACACATCCACACTGACCAAACCATTAGGGAACGATTCTGGCTTGGGTATATAATCAAGGGCTAGATGATAAAGATTATCTTATAAATGCAAATTGAATTCAAAGAAGAAAGACTTGATGGTGCAGATGGAGCAGCCAGAGTGTGGCTAAAAAAGGATCCTTGTATAGGCAGGAGGCCACCCTCTGTGACCTTGTATAGGCAGTAGACCACCCCGTGTGACCTCGTATAGGCAGGAGACCACCCCGTGTGACCTTGTATGGGCAGGAGACCACCCCGTGTGACCTTGTATGCACAGGAGACCACCCCGTGTGACCTTGTATGGGCAGGAGACCACCCCGTGTGACCTTGTATGGGCAGGAGACAACCGTGCGTGACCTTGTATGGGCAGGAGACCATCCCGTGTGACCTTGTATGGGCAGGAGACCACCCCGTGTGACCTTGTATGGGCAGGAGACCACCCCGTGTGACCTTGTATGGGCAGGAGACCACCCCGTGTGACCTTGGCTGAGATGCCCAGCTCGAAGACTTGAGTCTCCTTCATTGTTAAAATGGGGGCTGGGCTTCCCTGGTGGCGCAGTGGTTGAGAGTCTGCCTGCCAATGCAGGGGACACGGGTTCGTGCCCCGGTTCGGGAGGATCCCACGTGCCGCGGAGCGGCTGGGCCCATGAGCCATGGCTGCTGAGCCTGCGCATCCGGAGCCTGTGCTCCACAACGGGAGATGCAGAGAAGATTGGGGGAGGGCATCCCAAGCTGGGGATGGGATGGAGATGGGCCTGCAGGGCTGGGACAGTGGAAAGATGAGGCACGTGGAAAAGACTCCTTTCATGGACGAGTCCACAGTGCTGGATCTTCCCGTCTCTTTTGGTTGCCCAGTCCCTCTCAAGACAAGAATTTTGGAATCCGGGCCAGATGATTCTGCCTGTATGCCATGATTCTCCATCTTTTCATGGGCAGCTGGCAGGGAGATTTATAAACCAGGGAGCAGGGTTGCTGCCTGCCTGGAGATCAGTGTAAATTTGACTTAATGTCTCTCTCTCCACACACACACACACACACACACAAACACACACACACACACACACACACACGTAAGATGCAGATGCTCAGACTTTGCGGGCTGTTGCATCTTTCATGTGTAACGACCTTCATATACAAGGTTCATAATTCTCCTTCTGGGCGCTGGAGGCAGCATCTCCTGAACTTGGACCCTGGAAATGTGGAAGCTAATTGGGGCTGAACGGCTCTACTGTACGTATCCAGCTGACAGAGAGGAAGGTTGAGTGGCGATGCTGCCTGTCCCAGCCTTGTCCCAGTGCTTCCTGCAGTTGCTTGTTTCCTTCCTTGCTGCCTTCCTGGGAGGATGTGTAACATCCCCATTCACCACAAAGGAGAGTGAGGCTCAGAGCTCTAGGATGGCTTGTTTAAATCACACAAATATACTTGCAGATTTTTGCAGAGTGCCTTCTACGTGCCAGGCATGCACTGTATGCTGCTTGTAACCCTCACAAAAGTGCTGCAAGGTAGGAGTTTTCACTCCCATTTTATTGATGAGGAAACTGAGCCTCATAGAGGAAGGGATTTGCTCAAGATCACACAGCGAATAAAAGACAAAGCTGGGATTCGAGATCAGATCTTTCCACTATCACCGACAAATACCAGAGACAGTGGTTACTTTGGTTATGAATGAGACTAGCAGCTAACGTTTATTGCATACTTGCTCTGCACCAGGCATTTTGCTGAGTGCTTTTATGTACAAGACCTAATGTAAATCCCACAACTATTCCAAGAGGAAGGAACAACTACTCTTCTGTGCATTTCACAGATGTGGAAACTGACACTTGGTCGCTTGCGTTAATACCTCGAGGTTTCCCACAGGAGAGTCAGGGACAGGCTTTGAACCCAGGCTTTCTAACTCTGTCTGGCTCCTGCTTCTGTAGCCACTGCACTAAACCGCCTTGTTAAAGGCAATCCTTACATTCCTGTGATTTTGCATATACTTTGTATCCCACGTAACTGTTTTACAGATAAGTGTAGGAAGACTGGTGTCAACCTTTTATCTACTCTTCTCTCAGTTCTCTATAATAAAGTTACCTCGCCTGTGAGCGCACTGTAGTGTAGACGGAAGTAGAAATAGACAGTTGTACACATGAAACGTTTATAGTATTAACCAATGTTACCACAATAAATTAAAAAATCGTTATCTCTGCTAATCATCACAATGACTCCAGGAAGTGGAAACTCCTGCTATACTCATTCCATAGGTGGGAAAACCAAGGCTCAGAGAAAGCGGAGTGATGTAACCAAAGCCACAGGGCCGGGGTTCAAATTCAGATACCTCTGCCACCAGGGGTGTTCTCTCCTGTGTACATTGCTGCCTTGTATTTTTCACCCATGCCCCTAACTTGTTTCAGCATCAGACACTGCAGATTCTTACCACCTATTGACTGAACCAAAAACAGGTAATTGTTTTCCTCCAACCGTCTCAATGAGATGGTTACAAAGACTTCTGGATTACAAAGATTAAAATTATACTCACCTAGGCTAAGAGCCCCATGCAATCAGCCGGTAACAGATCTTTTTTTTTAAACCTTGGCATTTATTGAGCACATACTGTGTGCCAGGTACTGACTTAAGTACTCTCTGTGTTTTAATCTGTCCACGATGCTTTGAAGGAGGTACTGTCGCTCCTGGGCTCAGAGAGGGTAGGTGTCTTGCGCAGCGCTGCCCAGCTAGTGAGGGACAGTGCTGTGATCAGGACCCAAGCCTCCTGCCACTAAGTCCTGGCCTGCTTCCATTGCATCACTGCTCTTGGGGTGGGGGAGGCTTAGAAAAAGAAAGAGGTGGGCGCAGGGTAAAAGCACGTGGTAGCTGTGCAGCTTAGAAAAAAAATCATAGGTAACTTTATTGACTCCTAATACTTCACTTTCTTTTTTTTCCTGTTTGATGTATTTAGAATTAGAGACAAGCTTGAGAGATGCCAGCAGGGCCTGGTAAAAGCTTGTAAAACTGACAGGGGAAGAATACACAGCTGGAAAAAACTGTTTCAACTTTTTTTGTGACATAAAGGAGCAAAATCCAAAACAACAACAGCAACAAAAACCTCAAAGTGAGAAATGACAGCATCTGTGGAAGATCAGTGGGTGGAAATCATAGGAATCTGGGCTTTAAACCCAGATAAAGAAGACTTTCCAGCAGCTAGAGTTGTCCAACAATAAGCTAGATTACTGGGGAGAAAGTGAGCTCCCCGTTCCTGAAGGTATACAAGGGCTGCTTTTCAGGTGCTGCAGAGGCAAGGGAAGGGGTGATTCAAATATCTAAGGCTTTGACTGAATCGCCCTCATGAAACTGATTCCAGCTTCATCCTATTGTTTAGACCAGAGGCTTACAATGAGCACTTCCACTCAGTGGGCACATTTTATGTGCCAAGCTCTATGCTAAACATTCTTCTCATTCAGTTCAACTGTCAGCTGGGCTTACCCTCCTCCTTAAGACCTGGACAAGATCAGATCAGCCTGGATGCTCGTTTTGTGATTTGCGGCAAGTGCAGAGCCGTCTGCGTGGTTTCTGTGTATGCCTGGGGCAGTGTCTGTGGCGGGGCGGGGCTCACATTCTCAAGGGCATCTCTAGTTCTGAGTTTCTGTTTACGCTGAACCGGTTCCCTTTTGGATGGGCTTTCTGTCTGTACATATTCCTGTTCCAAGATATAGATCTCAGATCCATCACTAGACTTCCAGAAGGACTCACTCGTAGGCATGGGGTGCAATGGTTTGCAGCCACAGAGCTGGCTTCTGCTGTGGTAATACAAGCAGCAAGAGATATTTGCCACTCCAGTTTTTAAAAGCTTTTGACCGCCCAGCTCTTGGGCACTTTTCACTGGTCCTTCCACCTTAAGGAGTGTCTGCTCTGCTCACCAGCTCTCTGGCTCCTTTCTTCTCTTTTCTTTCCCCCTTTCCCTATCAAGCAGGCAGCCAACTGACCACCCAATCCACATGCTAAACCAGTCATCCAGCCAGCCAGCCAACCAACCAGTTAACCAACTAACCAGCCAGCCAGCCAACCAGTTAACCAACTAACCAGCCAGCCAGCCAACCAGTTAACCAACTAACCAGCCAGCCAACCAACCAGTTAACCAACTAACTAGCCAGTCAACCAACCAGTTAACCAACTAACCAGCCAGCCAACCAGTCAAATGCCTGCCTTTTTCAAAACAACGACATGCCAGCTCAAACTCCAAAATAAACAAACAGGAAGGAAGGAAGGAGAGAAAGAAGGGAGAAACAATGGAGGAAAACAGTTTCTCCTTTACTCTGGAGAGAAATTCCATGCTCCTTTGGCCTTGAACTCCAGACATACCTTTTGGTCGCATCATACCTAAATAGTTCAACAAGGTGTTTTCGAAAACTCGCCCTCACACTTAGTAGGAACCCTCTGCCTAGTGCCCAGCACTTCAGTTTTCAAACCTACACCATCCCCTTTAACTCTTACAGTGCCCCTATACGTATTAAGTATGACTAGGATCCTCATGTTTTATATAAGAAAACTGGAGCCGGGAGCGGGGAAACTAGTCCAAGTTTGCATGGCTGTTGGGGGGCAGAACCAGGAGGGGGCTGGGGTCGGTTGACCCATAAAAGAAAGACCGCAGCCCCCGGGGCCCCCTGAAATCTGCTGCCAATTTTTAAGATGGCATTTAAAAAACTCCACCAAGCCTGCATTGTCTCGTTTTCTCCTTAGAGCAGCCCTGCACATAGGTATTTTTATCCCCATTTCACTGTCTCACAAAACTGGGACTCAGAGAGGTGTCTTGCCCAGGGTCCCAACCCCCCAGGATGTGTATAACCTGGGATTAGAATCTGGGTCTCCTTGACTCTAAAATCCTGCTCTTAACCTCTCTGGGTTATGCCTGCCTCCTGGATAGAGATTAATGCGGAGATCCAGAGGAGCTGGCGTCAGGTGGGGCAATCAGCCGTGGAAATGGATCTTCACAGTGATAAATTCTACAACAGGACTTCCTGGCGCACAAGCATCGCGAGGAGGTGCGGCTAGCTCTGTTGCCCTCGGGAAGCCTCCCAGAGTAGGTGACCCTGGAGCAAGGTTCTGAAGAGTGACTAGGAGTTCACTACATGGACACCTATAAGGAGGAAAGACCATTCCAGGCAGAGTGGATCCCCCGGAGGATGACACAGCCTCATGAAATAGTCACGTTTGGAAGGATGGCTGCCCAGTAGGAGAAGGGAGTGGTACAAAGGAGGCCGAAGAGGTCATCAGGGACCAATTGTGAAAGGCTCCGAATGCTAGGACAAGGGTGTAAACTTGACCCCGGGGGTGATGGGGAGCCATGGGAGGCTTCTAAGCAGAGGAATGACCTGTGTGCTTTAAGCAGGGCGCCAGGATTGCCATGGGCACCACACACACGTGGTTGGTGCCTTGTCTCTCTGCCACATTCATCTTCTTTTCAGGAACAGGTACTGGAGGTTTAATGAACTCATTACTCATTCCTCTGTCAGGTGAGTCCAACTGTAGCGGGAGGTCGAGCGGAGGGCTCAGTCCTGCTGAGGCTGCGTGGCTGCTATCTCATCAGCAGCCACTGGAGTCCTGTCCCTGGCAGAAGCTCACCCAACCTGTTCCACTGCTGCCCCCCCTCCACCTCCTCCCAGCCCCACGCTCTGCTGCCTCCAGAGCTCGCCAACATCCATTCCAATGGGCGCAGTCAGAATCGTGTCTTCCTGGAACTTGCTGCCATCTGTCTCTCCCCACGCCCTTGTCTTGGTTGGTGCCTCTGAGTCTCTGTCTCGCTGCTGGACTGTGGGATGCTTCTGTATGTGCCCTGGATGGGCGGCCTGTCTGTCTGTCTCTCCTCTTGGCACCCCCTACCCCCGGCTCAAGCCTGCCCATCCATCTTCGCTTCCTTCCTCCTTTCCGCCCTTCTCCACCTTGGACTTCCTACCTGACTCGCTCTTCCTCTTCTTGAACTTGTCTGAATGTCTATCTGTTTGCCTGTCTCTTCTCATTCAGTCCCTCTGATTGTTCATCTTTTTCTCCTCTCTTCCTCTTCCCAGACATTCTCTTGAAACAGATATTCTAAAGTGTATTCAATACAAGGGCACAAGGTCTTGCAAATTCCTAACCATTCTTTTTTGTTGTTGTTGTTAATTTTATTTATTTATTATTTTTGGCTGTGTTGGGTCTTCGTTTCTGTGCGAGGGCTTTCTCTAGTTGTGGCGAGCGGGGCCACTCTTCATCGCGGTGCGCGGGCCTCTCACTGTCGCGGCCTCTCGTTGCGGAGCACAGGCTCCAGACGCGCAGGCTCAGTAGTTGTGGTTCATGGGTCCAGTTGCTCCGCGGCATGTGGGATCCTCCCAGACCAGGGCTCGAACCCGTGTCCCCCACATTAGCAGGCAGATTCTCAACCAATGCGCCACCAGGGAAGCCCCTAACCATTCTGATTAGACCCAGGTAATTTGTGGAAGGGGCTTTGGGGTGGAAGGGGACCCACCTGGTGGAAACAAGGATAAGGCCATTGGAGGCACAAGCACGGCACACCTAGGGACCCCCTCTTCTTCCTCCAGTCCTGAGCTGCATGGCCCTTTCCTAAGCAGTAGCTGAAAAACCAACCTCATGCCTCAAGCTAGCTGGAGGGCAGGGAACACCCTCCATATCATGGAATCATGAACTTTTATGGGTGAAAAGACCTTTTGAGATTTAACTGTTACCATCTATTTTTTTCCCCAGATAAGGAGGACGTGGCTCAGAAAAGGCAAAGCTTTGGTGACTGGCTAAGGTCACTCAAAGAGAGTCAGATTAGATCCCAGGCCTGGTGAACTGTGGAACTTTTTTAAACCCAAGAAGGCACAGGACATGGCAAGTTCCCACCCGGGGCCTCAAGCCACACAGTGTAGGTAGTGGTCTTCTGTGTCCTTGTGGAGGCCAACTTCATGCACTCCTCTATAGCAACCAGATGAAACTCTCTTCCTTTGGTATTTCTGGTAGAGATGCCTAGTTGCTGATCAGAACGTGTGTTTTCCTTCCCTTGTGTAGGGCTGTTCTTTTGGAGATGACTGCCCAGCCATGGACTACATTTCCCAGATCTCCTTGCACCTACTTGGGAACACGTGACTAGTTCTTGTCCCTAGTTTGTGAGTGGAAGCCATGTGTGCCCTTCTTGGTGAAGGTGTTTAAGAAGACGATGTGCCTTCTCCACACACTTCCTTTCCCTTTCCATGAGCCAGAGGCAGAGGACCCTGAGGACATAGGGGATGGGAGACCCACAAGATGGAAGGAGCCTGGGTCAGTGAATCAGAGAGACACCAGTCGACCAGAAAACCAGCACTGGACTGTTACATCAGTGAGAAAGGGCTTATTTGTTACAGCAGCTGGCACTACCCTAAAAAATGCAGTGTTGGTCATAGGTTACTTGTATGTACTCATCAAATCTGCATGTAAAGGTACTGTCACTCTCATTCCTGTTTCATTGGTGAAGAAGCCTGTCCTGGAATTTCCCAAGTTGCCAAAGAACTGTTCCCTCTTGTTTGTCTCTCACCTATCTTTCCCTGCTCATTACTTTCTCCCACGATTGGTCTTTTTGGCTGTTCCTCAACCCACCAGGCCTGTTCCCACCTAAAGCCAACCATATCTGCTATGCTCTCTTCTTGGATTGCTCTATCCCCAGATCTTCTAAGTTTATCTTTTCCTTGTTTATTGACGCTTATTACAAACACCTGCTCCTTAGTGAAGTCTTCTCTGATCCAGTCATAAGCAGTTGACCCCAACTCTCCAAAACCCATCATTCCACCCTTATCACATGATCATGGTTTACTTCTCCCATAGCCCTGGCCACTATCTAAAATTACCTTGACCATTTATAAACTTTTTTCTGCTTCCTCCGTTGTTGTGTCAGCCGTACTTCCCTTTAGTGTCTCCTGCATTTTAGGAAAAAGAAACTCAGCAAAGGCACTATAATTTCTAAAACCACTTAATGGTGGTCCCAGGTCCAACTGATTCTATAGCCTATGTTCTTTCCATAACACCACATTGTTCTCCTGACAAAGTAAAATTGATGGGTTACACTTATTTTACCAGGATATAACTTTAATCGTGGATCCTAAGTCAGGATGGTGTAGGGGGAAAAGCGTAAATTCTTGGGTTAGCAAGCCTGGGCTCCAATCCTGGCATTGATGTTTTCCATTATTTAGCATCTCTGAATGCCTTTCCCACAAAATAGAATTAATATCCTTACCTCAAAGAGTTAACATGAGGATAGAGTAGGTAATGGATAAAGCAGGTAACACAATGCTTGCACACAGTGGAGGCTAAGGCACCCTTAGTTTCTTTTCTAATAAAGTATCAACATTTATCCTGAGAGTTCTACCTTCATCTCAGACCAGGCAATTTATCAGTGGAAAGAGAAAAAAATGCAAATTGGGATGAAAACACGAAAGATTCTGAAAAGCACCTGATTCATCCCTAACTTCTCTCCCGGGCTTTGTTGCGAAGCTACATTTAAATCCAAGTCAGAGCTCTCAGACCTCATCACAGTTACTGTGCTGAAAGCAAACAGACTTTGGGATTTAAAATTTTTCTCATTTCCCCCCCTACAAAGCACAAATGTCATGGACAAGGGGCAAACTCATTACAGCTGGGTTTCTATCTGCCGGGTCCAGATGCTTGCGCTAAAACGGGAGGCCAGTTCCAACGGCCAACATCCAGGACTGTGTGCGCCGTGACTAATGTATGTAAAACACACACAGGGCTCCTCTCTCCAGCATCTGGACCCAAAAGCAAAAGTTAGCTACAGAGAAAGTCTAGGCAAACTCTCCAAAGGCTTCACTCATTTTCAAGTTTGGAGGCAGTGAGTCTGGTTTAAAGCAAAGGAGCCCTTGATCGGGACTAAGGATTATTCTATTTTTATGGATATTACTGTCCTGATGGTGTTCATAAATCCCTGACTATAATGTTCACTTTTTTCTTATTCGTCAGGAGAGACTAGGTTGTGCTCTGATAACAAATAACCCCAAATTCTCAGAGGCTTGAACAGCAAGCGTTTATTTCTTGTTCGTGCTGCATGTTCTTTGCAGGTTGTCGGGGGTTGTGGTCACTGCGATCACTCAGAGTCTGAGGCAAGTGGAAGAGTTGCCATTGAGAACTTGGCCCGTTGCTGGGCCAGAGAGAGAAGAGATCTCAGGAGGGTGTCACGCTCATCCTTAACTGCTCGGCTCAAAAGTGACACATGACACTTCCTGTCCTAACTCACCAGGCGGAGACAGTCGCGTGGCTCCATCAGCTGCAAGGGGGACAGAGCATACAATCCAACTCTGTGCCCAGAAAAGAGAAACCAAAAATATTTGTCCACAGCACCTTATTTCTGTTCCTCACACTTCCTGGATGGGTCACCAAGTCCAGGTGATTCAGGTCTCTTCACTGACCAAACAAATCCCATTCCTTCGGCTCCCTGGCTCTGATTCCCTCTTCAGCTCAGGCTTCAAAATTTCTCACCTCATTTTTTTTTTTTTTTTTTTTTGCATTATGCGGGCCTCTCACTGCTGTGGCCTCTCCCGTTGCGGAGCACAGGCTCCGGACGTGTGCAGGCTCAGCGGCCATGGCTCACGGGCCCAGCCGCTCCGCGGCATGTGGGATCCTCCCGGATTGGGGCACGAACCCGTGTCCCCTGCATCGGCAGGCGGACTCTCAACCGCTGCGCCACCAGGGAAGCCCTCTCACCTCATTTTTGCATCCGCCTCCATCCTTGACTGTTTGCCAGTCTTGCTCCTTATAATTCATGCTTGGCATCTCAGTCAGAGCGATTGCCCTGAAGTCCCAATCCATCCCGGTCACTCCCTTCCAGATACAAAACTTGGGGCCATTAGTACCACCTTTCCTGCAACCCAGCCAAGATTTGTAGAGAGGAAGATAAAGGATCCTGTGTTTGTTTCTAGGGAAAGGCCTTTCAGGATCCTTCTGAAGCTGTGATTCTAGGATTCTATTATTATTCTCATCCATGAAACTGCAGATACACACCTCCTGTAGGCATCCAACCCAGGCGCTTAATTAGCAAAGGCTATTAAACTCCAAGGAACCAACAGTCGCCCACGGTTGCTGGGCGACTTCCCGTGTGACCCGCTACCCAGGCAGTGCGAGGCACGGAGGTGTCTGGGTCTCAGTGCTGGAGCACGCGGACTCCCTTCACGATTCACCACCCACCACCTTCAGCTTGCCTGGCTGTGCTGTCCCCAGGGACATCTCCCAGGCCCTCCTGCACATCCCACCTACTCTCCCTCTGGGAGAGCTGTTATTCTCTCCCAACAGCTAAACACCAAGACACAAAATCACGAACTCAGTCCAACCAAAAGATTATAACCCTCCCTTCCACCAGCCCAGGCCTGTCTGATTGACCATGCACGTTCATCAACGTCAGTTTGTTGCATTCTCTTAGCAACACTGTGAGGCGATACAATTATCACCCACATCGGCAGATGTGGAAACTGAGGTCCTGGGGGTAGGTGAGGTCGCTGGCCAGAAAGGGATGCAGTTGGGGCTGGAATCAGGTCTCAGAGCTCCACCCCCTGGGACTTTCTGCTCCACCCCCTGGGGTTCAGAGATGCTGGCTTGCACACTGCACAGAGAAAGATGTTTGGAAGTCCGTGGCTAGGCTCAGTTTCCCCAAGTCTTGCTGACGTGGCCTGGAGCTGTGGCCAGACTGGGAACCACAGGCCCTGAGACAATCAAGCCTGTTCCCTGTCTGCTGCCCGCATCAGCCACAATGGGGCAATGAAGTCAATTATTGCTGGTTTATATAACAGGACATGGGGATCCCAGCGCTCAACTCTTTGAAAATTGCCTGTAAAAGCGCTAATAACGCATTAACGTATTAGTCCCTTAATCCTGTCAAATTAGCACAGACTCCCCCCTTGGAGCTGACAGTGGATCTCCGCTGTCCCCGTGAGGTGCTGGGTGCTTCTCGCCCATCTCCCTTCTTCCTGGAACACTCCTCGGGAATGCAGCCACGGGGTGGCCGTAGATGACTTTTGACAGGGGACTTTAAAGACAGATGATGACATGCTAATGACATGCTAACAAGAGATTCTTGAATATTCCTCAGCAAGGAGAGGATGCCCAGCAGAGTCAGCCATACCCTGGGCCGCTGACTCTGTCAACCTCTGTGTGGTCTTGGGCTATGGTTTAACTTCTCTGAGCCTCTGTTTCTGCATCTGTAATATGTGGATAATAATTCCCCATAGGAGAGTTGTTAGGAAGATTCCACAGCTGCAGGCAAATGCCTGACACAGAGAAGGCATCTGATAAATCTCCAGTCCCCTTTCCATCTGTAAAATGGGCATAAGAATTCCCTTCATGAAGATTAAATGAGATCACACGCATCAGTTTCCTGCCACACAGTAGGGCTTAAGTAAATATTAGTTCTTTTCCCTCCTCGGTATTTTCTTTTTTGGAGTTTATTGTGTAATTAAAGCGCTGCTTGAATTTCAAGACGGCTTAGGAACAAGGACCATGGGGCTGAACAAGCTGTTCAGACATTTTATTTGTTCTGAAACAAATTACATCTTTCCACTGAGCCCCTCTCTCAAGGGTGGAGTGAATTTCTGTCACAGGTCAACCTGCAGAGGGGACCCCTGTCCTTCCTTCCCTGGGCACGTTAGAATGGGTGGGGTGGGGGCTACATGGGGTCTGGATGCCAGGAAGGGGGAAGGGGCTTTAGTCTCTGATGGCCTCTAAGGTGTTAGAGCAGCTTTGATGTCAGCATGCCCTGATCGGGCCTGGTCTTGCTGTCTGGCGGGCCCTTGGGCTCCCAGGGGTCTACTCCAGGGCCCTCTGGTGACCTTTCAGTGGATGGTGGGCTATGCCACAGAGACCCCCACTGCTACCGTGAGGCCTCACTCAGTCCTTAGCCCACTGCATGGGCATCCCACAGCACCCTCTGATGGGGCCTGGTGTGTCAGCCGTGGCAGGGCTCTGCCACACTTTGGAGTTGGATTTGGGGGGAGAAGAATCCACACTCCCATTCCTGTCCCTATTCAGCTCTGGAGATGCTCCTCTGTCTTCCAGGGTCTGATATTTCTGTTTTCTCCATCCACAGCAAGGGGTAGGGTTGGTGAAGGGGGAGGAGTGAGGGTTATTATCTTCCGAGTGATTTTGGTTTTGTACTCTGAAATACAGACTGTTAAAAATCTTCTCTGGCAAAGGGCGTTCAGATTCAGGATCCTAAGACTTGGCTGCTCATAGGGAAGGGGACGAGGGAAAAGGCTTTTAATTCTTTCTGGAATCCTAGGGCAGTGTGAGAGTTTAGAAATATGTCCACAAGTCTGCTGACACCCCTTCCAACATTGGAGCCTAATGCCCCGCCCCCCATCCTCTGAGTGTGGGCTGGACTTACTGACTTTATTCTAATGAAGGGAATGTGGCAGAAATGATGGTGTGTGATGGCGTAGGTCGTAAAAGCTGTTTGGTTTCCCTCTTGCTCTCAATGGGGGACGTCAGCCATCATGTCACGAGGACACTCAAGCAGCCCAAGAGGTCCATGTGGGAGGAACCTAGACCTCCTGCCAATAACCATATGAGGCGCCATCTTGGAAGCAGATCCTCCAGCCCCAGTTGAGCCTTTGGATTGACTGCATCCGCCTCCAACATCTTAACTGTAACCTCACGAGAGACCTTGATCTAGACCCACCCAGCTCAGCTGCCCCTGGATTCCTGATCTGTAGAAACTGTGTGAGATAATAAAAATGTATATTGATCTTTTAAGCCACTAAGTTTTCAGGATAAGTTGTTACACAATAGATAATGAATATGATTAGCAGTGAAGAAAAGACACAAACTGATATATGAATAAGTAACATTGTGTGTGTGTGTGTGTGTTCGTGTGTGTGTGTGCATGCTGAGAAAATGCTAGATTGTGTTCACTTATTCAGCATCTATTTATTAAAGCCCAAAGCCAGGCATGGGTGGTTGAATGTGGGCAGACCACAGACCCACTGTCTAGGAGGTCCAGTCTGGAGGGAGCAGGCAATTACAATGCAGGGTGTTAACAGACAGGAGAGCCCAGGAAGCTGTGGCAGCCAAGAGAAGGGGCCTATGACCTGACCCAACTTTGAGGCCAAGGAAGGTTTCCTAGTGGTGGTGACAGCTATTGTGAGACTCCAAGGATGAGTAGGAATCAGCCAGGTGAAAAGGAGCTTGGGGAAGAGTGTACCAGGCAGAGGCACTGCTTAGCAGAGGCCTGCTGGTGAGAGAGTAGGTTGCCTTTCAGTAGTGCAAATCCGTTTGGTGTGGTCAAAGCTTAGGGGTGTGTGTGTGTGTGTGCGCTTGCACATGTGTGTGCTTTGCACATGTGTGTGCAAGGGAGAAGGATGGGCAGGGAGGATTGTGACTGAAGGTAAACAAACTTAAGGAAGAAGAGAAAAACCAGCTCAAATCTTAGCTTAGCATGTCCCAGGTGTGTGAGTTTGGACAGGTCACCTCACCTGTCTGAGCTTTGGTCTCCTCAGAGACCAAATGGGAATTCATTCAATAATTCATTTAACAATGATCTAACTCTAGGCCAGGCTCCAGGCTAAGCCTGGGACGATGATGATGATAACCAGAGCAGCAAACTGTGCTCTCCAGGAGCTTAGAGCCAAGTGTAGACCAAATGTGTGTAGTGTCCTTGCTCTGTGCTGGGCCTCAGTCAGCGCTCAGCCCTTTGGCCAACATCCTCCTGGTGCTGTCTTCTCCCTCTTTCATCTCCAGGGCCTAGGACAGGCCTTGGGGGTGTCATTAATATGCCTGAGCATCGCGTAATGGCTGTGCTTTGAGTTCAAAAGGGCCCTGTGCTCTGAGTCTGGTTATAAATCTTGGCTCTGGGGTCAACTGCCTGGGTTGAAATTTCACTAGCATTTATTGGCCAGATGTGTGACCTAGAGCCAGTTGCCTCTTCATCTCTCTCAGCCCCGTTTCTTTATCTGCGAGGCTGACCTCGCAGATATTTTGCGTTCAGTTTCAGACCACGGCAATAAAGCAAATACCACAGTAAAGCAAGTTACATGAAATGTTTGTTTTCCCAGTGCATATACAAGTTATGTTTACACTATCCTGTAGTCTGTTAAGTGGGCAAAGCATTATGTCTAAAAACCCCGATGTACATACCTTTATTAAAAAATACGTGATTGGGGGGCTTCCCTGGTGGCGCAGTGGTTGAGAGTCCACCTGCCGATGCAGGGGACGCGGGTTCGTGCCCCGGTCCGGGAGGATCCCACATGCCGCGGAGCGGCTGGGCCTGTGAGCCGTGGCCGCTGAGCCTGCGCGCCCGGAGCCTGTGCTCCGCAACCGGAGAGGCCGCAACAGTGAGAGGCCCGCGTACCGCAAAAAAAACCAAAACAAACAAACAAAAAAAATACGTGATTGCTAGATAATGCTACCCATCATCTGAGCCTTCAGCGAGTCGTAGTAGTCACACCAAAGATCACTGATCACAGATCATCATAACAAATATGATAATAATGAACAAGTTTGAAATATTGTGAAAATTACCAAAATGTGACACAGAGACATGAAATGAGCAAATGCTGTTAGAAAAATGGAGTTGATAGACCTGCTCAACGCAGGGTTGCCACGGACCTTCAATTTGTAAAAAAACGCACTATCTGTGAAACTCAGTAAAGCAAAGTGCAATAAAATGAGGTATGCCTGTATAAAAATGGGGCTATGTAATAACATCTATGTCAAAGGGTTTCTGCGAGGATTAAGTGCGATAACACAAGCTCTTAGACACTCTGTGACGGCTCAGTAGGTGAACCTTTGTGAATATCTGTTAGCTGCATAACTTGATGCCTATAGGATCCTGGTTACATGCTGGGACTCTGGAGCCTGATTGCTGGGTTCAAATCCCAGTTCTGTTACTTAACAGCTGTATGAACTTGGGCGAACATTTATTTCTCTTTGCCTCTCAACCTCCTCATCTGCAAAATGGGAATAATATGAGAAGCTATCTCCAAAGGCTGCTGGAATTGTCAAACGAGTGAATGACAAATCCTGAGTGAATGTACGTGAAGCGCTTAGTACAGTGTCTGGCAATCAGCAAATGTTACCTAAGTGTAAGCTATTATTTTTTATGATGCTACCTTTTTCTTTACAGTTTGCAAGGAGTGGGTAGGTGCCAACAGGAGAAACGAGCTATGTTCTCGAGGCAACAGAATGGAGGGCTCTTTATCAACTCTTAGAGGGCAGCAGCACAAAGAAAGGAGCCCCTTGTGTCTATCCCCATGGAGTGATCCAGGCTATGCTCTGCAGGGCCACCCCTCTTGTGGTCCAGGGAAGCCAGAATGCATTGCTGCACAGAGCCCATCCAGCTCCCACCAGCCTCCCCTCCACCCAGTACCAGGGACTCAGGGATGATGCAAGCGCTGGGTCAGCAGGACTTGGGGGTGAGCTGGGGAGAATGGGAGCCTGCCATTCTCTCTCTTGCCCCCCCTGACATCAGTGAGCTGGTGTTGCAGACA
This sequence comes from Orcinus orca, assembly GCF_937001465.1. Taxonomy (NCBI): domain Eukaryota; kingdom Metazoa; phylum Chordata; class Mammalia; order Artiodactyla; family Delphinidae; genus Orcinus; species Orcinus orca. Next base: position 106,524,313 of record NC_064564.1, on the reverse strand, counting down.
AACCCTCAGCTTAATTGGCAAGTGGATTCTCGAGGGGTAATTCTGTAGACGTGTACCACGGAAGGGTCTGCAGGCTGCAATGACCAGCTCGGCCTGCTCAGTGTATTTACCCAAAAATAAGGTTGTTGATTCCACAGATAATTTTTCTTTTTCCCCTTTCCATCAGCCTATTAACGTGAGTTTTATGTAACAGGACAAATAGATTATGGTGTAAAGTCTTTTGAAAATCCCTTGTGAATGCTGTAATAATGCTTTAATGTATAATCCCCTTAATCCTGTCAAACTTCCAAAAGAATTTCAGGAAATGCTGACAGAAGATCTCGCTCCCAGCGCTGGCAGCCTCGGCTGTGTGTGGCGACTGCTGCTTTTAACCTTTTTGTGGGTGGAGAGGCGGCCGTCTTAGCAATGGGTGCAGAGTTGTGAGCCCACACTGGAGAGCGTGGGAATATATGGGATGGAGGCTGATTGCAGCTCAGGGGAAGGAAAGACAGACAAAAGAAAGAAAAAGCCTCCAGGGGTGTAAAACACAGAGCTGGATGTGGCTGAGCGTGGAGTCAATGGCGCCTGGCATTTGTTGATTTCTCTGCCTCTCTTTGTCTCTCTTCGTTTCTGTCTCTCTGTCTCTCTCTTGCTCTGCAGGGCACTGAGCTGAGCACTTTGTCATCCCCATGACAGCCCTGTGAGGTGGGTCATGTTACTCTCCCTATGTTACAGATGTAAATATGCCCCCTTTGCAAGGACATCTAATTGGAATAGAGGCCCACTCTATTCCAGTATGACTCTGTTTAAAAAAATTTTATTTTATTGAAGTATAGTTGATTTACAATGTTGTGTTAGTTTATGGTGTACAGCAAAGTGATACATTATATATTTTATACGTATATATGTATATATATTTTATATATATACATGTATAGCTATATTATACATATATACATAAAATATATACACATATTCTTTTTTATATTCTTTTCCATTATTGTTTATTACAGGAGATTGAATATAGTTCTCTGTGCTATACAGTAGGACTTTGTTTATCTATTTTATACATAGTAGTTTGTATCTGCTAATCCCAAATTCCTAATTTGTCCCTCCCTGACCCCCATTCCCCTTTGATAACCATAAGTTTGTTTTCTATGTCTGCAAGTCTGTTTCTGTTTTGTAAATAAGTTCATTTGTGTCTTATGTTAGATTCCACATATAAGCAATATCATATGATATTTGTCTTTCTCTGTCTGACTTACTTCACTTAGTATGATAATCTCTAGGTCCATCCATGTTGCTGCAGACGGCATTACTTCATTCTTTTTTATGGCTGAGTAATATTCCATTGTATATATAATCATTCATCTGTTGATGGACACTTAAGTTGCTTCCATGTCCTGGCTACTGTAAATAGTGCTGCTATGAACATTGGGGTGCATGTATCTTTTCGAATTAGAGTTTTCTCCGTAGTCTGACTCCATTTTAACTTGACTAAGGGCTAGTCTACACTGGCAAGTGGCAGAGGTTATGTTCAAAGCTCTGTCTGACCCAGAGGCCCAAGCTACTTTCTTTTACATGGGCCAGGAGTCAGCAAATGTTTTCTTTAAAAGGCCAGAGAGTAACTATTTTTGCCTTCATGGGCCACATGGTATCTATTGCAAGCACACAACTCTGCCTTTTGGAGTGAAAGTGGCCATGCAAAATACATAAACAGATGGGTGTGGCTATGTGCCAGTAAAACTTTATTTACCAAACCAGGCAGTGGGTTGAGTGTGGTCTCCAGGCTGTGGTTGGTCCATCCCTATAATAGCAGATAATGGAGGCCAGTGGGACTCCGATAATGTGTTTGATGGTGAGTCTGAGAGTTAGGCAGATAGACTTTGTGCCATCTGCCCCCCTTGGGCAGGACATCCTTCCCACTGCAGGGGCCTTCATCTTGTGATGCCAGAGGGAAAACTGGATGAAACTCAAGTGGTGGTTGGACTCGGGTCCTACTTTTTCTTGGGCTCTGGGGGGAGGTGGATAGGACCTGGCTTGGGCTGCTACGTTGACTAGAGTACCTAAGTGGAGCCCGCCTTGCTGTGTGGCCCTGGGAAAGACTTTTCCCTCTCTGGGCCTCAGCACCCTCATTAGTGAGGGAAGACACCTGGCCTTGCTCGTTTTTACAGTCCGTCCGGGTTTGAGAGCTTACAACTGTCTGAACAACTGCCCCCAACTTTCAGTCAACTCAATTCAAGGCAGTATCTGCTAGACCCCATGCAATGGCACCTTTCTGACGGCTGGCTCTGCCTTTGTTTCTCCAGGATGCTTTATGTCAGAAACTACAATAGGAACTGCTGGCAGCATTGAACACTCGCCCTTTGGGGATGATTTCCTTGGACACCCAGGCTGGGAACCTGTGACACAGCCTCCATGCCTTCCCCCTATTCACATCCAGGCACCAGGCCATAGGATTATCTCGTCTCTCAGTGTCTTTGGACTCCCTTCCCACAGCTCCCAGTTTTTTTCAAAGCACAGACTTGACAATCCCTCTTTCTTTCTTTCTTTCTTTCTTCATGCAGACATATAGACATGCATTTGCAGGTCTGACCTGTATCCAAACACTCTTGGAGTGCTTACTACTCGTTAGATACTGTGCTAGGGGCTGGGACCCATTGGTTGACAAAATGGACACAGTCTCTTCCCTGGAGCTTCAGTCTAATGGGTAGACAGATATAAATCAAATAAAGGTACAAATATGCAATAAAAAACTGTGGAAAGGCAAAGTATAAGGAGGTCCAAGACCTTATAAAAAGTAGGTTCAGATCTGACTCTGGGAGGGTCAACAAAGGCTTCTTCAAGAAGTCTCCCAGGTGTTGAACCAGGGAGTGTGGGTAGAGTGAAGTGTTTGAAGAAGGACGCAGCAGGGGAAAGGGCATTTCAGTGAACAGGAACAGCATATGCAAAGGCTCTGAAAAGAAGAGCTTAGCATGTTTGCAAACCTGAAAGAGTTTCAGTATGTCTGGAGCTCGGAGTGGTGAGAACCAGACTGGGGAGGTGAGTGGCAAGGAGTCCAAAGAGGCTGGTCTATCTTTTGTGCCCAATGGAAAACCATTGAAGGGGGTTAGGGAGGGGAGGGAACAGATGATCACATGGGCATTCTGAAGAGGCCACTCTGACTGCAGCCTGGACCACAGGTGGGGGAGCAGACGTGGATGTTGGGAAGTCAGTTTGGAGGCTTTTGCCCTGTGAGAGATGATGATAGCTTAGACTATCAGGTGGTGGTGGTCAAGACATTGAGAAATGGATGGATTTAAGGAGGTGAAGTCAAATCACCAAGTCTTGTGTGGGGCTGCAAGTGGGGGATGAGGGAGAGGTGTCAAGAAGCCACCTAGGTTTCCAGTTTACAAGGAAGGTGGCAGAAGGTGGCAGTGGGACACAGTAGCTATGGGGTTAGATTCCAGAGACAGCTGTACCATTGAGTGATCTTGGGCAAGGCATTTGTTTCTTTTATGTGAAAAATGGAACCACGATTGGTACCTACCCCATGGATGTGTGGATTAAATGAATTGGCCCAGGTTGACACTTGGAAAAGTGCCTGGCATTTAGCACTTAATCATTATTATTTTTATGGTGATACCCCTCATTGAATAAGAAACACCGGAAAGGACAAATATATATATATATATATATATATATATATATATTTTTTTTTTACGGTACGCGGGCCTCTCACTGTTGTGGCCTCTCCCGTTGCGGAGCACAGGCTCCGGATGCGCAGGCTCAGCGGCCATGGCTCACGAGCCCAGACGCTCCGCAGCACGTGGGATCCTCCCGGACCGGGGCACGAACCCGTGTCCCCTGCACCGGCAGGCGGACTCTCAGCCGCTGCGCCACCAGGGAAGCCCAAGGACAAATATTTTTTGATAAAGATCGTATGCTGGACTTTGAACTTGTTTTAGTGCTCAGATATCCTCGTGGAAATCTGGAGTAGGCAGCTGAAGATATGGCTCTGTTTCTCACAAGAGCAGGCTGGGCTGGAGATTTGAACTTGGCAGTCATATTTTCTTCCCATGGAGTGTAAGAAGGAGCAGTTGTACTAATCGCGTTTAGGGTTCAGGCTTTTGCGTGGCTTTTTTTTTTGGCTTAGAATGTCTGTTGAATGAGGCAACTTTGTGCTGGTCAGCAAATTATGGGCAGAGCGATGTGTGGATTTCTACTAATAACCATACTCTCTTTCCCAAAGTAAGAGGAACCATCCAATGAGAGATTGTCCTTGAAGTTTGATATAAGAGCCTCGGGCCCTTGTTCAGAAGAAGCTTGTCTTCTCCTGAGGGATATAGCTATGGTAAAGGTGGTGGCGGGGTCACCCTAAGGGGGTTGGCCTCAGAGCATAGAGTTTCTATGATGCCTGATTTCATGGTGGAGTAGAGACCCAACTCAACTCGGCATCTTCCCCCAGAAGAATAAGCCAGACAGCCCAACATGGGTCCAGTAGAGTCAAGTAATGGTTTGGGAGGGCAAATTAGCATCGTATCCAACACCAGCCACAACAGTCATATGGAATATGCCACATAGCAGTTGCATTCTGCCTTGAGGATGGGAGACGGGTACCATTTCTGTCTTGTCGTTTCTCCTCCTTTTTCTTTTTTTTTTTCCCGTCTACAGATAGATGTCTTTTCAAACAGATACTTCTCTTTTACTTTTTTCAGTGTCTGATATTGCATGTTCAGTTTTGACTGTACTATATGAGTGGAACGGGAAGGATTTATAACCATGGTCCTTAATTTCCCAAAGAGATTCAGAAGCTACTGATCAAATGATCCTTAGTTACCATGTGGCAGGAAGTGTCGTGCCTAACCCATAGCTGGCACAAAAATGTTGAGTGTTTTGTTTGAAGGAATGTTTTGAATGAAGTAATCAATAGATCTAAAATTACCTATTGCCCAATAAAGAAATCCATTACAATAGCCCAGAGAGATTATTACCTAGGTTTCTCTTGAATGCCTCTAAGTGACCAAGAGCTTCCTATCCACAAGGTTTCCCAATCCCATTTCAAATCACTCTGGTGGTTAAGAAGTTCTTTCCCTACATCAAGCAGAACTTGTCCTATAAGCTTGACTTCGTGGTTTAACACTCTGGAGCCACACAAACCTGGTCTGTCCTTTCTGCTCCCGGAAAGAGCTTCAGAGATTGGAAGTCAAAAAGTCAATGATCAGGCTTTTTGTGACTTTTTTTCTTGTCAGTTTTAAGAGAACATGATTATGGAATCTTGAACCATCTTGGTCATGATTTGTAGTTGGAGAGAGAGAGAGAGAGCAGAAAATGCATAAAAATATGGACAAAGTGATCAAAAGGTGCTAGAGTTAGTTACCAGTGATGTCCAGAGTGTGATTGATCCATCTCAAGATTGACTCCAGGCAAGAGTGTTTACAAAGAAATCAGCAGATCCTTTAAATTTTATTTTTATTGTCATTCTTATTGAGAGGTTGGGTCTGTAGAAAGGCAAAATCATCTCCAACCAAAATATCTGTTTTGCTAAATTCCATTCAGAGATGGAAAATATATTTCCTTATGTTGTCTCATCCTATTTCTCTGCCCATGGTAGACATCACCAATCCATTATGATACTCTTCTCTACTTAGCCTGGATGTGAATCTTTCTCAGCATAAAACTCCAGATGGCCATGGCTAATGGAGCTATATTAGTATGTGTCTTGTTATGGCTGCAATAATAATGCCATATAACAGGCAGCTATAAAACTTTGGTGGCACATAAGACTTTATTGCTTATGTGCTGGGATGATTGACGTTTGGCTCATCTTGGTTGGGCCTGGCTGGTGCCTGCTGGGCTGTCTCATGCATCTGTGGTTGGTTGGGGTCTCTGCTTTATTTGGGCTGGGCTGAGTCTGCTTCGCTGGGGCAGCTCTGCTTCCGGGACCTCTCATCCTTCTTGTGGAGCCAGCAGGATTGCCTGAGCATATCCTCATGAGAATGGCAGAGGTCTCAGAGTGAGTGGAAATACGCAAATCTTCTTGCGGCCTAAGCTCTGAATGGGCACACTGTTACACGGACCTCATTCTAAGAAATTCGCGTAGCTGGACTCAGATTCAAGGGACGGAAAATAGACTCCACCTCTACAGTGAGAGGGCCCACAAAGTCATATGTCACGGTGTAGGGATAAAGGGAATGGTGAAAATTTGGAGCTCTTAATGTCGTCTCTACAATGTGTGAGCTGAATCTTAATCGCTATGTTCTACATGCTAATTACAAGGTTTATTTACCTGTATTAATATATACGCTCTCAAATGGCAGTTTGCATACCCTGATTCCGAAATAGGAAAGGGTCACTCACTGCCAAAATACACATTTCCTCCACTTAGCTCCCAGTACTTTGGCTCACTTCATCAGGGGCAGTAAGCTTTCATTCCATAGATACAGCTGAGGCCTAACATGCAAGTATCCTCAGGATGGGGGCTATGGAGCCAACCATTCTCAAGTTGAACCCCTGATTCATCACCACCATCGTCGCAATCATCATTGAGGCTGCGTACTGAGCATTTACTCTGCACCAGGCGCCTCACATCCAGTGAATCTCATTCTGTAGGGTAATCCAGCGAGGTAGGTTTATGGGCATCATTTTGTAAATGAGGACACTTGGGTTAAAGGAACTGCCATGACTTACCCAGGACACTCAGTGACATAAGAGCCATCCCTGAGACAGGCTTGATTGGGGTCCATGAGGAGAGATCTTCTGACAACCCCTTCCGGGTTCTATAGCTCTATGCTCTGCTCACCTCTCAGGTCTGGTAGGGCTCCCTGTACCACCTTTTATTCCTCCATGGCTGCCCTGGGGGCTCTGCCTCCTTTTCTCCTTGAGCTTCTCTTTCTTTTCTACTTTCTTTCCCCCAGAGCTTGGCCATCCTCTCAACCCCCCACTCTCTGATGTTCTCTCGCTGTTTGTCAGTGGAGAGGACCAAAGTAATACCCATCAGGAAGTGGCAAATGGGATTTCACTGAATTGTTCCAGCCGGAGAACTTGGTCAGTGGTTCTTCATGCCCGTTGAGAGGGTTCCTTAAAGGAACTTGGAACAAGCAACTTTGGAGGAGGAGTATCCCCCATGGGAGTGGACTCTGGTGAGGTGGGAGAGGCGGGGGCTGCTCCTCATTTGGGTTACCCTCTGCGGAGGGGGAGGAGGGCAAGGAAGGTTGTTGGGGTCCCGATGCACCACAGGCTTTAGTGAACAGCTCTTCTGTTTTCTTAACCCATATCCTCTTCACTCCTTAGGGTTTAAACATGCACCCAAGAGGCTGGTCTTAACCGATGACAGCCATCCATGTATATGCAGAATCACTCCTCTCTGAGGACCAGGGCTTTGTTTAGTTGATAATCCTGGGTCCTTCTTTCTCCAAGACGAGTCCTCTCCCAGGAGTGTCCCCAACCCCAGCCTTCCCCTTCACTAGACCTCTCTTCAGTCCTCAAACTCACTCAGTCAAGTATAACCCCCTACTGTGGTCTCAGAAAGGGCAAATATCAGAGTCAGGGGGGTCCCAAGGAGTCATCCGGTACCTTTGCAGATGGGGAAACCCAGCACAGCTCTGAACAGGGGCTCCTTCTCATCTCTTCCCTGATGTGAAGGCTGGGAGGGCATCATCAAGCACAGTTTACCACAGAGGCTGGGAAAGTTTGAACCAGGGTCTGGCCCAGGCTACCAAGGAAGGAGAAGGAGGATGTGTTAGTTAGAGTTGTCTGCTGTGAGAAACAATCCTCAGATCTCAGAGGCTTAACACAAAAGCTTAGTTCTTGCTTCCATAAAGCCCACTCTGGCTCTTATTGGTCAGGTGGGCTCTGCTGAGCCCTCTTCTTCAAGCAAAGATGCAGAGACTTAAGTTTTTTCCACCCAGTGGTTACTTCAGGCCTTGAAGTTCTCCACCAGGTCACCTGCCAGCAGACATGGGAGAGGGACAGAGGGGAGGATGGCTTGGCAAATTTTAGGGTCAGACCTGGAAGATGTAAACATCATTTCTGCCCATATCCTATTGGCCAGAAGAAGTCACACAGTCCCACCTAGAAGAAAAGAAGCTTGGAAATTGTAGTTTAGCAGCATTCTCAGGAGGAAAAGGAGAAACTGGGGGAGCATTTTGCCAATCTCTGCTTCAGAGGGTCTGAAGCGGGATTCAGGAGCCAAGGTGTCAGAGTGTATGGTAGATTGGCTAACTGAAACCAATTATACATGCGTATTTTTTACCGTGTGACTTTGTAGTATCTCCTACCGTAATTTGCAGAATATACTTCTCCACCCAATATTTTTGGACTTGGCCATGTGATTTGCATTGTCCAATGGAATGCTGGTGAACATGATATGAATAGAGGCTTTAAATGTTCTTGCATGATTTAGGTTGGCCTCTTACTCTCCTGTAATCCACTATTGCAAAGAATGGGTAGCCTCTGGTTCCAGGATGAAGACATATGTAACATACATGAACTCAACCCACAGGGTGGCGTCAAGCCCAACTGAGGCCAGATATCCCAGCTGAACACTTGGTTACCTACACGGGTTGTAAGCCACTAGCATTAAAAAATTTTTTTATTTGTTTTCCTAGAAGCAGCTGCTTTTTAAAAAATTTTATTGAAGTATAGTTGATTTACAATGTTGCGTTAATTTCTCCTGTACAGCGAAGTGACTCAGTTATATGTGTATTCTTTTCCATTATGTTTTGTCACAAAATATTGAATATATCAATAGTTCCCTGTGCTATACAGTATGACCTTGTTGTTTATCCATCCTATATATAATAGTTTGCCTCTGCTAATCCCGAACTCCCATTCCTTCCCTCCCCTCCCCCTCTCCCCCTTGGTAACCACAAGTCTGTTCTCTATATCTGTGAGTCTGTTTTTGTTTCATAGATACATTAATATGTATCATACTTTAGATTCCACGTACGTGATATCACATAGTATTTGTCTTTCTCTTTCTGACTTACTTCATTCTGTATGACAGACTCTAGGTCCATCCACCTGTTGTGATCATTTTTATCCTACACAACTTCCTTTGCTCTGTGCATGATTCATTGGGGAACTGGATTGATTTAAAGGGTGCAGGTAAGCTTTGGCACATCTGGGACTAGAATTCAGGTCTCCCTATTTCTAGACTGGTGTTCTTCTCTGCTCCCTACACCATCCCCTCCCACTGTGCCATTCCAGAGCACAATCTACATGGCAGGCTTGGAAGCCTGCCTCCCTGCCTGAGAGGATTAACCAGCAATCCATGCCCCAGCCTCCCATTTACCCACCAATGGATGGAAACATGCTCCCTTGGTGTCTAACACTTCAGGTCGCATTTCATTTTAACTTTTCTGTGCATGCTGTCTGGCGTCCCCAAATTGGCCTTTGTGCAGAAATAGATAACAGCTCATGCATGCAAGGCACATATTCCTTCCATAGGACATTAGGCTGGCTATTGAAGTGACTCTGGTTGGAAAGGAAAGTTCTATCTGTAACTGAGGCAAGCACAGATGAATTGATGCTTTCGTATGTGTATTGGGGTAGATAACGCTATTTCTCCCCCTCCCTGTGTCTCCAGCTCTTGGCAGCCCGTCTCTCTCCTAAGAACTATCTGCAGCAGCAACTTTCTTTCAGGAATTCTTACTCATTCGTACACTGAAAATGAGGAAAGTGGGGGTAACTCTCTTCTTCGACTGCTGCGGTCTAGTCCAGAGGTCCCTGGTCTGAAGTCAGGAGACCTACATCCTGGTCTAAGTTCATCCAGGGCCTCCTTGAGTGAACAAGCACAAGTCAGTTTTTTTCTTCAGGTTGTTGTTTTCCCAGTATATTGGGTGTCCTATGTTAATGCCGCCCTTAAAGGAGTAATGAGGGACACGGCGTGGACATCCATGAGGTACCTTCAATACGCCCAGCACTTAACATTCATGATCTCATTGAATACTCACAACAACATTATGATCTCTTTTTCTATACAAGGAACCAGGTTCAGAAAGGGAAGGTAACTCACCTGATGACACAGAGCTTGGGAGGATTCAATACCATATTTTCCCCACAACACTGGGGCAGTGAGATGTTGAGATTGTAACTGTGTCACAGGAGTTGAGGTACGACTTTAGGGTAATATTCCTGGGAAATCAGGTGCAAGGTAGAATAGGAAAGACCCAGAATAATATTAATGAGAAAAGAATATCTTCACTGCTTGATATTCTGTTTCACAGTATTGATAGAGCTTTTCCTCATTCATTTTTCTAATTTGAGCTTCACACATTATCCAGATGAGGAAACTGAGGCTTATAGAGACTGACTTCTGGAATCTATATATATATACACAGACAGTTAGTGATAAAGTTGGAATTCAAATTCATGCGCCTGACCCTCAAGCCCAGTGCTCTCAGCCACAGTTCACAGGGTCAGAGTTCCTCAGAAGAGGTTTGTGTGATGATGATGAAGAAGAAGAAGAAGAAGATGATGATGATGGTGATGATGATGATGGTGATGGTGGCAACAACATCAGTGATGATGACAGTGATGATGATGATTGTAATGTTGCAAATAATGATGTAATAATGATGGAGGTGAGTAAGATGGTGTTGATGATAGCGATGGTGAATCTCACTTGAATCTAGGTCCAGGTCTAGCCCAGGGCACTGTGGACAAGAGGCATCTTTCAGGTAGCTCCTTAAATGATCAGTGGTCTGTAGCCTGAACTTATCTTTCCAGCTTCATCTCTACTCATCTTTCCCAACCCTCTGCTTTAGAGGAGTTGGTTTGCTCTCTTAAAACACATATTGCCAAGTCCAGATACTCTCTGACCGCCCTCAGTAGGAAGCAACCCTGCTGAGACCTTGATCTTGGACTTCTAGCCTCCTGAGCTGTGAGACTAAATTTCTGTTGTTGAAGCAACCCAGCTTGTGGTACTTTGTTAAGGCAGCCCTAGCAAACGAATGAAACCACATGTGTGGCTGTTTAAATTTAAATTAATCAACATTAAACATTTAGTTCCTCAGTCACACTAGTCACCTTTCAACAGCTTAACGGCTATATGCAGCTATTAAGGCTAGTGGCTACTGTATTAAAAATGCAGATAGAAGAGTTCCAGCATCACAGAAATTTCTCTTGGGTGGTGTTGGGCGGGAGTGATCATTCTGAACCCTGACTGCATATTAGGCTATCCAAGGAGATTTAAGAAAATCAAATGCTTTATTTTGAGATGGAGATTCACATAAAGTTACAAGAAATAATACAGAGAGATCCTGTGTACCCTTTACCAACTTGCCCCCAACAGCACCATCTCTACTATGTTAGTCAAAGATCACAACTAACATACTGACATTGATCTACTCAGATCAGAACACTTTACTGCCACAAGGATTCCTTCTGGTACCGCCCCCCCCCGCCACCCCCATTTTAGCGACTCTCAGCTCTCCTTGGTGAAAAAGAGAGGAGAGATATATTCCAGGTGCAGCGAATGACATGTACATGACCAGAGGAAAAAGAGACCTTGCTGGTTCTGAAATTAATCCACCATAAACGAAACATGAGAGGGGGGAAGGTGGCAGAATTATTTCCCTGAGAGATGGACTAATTTGGATCAAGATAACACTTTCCCTACTGCCCAGAAGAAAGCCACAAGCAGAAAGAGAAGTAGTCTATCTTAGAAAAAATGTGTAAGCATTGCATTCACTGGGTCCCTGGTTCACTCAGAAAAGTTTGTTGGTTGGCAACTCCTTGTAGCTAAAAAATCTTGTAATGTGATAAATCAATTGCTTTCTACTTGGAGGAGTTTATTGCCAATTGGGCAGAAAGGGAAGCCATTGGCGTTGCTGAAGTCATTCCCATACTTGGAGATGTCTTAAGTGGGAGGGTTGAACACAAGGGATCCTCTCCCTTCCTGCCCTGGAAGTTTTCCTCCTATGATCTCACTTCCCAGAGGGAAGAAAAAGCAGAGAAATGGGCTGTGAATCCCATTTATATTCATTAACACCCTAAAGATGAAAAATACCTTTCCATTATCCCTGGGATAATTCAAGCCCATTGCATAGGAAAATGTTATATATTTTTGTCATGGTAATCTCAGGGGCAAGAGATTAAGACTTACACCGTAGAGCAAACCAACGGTGTCCTGCTGGGAACTTTCCAGGCCCATTCATGAGTCGGGTTTCAGGACCAATATTAAAGCACTTAGAGAATAGTCTTTCCAAACTGATCCCCAGAGAAGTATCAGGTTCCCTAGATTAGCTGAGGAAACTAGAGACACTCAAAGAGGCAAGGGAGGGGCTTCTTCACCCTGAAGCACACCCTTAGTTTCCTGAAAGCCACTGGATAATAATGAAATATACTGAACATGTATTGAATTCTTACTCTGTGCTAAGAACTGTGCTAGCCTAACCATCCAGGCCTCCATTTCATCTTTGCTGCTGAATTTATCTATTTAAAATATTTTTTGGGAATTGAGGTGCAACATATACAATATATATGGTAAGGGGTACTTATTGGATCAATGTCAAGTGTACACTTTAGTGAGTGTTTATATAAGTGTACTCCATATGACCACCACCCAGATTGAGACATAGAATATTCCCAGAACTCCAAAGGTTCCTTTGGCCCTTCCAAGGGAATTATTGTTCTGACTTTAATCACCTTATCTTAGTTTTGCCTTTTTGAAATTCATTTAAATGGACTTGTCCAAAATTACCCCATCAAGAAGTGGTGGAGTGGAGACTCAGGGCCAGGTCTTTCTAATGACAGAGATAGAATCCTTACCTACTGGTCCCAAGGGTGAGAAGACCCTCCTGAAACAAGGATGAGGTGCATCTATTAAGCTGGGGATATTTGAGAGTTCAAGGAAGTAGGAGTCTATATTAGTTTCCCAAGGCTGCCGTAACAAGTTACCACAAATTTGTGCTTAAAACAACTGAATTTATTCTCTCCCAGTTCTGCAGTTCAGACATCTGAAATCGAGGTGTTGGCAGGACCACTTTCCCTCTGAAGACTTTGGGGGAAAATCTTTTCTTGCCTTTTCCAGTTTCTGGAAGCCCCAGGCATTCCTTGGCTTGTGGCAGCATCACTCCAATCTCTGTTTTCACATGGACTTCTCTTCTGTCTGTCTCTTCCTCTTCTGTCTCTTATAAGGATAGGTGTCATTGGACTTAGAGTCCACATGCTTAATGCAGGAAGATCGCACCTTGAGCTCCTTAATTACATCTGCAAAGACCCTTTGTCCAAATAAGCTCACGTTCACAGTTTCCAGGTGGATACATCTTTTGGGGGGCCACCACTCAACCCACGATGGAGTTGACAGGCAGTCCTGGGCTTGAATCCTGAGGCAGTCACCTGCTAGCCTGGTGATACTGGAGAAGGTGGTACATCTCTCTGAACCTTGATTGTACTAGTGGTGATACGGGGATGCTAATATGTCACTCAGAGATCCCCATGAGATGCCGTGATTCGATGAATGGAAATCCCCGGTCCCAACCTGGCACATACGGATGACTAACAACTGCTTTTATTTTTACCGTCACTAAAGACAGCTTTCTGAAATGCGCCTGCTTCTCAGTCAACTCTAAAGGTCTTTGCTGGGGACTACCGATAAAGTGGGTCCAATAGGGTGCTGAGTAATCAGGTTGGTAGTGGTAGAAGAAATGAAAAATTCTACCCCAGTTAGAGTCACACCCAGTATTGTGGGAAGGACATATCCACATGGACATATTAGAATTGCATTTTTCAAATTGTAGATTGAGATCCTTTAGTGATCATGAAATCAGTGTAGCAGGTCTCCAACCAGGATAGAATCAAACAGAAATTACGAGATGCAGTAGTGTAGTGGATCTGCCTGGATTTGATTCTTGGCTGTACCATTTTCTGGCTCTGGGACTGTGGGCAAATTATGCAAGAGAATCTGAGCCTCACTTTCTTCATCTATAAAATAGGTATAATTATAGCAGTCACTTTGTAGGGATAAGTTATTATTTATAAAAAGTTTAGATTATAGGGCATAGGAATTGCTCTAGGTGTTTGCAGTTATTAACACGTGCAGGAAGGATATTATTTTGTTTACACTCTATGTGTTGTTATAGCTATTGAAATAGACATATGCCTGCACAGGACCAGGATGTAAAATATATTTCTTACTGTGAGTTTTGTGTTTCTTATTCTGATCACCCAGTCCATGCCTCGCAGTGGGCAATGTTCAGGATCTCACCGACTCTTTCACCTAGGCGGTCTGCTCTGAGGCTCAGCGTGCGTTCAGAGCTTTGCCCTGCCTCTCTGTGGTGACAACCATCTCCGTTCCAGTGGGTAGCACTGGAGCTGAGCCTGCCTCCTCTTGGCCCCAAGCTGGACAGTTGTTCCTTGGCTCTTCAGGGTTGGTGAGTCAGGCTGCAAAGTGGTTTTTTCATTTTGAGTTTGTCTGTTGGTGTACATACGCCTGTCCCCTCTGAGCCTTTGGTTGTTGTCATCTTTCCTTTTTCCTCCCACTAATAAAATCTAATCTAATTTCCAGTATATTTAACTGAAATTTTACTTCCAGGGTTGGGTCCTGCCAAATTGCCACTGGCTCTGGGGACCTCAGAGAGAGACTCAGTCTGGCAAATCGATCTCAAGCCAGGGAATTGCCCTAATATTCGTGCTGATTGCAGCAAACGAATAATAAAGGCACATCTTGAGCTTCCTGGGGATCGATACCCCTGAAGAGGGGAGACAAGGGCTGCTGCCCAGGCAGGATCAGCTCTGAGAGCAGGTTGCTCCCAGCTGGTCTGGAATGATAACCAACCACAGACTGACAGTGGAGACAAATGCTGCCCCTCCCTGTGGACAGCCCCCGTCTTCTCCATTCCAGAGCTGTTCTGTTTTCACAGACTACTAGAATATCAGGACAAGAGGAATCCTTGGGATTGGGCAGAAAGGTGTGTCCCCAGATTCTGCAGAAATGGGGCCAGGCTGGCCTAATAACTCACATTGCCACCTGTTGAATGCTAATGACATGCCACGCTCTGAGGAAGAGTCTTTAAGAACTTACACAAACGTTCATTAAGAAGTTATATAATCTCATTTAATAAAAGATGACATCGGGGCTCAGAGAGGTTCATTAACTTACTCAAGTTCACACAGCTGCCAAGAGCCAGAGTTGGTATTTGAACCCAGTGTGTCTGACTTTTGAGGTCTGAATGTGGTCTGTGGATCAGCTGGGTTACTGTCACCCGGGGGCTGGTGAGGAATGTAGGACCCAGGCCCCTTTCCAGGCCTTGAATCATAATCTGCCTTTTAACAAGATCCCCACGTGGTATGTGGTACCTTAATGTTTGAGCTGCATGAATCTAAAGGATTTTCCTTCCCGTAGCTGTGTCTCACAGAATTTGGCTGTTACTAAGTAAACAAACTCATGAACTAATTAACTAATGAACAAATAGACACAATTCAAGTTGAATTCCAGGGTCAAAGAAGAATCTTCAGAAGCCACTTAATCTTCACAGTGGCATCACTCAGCTTCTGTTATTAGTGGGAGAGGAAAGTGGTTTCTTTTTCTGCAGTTGGATAGAAGATGCCTGGGGGTGCAAAGACTAGGGAGCAAACGTACTTCATTGCCCCATTTTGTTTCTGTCCCAGGGAGCCCAGATGCCGACTGACCATGAAGGGCTGGGACAGGAGGGAGCTTCCCCCAGGAGGTGGTGACATTGTCAGCAGTCATGCATCCTGTGTTCACGCGTGCCAAGCACCTGGCTGAGGGCTCTACGTATGCAGTGGCCATGGTAAGAGTCCAAAGACCCAGAGGGACAAAAACTGAACCGTCACTTCCTTTCTTTTTTCCTACCTGAACTAAGCTTTTATTTTGAGCCCCCAGTTTGGTGAATGGCAGAAACCGAACCTCAGGCCCTTTGGGTACCACCTTGCCCCAGGGTTATTTCCTAAGTTCCGGGGGCCTCTCAGGGCCTGGAGGCATTGCGGGACCTGAAGAGGGTATGGGTATCTGGTACCAGGTATGCTGTCATCTATCCACCTGCTGGTTGCCAGGATATCCTGGTTCCCACCCCATGGTCCCTGTGGGCTTGCGCTGGGCCCTCCTTCCTCTGGATGGCAAAGCCTCCTCTGGTGGTCTTGTCAGTTACATCCTCACTGCTCTGGCCCCAGAAACTTTCTGTAGTTCCTGAGCCACCTGGGAGCAAAGAATGCTGGGAGGTGGTCTCTGGCCCTTCTGCCCAGACCTGAGACAGTTCCTTCTGTGGAATGATTTTCTGAGGCGGTGAGGAGGGCCACAAGTCCCCTTTGCTCTCAGATCCCGGAACCTATCTGGAACTTACCACCCTCCCTTCTCCCCCACCCCACACGGAGACCTGGGCTGTTGGGCAGGATGGACACTCTTTCTCAGGAAAGCCCCAAGTCTACTCACTCAGTGTTTCTCAGAAGTCTTCTCTTCTGCTTGGAGAACGGGAAGATTTGCTCTGAGTCAACAGTGTTTTCCCCAAGTCGATACTTACGTCCTAGCTTTCTTAGGGTCTAGGCTTTTCAGCCTTTCTCTGCATTCCTACCTGGTATCCTTTCCCTGCCGCAGCGAGAGCCTGGGGGACTAGCCACACTTCATCCTGGGTGGGAGGGCTCAGCATCGTGGGGGACAAGAAAAGTCCTTAGATTATATTCAAAGTATTATCTCATTTAATCCTGCAGGTCTGCAAGTGAGTTAATACTATGATTACTACTCCCATTTGGAAGATAGGGAAACTGAGCCCTAAAAGGGCAAAAGATTTGCCTAAGGGCAGAGTTGACAAAATTAACAGTTAAAAAATCTGGAGCTAAGACTCAAACTCAAGACTGACCCATGTCTAGAGCCCAAGAATGTGAGCCAGATCATGGAGGTTTGAATCTTAGTGCAACCACAGCTGTGTGTCTTTGGCAAATTTCCTAACCTACCTGAACCTCTGTTTCTTAATCTATAAAATAGAGATAATGGTGATGGGACCACCCTATGGAGGTGATCCATAGATAGTCCTTACAGAAATTTCTAGCACATGTAATTGGTCAATAAAGTTCAGCTATTATTATTAATAATAATATTACTATTACTATAAAGTTCAGCTATTATTATTATTACTATTATTATTTTAAATTATATTGTCTTCTAACCCAATAGAACATAGCACCATTTATTGTCCTAAAACCTTAGAGTAACAAGATGTCAGAATTGAAAGAAAGGGACTTTGGAAATAACCCAATCTAACCTCCTTATTCCGCAGATGGCAAAACTGAGGTTCAGAGAGGGAAAGAAGTTACCCAAGAACACACAGCTTAGTAAAACAGTAGATGATGCCATTTAAAAGGACTGCTTTGGGTGAAAGGTAAAGAGGAAATTTTGCAAAGATTGATTCGGAGATGCCTGGGGTCATTCAGTGGAGACATCTAGCCACAGTTGAACATACAAGTTTCAGCTCAGGGGAGAGATCTGGGCTAGAGCATGAGATCAGGGAGTTGCTGGCATATGGGTGGCCCACACCCCACGGGGTGGCTAACATCACCTTATGGAGGATTGAGGATTGGTAAGAAAGGAAGGTGGGCAGAGGAAAGGGAGAGCAGAGATGATGGCTGTTGAGGAGACTCCGGAAGGAAGAGATGGGGACACCAGCAGAAAGCCAGAGAGGAAGGAGCTGCCTCTTTCCATTGTAAGATGAATGAGCTTTGGGGAAGCCGGGTAGAGAAGGAAAGGAAAGGGAAGGAGGTTAAGTCAGGGAGCAACGTTTGGTCAGGTCTAAGTAGGAGCTTCGGCAGTGAGGTAACCCTCGCCCATGGTCCCGGTGAGGGTTAACAACATTCAAGCTGTCTGCTGGGGACCACGATGATGATTAATTTCATTGACCACCTTCTGTGCTTGGAATTATAATCGATTATCCACAACTATTTTTTTGGAAAAAAAAAAAAAGAGCTTTATTGTAAATTGTCTTTGTTTCTTGCCATGGAATCAGAAATGAACCAGGTGACCGCTCCCCATTGGCCAGTCTTGGTCATGCTCCCACATACTCAGTTGCTTCCTTAGAGGCTCAGACTCAGAGCTGGAAGAGGTCTTACAAGGTCAGTCATTTGGCTTCCCTTCCAGGGCAGCAATCTCTGTGCGACATTCTAGGCACGTCAGCCTCCAGAATCTGCTTGCACACTGTGGTGGAGCCCACTGCCTCCTCAGACCTCTATTCATGGTTTAGTAGCTGTGATTCTTATCTAGTTCTTCCTGACATTGACCCCTTTCTGAACTTTCACCTGATTGACCTCCATCTTGCAGTCATAACTGAAGCATCTAATTCCCATCTCCAACTGACTTTCTTGTTTGCAAAGGTCTCTTGCGAGAGATGCATAAAGGCACAAACAAAAGGAATGCCCTGACGCCTGCCCTACTTCCGCAGCCCCTGTCCTGAATCACCCCGGTTCACTTGCCTGCCCCTCTCATTACTCTACCAGTCTCTTCATTGATGACTCTGTGCTCTTAGATTTCCAATCTTGGGTTTTATTGAGTTAATCATTAGTTTGAATCCTGGCTTCCTTACACACTAGCTGTATTCTCTGTGCAAATTTCCTACACTTTTTAAGCTCCATTTGGGAAATGAAGATAATAATTGAACCAACCTCATAGAATTCTTGTAATGAGTAAATGAGACAATGCATATAAAGTGTTCAACAACTGATGAACACTCAAACAAGTTAGCTAGCTGTTATTGATTTATTTATTTTAATTCAATGAGCACTTACGGTGGTTACCATATACCAGCTACTGTTCTAAATATTTTGGAAATACTAACTCGTTTAGTTTTCATAATGACCCTGTGAGGTATAAACATTATCATGCCCTTTCTACAGATGAGAAAACTGAGATGCAAAATAAATTCTTATGTATTGTACTAATATTTATTGTTCATGGCATCAGTTAGCTTTTGCTGTATCACAGACAACAACAGAACCTCAGTGGCATCTGCTAGGTTTCACTGATCCGGGTGGGGCTCCACTGGGTGATTCTGCTGGTCTCAGCTGGGCTCACTCGGGAGTCTACACTTTCACTGGGGACTCTGCTGTAGGGTGGGGCTGGCTGGGGGAACTTAGCTCTGCATCATGGGTCTCTCAGCCTCCTTCTGGGAGTAGTGGGTTCCCTCGGGGCTATGCTGCTCCTGGTAGAGGCAGAAGCACAAGAGGAAGCAAGTTCAGTTGCACACATGCTTCTCAAGACTGTTTGTAGCATCTGCAAACATCCTGCAGTAGGCAGACTTCTAAGATGGCCCCCAGTGATCCTCACCTCTGGGCACTTGTATCCCGGGTAATCCCCTCCCCTGAGTATG
Organism: Orcinus orca; assembly: GCF_937001465.1. Taxonomy (NCBI): domain Eukaryota; kingdom Metazoa; phylum Chordata; class Mammalia; order Artiodactyla; family Delphinidae; genus Orcinus; species Orcinus orca. The sequence goes on along the minus strand of NC_064564.1, from coordinate 106,505,039 downwards.
GGCAGGACCTGTGACTTGCTTCTAACTGATAGAACACAGCAAAGGTGATGGGCTTTTGTGGTTAGGTTATGGGAGTTTGTGGCAGATTCTCTCTTATTATCTCCCTGGCTTATATGCTTTGAAGTGGCCCATGTGGCCGGGAACTGAGGGCAGCCTCCAGCCAACAGTCTGCGTGGAACTGAATTTGCTAACAAAACACATGAGCTTGGAAGGAGAACCTTCCTCAGTTAGGCCTGGAGATGACCACAGGCCAGCCGACAACATATTGTGGCCCTGTGAGAGGTCCTGAAGCAGAGGACCCACTAAGCCATGCTGAGATTTCTGCCCCTCAGACACTGTAAGATAATAACTATGTGCTGTTTAAGGCTCCTAAGTCTGGGGGTAGTTTGTTATAGCAGCAAAACAGGTAACTAACACACATCCCTATGGTCAAAACGATCACACGTTCAGGCCTGGAGTGGGGAATTGTGCTCCTAGTGAGAGAGTATTGCAAAGTCACAAGAGAAAGGGTGTGGGTCCAGGGAGGGGTGGAGAACTGGGCTCGATAACACAGTCCACCATGAGCACCTACGACATGCCTGGAGGTGTGGACACAGGAGATGCAGATCTGAACAAGACCTTGGCCTTGCCCTTGGAGCCCACGAGCTCCTGGAAGAGCCAGAGATGGCTTTTGGAGTTTGAGTAATAATTTGCTCAATGAGCACTTGACCCCAATTCCGTGTGGAGCTTCCTGAAAAAGTCACCACCCTTCCCCAGGAATTGATACAGAGAGTCTGGGACCATCCTCGAGGCACTCTCTGTAGTGGGAGAGCCCAGGTGCCTTGGAAATGCAGCTTCAGCGGCCCCAGCCCTTGCCAACTCTGAGCAGAGACCTGCAGGCAATGAAAGTCATCTGTCCAATAAGCAGGTCCGGGCAACCATGGAAACCAAAGCCTCATCCATCACTGATGGCAATCAAGAGAACAGGCGGTGTTTGGGCCGGGAAGAAGGCATGGAGGGAAGTGACAGGCATTAGAAGCCTGATGTTGCCAGGGGGAAAGGTGACATACACTCTTTACCTACTTTGTGTTGGGACTGAGCTGGACAGCATCTCTTCTGAGCATCACAATGGCTCCATGAGGTAGACTTATTATTCCCATTTTGCAGGTGGAAAAACTGAGGGCCAGGAAGAGTGAAGTCACTTGCCCAAGGTCAGATTTGAACCCAGGTCAACTCAAGCCAAGCCCGTGTTCTTTCCATAAGGTGACATTTTATTCCATCTTCCCCTTATCTTCCATTCACCCTGATTCTTTAATTCGAGAACACTGAGTCTGGTGCAGTACAAAGAGCCATGGAGTCAGAGAGTCCAAGATTCTAACTGCCTCTGGCATGACTCCCTGAATGATTCTGGCCAACGTCACGCCCCTTGTGTAAGCCTGGTTTTCCCACCTGTAAAAGGATAGGTTTGGATTTTATTGGGGATGTCAGATAAGTTTTGTTTTGCATGCCAACTCCAAGGATGATGGTCGCAGCTGATGGGTGATATTGACGGGGTCTGTGAAGCTGGATTTGGGCTCAGTGAGGTCTGCCATAGGTGTAGACTATGGGAGTAGATGATCTCCAAGTTCTTTTCAAGGTCTTTGAGTTTGTGACTCTCTTTTTCTACATTCCTCTTTTTTCTTTATGGGCTTTTATCAGGTAAAGCCAATCAAGAGAGGTCCCATCTGCCTCTGCTGAGTATTAGACTGATGTATGCTAATCACAGGCTGGCCGGGTGGCCCACAGATCTGCAGGGGGACAAGACCGCACAAACACCCATATGTTGCTTCTCTGGTGGCATTGTTTTACCGCCTCCAGTAAAGCCCCATTTGTAGTGGGGTGATCCATGAGAGCACCGAGGGCCATGCTTAACACCGAAAACCATCAACTAAAGGGCCGTAAAGAACCCTGCTAGGGGGACTTCCCTGGTAGCACAGTGGTTAAGAATCTGCCTGCCAAGGAGGGGGAAACGGATTCGATCCTTGGTCCGGGAAGATCCCGCATGCCGCGGAGCAAGCCCGTGCGCCACAACTACTGAGCCTGCGCTCTAGCGCCCGTGAGCCACAGCCACAGCTACTGAAGCCCGCGTGCCTAGAGCCCGTGCTCCGCAACAACAGAAGCCGCCACATTGAGAAGCCCGCGCACCGCAACGAAGACCCAACGCAGCCAAAAATAAATAAATTAAAAATTAATTAATTTTTTTAAAAAAAAGAGCCCTGCTAGGGCTGTTGACTCCTGGATGCTGCCCAGAGTGCACCTCTCTTCCTAGAATTGGGTCTTCGGCAGACACCAACGCTTGGTCACCCGGGTTCTGCTTTGAGCTTCCCGCCTAGAACATAGATGGGGAGGCACCTACTCTGGTGTTGGGGCACTGGGGGTAAGGGCAGCTTTCCCACGGGTCAATGGATTTGTTATTTCTGGATCTTTGATGTCGCAGCCACAGCCGGAGAACTGTAGGTAGGTGTTCCATAGTTAGCAAGGCTGCGGGTCTGCCGGCCACCCATGCTCCTTCCTGGTGACGTGGTCTGCCGGCCACCCACGCTCCTTCCTGGTGACGTGATGAACCATCACGGGGACCCTGTGAAATGGTTACCGGGGGCAGGCGCTGATTGACTCTGTCCCTGTCTCCTGCAAGGTCAACAAAGCAGCACTAGGGGGAGCTCACACCCCCCCTCCCCTCCCCATGCCGGTCCCTCCAAGCTAGTAAGACACAGCAGTGGGAGAGTGAGGCGAACACAGCAAAGTCACCTGCCAAAGCAGGGCTTCCTGAGAGCAGAGAAAGGGCCCCCTCAGAGCCAACCAGAGGAACAGTCCCCTTCAAGACGCTTTGATGGCTCCAGAGAACACTTTCACTGAATCAAAAATAACTTGCCAACTCCTGCCTCATGGAGTGGGTTTGACACAAATAACTTGTGTGCTTTAGACAGAAAACTATTTGGGTCACCTTCATTAAGGGGCTTTGTCCCTCGGGGCTGAGGGGGAGGCCCCTGTGGGCCATGGATGCCTCTCCCCGTGGCCACTCGGCACAAGGTAGCTCCAGGCAGGAACACAACAGAAGGTTCCCTACCCACAGCCCTCCTCTCTGGGGGGAGCCTGGGTCCAGCGTTCCTTTCCCTTACCCTTTAAAAATATTTTATGTTAATTTTCTTAGCCTTATCTCAAAGGTAACACGTTTATTGCGGAATGTCTTAGAAGTATATGCAAGCCAAGAGAAGAAAATAACATTTGCCCATCACCCCTTAATCTGGAGAGACCAGTTTAATATTTTAGTGATGGTATCTGGGAAGGGAGTGGCACAGAGCAGAGGTCCAGGCCCTGGGGTCATCAGATCTGCACCGACTTCTGGTTCTTTCACCGACTAGCTGTGGGGGCAAGTGGCTCATCTCTTCTGAGCCTCAGTTTACCCATCGGCAAAGTGCGGCTGATAATAGTTTGGGTGTGAGGACTTACTAAGATAACTTACGCTAAGCCCTTCACACAGTGCTGGGCATGTATGAAACACTCTAGAAATTATTGTTGTTCTTACCGTTATCGTCTTGGCACTGGGAGAGTTTTCCCTATCCGGGATGGCATCTCATGGGGCCAAGCTAACCCAGAAAGGAAAAAAACTGATCTTAGGAGCAGGGACACTTTTTTCCAATCTTGGTGAAATTAAAGGACTCTGGGAGAGAAAGTAACATAATGTCTCAAATAGGAAGTTTTAAACAGGAATTATTAGGAGATGTACATCTCGGTTTTATACGGATCAAAACTCCTTCTTCGAAAATTTAGAGCAGAAGGGAAGCCTTTTTAGTTTAGGTTCATGCCCCCAGGGTCATATCTTCTTTCGGCTGACCAAAGCAGCATGGCAAAGCTGTTTTCCAATGCAGACCACTTCTGCCTTTTTGGACCAACTGAATCTTGTTTCTGCAGCTGCAAATGATCTAACTCTGAAGTTAGGGGTTCAGGCTGGATAGGGATAGAGTTTACGATCCTGTCAGAGGTCATAAAAATCACAGGGAAGAAAGACATGGAAAGAAACAGGGACTTTCTTTTCTTTCTTTTTTTTTTTTTTTTGCCGTACGCGGGCCTCTCACTGTTGTGGCCTCTCCCATCGTGAAGCACAGGCTCCGGACGCGCAGGCTCAGGGGCCATGGCTCATGGGCCCAGCCGCTCTGCGGCATGTGGGATCCTCCCGGACCGGGGCACGAACCCGCGTCCCCTGCATCAGCAGGCGGACTCCCAACCACTGTGCCACCAGGGAAGCCCAACAGGGACCTTTTTAAGCGATGGGCTAGAAGCAACGAGGAAGTCCACGTGCAGACATCTGCCTAGTTGATTCATTGCCATTGCCAGATGCTGACGCCCAGGGGGAGAAGGAACCACCCTCTCCCCTGTCTGCCTGGTGGCTTGTTCCATTCTAAACTAGCCCCGAATGCTCTGCGTTGGCCCAGATGAACGCTCATTTCCTTCCAGACGTTTCTGTGTACAAAGTATACAGGTTCTCACTGTATCTTTAAGGGGCCTCATTCTGCTTTGTAACCTGCTTTTTCCATTTAACTCTGTGGCCAGACACGGCCCTGCTGTCTTTGGGTTCACTTTTCTTGTCATCGCCTGGGGGCAGGGCTGCAAAAATAATACTTCCAGTGTTGCCATAAACTTGACCTCTTCTACGCTCCAAGGACACGGCTTCAGGCCCTTCTCCCGCCTACATCACAGCACGTTCCTTCTCTCCCGGGTCGTCGGCATCGGTGTGCAAACACGCCAAGATCTCTCCTGCATTAAAACAAACAGCCACCAACCAACCCAATTCTGCCTGTCCCTTCAGCTGCCTTTTCATTTCTGTTCTCCTTTATAACAAAAATTCTGGCAAGATCGGTCTTTACGTCTGTCTCAATCCCTCTCCTCCATTTCCCTCTTGCAATAACCTGGTCAGGCTTCTGTTCCCACCACTCCATCCAAACAGGATTTACCAGGGTCACCCAGTACCCATGAACTCTGCTTGGCTAAAGCCAGCAGTCTAGTCTCAGGCCACCTCTAGTTTGTCCTGTTAGCATTTGACACAGCTGAACACTTCCTTGTCCTTAAAGCGCTTTCCTCTCTTGATTTCCAGAGCACCTCCCTCTCCTGGCCTCCAATCCCTTCTCCTTCACCGGCTCCTTGTCAGTTTCCTGACTGAAGCAGGAGCTGAACCACTGAACCATTCCTGACCCCCTAACGTTGGCGAGCGCCAGGCTCAGCCCTCGTGCCTCTTCTCTTTCCACACCTTCTGCTTTGCCGATCCCATGCGGTCTTCCAAATGCTTTAAGCGCCATCTGCAGCCGATGACTCCCCAGATGACAGTTCCAGGTTGAACCACGTCACTGCCCCGATAGCCAGACTCCTCTGTCCATCTCCACTTTGATTTCTAATGGGCATCTTGAAGGTGACACATCTCAGAGGGAAGTCCTGGTTCACAGCCACTCCAAGCCTGCTCCTTCCTTAGTCTTTCCAGCTCAGGTGGGGCGAACCCCCCTTTCACCCTACCACTTGCTTGGGCCAAATGCTTTGGAGTCCCCTTTGACTCCTCTCTTTCTTTCACATGCTCATCCAATTGGTCAGGAACTCCTTTCGGTTTTATTTTCAAGGCAGACCCAGAATCTAATCACTTCTCACCATTTCCACCACCACCTGGTCTAAGCCACCAGCCACCCCTCCTGGATTATTACAATTACCTCCTTTTCTCCCTGCTTCTACCCTGACTCCCTACACTCTGGTCTCAACCCAGCATCCCAAGTGAAGCTGTAAAAACATAGGGCAGACACTTAGAAATCTCCAACAGCTTTCCTTGTACTCCACAAGGAAGCCAAAGTCATTGTAATGACCTCCCAGGCCATTCCTGACCAATTGGATGAGCATGTGAAAGAAAGAGAGGAGTTGTGGTCTGTCCCAACCCCATCCCTCCCTGTCCTTTTCTCTGACCTTATCTCCTCTTCTCCCCATTGTTCAGTGCCTCCAGAGGCTCAGCTGCAGCCTTCTTATTCTTCCTTGAACTGGTCCAGCAGCCTGCTCGCCGGGGCCGTGGCAGTGGCCAGATGCCCTTCCCTGGGCTCAAGGTCAGCTTCCTCGCTCCTTCATACTTCTGCTCAGACCTTCCAAGTGAGGCCAACTTGACCGGTTTCAGATTGAACCACCCTCCTCCCCAGAGTCCGTAGCCCCTTTCTGCTTTATTTTTTTTCCCATAGGGCTCGTCACTGTATTAAACTATAGTATCGTAATTATGCCATAGATTTTACGGAGCATTTATTTTATCGATTGTCCATCTCTCACATGCTAAAGCGCTCATCTTTAGGAGGACGGGGTGCTTCTGTTCAGCTCCCTGCTGCATCTTCAGTGTTTAGAGCAATGCACACAACACATGGTAGCCACTCATGGGGTATTTATTGGATAAATGGATGAATGAATGAATTCTACACCATGAATATGATCTAGATTAGGATAGTTTGTATAATATCTTTGGCTTCCCTTTAAGCCTTTGGATCACTTTCAAGAATATCCAAAGATTGCAAAGCCATCTTTACTTCTCCTTCTGTTTTTCTTCTAACCTGTCAGTATTTACAGCTACTCATCTGTGTAAATAGTGTTTTCAAGATACTGTACAACCAAAACTAATGAAAATTATCAGGCTGTTTTGATAAACACAAAAAAGTGAAGTCGGGGGGTTATGGATAACAACTGCAGTTTTGTATCAACCTGAGCATCCAATTTATTTAATCAAAACAGCCTTGTTCTTATTGAGTTTATAATAAGTTAAAAGTTATCATCTATATTTATAAAATAAAGTCACGCAACTAAAACATTGCTTTAAAAAAATCAGCTTTGTATATTGCATTCCATGCAAGAGTTTAAAAATAGCTAATAATAAATGTGAAAATCATTGACTTGTAACATAACCTCTAAGAGATCTTTCTTTGTTATTGTCTAAAACCAAGCTGTTTGTTGCACAGCAAGGCTAGGATTGGGGTGAAGATAGAGTAGACCCCTCTTATTCATGGTTTCTCTTTCCATCGTTTCAGTTACCCAAGGTCAACCGTGGCCTGAAAATGTTAAATGAAAAATTCCAGAAATAAACAATTCATAAGTTTTGCACTGCATGTCTTTCTGGGTAGTGTGATGAAATCTCGTGCCGCCTTGCTCCATCCCGCACGGGATCCCCAGCCACGGGCATCGTCTGCTCCTGACATCCAACGATGGACATTGACATGATTCAATGATCCAGGATCACCTGAAGCAGGCCCTCCTCCTCCTGACTTATCACCAGAGGGTCAATAGTAGCCTACATCACAATGCATACGTCATTCACCTGACTTTATCTTATCAGGTAGACATTTTATCATCTCACATCATCACAAGAAGAAGAGTGAGTACCATGTGATATTTTGAGAGAGAGAAAGAGAACATTTGCATAACTTTTATTACAGTATATTGTTAAAATGTTTGATTTTATTAATCTCTTACTGTGCCTAACTTGCTGTTTTCCCCAAATCTAGCTCAGAAAAGCTTCCCTGCCTTCCTGTCTTTTTCATAACATTCTCCTCTATGCCCTGAGTGTTCTTCTATAAAATAATCATAATAATAGTTGGCATTTACTGGGCATCTACTATATGTTCCAGGCCCTGGGTGAGGCACTTAACATGAATTTTCATATTTAAGCTTCACAACAATAATAGTCTCCCTAGAGACAGATACCATCACCATTTCAATTTTATAGATGAGGAAATGCAGGCAGAGAGAGAGAGAGAAAGTATAATGCCTTTCCCACGGTCACATGGTCAGTGAATGTGAGAGTCTACTTCCGAGATGTCTGAGCCATTTTTGCAGCCCCAGTGGCAGGCCAGAGCGGGCTACCAAGTAGGAGCCCAGGGAAAGTCGGTGCTCTGACTCAGGTTCAACCAGTCTCTCCATTTACTGAGACCATCCGGGTGTGGATGAGCCCACTTGGTCTTCCAAAGAGTGTAAAGATCTCTCTGTGTAATTTGCATTTTTCATCTCCTGTTGACAAACTCCGTGAAATCAGTGTGTTCCAAACAGCCTCAGAGCTCTCATTCTCACAAGATCTTTCATTTTTAAATTTTTTTAATTTTTACTTTTTGCGGTGCGCGGGCCTCTCACTGTGTGGCCTCTCCCGTTGCGGAGCACAGGCTCTGGACACGCAGGCTCAGTGGCCATGGTCCACGGGCCCAGCCGCTCCGTGGCATGTGGGATCTTCCCGGACCGGGGCACAAACCCATGTCGCCTGCATCGGCAGGTGGACTCTCAACCACTGCGCCACCAGGGAAGCCCAGATCTTTCATTTTGTCCTGAAAATTGTGGCAGAAAATTTCTGAGCTGTTGATATGCCGGGATGGAGTTTATTATCACTAGCAGACCTGATGTTGGGAGCTGTGTGAAAGATCTAGTGAATAATAGGACACTGGCTGGCGCTCATTACTGCTTGTGAGGACCAGGCATGTCCAAGAGGGAATACACAGGAGTCATGGAGGGTCTCTTGCATAAATGCTGTGGCTGCATCCGGAGCCTCGCCCACACTTCCCAGGGATCAGACCATCAGGAAATGTACTATAATGTATCAGAAAAAGCTTTAGATGAGGAGTCAGAACAGCTGAGTTTGAATTTTTCAGTATGACCTTAACAAAATTACTCTTCCTTTTGAGCTTCCCTCAGAGGACAGAATTTAAGAATATTAGGCTGGTATAAACTATTGATTGATTTATTTTTAATCAAAGTATAGTTGATTTACAGTGTTGTATTAGTCTCTGCTGTACAGCAAAGTGACTCAGTTATACATATATATATTCTTCTTCACATTCTTTTCCATTATGGTTTATTACAGGATATTGAATATAGTTCCCTGTACTATACAGTAGGACCCTGTGGTTTATCCATTCTATATATCATAGTTTGCATCTGCTAATCCCAAACTCCCAATCCAAACCCTTCCCTACCCTCTGGCAACCACAAGTCTGTTCTCTATGTCCGTGAGCCTGTTTCTGTTTTGTAGATAAGTTCGTTTGTGTCATATTTTAGACTCCACATGTAAGTGATATCATATGGTATTTGTCTTTCTTATCACTTTGTCTTTCTTGTCGCTTAGTATGATAATCTCTAGGTCCATCCATGTAGCTGCAAATGCATTATTTCACTCTTTTTTTTACAGCTGAGTAATATTCCATTGTGTATATATATATACACCACATCTTCTTTATCCATTCATTTGTCACGGACATTAAGGTTGTTTCCATGTCTTGGCTATTGTAAATAGCGCTGCTTTGAATATAGGGGTGCAAGTATATTTTCAAATTAGAGTTTTATCCAGATGTCTGCCCAGGAGTGGGATTGCTGGATCCTGTGGCAACTCTATTTTGATTAGTTTTTGAGGAACCTTCATGTATAAGCTATTTAGTCCAATCACTGTCCTGAGGCTTGAGTATCTTCTCTCTCTCTCTCTCTATATATATATAAATGTACATATGTGTATGTGTGTGTAAATACTTATGTAGACATGTATATACATATCTGTGTATATATGCATCCGCACATATATACGTGTAATATTGCTGGTCATCCCTCCTGAGCTGTGAGTGCAGGAGCGTAGGATGGCCGTGGCAGTGACCTAGCCCCAGACAGTTAGCAGCAGGGACCAAGGCTGAAAGGCCCTGGTGTAGAGAGAGAGGCCGAGGTGTTGGTGACAGTTCCTGTGGCCACAGTGTAAGCTAAAGGAATGAAGGAAGAGGAAATCTGTGTCTAGATGGAGGGTATGGGAATTGGCGGGTGGCAGGGGAATAGGGGCACATGCCAGTGTAGAACAGCCAAAGAACTGCAAACTCAGAGCAAGAGAGCAAAGCTCCAGGGGTTCATGTAGCTGACGTGCAAAGCCCACCGTGGACCCAGCACCATCGCGGCTCCTTTGCTCTCCCTGAGGCCTGGCTGTTCAGCTTTCCCCAGGGATGCTAACTTTTAGAGGAAATCACTGAATACCTACTGTATCAGTTAGCTTTTGTTGCGTAACATATAACCATTTATTATTTCTCATGAGTCTCAACTTGGCTGGGAGGTCCCGCTGCTCCAGGCCACGCTTGGCTGATGGCACTGAGCCTGCTGGTGTGTCTCTGGTCAGCTGGCGGGTCAGCTGGGGACCGTCGGGTCTGGCTCGGCGGTGGCTGGGATGCCTCCTCTTTCCTCCACGTGCAGCTCACACCCTCCGGAAGCTAGGTCACGGTGGTGGCAGGGTCCCAGTGAGGGAGAGAGAGGTGGAAAAGTGCAAGTGCTTTTTTCAAAGCTGCTGCTCCGGATAAGTCTGTTACTCTCCCATGGGTAGAAACAAGTCACATAGCCCATGCCAGGGTCCAAGTGGGAACAAACACTAGAGGCTGGACACAAGAAGGCCATTACTTGAGGCCATGAGTGCAGTCAGTGTATTACATTTGAGGTTACTTAAGGGAATTTCTGAAGAACACAAGCAAAATTAATAAAACAAATGTTTATTGAACCCCTACTACGTATCCGATGCTTTTCTCGTATTTCACATGCTGGGGATTCAGAGGTGAATAAAAAAAGATGTTTATGATTCCACCTTCACGTTGAAAGTGAAGTCCTAAAGGGGCCTTAAACAGCTTCCATTCCAGCCCCCGATCCCTAGATGCGCAAAGTGACAGCTAGAGTGGCTTTGTGGGTCTGAGCGCCGGCACAGCGGGAGAGCGGTGGGGGCTCAAGGCTCTCACCTCCCCCGTTCTGACACCTCCATCCTTACTGTGAAAGGGCTCCGGAACATGTGGCCCATGCTGCTCACCTCCCACCCTGATGCCCCCTCCAGGCCTCCTTAGCGTTGACTTATAACAGACCCCAGGCTTCGGCAGCATTACCAAATGCTCGCAGAGACATGAATCCCCGAGGATGTGCAGGGAAGGACCTGGAGAGGAAATCCATATTCGAAAAATCATTAATTTCACTTAAAAATCACGTCCGTGCCATTGACTGTATCGGCCGCTTGGAATTCAGTTTATGGTTCCACTTCGTGGTTTGGATGTTTGGACTGTGACGAAGGAGTTCAGGGAGAGAGAGAGGGGCTGATACATCCAAGTCATCTGTGCAGCTACAATTGAAGCTGGCTCGGAGGGAGTGGTTTGAGGGGGAGGGAACTGATGTTTGTGGAGCCCTACTGTCCCAGTGGGCACTCTGGTCCCTAGTCTGTAGATGAGGAACCAGGCTTCAGAGTCATGACTTGCCCAAAACCACAGAGCTGCAAATGCTGAAGAAAGCCCACTGTCTTTTCCCCTTGATCCACGGACCACCGGGCACTTCAAGGACATATTCTGCCCAGAGGCTTGCAGAGACCATCTCCCAGCCCCACCCTCTGTTTCCTCTTCTCTCCCTGGCAGTGCAAGGACTTTATTTTCTGAAGGCAAAAACTGTTCCCGACATAAAATCATCCCCAAGAAGATATACTTTTCTGGGTGACTTATCGTTCTTTGTGTTTTTAGTGCTTTAAGATTTTTATGTTTCCAATAACCCAAAGAAAGATGATGGATATATAATAACACTGAGCAATAACCGACTGTATTTACAAACACATATATATATCCTCCATCAAATGTACATATTTTTATACCTCTCACCCATCTTTCTGGGGCGGCTGCATTTTTTGAATTACACAGTGTAAGCAATGAGCCTATCATCGTGTTCACACATCCATAAATTACCCAGAGGGAGAAGGGCATCCTGAAAGCATCCCTGCTTTAAATCACCTGCAAATATATGTCCCCCTCCTTTTCCTGGGATGGATCATCTGGGAATGGGGTGGTGGGGATTCTAGAGTCGGGGGAAGAGGCTGCACTGGCAAACAAGAGGTTTGGTTCTCTTGCTGACTCTATTAATGACTTGCTGTGTGATCCTGAGAGAGTTGCTTTGCTACTCTGGACCTCAGTTCTGCCATCTGTGGAATGAGTAACTGAAACCAGAGAGAGGAAGCCCTTGGCCTTGGCAATGATAGCAGGGAGATCAGATCAAGACCAGGTCTCTCCTGTGTCCCCATCCTGTCGGGGTTCTGGGGATTAAAGCTCTTGAGGGTTGTTAGCATCAATAGCTTCTCCTTCTTTTTACCGCAAGGGTATCTGCAGACACCTTTGTCCAAGCCCAGCCTTTGGGAAGAGTCACAAGTTTGTGGTTTGGAAGTGTGGCCTCATTCATCATTCTGGGTATTGCATGAATTAGTTTTCAGGCTTAATTTTATCTTCCTAAGAAGCTGTAGAGGAAATGGCACATCGGAGGGGTAAGTTTTGAAGCTAGCTGATGGCCAGGGTCAGAACTGGGACCCTGCAGGGGTTAGCAGGCCGATGTGGGGGACCCCGTATTGTGGAACCTGGGGAAGGCGGGACATGCCTTCCGGTCAGAGGAGCATGGATACCCGTGAGTGGGATCATGTGTAGCAGAACTGCCTGCTGGGGTCACAGCTGAATTCAGCCTGAGCAATCCAGGTTTTTCATGCTCATCTTTAATTTACCTGCCTGGAGTTTTTCTGGTCACCATGCATTATTCATGAGCCCCTTGTGAGTGCAGCATCTGAGGCTCTGGTTAAAGAGACACCAGAACCAATGAAAAACAAACTTCTGTTCCTAAAGAATTCAGAGGCTCAGCCTGATGACCCTCAAAGAAAGGAGCCGCAGCTGGACCCTGTTTTGGGGGAACTCCACTCCACTCCAGATTTCCCTGGGTGGCATCTGCAAGTGAATCTTTGTTCAGGGGTTCTTCCCTTGGAAAAAAAGCTGCTGGATAATTGAAATTTTATCCCCCGGACCATCAGTAGAGACTTGCAGCCCCACGTCCACCTAGTTCTCACCAAGGAGAAAAATGCACCGACTGGTATATTTGTGTGAAGGGTGCTTACTGGATCTGAAGCAGAAGAAGAAGTGGAAGAAGATCAAAATGAGCCATTTGAATAGTTTATTAAAGAAATCATCCAACATTGCTTTGTGTATTGCCTCAGCTCTCTCAGTTCCTGCCTGAGCCCTCCCTGTCTCTTGGCACCAGGCTCAGCACTTCACACTTAATGCTCAAGGCAAGCTCGGGCATTATCCCCATTTTACAGAAGAGGAAATTGAGGCTCATAGAGCTCAGGTTATCACAGCGTGGTAGTTTATTCTGGAAAATGATCCCAGGGAAAAGTGAAATAAGGGAAGCCCACCCAAGCATGTGTGATGGATCTGGTTAGCTCTTTGGGCAACGAGGGCTCAATTCTACTGAGGACCCTCTGAGGAGCCATGTAGAAGAAAACTCAAAATTGCCTACTCAAGATACAGAATGGGGGATATTTATGTTCCAGTTTCTGTCCCCTTTTGGTCAAAGGATGCCTTGGTGGTTGTTAACTTCCTCACACTTCTGCATTTGTGCATTGCGGTGGTTCATTTATGTGTCAACCTGACTGAGTCACAGATGACCAGATATCTGGCTAAACATGATGTTTAGGTGTGTCCGTGAGGGTGTTTCCAGAAGAGATTAGTATTTGAATCAGTGGAGTAAATAAAGCAGACGGCACTCTCCAATGCTGGTGGGCATCACCCAATGCGTTGAGGACCAGAAGAGAAACAAAAGGTGGAGGAACGGAGAATTCTCCCTCTCTGCCTGACTGCTTGAGCCGTGACATTAGTCATCTCCTGCTCCTGGATTGGGACTTACACTCTTGGTTCTGAGACAGGCTGGGACCTGGGACCCTTTGCTGCAGTGCTTGCACCTGGACACAGCCTCCTCGAGCAACAAAATACAAAGAAACTATATGGGACTAAAAATAACTGCATGCATGCAGCAGACAAAGAAACTATATGGGACTAAAAATAACTGCATGCATGCGCAGTTGGGACAAATTCTGGACAAAAGATACAAAAAGACTAAAAAAGCCCAACTGCCACTTCGGAAGACCCAGAAGCAAAAGCAGGGGGTTGGGAGCAAAAGCAGGGTACTGCGCATGCCTCCTGCATGCAACACCACAAAGAGGTGGGCAGGCCACCTAAGCTGCCCCTCCAGCCTGACCCCTGGACACAACTCTACTCTCACCCCTATATAAGGAACCCGCTCGCTCCACCTCTGGGAGACAGCCAGTGAGCAAGGGAAACTGTTACTTGTTCTTGCTTCCCCCTGCTGCAGCAAGGGCCCCAATAAAGCCTTGTCTGATTTCTTGTCTGGCCTCTAGTCAATTTCTATTGCTTGGGGAAGGCCAAGAACCCTGGCTGGTATCAGTTCTTCTTGTTCTCAGGCCTTCAGACTCAGAGTGGAATTACACTACTGGCTTTCCTGAGTCTGAAGCTTGCAGACGACAGATCGTGTGGCTCCTCAGCTTTCAAAATTGCCTGAACCAATTCCTTGTAACAAACCTCTTTATCTGTCTGTCTATCTATCTATCTGTCTGTCTATCTATCTATCTATCTATCTATCTATTCTATCATCTATCATATCCTATTTGTTCTGTTCCTCTGGAGAACCCTGACTAATATATGCATGCACCAGAATGACTAAGTGGACTTACAAAGGCATCATATGGGGGCAGAGAAAACCCAGGGTAGAAAGCAAGAGACAGTATAGCTAAGAGGAAGTTCTATCAGGCTATACCTGGCTGCGGTTGGTTGCCACAGCAACAGCTGGGGCAAAAAAGGGCACCAAGAGGAGGTAAGACAGGTCATTAAAAGATGTCTGACACAGTCCCCCTCTTGCACTGCTGTGCCCAACATTAAATCCAGCCTACCCTACTGTCTACATGGTAGTAGTTGGCTGAAATCTCTGTGAAACACTCAGTATAGATGAATCGATCAAATTACAGTCCCTCCTGCTGCAACAGATCCTAAGGCCATAATTCTCTTTATCATCTCTTACCTCTAGCAGCTGTTCTAGATTTCCTTTACCCTTGGAAGATGCTTCAGCAGACCTAGGTTGTTTGCTTTGTGACTTTATTCCTTATTCCTTATTGGAATTCCTTAAACCTTATTCCTGAATTGTCAGAACTCTTAGTTGCTTTATTTTCATCCACTGAGAAAGGTTGTTGCAATACCATTTACAGTTACCGTGTGTCATGAAAACATCAGATGTCCCAGGGAGTCCCCTGGGTTCCAGACATGCTTCTTTCTGCCACATCAGAAGAGTATCAGGGTAAATTATACATTCCAATATTGTTTCTTTCTTTCTCAGAGTAAGTTTCCTTCTCCAGCCCATGGGAATCAGGAGGCAGGAATGGGAAGCACAAGTACCATGACCAGCCCCACTTTCAATCTTGATTCCAGCATCTATATATTCCAGCTATCAGTGACTCAGCACCATATACCTCAGGACAGTGTCACAACCTTGCAGGTCATTGTCCCAGATTCGGGCTCCTTAAATGAGCCTTAAATAGAACATTTAAGTGTTCAAAAGTCCGAGGTCATGCACCCATTGTCACAGCCCTTTTATGGGTCCAACGCAATGCTGTATAGGATCTTTAAATCTATGATGGGTGGTGCTGGCAGAGGCAATGCAGACAGAGATGATAAACCCATAGCTAGTGTGGATATCAATTCCCATTTGGATGATTATTGCCTGTCTTCAATAAAAAGAGTCCTATGTAATTAATCTGCCACAAGTGGCTAGCTGGCGTCGTCATGGTGCCATTTTGAGGGTTCACTTTCAGTCTCTGCTGCTGTTAGTATAGGCATTCATCAGTGGCCGTAGCTAGATAAGCCTTGGTGGGAAGAAGATCGTGTCACTGAGCCTGTGTATAACCTCCATCCTGCCTGTGTTGCTGCTCTGTGCACTGACCCATTGCATATCACTCAGGTGGCCAAGAAAGGATGCCAGCTGACGTTCACTGGTTGAGTCAGCCTGTCTGTCTAGCTGCTGGGTTTCTTCTGCTTGGATGACCTTTTGTGTGCAATAATGTGAAACACAAAGATTTGTATATTTTGTTTCCATACCCGTAGATTCACTCACATGCTTCCCCCCCCCCTCAAGCTTTCTTGTCCCTAATCTCTGATTGTGCTCTTTCCAGGCCCCTGATCAACCCTTTGCCATTGCCCAGGAATCTATCTATATTTGTATCTCAGTACATTTATGCCTCCAGACAACATGAACAACCAAGAATACTGCTAAAAATCCCACCTGCTGGGAGGAATCCCTTTACTCCTGTCCTTCAGGGTCACTCTGAGTAGGTCTGTAGTGCAACAGCATTTATTTTGAGTAGTACCAATGTATCTGTGAACCAAGCCTGAGTTTAGTTGGTCATAAGGAAGTTCTCAGTAGGCCATGGGTGTAGGGAGGTATGGTGCAAGAGATGTGAGGTGTTGTCGGCTTTGACCACACACAGGTAGATGCAATGACTGAAGTGAAAAGATGGGTTGAGAGGATGTGAGATAGGGCATTAAAAATATCCAAGATAGGGCTTCCCTGGTGGCACAGTGGTTGAGAGTCCGCCTGCCGATGCAGGGGACATGGGTTCGTGCCCCGGTCCGGGAAGATCCCACATGCCGCAGAGCAGCTGGGCCCGTGAGCCATGGCTGCTGAGCCTGCGCGTCTGGAACCTGTGCTCCGCAATGGGAGAGGCCACAACAGTGAGACGCCTGCGTACCGCAAAAATAGTATTGTATTTGCATTTTACTCATGGGGAGATCAGGACTAGGAGACCTAGTAGTTTTGGATGGAGACAAAGACAGAATCTATCTTTTATTGAGAGCCTGCAGTATGCCTGGACTTTTTATATACATGATAATATTTTATCCTCCCAAGATTTCTATAAGGTACATGGAATTATTTTTGTTTATAGATTGGGAAACTGAGGTTCATAGAGGGAAAGGCATCCGCCCCAGCACACACTGTGAGTTAGTGCTGGAGACAGATTTTTTAAAAATTGAAGTATAGTTGACTTACTTACAATATTGCATTAGTTTTAGGTACACAGCATAGTAATTTGATATTTTTATAGATTACACTTCATACAAAGTTATTGTGTATATTTCTTGTGCTATACATTACATCCTTGTAATTTATTTATTTTATACCTAGCAGTGTGTACCTCTTAATTCCCTTCACCTATTTTGCCTCTCCACCCAATCCCTCCCTTTGGCTAACCACTAGTTTGTTCTCTGTATCTGTGAGTCTGTTTCTGCTGTTATATTTGTTCATTTGTTTTACTTTTTAGATTCCACATATAAGTGAAAACATACAGTATTTGTCTTTCTCTGTCTGACTTATTTCACTAAACATCATACCCTCCAGGTCCACCCATGTTGTTGCAAATGGCGAAATTTCATCCTTTTTTATGGCTGGGTAATATTCCATTGCGCGCGCACGTGTGTGTGTGTGTGTGTGTGTGTGTGTGTGTGTGTGTGACATCTTCTTTGTCCATTTATCTGTTAATAAACACTTAGGTTGCTTCCATGCCTTGGCTATTGTGAATAATGCTGTTATGAACATTGGGGTGCATGTATCTTTTTGAATTAGTGTTATCATTTTTTTGGAATAAATATCCAGAAGTGTAATTCCTGGATCATATTCTAGTTCTATTTTTAATATGTTGAGGAACCTCCAATTGATTGTACCAATTTACATCCCCACCAACAGTACACAAGGATTCCCTTTTCTCCACGTCCTTGCCAGCACTCATTTCTTGTCTTTTTGAGGATAGCCGTTCTGATAGGTGTGAGGTGATATCTTATCGTAGTTTTGATTTGCATTTCTCTGGTGATTAGTGACGTTGAGCATCTTTTCATGTGCCTGTTGACTGCCTGTATGTCTTCTTTGGAAAAATACCTATTCAGGTCTTCTGCTCATTTTTAATTGTTTTTTTTTTTTTTTGATATTGAGTTGTATGAGTTCTTTCTACAATTTGGATATTACCCCCTTATTGGACATATTATTTGCAAATATTTTCTCCCATTCAGTACATTGCCTTTTTATTTTGTTGACTGTTTCCTTCATTGTGCAAAAGCTTTTAAGTTTGATTAGTTCCCTTTTTTTTAAAAAAAAATTTATTTATTTATTTTTTGCGGTACACGGGCCTCTCACTATTGTGGCCTCTCCCGTTGCGGAGCACAGGCTCTGGACGCGCAGCCTCAGCGGCCATGGCTCATGGGCCCAGCCACCCCGTGGCATGTGGGATCTTCCCGGACTGGGGCACGAACCCATGTCCCCTGCATCGGCAGGTGGACTCTCAACCACTGCGCCACCAGGAAGCCCCATTTGTTTATTTTTGTTTTTGTTTCCTTTGCCTGTGGAGACAGATCCAAAAATATTGCTAAGACCAATGTCAAAGAGCATACTGCCTATGTTTTCTATGAGGACTTTTATGGTTTCAGATCTTACATTTAGGTATTTAATCCATTTTGAGTTTATTTTTGTATATTGTGTTAGAGAATGTTCTAATTTCCTTCTTTTACGTGTAACTGTCCAGTTTTCCTGACAATACTTATTGAAGAGACTGTCTTTTCCTTATTGTATAGTCTTGCCTCCTTTGTCATAGATTGATTGACCGTAGGTGTGTGGGTTTATTTCTGGGCTCTCTATTTTGTTCCATTAATCTATGTGTCTGTTTTTGTGCCAGTACCATAGTGTTTTGATTACTGTAGTTAGTAGTATATTCTGAAGTCAGAGAGGGTGATACCTCCAGCTTTGTTCTTTTTTGTCAGATTTCTTTGGCTATTTGTGTTTTTTTTTGTTTCCCTACAAATTTTAGAATTATTTGTTCTAATTCTGTGAAAAATGTCGTAGGTATTTTGATAGGGATTGCATTAAATTTGTAGATTGCTTTGGATAGTATGGACATGGTAACAATACTAAGTTTTCTAGTCCATGAGCATGGGATATCTCTCCATTTATTTGTATCATCTTCAATTTTCCTCATCAATGTTTTATTGTTTTTAAAGTACAGGTCTTCCACTTCCTTGGTTAAATTTATTCCTAGGAATTTTATTATTTTTGATTTGATTGTAAATGAGATTATCTTGATTTCTCTTTCTGATAGTTCATTATTAGTGTGTATAAATGCAACAGATTTCTGTATATTAATCTTGTATCCAGCAACTTTATTAAATTCATTGATGAGCTCTAGTAGTTTTCTGGTAGTGTCTTTATGATTTTCTATATATAACATCATGTCATCTGCAAACAGTGACAGTTTTACTTCTTCTTTCCCAATTTGGATTCCTTTTTTTTCTTTTATCCTCTCTGATTGCTGTGGCTAGGACTTCAAAAACTAAGTTGAATAAAAGTGGTAAGGGTGGGCATCCTTGTCTTGTTCCTGATCCTAGAGGAAATGCTTTCAGCTTTTCACTGCTGAATATAATTTGAGCTGTGGCTTTGTTATATATGGTCTTTATTATGTTGAGGTATGCCCACTCTATGCCCACTTTCTGAAAAGTTTTTATCATAAATTGATGTTACTTATCTCTATTTTACTAGGGATTTTTTATCTGGGATTTTTTAATCTGGATTTTACTTTATATTTTTGTTCTTTCATTTCCAACATACTCCTCTGTCATCTCATTTTCTTTG
Source organism: Orcinus orca (assembly GCF_937001465.1). NCBI lineage: Eukaryota > Metazoa > Chordata > Mammalia > Artiodactyla > Delphinidae > Orcinus > Orcinus orca. The sequence continues at coordinate 106,485,503 of NC_064564.1, read as the reverse complement.
ACTTTTTCTGTTTCTCTCAGTGAAATTAGGTGAAACAGATACCTATCCCTGTCTTGAAGGTATATCTTGTGTGGGAGCATCCCTGTGCAGTCTGTGTGTGCCTAGTGACTTTGGTGGCAGAGCTGGATCTAAAGTGAGCATGGGCTGTGTCTTCTCCTGGGGTATGCTGGTGGCTGCTGCCTTGGTGGGGTAGGGCTGGAGCTGGAGGGGCTAGAGCCAGAGCCCTGTGTGGGTTGGAGCTTCTCCCCTGGTGCAATCGTGGTTTCCACCCTGCTGGAGAGTGGGGCTGGGGACTAAGGGGTTGGAGCTGCAGCCCTGAGCAAGCTCAGCTTGTCTCTGAAGGGATGGCAGTTCCTGCCCTGTTGAGTAGGTGGGTGGAGACAGATTTTAATCCTATATCAGCCAGATTCTGAAGACTCTGTTCCACTGGCAACACTAGGACTGCTGTCCAGGACATGGAACCCTCTCCTTCTTTAATTATATTTTTCCTACCACAAATCTTCCTTTGATTGGAGAGAACTTAGCTCTAGGCATCTTCTATATCCTTGGTTCTTGGTTTCAACACTCATGATGAGCAAACTCTTGTAGCAGTCATACTTTTGTGGACTTGGGTCCTTGGGTGGAGTGGTTCTCCAAGAGTAGTACTAGGGTTCCCTAAGTTATGAATCTTTCAGCAATTATCACTGCTTATCTCTCCAGAGTCTAGTTCTCAGAGGGAAGACTTTGAAGAAGTGACGTGATCAAATTTTTTTATAGAATTCTTAGTCACTAATATTGGACACGCACTGTGTGCCAGATGCCATTCTAAAGCACTTTACATATATCAACTCATTTAATTTGCAATAATCCTATGATGAAGGTACAATTTTTATGCCCGTTTTCACTTGAAAAAACACACAAAACCCATAACCAGATAAGAGATGTTAAGTGTTTTGCCTGAGATCGTGTACCTAGAAGTGGGATAAGAAGTCTAGAACCAGAGCCCGCACTGTAACCATTATGCATTCAACCTCGTTTAGACTGCAGTGTGGAGGAAGATTGTAGGTTGCCAGACTGGAGTCAGGGAGACCAGTCAGTAATGATTGCAAAAAGCCACATGGTGACTGGGACAGAGATTAGGGAATCTGGAATGGAGAGAATCTGAGTATTGGATGGTAATTAAATGGTCAACTCCATAGGATTTCATGTTGTAGAGCCCTGCCCTCCTCCCTTGAGCCCCACCGCTTCCTGGCTTACTTCCAATGGTAGTATCCGTATCTCTTACTTCCAATGGTAGTATCCGTATCTTTTTGGCGGAAGTCTTTCTCTGAGGCTGGGAAACTTCCTGTGGGTAAGACAGGATGTAAGTGCCAGGGAATTAACACCCCCCAGGAGTGCCCTCCACCAACAAATGGTGTTGTGACTCTGAGGCTTGTTTCTACATCATTTCCTCAAGTTTCCATGTGGAATTAAACTCCAATTGCCCACAATACAGTTGACTTGATAAACACATCCATGGTTGATTTCCTTTTCTTCCCTGTCTCACTTCCTCATTTCCTTTACCTTGGGTTTCCTGCACCTTCCAAAGAAACTACTTGCATTTAAATCCTTGTCTTGGGGTTTGCTTTTGGAAGAACCCAAAAAGAAGACAGAGGCAGATGATTATGCAGAGTAAAGGAGATGTAAGAGTCAAAGATACTCCCAAAGGATTAGGTGTCTGGTTTGGGTGACATCCTCTGAAACCTGGAACTCTGGGACAGGAGTGCATTTGAGTGGGAATGGGAGGAGATAATGAGTTATGCTTATGACCTGGTGAATCTGAGATGCCTGTGAAACATTTTGGAAGGGATGCCCCACAGGAAGTTGGCTCTGTGGGTCTGGTGCTAAGGAGAAAGTTCTGGGTGGAAGAGAACCTGTGTTAGAATCATCAGAGTCATTCATGACTCACCTCAAGGTGTGGGCGTGCCTGTGTCTTTACCATCTCCTGAATCATGTCTGATCTTTTCTCCCCAGCTCCTACCCAGACGGAAGGAGAGAATGTGGAGGTGTTTATGTGGGTGGGAGCCGAGAAAGTGTTCATTAGAGGGAAGAGAGAGGAAGCACGTTTATATTGAGGGAGCATTTATTGAACTTTTGTCAGCAGATGCAAGCAAATCGCTGATACATTTCAAAAAAAAGTGTGGAAGGTTTTCCTTGCCCTGCAGGAAGTGTTTTTTTTTTAATAAGTCATGTGGTCAGGGGTGTCAGTGTAATTTCTCTCAGCTGGTGCTGCAGACACTCTGAGAGTCCATTGGAGAAATCATTCAGGCTTCCTAAGGCCAGCATGGACATATCACCATGCTTTCTTTGCATCCTATACTCTCAAAGTAGAACGTATCTTTGAAGAGGTCTGGTCTACCATCCTACCTGACAAATGCTGGGATCCTTCCGTTGAATTTCTAACTGGAGGTTGCTGTTGAGCTTAGATTCCCTGGGCAATGAGGAGCTGATTTCTTTGCAAGGAAGACCATCTGCATGGTTTAACAAGCTTCCATTGTTATATAGTTCTTTTTCTGAAGCTGAACTATGCCTCTCCATCATTTCCACTCATGGGTTCTAATGTTTCTCCCGCACAAATGCCCCACTGACCTCCTCTCCTCCCTGTAAGAAACCTTGTAAAGAGCTAAAGGTAGTGGCTTGCCAGGCTCACTTGAGTCTTCTCTTGTTCGGACTGAACTTGCTTTTGGTCATCTTGTTCCCAAAGCTAGGGACTCACTCCTTCCTAGGTAACCGTCAACCAGAGTCAAGAGCTCAAGGCCAGAGAGTGACAACCTGGAATGTGTAGGCTGCCACGTGGGCTGCTCAACCCTAGGGGGCACCATTCCTATTGCAGACATCCTGCACCATCATACCTGGCTGCCTTGAGGATGGGCTTCGACCTCTTCTCAGCAACTTTGCAGAAACACACAGCTGCTTGTCTGATAGAGAGATAGTTATGGAAAGATAGAGAGAAGGCCTAGAAAATCAAAAGGAATGATCCTATGTCCAACGTGTCTCTTAGGCTAGGAGACTGGTGGTCACCAACTCAACAAGTCTTACTGAGTTTGCCTCCTTCTAAATACACCCATATCCTCCTACCTGTCTCTGTCTCCCCTGTTGCCATTCCATCCAGTTCACCATCGTCTGGATTATTCAACAACCTCCCCTCCACGCCTTCCAATCCATTCTCCATATAGCAGCTGGAGTTATCTTCCTAAAATTCAAATTCATTATGTCTTTTCCCTGTTTAGAATTTTTCAGGGGCTTCCCAATGTTCTTAGGCCAAAGACCCACATTTTCCACAAGGCATTGCATGATCTTGGGCCCCGTTCTTCTGCCGAGCTTTTCCCCAGCTGAGGAGCCGTGGTGTTTGGATGGCTGCAGTAGTAGTTATTGGGAGGTTTTTCCCCAGCTGAGGGGCCGTGGTGTTTGGATGGGTGCAGTAGTAGTTACTGGGAGGTTTTTCCCCAGCTGAGGGGCCGTGGTGTTTGGATGGCTGCAGTAGTAGTTATTGGGAGGTTTTTCCCCAGCCGAGGGGCCGTGGTGTTTGGATGGGTGCAGTAGTGTTATTGGGAGGTTTTCCCCAGCTGAGGGGCCGTGGTGTTTGCATGGGTGCAGTAGTAGTTATTGGGAGGTTTTAGAACAGGGTTTCTCAACCTCAGCAGTACCGGCATTTGGAGCCGGGTAATTCTTTGTTGCGGGCGGTTGTCCTGTGCATTGCAGAATGTTGAGAAATATCCCTGGGCTCTACCATTAGATGCCATTAGCACCTCTTCTCCCCATTGGTGACAATCAAAAATGCTTCCAGACGTTGTCAGATGTTGCCTGGGGACAAAATAACTCCCGGTTGAGAAACGTTGCTTTAGAGCAAGACCCGGATGAGTCCACTCCCAGCTCTGCCTCTTGCTGGTTGTCTGATCTTTGGGAGGTCACTTAACCGTTTTGTGCCTCCGTTTCCTCACCTATAAAATGCGGTTACTAACAGGAGCTACTACATGGGGATATGACGATCAAACCAGATCATTCGCATCTAGCGCTTGGCAACATAGCGCCAAGAGTATTATGTGTCCCGTAAATACGCGCCGGTTATTATTACTGCTGTTATTGGTTTTCTCAACATTCCCACCCTAACCCACTTCGAGGGTGGGTTGATGTTGAAGAGAAAAGTTCTTCTGATACAACGGCCACCTGCCCCCCCCCAATAAAAAACGGCAGCTTCTTCCCAAGCCAGGGAAGAAATCAACCTGACCCCCCCCCCCTTTTTTTTTTTTCTCTGAAAAGTCGGTTTCCTGAGGCAATGAGCATAATGGGCTTTTCTCCTTTCCAGGGGACGGTTTAATCTTTTGGAGACAGGTGAATATGAGCTGCCGTAATCCTGCAATGCTACCAGGAGAGTTGGGGAGAGGGAGAGAATTTCAATAGTGCCTTAGAGACTCTTAGGGTGTTTCAACAATAGCACTTTGAGGCTTGAACCCCCCCACCCCCACCCCGGGACGCATTCCTGGAAATAACAACTTGGGCTGATAGGAGGGAATTTTATGGGTGGAAAGGGGGAAGGTCCTGTCTTTCCCAGGGTCATGTTCAATTCCGCCTAGCAGGCAGGTAGGTGGAATTATTTTTATTTATAGATTGGGAAACTGAGGTTCAGAGAGAGAAAGGCATCTGCCCAAGGATGCACTGTGAGTTAGTGCTGGTGACAGGTTTTTCAAAAATCTTGAAGTATGATTGACTTACAGTGTTATAATATATATATACTAATATTCCTTTGTCTCTCCAGACCCTCTCTCTGCGCTCCTCCCCCTGCTCTGAGCCCTGGGAGGCCAACCTTTAGGGACTGCATCAATGAATGGCTCCCTTACAGTTTGGATCCTTGTTGGGTTTGGCCAATGGGGAAGCAGCAGTAGGAGCTCCAAGGGTGGGAGGAGAGAGAGGTCAAACTAACTTCCGTTCCTTTTCCTCCCTCCCTAGAGGCCCCTGCTAAGTTCCAGCCATTGTGTCTGGCTTTTGGTAACTGCTTCTCCCTTTCCCCTTTCAGACCGCCGAGTGGTGACTCCAGAATACCGCGTGAGCCCTTGTTGGTTTCCACGAGCCTTTATCAATAAGAGGCGTTATTAAATTCATCTCAGTTACCATGTATGCCTTTGGATTTCTGCTGAGTCTCTCTTCAGGGAGCCCAGAAGAAGAGGGCAAAGTCCAGGCTTTACCTCCCCCAGGCTCTGGGGCTTCTGATGGACCATGTTCTGTTCATCTCTTGAGTTCTCACTACAGCGCAGAGCACAGAGTAGGTGCTCAGTGAATGTTTACTGACTGGAATTAATGGGATTTATAATTAAGACAGAAAGGAGAAGTCAGAGCAGTGAGCTCTGCCTCCCTGAGCTCGCCAATATGTGCCAATGCTGTGGGCATCAGAAGGACGTATTGGTAAGTGGCAGGAGATGTGGATGGATTCTGTGATCTAGCTGTGCAGTCTTACCCTCAGGGTCCTATTGGGTTTATGGAAAGTCCAATAGGGAGTTTGGTGACCCATTGTGACATGTTTGCAAAGAGCAGCATCTTAGTGGAGACCCTGGAGATGAGGGGAGTGTGAAAAGCTCAGAGAGAGGAAGCTACCTATCCAAGGTCACACAGCTAGAAGCACAGAGTGAGCCCAAAGCTGGTGACCTAATCACTGTGACAGCCATCACCTACTGGGCACTTACTGTGGCCACATGCTCTGCTTAGCTTATCTCGGTTTTCACAAAAATCTCACAAGGAAGGTCTCATCAGCTCTTTTCACAGGTGGTGAAACTGAGCCTCAGAGAGGTAAACGGATTCATCCAAGGTCACATAGCTAAGAAGACACATAGCTGGGATTCAAAGCTGACTGTATAACTACAGTCTTCTACTTCAGTTTGCTCTTTGTGACCACTAGCGTCTAAATCTACTTCCCTAGGATTTATTTTCTTTTAAGAGTTCTTGCCAAGTCTCAAAAACAGGTTGGGGTTCAAAGAGAAAGAAAGGAGAAAAGTAAGTAAATTGTAAAATTTGGGGGTAATTTTAATTTTTGAGCAGTAGGCAAAGACTGGCCAGGTCTGGGCAGCTCTGGCCTCTGCCTGGTTCCCCTGTTACATCACAGGGGGATGGTTAGGAGGGCCCCAGGGCATGGGCAGAGTAGGAGCTAGGGCAGACAGAGCCCACCCAGGTGTCTGGGCCATGGCAGGGCAGGTCCTACGTGGTTTGTGGGGAGCTACAAAGACCCTTCTTCCTGCTAAGAAGCCAAAGCTCCCGGGCCACAGATCCAACAAGGGATTCTAGAGTTTTAGAGTCTTTCATTTGTTAATTAATTAATTCATTCATTCAATTAAGATCGAACGCCTCCTTTTTGACAGAACTGGAGATGCACTGGTGAGCAAAATGCCTTGGCACTTGTCCTTGTGGGGTGGAGAGTCTTCAGGGGGTGGGGACATTACTTGAGCTAACATGATCGTGTACTTTGAGAGTCATGAGAGGGGAAGCAGAAAAAGTGGCCCCTAGGAGGTGATATTTAACTTGAGACCTGAATTCAAGATATAAGAGCCAGTGGGAGGAGAACATGCAAAGGTCAGTGACCCAGGAGGAAGTTGAAGAACCTGGTCATCGCATAGGCAACTGGGAGCCACTAGAGGTTTTAGAGCAACCTTGATGAGAACTGGAGGCCAGACATGGCTGCATGATGGAGGGCTACTTGGAAGAGGTGGCACTGGAGGCAAGAGAGTCCATGAAGACACTGCAGAGAGGTTTGGGTTGGTGATGATGCCGATCTAGATGGACACAAGGGGAGCAACTGGATGGACATGAGGAATTTTTCGAAGATAGAGGTTATTGAACAGGGACTGGTAGAGAAGGGCTAATTAAGAGTGACCCTTTAGAATTAGTTGTCTTGTCATTTTCCATACTCTTGTACCCTAAATGTCAAAGCTACATCCCAAATTTCAGACAACAAACCAGATTCCACTACTCACTCTGCCTCTAGTCCCTGTGCTCTGAGGGCCCCCATCCTTTACCCACCCTGTGACCCTAACTGCAGCACTATTCATTCAAAAAATATTTATTGAGCACCTACTACATGCCAGGTACTGTTCTAGCTGCTGGGAATCACAGCAGTGAACAAATCAGACAAGGTCCCTACCCTCCTGAGTGCTAACGTTTTAATGGGGAAGACAAATCATCTACAGATGAAAGAAGAAGGTAATTTCAGAGATGAGTGCTATGAAAGCAGTAAATAAAATAGGATGATGTGACATAGAGCGACTGGGCTGGCCAGACGGGGTGATAGAAGGAGGTGTCTCCAGCGGGGCATCATGATGTGGAGTCCTGGAGAGAGCTGAGGTGGGGCTGTGGAGGAGGTCATTCCTGGTGGGGAGAGCCCGCGCATTCGAGGGCTGAAAGGCGAGTGGCATTTGATGGGGTGAAGTCAGGGCAGCCTTCCGTGGCTTGAGCGCATGAACCATGTAGACCTTAGCAAGGAGTTTTGCTTTTATTTTAGGTTCAGTTTCACTGCTGTAGCAAGAACAGATAGTAGGGGGCAGGAGCAGAAGTAGGGAGACCATTTGGGAGGCTCTCTTGCTAGTCTAGGCAAGAGAGGACGGTGGCGTGGACAACTGTGGAGACCCTGGAGTGGAGAACCCAGCGGGCAGGTGTACGGATTACATATGGGGAATTGTGGGGGGAAGTAAGGGATCCTCTTGGTCATAGACAAGCTGCTGGGATCACTTGTCTGGAGTCCTTGGCATTTGTCCTTTACCCACCTTTGGTTCCCTGGCCACCATCTCGCTGTGAGCAATGGAATAGCATGACGTATCTCATGTTGGCCGCCAGGTGCTCTGCCTCTCTCTAGACCGTCTGTTTCTTCTTCTGTTCAAGGCTGAAGTCTTCTTCCCAAGACTGGGCCATTTTGCTCCAAGATGGGCATCCCTTACCCTTGTTCCCAGGATATTCATGCCTCTTATTTTCATTCTCCAAAGAATTTGGCAAAAATATCCATGGGGTCTCAAGCTTTCCTTGCTATTCTTTCACAGCCAACGTGATTAAATGGGGGAGGATGGGGATTATTATAAGTCGGGACCCAGAGAGACCTGAAGAGTCCCTCTGGCTGATAGAGCTCCCCAGTCATCTACCACCGTGCCTGAAATTCCACTATTACTGAGTCTCCTCTTCAGGTTAATCACGGTTCTCTTCAAATGCAAATGTGGCCGGGATGGGCATCTCACATTAGTCTCAACCTACATATCAGTGGCTTTGTCATCCCTACTACAAGGAAATCAGCCAGGCTGAAAGTTTGATAACTGGGGATGGTTTAAAGGGCACAGGGATTTTTGAAGCCAGAAAGATGTACCTTGGAGTCTTATCTTTGCCACTTATCAGCTGTCTGACCTTGGAAAATTTCTTAATTTCCTTGACTCTCAGCTTTCTTTGTAGAGGCTACCAAATGTCAGCCCCTCTATCATAAAACTTTCTCTCCCCTTTAGGCTTGGAGGAGGGCTGGCCAGTCTGACTGTGTCCGTCCCTCCGTGATTAAGGTCCGCAGTCAGCCCAGCTGCTTGATGGAATCAGAGCCGGCTGATTAGCAGGGCACACTTTGGCCTCAGGTTAATGGATGAGTCCATGCTGTGGCTACAGAGTAATTACCAGTTAAAAGGTCCAAGACCAGGGCTCCATGGTCTTGGGGAGGTCTGACCCCACTCAAATGCAGAATCGGGAAAACCGTCTTATACCAGCCAGCAGCCCAGAGCTAAGGTGAGGGTCCAGGACCCACTGAGTGTGGCCCGAGGGCTCCATGTTCAGCCTCAAGTTGGCCAGATGGGTTTTACTTGTCTCAAGGGAGGCAGCTGAGAGGTGTGGCAAGAGCAGCTTTTCGGGGGTCAGACAGACTTGGGGGGAATTCCAGCCATGCCATCTATTCCCCCTTGGAGGCTGGACCAGGCATTTAAACTCTGTGCTTTCATGTCCTCATCTATGAAGTGAAGTTAAAAATGCCTGTCTCCTGGGGAGTGCGGAGCTCACTCAGGGCTGGTGGCCCCTGGTGCCGGCACAGGGGCACTCCTCCCCTTCCTGGGAGTGTGTCCCTTGTTGGTCAAGGATTCTCTGCCCAGACTGTTCCTGACAACTGATTGACTTTTCAAGTCTTAACTGAGACCTGTTCTGCGCCAAGTATGCTGCCAGGGGAAGGGATAAGACACTATCCCCAAATTCAAGGAGCTTGTGGTCTTGAATATGGATGGGGACAGTGACTGCTGGAATGATGAGAGAGAAACAGAAGGAGTGCAGAAACCCTGAACAGGAGCCCTTGACCGAGAGTGCAAGGCAGGGATGCTTCCTGGAAGGGGTGACACTAACCCTGGTGCTGTGGGTAGAGATGCATGAAAGTAACATTTCAGCCTCTGAGAACGATCGATGCACAGGTCCAGAAGAGAGGGAGTGAGGCAGGTTTGTGGATGGAAATGACAAGCGTTCAGTGCCTGAGACACTGCTGCATGAGGGAGTTCATGACTCAGTGACTTAGTTAATAGGGGAAGCAGTGAATGGGGGAATGAGTGATTGAATTTGTGACTGAAAGAATGAAGGCCCGAATGGAGGTAGGAGTGAGTGAATGAGCAATTCGGAGAATGAGTGAATACATTACTGCTTTGCTCTGATGTCACTGTTTCCTTACTGGAAATTAACAGTCTCCCCTCTCCCACCCACAGACTCCATCATCCTTTCCCTCCACTGCTTAGGGTTTTTTTTTTTCATAACACTCAACCCCTGTACATATATATAATTTCCTGATTTATTATAAATATTATTTATTGCCTGTGCCTCCCCTCTTATCTACCAGGGCAGGAATATTTTTTTTAATTTTTATTGATATATATTTTGCTTTTAAATGTTTGCAAATTATTTTATTTTAGTTTAGTTTTTTAACATCATTATTGGAGTATAATTGCTTTACAATATTGTGTTAGTTGCTGCTGTATAACAAAGTGAATCAGCTATACGTGTACATATATCCCCATATCCCCTCCCTCTTGCGTCTCCCTCGCACCCTCCCTATCCCACCCCTCTAGGTGGTCACAGAGCACCAAGCTGATCTCCCTGTGCCATGCAGCTGCTTCCCACTAGCTATCTATTTTACATTTGGTAGTGTATACACTTGTCCCAGGACACACTCCCATGTCCATGCCACTCTCTCACTTTGTCCCAGCTTACCCTTCCCCCTCTCCGTGTCCTCAGGTCCATTCTCTATGTCTGTGTCTTTATTCCTGTCCTGGCCCTAGGTTCATCAAAACATTTTTTTTTTCAGATTCCATATATATGTGTTAGCATATGGTATTTGTTCTTTTCTTTCTGACTTACTTCACTCTGTATGACAGACTCTAGGTCCATCCACCTCACTACAAATAACTCAATTTCATTTCTTTTTATGGCTGAGTAATATTCCATTGTATATACATGCCACATCTTCTTTATCCATTCATCTGTCGATGGACACTTAGGTTGCTTCCATGACCTAGCTATTGTAAATAGTGCTGCAATGAATATTGTGGTACATGACTTTTTGAATTACGGTTTTCTCTGGATATATGCCCAGTAGTGGGATTGCTAGGTCATATGGTAGTTCTATTTTTAGTTTTTTAAGGAACCTCCATACTGTTCTCCATAGTGGCTTATCAATTTACATTCCCACCAACAGTGCAGGAGGGTTCCCTTTTCTCCACACCCTCTCCATCATTTATTGTTTGTAGATTTTTTGATGATGGCCATGCTGACTGGTGTGAGATGATATCTCATTGGAGTTTTGATTTGCATTTCTCTAATGATTAGTGATGTTGAGCATCCTTTCATGTGTTTGTTGGCAATCTGGATATCTTCTTTGGAGAAATGTCTATTTAGGTTTCCCCCATTTTTGGATTGGGTTGTTTGTTTTTTTGTTATTGAGCTGCATGAGCTGCTTGTATATTTTGGAGATTAATCCTTTGTCAGTTGCTTCATTTGCAAATATTTTCTCCCATACTGAGGGTTGTCTTTTCGTCTTGTTTATGGTTTCTTTTGATGTGCAAAAGCTTTTAAGTTTCATTAGGTCCCATTTGTTTGTTTTTGTTTTTATTTCCATTTCTCTAGGAGGTGGGTCAAAAAGGATCTTGCTGTGATTTATGTCATAGAGTGTTCAGGGCAGGAATTTTTTTTTTATCAGTTTTGTTCACTTTTGTGTCTTTGGTACAGTGCCCCGGCACATAGTAGGTGCTCAATAAATGCTTGTGGAATGAATGAATTTCATGAGAAGAGAGTGAGGGCATGAGGGAGAGAATTTCCAGAGCCCGAGCTTCTGGGTCCCCTCCTCAGTCCCCACAGCCATGCTCCAGGGAATGGATGCACCCAGCCCCCTTCCTTCTAGATCTTCCTTTGAAAAACTCAGCAGCCCTGGTGCCTGGATCCTCAGAGATGCTACCCTGGGTCCATCAGGCACCGTGCCAGAGTTGACCTTGTAGGGGAGGGCAGGGAAGGATGGAGGGAGGTGGTAGGAGGAAGGGAGGGATGGAGGGAGGTGGGCGGAAGGCGGGAGCTGCTGGTGAAAGCCATTCTGTCTCCTCCAGCCACCTCAGCGGTGACCACTTGTCAGAAGAACCGGCAGGGGGATAAAATGACCAAAAAAATCAGGTCCAATTTATCACCTTCAAATTGTGTTCAACAAGAGACCAGAGCTACTTGGTTTTAAGGAAGCTCCCTGTTCCCCCCACACAGAGCAAACACCACTAAATGTCTCTCCAACCGCACAGCTGAGTGTTGGCAACGTGGCTGCCAATTAAAGGGTTCCTTGCCATGGGGGCTGATCCACAGTGGCTGTTGAGGGGGGCAGCGGAGAGAATGGAATCGTTAAAATGGGAGAACAAAGCGGGTGGGACGAGCTCAAAAGGGATTAAGGCACAGAGAAAAATGCTGCCTTTCTGGGGCATTTATGCCCAGGGTTGGCCTGGGTGCTTCTGGAAGAAATGACTTCTGGCCTAGGTAGATGGTAAGGGCTAGATGCCAGGTGGATCTGGGATGCACCTACATGGAAGGCTTTCAGGAGGACCCCAAATATCTTCATGACTACTGAGCCCCTTTCTTCTCAGTTCACCAGCTTGTAGGGTGGAATGGTTGCAATGATTTCCCAACCTTGTCGATCCAAGCTTTGCCCCAATCCAATGCTTCAGTTGGCTCTTCTGCCGTCACCTGAAAGGTCTGACGACCACTGCTTACATTGCCTCCCATGACAGGGAGATCTTTCCCTCCTGCAGCAGCAGCCCCTCTCCCACCTTGGTGTAACCCTGACTTCTACAGGGTCCTTTATGATGACACAGAGTCTGAGTTTACTGTGCACTTACTATGTGCAGGCTCCACTCCAGGAGTTTTGTGGAAACTGATTCATTTACTCTGTTCAGCTTGCCCTACTTTCCTCTTTGCTCTCACTCTCCAGCCATCTAACTCCTCCCCTTCAGGGCCTTAGCACAGACTTTTCCTTAGCACAGGAGCACCTCTCTACCTCCCTCACAGAGTGTTGTCGGGTGAAACGGGATGATGAACGTGAAAGCACCTGGTACCTGGCTGTCCATAGTGAGGGCCCAGCAAATGACAGCATTTTTATTGTCCTCACCCAGTACCAGCTTCAGCTGACTATGAAATAAAGTATTTTTTTCTCAGAGGTTCAGAGTTGTAACATTTCTTTCACTATCCACCTGGATGCTTATTCTCCATCTCTCAAGGTTTTAAGAGTATCCAAGATCTATGGGTGTGGTAAGAAAGTGTCATCACATCCTGGCTTAATTAAAGGGCAACATTATCATCCATTGTCATCACCACTACCACCACCACCATCACCATCATCACTACCATCAACCTCATCATTGTCAACATTATCACCACCAACAACAACTCCATCATCACCATCGTCATCATCAACACCTTTATCATCAGTGCCACCATCACCATCATCACCACCATTGCCAACATTATCATTGTCAACATCAACACCACCTCCATCATCACCATTATCATTATCACCATTAGCATCACCACCACCACCATCATTGTCATCATCACTACCATCATCATTACCACCATTATCTCTGTCAACATCATCACAAACACTACCACCTCCATCATCATCACCATCATCACTACCACCACCATCATTGTCAACATCATCACTGCCACGACCACCACCATCACCACCACCACCACCATCATCACCATCTTTATCACCTTCATCATCATTAAAGGCTACTATATTTAAAGCCACCTATTTTATACCAGGCATTCTATCGGTTGCTTTATGTTTTCTCTAATCTTCCAAATGACCTTTCCAGTCGAGGAAACTAAGGCTTAGAGAAGCAAAATAGCTCACCCAAGTTTGCATAGCAACTAAAACGTCCCAGTCTGGATCTGAGCCCATGTTTGGGTGACTTTATAGCCCAGGTGCTTTTTATCCAGCCCCTGGTCCATGCACCTTCAGTTTCCTGTTCCTTCTACCAGCTTGAAAAGATGCCTCTATGAAATCCTGACTATACATCTGACTGTGATGCATTCCAGACAACTGTAACAAATCTAGGTGTAATTTAGAGTTGGCTTCTACAGAACTTGCAGTTATCTCTTACTTCTAAATCTTTTTCATATAAACTTCTCTTCCCCTGTATTTCTTCCATCTTGGGCTTAGGCCATTGGCTTTGGGATCAAAGTGCAAAAATTTTACATCCATCTTTATGTATCAAGTGCTGCCCACCTTCTGGAGCCTGTCTTACTCCCAAACTGGAGCCATCTGAGCCCCACCTATGACTTCGTCCTGCCACAAGGGCTAGGACTGTCCCTGACATGAGGTAAGAGAGGCCCCATCCTCACGCTCCGGGATTGAGCCCCACTCCCTCCACTTCCATTCTGGCCCGGATCTGAGGGGTCCTGTTTTATATCCCAAGTCATGTTTCTATTTGGTACCTTCTGCTTACCCAAGCCCTTCAGTTGAAGCCCAGGTCTTGCTACTGCTGGCCTTCATGACTGTCCCTCTTCACCCCAAGACTTGGTGGTTGAGGCCAGGACTTAGTTGGAAGGTCACCTCATCTATGAAGGTTTTCCTGGCCCCAATGGTAGAACTGGCCCCATTCTCCTTTGTCACCTGCAACACTGAACAGTTTCCATCATAGCACTCACATCTCCATGCCTTCATTTCTCTGACTCCCCCTACAAACTGTGAAATGAGACAATTTCAAGCTGGCTTCTTCGAGTCCCACCTTCATCCAAGATTGATACTTTTCTTTCAGTTCATGATCATTCCATGAGATGCCCAAGGCCTCCATCCTCTGCTCTGGGGACCTTGTAAGTGTCAAATACTTGGGACCATGGATGGTTTTCAGGAGATGGACCAATTAGAGGCATAGTCTGCAGGGCACAGACTAATGTCACTGTGAGCTAGATGACCAGTGATGGGGCTGATCCCGGGCCAGTGGGGTCCCTCGGGTGCTCCTGAGTTGGTTGGTGTTCCTGTGGCCTCTGTCACCTTAGGTACAAGGTCCTTTTCTTCCTCTAAGCAATCTCCACACCACCCTCTCTGGTCCTCATGGTCCCTTCTCTCCCTTTCTTCATTCTTCTGTCTTCTACGTGGTTGCTGCCATCAGAAAATCTAGTTCTGCTGGTGTACGTCTGACGCTTTTCGCCTTTGGCAATGTTCACAGAAATTTTTGTTTTACATTCCACAGAGGATGATTTATACCTACCTGTGCAGCCAGGGGATGGGGGCAGTGGAGAGACCCTCGGCATCCAATTGAAAGAATTTGGGGGCCTCAGAGTCTGGGAGAAAGCACAGGGATTAATATGTACAAGCATTCCCTACCACACTGCATTTCCCATAAGACCAAGGATTTGGTCTCATTTATCTTTCTCCCCACAGCACTTAACCTGGTGTGGGGCCCACAACAGGTGCTCAGTGAATGCTGTGAGTGACGGAATGAATGCAGATCTAGGTTTCTGGCTCTGACTTCCACCTGCCACTTTTTCCGGATGCTGCTCCTAGGAATCTGGGGCCATGCTAACTCCTCGAAGGAAGCGTAGCTCAGAAAGTCTAAGGAACCCTCTCAAGTCACGTGAGAGGCCACCTGAGTCAAGACTGGTGGGCCTGGAAGTGAACTCTGATCTTTATAGCTGACGCTCCTTCTGTTCATCTGTCATCTCTCATTTTCCCTGAAAAAGCTGTGAGAGGGCTTCCCCGGTGGCGCAGTGGTTGAGAGTCCGCCTGCCGATGCAGGGGACACGGGTTCGTGCCCCGGTCTGGGAGGATCCCACATGCCGCGGAGCGGCTGGGCCCGTGAGCCATGGCCACTGAGCTTGCGCATCCGGAGCCTGTGCTCCGCAATAGGAGAGGCCACAACAGTGAGAGGCCCGCGTACTGCAAAAAAAAAAAAAAAAAAAAGAAGAAAAAAATAAGCTATGAGAACTATTCCATTTATACACTTTTTTTTTAAAATTCCTACTTGGATGCTTAGTTGTAATTCTTTAGGTTATTATTTAACCTGTCTGTACTTCTATTTCACCATCTATGAAATGAGGATAATGACAGTATCTATCTAAGGGTTATTGTGAATTATTAGATAATTTAATACATGTGCAACACACTTAGCTACAAGGCTTGAACATAATAGTATTATATAAGCATTATATGTGTTAGCCATTGTTATTATTTTTATTGTTAATGGTGGAGTAAGAGTATTTTAATGTGGTACACATTCTTTAAGACCCTATTCAAATGCTGCCTCTTCTATAAAGCTGCCCTCACCCAGGAGCCCTGGTCAGACTCAGTCTCTCTCCTCCTTCCCCCCGTCTGTTCTCTTTTACGGTATTTCTGTGTGCATCTCTCTCAATGGCCTGGTGTGTTTTGCTTACCCTTGGGACCCGACGTAGACAGTGGGTGCTCTGTAAATGCACAGTGAATTGTCCAGGGCCTGGAGAAATCATCTCCATTCTCCAAACCCTGGGGGCTCCTTGGGCTTTCTCCAGAAGTGTGAGGGTTAAGGAAACCATCCCTGGAAGATGCTGGAAGGTGGGCTGTTGGCTCCAGGAAAACCTGCTTCTGCCTCCGCTTCCAAGCCTGCATCATCGTTCCTGCCTCGCACTTAATGAGCACCCAAAGTGATTCTCTATTGCTTGTAATTCACCAAAATTGTTCTAACATTTGGAAGGCCCGGAAATTGACAGCCTCATACCCCAGTTTGCCTGTCTGTCTCAATGCCTTGTAGAAGGCTGAGCTGATTGCTTCTCCTGCAGTGATTATCCTGGAGCTTCAGACAACATCAGAGGAAACAAATGATTTGAAAGGTTAGAGACGGGCTGGAGGGGAGAAGGCAGGGAGGGGATTCAGGAAAACCTGGGCGAGCAGCTGCGTTTGAGGTGAGCTGGAGGCTGACCTGAGAATTGGGGAGAGGAAGATGGATGGGAGAACTACCTTCGCTTCTCAGAAAATCTCAGCGACTATTGGAAACTGAAGTGGCACAAGAGACAGCAAGTATGTCTCCTTAGGACCTTCTGGAATATTCGGACCTCACCTTATCGTTTTATAGAAGAAAAAAACTGAGGCCTGGGGGGCGAGGAAGGGGTTGACTTGGCAGAGTGAATGGCAAAGACAGATTGAAGTCAGATCTCCTGTCATCTCTAAAACAGACTTACAAATATCTCACTGTTGCTGAGAAGATTATAAATAGCATAGGTCAACACCGAACTGGGCTTGGCTCAGAGAAGGTGCCTTAGAAGGGGGTGCCTACCACAGGATCAAAGCCAGGACCATGCGAGCAGTGAGTCCAGCACAGGGTGGCTGCCCAAGGAGGGACACAAATAGAGGAGAAGACGTAGCCCCTCTCACCTGGAGGCACCAGCGGCTCTCAGGCGAGGACCAAGTCCTCCCAGCGCTGGGATCCTGTCTCAGATTTGTCTGCTGTTGCACTGAAGGTCAACCCCATCACCTAAGCCTGGTGCCCACCCCTTTCTGAGCCCGCAAAGAGCCCACTCCATCCTTCCTGTCTTGTTATCACCAATTCCTCTGTACGGGGGTGTTCCTGTGGCATACAAGCATGCCTTTTTTATCACCCTCTGCTTTCTGCATCATTTCTCTGCTCCCCTATAAACAAAGCTCTTGGAAAGAGTTGTTGGCGCTGGGCACTCCCTCAGCTCTCGTTCCCTCCTCAGTCCACTCCAGTCAGGCTATCGTCCACCTCCTTCTGCTGGGCCTGCTCATATCAAGGTCAAAAATGACCTATGGCTTGCCAAAGCCAAGGCCTACTCCGAGCATCACTGTGCTGAGCCCTCTGTGGAAATCAACGTCGGCACTCCCTAAACTCTTGGAACGTGTGCTTCTCTTGCACCCACTTCTGCCGGCCATCTGTCACCCCCTCACTCTTTTCTATGCTGCAGGCCCTGTCCTCAGCTTCTTCTCTTCTCTACCTGCACCTGCTCCCTAGATGATCTCATCAATGCTGTCAATTACATGCTGAAAGACTCTTGATTTTATATCCAGTTTTACATCTGATTTTATACTTTAAGCTTGAGCTTCTATAATGAGCTTTGGACCTTTATAGTCAAGTGTCTACTTGAGTCCATGAATGTGTCCATTGACTCCATTTCTGTCTCAAAATCTTTGCATTGCCTGGTTGCCACCCTGTGTTTTGGATTTCAACTCAAATGGCACTTTTTAGAGAGCCCTTTGCCACCGCCCTGGCTGAAACAGCCTCACAGGAATTCTTTGTTACATTAACTGACACTATCATCTTTATAACATGGTTCAATAACGGAAAGTTTTCTTCCTTCCTTCCCACTCTCTCTCCCCTCTCCCCCTCCTCCCTCCCACCACCCTCCCTCCTCCCTCTCTCCTCTCTTTTTCTTTCTTCCTCCGTTCCCTCCTCCTTTCTTTCTTTCTTTCCTTCTTTGTCTTTCTTTCTTTTTTCCAAAGTCATCTAGCTACTAAGTGGCAAAAGCAGGATTTGAACTCAGTACATCTGCCTTCCAAGGCTGCATTCTTCTACCTCACTGTAACTCCCTTTATTAGCATATCACAAGCCTTTATAGTAATTAAATTATTCTAATTTTGTCCCTTTAAAATTTGTAATTATGCAACTACCATTCAGAATGTCAATCAATGTAAAGGTACCAGTGTTTCTGAATTGAGTTAATATAATTATGACTTAAAAAAATGAGTCTTAATAGACTGTCAGCTCCTTAAGGGCAGACACAATGCCTTAACCCTACCCATTTCTGCATCTCATCATCTAGACAAGGGCTTGCACAGAGTAGGTTTACTAATGAGTGACTGCTACAATAATGTTGTATAATGAACATCCCTAAATGTCAGTAACTTATAACAACAAACATTTTTTCTTTGTCTCATGAAGGTCAACTGTGGTTTAGCGGATCTAGGCTGGGTTTCACTGGGTGACTCTGTTCTAAACTATGGCCGGCTGGGCTGGGCTCCAGATGGTGGGTTTGCCTTGGGGGCTAAGCTGAAGGACAACAGCTATCTGAGAAACTGTCTCATGACAGATCACCAGACCACAAGGGTCCAGCCAACCCACCAAGATATGTAAGGCTCTGCTTGCATCACACCTTCTGACATTCCATTGGCCAATGCAAGTCACATGCCCAGCCCAACATCAGCTGGCAGGGAGGGGGAAGAGAGTGACTATTTACTGAACACTAACCTGCACTATGACCTAGACCTTCATGAAGGTTGACCTAAGCTTTGGGGCCCGACTTTAGGTAAAGAGCTCTCTTCTTCCTGGGCCAGACACCCTGAGACTAATGCCTTTGATTCTTGAGAATCTGAGGATCACAAGTCAGAAGCCACTTAGCAAGACAGTCTCAAAGGACCCTCTCAGGACCATGTTTGGTGAGTGCCCTGCCTGTGTCCATGGGATCTCCTGGCTTGTACCTAAGGGCAGCCCAGGGCTAGGAGAAGAACATGAGTCTAGTGTCAGGGAGACTGAATCCTCCACATAACAGAGAATCTAGATTCTCATCTAAGGGCCTCATGCCTGGCTTTGCTCCTTGGCTGACCTCACCTCCCTTTATCTTCTCCCCTGTCCCCCTCCTCCTGGACTTCCTCTGGTTTCTGGCACACAGCGAGCTCTCCTTCCTGCCTCAGCTTTCTACTTGCTGTTCTCTTTGCTCAGAAGGTCCTCACCTGAGATATTCACATGGCTGGTTCCTTCTTACCCTCCAGATTCCAGCTCAATTTTCATCTGTTCACAGAAGTCTTTCCTAACCAACTGATTGAAAATAGCACCCCCATCGCTCTCTCTTACCACCTGGATTTGTTTTCTTTACTGCCTTTGCCATTATCCAAAATAATATTTTTTCTTATTTATTATCTGTCTGCTTCTAGAAAAGAAATCCCATGAGGGGAAGGATCAAATCTGATTCAGAGCTGTTTTCGGAGGCTAGAATATCCATAGAAGGTGCTGAATAATTTGTTGAATGAATGAACACACGAATTAGCTGGATAACCTTGTGCAAATGACTCTGTAAACTCAGTCTCTTTTTCTGTAAAATGGGACCACTACAGCAGGCATTGGTAATTGACAGGATTTGGGGGTAATGCATGTACAGTGTTCAGCATGGTTCTAGGTACATAGTAGGGGCTTGAAGTGGAAGCTCCTGAAATAATAATAATAATAATTATCTAAGCCCAGGGCTTTTTCTGCTACCTGCTCCAGCCCTGAAGCTTTTTATTTTTCCCAGGGCTTTTCCTGGCTGGTCTTGGCAGTCCCCATCTCCCCACCGTCCAGGAGCCAGGGAGGCCAAGAACATGGCTGAGGCAATGAAGGGAAATGGGATTGGAAAGGATACTTAATTCTCAGGAATTGTCCCCAAACCTAGAAACGACATGCTAAATCACAGTCCTTCCCATAACTCACAGTCTATCTCCATGGAAATGGGCACCACATGGAGTTAATTAGTAGAACAACAAAACAATCAATTAGTTCCTTAATTAGTTTTACTAAGAAATGATAACAAACAAACACAAACACTATTCCAACTAATGCCTGAGCCACAGGGATAGTTTAATGGCCTTGGGAAGCCAGCTCAGACACCCGCAGCTGAGAGCGGAGATTTAGTCCCCTGATATTGACAGGTTCCCGGGTCTCTGTCCAGCCTGTGCGTTTCATCTTTATGATCAATTATTTACAATGTCTGAACACAGCTGAGGGGTCGTCTGGGAGCTTTTCTTTCTAGATAGGGAAAAATATGCAATAACTCAAATCATATGAAGCCACCAGGCTCTGGAATGGTCATTCCCCGAATCATTTATTGGACAAATATTTACTGAGTATTTGTTAGGTGCCAGGCACAGGGTAGAGAGGGCGGTAAGAAGTGATTGCCTGAGGGGCTCACTTTGGAGGGGGATGTGGGAGGGGAGGGCAAATCAGAGGAGTAAGTCAACACCATTGTCACACATCTAGTTAAACGCTGGGCTAGGGGCTCCAGAGCACAGGGGTGGGACTGGGGGTTGTGAGAGGGCTGGGAGGGATCTGGAAAGGCTTTAAGGAGGAGGTAGGTGGTGGCTGAGCCTCCAGGGGTGAATAAAAGGAAGATCCTTCTCAACAGGTAGACTGGTCCAGTGGAAGGAGCACAAGGCTGGGATTTGGAAGACCTAGACTCTCCAGGCTTAAGGCTGCATCAAAATCCATATGGTTCCCCACCTGCAAAATGGAGAGAATGATACCCAAGTTTCTCCTCTCAAAGGGTTGTTATGAGGATCAAATAGATGGAGAAGCTTCTTATAAATCACAAGAAGTTTCCCACAACCAGACAGAAGCTCTGAACAGAACACTGGAGGTGAGAGGGGGTCCTAGAGATGCTCCTCCTTCCTGAGGGATCTACGAAGGAAAGGGCCATTCCAGGAACACCTGGGACATATCTATATCTACATCTATGTCTCTATATATCTATATCTATATCCATCTGCGCATGTGTATAAAGCATACATATATGTATGTATGTACCTAGCATACATGAATATCTATCATCTACCTACTTATCTATCAACTATAAAGGAAAATCCATTTTTAAGAGATAGTGCATGTTAATGATAAAAATAATTGAACACTAGAGATTGTCATACTGAGTGAAGTAAGTCAGACACAGAAAGACAAATATCATATGATATAGCTTATATGTGGAATCTAAAAAAAGGGTACCAGTGAACATATTTACAAAACAGAAGTAGAGCCACAGATGTAGAAAACAAACTTATGGTCACCAGGGGATAAGGGAAGGGGGAGGGATAAATTGGGAGATTGGGACTGACATATACACACTACCATATATAAAATAGATAACTAATAAGAACCTACTGAATATAGAGCACAGGGAACTCTACTCAATGCTCTGTAATGAGCTACCTGGGAAAAGAATCTAAAAAAAAGAGTGGATATATGTATATGCGAAACTGATTCACTTTGCTGTAAACCTGAAAGTAACACAACTATTATAGTTGTAAATCAACTATACTCCGATAAAAATTAAAAAAAAAAATTGAAGCCGTGAAAAATGTTGCCTTCTTCCTATCCCTGACCCCCACTTGCAAAGTCTCCGGAAGCACCACTGTTACCTGTTTCTTCTGCACCCTTCAGAGGCACTCTCTGTTTAGGCAACACATTTTCATAAAGTCTTTCTTTTCTCTAAAACATACTGTTGTGCACTTTTAGTTTTTCACGTATTACACCCCAGACAGTGGTCCATCTCAGTATCTTTGGATTTACCATATTCTTTTTTATGGCTGATCGCCATTTTATCCCATGGATGTTAGTTTATTTAACCATTCTCCTTTTATGGACATTTAAATTGTCTCCCATATCTTGTGACCCTAAGCAATGGGTTCTTCTGTTCATTATCTATGAAACTTTAAGTAATAGATTCAGTTTTCTATTTCTTGAGGCAGTTTCTGCTGACTCACTTGATCTTTATTGACGGTTGAGGGTAATCAGTACCCCCTTTTTCTTTTTGTGCCTTTTTTCGTGTGTTTATTGCCAGTAAGAACTTGAACTAATGTGAAATAATTGATGACAAAGTATACAAATGAAATCCAAGGTCAGTGTTGCAGATATCTGGGCTTAACTCACTACTATTACAGGGACAGAAACAGGTAGTAACACACTTGAACATAAACATTAAATAACAGTCCACTAAAAGGCAGACATGAGGCATCTTTCCCTCCATTCCCCCATCCCTACTCAAGACCTCACAGGTGTTTGGACTATAATTACGGTCTTCTGGTCCACTGATTGGCTGGCCTATAATTTGAACAAAGAGAACTAGGCGTGGGCAGTAGATAAGTCTTATAAGACGTGTGGCTCCCAGCCACGTTGGGCAAAGGGAAGCAGAGGAACCTGGTTGAGAGACAGCCCAGGGAGAAGCAGAAGCACGTGGCCTGTAGGAACTGATGCCTTTGGTTCCTGGTACATTCCTGCTTAGCTACTCTGAGCCTATGAAAACATTCTTGCCTGAGCTATCTCAGAGAGGGAGTCTGTTCCTTTGCTGTCAAACAACACCTAAGTCAAACAGTAGATAAAAATGATATTCCTTTCCTATAAGATTGCAAGAGACTAGAATATCTAGATAAAATGTGTTCATTTGATCACTAGTCCTTAAATGTGATCAGTTAATGTCTTAAACAAATTCCGGTTTTTCTCTCCAGGCTTGAGTTATGCGTATTTTTCTATCTCTGTTGGCCACCTTTAATTGAAGACACTTTTTCAAGAGCTTGTCCTTAGGCAATAGCGTTCTTATGCCAATGTGGGCTCAACATTGGAGAGGCAGCTTGATGTAGAGGTGGCAGTGTGGATTGTGGTCCCCGGGTTCAAATCCCAGTGGTACCTCATATTATCTGTGAGACCTTGAGCAACTTGTTGCATCCTTTTGTTTCCTTGTCTGTAAAATGAAAATAATCATAATAACCTCACTGGGTTATTGTGAGGCTTAAACGTGCTAATGTAGGCAACTGCTTGGAATACTCTCGTAGGTAGAAAGTTTTATGAGTGTTTCTCCTATTATTAGTTTCTCATATGTGCTGTTTTCAGGATTGTTAGAAAAACTTCCCTTTGAACCATTAGTTTCTTATGAGCAAGACAAATTTCCCTTCTCTATGTATCCATTTCTCTCTGTTTCAGCTAACTTGCCGGAGAGGATATTACGGAGAACATAAAGCAAGCATCTTTCCTTCAGTTCTTAGCATCTCCAATTAAACAAAGAAAAACAGTACAATCCCAGTCTCTCCACCTCAGGGACGGTGACCCTCTAGCCAGACTCTCAGTTTTCCCTCAGTTTGAAGAAAATAATTTTACCCTCTCACATCCAATCAATATCTTTGCTTGGTCTATTGTGAGCTGATAATTTAAATACAATTGTCTCCCTAGCAACCATCCTTTCACAGTCTGCCTTTGAAAGAGCTTGCAGTTACAAAATTCACAGTTTCAGCCAGAAACTTTTTTTTTCTCTACAGGAACTAGCTTCTCTTCCAAAATAAACTCTTTAAAAAATGGAACAGAATTTCTAAAGTAAAAGTTAAAAAAAACTTTTTTTTAATTATAAAGGTAATTGAACAGGATTTTAAACAGAGACGGAAGTGGTTTTATCGCCTCTATTTCTTTAGCTCCAGAATGGTCTATATGGGGCAGGGAGAACCCAGTTAGGCTCAGGGAATGTAGGAATTGGAGGAAGGCATACAGGTAATTTAGTCTGACCTCCTGTTTCTCCTTCTCTATTTGACAGTTGAAGAAACAGAAGCCCTGAGATTTAACAGCCATGCCCAAAGGCAGGGAGCTAGGATTGGAGGCCAAACTGGGATTTCAGCCCTGTCAGGTCTCTAAGCCGAAAGTATTCTTGCCACTATAATGTGGCCTTTGAGATTTCTTGGGGGAGGTGATGATGAACAAATACAAAGAGGACAGGGCTTTGAAATCAGGTAAACCCACAGTGGAGTCACTGGGTATAGTGACCAGCTGTCCCAGTTTGCCAGCATGGGAGGGGGTTTCCAGGACATGGGACTTTCAATGCTCAAACTGGGAAAGTCTTGGGCAAACCTTGACAAGTAGGTCATCTTACTGCTAAGCCAGTCTCTAGGTGATTTGGGGAAATTTGGGTCTCAATTTCCTTATCTGTGTTCAATCATAATAGTTCATCTCATGGGGTGTCGTGAGGATAAAATAACAAAAATGAATATTAGCTTCCTTCCTTTCTCTCCTGACTTATTCTGTCCAATAAGAAGCTCTTGAATTTCTTTAGCTGGAAAAAGCTTAAAAGTGACAGTGATGCTTCTTCCTCAGGTTGGCCCAGGTCGGGGGAGGCAGAGGAGTGAGATTTTTATTCTAGAAGGTCTGATACTCAGAGATAACAGTCCCAGGAGACTCCCCCAAATGCCACCCACGATGTGAAAAAGCAAAATTAGCTTCTTGGCTACTTTTGGCAGCTGTGATGAATCATTTCGTAATGAGACCGTCGAGGCACAGCTATTTATTTGCATGGGATCAGGAAGATTATGGAATATAACATTTTCATAAATTTGTTACTATTCTAGATATATGTTAGTGTGATGAATAGTTCAGGCTGCAAGAGATGTTTTCATTTCAATAAAGTTATTTTGGGGATATGTTTACATGATGAAATAACCTATTATTTATCCAACTGCATTTTTATGAACTAATTTTTCTTTTTATGCCGACTTGCAATGGTGATTCATTACTTTCTGCCCTTCAATTTTTCTTTCCTTATAAATGGTTTCTTGTTTATTATTTTTCTTAGTATGATCACAATTTTATTATGTCTTATATATAACTTTGATAGTACATATACCAACATGTTAATAAAAGTTACCTTTTGCTTTGCCATTATGGGCAATTTTTA
Source organism: Orcinus orca (assembly GCF_937001465.1). Lineage (NCBI taxonomy): Eukaryota > Metazoa > Chordata > Mammalia > Artiodactyla > Delphinidae > Orcinus > Orcinus orca. The sequence continues at coordinate 106,460,600 of NC_064564.1, read as the reverse complement.
GTTGCTTTTTTATAAACTTCTTTATTGGAGTATAATTGCTTTACAATGTTGTGTTAGTTTCTGCTGTATAACAAAGTGAATCAGCTATACGTATACTTACATCCCCGTATCTCCTCCCTCTAGTGTCTCCCTCCCACCCTCCCTATCCCACCCCTCTAGGTGGTCACAAAGCACTGAGCTGATCTCCCTGTGTTATGTGGCTGCTTCCCACTAGCTATCTGTTTTACATTTGGTAGTGTATATATGACCATGCCACTCTCTCACTTTGTCCCAGCTTACCCTTCCCCCTCCCTGTGTCCTCAAGTCCATTCTCTACGTCTGCTTGTTTATTCCCCTGCCTCTAGGTTCTTCAGAACCTTTTTTTTAGATTCCATATATATGTGTTAGCATACAGTATTTGTTTTTCTCTTTCTGACTTACTTCACTCTGTATGACAGACTCTAGGTCCATCCACCTCACTACAAATAACTCAATTTCGTTCCTTTTTATGGCTGAGTAATATTCCATTGTATATATGTGCCACATCTTCTTTATCCATTCATCTGTTGATGGACACTTAGGTTGCTTCCATGTCCTGGCTATTGTAAATAGAGCTGCAATGAACATTGTGGCACATGACTTTTTGAATGATAGTTTTCTCAGGGTATATGCCCAATAGTGGGATTGTTAGGTCATATGGTAGTTCTATTTGTAGTTTTTTAAGGAACCTCCATACTGTTCTCCATAGCGTCTGTATCAATTTACATTCCCACCAACAGTGCAAGAGGGTTCCCTTTTCTCCACACCCTCTCCAGCATTTATTGTTTGTAGATTTTTTGATAATGGCCATTCTGTCTGGTGTGAGGTGATACCTCATTGGAGTTTTGATTTGCATTTCTCTAATGATTAGTGATGTTGAGCATCCTTTCATGTGTTTGTTGGCAGTCTGTATATCTTCTTTGGAGAAACATCTATTTAGGTCTTCTGTCCATTTTTGGATTGAGTTTGTTTTTTTGATGTTGAGCTGCATGAGCTGCTTGTACATTTTGGAGATTAGTCCTTTGTCAGTTGCTTCATTTGCAAATATTTTCTCCCATTCTGAGGGTTGTCTTTTTGTCTTGTTTATGGTTTCCTTTGCTGTGCAAAAGCTTTTAAGTTTCATTAGGTCCATTTGTTTATTTTTGTTTTTATTTCCATTTCTCTAGGATGTGGGACAAAAAGGATCTTGCTGTGATTTATGTCATAGAGTGTTCTGCCTATGTTTTCCTCTAAAAGTTTTATATTGTTTGGCCTTTACATTTAGGTCTTTAATCCATTTTGAGCTTATTTTTGTGTATGGTGTTAGGGAGTGTTCTAATTTTCTTGTTTATTATTTTAAAGTGTATGTCTCCCTTCAGATCCATTGACCAGTTTCACATGGGATCTTTGCCCTACAGCCAACTGCTTCAAAAAACCAAGGGATTTCATATAAAATGAATCATTTTTTACTAATTGTGTCTGGGCAGTGCCACTTACTGGGTCTGTGACCTTAGGCAAGCCACTTTCTCTCTCTGAGACTCAGTTCCCCAACTCTGAGGGATTTTGGCCACAATATGTTCTCAGTTAGTACTTGTCAAAGGAATAAATGGATGATGGAATGAGGAGAGTGAAGGCATTTGTTTGGCCTTAGGAAAGGTTTAGGCTGGGGGGTCATATCAACGTATGCTTCTTTTGGTGGGAGGTTTACCTGTTATCTGCTAGAGAGGTAGACAGAAACATCTCTCTCTCTCTTTGTTAACCAGTCTGCCATTTTTTCATCAACAATAAAATAAGAAGAGGCTATTGATCCTTTTTTTTTTTTTTTTTTTTTGCGTTATGCAGGCCTCTCACTGTTGTATCCTCTCCCGCTGCGGAGCGCAGGCTCAGCGGCCATGGCTCACGGGCCCAGCCGCTCCGCAGCATGTGGGATCTTCCCGGACCGGGGCACGAACCCGTGTCCCCTGCATCGGCAGGCGGACTCTCAACCACTGCGCCACCAGGGAAGCCCCGAGGCTATTGATTCTTGAAAGGCTTTGGGCACCTGTTACTTTGCTGAGTTTGGGGAATTAAATTTCTTAGAAAAATAGGGGTTTTTTTGGAGGGGGGAGGATTTTATACCTACTTCCTTCAAATAAATCAGGGCAACCATCAATAAATGGCATAGAAGAAGGTTGTAATTATATGGAGAGAGTGTGATTAGGTAGATATCTATCAACCTAATAGCTATCAAAATAATCTAGAAGAGAAAGTAGATTCCAGAAGAACCAAACCCAGGAGTCCCAGGTTCTGATCTGCATTGCCATGTGACCTTGAGCAAGCCATACCCCTCTGGGTCTTCTCTTCTTCAACTATGTGACAAGGAAGCTGGATGAGGTAACCATGGGTTATTTAATGTCCTAAGAGTTTAGTCCAGTGTTTCTAAAAATGGGGTCATGAGACTTTGGGGGCTGCAAAAATATTCTTGAGGACTCCTTGAGTTTTGAGAATGTGTTTCATTGGTTTCATTTCCTTCTCCTTTTACAAGTTTTATAGACAAAGCTTCTCTAGCAGTGCTAATTCACCATTGCAAGACATTTTCATGCAGTAAGACTTCATTTTATTAACTTAATATTTTTCCAACCCAGGTTGGAGGACCTGGGAGGACTGGGGTGGCCTGTGAGAAGTATTTTCCTTGAAAGGGGATTTATATAGTATTCAAATTCTAGAAATAGTACTTAGCTTATATATATCAATACAGAGTTTTCAAAGCACAAGAAGGAAAGATGAAAAACTTGATTCATGAAATGGCCAAGAATGAGAATAAAATACTACAAAGCAGGTGGTGGTGACAGGATGGTGGTGGTTCTGTGTGTCATTGTTAGTGGTGGAAGGGAGGCAGGAGACATTTTACATAATTCATTCAACAAATATTCACTGAGTGTTTACTATATGTTGAGAACCCATAAAACATAAGCACTGAGGAGACAGGAAAGTTATTCAGTACCTGCCTTCCAGATGGTCACGGCAAAGGGTGCTGGTGTACAAGTAAGCAAGTATTATAGTTTAGTGTGATAAGGGCTGTGTTAGAACAACCATGGTGGCCATGGAGTCCAGAAGAAGGTGGATTTGGGTATATGGAGAAAGCATGGACAGTGGGAAAGTAACTTCTGAACTGAGCTGTGAAGAAAGGGTAAGAACTCTGAGACAGAGGAAATGCAGCAGAAAGAATTGCTTGTGCAAAGGGGGAAATGATAGAGGAGTGAGTAATTCACTCCGACTGTAGTATGAAGGCTGCAGTGGAAACATTTAGAGGGCTGTATCTTGAAGGACTGTGTGGACCAAATGGAGAAATTTGGTCCTTTTCCTATAGTGATAAGGAGCCATGGGAGGTTTGTACACAAGAAAGTGACACAGTCAGATATGAGTTTTAGAAAGATCCCACTGGCAGCTGTTTGTGTTGAGGGTAGACTGGAGGCAGAGGGGGGTGAGTAAGGGAGATGGATTCCATTGTCCAGGGGAGAGATGATATATGCTGGCCAGGACTGTGGTAGAGGATGTAGGTGAAAGGGGGTTGGTGCTGGGCTGAGTGATATTTAAGGAGACTAAAGGGAGATTAGATATGAGAGGCGATGGAGTAGGAGACTCCAAGAAGACTCCTAGATTCCTGGCTTGAATGCTGTTTTCGGAAATCAGGAGAGGATCAGGTGGGGTGAAGACAGTTTTGTGCAGGTTGATTTTGAGATGTTCCTGGGAAATCTAAAATGGAGCAAAAGTTTGGAGGGGAGACCAAGAGACTCTTCTTTTCCCTCCTGATCTCATCATGAAATTGTTTCATGAACTTAAATTCCCAGGCACATAATGGGTAAGACAGGCAGTTCTGTCATTGGGACTTAGATCTGAGTTTGAATTCTCTTCCATTAGTTACTTATTCGGTGACTTTAGGCAGGTTACATCCTACTTGAATCCCGTCTAATTTCTGTAATGGAGAAAATAGTGTCTGTGTCATGTGTGTCTGGGAAGCTTAAGTAACATAATGAATGTAGTAGGTGTACCAGGAAGGGTAGTTCTTTCCAACTTGTTTTGTGTTTATATCCTCAGCTCTGCTTCTCCTCTAATCTTCCCAGTGTAGCAAATTCTTAAAAGTTGAAACCTGAATTTCTTTTAGGGAAGATGTTGTCTTTGTTTATAAAAATACCTTCTTGGGGCATAGGGGCTATAAGAGGTAAAGCATTGGAAAGAGATGCCCAAAGTGTTCTGTTTAACTTAGTAAGGAAAGGTGAGAGGGAAGGGAGGAAGGGGAGAGAAGGGAAGGGGATGGGGAGAAAGAAACAGAGCTTGTGGTAGTGAGAGGGATGGGGGATTGTGGTTGGTGAAAATTCCTTGATGGTGGTGGGACCAGAGGATATATTAGAAACCATGATATCTAATGTTTGCTAAAAAGTTATTTGCATTCATATGATATAAATTCCTTCTCTAGCCCCTTACCCCAAATGATCAGTAAAGTTGACTATGCCCAAGAATGCTCTGTGTACATGAAATGTTTCTGGTGACAACTGTGGATGGATTTGAGTTTCTCATTGGGTCTGGGTGGTGTGAGATAAGATAGAACATGATCAGAAGGGAGATGTTCCATTAATAGAGCAAATTCTACAGATGCAAGAAGTCAGAGTTAGGATGACTCTGGAGAGCTGTGTGCTTCCACAGGTGTGGAACGGACCTGATTGACAAACCTGATTATCATTTTCATTCATGCATTCATTCATTCATTTCTTCAACAAATATTTATTAACTGTCTACTATATGTCAATCACTTTCATAGGCACTAGGAACATCTCTGTAAGCAAAACAAAGTTCTTGCCCTTAGAGAGCTTGCATTCTTATTGAGGAGAACTACTAAAAATTAATAGAAAAAATATCTTATACCATGTCACATAGCGATAAGAGTTATTAACAAAACTAAAACAGAGTAAGCAAAGATACAAGCGTGGTGATTTAGAAAGGGTGATTCGAGAAGTTCTCCTTAAGGAGGTGGCATTTGAACAGAGACCTAAATTAAGTGAAGGGGAAAGTCATAGTTAGATCCTGGTAGAGCTGCTGGACAGACATAGTAAGAGTTTTCTCCTCATCTTCCTTGTGACCTTGGGCAAAGGACAACTTCTCAGCCCTCAGTGTTTTCATCTAAGACTAGGGTTGATATCAACTTCCCATGGTGGAGGTAAGTGTTCCAAGAGATCACAAAGGTTATTTGGAAATAGAAAATGCAGCCCACATACAAGGGACTGTGGATGACCCAGCCAAGGATGGGAGTTAATTCCACTTCTTGCTGTGGGAGTTTGGAGTGGATCATGTCCCGGGTGAGTTGTGTGAGCTCTCTTGGGAGATTGCCAGGTGTGGGAACTAAGCTTGAAGATGGACCATGTATTAGAATGTGAATGTCCAAACTCTGCTGAAGTGACCTGGGAGAAGTGCCTTAATACAGACTATTTCCAGAGTCTCATGAATTCTGTATTACAGCAAGTCATCTCATGATTTTGCAATTCTCTTGCTGATAATACAGCCCCTGATGTATTTAACATTACAACTCAGGCAGAAAGACCTGATAAATCTTGGCTGCATAAGGACTTGGCTGCTTGGATCCATTCCCTTCTTAACCCTTCACCCACTGGCCAGTCCCTTTTGAAGAATCACACTGAAGAATCTGGCGTTGTCTTCACCTTTCCCTGGCCTTGTGTATATTTGTCATTCCTCTGGCCTCTGTGGCAGACATCTTTGGTTGCCTACCCAGTAGCCATTATTCTTTCTTATTATTGAGGCTGAAAATACCATATATTGTTTTCCTAGCCTCCCTTGCAGCACGGAGGTGTATATCAGTTATCTCTTACTGCAATAGTGCTGTGTAACAAACCTCCCCAAAACTCAGTGGCTTAAGACAATAAGCATTTATTTAGAGCATGAGTCTCGGAGAGTCAATTTAGTCTGAGCTCAGCTGTGGGTTTCTTTTGGCCTTAGCTGGGCATACTCACATGGCAGCTGGCATGACTGAGCTCTCATCCTCCGTCAGGGTAACTCAGGCACGTTCTAATGGCAATTGCAGAGGATTAAGAAGTGGAAATACACATGGCCTCCTTAGAACTAACATGTCATCACGTCAGCCACATTCAACTGGCCAAAGTAAATGACAAATCCAGCTTGGATCCAAGGGATGGGGAAATAGACTTTGCCTCTTAGGTAAAGAAAAATACAGAAGCTTATGGCAAAGGTTATAAACACAGGGAGAGGAGAAAAACTGGAGCAATTATACAATCAACCATAGTATATGACCTAATCCTAGAGGATTCTATGCCTTGAGTGTGGAGGCCCTATTGCAATCATGAAAGAACAAACCTAATGACCAAGCCAATATAGTGAGAAGCAGAAAGTTGGAAAAAGTCCAAGTTCTTGACCATGTAGTAGTTGGTCCTCTGGACAAACCCTAGAGTCACCTGCTTATGGATATCATGTTATGTGAGATAACACATTTTTCTCGTTGTTAAATCACTCAAAAGGATTGGATATTCTGTAACTTGCTGCTGAAGGCGTTTCCAGCTATGTTAACCCATGAATGTTGGCCTCCCTTTTCTCTGTTTTGGGAGTTTGCTTTATGAGCAGAGATTGAATGCTATGACAGATGCCGGGCTTGCTGGATGGTTGCATTCCCAGTCTCCCTTGTAGCAAGGTCATAGGCCCATGATCTGAGTGTTCACATACACCCCAGATTTTGAATTAGAAAGTAGCAATATGAAGAAATGGGATGGACCACTTGGGCAGTGGTGGCTTTTACGGCAGCTGCCTGTGATATCCTGATGCCCCATTGCCACCTTGGAATAAACATCACGGCAGTTAACCCGGTGATCCACTGAATGAGACCCAAGAGAGGGAGACTAATTTGATCCAGAAAAGAAGGTTTATCAGAACCCAGAGGGCTGCCTTGATGCTGGGCCAGCATCTCCCCCACACCTGGCAGCACTTTACACACCTGCAGAGGACAAGGAAGACCTTTCTTACTTGAACCTCATCACATGCTCCTTATCATATGCTCATTATTGTGCAGAAGTGCCTTCCAGAGACAGGCTCCAAGAATCCCACTCCCAGTGACCTCCTGACTCACCTCTACCTTTACCCCATGGGCTAGTTTGATCCTTGGAATCTAGTCTCTGCCTTTGGTCTCAGCTGTCTTTAGTGTGGACCTCTTAACATTTCAAAGCCGACTCTCCTGCTGACCCATAAACCCCTGGCTGTGGTTTCTTGTCCATATGTTGCAATGTCTGCCACGTCACTCTGGCTCATCCTGTCCTGCTACCCATGACCCTGCATTGACGAGTAAAGACATTGTCTGTCACACTCTGTTGTGGTTGGCTGCACACCTGTCCTCACCTCCCACTAGCCTCTACGATTGTTCAGGGCAGGAACCCATCTTCTCAAATCACTGTACCCTCAATGCCTAGAGCAGCCTTTGGAGTATAGCAGATGTTCCACCCAAACAAGTGTCCAAATAAAGTGATAATAAAGTCAAACTAGAAGGAAGCAGTGATCGTTCAGAGCCAGGGCAGGTTCATTAAAAATAAACCTTGTTTCTTTCTTTTCTGTGTCTGATAGAGAAACTAGCCTATTTGGGGGATGCTTCCTAACTCTTAATCTGGGTTTAAGGTCTGAAGCAAGGCAAAAATACACAGATGACTTCTGTTTGGAGATATTTTCCTAAACCTTAGCCCCATACTTCCTCTGTTGTGACACCCATCACTCTTAGTTGGTGCCCTTTTCAGTGTCCTTTTCACCCTACTCTGTGCTCTACAAAGGCAGGGAAAAAGTCTGTCTTGTGACTGTATCCTCAGACCCCAGAACAGAGAAAGGAACACAATAGGCACTTAATAAAGAATGAAAGAATGAATTGACACTGTCCCTCTTGTAGAGTAATGCCCCCCGCAAAGATGCCCACGACCTAATTCCTGAAACCTATGAATATGTTAAATTATACAGCAAAGGGGAATTAAGGTCACAGATAGAATTGTGGACTCTAATCAGCTGACTTTAAAATAGGAAGATTATTCTGGGTTATCCAGGTAGGCCTACTGTAATCACAAAGATCCTCAAAACTGGAAAGAGAGGCAGCAGAGGAGATCAGAGTGATGCAACGTGAGGTCTCCACCTGCCATTGTTGGCTTTGATGTGGTGTAAAGGGCCACGAGCCAAGGAATGCAGGTTCCTCTAGAAGCTTGGGAGGAGTTTCTACTTTGTGCTAAGTGCTGTTCTAGGCACTAAGGATACAATGATGGGATCTGCTGGCCTTCAGAAGCAAAGAAATAGATTCCTCCCTAGAATCTCCAGAAAGGAATACAGCCCCGCCGATACCTTGATTTCAACCCATTGCTGGACTTCAACCTACAGAACTGTAGGACAAATAAATTTGTGCTGTTTAAGCTGCTAAGTTTGTAGCAATTTGTCACATCAGCCATAGAAAATAAATACACCTCCTGCTATGGTCTGAATGTTTGTGTCCCCCTAAAATTCATATATTGTAATCCTAATGCCTAATGTGATGGTATTAAGGGGTGGTTAGGTCATGAGGGTGGAGCCCGCATTAATAGCATTAGTGCCCTTAGAAAATGGACCCCAGCCCCTTCCGCCACATAAGAATACAACCAGACAGAAGTCTGTGACCCGGAAGAGAGTCCTCACCTGACTGTGCTGGCACCTTGATCTCAGACTTCTAGCCTTTAGAACTGGGAGGAAGATTTCTGTCGTTTATGAGCCACCCACTCTGTGATATTTTGTTATAGCAGCCAAACAGACTAAGCCATCTCCTCTTACCTCATGACCCTGAGGGGATGTCCTGCTCACTTTAAGGGTCTCTCCCAGATGTAGGAAGGCCCCTAGTGGCAGGTTCCAGGCTCTGTGTTTGGACTTGTCCTGCCTATTCTTTGTGTCAATGACTCAATGAGGTCATTGTTGATTACAACGCTGTGAGACCTGAAGGGAAAAGCCGAAGTGGAATTACGCGTTCAACTGTTTAAATACGAAATTTACTGGGGAGATTGTAAAGTTCCATGGATGGGGAGATTTTGAGTTTGAGAAAAGTCAGTAGAATGATGAGGATGGTTTTGTCAATGGATGGCCATTTGGTGGTGTGGACTTAGCAGGGCCAAACCCAGGGCAGCCTTAACCCAGACCTTTGAATCTTAAATTTGTTATCCTAGAGGCTTTTGCTTAAAAAAAAATCTGGACCGACACTGAGACTCTGGGAAACTTGTTAGTGACCCTCAAGTGTGCTACTAATCAGCTATGTGTCTAATTAACTCCTTTGGGCCTTAGTTTCTCCATCTGTGAAATAGAGTCCTTTTAGCTATGAAGTCCCTGGATCTGTCTGGAATAGGAGCCCCACCTCGTCAGCCTTCTGTCCTCCAAGGCTAGTTCAAATGTCATTGTCTCCTAGCGGCTTTCGTTTATATTTTCCCTCTCCCCAGGCATAGCTGATTGTGCTCTGTGTTTCATTCGTTATCGATCTAGCTATCCATTTACTTTCTGCTGTTTTATATCATAAACATTTATCTTCAAGCTTATACTCTAAATGCATGGACTTATTTATCTCTGCAGCCCCAATGCCTGGGAAATAATAGGTGTTTAATAAACCTTTGTTAACTAGAATTGAATTCAATTTGAAATTTGTTATGTAGTATCATTTAATCTTACACTTTCCAGCTAAGCTTAACAACTACCTGGTCAAATCTCTTTGTATCAGCAGGAAAATTGAGATCAACAGGGAAACTGAGAGGGTGGGAAAGGCCTCCCCAGAGCCCCACACAGCACGTCTGAAGCAGAGATTAGAACTCATGTGTCCTGATTTATGATCCAAAGTCCTTCTTATTCTACTAAGTGGCCTTTCATCTCTGTCTTCGTTCAAGTGAGTCTAGCTGTTGTACCGAGAGGTCCTAAAGGTTGACGACTTCACACAAGCGAGGTTTTAGACTGTGTTCACATAAAGTCCTCTGGCTGTGGGATTGCCGAGGACTCTGCCATCTTCAACATGCGACCTCCAAGGTCACCTTGAGTATCAGTGTCCAGCTGGCTGTTGGAGAAAGAGAGAGAACAGAGGAATACATGGGGCTCTTTACGGGCCAGGCCTAGAAGGGATATACCCTGCTTTGGCCCATATTCTGTTGGCTGAAACACAGCCTGGGAGCCAGCTAGAAGCAAGGAGGCAAGCAAAGGCTGATTTAACAGACAGCTGCCAGTCTCTGCCGTGCCATCCACGTTCCGGGCATGGGTTTCGATTTCTATCATGACAATTTAATGTTTTACGTACCTACCTAAAAGCCTCTCGTAGGCTCCGAGTGAGCTAAAAGTGTATCAGGTAGTGTTGATGCTATTATTATTTTTGTTATTTGCACTAATAAGAGGGGGGAAGTGGCAGACGGGAGTCAACTTGAACGACTTTGCAGGGTTTAACCCAAAACACGTTTTGCCAGGCAATTTCCCCTTAATCTTGAAACCTATGCATATTTCAAGGGAAATTTAATCCTTGTGTTTCTGATTCATTTGCACTTAACTCATCAAAATGTTGCTTTGTAAGGCGTGTTTGATGTACAAGAAGGCTCATAAGCCCTTTCATAAGCCTTTCAAATGCCTTTTCTCTTTGAAGCAGAAGTTTGCGTTCTTCCAGCGCTAAACAGAGCTAAAACCAGAAAAAGCCTTCAGTTGCCTTTCCACCCCAGAGGCCACCGATTAGTGCGGTTTGTTGGGCCAGCTGTGGACTCTGGTGAAATGCCCAAGGGGAGGGGGTAAAGACGTACAGATGTTTCACACTCTTCTGCCTCCAGACCTTGGCTGCTCCAAAGCCTGAGCTCTTTCCTCACTGCTCACTTACAGCCAATAGCTCCCACTCCTCCAATACTCAGCCCCTCTCTGAAGAACTGTTAGAAAGAACTAAGCACTCCTTCCTTTGTAATCCATTATATCCTACCATAATAACAACAATAATAATGGTTAGCATGAATTGAGCACTTCTTAAGTGCCAGGCACTCTGCTAAGTGCCTGACTTGTGTCAACAAATTTCATCCTCCCAACAGCCCCATAAAGTAGGCATTATTTTCAGCTTCCTTTTACAGATGAGGAAACCGTAGAAAAACGTGGGAAGGTCACTTGCCCAAGGTCACACAGTGGGAAAGCCAGCATGGCATCTGTAGCACTGACTACATATAACCAGGGCACCCCTGGGCTCTCTGAAAGGAGGTGCTGTTTCCTCTCTGTCTGTACTGATGTCAGAGAACCTGGCCCTGAGAAGGCCCTCTGTCTCCGCTTGAGGGGCTGGACAGTTTGGCACTGACAAGCACAGAGTCAAGTCTTGCCTTTGCCATTTTATTTGCTGAGATCCTGGAGAAGATATTTAACCTCCAGATGGCTCCTTTTTTGTCTTCTGTCAAATGAGGATGGCGAGAGTACCTGTCTCGTAGGGGTGCTGTGAGGACAAAATGAGCTCATACACGTAAAGCTCTTAGAACGCTGCCTGACCCATGTGCTCGTTAAAGGTTAGACATTATGACCGAAGGAAGAAAAGGAGGTGTGGACGGCGTGCATACCTCGGTTTAAAATACTGGAGGGTCAGTGAATGTGTTGGGAGACAGACTCAGACTCAGAAAAGGTCTCGGCAGCTTACAACTTGAGCTGGAATCCCACAGAAGGGATAAGTAGCCACCCCGTGCTTAGGTCTCAAACATCAGTAGCACCAGCTTAGGACAGGGGGAGATAAGGCTAAGACGTAGCAAGTGTCAGGGGTGCTCAGGTGTTAATGTTGACAGTGAGCCCAACTCTGGGGTGTGTTACCGCCCAGCTTAAACCTTGTCAGCAGGAATGTGTTGTCTAGAACAGGGAGGGCGCTGTCCTGTTCTCTTACGCATTCAGTCTCTACCGGGAGCAATGCAGAAATGTATGGCATCCTACTTAATGATTTTCATATATTTTTCTAATATTTTTTTGGATTATAAAATATATTCACTGTTGACAACTTAGAAACTTACAGAAAAGTGAGGAAGAAAACAAGATTTATATAAAAACAACAATTATATCCATAATTGTCCAGCCATCTCTTAATAGTTTGGTATTTCATTCTTTGTAGTCTTTTATAGACATATTCTTAACACAGATGTGAATTGGAATTTCTTGGCCTCCTGAGAGCTGGGTAAATTTGGCCTCAAATCCTTATTCCATACTTTGGAGAAGCCCCACCATCTCAAGATTCCTGCAGATACCTCAGGACCTTACATTTTTATCACTGTCACTGACTTAGATTTCTTGTCTCTCCCAAATTCTTGTTTTTGAATTTGCTTTCGGTTCTTCATCTTTGGAAGACGTCTTCCCGTCATGCAGGGAGAGGATGACTCTTTCTTCTTGGCTGTCCTGGCCAATGCAAATGCGTATCTGGCTGTGGCATGACATGCAGAAGAACTTTCACTGGAGGATTGAGGGTTGCAGGGAAGAGGAATTGCATTCCACTGCATTCAGCAAACAACTGAAGCAGACAGCCAGGGAGCACACTCCAAATCCACTTGTTCTTTTCTTTTTAATTGAAGTATAGTTAATTTACAATGTTGTGTTAGTTTCAGGTGTACAGCAAAGTGATTCAGTTATATGTAAATATTCAGTTATATATAAAAGAATCATTTTCAGATTCATTTCTATTATAGGTTAATTCAAGATATTGAATATAGTTCCCTGTGCTATACAGTAAGTCCTTGCTGATCATCTATTTTATATATAGTAGTCTGTGTACGTTAATCCCAAACTCCTAATTTATCTTCCCCACTCTCACTATCCCCTTTGGAATTGGCAAGTTTGTTTTCTATGTCTGTGAGTCTATTTCTGTTTTGCAAATAAGAAATATTTACAAAATAGTCACAAAATATTTTCTGTTTTGTAAATAAGTTCATCTGTATCTTTTTTTTTTTAGACTCCATATATAATTGATACAGTATTTGTCTTTCTCTGATTTACTTCACTTAATATGATAATCTCCAGGTCCATCTATGTTGCTCAAATGGCACATTTCCTGCTTTTTTATGGCCCAATCCACTTGTTCTTATTCAGTCCTTTCAGTAGCCCTGTCACAAAGCTTTCTCACTGGCCACATCAGTGGTACCCAGACACCTACCACCTCTCTGGTTTCCTCCCCAAACTCACACTCAATCTCCTCCTCTCCTCATTCACCAAGTTGCTTGGGCCACAGCCTTAGGGTCAATTTTGACCCCTCTCGACTCTATTTTAAAATAGAATGCGAGTCTGATCACATTTCATCACCCCATCCCTGCCACCCTAGTCAAAGCCATGTGCTACCTGGATCATTGCAAAGCTGGTCTCTTCACTTCCACCATTACTCCCTATAGGATATTCTCTACACAGCACCCAGAGTGACCTTCCTCCCCTTGAATCCTGCCCATGGCTTCCCATCACACTCGGGGTAAAATCATAGCCCTACTGATGGCTTGCAGGGTGCTTCACAGTCTGGCGTCTTGCCTTCCCTCTGGTCTCATCTCTTGCTGCTCCAGCAGCAAAGAAAGGCTTTGCTGTTCCTTCCTTGTGGCTTTTGCACTTGCTGTTCCCTCTGCTCAGGTACTTTCCCGAGATACCTTCATGGTCGTCACCACGGTCCATACATACTGGGTGTCCCAAGTTCAATGCGAGACCAGGGGCCATTGATCCTGAGGCCATCCCATGCCTGGAGGAGGAGGTGACATTAAGGTTGAAGGCTGAATTCCTAACAGCCAGGAAAATAAAATATGATGAAGTGGATGTTCTGATGAAACTTTTTTAATGGAAAGCTACAGATCCTGCGTGGCTACACTTTGAAACCAGAGAATAAGCAGTTGCTAAGCTCTTTGCAAACAGGCATGTTGGTATGGGAGCCATGGTTATGGGTTGATGCTGGTCACAGTATCCCTTCAAATCAGGGGACCCTATTTCCGCCATTAAACTGTCAAGGCTTTACTTTATTACTTCCTTTGAGAGAGAACTTTTTTATCCTTTTTTTTTTTCTTTCTGGCTGTCCCTTATTAACTAACTCGATTCATTTGAAGTGGAGCTAAAATGAGGCTCCTGGTAGCCTCACTGTTCCCACCCTAGTCCCGGTTCTGCCGTCTCTGGCCACACAGAACCAACCTGCTTTCTTTGTCCTGTGGTGACCGTAAGCAATTTGTATACCGTAAGCGAGTCACCTGAGTCTCCTCTTCTCTTGGTTAAATAATTCCAATTTTTTTCATCCATGTGTCAGAAATACGGTTTTTAGGGAGGCTCACAGAATCGTAGTCTGGGTAACATTCCCTTTTCTTCTGTCCCTCAGGCACCACGGAAAGATGCTCAATAAACTTCAGCACCTTTGGCTTGTGGTGGAGATGCTGCTGGCGAAACTCGTGTAAAATGAGCCTGTAGGAGGCTGCGGGCCCTGCTGCAAGCACTCTGCGTGCATTCATCGAGATAAGGACTATTACCAACGTCACGATACAATGAGGAAACCAAGGTAGGTAACTTACTTAAGGTCACTTAGTAAGTGTCAGAGGCCAGATTCAAATCCAAGGCTATTCATGACGCTAAGTGCGTGTCTATTACTTGCCAAGTGCTTTTCTAGAACTTACCGAATCCTCCATTCAACTCTGCGAGACAGGCATCGTTACTTCTATTTTATGGACGAGGAGGTGGATGTGCCAGGGTTATGTAATCTGCCCAAGGTCACCTAGTTTGTAAGTGACAGAGCCTAGCTTTGAACTAGGTCTGTGCTGCCTTCTGATGAAGAAGGCTCTCTGCACTGCAGGGCTGCACTCTACTGCCCAGATTCAAAAGGAGATCATTAAACACATGCCCTTCCCTGCACCCACATGCAAGCATCACACACGCTGGGAAATAGCTCTCTGTTCATTATGTGTGGTGGGTGAAGTTTATGCATAAGGCACCGTGACACTAATGCCATTATATTAAAAGTGAGAAGATTCCAATAAGTTTCCAAGCACACGTGTTACAGTAGAGTTGCCTCTCTCTCCCCGAGTGAGTGTACAGCTTTCTGTTGATTTGCTTCACCTCACACAGTTATTACAGCGAGATTTCCCCCAGTGTCCCAGGCTCCCTTCAGCTCTCATTTAGATTTTCCTCCTAGATGCAGCCATTTAAATGCGTATCAGCTGCAGTTGAGCCCGCCAGATTTCTTTCCCGATTAGCTGGGAAGATGGCCCTGTTAGTTATCTATCTGTGAGCTGAGCGAAAAATCTGGCGGGCTGGGCAAAACTGCTTTGTGGCATAACCTGGCTTTGTCCGTGTTGGCAGAGGGATGACTGGCAGTGAGATCCTAGGTGGTGTGAGAAGGGGGAGGGGCTTGTGGAGGCGCCCAGGAATGGAGATGGGGAAGGATGCATAGAGAGAGAAGTGTGTGTGGGTTTGGGTGCTTGGAGGTTGGGTGGGCATGTGTATCAATTGCATGGTGTTAATAGGTGGGATAGCTCGTACATCAGAGTAGGTTTTAAATGAGACTGAAGAGATGTACACATAAGGTAGTGGATGGATGAAAATTGTTTGGATGGATGGATATGTCATTGGGGTCTTTGAGGCAGCTCATGGCTCTGTTCATGGACCCTTAGGTTTAGGAAGGCTCACCCACCCAGTTGGGGAGCGCTGGCTGAACGGGGGATGGGCCTCCCAACATGACAGCCATCCCAGGCAAGATTTAGGGCAGGGATTGCAGAGGGGACCTGTACACCGGGAGTTCAAGCTTCTTCCCAAAAAGGAGGGCTGAGCTGAACTGAGCATGCTCTGTTCACAAAGCAGATCTAAGTCTCCCCAAGTCCCCTGGGCAGAGGGAGTAAAGTGATAGAGAGAGCAGGAGTTACACTAATTGCACTCTCACTCCTGGGGGGAAACAGCAGGGGCCGAGAAGAAGGGTTCCCTGTCATCACACATTGTAGACTGTGAGCTCTACCACTGCTGTCCTCCCAGCGCCCAGCACAGCTCCCGACCCCCAGCAGGCACCCCATCGTGGGTGTGGAAGAGAATGACAGTGAGAGGGCAGTTACAGCGCAGGGAGAGGTGGGGACGCGTACATGTTGGTACAGCGTACAGTATGTTGTGTGCCGTGTGTGCATGCGTAGGATTCTCCTGTAGCTGTGGGACAGGTGCTCCTAGGGATGGGACGCACATGTGGAGACTGACTGTATGGACAGGTGATTGGGTTATGCGTCGGTTTGATGGTATCTGGGGTCACAGGTGTGTGTGCTGGGGTGGGAGCAAGGGTGGCTATTTGGAGAGGCCAAGGAGTGCCCCTAAGAGCTGTGCTTGCATGAGGGAGGGTTGCATGCATGGGTGTGTGTGTGTGTGTGTGTGTGTGTGTGTGAGAGAGAGAGAGAGAGAGAGGAACAGTCAGTTTGTAGATGTTTTCCTTTCCTTTTTCTGCCTGTCACACTCTCACTTCCCTCTTCTCTTTCTGGTCATTGTCACACATTTTCTCTTTCTCCCTAAGGCATCCCAGGGAGTGACAACACACTGACCTCAACAAACATCCTGACAATCACACCCCACGCCCACAACAATGCTCGTGCTCATGCGTACCTGCACACACACACACACACACACACACACACACACACACACGCCTGTGGATGACCCAAAGACATGAATGCTCTGATCCGAGCTCCATGGGGTGGGGTCCCCCCAGGCAGGTGGACAGACCCCCATGGGGCAGCTGGTGTTTGCTGATCACCTCCGCATGCCAGGCTGTCTGCAGAGCTCCTTGCACCATCTCATTTAATCCTGATGAGGCAGGATTTGTGGGTCCTGAGTCTGAAAAGAGAGAGAAGGGAGGCTCAATGAGGCGAAGTGGATCGATCACTGACTCCCGTCTCATGGTCGTCCGGTGGATACATCTCTTGGCATCCCGCTCCTTCCCTCTGGGAGGGAGGCAGACCCCTTCCGCTTTCCCTGCCTACCCCTTTGGCCTCAGCTCCGCCCTGACAACCCACCACCCCTTCCCAGGCCTGACAGCAGGTTCCTAGGGCCCCGGGCCTGGGATGCCGAAGGCTGCTGGCTGACCCGGCGGCCCAGCAGGCCATGGGCAGAGTGGAGGAGGCTCAGGTTTGCGGTCAAGGTGGACTTGGCCTTGGATCCTGGATTTATGACCTAGTGATGTGACTCTCCACCGGGCACTCCCCTTTTCTGACCTCCATTTGCCTCCTCTGTGAAATGGAGGTGCTAAAACCTGCCTGCTGGAGCTGCTGAGGGGGGTGAACAGGGTGCTGTTCACAGAATGCTTGGCTCAGAGTAAACATCTAGGAAAAGTCCATTCCTTTCCTGCACACGGCTCCTTCCTGCCTGGATCACCCCACTTCACCTCCACGCCCTCTGGAGCCTTTCTTCCATTTGGAGTACAGTTAGAGGCCAGAGCCTTGGCCATCAGAAAGGGTAGCTGAGGACATCAATCCACCTCTTTCTCCTATCTCTTTTGCCTTCAGAGCTACAGTTTATTCATTATTTTCTTTTAATTGCTTATTCCCTCCTTGACATCTCTATTAACCCCCTCTCCTCAAGATGTCTGAAATCGAACTTAAGTATTTGTCCCCAAGGCTGCTCGTCTCTTACCTCTTGTGTCTTGTAAGGACGTTACATTGTAGGTACCTTTATTTATTCCTATATTACAGAAGAGGAAACCAAGGCTCAGAGAAGGCAAGCAACTCACCCGAGGTCACACAGCTAATCAAGTGCTGGAGCTGGAATTGGAGCTGGGGGTCTCTCTGAACCTAAGCTCAGGCCCTTTCCCTCTACCAGGCTACCTGCCTTATGTGACAGTGCCCATTGTGAAGGGTCCAGGGGGGAGAAGATCACACAGATGCCCCCCTCCCTCCCAGAGGGCCCAGCCGTTCTCTGGCCTGAGATGAAAGCTTCTTGTAGAGGCTTGGAGGTTAAGCCAAGGTGCTTCCTCTGTCCCTCCTTGGTCACACCAGCAGCATAATCAGCCCATTACCCAGTCACCCAAAGTCCTGAGAAACCTTCCCTGACAAGCTATGGGGCTGGCCCGGAGGTGGGTGGGGCGGCTGGAGCATGTCAGAGGGAGCGGTGGGCCACAAGCCCGGCTCCATCCATAGTTTAATACCAGGGTAGTGTCTTCCACCCACTTCACCTCAGCTAAATGTTCAGTGCAGTTTGTTTGTTTGTTTGTTTGTTTTTGCGGTACGCGGGCCTCTCACTGTTGTGGCCTCTCCCATTGCGGAGCACAGGCTCCAGACGCGCAGGCTCAGCGGCCATGGTTCACAGGCCCAGCCGCTCCGCGGCATGTGGGATCTTCCCAGACCGGGGCACGAACCCGTGTCCCCTGCATCGGCAGGCGGACTCCCAACCACTGCGCCACCAGGGAAGCCCAGTGCAGTATTTTCTTTCCTTCTTCCTTTTAAAATATCGGAGGGCGATGAGGAGAGACGGCCAAGGCTCATGGTGAGATCCCTGGCATTGAGGTGAACCACAGCAGCTCAGTCTCCAGCCTGGCTACTTAGGAATTGAGCTGTGTGGCCTGGAGCAAGCCCGTAACCTCCCTGAGCTTCAGAGTCCCTGTTTGCAAGGCGGGGGTTATCATCTGTCCCTTCCGGGCCCGATGTGAAGACAGAGCAGAGTGCCCACGAGCACATGTCTATTTCCAAAGCTCGGCTCTGTCGCTCTGTTGCTAAGTGACCCAGGGCAAGTCACTGCTTCCCACGGGGCCTCAGGATTCCTTTCTTGTAAAACAAGGACAAAGGGATCTTCCTCATGGGATCAAATGAGCTGACCTGTGTGAGCCTGTAGCATCTGTCTGGCACTCGATAAGCAAGCAAACCCCCAAAACAAAAAAAAAGTCCCCACAGCCCCAGACAAACCTGTGGTTTTCACACTTTCCAATGTCTGTGCTACAGCGATGATGGCCCAGCCTCTGAGAGTTCCATGACCTTGTTCAAGGTCAGACAGCTCAGGGTGGCAGAATGAGATTCAAGCCAGGCAGTCTCGCTCAAAGTTGCTTTCTTTCTTTTCCTCTACAGATGCCACAGAGGCATCTGGGATGCACCCAGACAGGGGGCTTCGGACACGAGGAGGAGACACGGATTATCTTGCTTGGACTGGGGCTGTGGGGATGGACTGTCCTGGGCCAAGGGGTAGAAGGTGTTTATCCTCAGAAGCACTAAAGCAGAGGGTGGATTCCTCCCTGGGCTTTCAGTGTGATCTAGAGGGAATCAGGAAATCAAGTGATGCAAAAGTCACTATTTGCTGGTTAATCTATGCACGGGGAGAAGTTTGGGGAGCCTGAGGCGTGGAGACGCTAACACACTTGACCTCTTACCTCATCGTACAGCTGCTGCACGGCCACCTGGCCCTGCCCGGACTCATGGTTGCCATCTGCACACCTCCTCGGACAGGCTGCGATGACAAAAACCCACGGTGTGTCTTGGGCATCCTCCCCACCTTGGCCGCCCCATCTGATAACAGAGGGCAAGAGCCAGGGCGGTGAAGACATCCACGGCCCCAGGTGCTCCTGGAGACATGCCCCTACCCAGTGATTTCCTCCAGCAAACCCCCTCTCAAGGAGGCCCGGCGGCTGCCGAGCACACAGAGTCCCTCTGAGGTGCTCAGGAGACCGTGGCACATTGCTGACCCTTTTTGCCAGCTTCCTCTGTTGACAACCACCCCTCTGGAATCAGGCGGTGGCAGAAGAGAGATCCCCAAACTGCCCAGGGTTGGGAGGGGCATGTCTCCTTTAAAGACAGTTGAGGTATTCAATTAACCAGGCGTCTGCCCCGCCCATGCCTTCTCTCCGGTCCCCTCCACTGGGGACTGGGTCTCTCCTCTCCTGGTTATCGGGACTTCAGTTCCCAGCAAGTGAGACTAAAGACTGGAGATTGTCTGGGCTTCCCTGGTGGCGCCGTGGTTGAGAATCCGCCTGCCGATGCAGGGGACACGGGTTCGTGCCCCGGTTGGGGAAGATCCCACATGCCGCGGAGCGGCTGGGCCCGTGAGCCATGGCCGCTGAGCCTGTGCATCCGGAGCCTGTGCTCCGCAATGGGAGAGGCCACAACAGTGAGAGGCCCGCGTACCGCAAAAAAAAAAAAAAAAAAAGCAAACAAACAAAAAAGGACTGGAGATTGTCTTGTGCATCTCCCTCCTTTGTGGTGGGGAAACTGAGACTAGAGAGGTGGGAGGATCTGTCCTGGTTAGTGGAGGAAGTCTGAGGTACAGCCAGGGTACCTCATTTCAGGGGTTGCAAGGGCTGTGGGCAGAGGCCATTGGGAGTCAGCTGCGGGGCCAGACCATCATCATTGTCCTTCCCCTGCCACTTTCCCCTCCCCTCCTCCCTTTTCCCCTTCTCCTCTTTCCCTCCCCCTTCCTTGTCTCCCTCCCCCACCCTCCTCCTCCATCCTCCTCTTTCCCCTGTACCTCCCTTTCCTCTCCCCACCCCTTCATCATCATCATCCAGAGACAGCAGCAGTCAATAGCAGACAAGCAAGCCTTCAGTGACAACTTGCTCTGTCTGCTATTGCACTAAATTCTCCTCATTATTCATTTGAACTCCCATAATGACCTGATAGATAGATTTTATTTTTCCCATTTCAGAGATGGGTAAGGTGAGATTTAGCAAGGTTAAGAAACCTGTCTCAAGATCACACAGCTCGCAAACCCAGGTCAGTGTGGCCAGCGTTTTAACCACTACACTATTCTGCCAGGGACTCTGATGGGGGAAGAATTTGAGAAGTTCTGTTACATCTCCAAGCCTCAGTTTCCTCAGCTGTAAGATGAGGTTCTTAATGACATCACCCCCACCTTGCCTCAGAGAATTCTGGGGAGGGTCTAGTAAGAGTGGAGGAGAAAGGGTTTTGTAAACTGTAAAGTGCAGTAGGTCTGATGGTTTGCTTAGGATGGGCGCACAAACAGGGTTCCCTTGTTTCCTTCCCATATTTATCTCCATATGCCAACTGCCTAGCTCAGCACCTGGCATACCTATGGCAGGTGGATAAAACATACCTAAATAATAAACTAATGATTATCAGGTGGTTATGCTCATTCCCTTCCCCCGCAATCTTATTTCCTAAAAACGTGGGGCTCTGGTCTATCGAAGGGGACAAGGCTTTGTCAGACCGATGGGAAATGTAGGGCCATCTGGTACCTAAAACCTTTGCATCTCTGTCCGGCCGCCTGCAGAAGGTCTGGGGTCTGGATGGAAGTGTGGCTCTGTCCCGGCAGCCTCTAGGGCTCAGCGTCCCCTCAAGGTTATCAGTGCAGGTTTAGAAAAAAGGCCTGGAGCTGAGGGAGAAGGAGGCAGGCAGGCTGTCCCTTCAAAGCTTTGCCTTCTTCCTTTTTTATTTTTTAATTTCATTTTTTTCTTTATCCGAAGGCTGCAGAGCTGAAATAATTTATTTTGGATTTGAATAGGATATGATAAGCCGAAGAAGGGGCAGCCAGGGTGGACATGGTAGAAGCATTAGGTTTTAAATTAGTCATTTGATGCTGGTTTGGGGACCAGAGCAAGGGTTCTGGCTGACAAAGAGGCGCCTGAGTCCCCTCCGCTGACTGCAGTGGTGGCTGGGCGGGAGGGGACGGGAGGGTGCCTAAAAGTCTGCGGCAATGGATTTGGGGTCGGGCATCCTGGGGCCACCTTCCTGGTTTTACCTTAACGATCGTCCCAGGCCTCCTCGTCCACCTCCCTGCTTCTGCTTACAAGCCATGTGACCTTGGGCAAGGCACCTCATCTCCCAGAGCCTCGGTTTTCTTATACATAAAATGGGGATGAGAGTCATTCCCTCTAACACAGACACTGACAGCCTTTTTCTATACAAGGGTCAGATGGTGAATATTTTAGGACTTGTGGGCCCGTCTTCGTTGCAACCATTCAGTCCTGCTATGATAGTGAAAGCAACCATAGAGGACACATAAACAAATGGATGGTGGTGGTGACTGTATTTAAAACTGTTATTTACAAAAACAGGCAGCAGGGGGCATTTGGTCCACAGACGGTGGGTAGTTGGCAGACTCCTGTTCTAACATCACTGGGAAAGCTCCACGGGATACATGGGATACGTGTGTAGTGCCCAGTCCATCACCTGACCTAGGCCCTCCAAAGTTAATTTTCCTCTTAATATCTGCCTCTTCAAATCAATCTCCAGGGATGGAGCGTTCCAAATCCCAGCTATGATCATCTCACTGTGTCTGCTTAAAGCCCCCAGTGGCTTTCCCCGCTGTGCTCAGATGAAGCCCAAATGCCTTTTCTTGACACTCAAGACCCTTCAAAGTCCTCTGCTATTGCCACAGCCCTAATCATTTTATCCCCTGACTAACCAGATCCCGGTCCACCCTCAGGGGATAAGCGGAAAGCTCTCCTGTTCCTTTGCACTGGCTGCTTTGGGGCTTCCTCTCTGCACTTGGTGAATTTCTCCCATCCTTTAAATCCCATTCAATGGGCCCTTATCCTCCCAGCTTTCCCTGAGCCCCAGGCAGAATCACCTACCACCTCTGCATATGAAGGGGATCCTGGGTAAGGGTTGTATTTTACTCATCTCAGGCTGAGGACAGGTGGGATCAGACACTGAGTGGCTTCGCTGGAGACAAGTAGAGAAAGGAGAGCTCACAGAGGCTGTAACCTCCTCCACCCTCCCCTTCCTGGGAGCTATTTTTGCCTTTGCCTTGGAGAGAATTGGATTTGCTGCTTTAAAAGACTGATTTCTTTATGCCCCCCTAGTCTGTGGTGGGTGGGTGGGTAGCGGTGTGATGGGCAGGGAAGGGACTGGCTGGTACAGAAGGTTCCCACCTTATTGTTACTTATGATTTACAGAGTTGGGTGATATCTGGGGCAAATCGCTTTATCCCCACAAATCTGTTTTCTTAGCTCTAAAGGAGGCAAGTGCCTGTTTCACAGAATGGTGAGGATAATAGAAATAATCATTATAATTAGAGTGGCAAACATTTATTGAGTCCTTATCATGAGCTAGGGACTGTTCTCAGCACTTTACAAGTATTAACTCATTGAATCCTCACAGTGACCTTTGAGGTGAGTGCCGTGTTCATCCCCAGCTTTGGGTGAGACAACGGAGGAGCAGAGGTGTCCCCAGCGAGTAGCCTGCACGGATGAAATGGCTGCAGAATCTGTACTCTGTCAATTCGCTCGATGAATGGGATGAGGGTACACATGCAGTGTGGGACAGACACACGCACACAGTAGGACCTCAAGAAATATCACGTCCTTCCTGCCCTTTGCAAAAATGTTTAAGGCCAGATGTGAGGGATGGATTTGGCTCGACTGGGGACAAGACTGGTCCGTAAAGTTTCTCTCTTTCCCATCTTCTTGCCAGGGGAGGAGGGGACGTCTGGGCTTGCTGTGGGTGGGGTGGCTGGGGGCACCCGGGGAGGGTGCACTGCGCTCTGCTAAATCTCACCTGCACCCATTAACCAGATGGGATGAGGAAATGAGTCTCAGAGTGCAGTGGGGACAACGTGGGAAGGAAATAAATGCCTGGCAAGAAAGATCTCTGTTTTCTCTTTAGAGCCCATTAAGTTTAAGGAAATTCGTGAACTTGGCACAAACCTAATTAAGCTCAAATAGGGACGCCTCAGGGAAGGCAGCGAGTGCAGGGAGGCCTTGGTGGTGAGGAAGGCGAGCTCTGGAACGAGTGAGGTCTCACAGAAAGGTGGGGTCAAGGGTAGACGTCTGGGTCTTGACCATCTGGGTCCAATCTTTAATTCCCTCACGGATTCCTAATGGGCAGGGACGGTAGTGGCAAGTACATAGGGTTTTGTGTCTGACAGACTAGGGTTTGAATCCTGGCTTTTCCATACCCAAGCCTTGATTTCTCATCTGTAATATGGGAATGTCTGCCTTGAAATGAGATAATGGTGTTGAACATCTGACCCTGTGCCTGGCACAGTCTTGATGCTCAGGAAAACAGTGGCTGTTGTGGTGATGGAGGCGTCCTCCGGTCCAGATGGGACAGGAAGAGTCCCTTCTTCCCCCCATCCTCACGGCTCACTCAGGTTTCCCTCTGGCTCTTCTCTCTACTCCTATGCAGACTGATTGCATTAAGGAACTCTGTTCTTCTCCTTTCCTTGTGCTCTGTAACTCTGAAGGGTCCTCCTTTCTGAGGCCAGCCTCAGCCATGTGATTTCTGATGGCCAATGAGATGTCAGTGCGTGTGACACAATCTGAGTCTTGGAAAAAGCTTGCTCAGTGTGGCTTGCTCTCTCTTCTCTTCCTCCATGATCCCCTGGAGACCATTCCTGGATGATCCTGCTGGAGGATGAGAAGCACATGGAAAAGAGCTGAGTTACCCTGGTTGTCCCAGCCACGGTCATTCTGGACCATCTGACTGCCAGCCAACACTGAGCTACATGAAAGTGTCAGCCAAGATCAACAGAACCACCAGGTTAGGCATGGACTCATGATCAGAAGTCCATGCCTATTGTTTGAAGCCACTGAGTTTTGGGATTGCTTGTTACACAGCATTTATTGTGGCATAAATAGCTGATACACTACCCATCAAGTTGTAGCCATCTCTCAAAGCTCAATTTGAATTCCCACTTCCCCAGGAAGCATTCCCAAGGCCACCATGTGGAAGTGATCCTCTTCCTCAGGGGTGTACTCTGCAGCTACAGGCTGCAGACTTTGCTAGGTCTGCGAGCTCTGTAAAGATCAGAGCAGCATCTGAGTGCCTTCTGTGGGCTCATTGCCCAGCACAGAGCTGAACCAGGGTAGAGCGTGAGAGGATGTCAGACGATGAAAGACCGTGTTCCGCAGGAGTGAGTAGGTTCAGGCCAGCGTTCTGTTCTCCACCCCTCTCTCAACACAGTGTCCAGGGAAGGGTGAAGTTTGGATCTCATTTCCTCTTGCATTCCCCAGAGAGGGTACCAGGAGTCGTTCCACCTAGCGGGCTAAGTTCTTTTTTGTATCTTATATTATGCGATGTTTAAACTTCTCCGTGTGGCAATAATGCCAGCAATGACTATGAAACTATTACCACGTTTCAGGCCAAATGATTCCCATGGTTTATCTCAGTGAATGGTCATAACCCCCTGTGAGGGAGGGACCACCGTCAGCCCCACTTCATACGTGAGGAGATGGAGACTTAGAAAAGTAGATAAATCTGCCCTAGGAGACATGCCAAGTCAGTAGCAGAATCACGGTTTGAACTGGACCACGGAGCCCGTGGTGGTGGGTATTGTCCTTGACCTGTCCTGTAGAGCAACAGAGCACAGAACCGGGAAGACTGGGTGGATTGGAATGGAAACAGATTTCAGCTCCAGCAAGGAAAGCAATCAAATTGATTGACTCAAGCAATCACCTAGGGTGGAATCACGTTCTCCCTTCCTAGGTTACTGCTGCCTCACAGAACAGAGGACTCGCAGAAGTTTGAAGGAGAAATCTTTCACTGGGCTTTGGCCTCTGGTTGGCTGCAAGCCTTAGGAAGAGATGGTGAGAGGATGAGAGAGTCTGCATCTTGGTCCTGCCTGTTGGGTGGAGCAAAGGGCCACATGCCACTTGTTCACAGAGAAGCATAGGGCGGCATTCCCATACCCTCTGGGCCCAAGTGGGGTGTGAGGCAGCCAGGGTCCCCCAAGTTGCTGGGTGGGTGGGAGGCTGCTCTGCAGACCCATCTCTCATTGAGGCTGGCCCTAGGCTTGAGGGAGTCATAGAAAGCCCATTCTGGCCTCATGTCCAATTTGCCTACTCCCATCCCCGTATATAAACATTGAAGCTGATATTATCCCCAGCTGACTAATCTCTTTCACAATTGATTCAAAATTGGAGGGGAGAAGAGTGTGCTTATTTATCACCCTCAAGGGCCTAAAAGAAAGAACTGTAGAGGAAGGAGGTAGTGAGCCTATTGTCATTAAAGATGTGCAAGTAGAATCGCTCTATATTGCCTTTTTTTGAGAATGGATTAAATGGCTTTGGGTTTCCCTAAAATGCTAACATTCTATGATTTTTCTTTGAGACCACCCACAGGAAAATGTTAGATAGTACACAGTGTTAAAACTGGCACAATTACAGGAGCAGTTTTGGTCAAAGGTTGATTTTCATGATTATATATACCCTTCAGCCCACGTATTATAATAAATAGCACATCAACATTTTTTTTTTCTTCTGGTTCTGGAAGGACCATTATCAAGAGAAGAAAGGCTCTAATGACAACTCCCTGCATCTCTCTAAAAAGGCCTTTCATGTCTGGCCTCAAAGTACACAGCGGGGAGGCAGATCTGGCTGTGTCTCTTCCCGTGGACATCCTCCTGTGTACCGTCCGTAATCTCTGCTCTGTTTGGTCCAAGGCTGGAAAAATGCCTTTGCTGCCATGGGCAATGGCCAGGGGGATGGTGCAGGCAGAGATTTCCTGGAGATAAAAGACAAGCAGAGGGGAGATGTGTGTGAAATCATGATAATGTGGATCCCCTGAGTACTAGTGAGAAAGAAACGCCAGGTCACCAGTGTTCCTGGTGGGCAGATAAGGAAGGTGTAGCACTACATCCAGAAAAGAGCAAAGTGACGTGTTCTGAGCCCCTACTGGGTGCTCTGCCCTTTGAATACACATACATATTCTTCCTCATAGCAACCCTGGGAGGTACGATGCTGACCCCATTTTACAGATGGACTAATTGAGACTCAGAAAGGATGAAATGACATGCCACAACTCACACAACAAAGGCGTGTCTGAGTTGGACTTGGAACACAAGCCCACGAGGGGCTAAAACCAGTCCTCTTTTCACTGAATCAGGTCTGACGGGGGAAAGACGAATTCAAAGAAAATGTACTTTTCCTACTGTGGTAAGATGAATAATGGCCAGCCCAAAGGTGTCCGTGCCCTAATCCCCAGGACCTGTGAATCTTACCTTATAGAGTAAAAGGGAGTTTGCAGGTGTGATCACATTAAAGATTTTGAGTTGGGTACATTATCTGGTGTGCCCTAACTAGAGCCAAAAGGTTCCTTATACGGGGAAGGCAAGAACATCAAAGGCTGGCAACAGTGATGCAATGCTGGAACAGAACTTGGAGTGATGTGGCTAGAAGCCAAGGAGTGCTGTGACCTCTAGAAGCTGGAAGGAGGCAGGGAAAATTCTCCCCTGGAGCCTCCAGAAGAAACCAGCTCTGCAGGCACCTTGATTTTAGCCCCTGAGGCTCATTTTGGACTTCTGACCTCCAGAACCGAAAGCAAATACATTTGTATTGTTTTCAACCACCGAGTGTGTGTTTATTTCTGACAGCAGCCATAGGCAACTAGTACACACACCATCTTTGATAGGAGATGCGACATGACATTCACATTCTTGATGACTTTCCCCAGCTCATAAGTCTGTCTTGGCCTGTATGGATCTGAGAAATTAATTAAGTCAACTTTCGCTTAGCACAAGGCCATGCCCTTGAGACGAGGGGATAAGACTTGGTAACTTTGAAATGCCTGCTTTGACCTTTGATGGCCAGAGATGATGTTATGCGAACTATGGTCCACAGACTGGTGCTGGTCCGTGACTATTGGGAAGAAAGCATTTACACTGCACTACCCCACCCACTGGCTCCACCTCTAGCAAGGAGGAGTGGTAAGAAAACGGGCAGAGCTAAGTGTTTAGAACATTTTGCAGCTATTTGGCGTGGCTGGGACATCCAAGTATGTGATCAGAGTCTTCCCTTGCTGAATAGGGCACAGACCGGTGTGGGTGTGTCTGGAGGTGGGTGGTGATTTGCAGGTAGAACAATCCATGCCTTAGTCACCTACACCAGTCCACACAATAGCCCATGATGGACGGGGAACCAACAGCAACGATTCGTCCCTGGCCACAAGAAGTTTGAGGAGCACCAGTCTAGGGCCCTCTGAGTTCTATGGGCACAGACTTTGTGAGACCCAAATGTCTCATCTTTTGCCAGCCTATGGCTACTAACAGAATCATATTAATATTTGTATTCATATTTTGCTGGTCTGACGTCTCCGGAGTGAGTCTCTCCCCTGGCTTGTAGATGCTCATGGAAATTCTTCCCTTGTTTGTCTGTTCTGGTTCCCACTACAAAGGTCTCTGTTTTCCATGCTCTTCCTGAGATTTCAGCCTCCTTGGGCACACCTGCCCTTATCTACTGGCAACCCTACACCAAGAGGATGGCCAAAGAACATGGTGGCTTTGGGTGGAGTTGGGGAAGAAAGATTCTTTCCCTGATTCTGTGGCATACACAGTGGCACAAAGCCACACGGCCACATTGCTTGGGCCCTAAGTCCCACACAGCCTGTCACTAGCGCACCTCCTTTGGCTTCTCTCCTAAGACCAACCATTCCCAGGCACTAGTGGGAAAGGGGGACATGCCATGTCATTGCTTCCAACATTCCCATCACCTCCCCTGTTCCCTGGACACTGACTTGGGGAAACAAGAAAGAACAAAAGACTTCTAGGAGCTTGGGTTTAATCTCGAGGCAGAATCAACAGGATTTGTGATGGGATTAAATGTGGTAGGAAGATGGAGTTAAGGGGCTAGGATGATGTCCAGATACCTCACCTGGGTCCCCATGTAGGAGGGGGTTCTACCGATCAAGGTGAAGGGACACGTTTGAGGGGAAGACAACAAAGCTAGCATCGAATATCCTGAACCAGGGTCCCTGGGAGATCAGCTATAAAACTGATCTTCTTGTAGGCGTGGTACATGTACACAATGGAATACTACTCAGCCATGAATAAGAATGAAATAATGCCATTTGCAGCAACATGGATGCAACTAGGGTTATCATACTAAGTGAAGTAAGAAAGAGAAAGACAAAAGCCATATGATATCACTTATGTGTGGAATCTAAAATATGACACAAATGAACGTATCTACAAAACAGAAACAGACTCATAGACATAGAGAACAGACTTGTGGTTGCCAAGGGGGAGGGGGGAGGGAGAGGGATGGACTGGGAGTTTTGGATTGGTAGATGCAAACTATTGCGTTTAGAATGGATAAGCAACGAGGTTCCTACTGTATGGCACAGGGAACTATATTCAATCTCCTGGGATAAACCATAATGGAACAGAATATTAAAAAAATACATATATGTGTATAACTGAGTCATTTTGCTGTACAGCAGAAATCAGCACGACATTGTAAGTCAACCATACTTCAATTAAAAAAAATAAAGACACTGATATTTTGGAAAAAAGAAAAGAACCACCACCACCAACAAAAAGAACCAAACGGATCTTCTTGTATGGCTGTGAGATGAGGAAAGCAGCCTCGGATACCTACTGACAGTTAGGCCTCCGAGCTCTTTGGAGCTGGCCTGGCTCTCCCATTGGGCTGTGTGCCCAACTTTTGGACATAAACACCCTCACGGAACACCAGAGTCAGACAAGGTCATTCTTCGACTCCAACAAGGTGAGACAAAAAAGACCCCTTCATTGTGCGATCTGTGCACAGACAAAAACAAGGTCACTGTGCAAATCACAAAGGGCCAAACGACCTCCTCTTCTAGCTAATACGAGCGACTGTTCTTCTTTCCCTATTAAGCCATCCAGGGCCAGCTAGAAACTGCACCCCCAGATAGCCTGACATCTCCTTCTCAGGGGTTCCTGTTGGTCTCGGCCTTAGCAAAAACATTCTGTTCTCTAGGCCACAACACTTCAGAGATCTGAAGGCAGTGAAATTGTCTCCCAACACTTGGATCTCCTTTGCTTCAACTTCCCTGCTTCTGTCTTCCATCAGCTCATCGTGCGGCTTTATCCTTCTCATTTCCGAGTCTGCAGGAAAGTGAGATCTCGCACGATATTTCGTGTTTTTGCAAATGGGCTCAGGCGTTTCCCTTTGCCCTGACTCTGTGAACCATGTTCGCTGAACGCATCAGTCCTGTGGAAAATGAAAGCACATCCTTATCTGAATCCACGAAGAACCAGGAAGCAGAGATTCCTGTCTCCAAACCTTACCATCATCCTGAGGGTGCAGTGCACATCCTTAGGACGTGGGCTGCCATTGGTCCTTTCCCAAAGTCTGGCAGTTCTGTTTGGCTATTAAAAGGAGCCTGCTGGGCTTCCCTGGTGGCACAGTGGTTGGGGGTCCGCCTGCCGATGCAGGGGACGTGGGTTCGTGCCCCGGTCCGGGAGGATCCTGCATGCCGTGGAGCGGCTGGGCCCGTGAGCCATGGCCGCTGGGCCTGCGTGTCCGGAACCTGTGCTCCGCGGCGGGAGAGGCCACAGCAGTGAGAGGCCCGCGTACCACAAAAAAAAAAAAAAAGAGCCTGCCATGTTGATGAATTATTTAAACCTCAGCAGCGCTCAATTTATGCAAATCCGATTATCTGTTTAAGGGCAGGTTGGCTTGGAACAGCTTGTAGTTGTGATACTTATTATTATTATTTTTTTTTTGGCTGAAAAACTGGCAAATTCAGTTGAAAGCGGACTTTAATTTTACCCGAGGACTGCTCCGCCCAGAGCTACATCTTGTTGGGGATGGGAGGTCCCTTCGGGTTCCCATGGGACTGTTTTCCACCCTGATGTTTCCACATCATTTAGGCCTGGGAAGGGCCTTCCAGACCAGCTGGTTCAATGCCTTCCTGTTGCAAAGGAGGAAACTAAAGTCCAGAGAGAAAAGTCGACCTGCCCCAGTTACATGCAGGGTTTGTTTTTGTTGGATAAATGCTTCAAATCTTGCTCCAGATATGGGACACTTCCTCCTCAAACTATTCTGCCTCTGTGCTGGGAGATCAATACCAGAGCTCAGAGGCCTTCCCTCCGTGTCTGTGTGGTTTAACCAGTGATAGACAGCTTCATGGGGCAGCATGGAAGAAAAGGGATCCTCCAGTGTGGAGGCAAGAGACCCAATCTCTGACTTGCTCTAGGATTTGGGCCAATATCTACTCCCTCTCTGAGCTTCAGACCCAGCTCTTCAACTGTGAAAGGGTTAGAGTTGGACTAAACGATCTCTACCAGTGTTTCCAGCTCCAGTCATGTGAAACACAGCACCCAGGGCTGGTATCATGGGTGAGTGGCCTGTGCCACCCACACAAAGCCCCGCACTCAGAAGGGCCCCACTCCTGGGTTAATACTGTGTTGTTGCCATCTTGAAATTCTTAACACATTTTCAACAAGAGGCCCTGCATTTTCATTTTGCACTGGGGCCCACAAATTATGTAGCTGATCCTGAAAATACATTTCTCGGGGATAAAACAAGAAGCTGAAGAACCAACTTCCTTTGTCCTGCATTTTCCCAGGCAGGCTGTGGCCAGGTGGCCCAAGAAGGAAGCACTCACCCATTCCTTCCCATGACCCCAGAGGAGCTGGATGCCATTTGCTGTGTCATGTAGGTACTTCCATGAGGCTTTGGATGGCTGAGATGGAGATCTGGAAAGGAGGAAGGGACTAAATAGATTTGGCTTTAGGAAGATCACCCTTGGTAACTGGGGTGGAGGAAGAAATGCAAGGGATGGGACTGGAAGCAGAGAGGAGGCAGGCAATATCCCCAGTGCTCCCAGCAAGAAATGATGGGACTGGACTGAGGTGGCAGCAGGACTGGAATTTATTGCACGAGCAAAATTAGAGCCATGAATGAAAAATGCTCATTAAGGTGGCATCTGGCTCTCAGGCTCTGTCACAGCCTCTTTACATTCTCCACCGAATACCTATGGAAACTCGAGGAAGAAGCTCACAGAATCACCTAAAACTAAGAGCGGTAACCAGCCTAATATAGAATCAAAGAGAGATTTCCACTAACTCTGAAGCAGGTGGATTTGAACTAAGAGAAACCTGCCTTACTTTTTTTTTTTTTTTTAATGAAAACTGAGACCACTTGAAGAAAAGTAAGAAGGGACTTTGCACTTCCTCCTTGTCTCTAGACCCCAGGGCCATTAAAATCAGAAAGTAGGGCAGCCATCCTTCCACTGGGAGGCAGCCAGGATGTTACTCTTCCCCCCCTCCATCTCCTCTGCCCTCTCCCTTCCCTCCCCTTCCTTTTGTCTGCATTCAAGCCGAAACAGTAATTCAGAATTTTCAACAGAAAATGTGTGTGTGTGTGTGTGTGTGTGTGTGTGTGCACACTCGCTAATTATGCCATATTCCAAGCCGTGGAGTTCAAGGCCTGCAAATGAGATGCTGAAGACAGAAAAAGGAACAAGGGATGAGCCACATGTCACTGCATGCTGGGAATTATGGTTTCTCCATGGGTCTTACCCTATTAGAGAACTGCTGCAAATTGAGAACTTAGCTGTGGGCTGCATCCTTCAGGCTGTCCTCCTGAAGACTGAAGAGGGGGTTTAGCCATCATCTCTAACAACAGAGAGTGGGTCCAGGACAATTCTTATACCCTGTATTTTTATAGGATTTAGATATTTACAGGTTTAGATTTTCTTGAAGATGAACAATAGGGAAAAAAAGCCAATAAAAATCTTAGGTTGCAGATCAAGAGAAGAGACCTATGATGCAGGTACATCTCTTTAGCCTCCAGAAATAAAGAAGAAAACACGAAAGAACTCAGGAAACCATTTTGTATCCTTGGCAGACATTAAGAAGATATGGTCTGCTGGAAAAAGAATCAGAAACTCAAAGGAGGAAATTTGAGCTCTGAGAAGGATGTTGGATGAGATAAGGAAGAATATCAAATGCTCTTTAGTCAAAGATCGTTAAATTAAAACAAACTATAATTACAGACTGTGGTGAATGCACGAACAATGAGAACATAGCATATCAACACTGATGGAATATTGCCAAAGATTTATCCCAAGGAATATTCACAGCCTTTAATAATTTCCTTAGGTAGGAAAGAGCAAAAAAAACATGGACTTGATATTCAACTTCAGAAGTGAGGTAGAGGATCACAGAGTTAGCTCAAAGAAAGTGGAAAGAAGAACAGAATACATTTAAGAGAAGAAATGAATACATGAGAAAAGAAAAGGAGAATTGGTGAAGAAATTTAGGATTTAATTTTTCTGGAAAAAGATGAGTACAAAACAATCTTTGACAATCTCAATAACTGAAAGGGATAAAACACAAGTAGTCAACATTGAACAGGAGAAAGGGCATTTAAACTCTGATAAACCAGAAATTTAAGTAAAATACTACGTAAAACTTTTTGTTAATGAATTTGAAATTCTGAATAAACTGAATGATTTTCTAGAAAAGATAAAAATAAAATGAAATAAAAATGACCTTGATGGATATGACACACTATAACAATAAGTATGACAGAACTTGGGGGAAAATCTCAAAGAACTGCCTCTAAAATGGTGACCTCTTACGTGGGTAAGTAAATTCTTCTAAACCTTCATAAAACAAAGAACTCCTATTTTGTGTAAAATTTTGCAGAGGATAGAAAAACATGGAGAACAAACTAAGTTTTAGAATATGAAGCAGCAATTTTGAAGGAATTTTGAGAGAAAAATGAGTGATTCAAGATTTTATACCCAGTCAAATATAATCAACAGAAAGACTTTCTCAGCTATGTAAGGGCTCATGAAATACCAGCCACAATAAAGGTGACATGTCGCATTAGTGGAAAAGAATGGATCAGTCAATAAATGATGTTGGGATGGTTGACTATTCATAAAATACATGGATTTACATCATTACCTCATATAGATTACTCAATTCCAGTTAGAGTGAAGACAAGAAAAATTTTAAAAAGCATATTTGGGTTAAAAAATGATAAAAAAATATTTACTTAATTGCAGAATGGGGAAAACCTTTCTAAGTATTAAAAACATACAGTAAAGGTAAATATTGGTAGATTTAACTAAATAAAATAAAGCTATTATGCTTCAAAAACTCCATAAACAAGTTCAAAAGATAATATAAACTAAGGAAATATTGACAGTATATATGGCAGACAATGATTAAAAGATGCATACACAAGGAAAAAAAGCTCCAGTAAGAAAATGGGCAAAGAAGGAGGTGACAGCATTGTGTAATTTAGCCATCGATCAAATGCTGCTTTCCTTTCAACTTCCCCCTAGCCTACTTTTGGTATGTTTCAGTGTTCTGTAAAATTTTCTTTGATAATTCAAGATGTCTCTGATTTTTAAATATACACACAAGATATATTCTTTCTTAAGACAATAAAAATATTTTCATGGAACTAAGTGGAAAAAAAATGGGCAAAGGATGTAAGTATGTCATTTAATAACAAATGAAATACAAAGAACAAATAATCAATCTCACGGGTGATCAGAGAAACAAAAATTAAAACAATGCTGAGATGGCATTTTCACTCATTAAACTGGCAGAGATGAAAGAAGATTACTATCCCCAATGCTAAGTGACCCTGTGGAGGAAATGGGCATTTTCAGGCATGAAAATTTGGTGATTATCAAATAGGTACCTTATCTGTGGAAGGCAATTTGGGCAAATGTGACAAAAGCCTTAAATTATCAATTTCTTTGACCCAGGAATTATATTTCTAGAAAGGGATCCTGAAGAAATAACCAAGTATATATATATATATGCAAAGGTTTACGCGTCAGGACGTTCATTGGGGCATTATTTAGAAGAGTGAATTCTAAAATCGGGAAATTTGGTTAAATTATGTGCCATGATGTGGAATACTATGTAGCAATTAAAAGTGAAATAGAGAAAGAAATTTAATGCCACATGAAATGCTGATTAATATGTGGTTTAATGCTGATTTAATGCCACATGAAATGCTGATATTACGTGGTTGAGTAGAAAAAGTGGAGGACAGAAAACCCGACGTATGTGGCCTAATACACGTGAGTGCGTGTGTGTGTGCATGTATGTGTAAGTCTGGGTGCCAGCAGGCACATGAGTGGGAGGAGACTTGAGCGACATACACCAAAATATTAACAGTGGTTTTTCTTCCTTACGCTTTTCTCTATTTTTCAAAATTTCCACAAGGCCCATATGTGACTTTATAATTTAGGAAAATATTCAAAAAATCAAACACAATTTTCCATTATGATATATCACCCATTTTATTTTTTTCTTTATATCTTTGTCCATGTAGTCAAATGTAACCGAGACGCCAGCACAGGCCCCCTGATTCTCCAATTCAGTGTAGGAGCGTTTGGACTCTTCTCCTAGCTTTGGAGAGTTTCTGTGTCCCACTGCCCCCTGGCTTTGCTCTGCTCCTGATCTGTGTTCCTATGCTTGATTTTTATTTTCCTTTGCATCCATCTGGGCACTAATCCAGCCACTTCCCTCAGTGCCCAAGCAAGCCCTGCACTGTCACTTGTGCACGAGTTAGTAGCTTGACCGAAGTGCGGGGGCTCCTGGGAAGGCCTCCCGTATCCTACAACAGGGGGTCTCCTGCCTGTGTGCCTGCTGCATCTCCTCTCCCTTCCCTTCTGAACTCCTACTCCAGGACCACCCTTTCCTGGAGTCACAGGAAAGGTCTCCCCCTTCTCTCACTCAGATTAGTTCCCACATTTAGCCCACTTCTTTCCAAGTAATTTACCCAAACAAACGCATTTCCTTAATGAAAGAATTCTGGTGAGGACTGGAGAGAAGAGGTAAAAATTTCTCCATCTTGTTAGATCAACATATTTTGTAAAGCATTATGCAAATGCACTTCCCCCCCTTTAAAATTTTGTCACTGCCTTTTTACTTACGTCGTAACATTTTTTCAGATTGCTACCCCGTTTCTAAAGTTATTCTATTTTTATTGGATGAATAGGTGATCCACTGATTAAGACTACTTTTCTCTAAAAATATCTACATTTGCCTAATTCATTTTGACTGCTGCATTCTCTCCACATTGCATTAGACTGAATTGCTGAGGTTTTGAAGGAAGGCTAAGGAGGACTGAGGACCTCTTACATGCTAGGTAATGTGCTAAGTGCTGGGTCTACATTATCCCATAGGTGCCGCAAATCCTTTCTGGAACAGGGCGGGTGTGTAAATACCTTCTAAAACTACAGGCTCTCATTCGACCCTCACAGCCACCTGGGCAGCATCCCAGTCACAGGTAAGGAGACTGAGGTCGACAGGAGTGGGCGTTGCTATAGATTTCATGGTGGGTAATTGCAGTTTTAGGAGTCAGTCTCAGGGCAGCTCACCCATCCTGAGTGTGCTTTCCAGGCACCAGGCAGTCTTCCTGTGGTGCTCCTGACCCAATTTCCATCCACGCACATAGATCCTGCCAATCCAGGTACATCTGTCTTAGGATTATGGCGGATGGGAGTAAACTTGGCAATGTCATATTCAAGTCCATATAAATCTATTTCTCTCTTCCTCTCCCTCTCTCTCTCTCCTGCCCTCCCTTCCTCTTTCCATCTCTTTTTTCTGTCTCTGTCTCTATCTCTATCTCTCTCCTATCTTTTTGGCACTATATGGACGCTCGCCTAGTAGGGGCTAAGTTGAGCCCTGGAGCTGTCATTATTTCCGTTGACCTGGACTAAATCCAGGCTCACCTGAGCTGGTAAGAAAAGGCATCTTTGACATCCCCAGGCCCTGGAAACCACTGGGCTTCCCTCCTTTTGCCAATGGGCAGAATTAAGAATCAGAACCAGTGCATCTTGACTAGAAAACATTTGATAAATGCCATGAGATCTCCTTCCCCATTCCAAAGCAAGGGCATTGGTGTGACTCCCTACCAGGCTCCTGATGGGAGGTGGAACAGTCTGGTAGCTGAGCCTACCTTGTGTAGTGTCTCCTGGCTAGGGCCAACACTCAGCTCTGCCGCTAAGAATGCGAGCCCTAAGGCTTGGGCAACCGCAGCTCTGAGAAACCAAAATCCTGCCTGCCTCATTCTCTTTGGGTCAGTCATTGGCTCTGTCCCCTCAGCGTCCAGAAGTTTTGCCATGTGGAGACACACAGCAGTGGGATGAAGTGGAGAGAGCCGCAGTTTGGAGTCAGTACACCTGGCTTCTAGGCACCTTGGACAGCTCCACTCACCTCTCTCTGGGCCTGTTTCCTCAACCATATGGAGCAGCCCAGGTCTCTCTCCCATTGCCCATGCATTTCCTGAGCCTGCACTTTTTGTCATGAAGTTAACAGAAAACAACCCGTGGTTGGGTAGGAGAGTGTCTATTTCAGCGTTATTAGGTACTGGAGAAATTCTAACAGGAGCTTTATCTTCATAGTGCAAATGGTCTGATTTTCTTTTAATGTATTTATCCTAAGGATTGTGTCCTTTGTACTGGTTTGAATAGTATCCCCTGAAATTCCTATCTACCTGAAACCTCAGAGTGTGACCTTATTTAAAAATAAAGTCATTGTAGATATAATTAGTTAAGATGAGGTTATACAAGATTAAGGTGGGCGTGAAATTCAGTGTCTGGTGTCCTTATACGAGGAGAGGACACACAGACAGAGGGAAGACGGCCCTATGAAGACAGAATCAGAGATTGGGGTAATGCAGCTATAAGCCCAGGAATGCCAAGGACTGCCAGGAACCACCAGAAGCCAGGAAGGGGCAGGGAAAGATTCTTCCTTAGATCCCTCCTTTACAGGGAACATGGCCCTGCCAACATCTTGATATCAGGGCTGGGAGAGAATACATTTCTGTTGTTTTAAACCATCCAGTTTGTGGCCATTTGTTATGGCAGCTCTGGGAAATGAATACACGCCTTCTCTTCTGCCCTTGTGGTCTAAGTACCATAACCCACAGAAGAACCAGATGTGGCTGAAGATTATTTATAATTCATGCACACAAGATGAATAGGAACTGTCTAGGGGGCAGAAGAGCATTGAAGAAAAGAGTTAAAGAGGACGAAGGAAAAAGAAAGTGTGCGAGGGTGGGGTCTGTGCTAAGTGAGGGAGGGGCTGCATGGAGTTCTCAGAAAGTGTAGGACCATGTCCTCCTGCCCTAGGACTGAGTTGGGGGCACAGGATGAAGATGCCCCAGAATTACATCTACATTCTTACCATCCTATGGGCTGTCTATGATTTAACTGCTTAAACCTGAAAAGTAGAAACACATTCAGTAGTTCTCAGATTTCTCTCTCTCTCTCTGAACAAGTCACAATAGCTTTCATGAGGACAATATCACCTCTCACTTTCATGATGGAGGGTGCTGGCCTGTTATCTGTGAGACGGATTTGTGAGAAGAGGAGGTTCCCCAAACGGTGATGCTTTTCCCTTTCTCCAGAAGGTTTTGCCGTGAGCTCCAAGGTTGGCACTCACCTCTTGTGTGCCCTGCTGGACACGATTCCTCATGGAAGATTCCAGCACCATTGCTTGGCAAATCTAGAGGCTCTGTTGGGTGTAGGGGGGCCTCATCAGCATTGCCGTGTGTTATGTTCTGGGAGAAATTCAATATGATAGAACTTACAGCTGTGAAATCCATGTGCCTCTCTCCCCACCTCATCCCACTGTCTCTCCTACTTCGGGCTGGCCGTCTTGGCAGGATGCCACTCTGCTGGGATAGCATCTCTGCAAAGAAAGGGAAATTATGCTACTGCTGAAGCTTGTGGAGACAGGAAAAAAGGTAGATCAGGATGCCTTCCTGATATCGCTTCCTCGGGGCACTAGACAGCCAGGAGATGCTGGAAGCAGGGACTGGTCTGGTCTGGCTCCATTCCCATTCCAGCCCCTGCAACTTGCTCCCAGACTGGATCCAGAGTCATCCTTCTGAAACACATTTTGACCATGCCTCACCCCTGCCCCTGAACATCCCATGACTCCTCGTTACCTTGGGAACTGAGTCAAGCTCCTCTGCCTGCCTTCCCACTCCACTGTCTGTGGGATCATCTCCCTCACCCGCTCCCTCCTGCTCCAGCCACCTTAACCTCTGTGCAGTTCCCCTGAGCATCAACCATGCCTCCCTGCCAGCGCCCAACTCTTTTCCCCCTAGAATATTCCCTCCTCGCTTCTTGTTACCGAACCAAACTAGGGTCCGTGTGCCCTCATGCAGTAAAGCCAATCTACTGACACTGGGTTGTGGTGAAGGAAAGTACAGCATTTATTGCAGGGCACCATGCAAGGAGAATGGGCTTCTCATGCTCAAAACACCCGAACTCCCCGATGGCTTTCAGGGAAGGGGTTTTCAAGGTGGTGTGAGGGAGGAGGCTGCAGGATGTGTGATGAACTCATGCACGATTCACAGATTGGGTGGCACCAAGGTGAAGTTTTCAAGCGTTATCAACCTTCTGGTTTCAATGGGTCTCAGGTCTATGTTCTCATGGTTAGCAGTTTCCATCTGGTGGGGGTCTGTTTCCTGTAAAAACAACTTTGGAACGTGTGTCAGGCCTTTGTCGATATCTTTCAGGGAACTGGGAGTTCTGTGATTCTGCCATGTCACGGGTTTATAGTCTAAATTGCTACTGTTTTTTCAGCCTAACAGCTCTTTTTTGTTTCTGTATCTTCAGATTTCCTAATCATTAACTCTTGAGCCAGGACTTTGAGACTGAGGGGAGGCCTGGGAGGCTAAAGGAAAAGCTTTTTACTTCAAAAGACAAGGACACAAGGGCCTGTATACAGTTCCATTCTTGACCAGCAAAGCCCTTTTCCTCATGAGACTTTTTTCACTTTTTTTGATGTCTCTCCCACTCCCCTTGCCCCTTCCTCCCAAAGGATCTTGCTCACACCTCTGGGCTGCACCCCTGCACGGTGTGGCCATGGCTTTGTTGAGCCTTTGCCTTCCGCATCAGTGGAAAGTTCCTAGAGGATGGAGAGGATGCCTTTCCCTTTATGTCGCCTCACAGTTTAGCACAGCACTTGGTGCCTAAGTGCTTCTCAAATGCGTGTTGAATGAATGAATAAATCATGTAATCTTAGAATTAGAGAAGTAGAAAAGATCAGCTGAGTCAATCCTCTCATTAGTTACTAATAATGAAGGGTCTTAACTAGTTGGGATATAAACATGAAATGCTTACATCTTCTCCCCTCCTAACTGCCACCAGCTGTGCCCGCTGTACGCCCCTTTCATGCTGAGTGGAGAGCTCTTGTAATTACAGCTCAGGCTGATTCCAGGACTGTCAGTGACTTTTAGTATTAGCCTTATTTTGATGATTAAGACTCAGGTCTATTTATTTTAAAAATTCTAATCTCATATTAGATTCAAAGCTCGCTTTACCACCCTTAACAGTGTAGAGCTGAGATCTCAGAGGTCAGAGTGGGGTTTGGATGGGAGGTCCATGTGCTCACACAAACCCCCTTTCTCTTCCCTGCGTGGTCCCCTCTGGCACTGGCGTGTGAGCAGGGACGAGAGGAGAGCATGTTTCCCTCATCTCAGTTGATTATTAGTGGTCTAGCTTGTGGATCCTAAGCTCAGAGTGGATGCGAGGGACTCCAACAGGGCACCCTACCCCATTGTGTCCTGGCACTGGCGTGTGAGCAGGGACGAGAGGAGAGCATGTTTCCCTCATCTCAGTTGATTATTAGTGGTCTAGCTTGTGGATCCTAAGCTCAGAGTGGATGCGAGGGACTCCAACAGGGCACCCTACCCCATTGTGTCCTCTAGGCTTTGGAAGTGCCTTTGTGCTGTGCTGAATCCTCCAGCTGACCGTGTCCAGGCAGCCTTGTGCCAGCACCCTCAGATGGGAGTTCCTCTCGGTTCCTTACCACCATGGTCCTGGAGGGGTGCAGCCCCAATCTTCTTCCTCTGTTCCAGGACTCCACTGCTGAGATCAGCCACATACTCATGACCACCCAGCTGGTAAGTTCTGGTACCGAAACTAAATCCCAACTCTCTTGTGTTCTGATCTTAAGTTCTTTCCATTCAGTTACACTCTCTCCCAAGGTAATGAGTCAGAGTCAAGAAGTGACCACAGTTAATAAATACATAGAAGTCTCAATGGAAAAGACATGAAAATAGCAGCAGAAATGAAATTTTTCACTAAAGATGAAAGTGAGCCCTAATAGTCAGTCCTGGTGAGAATGAAAATGGGCCCTCCATGCCCATGTAGGATCTCAAATGGGCATCACATTTTGGAGGGCGATTTTGAAATATCTATCAAAATTTAAAATGCGTGTGCTGTTTGCTTCTGTAATTCCACTTTTAGGAATTCAGCTTACAGATACAGCTGCCCAGTGCTGGGTGGCCTGAGATGTTCACTGTATGTTGTTTGTAATCATGAAATACTAGAAATGACCTAAAGGTCCATCAACAGGGAAATGGCTAAACGAACTAACATATCATGCACTAAATAATATTATGCACCCTGTTAACTCTCTTTAAGTAGCACTTACCATATGGATTTATTGTATTTTTTCCCCACTCTGCCTCCCAGACTGGGAACTCAATGAGGACAAGAGCCATGGGTTCACTTAAGAATCTGGGATCAGGAGTTAGACTGCCTGTGTTCAAATCCCGGATCCACCAGGAACTGATAGGGTGACACTATGTGAGTTACTTAACTTGTTGACACCTCTATTTCCTATTCTGAAAATGGAGATGTTAACAGTACCCATGTCACGTTCTGATAATAAAAGAAGGTCAATGTGAAGGGCTTAGCATGTGTCAGCTCCTCAGATGAAGGTGATGATGATGGTGAAGACCGATTCATTCACCGATGTATACTCAGCACCTCACAGAGTGCCTGGCACAGTGCAGAGTTCCATTAATAGCTAATGCCACCTATGCACTGGTAGAGAAGACCGTCTAAGATATATAGTTGGAGGAAGAAAATCAAACTGTAAAAGTTTGTCTAACCTAATCCCATGTGTATCAAACATATTAAAATTTCTGTTGGGGGTCAAGACACAAATTAGATATGTGGTTACCTCTGAGAAATGGGTTTGGGAGCCAGACAAGAGGAAAGGGGCATTCACTTTTTACTTTAGTCCCTTTTGTACCACTTGATATTATAACAGTTACAGTGCATTACTTTTAAAATTAAAAATTACAAAACTCTATCAGGTTTGAAGGGCCACAGGATTAATTCTTTCCCAGGAATAATTATTTTGATCATCTTAGGATTTTATCTTTGACTTTCGTCTTCAATGAGATTAAAAATAGCCACGAGTACCAGAGAAGAGAAGCAGCAAGTGAGTGGGGAAGGCGGTTAAGAGAGGATGTGGTCCTCCATCTGAGCCTGGGAAATGGTCAGACCCAGTGTGATGGAGCTTCAAGGGGTGGCTGAGAGTGAATTAGTGCTTATTATTTCATGGCAGAGGCTACGTGTGAGATAAAGAGGGACAGCACGGCAGCCTTGCCTTGTTGGGATGACATCACAGAAAGGGGCGTGTGCTTTGGACTCAACAAGCCTGGGCTCCAGTGGATGCACTCTTCCTTGACCTAAGCCTCAGTTTCCACATCTGTTAAATGGGAATAAGTATAACTATCTTGTAGGGTTGTGAGGGGATTCAATGTGATAACTCAACATGTGACTCAAGAGCCAGCAATCCGTAAAAGGCAAATTTTGATGATAATGCTAATAAGTAATGACCTTAGACAAGCAAGCTAGTCACAACCCTGGAGCCTCAATTTCCTCACCTACAAAAGGGGATAATAATATCTATTTAACAGGTTGATGTGTGTAAACATATAAATGCTACACAGGAAGGTACACGTGTACATTTATAAGTATTTGAACAATTAAGTACAGTGTCAGACATTGGTATCCTCGCCATCCTCTTTGTCCGGAAGGCTCCCACTGAATGTTTATGTTGTTATCATCCTCTCAATAAGGGCAACACTGACCTCCCGTGGTTCCAGGTGACCATCAGAATGGGAGAGGACCTGAAAACAGAGGCCACGAGCTCAAATACTGGTTTTGAGCTAACTGGCTGCGATGCCCCTTAGTGGGGTGAGAAGCTCCAGGGAAATGATAGCTGACCTTTCTTTTTTTTTGATCAGCTTCCATATTGGTGGGTCCAATTCCATCTAGAATAGTGGGGTGAGAGGACTCATGCATATATAGGTCAGGTTCCAAGCAGGAAAGAGAATTCACTCCTGATGAATTCTGGATGGTTCAGCTGAAGAGTGTTTACTGGAGGGACCACGTACAAAGGTGTGAGTCAGGATAAGGGGGTAAACATGGGAGATGGAGGCACCCAGAGAGCAGCATCAGTGGGAAGCCGTCAGCATCTCTAGGGATGAAGGGACAAGGGGAGGACAGAGGGTTCTTGGGGGATCCTGCTGGGAGCTGGAATTGTAGGTGGGTAGTCACTGCTAGGGGGTGGTGTTGAAGCATGGAGGGTGGGGCAGTGGGCAGGAGAACTGTGCCTATTCCTTTCTCCTCCTACCTGCTGATCTCCTGGGGGAGGGGGCAGGGGGCTCCCACTGGCTGAATGCAGGGAGGAGGAAGGTTGATGATGAAGTCCTTGGGTATGAGCTTCCTGGGCCCTAGAGGGGGGCAGTGGAGGGCCGAGAATGGAAGGTGTGGCATGTGGAGAGTCACCTGAGCATTAGTTAGGCTTCCTGTCTCCATCCTTCCTTCCTTCCCCAACCCCTCACATCGTCCTATTGGCCTGCCTGCCAATCTTCTTCCCTTCTTTCCTCTCGCCCTTCCTTCCTTCTTGCCTTTTCTTTCCTACTTTCCTTCATTTATTCACTAAATATACTTACTACAGTCCCAGCCCTGCCACTGAACACTTTTGTGCCTCAGTAGGCTCATCTGTAAAATGGTCATGCATTCCCCTGCCTTGCAGAGTTACAGGGATCAATTGAGATCATGAATCAAAGTGCTTCGTAAACTCTACCATGCCGTGCAAATGTAACAAATTATTATTAATATTTTATCCTAGAAGTATAAATGTGACTGGGGTGGGTAATTAGGACAATTTTGCATAAACTTCTTACTTTGAAATTGCCACCAGAGACCCAGTAAGATAAAAGGGACAGCTCTCCGTTCCAATTTAGAACTGATGTTGAGGTGATGATAAAGTTCTTTTTCACCTGGGTCTTTTTTTTTTTTTTTTTAAATTATTGCTGAAGGGTGAAGAAATATTTTCTTTCTCGCTCTTGGGTGGAAGCCACAATAATATTTCATGGCTACTGCTTACCCTAAAAAATAGATTTCCTTTTCATCCTCAGCTGGTGATTTGGTTTGCATTAATGCCTTTCATAACTCATACATTTTGCTATTAAAAATTAATGCTTGGCACTGACATAAACAAATGAAATTTGTATTATTAATGTTTTACATAGGTAAGGCTCTGTAATAACAGATTCATCACAGCAGACTGTTTTAATTAAAAGATTCACTGGTTCCTTGAACACATCTGAGAGACTGGTTTGGGGAGAACCAGGGATGCGAAAAATGACAGGTAGAGAGAGGGCATCGCTGATTACTGGGGGGATCAAGGAGTCTGAAGCTCCAGGTATTGGTAATGGCATCACAGGTGGATACCTTTAGGAGCACACTTAGCACAGGGCCTGGCTCACAGGAAGTGTTCAATTAATGGCAAGACTTATAAAGGAGAAGAAAAGGAAAAATATTTATTCCTTGAATAAACATGCCCATTCATGTGTTTATTCAACAAGTATTTAGTGACCACCTATTGTGTGACAGGAACTATTCCAGGTACTGGGGATACAGC
The DNA here is from genome assembly GCF_937001465.1 of Orcinus orca. NCBI lineage: Eukaryota > Metazoa > Chordata > Mammalia > Artiodactyla > Delphinidae > Orcinus > Orcinus orca. The sequence continues at coordinate 106,416,248 of NC_064564.1, read as the reverse complement.
AGGGAAACAGATTGCTACTTTCACGAAGCTAGTATTTTAGTGAGAAGAGACAGAAAATATATAGTATGTCAGATGGTGATAAAGCTTATGGAGAAAAATGCAGCAGGGTCAGCTGTTAGGGATGGCTTGATAGGCTGTGGGTGAGTTGGAAGAGAGGTTTGCAATTTTAAATAGAGCGATCAGGTAAGGCCTTAAGAGAATGTGACATTTGAGCAAAGACTTGGAGGAGATGAGGGAGTGAGCGTATTGCTATCTGGAGAAAGTTTGCCCAGGAAGAGAGAAGAGCAGGTGCAAAGGCCCTGAGGCAGGAGCATGTGCACAGAGCAGAGTGGATGAGCGTGAGCCTGGGAGATGAGGTCTGAGAGGTGGAGGTGGGGGCGGGTGGGTCATAGGACTTGGTAGGCCAGGGTGACGACTTTGGCTCTGATCCTTATAAGTGCTTTGTGAGTTGGATGTATTGGCTCCATCTCACAGATTGGAACATTGAGGCATAAGGTGTTTCTTCCACCAGGAAGGAGCCTAGGCTGAGATTCCAGGTCTGTCTGACTTTGTGCCTCCAGTGTGCTTATTGTACCACCTTCAAGTGGGGCTTAAGGGAGTCAGGTCGGTCATTCCATCCAACAATGGACTTACACCTCTGACATCTTAGTCTAGGATGTTTAAATGAAAAATGACCTTGGATATCACCTACCTCAGTTTCACAGATGAGGAACCCAAGGTCCCAAACGTGATCTACCCAAGTTAGTGACAGAGTTGGAACCAACATCACAGAACATCAGGGACACCTGTTCCTTTGGGTCCAACCTCATCTCACCCCACCTTGATCAAGATGCAGGGTAGCCTGGTGGTTAAGATCCTGAGTTTAAATCCTTGTTCTGTCACTCTGTGCTGGGTTACCTCAGGCATGTTTCTTAACCTCTCTGAATCTCCATTTCTCATGTGAATAAAGGGGATGATAATAATCTGATTTGAAAAGAATTGTTGGAAAGATGCGGTGATGGGGTCAAGCACTCAGCACTCTTTGTGACACATAATAAGCCCTCCACTACTGGTCACTATGAGTAACATTAATCGTATGAAATGGGTATCATAACCTGGGGTTCACAGATGGGCAAACAGAGTCCCGAAAGGGGGAGTGGTTTACCTAAAGACACTCAGCTCACTTGGGGCTGTTGCTCAGGCTCCCAGGTTCCCAGGGTGATGCTCCTATCTGATCACTGGGCTGTGAAGAACACTTTGGCATTCTTCGTTGACAATCAAAGACCCTTGCTAGAAGTGAGTTCTTGCCACACTACCTGTTGCAAGTGCTGGGGACCTAGAAGCAGGGGTTTGAGCAGGACTGAGATCATATGATATTGGTGAATGCAGTGTGTTGAGAAAGCAATTTACCAGCTCAGCTCCGAATATGCAGGGGATGGTCCTAATGGGCTTTCCTCATCTGTATGAAAATGTCAGCGACACAGCACACGGCCCATCAACACCACATCTGAAGCCCTCATTTTCTTGAGGGCAGAGGTGGCAGGGTGTGTCAAGGGAGACTTTGCCGTGTTCATTATATGATAATAATAACAGCCCACATTAATTAAGCCCCCACTATGTGTCAGGCCCTGAGCTAAGTGCTTTATACACCTTCTCCCCAATTCTCCCAACAGCCTCTTATTTGGTCATGAATTTATTCATTCATTCAGTTGTTTGATAAATTCTCATTAACTACTTCTACGTATCAGTCCAGCGCCCTGCTGGGTATCTGTGAACAAAATCAGTGCGATCATGAAGCTTATAGTCTAATAGGGAAACCAGAAAATAAACAGATAATAGCAGAGGTAAGCCTATAATTATGATTTGGGGGCCATGAAGGATTTTTTTTTTTTTTTTTTTTTTGCGGTACGCAGGCCTCTCACTGTCGCGGCCTCTCCCGCTGCGGAGCACAGGCTCCGGACGCGCAGGCTCAGCGGCCATGGCTCACGGGCCCAGCCACTCTGCGGCATGTGGGATCTTCCCGGACCGGGGCACGAACCCGTGTCCCCTGCATCGGCAGGCGGACTCCCAACCACTGCGCCACCAGGGAAGCCCTAGGAAGGATTCTTTGAGTGAAAATCAGAGAAGGGCTACTTAAGTGACTTGCAGGAGGTTCCAGAGCTGAGCTGGAAAGACTCAGAGCTGGAGAAGGCTTGGTGCTGCCTGTTTCCCACCACAGAGGAGGCAGGCTTCCCAGGAGACTTGGTCTGAATCCCGGCCCTACAACTTCCTAGTTGAGTATTCTTGGGTCAGTCCGTTCATCTCTTCATGCCTCTGTTCCTTCCTTGAGAAATGGGAAGGAGACCCACTGCATTGATCTGGTGAGAGTTCAGAAGAGGTAACACAGGAGGAAGTTTGGAAAAGTCAAAAGTGCTTTGCATATCATAGCTCTGATGACATGACCAAAGATCTCGCATGGCTCTGGCCAAATGACAGTGTTAGGCTGGGGTTTGAGTACCATTACAGCCATGCTAGGGAAATGCCTCCCGGCAGGGCCAACTTCTTGCTTTGCTTCAGATTATGTAAAATGGGTGTATGTCTGAGAATTTATCTCTTGAATGCCAGCAGCCCTGCACAGAGGATGCGGAGAAGGCGTTTGCCCGGGTGAGGTGTGCGCAGGTGAGAGCATCAGAAATTCATGTGTATTTCGAGGTTTTGCAGGGATAAGATGAGGTGAGTTTCACAAGATTGGAACTCAGAGGAGAAGGAAGGGGTAGCTTGACCTTCTCTCCTTCGCTTTCCTCTGTCTGCCATCAGGGTGTCTGGAGTAGTCAAAGAGGAAAAATAAAAGAGCCCTTAGGTCCCCACCCTCATATTTCTTTCAAGAAAGTTAGGCTCTTCCTCTGAGTGGTAGGAAGTCCTCAGTGGGTGAGATGGGTGACCTGTGGATTAGGAAGAAAGAAGGGGCTGTAATTATTGAGGACACTGTCTTGTAAATGTACATTGTTCATTGACTTTGACAATTGCAGTGTAACTATACTAGTAAATGTACTGTACTCTACTTGGGAAAGGTAGTGAACTTTTAATTGCGTTCGACTTCCCTCCCTGCCCGGCATCCAGGCTCTGCAGGGATGTGTGAGCAGTCAGTGGCATTTCTAGAGAGAAGGACCAGGAAAGCATGGAAATGACTTGTGGAAAGTTTCACTACGTGCCAGCCATACTGGGATTGATGCTGTGTTGTCATCACGACAGTCCCGGAGGGCAGCCGCATTTGGTAGACGGAGACCCTTGAGGCCAGAAAGGGAGGTGTCTCATCTGAGTCCTCGAAAGTGATATTAAACCAAGTTGGTGGCCTCTGGTTGGAGAATTCTTTCTTTTACATTCTGAGGCCAGGGAACTAAGGAACAGAAGCTGGATCCAGTTTCCGTCAAATGTCACATTTATACAAAGGGAAGGAAACGGAGGCTTGGGGTATTACCATTGGAGATCAGCAGAGCTGGGTGCATAGAAAGGTAAGAAATAGTCATTTCTTCTCATCAAGGAGGTGTTGAGTCGTGTGACAGTGGAGACTTCATAGGAGAGCATTCAGGATGCTGGGGTAATCTGGGAGGGCTTTCTGAAGGAGGTGATGTTGGGGCAGCTGATGCCATCGTGAAGGATTAGTAGCTGTCCTCTGAGAATCTGCCACTCTGAGTTGTGTCCTTGTCTGTAACTGTCCAGTAGACTGTGGGTAGGGGCTGTCCTATGTACCTTGGTAGGTACCTATTACAGAGCCTGGCACACAGTAAGCGCTTAATAACATTGTTAAATCAAATTCAATCTTACGTGAGCTCTAGTAAGCACTCCATTACTGTGGGAGCCTGGACAGGTGAGGATTATATTGAAAAAACACCCAGACTTTGATAGGGATTTCTGCTGGACGGGAGCTGGAGGCACACTGAATGAACACGAATTATTACTACTACTATAATTACTGCTAATGGTTAGGGGGCCTCTGATGATCAGGAGGGTTTTGTTAGACAAAAGATGACAATACAGAGGAAATGGCCCAAGCAGAGAATCAAGGAAGGAGTGTGCAACAGGTTTTCTAGAAAGAGCGAAGTGTCAGCTGAGTGGGAGTGAGGCTGTTGGGCATCCTTGGCCTCTGCCTCTCACTGGCATCCATCTGCCTGACCACTAGACTCCGAGCTGCCCTGGGGACAGGGGCCACCTTGTCACTCCTGCATCCCCACAGCCTGGCACAGGGGCTGACACAGAGCAGACCATAAAAAATACTTGTTTGGTGAAAGAAGGGATTTCTCTGCACCTCAACGCCCCACAGCATCTAACCAGATGCCTTTGGTTGAAGGAGTAAGTGGGCAGAAGCTGAATTCTGCTAGCATTTCAAAACACTAACCGTGAGAGACTCAAAGAGCACACCCTTTGGAAATTTGATGCCCCCTGGATATCCTACATAATTTGGAAACAAGTCTCTGGTTGTCAGCCTTCAAGCCGTTCTTAGATCCTGAGGGCTTTGAGACCAAGGCTGGGGTCTTATATATATATATATATATATATATATATATATATATACACACATATGTGTGTGTGTATGAATTATTTTATATACACTTCTTCTTCCACTTTAATTGTTGCTGAGCTCATGTTTTATTTTAATTAATGTTTTAATTTAGTACATGCACCATGAGGCACTTTCTCTGAGGGTATAATTAAGTTAGGGAAAAAACTGGCTACTCTAGCATTTGAGGCTGGGAGACCAAGGCTCAGAAAGGGTAGGTTTGTGGCCCAAAGTCAGTTGGAAAATTGGGGATGAGTTTGGGAGGTGAAAGGTCTTTAGGGAGCCCTCTAGAATGTCATAAACTCCTCTTGAGTTGAGCAAACTCAGAGAGGAGGTGAGTGACATTTATGGAGCACCTTCTAGTGACATGCACTGTACCACACGTTATAGACAACATTATATAGTATCGTTTTTATCCTCTCAACAGCCCACAAAGCAGTTCTTATTCTCATCTTGTAGATGAAGAAAGGAAGGCTCTGAGATTTAGAAACCTCTTCAGATTCTAGCAAATGGTGAAAGAGTCAGAATTTGAATCTCCATCACTCTGCTCTCTAACTCTGGGTTCATTTTACCAAACCACACTTTTTTTATATGGGGACACACAGGAAATATTGGGCAACCACACTGGAGCTGTGCACAGGGATCCTCTCACTAATCTAAGAATAAAGAGGCTGTTCAAAGCCTTCAGTAGAATGAGTTAATCTCGCTGGTGATGTTCAAAATCAACTTTAGTCCCACATATTTTTGAGAGTAGCTTTAAAACTTTCACAATACTTGGACCTAGAGATTATCCTACTAAGTGAAGTAAGTCAGACAGGGAAAGACAAATATCATATGATGTCACTTATATATGAAATCTAAAAAAATAATACAAATGGACTTATTTACAGAACAGAAATAGACTCACAGACATAGAAAACAAACTTATGGTTACCAAAGGGGAAAGGGAAGAGGGATAAATTAGGAGTTGGGGATTAACAGATAATATATAGTACTTTTATATAAACCACTGTATATAAAATAGATAAACAACAGGACCCACTGAATAGCACAGGGAATTATATTCAATATCTTGTAATAACCTGTAATGAAAAAGAATCTGAAAAAGAATGTATATATAACTGAATCACTTTGTTGTACACCTGAAGCTAACACATTATAAATCAACTCTACTTCAATAATACAAAAAAAAAAACCCAACGTCTCACAACACTTCTGCTACCCCCACCTCCAGCACTACCTCAATTACTACTGACGACTTTGCCTGAACTCTTTGAAGCACATTCTATAACAACCCTGGGAGGCAGCTCTATTATTAACCCTATGAGATTCATGACAGCTCATGTTGTCAGAGATCACGTCTCCTTCAAAGCCAGTCCATCTCAGATCATGGTTTCTGAGGACACCCTTGTTGGGAAAGCTGTGGGTTCAGATCCAGTTGGGATCTCAGCTCCACATCTTTCTGGCCGTGTGCCTTTCACTGGTAGATTCCATGTTTATTGGTTCCTATTACGGCTGTTCCAGAGGCTGGGAACACTGGGACAGCCCCAGCTCTCATACAGCTTACTGTCCACCAGGCAGACACAGGCAATGAAGTAATGAAGGAATATGTATATATACAAAAGGGAATATCAGACGATGATGTGTGCTTTGTGGAAAACAAAATGGCGGTGTTACAGAGCGCCTGGAGGGATGCTTAGGGAAGGCTGTTCTAAGGAGACGATGCTAAGCTGAGGTCTAAGAGACAAGAAGGACCGAGCCCAGTTCAGAGCTGTGGAAGGCATCCCAGCAGGGGAAACAGCAGGCGAAGAACCCAGGGTGGGACGTCTTCTCACTGCCATTTTCTTCCATTTCCTATATCTTCCTGCATTTCTCTTTCAGGACACCCTTACCACACTGGGTGATCTTATATTCACTTGTGGGATTATTTCATTAGTATCCACCTCTCCACTGACCACGAAGTTCAAGGGGGCAGGGACCAGGTCTGCTGTGTTCACCATTGTAACCACAGGGTGCAAAGATGGCAAGCTGGCTTGTAAATATTTGCTGAATGAATGAATAAATGAATGAATGCTCGGAAGTGCTATTCCCAAGCCCTGTTCACTTTTGTAAACTGTCACATGCAATGGACGGACCCTCAACAAATGAGGCGACTGAAAACTCCAGCGCACAATACTCACCTTCTATCTTGTACAGTGCTTTCCACTTGACCAAGAACTTCCACTATGTTTCATTCATTCCAGACATGTTTTGAGTGCCTACTGTGTACCTGACCTTTCACATTTGAATCTCGTGAGAGACGTGACAGGCAGAACAGGCTGCATATAACCATTTCTCGGATGGGGAAAGTGCCCCAGGCAATTGTACGGCTAAGGTCATTGATCCTCTAATGCCGCGTTAATACTTCTTCCAGGTTTCATCCCCTCATTCTGGTCTGTCTGGGGATGCACTTCCTAGAGCTAACGCATAGGCTCGATGTTTGCCTGGGGGGCGGGGCAGGGCAGAGGTGCTCTCGAATGTTTTGTTTCCTGCAATGTTATCAGCACTTTCATGGTGTCTGTGACATGGTGTGTGCTTGATAAATCCACTTCTGCTCAACCCTCTCCCGGCCCCCAGGGACCCCCGTCCACTCAGGGTAACATCCAGAAGCTTGCACATCCTTTGCCCTCCGGGCTGCCTGGGACCCCTAACTTGTCTCTCCTGTGAACAGCAAGGACACCAGCATGCCACCGGCTCCTTGCTCCTCTGTGCCCCCAAGAGACCAGATACCTTAACGGCGAGGCCATTTCTCTCACCCCTGTATTTCCAGTTCCCACACAGGGCCTGGCACATAGTGGGTCCTCCATAGATGTCTGTCAAAGGGATGCTTGAAGGAAGCATGGCCACCCAGGGGGGCCGAGGGATGAAGCGGGTTCCCCTCGTTCATTCGCCTCGCCTGGTGTCGGGCTCTCCCTGTGGGGCAGCTGGTCTTTGCTGCCCCTTCCTAAGTGCAGGTGTCACGGGTCTGCAGCTGTGTGTCTGGCGTGAGCTTGCATCCATCGCTGCAATTTGCAGGGCTGAAGCCTTTTCATGAAAAGGGACAGAATTGAATCTGAGAGGCTGTTATCGCTGATACCGTTTTCTGCTCACGTCCTGGCAGCGAGGGAATCCACGGGAGGCCTGGGAGTGAGCTCCCTGCTCATTCCCCACCCCCGGCCCAGATGGTGTCGGGAGGTGGCTGAGACTCTGGGCCCATATCTGAAGTCAGGGGTTCAAAGCCCCTCCACGTGCACCTCCCTCTCGGTGCGTCTGAGCCGCATGCATGTGCTTCTCCTCAGGAGGCAGCCGGAGCTGGGTAAGCCAATTGCGCTAAGGGGAACCTTGCCAAGCCAGAGCAAGCTTTCATTGGCCTAAGTTTGCGTCACTACTGATTCCAACCTGGTTTTACATAAGACTTGACAAAAAATTATTAGCTCTGAGAGCTTGTCTTCGGTTCCTCCCCAAAGAGGGCTATCTGGAGCCCAAGAATTGACAACCCATGAGAAATCAGGTGGGCAGCTCGGAAAGTCATTTTCTCCTTCCCCAGTTCAAGCTCCCTCTGTGGCTCCATCAGGGCTTTGGCCATTGTCGACCATGACTTTCAGAAGTCCGGGTCCTTCAATGGCTGTCCGCCATGCTCCTGATTCAGTACCGATTCCCACTGGCATTTCCAATATCCTCTGCTTTCTCTCTCACAACTCCCCTCTAATCGCCCTCTGTTATTGCCAAACTGCCATTTCTGTGGGTTGAACTCTTATTCATCCTTCAAGGCTGAAATCCAATGACACCTCCTCTAGGAAGCCTTTCCTGATTTCCCCAACAATTATCTTTTTTCTGCCTTCCAGTCACCTCTATTTTGAAAGGCACCTCAGTCTGTCTTGTACTACATCATCTAGGTACATGTCTTCACCCCCAAGAGAGAGCCTATGTTTCCAGAGGGCAGCTAACAATAATTAATAAGGGAATACCCGCTCAGTGTCAGTGGCTCTAACCATGGGAAGGAGGCAGAGGATGCACTCGTTGTTTCTTCTCCTGAGCTAGATTCTCAATCTTATTTCCAAATTTGGCTAATAGCACCAGTAGCTTCTCAGTTACATGAACTGAAACCTTGTTTTTTTGACCATATGTTTTTTTCTTCTTTCTCCAGCCAAATGGTCAGTAAGTCTTATCATTTGTCCTCACAAACATCTCCCAAATCTAGCTCGCTTTCCAGTTCTTTTATTATGGAGGCAGCCTTCCAAAGCTCTTCCCAAGTAAGGAAACAGCTTCGGACCTGCCGTTCCTACCTGGGGTCTGCACCAGCTGGGCCATTTTCCCATCGCCCCACCACAGCCCTGTTCTCCTGCTCACAACCACCCTGCCCCTACTGCCTAAGTCCAAAGCTCTAACTCCGCAGCCAGGCACTCCTAGACCCATGTGTCACTGCTGCCCAACCTACATCAAGCCCCATGGAGCCCCCCATTGCTGCCCAAACATCCCTGCATTTCAAGGTATCTCTGCAGTTTCTCTGGTCTAGAAGAAACTTCCAGGTCCCTCACCCACCTACCCACTCTCTACCCATCTTCCAAGGCCCCACTCCTTTATGAGAGTCACCTCTTTTATGAGCCATCTCTTTCTTTGCAAAGGTAAGGAATCTAGTCTTTGCTCCTACAACACATTGCTCCTACCTTGATGATATCAGTGGTTGCGTTGTGTATCTTCATTCATGCCTCTGACCCCTGCCTTAGCACCTGAGCCCTTTGAGGGAGGGCAGGACCACATCTTAGTTTTTATATCCCCTTCCCCAAAGGTCTAGCCCCATATTTGGCCCATAGTAGGGGTTCAATCAATATTTGTTGAATTATTGAATAACTACTGGAGAAGTTGGAGATTAGAGAAGGCAGTCTTAGGATCTACGGGGCAAGAAGGTATCTGCCGTTGTTATTGTCCTGGAATTGAATGCTGTTATTTCTCAGACATTAAGTAACGTATAGACTTGTTCATCCGGCCCAGACTCTCAGGCAAGTTTCTATTTTAAATAATCCATAGTTTATCAAAAAACTTAAAGTAGAACTACCCTATGACCCAGCAATTCTACTCCTGGGTATATATCCAAAAAAATCTAAAAACTCCAATTCAAAGAGATACATGCAGCCCAGTGTTCATAGCAGCATTATTTACAATTGCCAAGATATGAAAGCAACCTAAGTGTCCATCAACAGATGAATGGATAAAGAAGTGGTATAGATATACAACGGAATATTACTCAGCCATAAAAAATAACGAAATTTTGCCATCTGCAGCAACATGGATGGACTTGGAGGGTGTTATGGTAAGTGAAAGAACTCAGACAGAGAAAGGCAAATGCTGTATGGTATCGCTTATGTGTGGAATCTAAAAATGCAACAAACTAGTGAACATAACAAAAAAAGAAGCAGACTCACAGCTATAGAGAATGAACTAGTGGTTACCAGTAAGGCGGGGAGAGGCAATATAGGGGTGGGGTATGGGAAGTACAAACTATTGGGTATAAGATAGGGTTACAAGGATGTATTGTACAACACAGGGACTATAGCCAATATTTTGTAATAACTGTAAATGGAGTGTAACCTTTAAAAATTGTATAGAAAGTAAAATTAAATAGTACAATGAAGATCCCACACATGGCAACAAAAATCCTGCATGCCACAACTAAGACCTGGTGCGGCCAAATTAAAAGAAAACATTCCATCTCATTGTCCCCCAGAGAACATTCAGATCAGACATCCCAATATTTTGTTTTGAAATAAAATCCCTTCAAAAATATATTTAATGCTATATCTCTGCCCTGGGTTAGATGCTGGGAGAGGTACCCAAAACAACATTGTCCCTGCTTGGAGAGAAGGTCACCATCTGCTTCTGGGACAAGGCACACACGGACCAGAGTGTGTCTGCTAATAATGCCTCTGATCATAAAGTCAGTCACCAAAAGGCAGCCTCCGTGGAAATAGAGCTGTAACTGTACTCTCGCTCTTATCAGTCCGCAGTAGCAAGGAGCCTTTCAAATGGAGAGTGAAATCACCGCGTTTAGAAAGGCATCTTGGAGGTGCAGTTTGTTGAACAAGATGGATTGGAAGCGTCTCTATTTTCTTTGCCGGTTGGCCAGCACACCTTCTCCCACAACCATCTTCTTTTTTTTTTCCCTTCCACCCCTCATTCAATCCCAACTGCCTTCTCTTTTCTTTCCAATAAATCTCCCTTTGTTTCTCTTGAGACTCTCCTGCCAGCCTGTCAAGAACTCTGCACAAAATAGTGTATTTCTGTCAAGAGTTCCACGTGAAGCGTTAACTGTCTTTTGAACACTGGCGGCAGCCTAGGCAGTGTGCGGGGACAGCCTTGTCCCGACGCCTGTTGACTTCCTTTCTGGCGAGCCCTGAGCTGACTCAAGCCTCCTGATTCAGCTGAGACAATGAGATGGGGTCCACAGTCCTGTTCAGCTTCCAGATGCTCTTGCAGAAAGAGCCACGGAGAGGAGAGGATGCCTGAGGTCCTCCAATTTTGGGACCCCCAGAGCAATCTTTCCACTTCAGCGCTGGACAGCACCACACAAACAAGTCAAGGTGAAGGGCCTTAGCTAACTGCATGTCCCTGGACTAGGTCCCGCTCCTGTCTTTAGTTTCCCCACCTGCGTGATAGTAGGAGCAGATAATCCCTAGGGTGCCTTCCTGGTCTGTCATTCCATCATTTCACAAAGCTACAGCAGCTACAACTTGTTAAAAATGTGATTCTCTCTTGGGGATCAAAAGTCAATAGAAAAAGAAATGGTCTAAGTAATTCAAAGACCCAGGAGGGACATTCTTTTAGGGAAGTAAGATAGCAGTAATAAAATCTCAGATCACAGTGATTTTCCATCTCTTATCTGATTCTCCCAACAGTCCTGTAGGAAGAAAGCCAGCTACACAGGACTTTCCCCTGGACCATCAGAGCCACTGTGGACAGATTTTCAGGTTGTGCACTGCACAAGGGCAACACATCTGAGGAAATGCCATTTGTATTAGAAATACAGACTAACTTCTCTGAAAGGGTGTGCTTGGTCATGAAGGACCCAGGGCTCCCAGCTGGCACGCAGGATTGTGCAAGTGTTTGGGGAGCCCCTCACAATACACCCACTTGTGAAAATACACGTGCACGGCTGCTGCTGTCCTGACCACACTTTAGATGACTCCTGAGAGCATCTAACTGGTCTCTTGGAGGGAAGGGGTTGGGGTCTCAGAAAGTGTACTCTGCAAAAGCACGTGTACCTGTGCCAAGCAAGGTGGCAGTGAGTGGGCGAGGTGTCAGTGTATTTGTTCACTGATCTCTGATCTCTGAAACACCCGCTGGGGCAGAGCCAGGCCAAGCCCAGGGGACACACCCACACAGCCACGGTGGCACCTGATTCTTAAAGGGACACACACACTCTGACATCTATTTAAAAAGAAGCTGGAGATATTGAGTGTCTGTGCTGGTGAATTTTAGCTGATGGGGCAGATTAAAGTCAGGTTGAGAACTTTCCCCACCCTGGCCATGTCCCCTCACTTCCCTTCCTCCATCCTTCCCATCGTTACACGAAGGCCACGTCAGGGGCCCCTAACATCTGGGGGGCCATCTGCCCCCATCCCTGCTGTGCCAAAGCCAGACTGCTTATGGTTGCTTGGGTTAATACGCTGACTCTCAAAAAATGTTGCTGAAGGTAGGGTGTCTTTTTCTAATTTGCACAAAGGCACTGTTTGGCTCCCAGTGGGCAGGCAGGCTATGGCATATGCATGGGGTTTTCCTCCGTCCATGCTTTGTTGCAGATACCAAAGGTGCCTTCCAAAGATACACGCTGGATCGTGCCACTCCCTCCCTCCATTCTATGGCTCCCCATTGTCTGTGAGAGAGCTTTGCAAGGGTGGTGGGAAAAGGGCATATTCCAGAATTTCATGGCTCACATTATCAAAATACTGGGATTCCCAGGTTCCCCCAGGTTCCAGGTTCCCCCCAGATGTAAAATGTTGGAAGTGATGAGGAATGTGGAGTGAGGCGGAGAGGGAAGGTATGTGTATTATCAAAAGGTCTGCTCAGGGATCTGACACATCACCCTGACTAAGAAACACCCTCCTTCGGGATACAATTTAGACCTTGCTATGGCATTCAAGGTTTTCCAAGACTAGTACTCACCTAATTACCCACCTCCTTCTCTTGCCACTCTCCTTCACACAACCCACAGTCCACTCAGGTTTTCCCCCACTATCCAGACACCACAGTCTAGATGCCGCTTCCTCTGTGAAACCCTCCTTGATTTTCCAGTGCAGATGGCTCCCTTCTTCCTTTGTGATTCCATATCCTGACCGGAGTTGAGATGTGGGTACATCTGGGGTATAAATGATATTATTACTCCGCCGGATATCTTTATGGTTTCGGCTTTTTGGAGGAAGGAAGAGGAAAGAGATTTGTGTGTGTGTCTGTGTGTGTGCGTGTGTGTGTGCGTGTGGAGTATGTAGGTGTCTGAGTGGGAGGGAAGAGTTAGGGAGAGAAGAATGGCAGGATTCCGTGGCCTGGGTCCCCTGCTGTCTGCAGAGGGGACTGGTTTTGCATGTTGTTGGAGGGTCCAGGGCACAGCATCATCTCGAGGTGGGTAAAGGATTTCTCCTGGCCCTCCCTCAGCCCCAGACCCCACGGTCCACCTCGGCCCCCTAAGCAGACTGGGGCGCCGCCAGACTCTTCTGTGGGTGGGTAAGCTGGTGATCTCCTGGTGCGAAGGTGAAGGATTAAGCAGAGAATTTCTTTAAACTGGTGTCTGGACCCCACATGTGCTCTGTGATGGGTGTTTTCCTGCCACCTACGTCACACTGCCCGTGGCGAGTGGGAAGGATGTTGAGAGGCAGCCCTTGACCTCACAAACAGCTTGAGATACTGGCCATGCCTCACAGCTTGTAGGATCTTAGTTCCCCGACCAGGGATCGAACCCGGGCCCTGGCAGCAAAAGAGCCGAGTGCTAACCACTGGACCACCAGGGAAGTCCCTTGAGATACTTCTTAATGTTGAAAATCTGGCTGTGGTCCATCTATCCAGACGTTATTCATTCCGTACATGCTTTGCTTACTCCAGCTCATAAACATGATGACAACTGCTAACATTTTTCAAACACCTACTGTGTACCCATCCTTTATGTAGATCATCTTATTTAATGCTTATGAGAATCCTGCAACCTGTTTATTATTCAGCCCATTTAACTCGGGGGGAGATTGAGGATCAGAAACTCAGCATCTCCTGATCTGGGATCAAACGGAAAGCGGCGGGAATGCCACGGAGACCCAAGTCTGCTGGTCTCCAAGGTCTGTGATGTTTCTCCCTAGGAGCTGGTCTCCTCTGCCTCCAAGGTCCTTTCTGAGTTCTTACCCTCTACCTACTTGATTCGAGGCAGAGTTCAGATCTAACCCACATCTATTAGGCTCCATGCACGTACACCGTGGTGGTTAAGAACTCAGTCCCTGCAGTCACGTACACCTGAGGTGCATCGCATATTAGCTGAGTGACCTTGGACAAGTAACTCAACTCTTCTGAGCCTATTTCTTCGTAGAGTTGTGAAGGGGATTCAATAGGAAGATACATTTAAGAATTTAGCAGAGTGTCTGGCATATAGCAAATGTTCAATCAATGATGGCTGTTAGCGTTATTAATTATCTACTCAATAAGCATTAATGGAGGACACACTGCGAGGTGTGGTATCCATTCTTTGGATGGACACTGTACCATCTGCATGTATCCCAGTGAATTGAACTCTGCCCTTCCTGCCTTCCCAGCCTTTGCCAGGGCCTGTGTTGCATACGGAGTGGAGAACCTCCCTCCCCCGAGGCCTGCGGTGAGCTGCTACTCTTATTTATCATTTAGGCAGCATCTGCTCTTTGGTGAAATGTCACCCTTGTGAACAAACACAGTGCAGGCATTTGACCTTTCTCCATGAGCACTGGCTTCTTTGCTCACTGCCAGGAATGAAGCCAATTCGAGCGGGGGGCTTGTGTCCAAGGACCTTTCAAAGGGGCCGCCAGATGGGTGCCTGGGTGATGACTCTGGGGCTGAGAGCAGCAGACGGGATGGACTGGAGGCTGCAGATGAATAAACCTGACCCTGTTATTCCGATGGGCCAAGAAATCTCCCCAGGTGACATCAGCCTGGCGGATCCGCGGGTGACATCAGCCTGGCAGATGCCAAGAAAGCAAGGTGGCCCCCGGCTGCCATGATCTGTGCCACCACACACTGGTCTCCCTCTTATGTCCTGGGCGGCAGCATTTGCCACCTGTCAGCCATGACCAGAAGGGGCAGCTGGCCAGGCCCTCTCAGGTGAGTCTGCAGGTGGCATCACTGAGCCCGCTGGAGTTTGCAGTGGCGTCTCTGAGAAGCCTCTGTGTCCTCCCAGGGTCTGCGACCAGGAGTTGTCTGGGATGGAGGCTGGAATCACCAGAAGGGACAAAAGGGACTCCGTACAGTAAAACCCTCCAGACGTCGCCCTTGGACAAGCGAGCACAGCTGGAGTCCTCACGTCACTGACGATGGGTCATCTCTCCTCTCGGGGTCTTTAGAGAGCTCTGCTGAGGAATGGCTCATCCGTGCAAACTGCTGTTCCAGTGCAGGGGCTGTTATTATTAATTGGCTTCCTTCGTTCACAAGCATTTAATGAGACCTACTGTGTTCCAGATTTTTTGCTAGGGACAGAAGGACGCAGAAATGAACTAATCAAAGTCATTGCCTTCGTGGAGCTCAAAGTCTCCAGTGGGATCAGGGGCAGGGGCAGAGGTGGAGAGAGGAGGGATGCAGAGTAGGTGAGACGAGATTCAAGTTACCAGCACAAAAGACTCAAAATTCTCAATGCTGTCCCTGAGAAATGATGCTTTGGCAGGCTCAGGACCTGCAGGGTAGGCTGGTTTGGGGCTTGAGAACAAGGAGGATGACACAGGCATATGGAGTAGGAAAGCGCTGCAAACTTACAGCAGATGGAAGCGACACACATCCCTGGGTAGCAGGGTCAACGGGGCAGTGGGGTCTGAGATCTGAAATGCAGCTTGTGGCTGAACCACAGACACCCTGGGGAACTTCTTCTGAAGGCAAGTAGGGGCCACTGAAAATGTTCAGGTCGTGTTTGAGGGCATCCATAGTGTAGCATCTTATAGGCTGTGCTGGGCGGTGGGACGGCACAAGACTGGAGGCAGCAAGATGAGTGAAACGGCTGTTGCATTCAAGCAGGAGGGACGGAAATTAATATCTCAGATCTACCGATTTCTGCGGTCACCTTCCTGACCCATCCCCATCCAGGATCTGAACATGGATGAGCTGGAGATATGGCTGGAACGTTACCAAGGAGGAAGTAAGGAGACAACACCTGGGGGAATAGAGAAGGCAGGAAATATTTTCAACACGAGGAGTTGCTGAAAGGAGCCCGCCTTGTCGTTCCTCTGACCCCTCTTTTCATCTACCTTATTTGCAACCGGGATCTCGGATTCTGCAAATGCATTAAGAACAAACAAACACAGGGAAATCAATGCAAACTAGACAGGAGACCTTTCTAGGCGGGCGAGTGGAGATGGCAGGCGGTCTTCATTAATCCCCTTTCCCATAGGGTGGATGGGGTGGGTGGAAGGCAGGATACAGGCAGCTGTGATGGAGCCCACTCAGGTCTCTGCCTCTCAGTCATTGGGTAACATTGACCAAGTCCCTTAACACCTCTGAGGCTCAGTTTCCTACTCTTACAATGTTTAAGTGTTATGATGTCCGGAGGAAAATATACATAAATTGCCCAATCAGTGTTAGCGTCTTTTCCCTGTCATTTAAAGGAGACTGGTGATCAGTGCTTGTTGTAGCTAAAATACTGCCATGGGAGTATTCTTCCTCTAGTTCAGCTTTAACTCAAGATGTGCATCTTTGTTAGGTTACAGTTCTCACGACACAAGTCGAGTTTTTCAACTGTTAGCAGTCATTTACACCTTAGTGTGAGTGAATCTTAATTTACGAGTTGTTCCAGCTAGAGGGGTCTTTACAGATGATACAGGACAACCCACTTGTTTTAGTACTGGGGTTCCTGTAGTCTAGGGAAGTGAGAGAGAGAGGTTCTCAAGGTTCTAGAGGGAGATAGAGAAAGAACCGGGATCAGAGCTCAGGTCTCCTGTGGCTTGATTGCTTCTCTTTCCGTTATTCATGATGAAAATTTATTTATTTATTATTTTGATAGCAGGCAGATACTGGAGCCTGAGGTAGAAACAAGGAGATGGCTGAGAAGGGAAAGATTTAGCTCCTCAAAGAGGTGAAGCGTGCTGCCACAATCTTTGAGGGTTTGGGGAGCCCTGAAGATAGGTCTGCCCAGTGTGATTGCAGGACTGTAGCCCAGGCTCCTCACCAGAAGAGGACACGAGGTGATCTTGAGCTCTTCCGATGGCTGGCTGAGATGTGGAAGGTGGCAGCTGTGTGACCCTGGGCGAACTGCTTTGTCACTCAGAGCCTCACTGTCTTCCTCCATACAATGGGAGCATTCTTGTAACCTACCTATCCAGATCTTATCAATCTGTGGCTTCACATGTTGCCACATTGACTCTAATAACCAGATCTTGACAGTGTCAAGCCTTCAGGCACCAGGACTTCAGCCCCCGCAAGGGCTCCTCCCCAGCTTGCAGGAGTCCTCAGATCCGGAGTGTCCCCCGCGTCGTCATGAAGAAGCTTGGGCATGAGTTTTGTCCTTATCTCTGGGTTTCACCACTGTTTCTGCAGTGAAAACTCAAGCTTCTTACCAAGGATGTCGCTTCCCAGCATCCCACAGCCACCTTCCCCATCTGCGGGGCAAGTGTGTCCTCTTTCCACCTCATCACCCTCTTCCCACTTCACCCCATCTTGTCACCTGACCCTCCAAACAATGCTTCTGCACCCGCATTTCATCCAGTTTTCACGAGAGCAGCTCATGTAGTGGCTGGGTCTGTAACTCCCTACTACAGGGTCCCCATCCATCTAAGGGTGCAATGGGGCTTGGACACCAGGCCATTCCTCCACTGTCCTTATCTCCCTTGGGTTCTGTCCATGCCGAGCACTCCCTGCCCCCGCCCAAATGACAAGGTCTCTGGAAGCAGGATAGTGCTTCAGAGTGTGGGCGCCGTGGAGCCCACTGCCTGTGTTCAGTCCCACCTCCACCGACACTAGCTCTGTGATCTTGGGCAGGCCATGTAACTTCTCTGTGCCCCAGTTTCCTCATCTATAAAAAGAGGGTGGTAATAACTGCCCCAGCGTTGCATTTCAGCTTGAATGAGTGAGTAGAGCCTGGCACGTGGTGAGGGGTCAGTAAATGTGCGTAATTAACATATGTATCAACTCACACAAAAAGACACATTCTGGAAAGAAGCAGTTTCTCTCCACCCACCATGAGCCCCAGGATCCAGCTATGATCATTTGTTCAATAATATGTCCTACTCTCTAGAGATCTCTGGACAATATTCGTATCTCTTGTCAGCGACACATAGCTAGCTGGCTGCAGGATTCTTCTTGGAACTGGGCTGGGAGGAGGAAAGTACAGGGACCACATCACAGGCTGGATTTCCTGGGGAGCAGATTCTGGTACAGAGATTAGCAAGCAGGATGTTTATGAGGGAACGCTCTTGGGAAGGAAGAAGGGACGGGCAGAGGGAGAAGCTGAGCTGTGTTACAGTCCTGAGGACAGCCAAGCCACAGAGCACTCTGGATCCAGAGGGTCCTTTGGAATTGTCCTGAGTGATGACCGTGGGCTTCCTTCCCCAGCATTGAACAGTCACTGGGTGCAGACCACCCTGGGAAAGGGACGTGACTAAAGGCCGGGCCCTCCCTCTTCAGCCGAGGGCAATTTCCAGAAAGAACTGCAAGCTGAATGCTGTCTTCCACCAACAATTTCAGTGGCCCAGGGAACAAATCCTTCATTCCTTAAAAAAAAATTTTTATATTGGAGTATAGTTGATTTACAATGTGTTAATTTCAGGTGTACAGCAAAGTGATTCAGTTACATATATATATATATATATATATGTATATGTGTGTGTGTGTGTGTGTGTGTGTGTGTATATGTGTGTATATATATATATATTCTTTTTCAGATTCCTTTTCAGATTCTTTTCCATTGTAGCTTATTACAAGACATTGAATATAGTTCCCTGTGCTAAATAGTAGGTCCTTGCTGTTTGTCTATTTTATGTACAGTAGAGTGTGTCTGTTAATACCAAACTCCTAATTTATCCCTCCCCCCCTTTCCCCTTTGGTAACCATAAGTTTGTTTTCTATGTCTGTGAGTCTGTTTCAGTTTTGTAAATAAGTCCTTCATTCTTGAAGGGGGGCCTGCGTGACTCAGCTTTGATTCATGACAAACCAGGACAGGGTGGTTACAGGGGGTCATGCTCGGGGACCTCTCACTAAACATCCTTGCAGGCGCATGAGCAGACTAGAGCCAAATTCCTTAGCAGGGCAATGCTTATCTCTACAAATTGGCTTCAGCCTTTCCATATTCTGCCATACGTTTTCTCCTTCCCCACACACCTGCTTCTTCACCCACAAAGAGCTTTGTACGGATCATACCATATCCTTCCCTACTTCTGTGCCATTGCACATGCTGTTCCCTCTTTCTGCAATGCCCTTCCACCCCTTCTCCTCATTACTTGGGAAACTTATCCTCATTCTTCCAGCTGCAGCTCAAATATCACCTCTCCTCATGTTCCATCACATTTTGAACATACCCTGAATATTCATTCATTCTGTCATTCAACAGATATTGGTCCTAAATGGAGACTATGCCAGGCTCTGAGCTACCACACCCTGTACCATTTGCACGCGTATCAGCTTCCCCTACTAGTAAGGCTAGGACTGTGCTTGATTCATCTAAATGTTCTGAGCATCTCGTCTAATGCCTAGCACAGAGCAGGTGCTCGTTAAAGGCTTGCCTCATAAATGAATGGGAAGCAGTGAATGGGAAGTCAGGGCAGGTGAACTCCCAGTCTCCTTCCAGCTGGAATCATGTGTGGATTTGCAATTCTCATTCCGATGGGGGACACAGGGATTATGCTGCCTTTGGCTGACATCAGTGAGCACCTACTAGGTTCTGGGCACCGTGGGAAGCCCCAGAGTGGCAATGTCCCTGCTCTCAGAGGGTTTATTTCTGATGGGACATAGACACATTCATTCTCAGAGTACCACCTGAGCACGAGATGGGGTGTGCTCAGTGCCTAGAGAGAGGGGCAGAGACAACGCCTGTGGTCTGGGGGAAGGATGAGTGGCCTTGGGGAAGGATGAGTGGCCTTGGGGAAGGCTCCATGGACGAGGGGTCAGTAAGCTGAGACTTGAAGCTGGGGCAGGATATGGAGAAGGAGGCAGGAAGTCCCAGGATCAGTTGTGGGAAAGTAAGTTTTCCGCTTTGGAATGTATTTATAATAATTAGATACATTTTTTTCCCCCTCCACATAAAACTGAATTTTGCCTTTAGTATCATCTGGCAACATTACCTAAAATATGTTTCCATGGGATGTGGGTTTGGGGAAGTGTTAATAGATGATCTTCAAAGAATAAAATGTCCCCAGGGCAATTAGAAACAAAGTTGAACAAGGCTCTCCACTGCACGCCTTATCAGAGCCTTTAATGTGCTGATGGGGCGACAGAGCAAGGAACACTCCTCTGTCTTGTGGGACCTCAGAATCATTTCTTTCGAGCTAGCATTTCTGCAAACGTGTTCTGGGGAGCCATCTGGCCTCCATCTCGCCCCCTGTCAGTCAGGATGTGTGCTTGGGGCAGGAGGAAGGTCATCAAGGGTCATTTTCAGGGGACAAAGGAGCCAGCTCCAGGCTCACATTCCCAGGCTAATACTGTAAGGAAGGGGAAGGGACCCAGCATTGGCTGAGCTCCTACTTTGTGCCTGACGCTGCATCTCTGGTTGATGGTGTAGCAATTTTCTACCCATCACCCCACCAGTCAGGTATTCTTATCTCTGCTCCACGGAAGAATGAGACTCAGGGAGGCCAGAGGATTTGCCCAAGGTCCCACAAGAAGGAAGCCGCAGGGTTGGGGCTTGGTCCTAGGCCCGTCTGATTCCAGCATCCGTGCTTTCCCTGGAGTCTGCTCCCACACTGTAACTCAAGATTTCTTCTGATAAAGCTCCCCAAATCTAAGAATCAACTGCCCACTGAGCTCTCTGTGAGGCCCCAGACTCCCAATGTCTTCCTTTCCCCACTGGTGGGAGCTCGGCTAAGTGTCTCCTTTACTTTAGCTTTTAGAGAAAGATCCCCCTCCCCCATGGGCTAAGAGTGACTCTGCAGGACAAAGGGCTTCGAACCCAGACACTGCCCCCACATACTGCCCTTGGCTTCCTTCTGTCTCTCCTGAACCCTCACCCCACACTCCAGGGAGGAGACATGCCTTCATAACGGAGGGCCTCGTTCCAGCCTGGCCGTATTACACGCCCAGGATGGAGTGGTCCTATTTCAGGGGAAGGAGAGCAGACACACTAAATTACCAGGTGGATTAAAGCTCCGTTTGGCTGGAAACGGAGTTGTTTTTGCAAAAGTGCTTCCTTGATTCCTGCATTGTCAGAGGTTGTTTTAAAATTTTACATTTTCCGGTCTTTTAGCATTCTGCCTGGTTTGCTCTTACACTTTACTGGACAATTTTTTCAAATATTACACCTCGGTCCTGCCAGACCTTGGAGGTGGGGTAGTTGAGACCTTCCAGGCTCTAATGGATGTGGAGTTGAGGGGAAGGTCTGGTGCTCAGGGGGACTTGGGAGCTGCACACCCCATCCCCATGGGAAGCCTGACTGCCCCATGCAGGGGGAGTTTGGCTGTCGCTGCTCTGTGCGCCATCTCCTTGGTAGCCTCTAGGAGAGGCTGTCTTGCCCAGTGGTTAGGGCCATGGCTCCGCAACACTGCAGGCCACTTGCTTGCAGTGAGCCCCTGGGCAGGGCATTTCACCTCTCTGTATCCTCTAATGAGGGAAACAAGTATACTTGCTTCATAGGGTGACTATGAGACCTGAGTTATTACATGCAAAGCACCTGGAACACACCTGGCACATAGTAAGGCCTCAGCAAATGTCAGCTTTCATTTACTGAGCCCTTGGTGTGTAGTTTATGCATACCAACTTGTTTCATTCCTATAAATAATGCTATTTGATGTGGACTCCATTTGGCAAATAAAGAAACTGTGCCTCCGAGAGGTTGAGTAACTTCCCCCACATCACACAGCTGGTCAGAGGGGACCAAGAATTGAACCCAGGTCTGCTGGACTCCAATATCCAAGCACCTTGCCCTTCCTACCTTGTGTGAAAGTATTTGAGTAAATGCTTTCTGCTCCCTATGAGAATTGTGGTTTCTAGAGAGCAGAATCCTCTTCCAGCTCATCTTTTTAACCCTACAGCACCTCGGCACCTGACACGGGTCATTGTTCTGGAGGTATTTGTGGCATAAGTAAATGGTCTCAGGGAGAAAGGAAGCTCACATTCATTGAGTCCCTACTGTGTGCAGATGCTTTGTCAGGACTCTCTTTAGAGTCTCACGGGGCAGGCGTTATCTTTGTTTTACAGCCGAGATAGCGCCAGAGGACTCTCTTAGCTCCAAAATTAAGAAAAGAGATTAGATGTTCGATGACCTTTTAATGGCCTTTGCAAAGATACACTTAGAGGGAAATGGAATTTTAATATGAAAGGAATGGCAGAAAGGCAAAGATAATGTACTCCACCATCACTCTCTAGTAGAAGGCCGTGCCATGGTGAGCAGAGACTTGAGAAGCAAACAAAACCTTCCCTAACCTTGGCTCTATCACTTTTTAGCTGGGTAACATCAGACTAGCTCTTTGAAATCTCTGAGCCTCACTTTTCTGTAAACTGAAGGCAATCAGCCTACAAATATTTATTGAACGTCCACCATGCGCCAACCCCAGTCTAGGCACTGCAGGTAGAGTAGTGAACCAGCTGGCAGAGTCCTCTGGTTTGGAAACGAGTTAGAAATGATGGCAAGTTTTGGATTCATGCCCTATCATAATGGTGGGGTTAGAGCCAATTCACCATTGGATTGGACGTAGAGTATAACGAAGAGAGAACAATTTAAGATGACTCTTAGGTCTTGGGCTTTGGACAGTTGAGGGGAGACTTCTGCTCTTTATTAAGATGGGGGCGACTTGGGGTGAAGGGAGGGGGTAGGAATCAATGGTTCTGACTTGAGGATACTAAATTTTAGATGCTTGAGGATATTAAATTTAAATTTTCCAATGGAGATGCTGGGAGGGCAGCAGATTGGGAGAGAGGTACCAGGGATGTGTATATGTATGGCAGTTTAAGCCATGGGGACAGTTAAGATCCTCTAGAGAGTGAGGTAGAAAAGAGGGCTGGACAGGAAGTCTGGGAGAGCAGAGGGGCAGCAAAGGAGACCGAGCAGGTGAGCAGGTATAGTCAGGGAGCTGCGAGGAAAACAAGGAGAGTAAAGTGTATGCATATCTGCAGAAGAAATCATCCCAAGCAGGGGAGTCAACCATATAAAAGCTGGTGGAAGATCAGGTAAGAGGGGGACAGAGGCCTTGCTTCTGGTTTGGCCGAGGTGAGTCACAGATGACTCTGATAAGAGTCTTAGGGGGATGGTGGGAAGTAAGCCTGATTGGAGAGGGATAAAGTTAAGATGGGTGTTGAGAAAGTGGGCATAACACATACGGGTAGATCTTCCAGGCGTTTTACTGGGAAATATAATAGCTGGAAGGGTCTCTGAAGTTAACAGTGTTTATAAAGGTAGGTGTCATTATGACCCATGTATGCCATTGAGAGGAAGAAATGGATTTGTATTTCAGTAAAACAATTAATACACAGTGCCTCAGACATAGAGCTTGATAAATAGGGGCTATTATTATTATCATTTAGCACATATTGAGTGAGAACCTGTCATGCTCCAGGGGTTATTTTTTAAAGGAGATGTATTTATTTAAAATAATGCTAATATAGTCCCGGGGCACACTGAGTCCAAGAGGGTGTTTTCAGCAGATCTCATTATTTCTTAACAGCTAAATAATAAGGCTTGTTTTTTAACTTACAGAGTCACTAAATAATAGAGGGGAAGGAAAGAGTAGTACTGATCCAATAGAGATTCACGCTTGTATTAATCTTCTTTAAGCATTCGTTTGGTCGGCAACCTTGGGCAAAGCTTGTATCTAAAGGGTTAATCAGGGCCCAAAGTGCTCACCGATATTTGGAAGTCTACACCTTTTGGCTCCTTTGTGTTGTCATGGAATCACACAACTAGTTCTGGTCAAAGAGCTGTGAGTGAAAGTGATGTGTGACATGATTGGGCGGGAACATTTTATTGTCAGAGTAAGACACCTCTTACCTGGGTGGTGACCATGGAAGCACACATCAGGATGGGACTTGCATTAGCCTGGACTGCAATCAGCAGAGTCCCTTGAAGACCCATGTACCACAAACAAGAAATAACCCATTTTTCTATTAAACCACCACATCTTTGGGGATACTTGTTTCTGCAGCATATCCTTGCCTCTCCTGACTGAATCGGTAGGATAGTTCACTGGTGATCACCTGTGAACTAGACTGAGATATTCCTGTACTGAGAAGTTCACTGTCTGCAGTCAATCCAGCAGCTTCCATAAAAGCACAGTGGGGGTTATGTGTGTTCCTACGGGGAGATGTAGGGTGCTATGGGAATGGATGGCAGAGGGACATAACCTATGCCAGGAATGCAGGAAGGCTTCCCCAAGGAAGGGATTTTCAAGCTGAGATTTGAGGGGTCAGCGGCAGTTAGCCAGGTGAGGGAGAAGCTGGGGTGAGAGGACATTCTGGGCAGAAAGAATTGATGCGCTTGAAAGTCTAGAGGCAAGAGGAAGTCCAGCCCAATTAGAGATGAAAGGAACAATGTGTCTGGAATGTGTAGGGAGTGCAAGAAAGAGTGACTCGAGATGAATGCCTCAAGGGCAGACACAGTCAGGGCTTAGGTGGTCGAGGGCTTTGCCATTTTTAAATGCATTTTGTACTTTATCCTAGTTTTAGACCTGGGTTTAGCACCTTCCTAACTCCCAGCCACTGCCCTCTTCCTAAGTTGAGTCAAGGAGGTATCTGGAGCTGAAGTGTTTAACAGGAGTCACTTCCAAAGCCAAGCCACCAAAAGCCTCCTGGTCTCTGGAATGGGAGGGGGAAGGAGCCTTGAGTCCTTATGGCAACTGAGGGGATGCTGACAGTTCACATGGAGCTCCTTGGAGCTCCCCCTCATGTTCTTAGTGGATTGCTACTAAACCCTGGTGGCAGGAAGTCAGACATCACCAAGCCCATTCTAAGCCCGGCAGCCTAGAGCATTCCAAAGATTTAAAATTCACCTTCTTCCTCTCTTGGATTCTGAGGGAACTTTGCACAAAATCAACAGACAAATGGGAAGTCAAGCTTGACTTTCTACAAAGCAAAGCAGTTCCCCATTCCCAGTGCCAAGTGCTGGTCCAAGTTGATCTGAAAAGTGTGAAGGTGGCCTCATACATGAGGCTTGAGTGAGGTTCCCTCCAACTTTCCCCCACAATTACCCTGAATCTCTATCTAGATCATCCCCAACTGTCTGCCTCCAGAAAATTGATGGCTTGATAGTCTCTCCATCCTGAGAAGAAAGGCCATTTGGAAACATAAAGAGAATGAGCAAGTTTACCCCTAAAATATTGATGCACTGAGCTGGTCCAGCTGCCCAGCTTTTAGCTGGGACAGTGACCTGGCCAGGCTGCTACAAGGAAGGAAAGATCACAATAAAGAGATGTTTGGGGGTTGAGTACCTTCTTGAACCTTGGCACTCTCATCATTCCATGAAGCAGGCAGTAAGATTAAATGGGAAACAGGTCCCCTGCCTGTGAAATATTGGACAAGAGGGCAAACCTTTAACATGCTGGGACCCAACCTGCCCATTAGTGAAACATGGCCTAGAATTTCAGATTCTTCCTGACAATCACATGAATAACTCCTCCTCCTGTGGGCGGAGCTAGCCAAGTGTGGCCAGAGACCATACATACGTCTTCAATACCATCCCTGAAAGCCTAGGCTGATGTCCTGAACTCACATAATTGGACTGAAGGCCACACAGAGGGTGCGACATTCCCCTTTCCGAGCTGGCACAGACATACTCAAGACCCTGCCCTCTCTCTTCTCCTGACCCCTCTTTTGCATCTCTCCTTATTGCCATTAACTTTCATGTCCAAGTTCAAAAAGATGGTGGGAAGCTAGGCCCTGGGTTGGGAGGGCTGGTTAAATAACTGCTCCACTTACATGTTTTGCTCCCACCTCAAGGCCTGGATGAGAGAGCTGTGAAACAGAGCAGCGCATTTCAAGCCCACATGATCCTAAATGTGTTTCTTATTTTTAAATTGGGCTTATTTATACATTCAACAGTTACTTTTTATAAATGCAAATGGAATAGCAATGAAAAGCCTCCTCTCTTTTTGTATCACACATGGACTCCTCAAAAGTTTTGTACACCCCGGGGTTCTCCCATCCCAACTGCATCACTCTGACAGAATTGGTCTGGTATCTGTAGAAGGGGCACTAAGTCTGTCTTTACATAGGCCTAGGGCATGGTTACCTGTGACATTTTCAGGACTTGGAGATCTGGTTGACTCTGAAAACTTTCTTTTGTGAAATATCTGACCAAGTTTATACTCTTGGAACTTGAGAAGGTAGGGAATGTGGACTTGGATCCAACCAGCATTCTTCTCATCCAAGGTTAATGCATTGTCCCACTCAACGTCAATTGCAGTTTCATTGTCAGAGTCTCTCAGGGAACTTCACGTACTCAGCACTGATAGGTGGTTCTTAGGTGTTAGGGACCTAATGTTACCCAAGGCAGACTGAATCCTGGACTCTAAGGTTCTTACATTCTAGTGTGTCATGGACCCCGCCAGTAATGCAGACTCAGCCACTCAATGTCATTAAAATCAAAGTCTTTCTACCTTGATGCTGTGGAAGGTACTTGAGGAAACACAAAAGGAGCATAGCTATTATTATTCAACAGGTTTGAACTCTGTACCGGAAGTAGAGTGTCAGATGAAGTTGAGGCTTTGGAATGAGTCAGACCCAAGTTTGAATGTTGAACTCATCACAAATGAGCTGGGTGTAGGTTGGCAAACATCACCTCCTTGAGCTCCAGTTTTCATCTTTAAAGGGGGATATGAAAATACTAGCTCTGTAAGGTTATTGCTAAGATGAAATAAGAGAGTGTAAGTATAGTGGCTTGAATTCAATAAACATTAGTTTCATTTGTCTTCCCGTGCTTCCCACAGCACTGTGCTGGGAAATGCTTAAGAATAATTACCTTCAAGGGGCTCCCAGTCTCTACTGTAAGCTTTGGGAGAACAGTTATGAGGTCTTTTTAGTTCTTTGTTGTGTCCTCAGTGCTCAGCCCCATATCTGGCCCACAGTCAACACTCAATACATATTTGTTACTTACTAACTCAAGGAACATGGATTTAAAGAACATCAAGCCAAGGTAGAAATCGACCAATCTTTTGGGAGAGGTGCTCAGGGCAGCAAGTGGCAGAGACTGCGTTAGTGTTGTAATTTCCATGATGATCAGGATATAATAAGAGGGAAGAGCATTACAGGGAACAGCATGCTGTGTGATATTGACAGAGCATCAAGTGCAAGGTGGCAGAAGAGGGATTGTGGAAGCTGAGCCTGGAGCAGTAGGTAGTGGCTGGGACATGGAGGACTTTGAACTTGACTCTTTGGGAACCATTTAAAGGCTTTATTCAGGAGTGCGACACTGTTAGACTTGCATTTTGGAAAGATCACCTGGGATGGATGGGAGGGCTGCAAATGTAGAGGCAAGGGGGTCCAGTTAGAAACTGTTGCCATGGGCTGGGGAGGAGATGGCCATGACTTAAGGTCATGGCAGTGGGAATGGGGAGGAGAGGAAGCTCCAGGAGAAGTGGAGGCTGCACAGTGGCCACTGGGTATCCAGTGCAAGTCCTTGGGAATGAAGGGTAAAGCCTTTTGATCTGTGTCTCCACCAAGTATGAAGCGGGGGTGGTGGTGGTGGTCTCTTGTATTCCCCAGTGAAGGTGGAAGGTGGAAGGTCCTTCTCAGAGCTCTCTGTTAAGGGGAGAGGAATCACTCTGCCCCCTCTTTACTCACCAAGGCTGTCAATCTGGTAAACAAAAGTTTTGTCAAACTGCCTTACTGAGAAGTAGTTTAAATTAACCTTGACTGTGGATTAATAAATAATAAGGCCTGAATGGCTTATAAGGAAATCAATTACACTATAAATTTTAAAGCAGCACGTGCTCAGCTCCAATCGCGGAGCTGTGGCATTCTTGAACCATTCCAAATGTGCCGAAACGCAATTCCAGGCGATTCTGTCACTCGGGGGATTAGACAGGATGCATTCAGTGTTGCAGTTTGCTGTGCCTTCCGGGATGGCTAAGGAACATTCAGTGGGTGAGGACGATTTGTGGAAAACAAGATAATTTACCCTCATTCGCTACCTGGAATGTAGGGCATGTGATCTGGGCACGCTTCCACTTTGCATGACGCCCAGGCTTTGTGGGGCTGGGAGGGACCCAGAGTTGTGTGACCCAGTAGTTCTCAACCCTTCTAGACTAATACTTTGTGATGTGCCCTTTATTATCCTGAAATGGAATTCATAAATTAGATAACCCACCTAGACATCTCATTTAAAAAATCTATATAATGCCCATGAGGTAAAGTAAATGAAAAATAAAAAGCAAAGTAATTTATAATAAAATACTATGTATGTTGCTATGTGAATGAGAGGCAATGACTAGATGGGGGGACATAATAGGCGTCAGATGATGGAAACTGATGGAAACTGGAATGAATGTGTGGAACTGGCCACTCACATATAGAAACAGTGTGGCCTTCAGAGGTGTGATTTCCTGAAACAGTGGAGATCAGAACAAAACAAGGTACAGTCCCTCTTTCATTTGAATGATAGTTGCATTCCTGAAAAATTCAGTGTATAGTAAAATCATGCAAAAATTCTTTGTGTCTGTATGTGAAATAGAACTAGGACCTGGGCCCAGATAACTACAGCAGGGAATTTGCACTTATATGTCAGGTGGGACATCCCCAAATCGAGTCAGGTATGGTCCAGTTTATTGGGCAGGGCCTTCCCGTATGCTGTAGGGCTGCCTAGCGTCCAAATGCCAGCAGTGCCCCATCCATCTTCCATGACAGCCAAAAGTACCTCTGGAAATGTCCACACTGCCCCCACTGAGACTCACAGTTCTTATCCAACACCTTCATGGTTTGGATGGAGATACAGAAGGCTGGAGAAGGGCAGGGACTTGCATAAGCTCACACAGAGAGTTCCAGGTGGAGGGAGGCTGGAACCCAGCCCTCCCATCTGCCAGGCCAGGGCCTTCCCATCGGCCTGACTTGACTGCAGAGTCAGGTGTAGAGTGGGCCCTCCTCCAATGCCTTTGCAACCTGGCCTGCGGCGAGATCCTTTTGCCCAGTGGATGTCTATCCTTTAACCTGTCTGGTATGAAGTCTAAGCTTCTGTACTGTGTGCCTGCTCTTAAAGTGAGATTCATCTGCATTTTAAGATATTATTATACTTTTTTCTTCTTTTTTCCCTGTTATCTTATTCTAAGCAAAGGTGGGTAAAGAACTATATTTAACAACGTGTGCTTTGTGATTTAAGGAACATTGAAAACACTCTTTTTGCATCAAAGTTTCTTCCCACCAGCTGCGAAGGATGTCTAAAATCCCCCCATACCTTTGAATAAAGGCACTTAAAATCCTTTAAAATGCAAACATTTCTTATTTGCTCATGTGCATTCTTCAGTAAACTCTCAGGTCCTCAGTTCCTTTATCTTCACAATGGAGATAATCACATCTATTTCCTAGGGTTGTTATGAGGATAAAACATGATTAATGCATACAATTAAAACACTTGCCATGCAGTAGGTGGTAAAACCTTGTTTGCCTTCCCACTTCTTCATGAGGAGTTCTGGTAGATACAAGGCACACAAACTGCTACCCTCTCAGGTTAATCTCAGGGCAGACATCACTAATCAATCTCAGCACTTCTATGCATGGACACCATTGTGGTTTCAGATCCCTTTTTGAATTAGAATTCCAAGACTGATCTAAGTTAGCACAGAAATTGATAGCTTTTGTTTATCTTTGCCTTAGCTAATTGCTGGACGTTAACTCCTTTCTTGTGAATGAGAGATGAGAGAGTTCCTCCACTACCAGAGCCTGGAAGGATGGAGAAAGTTCTACAGAGAAGCAAAAGATAGCCAGGGAAGGAAAAAGGGAACGTGCCTGGGCATGTCCACTGGAGGAGGGCACTGAGCACTTGACAAGAGAGCTGGGAGGCACACCACCTGGACCTCACCTTCAGAAGTTAGCTACATGTGTGACACCTAGGACGTGTTGTCACACCTGGATGCTCAGGAAAGATCGTTCTCTTCCTTGCTTGCCCACTTCCTTTACTGTTTTCTCAGGCCTCTTTGTCCTAAGGCTCCTTGCTGCCACGTTGCCTACGTGGTTCAACCCAGATTTAATGCAATGATCATGAATAACAATCACGAATATTTATCAAGCACTTATCAGGTACTAGAAATTCTTCTAAGTGCTTTCTGTGGATTCTGTCATTTTGTCCTCACGATAGTCTTGGGAGATGGCTGCTATCATTGTCCCTCATTTTACAGATCAGGGATGTAAGGCCCAGGGAAGTTAAGTTATTGCTCAGGGACACAGCTAGCCCATGGTGAACCGAGGATTCAAATCCAGGGTTCTGCTGTTGAGGATGGCAGAGTCATGCCACCTTCCAGTCCCACCATGGGTCTGACATTGTGCTGGGATATGGGATGAAGGGCACAGTGCTGACTTCAAGGGGCTCTCAGTCTGGGATCAGAGGCTCATGAGCCAGCTTTAGGGCCTTTCAGAGTTGACTGGTCAGAAGAGGAGGAATTATAGGCCTGTGGTTAAGCAGGTTGGGTGTTGGAGAGATTGAGATCCAGGTGCTGATGTAACTGTGCCTGAATTTGCACCCTGATGAGGCTGGGGGCAGTCCAGTGATGTAAGAGTTGAAGGCACTAAGAACCCCCAGTTCTCTGGTTTAAAAGTCAAAGACTGTGTGCCCTTTGATCTCAAGGTGGAAAAAGAAACTCTAGCCAACATATCAATGTTTGTTGCAGAAAGAAGGTGGAATACAAGGAAAGATTATCCAACAGCTGCACCTTCAGAGAGGTTCCTGGAAGTTTTCACTTAACACCTGTGCTTACGTCTATTAACTAGAATTAAGTCGGAAGGCCACTCCTAACCACAAGGGAAGCTGGGGAAGGTAGACCATATTCTGGGCAGCTAAATTCTATTGTTATGAAAGAAGAGGAACACAAATATTAGGGGGTCTCTAGCTGTCTCTGCTATAAGCTGTAATTTCCCCTCACACTCTAACATTCTGGAATTTCATGTGGAAGACAAAGAAGATCAAGATGGGCAGGCTGGCATCTGCTGTTGATGTATCATGATACATCGTAAATAAGTCTTGTGTTCACATGGAATCACAGTGAATCTGGAGGAAGACAGGAGGCTTTCATCTTGAGTCTGGATGACTTTGATTGGTCACTATTTACATAATGACCTTCCATTGTTCTTCTCCATCCTAGATAATTGATCTGGGAGATTTGTATTAAATAACTGAACTTACAGACCTTGGTGCCAGTTTCAGCCCCCTATAAATAGGGCGACCATGCACCATGGCTTGCCTGGGACAGTCCTGGTTTATGCCTGTGGTCCTGGTGTCATTACCAAGAATGCCCCCTCCTCCCCTCAAAAGTGGTCCAGTTTGGATGATGAGTTTTATAGTCATCCTACCTATAAACAGTGTTGCATATAGGTAGGGAAGGGGAAGAGTGGTTCATGTTTGAACCTCAGGAACACCAAACCTAGAATTCAGATTTTTTTAGAGTTTGGTTCAGTGTGGGAGGAGGAGGGCATGGAGTCAGGATGAAAGCTATTTGGGATATCAGTCTCCTTGGGATGAAGAACCTCATGGGTAGTAACATCCATTTGTTCTTTTCTTTTCCTTCTTTCCTTCCTTCCTTCCTTCCTCCTTCCCTCCCTTCTTCCTTCCTTCCTTCCTCCTTCCATCCCTTCTTCCTTCCTTCCTTCCATTTTCTTTCTCTTTCTTTCTTTCCTTCCTTCCTTCCTTCCTCCCTCTCTCCCTCCCCTCCCTTCTTTCTTTGTTTCTTTCTCTCTTTCTTTCTTTCTTTCCTTCCTCCCTCCCCCCTCCCTCCTTTCTTTTTCTTTCTTTCTTCCTTCCTTCCTTCCTTCCTTCCTTCCTCCCTTTCTTTCTTTCTTTCTTTCTTTTCTTCCTTTCTTTCTTTTTTTCAAGGTTCTATCTACCCACCTCAAAGATTACTTCCTCAGTGTGGCCTTCCCTGACTATCTGATCTAAAGTCATCTTCCACACTTCCATTCCTTCTGGTCCTCTTACCTGATTTGTTTTCTCCATAGTGTTTTTCAATGTTTGAATCATTAGCTTGCACGTTTCTTTTATGTTTCTCTCCACCCCTTCTGCTGCAATGAATCTAAGCTTCAAATGAACACGAGACTTGTCATCTTGTTCACTTTTGTATCCCAAGTGCTTAGAACATGTTATCTATTATTAATGGATGGGTGGATGGTTGGATGAACGTAGATAGCTGAGATAACTTTGTGGAAGATGGAGGAATTGATAGAGACCTAGAAGCAACTGAAATTTAAAACTTATAAAATTTGGGGGTGTGGCCTAGATGGTGGAGTAGGAACTTACCTCCTCACCCGGACACACCAAAATTACAACTATTTACAGAGGAACTATGGGTAAGAATGGTCTGAAGACCAGTGGGAAAGATTTTCCACAACTAAAAACATAAAGAAGGAACCACAACGAGACAGGTGGGTGGGTGGAGACATGATATTGTCAAGACCCACACCCCCAGGTGGGCGACCCAAAAAGGAAAATACTTAAAATTGCAGAGGTTCTCCCCGAAGAGTGAGGAGTCTGGGCCCCTCATCAGACTCCCCAGCCCAGGGGTCCTGCACCAGGAAGACAAGACCACAGAATGCCTGGCTTTGAAGGCCAGAGGGGCTTGCATATGGGAGAGCCATAGGGTTGTAGGAAACAGAGACTCTGCTCTTAAAGGGTGCACTCAAAACCTCACACATTCTGAGACCCAGCACAGAAGCAGTAATTTGAAAGGATCCTGGGTCATATCCACTTACTGATCTTGGAGAGCCTCCTAGAGAAGCAGGAGGCAGTTGGGGCTCCCCCTGCGGACATAGATGCTAGCAGCAGCCTTTTTGGGGAGCTGGTTCCACCACAAGGACATTGGTATTAGCAAGTCCTCCCTCCAGCCTGTTGGCACTGGGGGCTTTCCTGCTCACCAGCAGGCCAGCACCAATCCTGGGCCCCCACCAACCCTGCAGCCAACTGTGCCAGGATGTGGCCCTGCCCATCAGAGGGCCAGCAGCCACTGCACAAGGCAAGGCCTGGCAGCCAACAAAGTGGAGGGCCAGCCCTGTCTAACAGTACACCCACAGTAGTTAGCCCTACTACAACAGAAGGATACACACAGCCCACATAGGGGGCACTCCTAGAACATATAGTTCTGGTGACCATGGGAGACTGTGCTTCTGGGGCCCATAGGATGTCTCCTACATAAGGCACCTTCTCCAAAATCAGGAAATGCAACTGACCTACCAAATACATAGAAATAAACAGAGGGAATTAGGCAAAATGAGGAGATGGAGGAATATGTTCCAAATGAAGGAACATGACAAAATCTCAGAAAAAGAACTAAACAAAGTATAGACAAGCAATCTACTTGATAAAAAGTTCAAGATAATGGTCAAAAAGATGCTCAATGAACTCAGGAGAAGAAAGGATGAACACAGTGAGAATTTTAATAAGAAGTTAGAAAATAAAGAGGAACCAAACAGAGCTGAAGAATATAATAATTGAAATTAAAAAAATTTCTAGAAGGAATAAACAGTAGATTAGATGATACAGAGAAATGGATCAGTGAACTAGAAGAGAGAGTAGTGGAACTTACTGTAATTGAACAGAAAAAAGAAAAAATAATTTTAAAAATTGAAGACAGTTTGAGACCTCTAGGACGACATCAAGCATGTTCACGTTTGCAATATAGGAGCTCCAGAAGGAGAAGAGAGAGAGAAGGGGCAGAAAACATTTTTTGAAGAATAGCTGAAAACTTCCTTCATTTGGGAAAGGAAACAGACATCCAGTTCCAGAAAGCACAGAGTCCCAAATAAGATAAACCCAAATAAGTCTGCATCAAGACACATTATAATTAAAATGTGAAATTCCAGGACGAGATGACTTCACCGTGGGATTCAAAAATACTTAAAGAAGAGTTAATGCCTATCCTTCTCAAACTATTCCAGACAATTGAAGAAGAGGGAACACTCCCAAACTCATTCTACGAGGTCTGCATACTCAGATACCAAAACCTGGTAGATACTACAATAGTAGATAATTACAGGTCAATATTCCTGATAAACATAAATGCAAATATCCTCAACAAAATATTAGCAAACCAAATCCAACAATACATTAAAAGGATCCTGCAACATGATAAAGTGGGATTTATTCCAGGGACACAAGGATGGTTCAGTATCTGCAAATGTGATACACCACATTAATAAATTGAAGAATAAGTATCATATAATCATCTCAATAGATGCAGAAAAAGCTTTTGACAAAATTCAACATCCATTTATGATAAAAACTCTCAACACAGTGGGTATAACAGGAACATACCTCAACACAATAAAGGCCATATATGACAAACCTACAGACAACATCATCCTCCATGGTGAAAAGATGACAGCATCTTCTCTATGATCAGGAACAAGACAAAGATGCCCACTCTTTCCACTTTTATTCAAAATAGCATTGGAAGTTCTATCTGCAGCAATCAGACAAGAAAAATAAATAAAAGGAATCCAAATTGTAAGGAAGAAGTAAAATAGTCACCATTTGCAGATGACAAGAATACTATATATAGAAAACCCTAAAGACTCCACCAAAAAAATTATTAGAACTAATAAATGAATTCAGCAAAGTTGAAGGTTGCAAAATTAATATACAGAAATATGTTGTATTTCTATACACTATGCTCATGGGTTGGAAGATTTAAGATTGTTAACAGGACCATATACCCAAGGCAGTCTATAGATTCAATGCAATCCCTATCAAAATACCAATGGCATTTTTCACAGAAATAGAGCAAATAATTTAAAAATTTGTATGGAAACACAAATGACCCTGAATAACCAAAACAATCTCAGGAAAGAAGAACAAAGCTGGAGGTATCATGCTCCCTGATTTCAAACTACATCACAAAGGTACAACAAACAAAACGGTATGGTACTGGCACAAAAACACACACATAGATCAATGGAACAGAATAGAGAGAGGAGAAATAAACCCACACTTACATGGTCAATTAACCTACCACAAAGAATGCAAAAATATACAATGGGGAAAACAGTCTCTTTAATAAAAGGTGCTGGAAAAATTGGGCAGCTACATGCAACAGAATCAAACAGAACTACTTTCTCACACCACATACAAAAATAAACACAAAATGGATTAAAGACTTAAAGATAAGACCTGAAATCATAAAACTTCTAGAAGAAAACATAGGCAGTCTGCTCTTTGATAATGGTCTCAGCAATATTATTTTAGATATGTCTCCTCAGGCAAGGGAAACAAAAGCAAAAATAAACAAACTGGAACACATCAAACTAAAAAGACTTTGCATAGTGAAAGAAACTGTCAAAAAGATAT
Source organism: Orcinus orca (assembly GCF_937001465.1). Classification (NCBI taxonomy): domain Eukaryota; kingdom Metazoa; phylum Chordata; class Mammalia; order Artiodactyla; family Delphinidae; genus Orcinus; species Orcinus orca. The sequence continues at coordinate 106,380,903 of NC_064564.1, read as the reverse complement.
ATCTGATAAAATGATATATCTGATTAACCCCATCTGATAAAGGGTTAATATCCAAAACATACAAAGAACTCATGCAAGTCAACACTGAAAAAACAAACAACCCAATTTAAAAATGGGCAGAGGACCTGAACAGACATTTTTCCAAAGAAGACCTACAGATGGCCAACAGACACATGAATAGATGCTCAATATCACTAATCATCAGAGAAATGCAAATCAAAACTACAGTGAGATACCACCTCACTCCTGTCAGATGGCCATCATCAAAAAGACAACAAATCCCAAGGGTCTATGAGGATGTGGAGAAAAGGGAACCCTCGTGCACCGTTGGTGGGATTGGAAATTGGTGCAGCCACTATGGAAAACAGTTTGAATATTATCCAAAAAATTGAAAATAGAACTGCCATATAATCCTGCAATTTCACTTCTGGATATATACCCAGAGAAAACTAAAACACTAATTCAAAAAGATACATGCACTCCAATGTTCATCGCAGCACTATTTACAATAGCCAAGACATGGAAGAAACCTCAGTGGCCATCAGCAGACCAATGAGTAAATAAGATGTGAGGTAATATGTATATAACGGAATAGTACTCAGCCATACAAATGAAATTTTGTTATTTGCAACAACACGGTTGTATCTAGAGGGTATTATGCTAAATGAAATAAGTCAGACAGACAGAGAAAGACAGTTCCCATATGGTCTCACTTATATGTGGAACCTAAAAAACAAAACAAACAAAACAAGACAAAAACAGACTCAGATACAGAGAAAAAATGGGTGATTACCAGATGGGAGGGGGGTGGGCAGTAGGGGAAATTGGTGAAGGGGATTAAGGGGTACAGACCTCCAGTTATATAATAAGTCACGGGGATGTAATATACAGCATAAGGAATATGGTCAATAATATTGTAATAACTGTATGGGGACAGATGGTTGCTAGACTTATAGTGGTGATCATTTTATAATGTATGCAAATACCAAATCATTATGTAGTACACCTGGAACTAACATAATATTGTGGTCAACTATATTTCAATTCACACAGTTTTTAAAAATAAACAAAAATTTAAAATTCGAAGTAAAAAAAAAAAAACTTGTACAATGTTTCTGAAAACCTTCTCTGCAATGGATTGAGATGGGGCTTTGCCTGCTTTCCACAACATGGGAGGATCACATGGGCAATAAAATCCACAAAGACTTTATCAGTCAAAAGGGGCCAGAGCTTCAGGGGAAGATGAATACTAGTGGATGCAACATCTGTCACTCATTTCCTGTTCTGCCAATGCTGTCGCATTAGTTTCCTAAGGCTGCTCTAACAAAGTACCATAAACTGGGTGGTTCAAAACAGTAGTCATTTATTCTCTCACAGTTCTGGAAGCTAGAAGTCCAAAATCCATGTATCATCAGGGCCGTGTTCCCTCTGGAGGCTCTGGAGGGAATTTTTCTTGCCTCCTTCTAGCTTCTGGTGCTCGCTGGCAACACTTGGTGTTCCTTGGCTTGAAGACATATCACTTCAATCTCTGCCTCTCTCATCTCACGGTGCTCTTCCTGGGCATGTCTCTGTGTCCCAATTTTCCTTTTCTTATAAGAACACAGGTCATAGGAGTAGAGTCTTCCCTAATCCATGATGACCTCATCTTGAGCTTGGGTTTTCTAATCTTTAAAGTGGGAAAATAAACTTCTCCCATTTTCCTCCCTAGTTTGCTGTGAGAATCGATTACCATAATAGGTATAGATGAGCTTTATAAACTCCCAAATCTCCTGCACAGATAAGTTGTGATTATTAAGACAGGAGAAAAAAGGGCCAGTGGTTTTTAATTTTTTAAAAAAACAGAGCACATACAAGAGCAATTTGGTTTGTAAGATCTGAGACTCAGAGAGGTTAAGTTGCTATGTGGAAGGCAGCAGAACGCTTAGTTGGCACAAGAGAATCATCGTGCTGCCTCCTAGTTCTTCTTGAACGTTTGGTCCTAGCTGTTTGTCCTCTTGAAGTGAGATGGCTGAGCCCTTCTGTCTCCCCATATGCCTCCTCCCCGCCTCCTTGGGGTAGTGCTGAGTAGGAGAAGGAAGCTTTGCCTTCCCGGCAGTGAGGCTGTCATGAGTTCACGGGAAATCTGTTTGTGGTTTCAGAGTAATGGGGAGCTGGCCTGTCTGCAATGTGAAGGAGGGTGAGAGCAGGGACCCAAATCTTGCCCAGCTCAGGGGAAGGCATCCAGGGTCAGGGACTGCGGCCGGTGACGAGGACCAAGTGAGATCTCTCGGGGTCACACGCCCCAAGGTGAAAGAAGATCTTGAGTCACCAAGGCATGCGTGTGTGTGTGTGTGTGTGTGTGTGTGTGTGTGTGTGTGTCCACTGTTCTGTCTGGTTTCTCCCTGATGCCTGGGATGCTTCTCCACGTGTCCATAAGTTTTAGTTTTCAAGACATTTTCACATGCTGCGTTCTTGGTGAGCCTCAAAATGAGCCCACAAGGAGGTGAGTTTTATTCTCCCCACTTTGCAGGTGGGGAAACTGAGGCCCAGCATAGGAAAGGACATGGTCAAGGTCACACAGCAGAGCTGGGAGAGTCCAGGCTTTCTTTACCACATGACAGCTTATGCCACAGTCCCTGTCACTTTTCTGGGAGTGCCCTTCAAACCAGTCAAGAAGACGCTTCCCCGCTCCATCACGGTCCCCCAGCCTCAGTGACCAGCAGCCTCCTCTCTGGTTGGCTGCTTTCAATTCCAGACCAGTCTCCTGAGTTCTGCAGGCTGCTGTAGCCTCCCCCTTCTCTGAACTAGACACTGCACGTTAGATACAGAATCATTCTCAACTTGTGCTATTCCTGTTTTTAAAATTAGAGCTTAAAGTGCTGGAGAGTAGATATTGATTCATGGGACGATGCATTTTTTCCAAAGCACCTAGTACAAGGCTAAGAACGTGTAGCTGCTCTGTAAAGGTCTGGGGATGGGTAGTAATAGCAATAAAAGTGGGTTTTATTGAACGCTTATGATAGTGGGGGAGGAGATGTTAAGAGCAAGAGTCCTAAGGATGGGTGATAGTTGACAGAGAGCAAAGAAATGCCTACCACCTGTAAATAACTCTTCAAGATCTGGGGACTAGCATTCTGGAGTAGCTAGCTGCATCACCCAGGCTATCATATTAAAGCCTTAGACTTGTAGATGCTGTTATTCCCACTTTAGAAGGGAAGAAACTGAGTTTCAGAGAAGCTGAGGAACTTGCCCAAGACCACATGGTTTGAGCAGGGCAGAGCCAAGATTTAAACTCAGTCCTGTTGGATTTCAAAGCATTTTCCAGATGGTTTTCTCAGGCATCAACTTAAGAACATCATTTTGCACGTAGTAGGTACTTAATCAATGCTTATTAAATGACATTAAATCTCACAACAGTGCTTAGAGAGAAAGGGCACCTGGTGTGAGCATGTTTATTTGCATTTGTCCTGGAGCCTCTGACACCTACTGAGCCCTCCACAAGCCCACCTTAAAGCAAAGGAAGCCCAGACCCAGGGGAGGGGCTGTAGAGAGTGTAACCGGGGCTTGGACCCAACGCCCACCCTCTGTGCCCTGCATTGTGCTGCTGCCGATTCACAGACAGAGGCGGGGCTGAGAGGATGGTGCCTGGAGAAGTAAGCGGGGTGGGGAGGGAGGACTGCATTTCATCTCAGCATTTGTATTTCCCCAGAGTGGATCCCACTGCGTTTCAGGACCAGCATAAAGCACTTAATTGAAACCCGTAATTCCAGCTCTCATTAATAAGCAATCTTGGGAAGCGGAGCGCTCCCCATTACTGACGAGCCTGATGCAGATGCAAGTCTTTGGAGGGGTCCAGCAAGTCCCCGGTTCATTTTACAGTTGATTAGAGTGAGTTAAACTTTGCCCTGCTTGTAAGTTGTATATTTAATATGAGAAGTTGGCAATATGTGAAGTTATCAAAATACCACAGGTGCGTTGGCAGGCCTCCAGCCGGCATCGTTCATCCTAAGCAGCGAGGTGACCCCGCAGAAATGGGTCTGGGACGCCATCACACAAGATGGATAATTCGACTGAACCTAATCAAGTCCCAGGGAAACGAGTGACCTTCATCAACTGACTGCAGAGTCTCAAGGATCCTATAGGGTCAGTGAGGTAGCCGCAGCGCCCCCTGCTGGCAGAATGGTGATCCAAGGGTGTGAAAGGATTTGGGATCCTGACTTCTCTGCTACTGACGTGCAGTGTGGCCTTTGGCAAAGTATCCTCGTTTGGGGGGCCTCAGCTTTGCCATCTGTAAAATGGGATAACTGGGCTTGATGGGGTCCGACTTACTATGATTGTGCATATTGCCCCTGGAATCCACTTTTGTGTGAGTGCTATTCCTTGGACCTTATTATGGGGGGTGATTTACAATAAGTGGATAGTTCTTTGCTTTTTCTCAATCATTGTTCACCCTCTGAACACCTTTCTTCTTTAACATCTCCCTCCCTAGCTAGCATATTCTCAAACCCCTTAGCACCAAATTATTTGCATTTTCCAAACACATTTATGTCCTGGACATTTTGTTCCTGTTCTTTCATTTATTTTTGGTTACTCTTTTCATCGTTTGTACATTCTCTCTACCTGGAAGACTCCTATTCATTCTTCAATACCCATCTCAAATAGCCTATCTGATTGTATTAGTTTGCCTGGGACCGTGAAAAGATCCTGATGTGCAGAGTCATTAGACCCAGATTTGAATCCTGACTCTGACACTTAGGACTTTGGGACAGTTATCAAAACTTTTAGAACCTCCAATTCATTAAAAGAAAAAAATAAGCGTCCACCTATTTGGAAGACTCGACACATAATAGGGGCTCAAAAACTCCCTCCTTTCTTGGCATCTAAGACAGAGTTTACTTCTTCCTTTAAAATGAGTTGGCAAAAATTTCCTATAAAGGGCCATGTAATAGATAATTTAGGTATTGCAGGCCATATGGTCTCTGTTGCCAGGATGTAACTTTAAAGTTGTAGTGTGAAAACAGCCATAAACAATATGTAAATGAATGGGCATGGCTGTGTCTCAATACAACTTTATTTATAAAAACAGGTAGAGGGCTAGACTTGGAACGTGGGTTGCAGTTTGCCAACTCCTGCTCTAAAACATTTCAGGGACAGACTTCGCATACTGCTTAGCCCTGGTGGGTTATGTGTCAGTATCTCCTGGGCTTCCCTTGAGAACAGGGGTCGCTTTATTTTTCCCTGCAACCCTAGGACAGGGCTGATGCACTGTTTCATTTAAATCTCACAACAGTCCCGTAAGCTAGATGCTATTATACCTCTAATTTCTAGATGGGAACACAGAAGCACAAACAGATAAATAATTTAGCTGGTAAATGGTAGAAGCAGGTTGGTTCCAGAGCTTCTCTCTCAGCTACGACCCCACAGTGACCTGGACATGAAGGCATGACAGCTGTTAGCTGACTGGGAACTGAAGCCAGTAACGCCATAATTTCCCTATCCTGCATTGATGTGTCTGGTTTTGAGAACCCAGAAACAGGACTTAACATTCTCCCAAACCAGCATTTATTGAGCATCTGTCCTTGTTAAATTCCACCCTGGTAGATTGGCCTCATCTCTCAGACCTGTTCCGATCTTGACGCCTTTGTCTAATGGGCTTGCTCCCTCTTCTCCTACTTTGGAAGTGACCACACTTTTTGTTGGACTTGCTCCAGCCAGAGACGACTGTTAAATTAATTTTGCGTCAGTGATGGCCTGGACAGAGATTGAGTTAGAAGTTGTGCTGGTTCTTCTGGTGCTTTGCCAAGCCCATTTCCTGTGGATTAAGTCCTAAATCCTCATGGTTTAAAAACAAAAATCTGTTCACTTGGCTGAAGGTTCTTGAAATTCTGGTCCATTCTCTGAACACTCCTGGCTGGAGTCAGTGGGAGGTGGCTGGTTGATTTTACAGAGGTGTAAAACGTGGGCAACAGAAACAGATGTGAATGTTGGACATTTCAGTTTTCATGTACTTAGTATTTCTTATGAAGCAGGGTCTGTGCTAAATGCATTGTAGACTGTCTCCTTTCATGTTTCCTGGGATGTATGGCATCAGCCCCACTTCACAGATGGGGAAAGTGAGGCCCAGCAACTTGCCCGAACTAACAAAGGCATGAAAAGGTGAAGCCAGAATTTACACCTAAATCCCTCATGTCAGCTGCAGTCTACTAGTGCTTGACCTGTTTATCTTGACTTCTCAGAGTAAAAGAGGAAGCGGCACGTACCCAGACAGTTGCTGTAGGAGTGGCGGTGATTTCATGAATGTCTACTGTGTGTTCCGTGCTCTGCCAGCCTTATTGCATTTGGTTTATCTAATATCTCTACAAGTCGAAAACTTTCTTCCCATTTTATAGATTGGGAGATGGCCATTCAGATAGGTTGAATATTTCCTTCAAGGTCACAGGGCTGGGACCAGAGGAACAACACTGAATCATGGGATGTATGACTCCAAAAATCGACTCTGCTCCTTGGAGTAGAGTGCCCTTTGGAAGCATAGCGGGTATTTTCTTTTTAAGTAGAGATGCCTGAGTTTGACCCCAGCAGATTTCTGATTTGGTCGGGGGGAGGGGGGTGCAGGGGTGAGGCCCATGCATCTGCCTTTTTAAAAACTCCCCCTGGAGATTCTGACGTGCAACCAGAGTATGAGCCATGCTCATTGGGTTGGGATGGAGTTGACTGGGGACCTCATAGGTCCCTTCCACTCCCCAGGAGTCTATTATTACAGGGAATCCAAGCAGCAAGTATGCTTAGGGTCAAGGGTAAGGATGAAAGAATCCTTCGAGATTTGTGATCTCAGAGTTATAGTGAGACACAAAGTCTGAAATCAAGAAGGCATGGGGACCTGAAATTCCAAAGGTCATGGAAGAGGGGTGTCTAGAAGGCGATGCCTGAGAAAGGCAGCTGATGGCAGCATGAGGAGCTCAGACCTAGACCCACCCATGTGGGTTCAAACCCTTACAAGCTGTGCAGCCACCACGAAAGGTTCCGACCTCTCTGCTTTCAGCTTCCACATTTGCGTAGTGAACCTGGAGATGGTGCCCGTTTTGCAGGGCGTTTAGGAAGATGGAGGGAATGCAGAACACATGGGAACCCAAGGGCAAGACTTTTCCCCTCTTTGACAAACACAAATCCAGTTGGCTCACCCGTCCAAGGATGGGTTGAGCACAAGAGAAACCAGCAAACATCACTGTGCTTCTACTAGGTGTCTCATGCTGGGTGCTGAAGGACGGAGATCAGGAAACTGAAGTGTTGATCCTATACCAGAGTCCATGCTCCTGGGAGGGTCAGAAAGCTAGGGATGCAAAAGGTTGGGGACCCCAAAGATGGGGGCTAATGCTATCTGGGGCCACATAGCAGAGGGGACAAGGGAGCAGTGGTCCCGTGAGGATGATGTTAACCAGCCAGTGTCCAGCCTCACTGCAGGAGCGACAGGCACTGTGCTGAGAACTTTGAGTGAACTACTTCATTTAACCCTTTCCCCACCCTCTGATCATCTGTGTTGGAGGAAGTCACCGCTCCTCTCTGAGCTCCAGCTCCTTCCCCTGTACAATGAGGCTTTAAGACTGGAGGATCTCTACAGATGGCTAAAAAACACATGAAAACATGCTCAACATCACTAATTATTAGAGAAATGCAAATCAAATCTACAATGAGGTATCACCTCATACTGGTCAGAATCACCATCATCAAACCATCTACAAACAATAAATGCTGGAGAGGGTGTGGAGAAAAGGGAACCCTCCTACACTGTTGGTGGGGATGTAAACTGGTGCAGCCACTATGGAGAACAGTATGGAGATTCCTTAAAAAACTAAAAATAGACTTACCACATGATCCAGCAATCCCACTCCTGGGCATATATCCAGAGAAAACCATAATTAGAAAAGATACATACACCTCAATGTTCATTGCAGCACTATTTACAATAGCCAAGGCATGGAAGCAACCTAAATGTCCATCAACAGATGAATGCATAAAGAAGATATGGTATATATATATATATATATATATACCATATATATATATATATATATAATGGAATACTACTTAGCCATAAAAAAGAATGAAACAATGCCATTTGCAGCAACATGGATGGACCTAGAGATTATCATACTAAGTGAAGTAAGTCAGATAGAGAAAGGCAAATACCATACAATATCACTTACATGAGGAATCTAAAATATAACACAAATAAACTTATTTATGAAACAGAAACAGACTTACAGTCATAGAAAACAAATTTATGGTTACCAGAAGGGAAAGGGAGTGGGGGAGGGATAAAGTAGGAGTTTGGGATTAGCAGATACAAGCTACTACATATAAAATAGATAATCAACAAGGTCCTACTATATAGCACAGGAAACTAAATTCAATATCCTGTAATAAATGATAATGGAAAAGAAAAAAACAATGAAACATCTCAATGTGGCCTGAGACGCCCATGGGGGTGCAGGAGAGGGCAGAGGCTGGTGATGAAAATAGTGACTAGGTCATAGGAAGGTTTCAAGTCCTGGATTCAGATTTTCCCATAACCAGAGTTCAAAGGGCAGGCTGTGTCTCCCTTCTGCCAAAGCCCCCTGTTGGGGGAGGGATCAGACCTCAAGTTCCTCTGCTTCTCCAAGGGCCATCAGGTTCTCATTCCGTTTTAGAAGCCTCTCCGATTACATCAATTTACTTCTGAATCAGTTCTGGGCCATTCATAAAACTTCAGACGAAAAAAAAGAAAAAGAAAAAAACTAACACTAATAAAGAATCAAATTAGATGTGATTCAGAAGAGAGACTCAAAGACAACTGGATTCTATTTCACATGGATAAAATAAATTGGCTTCTACAACAGAACAAGCCAGAATCATTACTGAGTACAAGCCCCTTTTGTAGGAACATTGAGCTATGGGGCTATAAACCTTGACTGTGGGGGGAAAAGCCAGGAGGTGACTTTCTGGATAGATGAATTGTCCACATAACTGAGGTATTAAGCACTTCACACTTAGCCAAACAGTCTCTCCAATGGTCTAGTCTATCCAGTACCATTAATCTGAAAGCAATGACTATCATTCAGCTTTTTTTTTTTTTTTAAAAAAAAGATGCACAGTGTTCTTGCAATAGGACCTGTGCCATGATGTATCTTGGTTTGGAATGAATCCTTCCACTCTTGGCTCCCATGAAAAACTCTCCACATCTTCCTCTATCAAACACTAATTTTTGTCTGCCTTGTCTTAGAGTTGTGTATCTCATCTATCTCCTTTAGAAGACTGTACCTTCCTCAAAAACAAGGACTGTGTCTTATTTTATTTTTCTTTATATACTCTCTGGCCCAAAGCATCCTCAGAGACCACTTAGTCAAACTTTTCAACTCACTGCTGAGAACCTAAGAGCTTTGAATTAGCCGATGGACCAGAAGGAAGACCCAGACATCCTCATTCCCAGACCTGTGACTCCTCCCACTAATCTCCCTCACTGCTGCGGTGTCTGCAGCCTCTTTCAGTGTCTGCACTGCTGTGTCTACAATGTAGTGAAGGTTAGATCTCTGCTGTCAGTTTGGTGTAAATAAACCAAGCAAGAGAAGGTAGTGCTTGCCTTGGAGTAGAGCACCCCAGCTGGTAATTATAGCTTTGGGTTGTGCAGCTGTGTCCTTGTTGTCCTTTTATTCCATCTAACCGTGATTAAGAACATGCAGCTGGGGTACCCGGACCAGCACTACCCCTTACTCGCTGTGTGGCCTTAAGCAAGTTACTCAGGCTCTCTGAGCTTCTGTTTCTTCCTCAGCAAAAAGGGCTGGTGGTGAGGATTAAATGAGATGAAGCCTGTAAGTGCTTACTTGACCTGTGTCTTTGGAGGTTGTGCTGCTGTGATGTCCAGATCAGATTCTGAACCAGTGAGACGGTCAGTTTATCTAAATCCTCAAATAGGTGAGGAGTCACTCTATTGAAATATACATCTGCAGTCTTGGGATATTATCTAATAAAGACTGCCATTCCTATGTCAAGCTCTTTGCTCTGCGTTTTCCCCACAGGACACTGGGCTGAGCTGCAGCAGCAATTTTGCACAAGCAGGACCCAGGATGACAACTTTTATTATCTAAACATATAACCCAAGGCTTTGGAAGTGGGCCAGAGTCAGGGAATTTAAAAGTAAGAAAAGATTTTAGAAAATAAAAGTGATCATTGCTTATGGCTTTGAACATAGATTCTAAGCCTTTAAACATCTCAACTCACTCTGCAGCCACAGAGTAAAGCTTCCCCATTGCTCAGAAGCTTCCAGCTCACTCTGCCCTGCCCTTGCCTGGACCTTGTCTCTATCCATTTGGAGACAATATTGCTTGCTGGTTAAAGACACAAAGTTCAGTCCCAACTCCACCACTTACTTGCTGTGTGACCATGGGAATGTTACTTAACATCTCTGAGGCTCAGTTTCTCTGTCTGGTAATATGGGGCTGAGTGTCTATGACATATAGTATATGAAAGAAACAGAATAAACCTTCTTTTTTCTCTTTTCTTATAGAAGATAGTTCAATTTACATTAGCTCAAAAAAGATAAAAATGCCGTCAAAGAAAAACAAAATTCCCAGTTTCCAGGAAACTACAGATCATTACAAGTTTAGTGGACAGAACTCATCTGCAGTATCCAAGTGGCAGTAAAGTAGCAAAACAATCTGTGAAGAAAGGTTGTATTTTTATACTTAAGAACACAGTGGGGCTAAACATTTATTAACGTATCTTGGTCCCTTTTCCAAGGAGCTTAAACATCATTACAGACACAATGAAATACTCCCTCATAACATGTAGGCAGGACCTGGACATCACTGTCACCATTTTAGAACCATTAAGGTCCAGGGAGGTTAAATGACTTACTCAAGGTCACACAGTGAATCCAACTTAAATCCCAGGTCCACTGACTTGGTGGTGACCCATTAAAGCACTGTACCCTGTCCACCAAATAAAGAACCCCAAATGAAACACTGATTGTTAAGGAAGGAAAATAGCTATTGAGCTACGGAAGTTGACATGTAGCCAGCCCCAAACCATTAATGTGGCCAGGTTTAAGGAGAGCTCTATTAAACTGTCCATCAAACACTTTACACTTACATGGATTTACTGAGAAAGGAAAAACACCAGGGTAGAGAGAATGTATTAGAGGTGGCTTTTTCTTTGTCTGCTAGAAGTTCATAGTCCCCGCCCGGCAGGGAGAGACGGTGCCTCCAGAGGAGAAATTTTTTAAGAACAAAAGGAGAAATTTCTTAGTGCATTGGAGCCAGAGAAAACCAGGTTGGAATGCTGGCCATTAAACCTATTAGCTGTGTGTCATCAGACACATTTTTTTACTTCTCTGGGCACCAGAAAAATGTTGGGAGGATACAGTGTGGTGATGCACATAGAACACGGAGCCTGGCTCACCACGAGCATCCCCTAATGTGTAACTATCTAATGTTATTGTTGTTATAGGTAGTGGAAAATAGAAGGGAAGTGATTGAGTCCCGGAAGCTAAAAAGAGGTGGACCTGGCCCAGCCAACTGTGTCAAGAATAATAGTAGGAAATGGAAAAGAAAAGTCAAAGACTTTAGTTCAAGTTCAGTATCATTATCAGAGAGACCTAGAAAGAGAGACAGTACACTTCTCATCATGTAGGAGCTGCCCAGAGACTCAGGGTCAAGGGGGACATCCATAGGTAGAGAGAGGCATTTAGACTGTTCTTTTCAAATAGGGTTGCAGGTTCTAATCCTCCCTCTTGCCCAGAGTGGTCAGAGGATTAAGTTGTGTCTCCCACCATACATGCTAGCCCCCTGGAATATGGGCTGGCGACCCGTAGAAACCAAGTTCCAACTCAAATTGCCATCCTGGTCTTTGTTTTGAGCCACTGGCCTTAACCCACACTTCAATTTAGACATTAATTGTGAATCTAATCCTTCCTGACACTGACCCTTCCTTCGTCAAACATGGTCTGTGCACTGATTTGCCAGCCTTATAGGTGCACAGGTAAGTGTCGTGGCTAAGGTAAGGCCTGCGGGCACACAGGGGGATCCTTGACCTAGTCTGGGAGGCAGCAGAGGGTGATGAGTGGGCGGGGTCATAGAGAATGAGGACAAGCTCCCCAGGGTTAAAGCAAGAAGGTGGTCACTGCAGGAGGAGAGAGCAGTGTGAGCAAAAGTCCACACACAAGAAGCCAGCTGGCTCCATTGAGATTCAAGTTGCTTGAGGTTACTGGGATGTCAGGATTGGTGAGAAGCAGGAGAAGGCTCTAGAGAGGATGTTTGAGCTTAGACGATGGAGAGCCTTGTGCGCCATGTTACAAAGTTTGGGCTTTTTTTTTTTCCTGGGGGCAATTGGGAAGGGTTTATTGGCCGGGCTGGGGAGGGAGAGGAATATGACCAGTTGTTTGTCTGAAAAAGATAACCCTAGCATAGTGTGGAGGAGAGCTGGAGGGGCAGACAGAGGTGGAGACCAGTGAGAAGGCTGCTATATCCATCCATCATTCCTCTGGCCTGGCCTTTTGGATCTGACACCCTGTGTCTCCTGGCTGAGACCTTCACTCTGCTGGTCAGAGGTCTGGGTCTTCACTCTGAGTGTGCTCCATTGGATAGCATCATCTAGTTATGTCTTCCTGTTTGAAGGGGGTTGCATTCATCCATTCATTCATTCGTTCTTTTTTTTCTTCTTTTTTTTTTTTTTTTTGCGGTACGCGGGCCTCTCACTGCTGTGGCCTCTCCCGTTGCGGAGCACAGGCACCGGACGCGCAGGCTCAGCGGCCATGGCTCACAGGCCCAGCCGCTCCGCGGCATGTGGGATCTTCCCGGACCGGGGCACGAACCCGTGTCCCCTGCGTCGGCAGGCGGACTCTCAACCACTGCGCCACCAGGGAAGCCCCATGCATTTGTTCTTTTAGTACTGATTTGATACAGAAGAATAAGTAGTGCTTAGACTTTGCTTTGAAGAGGAATTTTAAAGGTCAGAATCCACTTGAGTGTTGGGACATTGAAGGAGGGGGCAGCACAAAAGGATGGGGTTAGTTATAACTGGACCCGGAAGGGTTTTCTAAAGGACATGATGCCTGTGGGGCTGGTTCTCTGGAGATAAGAAGGTTTCTACCCATTGGAAAGGGTAAAGGGCGTTCTGGGAAAAAGGAGTTATGTAAATGAAGGCCTCAGAGTATGAAATAGCATGGCACATTAGGGACAAACCAGCTGTAGCACATGGTGGATTGTTGGAGAAATCAAAACCTCAGGGCCCTCAAAAAATAATAGAACTAGACTGTCACTCCATTCCCACCACTTCCCAGCTGTGTGACCTTGTGCAAATTACTTGACCCCTCTGAGTTTTCTTATCTGTGAAATGGGGGAACATGCCGCTTAATTGGCGATGTTGCAAAAAGGAATAAATGAGGTGATATTTAAAAAACATCTTGCACAGTTTTTGCTCAATAAATGGTAGCTATTATTATACTTATTTTTATTCTGAGTGCTTAGAGGTTCCAAATAGAATCTAAATCTGGTACTACAAAGCAGTTTCACCTTAAGTGCCAATTCTCATTGATCAATACTGGCTGCTTGGAGCAGAGAATTGTGAGGGTGCATATGAGATCGGCAGGAAGACGTGCTCTGATCTATTAGTAATGTCTGTACAGGGCAGGGAATGCCAGGTGTCGTCAACCCTATAATAAATGTTGCTTAAGAGCTAGGAGGCATGAGGCTAGCCTAATGTGTTATGGGAGGATACACGGAGGGAGTTTGAGACTTGAGTTAACTCCTTAAGGATAGCTAGGTATGGGGCGGGTAGAAAGGAAGGGGGAAAAACTAACCCTGCTGAATTTGGATTTCATCTTGTTGCCAACATAACATTCTATTTTGGGGCCTCAGCATCACAAGCCAAAGTATTAGAAACTCATCCTTTATTGACTGGCTACAAAACAAACACATGTCCGCTTCCTTGGCAATGCAGGGGCCGAATGAGCAGAATATGAGTGAGGAGGGCAAGAGGTACGTGCTTTATTCACCAAACCCCCAGGTCTCTGGTAACTCTCCGGAATGCTAAGCTGTTTATTTTGGGAGTCTTCAAGCTTAGTCAGTTGGTATTTAGAGACAGCTAGGAATTTTGGATTTCACTCTCATTCCAATAGAAAAGAGAGAATCTTAAATGCCTTCCAAATACTGGTAAGTCAAGTGAGGACAGCCTGGCTCCAATCTGGGCTCATTTCCCACCCCCCACCCGCTCCCAGAAACACAGAATGAAAAGGAAAAGAAACATAATCAATGCACTCAGCCACAAGTTAAAACTTCCCCTGGAGTATGCTAGACAACCAGACTCCCTCCGCATTAGCTGATGCAGAAAAGCATCTGTCAGTATCTGTGAGAGCTCAGAGAAGAGGAGGGGCTGAGAAAGCCAGCTGGTCGGTGCAGAGCTTCAGTCTCTGTAAGGGTGTCTCTCCTTTTCTTCACATGCGGCTTTGACACAAGCCTTTGAAAGGTTTCCATTAGCAATGTAATTGATCTTCTGATGAAAAGCAAGACGAAGTCCAGCAAAAAAAAAGGAAAAAATGTGATTACAATGTACAGAAGTAGACACATATTAATTTGCAGGTTTAAAGTTTACAGTCACAACCATCTATAAACAATGCTTAGATGTCACTTTCATTATTTCTTGGGAACTGTCCTCAGCTTGTGAGTCCCCATTTCTGCCAGGGGCAAGAAACTTAATCTTGTACATTTAAATAACTCAGTGACTTTCAGATTTAAATGTGATCAATTTGGGATGCAGGCAGGTCAGAATTCTCTCTACCTCCCTCCTCCTCATTTCCCCAAAGTGGGAGAGGTGAGCTAATTTCCAGTGGCCCTTACTTTTGTCAACCTGATATTAACAGGTGGGCATTTGGACCTTGTGGACCTCCATCCAGATGCATTTAGTGCTGGTGGTCTCTCTCCCACCCATGACTGTCAGATCCTCTTACTTCCTCCTGTGCATCCCAACTGTGTCACTTCGGGTCCACCAACACCTCCATGCTCCACTGGTCTGCTTTCTCAGCGTCCCCGGGGGATGTATGGAATGTATGAGTCTGTCCCTGGCTTAGCCACCGAACGCCTCCTCAGCCGTGGTGCCTGGCCTGTGCAGGGTCCTTGATTGCCAAGTAACTGTACCCCCGCCCTGTAATTCCCCAAGCTCACTTGGGTTCCGACATTCCACTCTGAGTAGATTGCATTACTCTTGCCACTCTTGTTATTCATGCTCCTTGCATGGGACTTTGGAATTCTTTCCATGAAGACAGGACACATCACTGCTATGCCCCCCACCCACAACCTTCCAGCTTTATTTGACTTCAAGCTCAGCCATGTGACTTGCTTTGGCCAATAGAATGAGGCAAATGTAATGATGTGTCATTTCTAAGCCTAGGCCTTCATAGGCCTTCTCTGTTCCCCCACTTGCCTTCTTGTGCTTCTGCCATCACCAAGATAACATTCCTCAGCTTTCCCTCTGATTCAAGGAGGATGAGGGGTACATAGAGTAGAACCACCCCAGGCAAGCCCAGACTAAATAAGTTGACCCCCAGCTGACTGGTAGATCTGAGAGCATAAAAGCGTATTGAAATATGTCACTAAGATTTTGTGTTTGTTACACAGCAATAACTAACCAATACAATCCCACATCCAAAACTGACCTGGGAGACTGGGAAGCTGGGGGACCCTAAGATCTAGTATTTCTCCTCCTCTACACCTCCTCTTGTCATCCAGTCATACTTTAATCTCCTTTCTCAGTGGAGAGGAAATTTCTCTTCATGCACTATCCATGTTTCTTCCCCTTTCTGCAGTTTTATGCTCTTCACTTGTTATTCTGGGTCCCTTAGATTTTAGGTCTTAATGAGCAAAGTCATATTTATGGACAGCAAAAAGTCATTTCCTCTCTTTCAAAAATGCTGTTTTTGTAAGCTTCAATCTGCAGAATTAGTTATGTAGTAAAAACCAAATCCATTCAGAAAGGCAAATGGCTTTAGTGTTCTCGGCTGTGTCTGCTTTCCTTCTGAGGCCATAGCATATAGAGAAGTGTCTGCTTTTCCAAATAGTCTAAAATATGGGAGACACATGTGATGAGTCCTTTGAAGGGCACACCTAGACTGGCCCATGGGTTCCAGGAGAAAGATGAGGGAAACACAGAGTAGAACCAAACTGTTCCAGCCAAACTCAACTCAGATCAATCAACTCCACCCCCTACTCCTGCCCTCCCCCACCACCCTGATAGGCGTGCATGGCCAAGATCAAAACTGCCTAGTCTAGGTCAAATGAACGATGCAGACGAGGGAGAGACAAATGCTCACTGTTGAAGTCACTGAGGTTTTGTGGTATTTTATAACAGCAATTCCATGGCAATAGCTAACTTATATAAACCTTCATCCAAAAAACAGTAAACGTGGAGATTCTCTTGTTGAAGTTGGGGGAGGGGAGCCTGGACCTTCAGCCATTTGACCTTCCACATCCTCTATGGCTAAACCTGAGGCCACATTCTACATTCGGTGTTCCATGGAACACAGTTTGGCCACCATGACCCACACCATCTGCCCAGCTCTCCTCCCTTGAGTCATTTCTCTCCATAGCATCTCTATCATGGTTTTTCAGCTTGAATACCTCCTTGAGCGGGAGCTCTCTCCCTTCTAAGACAGCCAGTTCCACTTTTGCACAGCTCTGACTGTCCCACAGTGATGTCTCATTTCCTGGGGAGCTCTAGGATATAATAGAAGAAATGGGGTAGGGAAAATGGTAGGAAAGCGATGGTTTCTGGTGTAGCTCAGAGGAAGAAATAGTACAATCTGAGCCCTTGAATTCTTCTCCTCTGGAATGAGCCGGTTACGGCATGTGCACCTCCTCATAAGTGGCCCAACTGTCCACTTCTCCTTCATAAGAAGAGCTTCTCTATGTTGAGTTCAGACTGGGAGTCAGACACCGTGCTAAGCATCTCAGATGCAAAATCTTTGACTCTTTGATGTCAGCATTACTAATGGGAAGACTGAGGCTTGGAGATGGTGAATGACTAGCCCACGGCCTTGCAGCTGATACATCATGGAGGTGAGCTTTGAGCCCAGGTTTGTTTACTTTGAAACTGGAACTCAGGTACCACATAACAACAACAACAATAATAATAACACCACGAATAATAAGAACTAACTTTTACCAGGTGTTTACTTACTATAGGTTAAGCATCATTGTAAGAGTTTTGCGGACTAAATTAACCGTCACAAAAATTCTGATGGGAAAGTCATCTTCCCCCATTTTCAGAGATTCATAACTCTAACCCCTCCCCAACCTTAGCATATATTTTATCCCTTAACGTGTGCTCGTTCTTTATTTGACGTAGTGAGTTGTCTGCCGTAGAAAGCATTGTAACAGTGACTGGAAGAATACTTTTTAGGAGTTTTGTGTTCCAGGCAGTGGATTCTACCCAGTGACCACTACGGTGTCTTTCCCACCCTGACATTCCTTTTTCGATACCTCTTGCTCAGCCCCTTCACTTCCATGTTCATGGACCAAGAAAGAAGGGATACCTTCCATTTGCTGGCGTTCTACTCTGAGCCAGACACTGAACCAGACCTTGTATCATTACTGCCTTGTTTAAAGCACATCCCAACCCCCAGAGCGCCCTTGTTTTGCCCTTTATAGCATTTGCTCTTTGTTTGCCTGACACCTATCTTCCCCACCAGACAACCATCACTAGAGGCAGCGATGCTGCTTGTTTTCTTTCTCTCTATGGCCAGGGCACCTAGGAATTCCTCACTACGCTGCTGGCCAGCGAAGACATGGCCAGGCTCACGGAGGCGTGACCATCTTCCGAGGCAGCCGCATATGGTGGATAAGAGCAGGACTCTGGAGTCAGACTACCTGAGTTCACATCTCAGCTCTGACATTTACTAGCTGTGTGAGTTTCAGCAAGTGATGAACTCCTCTGTGTCTCAAGGTTCCCCGTATTTAAAGGGGACTCACGTTTTTACTGCACCAGGGAAGGCAAGCCTGGTGATTAAAGTAGGGGTTCTGGAGACACACTGCTCACAGCTGCGTTCCAGCTCTGCCCTGGCTCCCGGGGCATTTGGGACAAAGCTAGGATGCTCCTGGTTCTCGCCTGAACTGTACATAGGGTTAATAGCAGCTCGTATCTCAAAGAGACGTACAGTCTAAATGAGCCAGTCCTTGCAAAGCACTCAGAACAGGCTCTGACACTGCGTGCACTGGCAGACTCAAGGTCATCCAGCTAGATAGCGTGCTAGTCGAAATTGGAGTCCAAGGTCACCTCTGAGTCATTGCTCTTCAGACGACCCCCGCGTGTGGAGGTATGTTCTTTACTTAAGTTGCTTTCTCTCGACACCTCTTCCCTCACATTATTTCTCCCATTGACACCTTGACATGCTTGAAACTTTTTCTACATTGGTAGAGACACGCATATTTTCTACCCAGGGAGACAGTGGGGCCTGCTTCTAGAAGGGAATGAAAAGAATCATCCAAAACAGAGATCAGCCAAGGAAGATGTAAAAATAATTAAAATAAGAAACGTGCCGCCGTCTTCGCAGGATTTCAATTTTGCCGTTGCCCGAGGGGAGGCGTGACAGACGTTCGCTTTCTCACACTGATACACATTTTGATAAAGTGTGATAAAGACTTAGAAAAATTGACAGATGAAATTGGAATAAGAGCTCCTGGAAATGAGGCATAGCAGCCCGTGGACTGCAGACTCCAGGAAAGCAGATGCTGTGCTTTCCTGCTCTTGTAAACAGAGGTCCCGGGATGCCCACTCTTCCCTCCACCTGCCCTATCCTCACGCATACTTTGGGTTTTGGCTTAGACCCCACTTCCTCAGGGAAGTCTGCCCTGATCCCCCAGACTAGACTGGGCACCTTGCTATATGCCCTCAATGCTCACTGCGCTTTCCCTTGTGGCACTTAGCCTGGCTGTAACTACAGTGTGTGCTCATGTGTGTGGTTATTTGAATTATGTCCAGATCCTGTACAAGACTCTTGGCATCAAGAGAACAGAGGATGGCTTTCTTTTGCTCTCCACGTATTGCCAGTGTCTAGTACAGTGCCTGATGCACAGTAGGCACTCGATAAATACTTACTGAAAGAAGGAATGAAGGGCATAGACCTCAGATTTGAGCCAGCAGGGCAAACAGGACTTCACGTCAGGAGACCCACTGGGGGTACTTATTCCATAGCATCCTTTTCTGCACACCAGTTGAATCTGAGTCCCAGAGTCCCATTGAAAAACACTCTTAGCCAATGGGATTTGGTGAGAAAGGATGCCCTCTGCATTGCCCATGAGAACCAGTGTAGACCTCATGTCAGGGTGGGGAAGGGTGCCAAATGATCTTGTTACGGGCATGGGATTGTAATGGGAGCTCTTGGTTGCTATCTTAATCCTGCTACATTGTATCAGAAAGGGGTTTCCAGGCTCTCCAGCATCACACAGCAAGGAAGCTGTGGTGCTCAGGGTCATGCAACAGAGCTTTTCTGGGTCTGGGTTTAGAGATGAAGACATGGAGTCTAGAGGGAATAAATCCTGTGGTCAGAGGGTAAGTTTCTGTTTTGGCAGAACTGGGATTAGAACTTAGGTCTCCTGACCCCTGGTCCAGTATTCCTTTCAGTTACCATTCATCCATCCAACCATCCATCCATCCATCCAACCATCCATCCATCCATCCATCCAACCATCTATCCATCCATCCATCCATCCATCCATCCATCCATCCATCCATCCTCCATCCTTCATTGATTTAATCACTATGTATTAATGGTTCTCTTATGGGTACCAGGCACTCAGTGTGAAGGAATCAAGATCAAGACCCACAAACATCAATGGCAGCCTACCTTTGTTTTCACTTATTTCGTTTTATTTTCCTTTGTTCCACGGAGGACTTTTATCTTTCCAATTCCCTGTTTCATGTGAGCATCAGGACAAGTTGGCAGATGTTGTGTGAGACCCCCCAAGTGCTCGTTGTCAATCCAGCCTTAATGATAAAGTCTTTTACCCACCACTCCTTGGCTTTTCTCCCCTTCCAGAGGGCCAGGAAGAGACAAGACTGTGCCGGCATCCTCAGGGACCGGGGTCCACCTGTCCCAGCTATGGGGAGTGGAGCACCCCTTGACGTTGATTAGGTTTCTGAGTCAAGCTGGGGATTTTCAAGTTCGCAGAGGGCTGAGGCCAGGGGAGAGGTTGGGTGTTGACATCTTTGTTCCAGTAACACATGTTTATTGATAAACTGCTACCTGCTGGGATTGTTTTAAGTGGCCGGGGATGCAATCTTTAGGAGCTGCCGGTCTGCCAAGGAAGTGCTCTCAACAAACAATGACAACACAGAGCTTAGGAAGATAGAGATCTTCGCATCTCAGGAGTCAGTTCAGAGGTTCAGAGGTGGCTTTTTGGAGTCAATTGGACTTGGATCTAAAACCCAGTTCTTCCAGTGAAGACCCGTGTGTGACTTACTCCCTATGAATCCCAGTCTCCTATTCTATAAAATAATGTGATAATACCTGACTCACTGGGTGGTTGTGAGCATCACATGAGATCATGTTGGTGAAGCAGCTGGAACATGGTGGGCCCTTGTCAATAGCAATTTCCTTTCCCTTTCCCACCGGAGCAGAAGCTCATTTCATGCCTGCAAACTGAACCAGGCCTTGCTCTGAGGTGGCCGGC
Organism: Orcinus orca; assembly: GCF_937001465.1. Classification (NCBI taxonomy): domain Eukaryota; kingdom Metazoa; phylum Chordata; class Mammalia; order Artiodactyla; family Delphinidae; genus Orcinus; species Orcinus orca. Next base: position 106,360,234 of record NC_064564.1, on the reverse strand, counting down.
TCCTCAAGGGCACGTGAAGCCTCCCTGCTGGTCGTGACCTTGGGCATCTTATCTGGAACTGGAGTGTAATCAAGCCTCCTTCACAGGGTTATGGTAGGTAGGCCAGGACCAGGCTGATGGGAGTGAGGTGCTTAGGGCCCCAAGTGAAAGAAGCTTGTCGCCATCAGGGTGGCACCTGTAAGTGCAGGACTGGCCCTTGCCCTGATTGTAACCGCTGAATCCATTCACTGATGTGAAGTCTGGTACCCGGGGCCGGGCACAAAGTGGGCGCTGCTTTTGTCTGGGGTTATTTGCTGGAAAGAGACAAAACCTCACTCAAACTATTTCAGAGAAGATGAGTTTATCTTAAAGATACACGTGAAGTTAAAATGCGGAAGAAGTTCTTGTGGAAATCATCAAAGAACCAGCGCCCAGGAACGGGCCAGGCCCTAAAGATCCTGGGATGGGAGGGCAGTTCTGGAGCCCCGGCAGGAGTCCAGGGCCCCCTCCGTGTGGCCTCCAAGGCCCTGCATCAGAGATCCTGCTTCCCCAGCCTCAGCTCAGAGCCCTGTCCCTGTTCAGACTGAAACTGAGCAGGGCCCTGTGGGGCTCCTGGGCACAAAAGCCTTTCTGTGTCCCCCATTTCTCGATTACAGGAAATAGGCTTCATTCAGCCTCCATGACCTTCCCTGAGTTCCAATGGGCAGGTTCAAACAGTTGCTAATTAGGGAAGGGAGGGGATACAGAGAAAAGGGAGGAACAGTTAAGAAACAATAGTGCAGCCTTAGGGCAGGGTCCTGGTTCCCCTCAAGGGATACACACAACACTATCTTTGAGCTGTTCTGCAGATACTGAAACCTCCACCAGGTGGGAGGAGTTAACGCTATGCTGCCCACAAGCACGTGGACCCCTGACTGGTTGGAACCTGAAGGTTGATGATGCTGACTCCCACTTACCTCACCACCAACCAATCAGAAGAATGTCCACGAGCTGATCACGCCCTCTTTGAACCATTACCATAAAATGCCTCACTACTCCCTCCAGGTCGGGACACACAGTTTTGAGGACATTAGCCCACTGTGGCCCCCTCTGCCTGGCAAAGCAATAAAGCTATTCTTTTCTACTTCACCTGAAACTCTGTCTCTGAGATTTAATTTGGTGGTGGGGTACAGAGGCCGGATTTGGCTTCACCGCCAGGAGTGTTCGCTTCCATGTGCATTGTTGTCTTGTGTTTTTCACCCATACCCCCAACTTGTTTCAGCATTGGACACAGCAGATTCTTACCACGTAATGATTGAACCAAAAACTGATCAATGTTTCCACCCAATCATCTCAGTGAGAGGTTACAAAGGCTTCTTGGTTACAAAGACTGAAATTATACTCACCTAGGCTAAGAGCCCCATGAAATCAGCTGGCAACAGATTTTTTTAAAAACCCTGGCATTTATTGAGCACATACTGTGTGCTAGCTCCTAGCTTAAGTATGCTCTGTGTTTTAATCTGTCAACAACACTTCATGGTAGGTATTGTTATTCCCAGGCTCAGAAGGCCTGACTTGGCTTCAAGGAGGGATTTGAATAGACTGTACGTTTCACCACTGTACACATGGGCTCAGTGTACCACAATTTCAATCTCAACATCGCCCCATCCTTTCCATTTGTCATATCAGGAAACTGAGGCCAGGAAAAGCAAAGGAGCTGAGCCGGAGCTGGAACCCAGATACCCTGTTTCCCCAGCCAGTTTCATCTTTCAGAGCTAATGGCCTTTCAATGTCCCTGGGTGTCCTGCCCCTCCACAGAAAGGATGCAGGATAATTAAAATCCCCCTTTCCCACCCTCCTCTCCCTTTCAACACTTTGTAAACTATTTTTTCCCCAGTTCTATCTTTTTAGCCTTTCGCAGCTGCTCATTTGGATAAGATCTGGTACCCAGGGGTTTCTCTGATGAGCAGCATCACAGCCCAGTCCCCTTCCCATGGGAAGCCAGAGGAGGGGACAGGGAGAACAAGGAATGTTTCCCATTAAATTGGCCTCCTGCAATCTGCAGAGTTTAATCTTAACTTGAAAGTGTTTTTGATCAGCTTTCAGGCCGCTCCCTCCTTCCGGCCTACCCGTGTCTTTGGGCCCAGCACTCTCTCTCTCCCCTGCATTCGGCTGCATTCAAAGTTATGTGTGATGGGGAGTGGTAGGTGGGGGGAGGAAAGGAGTAGCCCTTCTTTTATGTGTATCTTCCAGCTGCCTTTCTGGACAGACAGAAGTGTTAACTCCAGTTTCTTTTCTAGAAGCTTAGGATCGGCTGCTGTACTGAGATCTCATCTGGTGTCTGTATTTCAAAGGCATCTTCAGTCCAGCATGTAGAGCTGCTGCCTCCTTCCTCCTTCTCCTTCCTCCTTCCTCCCCTTCGTTCCCCTCTCACCCCTAACTTTGCCCTTCTTCTCAGGTCTCGTGCACCTTTTTTCCAGTGACTGCTTCTGTCCTGTCCTTTTATGCTTTGGAACGCATCACTAACACAGCCCCCCTGCCAAGCAAACAAGGTCTGATCATCTTCTAAATGGTCCAGGATCTGCAGGGGAAATAATGTCTCAGTGTTCCGAAGTCCTCGTTATATATGCATTTGGCAGAATGCAGGTTTACAGAGAGAGGGAGACCATTTGCTTGCTCCAGAAATGAATTCCCCGTGCAGCAAGATTCATCCAGATTGAAGGTACTCTTAGGTCCTCTTTTCCCAGAGGAGCTGGGAGGCGTTATTATGTTAAATAAACTAAATGCATATTTATGGCATTTAGTGGGAATTTGAAACATAATTAACCACATTACATATGTGAGAAAACGGGGTGGGAAAGCTCTGAACTGAGAATGACTAGCCATGTCTTTGGTGTTTACCAGACCTCTGTCTGAGATCTGGTTCTTCCACCTCCTTGGGGGGACATTGGGCAGGTTCCTAACCTCTCTGAACCTCAGCTTTCTCATCAGTTTAGTGGGGATAAAGATAGTACCCACTTAAGTTGGTTGGGGGAGTGCCTGAGGCGATGATGCTTAAAAGTTTTCCCAACTATGGTAAGTGACCAATGAATATCAGCTGTGTCTTCCTTTCCTTGGGATGAGCTGCAAGGAAGAGGTCTTGCATTTTGGAACTCCACTCCCCGCCCATTGTCTCCCATCTAGACAACTGTACAATGTGGGGAAGAGCTCTGGCTTGGGCTAGTTACTTTTCTATAATTCTATAATTCTAGCTCTGATTGTGGGGAGGACTCAACTGAGATACAATCAATGCACTGTGAGAACAAAACCAATTCAAACAACCATGTGGCGTTGAAGAAACATGTCTATAGTGCTTTCTACGTTTTAGAGGTTTTTCATGAACTCCATCTTGTTTAAGTATCAGAGAAAAATCCGGTTTCAAGACTTCTGCTACTTCTGAGCCATTCTTATGTCTTCATTAAAGCAGGCCTCCGAGACATTTCTGCTTCCCTGTGCTATCGGAGTCTGATCCTTGCTCTTGTATATTTTGAAAAGTAATCCTTTACCTTTCTTTACATTGTTTTATTGGGCAAAAAGTTCACTAGTTTGAATATTCTTACACACACACATACCCCATATTGAGTTTGTTGTTAGGAAAAAATTGGGAAAACCATGCTTATTTTTCATGCGAGCATCCTCAGTGCAGGAAAGGCTGGTGAGGAGGTCAATAGCAACGCAAGTCCCAGGAACTCAGGTACTTTTCCATTCTCAGGGCGGTGTTTGACATTCGGCCATCACAACTGCATCATTTAGACTATCTTGGATTCCCTGTATGAATGCAGCTGTCATCAGCCGTCTACAATGTTATTAGTCATTCACGCCTTATTTATACATCGTCTAAAAGAAGGATAGATTGCAGCGAGGAATTTCTAGAGTGAGAACATTGACTTTTTGCGGCAGAAGAAGAAATGGTACCAAAACCAGGAAAATGACCTCAGAAGCTTGATATTTTAGAAGCTTTATAGATGTTTGCTTGGATCATCCCTTTTATTCTTTCCGGCTTCACTTCTTCGGTCCAAGACCCTGGTGTCCTTTATGTGAATGGTTGAAGTGGCCTCTGTAATTTATCCTTTGCTTCCAGGATCAACCCCACTGGCGCCAGTATGGTCTTTCTAGCCCCTATCACACTATGAGAGATGAAAAGCATTTCTACCTACACGTATGCTGGAGTGACGCATAATCTCTCAGACTGCTTCCATCTCTGATAACTGGGTGTCTAGATTGTTGGTGTCCTCTGTGCTGGGCACCATTCACCAATGTCTCTTCATTGTGTAGGAGGAGGGAGCAGAGATTTGAGCTGAGCCCCCTTGGAGTCCCAGCCATCAGCTGCTGCTGGGTCACCTCCATTTCCTGTGTTTCAGAAGATTCCTAACCTGTGGTTCTCTGTGGCTACCTGGTGCTCTGCATCTACTTCAGAGCTGCTGACCAAAGGTCCTATAATGTGTGAATGCAAATTTTCTGCGAAATCTGCCTCCATCATTTCTTGTGACTGCAGAGTCCATTGTGTGTGGGAGGGGTGAGGGCCATTGTCTCTGCCTATTCAGTGCCACGTATTTTAGAGAGAAAAACAGGAACAGGTGGTTGATTAAATAAACATGTCACTAGCAGTCAAGGTAAAAATTTGGTCTTTATTGGGACCTATTAAAGAGCTCTTGATTTACAGTAACAGTTCTCACGTTGGTTCCATTGCTGAACTTAGACAAGTCACTGCTCCCGGATGGTCCTCAGTTTTCCTTTCTTTAAACCTAAACTCTGTGCTTCGCTAAATTCCGAGTCTTCAAATTTCACAGGTTGTTTTTTCCTTACATCTTAACGTTTCTGAAATCGATTTGTATCTTGCCATCAGTGGCATGTCATAGTTTAATTGGCAATGTTGTTTCTTTCTTGGTGATACATAAGATAATTGTCATACAGTTGGTGGCAGCTGGTGTCTGATGAATTATGTAACGTCCATTATTCCTTGCTTCCTCGTGTGGTCATGTGAAGCAAAGGAGGACCAGGTCTCACAGTGGATAGAATCTTCTTTCTGCGTCACTTCTCAAATTACGCTGTCTGGTTGTCATGGCTAGGGTTAAGGCTAGCTGCATATAAAAGAAGCCCCCTCCCAATAATAGTGGCTTTACAAAAATCATTTATTTCTTTCTCAAATAAAAAATTCCAGCGAAAGCCTAGCCAGCATCGCCACGGCCACTTCAGGATCCTCAGCCTCCCGTTATTATTCTGACTTTTCCATCCCAATGCCTGGCTTTCTGAGATGCCAAGGTCATCTCATGGCCCAAGATGGTGGATGGAGCTTCTGCTTTCCATGACGAGGGATCAGGAAGGAAGAAGGAGAGAGGGGTACAAAGCATCTACCCTCGTTGATTCAGGTCCCTTTAAAAGGTCTTCTTGGAATCATCCCACAAAAGTCTACTTACTGTTGGTCCAGAACTTGGTCACATGATCAACCCTTGTTGAAAGCGAGGCTTGAAACATAATGTTTTCTGCTTAATGTCTCGCTGAAAATAAAACAGAGTCTGCTACTAAGGAAGAAAAGGAACCATGGCTATTGGGTAGCCAACCAGCTGTGTCTGTCACATCACTGAGGTGTGAAGATTATGAAGCCAGGGATCAGGAGGAAATTGGTCTAATTCCATCTTTCCTGGCTTGGCCTCAGCTTTCTCACATATGTAATGTGGTTAATTATGTTTCCATCTAATGGAAATAATTTTCGTGGAAATTATATGAGACATAGTAATGAAACAATTTCTTAAATAAAAGATACTCTCTAAAATGAAGAGATTGGGTTTTTTTTTATTTTATAAAGAAAACCTTTCAGAAGATAAAGACCATCCTCCATCATGAATAGCTCTGCTTCTCATTCTGCTTCTCTTCTTCATTTCTGAACTCTGCTCTTTGCCTCAAACATGAAAAGAGGCTTGCAGGACTCCTAACCGATGCCTTGGTGTCCAGCCTGGACCAGATTCAAACATTCTGGGTTTATGGGCATCTTTGTCTTTAAAAATGAGGCTGTTCTTATTTCCATTCTGGTACCTACATACTTTCAGGCCATTTCTTTTTATTCCAATCTCAGTTTCTCATTCTGCAGCTTAATCCCCTTCCCCTTCTTCTGCTAGTCACGACACAGTACACTCTGTGGGTTCTGGTGGTTGGCAGGGGTGTTCACATACGAATGCAGAGATAATTTTGAGGTCCGGGAGATGCTGCAAGCATCAGACCACCTGGGTTTAATCCCAGTGTTGTCTTTGATATCTGTGTGGCTTCAGAAAAGTCAATCCGCTTGCTCTCCCATCACTTTGCAGCTTCCCTGTCGGGAACATCGGGATTGGTGGGAATATTGAAATCTACCGAGATGCGAAGATAAGTAGATAATAGATGTGAAAGGAACCAACAGAATCACTGGCCCAGATTAAGTGTGCCAGTTAGAGTCTACAATGGGAAATTCTAGAATATTAGAGCCAGGTGAGGCCTTAAAAATCACCAGTTTCTTCCTCCTCACAGTGCTGTAAACAGACACACAGGTCAGTGAGTGGAGAGTTATTTGCCTGTGGTCACAAAACTGGTCTGAGTATCCAATCCAATCTGACTCAGCGATGTCAACTTTTGCCCACATCCCAGCTCTGAACACCATAAAGCATATTCATTTATAGCTTTAAATGTTGCTTTAAAACATTAACTGCTTACACTAGGAAAGAGGATGGGCTCCTTTTTAGCGCATGGGCTGCGTCTGACATGGGAGAAGTAGGTCCCGGTGGTTGGTTTCATTTGTCTTTCTTAGAGTATTTGAAGCCATCTTCAGTAGTGCCAGAAGCCACAGAGCACCCATGACATCAGTCTGACCCCCTGGATCAGTGAGGTCAGGGTGGGGTTGTCCCCTGGCAAGATTCAGAACAAGGCAGACATTCCCTGGACCTGGCTGTCCACAGGGTGCTAACAGCCGCCACTGTCGGGAAGTGCCAGGCTGGTGGCTAGTAATGGGGTGAGGCTGTGTGACAGCCGTGGCTCTCACTTGGAGCCTGGGCTGGGAAATTCCTGTGACAATAATGAAATCCCCTGGGATACTGCTACAGTGAAAGAGGCATGTCCTGCTGGATGTCTAACCCATGAGCACAAACTTACAGAGAGCACTGGCTGATAAAGGTCCAACATTGGGTAACAACCACTGTTGCTGTTCGATTCTCCTTTAAGAAAGGACTCATGGGGCTTCCCTGGTGGCGCAGTGGTTGAGAGTCCGCCTGCCGATGCAGGGGACACGGGTTCGTGCCCTGGTCCGGGAAGATCCCACATGCCGCGGAGCGGCTGAACCCGTGAGCCATGGCCACTGAGCCTGTGCGTCCGGAGCCTGCGCGTCCGGAGCCTGTGCTCCGCAACGAGAGAGGCCACAACAGTGAGAGGCCCGCGTACCGCAAAAAAAAAAAAAAAAAAGAAAGAAAATTTTATAAATTGAAAACAGATTCGTGGTTGCCAGGGGTTAGGGATGGTGGAGATAGGTTGTAGTGGGTGTGGTCAAGAAACATCCCTGAGATTTTGGAAATGTTCAGTATCTTGATTGAGGTGGTGAGTACATGAACTTACACAGGTGGTAAAATTAAAATTGTATAGAGTTTAACACACACATACGTACAAGTAAAATGGGGAAAAATCTGAATAAGATCAATGGATATTATCAATGTTGGTACCCTGGTTGTGATATTAGCATCTTACAAAATGTTACCGTTGAAGGAAACTGGACAAAGTGTAACAGGGATCTCTCTGCATTATATCTTACAACTACATGCGAATCTACAATTACTTAGATAAACATTTCAATTACAAATGGAGCGCATCTGTTTTTCATTTTCCTAACTAGACTCAGACGATACCCAGCCTTAGAATAAAGCCAGCATCACAGAATGCAGGGCAGAAAGATGGGGGAAAAAATCAGGTCCACCATGACTTTTCTGAGCTCCTGATCAAGCTGGTTCCGATGTCTCTCTGTCTCTGTACTTGCCAGTCACATAAGCCAGTGAGGGCTTCCCTGGTGTCGCAGTGGTTAAGAATCCGCCTGCCATTGCAGGGGACACAGGTTCGTGCCCTGGTCCAGGAAGATCCCACGCACCACGGAGCAACTAAGCCCATGTGCCACAACTACTGAGCCTGCGCTTTAGAGCCTGCGAGCCACAACTACTGAGCCCATGTGCCACAACTATGGAAGCCCGCGTACCTAGAGTCCGTGCTCCACAACACGAGAAGCCACCAGAGTGAGAAGCCCGCACACCTCAACAAAGAGTAGCCCCCGCTCACCGCAACTGGAGAAAGCCCACGTGCAGCAAGACCCAACGCAGCCAAAAAAAAAAAAGTCATAATTGCAAGGTGAACTACATAGGGTTACAGATGTGTGAGTGAGGAAATGGAGAAAAAGACAGTTTATAAACTTTATATTCGTTGGTATCTTGAGTTTCAGATTAATGAGATTGTCCCCATGACTGGGTGGTCCAAAATCTTTTCTTTTGGAGGAGGGAGGGCCATAAGCATGAAATCTGTGGATACTAACATCCAGGGGAAAAATGTACGCACACCCGACTTCGGAGGTGGGTGGTTCAGAGATCCTCTGAAACTCATCCTATGAGGCTTAGCTTAAAGACCCCTGTTAAACCATTGGGTTGATGTATCTTGTTTATCAGATAACACATGCATTATTATGGGAGTAAAGTGGGAAAATGGGCAGAAAAGGACTATATGTTTGTAAAAATGGTGCATTGACCATTTATTATGAGGGTGCATTTGTGTGTAGACATGTGTGACTTACTGTATTCATCTGATTCTGTGCTTGCCGTGGTGGTGAAGGGGACGATGTATTGCCTGTTTGTGAAAAGATATGCATGAGCACATTTGTGAGCCTTGGTGGGCATAACTTTTCTTTCAAATGCATCTGTGTGTGTGTGTGTGTGTGTGTGTGTGTGCGCGGGTGTGGGTGTGTTTTGTTAGAACTTGTTGGAAGTGCAGCATTTTGGATCAATGTACCAAAAGATGACTCTCGCATAGAGCTGGACCTGGCCCCAAGGGCTGACATCCTGCAAGGTTTTCTGAAAAATCTTTTTGCAGGCAGACGCTAGCACAGTCTAAAAAACATTGACCATGTCCAGAATCGTTTCTGACTATTTTCTGCAAGTTTTAAAGAGAAAAGGAAAACATAATCCCTTCTTTGGTCTTCAGTTGTTTTCACCTCTTTTGTTCCTTCTATTGATGGAGAGCCAGAAAGGAGAAAAAAGTTTCCATCAGGAAAGAAATTCGTTCTGTATCTCTGTGATGCAGAGATTTTCAGGAGGGAGAGTACAAAGCACGGTGGCAGGAATTTGAATTTGGGAGTTGAAATATGTGAGTTCTCATGCTACTCTACCATCACTGTCTAGAACACATTGGATAAGTCATTGACCTTCCCAAGCTACAAATTGCTTATCACTAGGATGGAGGATAATATCTGTTTTACCAGGTTTTGGCGCTGTTGAGAGTATTATATAAGATAACATATGCAATGGTTTGCATAGAATAAACATATTTATTTTATAAAAAGGAACATTTTATGTTTAGTCAATAAAATTTAAAATACTTGAAAGAGTTAAATAGTGCTTTTTTTCCTGTGGTAGCCTTTCTAGGTTAACTTTGAAAAAGAGCTGGGAAAATTATCTTTACATATTAAAACAGATATTTGCTCAGCACCTACTTTACTCCAGGAACTGTGTTAGTGGTTGGGAATACAGGGGAAAACAAATTCATAATCCCTACGTAAAGGCATTTACAGTCTACTGAGGGAGAAAGGCAGTAAGTAAGCAGGCAAACAAATAAATATATAATTAAAACTGTGGCGAGAGCAAATCAAAATAATAACAACTTGTGCTATGATTAATAGGAAGGATCTAATTTAGTCTAAGTCATCATGGAAGACTTCTCCGAGGAAGTGACTTTCAACTTGAGATCTGAAGGGAATTGTTTGAATTTGTGTGGAGCTGAAGTAGTCTCTAAAATCTGCCCCTTAAGATCTGCTTCTTCCCCTGTGATTCTGCAGAACAAACATGAAATTGAATTCCTATCCCATGCTGAAAAGTATGTAAGGGAGAGGGGTTGAGGGGTATAGGTAAGGAGAATGTTAAGAGATAAATCTTATTTTTATAGTGTAGTCTCTTTCCTTCAGACTGTTGCTAATCCCCTGACTTTTGATTCATAAATAGAAATTTTCCTCATGTTATAGCCTTGCCTAAAGACAACAAGCGGGTTCACAACAAATGATTTACAGACTAAAATCTGGAGAGATTTTGCTCATAAAAATACTCCAGCCGTTCATCTTGATCGTCCGCTATATCAGAGCCTGGCTTGGACGCTTCTGAATTAACTGCAGATTAAATGATTTGATCCAGTTGGAAAAGTACAAAGGCAGAAGGGGGGAGCACATGGCAGGAGGCTGATCACCACGGTGATGGTATCCTTATTCATTTAGGAGGCAAGGAGCTTCCCCCTCTTATTGTAGCATTAAAAGCAGGAGAGGGGGAAGGGAATGCCGGATCCTTGAGGGGTTACTGGGTGGATGAGTGTTCTGTCAACAACACATGTATTGAGCACGTACCATGTGTTAAACAGTGAGGACACAATGGTGAGCACGTAAGATATGGGTGCTGTTCTCAGGGAAAATACAGTCTGGTGGGAGAAGGAAAAAATAAAACAAACAAGAGAACTACTAATCTATCTTGATCCCAGTGTCACTTCAATGTAGTGGAAACTGAGCCTGAGTCAGACCATGTTGCAGCCTTCCAGATATCACAGCTTCATTCCCTCTGCCAAGTAATTCTCTTTCCTTGTATTTATTCATTCATTCAATCATCTATCCGCTATCTGACAAGTGTGTGTCCTGAGCTTCTATTCTGCTTTCTATTCTGTGCAACTGGTGGGAGTCCCATAGATTAATGAGATGGGAACCCCACCTTCAGAAGAGCTCACAGTCTCCTGGGAGTAAACAGGATTCCTGCAAATCGTTACAGTGCAAGACAGATTTGGGTGTGTCAAAAGAGTTGTGAGTGTTCACAGGGAACAGACATCTTATTTAGTTTGTTAATTGACTTGATGAAAGAAGCCAAGAATTCAACCAATATACACTGAGTGCCTTACTCTGATACAGGTTCTGTGCCAGATTCTGGAGTTCCATAGATGATCAGACAATGGTGCTCCTCAACAGCAAGACCTAGAGTAGAAGATGGGACAGACGTTTAGATGATAATTTCAGTACAATGGGGAGACTTTCAACCACTTAACAAATATTTCCCAAGGATCTACCATATACCAGTCTTTGTGCTATTGTGTAGGGACACAAGGTGAGACAGATAGATATTCCTTGCCCCTGTGGCATTTATACTCAGGCTTGCAGTCTGGCAGATGTATTTTGTTATTTTACTGGGCATCACCAGTTTTAGTTATTGCCAGATGGGGTGGGTGATAAAGGGTCCATGGAGAGCTAACTTGTCCACTGGGGTCAAAACATTGGATATCCAAGGAGCAAGGTTATAGCTGGGGAATGGTTCAACAAGTAGCCCAGTGTATGAGGGTTCTGATTTCTCTATGTTCTTACCAACATTTATTAGTATGTGAGCTTTTGATTCCAGCCATCCTAAAGGGTATGAAGTGACATCTCATTGCAGTTTTGGTTTGTATTTTCCTGATGATGTTGAGCATCATTTCATATGCTTACTAGTTATTTGTATGTTTTCCTTACAGAAATGTCTATTCAGATCATTTTGCTCATTTTTAATTGGTTATTTCTCATTTTTATTATTGAAGACTATTTTTTTTTCTAAAGATCCTCTGGATTTCAGGTAAGGCTAGATCTAGTGGCTCAACAATATCACCAAAGACCATTTTCTTTATGTATCTTATTTCTGCCCCCCACAGTATTGGCTTCATCTTAAGCTTGGTTCCTTCATCGGTTGAAAAATGGCTGCTAACTATGCTATTGGGTCAAATACTTCCTCTGTCATATCCAGTAGTAGAGAACGAGCATTCTCTTCCCTACTATAGAAGTCCTGGGCTTCCCTTTGCTTAGATTGATTTAGGTCACATGACCACCTCTGACTTAATCACAGTGGCAATGGAATAGAAATTACACAGATTGGATTGGGCCATTTAGGATGTACCTGAAGAGCTGAGATTGGGTTCAGCTCCTGCCCCCACCCCAAATGCGCATGGCTACTACACAATGCGGGAGGGTGGAGATAGATGTTGGAAGGGCAGCCGACACAATGCACTGTAGCACTTTTGTAATGATAAGTTTATGTAGCTATTTGATTAATGTCTGTGCTCCCTATTAGAGTATCAAGGCAGGGATCATAGTTCTTTTGCTTTAGTTGCATTTAGAACATCATTCTCATCCTCTTCCTCATCATGTTAATGCACAGCCATGGGCTAGATTCTGAATTCTGTGTCTTATATGGATTAAAATACTATATGGTTGCTATTATTATTGTGGTCATCATCCCTATTTTACACATGAAAAAAATTCAGTCTCAAACAGAAGAGGCTTGCTTAACATTTCACGTCCAGTAACTGGCGGAGCTGGGATTTGAACCCAGGACGTCTGAGTCCTGGGTACTCTTGACCTCTTTCCCCATGAATGATGAATAATTTTCACCTTTGTAGCTCTCAGCACAATGTGTGGCACAAAATGGGCACAGGCACTCAATAAGTATCAGTTGAAATGAAATTGAATTAAATTATAATATTTTAAAATAAAGTTATGAACTCCTCTTTCATGGCAAGAAGAGTAGTAGAGGTCAGAGTCCAAACTGAAGAGTCAGATGGCTGGAAGAGTTTCCCAGCAGCCCCTTCCATCACACTGATGCTCCTGGCCACAGCTTGGGGACAGAGTTCTGGGTCAGAATGTCTGACGTCCCATGTGTCAGTCAGACATATCTTCTGACCTTCACTGAGCTCTCCTCCCAGGAGGTCAGACCAGCTTCCCAATGTGCATGAGTGAGTGTAGAAATCCAGAAATCAACTTTGAAACGAGGCCTTAAATGCCTTCTGCGATAAATAATTGAAAAGTCCTGTAGGTTTTTTTCCCTTCCTTTGAATCAAAAGAGAAATAATGTGAGATCAAAACTCCCAGAAGAATATGAAGAAAAATATTCAGAAGAGATATGGGTGCTTGGAATAGAAAACATCTTCTTTTCTCATGCATCAAAAGAAGCTCCCAGTTTATCAGACATTTCCAAGTGGGCTGCAGCACACTGGGATGAGAATAAAAGCATAGCAGTGAATTCTAGGTCATTAGACTGGAAAGTCAGCTGAAATGAAGCTAAATCTTTTCTTTCCTTTGAGACAGACACATTCGCAAAAGAGTTATTCAATTTATGACTATTTCCTAATTTGTTCTTCCCACATTTGGGATTGAGAGATACCTTATATGACCTGAAAAAATAAAATCTTTAGGTGAAAGGTGTTCTATACTTTTTCAGATGCATTCATTTTCATCATCTCATATGATATTTATCATAAGGATCATACATCCCTTTTGACATAGGAAAGGCTAGTATTATTGGTTCCATTTTACAGAAGATAAAATTGAGGCTCATAGTGGTGCATTAATGTGTTGAGTGTGATACAGCTGGTGAGAGCCAGAGCTGAAATTCTGTTAAGATCTTTGGCCCTCTGTAGTTTCAAGACTAAAAGATAAAGGAGAAATGCAGTCATGGGCTCAAATCTTCTAGAAGTTTTTTAGTTGAGTGACTTTGAACAACTTATTTCACCTTCATTTTGCTCATCTGTAAAACTGGGATAATACTTACACTGCAAGACTGTGGTGAGAATTAAGTGAGATAAGGTATATAAAGTTCCTAGTTGGGGAATTGAGGTAGCTCACTAACTAGCACTCCTCTTCCCTGTTCAGGTTTTGAAATGATTGAGAAATTACACATTAGATTTACAAAATAGATTATAAAATAAAATTACAGAAGTAGGTGTATGGGGAGAATGTAGCTTATATTAGTAGAAAATGGGTTTCGTAATACTGGGTAGGAGGACTTTTCACTCAGTTACATGCAGCGCTGGTCCAGGCGAGACCTTCCTGTGTGAGGTAGGCTTTACCATTAAGTTTCTGTGTGGTCAAGAACATTTCTGAGCAAATGATTTTTGCAGGCAGGCTGGTTCCCCAGAGGAAAGGGAGAAGAAGGGGCGAGAGTAAATCAAAACCATGAGGTCAACTCAAAACAATGAGCTATCACCAGGTTGGCTAAAATAAAAAAAGACAATAACAGTGCTGGAGTGGATGTGGAGAAGTGGTACTCTCCTTTATTGCTGGTGGGAATGTGAAGTGGTGTAGTCAATTTGGAAGACATTTTGGCAGGTCCTCAAGTTGTTAAATGTAGAACCAGCATGTGACCTAGCAATTCCACTGCTAGGTATACATCCAAGAGAAATGAAAACATATGTCCACACAAAAAATTTGCACACAAATGTGAAAAACAGTGTTCATTCATAACAGTCAAAAAGCGGAAACGACCAAATGTCCATCAACTGATGAATATATAAGTAGAATTTTAATATATCCTTACGATGGAACATTATTAAGCAGTGATATATGCTATAACATGGATGAACTTTGCAAATATTATGCTGAGTGAAGAAAAGCCCTACACAGAAAGTCACCTGTTATCCGATTCCATTTATATGACATGTCCTGAATAGACAAATCTCTAGCAGAAAGTAGATTAGTGGTTGCCTAGGGCTGGGGAAGAGTGTTGGGAGAGAGTGACTGCTAAGAGTTGCAGGGTTTCTTTTAGGGGTGATGAAAACATTCTAAAATTAGATTGTGGTGATGGTTGCATAATTCTGTAAATATAAGAAAAAACCATGAAATTGTACATCTTAAATGGGTAAATTTTCTGAATGTGAATACCGTCTCAATACAGATGTTCTATTAAAAAAACTATACTAGAAATAATATTGGACTGAGTGATGGTGATCCGCAAACTAAGAACTTCAATGAATAAGGACTAGTGACTTGAGGGTTGACAGGAACAAGGAGAGGGCAGAGGTGGGATAGCCTGATGATATCAGCTTCAATTCTTGTGTGTGTGTGTGTGTGTGTGTGTAGGAGGAATGAAGAATGATCTAGAAAAGGTGGTGAGGAATAAAGAGACCATCAACCTCAGCTTCTTCAGACAGTGAAAGAGAGGACTCCAAGAATAAACTTCTTCAGGGAATCAGCTAGAGTTCAGGTAGATCGAAGCTGTGGAAAGGATCTCCAGAGAAGTAGTGGAAGACATATGAGATCTTCCTGATGGAAAACCCTGACTTGAAGAGGGCACTGTGGAAGAATTTGGGGAGTAGGGAGGAGGGGTGGGACGTGGGCATATATAGAACTGTGTGGGGATGAGAGTCTGGTTATGAGAAATGACTTCAAAGTCTTGGCTTTCATGGTGATTCATATAAACAGGGATGCAGTGCACGACAGGATTCGTTCTGAAGGTCTGCAAGGCAGACTGTGATGAGGAGTCTGTGAGTGTTGGAAGGAAGGAATCCTGTCCCCTCTTCACTCTTGTTAATAACGGTGTCAAATCAGAGGAAAAGATGGTCATACCAGGAAATAAAGTTATTTGCAATGTATAAGTTGCATACTTTGATAGAGGAAGAGAACATGGGAGGTGATAAAGGTAAGACTGCTTGGATACAACACTCTGGGTATCGCAGTGGTCCTCCATGGAGAAAGGACTCCATTCCCTGGGTAACCCTGGGAAAGTGATTCACTGTAAAGCGGGCAGGGCTAGGTGGTTTCTAAGGGATGTGGGATTCTCTCTGCGTATCTCTGTCTTGTATTTCTCTCTTGGTTGGTATATACACGGCTGTCTGTTGGTGCCTTGACTTCTTAATTTGGGAGCCCCAAGAGCAGTAGGAAGGAAATACCAAGGGGAATATAAATATCCCCTAGTTCCTTTGAGTTTGCCTTAACATGGGCCTCCCTCCTTAAGGAGCTGCTTCCAGCTTTGGACCTTTTTCATCCCCGTGGGTGGGATCTCTGTAGAAACAGACGCCAGCTGTAGACCTTAGTGATGCTGATGACTGATGTCCACAGTTGCTTAGAAACTGGCAACACTGTCCAAATGCTCTCGTGCCCTCTGATACTACAGGATACTTTTAGCACCGGCAGATGTGTTGATGATATGAGATGGGGCTATTAGACTGGATTGTATGGCCATCCCATAGTCCTCAAAGGCAATCATCTGAAGAAGAGAAGGAGGGAGAGGACAACACCAACAGTCCTGATTGACAGATACCAGTTGTGTGTCTGGCACTATACTCTGCACTTTACATGCTTTTTCTCTTTATGATAAACCCATGAGGTAGGTACTGTTATACCCATTACATGTGCCAGATGCTTCGGAGTGGTTAAAGCACTTGCTGGTTTATTACTGTTAGTAATGGAAATTGGAGACTAGAATCTAAGTGATTTTATTCTGGTATCTATATAGTCCACCACCACACACAAAATATATATTCTATCATAAGTTAGGTCACCAATTCAGTTCAATTCTGCAAGTATTTATTGAGGAAATACTGTGCTAAAGGATGAAGAAAACCATCAGTTTGGAGACCCTTCTGTAAGGGATCTCCAGAACTTACTTATCCTACATAAGTAAAATTTTGTACCGTTTCACAGCATCTCCCCATTTCCCCCTCCCTCTAGCCCCTGGTGACCGTGATTCTACTCTCTGCTTCTGTGAATTTGACTGTTTTCGATCCCACATTTAAGTGAGATCACGCAGTGTTTGTCTTTGTGTATCTGGCTTATTTCACTTAGCAAAATGTTCTCCAGCTTCATCCATGTTGTGACAAACGGCAAGATTTCCTTCTTTCTTAGAGGCTGACTCATTTTGCTATACCTGTAGCTATGTCTAAATCTATATCTATCTCACATTTTCTTTATCTATTCATCCATTGATAGATACTTAGGCTGTTTTCATATCTTGGCCATCTTGAATAATACTGTGATGAACATAGGAGTTCACATATCTCTTCGAGATACAGATTTCATTTCTTTTGGATATATACCCAGAAGCGGGATTTCTGGATCATATGGTAGTTCTATTTTTAATTTTTTGAGGAATCTCCGTACTGTTTTCCATGGCAATTGTATGAATTTACATTCCCACCCAAGTGCACAAGGGTTGCCTTTTCTCCACATGCTCACCAACATTTGTTATCTTTTGTTTCTGTGATACTAGTCATTCTACCAGGCGTGAGGTACTATTTCATTGTGGTTTTGATTTGAATTTTCTTGACGTTTAGTGATGTCAAGAGCACCTTTTCATATACCTGTTGACCATTTGTATATCTTCTTTTGAGAAATGTGTAATCATGTCTTTTGTCCAATTTAAAATCAGGGTTGTTTTTTATTTGTTTGTTTTTTGTGGTTCTTTTTGTTTGTTTGTTTGTTTCCCTATTGAATTGCATGAATTCCACAAGTTCTTTTTTTTTTTTTTTTTGCGGTACGTGGGCCTCTCACTGCTGTGGCCTCTCCTGTTGCAGAGCACAGGCTCCGGATGCTCAGGCTCAGTGGCCATGGCGCACGGGCCCAGCCGCTCCGTGGCACGCAGAATCCTCCCGGACCGGGGCACGAACCCGCGTCCCCTGCATCGGCAGGCGGACTCTCAACCACTGCGCCACCAGGGAAGCCCCTCACGAGTTCTCTATATATTTTGGATCTTAATGCTTTATCAGATAAATGGTTGGCAAATATTTTCTCCCATTCCATGGGTTGCCTTTTCACTTAGTCAATTGTTTCTTTTGCTGTGCAGAAGATTTTTAGTTTGATGTCATCCCAATTGTCTATGTTTGTTTTTGTTGCCTGTGCTTTTGGTATTATATCCAAAACATCATTGCATAGACCAATGTCAAGGAGCGTTTTCCTTATGTTTTGTTCTAGTAGTTTTATGGTAGTAGGTCTTATATTTCAGTTTTTAATCCATTTTGAGTTCATTTTGGTATACAGTATGAGATAATGGTCTAATTTCATTCTTCTGATGTGGATATTCAGTTTTCCCATCACCATTTATTGAAGAGATTATCCTTTCCCCATTGTGTGTTCTTGACACCCTTTGTTGGAGATCACTTGACCATAAGTATGTGGGTTTGTTTCTGGGTTCTCTATACTATTCCCATGGTCTATATAGTTTCATGCCAGTACCATACTGTTTTTTGGGGGTTTTCTTTGCGGTGCGCGGGCCTCTCACTGTTGTGGCCTCTCCCGTTGCGGAGCACAGGCTCTGGACGCGCAGGCTCAGTGGCCATGGCTTATGGGCCCAGCCTCTCCTCAGCATATGGGATCTTCCCAGACCAGGGCACGAACCCGTGTCCCCTGCATCGGCAGTTGTACTCTCAACCACTGCGCCACCAGGGATGCCCACCATACTGTTTTGATAACTGTAGCTTTGTAATATATTTTGAAATCGGGATGTGTGATGACTCCAGCTTGTTTCTTCTTTCTCAAGATCACCTTGGTTGTTTGTGGTCTTTTATGGTTCCAGATGATTTTTAGGGTCATGTTTTCTATTTCTATAAAGAATATCTTTGGGATTTTGATGGGAATTACATTGACTCTGTGGATCACTTTGGGTAGTATGGACATTTTAACAACATTAATAGTTCCAATCCATGAACATGGATGTCTTTCCATTTATTTGTGTATTCTTTAATTTTCAGTGTATAAGTCTTTCACCTTTTTGATTAAGTTTATTCCTAAGTATTTTATTCTTTTTGTTACTATTATAAATGGGATTGTTTTAATTCCCTTTTTAGATTGTGTCTAGAAATGCCACTGATTTTGTAAGTTGATTTTCTATCTTGCAACTTTACTGAATTTGTTTATTTGTTCTAAGTTTTTTGTTGGTATTGTTGTTGAGTCTTCAGATTTCTACATGTATGATGTCATCTACAAACATTTAAAATGTACTATCTCCTTAACTCTTCTCATCTAGTGGTGGGAGGTGGTAGGGAGAATGTTGGGAGAATCATGATGTCTGTTGTACAGAGGAGGAAACTGAGATTCTAGAAGTGAATCCACTTGCTCCAAGTCACATTTCTGATTCATGGCAGAACTAGAGGTGTCTCAGGAGTCCTGAACTTAAGCCCTGTTCTTCCTACCTCCTTTGACACCATTCACAACTTGCTCACGGGTCTAAAGATATATATGCATATAAATAAAATATAAATTTTAAAACTATTTATTTACACATATATCATAGTTATCCCCACCTCAGAGAGCAATTGGAAGGACCAAACTACATACAAATGGAGGTGGAAATAAATTCTAAACTGTAAACGGTTGTAAACGTGTTATTTATCGTTACTACTTTTGTAGTTATTATTACAGTTATAAAATACAGCTGCTCATCTGTGCAGGATGCTCCCTGATTCAAAGCATGTAGGGTCTCTGGGGAGCCCTGGAAGGCAGAATTTTGCCTTCCCCACCCCTTTCCTGCTAACTTCACAACTCTGCTTCAGCACAAATAAAAAGAAAAGACTGATTAAGTAGTGTGATGTTGACTTCAACCCTATTAAAGTCACAGAGGGATAGTGTCAAGGGGAAAGAGATGAGCCTATTGGAAGCAGGCAGGGAAATGAGATTTGCAGGTGGCTGGCTTGCAGTCCTTTCAATGTATGGTGACTCCTTCTCTTTCTACCCTCAGAACTTCTCCCAGTTGCAGAGAATCCCAACAACTGCTTGAAGACATGGGTATCTATACAGATTTTGAAGCTGAGTAGGGACTTTTGGAGATAGCAGTGGGGGAAATATTGAAGAGTGGAGGTAGAGGGTGCCTTACTGGCTGGTGCAAATACTTCTGAGCCAGAGTAGTAGTCTTCACACATGGCTTATCAAGGAGGCTCTCCAAATTCAAATCCTAGTTTGTTCATTGTGGACCTGTGGGAATTTAGGGAGGCTAATTACCACCTCTCATCTCCATTTCCCGTTTTTTAAAGGATTTTATTAGAAGCTACCTTGTAAGGTTGATGAAAAGATATAAGGAAATAATATATGTAAAGTTATTAATTCACTGAGCCTCACACATAGTAAGTACTCAGTGAATTAGCTACCATTACGTTATACAACCAGCCAGATATGTTCCATCACTATAAAAACAAGCAAAGCAGTACAGTCAGTTGCCTTAAATACATTTCAAAACAAGATGTGGAAGGAAAATAAAGGAAGTGGGAACGTGTAGGATGGACAGGAGAATAAAAGGAAGAAGGGGGCATCCACCCTCTCCTTGAGTGTATTGAAAAGACTAAAAGGCTTGAAATCCAACTGGTCTGAGTTTGAATCATGAAGCAAATCACTGAACCTCTCAGAACCTTATTATCCTCATCAATAAAAATGGAAATAATAACTGCTTCACTTAGAATTTGAACAAATCAAAGATCTGATCCTTCTTATTGAGCCAGGATGAGAAAGAAAGAAGTAACATTTATTAAATGTCTACTGTGTACCAGTTGTGAGGTTTGACCGATAAAATATGTGAAATGCGTGGCACACAGTAGGTGTTCAGGATAAGGTATGGGTGTATTGGGGATGAAATTTCAGCAAGAGACCCACAAATGCTTAGACCCTACTGTGCTATTCAGCCCTCCTTCTGCCAGGATTCCCAACTAATTAGATGTGCAGAACAATAAAGAGACTATAGCTTGAGATGGCACAATAACTCTACAGAGCCTGCTCTCCCAAGCAAAGGCTTATTGATCAAAGTGAGAGTTGAGCACGTGGCTTAGGCTGGAGGGCCACACAGAGCTTGCTGTTCTTTCGCTCTGCCTGCATGGAACCCACCCCTTGGGGCCAGCATGCCGAGGAGAGGCAGAGAGATGGCCAGCACTTGAGAGCCACTGTGCCTCAGTTTATAGAGTTCTCTGGCTGGCACAGAAGCAAGAACTGCCAGAGCATGGCTGGTCCTTCCCAAGGGAAAGCCTTGCCTGGGTGTGGGACAGGATGTGCAAACCGTTAGGAGAACATGGGGCTTGCCTTCAAGGCTCAGTAGTCTCCCTCCCTGGTAAAGTGTGGCCTAATTAGGGCCCTAGGCTCTGACTCATCTGAGAGCTGCTCCTCCTACCCCATGGGGGCTGGGAAGGGGGCTGTCAGAGGGGACTCTGATGTGGAAAGGGAGTTGTCCTCCTGCTCTCGCACTCAATATTGTCATTTCCCATGGGGATCCTTTAGGCTGGTATGTGGGGTGTTCTTTCCCCCTTCAAGGTCCTTGTGTCTGGACCCTCTTTTCTAGAATTTGACCAAACCTGGAAGTTGGACGAAGTGCACTCTCCCCCTCGGTCTGATGCCATGGTTTTCTAACTCATCTCCTGACCTCTAGCTTTTTCAATCCTCTCCCACTGGTGGCTTTTCTGAAACACACTCCCCAGTCCAAGAACTTCACTGGCTGCAGACTCAAGGTCAAATCTCTCTGCATCGTGCTCTAGACCCCTACGTGCTGACTTCATCTAACCGTTCCATTCATGGAGGTGTCCACTTGATCCACCCCCGCTTCACGTTCCAGTGCCCTTATGTTCCAGTGCATTTGTTTCTCTCAGTAGACTATAAACCCTTTGAGATGGGGACTATAGTTTATTCATCCTTATAGTTCCTGCAACACCTAGTGCAGTCCTTGACATAGAGTAGGTGTTTACTATGTTGGAATAGACCTCTGGAGCCAGACTCCCAGGTTCATATATGGTCTGAACTACTGCACGGCTTTAGAAAAATCATTCAGCATCTCTGCACCTTGATACCTTCATCTTAAAAATGGAGGTGAGAATAAAACCTACCCCATGGGGCTTCCCTGGTGGTCCAGTGGTTAAGACTCTGCACCTTCCAATGCAGGGGGCACCGGTTCAGTCCCTGGTCAGGGAACTAGGATCCCACATGGCATGGGGCCAAAAAAAAAAAAAAAAAAAACCTACCCCATAGGACTCATTTGAATATTACAATGGTTAGTATTTATAAATTCTTTTGACAAGTGCATGGAATAAGTACATACAGGTTAGCTATTATTTATCACCATTAGTCCCAACTATCTCAGAGTTCACAGGTTACAGGTTTACAGGTTATCACAAATTTTACCTATCGTGGTCCATTACTTTTATTTGTAGTTTTATTGTTATCATCACATTTCACATCAACCATTTAAAATTATTCTCACAAAAATAATAATGAAATAAAATAATTCTCACAACCAATTCTGTGAACTCCCTTTTTTCAGAGGAGGAAACTTAAATAGAGAGGGATTCAGTGGCCTTCTCAAGTGACATAGAAAATACTTGAAATTACATCTTTGGATATGTGGTTCATTACTCTTTCCATTACACTGTGACCATCCTATGAATTCCAGAAGAAATCAAATATAAGTCCTATGCTAAATTGACTTCATGTACCTTTTTATTTTTAAAAATGAGATTGTGTATTTCTTGAGTGTTAAGGCCATATTTCATTTTGTCTGATTCTCCTAATCTCATATAGTACCTGGGACAAGGCACACACTCAAAATGTTGTTGAAAGGAAAAAGAAAGAAAGAAAGAAAGAAAACAATAAAGCAGAAAATATTTTAGGGTATGAAAAAAATCCCCCCCCCATGTTTCAGATACCTATTACATCACTTAAATGAACTATTCATTACCAGAAGGGAGGGCCCTTTTCTTTCACTTTAGTGGATAAATAGGCACTAGCAACCATCTTTCCAATTCCTCTTCAGGAAATGCAGAGCAAGTAGAATAATTATCTCCTGTTAAGAGCCCTCCTACTATTTCTCTGACACCATGAAAACATTCATAGTACAACTCAATATGAAAGAAACATTAATTATATTCATACTCTTATGTTTCTCAGTTGCTTGAGATGAAATTAGCAAACTCCTTTATATTAATAAAAACCCTAAACTCAGAGAAGAGATTCATTCAGCTGCCTTTCTCTGCCTTGGAAAGTCATCTTAGCCAAAGTCTTGGAAATGAGCACATCTAAAAGATGCTTCAGGGCTTGCCTGGTGGCGCAGTGGTTGAGAGTCCGCCTGCCGATGCAGGGGACACGGGTTCGTGCCCCGGTCCGGGAAGATCCCGCATGCCGCGGAGCGGCTGGGCCGGTGAGCCATGGCCGCTGGGCCTGCGCGTCCGGAGCCTGTGCTCCGCAACGGGAGAGGCCACAACAGTGAGAGGCCCGCGTACCACAAAAAAAATTTAAAAATAAATAAATAAATAAATAAAAAATGCTTCATTAAAATAAATGATCCCCAAGAGCAGACCTTGTCTGTCTGCACTCTGTGTATCCCCAGTGCCTAGAATAGTGTCTGGCATATAGTCACAGCACAGTGATTATTTACTGGGTAAATTAAATGGGTCCAATAAGAACTTTTGAATGAGATTGGTTTATTTAAGCTCAGTTCCAGTTAGGGAAACTGGCATTTGTATGATTATAATTCTCTTTTAGAAATAAGTTGATCCCAATTCTCCTAATGATTCTGTGAAATCATGCAGATCTGGCTGGATATTTATGGTTGATCATACCAATTAGCAAACGGGTAGCCTTCCAAATACAAAGCATGATACCTGACTTGTGTATTCCGCAAATCCAACCGTATTCAAATTGTTCACATCACCGCCATGTGCAGTTTACCAGAAGAAGATGTGATTGCCTTCTTTCGAGCAACGCTTGATGTACTCGCATCTCAAACTGCTTTCATGAATCACACCAGCTCGTTCTCTTTGGGGCCCAGAACAAGGACGAGCACTGTCTTTAATTCTAATTGAGGGTTTCAATTCTGGGACATCTCAAATATTGCAGGTGACACAGGCTGTCTCTTCCAAGGCCACATTTCGAAGGGTTTTCTAACAAGGAAGGAGCCAAATTTGAATATGGTGACATTAGACCTCGTCAGACAAAAACATCAATATTGGTGCATAATTAATGCTTGGAGCTTATCTGACATGGACAGAGCAGGCCCAGAGTGCTTTCAAAAATCAATTTGCTACCTGAATTACAAACCTCGTAGATACAACCTGACAGGCTGATGCTATTAAAACACGGGGGCGTCTAGAGGAGCATTTGATCAAATCAAAGATCAGATCTTTCACTCCTGATATAAGAGTAGACTGAACCGGGATGAGAAAAAAGAAGTAACATTTATTAAGGATCCATAACAACTGGATGAAATGAGGGTTGTAATACTCATATTAAAGAAGGGAAAACTAAGTTTTCAAGAGCCTTAAAGAATGTGACCAAGATCACGCTGCTAGTGAAAGACAGAGGTGAAATTTGAACACAAATAGGACCACCAAGTTCGTGTTCTTTCTCTACTTTCTCTCTCAAGATCACAACATGTTTATATTCCTACCTTCTCTATTCTGCCTTGGAAAGTCATCTTAGCCAAAGTCTTGGAAATGAGCACATCTAAAAGATGCTTCAGATGCAAAGTTCTTTCAAAGCTGAGTTCCAGGGAATGGTGGGAACTTCTGCAGAAGGGCAATTGTGACTACACAGGTTAAAAGTAAACTTTTTAAAAATTTACTTTAAAACTAAATATAATTAAAAATAATGTACACACTTCATTAAATCATCTAACAAATTTACATACAACAATGGCTACCAAAGAGTTAACTTATTTTGTGTGTGTGTATGCATGTATGTAGACTTTGAAATAAATGGAAAAAACCTACTTACATAGTTTCTATCTAACTTTATCTATCTATCTATCTAACGTATCTATTTATATACCTTTGAAATGTGAATGTGTAATTAATTAGAAGCCTGTAACCCTGTAGTGGGATTTCTGATTTAACCCCAGGGCGGTGATTTTCCACTCATGTAAAACTCTATGAGTGAATACCACTACTTATCTGTGTGAAAGAAGGTTTTTCTCTTTCACACGGTGCAACTCAAACAAAGTACCAAAATATATTAAACACTCAGGCTGTTTTAAGATTGTAACTTCTGAGTTACAGTTTTATCAAAACAGCCTCATGGCTTTTAATGATGGGTTTTAAAATAAGTGTTGTAAAGAAGGAACTTAGGAAGTAAACGCATATGGCTAAGATACAGTTTCATCTGCTTTCCATATTAGGGTTCCATGTAAAATTTCATTTTTAATAAAAGGGCTCTGCTATTAAAGAGAGTTGAAAATCACTGAGATAAAGAAATTGGGGCATCCACAAGTTCTATTTCCTTTGGTCTCAATGATTTCAGTTAATTCTGTGTCTAAGAGTATGTATAGTGTTAGCCATAATCTGAGAAGTGCCTAAAGTGGATTTTGTATATAAAATTGACTCATCTTTCAAGGCCTACCTGAAGAAACAACCCCTTTAGGAGTGATTTTTTTTTCGTAGACTACAGGATTTTCGTAATGTGGAAATGGCATCAGGAGTGGAGTTGCAACAAGAGAAAAAGTGAAGCAGTCTGTATGCAGTACATCAACAACATTTTCTCTTTGCAGGTGCATCAGTTAATTCTGGACATCTTGCCTAACCCATCCCTCAAGACTTATCCACATATTCTGTCTAATTCTGTTTCCATCGCCGAGTTCTCATTTCTATCTTCAGTGCAGTCTTCAAATTTAACACCTTGTTATTCTAACTGCAATCTTGATTCCTCTCCACCACCATTTCCATTCTCCCTCCAGTTACAATGCGCTAGGCCTCTCTACTTAAGCAACCGTGGTGCATTGATTATACTGAAGATGCGAATTAATGGCCTCTTTGAATCCACATTCTTCTACCCTATAACTTTGTCATTTCTGCTCTGACTCTGGGCTGGTTTTGTTTTTTTAATTGAAGTATAGTTGATTTACAGTATTATATCAGTTTCAGGTGTGTGATATAGGGATTCAATATTTTTACAGATTATACTCCATTAAAAGTTATTACAAGGACTTCCCTGGTGGTCCAGTGGTTAAGACTCCATGCTTCCACTGCAGGGGGCACGGGTTCCATCCCTGGTCAGGGAAGTTCTGTATGCCACAAAGCCAAAAAAAAAAAAGTTATTACTAGATAATTGCTATAGTTCCCTGTGCTATACAAATTATCCTTGTTACCTATTATATACATAGTAGCCTGTATCTCTTAATCCCATACCCCTATCTTGCCTGTCCCCCTTCACTCTCCCGGCTGATCACAACTAGTTTGTTTTCTATATCTGTGAGTATGTTTCTATTTTGTATATACATCATTCGTTTTGTTTCATGGATTCCACATATAAGTGATATCATGCAGTATTTGTCTTTTTCTGTCTGACATTTCACTAAGCATAATATTCTCTAGGTCCATTCACGTTGCTACAATGGCAGGATTTCATTCTTTTTATGACTCAGTAATATTCCGTTGTATAAATATACCACATCTTCTTAATCCATATTCTTTGCCTGTTGATGGACCCTTGAGTTGTTTCCATGTCTTGCCAATTGTGAATACAGCAATAGAACATTGGGGTGCATGTATCTTTTCAAATTAGTGCTTTTGTGTTTTCAAGATATATAGATGCTCCTGTGTTGGTTGCATATATGTTAACATGTATAATACTCTCTTCTTGTATTAATCACTTTATCATTATATAATGCCCTTCTTTGTCTTTTGTTATAGCCTTTGTTTTAAAGTCTATTTTGTCTGAGATGAGTATTGCTACCCCTGCTTTCTTGTCATTTCTGTTTGCATGAAATATCTTTTTTCATCCCCTCACTTTCAACCTATGTGTCCTTAGTTCTGAAGTGAGCCTCTTGCATGCAGCATATAGAAGGGTCTTTTTTTTTTTTTTAATCCAATCAGCCACCCTATATCTTTTGACTGGAGCATTTAGTCCATTGACATTTAAAGTGGTTATTGATAAGTATATACTTGTTGCCATTTTGTTACTTGTTTTCCGGTTGTTTTTGTAGTTCTTCTCTATTCATTTCTTTTTCTTTTTGTTTCTTCCCTTGTAGTTTGATGATTTTCATTAGCAATATGCTTATGTTCCTTTATTTTTAGTGTTTGTGTATCTGTTGTAGGTTTTTGATTTGTGGTTACCATGTGGTTCATATACGTTGACCTACAACTATAGCTACTTGTTTAAACTGGTAGTCATTTAAGTTCAAACACAGTCTAAAAGATCTACATTTTTAACTCCCCTACCCCACATTTCGTGGTTTTGATGCCATATTTTATATCTTCATGTTTATCCTTTAACTGTTTATTATAGACACAGTTTCTTGTATAATTTTTTGTCTTTTAATCTTCGTACTGGCTTATGTAAGTGGCTGATTGTCAGTCCTTATTATATATTTACTTTTCCTAGTGGGATTTTCCCTTTTCTATAGATTTTTATTTCTTTTTCCCTTCGAGAGGACCCTTTAACATTTCTTTTAGGGTAGGTTTAGTATTGATGAACTCTTAGTTTTTGCTTGTCTGAGAAGCTCTTTATCTCTCCTTCTGTTCTAAATCGTAATCTTGCTGGGCTTAGTATCCTAGATTGCATGTTTTTCCCTTTCAGCACTTTGAATATATCATGCCACTCTATACTGGCCTGCAAAGTTTCTGCAGAGAAATCAGCTGAAAGTCTTACGGGGATTCCCTTGTATATGACTCTTTGTTTTTCTCTTGCTGCCTTTTGAATTCTCTTTAACTTTGCCCTTTAAATTATGCTATGTCTTAGTGTGAGTCTGTTTGGGGCCTCTGTGTTTCCTGTACCTGAGTATCTGTTTCCTTCTTTAGATTTGGGAAATTTTCAGCCATAATTTTCTCAAATACATTCAATCCCTTTCTCTCTCTCTTCTTCCGGGACCCCTATAATGCAAATGTTGGTATGCTTAATGTTATCCCAGAGATCTCTTAAACTGTTTTTATTTTTTAAATTTGATTTTCTTTTTGCTGTTCTGTTCGTGTGAGTTCCATTATTCTATCTTCCAGATCGCTTATACATTCTTCTCTATCCCTTCATCTGCCATTCATTCCTTCTAGTGTGTTTTTTATTTCAGCTATTGGATTATTCATTTCTAATTGGGTCTTTTTTATATTTCCTAGTTCCTTATTGAAATTTTCACTTTATATACCTATTCTTTTCCCTAATTCAGTTTAACATTTTTATTACCAATGCTTTGAATTCTTTATCTGGCAAGCTGTTTATTTTTGTTTTATTATTTATTTTTTCAGGGATTTTCTCTTGCTCTTTCAATTGAGAGCAGTTCTTCTGCCTTTTAATTTTGCTTAACGTTTTCTGCCTCTATGAATATAGGTGAAATAGTTGTCTATTGCGGTCTTGAAGGGGGTGTTCTTATGAGGGAGTGTCCCTGTACAGACTGCGAGTGCCTCATGCCTGTGGTGAGAGAGCTGGATGTGATGTAGATGCAGGTCACGTCTTTCCTCGGGGTGTGCTGGCAGCTATCTCCTTGGTAGGGGCTGGGGCTGGAGATGGGAGGCTAGAGCTGGATTCGGGTGTGAGGTGGGACTTCCCCTGTGCTCAGTGGCCGTCACTGCCATATGGGGTGTGGGTTCTGATCCCACACCCGATGGTGATGCTGAAGCAGAACCTTGATGGTTGGGCCTGAGTCGGCTTTCTTCCCTTTACATTTGTGTTTTTCACTCTCTCAGCATCGGGACCTTGCCCCAGAGAGGTGGAGTGCAGAAGCAAGTGGGGCCTATGTGAGCTCTAGGCTCATGTCAGCCAGAGGCAGAGGTCTGGGCTGTCTCTGACGTGCTTCCTGTACAGACTCCTGCAACTGTTTTCCTTACTCCACTCAGATGCAGCCTTGGGTGCAAGACCTCTTTGTCTTTCACAGCTGACCTCTGCCCCGAGCCTCCAGCACGCCCCCTACAGGCAGCCGCATTGCAAGGCAGGTGGGGCCCATGTGGCCTCTTGACGTGTGTTGGGGGATGAGCTGAGTAAGCGCCAATGATGGCCACCGCCGTCCCATCCAGCCTCCACCCCTGGACTGGTCACCTCTGTGTCCCATGGTCAGTTAGTCCATCGAGTCTTCTCCCTGGTTGTGGCTGCCCCAGATCCAGGGCTGAGCTATGATGGGGAGTCAGTGTGGGCAGAGCACTCGCTCGGCCTGGGCTGCGGCTCATGCCGAGGCCGCCGAGGAACACCAGCTGCTAGAGCAGACCTGTCTCTGCCCTGCTCGGGGACAAGCCAGACAGCACGCACGAGAGGACTCATGAGCGGAGTCCAGGCTTCCCACAGTCCTCCTTTAGTCCCAGTGTTTCTCTAACCAGTCAAGGTGGCTTGTGTCCTCAACATAGAACCCCAGGACTGGGGGACCCAATCTGTGGCTCTCACTACTCACTACCCAGGGCGGGTGTCTGCCCGTGTAATTTCCCTTTTCCTCTGAGTCCCCTCCCAGGGGCACAGGTCCGGATCCAATCTCTTTTCTTCCCTTCTTTCCTGGTTATGTGTGTATTTTTCTTACAGCCATGGTTGTACAGGAGCCTTTCTGCCAGTTTCCAGTTAGTTTTCAGTGAGGACTGTTCCACATGTAGACGTATTTTTGATGTGTTTGTGATGGGAGGTGAGCTTCACGCCCTCTTACCCTGCCACCTTGATCGATGGCTCTGGGCTGGTTTTGTGACTTGCTTTAACCACTAATGTGCAGCAGAAGTGACAGGGCGCTGAGTCTAAGGTTAGGCCTCCTGAAGCCTCGTCTACTCCTACTTAGTCTCTTGCATAATTGGTTTTCTTTCACTCTGGCCTTGACTTGAGAACATGCTAGAAGGATATGAAAGACGCATGGAGGTTAAGCCTTACTGAAAACAGAGCCGCTCTAGCCGACAGCCAAGCCCAAACCAAAGGAATTGCCCAGCTGGGTCCAGCGTAAACTGAAAACCATCAGCATTGCAGGCTAAATACCTAGTTGTTGTTTTAAATTACTAAGTTGTAGGGTGGTTTGTTATGTGCGAGAGCTAACTGATAGAGCAGTCCTCTTAGACTCAACTCACCCCATTTCTCCCATTGGCCTCAAATGAATCCTGCCACGTATCTGGACATGCAGTCTTCAATCTGCTCTTCTTTCATAAGATTTAGCCCTTTTTTGAGGATTTTATCTTAAATTATCATGTATCTAGATATCACATATATATGATATATATCATATACAGATAGATAAGATATAAAGTCTGTAGCTATACCAAGATGTAATTAAGATGTCTATCTGCATCTTATCCCGTCTACTAGATGGTGAACATCTTGCAGAAGAGATTTGTGCCTGGACCACTCTCAGACCTGCTCTGTAAGCTCCAACCACTCTGCCCTCTAACAGTTCCTGGAATACATGCTGCTGTATCTTTTCTTGGGCTTTGGGCACTTATGGTTTGTGTTGAAGGAAACACTTTTCCCAAGCACCTTCCATTCTTCTCATGGCCAGCTTCTTTGCATCTTTCAAGTTTCAGTTTATAATTTTTTTTTTAATTCTTTTTTGGCTGCGCCTCATGGCATGCGAGGTCTTAGTTCCCAGACTAGGGATCGAACCCCTGCCCCCTGTAGTGGAAGTGCAGAGTGTGAACCACTAGACCACCAGGGAAGTCCCTCAAGTTTCAGTTAAATGTCACTTCCT
This sequence comes from Orcinus orca, assembly GCF_937001465.1. NCBI lineage: Eukaryota > Metazoa > Chordata > Mammalia > Artiodactyla > Delphinidae > Orcinus > Orcinus orca. The sequence continues at coordinate 106,329,680 of NC_064564.1, read as the reverse complement.
CATAGAGGCCTCCCCAAGGTTACTTAAAGGGTACTAAATTGTGTCATCTTCCTCAGCCTTGGTGTTTTCTATCACAGTGCTGTGTTCCCCTCACAGGATCTGACCAGGGCTAATTACTTTCTGTGTTTATTAGTTTTCTTGTTAATTATCAAGTTCCTTCACTAGAATATAAACTCAACGAACACAGGGACCATGTCTGTCTGGATTTCTTCACTGTATCTCGAGTGCTCACACAGTGCTTGGGATATAGGAGCTACATTGCTAATACTCATTGAATAAATGAATTCATAGTGCCTTTCTTTAACCTTGCCCATTGTAAATATTCAATGCATGTGTTCATTGGCTGGTTGATTGAATGATTTTATTCTGTCACTCCAAGCCTTGCGAGGTCAATCTAACCCAGAGTAGTGCCTTTGCTTTCTGGAAGAGAGGGGCCTAGGGAGGTTAATTACTTACCTAGAGTCACTGGACAGGTAGGAAGCAGTATGGTGAGAATCCAGATTTTCAGAGCTCCTGCCTGGGACTATCGAAACCACGCCACAGTGCTTTTGCAGAATAAGCTCAGTGGAAGGTTTGTACATTTAGAAAAATTAAGAAGCAGCAGTTGTGAATTACCCAAGTCTCATATAGTATAGCTCCTTGGAGATCTTTTCAAAGTGAATAGATGAGAGTGATTTTGTAATCAGCCCAGTGATTTTATATGCATACGTATCTGAATCCATCCTTAAGCCTTGACCTTCATGCCACGTGACTCTTGTCATTATGTTTGTCCAGAGAAGCTGGCTGATTTAAGCTAGCTAACTAGTTTTCCTCCCTGTCTGGCTTACCAAAATGTTTAAAGCTTTGGTTGAATTTTTACAACGTCTAAAAGAATGCATCTGAAATTGTGAAGTTTGATTATTCTTGGAATGTTGGAGGCTAACTGAGAAATGCAGCAAACTGTTTTAGGAACAGGGTACCCTAGCCACGAATCCTAGGACAGCCGATGGGGGTGCTGTGGCCACCCCCTGGACAAGAACATCACTCACAGGGGCTGTCAGAAAGGATGCTGGGCAGGGCGCTGACAACAGTTTAATCAAATTGACACTCACCCCTCCCTCCAGGTTTAATTCTGTCCCTGGAAGTCAGATGCTTAAGCAAAGTGTTTGCTCTCTTTAAATGGGGTGATTCCAGGCCAGGCAGGAAGACAGGGCAGGAGTCACAGGGTGTTCTCATTGGAGGGTTCTCAGTAGTCACCTCATCAGAAAAAGAAGTCCACACCAGAACAAAGGAGACAGAGAAATGTAAAGTGCTGTTAATGTGAGAGAACTAGAGACAGGCACAGACAGTGTTCCTCGCTCTGGTGTCTGGAGCTCTGGGCTCAGAGCCAGAGAACCATGACCTCCAGAACGTCCACCTGTAGCCTTGTCGCCGTGGGCAGGGCAGCCCCACTGTGGGCCTCGGGTTTGGGGTTCCTAAACTGATTAAGGGTGTGTGCGCAGTGTTGATTAAGGCTCTCAGGTGTCTTCCATCCCTGGCTTTCTTGGTGTAAATCAAGACGGTAGAAACCATGTCAAGGAGTGGCTGAGAGAACACGAACCCCAAAAGGCAGAGAGCCCCCAAATCTGGGTTTCTATATCTGACTTCACCTCCCTCCCCTTAGAGGTTTCCAGAGACTCAGATATCCTGGAGTGAATAATTTATGACTTAAACATTAAAAAAAAAAAAAAAATCCACAGTGTTCCCTGGTGGTCTAGTGGTTAGGATTCCGGGCTTTCACCGCCATGGCCTGGGTTCAATACCTGGTCCGGGAAATGAGATCCCGCAAGCCACGTGGCATGGCCCAACAAGGAGAGAGAAAAAAAGAAAGAAAAAATCCAACAAGTATCCTACTAATTACCCCTTAACTTTCATGTCACTCTAGCCTCCAACCCGACTGACAGGAAGGGATGAGGAAGGATGATATTAAAATTTGGCAAAAAAATGAGAACGCGATCTCTCCAAGTTTTAAACAATTTCTCTTGGAGGAACCCAGCTTCTTTTGTGTACACGCTCAGTCTTTTGGTGAGTCTCTTCCTTCCTCTCTCTCCTTCCCAAGATAATGGGAGGGCGCAGGGAAAAGCTGAATTATTCTGTGGTGGAGGGAGGGGATCTTGGGCACCAGCTGGCCTCTGGCTTTGCTGGGTCAGGGGTCTTGCCCTACTTGCTTCTGGGCACTTGCCCCTGTCCTTACTCAATCCCCAGTGAGGTAACAGTTCCCACGGGGCCTCAGAATCTGTGCTGGAATAGACCGCTGACCTCAGAATGTCTGAGTAAGATGACAGGTCCTCATATGCGGGCCGTTGGGAGTCAGCTGCGCTCATTCTACCAGGGCTGGGTTCCTGATTCCTTGCGTCTTGGTAATATTCAGTGAGGAAGCAGCTTGGACGCCCCCCGGATTCTGCTCGGATTCTATTGTGTTCTGTCCTCTCCCTGATCCTTCTTTGGGCCCTAGGGGCGGGTGGAGTCCTGATTCTTTTCTTAAGGACTTTGACCTCATCTCGACCTTTGTCTTATCCCTTCCAAACCTCTGTCCCTGGGCAAAACATTTTCCTTTCCTCCTCCTGTCTGGTGGAAACTCGGTGTAGAATATAACTTAATGTTTAGATTGGTCTGGCTAAGTTGATGCCTAATGGGAACTTGAGGAATTTAGAAATCATTTTCTTTCCAAACAAAATCTGAAGACATCTGTTTCATTGAAAAAAAAAAAAAAATCAAAATCTCGGGACTTCCCTGGTGGCACAGTGGTTAAGAATCTGCCTGCCAATGCAGGGGACACAGGTTCGATCCCTGGTCTGTGAAGATCCCACATGCCGCAGAGCAACTAATCCCCTACGCCACAGCTACTGACCCTGCGCTCTAGAGCCCGCAAGCCACAACTACTGAAGCCCACGTGCCTAGAGCCCGTGCTCCACTGCAGGAGAAGCCACCGCACTGAGAAGCCCATGCACCACAACGAAGAATAGCCCCCGCTCACCGCAACTAGAGAAAGCCTGTGCACAGCAACAAAGACCCAATGCAGCCAAAAATAACAAAAACAAACAAACAAACAAACACCTCTAGAAGAAAAAGAAAAGAATAAAAATCTCAATTGATAATCTAAGTTGAGGAATAACTTCATTATTTTAGCTGGCAACTGTCCTTCCTCTGAATCTTGGCAAACGTGCCGATTCCACAGCTAGGAAACAACAGTGCGTCATGAATTGAGAAGAGTGGAAAACACACTGCTTTGTATTCTCAAAAAATATGTAGTTTACACGAAGAATAGAGTAAAAGAAGAGGGACGTGGTAGAGGGTGGTATAAAGAGCCAGAGTCTGGGACTTAGGAAATCCCAGTATCAATCCGGACCCCTGACTCTACTGGACTTCGTAGATTTTAGCAAGTCCTATAACCTTTCTGGTCCTCAATTTTCCCTGAGTCAATGAAACAGTTGGGTGAAATGATGGAAGGTTCTTTTGTGTTCTCACAGCCAAGTCTGTGCATGGCACCTGGTCTTTCCTGGGTTCAGCAGAGCCCATTTTTGAGGACAGGAGGCAGTGTGGCCAAGCAGTGCTGGGTTTAAATCTCAGCTCTGCCGGCTTCCTCTCTGTGCCTTGGGCAAGTAACTTAACCTCTCTGAGCCTCAGTTTTCCTATCTGTAAAATGGAGATATTAAAACGTCCTGAGCTTGTTGTGAGGCTTAAATGATATTATTGGTCTCCATCAGTATGAGGGCTGGGATGTGTCCACTTTTATCTACTGTTGTATCCCTAATGCCCATCATAGTGCCTGATGCGTAATAAATTCTCATAATATTTGTTTAATAAATGAAAGAATGAATGAATGATGTATTTATATACATTGTATGAAGCTTAGGCATGGTGGATCTTCCCTCCTTTCTCCCTCCCTCTTCCCCTCCCTCCCTCCTTCCTTCCTTCCTTCCTTCCTTCCATGTCCCCCCCTCCCCCCGTCTCTCTCTCTGTCTCTGTCTGTCTCTCTTTCTCTCTCCCTTTCTTCTTTCTCTCTTTTCCCTTGTTCCCTCTCTTGGGACAAACTCTCCCTACCCACGGCAGGAAACCCTGAAGTGATAGGACTTCTGGCTGTAGACTCCAGAGGACACCGTCGGGCTGACCCGAGCTGGGGGATACTGCTGGGCACTTTGGAGAAAGAGCAGCAGAGGCTGGGCTGCACCCCTCGCAGTTGGGGCTGTTGGTGCCTGTCACCCAGGCAGCGAGCTGTTCTGCAGGAAAAAACAGGCTGCAGGAGCAGAGAGCGTTAGAACCGCCACCTCCGGGGCGAGAAGTTCTCAGCGTAAACAAAGCAGCATATGGTGAGCGGTGGGTGGGGCTGGGGGGTGGATACAGAAGGCATCACAGAGCAGGAGGAAGGAGGTAGGGCAAGAAACTCAATGATCTCTTTGTTCAGGCTGCCCGAGCTGCAGGTCAGCATTCCTTCGCGTGATTTTAGACAGTTAGGGTTGCAAGGGTCCGAAATGAACCCAGAGACTGACTTGCCCATTTTACAGATCAGATGCAGAAGCTCAGCAAGGGGCTGGACCTGCTGAAATCAGAGGGATCAAATGCATCCATTCCTCCATTCCTGGATGCTCGGGCAGGACTGTGGAGGCAGTAGGCCTGGAGGCAGGTGGCCAGGGCTGGCCTGGGTACCAGAAGTCGGGCACCTCAGGCCTGAGAAAGCACACAAGAAGAACAGGTAAGCTTAGAAAAGGACACACTCGAAATACACAGGCTGTGGCAGGTCTCTGGATGCTCCTAAAACTCAATACCTCTCCCCCAGCATACCTCAGAGCCTGGCCCATCAAACTGTGGCTGCAAACAGCCCCAGATAATACAGTAACAGGACCCTACCAGGGGTCCTGGGTCTGCAGTGCTGTGGCTCAGTTCTCCTGCTTCTGGCACGTGTGCCCCATTTTAGAGACGGGAGAATCAGGGTGGTGGTGGTAGGTGGGGGAGGCAGGAAATTTAAAACGGAAACCTAGGAGCCCAAGTACCTCAGTTATCTCTGTCTCTGACTCACTTTCCAGCAACGTGGGAGGCGTATGTAGGTTCGCAGACTTTGAGCTCTATGAAGAGAGAAATTTCTATCTTCTGCTTTATATGGTGCCATCACAAGGCCTAGAATCGTATTCTAATCGTATAGTAGGTGCTCAATAAACACTTTTTTGTGGCATGCATGAATGAATGTGTCTTGGAATTAGGTAAAGCTGAATTCTAACCTCCGTTCCCAATCTCAGTAGCTAAGTGGTTTGGGCAAGTCACTTCCCCTTTCTGGATCCTCACTCTTTGATTAGGGAATGGAATCATTGATCTAGCTTGAAGGAGTGATGAGAAGATTAAATAAAATGGGCTGTGGAGGAGATTGAGCAGAATGACCCACACACAGTTCCATAACCATGGCCAATACCCTGGTGTTGTCACCATCATCCCTGTTGAGGGAACTTCTTACGGGACTGGGCGGGTGAGAGTTTCCCACTTAGGTGGGAAGCCTCATCAGGACTCAAATCCACATTGGTTAGTATTGTGTTTCCCTCACGCTTTTTTAAAAATAAGAATCAATCTACATTTTCTTTTCTATTTAACAGAGACACTTGGTAACACCCTGGACCTCCTTTTATCTTAGAACTTCTCACCTTTTCCTCACTGACATGTTCTGGCCACAAAAGAAGACCAGAAGGTCAATATCCTTGGAGCACTCAGATCTATCCAGACGGTTTCCCAGAGCTCATGGATGGGTGGTGTATGCCACAAGATGCAAAGATCCACCCAAGGAAGAGCAGTGCCTGGATGGAACCGCTGAGAACAAACACCTCAAAAGACATTCCTCCTGCTTTCTGCACTGACATGCCTACTTCTGTTGGGTTTTTGTGGAGATGGGCTGGGCTGCTGATCAAGGAAGGTGTTATGCAATCTTCAAATTAGTGAAAGGTTTTTGTAGTTGATGGTGCTGTGGTCTTGACTTGCACATGAATTGACCAAAAGGTACTCTCTTGAGACTAAAGTGTGCCATTCATCCTGACATCAATAACATTCCAAAGATTCAGCAAGCTACGTAATTTCTACCTTCCCTACATTAGTCAGAACGGAAGACATCTTCTAGGAAGGTTCTAGTACTGGTTACACCACTTGCTTACCCATTCAGGCAAGAGATGATTTTCAGGTCTTGGAGGAGTCATGCATGGGAAAAATCAATCTCTAACTATACAAAAATTTCAAATTTTGATCAGTGCCCTGAAGTATGCACACAGCACAGGGTGCTATGAAACAAAATTACCTGGGAGAAAATCTAGATGTGGGTCTCTTGGAGAGCTTCTTTGAGGAAGTGACATTTCAGTGGAGACCTAGGGATGAAGAGCTAGCCAAGAAAGGAACAGGGATGGAGTGTGTGCCGGGCAGGTAGGTGGATGAGTGTGAGTGTTCCAGGCTTAAGGTGAGAAAGAGCTTGCTATGTCTGAGTCCAAAAGAGGACTGCTCTTTGGAGATAAGGCCTAAGCAATTGTATATATTAACACGGCACTGACCTCATGCTTCTCTTCCTGGAAGCTTGGGTTCTGACTCACCGTGAAGCCTTGGAAAGTCCTGCCGTCTTTGAGCATCACTCTCCTGTACGATGCAGTTATACTGCATGATCATGGACCAGTCTTCCTCTTTTAGGCGATGATATGCACTGGAGAAGCTTCCTTCATAATAGATGTGCCTGTGACTCTCAGCAGGTTGCTCTTAGGACCACCTTGGTATGGAGAGAAGCCACCTCCCCTTTACCAACCTCAGCTGCTGAACGAGGTTCAGGTTGTGAGTTGTCACATGTCAGTGTCAACACAGGGCTCAGCATGGCGTTTGGTAGCCATGAAAAGAAGTTTGTTGATTAAATGAGGGGACGAATTATTGTATGGATGCAAAAGGAGTGCCTGAACTCTTGAGAGGAAGAGGAATCTGTCCAGAGGGGATAGGACTGCTCTTTAAGAAGATGCCAGATGTGTCATAAATCTCTGGAGGCATCTCTGGTCTGAGCAGGAGCCGACCATCAAGCCAACTGAAAGACCTATGGGGACCCAGGAATGTCAGGAGGCGGATGGTCCAGGTCGATTTGGCCCGGAAGAGGGCCTGCCAGTGGGGATGGGCTCCATCCATCCAGCTGGGAGTCTACATCCTTGCTTTCTGGGACTGCACACAGGTCCTGGGCTTCCTGACATGTCCCGGCTGGATCTTCACACAGATTGGATGTTGCCATTCTGGCTTGGGTTTCCCTGGCAGGCAGCATCTAATGATGGTCTCAGCTTCAACATTCCATTTCTGATTTTGCCCCCTTTGTCAGTTTTTCTTGCCAAAGAAATCTGAATTCCCTCTCTTCACTTATCCTTGAACTGCCTTGTGGACAGAAGCACTATGAAAAGAGGTTTAACTGGGACTGGGAGTTAGGAGAACTGTGTTCAAATCACAGCTACAGTAACTTTCTGTAAGATTTTGGCCCAGTCCTGTTCAATGCTTGGGTCTCAGGCTTTCAATCTATGAAGTGGATTAGATTGGTGGTTTTCAAAGTCTCTTTCTTTCTTTCTTTGTTCCGTCCTTCCTCCCTCCCTTCCTCCCTCCCTCTCCCTCTCTCCTTTTCTTTTTCTTTCTTCCTTCCTTCCTTCCTTCTTTCCTTTCTCCTTCCTTCCTTCCTTCCTTCCTTCCTTCCCTCCCTCCCTCCCTCTCTTCCTTTCCCAGTCCCACTTAAACCTCTTTTCTTTCCTTAATGTGCTTAGCATAGGGTTGATGTATGATAGTTGATTAAGAAATTCTACTTACTGGGCTTCCCTGGTGGCGCAGTGGTTGAGAGTCTGCCTGCCGATGTAGGGGACACAGGTTCGTGCCCCGGTCCGGGAAGATCCCACATGCCGCGGAGCGGCTGGGCCCGTGAGCCATGGCCGCTGAGCCTGCGCGTCCGGAGCCTGTGCTCCGCAACGGGAGAGGCCACAACAGTGAGAGGCCCGCGTACCGCAAAAAAAAAAAAAGAAAAAAAAGAAAAGAAATTCTAATTACTATACTAACAATAATGATAAAAAAGTGCTTCTATCACATATCGTCATTGGCTTCTTGGACACCAGCTGCTTGTCTGTTCATAACTTCTTGAGATGGTTATAAATAATAACAGCAAAATAGTAATTCATGGTAATTCTTCCTATTTATTGAGTGTTTACTTTTTGCCAGTGCTTTACATAAATCCATCATCTATCTATCTATCCATCCATCATCTATCTATCTTCCTGTATCCCTATCTTCCACCGAACATATTTTCAACACTCGTATAAGGAAGGCACCATCATTTTTATTTTCCCAGAAAAAAAGGAGGCTTAGAAAAGCGAAGCAACTTGCTCAATGCATATCAATGCATCTAGTTAGCAACTGGCCATGAGTTGGGCTTGCACCCCAGCCTGTCTAATTCTAAAACCTGTGCATTAGCCATCAGGCTACACTGTCTCCCAATGCCTACTGAGGGGTCTGGACTTCCTCCAAGCCCTTGCTCCTGGGTGAGTCCAAACCCTTGCCCATTTTTCCCATTTTGCCATGTACTTATCTCCAAACTTTCCACTTTCCACCAGAAACAGAGGCTGAAGACACGCAGCAGGATAGAAGACCAGAGAGGTTAAGGAAATTCCCCAGTGTCTCCCAGCTACCAAGTGACGAATTCTGTCCATTAGCTCTCACTCTCTCTTTCTCTGGGTGGCAGCCACTAAGCCAACTGCCTTTTTTTTTTTTTTGCCAACAGCTGACAAACAGGAAGCCACATATTGGGTACTTCAAAATGTCACACAGTCTGCACAACACTGGGGTTCAAATAGCGGTGGGCTCCTGTGACATTAACAGCATTGTTTCCCTGCCTGTGGAAAGTACTGAGTCAGGGAAATGCCTGGATGTTTTCAAAGGGTGAGATAATTTGTGTGACCAACAATAACATTTACAGTTATTTAAGCTTAGATAAGGGTAATTAAATCTCACGCTTCATGGGCTAAGCTGATTGCCTGCAGGGGTCAAGGAGGCCCCCCTCCCCAGCTCAGCATCCACAGAGCGATTATCCAGGTGCATTGTGGGTCCTCACAGAGGGCCTGGGGTTTCCTCTAAGGCTGAGGCACCAGAGAAGGCAGCTCCCATCGCAGCATCTCAGGGGAGGGTCTCAACGCTCCCCCAGTTCACTGCTTTTCTGCACAGGATAAAATTCAGTCTCCGGAGGCAGACAGCCCTGGATTTCAATTCTAACTCTGCTAAGTGCAGGGTAAACTTGCAAGCCACTTGACTTCTATTAGAATTAGTATCTTGCCTGTAAAATGGAGGGAACCCTACATCATTGGGCATTTAATAATACGAAGAACAATTAGTATTTTTGGATGTTTTCTAGAAGCCAGACACTGTTTAAGTGCTTCTCCTTACTTAATTCTCACAACAGCAGTGCATTTCATTCTTCTTCCTTTCATCATCCCCTCGTTACCCTCCTCCTTAGGCAGATTGATGAGATTCAGGTCAGATTCAGAAAACATTTGCAAGTTTAAGGGGTACAGTGTGTTGATTTGATTTGATACACTTAAATATTGAAAAGTGATTACCACCATAGTTATGCTAACACCTCTGTCACTGCCCATAATTCTTTTCTTTTTTGTGGTGAGAATATTTAAGATTTAGTCTCTTGGCAAACCGGAAGTATCTAATATAGTACTGTTGACTGTAATCACCACACTGTACATTAGATCTCTAGGACTTATATCTTCTAATTGCAAGTTCGTACCTTATGACGACGTCACCTCTGTTCCTCCATTCTAGAAGTCAGAGCGTGGCAGGAAATGGATGACACACTCAAACTGCAGTAACTAAAGAAAGTCTATTCACAAAGGGGTGGGCCGAGGAGGTGGGCGGTGAGTCATCCCAGGCTAAGGGCCGAGGGACGGAGCAGTTACCAGAACCTGGAGAGAGCAGCGGTATCCTAGGAAACGGTTCCCCTAAAAGAGCTGGTGTCCTGGCCAGATGGGGAGGGAACTTGGGGTGCGGTGAGTGGGATGGTGATTACCCTGTCCTCACTCTCCTCCAATGCACTGGCTGAACCCAACCCCAGCCTGATCATAGAGGTCAGCTCCCAGAACACACAGCAGGCTAGAGAAAGGTGAAAAGAATACAAAGGAGCAATCAGAACATATCCAGTCCTCTGGCTGGCAGTGATAGAGCTCGAAGGGGAACTGGGGCAGTTTCCATGTTATGCTGCTACCACCAAAGGGCGTATAGTACATGTGGAATAAATGATAGCTATTACAGTTTGCCTGCACCTTTCCCCATCCCCAAAGGACAAGGGGGATACGTTATTGTGTCATCTCAAGTGGCGATCGGAGCCGTTCCCCACCTCAAGTTGAGAACAGAGACTGACAATTGAGAATAGAGACTTATTCCTTATGGGGAATAGGGACAGGTATGTCCCCCTCCAGGAAGAAGACGGATAATTGCCATCGCATCCCTGGACTGATAGAGCACTCTGGCTGCAGTGTGAAGACTGGAGGGGGACCCATGGGAGACGAGGTGAGGTGAGAGGCTGGGGAGGAAGATCCAGGCCTGGAATGCTGAGGGCCTGACCCAGGGCAGAGATGATGAGGATGCCAAGGAAACAGCAGAACCGAGGACCTACTTCAGCACGTGAGCACTGGATGCAGGCAGAGAAGAAATGTGGAGTGAGTGAGTGCAGACCAGTGGAACTGTGTCCTCCCCTGGGGCCAGAGAAGTGGGGGATAGAGATGTAAGCAGACCACCCTCAGGAAAAACTCTGGTGTTAGTGACCCAGTAGCTGATGCCCACAGAGGTGGAAGCTGTCAGAGAGCAGCTAATTGTTTCAGGAGGATGGTGGAGTTAAAGGATCAATTGACAAAGACGGGTGTTCCAGCCCCTTTAGGTAAAGGCAATTCAGTCCAATTTATGTCAGGTGAAAATGGACACTTAAGAGGAACATATTTGCAGATCGGTATAAATTCAGTCTTGCCCCTAAAGCCAGCCCCAAGCCAAGGAGGAGGAATTTTCCTTGTTTCTTTCTTTCTTCCTTTTTTCTTTCTTCCTTCCTCCCCCACTGCCTTCCTTCTTTCCTTCCTTCCTTCTTTCCTCTCTCCCTCCCTCCCTCCGTCCCTCCCTCTCTCTCTATCTCTCTCTTTCTCTCTCTCTCTTTCTCTCTTTCTTTCTTTCTCTCTGTCTTTCTTTCATCTCAGGGCTTGGCCAGGGCAGCTTCTGGGTGGAAAGGAAATTCAGTTTGCCTATATTCTTTCACCATTTGCAAAATGGGAAGAATTAGCTGTTTCCTCCCAGTGCCGGGGGCTGTTGTGAAGATCGAATGAGTGGTTGAGAAAACCCTTGGAGAAGTGAGATGTGGTATATTCATCTGATGGATATATTATATAACTTTTGATATTATTAGTAGATCTCACGCAGTCAAAGAAAAAAGAACTGGTGACTTGGGTATCGCATGAAACTGATTTCAAATTTTAGCTCTTCCATTTACTAACTGTGTGACTTAGGGCAAGTTATTTCACCTCTCTGAAACTCTACTGCCTCATCTGTAACATGGGAATAACAGCACCTTCCTTGCAGGGCCTGTGTATCCTATGAGGACCTGTACGTAAGCAGGTCAACACAGTGTCTGGCACACAGATGGTACCAAGTGTAGACATGGAGGATGATAACTATTAACTGATGGATAAACCCAGCTTTCTTTCGTTAAAGAAACTTCCCGAAGTACTTGCTGCCTGCCTGCTCTGAACACGGCAACTTCTGGTTGGCTTCCGAGAGGCTTCTCATGAAACATGAGTTAGTCTGGGGAATAGGAAAGTTGTCAAAGATGAGTAGAATCTGGGTGGAGGTGGAAGAGCAGAGAATGAGATGTTCTAGAATGAGAAGGCGCTTTGAGAGTGGGAGCAATGATGACGAGGAGAATGATTCATTTGGGAGGCAGGAGGACCACTTATATAGAACTTCTGGGCTGGAAAAGTCATTGAAATGATTTAGTCCCGAAGCCAGAAGGGCAAGCACACACAGGGGCCTGACGAGTGATAGACGTGAGTTAAAATGGCTGGGGAGACATGAGGGAAGGGTGAGGACTGCAGTCACTGGTAGAGCATGTTATACCTTAAAGCATCCACGTTCAAGTGCTACCAAACCCTGTGAAGACAAATAAAGCACACAGTCCCTCGTATCACAAGTTTGAGACCCCTGACTTAAGTCTACCCATGTGTGTGGGTGCACACACACCCATACACATATGCACATACATACACAAATACACATACACACCAGCACACCCTTCTCATCTTCCAGAGGGCAAGAGTGACACTCCAAGGAACAGTGACTTTCCAAGAAGTTTAGTGGCTGAGTAGAGACTTGTAGGATGAGAGAGGATGAGCTATTATAGAGTAGGGACTTCCACACAACCGGGGAAGCTCCGGACAGACTTAGTGGAAGGAGACACTCTCTAGAGGAGGCTGGGAGTTAAGCTTGACCAGTAGGATGGACGTTAACAGGCATGGACCCTCAGAAGTCACCAGGGAATCTAATATGTGCTTCAGCTATATTGCTCTCATTTAAGCTTCATAGTAATCCCGTGAGGAAAAGGTACTGCTATCCCCACTGTGCAGATGAAGAAACTGAGGCTCAGAGAGGTGAAGTGACTTCCTTCTGGCCACACAGCCAGATGGGTGTAGGAGCTGAGATTTGATCCGAGTCTGTTCTCTCTTCCATCCCACTCCTGACCAAATGGCTTCCTGCTTTGTACAGTCACCCTTTTTTCTTTCTTTGTGCTGTAGACCCTCGTGTTCCCTGGGCAGCATCCTCTCAGTGCTATAAAAAGACTGGAGCCCGATGTGTTCTCTTGAATCTGTCCCCTGGTGGCTCCCCACCTTTGTACCTTCAGGTAGGGCATGGAGTGTGGGCCACCCACGGACACTTTTAATGAAATGGAATAAGAACTAGGCCAGCGAGTCAGATGCTGTTGGAAACCTTGCGTCACTGTCTAAAATAGCCCCAGGGCAGCATGGCCCAGGAGAACCAGCACAGACCCAGGGGGTGTCTGGCATTCAATCCTTCAGTTCCCTCCATGGCCTCTGTGTTCCTGGTCCTTTTTATTTTTCTGGATTACAGTGAACTCTGAGACGTCATGATGCCTGCAGAGCTGCCTGCTGGTCCGCTTCAAACATTTTAGAACTCCAGAAAGGCTTTTCTATCACCAGTCTCATGGCTTAAGATGTACCCCGTAGGATGTGTCACTGAATCCTCTGGCCCCAGCTGGCCTGTCTAGTCCCATCACCTGCCATCTCCTGCCCACTACACACACACACACACACACACACACACACACGTGCATACACACACCCATACACACATAAACGCACAAAAACCCATGTACACATCACTTTATGCTCTAGCAAGAGGAGATTTCTTTTTCTGTTTTTTGCATATTACACTTCAACAAGCCATCCCACTGTATATGCTATTCCTACTTCCCAGAGCAACCCACCCAGCAGACACCTCTCGGTTACTCCTGTAGAGCACTTTTTCCTTTGGGAACAGACCCTCCTCAACTGCTGGGAATCTGAGGAAGCTGTCAATCACGTGGCCCTGACGCGGTGACTTGGGGTATCTAACAGAGTACCCCACTTCCCTTCCCTCGCTGTCTCCACACACACCAAGATGTGCCCCGTGATTTGGGGTCAGAGAGTCTTTTTGTTTTTTGAGTCCTGATGTAGCTGTTGAAGAAGCTTCTCCTCCTTGCTCTGCAGTCATGTTAGCTTGGAGCTGCCCGGAGCTCTCGCCCAGCCTATAGAAGATCCCTGATTGAGAATGAAGACAACCAGAGTCAAGCTGGGGGAGAAAGAGGAAGAGACCTAAGGACATAATTTCCTTGGATCCAGCCATTCTGGAAGTCAGCTCTGTCCCTTACACTTCCCAGTTATATTGGCTAATTGATTCTCCCGTTTCTTAGCTTGAGGTATCTTAAGATTTTGTTGTCGTTGTTTTTGTTACTTGTTAACTCAGAATCCTGAGGTTAGAAGTAATACAGTGCCAATTGTTTGACCTCCACTGTATCTTTTAATTCTCCCGACAGTCCTTTGAGGGGGATATTATGCCCATTTTGGTGATTAGAAAACTGAGGCTCAGGGAAGTGAAGACACTTGCCCAAGATCATACCTCCTCCTGTCCTCCTAACAGCCTTCATCATTTTAAAAGTTTTTTCTGGAAGTGACATGTGTTTCATTGGCTAAGGTGAATGTAGGTAGGGAAAAGCAGTACTACACGTGCTTAGAAGTAGAAAAGCCAGAATATGTACAAATAGCCTTAAAGACCACACAGGCCACCATGACACAGTGAGCTCCACAAAGGAAGGACTTTGTCTTATTCATCCCTGAAACCCCAGCATCTGGCACAGGGGCTGCTGTAAAGAGGAAGCCTTGGGAGTGTGTGTTCAATGGATCCCAGAACTTACTATGGAGTGCCCGTCATTCCCATCAATGACAAACGTCTCTAGGCCAAGGATTAGCCTTATCTCTGTACCCCAGTACCTGGCACAGTGCCTGGCATTGAACAGACTCTCACTAAACATTTACCGAAGGAATTACTATGGAATTAGTGATAGGCGATCTCTGCTCACAGTGGTGGCTGTAGTTTCTTTATACCTGGTTAGGCACCATTTGAATTGCTAGGGTCAAGGCCAGAGCAGCACATTTGGAGATAGGGACGCACCAAGTTCAGATTCCAGAGAGAGAATGGATGACATGCCAGCCTGGAGCAAAAAGAAAGTCTTGGACAAGCCTTGTAGGAAACAAACCAGATACCAGGAGACTCCCACACTGTGTTGGGCTGATGTTAGAAATAAAAGTGTGCGGTCTCCAGTTTAGACCATAAGGAGAACATGATCAAGGGAACCAAGAATCCAAGAATATATGTGAAAACCCAAGGTTTTGGTTGTTTGTTAGTTTGTTGGTGGAGGGGCTTATCTATAGTTTTACTTGTTCCATGTCCTTTTCCTTTTTGGTGAAACTGTGGTCTTTCAGCATAGTGAGAAAAATGGAGCTCTTGAGTTGTGTTAGCATCTGATTCTTTCCCAGATCATCAACTCCTTGAAGGCAACCACTGTATCTTACTTATCGCCAGTCCCACATGAGCATCACCCAGCACAGGATGCTACATACAGGAGTAACTGAGTATGTGTTAGTTTGTATTGAATGTGCACATATGAAACCCCAGAGAACAGGGAGACTATTCCCAGCCAAGTCAGAAGATACAGAGTAGCAGGTAAAACAGAGGGACCTCACTGGGCATTATTATGATTCAGAAAAACTACTGAGTCCCCATTATACTCAGGGAAGAAGTGAGTCTTCACAGTAGGGGTCATTAGATAAATAAGAGTTAACCTCTTCAAATACAGAGAATTGAAAGAAAGAAGGAAAGAAAGAAGGGAGGAAGAGAGGGAGGGAGGGACAGAGGGAAGGAAAGAAAGAAAGGAATAAGGGAGGAAGAGAAGGAAAAAAGAAAGAAGAGAAAGACCACTGTGTGGGGTATCCCACTAAACAGATCACATACTCCCCTGATTTTTAAGCTGACCATCTACTCCACTCACAAAGTGATCACATACTCCCCTGATTTTTAAGATCACATACTCCCCTGATTTTTAAGCTGACCATCTACTCCACCATTTTGTAAGCACTCAGCATTGCCACTACAATCAGCCCACGCTAGAGGGTATCATCACACAACAGGGCTCTTGGGGGACTCTGGTGTGTGCAGGACCACCAGACCCTACACTAAATGGCACCAGACCTCTTTGCTTTGTGAATGAATTGGGCTGTATACAATCCTTTGGCTTGTTTTTACTGCCCTCTCTCAAAGTCGGATTGTCAGCTATTATTGGTCATTTCTCACTGGTGTTGGGGTCCTTGCCTACTACTAATCTCCTGGGGCTTCATAAACGAGGTAAATAAGTCTCTACATTCATCTGGACAAACACCCAGTGAGCACCCCTATTTTTGAGACACTGTGCAGGATGCAATTTGGGAGTTATGAGGTCTTTTCTCAGACAGCATAACATTAATGTTAAGAGTGTGAGTTGTACCTGATGCCCTGGGCGCTCTTCTTGTTCTGGCTTTAGTCACTGCATGACCTCAGGCAAATTAACGGCCCTCTTGAAGACACAGTTCCCATGTCTCTAAATTGGGGATAATATAACAAACCTCTGAGTACCTATGTCAGAGGTTTGTTTGGGGGAATTAATTGAAGGATGAATATTGTTTTATTTATAAGTAGCTTAGAGTCTGCAACGGGTGATAAAACTTGTGGATAAAACATGTATGGGAAGGTCACTTCTTGGAGGGGTAATCAAGGAAGAGGTACTGGGCTTGAGGAACCGGGAGGATGTTTGGGAAGGGCAGAGAAAGATGATCCAGGCAGAATGAACAGGGAGGTGGTACAGAATCTGGAAGTGAAGGGGCATGAGCATGGAAAAGACGGCCCTTCCTACTGACAGAGCCAGAGGAGCT
Organism: Orcinus orca; assembly: GCF_937001465.1. Taxonomy (NCBI): domain Eukaryota; kingdom Metazoa; phylum Chordata; class Mammalia; order Artiodactyla; family Delphinidae; genus Orcinus; species Orcinus orca. Next base: position 106,313,139 of record NC_064564.1, on the reverse strand, counting down.
AGGAGGTGGGGCAAGAAATGCAAGATGAGACTAGCCCAGGGTTCTGCAAACTACAACCCGGGGGCCACGTTGGCTTGCTGCCTGTTTTCAAACAGGCTGAGAACTAATTTTTTTTTTTCAATTTTAAATAGGTGGAAAAAACAATCAAAAGAAGAATAATCTTTTGTGGTACATTATAATGATGTGAGATACAAACTCCAGGGTCCGCACATAAAGTTTTATTGGAACACGGTCATTACCTATCATGTATGTTTTATTTCTGGCTGCTTTTTGGCTACAAAGGCAGAGTTGAGTAGTTGAGACAGAGCCTATAGGGCATGTAATGCTTAAAGTATTTCCTATTTAGCCCTTTACAGAAAAAGTTTACTGGTCCCTGGTCTGAACCCTAAAGTGACTTGAATACCCAACTAAGGGATTAGACTTGAGCCCACGGGTGACAGGGAGGCATGGTGGGGTGGCAGCGCCAGGAATGAAAACACCATTTTCTTCTGATGATCACAGGCTCTCCATCCTCCCATTAAGCACCTCTGTAATGTCTTCTACATATGTGCTTCCTTCCACCAAACTTCTATCTTCTGAAGAGACAAATGTGTTCTCCCTTTTCATGTTAGGATTTTTTTTGTTTTTTGAAGAATATTCACAAGGGGTTTCTACCTTACATACTAAGTGCAGAGAGATATGGGTCCCACGCTAATCAGACTGGGTGCCACTCTGCAAGTCATTTTGTGCAATTTCATGTTCTCTTTCCCCGAAAGGAGAATTACTTCGATAGATTAAAGCCTTTTCCTTATTGGGATGGGCGTCGGTCTCTTTCTCTCGGAGCCCATCCACTGTCTCTTGATGCCTCCCAGATAGGGAGGCCCTCATTTCCCAGAGTCGCTCTTGGTGAAGCAATTTCCTATCTCTGCCAGCCCTACAGGGTCTCGTTTGCAGAACGAGGGGGATTCTGGTTAGGGTGGAAAATGGAAGGGGCTGGAAGGTGACCCATTCCTTTCTGCTGTGGTTTCGACTCAAGAGGCACGTGCTCCTGCTTGCTGGTCAAAGGGGTTGCTTTGAACTCTGGCCTTTGCAAGGGCTCTAGAAGGGCATATGGAGACTAATGGGGCTCCCACTGTGGAATAAAGTGGACACTGGACTCAGTGAATTTAAACCTAACTAGCTACATTTGCAACCCAGCATAACACACAGACGTAACGTGAGTAAACGCCTGCTTTTAATCGCTAATTCTTCTTTCTGAGGTTTTGGATGAACTTGGTGCTTATACTTTAGTGTTTTCAAGACTCAGCCGTGGAGCATGTTAAAGTGCAGATTCCTAGGCCGCGCCTCCAGAGTCTGATTTACTAAGTTTGAGGTTAGAAGAATCTGTACAGTTAAAAAAATCCCTGGATGATTCTGATACTAGTGGTCCCAGAACACCCCTTGAGAAATGCTGTCTCAAGATAGCATTTTGTCCTGGTTATTTATTTATTTATTTTTTGCGGTACGCGGGCCTCTCACTGTTGTGGCCTCTCCCGTTGCGGAGCACAGGCTCCGGACGCGCAGGCTCAGCGGCCATGGCTCACGGGCCTAGCTGCTCCGCAGCATGTGGGATCTTCCCGGACCGGGGCATGAACCCGTGTCCCCTGCATCAGTAGGCGGACTCTCAACCACTGCGCCACTGAAGCCCTGTCCTGGTTATTTTTTATAGCTGGCATGAGACATCGTAAGTGCCTGGCACATAGAAGGTGCATAATGAAGAGCAATCACTGTCACTGCTGGTGTAGGTTTTGAGATGCTAGTCATTAGCGCTACTTTCTCTTTTTTTTTTGTACTTCTGATCCCTGTGGTTTGCATTTATACCCTGTGCTGATTAATACGGGGCTCATGATGAACTTTTTGGTACTTCTGTCTCCTCCTCCATAGAACAGAAAGACGAATACCTAACTTCTAGAGAGTGTCTGTTGTTACGTTAAATGCTAGGAATTCTTAAGTAATTAGCTGAACTTCTGTTGCTTTATTCTAGTTCCTAATTACTTTTGTATAAATGCACATATTGATACGTGAAGGCAATTTAGAGGGCCCACTCTCCTAGGCATGGACATGGGCTTTGCCTGGCAATGCTCTCTGCTAAATTAAGGGCTGTTTTGGCGACCAACCTCCATGAAACACATGCAGTTTCATTCATCACTTTCTGCTACAAGAGATGAAGACTGTGCCAGGAATCAGGAAAACTGGGTCAGCCCAGACCTTACACCTGGTACTGCAACTCGTTTCCATCAACGTGCAGCCATCGATAACACACACTTTTATTTTTCTATTTCTATCATTTTTTTCTATTCATAGTGTTTATCTTTCTATTCATACTATTTCCTATTCACACTATTCAGGGTTGCAAAACTGTACTCATAAAAGAAATAATTACAGCTGGATTTAAATGTCCATCTGGGCCCACTGTTATATTTTTTACATTAATAAAACCTGTAACTCTCACTATGACCACTTCATCCCATCTTGGCTTCCAAATGGAGAGAAATAACTCCCCCTGAATCTTTCCCGGAGAATGTAACTTCTCCGAGGTGTGTTCAGGGTTACGGTGAAGTTCATTTTAGCCTTACAAACCCTTGGAACGTCATGTGAAAAGAGTTCTTTATACTTGAAAGGCGGTCATCTAGTGCCGCCATACTACTCTGTATCGAATATTGTTCTAGGCTACATCAGGGCTACAAAAATGAACAGGACCGCATTTCTGGCTTTGAGAAAGCCTAATAGAACAGTGAGAAAGACACATCTAAAAGAAAAAAGAAGTCTTATGGACTAAACTACAGATTTGTGCAAATCTCTTCCCTGGGGAAGGGAGTGGAGGGGAAATCTATCCACAAGTGATGCCACCTGGCATCAGACTTGAGAGGAAGAAGAGCTCCTGCGTGAACTCTGGGACTCAGGGAGAACTTAGGCATGGGCATGGGCACATGCAAAGGCCCTGAAGCAACTCATTCACTTAGTCATTTGCTTAACCATTCAAAAAAAAAAAAAAAAAAAAAAAAGCAGAACGATTTTTGCAGAGACAAACTAAATCAGGCATAATGTTCTGTATTTGTGTGAAGGCAAATTCAATGTGTAGGGAAATAGGATGGGTCTTATTTTGGTAGTAGGGAGTGTCTGCAGAAGATGAATGTGGAAAAGGGCTTTAGGGCATATTACACAGAGTTTTATAAGTCAGTAGAAGATATTCTGGGGGCAATATAGAGACCCCAAAGTGTGAAGAAAAGGAAGGACTCAGTCCAAGTAATGCAATGGGGACCGTGGAGAGGATTATGAGATGTGGAAACAGACAGATCTCTGACATCCTCAGGCCTTGCCTCCACCCTGCCCTTGTCAATCAAAGACCATTCCTGAAAATACCCACTTCACCCCAGTTTTGAAGTTTTCCCCAGAGCCTGGATTCACATCGGCCTTCTTTGGGTGTCTTTGCTATGATTGATAATTTGTACCAAATCCATTTTGGGATGTGGTTTTTCTTCCCCGACATACATCACAGGATATTTTTATAGCTTGATGAATCTAACACATCTGTGTAATCACACAGTTTCCAGAAATCCAGATGTTCCCCAGAGCACCTCTGGCTTCCATGCTCTTGCAAACATTTGCTGTAAACACCAAAGGCTGTTTGTTGGTTTTAATGTTCTAGCTCATCTATTACCCAGTGAAGGTGAAAGATTGAAGCCGGATAGTGTTGCCAGTAAATGTTTTCATCCCTAATGCATCTATTTCTATGGACTGATTAGTATGCTGTGAATGCCCACAGCCCGATTCTGCCTATATGGCCAATCGTGTTGCACCTGCTGTGGTACGGAGAGGGAAGGCAGGCTGGGTGTGCAGAGCCCCTTCTGTTTCCTGGCCTGATGTCCCCAGCTGAACAGAGGGCTCAGCCAGCTGAGATGGGACAGGGAGAAACAAGGGGCCAGGATCAAGCCCCGAACCACTGGGTTACTGGGGCGACTCTAAAACAGCTAATGCATGTAAAATGTTTAACTGTACCCGGGATATGGACACATCTAAGCAAAAGATGGCTATTACTATTAATGTTACAGCCATTCGTCCATAACAGAAGACGCTCACACCCCGTCTTTAAGAAACTCCGTGGTAACGGAATTTAACTTTGAAGCTGGAGAAAGAGCACCTACCTGGGAGTCAAGGGCTCAGGCTGGAGTTTCCTTTGGCCTTAGGCAGCTCTTCCCCTTCTCTAGGCACCAGCTTGTCCGTTTGTAAAGTAAAGAGGGTATTCCAGATGATACCTAGCCGCCCTCCTAGTTCCAATGCAATTAATTATCTTATCCTAAAGCGTTTGTTATAATGTAAAGCAAGAAGAAGCACCTCTAACCTGAGATGCTGTTAAGTGATCGTCTGAAACAGAGTATGGTTGCTTTTCCTCTAGAGAACTTTAAGCAGTAGGTAGGAGATAGTTTTGGGTGAACAGCCTTTCCCTCTCTGTTCCTTCTGCTGGGTGTACACGTTCAACCTCCCATCTCTGTTCACTTCTATACCTTATGAGGCTTTATTTTGACCCTGCCCAATGAACCCCGCCCATGGGATAAATTAGGGTTCCTCTGTTATTATGTTGCTCAGCATCGCAAATTGAGACTGTATATTTTGTAATTATTTGATTAATGTTTCTCTCTCCCACTACACTGAAATCTCTCGCCCTCTGTGAAAGCTGGGACCATGTCTGTTTTGTCCATCACTGTATCACCCTTGCTTGGCGATGCTCAATCTGCATGTATTGAATGAGTGAGTAAATAAATGAATGAAGTCTTGCCTGGAGGAAGAGAGATGGATTAGACAGCTGCCTTCTGAGAACTGAGAGTCTCGGGATCTTTCACAAAGTAGATATGGGGATGCAAAGTGATGAGCAAAGGCAAAAAAAAAAAAAAAAAAAAAAGGCCAGATGAGCAGAAAGGGACCACCTATCATCAAGGATGAAATTCAACTTTAGAGAGAGAATAGATGGCAAACAGAGAGAAATGAAGGTACTATTACATTGAAAAAAACAAGAAGAATAAAGAAAAACAAATGCAGGGCATAATGTCTGAGTGAGGAAAGAACGGGGAATGATTTTCTGACTAAAGCCTGAAGATCAAAGATGGCGCTAAGCACATTAAATATTTCACAATGATCATCAACTTATTAAGACAGAAAGGTTGATCTATTCTTATGTTCTTGGGAGAGAATTGTGAAAAGCAATAACCCATCTCAAGCACGGTAAGCTCGTCTTAATCAGAACAGATAAGTCTTAGAGGATTGAGGGAGATCCAGTGATGAAAGAATGAGTCCCTTGGGTTTCTTGGGAGGCAGTGTGGTAAAGAGAGCCTGGGCAGGGGAGTCCTACAGATGTGGACGGGAGTCTGGCTTATCGCTGGGCAGCTGGGTGACCTTAGGCAAGTCCCCTTCCCCATCTTAATCCCAGTTTCCTTTTCTCTCGAAGAGGTTGACAGTTTAGGACCCATGGGCCAAATCCAGTCTGGGACTTTTTTAAAAAATAAAGTTTTATTGGAACATGTATTGTCAGTGCTTGCTTTTGTGTTTCTAGGGAGGGTAATTGCGACAAAGACCACATGGCCCTCAGAGCCAAAAATCTTTACGGTACGAGTTTTTACAGAAGAAGGCTTGTTGTGAGTATTCATTCATTTGGCGTCTGGCATGAGAATGTGCTCAACAACTGTTGGTGAGATTTGATTAAATCAGTGGATCAGCGAATAAATGCAGAAATGACATGCTATACTTGGAAGGGTAAAGACAGACGTGGGGCGAAATTTCAGCTTCACTCTCTAAGAGCTGTGCAAATTACCTCCTCTCTTTCAACTTCTTTATCCTCTGTAAATTGGAGATAACAAATCTATCTTGTGTAATGGTGGCTGGTAAATGAAACATAGTTTGATTACTCTGAATACAAACATTCAATAATTTTTTGTTCAATTAAAGTCTTGGATAAAACGAAAATAACTGCCATTGGTCAGTCATTGCCTTGGAGGCATTAGGGTCTCAGGGCGAGTTGCTGGTGTTCTCACACCAGGCTCAGAAACCACCTCTCCTAGTTCCCGACTTGGGACCGCGGTTCAGAAACAGGAAGTCTTTTAGCTGGAGCCATCACCTGAGTCTGAGCACCATGCTTGGCATATAATAAGAGCTTGATATTTGTGAGTGAATAAATGAATGCAGCTTTAGGTATCAACTCTCCACTGGGTGAAGCCATGCCTTTCAGGTCTTCTGGGGGTCATCTCTTACTCCTAAGCTATTTCAGAAAAGTAATTTGATCCTTTCCACCCTGTCTGGGCTGGAAGGGATGCTGGAGCCATTATTCAGAGGATCCTCTGACAGAGCTTTCCCACTGGCATCTAGAGTTGGCAGTTCCCAATCCTGCCTATGCATTGGAAATCCTGTCGTGCCTTCTAAACAGAGGGCTAATGTAGTCGGGCTGAAGTTCTGGAAATACCTTTTGACTGCAGTAAGGAGGGTGCCCTGGAGGAGGTGGCTGTGACCCTGTGTGGAGAATAAGGAGGCTTTTGCAATCCAAGGTCCAGGCAAGAGATCATGCTTGTACTTCCAACAACGTGTGAGTGTTTTCTATGTGCCAGACATTGGGCTTGGTTTAGGGATTCAACACAGAGTCAGACGGCTCCTTCCATTGGAGGAGATCAGATTTTGGCTAATGAAGACATCATTCAAGTGGTGAAGTCAAGGAAGGGTACTGGGGCTTCCCTGGTGGCGCAGTGGTTGAGAGTCCGCCTGCCGATGCAGGGGACACGGGTTCGTGCCCCGGTCCGGGAAGATCCCACATGCCGCGGAGCGGCTGGGCCTGTGAGCCATGGCCGCTGAGCCTGCGCGTCCGGAGCCTGTGCTCCACAGCAGGAGAGGCCACAACAGTGAGAGGCCCGCGTACCACAAAACCAAAACAAAACAAAAAAAAGGAAGGGTACTGGAGTGGGGTCTGTAGGAGGGTTCTGTGTATTAGAGTTCTCCAGAGAAACAGAACCAATAGGACACATTTAGCTATTATGAGAGATTGGCTCAGGCAATTATGGAAGCTAAGTCTCACGATTTGCTGTCTGCAAACTGGAGGCCCAGGAAAGTTGGCGGTCTACTTCTGGTTCAATTCCTAAAGCTAGAGACCCAGGGAAGCCAATGGTATAACTCGCAGTTTGAGTCCAAAGGCCTGAGATCCAGGAGGACTGATGTTGGAATGCAGGAGAAGATGGATGTCCAGCTCAAGCAGAGAACAAATTCACCCTTCCTCAGCCTTGTTGTTCTAGTCAGGCCCTCAACAGATTGGGTGATGCCCATCTGCATTGGTGAGGGCCATCTTTACTCAATCTACCCATTCAAATGGTAATCTTCTCCAAAAATACCATCACAGACACACCTAGAAATAACGTCTTATCAGCTCCCTCAGCATCTCTCGTTCAGTCAAGTTGACACGTAAAATTAGCCGTCACATCCTGTTGCTGTAGGTTAATTACCCCAGAAGATTTTGTGATTGGTACCCTAACCTCATCCTTTCTTCCTAAAAGGGGAGTGAGAGGAAAGTAAGTTTTACTTGACTCTGATCCATGATAGTAGCAGCTGTAATAAAACAGTAACCCTTTACCGAGTGTTTTTAAGTGCCAGACACAATGCTATGCACTTCTCGTAAATTTTTCTGTTTAATCCTCACAACAACCAAAGGAGTTTGGATTATGTTGTTCTCATTTTGCTGCTGCTGAAACCTCATTATGGTTCAGAAATGTTAGGTAGCTTGTCTAAAGCCTCACAGCTGATAAGCAGCTAGACCTGGGACTCAAACTCCAATCTAGCCAGGCTCGGAGCCCACGTGCTTTCACCTGACGCCACCCTTCTCCTGTCTCTGCTGTCAGCCACTCCCGAGGCCCCCCTTTGCAGCATTAAATAGACCCTCAGGCTTTCTGATTCCACAGGGGTACTGCACTCTGATTGTTTCTCGCTAGCAGTTGTTTTCCCTTGCTCTGTGTGCACTTGGTTACATAATACCTGAAAATATTAAATTAGTTTGCCTTTATAGGAAATTATATTCCATTAGGGCCACTGACATAGCTATTCCGAGACTTCCAAGAGAGTTGTGCGCTTTTTGGAAGTGTCTGACAAATCCAGTTGCTCTCAGGCAAGGAGCTCTATGAAAGCCTTGTGGCTGGTTGAATAATTAGGCATTAAGTGACTTTAATAATAGACATACGAGGCCCAGACAAGAGGTTCCACCTTTGATCATCAGAGCTGCCTTGGGGCCCGCTTCTGGCAGAGAAAAGGAAAGGGGCAGAGGCGCTCGGTGGTCTGCAAAAACCATCCTGTGACGTCACTTCCTATCACTCGGCCTTTCACTCAGCACAGGTGGGAGACCAGCTCCAGGGCAGAGACTCTGCGAAGAAGCCTCCTCTTCGTCATCCCCTTCCTCTAGGGGGCGCTACTGTGGTCAATGGCACCAGGATCCTGCTCTGCTTGAGTCATGCACCTGCTCAAATGACTTCTCAAAATGCAGGACAGGGACGTCCCTGGCGGTCCAGTGGTTGAGACTATGCACTCCCACTGCAGGGGGCAAGGGTTCAATCCCTGGTGGGGGAACTAGGATTCCACATACCACCTGGTGCAGCCAAAAAAAAAAAGCAAGGCAAAGTCCACCTTGGCTTGACATCAAAATCCTGCTAGATTTGGCTTGCAGTTACTTTTTCAGAATGCTTCTTTACATGGAGCTAGTGGGCTTCATGATTTCCTATTTGTCCCCATGTTCGCCTCCTAATGTCACCCTCTTGGCCTTGCCTGTTATTGTTCCCCCACCAGGAGGAACTTCCTTCTATCTCTGCATCCTACCTAGGGTTCAAGCCTCAGCTTCAACACCACCTCTTCCAGGAAACTTATTTTAAATCATCTTGCCAAAGAATTCTCACACTCTCCTTTGCATACCCATAGCGCTTTATAGCACGTAATCTAATCATCTTATTTCCTCTCACCTTGTATTAGAATTATCTTATACAAATTTTCTCTCTCTTGCTATATGGTAAATTCTTCAAATGGAAGGAATATGTTTAGCCTCTCTGTCAAAGTTTCCCTGGCTTCTCTTACAAAGCCTTGAAGGCAGTAGGCATTTGACAAATACATGCTTTACATATCCATCAGTTTGGTCATAACTAGAGACTGAGGTCCCACGGCCATCTATCCATCCATTCCTTCTTCCTCTGGTGGCACTTATGAACACCCTCCAACCTTTCTCCACTCTCATGTATGATATCTCTAGTATCAAAATTGTATTGAGGGCTTCCCTGGTGGCGCAGTGGTTGAGAATCTGCCTGCTAATGCAGGGGACATGGGTTCGAGCCCTGGTCTGGGAGGATCCCACATGCCGCGGAGCAACTGGGTCTATGAGCCACAACTATTGAGCCTGTGCGTCTGGAGCCTGTGCTCCGCAACGAGAGGCCGCGATAGTGAGAGGCCCGCGCACCGCGATGAAGAGTGGTCCCCGCTTGCCACAACTAGAGAAAGCCCTCGCACAGAAACAAAGACACAACACAGCAAAAATTAATTAATTAATAAACTCCTACCCCCGACATCTTCTTTAAAAAAAAAAAAATTGTATTGAGGCAGGTGGAGAGATGGGTTATGGGATGTTAGGATCCGGGATACGGACATGCTTTGAGCACAAGTCTGAACACACAGAGTGATAGGCAGGCCCCTTGAGACTGGATCCCTATTTCCCAAAGAGAGGGTGCATTTCAAATTTCAGATGGATCTGGTATTTGGTATGGGGGAAAGGGCACTGAAATTGCCTGATGGCTTGAATCTTACCTGCTCCATTTCCTAAGTCCACCTTCCCAGCCTCATCTCCCACCATCCCCCACCTGCCCTGTGATCTAACCACACCCAGCCCTGCACTGACCCTGCAGCACACGACGGGAGGGCCAGGACTGCCACTCCCTGTCTCCTATCCCCCCTCCAGGTTGGACCCAATGAATGTCAAACACGAAGATTCCGGTAGGAAATAAAACCACTCTCAGATTCACTCATGGTTCAGCTGCACTTGGAACTTCTTGCCTGAATCTGGACTGTGGAAGTCACCCACCCTGGGACAGATGGACAGGCTGCGCAGCAAATACAGGCCTACTGCGGTAGCAACACCCACCCGTCCTGGCCAGAGGCAGGTAGCAGGACCCTCGAGAGATGTATTTAGTCATCCCTGGAAGACACCGTTCTTGTTTGCTCTTTCCCATGAATGGCCTTCGGACAACAGAACGAGTTGCCCTTCAGTCTCCCAAATCCAACTACTCCTTCATGGGGAGAGAGGAAGGTGGGAGCAGAGAGAGGAACCCAAGGTGTCCCCATCTCCTTCCAGGAGAGGACCAGAAACTCCTGCTTCTCTACAGATCGGCCATAGCAGAGCCTTGAGTGATTTCCCCTGACATATATTGTGTATCCATCTGCCATCATGCCTTTGCCCAGGTTGGCCCTTGTTCCCAGATTGTCCCTTTCTCTTATTTCCACCTGACAAGGTCGTACTCAAACACTGCCTCTCCCTGAAGTCTTCCCAGATCTGTCCATTCTTCTCAGGTTGTATTCAATAACCTCCTCTGGGCATCCTTGATCACACCCCTTACCTGCTTGTGTTCTGAAGACACGTGATGTACCTCTCTGCCCTCTCCCCATTCTTAACCCTGCTCCCTGGGCTGCAGTCTCCACAAAGGGCAGCCCCTGTAACTCCAGTGCCCACCCTAGCCTGGCTCAGGGTCTGTGCTCCTGAAGGTTGATTGGATTCGCTCAGAGAATCAGCTGTCTGGGGGCACAGGGCCAAGTGCTGCGATGTGTAACCCTGGGCCAAACATGCCCCTCTCCCGCTGATGAGAGCAAGGTTTTTTGTCGGCATTCCAATTCCCATGTCGGGACCCTGGAGCACATGCTGCTGAAGTTCTCGCTCTGGACCAGCATGTGAAGACCTGTTTCTCAGCGGCCCACCTAGGAGTTTTCCTGGCTTTTCTCACGGCTGACTCTCCTCCAGCAAAAACTCCACTCTCATCCTCCCGCAGGTTAGGCAGTTCAGTGAGTGACCCCATGTCCTCCCAGGAGCACATCTGCGGCTGCAGCCTGACAGCACGACCTTGCTACCTAGTAACGCAAGCAGTCGTGACTGTCTTTAATGGGGTGGGTGTTTTATGGCCAGGGGAGTTCAGGCTTGGGGTCTGACAGCTCCAGGCTCTTGGAATGTTCTTGATGTGAACAAGTGGTCCATAAAGGCTGGTCTCCTTCTCTCTTAAGCTGGAAAAGGGGTATCATTTTAACTGGTCCTCACGACAACCCTGGAGAGAGTTGTTATTATTGCCATTACTATATTCATTTTTTTATTGCCTGGTTTAAGCTGATGAAAAATCTGTGCTTTAAGACAAATGAAAAAGAGAGGATGTTTATCCAGTGTTTAGGAAACCGAAGGTTATATTAGACGACGTATGGGAAGTGCTTAGTTCAGCTCACAGTAAGTAGATACGCAATAAATGGTAGCTATTGTTATTATCATTATCATCAGAGAGGGGGAGTGACTCACTCAGGGTCACACAGCTGGTTAATGACAGAGCTGCACCTGGAATTCGCACCTGGACTTTTAGGCTTTGGGCCGTTTGCCTTTCTCTTGCCCTCCCCCTTCTCCTGTGGATCTGTGTGTACGACCTTCCAGATCCCTTTTAGGTCTTGGCCAGACTCATTCTGCCACTCAGCAAAAAAAAGAAAAAAACCCTCTTCTACCACGATGCAGGGAAAGAAATTACCCTTAATTACTGGGGCTTCTCTACAATTATAGGACGTGCATTTGAACTCTTAAGGGTCCTCTCCTGAGGATAACCTTTATTTGCCTGATTGCGTCTGTTCAGTTAATTCTGGCTAATTACTATTTTCTTCCTATTAGATTCTAATTATATACAGTATTTTCATTATAAAGCATAATGTTTCCCAGAGAACCATGTCAATTATACAGGCAATATTACCGGAGGTCTAGTTTACCTCATTAAGCCCAAGCAATGAAGCCATGCATCCGATTAAACCCCCAGTTTTCGGGATGGACTTTAACCATATGTGGGTACCAGTGACTCTCACCTAGAACTTGCTGGGTGTGGGAGAGGGCTAGAGTGCTTTGGAGGAGCCCCAGGAGGGAGGTGGAGGTCCATTTGGTCGTCTTCGGGTTTCCGCCTGAAACATAAGCACTGAACCCTGGTGTCCTTGGTGTTTGTGGATTTTACACTCACAGTTTTGTCTATTTCTGAGAACTCTATGATTTGAGTTTGGCTGAGGCATGGATTTAATATTGTGGTACAAAAGCAAGGCTTCCTCTCGATTCAAAGGCTTCCGGTGGGCCACCCAACGTTGCCATCTCCACCCCTCAGTACGCTAACACTGTAGCATCTTTCTTAGTCCTGATTCACCCATCCATCCACTGTCTGACATCCCTCCTTGAATGTCTGTAGACATCTTCCCCTTCACATGTCCAAAGCAGAACACATGACTTCTGCCCTCCCTGGACCCTGAACCCAATCCTCCTGTATTGCTCCCATCTCAGTAAGTGTCAAAACCTTCCACTCAGATGCTCCAGCAAACTGCCAAGAGGTCATTCGGATTCTCTCTTCCCTTCGTCTCTCACATCCAACCTACGAGCACATCCTGTGAACTCTAGGTCCCAACTACATCCTGGATCCCTCCCCTTCTTCCCATCTCCACTGCTACACCCTGGTCCAGGCCATCATTATCCCTACTATATAATGGCCTTCTAATTGGTATCCTGTTTCTTTCCCCTCCCAGCTCCTGTATCCTGTCTCCTAACAGTAAATCAAGGTGATTTACCAAAAAAAAAATCAGACCATGTTACTCTCCTGCTTAAAACTCTTAGGTATATTGTTTTTTGAGTTAAAGCCAAACTTTTTACCATGTCTGCAAGACATGATTATTCTCTTTCCTACTTATTGGTTAAGTATCTATTGAGGGCCTACTATGTGCCAGGTACTGTCATGTACAAATGGTTCCTGTTTGTATGGGAATAAAATGGTCAAAGATCACCCTGCTAAGCATCACTTTTTCACATCACTTTGATAGTACTTAATACTTCATGTGTTCGTCTTATCCAGCTGGATCGTCTAAGAGATCTGCATCTATATCTGTGCCCCACACTCCTGACCCAGGTCTGGAAGCGTCTCAAGAAATGTGAGCGACTTTGCCATGATTTAACACTCGGGCAGGAGTTGGAAAACAAAGTTGATTAAAAAATACACTTTTATTGGATTCTAAAGGAATTAATAAAATCCTCCCTTTGGGGATTAATAAAGCAGGATTTTTTAATATTAGCTTTATTTTTTCTACTTTGTAAAAGTATTTTAATCAACATTTTAGGCTTTAAAAGATGGACTCAAGCTATGTTCTCTACTGGGGGGGTGGGGATTTCATCAGCTCATTTGTAGATGAGTCACATTTTTTATATTGGCTGCCTTGTCTGAAAAAATGTTGTTACTGTTATTTCCCTAATAAAAATCTATGAAAACTGTGAAGTTCAAGCAAAAAGGGAAGTAACCATTCTTGAGCACCTCGTCATGTAGGAGTTAATTTTTTGTACCAATCATAAGCCATGATAGTATTGCTTTTGTTTAGAGAAGTTGAAGACATTGTCTAAAGTGCTTAGTGAATTAGTTGTAATAAGACTGATCCCGGGCTCTGGTGTCAAGATCCTCCATTTATTTGTTGTGTATGACCTTGAGGTCATTTATTCAACCTGTGCTTCACTTTCTCCATTTGTAAAATGAGGATAATAGCAGTTCCTAATCCCTAAGTTTGTTTTAAGAATTAAGTGAGTGATTCCACTTGGAATGGTGTTTGGCATATTCATGCTTCCTTAAATGCTGGCTGGTAATGTCTGGATCTAAACCTAGACTGGTCGTAAATACCACCAGCAGCAACAGTACCATTCGCTAAGGGCTCTCTATAACTCTTTCTCTAATCCAACCAAGACACATGTAATGTACACATTGTTGTCTCAATTTACAGACAAGTAAAACTGAGGATCCGTAAAGTCACTTGTTCAAGGTGAAGCAGCAGGTAAGTGGCAGATCCAGAAATCACACCTAGGTTTGCTTGTCCCCATAGCTCACGTTCTTCATAGCAGTTAAAATGTTTTGTAAACTTTGAAATGTAACATATTCTACGTGTGGAAGGTGGTAGAGACTGAACTGTGTCTGCTGCACATTCCTGCGTTGAAGCCCTAATCCCCAATGTGACTGTATTTGGAGATGGGGCTTTTAAGGATGTGATTAAGTAAAAATGAGGCCGTTTGGGTGGTGTCTTTATAAGAAGAGGAAGAGACACCAGCAATGTTCACACACAGAGGAAAGGGCCAAGTGAGGACACAGTGAGAAGGTGGCCTTAGACTCAGGGTTCTGTGGGAACACGGGCTTGGCCTAGAGTAGGTGTTCTGGGACGTCTTCTCAGAGGAGGTGGTACATGCTTGAAAGAGTAGGGACTTGGGGGTAGAATCCTAGTGCCTCCAATAAAATGAGTTTTGTAATTTCTAGTAGTAGCTTACCCCTACTTCTTGCCTAAATTAAGGATGCTACTTGTCATTCTGGTCTCTGGAAGTGTTGCTCCCGGAGAGTTTTTTTCTGTCACCCAGGCTGGGTGAGATCTACAAAAGTCCTATGCTTCTCCTTGCTAACCCTCACTGCATTTGTGATACCTTGTTTTGATATGATGCTAATGGAAGAGAGTCTGTCACATTACTATCATCTCATAACAAGCTTCAAGAAAGCAGGGACTGAATTGGTTAAATTCAGCCCTATTTTCCTCACATTCCAGGAGAATGCCTGGAACACTGTAGATGTGAAATAAATAACTGTTGATCGAATGAAGAGATAAATACATAAATGAACTTAAACTCTTTGAACCTTAGTATTATCATCTATAGACCGGGCATAATACTAGTTGTATCCTGGGGTTTGGTAAAGATTAAGTGAGGTGATACACACCAAGCCGAGCTTCGCTTAGTACCTGCCATGTGATAGCCCTGCAGTGCTAGTTCTTTGCTGCCTTGATGGGTAAGGACGTTTCCAGGCTGAGAAGAAGGGAATGAGCTATGGTAGTGGAGGGAATAGCATTGTGCAAAGACGAAGTGGAGCATGTTGTATGTGGAGGCTGATTAGGGAGGGAAGCCCCACCCTGCACTGTGTGGGTCTTATGCATTCAGCGCACAAGAAATAGAAATGTATAGGTCAGGGCTTCCCTGGTGGTGCAGTGGTTGAGAGTCCGCCTGCCGATGCAGGGGACACGGGTTCGTGCCCCGGTCCGGGAAGATCCCACATGCCGCAGAGCGGCTGGGCCCGTGAGCCATGGCCGCTGAGCCTGCGCGTCCGGAGCGGCGGGAGAGGCCACAGCGGTGAGAGGCCAGCGTACCACAAAAAAAAAAAAAAAAAAAAGAAATGTATAGGTCATAGCTGTGACTTAAGTCACCAAGAAGTGATGAGATTACAAACATTTAGCAAATAAGACACACCCACATTAATATGAATTCACATGATGAAGACCTGTGATGGCGGAGAAGACCTACGGGTGATGGGAATTTGCTCTGAGCCTTAACAAATTACTGAAGCGTGGGAGGAAAGTCATTCCACGTGGGAGTTAGAGCGTGGGCAAATGGCCGGAGGTTAGGAGACATGGGGAAGTGCCCGTTTGGCTGCAGTGGAGTTTTGCCTGGGGGTTAAGAGGAGATTAGGCAGCATGGAACCAGATCTCTGGGGATCTCAGGTGCCAGGTTAAAATACTTGGACTTGATCTGGGTTGCACTATCAGCCCTACAGAGGCCAGAGCTCTTGAGAACCTAAGTGTTGCGAGTATTAGAGGGTCATCATTTTTCGCCTGAAGGAGGCAGGAGGCTGGATCAGATGACCTCTCGAAGTTTCTTCCAACCACAGTGCTGTGTGGTAGTCATAAGACAGATAGAGGGAAACAAAAACCAGGGACCTTGGCCTGAATTTCTGTCCTTTATAAATCTCCTCCGCTTCTGGGCGTCATCTCTCTGTCCCACAGATTAATCTTCTCTGGCTTCCTGCAGGAACAGAAGGACCTATTGACCTCATCCTGCTCTCCAGGCTGTGAGTGAGAAATGGGGTGTTCAGACTGGCAAAGGCCTCGGTGTGGGCAGAGGGCAGCTGAGCCTGAGGCATGAGCCCCCAGGGGAGAGCAAAGGAAGCAGGTGGATGGCGCTGTTCCAGAAGGGCTGTGCCCCAGGACTGTCCCAAGTGTCCACACCAGACTAGGAAGTTATGGCCTTTTTGTATGAACGTCTTTGACCTAAGATTGGTGAATGTTGGAGGAGATCGCAAACTCTTATCAGATCACTTCCCAATGCAAATGGTAACCTGAGTTCAAGGTGATTTTCATGGGATTCTTCTCTCTTCGTTCTTTCTTATGACATTGGTGGCTCAGATGTGAGGCCCTGTGGTTGAGTAGAAGGAGCAGTTGCTTTAAACAGGAAATCCTGTTCTCTGGCCTCAGCCTGTGGGTGCTCTTGCCTCAGTTTCCTCGTCTGTGAAATGGGAATAAGAATAGTGCCCGTCTTAGACAGTTATGGTGAGTATTAAAGTTCTTAGAATCTGACCAGGCACATGGTAAGCACAGAAGAAATGATAACTCTTATTACTGATTTCATTATTTATTAGAAAAAGAGGATACAAATGCCTGTCACGCAGGGTTGCTGTGATAATCACATTCATTCATTCATTTGTTCAACGAATATATACAGAGCACCCATTAGGTGGCAGACAGTGTACTGAGCACAGGGAGATGTGTTATAGAACAAAATGACACAGTTCCTCACTCTGGAGCTGACAGACTGGTGGGGGAGACGGATATTAAACGTGCAACACAAGCATAAATGTACTGCTCGGTGTGGGCAGAGGGCAGCTGAGCCTGAGGCATGAGCCCCCAGGGGACAGCAAAGGAAGCAGGTGGATGCTGCTGTTCCAGAAGGGCTGTGCCCCAGGACTGTCCCAAGTGTCCACGCCAGATTAGGAAGCAATGGCCTGTCCTTTACTGTGAAGGAGAAGGGGGATGCTATGGAGAGATTAAAGGTGGGGGGTTCCTGCGGTAGGCGGTCACAGAAGTTTCTCTGGGGATGCAGCTTCGGAGCTCCCGTGTGAAGGATGGGTAAGGGTAAGTGTTCCTGGTACTGCTGGAAACACACACCCGAAGACTTTAAGGGGAAACAGGGTGTGGCACATTGGAGGACGTGAATGAGGCAGTGACATTATCAGGGATCAGATGTGACAGAGGCTGAGGTTTACTCTGAGTATAAACTGCGAAAGCGGTGGAGGTAAATGATTTTGTAAACAGTAAAATCCATGCACGTCTAACTTCCTATATTTTCCAGCATAAAATGGTAGGAGTTGGAATTCATAGCATGGAGGTCAGATGAGGAAGGACTTTTAGCCTCTTTGCTTTTACAGTTGACACTCAGAATGAAACAATTGCCTAAACACTACACATACTACACGACAAAATCTGTGTGTGGTTCTAATTCCCAAAGTGGTGCTTGGAGACCTGCCATTGTATCTCGTCTTTTGGATGTGCATTAGCTCTTTTGAACCCCAGTTTCCTGCTCTGCAATAATGGGGGTGTTTCCTCTTCTTTGTTTAATGGAGTTGTTCTCTGAGAAGGTTGTTCTGAAAGCTCCAATAAATATTGGTTCCCCTTCCCTCTTCTTTCCTCTGTGGCTTAAGCCTCCCTGTCTGACGCATCTGATGGCAGTCTGCATTGGAGGGAGGCGTTAAACATTCATGGCTGGCTTCTCATCAATGTGTCCTGCCCACCACCCAATCTTGGAGGATCTATTGGGGTCTGACCACTCTAGAAATCGCCCCTTTCTTAAAGGTGCCGCCCTGACCATCACCATCCAGTCCTAAAATCCATCAAATTCACACACCATTGCTGTGGAGGTTAAGTTCCTTCTTTTAATTCTGATCAAGTGAGCAAAAGGGAAAATAAGGAGGGATTCATCAGAACGCCTCATGAAAAATATGTATGTTCTTTAAAGGAAAACGGCATACAAATGGGATATATATTTTTTCCAAAAGGGAAGAAAAAAACACGTAGGCTTTTAAACAGAAGACTTTAAGCAGGGAGTGAGAGAGGAAAAATATGTCTCTTAAATGCATTCAGTGCCATTGCCACAAGGCTGCCAAGCTAGGATTGTTTATTAGAAGATAAGATAGTGAAAAATGTATTTTGCAGAAAGAAAATAGTAAAGTCAGGTCTGAGGCAGATAAGAAGCCAAATTTCTATTTTATGCTCAATTGAGTGACTCAGTTACATTATCTGTGAAGCAGGGGTGAAATAACACACTTCGGAAATGAGGCTTGGGTTGCGCTGGGTCTCCTCACAGCCTTGGCCAAGCTGATCCCAGCCCAGCTGGGATGCTGCCTTCTCCGAGCAGAGAATTTGCAGGCTGGGGGTGAGGAGGGGTGAGGAGGAGAAAGGTTCTGATCTTTCTCTTCGGCTCCTTCTTTTTCTTGCGGTACGCGGGCCTCTCACTGTTGTGGCCTCTCCCGCTGCGGAGCACAGGCTCGGGACGTGCAGGCTCAGCGGTCATGGCTCACGGGCCCAGCCACTCTGCGGCATGTGGGATCTTCCCGGACCGGGGCACGAACCCGTGGCCCCTGCATCGGCAGGCGGACTCTCAACCACCGCGCCACCACAGAAGCCCTTGGCTCCTTCTTTTCTCCATCTTGTTATACAAGCGCTTCATTTCGGCTTCATGCCTTCTCCTCTGATGCCGAAGGTGGGAAAGTAAAAATACACATGCGTATAAGATAAAGCGATGCAAAGGCCAGCAGATGTCGGAGCTAGAAAGAGCATCGCTAGAGATTGGCGGGGCTCGGGGATACAGACCCTGGCCTGTGGTCAGTCAGTACTTTATTTGGCAGCACAAACATGTCGCTTGAGTGCTTTGTAAGTGGGATGCTGTTCTCCAGTTTGCCAAAGATCTCATTTCTCCCTTTTTTTTTTTAATGGCAGGAAAGTTTATTTATTTATCTTTAATTGAAGTATAGTTAATTTACAATGTGTTAGTTTCTGGTGTACAGCAAAGTAATTCAGTTATTCATATATATGTGTATATACATATACATATATATATATATAATATTCTTTTCCATTATAGTTTACTACAAGATATTGAATATAGTTCCCTGTGCTATATAGTAGGACCTTGTTTATCTGTTTTATATATAATAGTTTGTATCTGCTACTCCCAAACTGCTAATTTATCACTCCCCCAACCCCTTCCACTTTGGTAACTATAAGTTTGTTTTCTATGTCTGTGATTCTAGGTAAATAAGTTCATTTATATTATTTTTTAGACTCCACATATAAGTGATATCATGTGGTATTCATTTGACTATCCATATGGACAAAAGTCAGCCTTGACCCTTCTCTTGCACAACATATACAAAAGCTAATTTGAGATAGATTATAGACCTATGTGAGAAAGGCAAAACAACAGAACTTCTAGAAGAAAATATAGGGGAATATCTTCATGACTTTCAGGTAGGTAAGAATTCTTAAACAGGACATACAAAATCACTAACCATAAAAGAAAAGAATGAGAAACAGAACATCACTGAAATTAAAACCATTTGTTTATTGAAAGACAACAAGAGAGTGAAAGAAAAGCCACAGACCGGGAGAAGATATTTACAATACATATAGCTGACAAAGGGCTCATATTAGAAATATATAAAGAAAGATTAATCAGTAGAAGAAGACCACCCAATTAAAAACTGGCAAAGACTTGAACAGACAAAAGACTGGCACAAAAGAGATATCACATGGCCAGAAAATATCTGAAAACTCCTCAACATCATTATCCACTAAGAAAATATAAATTAAACTAATATGAGATGTTACCCCAGGCCTAGCAAAAAGGGTACGATTTAAAAGGCCTGAGAGTACTAAGTGTTGTCAAGGATATGAAGCAACTGGGACTCATACATTTCTGTCTTATACTTCCTCATCATTATATCTTTTAAGTCTTCTGATGGCAGAAGCCATGTCTGATTCAATATTCAGATACCTCCCACATCCTCATCTGCCCTGTGTCAATAATAAGTGTTCAAGTCTTTGGAATTCACATTCCAGATGAGAAGCTATCAGCCCAGCAAAAGGTAGTGACCATGATGCAAACAACAGAGAAGATCCAAACAGTCTTCCAGTGTGGGAGTACAGGGAGGTGGATGGGTCAGGCCACCTGCCTGCCTGCCTTCCCCCAGGCTAGGGTGCAGCCGTTATCACACGGGCTTCCATGGCCCAGGGAAGCAGCACAGCACTGTGGACTCCTCTGGGCTCTGGAGTAACTGGAGTATGCTGGATAGTATGCCAGTTCTGCCATTTATGGGCTGTGTGACCTTGAAGCAAATGACTCAAGCTCTCTGGGCCTTGGTTTCCTCATTTACAAAACAGAGATGGTAATGGTATCTACCCTATAGGATTGTAGTGAGGATAAGTGAGATGCTAGAAGCAAAACACCTGGCCCACAGGAAGCGCTCAGTAACTAGGCCATCCTTTTTCTTTTTTTGGTTTCATGAAGTTCTCTGCAGAGACTTTCACATGTTGTATGACAATAATCCATTTCAGGAACATTTGTGCCTTTTCTTTGTATCTCCTGGAAATCTCTTTTGTTCACATTTAAACTTGACCCTCAATAAAAGTGCTGACCAGCCCTGTCCAAGACCTCTGCACTTTGTGGCCCGTGGATTTGAAGGCCCTCCTCCTGAGAAAGGTGGAGCTACGGGTACCCCTTGGAGGGGCCAGGACATCAATGGCTGTCATTGCCCCAGCGCCTGTGGCACTCGGGTATGAGGAGACAGTGGTCAGGAAGGAAGCCTCAGAAGGCAGCCTGGAACCTCCATCATCACCGCTCCTGGGAAAGAGGCAGAGATGCTCTGGAACAGTTATGGGGCGGGCCCCTGCTGAGCATATGCTGGGACTGTTTATGCCTTGTAGATAAAAGAGCCTGGAGTAAATGTTTACAGTCGGGGAGCCCTGCTGATGCACTGATGGACTGAGGAATTGTGCATGCATGTATGTGTGTGTGTGCAAGAGACAGAGAGAGAGAGAGAGAGAGAGAGAGAGAGAGAGAGAGCGCGGGAGAGAGAGAGAATGCCTCCTTCCTCTGCCTGGGGAGAGCTGCCAGCTGAAGTAGAAAGACCCCTCCAGTGGGTTCCCATCAGGTGCCCTCTGTCTGACCCCTGCCCTGTCACTTTTCTGGTTTACCATGTAGGAGGCAAAGACACAGGCACTCCCTGAGGCTACCTCAGGGGAGACAGGTTTATTGTCTGGGTGAACGTGGTACAGTAAAGAGGGATGGACACCCCCCTACTGGGGGCTCCAAGAATAGGAAAAACTAGAACTCACAGAAGCCCAAACTGGATGATGACTCAGAACCCAAAGAAGTTCTGGGACCTTTGACAAAAGGATTCCTAGATTTGATTAAACCTGCAGACTCCGGGGTCAGACTGCTGGGGTTAGAAACTGGGCTCCGGGATGTTTGAGCTTGAACAAGACACCCAACCTCTCTAAAACCTTTCATTTCATCTGCAAGATCAGAATAATAATACTATCTCCTTTAGAACATCGTCGGGTAGGATGATGCACGTAGAACGTGCATTCATCCACTCTGTACATAGCTTACTTTGTAAAAATCCTACCCTGGCTGCTCATTGACCTTAGAATAACATCTAAATTTTAGCCACATCCCGAAAGCAGTATGTGATCTGGACTTTGCCTTCTTTCCAATTTCCTCTACCCCTTCCCCCTGCCCTCTCCACCCCCGCTCACTGCCCACCCCCATCCTTTTCCACCTTCCTGGCTGTTTTTCTGATCCTTCAGCACACCAAGGACTTATGACTCCTTCCACCTAGAATGGAATGGTCTCCTGCCGAATGCTTACTCATCTGGGTTCTTTTTATTCTTTAAGCCTCAACTTACATATTCCCTCTCGGAGCGCCCCACTTCCCTCTCTCCTTTAATCTGAAGAAGCCCCACTCCTTCACATGATCAAATCATCCTGTTTCACTGCTACCAATGGTCTTACTGTTTCTAAGTTTGCTGACTGTTTTCCTTCCTGGAAAATAAGGTTCTTAAGAATAGGGGCCTTGCTTGCCCTGCTCCCAGTCTACCCCCAAAGCTTCAAAAAGTGCCTGGCACACAGTAGGTGCTCGATAAATATTTGTCAGAAAAACGAACAGATGAATGGATGGATGAAGAAATAAAGACGGTAGAGTGTGCCAGCAGGATAATGACAGAAAGCTGTCATTTAAGTCCCTTCTAGTCCAATGGTTTCTCACTTCCATAGTTTGTTTAGCTCAGTGGTTTGTAAGAGGGTGGCAGCCCCTCCCCCAAAGGGCAATTTGAAAATAGGGGACGTTTTGCAGACATACTGACTGGAGAACGAAGGGCGTCAGGCATCAAGGGGCAGGGCTGGCCAGGCTAAACGCCCTGTTCATTCACACATCATCTCCACAGAAGAGTCGGATTCAATAATGCACAGTCCCCTTCACCCCACCCTGCAAATAGCATTCCACTTGAGGACTAATCATCCAATTTTATAGTGGCTGGAAGCTGGGGTTTGTAGGTATTCCAAAGCTCCTAGCCCCTCCCGCTGCAGCTGGGGCCTGTGGAATAGACTTACAGCTACATCGAAGCAAACCTCAAACTGGCTCAGAAACAGTTACACCTGGCTGAGATAGCAGCTATTTGGCGTGTGAGCTCTTCTTTTCAGTGACTAATAGGTAAGAGGGACAGGGGTGCTCCTGGCCTGCGGAGGATGCAGCATATACGATGTCTCTGAGGCCCCTTCCTGTGATTTCTGAGTACGAGCAATAGGATATTTGGAGGAGATAAAAGTGTCTGACCAGCTCATAACCACCAGACTCCAGCACCAAGATGGGAGGGAGTGGGGAGGGGCGGGGTGAGAGGGGCAGGGAGAGCGCAGCTTTCCTGGAGACAGAGGCACAGGGAGGGAGTCACACATGTGTGCTTGAGCACACGCAGGTCAGGCACACAAGCAGTGCAGACACTCAGAGATGCAGTGTGAACACTCACACACACTCACCTAGGACACAGCCTACAGATGCTGAACACATCAGGACACACCATATTTTAACCTACAGGACACAGACTACACACATAGGCTCACACACTCACTATATATATATATATATATATATATATATATACTTAGAGATGTATGCATATAAATGCAGGTGCACTTAGCACAGGTATAAACACAGGCACCACACATGCACACACACACATACACACATGCATACACTACATAAATACACACACACTATGGAGGTACACATGTAAGGCACAACACACACATGCACACATACCTCTTAGAGACAGACAGCCCTAAGACACAAATACCCCACGAGACCTATACTGTACCTACGTGTGTATTTACCCTTTGCTAACAACTACTTTTTAAAATTAACTCTCAGACACATGCTCCAACGACAACAACCAATCAACACAATATACAACACTCACTTTGAAGCTGTCAGATTAAAAAAACAATCATGTACAGAAAACTAATATGTCATTTGACACTCTCGCACTTTTGTGGATACTAATGTTTGTGATCATCATCCTTACAAAAGGCGGAAAATCAGCCCTAGCACAGCGGAGATGGGGCTTGTTCATCTGATCTTCTCCGGCTGCAGGATGGGGAGAGCAGGAAGGAGAAGAGGAGGGGCCCAGGACCCCTAAGAGGCCAGGGCAACTCTGGTCTTGGGAGCAGGACACCTCGGTTATGGCTCTGCAGTCTGGTGCTGTCCTACTGTGCAACCTGGGACATGTTGTTTCTCATTTCTGAGCCTCAGTTTCTTCACCTATAAAATGGGTATGAACCTACCTCAAAGGGTTAAGTTGGATAAAATCTAGGGTATAATCCAAATGTGAATTGTGGACTTGACCGCTTCATATTCCTAAGAGAAGATAAACAGGCCTGTGACAAGCTAACAAAAACATCAATTTTCAGTTTGATCCTCCTCGTTTTGTCTTTTCTCCCAAAGGAACTCCTGCATGGCATAAGTAATTAGTCTGTCTGGGCTTGTCCACAGAGAAAAGCTATAGCTCGTTTGTTTATCTTTATTGAGTCTTTATTAAGTGCCAAGTGATATACCTGTATTATTAATCCTCAAAACAACCTCTTGAAGTCGTTCTGTTATTACCCTCATTTTACAGATGAAGAAATAGAGGCACAGTATGGTCAGGAGACTTGCCCGAGATCTCACCAGCTGATGAGTTTGGGAGCCAGGGTTCAAACCCACTCTGCTGTGACGTAGAGGGCTATCCCCCTCCACATGCCCCACCAAAGCTGGACACAAAGGTTCTGTTGAGTTGGCAGGTGAAACCAGCTTGAAGTCAGAACTGAGGATGATTCTAAGAAGCCCTCTTATGCTGGCTCACCCAGGCTATGACTTCTAGGCTCATCCAGGGTATAACTTACCTCTCACTTAACACAAAGTCTCTATTCAAGTTCATTGCACACTTTCAACCCTCTTAAGCCTCACCTGCTCCATCTATAAACCCTTACCCTTCTCGACGGTCATGAAATAGTCAACATATGCCATCGAAAGAACACTGGGCAGTAGGTCTTTCTCCAGTTACGCCCCTGTGCCCACTCTCCACTACCTGTGATTGGTAACTTTGGGTTGATCAATGTACAGTGTTTCTATAAATGACACTGGAGGCCCAGTGTCATTTGGACCTTAGGGCTTTCTTTTAGGCACTTAATATTGCCTTTTGTATATACTACACTGCAGCGTGGCTGGTGATCGAGAAATGAGAGTTTAGAATCAGCCTCCTTGGATTCAAATCCTGGTTCTGTTACTCTGTGTCGCCTTGAATATATTCCTTTATTTTACTTATTTATTTATTTTATTTATTTTTTTTGGCTGCATTGGGTCTTAGTTGCCGCACGTGGGGTCTTTGTTTAGGCATGCGGGATCTTTGGCTGCAGCGTGGGCTGTTCATTGTGGCGCGTGGGCTTCTCTCCAGTTGTGGTGTGTGGGTTTTTTTTCTCTTTCTAGTTGTGGCTTGCAGGCTCCAGGGCGCGTGAGCTCTGCAGTTTGCGGTGAGCAGGCTCAGTAGTTGTGGCACACGGGCTTAGTTGCCCCATGGCATGTGGGATCTTAGCTCCCCTACCAGGGATCGAATCCTCGTCCCCTGCATTGGAAGGTGGATTCTTTACCACTGGACCACCAGGGAAGTTCTTATGTAACCTTGAATATATTTCCTCACTTTCCTGAATCTCAGTTCTTTCTATGGAAATTGGGCTTTAATCCCAGTACACAGACTTTATGGGGTTGTTCTGTGGTCTCAGTGAGTTAATATTTGTGGAGGGTCTAGAATAGGACCTGGCAAATAAACATTAATCATCATCATCGTCCATCTAGGCCTACAGCTCCTTATACTGTTTCAGTTAACTACGCTCTTCGCTCTTTCTTTTATATTTCAGCTTGCTCAAGTTAGAGTCCCTCCTCTGGGTGAGCCTTTCTCCAGCCACCTTTGTCTTCTTGATCGCCATCCCTGACATCTCATTTCCTGAAAATAACAGAAGGTCTCCGGCGCACCTTGACCTTCTCTGCCTCCTCAAGATTCAGTGCAAGCTCTTCTCTATGGAACTGCCTGGGCTCCTTTACATTGAGGGTAGATCAATGGACCCAAATCCAGACGTTAGAGGTGCACAGCTCCCTACCTCTGCTGGTGGGCAGGTGACACCACAGGTGGCGTGGTTAATGTGAGTGACAAGGGGCACTGGAGCCTTCTGGTAACTTGAACACATGCTGCTGTTTCCCATTTAACGTACTTCCTGGAGCTCTTTCCCACCTGCTCCAACCGGAGAGCTTCGATTTCCATTCTCCTTGCTTTTCCTGAGTTACCACTTTCTCCTTCCTTTCATTTACAAAATCCTCCCACCAACTTTGCATGCTACATTTTGTCACAACAAGCCTTGTATTTAAATTACTATGTAATCGAAAGATTTAGAAACTTTGCTTTCTTTCTTTGATAACATTAGATCTTCTCCACGCATACACCTTTGGTAAAAAATTCACTGTTCTCCAACTCATCCGCTGTGCTTTCCCAGTGTTCAGAGGGAAATAACGTGGTTTGGTAAGAATAAGTGGGTAGCACCCCATGGGAACAAATTCAGGTCATGTGTGTGTGTGTATGCATGTGTGTGTATGCAGTTATGGGTCCAGACCAGTCCAATACAGGTAACTTAATGTGGTTCATCCTCAGAGGTTTTGTCTCCCACCAGGAGACTACTCAAATGTTCAAGAATGTGGGGTTTCCAGCTTCATAAGTAGATTGTCCACTCTTGAACTTAATTCTTCTCTTTCCTATATTTATTTATTTATTTAATTAATTTTTTTGTGGTACGTGGGCCTCTCACTGTTGTGGCCTCTCCCATTGCGGAGCACAGGCTCTGGACGCGCAGGCTCAGCGGCCATGGCTCACGGGCCCAGCTGCTCCGCCGCATGTGGGATCTTCCCAGACCGGGGCACAAACCCGCGTCCCCCGCATCGGCAGGCGGACTCTCAACCACTGCGCCACCAGAGAAGCCCTCTTTCCTATATTTTTGACATTGATTCCACAGCTCATGTTTTTGTCACAGGATCTCTAAGGCTGAACTCCAACTTCTTAGAAACCCTGTACACATGCAGACATTCATTGTCTCTTTTTACCATTCTAACACCACCTAAGGTCAGTTGAGAATTAGAAAATCTAAACAAACTGATATAAAGGATTATTAAAAATAGACCTAATACTTGATGCTAGAGAATGTCACTGTCTTTCTCTAAGTCTTACTTTTTTTATCTGTGAAATGGGTACAGTCTTTAACACGATCAGACATTGTGAGGATGGAAAGGATCTGGGTCAGGATATATATAGGTCTGAGGTCATATTTCTGAGGCTGGAACTGAGAATGAGCTGGGCTTTGGACAGCATAGGAAGTTTAGAACTGTATTCTACAGATGATGGATAATAATGTACGCTAGCTTATGAATTCTTTCATTCCATATTTACTCACTGGAAAGATAACGGTGAGTAAGATAAACAAGGTGTCTGTACTTTTGGAGCTAAGACTGTTTCATGTACAGCAAACATTCACCATATAATCACACAAATAAATATATAAGTTGGTAGAATTTAAGAGAGGAAGGGCAATGTAGACTGGGGGTGGGGAGATGGGGAAGATTTCCTTGAAGGGGCAACAGTTGAGCTAAGATGTGAAGGTAGGTATGTGAAGAGGTGGACGGTCATTCCAGGAAGAGCAAACAGCATCTACAAAAGTCTTCATGAGGTGACAGGGGGCATGGCCCATTCATAAAGAGGGCCAGGAAGATTGGAGCCTATGGCAGAGGAAACAAGTTGAATGAGATAAGGCTGGAGAGGTGGGCGGGGTTAGGCCAGGCAGGACCTTATAAGACACTGCAAAATTTTGGTCTTTCTTTTGAGAGCAATGGGACACATTTGCAGAGTTTTTAAGCAGGGGAATGGCAAGCTTACATTTGCTTTAAAAGGATCTCTTTTGCTGGTAAGAATGGATTGGAGCAGGGAGAGAAGGGAAGGTGGAGATTGGCTAGGAGGTGACTGCAGTAGTCCAGGTGAGAGATGGATGGATAAGTTTCCACCTAGGGCCATATGGTAGGGCTGGAAAGAAGTGGGTGGATTCAGCAGACATTTAGGAGATAAAATTGTCAGGGTTGGATTAGACACTGGGGGTGGTGGTGAACAGGAGGAAGGTATGGAGGATGACTCCCAAGTTTCCTACTTGCCAGAAGGGTAGTGGCGGTGTTCATGGACACTTTAATGATAGAGAGGGAATGGCATCTACCAGTCTTGTTGACATAGACTTTTTTTGTTTTGTGGTTGTCCTGCGGGATCCATCATATCTCTCCACCTGTCTATCTTTTCTTCTTTCTAGTGTCCTCTGTACTTCTGGGCTCACAGGAGGGCCTCTAGCAAGGACATAGAATTGTAGAGTAAGAGGCACCTTGGAAACCAACCATTCCAGCACCCTCACTTCACAGAGACAATGAATGAAGCAGCCACAGGGCTGGGCTTACAAACCTGTCCAACTGCTAGTCCTGGGTCCCCTTCAATTGCCTCTGATGCTATGCAACCCTTGACTAGATGATTAGAACCCTCTTGTTAAAAAACCCTCAGCACTTGTTGTATACCAATTAAAGGTCTTATTCTTTGACCAAGCCTTCAGTCCTGGGATTCAAATTAGTTGTGAGGATTAACTGAGGTAAGACAGATGAAACACTTAGAAAGTTTCTGCCAAAGACGAAGCACTGCTTTTGGAATGCTCCAGCTCTATATGCCCTGTAACAGAGACCCCCAGTATCCATTCACCACTCTTTGCTTTTAATAATTTCCTTCGACCACCCTTCCTGCCAAGTTCTGTAGAGCAGCAGTCCCCAACCTTTTTGGTACCAGGGACCATTTTCGTGGAAGACAATTTTTCCAAGGACTGGGGGTGGGGATGGTTTTGGGATGATTCAAGCACATGCCATTTATCGTGCACTTTATTTCTAATATTATTACATCAGCTCCACCTCAGATCTTCAGGCATTAGACCCTGGTGTAGAGCACATGGCTGCCCAGCTAGACACTACATTTCCCAGCTTCCCTTGCAGGTGTGTGATCATGTGACTCAGTTCAGGCCAATGAAGGGTGAGTGGAAGTAAGGTGAGTGCTGTTCCCATTTCTAGTAAATTCCAGGCCATTTCCTACAAGGCAAACCTGCCTTCCCTGTGCTCCATTTCTCCATTTCCTTCTGGCTCAGAAATGGCAACATCTGGGGCAGCTTCCCTGGACTAAGGATGGAGCCTCCATGTTGAGGATAACAGCAAACCCATCGCCCTGGGTCACAGGATAACCACGTGCATCAGAGCTGCCCCTCCTCTAAATTCCTGCGGCCCTGGGACACTCACCATCGATCACTCATGTGAGAGAGAAACAAACTCTGAACTTATTTAAGCCCCTGCATTTTGGAAGGTCTCTTTGTAACGGCAGCTTAATCTGAACCCAACCAATACAGGCCAAGGTACCTTTCCCACCTCTCTCCATGACTGCCTTTCACTTACTCTATACTTTAGCTACTATCACACTAATGTTATTGCCACTTCTGTAGCATCAGCTTTTCCTCCTCCAGTTCTTTGCTCAGGCTGCTTCTACAACTGGAGTGGCCCTTATCAATGTCTAGAGTGTTGCTTAGTGAAAAGCATACAGACATTGAAATTGACAGGTTTGCGTTTGAAGCTGGGTTCTGGCACTTTCCAGTTTGTGACTTTAAGTCCTTTCCACTCCCTGAATCTCAACGTCCTCATCTGCAAAATGGGTCTAGTGATACCTGTCTACCTCGTGGGAATGTTTCTGATGATTAATGGGAAGTGTAAGCACGATGCCTGGTTCACAAAAAAGCTCGAGATTACTATTGCTATTGTCACCTAGCTGTCAAGTCCCAGCTTGGATGTCATTCATTCCAGAGTTTTCCAAATTTCCTTCATGATAAATTCTGGGGTGTTTTTAAACATGCAGCTTCCCCAGCTCATTCTCCAGCCCCCCTTCCCTAGAAATAGGACATGGGCTATGGCTGATGAACTTTTATTTAACATGATCCCCAAGTGATTCTTACCATCAGGGAAGTTAGGGAAACACTGACCCTGTTTGCTCAGCTGGAAGGAGCTGTCTCTTTCTCCTTTGATCTAGCTGAGAACTCTTTGTATTCTTTTTAATCCATTTCTACTTTGCATTATTATTATTTCTGTAATGTACATGTCTTTATCTCCACTAATGATAGCCAACACTTCTAGAGCCCTCATTAGGTGCCAGACACGATGTGAAGTACTTTACATACATTATCTTACCTAATCCCCTATCCACCCTTTCATCAGCTGCTGATGAAGAAATTAATAGCAGATATTCTATATTGCGCCTTTAAAATGCACCATGCCTGAAGCTAGGCACCTCTCACACATTATTTTTTCTTTTCCACACAGCAGCGCTCTCGGACAGGAATTAGGATCCCTATTTTAAAGGAGAGGTAGCTAGGTTCAGAGAGGCAAAGCGACTTGTCTAAGGACGCTCAGCCTGGGTGGGGTGGTGGGGGAGAAAGAGTGAAGGAGCTGATCAAAGGCAGATGGAGAGAGCAGTATAAAGTTCCCAATGTCTGCAGGGAGAACGTAACTTCTGCAAGCTGACGCCACTCATGATAACTTCATAGACGGTCGGTCCTTACCCAGAGGCAGTAACCAAAGAGAGATAATTTACTGCCTGTCTTTTTGCATCACTGGAGGTGCCGACAGCTGTGGCAGCCATCTGGGCACCTGGGGAGAGGAATGGGTGAAGGGAAGGAAGCCCCTACGTACTCTTCATCAGTGTCGAATTTAGGAAAAAAATAAGAATGGCCTCTCTTGCTGGGCGGGGGTCAGGACTGACCCCCAATAAAGTTGTGGATGCTTTTAGGGGCCTGAATGTATTTGGAAAATCTTCGTATGATTATAATGGTTTCTAGTTAACAAAGCTTTTATTAATCAAATATTTACTGATCACATAAAGAGATGAATTTTGTGCAGATTCTATTCTCAAGGAACAAGGGAGAAGAATTAACCATCGCTCACTTTTCAGTTAAAGAGAGTAAAAGAAAAAACAAACAAAAATTTGTTTGGTCTATGTCACGAGTGCATATGAATGGCAGCTCTCTGCTTTGAACCCCGTTGTACACACTAAGACCTTGACTTTCCCTTCCACACTCTACTTCCTCTTCATTCGGTCCCCCAGCAGAGGTTTGCGCCTTCGTCTGCCCCTGACCCCTAGGGACAAGCCCTCCTTTGGAGGGAAGCAGAATTGCTGCAGGATGATTCCATACTGTAAAGAAATGCAATCTAAAACCATCAACGTATTCAGAATGTGGAATTTAGAAGCCTTGTCACTCCTGTATGAGCGAAAACAGTAATTGATCAGCAGCAACCTTCTCTTTAAACACACTAAAGGGAGTTGAGGAAGATGGCGGAAGGGTAAGACGCGGAGATCACCTTCCTCCCCACAGATACATCAGAAATACATCTACACGTGGAACTGCACCTATAGAACATAGGCAGAAGACCTCAGACCTCCCAAAAGGCAAGAAAGTCCCCACGTACCTGGGTAGGGCAAAAGAAAAAAGAAAAAAACAGAGACAAAAGAATAGGGATGGGACCTGCACCAGTGGGAGGCAGCTGTGAAGGAGGAAAAGTTTCCACACACTAGGAGGCCCCTTCGCGGGCGGAGACTGTGGGTGGCGGAGTGGGGGAGCGTCGGAGCCGCGGAGGAGAGCACAGCAACAGGGGTGCGGAGGGCAAAGCGGAGAGATTCCCGCACAGAGGATCAGGGCCGAACGGTACTCACCAGGCCGAGAGGCTCGTCTGCTCACCCGCCGGGGCGGGCGGGGCTGGGAGCTGAGGCTCGGGCTTCGGTCGGAGCGCAGGGAGAGGACTGGGGTTGGCGGCGTGAACACAGCCTGCAGGGGGTTAGTGCGCCACGGCTAGCCAGGAGGGAGTCCGGGGAAAAGTCTGTACCTGCCGAAGAGGCAAGAGACTTTTTCTTCCCTCTGTTTCCTGGTGCGCGAGGCGAGGGGATTAAGAGCGTTGCTTAAAGGAGCTCCAGAGATGGGCGTGAGCCGCTAAGGCTGCGGCTGCCACCAACAGGAAGCCTGTGTGTGAGCACAGGTCACTCTCCACACCTCCCCTCCCGGGAGCCTATGCACCCCGCCACTGCCAGGGTCCCGGGATCCAGGAACAACTTACCCGGAAGAACGCACTGGTGCGCCTCAGGCCGGTGCAACGTCACGCCGTCACGCCGCCTCTGCCGCCGCAGGCTCGCCCCGCACTCCGTGCCCCTCCCTCCCCCCCGGCCTGAGTGAGCCAGAGCCCACGAATCAGCGGCTCCTTTCTAACCCCGTCCTGTCTGAGCGAAGAACAGACGTCCTCCAGTAACCTACACACAGAGGCAGGTCCAAATCCAAAGCTGAGCCCCGGGAGCTGTGAGAACAAAGAAGAGAAAGGGAATCTCTCCCAGCGGCCTCAGGAGCCGTGGATTAACTCTCCACCATCAACTTGATATACCCTGCATCTGTGGAATACCTGAATGGACAATGAATCATCCCAAATTGAGGAGGTGGACTTTGGGAGCAATATATATTATTTTTTCCCCGTTTCCTTTTTTTGTGAGTGTGTATGTGTATGCTTCTGGGTGAGATTTTGTCTGTGTGGCTTTGCTTTCACCATTTGTCCTAGGGTTCTGTCTGTCCATTTTTTTGTTTTTTTCACTTAAAAAAATTTTTTTTTCTTAATAATTTTTTTATTTTAATAACTTTATTTTATTTTATCCTCTTTCCTTTCTTTTCTTTTCTTTTCTTTTCTTTTCTTTCTTTCTTTCTTTCTTCCTTCCTTCATTCCTTCCTTCCTGTCTTCCTTCCTTCTTTTTCTCCCTTTAATTCTGAGCCATGTGGATGACAGGCTCTTGGTGCTCCAGCCAGGAGTCAGTGCTGTGCCTCTGAGGTGGGAGAGCCAAGTTCAGGACACTGGTCCACAAGAGACCTCCCAGCTCCATGTAATATCAAACGGCAAAAATCTCCCAGAGATCTCCATCTCCACACCAAGACACAGCTTCACTCAATGACCAGCAAGCTACAGTGCTGGACACCCTATGCCAAACAACTAGCAAAACAGGAACACAACCCCACCCATTAGCAGAGAGGCTGCCTAAAATCATAATAAGGCCACAGACACGCCAAAACACACCACCAGACGTGGACCTGCCCACCAGAAAGACAAGATCCAGCCTCATCCACTAGAACAGAGGCAAGAGTCCCCTCCATCAGGAAGCCTACACAACCCACTGAACCAACCTTAGCCACTGGGGACAGACACCAAAAACAAGAGGAACTAAGAACCTGCAGCCTGCAAAAAGGAGACCCCAAACACAGTAAGATAAGCAAAATGAGAAGACAGAAAAACACACAGCAGATGAAGGAGCAAGGTTAAAACCAACCAGACCTAACAAATGAAGAGGAAATAGGCAGTCTATCTGAAAAAGAATTCAGAATAATGATAGTAAAGATGATCCAAAATCTAGGAAATATAATAGAGAAAATACAAGAAATGTTTAACAAGAACCTAGAAGAACTAAAGAGCAAACAAACAGTGATGAACAACACAATAAATGAAATTTAAAATTCTCTAGAAGGGACCAATAGTAGGATAACTGAGGCAGAAGAACGGATAAGTGACCTGGAAGATAAAATAGTGGAAATAACTACTGCAGAGCAGAATAAAGAAAAAAGAATGAAAAGAATCGAGGACAGTCTCAGAGACCTCTGGGACAACATTAAACGCACCAACATTAGAATTATAGGGGTCCCAGAAGAAGAAGAGAAAAAGAAAGGGACTGAGAATATATTTGAAGAGATTATAGTTGAAAACTTCCCTAATATGGGAAAGGAAATAGTTAATCAAGTCCAGGAAGCACAGAGAGTCCCATACAGGATAAATCCAAGGAGAAACAGGCCAAGACACATATTAATCAAACTATCAAAAATTAAATACAAAGAAAACATATTAAAAGCAACAAGGGAATAACAACAAATGATACACAAGGGAATCCCCAGAAGGTTAACAGCTGACCTTTCAGCAGAAACTCTGCAAGCCAGAAGGGACTGGCAGGACATATTTAAAGTGATGAAGGAGAAAACCTACAACCAAGATTACTCACCCAGCAAGGATCTTATTCAGATTTGATGAAGAAATTAAAAACTTCACAGACAAGCAAAAGCTGAGAGAGTTCAGCACCACCAAACCAGCTTTACAACAAATGCTAAAGGAACTACTCTAGGCAAGAAACACAAGACAAGGGAAAGACCTACAATAACAAATCCAAACCAATTAAGAAAATGTGAATAGGAGCATACATATCGATAATTACCTTAAATGTAAATGCATTAAATGCTCCCACCAAAAGACAGACTGGCTGAATGGATACAAAAACAAGACCCATATATATGCTGTCTACAAGAGACCCACTTCAGACCTAGAGACACATACAGACTGAAAGTGAGGGGATGGAAAAAGATATACCATGCAAATGGAAATCAAAAGAAAGATGGAGTAGCAAGTCTCATATCAGACAAAATAGACTTCAAAATAAAGACAATTACAAGAGACAAAGAAGGACACTACATAATGATCAAGGTATCGATCCAAGAAGAAGATATAACAATTGTAAATATTTATGCACCCAACATAGGAGCACCTCAATACATAAGGCAAATACTAACAGCCATAAAAGGGGAAATCGACAGTAACACAATCATAGTAGGGGACTTTAACACCCCACTTTCACCAACGGACAGATCATCCAAAATGAAAATATAAAAGGAAACACAAGCTTTAGATGATACATTAAACAAGATGGACTTAATTGATATTTATAGGACATTCTAATCAAAAACAGCAGAATACACATTTTTCTCAAGTGCTCATGGAACATTCTCCAGGATAGACCATATCTTGGGTCACAAATCAAGCCTTGGTAAATTTAAGAAATTTGAAATCGTATCAAGTATCTTTTCCGACCACAATGTTATGAGACTAGATATCAATTACAGGAAAAGATCTGTAAAAAATACAAACACATGGAGGCTAAACAATATACTACTTAGTAACCAAGTGATCACTGAAGAAATCAAAGAGGAAATCAAAAAATACCTAGAAACAAATGACAATTTAGACACGATGACCCAAAACCTATTGGTTGCAGCAAAAGCAGTTCTCAGAGGGAAGTTTATAGCAATACAATCCTACCTTAAGAAACAGGAAACATCTCAAATAAACAACCTATCCTTGCACCTAAAGCAATTAGAGAAAGAAGAACAAAAAACCCCAAAGTTAGCAGAAGGAAAGAAATCATAAAGATCAGATAAGAAATAAATGAAAAGGAAATGAAGGAAACAATAGCAAAGATCAATACAACTAAAAGCTGGTTCTTTGAGAAGATAAATAAAACTGATAAACCATTAGCCAGACTCATCAAGGAAAAAAGGGAGAAGACTCAAATCAATAGATTTAGAAATGAAAAAGGAGAAGTAACAACTGAGACTGCAGAAATACAAAGGATCATGAGAGATTACTACAAGCAACTCTATGCCAATAAAATGGACAACCCCGAAGAAATGGACAAATTCTTAGAAATGCACAACCTGCTGAGACTGAACCAGAAAGAAATAGAAAATATGAACAGACCTATCACAAGCACTGAAATTGAAACTGTGATTAAAAATCTTCCAACAAACAAAAGCCCAGGACCAGATGGCTTCACAGGCGAATTCTATCAAACATATAGAGAAGAGCTAACACCTATTCTTCTCAAACTCTTCCAAATATATAGCAGAGGGAGGAACACTCCCAAACTCATTCTATGAGGCCACCATCACCCTGATACCAAAACCAGACAAAGATGTCACAAAGAAAGAAAACTACAGGCCAATATCACTGATGAACATAGATGCAAAAATCCTCAACAAAATACTAGCAAACAGAATCCAACAGCACAATGAAAGGATCATACACCATGATCAAGTGGGGTTTATTTCAGGAATGCAAGGATTCTTCAATATACGTAAATCAATCAATGTGATACACCATATTAACAAGTTGAAGGAGAAAAACCATATGATCATCTCAATAGATGAAGAGAAAGCTTTCGACAAAATTCAACACCGATTTATGATAAAAACCCTGCAGAAAGTAGGTATAGAGGGAACTTTCCTCAACATAATAAAGGCCATATATGACAAACCCACAGCCAACATCATCCTCAATGGTGAAAAACTGAAAGCATTTCCACTAAGATCAGGAACAAGACAAGCTTGCCCACTCTCACCACTATTATTCAGCATAGTTTTGGAAGTTTGAGCCACAGCAATCAGAGAAGAGAAAGAAATAAAAGGAATCCAAATCGGAAAAGAAGAAGTAAAACTGTCACTGTTTACAGATGACATGATACTCTACACAGATAATCCTAAAGATGCAACCAGAAAACTACTAGAGCTAATCAATGAATTTGGTAAAGTAGCAGGATATAAAATTAATGCACAGAAATCTCTGGCATTCCTATACACTAAGGATGAAAAATCTGAAAGTGAAATTAAGAAAACACTCCCACTTACCATTGCAACAAAAAGAATAAAATATCTAGGAATAAACCTACCTAAGGAGACAAAAGACCTGTATTCAGAAAATTATAAGACACTGATGAAAGAAATTAAAGATGATACAAATGGAGAGATATACCATGTTCTTGGATTAGAAGAATGAATATTGTGAAAATGACTCTACTACCCAAAGCAATCTACAGATTCAGTGCAATCCCTATCAAACTACCACTGGCATTTTTCACAGAACTAGAACAAAAAATTTCACAATTTGTATGGAAACAAAAAAGACCACGCATAGCCAAAGCAATCTTGAGAACGAAAAATGGAGCTGGAGAAATCAGGCTCCTGGACTTCAGCCTATACTACAAAGCTACAGTAATCAAGACAGTATGGTACTGGCACAAAAACAGAAATATAGATCAATGGAACAGGATAGAAAACCCAGAGATAAACCCACGCACATATAGTCACCTTACCTTTGATAAAGGAGGCAAGAATATACAATGGAGAAAAGACAGCCTCTTCAATAAGGGGTGCTGGGAAAACTGGAAAGCTACATGTAAAAGTATGAGATTAGAACACTCCGTAGCACCATACACAAAAATAAACTCAAAATGGATTAAAGACCTAAATGTAAGGCCAGACACTATCAAACTCTTAGAGGAAAACATAGGCAGAACACTCTATGACATAAATCACAGCAAGATCCTTTCTGACCCACCTCCTAGAGAAATGGAAATAAAAACAAAAATAAACAAATGGGACCTAATGAAACTTCAAAGCTTTTGCACAGCAAAGGAAACCATAAACAAGACCAAAAGACAACCCTCAGAATGGGAGAAAATATTTGCAAAGGAAGCAACTGACAAAGGATTAATCTCCAAGATTTACAAGCAGCTCATGCAGCTCAATAACAACAAAAAAACCCCAAACAACCCAATCCAAAAATGGGCAGAAGACCTAAATAGACATTTCTCCAAAGAAAATATACAGATTGCCAACAAACACATGAAAGAATGCTCAACATCACTAATCATTAGAGAAATGCAAATCAAAACTACATTGAGGTATCACCTCACACCGGTCAGAATGGCCATCATCAGAAAATCTGCAAACAATAAATGCTGGAGAGGGTGTGGAGAAAAGGGAACCCTCTTGCACTGTTGGTGGGAATGTAAATTGATACAGCCACTATGGAGAACAGTATGGAGGTTCCTTAAAATACTAAAAATAGAACTACCATACGACCCAGCAATCCCACTACTGGGCATATACCCTGAGAAAACCATAATTCAAAAAGAGTCATGTACCACAGTGTTCATTGCAGCTCTATTTACAATAGCCAGGACATGGAAGCAACCTAAGTGTCCATCGACAGATGAATGGATAAACAAGATGTGGCACATATATACGATGGAATATTCCTCAGCCATAAAAAAAAACGAAATTGAGATATTTGTAGTGAGGTGGATGGACCTAGAGTCTGTCATACAGAGTGAAGTAAGTCAGAAAGAGAAAAACAAATACCGTATGCTAACACATATATTTGAAATCTAAGGGGAAAAAATGGTCATGAAGAACCTAGGGGTAAGATGGGAACAAAGACACAGTCCTACTAGAGAATGGACTTGAGGACATGGGGAGGGGGAAGGGTAAGCTGTGACAAAGTGAGAGAGTGGCATGGAAATATATACACTACCAAACGTAAAATAGATAGCTAGTGGGAAGCAGCCGCATAGCACAGGGAGATCAGCTCGGTGGTTTGTGACCACCTAGAGGGGTGGGATAGGGAGGGTGGGAGGGAGGGAGACGCAAGAGGGAAGAGATATGGGAACATATGTATATGTATAACTGATTCACTTTGTTATAAAGCAGAAACTAACACTCCATTGTAAAGCAATTATACTCCAATAAAGATGTTAAAAAATAAATAAATAAATAATAAAAAGCACTTCACACCCTAAAAGATACTCATCATTTTTATATGAACCAGCACTTTGGAGTTTCTAGCACTTGGTACCCATTATCCCATTGAGCCACCCAGAAGTCTAGGGAGATGGATTAGGAGAGTGAGACTGAGAGGTTTGGTACCTTCCCCATCGTCTCTTGGAGTCTGGGAGTTCATTGCTTCATCTGCCAGCCAAGCTGCTACTCTAATCAAATCACCCTTCAGATTTCTGTTTGCTTGACTTAAAACCTTCATTTCTCATAGGAATATTTTCCCCTGCCTTCAATCATCTCTGATGTGGGGTAGAAATGCAGCTATATTAAAGAATGATTCCATCAAATTCCGGAGCAGAAGCCTAGCGAGACATGAAGTGTTTCTGGTTGAGAGCTCCTCATCCTTCCGAGTTAGTGCCAAGTCCAAGAGGCTTCCTGTACCATCATCGAGGAGAAGAAATCTCCAAAAGAGTCCTCTGAGGTGACCAAGCTCCAGACTGTTCTGATCATTAGAGTTATCAGGTAGAACCATTGACTTCTCAGCAAGCAGCTCACGTTCAAGTTAAACAGATGGTGGATATGTTTGGAAATAGATCTTTCCAGGATTTTCCCCGCCACCAGATCCTAAGAGCCAAGCAGACAGCTGAGTCATTATCTCAT
Organism: Orcinus orca; assembly: GCF_937001465.1. NCBI lineage: Eukaryota > Metazoa > Chordata > Mammalia > Artiodactyla > Delphinidae > Orcinus > Orcinus orca. The sequence continues at coordinate 106,274,222 of NC_064564.1, read as the reverse complement.
CAACTTGGCCTGCATAGACTGCCAATCTGGGTAACTCAGGATTAGGATCCAAGTCATGTCTAATAGATCAGAGGGTCAAGAAAAGTCTGGAAGATATAGGGCATCAAAGATAATGAGGTTACCTATGTCAGGACACTTCAGACTTGGGACAGTGAGAGGGCAAGGATGTGTATTCCTAGTCTGCTATGAGGATTTCACCTTTTGTTCTGTTTTGTTTGCCTGATGGACGGAGAGAAATGGCAGGGTTTGCCTCAGGATCAGCTCATGAGAGCACCATGGAGATTCAGGGAGCTACCCAGTAATATCTCATCCTCTTTTGTTTTTATTTATCTATCATGATCCTGCTTCCCTCTCAAACAGATGCAGCCCAGATTTCTCCCTGACCCACTGCATTTCATAGAATATGTTCTTCCGTGGGGTCCCAGCATTTCTAATACCCAAATAGGATCAGTTCTCAGGAACAGATTTTGTCCAAAAAATCAGAGTAGGAAAAGCTTTTACAAATATTTGGTGTAGGGAGGGCATCCATATCTCAGAGTTACCAGGACAAAGTTTACATCTGTTGTCCTGGTGTGATTATTACTAGCATCCCCTTTCACTCTCAAAAGTGTCCCAGTTAGAATCATAAATTCTGGGTCACTGTATTGATAGGGAAACGTGAGTGCAGAGAAGGTTAAGTGTCCTGCTCAAGTTACAGGGTGGGGTGGTAATGGAGCTGGGGTGGGGACCAGCTCTCCCTCCCAGACCAAGGCTGTCCCCTGCACCCTTCCTTAGGCATTCATTTATTTACGTATCACCTCATTCCAGAGAGGATTTGAGGCAGTCACTCCCCGACAAAGTTTAATACCTTGTCATTACCATTTACCACCTTCGAATCATAGAAGTTTAGAGCTTCCCCTCATAAAACCAACTTGGAAATGTGGTAAGCTTGTATATCAGCAACATACATTAATTCCGACCTCTCTGGGGATTTAAAAGTTTTTCCGGAGAAGTCATTCTTTATTCTGGAGTTTTACAATGACTTTGGTCAGAAGCAATAATGCTCTTAGCAGGATTCTAGGTGTTGGAAGGTGATTCAGATGGATCTGAAACACCAGTTAGGAGCACAAGATAGGGAATTGGAATTTTCTCAGGTAAATCCCAGCCTTACCATTTATGAGGTGTGTTCCCTGGAGCAAGTTTCATTACCTTTCTGAGCCTTGACTTTGCTGTCTGTAGAATGGGGTGTCTAATAACAGCCAGGTTCTAGGAGTTAAATATTTTGTAAGATTATCTCTTTTAATCCTTACAGCAACCCAGTGAGAGAGACACCATTAGGATCCCAAGTTTATAGACAAGCGAACCGAGGTTCAGACTGGTTAAGTAACTTGCTCAAAGTCACACAGCAAGAAGGTGGCAGAGGCGGGATTAAATCCAGGTAGTTGTGCCTAGGGCCATTGATGTTCATTCTCACCCACAGGGTTATACTGAACTGGTTACTCTGAAATGACACCAGCAACAATTATGACTAGTGTTTATTGAACACTTACTATGCACTATGCTAATCACTTTATATGCACTAACCTATGTAATCCTCACACTAAATCTATGAGACATCTGTCTTCTAGTGTATGATAGGTACTCAATACAGAGAAATTCTTTTGATCTTGCCTACATTTTCCATTTATAGGGGGAAACTGAGGCCCAGAGCAGGCAAGTGATCTAATTTCCCAAAATTATACAGTAAGGAATCAAACCGGGGATCAGAAGCCAGTTCTTAGCTCCACCAGGGTGACACTAGGGTGACAGCTGAGAGCTGGTCTCAGTGGGAGATGGGTGACAGACGGGTCCCAGGAGGTGACGTGGCCTCCCCTTCCAGCCTTCTTTGGCACCCATCACCCCTCCCAGGGGCCCCACCCCTCCCCCTCGTGCCCTCTCTTTCTGGCCATTCCTGGGCTCCCTAGCTCCCCAGGCAGACCACACACCTCCACATCTCCAGCCTCAGCTCACTCTGTGCTCTCAGCTTGGAGTGCCATTTCTGGTTTCGTTCCCATGGGGAACTCTTGTTCTTCCTTCCAGAGTCAACATCTGCAAAACCTTTTCTGACTCATTGCTGCTCCTGCCTTTCCACCCCAGGCAGAATGAATACCTCCTTTGTACAACTCTGCGGTAACAATATCCCACTTAGAGCAAAGTGGTTAAGCCAGGTGTGAGTCTGGTTCTCTCTCACTGGATGAGACATTTAACTGCTCTGTGCCTCAGTTTTCTCATCCGTGTAAAGGGGACACTAGTAGTGTCTTCCTTCTTCGGTTTTATGAGGATTTAAGGAAACACTCTGTTTAAAGTGCCTGGAACATAGTAAATGCACAAGAAGCTGGAGAGGCTGTTGCTAGTTTCCGTGTCCATCTCATCGACCAGACAGTGAACTCATGCTAGGCTAGAGAATAAACCTTTTCCCCCTTTGTCCTCAGTATTTAATATTATGCCAACCTAGCACATGGAAACTACCTGTGAAGGTGAATATGGATTTGATTTCCACCCAGAAGTGTCTGCCTCTCAACTGCTAATGGGGCTGGTACAGCATGTCTTTCCCAGGGGAACCGAATAGATAACATTCATTCATTCATATATTCATCCACTGATTCAGTACATATTCATTGAGTGTCTACTATTTGCCTGACACTCTTCTAGGCCCTGAGGATACAGTGGTGGCAAACAAGACCACTGAGGTCCTGCTCTTAAGCTTATGGTCTGTTGAGAGAAAGCAGACATAAACACCCATATATCTGTCAGCCAAACCACCTCCAAAAGTTAATGACTTAAACTGACACCCATTTATTTAGCTCACAGTTCTCTGGGTTGGCTGGGCAGCTCTGGTCTACGCATGCTCAGCTGACCTCTGCTGAGCTTGCTTATACATCTGCAATCAGCTGGCTGGCTGGCTGGCAGCTGGATGAGCCAGTACAGCACCACACGTGTCTGACAATTTGCAGGATGTTCCCTGGGAGTAGAGGTGACGGCTCCAAACGTCTCTCACCCTCCAGCAGGCTAGCCCGGCTTCTAGGGATCACGTGGTCTCCAAGGCAGCAAGAAAGGGCAAGCTCCGACGTGCAGACGCTGTTTAAATCTCTGTTGCATCATGTCTGCTGTTGTCCTTTGGCCAAAGAAAGTCTTATGGCCAAACTCAGCATCCTTGTGGCAAGGGACTACCAGTGCCTTGGATGCAGGCAGGGTACATTGATCCAGTCTATTCCCTACTCAGTGGCCAGAGTAACTTACAAACCACAAAGCTTATTTGTCACCCTTCCTCTTAAAACCCTTCGGTAGCTCCCTTGTTCTGAGAATAAAAACCAAGAGCCTTACCGTGGCTGCAAGACCCTGCATGACCTTACCCTGCCTGCATCACCAGGCGTTCTCCCTTCCCAGTCATTCTCTGGCCATCCAGGAACCCTGATGTCCCGCCAGCTCTTAAAACACTGGTTCTCCCTCTGGCCCCTGGGCTTTGCTCATGCTGTTCCGTTAACCTGGAGGACTTTTCCTCCTTCCTCACCTGGCTGACCCCTATTCATCATCCTTCAGGTCCCAGAGATAATGCCCCCTCTTGGGAAGTCTCCCTGACCCTGACTGGGTCAAGTCCTAGTTCCAGGCTTTCCTAGTCCCATACACTTTTCCTCTGGAACAGATGCTCCAGGTTATCATTATGAACGTGGGTGTTTATTTGGTCACGTCTATCTCCTTCACTAGACTTTAAGCTCCAGGGGTGACGTGGTACCTGTTTTGCTTGTCCTGGAATCCCTGGCACCTAGCCCAGGACGCAGCACACAGTAGGTGCTCACTTAATGGCATTTAGTGACGAACACTTAAGCACCTCACACATCGACTCTCTCATCTCTTCTCGCCTCTCCTCCATGCTTGGGTGGAATTTGTCAGCAAGAGAGCCGAGAATTTGTCCTGAATTTTAAATAACATTTGATTCCAAAACGGGGAGATTTAGCAGACAAAGCTCTTTCCTTCATCTTTTTTTTTCTCTTTTTTTAAACTAAGGCTGAGATACTGCTCACCCTCTGGGGACACTTCCACCCTCCCCCCGGCGTCCCCCACCCCCACCCCGCCGCCAAATGGGCACTGTGAACTGCGCGCTCGGAAATCTCGTGAAAAGGGCAGGGTATTGGAATTTGAGACAAAGGGAAGAAAAATGAGCTGGCTTGAAAAGTCTGCCGGTATCGTAATGAGCGAGATTATTCTGGGAAATGCAGGAGTCTGCTGTAAAGGCCCTGCTAAGAGGCAGTTTATAACCGTCCTCGGGTCAGACACACAGCCCACGCACACACACACACAGACATGGCCACGCGGCCAGCCCGCGGTCAGAGGCCTCGCTCCAAGATCGGTAGGAAGTCTCAGCGTGGCTGGGGCCTCCTCTGATGGGAGAAGGGGCAAGAGGGCTAATTCCTGAGTTGAGGTTACCTGGAGTCACCTGGTACCACCATATTCAAGAATTGGGCTCTAGTTTTCCTGCAGCTCAAACACTTCCAATCCCTGAGCCTACCTCGTGGGAAACAGGGGGGAGCAACTCCATGAAACCTGTGTCCACTGGACTCAGCCTGGAGACTTCGGTCTGAGTTTCAGCTCTGCTGCCAACATGCTGTGTGCTCTTGGGCATGCCTTTCTTCCTGCCTCAGTTTCTTCACCTTTAATAATACTTTTATTTTTATCTTCATATTTATGGAATACTAAACTGTATGTCAGTGTTATGGACTGAATATTTGGGTCCCACCAAAATTCACATGTTGAAGCTCTGACCCCCGGTGTAGCTGTATTTGGAGGTGGGGTCTCTAAGGAAGTCATTGTGGTTAAGTGAGGTGGGAAGAATGGGGTCCTGATCTGATAGGATTAGTGCCCTTATAAAAAGAGAGGGCAGAGTTCACTCTCTCCCTGTCATGTGAGGATAGAAGGGAGAAGGTGGCCATCTGCAAGCCAGGAAGAAAATTCTCACCAGGGCCTGATCCTGCTGAGGCCCTGATATCAGACCTCCACCTTCCAGAACCGTGGGAAATAAATTTCTGTCGCTTAAACCCTCCGGTCTGTGGTATCTTGTTCCAGCAGCCTGAGCAGACCGATCCAGCCAGGAGCAAGTGCTTTGAACTTGCTTCATCCTCACCACAACGTTAATGGTAAACATTCTTTTCATTTACAAACACAAACACTGAAGCTCAGAGAGGTTGAAATGGTTGTCCTGGGTGTCATAGCAAGTAAGTGGGAGAGTGCCAGGACTCAAACCCAGGGCTGTATGTCTCCAAAGCCATGGATTGACGGGCAGGCTGTGGGTCCTCTGGTCGGGAGTCCTGACTCATCCTCACGGCTCAGCTTCCTGTCCAAACTGAAGCAGAGAAATGGGGACCCTCAGGCACATACCTGGTTCTCATTTAGACCCTGGATAGCTCCCTGGATTATTTCCACGGTCTGGAGATCATACTGTCTGTGGATATTTGTCTTATCCCTGTCTTACATATAAGAAAACAGAGGCTCAGAAAAGCAAAGTGAGTTCCTTCAAGGTTTCTTAGGAGAACCATGATTCAAACTATGTTGGTCTCATCCCAACACCTGTCCTGTATAATCCACACACTGTGCTGTAGAATTACGTGAGGGTTGAGCTAGGGGTTGTCCAAGGTCCTCCCGGTGACATATATGAGACTGTGAGCACAATGGACTTAACAGTCTAGAACAAGGCTGGACTCTTGGAAATGATGTGGCATCTTCTAGACTCTAGACTAGGGTGAGGCAAGTGAGGCACTCACCCCAGGAGCAAAATTATGGGGACACCCAACACCTCAGTAATGAAGACAAGTAATGTTTAATTCAATATATTTTTTTAAAAAACCAAAGTTAATGCGAAAACCATCCAGATGGTTGAAGACAGAATCAGACACCATACTTGTAAAACTCATCTCCCTGCCTCTCCCGGCCCTACCCTGCACAGGAGGAAGCCTTTTACTTTGAGGTCTGGTTGCTGATCATGGACTCCTATGGTCTGCAGTGGGAGGGGGTTCCCTGCAGCTATGACCAGAGCACGGACAGCCTGGCTGCAGAGGACTGGTCTACGGCTGGGCATTGCATAGACCATCATTAGAGGGCAATGGCAAGGAATGAGAAAACATGGAGCTTGGAGACCAAGTGTCACTCAATTTATACATTTCTTCCTTGGGAAAAATGGATGGATGGGCAAAGATGGCCAGCCTATGGATCTCCTTGGAACATTATGTAAGTGCCCCAGGCCATTAGGGGGAGCCGTACCCCAATGTTTTTTTTAACTTCTTAGGGATTTCAGTTCACCTGAGAGGGTTGTAAAAATGTTGAATTTGTTACCTAGAAAAAAAAAAAAACCCACACTTGACACTTGTTCATGCAAACCAAATTTGCATGAAAGTTCCAGAAATTCAAGGATACCCTGGACCCCAGTAATGAAATTCCAATAACCCCCATTGAAGGAGCTTTAGTGACATAGATAAGCACACTGTATTTGGACAGAGAAAATCAGAATTCACCAGTTATAATCCAAGCAAGCCTCTTTACTCCCTGAGCCTGTTTCCTCAGCTGGTAAATGGAGGTGTTAGCAATACACCTCGCTGGTAAAATGTTGTGAGGCTCAAACAAGTAAATGAAAGTGAAAGTGCCTTGTAAGCTCTAAAGTGTTTTCTTCGCAGTGGGCTGTCAGTTGGAATGTCATTGTTATCTCTGCTGGTCTTTGAAAACTTGGCCGGCCAGGGAATCTACTGCCCAGGGAGGCACGGGGCAGCTTCTATTCTGATGGGTAAGGGGAGCCGGGCCTTACTCGGTCCCAGGGCTTGGTCCCCCTTTGCCTGTTCCTGTCCCCCTTCACCAAGCACCCAGAGCCCCTTGGTGAGCTCTTTCATGCAAACATGCACCTCTCTCTGCAGATTAGTCACAGTAGCGGATAAAGAGGGTTGAGTGACTGAGTGAGGCCACAGATGAGCTCCCATTAGTGAAGGCTGCGTGTCTCTGGTGGAAGGGGCTGGTAAATAGTCGGACTTATCTCTCTCCTCAGCATTTAGCTGATTTCCATAATGAGCTCCATTGAACTGCAAGGCCCCAGAGGTGTCCCCAGGCTTCTGAAATGCACTGTGTTCTGTAAATCTGATTTCTGGAGAGGTGAACACTTGTGTTAACAAAGGGAAAGAACACATCGATGCCAGGCTGTAGCATCTGGGGACACTGAGGCACCTGGAGACTAGTCTGACTCTGGTGGGGACGATGTGGCTGTGGGACTCTGCAGGGCCTCCCCCCCCCCCGCCCTCGCCGGGCACAAGATGAGAGGAGCTGAGCTGAGTGCCTGCAGGTGTTTGCCAGCCAGACGTGGGTCACAGGTCTGACAAGCCTGGACTCTGTCGACTTCTATGCTTTTTTTCAAGGGCAATTGACATAAAGAAGACAAAGTGTCCCAATTCCTCCTGCATCAGAAACTCATGTTATAGCCAACTTAACTACAGTTAAGCAGGATAGGGCTGGCTTACAAACTAAGGGCAAAGACCATTTGTCCTAGTCATTTATCCTTCCTTCCTTCCTTCCTTCCTTTCTTCCGTCATTCCTCCCTTCCTTTCTTCTTTCTATCATTCAACAAATAACTATTTGGGGCCTACAATGTGCCAGACACTGTGATATGTACTAAGGATAGCAGATCTGGACCCTGGTCTCACAGAATTTACAGTCTGGTGGGAGAGATGGAAATTAATAAAATCATCAAATAAACAAAGGTAAAATTGCCACTTTGAGAAGAGCTATAAAGAAGAGATATTTGATAAAATGAGAGCCTCTAATAGGAAAGAATGGCATAATTAAGGAACACTTCCATGAAGAAGAAATGATTGAGTTTTGAGCTCTGAAGGAGATATTTAAATGGAGAAGGAAGAGGCTTCTGGGAAGAGGCACCAGCTTGAGTAAAGACCCTGTGGCTGGAGGGAGGATGGTTAGTGTATTAGTCAGATAAGGCTAGTGTTTGCTTCAGTAACAAAGAGCCACCAAATATTACAAGCTGAAAGTAATGAAGATTTATTTCTTACTTGTGCTACGTGTCCATCATTAGTTAGCATAGGAGTTCTGTCTCAAATCATGCCCAGGCTGATGGAGCTGCCTTTATTGGGAAGTTTGCAAATTGCTGTGAAGAAGCAGGACCAGAAATACTTGGTAAGCAGCCAGGATGACTCTACAACTGATACAATGAAAGGAAATCAGGTCATTGCGACAGAGTTGCAGGAACAAGGGGAGGTATGATGCGAGCTGATGCTGGAGAGGCAGACAGAGGTGGGATCCTGTAAATTTCACAGGCCATTGTCAGGAATTGGATTATTATACTCAGAGCAAAGGGCAGCTGTTGAAATTTTGTGAGCACAGAGATCACAGGAAGAGGAAACTACCAGCATTCTCATTTTACAGATGATGATGTTGATACTGATAGTAACCAATTACTGATATCCGCCCTGCACCAGGCACTCATTACTTTCTCTGCAGTATCTGAGATATTTACTAGCTTTATCCTTGTTTAACAAGGAGGAGACAGAGACCTAAAGAAGGAAAACAACTTCACTCAAAGTCACAGCTACTAAGTGGTATATGCACTTCCCAATCCATCATCTAGTCTGAGACAAAGTCAGGCAACACTAAGGCTGCTGAGGCTGGAGGTTATTGGAGGAAGAACAGGCCTCCAGACAGAGCACAGTTAATAGCGGGCATGGGGGAATGGGAGAGGGAGGTGGCACACAGGGCAGCCATGTGCCCTGCCTGTCTTGGTAACGGCTGTATCACCAGTTCAGGTACAGTGGATGGTACCGGAAAGACACTTTATACGTATGCAAGGGAAGGATGGAAGGATGCGGGGAGAGAAGAAAGAATGGATGTTTGGATGGATAAACAGAGGTAGGCAGCACCAGGAAAGCTGAGGAGCAGATGGCAGCCTCCCAATCTCAGGACTGTGTTTCACGGACGGCGTCTCAGTTTTGCAGACAGGACATGGGAGCTGAGAAGAACAAGAGGCGGTTTGCATGTTAGGTGCAAAAGGGAAACCAGTCTGAACAGGCCTACGATTTGGAGTGTCTCATGTGTGCTAGGTATTTCAAAACATTATCTTGTTTAATCTGTGAGTTAGAGGCCCAGAGGGTAAAAAAAGGCCTGCATTCGCTAGGAATACCAGGATGAGATTTTGTGTCCCCGAGAGTCGCTGAATGATCAAATTTTTACACCATTAAAAATCTAAATGCAGGAGAGAGGAAGCTTCAGCTCCATTCTCTGAGGTCATGCTCAGTGCAGCTCATGCAAATGAATCAACAAACAAAGCGCTCATCAAAGAGCCGCCGCTGACATTTTTGGGAGCCTTGTATCTCTCACATCTTATTTTAGTTGCTATGGGGTTATTGTTCCATAACACCCTTCTGGAATACACACTTTGACATCCTGTGTGATTTCTATCTCTGGCAGAAAAGTAACAACAAAGTGTGTCATAGGCGTGCAGTCTCTTTGTTAATCAACATGTTGCTTTAGGAGAGACGTCCTTCATGCTTCTTGCCCCGGTTTTCACTGCTGCCAGGGAAAAACTCATTCAGATTCCCTGGGCTGTTGTAAAACACAAGAAGGCTGAAAGGGAAAGGAAGAAGGTCTTGGCATTTTCTTTTCTCATTACCCACTTCACCCAGTGTACTTCTAAGTCTTGCCAAATCTTTCCCAGCAGCACTCAGCCCAGTACTACGGCTCAGCGGATACTACGGCTCGCAGTATCCGGTGGTACCCCAGCTACCAGCATCTCCCTCATCCATAGGTTTATTTGCCTATTTATACATCCAGTCACTCAGTTATACACTTATTAAGTGCCTAGTATGTATCAAGCACACTGCGAGTGCCAGGTTCCCCTTTACAAATTCCTTCTGTGTTCTGTGTGCAGAGTCATCTTTTTAAACATGCTTTCCATTATGGCTTTGCTGAGCTCAGGACCTGCAATGACACCTTTCTGCTCGCTGGCGTCCGGGCGCCCCTGCAATTCTATCCCCCATGCCTGCAATCCTGTCTTCTGCTTAGGCTGCTCTCCACTTCTGTGCCTGCCTTGCCCTTCCCGTCTCTGCGTCTTTACTCATGAGACTACCCTCTGTCCAGTTCACCATTTAAATCCGACCAGGCCTTTGAGACCTGAGTCCATTCTTCGTTTTCTTCATAAAACTCTTTCTACCCACCAGACCCGCTCTCCTTCCTGTGACCCCTGATGGCAATGATTTTTGCTTATCACCAGAGATTCAGTTACTTTCTCCTGGAGTGTTAGTCTGATTTATGAACTAGAGGGAAGCACTGTGAGGTGGAAAACTAGACTCTACCCTTTTTTTTTATTTCATTCATTCGTGGTGTAGTGGAAAGAACTCTGCTTTCAGAGCTTGAGAATGTGGGTAGTATTTGGCTTTTTAAAATTTACTAGCTGGGGAAAACTGGGTAAGTTCTCAGAGTCTGGTTTTTTCTTCTGGAAAACCAAAATAGTAATACTCATCTCAAAGCCTGCGGGACTGCCCATGAGTTGGTTAAAAGAATCTGGAACATAGTAGGTGTTTATTTCATGTCAGCTACTCTGGAATACATCTTTACTATGAGCATTTACTATGTGCCAGGTTCTGTGTGGTGTCGGCTTCCAATCTTGCCATCAGGAAACCTATGGTCATGTGGGGACAATGACACAGGCAAAAAGAAGATTAAATGAGATGTTGAATGGAAAATGCTTAGCACAGTACATGTATCCATTGAGGACTCAGTCAGTGACATTATGACCTACTGATGTGCATTTATTCCTGTATATCATTGAACATAAAGCACGTGTGAGAAAGTATGGCTTGATGATGAGTCATAAATGGTTGCTTTTTAATCATATCATGGTATTGAGTTGGAGCTGATTTTGAAATGTAAAGCCTGTTACTGCATATTTGCACCTTTGTGCTGTTAACGGACAGAAATGGTGTGGGTGAGAGAACAGGTTGCTGAATAAAAGTACAATGCCTCCTAGGAGCAGGGTTTAGATGACAAAGGAATTGAGGGTTACTGACAGGAAGTGCCTGTGGGAAGGAGGGAGCTGGCACCTTGTGCCCTAAGACTGTGTTTGTGGAGAGTTTTTCTCTCCGGGGCATCTTGCAATCAGAATGGGCTTCCAGAGGCAAAGCATTTGAGTGTTCCATAGAATGGGCACCAGAGTCCCGGGTGAAGCCACGCAGTTCCCAGTGACCCACAACTACCCACTGATCACCAGGAGGAAACTGAAGCAGTAGACGGACCCAGCAGAGTAATCTGCACTTCTGTGAACTTCCATTTCTCATCTGTAGCGTTGGGGCAAACTCATCCACCCAAATTGTTACACAACTCAAAGAACGCTGAGCAAGTGAAATGGTTTTGTAGACTATTGAGATTATGGGTAAGCTAGCTGTTATTATTTTTTTTAAAGGGATGGGGGAAATAGTTGAAATCATATATCTGATAAGAATTTAATGTTCGGAATATATAAAGAACTCCTAAAACTCAACAACAAAAAGACAAAAGAGGGCTTCCCTGGTGGCGCAGTGGTTGAGAGTCCGCCTGCCGATGCAGGCGACACGGGTTCGTGCCCCGGTCCGGGAAGATCCCACATGCCGCGGAGCGGCTGGGCCCGTGAGCCATGGCCGCTGAGCCTGCGCATCCGGAGCCTGTGCTCCACAACGGGAGAGGCCACAACAGTGAGAGGCCCGCGTACCGAAAAAAAAAAAGACAAAAGAAAGTTTTAAAGAGGCAAAGAACTTGAACAGACCTTTCTCTACAGAAGATATACAAGTGGCCAATAAGCACATAAAAAGATGCTTAACTTCATTAGTCATTGGGGAAATGCAAATCAAAACCACAATGAGGCATCACTTTTTATCTACTCAGATGGCTATAATGAACAAACAAATAAACAAACAAACAGACAAAACCCGAGAAAATAACAAGTGGTGTGGATGTGGAGAAGTTGCAACACTCACACTTTGGTGGTGAGAATGTAAATGGCGCAGCCACTGTGGAAAAAGGTTTGGCAGTTCCCTAAAAAACTACACAGAGGGGCTTCCCTGGTGACGCAGTGGTTGAGAATCTGCCAATGCAGGGGACACGGGTTCGAGCCCTGGTCTGGGAAGATCCCACATGCCGCGGAGCAACTGGGCCCGTGAGCCACAATTACTGAGCCTGCGCGTCCGGAGCCTGTGCGCCGCAACAAGAGAGGCCGCGACAGTGAGAGGCCCGCGCACCGCGATGAAGAGTGGCCCCCGCTCGCCGCAACTAGAGAAAGCCCTCGCACAGAAACGAAGACCCAACACGGCCATAGACAAATAAATTAAATATAATCCAAAAAAAACTACACAGAGAATTGCCCTATGATCTGGCAATTCCACTCCTAGGTATACACTCAAGAGAAGTGGACACATATGTTCACACGAAAACCTGTACACTAATATCCACAGCAGCATTATTCATAATAGCCAAAACAGGAAAACAACCCAAATGCCCAACAAAGGATCAATGAATAAACAAAACGTGTTTTACACAGGTACTATTATTCAGCTGTAAATAGGAATAAAATCTGATAATCGCTACAACATGTATGAACCTTGAAAACATTATGCTGAGTGAAAGAAGCCGGATGGAAAATGATGAATACTGTCCGATTTCACTTCCATGAAATATCCAATATCTACACACAGCAAACACTCAATAAATGGCAGCTATCATTACCAAGAGCCTCACTATTACTATGTAAAATAGTTTACAGCCGTCGTCCTAGACTAATAACCATTGAAGTAGACAGAGCAGATATTAATGATTAGTGAAATGGGAAATTAATGAATTTTAAAGATTAATCAGGACCTGATATGTTCAAGACAGGAGGAGACACTGTAAAGTTGAAAAAGGAGTGATCCTGCCGGGGCTGGAGGGAAGAGGAACGAAGAGTGACTGCTTAATGGGTACGGGTTTCCTTTTGGGGTGATGAAAAAGTTCTGCAACTAGGGCTTCCCTGGTTGAGAGTGGTTGAGAGTCCGCCTGCCGATGCAGGGGACGCGGGTTCGTGCCCCGGTCCGGGAAGATCCCACATGCCGCAGAGCGGCTGGGCCCGTGAGCCATGGCCGCTGAGCCTGCGCGTTTGGAGCCTGTGCTCCGCAACGGGAGAGGCCACAACAGTGAGAGGCCTGCGTACCGCACACACACAAAAAATGTCCTGCAACTAGATGGTAGTGATGGTCGCACAACATTGTGATTGTACTTAATGCCACTGAACTGCACACTTTAAAAGGGTTAAAATATTTAATTTAAAATATTAAATTTCCTGTTTTGCCACAGTTAACAACACCAATAACGGATCAGGCAGGTTCCATGTTCTCCAGGAGCTCACAAAGGCAGAGGAAGCAATCCACAGAGAGGCTGTGAGATTTCAGAAGAGGGAGGGACCATTAGTTCCACGTTGTGTCTGAAGGAAAGAGGCGCAGGACTCTGAATAAGCTTCCAGGACTAACAGCGGGTGAGGGAAGGGACTGCAGCTGGGACCAGCATCTCTTAGGCGTGGGCGGTTCCTCTTGCCCATGTGAAAGCGAGTTCTAAGAGATGAGCAACTCCACAAGGAAAAATGCAAGCCTGCCTGCTTCCCCCACTCTGCCATGGTCCCCGCTTTGTGGGGTAATGGAATTGATGGTGTGTATGTGCCTGGAGAGGGAGGTGGTGATGGGTTGCTTGGGTGCAATTGTATATTTTAAAGTTTGTGGAAAGTATACCATGAGCTTTTCTCCCCACCCTCATTTAATATTCCACAAACACTCACCACATAAACAACATGTCTCTTCTCAACCCTTATTATCATTCCCAGAACCACTTGCAGGCTTTCAGAAACCCATTATTATAATTATAATCAAGAATCTTAGGACAGAGCCATTTGTGCCAAAAATACATTTACACTTGGAATTGTTTGCTGAGGAATGAGAGTGAGAGATGTCATTTTACAGCTCTGGAAACTACTGGCAGGAACTCCTACGCCATTCAATTTTTTTTCCTCCGTTTAATTTCTTAATTTAAATTTTTGTTGTCAAATTCCTAATATTTGCTTTTGTCTCTTTGTTGTTTTTTTTTTTTTTTACCCCCCTTGGGTCTTATTTTCCAAGGCCTAAAGAACGCACTTGCTATCTTCATCTTCTTGGCTTTACAATAAGGAACAGCTACAGGCAAAGGCAAAAGGGGCTGATTTCAAAAGTATCAGCGGGGTCTCCCAGAACCCCATCACCCACCAGAAATAAGTGCCTACACCCCTGATTCTTTTATAGTAGAACAAAGCCTTTCATTCCGTAATTAGAGATAAATTGATGTAGAATTACTTTAATTTGGTTCCCATTTATTTAGGTTTTTTTTTTTTTTTTTTTTTTTTTGGTCTGTAGGCATATATAGATGAATCAAACATAGCTCTTGTCCTCAGAAAGAACATGGTTCATTATGGGACACAGACTGTGAATAAATATTCGTGATGGGAGGTAGGATATAATGAGAACCGCAGAAAATGGAAAAAACAAAGCAAAACAAACAAAACAAATCATGTGTTGTGGAATGAGAGGACAGGATGAGTTCTGAGTCTAGATTTGATGGAAAAGAGAACAAAGAAGTGGGCTCTTTTATTATTATGTGTCAACGCGTTGTTACTACTTGGTCGGATCTAACATCAGATCAAGGCCTTATATTTACCAACAGGGTCACTGTTGGACCCTGTTGGAGTTAGATAACTGTTGGACCCTGTTGGAGTTAGATAACCTCTCAGAGTCGGGGACATAATAATATCTACCTCATAGTTCTAAATCCTGAGAGGTATAGTTATAATTTGCCTAAAGTCTCACCAATTGCACAGCCAGTGGGAGTCCAAAGGTCTTCTGTGTGCGGAGGTCAGTTTCTCCAGGAAGCAGATTCTGAGACAGAGTTTAGCATGTGGGATGTTTGTTAGGACATCCTATAAGGCCAGGGAAGGAAGGAGGACTGGGCAGAGAGAGAGACTGAGCTATGGAGCAGCCCCAGTGGCAGCCTCAGCTGACCCCTGGCCAGTTCTGCAGCTAAAGGAGCTCTCAGTTGTCCCACCTGGACCCAGACAGTTTGGCCTTTATACTCCTGACTCCATCAGTCCTCAGATGTTAGCCTCCCAGGCAGGGCATGGCCTTGGACCAGTGGACTCCACAGCTGGGACAGTCCCTGCAGGGGCTGTCCCAGCAGCTGAGGCAATAAGTCCTTCCCTGAAGGCACACCCAGGCCATGCACCTCCAAACCCATCACACTGGTAGACCAGCAAACTTACTTTCATAATGTGAGACTTGCTTTTTAGTCTTACTTCCAAAAGTACACTTATTTTCCTAGGACCTCTCTGATTCCCGAGCTCCTGGTTTCATATTGGGGTTGCCTTTTCGCAGGATTCCCTGGGAAATACACATTCATAAAATATGCAGTAAAGTCAATAGATTTTACGGATGGCCTGGAAATCTAGTGAAAGGGTCACACTACCCAACATGGGCTTTTACCACTTACCGGTACCTTCCCCTCACTCTGCCTCCCCTTCTGTTCTCTGTCTGATGCACAGCAATGCAGCAGGTAACTTTTGTGTCTGGAGCAAGCCTTGCACGTAAAGATTAATCCCAGGGCTTCCCTGGTGGTGCAGTGGTTGAGAGTCCGCCTGTCAATGCAGGGGACACGGGTTCATGCCCCGGTCCGGGAAGATTCCACATGCCGTGGAGCGGTTAGGCCCGTGAGCCATGGCCGCTGAGCCTGCGCGTCCGGGAGCCTGTGCTCCGCAACGGGAGAGGCCACAACAGTGAGAGGCCCGCGTACCGCAAAAAAAAAAAAAGATTTATCCCAAATGCAATGCCACCAGTACTCCAGAATCTGGGAGGGTAAACTTTTCTCTTCTGCTACACAGATAAACCTTTAAGCACACAGTACATATCAGTTATGACCATGATTTATTACTATGAACCTCTGTTATACAGGGTCGGACTCACCCAGAGATGGGGCATCTCAGCCCCTCTTCCTGTATCTTTTGTCCTCTTGCTTTTTCCCTTCTAGCATCCTGCTAGTCTCCTATGAATCCATGGTCCCTAGAATCTGTAAATTGAAGCCAGTGTAGTTTGATTTAGTGACATGCGCACTGGAGTTAGATCCAGGACACCTGGGGTTGACTCTCCCTCGGTCCCTCTTATGCTTTTCTTTGATCTCTCAGTAGCTTCTGCTTATTCACTTTGAAAGGGGGATGATAATGCCGCTTCACAGTGTTGTTCTGAAGACAAAGTCATCAAAGTGATTCATTCATTCACTGATTCACTCATTCACCCTTTCTTCAGTCAACAGTTATCAAACACCTACGGGTGCCAGTACTGAGGATACAGTAGTGACTAGGACATATACATTCGTGTCTCTATGGAGAGTTCATGCTATGGAGGCAGGAAGACAAGCAAATAATTAATTCATGACCACAGGTTGCAAGCAATGCTGTTAACAAAAAAAAAAAGTGAGCAGGGCACAACAATAGAGAAAAACATAAGAACAGCATAGATGGTAAGGTCAGAAAAGGGCTGTTTAAGGGGATAATTGCGCTTTTAGGGGGCAATGTGTGCAAAGGCCCTATGGCAGAAGTCTGCAACAGAGGTTCCTCCTTCCTCTGAGAAGCTAAAACACTTGGTAGTTACCTTTATGATGGTGCTTGTCACCTTTCACTGTAATTATGACATGGTAAACCTAATCACTGAACAGACTATTCCCTTCCCTCCTCCAAGGTTAGGAATTCTATTACAGGCAGCATGTGAGAGCAGAAAAAAACATCACTTCCTAATCAAATAGATCTGGTTCAAAATCATATCAATCGCATCTCAGCCACGTGGGTGATTATAGATAAGGTGCATCGGCATAAGCTGGACATGAATAACACCTACATAATGAATGGCACTTTTGATGAGGGTGAGATCACTTGAGTCTATGCAAAAGCACATAGTAGGTACCCAAGATATGTTGACTGAACGTGTTACTTTTAACCATTGGCCTGTGTTCAAGTTTTCCCCAGCCTACAGCTACATCACAGGTCGAGGTGAGAGTCAAGTGAGATGATGTTTTTGACGATCACAGTGGTGGCCCTTGGTAGGTGCTCGACAGATGCCATCGGGGTGATTTGAGGAGAGGGTGGGGGGAGCTGGAGCCCTGGGGGGGCTATTGCAGTGGTTGTTGGGAAGTCTGGGGTGGAAGAGACTTTGTGGGAAAACACAAATGCAAGCTGTTCCTGGGTTTTATTAGTCTGTCACCCACGTCTTCCCTCTTGAAACACTCTGCAATCAAAAGAGTTTGGAGTGGACTATTTTCAGCCCTTAGCCTTCACCCTGAGCTGCACTAAGACGAAAGCTGATTAGGGAAGCTCTGCGGTGTGCACATAAGTCAGAATCACCAATATCCATCCTCTGCAGAATTAGACTGTTAATTTTTCCCCCCGAAACATTACAATCATGTTTTCATTACCCTAGTGTCACTCTTCTTAGGATTCATGATGGCAAAGACCCTGAAATCTATGACTCCTTTTAGCCAACTTAGAACTTCTTTCCGGACCTGGATCCAAACTCCTCCTTGGCTAAGATGCCTTCTCTAACTAACCCCTCCCTCCCTGGAAAGTTCCCATCACCTTTCTGCCATCCCAGAACCTCCAACTTACACTTGCATCTTATGCCATGATAACGTGCATTTGACTGAACGTTTTCTCTATAAGTGAAATTATAATTTTGAATTTGATAGTTTTCAAATTTTAGCGCACATTGGCGTGCACTGGGTGGGGGGTGGTTAGTGATAAAAATGCTTATTCCTAGGCACCTAGGCAAAGATTCTGATTTAGTAGGACGAGGGTGCTGCTCTGGAATATGTATTTTTTGCAAACCTCTTGGGAGATTCTGACATATGCTGTCTCCAGACACGCTTTGAATACCATTTTAATGGATGATCCCCTAGCACTAGCCTGCTTCCTATTTGAGAGGTAAGTGTGAACTGGTTCAAGAATGATTCCTGGCAGGCTGATTCCAAGGCCTCTCAGGAAAGGAGTTAGCAAAGTTCCTTGAAAAGCATTTATAGCTGAGTGCCTAATCTATCAATTCAGGTAAACCACAAGAGACTCCCAATCATAACATGAGAGGGGGCTGGTGTTCCCTCCAGCCACAAATGCAGAACTGACTAATGTGTCTCGGCCCTAATCATACCAGCATATGGACTGTAACCACAGAGCTTCAAGAACCATTAGGGAAAGCAAATCAAAGCCACAATGAGATATCGCTGCACGCTAATAGGATGGCTATTCTAAAAAGAAGACAAAACAAAACAAAAGACGACAAGTGTTGGCAAGGCTGTGAAGAATTGCAACCTTTGTACACTGTTGGTGGGAATGCAAAATGGTGCTACCATTATGGAAAGCAGGTTTCTCGAAGGTTTCTGAAGGTTCCTCGAAAAATTAAAAATAAAACTACCTGTGACACAGCAATCCCACTTCTGGCAATTTATCTAAATGAGTTGAAGTCAGGATCTCAAAGAGATATTAGTACCCCCATGTTCATTTTGCACTCATCGCAATGGTCAAGATACGGAAGCAATGTAAATGTCCATTCATGGATAAACAGATGAAAGAATGTGATATATACATACAATGGAATATTATTCAGCCTCAAAAAGGGAGCTCCTGCAGCATGTGACAACATGGATGAACTACTACTTCTGTCCCCTGAATTTTTCCCCAGTGAATGTTGTTTCAGTAAATCTGGGAAGTGCTACATGACCGCTAGCCTTAGCCTGCATAGCATGTACCTTTAAGCTTGACATTCCCTGAGCGATACACATAAAATCACACTTTAAAGATTAACCTTTGTATTATGACCCATATTCCTTTAGGTCTGGGACCAGTTCTGATCATGCTGTTCCTAGGATTCTCCCCATACCCAAACTCAGTCCTTAACCGTTCACTGCATTAGTTTCCTACAGCTATTGGAAGAAATCACCACCAACTGTATGGTGCAGAACAGCAAACGTTTATTATTTTACACTTCTGAAAGTCAGAAGTCTGGGCCTTTTGTGATAAAATCAAGGTGTTGGCAGAGCTGTGTATTTCCTGCAGGCTCTAAGGGAGAATTTATTTCCCAGTCTTTCAAGTTTCTAGAGGTCGCCTGCATTCTTTGGCTCATGGCCCCTCCACCATCTTCAAAGAGCATCTCCCTAACCCCTACTTCCATTGTCCCGTGTCCTTCTCTAATTCTGATCCTTCTGCCTCCCTCTTATAAAGATCATGGTGATTACATTGGGTTTATCTGGATAATCTAGAATAACCATTCCATCTCAAGACCCTTAACTTAATCACATCTGCAAAGTCCCTTTTGCCATGTAAAGTAACTTAGTCATAGGTTCTGTGATTCGCACGTGAACGTCTTTGGGAGACCGTTATTCAGTCTGCCACATTAATCAAATATCTAATGAGCTATTGTTATGTGTCAGGTGTCTGGGGATGTGGTAGACAATAAGATAAACATGATCCTTGCCTTGAAGAACTGTATTGTCTAGCTGGGAAGATAGAATAGCAAACAGGTAATGAAAATAAAGGGCGAGGAAGGTTTGAAAGGAAGGATAGATAAGATCTATTTTGGAACATAATAAGTACTGAAAGGACTTTTAAAAAAAATTTATTTACTTACTTTTGGCTGCATTTGGGTCTTTGTTGCTGTGCACAGGCTTTCTCTAGTTGCGGTGAGCGGGGGCTACTCTTCATCATGGAGCACGGGTTCTAGGCACATGGGCTTCCGTAGTTGTGGCACATGGGCTCAGTAGTTGTGGAGCACGGGCTTAGTTGTTCCGCAGCATGTGGGATCTTCATGGACCAGGGCTCGAACCCGTGTCCCCTGCATTGGCAGGTGGATTCTTAACCACTGTGCCACCAGGGAAGTCCCCAAAAGGACTTGTTGATGCTGCCCACTTGCCTAGACTGAATTGTACTGGTCCTGCATTACCACTATCTGTGTTGTGCTTTCCTGGAGTATTATCTACTAACAGATATGAAAAACTGCTGGTTGACTTGGGTTGCCATCTATTTGCCCGTCTGCCAGTGGGACCTTGTGTTCATCTGTCAGATTGGACAGGCAATACTGAGTTTCCTGTACCTTCATGATAGCAGGGTTTCTTTTCTGGGTCTGCCCTTATCCCACTCCAGGAAACTGGGTCATGTCTCGTCTAGTCCTAAGCCACAGCAGAGCTAAAATGAGAAAATTAGTGCAGAATATTTATAAAATGGACACATAATTACGAGAGATCCTTGTCATTTCATCTAAGTGTGATTATGTCTCCCTCCTGCTTCCCGCCTCATCATGGCTTCATCTTGGCCACTGTCAAGTCTTAGCTTCTTACCACAATATTCAAGGTCTTTATGACCTGATACCTGGCTCCCTCTTCAGGTTCATTCCCTGCCACACACACCTCCAAAATAAATGTCCTCACAATGCACTGATGGCGTATTGCACCCTAAAAGGCCATGCTCTTTCCTGCCTCAGTATCTCTGTCCATGCTCTTTCCTCCTATTAGAAAATCATAAGACCCATCCCCAGCTCTCCCAATCTCATCCGCCTGAAGGACTCCTATGCCTTTTTTAAAAGCCCAAATCAGACATTGCTGCTTCCCAGAAGTCTTCCCTGACTCTCCCTGAGACAGTTTTGTATGCCATCAGGATAGCTGTCTACCCTGAATGTGCTTGTATTTAACTCCTGCCACAGGGTTGGTAATTTAGGTGCTTCTGAGTATTACTCTCCTACTTGACCATGAACTTCTTGAGAGAAGGAGATTGTATCTTATTCATTTCTGCATCTGTCTTTTGTAGGGCTACCATGTCAGGAAGTTCAGTCCCCAGGGGGCGCACCATCATTGTATAAATTATATGAATGATGCCTCGAGTTGTGCAACATAGCTGTTCTGGCCACACAGTATTGATTCTCAGCAAGTATTTGTTGGATGAATGAATGGAGGAATGGCTAGAAGCCTAGATGATAAGCCTCCCATGTGGTCCAAAAATGCACCTGTCTGAAGATGATAGGGACATAAACTCTCAACACCAATATCATCTCCATAATCATTATAAAAAGTCGGCACCTTATGGGAGCCCTTCTAAACACTGTGTGCCTTGCCTGTACCATTCTGTACCAGTTCCCAAGCAAACACTCTTTGGAGAGGTGTGCCTGTCTCTGCTGACACCATTAGTGCAGACAAATAGGCATCTGAAAGAGTCATGTTGGCTTCTGCTTCATTAGAAACTCAAGGGGAAGGGGGAGAAAACCATCAGTGTTTGCCACTCAGAGATCACATCAAGAGAGGAAGGAATTTTCATTTTTTTGAGTTAGTGAGAGGTTATTAAAGTCGCGCAAGGTAAATACAAAGTTGGGTGTCTCTGAGATACAGTGATTCTCCTGACTCAGAGTGACATCCATGGAACACTTCACTCGAATCCTCCTGAACTGGGATAAGCCACCAGCAGCAGAGAATGCTGGGAAACGACTCTCTCTCCTGACTTAGGAGGCTTCAAACAGATTTATTCATTCATTTAGTCATCTATTAAATATTCATGAGTACCTGTGCAACCAACACTGCACTAGGTGGGTAGGGAATTCAAAGGTGACTACGATCAAATCCCAGAGCTCAAGAAACTTGCAATTTAGTGTAGAAGACAGATAGATACACTATCATTAAGTTACACAATTTCAAGTGCTAGAGGCTAACAAATATTTGCCGAGTGCTCAATCTGGGTGTGGCACAACCTCCCACGCGGTGAGCTCATGAGCCCTTTCTTGTCTTCACAACAATCCTGTGAGATAGGAGCTATGGTTCTTTCAACTTTGAAGGTGAGGACATGGACGCACAGAGAGGCTGAACAGCTTGTCTGAGATCACGCAGCTGCTGAGTAGCAGAGGAGGGATTTGCACCCAGGCCACCCGTCTCCAGAGCCAGTGCCCTTAACCCTCCTGCTGTATTGCTGGATTCATGATTTATGCATTGGCTCTGGGATTCATTCAGTCTAGAGAGTTGGGGACAGCTTCTCAAAGGTGGTGGTGACTCTGGAGCCAGGTTTTGAAGGTTCAATCGAGGTGCATGTATGCATGGGCATGGGACATAGGGAGCCATGAGTTTAACCAAAGGTACCAAAGCACGTGTGTGCAGGTTGTGTTCACCCAGCAGCTGACAATGCTGCGACCAAAGCAGGAACTGTAACCAAAGCAGCCTCGTCTCTCCACGCTGTCACAGCTAGGGCAGATACTGCCAGTCATACACAACACCCTTACTGAAGCAATGTCTGGGCAAAGAAAAGACACCAATTATTAATGACCCATTAGGAACATGTGGGGATGAGCTGGGAGTCGGCACTTCCATCCAAGTGCCATTTGCCCTTCCCAGTCTAGGCTGCCGGATGCTTGAGAGCAATTGGCAAAGGATGAGGCTAGGAAGGCTGGCTGAGCAGACTGTAGCAGGTGCTAAGGGCCATGTTCAGAACTGGGGTTTTTGTTATGTAGGCAATGCGGATTCAGGGAAAGTTTGCAGAAGCTGAAAGGAGGATGGATGTGTGAATGGAGGGATCAGAGATTTCAGTCATTGCCCTCTGCTCTCTCCACACTGAATTCTGGCCAGGGGAAAAGTTAATGAGCAAGGGTTCCCAGAGACGATAGTCAGAAAAAAAAGGTGTGGGATCCTCACAGAGAAAGACTCAAACTCACCAAAATGCCCCAGAGTCCATTAATTGTAGATAATCTTGTTTGGGGAAGATCAGTAGAACAATATCCCAGCCAATAATATCTCTCTCCCCCTCTCTCTTAAAGGGAGAGAGACAAAAGTTGGGAAAAAGGAATGAAGGGATAATAACGTCCTAAAATCGGCTAGGGATTGTTGATTAAGGATCTTTGGGGGTTAGGGGAGTTTGCTTCTTTATCATTGAGGTGAGAATTTGCTTTCTGCCACCTCCAAACAATTGATTCCTCCTTGATCCTGCCAACGTGCTTTACCCTCTTTCATCAGAGTTCCTCCATCATGGAAACAGCACTTGGCTAGAGTCAAGAGGAATACATTCTGGTCTTGATCCTGTTGCTTATTCACTGTGTGACCTTGGAAGAGTCATTCACTTTCTATGAGCCTCAGTTTCTACATCTGTAAAATAAAGGAGTTGGATAATAACACAGAGGCATAGTTGTGGCATGTATGTCCCTACTATGCCAAAGAAGCCCATGGCAGACATTCTTCATCAAGCATGACATTTTTTCACCCAGTGGGCCTGGAACAGACCTCAGAATCCTTCTTAACCCAGTGATGCCAATTAGAGTTAGCAGATGATTCCAATTCTACTTGCAAGCCCTGGAATAGATGATCTCAAAACTCTCTTCCACTTCTGACATTCTTGGATCCTAGGAAAGATCTTGCATGGGAGTAGAAGAAGAAAGTTCTGGGAAGATATATTGCTGCCAGATATTTTAGGAAGGACTTGAGTGTCAACAGCTTTGGCATTACAAGCAGAACAACTATTCAATATGCTCAAAGGGACACAACAAATGACAGCCCAGTGGCTTCATTTTAATCGGCCAGGGCATAAGAGGCCATGTTTCTATTACAAGGAGATCTATAAGAAATCACACCCATTAATGGTTCCCATTAAATTCAGGGCATGTGGGGAAAATTGTAGTTTGATTTAGTTTAACAACACGAAGATATTGACAAGTTAATCACCTAAAAGCGACACCTTTTATGACTGGGCTATTTGATTTTATGTCAGCAGATTTCAATTTCCCACATTTTTATGATGGCGTATAGGCTCCCCAGCCTAATGTATGCATTAGGCAGAATAAAGGTTACATAGATTGTTTTCGCATTCAGGATTCAAACCTGATAATAACTGATAAAATAATAATAATAACCCACCCACCCCCTGCAATTGTATCTCCCACCCCTCCCAAGTCATCCTCATGCTGAGGGATGGTAGGGCTACGGACAAGCCAGTCAGAGAAGAGAAGGAAAGGAAGGGCGTGGGTCGAGCAGTCAGAGGCCTGAGTTCCAATTAAGGAGGGTGACCTTGGTTAAAGTATTTTCCTCTCTGTAAAATGGAGAGTGTGAGACCTCCATCACAGGACTCCTGTGAAGGTTAAGTGGCCAGTGGAGATAATGTGCACAGGATGGTGCTGGGTTACCGAATAAATCCTGCAAAATTCACACTCACTCATATCCTGTAAGACAGAGGGCGGAGCAAAAGTGAGAAAGCATCTTCTCAAGTTAAATTTCTTATTTCGAAAAATATATATAAAAGGGCCATTATTTCTTCCTTGGTCCGTAGTTCTAAAGGCCCTTGTGGCTTCCTGCCATATATCAGGAGATAACAGCTGGGCCAGGTCATCTGACCTCTCAGGACCGCTGGAAATTAGCTCCTCAGTGACAGAGACCAAGGCAGTGAAGTTACTTAATGGACATTGTTTTGGGGCCTGAAAGGAGGGAAGCCAGAGGGGAGACCCAGAGCTATTCCCTTTTAGTATCCCTCCAAGTCCTCCGGTACATTTAAGCCGTAATTCATCTTTATGCCTTTTCCTTTTCCCGAAAGGTTTGCGAAGAGTCTTTGAAAGAAAGACTGATCTTACCCAGGCCGAATGTAATTGGCCGCCCCCTACCCCCCCGACCCCCCCATTGTGACGCCATTGTCACAACCCTCTCCCTTCAGAAGTCTTGGTCTCTATCAGGGGCTGAAATCTCCAGCCATTATTGGGATGGCTCCTAGAAGAGAATTTGAGCTGTCCCTTTAAATCCATTCCTCTGACTCTCAGTTTGGACCTATTTAAATATTCAAGACAATTTCAAGACTTAATAATGATGAATACGATTAAGATTAGGGTTTAATAAGAGTGTTAAGAAAAGATTTTTCATACCGATGGAGGTGGGCTGCTGTGAAAATTGAACTGGCACCAGGCTTCCCAGGCCACACTGACCAGGATGGTTCCTCACCTCTCCCAGCGTGTTAACTCTCTCAGTCCAGAATCCTAGGAGGAGCCCCAGGCACGAGTTCACATCCCTTGTAGATTAGACCCCCTGCCTCACCGAGTTGACCACTGGTCATCCCTCCCAGGTCACCCTCCCGCTGGGCAACAGTGAGGTCATCCTAATACACAACCTCACCTGGTCACTCCTTCCCTTAAAGCCCTTTGTTATGGTTTAGGGGGAGGCTTGGATGGAGAGGCCAGGGAAACCTGGACACCACGAATCTCTGTCTTAAACCAGACCCACTGTCCCACTACAAGGGGTCTAGGTGAGATGTAGCACAGTCAGCAATGCTGAATGGGGAAGTAAAATCATCTGAATCCTGGTCCGTTGAGTTCCCTCTCAGCCCAAACCTGAATCTGGGGATTGTTGTATGCCTGGGCCTGGCCATTCGGGAGAAGTAGAAAAAAACAGAAGCAAGCGCTGAGCTCAAGTGAAGAAGGTCTGTGGACTTTCCTGGTGGCGCAGTGGTTAAGAATCTGCCTGCCAATGCAGGGGACACGGGTTCGAGCCCTGGTCCAGAAAGATCCCACATGTGGCAGAGCAACTAAGCCGGTGCATCACAACTACTGAGCCTGTGCTCTAGAGCCCGTGAGCCACAGCTACGGAACCCCGTGTGCCACAACTACTGAAGCCCGCACGCCTAGAGCCCGTGCTCTGCAACAAGAGAAGCCACTGCAATGTAAAGCACACCCACGGCAACAAAGAGTAACCCCCGCTCGCCACAACTAAAGAAAGCCCACATGTGACAACAAAGACCCAACATAGCCAAAAATAAATAAATAAAATAAATAAATTTATTTTAAAATATAAAAGAGAAGAAGGTCTAGACCAGGGTGAGGAATTTTTTTTCTCTAAAGGGCCATGGCACATATGATAGGCTTGGCGGGGGGCACATAGCCTCTGAGGCAACCACTCAACTCTGCCCTCATAGCTGGAAAGCTGCCACAGACGATACCTGATCAAATGGGTGTGGCTGTGAGCCAGTAGGACTATTTATGGACTCCTAAATTTAAATTTCGTGTGTCATGAAAAATTATTTTTTGATTTTTTTCCCAACCATTTGAAAGTGTAAAAACAATCCTTAGTGGGCTGGATTTGATCTATAGTTTGTGGACCTCTGGTCTAGACTTTTTTTTTTTTTTTTTGCGGTACGCGGGCCTCTCACCACTGTGGCCTCTCCCATTGCGGAGCACAGGCTCCGGACGCGCAGGCTCAGGGGCCATGGCTCACAGGCCCAGCCGCTCCGCGGCATGTGGGGTCCTCCCAGACCGGGGCACGAACCCGCGTCCCCTGCATCGGCAGGCAGACTCTCAACCACTGCACCACCAGGGAAGCCCCTGGTCTAGACTTTTTGAATGTAGCATGACTCTCACCCACCATGGCCCATTCATTGTCCTGGAATCTGAACCATCCAATTAGAAACTATTCCGCTCTATGCTTTGGGGCTGAAGTGGGTGACTGTGCCACACTAGGACTTTTTGATCCGGTCTTTTGCTGCTTTTTCGTGAGTTTGTGACCTATTCTTTGTTCCCGTGACATCCACTTAAAGGACAGCAGCCACTTCTTGCTGGATTCTCCCTTTATTTCTTCCTGCATTCGCAACATCCAACCCACTGCCTCCTAAACATGGTGTTCCTTGGGGCTCTTCCTCTCTCCAAATCTACACAGACTCCCCAATGTATTACAAATCAACCATAAGTCCTCATTCTGTCTTTCAGGAATCCCTGTAGGGAAGACCCAACTTGTCTCCCCATCCATCTGTCTCACAGCTCCTAAGAACAAATCTTCCATTCCTGTCCAGTCAGTCTTCCTCACTCAGGTCTGTCCACTCATGACCTTTCTCTCCCCTGCACCTTTGCCCACGCAAGTCGCACTGCCTGGAATGTTCTCTCCTTTCTCCTGTCCATCCTTCAAGTCATCTCACAGAAAATTTCCTGACCTCTGTTTCTCTGCCTTAGTCTCCCTACCTCTCTATTTTGCTTTTCATGTGCTTTTCTTTGTCAGATGACTATACATTTTGCTTTCACTCACTTACCCAGCAAGCCCCCAGGGCAGCCACTCTCTCCTCCCAATCCCCCGTTTACCCCTTCTAAGTCTCACCCACAGTCACACTCTGTGCCAAGCATTGTGCTGGAGGGTTTGGCTCTCCAGACAAAATCAGATATGTTCCTTGCTCTCCCGGGTCCTGAAATGGTCCCGTATCTTGAAGCCCAGCTTAAAGAACAGCCCTGTTCTGCCTATAGGGAAATCAATGGTCATGTTTTATGCCACATTTGTACCCCCTCCCTCCTCCCTTGCCCATGGTGCCTAGGGGAGGATTGAACACATAGAAAGCATTCAATAAATACACATTGAATTGGATGGTTTTTCTATGCATACAAATATGTGGCTTTCCACTGAGCTTAGGAAAAAGCTCGCACTCTTGAAGATTATTGATAATGAGACCTTTCGTGATCTAGCCCTTGCTTACTTCTCTGGCCTCATCTCTCTCACACCTTCCATCTCTCTCCCTCCACTTTATCTAACCTGAACTTCCTCAGGTTCCTTCCACTTGCCATGATCACTCTTTCCTCCAGGACTTTGCATGTTGTTCCTGCTGTCTTGCCCTCTTTCTCCTATTCACCTACCTAATTCTTGCTTTAGGATGTCAATTATAGAGTCTATTTTGTTTATGAAGCCCTCCCTGATCATCACAAGACTTGACCTCCTTCCAAGTCTCATGTAGGTGTCTGTTTTCGGCACTTCCCTCCTAGTAGTAGCAGTAATAATCACCCTGGGGTTAGGGACCTCGTCTCTTTGTTCATTCCTGTATCCTAATGTCTGGCATGGGGTCTGGTACATTTGTAGTTAATGCTTAATAAATTGATTTTTTTTTAACTGAATGAATTTGGAACCTGGGAATAATAGGCTGGAAGGTTTTTCTTTGTAACATTCCTTCTGGGACCAGAGGAAAGTGTGTTAAATATGAGTACTATTAATTTGTGTGACGGTGGGTGACACTTAGAAGGCATAAACTGGGGAGACAGAAGGGCTATAACACTGATGGACACCCAGTGGGGTAAAGAGTTTTGCAAATTAGTCCTGGGAAATATGACGGAGGCTGACATAGAATACACCAAGCTCTGGTTCATCTTCCTGAAACTCACTTGTGGGAAAGAAGCTGAGACAGGGGAGAGGGTCTGGCACGGTCTGGTCTGTACCAGCCACCATACTCTGGCTTGGAATTACCAGGCCCTAGGATGGCAGAGGATGTCAAATGTAATGTCATGATGTAAGAAGAACTTCCTTATTTAGCTGAAGATTGGCTTATGTTAAAAATTCCAGGAGCTTCCTTCACCTCAAGAATCCAAGTTATCACTCATTTTCTGGATAGCAAATGACTATTTCCAGATAGGGCTCATTAGGCAGCGTTGAGAAAGAACTGCCCCCTCCCACAGAAGCCAGTTTAGTAGATGGACTTCTGTACAGTGAGAAAAAGTTGGATTCTGCAGGGGAAAGGGATCTCTAGGCATGACCTACTGCAGTTGTGCCGCTGTTAGTCCTGGGAGGGTGGCCGTCTTTTTAGACAACATTACAACCACCACCCACTTGGCATCTGCTGTTGTCGTGCATCGTGTACTTTACATGCATGATCTCAAAACCCTTATGAGGCAGGGACTCTAATCTGCTCCTCTTCACAGATGAGGAAACTAAGGCTCAGAGGGTAAAATTCAGGGTTACACTGCTTGTAGTGGTGGGGCTGGATTTTAACACGGGTCTGATTTTAGAGCCAAGCCCAGCTTACCCCCACAGGGAGAGTCTTAAAGCACTGAGAGCTTATTTACTAAACTCCCAGGTAGGAGGGAGGTAGACAGTCACAGTGATTTGCAGGGCATGGATGGAGCTGCGGTGGCCGTTTGACTGGGAAATGGTGATCAAATGTCTGTGAAGCCCAGGCAGAGGCAAGGAGCCATTTGAGTTCTGGAGATCAGAGATGTGAAGATGTCTAGCTTTGGGATTCAGGAAAACTGGATCCTACCTACTAATAGGGTCTGAGACCCTGGACAGATCATAGCTTGTTTCTAGACTTAGGTTACCCATCTTGACTTCAGGATGTGATCCCCAAGGCCCCTTCTTGTTAGGCCTTTGATCTACCATGATGGTGGAAAACCGGCATTGGCACTGAATCCCTTCATGACTCCTTCCCAGCTTGTTTTAGTGGCCATACCTCCCATGAGTCTTTGAAACAATGACTTTGAATGCCATGGTGAGAGGCTATAGGGAAAGATTGGGCCATTTCCTGTAGCTCTAGGGCTGGGTTTCTCACACTTGGAACTATTGGCATTTTGAGCTGAATAATTCTTAATTGTGGGGAGGTTGTCTTGTGCATTGTAAGATGTTTAGTAGCATCCCTGACTTCTGTCCACTAGATTCCACTAGCAACCTCTCCTCCCCACAGTGGTGACAACTAAAAAAGTCTCTAGACATTGCTAAGTATCTCCTGGGGGGAGAGGGTCACTTCACACTGGGAATCACTACTGTAGGGGGTCCACAGGTATTCTCTTCAAATTCAGAGATGTTCTGATTCTCAAGATTATTTAGTCATGCTCCCTCACTTTGGCCATGAGGAAGCTGTGAAGCCCAGAGAGGAGATGGGGCTTGCTCAAGTCTCCACCACCTTGGAGCCCCATTGCCAACCATTCCCCCATGCCTCTTGAACTTGAACCATACTCAGATGTTCAAATCATCCCCATCCCTTCAGGCCTTCATGCTTTTGCCTGTGCTGCCACCTCCATTTTCTCCTCCTTTTTTTCCCTACAACTAGAGAGTTCTTACAGGAACTCAGCCGATACTGAGTACAGATACAGCCGATACTGTGTTCTCATACCTCTACTAATGCAGTCATTTGGTACATCAGAATTACTCATTCCCTCTTTCCTCTCGACTGGAACTCTCAAGGTAGAGGGATCACGTCCGACTCAGATTTGATTGGGCATGGAGGCTGGCATGTAGCAGACACTCAGTAACTATTTATTGATTAAGTAAATTAAAGGTCATCTAGTTCAGCTGCTTTCAAGATTTTTTTTTTTGGTAGCTAATGCATCCTTTGTTCAAATGCATCTTGCATGGGAGCATAAATGAACAAAAGAGATAAAAGTAGAGTGCTCTGATTAAAACTGGGAGGTGGGGTCTAGACACTCCACTTTCCTTCCCACCACCACTCCTTTCCCACAACCTCTTTTGCCCTCACCACCATCATGCAGCAGCCCTGAAGGAGCTCCAGGGAGGAGATTTGTTTAAAAATCACTAATCTGGTCCAGCCT
This sequence comes from Orcinus orca, assembly GCF_937001465.1. NCBI lineage: Eukaryota > Metazoa > Chordata > Mammalia > Artiodactyla > Delphinidae > Orcinus > Orcinus orca. The sequence goes on along the minus strand of NC_064564.1, from coordinate 106,243,836 downwards.
CAATTTGATGCTTGAATTCTTGCCAATTCATGATCCTCAAACTTGGCTGTCCATCAGAATCATCTGGGACAGTGAAAGGTACAGATTTACAGACACTGTGGTTAAAGATTCTGATTCACTAGGTCTGTGATTGACAACACAGCTAGGTTTTGGGAAACTCTATACAAACATCCTACAGTGAATACTTCTCTGGTGCTGACCACATTCTCCTCCTGTAGCCCACTCCTTTTGAAACTGCTCGCATAATTAGAAAGTCCTTATTACCACTAAAGGTGTCTTAAGGTGTAAACATTTTAGCATCCTCCATGGCTCCTTGGGGTTCACACATTCTAGAAAATATTTTCTAATTGGATGAACTTTATAAGCAAGTTTTAAAAGGGAAGACAGAGGGAAGGGGAAGATTCCATTGATGTTATTTTTTTAAACATTTTTTTATTGTGGTAAAATATACACAACATAAAATTTACCCCTTAACCATTTTTAGGTGTACAATTCAGTGGCATAAAATACATTCGCATTGTTGTGCAACCAACGCCACCATCCATCTCTAGAACTCTTTCATCCTTCTGAACTGAAAGTGTGTATCCATCCACTCCTCTCTCTTGTCCCACTCCCCGACACTTGCCCCTAGCAACTGGCATTCTGTTTTCTGTTTGTATGAATTTGACTACTCTAGGTACCTTATATAATTTTTTTTTAATTTTTGAATTTTATTTTATTTTTTTATGCAGCAGGTTTTTATTGGTCACCAATTTAATACACATCAGTGTATACGTGTCAATCCCAATCGCCCAATACATCACACCACCACCCTCACCCCCACACCGCTTTCCCCCCTCAGTGTCCATACGTTTGTTCTCTACATCTGTGTCTCAATTTCTGCCCTGCAAACCAGTTCATCTGTACCATTTTTCTAGGTTCCACATATATTTGTTAATATACGATATTTGTTTCTCTCTTTCTGACTTACTTCACTCTGTATGACAGACTCTAGATCCATCCACGTCTCTATAAATGACCCAATTTCATTCCTTTCTATGGCTGAGTAATATTCCATTGTATATATGTACCACATCTTCTTTATCCATTCGTCTGTCGATGGACACTTAGGTTGCTTCCATGATCTGGCTATTGTAAATAGTACAGCAATGAACATAGGGGTGCATGTGTTTTTTTGAATTATGGTTTTCTCTGGGTATAAGCCCAGTAGTGGGATTGCTAGATCATATGGTAATTCTATTTTTAGTTTTTTAAGGAACCTCCATACTGTTTTCCATAGTGACTGTATCAATTTACATTCCGACCAACAGTGCAGGAGGGTTCCCTTTACTCCACACCATCTCCAGCATTCGTTGTTTGTAGATTTTCTAATGATGCCCATTCTAACTGGTGTGAGGTGGTATCTCATTGTAGTTTTGATTTGCATTTCTCTAATAATTAGTGATGTTGAGCAGCTTTTCATGTGCTTCATGGCCATCTGTATGTCTTCTTTGGAGAAATGTCTATTTAGGTGTTCTGCCCATTTTTGGATTAGGCTGTTTGTTTATTCAATATTGAGCTGCATGAGCTGTTTGTATATTTTGGAGATTAATCCTTTGTCCGTTGATTCGTTTGCAAATATTTTCTCCAATTCTGAGGGTTCTCTTTTCGTCTTCTTTATGGTTTCCTTTGCTGTGAAAAAGCTTTGAAGTTTCATTAGGTCCCATTTGTTTATTTTTCTTTTTATTTCCGTTACTCTAGGAGGTGGATCAAGAATGATCTTGCTGTGATTTATGTCAAAGAGTGTCCTTCCTATGTTTTCCTCTAAGAGTTTTATAGGGTCCAGTCTTACATTTAGGTCTCTAACACATTTTGAGTTTATTTTTGTGTATGGTGTTAGGAAGTGTTCTAATTTCATTCTTTTACATGTAGCTGTCCAGTTTTCCCAGCACCACTTATTGAAGAGACTGTCTTTTCTCCATTGTATATCCTTGCCTCCTTTGTCATAGATTAGTTGACCATAGGTGCGTGGTTTTATCTCTGGGCTTTCTATCTTGTTCCATTGATCTATGTTTCTGTTTTTGTGCCAGTACCATATTGTCTTGATTACTGTAGATTTGTAGTATAGTCTGAAGTCAGGGAGTCTGATTCCTCCAGCTCCATTTTTTTTCCCTCAAGACTGCTTGGGCTATTCAAGGTCTTTTGTGACTCCACACAAATTTTAGGATTTTTTGTTCTAGTTCCATAAAAAATGTCATTGGTAGTTTGATAGGGATTGCATTGAATCTGTAGATTGCTTTGGGTCGTATAGTCATTTTTTCACAATGTTGATTCTTCCAATCCAAGAACATGGTATATCTCTCTATCTGTTTGTATCATCTTTAATTTCTTTCATCATTATCTTATAGTTTTCTGCATACAGGGCTTTTGTCTCCTTAGGTAGGTTTATTCCTAGGTATTTTATTCTTTTTGTTGCAATGGTAAAGGGGAGTGTTTCCTTTATTTCTATTTCAGATTTTTCATCATTGATGTATAGGAATGCAAGAGATTTCTGTGCATTAATTTTGTATCCTGCAACTTTACCAAATTCATTGATTAGCTCTAGTAGTTTTCTGGTGATATTTTTAGGATTCTCTATGTATAGTATCATGTCATCTGCAAACAGTGACAGTTTTACTTCTTCTTTTTCAATCTGTATTCATTTTATTTCTTTTTCTTCTCTGATTGCCGTGGCTAGGACTTCCAAAACTATGTTGAATAATACTGGTGAGACGGACATCCTTGTCTTGTTCCTGATCTTAGAGGAAACGCTTTCAGTTTTTCACCATTGAGAATGATGTTTGCTGTGGGTTTATCGTATATTGCCTTTATTATGTTGAGGTAGGTTCCCTCTATGCCCACTTTCAGGAGAGTTTTTATCATAAATGTGTGTTGAATTTTGTCAAAAGATTTTTCTTCATCTATTGAGATGATTCTATGCTTTTTCTTCTTCAATTTGTTAATATGGTGTGTCACATTGATTGATTTGCATATATTAAAGAATCCTTGCATCCCTAGGATAAATACCACTTGATCATGGTTTATGATCCTTTTAATGTGTTGTTGGCTTCCGTTTGCTAGTATTTTGTTGAGGATTTTTGCATCTATATTCATCAATGATATTGGTCTATAATTTTCTTTTTTTGTAGTATCTTTGTCTGGTTTTGGTATCAGGGTGATGGTGGCCTCATAGAATGAATTTGGAAGTGTTCCTTCCTCCACAATTTTTTGGAAAAGTTGGAGAAGGATGGGTGTTAATTCTTCTCTAAATGTTTGATAGAATTCACCTGTGAAGCCATCTGGTCCTGGACTTTTGTTTGTTGGAAGATTTTTAATCACAGTTTCAATTTCATTTCTTGTAATTGGTCTGTTCATATTTTCTATTTCTTCCTGGTTCATTCTTGGAAGGTATACCTTTCTAAGAATTTCTCCATTTCTTCCAGGTTGTCCATTTTATTGGCATAGAGTTGCTTGCAGTAGTCTCTTAGGGTGCACTGTATTTCTGCAGTGTCTCTTGTAACTTCTCCTTTTTCATTTCAAATTTTATTGATTTGAGTCCTCTCCCTCTTTTCTTGATGAGTTTGGCTAATGGTTTATCAATTTTGTTTATCTTCTCAAAGAACTAGCTTTTAGTTTTATTGATCTTTGTTATTGTTTTCTTTGTTTCTATTTCACTTATTTCTTCTCTGATCTTTATGATTTCTTTCCTTCTGCTAACTTTGGGTTTTGTTTGTTCTTCTTTCTCTAGTTCCTTTAGATGTAAGTTTAGATTGTTTAGTTGAGATTTTTCTTCTTTCTTGAGGTAGGCTTGTATAGCTATAAACTTCCCTCTTAGAACTGCTTTTGCTGCATCCCATAGGTTTTGGATCATCGTGTTTTCATTGTCCTTTGTCTCTAGGTTTCTTTTGATTTCCTGTCTGATTTCTTCAGTGATCTCTTGATTATTTAGTAACGTACTGTTTAGCCTCCATGTGTTTGTGTTTTTTACGTTTTCCCCCCCGTAATTCATTTCTAATCTCATAGCGTTGTGGTCAGAAAAGATGCTTGATATGATTTCAATTTTCTTAAATTTACTGAGGCTTGATTTGTGACCCAAGATGTGATCTATCCTGGAGAATGTTCTGTGCGCACTTGAGAAAAAAGTGTAATCTGTGGTTTTTGGATGGAATGTCCTATAAAGGTCTATTTAATATATCTGGTCTACTGTGTCATTTAAAGTTTCTGTTTCCTTATTTATTTTCATTTTGGATGATCTGTCCATTGGTGTAAGTGAGGTGTTAACATCCCCCACTATTATTGTGTTACTGTTGATTTCCTCTTTTAGAGCTGTTAGCAGTTGCCTTATGTGTTGAGGTGCTCCTATGTTGCGTGCATACATATTTATAATTGTTATATCTTCTTCTTGGATTGATCCCCTGATCATTATGCAGTGTCCTTCCTTGTCTCTTGTAACATTCTTTAATTTAAAGTCTATTTTTTGTGATATGAGTATTGCTACTCCAGCTTTCTTTTGATTTCCATTTGCATGGAATAACTTTTTCCATCCCCTCATTTTCAGTCTGTATGTGTCCCTAAGTTTGAAGTGGGTCTCTTGTTGACAGCATATATGGGTCTTCTTTTTGTATCCATTCAGTAAGCCTGTGTCTTTTGGTCGGAGCATTTAATCCATTCACGTTTAAGGTAATTATCGATATGTATGTTCCTATTCCCATTTTCTCAATTGTTTTGGGTTTGTTTTTGTATGTCCTTTTCTTCTCTTGTGTTTTCCACTTAGAGAAGTTCCTTTAGCATTTGTGGTGCTGAACTCTTTAGCTTTTGCTAGTCTGTAAAGCTTTTGATTTCTCCATTGAATCTGAATGAGATCCTTGCCAGGTAGAGTAATCTTGGTTGTAGGTTCTTCCCTTTCATCACTTTAAGTATATCATGCCACTCCCTTCTGGCTTGTAGAGTTTCTGCTGAGAAATCAGCTCTTAACCTTATGGGAGTTCCCTTGTATGTTATTTGTCGTTTTTCCCTTGCTGCTTTCAATAATTTTTCTTTGTCTTTAATTTTTGCCAATTTGATTACTATGTGTCTTGGCGTGTTTATCTTTGGGTTTATCCTGTATGGGACTCTCTGCGCTTCCTGGACTTGGGTGACTATTTCCTTTCCCATGTTAGGGAAGTTTTTGACTATAATCTCTTCAAATATTTTCTCTGGTCCTTTCTCTCTCTCCTCCTTCTGGGACTCCTATAATGTGAATGTTGTTGCATTTAATGTCCCAGAGGTCTCTTTAGCTGTCTTCATTTCTTTTCATTCTTTTTTCTTTATTCTGTTCCACAGCAGTGAATTCCACCATTCTGTCTTCCAGGTCACTTATCCGTTTTTCTGCCTCAGTTATTCTGCTATTGATTCCTTCTAGTGTAGTTTTCAGTTCAGCTACTGTATTGTTCATAACTGTTTGTTCTTTAATTCTTCTAGGACTTTGTTAAACATTTCTTGCATCTTCTTGATCTTTGCCTCCATTCTTTTTCCGAGGTCCTGGATCATCTTCACTATCTTTATTCTGAATTATTTTTCTGGAAGGTTGCCTATCTCCACTTCATTTAGTTGTTTTTCTGGGGTTTTATCTTTTTCCTTCATCTGGTACGTAGCTCTCTGTCTTTTCATCTTGTCTATCTTTCTGTGAATGTGGTTTTTGTTCCCCAGGCTGCAGGATTGTAGTTCTTCTTGCTTCTGCTGTCTACCCTCTGGTGGATGAGGCTATCTAAGAGGCTTGTGCAAGTTTCCTGATGAGAAGGACTAGTGTTGCGTATGGCTGGCTCTTGCTCTGGTGGGCAGAGCTCAGTAAAACTTTAATCCACCTGACTGCTGATGGGTGGGGCTGGGTTCCCTCCCTGTTGGTTGTTTGGTCCAAGGCAACCCAACACTGGAGCCTACCTGGGCTCTTTGGTTGGGCTAATGGCAGACTCTGGGAGGGCTCATGCCAAGGAGTACTTCCCGGAATTTCTGCTGCCAATGTTCTTGTCCCCACGGTGAGCCACAGTCACCCCCCACCTCTGCAGGAGACCCTCCAACACTAGCAGGTAGGTTCAGTCTCCCCTGGGGTCACTGCTCCTTCCCCTGGGTCCTGATGTGCACACTACTTTGTGTGTGCCCTCCAAGAGTGGGATCTCTGTTTCCCCCAGTCCTGTAATCAAATCCCACTAGCCTTCAAAGTCTGATTCTCTAGGAATTTCTCCTCCCTTTGCCGGAACCCCAGGTTGGGAAGCCTGATGTGGGGCTCAGAACCTTCACTCCAGTGGGTGGCCTTCTGTGGTATAAGTGTTCTCCAGTCTGTGAGTCACCCACCCAGCAGTTATGGGATTTGATTTTACTGTGATTGCGCCCCTCCTACCATCTCATTTTGGCTTCTCCTTTGTCTTTGGATGTGGGGTATCTTTTTTGTGAGTTCCAGTGTCCTCCTGTCAATGATTGTCCAGCAGCTATTTGTGATTCTGGTGTTCTCGCAAGAGGGAGTGAGAGCACGTCCTTCTACTCCGCCATCTTGGTTAAGGGCCCCCATTGATGTTATTTTCGTGATCGTTTCATATTTTCCCTGGTGCATCTAGGAAATTAAATGGGCTTTCAGCCTTCAGACAGATCTGTGAGCTCTGGAGTCTTTCCATGTAAAGGGGAAGAATCCATATAGAAGGTGGTAGTCTGTCAGCAGCTGCAGCATCCCAAGAGACACCATCCCAAGGCTCCATGTCTCTCCCAAAGACTGTGGCTTTGTTTGACAGCTCTATTCGCTCTGGAGGCTGGGAAACCGCTTCACAGGGAAAAGGACCCAGAGAAAAGAGATTCTAGCCATCATGATCTCATACCCAAGTTGAGATGAGGAGTGAATTTTCATGTAAGAGAAAGGAACCCAGTGATTGGAGTTGGAAGCCAAGTTCTAGTTCAGGTCCCCTCATCAGCTGGCTGTGTGATCCTTGACTTGTCACTTCACCTCTCTGAGTCTCTTTCCTCATTTGTAAACAAGAGATGATACATCTCTTTTAAATCTACAGGGAGCATCAGATGCAATTATGGACATGAGCACATTGGTGTCAACTGTAGTGTAATGCACAGATGTGTGGTAGCTCTTCCATGAGGATTCAGAGGAGAGGCTAATGATCATGATAATTGCAAGAGCTGCCATTTATTGAGCACTTATGTTCCCAATGTTGTACTCATACATTACATAAATTACATATTTTATTAATTCATCCAACAATTCCATAGGGTTCTTGTCCCCATTTCACAGATAAGAAATAGAGACTTTGAAGGATTAAGTTATTTATCGAAGCTGGTAAGAGACTACCTTTGATTGGACTCTGAGTCTGCCTGACTCTAAAGTTTGGGCTCCTAAGCACTACATGGTACAAAGAGAGGTTTTTGAGCAAGAAGCATTCTAGTCGGAAGGAGAGTCATGGAGAGAGGGACTGAGGTAGGAAAGTGATGGATTTAGACGGAGAACAAAAATCACTGGAGAAACTGGAACATGGGAAATAGTGGCAGATGAGGCTGAACAACAGGACAGGGGAAAATATAGGGAGTCTTGGATGCTCCATTGAGAAACATGGATTTGACCAAGCAGACAGTGGAGAGCCATCGAAAGCTCTGATTGTTACATGAAGAGTTGTGGCCCCTCAATGAACAGTGGATGGATAGCTTGATGGATGGATGGATGAATATGAATTGGAAAGAAGGAAAGAAAGAAGGTAGTTTCTAAGAAGGTCCCCAACAAGCCTCACCGCCTGGAATTCCTGCCTTTGTGTAATTTCCTTCCCTTGAGCATAAGCTTCCATATGCCATGAGTGATTTGCTTCTAATGAATAGAACACAACAAAAGTGATAGAATATTCCTCTCAAGATTAGGTTACAAAAGACTTTGATATTTCTCTTGCTCCACTCTCACTCTCTTGCTCTTTAACTTGCTTTCTCTTATGGAACTAGTTATTGTGTTGTGAGATACCCTATGGAGAGGTGAACATGGCAAATAACTGAGGTCAGCCTCTGGCCAACAGCCTGCAAGGGACAGAATCCTGCCAGCCTAGTGAGTGAAAGTGGGAAAGATCTTTCCTCAGTCAAACCTTGAGGTGAAATGACAGGCCTGGCTGAGTAAGAAGACCTGGTAATAGATGAAAGAAAGAAAGGAAGGAAGAAATAAGGAAGAAAGAAGGATGAGCAAGGAAGAAGCCATAGACTCTTACCTTCAAGACAGGGAAGGGGAAAAGTATTTCTATGCATGAAGCTTCCAAAGAATAGGACAAGGCAACCACAACTTAAGATGAAACTCCTTGCTAAGAACAATATACACTAGAAGAATCTAGAGAAAGGCATAAGTTATTCAGAGTGATGGTTACAAATAGAGGTTCCTCGTGTGGCTGACAGAGTCTTGGTGCTCCAGCCAGGTGTCAGGCGTGAGCCTCTGAGGTGGGAGTGCTCCAGCCAGGTGTTAGGCCTGAACCTCTGAGACGGGAGAGCTGAGTTCAGGACATTGGTCCACCAGAGACCTCCTGGCCCCACATAATATCAACTGGCAAGAGATCTCCATCTCAACAGTAAGACCCAGCTTGTCCAGGAAGCTCCAGTGCTGGACACCCCATGCCAAACAACTAGCAAGACAGGAACACAATCCCACCCATTAGCAGAGAGGCTGCCTAAAATCATAATAAGTTCACAGACACCCAAAACCAAACAATCAAAGGTGGTTCTTCCCACCAGAAAGACAAGATCCAGCCTCACCCACCAGAACACAGGCACCCCTCTGCCTGTGTAGGCTTCCCCTAGACCAGGAAGCCTACACAACCCACTGAACCAACCTTAGCCATCGGGGGCAGACACCAAAACAACAGGAACTACAAACCTGCAGCCTGCGAAAAGGAGACCCCAAACACAGTAAATTAAGCAAAATGAGAAGACAGAGAAATACGCAACAGATGAAGGAGCAAGGTTAAAACCGACCAGGCCAAACAAATGAAGAGGAAATAGGCAGTCTATCTGAAAAAGAATTCAGAGTAATGATAGTAAAGATGATCCAAAATCTTGGAAATAGAACAGAGAAAATACAAAAAACATTTAACAAGGACCTAGAAGAACTAAAGAGCAAACAAACACTGATGAATAACACAATAAATGAAATTAAAAATGTTCTAGAAGGAATCAATAGCAGAATAACTAAGGCAAAAGAACAGTTAAGTGACCTGGAAGATAAAATAGTGGAAATACTACCACAGAGCAGAATAAAGGAAAAAGAATGAAAAGAACTGAGGACAATCTCAGAGACCTCTGGGACAACATTCAATGCACCAACATTCAAATTATAGGTGTCCCAGAAGAAGAAGAGAAAAGAAAGGGACTGAGAAACTATTTGAAGAGATTATAGTTGAAAACTTCCCTACTAGGAGAAAGGAAATATTCTATCAACTCCAGGAAGCCCAGAGAGTCCCATACAGGATAAATCCAAGGAGAAACACTCCAAGACACATATTAATCAAACTATCAAAAATTAAATACAAAGAAAAGATATTAAAAGCAGAAAGGGAAAAGCAACTACTACCATAGAAGGGAATCTCCATAAGGTTAACAGCTGATCTTTCAGCAGAAACTCTGTAAGCCAGAAGGGTGTGGCAGGACATATATAAAGTGATGAAAGGGAAAAACCTACAGCCAAGATTACTCTACCCAGCAAGGATCTCATTTAGATTCGACAGAGAAATTAAAACTTTTACAGACAAGCAAAAGCTAAGAGAATTCAGCACCACCAAACCATCTTTACAACAAATGCTAAAGGAACTTCTCTAGGTAGGAAACACAAGAGAAGGAAAAGACCTACAATAACAAACCCAAAACAATTAAGAAAATTGTAATAGGAATATACATATTGATAATTACCTTAAATGTAAATGGATTAAATGCTCCAACCAAAAGACATAGACTGGCTGAATGGATACAAAAACAAGACCCATATATATGTTGTCTACAAGAGACCCACTTCAGACTTAGGGACACATACAGACTGAAAGTGAAGGAATGGAAAAAGATATTCCATGCAAATGGAAATCAAAAGAAAGCTGGAGTAGCAATTCTCATATCAGACAAAATAGACTTTAAAATAAACACTATTACAAGAGACAAGGAAGGACACTACATAATGATCAAGGGATCAATCCAAGAAGAAGGTATAACATTTGTAAATATTTATGCACTCAACATAGGAGCACTACAATACATAAGGCAAATGCTAACAGCCATAAAGGGAGAAATTGAAAGTAACACAATCATAGTAGGGGACTTTAACACCCCACTTTCACTAATGGACTGATCATCCAAAAAGAAAATAAACAAGGAAACACAAGCTTTAAATGATACATTGAACGAGATGGACTTAATTGATATTCATAGGACATTCCATCCAAAAACAACAGAATACACTTTCTTCTCAAGTGCTCATGGAACATTCTCCAGGATAGATCATATCTTGGGTCACAAATCAAGCCTCGGTAAATTTAAGAAAATTGAAATTGTATCAAGTATCTTTTCTGACCACAGCACTATGAGACTAGATACCAATTATCAGAAAAAATCTGTAAAAAATACAAACATATGGAGACTAAACAATACACTACTAAATAACCAAGAGATCACTGAAGAAATCAAAGAGGAAGTCAAAAAATACCTAGAAACAAAGGACAATGAAAACACAATGACCCAAAATCTATGGGATACAGGAAAAGCAGTTTTAAGAGGGAAGTTTAAAGCAATACAATCTTACCTCAAGAAACAAGAATCATCTCAAATAAACACCCTAACCTTACACCTAAAGCAATTAGAGAAAGAAGAACAAAAAAACCCCAAAGTTAGCAGAAGGAAAGGAACCATAAAGATCAGATTAGAAATAAGTGAAAAAGTGATGAAGGAAAGAATAGCAAAGATCAATAAAACTAAAAAGTGGTTCTCTGAGAAGAAAAACAAAATTAATAAACCATTAGCCAGATTCATCAAGAAAAAAAGGAAGAATACTCAAATCAATAGAATTAGAAATGAAAAAGGAGAAGTAACAACTGACACTGCAGAAATACAAAGGATCATGAGAGATTACTACAAGCAGCTCTATGCCAAATAAAATGGACAACCACGAAGAAATGGACAAACTCTTAGAAATTCACAACGTTCCGAGACTGAACCAGGAAGAAAGAGAAAATATGAACAGACCTATCACAAGCACTGAAATTGAAACTGTGATTAAAAATCTTCCAACAAACAAAAGCCCAGGACCAGATGGCTTCACAGGGAAATTATATCAGACATTTAGAGAAGAGCTAATACCTATCCTTCTCAAACTCTTCCAAAATATACCAGAGGGAGGAACACTCCCAAACTTATTCTACGAGGTCATCATCACCCTGATACCAAAACCAGACAAAGATGTCACAGAAAAAGAAAACAATAGGCCAATATCACTGATGAACATAGATGCAAAAATCCTCAACAAAATACTAGCAAACAGAATCCAACAGCACATTAAAAGGATCATACACCATGATCAAATGGGGTTTATCCCAGAAATGCAAGGATTCTTCAATATATGCAAATCGATCAATGTGATAAACCATATTAACAAATTGAAGGAGAAAAACCATATGATCATCTCAATAGATGCAGAAAAAGCTTTTGACAAAATTCAACATCCATTTATGAAAAAAACCCTCCAAAAAGTAGTCATAGAGGGAGGTTACCTCAACGTAATAAAGGCCCTATGTGACAAACCCACAGCAAACATTATTCTCAATGGTGAAAAATCGAAACCATTTCCACTCAGATCAGGAAGAAGACAAGGTTGTCAACTCTCACCACTATTATTCAACATAGTTTTGGAAGTTTTAGCCACAGCAATCAGAGAAGAAAACCAAATAAAAGGAATCCAAATCGGAAAAGAAGAAGTAAAACTCTCCCTGTTTGCAGATGACATGACATACTATACAAAGAGAATCATAAAGATACTGCCAGAAAACTACTAGAGCTAATCAATGAATTTGGTAAAGTAGCAGGATACAAAATTATTGCACAGAAATCTCTGGCATTCCTATACATTAATGATGAAAAATCTGAAAGAGAAATTAAGGAAACACACCCATTTAGCATTGTAACAAAAAGAATAAAATACCTAGGAATAAACCTACCTAAGGAGACAAAAGACCCGTATGCAGCAAACTATAAGACACTGATGAAAGAAATTAAAGATGATACCAACAGATGGAGAGATATACCACGTTCTTGGATTGGAAGAATCAACATTGTAAAAATGACTATACTACCCAAAGCAATGTACAGATTCAATGCAATCCCTATGAAACTACCACTGGCATTTTTCACAGAACTAGAACAAAAAATTTCACAATTTGTATGGAAACACAAAAGACCCCGAACAGCCAAAGCAATCTTGAGAAGGAAAAATGGAGCTGGAGGAATCAGTCTCCTGGATTTCAACAATACTACAAAGCTACAGTAATCAGGACAGTATGGTACTGGCACAAAAACAGAAACATAGATCAATGGAACAGGATAGAAAACCCAGAGATAAACCCATGCACATATCGTCACCTAATTTACAACAGAGGAGGCAAGAATATACAATGGAGAAAAGACAGTCTCTTCAATAAGTGGTGTGGGAAAACTGGACAACTATATGTAAAAGAATGAAATTAGAACACTCCATAGCACCATACACAAAAATAAACTCAAAATGGATTAAAGACCTACATGTAAGGCCAGACACTATAAAACTCTCAGGTGAAAACATAGGCCAAATACTCTATGACAGAAACCACAGCAAGATCCTTTTCGACCCACCACCAGAGAAATGGAAATAAAAACAAAAAGTAAAAAAATTGGACCTAGTGAAACTTTAAAGCTTTTGCACAGCAAAGGAAACCATAAACAAGATGAAAAGACAACCCTCAGAATGGGAGAAAATATTTGCCAATGAAACAACTGACAAAGGATTAATCTCCAAAATATACCATCAGCTCATGCAGCTCAATATCAAAAAAAGAAACAACCCAATCAAAAAATGGGCAGAAGACCTAAGTAGACATTTCTCCAAAGAAGACATACAGATTGCCAACAAACACATGAAAGAATGCTCAACGTCATTAATCATTAGAGAAATGCAAATCCAAACTACATTGAGGTATCACCTCACACTGGTCAGCATGGCCATCATCAAAAAATCTACAAACAATAAATGCTGGAGAGGGTGTGGAGAAAAGCGAACCTTCTTGCACTGTTGGTGGGAATGTCAATTGATAGAGCCACTATGGAGAACAGTATGGAGGTTCCTTAAAAAACTAAAAGTAGAAGTACCATATAACCCAGCAATCCCACTAGTGGGCATATGCCCTGAGAAAACCATAATTCAAAAACAGTCATGTGCCACAATGTTCGTTGCAGCTCTATTTACAATAGCCAGGACATAGAAGCAACCTAAGTGTCCATCAAGAGATGAATGAATAAAGAAGATGTGGCACATATATACAATGGAACATTACTCAGCCATAAAAAGAAACGAAATTGAGATATTTGTAGTGAGGTGGTTGGACCTAGAGTCTGTCATACAGAGTGAAGTAAGTCAGAAAGAGAAAAACAAATACCATATGCTAACACATATATATATGGAATCTAAGAAAAAATAATGGTTCTGAAGAACTTTGGTCAGGACAGGAATAAAGACACAAACGTAGAGAATGGGCTTGAGGACATGGAGATGCGGAAGGGTAACCTGGGACGAAGTGAGAGAGTGGCATGGACATATATACACTACCAAATGTAAAATAGATAGCTAGTGGGAAGCAGCCACGTAGCACAGGGAGATCAGCTCGGTGCTTTGTGACCATGTAGAGGGGTGGGATAGGGAGGGTGGGAGGGAGGGAGACGCAAGAGGGAAGGGATATGGGGATATATATATACATATAGCTGATTCACTTTGTTTTACAGCAGAAACTAACACACGATTGTAAAGCAGTTATACTCCAATAAAGATGTTAAAAAAAAATACAGGCTCCTAAGTCAGATGTGGGTTTGTATCTTGCCCTTATTACATTTAAGTGTGTGCAGTAGGAAAGAGATGGCTAATTGCCTCCTGGTATATCTGTTCTCTCCTTCCTCTTCCATAATAAAACTCCCAAGTGTTAATTGAATTACTTAGTTATCACTGTGTAATGAATCACCCCAAAACTTAGTGACTTAAAACATCAACAATTACTAATTAGTTTTCATGGTTTCCGTTGCACCGGGAATTTGAAGCAGCTTGGCGGTGTGTTTCTGGCTCTGGGCCTATCATATCCATTGGCGCTGTAGTCATCTGAAGGTCTACTCTCTCTGCAGGCCTGATCCTTTTAAGTTAGCGCACTCACGTGGCTGACAAGTTGAGGTTTAGTTCCTCTACATGTGGACATGTCCCTAGGGCCACTGGAGTGTCTTGATGGCATGGTGGTGAGCTTTTTCTAAAGTACACAATTTAAGAGACCAAGGTGGACATTGCAATGCTGCATATGCCCTAATCTTGGAAGTCACACACCATTACTTATTTTGTATTCTATTGGTCACACATATGGACCCCGATTCAGCGTAGGAGAAGACTGCACAAGACCATAAATATCAGGAGTTGAAGATCTTTGGAGGCCATCTTGGAGGCTGGCTCCCAAAGCTGGACACATTCCTCCCCAGAATAAAGACTGCATTTCCCAACATCCTCTGATGTTAGGTGTGGCCGTGTGAGCAAGTGTTTGCCAATGGGAAGAGAGCTGAGGCAGTACCCCCACCTTCTGAGATTTGTCCTTAAGGTGAAGGGCATGCCATTCTCCTTCCTTTCACTTCTTCCTGGAGTGTATGAACTGATGGCTGGAGCTGAAGTAGCCATTTTGGATTCTGAGGTGGAAGCTGTGTGTTGACAGTGTTTGGAGGACCAAATAGAAAGAGTTAGACCTGATGATCACAGGGCCATGAAGGATGCTCTGGGCTGCTTAGATGTGCAAAAGAGAAACAAGCTTCTTTCATATTTAAGTCACTGTTGCTTTAGGTTTTGCATTACACACAGGCAAACCTCCTCTGAACTAATACTGGCAAGTTGCTTACTTTTTGCTAAACTTCAGTTTCCCTCTTTACAAAATGGAGACAATTACATAGAGATGTTGTGAGCAGTAAATAATGTTATGAATATAGAGTGCATGGCACAAAACACGGCTCATAGGAAACACTTGATACAGTTTTGAGCTGTTATTATTCCCATTTTACAGACATTAAAACTGAGCCAGGTGACAAAGCCAAGGCTAGAACACAGGTCATTCCTCAAATCTGTTCTCCTAATTATTATGATGCAATGAGTTGCTCTTTTGGTGAAAGTGGATAAATGAAAGTAAAGCTATAATGGTAGGTGAGTCTGATGTGGGTTTGGAATAGGGAACGTGAGTCTATGGGCAATGAGAAGCCTTAAAACACTCTTGGGAAGAGAAAGGTAGGATTAGAGCCATAGAAATGAAGTCCTTGTGTCTTCTCTTATTGAGGCCGCTTCACCAAGCCCAGCCTCACAATCCCAGGACGCTCAGGCGACTGTTTTTCCTTGTCATTGGGTTCTTTCTTCTGCCTCCCAAATGCCCTTCTAGGACCAGATGTGGAAGAGGTCTTGAAGCAGTACCTTGGACGTGACTTACTTTTGACTTGATTCTCTGCCAGCGCTCATAACCATCCCTGAAATCAATCTTTTCACTCTTGCTTGGACAATCAGGTGTAAATATACATTTTAATTATTTAAATAATTAAGTCAGTGATTTGCCACTGATCTGATATGTTTGACAATATTTCGGTGCCATCTGTTTCCTAATTGGACTTAATCTCCAAAAGATGTTACCAAAATAGCCCCCAAATAATTAAAAAAAAATCAAGCTACAAAAACCCTCCACTCGCCTTCACTGTATTCATAAATATACATAAACACACACAACACAGTTTCTCCCAACATTTGTACTGGTTTTAGGCATTGTATACATGTGGCCTGATGGCTTATATCATATATTGAAGGCCTCCAGGTGACATAAGGAAAAGTATATTGGCCCTGAGAGGCAAGTTCAAGAGCTGGCTCTCTGTGTGACCTTGGGCAGGTCAATTTCCCTCTCTGGGACTCAGCTCTGATATGCACTTAACCCTTGTCCCCATCTGCTGCTCAAATGTCTTCTGCATTTGAGTACCCTATGAATAGGTACCCTATGAATAGCTGTCCCCATTATATGGACACTATTCATAGGGTACCTTTTATTACTAAAAATGTTCTTGAAATATGATCTGGAGACCTGGGTGAAGGCTAACTTTTGCTCTGTGACCTTGGGTGACCCCTTTCCTTTCTGTGAGCCTAAGGTTTATTTTTCTATAAAAGGGAAGTAATAATATCCCATATTGATTACATAACTTTGCCTTGTTGGTTGAGGTCATGAAAGATAGTGTTTTGGTCAAGAGAATAGGCTGTAAAATCAGAGTGTCTGGGTCGGAGTGCCCACTTCCCACTTACTAGCCATAAGCCCTTGAGAAGTTACTTAATCTCTCCCAGTCTCAGTTTCCCAATCTGGAAAATGGGTTTCATGATAAAACCTTCCTGCTGGGAATATTGGAGGTTTAACTAAGAGAATGTTTGAAAAGTCACCAGCTTTCAGCAAACTCTTAATTAAGATTATCATTATTACAAGGTTGTTGTAACAGTTTCATGCGAAAACCTGTTTTGGACTATGAAACATAAAACTTCTAAAAAATTTCTCGAAGTATGTGATACTTGTACACCAATTTAGAAACACTGCCCTATGGACTCTAAAATAATTTTATCTACAATTCAGAGGTGAAAAATAAGGCAAAGAAGATTCAAATGGTTTATGTAGGGAGTGATTTTAGAAACTGTGTTTTTTCCACAGACCTGGAGAGAGAGCTCTGACAGTCCAAGAAGACTTCATTTCTGTTTGCCCGAAAATCATTATCACTGAGCTGCCTTGTTTTCAGCTTTTATTGAGAGCTTTTTTTTTTTTAATTTTAGGTATTTTTGAGAGTGGTAAATTTTTTCTGTGCAGCCCGACCTTCTGGAAAGAATTAATTAATTGATTCAATAAATATTTTTGAGCCCCTATAGTGTACTAGGTACTCTCCTAGGTGCTGAGAACACAGCAGTGGATAAGACAGTCAAAATCTCCTTCTCGGGCTTCTGTGATGGTGCAGTGGTGGAGAGTCCGCCTGCCGATGCAGGGGACACGGGTTCGTGTCCCGGTCCAGGAAGATCCCACATGCCACGGAGCGGCTAGGTCCGTGAGCCATGGCCGCTGGGCCTGCGCGTCTGGAGCCTGTGCTCCGCAACGGGAGAGGCCACAACAGAGAGAGGCCCGCGTACAGCAAAAAAAAAAAAAAAAAAAAAAATCTCCTTCTCCACTTGAGCACATTCTAATGGGACACACATACACACACACACACACACACACACACACACCCCGTGTAATGTTCTATAGCAGATCAGGGCATGATGGTGGAGGTTACATTTTCAACAGGGTAGTAAGGGAAGGACTTCAGGAAGAGGGGGCTTTGTGAGAAACTTGATTGAAGCAAGGGAATATGCATGTGGATATCAGGGAGAAGGGTGCTCCAGGGTGAGGACACAGCAAATGAAGACCCCAAGGCGCAAATCTGCTTGCTCATTAGAGAGCCCCAGGAAGGCCAGTGCAGCTGGAGCAGAAGGAGGGCAACAGTGGGAGGAAATGAGGTCAGAGCGACAGCCAGGGCCTGAGCTTGTGGGCCATGGTGACAACTTAGGACTTTCTTCTACGGGGATGTGAATCCTTTGGGGGGGATCCTTCGCATGAGAAGGGCATGACTAGATTTATGATTTGATGTGAAGATTCTGGCTTCTGTTTCAAGACGAGACAGTCAAGGCTGAGAATAGAAGCAGAGAGGCCAGGTTGGCGCCTGCTGTAGTACAGTCACGTAAGCAAGATGATGGTGGCGAGGTGCGTGAGGGATGGAGGTGGTGAAAGTGACTACCTTCTGGATGTGTTTTTTTGTTTTTTGTTTTTTGGGGTTTTTTTGCAGTACGTGGGCCTCTCACTGTCGTGGCCTCTCCCGTTGCGGAGCACAGGCTCCAGACGCGCAGGCCCAGCAGCCACGGCTCACGGGCCCAGCCGCTCCGCGGCACGTGGGATCCTCCCGGACCGGGGCACGAACCCACGTCCCCTGCATCGGCAGGCGGACTCTCAACCACTGCGCCACCAGGGAAGCCCTGGCTGTGTTTTAAAGGTGGACTCAACAGGATTGGCTACCGGATTGGTGGTGGGTGTTGGGGAAATGAGAGGACTCAAGGGTGATTCCTAGGCTTTTGACCTCAGGAAGGGGGGTTGGGAGGAGGAATGAAGTGCTCATTCCTGAGACGGAGGGTTCTAGGTGAGGAGCAGAGCTTTTGTAAAAATAAAAAAAAATTTTTAAAGGTTGGAATCTGAGGTTCCATTTGGGGCACACTAAGTGCATCTTAAATATGCAATGTGGATTCATCAGCACATAGATGATATTAAATAAAGGCAGGGTCCTGGCTCTAACCATCATGTAACATCTATGCTATAATAGAGTTAAGAAAAGGGTTCAAGGCCTTCCACCTGGTGTACTCCAACATTTAATGGTTCGGAAAGGAGTAACCAGTAATGGAGAAGAAAAATGTAGCAGCCAAGTAGACTAGATTCCCAGCGCTGCCGTAACTAAGTTCCGCCAACTAGGTGGCTGGACACAAATAGAAATTTATTCTCGCAAATTTCTGGAGAGCAGAAACCTGAAATAACGTTGTTGGCAGAGCCCCCTGCTCCCTCAGAAGCCTCTAGGGGTACGTTTTTCCTGGCCTCTTCCAGCTTTGGGTGGAGGCTGGCAATCCGCGGTGTGCCTTGGCTTATGGCAGCACAACTCTGATCTCTGCTTCCATTTCCACAGAGCTCCCTTTCCTGTGTCTGCTCTTTGTGTCTCCAAATCTCTCTCTCTTCACGAGGACGCCAGTCACTGCATTTAGGGTCCACCCGAATCCAGTATGAGCTCATCTTAACTTGACCCTGTTTCCAAATAAGGTCACATTCACAGGTGCTGGGATTTAGGGTTTCAACTTATCTTTCCAGGACATGATTCACCTCACAACAGAAGGTAATACAGTCTCTGGTTAACACTGCATTCTGTGTTTTCTGTTAGCACTTCCTGACAACCACAGTGAATGTTCAGATTTTAATTCTCTCTTTATTGGTCATTTTGAGGAATTCAACACAATAGCATTTTTTTCAAATAGTAATTATGTGGGATGTTAAGAAAGCGTTAACCTGAAAAGAAAGTTTTCTGTAGTCAGATACATCGGAAGAGTACTGTGTTAAACATACATATTTTTTACATGGCAGGACTTTTCAGTGCCTTTATTAGGTGCATGGGCATTGGGAATCTCCAAGAATGGATGCAGAGCGCACAGCATTCCCTTTAGTTACCAGAAACTTCAGGTTACAGAGCATATTATGTTCAGATGGAAAGGGAAAACATGGGCGACTGCAATGTGGGATGCTGTGGGTGCTAAAAAACTGAGAAATCAGAGGAGACAGTCTTACAAATGACATATAAATAACCTTCAGTTCTTTATCCTTTAAAGAAAGCCCCTGTGCACACTGCACCATCTATTCAAAATCAGCAAATTCCATTATGCAGATGAAATCCTTTGGAAACAAATCTGACATGCGGAGAAAGAGAGAGAGAAAAAACGTTTAATCTACCTCAGACATTTGATTTCATTTTAACCTTCTCAGGAAAATGTTTCCTCTGTAATGTTTCCAATGGATTTGAGCTGATCCTATTATGGTGGATACTCATTCATTCTTTTCCAAATAATATCTGAAATGTTGATCAGCGGAGCCCACTGAGGGCCGAGTACATTATGTATAGTATCCCATTTAATCCTTCCCATATCCTGCAAGGTTTTCCTTCTTTTATAAAGAGGTTTGGAACAACTTTCTTAAGATTGTACAATTAGTAATAGCAGTAATGCTATTCAATCCTAAGTCTGTCTCTTTAAAACCCATGATTCTTCTAAGTGATTCTGAGTGTTTTTTTGCTATTCATTTGCTTTGGAAGGAGAAAGGGGAGAAGCTAACCTTACAGAGAACATCAAATAAGAGGAAGCAAATTATTAATGATAATGATAGTAGTTAATAATGACTGTGTTTTTACTATTTGGCAGATGTTTTCTGGTTGAAATATTGCAGCTCTCCTACCAAACAGACATATCTATGACCGTTTTATAAATAAGGAAATGGGGTGCAGAGTGATTCTAGTAAGTGCTACAGTTGGGATTAGAATCCAAGTCTGACTCCATAGTTCAGAATTTTACCCCATTTATTTTCATTTTTGCTATCTTTAAATGAGGTCCTCCATTTGATGGTGTGGGAAGTAGTGACATAAATAGTGGTGGTTACTTGGAGCACTGGGTTAAGAAGGATTCTGAAGCTCTATGTAGGCTCAGTGAGAGGAAGTGATGTTTAGATTTGGGGATGTCTGCCCTGGGGATAGAGACCACAGGCAGATGTGCTGTCATTGTTATTCTGGCTTAGCTCCTCCTCTGTTTTGGGATGCCTGCCTTGTTTTCTCCTTTTCCCTTTTCTCTAAAGTACAGAATGGGTAGTTTGCAGAGGGAGGGCTAGGTTAGAAGCATTATGAGAGTAGTTTTGCTTTAAAGCTGTGTCTAAATGGGAGATCTGGTCAAAGCAGGGCTCTGAGGCAGTTGTAATGCTACCACTGTGACAGTGCCCTGTCTTCTAAGGGCACTTTTTTAAAAAAATTTACTTTTTATTTTATATTTGGGTATAGTTGATTTACACTGTTGTGTTAGTTTCAGGTGTACAGTAAAGTGGTTCAGTTATACATATACAGACATCCATTCTGCAGGAAACTCCACTCAATGTTCTGTAAGGGCACTTTCACATGATCTGAGTTAGTTGATCCCCCCCAATGGGCTTTCAAGGCAGGCAGGATAGTGTTAATTATCCCACTTTATAGATGAGGAGACTGAGGTTCAAGGAGGCACAGTAACTTCCTGGTGCCCTCAGAGTTTCTAAGTAGCAGTAACAGTTTTGGACGCAGGCTTTCAGCCTTCAAATCCAGCAGTCCTGCTGCTACACTAAGACCTGTTCTCTTAATTTACTGTAGTTACGATCAGAGTCGGGATAAGACCAAGAGAGAGGTGAGCTAGCCCTGGGAGTATAGTTTGGATGGAAAGAATGATGGGCGTGGTCAGGAAGGAGTGAAGTTTGGTGATGAAACCATTTCAGGAGTTTTTCTTCTTTTCACAGCTGCCAACTCTTTCCTATATTGAATAATAATAATATGATAATAATAACCAGCAGTATTGGGGTGTTTCCTATGAATGAGGCAGTATGCTCAATGCCTTAACTAGCTGATATAACTTAATCCTAAGAACAACCCAGCAAATTAGGCCCAATTCGTACCCCCTCCCCATTTTACAGATGGCAAAACTGAGTCTCAGCGAGCTTTACTATTTGCCCCAGCTGGGATTGGAATGCAGGGGATTCCAGAGGCTGCTCCCTTATCCAGCAATCTCCTCTGCCTGTTAGCTCCACTGTCAGACTGGCTGGGAACCATGGACACACTCTTGGTGTCTATTTCAAGATTCTAAAGCTGTTGTTTGCTTATAAACATCAGATCTGCAGCTGATGTAAAGCACCGCACAGATTCCCAGCACATCATCACGGAGTTGACTGCCCCCGGCCAGCCGAGACCCAGCCAAGCAGTCACGTGCCTGCTTTCATCTGATGCAGGAGGAGACTCAAAGTCTCCCCTTCCAGAATCCTGACTTCAAATACATTCCCCACCACCACCACTGCCGCAGGCTCTCTGTCTTTTCTCAAATACTCATATAAATCTTCAAATTTGTTGTTACCCTTCCCTGGATCTATTTGTTTTTCTCCCTGTGTATTGTTTTAAATAGGAAGAAAACTGCTTTCTTAACCCAGTTTAATACCTCATTTAGAGCTGTCTTGCCAATCAGGAAATGAAATACAATCACGTCAGGCAATGTGATTTAAATTCAGCCCTGTCTTCATATTTTGCCATTTGAGTCCTGAAATTTACACAGCCTCGTTCTCACTCTAATTGATTCTTCTAACCTGAACATGACTTTTACCATCCTGTGGTTAGAACACTCAACTGGCCTTATTTCTCTGCTGGCAGGGCATATATAACCTTTAAAGGGACCCACGCTGTCACGAAGTTTATGTCTCAAATTTAAGATTTTTTAAATGAAACAAGAGCTGCCGGGAAGTTTAAAGAGCTTAATATGAAGAATAAAACATTCAAACATGACGGGTGCTTTTTTTCTGAAAACTTTATAAATAAAGACATTAACATTTCTCAGTATCATGGACACACCAAATATAGCCAATATCCTTCAGCATGTGAAATGACCGAAGTAAGACTTGTACTCTATAAATAAAACTTGTAACTACAGACTCTACCCTAACTTGAACGATGCTATCAGTAGACTTGGGGTTGCCAAGGGTGGTCCTTGCTTTATCTGTTAAAGTAAGAAGAAATTGGCTAAGGTGATGGAAGGTCTAAGGGAATGTGGTTAGTATATATAATCTGCCTCAGAAATCACACTGCTTAGACTCATGGAACATTCTGTGCATTACTGCATGTCATCATGTATACAAATATGACCAATAATTCCAAAGAGACTTGAATGTCTTGTTGGAATACACATCAGGCTGGGAGATGATTCCTGGACTCCAGATTTAGTTGTGTCACTAAGGGCCACCATTTCCTACATGATGGGCACTTTTAATGTTGAATTAAACCTTCACAAAAATGTATGGACAGGGGCTTCCCTGGTGGCGCAGTGGTTGAGAGTCCGCCTGCCGATGCAGGGGACACGGGTTCGTGCCCCGGTCTGGGAAGATCCCACATGCCGTGAAGCGGCTGGGCCCGTGAGCCATGGCCGCTGAGCCTGGGCATCCGGAGCCTGTGCTCTGCAACGGGAGAGGCCACAACAGTGAGAGGCCCGCGTACCGCAAAAAAAAAAAAAAAAACAAAAATGTATGGACAGTATTATTACCCTCATTTGACAGAAAAGCAAACTGTACCCCTTAATAAAGGAGTTTAAAAAAACCTCATAAGGACATGCAGCAAGTAAATGGGAGAATTGGGATGTGAACACAGGTCTGTCTGATGCCCAAGTCTCTCCTCTTAGCTCTTCTGTATCCTTGGACTAGGTACTTCCCATCTGGGCCTCAGTTTCCCTTCAGTGGAATAAAGAAACTGACCTAGGTAATCTTAATGTTTCTTAAATGGATTTGGATTTGGAAGACCTGCTCTTGAGATCCAGAAACTGCTTTATGGTTTTGTCACCTTGGGCAAATTGTTCAATCCTTCTGAGCCTCAGTTTCTACATCTATGAAATGTGGATAAAAATCCTTAACTAGAGATCAAATTAAATAATGGAAATAAGGGTTTTCTTTCCATTTCACTGTACACAGGCATGGGCTTTTTTTTTTTTTTTTATTATAAATGATTGCAGTAAGACTTAAACCTGAAAAAAATATCATGTTAATCATGTTGGTAGCTAGCTTGAAAATATCTATCTTCTAGCTACCTAGCTAGCTATCCATCCTTACACTCATATCTAAAACATGAGAGTAAGGCAGAGGAAGGTTACAAAGTGATTAAAAGCAAGGGCTTTAATCACACAGACCTATGTGTTCTATCACAAACTCGTGACATTATCTCAAGTAAGGGTTAAACTTCTCTAAGGGTTGGTGTCGTCTGTGAAAGGGAATCAGAGTGGGGCAACTCCATGAGGTTCATGTGAGAATTACATGGGATGAGAATGCCTGTAAGCTGGACACAGGGAGTAGGGGCTCCATTAGCATTGGTGAGTGAGAGAACAATAGTTCCCTAGCACAGGGAATGCCCTGGACTGCCACGCTTCCTTTTGATTCTTTTTATCTTTCAATTCTTTTGATCACTTCCTTTATGAAATTAAATAATCCATTTAACCTCCCAGGGCTCTTTGATCTCCTGACCCTCACAGCCAGCAGCAAAATTAAACCTACATGAATTGAATCTTTCTACAGGGAGGAACCAGGACAGGGGAGCCGGATGGAGCAGAAAACAGGGATGATTTAAATTTCAAATTCAGAGATAATTCTCCACTCATTCATTCTTAGCTTCATCTAATCTTATGCTCTATACCAAGTTCTTCTGGGTTCAAGATCCCATTTCTCCACAGAGAACCCTAGGAATAGTAGGACTGTTATTGTGGGTGCTATTTGAGAAGCCAGAAGGCCGAGGCTCAGAGGGAGATGAATGACTTGTCCAAGAGCCCTCAGATAATCAGTGTTGGAGCCAGTATGAAATCCAAGCATTCAATATAACAATAGAATATGATGTAATGTAATATAATGTTAATATGATATTATACTAGTGCATATATATGCACTATGTATATGCACTATATATGCACATATATATGTATAGATATAAAATAATCTAAGTATTCAAATGTATATATGTGTAACATATGTGTACATAATATACACACATATACATTCATATATATATACACATATATATGTGTGTGTGTATATAAAATTTCACTTTTTGGGCTTCCCTGGTGGCGCAGTGGTTGAGAGTCCGCCTGCCGATGCAGGGGACACAGGTTCGTGCCGTGGACCGGGAAGATCCCACATGCCGCGGAGCGGCTGGGCCTGTGAGCCATGGCCGCTGAGCCTGCGTGTCCAGAGCCTGTGCTCTGCAACCGGAAAGGTCACAACAGTGAGAGGCCCGTGTACCAAAAAAAAAAAAATTCACTTTTTCCCTGTTTGCTTGCCACTGAGTGACTGCTCCTCTCACTTTTAAAAGGGAGTTATTCTCCATTGGGGTCCACTGTGTAAGAAATGCTCAGAGCTTTTGGAAGAGACACCCTGGAAAAGTGCCTGGAATCTGCAGCACACAGAGATAGACCTCTAAAATATACACAATATCCATCCTTTCCATCTTCATTGTTTCCACCTGTCGTTGTCAGAATAATTGTCCCCCAAAGTGGTCTATGCCCTGGAACCTATGAATATGTTACACCACGTGGCCAAAGGATCTTTGCAGGTGTGATTAGGTTAGGGATCTTGAGATGAGAGGTTATCCTGGGTTACCCGTGTGGACTCCATGCAATTACAAGGGTCCTTAGAAGAGGGAGGCAGGAGGGTTGGAGTCTAAGAGAGAGGTAAAGATGCTTCCTTGCTGACTTTGAAAATGGAGCCAAGGAATGCAGGTGGCCTCTAAGAGCTGGAAATGAGAAGAAAATGGATTCCATCCTAGAGCCTCCAGAAGGAATGCAGGCTGGTTGATAAGAACCATATCAGACTCTGATCTCCATTGGTAACTAACTAATACATCACCACCATCCCTAGCCTGGGCGACTTCAGTTACCTACAAACTGGTCTCTCTCCTTCTACTTCTCCCACCCTCTCCACCCACAGAATCTGTTCTCTGTGCAGCCACCAAAGGGATCATTTCAAACCTCAACCTGCTAATGTCTCTGTGTGCTTGAAACCCTCAACAGCTTCCTGTCACACTTAGAAGAAAATCCAGAACTCTTATCGTGGCCTCATTTTCCCATCTGAGG
Source organism: Orcinus orca (assembly GCF_937001465.1). Classification (NCBI taxonomy): domain Eukaryota; kingdom Metazoa; phylum Chordata; class Mammalia; order Artiodactyla; family Delphinidae; genus Orcinus; species Orcinus orca. Next base: position 106,218,086 of record NC_064564.1, on the reverse strand, counting down.
CCAGAAGGTTATCGGACTTGCCCACCCAGTCCTGGGAGGTTAGAGGGTATATCTGAGCCCAGAACTCCAAGATCTGGCCCAAGTTTGCCTGCTCTGAGATTTGTAGGCACATTCTCTGATCTGGGACTATCTCCCTAAGAGAAACGAAGTGAAGAGCTTTCCCAAAGAAATGTCAGGGCCATGGCCACAGTGTCTGAGGTTTTGAGAAGGAAGGCTGGAAGAAGTTGGAAAACTTTTTTTCGAATGTTCTCCCTCCTGCTCTCAGAATTTCTTGTACTCGGAAGTCCACAAAATGCTGGAAAGATAAATGAATTGAGGGAATTCTCTAGGAAGAAAACCAAGAATTATTTTAATAAATGACTTGCTCCCTTAATGCATAATAATTTAGTAAATACATAATAACAACACAATATATACTTATTTCTATAAGGTTATAAACTCCAATGCCTGCAGGACCAGACTGGAAACATATGAGTGAGAATTCAGGCCAAGTGTTGCTAGATCTTCCGATTTTTCAAAAGAAAACAGAAATCTGGAGTTTTATGTGAAAAATGTCCCAGTTTTTAAATACAGGCAATGGGTTATCACAATTTGACAACTGTTTTAACCATGGGAAGACTAAACAGAGCATTTCAGTGGGGGCTGGATGTCGCCAGTGGCTATCTGTCTGAGATGATGCTCCTTCACACTAAGAACCACATCACCTCTGACATACTGGGGTCCTATGGTCAGGTATGACCTCATTCCACTTAGATATCTTTCCACCCTTTGAACTTTGGTTGGAGAAAAGGGGGTCCAGCAAATAAAAACAAAAGTAAACAAATGGGACCTAATGAAACTTAAAAGCTTTTGCAAAGCAAAGGAGATTGCAAATGACGAGAAGACAGCGCTCAGAATGGGAGGAAATATTTGCTAACAAATCAACAAACAAAGGATTAATCTCCAAAATCCATAAACAGCTCATGCAGCTCAATATTAAAAAAACAAACAACCAAATCAAAAAATGGACAGAAGACCTAAATAGACATTTCTCCAAAGAAGATACAGATGGCCAAGAAGCACATGAAAAGTTGCTCAACGTCACTAATTATTAGAGAAATGCAAATCAAAACTACAGTGAGGTATCACCTCACACCTGTTAGAATGGGCATCATCAGAAAATCTACAAACAACAAATGCTGGAAAGGATGTGGAGAAAAGGGAACCCTCTTGCACTGTTGGTGGGAATGTAAATTAATAGAGCCACTATGGAGAACAGTATGGAGGTTCCTTAAAAAACTGAAAATAGAACTACCATATGACCCAGCAATCCCACTACTGGGCATATACCCACAGAAAACCATAATTCAAAAAGACACATGTACCCCAATGTTCATTGCAGCACTATTTACAATAGCCACGTCATGGAAGCAACCTAAATGCCCATGGACAGACGAATGGATAAAGAAGATGTGGTACATATATACAATGGAATATTACTCAGCCATAAAAAGGAACAAAAATGGGTCACTTGTAGAGACATGGATGGATCTAGAGTCTGTCATACAGAGTGAAGTACGTCAGAAAGAGAAAAACAAATATTGTATATTAACACATATGTGGAACATATGTGGAACCTAGAAAAATGGTACAGATGAACCGGTTTGCAGGGCAGAAATAGAGACACAGATGTAGAGAACAAACATATGGACACCAAGGGAGAAAAGTGGCAGGGCAGGAGGATGGGGGGGTGGGATGAATTGGGAGATTGGGATTGGCATGTATACACTAATATGTATAAAATGGATAACTAATAAGAACCTGCTGTATAAAAAAATAAATTAAATGAAATTCAAAAATTCAAAAACAAGTGTAGCAGAAAAATAAAAATAAATTAATTAATTAAAATAAAAAGGGGGTCCAGCAAATCAATCTAGAGATGGGGGCCAGGGATCTCAGAAAGCGGCATGGAAGGGCCATGTCCCTGAACCACCTCATGTCTGAAGAGCACGTCACACCCAGGCTGGGTGGTGAGAGGAAAATGAAGGTAAGAGCCTTGCTCTGCCCTCAGTTTAGTTCAATTTCTAAAATATCTGATGAGTCTACTGATGCCCTAGGATCTTTTTCAAGGTTGCAGTCACAGAGCTAAAAAGACAGGATGGCTGTGTGCCATGAATTCAAGGTGGGCCCGTGGGATGGTTGTAAGACACACGGATAAACAGGTAACCTTCATAATTTGGTCCACGTTGAACACGAATTTATGAAAATTGAATACATCTAAGTGTACCTGGCTCTGCCTCGGGGGGCTGGTAATTCAGGTAGGTTTCTTAGAGTAGGTGATTTAAGATGAGTCTTAAAATTTTTTTTTATTTAGGTATAATTGACATATAACTTTATATTAGGTGTTTCAGGTGTACAGCATAATGATACGAAATTTGTATATGTTGCAAAATGATCACCAAAGTAAGTCTAGTTAACATCCATGGCATTAAAAGATGATAGAGAGGTTTTTTGTTTGTTTGTTTGTTTTTGCAAGGTAAAGGTGGATTCGTGTGCTCCTGAAAGAGAGAAACTCTTGAGCAAAGGTATTGCTTTAAGTATCCTATATAAAAGTCTGGTTAGGAAGAAGAAGGTACATTTAAAGAAAGGAGATGATAAGACAATAAGTTGACATAGAAAAGATAAGATACCAGTCAGAGTATGGCAGAAAAATTACACAAAAGAGAGGGAAGATGGTGTGCCAGAATAAGGGTCACTGGTCTTCGTGCTAGTCCTCTTGGCTTCTCAATGATCTTGCCAAAAGTCTTTGTCTTCTCAGGACAGGACAGGACATTCGCCCACCATCCGTGGGGCTCATTGCTCCCTATCAAATGCCTACTGATCTTCTTTCAGGCCACAGAAAGTGTCCCTGTGGCTGGCCTGTGGTAGAGACACTGGAGACCAGGTTAGGGATGGCATCTATATTCAGACCAGCATGAACAAGAAATGTAGGTCACATTTGCCTAGCCTGGCAAGATGGGGACAGTGAGAGGTAACCCAGACCTCACATCCTTTTCCCTGTGACCCACTTGGCCCAAACACTCAGGCATCCAAGATTGGCTATCTTGAAATTCTTGGTGATGACACCCAAAGCCTCATGTTCATTGGTTTACCATCGTCCACATGGAAACACTATTCTTTCTGAACCTATCTTTCAAGTTTTATTACGAATTCTTTTTTCAAAATGCACCTTAGTGAGGTCCATTTTGACATTCCTTAAAATTGTAACACCTACCTCACCCCCAACTTCCCTACCTTCCTATTCTACACTATTTTAACTAGAGTATGTACTCTAAGACGGCAAGTATTTTGTTGTTTTATTTACTGCTCCATCCCAGCAGCTACAACAAGCATATGGCACGTAGTAGGTGTGGGGATGCAGCAGTCATGGCGCATCATTAATTATTTGTTGAAAGAATGAAATGTGATATTTGTTGGGCTTCCATCGTGTGCTTGAGGTCTGTACCTTCATGGAACTTACAACTTGTCTGACGTTTAAATGTCAGACATACTCCAGGGCAGTGAGTGTATCTTAACCATCTCTGTACCCCCAGATATAGGATGATGTATAGCACACAGAAGAAACTCAATGAGTTCTTTTTGAATGACTGAATCTGCTCAGCATGGCCACTTACGATCCAGCCAAACTGGGCTTCTCTATAATCCTTAAGAATTTCCATGCCTCCTGAGACCTTTTGGTTATTCTCTGCCCACTGCCCAAGTTCTAACTCTAATATCACTCATTCAGCTGCAGTGATGCATTGATATTAAAAAGTAAGCTCGGGAGTCAACGATGTGTCTTCAAAACCTAGTACCATCATTTACTGCCTCTGTGAGCCTCGGTCACTTGCTTCACTTCTCTGAACTTGAGTTTCCTCACCTTTCAGCAGAATTGAATGTCAGTGCCTCTCTCATTGGATTGCTGTGAGGATTAAGTAAGGTTAACAGATTATAAAACACTTGGTACACTAAGAAATTCCTAAATATTAACCATTAAATTTTTTGAAAACCCCTCAATTTGTAATCTTATTGTAAGATCCTAGTGCATCTTTTATAGTGTTTGGTCCAGTTTGTCTTGCAGTATAAATGCTTGCACTTCTTTCTAAGTGGTATTCCCTTTGTGGGATGTGTTTCTGGTAGAGGGATAAGGTGGTAAGAGTGAAAGGTGGAGGCTAGGCAGGTAAGGGGTCAGATCTGAACTATGCTATTGGTTAGCTGTGCTAACAGGAGCAGATCACTTCCTTTTCCTGACCTCTGCTTTCTCATCTGATAAATGGGTATGGCAACACTGACAGCATAGAGTTGACGGGAACATGCAACAAGATCCCATTTGGACAGAGTCTGGAACACATTTGGTGGTTAATACCTATGAATGGCCAGCTTTTACAAATTTCTTGCTGAAGAATGAAGTATCCATTGAAACCAGTGACCTTGCCCCTTCCCCCCCCCCCGGTCTCCTGCCCACTTCCCTCTGGGATCCTGGACCTTTTACTATATGCCCTTTTTGCATTTCATGCAATCTTACTGCTAAGGGAAAGCTGGATGGAAATATCTCCCTGCCTCTTGTGGGTGATTGGTTTACACCCAAATCACAAAATCTGATTATAAGTTTGTAAATGTCTTTGCTTGCAGAGAGAGACCGTATTATTAATGGTCATAAAATTAAATTACCCGGCGCATTTCTATTCCGAAAGAAAAACTGATCCAAGTTCACCAGTCAGCCTGCATAACATAGATGTATAAACAAAAATGGGGGAAGGGGGAGCACACCCACCATGTTATTTATTCAGTTCCAAAACATTTTCCACACACCATATGGCAGGATAGTGTTTTCTTTCTCAAGCCTTTTTCACAGATGTAATTATAATTCTTTTCACCTTCCCCAGAGAGATCATCTTGAGTATTGTAAAGATTGTGTGAAACTTGAGACCTTACAGGGAACTTTATTCTTGTGACAATCAGTCTCCTCCTCCTTTGCAAAGTTTAGCCACTGGTCCGTGGACAGTTGCTCTACAAAGTATACAACCTGGCAGTTTTCCCTGGGGATCATTAATAATGGGTGAAGGTTAAACATTACCACGATCATTTTCTCATGTGCTTCACCATCTTGCTAGTAGGGGTGCAATTCACCTGGACCAGTGAGTTACACTCTCTGCCTGAAACATGCCCCAGCCCACTCTTTACCTGGCTTCTTTATCAGCTTTAGGGTGTTCTCTGATCCCATGAACATACAGACGTTAGCAGTATTTCTACACCACATTCTTAGCATGAGGGACCTTAGCATCTACCTCTCATGGAACCAATCAAGGGATTGAACATAAGGGAGGCATCTGCTAAACACGTTAATTTTGATTTTCCTGGTACAAAAGAGTATTTATAGGGGTTGATTCAGATCAACCCAGAAAGCATGTGCAGCTATGGGCAGGCATTCTTGAGATAGCAAAGACCCTCCCCTCATTGATTAAACACTCACCTGTGTTAGGGTTTGTACTGGGTGCTTTGTGTAAATGATCCCATTTATATCTCTAATAACCCTGTGAAGGAAATATTTTCATTGTATTTTTACAGAGATAGAAACTGAGGCTCTGAGTACTCAAGTGCTGTGGTCAAGGTCACATGCATTTTCTCTACCACAATGTTATAACAACAGCCATGGTGACCTAGTATCATACTCTACCTGCATCACCTCACATCGACCCCAACACGACTACAGAAAGGTCATTCTCAGTGAGTCATTTTTGCAATGAGGAACTAAGACTCAGGAAGCATAAGGAACTTATACATAAGCGTCACACACCCTCTGAGTTCTAAAACATGAAAACCTAACCTCCATTTATATCCTTGTTTCTATGGGGTAACGTATTCCAAACTCCAAACATCTGAGTTTCAAAGGAACTTTTGGCAACATAACCTGTTTATGTGGTGAAGACTGTCTGTATCTTCCATATTGATAGGGTACGTCTGGCAAGAGCAAAAATCATCTTGTGATTTACCAGATGGCAATTCTGTTCTCCAGCTGGATTGGGAATCCCTGAGGACCCATCCCTTCCTGCGGAATTCCAGCAGTACCACCTCTGTGGTGTGGCTTTTCCACCAGACACAGGTCTTCTTGGGCCCCGAGACTGAGTCCACATTGCTCTCAGCAGAATGAGAAAGAGGTAACCCAGGTCTAAATTGTCCCACACTTGATGTAAATGGACATTCTCTGCCATCAGAATAATCACAGCCCCGTGCATCCTCCAAAGTTGCAGATTTACAAACCGTTAGTGTTAAAAGGTGGAGAAAGATAGTTCTATAGAAATCATCCAGGGAAAAGCTATGCTCAGTGGCTTACAGCAGTATTTTTCAATTGTTTTTGACCATAGCTTCCAGAACGATAAACATTTTTTACTGTGATCAAGTGTAATATGTAAGTGTATATGCATATATGCATATAATCAAAATATATATTATACATAAAACATATGTTTGTGTAGTGGGGATAACTGAAATCAAAATTTCCCCAAACAATACTTACCCTTATTGTGTGAGATTCACGCTTAGTTTTCTATTCTAATCCATTCCAATTCATTCCTTTCCACTAAAAAAAAGGTGCCGGTCACAACCCTCTAAATTTTAAAGCCTGCAGTTTGAAAAACACTGTTTTCCTCCAGGTTCTAGTTACAGCTCTGGGGTACTATACCTAACCTTTCTTAACCTCAGTTTCCTCATCTGTACAATGGATATAATACCACTACTTTTCTCATATGATTATTGGAAGGATTAAGTAAGATAATGCTTATCTGCGAATCCTTGGGAAGTGATAACTTTTACAATAAAAATGCTGACTTATGATCTAATCCATATCCTTCCTTTTAAAGATGGGAAATTGAGAGCCACTGAAGGGGAAGAAATTCACCAGAGGTCACTCTAGCCATGAGCAGAGCTTGGGACTGGAATGCAAACTTCTGACACCTGCTATTACCCTAGGCCGCCTGCAATGCGTCTGCATTAACTTCTCCACATGACCAGCATGTCTTCAAATGGGTGACTTCTTCTGTACCTTCCCCAGCCTCTTGGGAACCCATTCATACCAGGTTTCCTGCTGAGAGTGTTCAAAATGCCAGTGCCCCAGGGAGACCACATGTTTTCCACATGCTGAGTGTAGCAACTAGCAAATGGCTCCGTAGGTCAGGTAATGAGGCTAAGGGATGTTAAAATGGGAGAAAAAGAACTCCCAAATGGCCTTACGAACTCCTTCTAAGCCCTCAGAGAGATTGGCCTGGGACGATATGACAGCAGAGAGTGGTTAAGTTCTGAGCCTGGTCCGTAAGAACTGCAGTGGCATACAGGGTTTTGTAAGGAAGCCAGTAGCCATGAGTAAAGAATGTTTTCAGCATCTTTGCATAGGTGAAGGATAGACATCTAGGCTACCTTTCCAGCCCCATCATTGCCTGTGATTACCCAGCACTTCCCCAGCTCCTTGCCATTGCTTGGGCATTTCTTCCCACCTAGAACACCATTGCTCCTTCTGCCACGTATTCAAATCCTTCTCCTCCTAATGTCTTTCTGTGAAGCCTACCCTGACCCCAGCTGGAAGATACTTCACGGTAGCTGGCATCTTTTTGGGGGCATTCATCATACCCTACCTGTGATTAGATAAGTATAATAAGTATATAAAATTGTTCTCTCCTACTAATATGTAAGCTCCTTAAGGGGCAGAATCTCTGAGTTATATTTTGTCTTTCTTGGCATCTAGCAAAGTGCTTTATTTGTGCATATGAGGCATTGAAATGTGTGTATTGGTTGAATAAATGAGTGAAAAAAATAGATGAGAGTGTGGGTAGGTGAATGCTCTAAGACTGCCTAGTATCACCAGGCTAAATTACTCAGGATGTTTTCATGCATGTACGCATGCATGCACATGAGTGTGTGTGTGTGTGTGTGTGTGTGTGTGTGTGTGTGTGTGTGTGTGTCTAAGCCAGAGGTTCTCACCCTTGGGTGCTCATGAAAATTCCCTGGGGAGTTTATATAAAATACTGAGGCCTCACCACCAGAAATTCTGTTTAAACTAGAATGGACTAGGACATTGGGAATGCATATATTTAACATGCAGTGGTGATTCTGATATGCAGCCGTGGTTCAGAGCCACCACTGTTACTTTTCTGAATAGAAAGACAGTACATGAAAGTGCCAAGTAAAGTAGCTAGTCCAGGGTAGGGCTTTATAAATGTAGATAAATGCTTCCTCTCCTCTATCCTCTTGAGGGTTGGGACTTCATATTACACCTCTTTCTGTTGCGCAGGGAGCTGAGCCCAAGCGACAAGTTAAAGCAGCCGATGTTTCAGTGGGGGAGATGATCTAGTATCCAAAGAGCCAGTCCAGAGAATGAATGCTCCATGTCCACCGAACTTGGGTAAAATCCTTGTAGACTATGGCGTTCGGGGAAAACTCTGTGAATAAGGTTAGACTTGAGTTGGGCTTCAGTGCATGGGTAGAATTTAGCAAATTGGTGAAAAGCAACCCTGAAGGACATTCTGGAGAAGGAACATAGCATCATCAAAGACAGGAAAATAGGGGAGGACTCTATGTGCCAGGCGTGGTGCTGAAAATTTTACATACATGCATGACCTTCTTTAAGACGCATAGGAGCTATTGCTGTCCCTACTTTACATGTGACGGAACAAGATTCAGGGAAGGCAAGCAATTAGCTCAAGGTCACATAGATAGGAAGCAGTGCCACTGAGAATGAAACGCGGGTTTGCCTGAGATATTGCAGGGTGAAAAAAGGTTGGGGTGGGCGTCATGTGGAGAACATTCTGTCTGAGTAGGTGGACGTGGAGAGGGAAGGAGAGGCAGCTAGATTAGAAAGGCATCTCTGAGCCAGAATGTAGACACCAGTGTACCTCCAGATTTTGAACTTTACCTTGGGGGCCGCAGGGAGTTGTAAATTTTGGAGTGACACCACGGATGTGGCTACAAGTACAGATAATTGAGTTAGCAGCGTTGACAGGAGCCTTGGGGTAAGTTATTGAATACATGACGGGTTTAATGGGAACATTGATCTTACCTTTCCTAAATTATGTTTGTTGCGGATCAAGCCCAACAATTAGACCCTTTCTAGCAAAAGAGATTTGTAGAGCATCAGCTGAGAAGATTTCACAATCTCATTTCAGTGTATTTCTCTAGGGGGTGTTCAACAAGAACGTTTGTACTGAACACCCACTACATGCCAGAGCTTGTGCTGTGAGCTGCAGAGAAGGAAATGAACAAGATTCCCTCCCTTCTCCTCTTCCTACCATCGTTATGCCCTCGGAGACCCAGTCAGAATTGACTCATCAGATGCTTTCCATTATTTCCCAGCCATCTTTTCTCTGAGCTGAAAACACACAGAATTACCTTAACATTCCAACTGGGTCTTATTTTCTAAGCCACTTTCATCTGTTGTCTTGCTTTCCTTTGGACTACACCCAATTTATCACTTTTTTCTTTTCTTTCTGGAAACATGATGCTCAAAATTGAACACAGCCGTCCAATTAAGTCTTAACCACAGCCAACTAGGGCATAGTGATTGTCTAGCTTGTTTTACATGGTGAAATCTTATTAATAGGTAGATGGGGAGGGGGACACTAGTATACTTGTGTAACTTGGATTTTTTTTTTTTTTGGAAACATCACATGCAAAGGTGGACAGCAGAAACGAATAAGCCATCAACTGCATTAGAAATATTCTTACTTAATTTTGGGGAGGCTTGTTTTATTTGGGAGGGTTTTGCAGTCACTTATTTTATTACCTTGACATACATACATTTATTTGTTTGTTTGTTTATTTATTTATGGCTGTGTTGGGTCTTCGTTGCTGCGCACGGGCTTTCTCTAATTGTGGCGAGCAGGGGCTACTCTTCGTTGCGGTGCGCGGGCTTCTCATTGTGGTGGCTTCTGTCGTTGTGGAGCATGGGCTCTAGGCGTGTGGGCTTCAGTAGTTGTGGCTCACGGGCTCTAGAGCACAGGCTCAGTAGTTGTGGTGCACAGGCTCGCTCTGCAGCATGTGGGATCTTCCCAGACCGGGGATCGAACCTGTGTCCCCTGCACTTGCAGGCTGATTCTCAACCACTGTGCCACCAGGGAAGCCCACCCTGACATTATTATACCCCTGGTAACAACTTTTTTTATAAGCTAAGCTTTTACTTAGGTACAGTGTAAAGCTCTTCTTTAGATGAAAGCTGTTATCTGATTCAGAGCTTAATGTTTAAAAGTTCTCAAGCTGGTGAATCTAAAGACATTCCCTGCATAATTGTGTACTTAGAATTCAGTTGCAGTGTAAAAGAGAGAGAGCTTCATGTTCTGCCTGGAATTACGAAAAAAGACAATTTATTTTTAAGTGAACTGGGGGAGAAGGGGGAAAAAAGACTGTGATGGAAGGTGTTTAGCTGAGTTACTGAAATACCATCTGGAGGCTTGGCTGGAAAAGCAGAGAAACCCTAGAAGGAACAAGAAATGGGATGAGGAAGCCGAGAAAGGACCAGCACACTCTGGGAGATGTGGTCTCAACCAGTGATGTGAATTTGTACAGAGCAGAGGGGTGAGCTAATGTGTCCCTTGGACAAAAAGGGAACAATTATTTACTTTTTTAAAAGTGTGGTATAGTATACATAACACAAAATTTACCATTTTAAAGTGTACAGTTCAGTGGTATTAAGTACATTCACATTGTTATGTAACCAACACACCATCCATCTCCAGAACTTTTTTCATCTTCCCAAACAGAAACTCCGCACACATTAAACAATAATTCCTCATTCTCTATCCCCCCTTGTCCCCGGCAACCACCATTCTAAAGAAGGCACTTGTTTTTTTAATGAGTAGAAAGAGGAGAACGTTCTTTCTGTCAGAGCTCAACTGATCACACCAATTTTATGAAACATCTTCAAACCATTCCAATGACACCATGTCCCTCCAGCCTTGGTTCAGTCCTGTCTTTTATGCGGCTATAGTTCTAGAGTCCTATCTTGTCTGTCAACCAGACTGATCTTCAGGAGAGCAGGGAGCCTCAAGGGCACCCTTTACGGTGCTCTGGGCTGGTTGACAGCAGCTAATACTTCTCTGTATTTACTATCTGCCAGGCACCGTGATCGTGATCAATACTTTACATCTTTTTTTTTTTTTTTTTTGCCGTACGTGGGCCTCTCACTGTTGTGGCCTCTCCCGCTGCGGAGCACAGGCTCCAGACGCGCAGGCTCAGCGGCCATGGCTCACGGGCCCAGCCGCTCCGCGGCATGTGGGATCTTCCCGGACCGGGGCACGAACCCGTGTCCCCTGCATCGGCAGGCGGACTCTAAACCACTGTGCCACCAGGGAAACCCAATATTTTACATCTTTTATCTTTAGCATCCTCACAGTAATCTTGATAAGGAGGTAATGCTAAATCTGTCTTACAGATGAAGAAACCAAGCATATGACAATTTAAGTCATTTCCTCAAGGTCAAGTGGAAGAATCAGAGTTTCAATATGTCAATATCTCTACCATTTTCCCATGCTTTTCCTTCCCAAAGCTGGACTTTATCCACATCTTCTTCTACAGGAAGATGGGACTTTCAGACACAGGTGCCATCAGAGAGTGGAAATCCATTTCCTTTCCATGACTGTTTCCCAGAACCCTAGTTCCCAGGACCATAATAGGTATTCCTTGAAACTGAAAAAAATTTCAGGAAGGAGCAGTACTGTTCCTATATGGTCTAATAAGTTTGGAAACATTGAGTTAAACACTGTTAATCAGAATCTTCCTTGCAGCTGTTGTCAGAGGCTGGATTATTCATCCCGTCCACAAACTTATTTTTCCTCTTTTTAAGACAATCTGGTGAATCCACTACTTCATAGGAAAACTTTGGCAAATGCCAGGGATGACGTTCAAAATATCTGATGACTGTTACAGCCTGGACATTGGCCAGTTAGACTGGATAGCAGCCCAGAGAGAACAGGAGCCAACAACTGGAGTGGGCACACTGATGGGTACTGATGGGAATGCCACCTGCAGGGCATCAGGACTCACCTTAACCAGTCGAGGCTCCTGGCAGTTCAGGGAGTGGGGAGCAACGAAGCAGGCCAACTGTCCCAGGGAAAAAAGGAAATTTCCCTTTCTGGAAATGCTTGTTGGGGCTGTCCAGGATGGTTGGGTTGGGAATGAACTTCTGCGTGTCTGATGTAACCCCTTCTAACCTAAAAGTAAGCGGAAGTTGGAATGCCTCAAGTGTCTCAGTGGTGGCTGTCTGCTAGCCCTCATTTTATTTTGAGAGGAGGCAGCATAGGTCACTGGAAAGAGCACTGGACAGAAGCCAGAGGGTCTGGGCTCTGCCTGGGATGCACGGTGACTAGAGGCCAGTTTGTAACACTTGATGACACTCAGTTGCCTGTCTTGGTAGTGAAGGGGATGATCTAGGTTATGAAGTTCTTTTCCTGCTCTAACATCTTACAACTCCATCATCCGGGTGGCTCTTAGATTTGCTGCTTCCCATTTTTAGTAAGTAACTATACTTCTTCCCCCTCTCAAGTAAACACAATATGTGCTTTTTTCCTTACCTGTGAGATGACGCTGTCACAAAGATAAAGGCCCCTGACTTTTGAATTCCATGTCTGTCTGATTCTCTTCTGCGCTTGACGCACCACAAGGAGTAGAGTGGGGGGATGTATTTTTAATAGTTATTAAAGGGCTCCAAATCTCTGTAATCTTTTATCTTTGATCCTGTTAAATATTCTAAACTCCTTTTTTATTTAAACATGTTTGACTGGTCTAATCATGGGCTGACGTGCTTCCCCAACTCTCTCTGCATCTTCTGCCGTGAGTCAGGAGATGAGGAATGACGCTTATGGGAGACGTTTAATGCTCATGTCAATTCCATTTCTACTTTGTCCAAATTGAAGCCATCTAACCTGGAAAACCCACCACTGAGATCGATGCTCAGGAAATTATCCCCCCCCAAATCAAAGCTATTTATTTGAAGATATTCATCACCATGTTATTTATAAGGGTACAACATTGGAGATATACTTACTGTAAAACACAAAGAACGTGTTTTAGTAAATAATATTAACAAGCTAATTTTATGCAGTTATTGAAATTTTAGTCCTGAATATGAGATTTTGGGGGAAACTCTATGACTGTACGTACATAAACTCCACAATTGTCTACACAAAGGATTGAAGGGGAATGTGGACAAATAATCATGGTTGATTGATTAGGGTAATGGGATTATGGGATTGTGGATGACATTGTTTTATTAGAATTAATTTTATCATTGATAAATATATTAGATGAACCATAGCAAACAGCAAATGCCCAAATATCAAAGCAATAAGGAGACTTCATTAATGAACAGGTCCTATAGCAGGTGGTGGAATTATTTAAACTAATATAAATTATCTTCTCAGGTATTGCTGTAAAATTGAACATGATGTAATTCAGCAAATTAAACACGTTTGCTCTTTTTTTTAATAGATCTTTATTGGAATATAATTGCTTCACAATACTGTGTTAGTTTCTGTTGTACACCAACATGAATCAGCCATATGCATACATATGTTCCCGTATCCCCTGCCTCTTGAGCCTCCCTCCCACCCTCCCTATCCCACCCCTCTAGGTCATTGCAAAGCACCGAGCTGATCTCCCTGTGCTATGCTGCTGCTTCCCACTATCTAACTATTTTACATTCGGTAGTGTATATATGTTGATGCTACTCTCATTTCACCCCAGCTTCCCCCTCCCACCCTGTGTCAAGTCCATTCTCTATGTCTACATCTTTATTCCTGCCCTGCAACTAGGTTCATCAGTACCATTTGTTTTCTGGTTTTTCTTTTTAGATTCCATATATATGCATTAGCATACAGTATTTGTTTTTCTCTTTCTGACTTTTTCTACTTCACTCTGTATGACAGACTCTAGGTCCATCGACCTCACTACAAATAACGCAATTTCGTTTCTTTTTATGGCTGAGTCATATTCCATTGTATATATGTGTCACATCTTCTTTATCCATTCATCTGTCAATGGACATTTAGGTTGGTTCCATGTCCTGGCTATTGTAAATAGTGCTGCATTAACATTGTGGTACATGTCTCTTTTTGAATTATGGTTTTCTCAGGGTATGGGTCCAGTAGTGGGGTTGCTGGGTCATGTGGTAGTTCTATTTTTAGTTTTTTAAGGAATCTCCATACTGTTTTCCATAGTGGTTTTATCAATTTACATTCCCACCAAGGGTGCAGGAATGCTCCCTTTTCACCACACCCTTTCCAGCATTTATTGTTTCTAGACTTTTTGATAACAGCCATTCTGACTGGCATGAGGTGACACCTCATTGTACTTTTGATTTGCATTTCTCTAATAATTAGTGATGTAGAGCATCTTTTCATGTGCCTCTTGGCCATCTGTATGTCTTCCTTTGTGAAATGTCTATTTAGGTCTTCTGCCCATTTTTTATTTTATTATTATTATTATATATATATATATTTTTTGCAGTACACGGCCCTCTCACCATTCTGGCCTCTTCCGCTGCGGAGCAGAGGCTCCGGACGCGCAGGCTCAGCGGCCGTGGCTCACGGGCCCAGCCGCTCCGCGGCATGTGGGATCCTCCCGGACCAGGGCACGAACCTGTGTCCCCTGCATTGGCAGGCAGACTCTCAACCACTGTGCTACCGGGGAAGCCCCTGACCATTTTTAAAATTGGATTGTTTGTTTATTTGATATTGAGCTCCATGAGCTGTTTGTATATTTTGGAGATTAATCCTTTGTCCGTTGTTTCATTCGCAAATATTTTCTCCCATTCTGAGGGTTGTCTTTTCATCTTGTTTATGGTTTCCTTTGCTGTGCAAAAGCTTTTAAGTTTAATTAAGTCCTATTTGTTTATTTTTGTTTTTATTTCTGTTCCTCTAGGAGGTGGGTCAAAAAAGACCTTGCTGTGGTTTATGTCCAAGAGTGTTTTTCCTGTGTTTTCCTCTAAGAGTTTTATAGTGTCTGGTCTTATATTTAGGTCTTTAATCCATTTGGAGTCTGTTTTTGTGTATGGTGTTAAGTAGTGTTCTAATTTCATTCTTTTACATGTAGCTGTCCAGTTTTCCCAGCACTTATTGAAGAGGCTGTCTTTTCTCCATTGTATGTTCATGCCTCCTTTGTTGTAAATTAGGTGAACATATGTGTGTGGGTTTATCTCTGGGCATTCTACCCTGTACCATTGATCTATATTTCTGTTTTTGTGCCAGTACCGTACTGTCTTGATTACTGTAGCTCTGTGGTATAATTTGAAATGAGGGAGCCTGATTCCTCCAGCTCCATTTTTCTTTCTCAAGATTGCCTTGGCTATTTGGGGACTTTTATTTTCCATACGAATTGTAAAATTTTTTGTTCTAATTATGTGAAAAATGCCATTGGTAGTTTGATAGGGATTGCATTGAATCTGTAGATTGCTTTGGGTCGTATAGTCATTTCCACAATGTTGATTCTTCCAATCCAAGAACATGGTATATTTCTCCATCTGTTTGTGTCATCTTTGATTTCTTTCATCGGTGTTTTATAGTTTTCTGAGTACAAGTCTTTTGCCTCCGTAGGTAGGTTTATTCCTAGGTATTTTATTCTTTTTGTTATGATGGTAAATGTGATTGTTTCTTTAATTTCTCATTCTGATTTTTCATTGTTGGTGTATAGGAATGCCAGAGATTTCTGTGCATTAATTTTGTATCCTGCAACCTTGCCAAATTCATTGATAAGTTCTAGTAGTTTTCTGGTGGCATCTTTAGGATTCTCTATGTATAGTATTATGTCATCTGCAAACAGTGACAATTTTACTTCTTCTTTTTCACTTTGTATTCCTTTTTTTTCTTTTTCTTCTCTGATTGCCATGGCTAGGACTTCCAAAACTATGTTGAATAATAGTGGTGAGAGTGAACATCCTTGTCCTGTTCCTGATCTTAGAGGAAATGCTTCCAATTTTTCACCATTGAGAATGATGCTGGCTGTGGGTTTATCATATACGGCCTTTATTATGTTGAGGTAGGTTCCGTTTATGCCCACTTTCTGGAGGGTTTTTTAATCATAAATGGGTGTTGATTTTTGTTGAAAGCTTTTTTTGCATCTGTTGAGATGATCATATGGTTTTTCTCCTTGAATTTGTTAATATGGTTTATCACATTGATTGATATGCATAAATTGAAGAATCCTTGCATCCCTGGGATAAATCTCACTTGATCATGGTGTATGATCCTTTTAATGTGTTGTTGGATTCTGTTTGCTAGTATTTTGTTGAGGATTTTTGCATCTATTTTCATCAGTGATATTGGTCTATAATTTTCTTTTTTTGTGATATCTTTTTCTGGTTTTGGTATCAGGGTAATGGTGGCTTTGTAGAATGAATTTGAGAGTGTTTCTCCCTCTGAAGTTTTTGGAAGAGTTTGAGAAGGATTGGTGTTAGCTCTTCTCTAAATGTTTGATAGAATTTGCCTCTGAAGCCATCTGGTCCTGGACTTTTGTTTGTTGGAAGATTTTAAATCACAGTTTCAATTTCATTACTTGTGATAGGCCTGTTTATATTTTCTAATTCTTCCTGGTTCAGTCTTGGAAAATTGTACCTTTCCAAGAATTTGTCCATTTCTTCGTGGTTGTCCATTTTATGGGAATATAGTTATTTGTAGTAGTCTCTTATAATTCTTTGTATTTCTGCAGTGTCAGTTGTGATTTTTCCTTTTTCATTTCTAATTTTATTGATTTGCATCTTCTCCCTTTTTTTGTTGATGAGTCTGGGTAAGGGTTTATCAAAGAACCAGCTTTTAGTTTTATTGATCTTTGCTATTGTTTTCTTCATTTCTATTTCATTTTATTTATCAGAAATCATAAAGATTTATGATGTTTATGATTTCTTTCCTTCTACTGACTTTGGGTTTTCTTTGTTCTTCTTTCTCTAGTTGTTTTAAGGGTAGGGTTAGATTGTTTTGAGTTTTTTCTTGTTTTTTGAGTGAGATTGAATTGCTATAAACTTCCCTCTTAGCACTGCTTTTGCTGTGCCCTATAGGTTTTGGGTCATTGTGTTTTCATTGTTATTTGTTTCTATGTATTTTTTGATTTCCTCTTTGATTTCTTCAGTGATCTCTTGGTTTTTTGGTAGTGCACTATTTAGCTTCCACGTATTTGTGTTTTCTACAGTTTTTTTTCCTGTAATTGATTTCCAGTCTCATAGCATTGTGGTCAGAAAAAATGCTTGATATGATTTCAGTTTTCTTAAATTTTCCAAGGCTTGATTTGTGACCCATGATGTGATCTATCCTGGAGAATGTTCCATGTGCACTTGGGAAGAAAGTGTATTCTCCCACTTTTGGGTGGAATGTTCTATAAATACCAATTAAATCTATCTGGTCTATTGTGTCATTTAAAACTTGTGTTTCCTCATTTATTTTCTGTTTGGATGTTCTGTCCATTGGTGTAAGTGGGGTGTTAAAGTCCCCTACTATTATTGTGTTACTGTCTATTTCTCCTTTCAGGGTTGTTAGCTTTTGCCTTATGTATTGAGGTGCTCCTACGTTGGGTGCATAAACATCTATAATTGTTATATCTTCTTCTTGGATTGATCCCTTGATCATTATGTAGTGTCCCTCCTTATCTCTTGTAACAGTCTTTATTTTAAACTCTATTTTATCTGATACGAGTATTGCTACTCCAGCTTTCTTTTGATTTCTATTTGCATGGAATATCTTTTTCCATCCCTTCACTTTCAGTCTGTATGTGTCCCTAGGCCTGAAGTGGGTTTCTTGTAGACAGCATATATATGGGTCTTGTTTTTGTATCCATTTAGCCAGTCTGCGTCTTTTGGTTGGGGCATTTAATCCATTTACATTCAAGGTTATTATTGATATGTATGTTCCTATTACGATTTTCTTAATTGTTTTGGGTTTGTTTTTGTGGGTCTTTTTCATCTCTTGTGTTTCCCACCTAGAGAAATTTCTTTAGTATTTGTTATAAATCTGGTTTGGTGGTACTGAATTCTCTTAGCTTTTGCTTGTCTGAAAAGCTTTTGATTTCCCCATCGTATCTGAATGAGATGCTTGCTGGGTAGAGTAATCTTTGTTGTAGGTTTTTCTCTTTCATTACTCTAAGTATATCCTGCCACTCCCTTCGGCCTGCAGAGTTTCTGCTGAAAAATCATGGTAACCTTATGGGGATTCCTTTGTATGTAATTTTTTGTTTTTTCCTTGCTGCTTTTAATATTTTTTCTTTGAATTTAATTTTTGTTAGTTTGATTAATATGTGTCTTGGTCTGTTTTTCCTAGGGTTTATCCTCTGTGGGACTCTCTGTGTTTCCTGGACTTGGGTGACTATTTCCTTTTCCATGTTAGCGGAGTTTTCAACTATAATCTCTTCAAATATTTTCTCAGACCCTTTCTTTTTCTTCTTCTGGGACCCCTATAATTTGAATGTTGGTGCATTTCGCATTGTCCCAGATGTCTCTGAGATTGTCTTCAATTCTTTTCATTCTTTTTTCTTTATTCTGCTTCTCGGAAGTTATTTCCACCATTTTGTCTTCCAGCTCACTTATTCATTCTTCTGCCTCAGTTATTCTGTTATTGATTCCTTCTAGTGTGTTTTTCATTTCATTTATTGTGTTGTTCATCTCTGTTTGTTTGTTCTTTAGTTCTTCTACATCTTTGTTAAACATTTCTTGTATTTTCTCAAACCGTGCCTCCATTCTATTTCTGAGATTCTGGATCATATTTACTGTCATTACTATGAATTATTTTTCAGGTAGATTGTCTATTTCCTCTTCATTTATTTGGTCTTCTAGGTTTTTACTTTGCTCCTTCATCTGTGACATATTTTTTTGCCATCTCTCTTTTTTTTTTTATGAGTGGGATTGTGTTCCTGTCTTACTGGTTGTTTGGCCTGAGGCTTCCAACACTGGAGTTTGTAGGCTCTTGGGTAGAGCTGGGTCTTGGTGCTGAGATGAGGACCTCCATGAGGCCTCACTCAGATGAATATTCCCTGGGGTCTGAGGTTCTCTGTTAGTCCAATGGTTTGGACTTGGAGCTCCCACTGCAGAAGCTTTGGCCCAACCTGCAGCTTGTGAACCAAGATCCCGCAAGCCATGTGGGGTGGCCAAAAAAAAAAAGAGAACAATAACAAATAAAAAAATAACATTAGACTAGGAAACTAACAGATATGCTAGAAAGAATATAAAAATATAGATGAATCAACAACTGGAAAGTACAACAGTACCACAACAGTGAAAAAGAGGAGGAGGGAAAGTAAACAAAAAAGAAGGGGGAAAAGGTCTTGGCTGTGTGGGGCGGGACATAAGCAAGGGCGAGGTTTGGGTGGTGGGTGGGGCCTATGCTTAGGACCCACAGGGCTGGGAAAGGCCCTGTGGGCTGTAGGCAGTGGGGCTTAGGCTCAAGGAACAGAAGGGGCCCAGGCGTGCCCCCCACCCCTGGTCTCAGAGGGCAGGGGACCTCACCTGGGAGCCCAGCAGGCTTCCTGGGCTTGAGTGAGCAGGGAAAATGCCCTCCTCTCCTCTCCTGCTCCTCTGTCCTGGAGGGACCCTCCCGCTTGCCTCTCCTATTCTCCCCTCAGCCTTCCTCCTATGCCCCCAGGACCAATGCAGCCAGGGGGATGGGGGGCCTTGGAGGACAGGGGACCAGCTTGGGAGCCAGAAGGCTCCCAGGCCCTGAGTGGGCGGGGCAAACGCCCTCTGCTCCTCTCCTGCTTGTCCCAGAGGGCCCCTCCCACCTGCCTCTCCTGATCTCCCTGGCCTCAGGGTCATCGATCCTACCTGGTCTCTGCTTCTCCTCCCCCCTCAGTCCCCCAATGTCCTACCGGTTCACTTGGGGGTCCTTCCATCTCCTTGGGCATCAGGGTCCTGCACCAGCGGCCAGCAGGCACTCTAGTTGTGGGAAAACGCTAACTTGGTATCTTCCCACACTGCCATCTTGACTCCGCCCTGTTGCTCTTTTATTTATATTTTTCCTCTTTTTAAAAATGATTTTTAATTCATTTTTTAAATAAGATATTTGACTTTAATTAGGGCCTTACACATATTTACATGTCAATGGGAATGCTGCAAAAAAGCCACCAATAGTATCATCTCAAAAAAAGGGAATCACATATTAGTTTTTTCCCTTCTTAGGTTTTCCAGAATATTTTTTTTGAATTTTACTTTTTTTATACAGCAGGTTCTTATTAGTTATCTATTTTATACATATTAGTGTATACATGTCAATCCCAGTCTCCCAATTCATCCCACCCCCACCCCGCCAACCCCCCTTAGTGTCCATATGTCCATACATTCTATCAAGTTTCTGTTATTTTAGTTGCAACATTGTTTATACAACATTTAAGACATGGGAAAGCATATGTTATATATAGTGGAATACCTATTGGCTTTAGAATTGGACAAATCTATATTCAGGTACAGGTTTTTGCTACTTCTTTATGTAGGATTTTGGGTAAAATCTCTTATCCTTACAGAGCCTGGTATGTGGAAAGTGATTTCTTTTCTTCTCTTAAAATCAAATCAAATCAAATCAAAGTAAACGAAGCTACTATATTACTGTAAAAACAAGCAGTATTATCATAAGCCACAGAGTCTGGCCTTTGCTCATCCTGACCAGCTATACTTGAAAGCTATCCTGTTCTGGAATTAGTAGGAAACACAACAGCATCATAGTTCTCGTTAGTCCTAGCTCCTCCACGTCCTAGCACTGTGACCTTGGGCAGGGGAACTTTCTAGCTCCAGTTTTCTCATCTGCTGGGGTTTGACCTGGTTAGTAAGCAACATTCCTATTTTTCTTGCCTGAGTTCAGAACCAACGGAGAAAGAGACATCTGAGTCAGAAAGATTGAGATCCGCATACTACCTTTAGTCCTGCAAAGCTCTTTGGAGAACGTGACAAGGACGCAGAGCAGCAAGGGGCTTCCTGACCCAGATCTTCCCCTCTCGGCTGCGTGCAGCACCCCACAACCACAGGAACCCCTGACTCAGGCTTGCCCAAGGTCACAGAGAAGGAAGGCAGAATGCAGCCTCCCTACAGGTGGCAGACACCAAGGGAAACAAGACTTGCTGATCTATTTCCATCTTCCTAATATAGCAGTGAAAATTCAATGGGGCTGTACCTATTGTTTCTATACAGTAATTGGCATACAATTAGTGTGCAGTAAACAAGGGCTGCTACTGTCTGTCCACTACCTTCTCCAGGTAAACTGTCCTGGATGTCTCTGTGGATGAACTGCCAGACCACATAAAGAGAGGCAATGTGGCACAGGGTCAAGAGCATGGCTGCTGAAACCAGACGATGTGGATATGAATCCTGCCTCCACTACTTCCTGTTGGCATGACCTTGGATGACTTAACCTCTGTGAATCTTAGTTTCTCCACCTGTAAATTGGGGATAGGAGCATTACTACTCATAGGGCCTTTATGAGGGTTGAACAAGCTAACATTTGTAAAGCACTTGGAGCGGTTCCTGGCACATAGTAAAAATGTTTGCTAAATATTAATAAGTAATGAAGACCTAGGTGTTTACTATAGGGCCACCCCACTCCCTTGTGGGGATTTAGAACAAGATGATGAAATGCTGGACCATCTTTATTAATGAGCACATTAAAGGGATTTTTTATCCCTCTGAAATCTTTCATCCCTTTCCATTTTGTTCAAAATAAAGAATAACTCCGTGGCTGGCAAAGGGAATGATTCTGCGTTAAACTGCCTTCCATAGTGTGTGCAGAGTTTTAGATTTTGGGTCCACAGCCTTCTTTCTCCCTCCCACCATCCTAAATTTCTTGGTTAAATTCCCGGCAAGATGAGGATTATTTATAATTTGGCCCTAACTGCAGCCCAGCAGGAGAACATGTTAATGAGTTCATTAATTAATTAGCTTGCATTTGCATAGTACTTTAGCATTTCCAAAGCCCTTTCGGATTCATTATTTCATTTTATGATCACAATACCCCAGTGAGGAACAAGGCAGGGGTTAGCCAGAGTTTCAGACAAGGAGACTGAGGCTCTGTGAGGTTAAGTGGTCGACCCCAGACAACTTGTTCAGTGGCAGAGCTGGGATCAAACGCGGCTCTTCGTTCATTTTGCACAGGGACTGTGGAGTCTTACAGATCCTCATTTAAATGCTAGCTCCAATCTATAGTACCTGTGTGATCCTAATCACGTTACTCAGCCACTAGGACTGT
The DNA here is from genome assembly GCF_937001465.1 of Orcinus orca. Classification (NCBI taxonomy): domain Eukaryota; kingdom Metazoa; phylum Chordata; class Mammalia; order Artiodactyla; family Delphinidae; genus Orcinus; species Orcinus orca. The sequence continues at coordinate 106,195,884 of NC_064564.1, read as the reverse complement.
TAGTTTTCTCATCTGTAAAACAAAGTTAAAAATAGTATCAACCTCATTAGGACTAATATGAATATTAACCAAGGTAATACACAGAAAGCACACATTGTAACTACTTGGCCAGTGGTAAGGCTGTTATTATAAAGACTGACGATAAATTTCTACTAAACATAACTATGGAAGCACCACATGCAAAGTGTTTTGGGAGAAGGAAGCAGGAGTGAACTGGATCCACTTTATGCGGTAGAGAACTGGGAAAGTCTTCTGAGACACAGTTGAACCTTGACAGGTGAACATAAATTTTTCCAGGCAGAGAAAGATGAAAGAAAATTCCAGGGAGCAACACTGATGGTCCAAATCACAGTGGGGTGAACTTATTTGCTGTCTTTAGGGAAAGGATAGCAACACCAAGGTTAGTTGTTGGCGGAGGATAAGTAGGGGTGAAAGTGACAATGGGTGTGTAGAACTAGATGTATCATAAGATATCTAGTGGTTGTGAAGATTGTTAGCTCATGGGCATAGTGATAGCGTAATGTACCTAGGGATGAAGAAAATGATTGTGGGCTGGACATAGAGACAGCATGAGATACCTAGTGGTTAAGACGATAACAGGAGTGTGTGTATAGTGATGGCATAGGGTATACCTAGTGGTTAAGATGATAGTAAGAGTGTGTGTATAGTGATGGCATAGGGTATACCTAGTGGTTAAGACGATAGCAGGAGTGTGTGTATAGTGATGGCATAAGGTATACCTAGTGGTTAAGATGATAGTAGGAGTGTGTGTATAGTGATGGCATAAGGTATACCTAGTGGTTATAGGGCAGTAAAATTTGCCAGCCCCAAATGTGTCTCTTTGGCATGAGGATTAATTTAGGCTGATTATTTTTAAGAAACAGAAGACTCAGGAAGTCTTTCTTTTTACCTCCCCCTTAGCTGCATAAAGAATTTAGATAAAGAGACTGTACCCCTGGAATAGCGCTATCCCCAGACATATCTGCAAAGACTATGGGCTTGGTGTGGTGAATTAGGGCCTAGAGATTAGAGTCCACTCTGTGTCCCATTGTCTCTGTCTGGCCTGGCAAACATCTGTTGACCAAACATTTGCTTTTCCGTCTCCACGTGAATTGTCTTCCTCCCCTTGGGAGTCCCAAACAACTACCCCCAACATTCTGTTTCGTTTTTAGATGAACATGGTATTTAAAGTGAGGTCATCCACCATTTTGGTGAGTTACTCAGTTTTCCATGTATGTATATTAATAAACTTTGTTCGATTTCCTCCTGTTAATCTGTCTCATGTCAATTTAGACCAGCCAGAAGAACCTAGAAGGATAGCGGACAATCTCTTCCTCCCCGACATGGTTGAAACGGTGGTGGGAATGTGGGCGTGGAGATGGATAGACTCCAGTGATGACATGAGTCAGCATGGCAAGAGTTAAATTATGAAGGTCTTACAATCCCTCACAGTAGGTTTGTACTCTTATGGGAAATCACATGAATGATAATTGTCTATTTTTTTAAGGAGAGGAAATGATTTTATCTGATATATGTTTCAGAAAGATTACACTGATTGCAAGTGCATGGGAGGGTCAAAGATGAATCTTTTCCATCATAGGAGCAATATTCCTGACTTAAAATGTCTTTTAAAGAAGAATATGTTTTCTTTTTTTACTTTAAAAATTTACTCTGTATTTTCTAAGGGTCTGTTTGATTTTTAAGCCTGAAGGGTAAGGTTTGCAAGTGCAGACTTGAAAGCACACAGACTCTTCCCATCACCAAAAGGCTTAGATTCACAAATTTATAGAAATTTAGGCTAGCCTGGGACCTTAGAGAACTTTAATTCCAGATTCTCATGGAACAATTTGGGTAGCAATAGTCTTCACACATTTCCCCCAGACTTCTGCCTCTGCACACACGTGAATTGGAAGCTCTGACATGTCTTCAAGTCATCTGGCTATGCACGGGACAAATTAAAGCCATGGATTACTGTTAGATACATGAAGAGCATCAGAGTCCATACATCCCAACATCTCTTATACTATAAAATAGTATCTGGCCAAATAAGTGTGAGGAATGCTTTATCCTAAATTCCCAACTCTGTCCTGCCCCCAATGCACGTGTATGTGACCACTTATGCACACGCATACACATATACATACATACACAGGCTTTTATACTTTGGACAGTCACAATTCACATCAGAATGTTAAAGGCTCTGCAGGAAAGACAACAAAAACAGAACACAGTGTTTCCCAAAATTAAATGACCATAGAAACAGCATCTTTTTTTAAGAAACAACATACCTTTTTTATTTCCCACTTTGGGACATTCTGATTAATACACTTTTCTAATAATCAGATGAGATCTGTGAGTTTGCTAGAGCTATGGAAGCAGTTACTGCTACTGCTCTGATGAGAATCCAAGTTCAATGCCTGGATATTCTCATTTTTGTAAAAATATTCCAAGTTTGATTCTCCTGGCCCGAGTCTCCATTATAAAGATATATTTGGGAGAGTGTCAGGACACACAAGAGCACAGATATCTGTTAGTTATGACTGTATGAGTCGCTGGAGAATTTTTCTCTCTCTAAGTAACCAATCTGCACTGGGACTCTCTTGTTATAAAATGTCTTGAGGACTGAAGGTTTTATTTCTGTCTCATCTGCTTCCTGCATTTGTAGTTTGTCTAAACAAATTTTTCTTTCAGAGCATGAACTACTTGTCTGATTTTTTAGTAATATGTTGTTTAATTGTGTTTTAATAAAGTCCATGGGAGGAATTCAAAGTGTAGTTTAATCCTTTATGAAAGAAAAAGCATAATGGGAAAATCACCATCTTCTTCTCTAAGTCCAAGTACATTGCAATGGATGCAACTTGGACATCAATGGTTTGGCAGAGACAGGCTTGATGCTAACCAATCCCACTTCTTGGACACAAAGGAAGACTACATTTCCCAACCTCCCTTGAAGTTATTTGGGACCACGTGATTTGGTTTTGGCCAATAGGGTGTGGGTAGGAGTGATGGTACCCAACTTTAGTTTTGGTTCTGAAATCTCATGCAATTTCTTCCTCTCTCTTCCTTTTCTTGGTGACAACAGAGGTCTCATGTGGAAGATGGGGGCACTCCTGGGTGGAAATTCCTGAGTCATTACTGGAGGAACAGTCACCAAGAGAGCTACTCAATCAGTACAGGCTGAAGAAGGAACAGACATTTGCAGCGTGGAAGCACTGAGATATCAGGGTTTATCACTTACTCCAGCCTGGTCTAGACTATTCTTACTAATACAAACATGACTTTCGTTTTCTCTGATGTATTTGAGGATTGCCTATTGGGAGGAAGTATTCATTCCTTGAATTATAAGCATTTCATAGCTCCTCACAAAAAAAGTCTTGTATCTCTTCTTTCCTTGGAGCCTCCCAGCACCCTTTGGGGAAAATTTGGAAGGTGTTCATCATGCTTCATTTATAGGTGCAGCAGGCATGGCTTAAAGAATACTGTCCACAATAACTCAGGGGGGTCAGTGTCTCATCTGAACTTCAAACTCAGGCTTCCTGTCTCCAACTTCAGTGCTCACTCACCATACTCCTTTTGCAAAACTGGCATGGAATTAGCAGGATGGCAAAGCCAATCTGGTGCGTCCAAAATGGCTCATTTCAAATTACCTGCGTCCTGAAGTTAGGAGGAATTTAACTACCAAAACTTTAGAGTCAAGCTGGGTCTGAGTCATTCTAAGAGCTTCTTGTTTTTTAAAAAAAATAGACATTATTTTCAGAGTAATGTTAGGTTCAGAACAAAACTAAGAGGAAGGTGCAAAGATTTCCCATATACCCTGCTCACATGTATATCTTCTCCCACTATCAATCTCCCCCAGAAGAGTGGTACATTGGTTACAATTGATGACCCTATATTGACATATTATCCCCCAAAGACCGTAGTCCACATGGGGGTTTACTCTTGGTGCTATACATTTTACAGGTTTGGACAAATGTATAATGACATGTATCTGCCATTAAAGTTTTATACAGAGAAGTTTCATTGTTTTTAAGGGCTTCTTTAGTTCTGGTTTATCATTACTCCTGGGATAGAGCCTTTCAAAAATTCCAAGAGAAAGCTCCTTCTTGGCAAGTCCTGAACTCCATTTTTAATTACTCCAGCCCCGTAAGATTACTCTGTCCCGTTTCTTGGCCTCTAAATCGCCACTTTGTGATTAGCTTCTAAGCCACTCAGATACCTCTTTAGATTTATCAAATGCCTCCAGAAGTAAAGCAGTACCAAATGGTTGATTTGGTATTTTAGGATTTGGTATTTTAGGAAAATCTCTAGATTTTCCTTCTCTCGAATCTTAGCCTTTCAAGTCTTGGTAGTTCTCAGATGTCTTCAAAAATGATTATTGTTTTTATAACTGATCAAATTGATATAATTTTCTAGTTGTTCTCCATAGGATTGTTGGTCTGAAACAAACTGGTCCTCCATAACCAGAAGCAGAATTCCCTTCCTAAGCACTTTTTGGTAAATCTTTATTTAGCTTTCTTTCACTCAGTCACTTTCTATTGCAGAGGCTCTGGTTGCATTTAAATGGAAATATGTATCTTCGCACTGAATTGGGCAGTTACGGCCCCAGAATAGAATTTATGAGGATTGGTATAAGTAAGGGAATGTATTAAGCCCTTAAAACTATAGGAATATACCATAGTTATAAAAAATATTTCAGATCTGGGAAAGCAAAATGAACTTGGGATGAGGAGAGACAGAATCGTAAGCTCAGTATTGGAGTCGTGTTCTACCCCACATCTGCCAGGTGTTCCTCTATTCTCCACCTAGAAACCATCCTTCCACTTAATCGAGGGGACCCAGACCTGCCTTTTAATTCGGTGATGGAGATGGGAGACATTCTTTAAGAAATATGTCATGCTAGAATTTAAAGGGATGGGGGATGGAGTAATGGAGAAGGAAACTGCCTTGATTTCTACTTCCCTGACACAGAAATTGAAGAGTATCAAACAAGCCATTTTAGTACAAATAAATATCACTTTCATAACAGTAGCCAATACCCTAGTCTACAGGGTCTACAAGCACATCAGCTTTGGCTACTCTTTTTCCACAATTACATCCAGTGCTAGCACAGAGCCCAACACGTGGCAGCTGCTCATCAAGTATTTTTTGCAAGAGACAATGGTTGGAACTTAGAACCCTCTAGTGCTGTTTCCTTTTTTAAAGCTGGAACCAAGAACTATAGATCACCAATTTAACCCTCTTATTTTATGAATGAGAAAACTGTGGTCTATATTTGTTGGGTTATTGCTGAAAGCAGATTATAATAAGCAGACAACAGAACCTTAAAAAAAGCCTTACGATTTAGACTTTGTTACGAAGTTACAAGTGTAAAAATAGGTGTACAATACCTATTTATGTAGGTACATAAATATTCAGAAATACAAGTACACATCCATGCAGATCATTTTACCTAAGAACACGGATGAAGGACACTTGGGAGTTATTGAAGGAAATTTTGAGTAAATCATCCAGGAAGCAGAGGAAGCTGCATTCCCTAATGTGCCCTCTGGTGTCCTGGGAAGAGTATAAGAGCAGACTGACTCTTCCACATTTTTTCTTTTGCAGTGAGTTTGAGTATGTTGGCTAAAGTGATTTAGTACAGGCAAACCTTGTATTTTCTTATTGGATGGTTGCCTTCCACTGTTTTGATAAAATTGTCTCTAACTCTACCTTCCAAGGGAGAATCATCTGCTATCTATGTTTGGCCATTGTCATTTAAGCACATGGAAATGGGGGCTTAGAAGATTATATTGAAGTCAAATGTCAAGTCTGATTTTTGAAATGGAAACACCTATTGCTGTCTGAGGTAATTATCAAAATGTGGATCCCAACAAAGTAATTTTATTTCAGCCAGAGCCTGTAAGTTCAGATCAGGAAGTGGGTGAAGACTGACTTTTTCTTTGTCTTTATTAGATTCTCTGTGATGAAAAAAAAAATAAAACCCCTCATTTTAAATTTGTATCAAATGATACTTTGCTGACATATTATCTGCAGAAATCAATGCAGCAGCGCCCTGGCTAATTTGGAGTGGAGTTGTTTTGCAACAATTTAGAACATAGCTTGGGAATGAGCTATTCAGCCAGCTTGCATTAAAATTAATTTGATAAAGTATACGTTAGCACCCTTGACAGTTCTCTGAGCATAGATTTTAATAGATGAGGGTACGGGGGGCTTGGCCATCTCCGAGATGGAGAGAGAAATTTGCCATCTCACCCTCCCCTACTGTGGGACTAAACCCTTCAGCAATCAGCACAGTACATCAAATTTAAGAATCTTTAAATATTAAATATCAGTGTGCACCATGGAATGTAATAAACCCACTTTTCAAATAATGTTTCATTCCCTGACATCAAAATGTGTGAGGAGTTTTCTTTTAAATATACTGTAGAATTTAATTAAGTTCACTGAAGTTTATGGCATGGATTCACTAAGACTACATTGGTATATTTACAACCCACCCAGAACGCAACTCAGTAAAACTTTTGATATGTTGATAAGTGATAAGGATGTCATTTGAGGTTTATTTTTTAATAATTTAATTGTCATTGTAAAATGCCTCATAGTTAGGACAGATTAAATTGCCACCAAAACCATTACTAAAATTCATAACCTCTATAAATGCAGAGTGTTTGCTGCTGTATCATAAATAACAGCACTTGTTCCAGGAAAATGAGGTGCCTGAAATAAATTAAGGAAACAAAAACATATAAATGCATTAGATTGCAACAATTTCTGGTTGCTGATGGGAACACAGCCACGTGGGGAGGTGGATTCTTTTACTGAGCAAGTGTTACATATGATCTCAATAAATCTTGGGTCCTGGAGGATTTCTTTGGTGTTATTTACCTTATTGACACATTTGGAGGGTGCTGCGTCTCTTGAGTGAGGAAGAGCAAGAGAATCTGTGAACTGGAAGAAATTATATCACTAGCAAAGCGACCTTGTCCAAATTGCACGGTCTTCTTGAGTTTCATGTTTCTTGTCTGCAAAATGGGATCATATTTTCCAATTGTGTTTTCTCATGGGGTCCTGTTTTGTTCTAATATATCCGTTAGACTAGTCTGAATAGTCACTTTCCTTGGGAAGCCTTTTTCGATTTCTCAAGTAGGATTGGACCTTCTCTTTCTGCCATTCATCTAATGCCATTTGTCATGGGGTTATTATCATCACCATCATCATAATTTTACTTTAAAAATAATAGTTATTTTATTTAAAACAGTTTCACACTCACAGAAGAACAGGAAGAATAGTATGGAGAACTCTCGTATGCCGTTTGTCTAGAGATTCCATTTAAGTTTTGCCAATTGTCCCAATATCTTCCTCTTTAATAGAAAGGATCAGTCCAGGATCATGTGTTGTATCTAGCCGTCAGGTCACTCTAGTCTTTTTCAGTCTGAATCCGTTTCTTGACTTTTATGACCTTGAAGTTTTGTAGACTATAGGTCAGGAATTTTGAACAATGTCCCTCAATTTGAGTTTTTCACGGGGCTGTTATTAAATGCTCAGAGACTGGTTTTGCTCATGAGGGTAGGAGCCACTCAAGGTCAGAGTCTGGGCTGTTCATCTTTGTAACCCCTGTACCCAGCATACTACCAGATATAGAGTAAGTGCAAAATGGATCTCAATGGGATAAGTATACCAATATGTCCCTTGGTATATTTAAAAAATATGTTTTCATATGTTTAGGGGAAAGGTACAGGCTCTGTGAAAGAAATTCTCTTAAATTTTCTAATTTCACCTTTTGGTACATGACAATTCAGTATCGGGGCAACGTTGGCTTGGTGTCGGAATAGGTGGCTTTTAGGGATAGCTGGGTAGAATATTGAAGAGAAGGACTGGCTGATTTATCCACAGAACTAGCACCTGTCTTAAACATACTGAACTGATAAACAATGCAGCTGCTGTGGAACTCACACAGAGAAGTAAACATGGAGGCTGCATGTAATTCACTGTCGGTGTTTAATTAGAAATTTTAAAGAAAATTACAGGAGAAGCAGAAAGTGCTTCTGATCACTGACGCCATGGATCGATTTGGTACTCACCTTGGCTCAGAGATATTACCTGGGCTGATTTCTGCTCTTGAAAGAACTCCAGGATTTCACACAGTGGGGAAGAAGAACCAACACTGGGTTGAGAGCTGAAAGATTTGGATTTCAGTTTTGACCCGGCTACTTTCTTTCTCTGTGATCTTGAGTAGATGACTTTCTCTCTCTGGACCTCAGTTTCCTCACATGTAAAATGAAGGGGGTTGTGATGACCCATGTTTCCTTCCATCCCACATAGAGCACAACTTACCTCTGGACAACCAGCTGGCTCTGAGGGATGGGACACATGTCAGCTCATTTCTGGGGAATTAGAATATGAGGTCATTCAAGTTGGGAGGTGGAGATGACCCAGCATTTTCACTTTCTCATAGCTGAGTTCTCATTGTTCTTTCGAAGTCACAGCCAGACTAGAGAATGATTATAAACTTGTGAGACATACAGGATAAAAGGAGACTGAGCAAAAATGAGAAAGTTTAACTTCCTGGCCCTTGCCGCCAATTACAGCACATATCCTACAAGTCAGGTGTCTCCGCTGTGTTTAACCCAGCAGGAAATAGCCTTGAAGAGACTTCACAATTCCTCTCTCAGACATGAAGTAAAACAAAAGATTCCTTATTATTGGGTTGAAAACCTAGGGACAGTAACCAGGATAAAATAATAAAGTTATAAAAGTTCTTTCCTTTTTAATAGAATTTTGTGTTAGTATTGTAAATTAATGTAAATGTCACTTTAAAAGAGAATACAGAATAGAATCCTAATAAAGTTGGAGAGCACCGCAGGGGTGGTGAGTAAATTGGGAGAATATCCGATTAGATTTCAAATGTTGCTTTTTAATTTGTGGGACTTCTCTTCTCCCAGTTTATTAGATGTGCTGATTCAGAGTGAGTTTCCTGGGCTTGAAAGGGCTGCATCTCACTTCTAATTCCATATTAACCAGTAGATCACAGAGATTACTGTTTAGCATTTGTGTAGGTTCTGTTTTTGCAAGTGTTTTGAATTATTAGTGAATTCCTTTGAGAAAGTCAAATGGAAGGTTTAGCCAACAAATGACCTGCAAAGAATCTGAAGCCGAGGGAGGTTAAGCAAATTGAGAACAATGACAAACAAATGAAAGCAGATCGATTTCCTGGTATGTGTCTATCCAAGCTGGTCCAGCTTCTGGAAGGTGGAGATTGGCCCTCACTCATGTAATAAATACTGATGAAGTTAAAGGTTCTGTCAGCATTAGGATATAGAAACATCTTTTACTGGGAACTTTTTTTTTTTTTTTTGTGGTACACGGGTCTCTCACTGCCGTGGCCTCTCCGGTTGCGGAGCACAGGCTCCGGACGCGCAGGCTCAGCAGCCATGGCTCACGGGCCCAGCCGCTCCGCGGCATGTGGGATCTTCCCGGACCGGGGCACGAACCCACGTCCCCTGCATCGGCAGGCGGACTCTCAACCACTGCGCCACCAGGGAAGCCCAACTGGGAACTTTTTAATAGCAGAGAGATTCACATAGACAATTTACATTTGAGACTTTACTAATCCCACCCTCACTTACATCTCATTAGCCTCCCAAAAACCAGGAGCCCTGTGGGGCAGCCTTCTTCATAATTACTGGAAAATATACCTGGCAGCAGAACCAGGACTTTAGAGGTCTAGTTCTGACTTAGCCACACACTAGCTGGGTGTCCTTGAACAAGTGTCTCCTTTGCTGTGATCCCCATTTTCCTTATCTGGAGGAGTGGGTCAGACTAGATTCAATGTGTCCCACCCAACACTGGTCCCATGAGATACTTCTTGATAAAAGGGCTCTGTGGCTAGGGATGTTTGGATAAAGATGTGAACCATACCCACCTCTAAGAGATGCACAACACACTCCAGTACGTTAAAGACTGTGAAAAGGCCAGAAGCAAAGAAATCTGTTTGGTAGCGACTGTTACCAAAATGTATATGATCTAAGGACTCTGTTTCTGAGAAAAACCCATTGACATCCTTTAGATGTTTTGTGGAGCTTTCTTTGGTAGAGCATCTCAAAGAGCTTGTCCAACTCTGATATTTATTGTTTTGGGGTGACTCTCTTTTACAGATAAGAAAAACCTGAGACGCAGAGAGAACAAATAACCAGATCAAAGACACACACGAACAGGTAGTTAAACCCGGTTTTAGAATCTTAATAGGAGTTCCTTTCTTTGACAGTTTTTATCCTACGAACAATGGAGAACCACATGGCCTATCTATTCCATGTGGCCACATTTATTTAAAACTGCATTTCAGTGTCTAATAGGTCCAAGGCTGCCTCATTGAGCAGCCTTCATTGAGCCTTCATTCATTCATTCAAGAGCCTTCATTGAGGAAGACCATCTTGGATATAGGGTAGGGTCAGGGCAAGAATGACAGTTAGGCTTAGGATAGAATGCAGCCCTTGTGTGTCCAGAGTGGGGTTTTCTGTCTCTCCCAGGTTGAGTTAGGTACAGTTTTTGTACATATATCTCTTTTGAGGCTCTTCTGCATGTTCTTTTAAAATTATATATTTTAAATATATGCATTTTCTAGATATCCCTTTAGAATTCAGCATTCTTAGAACAACGTCTGGCGCATAGATGATACTCAGCATCATTTTGAGACTGGATGAGTGAATGAATGAATGAACAAATAAACAAATACATAAAATGCTAATTGGAACTCTAAACATGTTAAAGCCATGTCTCCACTGTCCCTGCCTGGGACATGGAACGGGATCAAAGCAACTTTGCCAGATTATCTGAGCCCCAGCCGGCTTTTAACTCAGTTGTCCACTCTGGATCCCACAGTCTTCTGCTATTTTTCAGTTTTGTTTTTAACTTTTCCTGGGTTTTAACTCAGTTGTCCACTCTGGATCCCACAGTCTTCTGCTATTTTTCAGTTTTGTTTTTAACTTTTCCTGGGGCCATATTTTACCTTGGAGATATTTTCCAGTAACACATCGATCCTAAGGACAGGCAAGGTCTTTCTTGGCTGTGTCTCCTTTTCTAAGGAAGGATTTGTTTGTTTGTGTTTCTACGAAATTGAAGCCATCCAAAAAAATACATCTGGTGGGACGACATTGTGTCAGAAAATAATACTAGGTACCGAGGACATGACGATTAGTGAAGTAAATAGAGGAAGAAAAGGTGCTTGAATTCAAACTCAGTCTCGGAGGTCAGGGAAGGATTTATGGAGGAAATGAGGGCTACACTGAGATCTGAAGAATAAATAGGAGTTAACCAGAAAAAAAGGTAACTGGAAGTGTTACAGACAGAAGGAAAAGCAGGCAGAAAATCCTGAATGTGAGAAAAACAAGTTACATTTGGGGAACTCAAAGGTGTTCGATATGGTTGGAGTAGAGAGAGTGAAGGAGGAGGTGAGAAGGCTGGAGCCATAAGCCCTGAGCTGATAACAGAGTGAACTGCATGCCTCATTTGGGTGTATTTGTGGGCACTGGTAGGGAGGGCCCTGGAGAGTTTCAAGCAGGTATATGATGAGAACGGACTGGCACTTTAGAACAGGTTGACCAGATCTACGTTCTGGCTGCAGAGGGGATGCCAGATTAAGGCAAGACAAAATTCAAGGAGCCTAATTAGGAGCTTGCTATAGTCACTGAAGAAACCACTGTGTCATGGGCTAGGGCAATGATAGTGGGAATAAAAAACTGTTTGGCTTTGAGTTTTTTAAGGAAGCTGAATCAATTTGATGATTAATTAAATGTGAGAGATGAGTGAGAGAGATGAATTAAATATGAGTCCCAGCTTTGTGGTCTGACAACTGGGTGAGAATTGATAGACACCATTCATTGATAATGGCAAAACCAGAGGAGGAACAGTTTTTTAATATTGGGGATTTCATGAGCTGGGGTCTAAGTCATATATTCTCTTCCTCTTCAAAACCATTTGTCAGGGGCTGTTACTACTTACTTGTTTAAAGAATTTACCAGTCAGTATATAAAGCACAATATATAAAAAGGAATTTGGATTCCATACATAGAAAAGAGCCTATATATACAACTGCGTATCTATCTACAAATGGGTTGGTGGCGCTAGCCCAATACAAACAAAGCATTAGCCATATTTTGAAACAATTAATGGCTCATCAAGTTTTGTACGTGAGGTCACTTGTACCTTTGGGTAGTAGAATAAACAAAATAATAAACATAATTTAGAGAGTACTTGTGAGCCATTTGGGTTTTATGTATTTTTGATGAGTTGGAAAAATAGTGGAACTTCTGCTTCAGTATTTTACCTCACAACTAACGTGTTGGTTTCAGGGAGGAACTCTTTAACCCAAGTGTGACTGGGCTGTTTGAAATTCATCTAGATGCATGTGACCAGAAGGCTGAAGAAACTTAGGGTAGGTGATATAAGGCACTATTGGGGAAATTTGGGATATTTTCTCCTGAGAAGTTGAAGATGCAAAGAGAGAAGGAGTGGGTGTTCATAAACGTACAAATAAATGGCTCTTGTAGGGAGGGTGTGGTTGAGGTTTCTAGGTGGTAAAGTGAGAGACTGGAGCTGTAGAGTTGGATACGGATGGGCTCCTGGCTCAGACATGAAGTGTGTGACCTTGGCAAGTCCTTCAACTCTCCTGAGACCAGTTTCTTCATCTATTAAATGGAAATAATAATTATCTCCATTGCAAAGCTGAATTGAGTAATAAAGAGAATGTGATCACTTGTCAACTCCTATAATTTTATACCTCTACCTCCTTAAGCTAATTCATGTCACTTATCTTCTTCTTTCAGACATCATTGCAAACATCCTTAAGACATCTCACATCTCTGACTTAATCCTACCCTAACTGAACTCTTGGCCTCTTGTCTTGTTCTCTCCAACCACCAACTGTGCTTTTCACAGAATGATTGTTCTAAATCACAGGGTCTTTCTAAACACATGATCATGTTTTCCACTGGTTAAAACTCCTCCAAAAAGCTCCCTTTAGCTATAAAGTCCAAACTTCTTAGTATATGTTCCAAGTCCCTGAATTATCAGGACCCTCAACTCGTCACTCAAATCACCAGCTTGGGTTTCTGCCATATCAAATTATTGGTGGTTCCCCAAACTTGACTGTATTTTTCAGACCACTGTGCTTTTTCTCAAATTTTCCCTTTATTTGGCATTTCCTTATCCCTTCCCTTTTCCACCCTCACAACAACATCAAATATCTACTGTGACAGAGAATATATGATGTTTCAATACACCAATTTAATTCTACCCCTGGGAGACTACATTTCCCAGCCTTCCAGCATTTAGGGGGTGTCATGTGTTTGAATTCTAGCCAATAGAATGTAAGTGCAAGTAATGTTTGCTATATAGGATGCTAAAACCTTCTGTGCAAACCTTCGCTAACTTTCTCTTTTCCCTTGTCTCTGGGCCCAATGCAGGTGATCCAGAGGAGGACACTAAGGCATTAGAAGATGGTGGAGTCATTCAATGGAATAGGCTTGGATACTTGAATGTTTATATGGAGCCCAGATCCTGGTCAACATTCAATGAACTGTAAGAGGAATAAGCAGTAAACCTTTATTACATTAAGCCAGAGATATTTGAGGGTGATTTGTACAGCCTTTAAATTGCCTTCAACAATTATACCTCCTCAGCTTTCAAGATCTCTTCCAAGGATCCTTGTTTGGGTACCAATCTCCGATCTAACGTTTTCCCTTCTGTGGCAAGTCCTTCAGCCCCTCTATAATTTGCCAATTGGTGGTAACGATACCCTTCAGTTTATGGTGTTGACTGAAGATTAAGTGAGATAACCCATGCAAAATATCTGGACAAAAGTGAATACAGCATAAATGCTAGCTTTCATTATGATCTCCAAAATTATTCCAACTCCGAGACTCCATAACTGATGATTTTCAAAACTCAGAGTCAACAATCCTGAGAAATGGCCTTAAATGATTCCCCCACAGTTCTGATGAAACAGTTTTAGGATACAGGCTATAAGAAATCCGTGGAATGTTAGGGATTACTAAAATCACCGGGAATGCCTTTCATAAAAACGATCTGATGAAAAGACAATTTAGATTGAATGACCATCAGGGTGTGATCCTGGAGCAGAGATGCTGAAGCAGCAGTTACGAGGAGGAGTCAGGCACTGAAGACGAAAAACGTCATGAGACCAAGTGTTACTGTTATCCTTAGTCGGCTTAAAACTTTGTCACTGAAATAACACGGACCACTAACCATCTGTTCCCTCAAAGCCATAACTCATGCATTTCATGCTCTTCCAATCTAGTGCTTAAAAAATCCCTACTGACTAATTGTATCCAGCGCTGTCATTTGTTATGTATTCTCTCAACACTTATTGGGATGTTTTGCTAGCTGTCCAACCAAAGTTGTAATTAACTCAGTTTCCATGGTGTCACGGAAAAGGCATGGCCTTTGGCATAAGACAGAGTGGCATGGAATCCTGGATTCAACCCTTATTACGTATCTGAAAATGAGCCATTTACTTTACCTCCCTGAGCCTCAGTGTCACTACCCACAAAATGGGGGTAATGACACGTATCTTGCTATATTTATGTAATAATTGGACATAATTAGCACAAAGTGACTTGCACATGGTAGGCATTCAATGAATAGTAATAATAGGATATATGTCTATCAATATCTATAGATATCCATAGATATATTATTCTCTTCTCCCGTTTAGAGAGTGGAATGCTGAAACAGCTAAATATTATAAGGCTTATGCTATAAACAATCATGCAGAGTTTTGCTCATAACATCGTCAAAATATTTCAGAACAATATTCTATGTGCTGAGTGCTTCAATATGAATACCAATATATACACTCCTTTACATATCACCATTTATTGGATTTAACCATGAGTAGCAGAGACCCACAAAGTAGTGATTTAAATTAAATTAGATTACTTATTCTCTTTCATGTAAAAGAAATCTGAAGATAGATGGTTTTTATGGCTGGTATAATGCTGCCAAGGTATGATCAAGTATACAGGCTTCTACCCTTCTCCTTTACCATCCTGGGATATTAATTTCATCCCCAGGCAAGTCCACAGTTATATATAGTGTCTAGGTCTTTGACCATTACATTCGTAACGCAAGTTGTAAAAACTGCAAAGGCTGAAAGCTTGTAAGATGAATCAGCTCTCCTTAAGTGGCACTTTCTGGAACTTTCACATGGCACTCACATCTAGAACTTGGTCATATGGCTGCAACTAGCTGCAAGGGAGTCTAAGAAATGTAGGCTTTTATTTATGGGTTTCGATGTGCCAAATTAAAAAGTTGGGTTTCTATTAACTGAAAAGAAATAAGAAAAGACATGTTAAGGGAAGATGGTGAGTAAGACTGGAGGAAACTGGAAGTATAGCCCAGCAGTTGTTAAGAGGTTTTAACCCAGGGACCAACTCCAGCTGGAGCAGAGGGGTGAGTGGGCTACCAGAGTCATAAATAAGGACCCTGTGGAACAGGGCCATGTCTGGTGGCCCCCTGGGTGAAGGCTGAAGATGGTGACAGTAGTCATACCATGGGTTTGCTCTCCTCAGCTTAACCCAGAGGAGTGACAGGATTTCAGCCTGAGTACTATTGGAAGGGTAGGTATTTTCACACAGTCACGATGGCAAATATTTGTGCTTTTCACTACAACTTGAAAAATGTTTTCCAAATCATTTTATTTAATCCACTCCCGCAAAAGATGGAATAGGCAGAGGTGATTATAATCTGCATTTGGTAGTTGAGAAAATAAATTCAACTGGGGGAAATGCATACGGTCACGTAGCTAACAAGTAGCAGAGCTAGGCTTTAAACTTCAGCCTCCTGGCTTTAAGTATGGAGCTATTTATATTGGACTTGACAAGCACTTAGAAGCAGTTGTCTTTGGGGTCAGGCAAATGTAGGCTTGAATCCATGCTCTACCCTTGTGCGATCTTTTTGTTTTTAAATGCATAGTATTCACTTTTTGGGGGTATACAGTTCTGTGAGTGTTAACACATGCATAGATTCTTGTAAACACTACCACAAACAGGGTATAGTAGATTTCAAACATCTGAAATAACCCCCTCGGGTGGGCCTTTGGAAGGCTTTGCTGTGCAACTAGTGGGATGCTTCTGCCTACATTACTATTGATAGCCAGGGTTCAAAATGACAGCAAGGAGCCATCTCATTATGAGTATATGACAGGCATTTGGGCTGCCAGTGACAGAGAGCGTAAGGCTTGAGGCCAAAGGGCATGTCTTAGCCCATCTTATAATGAGAAGCCCACAGGTAGGGTGGGTTGCAGGTGCTCCTGGTCCACTTCTCTATGATGCTCTTGGCTCCATCTATTGGCTACAGATATTCCAGGTGTCACTTTCAGACACAGTCAGAGGCACAAAAGTATCATCATCTGCTCTTTCCTTCTTAGGAATAAGATAGCCTTGTCTAAAAGCCCCAGGGCAGAGCATCCTTTTCATGTATCAATGACCAATATTGAGTGACATGTCTTTTGGTTAACTAAGCATGGGCAAGAGGCATAGGATTCTCCTGATTGACTTATGCTACTCAGGATACCATGACTAGGGCTGAGATGGTGCCAACTTCCCACGAAGCATGTACTTAATTGTATGGTGGGTTCTGGTAAGATGTGGGAAGTGGGGCTCCCCTGGTGGCGCAGTGGTTGAGAGTCCACCTGCCAATGCAGGGGACACAGGTTCGTGCCCTGGTCCGGGAGGATCCCACATGCAGCGGAGCGGCTGGGCCCGGCGGAGCGGCTGGGCCCGTGAGCCATGGCCGCTAAGCCTGCACGTCTGGAGCCTGTGCTCCGCAATGGGAGAGGCCACAGCAGTGAGAGGCCCGCGTACCGCGGAAAAAAAAAAAAAGATGTGGGAAGTGGTATTTTGGATAATGAGTAGGCAACAAACAGGAAGTACACAAGTAGGTTCCTACTGACAGCTCACTTCCCCTTGCCCTAGACCACTGCATCCCTGTCTGAATCAGCACAGGAGTCAATTAGCAGCCAGCTGGAACCTTTCACTCTCGTTAGCACACGTGTGTGTGTGTCTGTGAGAAAGACAGCAAGGAGAGAGAGATGAGAAAAACAACTGCTAGGAATAGTAGTTGGAACATCCATTACCCTACAGTGTCAAGAGTATCTTTTTTTCTTCTTATTGTAAATAAAATTAAAATCCCACCAGAAAGCCATTAGTCACGAATCTCTGTATCTTTCCATTTTGTAGTTCCAGTCAGACAATTATTCCAAATCCAAGCAAGGTCAAAAGCAAGGATTAGTTGATTTGGGATTAAAAATGTATATGTATAATTTATTCAAGTATTTCCTTTTCATTATGTAAGTTGCAGTATAATTAGAGCATAAATGACTCATCAGAGAGGTTGAATGTTATTTTCCTTTCATTTTTCATTAGGACTTTGCAGTGGTTGGTTGGTAGGGGGCAAACATTTCCAACGAGTTCTAAAACAGTGTTTTATGGGTTTTCATTTAGTGCTGACAAAGGATGGACACAAAGCAATAAGATGTCTTAACAGAGGTCAACTAGCAAATCAGCATCAACTTCAGGACCGTGATAGTTATCTTGATTTACAATCCATTTAATCTATTCTATTCTCTTGATCACTTTCAAAGAGTGTTCATCAATATACGGGCTCCTCGAGAACAGAAGCTGCGTCCTATTCACCTCTATGTCCCCAAGGATGGCCGACCATAGTAAGTGCTCAGTGGACATTGGCTTAACTGCACTTAGAAACGTCACATAGGTGTCCTTGGTATTTGAGATTCTGTGCCTATTTTAACCTTAATGTATTTTTGCACAGATGAAAATACATCTATTTCCCACACCTGTTCTTTTCATTGCGACTGCCTCAGTAACGTAGAAAGTCAAAGCAATGGGGGGATCAGTGAACAGGAAAATATTTATTTTTATGTGGCAGGATGGCAAATAGGTTTTGGAAAGACCGAAAATTACCACCCATTAATGCTGATCAGGCAAACTGAAGGAAGGAAGTGAATGATCTTGCCCATGGCCACCAAGAATACAGTAGGCCAATACCAGAACTGTAGTTAATTGAAGAAGGATGTTCTATTGTCAGTGTTATGTGGTATGGTTTGGGGTGTGAACTCTCCAAGGAAAGTTCTCAATTAAAAGATGCATCCTGTCTATTAATACCTGAAATTTCACCATTAACATTTGGTCCTGTATTAAGTTTTTAATTTGACATTACATCTGCATAATGTTTTTTAGTTTACAAACTACTTTATACATTGTTTCATTTGATCCTCACAGCAGCAGGAAGAAATTGGTAGGGGCAGGCATAATTAACCCTATCTTGGAGATTAGGAGACTAAATTTCAGAAAGGAAGCCAAGGGGCCTTGAAAGCTATGAGTCTGCTGGCTTCAAATTAACCAACCCTTTGTTCACTGCCCCCCATACCCTGTGAACCTTCCCTATTTCCATTAGTTGGAATTAACTCTTCCATGATCTGTGTTATAGTACATCTGACAGATCCTGCTACTATGTGACTGGTTCTGCTTTGTTCTTAAAGAATCTCAACACTTCTAAAGAACTTAAAGTTGGTCTGGTCCAAACAGACATCTGATGTTTGAATTCCATCTATATTATCCTTTGCAAGGAGTCGGCCGGGCTCCTTGAATACTTCCGTTCACAGGGATCTCACTACCTCTCCAGATAGCCTGTTTCCTTAAACAGCCCTCTTACAAAATTCTCCATTTTAGATCAATTTCTGTCTCCGTGGGAGAATATGAACTCTTTACAGACAAGGCTGGGTGTCCATATCATTCCTGTATCTCATCTACTTCCTCCCATTGTAGCAGAAGCTGAATAAAAGTTTGTTGAATGAATAAATCAGTAGATGAATGGTTGGCTGAATTTCTAATAAAAGCTTCAAACAGTTCTGTCTAGTATCTTTTAGAAGCTATTGACCTGACACCTAAGGTGTTTTTAGCTGCTAATTTATTTTCCTCTGGCTGGGGTTTTGGAATTTCTAATGCAAATATTTTTGAAATACAAAGCACTAAGCCATGGGTCTGGCCTCTCATAAACTGGATGCATATCAAAACGGAGTGCAAGGAGATGCGAGATACGAAAGTGTAATAATATAGGAGCAGCCAGCAGCAGGGAGATATAAACTGATAACTGGCTGCAGGGAGATAACAGCTAAGTCAGGGGGAAGACAGGGATGTTGCTTCGTACTGGAAAGCAGCAAACAACAGAATGATTAGTTGGAGGTGGCAGGACATGGTAGGAAGGCAGGGGGGGACATCCTAGCAGTTAAGCTCCTGCAGGCTGGCACAGCCTGCACTGTGATTTCAGCTCTACTACTTACCAGCTGCCTGGCCCTGGAAAAGCCACTTACTTTCTCTACCATCCAGTTTCCTATATAGAAACTAGAGATTAAATGAGTTAATGCATAAAAAGCACCTAAGACATCAGCGCATGGCATGTAAGTTATGTCTGTGATGGGACTGGTGGTCAGGCAGCCTGGATTCTAGCCCTGCGTCTGTCTCTAACTAGCTGTGTGAGTTGATCTCCATGAGTGCTTGTCCCAAGTCATCCATAATGCGGGGATGATGATGCACTGCATGGAATGGCTATGGTGATTAAATGAGGTAAATACATTACCCTGTTCATTAGCTAGTTGTCAACTGCTCTGAGATTCAGATAAGGTCATTAGAACCCTGCTCATTCTTCATCTTGTGGATACCCAAGCCTTTACCAAGATACCTGGGAATTCCTGGAGCGCTTACGTCCCTAGCACCACCTGGGACTCAGAGCTCCTGCACTGTTGAGAACTGACGTTCTTTGGCATCATGTCTACCCTGAGGTGAGCCTCAGCTTCTTTGATTTTTAGAATAATCACAACTAGTCCTCACTCTGGGTACTTGTGAATTAGGTAGACACTGCTAATGACTTGAAGGAGTGTGTGTGTGTGTGTGTGTGTGTGTGTGTGTGTGTGTTGGGGGATGGGGAAAGCCACATCCACAACTTTCAGCCTCCCACCATGTATATGGCCTTCCTCACACCAGGATTGTCAAGGAAATCTCAAATTACTCTCTTTTTTATAAAGAG
This sequence comes from Orcinus orca, assembly GCF_937001465.1. Classification (NCBI taxonomy): domain Eukaryota; kingdom Metazoa; phylum Chordata; class Mammalia; order Artiodactyla; family Delphinidae; genus Orcinus; species Orcinus orca. The sequence goes on along the minus strand of NC_064564.1, from coordinate 106,175,763 downwards.
CAATTGCTCTCTTCCTCAATTGCTGTTTTGGTACCAGCTGATGTTCAAGTGTGTGATCCCATCTTCCACCCTACGCATTTACTAAGAGACTTTTCCAAATAAAGAAAGCCCCCTTTCGATTGTCCCCCAAGGTAACTTGTAAGTCTATAAAATTTGACTAGGTTTTCTATAAATGTTACTTCACCCACATTCGTGTTCAGTAAAATAACCCTCACTCCTGGTCTCTTCCTTTTGCCTGGTGAGATGCCATCACATCTATGAATTCTGCTCCCTGAAGAATGGAGAAATATCATCCTGAACACTGAAAACAGAGCACCGTTCAGCCATTTCCCACAGGAAGCCAGGATTAAAGTCATCCAAACTTGCACTAAACCCTGACTCAGGCCCGGCTGACACTGATAACACAGGAACTTACTCTGAACTGAGGATCTAAAAATGTTCAAGGAACAAAGGAACGAATCAGGCAATAAATACATGAAGAGGAGTTATCCAAGTGCAGAGGAAAAAAGGAAGGAAAAAAACTGGTAGGAACATTTCTGTCCAGACTCTGACACCACCCCTCTTTCCATGCTCTGATAACTCCCCAAAGGCCAAGCTTCCCATCCATGCAAGGAAGAAAACGATTGGCCAGATTTCTTTTTTTCTAAGAAGGAAACAACATTTCTCCCTATCTGTTTTACAAAATTTTTGGAAGGTGATGAGCAGGTTTAAAGAGAATAAATGGAGATTTTAGAATGAGAGAGACCCATGCATCCATTTGTAAGTTGCCATCATGACCTCTATAGAGCAATTCTCCAAAAAGGTGAACTTTCATGCATTCAGCTAAATGTGAATCAGCACTGAGAGCCAGACAGTGCACTAGGCTCCATGAATTCTGAAGACAGAGACAGTCCCTGCCATAGTGGTACTTATACCATAAGCAAATAATCATATAAATGACTATGATTATTTTAATGCATATCTTGGAGGAGAACCACAGGCTTCCATCAAAGTACAATAGGAGGACCTGACCTAGTCTGAGGGGCCAGGTAAGGTGCGCACAAGGAAGGAACGTCTGAGTTGACATCTGTGGTTAACTGAATGTGCCAACGTCACTAGGCTCAAGTATCCAGTTACTGAAACACACGTTACTCTGGGTGTTTCTGTGAAGGCATTTTGTAGGTGTGGTTACATCTATCATCAGTTGACTTTCTGTAAAGGAGCTATCCCCGAATAATGTGGGTGGGCCACACCCAATCAGTTGAAGGCCTTAAGAACAAAAACTGAGGTTTCCAGAAAGGGAGAAATGCTGCTTTAAGACTACAGCATCAACCCCTGCCTGTGTTTCCAGTCTGTCAGCCTGCCCTATGGATTTTGGAATTGCCAGATTACAATTGCAGGAGGCAATTCCATGAAAGATAGATAGATAGAAAAAATACAAACACACATGCACACAACTGCCAATTGGTTTTGGTTTTTTTTGGAGATCCCAACTGATACGTCTAAAGATGTGTAGGATTTAGGTAGGTGAAGAGTGAAGAGAAGTTGAGGGAGGAGTTCCAGGCAGAGGGAATGACCTTGTGAAAGTCCTGTTTACCATTTCATACTTCTGTCTTTAATGCCTCCAACGGCCCCTGGTTCTGCTTTTCGAATTCCTCAGAAAATCTGCCTATTTACCTTTCTTGCAGCTACCTTGATGCAACTCCCGGCCCTCCAGGTATTGAATGTCCTGTCCACAATGGAATCAGAGGGGAGTCCAGGGAGACCCTTGTGCAGACAGATAGGCCCTTGAGTGCCCTGGGTTTAAGCCCAGATCCCCACTTCTTCCCTGGGAATCCTTGGGCATGTAACTAACTCTCTCTGGGACTCAAGAGTTGTTTTTCCTGTTCTATAAAATGTGAAAGATAATAATAAGAGTTAATATTTATTGAGCTCTTAATATATTCCATGCACTATTCTAAGCATGTTAGTATTGATTCAGTTCATCCCTTCAACAATACTATGAGGTGAGAACTATTGTTAACCACACTTCATGGATGAGAATCTGAACAGGTGGGGAGGTGCTCAAGGCCCTGCAGCCCACAGGTCTCAGGTGCAGGCTTTGAGCTCAGGTAGAGCCCAGCTCTGTACTCTTTGCTCATAATCACCACCAACAATAATCCCTATGTCCCTCACCTTACAAGGCGGTTGTAAGCATTAGCTATCAAAGGGCTTTTTAAAACCCAGAAAGCTTCATGAATGGAGATTATTATCTTACTATTTTTTTCTTCATCTCTTCAGAAGGCTCTGAAACGTTTTCCCATTTGTTTTAAGGTTTGCCTTAGTTTTACTGGGTATTTATTTTCTAAGTGTCAGGCTCTGCAAGATAGCCTTTGATTATGGCATCAATCCCACAAGGAAGACATTTTATCTTTGTTTTAGGGCTGGGGGCACTCAGACAGGTGAAGTGAAAGGCCAGTAATGTGCCCCAGGTCACACAGCTGAGATTTGGACCTGGATTTGTCCGATGGGATAGTCCAAGCTGATAAGTACCTCCTAAGCTTCTAACACACGTACCAGCCTCTCTGCCATTCACACGTGATGGGCAGCGTGGTGCCAGTCCCAGTCCTGAATTTCTTCCTCCCTGGATTTTCCACTTTGGAGGAAGAAACAGGTTCATCACCTTTTTAACAAATTTGCCTTAATCTTTTTTGAACACACGTTCTCCAGTTATGATTTTGATTTATGGATTTGAGCTGCCTTCTTTCTTCAGCAACGTCTGTGGCTTGCTCCGACGTGGAAATGCGGGGAACCTCATCTGTGTCCTTCTCCTTCCATCCTCCTGCCCAGCCCGGGGTCCCTTCTTCTTTCACTTGTGTTCTCACTTCTTTGGATTTGTTCTTCTCTTTTCTCACTCACATCCCTGCTTGCTTGTCCTTTATCTTGCAGCTGAAGCTCCTGCTGCAATAGGCTCTGAGGCAATTTTGAGGTTCTGCTTGTTTTGGAAATAAACTATCCCTCACACACTCACACACACCTTGTGTCCTCCTAATGGAGTACGTGGTGTGCGTTTGTATGCTATTCTGGTACAAAAAGGACTGCAGACTCCGGGAGAGACCCAGGCAGATGTTCCAAGAGCAGAGGTGTTTTCATAGAGAGGGCATCTTGTAATTCACTTCAATTTTGTTTTAACTCAGTACCAGTTGACTGCTTACTGTGTGCTTAGACTATACTGAAATTTTTTAAAGCATAAATATTGTGTAGCTCTCTTCATACCAGAAGTAATAAGGATACTTGGGAATAGGTGAAGAGATCAGGGGATGAAGAAAATAGAGATAAATGGGATGGATTTTGCAATGCATTCTGGAAAAAACAAAGGGAGCAGCTGCACAGAATGTCCAGGCCATGTTCATAGGTTTCCAGAAGTGTGGGGTGGTTCTGTGAAAGTGTGGGCATGTGGAAGGGGACGGGCTGGTGGAGAAGTAACATCTATGGAGGTTTATAAAATCTCACATGCTGTAGAAGAGTATTGAAAAATGAGAATAGGACACTTTGATGTGACTGTTTTGATGTTATAAGTTTGCAAACAATTTGATGTGGTCTAAAATAGAAACCTTTAAACCTTCCGCTTTTATTTCGATTGCACAGTAATGTGAAAAGAAATCATCCTCAGCCCATTTCTGATCCTCTCCTTAAACCGTGATTCATGCATAAGATCGACCCCCTTTTTCATCATGTCTTTAGGTCTCCCCACATCCCCATGTCATGGTTCATCCCTAAGCCTGTAGCTGCCAAACCTCCAACTGGCTGTGCCGAAAAGGCCTGCTGCTTAAAGAGCAACACCTGCATGAACAGAGATTCCTTTATAGCCATGCTGAGATGAATAAGGCAAATAAACATTTCCCAAAGCTTTTATCTACCTGAAGCAACTGAGTTACTCTGTATTTCTTAGCATATGTGAATCTTGCAAGGGAGGCATCAGTAAGGAAGCTGTGACAATTTTTGCCTCAAAGTCTACTTTGCCTGACATAAATATAGTTATCTTTGCTCTCTTTTGGTTACCATTTCCAAGGAATACCTTCTTCTATCCTTCTACTTTCAGCCTATGTGTGTTCTTAAATCTAAAAGTAAGTCTCTTATAAACAGTATTTAGTTGAATCTTTTTAAAAGAATCCATTCAGCCCCTCTATATCTTTTGATCTGTGAGTTTAGTCCATTTACACTTAAAGTAATTATTGATAGAGAATAACTTACTATTGCCATTTTGTTAATCGTTTTCTATATTCCCTGTAGTCCTTTTGTTCTTCTTTCCTCTCTTGTGTCTTTATTTGTGTTTTATTGATTTTTTTGTATTGATATGCTTTAATTCTTTTCTCTTTTTCTTTTGTGTATCTTCTACAGGTATTTTCTTTGTGGTTACCATGGGGCTTACATAAAACATCTTGCAGTTATAATGGCCTATTTTTAAGTTGATAAAAACTTCACAAGAGACAAAAAAGGACACTGTATAATAATAAAGGGGTCAATTCACCAGGAAGATATAACAATTATAAATATATATGCACCCAACATCAGAGCACCTAAACATATAAGGCAAACACTGACAAAACTGAAAGGAGAAATAGACAGCAATACAATAATAGTAGGAGACTTTAATTGACCCACTTTCAATAATGGATGGAACATCCAGACAGAAAATAAGGGAACAGTGGACTTGAACAACACTATAGACCAAACAGACCTAACAGACATATATAGAACATTCCACCCAATGGCAAGAGATTATACATTCTTCTTAAGTGCACAAAGAACATTCTCCAGGACAGATGACATGTTAAGTAATAAAACGAGTCCTAACAAATTTAAGAATGTTGAAATCATACCAAGTATCATTTTTGACTACAGTGGGATGAAATTAGAAATCACCAGCAGAAGAAAAACTGGAAAATTCACAAATATGTGGAAATTAAACAACACATTTCTGAACAGCCAATACATCAAAAAATAAGTCAAAAGGGAAATTCTAAAACATCTTGAGACAAACAAAAATGAAAACACAACACACCAAAATCTACAGGATGAAGCAAAAGCAGTACCAAGAGAGAAGATTATAGCAATAAATGCCAACATTGAAAAAGAAGATAAACAACCTGACTTTATACTTCAAGGCATTAGAAAAAGAAGAACAAACTAAGCTCAAAGTTAGTAGAAGGAAGGAAATAATAAAAACTAGAGCAGAGATAAATGAAATAGAGAGTAGAAAAATAGTAGAAAAATCAATGAAACAAAGAGGTGGTTAAAAATTAAGAAGGAAACCTTACTGTATGTGACAACATGGATGAACCTTGAGGACATTGTGCTAAGTGAAAAAAGCCAGTCACAGAAGGACAAATACTGCATGATCCCACTCATATGAGGTATCTTAAATAGTCAAATTCATAGAAGCGGAGAGTAGAATGGTGGTTGCCAGGGGTCGGGGTTGAGGGGGAAATGAGGAGTTGCTATTCAACAGGTATAAAGTTTGAATTATGCAAGTTAAATAAATTCTAGAGATCTGCTGTACAATGCTATTCCTACAGTTAATAATACTGTATTGTACTCTTATAATTTTGTTGACAGTAGATCTCATATTATGTGTTCTTATGACAATAAAAACAAGTAACAAACAAAAATAAGGAAGTCACATCGCAGTTAATTTGTTTCTTTTGTGGGAGAAAGGTAGCATGCTACGATGCAAAGATTCAAAAGAAACTCAGGATGTGTGGTTACAAGTCTCAGTTCTGCTTCTTGGTAGTTCTGAATTATTAAAAAATAATTTTATCTTTCTGAGCTTTGATTTCTTCAATCTGTAAAATGGGAATAAAACGATCTGCCTGACTGGTGTCACAAGATTATTATTACTGTAGTTTACATTCTAAATTCCAAAGCTTTTCCAAAGATCCACCATCAATTTTGGTTCAGAAATTATTTTCTCAACTCCCTCATGAAAATTCCAAGGCTCAGTGAGGTTTAGTGACATACTCAAGATCACACAGCTAGCAAACAAGGGAGCTGAAATTAGAATCCAGGTCTTCTAGTTTCTAGTACAGTGCTTTTCTTGGTACAGGGCTGCCATGCTACATAATTTGAGGAATGACATTGCTGTCTTCAAAAGTGTTTTCTTATCATCCTGCCATTGTTTATATTAGCAGTAAATCTTGATCAGCTTTCTGGAGACATGTGCTTTCTTACTGGGTTAAGGCATTTGAGAGATGATGAAAGTTGGATGCTGGCTTAGTGAGGCCCCCTAGAAAGCTGTGTGTGCACATGTATGTGTGTGCGTGTAAAAATATTTTCTCCTTTAAGGAGAAGGTACAAGAGAAATTGGAAGGTTTGGGTCCCCCCTTCAGTTTTCCTCAAGGTAATTACTCACTGAGGATGAACAAAATGATGGCGAAATATTCCATGTGTAATTGGGCACTTTTACCTGGACATGATTTTCTGAGCAGTCCTTATATCTGATACATGAGCCAAAAATTAGCCTACACACAGATAGCCCACATGCAATAAGAGTACAGATTACATCCTCAGTGGGAACAAAGAAGCCTTCCGCCCAGAGACCCTTGCAATTTTCACCTTGGCCAGAACCCCACGGTTTCATCTATTAGACTTGCTTGCTCCAGGGAGCTCTCAGAAGTAGGATCTTCTGGGCTAGGATCCAAAGTCCTTCTGGTATTAAAAAGGCACATTCCTACATAAAGATAACAATCTTATTAGGGAAACAGTCCATTTATCCCATCCTTTCATCCTGGAAAATCAAACAGAATTCACATCTCTTCATTTATAAAGATCTCAACAATATTCTTAACAATTTTGCCATTTCTCCAAAGAAGATATACAGATTGCCAACAAACACATGAAAGAATGCTCAACATCATTAATCATTAGAGAAATGCAAATCAAAACTACAATGAGATATCATCTCACACCGGTCAGAATGGCCATCATCAAAAAATCTAGAAACAATAAATGCTGGAGAGGGTGTGGAGAAAAGGGAACACTCTTGTACTGCTGGTGGGAATGTGAATTGGTACAGCCACTATGGAGAACAGTATGGAGGTTCCTTAAAAAACTAAAAATAGAACTACCATATGACTCAGCAATCCCAATACTGGGCATATACCGAGAAAACCAAAATTCAAAAAGAGTCATGTACCAAAATGTTCACTGCAGCTCTATTTACAATAGCCAGGAGATGGAAACAACCTAAGTGTCCATCATCGGATGAATGGATAAAGAAGATGTGGCACATATATACAATGGAATATTACTCAGCCATAAAAAGAAACGAAATTGAGTTATCTGTAGTGAGGTGGATGGACCTAGAGTCTGTCATACAGAGTGAAGTAAGTCAGAAAGAGATAGACAAATACCGTATGCTAACACATATATATGGAATATAAGAAAAAAAAATGTCATGAAGAACCTAGGGGTAAGACGGGAATAAAGACACAGACCTACTAGAGAATGGACTTGAGGATGTGGGGAGGGGGAAGGGTAAGCTGTGACAAAGCGAGAGAGAGGCATGGACATATATACACTACCAAACGTAAAATAGATAGCTAGTGGGAAGCAGCGGCATAGCACAGGGAGATCAGCTCAGTGCTTTGTGATCACCTGGAGGGGTGGGATAGGGAGGGTGCGAGGGAGGGAGACGCAAGAGGGAGGAGATATGGGAACATATGTATATGTATAACTGATTCATTTTGTTATAAAGCAGAAACAAACACAGCATTGTAAAGCAATTATACTCCAATAAAGATGTAAAAAAAAAAACAAAAAACCAATTTTGCCATGAGCTAGTCCTGCTGTGAGGGTCTTTTTTTATTCTTAAGTCTAGACACCCAGCTCCTGGCATCATCTATAGTGTCTGAAGCTAGGGGATAGGTGGGGATGGATGAAGAAATTTAGAAGTTTCCACAGAGAGCTTGGGGGAGCTTGTGGGGCATCAAAAAGCTCTTAGAGAAAAGTTGACAGATGACTTCAGAATAAATGAATCCCTTAAAACATTCAGGGTTTAAAATATTAATGGAACCAGTCCTTGGCCCCAAAAGCATTTGAGATTGTTTTCAGTGATGCCAAAACCTCTGAAAAATAGTTAAGCAATGTTTAATGACTGGAAAAGCTGAGCTGTTCACCCATTCCTGTGTTATTTGTGAAGCACTTGAAAGAATCCCCTGACAGAACACCATATCTGCAGTGACTCCATTAAGGATGGCCCCTTGGAGGGTCTTGTAAAAGAGGGTGGGAACGAAAAGCTGAGTAAGAGTCTCATCAGGGAAATGAAAAACATTTTGGAAGTGTTTCCATATTGAATTGAGTTGCATTAGTCATTCCCCTGGAAGAGGCTCCAGTGCTACCAGCAGAAAAAAGAAAGAAACTAAAATATCAAGATTAAAGTCTGCATTATAATGACTACCACACTGAGAGAACTGCCCATCTGATTTTACAAAGGAACAACAGGGCATAGTTTGGAGTTGCAGAGACTATTATTAACGTGAGGATATACTGAATCCCAGCCCCATCCCCGAATTATCATTGCAATGACTTAGAAACACAGCTTTAGAAACATTGCATAAGGAAACACAGCTGATAAATATCAGTACCTTGATTTGAATCCAGATCTATTTAATCCCAAAGCCCATGTTTAAAAAAAAAATTGCATGATGGAATCTCCTTTCCTGAAAATCCACCCATTCTTCTAAGTTCAGGTCTTCCTACGGGGGACCTAGTTTAGGTCTAGTTTCAGGATTGTAGACCAGTATCTTTAATACTTTCTACAGACACCAGAATATATGAAGTAAGACTTGGAAATCTAAAATAAACAGTTTTATCTATCTATCTATCTATCTATCTATATCTATCTATCTACCTATCTATGTATTTATGGTAATACAGTTTTCTAGAAAAGCAGAACTATGGTCTTTTTTTAAAAAAAAATTCTAACACTGGCTTGGCCATTGTTTCTAGTTTTATGAGTATGGGTAGCTCACATAACATTTCTTAGAATTTTATAAACTATAAAATAATATAACATTTTCTGTGACTTACCTATATAATTGTCATGAAGAGCAAATAAGATCAAGCAAAGTGATCAGTCAAAATATGAAATTACTACTGTGACTCAATTGTAAAGGGCTTTATATAGTTTCTTAAGTAGGGAAATTTTGGTATATGCCTAAAGAAATGTTACATTGAAAATTAAGGATGATTCTTTTTTAAATTTTCATGACCTTCTTGGAAACCTTTATTTTTCTTTAGATTGGGTGTTATCTGGAAATTAACAGGGGGCACTTTAAAGAATCCATAAACCCCTTGGTACTACATTCAAAATTTTGTTTATATTTGGTTTCTGGGGGGAGGGTCCATAACACTTACTGTATTTCCAAAATGAGTGCATGACTATAAAAAAGTTTAAAAAGCACCGAGGGTCTAAATTGTATAATCCTATAGCCTTGGATACTGAGCTACGGTTTGAAGGGACTGATAATTTCATACACTTTATCAGTCAAGATCCAGTCAGGAAAGCAGAAACCACACTATGTATTTCAACAAAGGCTATCTAACATGGGGAATTAGTTCTACCAGTTTTAGAGAGCTGTACAAAGAAACAAGGGAACACCAAGAATATTTCATAGACAGTAAATGTTGAGAGAAGCTACTAAGTTTAGGGATGGGGAACTGAAGGAAAGAGGCTAGCATAACCAGGATCTTGGAGCTCTCTGGAGGGGCTCCACAGAGCTGGCAGTCAGACCTCTGAAAATAGAAGTACCATACAACCTCTGAAGAAGCATGATAAGACTGCCCCAAGAAGTGAAGAAAGAAGCTTGATGCTGGAGCAAATACCACTGAGATGACTTTGGCCACAGCACAAATAGGAAAGTGGTTCCTTTCCTCCTCCTTATTTCTTCCAATCTCCTTCCAGTACCTCCCATTGTCAGATCCTAGCAAAAAGCCAGGGAGTTGACAAAGGAGTCCAGGAAATGTAGTTTGTAGAGTCCCTAGATCTGACATCACAGAAGAGAGTATATAAAGGTAGATTTGGTAAATAATTTCCATACTATGCCTTTTAGTGCTGTCTATAAAGAGAACATAATAGGAATTCCCTTATCTGTTTGGAAGGAACTATTCAATATACTTGAAATTGTATATCAGTGATCCTGCTATTTCACACACATCCAGACTTAACTGAACTAAAATCCTATGCATATTCCAGACATCTCCCTGATGGTTTTTTAAGGATCCATGTCAGGACAAGGATTACTACTTACATGATCTAATGGGACTTAGGAATGGGGAGGCCTTGTCACCATTCTGGTTGGCTTAACCAAACATATGAGTGTTGAGATTGAAATACAGGCAGTAGTTCAAGTATCCATGAGGCCAAGATGAACATGGGAGAGTAAATTTTCTGAGTAAGAAAGAGAGAAGGAGCAAAGCATTTGGAGATTCAAGACGAGGCCAAAGAACAAACTTTCTTGCAATCCTCATGCCAAAGACTTCAAGGAGAGCAGATATACTCATGATAGATGTGGCTAGAGGTCCAAATACCAGGTATGGAAAAGTCAATCACCAGACTCAACCAGATCCTTAAAGGTTACTGACAGGCCTTCTAAACTTTGTTTTCTTTTAGGTAGACTTGACCTTCCATGTGAGCCATGGTAGTTCCTTGTTGGATAAATCTCATCTTCTATTAAGGCCAGAAGAGTAAACCAAGAAGGTAGGGGTGGGCTCCCTTAGGACAGAACCCAGCAGAGGAATTCAGGTGTCTGGGAGAGCAGTAGCACCAGTTGGAGCTCTTCATGGCTCTGACATGAATAGTACACATGAGCCCATGTGTGCTCATAGCCTTAACACTGCCTTGCTCATTTCCTAGGTTCTCCCTTAAATCTTCCTACTCTGGTAAGCTTGCTATTATCCTCCTCTGGATGCCTGGTCTTTATATCAAACTTTATTAATAACGAAAACAAAAAATATATGGTGCTCACACCTCTTAAAATGCCTTTAATGTCTATTAACATATTTAATCATCCCATTAAGCCAATGAAATTGGAACTGATGATTTCACTTTCCTTTACAGGTAAGGAAATTGAGGCTTCAAGGTTAAGTGACATGCTGAAGGACATATTTTTTAATGGCTCATCAGGGACTTGAACCCAGGCCTTCTAATCCAAAGCCTGTGATGTTTCTACTTTATGTCGTTACTTTAGAGATTAAAATACTCAGACCTTGTGACTGTTCCAATCAATATTATGAGTCACTATGATAGATCTACATACATTGGAAAAATAAACTATGGTTCAGATATATTTGTGAAACACTGAATACTGTATCCCCATCTACATAATTCATAATACATAGTGGGATATCAAAAACTCTTAAAAGCCTTACAGGAAAAGAAACTCTACTTTTTGTTTAAATTAGAATTTTCTCATTTGTTAGACCACAGGTCATTCATTGATATGAGCATCCATTTTTATCAAATGTTATACCGGTGTTGCATGAAACACTGGGGAAATATGGCCTCATCCCATATTCTGACCCTTGACCTTTCAGAATCAAAATTTATCCTCTCCATAGACTGTCACACAGCCAGTGGAAGTATTCAGGCAAGGCTGATGGCTAGTTAGAGGAATTTTTCAATATTGGCTACAGGTTGCCACACCGTAGCTATCCTCTCACCAGACTCAGTGACTGGCAAAAAGGATTTTAATATTCACAAGAATTTCATTGTAGAAAGATATCAGTGCTGATGATTCAAGGTGATTCCATCTATCTTATGGCCCGTATTTTGTTTTTAAATTACTAGCTTCTAAATGCCCTGTGGTCATTCATTATTTATTAACCTTCAGTGTACTCAGTGGATCCCTCCTATAAAATGGCCATCTTGGAAACAAGTAATTTGTGGTGTGGTGGTGATTAGTAGCTACTCAGATTGAAAAATGTTAATAAGAAATTAATTAGGCAACACAGCTGGAAAGAAAACAGAAGAACAGTGAGTGATGGGCAATTATAAGGAAACATGGAACACATTTCACCCCGTAAGAGTGGCAAAAACTCTGATCTACACTATTTTTAAAAATCTCTCTATGTTCTCAGTCACTTGTACTTTGACATTGTATCTCAAAAAGAAATTCAGTAGGGCTTCCCTGGTGGCGCAGTGGCTGAGAGTCCGCCTGCTGATGCAGGGGACACGGGTTTGTGCCCCAGTCCGGGAAGATCCCACATTCCGTGGAGCGGCTAGGCCCGTGAGCCATGGCCGCTGAGCCAGCGTGTCTGGAGCCTGTGCTCCGCAGTGGGAGAGGCCACAACAGTGAGAGGCCCGCGTACCGCACAAAAAAAAAAAAAAAAAGAAATGCAGCAGACATTCATTGAACATTCTGTCCTAGGCGTTAGGTAAGAGGGACTGGAGAAGGCAGATTAATTCCTTGCCTTAAGTCTTTTGCACTCTAGTAACTAGGAGGTAGACATGCAAAACACTGCCCATACACTGTAGAAAACAAATAAAACTGAGATATGAACCACAGAAGAGGCAAAGTAATTTCTGACAGGGTTGTAGCCTGGGAAAGTTCCACAGAAGAAGTTACGTTCAAATTGCAACTTGCATGTGAATAGGAAATCTCTCCCAGCCTCTCTCCCCAGGGTCCTCTTCTGCCCCACTGCTCTCTGCCCTCAGTGGCCTTCTCTCTCTGGCTCCACCCTCAGGACCTTTGCATGTGCTGTTTCCTCTGCTTGAAACCCTTGCCTTCTTTGATCTCTCTAACTTTACTTGACTTTCAAGTCTCTCCTCAGGGAGGCCTAACCTGATAACCTCCACCCAATATAGGCTCAATCTCCCACACTGTTCTTCTCATGACATTTTGATAAGTTCTTTTATAGCAAATCTCATACTTTTTTTTTTTTTTTTTTATGGTACGCGGGTCTCTCACTGTTGTGGCCTCTCCCGTTGCGGAGCACAGGCTCTGGACGTGCAGGCTCAGCAGCCATGGCTCACGGGCGCAGCCGCTCCGCGGCATGTGGGATCTTCCCGGACCAGGGCACAAACCCGTGTCCCCTGCATCGGCAGGCAGACTCTCAACCACTGCACCACCAGGGAAGCCCACAAATCTCATACTTTTGACTTCTGTATTTTTTATATGTTTGTTTGTTTCTCTTCTACATTGTTTTGTACCTCCATGAGATCAGTAGCTGGGTCTATTTTGTTTAGTACTGTACAGGCACATCTCTTTTTCTGTTTTGTTTTGCTAAATTTTATTGGATTATAGTTGATTTATAATGCTGTGTTAGTTTCAGGTGCACAGCAAAGTGATTCAGTTATACACAAATATATATTCATTCTTTTTCAGATTCTTTACCCATATAGGTTATTGCAGAATATTGAGTAGAGTTCCCTGTGCTATACAGTCGGTCCTTGTTGGTTATCTATTTTATATACAGCAGTGTGTGTATGTTCATCCCAAGCTCCTGATTTATCCCTCCCCCCACTCCACGTTTCCCCTTTGGTAACCATAGGTTTGTTTTTGAAATCTGTGAGTCTGTTTCTGTTTTGTAAATAAGTTCACCTGTATCACTTTTTAAAATTAGATTCTACATATGAGTGATATCATATGATATTTGTCTTTCTCTGTCTGACTTACTTCACGGGCACATCTCATTTTATTGTGCTTCACAGATACTGTGTTTTTTACAAATTGAAGAATTGTGGCAACCTTGTGCTGTCAGATGATGGTTAGTATTTTTTAGCAATAAAGTACTTTAAAATTAAGGTACATACTTTTTTTAGACAATGTCATCGCACACTTAATATTAGACTACACTATAGTGTAAGCATAACTTTTAATATGCATTGGGAAACAAAAAAATTCGTGTGACTTGCTTTATCATGATATTTGCTTTACTGCAATGGTCTGGAGCCTGACTACAATATCTCCGAGGTATGCCCGTATCTCCATACCTCTTTCAGTGCCTCGCACCCAAGAAGGGCTCAATAATCATCTGTCAAGTGAATGAATGGGGCATCTTCAGGTGAATGAGAAACTCCAGTGAAAGCTCGTTGACATCAACCTGAAGGGTGTGTATGTTAATGGAAGCTTCTAAACTGTGTGTGGGGGGGGGGAGGGGAGAAGGTGGGCTACAGCTCTCTCTCCACACAGAAAGAGGAGAAGCTCAAATGTGGGTAAAGATAAGGCATTATCTGGTCACATATAAAAAAGTGAAGCGCTGTTTGGGGTGAACAGAGGTAGTAAATTCATGGCTCTTGAATGCATATTTGGTTATTGGAAACAGCCTCTTTGGGTTCATACAGCGGGAAGCCAGAGTTGGTCTTTCTTCTTATAGAGAGGCACCTTTTTTCTGGAGTGGTGGCTCTATATCTTAGAAACAATGCTTTTCCCCTTTACCTACCAGGGATGATTTTTCTCAGGTTTAGCTTTCCATGCCTCCCAGTACCATCAGAACTGTAGGATGTCAAGGGTCAGGATTAGGGTACAGACTGGGGAAAGGGCTCAAGGATGGACTTGAGTTCACTTTGAGTGAATATCTTAGTAGACTTCAACCTTCATGCTTTGTATCAAGTTCAGCATAGCTCACCAGAAGTAGAAGGCCCATAGAATCTGGGAGCAAATTCTTATAAGAGAAGGATAATTGTACTGATATATACTGAGTTCTAACCATATGTCAGGCACTGTGCTAGTGCTTTATATGCATTTTCTAATTTAATTCTCGCAATAACATCCTGTGAGTTAGGCCCTATTATTATCCTCATTTTATGAGGAGAAAATATAGGCCTCTGAGGCTGACCCAGCCAGAGGGTAGTGAAACCATTGGACTGTACAGCCTGTGTGCTTAGCTTCCTCTGCATCTGTATCTGGAATCTGCAACCACCTTAGGTAGTTGCTCAAAGATCAAAGATTCTGGGTTTGGGATCCCAGACATCTCTTCCTCTCTCTAGAGCTAAGGACCACTGGCTGGTCCACAAAGGGTGGGTGAGTTGAGTGTGGTGTACACGGTAGGACTGGTTGCACAGGATTTTAGATGCTAAGCTAAGAAACCCAGATTTTATTCTTGGGAACGAAAGATATTGTTTGAATAAGGAAATGGCATGCAAGAGATCAAAGGTCAGAGTGTGACAACTGGGGGCTGGGGGTGGTACTGACTAAGCACAGGAAGCCACAGGAATAGCTCAGCAGGTGTGAACCAAAGTTGTGGTGGTGAAGACAGACAGAAGACTCATTTCAGAATAGAGTTGATAGGACTTGGCAACCAACTGGTACGGAAAGAGCTGCCTGTTGTTATTTAGTGATGAAATACACATTCCCATACATCCAGCTACACACTGCCTCTCAGCAAATACACTTTTAATGATTGGTCAGTATTTACTCAACAACCAACATCCTCACTTTACTAAGAAATGTGAATTGGCTCCATCTCTGAAGAAGCACGAATTTCTAGGCTTCTCTGACTAATGAGACTGCTGTTAAGAAATGGCTGTTAATGTTAAAAAATAAAATCACATACATAGGATGCTACACATGTGCTTCTGTCACACTAGGACTTACGAGGTTAAACTATTTTTACTTGTATGTCATTATAACATAATATTATGACTTTGTTCATTTAGGGTTGTTGTTCTACCAACTTTTAAGTATTTTAGTGACAAATTTAAGAAATAGAAGAACAGGTGAAATAAATGTAAAGACAGAGTTAAACACATTAAAATGAGCAGAAGATAAATTTTTGCCAGACTTCTAGTTGACCTATTTTGTTAAGACAGTGCTTAACAAGTTGTTTATGCTATATATCTATATCTATACATTGATTTACAGCTGTTGCTTTTGTTTTGCTGGTATTAAATGGATGAATATATGAATGAAAAAATGATTGAATATACTTTCTAGGATCAGATATTGAATTTAATTCTGAGTTCCCTGGTAGCTAGGGGGAAAAGGGAAATACAACATAGTTCATATCATGTTACTAAAGAAAAGATATATTTATCTGAATGAATAAGGTTTTGGCATGGCAAGAAATTCAATGAGGAATTTGTTTTATTAGAACTTTACATAAGACATCTTGAGGTAAATAATGTTAATTCCTCCTCCTTGTGCTTCCTCTTAAAACAAATTTCTTTGATTGATACATTTTTGTATTTGTGTGCCTAAAATTTGGGATGTGGTCAAAGCAGGGATACAGAATGATCAAGTTAGGGTAGAAGGACTCAGTAGGCAGAAGAAGCAGTGTAGACTGGTGGTTAATATAATGGGTTTTAGAAGTGAAGGAATCACTTCTTTACCTGTAGAGTGGAGATGATGGTGATGGTGATGATGATGATGGTGGCAATGATGATGATAATGATGGTCCTTATGATGATGATGAGATGGTGATGATGACAATGGTAGTGATGATGGTGATGATGATGATAATATCTACATCACAGGGATACTGTGAAGATTAAATGAGATGATGAACAAAAATGTGCTTAGCATAGCAGCTGCCACAGAACAACTGTCTCACAAGTGAAATCTCCAAATTGGAGGGATTCTGACTGCACTCCCGTGACAAAGTAGCATTGTTTTCAAAGCATTGTTTTTCACTGACACCATCTCCCTTCCTTCCTCTCTTCATGTCCTGTTAAATATGAATAACACCACTGGTAATGAAGGTCCCTTTTTTGTTCCCTCTTGAGTGCCCTTCTCCAAATGCAAAGATTGTGTGACTGCAGAAGTGACGCATGACAATAAAGCTCAGACACATATAATTCCACCCATTTCTCATTGCATGGTATCACGCCTCATTTAATTTGAGTAAATCTTAGGACTTCATCTAGACTGCAAGTTTCTCCAGGGAAAGGACAACGCCTTCCCTTTTGTTCCCTCTACTTCCAAGCTCAATCCCTTCAACACCCATATCTGGAGCAGCCTGGTATGATCTAGGCAGCAAATAAAGTTCCTGCCCTCATGAAGCTTAACTTTCAGTGGGAAAGCCAGATAAAAGGAGTAACAAAATGAATAAACAACGACAGGTTCAGATGACAAGAGTCATGCAGAGAATCTCAGATGACAAGAGTCATGCAGAGAATCAAGAGGGGCAAGGTGAAAGAAATGACTGGAAGCCTATTGGCTTGGGGATCAAGAGAGGATGCTCAAGGAGGTAATAACTGGACCAAGATATAAATGGTAAAGGAGCCAGCTGTGCCATGATCTGGGGGAGGGTGTTCCAGACAGGGAGACGAGAGCAAGGGCAAAGGCCCTGAGGCAGAATGAGCTTGAAGTATTCAAAGAGTAGAGAGAAGGCTCATGTAACTGGTGTGTGGCTAGGGAGAGAAGGAGTGTGATGAGCAGAGGCCAAATCCAGAGCTGACTATGAAGAGGACCCTACAAACATCAAAAAGAGATTGCGTGGCTACAGGTCCCTCCACTTTGCAGAGTGAAGTTCAAATTTCAAGGTGCTTCCTACACCTCTTATATCCAGAGTTCCCTACAAGTCTGCTACCATTAAAGTCCTGAATGGTATAACTCCTACTGCAGAGATTTCAAAAACTACATCTAACTTGGTCCTCACATTAACCTCAGGAGGCAGGTTATTGGGATTTCTGCTTTATGGCTGACAGATCTACCATTTGGAGCACTTGATAGAAATCTTGTAACTTTAAGTGGTTGTGTTAGGAGTTGAACCTGCCAATCCAGGCCCTGAGTTTCTACCACTACACTGAAGATGCCTCTCAATTCTTCTGTGCCCTACTCTCCTCCTATCATTTTAGACTGGCCTTATAAATGGGTCTACAGGGACAACGGGTGTAGGAATGAACACATTGAATCAACTCAGTGAGTCGGCCCTGGCATCCGCCTCCTCCTCAACATCATTAGAACAGTTCTCAAAATAGTTACAATTTATCTAGCACTTACTGAAACATGCTAAGCACTTAGCATACACCACTAAATTTCCTTCTCCCAATAATTCTAAGAGGTAGGTGTAATTATCATCTCTACTTTACAGATAAAAATAAAATGATGGCCCAGAAAGTTTAAGTAACTTACCCAAGGTCACAAAGCAGTGAAGCTGGAATTGAACTCAGACTCAAGGCTAAATAGACTCTGAACAACTTTGATAGTCACCTACACGAAGCAGAGACTGGGTCAGCCACAGGGGTACACACGATGGAACAAGATTCAGTTCATGACCTTGAGAAGGTCAATGTGTAGATGAGGAATCTCTTTTCAGGGAGCACAGCCTATTTTTTGCCTGCCCAGCCCTCCCAGGCAAAGTAAGCACAGAGCTTGTTTCTGTTTGACAGCTCAGCAAGTTAGCATCTGGTTGTGCAGGCAGGAGTGGAGGAGGAGCTGATTAGGAGGAAGCCATCCAGCCCTAAGGATCAGCATCAGCATCCTGGGAGCCAGAGGGTACGAACCCCATGAGCACTTAAGAGGCTCCATCTTGGCATGGGAGATAACTGGAAATTCTGATTTCCCCAGACCAGACTATTGAACCACAGTCCAGACTGTGGTTATTTATAGTCCCCTAACAGCCTTGTTTACACAACCTGCCTGGATGCAAATCAGCATATGGAAGCGGTGGAGGCGGCGAAGTGTGCAGCCGGCAAGGACTGGGGGATTGGTTTTACTCATGTAGTGTTAACACAGCTACACATGACTGCCCACACTCCTGCAGTCCAGGGAGAGAAGGAGAACACACAGTCCCCAGGACCCTTGCCCAGTCCTTCTGCCTGAGCGAGAGATAACAAAAGGAGTGGAGTGGACTTTGACTCTTTCGACCCCTTCCTCCCCAATGCGCCCTGACCTTTCTTTTCCAGCCCCACCGCCCACCACATCTTTTACCTTCCCCCGCCTGTAAGCGCGCTCCAGTCACTCTTGGCTCTGAATACAAAAGCTCCTTCATGCTTTTGTGCTCTAGCTCAGGCTGTTTCCTCTGCTCAGAATGCCCTTTGCCCTTTCTCTGAATCTCTCTCTCTCTCTCTTTTTTATCACAAAGTGTGTTATATGTACAACTGATGGGGCAGCAGATGGCTTTAGGTAGTACACAGGCAGAATTCTTATTTTATGCAAATATTTATTATCTTAGATCTGAGCCAATGTGAACAAAGACACTGAAGATATAATAGTAGAGGCAGAGTGGGCTTCTCTGGTGGCGCAGTGGTTAAGAATCCGCCAGCCAGTGCAGGGGACACGGGTTCGAGCCCTGGTCTGGGAAGATCCCACATATTGCGGAGCAATGAAGCCCGTGCACCACAACTACTGAGCCTGTGCTCTAGAACCCTACTGAAGCCCGTGTGCCTAGAGCCCATGCTCTGCAACAAGAGAAGCCACCGCAATGAGAAGCCCGTGCACTACAACAAAGACAGCCCCCGCTCACCGCAACTAGAGAAAGCCCGCGTGCAGCAACGAAGACCCAATGCAGTCAAAAATAAATAAATAATATAAATAAATTTAAAAAAATAGTAGAGGTAGAATGTAGATTGGACAAATATCTTGATGACTGTGTAGGGATCACTGTCATTTGGGAAACACTGCTCTATCTGACATGGTCTGCCTCTTATCACATGGGAGACAGGACTGGAATTCTGTTTTGCTCTAAGGTACCTTCCTTAACCTCTAAAGTTCACACCATCTGGTTACATGACCTTCCTTCACTCTCCAGGATGCCATCTGTCCTTACTCTAGGGCATGATCCATAGTCCCTAAAGGCTGTAGCATTCAGAACTGTTTTTCTCCCAAGCTGAAATCCTGCCATCACCAGTGGAACATACCAATCTCCAAGGAAAACTCTCCAAAAAACCAGCCTCCTCTGTCTCTCCCCTCCTCCCACCTTCCCTCCCTTCTCTCTAAATCCTGGCAACCCTTAATCTGTTCTCCAGTGCTATAATTTTGTCAATTTGTGTTATATAAATAGAATCATGCAGTATGTAATCTTGAGAGGTTGGCTTCTTTTGCACAGCACAATTCCCCCGAGATCTATCTAAGCTGTTTTGTGAACAAATAGTTTTTCTTTTTCATTGCTATGGTATAGCCATGGTATGGCTATAACAGAGTTTTGTTTTGTTCTATTTTGTTTAATCACTCATCTGCTGAAGGACATTTGGATTGTTTCCAGGTTTGGATTATTTTGAATATATAATAATATTAAGAATAAGACAGCCATGAACATTTATGTACAAGTTTTTGTGTAAAATTGTTTTCATTTCTCTGAGATAAATGTTCAAGTTTGATTGGTAGGTTTCTTGGTAAGTGCATGATTAACTTTACAGGAAAATGCCATACTCATTTCCAGAGAGGCTGTAAAATTTTCATTCCCACCAGCAAGGTACATGTGATCTAGTTTCTCCACATCCTTGACAGCATTTGGTGTTATCACTATTTTTAAGTTTAGCTATTCTGGTAAGTGTGTAGAGACATCTCGTTGTGGTTTTAGTTTGCATTTCCTTAATAGTGATGCTGAATGTCTTTTCATGTGCTTATTTGCACCCTGCAGTGAAGTGTCTGTGTCTTTTGCCCATTTTCTAATTGGGTTGTTTTGTTTTAACCATTGTATTTTGACAGTTCCTTATATATTCTAGACAAAATATTCTTGTAGGATACATTGTTTGCAAATATTTTCTCCCAGTCTATACCTTGTCATTTGATTCTCTATGCTGGATCATTCACAGAGCAGAGTATCTCTCCATTCATTTAGATCTTCTTTGATTTATTTCAGCAACATTTTGTAATTTTCAACATACAGATTCTGTACATTTTTTGTTAGATTCATATTTAATTATTTCATTTTCTTTGGAGCAAATGGTAAGAAGTATTGTGTTTTTAATTTCTGTTTCCACATGTTCATTGTTAATACATAGAAATGAGAATGATTTTTGTGCACTGACATTGTCTCTTGTGATGGTATTGAATTAATTTATTAGTTCTAGTTTTCTTGTGGGATTTTCTATGTAGACAGACCATCATGTCATTTGTAAATAAGGGTAGTTTTATCTTCCTTTCCCATCTGTATGCCTTTGATTTTTTTTCTTGCCTCATTGCACTGGTTAGAACTTTCAGTACTATTGTGAATAAGGATGGTGAAAGTGGACACTGCCTCCTTGTTCCCGTCTTAGGGGGAAAGCATTGTTTTTCACAATTAAGTATGATATTTGCTGTAAGATTTTGCAGACGTTCTTTACCAAGTTGAGGGCATTTCCCTCTATTTCTAGCTTTTTGAGAGCTTTTATCAAGAATGGGGGTTAGATTTTTGTCAAATGTTTTTCTGCACCTGATCATATTTCTTCTTTAGCCTGTTGATACAATATTTATGTATATAACCATGAATGCCGTTCTTGACTCTTTAGAATAAGGTAGAAGCTCATTGGAATTGAGGCCAGATGATGAGTTAGGATCCCTCTCCATCAGGATGTAATTTCAGAAACAAAAGCAGTGTGATGTGGGCTTGCGTCACTGTGCTCACTTGTCCCATCCATCTCTCCCTCACCTGTTTCTTTTTTCCCTCCCCCGCTAAATAGAAGTACTGAGATTTTGCTTTGGGTAGTCAGATCTGTGCCTTCGACCTATTGACAGTTGCTGAGACCCATCACTTTTCACAAGTCCTGGGATCCACTGTGAATGTTCGCAACTGATCCTGAATTCTCTCACCCAGGTTCAGTCTGTCCACTGAAGCCAGGGCAGGAGCTTTGCACTGCCTCTGAGTCCTAGCTTGGCCTTCTATCCATTGTAAAGACCCACCATTGTTCATGAATTCTAAATTCGGTATACCCCTACCCCGTCTCATCCAGCCTAGGTTTCCCAAAGAAAAATAATGCAGTGTAGTACAAATTTACAAGAGTGGCACTGAATAATGAATTGGGAATATAGTGACATACAAGCAATGAGGTTTGCTATATAGTCTTCATTTTAACCAGCAATTTTTCTCTAGTGTTATTCACAGGTATGCAGCTACTCTTGACATTCCTCACTCTTTACCCTGAGCCCTTTTTAGCATAAAGCATCCCACAGCCTACCTGTGATTCAATAAATAAGCATGAAAAGGGTCTATCTTATTCAGCAAGCCTATTCTCTGAGGTGTTTTTCCCCCATAGAAAATAAAATGTGCATTGTTGCATAGAAGAAACTTGGACTAGAAATCTTTCAGAATGTTTCTGTTTTTGTGTCTGTCTTATGAACATTCATGTGTTTATCTCTAAGCTAGCCTGATACACATTGCGCTGTGTTAGCTAAATGTTAAAGTCACCCCGGAGTCACCCCAACAAGAGTGGTGTTTTTGAGGCAAATGGAACTTAGCATAAGCTTTACGTATCAAATCAATTCTAAAGAGGCAGAGGAAGATCATGCTTCTTGCCACAGGGAGGAGAGTGGGTTTATCAGAGCGGCTCAACTTTCAAGAAGCTGCTGCTTTTACCATATCTTCACTTTCCCCCAGGACTGATTAACCAAAAAGGAGTTGATACAAAGTGTACAGGGACAGTGGAGCTCTGAAAAATAGCAGAGCTCTGAAAATCCACTCGTTTGTAGAAATGAGAAAACTGAGGCCCAGAGAATGAAATGACTTCATGAAGGTCACACAGCTTCCCTTGAACGAGCCCCCAAAGGGAAAGGCTCAACATGTGAGCTCTGCCTTCGCCTGGGTTTGTGTGAAAGTCTGACTCTATATCCCTACTTGCAAAGGGGCCAGAGGCAATCCAGCTTCCGAAAGAAGCAGTGTTGATTACAGATGAACACAAAGTCAATGCTAGATCTGAATTTGGAAAAACACCCATTTTCAAAAGGATAATAATGAAGACGTTAGACTGGATTAAAAAGGAAAAAAAAAAAAACCAGTCATGATGGGTGATAACAATGTCTTCCACGTCAAGCAACAGCTTTTGAGAAAGAAGATGAGTTTGAGAGGCCTGGAGTGAAATCCTTCTGTTTTCCACCAGAAGAGAGAATGTATCGGCTGCAGGGATGGTGAAGAGAAGAGTGACTCACGACACCTCCTGTCACTGTGGCGCAGGAAGAGGAGGTCACTGTCGCATTAATAAAAAGACCACGCAAGCACAGACGATCTGCTGGGGAGGCAAGCAGGCTGGAGGAGGGCACATAAACATTCTTGGTGGAGAAACTCTTCATTCCAGCCGTGTTTGTTTTGAAAATGTCGCAGTCCCAGGTCATGGAATTCATGAATAAAACCCCTTCCCTATTTTGACTCAGAAGGAATAAAGATTTATTACCATCCTAAACAGGGAAACAGTATTGACCCACTGGCTATTTGAGATTTTTAGCATAGTGGGCAAGAATATTTATTGCTTTTAAGTACCATAAAGTAGCAAGGATCTTGTTTTTAATAGATTTTTCTCCCATTCCCCTGATCTTGACTTGTTGCAATTCTAGTATTTTCCCCTCTAAGAAAGAGGGGAAAATACTATATAATGTTGTAAAAATTCTCAAAGATGATAAATTAAAAATGACCAAAGTTTGTTTTCAATCTCTCTCCAGTTTCTCCTCAATCCATAGGAATCAAAATTGTGTGTGTGTGTGTGTGTGTGTGTGTGTGTGTAGGGATGTGAGCTCGCCCTCACCTGCCACATGAACTTCAGCAACTCAGTTAACTTCTCTGAATCCCAAGCCTGTAGACTGAAATAAGGATGAGAACACAAAGGGTTATAAGGGTGGATTTCCAACCTGAGGAAGAGCTTCCTGCCGGGGGCCTTTGAGGCAGGAAGAAGAGTGGGAGAACCCTGGGACCCCATGGTTATCTCTTTGACCTATGGAGAGTTCCTTCACCTCTCTAAACCTCAATTTTATTATTTATAAAATGGGGAGAATAATGATTACTTTGCAGGGTCATCAAAATGATAAAATGTGATAATGGATTTAAAAATCTCTAGCAGAGTTCTTAGTACATATCATTCAGTAAATGACAGATGATTTGTTTTCTCTCTCTCTGTATCCATCTCTACACACACACACACACACACACACACGAGAGAGAGAGAGAGAGAGAGAGAGAGAGAGAGAGAGAGAGAGGGAGAGAGAGAGAGAGGAGAGATTCAATCTCTGCGTCAACATTTTTGGGTTGTGCTATTTCCAAGATTTCTTTGGTTGTTGGCCAAGTCAGCTAAGATTTGTGTGTCTGAATCCACCTGTGGGTCTTCTGTGACCAAAGGAAGGAACTTCTAGAAATTGCAGGCCACGAGCTAAGAGCCAACAGTCCATGTTATCGTGGGGTAACGTAAGCTCTCTTCACTCCATGCTGCCGATGAAAAACTAAACCCTGGAAAGACTAATTGGCTCCACCTAAGAGAAGGACACAGTTAAGCTGTGTCGCCCCTTAGGTATAGGTTTCACAGAAAGGGCTGTTAGACTCAATTTAAATACTGCTTCAGGTATGCTTGGTCTCAGTTGCACAAGTGACTGTCTTTTGTTCTGTCATCCCCCAACTGTCTAACCTTGGGCAAGTTTCTAATCTCCCCAAGTCTTACTCATCTGTAAAATGGAAATAATAAGTATATGTATGCATGGGGTAATTGTGAGGGTTAAATAAAATAATCTGTAGGGGCTTACTTATTAATGTCTAACCCAGAGCGTAGTAATGAATAGGTGTCATATGAAATCTCTTGATCATCACTTTCCTTTTCTGCTGGCAAATTCCGAAGAGAAGATGTCCCCAAACTTACTTTCCAGAAAGGAAATAGCAAATCCACACATGCATTTGCACACCACTGCCCACAATTAAAGTAGTTAAGTGTAGACCAGGTGAATATTTCCTAACTTGAGAACCCCTGGATTTCCCTACTGCCTTAGGAGACTCAATGTGGCCATATTTTATGAAATGTCTGCATTCACAATGTGTGATATTCACAATGTGTGATGTTTGTAAGTAAAGGAGAGTGAAGATGCTTTAGCTTTGTGAAATTTTAAGGGATGAAAGTAACTCAGGGAATACAAAGGGTGCTGGTTAAAGTATTACTAATAAAGGAAAGACTTTCTAACAAATTACCATATTGACTCACTGATTGCCATCAGTGATACACGTCTTAGGTTAAGCATCACTTAAAGAGATGCAGCAAGGTAATAGTGTTAATTGCATTGAAGGGGTGGAGAGAGGGAGAAAAGAAGAAAGGCAAATTTGAGCATGAGGGGACCGAGATAGGAGGAATAAAAAAGGAGACAAATGGAGACGCAGAGTTCAGGGAGAGAAGAGAAATAGGGAGAAAAAGAGGAAGGTGGGGGGAGAGAGAGAAAACAGAAGAGAGGAAGAGGGAAGCAGGAAGAGAGAGGAGGGTCCTATCAGGGACAGTGAGATGGAAACACAGTAAGAACGCAGCCGAGCAGGGAATTAAAGGAGGGAGTTGAACAGAAGAAAGGGTAGAGAAAGAAAAGAGGAGGGAAGGAGATCAGGACTTGTTGCCAGATTGGCTCCTGCAATAACTGGGTCTGCGGTTTGTCTGGTCCACCTTGATTTATAACTTCAGAAATGATTTTTCAAAGCAAGGGGGTCCAGCTGTACTCTGCTCCCCTGCCTGCTTCCCCTGTACCTGCTGGGAAGACAGCGATGCTCTCTGCAGGTCGGAACAGGTGAGAAGTATTAATACTTCTTTCTTCTTGCGTAACAACTCGCTCCTGGAAACGCTGCTCCTTGGTCTTGCCTTTCAATTCCTTGGGAAGAAAGAAAATAATAAGGGAGAAGACGAATTGAGATTCTTTTATATTTTTACTGAAAATGACCACGGACAAGAAACTTTTCCAAGTCAACGGGTCTCTTGTGGGGCTTTGCACTCCCTCTGCTCCAGCAATCAACACAGCTGGATGCTGCCTCCTTTATCTCAAGGACCCCTTCAGAGCTTGGCGTGGTGCCTTTTTCACAAATGTATGAGACCACTTGCTGGCTACCTCTTTCAGGCTAAGTAGAGATCAGCAGAATGAGCTGGTACATTTTGTAGAACTTTGACTTGCATGGACCTGAGCAAGCATTTAACCCGATGAAAGATGAAAAGACTGAGGTTCAGAGAGGCAAAGGGATTTGCTCCAAGTCACACAGTTGGTTGGGAGCGGAACCAAGGTGCCCCCTAGCCCAGGGCTCTTTTTTTTGGCCCATGTCTCTCTCCTTTGAACCTTGTTGGTCAATCTGTATAACCAAAGAAAGCAAAAATTCCTTCCCTTAATGCAGTTCTATCTCACAAATTGGATATTTTTCCTGTGAGTTAAATGTGATTAAAATGTATTTAATAATACCT
Source organism: Orcinus orca (assembly GCF_937001465.1). Classification (NCBI taxonomy): domain Eukaryota; kingdom Metazoa; phylum Chordata; class Mammalia; order Artiodactyla; family Delphinidae; genus Orcinus; species Orcinus orca. The sequence goes on along the minus strand of NC_064564.1, from coordinate 106,149,551 downwards.
AAATGCAACTTCTCTTCCTGCAGAAGCCATTACTCATATTACTTAATGACCATTACAGAAAGCCTTTCAAAGGATTTTCTAATCTTTCCTCCAAATGTACACACAAACATGATTTTCTATGTCAATCTTGTTCTTAGTGAGACGTGCCCACAAATATTGTAGTATGATAGCAGTGGTTTGTGTCATGCTCTTATCAATGTTTTCATCCTCATAGACTCATTTTTATCTTCACGATACCCGTTTAAGAGATGAAGAAAGCTGATTTGGAAGCTTTTCAGATTACTGGGGTTTTGGAAATCAGATTGATCTGGTTTCATATCCTCTTTTGGCAACCATTAGCTTTGTGACTTTGGTCAAGTTTCAGAGCCTCAGTGTTCTCATCTGTGAAATGGGGATAAAAAGGACATAGGCTTCAATACAGTTATTGCAATAATTAAGGTCTCACATACGGAGTTCTTAGCACACAGTAGGTGTGCAACATCTCAACCATTATTATTTGGTACAATCTCCCCACTCCCTTACTGACAGATTCTCTGCATTTCTCCATTTCATCTTCAATGTGCAGGCAAGACTGCGCTTCTGTACTTGCAGAGGAAATGTATTTTTGCATTTGATAACAGTTCACCTGCAATTTCGTTCTGCAGAGCACAAACCCGTCCACTTCTCAGTTTAAAAACGATCACTGCTGATTCATGTCTTTGCCTCATCACTTGTTTAATCCCATTTCCCCTGCAGGGGAATGAATTTTCTGCTAGATAATCTCCTTTATAAAAAGCTGTTATATTCGTGATTTTTTAATTTTTATGTTTCAGCAAGTCGGGCTCTCTCTTTAAAAGAAACATAAAACATCAGCATCTCTACTTCATCCTGAGGACAGTCGGCGCCAAAAATAGTCAAAGAATAAGCTGAAGTTCTTACTTTCTCAGGGATGAATGCAGACGGAGGCTCCTCTTGGGTTCCTGGGACCTCCGAGCATCAGGAAAGTTGTTTGGTCAGGAGGATGCTTGCCAGACAGGACGCCGAGAGACTGGACATTTAGATTGGACTCAGTCTGTAATTTAATGTTTGACCTTGGAGGGAAGGAAGAATCTTCCTGTAAGGCCTCAGTTTTCTCACCTATAGAATAAGGAAGTTGCATCAAATGATATCTAAGGTACTTCTAGCTCTTGCATTTTATTTCTATCACTGAAATCCTGTCAAGACCCAAAGGAATCAATTTTCATGATTAAATTCTAGGGACCGTAAAGCCGTGGGAGGGATAATTGGGGAACATGGTCAGTGCCTTTCAAATCATCACAAGATGACCCCCAACCCTGCCTAACTGTCAAGAAAGATCCTTCCACAAATCTTTGAATAGACTGAATCATAAAGGAGACAAGTCCATATCCAGAGGTACATATTAAGTAGTGATATTTTATAGACCGTAATTGCACATGGACAGTACAGTGAAAGCCAGCTCACCTGCTGTTCCATAACCCAAACCCCTTATTACCTGGCAAGAATGCATTTGCCGTTGTCTACATTCTGCTTTTATAGAAAAATGAAAAGAAAAAAAAAGTTACAAGTCAACAAGCTGATAACCTGGATTTGCCTTGAGAACATAGATTTCATGATATGCCCTGGGGTCAGCATGCATTTAACTCAATTCCACATACCTTCCGTAGCCACCTCTACAGTACAGTGGTGCTATGTGATAAACTAAAGGGACCACAACATTCTAGAGTCTATTCACACACACACACACACAATAATAGCATAACAATACTAATAAGGATGACTTTCTCATAATGTCTTTTAAAAATTATACAACATTTTACATGCATTCACTTTTGAGACCCTTACAGCAACTCCCCGAAGCAGGAAAAGCGTTACTATCTTTAGAGTACAGGTAAGAAAACAAAATTCACAGAAAAATAATTGCTAGAGGTAAGTTACTCAGCACTTCCCATGCGTGATTGCACTTAATTGCTGTAGTGATCACGTGAGGTGGGCATTTTATCTCCATTTCACAGATGACGTTACTGAATCTCAAAGCAGTTAAGGTAGAGGCTCAGGCTCACTAGGAGAGCAGGGTTCACACTCAGGATCATTGAACTCCACAAACCCGTGTTCTCAACTTCTTTCTAACCTGACTGGTGACTTGTCCGAGGTTTCAATCCAGCATCATGACAGAGCTGCAAGCGAGACCCATCAGTCTGCCCCCTGGTACTTTTAAATCTTTTGTTCGCTCTCTCTCTCTGACACGTCTTTGAAAATCAGTAAGACTCATATGGCATGCTTTGCATTTCCCTATTAACCAGAGCTTTGTATTTCCTAGCCATTCTTGAAAACAGGGAGTTTACTTCTAATTTTGTACAAACCAATAAAGGGAAAACAAAATTGAAAGTGAATTATTAGTGAGTGTGTGAGCCTCCTGGTATATCATGGTGGCAGATGAGTAAAGTGACTTAGATAGGAAAGGGTTTGGGTAAAAGTCAGTAATATGTTGGGTTTTCAAAGGAAAACCTAGTTCTATTTCTGGGAGAATGGAGCAGAGTTCAGGTGGGGGCTTTTACACCCTTTTCCCAGCACCAGGTCCCAAACTCCACTTAATTCTCTCTTGTCCTTCTTGTCTCCATTCCCATTGCCCTTTTCCATATGTAAAGTTCCTTTCTGCCCCAGTGCCTTTGCATGGATCTCCCTTTCCCTAGAGTTTTCAGATTCTTTTCTTCCCATCAACCCTCTCCAACCCCCTCCCATATCCACACACTCAACCACACTTAAGAACCCCTTGACCTCAAATTATACACCTCTTCCTCAGGGAAGCATTCCCAATATCCATGCTAGGCCAGGCCACCCTGGTCCATGTTTTCACATAGCGTCTTCTCTTCTCTGTAGCACTTGTCATAATGGTTATTATTTTACTGTGTGTTTAGTTATTTGTTTAATTTCTCCACTAAGCTGTAAGCCATAGGGAGATGAAGGACCACACCTGTCTCCCTCAACTAAAACATCCTTCGTGTCGGGCATGGGGCTTGGTATACACTGGCGGTTTGAGGATGCTGTATTTATTTGTTGGTGGAATGAACAAATATTCAGGTTATGCTTTACCTTGACTTTTTCATTCCATCCCAGAGCACAGAGATCATTTGACCTGCCTCCATCACCCCATCTTCCCTCACTGTAGTATCTTCTTTTCCAATACACATACAGTTCCAGGACCCTATGGATTTGCACGCAGCTTTACTTAGACTAAAGGTTGCAGTGCAAAAATAAAATCAATTTTATTATTTTATCCACTTATTTTTCTTCTCAACCCACCATTTTTTCCTTTGCTCAGTCATTATTAACATAACGTATCTGGCCTAGGGAGGAGAAAAATGTATAATTAAAAAGAGCAGACCTGTTATTAAGTACTTGGACTGACCATTGGGTTAATTTATACCTAGGTAGAAAATAAACCAAATAGGTCATGCCTATAGAAAAGTGATGCATTTTGAGGTGGTGCAAACATTTACAAAAAAACACTAAAAGACAAAATATTCCGATTCAATCATTGTTTTTCCTTTGCAAAGAAAAAATGTTTTCGCAACATTTTTACCTTCCCCACAGCCAAAAGGTTGTTAAGCGGCTTCACACATCTTTCCCTCTGGGGTGTTCATATCCACCAAAGTTAATGGATGGAAAATTAATGTTTCTCTCCAAATGTTTCCACAATCACAAAGCAAATAGTTGATTCTGCCAAGATGAGAGTGTAAATCTGCCCTCAGGAAAAGGCTTCCGTCACCATTACCCACATCATTTAGCCCAAATTCAGAGACTAGCCTAATTACCATGATGGTTCAGGAAATGTGGATTTAGGCACCAGAGGGGTCATACTGAGCATATAACTGACCACACCCCTAGATTAATTGTCCACCCCTGTGTTGCTTTTATGCCAGGGAGACTTAGTTTCCCTTGCATACAACACAGTTTGTTTTTTAACTGGTGCTTTCCAAATATTGTGATTCAAGTCAACACAGGTTGAAATATTTTCTAGGCAAGTAAAATGGTTTAATTATAAATCAGTTTCCAAGAACTAGATTGCAACTAAAGCCCATATGTCCACAGAATGGATGGACTGTTACCAATTTATGCATGAGGGTCTCATTTATGCTTCTGTTTTCAAGGATCATCGTTTAATTGGTGTTGATTACAAGGGAGAGGACATCAACCCATCTCTTGAGTAAAATGCAAGATATGAGGGGTCGAAAATTTGCAAACAGATCCTGATTTAATATACCTATAGAAAAGCCATACTCACACAAAATTTGGTAATGATTGTTCAAGTGTAATAAGAATTTCTGCTGGAGGAATGTTTTGTAGCCTGGTTTTGCTAAACTCCAACCATATACCATCAAAGAATAATGAGGAGGAAAGTAACTAATGAAAACAAATCTAATGGAACTTACTAAGGACCAGACGCTGTTCCAAATGATTTACATGAAGTAGCTTATTTAAGCCTCACAACAACTCACAGAAGGAGGTTACTGTTATTATTTCTATGTTACACCTGAAGAAACTGAAGCACAGAGAGGCTAACTGACTTGACCAAGGCCACACAGCTAATGAGTGGCAGATTCAGAATTCAAACCCTAGCAGGCTATTTTCTGAACCTATCTTCTAAACATTAGGCTACGCTGTTAGAAAAACAAAACATTTCATAGTCCTGACTTCAATTCTGGCTTCCTTTCCTAGGGACAGTTCTGGGCCATCTAGAAGGAGCCTAAAGGCAAGGTGCTCCCCATCTGTGGCCCACAATAAGCCCAGCATACAGCTCCCTGTGTCTTCTAAACAAAGCTGCATTGTCTCCACCCATCCCTAAGTAAATGCATCTCCTAAACTGAAGGTATTCCTGGACCAAAATAAGGCAGCACAAAGAAAAAGAAAAGACCTGTCCAGAGACCTTTAAGTACCATGGAATATATAGCTGAGAATATCTCAACAAAGTATTTCAGAACTTCTTATCTGCTTCTGGATGTCTCACGCTCTCAGTCACTGTTCCATAGGCCCTGCCTCTCAGTCTTATTTCCTGCACCTAAGCAGGAAAGGAAAAAATGTTGGTTAAACCTTTAGCCCAAGGATGAGGTAATTTTCTCCTCTTCTTCCTCCTCCAACTGTGAAGACTGCCCTGCACTTACTTGATGGTTACGTCTACCTTTATTAATACCTTCTGATAATATAGCAACTAGGACCCTCATCCCTGTGGCTGTGGACCTTTGGAAATCACAAAGGACTGGTCCCGGGACCTCAATGGATACCAAAACTTGTGGATGCCCCAGTCCCTTATATAAAATGGCTTAGTAAATCTGCCCTCCACATCTGCAGGTTCTGCATCCGCGGAGTCAACCAAGCACTAACTGAATTTACAGATATGTAACCCACGGATAGAGAACCTGTGGATACAGAGGGCTGACTGTACTTGAAAAATACAGATTGAACAAAATCCTAGGGGATTTTACTGGTTTTATTTGTCTCCCACTCTGTAGAACCAGACTGGGTCCTAGTCCAAGTTTGTCTCAAGAGACATTCCTTTACCATGATTTCTTAAATTAAACTTTTCGAGGCCCCTTTTCCAATTTAATCTTCCTCGAGACAAAATACTAGCACGCTCCTGAAGACAAAACGATGGGAGTGGAGAAGGCAAAATTCTAAGGAGAGTTGGGATAATAATTTTTTATTCTATCGTATCCAATGACATTTCAAAAATAAAAGCAATACACCCCAACGTTCATTGCAGCACTATTTACAATAGCCAGAACATGGAAGCAACCTAAATGTCCATCAACAGACGAATGGATAATGAAGATGTGGTACATACATACAATGGAATATTACTCAGCCATAAAAAGGAACGTAATTGGGTCACTTGTAGAGACGTGGATGGACCTAGAGACTGTTGTACAGAGTGAAGGAAGACAGAAAGAGAATAACAAATATATTAACGCATATATGTGGAATCTAGAAAAATGCTACTGATGAACCTATTTGCAAAGCAGAAATAGAGATGCAGACGTAGAGAACAAACATATAGACACCAAGGTGGGGGGGTGGGATGAACTGGGAGACTGGGATTGATATATATATACTACTATGTATAAAATAGATAACTACTGAGAACCTACTGTATAGCACAGGGAACTCTACTCAGTGGTCTGTGCTGACCTAAATGGGAAGGAAATCCAAAAAAGAGGGGATACATGTATACATATAGCTGATTCACTTCACTGTACAGCAGAAACTAACACAACATTGTAAAGCAACTATACCCCAATAAAAAAAAATAAGATTGTTCATGCTAACCAAAGCAATTCATCTCTTACCTAGATTTTGTTCCCCATAGGAGAAAGCACGCACGCTTCCCCTTTACCACACTGTTTTGTTCACCAGGGTTGTATCTGGCTCTAAGGTTGGGGAACATGTCTATTTAATGGAAGAAGTTTATTCAGTTAGCTGGGAAAGGATCAGAGGGAGGGTTTTTGTATATATATGACCAGTCTGAGCCAGAGTCATCCTGACCTGAGAAGGGCAGCAGTTCAGAGTCCATTCCTCAAGCTATTAGAGCTCCTTGTAACAAGTAAGGGTCTACAGGATTACTGATATCTTACCTCAAAGGCTTCTTCATCTTCGGGGCCCTTTCTTGATTGCAAGACTTTCTCTCTAATGAGATGGTATAAATAAATATGAAGAGAATTGACAGAATATTCATGTTATATCAAGTATTTACTGAACGCTTACAATGCAAGGGTGTCATGTTACGTAGAGTGTGTAATACGGAAATGATGATCACATGCTTCCTGTTCTTCAAGAACATACAGTCCAGTTGGGAATATGAATGATGACCATAAATATGAAGTCAGGAAAGTAAAACAGACTCAGTGCCATGTGAAAAGCTTACTTGAATCACTATGGAAATTTTGAATAAAAAGAGATCTTATTTAGCAAAAGGATCCTGGATATAATAATGAAGGAGGTAGTTTTTGCACTGGGACTTAAAACACGGATTTGGAGATGTGAAGGGCATCTCTGGTTTTAAGAAAACAAACAGACAAAAGCAGCATGAATAAGGCTTGATGTTAGGAAATGCAAAGTTTAGGCTAGTATTTATTTTACTTTCAACCAGATAGAATAGGACGTTAGGTTGGAAGTGCAGATTGGGGCTAGTCGACTGATAATGAAGTTAAGGAATTTGAATGTTATTCAGCAGCCAGTGAGACCAAAATAGCACTACTGGAAGAGCAGTATGAAAAGATCAGTTTGGCAATACTGCTTAATATGGATTAGAATACAAAGATTGGAAACAGAGATCCATGTTAGAATGGGAAAGGGAAGGAAAGTAATATTCGTAGAAGCCCTACTATGTACTAGGCGTTTGGTTAATCACTTTGCTGTGTCCATTCATTTCATTGTTATGACAATTCTATGATATTTTTATTCCCATCTCCACTTCTATATCTGGGACAATTTTGATGCCAACAGAATTCACACAGTCGTAGTCAGTGTAAGAGGTTAGAACTCACATTGGGGGTTCTCGTCTTAAGTTCCTTCTACTATACTGATTTACTGAAAGAGAACAGGCAAAAGGAACTGAGCTCTGAAATAGGTAGAAACACTAAGATGGGCATATAGCAGTTCTTCTGTGAGACAGAGGTGTTCCCTGACCTTGGAGCTAGACACAACCCCCAGTGAACAATAACAGTATGGTAAAGCATATGTGCTTTTCCCTATGGAAAATGAAATCTAGGTCACTAATGAATTATTTTGGTTAGCATGGACAGTCTTATTATGGAGTCACATGAAAAAGACTTAACATTTGTTTGGGTGTGAGAGAAGAAAGTAAAAAATAACTTTTAGCCACTAAAATGAGTTTAATCAAAGGAGGAGAGCACAAATAAATAAGTGGGAAACAGAGAAAGATGTGCAGGTTTTTTAGTGACTATGATAGGCTTCAGTTTAGACATATTTGCAGTATCAGCCACACCCAGCTGGAAGGGATCCAGCAGCTTGTTGGAAATGTAACAATGGTGCTTAGAAGGATGGCCAAAGGTAGAGAAGGAGATTTCAGAGTCATCAGTACAGAGGTGATGATGGAAACCATGAAACTGGAAGAGATTTCCAAAGAAAAGAGTACTTAGAAGGAGAAAAATAATAAAAATAACATGCTTTGGGGAAGGCAATGCATTTAAGAGGTTAAAATAAGTAAAGGAATGAAAAAAGATGAGGAGGGAGTTGGGGTGAAAGGAAGGAGTGCAGATTAACAATGTATATTATGGCTGTGGGAGAAAAAAGCTAAAGGGAAAAAAATTCTGCTATAAGGGACGCAATTGTTAGTGGCAAAGTTTCAGAGAGGTCACGAAAAAGACTGGGAAAATGATTTTTGCTGCTGCAATTGGATGACTCTTGAAGGAGTTTTTCAGTGTTTGATAGCAATCTAGATATCTGGAGAATAAACACAATAAAATACTTTTAAAACATCTTATTAAAAATCACTAATTGCTGAGCATGAATATGAAGAGTATGCCATGCAGTGGACTTCAAATACTAGCCAAATTTCTATAGGAAAATGATAGTATTGCATTCATTTTCAGACGTTCCTGATGGAAGGCCAGCTGTTGTCCACGGTGCTAAAAGAGTCATCTGGCATTATAATACTGCAGCAATATGACCGGTATAGCTGGAGTGAATTAGGTGTTTCATTACATGCCTCTATTTGAGGGATTTATTTTTCACTGAGATGAGATTTTTCATATATATTTCCCATCTGGAAGGGTTTTCAAATTCCCCAATGGTTAACGTTTAGAAAGCAATTGCTTTTTATTTTTTTAAAGAAATCCCTTGAAACGTGAGTATAAGAAATCGAGGTGAGGGAAAAACAAAAAGTTGAAGACGTGCTGAAAAGGTTATACAATTCTTTCTTCTTTCCAAATATCTGAAATCATTGACCGTCTACTGAATTCTACTCTTCCCAGTAGCACTCTCAAAGTTAAAAAAAATAAATAACTTAAACTATATGGAATCTGGGCATTCTACTGATGATCATAATTAAAAAATAAAATAGAGAAAATATAATTGTTATGAATAATCATAAACTATTAAAATGGCTGCTAATGGAGCCACAGGCATATTTCTTGCATGTTCCTCCAAAAAACACATTTTTGAATCTCTAGAGAAACAGGCAATGCAGTAATATTATTCTCATAACATTCCTGATGAAGTCAACACAGCTACTATTCAAGGTTAGGTAGGATGTACAGGGGAGAGTGGTCAATGAACTTACGAGTTCAAGGTTGAGTAAATCAACAATTTTTTTTTCTGGTCAGAAGTTCAGAAATTGGACTGATTGGAAGACCAAGTTAATTGGCAAACAAAATGTTCAACTCTCATCATGAAATTGTTAACAACAAAATGTAAACAGTAAGTCCATGATGTGTTCACGATGGAAGAAAAATGATAAATAAAATTCACTATGAACAGTTGTAGGGTGTATTTTTAGCTTATCCAGCAAAGGAGAAGACTAACAATGAATGCGCTAGCCATCCACAGTTGTTCCATCAGTGCTGGGTACTGAGTGTTTAGGGGGATGTGAAGAGCTGCAGTTAAGAAAGAACAGACATGACTGTTTAGGAAGATATATATGTAAAATTATATACATTTAGAGAGGAGCTGGTGGTTGAATCAATAACCAAGGGCCAATGACGTAATCAATCTTCCTTTTGTAATGAAGCCCCCCAAAAAGAGGGGGTTTGGAGTGCTTCCGGGATGGTGAGCATGTGGAGATTTGGGGAGAGTGGTGCACCTGGAGAGCACAGAAGCACCGAGTCCCTTCCCCACATTTTGTCCTATGCATCCCTTCCATCTGGCTTCTCCAGAGTTATATCCTTTCATTTACATCTCATTTTACCAGCTTCAAACTCCTCAATGAAAAGCTCAAGATACTGAGCTCGGAAGGAAGCAGTTCTCAGTGGGGGCAGGCCTCACCTTGCACAAAGATGAATCCATCAGATGTCACTGGAAGCATCTTGGACCCAAGGACCTCAGCACCTGCATTATACACAAAAAGGTTAAATATAAGCCGTTACAAGATTCTGATGTCAAGACGTGCTCGTGGGCCCAGAAGTGCAAGCAAGAACAAGCAGTTACACCCACTTTGGTCAGGGTCTTACTCCCAGGGCATCCAAGATATCAGTGCAGCTCTGTTCCTCCTTCACTTTGCTGGACTCACTGTGTTGGTTTCTGTGCATTAGGTGAAACAGCTCTTCTCCCAGTCTGGAAGGAGTAGATGTAGGAGATGAACCCTGTTGCTCCACCCTGCCCTGGCCCTTGGCTGTCTCTCAAAGTTTTGTGATTTTGAGGATATGGGGAGGGGGAAGGGTGAGCTGTGACAAAGCAAGAGAGAGGCATGGACATATATACACTACCAAACGTAAGGTAGATAGCTAGTGGGAAGCAGCCGCATAGCACAGGGATATCAGCTCGGTGCTTTGTGACCGCCTGGAGGGGTGGGATAGGTAGGGTGGGAAGGAGGGAGATGCAAGAGGGAAGAGATATGGGAACATATGTAGATGTATAACTGATTCACTTTGTTATAAAGCAGAAACTAACACACCATTGTAAAGCAATTATACCCCAATAAAGATGTTAAAAAAAAAAAAAAGCTTTGTGATTGTGTAAGCAGTGTACTTCACCTCCGGTGGCGCCCAGTGATTGAGGGTGTGCAAAGTCCCGTCAGCACCTCAAAAGGGGATCTCAGTCCGCAGCAAGATTCAGGTTGGAAGCTGGATCCTCAGGCAGAGCTTTTAAAGTGTGTAAATCTATACAATGCCGAGGGACGCAGAAGCGTGAGTCCCACGAGCCCAACAGAATTGGATGACCTACAAGCGGCCCCTGGTGGCAGTGCAAAACCCAGCGGGTCCGGGCCTGATGTAAACACCCCAGATAGGCCCTGGGCCCAGACGTAACCCCACGACTAGAAGTTAGCCCAGGCCCACAGGTAGACCCAGGCCCACAGCTAATCACAGGGACCAGCAGTAACCAACGCTAAACCACTCAGGCATAAACCCTCCCAGGCAAACCCCGCCCCCGGACGTAAACCTGGAGACCAGACGTAAACAAACACGCCAGTCGTAAACACGGGGCAAGTCGTAAACCTCGCAGTCATAACCCCCCCACCCCCAGAGGTAAACCCTTCAGACGTAACCCAGGCGTCCAGTCGTAAACTCCTCCAGTCGTAGACACCTGTGTGGTAAGCCTTCCCGTCATTCCCCTCCTCTGACGTAAACCCCGGTGCCAGACGTAAACCGGACCTCAGGCGTCGCCGACACCCGTAAAGCTGTGCTCCGGGGCCAAGACGGATCCCGCTAGGCCCGAGCGCCCAGCGCCCTCGTGCCTCAGACCCGATGCCCCGCCCTCTGCCGCCCCTCAGGCATTTCTGTGACAAGACGGCCGCCGGATGGTGAGTGTGCACGTCTCAGGCAGGTCACAGCTAGACGTGGTGGGGGCGGCCGTCAGATGTGGGTCTCCTGCGGGTACGGCCCTTCCAGACTGGGGATGGAGGCAGTCCACCGTTAGGCCGCTGCCTCCCGCCCCCGGGTCTCTAGTCCCGGCTTCTGGGAGGCCTCGGCCGGGTCCGGCCTCTTCCTGGGGCTGGTCCGCGAGGCAGTGGGTCCAGGCCCTCATGCGGGGCCGGCTGCACCAGGGACACTGCGCGGGGCGCCCAGGGGGCCAGGAGGGGACGGCTCTGTGTCGTTGGCCAGGGTACTGGGCAGGACGCGGACGCCGGACCCCTCTGGCTCTGGTTGCTCGGACTTCCTTCTCTGTTCTGGCTCTGGACAGAGGAGTTAAGTACTAAAGGCAGCTGTGCCCGGCAGGTTGTGACCAGACAGCAGCAGGCAGTGTCGGGGCAGGAAGGATGGTCCCAACAGGAGAAGTTGGCCGAAAGTCCACACTTCTACGATGTGATAGGATATGTCAGAATTTTATCAAGTGAAATCTTGATAAAAAGATTAAAAATTAGGAATTAGGAATCTTTTTCTGAAGCTTTTTAGATTGTCCAAAGAGTATTTTTGATCCGGATTTCCGATGCCAGTAACCACTCTTTCTGCTTGTTGGTGATGGGGCACTGGCCGTGTAATAGGGACCACTGGCATTTCAGCCATTGCGGAGTGGGGTTTGGGTTGCCCTTTAACTGCTCGGTCTGCAGCAGGAACGCTGTCCATAGTGTACTGGCGACTAAGTGATTTGGACCAGCACCTGGGCTTACTGCACATTCCCACTTAAGGTCTGCACTATGAAATAGATGCTGTCTTGCATTAAAAATAACAAGGACACAGAGGTTCTGAGAGCTTCGGTGATTTGCCTGAGATCACCCAGTTAGCCAGTCAGAACCACAGCCCGCGAATCTTCATTTAGAGGCCTAACCTTATGGAGAAGGTTTTCTGGCTCAGCTGGGAAGCCATCCCCTTCTGCGGGGACTCCTGCCTGGGTGTGATTCCATCTTCATGGATCTTGTTCCATGTAGTCTGTTTGGAAGTGTTGCATAATGGATCTTTCTCTTTTACCCATCCTGTCATTTCGGAAGTGTGTTTGGATCTTTTAAAAGGTAATACCTGAAGGATTTGAAGATGCGAAGGTGGGAATTAAACAGCTTGTGAGACTTATCTTAGTTGTACTTCCCGTTCCGCTGGGAGCATTTTCTTTCCAAATGGGCTAGTTGGTGAGGGTGGAACAAAACCCTTATCTCTCAGCACGCTGCCCCTTGTGGAGTGCAAATTCCCTCCCAACTTTTTTTTTTTATGGTGGACTGTGGCGTGTTCCTGTTTATCTAGGGAAGGACCCTTAAACAGAAGCATCTGTCAGATATCTAGTTGGGAAAAAATATATTAACGTACCTACTCTTAAGTGATGTATTTGATATTGTTTTTGGTAGGATTATTACAAAGCAGAGTGTGTATAAAGTTGATTGACACATTATTCAAGTGTGTTTAGTGCTTATATGAAACATACCAATTATAACTGTTTGAAAACATTTTTTTTGACACTTGGGGATACATCAAAAACTTTTTCTTATTATAAGATATAAAAAAATAAAATTATATATGTTTACATAAGTAATTACAGTGGTAAGGTGGTATGTTATAGGGTGTTATAAGGAGATAATCCCCTAATTCTATAGATTCTTTGGAGATTGCTCTGGGAAGTGATGTTTATGCTAAGACCTGAAGGGTGCAGAAGGAGACAAAAGAGAGAATATTTTAGGCAGAAGGAACAGCATGGGTAGAAACACAGAGGCCGTTGAGGCATATATACTTAAGGAACAGAAAAATAGAAGGCCATTATGGCTGAAGAGAAGTATTAAATGAAGCAGGAAGGGTATGGGGGTCATCACATGCAGGTCCTTCTTTAGACCACATTCAGGATATTGGCCTTTATGCATTAAGATAAAATATCAGTCAAGATTTGATCAGAGAAGCAGAATATTTCTTATAGGGATGGGACCTTATGCAATCTTGGGAGCTGGTTAAACAGTTTGTGTGAAACTCTTCCTTTTGTGCCTGCTGATGGAGCCTGAAGTTAATAGGGCAGGCAGCAGGGAAGTAAAGATGAACATAAAATAGAAGAGGCAAGGACAAACTGAAACCTGTGAGAATGAGTGATGCTTCCGGTGGAGAGGGTGGAAACCATGTTAGCCTCTCACAGCCCCTAGTCTCCATCTCTGATGGGAGAGGATGACATTCTTTGTCCCAGGTAACACAGACCTGTCCCAGGAATGGGAGAGGCTGGAGAAGGAAATTCATGAAAGCAGGAGGAGCTTGTGGGAGCCTGTCTGTGACCGTACACTAACCAGGTGAGGTGACAAGCACAACATTAGTGGGCTGTGTATTAGGGTTCTCCAGAGAAACAGAACCATTAGGAGTATATGAACAGAACCATACGTGTGTATATATACACATAAAATAAGAAATTGAGTCATGGGATTATGGAGGCTGACAGTTCCAAGATCTACAGTTAGCAAGCTGGAGACCCAGGAGATGCAATGATATAGTTCCAGTCTGAATGCCAGCAGGCTCAACACCCAGGAAGAGCTGATGTTTCAGTTTGAGCCAGCAAGCAGGGAAAGCCCAATGTCCCAGCTTAAGGCTATCAGGCAGGAGGATTTCCCTCTTACTCACAGGAGGGTCAGCCTTTTTGTTGTGTTCAGGCCTTCAACTGATTGGATAAGCCTAACCCACATTAAGGAGGGCAATCTGCTTTACTCAGTCTGCTGATCCAGAAACACCCAGAATAATGTTTGACCAAATGTCTGGGTGCTCTGTGGCCCAGTCAAGTTGACACATAAAATTAACTATCAAAAGTTGCAAGAGCACCTTGGACCCTATAATGATCTTGCAAATATAAAAAGAATATGGATACATCTTAAATTCTGCCTCCCAAATCGTGCAAGATATGTCTTCTGGCCCATGTTCATCCTGAAGTATCCAGTAAAGGGAATTCTGGGAAATGTAGTGCCAGTTAAGTTGGCATAATACACATCCATCACAGAGAGGTTTATCAGAACTGAGTATAGGAAATGCTATACTACTGGCAGTATGGAGATGTGATTAGAGTGGGGTAAAAGTGGATATCTTCAGAGACAGAGACAAGATGGCAGAGTAGGAGGATGCGAGCTCACCTCTTCTTACGAAAACACTAAAATCACAACTAACTGCTGAACAATCATTAACAAAAAAATGTTGGAAACTACCAAAAAAGATACCGAATATCCAAAGACAAAGAAGAAGCCATAACAAGACAGTAGGAGGGGTGCAATCATGATAAAATCAAATCCCATACCCCCCAGGTGGGTGACCCAAAAACTGGAAAATAATTATACCACAGAAGTTCTCTCACAGGAGTGAAAGTTATAAGCCCTTTGTTAGGCTCCTCAGCCTGGGAGCCTGGGAGGAGGAGCCCCCAGAGACTCTGGCTTTGAAGGTCAGGTGGGTTTGATCATAGGAATTCCATAGGATGGGGGGAAGCAGAAACACCACTCTTGGAGGGCATACACAAGGTCTAGTGAGCACCAGGACCTAGGGAAAAAAGCAGTGACCTTATAAAAGACTGGGCCAGACCTACCTGCTAGTACTGGAGGGACTCCTGTGGAGGCGGTGGGGTGCTGTTGCTCACTGCAGGGACAAAGATACTGACGGTGGTAGTCCTGGGGACTACTCATTGGCTTGAGCCCTCCTGGAGGCTGCCATTTTCTCTCCAAGACCTGGCCCTACCCAACAGCCTGTAGGCTCCAGTGCTGGGATGCCTCAGGCCAAACAACCAACAGGGCAGGAACACAGCCCCACCCATCAGCTGACAGGCTGCTTAAAGTCTTCCTGAGCACACAGTTGGCTGCTATACACACCCCTTGATACAGCCCTGCCCACCAGAGGGACAAGACCCAGCTCTACCCACCAGTGCACAGGAACCAGTCCTTCCCACCAGGAAGCCTGCACAAGCCTCATCCAGGGGGCAGACAGCAGAAACAAGAATGACTACGACCCTGCAGCCTGCAGAAAAGAAACTGCAGTCACAGAAAGAAAAATTAGATGGCAGAGGGATATGTCCTAGATGAAGGAATAAGATAAAACCCCGAAGAACAACTAAGTGAAGTGGAGATAGGCCATCTACTCGAAAAAGAATTCAGAGTAATGATAGTAAAGATATCCGAGACCTCAGAAAAAGATCAAGAAGGTAACAAGAAATATTTAACAAAGAACTAAAAGGACTAAAAAACAGAGATGAACAATACAATAACTGAAATGAAAAATGCAGGAGAAGGAATCACTAGCAGAATAACTGAGGCAGAAGAATGGATAAGTGAGCTGGAAGACAGAATGGTGGAAATCACTGCTTCAGAATAAAGTAAAGAAATAAGAATGAAGAGAAATGAGGACAGTCTAAGAGACCTCTGGGACAACATTAACCACACCAACATTAGCATTATAGGGGTGCCAGAAGAAGAGAGAAAGAAAGGGCCTGAGAAAATATTTGAAGAGATAATTGCTGAAAACTCTCCTAACATGGGAAAGGAAATAGTCACCCAAGTTCAGGAAGCTCAGAGTCCCAGGCAGGAAAAGCCCAAGGAGGAACATGCAAGACACATAGTAATCAAGTTGACAAAAGTTAAAGATAATGAAAAAATATTAAATGCAACAAGGGAAAAGTAACAAATAACATACAAGGGAATTCCCATAAGGTTGTCAGCTGATTTCTCAGCAGAAACTCTGTAGGCCAGAAGGGAGTGGCATGATATATTTAAAGTGCTGAAAGGGAAGAACCTAAAACCAAGAATACTCTGCCCAGCAAGGCTCTCATTCAGATTTGATGGAGAAATCAACAGCTTTACAGATAAGCAAAAGTTGGTCAGTATCACCAGACCAACTTTGCAACAAACATTAAAGGAACTTCTCTAGGTGGAAAAGAAAAGGCCATAACTAGAAAGAAGAAAATTATGAATGGAAAGCTCACCTGTAAAGGCAAACATACAGTAAAGGTAGGAAGTCATCCACACACAAATACGTTATCAAAACCAGCAATCTTGAGAAGAGGAGAGCACAAATGCAGGGTATTGGAAATGCATTTGAAATTAAAAGAACAGCAACTTAACACAATCTTGTTTATATATAGACTGCTATATCAAAACCTCATGGTAACTGCAAACCGAAAAGCTACAGTAGATACATACACAATAGAGAATCTAAACACAACACTAAAGTTAGTCATCAAATCATAAGAGAAGTGAACAAAAGAGGAAGGGAAGAAAAAAGACCTAAAAAACAAATCCACAACAATTAACAAAATGGCAGTAAGAACATATGTATTAATAATTACCTTAAACATAAATGGATTAAATGCTCTAACCCAAAGATATAAACTGGTTGAATGGATACAAAAACAAGACCTGTGTGTACACTGCCAACAGGAGACCCACTTCAGATCTAGGGACACATACAAACTGAAAGTGAGGTGATGGATAAAGGTATTCCATGGGAATGGAAATCAAAAGAAAGTTGGCATACCCATACTCATATCAGACAAAATAGACTTTAAGATAAAGATTGTTACAAGAAACAAAGAAGCACACTGCATAATGATTGAGGGATCATTCCAAGAAGAAGATATAATAATTGTAAATATATATGCACCCAACATAGGAGCATCTCAATATGTAAGGCAAATACTAATAGTCATAAAAGGAGAAATAGACAGTAACACAATAATAGTGGGGGACTCTAACACCCCACTTTCATCAGTGGGCAGATCATCCAGACAGAAAATCAATAAAGACACAGGCCTTAAATGACTCATTAGACCAGATGGACTTAATTGGTATTTATAGAGCATCCTATCCAAAAGCAGCATTCTTCTCAAGTGCACATGAAACATTCTCCAGGACTGATCACATGCTGGGCCACAAAGCAAGCCTTGGCAAATTTAAGAAAATTGAAATCATATCAAGCATCTTTTCCGACTACAATGCTACAAGATTAGAAATCAACTACTAGAAAAAGACTGTAAAAAAACACAAACACGTGGAGGCTAAACACTATGCTACTCTATAACCAATGAATCACTGAAGAAATCAAAGAAGAAATAAAATATCCAGAAACAAATGAAAATGAAAGCATGATGATCCAAAACCTATGGGATGTAGCAAAAGCAGTTCTAAGAGGGAAGTTTATAGCAGTACGGTCTTACCTCAGGAAACAAGAAAAAACTCAAATAAACACTCTAACCTTACACCTAAAGCAACTAGAGAAAGAAGAACAAACAAAACCAAAGTTGGTGAAAGGAAAGAAATCATAAAGATCAGAGCAGAAATAAATGAAATAGAAACAAAGAAAACAATAGAAAGATCAATGAAACTAAAATCTGGTTCTTTGAAAAGATAAACAAAATTGATAAACCTTTAACCAGACTCAATAAGAAAAAGAGAGAGAGGGCTCAAATCAATAAAATTAGAAATGAAAAAGGAGAAGTTACTACAGACACCACAGAAATACAAAGGATCATAAGAGACTACTACAAGCAAGTATATGCCAATAAAATGGACAACCCGGAAGAAATGGACAAATTCTTAGAAAAGTGCAATCCCCCAAGACCGAATCAGGAAGAAATAGAAAACATGAACAGACCAATCACAAGTACTGAAATTTAAACTGTGATTTTAAAAATCCCAACGAACAAAAGTCCAGGACCAATGGCTTCACAGGTTAATTCTGTCGAACATTTAGAGAAGAGTTAAGACCTATCTTTCTGAAACTATTCCAAACAATTGCAGAGGAAGGAACACTCCCAAACTCATTCTGTGAGGCTACCACCATCACCCTGATACCAAAACCAGACAAAGATCACACACACACAAAAAGAAAGTTACAGACCAATATCACTGTTGAACGTAGACAAAAAAATCCTCAACAGAATGCTAGCAAACCAAATCCGACAATATATTAAAAGGATCATACACCATGATCAAGTGGGATTTATCCCAGGGATGCAAGGATTTTTCAATATCCACAAATCAATTAGTGTGATACACCACATCAACAAATTGAAGAATAAAAACCATACGATCATCTCAATAGATGCAGACAAAATTCAATACCCATTTACGATAAAACTCTCCAGAAAGTGGGCATAGAGGGAACCTACCTTAACATAATAAAGGCCATATATGACAAACCTACAGCTACTAAATGGTGAAAAGCTGAAAGCATTTCCTCTAAGATCAGGAACAAGACAAGGATGTCCACTCTCACCATATTTATTCAACATAGTTTTGGAAGTCCTAGCCACAGCAATCAGAGAATAAAAAGAAATAAAAGGAATCCAAATTGGAAAAGAAGAAGTAAAACTGTCACTGTTTGCAGATGAATGATACTACACATAGAAAATCCTAAAGATGCTGCCTGCAGACTACTAGAGCTCATCAATGAATTTGATAAAGTTGCAGGATACAAAATTAATACACAGAAATCTGTTGCATTTCTATACACTAACAACGAAAGATCAGAAAGAGAAATTAAAGAAACAATCCCATTTACCATCACAACAAAAAGAATAAAATACCTAAGAATAAATCTCCCTAAGGAGGCAAAAGACCCATACTCAGAAAACTATAAGATGCTGATGAGGGCTTCCCTGGTGGCGCAGTGGTTGAGAGTCCGCCTGCTGATGCAGGGGACACGGGTTTGTGCCCCGGTCCGGGAAGATCCCACATGCTGCAGAGCGGCTGGGCCCGTGAGCCATGACCGCTGAGCCTGTGCATCCGGAGCCTGTGCTCCACAATGGGAGAGGCCACAACAGTGAGAGGCCTGTGTACAGCAAAAAAAAAAAAAAAAAAAAAAAAAAGAAATGCTGATGAAAGAAATCGAAGATGACACAGAAGGAAAGATATAACATGTTCTTGGATTGGAAGAATCAGTAATGTCAAAATGACTATACTGCCCAAGGCAATCTACAGATTTAGTGCAATCCCTATCAATTTGCAATCCCTATCAAATTACCAATGGCATTTTTCACAGGATTAGAACAAACAATCTTAAAATTTGTATGGAGACACAAAAGACCTTGAATCGACTAAGCATATATTTTTTTTTTTTTTTTTTTTTTTTTTTTTTTGCGGTACGCGGGCCTCTCACTGCTGTGGCCTCTCCCATTGCGGAGTAAGTGCCCACAGAATGGGAGAAAATATTTGCAAACGATGTGACCAACAAGGGATTAATCTCCAAAATTTACAAAATATGGGGTTCAATATCAAAAAAATGAACAACCCAATCAAAAAATGGGCAGAAGACCTAAATAGACATTTCTCCAAAGAAGATATACAGATTGCCAACAAACACACGAAATGATGTTCAGTATTGCTAATTATTAGAGAAATGCAAATCAAAACTACAATGAGATATCATCCCACATCAGTCAGAATGGCCATCATCAAAAAGTCTACAGGGACTTCACTGGCGGTCCATGATTAAGACTACAAGCTTCCATTGCAGAGGGCACGGGTTCAATCCCTGGTCAGGGAATTAAGATCTCGCATGCTGAGTAGCATGCCCCCCCCAAAAAAGTCTGCAAACAGTAAATACTGGAAAGGTGTGGAGAAAAGGGGACCCCCCTACACTGTTGGTGGGAATGTAAATTGGTATAGCAACTGTGGAGAACAGTATGGAGGTTCCAAAAAAAAACTAAAAATAAAGCTACCATATGATCCAGCAATCCCACTCCTGGGCATATATTTGGAAAAAAACATGCTTCAAAAGGATACCTGCACCCCAATATTCATTGCAGTGCTGTCTCCAATAGCCAAGACATGGAAACAACCTAAATGTCCTTTGACAGATGAATGGATAAAGAAGATGTGGGGCTTCCTTGGTGACGCAGTGGTTGGGAGTCCGCCTGCCAATGCAGGGGACACGGGTTTGAGCCCAAGTCTGGGAGGATCCCACATGCCATGGAGCAACTAGGCCCATGTGCCACAACTGCTGGGCCTGCTCTCTGGAGCCCGCGAGCCACAACTACTGAAGCCCACACACCTGGAGACCATGCTCTGCAGTGGGAGAGGCCACTGCAGTGAGAGGCCCGTGCACCCCAGTGAAGAGTGGCACCCGCTTGTCACAACTGGAGAAGGCCTGCACGCAGCAACAAAGAGCCCAATGCAGCCAAAAATAAAATAAATGAAATAAATAAATTTAAAAAAAAAGATGTGATGCATATATACGATGGAGTATTACTGAGCCATTAAAAAGAATGAAATAATGCCATTTGCAGCAACATGGATGGACCTGGAGATTATCATACTAAGTGAAGTAAGTCATACAGAGAAAGACAGATATCATATGATATCTATTATATGTGGAATCTAAAAAAAATGATACAAATGACTTTATTTATGAAACAGAAACAGACTCACAGACTTAAGAGAATGAATTTATGGTTACCAGTGGGAAAGGTGGGGAGGAGGGATAGATTGGGAATTTGGGACTGACATGTACACACTGCTATATTTAAAATAGATATATGCACTGCTGTATTTAGATAAGCAACAAGGACCTACTGTATAGCAAAGAGAAACTGCTCAATTTTCTGTTATAAACTTAATGGGAAAAGACTTTGAAAAAGAATAGATACATGTATATGAATCACTTTGTGGTATATCTGAAACTAATACAACGTTGTTAATCAGCTATACTCCAATATAAAAAAAGTGGATCTTTTCATCTTCCAATGGGAGAAGGGTTGAAGATAGCATTATGGGGTAGTGTTCTCATGTAATGTTAATATGGCAAAGCAAAACCATAAAAGGAGTGTTTCAGTCAGAGATGTCAGAGGCAGGAAGTGTCCCATCATTGAGAAGTATTCAAGCAGAGAAAACGTCATCTCTTCTCAGAAATGTTTCAAGGTCATTTTTAAAATTGCATGGGTATTGGGGCTAAATGATTGCTAGGTATTTTCTAACTCAAAGAGTCAGTTGTTCCTGTTCTTAAGGAAATTTCACATCTCACAAAAAGGCAAAACTATTACACTGAAAAATAACACAATATAAGATAGAATAATTTAAAGAATTGGGTTGAGGAGTGAAACAGAGAAAAAAAAGGTGCCATGGAAGGTGATAAAGCTGAGATATACGTGTGAAAAGGAATAGTTTTGGGGCTTCAGTAGGAATGGGGATCCCTAGTTGAGCATTGCAATAGGACATTGTTAAGAAGAAATTCTGAAATGCAATTCTGACCATGTCATTTTCCAGCTTAATTGCTTTATGTGCTCTAAGGATAATGTCCATAATCATTAACAAGGTCTCTAAGGCTTTGATGGGTATAATCTCAACCTCAGTTGTGCCACTACACCGAGTACCTGCTGTTATCGCTATGCTGACTTTCTCTTATTTCTTGAAGTTGCCATACTACCTCCTACCTTAGAGATTTTCTACATGCTACTCATGGCCTAGAATGACCTTGACCACACTCTTGACCTGCATGAATCCTCTTATTCTGCAATCTCAGGTTCAATATCATTTCCCAGGGATTCTGTCCCTCTATAGTCTCTCCCCACCTCTGAACTAGGCTAATCCCTTAATTGTACACTCTTATTGCCCCCTGTACCTCTCTTTCATCACACTGATCATATTTGTAATTCCAGTTATTTTTTAGATCTTTCATTGTTTCTGACCCTACTAAGCTGTAAGTAAGCTAAGCGAGGAGTGTTGTATCCCCATCTCCTTACATACCATTATAAGGTTGTGAGATATTTTTTGAATGAGTGAATGAAGGGAGAAGAGAAACTTTTTGAACAGCTGAATATTGGGATCCAGATCTTTGTAGATTAATTATTTAACTCAAAGGGCAAGGTGATTTCAGTTTTTGGTGCTGAAAGCATCATTATCTTGCACCATTCTCAGCTCTCTCACTATTGAAGCCAAAGCAGTTTTTATTTTGGATTTGCTAATCGTGGCCCAAGCGTCTGCAGCATGAGAATAAGCTGAGCACATCCCTTGGCATTTCATGTCTTCCTTGGGTTGCGCAGGAATAGTTCATCATTTTCCTGTTCTCATAGCTGAAGATTACTTTGCAAACATCTGCTCTGAATCCAAATTCCTAGGGAAACAGGACTTAAGACAATATTGTGTCTCTATTTCTGTGTTTACATCATTTCCTCACTGAAGACTTTTCCCATTGTGTTCCCATGAAGCTAAGAACATTCTCCAAATCCTCATCTTGGGAGTTGGTTGCAGAAGGAATTCAGGGGAGAATTCTCTTGTCTGGGGTATTGAGAGATTGGCCTCACGCCAAATACTTATGCCTTCTCTGGGAGAAATAGGAGATGCTTTCTGGATCTCTCTGGTTTAATCTGAAGAAGGAAAGTCAGGGAATAAATCGAGCAATTAGTTGGTGAATAGAAATGTCTGTTCAGGTTTTTCAGGCTCTAATTCCTCTTTCAGCCAAATACAAATATAATATGGCATAGAGCAAGGCAGAGCATTTTGGACTCTGCATGGGCGAGCCAGGGAAGGATTTGCAGAGGAGGTGTCATTTGCGATCTTGGAAGATAAGGAGGAGTTTGTCAGATGGCCAAGGAGAAAAGGAAACAATCAGGGTAAGAAGAAGGATGTGTGGTGTGTGGGGGATGGATAGGATGAGGTTATGGGGACAGTGAAAGCAGCGAGGTAAGACATACACATTTCCTATTATGGTTTCTGCCTTGGGGATGGCGAGGACAGTTTCCAGTTATTGACACACTCACTGGCCATGTGAGCTTGGCTTGCCGGTAAACAGCCTCAGAAGTTAGATGCAGTCCAGACCCTCTGGACTCCCTTTTCTGTCTCTACTGAATAAACAGGGAACACCTACCTCTGCAACATCACCGTTTTTCTCTCCTCACTTCCTAGTTTAACTCATTCTCTGATTACTCAGAATCAGATTCTTCCAGCATCTTTCCAGTATGAACAGGTCAATGTCTCTTTTTTTGTCCTTTTTGTTATTGCATTGTGATTGCATTAATTATTGCAAGCGTAAAGAAACACAGTCAGTCCTTTCGTGTTGATGTTGTATCAGGAAATTTTGCTGGGGTCCTTTGTTATTAGTTCTAGTGATCAGGTTATTGCATCCTTTGGATTTTTCATGTGAATTGTGAAGATAATCATTTTCTGAGTAAGAGCAAATGCTTATGCATGCACTTACGTTTCAAGCATTTTATAGGTATTTAATACACACACAAATCTTACGAGTGGGTCCTATTATTATCATCATCAAAATATTAATTTTATAGGTGGAGCAGGTGAGACATAGAGATTAAGAAACATGCCCAGGGTTTCTCAGATAGTAAGTGGGAGAGCAAAGGTTTAAATCTATTGATAAATGTGGCTTTATCATCCATTCTGTTTACCACTTAGGCCACTTTACTTCTCTGTTATTATTTTGTCTCATCCTTTCCAAGATTTGACTCTTATTTTTCTCATAGTATTGCATTGGCTAATATCTTTCAGGATCATATTGAATATTAGGGGGTACAACTAACCTTTAGGATTATTCTTATAAAGTTTCATTAGTGATGAACGTATTATGTTTGCTATCCCAGTGGGATAGCGTGCATAATAAGACTTTCCTCAAAAAATCAAAACAAAAGAAGGTAAAGTTTTCTTCCTGATCACTGCAAGATAAGTCCATGAAGGCACTGCCATGGTTAAATCCACTTCTTTTATTTATCATGCTTTTCTGTTCCTCTGTGCCTGTTTTATGGCTTTCTTTTGTACTTAGTGAATATTCTAATTTTTAAAATATTTTTTCTTAATTTTTTTTCTTATTTTCTTAGTGTTTGCTTTAGGGCTTACCATATACCTCTTATAGATGGCATATTTTAAAGCCCATTCTTGGTTTAACATTCTCTTATTTAAAGACTATCTTGGTTCTGACACAGCAGGTGTGCAAGGTACAAAAGCACAAGAGCTTAAGGCTGACTGAGGTTCAGTCTTTGTGTGAAGTTCACCCTGATTTTGACTAAGAAAGTAGTCTCTTGAAATTATAAGCTATCAAATGCCACCTTTTAGGTTGGACCTGTAGAGCTCACCCACAGTCCTGAGCTAGGACAGGGGATCCGACATCAGCGTTGCAGCAAGCCTGCATTGGGTATGGTAAAAGTTCCTTATTTTCACTCTGGTAAACACTGCAAGTAAAAGGACTTGCTAAGCAAATGTATAAAGAAAGTGGCAAAGGAGACAGTTCACCCACTGACATAAACCAATGGCTTTTAAGAAACTGAGCACATGATTAGAAAGTAGATGGATGCTCTTCATTAAAAATAAGTCTTGTCTATCCATTAAAGCAGTCTTGGGGGCTGGGGACCTATCTTCTTGGGCAATCTTTCAAGGGCCGTCTCCAGAGCCACTTCCTCTGTAAAATCTACCACGATTATTAAGGTAGAGAAAAAAACATAGACTCTGGAGTCAGACCTAGGTTCACATCTTGTCTCTGCTTGTTGATAATTGGGTGAGTTTGGGTTAGTCACTTAAAGCCCTTGTTACTCAAAGTGTGGTCCTCAGACCAGCAGTATCAGAATCACCTGAAAACTTATCAGAGATTTTGAACCTCAGGTCCTTCCCAGACCCACTCTATTTTAAAATATCCAGTAATTCATTTGCACATTGAAGTTAGAGAGGTACTGATTTAAGTGCTATAATCCTCATAGGGTAGTTGGGAAGATTAGATGATACAGTTATATATAGCAACTATAACAGAGGTTGGTACAGAGAGGACTACCCCCAGATGGTGGTTATAACTAGCATTAGTGTTTTCTGTTGTGGTCATTACTCTCAGTCCTTGTCCTCTCTAGTCCCATCACCTGGAGGCATGCCCAGTGGATACTGGAACCTTACCCAAGCTGTGGCCAAGGGAACTTACAACCTTCTCCGAGCCTGTTTTCTAGCCTGTAAAATAGGAATGATGGTCCCCACTGAGAGGGCTGCTGTGAAGATTAAATAAAGTGATGCACAACATCATTTCCAGAGACCACGTGCTGTGCTCAGCCCTTTGCATCCATTTTCTCATTGAATCTTCTTATCATCCCCATGCAGTGGAAAAATGTTCAGAGAAGTGATGACGTGCTCAAGGACACGCAGCTAGTAAGTGGCAGAGCTTGTATGCAAATTGGGAGCAAGTCTGAACCCAGAGCTTTTAACTGCTTGATTCTGGGCATCTCCTGCAGCATGAAACTTGTGCTGCGGTCATCCAGATGTCTTATCAGTCATCAGGTGTCCCCTGCCATGAGGAATTATCAACAATGACTGAGTGGTGGGCTTTGCCTTTCCACCCTGTTGTGCTGCCTCCAGCTGGAGGCAGATATTTGCTTCCCTGACCACTTGGCAACACTGATCAACCCAGTTCCCTCCATCGTTCCTACTTTTATGTTTTTTCCTCCAAGGGCTCAGATGGCCAGATTCAGAGTCAGTTGCCTTGGAGAGTCAGGTGTGACCACTCTTGTTAAGGAGCCAGAGGCTGAGCTAATTATAGTAATTAAAGCTTCCTATTTACATAACACCTCTCAGGCAGAAGGAACACAGAGCTCTTTTTCCAGGGCCATGCAGAAGAAGCTGTCCAGCTCCCACACTGCCATGCTGCTGCTTCCCGGGAGACCTGGAGCAGAGACTTGGAAGTAGCATATGTCCTCGTCAGAGTGGACCGCCTCAGATGCAAGGAGGGAGGAAGCACTGCTGATTAAGATGAGCATCAGCCAGACCTCCAAAGAACCTAGAAAGTGACTTCTTCCAGGGCCCAACAAATCCTTAGTCTGAAGCTACGCACTACCATGGTATTTAGTCGCCCTTGTATAATGGGTGTCTTACATTACAATGACAAACAGTATCAAGTGTCCTATTGTTGTCACATACCTTACATCTGTAATCTTTAATTGTTGTGAGAGCCAGATGAGGTAGTGGTTATTACTCCCATTTTAAAGATAAGGAAAACAAGGCTCAGAGAAGTTAAATAATTTAATCAGTGTCATACAGCTAGTAAGTGTTATAGTTGACTTTTCCACCCAAAGCATGTGGAATTACACAACCCATGAGCAGTCATACCATATTGCCTCTCTCAAGAACTTCTCCAATTACCTAGTCCTTTCACAATTGCTTACTGTTTATGATATGGGTGGATGTCATCTTCTTTTTGTAGATTAAATACACATGCAAGTACATGCACACAAGCGTGCGTGCACACACACGCATCAGATTCATCTTTTCCCTGTTCATACCTCTCGAAAGTTGCTTGCACATCTGGATATCTTTCCATTAAGGCTTGCTGCTTCGTTTGGTCTCACTTTTTATTCAATTAGTATGGTCTTTTAAAAAAAATCAATAACTGGTTAGTGATGCCTTTATATTGAATGAATACAAATCTGGTGTAATTTATCACAGAAGTGATACTTTAATTATTTATTCCCCTCAAAGTAACACTGGCTATATCTAACATGCTTGATTTTTGGAAGCAGACCCCCATTACCTGATTCCGGGGGTAGGGGCCAGTCCACGATAACCTCTTACTCATCAGAGAAGTTATTTTTGCTCTGTCACCAGAGGATCATGAACAATTGACATAAACCTACATGTTCAGAATCACATAGCTATCAAATGGAAAAGCTGGGTCTCTGAATCCATCTTTCCATTTATCTATATCTGAAATAAATATTAAATTTGATACTGACCTTCACTCAGCCAATAAATAGTTATGAGGGCCTGTTGTGCTCTGGATACTCTGCCAAAGTTGTTTGTTTTTTTTTTAACATCTTTATTAGAATATAATTGCTTTACAATGGTGTGTTAGTTTCTGCTGTATGACAAAGTGAATCAGCTCTACGTATACATATATCCCCATGTCCCCTCCCTCTTGCATTCTGCCGAAGTTTTGTGTACAGGGCTAAAAGGATTTGGCAGAGTTCTGACCATCCTGGGCAAGATAGACAATAAGCAAGTAACCAAACACATATACAAATCCAAGTTGGAATAAAGACTAAGAAGGAATGAAGGAGGGTTCAGTAACAGAGAATATGGACTATGGGAGAGGGAGCTACTGAGTGTGGTTAGAGAAGGTGTTTCCAAGGAAAGAATACTTAAGTTGACTCTAAAGGTTAAAAGAAGATTGGAGGTAAACCAACCCAGATTTAGGGAACCATATATGTGAAGTCCCTAAGAAGAAGGCTTTGGAAAGTTCAGGGAACTGAAATGAGGCCAGGGTGGCTGGAGCACAGCAAGAGAAGCACAGAGTGGGACAAGATGAGGGAATGTGGAATGATGCATGAGGGAAAAATGATATAAGGCCCTAGAGAACATGGCAAGGATTCTACTTCAAAGTAAATGTAAATTACATTTTGAAAAAGATAACTGTGGCTCCTTTTCTCTGGAAGAATACAAATTTCTTTATATTTCACAGCAGAGAAGAAACCAGACTTTTAGAGTCAGAACAATCTAGGTTTAATACTACACCAGCCGCTTATTTGCTGTATATCCTTGGTGAGTTACTCATTCCCTGCTGAGTCTCAGTTTTTCCCCTCAATGAGGTCAGGCTAAATTATACTGCAGTAACAACAACAAAAATTACCCAGAATCTCAATGGCTTAATGCAACAAAAATTAATTTTTTCTCACTTGAAGTCCCCTGAAGACTTCATACAATCCTCCAATGCAGAATCCACCTTTGTTGGCTCAGCCGTCCATAATATGTTCCTTGCTCATATGGTGGCAAATGTTAGAAATAATATGTGCAGAATGCCTGTGCCATATCTGGCACATAATAAATGCTCAGTGAATGGTTATGATTATTTGCTTCCTCTCTTAAATTCGTGGTGCTACTCCCCGGTTGGATCTTTTCCAGGGAGCGATATCTAGTTGGCCCTCTATCCACGGGTTCTGCATGGAAGATCCGCGGTTGGTTGAATCCGTGGTTGCAGGACCGAGGATTCAGAGGGCTGACTGTATTGGATATGGTGATTGTCCAGACCTGATAGAATAGCCTACTTGGTAAGAGGAAAAATGGAATCATTACTTATTTCAGATCATGGATTGGCCAACTATAGCCTATGGGCCAAATCTGGCTGCCACCTGTATTGTTAACTAAATTTTTATTGGAACACAGACATGCCTGTTCATTTATGTAGTGTCTGTAGCTGCTTTCATGCAACAGTGGCAGAGTTGAGTAGATGCAACAGAGGCTGTTTGGCCTGCAAAACCCAAGATATTTACTATCTGGACCTTCACAGAGAAAGTCTTCTGACTGCCTCTCTTGATGATCTTTCTTATTACTTGGCCCTCCCCAGTCATTCAAATTTTGTCTGGAATATTCTCAATCTTCTTCCTACCTTAGGGCCCTATGACCTTTTACCTGCAGTCCACACACTTGTCCCCATCCTCCCAATCCTAACTATATTTTCATGTTGATTCTCTACCTAATTTAAAAAGAAAGAAATCAACAAGGAACTTGAATTTTTCCTGGACTTGTAATTTTTCTTTACATTTCATTGGTGTGCTGGCTGTGATTCAAAGAAAACATGTAAGTAATCAAAGCCAATTGCCTCCATAACCAAATCATGCTCCCTCTTGTGGGTGGCTGGAGATAGCTGCCCCTCCCTCTCTTTTCTTTATCCGTGACACCATTTTCTATTCTTTATCTCTTGACATGAGCACTGTTTGACGGAACATGGTTCCTGCAAAGATCCGGAGAGTTTGTCAGCAACTGTGTTTTGTTTTGTTTTTTTTAAACCATGTTAGTGGGGAAAAAACCTGTTGTAAATCCTGTCCAAAAAATACTTTATAGAGTCTACCTGTTCACAATGGATAAATCAGTTGCTCTGAATTAAATTCTCTAAACCTGAAAGGCCTGGGTCTGGTACTAGATTTATTCAGACTCTAGAAAAACAGTAATTTTCTAAGTCAACATCCTGACCTCACTTGGGGCAGCTACTGATCAATATAAAGCCTTTCCTTACCACTTGCTGCTCCCTTTGAAGGAATTGAACACATGTCCTGGGGACAAAAGTACCCAAGTCCAAGTGACAGAAACCAATCAAGAAGTGTCAGCCAAGGTAGTAGGCATGCTGCATCACAGGTGTCCACTGCCCGGTTCAGCCACTGCTGGACCCTGACCCTTGTGAGGATGTCACAGCCAGGAGGCTGCAGTGGTCCTGGTGGCTGCTCTGTTCATCTAGTACTTACTGATGGGTCATTAATTAAGCCTCATTTCTTCATTCTTTCCACTGGCCTTGAGGATATAATTGTTAGTCCTGTGGATCCCCTCCTGTCCTACTATTCAGTCTCCTTCCTTCCTTCCTTCCTTCCTTCCTTCTTTCCTTCCTTCCTTTCTTCCTTCCTTCCTTCCTTCCTTTTTTTCTTTCTTTCTTTCTTTCAACATCTTTATTGGAGTATAATTGCTTTACAATGTTGTGTTAGTTTCTGCTGTATAACAAAGTGAATCACCTATATGTATACATATATCCCGATATCCCCTCCATCTTGTGTCTCCCTCCCACCCTCCCTATCCCACCCCTCTAGGTGGTCACAAAGAACCGAGCTGATCTACCTGTGCTATGTGGCTGCTTCCTACTAGCTATCTATTTTACGTTTGGTAGCGTATATATGTCCATGCCACTCTCTCACTTTGTCACAGCTTACCTTTCCGCCTCCCCATATCCTCAAGTCCATTCTCTAGTAGGTCTGTGTCTTTATTCCTATCTTACCCCTAGGTTCTTCATGACCATTTTTTTTTTTTAGATTCCATATATATGTGTTAGCATACAGTATTTCTTTTTCTCTTTCTGACTTACTTCACTCTGTATGACAGACTCTAGGTCCATCCACCACACTACAAATAACTCAATTTTGTTTCTTTTTATGGCCGAGTAATATTCCATTGTATATATGTGCCACATCTTTATCCATTCATCTGTCGATGGACACTTCAGTTGCTTCCATGTCCTGGCTATTGCAATTAACATTTTGGTACATGACTCTTTTTGAATTATGGTTTTCTCAGGGTATATGCCCAGTAGTGGGATTGCTGGTTTCTATGGTAGTTCTACTTTTAGTTTTTTAAGGAACCTCCATACTGTTCTCCATAGTGGCTGTATCAGTTTACATTCCCACCAACAGTGCAAGAGAGTTCCCTTTTCTCCACACCCTCTCCAGCATTTATTGTTTCTAGATTTTTTGATGATGGCCATTCTGACCGGTGTGAGATGATATCTCATTATAGTTGTCATTTGCATTTCTCTAATGATTAATGATGTTGAGCATTCTTTCATGTGTTTGTTGGCAATCTGTATATCATCTTTGGAGAAATGTCTGTTTAGGTGTTCTGCCCAATTTTGGATTGGGTTGTTTGTGTTTTTAATATTGAACTGCATGAGCTGCTTGTAAATTTTGGAGATTAATCCTTTATCAGTTGCTTCATTTGCAAATATTTTCTCCCATTCTGAGGGTTGTCTTTTGGTCTTGTTTATGGTTTCCTTTGCTGTGCAAAAGCTTTTAAGTTTCATTAGGTCCCATTTGTTTATTTTTGTTTTTATTTCCATTTCTCTAGGAGGTGTGTCAAAAAGGATCTTGCTGTGATTTATGCCATAGAGTGTTATGCCAGTGTTTTTCTCTAAGAGTTTGATAGTGTCTGGCCTTACATTTAGGTCTTTAATCCATTTTGAGTTTATTTTTGTGTGTGGTGTTAGGGAGTGTTCTAATTTCATTCTTTTACATGTAGTTGTCCAGTTTTCCCAGCACCACTTATAGAAGAGGCTGTCTTTTCTCCACTGTATATTCTTGCCTCCTTTATCAAAGATAAGGTGACCATATGTGTGTGGGTTTAACTCTGAGCTTTCTATCCTGTTCCACTGATCTATATTTCTGTTTTTGTGCAGTACCGTACTGTCTTGATTACTGTAGCTTTGTAGTATCGTTTGAAGTCAGGGAGCCTGATTCTTCCAGCTCCGTTTTTCTTTCTCAAGATTGCTTTGGCTATTCAGAGTCTTTTGTGTTTCCATACAAATTGTGAAATTTTTTGTTCTAGTTCTGTGAAAAATGCCAGTGGTAGTTTGATAGGGATTGCATTGAATCTGTAGATTGCTTTGGGTACTAGAGTCATTTTCACAATGTTGATTCTTCCAATCCAAGAACATGGTATATCTCTCCATCTATTTGTATCATCTTTAATTTCTTTCATCAGTGTCTTATAATTTTCTGCAGACAGGTCTTTTGTCTCCTTACATAGGTTTATTCCTAGATATTTTATTCTTTTTGTTGCAATGGTAAATGGGAGTGTTTTCTTAATTTCACTTTCAGATTTTCATCATTAGTGTATAGGAATGCCAGAGATTTCTGTGCATTAATTTTGTATCCTGCTACTTTACCAAATTCATTGATTAGCTCTAGTAGTTTTCTGGGAGCATCTTTAGGATTCTCTATGTATAGTTTCATGTCATCTGCAAACAGTGACAGCTTTACTTCTTCTTTTCCGATTTGGATTCCTTTTATTTCTTTTTCTTCTCTGCTTGCTGTGGCTCAAACTTCCAAAACTGTGTTGAATAATAGTGGTGAGAATGAGCAACCTTGTCTTGTTCCTGATCTTAGTGGAAATGGTTTCAGTTTTTCACCATTGAGGACAATGTTGGCTGTGGGTTTGTCATATATGGCCTTTATTATGTTGAGGAAAGTTCCCTCTATGCCTACTTTCTGGAGGGTTTTTATCATGAATGGGTGTTGAATTTGTAGAAATCTTTCTCTGTATTGATTGAGAGATCATATGGTTTTTCTCCTTCAATTTGTTAATATGGTGTATCACATTGACTGATTTGTGTATATTGAAGAATCCTTGCATTCCGGGGATAAACCCCACTTGATCATGGTGTATAATCCTTTTAATGTGCTGTTGGATTCTGTTTGCTAGTATTTTGTTGAGGATTTTTGCATCTATGTTCATCAGTGATATTGGCCTGTAGTTTTCTTTCTTTGTGACATCTTGGTCTGGTTTTGGTATCAGGGTGATGGTGGCCTCGTAGAATGAGTTTGGGAGTGTTCATCCTTCTGCTATATTTTGGAAGAGTTTGAGAAGGATAGGTGTTAGCTCTTCTCTAAATGTTTGATAGAATTTGCCTGTGAAGCCATCTGGTCCTGGCCTTTTGTTTGTTGGAAGATTTTTAATCACAGTTTCAATTTCACTGCTTGTGATTGGTGTGTTCCTATTTTCTATTTCTTCCTGGTTCAGTCTCGGAAGGTTGTGCATTTCTAAGAATTTGTCTGTTTCTTCCAGGTTGTCCATTTTATTGGCATACAGTTGCCTGTAGTAATCTCTCATGATCCTTTGTATTTCTGCAGTGTCAGTTGTTACTTCTCCTTTTTCATTTCTAATTCTATTCATTTGAGCCTCCCTTTTTTTCTTGATTAGTCTGGCTAATGGTTTATCAATTTTGTTTATCTTCTCAAAGAACCAGGTTTTAGTTTTTTTGATCTTTGCTATCATTTCCTTCATTTCTTTTTCATTTATTTCTGATGTGATCTTTATGATTTCTTTCCTTCTGCTAACCTTGGGGTTTTTTTGTTCTTCTTTCTCTAATTGCTTTAGGTGTAAGGTTAGGTTGTTTACTTGAGATGTTTCTTGTTTCTTAAGGTAGGATTGTATTGCTATCAACTTCCCTTGTAGAGCTGCTTTTGCTGCATCCCATAGGTTTTGGGTTGTAGTGTTTTCATTGTCATTTGTTTCTAGGTAGTTTTGATTTCTCTTTGATTTCCTCAGTGATCTCTTGGTTATTAAGTAGTGTATTGTTTAGCCTCCATGTGTTTGTATTTTTTA
Organism: Orcinus orca; assembly: GCF_937001465.1. NCBI lineage: Eukaryota > Metazoa > Chordata > Mammalia > Artiodactyla > Delphinidae > Orcinus > Orcinus orca. Next base: position 106,116,193 of record NC_064564.1, on the reverse strand, counting down.
CAGATTTTTTCCTGTAGTTGATATCTAGTCTCATAGTCTTGTGGTTGGAAATGATACGTGATACGATTTTAATTTTCTTAAATTTACCAGGGCTTGATTTGTGACCCAAGATAAGATCTATCCTGGAGAATGTTCCATGAGCACTTGAGAAGAATGTGTATTCTGTTGTTTTTGGATGGAATGTCCTGTAAATATCAATTAAGTCCATCTTGTTTAATGTATCATTTAAAGCTTGTGTTTCCTTATTTATTTTCATTTTGCATGATCTGTCCATTGGTGAAAGTGGGGTGTTAAAGTCCCCTACTATGATTATGTTACTGTCGATTTCCCCTTTTATGGCTGTTAGTATTTGCCTTATGTATTGAGGTGCTCCTATGTTGGGTGCATATATATTTATAATTGTTATATCTTCTTCTTGGATGGATCCCTTAATCATTATGTAGTGTCCTTCTTTGTCTCTTGTAATTGTCTTTATTTTGAAGTCTATTTTGTCTGATACGAGACTTGCTACTCCAGCTTTCTTTTGATTTCCATTTGCATGGAATATCTTTTTCCATCCCCACACTTTCAGTCTGTATGTGTCCCTAGGTCTGAAGTGGGTCTGTTGTTGGCAGTGTATACACAGGTCTTGATTTTGTATCCATTCAGCTAGTCTATGTCTTTTGGTTGGAGCATTTAATCCATTTACATTTAAGGTAATTACCGTTATGTATGTTTCTATTACCATTTTCTTAATTGGTTTGGGTTTGTTATTGTAGGTCTTTTCCTTTTCTTTTGTTTCCTGCCTAGAGAAGTTCCTTTAGCATTTGGTGTAAAGCTGGTTTGGTGGTGCTAAACTGTCCCAGCTTTTGCTTGTCTGTAAAGGTTTTAATTTCTTCATCAAATCTGAATGAGCTCCTTGCTGAGTAGAGTAATCTTGGTTGTAGGTTTTTCTCCTTCATCACTTTAAATACGTCCTGCCACTCCCTTTTGGCTTGCAGAGTTTCTGCTGAAAGATCAGCTGTTAACCTTATGGGGATTCCCTTGTGTATTATTTGTTATTATTCCCTTGCTGCTTTTAATATTTGTTCTTTGTATTTAATTTTTGATAGTTTGATTAATATGTGTCTTGGCATGTTTCTCCTTGGATTTATCCTGTATGGGACTCTCTGTGCTTCCTGGACTTGATTAACTATTTCCTTTCCTGTATTAGGGAAGTTTTCAACTCTAATCTCTTCAAATAGTTTCCCAGTCCCTTTCTTTTTCTTTTCTTCTTCTGGAACCCCTATAATTCGAATGTTGGTGCATTTAATGTTGTCCCAGAGGTCTCTGAGACTGTCCTCAGTTCTTTTCATTCTTTTTTCTTTATTCTGCTCTGCAGTAGTTATTTCCACTATTTTATCTTCCAGGTCACTTATCTGTTCTTCTGCCTCAGTTATCCTGCTATTGGTCCCTTCTAGAGAATTTTAAATTTCATTTATTGTGTTGTTCATCACTGTTTGTTTGCTCTTTAGTTCTTCTAAGTCCTTGTTAAACGTTTCTTGTATTTTCTCTATTATATTTCCTAGATTTTGGATCATCTTAACTATCATTATTCTAAATTCTTTTTCAGGTAGACTGCCTATTTCCTCTTCATTTGTTAGGTCTGGTGGGTTTTTTACTTGCTCCTTCATCTCCTGTGTGTTTTTCTGTCTTCTCATTTTGCTTAACTTATTGTGTTTGGGGTCTCCTATTCGCAGGCTGCACGTTCATAGTTCCTGTTGTTTTTGGTGTCTGTCCCCAGTGGCTAAGGTTGGTTCAGTGGGTTGTGTAGGCAGAGGGGACTGGTGCCTGTGTTCTGGTGGATGAGGCTGGATCTTGTCTTTTTTTGTGGGCAGGTCCATGTCTGGTGGTGTGTTTTGGGGTGTCTGTGGCCTTATTATGATTTTAGGCAGCCCCTCTGCTAAAGGGTGGGGTTGTGTTCCTGTCTTGCTAGTTGTTTGGCATAGGGTGTCCAGCACTGTAACTTACTGGTCATTGTGTGGAGCTGGGTCTTGGTGTTGAGATGGAGTTCCCTGGGAGATTTTCGCTGTTTGATATTACGTGGAGCTGCGAGATCTCTTGTGGACCAGTGTCCTGAACTTGGCTCTCCCACCTCAGAGGCACAGCCCTGTTGCCGGGCTGGAGCACCAAGAGCATTTCATCCACACGGCTCAGAATTAAAGGGAGAAAAAAAAGAAAGAAAGAAGATAAAATAAAATAAAATAAAATAAAATAATTTTTTTCCTTAATAATTATTTTTTTAAAAAGTAATAAAAACAAACAAACAATAACCAGACAGACAGAACCCTAGGACAAATGGTAAAAGCAAAGCTATACAGACAAATTCACACACAGAAACATACACATACACACTCACACAAAGAGAAAAAGGGAAAAAAAAATATATATCTTTGCTCCCAAAGTCCACCTCCTCAATTTGGGATGATTCATTGTCTATTCAGGTATTCCACAGATGCAGGGTACATCAAGTTGATTGTGGAGATTTAATCCGCTGCTCCTCTCAGGAATTTTTAATGTAAATAAAACATGAGACTTCAAAGAAGCATCTGTTTGTGGCAGGCCACTTTGTTTCCTGACTTCTCCCCAGGCCCCCAGGAGTAGCTTTCACTTATTCTCTGTTTAGTGGCACTTTAAGAGAAACGTGAAAAACCTTAAACTGATGTAATCATTTTGTCTGCAAATGGGGAAAAGGAGTCTTGGCATTTAGGTGGCTTGTCTAGGCCATGTGGGATAGTGGGGGAAAGCATGGGCTTTGGAATCCAGAAATTGCTCTTCATTTGTGTCTTTTTCAGCCATGTGACTTGGGGCAAAATTTTTAACTTCTTCCAAACAGTTTCTCCAACTATAAAATGGCTTAAGACAAGATTGTGTGGCTGTTCAGTAAGATATTGCCTGTAAAATATCCAACATTTGGTAGTTACTTAGTGAATGCCAGACACCTTTCCCATGTGGCAGCGGCAGGGGTACAAGTAAGCTCTTCAACTCCTTTTTCCATCCACTTAAGCCACGTCTCTGGATGCATATTTCTATATTTTTACATCACACTGCCCATCCTCACATTTAGTTCTTATTGCTTATTAAAAGTGGTGGAGTTTGCATTTTTATTTACCACGTAAACTAATCCCCTCCCTCCTCCTAAGAATTCTGCTACTGGTAAATTTCTAATGCTTCATTCTTTAAATTGCTGCTCAAATTCTAACGCATTCACAAAATGTACCCCCTCTTTCTCCTTGGCCCCAATTCCCCTTTGACATCACCCTCTCAGAGCATTTTATAAGTTTATCTGTTTTAAGACTTAACATATTATGTTATAATGTTTTGTTTATGGGTCTGTCTCTTCACTGGACTGTGAGTGAAGACTGAACCTATTTCCGTTCTGAATCTCCAGCTCCTGACACAGTGGCAGGTGTGTATAGGTGTTCAATAAACAGATGGCTGCGTGAATGGTTACACTGATGGAATGTATCACTTTGCCCTCATTCCCTACAAAGGAGAAGTTAGTTTTAGATGCCCTCAGTGTCTTAGAGAAAGTGGACCCTTGACAGTAGGGAAAAACCTGGAGCCAAAATGTAAATGTGCCTATGACTAGCCTCCCTGCCATCTTAGTAGAGAACAGCTCCATCACCACTATTCCTGTGACACATCCAGTCCCAAGTTCATTTCTATCCTCACCACACACTGACCTTCACGGTTGTGGCTGCCCGTCTGTCTCTCCTCCATGTAACCCGCCATCCGCCATTTGCCAATTCACCTCCTCTGCAATTAGTACCGCCAACTCTGTCTCAGAATGCCAGCCAGGACCTGGAGTAATTGCTGCTTGAGATTTCTCCTGACACAAATGTTGACATTCTGTTGGCATAACTTGCAATAATGTATGCAGATTGCATCCTTCCAGGGCCGTAATTATTACTTCTCGTCAAGAAATAGGTTATTCCCTGACTTGATTTCTAGGAGCCAATTTCACTTTTGGAGCTGGCTTGTTTAGAAAAATAAGAAGGGAAAGGAGAGAAGAGAAGTTGGAATGTACCCCAGGGAACAGAGCTGCAGGATGGCCAGGTCTGGGAAGTAGTATGTGGCTCGAAGAGCAGTGGACTGGGAATCAAGAATCCTGGGTGACCCTGCTACCAATTTGCCATATCCCATATAACTTCTGGAGTTGTATCTGGAATATGCATTTTATAAGATCCTCGGATTATTCTGAAACACAGTGAAGTATCCCCTTGAGAAGAAGGTCAAGACCTGCAACCTCACTTCCCTTCCATGAATGAGGCACTCTGATATGGATTGAAGTCATAATGGAGTCCATAGGGACATAGCGTTGTCCTGCAGTGCTAGACTAGAGATTTTTATAGAAGGAGTAAAACATTAGAAAATATTGGGTTTCATTGTTTACTCTCTATCCTGTAGCGGGAAAGATATGTCATCACATGTTGGAAAACATTATCACATCTTAGTTTTCCTCTTCCAGTTAAATCATTAACTCTTTGCATCTTTAGAATAAAGAAGTCTAGACTCTTGTACTCTGTAATTAGAAATAGGCCCATGTTCTGTAGTTAAATAAAAAGGCTAAAACAGATCCCAATACTCCCCTGAGGTCTGTTAGTATGTAAAATTGTTTTCAGTCTACTTTATGACTTTCTGTCAGTATATCCTAGAATTGGAATTTTATTTGAACAAGTTGGACAATTTTTTAATTCTTTCAGCCCAGCTTGGGATTCATTGAGATCTCCAGATCTTTTCCTAGTTTCTTTGTGCTTGACCAAGCCTTTATTACATCTTTTTCTTTATGTGCAAAAAGTTATGAGATGACATCCGGCTTGGTCCCTGGCATATAATAGGTGCATAAATATAAAGCCATTAGTTGAAAGTCAGTGGGACTTTAGCAGGATTGGATGATCATTCCCTTAAAGGGTGGGACTGCTTTGCATTTCTGAATTTGCATCCTATCTTGAGGCCTCAGGGAAACAATCTCTGTATGGGCAGTGGTGGCCAAACTCTGAATTATTCCTGGAGAAAGGGATCATTTGTCATCCATTCATATTTTGGACCCCTTGGGTCTTTGGAGAAAGAAGTGGAGTCTGAGAAGTAAGAATGATAAATAGCACCTGGCCTGTTTTCCCATTCTGGAGAAAATTGTTCCCAGCTGAATGTTCGGGCCACTCTAGTCCAGTAAAGACTTCATGGTTCCACCCATAATGTGTGTGGCTTCTCCCAAATGGGGACTGAAATATGGAAGTACATCAGATGTTCTCCTTCCCTTCTCTGCTGATTTTACAGAAAATTCACCATAAACGCTACAGGATGTCTCCCTTGGGGCCTTTTCTTCTCTTGCCACCTCCATCTTCATGCTGGCCTCCTGGGCTTCTGGTTGCCACTGATGCTGATTTGTTGTCCAAATGTGTAAGGCAGGAGGGCCAGAAGCCCTCACTATAGCTGCTCATAAATTTCTTTGATGGGCTGACTCCAGATGCAGCCTGACCCATTAGGAGATGATGGTTCATTTGGTGCTTCAGTCCCTCTGTAATGAAGCGAGAATTCATGGGCTCACATAGCCACCTGGATGGAGAACTAGGGAGTGGACAGTAGTTCCCACACCTCTAAGCCTTAGCTCTCTCCTGGAAATAGCACTGGAACCAGGGGTCCAAATACCTTTTTCTCAGAGTCATGCACATCAAACTTCCAGAGAGAAAGACAAGAGTGTTTTCACCATCCATCCTCTAGCAGTGTTTGTTTCATACTCAGATACATCTGGTGGCTTCCCCAACCAACTGGAGAATAAAATCTGAACTACCAAGCATGAGTTGCAAGAACCTTCATGTCTGACTGCGGACTTTCTTTCCAAGCTCATTTGCCTTTAACTTCCACTCTCACTCCCTATATTACAGTCAAACCAGACTCCTTTCCTCCGCTAACACGGGACCTTTGCGTTCTCAACCATGTGCCTTTGCAAACCTAATTTCCTCAACCCAGAGTGCCCTCCCTTGACCTCACCATTTCAGTCTATCAAAATCTTACATTAAAGACCCAGGAAAATGTCATGTCCTCACTATAAAACATTCTTATTTCCTCTAATAGAAAGTAATTTCCCATTATTATTTTCCCTCTTATTCTATTCAGTCTGGACTTGGAGTTGTATAATTGTGTTTCTTAAAAGTCTCCCATTATGGGTTTGTGAACTCCTTGTATAGAGTCACTCCTATTTTATTTATCTCTGTCTTCCATGGTGCCTCATACAGAATCTTGAATATTTGAGGGGTTTGGGAAATGTTTCAATTGAATGTCAGCTTCTGCTATTCTCAGGACCTATTCTATATGATATACCATCCCTGGATTACTCCAAGGACTGATTCTAAACAAGTATATGTTTTCCTTAGGGTCACCACCTCTGAGGTTTGGAATAGGTTTAAGAACTTTCTAATTTCCACTGAACAATTCAATATGGATCACCAAATTGCCTTGAACCTTTTGGTAGACCCAAACAGAACTATCCTGCAGGGGATTTACATCTCATTTTTCAGCATCTTTGTGTGTTCTATACTTAGTATACTGCTGCCTAATTCCTGAATTGTAGGGCAACACACGAGGTCCTTTAATTTATCCTCTGTCCTCTACCCTAAGCAGCAGCTAAGCCCCAAAAGACGACCCACATTTACCCTCTAGAGCTTAAGCTACACCACTTATCCTCCCCTTTTCATCCTGTTCCAGAAACTATATAATAACACCAAACATGTTGTATTAGGAAAAATATTCCTGGAATCTCATTTTAATAAATCCATTTGTTCATTTATTAATTCTTACTTTCAATAAATTCTTACTTTCAATAAATATGAATTAAACACATATCATGTGATTATTAAGTATTTAGTCTACTCATGCATTACCCTGCAAAAAACTATTTTGTGTCTTTCAATTATAAACAAAATAAAATTAATATTTTTTCTTGCCATCTCTCTGATCACAAATACATTGGCTCCTCTGCAATACACCCTGAACTACTCTCTGTTCCCATACTCTCTTGCCTATGAGCCAATACACTTGACATTCCCCATTCCTGAAATTTGTACCCAACCCATCTATCCCCAGTTTCACCATTCCTTTGGGTGATTATATATTACTGTTTAAACTTATATGACAGATGTTCCAAAAAGCCTCTTCTGAGTCTAAAGACTGGTTTAATGGCGCCTCCTCTGTGTTTCCAAACCCCTCAGATATTCAAGGTTCCATATTAGGCACCATGAAAAAGAGAGATAAATAAGATAGGAGTGACTCTATGTAAGAAGTTATAATAAAGAAAAGATAGTTTCTAAAAATCATAACACTTAACCACAGGGTATTATACGTTCTGTTTACTTGTTTTTCTCTCCCATTAGATTGTAAGATTCCTGAGTCTAGCGATCATATATATATATATATTTTTTGCGGTATGCGGGCCTCTCACTGTTGTGGCCTCTCCAGTTGCGGAGCACAGGCTCCGGACGTGCAGGCTCAGTGGCCATCGCTCACGGGCCCAGCCGCTCCGCGGCATGTGGGATCTTCCCAGACCAGGGCACGAACCCGTATGCCCTGTATTGGCAGGTGGTCTCTCAACCACTGCGCCACCAGGGAAGCCCCTAGCGATCATATTTTTTTTTTTTTCTAGCATTCTTAGAATTGAGTACCATACCTGTAAATAGTAGATGCTTAAAATATTTATGTGCCAGATGGATGGATGGTTTTAGTGCTATTCTAGCAAAACAAATATGGTAAATATGGTAATATCCCCTGCTTCAGGGAGTTCATATCTAGTGAGAAAGACAGAATGTGAACAGAGCAAGTGTAATAAATTGTGATAATTGCTACAATGGAGCCTGAATGAATGGAGGGCTAGCATGTACCTGACAACTTGTCAGGGACAGGGTGGAGAATTGCGGGTGGGTTGCATTCCAGCTCAGTGAGGATTCAGCACCATGAACAGCAACTCATATTCTTTAATGCAGCAGCCCTCAACCTTTTTGGCACCAGGGACCAGTTTCATGGAAGACAATTTTTCCATGGACTGGGGGTAGGGATGGTTTCGAGGTGATTCAAGCACATTCCATTTATTGTGTACTTTATTACTATTATTATTACATTGTAATATGTAATGAAATAATTACACAACTCACCATAATGCAGAGTCAGTGGGAGCCCTGAGCTTGTTTTCACTTGCCACTCACTGGTAGGGTTTTGATATGAGTCTGCAAGGAATTGATTTATTATGGTCTCTGTGCAGTCAAACCTCTCTGCTAATGATAATCCGTATTTGCAGCCGCTCCCCAGCGCTAACATCACCGCCTCAGCTCCTCCTCAGATCATCAGGCATTCGATTCTCATAAGGAGCACACAGCCTAGATCCCTTGCATACGCAGTTCACAGAAGGGTTCACGCTTCTATGAGAATCTAATGCCACCGCTGATCTGCCAGGAGACGGAGCTCAGGCAGTAATGTGAGTGATGAGAAGTGGCTATAATTACAGATGGAGCTTCTTCCCTTGCTCACCTGCCATTCACCTCCTGCTGTGCGGCTCGGTTCCTAACAGGCCACGGACCGGTACTGGTCCATGGCCCGGGGTTGAGGACCCCTCCTTTCATGGATGTCTGCCACAGAGCCCTGGTTCCTATTGCAGTTTATGTATTGATCCACATCCACAGTTTTTATTCCTGTAACCCAAGTCTCCTTATGAGGTCATATATAGCTTTTATGTAATCTTTATACACCCAAGGAATGGAATGATTTCCCCTGAATTCTAGTATAAGTGCTGTGACTTTGCCCTCTCATGCATGGACCTTCCTTCCCAGTTGCCTACTTCTATTCTGAGTATCCCCCTCTCTCTTACAATGTCCAGTTATACAAAATGGGTCTGTCCACTTTACTCTGGCTTCAGATATTGTTGTGGCATTTGGGCACTGTGTGCTGCTTACCTGGTTGTAACTCCACTGTTGGCATCACTTCTCCCAGCAACTGAATGGCCATAGGAGAAGGTTTGGGAAAAGAGAGCAGTTTCTGAAGTGACAGCCAAGGTTTCTGAACCATGGTTTGATCTAATGGCCCTGAGGCTGCTTGTGACCCTGAGGCCTGATGGAATGAACAGCTACTGGTCACGAAGGGAGGATCCCAAAGGTACCACATATCTCATTGTCTGTGAGAAAGCTGATTCTACCTGATGGTAATCAAGAGTCTGCTTTTTAAGTGTTACTGAAATGATAAATCAGTATTTGGGGTGCTAATACACATTTAGCACCCCCAGACCAGTTTTCATTCCAGGACCATACAGGAAGTTCCAAAGCCAGAGAGACTCAGTTTCTGCCATATATTCTAGAGAGGGGGAGATATTAAAAATAGGTGATTAAAATATAATGTGTTTATGACAATTATGGGCTGTGCATGGGACATTGTGGAGCACATGTCTTTTTTGTTTGTAGAGTATATATTTACAGGGAAGCTTCGCTGGGAAATAAAGGCAGAGCTAAGTCTGAAAGGATAAGAAGAAGTCATTCTGGCTAAGAGGAGGTAACTGTTTCTCTATGAAGCAGGAAGTACAGCAGTTAAGGCACAGAGGAAGAAAGCAATGAGGGTGTGTGTGTGTGTGTGTGTGTGTGTGTGTGTGTAAAATACAAGGAGATCTGTGATATTGGACAGTACAGTGTGACTCAAGACATGGCAAGAAATGGGACTGAAGAGGATGCTAGGAGTCAATTAATGGAGGGTCTTTAGTGTCAAGATAATTAGTTTGGAATTTATTCCAAGGGTAGTGAGGAGCCACTGAAGGGTTGCTCCCACTTGCAAGCACAGTGGCCAGATTTGCTTTATAAAGGTCACTAGAGGGTGAGCCTTGTGCTAAGTCCACGTCCCTCTCTTCTCTCTCTGCCTCTGAAAAACCGCAGCTCCCTAGAATCAGCATAATCTTTCCTACACCTAGTCCCTAAATCCCCATGGTAGTTCCTCCCTTCCTGAGCAGAGAGGGAGAACAGCTGGTCACCATCCCACTTGAGAACTATTCTTGAGATGTTTCCCAAAATGTGCTATATGTCTCATTCAAATTGGATTTATTCTGGTTTCCACAATCAGTGCCCTAGTTAGCTGTTCCATCAGGGGTTACTTGATAGATGCAGCATAGTCTCGGGAGCTTGGGATGCATTGGATGGTGAAATGCATAGGATCGTTGTCCCTTAGGAATGGAATGCAATCATCCTTCTAGCTAATCAATTAAAACTATCCCCATCATTGCCTCTTTAAATTCTCATACGACCACTTGCATTTGTTTACTGTGCAAGAAACTTTCTCATTATCCATATAATATTGCTTCTCAGGGAAAGCAGAGTAGAGATATTATACCTGTTTAATAGATAAAGAAAAGACACATACAAGATCACTGTGGGCAGTAGAAAGCAGACTGAATTGGGAAGCAGGGTACCTAAGTTCTGGCTCAGGCATCACCCAGCTGTGAAATAGTGGCAAAATGAGAGTATACATTTATTCTAAGACTGCAAAGTAAAGGAGTTTGGTTTTATTCATTTATTCAGCACTTATTTATTGAATACCCACTTTGTGCCAGGAATTGTTCTAAACAGAAGTAAACCAAACAGAACTATTCCTGTGAAACATACATGTTAGCTAGGGAGGTAGACAATAAACAGATAAACAAGTGAAAATATAGTATCAGATGTATAAATACAATGGAAACCTCAAAGCATCTGATGGGACATTATGCTAATGGTGCTATTTTATGTAGAGCAGAGGTCCCCAACCTTTTTGGCACCAGGGTCCGGTTTCGTGGAAGACAGTTTTTCCATGGACCTGGGCAGGTGCGATGGTTCAGGTGGTAATGGGAGCTATGGGGAGTGGCAGATGAAGCTTTGCTCAGTCACCTGCTGCTCACTTCCTGCTGTGCGGCCTGGTTCCTAAGAGGCACTGGTCCGCGGCCCAGGGGTTGGGGACCCCTGATGTAGAGCAATAAGAGATTGCCTCTCTGAAGAGGTAACTTTTAAACAAAGAACAGATTGAAGACAGACAGTGAGGCATGCATACACCTGGTGGGAAGCTTTCCAGGCTGAGCAGACAGCACGTTCAAATGTCCTGAGGTGGGTATGTGCTTGACATGTTCTAAGAACAGCAAGGTCAATGTAGAGGCCAGGCCACGTAGGTCTTGCAGGCTAGGGTGGGGACTTTGGATTTTGCTCTAGGTTGATGGGATGCCATTGGAGGGATCTGAGAAGAAAGTAACATGATCAGACTCAGCTTTTTAAAAACACCACTCTAGCTGCTGTTGGATAAAGGGGCATTCATAGGAATGGGGGCAAGAATGTAAGCACAAACACCCTTAAGAGGCAGTTGCACTAGTCTACATGAACAGTGAGGACTGTGGTCCCTTTAAGCCCTAAACTTCCCTATCGTGCTGTAGGCTTTGTATGGCCAAGCGAGGATTTCAAATTCTGTTCTAATGTACTCTGTCTTCCATTCTACTCAATACAGTTCAAAAGAGTGTTTTACTCTCCGACCTATCCTAAGCCATTAAGAGTTTCTTGTTACTAAGCTTTAACTTAGTATTTTAGAAAACATCCACGTACGTATTCTGGAGCCCTCATGTGTGTTTTTGGAAAGTGGTCATATGAACGAAGAAAAGCATTGTGGTTCTTACCGTTGCACCTTTGCTCAAGCTGTTTCTTCTGCTCAGAATGGTTTTTCTAACCCTGCCAATCCTTCAAAGCCCAGACAAAATACATTCTACATTTTTAGGGAGCCCTTTTCCAATCATTGGAGACCACAGTCATATCTTTATATATCAAGTACCTGCTCTGTATCAGGTTCTAGGTGCTGGTCAATCAGCAGTGAAGGAGACAGGCAGAGAATTTTCCTTCTTATAATAATACTGATAATTAATGTGCAAACAAATAAGCCAGATAATAATAGACAGTGATATAGCAGGAGTAAGGAGTGTGTCATGAAAGAAAGTACCTGTAAAGATATCTTGAATGGTCAGGAAGGTCTTTTTCTGCACCAGATTCCTTATCTATTTAATGAAAATAATATACACAAGGATGCATTGATTGAGAAGCCATGCTAAAGTTCCCAACCAAATTCCTCAATACCTGGTGTGCATCTGATAAATGTTATTAGGATCTGAGTGGAGGAGGAAAGAACAGGTAGAAATAGAGGGAAGAAAAAGAGGAAAGGGAGAGGAAGAAAAGTGCCTATCTCGGTGTCAGAGGTATCTGAGAGAGGACATATTGTCAAGCAAATGGATCCTATTTCTGCCTCTCCGAAATGTGTTTCTACAGCAGAGTGACAGTGAGGTGCAGAGTGAGCCCCTGTGTATGGGGCTGTGGAACAGGCTTTCAGTGTATCCCCACAGGTGAGGTCCTCCTACACACCACGCGAGACGCAGATCAACCGTTGATGGAATGCCCAGGGGTTCTGCTGAAAGGGGTGGGAAGAGGTCAAGGTCATCTCCTCAGCCATTTAAATTACCTGGGGTTCTATATTCCATGGGCAAAGTCGTGGAAGTGGAGACTCTGATTTCCTCTAGCAACGATTCCAGTTTCCAATTAACATGCTAGGAAGAGAGAACAGACACAGGCCTCTGGGGTAACCGTCACTACTCGGTGGCATTTGTTAAAATTAGCTGATGGGCAGGCTTCTTTTCCCTAGTAGAGACCATGAAAAGCTCACATCCACATTCATCCCTCTGACCCTACCCCTCCCCAAAACCCCTGCCATTATGTTCCCTGGCTGAATAAAATATGACTGTTCTCCTAAGTAATTGATGTTCTGTTTCTTGCCCTGAAGCAGTATAGACTTAGTAAAGGAGATGGTGTGTCATCTTCCTTGTTACTGGTTCTAATGAAATCCTATGGTTGACAGCTTACAAAAAGGAGGATGATGATGCTGGGGCCCTGGTGTGCCTTTTGCTTGACCAGCCCTGACCCATGGTACTGATAACGTCTACTTAAAGAGGAGACATGAAGAAAACAGAGGATGGATGGGAGGGGAAGCCAGGCTGTGGCCATATTCACTCACCCACGCACCCACCCGCCCATCTATCCACCCATCTGTTTATTTACCTTTTTTTTTTTTTTTTACTAACTCACCTATTTATTCATTTATTCACTCATTCACTTTATCTGACAAGGTTCTTTGCCTATAAGCAGTCCAATTATGAGTATTTTCAAGAAAACAAAAGAGGGGTATTAGAATGATGCCAAAAAACCTCAGTTTCCAAGAGCTAAAAAGATTGTTATGGGTTGAATTGTGTCCCCTCAAAATTCATATGTTAAATTCTTAACTCTTAGGACCTCAGAACATGACCTTATTTGGAAATAGGATCATTGAAGATGTTGTTAGTTAAGCTAAGATGAGGTCAATACTGGAGTCCAGTGGTCCCCTAATCTAATATGACTGGTATCCTTATCAAAAGGAGACATTTGGACAGACAGACATGCACAGAGAGAATACAATATGAAAAGACACGGGGAGAAGACAGAATCCACAAGCCAAGGAGAGAGGCCTGGAACAAATCCTCCCTTCAGGCCTCTGAAGGAAGTTCAGCCCTGTTGACACCTTGATCTTGGACTTCTTGGCTCTTGAACCATCAGACAGTGTTTCTCTTGGTTAAGCCACCCAGTTTGTGGTGCTTTGTTCTGGCAGCCCTGGCAAACCAATATAATGATACTTACAAGAATTAGCAAAAATTAAACCAAAAAACCCTGGAAGATAATAAGGAAGTTCCAGGGAATTGAGCAACTAGATTTCTGTGGTCTCCCTTGGGTCTTGCCATGGGAAGACTCAGCTTCAACTGTCTTTCCATTACTCTGTGTCTTCATTGTGATTCCCACAGCAGGAATCTAACTGGCTCACCTTTATCAGGTGTCTCTGCCTTTGTATCAGTTAGCCCTGGCCAGCAGAGAATGGAGTGGCACGCACATAGCCAGTGGAGAATCTCAGAGAATTTGACAAAAACATGAGAGATCTACTATATTCAAATTGAGCACCTCCTCTGGTCCCAGTTCTGGGCTAAGTTCTGATGAAATTTAGATTGTTGTCAAGAAATTGTCTTCAAGGCAATTTAACTTTGTCTGGGGGGAAAGACAATGCATATGCCCATTTAACTAGCTAAAAAGGGAAGCATGAGCTGTAAGTGATGTGGGCATAGGGACAGGAGTTCACAGATGACCTCCTTAGGAGTTCAGGTCAAAGTTTCACAAAGAGGTGGTACTAGGTTTAGACCTTGAGGTGTGGATAAAATCTGGACCTGAAGATATTAAGAGAAAGGTTTTCATTTATAAAGAGGAACACAAGCTGAAACTTGGAAGCAACAAAGGATTATTCATAATGGAGGGCAGGGAAATCTGTCTTGCAGAGACTGAGTGAGACAGAGCTGTGGTAAGTTCATTCAGAAACACTGACCAGATCACAAAGGCTTAGGTACTGGCTTGGGGGCTTGAACTTCTCTGAGCTGATGGTGGGAGTCAGCATATGCTTCTCACAAGGGCAGTGCCATCATTATATAACTGTGCTTTAGAAAGATAAGGCCAGCAGAAGTGGGTAGGATAGATCAGCTCTGGGGAAACTGAAGGCAAAGACATCAATCAGCCCAGGTAAATAGGTAAGATAAGAGAGGATGAACTATCATAATGAGTTCTGTGCACTTGACCCCCATTTTCCTGTCTCTGTGACATTGGTTTTGCTGAAACCACCATCTGGAAAGTTCTATCTCCATCTTCTCTTCCTTCCAAGATTCCATGAGTCAACCTTCTCCGTGAAGGATTCTGTGAGTTTCTCATCTGGCAGGAATTTCTTCCTCCTCTGAACTCCTCTGGTGCTTTAATTGAACCACTCTTCATAGGCACTGGAAACTTTTGTTCAAGGATTTATTCATTAAACAATTAGCAAATGCCTCTCGCATGCCAGGCACTGTACTAGGTGGTAGGGCTCAAGAGTTAAGTAGCCAGTCTCTGTTGGTGTATAGAAGCTCATCTTTCACAATTCCAACTGCTCCCATTAGACTAGAAGATCTTTGAAGAGGGAAACCACACCCAGCCCTATGCTCTGTGCCTCCTGATGCCCTGTGCCTCACGATGCCCTGTGCACACAGTGTCAACTTCTTATGCATTGGCCAAACCGATGACTGATAGCAACACCTTTTTGTTTCCATCGAGTGCTTTATTTCACGTTAAACATATAAATCCACAAATATATAGTCTATGACCTTGAATGCAGCCACTTGTCAATTGCTTGGGCTGAGCTTATAAAACAGAAAGGGTAGGTTCATTGATTCTTTATCTTAATTACAAATCTTTTTATGCTTTTCTGTGCCTTTAATATTATATTATAGGGCTTCCCTGGTGGCACAGTGGCTGAGAGTTCGCCTGCCGATGCAGGGGACACGGGTTCACGCCCCAGTCCGGGAAGATCCCACATGCCGCGGAGCGGCTGGGCCCATGAGCCATGGACGCTGAGCCTGCGCATCCGGAGCCTGTGCTCCGCAACGGGAGAGGCCACAACAGTGAGAGGCCTGCGTACCGCAAAAAAAAAAAAAATTATACTATATACCTGAAATGTCTGCATACGAGTATCTCTCAATGGTGATTGAACATTCAACACTGAGCTCGGAGGAGTGGCAAATGGCCTCATTATTCCTTATAGCATCTTGGAGAGACAGCTGAAAGACAGGCATCATTTTCTATGCTTTCTAAGCTAAGAAACAGGGACCCAGGTAGATCTGGTGTAGGAGCTGAGGGCACAGAACTCCTTCCACATCAGAACCCAGAACCATTTCATGGTAGATATAGGAAGGTCCTGATAGACATCAAACTTAGCCCTCTATTTACAGATGGAGAAACTAAGGCCCAGGATGAGGGCATAACCCAAGGTCCAGAATGAGTTTTCACAAAACCTGGGATGGAAGCTGTTTTCTTTCATCAGTAACGATAAAATCGTACTCCAGACTCTCGCAGTCAGAAGATAAGAACTTCATTTCCTACCAATGGAAACAAATTGTCCAAAATTGCATCAGCCGTAGTGTAAACTACTACCCTCTGTGTTTTTAATCTTTCAATATCCCTTTACCCCACCCTCAGGTCCCCAGGGGTATTCTACTGCCTCCAGCTACTAGTGCCAGGGAAAGACATGGAATCAAAAAATTGATATTAAAGTATTGATGACTTCAAATCATAGAACTTTAAACATTTAAAACTCTTTCATTCAGCCATCCATCTAGTGAAAGGATTCCTCCAATATCTTTCAGTGATTATCATCCTAGTTTATCATCAAGGTTCTGCTTACTTACCTCTAAGAAGATGAACGCACTACCTTTGAATCAACTCATTACATTGGTGGACAACTCTTGGCTTCTGAAACATTTTGAAGATGAAGCTGCCTCTTAGCAGCTTTTATCTATTGAATCTGCCTTCTCAGAACACATAAGAATGAGTTTGTTTCCAGTCTTCATGGAAGCTTTTAAGGTATTTGAAGACAACTTTCAAGCTATCTAACCAGCCTTTGCTTTTCCAGGCTAAACATTCTCAATTCTTTTAAGAGATTCTTTCTGGGAAAAGGGGTCTGTCCTCTCATTATCTAATTCACTTGTCAAGAACTCATTCTGGCCTTTCACAGTGTGGGCTCCAGAGCTGAATCTGTAACTCCAGCCTAGATGTGCCTGTGGTTTCACCTCCTTTGTCCTAGCCCTCTGCCTATATTACTGTGGCCTAATGCCCACTTACATTGGTTGTCTGTGGACTCATGTTTAGCTAATTATTTGTGAAAACTAGCAGTTCTTTTTCATAAGGGCTACTGCAAAGAGACATTTTCCACTTAAAGAACTTCTCCCAGGGATATTTACTTTCTGAGGGACATCTGCATAGTTTGGGTAACATTACACTCTAAGGAATGGCTTTCTAATGGCAGACATTTAGACATGGGACCCTGAGGAGAGGTGACTATTTTGAGACAGGAGTTGTCCTTTACTACTCTTTCTCCTACTTTTTCTCTCTTGCACCTCCATCCCACCTGCCGTTTGTATCCCCTGTGCTCCTGTGGAATGATAGGAGAGCCCAGGAGGCATTACAGCCTTTATTTCAAGCCTTCTTATCAAACGTGGAAATACAGATTCCAAAAAAAATATAATTAGCCATAAATCCACGTAACTGTCTCCCAAGTGGCCTCAAGTCCTGCATTGCTTGCGGTCATGGATTTTTACGGCTATTTCATTAACACTGGAAGATGGCACTTTTTGCTAATGATCACCTAACACAGCCCAAGAGTTTTACAACCTGTTAACTTGCAAGTGGCAGTGATTAACCAAAAATGGTAAATAATTAAGGCCTAATTACATGTTATCAGTCATTTCATTTTCCAGCCTGTGCAGTAAGTGGGTTTGAACTGCCAAACAGTGTTCTTTCTCCATTTCTCTGTCATCGTCTGAGCTGGGCCCTGGGACCACTGAGGCCATACATGCCTTTATGGGGGACATGAGAGGAAAATTGGCTCATTAGATCAGTAATTGGACTGTTTCCCCGCCATGGCACGTTCCCATGGAATTGTTTGCAAGCTTTGGATTTGGAAGAAGAACAAATGGCCATACAAGTGATCCCTGGCTTCTCTGAGTGAGACTAAGGAAGGCAAAGGCTGTTTGGAGAATGCAGTCTGTGAGACAAAGAAGAAAAAACATGACCATGAGAGGCAGGCTATCTGAGCTCTCCTCCAAGAGACCACAGGGCCTCAGGCAAGACAACTTCCCTATCTGGACCTCTTACCTGTGCACATGTGTGTTTGTGTGTGTGTGTTAAAACAGAGATGGGGGGGGTCACTAATTGAAAAGTCCAGAAGTTAAACATTTCCTCATGTGTCTTATTAAAGGCTCCCAAAGAATATCATCAGAATCTCTCTCTTCATCTCTCAAGTAGGCTTACTTTGTGTTGACCTCACATACAGATTAAATGTCCCCTTGGAGTCACACATGACTTCTATCACATTCTAGGGTTACATCATTCCAGTGCATATCCAGGGGGAGCTAGGTCACTTTTCTCAAAATGAATAACAATTTAAATAAAGATGCTGATGGTGATGCTGATGATGGGAAGGTGAGACTGAAAACATTTTCTGAGCACTTCCTACAGTTCAAGCAATTAGATGAAATATATTACAGGCATAATCTTACTTAACCCTTACGAGGAGACTGTGAGATACCATTATTGTTCCCATTTTGCAGATGGAGAAACTAGTCTAGAGAGATTCATTCATAGCTACAAAGTGATGGTACTTGAACACCACCCTTGCAGTTATGCTTAGCAGCTTATAGATGTTACTGATCTTTAGGACTCCACCAGGGCCTCGACAAGAATCCTGTAGAATGGATATAAGTGTATCCATCCTCATTTCACAGATGGACCTACAAGCCCAGGAGGTTAAAACATTTGCAAGAGGTTATACACAAGCACCAGGTATAACTGCTTCTGTAAAATAAGGCATTAAATCAGATCAGCAGTTTTCAGACTATGATCCCCAGGTCCTGAAGTTCCTTAGAGAAAGTTACCCCAGGGAAAAGGGGCTGGGAGCATATGATCCTTGAAGCCTTCACCCCTGAATTAAATCAGGGAAAATCAGCCTTTGTCAAATTTCCATTTTGGGGTTTTGTTTATGACTTTTGTTGGAAACTATTAAAAGAAGAAAAAGGTGTGGATACCCCAACAGATGAAGGTCCCGTCAGGCTCCTGACTGCTGAGTCCACAGTCATTTCTTGAGCCTCTCCATTAGAACAGACTCCTTGGGTCCTTGTCCCCAGCTGAGAAGCAGCAGGGAAGGACTGTTGAATATCTGTGGTTTCACCACTAAATAAGTGGTATGCAAGCAGGAGAGTGGATTCTGAACTTTTCCTGGTACAACCACTGCAGGCAGAGGAGGACTGGGCTCGGAAGTCCTGGGGTGGGGGTCCTGGTACACCACTGCAGGCAGAGGAGACTGGGCTTGGAAGTCCTGGGGTGGGGGTGGAAGTCTTCCTCCAGGCATTTGTCTGATGGTCACAGATGTGCTTCCTCTGAGTCTGTGTGCGGTTGTTACAGCCAACAGGTCTAAGTCTTACAGATTTACTCTAGGACACTAAGGTCATCATGTTGTCTCTTTGGGTTTCAACTGCATTATATTTAATTATTAGTTACAGTAATTTCATTGAATGCGTCTCTTCCCCTCCTAGACTATGAAGTCCCATGAAGGAGAGGGCCTCTGGCTGTCGTAGAACTCAGTGTAGCACCCATAATTAGGTAATACATAGACATTTATTGAATACTCATGTCAAAGGAAGGGTTGTGTCATGTCCATCTCAGGTTCTCGTCCTCCTGGAGAGTGCTAGGATTTTACTGGGTATGGATAAGTCTTAGGATGAGCAGTTGGTGACTGCCAGGTTGGGGAGAAGCCAAACAACACTGAAGGAGAAACTGGGGGCTCCATTCCATCCTCACCAGGCAAAGGAAGAGGAAGGAACCCGGATGCAGGTGCTGGTGGTGATGCTGTTAGTTCTGTGGGGGAGTAAGAGAGATCAGAGTTCTGATCCAGAGAGGAGCATGTTCTGGGTGCTCCCAAGACTGATCCCCACCTCCTGTCACCATGTTCTAGGTCAGGCTCAAGGCTGGGTGGAAGAAATTCAAAAGATGAGAACAGGCCTCCAGAGAATGAGACAGAGCATCCATCTGTCTGCTTGCCTCCCTGGGGGTCTTTGGCCCAAGAAACGAAAGGCTCAGTTGCAGGGTTTGGAGGGATTGTGCTGTTTGAAGTAAACAGGGTCTGTTGCCAAGTTCATGTGAGGACTGTGGCTCCTTCCTGGGAAAGAGGTTAGGAAATACTTGGCTTATCAAGAAGCTGGGAAAACCCACCACAAAGATCTCCCCTGGTTCACCTCTCCCAAACATACCCCCATCCCATCCCCTTAAAAGAGGACGCTTGGATAATTTAGAGTGGTACAGTTAGAACTGGTGCAGAGAATCCCAGATGGCCCTGGGAATCTGGCTCTGCCTCTATTAAGAAGGTGGTAGGTAACCTTGGGTGGCCTGCTTGACCTCTCTGGTGCGGTATTTGTCAAGTGAGAAGACTAAAGCTCGCTGTTCCTCTACCTTCCGGGAAGCTAATTAATAACTCAGCCTGGCAGAAAAAAAAGAAAACTTCCCCACCCACACCCCTGTTCCCTCACTCTGCTATTGTCAGCCTTAGCTTCTCCCCAGGGGAGTGGGGCTGACAGATGGTGGAAAGAAACAGGGAGCAAGGGGGGCTTAAATCTATTTTTGGTTCCTGTTTTAAAGTTCTTCAAGAAACTTCAGGAAGAGGCATATTCTCTGCTCTGCTTTCTGCGTGCTCCACACATCACGAAACTGTGAGGACATACTTTTCCAAGGGCTGGAAATATATGTGCACACACAGATGCACACAAACATTTCTCGTCAACAAGTAAATATTGGCTTTAGTTATCATTTATTAATTCAGATTAAAAATCCTTACCTTGGCATTCATGACCCTTTTAACTGTCACCTTGTATATTCCCCTTTCGTACTCCCAGGGCTGTCTCTTCTTCTCATTGCATGGGAAAAGCCAGATGAGTAAACAGGTGATTACATTGTCAACAAATCACCCATCAGGATGGGACCTGGAAGCTGCTCCAGGAAGTCTTCCTGATTTAGCCCTGATTTATCCTTGTGCTCCCATAGCTATTTCCTTGTCTAGGTGCTGATTATGCTATTGATACATGGTAATTTCTGAGTTACAACCTCCCTGGCCAATGGTAAGCTCTGTAATCACAGGGCCACATCTATCTTTATTCATTTTATGGTCCTAGCACTCATACAGTCTTGACCATATGATGGGTTCAAGATAAACAGAAGCTGTTCTTAGAACTTTCCTGA
This sequence comes from Orcinus orca, assembly GCF_937001465.1. NCBI lineage: Eukaryota > Metazoa > Chordata > Mammalia > Artiodactyla > Delphinidae > Orcinus > Orcinus orca. Next base: position 106,095,272 of record NC_064564.1, on the reverse strand, counting down.
GAGCTGCACCATCTGCTTCTTTCTGAATAGACTTCACTCTTCCAAATCCATATACCTGTAAAAACAATTGGAACCTCTCAAGGGACTGTTCATCTCACCCCACCTAGATTTTTATTTTGCTTTTACTGACTCCCTCAATGGTTACCATCTTCCAGCTATATAGTCTAATGCTGTATTTCAAATAAATTTTAAAGGTGATAATAAAAATACTATATCTTGTCATTTCCACAGCAGTTTACATTTTGCAAAGCAACTCATCTATTCTTTTATTTAAGCAACCAACCTAGTTTCAAAAGAGACCCAGCATCCCCTCAGAGAGATTGATACTTTTTGGACCTATCTCTACTCCTGTTCCAACTCAATTGTCTTACTGTCTAGAGCATCCTTCCCTCAGCACACTCCCCACCCTTGTATACCTTGGTGCTGCTCCATTAAATATTTATGCCAAGATTCATTATTTGTCTATTAAATATTTATCAGCTTGTGAGGCTGTATGAGACAATATGTATTTCCTTCTCTAGGAACAGTCTGAAAATTAAGTCTGCAATCCATGAGTTTCTTCTAGGCAGCCTATATTTTTTCTTCTCTTTCCTGTCCCCAGAAGACTGGCCTGTCCTTCACAAAGCCATTTTACTACCTGCCCAGCTGTTCCTTTCTGCCTGATTATTTCAGCCACCTGTGGATTCTTTACCAAACACAGATTATTTTCTTCTCCAAAGTGGAGTTTGGGAATAGGCAGACTGTGTGACATGCAGTCCCTAGTGTTTTTTGGGAAAGCTTGGAGGTGAGGTTTCTGTTTAAATGGTCTAAATACACACTGCCTTCTATGAAATTTAAGAACAGAGTCCAAAGGCAAGAATCCACAGGGGTTTTTTTGGCGGGGAGGCGGGGTCCATGAGAGTAAAACATTGATTCATCTGATGATGAGCTTTTCAGGGAAAACAGGATTTCTCTTGAAGGAAGCCGTTTGGGTGGGTCCCTGCAAGGGCTAAGATGGGCCTGAAGTCATCATTCCAATTTGAGGGTTATGGTACTCAGTCTTTGTATCACCTTCTTTCCCAACTGTCACTTCATTTATCACACCCTTCTGGATTACATGGGGAAAGAAGATCTGGACAAAGTCCTCTTCTGAGTGTATAAGATGTGCATGGTGAGTTGTGCATTGGGAAAGGGAGGCAGGATGGTGTGGGCATTCAGGGCACGGATTTGGGGTCGTGGACGATGGGTCACGTACAATGGGATGTTTTCATTGAATGGGTTGTCCCTTGATGAAATGGATTCCTGGACTTTGGATTTGTTCAGGGAGTGTCTATTCAAGATGATCACAGTAATTGATAGGAGTTTGGTTAAAGACACTAAAGTATTAATCAGAAGAACTTTAAGTTCTCTCAGGCCTATAGTTCTATGATTCTAAGAAAGAAACACTCAGAAAGTAAAATAGTGTAAGTAATTTTACCTTGGATGCCCTCCAGCAGAGGCAGTCCTCCAGGGAGGAAGTTTGGCACCAGAATCCTCTTCTTTCCTCTTCTTGCACACAACTACTCTGAGCACTTAAGTTGCCCTTTTTTGACCCAGGACTCTCTTCTTCCCTCCCCCAACCAGCTCAACCCCCTGCCCCCCCCACCAGCATTCTGTACCCAGGGATCTATCCCTCTGCTTCCATTCCTCAGAAAGAAGAGCCCTCCCAGACAGAGGTTGAGACTGAACCCTGAAGCCGAATTGATTTTTGAATAATTGGTGTAATTATGTTAATGAAGTAATACAATCCCTGCCAAGTACTCTATTGGGTTTTTGACAGGCATCCTCAAACTTAAGGAACTCATTTGGAAAGGGGGCCGTTAGGCTACCTTAATCACATGTGGTTGTTTGCTCTATTTTGCATATGTGGCAAGTCAATTTATTTAGCAGTTTATTGAGTACCTACTATGTGCAAGAAGATACTGTGCTAAGTATTGGGGTTACAACAGTGAGAAGTGAAGATTGAGTCTGACCTTCATGAAGTTTACAGTCTAAAGGGAAAGAAAATTCTCAAACAGTTATGGACCCCTAGATGGTAACAGTCATGACATTTACTATGAGTAGGACTGCAGAGAAACTAGAGGGCCCAGGGCAGGCTGCCCCAAAGTATGCCTCAGTGGCATATTGATTATTTTTTAATTAAAGTTGCTTAAGAAACAGCCTATGCAAGAGGGACACTTTGACCCTCCTTTCTGTCTCCCTAAACAGTGGGAAATAAGTCTACCAAGTGAAAGATGCCCTCCCTGTACTGGAAGTTAGAGAGACATCCTTATCACCAGAGATAGGAAATTCAGGGCCGGAAGCCTGTATAAACAAACGTTGTTACTTCTTCACTAATTTATTATCTAAGTTCAAACTCTGTTAAGATTCTCCACTAATTAAGCACCCAAAGCCTAAGTTTCTTTGTCCTGTTAATTCCTCACAAATTTATTGTTGCCTTGTCTAAAAAGTATAAAAGCTGCTTGCTTTGACCACTTCTTAGGTTCCATTTCTGATACCTCCACACACATGAATTAAATTTGTTTCTTTTTCACCTGTTAATCTGTTTTGTGTCAATTTTTTTATTAGTCCAGCCTCAAAAACTCAAGAGGTAGACAGGGGGAAATTACCCCTCCCCTACAGTTCAGATGTATTAACTACCATTCCTACTTGGCAGAGTTGTAAGTGGTGACATTATTATTCTTATCTTACAAGAGGGGTGACCCAGCCTCCTCTAATTACTTAAAATTGAATCTCAGGAAGCATGTAATATATATTTGTTTTAAAAACAAAATTCTCATGCAGATGGGTAGTGAGCATATGATATTTAACTCTTCAGTGAAGCAAACAGATCTTTTTGGTTCCTTGGTTAATGAGTTGATTTCACTTTGACACGTGCCAATCTACCAGGTGGGTGTTGGGGTTGTGTGTGACAATGACACTATTAATAAGCTCTCAAGCTCTTGGTAAGATCCTGGCTCTGCTACTAAGTTCTTAAAAATATCAGTTCCATTCAATCTAGCCAACCCCTCCACCCTCCAACCCTGAAATTGGTACCCTAACTATTTTCACTTATTAGTTGCCCTTTAGTTGGAACAACTTAAGGAACTGAGAATGTCCGCGTCAGTGGAGAAGAGTGGTCCTTGGACCAGCAGCATCAGAAGCATCTGGGATCTTATTTAAAATGCAGGTTTTGAGGTCCCATCCTGGACCTACTGAATCAGAAACTCTGCTCTAACAAGCCTTCCAGTGATTCTGATGCAGGTTTGAGGTAAACAACCTCAGACTTACATTAAAAAAGAAGCCCGTTCCTTCTTAAAATAGATCTTCTCATCCTCTCCTTTCTCCCATCTCAACTACTTTGATCCCTTAAAAAATCAAGAGATTTTTTGGCAATAGCATTTGTGTGCCTTACAGAGATGATAGAAGGCTCCTGGGTCATGCAGGCTGCTTCTCCATGATCACATTGAAGAGGGATGTTCATGGAATTTAGAACCACCAGTCAACCCTTCATTCTCTCTGTCCTTCAGTATGTCAGGAAGACATTCATCATTCAGATAATGACCCATGTGTTTTCATTAGCTCTTCTGGCTCCACAAAAATATGAGTTGTGGTTCTAGTACTATATACTTGGCTTGGGGGTGAGGGTTGGAAGGGAGAGGAGAAGGTGTGGTAGGACCTTTGTTCTATTCAGCCGAATTTGTGTAGCTGTATCTATCTCATCCCACACAGACATCTAAACATTGTCTTGATTACCATTGGATCCCAAGCCTCTACCATGATGCCAGACACATAGTAGGTGCTCAATGAATACATGTGAATAAATGAACTGCATTATACTTTTTTAACTATTAGCTTTAAGAAAAGACCAGTAGCACACCAAGAAGCTGCTAAATTATTCTTGAGAAGAAAGGGATTCAACTATAGTAGCTGACCTCTTAAGATAAGTCAACCATTTTTAATAAATTCAGCAGATGCCTATCGCCCAAATAAAATACCAACTCCTGAACAGAAATGTCAGCATAGAGTATCATTTACCAACTGTTGATTTATATAACTTATTGTACCTTTATTCTGATAAGGTGGAATTTTATCGTAACTAAGAACTTAACAAGGAATTGCAGATTCCAGTGTCATAAAAACATGTTTCCTTAGGTTCTCTAAGAGCAAAATAATTTAGCAAGTATAATCTGTCATAGTTTAGAAATAGGAAACTAGTGGTAGGAATAAATAGGAACTTTTCTAGTTTGAGAGGTAAAAGAAAGTATCCACCACCACGTGTCTGCACATCCACCTACCCACACACAAACACACACACAAAGCCCTTTTCTAAAGAAGAGATGGTTGCTGGGAATGGCATTGTTGAATAACCTAGAAATCATATACATTCACAGTGGAATCTCCAGCTGTGATGCCATCAGGCCTTTCTAGCTAGCAAAATGCTAAGATTTTGAGACCCACTGCAGGAAGTCCTCATGGGATGGAAGGGGTTAGGACATGAAGTCAGATGGGCTCCAGGGTAAGTAAATGTAAGGAAATGAGATTAGAGGAAGCACTGCAAGGGATGCTCTTGAGATGATGGGCTCACTTCTGACCAAGGACATAGCTGACAGCATTGTTTCAGTATATTCTTGGGAGCACCTCATCTTCCTTGAGGTGATCTGCAGCAAAAGGCTTTCTGGTTGATTGGATTTGGGAACCCCTTCCCCTGTTGGATAGCCACAGTGTGCAGGTGCTTAATATAGACTCATAAGAAGTCCCATAGTAAAGAGGCTTGTTTACCCAGTGATTTTCAGATGTCATTTGTATCAGTGAAACCTTTTGCTTATGTATCAACCTGTTAACACTCTGCAGAACTGGAAGTCCACCAAACATACTTTGGGAAACAAACTGTATCCTTGAGACACAGATCTAAATATCCTTGGTGAAAGACCACTTGTACTTGGAAAAGCTGTAGAGTTGCTGATTCATCTGTTTGTATCCTTCACGTGCAGAGACCTCAGAGAGTCAGGGAAGGGCCTTTATCAATTTTATGTTTGGAATTTCAGCATGGATCTCACAGTGCTTGATTCACAGTAGGTACTCAATACAGCTTGAAATGAATTTGGTAAGTGTTGGTCATGAAACAGAGACACTGCAGTTTTCCTTTGCACAGGGGACTAGTATGTCTCTGGAGCTCTGGCTTCTGCCCCCTGATGTGATAGTAAGATGGATTTATCAATATTTTAGAGAACAGGATTGAAATGGCCAAAGGGAGGGAGGGCATTAATTATATCTTCTGGAGGGAGGACACTTGGTTTCAGAAAGATGAAGACTGTTAGAGAATAATGATTAATAAAATAGGGGAACACTGAGCACCTGCTCTGTTGAGGCACTGGGAGGGAAACCTAGATGAACAATTGTGTTCCTTGGTTCTCTGTCGTGTGTACTGCCTAGTGTCTATACGATTGTCAAGATGAACAGAGACCCATTCTCCAAATCTTGTATTATAGTACCTGCTTACATTTGCCTGAAACCAAAGCTTTCATTTAAAAAAATAAATCATAACTGCCATAATTTTTAATATCTACCTTGACTTTATTTCCTCAATAAGTAGAGTGGGGAGAAAGGTTTGCTATGAAAACTTCATAGTAGATAATGAGAGGGATTTGGGGAAAGGCTTCTGAGTTCTTTGAGTCATATCAGAGACTACTTACATACTATCTTGTGGACCCATCAAGAAAAGAATTCTAGAATGAAGAAAACATGGAACAAGGCTTATGCTCCTCTCATTATTTATCTTATGATAGAAGCAGTTGTCATGTCACACCCTCATTAGAACTTACTACTACCTGCAAATGGAAGGCATACAAGACTCTTGACTTAATTCCCAGACTCATCCTGTGATACCATCCTCTTCTTTTTACAGCTCTCTCGATTATTTTGCATCCAAGACTCATTGAGCAAATTCCATTTTTGCCTTGACACATGATGTAAGCTTTGCCTGTAAAGCCCATCTGGTGAACTCCCCCTGTCTTCAAGACTTGGCTTAAGTGTCCTCTACTCCACGAAATTATACATATACATATTTGTAAGACTCACATCTCTCCAGCCAGAGGGTATTTTTTTTTCCTTCTCTGTCCTACTGAAGCTCTTTGCATATTCCTTTATTCTGGAGTCATCTCAAGCACTGACCAATCAGAATGGTCACCAACCATACATCTGGAATAGGCTCCTGGAGGACCCATGCTGGTTTGTGAAGTCTGAGGGGGGTGTAGAGAGCCCAAGGTTGGCAGAGGCAGTGAGGATGAGGTTAGTGCTTTCTCATGGACTCAGGAAAGCAGATATTTACCAAAGGGCTCAGACCCATTTTAATATTTTATCAACCTGTGTGGTCATACCATTGCCCACCAGCTCAACATTAGCTCTGCCGTTAGTGTTTCTCATTACATAGATTTGGAATTATTTACTTGTCTGATTTACCCATTAGACTGAGAATTCTTCCAGGACAGAGACTTTGGGTCTTATTTATATTTGTCTCCAGAGCCTAGCATGGCGCCTGGCATGGAGAAAGCCTATTGATTTCTAGGAAGAACTTAAGGGCTGTCCCTAATGAATCAAGATGAAAGCATTTCCCTCCATCTCCAAGGAGGTGGAGCCCTGAATTTGATTGGTCATATGTAAATTTACCCACTGAGCTGTTTTGGATTTTTCTTTTGTTTTGCTTTGAGTGGGCACTTTTTTCTACTATGCCTTTTTAAAAAATAAATGATTATGGTTGTGGCTCACTGTTTCATTTCTTCCTTCCCAGACTATACTGCAGGCTCTTCCCCTGGTCATGGGAGGGGTGGGCTGGATCAGCTTTTCTTCACCTCTTAGTGGTAAGATTCAGGGATTGGCTTCAGTAGTTGCAGGTAATGAAATACACAGAGCAGGCCCCATAGTCGGCTTTGATCTAAAACTACTTAGGACTAACAAGATGAGGAAAAAGAAATGACTGGGCCCAGGTTACTAGAATTTTTGACACTGGGGTTTGGGGCTAAAACCAGAGCTAACAGTAGTGTCATTTTTCTTCATATTGTGTCAGGCACTTAGTGATGGGAGATTTGGGGCAGTATTTGAAGATTCCCAAGCTCCCTGGTCATAATTCCAGTCTAGCACTACTTCAATAGCACACAAATCTCACACCAGTTTTTAACACAGAATACTGAAGGAAGAAAAGAAGGAAGGAAGGATAGCTGAAAGGAAGGAAGGCAGACAGACAGAAGAAGAAAGCTATCTGTCCATCATCAGTGAGCTAATGAACAGCCTGAAATGATGGTGGTGGGGAGTTGCAGTCTGAGAGTGTCAACGGCTACTGAGCTAGGTCTGATTTTGGAAAACAATGAAATCTGCAGTAGGGAAAAAAGTTGTTTTTTTTTTCCCTGAGAAACAGAGCATTGGTATTCCTCTCAGAATTTAGGAGCTTTTAGTTCTGTTACAGGGTAGTGTTTCTTTCACAAAGAAAGGTATCTGACAGTGCATAGATGGGAAAGTTGGAAGCTGGGTTTGCATTTAAAGTTTCAACTTTAGTAGGGAAAGTAGCGAGGCACACGCATAATTCAAGGTAAGAAGAGTTACAAGTCATAATATAAATCCAAATAATGTACAAGGGTGATTCAGAGAAGAAGAGGAAGGATCTCACATTCTGAAGGGTGGGAAGCGAGATTAAGGATGGACTTCAAAGAGGTAAAAGCATTTTGAGTGGACTTAGAAGAATGAAAGGAATTCCATTGAGTGACAGTTGGTGAAAAGGTCATTCTAGGTGGAGGGAAGAGCATGAACTGATGCATGAAGTTTGGAAAATGTAAAATGTGTTAAAACATTCATAATGATAACTTTGGTTTATGCATATGATACATGTTGAAGTGAGCAGGAGCTATTCTGAATGGTTTTTTCTCAGAAGAGTGAATAGTTAAGAACTGTATGTTGGAAGGTCCTTAAGTCTACCCAAGGTGTGAATCTGGAAACCAAAATGAATCTAAGGTAATTACTTGGAATTTTCAGGATATTCAGTATTTATATGTTCCATTTATCTCCCTGTCTTCCTCTCTCTTTCTTTCTCCCTTTCTTTCTTTCTCCCTTTCTTTTTCTCTTCCTTTCTTTCTTTTTCTTTCTTTCTTTCTTTCTTTCTTTCTTTCTTTCTTTCTTTCTTTCTTTCTTTCTTTCTTTCTTTCTTTCTTTCTTTGTGTCTGTCTGTCTGTCTCTCTCATTATGGTTTATTACAGGATATTGAATATAGTTCCCTGTGCTATACAGTAGGACCTTGTTGTTTATCCATCCTCTATATAATAGTTTGCATCTGCTAACCCAAGCCTCCCACTCCATCCCTCCCCCAGCCCAATCCCCTTTGACAACCACCAGTCTGTTCTCTGTGTAAGTCTGTTTCTGTTTCATACATAAGTTCATTTGTGTCGTATTTTAGATTCCACATATAAGTGATATCATATGGTATTTGTCTTTCTCTTTTGACTTACTTCACTAAGTATGATAATCTCTAGGTGCATTCATGTTGCTGCAAATGGCATTGTTTCATTCTTTTTTATGGCTAATATTCCATTGTATATATGTACCACATCTTCTTTATCCATTCATCTGTTGATGGACATTTAGGTTGTTTCCATGTCTTGGCTATTGTGAATAGTGCTGCTGAGAACATTGGGGTGCATGTGTCTTTTTGAAGTATAGTTTTTTTCTGGATACATGCCCAGCAGTGAGATTGTTGGATCATATGGTAATTCTATTTTTAGTTTTTTGAGGAACCTTTATACTGTTTTCCATAGTGGCTACATGAATTTACATTCCCACCAACAGTGAAAGCGGGTTCCCTTTAGGATATTCAAGATTTATATATCTCTATATCTCTATATCTATCTGTCTGAGAAGGAGAGGGAATCTATCACAACATAGGGAGATGGAATATTGAAAAGGGGGACAGGTTGCTGCAGTGTAGCAGAAAGAGGAGTGATTTTTAGAAGATTCATCTTTAAATCCCAGCTCACTTTAACTTAGTAAGATTTGTTTTCTTCATTAATAAAATAAAGATTAAAAAATTTTCAGGATTATTTTGAGAATTTTGGCATGTGTTAGAGGATGACACCTGGAATATAATAGATAATTAACATGCTTTTTGCTTCATCCTAGTCGAAACATCAGATGCTTAAATCTTATACATCAGGGATTTCAGCATTAGTAAGAGTTACACAAAAATTATTTACCATCCAATTCATTCCATCCATTCTTGGCAAACTAATTGAAGACAAAGTGGGCATTGAGTTCAGTTCTTCAGAGACTCAAAGTACTCCATGAGGAGGCCACCTAAGGAAGATAGGATTCCTGGAGGCAAATAAACTCATGGGAAATAGAGGAATAGAAAATCCCCTGGGTCTGCCTATTTCACGAAGACTGAGTAGACACACACTTTATGCATATAACCAAACTCAAGCAGACACTCGAGTCCACAGATTCATAATTAACATGTCTGGGGCTCTTTTAGCATTATTCAAAATGTCTTTGACTGAAAGACTCCATTTGATTCCATTTTTAGGTCCAGATGTGAGACCTTTCAGCTTTCAACCAACAAAGACCCAGATGCGTCTTTCCTTAATTAGTGTAATGAGGCCTTTGTCTCCTGCTTTATGACAAGTAACTGAATTTGCCCTTTTGGTGACAGGGCCTTCAGGGAATGATCTGAAGACTTGTGTCACAATGCCTTTAATGTACTAGGTCATTAAGAATAGTTGTCCAGCTATGAAATTAGTTATTGATTAATATTGCAACAGGAAGATCATTATGTTATAAAAGAAAGGGAAGTAACGTTTATGCTCTGGGCCACATCTTCCTGAGAGCCCTAAACATGGAAGCTATGTAATTATTGCTACTTGGCAAGAAAAATGATAGTTCAGATACTCACATGAAATGATCATCTCCAAGAGTGATCATCTGAAATCTCAGAAGGGTGTGTGCTTGTGTGCAGACACATGTAAAATACTTAGTCCCATTCTGCCCTACCCTAGAGCTAGGTCTTGGCATTTATTTTAGTACCAGATTCTTTTAGAACCTGACTTTTTCTATCATTCTCTGCACCACCACCAAATAGTGTATCTTTCTATGGTACACTGTGAAAAGTTCTTTGGTCAAGGTTCTAATATGTAGGATTTGTTGTGACCAACAGGGTTCTGGATGTATTTCCATGAGAGCTCTAAAGGAGTAAGAAATAACCTTGTGGGATCAGGAATGCTTTTCCTAAGGTGGTAACATTTGAGCTGGGCTTTGACAGCAAGTGAAAAAAAAATGCCTGGGAAAGAAGACTAAAGAGTATTTAAGTAAAAGAAATAGAATTAATCCATTCAATAGATTGTTTCAATAATGTGGAAGTATTACAATAGAAAAAGTACAAGAGCCATGAGGGCACACAGCCAAGGGACTTAATTTAGCCTTGGTTATGAGGGAAGGTCTCCCTGTGTAGAATCAAGTCAGGCAGGGGTGGTGAGAGAGTGAGACTGCAGGCAGAGGGATCAGCATGTGGAGATCCAGGGGTGAGAGAGAACGTATCTTATCTGGGAAAGTGAAATTCTTTTGGCAAGGCTAGAGTATGCCATGTAAGGAAACAAATGATGCAGGATGAGCTGGAAGCAGTAGCTGAATGATAGAGCATGAAAGGTCTTGCAAGTCATATCAAAGAATTTGGATTTTGTCTTAAGGCAATGGTATATCATTGAAGAATTTTAGGCAAGAAAGACATGATTGGTTACACAATTAAGAAAAATACTCTGGTAGCTGTGAGGACAATGGATTAGAGTGAACAAAGACTAGGGGCAGGTTCACCAGTTAAGAAATCCTCTGAGTAATCCTATGAGGTGAGTGATGATGGTCTGGAATAGATGATAACAGTGGGATGGAGAGACGTGAAATATGGAGGTGGAAGCAACAGAATTTGTGTGCATGTGAAACAGAAGAGCCTGCTGTGTGTGGAGAATGTCAAGTGGCTCGTTATAGATTGAACACAGGGTGCATGCATGTGTATAAGGAGAGATGAGCTTGAAAAGGCAAGTCAGAATCAGATTGTAAAGGGCCTTGGCTCTTCTGAGGAGTTTGGCCTTATCATCAGGATTTATGAGCTCTGCTCTCTAACTTCTCATGTCTTGGTAACCTAAACTGTTCTAAACATCTATTATAGGATTCCAATTTCATTAGCATTTTAACACATTGCCACATTTCCACCCTTGAGCGGCCAAGCATGGTTATATCTTCATATTGGAGAGTAAGTCATAATCAGGCAGTCCAATACTTTCCACTCCATAAGGTTTTTTCCCCGACATTTCCCATTGTGTAATCGCCGTCTATCTGCTCAGTTCATGTTGAGGTCTCACTTACCTGCACTGGCAATTTCCATATTGTATCATTGCACAACAGAGCACTCAGCGTGGGATTACAGAGTGTCAGAGCTGGAGGTGATCACTGAGAACAATCTAGTTCAATCTCTTCATTTTACGGTTGGTGCTCAGGCAGTTGAAATGATTGGTCCAAGCAAACAACTATTTCAAGCCCAAAAAAGACTCACTTGAGTCTTTCTTCCAGCCACAATTCCTGGTAAAGACAATGCCATACATGCAAGGTCCCGCCTGGGACAGCTATCCACCCCTTCCCCAATTATCCGGGATCAAGGGATAATCGTGGTTGGATTTCTTTGGGCAGTTTTCATCCAGTCTACTTTGTTGTCCACTTTTCTGCTCAAACTACTTAGTTTGCAAACTATGCTCTATTTTCTGGTGATGGAATTTTAAATGGATAGTTGAGCCCTTCTTGGGGAGTACGGGAAGAACTGTTGAAGAATAACAATTACCATTAACATTTAGTAGGGCACTGAATGTGCCAACCACTGACTTGAAGTGCTTTTAGCTGTTATTAACATACATAATTCTTATAACAACCCTATAAAGTAAGTACTATTATTTACCCACTTTATAAATATGGAAACTGAGGCATTGTCAACTGACCCCATGTCAAATTGTGACTACGTGTTGGTGCTAGGATTTGAAACTAGACGTCTGGACAGTGGAGCCTTAACCACCCTTAGCTACCACACTGTAGTGTTCTTTTTTGTTTTTTGCTGTACGCGGGCCTCTCACTGTTGTGGCCTCTCCCGTTGCGGAGCACAGGCTCCGGACGCACAGGCTCAGTGGCTATGGCTCACGGGCCCGGCCGGTCTGCGGCATGTGGGATCTTCCCGGACCGGGGCACGAACCCGTGTCCCCTGCATCGGCAGGTGGACTCTCAACCACTGCGCCACCAGGGAAGCCCAGTGTAGTGTTCTTAACTGCTATGCTGCAAAGCATTCAAATGGAACAGAACATTGAAAACTGAAATGGCAGTGTCATCTCATCATACATTTTTATAAACATTTGCCAATTTGTTGGCTTTTGAAGCTTATTAGGGTAGTATTTATTATCCATGATATTTCCATCTTTGGAATAGTTTTCTTTACCTCTGTGAGCCCACAGTCATAAGTGGGAGGTTTTGCTAAGTCGGGGTTGGGGTGGCTGTGCCTGGGTCAGATACAAGCCAAGAAGTTGAAGGCAGTCTGCAGTGAGAGAGGCAGTGAAGCTGACCCCAAGCCGAGACCTTCTCATGGAGGACAGCCGCCTGATTTCTGATGGCCTTTCACTCTGTGGGTTCCGTCGTTTGTGAAGCCCAGTTGAACTTCCTCTTTGTAGCTTCTTTGGAATGTTGCCTCTTTTTTCTGGAAAGGTTCACCAACTCATCCGAAACATTCCCATTTCTTAACAGTGGAGTCATATGGGACAAAACTGGTATCAAGAGCCTTCCACAGGGGATTAGGGAAGGGACCAATTCTCTGATAAGGGACTTTGGAGTGGGGGTGTCCCACAGTGGCTGCCCCCCCTCATGTGAGAGCAGAAATGGAAGAGAGCTGACATTTAGCTTACTGCCAACTGCTGCTGGAAGTACAGATATGGATAATTTATCTACAAATAACAATAAAAGGCAGACCTTCCTCTTCAGGCCATACTCTGAATACAAGGGAAATTGATAATAATATTCATCAATTATTCTTTATAGTAGTATTTTAAATGTTTTTCAGACATCACTTCCTGTTTCTCATGATAACCTTGTGATACAGACAGGTAGTTCTTTTGTTTTACACATGAAGTAACCAGGGCTTAAAGAGGTAAAGTAATTATTCAAAAGTCATGAAAATATTGAGAATAATAAATGCTATCCTAAGAAGCTTCAAAACTCAACAAATTGGTAGATGATGCCAATGTTAATACAAGTGTGTACTGACATTGCTATTTGAGTTTTATTTCTTTTTTCTGTTCAAAATGTTTTAATTACTGGACACTTAGTATTTCTACAAAATAACAATTAGTTTGGTCCCAACTTTTTTTTTTTAACATCTTTATTGGAGTATAATTGCTTTACAGTGGTGTGTTAGTTTCTGCTTTATAACAAAGTGAATCAACTATACATATACATATATCCCCATAACTCTTCCTTCTTGCGTCTCCCTCCCTCACACCCTCCCTATCCCACCCCTCTAGGTGGTCACAAAGCACTGAGCTGATCTCCCTGTGCTATGCGGCTGCTTCCCACTAGCTATCGGTTTTGCATTTGGTAGTATATATATGGCCATGCCACTCTCTCACTTTGTCCCAGTTTCCCCTTCCCCCTCCCCGTGTCCTCAGGTCCATTCTCTAGTAGGTCTGCATCTTTATTCCCATCCTGCCCCTAGGTTCTTCATGACCATTTTTTTTTTTTTAGATTCCATATATATGTGTTAGCATACAGTATTTGTTTTTCTCTTTCTGACTTACTTCACTCTGTATGACAGACTCTAGGTCCATCCACCTCACTACAGCTATTTGAGTTTTAAATGCCTTGGTCTGTGGGAACTGTTAGCACAGCACATTTTGTCCATGCTTTATTTGTGAAGATAATCATTATTTTATGTTATAATCTCAACTTCTGATCTGCTTTTGCTTAGGAAAATGGAGTTAATAGATTAAAAGTAGATGCTTTATGAAGTCACATTATTCATGGTCTGGACACGGCTGCTAGAATTCCAAGCCTACCTGGTAATCCATTACCTCCAAATCTCATGCCCATTAAATAGGAACCACAATAGCTGACATGTACAGGATATTTATTATATGCCAGGCACTCTTCCTGAGTTCTGTGTCTTAAGCTGATCTAATCCCCTCACCCCCAAAACCACACTCCCAAATTCTTCCCCTGGGTCATCCAGTATTCCTTATCCAGGACTCACAATCTCCTTGATATCCACAATTTCTTTTTGGAATGTTCCTTGCACTCTCCTGCCTTAACTGAAATATGTCTGTTCCCTGAGGGTGTTGTATCCTCCACAGCCTTATCGAGAGGGCTATTTTTGGTCATATGCCACATACTTCCACACCAGCAATTGGAATAACTAGATTTCTTCTATCCATTGCTGCTCCCTGCCTTTTGCAAAAGTTTATATTCTTCCGACTATACTAACTGCTTCCTGTTTTCTCATTGTGGTTATCTACCAACACTCTCATCACTCTCCAGTTAGGTTCCTGTGTCATAGTGTCTCTCTCTATGCTATGATCTATTCTCATTCCTGGAAATGTCAAAATCCTGATGGCCAACTCATCCAGCATTCTAATCTCTGTTTCTTGACGTTAATTACCTCTAATGAATTTTATTTCCACTCCACTTCAGCCACTTATTCCCATGACCACACCCTAGACCCACATTACTTGAAACCACATCTTTTTCACAATAGTTAATGCAAACATCTATTCTCGAGTCTTCATATCTTTCAGTCCATGGACCCCACCACTATAACACCTCCTAACTTTGCTTCCTTTCTTGGATTCAGTGGGCCATCATTATCATTGCCATATCACAAAAGCTCTCAGTGTCTCTGCTCCTCACTCCCTCACATTATCTGCTGTCTAGATGAAATTGATCCCGAATACCTCCTCAGTGCCTGTACATAGGCATCTGAACAAACCTAGGGAAAACCAAGCTCTCAAACCTCAAGTGTGCTCCAAACCCTGTGCCCCAGTCCTCCTGTGATTCTCTAGTCAGCTTGCTTCTGCAGACAAGGAGGTAACTGCATTCAGACCCTCCATTCCTTGCGATAGAGTCACCCTCCAGCCCATCTAATCTTCACCAAGACTTCATCAATGAAGTGGAAAACATATACCACATCTATAAACCCATCTCTACCTGTGCTTGTCTTCTCCTTCCCTCCTGTTACATCTGAGAAGGGTTTTTCTTCTTTTCACGTTAGAGGTCAGTCCTTTCGCAAGGTCTCTCACTCAGTCTTCTCTCACTTCCCCTTTGCTCCTGCCGTTCATCCACCTAGCTCTTGTCTCATCAGCCTCTCCTCTATGGATCCATCTCCTCCCCACGCAAATGTACTCTGCCATCCCCTTTTCTCAGATAACTTTCCCCTGGATTCCACATCTCTCATAAGTTACCACCACATTTCTTGCCTTACAGCCAACTTCAAAAACTGCTGTCTACTAACGCCAACTTTACTTCAACCCCCAAACATTCCTCAATCTCCTCCAATCTGGATTTTCCCCAACAATCCAAGGAAAAGGCTCTTGTCAGGGTCAATTATAACCACCTCAGTAATCCAATGTTAATCCAGTGGCAGTTTTTCCACCCACATCTTATTAAATCTCTTAGCTTTAATCAAAGTTATTCACTCCTTTCTTCTCAAGCCACTCTTAGTAATCCCTCTTCTCTCTCTAGCTGCTTTTTCTTGACCTTCTTCTTATGTTTTTCTTCCTCTACCTGATCTCTAAGTGTTGGAGCACCCCAGGTCCTTTCTCCTTCTTCCTCCGTATACTCTCATTAGAAAAACATTTCTATTTTCATTGTTTGAATGCCATGTATATGCTGATAACCTTTAAATGTACATCTCCAGCACAAATTGCTCCTAAACTCCAGATTTGTGTATCTGCTTGCCTACCTGACGTCTCTCTTTTTTTTCTTTTTTTTGCTGTATGCGGGCCTCTCACTGTTGTGGCCTCTCCCGTTGTGGAGCACAGGCTCCGGACGCGCAGGCTCAGCGGCCATGGCTCACGGGCCCAGCTGCTCCGCGGCACGTGGGATCCTCCCGGACCAGGGCACAAACCCGTGTCCCCTGCATTGGCAGGCGGACTCTCAACCACTGCGCCACCAGGGAAGCCCGACATCTCTTTTTTAACATGCCCCAAATCTCCAAAGATCATGTTCTTTCTCTGTCCTTCCATCTCATTAAATGACACTGCCATCACCCAGTTACTCAAATCAAAACCCTTAAAATTATGCTTGAGTCTTTGCTCTCTCTTTAACATCCAAATGCTTATCAAAAGTTCTGTCATTTCTATTTCTGAGAAGTGTTTCAGATCCACAGACTTCTACCTATCTTTCTTCCACATTCTCCCAAGGGCTCCATCATCTCTCTTGGACTACTGCAATGGCCACTGAAGAAGTGGCCTTCACCAAATCTCTTACTTTCATCAAATCTCTTCCTCATAGAAGAGCCAGAGAATGCTTTAGATACATAAATCATATTAAGTCAGTCTTCTGCTTTAAATGCTCCCATGGTTTCCCTTCACACTTAAAGCTCAGCACCTTCCAAGCCTGCAGACACTGTATAATCTGGCCTCTATTGACTTATCCAACATTATCTTGTGCCCTTCCTCTCTTGTTCCAGGACCACAAAGAAAGGGTTGGGCCCCAGAATAAATTTAGGGGATCCACCTGGCAAAGGTGAATCCTGTTATTCCTCTTCATAAACCTTGTCCATTTTCATATGTACTTAAAAGTTATGATTTTAAATTGAACATTTGTTTATGTCCTTACTGTTTCCTTCTCTCACTAAATTGTAAGCTCCATGACTTCAGGGTTTATGTCTGTTTTAACCACTAATACATACCAGCAGGTAGACAGTGAATACTTTATAAACAACCATTGAATGAATGAGTGTTGATGGACAATAATTATAAGGTATAGATGTAGATAAATGGCATATTTGATATTTAGAGAATCAATATTTAGATTGTACTTTGGGTAACCTTAAACTACATCTCAAGTGAATTCTGAGGTCCATGTGGCATGTACTATATTAAACAAACGAACACTATTACTGGTGGTTTAATGCAGTCATCACCACTGTCGTGTTGTGGTTGCCATTGCAATATTAGCAGTTTATTAAACATATTTACTGAATTCCAACAATTGTGCTAGGCACACAGTTGAAAACAGAGAGATGACACTCTTTATGGGAGAGAAAGTAGAGAAACATTAAAAGGCAAACAAGTAAATTCAGAAAAGGCTTTGTGATTTGGACTTTATCAAGTTACCTTTGTTGACATAGGAATGAAGACAAGTGGTTCCAGGTACTTTTACATGCAAATATTATCTTTATGGACTCAAAGCAGCACTTGAAAACCAGAAAACAGAAATACAAGTCATAGTCTCTTATCTCAAGGAATTCATATCCTGGAGAAATTAACTCCGACATTCTTATTATATTAATCTACACTCCAAATAGAGGATGTATTTCTGTTTTTATCCATAACATTGTTGCCAGATTAATAAGAATTTTCAAGATGTTAATGGATTGATTTCAGCATAATTGTAACTATATTAATTCAGTGCAATTACCTCTCAGTAAAATTTAAATGAAGCTAAATTGAAGAAATTAGAAATATTTGAAATCTCTGGTTGGAAGCCTGGAGGCATTGTAATCTTGTCTGTTTTCATCTCAGTGTATTTGTAGTTAAGCTCTAGGAAGATGGTGAGTACCTTTCTTGCAAGTTGAAGAGTTTCAAACCCTGTCAGCACTTTAGAACTTGGATTTTGCAAAGCAATCAAGAAGAAATAAAGAAAAAACATACACACAAAGAAAACCAAACCCTGAGCTGCCAACTGGGACCAGTGTACCCAATCATTCAACACATTTTTGAGTACTTCATTACAAACAGTTGTCCACAAGAAAATATTTAGATATAGGGAAGCTAATAAGGGAGCATAGCTGACGCTACAAGGGGAATTACAAAAAGTTTTCAAAATGCAACATCTTAGTAAAGAACTCTGGCTTAGAGGGATCAACATCATGTGGTCAAAAAATGCCTGGGCCCAGACTTAGAGGATCTGCTCTGCCATTTATGAGTAGTTCTACTTTGAACAGGCCACTTGATCTCTTGCTTCAGTTTTCTAGTGAATCCTGCTCTTCTAACATTGCAGTACAATTGTGAAGATCAAATGAATGTGGAAGCACTTTGTCAACTATTAAAAGCTTTGCAAATGTAACTAAAGGGGATGATTGGAAAAGCACTTCAGAACTGTATTTAAACAAGTAGAAGGAATCTGGTAGCAGAACTTCTGAGGACAATGTCCAATTTATGAAGATTGGCTCAAAAATATCCTCAAAGCCTCTAGTTTTATAAATATACTTTGTTCCATTTTTTTGCTACTTAAAAAAGGAATGTTGACTCAGCTCTTTTAATGTACATCTACCCATGTGCAAGGCTCCGTGATAGGGTCCGTGAGGGCTAGTAAGATACAGGATGTTGACATTTCACATTCTATGTAAGTTCAGAATCAGGTTGGAAGAGAGGGGAAGGTAAAGTAAATTTTAAATGCTCCCATTGTGGTAGACGATTGTTATACTATATCTCATATATGTGTTGCAATAAGTTAGGGTGAATTTTTTTTCCATTTTATAGATGCCAAAAAGGTCCACAGATGCTGAGTGTCTGAGATTAGGGTTCTTGAAGTTCAGATTAAAGAACTCAAAATGATTTTTTTTAGAGTCATGTTCTTTCTGTTATATTCAGTCCCCTTCTGTTAAGTTTAAGAGTTATAAACAAAAATATTTTTTAACTAGCTGTTAACTGTAAAGTTAGTTGTATGAACAGTACGCTCTCTGAATCTCTTGTGCCCCCGCCAGTCCCTTGCACAGCTGCTTTCCAGGTTTCTGCTCAAATATCACATTTTCAGACAGACTTTCCTGCTCACCCTATCTAATGACAGGTCACCCTCACCCACCTATTGACATGTGCTGTTGTATCACTGTGTAATTAATACCATAATGCTCACCTTTCTTCTCAATTATCTCTTATTTATCTCTTTATTAGGAAGGTAATATAGCAGAATGTTTAGGAGTACAGAGTATAGACCAGTGCTCTCCAACAGAAAAATTATCCAAGTCACATACAATTTTAAATTTCCCAATACCCACATCCAAACAGGTGAAATTAATTTTAATAATACATTTTATATAACCCATTATGTATAAAATATTATGTCAACACATAATCAATATACACACATAAGCAAGAAGATAGTTTACATTATTTGTACTGTCTTCAAATTTTTGTGTGATTTTTACACTTATAGCACATACCAGTTTGAACTAGCTATATGTCAAGTGCTCAATAGTCAAATGTACCAGTGGCATTCACACTGGAGAATGCAGCTATAGAGTAAGTCTGCCTGGGTTCCACACCAGCCCTGGCATTCCTTAGCTGTTTAACCTAGAAATTAGACTCCGTTAGAAATGGGTCATTGTTTACTCTATACGTTTCTGTAATCCCAGCACCTATAACAGAGATTGGCATGCAATAGAAGTTACCAGTTATAGCAAATGTTCATGGTTAACATGCTGGAACAGGTAAGTTTTGAGTCTAATTTTGAAGTGTGAGTTGGATTTAGACCTGCGAGAGGAGAGTGAAGACACATCTAGGAGTTCAAGGGGCATGGGTATGATTAATGACAAATGGCTTGATTCTTATACAGAGAACAATATACAGAATCATCTTTTATATGAGGAGATGTAGCGGCAGAATGCTGAATAAAATGACTGTTTATAATTGACGCTGAAAATTCTGGTGAGTGATTGTGATTCTGAACAGGGATTTGGGAACCAGACAGACCTGATTTGGAATCCAAATTCTATCTGGGTGATCTTGGTGGGCAACTTATTCAGTCTTTCTGTGCCTGAGTTTCCACATATGCGAAATGGAGAATGTTCATCCTTACACCTTTAAGGATTAAATAAGATACTGTATGCAAATCCTTAGACATGTAGTGTGCATTCAGAAATGTTAATCAGTATGGCTGATCTAATTGTCATTGTTGTTATTTTATTAATATTTATATGTTAGATGGGAGAGTAACTTAAAGCCTTGAATTCCAAACTGCAACTCTGAACTACAGCCTCTGTAATCATGTTGCTATCAGTGCTTATCTGTCCCCATTGCTCCCCCGATTAAACCCTTCAAAAACTCTTCATCCCTTCTATACTAAAGCCAGATTCCTTCTCAATGCACCAAGGCCTCAACAACATCATTTTCCCCTAACTCTTCACACATTACAGTCTAGCCATACTGAATCATTTAGAATCTCCTGAATAGCTTATACTAGTTCATGCAATTCTGTTTTGGAACATATCATTCCTCTGCTCTTGTTATTCACTTGTGTGTCTGGAAAATTCTTGCATGCACTCCAAAATCCATCCCAGATTTCCTATCCTGAGGAAAGACAGGGATATTGGGCTGTGTCTTCTAGAGAGTGTTTTGTAGTTCAATTTCTTATTTACACGTCAGTTTCCTTCACTAGGTTGCCATATATTTGAGGGAAGGAGCCAAGTTCTATTTCTGTGTGTATCCCCAGTGTGCAGCACAAAATAGATGTTCAATAAATACTTGTTAATTGAATGAATGTGCTTTAGGCAATGGGAAACTCTTGAAGACTGCTGGGCTACCAAGGCTTTTGTTAATGTCTGGACTACTACATCTCAATTCCTATTTGCATAACTCTTGAAATGATTATCTGGGAACCCCATCCTTTCTGAAACAACTGCTGTCAGTGCCTCACATATGAGAAAAAGATTAAAACCTGAACCAGCTTTCCTGGTATTCATCTTCCTCAGCAAAGCTTTAACTGCTGCTGGCTTATAAGGTGGGATTTCCTAATTGTGTTTAAATCTCCTGTCTACTGCTGGCCATAGAGGTACTAGTAAATGAAAGTTTCTGTGTGTGGTAGAGGTAGGGGGTGGAGGGGAGAAAGTTTTGCCTCATAGCAGGGAAATAGTTTGAGGCTATGTTTTAATTAAAATGAATATCTGCACTATCTTAATGTTATTGCCAGTTAAGTGTAACAGGGTGATTTAGAGTTCTATAACACAATTATACTCTGGTAATGAAGCTGTGCAGAATTATCTTCGGAATTTAGAATGCAGAAGGGAGCAGTAGCTCTCATTTGTAACCATGTTATGGCCTTTATTGTTACGGTATTTTCTGTTTTCTTCAAAGATTAACTCAGTCGTATTTAAGTCTCTGGCTACATTACAGAGAGACAGAGAAATGGGGCAATGGGAACTGTTTTACTGTCCCTGCAGCCCGTCTTAATGTTTTACTGTGAGGACAGAATAGCAGGGAAATTTCACCAGAGCGTCACCATTCTTATTGTTCTTGGTCTAGCCCTCCTGACTAAGCCCCCCTTAGGCTGGTCCATGCAGTTCTTGGTTGATTCTCCTTTGGGATTGTGGGATGGTCGGAACAGAGTTTAGAAAGCCAGCCAGGGATGACTACATTCCAAGAGGAAGGAAAGCAAGACCAGGAGGCTGTGCTGTCTTTGGTTCTGAATTTGAGGTGTGGTGAGGGCTGCTCTGGCTCTGAAAGAGGAGTAATAGTGGTTAAAAGAGTGAATTCTGGGAACAAATCCAGAATCCATCATATATCAGCTGTGAGACCGCAGACAAGTCATTCAGCCTCTCTAGGTCGGTCTCAGTTTATTGATCTGTAACATGGGGTAATAGTAGAAACTACCTCATTGAATTTTTGTGACAGTGAAATGTTATACATGTAACTTAGAACAGTGGCTGGTATATGGTATGTGCTCAACAAGTAATAGCTATCTCAATTACTAGAAAAATATTCACTCTTGACCAAGTAGTTTGGAGCTCTGTTTCTCCCAAGTGGCATCATCTGAAGATTGGCAGAAACCAAGTCATACATGTGTATCTTCCCTAAACTCTCACTTCTTTGGAAAGTTCAAAAACAAATTTTGATTTAATTTAACATTTAACACCTATTATGTATAAGATCTTACACTAAGCATTTCAAGTAGTACTGACATGAAGCATATGTTGATTCTATCTTCAAGGATCTTACAGCCCAGTAGGAAAAGGCAGGTATGCAGAATGAGACCATCTAAATAAAAGAACATGGGGAATAGTAATGCGAGGTAAGGAATCATTTACCTTGATTAGGGAGGATTTTAATGATGGAGTGCATTTGAACTGAACCTTGGGGGACAAGTGATTTTTATAGGCAGAGAATATTGGGAAGGGACTCCAGAGAGATCATCTGGACCAAGTTCAGATTTAGAAAAGTACAGGGAATGATTAGAGAAAAGGAGAAATCTATTGTGATTGTAGCATAGCATAGGGTGTCTATCTGGGGAGGGACTGTAACATGGAAAATTTCGCAAAGGTCAAAGTCAAATCACTTTCATTCATGAAAGGCAGGTGAAGGAGTTTTAACATCACTCTGTAGGAAGTTGAGTGTTTCTGAGGAGGACCAGCCCATGATCTGACTACTATACACGCTTCTGGTTGACTTCTATTCAAGGATACAAGACGCTATAGTCCTCTAATGCTGTCCTTACATCAACAGACTCAACTTTGAGAGATGTGGCAGCCTCCTCTTCCCCTTGCTCCCTACAAAAAGACTTAACCTAAACTTTAAAGTGGCAGAATGTATTTTCTTTTTCTTTTCTTCCATCATAATAACTACTCTTTATTTAGCATTTACGGTATTTCAAACACCGTACTTAACTATTTTACATACTTTAAACTCATAGCGACTCTGTGAGCTTCCTTCTATTGTACCCATTTTTCAGATGAGAAAATTTATAACGATTCAATAGCTGGCCTACTGTGAAGTCAGCTAGTAAGCAGTAACACGTGGGACAAGGTCTGCTTTCAAAATTCTTGAGTACATTTCTGCCCAACCATGAATAGAGTCAGGTAAATGATAGGTTGTTAGAGACTTGAAGGTAGCATTTTGTTGGCATTGACTTGAGAGCCAAGAGATGTGAACTGTACAGCCAACCAGATGACACCAAATAGTTCCAAGTCACTTGACCTCCCTAGGTCCTCACTTTCTCCAATGGTCACATGAGATGACGGATCTAAAACTTACCATATTTATAGACAACTTAGCTGTCTGTTCTTTCATGCCTGTTAATTTATTAGCTTTGACCCTCACAACTATCCATGACAAGGATATGGATTTCACATGTGACAGAACTCAGTCTTACAGAAGTGACTTTTTCTAGTCCCTGCAGCTATGAAGTATCAGGGCCAAGTGAGCACAGGTCTTCTGCCAACTAGCACAGTGTTTACCCCACCACTCCAAACAGAAGCTGTTCCCAGACCAAAATGTTTGCTATGCTTGCCCTACTATCCCATGCGACTGTTTTTTAAAAACTCTGAATCCTAAATTTTCTCAAATTATTTTCTAAACCCTTGCTGACCCTTTTAAAATCAGCATATAGCACCATCCCTTCAAGTTATCTTTGCATAAGCAAAATAAAGGCACTCTGATGAGTTCATGCAGAATGCTTCTCTTCAATATATATGCTCTGGGAGGAGAGTTATAACACATTTCTTTCTGCACCACTGAATAGACGGCATTAATAGTAATGCCCCTAGATATTTATATCACAAAGCTCCCTTGTGTCCACCCTCTGGTCAAATGCTATTAAGCTAAGATTCCCCACTGGTTCACAGTGATGTCAGAGGATATGGTCAAGACACAGACAAATCCTAAGCTCTAAAATATCACCCCAAACACCCAGGGCAGTGGCTGAGTAGAGCATCTCAGCCACAGAGCTGTCAGCAGCAGCACATGTAAATTCTGTTTCTTGGATGAAGAAACGTAATCATTTGTCCAGAAAAATCTCCCTGGGCTCTGAAATGGTCACACTGTAAATAATCGGAGCATTAATGAATTAAAGTGAGAATCTACCCAGCTTGTCAGGATTCCACCCCTTGTTTTCTGCCTGAAAATCACTTCCTTTATGGTGATTTGAAGAATTTAATCAAGTTGGTCTGAGTTGATATATAGAGTAGTTTACCCTGCTTGGGGTATCTGAAACTTTCCTCTTTCACATAGGAGGGGTCCCCTCTGCCTGGCTAATATTATATAACCTGGCTGCCTATGGCCAAAGATGATTGGACAAGTTAGGGATATCACTGTGGAACCAACCCAGTGGGTGGGCTGTGCCATTCTGACTCTTTCTCCTGGAAATTCAGAATTGGGATACAGACTGAGTCAGTGAGCTAAGAGTTAGCAGGGTCCTGTTCACAGAAAGGCTGAGACTGCCATTGTGTGGTAAGGTCATGAGGATGGTTGCACAAGTTGAAGAGTTGACCAAGGAAGATGGACTCAAGGAGAAGGGAATGGAGTGGACAAGCAGGAAGAAAAAGACATGAGAAGGCATGTTGGTCTCGAAGAGAAAAACAGAGAAAATATATGTCCTAGTCTGTGGCCCTTCTCTTTTGGAAACAAGAAAAGGTTCTTCTTGTTCCTGGGTAAAGGGAGGCATCTTCCAAAGCTTTCCAACACTTTTCATTATTTGTGTGCCAGTTTGAGACACTGGCTTTTGCCCCTTGAAACCTTACAGATCCTCAAAATACAAGTCATTTAAGGTCAGAAATTAGGCACCATTAATTTGCATAACATTTCATGGCTTACAAAGAAATGGATGTTTAATTGGTTATCAAGACTCAGTGCCTTATTTCTACACAGTTATCATTTGGGCCATGTGACTACACCAACTTGGTTTTGCTTTAGTTATTATGCCTTGTGCAGTGTTCTCTGTTAATAGTAATAGAAAAATTTGTGTTAATAATGTCTAATATTTATTGAATATTTACTATTTTTCAATGACTGGCCAAGTGCTTATATGAATTAGTTCATTTATTCCTTAAAATCACCCAATGAGGTAGGTATTATTATTACCCCAGTTTGCAGATTAGCAAACTGAAACTTAGAGTGGGTAAGTAAATTGCCTAAAAACTCACATTTAATATAGGGTCTGGGAGTGGGACAGTGAGACAAATTCAGCCAGACCTCAGAGTATGTGTTTTTAATGTCTCTACATACTGAATTATTTGAATATGTAGAATGGCCTGGGAAAAAAGTATTAGACATGTGAAGTTTCCTTTGAAGTGACTGGCCCCAAACTGTGTCCAATAAGAAAGCTTTATATTTAATACTGAAAAATAATCTAATGAAGTTTTTAGGGTAAGTATAAATACAGGGTTTACCACAGAGAGAAAGAATTTGCAAGTAAGTTACTATTCCAAGTGATTTTCAACCACTTTCCAATAAGCTTGTGTTGCATATGGTTAAGGGTATGTATTATTCTGTCGAGAGAATGCTGTTTTTGAACATTGTAATGAACATTCATTAGCTGTAGGACTTTAGGAGAGTTACTCAGTCTGCGCTCCAGTTTCCTCATTTATGAGGTGGAGATAATTGTATACCTACTTCAAAAGGTAATGGTAAAGATAAAAGAACAATACAAATAAAATACTTGGCACAGTGCTTGGCACATAGTAGGTACGTAATAATGTGTCACTTAATACTTCATAAATGTTGATTATTGAGATGACTGGGGTCTTGGTGACTGTGATGCTGATACAGTATTTTTTCTTTTTATTCAATATTCACATATGCCCTTATACTCCTTCTAATAAATAAGCTAAGTGTATGTATCTCCAGCATATGTCCCTGACAAACCAGATCAAGAAAACATGATCCAACAGCCATAAATCCATTTGAATATTGTAGACAAAAGCCCTGTGAGTTAGAAACCATAATCCCCATTTTACAGATAAAGAATCTGAGGCTCAGAGAGGTCAAGGGAGTTTTCAAAGGTTGAACAGCAGGAAAGAACCAAAAGGAAGTTTTAATCAGGCTGCATAGATTGTTTACAGTCTTGACATCTTGTTAAGAGAAAAAAGCTGGGAGACTGGTGATATCTGGCCATGGAATGTGTATTCAGAGGGAGGGGGGAGTGAGGAAATGAGGCACTGAGAGAGTGTGTAAGAATGACGGTGACACACTTTATTTCCTGCCTACAGGCATTCCGAGATACCGTCATCACGGAAATAGTTATCAACACTTGGGGCTGTCAGAAAAATCGTGAAAGACTTTGGAATGGGCAAAACAAATTATTGAGGGTCCTGTCTAGCCCACCCTTCTGGGGTATGTCTGCCTTTCGTTGTCTTTGAGCTATTTTACTACTCGGTAAAAAGAAAACTGGTAATAATGCAAATGATTATTATTCGTAGAAATGAAAATTGTGTTCAGTGGAGAAGAATTGATTATTGCCCTATGGATATTGACCAGTTTTGCATCTATTTGTCATTTCTGATCCTTCCTGGTTGCCTGAGTGTGTTCTTTAAACTCTCCTTTGAATGGGTTGTAATATCTTACTGGTTCCCTCATTAATTCATGAGTTAAATAAAATATTTGGCACATGTTCATTTCATATTTATATGGGAGTCATGATTTTATCTTTTGAAAAATTGTTCATAAATAGGACAAAACTGTCCACTGCATTATACAATAGACCTCATCAGGTACAAGCAAGTGTTTCAGGGGAAAGTCAAAAGCCATCCTTCGTTTAGCATGTACAGTCGAGCCAGAAACACCCCATTCATTAGGTGGAAGGGAAAGACAGATGAGAGCTGTGAGGGACAAGGAGAAAAGGCTTCACTGTCTGTTTCCTAAGGGGCTGGATACTGAGAAGTAAATGCTCCAGCTGCTTTGGTGATAGCGGAGCAGCCTGAGGAGACGGCATGGGGGAGTGGACAGACAATGGGACCAGGAGTCTGGAGCAATGGGCTCTAGGTCCAGCTCTGCCATTAACCAGCTGTGTGGCCTTGGGCAAGTCACTTTAACCCTCTGTCTCTCCATCTGCAAAATGAGAGGCCAGAACTAAATTATCGCCAAGGTCCCTTCCAGCGCTAACTGGCTAGGGTCCTGTGATTATGAAGACACTAGGTGGTCATGGCTCAATGCCTCCTGAATAATTCTTAGCCCAGAAATTAGCAGGCTTGTGATAGAAGCCAAGGAGTTGACGGTCTGTGGAACCTGGAATGAACTTCTCCCTTGTAATCTTTCCTTCCAGATGCCAAGAGTAATGGAGTCTGGCTAGGGAAAGCACATTAGGTAGGAGATACTGAACCATCTATGTAAAAGGACATGAACTTTAAAACTAGGCTTCTTACCAGAAACTAAAGCTGCTTATACCTCAGACTACTGTTGTAAGGGATGTATTTTAATTGTTTCTAAAAGTGGAATTGAAAACCATAGTTGACAGAAAATAATGCTTTTGAGAGGTTTCGCTATTCACTGTTTACTTTTACCTGAAGTTACCTGGAATCTCCCATTCCTAGTGTTTACGTAGAGTTTGGGTACCTTCAGGTGAAAAGATGACAAAAGATTAAGCGCCCATTGGGGAGCTGGTTTAGATGACCTCTAACTCCCCCTATACCACACCCAGACTCAAGTATTATGATTGGAAACAATTACTGTTTCTTCTTCTATTTCACCTTCAATTCAAGTGGTTGTACATTATATGCAGTGTACACGGGACTTAGAATTCGGAGACTTTTATTTGGAAAGTCACGTCATCTTTCTAAGCGTCATTCCTATGCCTATAGAATGAGGGTATTGGCTTAGATGTTATCGCAGCCCTTTAGTTTCTGAATTAAATGAACTTAATTCTAGTAAGCACCTACAGTGTGCCTATGGTCTGATAGGAGGGCAGAAAACAGAATTTAAAAACAAGACTCTTGACTTCAAGGAGTTCACACTTTTCCAGGAACTAATTTTCCAGGAACATTTCTGCCTATTGATTTCTGCCTATGGATTTAAACGGCATGCAGGGTTTTATTTCATTTAAGAATCTACTTCCAGATATCTGGATTGCCTGGAAATTCGCCTTCCCTAATCCCAGGCAGGTATTTTTGAGATATGCAATTGATACATCTCTCCAAATGTTTCCTCCACGTGACATTTGCTTCTTGAAGGTTCAGGACTGTATTCTATCCCATTCTGGGAAGTTCACTGGGGTGAAACCTCAGACTTCCCAGGGTACAGGCAGTGATGGAAGAATTTATAAAGTAACAAATGTCTGGTTTCCTCTCAATCAGAAGCAGTAGCATGATGGCAGTGAGAGAATGGCCTTGTCACCCAGTGTTGCATGGTAGTTAAACCCAGGAGGTTTGTAGTCAGCCAGAACCAGGTCCCAGTCTCTGCTCCTCCCTCTCCTGGCTGTGTGACCTTGGCCCATTTCTTAAGCCCTCTGAGCTTCATTTTTCTCATCCTAGAATTTTCTGTGAATTAAATGAGGGGGAAAGGGGAGGAGGGGAAGAGAGGAGAAGGGGGATGGGGGAGAAGGAGAAAAAGAAGAAGAAGAGGAGGAGGAGAAAGAAGGGGAGGGGTCTCTGCTTCGAGCTCTTTTGAGGTCTCTGCTTGGAATTGGCAATGCAACTCCCTCAACTTTCTATTGGTCAGTCCAGTCACAAGGACAACCCAGATTCAGGGAGTGGGGAAACAGATTCTTCCTTTTGATGGGATGGGCTACAAAGTCACATTGCAGAGTGCTTGGATATAGGGAGAAGCAAAGAATTGTCGCCCTTTTTTGGAATCAATCAACTATAAGGCCGTATAAAGAAAACAAGAGTTCATCCCAGACTAAGAGTCACTCCAAAGCCTATGCTTTTAACCATTCTGCTGTGTAGATTTAATCCATTTGCAATTAGTACTTGAATTTCTGTCAAGCCTCTTCCCTTCTGGGTGGGCCTAATTTCTGTCTTTTGTTTAAAGCACAGCGCAGAGAGTTAACTGTCAGCTCCAGCTACTCCAGTATAAGCCACCTGCTTGCACTGAGAGATTCTCCTCTATGTCTTTACTTCTCCAAAGTAAGAAAAAAAAACAAACCAAAACAAAAACAATTGGCAAGAATCCCTGTTGTCTGGCGGAGCTCTGTGTGGGAGGACATCTGACATATTAAACTAAGGTTCAGGCGTCCATGTAGGGAGGAGAGGCCCATGTGTCCTTTCAGTTGGTCTCTAGATTGAGAAACCAATCATCAATCAATCTTAAACCTCACCCACTGAACTGGCCTGTCTTGAACCAAAGTGTTTATGGGAAACAGAAGAAACTATTGCCCAAAAACAACCTCATTTTTATTTTACCCTTATGGTGGAACTAACCCATTAGGAAGCACCAGATGCCTCTGCTATAGGAAGCTAGGTTTCAGTGCCTCCGTCTGCAAGTGTTCTTTCAAGGCAGTTTCAGTTGCATTATCTCACTTAATTTTCACAAACACTCTTTGAGGTACACAGAATAGAAATTAAGATTCTCACATGACAGTTGAGGAAACTGAGTTATGGGGGAAATGAAAGGGTGTACTTAACCTTGTACCATTAAAGATGAGCTAAATCAAAGAAAGTTGTGATCTTAATCCCTAATTGGTGCTTTTCTTTTCTGCCCCACATCACCTAATAAAGATGAGTGACCCATTCTTACTAGTTCTTGTACGGAGGCAGCCAGTTGAATAACAGGCTAAAATACCAGCATAGAAAAGATTTTGAACAGAGGTTGCAAAATAGCAACCTATGAGCCATATCTTCCCTGCAGATACTGTATTTGTGCCATACAATGTTTAAAAGTAAATACTTTAAAAATATTTTAAGACTATGAGGTTCCCTTTAGAAACCCAAATTTTGTATTCTCTTGAAATAAGATCTAGAAACACTGGGCTCACAGTCCTATACATATGGTAACTATGTCAGAATGCAGAAGAGGCAGCCCCTTGGGATGGCCATCCCTTATCCAGTTTTTCACAGTCTCCACCTGGCCAGGTTTACCCTTATGGTGCCTGTCTGGCCCCCATAGGCATTTCCCTTTATAGCCTCTTGAACAAGTGATACTTTTTTTTTAAAACACAATTATATCCTTAGTTTCCATTGTATTTTCTTGGGAATATACTACCTCATTCTGTAGTTGAGAATTTCTTCTTTCACCTTAATATGAAGCTATCAGGGAAAACACACTCATCTGTGAATAACAGGTTATGTGTTTTTTTCATTTTGATCCCAACCTGAGGTATCAAGAAGGGCTCCCTCTAAGAGATAACCCTTGAATTGGGTCTTGAGAGGTAAGGAAGAGTCAGCTGGGTGGAGAAAAAAAGGTAAAGAAATTCCAGGTAGACAATCTGTGCTAAGCGATGCTTGCAATAAACTTATATAAGAAGAAATCCAAACCAGCTACTTTTGCTGGAGGAGAAGAATAGCGAGAATTGAGGCCTGTGAGGTAAGTGGTGTCTAGGTCCTAGAGGCTTTGTATGCCATGCGAGAGGGAGTGACAGTTATTTTATAGACAATGGTAAAATGGTTAAGTGTATTAAGCAGATGATGAATTTCACCACAGGATGACATGGTAATATGTACATTTTAAATAAATTATCTGGCAGCCATATAAAGGATGGATTTAATGGCAGGCAAAACTTGAAGGAGGGAAACCATATTAGAAGCTACTTCTAGAATCCAAGTAAGAAGTCATGGGGGATTCATTTGAGAAATCCTATAGGAAATAAGACAAGGAAATCAAGAGATATATTATTTTGACATCTATTGAACGCTAATTGTCTGCAGAATGCTTTGGGAGAAATTAACTATCTAGTCCAACTTTCTGTGTAATACTCCAATCTGCTTTACTGCCTCCCCAAGAAAGCGGTTCTCCAGTCTTTGATTGGTCACTACCAAATGATTCAATTCCCATTTTAGTTATTAGAAACGACTTCCTTATATAGCTTCCTTAAATTGAGTCCAAATTGTACCCCCTCCTACAACTTCTGGTTCAGTCCTTTGGAGCTGCAGTGGCAAAGCTTAATCCCTGTTCTGCATGACAACATTTCAGGTATTTGATGACAGGAATCATGTTTCTCAAAAATCTCCTTTTCAGCTAAAAAAAAAAATAAGTTCCCTAGTCCATTGAAAGAGTCAACATCCTCTACCTGCCCCAGAACACATCATATTCAAATCCTACTCATTGTTAAAGGTCCAGGTTCAATGTCACCACCATGCCTCCAGGTTGTGTATCTATGGACAGATTCCAGCTTCCAGTGGATTTCTTAAAATGTAGCACTCAGAATTGCACAGTCTTCAGAGCAACCTAACCAATGCAATTTGAACAAGGTTCCCTTCTCTTCATCTTTTGCATTTCGGGTTACAGTGCCATTGCTGATGCACTTACCTACGAGAAAAGGTCAGAAGGTTCTGCTGGGACAGGATTGGAGAGCAGGAATTCTCCAAGTTTTGTCCTGAGACCAGCATCAGCATCATCTGAGAGCTTATAAAAATGCAAATTCTCAGGCCCTACCCTGATCTGATTCAGAATCTCCAGGGCACAAGCCCAGGAATCAGTATTCAGAAGTTTTCAAGGTGATTCTTATACATGCTAAATTTTGAGATGTGCTTTTGTAGAGGGTTTTTGACTGTTCATCTGAGGATCTTTAAAAAACCCAGGCACTTACCTTGAAACAAAATTCTTCTCCTTCTCTTGCATGGGGCCTTAAGCAACCTTTCTGAGGACCATGAGAAGTGTCAGCATAATTGCGTGTCTTTATATGCTTGGGGAGGGAACCTGAGCTAGACTAATGAAGTTTTACAATCCAGTGGTTGTGGCAAAGATTTAGGGAAAAACAAAAGAGAGAAGGAAGAAGAGAAGTTAAGAGGGTAGGAGGGAGGAAAGAGAGAGAGAGAGAAGGGGGAAGGGAAGGAAAGAGGGAAGGAGGGAGGAAAGAGAGAGAGAAAAGGAGGAAGGGAAGGAAAGAGGGAAGGAGGGAGGAAAGAGAGAGAAAGAGGAGAGTGAATGAAAAAAAAAGAAAAACAAAACAAAACAGTATGCCTTTGGTCAATCCATTACAAAGAGGACTGAGCCGCTGACCTTTTCATTCTGCCTGTGCTGTGTGCGCAGCAACTCTGTAACCTTTTCCAGCTGGAATAGAAAGTTCAATTAAGTTTGTTGGCTCAGAAATCTGCCCGTGTCCCAGAGAGCAGATTAGGCACTTAGGGGCTGCAATTATCCATCTGCTGCTTCTGCAAAGCTGAAAAGAATGCACACATGCTGTACCTATCTCTGGGCATATGCAGAGGCGGGTACGTGTGTATCTGTATACATGTGCACAGGCAGGGGCAACCGGCAGGCAATGGCTGCAGCTGAGAAATTCATCTGTTTCCAAACGTGGGTTCTTTATGCATTGCTGGTGATGATTTTAAGTTAAACAAGATACTGCATGTTGGAGCCTGCCCAGTTCTTGGCCACCACATTCATTCTATTTTCATATCTGGGTCTTTGGACTAGCGAGCACCTTGATCCTCTCCCAGGTTTGAGGGCAGAGTGTGGATTTGGTCATGGGTCGGGTATTTAAGAAAGCTGCTTTCAATATTCAGGTGACTAAAACCTCGTCTGCCTTGCTTGGGGAAGCAATATGTGTAGTAAGCTGTAATGCACTATAGAATTAAAAAAATTCTTAAAAAAAAAACGAATACCAGCTGTGGAGATTATGTCTGAATCTCAGCACAGAGATTACAAACTGAATAAACTTGAACATGTCCCTTTAACTTTCTGATCTTTGGTTTCCTCATCTGTAAAATGCGGATAACAGTATTAACCTCGTAAAGTGATTGTGGAGATTCAACAAGGCAGCACATTTAATTGTCTGGCACAGTTTATATTTAATAAATGATAGATGTGTTTGATGATACTGAGAGTTACTCTGATGTTAGGCTGTGGTTTTGGTGCCTGGGTCTTTAATTTTCCCCCCTGACACCTATCCCATGTCTGGAAACAGGGCCACCATCTTCCTTTGCCTTGATAGCATCCATAGTGCCTCATTCATTCTAGGACTGTACCTTGTGTGGTTTTTCTGTCAGAATCTAGTGTCTTCTCTGAATTTCACATCCACTCTAGCATGTTCTAAAGGTTAGTCTTTGAAGAACAGGGAAGTGAGCTTTAAAAAAATGTAAGTTTGATAAAATCAGTACCTCCTACTCCCATCCCACCCTCCAGCATAAAGCTCTCCAGTTGCTTTACATAGTATTTAAATAAAATCCAGGCTCCTCACAGAAGCATATAAGGCTCAGGGGGACCTGGCTGTAGCCTAACCTCACTTGTATTCCTTGACTTCCGGCTCATAATCCTCAGATGCAGCAGCCTCTTTTTCAGGCCCTTGAATATACCCAGATCCTTCCTGCCGCAGGACTTTTGCATGGCCGTTTTGTCTGCCTGGTGCACTCTTTCCCTAGGTCATACCGTCAGTGGCTCTTCCTCACCATTCAGTGCCACCTCCCTGGAAGGCCTCCCAGGACTGCCCTTTCTAAATTCATCCACACAGTCACCCTCACCCTCCAGTCACTTTCTTTCCAGCCCCATGCTTTATTTTCTCAGTTTACTTGTTACATATTTACTGTCTATCTCCTTGACACTAGATTGTGGAGATCATGAAAGCAGGGATTTGGCTATTGTGTGCAATACTATGTCTCCCAACACTAGAACAGTCCCTGATGTTTAAAAGGTGATCAGTTAGCATCTGTTGAATTAAGTTAATGGGTCCAAGTCTGGGGCCTGAAGCCCTTCTTTGATGACATTTGCTTGGGTCTTAGATTGTTCTTTGCTTCTGAATCCTCTGTTGCTTGGCTCTAAAACCCATTGATCAAGGCCTATCAGTATTCTTACTCAACCTCCCTAATCCCTACTGCCTCACTAGATTATTTCCAGTTATCTGTCATCAGTGTTTTTGGATGCCATGTTTTATGTGCTAGCTTTAATTTTACTTCTCTTCCATATGGGTGTCTGTAGGTCAAGCAGAAGGCCAAGTCCAACTGTCATGTCTGGAACAAAATTCTTAATGAAGTCTAAAATTCTTAAGGAGGTGAGATTTGCTTCTTGTCTACTCCTACAGCCTCACCTTGTACAATGCTGCCTGAGATACTGAATATATAAATGGACAATGACCAGACCATGTAGGACAATAGAACTCTATGAGGCCAAACCACCTCTGTAGCAATTGGCCCCAAATAATTGGAACTTGATCAGTTACTGCCAGTTTCCTTAATTTCTGCCTCTGCTTCCAAGTTGAGACCAACTAGAGGAAACCAAGTAGGGTCCCCAAACCAATCACATAGAATGCTCATCTCCAGCTTCCCATGCTAACACCTGAAGCCTTCTCTTTTCTCCACTATAAGCCTTTCCCCCTCTCCTGTCTGCCTTTGAGTCTCATCAAACACAAGTGATGTTGACTGATTCCCATGCTGTATCAAGTTCTGAATAAACAGCCTCTGTTTCTTCTCATTTGGGTTGTCTCCGTTTGTTTCCATATGCAGTTTCTGGTTATCTATTGCTTCAAAGCCATTCATTCCAAAACTTAATGGCTTAAAATATGCTCTTTATTTTGCTTATAATTTTGGAGTTAAGAATTTAGGAAGGGTTCAGCTAGGTAGTCTCTCTCTGGTCCACATGGCATCAGCCTGGGGCAGCTAGATAAAGGATTCACTTCCAATATGATTTTCTTCTTAGTCATGGGTGGGGCACGTCTGGCACTTCAGCGTGCTTTGGCTTCTGCTCCACTCCATGGTGTCTTATCCTTCAGGGCCCCAACACATATTGTTCTCAGGGTAGGCACACTTCTTACATAGAAGCTGGCTTCCAAGAGGCAAGAAGCCTAAGTTACATGCAAAATGACCCTCTCTCATAGCCACCACTTGGTCAGATCAGTCACAGAGCCACTCAGATTGTAGTGGGTGAGGAACATCATATTATAGATGAGCATTTGGGTAGGAGATGGGAGATAATGTCGTGGCCAGCTTCAAAACTACAGTCCATGCTTCCCCTTCCTTTTGGTGCTCCAGTCATGCTGGCCTTTTTTTGTTATCACATATACATGATGTTTCTTCTGTGCCCAAGTTTCAGGATTTTTGCAAACACTGTTACCTCTTCCTGGAATGCCTTCCCTCCCGACCCTTATCCAGTTAAATTTGACTTCCACTGCAAATTTCTGCTTCAGTGTTACTTCTTCATGTGTCCTCAGGGAAACATTTCTTGATACTCCACAAAATCTACACAGAGAAGCTAAATCGGAGCTCCCTCATTTTCTTTCCTTAATAGTGTTCGTCAGAGTTTGCCATTATATTCTTACACTATTCTTGAACTCATCTCCATCCTGCCCCCCTTCCCCCTGCCATGGATGTAACCTGGGGGCAGGGTCTGGGTGTGTTGGTCACTATTTACCCTCAGTGCTAAGTACAGTTCCTGACACGTGGTAGGTGCTTAATATATTTTTGTTAAGTAAATCAATGCATTTATATAAACTTTTCCACCCTAGCATATACCTGTAGCAAGAGCCTAGTGTTTGAACTTGCTGTTAGGGTCTTGAGCCCCCTGAAGAAATCAGTTCATGTGGAACTTATACTTGCTTAGTGATATTAAAATGCAAAGATTTTTTATCAGTTGTTGTTTTCCTTTAGTCCCTAGTGAATACTGACAATGCATGCTAAAGGCCTCAGTTCAGCCTAATATGGTAAAATAGCCTTGACTTTGGCTTTAAGAAAACCTGGGTTTGAATTTCTACCTTTACTAGACGCACAGTGTGAATTTTGGTTGATTTATTTAACATTTCTGACTCTCCTAACTTCACCATCTGTAAAGTAGGGGTAATAATATATACCTTATAGAATCTTTTTAAAGATTACATTAGATAATAATCACAAAATTGTCCAATTTTAACACAGTAATCACCCCAGTAGTTCAAAGTTTATACAAATAATTGGAAATAGAAACTTTAGAATAACATCTGATTCTTCCTCCTTGATAAGGTTTATTGCCACTGGATGATGTAATTTTTGCGTACTTCTGGTATCCTAGCTTAGGCCTGATTTAAGTGTGCCTTTTAAGGTAACTAGAAAATAATTCATTGTTAGGCTTTTTTGAAAATTCAAATTGACTTCGATTAAAGTCAGCATAATTGATTTATTAACTCTTTAAGAAGAAAAATAGGAAATATGTCCTCTATGGTTATATGAGTTGTTAACATATTTATTAACTTGGTTTTTTTTTTTAACATCTTTATTGGAGTATAATTGCTTTACAATGGTGTGTTAGTTTCTGCTTTATAAAAAAGTGAATCAGTTATATATCTGTTCCCTCTTGCGTCTCCCTCCCTCCCACCCTCTCTATCCCACCCCTCTAGGTGGTCACAAAGCACCGGGCTGATCTCCCTGTGCTATGCGGCTGCTTCCCACCGGCTATCTATTTTACGTTTGGTAGTGTATATATGTCCATGCCACTCTCTCACTTTGTCACAGCTTACCCTTCCCCCTCCACATATCCTCAAGTACACTCTCTAGTAGGTCTGTGTCTTTATTCCCATCTTACCCCTAGGTTCTTCGTGAACGTTTTTTTTTTTTTTCTTAGATTCCATATATATGTGTTAGCATATGGTATTTGTTTTTCTCTTTCTGACTTACTTCACTCTGTATGACAGACTCTAGGTCCATCCACCTCACTACAAATAACTCAATTTCGTTTCTTTTTATGGCTGAGTAATATTCCATTGTATATATGTGCCACATCTTCTTTATCTATTCATCCGATGATGGACACTTAGGTTGTTTCCATCTCCAGGCTATTGTAAGTAGAGCTGCAATGAACATTTTGGTACATAACTCTTTTTGAATTTTGGTTTTCTCAGGGTATATGCCCAGTACTGGGATTGCTGGGTCATATGGTAGTTCTATTTTTAGTTTTTTAAGGAACCTCCATACTGTTCTCCATAGTGGCTGTACCAATTTACATTCCCACCAGCAGTGCAAGAGTGTTCCCTTTTCTCCACACGCTCTCCAGCATTTATTGTTTCTAGATTTTTTGATGATGGTCATTCTGACTGGTGTGAGATAATATCTCATTGTAGTTTTGATTTGCATTTCTCTAATGATTAATGATGTTGAGGATTCTTTCATGTGTTTGTTG
The DNA here is from genome assembly GCF_937001465.1 of Orcinus orca. Lineage (NCBI taxonomy): Eukaryota > Metazoa > Chordata > Mammalia > Artiodactyla > Delphinidae > Orcinus > Orcinus orca. Next base: position 106,058,127 of record NC_064564.1, on the reverse strand, counting down.
GCAATCTGTATATCTTCTTTGGAGAAATGTCTATTTAGATCTTCTGCCCATTTTTGGATTGGGTTGTTTCTTTTTTGTTATTGAGCTGCATGAGCTGCTTATAAATTTTGGAGATTGATCCCTTATCAGTTGCTTCATTTGCAAATATTTTCTCCCATTCTGAGGGTTGTCTTTTGGTCTTGTTTATGGTTTCCTTCGCTGTGCAGAAGCTTTTAAGTTTCATTAGGTCCCATTTGTTTATTTTTGTTTTTATTTCCATTTCACTAGGAGGTGGGTCAAAAAGGATCTTTCTGTGATTTATGTCATAGAGTGTTCTGCCTATGTTTTCCTCTACAAGTTTGATAGTGTCTGGCCGTACATTTAGGTCTTTAATCCATTTTGAGTTTATTTTTGTGTATGGTGTTAGGGAGTGTTCTAATTTCATACTTTTTCATGTACCTGTCCAGTCTTCCCAGCACCACTTATTGAACAGGCTGTCTTTTCTCCACTGTATATTCTTGCCTCCTTTATCAAAGATAAGGTGACCATATGTGCATGAGTTTATCTCTGGGCTTTCTATCCTGTTCCATTGATCTATATTTCTATTTTTGTGCCAGAACCATACTGACTTGATTACTGTAGCTTTGTAGTATAGTCTGAAGTCAGGGAGCCTGATTCCTCCAGCTCCATTTTTCGTTCTCAAGATTGCTTTGGCTCTTCGGGGTCTTTTGTGTTTCCATACAAATTGTGAAATTTTTTGTTCTAGTTCTGTGAAAAATGCCAGTGGTAGTTTGATAGGGATCGCATTGAATCTGTAGATTGCTTTGGGTACTAGAGTCATTTTCACAATGTTGATTCTTCCAATCCAAGAACATGGTATATCTCTCCATCTATTTGTATCATCTTTAATTTCTTTCATCAGTGTCTTATAATTTTCTGCAGACAGGTCTTTTGTCTCCTTACATAGGTTTATTCCTAGATATTTTATTCTTTTTGTTGCAAAGGTAAATGGGAGTGTTATGTTAATTTCACTTTCAGATTTTTCATCATTAGTGTTTAGGAATGCAAGAGATTTCTGTGCATTAATTTTGTATCCTGCTACTTTACCAAATTCATTGATTAGCTCTAGTAGTTTTCTGGGAGCATCTTTAGGATTCTCTATGTATAGTTTCATGTCATCTGCAAACAGTGACAGCTTTACTTCTTCTTTTCCGATTTGGATTCCTTTTATTTCTTTTTCTTCTCTGCTTGCTGTGGCTCAAACTTCCAAAACTGTGTTGAATAATAGTGGTGAGAATGAGCAACCTTGTCTTGTTCCTGATCTTAGTGGAAATGGTTTCAGTTTTTCACCATTTGGGACGATATTGGCTGTGGGTTTGTCATATATGGCCTTTATTATGTCGAGGAAAGTTCCCTCTATGCCTACCTTCTGCAGGGTTTTTTATCATAAATTGGTGTTGAATTTTGTTGAAAGCTTTCTCTGCATCTATTGAGATGATCATATGGTTTTTCTCCTTCAGTTTGTTAATTGGTGTATTATGTTGATTGATTTGCGTATATTGAAGAATCCTTGCATTCCTGGAATAAACACCACTTGATCCTGTTGTATAATCCTTTTAATGTGCTGTTCGACTCTGTTTGCTAGTATTTTGTTGAGGATTTTTGCATCTATGTTCATCAGTGATATTGGCCTGTAGTTTTCTTTCTTTGTGACATCTTGGTCTGGTTTTGGTATCAGGGTGATGGTGGCCTCGTAGAATGAGCTTGGGAGTGTTCCTCCCTCTGCTATATTTTGGAAGAGTTTGAGAAGGATAGGTGTTAGCTCTTTTCTAAATGTTTGAGAGAATTCACCTATGAAGCCACCTGGTCCTGGGCTTTTGTTTGTTGCAAGATTTTTAATCACAGTTTCAATTTCAGTGCTTGTGATTGGTCTGTTTTTATTTTCTATTTCTTCCTGGTTCAGTCTCAGCAGGTTGTGCATTTCTAAGAATTTGTCCATTTCTTCGTGGTTGTCCATTTTATTGGCATAGAGTTGCTTGTAATAGTCTCACATGATCCTTTGTATTTCTGCAGTGTCAGTTGTTACTTCTCCTTTTTCATTTCTAATTCTATTCATTTGAGTCCTCTCCCTTTTTTTCTTGAGTCTGGCTAATGGTTTATCAATTTTGTTTATCTTCTCAAAGAACCAGCTTTTAGTTTTATTGATGTTTGCTATCATTTGCTTCTTTTTCATTTATTTCTGATGTGATCTTTATGATTTCTTACCTTCTGCTAACATAGGGGTTTTTTGTTTGCTTGTTTGTTTGTTTGTTTGTTTTTTGCGGTACACGGGCCTCTCACTATTGTGGCCTCTCCCGCTGCGGAGCACAGGCTCCGGACGCGCAGGCTCAGCGGCCATGACTCACGGGCCCAGCTGCTCTGCGGCATGTGGGATCTTCCCGGACCAGGGCACGAACCCGTGTACCCTGCATCAACAGGCGGACTCTCAGCCACCACGCCACCAGGGAAGCCGAATTGGGGTTTTTTTGTTCTTCTTTCTCTAAGTGCTTTAGGTGCAAGTTTAAGTTGTTTATTTGACATGTTTCCTGTTTCTTAAGGTAGGATTGTATTGCTATAAACTTCCCTCTGAGAACTGCTTTTGCTGCATCCTATAGGTTTGGGGTCGTCGTGTCTCCATTGTCATTTGTTTCTTGGTATTTTTTGATTTCCTCTTTGGTTTCTTCAGTGATCAGTTCGTTATTAAGTAATGTATTGTTTAGCCTCCATGTGTTTGTTTTTTTACAGATCTTTTCCTGTAATTGATATCTAGTCTCATAGCATTGTGGTTGGAAAAGATACTTGATACGATTTCAATTTTCTTAAATTTACCAAGGTTTGATTTGTGACCAAAGATATGCTCTATCCCGGAGAATGTTCCATGAACAGTTGAGAAAAATGTGTATTCTGTTGTTTTAGGATGGAATGTCCTATAATTATCAATTAAGTCCATCTTGTTTAATGTATCATCTAAAGCTTGTGTTTCCTTTTATATTTTCATTTTGCATGATCTGTCCATTGGTGAAAGTGGGGTGTTAAAGTCCCCTACTATGATTGTGTTACTGTCGCTTTCCCCTTTTATGGCTGTTAGTATTTGCCTTATGTATTGAGGTGCTCCTATGTTGGGTGCATGAATATTTACAATTGTTATATCTTCTTCTTGGATTGATCCCTTGATCATTATGTAGTGTCCTTCTTTGTCTCTTGTAATAGTCTTTGTTTTAAAGTGTGTTTTGTCTGATATGAGAATTGCTACTCCAGCTTTCTTTTGATTTCCATTTGCATGGAATATCTTTATCCATCTCCTCACTTCAGTCTGTATGTGTCCCTAGGTCTGAAGTGTGTCTCTTGTAGAGAGCATATATACGGGTCTTGTTTTGTATCCATTCAGCCAGTCTGTGTCTTTTAGTGGGAGCATTTAATCCATTTGCATTTAAGGTAATTATCGATACGTATGTTTGTATTCCCATTTTCTTAATTGTTTTGGGTTTGTTATTGTAGGTCTTTTCCTTTTCTTTTGTTTCCTGCCTAGAGAAGTTCCTTTAGCATTTGGTGTAAAGCTGGTTTGGTGGTGCTAAACTGTCCCAGCTTTTGCTTGTCTGTAAAGGTTTTAATTTCTTCATCAAATCTGAATGAGCTCCTTGCTGAGTAGAGTAATCTTGGTTGTAGGTTTTTCTCCTTCCTCACTTTAAATATGTCCTGCCAGTCCCTTCTGGCTTGCAGAGTTTCTGCTGAAAGATCAGCTGTTAACCTTATGGGGATTCCCTTGTGTGTTGTTTTTCCCTTGTTGCTTTTAATATTTTTTCTTTGTATTTAATTTTTGATAGTTGGATTAATATGTATCTTGGCGTGTTTCTCCTTGGATTTATCCTGTATTGGACTCTTGTGCTTCCTGGACTTGATTAACTATTTCCTTTCCCGTATTAGGGAAGTTTTCAACTATAATCTCTTCAAATATTTTCTCAGTGTCTTTCTTTTTCTCTTCTTCTTCTAGGACCCCTATAATTCAAATGTTGGTGTGTTTAATGTTGTCCCAGAGGTCTCTGAGACTGTCCTCAGTTCTTTTCATTCCTTTTTCTTTAGTCTGCTCTGCAGTAGTTATTTCCACTATTTTATCTTCCAGGTCACTTATCCATTCTTCTGCCTCAGTTATTCTGCTATTGATCCCTTCTAGAGTACTTTTAATTTCATTTATTGGTTGTTCATCGTTGCTTGTTTCCTCTTTAGTTCTTCTAGGTCCTTGTTAAATGTTTCTTGCATTTTCTCTATTCTATTTCCAAGATTTTGGATCATCTTTACTATCGTTATTCTGAATTCTTTTTCAGGTAGACTGCCTATTTCCTCTTCATTTGTTAGGTCTGGTGGATTTTTACCTTGCTCCTTCATCTGCTGTGTGTTTTTCTGTCTTCTCATTTTGCTTATCTTACTATGTTTGGGGTCTTCTTTTCACAGGCTGCAGGTTCATTGGTCCCGTTGTTTTTGGTGTCTGTCCCCAGTGGCTAAGGTTGGTTCAGTGGGTTGTGTAGGCTTCCTGGTGGAGGGGACTAGTGCCTGTGTTCTGGTGGATGAGGCTGGATCTTGTCTTTCTGGTGGGCAGGTCCATGTCTGGTGGTGTGTTTTGGGGTGTCTGTGGCCTTATTATGATTTTAGGCAGCCTCTCTGCTAATAGGTGGGGTTGTGTTCCTGTCTTGCTAGTTGCTTGGCATAGGGTGTCCAGCACTGTAGCGTGCTGGTCATTGAGTGAAGCTGGGTGTTGGTGTGGAGATGATCTCTGGGAGATTTTCACTGTTTGATGTTACGTGGCGATGGGAGGTCTCTTGTGGACCAGTGTCCTGAACTTGGCTCTCCCACCTCAGAGTCACAGCCCTAACACCTGGCTGGAGCGCCAAGAGCCCGTCATCCACATGGCTCAGAATTAAAGGGAGAAAAAATAGAAAGAAAGTAAGAGGATAAAATAAAATAAAGTTAAAATAAAAATAAAATAAAATAAAGTTAAAATAAAAAATAATTATTAAGAAAAATAATTTTAAAAGTAAAAAAAAAAAAGGACGGACAGAACCCTAGAAGAAATGGTGAAAGCAAAGCTATACAGACAAAATCTCACACAGAAGCATACACATACACACTCACAAAAAGACGAAAAGGGGAAAAAATAATATATGTTGCTCCCAGAGTCCACCTCCTCAATTTGGGATGATTCGTTGTCTATTCAGGTATTCCCCAGATGCAGGGTACCTCAAGTTGATTGTGGAGATTTAATCCGCTGCTCCTGAGGCTGCTGGGAGAAATTTCCCTTTCTCTTCTTTGTTCGCACAGCTCCCGGGGCTCAGCTTTGGATTTGGCCCTGCCTCTGTGTGTAGGTCGCCTGAGAGTGTGTGTTCTTTGCCCAGACAGGACGGGGTTAAAGGAGCCGCTGATTCGGGGGTCTGGCTCACTCAGGCCGGGAGGAGGGAGGGGCACGGAGTGCGGGGCGAGCCTGCGGCGGCAGAGGCCAGCGTGACATTGCACCAGACTTCGGCGCGCCGTGCGTTCTCCCGGGGAAGTTCACCCTGGATCACGGGACCCTGGCAGTGGCGGGCTGCACAGGCTCCCGGGAGGGGAGGTGTGGAGAGTGACCTGTGCTCACACACAGGCTTCTTGGTGGCCGCAGCAGCAGCCTTAGCGACTCGTGCGCCTCTCTGTGGTCCATGCTGATAACCGCGGCTCGCACCCATCTCTTGAACTTCTTTAAGCAGCGCTCTTAATCCCCTCTCCTTGCTCACCAGGAAACAAAGAGGGAAGAAAAAGTCTCTTGCCTCTTCAGCAGGTCCAGACTTTTTCCCGGACTCCCTCCCAGCTAGCCGTGGTGCACTAACCCCCTGCAGGCTGTGTTCATGCCGCCAACCCCAGTCCTCCCCCTGGGATCCGACCTCCAAAGCCCGAGCCTCAGCTCCCAGCCCCCGCCCGCCCCGGCGGGTGAGCAGACAAGCCTCTCAGACTGGTGAGTGCCGGTCGGCACCGATCGTCTGTGCGGGAATCTCTCCACTTTGCCCTCCGCACCCCTGTTGTTGCGCTCCCCTCCGTGGTTCCGAAGGAACCTTACTCCCCGCCACCCACGTCTCTGCCAGTGAAGGGGCTTCCTAGTGTGTGGAAACTTCTCCTCCTTCACAGCTGCCTCCCACCGGTGCAGGTCCGGTCCTTATTCTTTTGTCTCTGTTTTTTCTTTTGCCCTCCCCAGGTATGTGGGGAGTTTCTTGCCTTTTGGGAGGTCTGAGGTCTTCTGCCAGCGTTCAGTAGGTATTCTGTAGTTGTTGTTCCACGTGTAGATGTATTTCTGGTGTATCTGTGGGGAGGAAGGTGATCTCCGCGTCTTACTCTTCCGCCGTCTTCTCAAATCTATTAACTTGATTTTTGATCATTGACTGAAATGACAAAATTTTTTAAAAAATTGAAGAGAGTTCTCTTATTTGAGGGGAATAGAATATATTTGGAAAACCAAGCTGTTTATGCCAGAGTAATTCTTAAAGAAAATCTAAATCTGATTTAGGTTTCTCAGACTCCATGGAAATGAGCTTTTCATACATGCCAGGAAATTTATTCATGTGTTCTGTGGGAATGTCCCTATTTTAAAGATGAAGAAACTGAGGGTCAGAGAAAAAATATTGCATAGCCAGCAAGGAGTGCAGTAGGACTTTGGATCCAATTTTGTGTTAGTATTAGCAGGTACTCTTTCTACTCTGAATCCTTTCATAGCTGTTCCAGCCATGAAAAGATAGGCAAATCAATAGAGAGGTATCACAGCAGGGAAATTAATTTCCAGTTGCCTTAGTCATTGCTGTCAGACACCAAAGCCCCGACATGGATTAGCAGCCTGTCCACTTCCTCCTCTGAGAGGAACCACGAGTCATGCTCCTGTGTGACCAGGGTGGCACCCCTAGAGCCTCTGCCAGTCCCGCCATCAGACAGGACGTGTCTGGGAAGAATTTGCAGCCGACTACTCTACCATTCAGGTCCCCATCTGTGTCAACTGAGTAATTTATGGATGCACTTTTTCCTGTATTGCAAAGGAGATGCACAGGACCTTTGGAAATAATTCAGTCTCTTTCAAGGGAACACATTTGGGGAAATTATTGTTAATGCATCTGAGTAAGAGGTGCTCAACCCCGACAAATATTTCATGCAATTATAGTAAAGATGAGACAGTGACAACCAGTGACCATCAGTCATTCCCCAGATCAATAATAACCATGGAACATGCAATCAAACCTAATCAGCACCCGGTGATTAAAGAACAGGGCCTCTCTTCTTTGCTTTCAGGGTCATAGTCTCTTGAAAGAATTGGCATGGAGTCCTCCAGACAGCACACAATACAGAAACAAACATCAATAGGGGCTTTAGAATCTAGCAGATCTGGGTCAGAGTCCACAAACACTGCTTCTCAATCTTGGACAAAATTATATGATAATAATAACACTCACTGCACACTTTTTGGGGGTGTCAAACAGCATGCTAAGTATTTCATCTGTATTATTTAATTTTATAATGTATGTGTGAGGTGTGCACCAGTAGACTCCCTCTAAAGTGAGGAAACTGAGACTCAGAGGGATGGGATAGCTTGCTCAGAGCCACACTGACAGCAAGTGACAGAGCTGTGACTCAGATCCAGTCCTGTAGACCAAAGCTTCAAACTGGCCCCTCATTAAAATCACCTGGGAGCTTTTTAAAGTAACCAGTGCCTGGGCCCACCCACCCCATAACACCTGAATCATCATCTTTGAGTCTGAGGACTAGGCATGTATTATTTTAAGTAAACATTTTAATAAATTATAGCAGACATACAGAAAAGGGAACAAATGGAGTGTAGCACAGTGTATTTTCACTAAGTAAACATCCCCATGTGTGCAGAACAAACCCAGCCTCCTTCACACACCCCCCCCCCCAAGAAGCCCCTTTGTGCCCTTTTCCAGTCACTACCACCTGTTCTGCCCAAGGATAGTCATCATGACTTAAAACAGCAGACATTCCCTTTTTCTGTTTTTGAACTTTATATAAATGGAGACATACAGTTGACATACTTCTGTGTCTAATTTCCCATTACATTTGTGAGATTCACTGATGTGTGTTGAAGGATGGTAGTGGTTTGTCCATTTTTGTTGCCGTAGAGTATTGCATTATGTGAATATACCACAATGCATTTAGTCAGTTTGCTGTGGTTGGGTATCTTTCCCATTCTTGGGTATTACAAGAATGTTAATTCTTTAGGTTAGCAAAAGTGCATGCCTTTCTGTTGAGTATCTCCCTAGAAGTGGAACTGCTGGGTCGTAAAGTGTGCATATGTTCAGCTCTAGGAGATCCAGGCATTTTTTACAAGTTCCTGGGTGATTCTGATGCACAGTGAGGGTTGAGAAACCATGCATAACCCTATGTCATTTCCCTTATTTAGAATTTATTGTTGTTGCTTTCTGGAACAATATAATAAGGTCATAATAAAGTTCTAGATAGAATAATTTACCATGTTACTAAAGACAGCCTCTCTTCCTCCCTCCAATCCTCCATCCCATTCCCCTGATCCAAGGCATTCTAACTTTTTAATGTCTAAACCTCAAAGGCTGACTGGTCCTGGAAGAGGAAAGAGCCTGAATACTTGTGCCTCTTATGCTTGAAAATGGGAAGATTTTTGTAATTGCAGAGAAGAGAATAAGCTAACATAATTTTTGGCACTAAATCTTTTAGTTGCTGAAGACGCATGAAAGGAACTGATGGCGTTAAGAGAAATAATAAGCACACAGAATGCATAGTATAGAGTCTGGCACTCAAGAAACTGTCCTGTTATTGTGATTATGATTATTGCCATTATCAGTAGCAGCAATGGCAAAGAAGTAAAAATACGCCAGGGCTGTGGCTTCTTCATGAAACAGATCTGTTCAGTCATTTAAGAATACTCACAATGTGTCTCATGGGCCAGACTCTGTATATGGCACAATGAGCCCAGGGAGGAACAAGCCACGCTGTCTTGAAGACACTCACTGCATCTCTGAGCTTGTCCTGTCCCCGCTTGTTCATTGTGGCAAATGGGGCGCACTTAAAGAGGGCGATGTCTCAGAGGAAGCCCATCCCTGCTGGTCCAGGAACAGAGGACAGCAGATAGATACCTGCTGAGGATGGGCCAAGAGCTTTATTTCATGCATGGAGGAATCTGTACACAGAGACTTCCTTTCCGTAAACGGTATGCTTTATTTAGTCAGAGTGGTTTCAGTCTCAAATAGGAGAGAATAACAATTTGGCTCAGGAGGAAAAGGGTGGGAGATCTTTGGTTGAAAGGTTACGCGTGCACAGGAGCTTAGGGAAAACTGCACCTCTGGACTTCAGGCAGGGGCATGTGGGCAGCTCCAAAGATGGATGGGATCATCTGTTTTGGTCTCTTTGATCTATTTGCTTTTAGCTCTGTCTGTCTGCCTTTATCTTTTTCTCTCTGTCTTTCTCATAGGCTCTTTCCTTTCTCTCCATTTCACATGTCCTCTTCATCTCTCTGCCTCTGCTGTTTTCCTCTGTCTCTCTTCTAGACTCCTCTGCTTAACTCAGTTTCTGTTCTCCAGAACTTCAGCTTGCACAGGTCTTTGGCTTGCTGTGGACCTTAAATCAGTCTCAACTTAGCCTCAGGGTCTCTGGGCTTCTCTGACCCCTGTTCTATGTGGAATTTCATTCTGTATCTCTTCATTCAAGCTCCCAAGATGATTTTACTGGCTCACTTAATCTTCTGGGGCTAGCCACTTGAATCGCAGGGTGATCATCAGTGTATGGAAGGGTGTCCCCCGAGTTCGGGCCTGACTCTGATACAGTCTTCTGTGGCTAGGAGAAGACGGCCACCTGATCTGATGCTCAAACCATTCAGCTGCAAGATGGGCAGTTCCCTTAAGAGAATGTGTTGAGTGCAACAGGCAATGAAAGTTGGTAAGAAACCTCTTAAAAGCTGCAGAGTCCTAACATCTGAGATTTGCTTGGTGGTTGATCAGAGGCTCCTGGGGGCCAGAAGTATTGTGTTCTTCTCTCTGAAGTTCCTAAGGCTTAATAGTATTTTTGGACTAAATTAATTCACTTCTCTATACCCTAGCTCTTAGGTGGCTTTTCTTCATGTCCTAAGACTTGGGGTTTTGCTCCTTCATTTACTCATCGATTCAACAGATATTTACAGAGCATCTACTTTGTGTCAGACACTGTTTTCTACACTTGAGACTTAACGATGAATAAAATGGGCAAGAAACTGCCTTTGTGGGGCATACATCTTAACTGCAGCCTCATGAGACCCTAAACCAGAAAAGTCCATCCAAGTTCCTCCCCAAATTCTGACCCACAGAGACTGTGAGATAGTAAATATTTACTGTGACTTTAAGCCTCTGAGTTTTGCACAATTTGTTGCACCGCAACAGACAATTACCCCTGGTAGCCAGTCAGTCCAGAACGGAGTGAGCTGTGGGGGATGCTGGAGACGAGGTCAGAGTGGAAAAGCACATTAATGTCACAGAAGACTTTGTTGCTTATGATAAAGAATGTGAATTTTCTGAATTTGATGGAAAACCATTGGAGGATTTTGATTGTGGGAGTAGTATTAGGTTTTAAAGAGATCATCTGGGCAGCTATGTGGAGAGCAGACCATAAGGGGACAAGGGTGAAGGCAGGAGGACCTGTTAGGAGGCTACTGTGTTTGTCCAGGTAAACCAGGATAATGGCATAGACTCTTCAGCTCTACTTTGAAAGGTAGAATCAATGGGCTTTTCGGGTGGGTTGGATGCGAGAAAGTGAAAAGTCAATGAATTCTAGGTTTGGACATCAGCAACTGGGAAGAGAGAGGTGCCATTTATGGAGACGAGGATCATGGTGGGAGAATGCAACAGTTAGATGCCAACAAGAGGAAGAGAAGCCAACCATGAAGACTGAGAAGGAATGGCCAGGGAGACAGGAGGAAAATCGGGAGAGTGGGAGAGTGAAGAGTCTTGGAAGTCACAGGCAGAAGATACTTAAAGAAGCAGGGAGTGAACAACTGGACCAAATTCTGCTGAGTGTTTTCATAAGATGAACTCTGAGAACTGATGGCTGAATTTGGCATGATGGAGATTGTTGCTAACCTTGGGGATGAAAACACAACTGTGCAGAAGTGCTTATGAATTCATCAGCCCCAAGTCTGTTTTGCTAGTCTTCCTCTTTCTTGTGCTGTGATAGAATCAATGCGGCAGTACTATTTGTCCCTCGTCTGTCAGGTTTACACAGTGGTCTTCATTTTGTGATTCTCTGCACACTGACCCATGAACGCCTGAATTTTCACCTTTGGATAGTTGGCTAGAACCAATCCTGCATTTGAAAGTTGAGAGTCCTAAGTATGTATTGGAAGGAAGAGCTGGAGATGAGGAGGCCAGGTGTGGCAGGGATGCGGTAGTGAACCCTTGAGTCAATGATATGGGCCCCAAGGAACCCCTGAAAGTTGTCCCGCAGGTATTTGCCAATCTGCCGGTCAGCAGAACAGAGAGCAGTGGAGGTGAGAATAAGAGGTATGAACTGTACTCAGGAGGCTAAGTGGGATTTGAATTATTACTAAGGATGAAGAAAAGTTTTTGCTGAATTTTAAGGATCTATAAAAGTCCAGGAAAGGGAATAGGGATGGTGTTGTCAGAGGATTTGTTTAGTGAAGTGAAGAATTACAGATTTAAGAATCTCCCTTCTTTCTGAACTGGAAAATTAGAAAGACCTATCGTCAATACTTTGTCTCAGTTTCCCCACCTGGAAGCAGGGACTGCCCCAACACCTGATACTTGATCATAGGCTTCTCTCAGAGGCCCAGAGAGCTCCTGCCTCCTGCATCAGCGAACAGCCATTCACTCCCAGAGAGAGCAGCTGTTTGTGCAGGTGAACAAAACAAACCTGGGAAGGAGGTGAAGTCTGTCTCTTCCTCCTCTGCAACACTAAAGCTTTTGCATCTCTCCTTCAGCACTTTGAAATAAGATCATTCATGAAAGGTGCTGGCACTTAGAAGGTGCCCAGCCAAAGGCACTTACCATTATTGGCATTGTTTGTATTATATTCTAGGTTTCAGTGTATACAATTTATCTCCCTATCTGGCTGGCAGCACCTTGAAGGGAGGTGCTTTATGTTCACCTTTTATTCCCAGCGTCTGGTGCAGTCTCTGTCACATGCTAGGTACACAGATTAATGCTGAATTTAAATTTGAACTCACCGATTCTCTGTGTGCCTTTACAGTTTGGCACCACACCAAAAAGCCCACTGCCCTTAATTTATTTCTGACTTCCCAGGGGATGCTAAAGCATTGTGATTACTCACTCATCCATCCATTCATTCATCTGATGGATATATATAAGTTGGTCGTACCAGACATTGTACCCAGATGAAATCAGACAGACAGAGGTCCCGTCCTCTCAGAGTTTACAGTTTAATGTCATAGTTCCCCCCTCACATTCCCTGGGGGAACTTTTAAAAAATATAACTCCCAGGACCACACTTGCATCCTATTGATTAATACATATTCAGAACAGGGTCTGAGGATTGCCATTTCCATAACTCCTTTGTGGTCGTGGGACTGCCTCTTCATAATGGAGAGTTATGACGGAAGGCGTATGTATATTATTCCTGATTCTACAACTTAGTTTGCGACTTTGGAAAAGTCTCAGCCTATTTAACATTCACTTTCTCCACCTGCAAAGTGAAAACAAATGTCTCTCCTGCCTACCTCTAATGGCCGATGAGGAGAGAACATGAGATAATCAATAGCAGTGTTGTCTTGGTATGTTTTACATTTCTATACACAAACCACAAATTATTGTTATTAGTCATTAGCCAGTGTTTGAGACTTACATGTAATGTAGCTGGTCCTTGCTTACTAATTTAAAAATGCATTACTGGGGCACCTACCATGTATAAGAAAGATCTTTTATCTTCCTTGAACTCTTAATAGGAGTTCACTAAATTGGCTGTAAAATTAGTGGTTGATGACATTTTAATATACTGCCTTTCCAAGTACATTGCATTTAACATCTTGAAGAAAATCATAAAATAATACAATTGATAACAATAATTGTAATCATTTTATTGAAATTTTACAGTGTACCAAGTTGCTCAGCACTTTACTAAGAGCTGAAAAGGACTTTTGGAACTGTCTACCACAGACCACAAATTAACATGTATTTGATCATCTTTTAACCTTAATAGTGTTTTAAAAGGCAGTGTAACTAGGCATAAGACACATTTAATAGAAATATAAAAATCATAATTCCTACTGTTTTACAGAAGATTCATAGCACACACTGCTGCTTGAGACCCAGGCTTAAGCTCAGTCCTCCCATTACACAGATTAAGTCTTACGCTCAGAGAGGTTATATGGCTTACGTAGGACCATGTGGGTCTGTCTGAGTGCTCTGGCTTTTTCTCAGAATCGCTTCTTCATTTTAGCAGTCATCAGATCCTCTGGTTCAGTCAATTAACCTGGTGCTTCGGTCTGCAACTCAGTTACCACCACAGGCTGAGCAAAATCTCTTCCTTCATAGCCATTACCTGCCATGACAGCCCTTGCTGTCTCTCTAGAGGCTCTGTCAAGCCCTATATCTTGCACATGTTCCCTCCCCTGCTCCTGCGAACATCACAGAGAAATGTTCCATCAGGCGTCAACTCTCATGATCTCCTTCTCACCTCATTAGCCACTTGGTACCCATTGTCTGGAAGATGGGTTTCTGGCACAGCAATTTAAGCAGCCAATTTAATTGGAAGATTAGAAAAGACCTGGTGTCTGGGCCATCATTTGAGAGTGGGCTGAGCAGTAGCATATTAAAGCATATTAAAGCATATTCCCTGCTCCCAATTCTTGCATATTTTCCATTGTTCCAAACTCTAGAAATTCCAAATTGTTTTTGCACCACTGTTTTCTTCATTTGTTCACATCTCTGCCTAAATAGAAACTCAAGAAATTCCAAATTGTTTTCGCACCACTGTTTTCTTCATTTGTTCAAACCTCTGCCTAAATATCACGTCTGCAGAGAGGTCTTCCTGTCTGTCCTATCTAACGTGGCCCTCCATTGCTTTCTGCCACTCTGATATATGATGGTGGATTGATTCTTGGCCTCGAATCTTACAGTAAAGAGATTGAAGCAGACACACTGGAAAGTGGCCCCAAGATCCCACCTCCTAAGCTTCACAAAGTTTGTGTAATTCCCTCCTGTTAAGTGTGGGCAGGACCTGTGACATGCTTCTAAACAGTAGAAAATGGCAAAGATGATGGGATGCATGTACAGTTTGAATGTGATGACGTGGTTATATTACATCATATAGACTCCATCTTGCCAGCAGACTTGTTCTGTCTTCATTGCTGGCACAGCAGCAGCAAGCTGCCATGAAGTAAGCAAATGCCCTGTTGGAGGAGTCCATTTGGCAAGGGACTGTGGGCAACATCTAGGAGCTGAAGTTCTTAGACCTAGAGCCACAAGGAAGTGGATGGGGCCAACTACCTAAGAGAGCTTAGAAGTAGATCTATAGCCATTTGAGCCTCCAGATAAGAACTGAGCCTTGGCCAACACCTTAATTACAGCCTTGCAGAGAACACAGATAAGCCTTGCCCAGGCACTTGACCCACAGAAACTATGAGATAATAAATATGTTTTTGTCTAAGCTGTGGTTTGTGGCAATTTGTTACAAAGCATAGAAAACTAATATGGCATATTTCCCCACTCCTTTACCTTGGGTTTGGCTGTGGAACTTGCTTTGGCCCGTGGAATATGGCAGAATATCAGTGTGTTGGTTCTGTGCGTGGGCATTAAGATGCCTCCTGTGCTTCTACTTCTGTCTTGAATTCTTGTCATCATCATCAGAAGCATGTGCCTAGGCGAGCCCATGGGTTCCAGAAAGAGAATGAGAATCTTGGGGAATAAATAGCCTAGATTGGCCCTTCCCCAGTTGGTCTGCCAATGTGTAAGAAGCACATGCTATTACTGTTGTCAGCCACTGAGTTTGGGTCAAAATGATTCAATGGGTAACTGGGCCCAAGTCTTCTGATTCTTAGTGTGGTGAATTTTCAGTAAAAATCAACCCAAACTAAATACTAATAATTATATTGGCATAATACTTCAGGTCTGAGGTTTTAATCTGAGGTTATAGATGGAAGTTATCTATAACGTGAGTTCTTTAAAGCACTTGAAATTATATACTAAATTTTATGTTCGGGGCATTTTGTGGGAGAGACAGTCTATAATAGCCTGTCATATTTTAAACGAGATCTGTAACACCTCATCTGTTTAAGAACCACCAATACCAATAGAAATGACTTTCTTCCTTGTTAAATCCGGGGGATAGTGTTGTTCACTTAAGAAATACAATTCCCAGCCCCAATTCATTTCTCTTAATTATTTGTCTTAAAATTTTAATGGATTGGTTCTTGGTGGCTTTCAGACAAGTTACTGTTTCTTTATACCCATGCATTTTCTTTATCAGTTAAAAAATATCAGTATTTCCCTAAGGAGAGTAATTCTAATAAAGATGTTTTTAAAAATCCCAACACCAAGACCTGATAAGAATGCTAATTCCGTAAAGTTATTTCAGTTTTATGTGTCTGAAAGTTATTACTTTCATTTATGCGAGTGTGACATATGGATGGGAAGCATGGTGTTTTCAACTGGCAGGAAGCAAATACCAGGGGACCCAAGAGAGCATGGGGTTCAAATCCCCGCTTGTATTTCCTGACTTTATTTTATTTTATTCTAATTAATTAATTTATTTTTGGCTGCGTTGGGTCTTCGTTGCTGCGTGCGGCCTTTCTCTAGTTGCAGAGAGCGGGGGCTACTCTTTGTTGCGGTGTGCGGGCTTCTCATTGCAGTGGCTTCTCTTGTTGCGGAGCACAGGCTCTAGGTGCACGGGCTCAGTAGTTGTGGCACGTGGACTCTAGAGCGCAGGTTCAGTAGTTGTGGCGCGCGGGCTTAGTTGCTCTGCAGCATGTGGGATCTTCCCAGACCAGGGCTCGAACCTGTGTCCCCTGCATTGGCAGGCAGATTCTTAACCACTGTGCCACCAGAGAAGCCCCCATTTTCTGACTTGATAGCCTTGCAAAAGTCACTCCATCTCTGCACTTTAGTTTTCTTAGTTTCTAGTTTTGGACAAACATCTAAATTCACAGGGTTGCCCTGAGAATTAAATGAAATAATACATGGAAACGTGCTTGGCACATAGCAAGTTCTCAATAAATTATGAAAATTCAAATATATCACACTTCCTGCAGTTTCTGCTCAACTTGGAACTCTTCAAAGTGGGAAGAGCCACTTATTTGTCTCGAAGTGATCATCAGGGAAGTAGAAATGGGTTGTTTGTTGATTGTTCAGTCATGCTCCTCCCTTTGGGAGACAGGGGCGATGTAAATATTAGTATTATTATATTATCGATCTGGTACTGTGACTTTGTAGTGTAATTAGCTATTGTGGTAAATGCATTGAAGAAAGAAGGATCCAGGATGGTTTAACAATAATAGTAGCAATTAGCATTTTTCTTGTTTTTTTAAGGACGTAGAGTTTATGAGGCATTTTGAGAATTTCCAAATATTAAAGGGACTTAAAGATAATCGATACACTTTTCTCCACTCTCATTGCCACCACCCTAGTCTCAGCCATCAATCCATCTCTTAAAGTACACATGTAAAATAAATAAGCAGCAAGGTTCTATTGTACATTGCAGGGAAATATAGCCATTATTTTGTAATAACTTTAAATGGAGTATACTCTATAAAAATATTGAATCATGTTGTACACCTATAACTAATATAATATTGTAAATCAACTGTATATCAATAAAAAACAAGAAGATTGTTCCAACAGCTCCTAACTGGTCTCCCTCCCTCTAGTCTTGCTCTCTTTTAATTCATTCTGTACTCTGAAACCAGAATGATCTTTTTAAATTACAAATCAGATTACGTTCTCTGTGAAGTTCTTTGGTGGCTCTTCAGTGACTTTAGGATGAGGCCAGACTTTGTAATGATGTGTCCAAAGATTTCTGGGCTGGCCCTAGCCTCCTCAGTCACCATACTGTGCCCCATTCTCTGTACTTGCCAGATTAAATTTTATTTCATTCTTCCAACCATTCACAATTCTATCCAGTGTTGCTGGTCGAGGGAGTTTGGTCCATTGCGTACCTCTATCCCATGCTGCCTGGCTTGGAAGCCAGAATAAATTGGCACAGGCTATTGGCATATCAACATTTTAACTGTTGATGCTGTAGGAGAACATGGCTTTGGTCCACTAGCCAAGGGAGCTTCTACCCCTTCATCCCTCAATCTTATAGACTTACCTGCTCCCATCCCTGGTAGAGCAAACAACTGCATGCCTTCAGCAATGGGCAGTTGTCCCACTGAAAATTAGGGCATGGAGGAGCAGAGCAGAAAGTCTTCGGCATGCTAAAGTTTTCTTGGATAGGACACAAGAAGCACAAGTCATAAAAGAATAAATCCTAAGCTGGATTTTATGTAGACTGCTGCTCTTCAAAGAGCACCATTGAAAAAGAAAAGGTGAACCACAGACAAAAGACAATAGTTGCAAACATATATCTGATAAAGGACTTGTATCTAGAGGTTTTAAAGAACTCTCAAAATGCATTAATAAGAAAATAAACCAATTAAAAATGGGCAAAAAAATTGAACAGACATTTCGTCAAAGAAGAAATGTGGTAACAAAAAACCAGTGAAAAGAAGCTCAACATCATGAGTTACTAAAGAAATACAAATTAAAGCCACAATGAAATATCACTGCGCAACTATTAAAATGGGGAGAAGATGGGGAAACTGAGATTCTTCCATTGCTTATGGGAATGTAAAATGGTACAGCCACTTTGGAAAACATTTTGGCAGTTTCTTATAAAGTTAAACATGCAATTATTATATGTATTAGTTTGCTAGGGCAGCCATAGCAAAATACCACAGGTCAGGTAATTCAAACAACGGATATTTACTCTCTCACAGTTCTGGAGGCTGGAAGTCCAAGATAAGGTGTCAGTATGTTTGGTTTCTCCTGAGGCCTCTCTCTTTGGCTTGCAGGTGGCCACCTTCTTGCTGTGTCCTCCCAAGAACTTTCCTCTTTGTGTACACATCCCTGACATATCTTTGTGTATCCAAATTTCCTTTTCTTATAACAACACTGATCAGATTAGATTACCAGGCACCCTAACCATCTTTTTACTTTATTTTTTTTGAATTTTATTTTATTTTTTTATACAGCAGGTTCTTATTAGTTATCCATTTTATATACATTAGTGTATCCATGTCAATCCCAATCTCCCAGTGCATCACACCACCCCACGCTCCACGCCAAGCCACTTTCCCCCCTTGGTGTCCATACGTTTGTTCTCTACATCTGTGTCTCAATTTCTGCCCTGCAAACCGGTTCATCTGTACCATTTTTCTAGGTTCCACGTATATGCGTTAATGTACAATATTTGTTTTTCTCTTTCTGAATTACTTCACTCTGTATGGCAGTCTCTAGATCCGTCCACGTCTCAACAAATGACCCAATTTTGTTCCTTTTTATGGCTGAGTAATATTCCATTGTATATATGTACCACATCTTCTTTATCCATTCCTCTGTCAGTGGGCATTTAGGTTGCTTCCATGTCCTGGCCATCGTAAATAGTGCAGCAATGAACATTGGGGTGCATGTGTCTTTTTCAATTATGGTTTTCTGTGTGTATATGCCCAGCAGTGGGATTGCTGGGTCATATGGTAATTCTAATTTTAGTTTTTTAAGGAACCTCCATACTGTTCTCCATAGTGGCTGTATCAGTTTACATTCCCACCAACAGTGCAAGAGGGTTCCCTTTTCTCCACACCCTCCAGAATTTGTTGTTTGTAGATTTTCTGATGATTCCCATTCTAACTGGTGTGAGGTGATACCTCATTGTACTTTTGATTTGCATTTCTCTAATAATTAGTGATGTTGAGCAGGTTTTCATGTGCTTCTTGGCCATCTGTATGTCTTCTTTGGAGAAATGTCTATTTAGGTGTTCTGCCCATTTTTGGATTGGGTTGTTTACTTTTTAATATTGAGCTGCATGAGCTGTGTATATATTTTGGAGATTAATCTTTTGTCCACTGATTCGTTTGCAAATATTTTCTCCCATTGTGAGGTTGTCTTTTCGACTTGTTTGTAGTTTCCTTTGCTGTGCAAAAGCTTTTAAGTTTCATTAGGTCATTTGTTTATTTTTGTTTTTATTTCCATTACTCTAGGAGGTGGATCAGAAAAGATCTTGCTGTGATTTATGTCAAAGAGTGTTCTTCATATGTTTTCCTCTAAGAGTTTTATAGTGTCCCATCTTACATTTAGGTCTCTAATCCATTTGGAGTTTATTTTTGTGTATGGTGTTAGGGAGTGTTCTAATTTCATTCTTTTACATGTAGCTGTCCAGTATTCCCAGCACCAGTTATTGAAGAGACTGTCTTTTCTCCATTGTATATCCTTGACTCCTTTGTCATAGATTAGTTGACCATAGGTACATGGGTTTATGTCTGGGCTTTCTATCCTGTTCCATTGATCTATATTTCTGTTTTTGTGCCAGTTCCATATTGTCTTGATCACTGTAGCTTTGTAGTATAGTCTGAAGTCAGGAAGTCTGATTCCTCCAGCTCCGTTTTTTTCCCTCAAGACTGCTTTGTCTATTTGGGGTCTTTTGTGTCTCCATACAAATTTTAAGATTTTTTGTTCTAGTTCTGTAAAAAATGCCATTGGTAATTTGATAGGGATTACATTGAATCTGTAGATTGCTTTGAGTAGTATAGTCATTTTCGCAACGTTGATTCTTCCAATCCAAGAACATGGTATATCTTTCCATCTGTTTGTATCATCTTTAATTTCTTTCATCACTGTCTTATAGCTTTGTGCATACAGGTCTTTTGTCTCCCTAGGTAGGTTTATTCCTAGGTATTTTATTCTTTTTGTTGCAGTGGTAAATGGGAGTGTTTCCTTAATTGCTCTTTCAGATTTTTCATCCTTAGTGTATAGGAATGCAAGAAATTTCTGTGCATTAATTTTGTATCCTGCAACTTTACCACATTCATTGATTAGCTCTAGTAGTTTTCTGGTAGCATCTTTAGGATTCTCTATGTATAGTATCATGTCATCTGCAGACAGTGACAGTTTTACTTCTTCTTTTCCGATTTGTATTCCTTTATTTCTCTTTCTTCTCTGGTTACCATGGCTAGGACCTCCAAAACTATGTTGCATAATAGTGGTGAGAGTGGACATCCTTGTCTTGTTCCTGATGTTAGAGGAAATGCTTTCAGTTTTTCACCATTGAGAATGATGTTTGCTGTGGATTTGTTGTCATATATGGCCTTTATTATGTTGAGGTAGGTCCCCTCTGTGCCCACTTTCTGAAGAGCTTTTACCATAAATGCATGTTGAATTTTGTCAAAAGCTTTTTCTGCATCTATTGAGATGATCATATGATTTTTTTTTTTTTTTCGGTACGTGGGCCTCTCACTGTTGTGGCCTCTCCTGTTGCAGAGCACAGGCTCTGGACACGCAGGCTCAGCGGCCATGGCTTACGGGCCCAGCCGCTCCGCAGCACGTGGGATCCTCCCGGACCGGGGCACGAACCCACGTCCCCTGCATCGGCAGGCGGACTCTCAACCACTGCACCACCAGGGACGCCCGATCATATGATTTTAATTCTTCAGTTTGTTAATATGGTGTATCACATTGATTGATTTGCGTAAATTGAAGAATCCTTGCATCCCTGGGATAAATCTCACTTGATCATGGTGTATGATCCTTTTAATGTGTTGTTGGATTCTATTTGCTAGTATTATGTTGAGGATTTTTGCATCTGTATTCATCAGTGATATTGGTGTGTAATTTTCATTTTTTGTAGTATCTTTGTCTGGTTTTGGTATCAGGGTGATGGTGGCCTCATAGAATGAGTTTGGGAGTGTTCCTTCCTCTGCAAGTTTTTGGAAGAGTTTGAGAAGGGTGGGTGTTAGCTCTCCTCTAAATGTTTGGTAGAATTCACCTGTGAAGCCATCTGGTCCTGGACTTCTGTTTGTTGGAAGATTTTTAATCACAGTTTCAATTTCATTACTTGTGATTGGTCTGTTCATATTTTCTGTTTCTTCCTGGTTCAGTCTTGGATGGTTATACCTTTCTAAGAATTTGTCCGTTTCTTCCAGGTTATCCATTTTATTGGCGTAGAGTTGCTTGCAGTAGTCTCTTAGGATGCTTTGTATTTCTGCAGTGTCTGTTGTAACTTCTCCTTTTTATTTCTAATTTTATTGATTTGTGTCCTCTTCCTTTTTTTTCTTGATGAGTCTGGCTAATGGTTTATCAATTTTGTTTATCTTCTCAAAGAAGCAGCTTTTAGTTTTATTGATCTTTGCTATTGTTTTCTTTGTTTCTGTTTCATTTATTTCTGCTCTGATCTTTATGATTTCTTTCCTTCTACTAACTTTGGGTTTTGTTTGTTCTTCTTTCTCTAGTTCCTTTAGGTGTAAGGTTAGATTGTTTATTTGAGATTTTTCTTGTTTCTTGTGGTAGGATTATATTGCTATAAACTTCCCTCTTAGAACTGCTTTTGCTGCATCTCATAGGTTTTGGATCATCATGTTTTCATTTGTCTTTTGTCTCTTGGTATTTTTTGATTTCCTCTTTGATTTCTTCAGTGAACTCTTGGTTATTTAGTGATGTATTATTTAGCCTCCATGTGTTTGTGCTTTTTACATTTTTTTCCCTGTAATTGATTTCTAATCTCATACCATTGTGGTCAGAAAAGATGCTTGATATGATTTCAGTTTTCTTCAATTTACTGAGGCTTGATTTGTGACCCAAGATGTGATCTATTCTGGAGAATGTTCCGTGTGCACTTGAGAAGAAATTGTAATCTGCTGACTTTGGATGGAGTGTCCTATAAATATCGATTAAATCTGCTGCCTTTGGATGGAGTGTCCTATAAATATAAATTAAATCTCTCTGGTATCTTGTGTCATTTAAAGCTTGTGTTTCCTTATTAGTTTTCTGTTTGGATGATCTGTCCGCTGGCATAAGTGAGGTGTTAAAGTCCCCCACTATTTTTGTGTTAGTGTCGATTTCCTCTTTTAGAGCTGTTAGCAGTTGCCTTACGTATTGTGGTGCTCCTATCTTGGGTGTATATATATTTATAATTGTTACATCTTTTTCTTGGATTGATCCCTTGATCATTATGTAATATCCTTGCTTGTCTCTTGTATCATTCTTTATTTTAAAGTCTATTTTATCTGATATGAGTATTGCTACTCCAGCTTTCTTTTGATTTCCATTTGCATGGAATATCTTTTTCCATCCCCTCACTTTCAGTCTGTATGTGTCCCTAGGTCTGAGGTGGGTCCCTTGTAGACAGTATTTATGAGTCTTGTTTTTGTATCCATTCAGCAAGTCTGTGTCTTTTGGTTGGAGCATTTAATCCATTCACATTTAAGGTAATTATCGATATATATGTTCCTATTACCATTTTCTTAATTATTTTGTGTTTGTTTTTGTATGTCCTTTTCTTCTCTTGTATTTCCCACTTAGAGAAGTTCCTTTAGCATTTGTTGTAGAGCTGGTTTGGTGGTGCTGAATTCTCTTAGCTTTTGCTTGTCTGTAAAGCTTTTGATTTCTCCATCGAATCTGAATGAGATCCTTGCTAGGTAGAGTAATCTTGGTTGTAGGTTCTTCCCTTTCATCACTTTAAATATGTCATGCTACTCCCTTCTGGCTTGTAGAGTTTCTGCTGAGAAATTAGCTGTTAACCTATGGGTGTTCCCTTGTATGTTACTTGTCGTTTTTCCCTTGCTGCTTTCAATAATTTTTCTTTGTCTTTAATACTTGCCAGTTTGATTACTGTGTGTCTCAGCATGTTTATCCTTGGATTTATCCTGTATGGGAATCTCTGTCCTTCCTGGTCTTGGGTGGCTATTTCCTTTCCCATGTTAGGGAAGTTTTCGACTATAGTTTCTTCAAATATTTTCTTGGGTAGTTTGTCTCTCTCTTCTCCTTCTGGGACCCCTATGATGCGAGTGTTGTTGTCTTTAATGTTGTCCCAGAGGTCTCTTAGGCTGTCTTCATTTCTTTTCATTCTTTTTTCTTTATTCTGCTCCACAGCAGTGAATTCCACCATTCTGTCTTCCAGGTCACTTATCCGTTCTTCTGCCTTAGTTATTTTACTATTCATTCCCTGTAGTGTATTTTTCATTTCAGTTATTGTATTGTTCATCTCTGTTTGTTTGTTCTTTAATTCTTCTAGGTCTTTGTTAAACGTTTATTGCATCTTCTCGATCTTTGCCTCCATTCTTTTTCCAGGGTCCTGGATCATCTTCACTATCATTATTCTGAATTCATTTTCTGAAAGGTTGCCTATCTCCACTTCATTTAGTTGTTTTTCTGGGGTTTTATCATGTTCCTTCATCTGGTACATAGCCCTCCGCCTTTTCGTCTTGTCTATCTTTCTGTGAATGTGGCTTTTGTTCCCCAGGCTGCAGGATTGTAGTTCTTCTTGCTTCTGCTGTCTACCTTCTGGTGGATGAGGCTATCTAAGAGGCTTGTGCAAGTTTCCTGATGGGAGGGACTGGTGTTGGGTATGGCTGGCTGTTGCTCTGGTGGGCAGAGCTCAGTAAAACTTTAATCTGCCTGAGTGCTGATGGGTGGGGCTGGGTTCCCTCCCTGTTGGTTGTTTGGCCTGAGGCAACCCAACACTGGAGCCAACCTGGGCTCTTTGGTGGGGCTAATGGCAGACTCTGGGATGGCTCACACCAAGGAGTACTTCCCAGAACTTCTGCTGCCAGTGTCCTTGTCCTCATGGTGAGACACAGCCACCCCCCCTGCCTCTGCAGGATACCCTCCGACACTAGCAGGTAGGTCTGGTTCACTCTCCTATGGGGTCTCTGCTCCTTCCCCTGGGTCCTGATGCGCACACTGCTTTGTGTGTGCCCTCCAAGAGTGGAGTCTCTGTTTCCCCCAGTCCTGTCAAAGTCCTGCAATTAAATCCCGCTAGCCTTCAAAGTCTGATTCTCTAGGAATTCCTGCTCCTGTTGCCGAACCCCCAGGTTGAGAAGCCTGACGTGGAGCTCAGAACCTTCACTCCAGTGGGTGGACTTCTGTTGTATAAGTGTTCTCCAGTTTGTGAGTCACCCACTCAGCAGTTATGGGATTTGATTTTATCGTGATTACGCCCCTCCTACCATCTCATTGTGGCTTCTCCTTTGTCTTTGGATGTGGGATATCTTTTTTTGGTGAGTTCCAGTGTCTTCTGACAATGATTGTTCAGCAGTTAGTTGTGATTCCGGTGCTCTTGTAAGAGGGAGTGAGAGCATGTCCTTCTACTCTGCCATCTTGAACCAATTTGTCCCCCCTTTTCCTTTAAAGGACTTATTCCAGATACAGTTGCATCATGAAGTACTGGGGGTTAAGGCTTCACCATATTCATTTTGGGGAGATGCAGTTAAGCCCATAACACTATACAACTCTGTGATTCCCACTTCTAGGTATTTATCCAAGAGAAATGAAAACATGTGACCACACAAAGACACATACGGGAATGATTACAGCAGCTTTACTCATAATCATCCCAAACTGGAAACAACCCAAATGTCCATCAGCTACTGAATGGATAAACATATTGTGATACATCCACAGAATAGACTGTTCCTCAGTGATGAAAGAAAGCAAACTACTGTTATAAGCAACAGCATGAATGAATCTCAGATGCATTATGCGAAGGCAAAGAAGTCAGACAGAAAAAGCTATATACCCTATGATTCCATTGACATTCTGGAAAAGGCAACACTATAGGAACAGAAATCAGATCAGTGGTTGCCTGGCACTGGGGGTTGGGGGAGGGAATGGAATACAGAGGGTCATGAGGGAACTTCTGAGAATAAAGGAAATATCTACTGTATACCTTGATGGCAGTGGTGTTTATAGGATTGATTCTATGTTTGTCAAAACTCGTCAAACCATACACCTAAAAAAGGTGAATTTTACTGAATGTAAATTTTATTTAAATAAATAATACTTAAAAAGAAAAAAGAGGGAAACTGATAAGACCCAAAGAGGCTTATGAGCTCAAAATCTCCCAGGAAGTTATTTATACAATGTTTATTGAGATTCTAAGGAGAAAAATAATTACCCCCCATTAAAACAAAAAAGACGATGATGAGAATCCAGTGATGAAACCACTGCCCATCCATGTCTCCATCCTTATTGGACACAGTCTTGCACAGCTGTGTGATCACTTTGCAGAGAGGAGGGCATGTTGATCTAAGAACTTCTGTGACCTTGGATTTCACTCTTGGGGGAGTCACACACATTCTACTGCTAAGCAGTCTCATTTCTCCAAAGGGGTCATTGGATATTTTGGGGCCTCAGTTTCCCCACTCTTAGGAAGTATACATGTCTTGGGTTTCTCAGAGAGAGATCCAGTGTCTGTTGAAAAAGAAATGACAGTCAGTATTTTTTAGATGCTTACCATATACTGCCCACTCTGCTAACAACTTACATGTGTGATGAGTGCTTGTTTCACTTCCTCAGCAACCCCTGTCTTGTAGATCAAATAGCTGACCCTTACAGATAGGCTAGAGAAGCAGGCACACAGTAGATACCATTGGTGTCCTGCCCATTTTCCGTTGCCCTGACTACTTCAGTGCTCCTGGCCTGATTCCAGCTGCCTGAGATCTTTCTCTCTTGAAACCTACTTTTCGCACATACGCAGCAGGATGGAAACGACCCCACTGCATGATACTCAGCAGGAGTCAGTATATAATTATCCCAGCTCTTTTGCCCCTTGGGTGGGATAACTCTGAAGTCTGCTGTAAACCAGCTTCCTGAATGCCCCAGGGAGTTTACTCCCTCGCTGCTCACACATTATTGGCTGCCTTCCTTTCCCCTGTCTCACTTCCCATTCTTCCCCTGTGTTTATTTCCCCACAAAAATTAACTACCTGCACTCCAATCCTTACCTCTTTGTCTGCATCTAGAGTAACTCAAACTAAGAGCCATGAAAGCACCTTGGAGAGTTACTGCTGCCATGAGCATGAGAACTCGTTCTCAAAGGAGGCTCAGAGACCACATGTAGAATTAAAATAAATTCTCTAAAAAGTAGAGAGAATGTCCTAGAAGGTCAGAAGGAAGAGATTCCATGGAGAATTGCCATGCTGAAGAAAGGCTTTATGGAAGTGTTAAGAATTGAGTTCAGCATTTAATCATGAGTGAAAATTTAGGTGTCTCCTTAGATGCACAGTACAAACATGTGGCTGATTGTCATAGCTGAGGGAATAACACAGCAATGACACTGGTCAAAGAGAACTGGTGTAAGATATAAGCTCAGGCCCAAGATAGACATATTGAATCCACCTGGATGTTTCGTTTCCTTCCACAATACCACCTCTCTAAAAGCCGGTCCTCCTCCTGAAGTGGAAGAAAGCAAATGGATTGTGTGGTCAGCTCATGTGATGACACCTGATAGATGGTTCCAGATCCCTGAACATTTCTGAGCTCCTGGCCCCCAAGCCAGGGCTGGGTGAGCATCAGTATCTGGAAAAGGTAGTGGCCCAGACTCTAGGAACAACTTCATCCTGACTCCAAGAAGATAAGTTGGCATGATGACACCTCAAATATGACTACCTCTGTGCTATCTTTCATGTGTGGGCAATAATATTTATGTCATGGGACTGTCATGAGTAGTAAATGACACAGTGTCTGTAAAGCTCATCATGGTACCTGGCATATAACAATTAATGGGACCCCAATGAGCAAAATGTCTTGGTGCAGAAAAGAGACTGAGTCCTTGGTCTCAATAATGCTAGGCTTGGTTCTTGGAGGAGTGATGTACCTCCAACATCTCCATAAAGTCCCTATAAAGTAGAAACCATGATCTTCAGCCCCCAGGAGCCGGGGAGCTGGTGCATGTAGAGTACCAAAATGATGCTCTCAGTAAGTACCATTAAATCTCAGTCTACAGTCATAGGAGGAGGTGTCAGTCATGAAGAGAAATGGAGCATAGTTTTCTCTGAGTGGTCTATGCCTACCCAAGGCATAACTCCAGAGTGGAGTAGCATTTTACCCTGAAGCTAAGGAGCTTGTATTTCAGGGCTCCTCGAGGCCCAGCGTGGTACCTCAAAGTTCCTGCATGGCCCTTCCAAGGCCCAGAATTCTGTATTCATACTTTGGCTTAGTTTTGTTAAATAGAGCTCCCTCCCCAGCTGAAGAAGCTTCAGTCCCCACTACCAGCTGAGGGCAAGGGTCCTTGATGGGAACATTGTCTGGGCTCATAGCTGGAGTCCAGGTGAAGCTCAAGAGTTAATCCAACCAGAACCTTCTTCCTAGGCTCACTGTGTGTTCTTACAGGTCTTCTCTTCTTTCATCTGTCCTTTCTCTCCTCCTTGCCTCCCTCCTGTAACAGAGTCACAGACTGTCCAAATGTAGAGAGCATCAAGTTTTACCACCTGATCTCTGGAAGAAAGGAAGGAATTTGCTCAGTGGCTGAGTTGAGCTAGAAATTAGGTTTCCTGTCCTCCAGTTTAGAGCCTTTTCTCATACTGCTCCCTCCCTCCCTCCCTTGCTCTCTCCCTTCCTCCCTGCCTTCCTCTTACTTCCTAGAAATAAAGGAGTTTCATCTTTTCTCTAAAAGGAAGTCACTTCATGAAAGTGGCCAACAAGGGACAAAGAACGTCTGATTTTTTTGGTGTCCAGCTCTGGGATGCAATTGTTTTCACTGGCCTTTTGTGCTCTTAGTTTATTAAAAAAAATCAATAGTTTAATATAGGAAAGAAGTTCCCTGGCTATCTCGTTAGAGCTGTTTTACCTTCATTGCAGGGCTCTGGCTCTGCCTGCCTGCCTGCCTGCTAAGAATCCCTAACTCAGATTATTTGGTGCAGCATCAGCCCAGCGTTCTAGAGTTGGTCCACCAGATGCAGGATGATGATCATAGTAACACCAGTGACAGAACTCAGACATGTGTCCAGGGCATTCCCAGAGACATTTCATGTATGGTGACACTCATTTACATAGTCGACACTTAATAAATGTTTAACCAAACTGCTTCAAATAAATAATTACAATATCCACATAGATAGGCTAGACAGCATTATCCTTACAATGGTAAGAGAGGCAGCTATGCAGTGAGGATCTATTGTATTTCCCACTGTTGGTATTAATTGTCTCCTCTTCAGCATACTCACGTGAGGAAACAATTATCCCCACTTTATAGATGAAGAAACTAAAGCTTAGAGAGTTTATGTGACTTGCCAAGAGTGCTGAGGGAAAGCACAACTGGATAATAGCATCTCCCTCATCTTATAAAGCCCATATTTTCTCTGCTTGACCTTAGGTCCTCTTGGAATGTGGGAAAATACAATCCAGAGAGACTTAGTGATGATCTCCTGAACATCCATGTCTTGGCCTTAACCTTTTCCTTTGTTTTTTCCCCAATTCTAGACGACAAAAGGTTGGATCAAGCCAGGGGGACTCTTGAATGAAAAGCAACACATTCTTAGCTCCATGGTGACCCATGATCCACACTCTGACTCAACATGAGGTAGACCAATTGGGCTCTCTCCTTGGGAGTTAACACTTGAGAAACTCAAGGAGTAAACCAATTGGTCGTGATTTCTGGTGTTGGAAAATCTTGCAGATACTGTGGCTGGGGGATCCCTTATGGGTTATGCTCAAGATGAGACAGGAGATAATTCACGTGAAATTCTCATGTAGTGCTGTCCCTGGAAAGTACTCAAGAAAGGACAAGTAAAATCATTGGCTTCATTTCCCTAGGACTGCTTAACAAATTACCACAAGCTGCTTGGCTTAAAACAACAGAAATGGATTATCTCACAGTTCTGGAGGCTAGAAGTCCAAAATCAAGGTGTCATCATGGCCACGTTGCCTTCAAAGGCTCTAGGGGAGAATTCTTCCTTGTTTGTTCCTAGCTTCAAGTGGTCACCGGCAATCTTCGGTGTTCTTTGGTTCGTAGATGTATCACTTCAATCTCTGCCTCTTTCTTCACATGATGTTCTCCCTTTGTGTTTCTATCTTCATGTAGCATTCTTTTCTCTGTGCATGTGTCCAAACTTCCGTTTTCTTATAGTGGTACCAGGGATTGGGTTTTGTCTCACCGTAATTCTCTATGACCTCATCTTAACTTCATTACATCTAGAAAGACCCATTTCCAAATAAGGTCTGAGGTAAAATTCTGAGATTCTAGAGGGGGAATGAACTTTGGGGGAGAAGCACTATTCAACCCTATGCAGTCATTGTCATCATCATCATTATCATCCTCATCATCATTATATAAGAAGTGCAAAGTGCCTGGTGAAATTCTGGTACAGAATAAGTGCTCAATAAAAGATAGCCTTAAATAAAAACAACAATAGCAGCAGCAAGAATAATGGTACTAATAAATAAGATAATGTGTATAAAATAGTATCATGCTTAGCATATAATAGGACTGTTCATTCTCTTCTTCCCCAAAGCACGTCTCACACAGAGGTATACACAGGGTGCTCAATAAATATTGGTTGAAAAAACAGCACATTTCAGTTTCTTAGAAAAAGCCCCACCATTTGTCTCCAAGAAATTGACATCGGACGTGGAATGGAGCAGCCCGTGGGGCTGTTACCTGAGAGTGGGAGGTGTGAGTGGATGACAGGCCAGCGCTCGGCTGTAGGTGCCGATGGCCACTCCTAATGAGACAGAGTGAGAAATGAGCTCAGTCCGTGGAGCTGTAGTTTAATCCTTCCTGAGCCCACGGGGGCCCAGCGTGGTGGCACCAGTTGTTTACAGATTTCTTTCTGGAAAAAAGCACAAAAGCTGTTTTTGGTTTAATGGTGCAGAAGGCATCTTCAGGACCCCTCTAACCCTCAGCACAGTTTCCAATACCACCTGGCAGAGAGCAGAATGGGAGGGCATGGATTCCAAGCCTGACTCCGCCCCAAGGATCCAGGTGGTCATGGGTTGGTTCTTTTCTATCCATGACCCTCAGTCTTCTCATCTGAGAAGTGGGCATGATACACACACCACTGAGCCCTCTTGAGGATTAATGAGATAATGGGTCTAAAGAGAATTTAGTAATCTGAAAAGAAATGCAAGCATGTTATCTGTCTAGCAGTCCCACCCTACCAGATCTAAGCTTCTCCTCCCACCAAACACCTCTCCCTGCTGATGTGGATTGCTTGCTCTCTCTTCATCAAACTGAATGCTTAGGAAAACATTTGAAACTGATTTGAATTCTGATACTGATGAGTGATGACAACTTCAAGTGTTACTTCCCTAGGAATTTCTTCCCAGTAGGAACCAATATTTTAAGCTAGATGAATTTATTTATTAATTCATTCATCCATTTATTCATTCCACTGTGCATTTATTCATTTGTTCTTAGATCCGTCATCCATCTGACTATGATTTATTGAGCATTTGCTCTGTGTCAGTCATTTCCCGGGTATGAAGATGAATCCAGCAAGGACTCTAGTTTCACAGCATTTGCAGACTCAAGAGGGAAGTATATGAACACAAATAACCAAGGCAAAGTCATTATTTATGAATTAGGGCTTCCTTCTCTCTGGACCTCAGTTTCCCAGCTATAAAATTAGATACCTGGACCAATTGTTCTTAATTTGCTCCCCCTAACAATCTACGAAATGACTGTACTATTGGAAAGAACACTGAACTGGGACTCAGGACATTCTAGTTTGGGTCCTAACTCAAATCAGAAAGGTCTGAAGCCCTTTTCACTCTGTGCACCTCAGTCTCCTAGTGTACCTGGTGTATGTGTGTGTACATGATGAGACAGGGTGAAATAATCCCTAAGATCCTTTCAGTTTAGAGTCTTTTACTTTATAAGATCATTCAGCTCCTTGTCTGGGGTGCCAGTGACACAGCAGTAGCAGCTGAGCAAAGATTCAGAGGAAGACACCAAAGAGAAGGCTCAGGAATGGAGCTCCTAGAAGCCTCTGTTGATTGTCGGCAGGTGTTTTCCTGGGATGCTCTGCATCCTGCCACGGCTGGTGATCTCTGTCTTCTGCTCTCATAGGCTGAACGTGGAAATGTCAGAGGCAGAGAACAGACACCTCCTTTTCCTCACTGAGGCCAGCCTGCCACGAAGTGTCTGTATCCTAACCCAGGTAGTATGATTACGTGGGAGGCATGCTGGCACCTCAGCAGCCGGGGGTGTGGGAGTGGGCGTGGAGAGGGCAAGGTCTGGCTGAATCACGCTTTCAGGAGAGGAGGTTTTTGTGGTGATCAGCCCGCCATTGATTTGTGTTTTGTTCTGGCAGCTTTTGGTAGCCCAGGGGACCCAGTCTCAGAGGTGGGGCAAGAGGCTCTGCCATGGTTGGGGACGCTAGTGCATCAGCAGACACACAGCTGCCAATAATCAGGGCTAAAACAGCAGTTCTTCAGCCAGTGGCTGAAGACTTCCAGAGTACAATCTCAAAGAACGTCAGAGATTCTGTATGTGCTCCGTGGACTGCTGAGCCTTTGAGATATCTCAGCACAATCGGTTGGTGAGGAGCATACCCAACCTGCCTGCATTTGCATTCTGCCTCTCCCACTTCCCAGCTGTGTGCCTGGGGCAGATTTCTTTACCTCTCCATGCCTTCGTATCCTCATCTACAAAATTACAACAAATAATTGAAGTTGTGAAGGTCATTAAATGGGTTGATGCTTAGAAAGCATTTAGAATAGTGAATTGTGTCTGGAGCATAGTAAACAAGAAAGTGTCAATTCTGTATAAAGTGGAGAGAGAAAATACTAAAAATAATACTGACAGCAACAATAATAATAACTCCCTCTTGGAGCTTCTCAGGCACAGCAGCATGGCTGGGGTTTTGGGAAGTCTTACAACACAGAAACTTGATTAGCTTTCTTTAAATGAGAGATGCTAATAGCCCCTACCTCACAGGGATTTTGGGGAGTTAAATGGGATTACGGATGCAAGCCCTCTGCATAGATTCTGACACACAGTTAGTGATCAACAAAACGTAGCAGACATTGTTGCTGCTGAATTCCTGTCCAAGTGAGGGTTAAAGTGGCAGTTGCCTGTGACTTTGGAAGGTGATTTATAGAAGCTAATGGTTCTTTTCAGCAGGCAAGAGAAGGATATCAATCGGTGAAAGTAAGCTGTAAGTGAAAATTGAAACTGTCAGATGGTGTGGACTTTCTGCTCAGTCTCTGGCAGTTTTTTCTCTCTTCTTTTAATTAAAAGTTTTTGTCTTCTGATGTAGAAGTGAAATAAATCCCTTCTGACCTTAGCATGCTCAGTGCCTACCTGGAACGGAAGCCTGCCCTTGTAGGCACGGATGTCTTCCTTCTGGGGAGTCCAGTGCTGGGACCTGATCCTGAAATTCACTCAGTTAGCAGGACATCCAGCACGATGCTCACAGTGGCTTTGGATCCTGACCTGAGTTTAAAACCCAACTCTGTGACTTCCTGGATGTCGGATTTTGGCAAGTTATTCTGAAACATGTTTCTGTCTTTTGTTTAGTGAAATGGTATTAAAAATGCCTGCTTTAAAAGGGTTTTTTTCAAGAATTAAATCAGAAAATGTATTTCTAGCACAGTGACTAAACCCAGAATCTCCTTGATAAATGAGAGTCCTTTTCCCCTTCTCCCTTCCTCACTCTGGGCTCTGATGCCTTGTTCTCTGGAAACGTTTGACTTTCCCTACTCAATTAACCAGCATTCTCCATTTAAGGAAACAGTATGGGCTCCATGGTTAAGAGAGCAGACTCTGGGTTCATACCACCTGGATTTGAGCCTCAGTTCCAACATCTACTGTGTGACTTTGATCAAAAGTTAATCTATCTGTTCAGGTTGCCTGTTACAGCAATTAAAAAATCTCTAAACTTAGTGGTTTCCAATAACCATTTTATTTTGACCACAATTTAGTGGATTAAGAATTCAGGGCTCAGCTGGGCAGTTCATCTTGGATCCATGTGGCATCATCTGAAGAATCCAGTTTTAAGATGGTTATTTCACTCCCATGCGTTGTGCCTCAGTGCTCCTCAGACTGTAGCTATTTCCACGTGGAATCCCATGCTCCACAACCTCTCCCCATGGTTTGTGCTTCTCATAGGTTGGTTCTTGTAGAACCTTCTCATAGGTTCTCAAGGTTGTTGGACTTTTTACAGTTTCTCAGGGCTCTAAGAGATAGAGAGTATTACGAGAAAGGCTTCTTATGACGAAGCTTCAGACGGTCCAGAACATCATTTCTGCTGCATTCTCCTGGTTGAGTAAGTTATTAAGACAGCCTGGATTCAAAGAAAAGGGAATTTGACTCTCTTTCTCAATGGGAGGAACAATAAAAAATGTACAGCCATTTTTAACATATCACATCCTTGGAGCCTCCCTTTTCTACCTCAAGGGACTTGTGGAGAATTAAATGAGATAATGAACATAAAAGCATTTAGCACAGCACCTGGCATGCAATAATCACTCAATATAAAGTTAGCTGTTACGATTAGTTGTCTCTTCTCCATCCAAGCCTTCTTCCTCACCACTTTCCCCCTGCATACCCAAGCACATCAGTTTTTCCCACTTTGGAAATAAATATGAAGGATGGAAATCTGGGGAGAAATAGGAAAGCCCTGGGGAACCAAATTATGCCCAGGCTATAATTCAAGCCTGGACAACGGTAGTAGTGGAGGGAATAGAAAACGTAGAAAAGTTCAAGAGCTATTCAGGAGTTACACTGAAAAGATCTCAGTGATTGATATATTGATTATTTGATGTAATGGGTGTGTAAGGAGAAGGAAAGAGATGAATTGAGGGTGATGCCCAGGCTGCTGACCAGAGTGACTGATTGGATGATGTTTTTCACAGACAGCAAATACAGCATTGAAGTTCTGCTGGCTGCCGCCTCTTTACTTATGCACTTGTCTTCCTCATATCTGCAACATGCAGACCTCCTAGGAATTCAGACCTTGCTCTTTCAATAACAGGGAACTCTGGAAGCTTGTTGATCAGAGGAGTGACATGAAACAAGTTGTTCCTTAGGGGGATTACATGGTTCATAGCAAGGCAAGACAGATGACTACCTTGTATCCGTTTTGGTCTGGTCATATTTAAGACTTTTCACTGTATTAATATAGCCTTGTCTTTTGCACAGAGAAATGGCAGTCCTCTGGTGGAAAGTTGTAACTGCAGAGAAAGTGTAAAAACAAACAAAGCTGCTTTGTTGGCTTTCCAACTTAATGAGAACATAGGCTACTCAGATTCCCAGGGGGTACATGTGAACTTGATTATTATCCAGAGGTCCTATCCATGGTGGCATCCCAGATGAAGTCTGTCTGTCACCATGCCTCCAGCTTGACCCTTTTTTATGATCTTTGGCTTAAAGTCAGAGCTCACAGCTCTATGCACAGCTCCAGGCCTCTCCAAATACCTTTGACCAGGGAGGGGGGTCTTCCATGATATCTGATCTGCCTTGTGACTCCAACTGGTGCCAAACAAGTTTAGTTTTTCTCCAGAGTAAATGCACTACAGAGAAACCCTATAAAAATACAGTTATCATGATGACATGATATCCGCTGTTACATGTCATATCGGGTATAACATGGTAGGCAATTCTCCCCTTCTTCATAATAGCCTTTTAGTTTTTTCTTAAATTTTACAATAGTGCAATCCCACATTGTACACGGTTGAATTTTTAGACCCTATTTGGAGCATTATAATGGAGGATTACTGCTATAATAGTAACAGCAACAATAAAAACAGCAATGAAACTGATAACAACAATTAGAGTAACAACAACAGCCAACTTTAATGTGTGCTTATTACATGGGAGGCATTGCGCTAAGCATTTTATATATGCTTATCTCATTTAATCACCATGAGAATCTTATGTCTCAGATGATTTTTATGTCCGTACTACAGATAAAATTTAGAGAGGTCAGGTAATTTGCCCAAACAGGTAATAAGTAGTGAAGCTGAAATTCAGATGTGGGTCTTTCTGACTTGGTTTCCCTGGTGAGCGGGGATAGTCACATTATACAACCCTGAAAGGTTTCTTGGATGCATTGGGTTTGACCTGAGCTTTGTCTTAATGAAGGGGTTGCAGTCTAGACTGGTTTCCTTTACTGAGTGCTGTACAGAGGGCCCTGACATCCTGCTGGATGGAAGATGATAGAAACATATTAGGCAATCAAAATGTAGACGTTTCCACTTAAAGAGCAAATTGCAGAACACGTAGGGGACTTGAGATCCATCACACTGGAATTCAGCAGCAAGGGTAAAAGATCCAGGGTATGGTAATAAGTTGCAGAGCAAGAGAATGTCTGGAATGGTGATTTAATTAAAGATAGTGGGTTAGGTTTCATCTCCCCCACTGCTACTGACACAGGCAAGTGGCCAGGGCTCTGGAGGACAGGTGACAATCAGCGCCATTCATGGGGGCTCCAGGGGAGATTTGCAGAGACTTATTGTCTGAACTGTCTTCTGGCTAAAAATCTTAGACCTGATTCATGCATTTATGATGACATAGATGCCAGACTGGAAATGTAAAGAGTGGAGAGGGCGAGATGTGAGAGTTCTGGGAAATGGGGCGACCTGAGAACACACGCTCCTCCTGAAGGAACAGCCGCCATTGACCTCCAGCTAATGGTGGCGTATGGCTCTTTTCATCTTTTAAGGGAGGCAGGACCTCAGAATGTCTACATGAAATATGCAGACTTATAAATACTAGGAAAAATACAGAAAGAAAAAAATCCTCTGGTCCACGTCTGTTGGGCAAATAAATCCTGTGTTTCTGTTTGGAAATACAGAACTTATTCAAATGTCACTTCCTCTAGGAAGCCTCTGTATTTGTTTGATAGGACTGCCATAACAAAGGACCACCAACTGGGTGGCTAGAAACGACAGACATTTTTCCTTTCACAGTTTTGGAGGCTAGAAGTCTGAAATCAAGGTATTGGTAGAGCCGTGCTCTCTCTGAAACCTGCAAAGGAATCCTTCCTTACCTCTTCCTAGCTTCTGGTGGTCTTCTGGCAAGCCGGTGTAGGACTGAAAGTTCAAACCCTCTAATCACTGCATTGGCTGCACTGGCATCCAGCCCCCATCTTTAGGTGCATTCCGAAAGTCGTAAGATAACGAAAGTCATCTTTATCACCTGGAACATCACTTTGGAAGTTCCAAGGGTTTAGGAGCTCTGTGCCTTGGGACTGTGGATGAAGACCACATTTCTTGTTATAAATTACAGTATCACAAATACCTTGGGAGAAGGAACTCTGGAAGTCTTCACAGAAGAGTCATTTATGTCAGAGGGGTGTGGTCATGAAGGATAACTAAGATTTAATAGGTTGGGAGGGAAATTGGGGAATAGAGAGGCCAAAGCAAATCCTCAGGAAAGGGTTTTAAGGATGGATGAGAAGATGAGGAGACGTTCAAGGCAGAGCATAAGGTGCAGGCCAAACCATGGAGTGTCAGAGAACAGAGTGGCTTCAGAAGCTGTAAGAGATGGGGTGGTGGTGCTGGGATGAATTGAGAGATTGGGATTGACATATATACACTAATACGTATAAAATAGGTAACTAATAAGAACCTGCTGTATAAAAATAAATAAATAAAATGTAAAAAAAACTAAAAAAGAAGCTGTGAGTGGCGAGGAGTCGATGGGGGCGTGTCGGGGAGAGGGGTGAGAGGTGAGGCCGGGAGATCAGGAGGAGCCATGTGGTGAGGGGTCTTGAACCCGGTAAGAGTCTGAGTTAGTGAAGTGGCCACGGGTTGGAGAGAAAGAGACCTGGGAGATTTGCTCAGGTGGAATATATAAGAGGCGGCATTTAGTTCACAAACTTGGGTGTGCAAGTATAGGGCTTTTATTTTCCTCCTATAATTGAAAGTAATTTCTATTTTAAGCCATGCTTCTACTATATGGGAGGCATGTATTCATGCCTTGGTAGATTCTCCCCTTTCTGTGGAGTTGTATCTAAGTTCTGGGGGATATGCATAGGGATAGGCGTGCTGTGTGTGGAATCTGTTAAGATCTACTCCTTTTATGGCCCCTGACATGAGCTTAGCAGGTAACTGCTGAATTCCCCCATCTTCTCCACCACAGCCCTCTCTGAGTGGTCTGTCTCTTCACACATGTGTACTACCACCCAGGAAACATTGTCTTGACTTTTGGGTAAACTCTAGGAGACCATCTCAGTCCTGTCTGCCCAGACACTGGGGTCTTGTAAACTTCTAAACTTCTACCCAAGAAGTAGGAGCATATTAACTCTCTGTTCTCAGATTCCCTAAACCAGTGTTGGGTTTCTCTAATTCCTTGGTTACCCTGGGGGAGACAGAGCCAAGGACACTTTTCTCAAATACGTCAATGATGTCTAACTCACTT
The DNA here is from genome assembly GCF_937001465.1 of Orcinus orca. NCBI lineage: Eukaryota > Metazoa > Chordata > Mammalia > Artiodactyla > Delphinidae > Orcinus > Orcinus orca. The sequence continues at coordinate 106,020,790 of NC_064564.1, read as the reverse complement.
AATTTGTTTCACTTCACATCTTTCATCTTTCCCAAATGATGATTTGGGTCATCATTTTTTATTTCAACATTAAAAGTGAGGGAAAACTTTTAAAATCTAATTCAGAGTTTCTTTACATGGGGTCTGGTAGAATTCTAACTGAAATGTATCATTTCCTTCCCTTACAAATGTAAGAAAAAAATCACATTGGTTTTAACAATACCTGTGGCTTTGTAAAATACAGAAATAATAGATATTTTCATATCACATTATAGGCTTTGAAGATTTCTTCAAAATTTGAAGAAATTTTGCTGATGCATGTGATTCTGAAATTATAGTAGTCATTACAAAATCATGTTAACTCAAGAAGCACATGTATTACTATATCACAAAATTTAAACTATTCTAATGAGTGTATTTCTATATGATTGGTTTCCTGAATGCTTGTATCTACAGGAAAAAAATTATAAAAAAACTTTTGAAATGGCAAAAAATGAGTACTAGTTTCTTATAGAATGTCAGAAAACCTGTTGTGCACCTTCTGGTTATCTGATTCTATAGTAGTTTCCATCTTTCATTGCTTTGAGCTGTTTTACAACTCTGAAAGTTAAGAAGAACTGAGAGTAATGGAAATAACTCTTGTTCATAAACGTCAAATTTGTCCTGTAGAGGTGCAGTTGATTCCCACTCTCCCTGATCTTTCCACTTCCCAGACACTCCAGTTATGAGCAAGTTTTGCATGTATTAACACATTTGTTTTAGCATTTCTAATTGCCCATATATGTTTCTGCTCTTTGAATTCCCCTTTGAACCAGTTTGTAACACCTTCCTGATTTCTTCATTAATGAGTTAAATAAAAACTTTAAAACACGTTCACTTTATATTTGTATGAGAGTCATGATTTTACATTGTAAAATCATTTTGCAATGTGTTTTATGCCTATAAAAACATTATTCTGAGAAGGTGTCTCTATAGGCATCACATGGCACAAAAAAGGGTAAGATATCCAGCATGTAATGCCCCATCCTTGGGTAACTTCTGGTCCTAGACATTTGATACTCAAAAGCCTTTTCTCTTCTTCTGAGGTACTATCCCTTTGTTGAAGCAATGCAAGCCACGTGCTGTGGCTGCTGCTCAAAAGAGGGGATGGTCATAGTAGCAAGAAAGAGCAGGGTGGGCAAATCGCCCAATGTTTCCTTAGGTCAGTCTCCCAAGGCGATAGAAATAAAAGCAAAAAATAAACAAATGGGACTTAATCAAATTTACAAGCTTTTGTGCAGCAAAGAAGACTATAAACAAAATGAAAAGACAACCTATGGACTGGGAGAAAATATTTGCAAATGATGTGACTGACAAGGGCTTAATTTCCAAAATTTACAAACAGCTCGTGCGACTCAATAACAAAAAACAAACAACCCAATCAAAAAAAGGGCAGAAAACCTAAATAGACATTTCTCCAAAGAGAATATGCAGATGGCCAATGGGCACTAATTATTAGAGAAATTCATTTAAAACTGCAGTGAGGTACCACTTCACATTGGTCAGAATGGCTATCATTAAAAAGTCTACAAATAACAAATGCTGGAGTGGGTGTGGAGAAAAGGGAACCCTCCTACACGGTTGGTGGGAATGTAAATTGGTGCAGCCACTATGGAGAACAGTATGGAGGTTCCTCAGAAAACTAAAAATAGAGTTGCCATATGATCCAGCAATCCCACTCCCGAGCATATATCCAGACAAAACTATAATTTGAAAAGGTATATGCACCCCTATGTTCATGGTAACACTCTTCACAGTAGCCGAGACATGGATACAACCTAAATGTCCATCGACAGATGAATAGATAAAGAAGATGTGGTGCATATATACAATGGAATACTACTCAGCCATAACAAAAGAATGAAATAATGCCATTTGCAGCAACATGGATGGACCTAGAGATTATCATACTAAGTGAAGTGAGAAAGATAGAGACAAATATCATTTATCTCTTATATGTAGACTCTAAAACAGGACACAAATGAACTTATCTACAAAACAGAAACAGACTCACAGAGAATAGACTTGTGGTTGCCAAAGGGGAAGGGGTAGGGGAGGGATGGACTGGGAGTTTGGGATTAGCAGATGCAAACAGTTACATATAGAATGGATAAGCAACAAGGTCCTACTGTATAGCACAGGGAACTGTAGTCAATATCCTGTGATAAAGCATAATGGAAAAAATATGAAAAAGAATGTATATATACATGTATAACTGAATCACGTTGCTGTACAGCAGAAATTAACACAACATTGTAAATCAGCTGTACTTCAATAAAGTAAATTTTAAAAAAAGAAAGCAGGGTGGGGATGGAGGAAGCAGAAGCATCATCTAAGGCTTCAAAGTCATCTAACCACCTGGAAAAGGGCATTATCCTTTTTATCTGACAAGAAAAGGGTCTAGAGTGATATGAAGAGCTTTGTCTAAAGTCACTGTAGAATTCTAGTCGCCATTTCCCACAGTCTGTACTCCATAGGGCATTCTGGGGTGTTCCCGGTCCACAGTCTTCAAGGAAGGAAGAGCTACGGAAAGGCAGTTACAGACACCATCTCTGAGCGCGTGGTTGTTTAGGCTGAGCTGGTGTTTGGCTTTTTATTGTGGCTGTCATTTTACTCAGTAGGGCCATGGCAGGGAAGTGTCAAGCTGCTTCCCTATTGTACTCATCAGTGTAGCTGTGTTGTTGCTGGTGTGTATGGGTTTTTTTTAATCACAAGTCTGGGCCTCCTGGTAATAGACTAAACATGAGCTGCTGCTTGCCTTCTTCCCTCTGTGGATGTCATCAGTGTAATCAGGGAACAGGTGGGTACAGGCGATTAATAGGGTGGGAGGGGGTGGAGGGGAAGGGATCTCCTCAAGGGGGTGGGAAGTTAATTTGACCCTGCAAGCTCAGATGATGCAGCATCTCCTCTCAGCAAGGCTGCTACAGCAGTTATCGGAACAGCCTTTCTTAAGCCTCTCAGTCTCATTTCCAGTCTGGGCATGCTTGAGAAGCCATTACCATATTTATAGAGCTACCTAGCCCCAGGGCACACGCATGAGAGGGTAAGAAAGACCTATCTATTTTTCCAGCTATGCTGCTATCCTTGGCTGTGAGGCTGTCGGGGGAGGAGGGAGGGCCCCATCCCAGCATTAGAAGGGTGGAGAGGATTAGGCTGCAGAACCTGGCCAGAGAGAAAGTACATACTGGCCTCTTGCTTGCCTCTTCCAACTGGTTGGGCTGAGCCAGTGTGGCTATCCTTGCATCTGTCAACCCTGAGAAAAGGAGCATGGTGGACTGCCAGTTAGGGAGAGCATTGCTGGGGAGCTAGTCTCAATGTCTGCTCCTTCTTCACCCTCAGCCTAGTTCCCTTACTGAAATTCAAAGCAGCCCATGGATGGGAGGATGTGGAAGCAGTGCGGGAAAGTGGACAGAGCATGAACTTAAAGAGTCAAAGAAATCTTATTTGTTCTATAACCTTGGGCATCTCTGAGCCTCATTTTAGTCATCTGCACAAAAGGGATAATGGACTGTTGGATGGATTTAATTACAGACATGGTTGAATGTGTCTTAATAAATGCTCCTCTTCCCTGATCAGGCCATTCTGTCTCACACTTCAGTTTTGCCTTACATCACTGCACTCTACGATGCTTTGTTGTAGCGGTCAGAAGTGCCTGTATAAATTTATGCACTCCTCACTACCCCATCCCCATGAACACATGTGCACTCTTTCAGTTTCTCTGTCTTTGTCTGTGTGCGTCTCACACATACACACACACGCACATGCATACACACTAGCATTTTTGTTCTGATCAACTGTGGCATATCTACCCTGTTCTTTATACAACTTAGTGGGTTTTGCAACCAGAAAAATCATTCTAAATCTCAGGATAGTAGTCCCAAATAAGGGTACTGTGACATTTCTGATTGTTTGTGTCTCTTGGCACCCCATATTCCCATGACCATCTGGTTATAATATCAAGGTTGCAATGAAAGCAATTGACAGCGTGCTTTACCCCCTGCCTTCAGTCCAGCTAAAAGCCAAGTATACTGGCAGCAGTTGGAGAAAAAATTTACCGTGTGTTCTGATGGGCTAATGAGGAAAGGATAGCAAGCATCTTGAAGCAAACTCTTAGTTCCATGAAAACTTGAAAACTAAACCACAAAAGGAACTGTGGACTCACCAGGTTGGGACCATCTTTGAGTGCTATTTATAGTCTCCCCTGCCTCTTTTTCTCTTCCAAGGAGAACGGATTCCAGAAGGGAGCCTTTAATTTGCTGATTAAAGATGCTGAGTGAGGAAGCAAAAAGGAGAAGCCAGGCTGAGGGAGAGCTAAGTATATTTTCAGAAGGAAAGAAATGGTGACACCTGGAGAAAAACACACACAGGAGGGGAAGGCATCCAGGAAGGGTAGGGGAGAGAAGCTGAACAGAAAGGTGGTGGTGCTGATGGTGGTGCGGGTGATGTGATAACTATGGCTGGGAAAATAGCGGGAAAGGGAGAGGATCCCAGGGACTGTTGAGGAAGTCTTGCTGTGCAGTGTGCAGTGTAACCATCTCATCTCTGTCTCTTGTAATCAGGAGTCGTAGTCTATATTTCTCACCAATCCTTTGGGAGCTGGAAGTGTGAGTGTGAGTGACTTTGTGTGTGTGTGTGTGTGTGTGTGTGTGTGTGTGTGTGTGTACTGCCGAGACTGGACCAGAGGAGGTTGGGTTGTAGTTGGGTTACAAGTACCTATTACCAGATCAGCAGAGCCCTAGCCTTTGATGACTTATCTGAATGGACTCTGGAAGTGTGATGTCACACCCTACATTCACAGTAAAAGGAGAGAGAGAAATATCCATTTCAAGGGTAGCAAAAAGTCCTCTGCCTACAGCTCACAAAAACTGTGTCTCTGCTACATTATAGTATTTCTGTTTAACAGAATATATTTAGGTTGGTAAGCAGAGGAGACATAAGAAGTGCTATTTTGGCTTCTGGAGCACCAAATCAGACCCGACTCTGTCTCTCAGCAGCCAGGCAGGAGGTGAAGCAGGAGACCTGTGCTTTGAGAGTCCCTCTGATGGTTGTGAACCCACCTCCATCCACTCCCATGATATACATATGCAGCTATAATGCCCTGTCTATCCAAATATATTTGTTTTTCTCAGACTCTGTTCAAATCTTCCCTCCCCAATGGAGAATGTCTGGGATACCAAACCCTCTCCAAGCTTTTGCTTCTCTGAACAGCTATAGAAATGATGGTCGTTAGTACAGCATTTGCATCTCATGTGATCTGACCCTGTCCTGTGTCCATCTATGTCCTAGATTCAGTCTGACTTCCCAGCCTCATGTCCAGTGACTATGCTGCGCACAGGTGCTGCTCCAAGTACTACTTCCCCCAAAGAGGAATTCTGCTTATATCTTTGTCTTTACACAGATTCTCTTACTAGTTTATTTTGAATAATGAATCAGTGTTTGAATAAGATACATTTTTTCTAAAATAACCTCAAATAACATTAATTGTGCATGTTTATAGCAGTTTATAGAGGTCATGTGACAGAATTAGTAACAAATGAGGCAAAGACCTTTAGCAGAGATTTGGTGATTAGTCATGGGGATGTGGCAATTGCACACTGGCTGTCATTGTAAATGAGTCTTTTAAAGATCACTCCAAAAGGCAATACAGCAAATTCTGGGAAGATGACATTGATGATACGGTTTTTGCATCTCCCCAAACCCCCCATAAAAACTGAGCTAGGATATGAAAATCAAACACACTGACAGCATCTATTTTTCAAAAACCTGAGTTACAAGGTATCCTCCAAACCTCAAATTATGAGCAGATGTGGACAACACACTGACACTTTGAGATCTGCATAGTATCAGAATCTTTGAGGGAGGATACAGAGGAGTGCAACAGATTCTCTGATAGCCCTAAAAAGAGGACAAGAGCCAACTCTCCACCAGACACTTAATAAAAAGCAGGCAGAAGGATTTGGGACAGCAACCTTAGCTGCTGGGTTTGCGTACACTTCCGTACATAGTAAAGTGCAGTTATCCCTGGTACAGTCTGAAAGGGCTGGAATACCTGAGTTCATTGAACTCTTAAAAGGTTGTAGCTGACCTCTATTCTAGGGCAAAATCCCACATGGATGGGAAACTGCTGGAAACGGAATCCAGATTAAGCTGGACAGAGATGATACAGCAGAAGAAAGATAAGATCAGACAAGAGTGGGAGAGAAGCAATCAGATCTCAGGAAGCACAGGTCATGTTATGAAGCAACAAGAGAGCGCTCTCGAGCCATGAAGCTAGAACATCTGTCGTGAACCACTTATTCCTCCCCAAAGTTCAGGAGAACTAATTTCACATAACAATAGGCAGAAAGGGATGAAGTCTGAGCTCAGTACAAATTTACTAATAAAGAATGAGCCAGAGGAGGCTAATATCATCTCCACTGGTGATGAAAACACACCGTGAAACATACCTGTAAAACAGACGAAAACTGTAGCCTAAAATTTCAAAAGGTGCTAAAAGAAATTAAAATAATGATGAGGAAATGAAAAAATCAACGTGTAAAAGAAAAACTTAGTAATGAAGTTGTAGAACTCAAGAAAGAATTAGAAATGGAAGAAAAAAACTCAAAGATTAAACTGGAAAGAACACAAGAGTGAATGAAAACATCAGAAAATATAGTGAAGTAAAAGTGAAAAGGAGTAAAATTTTAAACATCAAATGAGGAAAGAGATGAAAAAAGATTTGAAAGTGACAGAAATGAAAGGTAAAGAACAACATATATATTATATAATAAAAATTCAGAAAGAACACCAATGGGATAGAAATAATAAAAAGTTTAAAACAACTTTCCTAGATTAAAAAAAAAAAGATTTGACAGCACATACTGAAAAGAAACACCATGTACCCAAGAAAAATGACCCAGGCTGACCAATACTGAAACATTCTAAAAAGTACTTTGTGCTCCCAGGCGAAAGGAGTAAGCCACTGAAGAAGGCAAGAAAATCTTATGGTCATCATACTTCTTGACAGCAACACTTTATATTAGGAGACAATGGAGTGACATATTTAAGATACTCAAGGAAAGATAATATAAGCCATGTATTATAAATCCAGCCAAACTTACATTCAGGTATAAAGACTGCAGACAAACTGCTATCAACAAGCAAGAACTCAGGAAATATTGTTCCTAGGAGGCTTTACTGAGTAAACTACCAGTGAATGAAAATGACTGGAGAGACATTGACATAAGGCCTGGTGGTGAGCATTAAAGATATATCTACCTGTAAAACTAAATATAAGTGATGGTTATAAGGGAGAAAGTGCTGGCTGTAACAACTATAGCAGTGAAATTTTAGGAACAGTGCTACTACTTTTTAAAAGGGAGAAAGCATAAAAATATAGATTAAGCTTATGACTGCTTTAGAGTTATTAACTAGAAATAAAAGATATTGTTCCAAATCAACTCCTGGGATAGAAGGTGGTGAAGAAAGGGTTACCAGCAAATTTCAGTATTATTTACAGTAGCAAACCAATAGTCAATTGCCAAAGGAGGATACTGGGGGTTGTATATAAAAGTATTGACTTAGAGGAGGCAATTTGAACAAACATAACTAACTTTCCTAAGTACTCCATCCTCAAAAAAAAAAAAAAAGTAAAAAGATAGAAATAAATAAAAGAGACCACATTATAAAGGGCCATTTGCATAAAATAGTATGTCAGAGGGCAAATATAAAAATCATATCAATAAATGCAATGGGCTTAATTCACCTATTTTAAAAAGTTCTCTATTCTGCTATAAAAATGATGTATAGACTCTGAAACTATATGATGTAGACAGGTTAAAAATAAAGTAAAAGGATGGGCAAATATATACCAGCAAAATGAAAATAAGAGGACATTTCCATTATCCCCCCAAAGAAACCTGTATCCATTAGCAGCCAACTCCCATTTTCTTCAATACCTCCAGTTTTAGGCAACCACTAATCTACTTTCTATCTATAGATTTGCCTAACTTGTATGTTTCATAGCAACGGAATCATACAATGTGTGCTGTTTTGTGACTGCCTTTATTCACTTACAGTGTTTTCAAGATTCACCCATGTTATAACATGTATCATCTTCAGTCCTTTTGATTGTCAAATAATATTCCATTGTGTGGATAATTCATTGCCTTGATGGTTGCACAACTCTAAAACCATTGAATTCTAGACTTTAAATGGGTAAGTTGTTTGGTATATGAATTATATCTCAATAAGTAAATAAAATAAATCAAGGTTCATAATCTTTATATCAGAAAAAGCAGAATCTAGACAGGGTGACCAATGTGTCCAGTTTGCCTGGGACTTTGCTGGTTTTAGCACTGAAAGTCTCACATCCTGGGGAATCCCTGGGCAAACTGGGACGTTGGTCACTGTAAATTTAGACCAGTGATATTTAAAGGCGACAAAGAAAAATATTTATAATGTTAAGTTCTGTAAAGCTCAGTGAAGATGGAGTCATTATTTATATTCATGCATCCAAAGCCACAGCCAATACACAAAGTAGAAATGGTAGGAGATGCAAGAAAGAATAGAAACTCATAGCAGCATCTAACATACTTGGCTCAACCCAGGACACATGAGGTGAACACAATTTGATAGAATTTAGAAGGCCTAAACAGCACAATGAATAAAATAGGTATCTGCATCTCAATAATTCAGAATACAGATTATTTTCAAGTGCACGTAGAATATTCATGTGATTGTCCATATTTTAGGATACACACACACACACACAGACATACACACACATATGCCCCTCAATAAATTCCAAGGAATAGGAATAATAAAAATTTATGAGGATATTTATTTATTAATTATTTTTAAGGCCACCACTGTGCAGCATGTGGTATCTTTGTTCCCTGACCAGGGATCAAACCTGTGCCTCCTGCATTGGGAGTGTGGAGTCTTAACCACTAGACCACCAGGGAAGTCCCTAGACTGCCAGAGAAGTCCCTGTGAGGATATTTAATAAAAGGAGAAACTATTTAAAAAGTTGTAAAAAGTTTTCTCTACCAAGAATTTTTCAAAAAACTGTTACTAAAAATACCTTGGGAAAAGTAAAACAATATTATAAAATTATTTGAAAATAATGAAAATATAGCATGTAAAATCTATAGAATGAAATATTTGTCAGAGAAAAAAATCAGAGCATGAAATACCAATATCAATAAAATTAAAAAGATAAAAATAAATGAATAAAATAATAAAGCTAGAAAAATCAATAAAGTTAGAAAAACTAGAACAAAGTAAACTAGAAGAAATTAGGAGGAAGGAATTGATAACAATGTAAGTAGGGGTTAGTGGAATAGAAATCTTAAACTAATAGGTAAATCCAAAAGTTGGTACTTTGAAAAAACATTAATAAAATAAGCCACTAGCAAATCTGATCAAGAAATTGGTGGGAGAAAACATAGACACATAAAAATAGTAACCCCAGAAATCCCCTTGAAGACTTCCCTGCCTCCTGAGATCTAGGGGAATTCCATGGTTTGAATAAAGCTGAAGCCCTCCCTCAGACTTCTGGTAATTCAAGATAGGAGTGAGATGTGGCATAGAGAATGGTGTTTAACTTTGTCGGGCCTCTATACCTCTTAGAGACTGCATGGATTTTGCTTCTGTGTCATACTGCTTCACACTTAATGTAAATTTAACCCCTTCTTCATAATTAGCAACCACTGCTACCATCATGATGAAAATGATGTATTCCTAGTATTTGAGAGTACACTATATTTTACAGAAAAATTCAGAGGAATCGTATCAACCAGTACCCAGTACTCTGCTTTCTCCATTTTCCAAGACTCCCTTTTTCCACTCTTCTTCTTTCTACCTTTCCTCCTCCTTTCCTTTTTTGTTATCTTGAGAGCTTCAAATTCATCTCCCTGTATGACAGAGTAGCATCAACTTTCCTCTTATGTCTTCATGCCCATCATATAATGCTGACTTGTCAAATTTACACTTATTTTCTCCAAAAAGATAATTTTCTCTTTAGTAGCTTCTGTTATGTTTATAAACATTGTTATGCTTATAAGATGCGAGTCACTAGTGGGCCACAGAGGTAAACAGGACAAGGTCTAGGCAAGGTACAGTAGGATAAAAATTGCTGGTAGGGATATGCTGTGGAAAATAGTTCAGTCGTTTTTCTAGAAGTTAAACTAAGAATTATCACGTAAATTAGCAATTCCTTTCCTCAGTATATATCCAAGAGAAATGAAAACATATATCCACACAGAAACTTACTTGCAAGTGCATGTTTATAGCAACATTATCATAATAGTCAAAAGGCAGAAACAAACTCCCATCAACAGAGAAGTAGATTAATAAAATGTGGTATATCCATACAATGGAATATTATTCAGTCATAAAATGAGCAAAGTACTGATCCATACATAGATGAACCTCTAAAACCGAAGCTAGACACAAAAGCTCACCTATAATATGATTCATTTTACATGATATGTCAATAATAGGTAAATCTGTAGAGACAGAAAGCAGATTAGAAGATACCTGGTGATAGAAGAGGGAGGAACAGGGAGTGATTTGGCACAGGGTGTTTTGTGGGTTAATGGAAATGTTTTGAACCTAGAGAGACCTGCTTGTGACACAATATTGTGGATACCCTAAGTAACACTGAATTGTACACTTTAAAATAGTTAATTGTATGATATGTGAATTTCACTTCAATTTTTAAAATACACAAAACAAAAATAGCCAGTGGTCAATGGTATACATGGTATTACTTGGGGATCAGTAGGAGAGAAAAATCAAACCCTGGGTTTCTTATCTTGGATGCTCTTGAAAGGCAAGCCTGAGATGACAGCTTGCTTGTAGGTAATAATCCCAGGGAACAGGAGTGAGGGGCTGGGGAGTGATTAGGAAAGTAGGGAAAACATACCAGATGTGTCATCAAGTTGGCTACTGCTCCAGAAGCTTGATGCTCCAATTCACCAGAACTCTTGAAAAATCTTGAAATGAACCCCAGAACCTCAGGTTGAGGGCAAGAAGGGAGGTGTTTATCCATCCAGTGGTTAAGAGGGCCCTTCTGTCACTAATTCACCTGTACTTCTGGGTTGCACATATTTGAGCATCCATCAGGTTCCCAAGGTTGTCCCATTGCTTGGTGATAAAGAAGCCCATGACCGGGAAGTGAGTGGTATGTGACACAGGCTCACAGGTCTCATTGCACCTGCATTCAGCTGTAATGAGATGAGACCACGATGAGGCTGGTCTCTGTGGCTGACACTGAGGAGGAAGAGGTGTGGCTAAAAGGATTTGATGCCCAAGTGATACTAAATCAGGTATTTAACCAGGTATGTTGGGTCAGGAAGCAACAAATCATGCTGCCACCACCCCATTCCACCTTTCAGAATATTTTGACTAAAATCAGTTGTATATGAATATCTAAGTGTAGTCTCCTTTAAGGCTCCTTCATCCTTAAAATTAAAGGGACTCCTTAAATGCTAACACTTGAGATCTCTGGCTTTAATAGCGTGGCTTGACTTGAGAGTTAAGAGGACCAGAGGCTGTCGTTTTCTTTTGTGAAGATCTAGTGATAATCTTTCTTAATGTGAAAATTTTCACTAAAAACATCCATTACACTCATGTGCATTTACAGATGAATATCATGTTCTCCTCTATTTGTATTTTTGTACTTTTATCAGTGTTAAAGGGTATTCACTCTTTCAATAAATATCTGTGAGTCATTCACTGGGTGCCAGACACAGAGAAAAGCAGTGGCCAAAGCAGGAGACAGGCTGGATATACTTGATAGTACTGAAGGAAATTTAGAATTGGGCACACAGTTCCAGGTGCCAGGAGTGCTGTGAAAAGGCAAACATGGCAAGCCATGGGGGTACCTCAGTGGGACCTACTCAAGTGTGGGGAGTCAGGAAATCTGGAGAGACTCTTCCAAGAAAGTGATGTCTTAGATACATTTTGGAGGATAAAGTGGAGGTTGACCAGAAAGCCTGAAAGGGCATCCAGGCAGTGAGTACTCTACCAGGTAAGCAGGACAAATGTTACCATTGCCATTTACAAATGAGGAAACTGAGGCTCAGAGAGGGGAAGTGACGTACTCAAGATCACATTGGTAAAGTGACCCAGTTTAACAGAAAACTCAGAGAATTTTTGCTTTATGAGAGCCTTCCAAGCAAACAGTTCTCAAGATGAAATAGGATTTAATTACACTTGCATTAGATTCAGAAACTGCCTCCTGGCTAATTCAGCTGGGGGCCTGATTATGATAGCAACAGCAGGACACCTGGGTACAGCATACCATCTGGGGCTAAATCTGGTGGGTGAGTCTGTCAAGTTTTTGATTGAAATACTCTTTCCTTGCATTAGTTTCCATTATCTCTATCCATCGGAAATTCAAGCCATTAGTAAAACCCAATTTAATCTTCAGAAACTGAAATATTCCTGCACTGACCTACAGGAGGCCACAGCTTCCCAGAAAATAGTCCACCCGTAATCTTGTACATCAGCACATTTACTTCCCTTTAATGGCCATCAATCCAAGAAAGACGTCCTTGTTGGCACGCTAGTTCCTGGGTGAGAGAAACTAATGCTAAGAGTGCCCACAAAGAATGAGACAGGCTCATGGTTCAAATGTAATTGTACAGGAGCAGTGTTCAAATGTCTTTTTTTTTTTTTTTAATTACGGCAGTGGGGAAGAAAGAATGGGCTCATTCAGTGGGTCTCAGAGGCAGAATGAGACCAGTGGTAGAGTTTCTGGGAAGTGAGTTTTGATTCAGTGTACCTAGGCACCCATTGGAGCTGCTTGGCGCTATCCCTCGCTACTGCCGTGTGGGATGCAGGCGCAGTGAGCTCTCCGTTTTGGAGAAGGTGTAGCAGAGAATGGGTTATCAGCATCCAAATACCTGTGAAGGCAAATTTTATGTTGGATAGAAAATGAAACTAGAAATCCTTTAAGAAAATTTCTAACCTAGTAGTTATCTTGTCTGTGGAGTGATTGGCCGAAAGACAACGATACTAATACAACCTCCATCTATTTTGTTCTCCCTCCAGATTAGCTCACTGTGACCTTCACACAGAGTTCCCTGAGCCTTTCCTAGGGCATATCACAAATGCCTCTATTTCTGGAAATTGCCGCAGACTTCAGACACTTCTCTTCTATGTATTAAAATTTGTATATCCTGTATCACATCATCCTGAAATCTTTAAAGATGCCAATATATGACAAAGTATGATCTTGTGGGTTAAACAACTGATAATATTTGTGCTCCCAGGGACTGTATGGTAACAGAGATCTTTTTTTTTTTTTAAGATTTCAAAGCACAAGCTTTTATTTTTGTAATCAGTTTCTGTTTATTTTTTAATTTTTTTAAATTAATTTTTATTGGAGTATAGTTGATTTACAGTGTTGTGTTAGTTTCTGCCGTACAGCAAAGTGAATCACTTATACATATACATATATCCACTCTTTTTTATATTCTATTCCCATATAGGTCATTACAGAGTATTAAGTAGAGTTCCCTGTGCTATACAGTAGGTCCTAGGTCCTTATTAGTTATCTATTTTATATGTAGTAGTGTGTATATGTCAATTCCAAGTTATCCCTCCCCCGCTTCCCCCTTGGTAACCATAAGTTTGTTTTCTATATCTGTGACTCTGTTTCTGTTTTGTAAATAGGTTCATTTGTACCAATTTTTTAGATTCCACATATAAGTTATATATGATATTTGTCTTTCTCTGTCTGACTTACTTCACTCAGTATGACAATCTCCAGGTCCATCCATGTTGCTGCAAATGACATTATTTCGTTCTTTTTCATGGCTGAGTAATATTCCATTGTACATACGTACCACATCTTCTTTATCCATTCCTCCATCGATGGACATTTAGGTTACTTCCATGTCCTGGTTATTGTAAATAGTACTGCATGTCCTGGTTATTGTAAATAGTACTGCAATGAACATTGGGGTGCATGTATTTTCTAAATTATGGTTTTCTCCAGATATATTCCCAGGAGTGGGATTGCTGGATGATTCGGTAGCTCTATTTTTACTTTTTTGAGGAACCTCCATACTGTTCTCCATAGTAGCTATACCAATTTACATTCCCACCAACAGTGCAGGAGTGTTCCCTTTTCTCCATACCAGCATTTATTGTTTGTAGATTTTTTTGATGATGGCCATTCTGACCGGTGTGAGGTGATACCTCATTGTAGTTTTGATTTGCATTTCTCTAATAATTAGTGATGTTGAGCATCTTTTCATGTGTCTCTTGGCCATCTAGCAGAGATCTTTAATGCCTTCATCCCCAAAGGGAGAAACACAAACTTAGGAATCAAACAGCGCAATGCTGTCAGCGAATACGTGGGGAAAATAGTAAGTGAATAATCATAGGGCGTAGATGTTAGGAGTTAGGATACCTGGGTTTCAGCTCTAGATCTCTGCCCCCAAAGCTGTGTGATCCTGTGAAAAAATCAGCTCTGCCAGAGAAAGAGAAAAGGACAGGCAGAGCTGCAAGAACAATGCACGTTAGGAATGAGAACTTCTTCCAGTGGATGGAGAAGAGGGAGTGTCATGGAGACTTGCTGGAAATTGGTCTTGAGAGGTGGATTGGGGTCAGAATGTGAAAAGTATTGACTGTCTCATGAAGGAATTGGACCTTGGTCTGTTATAAAATGTATTTTCACTGTAGATTTTCTAGCAAGGGAACAGCATGCTCAGAGGAGCACTTAACAAAAAGGAAAAGGACACGTACAAAGTGGAGGACAGATTTTCTTTGATGAAGACTGAGAGATCATTTAGGTGCCCCCAACCCGGATGAGGGGTGATAAGGACCCAACCTAGGACAGGGACAGTACAGGAGACAGTGTCAATGTATTTGGGAGTGAGAGTTCACGGCACTTGGAGCAATTGCTCAAGGGAGGCAAGACCCAGATGACAGTTAAATGCCACTCTGGGATGGTCAATCTAGATTTTCAGGAGCATTTCAGGAGGAAGTAGCGTAGACTGGCTAAGAACACAGTGTTGGCATCAAACTCATTCTTAGTTGACTCCTGGCTCTGCCATTTAATAAATACATGAATTTAGCTGTGTTCCCTCTCGGAGTCTCCGCTGCTTCATCTGTAAAATGGAAATGGCAATAATAGCAACTTCATAAGATTACTCTGAGGATTCAATGAAAAAAACCTAAAGGAATTTAGCAAAGTATTCAGTACCTGGGAAAAAGATCAATAAACATAGCATATAATTATTAATTATTGTATAATACGTGGAGGATGCAAAGTAAAATGGATTTGAAGGTGACATTTTCCAGAAGTCAAATTTTGCTTAGGTAAAATCAGGGAGCCAGCCTGCCTGCCTTCCTTCCTTCCTTCCTGCCTTCCTTCCTTCCTTCCTTCCCTCCTTCCTCCCTTCCTCCCTTCCTTCCTTCCTTCCTTCCTTCCTCCCTCCCTTCCCTCCTTCCTCCCTTCCTCCCTCCCTTCCTTCCTTCCTTCCTCCCTCCCTCCCTCCCTTCCTTCCTTCCTCCCTCCCTCCCTCCCTCCTTCCCTCCTTTCCTTCCTTCCTTCCTTCCCTCCTCCCTTCCTTCCTTCCTTCTTTCCTTCCTTCCTTTTCCTGTTTTTGCAACTAAAGCAGTGTTTCTGTTGCTCCCATGGGATGATAAAACCAAGGTTTGCCGGTTTGAACCTCTTAAGGTGTTTCCATCTTTGCTTCTGCTTTTCTCTTTGCTAGAGTTTTGTTCTCTTTGTTCAGGTTTTATTCTCTTGGAAGGCTTTATCCTTATCAGAGAAGCAGGGTTGGAAGTGGTCTGTGACCAAGCATCTCAGCTTTATCAACAAAGACAGACTGGCTCCCTGGAGCACCATTTAACCTTTTTCAAGAAAAATTTCTGATTAGCTTCATTTGGCCAGGTCGCTCCTGGGACAATCAGCTGTACCCAGGAGCTGGGTAGTGGGATTAAACCTTCATTCCTACTACTTGGTTGGAGTGGGGGAAGGAACATTACAAAAATAATTTCTATTTGCAAACCTGTTGATTTTGCTGAACTGGCTTTATAATTTTGCATAAGGGCTTTTCTCATGCCATGAGGACACACTTGTCTATGCTTTCTTTGCTGGGCACAGAAACTGGAAAAGGTGGGGTGCTGCCTCCCCTCCTCCTCCACCTTGCCCCCTCACAGTGCTCCCATTATAGGCTCAGTTGGCCAGATAACATCCCAGATACTTGGGCATTGAGGGTCCGTGCTGGTTGGGGCATGCTATCTTTGCCTGGGCCAGCTGCCCTGCCACCACTTGAGATTCTGGGCAGATCTATGAATGAACACATTTCAAATGCTATCAATATTTTATGAATTTCCATCCACTTACTTTAATGGGGAACTGTAAAAGCATTTAGCCATATTACACCCCGTCTCTCAGGCACTGCATTATTCCAACAGAGCTGTTTTATTAGAGTCACCCACCAGGGTTATTGGGATGGCTTTATCCCTCCCTCCCCAAATCTGTCAGTCTGCATATTTGTAAGTCTGTTTGTCCGTCTACCAAATGTTCTCTAATCTATCTATTAAATAAAATCAATCATTAGCAAAGAGAACACAGTTTTGGTAATAGTGCATGTGTACACATACTCACACGTGTGCACACATTCATATGCACATACACTAGTGCACTAAGAAAGATTTCATCTCCTGGCCTTGCATGACTAGACTTAAGCTTTAAAAAGACCTTTGGTTTTATGGACTCCCCTGGGTTCTCTGCTGGAGCATTTACTCCCTTGTCTTCTGGGAAAAAAATTCTCAGGGAAACCTCTTACCTGAAGTTTAAATATTTGAATTTGATGGTGAAGTGTCCAGGCATCAAAGTCAGAGGGCCACTGGTTTCACAGCTCAGCTCTACAACTTACCTCTGTGATCTTGGGCAAATCGCTTGACTTGACAGAGCCCTCTCTGTAACAGGGAGATTTCAGTAGCCACCTTTCAGGAAGTGGTGAGGATCGAGCGAGGGAGCCTGTGAACGAGCTCTGTGAAGTACCTGCGTGGCGAGGGGTTGATGGCAAACACGTGATTCCTGAAACTTAAGGGTTTGGGGATTTCTCTCTTTCCACTTCCTGGATATTGAGAATTTCTGGGCTAGTACATGCATTTGTTTCTGGAGATAGCATCAGCCTGCAGGGTATACCTGAGCACAGCTTCCCTCCCACCACAGTTCATCTCCCCACCAAAAATCCCACTCCTTCCGGACCTCACCCCATCCCAACCCACTCTGAGAAGCCTTCCTTGGTCCCCCAAGACTGGGTTAGGGACCCTTCTCTGAGCTTTCCCATCACCACCCACCTTGTCTCCATATTACAGCATTTATCTCACTCTGTTATAATTATCTTTCCCCTTCTGGATGATAAGCTCTTTGTGGTCAGAGTTCCAGTATTATTTCTTAGCACAGCTAACAAAGCCCCTGGGGATCTGAGCTCTGCCAACCTCATCTCTCAGAAGGCTTCTAACCACCCCGTCTTCTCTGTCCATTGAGTCTAGCCACCATTTTGTTAAGCACCTACTCTGTGCCAGATAGGGTTCTAACCACAATATATGCAATAGCTCATTCAATCCTTATATCAGCCTTAAGAGATAGGCACTGTTCTGATCCGCATTGTACAAATGAGGACGCTGAGGCTCAGAGAAGATGGGAAACTTAGACAGGGTCACAGCCAGTAAGGAGCAGAGCCAAGGTTTACCCTCTGGTCTCATTCTGGAGACTGCGCTCACCACTATGCTCCACTCTTTATTCATGCTCTGTTCTATCCCATTGCTTTAACAAAATTGACTGCCACATAGTCCTCTTCTCTATGCCATGTTCAGTGTCAACTCCTTGCCTTTGCATATGCTACCCTTCTCCCTGGAATTCCTGTCTGCCTCCCTGACTTTTCTTCCACTTGCCCTTGAGTCAAAACCCCTTCCTCAATGCCCTAGCTGTATGTGTACCTAACGTGGCACTTGTAGTAGATCAGGTTAGGCTGACAGCTTCTTAGGGCAGGGGCTGTCTGTGCCTTGTTGAAACCTGGTACCTAATGTAGTTGCTGGCCCCTAATGGAAAATTAAATGATTTTGTCCCTATTTGTTAAATACATTTTTTGACATTCCTGGAATCTGAAAAGGCTTTCCCAATATTGTCATCTCTTTTAACCCTGACTTCCACATAAATTGTATATGTAAATCTCTATCTTTGATAACATGGTTATCTGCATGCATAACTAACTAAGATGCCAGATCAAATGAAATAACTGTGAGATAAAGGTACGAGTACTGTATGTCTGTCTGAATTGCTTAAGGACCAGCCAATGAGTCCTAGGGCTCCAAAGCTAGGTTGGTGCATCTACAGAGTGTTTAGGGTAAAGATTGGGGGGTCTCATGCTGATCTCTCTGGGACTCTTTGAAGAGGAAACTGTGCTTACAAGGAAAACGGAGAAATGGAGGAACAAAATACAGACTTTATGCCTAAACATCTGGGCCCATGTGGCTGTCTCCAAATGCCAAACATCTTTGGTAAGTGGTGCTGGTATACAAGGTTTATGGTCATAAACTTAAGTATTTCCTACATTTATGAACATAAATGATAGGGTCTTCAGAATGGACTTTGAATCTACTTACCCAAACAGGCTCTTGGACAAGGAGGGCTGCCTGCTAATTCACCCAAAAGGGTGGTAATCCATAGTACAGAATGAGCATCAATTCAGCTGTACTTCGTCTTTTAAAGCAGTGACCCTACCCTCCATTGAAATGAGGTCCAAAGAATGTTAGATTCTACCATCCAGATTAGCATCTTTTCTGAAGTGTGTCTGTGGGGTCTATCCCTTCTAGGCTAAAGTACTGGATGTGGGGCAGAAAAGTTCTTCTGCATAAAGCATCCAACTTAAAATGTGTAGCAGTGGAGAGTGCCAAACAATGAGTCTGAGACAAAGTTCATAGATGGGTAGTGTCTAGTTTCACTGCAAGGAAAACCAAGCTAAGACGTCAAGTGGCAGAATCAGAAGACAGGTAGACTTGGAATTTAATGGTGGCAGATGATAGTGAAAAGAGGAAGGTTCTAGGTGTTTGTTACAATCAGAGATAGAACTTGCTTTGTCAACTTTCTGTCCAGCAGGTCAGGGTCATCAACAAGCATAGGGCTCACTGAAGTACACCAGGAAAGTCATGATCTTCTGAGTAAGTGGTCAAAGGGGATCTTGGCTGGAGCTAATCTTCTTCTCATCTATCTCAGTGGGTCTGGTAGTGCCACCTGGGTGAGATCGCCAAGTTTCCTTCCCTTCCCCAGCTCCCTAAGTTCTTCCATCTTTAGCATAAGAATGAAGATCATTTCCAACAAGGAAATGAAGTCAGCTGCCACGCCCCATCTGCCGCCTGTGTTTCCCCCAGCCTACTGCCAGCAAAACCTTTCTCCTGAGCAGACAAAACATTTCAGCCTCATGACAGCCCCCATCACTCTGATGACCCATGTCTCTCTGCTGACATGATAGCTGAGTGTGTGAGGCAGACAGTGTTTGTGTGATGCTGGTAGCCTTGTAGTGGAATCGCCAGACTGGGATGATGGGGGCAGGTTGGGGCTGGGAGATCTGGGAAGCTGGGTCTTTTCCTCTTCTGTCCATCTCCTACCCAGCAGGTTGATGAGATCGCAACAAGCCTTCTCAGTCTAGAAGCCCAGTCCATTGTTCAGAGAGCTATAAAACTCCACCTCCAGATCTGATGGTTTTTAGTACAAACCAGCTCAACTTAACACACATTTACTGAGATCCTGCCTTGTGCCATGCAAAGTATTAGATGCTGAGGGACTACAAAGAAGAAGAAAAAAAATTATAAGGGCAGCTCCCATTGAGGATATGCTGAGTGCCAGGTTTTGTGTTTACTGTTATATAAATGTACATGTTTAAACATCTCAGTAACACTATGAGTAAGATTTTATTAATAGCCCCATATTCCTGATGAAGAAACTATAAGAACTCAGAGAGGGTAAATAACTTGCTAAGGTTATACCAGTAATGAGTAATGGATCTAGAATTCTGATTTAGGCCTCTTTGGTTCTAAAGCTTATATTGTTAACTTTTATGTTCTATTTTCTTCAATGAGTGCTTTTAGCAGGCTAGAAAGTTATATGTATATATATCTGGTATAATGCCTATCAATAAAACAAAATCTTATTGTAACTGAAAGGAGGAAGTGTACCATATAACATTCATAGGTTTCTTAAAACATATATTTATTTATTTTCCTCTTTTTTTTTTTTGGCTGCGTTGGGTCTTAGTTGCAGCACACGGGATCTTTGTTGAGGCACGTGGGATATTTTTCGTTACGGCACGCAGTCTGCTTGGGCTTCTCTCTAGTTGTGGTGTGCAGGTTTTCTCTCTCTAGTTACGGTGCGTGGGCCCCAGAGCCCATAGGCTCTGTAGTTTGTGGCACATGGGCTCTCTCGTTGAGGAGCACGAGCTCAGTAGTTGTGGTGCGCGGTCTTAGTTGCCCCGTGGCATGTGGGATCTTAATTCCCCTAGCAGGGATCTAACCCGTGTCCCCTGCATTGGAAGGCAGATTCTTTACCACTGGACCACCGGAGAAGTCCCAGCATTCACAGGTTTTTAAGTAAAACAGAACTGGGCTTGAAATCCTCCATCTCCTAATAGCTGCGTGACACTACTGACCTCTCTGGAGCTCAGCATTCTCATCCGTAATATGGAATAATAATACTTATTATTTTGTGGAATGATGATGAAGGTTAAATAAGAAAATATATGTGAAGTCTACATAGTTAACAAGTGTTGAGTCTTACTCTGTACAAAGCCTTCTCATGCAATCTCATTTGATCCTAATAACAGCCTTGAGCAAGACACCATTATTATTATTATTAATTATAATTCTCGTTTTACAAATGAGAAAACCAAGCCTTAAAGAAGTTAAATAACTTGTCCAATGAAGTTAAATGGCAGTGTGGGACTTGAACTCAGTCTATCTGACCTCAAAAACTACTTCTAGGCAGACACATTGAGCTCCATTGGTAGACAGAGTGGCCTAAGATCTGTCTGAAGATCATTCAGGACTACAGAACATGCTCTTTCACCGTATCAGGCTGCCTTTTTTTGATAGGACAGACTATGGGGAACCTATATCATTCTGTTGAGTCTGTAAGAGCATTTTATTATACATAGGCTGTTGTTTAGAATTTGCCCCAATATTCTCTTTTGGATGACTGATGTATGTCAATTGCATATATATTGAAAGAAAACAGAGCTTTCTTTTTGGTATTCGTGGATGTTTCTGTAACTCATACCTTAGAGTATAGCAAGTTCAATGACCAAAGATGTTTTTCTAAAAGAAGTAGATTAATACCAATTAACAGGTCGAGGTAGGAGTTGAGACCTTAGCTTGTTCACAGAATGAGTTGTGACTTCATGTCATCTGACATGTGCATAATTACACACACCAGGAAGCATACACCAATGCATACATCACAATAAATGTGTGCTTAATTATAAGTCACCATGCATATATGCTTAATTACACATCCTGCTACTTGCAGGATTAATAACATGTAGTGTTACATGCACACAGTCAGAAGAGGTGACATTTGATGACTTTAAAAGAGCTTGGAGAACATGAAGGAGCAATTTTTAAACAGTTGCATAATGTGTGTGCTTTCTTTTCTCTCCACAGAAGGCATCAGACACTAATTTCTACTCAATCAAGAAGCGTTTATTGAACAAGTCCTGTCAATTTTGCTTTTATAGTATCTCTTGCATCTTTCCTTTCCTTTACATTTTCATGATTGCTAATGTCATCCTCTCTCACCTGACAGTCTAAGGTAATTGGAAGGACGCTGCATTCAGATCTCTCTCCCTAACCCTTGGCCAGCACCTTGGCCCAGGACACCATCATTTCTTCTTACCTGCACTTCTGTAGAGGTCCCTAACAGGTCTCCTGCTTCCTCCTGGGTCTTAAACTCTCCAGCACGAACCAGGGAATCTTAGGAAAACTCAATTCTTTTTTTTTTTTTAATTAAAAAAAATTTTTTTATTGAAGTATAGTTGATTTACAATGTTGTGTTAGTTTCAGATGTACAGTGAAGTAATTCACTTATACATATATTCTTTTTCAGATTCTTTTCCATTATAGGTTATTACAAGATACTGAAAATAGTTCCCTGTGCTATATAGTAGGTCCTTGTTGGTTATCTATTTTATGTATAGTAGTGTGTATATATTAATCCCAAACTCCTAATTTATCCCTCCCTTCCTTTTCCCTTTGGTTATCATAAATTTGTTTTCTGTGTCTCTGAGTCTATTTCTGTTTTTTAAATAAGTGCATTTGTATCATTATTGTTAGATTCCACATATAAGTGATATCATACAGTATTCATCTTTCTCTTTGTGACTTACTTCACTTAGTATGATAATCTCTAGGTCCATCCACGTTCTGCAAATGGCATTATTTCATTCTTTTTTGTGGCTAAGTAGTATTCCATTGTATATTTGTACCACATCTTCTTGATCCATTCATCTGTCAATGGACACTTAGTTTGCTTTCATGTCTTGGCTATTGTAAATAATGCTGCTATGAACATTGGGGTGCATGTATCTTTTCAAATTAGAGTTTTCTCTGGATATATGCCCAGGAAAACTCGATTCTGATCATCTCAATCTTTAGCTTAAAACTCCCCAGTGGGGCTTCCCTGGTGGCGCAGTGGTTGAGAGTCCGCCTGCCGATGCAGGAGATACGGGTTCGTGACCCGATCCGGAAAGATCCCACATGCCGCGGAGCGGCTGGGCCCGTGGGCCGTGGCCGCTGAGCCTGCGTGTCCGGAGCCTGTGCTCCGCAACGGGAGAGGCCGCAACAGTGAGAGGCCCGCATACCGCAAAAAAAAAAAAAAAGTTAAAAAATAAAACCTCCCAGTGACTGCATTTATCCACAAAAGCTTGGCATTCTGAGCTTAAGCTACAGGGCCCTGTTCGTCCTGGCCCCTGCCCACCAATCCAGCCTCTAATCACTCTTGCCTTTCCCCTCTGAGGTCCAGCAACACTGCTTTCTCTCCACCCTTTTAGCAAACCATAATTTCTCCTTCCTCAAGATTCTTTCATACATATTGATCCTTTGCCTCCCAAAGTTCTTCTCTAGTTCTGTTTATCTAGTTAAATCCTACCTAACCCTCAGATCTCCGCTCAAATATAACTTTCCTAGGAAAGCTTCCACTAGTGCCCCAGACTAGGTTAGTTCTCACTATCACACACTGTACTGTTCCTTCATAGAAAGTTGTCACTATACACTATTTAGGGTCATCTTTGCAATATTTTGATTAATTCTTGCCTCAGGCATAGTAAGTTCCACAAGGATGACGTTTGAGTATATTTTATTTTCCATTATGTCCTCAGCTCCTGGTATAGTTCCTGGCACACAGCAGCCTTTTAGTAAGATTATCAGATTTAATGAATGAAAATATAAGATGCTCAGTTAAGTTTGAATTTCAGACAAACACATTTCACATTTTTTTTTAGTTTAAGTATGTCCCATGCAATATTTGGGACATATTTGCACTAAAAATTGTGTACCTGAAATTTAAATTTAACTGGACAGTCAATATTTTATCTGGCAACCCTACTTCTGAGCACTTAATATTTGATTATTGAATGCATAAATGAATGAATAAATAAATTAATGATTAAATGAAGATTCCAAAGACCCTGGTTCTACTTCAGCCATCATTCCTGGTTTCCCTTCACCAGTCACTTGATTTGTCCTCACATATACAGTGAAGGTCAATGATATGTAGCTAAGACTCCTATCATATTGGCATGAAATAGTGGAAAAGTATGGCAAAAGCCAAATAATGATCTCTCCCCACCACAGTCCTCTCAGGCCAGTTCTTTATTTCTAGAATTATCTGACAGGCTAAATTATTCTATTTTCCTCCTCCAAATTCTAACTCTCCCTCTTGGCCAAAAAGAATCTTGAATACTCCTTTTTTGCATGCTCTTCTAGGCCTTTTGTAAGCTGACACTATCACATTTTAGATTTAACAGGCTAGAAATAACATTTAATATTAATGGTTAAAAAAATAAAAATCAATGGAAAAAATCCATAATGAAGAACACTTCAAAAGTTTAAATAAAAACAGAATCAGTATTCGTGATTTTTCCTTTGGCCTCAGGCTCCAATATGGCTTAGCACAGCGCTTTTTATTTAAACTTTTGATATTTGCTCATTGTGGATTTATTTTCATTAACCGTGATTTTTAAAGTTTTTGAATTAGAGTATCTGTTATTGTGATTACTGAGTGTTTTGGCCTCCCCTTCAGTTCTGTGCCTCTTCCTAGTCCCAGCCCTGGCAAGTGGAGACAGCCTTGGAAGGCAGCATACAGGGAAGAGGCAGTCAGGAGCAGCCAGAGCAGCGTCTAAAGCGCCATATGCTGATTTATCCTTGGGGCCATGGGAATAGAAAGGGTTTGAGCAAGAGAGGGACAGATTCTGATTGAGTTTTGGAGAGATGTTCTTTTTTAATTGAAGTATAGTTGATGTATAATATTATATAAGTTACAGGTGTACAATATAGTGATCCACAATTTTTAAAGCTTATTTTCCATTTATAGTTAGTATAAAATATTGGCTGTATTCCCCATGTTGTACAATATATCCTTGTAGCTTATTTATACCTGATAGTTTGTACCTCTTAAGCCCCATCCCTATATTGCCCCTCCCCTCTTCCCTCTCCCCACTGGTAAACACTAGTTTGTTCTCCATATCTGTGAGTCTGCTTTTTTTTGTTACATTTAATAGTTGATTGTGTTTTTTTAAATTCCACATGTAAGTGATAGCATACAGAATTTGTGTTCTCTTTCTAATTTATTTTGGTTAGCATAATGCCCTCCAGGTCCATCCATGTTGCTGCAAATGGCAAAATTTCATTCTTTTTCATGGCTGAGTAATATTCCATTGTATATATGCACCACATCTTCTTTATGCATTCATCTGTAGATGGACACTTAGGTTGCTTCCACATTTTGGCAATTGTAAATAATGCTCCTATGATCATTGGGGTGCATGTATCTTTTTGAATTAGTGTTTTTGTTTTTTGTTCAGATGTACACCCAGAAGTGGAATCGCTGGGTCATATGGTAGTTCTATTTTTATTTTATAAGAAACCTCCATACTGTTTTCCACAGTGGCTGCACCAGTTTACCAATTTACACTCTAACCAACAGCATATGAGGGATCCCTTCTCTCCACATCCTCACCAACATTGGCTATTTGTGTTCTTTTTGAAAATAGCCATTCTGACAGGTGTGAGGTGATATCTCTTTGTGGTTTTGATTTGCATTTGCCTGCTGATTATCCATATTCTGGCTGATAGTCTGGTCCAGAGAGCTGATTGGAGGGATGGTGACTAAAGCAGGGAGACCACGGAGGAAGGTAGTACAATGAGCGACGTGTGAGATAAGGAGATGGGCAGATGTGATGAGGACAGAGGGAAACAACATCCAGTGCAATGAAAAGGGACTAACTAGATGTGCTTGGAAGGAACACCCTCTCCTTCACCTCTGTTTCTTGGCTTTTCTTCTCTGCTATCTGTCCTCTGTTCAGCTTAGCATGTCTTGTTAGAATAGATCAGGGAGGGAGGGTGCACAGGGGGCTGGCTTGTTAGCGTCAGTGACCATGACTCTGACTACATGGATGCTCCCTGATTTATTTGCAGACCTTCTGGGCATTTTCCCAGCCCCTACATAAATTAGTTCCCCAGAGATTCACACGTTGAATATCATACTCATTGTTCCCTGCATATAGGTTCCCAGAGGTGGCCAACAAATTCACTTTCTGAAATGGTCTGGAAAGGGACCGTGTTATTGACACTCTCTCCCCTGGTATTTGTATTTCAAAGAGCAGTGTGCTCAGGAATTCATCATTTCAATTAAAACTCATCTAGGCCTCCTAGGAAAAAGAAATATAAATATTGCAGAGACCCTGACACCACCATGGCCTTGCTGTGTGGTCCTGAGTACCCTGCATGGTTTTTCTGTGCTTCAGCCTCACCTTTGGGAGGCAGCTTGCAGTAGATAAATGACCTGAGCTATGGGATTTCAATCCTGATGTTGCTGCTCACCAGTTGTGTGCCTTTGGTCAAATTCTTTAGCCTTTCTGAACAACACTTGCCCTCTCTTCCTGTCAGAGAGAGAGACTGGTGCCCTCCCTTGTAGGGCTCTGATGAGGGCAGAAGGTGTCCATGCGTGGCCAGTGCTTAACACTTAGCAGGTATCCAGTAAATGTGGCCATCCCCTCCCTGCGATGGTTAATGGAGACGGGTAATAAAAAAGAATGTGCCCAAAAAGGGTGGAATGCCATTATTTTTCAGCTGGCAAAAAACTGAGCACAATTACATGCCAAGATTTGCTGATACAATGAATAATTTCAGAGTAATTTTACAGTTGTGTATACAGGATGCCAAAATTCAATATGAGGGTGGGTTTTGGTAAAGTGGAGTCATTCAAGCTAATTGTAGTGCCATATTGGAAAATGCTGCTGTATTTGTGTCTTAGTAATATTTTTTAACAGAGTACTTAAAAATAATCATTTTCCATCAATGATCTCTTTTGATAATTTCAGAGAAAAATGAGGCATACTTATACTAGAGCCAGACCATCATAAATTTAGATCATAAAAATAGGCATACATTGTAAGTCTTTTTCTTGGCTATTCAGCTTAGGTATTCCTTTAATATATTTTTAAGTTGGGTCCCAAGTCAACCTAAGTGTAGTCTCACCCTATAGTGCCATATAACAGTTAAAGTTTAAATATTATTTTTCTGCATCTGTAAGATGGAACCCAAACCTGATTCCTAGGTGTGGTGTAAAGACTAAGAGAATCTACGAAAAGAGCTTAGCTTAGTGTCAGATATAGAGCAAGGATTCAGTGAGTAGTTATTGGGACTACCATCACTGTTAGAGTAGCGATGAATACATAAAATGTTCTATTGATTTTTTTCAAATCTTTTCTGATTTTATATTGAACGTTTCATCCAACAGTGTAAGTGGGCCTCCTGTTTTAACACTGTGGCCTTGTCATGTGACTTCTGTTTTACTTTTCTTTAAAAAATATGCCACAGAATAATTAATTTTTATTTATAAAAAATTAATAAAATCATCTTTTACCTTATTAGAAATGCACTTTTCCACAGAAAAGTGAGGTTTTGTAAGACTCCCACAACCTGGATTCTTGTAAAAAGTTTATTGATTTACCCAAAGTCACCAAGCAAGATCTTTGATCCAGAACACTTCCACTATCCTGGAAATTTGAATTTAATGTTTTCTTAGTGGATTTTCTTCCAGAATATTTAAATTTGACTTTATATCCTTTGGAATATGGTTGGGATACTCCCTTTCTTTTCCCTCCCTTTCATTCTGCCATTAGTTGCCATGTTCTCAGTGAATACAAATTCATTTTTATATCAGCAAAAGCAAAATTGAATAAGGAAGGCCATCTGATATGCAGTAAATCAAACAAAACCACAATGAATTTCAAAGCCAAGTATAAATTTAAGACATAGCATGATGTATAGGAAAGAGAAATGAGCTCAAATCAGGTGATTTGGAGTCGAGCTTAGACTCTGCACTGACTCACGGCATGACCTTGGGAAAGTCACTTAGCTTCTCTAGGTTTCTGATTTTTCCTTAGTAAAATTAGGTGTAGTGCTAGATAATCGTGAATTCATCACTGATTTCAATTAAACGCATTATAATTCTCATTGGTCAATCTTAAAAAATTAAGCCTGAACTCTATCAAGTATTATAAAGTAATTTGAATTTTTACCAAGATTAAGTTATATATTAAATTAACCTAATTTTCTCTTATTATGGAGTCTTAGATTGCAGAATCCCAAGTATGACATGTCTTGATTTCTGCAAAGAACTTGGTCAAGTTTCTCCTTATACCCTTCTGGACAAGTTAGAAAAATGTGGATGAGATCAGTAGTAAATAAACCTGAGAGATGATGGGAATCTCCAGGGGAGCTATGTCAACATACACATTTCTGAGTCCCATCCTCAGATACTCTAATCGAGGTTTTGGGTGAAATCTGGTGAGCAGTGATCTCCAATTGATTCTGAAGGTCATCTTGGTTTGGAAACTACTGGACTAGATTATAACTAGGTGCATTAGTTAGTGGCTGAAATACCAGTGTAACCTACCAGGGTAAGTTACAGAATTCCAACCTTGACCTGGTGCTTGTTAATTCATGTATGCATGATTTGGTTGACAATACAGAAGGGGTGCCAACCAGATGCACAGATGTTGCAGACACACTTGATGAAAAGATAAGGACTTAAAATGATCTCAGTGAGTGGAATAATCAATAGAAGTAGCCAAAGTGAAATTTAAAGGATGCATGAACTTCTATCTTTTATTTACAAATTTTTAAATTAAAAATGTAATATCAAATGGGGTGTACCTGACTTGTGAGCATCTCATGTAGAATAGACATTGACATTTTAGAGGCCTAAAGATATAGGATCTTTTTGAGAATAAAATAATTCTCCTATGAAAACATTTTGTATATGGTAGCTCTGTTTAGTTATTTGAGGAACCTCTATACTGTTTTCCATAACAACTGCCGCATTTTGTATTCCCACCAACAGCGTATGAGTTCCCTTTTCTCCACATCCTCACAAACACTTGTCTTTTACTTTTCTGGTAATAGCATCATGACAGGTGAGAGGTGATATCTCATTTTGGGTTTGATTTGCATTTCCTTGATTATTACTTACCATATGATCTGACAGACCCACTTCTGGGTATTTATCCAAAATGATTGAAGTCAGGATCTTGAAGAAACACTAGCACTCCTGTGTTTATTGCAGAACTATTCACCATAGCCAGGGTGTAGAAACAGTCTAAATGTCCATTGACAAATAGATGAATCAAAACAATATGGTATATACATACAAAAGAATACTATTCAACCTTTAAAAAGAAGGACATTCTACAATATGTAGCAATATGGTTGAACCTTGAGGGCATTACGCTAAGTGAAATAAGCCAGTCATAGAGAGACAAATACTACGTGATTCCACTTACATGAGGGATCTAGAATAGTCACATCCATAGAACCAAAGAGTGGAATGGTGGTCACCAGGGATTGGGAGGAAGGGGAAATGGGAGTTGTGAATCAATGGGCATAAAATTTCAGTTAAGAATGGTAAACAAGTTCAAGAGATCTACAGTGCATATTGTGCCTCTGAGCAACAGTATTGTATTGTACACTTAAAAAATTGTTAAAAGGGTACATTTCGTATTAAGTGTTCCTACCAAAAAAATTAAATTAAAACAAAACACTTATATTAAAGTGTAAAACATTATAAACATTGTGAAATGACAGCAACTGATGTCAGGCAGGGGCAGAATGGACTGGTACTTAAAAGGAAGTCCTAGATTCAAATCCTGACTTTAAAGACAGTGGTGTAGTCTCAGGAAAATTATTTAATTATTCCATATCTTGGCTTCCTCATCTATAATATGGGGATAATACCTTCCTAACCAGGGTGGTATTAAGGATTAAAACATGTAACATACTGACCAGCGCACAGTGACACTCAATAAATGGTTTATGTTATTTGAAGAATCATTGTATAATGTCCAGAATGGAGGAGGAACTGGGCTAGCTGTGTTCTGTAATTGCCAGGTGATACCTGAAGTATTGTGTCCAGTTGAGGGAACCATACTTTAGGAGACTTACACAAGGAGTGTGTTCAGAGCGGGTGGTGGCACATAGAACCAGGAGGATGGGTGGCTGTTAAGTACAATCAAATAAATTTGAAAGTGTTGAGAGTGTTTTCTCTTGAGAAGAGAAGCCAGAAGACAACATCAAATTAGCTAAAGGGAAAATACAAGAAAGCTGTTTTGGTTTTCGACTCCATAACACAAAGTTTCA
This sequence comes from Orcinus orca, assembly GCF_937001465.1. Lineage (NCBI taxonomy): Eukaryota > Metazoa > Chordata > Mammalia > Artiodactyla > Delphinidae > Orcinus > Orcinus orca. The sequence goes on along the minus strand of NC_064564.1, from coordinate 105,990,847 downwards.
CTTGGGGGTGAACATACCGGTCTGGATAGCATATCTCAGGAGATACTTTCTATGATCAGAAGAGCATGAGTTTTCTGGGGCAGGAGGGGTGGGGGCAGGGGGGGTCCCTTACCCGCTGCTGTGTGCTCAAGCCACATGGTCAAGGTCTTTGTGAAGGGCACTCCTTCCTAAGGTCAGGGTTTGCTTAATTAAAGACCTCTAAGACCCTCTGGAATGTTAGGATTACTTGGTGGGCAGGGTGGCAGCATCCCCAGTACCTTCCTGAAGGCCTTAATGTGCTGGGTGACTGTACCTAGAGATGGGTAAGGTTGTCAATGACTTGCTGCTCCAAAGATAGAAGGTAATTTGTGTTCCCATCTAGTTTAATGCATCTGTCTTTTCTCCCAGGGCATCAGCCAAGTGCCTACATATTGGACCCATCCGTCTTTCCTAAACTACAGAATTAGGGGGTTACGTTTGGCTAACGAACCTTTTCAGAAAAACATACTTCCCTAAATTAGGTTCTAATTGCACTGGGAAGCAGCAATTACCTGGAACCTGTTAATATTTCAGGAAGTTGCATCCAGCTGAGCAACTTGAGAGCTCTGTGGAGCCCCGTGGAGGGCTGGACTGAGAGACTTTTGGACTAACCCCCACCCCACCGACCTACCCTGTCTTCCCACGTCAGCCTCCCTCTGGCTCACCAAAACTGGATACTGATGAAATCTTAATAGTAAAGGATCTTGCAATTAAGTGGGATTAGAGTTATGGAACCACAACGCTTGGATTCTCAAGACCAGAATAGACCTATGTAGCCCCACCGCCCCCCGCATTTAATCAGTTAATCCACTTGGCAATATCCGTGGGCAGTAGCCTTGAACTCCTCCTTAAACATCTCCCACATTGGGCAACTTGCCACCATCAGATATCCCATTCTATTTTTGTACAGCCTTGAGAGCTAGAAACATCTTATGGAGGTCAACCCAGTATGAATTACTTAGTTCCTCTGGGGAATAATACTAACGAGGATGATCATAGCAGTCTACATTAGTGAACACTTACTACCAATTAAACACTCTAGTAAGTACATTTTCTGGTTTAATCCTGATAATTTAGGATGCTTTAGGATTCATGGTATGCATCCTGTTCTGTGGGTTAAGAAACTGAGGCCAAGAAGGTTCTTGTGATTTGCCCAAGGATCAGAAGTGAGTTTCAAACCCAGATTTAAAACATAACAAAACAAAACCCACATTCATAAGACTGAAAAAGCTCTTCTCTTAACCTCTTCCCTATGCTCCAAATACAGGTCTGTGGGTTCTCTCCATAGTGGGGCACCTCTTTAGAGTACCTCCCTCCATCCCCATCCAAAAAGAGAACTCATCTTAGATCTGCGCTTTATCTCAAACCTGTTCCCAGGTTTGGCTCCAGTCAGCCTGAGTATTACTGCCCCAGAGCAGAGGTTTTCAAACCATGCTCAGGAAAGCTTTGCACTTTGGATAAAGGGACCCTGGGGCTACTGTGGGGTGTGAGAGGTGCTGGCATGGTAGGGCCCTGGGACCTTATCTTCAGCTAGAGTACTTTTGCATCTTATGTACTGGACTTCTGTATAAGATCTCAGCTGGAGAAAAGATTCCATGGCTCATAAACATTTGAAAACTACAGCACTGGACTAGGGTATGGACATCAAATCTAAATGTTAAGGGGGTATCTTAGGCCAGTCTCATATGTTGTAATACCATCCCCTCGTCAAATCCAACTCTGAAAGCATACATGACCAATGTTTGTTGAATAAAGGAAGGATTTACCTGTCAGGCAGTAAAGCTTCCTAAGTATTTCTTTACCTGATCTGTTCTTTCTCAGATGTTCCACTCCTGTGCTACTACCATCTCTGTCGCCATGTCTCTGTCTCTCTCTCGTTCCTTGAAACACAGATGCGCTCACTCACAAGCATATCCGTATTCTCAAGTCTGTGTCTTCTCTCCTTCCCTGCATCTGCACCTTTGTTTCTTCCCCACTCCCACCCCACCTAGACTCTCACCCTTTGGAGCTTGATGTCTGTATTGATCACAGCTTTTTAGTATTTTTGATGCTTTGACATTTTGAGGCCTTGCTGACTCTGAAAGGGCTGCCTCTAATTCCCAGAGATAGTAAAGTACTTGCCTGTAAGTGCATTTTTCATATACAACAATCCAGCCCAGACCCCACCTCCTTTATTTGGCTTTTACATTCTGGGCCACTATTTTCCTGCCCTAATCACCCAAAGGACAGGTACCCAGGTACCAGGTAACTAGGGACAGCTCCTGTGCCGTAGAGCCCACTGAAATTATGTAAACTAGACAATCCTGAACCTGCTTACCCTGCCTCCCCCGTTCCCACCCATGGAGAGCACAGTCAAGGCTCTTGTCCATGTTTGCCCCACCCGCTTCTGCCCCCTGACTGAACCCGATGCTTCCCCTGTAGCCCCTTCCTCTTGCAATTTGTGTGTATGCCAGCCTTTCTTTTCAGTGGCACTCAGCTCTCGCTCTGTTAGTTTGCCATAGCTGAATAATAAGCAAACCGATGTTTTAAAGCATCTTTTTCTCAGATTTTAGCCCTCTTGCTCTCTGCTTCCCTGATCTGCATCTTCGACAATTATTACCCTCAACGCAACCAGATCTGCTTCCCAGGAGTCTTCCTTCTAGGAGAGTCTGAGAAGGGCAGCTACATGTGGTTTCTGAATAGCTAACACTTTTTTCCAACAAACACATACACATACACACCCGGATATATCCTAGCCCTGCCCTTTGTGACTGTCCCAGCGCTTAGCTCTTGCTCCAGCCCTGGGCCCTTCATGTCCTTCCCATGTCTGTGGCCAGCAGGCCTTCTCGAATTTTACCCTCCTCTTTTCTCCTTACACAGAGCTTTACACATGCTCTTTTTGGCCTGAGCTGCTTCAACCATTCTAAGAAATAATCCCAAGGCTACTGCTTCTGCTGCATGTCCTTCATCTTCACTCCTCGTGTGACCGCACTCACTTACAACTTCCTGGTAGCTGCCCAGTCCTGTACCAGCCTGGGTGCTCCTTGAGGGTGGTACCAGCATAGCACCTGGCTTGCAGTGAGCTCACATCAAATATTTCATGAAGGAATGAATGAATTTGACTTGTGCTCTCTCAGCCTTTTTTCCCTCCCTTTCCTCCCAGGAGCCATCTCGCGCGCGCGCGCGCGCACACACACACACACACACACACACACACACACACACAAACACACTCACACTCTTTTACCTTAAAATGGTGCTTCTGTTTACCTGTGGGCAAATACACACTGAATAGCTCAAAGGAAGCCATTCAATTTCTTTTATCATAAGTTGTAGGCAGTATGTCTTGAACTGAGTGGTAAAGGCAGGATTTAATTTTTTTAACCTAGGAAAAAGATTGGAACATGTGGATTTGGATTCAGGCAAAGGGAAGAGAAAGAGGCAGAGAAAAAGAAGAGGAAGCAATGAGTGAATAAATAGAAGGAGGGAAGGAAGAGTGGAGAGAAAGAAGGGAGGAAGGAGGAAGAGAAAAATCAGTTGACCAATGGCTCCTGTCCGTACTGATTCCTTGGTTGGCGTACTCCAGGCGGGTGGGCTATGGGGCCTCATTCCCTCAAACCTTAACTTATTTCCCTATCAATACTATCTCTGCATAATCAAGTTATTCTTGGGACCCTGTCAGCTCATAGCAATGAGGCTTGTCTAATGGCTTGTCAATTGTACTTGGATGCAAATTACTGGAAAGACCCAAAGACAGAAGGTGCTGATCTAACACCTTTGGGAGCCATTGGGATGGGAACCCTCCTCTGTGCTATGCCACCACCCCCTGCGTTGTTCCCCAGATTCAGGACAGGTGCAGGTCTGGGGGACCTATTGCCTTCCACTTCTTTCTCCTCATCTAAAGAAACAAGACAGATAGGTACAAACTGGGGATTAAAGTAATTAGTGTGACCTGTCTAAGCTCCAGGAAGCAGATGGCATTGGAACAACTAGCAAGCTTTGGACGTGCCCGACTGAGCAGTGAGAGAGCTAGTCCATTCAGGAGAATCATAAGACATTCCAGGCGCTTCTCCCCACCTCTGCTGCTCTTGCCTCTGAGACTCCTCCCCTGAGCCTGTGCCGTGTTCCCTGATGAGCCACTGGTAGTTGCGACCTCTGTAGGGACGTGGAGGGCTCCAGTTCAGGACAAAAGGAGATCTGGGGCTCTCAGTCTGTCTGCCTCCTTGAATGGTGCCGCCACTCCCCGTCTCCTTCTGATCCTTGTCTGTCTCCTCCTTCCCTTGTTCCCTGCTCTGTTTTGTTGTAATTTTAGCCACGGGGGAGGCAACAATAAAGTCCGATATGGAGATATCACTGGAGTAAATGGCGTTTACTGTTAATGTGGCAGCAAATGCCCTCCTCCCTGACTTGTGATGTTTTAACTCTCTTAGGGAAGGGAGTGGCACTGGCCTCTTCTCCAGGCCCAAAGGCCAGGGAAGATTTTTCATCTGGATCATTAACTCTAAGCCATGATTTTAGCAACCACACTGTTCTGTGGAGTGTGTGCACTGTGGGAAAATCGTGACGCCTCAGCACTTGCCAGGCAGAGCCCAGGGCTGAGCATCAGGAGCCTTGGTTCCTGTCCACATCCACGGCTCACAAGCTACACAGGGTCCCTGAGTTAACTTTCCTGAGCCTCAGTTTTCTCATCTGTTAAACAAAGATAGCAGCCTGTTCCTTGGCTGCTTTGAATGGTGGTGATGAGAATACCATAAGATGGTGTGAATGTCTTTGGAAGCTAAAGTACTATTTCAATATTAGTTATCACAATGGCTATTTTTTATTCGTTTGTTTTGATGACTGCAGATTGCAGATGATTTCCTTCCCAGTACCACCTGCACAACACACTTCCATCTCTAGCTCTCCCTGGATCAAATCTTCCTTTCAGAAAAGTTTCTGATATCAGTCATTTTTACGTAATATCATTCTGTCTCCTTACCCCAGTTTCTGCTGGCCAAACCATTCTCCACCCTGCCAGGAGAGCGCTCTTTCTGAAATCCATGCCTGATCCTGCTCGCACACCCACCCTCCCAGTAGCTCCAACTGCCCATGAGTTGACTTCGTACAGTCAGGCAAAATTTAACCATCACCTACTGTACATTCCGGGCACTGTTCCAGGGAGGGAACGATAGCAGTAAACGAGACAAGAAAGGTCTCTGCCTTCCTGAGTTTTATGTTCAAGAAGGGGAGACAAAATAAACAGGAAGATAACGAAGAAGATCATTTCAGATAGTGATAAGTTACATGAAGATAGTAAAACCAGGGGGTAAGATGAGAGTGATAGGAGCATGGGCAACATTGGATATTTGCACTCCAACCCAAGTAATGGAAGGAAGCAGCTGTGTGTAATGCTGGGGAGAGGTTAACAGGACAAGAAACAGCAATCACAGAGGCCCCACGATGAGATGGGCTTGGCAGGGCCGCATAATGGAATGGGGGTTGGTATTTTGAGCAAGGGAAGAATGGCGGGAGGTATAATGAATGGGAAAGGCAGGACCCTGTAGACTATTACAAGATTCTCAGCTGTCTCCTAAGGGCAAGGGGAAGCCTTTGCAGGTTATAAAGCAGAGCAGTGACATGATCAGATTTACCTTTTGTAAAGATCACCCTGGCTGCACTGTGGAGAATGGAATTTTTGTGGATGAAATTTCAAAATTGGCTTTCACAACCCTTTACCAGTTGGGTCCAACTTACACTTCCAGCCACGTGTTCTATTACGGTCACACATGCCTGTGCTCTTGGTAAGCTCGACTACTTAATGTTTCCTACATACCGTGTTCTTTCGCTCTTTTAATTTTGCTATTGCCATCCTTTCTTCTGGTAATGCCCGCCCTGCTGTCCCCAGTGGTCTCACACCTGTGATCATCCATTCTGCATGCTTGGATGTGGGCCAGAACCAGAGCATTCTCAAGGGTCTGGAACAGATCAGGGAGATAATCGAGAAATAGATATTTAGTGCTCACCCACTATGAGCCTGGCAGTGTTCTGGGCTCCTAGGATTCAGGGGGAATGAGACAGATATAGCCCTTCCCTCCTGGAGCTTATAATCTGAAGGATGAGGGAGGGTAAAGATGAAATATGAAACACGTTAGGAAGCCTATGCCTTGAAAGGTCACCCAGCGCTATACGTGGTCATCGTGGAGGCACAGAATCATAGATTTGTGGGCGTGTGGAATCTCAAGGTTATAGAATCAAATCATACCAGGAGAAAAAAAATTCCAGAATTAGAAATGAATATTTATCAGGTCTCTGGAGGATGGGGTGGCTGTATAAGCCCAGAAGTGATAGAAGAAACCACAAAGGAAATGACATAAAGCAAACTGGAAAAATACCCACAGCAAATATGACAAAGGATTACTATCTTTATTATGTGAAAAGCGCATGCAAATCAATTAAATTCACTAAGACCCCAGCAGATAAGTGAGCAGAGGGCAGAAAGAGACAATTCTCAAAAGAGGAAATACAACTGGTGAACAAACACAAGAAAAACATGTTCATTCTCTCGAATAATCAAAGATGCGCTTATTAAAACCATGAGATAACATTTTTCTCCTACTGAATTAACAAAGTTTAAACAAAGAAGAGGATGGCCAGTGCTTTGGAGAATGTGGTGATAGAGTCTCTCATGCATTGCTGGTGGCTGTGTAAACTAGGGCAACCGTTTTGGAAAACAATTTGGCAACGTGCATGAAGAGTCTCAAATTATGATTTAATTTTAGTAATTTAATTTCCGAGATTTTTTTTTCTAAAGAAAGATTCCAAAAATAGAGAAAAGTTCTATGCATGAAGATATTTTCCCCCCTGAAGCATTATTTATAGTAGCCGAAGGAGGGGCGGGGGGAAAGGACCAAATAGCAAACTAGAAGGGTACAGATATCCGTATAAGGAAACATTCTGTGGCCCTTTAAAAAGATGTTTATAAGATGCTTATTCTCTGTGCTAAAGTTAAGTGAGAAAGGAGGCTGGAAAAAGGAATTACATATTCAGTATGATTGTACTCATAGGAAGACAATCATAGACAGATTGACTTAAAAGTTTCCCACATTGTTAGATAGATAAGAGCATCCCTAGGGTTGTTGGTTTGGGGACAGGAATGTGGACTGGGTCACCTAGCTTGCATCCTCTAAGGTTGGAGACTTGGTAAAAGAAATGGGAGCAGTCCCAGGCTTCCTTGGGGGAACTTGATTTAGTCCCCCAACTTCTGAGTGAGCTTCCAAACTGTATGATTTTAATTAACCCAGCTAGGTTCCATTTCACAAATGAGGAAGCAGATTCAGAATGGTTCATCACTTGCTCAAAGTTGCACAGATTTGTGGTAGGGCTGGTACTGGAATTCAGGCCATCTGAATTCAAACCAGTGCAGCTGACTACCTGGATATACAAATGCATAAGCATTTTCATTTACTTGGTGTGTGTATGTGCTTCGTCCATATGCATTGTGGGTGTACACACCTTGTATGTATATTCAGTGGACAGGTAACCAACCACCGTGGTTGCCTGGATTGTTCCAGTTTTATATCTAAAAGGCAGGAGCGGTTGGTGGTCTCCCTAAATGTTTGTGTGTTTCACCCTGTTTTGTGCGCACATGCTTCTTGATGTATCCTATGCATCTCTTGGTGAGTCTGGGTTGGTTTTTCTGCTGCAAACAGGCTGCCCCTTTGGCTCCAGCCACTCAGTTGGCTTTACAGCATCTCTAGCCCTGGGCCAGACTCTCTTGTCCTGTTCCAGGGAGGAGGGGCTCGTGGGAAGCCCCCCGGGTTTGGATCCCACGGGCTAGTGTTCTGTTGCAGGCAGCCACCATGGCACCATCCAGCCGGCTTCTTGGAAGCGGATAAACGTCCCTCCTCGCTGATCTCCCTGCTTCGCTCAGCCCAGGAGTAGATCTGTTTGCTTTCATCAGACAGAAATGTGCTTGCCTCTTGCCTCTCGTGGCTTAATTAGCTCTAATGCGGGTGGAGGCTGTCCTTGGACGGCTTCCCGCAGCTGCCCTCTGCTGGCCGGCAGCCGCATTGGCGGCTGCACCTGGGAAACCAGAAGCTGTGGTTTCCGCCTGAGGCTGAGGGGTCAAGAGGTTTGTGTTTCCCAGAGAGACCCCGAGACGGAGAGGCAGTTATGACAAAAGACCTTATGCCTAGTCCTGGCACGCGGAGCAGCCCTAATCTCTCCCTCCTAGAATAAATATGTACGAAAATGCTTCCCTGTGTCCCCGAGGAAGGTGAGGTTATTAAAATCGACCTGTTTTTGAAAGCACAGTTCTAACCTTTATGAACTTGAACAAGCAGCTGCCCTTCTCTGAGCCTTAACTTTCTCATGTCATCTGTAAAATGGGCACCACCATGGCATTTTCATTAGGTTCTTGAGAACCTTAATTAAGAATGTCTGCAAACCCTTGACCAGTGCCTGCCACACAAGGAATACTGATAAATGCTGAGTATTATTATTAATAATGATGCTATTATTGCAACTGCAGCTAGCAATGGGACTGTTCCGTCTTCTCTGCAGCAATAGGAGAAGGCTGAGCTGATTAAATGCTTTTCGAATTGGCTCTTGACACACTGCTAAGATTTGACAAACTTTTTAAAAAAATTATTACCCTGTGCCAGGTTTTGTCCAAGAGATGAGAGAGCTATAGAAATAAATAACTCACTGGACTGAAGGCAGAGTAACTGCACTAAATCTGAAATAAAGTATAGAATTCTTCTATTCAAGTGTGTTTTAAAAATAATAATGATAATAACACAATCTCATATTGGTCTAGCATTTTTCAGTTTTCACAGTCCTTTTCCAGGCTCCTCAGAGAGATAATGGATGTGAGCGCTGTAGAAAATAGACAGCTTTCTGCAAAGTTAAGGTGATTTGTATTGAGGAGTAAAGTTTGTCTGTGTCCTTCAATGACTAAACAAATCGTTCGCTCCTGTTAGATTGATAAAGACAATCACAGAATCATAGGGTCACAGACCCTCAGAGCTAGGAGAGACTTTAGTTGTTGCTCTCTCTATCCATTGCTATCTACAGCTGTCAGGCAGGAATCTATACTCTGTTTGAATGCTTCTGAGGATGGGGCACTCACTTCCTCCCCAAGTAGAGGTTGATCTGTCAATAAATAAGCAGAAACATGGAGTATTCTGCCTCTCTTTTCCTCTTACCGCCTGAATCTAGACCACCAATTATGTTCATGTTCCCTCTAAATGTCCCTCAGCATCTCCATCACAACTGCTCCTGCACAAATATCACTTCCATTGCAATCATAGTCATTTTCTAATTGGACTGTCAATTTAAACTTCCCTCTTTGCCCTAACCCATTCTCCTCATTGCTTTGCCACATGCAAATCTAATCTTGAAGTCCCTGTTTAAACCCTTTGCCTCTCCCCTGCTTGGAGAAGCCGAGCCTCCTTAGCAAGGCATATGAAAACCTTACAAGCCCAGCCTTTGGCCTTCTCCTGGAGCAGGAGTTGGCAAACTATGGCCTGCAGGCCAAATGCAGCCCACATCCAGTGCGCACCATGAACAAGGAATGGCTTTTACATATTTAGAGGTAAACTGAGGCACAGTTAGCCTTCTCTTGAGAAGGTTGCTTGAAGAGTTGAGGACATTGTCTCTTGGGCTACAAAGCTTAAATACTTACCATCTGACCCTTTACTGAAAACGTTAGGTCAGCTCCTGACACGCCCACACACTTGACTTTCCAGCCACCAAGGATAACTTGCCAGACTCCACGCATAACTCCACGCTTTGACACACCTCTGTGTCCTTCCCTCTGTCTATAACGCCCTCCCCTGCTTGTCTCTCTGACACACTCATATTAACCTTTCAGTGTTGATGCTGCTGGTAAGAGCTAATGGGCTTGGCCACTTACTCTGTGTCAAGCACCACTGTAAGCACTTTACATGTATTAACTCACTTAAGCCACACAACAAGCCTGCGAGGGAGCCACTGTTATTTTTCCCATTTTACAGAGGAGGAAACTGACATGCCAGAGATCGATTGACTTGCCCAAGTTCCAGAGCTGTGAAGGAGCTGAGCTGATTGAAAACTCAGCTCCGATGTTGTCTGGCAAGCCTTCTCAGAACTCCCAGAGGCAATTTGCTGTTCCCTTTCCTCAGATAACTTCGTGCCTACCTGGATTATAGCATATTCCCTGGAAGGTTGCCACTACTTGTGTCCGTGGCTTCCTTCTTCCCACATGGGAGGGAACCCACTAGGGACCATGGGTCATGTATTTTGCATTTCTGATCTTGTCCCCTGTGATGTCACCAGATTGGCTCACTATTGGTGCTGGAAACACTGTTCAAGTGAATCAAATGGCAGTGTTTCCCACAGGCAAGACCAACGGGCTATTTTAGGAGTGCGTTGATAGTGTGGGCCCACTAACCTCCTGCTTCAGAAGAGGGGTTGTTGACTTAAGAGGCAACGGACAAGTCAGGACCCCAGAACTTGAAACTCTTACTTTAAGGCTTGATTGACCTGGGGGTGGAGATGCTACAGGTTCTTCCAGGATTAGGCTCCCTGAAGAAGATGGAGGTTTAAGCCAGGAAGGACAAGTGCATCTTATAACTTCTATAAAAGTGACAAAAGAATAATGCCTCCAGGTAGGGGTCTTATAAGTCTCCTCCATGATAAAGAGCACTATAAAATTCGAAATGCCATTGAATTGTAGGGAAAAGTGTATTACTTATGCTCTTAGGTTTAGGATTGAAGGCCAAGTCAAAGGGAGGTGGATATGAAAGCTCTGTTAGAAATTCCTCATCTCTGGCTCATTATCCGGGGATCTTGAAAGGCTCCATTGTCCTTACTTCTTGGGGTCCCAAGATGAGAGTACAGAAGGTATTTAGTCCACATTCAAGAACCACCACTGGTTAAGGGATGGGCAGGACTTAATGATCACCCAGTTCAATCCAATGGGCAGAAATGCTTAGGCAAGAAGAGACTAATTCACTAGAGGACACTGGGGCATCTTGCAAGCCTTGGGTGAGAGGTGTATTTGGATCACAAGGACACCAAGAATCAGGGGCTACACACAGCCACATTGCCTCTCTTCTCGTGTCTCTCATTTCTGTAGGTCACTTCCGTTCTCTTCTGGCTTCCTCTCTGAGGCACAGAACATGACAGCCTCCTGTGGTTCTCATTACTCATGTTCCATGACTCCCACCAGAGATGAGAGACTGGTGTGAAAGTCCCAGGGAAGCCTCTGAGTGACCCGGCTTATTTGCTGGGCTTACCTCCGGGTCAGTTAGCTATGGCTTGGGACTAGGGCTGAACAACAAGACATGCCCACCAGGGTCCTATATCTGTATACTAAGGACATTCCCAAAGTTGGGGAGGAGCGGGTTGTGAGCTAGGTGGCTGCTTCAGTTGTTATCCACTGCAGAAGATGAGAATAGGGGTCCAGCAAGACTGTTACATACTCTCCACCCAGAAGTCTCATTTTTTCACAGAACCTGGGACTAAGGAGTACTATTTAGAGTCTTGGATCCTTCCTTTAGGGAGAAAAGTTACGGAAGACCTCCTACATGTTAGCTGTTTTATGTTTAATCCTCAAAGCAACTGTATGAAGAGGTTATTTTTACTCCCATCATACACATGAGGAAATAGAGACTCAGCAGTTTTAATGATCTACCTGAGGATGCCTGGCTGGTAAAGGTCCAGCCTGGGAGGGGAATCTGGATCTTGTGGTATCCTAAGCCCTTGCCCCTTTCTTTACACAACTTTATACCTTACACCAGCTGGAACGTTATTTTACCCTTTTGTTCTTTGGTTTCTTCTTCTCAAAAGGTGATCCTTTCCCATTTAAAAATTCTTTTCTGTTTAATTTTCACACTTTTTTTTTCTGTTTTTCCCATTCTCAACAGACATCTGTGTCTCTAATTCTCTGATAACTTGACACATCCCCTGTAGTCACAGAGGAAAGACACTCTTGCCCCGTGAATTTCTGGGCGGTAAAGTAGTGGCCTCGTTAATCTCTCACTCCAGGTTTATGGGGGAGGGAAAGTGTATGGGGCTAAAGTAGACAAAATGCAGGATCTAAAGACTAGGCTCTAAGTTTAGCTTCCAGGCTAACTTGTGTGAACTTCAGTATGATGCTTCCTCTCCAGAACCTCAGTTTTCTCATCTGTAAAAAGAGATACCATCTGTATTACATAGACCCAGGGAATATGTGGTTGGGCTACTAAGGAAGCTTTTTAAAACCAATTCATGTAGGTGGACTTTCAGTTTTACAAGCTTCCTCTATCCCTGTTCCTCCAAGTCTTTGGTTTTCTCATCTGTAAAATGTTGGGAGTTGGACAAAATGCTTTGCCACCTTCCAGCTCTCAAATTTAAAACCTCTAGTTTCTATGCCCATGAAAATGCACACCCAACCCTTGTGTCTCCCCACCTCACCCCACGTATCACCCCTACAGGGACTCCTGAGCAGGTCCCCGGTCCCTCCCCTGCCTCCCTCTCCCCATCATCCCAGTGACTCACTCACCGCCCAGAGGCCCCAGAGATAACTTCCAGCAGCAGGCTCTCTCCTCTCAGCTCTTAAGGTGGCCACACACTGGGCTGAATAAGCTGCTTACCAGCATGTGAAGGGATGGCATTTAGAGTGCCACATCTTTTTTTAGCTTTGTTTTAAAGGGAAGCTGATTTGGGAATATGTTTGGAAGATGTCCCTCCAGTTTGGTGCTCGGGGCTTTGTGAAGGTGGGAACACAGAGAGAGAAGTTCTTCCGTGTCTCCTTTGGTGCCTCCTAATGTTTCAAAGATCAGTGGTGTTTTTCTCATCTCCCAAGGCCCTCAGGAAACATTTGGCTCCACCCGGAGCTGGCTGTGTCTGTGGTGACAAGACAAGCTGTAAAGCTCTGGACATGGAATTAGAAAGTCTGATTGGTTTTGTGACCTTGGGGAAGTCATTTCACTTCTCAGTTTTTGGTTTCCTCATCCATAAAATATTAACATTATAACTGCAGTTAATAAGACACACAGCAAAAACAATCAGAGCCAATATTTACGGAGTGCTTGCTATATACTAGGCACTAAGATTTCTCATGCACCATCTCCTTTAATCTTCATAATAGTCCTTGGATTGAAATACTATCATTATTACTATTTTTCATATAAGAGAAGTAAATAAAACTCAAAGAAGTCCAATAACTTACGTAGTCTAGAAAGTGGCATAACATAGAATTCAAACCCAGTCCTATGTGACTCCAGAGCCTGTGCACTTAACTATTATACTACACTGCTGGACTAGACCACGTAGATGGTGTTTCAGTTATCCACTTCTGTGTGACGTGCCAACCCAAAACTTAGTAACATAAAACAACAGCCATTATATTATGCTTGTAGAGTCTGTGGATAAGGAAGTTGGTGGCACAGTGAAGATGCCTTGTGTCTGCTTCACAATGTCTGGTGCCTCATCTGGGAAGATTCAAAAAGTCTGGAGCCTTTTTGTTTAGCACCTGGGCTGGGATGACTCGAAGGTGGGCTCATTGTGAAACTGTTGACCAGAGTGCCAACATTTAACTCTCCATGTAGATTGGGCTTCCTCACAGCATGGTGGCCTCCAGGTATTTGAACTTCTTACATGTTGGCTCAGGGGCTCCAAGAATGGATGAAGCTGTGTGGCTTTTTATGATCTAGTCTCAGAAGTCACATGGCAACACTTCTTTCTACTCTCTTGGTTAAAGTAGTCATAAGCCTACTCACATTCAAGGGGTCAGGACGTAGATCCACCTCTCAATAGATGGAGTTTTAAAGATTTTTTCAGCTATGTTATAAAACCACCATCAATCGGGCCAGCTGTGAGCTGCGCTGGGGCATCAGACTAGGTTGATGAGGAGAATGAAGAAGCTGATAGGATCAGGGCCAAAGGGCACTCATTAGTTATATGATTGGCCTAAAAATGAGCTTTCCAAGAGTCTAAAGTATAAAGGTCAGTATGGTGGAGAAAGCCCAGTCTTGATCTGAGTCAGGGCTGTTATTCAAGACAACCTAATCTACCGTATCCTGTAATGCTGCAGAGTTCTCCAGGCAGTGGTGATGGGTGAAGCTGATCAGGGAGCAGATTATGACCATATAATCTAGTTTCCTGATGATAGATCATGGTTGAGAACATGGGCTTTGGAATCAGACAGACACGGGTTCAAATGCAAGCTTGACTGTTTCCTAGCTTTGTGAACCTGAGCAAATAACTTGACCTTTCCAAGTTTCAGTTCACTCTTATGTGAAACAGGGTAATAAAAAATAGTGCCTCTCTCATAGGGCTCTTGTGAGAATTAAATTTAAGAAGTGCTTAACATGGCACCTCGAACGTAGTAAGCACTTAACAAATGTCAGTTATAATTATTCATTCATTCAACCCCTTATGAAACAAATATTTATTGAGTGCTTACTATGTGGCAACCACTGTCCTAAGTGTTTATTATTATTGTTACTGTTGTTATCTGCAGACGTCATCTATTGGCTGTTTATTCAGGGGAAAGGTTGAGCCAATAGGAAAGTAGGTGAAGCAGGCTGGGGTCCAGGGAACCAAAACCAACAGCCAGTTGTACAGATTGGGTAACCCAGGGGAGTAAAGAAAGCCCAAAGTTCCATTTGGGCACTTAGATACTCAAGGGTCTCCCCGAGTATGTCCGTATACCATTTCCCAATTCTAGGGCAGATGTACTTTACCTGATGGACTTGGGTAAGGTGTCGTCAGTTTCTGAGACTGCATGCCTACATGGCTGGGGTACAGGGGGAGAAACAGGGACCACATTCTCCTTCTCAGAGTCGTGAACCTCAAAAGAGACAAAGGGTGAGACTGTGCGTTGCAAACAGGGAAGATGTGACAACACTAAGGATGATGAGGACAATGCCCCTCTGTAGCTGGCCATGCTGTTGGCAGTTTTCACCATTTTTTAACGCGTTACATAGGAAAAGAACAGGCTCTGAAGTCAGGCTCTGCTTCTTATCAGATGTGATGACTTTCACAAATTTTTCTTTTCTTTGAACCTCAGTCTTCCCATCTGTTAAATGTGAATTATAACAGCAATAACCATCTTAATTGGTGTATTAAATTAAATCCCCATGTAAAGATTTTGACATAGAGTAAGCCTGTGTTTTTCAGTGTCCATTAGATTCCTGCATTAGAATCCCCCAAAGTACCTGTTTAAAGTACAGACCCTAGATCTTCTTCTATTACAGTCTCATCACCCCTTGTTTTGTTTTTGTTTTTGTTTTTTGTGGTACGCGGGCCTCTCACTGTTGTGGCCTCTCCCATTGCGGAGCACAGGCTCCAGATACGCAGGCTCAGCGGCCATGGCTCACGGGCCCAGCCGCTCCGCGGCATGTGGGATCCTCCTGGACCGGGGCACGAACCCGTGTCCCCTGCATCGGCAGGCGGACTCTCAGCCACTGTGCCACCAGGGAAGCCCTTCACCCCTTGTTTTGCTCCATATTTCCCCCAAACTATTACCACCTGATATACAGTATACTTACTAATTTCCATACTGTCTGTTTTCTCCATTTCCTTTCCAGTAAACTCCATAAGGGCAGGGACTTTTTGCTGCTACGCCTCCAGTCCCGGGAACAGTGCTTGGTGAGTAGAAATAAAAGAACACAATGAATGAATGAATGAATGAATGGGAATCTCTGGAAGTGAGTCCTCGGATTAGCCTTTTCTAAAGTCACCCCAGGGGATTCTTATACACACTCAAGTTTGAGAACCACTGTGGAAGGTACCTAATCAACATTGGTTGTTTTATCCCCTTCCTTCCTCTCTAAGTGTCTTAAATTTGTTTAACTTGCTTAAAGAATCAAATTACCAAGAAGAGATAACAAAGTGAGTAGCTCTAGGATGGACAGGGTTATCTATTAACCTATGAGCCTCCATCCTCTGTTGCAGAGAGATGAAAGCTTTGAGGGGAGAGACTCTGACTTGGTGGGTTGTGGTGAGAGAAAGGTAGGAGTCCCTTAGGCACTGACCCTTTGCAACTGGGTGCCTGAGAATGTAAAGATTCTGGGAGCTCTGGAGAAAGCAGTCTGCCTACCTTCTGCTCAGTTTGCCCCAGGGCCTTGCTCGCTTGACTCCCATTGCAGTAGACTTGGGAAGTAGCCTAACTCTTGACCAAATGGGGCGTGGCCTCAACACCAGCAAGATGGACCAAGGTTCAGAACTGGAACCTGCTTCCCAGGCTGAGTTGGCTTTGGCTTGCGATGATAGTTCTAGCTGCCAATCCTGGAGGAGAACCCAGGAAGGCAGGCTGACTGGAATCCAAAGGCCGTGGGAATAGATGGAGGCTTGAGGTCTCACAGGGCACACAAGGAACTGAGGAAGATGGGGAAGTGAGCTGGCATCATGGCATACCTGCTACCCTATTGTTCATAATTACATCTCCTATGGTTTTGAAGGTTTTGGCAGTTACTGGCTGTGTGATGTTGGGTCGGTGGCTTCCCTCTCTGAGCCTTGGTTGCATCATCCATAAACTGGGGGTGGTAATAACAGCATCTCCTGGGGGTGGTCATGAGGATTTAATGAAGATCAGAGAACTGCATGAGGAGTAGAGTAGGCCCTAGACATTTTTCTTCTTTCTTTTTTAACTTCTTAAATTACAAGTCATTTAAGGGAAAACAAAGGACGACCTCAGATTAAGGAGGGTGGCTGCTACTGGAAGCAGAACATGCAGTTCGGGGGACAGGAGCCCAGGGGAGGGATGTGCACACCGGGGGAAATGTTGGAGCCACTTGATTTAAGAGGCCGGAGCTAATCAACCCCTCTCAGCTCACCACGGGCCTTGCAATCAGGGCTCCACCAGCTCACCTGCTGCTCTGCCCTTGGGGAAGCTGCCAGAGTCAATCATGGCGCATTGTTCTCCCAGCTCTCCTCCTTGGAGGAACACTCTGAGCTTAGCCAGGAGAGCTGGGAGGACACAGAACCCCAGAGCTTTAGGCCTGGACTGCCGAGTACAGCACCTTTAGCTCTCTCATGAGTTTAGGAGGTGATGTGACTTGGTCAAGGTCACAGAGAAAGCCAGATCTGGAGAAAAGAGGGGTTTTATATTCATTCCTATGGACATCTATTCACTCATTCATTGCTTATTATGGGTGCTGGACCTCATATGCTACACGAGGCCATGTTGCATTCCTAATCCTACATTCTTTCCAGTGCTTTCTTCTCTAAAGACTGAAGGTATCCACTCCAGTGGTAACTTTCCTCAGACTTGGATGGAGGCCATGGACAAATTTCTGCCCACCCCTCCTCCCTTCGTCTCAGTCCTAGATTCTCAAGGCCTAGAAATTGCTAAGGAGACCAGGAAATCGTGGATCCAGTTGGAGTCAGTGGAATTTAGTTTATTTGAATTGACTTGAACTGAATGAAATGGAATTACTAAACTAAATGGAGATAATTGAATTGAAATATAACAAATTGGATTGAATTGAGATTAATTGAAATGAAATCAGTCGAGAATGTATTGAATCATGGTGCTGGAAGAGGTTTGGACATCACCTCCCTGATCCTCTTCATTGTCTAGTGAGGGAATTGAAGCTCAGGAAAGGGGAGGGTGAAGGAGGGTCAGTGACTTTGACCGGGTCATGAAGGTGGCAGGACCAGGCTTCAAAACCAGGTTTTCTGACTCCCAGGCCAGCACCTGTCCCACTAGGACACATTCCCAGGATTGGTGGGGCCTGAGGCTGTGTTTCTGGAAAGCAGACAAGGAGTCAATAGAAATCAGGGAGTGAAGAGGACTTTGGGAAATAATTAGGCATCCAGTTTTAACAACCTTCTAGACCTTCTAATGAATAACCGAGCTTGTCCTCTCTCCTCTGTGGTTGGCTTTCTGTGGCACTTCCTATCTGGACTATGGTGGATAATAAAGAACCTGAGACTCTGAGCCTAGTGACAGAAGGTATGGCAGGAAAGTTCTGGGGGGATGATTCTCTATGAAATTGCATTTACTTTGAGGAATAAAGGTATTATACTTGTAGCTGGTTACCTTCCTTGAATTCCCAATCATAGATCATTGTGCTTGAAAGCCTGCTCTTAGTACCATTCCTTGTTTAATGTTAAAAAAAAATTAGATTAAAATAGACACGTGCTAAGTGGAGGAGACATCATATTTAATATCCACGTATTAGTGTAATAACCTTATGCTATCAACTATCTAACCCAAGAATGAAGACTTCTGTGGAGGGTGGAAAGAAATACGGTTTGAAAGAGGGAAGTTGGATCAGTGGCCAATGCTTTTATTGAAAACTGGTATAAATTGCTCTACCTGGGAACTTAAATCTGAAAGTCTCTATAAAAGGAGACATTATTCTTATGAGGAGAGTGTTATGTAATAATATTAGTTTGGATTCCCAAGGAAGAGGCAAATGGCAGCCCATTGACCTCTCATGCCCTTATCCCCCTGCAAATAATCACAAATGATAATCAACAGAACATATAAAGTTTCATGAATAATCTTCACAACAACTTGGGGAGGTAGGGCAGGCACCCTTGGCCTCACTTAACAGAGGAGAAACCAAGCCCAGAGATCTTCAATAACTCACCTTAGGTCACACAGTACATCAAAGGCAGAGGAAGGGCCAGGTCCCAAATCTTGGTCCCTCAAATACAGAGCTCTTTCAACATAGTGCACACTGGTGATTTTACGACTGAAATTCATTTTCATATAGTTGTTCCTTGGTTGTGTGGGATAAGGGTGGCGGGAGTCCTGGGGTGGGGACCTCAGAAAGCCAAGGGTGGCTCCACTCCATTTCACAGACTCAGGCCACCACGGAGAGCCCCTGGAGTGTATAATCGTCCTAACGAGCCGTGGTGCTTGTCAAGGTATGTGATCTGGAAGCTCATTGCTGTGATATGGAGATAATTGGGCCTGCCACCGGAACAGCAAACTGGCCGACAGGCTCTTAGCAAACTGCAGGGTGGGCAGAATGACACACTAAGGGATGCTGCCAGCTACCTGGCTTTGGTTTCTCTGATGTTTTTGATCACAGTCATCTCATCACCAAGGTCTAAAACCAGAAGGAAGGGCTCTATAGGAGATGGGTGGGGCATTGGAGGTAGATTTTTGGCACCAGGGTGGATCCTCCCTCCACCCCCTCAGAGGTTTCAGATGAAAGTGAATTGAATTTGGGAAGATCCACAAAGGAGAATCACAGTCATCTACCTTAGACCCACACATCTCCAATCCAGGGAACTCTAGGGCCCATGTCAGGGCTTGGCCAGACCCTGAGCTCTATGTAAAATCCATGGAAGGAGCCTCAGACCAGCCACTAAGTGGCATTCCTTTATGTTGGCTTAATTTCAGTTTCTATTTTTACCCCTGTTTCAGTAACTGGGTTATTTTTATGTTCCATTATGATCAAACCCCTGCTTTTACCTGTTTTGCCACTTGACTAACCATCATTCATTCTACGAATATGCAGTGAACACTGTTTATGTGATAGATGCTGTTCTAAGTCTTGGGGATATAACAGCTAAAAAGGTAGGCAATGTCTTCATCAAGATTATATTCCATTGGGAGACAAGCAGGAAAACAAATGTACAGGGTAATATCAGGCAGTGATAAGTGTTATGAAGACCATAAACTAGGGGAAAACATCAGAGGTGCTAATTTGGATGGAGGAGGAGGTCAAGGGCAAAGGCACTGAGATCGGGACACATGGGGAATGTCAAGGAGTCATTAGAAGGCCAGCAAGGCTGCGGTGCAATAAGGGTGAGGGAGAGTGGTAGGAAACAAAGTCAGATTGCAAGCTGGATGCAGTTTCCTACAGAGCCTTGGAGGCCAGGGTAAGCTTGTTGGGGTTCCCTGTATTCTGCCAGATTCCTCTGATGTCTGTGGCATCTGCCTGTGGTCCAGGATAGCTCCCTCTTTGCTCTCGTCCAGTGATCCCCAAGTTGGCTGATAACAACTGTGAGTTCCTTTCACAGGCTCACCATACAAGCCAGGAGCAGCAGTTAATAAGGCTGAAGGACACATAGTGGGCTCACAAGTTCTCGTGTTTTACTCCTGGGTTATTTTCTTTCCCCCGAAGACTGAGTCAAATTCCATTTCAGCCCCTGTTTCCTTCTCATTGCACCAGTGGGTCTGTGTTACTGTTGTTCATGCTGACAGTCTCCAGAAATACTCTGGAAGCTGGCTTTGCTCTAGTAAAAATTTTTGCTATAGTAAAAGGAGCACATTGTGATAGAGATTGTAATTGGAAAGAAGTTTGAATAATTGATGAATTTCTTCATTACTGTTGGTGAGCAAAACAGATCCCAAACAACCTTTCAGGCTCATTCCCTGCCACTCCCTCTCTGCATCGCTTTCTCTCCAGCTACATTTCCAGGCTGTGATCATTTACACATGCTGTTCCCTCTGCTAAGGATGTGTGTCCTCTACTCCCTCTCCACTTAACAAACACGTACTCACAAGAAAGCCTTTTTTTGAGAAGTCTCTTGACAACCCCACATTGCTATGCAGTCCTCTGATGGGCTCCTTTGGCACCTTCCTGTGCCCCACCCCCAATTTAGGTCATAGTCTAGTTAGCTAATCCCAGACATACTGTCTTCCAGTAGAGAGGGTCAACCTCAAAGGCTAGGACAGACAGTATAACTTGGTGGTTACAAGCTTCACTGCTGAGTCACACTGCGTAAGGTCAAATTCTGGTGCTTACTAGCTATGTGATTTGGGGTAAATTATTTAACTCCTCTGTGCCCCTATTCATCTCTAAAACTGGGATGGTAATAATGCTTACCCATTAAGTTTGCCTTGAGGTGATAAACACTTGTCAATTGACCTTCTTACTTCTTTTTTCACCCCTTTACATAGGAACCACTGCGAGTTAAAAAAATTGTGCTCTTTCCACAGACTTTTCAAGTGCTTATGACCTATTTCTTACCATTCAAGTCTCAGCTCCAATAACTTCTCAGAAAAGCTTTCTGCGGCCATTTAAAGTAAACCCCCTATTCAAGTCACTCTGTCCCATTATCCTTCCAGGTAGTGAGCAGTGCTATTTACCACATGTTTGCAGTTCTTTCTCCTTCCGTAGACTGGATAAGATGGCACTCTTGGTTACTTATTGTTAGGTAAGACCATGCACCTAGTTCTAGCCAATGAAACGTGGACAAAAATAATGTTAATAATTCTGAGCATTTAATTGCCAATGAAAGACCTTCCAGAGATCTCTTTCCATCTGGCATGGTAACTGGCATACTCAAGATGAGTTCCTACATGATGATGATTAGAAGAGATCCCCTTATCCTCTAGAACCACGGTGCAGCATAAGCAACAATAAATCTTAAGTCACTAAGATTTGGGGGTTGTTTGTTACTGTAGCGTCACTTAGCCTAATCTGGCTGATAAACCCTTTGTATTACTTATCATTATCTATGAAAATGATTGCTGGGTATTCCTCAATATCTACTTTTTCTTTCTTCTATAGTAATAAAACTTTTAATTTTTTGCTAAGGAGTGGCTGCCTACATTTCCCAGGCATCCTGGCAGGTGATATCACCATCTGACAAACTCTGGCCAATGAGATGTGAACAGAAGCAATGTTTGCCACTCTGAACCTTACTCTTAAAGAGAAAAGTATGCCCTTTCTTTCCTATTAGCTAGAAGGTGGAAGTGATGATTCCATCTTTAACTAAGCAAACAAGTGAAATGCCCTAAAGACGACAGAGCAACAAGAAGGAAGGAACCAGTTTTCCTGACGCTCTGGAACCATCATACCAGCTCTCTGGATTCCGCATGTCTGAGTTCTTATATGATTAAAGATAAACTTTTTATCTTGTATAAACTAATGTGGTTTGGGGTTGCTATCATAGCAATCAAATCTATTTGTTCACCACTATCCTATTTCAAGTCATCTTGCTCATTTATTCAGTTGATTACTATCTATTCCCACTGCCCTGACACACACGCACACACATAGGTTCTACAGGAACAGGAATTGTTTCTGTCTTATTCATTGCTATATCCACAGAACTTAGCACAGTGCCTGCCATAGAGTAATATGTTGAATAATAGAGTGTAAATGACATAAGTAATCACTGAAAAATTATTATTAACTGTTGTTAGATATTACTGTTTTTTTATATCTCAGAACAGGCTTTTCTACTATCCATCATAAAGGTTTAATCATGTGACAATTCCTGAGGCTTCTTGTGTTTCTTCTGCTTGGAAGAGCATTTCTTTTCTTCCTTATTTACCAAATTCCTTCAAGAACAAGTTCTGGACTCAGAGGCAGATAGAATGTTATAGCTAGAAGGGACCTTAGCTGTCACAGTGACATGACTCTCAGTTTACAAGTGTGTGAGCAAGCTCAGGGGGGTAACTTGTATCTTAGTCAGTTTGAGCTGTTAACAACAGATAGGTGGCTTGTCAACAATAGAAATTTGTTTCTCACCGTTCTGGAGGGGAAAATGTAAAGATGGAGTTGCTGGTAGATTTGGTGTCTGGTGAGGGCCCACCTCCTGGTTGCAGAATGATGACTTCTTGTATCCTTCACAACAGAAAGAGGGCAAGAGAGCTCTCTGGGGTCTCTTTCCTAAGGGCACTAATCTCACTTTTGAGGGTTCCACTCTCATGACCTAATTATCTCCCAATGGTCCCACCTCCCAATACCGTCACATTGGGGATTAGGATTTCAATACATGAATTTTGAGGGGACACATACATCCAGTCCATAACTATTTGCTACAAGTCACACAGTTAGTTGTGAGAGGAGGGCCTAGAACTCAGGATTATTGCCCTTTTTGTGTGCTTATTGTGACAAGAAGTTTCAACTCCTCTTGGGTAAGATATTCTTGGGTCAGCCTTAAGGGATATATATAGGTAGAGTGTATTCCTTAATACTTCCTGCATTGGGACTTCACAGTCACTGTGCAGCAGTGTCCCCAGTTTTACACCTTAGGACCTGTCCACATTTAGAACCCAAGAGTGCGAAGACCATAAGGTGACTTAGAGGTGAGTTCCTTAGCTCCTTAGGTTTCCACATGAGGACACAGAGGCCCAGCAAGAGGAAGGAACTGCAGTGATCACACTTGGTCCCTTTAGAAACATTGGGAGGAACTTCTGGCATTTTCTAAGAAAATGTTGCCCAGAAGGGAGTGGGTAGTTTTGGAAGATAAAGAGTTCCATGCCCCTGGAAATATTGCAGCTGATGCTGGACACCAGATAACAGGGATGTGGCTAAGAGGCTTAGGGATCACGTGAGTTTCAATAAGCTCTGCTGAGAACACTGAGAACATTCAATTCAGTACAATAGATACAATAAACAATAGAATCTAATACAATAAAATCAATTAGGTGTCTTAAATATCCTTTCTCTTCCAATTTTACTTTCTTTGAATTCAGGAGAAGTGAAGGAGAAAGTAGAAAAAATAATGCCTGGCATAGGGTGCCCAATAAATTGTCCTTGAAATCAGTTAATATGACCCCATTCAGCTTTTTGTAGTTTTCTTTCTCTAATTCCCACTGATTCTTTATAGTTACAGGCAGGTAAGTGTTTGGAAGAATCTTCGACATTATCTGGTCTAGCAGTTCCAGAAGATTTGATCAACAAGGTCCTCCATTTTTAAAAATGCCTGTTTGATCAAATACTCATAATGCAAGTTAACATTGATTGAATAAGCTCAGCTGATTCTGAGCTGTCCCACGGTAAAACAACAACAACAAAAAAAACAAGCAAAGAAAACTTATTGAACTTCTCAACCCCAGATTTCTCCAGAGTATTTTATCATGGAATCTTTAAAAAATTTGTTTTGCAAATCATGAATATGTCAGCACACCCTTTGGAAATACCAGTCTAGCCCAAACCCCTCATTTCATGCACGAAAAAAATAGAGGCTCAGAAAAGGGAAAATGGTCAGAGTGAGGACATGAACCCAAGTCATCCAATCCCGAGACCACTGCACGCATAGTGTCTCGCCGTGAGTGAGATAGCACATTCCAAAAGCAGTTCTGAATGGTCAATATTTCATTTAACAGCTCATCTGCCAACGGATTGTGTTACAGAAATATGTGACCAGGACAATGTTTTGTGAAATGAGTGGATTTACAAACCAGGGGACCAGCCCTGCGCCCTGCTCATTAGGAACGGTTTGCATGCGGAGCATCAGTGTGACAGGCCCAGCAAGGGATTTGTTTAGCTCATTTAGAGTAATGGAGAAAGAGATTAATCACTTGAACACCAACACGCCTTGCTTCTGCAGTCCCACCATGCATGCCCCCCGCAGCTGAACCTGATCTGATGCTGTCTTGTCTCTGATCTTGATGCTCTGTCCGTACTCTCACCTGTATGTCTCAAGCGTCCAGAGTCTGGCCCCGGGCTTCCATCCACAGAACGTGGACCCACCACATTGCCTGGAGGAGTAACCCCTAAGGCAGGCACATTTGTCTCAGGTCTCCCACAGTCCCCTTCTTGATTTTTCATACAAACTAGATTTAGAGTCACAAGTGGCCTCCCAGGCCAGATTTCTACGAACTCACATAGGAAACCTCCCTGTATCTGTTCCCATTCTTGACATCTTTCCTCCAGTATAAGAACAGTCCCTCACTGGCCAAGGACCACTCCCCCTGCCTGTGCTCTGTACTCCCTGACTTCCCACCATCTCCATTTGTCATCCGACCTCTGTTCTGCATCATCTCCATCATCTGTGGTTCATCGCAGCACAAATAATAGAATATACAAATATGTTCTATTATTTCCCTTGTGCATGTATGTATAAACCGAGTTAGTTGACTTGCTCAAGGTCACACAGCAAATGTAGCAATACCAATAAACTAATGTTATATTTCCCTCCAGCTACTGACCAATTTTTCTACCCTCCTTCACATCCAAACCTCTCAAAAACATTGTCTAGCGTGCAGTTTCTTTTCCTCCCCACATCATTCCGTCTTCAACTCACTCCAAACAGATTTCTGCCTTATCACTCCATCCTAAATTCACCAGCCGCCTGCATGAGGCTAAATCTAAAGCGTATTCTGAGGTCTTCGCTTCAGCTGACCTCTCTACCATTCAGAAAACAGTAGCCACTCTTCATGGAATCCTCTCTTGATTCTTCTCCCACTTGGCTGTTTACTCATTCTCAGTTTCTACTATTAGCGCCTACTTTTCTGTCTAAAATGCTGAGGTCCCCAGAGCTTGATCCTGAGTCACCTCGTCTCCTGGATTCTCAGCTTTGCTTTACTGTGCTCTGCTCTTCCCACTGTTCACTTCCTCTGTAGGAAATCCAAACCATTCCCATGACTTTAAGAACCATCTATATCTGATGGTTCCCGAATTTATCTCCCCAGCCCAGACTTCCCTCTGAGGTTTAAATTCATGACTTGTTGACCTAACCATGCCACACATCCCAAACTGAATTCTTCACTTCCTACCCAGCCTCAGACACATGCCCTTTTGCTTCTTTGCCTCTGGTGTTTCTTATCTCTGTTCACCACTTAATTTCCTATGCCAGAAGCTTGGGAGTCATTGTTGACAGCTTTTATTTTCTCTTCCCTCTGCCACCCCAAGTCATCAATCAACAAATCTTATTGCATCTACATCCAAAATGTAGTGCAAATCTATCCACTTTTCACCTCTCTCACTGCCTCTTCACTAGTCAAAGACAGCCACCCATTCGCTTGGTACCCTTCTGCTCTGTTCTTGACATTAGAGGAAGAATGTGTTGTTTAATTTTTAAATCACAGGACTGATAATTTTGCTCAACTCTTAAAATCTTCAGTTGCTTCCTTTGACTCCTAGAATGAGAGTCACAATCCTTCTCTGACCCAAGAAAGACCTGCATTTGGCCCTACCTAACCCCCATCTCATCTCATTACCCCCCACACACACCTTATCCTCAGTGTTCCACTCACTCTGGCATTTTGTCTGCTGCTCTAATGCAACTTGCTCCTTCCTATGTCAGGACATCTACACCTGCTGTTCTCTTCTTCCCTTTAGGGAACACTCACACTTCTTTCCAGAACCCCCAAGAGAAATGTGTCCTGACCCATTAGAAAAAGTCAGTTCTCCTCACCAACAGCGCGAAAAGCTCTTATGACCTCCTATGGGTTTTTTTCATTCCATTTATCGGTATTTTCATTGTATAATTACTTCTATAATTATAGACTTCATGTCTGCTTCCTTGGTTAGAATGTAAAATCCATGAGGACGGGCACCAAGTCATGTGTGTTTTATTATGCTAGCACCAACATGCTAAATGGCACGTAATCCCATGCAATAAATGCATGTAGAATATAAATATCAGTGAATCTCTCTAAGCTTCCTTTGAAAATGAAGTGGTTGGTTTCTCCATGATCTCTAGCAACTGGCTCAGATCTGGAGTGTTTCAATCCAAGGTACTTTATCTCTCTGGTTGTCCATCACCTTGTCTGGGAAATGGAGAAACAAAAGCCCACCTTGTCTGTTTCACAAGGGGAGACATAATGAGAGAGGGGACCAGCGAGGGCTTGGTGAAGCTCTATAATACAAACTTTTTGTAGTACTTTTTGCTTCAGACTGGTGCTGTAGGGAGGGTAGTGGGCTGCTGTCATGATATGAAAATCCGAGTTTGGGTTTCTAGTACAGACTTACCTGCATAGCCTTGGGATCTCAGTTCTTCCAGGTATAAGATTAAGCAGCTGGGCCAGACACACCTCTAAGGTCCATTCCTCCCTTGTTACTGCATGATCAAGTCATGTATAGCCAGGTATAGAGGTGGCTTAATCAAGTGCTCTGGCAAACAATTTGCATTTTCTCCGAGGCCCACTAGGAAAGGGCAAAGCTTATCTCCAAAGGAAGGTCACATGACAATGGCATCTCAGGGGCTGTCATGCCATGTGGCCACTCATCATGCACAAGTCCCTGGCTTGGTTCCAGGAGCCAGGATTTTAAATCCAGATCTTCTGATTGTCAGTTGTAGAGCCAGAAGCCACTCTCTTATGCTCTCAGAGCCTCAGTTTCCTCCGTGGAAACATGAGGGTAATAAAACTGACGTCCTTGAGCTGAAGGGAAGAGAAAATGAGTTGATGGTTGGAAGAGTTGGTGGTCATGAATTCCCAGATGCTCCATAGGGAGAAGATGCTTCTTCCCGACCATTTTGAGGCGGCAGGCATATGCTCATCTCCTGAAAAGTGGGAGTGGGCCTGTTATCCTTCTAGGCAGAAGCCTGCTATAGAACTTTGGAAACAAAGGATGACACAAGAAGCCTGAGCACTTTAAAGCAGCAAATTGTTCCTAGCTCTCAGCCTGCAGCGCAGAGCACAGTTTTTTATCCAGAGATGGCAAAATTGGGCCTGGAGTAACCTGATACCGCAGGCTATTGTCTCACAAATGATTTATGAGCTGAGGCTGCTCTGAGCTCGAAGTTTGCACACTGCCCAAGGCCCCTCTCCCCAGAGGGGAATCTTGCCTTCCCTGGGGAACGACTCTCTGGAGATGAATATGAAAACTCTGTCCCGTGACACTCTTGTGGCAGCTCCATTTTTGGCTATGTCCTAAGATTGTTCTAATGTCCACCCAAATGGATTGGTTAGAGAGGGACAGGACCTCCCGGTAATAGGTATGTATTAGACCGTGTCTACTAAAGAAATAGCATTTTTGATGTGTGTGAAAGAGGACATCCAATATAAATTGTTTAAAATATAGTCTGCCATTTACCATCTTTATATACTTGGGAAGATTGCTTACTTGTTTGGACCTCTATTTCCTATCTTATAAAAGGGATACATTAGTACCTCTGTGATAGGATCATATGAGAATCAAAAGATAAAATGCAGGTCACATTACAGGGGTTTACTGAATGTCAGTGATTTTTCTTCCTTTGAGAGAGGGCAGGAGGTCAACCAGTCCATGCAGTTGGAGAGGTAGTGCCTGCATCAGATAATTCTCAGTTTTGTTGCTGTATCAGTCACCTAGTGCTGCATAACAAGCAATCACACATCACAGAGACCATGTGATGAGCATTTATTTATCAGATAGCTCTGCTCGTCTTAGCTGGGCCCGACTGCAGTTGACAAGGGCTGCTTAATATGCTTCTTGTCCTCCTTGGACCAACAGGTGAGCCAGGGATTTTTCCCATGGAGATGATAGAGGTTCAAGAAAGCAAATAGGAACATGAGATGACTTTTGAAGCCTAGATTCAGAAGTGACACCCTGTCATTTCCACCCCTGTTCCATGGTCCAAAGCAATTCATGTGGTTCAGCCCAATTTTAAGGGGTAGTAAAATGGACTCTGCCTTTCATGGAAGGGAGTAAAATTCACTTGGCAAAAGTTATGAATACAGAAGAGGTAAAAAAATTGGGGCCATTAATAAAACCTACCACAGGTGCTATGCATCCAGATATTCACATATGTAGAGAACCTACCATAAAAGGTTAAGGGAGAATTCCCCCTTTCTCCTCCCATCCCTCTAAGCAGTAGGAAGAAAAATATTTTCCCCCCCTGTTTCTAGAAGCTGAAGCATGAAAAATAAGCTGAACTGTCATACATTCTTGCCCAGATAGTGATTCTTTTTTAAATTATATTTATTTTTATTTTTAGAAACTCACCTTAAACTCATCTTTTTATTAGGTAATATACACACAAAGTTCAGAGGATCTAAATTTGCTTTACATACAGTAAAGGGGATGTCTCCTTCCTCCCTGTTTCCCAATCATGGTTCTCTTACTTAATGGAAACCATATAACCATGGTAGTTTGCAGGCTTCCAGGGAAATCCATGTAGATCCATGCACCAGCGTAGGCATACGTTTTTTTGCTTTGCTCCACGGCATGTGGGATCTTCCTGGACTAGGGCTAGAACCCATGTCCCCTGCATTGGCAGGCGGATTCTTAACCACTGTGCCACCAGGGAAGCCCTTTTGTGTGTGTGTGTGTGGTTTTAAAACTTTTTACTGCAATATAACAGTGAAGTAAACAGTAATTAGACACCCACCAATTTTCCCCCCAAAACAAACCAAAAAAATGTAAACTACCATACTGATTTTTTTCACTTAACAATATATCTTGTAGATTTTGCCAAGATATGAGCTACCACTTTCTTTTAAGTGGCTGCCAATTTTCCTTTACAAAGGAGAGGATTTTTGAACCTTGAAGGAGTAGCCCAAGTTCAGGTTTGGTAGAAATTATTTGTGAGGCTTCAGTGTGGTTAGGGGTTTAGCAGTGGTATGAGTAAAAGAGGAGTATAGGGGGAAAACAGGACATCTGAAATGGATCATTCCAGTGCCAAGAGCTTAGCTGTGCTCTCTCTCTCACTTTTGCTCCCTACCCATGCCCACAGCCTTCCCGTCAGTTCTGTAAGCCCCCAGACCCCACCACCACATTTCTTCTCTACTGAAGTTTAAATGAAGTTGGTTTCTTTCATCTGCCATCAAGAACCCCAAGTAATACCGAAGGAAACTGGGAGATCTGGGGTGAGTAAGACAAATGTAGGGCTGAAGACAGCAAAAATCGGCTGCTGTTGAACTGTGGGAATCTCAGAAGTGTGTGTCAGGATTAGAAGAGACAATGGATGGAAAAACCGTGGCACGATATCTATGCAGTTGGGCACCAAACATTTCCTGAGCCATTCCACGTGCCTGGCATTATTCTGGATGCTGAGGATACAGTGAAGGGAAAGCAGACAAGGTCTCTGGCCTCATGAAACTCAGAATTCTAGTTAGGCAGAGAGATAGTAAAGAAACAAACAAATTTATGGCATAATGTCAGGTAGTGATAAGTCCTATGAAAAGAGGATAGAGAATGAAAGGGGTGCTGTTTTATCTAGAGAGAAGACAAGATCTTTGGAAGAGAGGCCATCAGGCTTGGCTAGGACAAGATTCTGCTCAGTGCCTTTTCTACCTTCAGTCTGATGACACAGGCAATGCAGAGAAGGCAGTCATCTGGCCCATGGAATTTAAGAGGTAGCTCCCTTGTTATTCATTCTCTAAAAATTTGCTATGATGTTTGAACCCTCCACCATTGTTGAATATTTCCAGTAAGGGTGCTTGCTTCAGGTTGTAAGGCTCTCTACCCGGGTGGCAGCATTAGTTAACAATGACCACTTACTAACACTGTTGTGACCTGGTTAACAAAGGAGCTCTAAGGAGATGGGACAGAATGGGTGAGATTCAGGCTTCACATTGGAAACGTCAGTGACTCCATGTAGCTTGTAGGATCAGGTTCGCACCCTTTGACACTTAGGGTGCTCCATTATGACTCTAATTTGTCTTCTCAGGGCTCGTTCTCATCACTCCCCTTGGTAGATTCCACACCATAATAGTGATAGATTAGAACATTTTCCAGCAAATGTTCACTCCCCTCCCTTTCCCCCTGAGGTGGGGTATAATTTCCTGCTTCCACTTTGGGATTGGCTGTGTGCCTTGTTGTGGACAGTGGAAGATGGGGAGAGACGTGACACAATCAAAGGTTTTAAATGTACGTGTGGAGCTTGATTCGTCCTTTTGAGATTCTGTGAACCACCATGAGAAGGACAGTCCCAAGTAGCTGCTAATCCAAGGAGGATGAAAACACGTGCGGATGAGACATGCACCAAATAATGTCTGGTGGAAAGAAATATATGCAAGCTTGTTTTAAGCCACTGAGTTTTGAGGTGGTTTGTTACATAGCATATCTGCAGCAATAGCTAACTAATAACAATAATTAACTGAATAATTCACTCCTACCTCTGTAGGTCTTATATATGACATTTTTGCACAGAGCATCCCGTCCATCTAAGATAGCCTCTCTCCCCCTAACCATTGTATCTCCATGTCTAAAGCATAATTGCTAAGAAGATGTAATCTGAAGACAAGAAAACCTGGGATTTAATTTCTGTTCTGCCACTTGTTAGCTTTGGGGAATCATTAACTTTCCTATGCTTCAATTTTCTCAAGTATAAATGAGGTTAATAATATTTACCTTTATAAGCTGTTACAAGGATTCAGGATATCATATATGTAAAGCTTGGCACTTACTATGTGCTCAGTAAATGTTTCTGATTTTTTTTTACATGTTTTCTTAGATAACTTTACCACAACCCTTTGAGACAAGTTCTGTTATTATCGTCATTTTACAGATAAGGAGACTGAGGCTCAGAGCAGTTAATTTACTTTTTTTACAGTTATTAAGTGGCAAGATTAGGATGCCTGCCAGGCTGCTGGATCCAGAATCTGTACCTTCGCCCCTGTATTACATTGCTCAGATACTCAGTGAGATTTCTTTCAGCTTCCCTGTTCTGTGTTTCCTTGGTCAGAAATGTAAGTGTCAGAGGCCTAAATAACAGAGATGTCTCATTCTCGCCCAGCATCCGAAGTGTGAGACATGCACTGTTGATGGTCCAAGAGGTGATTTAGATGGAACAGGACACTGAACACACTGAATCATATTGTGAGAAAGTCATTTCCTTTTCAATTATCTTTAAATGTCAAGGGAAAATAATCTTAGTTGGATGCTAACATCTTTAACACTTCTAACACTTGCTAATCTCCCAAATTCCATCCTCTTTTTTTTTTTTTAAATGAGAAAGTAAGAGCATGTTCCAGACACAGAACCTCTGATAAGTAACAGTATCCTGTTAGAATTCCATTAACAGCGTATGTTTCCATTATTATTGTTGTTGTTGGAAGGACCATGGAAAACCATTGTCTTCTATTTAAAACTTGTACTGTGGCTTTCCATTTACTATGGTAATTTAAAGTCCCTCTGTAACATGCATTTATTTCACTTAAAAAGTTGATTTAAGAAAAAAGAGTTAAATAAATGAATAGTATAAATGGTCTATAAATAACAAAAATCATGAAATTGGTGGTTGTATATAGTAGTTTAGGAGATACTATTTCATGAAAGAATTTTGCATTTTGCCTTTGTCTATATGTCTGGCAGTCTTCCTCTTGCCCCTCAACCCCACCCTGTATGTTAGTCCCCATATAAGTCCAAATAACTTATAAGAATTAACTGATTACAAAACTGGATACAGTTCTAAACATTTGAAATACAAATACTAAGCCTGTTTGAGAAAAGGTAGCTCAGTAAAAAAAATCCACTAACTGGACAGCAGGAACCCTGGGTTATCTTCTGGTATCCACCACTGATTCGCTGTGTGACTGTGAACAAATTGCTCCAGCTCTCTGAGCCCCAGTAGCCCGATTTATAAAATCAGGAGTTTTAACTAGACGATCTCTAAGACCCTTTTCAATTCAAAAGGGTGCTAATATTTTCAGTATTATTTTTATTAAAAGAACCACTTTACCATTGAGAATTTCAAATGTTTTTATAATAACCCCTCAGAATCAAGGGCAACAATATATTTGCAATAAAAAGTGCATTAACATATTTTGTTTTTGATCATTTTTGCATGTATTAAAGTGAAACATTTGGTAAAAATTAAACATTATATGCAAATGAGTACAACAAGCCTACTTTTTGAATAATAATTCATTATGTCCCTTATAATATATGTGAGTGGCTTCTTTTTTTTTCAGTACACCATAGCTATTAAGTCAGCATGTTGGAAGTTTACCAAGAAGTATAACGGAAGACCCAATCTTTCATTTGCATAAGTCCCAGAATTCCACCTGTCGAAAATTGTATGCTATTAATAGGTGACAAGACTGTCACTCGATGTTCATTTATAATGTTTTCACTAGAACCTCATGAACATTTAGGACATATTTCAGGAATTGTTGTAAATTTTTTTTTTTTTTTGCCACAGAGAGGAAAGTGTGTTTATACTACAGCAAAAATGTTTTACACTGGAAAGGTACAGCTGGCAGAGGTGTTGAATCTTCTCTTGTGCATTTTCCCTTCTTCACTTTTTCAAATACAGAATCACATAATTACAAGAATAAGCTGGGAGGAAATTTGAGGATCTTCTACTTTGTGGTATTCTCATTATAGGTGAAGAAATTTTAGCCCAGAGAGGTCCAGCAACTTGCTCATGGTAACATAGTTAGTGGCCGTGCTGGGAGACTAGAATCCAAGTCTCCTGACTCCTTTTTCCATGTGTTTATGTGTTTCTACATATGTTGGTATGTAAGCTATAAATACAGAGACTAGAAATATACATGAAAATATAACAACCATTATGCATGCAGATTTATCTCCAAGGTCAATTTTAGAGAACCATGAAGTTGGTCAAGTTTCTCATCAATATCATAATTCCACTTTTTTGGGAAATTAACTTTTGCTGCCCTGTGGCATTGTTTTCTTGAAATTTTAATTCAGATAGTTTTTATATCTATTGCAGTAGATTCCTTGAGGAGTAAGACTGTTTATTCCTCCCCGGGTTTTCATGCTCCGTGACACTAGCCAAGGGCTAGCAGGTAGAATGACTAAAATGTATTAATGGTCTAACCTACTGCTTTTTACTGAAATTAGTGGTCTCTCTAAGATTGCACCACTAGTTGAGGATGGGGTTCTAAAAAAATATATACAGCCTCCCAACATTAATAGTATAGAGCAATAAATTGGCACCAGAGCTGGATGTGTTGCACATTTGTGACTTTAAGGTAACTAAAAAGTATGCCAACTCTATTTAATTAAAATAAATCTTAATATCAGGTCAATAGATTATGCACATACTTTACTGTGACCATGTAAAAGTGATATATTTACAATTTGTCTGGGAAATTTATGGCCGCCATTCTCCAAGCAACGTGAATGTAGAGTTACTGGGAGACACTCACAAAGGTAGAGTCTCAAGGTGGTCTGGAGTGTAGACTCTGAGAGTAGTGAAGACCACATGAAGACAGGTGAACAATACACCATCTTTCTTAACTTGCCCAGCCCACGTAGAGAAACACCATACTTTTCAAAGATGTACAGTAGGATTGCCACAGGTTCCAATGAGATTTTAAGCTTTGGAATCAAAACCACCTGGGCTTGACTCCTGGCTCCTCTCTACTACCTATGCAACTTTGGACAAGTTAATTAGTCTTTATGAGCTTTACCTAATTTGTAAAATGGATCTAATGATACCTACTTCATAGGATTGTTGTTAACATTAAATTAAAGGTGGAAACATAGTAAAGTATTTTAGACAAGTAACGTTTGTATGGTAAGTGATCAGTAAAGAGTGGTTATTGATAATATCAGTGATATTCACAATTGTAGTATTTAACCAGTATACTAGGAAAGCAAGACCCTTATGGCATCTAAGAATACTAACTATGAACTGCCTTACTCTATAACCATATGAATAGTCTTATCCTCTCCGGATTGTAAGTTACTTAAGGGCAAATGCATCTTAATTACATTATGGATATGAAAACTGAGGCTCAGAGAGAGTATTGATCCAGCTTCCAACAGTCATCCCTAAGAAATCCTAAAATTTGAGTAATATCAACTGATACGGATAATTTTCACGTATTTTTTTAGACAAAAAGCTCATTACTCCTTTGCTTATCAAATCACTGTGACCAGTTTCTTTCTATTTAGTGTGATATTCAAGGCCCTTCACAGACGAGCCCAATCTACTCTTTCAGTTTCATCTCAATCCACTCCCTTGCATGAAGTATATATTTCAGACCCTCTTATCTTCTCACCATTCCCTGAAAATGCTCTGTTATTTCGTTCTCCCAGGCCGTCCTATTCACCTTCTTTTCTGCCTGGAGAAATACAGCTTAATATTCAAGAATCAGCTGTGAAGCTCTCTCCAGCCACATCAGTAAGATGGGAATGATAATGATGGTCGCCATTTACTGATCCCTTATCCATGCCAGACACCTTGTTCCTGGGAGTCATGCCATGCTCTTTGATTCCATGACCACAGTTGTTTTGTTGATTGTGTACCTTGTAACTCTCCGACCTGTCATCCTCCCAGCTCGACATAACCACTTGAGGACAGAGACCATGATCCACTCATTTGTGCAGTCCTAGCACAGATCCCAGGGTAGGTTGTCAATCACTATTCATCACATCAATGAATGGTAAAGTTAGGGTTCTAACTAATAAGTATTTGTTGAATGAAAATACTGCAGAGAAGATTCAAATATCAGATTGGTAAACTGAATAATTCACTGTGTCAGAGGCCTAAATAACCGTCTACTGGCTCTAAATTTCCTTCCCACTGTAAGATTGGTGATCTAGCTACCCCCAAGTTCAAATAAATCCCCTCATGCTGGGAGTTAGGAATAAACATAAAAAGCAGAGACACCGAGATCTTATGCATATCTGAGCTCCCAGGCCTCCTTATCCAACAAAGGCTCAGACGTGGCTTCATATGCACTCACACATCTGGAGTTATTCTTTCCCCCCTGCCTTGGCAGAATCCCTGTGTCTTTTCAACAGATCGTGCATGAGGGTATCTATAAATAATCACCCAAATGTAATGCCACCCAGCCCGCCGGGTTAAATATAGACATTGGATTAGCTCCAGGGAGGAGGGGACAAGTGATTCCCAACTCAAAGAAATAGTTATGAATTCCATTCGCTGTGTGAATATGTACAGTGGATGTTTCCTTCCATAAGGACACCAAAATAGCAACTAACTCAAGGCTAATGTTATAGCTGCTACTGTCTCCCCTGCTTAATCTTTCCCCATCTGGATCCCAACACAGATGCTGATGTGTCTAAACGTGTGTGTCAAACGACAGCTCTCTCCACACCTGTTCGACGTATACCTGCCCAGCCCCCTGCTTAGCGCCTCTGCTTCCCTTTGATGGGAGAAGGTGTTGCAGGAGTTACAGCACACCATCTTTCACTTTTATATCTTGGATCTCAGTAGGATAGTGGAAAGAACTGACCTGTGACTTCAGTCAGAACTAGGTTAAGTCCTTGCTTCACAACTTACTAGCTCTGTGGCCTGGAGAAACTTACTTGACCTATCTGAGTCTCATCAGTTTTTGTATTTATACAATGGAGGGAATCTTGTGTACTTGTTAGCACATTGGGCAGATTTCACAAGGTATACTACGTAAATTTTCTGGCCCACCAATAGACTCTGGGTAAAATAACTCATCTTCTCACCTCATTATCTCATTTTATAGACCTCTGGAGATGAAATGGTCATTAGTGATTATCTGGTCTACTGCTTGCATCTAATAGGTGAGGAAATTGAGGGTTAGGAAGGTAAATAATGTGTTTCAGAGGTGTCAGATGGACTTAGAAATTGAGCTAGGACCAGGATTCATGTGTGCTACCTTCAGAGCCAGGGTCCTTCCCAACATCATTCATTTATTCATTCATGCTATACACACATTTTAATATTTGTTGAGATCTGTCAAGCAGCAAGTATTGAGGATATGAAAATGGACAAGCAAAAGGTGCTCCCAATTGGCATGGAAAAGAGCTAATGATATTAGGTAACATTTCTGAGCTCTCTTCAGACTCCACTAAGTGCTGGGAATTATTTAAAGCACTTTACATTCTTAACGCCTTTAATCCTTCCCAAAGTATGTGAGATACGGATACTATTATCTTCCCAATTTTGCCTATGAGAAGAAAACAAGGCTCAGGAAGGTTAAGTGATTTGCACAAGTTTACACAGCTAGTAAGTGGTTGTTATAGAATTCTGCCCCAGGCAGTGTTATGCCCAAGGTCACATTGTTAACCACCATATTATACCAGCTCTTGATAAAGAAATAAGATGAGTGATTTTAACCCACTAATCCAGGGAAGCACAGGGACTGTAGGAGTTCAACACTCTACCATTCCAGCCATCAGGGGGAGACCAAGAAGGTTTCCTAGAGGGCCTGATTTGGGAAGTGATATTGTCCATCTGATATTGTTATTGATATATGATATCTTAACTCCAGAAGTGAAAATTTGATAGAATTACATGGGACCAGGCAAAAGATTCCAAGTGAATCGCAGAAACACAAGATAGAGGAGACCAACCTTAGGTTTTGTAGCACTTTACACATATTTGCTTGAGCTTCACAGTAATACCTTTGGGATGAGGGCAGGGAATGAATTATAATTCAAATTTTATGAGTAAGAAAACCTAGACTCAGAGATGGTGCCTTTGATCAAAGATACTAAGCAAGATGGTAGAAGAACTGGGAATACGATATGATTCTCCTAGCTATTCAGGGCAATTTCTGCCCTTTACCCTGCTCCTACCTCTTTTTTTCTTTTTCTGGTTATCTAACCTAAAAATTAAGGAAGACTCACTAATTTAGAAAAATGAATAATTAGTCTACCCATCAGACTGTCTCCTCAAACATCAGATGTTGTAATCAGGGTTTAGTATGATTCTTCATCTCAGACAGATCTCAGTGAAATCCTCAGACAAGAACCTGCAGGGTAGATATTCTGCATTGCTGGCTAGAGTGAAAAGCCTTTGTTGCCAGAAGAGCGAGGCTATAGGAAATGATAGACTTGTATTCTTGCCCTGGGAGAAAGACTTACCAACCCTGTAGTGGGTAGTGGGTGTGAGCAAAAGTAGGACACAGATAAGCCCATCATTTTTTAGAGGAAATGTGCTTTGGATCATACAGAGGTTCTGCTCTATATGACAAGGAAGTGATAATGTTATCTGTTGGAAGCTTTTTTAAGACAGCCATAACACTCTGATCGTCCAACACATAAACCTCAGTGGCCTCTGGCAGCATATCGTTTTGAGGACAAGTTTCTGATTGGATGAGTCATCAGTGAAAATAGACTGGACTGCTTGCCATGTAAGTGTTGGGCAATGTGAACAAGCTTAGATTTGATGATCATCCAACAGTTCTCAACATCTTCTGGGTCACTTATCCCTTTGAGAACATGATGTAAAACCAAGGGCCTTCAGCTAAAAAAATGCACATAAACAGACACATGCAAAACTTTAATACATTTTCAAGGAGTCCACAAACCACCCTGAGGCCTCAACATAGACACCCCAGTGATCTAGAGACAAAATATCAAAATCTCAGGGCTTTTAATTGCTTAGTAACACTGCAGAGGCATTGGATTGTAAATTTCTATGAACAGGGACTGTGTCTTATTCATTATTACGCCTCCATTGACTAGGAACATTGTAGGGATTCAAAAACCTTTGGTTGCATTGAACTGATCTATAGTACAGTTAACTGCTGTATTAGTTATTTCCGCATAACAAACAACCCTAAAAGATAATGGCTTAAAACAATAGCCACTTATTTAGCTCATGATTCTGTGAGTTAGTAGTTTGGACTGAGCTCAGCTAGGTCCTTTGGTCCCAGCTAGGTTCTTTCATGTGTCTTCAGTCAGTTGTGTGTCCACTACAAGTTGTTTTTGCTGATATTGGTAGGGCTTTATGACGTATTTGGGATCTTGACTGGGACAGTTGGATTGACTCATCTGTGGTCCACATGGTCTGTCATCTTTAATTAGTGTGACATGAGCCAGATCACATGATAGATACAGGGAGACACATACCTTCATGCTCAGGGTGACTTGACTAGTTTCAGATGCTAAGGACACACTCTCTGTCAAGGGTGTCAAGGGTACCTTGCTGTCAAGGGTAACATCACCTGTGGGTGGCATGGAGGTGAGCAGTCCAGAGAGATTGGCAGTGGCATGGTCACTGGGACGAAAAGGAAGCTATGAATAGCAGAGGAACAGGGGTAAAGCGTGGAAGATCAGTGACCATCAAGCTGACCAGCTGCAGAGTTTAGGCTGTTGCTCCAATTATATGTGAGGGCAACGTTCTCAGTTTCCCACTATCACCATCAGGATTATGCAGCCTGGAATTCCTGAAAGCCAGGAGGATGAAGCATTGAGATACAGGGTAATACTATTGATGTGATGTGTGTATACCAAAGAGGGTGAACACAGGAAGCCTTCTCACCACTCTTCCTCCTGACCAGAATAGAAGATCCTTCCTTGAGCTTCCATGGCTTTTGTACGTGCCCTCATCTGTAACACGATTGCCTATTTAGCTGACCATATTTCCCATAGAATGTAAGTTCTATGAGGGCGGAGACCTCATCTATTCCACTATAGTTCTCATATGCCCAGCATACAGTAGGGGTCCAGTATGTAGTTGTTGATCCAGTTTACTTACTACTCTCTTTTATGGATAATGTAAGAATTTGAGGACAGAAAGAAAGTGACAGGTCTAACAGAGCGAGATGAAATGGTTAGATCTGTTTCCCCATCATCCCACAGTCATCCATAAGATTTATCCCATCTCTAAAAGTCTCGGAATCTTCTGATTCAAATTCAAGGCCAGGTGTTTTCAGGGGGTGTCAGCTTGCTTATGATGGATCTACCAAAATGTAAGCGATTTTGATGTAGGTGGAAGGACAGTGATAATCATCGTAAAGAAGACGTATTGTTCCTTTCAACTTGGATTAACCTGGATTTTGTTTAAGAGATTTCCAATTAGCTTCTTGAATCTGCACAGTTAACCTTTTATGAGCTTTTCGCTTCAGACTCTTTCTCTCTCCAAGCCCTCAGCCCTCATTTCTGCCCATGGAGCCTCACAGGAATAGCTGGAATCCAGCCTCCTG
Organism: Orcinus orca; assembly: GCF_937001465.1. NCBI lineage: Eukaryota > Metazoa > Chordata > Mammalia > Artiodactyla > Delphinidae > Orcinus > Orcinus orca. Next base: position 105,951,483 of record NC_064564.1, on the reverse strand, counting down.
AACAGCTCCTGAGCATAGGATAATTGCAATATAATTAATGAATTAAAAAGAATGAAATGTTTTAAATGCTTTCAATATTCCCTTTCCTATAATTATCTACAGGAAACATGTTCATTAACAATCCTGTGCTGACAGCCCCCAGGCTCTGGATGAGCTAGCTCACCTTCCAATAAGAAAATGAATTGATGACCTCTCTATCACAGGCCTCCAACTTCCATGGGGAGAGGAGTGGCCAAAGCAGGACCATCATTTGGAAAATGGTTGGCCAGATCAGACTCCCTCCCTCACCTTCAGTCTCAGGGCACCTTGACTAGTCTCACATGCCAAGGACATTCTCTCTACCTGTGTCTCCCCAGATCTGTTTTGCAGAAACACAATACTAGTTGGTCCCTAGTAAGTATCTTATATCTCCTATTGTCTTCCCTTTGCCTTCAGCTGGAAATGAGCTGAACCATTAATTCACGGAAATATATTCATGACTCAGACCCTTTAACCCTGTGCCTTGCAGTCAAGGGTAACATCATCTATGATAGAGAGCCAAAAAGTATTCAGATCCACAGGGCATACCTGGCATAAATGCCTGGGGCATTTTGACCATTTATATTAAGAGGAAACATTTATATTAAATAAAATATTGGTATCTTATGGAGTAGAATTTAAAACACACATGAATTTTAAAAGATAAAGCATTATACTTTGAAAAATCATGCTGATTAGGGGCTGCTTCAGACTGGGTCCCCAGTTGCTCCAGGGATACTTGGCCACTGACCACATCACTGGAGACATTTGTTGTTAAGTATGGTCTACTGGGATATCCCTACAATAGTACTTAGTTGCCAGCCCAGGGCAACTAATCTTATACTGTGGAATTTCCATCAATATGACAAACTGTAAGAGGGACATTTTGGGGTAGGGTTGCATCCCAGAACCCCATCAGTTTATTTATTTATTAGATATGTGAGTTTCCAAAATGTGCAAGGTACTAAGCCAGGTCCGGTGTAGAATATGTTGATGAATGACACAGGGACTGTGTATTCAAAGATTTTATAGACTAGTGGGGGGAGATAAGATTTGTACCTATAAATAACTATAATAGAGACAGGGCTAGGAAGTGTGAGAGAGGAGCAGTAAAAGTGCTATGGAAGTCCAGAGGAGGCAGATACTATCTCCAGTCAAGGGGATATGAGTCTGTGTCGTAGAGAAGGACGATTTTCAGCTGGAACTTGAAGGATGGGTAATGTCTGGATGGGCACAGACAATGCAGGAGTATGGTCGCTACCACGCCAGGAAACAATCCTTAGCAAAGGTTCAGAGTCTGAATTCAGGGAACAGGGGTCTCTCCAGGGTAGACCAGAGCTGAATATATAGTTGGGGTGTGGCTGCTAGGAAGCAAGGCTGGAATTAAAGTTTAGGAAGAGTATGTGGAAGAGTTCACATGGCACACACAATAGGTTGAACTGATAGCAGGTTTTCAGCTTATGAGTCAAAGAATCTTGATGTTTCAGAAAGACAGCTGTGCCGCGTGGAGAAGCATGGTTTAGGTGTGTGGAGTGAGAATGGAGGTAAGAATTCAGGTTAGGAGGTTGGTGAAAGAATTCATGCAGGCAACAAAGGACTGATCAGACAACACCAGATAAAATTCTGCCATCTCCATTGTATACACAGGAGGAATCAGGCTGCCATTGCACCTTGGAACAAAAACAGATTGAAGAGTAGAAAAGTTGTGATATGCAACATACTGAAAAGGACTGAAAGTTATTGGAAAAATCAATGTTTATATAACCAGACTATCTGAGTATATATTTTTGAGATGGGGGAAATTGGTCACTAATAAAATATTTACTGGGGATCTTTGGAATGCCTACAAAATTCTGATTTTGGTACAGGCACTTAGAGGCAGGCTGGTGGGGGATGCTGATTAGATAAATTGGACAGACCACAGATTTGGGCAGCTGTCAGTGTAACCAAATGAGTTGAGACAAGTGGGCAGTTTAAGAGTTTGTTGATGTCAGGGCAGGAAAGGATCTGGGCATGCTACCATCAGGTGCCTTTGTCAGGGGTCCCTGAAGTGGGTGCTGCACAGAGTTCAAGGCAGGCAAAGATGGTCAGTCAGCCACGGAGACAGAAGCAGTTATTTCCAGACCCTCAGACAACTCCAGAAGGCTCTCACCACCCTGCCAATTTGAAGTCAGCTGGAGGCTTCTCAATCCTCTGAGCCAAGGCCAAATTGTGTTGTGAGTTTTCTTGCTTCTCCAAAGGGCCCACATTTGTTCCTTTGTTTGAATCAAGCATCATCTTCATATCCTCAAGATGATGTGGTCTCTGAATTAAAACAGAAGGTCAAGACTTCTGATCTCACAAGGATAACAGAATATGGCTTCTGGAGTCAGGCCAATTGGATGGACTTTTTCCCCCCTTTTCTTCTTTCTTGCTGTCTTTTACTGGGTTAGTAAACTTGGGTAAGTTTCTTAAAAATGTCTGAGGTTCAGTATCCTTATCTATGAGCTAATGTTATGATAATATTTGCCTCCAAGAGTCATTGTGTGGATTAAGTTAGATAATACATGTAAGTCTTTAAGCAGAAAGCCTGATATTCATTGACTACTCAGCAATGGTTCCTTACTATTCTTCTGATTATCATGGTGGTTTTTGGTGTGCTGTTCTCAGATTGTCTGGCAAGTTAGTCCTTATGGAACTATATCACCATCTCATTATTTTCCTGTTTGGTCATTGTCTCACAGTTGGAAGTTTCTTGTTTGTTTTTTAAGGGACTAAACCCACACTGTTCTTGGGAAGTTAAGTGAAGTGTATGTATTACGCTGGATTATTTGGTTGCAAGTGACAGAAATCCAAGTGGCTCAGACAAAAAAGAGAATGTGTGGTCTCATATAGCATCCTTCAAGGATGACTGGAGAAGCTCAAGTTGAGTTTCAAGAATCTATGTTTTGCATGTCTATGCTCTGATTTCATCTGTTGGTATAGTCATCAAGAGATGCAAGATAGGGCTTCCCTGGTGGTGCAGTGGTTGAGAGTCCGCCTGCCGATGCAGGGGACACGGGTTTGTGCCCCGGTCCGGGAAGATCCCACATGCTGCGGAGCGGCTGGGCCCGTGAGCCATGGCCGCTGAGCCTGCACATCTGGAGCCTGTGCTCCACAACGGGAGAGGCCGCAACAGTGAGAAGCCCGCATACCACAAAATGAATGAATGAATGAATGAATGAATGAATGAGAGAGATGCAAGATAGCCCCCAGTGGATTCAGGCTCCCATTCTACCAGGTGAGCAACCCTTGAAGAAAGATGTCCATTGGATGGACCTGGTTCTCCTGCCCATCCCAAGTCATCCTCTGTGGCTAGGTGGTTTGAATAAACTAATTAGTCAGGCCTAGTTTGTGTTCCCACCTTTGGAGGCAAAGGCTGAAATGAACCTCTTAAACCCCACAGACTGAACGTAAAAGGGGGTTGGTTTCTAGCATTGTGGTTCTCAAAGTGTGGTCACTGGGACAGTAGCAGTAGCATCAACATCCCCTGGAAAACACCTAGAAATATAAATTCTCAAACACTATTCCAGACCTTAAAATCAGAAACTCTGGAAAGAGGTTCAGGAATCTGTGATTTAACAAGCCCTCCATGTGATTCTGATGTATGATCAAATTTGAGAATCATCATTCTAGAAGAGAGTGTATGAACAATTTCCAGAAGAAGAAGGGACAAGCAGAAACAACCGATGCCGAGCTTGCAGGCTAATAAATCACCATGCCCATTTTATAGAAGAGGAGCCTGAAGATCCAGGAAATCATGGAAATAGACCAAGACCTCATGTCTAATAATCAGCTCAGAGCCAGACTCAGATATTCTGGTTCCTAACCTAGCACTCCTTTCGCCAAAGCACTGTAAAAGAAAATGAGAGAAGAAATTCCTTGCTCTGAGGCATTGCACCTGATTGTGTAGACTGTTCATTTTTTAAGGAGACTTTTTCACCTAAGTAACCACTACCTAATAGTGGATTGTCCAAATGTATCTTTAAGACATAAGCTTCTCTCCTGCCCTAGAGGGAATAAGCCCCTGAGAAGTGATGGGTACGTCAGGTATCAGTTTCCATTCCGTGTCTGCTCACATCCCAGAATACTTCCCCATGCCCAGAGGTTCTGCATAGCCAGATGACATGATTATCTGAAGATGTTACTGACTCTAGGGCTGAATTATTCATATTTTACATTTGAAAATCACCTCCCAGTTAAGGTCAAATGAAATGACCTTTGCAGAATGAACTAGACTGAAGTCAACAAGAATTTATTGGGCAGGGAGTATGTGGCCAGTGTCATCAATCATGGCTGAGCTTATGAGGGAGGGAGAAAGCACAGGCACTTCCCCAAAGGAGATCCCAATTCAGTCTGGCAGATGAGATGAACACAACTAAAACAATTAGAGAATTCTACAGGCAGTCTTGTCCTTCAGTTGTGTTGCTGTGTGCCCAGCACCCAAACCTTCTTTCTATGGGGAGTTTTCCACCTTATAAATCTTGATGAGAAACGGTCTGTCCTGCTATTGAAGTGGAAAAAGCCCAACGTAAACTTCCTTATTAAACCAGAAAATGAGAGCATACTTGAACAGCCAGAGGTGCCTACCTGAAGCTAGTGGCATAGGAAAAAAAAAAAGACTGGGATAAAAATTCATCATGGTGGCAGAAGTGACATCTGCCTGTTTCCAGGGCACTGGTGACAACGGTGCCAGAGGTGGTACCAGAAGCCCTGTGCTGGGGGTGGGATGATGCTAGCTCTGAAGCCCAACGTTAAAACAGTGGCGCTGTCATCCCTATCAGACTGCTGATGTTTGCTAAGGGTTTTGGAGGTGTGGACTCCTTTGGTTTTCTAGGCCTTCCTAGTAAGACTGTGAATTTCTCAATATCCTTCCAATAATTTTCTATTGGGCTTCAGTTTCACCAGAGTTCAGTTTCTGTTGCTTGCCCTTATGTATCCTGGCTGAACAGGACCTCCTTTCTTTTCCTCAGTGCATCATGCCCTCTCTCACCATGGGCTTTGTGCAGGGTGTTCCTTCAGCCCAGGCCACATTTCTCCCCTTATCTTCCATTTCCTGCACCTAGTTAACCGCTCCCTACCCTCTAACCCTTCAGACCCTAGCTTGAGCACCGTTTCTTCATGGCAGCCTTCCCTGTGTTCCTGGAGTGTTTCTCCTCTTGTCTACCCTCAGCACCCTGCACTCTTCCTTTGAAACACTATTCAAGTTTGTAAATGCATGGTTCTTCCCTGCTATCTGTGTCCTCAAACTATATCTCAGCTACATGAGGGTAAAGACTGTGTCCTTTCTCCTTGTTGTATCACCATTGCCTTGCATAATTTCAGGCACACAGAAGCTGGGTACCATCTGGGGTTGTCGAATGGGATGAGTAGATGAAGATTGTTAGGATAGGTGTTATACACTGTAAATAACGCAGGGCTTCTGAAAGCACTGTAGAAACCAGAGTAGCCAGGGAAAGTTTCCCAAAAGAGGTGGAACTTGAGTTGAATCTTCATTCTTTCTTCTTTTTTTTTTTGCGGTACGCGGGCCTCTCACTGTTGTGGCCTCTCCCGTTGCGGAGCACAGGCTCCGGACACGCAGGCTCAGCGGCCATGGCTCACGGGCCCAGCCGCTCCGCAGCATGTGGGATCTTCGCGGACCGGGGCACAAACCCGTGTCCCCCGCATCGGCAGGCAGACTCTCAACCACTGTGCCACCAGGGAAGCCCGAGTTGAATCTTGACATCTTTGTGGAATTTGGATTGGGGAGGACAGGGGGAGCACATCCCAGATTGACAGAACAGCATGGTGGCAAGAGTAGGAGAGGGATTTTTCATTGCTCACTCAGAGGACAAGTGAATGATTTACCTGCTGAAATAAGGGGTCTGTGCAATAGAGGAATAATAGGTTAAGTTATATAGGTAGAAGAGGGTAGATTTTGATATATTTTTATTAAAGGAGACTAATCCCGGCTCTGCTGTTTTTAAACTATTTGGTTCTAGGTAGGTGCCTTATCCTATCTGAATCTCAGCTTCTCCATTTGTGAGACAAGAATAACATCTAGTCCATGATTTCCTTGGAGTGAAGTATATGGTAAAGTCATTTATAATGTTCCTTCTGAAAATCAAACATGATCATCTCCTGCTAGGAACCCTTCAATGGCACAGTTTCCTACAGAACAAAGCCTGAGATCCATAGCCAGGTTTCGAGGTTCTTAATCATGGGACTCACACCTGCTTCTCCAGCCTGGCTTCCTCCTGATCCAACCTCAGGCATTATTGACATTTCCTGAAGCTTTTTCACACCTCCTGTGTTTATACATGCTCTTCCCTCTGACTGTAATGCCTTTTCCTTTCAACCATCTCCCTTTCTAGCCCATCTGATGAACTTGTATTAATTATCCATTTAAACCTAGTTTATGTCATCTCCTCTGCTATTCATGCACATTTAATCATTTTGACTCCCTTCATAGCCTACATTCATGTTGATGATTTGCTTTTTCACAGTTTTTTGTACTCTAGCACCATCGTTATACCTGGAACATAATAGGTACATACTAAATGTGTAGTAACTCAAATCCAGTGTGAAAACCACTGAAAACTAGACACATTCATCTATTAAACACTTGGCATGTATCTATTATGTTCTGATTAAACATTAGGCATCAATAGTTGTGGTGGTGATTTTAGTAGTACCACTAAAATCACCACAAAAATCACCACCACTTTGTGGTAGAACCACAAAGACTTGTGAAATCCTGGTGATGGAAGAGACTTGGGGAGTATCTAATCCAATTACCTCCAATGTCAGAGAAGGCAACAAAGCTCCAGAGAAGTTGGGAGTTTAAGGTCACAAAGTAATTCATGGCAGACCAAGAGAAGAATCCACTTCATATGATCCTTAGCTTGGGAGTAAGTCCATATCACAATCTGTTTTCATGCTTATTATGATTATAATTATTCTGCCTCTTAGCCACATTGGCTAACTCCTATTTTTATAGCTCTAGCTAATGTTATAAAGGATTAATATTCTTTTTTTCCTTTCTTTATTATTATATTACGTGGCTGCGACTAAGTCATAGCCTGTGCTTTCCCCTGTTTTTAACATAAGGATACAAAGAGTGACTTCCTAATATTTGAATAGTTCATAAATTATAAATTCAGAAAATTTCCATTTCCTCCCACCTCCTTTCCTGCTGCAGCAATTCTGGAGCCATTGGGTGGTGAACCTGTAACAGGAGAATGGATAATTCTAAGTATGCATCTGAAAGAAATAGTTTGCCTCGTTTGGAACAATGATCCATCCTGTAATTGAATAGAAGACTTGAGACAGCATGAATGAGATCATGTCTGTAAAATGGTCTGAACCCCTCACAGGCAGCCACTCCATAAATACAAGGTTGTTCCAGCATTTGTAACACTACTCATTGTGAGAGGAAAAGAGTCTGCACAGGGTTTCATAAATAAAAGCTTGTGTGCTTGCTTAGCTCCAGCTTTGCTCTGGCTTCTGGGCCAGTACTTTACCCTGTTTTCCATCTTCCCACTAAAAGTAGCATGAAAATGTTGGAAAGAACTCAGCAAAATGTGCCATTCATTCAGTAATTCATCCAGTGTTTATTGAGCGCCTACTACGTGAGAGCCGTATGCTAGGTCCTTGGTAGCTTGATGAAGTCTCTGTCCTCAAAGTCTTATCCCCATTCCTCCCTCTGGCCCCAAGAAGCTCTGACCTCAAGTGATTACTTCCTCCACACTGAACCTCTTCCTTTGTGCCATGAACTCTCAGAGCCCACATTTGTGCAAACATTTTGTGCAGGTCATTTTGGAAGAGCCTCAAAAATAGGAAGCATTTCCATTTTTTGCCACCCCCTCCCCCCCAAAAAATGTCTTGTTGGTGAGAAACTGCTGTGATACAGGGATAAAGTAAGACCATTTGCTCAGTCACTCATTCAACCGATACTTACAGAGCTCAGGACTGTATTCAGAAGTCCTTGATTTCAATCCCGGTTCTGTGTATGTCCTACCTAGGAAACTTATAGTTCCCTCATCTTTGAAATGGTGGCAATATATGTCTCTAATTATGAAGCTTCAGAGAATTGTCATTGGTAGCCATCCTTCTTCGCTCCTTCTAATAACATGTGCTAAGTAGCTATGTACTCCCAGAAAACTTCACGTTCACTAGTCCACTATACATGGACAGGTTACCTGTAGTCCCTGTCATCATCAAGGAGCTTGTATTATGTTTAAGAAGACAAGACATATATCCAAAGACATGTATCCAGAAAACCATAATATTCATCAATTTATGATTAACACCAATATAAGACCTTGTACATAAAAATGCTAAGCATTAATGGATGATTGACCAACTGAGTTAATCAAATAATCCAAGAAACATTTGTCAGGCATTACTGAGTTCCTGGCCCTGCATGCTGTAAAAATTATAAGAAGTTGGACCGCTTCTTAACAGGATGACCTGAGAAGGCTTGACTGAGGAAGTGATGTTTGAGACGAGTCTGAAAATTCCAGGTTCCATGAGAGCAGGGACTTTGTTTAATTTGCTACTGTATCCCTGCACCCAAGACAGTAGTTGGCACATGTGGACACACTCTGTGTATTTGTTCAATGAATGAATGAATACAATCACAATGGCCATGTGACAAGTGCATGTGATGGGTAGGAGCTGGGCCAGCTTTCTCCTAACGCAGCCACCAATCTGAAAGTCCAAGGAGCTCCACTCAGCTCCAGGACCACACGTGCAGCCCTTCACCTTGTTGACCTTCAGCAACATTGTTTGCAATCCTGCATCTGCACTAGAGACTCTCCTGAGATGTCTCCCAGGCTTAATCCCCTATATTCAGAGTCTGAGGGATGGGGAAGGAATTGGAGACTCGTGATTGGATCGTATCCCCACAGCCCAGAATTTGCCAGCATTTGTCCAGGACACTAATGGAACCGATCTCGAAACATGTCCATACCTCTCCAGTGGCTTTAGGCCACCTCCACCTTTCAAAGTTCCCTAGGCCCTGATCAGTGTGAGCAGATGCTACAACTCCTTTCTATCATGACTGACTGGGTGGTCTTGGGTGAGTTACTGCTCCCCACTGGGCCTCAGTTTCCTCAACAAGAAACTATTGAGGCTGGTCTGGACAATCCCCAGGGGCCTCCTCCCTCTGCTGTTGTGTGTCATATCTTGCACTGTTTCGAGTCAGCAGTAGTCATCACCATGACTAATGTGTTCTCGGGATGGAGCATTTCTGCTTAGCAAGGGCCTGCAGGATGGAGTGGGTTTCTCTGTATGTTCCTACCAGGGTGGAAAATGCCCTTCAGCTCTCAGAGACGGGCTTCAGTGTGGAAACCTGCCCATACCAGGCATGATGGGCCCAGCCCCAGGAGATGCAGGCTCATGAATTTCATGGCAGTGCTTGGAACCTGAAGCCTGGGCCCCATCCAGGCTCTAGGTGGGAGGATGTTGTCACTCGGAAGTCAGTTTCTCTCAGTAAATGGAAAATTCCACTCCACCCAAGCGATAATACTACACGGATCCAGGAAAAGGCTTTGGTTTGAAAGATCCTGAAACAGAGCACATCAAGAGAGGTTCTCTAAAGTCCTACAGATACAGGACTGAGAAATATTTTACTGCATGGCATCAGAAAAATGACTTACCCTCCCTGCTCCTTTCCCTGCCTCTCTCAGAAAAGGTGCTAGGGAGTTACAGAGGATTTGAGATCCTCCTGGACACACTGGAGTGAGCTTGACATTCATCAAACTCTGTGCCTTTTAGACTCATAGCTGTGTCCTCGAAATTTTATGTGACAATGGATAACCATTGTTGTCTCTCCAAAGTTCTGTTCCTCCCTCTAAAATGGATACAATGTCTCCTGCCTCCCAAGGCTGTTTTAATAATGAATAAATTAATACCTGAGAAATAAAATGCTAAAGGGGCAATGGAGTAGCATAGAGGAAATAGTAAAGACTTCAGATTCTCATGGGCCTGGGTTCTAATACTTGCTCTATCCTTCTAAGATGTGTAACCTTGGACGAGTTACTTGACCTCTTGAGCTTCAATTTTCCAATCTGACAAATGGAAATATATTGCAGTAGTATTGTGGAGATTAAATGAGATGCTATAAAAATAAATAAAGGGTAAAGTGTGTAGAACTGCATGATTTAAAAAATGAGATGCTATATGAGAAGTATCTTACATGGTGCCAGGCACATGGTAGTCACACAGCAAATACTATTTCCTGTCTCCATTTCTCTCTGTACAAACATATGAAATCATAGACCTATCAGTGAGATGCATTGTGCAATGTATACTGTTTGTGTTTCTGAGGTGCTGAGGATGCTCTGGGCTTACTGGAGGTTTTAGGTAAATAAGAGAAGGAGGAATTATTCTGCTTCATGGAAGCTCATGAGGCCTACCAGGATCATGGGAACATGAAAAGCAGTGTCTCAAGCCTAACCCTAAGAAGAAAACTTATTTTCCATTATTATCATTTTTAAAATTTTTAGCCTTTGGTGCTGTCTAGAGAGCAGCAACAGTCCCAATTCCCCTCCTCCAACTCAGTTGTTAGGTTATCAAGATCAGGCAGAAAGATAAAGCTCTTGTTTCCTTTCATCAGGAACTCCTGGCTGCTTCTTGTGGATCTCAGCATTTTGTACATTCAGCCCCTGTCAAGTAGTATCCCCAGGTGGAGAAAGGTGCCCCTGCAATGCCAGCATCAAGGGCATCCCTGGTACCACGTGTGTTTTCTCCAATGACCAGCAACCAGGCATCAAGATAAAGACGACTCCAGACATGCAAATCCCAAGCAATGACTAAGATTCATGTCTACTATGCTTACTCCTTTGCCATACAATTAGCATAGATTCTGTTTTCTAATTGACAAAGCAATACTTGACTGTAGGTCACTTTATTATCCCCATTATATAGATGAAGACTTGAGCTTAAAGAGGTCAAGTAAGTTGCCCAAGCTCAACACACTAGTAAATGACATGGTTGGGATTTGAATCCAGGCTGTCTGGCTACAGAGTCTGTGCCTTTGACTTCTGCCCACTCCTGCCCCTCACCTCTGTTCTGCGAGTAGCCACCAGGGTAACACAACAGCCCTTGGAGCTGGTGCTCAGCTGAGGTTGACTTCATTGCATTTGGGTGAGCTCATCCTGAGCTTGCTTGTCATGGGCGCCCCTACTTTTTGACCAAGTTAGTTGCTTCCTTGATGAGGGCTTTGGATGCAAATTCCGTGGAGGAAGGGCATGGGATCTGCAGCATACAAGGAATGGGGGCCTGTCACCCTGGCAAAGAATGAGCATTTTACCACTGACATTATCTGAAATTGTCTAATAAGAAACCAGTCGAATTTTAGTTGATCTTACTGTTTTGTGTTTATTGTTTATCGATTGTATTATTGTTTTAAATTCTCTACAGACGCTATGCCCTCTTATTGCCTATACCTAGAGTGGACCACTCCCCACTGCTCCACCCTAGGGACGGAGAGTAAAGATTCTAGGATTCACTGCCCCTCTTAACCCCAGACCCCCGCATTAGCCAAAGATCTCTACTTTCGTGAGGTTTATATATTGGGGTTTGGACAAAGCTTTGGCTGGGAAACAGGTTCTACTCCTAAAAGAGAATATGAAACCACTAGCCAAGATATTTTTTTTTCCTAGAGTTCTGTCCAGTCTCAACATTTTATGGTTCTAAAACTGCTCTCCTCTGGGAGGAGGGATACAAAGCACTGATTTTACGTGAATGCACGAATCCCCCTGAAGATACTTTGGGAAGGACTCATGGATATTTTACATTTCATGACAGTTATTCCTGATGTGGGTCTCCATGACCCTACCTTCCCCTTTAAAAAAAAAAAATAAATAAATCTTTTACTGTGTGTTCACTATTTGCCAGGCACTGTGCTAGGGGCTGGCATTTCAGGGAGGGAAGGGATAAATATGATTCTTGGTCTTATGGAGTTTGGGAATAATGGGGGGACGAGAACAAAAAATAATCCCAAACAAGTGTACAGTTACAAATTGAGGTAAGTGCTAAAAGGACAAAGATGATGTTATTGTGGTCAAGAATATCAGAGGGTGTCATAATTTAGATTGGGGAGGAGTAATAAGATCCTTGCTGCTAAAGTAATATTTAATCAGAGACCTAAAGAAAGATTAGTGATAGATGGCAGAGAAGTGCAGGGAACAGCATTCCTGGAGGCAGGAACAACAGTTGCAAAAGCAGTGAGAAGGGCATGAGTGAGGGTCCTCTGGGAATGGCGGCAGTGGTGCAGGGGGAGAGGGCTGGGAGTAGACCAGTGGGGCAGGCAAAGGCCACATTTAACCAGACTCTAGAGGCCATGGCAAGGATTGTGGGAGTCCCTAAAAATTTTCTTTTAAGCAAGAAAATGCCATGGCCCAGTTTTTATTTTAGAAAGACCCCTCTGGCTGTACCATGGAAAACTGAGTCACTAGAACTTGCTGAATAATCCTGAAGTAGCTTTGTCACAAAAATAAATCTCAGTTTCAGAGTTGTAAATTCAAGCTTTTGGGTTTGCCTGAGTCAGCTTCAGGCCTTTTGTACACGGAGGCCCAGGGCTTAGAAGGTCTCAGATACATCGCCCGTGGAGTTCCATGCTACTGGCTGATGGGTCTTCCTCCTTCCCTTCCTCCACTGGGTGAATCATAGCTTTTGTCCAGGGTGGGCGGATCCTTCTGCCAGCTCCCACCCTCCCCATCCCCATCAGAGGAGGCAGCTCTGCCAAGTTCCCCTCCAGAGCCAGGGACACCACCTGTCATGCTGCATCCTCCTCCTACTCGGACATCTGACAGCCTCCGTGACTCGTGAGCTGGGGGAGCACAGATCGCTAAAGCTGAAGGGACCTTAGAAACCATCCAGATCAGTCACCCAAATTACAACCTCAGGGAAAGGGAGGGTGCCCTTAAGGGCCACAGTTAGCTAGGGGCAGAGTCAGGACCCAGGGAAGCTGCAGTGGAGTTGTGTGATAAATGCCTCCATCAAGGGCTGGTGCTGGAATTTGAGTTGAGACACTGTAGGTATTGAAATGTGCTCTGGAATGGGAGTCTAGTGACCTGTGTTCCAGACCCAAGCTCTAGAGCTTGACCTTGGACAAGTTTCCTTCCTCTCTGAGCTGCACTGCTCTCCTCTGCATCATTTAAGGGGATGGTGCTGCGGATGTCTGAAGTCTGTTTGAGCTCTCACACTGCAAGACTGCAGGACTCTGGCAGGGACCTAGAAGGGGGCAGACCTGGTGACAGAGGATGTCTGACTAATCTCTGCAGTGGCTCTCCTCCCATCAAGCTTGAAGAAGCTAATGGAACTGCTGCTGTCAGAGGCCATTCGTCCCCACATCCACACACACGTGAGGGTACACCCCCATGTCACCATCAACTCAGGGACCCAACTCAGCTCTGCTTTTCTTGACAAAATCACCCTCATCCCTGGAAGTTCCCCATTCCCTCTCCTACATCAAAACACATCTGCCCATTTCTCATCTCCCATGGTACTCAATCCCAAAGCTGGTCAATCTGTGACCACATCTTACATAGGATATGAATGGTGATGATGGTAATGATGGTGATGTTAATGATGATGGTGGTGATGATGATAGCATTGACTGAGACATCCACTTCACTTGCATCTCCTCATTTAATCCTCCTACCATACTATAGTTAAAAGCAACCATACATACACCCCAGTGTTTGCAGCAGCACAATTTACAATAGCCGAGACATAGAAGCAACCTAAATGTCCATTGAAAGATGAATGGATAAAGAAGATGTGGCACATATGTACATACACACAATGGAATACTACTCAGCCATAAAAAAGAATGAAACAATGCCATTTGCAGCAATATGTCTGGACTTAGAGATTACCATACTAACTGAAGTAAGTCAGACAAAGACAAATATTACATATCACTTATATGTCAAATCTAAAATATGACATAAATGAACTTATTTATGAAGCAGAAACAGACTCACAGACATAGAAAACAAACTTATGCTTACCAAAGGGGAGGGGGAGGAGGGATAAATTGGGAATTGGGATTAACAGATACATACTACTATATATAAAAGAGATAAACAACAAGGATCTACTGTATAGCACAGGGAACTATACTCAATATCTTGTAATAACCTATAATGGAAAAGAATCTGGAAAAGAATACACACACACACACACACACACACACACACATATAAAACTGAATCACTTTGCTGTATACCCGAAACATTGTAAATCGACTACCCTTCGATAAAAAAAAACCCCAAACCAAGGAAAACATTTTATACATGAGAGGGTGGAAGCAAAGAAGAGAACAAGATATTGCTAAAGTCACTCGGTGATGCCAGTGGAATTCAACCTCATCTCTAGGCTGAGGTTGTAAATAACTCACTATACTGATAAGGAGTTCATAAATAAATATCTCCCCTACCCCTGCCCAAGCATGAGATCTTTGTCATAAACCCAAAGAGGGACGTGTGGGAAAAGATCAGTGTGCTGAAGGAGACTTCATGGCAGAGGGGAGATCTCAACCATGCCAGACAGGCAGCTGCCCAGTCTGAGCTCTGAGTCTGGCCTTGAGGTTGACCATGGTGAAAGGCATCCTGGCCCCTGTTCACAGAGGCTTTGCTTCCCGGCTGTCTCTCTCATTCTCTCTCCTATTTTCTCTCCCACTCAATAATGTTTATTTGGGTCTTTAAGAAAGTCCATTACTTTCATGTGTATCTCTGAAAGAATCATTCAGATGGCCCTCCTCGGAGCCCCTTCCTCTACATAAATGCATATACATAGATGCATGCACACACACACAAACACACACATGCACGCACGCACGCACGCACATGGAGACACTAAAAAAATCAGCTAATGTAAAAAAGAGTAAATAATAGAAGTACTGTGTATAACTCTGAGTTCATACGATTGTGCATTTGTGTATAAGGGCATGGACCTCATACACCATAAACCTATTTTTGTAGGTTTATGAGCCGTGTCTATGGAGGTGCTTATGGAATATGCAAGCTTCCCTCCTTCCAGTATAGCCTCTCTGTGCTCTGCTGGTGGAATAAGTTTTAGGAATCAGGGGAGGGAACAGACTTCAGTTTGTTGCTCAGCTGTGGGTGCCATGTTCTCTGTAGAGTTGGTCCTTTGGCTCTAGGGGTTGATCCTGGCCTCCCATTTCCAAGGCACAGCTATTCCACAGGGCTCGGAGGTGCTGGCATAGTGGTCTCCCTGACTATTGAGAGGCGGTGGCTCTCTCCTTTCCCTACTCAGGGTGTCCTCCAGGCCAGGGTGTGCCACTCAGCTGCATCTCCTGTCCAGACGGGAGAAGCTTAGTCTCTCCGTTCCCTCCCTCCAAAAAAATAGACCGCTTCCCTCCTTCCTGTAGGCTTCTAAGATGTTGTAGCATAACCCCTCTCAAAGGCCGAAGTAATAAATGTCAACACCTTTCCTGGGTTATGGTGGGGAAAAGGATATCAATGTAAAATAGCATATTTTCTAAGTAATTTGTCCTTTTCTATAAATTTGCTTAAAAGTCAGAAAAGAGGGCTTCCTTTGTGGCGCGGTGGTTGAGAGTCCACCTGTCGATGCAGGGGACACGGGTTCGTGCCCCAGTCCCACATGCCGCGGAGCTGCTGGGCCCGTGAGCCATGACCGCTGAGCCTGCGCGTCCGGAGCCTATGCCCCGCAACGGGAGAGGCCACAATAGTGAGAGGCCCGCGTACCGCAAAAAAAAAAAAAAAAAAAAATGTCAGAAAAGATTCTGGAAGAATAAAATGCGGCCTGAAAATGAAGAGCTCTGTATTTTTGGTCTATTGTTATGGAATATACATATAATAATTAAGAAATAATCATAAGGGGCTATTGTAGGGATGAAATGAAATAAGATAGTGCAGAAAAACACTAAGTGTCATGCTTGGCACATAGGTAAAACATGTGTGTGTGTGTGTGTGTGTTCATGCACTCCTGCAAGGCTCTGGTTGGGCCCAAGGGATGGGACAGGATGGGTGACAGTGCTTTCCTTTTCTCTGAGACAAGTGATTTTCAGACGAAGCACTTCTCATGACTCTCAGACCCAAGCTGAGACTGTAATTAATAGCTCTTCCTCACTCAACCTAGATTTCTTTCTCTCATGCTCCAAAATGCTGGCAGCCTGTGCACTTCATTTTTTGTTTGGCCTGAAGGGGCCATTTCCATTGGCTGAGGTGCCAAGTGCCCCTCTGCCTTGGCAGAGCTCATGAAATGCACGGCCTGTCCTGGACAGGTGCATACGGAGGCCTGAGTGCTCAGTGCTTCCAGGGCGGCCTGGCTTCAGCCCAGTGCAGGCAGCATGGGGGAGGGGCTCCAAGGTCTGCCAGCCTCCCTTGTGCTTCTTCACACAGAGCTTCACAGCTAAACGTCCGGTGGGATTTAGTCAAGATGTGTCATGTGTTTTCAGAGAGTTTACCAAAAATCCAAAGTAACTGCTTGCATAATATGGTGAGATGAAAAGCATGTGAGTTTCAGATTAAGGCACACCTATATAGATTTGAGAGTTGGCTCTGACACACACTGGTTGTGAGATCTTAGGTAAGTTTCGGACCTGCCATAACAAGGATTGGTATTTCGTCTTTGCTCTTCCAAGCACTGTGGGCTGACCCATAGCATAGAACTTTCTCCACTGAACTTAATCATCCACTTACTCAACTGTATCTCCACTAGCCTATAAATTATTTGAGAGGTGGGATTGTGTCTTGTTCACCAATGTAATCCCAGTGGCTAGCAAGGTAACTTCATTGTAGGTACTCCATAAAATATTTGGTGAATCAGTCAATCAACTAATAGGTGGATGGATGGATGGATGGATGGATGGATGGATGGATGGATGGATTTCTCTAAAGTAGATATTCCCTCATTTGTCAAATGGCAGAAATACCATCTACTTTGTAAAGATTTTAAATGAGAATCACTAAACCCTTGTCACAATCCCTGGTATATAAAAGATACTAAGCAAAACCTGGCTCCTTTCCTGTATTCATCCACACTTGCCCTCAGGGTGACATGTTAACTTCAGCAGATCTTGCTGGATACCAGCTACCCATTTGTGAGCTTTCAGCATCCTGGTTCCTTCCTCATGGCCAGGACCATCTTTAAACACTGCAAACCTAGTCATTTCACTTTTCTACTAAAATCCACAAAATGATGCCCCCAAATCAGTGAGTAAAGCAGATTGTCTATCCATCAATCATCAAAATTCTCAGTGTAGCCTACAAAGTTCTGTTTAAGTTGATTCTCACCTACTTTCCCTGCCCTGGATTGTGCCACTCTGTCCCCCATCCACACTGGCGTTTTTTTACACACTGGGCTTAGAACACATGGGACTGCTTTCTGCTCTGGACCTTCACGTGTCTTGTCTCTCCTGACTGCAACAGCTCTGAACCTATAGGCAAGGTCAGGACTGCATTTATAAATGCTCATGACTCCATTGGTTTTCTCTTCATTAAACACAGTTTAAAATATATACATTTATGTGATCACGTGATTAATGCCAGTCTCTGATACGGATTCTGTCTGCTTTGCTATATCCCTGCCAACTAGCACATTATCTGACATATAAAAAGGAGTCAAAGGACATTTGTTGAAGACTGAAAACCCTAATCTTCCCCAAATCCTGCTTTCTTGCTCGTCCCCTGTCGCATACACTCACCAACAAAGGTGTGTATATCACCCTTTCCATTCTACATTTAGGGATCCCCTGTTGTACTTTTGCCCCGCATTCTGATATGCTCACTGGCAAACTGAAACAGAGCCACATATTCTGATGGATACTCAGCCTTCATAAGTCCTGGGAAACTTTTTGATACGCTTTCTTTTTCAGATCTAGTCTCCTGCCAGGGCACTAGTCATTTGCTCCAACCTACCTCTCTGAGCTCATTTTGCCTGTTTCCTCCCTCCAGCTCATAGCAGTTACATCCCAGGAGACTGAAGTGGAAATAAGCGGCAGACACGGGAATTATGGAGACGCCAAAGAGGACCTTGCTGCATCTCAGTAGATAACCAGGTACGTGGCCTTTCAGGTGCTGCAGGTCAACAGATGATGCCCTAAGAGAGGAGTAAGGCAAAGTTCACTGAACCCAGCTATGAGGTGAGTCTTCGCATAAAATCCCCCGGGGACAGTCAAGGTGAGGGTCAGGACATGTATTTATTGAGGGAAGAAATGCATAAAGGTGACTGAGGAACTGGGCATATGAAGTCGGAAGAAAAACTGTGCACATCCTTAACAACAGCCCTTGGAACCAAAGCTTCTTTTCAGACTTTATCTTGGAACAAGTCACACTACAGAGAGGAGTCCTGTCCCTGCAGGAAACTTCCTGGTCGTATGATTTTTTTTCACTTTTTTTTTTTAACTTATAAAGACTGGGGCCTGGGCACTCGAAAAGAGAGAGTTATTTACAGCATGTCACTTTGAATCAAAGAATAAAAATGCCCTTAGGTCTGGGAGCATAGTTCCTGCACAGTGTAGAAGGAAAAGTGTGTTTGGAGATAGATTGGAACCCCAGTGCTGCCACCATCTGGCTGGTGGCCCTGCCTGAGTTTCGCCTTCCTTCCTTCCTTCCTTCCTTCCTTCCTTCCTTCCTTCCTTCCTTCCTTCCTCCCTTCCTCCCTCCCTCCCTCCCTCCCTCCCTCCCTCCCTCCTTCCTTCCTTCCTTCCTTCCCTGTTTCTTTGTCATTAAGTTGGAAGCATTGTGCACATATACACAAGGTTGATACGAGAATAGAATGTGACGATGTATGTAAAATACTTAGGGAGGCCCTCAGGAAAGGTCAAACCCTTTCTCGCACTATTCAGATTTGGTGAATTTCTTGAGGAATTTTGAGAAGGAGGACCTTGCCAAATTGGGTGAGAACCATCCTGAACAGCTTCCTCTTGGGTTTTGTTGAAGTTCCTGCCATTGGCTGGAGCAAAAGCTTGCATTAGAAAGTCAGTCTTTTAATCCTCGTTGCTTAAATTAGACCTGAAGTGAAATCTAATTCCAAAGTGGAATTATATATTATTTTCCCTGAGAAAATTATACAGAAAGTCATTAAAGGTACACGTGTACAACTAGAGAGATCTTTCTTCAGATTTTTCACCTGTGTATCCAATTCATGATTGAGAGTTGACATCTATTCACTTGAATTGTCTCAGATGACATTTTATCTCCATTCCTGCAGCCATTTCCTCAATCTAGGCTTCATCCATTCAGTTTAAGGCTATATTTGAGCATCTATCCATATGTTTAGGTCTTTAATACCCCTGGCTGGATTTCTGCAACAATCTCCAAGCCAGCCCCCTATGCCAATTCTTCTTTCATAAGCCATACGAATTATCTTCTTAAAATCCTGCATTTGTACTGCCACCCGCCCCGTTCCCTGTTGCTTACCAATAAATCTTAACGTTGACTATGACTTAAGTCCAAACTTCACAGATTTGAAGGTCCTCCAAAACCTAGCTCCCCTTGACCCATCCAAATATCCCCCAGTGTTCCGTGCTCACCAGTCAAATCAAAATTATCTTTTTCATCCCCAAACAAGTCATGCTGAGTCCCAGTTCTGAGCCTCTGCTTTATGTCCTCGCCTCTCCTGAAATGGATTCTCTCATTATTTGCCTATTGTTGAAGTGTATGTGTATTCACATCCTACCCCCTACTTTGATAAAGCATATTACTGTCTTTTCAATATTCCTTTCCATTCTTCAAGGTCAATTCAAAAGCCAGCCTCATCTAGGAGGCCTTTGCTTATCTCTGCAGTTCATACTGACCTTTCTTTTCTGAACTCCAAATACATTTATAATTAGTCAAAAGAAGATTACCATTTAGTTATTCTCAAATGCTTCATATAGTGCTTTGTTTTGGTGGTGGTTGTTTTTCTGTGCTTTCAAAAAAATAGATGACTGCTGAGTTCAGCCCTATTATTCTAAGTTCTTGGGAAGTTACTGGCTGGATCTTGTGAGTTTGGGGAGATGTTTTAAAACTGGCTGGTGAGGAGGGAGCTACCTCTTCTTTCTATGCCTCTGTCCATCCTTTCACTCTTTCCTAGTCCTGCCTGGAAAATTCATTGCAGCACTTTTGCTAGTAGATGAGGTCACTCTGTCAAAAATTCTGTGCTCATGTATGGCTCTCCCTTTGACCTTTCTTTGTACTATGGTCAGTCGCCTGTTTACCATCACAGGTGGCTGATTCTGAGGTTAGCTCCTGAGTAGATCCAGCCATATCTCTGTTTTTATTCCATTTCGCCCCTGTTGTCAACTGGGTGAGTGTCCAGAATTCTTGACTGGTAAAGACAGTGGCTTGACGCAGGTTTCCAGTGTCTGATTCCAACCTCTGGCCCCACCCTTCACTCTCCACAGAGTTATCCTTTTTCTTTTCTTTTTTCTTTTTCCTTTTTTTTTTCTTGCGGTACGTGGGCCTCCCACTGTTGTGGCCCCTCCCGTTGCGGAGCACAGGCTCCGGACGCGCAGGCTCAGCGGCCATGGCTCACGGACCCAGCCGCTCCGCGGCATGTGGGATCTTCCTGGACCGGGGCACGAACCCGCATCCCCTGCATCGGCAGGCAGACTCTCAACCACTGCGCCACCAGGGAAGCCCAGGGTTATCCTTTTTATAGGCATCACAGAAATTGATGTCTGACTAGCACATAGAAATCATCTTCTCCACCCATCTCACTGGACACATGATAAATGATGACTCGGAGGAAATGTGATTTTTCTAAATGTCTCAGAGCAAAACAGAGAAAGGATCTCAACCCAGATCTCCTTCTTTTTTTTTTTCTTGCCTAACTCACTTTCAAGGATGCCATATTCCAGTGCACTCAATGGGAAATCTACATTCTTTTGACCCCCAACCTGAATCATAACCATCTTTGATGCAAATAATGACAAATTAAATTTATTAATATCACTTTATTTGCAAGTCATTGTGTCATTGCAAAAAGGAAAATGTCATGTTTCAAGGAAGGCAGTTAACACTTGATGGCATGACAATGGGTACATTGTGAGACAGTGGAAATCCTCCCCTGCCCATGGAGCCTGGACTTGGATCCCAGCCCCCTGACGTGCACAGGGATGGGGTGGGTGAGGGATCATGCATAGCATGAACTAGAGGGCCGTGAAACGTTGCCTTAGAGGAATTAAGGAAGGAACCTGGAGATCAAGTTTGACAAAAGCTTCCTTGACTCTAATAACACCAGGCATAAAACTCACAAAGTCCGAAATGAAATGCTGGATTTGAAAAAGAAAAAAAAGAAGTGACACAAAATTATATGGCCAAAAGCTGCTGGCAGTGTTGTAACTTCGACTTGGATTCCCAAATGGTTTAATTCCATCTAAAGCCCAGCTCAAATTTGCCACCTCCGTAAGACCTTTCTCAGTCCTCATTGTCAAGATAAATTGTTTCCCCCCTCCAACTGTTGTCACAGAATTTGTTAATATTTCACTGTTGGCTTGTGTGTCTTATGTTTTAGCTAGGTATATATTTGTCTGTCTTTCCAATAGATTGAGAGACCCTTTGGGACAGGAGCTCCCTTAATACATATTTATATCCCTTAGAGCCTGGATGGCAGGTATACAGTGTGCTACCTCTCCCTAATTCCTTGCTCCAGGAAGACATTAATAATCAATCACAGCATTCCTTACAATACTGCCTGGAACAGGCTTCAGGATCCTTCCTAACAAAGCCCCTTAAGCTGACTTTATTGATTAACCAGATTTTTCATGCAAAAGAAATCTATTCAGTGTATCTATTTATTACAAGTAGCATAATGGCTTACACAGTGTTGTTCAGTTAATATTTGTTAATATGAACCAACTCCTGAAAGGTATATCTAAAACAAAGGGCTTAGGAGATTGGTAGGTGGGACAAGCATGGAACGAGCTGGGGCAGAGAGGGACCTCAGTCATTAGGACCTAGAGCGTGGGTTATGGGAGGAGAGTCACCCAGGACACAATTTTCTGATGGTATAGCAACCTCAGTATTTAGGGTCATTGCATCGGCTATGCATGGCAAAATCAGGTCCAGGCAAAGATCTTCAAATCATTCACAGACAGACAGTTGGGCTGCTTTTATCATTGTGGCAAAGACAAGAGACATTCTAGAAGCATTTGTTGTAGGCCTGCAAATGAAATTTGCAAGCTCTATATCTGGAACAGATTAAATGAATGAATAATCCAAGATGGCCCCAGGGACCTACTCTCCAACTCTCACATGTCTTTGTCATGTTGGCTTTTCATCTAAACCTAATGCTTCATTCATCTCTTATTTTAGATTAACCTGATTCACTTCAGTTTTCTTTCCTGGTAGTTTGTTTAGCTAATTAAGTGTATTCCTACTGGACAGATTCTTGACTTCATGATAAAACAGGTGTCGTTGGCCATTTATGAAGGGACTGACTTTGGGTCAGGTGTTCACTATGCAAGCAACATTTTGATGCGAAGAACATCCAGTTACCACTCCTCTTGGTAGCTTGGTGTGGGCGGATTAGTCCGAGTTAGACAGATATGGAGGTATTGGCAGCTTCCATGATGGACTTCTTAGTATAGTCCAGCACCATGAAAAAGTCTGAGAGGCGCTAGAGTAGGGGGTAAAGTCAGGAGGTCAGTCCATGGGAGTCAGCAGAGGGAAAACAGATCCTGGTACAGGGGAAATTACCCAGTGCTCATATCTGGCACCTTGAGACTAGTTAGGATTATCATCAACCAGGTTGAGTTTCAGAAAAGAAATAGATTCTTGAATCTATGATTTGGTCTTTTTCATCAATTTTGGAAAATCTTTGGCAGTTATCTCTTCTAATACTTCTTCTGTTCTGTTCTCTCCTTCTGGGACTCCAGTTACATCATATGTTGTAGTCTTACATGTACCTTTTTCAGTATTTTTTCTCTGTGTGCTTTAGGTTGTATAGTTTCAATTGATTTGTTTTTTAATTCACTGCTCCTTTATTCAGCTGTGTCAGGTCTGCTGTTAAGCCTAGCCAATTAATTCTTTCTTTCAGATACTGTACTTTTCAGTTTTGTAGTATTTATTTGGAACTGTTTTAGAGAATCTTTATTAACTTTCTCAATGTTTTTGTCTATCTTTTCATCCTTATATTATTTTACCATATATTTATAATTTTTAGAAGTCATTGTCTATTAATTCTAGTATCTGGGTCACCTGTGGGTGTGCTCTTATTGACTATTATTTCCTCTTGCTTATAGATAAGTAGAAGTTGCCTGTTTTTTTGCAAACTTGAAATTTTACTGTATCCAGATATTGTGTTTTAATCAACCATAGAGACTGGAGTAAATATTATTTTATCCCAGAGATACAAACCCTTTGCTCAGTGAGGAAGCTAGAATAAGGACTTAAAATTTCAATTAAATTCAGTCATGAGTTGGGTTAGGTCACATCTGAGTTTCAGTTTTATTTCGTTTCAGTTCATCTCTGGTTTCAAATGTCTAAGGTCAAGATGTATCCTGTGCATATTATTGGCTCTTCTCCCTAGCTGAACTTTGAGCTCTGAGGACCATTAGGTGAAGGAGATTGTTCTTTTTCCAGCCCAGCCATCAACCCCTGCAAGTTCCCTGTGCACTCAGCAAGCGTCCTGTGGGGAAGAATCAGTGGGTTGGGAGAAGGAGTGTTGCGTTTTGGAGGTGAGGTCCTATAGGTTTCATTTCATCATACTAGGTCATATGACAATGAGAAGCTTTGCTGGCTTATCATTACTGTACAAGACTCTGTGCCTATGACAGACATAACTTTTTACTTTCTCTTGCCTAAACATGGCAGATGCTGCCAGACAGGAAAGCAACCACTATTCTCTGCTCATGTGTGGAAGGGCTCAACTCTCTCTGGAACTTAATTCCCTTAGACTTCTTTGTGTCTATGGCCCTCTAATATCTTTTAAAGATGTATGATATTTTCTGATAGTTTTAGTTGTTGGAGCAATAGTCTGTCTTGACCTCCTGCATCCTAATCAGAAGTAGAATTCGCTCTGGCTGTCATTATGGTCATAGTCTAAGACCTCTTCATGGAGGGGCTGGGATGCTTATATTTATTCTCTTGTGAGGTTTGGCTGCAATAGATATTTTTGGTAGGTTCTGAGACGGTCTCATTTTGTTATTGCTGATAACACACATCAGACTCTAAGTGGCTTACAACAGGTATTTATTTTCTTACTCATGAAACTTTGTGTTGGCTGTGGTTCGGCTGGTGTCATCTGGGCTTGGCTTTAAGCAAAGGATTGGATTCAAGTATGATCCACAGACTCCAACATTCTCTTTGTCTACCTGGGGTATGCTCTTCTTACGGTGGGTCTAAGATGGTCAATAGAATGGTGATATATTAGCAAGTTTAATATACTTGCTAATGTCACATCTGTTTACATTCCATTGGTCAAACCAGGTCACTGTGCCACAGTCAACATTAATGGGACCTTAGGGAAGTAGATTCCACCAACAGAGGGAGGCACTGTAAAGGCAAAGTATATAGATGTAATCCTTTTACAGGAGAATAAAGAATTTGAAAACATATTTCAATGTACCATGTTAGGGTAGGAAAATCAAGACACAGCTGCATTAACAAGAGCCTGAAAAAAGCTCTAAGCTTCTCATATCCATAAAAGGAATCCCTGACTTTTTTGCATTAACCTTTTTGTACTGAGAACCCATATAATAACTCCCACCCAAGAGAGAGAAGAATAGATTTGAGACAGATAAAGCCAAGATGCTGACCTTGCTCCAGCTGGAAATATTCCTCTCACCTGTTCTTCCCAATTCAGATGCTAATGGACAAGTGAGTCTATTAAGAAGAAGGAAAACCAGGTGCCTCATTAAACAAACAACCCGACCAGAGTAGCCCAGAAAACTCACAGAATTGCTGCAGTTGGTAGCATGCATCTCTTTCTGTGCCTCAGATTTTGCCCATGTATAGTAGTCAGACTTGAGCAAGCAGCATAATTACTTGGAAAGTTCATTAATCAGAGTCCTGGACCATAACCATAGAGTTCCTAATTGAGTTGGTCTTGGGTGGGACCCAATTTTCATTTCAAACAAGATTTCAGGTGATGTTGATGCTGCTTGTCTGGGAACTACAGATTGAGGATGACTTCCATAGGTCATAAATCCTCCAAAGCAGAGACATTTCATGAACTCTCCTGAGAACTGTGGGAAGGCTCCTTCATCCTTGAGTTGCCTTGATGTTCTGCCAGGGCTCCTGTTGGGCTGAGGATATTCATCAGGCAAAAATGTATGAAGATGCAGCTTGGCGTGGTAGATACAGACAGGCTTGTGTTAGGATTGCTGAGTTCTAGTCCATTTGTGCTATTGACCTGTTTTGTAAAAAGCCTTTTTTTTTTTTTTAATCTTCCATCCTTGGCCCCCTTTGCTTTTTCTTTTTTTTTTTTTAACATCTTTATTGGAGTATAATTGCTTTACAATGGTGTGTTAGTTTCTGCTGTATAACAAAGTGAATCAGCTCTACATATATATATATATATATATATCCCCATATCTCCTCCCTCTTGCATCTCCCTTCCAACCTGCCTATCCCAGCCCTCTAGGTGGTCACAAAGCACGGAGCTGATCTCCCTGTGCTATGTGGCTGCTTCCTACTAGCTATCTGTTTTACATTTGGTAGTGTATATATGTCCATGCCACTCTAAAAAGGCATTTTTATCTCTCTGTGTCTAGGTTCCTCACATGCTAAAGAAGTCTAAGCACTAGATAACTCGTTGAGTTAGTTGGACTTTAAGAAATCCTTTATTCAAAAATAAATAAAGAAATAATAAAAAATAAATCATTCAAAACTTACATAATTTTATCATCATACTATATGTAACTCCATGACCTTGGGTAATTTCTTAAACTCTGCAAGTCTCAAGTTTTTTTCTTTTTTTATTATCCTTCTCTCATCTCCCTTTCCCCTTTGGTAACCATAAATTTGTTTTCTATGTCTGAGTCTGTTTCTGTTTTGTAAATAAGTTCATTTGTATCATATTTTAGATTCCACATATAAGTGATATCATGTGGTATTTGCCTTTCTCTTTCTGACTTACCTCACTTAGAATGATAATCTCTAGGTCCATCCATGTTGCTAGAAATGGCATTATTTCATTATTTTTATGGGCGAGTAATATATATATATATATATATATATACACACACACACACACACACATATATATATATCACATCTTCTTTATCCATGCAAGTCTCAGTTTTCATCTGTAAAATAGATAAAACAATTGTATTTACCTCAGAGGACTGTTGTCTGTGAGAATACAATGAGATGATACATGCACCAATAAATGTTTGATAATAGTGTGTTATTATTGTTTTAAAATTATTAATCATATAGAATTGCTATGGTATTTAAGGAGAGGAAGAGAGAACACTTCTGGAAGAAAGATAAAGAAAAGTTTCGGGCTTCCCTGGTGGCGCAGTGGTTAAGAATCCGCCTGCCAATGCAGGGGACATGGGTTCGAGCCCTGATCCAGGAAGATCCCACATGCCGCAGAGCAGCTAAGCCTGTGCACCACAACTACTGAGCCTGCACTCTAGAGCCTGTGAGCCACAACTGCTGAGCCCATGCGCCACAGCTACTGAAGCCTGCCAGCCTAGAGCCCATGCTCCACAACAAGAGAAGCCACTGCAATGAGAAGCCCGCACACTGCAACGAAGAGTAGCCCCCACTCACCGCGACTAGAGAAAGCCGGCACGCAGCAATGAAGACCCAACGCAGCCAAAAATAAATAAATAATATAAATAAATTAAAAAACAAAGTTTCAAGGAGAAAGGAGCACTAGAGCTGGGTCATAAATATCAAGTAAGTTTTGGGTTCATAGATATTTCAGGTGGGGAGGGAAGGGCAAGGTAGGGCAAGGGAAGCAGCATGAATCTGGACATAAAGTTGGAAAAATACAATTTGTGCCTAGTGAACAGGAAGAAGCTAAATTTGGTGGGAAGTTACATGTGTAAAGCCACGTAGTGGAAAATAATAGAAGACTAGAACTAAAGCAAAATAAGGGAGACCTTAGTTTACAAGGCACAGAATTTTGGACTTTTCTGGGGAGTCAATGAGGAATAACAATGTTTAGAGAAGAAAGTGATAATTGTACCTGAGTATAATCTTAGCCCTGCCACTTAAGGTATTTATGATCTTGGGTTGCCACTTTGACATTCTGAGGTTCAGTTTCCTTGTTGTAAAATGGAGAATATATGTACATGCACACACACACACACACACACACACACATACACATACATAGTGCTGCTATGAGGATTAAAGAAGGATATTTACATGAACTCATCTTTAGCAGTGCTCTGCATAAACCCTAAGTTAATTCTTTTTTTTAAATTATTTTTTTTAATTTTATTTTTTAAAAGATTTTTAGGAATTTCATGTAATGTCTGAAGCATTTATATTAACATATTTTCATACAAATAACCCAAAGAAAATTTAGTATTAGTTTTTTGTTTTGTTTTGTTTTTTTATACAGCAGGTTCTTATTAGTCATCAATTTTATACACATCAGTGTATACATGTCAATCCCAATCGCCCAGTTCAGCACACCACCATCCCCACCCCACCCCCGCAGTTTTCCCCGCTTAGTGTCCATACGTTTCTTCTCTACATCTGTGTCTCAATTTCTGCCCTGCATACCGGCTCATCTGTACCATTTTTCTAGGTTCCACATACGTGCATTAATATACGATATTTGTTTTTCTCTTTCTGACTTACTTCACTCTGTATGACAGTCTCTAGATCCATCCACATCTCAACAAATGACTCAATTTCATTCCTTTTTATGGCTGAGTAATATTCCATTGTATATATGTACCACATCTTCTTTATCCATTCGTCTGTTGATGGGCATTTAGGTTGCTTCCATGACCTGGCTATTGTAAATAGTGCTGCAGTGAACATTGGGGTGCATGCGTCTTTTTGAATTATGGTTTTCTCTGGGTGTATGCCCAGTAGTGGGATTGCTGGATCATATGGTAATTCTATTTTTAGTTTTTTAAGGAACCTCCATACTGTTCTCCATAGTGGCTTATCAATTTACATTCCCACCAACAGTGCAAGAGGGTTCCCTTTTCTCCACACCCTCTCCAGCAGTTGTTGTTTGTAGATTTTTTGACGATGGCCATTCTGACCGGTGTGAGGTGATACCTCACTGTAGTTTTGATTTGCATTTCTCTAATAATTAGTGATGTTGAGCAGCTTTTCATGTGCTTCTTGGCCATCTGTATGTCTTCTTTGGATAAATGTCTATTTAGGTGTTCTGCCCATTTTTGGATTGGGTTGTTTGTTTCTTTAATATTGAGCTGCATGAGCTGTTTATATATTTTGGAGATTAATCCTTTGTCCATTGCTTCGTTGGCAAATATTTTCTCCCATTCTGAGGGTTGTCTTTTCGTCTTGTTTATGGTTTCCTTTGCTATGCAAAAGCTTTGAAGTTTCAATAGGTCCCATTTGTGTATTTTTGTTTTTATTTCCATTACTCTAGGAGGTGGATCAAAAAAGATCTTGCTGTGATTTATGTCAAAGAGTATTCTTCCTATGGTTTCCTCTAAGAGTTTTATAGTGTCAGGTCTTACATTTAGGTCTCGAATCTGTGTTGAGTTTATTTTTGTGTATGGTGTTAGGGAGTGTTCTAATTTCATTCTTTTACATGTAGCTGTCCAGTTTCCCAAATTATTTTTTTAATTATTTTAAAATAATGTACATCTATGGAAGAGTTGCAAAGGTAGTACCTAGAGTTCCCAGATACCTTTTCACCCTGCTTCTTCACCTAATGTTAATGTTTTGTATACTGATGCTGTGTTTATCAAAACTGAGAAATTAACATGTGTTACTAATATGAATACTATTAACTAAACAGCAGACTTTGTGTTTCACTACTTTTTCTCCTAATGTCCTTTTTCTGTTCCAGGATCTGATCCAGGTACCATGTTGCTTTAGGTTGTCACATGGCCTTAATCTTCTCCGTTATTTGCCAGTTTCTTGATCTTTCCTTGCTTTTCATGAACACACCTGGATGCATTTAAAGAGTATTCAGGTATTTTGAGAATGTCTCAAATATGAGTTTATCTGACTCTTAATTATGCTTAGATTAGAGCTCGGTATTTAGGGGAAGAATGTCAAAGAGACGATCACATAAAATCAGGGATATGCAGGATATATGCAGGGCTGGCTACATAATTTTGGGGGCCCAGTGTAAAATGAAAAGATGAAGCTCTTTGTTCAAAAAGCAGGAAAAAAATGCTCAAGATACTAAATATAAAGGTTTTCCTTTCTTCCACAATTTCTCTCTCAACTTTTTATGGTGTTTTTTATTTGCTCTTTATTTTATGTCATTCCACATAAAGAAAAAAATAACATTTTAGATTATTGTCATACATTTTATTGTTTATCTTTCTGTTGTGCAATGACAGTTTTAAGTACAAATATAAGAGCATTCCACTTGTATGCAGAATCATCAAAATTACACAATTTGTATTTTGAAGCTTGCACATGCATACGTTTGGTTCTCACCAAAATGGCAGAAATGCTGCACAAAACAGTTTTTATTTCACTTCTTGATATGCACACATTCTTCCAACACTTTCTACCTTCTGCTCACTGATGAATAAGAAAAGCCTGAAAGAAAAAGGAACATGAGTGGCTGTATATTTCACTTTCCTTCTGTTATCATTTCTAGCATAAGTACTTGGCTGAAACAGGGAAGGATCATGAGTAAGAAAGGATAATGATAGGGTTTCTTGGTGATTTGTTTCACAGAACACCATTGCTTTTCTTCTCTGTTCAAAGCAAGTTCCAGTTCTAAGGGGACATGTGGCTTCTAAGGGCTATCGGTCTCCCTGTTTTCTGAGTCACAGATGTAACACATTTACCTTGTACTTGCTTTGAGTCTTGCTGAACTTCCATGAGTCATGGGTCCACTGGAATCCTGTGCTCATGGAGCATCCGGATGCTCTATGTAAATAGGGTGGCAAGGAACGGTGGGTATGCAGATCTGCTCATACCCATGCTCCATCCCCTGTCAGACTTATAAAACACAACTTCAAAGATTAAATCACTAAGAATTTCAGTGCACCAAAAGCAGAGCATTAAATCAAGCGTGGGACCCTCCTGAGTTTGGACCCCTGTGTGACTGCATGTCTATTGATATGTGATATCAACGTCACTGCTGTTCTTAACCTTAATCGGTTGGTTAAGGGGGCGTCTGCCGGATTTCTCCATTGCAGGGTTAGCATTTTTCCCTTGCCACAGTCTATTTGTTAGAAGCAAATCACTAAGTCCAGCCCACACTCAAGGGGAGGGGAATGGATCTTCATTTCCCAGAAGGAGGAGTCTCAAAAAATTTGTGGACATATGTTAAAACCACCAGAGTAGTTAATAAGCATTTTGGAGTAGCCAGTGCTTTTTGAATCTCATAACTCAAGGGCCAATTTTGGAATCTCATGACCCACATCTTGCCTCCAGTTCTGTGATACTATGAGTCTGGCAGAAACATTGTAAAAGAGCAAGATAAATCTCACTGCACTAGGAATGCTAATCTCTTACCCATAAGAGATCCTAGGTCTTAAGACTGACCCAGACAATAGGTAAAGTGACCCTCTACCCAGGAACTGCACTGACTTAATTTCCTTGGAAAATCTTTCCCTTTGTAGGCTATGGGCAGCACGTGGTGAGGCGGATTTCTATTCATAACATTCTCTCCAAGTGAATGACTGGGAGTAAGTAATTATCAGCCTATGGAGCAGGGAGCTCCAAGCCCCCTCACCCTTGGCGTGTACACTATCTCCGCCTGCCTGCAGTTCCCCTCTTTTGGCAGATGCTGCCGGCACAAGACGCTGAGTGCAGGCAAATTATTTCCACTACTTCCTGAAATTAGCATTTCAGTACTGCATTCATCCAAGGCTCTTGAAACTCTTAATCAACAGGAATATGCCAACCTGAGACTGGGTCACAGAAGGACAGCCTAGAGATCTGGGTAGATTGGTGACAGCTGCTGCCCTCTCTCTGAAGAGGATTGGTGTAGAGATCATCGTGCTGGGTGACAGGAGGAGGGATGAGATGGTCTTTTAAGGTCTCTTGCAATCTGGGAAGTCTATGAATATCCCTACCAGCTGAGAGTGATTCTCCATGCTTTATTCATCACGAAAATGACGCAAATCCAGAAAAGCAGCTCTTTCAAAGGTAGGTGGCCACTAAACTAGGCATCCAGACACTTAGCACTCTGAAAATACTTGCTGAGGAAAGTCCTTGAATTAAAAAAAAAAAAAAAAGGGTCATTTCAGGAATGGATGGAGAAAGCATAGTGTGCTTGGTAATACATGGGAATAGACTAATGGGTTTTAAGTTCAAAACCAGTGAGCTGTGGTTGCCTGGAAAAGGTATTGTAATTCTAAATTGTATTAATAGAAGCAAAATGTTTTAGATGAGGAAGGACAATTCCTCTCTGTGGTAACCAGACTAACTTGAGTCACGCTGTTCCATTCTTGTTATAACTGGGGAGTTAGGGAAAAGTGAGGATTTTCAGAGAAAGTTACCCCAGATAGTGAGGGGTCTTAGAATCATGCAAATGGTTAAAAAGCCAAAAGGACCAGTCATGTAAAGCCTGAAAAACAGGGCTTATTGACTTATGACTATTATCACAGAGGTTGGAATGAAATGTGAAAGAAGTTCCAAGAAGCTAAGAACAAGTTCTAGTAAAGAACTGACAGTGATTTTTGTTTTAGTAGCAGATAAGGAGGATCCTTCTGACATCCACAGCTGTGCAGTTATGGAATAGTGAATCTTGTCACACACTCATCAAAGGTGGCCTGAGATAACAGATATAAAGAATTCTGAAAAATAGTTTAAACGGTGGTCTATTCCTAAAGGGAAAGACTATTGTACAGATACCAGTTTTGTTCATATCAATCTCTAAATTTAAGACAATTCCAGTCAAGATCTTATTAAGATCGTTTTATTTTAAAAGTTTTCAAATAGACAACAAACTTGAAATAACTTTACAGCAAATACCTATATATCCATCACCTAGATTTTATCATTGACAAATTTAATGGTAGCTTCATTAAGATACGATTCATATACCATACAGTTCGCCTATTGAAAGTATATAACTCAGAGCTTTTTAATATATTCACAGAATTGTACAACCATCGCCACAAATGATTTTAGAATATTTTTATCACTCCTTCCAGAAAATACCATGTCCATCCTCAGTCACTCCCCTTCCCACTCCCATCTCCCATGTCCTTTCCACCATCTTCTAGCCCTAGGAAGTCAATAATCTATTTTCTGTCTCTATAGATTTGCCTGTTATGGACATTTTATGTAAATAGAACCATACAATTCATGACCTGTGACTTAGCTTTTTACTCTTAACATAATTCTTCAAGGTTCATCCACGTTGCAACATGTATTGATGCTTTATTGCTTTTTATTACTCCCACATATTCCATTATATGGGTATAACATGTTCCTTTTATTTATTCATCAGTTGATGACCATATGGGTTGTTTCCACCTTTTGACTACTACGAATAATGCTGCTATGAACATCTATATACAAGTTTTTGTGTAGACGTATGTTTTCATTTCTCTAAGGTGTGTATCTAGCAGTGGAATTGCTGGGTCATATGGTAACTCCATGTTTAACCTTTTGAAGAACTGCAAGACTATTTCCAAAGTACCATTAACATTTTACTATACTTGTTTTGTAACATATCTATCCATCCGTTAATCAATGTTTTCCTTTTTTTTGCATTTCAAAGGAATCTGCAAACATCTGTAGAGTCACTCTAAAAGCCACAGCATTCATATTAACAGGACTCAATATTTATTTATACTTTTTCTTCCCCTTGTAAAATTTACATACAATTAAATGCACAAATCTTGACATATGCACTGAGATTTGACAAATGCATCTACCTGTGTAACTCAAACCCCTCTCAAGATATAGAACATTCCCATTTTCCCAGGAAGTTTTCTCATACCCATCCCCAGTCAATCACTGAATTTACCCTCTCCCTAGATGCAATCGCTGTTCCAATTCTTTTCCAATATAGGTTAGATTTACCTGTTCTAGAATTTCATATAAAATAACCCATGCAATTTGTGCATTTTAATGGTAAGGTATCTTTTGCTAAGTCTAATGTTTTGAGCTATCAACACAGTTGGCCCTTTGTATCTACGGGTTCCACATCCACGGATTCAACTAACCATGGATTAAAAATATTCAGAAAAAAAATTCCAGAAAGTTCCAAAAACTTGAATTTGCTGAGCACTGGCAACTATTTACATAGCATTTACATCATATTAAATATTGTAAGTAATCTAGAGATGATTTAAAGTATACAGCATAATGTGCGTAGGTTATATGCAAATACTACACCATTTTATATAAGGGACTTGAGCATCTGCGGATTTTGATATCCTGAGGGTTCCTGGAACCAATCCCTTGCAGATACTGGATGCTGAGGGATGACTGTAGTTTATTCTTTTAATGGCATAGTTTTCCACTATCTGGATATACATTGTTTTGTTTATCCATTGACCACTTGATGTACTTTTGGTTCAGTTCTAGTTTTGAGCTATTAAAATTCATGCCACCATGAACATTCATGTACAAGTCTTTGTGTGGGCATATTCTTTTTTTTCTCTTATTTTTGGATTTGCTATATCATAGGGTAGGCATGTACTTTATCAGAATCTGTCAGAACTTTTCCCACAGCAGTTGTACCATTTTATCTTCCCACCAAGAATGTAAGAGAGGCTCGTTGCTCCACATCATTGTCAATATCTAATGTTACCAATATATTACACCCATTTTGGTAGGTGTGTAGTTATATCTCATTGTGGTTTTAGTTTGCATTTTCATGATGACTAATGATGTTGATCACTTTATCATTTGTTCATTGGTCATTTGTATATTTCGTGAAGTGTATACAAATATTTCAGCTACTTTTTATTGAGTTGTTTGCCTTTTCATTATCAAATTATAGGAATTATTTACATACCTTGGATAAAGTCCTTTACTGTGTATTTATGAATATTTTCTCATAGTCTCTGGCTTGCTTATTTATTTTCTTAATGGTGTCTTTTGAAGAGAAGAATTTTTAAATTTTGAGGAGGTCTTATTTATTACATTTTTTTCCTTTTACGATTATGCTTTCTATAACCTGTTTATGAAAAGTTTGCTTATCCCTGATCATGAAGATCATCTCTTATATCTACTTCTAAAATATTTATGGTTTCAACTTTTAAGTTTAGGTCAATGATCCATCTCAAATAAATTTTGGGTAAGGGTTGAGATTCAGTTTTGGTTTTTTTTTCATACGAATATCCCATTACTTCAGCATCATTTGTGGAAAAGATTTCCCTTTTTAACATTGGATTCCTCTGGTGCTTTTGTTAAAAAACAGGTAACCGTGTAAAGTGTGGGTCTATTTAGGGACCTTCAGTTGTTTTGATCTATGTGTTAATTCCAGTGCAAGTACCACAGGGTTTGATAATTTAGGTTTTCTATATTTTTTCTCAACAATATTTTTTTAGGTTTCAGGGTAGAGGTCTTGCACATGTGTTGGTAATTTTTTCCTTAATATTTTATATTTTGATGCTATAGTGAGGGGAATTGTTTTTTTAATTTTATTTTCTAATTACATACTTGTGTGTATAAAAATACAGTTGATTTTTAAAATGAAACCTTGTATTCTACAGCCTTGTTAAATTTACTTAATCCCTCTTATGTAGCTTTTTAGATTCTATATCCTTTTCTTTGTAAACAAGCATGTCATTTCAAATAGTTTTGTTTCTTCCTTTCTGATTTTTATGCTCTTTACACCTTGTTATTGCAAATGGTTAGGATTTCAGTACACTGTTGAATAGAGGTGGTAAGAGTGGGAATCCGTGTCCAGTTTCTGATCTTAGTGTTCAGTATGACACCATTAAGGATGATGTTATCTGTAAGTTTTATAGATGTCTTTTATCAGATTGAAGAAATTTCCCCATATTCCTCATTCTCTGTGAAACTTTATCATAAATTCCTGCTGGATTCTGTAAAAATGCTTTTTCTGCATCTATTGAAATGAATGTAGGGCTTTTCCCTCTTTTTCTGTTAATATGGTGAATAACATGCATTGATTTATTTTTAAATTGAGATGAAAGCTCACGTGCCACAAAGTTAGCCATTTTTAAAGTGAACAATTCAGTGAATGTAAAACCAACCTTGCATTCCTGGTATAAGCCCTTCATACTTATGATAAATTATCCTTTTTAGGTATTGTATTTAATTTACTAATATTTTATTAAGGATTTTTGTTTCTATGTTCATGTAGGGAATTGGTCTGTGATTTTTTTTGTAATGTCTTAGTGATTTTTGATATAAGGTTTATGCTAATCTCATACAATGCATTGAGATGTGTTCCCTCCTCCTCCATGATTTGAAAAACTTGGCATAATATTGGTGTTATTTCTTTCTTAAATATTTGGTAGAATTCACTAAAGAAACACTTTTGAGCCACGGGTTTCTTAGTGATAAGGTATTAGATAAAAGATTTAATCTTGATAATGTGCTATTCATATTTGTTTACAATTCTCATTCTGTTCACAATTAAGGAAATGAAATTTGAAACACAATTGAGTTATTTTTCATTAAGTTGAGTGGGCCTTCTTATTGCATTAGTATCTGCTAGGCAGATGATACTGGCAAAAATAGTATAAACTGACCTTCTCTTAATCCTTGCAGCAAATACTGGTACATATTCTACGGTTGTTGTCAGTTTCTTATACGTGGAGGATAAGCAGGAGGGTAGCCTATATCTCGTTAAGAAGAAACCTAAAAGAGATAATCACTGCCTCTTGCCCCAATACACAAACAATGAGGATGGCTGCATTAGTTTTCTGTTGTTAGTGTGTGACAAATTACCCCAAACCTGGTGGCTTAAACAATACAAATTTGTTGTCTTACAGTTCTGTAGGTTAGAAATCTGACACGGATCTCACCTGGCTAAAATTAAGACATTGATAGGGCTGAACTCCTTGGAGGCTCTAGGGGAGAATCCATGTCCTTGCCCAATCCTTGTCCCATGACCCCTTTCCCATCTTCAAAGCCAGCAACAATGAATTTCTTTGACCATTATTCTGTGTACATAGCTCCCTGAGATCACACCTGGGAAAGGTTCTCTGCTTTTAAGGACTCATACGATTCGATTCAGCCCACCTAGATAATACAAGATAATCTCTGCCTCTCGAGTCCTTAACTGTAGTCACATCTGCAATCTCCCTTTTGTCATGTAAGGTAACATATTCACAGGTTCCAAGAGTTAGGACATGGACATCCTTAGGGGACCATCATTCTGTCTATCACAAGGGAGCCTCTTGCTGGCTCAGTAGGACTTTTACTCTGTTTGGTTGGTATCACCTGCAAAAATGTTTCTTCGTGCAGGCTTTAAAGACGACCAAACTTGCCCTTATAGTGAGAACACTGCCTGTCTCCTTGTCGCTGTGTCTAGCCATCCTCTTGCAATTAAGTTTGTATTCTTTACTAACATTAAAGGGATGCATATCCTTTTCCTGTGCCTATTGACATCTGCTCATCATAATAGTCCTTGTGACAACTGTGCAACCCATTAAAATTAGCCCAAGAAAAGTTAAAAGTTAATGATATTCTGTGTTGGTAAATATTTGGAGAAATTCTATTTCTATATAATGTTGATGAGTTTGTAAATTGGATCTGGCTTTATTTGAAGAATGGTATGGCAGTAATCTATCGAAATTTCAAAAATGTGAATATTCTTCAACCCAGCTATTAGGTGTCTGTTTTACAGAAAATATTCTCACATTGCACAAAGGCAGGTACAAAGATGTTCTCTTCAACATTTGATACGGTAAGGCGTATCTGGAAGAGTTCCTGTGATCATTAAAGGAGCAAATGTTAAATATATTCTGGTAGATTCACACTTGGGAAAGTGACAGATTTTTAAAAGGATGAAATAAATCTACATAGACCAAAATGAAAAGATCAAGATATAGCAAAGTAAAAGAGCAAGATACAGTATAAAAGAATATGATCATATATGTGAGTGATACATGTATATATATAAAGTCATGAAAAGATCTGGAAAGATATAGGCACAATTTCAACAATGATTTCCATTGTGAAGAGAACTGAATATGGAATTGGGTGTGCAGATTTTGAAAGCAGTCTTTCATTTTTACTTATAATTTTAAAATTGTATTATAAAATGCATTTTTAAATAACAGAATTGTTAAATGACTGAATAAAAGAGCAAAAAGAAATCCATCATTATTTTCAAGATTTGATGACTCTATGGATTCCATGTTTTCTTCCTAAATCATAGAATCATGAAAAGATCTAATCCAACTCATCTCATTCCAGGGATAAGCATTGTTATCCCCATTTTCTGGACAAAGCGTTATGAATTGCCTTTCCCTAGGCCAGATGCAGGGAAGCGGGTCTGTGGGAGCAGCCTGAGATCAGTGGGTCCTTGAAGAATGAGACAGATAAATGGAGAACACCTCTTTGCTTTGTTGTGTGTTTCGCCATCGTGTGTGGTTGCTTTGAAATCTGATAAACCTTGAGGCAGGTGTGGGTGGGAAGGTAAAGTGCAGCAGGATGGAACATGCAGGCATAGTTGGGACAGAACCTGAAGACCTCTTCGGGAATAAGGAAGCACAAAAGAGGAAGTGCACGAGAAGATGATCCAGAGCAGCAGGAAAGAAAGGCCCGTGCAGTCGAGCCAGCAGTGAGACAGTCAGTGTCAGGCCTGTGCCACAAGCCTTAACAAGGCTCCCTGGAAGGATGGCTGGGGGAGTCTGGGGTGACTTCCTGAGAGCCAGAGATGCAGGCAGGGAAAAAGTTAGAAGGTGGCAGCACCCCAGTCACAGAACAAAGGTCCAGGGATAGAACTCCCATCCCATCACCAAGTTAAGAAGGAGGGAGAGGGAGCTTGCACTCGTGCCTTGGGTGTTCTGCAGGGTAGACTGCATGCTCTAGGAGGTGTGAAAACCTTAAATGTTTTGTTACCACTCCAGCACTAGCATGGTACGCTGCAGGACATACAGCTGTCCCTCAAAAAACTCTCCTATGGGTGAATGAATACGTGTCATAGGCTTTGTTGTAGAGCATCTTCAGATATTTCAAAACATCAAAATTCCAGCTCCATCACTAATAGGTTATAAACCTTGGGCAATTTATGTGATTTGTCTTGGCCTCAGTCTCTTTATCTATAATATAGCAATACAATCATTCAACTCGTAGGGAAATGGTGCAAATGTAAATGGTAGAGGATACATTATGAGTATCTGGCTCATAATGAATAAGATTCCAGGAGTGTGTTATTTTCCTGCCTTAGTGGTTAGAATCTCAAGTCAGGGATCCGAATATAATCAAAGGACATAGATATCAAAGCTAAGGTGTCAAGCAAGGGCTTGGGTGTATAAAAAGCCCCAAGGCAGAGGTAAAGGAAGAACCAGGAAGGGAGGTGAGTTGCCTTTGGGGATCCTGAAGGTTAATTAAGGACTCAGGTAAATTCCCCAGCCCCTCACGCCCAGGTCAGGCTGGCCCCAGAGACTGGAGCAGGTTTGGAAGCAGGCAGGTCTGTGCGGGTTCCACACTCCAGAGCTGTCTGCCTCTGAGAGCTGGGACCCGAGGGGAGGCGGCAGGCTGAGTGCACCATGATGTGGTGGAGCTCGGAGCAGAGAGTAGCTAAGAGACTGGCAGGTGATTTACAGCCTTTAAGTGGCTCTCTCTCCCCTTCTGCAAAACTCTTAATTTAATAGACAAACATCTTGGGAAAAGGGATCGCTAGAGACAGGACTGATGGGCTAAATGCTGGAAGATTAAAGATCTGCAGAGGGGAGTACATAACTCTATTAAGAAAACGGGAAAGAACTCCCATCCCCTCCCCCAAATGGCACACCTGAGACATGGCACCAACAAAGGAGGTGGGATGGTGAATGTTTCAGGGAAACAGACTCAAAGTCATCACACTTGAAAGGGACATTAGTCTCTGTATTGTCCAGCATCTCTTTACCTGAACATTTTGCAGGTGGGGAAACTGAGTCGCCAGGAGGTGAGATGTCTCAGCAAGGTGAGTTTTTACAAAGTCAGTACTAAGATTTGGTGTCTAGGCTTCCATTGCATCATTTGTTCCACAGTGGAGAGTAAACTCCTGGTTAGGGCCAGACACATAGTAGACTACAGGTAAAATATCATCAGAATTGGCAATTATGTTACAACAAATAAGATTAAGGGAACTGGAAACATTAAATATGTAGAAAACCCAGACGAGGCTCTTGGGAGAGGAATCTGAGGACTCTTGACCAGCTTCCACAGGGTTCTTTTATTGATCTTTAAGAAACTATATTTTGGGTCTTTATCTGACAGTATCTTCCCCCTTGTATTTAACTGTGGATTAACCACAGCCAGTGTTTCAAAATGTGTGAGAGTGTAGGAGGAAACCTCTTTAAGTTCACGTACAGATATTTGTGTACATTGGTAGCAGTGATATACAAGTTTAAGTCCCATGTCTACTTCTGTATTTGAAAAAAAATACATTATGTTTAATGTCATCTTTTAGAAGTAAACATCTTCAAACTAGCTACTTAAGTTTTAGGAATTCAACCTTAGAAATAATCATAAAGCTGTGCATACCTTTTTTTAAATTGAACTATAGTTAATTTACAATGTTGCGTTAGTTTCAAGTGTACAACAAAGTGATTCAGCTATACATATACATATCTTCTTTTTCAGATTCTTCTCCGTTTTAGGTTATTACAAGATACTGAATATAGTTCCCTGTGCTATACAGTACGTTCTTGTTGCTTATCTATTTTCTATATAGTAGTGTGTATTTGCTAATTCCAAGTTTCCAATTTATCCCTCCCCCTCCTCCCCCTTTGGTAACCGTAAGTTTGTTTTCTATGTCTGTGAGTCTGTTGTAAATAAGTCCATTTGTTTCATTTTTTTTTAGATTCCACATATGTGATATCATATGATATTTGTCTTTCTCTGAGTTTCTTCACTTACTGTAATTTCTAGGTCCATCCATCCTGCTGCAAATGGCATTATTTCATTCTTTCTTTTATATGGCTAAGTAATATTCCAGTGTGTGTGTGTGTGTGTGTGTGTGTACACATATATATATATACCACATCTTCTGTATCTGCTAATCTGTTGATGGACATTTAGGTTGATTGCATGTCTTGGCTGTTGTAAATAGTGCTGTTGTGAACACTGGGGTGTGTGCATCTTTTAGAATTAGAGTTTTCTCTGGATATATGCCCAGGAGTGGGGATTATAGGATCATATGATAACTCTATTTTTAGTTTTTTTAAGGAACCTCCATACTGTTCTCTATAGTGGCTGCACCAATTTACATTCCCACCAACAGTGTAGTAGGGTTCCTTTTTCTCCTCACCTTCTCTGGAATTTATTTGTAGACTTTTAATGATGGCCATTCTGACTGGTGTGAGGTGATACCTCATTGTGGTTTTAATTTGCATTTCTCTAATAATTAGTGATATTGAGCATCTTTTCACGTGCCCATTGGCCATCCCCTATGTCTACTTTTGACTACGTGCACAACCTAGAGCAATTTATGTAACTAAATAAGGTCCAGTTTTCTGCTTTATATAGTGCGCATGATCATAGTATCAACTTCAGCGGGTTGTTGGGAGACTTGCCCAGACTTGGTGCAATGCCTGGTCCACAGTGGGTGTTCAGTGGAGTTAATTAATATTATTGTATACAGGTGTGGAGGGGAGGCTTTATGTTTGTCTGTTACTCCCTCATCTTCATCAAACATTCTCAGAAGCTATCTGCTTGGAGCTACTTCTGGGAAAGGACCGTATGTACCTTCTCATTTTTAGATGGTTAGTCTCATTTTGAATACTGCTACACCTCGCGGCTTTTGGTGCATTTATCTTTACCACTTTGTGTTTCCTCTCATCAACCTCTGTGTGGAGGAACTTCATATTTTTTCTGTGTACTTTCTTTGATTTTTGTTCTTCAAAATCAGTTTTGGCAGACCTGTCCCTTGGTTTTGTCTACCCAATAGGTGATAGGTAATTATCGAACACCTATTACGTGCTAGATGTGATATCCCTTATGTGCTTTACAGTGCCTTACCTTTATACCCTGCAGTGCTCTTTGATGATTAAAAAAAGGGAATGAAAACAATCCAGGTTATATTCATTCTTCCTCTCCATTTGCAACCTGTTAACTAACAGCAGAAGTACATGAAAGATTTACTGATTAAAACTTTTTCGCGGCATGAAGTTGGGAGGAAGAGCCAATACACTGAATAATAATCAGGATTCTTGGCAAGTGAGAACACTGGGTCAACTCTAAAGAAACAAAATGTGAATATGGATGAATATCAAGTGTTCACTTGAGTTCAAAACCCCAACTCTATAAAGACAGGATGAAGATATGGTTTAGTAGAAAGATAGGCTAAAAGTTTGAAGTTCTATTTCTATTTAAGGGTGGCAATGAATCAACAGTGAGCTTTGATTAAGACATGAAATCTAATGCTATTGCAGGCTGAACTAAGAGTAGTTTCATGCTTAGTGAAGGAGAGTGATAACTCCACTCTATTTAACCTTGGTCCAACCATATCTGCAATCTTGAGTTCAGTCTCAATTTAGGCTCGATGGTGACAAACCAGAGGGTGGCTAGAAGAGAGGAAGAAAAAGTCAGATCCTCAGAATAGCTGGATAAATTTCAGATTGTTAGCCTAGAGAAGGGAAATTTGGGGAGAAGTAACTTGGTAGCTATATGTAAACATCTGAATACTTATGCAGAAGATACTGAATGTTAGAATAGTACAATAGGTGGAAATTGCAGGAAGACACAAATTAGCTCAACATGAAGAATAATTTCCTAAATATTAAAGCTTCCTGCTTAAGCAATTGGCTGTCTTATAGTTTCACCAGCCTTGATCAGTCACTCACAGGGTAACCATCACAACCATCAGGTGCTACAGAGAGTGCTGAGTGTCACAGAGGGTGTTGAAACAGCATCGCATAGAGTGAAGGACCATATCGTAGGCATTTTATATGCATGATAAATATTTATTGAATGCAGAATTAATACATTGCTTCTTTGAATAACTGATAAGATTAATTTTTTAAAAGCAGAGTTTTCACTAGCATGGAGAGATGGATTTTGAGAGAGTTGATTAAAATTGGAAGGGGGATGGATAAAGGAAAGTAGTTGCTTACCAAATTTGAAGTTGTGAGACATACCATGAATTTTGAAAGAAATAGTGCTGATTATATACTCACATAGAGCATTTCAGAATTTATAAAACACTTAGCCCCATGATTTGTGATCTAAGCCTCACCAACGAAAGTGATATATAAAGGTGTTACTGCTTTTACCATCCCCATTTAACAGATGAGGTAACTAAGGCTCAGACAGGTCAATGGATTGACTAGGGTATAGAATTGGGTTTCCAAGACCAGGTTTTTAAAATTTCAGATCCAAAGGGTCCTAATGTTTTGTTTTTTAACTGTATCCCACTTCTGTGGGACTGAAAAATGAATAGACATAGGAAAATAGGTTATTACTTTAAATATGGTGTAAGCTGGAAATATAAGTAATTTCAAGACCTGTTTTTTAATTTTTAAAATAATAAAAATGAAAGAGTATCATTCCAAGCAAAAAAAGCTAAGCAACCTTGAGCGGGGGGAAAAATGAAGGATTTTTCTAAAGAAAGACATTCAAATGGCAGCTGCACAGACCAGGGAGCAAAGGTTTGATGCGGGCTGAATTCTCGTGTGTTTGTTCCTTCCTGGACTTGCGTAGCCAAGTAAACAGTGGGGTTGGAAAGAAAGGGAGGAAGAAAATGATGTTTCCTTTGGGAGCCAGGCATTATTGCTTTGCTGTAGTGAACAGGTAGTTTTAAAATTATACACTAAGGTGGCAGGTAATTTATTTTTTTATAAATTGTGAGTCCTGAGTTGAAATTGAGAAGGGGAAAAAAATGGTATCTGAAATGATTAGGAAGGAGTAATATGGGCTTGCCTGCATGTGGCCAGCATGATTAGTACCCAGTGTTACCTGGAGGGGGCAATGTCCATTCTGCTCTGAAGAGCCGAACATGACACTGGCCAAGAGCTTACCTGGAGATGGTTTATGCCTATATCCCCAGATGTGGCCGATCCCCCACCATGCTCCTTTAGCACCTTCTACTCTCATTATTGTAACACACATCACAATGTATTATAATTACACCCTCTTTGCTTGCCTGCTCTGCTCCATTGGAAAAACCAGAACTCAGACTCAGTAGGTTCTGGAGATGTAACGATGGCAAGTACCAACACTGCGCTGGAGTCTTGGTGCCTAAAAAGATGAATTGTGAAAAATGAATCCCTAACATGATAGCTGGAAATACAGAAGCTCAGAGAGGAGAACTGAGGATCTGAGGAAAATCAGGGGAAAATATTTACTGGGTGTACTGTTTCATTGTACGTATTGTACAGGGCACAACATGGACCTTACCCCTCGGAGCTTACCATCGAGTGGGGAAGACAGACATTAAATCAGTAAAGCAAAGCGTAATCCCAAATGTACATAATGCTGCAGGGGAGAGTTCAGGGTGGTGTGGGAAGGTTTCATACAGGCCTGGAGGGTCAGGTGGTCGTTCCTGATCCCACACAATCTGTTAGTGGCAAAGCCAAGGCTAGTTTTTATTTTTTTAATTTTTATTTATTTTTACATCTTTATTGGAGTATAATTGCTTTACAGTGGTGTGTTAGTTTCTGCTTTAT
Organism: Orcinus orca; assembly: GCF_937001465.1. Lineage (NCBI taxonomy): Eukaryota > Metazoa > Chordata > Mammalia > Artiodactyla > Delphinidae > Orcinus > Orcinus orca. The sequence goes on along the minus strand of NC_064564.1, from coordinate 105,907,649 downwards.
AACAAAGTGAATCAGCTATACATATATCCCCATATCTCCTTCCTCTTGCGTCTCCCTCCCTCCCACCCTCCCTATCCCACCCCTCTAGGTGGTCACAAACCACCGAGCTGATCTCCCCGTGCTATGTGGCTGCTTCCCACTAGCTGTCTGTTTTACGTTTGGTAGTGGATATATGTCCATGCCACTCTCTCGCCAAGACTAGTTTTCAAACATCCTTACTGTTTTGCTAGTCATTTCTTACTTATATTTTTTGGAATAATTTTTAAAAAATTCTATTTTCCCTGATTTCTTTAGAATTCTTTGGCCCATAGAGCTGAGAATCTGATGAAAGTTATGAATCATCTTTAAAAAATATATATATATAAGTATATATACATATATATATATATATATATACCCAATATGTAAATTTGGAAGTAATTTTGGGACTATACGTGGATTCCTAGGTTTTGATTTCCTGTTCTAAGCTTTTTCTGAGGTGATACCTAGCTCTCCTTTCTTTTGAATCATTCCCAGCCTGTATCTCCAGCTCTGGTATCTCCCTTGCAATCCAGATGCCCTAGCAGCTGTCTACTGGGCAGCTTCCTAATAGTTCCACCAGGCTGTACTACAATTAGGATGTAGCAAAAGTTGCACTTGGTAAACAACTGTGTGCATTGGGGTTGGAAGTGATAGTGGCATTGAGAGCCTAGGAGAGAAGATTTGTGTTGATAAAAATCTTGGTGCACAGGTGGAGATGGCTAATAGGCAGTTGTAAAAATGTGCCTGGTTCTCAGAAAAAGGCTAAGGAAGAGACTTCAAGCAAAGAATTGTTAAATTTAGGAGTGGTAGTTTAAGCCCTGAGTTTGCGGGATATTACCACAGGAGAGAGTGTAGAATGGGGAGAGAAGTAGAAGGAAGAAATATAAAAGAAAAAAAAGAAAAGAGGAGGAAGGGAGGGGAAGAGAAAAGAAGGAAAGTAAATGGAACGAAAAGAGAGAGGGTCAAAGAGGATTCTGGGTAAAACCAGCATCCTTGGAAGAAATTGTTTCAAGGAGGAAACATAAGAAAAGATGACACCCACCTACTGTATAGCACAAGGAACTCTTCTCAATACCCTCTATGGGAAAAGAATCTAAAAAAGGTGGATATATGTATAACTGATTCACTTTGCTGTACAGCAGAAACTAATACATTTTAAATCAACTACACTCCAATAAAATTTTTTAAAAATAAAAATAAAGAAAAGACATAGACATTACATAAGAAAAGAAGCTAAAAATGTTCATTGGAGTTTGTTGTCCTCCTTGGCAGGAGAACTGTTGAGTGAACTTTTGGGAGAGGAGGTCTAATTTCATTGGGCTGGGGAATTCATGCAAAACAAGAATATAAGAACAGTCAAGGTAGAGAACCTCTTCAAAGGGCTCATCTTTGAAGGACTGAAGGAGGTTGAGGTGAAAGAAGGAAAGCATGGCGTCCAGGTGGAACTGCAATGGAAGAGATATGATTAGTTACAAGAAAAGGAGAGTTAGGCAACTTGTAAGCGGAGGGCCCAACTGATGGAATAAAGTCTTAGAGAGGTTGTAAAGAGATAAATTCAAAGACATGGAGCGGAAGAAAAAACCTTAGGTAATAAAAGATCTTGAAGTAGGAGTGAGGGAAAGGAGTAAGCATAAATGCAGTTAAGCGTGTAGGTAGGACCTGGGCCGTGCCTCGAGGGGCTATAACTGAGATCTTCCTGCTGTCTGAATGGCTGGAGGCCATCCCTTCCTATCTTTTCCCCCACATTCGTTGGAGCCAGAAGCCACAAGGCTGGTTTTAAATGGCCCTGCAGTCTGTCTCAGTCTCTGACTCACCAGGAACTCAACCTTTTCAGAATACAACCTTTAAAGAAAGTTTAAACATTAGACATCAAAAACAAAGGGAAAAAATGTTTTCCCTAATGCTATTTGCAAACGTCATTTTAGGGCTGAGGAGTCTGGTTGGAAAACTGAATCCTGTTTCACTTTCTGTGGCTCACTCTAAAGTGGAAAAATGAACATGCAAACTTCTGGAACCTTCCTTCAACCCCTGATGGGACTGAAAGAGCCATGATTTCTGGTCCTGCATTTGCTGTCACTTCCTTCCTCTGGGTCTCAGTCTCCTCATTTGAGTAAACTGAGACTGGGCGTGACAATCTCCATGGTTTCTTTCAACTCAGAGAAAGATTCTAAGACTTGAAATCATACAGATTACTTGGTACCCAGAGTTTCCATTAAGTGGCATATTTAGCTATGAATCATATTTCACAAGATGGAGAAAGGAGAGAAAATGAAGGGCTAGAACCCTAAGCAAGAAAAAAAAAGTAAAAGCAGATGTTCTATCCTGATCTCATCTTTCCAGGAAAGTTCAGCCCTTTTTCAAAAACCCTCAGCACAGATATCCTGCCACGTGTCACTGACTCACAGGGGCAGATCAAAGCGAGTCTTACAGCTGTTCCTTCAACTTGACCTGAGAAATAAAGAAAGCTGAAGGCACAAGGGATGAATACACAAGGCATCAGGCAGTGATATTAGGGCAAAATAAAGCTGAGAAAACCCAAGGAAGCCTGCAGATAATTTTTACCCTCTCCACCATTCTAGGGGACTTGAGGTGGGGACCCAGTACTTCACTGCCCCTTTGCAGAGCTGTCTTCCACGGTGTATCCTTTCCCTACATGAGGAATCGTGACAAACTGAGTGCCTTTGAGCTACATAAACTCTTGAAATTTCCATTTTGTTCATAATTCAAATTGGTGATATATTTAGCTTGCAGGATAATTTTAAAACCATATGTTTTTAAAAGAGAAGTTTGCTGTTGTTGGAGCCTAATGGGCATGGTTTCGAATTCTATCGCATTTTCCTAATCCATTCATCATGATGATTTCATTTCTTCCCAGTTTTCCTCACATCTCCGGCACCTCTCCCCCACTTCGCACCCTTTGCTCAGACTTTGCTACCTGTTTCACGAGAAGATCAATGAGAATTCCCACATACCCCACCGCCATACCAGCCTACTGCGGTTTGTACCCATACAATTTACTTCCCCTTTTGTTACTATAGATTAATTGTTCATATTTTTATCTAAGGTCCATCTGTCCACTTCTGCCTCTAGATGCCACCCCTACTTCTCCCCCACCTTCCAGTCCAACCCCTGCTCAAGGTCACTGCTCTAACAATCTAGAAATCACCCTGGCTTCTCAGAATCATATTTTTGTCCTCTCTGGATGATCTTACCAATTAACATAAAAACATAAAGCAATGTCTCCCATGATTAAAAAAAGTTCCCTAGACCACAGGCCCACCTAGATGTCCCCATTTATAGTAAATGACAGCTTTATTCTTCTAGTTCTTCAGACCAGAACTCTGGGCTTATCCTTGACTCTTTTCTATCTCCCACCCTACATTCAATCCATCAGCAAATCTTGCTGACTCACCTTTAAAATACATCTGACAGGGGCACACTTCTCATAACTTGTGCTGCCAGCCATCATCTCTCCAGGAAAACAACAATAGCCCCTCATTGGCTCCCTGTTGTGACCCTTGCTCCGCTAGACTGGTATTGGCTGCCAGTACCCAACTAATTCTTTTAGAATATGAACCATATTTGTCTTTTCTCTACTCAAAACCTTCCTCTGATTAATAGCTTCTCATCTTATTCAGAGTAATAGGTCCTTCCAATGACCTACACTGCCCTGTCAATCTGGACCCCTCTGGATCTGATAGGGTGAGATATTCTCACCTGCTCCAGCCAGATTTGTCTTCTGCTGCTCTTTAACCCCACCAAGCTCATTCTCTCCTTAGGACTCTTGCTTGTGAGTTTCCCTCCACCTAGAATGCTCTCATTTCAGATGGTTCCCATATTGGTCTCTCACTTACTCAATGCTTCTGCTCAATGATGTCTTTCAGAGAAGTCTGCGATAGCCATCCTATAAAAAAAAATAGCACATTCTACACACACTCCCTGCACACTCTCTCTTTAAACTCCTTTATATTTTTTTCCCATGATACTTGTTATCTTTTATATAATCAGTTCCTTTACTTATTGATTTGATTATGATCTTTTTCTATGAGAATAAAAGGATGCTACTCTGTTGTATTCCTGGCCCCTGGAACAGTGCCTGACCTATAGTGGAAGCTTAAAAATTATTAAGTGAATAGATAAAGTGGCTTTAGTTAATGTTCCTCAATCTAGGTTTCTTCAACTCCCTTTCCTACTTTGTAAGATTGCTAAAAGGAACAAGATAACAGATATGAAATGCATGGCACAGAGCAGGAGTACAGTAAACAGCACATATTGTTATAAACGTTGTGCAGGTTAACTGGATAGTGTATGCAAAGGCCCTGACATAGAGTAGGAGCTCAGGAAGTTGTAGTTCTCAGTACTCAGAACACATTTGCTGATGATTTAGAGAGAGTTACTATTGGCAGGAAGTTGGATGACAGCAGCTCAGGTTTTAGTTCAAATTCTCATTCTACACTTACGAGGAGCTAGACTTCAGACAGATTACTTAACCTTGTCTTAGTTTCAGATTTTTCATCTGTAAAATGGAAATAATTGTATCCTATCATTACTAATATGATTAATAAGTTATTTTGCATGGCAAAGGGGAATTAAAGTTGCAGGTGGAAGTAAAGTTGCAAATCAGCTGACCTTAAATGGGGAGATTATCCGGATAATCGGGGTGGGCCCTTAAAAGTGGAAGAGGAAGACGGGGAATAGAACTGGGAGATGGCAAAGTGAGAAGGACTCATCTGATATGGTTGGCTTTGAAGATAGTGGAAAGGGCCACCAACCAAAGAATGTGGGTGGCCCATTGTGATATTGTGATTTATAAGAAATACATATTTGGTCATTCAGATGACCAAAATATATTTAACATACATATTTGGTCTTCTTCCACAGTTCCTGGCTCACAGCTCCCAAAACCCTTGAGATTTTAGGAGATATAAGAGCACGGGAACATCTTTTGCTATAATATTTGGTCTCTTGTCCTCAGTTCCTGAAATTGCTTCAGAACCATAAAGGTGAAATGGGTGCCTTGTTATTCGTACAAGTCCCTTTCCACCACAACTGGGTTTATATTCATGATGTGACTTTTGGAAAGCACCTAAGTGGGGAGGGGAGACTGGTTGCCAGGGGTACCAACCTTGAATAGAGCGTTGGAACTTTCAGTCCCCCCCAACACCACCTCCAGAGGGGCTGGATTGAGTTCAGTTACTAATGGCCAGTGATGTAATCAGTCCATAACAACCAAAAGAGACAGGGTTCAGAGAGCTTCTGGGTTGGTGGACAATTAGAGGTGCTGGGAGTGTGGCGCCCTAGCGGGGACATGGAAGTTCCATATGTGTTCTATCCCCATGTATTTCCCTATGCATCTCTTTTGTCTGGTTGTTCCTGAGTTATTCTTTTATAATAAACTGATGATTTAGTAAGTAAATGGGTTTCCTGACTTCTTTGAGCCTCTCTAACAAATTACTGGAACCCAGGGAAGGGCTCATGAGAGCCTGTGATCTATAGCCAGTCGGTCAGAAGCATGGGTGATAACATAGATTTGCAGTTGGCATCCCTGAGTTGGAGGGGTTCCTTGGAACCTTCAATTTGTTGTCAGTTGGCCAGAAGCACAGATAACAACCCTGGCTTGCGACTGTCACCTGAAGTGGGGTGGGGTTGGGGACAGTCTTGAGGAGGAGCCCTTAACCTGTGGAATCTAATGCTATCTCCAGGTAAATAGTATCAGAATTGAGTTGAATTGTAGGACACCCAGCTGGTGTCCAGAGAATTGCTTGGTGCTGTAAAAACTCCCTCCCACCACACACGTTGGAATTGAGTACAGAACCCCAAAGACCTAGTTTCTGAAGAAACTAGAAAAGGCAAGGAAATGGATTCTCCCCAAGAATCTCTACAAAGGAATGCAGCCCTTCTCACTCCTTGATTTAAGCCTACTGAGAAGCATTTCAGACTACTGACCTCTAGAACTGTAAGGTAATAAATCTGCATTGTTGAAACCACTAAGTTTGTGGTAATTTGCTAAAACCATAATAGGATCCTAGTACAATTACTATACAGTTATAAAGTAGATGTGATAAATAGGCTTACCTCTAACAAGACAAGATTAGAAATCTAGGTTCTTGGCCTATAGCCCACCTTCCTTCTCTCTCCACCCCAGCTCTTTCCTACATCAAGAGGGTCCTTATGTACCTGTGTATAAACCCCAGCCCACAAGTCCAACCTTTCCATCTAAAAGGTACCCCTTAGGCAGCTTTTAGACACAGAGGTGTGATACCAGCAGCCGAGTCCATTCTCAAAAGGACAGATCCATAGGTGAGGGCTTGCGGGTGGACTTAGAGCAGGCCAAGCACATCATTCTGGGACACTAGGTTTCTGACACATGGCCTGAAAGTTGGGCTGTTAGCTCTAGGTAAGCCTGTCCCTTTTGCTCCATATAGCCCTCACCTCCTTCCTCACCAAAGGAGAAACAGGAGGCCCTCTAAACAGTATGCTCAGTAGGTTTTTCTATGATGCTAGAAGTGTTCTCTCTCTGAGCTGACACATGCAGCTAGTGAGCGTTTGAAATGTGGCCAGTGTAACTGCAGAATTGAATCTTAAGTTTTATTTAATTAATTAATTCAAATTTTAAAAGCCCCATATGGCTAGTGGGCTACCATATTAAACAGCATAGCTCTAAAGCATAGGGTGCAGGACAGGGATTCTAACTGATCCAGTCTTCAGGCAGTGCTGATAATAAAGTACATGAAAAGAACGAAAAGAACAATAAAGTTTTGAAAATAAAGAAGTTATTCGTCCTCCAAGGAGAAAATCCATAAGTCTTAAAGGAAATTAGCTTTTCACTTAGGGTCTATTAGGAATTCTGCTCTTTCTCTTCCCTTTAGATCTTTCTGCACATTTTGTCCTCTTCTCTGGGTAAACTCCTCCTGGCCCTTGAGAACTCAGCTCTAGCTTATTATGTCAGTCAGCCTTTGCTGTGTAACAAATCACCCCTAAAATTAGCAGTTTAAAACAACAACCAATTATTTTGGTTTATTATTCTGCCAGTTATCAGATTGGGAAGGGCTTAGCTAGATGGTTCTTCTGGTCTTGGCTGGGATCAATCCTGTATCTTTGGTCTGATTCTGGGCCAGGTTGAGATGACCTCAGCTTGGGTAACTCATCTTTGTCCTACATGGTGTCCCATTCTCCAGCAGGCCAGCTTGTTCACTTAGTGGTCACAGGCTTCCAGGAGAATGAGCAGAAGCTCTCAAGGCCTCTTGAGGATGAAGCTCAAAGTAATACACTAAGGAACTTCAAAGTCACATTATAAAGATGAGATACTGTGTGCAATTTTGTAAGAACTGTGTGCAATTTTGGTAATCTTCCTCATTCACCTCTTGTTGAGAGTTTTCTGATCCTTCCCACAATTCCCAAGTCATGTGGATGTCCTGTGGTTGCCCCTCCATGCCAAACACTGGATTTTTTTTTTTCTTTAACAAATCTTCACATTTATTTTCAGTCTGTTTATTGCATCATGAGGATTACATCCTTTGCTTAAAGATTATATAAATCAATAAATGATCGATCTTATGTTTTACTTCAAAGCCTCTTCTTTTCTTATCACCTTCAGCTCCTCAGCATAGCCCAAAATGCAGGTCATATTTCTAGCATTACCAACATTGAATTATCTTTTTGTTTAATGAAGATGCAATCAAAGATGCTGTAAGACCATTTTGCCTGCATATTTTAAAACATGAGATTAGCAATCTTAATTCTTATTCTGAGCAAATTTTACCATGTCAAGTTTACTTTGGCATAATATTTGGCAAATAGAAATTGTGAAAATATTTGGCAATACTCCAAGATAAAAACCCCATTGAGAATGTCTTGATATACAATACAGTGACTTTAGTTGTCAAGATTCTATAGTCTTAAAATATCTTTAGATTCCTTTTTTAAAAAATTTTTATTGGAGTATAGTTGATTTACGATGTTGTGTTAGTTTCAGGTGTATAGAAAAGTGAGTCAGTTATACATATATCCACTCTTTTTTTTTTCTTAGATTCTTTTCCCATACAGACCATTACAGAGTATTGAGTAGAGTTCCCTGTGCTATACAGCAGGTTCTTATTAGTTATCTATTTTATATATAGTAGTGTGTATATGTCAGTCCCAGTCTCCCAATTTATCCCTCCCTCCATTATCCCCTGGTAAAGGTAAGTGTTTTCTACATCCACAAACACTGGATTTTTAATATTTGTCCTCTCAATTTTTACCAAACTTCACAAATTCGGTACCTTTATGATTATTAACCCCATCTTAGAGATGTGAAAGACAAGGACCAGAAACTCCTCCCCGTGTTCATAAAACTATACGTGGCAGAGCTGGAAGTTGAGTCTAATGCTATTTGACTGCAACCCACAGTTTCTCAATCTTGGCATTACTGACGTTTTGGGCTAGATGATTCTTTGTTATGGAGAGCTGTCCTGTACATTGTAGAATGTTTAGCAACATCCCTGGCCTCTACCCAGTAGATGCCAGTAACATCCCCTCCAGTTGTGACAATCAAAAATAGCTCTGGACATTGCCAAATGTCCCCTGAGGTGGGGAGGGGCTGGGGAAAACCACTTCTGGTTGAGAAACAGTGCTCTAAACCATGCTTCTCACCCCACCTCACAACACTGTCCCTCCTTGAGTGAGAAAGTAGAATCTTATTTAGAGCCAACACTCAGTATATGCTTTTAGCCTGAAGAGGAAAGTAGAATTGAGGCAGAGCCGGGGCAGAGGTAGGAGCCAGGACCACCTTTCCAGCAGGTTTCTCTCAGAATCACTCTTCAGCACTTAGCCTTTCCCCTTTCCAAATGCTTTCAACTTTTCATTTTGAACTCAGCATCCTCGACCAGGTTACAGTCAGTGAGAACCAGCCAGTTTCCCCAGGATGTGAAGAGATGGCCCCAGAACAGGCTAAAGAGATAGCTCCAAGTTGGAACGGCTTTGCAGTTGGTGGCGGGGAGCTAAATATTTCATCTTCATAAAATAAACATAGATTGTCTCATCATGAAATATACATAAAAATGTTTAAACATGTTAATTATTAAACCAATATTGATTCATATTGGATGAGGCATTAAGGGAAAATTAGCTAATGTATTTAATATCTCCTCCACAGTTGACTAGTATCAGAATTCATCATATCTAACCACGAATAATCATAAAAGTGGCAAGCAATATTTACAATCGGGGTGAGTGAGTGCTGGGCAGGAAGTGATGGAGATGGAGGAAATATGAGGATCTAAGAGACAGCCTTTCAGTTGTCACAGCCCATCATTGAAATTTCAGACATAAATCACTGGATGCAGTCAGATCATCAAAGTTTGATAAACCTTTCATACTGGGACAGTTATTGAATACCATTTGGACCTGGCTTTCTTCTCAAAAATGAAGTGGGATGGCAGATGCAATGTAGAGTTAGAAAGAGAACGGGAACAGGGCTTAAAAACCCTGGGATTGAATTCTGTCTTATTGATTTTTATAGAGCCTTAAGCTCTATTTACTCATCTGCAAAATGGGGTAGTAATGATATCCACCAGGTGTCATTTTTCTCATATCATTTTGCTTGTTTTGATCTTATCTCACTAACCAGATTTCAAATTCCTTAACGGAAGAGATTTTTCCCTGGTATTTTTTTTCCTGTGTCCTGAAAGCTGGCTAATTTAGTCCTTTAAAAATCTGCTCTGGAATCAGAAAAACATGTATCTGAATTCTGGATCTTGAGCAAGTTACTTTCTGTCTGTGCCTCAGTTTCTTCATCTGTAAAATAATTTACTTACCTTATAAACCTGCCATGAATATAAACTGTTACGAAGTGTAGAAAGTGGTAAGAATATGGTGTGTAAGAGGTAAATACTTGGTGATTATTACTCTGTTTTCCTAGAGCAGTGACAAAGAACTAAACAGTTGGCAAATTTTCAATGAAATCTCAATAGATTTTTTTTTTAAATCAGTAATTCGTGAACTTTTAACACAGGAAATAACTTTAAATATCAGCCACAGTAGGTAACAGTAGGGTCATGCAAGCCAGCTTCTAGTGTAAACTCTGCCAGGATGGGGACAAATCTTGGGAAGGAACTCAGCTTGCTGTGCCTGCAAGTTCAGTGTCCTTACACCGCCCCATGGGTTCTAGTGCCAGGAAGGGAGAATTTATCTTTAATGTGAAGACGTGTTTGGGAAGAGCTGCTTAGAATGCAACTTCTGCCATCAAGTCACTTAAAAGGTGACTGTAAAAAAGAGATCAAAAGATCTAACTCACAGTGTCATGTTGGAAATGAAAGGAAATGGAAAAATTAGCCCAGCCACATTTTGCCAACTTAGATATATCAGATACCATATTTTCTCAATTTTGAGATATATTCTTTTTTTTTTTTTTCGTTTTCAAAGCACTGCTGAAATCGGGATATGTCTTACAATTGACATATACATTACTGTAGTGCTTCTCTCTTTTTCCCAAGGAAATCTTATTAGATCAGTAGTGTTTCTAATAATTGGAAATGTCTTCAAATCAAGGCAAAGCACTGTTATTATCCATCCCACCATAACTAAATAGAGCCTCCTAAGAAACAGTGCTGCTTCACCCTGGATCAGCTATTATGGGGTCAGGTAGCTGCTAATAAGTGAAAAAGAGTAGGATGCACCTTGATGTATTTTCTTATTTTCTTCTGCAATGAAGTCCATGGGGTATTCCTCAGCTCAGAGGTGGGGAAGATGGCAGACACATGGATATACCACAAACACACTTTTCCTGGATGCATTTTGGCATCTGAGAAAAGTTGATGAGAAATGGCTTACTGTTATGTACCAGGACCCATCAAACTCTGAGACTGAAAACCTCCAGCTGTATTTCTTACCTACCAGATGTTATACAGATGCACTGCAAATTGTTATCAGAGCTCAAAAGAGAAGAAAAGAGAGGATTGCTGAAGCCATGAAGGCATATGACACAGTAAACGGTGCATTTAATTTCAACTTAATGTGAGAGAGAGTATACACTAGATTAAATATCATCTGATCATTAAAAACATACTTATGGAAGTTTAGCAACTTTGTCAGGGATGTGTGACTAATAATATACAGTTGTGAGGCCTCAAAAACATATTTGTCTTAATCGACTGGTGTCTAGTTTGGATTATTGACTGTTAAATCAAAATAAAAGTTTTCACTTGAGATTTCGCATTTCATTTGTGATGGATCTGTCTTCATCCAAACACTCATACTGGAAACCCAGTTTACCCATAAAAAGGCCACTCTAATAGAATCATAGAATTTCCATGTTGGGAAAGTTCTTAGAAATCCAATCTCCTTCCAGTTCCTTTCGGTGCAAGTGGTATCCATCTGTTTTGAATTATAGCTATATTTTCTGAATAAATGTAGTATTACCACATGGGGAAAAGAAAAATTTGGAAAAGAAAATGGGAAAAAATGTCAGCTATATTCCCTTTATCCAAACAGTTCCTTCTCTTTCATTTTCCATATATCTGTGTGTGCTTTGTACACAGTAATAATTGCAGTATACATGCAAGTTATTTTTAATCTTCCTTCTTCATTCTTCCTATTTAGTTTGCATGACCACTGTGTTTAATAACATAATACTGTTCTACAGAATGGCTATGCTGTAAAATACTGAACTATTTCTCAATGTTGAGACATTTAAGTTGTGTCTAGTGGATCCAGATTGCCTGAGTATGAATCTTGCTTCTACCTATTGAACATTTACCGAAAATTTCTCTATCGCTGCTTTCTTGTCTGTAAAATGGGGATAATATTAGTATTACCTCATAGAGTAGTTGTGAGGGTTAAATGGATGAATCCATGTTAATAAGCATTTAAAACTGGCACATAATGAGTGCTCCATAAGTGTTAGCTATTATGTTGACAAGTGAGTCAGCTATGAATATTCTGATATATATTCTTTCCCAAAATGTTGAAACATGTCCGTAAGGGGGATTCCCAAGCCATTTTCATAAAATCTCATGCAGGTGGTGACGCATACCCTTTTTGAAAATTTCCAAAATCAAATAATCTTTTACCTCCTTAGATCACTTCACTTTGGAATGACTTTAATTATTGGGAGTATCTTTTTCATGTTTAATCTAGACGTGCCTCCCATTGAATCCCATGCAACAATTAGATTCGATCTTTGTCATAGTGTAAATTATATCAATGCATTGAATCTCAAAACATGTTCCTTGGGACACTAGTGACCCGCAAATCCAAGCCATCAAAGTCATATTGACTCCACCTCCAAAATGCTTCTTAAAACCATCTACTTGTCTCTCTTTTCCTCACCACCACGCTAGGCTAAGCCACCGTCATCACCTCCAGCCCTGGTTATAACAGTAGCCTCTTAATTGGTTTCCACTGGTGGACATGGCCACCAGTCTGTTTTTAAACCAAATGCTAAACTGATCACAAAATTTGTGATGTAAAACCCTTCTATAGCAGTCCATTTCTTAGCCTAAAATCTGATCACGGTCTACAGACTGAATCTGAATCTTCCGCAGTCTCTCTCCCCTTATCTCTTTCTTCCTTGTCCTTTGTTCTCCACAATCCAGCCATGCTGTACCTCCTCAAGTATCCCAAGCTCTTTCACGGTGAGGGGCATTTGTAACGTTGTTCCCTCTGCCTGGAAGTCTCTTCTTATCCTCAGCCAAGCCATCCTTTCCTGTACTTCAGGCCTCTCCTGAAATGTGTCTTCCTTAAGGAGGCCTTTTTGGAAACTTCTATATAAAATATGCTTATCTGTTTTTACTCTGTCAGAGTACCTTGCTAATTTTCCTTCATAGTGCTATTTAACAGTGTGTAATAATATGTTTATTTGTGTGTTTGTCTGTACAATCCCTCACTGAAGTAATGATTTACCAGGTCAAATGTGTTTGTGAACTGATCCTATTAGTCATACCTGAAAGCAAGTTCAGACAAACAATGGTCATGGATAATCTACCATCATCTCGTCTATGTGCCTAGAGTTGGAATAAAATAATCATGGTAATGTTTATTGAACACTTACTATGTCCCAGGCCCCATTCTAAGAATTTTATGTGTACACTTTTATTACCTAAGAGGCAAACACTAATACTGCCCCATTTTACACCTAGAAGAAACTGTAAAGGTCCCAAGGTCACAAAGCAGAAAGGTGGCAGAGCCAAGATTTGAACCCAGGCTAGCTCTAGTGACCATCTTCCTACCACCACACTAGAGAAATATACTTTTGAGGACCTTAGCTTTGATTTAGGAAGGGAAAACTCACAAAGCACATGAAGTACTCTACATTTTGCACAAAATATGAAAATAAATCATTCAGTGATGCAATTAGAGACTAGGATGCCGAAAGGGACGTTAAATGAACCTTTTCAAGGTAAAGTATTACATGATTGAAAGTGATATTATTATCCCCCCAAAAAAGAAAACACAAGGAGATCAACGTGTCAGAAAGGGAAGCAAACACTGATGAATGTTTTATGAATGACTTCATGGAAGGTTTGGCTGCAATAATTATATATAGTGTGTGTTTATATGTGTGTGTATCTATAGCTATATACACACACACATATAACATGTATACATACCTACCACATATATATATATATATATATGTGAAAAGTGCTACTAAAATGAGGAAAACATATACATATTCAGCAAATATATACATATTTGGTACTTTCCCTCTTTTTAATAGCTGTTTTTTCTATTCATAAAAACACTACATGCTTATTTAATTGATCAAAAAGTTTCCAAATCTTTGATCCTCATATCCTATCAGTCTCTAGACTATAGGAAGAACTATCATTGTTTTAGGGTAAGAAATCTGAGGCTCAGAGAGGTGAAGGAACTTGCTTGAAGTGAGCTCAATGGGAGAACCAGGGCTAGACTCTGAAGACACCAGAGGCAGAGAGGTAAAGCACATATGGGTGGACTTCAGAATCAGGGCGATCTGGGTCTGTATCACACATGCCAACCATAGGACCTCTTTAACCCTTCTGACTAGTTTCCTCAACTGGACAACTTGTTTTTAATGCCTAATTGGCAGGACTCTTGTGAAGATTCAATCAGATAATGTCTGAGAGGCACCTGACTCAGAATGTAGCATATACTCTTAGCTGTTCAGCATGTGAGTTTTTGTCTCCCCACTGTCCTGGCCCCTTTCTCCTTTTCTTCTGGCTCCTCTTTCCAAAACAGTTCAACTGAGGTGATGTAATGCTTCAATTGCCTGACCTGGTCCTGCTGTGGGATCACGGCCACCGTCTTGCTTGATAAAAGCACTACATAAATACGCCTCCTGGAAATGCTGACATAACCTCAGTTACCATCAGATGACGCCTTGGGAGGAAAAAAGGTGGATGTCTTGATCTCAGCTTATAACTCTAGAGGAAACTGGACGTAGGCACAGCTTCTTATCCTGGGCATCGCTGAACCTGGTGTGTTAGTTAAACTCAAGGCCCATTGCATCACATCCATAAGATAAAAGCTCTCTGTGGATGGATCTACCCTTCAGTTCATCCACAGTTCCTTCCTTCTGACCCCTTTTTATTCCCTGGGCACATCTGGAGAAGGATAGAAAGAACAGGGTTTGGAGGGAAGGTCCTCAAGTTCAAGTCCCCCCTTTGCAACTTGTTGACTCAGTGACCAAAGTCAAACTTTCTCTAGGCCTCAGTTCTCTCCGAATGGAGAATGACTGCCTGTATCTTGGGATTCCATCAGGATTAGACTTGAAGCTTCCTCTGGAAAAGAAGGTGGAGAGTTACTCTCTTACTCATGTGGTTTTATCAGGAAGGTATCCAAGTTGGGTTGATCCTGTGAATGCCCAGGTCCTTGGGCCTTTCTGGACAGGACCTGGAGGCCTCTATCCACCAGATCTCTGAACCCATAGCATCCTTAGACCCTCTGAGAGAGGGCCTGTGGGGCTTCTGCCTTTGGATTCTACCTGTCTGGGTAGGCCTGGACACAGTTATGCAGATGCATCCTCTATCAACCATACCATCTGTCTGCAGCTTTCTTGGCCTGGGGCAGGGAGGAAGCCTAGATGGGGGAAGCCGTAATCAAGACCCCTGAGGGTCTAAGGTGCCACGTGGCAGGATGTATCTTGTCTTGGCTGTGCCAGCAATAACAAGCTTGAAGCAAAATCCTGGACTCAGCCATTACCTTTCGCTGTGGATGGGGACCAGGGTGGGATGATGCTGAGTTGCAGGAAGGTACAGCAGTTGAGAGAATTCATACTAGAGTCAGCCTGAAGGGGTTTGAACCTTGATTCTCACGTCTTAGCTTTGTGACCTTGGGCTAGTTGTTTCATCTCTTTGATCTTCAGTTTGCTTTCTATAATATAGGACTGAAGATGTACCCTTAAGTTTAAGATCAAGTATCAATGCATAGCAACCTTTAGAATAACATTTGCATCTAGGACACTCAGTGAATATTAGCTCATAACTAAGAGCTACCACCTACTGGATGGGCCCTGGGTACCAATTACTGGGCTAAGCCTTCAAATCACGTTGACCCGTTTACTCCTCATAACAAGTCCATGAAGTTGGCTATCACCAGCCTCATTTTACAGATGAGGAAGTAGAAGATAAGACAGTAAAGACTGCATCCCTCTCCAAGGTCACGTAAGCCCACTTCTCCTTGGTCTGATTCCAAAGCCTTGGCTGTGAACCCCCTAAGCCATATGCAGTGGGACCATATATTTTCACCCATAAAACAGTATTAGTAAACATCTATTGATATTTTAAGCCCTTCAGATATATTCATTTATTTAATCTTCATGACAGATCTTTGAGGTAAGAGGCATTATCATCCCCATTTTTCTTATGAGGCAGCTGAGAGGATTGGAAAAAGTCATCTTGAAGGTTTGTGCCTTTGTTTTGTTTTGTTGATCTATAATTTATTTAATTAAATTCAGTGTTTTCCAGGTGTGTTCAGTGGAGTACTAATTTTTAAGTTCCTGTGGAAAATAGAGGCTTCTAAGGCAAACATGTTTTGCAAATTCAGCCCAGCAAAGTCCCCTGCTGGAGATTCATAACGTATATTTGCATATCAAAGGGATGGAGGAGCACAGTAGGGAGGAAACCTGTTAAACTTTGTTTAACCCAGTGTTTCCCAGATGGATTTGACCTGAGAGACCTGCCACCCCCTTCCCTCTTGCCTCACATACCTGCACAACATCTGTCAACATGCCACAAAGCCTTTTGGCAAAGTTCATTCTAATTCAACTCAACCCACATTCCTTGAAGGTCAGGTCTGCGCCCATCCTGTCTTTACTGAGCTTTGAAGGCGTGCAGGAGAAGGTCTTTTTTCCTGCAAGTTCATAAGAGAGAAAAAAATCGTGATAAATATTTAGGGAATAAACCAAATATTAATTTAGGTGGTTGATGCAAAGATACCAGAGACAGGAATGTGGTAGAGGAGAACAAGAGCAGCCTGGATGCAGGAAGGATTTAGGCTGAACCTTCAGAAGGAGAAGCTCAGACTGATTTGCAAAAGTAAGACAATTGGGCTCCCGAGAAATCTCCCCTTATCAGACAGACACTAACTTAACAGTGGTGGGGAAAGCCCATTCCCAGGACTGGGTTGTTTCATGCTTACAATAGCAGTTATTTTTCTTACAAGGATTTCAGTCATATGGGTTACTTACTGTTATTATTTGGACTGTAGTTCTTGTTATTAAATTAGATGAAGATATGGTTATAAGACCTAAATATCTCTGAGCAAATCCTGTGTTTGATTTCATCCATCTTTTACTAGCACCACCTCCAGCTCTGTGACTGTAGGCTTCTTACCCATTTTCCTCCCTTTTATCACCCACTGTTTTGATAAACAAAACAAACTCTCTAACAAGAAAGATATGTGAATCACACAATCACCAACAACCTCCCACTTTTCTTTTCAGTATTCTGATTCCTCATCCTTATTGCTTCTGAGCTGCCATCACTTTAGAACCATTGGCCATTTCATGGAAATCTTGTTTCCTTATTAATCCCTCACACAGTCAATTTTATTTTTGAAAACTCCGAAGGATAAATGACTATATTTGGTTAGGTGACCAGGAGAAGGAAGGGTGCACCAAGCAGTGGGTGGAGTAGAAGCAAATGCTGAGGGGGGTGAAATGAGCACACGTACAGGAGATCTGAGAACAAAGACCATACTGAAGTTTTGGGTGTGTGTTGCCCCAGACTGGGATGCCCACTTAGCTTTGATGAGCTGCTGAGTTCATAGCAACATCTCAGTGCCTTTCACTGCTTCCTTGTCTTTGCCTCCCTCTCTGTCAAATGGTCCCAATGCAGCTGCTTTCTCTAGACATACGTTCATCCCCCTGGCTTTCCTGTGGGTGTTGGTGTCAGAATCAGGCTCCATAACAGAGCTCCAACCATATCCTGTCTCATTTTTCCTTGTTAAGCTTACTGACTCAAGTATTCTTTGGAACTTTGGAACTGAATAGCTAAAACTTTGGACCAAGCTGCATGGCTTAGAAGTCACAGTCTTTATTTATTCAACAATTACAGAGTGTCTAAAATACAGCATGTGTAATATATATCCTGTATTGAGTGCCTAATATGCATTCTTTTGGACACTAGAGACATGAATGAGGGTTTCTGCCTTCAAGAACCAACAACTACATAGGAAATTAGTGCATGTTTCTGACATGATATGGTAAATACAACAGAAATACACATAAGATGAAATAGGAGAATAACACAGAAGGGTTCTGTTGGGATGGATATTGAAATTTATGCAGGAGTTCAGATTTGGTTGGGCCTCAAAAGGTGAAGAGGGAAAGTGAGTGTCAAGAAACATACATGAAATGTCTGCTCAATGCACCTCCTTGTTTAGCGGATAGAGAGTGAAGTATAGTAGTTAACACCCAGGCCCTGCAGCTAAATGTCTGAGTTCAGAATCCTGCTCTGTTATTTATTAACTGTGTAATCTGTAACTGGGGGTGATCAAACTCATGGTTTGATCAAACCTCAGTTTTCTGACCTGCAAAATTGGGATAGCAATTATATCAACCTCACAGCATTGCTGTAGAGAATAAAAGTGGGTAAATGCACATAGAGCAGTTAGAACAGTGTCTGGCACATAGTAGGTTTTGAATGAATGTTAGTCAAGACGGTTAAATTTAAGAATTTAATAAAAGTTCTGACTGTGTGCCAGTTACATTCTAGGGGCTAGGGATAGTGCAAGGAATAAGACATAAAAGGTCACTAATCTTTTGGTGTATATATACTCTTGGGGAAAGAGAAAATAAAGAAAATATTTAAAGGTAATTTCAGCTGATATTAAGTACTATGAAGAAAAACAAGGTGCTGTGATGGAGTGGTTGTTTAGGTACATCAGGGAAGGTCTCCCTGAAGACCTGGCATTTGAACTAAGACCCCAATATTGAGAAGGACTATTGAAGATCTGGGTACAAAGGTTTCTAGGAAGAGAGACCACAAGGGCAGAGGCCTCAAGTGAGGCCAGTCTTTCCATGCAGAAGAATGGCAAGGAGGCTTGGGTGGCTGAGGTCGAATGAAGGGAGGTAGGAAGGATATGGTAAGAGATGAGAGTGGAATAGTTAGCAAGAGCCCACGGGGTAGGGCCTGCAGCATACAGTAAGGAACTTGACGTTTACTCCACATTACAAAGTCAGCTAGTTGCAGAGCTGAATGAGAAATGGGACTGGAATGAACAGGAGACATGGCTGTTTCTGAGTGTTAATATATACTAGGCCTAAGGAATGAATACGTTGTCTTCATTACTTGTTGGACCACTTTGAACTAGAGGCCCTGCAGAATTCTCTTCTGCTTCCCCAAATGGGCCCCTTCCCTTAATTAAAGTGAAAATATTGGTAACTATTGCTGTCAGTTTAGCCCTGATTGTATACCCTAGACAGGGAAGAAAAACAGGAAATTATTGTTGAAATAGAACCATACCTTTCACTGTTCTGTAGCCACGGTTGCTATTCCATTGATTTAGCCAAGTGTGATGTAGGGGAAAGACCTAGACTTGGAAGATGTCTCCTCCATCCATCAGCCAGGGTCCTGGCAAGCGACCGATGCCACAGTTAAAGGAGGGACTGAAGATGACTTAATGGGAGGATTGTTGACAAAGTTATGGGGAGGGTTAAGGGTACCACCCAAGGTGGTAAAGCAGGCTGGGCCTAACAACAAAGCGGAACTGTTACCATCCCAGCCCTGAAGAAACAAGGGCAGGAAGTGGTATGGGACCCAGATAAAGTCTCAGCTATAGGAAAGGGCCACCTACAGAGCTCTGGCTTTAACAGAATGATGTGGCCTCTGCAGTACAGCCCAATAAGGACAGAACAAGGGGAATAAATACCTGGACTTCCGTCTCTTCCATTTCTAATCCCCTGCCAGGTTCCTCCGCTGGGAGAACCCATTAGAAGCTAAAAAGCAAGAGAGTTGTGACAGGCAGAATAATGCTCCTTAAAAATGTCTATGTCCCAGTCCCCAAATGTGTGAATATGTTAGGTTGCATGGCAAAGTTTGTAGGTGGAATTAAGTCGCTAATCAGCTAACCTTAAGGTAAGGAGATTATCCCTGTCTTCTTATCTGGGTGAGCCCAGTGTAATCAGAAGTTTCCATAGAAATGGAAGTAGAAAGCAGAGGAAGAAAACTAGAGAGATGGTAGCATGAGAAAGACTCTTCTTAAATTTAAGGCTTTGAAGGGAGCCAAGAAATGCTGATAAAAACTGGAAGAAGCAAGGAAATATTCTCCCCTAGAGCCCCCAGGACGAAAAGAGCCCTGCCGGCACCTTGATTTTAGCCCAGAGGGACCCACTTCAGAATTCTGTCCTCCAGAACTGTAAGAGAATAATTTTTTGTTGGCCTTAGCTACAAAGTGTGTGGTAATTTATGTGGTCATAGCAGCCACAGAAAATTAATACAAGAGCCTAGATAATGCATTGCATAAAAGAACAGAGCAGGGTTAAAGAGGGTAGAAAGAATATCTGAGGGTACGATGGAGAATATTCTGCACACCTGGGTTCTCGTTTTGGGTCTTCCCTTACTCTATGGCTTTGGTCAAGCCACTTCCCTTGCCTGGGACTTCATTTCTTCACCTGTGAAATGAGGGCCAGCCTACCTACTTCACTGGGTAGTTGTGAGGGTCCAATGGCATAACAGATGTGAAAGCGTCTTATAAACTAAGGTTGCACGGAAGTTAGGCATCTGAAATATAATGACCACAGGAAGAATGATTCAGTACAAAATCTCCACTTGAGACATTCCTGAGTTTAAAGCGTTGTACCTCTTGCTTACATGATTTTCCCATTATGACTTTTTTCAATGTGCAAAATTAGGGCATGTCTCTAAAAGCATACTTCCCCATGGGGCCTGGAGCCATCCTGGCTGGGTTATCAATCTTTTCTTTCAATGTAAAATTTATGGCTCTTTTTGGAAAAGAGAGGTTGCAACATGCATTCATATAATCATGCATCCAGACACACATTGCATGTTCTAGAAAATGAGGCTGCGCATGAGAGACATAAATAGGGAGCTCATGACTTTTTAATCACATGTCCCACAAACAAATCTAACACCCTCTTAACATGTTCATATTAATTTTTCCCATAAAGGGCACCCAAATAATTGAACCTGCCAGCTCCCTCTGAAGCCTATGGATAACAATACCATAAAAGCACATAAACCCATACACCCTACACTTCCCTTGCCACCAGTGGGCCCACAATGTGTCTCAAGGCCAAATAAATGCTTGACACCGGCAGAAATATGTCTCCTGTATGACAGTCAGAAGGAAAAGTCAAATTACTTTTCATGACTTTCAAAATGGCTCAAGGAAGACAAGTTGGTTTATATATTAAATTTATCTGGAATTTACATTTTGATTGGCCAACAGTCTGAGCAAATTCCACAGTAACCTATTGATCTGACAGAGACTTTTGACAGCTCTGAACAATTGCTGAAATGGCTTTTAAAACCCAGACAGTGAGAGCTGGGGAAGTTTTCCCAGTGAGCCACCTCATTTGTCTTCTATCAGCTGCCCCACCTCCCCCCCACCAGCCTCGAGGTGGCTTTCAGTAAAGCAAATGGAGTCATATTTTCAGAGATGCAAGATGAGAATCCTCCTGGGGTCTCCCTCTGTTGCTTCTGCTCTTGGCTACCCATTTGCTTCCTCTCACCCTTGATTACACCTGCCGGCTCTCTTCCTCCTTGTGAAATCCACAGTCGGTTTAGGGCCTGCTTGCTTGAGAGCAATGGAGGTGATAAGTGTGTCTCTAGGTTACCAGCCTGGCACCTTTCTACAATGTGCCCTCACCTCTGCGACCCAGCTTCAGATGTTGACCCAGGAATCATCCTGATTTCTCTCCTCCTGTCTGAAACATAATCTATCATCTAAGTATTTTTTTATCCTTCCAAACCAATATGACCTGTTACAGTATGTGTCTGTATCAATTATTTCTCACTTACCATATCTGTCTTGGATCGCTGTGGTTTAACTCAATGAAAAATAAGCACCTACTGTGTTCAGGCTATTGCTAAAAGGAATGCCCAGATAAAGAGGAAGCCTTCTATGAGATTATAATGTAATGAAGCAGTGGGTCTCAGATGTGGTACCCAAACCAGCAGCCATCAGCGTCACCTGGGAACTTGTTAGATATACAAATTTGCAAGCTGTACCCCAGATCTCCTGAATCAGAAATTCTGGATTTGTGTTTTAACAAAACTCCCACGTGGTTCTAACACAAGCTGAAGTTTGAGAATCAGAGTTATATAGTATTTGAGACATGTACACAAAAGCTGATATTGATTTCTGTAGTAAAAACGACAACATAGTGCTGAATAGGGATTCAAGAGGAAGGCTTGATAAACTCCATGAGACAAGGTAGGGAGAATTTGGAGGACAACAGGAGGGCTTTAGAGAGGAGAGACCCTTGTGTTTTGCTTTGAAGGAGGGTCTAGAGGACATCTGGACCAAGGGCACAGGGGGAGCAAAGGAATGATACCAGCATGGCAGATGTGCAGCACTGGAACTGCCCCTTTCCATTTCCTGCTCATGGCAGACATTACTAATAGATCATGCTACTTTTTCCTGTTGAGAACTGTAATGGTCTCAGAATCTTTCTAAACATATTTCTCCAGGTAGCCAATAGCAATCAATTAGAGTTGGCAGAGTTTTGCTTTTTTCCTGTTTCTGGAGAGAGTCAACAGACTAAAGGAATGCTCAGGCAATTGACCTCTATTGGGGGCACCCAGGGGATTAACGTTCATTAGGTGCTAGATTACATAGGGCCTTGAATGCCAGCTAGGAGTTTGGACTTGTTTCCATGTACGATAGGGGAGCCATTAAGGATTTGATGTAGAAAAGTGATATGATCAGAACTGTTTAATGGTTAGGCATTTTGCCTTCTACTCCCTTTACATAGTAGCTTCCAAACGTGCCTGCCCATTAGAAGCACTTGGAGAGCTTTTAAAACTGTGAATGCCCAGACTGCACCCAGGACCAATTAAATTAGAATCTCTGGGTATGTGATCTGAGCATCAGTGTTTTTTAAATCTCCCTGGGCAATTACAAGGCAGCCAAGTTAAGGACCCAGTAGTTTAGATTATAAATTTATTGAAGTGGGGATCCTTTGTTATCCATCCATTTCTGTATCTTGCATCAAATTAGTACAACGTCTTCCATAGGAAGAGGCTCAGTATATATATACCCAGTTGCTGTGTATTCTGTGTAGAATCGCCTGCCCTTCTCAAGCGGGAAGCTTTCAAAACAGGCACAAGCCAAGCATTTTGAAATCACAGCAGCATTTTCACCCTAAATTTAAGTAGTTGGATACCCTGCTTAGAAAACCAATAGCCCCATAGTTTACCAGAGGTGAACAGGTCATGCTTCTCTTTCTATCCCTGCTGGAATGGCTCATGGAGAATGTGAAATACAGCAGAATTGGATAAAGGGTCAGATGCGTGAATGTATATTAATGTAGTCATTAATAATAATTAATGTATATTAATACATGGAACAGATTACATGAGTGGACAAGTTAGAAGGAGGAGAGCTCTGCTGGGATCTCAATATTATTTCCTCTGAGTTATGTTTGTTTTTTTCTTTGTTTGCCTTGTTTTCCCATACCCCAAATCTCATGGTTTACTGCTGAATGACTCATTTCTCCCTTACAGCTTCTTTTAATACTTTTCTCCCCAAACAGATTATTCCACCGTTGCGACTCTCACAGTAGCGTTTAACTCTAAATTTGTATTCCTCTTAGGGAAGTTGGCCCTGCCCAGAATGCTCATCTGCCAGAGCCTATTTCTATAAACCCCAATTGATCTGTTTCCTCCTTGACGCCCCAAGACAGATTTGGGGACCTGCAAAGCAATGACCTTTATCAAAGCACTTATAGTGAGATGATTTTTCTGGTTTTTCTCTCCCTTTCTCAGTCCTGACTGTAAAAGCAATATGTTTTCCTTTACATGTATTGTGTGTGTGTGTGTGTGTGTGTGTGTGTGTGTGTATATATATATATATATATATATATATATATATATGTTTTGTTTTTTAAGTGTAGAAAGAAGTTTTAAAATTCTGAAAATCTTTCGTAAATCTGTCTTCCAGACAAAATTACTGACAGTGGTTTAGTGTTCAAAGTGTTTTTGGTATATGTGTGTTAACTTATTTGAGATCATAACTTATATGGAAGGGTATTCCTATTTTTGAAAATATGGTAGCTATAGAGACATTGTAAATGAGGCTTGGGGAGGATTTTTAATTTAAAATGACTACATTAATTTCCATCACATGGATGTACCACAACTTTAATCAATCAATCCTCTCTTTTTGAGTATATTTTTGCTTCTAATTATGCTACTATTAACATATGTGCACACACACAAATCTCTGTTATTCATATTTTTTTGTGTTTTCTTGTCTGCGTTACATATTAGTTTCTTTGGATCTTATAAATGGGAGTACTGCTTTAAAATATTTGAATATATTTAGCTCTAAATACAATAGGTAAATTGCTTTCTCAAAAGACATACAAATTTATATTCCCAGCAGCAGAGAAGAGTGCTTATCTCACAGGTCCCTTGTTTGGAAGAGAATTTTGTTTCCCAGTTTTGCTAATTTGAGAGGTGAGGATAATAGCTCATTGTTTTAATTTGCATTTATTTAATTGCTAGTGAGGTTACCTTTTTAAAACGTATGTTTATTTCAGTTAGCATGTTCATTTTCTCTTTTATGAATTGCCTCTTCCTGACATTTTATGGCCAGTTACCAATTGGAATCTGAATATTTAACTCCTATTGTGTTACTTTAGTTTTGAATTTTTCCAGTTTTTCTCTCTAGTATTTCAATTTTGTCTGTGATGTTTAAGTTTAGATTATTTTACATTTTTATATAGCAACATCTAGTTTTTCTTTTTGTGAGTAATTTCTTCCTTTTTTAAATAAAAATAACCTCTTTCTCCTTGTCCCTCAATTTGAGCAATTGTCACTACTACTTATATTTTTGTGTAAAAAATTTTTAAGCATTCAGTTTAATTGTTTTATAATTCTGTAATTCATTAAAGTAGACAGTGCTGATGAATGCTTCCCTGCATTCCAAGACTTTTAACCCATTGTAAAAGGGGCTCATGACCATGTATTAAAAATAATATTTTCCTCACAAATATGTGATAACCATTTCAATGATATGTTAAATTTCTGTGTATGTGTGAGTGTAAAGCCCATTCTTATTTTCCAATACCTGTTTTGTCCATTGACATGTCTATTATTACACCAAAAACATAATGTTTTTATGATTTTTGCTGTATGAAAGGGTAAATCTTTCCAATAATTCTTTGTGTTTTTTTTTTAAATTTTATTTATTTATTTATTTATTTTTGGCTGTGTTGGGTCTTTGTTGCTGAGCGCGGGCTTTCTCTAGTTGCCGCGAGCAGGGGCTACTCTTCTTTGTGGTGCACGGGCTTCTCATTGCCGTGGTTTCTCTTGTTGCAGAGCACGGCTTCTAGGCATGCAGGCTTCAGTAGTTGTGGCACATGGGCTCAGTAGTTGTGGCTTGCGGGCTCTAGAGCGCAGGCTCAGTAGTTGTGGTGCACGGGCCTAGTTGCTCCGTGGCATGTGGGATCTTCCTGGACCAGGGACCAAACCCATGTCGCCCTGCATTGGCAGGCGGGTTCTTAACCACTGCACCACCAGAGAAGTCCTCCAGTAATCCTTATTTTTCAAAAATGACTTAGCTACTTTTACTATCATTATTGTAGATGAATTTCAAAATCATCTTGTCAAGTTTTCAAAAATCTTGTGAAGATTTTGATTGGAAAATATGATAAACCTATAAGTTAATTTAGGAAAAGCTGATGTCATTACGTTATTAAGTCTTCGGCCCAGAAAATCTATCTACCTTCGTCAAGTATTTTTTGCATCTCACAGTAAAGTTTTGTGGTTTTCTTACATATTTCTTGTTAAAGCTGTCCATAGGCTTTTTATGTTTTCTGTTGTTATTGTGAATAAGATATTTTAAAATCTTATTTCCCAACTCGTTATTGCCAGAAAAGAAGAACACTATTATTTTGGTGTATTTACTCTGTAACCAGTGTCTGCTAAGCTTTCTTATTAACTTTAATAGTTTTTTAGCTGATTCTCTTGAATGTTCTTTATATCAACATATATCTTTTGCAAATAATGATTACTTGTCCCTTCGTTTTAAGCCATTATTATTCTAGCAAAGCTATCTTTATTGCAAAGAATAAAAACCTGTCCAATACAGCATAAGAGAAGTTACTGTGTCTTGGTGGGGATTGTGAAGAGGCTGTTACTGATGGACACGAACAGCCAACACTTTGGAAACAGGAGCCTGATACAGCCCTGTCTCATGGGAACTGGAGCTAGGGAGCTTACTAGAAACCCAGAGTCACTCTCTCTATCTCTTTGGAGCTACATGATATTTTGCTTCCCTCTACTTCTTGAGGCTGTACTATCTCCTGTCTCCTTGAGGCTGTACTATCTACCCTCTCTTTCTTAGAAAACTTTCTCTGCTGGTACATGCAGCTAAATGTATACTTGTTCTCTAAGTGCCAACATCCAACATGGACCCACGATCTTCTCTCTGACTTTATGTCCAACAGGCCACCAGAGACACTCTGATTAGCTACTGACCAGCTAACAGACGAGCTGATGTCAGTTCAGAGGTTCACAGCTGGTCCATGCAGTAGTGCCTAGGTTGGGGCTGGTCATACGGTAGAAGCATGGCCTCTGAAATAGGTTTCTCTTCAGATCTGTGAATCCTGTTTTTGGCAAGTTTTGCTGTTTCATGCCATGAGTGAAATAGTTGTTCAGCTTCTCTTCTGCTCTTGGAGTAGTTTATAAAGTATAAGAATTGTCTGTTTCTTGAAAATTTTGAAAGAAATTACCTGGAAAAAAAACTTGCTGGAGACAAGCACCTTTCAGGAAAGTAATTCTCTGATAACTCTTTCCACTTCTCCCATAGCTATTGCTCCAGGGAGGTCATGAGTATTTCTCTGTTTGTTTCTTCACTAGACCATGACCTCTTGGACAGTCAGAACCGTGTTTCATTTATCTGTTTGAGCCCAGTTCCAACCCAGGGGCTGGCCCTAAACAGACCCTTGATTTGTATTGAGTTGGAGTGATTCCAATCATAGGTAGCATAGATAATAAAAAGAGGGCTTGATATGGAGTCAGAGGACTAGAGTGTCAGTGTTACCTGTTTTTTACTAATTGTGGGGATTCAGGTCATTTGCTTCACTCTGAGTCTCACTTCTCTGACATGTAGAGTGGTGAAATGTGGAATGAGAGTGTGTATGGAAAAGATCCTCCACAATCTCTACCCTGCTTTAACATTCTCACTTAAGCTTACATGTAAAAACTAAATTTCTACCAGGGAAATTTTAAAAAATACTGTTCAGAATTTTGTGTTAAACCTTTTGGAACCATGGGGGTATTACTAAACAAGTAAATAAAGTATACATGAATTTGGTTTTATTTACCCTCTTACAGTGGAAGATAAGCATTTGTTAGCTCAAGCCCCGAGGCATTGCCTTCTTGACAGCTTATGAGGTACATGTGTGAAATGTAAACATTTTCGTGAAAAATTCCAACATACTCTCATCATATGTACCCGCTGTTTTAATGGGGGCCAAAAACCTTTTTCTGACAATTTATTGTATTTGAAAATATAAACTAGACCCCTAACTCATACATTTTCTGAAGATGCTGCCTTGGTGTTGACATCTCTTAGTCCTCTTGCCCATATTGATAGGAGTGTGTGTGCACATTCATAATCTCTTCTGATTTGGATCAGTTAGAGGCAAGAAGGTCTGATACACAGTTACGGATCTTTCATGTGCCCTGTGTTTTCTTAATCACATAGGGTATTTTGATTGATTGCTGTCAGACTGTAGGAAAGAAGGAGAAGAATGACCCTCACAGGCTGGAATAATTGGGTATCTCTCTTGCCCCCTGGTAATGATCAAGAGCAGTTCCCATCAAGAAGACCTAAATTCAAAGATGTCAGCCACCTGCTGAATAGAGTCCTAAGATCGGGTCACATCAAACTCCCATTTCTAATGTGCATTTCAGATATGAAACACAAGGACTGATTGCAAATCTGAAGATATTTTCATTTTGCCCCAGGCCAGGGTTTTTAATTTAAAAAAAAATAAACCTGTCAAGGTCTAAAAGAAAGGCTCTTAGATATTCTGGCCAATGGTTTATTTAAAAATCCAATAATGCAATTTCTTCAGCAGTAGGAGGCAAGAGACCTTCTCTCGGCTGAACGTCCCAAAAATGGATGGTAGCTAGATTCCCAGTCTGTGAAACAGAAGGGACTTTAGAAAAGGGAATTCTATTTTGTGGAACCAGGACAGGATACCCTGAATGCATCCCTGCGCAAAATAACTGTGTATATTTGGAGCAAGAAGACCTGGTTTTCCGTTTCACTTACTATCCAATGGACTTGGACATTCACATGAATGTTTCAATACAAAATTAAAATTTTAAACACAAAATTTAAATTTGTAACAGACATGCCAATTGCCTCCTCAGCCCCAGCCATTTATAGCCCCAAAGCAGAGAAAAGGCTTCTCCATGTACTATATAACCCCAACTTGTTGGTTACAACTGATTGGCCCAGAGAAGCACCACTGACCCACTGAGACTATAGACTCCATCTCTCTGGAATTTGAAATCACTAGCTACAGAACAGACTCAGTTAACTCCAGGCACTGGAGCTGTAGGAACCAATTATCTCCAGGGTTAAAACAATGGTTTTGACATAGCCATGATGAACTATGGTTAATCTGAAGAAGCTGGTCCTTAGACAGGAGACTAGAGCACATGGTAGACTGGCTGAATGGATACAAAAACAAGAACCTATATATATGCTGTCTACAAGAGACACACCATTGTAAAGCAATTATACTCCAATAAAGATGTTAAAAAAAATGCTAACTGTCTCTGAGTGGATTTGGACAAGTATCTTTCTTTTTGCTTTTCTGTATTTTCTAATTGTTTTAATATGATCATCCTTGACTTCTGAACTAATCGATTCTCTGGATTAACTGATGCTTTCCATTTCCTTTGAGAATTTGCCTAATGCTCACTGTGCGTTAGACCCCCCTAGCTAGTAGACTGCTCTTTGATACTCCAGCACTCTTTTCCTTTCACTGATTTTCCATTAACCTACAATTACGGATCCTGATCTCAACAGATAAGAGTGACTTTGCTGTAATGGGAGCAGGAGAAGCACCCAATGTCAGACAATCAGTAAATGGACTCTAGTCACACAGTTGAGTTGCTTTTCGGAGTGAAAGAACCTCACACATAAACTTCAGAATGACCGTTCTACACATTTACAAGCATTGTTTTTTTCATTTTGTTAGTCTGTGAGATTCTCCTCTTTCCTTGTCACTTCCTTCATATGTTTAACAGTCAGTCTCTGTTGGAGAATAACAGCAAAAACAGCCAACAAATCAACCTTTGGTTGGTTAATCAGTTCAGTTAAAAAAGGAGAGGGGGTGGTTAGCTATTTGGAGGACAAACCCTACAAAGTGTTTTTCTCAACAGAGAGAACACATTGGCAATATTTGGATATTTTTGCCTCATTTTAATGAGAAGAAGGCTGATGGCAGGTTCATCAGTTTTTATTAATGATTACAAATTGCATTCCTTAGAAAAGACAACACACATCTAACCCCCCCAGGGGGTTCAGACAATGATGTTGCTTTTCTAAAGAAGTTCATTCGAGTGAGTTTCTCTGCTCATGATAATAGATCTCAGAATGCTAGTGCAGAAGAAGCCCTTAGCTATTGAGTCCAGCACCCTTATCTCACAGATAAGATGCTGAGGCTGAGACAGGGGAAGTTGTTGGCCAAATGGAACAGAGCAAATCACTAGCCAGATCCAGGAGCAGAACTGAGTCTCCTGACTTTTGGTCTAGGGCTCTTTCCATACAGCATCACGCAGTTGAAGTGTAGGGGTAAAATTTACAGGGAAGGCAACAGGGAATGGTGTAGACAGACTGTGGTGAGCTAGAGAGAATATGATCTGCCATTTTGCTGAAAAACATAAACACACCTCTACAGGATGGATTTAGCTCCTGGCTCTTAGTATGCATACCCTACTATATTAAATATCTCATTTAGAAACTCCAGCACATTTATAAGTGGCTTACTTTATTTACATTGAATGGATGACTTCCTGGTTTCAATGAAAGGGCTTCAGAGATCACTTAACTGAGTCTCCAGTTAAAACACCTTTTGCAGCCATTAATCTCAAATCAAATCCTTTCACTGATGGGGAACTTGCTACTATACTATTTAGGACACTTGATTGGCAAACAGCCCCAGTCATTAGAATTTTCTTCATCAAAACAAAACAAACTTCTTCCTACTGGTAAAACTTTTACCTTTGAAGCCAAACAAGAGTAAGTCTTCTCCATTTTAAAACTGACAACTTTTGAAATACATGAAGATGGTTTGCGTGTCCTTCCAAATTTTCTCATCTCCCTTAACCATTCTTCATATGATATATGATATTCAGCTGGGTGGTGTGTTCAAAAAGGTGAGGGCAAGTCCCTCCAAACCAAAATAGCTTTTCAGATAGTCCATCATCGTGCCTAAAAATTAATCCAAGGTACTAAAGTATTCAAAGAGATGTCAAAAGAAGTGGAAGAAAGATTCCGAAAGGAAACATGGGGAGGGTATTTGAATTTAATATTAATAACAATGACATCTAACATTTATCAGAATCTTACAATAAGCTAGGACTCTGCAGAAATCCTTATATATATTATTACATTCAGTTCTCATTGTTATCCCAATAGGCAGGTGTTTTATCCCCATTCTATAAATGAAGAAATTAAACCTCAAGGAGGTAAATTGACCTGTTCAAGTTCACTTAGCCCCAAAGTGGCAGAGTTAGGATTTAAACCACATCTATATAATTCTAAAATCAGTTCTCTTACCTGCCACCCTGGTATGAAGTACTGGAAAGTGTACTGGAATTTGAGTTCAAATACTTGGGTATGAGATCTATCCTCGCCTGCTGACCTGAGCAATTTACTTCACCTGTTTGAGCCTCTGTCTTTTCATCTGTTCTGCATAATTCTTTCACTTCTGTTTCTTCTTTTCTATTTATTATGATACAATTTCCAGATGAGAATCTAACATCTTCTTATTAAGAATCTTTTGTGGTTCCCATTGGCCAAGGGATGGAAAAGGATAATGTGTAAATTCCTTTGCATGGAATGAGGTCCCTTCTCTCCAAGCTCCAGCTCACCCTTCCAGCTTTTTTTGTCATTTTTCATTCAAGCACCTGATAGGCATACTGCTTGCAACCAGCCAACTTGATGTACACGCTCCTGAGTTTGTGCTTTTCTCTCTGTCGTGAGTGGCTTTTTCTACCGGGAGAAATTGTATCTAATTTTCAAATTGGAGCTCAAATTACCCCCAATCCCTTTTGCTCCCTGGTCCCACCAGAGTTAACCCATCTTTCCTTTGGCTCCTTAACCCCTTGGTTCATATTTTTATCACCATAATCCCCTGTGTTATGGTCTGAATGTTTGTGTCCCCTCAGTTTCACATGTTGGACTCCTAACACCCAATGTGCTGGTGTTAGAATACGGGACCTTTGGGAGGTGACTAGATCATGAGGATGGACCTCCCATGAATGGGAATTAGTGCCCTTATAAAAGAGGCTCCATAGAGCTTCCTAGCACCTTCCACCAGGTGAGGACACACAGAGAAGTCTGTTATCTGAAAGAGGGCCCTCATCCAACCTTACTGGCACCTTGATCTCAGACTTCCAGTCTCTAGAACTGTGAGAAATAAATAAATTTCTGTTGTTTGGAAGCCACCCAGTCTCTGGTATTTTGATACAGCAGCCCAAATGTACTAACACACTCTGTTTACATGCTACGCTTTGAATGTGAATTCCTTGAAAGCAAGAGGCATATTTTATTCATTAAATTTTTATTCACAACATACAGTACAGTGCTATGCATTACTTAAAAAAATGAAGTTAGCACCTACCATGTGCAAGATGCAGCGCACACTAGGTGCTATCCCGTCATAGCGCTTGACACATTCCTTAATGCAGAAACAAATGTACAAAACCAGAAAGACTAGGCTTCCTTCCTCCACAACAATTAACATTTTATTAAATGTGATGAACTCCATTTGCCACAAAACAGCAGCCCATAAATGACTTTCATTTGGATATAGAGATATGTTTTCACGTTCAGAGAGCAGAAGATAAAATCAGGTGCCCTGTCATTATCACCACCACTGTCATTACGGTTATGGTGATGAATATTAGATTATTATTATTTTTATTATCTTTAGCAAATGAGTTTCTTTCTTTCCCTCGGAGATTCCAGGAATGTTTCTCCTGTGTTTCTAGCTGCTCTGTCTTGTTTTGACACTTCTGCCAGGGAGCTGTGTGGAGAGGGGAGAGGGGAAGAGGATCCAGAGGCTGACCTTGGACTTGGGCTGGCCTGCTGGCTGCAGACTGCACCGCGGCTGCCGTCACCACTTTATCTCTCCCTCCGCTGCACTCAAGGCCACCATTGATCAGCTCGCTGAGCGCTTTACAGCTGCAGCCTTGGACAGGCCTTCGGAGAAATTGATTGCAGTCAATTCCCAGCAGATTGAGCCACATCGACTTGTCTCCTGGTCCCAATGAGCACCTTGGCTCCCCTTTTTAATTACTCCAGTAAGCCTTCTGTATATCAGCCAAGGCACAGGTTGGGGAGAGAGAGAAAGAGAGAAAGGGAGAAAGGCTGGGGGGGGGGAGCTGAAATTAAACAGTGGGGTGCTTTCTTCATTTGTGCCAGGAAACTAGGTCAGTCACGTGTTCATTTTGAATTTAGTATGTGAATTATCGGAGAATTTGATTAGTGAATCAAGAATCAAGTTGAGTGCAAGACCCAACTCAGCCAACTAATTTGGCAGACTTGGCAAGCTATTTCCCATAGCTGGGACTCAGCTTCATGCCTAAAATGGAGAAAGTTAGTAAGACAACCTTAATAGCTATAAACATAGGTAAAAATAGATAAACCCATAGCCACTACTACAAATATGATGAAGACAAAGATGGTGATGAGAGCTGGTGTTTATTGATCATTTAGAGTAGCTAAGCACTGTGATAAATGCTTTACGTGCATGATTTCTTTCTTAATTCTTTTTAAAAAATCACCTTATCATATGATATAGGGAAAATATTTTCCTCATTTCACATAAGTGGACAGTGAGGCTACAAGGTTTAGGCTATTGTCCATGTTTATAACATTAGGAGTCAGAGCTGGGTTTCCCTGGACACAGCTCTTGTTCCATGTTGTCTATATAAAATACCAGGGAGCTTGCAAACCATGTTCATGCAGACCCCCTGATTTTATGTTTAGCCTTCCACCTCTCTATATGTGTAGTAAGAGACACATTGGATACAGGCATTTTGCCTTGATATTCATGCAATTTAAAAGTCTCAATTCTCTTTCTTTCTCAGAACAAAGGGAAGCTCTGTACCCCCAGTATTTATGTATCAGCATCTTTGCTTTTAAGATAAACCAGAAGTGTAGAATGACAGCGGTTTCTACCTTGTACATACATCTCTCTCATCAAGGCTTTAAAATCATGTAGTGATTGATAGTCACGGTGTGAGCAGCAGACCACCTGCATCAAAATTTCTCCGGGGACTTGTTCAAAAACATATTATCTGTCCCCTCCCAGCACTATTTAATCTCAATTCCTAGCACAGGGACCCAGGACACTACATTTTAACAAGGGCCCCTGCTGATTCTCAGGAACACGAATGTTTGAGAACTATTGTGACTGAACATTGTGGTTCAGACAGAGCTTGAATTCAAGACAGTACATCACCTTCACCTTAGCCCAGCAGGCCCTGCATGCCGCCACCTTCACAGAGAGTTTAGGGTCTTCCTCCATTCTTTGTGATCTGAATTCAACCGTCCCCACACCCCCTCCTCCCTTCAACACCTCCTTCTTGCACGTAATATTTTCATTGAGGGGAAATGCACCTGGACCTAGAGGATGAATCATGGTTTATTAATGGTCATCCACATTCCTCTTTGCTGTTGATTGGACATGGATGAGAATGTGATCTAATTCTGCTGATGTGAGGCAAAGTGTTTTGGGGGGCTCCTGGGAAACATGTTCATTTCTTATAAAGAAATATACATAAGGAGGAGGTTTGCTCAGTCTCCTTCCTGCTTTGGACACAGACGTGTCAGGAAATGATGTTTGGAAATACCACCTTTCTCTTGCCACTGTGAGCTGACCAACACAGGAATGAGAAGCCAGCATGGTGAGGGGGACAGGATAGAAAGGTGCAAAGGATCTACATCCTTGAAGACAAGCTTAGAGCCACTCAGTCAACCCTGAGATCAACTGACTCTGGTCTAACTGTATGAATCACAAATGTCCTTTGGGTTAAGCCATTGTGAGTCCATGATTAAGTCTTCGTTAGGTTCTTCATTGCAGCCACAAACATCTTAACTTTCTCTTTACACAGTCTTGACCTTTAGCATTTCTTCCCTTTAAAATCTGTGTAGAAAAATTGTTTTGAGGCATTATCAACCTGGCATGCTACCTATCCAGTGAGAGAGTTAGATGAAGAGAAGTTAACATGGCCATTTAACTCTGCTGTCAAATATCTGATGTCGTAACTAATCTTTGGCAGATTCTAGATTACAGCCAGAATTGGTTCTATAGATCAGGGGTCAGCAGGCTATGGCCCACAAGTCAAGTCAGGCCCACTGCCTATTTTGTAAATTAAGTTTTATTGGAATACAGCCACACTCATTTATTTACATATTGTATATGGTTGCTTTTATGCTACAATGGCAGGTTTGAGTGGTTTCCACAAACACCACTGGCCTCAAAGCTGAAAATATTCACTATCTAGCCCTTTGCAAAAAAAGTTTGCTGATCCCTGATATAGATAAACCAGTTGCTGGTCAAAGAGAATATCTTGTGTTTTAGATATCATATGGGAAGGGGACCATTAGAAAACTTTAAGCAGCAGACTTTTACTCCCATTCCAAACAGAAGGTCAGCCCTTTTCACCACAGGTGCAGACAGGAGGAGTGTCTGTAAGCAGAACCAGTACATCCTCACATAAAAGGACCTCAGATCTTCCCCCACCTTTGGACAGGCAGAGGGTAAACCATAGCAAGACTCAAACCTGGATGCATGGCAGGCAAGTGGCAAAACCCAAAGGAGACATGAACACAACCAAGAGTGAAGCTGGATCAATTGCTGAGATTCAGAAGAGGATAATAGCTTAAGCTGAGCAGTGTGGTTTCTGGAACTAAAGCCAGAATAGGCTCGGGGACATCAGGGAGGGAGGGTCAGGTAACCCAGCCTAACGCTGATGGACTACAGTTTGTAGGTTTGGAGTTGGCCTTTAACTTGCTGTTAAAGGGCTTCCTAGGCCCAACCTTGTGTACAAATAGCTTCTGAGAGTTTGTTGAATCGTTCTTGGAGGACCCACATTTCTGTGTAGCACGAGAGAGACTATTTGAGCCCCATATTTTTTTTCTTTAAGGTTTGAACCACCAGATCATCTGCTGATCTATAGAAGAATTCTGTAGGCACCCAAATAAATATCTTGTCTTAGGCAAAAAGGTAGGATGTCTTAAAGGGTCATTTAAGGTCAACAGAGCCCAAGTGGGGCCTGGTTCACCCCTGCAAGCTTAGGTAACATCTGCACCTCTGGGCCTGTTCTCTTGTCTGTAAAATACAGCAGATGGGGTAGCAATAAAAATATACGTGGGTGGGCACATGACATTTAGAAACACATGAAAAAGTGCTTTCTAAATTATAAAATGCTGTGTAGATGTGAGGTGTCACTGTTATTATTGAATATGACTACATCCTGGTAGGCCTGCAGAGTGAGCTGGCCTGAAAGATCACCTAAAATAGCCATCTAAATTAACCTGTTGAATGGGGAGAATTCATGACTCTATTTAAGGTGTTGTAGATTGCCTGCCAAGAGCTCTTTCTGCTTAGTGTAATTGACACTGAGGGGATCCTCGTGACAGTAACTAGCCACAGCCTCAACCTCTTCCAAAGACCACTACTTGTCAGAGATAATAAAGCAGTAATATCTGCATGGCCGTGAATGCCCAGTTTTCTGCTTGTTAGAAGGGAAACATGCGTGCAGCTTGGTTACCTAAGAGCTCCAACATACAAGTATAATTTAATACAGAGATAAAGAACTGTATCAGGCCAGAAATGCATCCATGGGAACTAGGATGTGTATAGCATCACTGTCTGGAAAACTGGAAACTGCACTAATACCCCCAACAGTTGAAGGGATAAGCAAGGTGTAGGGTAGCGTAGCAGGATGCCCCTGGCAGAGGCTACAAGTTTAGGGAGGCCCTGGTACCATGTCCAGGGAGGTCAGCTCAAGCTGGAGAGAAACAGGCAGTGTCCAAACATGGAGGTCAGAGATGAGAGAACAGGGTTGGGGATGGTTGATCCTTAAGCAGAAACAATTCACTCTGTTCTCTATCTGGGGTTTATCTCTTTCTAAAGAAACCCTAAAATATTTCCAAATTCTTAACCATGTGTGTAAGCTTGTGTGCTCTGAATTAGACACAGTCTTTAAAATAATACATGATTCTGGTATTGAACTTGAAGAGACAGTTTATCCTGCCTCATTTTACTTTCTTATACACATACACCCTGTTTACATGCATAGTACTGATCCTGTCTTTCCAGTTTGTTAAGTGCCGTGATGTTTATCCAGATTCATAGCCTTTTCTCTGTTGAAGCTTTGCACGTGGCCAGGCTCATCCAACACTGAATTTGCAAGTAATTCTGTATGAAATACAGCAATGAGAATGAGTGATCTACAAGTGTAGTCAACACTATGGATGAATCTCACACATATATCTTGAGCTAAAGAATATAGGCACAAATGATTCCATTTTTATAAAGTACAAAAATGGCAGAATAGCTCATGTCATTGAATGCATGATTCATGTATCTTTGAACACATTGAATCACAATAGTGGTTACTCTCAGACAAGTAGTACCAGAAGGGAGCATCAGAGGGGTTTGGGAGATGCTGTTTACTTTCTTTTTCTTGATTTTAGTTCACAGATGTATTCCGTTCATAAAAATTCATCAAGCCACGAATTTACGATATTTCTACTTTTCTCTTCATGTCATACTGACATAAGACGTTTTAAAAAATGAGTAAGGAACCAGGGACGTAAGACAAGGAAGCTTATAAACGACTCAGCCAAGAACTAACTAGCACCTCGGCAAGTCATTTTACCTGGCTGAGCCTCAGACGCCCCATTTCAAAAAGGGAATTAATGACTCCTGCCTCACAAGGTCATTGTGAATATTCAGTTGAAAGGAAAGATTACATGTAAAGTACTTAGCACAGTGCCTGGCACGCAGCAGGCACCCAGTGTCTGGTTGCTTTTATGGTCATGTGGTCCTTGCATCGTCCAGGCTGACATCATTTCAGACTGGATGTTAATGTCAATGTTAATCATCGTCTGGGGTCCCTCAAGAGACATACGCTCACCATGTGCTGACGGGGCACCCAGGCCGTGCAGTGAACACAGGGAAGAGATAAGAAACAGTGTGAGACAAGGAAATACATTAGTATCTGGGGTTTCATTTTCCCTCAGTCTCAGTTACCCTCGCTCCCAAAATATTAAATGGAAAATTTCAAACATAATTCACAAATTTGAAATTGTGCACCATTCTGAGTCACGTGATGAAATTTTGTGCAGTCCTGCTCATCCTGGGATGTGAATCATCCCATTATGCAACATTTCCAAGCTGTATACGTTACCTGCCTGTGAGTTTAGGAATAAACATGGTATATGCAGGGTTCTGTACTATTGCGGTTTCAGGTACCCACTGGGGATCTTGAAACGTATCCCCATGGATAAGGGGGTGCTACTGTAAAGCTGGAAAGCTCATTAAGGGAGAGATCGTGGAGGTTAAAGAAGTCCAGAGGTTGGATTTTATTCTGCAAGTAAAAGTTACTGAAGATATTACTTTAACAGAGAAGTCACATGGAGCTGAGATTCTGCCAGATTAATCTTCTAGAAAATTAAAAGGGATGAAAACAGAGAAGGCCTGAAGACAAGCCTTACCTAATAGAATGTGTATCAGGTCCCCAGAAGTCAGACGATGGTAACGTTATACTTGTCTTTATTATTATTAATACTATAAGCAATAACAACGACCACAATCGCTATTATTTTATTGTGCATCTGCTAGGTACCAAATGTTTTAAAAGCATCTCATTTAATCTTTACTCAGAGCACAATGAGAATGGTTGTCATTTATCAGGTTCTTACTAAGTGCTAGGCACTGTTCCAAGCCTTTTATACATATTAATGCCTTTAACCACCATAAGAGCCCTGGGAGATAGGTACTGTTGTTGTCTTCAGTTTATAAATGAGTAAACTGCAGCAAAGAGAGATTAAATAACTTGTCTAACGCTACACTGCTATCAAGTGACAGAGCTGGGATTCGAACCTTGGCAGCCTGACTCTTTGACGCATTCTCATACCCATTATATTTTATCAGCATTCTGGGTATTATTATGCCCATATTCACACAAGCTAACTGTTAACTGAGACAGCAGTCAAATCACTTGCTCCAAGTCACAGAGAAAGAGGGAGAGACCGTGATTTGCATGATGATAAGGCTTATGGGCTTCATCACTATCCAGTCTGCTAAGGGCAATAGCTTCCAATCCTGACTGAAAACAAATGAAACGTCAGTCAAATATTTTAAGGAAGAAAAGCATAGCAATAACAATAGCAAACATTTATTGAACACTTATGTGCCAGGGAATTTGTATGTGTTACCGTGTTCCACGTGCTGATTAACCCTTATGGAAACCCTATCAGGAAGGACTGTTTTTATCCCTGTTTGACAGATGAGGAAACTGAGTCTCAGAGAAGTCACAAACTAGTAAGTGAGAACTCCAACTTTAGGTGTTAGGCAGCCCAACCCCAAAGCATGTTCTTACCTTTTCCACTCAACTGCCTCTCAGCCATAAAGAAGCTGCTTCCAGGAGCTGAAACCTTCCCCCCCTCTTCTCCACCCTCATCCCCGGTTAATTCTGCACTCAGTGGTGTCCTGGGGCAGTTTTAAAAGCATTCCAAGTCTTAACCACTGCAAGGAATTCTTAGCTAACCTTTCTAGGGTGAGCTGCAGCAGCAAATTCTTTCCCAGGTTAGTAGGAAGCCTCAGGCTTCAGAAGAGCAGGTGCTTGGCTAACCCAAGTGTCACCTGCATCTGATATATCTCATTAGCCTCAGGGAGAAACACAGCCTGGTCTGCTTCTTCTCCCAGATGCAGCCCTGGTGCAGCAAAAGGAAGAGCCAAGGGCTTGTTTTTGAAGGAGCCAGAGTCAGCTCCTCTTCTGAGAGCACAGCAACGGCAGGGCTCCCCCTACTACACCCCCTCGTGAGTGGATGGGGCTCTATTATGATCTAGGGAGGTCATCAGCCCAGAAATGTGGCCATGGCCAGCCCCCAGCTTCCATGGCATCTGGTGAAGGAGTTCAGAGGCTTCCTTTCCATAAATATCTCTGCTTCCAGTCTTGTCTTGGGGTCCAAAATCCTCCCCCATAGAGTCAAGTCTTGGGGTAAATCCCCTTGTATCAATCAGGGTTCAAGCAGAGGAGGAAAAGTAGAAGCATATCAGAAGCAGAGCCAATGGGACATGCACACACACGCATACATACACGCACACATATGTAATATACATACGCATATTTGTGTGTATTTATAGAGCAGGCTAGAAGCCCAGGAATTCTAGGGCAGGAGCTACAATCCATTGGTGGGGTTTCTTCTTCCTCAGGAAAACTTCAGTCTTGCTCTCAAAGGCTTTCAACTGATTGGACGAGGTGCATCCAAATTATAGAGGATAATCTCCCTTGAAATCAACTAATTATTGCTGTTAATTACATCTACAAAATACCTCTCTAGAAACACCTACATTAGGGTGTTATTGCGTAACTAAGTACTAGCCTAGTACCCGGTTATGTGCATAACTTGGTCTAGCCGAGTTGGCACACAAACCTAACCATCACACTCCTCGTGGGTCAATGGAAAATTCACCAGGATAGTGGTTATAGCTAAGTTTCTGTTATCTTGGGCAAGTCCTTTTTCTTCTCTGAAACTCAGTGCTCACTTCTGCAAAACGGATGTTGTCAAAAAGTGAAAAACGAGGAAAGCATAGTATTTTGTATCTGTTAATCCCATACTCCTAATTTATTCCTCCCCCTCCCCCTTTCCCCATTGGTAACCATAGATTTGTTTTCTATATCTGTGAGTCTGTTTCTCTTTTGTATATAGATTCCTTTGTGTTGTTTTTTTAGATCCCACATATAAGTGATATCATGTAATATTTGTCAAACTACTATACATAAAATAGATAAGCAAAAAGGATTTACTGTATAGCACAGGAAATTAGATTGAATATCTTCCAATAACCTATAATGAAAAATAAAAACATATACATTTATAACTGAATCACTTTGCTATACACCTGAAATTAATACAATATTGTAAATCAACTATACTTCAACTAAAAAAAAAAAAATGAGGAAGGCATGAGAGTTGTCTTTAGATATTTTAAAGTATGTGTCATGGAAGGAACACCTAGTTTTGTCCCATGGAGTTACAGAGGGAAGAGCCAGGGCCATTGCCTGGAAGGAGAAATGCAAATTTCAGCTTGATAAAGAAAGTTTGTCTCACAATGAGGTTCCACCCTAAGAGGGACTGCCTGGTAAGATAATAACCTCCTTACCTTAGCAGGAGTTCAAACAGCCATTGAAAGAGCATTTATTTTGGGGAGAACAATACAGGAGACATTACATTTGGTGCTGGATATACTCAGAAATGCCTTTTAGTGTGATCATTCTTCACTGCTGGTAAGACTACTCTTCTCTCCTTTTCTCTTCCTGGACCCTCTCCTGCTTCCAAAGTTTGTCAACTGACTGTGCTAGGCAACATAAAATGTAAACAAATCCTGGAAGAAATATTATTCATTATCACCCATCAGATACATTCTCCTGGTTTATTCATGAGATTAACTGTCTATCACAAGGGTAATCTCTTAAACCAATTTAGATACACTCACCCAGCAAGGCAGTGAGAGATAAAGCACAGGAAGATTTTTTGATTTGGTGGATGCAACTGGATTTAGTAAAGCATACATTGATGACTGTTGTACCCAAAACGTTGCTTTGCACAAAGATCTAACATGAGATAGACCTGGCCCCTGGCCTCGGGCAGTATGGTTACAGAGGGAAAGACACAGCAGCCTATAACAGATGTATTGTGAGAACACCAGTGGCATGGGACCGTGGCGTAGGGGCAGATTAGTTATGATGGGGAAAAGGAACTACATTTTTGTGGATGAGCAATTTTAACCAAAGCTGAAGACAAAAAAGACTTGGGCAGATGGGTATTCTGGAGAAACGCATGATGGATGCACAGTACAGGTCAGTAGAGTGAGGGTAGAAGGAATGTACTGAATCTGGAGACAGTTGAAGAGAAAGATATTGCAAGGGCTGTGGGAATAACGATGATATGGTTCTTACGGAATTGGAAGAGAAGATGGGGTCTAAAAAAAAAGGAGGAGGTTGAAAGAAAAAGTGACAATTTCCAGTTGCAATAAATTACCAAGGGACAGGCTTTTATTAGCTTTTTCCTTGCTACCTGTAAAAGCCTCTTATCTGCAGGTGTAGCAGGGAGTTGCCACGTAGTCAGAAGACTGCTATCATGGTGGAGAATGTGCTAAGATCACTGCCTGGCCGTGGTTACCTCTCAGAGCCTTGGTTTCCCAACCTGCAAGATATGTATACTCTCCCCTGCTCTGCTTGTAAGCTGTAAACCTCTGTGCAAACACTCATGTGCTCAGGGACAGATCCTGTCGGTCCTGGGGGAATTTACAGCAGCTTGAGACCAAGTCCAAAATCAGCTAAATTTTGCCATCCAAACGGAGGTGGCAGAGTTGCTGTGGAGCCTGGTGACAAAGACGTTCACCTTGTGGCCATCGAAGCCATGTGCTGGGTGTCTGTGGAGTATGTTAGCTGCTCGGAGTGTTCAGTGTGAAATTTAATTTGGGCTCCTGGGTGAGCAGGGAGGAGGGCGTGAAAGATATGACACTGGTTAATTTCATGTTTTACAGACCCAACAACCCTAAAAGTACATTTCTCAGCAAAAACTGAGACCCTGCAGGCCACTGCATGGAATGATATGCAGTCCAGGGGGAAAATAGAGATAGTGAGAGGAAAAAAATCAAGAATATATCATTTCCTGAAATCAGATAAACTTACAAGCTTCCATCTCAGTGGGTTAGATTGACAGGCAGAGAGAGAAAGGCGAAAAGAGGGTTTCTTTTAACTCTTGCCAATACATTCTCAAGTAACTGCAAACACTCCTCAGGATGGCATTCCAAGTCCCTAGCCTCTGTCCTCATCCATCTTTCCGTGGGCAGATCAGATCATATTTGCTCTTTCTCAGAATCTTTCTTGTTGCTTTGTAGACTACAGCAGAAGACTCAAACTCCCAATTGTAGCACACCTGTTCCTCCCCTTAAGTCCTGCATCATGTCCCCTCCTGCTCTCATCCCCACCCAGTGCTGGCTCCACCAGCAACATTGATTGATGGATTCCCAAATCTGCTGGCTCTCCCCCTGCCCCATCTCTCTGCCTTTATATGTGCAGGTTCCTTCCCCCTGGAATTTCTTCTACTTTGGTTCTTCCTAGGTTTCAGGGAAACTCAGTCTGTACAGGCAGCAGCTAAGAGCCAAGACTCTGGCATCAAGTAGGCCTGATACTGGCTACTTGATATACTGGGTACTGGCTTCCATCACATCCTACAGTTGCTGGTTGTTATGGGGATTCAGTTGGTTAATGTATATAACAGAGCACAATGCCTGGCACGAGGAAAGTAGTTGGTAAATGGCTTGTTTTTATTATGAAGGTAGCTCCAATATTACTTCCTCTATGAAAACTTCTTTGACTCCCACATGCAGACGTAGGTGCTGGTTCCATCACTCATGAATGATCCAATTGCATCTTGAATGTGCATCCATTACTACAAACGTTGTGTTGAATATTGTACTTAAGAGTCATTTTCGTGCCCCCCGCCCCCATTACACTGTGTGTGTGAGTGCATGGATCAAGTTTGGCCACCTTTATAAGCCCAGGGCTTAGCCAGATGCCCAACACAAAGTAGAGACTTGATTTGGGCTGGCCGACTTAATGAAAGAGAGAATGAATGAATGATTACATGCATGGCTCACCCCACAAG
Source organism: Orcinus orca (assembly GCF_937001465.1). Taxonomy (NCBI): domain Eukaryota; kingdom Metazoa; phylum Chordata; class Mammalia; order Artiodactyla; family Delphinidae; genus Orcinus; species Orcinus orca. Next base: position 105,864,812 of record NC_064564.1, on the reverse strand, counting down.
GGCTAGATCAGTGCCAGCTCTCCTGTGAAGTCTGCTCTGTCCCATCAGGAGAATGAAAGGTCCCCTCCTGTGATACAGCCCTCTGCCAAAATCCTCACCAGCCACCATCACGTTGTGAGTGCCACACAGGAGACTGCATGTCTTATTCCCCCTTGTCAAGCCATTAGCCCAGGACCTGGAACATAGTAAGAACTCAGGAGATGCTCTATTTCATCATCATTCTCTTCTTCCTCTTCATTATCACTGTGCCCAGGGCAGCCAACATTTGGGATTTCATCAGAGTCAGGATGGGCGAAGGGCGTTCTAGATGCAGAGGGGCTGGGTTTAATGCCCCCACTACACATACAAATGCAGACCATGGCAGGAGCCTCCGGAAGACTGTTCATAATAGCTACAGAAAATCAATATCCAGGAGAAGCTGTGAAAACGTAAGAAAACACAAAGTCCTTTACCTAGATGGATACTTGTAGGCAAGAGGGTCTGTGTCAGCTTGTGAGAACAACATCATGGGCCATTTTGATTCTGTTAGGAAGCTATAAATTGAGAGTTTTTGAACAAAGAAAAGCTTTGAAACCATTCCTGATAAAGCAGGAGGTCAAAATAATTATTGGATTAGTGCACGTATATTTGGAGCTATTTATAGAGTATGTTTGTATGTGAGGGAAAAAATCACAATATAATTTAGTGTGTGTTTACATGTGTCAGTTAGTGCTCTCAACCCTTTACATGTACTAACTCATTTAAAACATGCAACGACCCTGTAAAGTAGGTATTGTTATTCTCATTGTAAAAGGGAGACTCGGGTACAGTGAGTAACTTGCCCAAGGTCTCATGGCCATTAAGTGGTGAACTTGGATTTGTACCTGAGCAAGGACTTCAGAACTGATGTTTTCTGTGTATATAGAAGGGGTCTGTGGGTATTAGGAGTAACTGAGAGGCATGTGCCTGCAGTGTGATTTTTTTTTTTAACATCTTTATTGGAGTATAATTGCTTTACAATGTCGTGTTAGTTTCTGCTGTATAACGAAGTGAATCAGCTGTATGTATACATATATCCCCATATCCCCTCCCTCTTGCGTCTCCCTTCCACCCTACCTATCCCACCCCTCTAGGTGGTCACAAAGCACCGAGCTGATCTCCCCGTGCGATGCAGCTGCTTCCCACTAGCTTTCTATTTTACATTTGGTAGTGTATGCAGTGTGATTTTTAAAAAACATATGCACCGGTGTTTATTGAGCACGTACTATTGGTCAGGTCCTGTGCTAGGTTCATAGGGTGATCCCAGAATGAATAGATGGCACAGTCCTGCTTTCACGGAGCTTACAAGGTGGTGGGGGAGAAGGTGGAACTAAAATAGATATTAAGGAGTTCAGTTCAGTTTCATAAACTCCTTTTACCATTGATTCTGTGTTAGATACTATATCCGGCCTGGAGAAATAAAAATGAGGAGGACATGATCCAGGTTTTCAAGATGTTCAGAGAGTGTCAGACAATGGGAAGTTTTATAATTAACACACCAAATGTCATATGCTTGTTCAACACCAACTTCCTCTCACTATAAACCCAAAGTCCACTGTGTTGAGCCCCTTGCATATTACCCTGGCCTCTGGCTACTTTGTTTTATCCTTTAGAAGAAATGTCCTTCCAAGTGTGGGTCTTGTCCTCAGTATCTGCTCTATCCAGTGGTTGGGACCATTCCATGCTCCAGCATTCCATGCTCCAGCCCACTGAACCTGCCTTATCCTGATGCGGTTAATCGGGCTGCTGGGAACATACGGGTTATTGTGTCTGCTAGATCCAACCGCCCCATTAGACAAAAGTGCCCCACTTACAGTTCCCTGCTGTTTGGGGGCAGATACTAATCAGAACAGGAATAGTCACCTGACATGAGAAGACTTTACGCGTTAGCTGGCAGTGAAGCATGAAATAGCTTGTCCTGGAGGGTGAGCTGAATCCATCAGATTTCTTCTCTGAGAAGTCAAACTGGAAGGACAGAAAAAATGGATTAGTTGGAAACAGAGAAAGAGGCCAGTTCTGTTGGTAGCGGAGCACTTAGTAAGAATTCAGAAGGTTGTGGTGGCTGCATGACTGCACGTTCTGCCAGATTGATCTTGGAGCTGAGATAGTCGTCAGTGCCTGGACTTCCTGTTGTGGGTCCCTGAAGAAAGTCCACGGACTTGAATCAGCTCCAGTGGTTCACTCTCCCTGGAAAGCAGAATTGGTGGATTGGATCATACCCCTTCCAGTTCTAGTGGGTGGGGATGAATCAAAGGAGACCAATGTCCATAGGCTCTTCCTGGGGAAGCCTCCGTTGACCACTTGTTGATGATTATCCTCCCCTACACGCACACACACGCACACACACACACACACACACACACGTACACACGTCATTCCTTCTCCCTCTGCCCAACCTCCCCCCACGCTGTTCTCTCTGTTGAGTGGCAGCTAATGATTTTGACATGTGACTAACCTAGAAGGTTTTATTGGGTGTTCACTCTTCCAGAAATAGTGAAGCCACTTCAAGAGAGTCATATAGGAGCAGACTAATAAAGCATCTCTTAAGCAGCTACTGTGGGCCAAGGATACAGAGATAAAACCACTGCCCTGCAGGACTTCCCAGGTTTGTGAGAGAAACAGCATTGTAAACCGACATTTACACGCTAGGGAGCCCTGAGCTTGGTGGAGGAAACACTGGGTATTGGGCAGGCAGTGAGAGTTAGTTAACTTGGCCTGGGGAGAGAGGACAGGTGTGAGTACGTATCGCGGGGCTGAGCAAGGGAGGCTCTGGAGGAGGTGACAAATGAGCTAAGTCTTCAAAGATAAGTAGGCGTTCTCAAAGCCAAGGGTGGGAAGAGAAGGAGCCAGGGAATTCCTAAGGATGGGAACAGCATACGTGAAGATTCACGATGCAAGAGAAAGGGGCTGTTCTTAGAAGAGCAGACATGAGGCTGCGGAGATGGGCAGAAGAGAGGCTGTAAAGGAGCTCTGATGGTCCCTTGAGGAGGCTGCCTTTTCCTGAACACTGTTGGAAGAGGACACTGACTGATTTTAAGCAGGGAATTGGCTGGTGAGTTTGGTGACAGTCTGGGTCCTGGATTGGGGTGGACGTCTGGTAGCAGGAACCCAGCAAATCTCTGCAGAGCTGCTGGAAGTTTATAAAGATGGGGCTGACTTGACCGAAGATGGTGGCCCAGGGAGTCATAGGTGTGTGAGTGGGAGTCGGGGTCTCCAGACATGGGTGAAATCCCCACTCTCTTATGGGTGTGGGTGACTTCTGTCATTACTCAGGGCTTCAGTTTTGTCATTTGAAAGTTGAAGAAGGGGCCTTGGGAGTATCAATTGTAAAAAACCTTGATGTATTTTATTTTATTTTATTTTTTTGTGTGCTACGCGGGCCTCTCACTGTTGTGGCCTCTCCCATTGCGGAGCACAGGCTCCGGACGCGCAGGCTCAGCGGCCTTGGCTCACGGGCACAGCCGCTCCGCGGCATGTGGGATCTTCCCAGACTGGGGCACGAACCTGTGTCCCCTGCATCGGCAGGCAGACTCTCAACCACTGCGCCACCAGGGAAGCCCAAGCTTGATGTATTTTAAAAGGCCACTCATATGCTGTCTGTCTATGATTTATGGGTTAATTATAAGTAGTTCAAGTTGTGTGTAGTGTATGTGTGTGTATATGTACATTTGTGTATGTGCTTGTGTGTGTGTAGATGGAGGAACATATGTGCAGTTTTGTGGGTGGGCCTGAGAAATAGAGGGGACCCCAGGTGTAGCTCAAAGGTAAGTGGAAACACTCCCCACTGAAAAGCCTGATTCTCACTCTTGATAAGACTGAAACCATCTCCTCCCTGGAGAACATCCCAAAGTCGAGCTGGGCAGACTCCACACCGCCCTAAGTTCTCATATTTGAGCAGAAGCCTCAGGTGGAAGCAGGGTATGGAGCGTTCATCCACACTTTCGTTCCTATAATTAGAAGAGTCTTTCAGAGACACAGAGCTTCTCTGGACAGGAATGCCACTTAGGGTGCTACTGACCCACATCCCCTGCCCCTCCCTGCTTGCAAATCCTGGAGACAGGAGCTTGCGTCCTCCCCAAGAGCTGGTCTCATCTCTCAAGCTCTCCCCTCCCCGACTCACTCCACGCCCACAAGGCTCTCTTCGGTTTCTTATTTGGTTTGGTTTTGAGTGACGTACTCCCTCCTTCTTCCGTTGGGGCCTTTCTTCCCTTACTGTTCTGTCTCTGGAGCATCTGTTTCTGCTCACTTTGCCCAGCTGAGTCCCACTCGTGTTTCATGCCCACCCCACATTCAGCCCATCCTCCCAGCAGCCTTTCCTAACCCTTCACGCCGACAGTCCGCCCAGTTTACCTACTGGGAAGCTCTCCTAGCTCCCTGTCCCCGCTGGCAACGGGGAGCTGCTTATAGAATCAATTTTGTAACTTTGTTTGTTTAATATCTGTCTTTCCCCATAGACCAGTGGTTGTCAACATATGGTGATTTTGTTCCCAAGGGACATTTGGCAACATCTGGAGATATTCTTGGTTGTCACAACTGGTAGGTACTAAGCCATGGATACTGCTACATTCCCTACAATGCAAAGGACAGTCCCCTCCCAACAAAGAATTATCTGGCTCAAAATGTCAGAAGTGCCGTGGTTGAGAAGCCTGGCCATAGACTGTGGGCTTGATAGGGAGAGAGACCTTGGCTGCTATTTTCATAACCTCATGTCCTGCATTGGGCCCCAAGCACATGGACTGGCTTGTAGTAGATGCTCAGTAAATATCTGTGGACTGTTACACACACACACACACACACACCCTGGGATCAGTCTTGTGCACAAACTCATGCTCAAACAAGCCTCCCTCCCAATGGCCACTTCTGTTCTTCCATATGCAGGACGCTGCACCCTTAGATTGTGATTCTAATGTAAAGCTACACCTTACATGTACATGCCTCATTCTAGCTAATATATAATTCACTGCTTCCTTAACAATTAGGTCCTCTTAGTGGCTTCCACCTCCCCCCGACACTGATCCCACACCCACACTCACGTAGATATACCTGTGTATGTACACCTGCCCAGGGACCTGGCATGCTCTCCCTCACCTGCACCTTGTCTCCCGAGACACGTCAGCTCTGCAGCAGAGGCTTTCTCTTTTTTATCCCATAAGACAGGTGCAAAGCAACAGGCCTGCACAGACACACATATGAACACACACTAGTACTGAGGACGAGAAGACAGGATGCGGGGGAGTGTGACACGGAGGGAGGCCTAGTGCACTTAACAAAACCTCCCTGTGGTCCCATCCAAGCCATGGGACTGTGAAATGTATGCCCCTAAAACTAGATCTGAAACCAGACTTCAAGCAAAGGTAGCAAATCCAACTCCTATTCAAGCCTCTGTCTCTCTGTCTCTCTCTCTGTCTAACATACACACACACACACACACACACACACACACACACATCCCTCTACAAATTTTCTTTTCTAAAAAAGTCAAACGGCAGAAAATAATTTTAATCAGCATCATGCCAGTGCAGGCTGAGGGTGAAATAGGATATTAATGCTTTTATCTCTGCTGGGGACATGGCTGACTTTACCACTGATTCTGTTCGAAGTTGCACCCCAGGTGTGTTCCCATAGCATTTCTGCATTAAGCAGCTGCGAAACCAGATCTAACATCTTTTATTATCTCGGCAAAGCTGCACACACCAAGTGGTGGGCCATAATAAAAAGATCCAATACCCCATTAGCACAGCTAATATTTGACTTCTAAACTCAAGTGGAAAATGAAACTCAGTGCCCGGAGAGGAGCAGGGAAGGGGATGCGACGTCGGGGACCTGAACCGCAATTCCTTCTTGTTCTGCAGCACTTTACAGTTTACAAAGCCTCACACATACATCTTTTCACTGAATTTTCACCGCTGCCCCCTGGTGTGGGCATTATGGTCCCTACTTCCTAGAGGGGGAGCTGAGGCTTGGAGAGGTCAAGTGACTCATCCAGACCCCATGTGGCCCAACTCCGGGCAGTTGTGGTCAGTGAAGTAGGAGTCACAGTAGCTTTTAATCCATGTGGGTTCTCTTTTCTTTTCCATCCTCTGGCTCAAACTTTCAGTGTTCTAATGAGAATTTTCTAAACAGAAAATATGATTTCTGTTTCACATGAAGGGGAGCCTACCTTCCTGCCTTCCTTCTTTTCTCCCTCCTAACAAAAATTTCTTGAACCTGCACTACCTACTATATGCCCTAGATCCTGTGCTGGATGCTAGGGATGGAGCATCTCAGGTGGGGCCTGATGCGGTCCCTGTCATCACGAAGCTTCCCATTCATCTAGCAGGAGGGACAGGGTGGTGTTTCTAAAAACAGAGGAACAGAGAAATACAAGGAGCTAGAAGAATTGAGGGGATGTGAGGGCGATGGGTTAGGGAAGTCTTCCTAAGAAAATGACATCAAAGCTGAAGTTCATGTGGGGATCAGTTATGAGCAGGGGAAGAGATGGAGAGTTTTCTAGAAGAAATATCATGTACAAATGCTGAGAAGTGTAAGAGGGCATGCTGACTTGAGTCTCTGAGAGCAGTTCATTGTGGCAGGAAGGGGAAACTGGTAGTAAGTTGACCCGCAAATTGGGCAATGGCTAGACCTCAAGGTGGGTTAAGGGACAGAATTAAGAGGCTGTTGTGACAGTACAGGTGAGAGTTGCTGGTGGCTGTGGGAAAGGAGAGGACTTTCTCAAGCTTTTGTGTATAAATAAATCCCCAGAGGAAAGCAGATTCTGATTCAGTAGATCTGGGGTGGAGCCTGAAATTCTGCCTTTCTAACAAGCTCTCAGGCGATGCCCAAGAAGTGGACCACAGAACACACCTGAGGAAGAAGGCCTAGCCTGTGCTGTCTAAGTTGGTGGCTACTAGCCACATGTGGCTACAGAACAACTAAAACGTGGCTGGTTCAAACTGAGATGAAACCACAATGTAAAGTAGGTACCGATTCTGAAGACTTTGATAGGAAAAAGAAGAAAAAAGGAATGTAAAAATGTCCTCTTCGTACTTGCTTTATGCTTGCATGTTGAAATGGTAAAATTTTCGATATATTGGGTTAAATAAAATGTCATTAGGATGAATGTCACCTGCTTTTACATTTTGAATGTGACTACAATAATGTGAGTTACAGATGTTGATTACATGTTAACCTATTTGGGATAGATCAGTTTAAATAAAATTATTCCTAAATTTGACTCTACCTGTTTCTTTTCACTTCTCTAAATATGGGTACTAGAAGATTTTAGATCACATATGTGGCTCACATTCTGTTTCTACTGGACTGCACTGCTCTGGGCCATCCCTCTGCCATGGTTAATTTGCTTACTATTCCTTTAATACATGGGGCACCCTCCTACCCTGAGACCTATATCCACTGTTCCTCCTTCTTAGAAGGACCTTCTAGTTATTAATATTTGCCAACTAGTTCATCAGACAGTGTTGATTCACCTCGAGCAGAGATTCCTAATTTTGGAACCACCAGAGGAAATGCTAACCTAACCCTAAGTGATTCTGATTTAAATACTTCACTCCCGGTGATTCTCATGTGTATTAAAGGCTGAATACACTGAGGGAATATTAACACAAGATGGGAATTTAGACTTAATCTCACTCTTATTTTAAAAATGGCTAAACCAAACCTCAGAGATAGATATTAGTTAAGATCACACCGTAGCTTAAGTTTCTTGATTCTCATCACTAATCCATCTCTCCTTTGTAGCCTAGTGTGAACGTCATTCACACTGGCCCATCCTTGAGTTCCTTTTACAATGGTATTTGTATTTGAATTTCTTTATCACACCTGGAAGGAAACTGTAGAGTATTGAGGGCCTGGAGAGATGGAAAAATACCTCCTTCTAGGACCACAACCTCTGAGAGCTAGCAAGGGGCCAAGGCCATATACCAAGTGGAGAAGTGCCCAAACAGTGCTGAAACAAAATGGTGGCCTTTTTCAGTACATACACACACTGGCAAAGTCAGAGCTTTACCAACACACACATACCCAGGGATGACTTTATGTGTAACTTCATTTGTGCATTACGGCAAAAGCCCAGGGCCCTTTATAACCATGAGGCTGCTGGTTGACTTGTCCATTGGGCCCCAGGGATAGGTCCCTCCTGGGACTCCTGACACTACCACACCTCACACCTGGTTTGCCAAAGCCCAGTTTTGGTTACAGTTCATATACAAAGCTGGTCTCTTGTGAACTGAGCAAGAATTCTCTTCTGCTTGCTTCTTGTGATCTCTGAGGAATTACCCTAATTATAGTCTCCTAAGGAATTTCAATAGATCTCTAGACAGCTTTGGTGGCAGCACAGCATCTCAGGCCTTCCCTTGAAGGATGTACCTTCCACATTCTCTGTGGGTTCATATTTTAAGGTTTGACACAATATATTTAGAAGATTCTTCATTCATTCTAATTTCCCCTAAACACCCCTCTGGGCAGGAGAAAGTGTTTGTAGAAATGTTGCCTAATGAATCCTACTAAGTCAGAAGGTAGTTCAAGGCTGACGTTTGATGGGACAGTTTGCACCTAGATATCATCACTCCAGTTTCATACAATTCAGACCTGGGAAGGGCTTCAGAAGTCCCTGTGTTTAATCCCCTTATCATACAGATATCGGCCCAGAGGTGGGGTGCCTTAGTCAAGGCTATAAAGGTAGTTAGTGACGGAGCAGGAAAGAGCTCAATATCTAGACTTCCAGCTGTCTTCACAGCCACCAGTGCAATGGTGTTGACATAAGGCCCAGCCAAAGATAAAATCAGTGTTTCTCAACTGACCAGCAAAACCAAATGAGCAAAGCACTACTCTTGCCCTCGAAAGGCTTAAATTCAGTATGAATTTGTAAGTGCAATTCAGTATGAATATTGCAAGTATAAGTGCAATATAAGTGGGGCTGTGATTCTCAGTGCTTTTCTTTCTCATCTGGTGATATGCACTTTCATCCTTGGAGGATTTTTGTCTTTTATTGATGTATCTCTATAACACCTCTGTCCAATAGAAAGATAATGAGAGCCAGAAATGCTAGCCACATTTATAATTTTCAATTTTCTAGTAGTCACATTAAAAAAGTAAAAAGGGGCTTCCCTGGTGGCACAGTGGTTGAGAGTCCACCTGCCGATGCAGGGGGACATGGGTTCGTGCCCGGGTCTGGGAAGATCCCACATGCCGCGGAGCGGCTGTGCCCGTGAGCCAGGCCGCTGAGCCTGCGCATCTGGAGCCTGTGCTCCGCAATGGGAGAGGCCACAACAGTGAGAGGCCCGCATACCGCAAAAAAAAAACCCAAACAAACAAAAACAAACAAAAAAACCCAAAAAAGTAAAAAGAAGCTGGTGAATATAATTTTAATAATATATGTGATTTGAATGAATATGTCCAACGTGTTATCATTTCAATATGCAATCAATAGAAAACAACCTTAATGAGATATTTTACATTCTTTTTTCATACTAAGTTTTTGAAAAAAAAAAAAAACTAGAGAAAAGAGTCCAAAGAAACAGGTAAAATTAACTTTACTACTATAGTTCAGTGTGTATTTTATGTTTACAGCACAGTTCAGTTTGGGGTGGTTCCGTTTCTGTGCAAAAATGCCACGTGTGGCCAGTAGCTACCATATTGCACGGTTCAGCTCTAGAGCTTAGAAAAGTGCCTGGCACATAGTAAGAACTCAAAATATTTTTGAATGAATGAATGGATTGGAAAGGCCCACCTCACCAATCCCCTAGTATAGTCCAATAGTGTCAGAGAAGGGGAAACAAGGCAAGAGGATACAGTGACTCACTCTGTAGTAGTTCACTCAGTTGCCTTCCTCCAGGACTAGGAAGTAAGTGTGGCACCCAGCCAGGGAGCAGGCCTGGCCTACCCTTGACCATGGTTACCCCAGTGCTCAGCACAACCCTGACATATAACAGGTGTCCAGTAAATGTGTGTTGAGGGAAAGGTCACCTCACTAATTGGTAAGAGAGCAGAGGAAAGCAGAGGCTCCTGCCTCCTGCCCAGGGCTCTTTTCATTGTATCCTGCTGTCATGAAAATTGATTTATGTTCGGGACCTGGAAAAGTGTATAACAATTGCATCAAGTACATGCTGCAGGGTGCAGCGGGGTGCAGATGCCGAGGCACCAATTACCGTTTAAATTTCTTTGTGAATATGTGTCCAGTGGGCACAGTCGGAACTCATTGTGTCGGGACCTGAATTGGCCAGCAGTTGGGATGCTGGATGTCATTTACATAGAAGACAGGAGCCTGCTCCCTAGTTTCTTTCAAACAAACATATGCTTTGGGATGTACCTGGGGCTCCCTGGACTCCAAGCCACAGGGCGTCAGCTCTGGGAAAGCGTGCCTCAGATACCCACTGTCCCTTCATCATATGTGTCTCCGTCTCCCCATCCTTTAGGGCCCAGACAAGGGGAACCCCTGTGACCGCTTCCCAGATCTGTCCTGTGCAGGGAGGAACCCCTCTTCCTCCTCTAGCTGAGACAGAGCAGAGTTCCCATCTCTCCAACTGCTCTTACTGGTTTCCACTGTGTCTCCCAGCGAGACTGCATTATTGTGTCTCAGAATCAAATAACTCGTAACTATAAAATGTCTGAGTTCAAAGGCATCTTGCTTGTCTTCTAAAGCCGTTTCTCAAACTTCAGGTATTTGCATATCCCCTCATGACCTTTGTTGTTGCCATCCTCCCATTACCAGGGATTTGTTTCCTTCAAAGCTTTCTGCCTTCTAAAGTTAAATAAATTTATTTCCGAAGGAAAGCAATAATAGCTTTGAAAACACAAGCGTGCATATTACAGATATACTCCATATGAAAAATAAATATATAGCTATTTGACTGTAATCAAAATATATTTAATATTTCCATGTAGCCTCGCAATCTCTCTGCATCTCCTAAAACCAGCTGTGCCTCCGTCAGTGATACATGTCTCACTTTTAGAACATTTTTCTTTCCCTAGGGCAGCACCCTCATCAGACAGAGAAAAGACTGAGGCTCAGGGAGAGGCACACTCTGTCTGTCACCAGGACGGCCTTACAGAGATTTGGGGGCAGAGCTGGCTTGGCACCCAGACTCGCTGGTTCTGAGACCAAAACTCTATCAGCATATTCTGCTGTTGAAGCAGCCAGTGGTGAACTCGGCGCCTCCATCTGATGTTACAAGAAAACAAAGGCTTTCTTATAACAAAGGCTTGTTATAAGAAAACAAGTCACAGGTTCGAATCCCAGCTGCACACTTGGGGCTGCGTGAGTTCATGCCAAGAGCTTCATCCTCCCCAGTCTATGCCTTTCAGGAAATGGGGTTGATGCACATCTTGGAGTCATAGAAACGTTTGCATTTGTAAACTGACTCACGAAAAACTGCTTCACACACTAGCCTGGTGCTGCCCAATAGAAATGTAAAGCAAGCTACCTAGGTCCTTTGAATTTTATAGTAGAGATATTTTTTAAAAAAAGAATAAAAAGAAATAGGTAAACCTAATTTTAATAATATAGTTTATTTAACCCGTTATCTCCAAAATATTCTCATTTCGACATGTAATCAATTTAAAATTATTAATGAAATAGTTTCCCATTTTTATATATTTTCAAAATCCAGCGTGAATTTTATATTTTAAAGCATATCTCAGTACAAACTCTAGATTTCCCTAGAAAAACATGATCGAAATTTAGATTTCATAAAACTTATACAATTAAAAAAATAAATTAATATAGCTGACTTTCTCAAACGTCCTTAAAATTGTTCCATGAACTAAACTGAATGACCTTTCAAATGTAAATTTAAATTATATAAAATAAAAACATTTCCATTCCTCATAACACTGGCTGTATTTCAAGCTCTCAATAACCACACGCGGCTGCCATATTGGAAAACAGGTCTAGCATTTTATGTTGCTTTTATATTTATTTCCTTATAAAATAGCCATTATATGTATGCTGAACTTGAACATCTTCAAAATACTTGTACCTGCGATGGTTTATTTGCTGACACATTACAGCCACTGATGAGACAGGCTGGATAGGTATTGACATCCCCATCGTAGAGATGGCAGAACTAATGCTCAGGAAGGTTAAATGACTAGTTTAGTGCCACACAAGTAGCAAATGGCAGAGCCAAGTCTGGAATTCAGGCTTGACAATTTCTCAAACAGGGCTTTGCTCAGAATCCTTAATGAAAATTCCGAGTTCACCTACTACGTTTTTGAAAAGCAGTCTGATTTGAAGACCCACCTACCAAGTTTATTCCTTTAAAATACCTGTTTTATCAAACAGTTGTGTTACATGTTAATAGTTTGAGCCCATCTCTGTGGTTTTTTTTTTTTTTCTTTTTAAGCTAAAGGGAAGGGAGATGAGGTTATTGCCAAATGCTGAACTAATTAGCTCCGCTGTAGGTTTACTTAGAAGGTTCATTTTAGCAGGTGTATTATTTAAGCATCAGATAACTGATTTGTTAATAACTCTTTTTCTTCCTCTAGTGAGTATAATTTTCTTCTCTGGGGTTCAAAGAGGTAAAACTTTCCCCACACAGAGACCTGACGGTAATGTTCAGTCTTTGATAAGGTTTATTCTTATACCAGTTTTTCTGGTTTTCTTTCCCTTTTCTTTTTCTCGCCCCCAGGTTGCAGGGTGTGTGGGAGTACTAATCTATATAGAATCTTTTTCTTTCTCCTCTGTTTGTCTTCCTTTGACTGTTGTCTCTTGTGAAGGCAAATACAATAATAACATCTTACTTTCTAAAGCTCTTTTCATCCTGATCGAGTTCTGAGCACCACAGAACACACTGCATTTCAAACCTTATGGAAATGCAGTCTTACAGGTTACAAATTTAGACAACATGAAAAGTCAGACATGCAGGGCTCTTGAAACACATTAATTCACTCACAACATGCCCCGTCCTCTGAGCAGCTACAATTAATCGTCTCTGAGCTATGCCAAGCCTTTTGCTCAAGGTAGCACAGACCTCGTTAAGAGAAAGGGAATGATGTTTATTTATGTGTCTACATTTCCATGTGATTATTGGGAGCCCACGCAGATCTGTTGGGTCCATACCAGCGATGTTGGATGAGGAGCTTGTATTCTCGCTGCAGTTTTGACTACGAACCAAACGTTTGCATCTTTTTTTTACAGCTCACTTCTCCTGTTCTTTCTCTCCAGGGCTAAGGAGTCCATGTTTCTTTTATAAACTGTACAAAGGCTGCCCATAATAATGTAGAAGAATACAACGCAAACCCCTACCATCTTGTGTGAAGTCCTGCTTCGGCAATAGCCTGTCTCATCTCAAACCCTGGACATCTCTAACCCACACTGCCCAGCCTACTCCCTTGGCCACCTGGGCTCTCTGCCCTCAGCCACACTGGGATTTTTACTTGGACCAAGTTCCTTCCCATTCCCAGAAGCATTCTTCTTACACTGTTCTTCTATCAGCTCTTCTGCTGCTGGCTTCTAATTTCTCAGGTCTTGGCTCAAACAGCATCTTCTCAGCTGGACCTGTTCTGCTAACCTGCCACTTTTTATCATGTTTTCCTGTATTATTGTTTCTCTTGCAACTCTCTACTATGTGCTTTCTGCTGTTGTTCATTTGTATAAGGGTTTAGTGTCTAGTCCTCTCCATTGGAGTGCAATGCTAGCCATAACATTGAGTGTGTAATGGAACCCCCAGGAGACTATTCTCTTCAGATGCATCATCACCCTTGCAAAAGAGAGACTGTGGGGTTACTCACAGTGGTTTTACTACAAACGTCAGTGTTTAGGGTTCAAGAGTAATTTCTAAATCTGTCATCCATGCTGGCATGTAATTTAAAGAGCAGCAACTGTTTCCCTGTCTCCTCCAGCTCATGGCTGGAGAAAATCATTGCTCAGTTGGTCAGATTGATCAGGGAATATGGCAGAAGGATTTTGAATCACTAACTTCTCCATCCAACTACTTGACATTATTTTTGCCATTGGTATCCTCTCTGGGACCGTCTTACTCAGCTCTTCTATTTGTAGTTAATTTCTTTTTTAAAAAAATATTTATTCATTTGGCTGTGCTGGATCTTAATTGCATCACACGGGATCTTCGTTGTGGCCTGTGGGATCTTTAGTTGTGGCATGTGGGCTCTTAGTTGCGGCACGAGGGATCTAGTTCCTTGACCAGGGATCGAACCTGGGCCCCCTGCATTAGGAGTGTGGAGTCTTAACCACTGGACAACCAGGGAGGTCCTTGTAGTTAATTTCTTTAAACTGTATATAATGGAAAGGGAACCCTAAAATTAAAAGGAATCAACTTAAGTCCCTTTCAATGTACCTTAGTCCTAAATTAAGAGGCAAGCTGATTTCCAGGAGAAGAAATGAACTTGTATTACAGTACAGCCATGTAAACTTTGTGGGAGAGAGGGAGATGGAGGTCAGGAAATAGAAAATTTACCATTGTCTTATGTCAGAACTTCTAAAGTCCATTTATGTATATTGTCTCATCTAATCTTCAAATCAAGCTGGAACAAAGGTTATCATCTGCATTTTCTAGATGAAGAGTGTAGGACACAGACAGGAAAGTAAAGACCTATTTGGGAAGATTCTTGGGTTGCTGTATGTACCATAAAGGGTGTGTGTGTGTGTGTGTGTGTGTGTGTGTGCGCATGCGTGTGTGTGTATTTCACGTGGGTTTCAACTCAAGTGTTTACTTGATCTATTGGTCATAACTGGACAGAACTGAACTGTTAGGAAGGATTCTGAGGCTGTGTCAGAGTTTAGCCAGAATGCTGATTGATCAATAGTGTCTGTCAGGGAACTAGCCATGGTGGTGGTAAAAAGGCAGAACACATGCCTTATCATTTAAAAACTTGGGAAATTCCAAGTTCCAAAGTACTAGACATCTGTGTCATCTGGATTTTGAGTCATTGAGACACCGGGATCCTATTTCTGACTTCTCCAATAATTAGCAGCATGGTCTTCAAAAGGTCATTTCCTTCTTAAAGGTCATTATGAGTCTGTAAAATTTGAGTATTGTAGTAGATAATTGATAAGGTTTTATCCAGCTGAAATAGTCTTTGATTTTATAGGAAGTTTATAATGACTAAATCCTTAGAACATGCACACTCTTATATAATGGCATATTCCATCCTGATAGACCAGTACATTTTCTCCTCTTTTTCACTCAGATAGGTTACTTAAATAGGATACTTACTTGTATAAACAACATAACTATTTAAAATGCCAGTATTGACTCATTTTGTGTAAAATTTGAAGATGTGTTTTCCCTAACAGTTATCGGAAGCAGTCTGATTCTCATTTCTTCTTATTTTTCATGGTGATAGCAGTTGACCTACACAATGCATTCTGTACACTGAGCATATGCTGGTGATCATGCAAGTAGCACAGTAAAGGATCATAGAAGCGAACTATATGAAAAGAGAATCAAAAGGCCCTACAATTCTTGAAGTTACCAGGAATTTTTCTCCCTTGTATGACAAAAATAAAACCTTTTCATCATAGAAGGATTAAGACAGAGAAGAAAGAAGAAACACTCAGCTTGCATGTGTAGTCCCTGATAGCAGAAACTATGTCTGTCTTGCCAACCATTGTATCTCCAGTGATTTGTAGAACGTCTGGGACTAATTAATAGATAGATTCTGAATTTATGAATAAGTAAATGAATGCTGGCTAGAAGAAAAAAATTAAACTCACCTAATCCTGAACCACAGAGATAACCACTGTTAACAGGAGGTGTACCCCCACCTAGACTTTTCACTGACAAACATATACATATTCATTTTAAAAAATCAGCTTTATTGAGTATAGTTTATGTATAATAATAGGCATCAAGCTTAGGGTACAGTTTAATGAGTTTTGACAAATGTATACCATCATGCAACCACAGCTACAGTCGAGATGATTTTCTTCATCCCCAGTAAATCTCGTGACACTTCGTAGTCAATCTTTTGTCCCTTCTTCTGGCCCCTTGCAACCACTGATCTGATTTCAAACTAATCTGGAATCACACAGTATGTAGTCTTTTATATCTGGCTTCTTTCATATGGCATAAAGCCTTTGAGATCCGTCCATATTGTTGTGTGTCATTAGTTTGTTCCTGATCCCTTTGTTGGTTATGTAACAATTTGTTCATCCATTCACCAGCTGATGGATGTTGAACTTTCCAGTTTTGACTATTGTTATGAAGCACTTAGCATTCCTGCTCAAGTCTTTATATGGACATATGTTTTCCTTTCTGTTGGGTAAATATCTAGGAATGGAAATGCAGAGTTAAATTTTAACTTTATACGAAATTGTTGACTGTCTTCCAAAGTGGTTGTATTATTTTGCATTCCCACCAGCAATGTGTGAGAGCAAAACTAGCGGTTGTCTTTCTTAATTTTAGTCATGCTAAATGGGCATGTAGAAGTATCTCATTGTGGTTTTAATTTGTATTTACCTTCTGACTAATGATGTTGACTATCCTTTCCTGTGTTTATTTTGCCATCTGTATATTATTTCTTAGTGAAGTGTCCAGATTATTTTTTTCTTTTTTTAAATCTAGTTGTTCATCTTTCTGTAATGGAGTTGAATGGGTTATTTATATATGCTGGTTACAAGTCCTTTATCAGATGTATACTTATCACATATTTTGCCCAGTGTAGAATTTGCCGTTTCATTTTCATTACAGTGTCTTTTTAGGAGCAAAGAATTTTAATGTTGATGAAGCCCCATTTGAAAATTCTTTATGGTTTCTCTTTTTGATAGCCTATGGATGAAATTTTTCTCTAACCCAAGGTTACATGGATTTCCTTCTATTTTATCTTCTAGAATTACTTTTTAGCTCTTACATTTAATTTATGATTCATTTTGAGTTAATTTTTGTGACTGGTATGAAGTAAGAGTTGAGGTTCATTTTTTAATATGGACATATCCAATTGTGCCAGTAACATTTGTTTGAAAGGATAATACCTTTCCCCACTGAATTACCTTGGTTCCTTTGTCAAAAATCAATTAACCAATTATGTCTGAATCCATTTCTGATATTCTGTTCTGTTCCATTGATTTAAATGTTATCCGTATGCCAAAACAGTCCTGTCTTAAGACTGCAGCTTTACAAATAACTCAATTTTGTTTCTTTTTATGTCTGAGTAATATTCCATCGTATATATGTGCCACATCTTCTTTATCCATTCGTCTGTTGATGGACACTGAGGTTGCTTCCATGTCCCTAGAGTCTGTCATACAGAGTGAAGTAAGTCAGAAAGAGAAAAACAAATACCGTATGCTAACACATATATATGGAATCTAAGGAAAAAAAAATGTCATGAAGAGCCTAGGGGTAAGACGGGAATAAAGACACAGACCTACTAGAGAATGGACTTGAGGATATGGGGAGGGGGAAGGGTAGGCTGTGACAAAGTGAGAGAGTGGCATGGACATATATACACTACCAAACGTAAAATAGATAGCTAGTGGGAAGCAGCCTCATGGCACAGGGAGATCAGCTCGGTGGTTTGTGACCACCTAGAGGGGTGGGATAGGGAGGGTAGGAAGGAGACACAAGAGGGAGGGGATATGGGGATATATGTATACGTATAGCTGATTCACTTTGTTATATAACAGCAGCTAACACACCATTGTAAAGCAATTATACTCCAATAAAGGTGTTAAAAAAAAAAAAAGACTACAGCTTTATAAAGCGTCCAAACAAGTAGTTTAAGTCTTTCAACCTTTTTTCAAAATCGTTTTGCTTATTCTAGGTTGTTTGTGTTATTTGCAATTTCCACAAAAAATGATTATTTGGATTTATATGAACCTATTTATTAGTGTGGGGAGAATTGACAGCTTAAAAATATTGTCTTCTGATTCATGAACATGATACATATCTCCCTTTATTCACATCTTTAAAAAAATTTTTTCAGCAATATTTTCTAATATTCAGTGTACAGACATTTCCATGTTTTGTTAAATTTACCTCTAAGCACTCATGCTTTTTGATGCCATTATAAATTATACGTGTGTGTGTGTGTGTATATATATATATATATATATATATATACACACATATATATTTTTTAAATTTCACTTTCTAACTGTTCATTGCTGGTGTATAGAGAAACAATAAAAACTATTTTGGACATTTATCTGGTATTATTCAGATTAAGAAATTTATATTTCTTTCCTAGTTTGCTGAAAGTTTTTTTTTTTGAATCACCAATAAATATTGGATTTTTTCAAATGCTTGTTCTACATTGGTCAAGATAGCATGGATTTTCTTATTAGTATATTAACAAGAATGTTAGTATATTAAGATGATAGATAACATTGATAGATTTTGGAATGTTGTTACGCAATAAAGAATTTGTCTGATCTTTGTACCTCGTTCCTGGAATGGAACTTCTAACCTTTGTAATGTCCTGGTTGATAGAAGTGTCTTGTTATTCATGGTGAGTCCCTGGGAATGTACCTGAATTTTTGCTAATGAGGTGATTCATGAGGAGTTCCTAGATATATAGTTTCAGAGTGGAAGCTGGCCTTGATGGAAAGACCACTATGGTATTAAGAGGCTTGGGGTTTTAAGCCAGCTGATGTCAGCCTGACTTCTGGGGAGAGAACAGGAGCTGGAGATTGAGTTCAATCACATGCCGAGTGATTCTATCCATCATGCCTATTTAATGAAATCCCAATAAAAATTCTGGACACCAAAGTTTCGTTGAGCTTCCTAGTTAATTAACACATCAGTATGACAGGAGGGTGACATGCCCTGACTCAATGGAGAGAGAACATGAAATCTTCATGTTCAGCATCCCTCCAGACTTCATTCTATAAGTCACTTCTTTTGGCTGGTCCTGATTTGTATCCTTTATAACAGAACTGAAATTATTAGAAAAGCACTTTCCTGAGTTCTGTGAGTCATTCTAATGAACTATTGAACCCAAGAGGATAGTGCAAACCCTTGAATTTGCAGCCAGTTGGTCAAAAGTACAGGTAGCCTGGGGAGCCTGCAATTTATGGCATGTGTCTGAAGTCGTGGCAATCTTGTTAGGCACTGGGCTCTTAACCTGTGAAGTCTGTGCTAACTTAGGGTAGTAAGTGTCAGAATTACATTGTGATACTGAAAATGTTGAACTAATTTTTTATTCCTGAAAAAAAAATTCCACCTACTCATAAAGACTTATCCTTTTAAAATATCACTGAATTCATTCTGTTAATATTTTATTAAGGAACTTTTCATCTACGCTCATGAGAGATGTTGTTCTATATCTTTCTTTTCCTTTAGTGTGTTTTAATGGTTTTGATGTCAGGGTAAGGCTATATTCATAAAACATATTGGTAAGTGTTATCTCTTTCTATATTTATCTGAAGTGTTTGCGTAGGATTGGTACTATTTCTTGCTTAAATATTTGGTTGAATTCATCATTAAAGTTACATGGGCCTGGACTTTGATTTGTGGGAAAGTTTCTAAGTATGGATTCAAGAACTTTAAATAGATATAGTGTTCTAGTTATCTATTTCTTCTTCAGTGAGCCTGTAGTTTGTATCATTCTAGTACTTAATACATTTAATCTTAGTTGTCAAAATTTTTGTCACAAAGTTATTTGTGATGTGATATTCTCTTATTATTCATTTAATGACTATAAGATCTATAATGATGTCCCCTTTTTCATTCCTGATATTGATAATTTCTGTCCTTCTACATTCCTGTTAAATCTGGCTAGGGTTCTGTCAAATTTTGCTCCTTTCAAAAAATCAGATTTTTGTTTTATTAATTTTCTCAATTATTTGCTTGCTTTCTATTTCTTTGATCTTCATTCTTAACCTGAGTGTTTCCTTTTTTTTTTCTACTTACATTAGATTTTCTTTGATCTTCTTTTTCTAGTTTTCATGTCTTTTTTTATGTATTTTTTAGCTTTTATGTATTATGCATTGACTTGAGACCTTTCTTCTTTTCTAAAATAAGTGTATAATGCCATAAATTTCAGTCTAAGCACTGGTTTACCTGGATCCTACAGTTTTGTCTTTTTTTTTTTTATCTTCACTCAATTCAGAATGTTTTTTAACCTCCTCTGTGACTTCTTCTTGGACTCATGGATTATTCAGATGTGTGTTGTTTAATTTCAAATATTTGAGGATTTTTTGGAAAACATTTCTGTTTAATTTCATTTTTGTCAGAGAATGTACTCTGTAAATTTTCAATCACTTTAAGTTTATTTAGATTTTTGGGATGCCTAGAATGTTACCTAGCACTACATTTTTACTTGAAAGAATATGGATTCTGTTGCTGTCCTGTGCTAATATTCCTTTGACGTCTACTTTATTTGATTTTTAATATAGATACTTCAAACTTCTGTTTAGTGTTACCATGGTATACTTTCTTCCCATTCTCTTACTTTAACCTTATCTTGGCTTTATAGTTAATTGTTTGTAGGCATCATACAGTTCAGTCTTGCTATTTGCTATACAGTCTATTATGTCTTTTTTTTTTTTGGAGTTTGATTGTTTATACTTAATTATGGATATGGATAGCTTTATAGCTAATGTTATGCTATTTGCTTTCTATTTGTACCATCTGTTCTTTGTTCACTTTTTCTTGTTTACTTTTCTTTTTTTAATCAAGCATTTTCTATGATTTTATTTAGCCTCTACTATTTGTTTACCAGTTAATCTTCTTTTTCATTTTTTTAGTGATTAGTTGCTCTAGGGTTTATGGTATACATCTTGAACTTACTACAGTTTATCTTCAAGTAATACTGTATCAAGTTACATATTATATAAAAGCTTTGCAATAGCATACTTCCATTTCCCTTATTCTGGCCTTCGTGCTGTTGTTTTCATAAATTTTTACTTCTGCATATGTTACAAACTCCACAAAACACTGCTAACATGTTTTCTTTTAAACAATTATCCTTTAACAATATTTAAAATTATGTAAAAAAAGGGACATACACGAAATGTATGTGAATTATTAATTTTAAAATTTATTTCCTAAGGCATGGCCTTGCATTATAATTTAGTTCAGTTACCTTCACCTTCCTCATCTTCAACTTCCGTGACTTAGAAAAATGTTAAAGAGCCCTTTTAAAACAGGGGTCTTGACAGTACTTTTGATAGTGCATCGCTAGTAGTAAAAATATCATAAATATATATATCTATATGTAATATATTTATTCATAAATGTTATACATGTCTATACTTATAGAATTCATTCATCATCATGTACATACATAAGAAAAATAAGCTCCAAAGAATAAAAAATAGAAATAGAATTCTAGTATCTTCTTCTCAAAACTCATAATGATTACCTTTGCATCTCTAAGATGTATATTATCCATGTCAGGGACTGCTATTCTCAAATATAAAGTGGTATAAAATATGGCATGGACAGGCAAGGTAATGGACTTATTGACATCTATGGCAACTCAAAAAGGAGCAAAGTTATCACTCACATGTTATATCTAAGGAAACTGAGGCTTATATATGTAAGACACCCACCTAAGATCCCATATTAGATAGAGAGGAGTACAATTTATTTTTATTTATTTATTTTTTATAAATTTATTTATTTTATTTATTTATTTTTGGCTGCATTGGGTCTTCATTGCTGCGCGCGGGCTTTCTCGAGTTGTGGCGAGCCGGGGCTACTCTTCGTTGCGGTGCGCGGGCTTCTCATTGCGGTGGCTTCTCTTGTTGCCGAGCACGGGCTCTAGGCACGCGGGCTTCAGTAGTTGTGGCACGCGGGCTCTAGAGCGCGAGCTCAGTAGTTGGGATGCACAGGCTTAGTTGCTCCACGGCATGTGGGATCTTCCCGGACCAGGGCTCGAACCCGTGCCCCTTACATTGGCAGGCGGATTCTCAACCACTGCACCACCAGGGAAGCGCAGGAGTACAATTTAAATGCAAGTTTCCTCATTTTGAATCTAATTAACTTTCCTTGGCACCACTGTGTCCCACCCTTTAAAAAATGATACTTTATGCCAGATATATATGGACAACATCATCAAGCAGCCTAATAACTGTCATTAACTCAAAACTCTTTCGTAATATGATTAAAACCATAGATTCCAAAAAAAATCACATAAGATATTTTATTAAATTAATACTATTTAATAATGAAATTGTAACCATGTTAGAATATATAGATGACATTTAATCCTGTGTTTCTTTATCATTTGCCTTTAATTCTTTCATTTCAGGTATGAGAGAAAGTAAGGTCAGTGGGAATTAACTTTTCATTTCCAATTAATAAGGGGAGGTTTGTGGAGAAAAGTAGGCCTAAAAGAGTGGCATGGAATTGGGCTACAAGGAGGGAGGGAGAGTATTTGGAGACTAGAGGCATCTTTAGGGGAGGTCCCAAATCCCAACTTCTATCCACCAAGTAATCACATAGAGCAGACAGTGAAAATCTGGACCAGATTCAGTCACTGACCTGGAGATGAAATTCTCCATTTTCCATTATCAACTCAGACAGAAATCCACTCCCCCTGGAGCCATACTTAGCCAACTTGCTATCTCCTTCTACCCTGCCTGGTTCATAAACACAGATACAGGCATGGAGGTGCACAGCCCCAGGACTCTCTTTCCCAAAAGGCAAACTATTCTTGTACAAGATCAAGCAGAGTGCAGGGACCAGAAATGGTTGTAGTAAATAAAATAACAATATTAAATCCTGTTCACAGTTCTGTGAGTGATGGGTAAAAGGAGATAAGAAGAGAAGACGAAGAATCAGAGCTGAAAATCTTCAGCCCACTGGCTATAGTAAAGTAAATACATTTTAGAGAGGTGCAGTTTGGTATAGGAGAAAGAGCATGGGCTTGACAGCGGCGAGACCTGTGTTTATGCTCCCAGTTCTACCATTTCCCATGGCTAGATTTTTAGCATACCACCTCACCTTTATTGGCCCCAGTTACTTGACATTTCAAAGGAGAATACAGTTGTTGATGTCACCGTAAAGTTGTTCTGGATATTAATGTTAGAATAAATATGAGATTGCTTAGGTAGCGTTCTACTCATTCTCCAGGGTCATGATGAAGTCCTTCATCTAAAGTGCCCATTTCCTCTTCCTAAATCCTTTAGAACCATTAGTAGCCACATTACAAAGAGTAAAATGAAATGGATGAGATTTATTATGACATTTCGTTAAACTCCACATATCAAAAATACCAGCATTTCAGCATGCAGCTAATATAAACAGTATTACAGATATTTTACATTCCTTTTTCTATACTTATCAATATATGGTGGGTACGTCATACTTACAGCACATATCAGTTCAGACTAGCTGTATTTCAGTTTCTCAGCAACCACATGTGGCTAGCCACTGCCACTCTCAAGAACTAGTCCAAGAGAAAACAACTTTCCTCCTTTCTGTGGACTGTATGCTTTCCTAAAGGCATTCTTGAGTGGCAACAACTATACAGTGACCTGGGGAAGACTCTACAGTACCAGCTTAGTTTTCGAGATTTAATCATCTTAACTAACTTTCTTAATAGCTGAGATTCAAACATCCGATTGAAAATAGGACTTGACCTTTAAAGGTCACGCGAGCCCTGATTCAGTGCCCCATGGATACTTTGAAAGGCATCCCCAGTTGTTCAGATAAACAAAGCTGGGAAGAGAGATTAGAAGCCTAGTGCTGTCCTTTAACTATGCAACACTGTTCGAGAGCTGCAGTGTTATTCGATTCTAAGGGTTCTGTTTGTGCTGCATGATTGCAGAAATGCCCAAGTGTATCAGACCCTTGCTCAGTCTACCGTAGCCTAAATTTGGCAGGCTCACTAAGGCGTGGAGGATTATGCAGCTTAAATTGGATGAGGATGGTGAGGGCTGTTAAAAAATATCAACAGCAACAAAAAACAAACATCAAACAGACATTCCTCCATCCACCAATGTAATGATATCTTATCTCAAGTCTCTAGACCAGTCCAAAGATCTCTTAGAGCCTCTTAGAGCCAGACAATCTCAACTGAATCTGTTAGCCCTGAAATTTCATAGCTGTTAACGTGTGGGAAAGGTGTCCATGAGTCTCTAAAAGCTCAGAAACCCTAAGAGGGGTCTAGATTCCCCTGTGTTTCTGCAGAAGCCTGTGTGATACTTCAGTAGGCAGTGGACGCACACTGATCCTATCTAAGGTGGATGGCAACTTCCTGGGAGACAGACGTTTGAGCAATGAATTCCAGGCACAGCCAAATAGGACCAGCACTTAGAGGGGCATTTGTTTGCAGAGGAGAAATGCAGTTCTCATTCTACTAGAGCCCTGGAGAGCAGCGGAATATCAACGCAGCTCTCTGGGAGCACATGCCACCTTGTTTGAGCTTGTGATGAACAGGCGTAACTATTCTGACTTGAAAATAATTCATGCTGCAAGTGCTTGAAAATGGCTTGGAAAAACACCTCTGTGCTTCTTCCCAGCTCACAAGCTGCATTTTGTGAAAACAGGAAGAGGAACAAGGAACTTGGTCTGATTCTAACTCATTGATCAAGGGACTTTGCAGCTAGTCTTGTCTGTGAAATATCAATGGGAAATGAAGGGTCCCTTCCTTGCTCAGGGAACCCCTTGGCTGCCTTCAGAGGAGATCTACAGAGAGTGCAGGACATATCTTGGCCTACCCTGGGTGGCCTGTCAGGGATTTGGGGAACCAGCCAGAGCTGGAGCCCTTTTGCTGGGCCCTTTTCCAGATCCCAGGTTCACTTCTACTTACAGGTATTTTTTTTTTTTTTTAACAGAGTGAATGTAAAAAACAAGGTAGGGGAGGGGGCTCCTCTCACTCATAGGCTTTACCTTCCCCACTCTACGTGGTAAAAATGGTAATGTAGATACCAGGGGAATATTTTCCACTGTTTGGCTGTTTCATAATCCAGGTTAATGCACCAAGCAGAAAACATTCTGGTTGCTCGTCATATGTTAGAACTTTTCATTGTTGTAGGCAGAAAAAAATAAAAAGAGAGAAAAGATCGGATTGGCTTAGTTGTTGGTAAACCTAGGTGTATTGGTTATTCATTCATTCACTCAACAGCCATTTGCTGAGGGCATGTTCTGTGTCAGATGATATCCTAGGTTCTGGGTTTTAATTTTGAAACTGTCTTAGGCCACTTTTTGAACCTTCATTCCCTTGACAATGAGATAATACTCAATCTGATTTCATCATACACTGGATTGAGAATTATGTAATATTTTTATTACTAAATTTTCTAAGCTAAATATTATTGGGCAAATTTTACATGTGTAAAATGTGTAAGGTTCAGCAGTATTTAAGAATCTCTCTGATAAAGTATTCTGGGATTCTGAAGCAAACCTGAGAAAGATGTACAAAAAATATTATCTCCACATTGAAGATGAAGATACAGCTTCTAAGAGGTTGCTAAGAGTGACACAGTTAGTGGTGAAAGTGAATATCCTGAGTGTTACCCAGTGCTTTTTGGGTGAAAGTTTTAAAAATTATTTAAAATTTAAAATGACTTATGTGTGTGTTTTCCTAGGAGAGACTAATGGCCAGGTGTGATTAGGGTGAAATAGGTTGGTGATGTGGACATCTGTTGGAGCATTTATCTCTTCATATTTCACCCCAGTTTTCTGCGGAGGAGCCACCTTTTTCCCTTAATCCCTCTGGTTGAGGTGATTCCCTGAATTTGGAGCGCAAGAGGACCATGAGGGAGAGTCAGCAATGGGAATACAGCCCTATCACAGCCAATTGGACACAGTCTTAGGGCTTTGATTGGGATTTGGGGGGAGCAGTTAACATTTGTCTGCCAGCTATGTGTGGAGAAAGTCTGTCTGAGCACTTGGCCAACCCAGAGAAAGAACTGAGAGAGGCAGGATGAATCCTGATGACATGGAGCCAAACCCAAAGCTAGTTCTACATCTGTTTTTTTCAGTTACATGATCCAACAAATTTCTTTCTTTCTTTTCTTTTTCTTTTTTTTTTTTTTTGCTTCAGCTGGTTTCATATGAGTCTCTTGTCATTTATAAGCAAGAGAGTGCTAACTGATACAGCAACTTTGATTAACTACTCCCGTTCAAAGCCTGTCTGAAGTTGTTGTAACCCCCTGGAGTGTGTAGTGACCCTGCAAGATGATTAACATGGAAAAGTATATGGCTTGGTTGTATCATGGTCTGATTATTTAACAGTGTTATTATCAGCAAGATCTAATACAGGCAGAAGTCCTAGCAGAGAACAATGACTAAATTCATTAACCATGGCTTTGTTTACCCTCTCATTGTTTAATCAAACAGACACTAATTTGTTTCTTGGGATACCTGTCCCTAGAAAAGCCTGCAGTGTGCACCTATCAATGACAGAGAATTTGATATCTACAACTATGTCTGGATTTAATAAATACTGTATTTCACACCAGGATCAGCAGGGATCCAGGCTCCATAAGCAATTTTCTGTGTGGATATTTGTAATAAAACACAGAGGATGAGAAAAGTTATGCAGTGTTCGACCTTCAGAGTAGAAAGTTAAAGATATCCTTAATTCACAATTAGATAATTCTTTTTATTTGATCTTGCCATCAGACAGGCATGCTTTTATCTCAGATATCTACAGAGGAACTTCATCCATCTCAGGGAGAGAACATGCAGGGCTGACACTTAGGTTTCATCTCCAGTGACAAATCGAATTGATTGGTAGTTTCTGCCTAGAGGGCTGTGCTAAGAAGAGTTTGGGGGTGTTGTGGGAGAGGGTTCCATAATCAGCGATGGTTGCCCCAGGCAAGAGGTAGACAAGAGGTAACACCAAGGAGACACTGAGACATATGGAAAATCTAGAATATCTGGTGGTTTGAAACAAAATGCAGATTAGCCAGCTAAGCTCAAGCTAACTGCAATAGAATTCAATTATAAACAGTGGCAAAAGGATATTTTTGTCATAAAATAACAAGTTAACCATACCTTCTCAAAAGCAGTAACCCTGAGCCTAGAGAGAAAATGTGTTTATATGCCAGTTTAATATCACTATGGACTCAAGGAGATGAGGCTTGCAGTCTTGTGTCACAGTTTGCAAAAGTGCAACCCAACCTAGCCAAGCATAAAAGAGAACATCAACTAAGAACTGACTTACAGGGCTGGGTTTCTAGCCAAACTTCAGCCCTTCCTACCTGTGTGTTCTTAAGCAAATCATTCTACCTCTCTGATCCTCAGTTTCTTCATTCATGATAGTGGAGACAACATGTGACTCATGGCTTTTTGGGGAAGTTTTTAAAATTAACTGTTAAAATTAAATAGTATTTGTGAAGCTCTTAGCAAACTTTCTGGCACATTATAAGCATGAAACAAGTGGCAAAAAATAACAGCAGTGCTAGTGATATCATTTTGTCTAACCCCATCAGTGATGGTGGCATGGTTAGAATTTGTCAGCATGGGACACTCATGGTGTAGAAGTAGCATATACAATTGGGGTATAGGGAAGGTTTCACCATTCAAAAAATAAACATACAAACAAAAGCTCTCTGCCTGTGTCATCCACTTTGTTTTAATGACATCTAATTAGAGGTGGTAGGAAATCATGGTTAAGTGCATTGAACCGTGAGCTCAACTGTATGATTTTAATTTCAGTTTGATACTAATTCTTTTCTCATTGGGGATGACAATCATAGCATCTACCTTTTGAGATTTTTGAGAAGATTAAAGATTACATGAGTTAGTATGTGGAAAGTAGTTGGAGACATGTCTGACCCAAAGTAAGTGTTCAATAAATGCTGTAATCAATAATTATATAATTCCTATTCAGAGGTATAACACCTCTAAGCATGCCTCCCATTGACTGAGGTTTACTGCATGTCAGGCTTCATGCTAAATGCTTATCTCATTTAATCATTACAGCGACCCTATTGGGATAAATGTTACTTCCTAAGGAGACTATATGTTCCCAAGGGCAATGGTGTATTCACTGCTATAGACTCAATGTCTGACTCAGAAAAGGTGCTCAATAAATGAGTTCTGGGTAAATTATTGGATCCCCATTTGCCAAATGAGGACACTGAGACTTGGAGGGGTTAGTGGTAAGTGTATAATGTTCCTGATAAGGCTTACTGTGTGTCTTCCTGGGATGTGGTGGTGCCAGGTTTAGCCCCAAATCTGTTTGACTCCAAAGTCTGTTTCTCATATCCACTGTGCTCACTGACTTGAAAATAATTAGTGTTTATTCACACCTCAGGAAAAAAATGATGTCACCCAAATGGAAGACCATCTTACTGGGAGCAAGCTGTGGGACAAATGTGAGCTCATCTTTCCCATCCCCCACCCCCAATAACCATGTTTATCTAGATGGTATTAACTTCAAAACTATACATCAACAGGGCAAGGCTTTGTACCGAAAATAAATCACTGGATGGAACAGATTTGCAAGCTGAGTGAGAGGGATTTCTTGTTCTTTAGCCTTGGAGGTATTTATGAATGGACATGAGGTAGGCTATCAGGGAATGAGCTGTAGTGTAGGAATCCCCAGACATTTAGCACAAACAGGTATTGCCATCTGATCATGCAAGGTCAGAGCTGAACAGAAGACTGGAGAGATGGTTCGATCCAACCACCTAATTAATAGACTATATTAATTTTCCATTGCTGTGCATCAAATTCCCACAAGTTTAGTGTCTTAAGAAACACATATTTATTGCCTTACAGTTTCTGTAGGTCAGAATTCCAGGCGAGGGGTGACTTGATTCTTCACTCAGGGTCTCAGCAGATTGAAACCAAGGGATCAGCTGAGGCTGTGATTGTCATGTGGAACTTAGTGTCCTCTTCTGAGCTCAGAGGTATAGGCAGAACCCATTTTCCTGTGGTACTAAGGTTCCTGTTTTCCTGCTAGCTGTCAATCAGGGACTACTTTTAGCTCCTAGAGACCACCCTTGTTCTTTGCTATATAACGTAATCACAGGAGTGCTAGTGCATCATATTCACGGGTTATATTCCCTCTTAAAGGAGGGGGGATTATACAAGGGCAAGGGTCACTGGGGATCAACAATAGAATTCTGCCTACCAAATAAGTTGAGAACACATGGGCCAGAGGACAAATAGACTTGATTTGTCTGGGGAACAGAGCTTAACTAGTGACAGAACTGGATTAATGGCCATTCACTTGGCTCCAAGTTCATCTCTCTACTTCTGCTCTCTGTAAATCAAATGCTTCAAAGTTGTGTATCTAAAAGTTAATCATCCTGATTTATAATGCTATATTATTCAGGATACATTTAGTAGCAAGTGGCAAAACCCAAATGAAACTGGCTTAAATAGAAAGGAAAGTTATTGGCTCATAGGATGAAATATCTGTCTGTGACTTAAGGCACCTCTGGATCTATTTTGTGGGTAAGCGTTCCTCCATGTTGCCCTCAGTCTCAGTCAGGCCTCCTCATTGCGGTGGCAAAGGTAATCGCCAGAACTGCAGGCTTCGATCCTGCCAGCTAAGTAGCTCCACTATTATTATTTTGGTTTTAGGAGTACTTTTTAATAATGGTTGCAGTAAATGTTCTGGGGCTGACTCTGTACCAATCTGTGTCAATACTCATCTCTCATCCAATCACAGTGACCATTGGGATAGAACACCCTGATTGGCCAGCCTTGGTTATATGCCCTAGAGCTGGGGGGTAGAATCAGCACCTGAAGGACCAAAAGAACTGAGAAATTTAGAAGGCTGGTTTCCCAAAGGAAAATAAAGATCCTTTAGCTGAAGAGGAAAATGGATGCCAGCCAGTCAAATGCTACCAATAGCCTATGTAGGGCTCCCCCTAGTGGAATGTGGCAGAGAGTGAGAGCTGGGGTAGGGTAGGCCTATTAGAGGGATGTGAGAACAGAGGAGAGAAGGAATAGATTGTTCTATCATTAAACCACCAAAACCATATTTAACAGAAAAATAGAGAACCGTCTTGATGAGTTTGAATACCTGGGTTCAAGTTGTGGGTCCATTATTATAAAGTATTATCTTTATGCAAGTCATACTAAATCCTTGAGCCTACTTTCTTTTCTGTAAAGTGGGGCTACCTGCTGTGCCTACCTCATCTTTCAGTCACTGCCAAAAATAAGGTTTCAAAAAAACAAAGCAAAACAAGGGAGAGACTATCTGCGATTTCAAAAGGCTTACGTATGCTGAATTATTAATTCAAAAAGAATATTGAAATTTACAATAATGTTATCCCTTGAGCCTGAGCCAGCAGGATAGTATGTTCCTGAATACCTTTCTAAAACCCTTTTTAGAAGTCATATTCCACCAGGGTAATGGCCTGGGCAAGCTCAGACCTAAGGCAGCTGAAACTTTGGCAACACGAAAGAAACAGGGAGGAGAGAGAGTGAAAGCTGAGCATGTTTAGCAAAACAAATCTGCATGTGCTCATGTCCGAAGACATCCACTCTCGTGGCTGGGGGAGCCAGTTGGTAGACCGGGAAGGGTGCATATCCTGGTCAAGGTGTTCGTAGGTGATGACATGGCTCCAGAATTTCAGCGTGTTTGCTAAAAGAACGCAGCCATAGCTGAAGATACTGAGAGCGTGATTCACATACGTAAATAAGCTTCATAAAAGGCAGAAAGTGAAGAGTATCAATAGACTTAAAGATTGAAGGGCTTAGGAAGAACTCCTGTTTATTCAATAAATATATACGACTCCTCCCATGCAAAGGGCTAGGTAGCATGGTGACTATGAGCTTGGCTTCTGTAGCAAGGTGACTGGGTTTGAATCCTGGTTCTGGGTAGGTGACACTGGGCAATTTGTTTAACCTCCTCCGTTTTCCTCATCATAAAATGAGAGTTATGGTCATAATAACAGTACTGATGTCACAGGACTGTATGAAGGATTAAATGAAATATTATTTGTGAAGCACAGAGAATAGTTCCTAGGACATAGGGCATGGTTAATACATACCCACCATTCTTGTATGTACCAAGATCTCATCACAAAGGTATCTTTTGTGCCTTTGAGTTTTAGTTCTAGCTCAAGAAATATACATTAAACAATAATATCACCAATAATTGTTTAATTACAATGATGATACATGTTATGAAGGAGACATTAAGGGTTGTGAGGGAATTGATATCAGGAGACCTATCTTGGTCTGGAGGTCAGAGAAGTGACATCTACCCTGATACCTACAGGGTGAGCAGGACTTGGCTAGTAATGGGAGGTGGCTTCTGACAGAGGGAACAGCTAGCACAAAGACCTAGGGGCATAAAGGAACTTTGTGAACTCTAGTAATTGGAAGGGGGTCAGTGTGGTTGTAGTGGAGGAGGAGACGTGATATTAGGGAGGAAGATCATGTGCATCCTTGCACGCTTCATGTTCAAGTATTTTATCCAGACTGAAGTCATGCAGGATATGACATGTGAACTGAATATTTAAGGAGAGGTCAGATTTGGTTATGCAGAAGTGAAGGGTTGCTGGGAGAAAAAGACATGGCAGTGGAGGGCCCAGTCTGATTAAGGGCACAGAGAGAGGGACACTGGGAACCAGGAGCCAGTGAGCATTAATTTTTGCTAACAGAGAAGGTACAGAGGTAATAATTAGATATAAATAAGATAGTAAAGAACACAGAGGCCAGATGATGGAGGGCACTGAATTCTGGGCAGAAAGGTTCTGATTTTGATATTTTGGTATATAAGTAACATCCTCCAGGTTCTGGATGAATAGAATGGTGGATAAGAGTTGTGTTTTGACCATATTGTCCCAGGAGGTTTGGGAAAAAGTAAGGATGGAGAGGGAAGTGGGGGGGGGTGGGGAGAGAGAGAGAGAGAGGAGAGAGAGAGAGAGAGAGAGAGAGAGAGAGAGAGAGGGAGGGAGGAGAGGGAGAGGGAGAGGGAGAATGAGAATGAATTTTAATTTTATTCAATTAGGAGATGCTCATAAAAACCTAGATGGAAGGCTTGAACGTTGCTCATACAAAGTAATCACTCAGTAAATATTAGTTCTTATTAATTCAACTGCTTTTAAAACAAAATAAAAATAACTCGATAGGTGCCACATGTTATACCTCATACAGAGGCAAATATTTCCTCCTCTTAGCTCTTGTAGCATCTCCTGTAGATCTTGCACATGCCACTAATTTCTATGGTGCATTGTGATTGTTTAGGGATAAGTTTGACTTGGCAATGGATTTCAGACTCCTAGAAGACAGAGACCAGGGAAGATATTTATTTCTGAATCCTTCACATCACCTCACATTCAGTAGGCACTTAACAAAGGTAGACTTTCCCTGCCTTTGTTCAGTCTGTTCTGAACCCAAAGCACCCCAGATTAAGGGATTTTAACTCCTTTGAGATTTGACAGAGTAGTAAACTTAAACTTTTGATGCAGTAGCAGGTGGCTCAGAGTCCTGCACAAATAGGGCCAAAACTTATCTTTATTTAAGAAGAGGAAAGTAAAACTTCCAGTTCAACCCTGAACATTTATCTATATTTCTTGTTTATTTCTAGAAAAAAAAAAAGGCTGTTTACCTTTTGTTTTGTTTTCTCTGTTGGCTTTCCTTTTACAATTTTTTAACCTCAAATCTAAATGAAGCAATCTACAAAATCTAAGGTCAGGCTGAAGACCGTAAAAGTCATCTACTCTATATGTCCTGAATCTGGGGTCCAGGTGTAGACCTCCGTGAATGAGACTGGCAAAGAGGGATTCAATGAAATTCCATGCAAAATGTTGTGGCCATTTTAAAAACGTATTTTTCACAAGAGAGAGGGTCCATAGAAATTGTGAGGTTCTCAAAGGAGTCCATGACTCTAAAAATATAATCCAGTGCTTATCAAACCATCATGTTTTGAAG
Source organism: Orcinus orca (assembly GCF_937001465.1). NCBI lineage: Eukaryota > Metazoa > Chordata > Mammalia > Artiodactyla > Delphinidae > Orcinus > Orcinus orca. Next base: position 105,832,095 of record NC_064564.1, on the reverse strand, counting down.
ACTAAAAAGGAGCCATCCCATTGTCTCACTAAATGTCCTTGGAAAAAGGTCCCATTCTAATATCACCCAAAATCTATAGACAGGAAGTTCTTTCCTAAGTCTATCCTAATCCTTTGGCACCTCCCTCCCCATGCAATCCCTTGGTAAATTCAGTGGAAATAGCAAACAGCTGCTCACCAACACCCACCCCAAAGAAAGAACAAGACATTTCTCACATATCTCAAGCTGCCTTAAATGTTCTTTCTTTGGCAAAGAAGAAAAAAAAAAGAAATATATTTTTGGCCTCTAAACCTTTTCCCACCCGTGTGCATTTCTGCAGAAATGTTATCCATATGGTTCCGATTGCTTCCTCCATAAGTCATTAGGAATGCTTTGCACTGAGAACTTTTCTGATGACCGAAGAGTCTTTGGAGACTTTAAAAATGGCCCTTTTAGCCTTTCTTCATAGAAACAAGGAAGCTAAACAGAGTCAAATGCAAATGAACTAAGACCTGGAAAGGTTGAAGTTTTATTCAAAATTCAGAAACCATGAGACTTAAATATATCCATGCAAAGCCTACACCTCCTCCTCCAGGGACAAGAGCTGATAAATACTCCACTGGCACAGAGGATGCCATGGTCTCAGCCATTTAAGTTGATATTTAGGGTTGGATGCAGTGACCCCATTAAATCCTAAGCTCTTTCAATCACCCTGAAGCTTTCCCATTATTCCCAGGGGACACAGTAAAGATTTTAGAGTTAGATTTGGGTGTGGAATTCTTGACTCCATCACCTACTAGCTGTACCTTGTCATGCTATTACCTATCTCATACCTCATAGCATTTTTAAAATTATAAAAGATAATATAGGGAAGCCCCAAATGAAATGCCTGATGCATAGTAAAAGTTCAAAAATTCTCTCTCTCCTTTTTCTCTTTTTCTCTGTTTAGTAAATAATCGGTACTTGGAAGGGTTCCGTGTTTCCTGGGGGAAATGCTGACTGTGTGAGGTGTAGGAGAAGAAGATAGGAAAATGTTCCATAGTGTTAAGTCCCCTCTTTCTAAGTTATCTGGACCACAGCCATCTTGGGAGACTGATTAAGAGAGAAAAGCTAAGAGGAATCAGTCTGTACCTTGGTCGTCCTCTGAAGCTGCCTAACTAGATGTTTCAGACTGATTTCAGAACTTAATTCCCAGCAGGCCTGCTGTAGCCTAAAATCACTCAAGGAGGGATATTTGAGCTGGGAGATGATGGAGAAGCAGAGAGAAAGAGAGGGAAAAAATAAAGGAAGAGATGGAGTAGAAAGAGACAGAGAAGAAAAAAAAAAAAAAGGCAGAAGAGAGGAAAGAAGAAAGGAAGGGGGCTTCCCTGGTGGCGCAGTGGTTGAGAGTCCGCCTGCCGATGCAGGGGACACGGGTTCGTGCCCCGGTCTGGGAAGATCCCACATGCCGCGGAGCGGCTGGGCCCGTGAGCCATGGCCGCTGAGCCTGCGCGTCCGGAGCCTGTGCTCCACAACGGGAGAGGCCGCAACAGTGAGAGGCCCGCGAAAAAAAAAAAAAAGGAAATAGCAAGAGGAGATAGCGACCTGGGGCTGCATACTGAGATGGATGGGAGAAGCAGTGTGTGTGGTGAGTGTATTTTTTTGTGGTTGGAATCAAAGGCTGAAATGTCTCAGGAATCATGGGCCAGGATCTGAACCTGAGCGGGGGAAGACGAGGGAAGGAGAAAATTGTCCAAGCAAAAAGGGAGGTGTTTCAAGCAGGCAGAGAGAGAAAAACCCTCCTTGGTCAGTGGCTGGAGAGCTGTCCGTGGTGCTGACTGCCCGTCATTTGCAGCAGACAGTAGGAGAGAGGAACTTTGAACTGGCTACTGCGTCTCTCTTCCCCGCCTCCTCTCCTCAGTCCTGCACTTCTCAGACCCAGGCTTGTTCTCTTTTCATCTCTTGTCCCTTTCCTCCTTGCCAGTTAAATATTTTTTTCCTCAAGTTCTCAATTCCTCACTCAAGAATTTCTTTTCCATTCGAGCGCGCTTTTGTCTGGGGAGGTGCCCGTGTGGGTCCGTTTCAAGGCTCCTCTTCCTCTAATTAATTCACTAGCCCCTAGATCCTTTTAGGTCTAAGTATCACATCTCTCTCCTATCACCCTTCGGGTAATAATAACATTAGTAACAATAGCAACTGTAATTAAAGATAACATGCTTTGAGCACGCAGTAGGTGCCGGGGAGTATTTCAAATGATCTTACATACATTAACTCATTTAAATATTACACCAACCATGTTAGATAGGTAGTTATATTATCCTGTTATACAGATGAGGAATTAGAGCTTAAGAGGTAAGTGAATTGACCAAGATCACATACCTACAGGATTCTTACTCATCTAGGGCCTGCACTTTTACTGAATCTGGGTTCCTTTAAATTTCTCATCACTTTTTCCTTATTGCTCCCTGCCCCTTCATCTGGTACCTTCGCCAATGCCTACACTTGCCTAAGCTTCCAGGGACTAGGAACCCTCATTGCTGATTTGGTTTAAATTAAAAAAGGAAGCAAAGTAAGCAAAAATACAGAATATGCGCTGTGTGAGAATTCAGAATGTGTTCTGGCCTTCTTTTCTGCTTTAGGCAGAGGCCCCGTGCCAGCAACCCCAGCCTGCATTTCAGGCTAAATTGGGAGTCTTTGGTTCTCTGTATTAATGCCTTAGCCCCCGTACCCTCGCCCCTTTCCTGCCTCTGGTGGTATTGAGAGAACTTTGTGTCCCCTCAGCGTCTCACTCCTACATCCTGCCCACGTAGAGAGAAGCACTTGCTTAATTCTGGGAGGTTACGTGGGCTCATGCCTACATATACAGAGAAACAAACAGTCTGAAGTACTCATAGAGAGCCACGCAGATACAAACGGACCCACACGGGCACCTCCCCAGACAAAACCGCACTCGAATAATTACGCACAGACCCACAAGCACCCGCATACCTAGAAACAGATACCCGCGACGCACACAGCTACAGAAACGCTTAAGAGCATCACGATGCGGGGGTCTGCGCATACCCACCACACACAGTCCCTTTGGGTGCTCAGACTCGGAGAGACGCCACCCTATCCCCAGACCCACGAGACTCCCCAGTGGCTCAGCCTCAGCCCACCCAGGCCGCCCCTCCCTCCGAGGAGGCCTCCCTTCTCTCGTCCTCTCTCTTCTCCTCCTCCTCCGCCTAAAGATGTACAAAACACTCCTCAGAATAAACCCCGGCTCCTGGCTCCTCCCTGCCCGCCCCTAGGCAGCCGCTCCCCCATTCATCTTCGCCGGTCGCCGGGTAAGTCCCTCCCCCCGCGTAGCCCGGCCTCTGCTGCTCCCCGCCCGGAGACCGCGGCGCACTTGGACTTCCCTCTTCATTCGCTAGTCGCCTCGCTCCCGGGCCCCAGGGCTGCGAACTGAGCTGGCGCGGAGTGGGGGGAGGAGGAAAGCGCAGGCGAGAGAGGGCGAGAGCGAGGGAGCCAGAGCCGGAGAGCCGGGAGACAGAGGCAGCAGGGACCGCCTTCCGGAGCCGGGATTCATGCCTGTCCTCGGGACCAGCGAAGGGGACTTTACGGCTGAGTATGAGCCAGGCTGCTAGGAGCCAGGTACCCCTACGCCTGCAGTCCCCGCGCCGTTCCCGGTATGCGAGCTGGACGCAGGGCTCTCCCAAGTTCCCTCCGAGCCGAATAAAAAGCGTCCGCGCGCAGCTCTCCGCCAAAGACGGACGTTGACTCCAGGTAAGGCGGCGCCGGGCGCCGCGCAGGCAGCCCCGCTGCCCTTGGAGACCGCCCGGGACCGCATTCGGGGCGCTCCCGCCCGCCCGGCCCCTCCCCCTCCCGGCCCCCTTCCGCGCTTCCCTCGGCCACCCCGACGCCTGCAAGTCCTCTCAGCTTTCCTGGGGGGGGGGTGTCTCTGTATTCTGGGGCGCAGAGGGTTAAATGCGGGTCTTAGGAAGTGGCGTGTGTGCTCCCCGCGCGCTCCCGACGTGTGTACCATGGTGAGAACTTGATATGGTGCTAGTGTGTGTCTGCGTGTGCGGCGTCGTTTGCGTTCGATGCGTGTGTTTGTGATGGATGTGTGTGTGTGTGTATGTATGTATAGGGGAGGGGGTGAAAAGAGGTCCTCTAACCTACTTAAGGCACGATGTGTGTGTGTGCATGCTTGTACGTGTATGTTTGTCTGCGCTCGTGTGTCTTTTTAATTAGGTCTCTCCAGCGTACAGGGAATGGGATCCTTACTATAGGATCACGTAGCCATCGGGAAACCCGCTGTGGATTCCCCTTGGGGCTCTGGGCTTGGGATTTGGGGAGGATTCCGGGGATCGGGATGGTACCTTATTTAGCCCAATATTGGTACCTTTGAAGGAAGATTTCTCCAAAGGATGGAGATCTGCTACACTTGGACTCACCGTTCAATGTGAAAGAGAAATGGCCAAACCCTGAGGCAATGAGAGGCTGTCACTTTAAATTCCACACTGGGCAGATTCCAGGATTCTGATGGGAATTTGGAGTCACTGGGAGAAGTCGCAGCTGGACTCATCTGGGGCAAGTCTGGGATAGAGTCTACCCTGCCTCTCTGTTTGTAATCACAACAGCATTACAGCACCTCCTGCTTCTGTGCTCTGGGGGAGGATCTGGGCAAGTCTGTATGGATCCCCCTCCAGGGAAAGGAGAAAGGGTCCTCAGGGACTTGCTCATCCATCATAGCTACATAGAATCGCAGAGGAAATTTCATCTGGGGGCAGCTCTGAGAAATATGGTAGGAGATGGATGGGGTACTTCCCTAAGACAGATCCCTCTTTCCCTTCCCCATTGGGGAGACCCAAGGGAATCTTTTCCTGTACTATGCCTCCTCGTGGCTCCACTGGGCTTAGGAGGATCCTGGGAGAAGGCAGAGAGGCTGTGTGTGTGTGTGTGTGTGTGTGTGTGTGCGCGCGCGCGCGCGCGCTTCAATACTGAAGGAGACCTACAATTTGGGAACTGGTTGTGGGTGGAGAACTCATGGCGGAGTGTGGCAGTAATTGACTTAAACTGCTGTTGATCTGCACCTCACATCTCTTGCTTGGCTCCAACATACTGCCAAGGGCACACAGGGCTGGTGGGAAGAATCTCAGTAAGGAAGACAGTTCGGGCCAAGCCCCCCTTTCCTCTTTCCTCCACCTTCTAGGAGGCTGTCTAGGTAAGTCCTTTGGCCTCCCGGGCTAGGTCCTGCTAGGCTTGGACTCTGGGACCAGCCATTGATTTGATTCCCGGATGTGTCTTAAAGGCTTGCCCTACTCAGCAAAAATGCTGAGTTTTACTGCTGTTAGCATGGCTTCCAGACTCGGCAGCTGTTACTTTCCCGAGGTAAGAGGCAGCCGTTCTGCTGTTAGGCAATGAGACGCTGGAGGACAAGGGCTGAGATGCTGGGACCACAGCCTCTTGTCTACCTAGGCAGGAAGGGGCCAGTGGAATGGTCTTCTAGGGGAAAAAAGTAGAAATATACTTGTCTTAAAAACCTGTATGTATATATTTATCTTCTGGGGAGAGATAAAAGCAAACGTGTTCGCGGGAACCTGCCCTGGCGGGTGGGTGACTGTGCTACCTGCAGGCACTTGCAGACACACCGTTCTCTGGCCAGAGGCTGACACCTCAGGCTGAAGCTTCACGTGGCCACAAGGAATCTGCTTTGGGAAACTCATGTCAGAGCAGAGGTCCCCACTTCACTTTAGGTGGGGTGTGTGAAGGCAAAGGAGGAGACCCCATGTTAGGAACTGCTCTCATTTTCTCTCTTTTTTAATACATAGACAATAGAAGCTGGACGGAATATTGAAGAGCAGAAGGGCAGGAGTCTGTAGCCAGAGAGGCCATGAGAAGTCCCCAACATTCTCTAGCGAGTTGGTGGGATGCCCAGGGCTAGAACCTATGATGCCTGACAGCCAGATCAATGTCTTTTCCTCTTGGCCACACTGCCCAGGGACTATATATTGCTCTCCACCCGTACCCTGCCACCATGTTCCCATCCAGGATAATCGATTATCTTCCCTCATCAAACTTCTCATTTCAGAGATGCATTTCAGAGCTGTTCATCTGGAAACATGACCTGGAGAGAAAGGGTCCAACACTTTAATCACACTCCCGGTTAGACAGACAGAAACAGATAGACAGACACACACATGCACAGAACATACATTCCTTCTGTAATGCCTTCAGAGAATGACACACAGCTAGGGACCTAGTGCTGCCCATGCCTAGTAGACAGAAGCCAGCAGAGCATCTGGACTGTACCTGAGCTCTTTATTAAGAAATGCTTTGCTTTCCCCGGAGCCAAGTGTCCACCCATCTAGCAATGCAAATACTTCAGGCAAATTCATTTCTTTACATCAATGAGTCTCGTACCCCTATACAATCATACACATTGCTGTCACAGGAGCATGCACAAGCACACATACATACATGGCACTCACATGGACACACGCAGATTTAGAAATCTTTTCTACTTGGTATACTTCCCAGAAGAGAATTGCAACCTCTGCACCAAATTGCTTTCCCCTATATAAAAGCATCACCCACACGAAGACTGGGACTCATAGTCCCATGGAACGGGAAGTATAAAGCCCTGTGAAAGATGGGCTCTTAGGAAGTTTAGAATCATGTGCAAGCAAAAGTGTGCTCCCGGACTCCTAGCTGCTCTTTTTGGGGTGCAGGTGAGCATGGAGAAAAAACACATGGGTATTTCAGGCCCATCCGCAATAGAGCCTTTCCACACAGGCTTTTCCGGGGCTGGATGGCACTTTAGCTCCCAGAAGGGGGAGCTGTGACTCCATTTCAATCAAGAAGAAACAGATCAGAGATTCCAAATCAGCTGTTGAGCCCCTGTTGAGTTTAGACAGCCCAGCTCAGACTGCAATGAATATATTTGAAATTGTACAGGTGGGGACCTTAAAAACACTCTCCCCTGGTCAGTCCAAATAAGACATCTCCTTCTTAGTGCTTACAAGAGTTTATGCTTTTGACCAAAAAGTCCTCTGTTTCTCTGGAAAGGTCTTTGCCCAAGGGACCTTCAGTTGTGGGAAGAGAAAATTTCTGATTTGCATCCTCTAGCTTATCCCCTCCCGATTCCTTAGATGAAATCACCAGTACCTATCACCTGACCAGGCCACTAGGGTTAGCCATATCCTACTTATCTTCTCTACCTGCGTCCACCCTGCTAAAATCGAAAGATTAACAAACTGGCCACTGAACTCCCAGTAATCATATTAAAGACAAGATGGGGGTCATGTGAAGAGGACGAATCTTCAAATGTCATTCTCCAAATAATTCCCCTCATTGTTTTCCATTCTAACCCCTTCTGCAAGGAGTACCTCTATCTTTCTCTTCTCCATTTCACAATGTCAGCCTCACATTTTTAATATCTTACCTGTGTTTCAGCATCCAGCTCAAATGACCCTTCCAAGAAGTCTTCCCCAAATCTTATCTTGTAATTAATCTCTTTCTACGCTGTTCTTTCATATAATTTTGTCTGAAACTCTGTTTTAGCTTGTGTCTCTCTTTGCCCTGTTTCATACCTCTGTGGACCTGTGTCTCACTTGCCCTCTTCAATGTGGTCTAAGATCTTAGGAGCATCTTTTTATCCCCAGGGACTGACACAGGGTAGTTGCTCTAGAAATGTTTGCTGTTACATTTGAAGCCCAGTTTGATCAACAGCTGTAATTTCTCTCTCTCTTTCCCTCTTTCTCTTTCTGATAATTGTTTCATATTCACTCAAAGCAATTCAATCATGGCTTCAAAATTATACCACCTGTACCAATAATGTAGGGATACCAATGATGATACAGACAAGTAAACTTCTCTCCTACTTGGAAGTGAAAGTTTCCCTGCTGTGTTCCTGGGTCTTTAGTTTTGTTCTCATTTAATCTTCCTTCTCACCCAGTGAGGCAGACACAGCCCCTTTTAGTGAAGAGGAGAGTGAAATGCAGGATGTATAGGTCCCTTGCCCAAGAGGAGAGTGAAACTCAGTATGGCTAGGTCCCTTCACGTAACCAACAGAGCTAGAATTTGAACCTAAGTCCTCCTTGCTTCAGCGTCTCTGCCTTTTCCAGTGTACCTCTGAGTTAATGGTAACTGTTGTGGGTGGCCAAGAGGATTGGGTTGCTCAGTAGTTGCTAGGAACAGTTGGGGGCATATTATTAACTCTTTGAAATTGATGTTTCATGACATTCATCAAAGAATCTCAGTGTTTTAAGGTTCCACTATAACCAAACCTTTCTCCTTATTCAAGAACCAAGAGTCCTTTTTGTAATATCCATAACACATGGCCACGCAGTCTTATTTTTAGTACTTTTAGCAACAGTGAACTCTTTGCCACACAAAGCAGCCTGTGTTGTCTAGGGAGAGCTTTGCTGGAATGTTTTCTCACCTTGACACTAAGTCTGCCTTCCATCCATAAGTCTCTAAAATCATATAACACAAGTATAATTCTCTTCCAGTCTTATAACCACAGATATTCTCTTTCAGACTAGATGGGCCTATTTTCACAGCCCTTTCTCCTGTAACATCCATTCAGGCCCCTCACCAAACTGTATGTTGTCCTGTGGGCATCATCTAGTTTATCTTACTTATGGGGTAAGCCACAAAAGGGAGAGGTGAAGTTGAGTGAGGATTAAAAGGAACGTTCATTCATTTAATGATTCAGCAAATATTTATTGGCTGCCTACTATTTTTCAAGCATTGCTATAGACCAGTTCTGTCAAATAGAACTTTCTGTGATGCTGGATATGCTCCCCGTGCTGTCCAGTATGGTAGCCACGAAGCACATGTGATTGCTGGGCGCCTGAAACATGGCTAGTGTTACTTTGGGTTTTTTATCTTATTTAATTTTTATTCATTTTATTTTAATTTACGTAGCTGTATGTAGACAGTGGCTACTTACTGAACAGCACAGATCTAGACATCAGAACTGTAGCATGAACATGGTCCTGTTCTCATGGAGCTCATAATCTAGTGGGGAGAGATTACTGATAAATGAGTAAAGACATAGGCAAGCAAAACAATTGCATGTAATAGTAAATGTCATGCAAATAAAAATTGGGGGTAATAGGCTAGAAAAAAATGTAGGTCACAGAACTTTAGATAGGGTCGTCAGAAAAAGAATTCTCGGAGGGAGTGATATTAGAACTGAGATTTAAATGAAAAGGAACCAACCTTGTGATTATGTGGGGAAAGAATATCATATCAGAGGCAGAGAGAAGAACAGTGATGATGTCACTAGGCAGGGTCAAGCTTAGGAAATCTAAGGGATAGTGTGACTGAAGCTTTTGCATGAGAAAGGGAATGTCATAAAATGAAAATAAGGTAGGGAGAGGCCAGATCACAAAGGTCTTGTACAAGGTGAAGGATGAGAAGTCTAGACATCTCCCCTTTGCAGTCTCCCTGTCTAGGAAGTAGGTAGTCTGAGGACTGAGCTGAGGAGAGCTTGGAGATTGACACAAGCTCATCATTACGTGTTCTCTCTGGGTTTTCTTCGTGTCCATTTTTAATCAGTCATTTCAGTGAATTCCTCTACTCTTAATTTCTAGTCCTGCTCTGAGTGCTACACACTCTGGAAATACCCAAATCTAAAGGGTGGGGGAGGACCTGGAGAGGGGGGAATGGCTAGAAAAGGAGAAGAGGAATGAACACCTGGGGAGAAGTAATTGAAATGAAGTCTGATGGAAAAGGAGGAAAGCTGGAATCAGTTTGTATCAGCAAATATTTATTGCATCTCTTGTCTGGGAAAGGCCTTAGACAAAATGGCTTGGGGGTATGGCGATGAATGGTGCCAAGGACTAGAGGAGGTCTGCAAATCCATAAATAATTAGCATTCATGGAGATTGATCATTGCCATTTCAGAAGTTCTGTGAGAGTTTGGGGAAGGGTAAGATTAAAAGAAGACACAGAGATGGTGATGGTAGAGGAAGGAGATGGATGGCTATGATTATAAAGTGTTGGAGATCAGAGATGACATCTGTTCATGTTATATCTTCATTAATTCCAAGTGTACGAAGAGCACAGAGACTCAGGGCACCTGATTTTAGTCCTGGCTCCTACCACCATATATGTGGACCACCTTGAGAACATATCTGCCCTTCTCTGGGCTTGCCTTCTCCCAATGAAGAAGGACCACACGGTGGCCTGCCTTACTGAAGGGATTTGCCCAGCTCTGCGGAAATGGTGCATGACGAAATTCTTGTAAAAGCAGAGAGAGACTCACATGCGATAGCCACACTTCATCATAAGGTTTAGATGTCTTCTCAAAAAAGCAAATCAAAAAGAAGTCATACCTCAGGGCACAGATTGTGACTCAACACAGTGTTGCTGAGTGGGATAGAGGTGGCTTTCTTGTAACTCTTAATATCAAAGGGATTACGTGTTAGCAGGAAACCCACTGTCCTCCTGGAACATGGTAGCCTAGAAAGGCTGCCTAGAAATCTATAGACAGTCCTTGCTACTGAGGGGGTGGAGAAGACAATTAAGAAGATAAGGAGGCTGAGGAAATGTGAAATTAATTTCCTTTTCCCATATGAGGGTGAGGGGCATCTTTATCTCTCAAAGGAACTGTCTTTTGGAGATTGCAGGTGGCCTTAAGGCAAATAGACTGAAAGAGACAGGGTGTGGGAAAGTTAAGAGTGGTAAATTACCAGGCCTGTCCGCTATCCCTTGTTGGACACACATAGGAAAGAAAGCCTGGGGTGGACACAAAATACATCATTCTGAACAAATCTTGTTCTCAGTTTGTGATTATCACACAGGGTGCAGAGCTGCATACAACAATGTCAGGGCCATCTTGGGAACAGCTAAGAGACTGTTTTCCCCCCAAGTGTGAGGAGGTAGATGCATAAGGCAATTAACAAAAGCAAGATGCCATGGTTTTTGTGTAAATTGCAAAGGTCAGAGCAGCAGGGTTCCAAGTAAATGGCCCATCTGAACAGCTAGAACCATTTGTAAGGGTTAACCCAATACTGGCCCGGAGGGGTTTCTGAGGCATAATTTATCTAGCCTTTCAGAAGTCCTGCAAATGAACCAGTAGGAACCTCTATGAGAAATAATGGATCCTGGGGGTATTTTGGAGCAGTTGAGTTACAGATTGATGACAAGCTGATTCAGGAGGAGGAAGGGCAGACATCTAGGATACGATTGCTTTTTAGAGGACCCACACTTCTAAGTGGTCAGTCCTTACTAGGTGAATTTCTGGTGGGCTGTGGAATCCCTAGACACTCCAGAGACCCCCACCCCCACCCCAAGATCGATCTGGAAGACATTCCAAGAACTGTGATATCTGCCTTAAGTAAGTATGTTTTGGTTTACATGGTAGTGGATAAGCTAAATTTCTCATGGAATTTGATGGGCTCTGGGTTTACAAGCACATCATAGGGGAAGGACCCACAAGAAGCCTTACCTGGCACTATAAAAACATCTGCACAAAGCACAGGAGCCATTAAAAAAAGAAAATCAGCTCTTTGATATGTTTGGGAATGGAGGGAAAGATTGAAAAGTAGATTACCCAGCAGCAGGGGGTGGTAATATGGTTTTCCTACTGGGATCAGTTTTGGAGTCATGACTCTGTAAGGTGACGTGGTCCTCGTCAAGTGCCATTACCAGAGTTGGCCGAGGCAAGGGAGGGCCGAAAGGGGTCATAAAGAAATTTATTCTGAATGCATATCAGCAGGACAGCGTCCTTCAAAGTCCAGTGAAACCTCGCAAGTGATTCCTGAAAATATTACTGTATCAGCCGCAGTTTTACCTGCCCTCTCCTCTCAGTTCCTGACAGTGAGAATTATACATTTAGGCAGAGCATAGGATAGAACTTGAGGAGTTCTGGAAGGGTCTTCGCCCACAATATTTAGAGATGGCTGATCTATCACAATTAGAGAACCATTCTTGAAGTGGAGCAGTGGGTATGCCAAGAATGTCAGCAATTCTTTGAGCTGTAATGGGTACTTGGCATAGATATCTTGTTGAATGTTCTCAACAAGCACGTGCATAAGCAGTATCATCCCCCATGCTAGAGATGAGGAAACTAGGGCTTAGTGCAGTGATGCCCCTCGGTCAAGGCCACACGCTGAGTCAGTCATGTGTTGAGGATTTGTACTATTTCTGTCTCACTTGAAAGCCTAGTGGTTGAAAGCGTGGACTCCAGAGTTTGCATGGCAGCTGTGCCACTGACTAGCTCTGTGACCTTGGCCAGATCACCTAATGTTTCTCTGCCAGTTTCTTCATCTGTAAAATGAGGATAGCAGTAGTCACTCCTCATAGAGATATTGTGGGGTTTTAATGAGTTTATACGATAGGTACTTTGAATCATGCCTGGCAGATCATCACCATTATATAAACGTTAACTATTATAACTTTTTTTTTTATTATTACTACACCCTGTTGCATTAGATGAAATGTCGCCCAGGCCCCAGGTATGTTCCCCAACTGGAAAGGTCCTGTAGGAAAGAGATTATTATCAGGTTCGAGGCACTACCTTGCAAATAAGCTTTCTCAATCTTTTCTTTTCTTTTGGAGGTACCTCGTGGTATGCAGAGCTTCCCTGGCCAGGGATTGAACCCGCGCCCCCTGCAGTGGAAGCACAGAACCCCAACCACTGGACCACCAGGGAAGCCCCTCTCCATCGTTTTTACCAATCCTGTCCCCTCATATGGCAATGTGATACCAGCAGTTAGGCGAGAGATTAAGAGAGTGCGAAAAGGCCTTGAAAGATTCAAAATGATTGAGGCAGATTTTTTAATTCTTTCTGTTGCCACGTGTCAGAAACCAGATATGCCATACGATCATTGACCAATCAGGGCTGAAAAGTCATCTTCAACATGGTCCGGGTCGACTTTCTCATTTTTTTTACATATACACTTTTTCCTCTTTAGGATCCAACTATATCTGAGTTGGTCATGGTACCCTAGTCCCCTGCAGCCCATGTTATTGTACCTCTTGATTTGGTGTCCTAATCTGTAAGACCTGGGTGTTCAGCAGGTACCTATGGGAGAGCAGCTGATTGACGGCAGGCCACATGCCCTCGTGAGAACCATGTTTATCATCCTTCTCCTCACGACTCCCCTCTTCCTTGTCGTCATCCTGTATCTTACCAACTGCTTGTATATCTTAACATGTGTATCTTATTCAGCCTTCACAGTCACATTCTGAAGCTGGAATTCTTCTCTCCATTTTCCAGATGCGGACCGCATGCCTCAGAGGTGAAAGGATTTGCCCCAAGATAAAAAACGAGTGATAGCATCAGGTCTCAAACCCATATCATCAGACACTAAACATAATGTCTTTCTACTGAACTGCCCTCCATCCACACGCACCCCTAAGGCATGGTCCAGCCCCTGGAAGCTTGGTGGCTTCCCCAAATCAAGGTGGATTCTTGCTGTTTGGTCTCTGTTGTTTTAGGCCAGGTACGTTGTTGCAAATCTTCAAGCCTTCTGCCATTGTGTCCCTGCCCTCAATCCCAGTCTTGTATATGCCTAAATGAGGAAGGCATCTATCTTACGTGCTCCAGGAGATGTTATAAATGGTGTCACTGGAGGGAGACTCCTTAAATCTCCTTAATAACCTGCATTTTGCTTTCTCTCCTTCTTTATCTGTCAGCGTCATGAATATCTTCCACTCTTCCAGTGCTTTCTGGCTGCCAACTTCATAGCCTCTTAAAATAGTAATTTAACTTCACAATGCCTCAGCAGGAAACCTTAGCTTAGCATGTTTATTTGCACCCTTAAGTTGTGGAAGCTCCAATGCTGCTGAGACCAGGACCAGTGGTCATAGAATAAGCTACTTTCTGACTCTGGGCCCCAGCCAAGAGCCAAGATCTTACTTTTCTTGGGAATAGAATCACCAAAACCACCTCTGGTAACAGTAGCACTTTTAAAAGAGGCTCAGGAAATAGCAGGGTGGAGGTGGCATGAATTGTGACAGCCTAATGTTGCAAGAGAAAAGATATATATAGACAGATAGAATATATATTATGTAAAATATATATAGAATACATATGTATATATATTCTCTCTATGTATATAGATATCTATATATACTCTCTCTCTCCACACACACACACACACACACACAGACTCACATGTGCGTGTATAAAGGAATACTGAATGTAGTTGAGAATAGGTAGGAAGGAGAAGAACAGTAGATATAGGGGGAAATGTCCAAGGCAGAGTTCTCTCTCTTAATGGAACCTGAGCCCAGATATGGTCATAAGATCATCTTTTGCCAGAATATGATCTGAATATGATGGGACTTCCAGCTAAAAATGGGATGGGGAACACACTTGGTTCATAAACCTGTACAAAAACCCAAAATATTCAGGTTCCCTAGTAATCAAACAAATGAACATAGGAATGTGATGCCACACGACATCATCAGGATGTGTGTGTGTTTTTTTTAATGCCAGCATCCTGTATTGGTAAGAATGAAGGGAAAAAAACGCTCTCCTGGGGCATTGGCAGAAATCTTTATTGAATGCAACCTTTTATGAAATGTGACTTGCATTCTTTCATTTAAGAAACAGACATTGTTTATTGAACACTTGTTCTGTGTAAGACATCGTTCTAGGAGCTGTAAATGCAGCAGTGAGCAAAACTGACTAAGCCCCTGCCTGCTTGGAGTTGACCTTCTCATGAGGGAGAAGAGAAATAAATAAACAAGCAAACATATAGTATGTCAGGTGGAGAGGAGGGTCATAGAGGTGGAAGGTAGCCTGGTGGGAGAGGGCGGGTTGTTTTGTATAGGTGGGCAATGGACATCCTCAGTGAGATGTTGACATTGGTCAGAGGTCTGTCTGAAGTCATGGGAGAGCCATGAGGACATCCGGGGACGAGCATTCCAGCAAGAATAAAGTCTCTGAGGTCCGACTGTGCTTGGTGGATTGGAGGAACAGTGAGACCAGTGTGGCTGCAGTGAGGTGATCAAGAGGAAGGTGGGGAGAAGAGGAGATGCTCTAGAGCAGGGTCAGATCTCTTTCCATCTCTACCGCTCTCGTTGTCTCTGTCCCTATTTTTTAAAAGAAGATGAAAATCCTTCCATTTTAAGAAATTCCCCATTCCAAGAAGTAAATTAATTATTTGTATGAGAAGAAGGAATTCAGAGTGTTTGGGAGAAAAAAGAAACACCAAAACAAAGCATATCATGGAATATCTAGAGTCATTCGGAATGATAGTAGAGAAGCACATTTATATGTTAGAAGGTGGGATGAAAATAGGGAACCTGTAAAACGGGGCTAGCAACAGTACCTCCCTGATAGCTGTGAATATCTGTGAATTCAGCTGAGAATGAATATCACGTGTATAAAGCGCCTAGCAGCATGCCTCGTATACAGTTAAGTGCTGAATCAACGGCACTCATGATGACATTTATCGGTATGGATATATTTTTTGGTAACCTACTAAGTTAAAAAAAACCCAAAAAAACCCCCCAAAGCCCCATAAGGTACAGAATATTGTGTATAGCATGCTATTTTGAAAGGTGCACCTTAATATAATATTTGAGTGGTTAACTCTGGGCGATAGGCTATGAGTGAATTTCAGTCTCTCCTTTATACTTACCTGTATTGCCTAATATTTCTTTAATGAATGTGCATTACTTGGGTAATGAGCATTTTAAGCAGTAAGATGTGGTGGACCAGTGAACAGTTCTTGGTAGAAAAAAGCCCTGAAGAAGCAGAGACACGTGCTTTAATGCAGAGTTTGCTAAATTTCTAAGTAATTTGTCTTAAATCAAATTTAAATGGACTCAGTTTTTTTTTTCCTTTTTTTCCATGACCTTGGACTGAGCAATAATACTCATAAAAACCAAATATTTGATAAGTAACTTATACTTTGCAATATACACTAAAATAGCTCTCATGCCGTTAAAAGACAAGCTGTACCACCTCTGAATCATCTGGAATCATTTCACCTACTGGTAGTATTTTGTGAGCCACGATTTGGAAAACACAGATTTAGTGGGTGCCACCTGGGAATCAGCTTTGACTCTAAGAGTCACTTTTAATTTTGGGTAAATCACATTCCTTCTCTGGACCTCAGTTTCCTCGCTTTTAAAATGAGGGCTTGAGATTTAGTAGGGGTTCTAAGAAACCCTTTGGAGGTGCACCGGGAGAGTAGGAGGGTTGAGCAAGTGAGATTGCCTCAGAGTCCGTCCTCACCTTGCCATCTACCTAGAGCAGATCTACTTTATCTTGGCTTTATTACTCTTGTATAAGAGTTGAGTAAAGGGTTCCAAGTCTTTTAAAAAATGACTTGAAAATCATTGGTTTAAACATTAAATGAGGGCTTCCCTGGTGGTGCAGTGGTTGAGAGTCTGACTGCCGATGCAGCGGACGCGGGTTCGTGCCCCGGTCCGGGAGGATCCCACATGCCGCGGAGCGGCTGGGCCCGTGAGCCATGGCCGCTGAGCCCGCGTGTCCGGAGCCTGTGCTCCACAACGGGAGAGGCTGCAACGGTGAGAGGCCCGTGTACCGCAAAACAAAACAAAACTAAACATTAAAGGGGATTTACAAATGATAGATTTTGTCCTCAATTTTAAGTCATTGTCTTGACCTCTCTGGGAAGCTATGTATGACACTGACATATCCCTAAGGGCTGAGTGGGAAGAGAAGGCATATGTAAGACTGTGTCTTTGCCACCTTTGTAATCACAATGCACGACATATAATCGCTCTCAAAGGTTAAATGAATTCAAGAAGGTATGAGCTATATATTCAAGGCAGCCTCGTATGAAAATGAAATACTTCCACAGGAAAACTCAGGAGTGAAAGCATGCTAATCCATGTTGCCCAGGAGAGGCTTAGGACAGGCAATGGCATTGGAGGGAAGGATCTGTCCTCGTGCAAGTGGAAAGGGGGCATTCCATGTAGAGGAAATGGTGGGCACGAAGACGTGACCCCAAGTTTGTGTCTGTTTTTCATCACAGAACCATAGAATGTTAGAACTGAGCTAGAAGGGACCTTAGGATGCATCATATCTGACCCTCCCTCTTTTTTTCAGATAAAGAAATTAAGGCTCTGATGGGGGAATGTTATGGCAAAGGCCACGGTCTTTATTAGTGAGGTTGTTAAACCTACCCCGACTCCTGATTCCCCGGCAACAGTTATTCTTCTGACTGAACATTTTCATGTCGTTTCCCACGGTGCACGAGTTCCTCTAAAACTCTGAGAAAAAGGTGTTGTGTGGTCAAATAAATTTGGGAGCTGCTTCAATGATTTACCCTCTCTTGGAAATCAAATTATATATAAGCATATTTCCTGACAAAGTCCTGTCATAGAGATTTTAAAATCTAATTCAGTCTTTCTCAAAATTTGACTACATAGTTTCACCTTTCTATATTTTTCATAATAATGTTCTATATAGCTTACTTGAGGAAACTCTGCACTAGACAAATCTATCTTCCGTAGAAAAATAAGAATATTATGAGTACGGAAAAATTTTATATGAGCAATTCTGATGGTCCATATTATTTCAGAGATGATGGTCATATTAAGAAAATTATTATCAAAGAAGAGGAAGAAGGGAAGTTTCCCAGATTTAATGTAACTTTCACCTTCCTCCCTCCCTTCCTTCCTTCTGCCTTTACCATCCTACTTTCCTGCCCTTTTTCTCTCTGATCTCCAATGAATAGGACATTTTTTTGATCTGAAGCTCTGCTGGTCTGATAAGGAGACAGGTGTGCATCATGAGGTCATACAGAGTAGCTGGTGCTGCAATTGGAGCATCACAGCAGGTTAGGGAGAAGAGAGGAGGTCTGTCTGCATGAGCCATGAAGGACGGATAGATGGAGGAACGGCATTCCAAGTAGAGAGTGGGAGATGAAATAGTTCAGTCTGACTGGAGAGCGTGCTCAGGGGCAAAGCTAGAGACAATCTAAGGGTGAAACATATAAAACCTTAGAACTCCTATTAAGTAATCTGTGTTTAGAACATTGTTGCTAACTCTTAAGAAGTGGATGGACTTGATCACATCTGGGATTGAGAAAGACAAAGACAGGGATACGGGGAGGGAGAGGGAGGAGTCCGGTGGCCCTGTAGCAGGTTATCGTAATTGTTCAGATGACCGATAGAAGATGTCCTTCTAGGCTAGGGCAGTGACAAGGGAGTGGATTGGAGAAACAGTGATGGTGGGACACAGGAGAGGGAGGGGTTAAGGATAACTTCCTCCGAGGCTGTGCCAGGTCTAGGCCTGTGCTCTCTAAATAGTGCGTCCAGAAACAGCAGGGTCTCAGTTATCTCACCGTGGGCTGTGAAATTCTAAAAAAAAAAAGTTCTCAAAACAAAATTGTTTAATTTGCTTTAATTGAAAAATAAACACATGCCATGTACAGCACTCTCCGGAGGAGGAGGAAAAGCTAGAAAATGAAATGAACAGTTGGGTGTGGTAGGCCCTCAATTATTAGAAATTCTGAAATGAGAATTGGTGTTGGTTGAGGACATTAATTTGGGGTTAAATTCGGGAATGGGAAGTGTAAGCCTTTTCTTTAGGCATTGGTTTTCTTAATCTCTCATGAAGTTATTATTTTTATTATTATTAAGAACATTAGAATGGAGTAGAATCTGCAAAAATACTGAATCACTGTGCCATACACCTGAAACAAACACAATATTGTAAATCAGCTGTACTTCAATTAAAAAAAAAAGAACATTGTAAAGCAGCTGTGGAATAAAGGAAGGAGTGCTGAACATAGGGTCAGACAAGGGTTTGATCCTTTCTCTGTGGTGTTAATTATGTGACCTTTGGCGAGTTATTCAATTTCTTAGCCTCAGGCTGCTCATCTGTAAAATGGGGATACTAATCCCTACATTATTGTGTTCCTATGAGGATTGTATAATTAATACACATGGAATTTCTAACATACTGTTAAGAGATGATGGAGAAGGAGGGGGAAGGTGAAAGAGGAGAAGGAAAAGGTGGAGGAAGGTTAGAAGGAGGCAACGGGAAAGAAAGAGGAGGAAGAATATTGCAGTGAGTCCAGTGGACTCATTCAGTCACACAGGATGGATTTGAGAGCCTTCTACATGCTGACGCTGGGGGATACCATGGCAGGAAACAGCTGAACCTTGCCTCTGTGGCACCTCTATTCTAGCAATCAGTATTCTCAATCTCTAGGCCATAGCATGGAGTCAAGGAGGAAGATTGGGTGAAGGGAGGTGGTTGGAAAGCCTCAAGATGTATTTTAGGAGCCCTTATCTCAATTGGACATTCTTCTCTCTTTTCACAACCAGTCTGCCTTCCCCGATCAAGTACAGATGCTGTGACCCTGACGTAGGTTCCACTTGTGTCATGGGGAACACAGTCTGACCACCACTTTCACATCAAGGTGATGGTGGCTTGGAATTGTTAAGCTTTTTCTCTCTCTCTTTATTTTTTTTTTGGCTGCGTTGGTTCTTTGTTTCTGCTGTGCGCGGGCTTCTCATTGCAGTGGCTTCTCTTGTTGCGGAGCATGGACTCTAGGCGTGCAGGCTTCAGTAGTTGTGGCTTGCGGGCTCTAGAGCACAGGCTCAGTGGTTGTGGTACATGGGCTTTGTTGCTCCGCACCATGTGGGATCTTCCCGGACCAGGGCTCCAACCTGTGTCCCCTGCTTTGGCAGGCAGACTCTAAACCACTGAGCCACTAGGGAAGCCCCTGTTAAGCTTTAAGTGTCTTGATTCTTATGATATTGGCATCTTAGAATGATAGTTGTAGAATCTTAGGATAATAAAAACTGAGAGTCAGAATCTCATGGACTCATAGAATGTAATATTTATGGAATATAAAAATCAACTCTGAGTACCACCAAATCTTAAAAATCACAGACTCATAGAATTAGAGTTTCTTGGAAGAGAATGGCATTTTATGGTTATCTGGTCCACCCTCCTTCCTAGTTCATGGAAAATACTAATATAGCATTAAAACTACAAACATTCTTGAGAACCTTTATACAGGAAAAAGGTGGCCTTGAAGGAAATGCAATGCTTAATAACACTAATGGTAATATTTTGGTCAAGGGACACTGATAGTGGAGACAGGTGGAGTTTCTGAACATCATAAAAATTCTTGGTGGGGGCCAGGGAGGGCAATCGTTGACTTTACTGATACCCGAGACACTCAAGTAATAGAAATCTTGAAGCAAAATAGGAATCCGTGACTTTGCTCACTGACCATTCATGTTGTCATTTTAGAAAATAGTCCCCTAAATATTGGTCTTCTTTCTTAGGACTGTTAAGTTCTGAGAGTGACAAATGCATCTCTGTGACTTATACAAGGTTTCTAGAAAAGTGCTTCGCATTGCTGGACCCTTCAGGCCTCCAGTCTTATTGGTTTTTTTCCCCTCCTTAACTTCCTCTTGTTCACACAAGGTCAACCATTGTTGATCTGTGTCCTTGCTTATGTTTCCTCTGAAGTGCTGGCTTATATGCCCAAGACTTTTTTCTTTTAGAAAAAAAACCCCACCTGGCGTCCATTTCGTGTGGAGTAGTTGTTTCCTCCACATCTCTCACAGGTACAGAAAGAACCTGGCTTAAGGAAATGTAGAGAGTATGTAGGGCTCTTTACTTTATACCACGGAAGCTGTGTGTGTGTGTGTGTGTGTGTGTGTGTGTGTGCGCACATTTGTTCATGGACATGTAGGTAATTTACATTTTTTTGCATGCATTTCTTAATACCTGTGGGTGCCTATATATATATATATTTATATATATATATAGGCATCCACAGGTATTAAGAAATGCATGTTAGGGCTTCCCTGGTGGCACAGTGGTTGAGAGTCCACCTGCCGATGCAGGGGACACGGGTTCGTGCCCTGGTCCAGGAAGATCCCACATGCCGCAGAGCGGCTAGGCCCATAAGCCATGGCCGCTGAGCCAGCATGTCCGGAGCCTGTGCTCCGCAACGAGAGAGGCCACGACAGTGAGAGGCCCACATAACGCAAAAAAAAAAAAAAAAAAAAAAAGAAATGCATGTTAAAAAAAGTTCATATATATATGAAATATATATGAAAAATGTTCATAAATATTCATATATATATACATGAATATGTATGTAGTAAATACGTATGCACCGGCTGAAACCATAATCATCCAACAGAGCAAATCTGTATCTTTGGTTTTGGGGGTCGAAGGAGTTTGGGGAAGCACATCCAAGAGGCAGAGGGTAGACAGCTTAGTATAAATTCATCCACAGTGCTGACATGACTATGTGCTTTGCAGGGATTTTTCACTACAAGTTATTAACCCCTGAGATCTTTTTTTTTCAAAATAAGTATACCCAGGCCCAACCCAGACCCACTGAATCAGATTTTCTTTGGTAGTGCTCTCATTTGAATGTATTTAACAAGTTCCCCCAGCAGTTCTGAAGAGCATTCTTGACTGACAACCTCTGCTCTCTGGCAGCCTTCATCCAACAGCGGTACCCAAAGGCTAATGTGTGTCACCATCTTTGGGGAGGTTGATTGACAGGCAGGATCCCAGCCTCTACAGTCCTGGAGCCTGACTCAGAAGTTCATGGTCTGGACCCAAGATGCTTTTGAAAAGCATCAGGTGTGTCCATTTCAGGTGATCCCGAGACCACAGTTAGTGAAATATTCAGGTAGGCTTTAAAGATAGAAGAAGAGGGAGCCAAAGGAAGTGAATATCAGAAGGTATTCATGATACAGAAACTGAAGGAGGAGAAAGACAGAAAGAATTGGGAGGAAAGGAATGCAGAACTTGGGAAAGGTATCAGGATGCTCTTGTGTGGTCACTTTGGAAGGTGCAGGAAAGGTAAAACCCCCATGTTCCACTCATGTTATTTCAGCAAGAGCCTGCAGGAACTCTGAGGCAGGCCGTGTGTCTCTGTTTTACAGATGATGGGACTGAGGTTCGGGCTTAAGTGATTGTTTTGAAGTCACACAGGAACAGAGCTGGGATTGGAACCCAGGTTTTCCTGCCACGTGCAGCCTCCCCCCACCCCCGCACTTCCCGTCACTGTCTCCTCTGCTGGGGTTTTTCTCAGACCCCGACCTCAGCCCACATACATCTCAAGCTATCTGACACCCAGTCAAGCCGCAGAAACACTCCAGATTCACTGCGCTGATGCTCCAAGGGGCTGAAACAGAGCTTCGAAATTCTCCTTCGCTTTTAATTAAGAAACGATTTAGGCCAACCCTGGGTTCCCAGTTCTATTTAACTGCGACTGCTTTTAACTGTTGCTGTATTTTTATTGTGGCAAATGTGATGCACCGATCCATCTCCCCGGTAATGCTTCTCAGTTTCTGCTCCATCTGTTGAAGAGAAAACATTTGCAGAAATTTCTCGGCTTCTCTCCAAGGGCTGAAACTTCAGTTGTAGCAAGGAATGCAGTACAGGAAATGGAGTTGGCCATCGGCGAAATCAGGAAATTGGCAACGTCTATTTCCAGTATTTTCTGGATGATCATTTCCCCAAACTAAAGGTTCTCCCATGAGCCCAGCCAGTGCCATCATGTTACCCTGTATGCATCTGGGGGTGGCTGGGCACCCCACAGTTAGGTTTTTCCACTCACATTTACAATGGAACCATCAGTTCTGTTCTCATCTTTGTCCCTTATTCCAAGCTAGATCCAACATTGGGGTTTTTCTAATAAACTATCCTTAGTTCTTAATAATGAGGACTATGCTTGGTGTAGAAGGGGTTTTGGACTCACATCGGTAGATTGAGTTCAAGTCCCTACTTTTCCATGTTTTAACCCAGAAAATCACTCAAACTCTTTGAGCCTGGATTTCCTGGGAAAGCCCTGGTACGTTGTAAGTATCAAACGGTTTAATTAAAGCCCGAATGCTCTGCAGATTGTGAAATGCTGCAGTCATGCTATACATACCCAGACATGCCAGTAATTTGTCAGCTTATTTTACTTGTTCATTCTTTCATTTACTTACTTATTTATGGGACATTTGCTGAATGAATGCTATACACCAGGTCCTGCTTTGGTGTAGGTGATACTGACATGAATAAGGCAAAAGCCACACCCTCCAAAGCCCACATGTATGGCAACATAAGTGTTGGCGCATGGTTATGAATAGGCTGTGGTTTCCTCTTCCTGGGGAGTCAGGGGATTCTTCAAAGAGGGGATGACCTTGAACTGAATATTAACGAATAAGGGGTGCGTTAGGTTTGGGATGGGAATAGGGTAAAGAGAGCATTCTTGGCAGAGGAATTGGCTTCGGAAAACCTAACAGAGGGGTAAAACAGATTGGGACGTGCTGAAAATATCTGCAGGGAATCTAGAAAGTAAAGGCAGAGATTCTGGGAAGAGACACGGAGAGTAAGATATGACGAATAATGAGGTAAAGTGACAATAGCTGATAGTTGATATCTAGAGGTGGGAGGAAGCCATTGATAGATGTAATCAAGGAAGTAGCCCAGTGTGACACTGTGATTTATAATAAGGAGTATAAATTTGGTCTTCATCCCCCGTTCTGGTACAGAGCTCTGAAAACCCTTGGAATTTCCTAAGTGATGAGAGCTACGTAGGTGTCTTTTGTTATGTTAATAAGGCACCTTTTGAAAAGCGCCGAAGGGCTGGGGCTGGATGCCAGTGGAGTCAACCAAGTGATTAGAGGGTTGGAACTTTCAGTCCCATCCCCCAACCTCTGGGGAAGGGAGAGAGAGGGTAGAAGCTGCATCAGTCACCAATGGCCAATGATTTCATCAAGCATGCTTATGTAATGAAACCTCTATAAAACCTCCCAAAAGGAGGGTTTGGTGAGCTTTGGGATTGGTGAACACGTGGCGATTTGGAGAGAGTGGCACTCCAAGAGGGCATGGAAGCACTGTGCCCTTTCCCCTTCCTTGCCCTTTGCATCTCTTCCATCTGGCTGTTCCTCTAGTTATATTTTCTTATAATAAACTGATGATCTAGTGGGTAAACGGTTTTCCTGAGTGCTGTGAGCCGCCCTAACAAATTAAACCCCAGGAGGGGGTCGTGGGGGCCTCTGATCTACAGCCAGTGGATCAGAAGTATAGGTAATAACCTAGGCTTGCTATTGACACCCTGAGTTAGAGGGGGTCATTGGAACCTTCAGTCTGCAACCAGTTGCTCAGAAGCACAGGTAACAACCTGGGCTTTAGCTAGGCATCTGAAGTCCAAGGTCATTGGAACCTCCAGTCTATCGCTGATGGGTCAGAAATACAAGTGATGACCTGGGCTTGTGATTGGCATCTGAAGTGTGTGTGTGTGAGACGGCGGGGGTTGGGGGGGGCACAGTGTCTGGGTAGATAGTGTCAGAACTGAGTTGAACTGTGGGACACCCAGCTGGTGTCTGAGCATTGCTTCTTGTTGTGGGAAACACTCCCTGTCCCCAAGCCCGGTCATGTGGGGTGAGGGCAGGAAGTCTGAGGCTCAATTTTTTCAGTGCTTGGGGGATCTTGGTAAGCCACAGCAGGGGCTGAGTTAAAAAAAAAAAAATCAGGCATGAGCAGAGGATGCTGAATGGATAATATGTTTGAGGGTCCCTCTTAGTAAAACAAAGGTGTTTGCACAACTGGATGGGAGCCATGGCATTTGAGGTTGACTGCATGGCCAGAAACTGGGAGGTTGGAGGGAAAGGCATAACCTCAGCACTGGGTAAGTATTTTAACTAGAGTGTCTTGGCAATCCTCCTATCCACTTACCCATTCATCTTTTGTTCCCAGAACGCCAAAAGACCCAATAATAATGAAAGATGGCTTTTTACTGAACACTTCATTTCATTGAATGCCCAGAAAACTAAGATGCTAAGGACGAGGTACAATTCAACTGATACAGAAACAGGTTAAGAGAGTGGACATGACTTTCCCACATAGAGAGGGCCCCACAGCTTGAGTCAAAGCCAGATCTGTCTGCCTGTGGTCTCTACTCTTGATGGCCTCACTATCCACATTGGCATTTTAGGAATACCTGGTTAGCTCTGGGAAGGAGCTGGTAAAGAGGAAGAGGCTGAACAAGTAACAAATTGTGGTTACTCCTGCGGGTAAAAAAATCCCTTAGAACTCTGAAAGGAAGTCACTCTGGTGGTGGAATTCCAGGCATAATTCCCAGCTTTTTCAGGGAGAAACTTTGAAGCAAGGAGGAAAGTCTATGTGGGCAACTTCGTGGAGCACCAAAGGGTGGAGATGGGAACAAGAGAGGATGTCGGGCCCTCTGGCTTCTATTAATTAACATCCTTCACATCAACTCTAGTGGGTTCTTAGGAAACACCTAACATTCTGGATAATGTCATGGAAGCTGCCTTCCTTGGCAATCTACCAGAGACAGAGCCCCAGAGTGAAAAGACCATAAAACAACCCATAAACTTTATTTTTTTCTCCTTCTATAATTACATTTTTATAGCATTTTAAAATTCCTTGAAGAAAGAGCCATAGAATCACAAACTCTGTGGTCTGAAATGTCTCTGAGATTTTTAGCCTCTTTCTCCATCTGTGAATGCCAACCCCCACTCCCCTCAATTCGACCTCTTTCTATTGCTGAAATCTCTGCCTGTCGGGCTTTTCTTTCATGTATATGACTTTCTGTGCCATTCTTCTTTGGTCACAACTTATAGGTTGATGTCTTTCAAATGCTGATCTAAAATTTGGTGTCTAGATAGGAAGGGCCATCTTTTATTTTGAGATTATGCCCTCCCTATTTTCTGTTAAAATGTACTTTCTCTTATAAAATGCTGGTAGTAGTACTTGTGATATCTGTTTAGCTAAATGTTCTTTCCTTGAACAAGAACATGTTGATAATTTCATGTTGGTCCTCAAAATTGGTTTTACAAATTTGACTCGGCCATGGAATCTGAAAGGTTGATGTTGATGCTATAGGTCACACAGAATAAGTCTGTTTCTCATTCCACATTTGACTACAGAATACTGTTATCACATCTTTGTATATTTCATCATCTCCTGTAATACCTCTGTAATGTCTTGCACTTAGTGGGTCATCTTTAAATGCGGGATAAGTACGTGAATCTTCAGGTAATCAAAAATGTATTGAGTATCTTTTCTATGTTCAGGGCTGCTTAAAGTAGAAGCATACACAATAGTATAAATAAATTTCAGTCTGATACAAAGCTTACAGGAGTTGGGTAAGCTTCGTGGTTAAGGACTCAGGTTCTGCCTGGGTGTGAGTCCACTCACTAGCTGTATAAGCTTAGGCAGTGTACTTGACAGTGTACTGTCTTAATTACCCTATCTGTAAAGTGGGTATAATAAAAGCCTCATAGAGGTGTTGTGAAGATTACATGAGTTTATCCAGGTGAAGATTTTAGAGCAGTGCCTGATACATAAGAATTGCTCAGTAGATGTTAACTCTCATCATTGAGGCTTACATTGTCAGAAATGATGGAGTAGGGAGCCCAGGTTGACCTTGATTCAGCAAACCAGGGTACATGGTCCTGCTCCATAGCTTATTAGTTGAGTAAACTTGGAAGAGTCGCTTAACCTCTTTGTATAAATCCAAATTCAGAATAGTCAGTAAGATTTTAGTTAGCTAATGAGCGTAGGTTGGAGAAGTTGCAAAAGACTCCATGAAGAGGGACCTTAAAGGATGAGCAGGATATTGCTATGAAGAAGATAGTGAGATGGGTGGCTGAAAAGGTGACGTAGCCTATGGAAAAGATTTGGAGCCAACTACTTTCCTCTTTCTGGAAAGTTCTTTGAAGGATTTGTAAGATTATTGTTCTTCCTTAGGGTGGGGGATATTGAAACTATTGCAGCTGATGGGACATTGTTTTTCATGGAGCCACCTTGAGGTAGAATTTCCATTCTCCTCCGCAAATTCACTACCTTGATGAAGACGCTGCTTATTACAAGGGAGTTAATGAAATGATGAAAATAAAGTTGAAAATGGAATTAAGGGCACTCAAGTTGTTAGACTGGTGTTCAGGGACTGGAATTGTTATCAAGTATACTTAAGATGGGATCAATCTGGAAAGGTTTTCTGTGTGACGTGAGTGGAATCAGATGTGTGTTTGTGAATATTCGATGAGGCAGAGGTTGTTGGTGCTTCTGGCTCTCTGGTTTTTGTTTTTTTTTTTTTTACATCTTTATTGGAGTATAATTGCTTTACAATGGTATGTTAGTTTCTGCTTTATAACAAAGTGAATCAGTTATGCATATACATATGTTCCCATATCTCCTCCCTCTGGCGTCTCCCTCCCTCCCACGCTCCCTATCCCACCCCTCCAGGCGGTCGGCTCTCTGGGTTTTGCTTGTTGCCAGAGATTAGGCTGCCATCTGGGTAATACCTGCATCCAAGATGTTGCATGTGGATTCTTGCTGATTTTCAGAAGTTTGTCAACAATGCCTTTTGTTTATTTTCGTGCAGACAAAAAAAAAAGAAAACAACGCTAGAACATTAAGGTTAGGAGAAGAGACTGGTCATGTGGGGTGAGGACAGGAAGTCTGAGGCTCAGTTTTTTCAGTGCTTGGGGGATCTTGGTAAGCCACAGCAGGGACTGAGTTAAAAAAAAAAATCAGGCATGAGCAGAGGATGCTGAATGGATAATCTGTTTGAGGGTCCCTCTTAGTAAAACAAAGGTGTTTGCACAACTGGATGGGAGCTGTGGCATTTGAGGTTGACTGTATGGCCAAAAACTGGGAGGTTGGAGGTAAAGGCATAACCTCAGCACTGGGTAAGCATTTTAACTAGAGCATCTTGGCAGTCCTCCTATCCACTTACCCATTCATCTATTCATGCAAGGAGCATGTGTGAAAAGGCTCCTCTTTGTACTAAAGGCTGTGGTTAAAATGATAAAGTAGATATGCCTCTGCTCTGGAGGAGTTTAATCAACTGATAAACACATACTCTGTGCTAAATATGATACAAAAATGAACTAGACAGTATGGACTTTACTTTTAAATGGATTATAATTTAGGAGAAAGATTACTATTAAGCAAATACAGTATGATATGAGTGTGCTGGAACACGCGCGTGTGTGTGTATTCCAAATAATAATAATAACAACAACAATGTATATTTATTGAGCATTTTCTCTGTGCAAGGCACAGTACTAAAACATTTTATTATGTGTACTTCTTAAATGATTTTCCCTCTCAAATGAAATAGGTAGAGTACAGCTACTATCCAAATTTTACCAAAAGGAAAATGGATTCAGGGATGTTACATAAGTTGCCCAAGGAAACAAAAGAATAGCAACAGAGTGGGAAACAAACTGATGTCTTTTGACCTCAGTGCCCTTCCTCTTAGCTTCTTTCCATCCGTCCCATCTTCCCTGACACATGACAGGGGCTTTGGAGGAAAAAGTAACTAACACAGTTGGGTTGGAGAGATGGGGTGGAGGCAGGAAAAACGCTTAAGCTGTGGGTCTAGTGAGAGTCCATTAGGAGGACACATTCAGGAAGAGCATCTCAGGGTGTGAGAACAAAGTGGTCTGAACCATCATGGACTGTTGAGGAAGAATAATTAGCTCTGAGTAGATGGGTTGGAGACAGCCAAGGAGTAAAAGCAGGAGAAGGACAGTCCCATCCTTCCACATGGCACAGCCTTGGGCAGGGAACAGTGTCTTGGATTTTGGTACAGTTGGCCCTCTGTATCCAAGGATGTGGAGCCCACGGGTCCAGAGGGTCGACTGTATTGTGCCATTTCACATAAGGGACTCGAGCATCGGCAGATTTTGTTTTCCGCGGGGGGGGGGGGGGGGGGCGGGGTGTGTGTGTCCTAGAACCTATCCCCTGCAGATACCAAGGGACAAC
This sequence comes from Orcinus orca, assembly GCF_937001465.1. NCBI lineage: Eukaryota > Metazoa > Chordata > Mammalia > Artiodactyla > Delphinidae > Orcinus > Orcinus orca. The sequence goes on along the minus strand of NC_064564.1, from coordinate 105,803,435 downwards.
GACTGTATCTGCCAAAGATCACTTACTTCTCAGGGACTGAGTGAGAGAGGAAGAATTCACTGACCTGATTAGGACCCACCCTACAGAGATAAAGAAGGAGGAAGCACGTATTAAGTGTAGAAAGATGGGCTTCCGGGTTTAAGAACTCCTCTGAGGGGCATGGGCGGCTTTCAAACCGGTTGCTGTGTAGGCAGAGTAAACATTGCAGAAAAGCCAGATCCATCGAGTTCAATGTGAATGCAGTGAATGTGTAAATGCGAGTAGATAAGTAGGGAGAAAGCCTGCCTGTTGCCAGGCGGGGAGTGGAGCGGTTGTTAAGCTCAGGGTTTATGACTTAAAGAACTGACCCATATAGACAGCTTTCTCTTACTGATGTCATTTTAATCGGATGTTCTTCCAAAATTCACCCTTCACTGACTCCATACCTTTTTCCCCAGAGGCAGTGTGGAGCAGTGTATTTACATCTGCACTTTGTACAGCTGTGGGTCCTTCTCTCCTCACACCTGGTGGGTCACACCTTGGACACAGCACAGCAGCCAAAGTACCATTTTGCTGAATGACCTGGAGGAAGTTCAGCTTGACACTGTGCCCTAATAACTGTCGGAAGCATTTAGTGCACACTTCCTATGTTCCAGACACGCTGGCTGCTAACTTCTTTACATGCATTCATTGCTTTGATCCAGGCAACAGCCCAATATATTATGTTAATCTGCCTTATAGATTTGTAAATTGAGGCAAAAGGAAATCAAGCAAGTTGCCAGAGTTATGTAGGTAATTAATGGAAAATCTAAGATTTGAACTGTCGATGTCTCAGTTCCAGAACCTTGTGCTTAATCTCTCTACTATATTGCATGCTGGCTGCTGTGCATAGATTTTCCAGCACAAGCATGGAGGCATTAGGGGGCAATGCTATAATAATAGTTACGTCTCAGGAATAGGAAGGAAAGTAATATCAGGCCATCACTAATACCATTGAGCTAACTTTGCCCACAAATCACCAGTCACCCATGGGGGATTCTTACTGGTCTCATGTCTGGAGCTCTCCCAGGTGCTGAACATATGAACTCTGGGTCTAGTTCCAGGCCATGATGCAAACGCAAGTAAGGTTCCCATTTGGTGGATACATGAATGGAGGCTTAGACAGTGATGTAATATTCCCAGGGGATTTGCAGTAGTTGGCAGATTTGGGGCTCAAGTTGAGGCTGATCTGGCACCAGAGTCCTTGTCCTTACAGGAGATTTTGTGCGGGCCATTTCCCTTCTCTTTGTTTCTGTTTCTTTGTCCTAAAACAAAGGAATTGAATTAGATCAATGTTTCAGTACCACCTTAACAATTTCTGCTCTGTTTTTGTTCTGTTTATGCTACTTAGTATCTTTCCTTAAATTCACCCACTTCTTATATAAATGCATACATTCACAAAGGAAACGCCCTATCACTGACACGAATTTCTTTTTTAAAAAGCATTATGTCCACTAAATATATGGTAACTGTACAAATAATACAATGAAAACAAAAACGGTGTAAAGATATTCTAGTTTATATTCTAGCTTCCATTACATTCAGCTATGTTCTTGCCCGGCCATATCTCTAATCTTTAGGCCTGCTTTCTTTGTGTGAAAAAGGAATATTTAAAAATGTTAGAGATTTTCTGATGATGGCCATTCTGACCGGTGGGTGTGAGGTGATACCTCAATGTAGTTTTGATTTGCATTTCTCTAATGATTAGTGATGTTGAGCATTCTTTCCTGTGTTTGTTGGCAATCTGTATAACTTCTTTGGAGAAAAGTCTATTTAGGTCTTCTGCCCATTTTTGGATTTGGTTGTTTGTTTTTTGTTATTGAGCTGCATGAGCTGCTTGTAAATCTTGGAGATTAATCCTTTGTCAGTTGCTTCATTTGCAAATATTTTCTCCCATTCTGAGGGTTGTCTTTTCATCTTGTTTATGGTTTCCTTTGCTGTGTAAAACCTTTTAAGTTTCCTTAGGTCGCATTTGTTTAGTTTTGTTTTTATTTCCAGTTCTCTAGGAGGTGGGTCAAAAAGGATCTTGCTGTGATTTATGTCATAGAGTGTTGTGCCTATGTTTTCCTCTAAGAGTCTGATAGTGTCTGGCCTTACATTTAGGTCTTTAGCTGGAGAGGGTGTGGAGAAAAGGGAACCCTCTTACACTGTTGGTGGGAATGTAAATTGATACAGCCACTATGGAGAACAGTATGGAGGTTCCTTAAAAAACTACAAAGAGAACGACCATACAACCCAGCAATTCCACTACTGGGCATATACCCTGAGAAAACCATAATTCAAAAAGAGTCATGTACCAAAATGCTCATAGCAGCTCTATTTACAATAGCCAGGACATGGAAGCAACCTAAGTGTCCATCATCGGATGAATGGATAAAGAAGATGTGGCACATATATACAATGGAATATTACTCAGCCATAAAAAGAAACGAAATTGAGTTATTTGTAGTGAGGTGGATACAGAGTGAAGTAAGTCAGAAAGAGAAAAACAAATGCCATATGCTAACACATATATGTGGAATCTAAAAAAAAAAAAAAAAAAAGTCATGTAGAACCTAGGGGTAAGACGGAAATAAAGATGCAGACCTACTAGAGAATGGACTTGAGGATATGGGGAGGGGGAAGGGTAAGCTCTGACAAAGTGAGAGAGTGGCATGGACATATACACACTACCAAACGTAAAATAGATAGCTAGTGGGAAGCAGCCTCACAGCACAGGGAGATCAGCTCGGTGGTTTGTGACCACCTAGAGGGGTGGGATAGGGAGGGTGGGAGGGAGGGAGACGCAAGAGGGAACAGATATGGGAACATATGTATATGTATAACTCATTCACTTTGTTATAAAGCAGAAACTAACACACCATTGTAAAGCAATAATACTCCAAAAAGATGTTAAAAAAAAGATATTAGAGAGAAGCTAAAGACATAGTAGCACCAAAATGAGTCTTTCTCCACAACTTAACCAGGATTGAGAGAGAGTTGAAAATGGAAATTTTTTTCACTGTATGAGTTAAAGTTACTTTATGAAAAGTTGGGTCTCTACTTAAAGCCGTGTCTCTTCTGGTCAGCATGAAACGCTTTACCTGGGAATCTGTAGCATCTTTCCAGCTGTTGCATTCTTTAATTCTAAGAATGTTCAAAGGCTCCTCCAATAGTTAGAGATCCAGTTTGAGAGACTTGATTGGATGGTTAAATGGGAGGTATGAATCTAGACTGAGTTGGGGAAGAAGGAAGTAAAAAGAGAGCTGTTGTTATACTATAGTTATCCTGAAACATCTTGAACGGAGGCAGGGATTAGAGTACATAAAAAGCTCAGTGCTGGAAACTTGTTTCCAGAGCCACATTCTAACCTTTTCACTCATTTATTGTTTCACCTTGATGCCCATTAGCTCCCTACTCTGAGGCCCTTCCCATGAGTCTCACCTACTTGCCTCTCCCTTGTTTGCCCGAGAATGGAAAGGACTGGTTTGAATGTAAAGAGTTATGTCTAATGAGGATTTGCCTTTTTAAAAAAAATCTCCTTTTTTAATTGAAGTATAGTTGATTTATAATGTTGTTTGTTTCGGGTGTATAGCAAAGTGATTCAGTTGTATATATCTTTTCAGATTCTTTTCCCTAATAGGTTATTACAAAATATTGAGTAGAGTTCCCTATGCTACACAGTAGGCCCTTGTTGGTTATCTGTTTTATATACAGTAGTGTGTATACGTTAATCCCAAACTCCTAAGTTATCCCTCCCTCGACTCTTAACAGTTCTGTAGGGGCAATTAACAAGAACCGTGAATTTGCTCTGCCCTCATCAATGGCTGAGCATTTGGCAAATGTGCCTTCACTTCCCTCAACAGCTCAGTGAAAGCAGCGAGAGTTAGTGTCTCATCTGGCACATCAGAAGATGAGATACGGAGAATACTGGTAACTCAGTTAAGTCCCTCAGCTTCTGAGGCCTGTAGAGTCCGACTGTCTCACATCCTGTGCTTTCTTTCTGTGGTGGTGAGGTGCTGAAGGTTTTCCTGGGTTGGGGAAGAGGGGGTACTTGGATTGGGGGCCGTTTCTGGACTGTCCCTGCACCCTGGGGGTAGGGCACCCTGTCACACCTCCCCGCTCAGCCTTTCTTTATTCACTGACAGACTGATGATGCTAATGAGACCCTACTCATGGATGTGAGCCCCTTGGGGGCCAATTAACTTCACTTCACTTCAGCTGCCAGGAACCTCAGAACTAAATCCAGATCAATTAACTCTTCCCAGGTGCCTGGTAGCATCTCTTCCTTCACTCATTTTAACTATTCTTTGTTCCATTTTTATTTTTAATTATCCTGATTTATATCTTATTTAACTTTGTAATATTACTTTAGCTGTGTCTGGAGGTAGGTGGGGTATGAATTCTAGATAAATCAGTAAAGTCGCTTTAGTGTCATCTCTGTAGAGGGAGAATGGCTCTTGGGTCCTCTTCTGGATGGAGAAGCTGAGGTTGTCTCTGAGAATGTGACTTGGAGAGGTGAACATTTTCTGGAGCACAAAGGCACTAGGGAGGGGGCCAAATCTGGCCCACTACTTGTTTTTGCCAATAAAGTTTTATTGGCACAGATCTATGCCCATTTTTAAAATTTATTGTCTATGACAGCTTTCATACTATAATGGTAGAGTTGAGTAACTGAAGCATAGACAATATGGCCCCTAAAACTGAAATATTTACTACCTGACCCTTTAAAGAGAAAGTTTTGTATTCCCTACCTAGAGGAAAACAAGATTAGTAGAAGCCACTGTCCAGGTATAAAAAAAGAAGCTAAAGTTTTCTTTATCTCCCCCCTTCATTTAGTGCCTCATTCTTCCTTTCCTCCTTAATTTCTTCTTCCTTACCTTTCCTTTCTCTCCCTCCCTCCTTCCCTCCCTCCCTTCCTGACTGCCTGCCTACCTTCTTTCCTTCCTCTCCTCCTATTTTGAGCCAAAAGATTCCTTCTAGTCCATTCCTCTCTGTTAATGAAGAGAACACTGAACTCTAGAGACTGGAAGTGACAGCCCAGGTAAGGTGGCCAGAGAGTGGCCGTGAAGGGACAACCACTTCTCAGCTGGTGTTTTTTTCCCAGCATCCTTCACTGTGTATACAGAACATGGTTAGGAGCTAAGAGGAGACAAGAGATATAAAAATATAGAAGAAGCATTTAACACAGTGCCTGGCACATAATAAACAATCAGTGAGGCTTAGCTGATTTCAAGAAAAGCCCGGTCTAACTGCAGAGGCAAAAACCATCTGCTCACAATCCAATGCCAGCAGCTAGTCAGAGCCTTAGAGACTGCTGTTTTTCAAGGCATCAGCAAGATCGGCCTGGAGAGCCTCCTGAGCCCCACCATCCCTCCCTGCATCATGGCCACCTCTGAATCCATCTTAAAAACGGCTACCTTAAGCCAGTGTCCTTATTTCAAAAGCGGAGGAAGTTGGGTAACTCAGAGAGAAGTTAACTTGCTCAGAGCCACAGAGTAAGGTTGGGGGACAGCCAGGATTGGAACCCAGGTATCCTAGGTTCCCAGACTCTCTTTCCACTGCAGGATTTCGTTAAGTAACCATGGAATAGTGGCACATGTTTTAAAGGACAAAGAACAATTATCTCCCCTGCAAGCTTTAGGATTTGCAAAGGGGCTGATGCAGTCAGGAAAGACTTCCTGGAGGAAGCAAGGCTTAGGTGGAACAAAATGGGCAGAGAAAATGTTGTGCACTGATAAAAAGACAGCAGGACATTTCCCAGAGTGTCCAGAAATTGGACTTCCTGTGGTTTCTGGATCTATACAGTTGTATAGAAAGGGATAACAAGATTTGGGAATTAGGTTAGATCTAGTTAAGGGAGAGATTAATTAAGATATTTGGACTTGATCCTGTAAACCCAGATGCATCTGTTAGCACAGGGATGCATTGTATTTGACTCTCACAGGTAGAGGGTAGGGGAGAGATCATTTGTCAGTGCTTAAAATGGAGAGATTTCACGTAAAAATCTGGATTTCCATCTGACTTCTGAGAAATCAGGTGACTTGGCAGCTTGAGAATACCATTGCTACATTGGAAGCAGTCTGCTGTCCTAGACTGGGTAATGTGCTGCCATTTGTCACTATGCTTCCTTCTTAAACTTTGTACCAGACCATTTCATTCCCTCGCGTTTATGGCCTGGACTCTGTAGGCTGTTGAGTTTACATTCCCTGAAGAAGTGGTGATACACTAAAAATTCGTCATCACAGATATGATGAGATCAATGTTAGAGGGTGTTTATTTGCTCATCAAACATTTAGTGAGCATCTGTTTCCTGCAAGGCTCTGGAAGGGAAAGATTGAGTTCAGGAGATGAATTAGGAGGCTGATCAAGTGGTTCAGATGAGAGAATATTAAAACTACTTAGGAACAGAGCCATCCATCGTGATGGGAAAGAGGTTGGACCTTCTTCCTCAGTCTTCATAGTCCTGCTTTATAGAGAAAGCTGCCGCATCCCATTTCCATAGAGTCAGGTACCTGTCCTCCTAGACTTTTTCACCTGGTTTCTTTAATATTACATTCATCCGAGAAAAGGGATCCACCCTCTTTCCTTCTCATATTCTGTCTCCCTCCCTTTCTCATCTTGTCAAATGCACACATCTCATCTGGTCCTGACTGCCTGCAATTCACCCCCTGCATACTGAGTAGATAGTTCTGAACCTCTGAGGGTGGGCATGAGCCTTCAGAGATCTGCCTGGCAGAGAGCAGACCAGGAAGAGCCGGGCAGGCAGCGTCAACCTCAGTGAGCTGCCTTTTCAAATCATTACAACTGCTTTGTTTCCACCTCTGCATTTGACTGCGGCATTCTTGTTTCCTCTGCTCCCCAGTACAGCATGCACGCTCTCTCTTGCATTTTGCTCCCACCGTCAGAGCCCACCCTTTCCATCACTTCCCCAGTGTGTTCCCCAAAGGTTCAAATGTCTTTCCATCCCTCACACACATTATAGGGTGATTGCTCTCAGAGTAATGAGGAGCTGAATTTGGGAAGTTGGCTTCACTGGAAATGGTCCTTATGCTGAAACAAAGCAAAACAAAACCTTGGGCTTCCCTGGTGGCGCAGTGGTCGAGAGTCCGCCTGCCGATGCAGGGGACGCGGGTTCGTGCCCCGGTCCGGGAAGATCCCACATGCCGCAGAGCGGCTGGGCCCGTGAGCCATGGCCGCTGAGCCTGCGCGTCTGGAGCCTGTGCTCCGCAACGGGAGAGGCCACAACAGAGAGAGGCCCGCGTATCGCAAAAACAAACAAACAAACAAAAACAAAACCTTACCAAAAAGATCAATGCCTGTAGGAATAGGAGAGGATGCTTGGAGTAGTAAAAAGTATATGCAGGAGGAGGCAAGAAGACTTGGTCTTTATTCTTGGTTTCTGCCATTAACTGGCTATGGGACCTTGGGCAAGCCTTGGTTTCCTTTTTCATAAAATGAAGCAGCTGGACTTGATTCTCTTTAAGGACCATTCAACCTAAAATAGTTAAGAGGATTAGGAGGTCATTTCTTTTTTTTTTTTTTTTTTTTTTTTTGCGGTACGCGGGCCTCTCACTGTTGTGGCCTCTCCCGTTGCGGAGCACAGGCTCCGGGTGCGCAGGCTCAGCGGCCATGGCTCACGGGCCCAGCCGCTCCGCGGCATGTGGGATCTTCCCGGACCGAGGCACGAACCCGCGTCCCCTGCATCGGCAGGTGGACTCTCAACCACTGCGCCACCAGGGAAGCCCTAGGAGGACATCTCTGATGGGTGTTCTTTTCAACATGTACATGACGTATTGATATGCAAACCAGGAGATTTTTACCCATATGTTTCAGCCTTAGTAAGAAGTACCTTCCTGGAGGGCAGGCAAGGCTCAGGTTAAGACTCAGTGGAAGAACTTCCCAATTATGTGAGATCCTAGTGGGTCTTAAGGAAAGCTCTTTCCCTTCCCTGCGGATCATCATGAATAAGATGAACATCAGACCGTAAGATTCTGTACTCCCCGGAGACAGAAGGCCACGTCAGATGACACATTTGGGTCCCTCCCTGCCTTAGTAGAGTGTTGATGATCTCACAGAAAGCCAGTTTTAGGTTTATGGATGTCAGTTGCCTCATCCTCAAGCATGATGCCCGGCACATGAGAAGTGTCCAGTAAGGACCTGTTGAATGAGGGAAGGTCACTGGTACTTGATCATCATATGCCATAGCATGCCTGAGTCAGAAAGGCCCTTAGGGATCGTTTGAAAGCCCCACTTGTTTCCTACACGGACAAACTGAGGTCCATGGTTAGGATGAGCCTTGACCCAGACCACACGATGAATCAGAAGCCAAGCTGGGATTGGAGCCCGGGCACCCTGACTCCCAAACCAGTGCTTTTGTACCGACCAACTCTCATGGCATCCGGAATGGTGACTTGGCTCAAACAATCTTAGGTTAACCATTTCCAGAGCGCTCTGTGGGTTTCGTGTAAATTATCTGAGCCTTCTGAGGGAGGCCCAGCTGGAGCTTTCTCTCCTCCTCCTGAGCTGGCTCTTCCTGTTGGTCTCTGTCCGGAGACCGTTATAATTTTCTCCCTGTTCCCCAGCAGCGCGTGACCACCCCATCACTCACTCTAACAGACCCTGCTGAGCACCCACAGTATATTTGGAAGCCATTTTCTGTTTGGAAGTCAGTGGCGGTCAGCCAACATTTCAGTAATATTTGCTTTCCTAAGGCTTACGCAGATCAAATCCATTCACTTCCTCAGACTCCATCCCTCTTGTCTGGCATAATTTCCCCTCATCCAAGGCAAGCCAGAGTTGAGCATGGTGCGCTCTCGCTCTCGCTCTCTCTCTCTCTCTCTCTCTCTCTCTCTCCCCCTCTCCCCTTTCCCTCTTTTCCTTCTTCTCTCCCTCATTTCTTCCCTCCTTCCCTCTCTTACCTCCCCTTCCTTCTCCTCCTTCTTTTTCTTCTTTCTCTCTCTCTCTGTGTAAGCTTCTTCTTCAATTCACTAGCATAGAATCATAGCCCAAGACAATATTAAATTGGGAAGAAATCTAAGAAAACACCCAAGCCAAACTTCTTGATTCTATAGGTGCAGAGACCAGATTCCAGAGACATGGGGATACCAGTTACCCTGTGTCGCCTCTGCAGTGGTACTAGGAGTGGGGCTAAAATTCAGGCATCCTGACTCAGCATAGGGTCTCAGCCAGGGTCAGTTAAACCTCATAGCATCCTCTAATTTAGCCTCCATAAATACGCCTGCTTCAGGCTTGATCTGGGCTGATGGTTCCGGACCTGAGACTGGATCTAGGAAGGAGCGGGACACCATGTTTGGGTAATCTTAGGTTCACCGCTTCAACTCCCTGGAACCCAGTTTCCTCGTCCATGCAGTGAGGACCCAGTTCCACATCCTGCAGGTGACATGGTGTTGTTGTGAGGCTCAGATAAGGTCACGTGCCCCCTCAGTTCGAGCGTGTTAGATATGTGCCCATTCCTGCTGCTTGCTATTGTTAGCCTCCTCCCTTGAACGGGGGCTTTCAATATGTCAAAGTTGTGTTTATTCTATAGTGAGCATTTGGGGCATCCTGGCAAGGAAGCAGGTGTGGTACTTTGGGGCAAAGGATCTCTTTTAGGGGCTTTCCCGTTCGACTATGTGCCTACTGTGTGCTAGGCCCCAGGGCCAGCAGGGCAGCAGCCAGCTGTCTTCTGGGACCGCATTTAGAGCCGCCTCTGTCCGGGAGTGTGCCAGCTAGAAACAGCCCAGGCGTTTCCTTTAGAGTTTCACAAAAATGGATCCTTTGGGTCAAAGGCTCCTTAATCTGCAGAACACAAGCTGTTTGCCTGACTTGAGGCCTCAGCAGACTTCCTAGGCTTGAAGGGGCTTTGGTATGGAAAAATGGTTTGTGTTTTGAAGATTAAGGGTCCTTTCATCCAAAAGATGCAATTTTTTTTCTTCTTTCCTCAAGCTCCCAATGAAACACCTTGTTCCTTTCTGGCTTAAAATCTGCAAGCCTCCTTTCTTATGCATAGATGGATTAAGTTACACTACACATTCACAGCCTCTGAGAAGGAGGGAATCTCAGTGAATATTTAGTGCCCCCCTCTTTCAGGACTGGCGCTCCTGTCTTACTCCCTGTATGGGCCAATCATCTGTAGAAACACATTAAAATCATCTGGGTTTTTTTTAAGACTAAGGCTTTTGGGATTTCACCTTCAGTATTTATGATGAAGTCTGGAAGGGAAAGCGTGTTGTAAAAAGACTGCTTAGGACTCACCGTCTACACTAGCTTAAAGATGACTGGCTTGGGGGCCAGATTCCTCAGCCCAATAGCTGACAGTGCAGTGTGGGGTTAAGAGCCTAGACTTTGGAGACACCTTTAATCACATCTCAACTCTGACTCCTACTATCCATGATGTGACTTTGAACAAGTCACTGAACTTCACTGACCTTCAGTTTCCTTATCTACAAAATAGGAATAGTAATATTACCTAGTGTGCCTGTTAGCTACCCTCCCCTTCACCCCCCTCCCCCTACTCATCACCAATTCAGTGGCTTTAAATAACTGGCATTTATTATTAAGCTCATGCATCTACGGGGAACTGTATTCAGTATCTTGTAATAAACCATAATGGAAAAGCTCATGTATCTGTGGGTCAGCTCGGGGCCCGCTCATCTAACCCAGTCTCACTGATCTAGGCTGACCTCCTTGCTGTTGCTGTTCAGCTGGGGCTCTGCTCTAAGCTTGGCCTGGCTGAGGCATGTTAGCTGGACTGTCTTTCATCCTCCTTCTGAAACACCTGTCACATCTGTTCTGTGGCAGTAACAGAAGTCTAAGAAGTTAAGCAGAAACCCACAGGGTGTCTTGAGACACAGGCTCAGAATTAGCACAGCATCACTTCTGCCTCATTCTGATGACCAAAGGGACTTCCAGAGATGAGCCCAGATTCAAGGAATGGGGAGTAGACTCCACCCCTTTGGCAGAAGAGCTGGAAGACTCCATGAGGAAGTACCTGATTATAGGGAAGGGTGATTTGGGACCATTAAAATAATCTACCACATCTATGCCACTGGTATTGTGGATGTCAACTGAAATAATGTTTGTAAAGTTCTTGACACAGCTCCCGTCATATACTAGATGTTTATAAATTATTTTCATCATGATTATCAGTATAGGAAGGACTCAGAAATGGTGGCTAAAATGATTAAATCCAGATTTCCTAAATATAGCAACACAGATAGGAAGACAGATGCTCAGAATGGTAATGAAGCTTTCTCGAAATCACACGGATGGGACTAGTTGGGCCCTTAAAAGTCAGACAGTGCAATGGTTTTTTTTTTTTTGGGGATTTGAAGGACAACAGAAGAATCCTGATTCTAGCTCATGGTGATACTTGACATTCCAACAACACTAAGGCATTTCCTCGGGTTAAGCGATGGCCTCAGAGGACCCTACCTACCCCCCTCCCCTGCCAACACAGTGGGTCTTTAGTATGCATACTATTCACCTGGAACATTTATTAAAAATGCATTTTGTGTTGAGAAATTGCTCTTACCTGGTAGGGCTTTGTGTATTGCTAGCGGTAGAGAACCAAACTCACTCTGGATTAAGGTTAAAAAGATAAACAAAGAAAGCAAAACAAAATAACACACTAGCTTTGAGACCATGGGAAATTACTGGACCTTTCTGGCCTCGGTTTCCTCTCCCACTAAATGAGAATAATAATCAGGGAATAATAATCATACCTTCTTCAGAGGTTTGTTTTGAGGGCTAAGTGAATTATGTATGTTGTATTAAAATGGTTTACTGATGTTCCCTTGCTGAATGTTAATTTCTCATTTCTGGAATGGGAGGTATAAATCTCTGCCCTGCATATGTTCAAAGTGCCTCTGAGATCAAAGGGAAGCTCTATCCCTTTGCAGCATGAGGTCTTGCTGGAATGCAAGGATGGAATGAGGGGTACCTTAAGAGAGAAGGTACTTACAGACTCCAAACTGACCATGCTTTTTAAAATCCGTGATCGCCAACCCAGCACCTGCTTAAACCCTCAGATGTGTGTCCCCTGCCTTCTTCTTTGGGTTCCATGATTGTCATGGACAAGCAGGAGTTGTAACAGTCCTTTTAGTTCATTCTTTTAAAAGCACCATGTACAGGAATGAAGCCATTGCACAAGAACGAGCGGAGTCCCAGGAGCTTCTATCCAAATGGATCCACCAGGAACCTTTCATCTGCTTTTATTAGTGACCTGTTGGAAACATGAAGCCAAGGGTCAGAGCTTTTGAAGAGTAAGTGCTGAAATTTAGGTTCAGATGGAAATGTGTTTTATTTATTTGCTCCACTGGGTATTCAGAATAGATTAGCCACAGGGAAGAATTCAGCCATCAACTCAGCAGAACACTATTTATTGAACAACTATATTTTGAGCACCTGTGTAGTGCCGGTTCCCATCTTTGGCATCCCTTTCTGACTCCAGGATCTTCAGTACTCCTCTGTAGGGAGAGCAACCTTTTCTTACTCATCTCTGTATCCCACGCAGCATCTAGTTTAGTGATTTGCACCCAGTAGGTGGGTTTGGATGATTCCATGCCTTTTGCTCATACTAGGCCCACTACCTGAAATACCTTCTTCTATTAAGTCGTTTTTTCTCCCTTCAGCTGGAAAATCTTGAACCATCAGACCCCAAGAAAAATCTCAGCACCCTGGGAAGTCTTCTTGAACTGGTTGTGTTTGAGTTAACTTTTCCCCTCCCTTTGTTCCAACAACCCTTTACTCAGGTGTCTGATAAAACTCGGTACGCTGTTTTGCAATTTGAGGTCTGTCACCAGCATATGGCCCCCTAAAGCCATAGACACTTTTTTATTTTTGATTCCCAATGGCCAGTGCAGAGTTTGGCTTTCCACCCCAGTTCCAGCCCTCATGCTGTTCTTTCAATCAGTACTAATTTCCTTTCCCTCCCATATTTTTCTTTTCTTCTTTAATTCTGTATCTGTCCTCTGAGTTTCTAAATATAGAGTGGATAAACAGCAAGGTCCTAGTGTATAGCACAGGGAACTATAGTCAATATCCTGTGATAAACCATAGTGGAAAAGAATATGAAAAAAAGAATGTGTGTATGTGTGTGTGTGTGTATATATATATATGTATGTATAACTGAATCACTTTGCTGTACAGTAGAAACACAACATTGCAAATCAACTATACTTCAACAAAATAAATTTTTAAAATCCTCATCCTTTCGTTGACTGTTTGCTTCCCTCCTTGGTGGAGTGAAAGGAGAAGCATTGACTACTGCTTTTTTGATCTTTCCTCCTCTGCCAGGCACCCTACACGTCATGGCTCCATTCATGTCCCTGCATGCTTTCATCTCTTTCAAGGAATCTTCCGTTGCCATCAGGGCGATGAAAACTGCCAACCACCTCTGTATTCTGAAGTCCAAGAGGCATTTTCATTCCTTATGTTGGACCACTCTGTAGCTTTTCAAAACTTGAGACTCTTCTTAAATATTTCTGCTCCCCTGACTTTGTTGACATTATCCTCTCATGCTTCTTCCCCTCCCCCCTTACCATCCCTTCTCACTGTACTTCATAGGGGCCTTCCGTCTTCAGTCCGCCTAACTGTGAGCACGGCTCCGTATTTGTTTCCATGACTGTTGTCTCACACGTGTTCACTGGGTATTCTCAGCCAATTCCAGAGCTCTAACTACCACTGGTTCATGTTGATTTACAAACCTCTACCTCTAGTCCTGGCCTCTCTTCTGATCTGTACTGAAGGATTCTATAGCCTACTGAAAATTCTGATTTGAATGTTCAACAGACACCTCAAACTCAACAGGTCCAACAGGAAACTTGTCATTATTCACTCTAAATCCATTGATGTTTCACTATCATTTATTATCATGAATGACACTGTTATCAGCCTAATCATCAAACCAGATGTAGAAGTCATCAGAGACATTGTTCCTTCTTCACCCCACTCTCCCAGATAGTCACCAAATCTTGCTAGTTTTGCCTTTCAATTTTTTTTTTAACTTTCTGTCTCTCAAATATATCTTCTTTAGACCACATCTGGCCTAGACTATTATAACAGCCTCCTCAGTTTTATCCTTGTCCCTTCTTAAATGTATCTACTACCCCACTGAACATGAAACTCTAACATAGAACTGCTCTGTTTAAAAGCTTTCATTGGTTCACTGTGATCCTATAGGGCTAGCCCTAGCTCTTCATCTGTTCAGTTCATTCATTCAGTAAATACTGAATTTAGTGCCTGCAATATGACTGGTTCCAGTTCCTGGGCATACATGGCGGGAGGGGAGAAGAATGTATGTCTTCAAGAAACTGGTTGTGCATAAAGATATGATTAAAAAAAAGAACATCATTTAGCTCTTCTGCTTCAACTCCTGTTATTCTATGCTTCAAAATTGCCACTGCAGTAACTTTGAAATGTTTGTAGATTTTATACTCACAACAGAATCCTTCATTCCTTTTATGTGCTTCTCTCTTGGCCTGAAATGGAGGCCCCACATTTACTCACCTCACAGATGCCCCTCTATCTTCTAAGTCCTCTCCTGGATGTCATCTCCAGGAAGCATTCTTCGAGACCCTAGCTTGGGGCTCCATGCTCCACAGAACACTGGGTATACCCTATTTTTGCCCTGTTACATTATATTTATTTATTTATTTTTAACATCTTTATTGGAGTATAATTGCTTTACAATGGTGTGTTAGTTTGTGCTGTATAACAAAGTGAATCAGCTATACATATACATATATCCCCATATCTCCTCCTTCTTGCGTCTCTCTCCCAGTCTCCCTATCCCACCCCTCTAGATGGCCACAAAGCACCGAGCTCATCTCCCTGTGTTATGCGGCTCCTTTCCACTGGATATCTGTTGTAAATTTGGTAGTGTATATATGTCCATGCCACTCTCTCACTTCGTCCCAGCTTACCCTTCCCACTCCCCGTGTCCTCAAGTCCATTCTCTACGTCTGTGTCTTTATTTCTGTCCTGACCCTAGCTTCTTCAGAACCTTTTTTTTCTTTTTTTGGATTCCATATATATGTGTTAGCATACGGTATTTGTTTTTCTCTTTCTGACTTACCTCACTCTGTATGGCAGACTCTAGGTCCATCCACCTCACTACAGATAACTCAATTTTGTTCCTATTTATGGCTGAGTAATATTCCATTGTATATATGCGCCACATCTTCTTTATCCATTCATCTGTCGATGGACACTTAGGTTGCTTCCATGTCCTGGCTATTGTAAATAGAGCTACAATGAACATTGTGGTACATGACTCTTTTTGAATTATGGTTTTCTCAGGGTATGTGCCCAGTAAGGGCACATTGCTGGGTCGTATGGTAGTTCTATTTATAGTTTTTTAAGGAACCTCCATACTGTTCTCCATAGTGGCTGTATCAATTTATATTCACATCAACAGTGCAGGTGGGTTCCCTTTTCTCCACACTCCACAATTGCTGGGTCGTATGGTAGTTCTATTTATAGTTTTTTAAGGAACCTCCATACTGTTCTCCATAGAGGCTGTATCAATTTATATTCACATCAACAGTGCAGGCAGGTTCCCTTTTCTCCACACTCTCTCCAACATTTATTGTTTGTAGATTTTTTGATGATGACCATGCTGACTGGTGTGAGATGATACCTCATTGTAGTTTTGATTTGCATTTCTCTAATGATTAGTGATGTTGAGCATCCTTTCATGTGTTTGTTGGCAATCCGAATATCTTCTTTGGAGAAGTGTCTACTTAGACCTTCTACCCATTTTTGGATTGGGTTGTTTATTTTTTTGATATTGAGCTGCATGAGCTGCTAGTAAATTTTCGAGATTAATCTTTTGTCAGTTGATTCATTTGCAAGTATTTTCTCCCATTCTGAGGGTTGTCTTTTAGTCTTGTTTATGGTTTCCTGTGCTGTGCAAAAGCTTTTAAGTTTCATTAGGTCCCATTTGTTTATTTTTGTATTTATTTCCATTTCTGTAGGAGGTGGGTCAAAAAGGATCTTGCTGTGATTTATGTCATAGAGTGTTCTGCCTATGTTTTCCTCTAAGTTTTATAGTATGTGGCCTTACATTTAGGTCTTTAATCCATTTTGAGTTTATTTTTTTGTATGGTGTTAGGGAGTGTTCTAATTTCATTCTTTCACACGTAGCTGTCCAGTTTTCCCAGCACCACTTATTGAAGAGGCCGTCTTTTCTCCATTGTATATTCTTGCCTCCTTTATCAAAAATAAGGTGACCATATGTGCGTGGGTTTATCTCTGGGCTTTCTATCCTGTTCCATTGATCTATATTTCTGATTTTGTGCCAGTACCACACTGTCTTAATTACTGTAGCTTTGTAGTATAGTCTGAAGTCAGGGAGCCTGATTCCTCCAGCTCCGTTTTTCTTTCTCAAGATTGCTTTGACTATTTGGGGTCTTTTATGTTTCCATACAAATAGTGAAATTTTTTGTTCTAATTCTGTGAAAAATGCCAGTGGTAGTTTGGTAGGGATTGCATTGAATCTGTAGATTGCTTTGGGTAGTATAGTCATTTTCACAATGTTGATTCTTGAAATCCAAGAACATGGTATATCTCTCCATCTGTTTGTATCATTAATTTCTTTCATCAGTGTCTTACAGTTTTCTGCATGCAGGTCTTCTGTCTCCTTAGGTAGGTTTATTCCTAGGTATTTTATTCTTTTTGTTGCAATGGTAAATGGGTGTGTTTCCTTAATTTTACTTTCAGATTTTTCATCATTAGTGGATAGGAATGCAAGAGATTTCTGTGCATTAATTTTGTATCCTGCTACTTTACCAAATTCATTGATTAGCTCTAGTAGTTTTCTGGTAGCATCTTTAGGATTCTCTATGTATAGGATCATGTCATCTGCAAACAGTGACAGCTTTACTTCTTCTTTTCCAATTTGGATTCCTTTTATTTCTTTTTCTTCTTTAATTGCTGTGGCTAAAACTTCCAAAACTGCATTGAATAAGGGTGGTGAGAGTGGGCAACCTTGTCTTGTTCCTGATCTTAGAGGAAATGGTTTCAGTTTTTCACCATTGCGAATGATGTTGGCTGTGTGTTTGTCATATATAGCCTTTATTATATTGAGATAAGTTCCCTCTATGCCTACTTTCTGGAGAGTTTTTATCATAAATGGGTGTTGAATTTTGTCAAAAGCTTTCTCTGCATCTATTGAGATGACCATATGGATTTTCTCCTTCAGTTTGTTAATATAGTTTATCACATTGATTGATTTGCGTATATTGAAGAATCCTTGCATTCCTGGGATAAACCCTACTTGATCATGGTGTATGATCTTTTAATGTGCTGTTAGAGTCTGTTTGCTAGTGTTTTGTTGAGGATTTTTGCATCTATGTTCGTCAATGATATTGACCTGTAGTTTTCTTTCTTTGTGACATCTTTGTCTGGTTTTGGTGGCCTTATAGAATGAGTTTGGGAGTGTTCCTCCCTCTGGTATATTTTGGAAGAGTTTGAGAAGGATAGGTGTTAGCTCTTCTCTAAATGATAGAATTCATCTGTGAAACCATCTGGTCCTGGGCTTTCGTTTGTTGGAAGATTTTTAATCAGTCTCAATTTCAGTGCTTATGATTGGTCTGTTTATATTTTCTATTTGTTCCTGGTTCAGTCTCAGTAGTTTGTGCTTTTCTAAGAATTTGTCCATTTCTTCCAGGTTGTCCATTTTATCAGCATATAGTTGCTTGTAGTAGTCTCTCGTGATCCTTTGTATTTCTGCAGTGTCAGTTGTTACTTCTCTTTTTTCATTTCTAATTCTATTGATTTGAGTCTTCTCCCTTCGTTTCTTGATGAGTCTGGCTAATGGTTTATCAATTTTGTTTATCTTCTGAAAGAACCAGCTTTTAGTTTTATTGATCTTTGCTATCATTTCCTTCATTTCTTTTTCTTTTATTTCTGATCTGGTCTTTATGATTTCTTTCCTTCTGCTAACTTTGGGGTTTCTTTGTTCTTTCTCTAATTGTTTTAGGTGTAAGGTTAGGTTGTTTATTTGAGATGTTTCTTATTTCTTGAGGTAGGATTGTATTGCTGTAAACTTCCCTCTTAGAACTGCTTTTGCTGCATCCCGTAGATTTTGGGTCGTCGTGTTTTCATTGTCATTTGTTTCTAGGTACTTTTTGATTTCCTCTTTGATTTCTTCAGTGATCACTTGGTTACTTAGTAGTGTATTGTTTAGCCCCCATGTGTTTGTATTTCTTACAGATATTTTGCTGTAATTGATATTTCATCTCATAACGTTGTGGTCTGAAAAGATACTTGATACGATTTCACTTTTCTTAAACTTACCAAGGCTTGATTTGTGACTCAAGATATGATCTATCCTGGAGAATGTTCTATGAGTACTTGAGAAGAAAGTGTATTCTGTTGTTTTTGTATGGAATGTTCTATAAGTATCAGTTCCATCTTGTTTAATGTATCATTTAAAGCTTGGGTTTCCTTATTTATTTTCATTTTGGATGATCTGTCCATTGGTGAAAGTGGAGTGTTAAAGTCCCCTACTGTGATTGTGTTACTCTCGATTTCCCCTTTTATGGCTGTTAGTATTTGCCTTATGTATTGAGGTGCTCCTATGTTGGGTGCATAAATATTTACAATTGTTATATCTTCTTCTTGTATTGATCCTTATGTAGTGTCCTTCTGTGTCTCTTGTAATAGTCTTTATTTTAAAGTCTATTTTGTCTGATATGAGAATTGCTACTCCAGCTTTCTTTTGATTTCCATTTGCATGGAATATTTTTTTCCATCCCCTCACTTTCAGTCTGGTTATGTCTTAGGTCTGAAATGGGTCTCTTGTAGACAGCTATAAGGGTCTTGTTTTTGTATCCATTCAGCCAATCTATGTCTTTTGGTTGGAGCATTTAATCCATTTCCATTTAAGGTAGTTATTGATACGTGTATTCCTATCACCATTTTATTAATTGTTTTGGGTTTGTTATTATAGGTCTTTTCCTTCTCTTGTGTTTCCTGCCTAGAGAAGTTCCTTTAGCATTTGTTGTAAAGCTGGTTTGATGGTGCTAAATTCTCTTAGCTATTGCTTGTCTGTAAAGGTTTTAATTTCTCCATCGAATCTGAATGAGATCCTTGCTGGGTAGAGTCATCTTGGTTGTAGTTTTTTACTTTCATCACTTTAAATATGTCCTGCCACTCCCCTCTGGCTTGCAGAGTTTCTGCTGAAAGATCAGCTGTTAACCTTACGGGGATTCCCTTGTATGTTAATGTTGCTTTTCCCTTGCTGCTTTTAATATTATTTCGTTGTATTTAATTTTTGATAGTTTGATATAGTGTCTTGGTGTGTTTCCTCTTGGATTTATCCTGTATGGAATTCTCTGCACTTCCTCGACTTGATTGACTCTTTCCTTTCCCATATTAGGGAAGTTTTCAACTATAACCTCTTCAAATATTTTCTCAGTCCCTTTCTTTTTCTCTTCTTCTTCTGGGACCCCTATAATTGGAATGTGGGTGTGTTTAATGTTGTCCCAGGGGTCTCTGAGACTGTCCTCAATTCTTTTCATTCTTTTTTCTTTATTCTGCTCTGTGGTAGTTATTTCCACTATTTTATCTTCCAGGTCACTCATCCGTTCTTCTGCCTCAGTTATTCTGCTATTGATTCCTTCTAGAGGATTTTTAATTTCATTTGTTGTGTTGTTCATGATTGTTTGCTCTTTAGTTCTTCTGGGTCCTTGTTAAACGTTTCTTGTATTTTCTCCATTCTATTTCCAAGATTTTGGATCATCTTTACTATCTTTCCTCTGAATTCTTTTTCAGGTAGACTGCCTATTTCCTCTTCATTTGTTTGGTCTGATGGGTTTTTACCTTGACTCTTCATCTGCTGTGTGTTTTCTGTCTTCTGATTTTGCTTCACTTACTGTGTTTGGGGTCTCCTTTTCGCAGGCTGCAGGTTCATAGTTCCCGTTGTTTTTGGTGTCTGTCCCCAGTGGCTAAGATTGGTTCCGTGGGTTGTGTATGCTTCCTGGTGGAGGGGACTGGTGCCTGTGTTCTGGTGGATGAGGCTGGATCTTGTCTCTCTGGGGGGCAGGACCGCATCTGGTGGTATATTTTGGGGCGCCTGTGATCTTATTATGATTTTAGGCAGCCTCTCTGCTAATGGGTGGGGTTTTGTTCCTGTCTTTCCAATTGTTTGGCATAGAGTGTCCAGCAGTGTAGCTTGCTGGTCGTTGAGTGGAGCTGGGTCTTAGTGTTGAGATGGAGATCTCTGGGAGAGCTTTCACCGCTTGATATTACGTGGAGCTGGGAGGTCTCTGGTGGAGCAATGTCCTGAACTTGGCTCTCCCACCTCAGAGGCACAGGCCTGACACCCGGCTGGAGCACCAAGACCCTGTCAGCCACATGGCCAGGTTCGTGGGGAGTTTCTTGTCTTTCAGGAAGTCTGAGGTCTTCTGCCAGCGTTCAGTAGGTGTTCTGTAGGAGTTGTTCCACATTTAGATGTATTTCTGTTGTATTTGTGGGGAGGAAGGTGATCTTTACATCTGACTCCTTCACCATCTTGAAGGGCTCCCCCCAAAGGTGTTTCATGTGCTGCCAACTCTCTGGTTCCACCCATTATGTTTAATTTGTCCATTTTTGTGCCCACCTCCTACTCTGGGCTGTGAGAGCTAATTAAAGTAGTAAGGATTCAACAAATATTTCTTGGATTTTTCCAAACTGGCAAAGAAAAGACATTCTAAAATGTTAATTTCACTTTCCTTTTTGAAATATCTCCTGCAGAGACTGTTGACGATTTTGAAGGAACACTTAAAAGGCAGCTTCACTGAATTTAGATCTTCACATTTCCAAATATTTCATTTGCCTCCAAATGAAATATTTATGAAGAAAAAGACGCTATATGTAACTTATATTATTAATTATGAAAAAAATGGTATTAAGGATCCCCCAAAATCACAAAACTAAATATTCCACATATTTCCATTTTCTTTCAGATTGTCATGGCCTTCCTTAGATTCAGCATTCCAGAAGTTTTATGCCTCAGTTTGACTTGTCAGCCATTCTCTTTATTAATATACTTACAGTTAATTTGTGGTTGTTCATGATTTTGTCAAAACAGGAAAACTACAACCAAGGATGATGTGGGTCTTTAGCTTTGTATATTAAAGCACTGAGTCATAGAACTTCGAACTGGCTAAGTTTGAAGTTCAGTTGTGCCATTTTAAATAATTTGACATTGCAAGAATAACTATATATTTTAAGAAGAGTCTCCATTTTATCATCTGCAAAATAGAAATAATGTTATCTGTCTCAAAGGATAGTTCTGTGGATTTAATGCCATGGAGCATATGAAACAGTCTGGCACATTATCTATCATATAGTAGGTGCAGGGTAGTCATCCACTCACTCTTACTCAGGCATTTAAATATAATGTAAATTATGAATAACCCATTGTAAAGGTGGGCACTGGGAATGGGCATTGTAAGAACAGAATGCGCAGAGGTAGTAAAGTATGATGATTTGTAGTGTATTCAGTCAGTGCACTTGGGGAGAGAATCTAGAGAACAGGGTGACTTGAGGGTGGGAGGTGGAAAAGTTAAGTAGAAAAGCTTAGTATACAGAGGATCCAGCTCATGAACATTGAATGCAAGACTAAGAGGCAAGGTGATCAGTAAGGAATTGTTAAATCTGTCTAACTAGGGGAGTGTCATAGTCATATCTGTATCTAGAAAGATCACTCTGGCAACTAGAGTGGTGTTTAGGATGGAGGTGGCAGAGATATTGATACATGAAACAGGAAGACCAGCAGGAAGATGACTGTGATAGTCCAAGTCAGAGTGCTGTTTTTGAATGGCAGATAGCAAGAAAGAATGGATTTCTGAAGCAAAGGATATAAGGGGAGGGAGGAGAAGTAAAGGACCACACTGAGGTTTACAGGGAAGACAGGAGAAGGATAAAGTTGTCAAGAGAAGTGGATGAATATGAAAACAAAGGGAATTGACAGGATGTGGTGATGGTGGTGATGGTGGTCTTGGTGGTGGAGATGGTTGAATAGGGTAGAGGAGGAATTTGGGAAAAGTCTCAGGCTTATCACAAGCATGATTTGGGAGACTGTGTGATTCACCTGAATGTGGACCATGAGAAGAGGAAATTTGTGAGAGTGATGATGGCTTTCATTTGGGATACTTCGATTTTGAAAAGCCTATGGGATTTCCTAGAGAAATTGATTATGTGGTTGAAAATAATAATATAAACTATGCACGTTATAATGAACACTCAGTCCAGTGGTTCTAGGCTTATTTTTAACCACACACATATACCCAGTAAAAATTTTTGACTACATACCTCCCTATTAATGTATGTACCTGAATGATTTATGCATGTTACCTTCACTAGCTAATATCACAGCTCCTCAGTGCTCAATGTTCCCTTAGAGCAAAGGATCAGCATTAATAATTGTATATGTAAATCCATATTTTAATCAGTCCTCTTGATCATCTCAGATTGTTTTGGCCAATTCTTTTGGGGTTTTTTCAGTGATAATTTTAATTTGTCAATGACTTTTTAAAAATTGAAGTATAGGTAATTTACAATGTTGTATTAGTTCCAAGTGTACAGTAAAGTGATTCAGTTATACATATATATATTCACGTATATATATTCTTTTTCAGATTTTTTTCCATTATAGGTTATTACGAGATATTGAGTGTAGTTTCCTGTGCTATACAGTAGGTCCTTGTTGTTTACCTCTTTGATGTATAATAGTGTGTATATGTTAATCCCATACTCCTAATTTATCCCTCCACCATGCTGCTATCCCCTTTGGTAACCATAAGTTTGTTTTCTGTGTCTGTGAGGTTATTTCTGTTTTGTAAGTTCATTTGTGTCATTTTTTTAGATTCCACGTATAAGTGATATCATATGATATGTATCTTTCTCCTTCTGATTTACTTAATACTATAATCTCTGTGTCCATCCATGTTACTGCAAATGGCATTATTTCATTCTTTTTTCTGGCTGAGTAATATTCCATTATATATATATGTGTGTGTGTGTGTGTCAATATATACATATATACACATATATGTGTGTGTATATACAGCGTGTGTATGTATGTATATATATACACACACATACCACATCTTCTTTATCCATTCATCTGTCAGTGGACATTTGGGTTGTGTCCATGCCTTAGCTATCGTAAATAGTGCTACTGTGAACATTGGGATGCATGTATCTTTTCAAATGAGAGTTTTCTGGACAATTCTTGAAAAATATAATTTGATCCTTATTGTTTGGGTTTGGCATTGTGATGTGGCTGGTCCTCTACAGTTTTCTTGCTCACGTTGGGTTGAATTATTATCATTAACGTCATCCACAGATTCTTTTTAAGCCACTTACTTATTTTGTGAGAGTTGGTTTAGTTTTTAAGCCACTTACTTATTTTGTGAGAGTTGGTTTAGTTAATATCAGATAATGTAATTGTAAACTGCATATCACTAGGCACAGATAAATGCCAGGGCATCACAAGACACTGAAAGTAAAGGGAAGATGGAGCCCAGCTTCTTCATGCTGTAGGGCTCGCATTCTTCATTCTAGTATCATTGGTGACTTGTGACTGTCTGACATTTGGGCTGACACTGAATGTAGATAATAAACACGTGACTAGAAGTTCTGGTATTTTTTCCTGCTCCTGTGCCCTGATTAGTAAATACTAATTGGAGTTCATTGAACTTTTACATTGAGCTGGACACTGAGTTAAGCATTTTAATACGTGAAATCTTTTCTTTGACCAAATAGGATTCAGAGTAAGATCAGGAAATCAACAAAAGAAAAGACAAATAAAAAAACTTAATTCTTCTCTCACTCTGTTTAAACTTACTTTTATCGGGTTTCCTCTGGCATTTGGATGAAAGTTAAGGCAAGTCCGTGATTTTTCCAAATTATGTTCAACAATTTTCTATTCACCTCTGCTTATCACATATAGTCTCAGTTCAGTAGTTAAAGTTTCCAGTTCAGTGTGTTACAAAGTAAATCAAATTTCATTTAAAGTGGAAACTTAACTTTCCTCCAGTTTCTCCTGTCTTTTCCCAATGATTTTGTCGTATCTCCTCCTCTTTGCTAACCTTCATCTTGATTTCTTCAAGGTGCGGGATTTAGTGAAGGATGGAGAGATAGGAGGTAGCAAGAATCTTCCTTGACTAGTACTTTTTTGACAACTGTGCATCAGTTCTCTGTGGGCTTAGCAGGCGTTTAATTCCAACCTTTTTAACTTACAACATTTGGTGGGTATCTTTGGAGCTTTCGTTCTTCCCTGAGATCTCTCACTTGTGATTCTTTTGATGAAGGAAAATACACATCTTTTCCACTGCTTTCTGACCACTCATTCCTTGGACCCTTGATCAATGTCAGGCCAATCCCACTTTCCCCTTACTGGTGTCACCTGAAAAAAAAAAAAAAAAACGCACAACCTAAAAGTTGAGCATCATGTTTCATTTGGTGGACAAAACTGAGGACTTGAGCATGGGACACAGCCCCTCAGAGAGCTCTGAGAGATTGCTCCAAAGAGGTAAGGGAGGAACCAGGTTGTATAAGAATTTTTGCCACAAAGAACAGGTGGTTGGAACTTCGAAAGATTACTGATTACCAAAGAAAACCAGATACCTCAAGTTAATGAATTTGACTTGAGGTATCTCAAGGTGCAAGAGCCTGGGCTCATTGGAATCATTCCTTTGATATGCACCTTAGCTGTCTAAGGCCAGTATCCTGTGCTCTCCCATCCTGAGTCCGTCAGGGCGCACCTTCGGTTGAGGGGGCCGTAGTGGCTTGATGGCCACAACATCCTTTGTTTACTAACGTGGCAGGCAGCATTTTCCATTCACACTGGCGTGCCCTTTCCCTCCACTTTAGCTTTCTCTTGCATGTGGCCCACCTCCGATCCATGAGGGGAACATTCCTTTTACACAGGAGCTCAGCACTTACTTCCCAATTTGCAGCCTCTACTCCGCCGCCAGGTTTCAGCCCTCTGTAGAATTCCCTCTTTAGAATTCTTTTTTTAGATTTCTGCCGTGTGAGTCAGACACCAATCTGGCATATTCCTCCAAGCTTCTGGGACATTTATCATGTTCTTTGTGGGGTCTTGTTGAAGCTTGAGGTGCAGGGCTACTCCCCTGACTCTCCCCTGGAGCTGTGTGGGAGTGGGCAGGGGGATTCACAGCAGGCAGGCCGTTCTCCCTCAGACTCCACTGGAGATCCCAACATCTCACTCTGTTATCCTGTGGGTGAGAGGTTAAGAATCTCAAAAAGTGCCTTTTGGCTCCCTTTTTTATACGTCCTGTATAGTCGTCAGGCACCCCTCTTTAGAATATAATAACTATTGTCTTGGTCTTGGCTCAAAACTAGACTAAAATAATTGTATTTGAAGTCCTATTTTAATTCTTATCTGAACCCTAGGAGGTACTTATCCTCCTATTACTGCCTGAATTTTACAGATGAGGAAACTGAGGCAAAGGGGGTTATTAATGTGCACAAGGTCACCCAGCTTTGTAGCTTTGTTATCTCCTGGGAGATATCTTATCTGGAAGCCTGGATGAGCTCCTCAGGTTGACCCAGGCTTAGGATGCAGGCACTGTGGGTGATCTCAGATTGGGTCATCAGCCTCAGGGCCCCAGGGATGGGGACAGAGCAAGCGTCGCCTTCCACTCTCTGGCCTGAATGTGAGCTACGGCCCAGCAGTCCCTGTAGGGAACTCCAGAGGGGAAGCTGGTGATACTGCTACTGGAAGGCCCTTGTCTCCTCTGTCTCCGGTGTGTGCTCCTCGGATGTAAGTAATTTACAATGGCAACAATTAGAGAATGTGCTCCGTGTGGGATGAACCCGTTCCCTTAATGACACTGCAGGCGTGTATATATAGCATGGTTCAGCTGACGTGCTCTCCGTGCTTCAGCCCACGTCCGCAGCTCCACGCCAACCAGAGCCCCTCACAGCAGCCGGCCTGTGACTCACGGAAGGTCACAGTCAGGTCAAGGACGGTGCTCGGAAATAGAACCAGCCTCTCTTTCACAGGCTCTAAAACTCAGTGGCAGGATGTTCCCTTTATGAATGTTGGAAAAACAACAGTTCTAAAATGCATGGTGGTGGATATCCAGGGCTGTCCCTGCGATTTGGGGATGGAGAGACGTGGCCGTGAGCATGGGAGTTTTTATTTGAAATGTATTTATTGTTTGTTTGTTGATTTTGAAGGGAGGGGGCAAGTGCTCAATCAATCATAGTGGGGAGTGAATTGGGTTCTCCAAATGTTAATAAAAGCAAGGAGAAGGAATCTAAAAAAATGATACAAACGAACTTATATACAAAACAGAAATAGACCCACAGACATAGAAAACAAACTTATGCTTACCAAAGGGGAAGGGGGGTGGGATAATTAGGAGTTTTTGATTAACATATAACACTACTATATATAAAATAGATAACCAGCAAGGACCTCCTGTATAGCACAAGGAACGGAACTACACTCAATATTTTGTAATAACCTATAAGGGAAAAGAATCTGAAAAAAATAGATATACATGTATGTGTAACTGAATCAATTTGCTGTACACCTGAAACTAACACAACATTGTAAATCAACTATACCTGAAAAACAAGATAAAAAACAAACAAAACAAAAGGAGATGGATGAGTGACCTTTCCAGGTGGTGTCACAAAGCGGAAAAGGTTCGTTTGAGCCCTGTCTTACCCAGTGAAAATAGAATACCATCCATATGCGTAATTTTAAAGTTTTAGCAGCCACATTAAAACAATTAAAAAGAAACAGGTGAAACGAATTTTAATAACATATTGTATTTACTCCAGTATATCCAAAAGAGTAGTATTTCGACATGTAGCCAACATAAAATATCCGTGAGATATTTTACAGCCGGTTCCTCTAAGTGTCTGAGATCCGGTGGGTGTGTATTTCATACTCACAGCACATCTCGATTTGGACGAGCCGTATTTCAAGTGCTCAGTAGCCACACGTGGTCAGTGGCTCCCAACGTGGACAGCACAGCCTCCAGTTCTAACTCTGCCATTTGCCAGCTCTGTGATGGTGGGCCAGTTACTTATCCTTTCTGGACCTTAGTGTCCCCTCCCCCCACATGTAAATGGGGACCATAACCTCTCCGTATTGCAACAAGGTCACATGTGTAAAGCAGCACATAGTAAGTGCTCAGTTAATGGATTGGTGATTCCCTCCTCCAACTGACCTGCATCGCAACTAAACTGTAAGCTCCCTGCAGGAGACTGAAATACAACTTGGCCTCTGACTGTATCGAAATGCAAACCGTTGCTGACCCTCTCTTTCCTCTCCTTCCACTGACATTTCTTTTTCCCCAAAGCTCTGCATTGCTCACTCCTTCACTTTCTTCAGGTCGCCTCTCAAAGGTGACTTCATCAGAGCAGCTTTTCCTCAGCACCTTGTATGTAAAGCAGCAGCCTCACTCTCAATCCTGTTTTATCTGCTTTGGTTTTCTTTAGAGCACTGCTCACCGTCACACGTGCATTTACTGCTCATTTGTTTACTTCTCCCAGCCCAACAGAAAAGAAGCCCTGCTCACTGTTTAATTTCCAGCTAAACCTGTTAATGGATGAATGAATGAATTTATTGAACATCTACAGTGCTTTGCCCTTGGTGGATAGCATGGAAATGAAATATACAGTCCTTGCTTGAGGGATTCAGAGGGAGATACAGGTGCTTGAAGGCCCTACATGGGTCCTGAAATCTCACTCAAGCCTCTGCCACCTGGGTGCTACCCTGGGCACACACGCCATCACTCTGCCCTCTCCCACCCCCAAGGCTTGTTGTATGGCACTTGCTCTGCTCAAATTCCCTTTTGCTCATCTCTGCTCACCAAAAGCTTGCATGCTATGAAGGCCCCGCTCAAACACCACCTCTTGTAAGGATCCTTTCCAGGTCTCTTGGCCAGAAACATTATCTCTGGCCTCTATTCTTCCACGGGACGTTTTTCTTTGCTTATAGTATTTATGACAGCCTATTTCATACTAGAATTCCTCAGGCCTCGGTGTGACTCCTCCACAATATTTTGAATCTCTGGAGGGCAGGATCTAATTTCAGCTGGGTGGGGTGAGGGTGGGGATGTAGTGGAAACTATACCCGTAATGAGATATACACAGGTTAGATTCTTGAATACTTAGGACCTGCAAGCTTGGGAAAGTTATTTAATGTCTTCAAGTTCCAACGTGCTCATCTGTTAAATGGGAGAGCTGTACCCACCTCGGGGAAGAAACCTTTGTTAACATCTAGTCTGAATTGGATGCTTTGGCTACTGCCAAGAGAACAGACATTTTTCGATCCAAGTACACAATAGGTGCTCCATACATGTCAGTCATGGGACCCTTATATTAACCCAAGTCTCCAGTACAGTTGGTGCGAATTTGGGCCTTTTTACAGAATGGGAATCACTGTGTCTGTCGTGATATGACAATATTTAGGTAACATACATACTAATCCTTGCTCTTGCCCAACAAAATGTCCAGTTCTATTCAAATGCACCTCATAGAAACTTGCATGTTCATTTTTAGTGTTCTGTGGATTATTGTGATTTTCTGAGCCAAGAGAGATGTATTCAGACTTCTTCTGTGAAGCAGTCATGTGTACTTGCTGAGATGTAGATTGTATCGTAGACCCCAACTGCAAAAGAGGTTCAGACACAGCTACTGACCTGTCTTGGCCCACTGCCCAGCCAAGACAACGTGGCAGCATGAAAACCAGGAGCTGGAAGACAGGAGTCTAGCCCAGTCAGCCACTCAGGTCCTGATCTTGTAAGAAGGAGTTGGATTAGAGCAGGATTTAACTTTTGCTCCACTGACATTTTAGGTCCAATAGTCTTTGTCATGGGGGGAGGGGCCATCCCGTGCACTGTAGGATGTGCAGCAACATCCCTGGCCTCTACCCACTAGATGCCAGTAGCATCCCCTCCGTTGGGACAAGCAAAGATGTCCCTTAGGTGGCAAAATGGCTGCCAGAATGAAAGCACTGGGTTCCATCTTTCAAATTTCAGCAAATTCTAGGGCTCGGGGCTGAGGTCTTACCCTCCGACGTGCAGACACACACACACATACGCTGATGTTCCATGTCTAGCCTTGTTTCACTTTTGAAAGCTGCAGTGTTCCGAATCCTGTTTCCTTGTGAACAGTCTAACAGCCAGGCATTCTCTCCCAGGCTCCCACCCCGCACCCACTCACAGCAGAAGCCACGCAGAAGGGCTGGATGGGTGACACGCTGTGATTTCAGTGTGCTGTAGCTCCCCGCCGGGATCTCTGAACAATCGCCTCCACCCCCTGCTTGCCGCTCAGGTGGGCTCTGGCAGACGGTTTTGGCAGCTGGAGCTGTTACAGTTCTGTACTCCACATGTACGTCTTTGTTGTAGGCTCTGAACAAAACCTGAGGCCACAGCTTCTGCCAGCCCACTCCTCTGCTCACATGCCTTTTTCCTTTGCCCCCGACAGCTGGGGCCTGCAGTGCCAAGTAGATTTTTGTAGCTACTCATAATAAAATGGTGCAGTCGGACCACGGAGAGAAATCGCCAATTGGGTCGGAAATTCACATCTCTCTCTTTTTTTTTTTTTTTGCAGTACGCGGGCCTCTCTCACTGTTGTGGCCTCTCCCACTGTTGTGGCCTCTCCCGTTGCGGAGCACAGGCTCCGGATGCGCAGGCTCAGCGGCCATGGCTCACGGGCCCAGCCGCTCCGCGGCATGTGGGATCTTCCCAGACCGGGGCACGAACCCGTGTCCCCTGCATTGGCAGGTGGACTCTCAACCACTGCGCGACCAGGGAAGCCCTCTCTTTTTTTGATTTTCTCTCTTTCTTAGCTTGACTTTCTTCCCATTTTCAGCTGGAAGAGTAGACAAGTAAGGGATCATATTTCTTCATGTTTCTATGTGGTTTTCCACTCGACAAATTGGTTTTGTCCTCGCCATGTTTTTAAACGTTAGACATAAAAATCTGAGATCTAGACAGAGGCCATGACTGTCCAGAGTCACACAGCCAGCAGTATATAGAAACAGTCTTTTAAAGATTCTTGCCAGTTAAAGACTCACAGTCCCATGAGCAAAATGGACACAAACAAATAAGTACAATAAAAGATAGTAAGTACTAACATACAGTTATATAAAGGAGCAATGAGAGCTGAAAGAAAGGAACAACTAACAATTTTTGAGAGGAATAGAAAAAGGAAATGACCTTTGAGGACCTGACCTCAACTGGCTACTGAAAGATAAACGGGATTTGGTGGGGCAGTGGGGACTGTAGGAGCAAAGACACTCCCAGCAGGGACTGTGTGGACATCATCACCATCAAGATTTATCATTACCTGTATCCTCATCATCATTGATGCCATTTATTGAGCACTTCCTAAAAATGTCAGGTGCTTCATGGGACACTTGGACATAAATGGTGTCATTTCATTCTCATGCTAGTTCTGGGTGTAGGTGCTATTGTTAACTACATTTTACAGACAAGGAAACTGAGGCCCAGAAAGTGAAATCACTTGCCTGAAATAATACAGTTTATAATTGATGGAGCCTGCATTCCCAGCTACCTTTCAATGTAGAGTAAGATAAGCTCTTCTAGACTAAGTGGGGTGGTGGACACAGCACAGTGTTAAACTAGCAAGTAGAATGATGTTGTGATGATAAAAACAAAACTTGTAAATTTTCCAAGGAACCCCTACTTAAGCTCTCCCTTAGTCTTAAGCATTTCTCCAACATGGCACCCCTGTGCTGTGCTACCACCGAAAAAAGAGGCGGGCAAGACCCCACTAGTTCCTTGGCTTTTAGTTCCCCTTCTGAGTACGAGAGAACCTCGAGGCTCAGAGTCACTGATGGGTGGATCCTCTAGTTACATTGCCTTGGGGTGAAGGAGACAGTCCACTAAGCGTTGTAGAAGTGCGTTCAAATGAACTCCATAAACTCTCCATCTGTAAGGTATTCAACCCGGATAGCCGTGATCATGATGCATCCCAAGACTTTTTGTACTCACCTGATGATGCAAAAGCAAAGCCTGTGTTCAGTTGGTGCATGTCTGTGGGAGAGGAGGAGAGAAAGGGATTCTCCTTCACCGAGTCCCTGCTGTGAGATTCAGGTTGTTTGTGAAGATAGCGGGTGGGATGGATACTGGAGTTCTATCTCCAAGTTCCTTCCTGGCTGTAGGAGACTCTGTTTCTGCATTCATTCATTTCACTCTTTCAACACTTATGCCTTGAATACCTATGATGTGCCAGGTGCCAAGATACAGGCGCTTAAGCCCGTCCTCTGTTTTACGGATGAGGAAACTGCATCCCTAAGAGATTCAGCAGTTTGTACGTGTTCATGCGTGTTCACAGAACATGTGAACAACAAAGCAGGAATGCAAGCCCAGATGTCCATAGATGCCACGCTCTTAACCAGAAACTGCACTGATTTTTGTAAACCCTGACACACTCTACTGATGTAAAGGATTATGATGATGTGTTAAGAGCATTTAAAAAATTTTTCCTTTGTCTCTCTCTCTCTCTCTTCCTTTTATTTTGCTTCACCCTCCCCCCTTTCCTCTCTCCCTCTTTTGTTTCCTCTTTCTTTCTCTCTCTTTTTTATTCTTTTCTTCATAGGACTCCACAGAATGGAGCAAGAATGAGAGGAAAAAGGCCGGCAGAAAAGCATGAACTGGAGGTTTGTTGAGCTCCTCTACTTCCTGTTTGTATGGGGCCGTATCTCAGTGCAGCCCTCCCACCAGGAACCAGCTGGGACAGACCAACATGTCTCCAAGGAATTTGATTGGCTTATTTCAGACAGGGGGCCTTTCCACCACTCCAGGAGCTACCTATCCTTTGTGGAAAGACACCGTCAAGGATTTACAACCAGATATAAAATATACAGGTAAGAGCTGGGCTAAGCTTGCCTTTGCTTTTCATTCACTGAGTGCTTTTGGGGGGCCACACATTGGCATGGGCCTCGCTGTATGGAGGAGTGTCTGAGCCAAGTCTGTTATGCACTTTTTCATTATTAATTTATCTATTTATTTATTCATTTATCCATCTATTTAATTTATTACATTGTGCAAGAGATTAGCAATGGTGAGTGAGAATAGCTAGTATTTTTTGAGTACTTACTACTGTGTGCTGGGCATAGTACTTTGTAAACTATCTCATTAAACCTTACAGTAACATCAGAGATAGCATCTATTTGTTTTCTCCACTTTATAGAAGGGGTAACTGGGCTTCTGCTAGGTGAAATAACTTGTCCAAAGTCACACAGTCTGTGAGTGGTGGGACTGGGATTCAAGCCCTGGTTTATCTGCATGCATAGTCACAGACAGTGTTTTTAGTCAGTTCCATCAGGTGTAGGCTGTGTTGTTTTGCAGATGCTATTAATAGAGCAAATATCCTACCCAGACATATTCACACATTTGGAAACAAGTAGGGACTCTCAGTGAATACCTCTTTCTTGAGCAAGTCCGAACTGGTCTTTGGCCTTTGGGAATCCTAATCATCCCAAAAGGACTTAGCCCCAGATTCTTCCTCTTTGAGAGTCTAAGAAACCATCTTGGACTCTCCCCACCCTACTTGATCACCTCTCTTTGATATTTCCACAGCTCTCTACACTTACACCTCTTTAGTTGTCAACCATTTGGAGAAATACCATTCTTATATTTCTCTTTCACCTTACTGGAAACTCTGTGAGGCCAAGACTTATATATAATTCATTTCTGGATCCCCAGAGTGATTTTTGTTCTGCCTTGTATCATAAGGACACGAAAAATGTGGACTTAAGTAAATTGGAGAATGCAAAAAACTCTCTAGAGCTCTCTCTAAGACAGCTTAAGCTTCGTCTTAAGGTCAAGGAACACTTCTGGGCCAACTGAAATAGGAGACGAGGAAGCATGGCGGAGGAAACAATCCTAACCTGCAGCTGGGAAGCCGTGAATTCAGATCTTATGTCTTCTGTGTATTTGACATGAAAATGGGCATATCTCCTTTGCACGCTGTGTGACATTGTGGACCTAGGGATGGATGATTCATGAATTTGCTACCAGCTGCAGATGCCTGTGATTCTGTGCTGAACAGTCAAATCCAAGTTTGAAAGTTGGCCCTTATACAAAAGAAAGTTTGCATCTGCTTCTGTGTTCATATTTCACCTATGCTCTTCCTGGGATTCCACTGCTAAAACAAAAGTTTGCAGTCATCCAACAAGCTGATTTGTAAGATCCTTTCCAGCTCTAAAATTAAATAGAAGATTTAACCAAGGTCACATGGTTAATTAAATGATGGAGTTTAATCCAGAAGTCAGGCCCCTGGTCATCTAGTTACTCCTTCCTTCCTTTATTTAATCCTCAAATAATTATTAAGCACCAGCTAGAGGCCCAGCACTGTGTTTAAGGCAGATGACACGATGGCGAGTAAAACAAACATGGTCCTTGCTCCCATAGCAGTACATTAATTAAACACACACACACACGGTATAAGTGCTACAAAAGAGAAAGTGCAGGATAGGCATAATTGGAAGATCATAAACATTGATTTGGGACCTATTGTGTGAAAGATTAGGTGTGGCTCCTGTTGTAATCTTCACCTGGACACACATGCAAATAGGTACCCAGAGATGGGTGTGCTCATCTAGGCCAGGTTCAGACCAGAGCAAAAGCCAACAAGGATGTGCCCTCCAGGGCTGTTGTCCATTGACGCCTTCTCTTCACTACTTTGTTGAAACGCTAAAGCATGTCCACAGGTGATTCGAAGTGTGTCTTCCTGTGTGCTAACATGGACATAGCACATTAGAAACTTGACATTTGCATCATGAAAGAAAGGCTTTACTACCAGCATGCACCATATTATCTACAGAGCCAGCCTTTCTGAAATGTCCTAGACCTCAAGCTTCGGCCAGTGCCCCCAACCCTCGAATCCAGGCTAGAGCCCAGGGTGATCTGGGAGCTTCAGAAACTGGGAAGAAGTCTGCTCTCCTCACTTAAGTGGGTTAAGGCCATCTCTGTCCTCATTCATATGCAGGCAGAGGCTGGCTTCAGCTCATAGAGTCGTGGTGGGGAGTTTGTGCCACTGGCAATGATGAGAACCTTTCAAATTAAATCCCAGCAGAAGTCCTCTCTCCTGTTGCTTCACACGCTGAGCAATAAACTGTGCACAAACAGTAGTCTGGGTGCACGAGGTTCGTGCTCTGTCACTCCTAAGTCTGAGCTGATGTGTGGAGGCTGGGGGAGTTTTCTGAACTTGAATCTGCCTGGGTACAGGGACAGCATCCTTGATCCTGGAGGCAGAGAACCAGGGTCCTGGCTCAGTCCGCTCACCTCCCCACTGTGTGATTTAGGCCAAGTAGTGGGACTTCTCTGAGCTCCTGTTTTCTCATCTGCGGAAGGGGAATGTTCGCTAAGATGGTCTCCAAGGTCCTTCCCTTCTCTGAAAGTCTGTGATTCCATGAAATATTGTCATTTGGAAATACAGCATGGGATATCGGAGAGGACTCTGGACTTTGAGTCTGCAGACTCAGGTGGTGTTTATTTTGGGCTGCTTACTAGCTTCCTCATCCTGGGCAAATATATTCATGCATCATTCACTCAAGCGTACATCCAGTGCTTTAGAATTTAACACCAATCATGTACTGTAAGCCGTGCTATGATTCGGTAATACAGAGATGACCAAAAGAAAACAACAAAGCTCGCACACATACACACACACACACACCCCCACAACCTGCAAGGTCCATCCCCTCTTTCACCAAGCTCAGAGGTGGGGTGGAAGATGGAGGGAAAAAAGAGTGAATAAGCAAACAATTATCATTCCACAGAGAGGTATGAATAAGTAACCGCTCAGATACTCAATATTCTCTTCTCTAGAAAGGGACAGTGATGT
The DNA here is from genome assembly GCF_937001465.1 of Orcinus orca. Taxonomy (NCBI): domain Eukaryota; kingdom Metazoa; phylum Chordata; class Mammalia; order Artiodactyla; family Delphinidae; genus Orcinus; species Orcinus orca. The sequence goes on along the minus strand of NC_064564.1, from coordinate 105,768,578 downwards.
CTGTCCCACCTACAAGGTCAAATGAGATTAACTTGGTGTGAGATGCTTTGCAAATTTAAATTTTCTTATCTCTGGAAAATTTTTTTATTAAGGTTCGAAATCATCATTCTAATAGAATCATTTAGTTTCAATTTCTGGTAAGCCCATACACATATTAGTCGTTAAATAGTCTGTGAGGGAGATACTAGTATTGCCCATATTACGAATGAGAAAACTCGGGCATCAAGAGGTGAAGGAGATTGTCCACATCACACATCTGGGATGTGGCAGAGCTGGGAATAAAAGCAGGCCTCTGAGATTCCACAACGTGAGCCCTTAACTCTATGTTGTCATAACCCTCTCTTAGTTCTTAGTTACCTGGTGTATGACCAAATACCCAGAGACTTCCGCTGACCACGGACAAGTTGCAACCTCTCTGTGACTTAGTTTCCTCATCTGTAAAATGGACATAATATTAAATGTCTTGTGTAGCCGCCGTGGCAAGAAATAGTTTAGCTGTCAATCATGGAGAGCTTGGAATTTTGCAGGAGCCGTTCCCTCCTTGACCTCAGACAGCTGATGGTATTGCTAGAAATGATTTCTTTTCTTCTTGTGGTATTTTAAAAGTCAGTTTGGTCCAAAGGGTGTTTCCTGTGTTCCCGCTGCCTTTTTGTGTTTTGTTTTTCTGTTTCTCTTTTCCTGACTTTGAGATCATCAGTAGTTGCCGTAAATTTGGCAGTTATTTCAGAGGTAGATTTAAAAGGAGGATTGTGGTACCCTTTGTTAAGCTTTGGTTTTGGAGAGTCAGGCCGGGGAGGGGGGTGGTGGGCACTGATAATGGTGGTCACTGTGCCACAAGACGTGGTTTCATATTGAGTGGTTTTCCCTACAGGTTTCAGAGCAAGTGGTTTGTGGCTTATGGTGCACCTTCCTTTGAGCCTTAAATAAGTACCTAAAAGTTGAATGTAAATCAAATCTTGGTAAACCATGTCTGATTGCCTAACCATCTTGCACATTTATCAGAGTTGCATAAATCTTTGTTCTAATCCACCATCTTGATGGTTCCTTCGTGTGTTTCACAAAAATATCTTTTGTAGGTTTTGTGGCAAAGATACTTCACTAAATGAATGGGGCTGGGGCTGGGGCTGGGTGGATGATTCTGCTGAGATGAATGAGATGTGACCCTTGTCCAAAAATCATTCAGGAGTATATATTGGAAATGCTGGAGAGGGTGTGGAGAAAAGGGACCCCTCTTGCACTGTTGGGGCGAATGTAAATTGATACAGCCACTATGGAGAACAGTATCGAGTTTCCTTAAAAAACTAAAAACAGAACTAACATATGACTCAGCAATTCCACTACTGGGCATATACCCTGAGAAAACCGTAATTCAAAAAGAGTCATGTACCAAAATGTTCATTGCAGCACTATTTATAAGAGCCAGGACATGGAAGCAACCTAAGTGTCCATCGACTGATGAATGGATAGAGAAGATGTGGCACATATGTACAATGGAATATTACTCAGCCATTAAAAAGAAACGAAATTGGGTCATTTGTAGGGAGGTGGATGGACCTAGAGGCTGTCATACAGAGTGAAGTAAGTCAGAAAGAGAAAAACAAATACCGTATGCTAACACGTATATATGGAATCCAAAAAAAAAAGGGTCTGAAGTACCTAGGGGCAGGACAGGAATAAAGACACAGATGTAGAGAATGGACTTGAGGACACAGGGAGGGGGAAAGGTAAGCTGTGACGAAGTGAGAGAGTGGCATGGTCATATATACACTACCAAATGTAAAATAGATAGTGGGAAGCAGCCGCATAGCACAGGGAGATCAGCTCAGTGCTTTGTGACCACCTACAGGGGTGGGATAGGGAGGGTGGGAGGGAGGTGCAAGAGGGAGGGGATATGGGGACATATGTATATGTATAACTGATTCACTTTGTTATACAGCAGCAACGAACACAACAATGTAAAGCAGTTATACTCCAATAAAGATGTTAAACATAAATTAATTGATTTTTTTAAAAAAGTGTATATTGGGTGCTTAGGTTTGTCAGTTGCTGTGCACTGGGGAATTGATGATATATAAGGTAGACAGGTCCCTGCTTCGAGGAGCTTACAGACTTGGGTGGTGAGGGTGAAGTCCACCATTCAGGATGCTGTGGTTGAACTTGAAAGGAGAACCCCCCCCCCCCCGCAACCTCTGGCTTCCAGATAGAATCTTGATATCACATGGTGCAAGGGTTGTATTTCTATTAGTGTGGCTCAAATTAGTCTAAATCAGCATTTCTTAAAGTATCTCACATGGAGCTGGAGTTCAGTGCGATGTTAAAAGGCATTTCTAGAAAAAAAAATCCCATAGTCAAATAAATAATAATAAAAACAGTAATAAGGATAAGTCAGTTGCTAACGTTGAAAGATTACCAAGCGTCTAGCATGGACACACAGTGTCTAAATTACTGCAACAGATTTTGGTCCTTATAATAATCCTGTGCTTAGGTATTGTTATCACCCCCATTTACATAGCTTGCCCAAGGAAAGAGCTACTTCATGGTAGAGTAGACTGTATCACAAACGAGCAGATTCCAGAGTCTGCATGTGTAACCATGCTATATTGCCTCCCAAATGACATATATTTGTTTGGAAAACCAAGAAAAGTTATACAGGCTTCCTTACCGCAGGGCTTTTCAAGGTCTTTCCTAGACTGTTTAACAATGTTTAAGCAAACCTCTTTGACCCTACCACCTCTTTTTCTCAGAGAGATCAGAATTCGGATGAGCAGGCTTCAGGAGGCACTGGCTCTACCTGGCTTTGGCAGCTTGAGTGTTGCTTCTTTGGATGCCAGCCTGTGTCAAAGTGATCTGAAAAGACACCGCTTCCACTTGGGGAGCTGGCCCCTGGCTGAGGAAGCCACCCTACCTGTTGGGATTTTGCTTGGAACACTTTGATCTAAATCTACTTCCTGGTTTATAATTCAAAGAAATGGAATTAACAGCTTCAGTTTTCTGTCACCAGTAATAACCTTATCTTTTTTTCCTCCTCCTCCTCATTTCTTAAATTTCTGCACTACTATTTCTTATTCCTAAATTTGGCATTTCACCCTGTGGGTATGGGGATGAAAACTTCAACAGAGGCCAGAGCCATAGTTACAGAGGAAGGTGAAACCTTGGTTTAATATGCAAAGAAGTGGCTGCACGTCAGAATCACCTGCAAAGCTTTTAAACAATTCCGACGCCTGGGTCCTTCCTCAGATATTTGGATTTGTAGTTGGTCTAGGATAGACATGAGAACCACCAACCTAGCGGTGATTTTGCTTCCTAATGGGACATTTAGAAATGTCAGGGGGCATTTTTGGTTGTCACAGTTGGTTGTGGGGAGGCGGTTTGCTCCTGGCATCTGGTGGATAGAAGCCAGGGATCAGGGATACAGCTGAACACCCTACAATGCAGAGACAGCCCTCTGCAGCAAGGAATTATCTGGCTCACAATGCCAGTAGCATAGAGGTTGAGCACCTTTGCTCTAAAGCAAGGATTTTAGGAAAAAAGGAAAAGGGATGGTTGGGAAGGATATTAGAAAAAATGGTTTTAGAGTTTGGTCCTCATGAGTTTGAGTTGGAATGAAGTGTAGGTGCCAGTGCAGTGTCTGGGTTCCCAAAACAATCTGGCTGCAGGACCAAAGGGGAAGGGATTTTCCATCTTTTCAGACATGCCCTCACATCAGGGTGGCAGCTGATGCGTTAAGGAAGGTGAATTGATTTTTGCTTCCTGCTGCAGAGAAGTAGCACTTAAGAGAAACTAGTTTTCTACCCCAGAAATAACCAGCCTCCGTTCCTCCAGGAGTTCTGGGAGATTTGGTGAGTTTCTCATCTGACTATAGTATTCTATAGGAGGTAAGATGTTTAGGCACCCACTGTTAGGTTCAGATACACATGGCCTGAGTCATAAAAAACCAGCTTGGGCAAAGTGCATTAAGGGATACTTTTTTTTTTTTCTTTAAGTGGGCTCAAAAGAAGATGAGACTGGGACGGTGTCCCACGTTTGTCATTGTCAATTTCAGCCACATAGAGGTTGGCATCACTGGTGAGAATCAATACCCTGTGCCCTTGCCCCTACCTTATCCCTCATTCAATCCAAGTTTTGGATCAAGCTGTCCGTGAATAGAGAGGGATGGGGAGGGATAGTCAGCAAACATCTCCCGGGCCACTTGATGTCAATTCAGAGATAATCTTCTGTGTTGATTATTTAAAATTGATCTTCCACTTCTAAGCCCAATAGCTTTATTGCTGCCAAATTGGTACCTTTGCAGTACTTTACCTCTTTGCTCCCATTCCATTACCAAACTGGCTTCTGTGAGCTGCTAAGCTTAGTTTGCTGCAATCTCTGCAGAGCAATTGTTCAGCTTTAGTCAGGAGCCATGTCTGAAAATGGACTGGCTTTCGCACACCTCCCTCCAAAGGGCAGACTGACACGGGGTCTTAAAACGGACATAATAAGATATGGTGATTGTTATGACTGGGGAAATCAGGAGGAGAATGAAGACAAGCCCTTGGAGCTTCAGACTCTATGCCCCAAATCTTGGCTGAGGAAGAAAGAAAGGGACCCGATCTGTGATCTGGAGCACCTGCCACTCATTCATTCATTTGAAAAATGTTTACTGATCTCCGAATTCCTACTGACCAGTCACTACGACAGTTCCTTGGAGTTACGAGAGGAAAGACTGGATCCCTGACCTCAAGGAATTCAAAGTGTCTTGGGGAAAACCAACTGATGGGCAGATAACCACAGTGCCATAGGCTCAGTTCCCTGATTGATCAATACGCTGGGTGCTGTGTTTGTGGTGGGGATGGGAACTACCCTTGGCATTGGGATCATGAATGTGGGGAACGATGGGGGGAAAAGACAAATCTAGGGAGGCATCCTAGAGGGAGGGGTATTTGACTCAGTCTTTAAGGAGGATTAGGATTTTATGAGAAGGCAGTGGGGGAAAAAGCAGCCCAGATAAAGGGAGGTAGTGCCTGCAAAGGCAAAGAGGCAGAAGAAATCCTGGAACTCTGTGTGTGTGTGTGTGTGTGTATGTGTGTGTGTGTGTGTGTGTGTATTTTGAGTAGTATAGTAGTCCCCTCTTAGCCAAGGTTTCATGTTCTGCGGTTTCAGTTACAATCAACTGCTGTCCAAAAATATTACATGGAAAATTCCAGAAATAAACCACTCAAAAGTTTTAAATTGCACACCATTCTGAGTAGTGTGATGAAATCTTGTACTGTCCAGCTCCGCCCCTCCCAGGTCCCGAATCATCCCTTTGTCCAGTGTATCCCCTCCTGTTAATCAGTAGCCGTCTCGGTTTTGGTTTTCAGATCAACTGTCTTGGGATCTCAATGCTTATGTTCAAGTAGCTCTTGTTTTACTTAGTAATAGCCCCAAAGTGCCAGAGTAGTGGTGCTGACAATTCAAATGGGCCATAGAGAAACGGTGAAGCGCTTCCTTTAAGTGAAAAGGTGAAATCTCTCAACTTAATAAGGAAGGAAAAACACTTATATGCTGAGGTTGCTAAGCTCTATGGTAAGAATGAATCTTCTGTGAGATTGTGAAGAAGGAAACAAATTCATGCTAGCTTTGCTGTCACACCTCAGACTGCAAAAGTTATGGCCAAAGTGCATGATAAGGGCTTAGTTAAGGTGGAAAAGGCATTACATTTTTATCATAAGGTATTTATAGAGAAAGAAAGGTGAGGGGGAGAGACCACATTCACATAACTTTTACAGTATATTGTTGTAATTGTTCTATTTTATTATTAGTTACTGTTGTTAAATTCTTACTATGCCTAATTTATGTATCAAACTTTATCAAAAGTATGTATATATAGGAAAAACATATGGTATACATAGTGTTCAGTACTATCCATGGTTTCAGGCATCCACTGGGCATCTTGGAATGTTTCCTCCACCAATGGGGTGGTCCTACTGCAGTGATGATAGGAAATAAGGCTGGATGGCAGCTTGGAGCCAACAGTGAAAGGAATTTAGGAAGGCAAATTGATTTCAAACAACCTTCAAACTCCAGTTAATTGTCAGGGTACTAGTACATTTCTCTTTAGAACAGTGGGGTTTTTTGTTTGTTTCATTTTTACATTTCTTGACCTCACTTATGCTAAGAAATACATTTCAGGACACTCAATAAGCCTAGAGATAAGAAGATATGTAATTGAAATGAAAACTCATGCAAAAAATACTTAACCTTACTCCATGTGATGCATCTTGATATTTTCTACTCTATACTGTTCTAATATAACCTATTCCTTTCTGATTCATTTATTTTTTAAAATACTGGTGTCTACCAACTTCATTGATTTCAGCCTCCACTAACGGGGTAGACCTTGCAGTTTGAAAAACACTGACTTTGAGGCTATGTTGTGGTTACGTTTTTGCTCAGAGGAAAATTGCGCCATGTTTGAGAAGCAGAGTTTGCTGTGGGTTCAGGTTAGAACCTGTTCCTTGTCTGATAGAGGTGACAGGAAAACAGTGAAGGGTTTGAAACGTGAGACTGGCATGGGCCGATATACATTTAGAAATATTGCTCTGGCTGCAGCGTGAGGCATGCGTGGAAGGGAATGAGAGAGAAGGGTTAGAAAGCCGTGGCAGTAATTCAAGGGAGAGGAAGGAGACACTGGAGCCAAGACAAAGGCTATAAAGATGGAATTCATTAACTCCCGAGTACCACTCAGGTCCACCAACAAAGCTGCTTGGGACCTACCTGTCAGGCAGCTCCCTTCCTGGGCTGCATCCGGGCTTACCTGCCCTAGTTCCATTCTAGGCACCCTGTGGCAGGATGCATTCTTTTATGGAGAGTTCTACAGCCACCGGATACTTTTGTGTCTCTTAAGAAAGGAACCAGAATGCCCAGGCTTCTGCCTCCAGGCTATTTCCTTATCTCTCAAGGCCTTCCTTCTGGGCATGAGAATTACTAGGTCTCATTAGCAGTGGATTCCCAGACTAGCTTGGAGGAAGGCTTTGCATCCCACCCTTTATCTGCACCTGACTTGTCTCTGCAAACCTTGATGGAAACTTCCAGCCACAAGTCAGTAGCTAAGCTGATGTGAACCCTAATAACACAGCCGCTAAAGTTTAGTGATGAAGAGCAAGTCTTTAGGCTCAGGCAGACCTTGGTTTGAATCCTGGCTCTGCCAGGTATAATCCCACTTAGCAGAGAGCAAGTGCTTGAGGACCAGTAACTAAAACAAGTTACCCATTTGTATTTGAAACACCCCTACCTGCAAATTCATCCCTAAGAACTCTGCGAAAGCTTGCGGGAGACCTCCAACCACAAGAGGGGTGCTTGACCTGTGTGCACTGTAGCCCAGGTGCTCTAGGAAGGCAGTATAACTCCAGTCTCATATTAAGAGGACACTTATCTGGAGGAAAACACAGAAAGAGGACAAGAGAGAGGAAGATTGCTGATGCCCTGTGACACATGTGGCAGGAATCCAGAGGTCTGCACACTGGCAAAGCATCCTTAAGCAATCAGCACGCATTGATTCCTGTAAACAGTGCACGTCCCATGATTTGCAAGCGTCTAATTTATTAATCAGCCCAGGTGGCAGGAGCAGTCTGCGACCTCTCATCTCGGTGCCTGCCAGGTTGTCTTTGATGTGTGTTGCTCGGGAGACGCTGGGCCCCCAGAGATGGCTTCCCACCTCAGCCCCTTCACAGTAGTCAGCAGCATTTCAGGATGGGGTGTGTACAGTGGTGAGGGTCACTCTGCTTTTTCTCAAATTGCAGCCTTGTTGTTGACAGAAGGCCAGCAGCCTCCATCCCTGAGTGCTTGTGACAAGCTCTCTGTGACTCTAGTATGACACCCGGCTTTATACCACGTTGATGGGGGAGGGTGGTTTGTGCGAGAAAAAAGGAGGTGAATATAAATGATATGGAAGTCTCTGCACTGCTAAATGGTTTGGGATTGTCTCATTTGGTAAGGAACTGCTCACCTGTGCATGAGTTCGGCAAGGATTTGTTGAATCCCTACCATGGGCAGGGACTATGTTAGCCTCTGCTGACACCAAAGTGTTACTGATCTGTGGTCTCAAGAGCACCGAATGTAGCTGGGGAGAAACAGACAATATATAAGCAACCACAATGCTACCTCGTATGAGGAGTGCAGGGAAAGAAGTATAAAATGCAGTATTAGTGTGAAGGAAGGGTGCTGAAGCTGACCTTGCAAGATTAAGAAAGCCTTTAAAGAAGAAAAAATTTTTCTCAGATCTGGACGGTGGGAGTTAGGCAAAGGAAGTTAGCGCTGTGTGTGTGTGTGTGTGTGTGTGTGTGTGTGTGTGTGTGTGTTTTGAGGGGGTATCTGTAAAGGGGTAGACTTGTTCTGGGACCTGCAGATAACTCATTGTGAGTGATAGGCAGAGAAAATGTTAGCATGCAGGCCAGAGAAATCAGAAGGGGTTCAGGTCACGACGCCCTGTGAATGTTATATAAAAGCCTTTGAACTTTACCCTGAGGTGATGGCTCCCACACTTTCTCATTTCAAGATGCTCTTAAAGTCTCAGTGATTTTATTTCCCAAGGTCAGAGAAATACTAATAATTCTGTTTATTAAGTACGTAAGTACAAACAACTTAATGAAGTATTTATGTCCCCAAAAGTTTAGTAGCCATTTGGAAAATAATACATGTGAATCTAAGGAAAAACAATATCTTTATTTTATCCTTAAATAACCACAGTTACTACTGCTCAACCCTTGCAATTCGATACAGCCACCTTCCTTTCTGGTTCCTTGTTAATTTTTCTGCAGTTTTATAATTGTACTAACTGCCAAAAACCCACCTTAGCAAAGATATGCTGTTATTGAAAGACATGTAGTGTGTTTTCACGTTGAAACTGTGAACTACCTCAGGGTAGTAGTTTTCGTGATACCCAATGAATAGCAAGTATCCCTCATTTTGCTTAAACATTAAAAATATCCCACTGTGCTCCTGTGGCTTGCTATGGTACTTTGCAGCATCTCAGCACACAATTTAGGAACCAGGTTCTAAGGACAATAGGGATTTAGAGGATTTTGCCCAGTGGCAAAGCATGTTCAGGTTGTCATCTTAGAAAGATCACTTCTGCTAAAATGGAGAGAATGCACTGATGGGGGAAAGTTGGGAGAGAGTGCAAAAATGTATGGCAAGAAAATAGAATGCTATAGCAGTGACCCACATGAGAAAGGAGAGTATCTTGGAGTAAAGTAGCATTGATGGGGATTTGAGATATGTTTTTTTTAATTTTTTAAAATTTAAAATTATTATAGATTGGCAAGAAGTTGCAGAGACCTAATAGAGAGATCCCATGTACCCTTCACCCGGTTTCCCCCAAGAGTTACATCTTATATAACTGTAGTACAATATCAAAACCAGGACACTGAGATTGGTACACTGTGTGTGTATAGTCTATGCTATGTTATCGCATGTGTAGATTCATGTAACCACCACCACAATCAAGATACAGAACAGTTTCATCACCTCAAAGATTTCCCTAGTGCTATCTGCTTAGGGTCACAAGTCTCCTTTTTCCCTATCATCCCTAAGCCCTGGCAGCCACTAATTTGTTTCCCATCTCTGTAATTGCATCATTTCAAGAATGTCATATAAACAAAATCATAACTTGAGATACTTTAAGGAGACCAAAGACTCAGTATTTGCATGTGAATGTTGAAAGAGAGGGAAGACTCAAGTTGCAAAGGACTTAGCAAGGTCATAATTTAAGTGATGAATCACTTGATCTAGGTTAAATAGGAAAAAGAATGGGGGAACATTTTTAACTTGGTCAACTGGTGGGTGGTTTTACTTTTTATTAAGACAGGGAGCCTTGGAAGGCCAGGAGGGTTTTTGGGGCATTGTTTGTGTCTGAAGATGTTGAGGCGGCTTTGGAAATGTTGAATTTAAACTACCTGGAACATCCAGTTAGAGACTTGGTAGGTAGTTGTTTTATAAATGGTTCTAACCCTCAAAAGAGAGTGCTTGAAAAAAAAAATACAGTCATCAGGTTACCAATGGTAATTGAAAACATCCCTTGGGAGTCTTCACTTATGGAAGAGCCTGTTTAACACGTGCAGAGAAAAACATTGAGAAGTTGAGGAATGGCCAGTAGAAAGGAGCAAAATCAGGGACAGTTGGTGCCATGGAAGCTAAAATAAATGAATATTTAAGAGAGAAGGTAATCTGATATCTTACTTAAGGTAAGAACTGAAAGTAGTCTTTTATACTTAAAATCTTGACCTTGGCAAGAACTATTTAAATGGAATGTTGGGGACAGAAGCCAGATTGCAGTGGGTTGAAAAATAAGGGAGAAGCAAGAGAGTAGATATATTTTTTTAAGAAGCGTGGCTCTGAAAGGCAGCAGGGATGTGAAATAAAAAGAAGGCTTTTTTGTTGTTTTTGTTTGGTTTCTAAGAGGGAAGGTGAGGTGAAGAGAGGGAGAGACTGGTGCTGAGGGGCAGAGGGGGGTTATTTTTGATGAGGCGATTCCTGAAGGGGAAGGGAGGGAAAGGGTAAGAGCTTAGATTGAGGTAAAAGAAGGGATGCCTTTAAGCTGAAATAGGAAGAAGGAAGGGAAAGAGGTGTGGGTGCAGATAGATCTGTTGATTTCACTCCTGGTGATTTGAAGGGACTTCCAATGGCTTCTGTTCTCTTTGTGAAGTAGGATGTGAAACCAGTTGCTGAGGAAGGGGGTACTTGGGAGTGCAAAAAAAGAAAAAAAAATGCAATGTTATGAAATAGTTAATCTGAAGAATGGTAGAAAGATCTGATTAAGGAAATATAAAAGGATCACCAGGAAGAAGTTAGGGTTCTGACCATGTTTGTGATCACATTTTATAACAGTTGTAGTCTGTGCAGCTGGGATATTATTCTCCCAAAGAACTGAAAATTTGAGGTAAGACCATGGATAGTGGATGTGGGTTCAGACAGGGTGGGCTTTGCCCAGTGGATGAGATGGAAGGACAATTGGGTAAAGGAGTTACAGGTATGGGTCAAAGGTAAATATAGGGATGGATCATTGGATCTCAGTCAATCCAAAAGGAAGTGAAGAGAGTCGATAGCGGGTAAAGGGAAAGAAGATGGTCATGGGCCAAGCAGTCTTAAAGAGGTAGGGAGCAGGTGTTGTGATAGACAAGTCGGAGACTAGAAGGTTTTAACGTAATGCGTCAGAGTTAGAGGAACTTTGGGAGCTGACACATTTGAGTAGTCATCATGGGGGGAAGTAGGATGCTGGAAGAGAGCAGGGGTGAAGATCATTGAGATAAAGTAGGTCAAGAGACTGAGAGGCTGAGGGTATTGGATGTTAGGGATAAAGACAGGACTTGGGGTGAAGACATAGTTTGAAAATCAGATGCTGTTCAATTAACATGAGAGAATACCTCGGAATTTAGTTATTGAACACAAGGAAGAAATGAACGCAGAGGATGGGGTGGAGGAGAAACCTGTAACAGAAGATTTGCATTCAATTCTTTGTCCCTTCTCCATTAGATCTTTGAATAATGTCTAGCCTCTCTGAGCCTCGATTTCCTCCTTCTTAAAGAGGAACTTACAATCTTTATGTCCCTGACAGAGATGTAGAGTGTGATGCCCAAAAGGGGAAGAGGAAGTAAATGTGCTTAGTAAACCCTGCACCTTCGTGTAAATGTGGGCCCTATTGTGTCTGTTTACTGGCACCGGCAGATTGGCTTTGGGTTCCTTTCACTGCTCTGATGCAAGATTGTGCTTTGGTACCTAATCAGTGCATTGGAATAGCCTGATTTCAGAATATCATTCTAGGATAACAGAGTGAATGGCAGCTGTAGTATTGGAGACGGACTGTTACATGTACTATCTTTTAGGCGTCTCGAATAAATGCGCGAGTACAGTTGACCCAGACAAATTGACCGATGAAAGGATAACTTGTGCTTCAGCATAATGAGTTCAATATTCTTTTGATTTACAAAAAAAGCGCTGAGGCACTCAGGCCTGGGATGCTTGTCAGCAAAAGGGAAATGTAGATTGTATTGCATTTCCTTTAGACAGCACTGAGTTCTCACTAACAGCTTCGGCTCAACCTGCTTTTAGTTTCTTTTTAATTTTGATATTTAAATTTTTGGCCATGCTGCGCAGCCTGCAGGATTTTAGTCCCCCAACCAGGGATCGAACCCATGCCCGCTGCAGTGGCAGCTTGGAGTCTTAACCACTGGACCACCAGGGAAGTCCCTCAACCTGCTTTTAAATTTAATAGTAGTAGTAGTAGCAGCAGTAGTCAGGGCAAGGGAAGGGACTACTAGGGAGCAGGGGCTTCTAAAGACAATGTTCAGGAAGGGGCACCTCCTTACCATGTAACTCTCCCACCCTTGCTGTTTCAAGTTGAGCTGAAGTGAATAAGATAGTGGGAAGAATTCCAAAACAGAATCCAGTTGGAGTTCATTGCAGAACCAAGACAATGTTGAAAAACAAAGCACACACAAAATGGAACTAGTGAGCTAGTGTGACATGATACTGAATATATTAATAGCTGAATAACCTAACAACCTTAATAAGTAATTTGATCCTCACAACAATCCCATGTGACAGCTACTACCTTTCATCCCACGTTACAGATGAGGAAATGGAGGCTCACAGAAGTATTTTGCCCAAGGTCACACAGTTGGGAAGTCGCATAACTGTGATTCAAACCCAGACAATCTGATTCCAGACTCTGTGCTTGTAACCCCTGGCTCTACAGAGTGCTAGGCGGGGGTGAAGTGACAGCAGCTCTGGGACTCAAGGAGCCTGTGTCCTACTCCATTGTTGACATTGAATCACCTTGTGACTGGAGCAAATTTTCCTTTTCTAACACTCCACAATTTCATTTCTCCTCCTTCTTCATGTCCTTTTTTTCTTTCCTTTTCCCATTCTTCTTTTTCCTGTTGAAATATACCTTCCCTATGTAATGCTTTAAAAGTCATAAGACACTTTCCCATAACAAGTGAGTAGTAATATCCCATTTTAAAGATGAGGTAGGCAAAACTTTAAGCAGCTAACTAGTTTGTCTAGTGTGATATACCTGGTAAATGATGGGACACTGACTTGCTTCTGAGCCTCCGACACATCTTTCAATGCTCATTTTAACTGTCCCATAGCTCCCTTTTTTAAAAAAATTAATTTATTTTTGGCTGCGTTGAGTCTTCGTTGCTGTGCGCGGGTTCTCTAGTTGCCGCGAGCGGGGGCTTCTCATTGCGGTGGCTTCTCTTGTTGCAAAGCATGGGCTCTAGGCCCGCGGGCTTCAGTAGTTGTTGCACGCAGGCTCAGTAGTTGTGGCGCACAGACTTAGTTGCCCCGCGGCATGTGGGATCTTCCCACACCGGGGCTCGAACCTGTGTCCCCTGAATTGGCAGGCGGATTCTTAACCACTGCACCACCAGGGAAGTCCGCCCACAGCTCCTTTTTGTTTGATAAGCCCCTTCTTATCACTGGGACTCAGTTTAGGAACATCATTCCTGTTGATGGCAATACTTTTTAAGAGAGAATGGAGAAGATTTTTGCAAACATGCAGTACTCCATCTTATACATGCATAAGGATTCCAGAGGTGATATTTGAAAGGAGAAATGGAGTATATGCAGTTCTTACATGGTGTGGTTCCGTGGGTCCCTCGGCTTCTTAAAGATTCCAGAAAATTAACTCTCATGGAGTATTATTTCCTGACTCTGGGAACAAAGTACTTTTTAAAGATTGTTTTCTTAAAATGAGCAGATTGATGCGGTATCATTAAAAAACAACCAACTCACCACACTTCAGTGTAGAGATCCTTTTGTCTTCTGCTGATGGAGGATGGTAGAGAGAAGAGACATAGCTGTACCTATTATGCTGTTCTATTTCAGTCCTCTCTATAATTCACTTCCTTTTTTTGGATCTTATTCTTTTGCTAAGTACCACCCACCTACTTCTGGGAGACAAGACCAGGTGAAAGACATCTTCAGATGTCTCAACTTCCTCATCTGCTTGTCACTCACTGGGTGCTGGATTTTCAGTACTAACTTGGAAGCCTGTCTCTCAAAGAAAACTAGAGAAAGTGGCCCCTGACACTGGACAAATATCTGTTATGTGCAGGAAGCTTGTGAACTTATGCCTACAGAGGCTGCACTGGGGATCAGAAGTTCCTCATGGGTTAGCACCAGAGAGAGAATTAGTAGTGGTTACTAGAGGACAATCTTGCAGTTGAGAAGTTTCTAATGGTCAGAGTTGCTAGAAGATGGGAGGGACTACCTTGATAGAACTGAGGGGGCAGTCACTCTCCATCACCAAAGCGATCCTACTTAGCATAGTCTGACCTAAAGAGAATGTAAACACAGGTGGGACATTGGCTTCAGCGACCTTTGATACCCTTGGCAACCCAAGGTTGCATAATTACACCTACAAGGAATGCTTTCCTGACATTGGCCTGTCTGGAGAGAGCACTTTTTCTGATTTTCATGTGGAGTCTGTTGCATGAATGGAGGGGCTGAGTGTCTGATCAACAGGCTAGGGGACACCCCTACTGTGTTATGGCTCTTTCCCCTAAGCCGCTCCTCTTCCAGATGTCAATCAACTGCTGCTTTTCCTTCCACTCCTCCTGGGTAATCACACTCACTCCCCTGTCTTCCATTATCCTCCATTCCGGCAACTCCAAAATATCTGTTTTCAGCTTTCATCTCTGCTCCAGACTCAAAAATCCTTTCACGCAGCTGCCAAATGGACATTTCCATTGGATTTTTTCATGAAATCTCAGAATCCTTACTTTTCTCCTTCTTTACCAATCTACTTCTCTTCCTGTGTTCTCTGTCTCAGATAATGGCACCAGCATCAGTCAGAGGTCCCAGTGAGAAGGAAGGTTGGACAGTATTCTCGAGTCATTTCTCTTTCTTATCCAGTAATAGTAATAGTAAAAATAAGAAAACAATAATAATATTATAGTAACTGCTAATATTTGAGTGCTTACCATGTTTCAGATTCTGTGTTATCATGGATGATATCATGTAATCCTTCTACTACCCTATGACTATTGCCTCATATCATAAATGGGGGAAATTAATAACTTGCCCAAGGTTACAGTTAGTAGGTAGACGGGCTAGGATTCAGGACTCCAGAATCTGTGTTCTTAATCTCCTTGATATACTACTTTCATATCTAATTACTCACCATTCTCCCTCTCTCTCAACTTGTATATGTCTTCCAGTTCGTGTACTTTTTCCCTATTTGAGCTTCCTTTTTTCTATCTTATTTTCTATGTTCATTTACATATTATAAACAAGAACTATTATGTAATGTTCACTGTTATACTATTATAGACATTTAAAAAGATATGAAGGAATAAATAAGAACAGTTAAATTTTTAAAAAATTTATTTTCATTGTTACTTAACAGTGTATTATTAGCAACTGTGGATAGATGGAAACTTTAATGTCAAATAGTCTTTTTAATTATTTTAAATTTGGGGAAGGAACTTGACAGACATGATAGCTTCATTATGATTTTTTTACTTTGTGCCATGATTGTTGAAGTACTTTCCCCAACGATAGGAGAAATATCAGCTCTGCCATTTTCTTTTGCTTGTGCTATTGGTCTTATCTTCAGTTGGTAATTTCTTTGCAGGAAACTTTCAAAGCTAACTGTCCATTTTAGGAGTGTTGGCTTAGTTAATACTGAGTAAAGAATTCACAGATCCCACTTGACCATGCACAGGTAAACTGCAATAGCTTGCAATGAGCTGAAAACAGAAAGATGAGTCAAGGTGTCACTGCCCACCCCTCTTGGTCAGATATGTAAGAAGAGCCTCTGAGATCTGTCTTTTCCAATATCAGATACTTACGTGTAGACCCATGGTATCTGGGATGATTCATTTCAAGTTAAATTTTGTGTATGGTGTGAGGTAAGGGGTTAATGTTTATTTTTTCCCAATATAAATATCCATTTTTTTCCATTTCTATTTGTTGAAAATACATTTCTTTTCCCATTAAATGGCACTGACATCTTTCTTAAAAATCAGTTGACCAGAAACTAACAAAACATTGTAAATCAACTATACTCCAATAAAAAATTAATTTAAAAATTTTTTAAAAATCAATTGACCATTTCTGTGTGAACACTGTATTATATTCCTTACACTAATATTACACTTTACCAACTACTGGTTGGAATTTTGATTGGGACTTTGTTGAATCTATATATAAATTTGGAGAGTACTGGCATCTTAACAACATCAAGTCTTCTAACTTATGAACATGGTTTATTGCTCCATTTATTTAGATATTTAACTTTATTCAGTAATAAATTGCAGTTACCAGTGTGCAAGTATTGTGCATAATACTTCATTAAGTGTGTCTCTTAGTATTTCATGTTTTTGAAAGATATTGCAAGTTAAAATCTAATTTTTATTTTACTTTTAAATATTTTTGTTGCTGTGTTAGAAATATAATTGAACTTTGCATATTGTTTTCTCCTTTCCACCTTCGCTGATTACTTATGGTAGCTTTTTTGTAGACTCCTCAGGTTTTTCTACATACACTATCACATCATCTGTGAAGAGTGTTACTTCTCCTTTTCCAATCTGTGTGCCCTTTATTTCTTTGTCTTGCCTTATTGCACTGGCAAGAACCTCTGGTAAAATGTTGAGTAGAAGCGTTGAAAATGTAAATCCTTGCCTTGTTACTGATTTAGAGAAGGAAAATATTTAATCTGTGGGTTTTTGTTTTGTTTTTTTGCGGTACGCAGTCCTCTCACTGTTGTGGCCTCTCCCGTTGCGGAGCACAGGCTCCGGACACGCAGGCTCAGCGGCCATGGCTCACGGGCCCAGCCGCTCCGCGGCATGTGGGATCCTCCCAGACCGGGGCACGAACCCGTGTCCCCTGCATCGGCAGGCGGACTCTCAACCAGTGCGCCACCAGGGAAGCCCCCAGCTGTGGGGTTTTTAATTGAGGCCTTTGTTTTTATCCTGCTTGAGCTTTACCTGCTTCATGTAAGTTAATGTTTTTAACCAAATTAGGGGAGTTTTCAGCTATTACTTCACTAGATATTTGTCTTCCCTATTCTTTCTCTTATTTTCTTTTGGGACTCTTGTTACATATGTGTTGGACTGCTTGTTATCAGTCATGTCTCTAAGGTACAGTTCATTTTCTTCAGTCTTTTTTCTCTCTATTCATTTGGTTGTATAATTTCTTATGCTCTATCTTCAAATTTACTGGGGTTTTTTACTCTCTCAATTATGCTGTTGATCCTGTGTTATGAACTTTAAAATGTTAATTGTTATGTTTTTCTCCTCCAGAATTTTTCATTTTTATATATAGTTTCCACTCATCTGTTGTGTTTTCCTGTTTATTCATGTTTTCTTATTTCCTTTAATATATATACTTTATATATATATATATATATAGTATTTTGAACATATTTATAGCAGCTGTTTTGTAGTTTTTGTCTGGTAAATCCTCAGAGTTTATTTGAAGTCAGTTTCTATTGTCTGCCTTTTTTTCCTTTTTATGGATTTCCTTTTTTCTTTGCAAGTATAGTAATTTTTGGTTGAAAACTGGACATTGTAAATGATATGACACAGTGTCTTTGGAGTATGCTGTATTTTTTTGAATATTTATTGTTGCCGCTGTCTTAGTATGCACTTAACTTGTCTGAACTTATTGCTGCTGAATTTGTCTCAGCCATAGGATGCAGGCACTGATATCTCTACTTTGTTTTCATGACTTCCAGCTGCTGCTTTTTCAGCTTGGCCCATGCAGGTCTTTTCTGTGCCTATGCAATTTTGTGGTCAGCCAAACATTTGGGGAGAGAGTATAATTCAATTTCGAGTATCTCTTTCTTTGGTTTTCTTATGTCTAAAGATTCCCCCTACCCCTTTAACTTTCAGCTAACCTTCCTACCTTGAGTTTTGTCTTCTAAAACTTCAATCCCATAAGGATTCAACCTTTGGCACCCAAAGTATGCACGTTTAGGGTATGCAGTCAGGTTTTTTGTTGTAGTTGTTTTTATTTTGTTTTGTTTTTATTTTTGTTTTTGTTTTCTGGCTGTGCCGTGGGGCTTGCAGGATCTTAGTTCCCTGACCAGGGATCGAACCCAGGGCCTCGTCAGTGAAAGCACAGAGTCCTAATCACTGCACCGCCAGGGAATTCCCTGCACTCAGTTTTTTTAAAGTAGCAAACACAGAGCTTTTTTTCCTATGCGGTTCTATAGCTGATGGGTAGATTTTTTTCTTTCCTCTGCCTTCTCTTTGGGTAGGAAGCTTCTCCTACCCATATGTAGTTTAGCCACCAGCAAGTGATTGGGGCAGAGTTTTTTTTTTTTTTTTTTTTTTTGCTGTACACGAGTGTCTCACTGTTGTGGCCTCTCCTGTTGTGGAGCACAGGCTCCGGACGCGCAGGCTCAGCGGCCATGGCTCATGGGCCCAGCCGCTCCGCGGCATAGTGGGATCTTCCCGGACCGGGGCACAAACCCGTGTCCTCTGCATCGGCAGGCGGACTCTCAACCACTGCGCCACCAGGGAAGCCCTGGGCAGAGTTTTTAACTCAGGAATTTAGTTTTCACTCTTTTTGCAGTTCTCCTGCTACCAAGACTCTCCCTTATGATTTTCTTCTGTTCTTCTATTCCTGACCTCTGTTGTATGCTGCTCCAAGCCTGTGAGGTTGTAGATTTCCACCACTGTTTATTGCCTTGGGGTTGGGAAGCACCCTCAGGCTGGAAAGCTATAGACTTGTCATTCTTACATTTTTCAGCTGTAGTTTTTAATGGTTAAAGTCTCCTTTGGTCTCTTTCTGCTTTGGGGTGCTTTTCATTATTTTTAAATTGTTGTTGTTGTTGTTTTTCTTTTAAAACTTATCTGGATTTTATAATTGTTCTGATACCTTTACCAGAAGTTCGCGTTTTACTTGTTAAAGATCATTGTAGGATTGACCAGTAGGGGACACTAGAATGCAAAGCTTGGACCCATAAAGAGGCTATCAGAATTCCCCAGGCAAGAGATAGTAACAGATTGTAATGGAGTTTGTGAGAAATCATCCAGTTCAGGAGGTTGAAGCTGGAAGGATTGTGCCAAGCCACGTGGTCAGTCAAGGATGGAAAACACCGTAGTCTTCTGAGTCATGTCAGTGAGTTATTGGCCAATGCATGGGTTCTCCTAGGTGTCTAAGCTGATGAGAACTTAGAATGAGTAACTGTTGGGCTCCTCAGCCCTCTTCAGACATTATCTGTAGTGGTTGGGGCTCTGGATGAGGTTAAATCCCTAAGGAGGTTTCTCAGCCAGCTTAATGGAGGATCTGAGATGTGTCTCTTCTCACTCTCCACATATCAAATGGGTCATCAAACACTACTGTTTCTGATTTATCCTTTCTGCCCTCTTATTTCCATTCCCTAATACACACCATCAGCTTCTCTCAATCCCGTAGTTGAGGTTGTCTCTTAATTAGATCTCTCCCTTACAGAGAACAGCCAGACATAACTGATTTCCTAAAATAAAAATCAGACCATACTTTTTCCTCTTCTCTATCTTCAATGGCTTCCAGTACTCACAGATTTAAAATCCAGATATGTTAGCTTCTTTTTCCAGTTTTTTCCTTACTATGTATTTCTTCACAAGGGCAAAGCCACACCCAATTATTTATCAGTCCCTGCATTTCATCCACAGGGCCCTGCCTCTGTGCTTCTTCTCATCCTGGTCTTTTGCTCTCTCTCCTTCCTCTCCGTCGTCTGCCTTTTGAAACTATGTTCAGACTTCAGGATTTTGTTTCAATGACACCTCCTCTTTGATGCATTCACCTCTTTTCATTGATTCAAATATTTTTTATTGAGCACTTACTGGGTGCCAGGCACTGTCTTATATCCTGAGGCTATGAGATTGAGTAAGAAGCCTTTCCCACCCCTTACTGAAGATATCACCAACAAATGGTGTGATCCTGTTAAGATTTACCAGTTTTCTCCTCCAAACCTATTACTCCCAGCCTTTGTTTCACCCTTGACGCATAACACATAGTAGGCATTCATTGGATGTTGCTTAATTCAATACTGCTGAAAGACATCCTTTTGCTTTCTATATTGTGTTTCTGCCACTCTTCCCCACTTTTTCTCATTACAAGGAGTCTATGGGTTGTTGAAGTCAAGGCCCAAGTTCTAGTCATGCATTCTGTCTCCAAAGCATTCAGCGCTGTATTTTGCATGCATCAGGTCACCAGTTTATGTCTGAGATACAGTAAAGTTACTCCCAAAAAAGGGAAGAAAAAGGACTGAGTGGTGACTGTTGCCTCATATATCTGGGCTCCAAGAGTCACGTACTGACAGCATCATTCACAGTGAATTATTTACAGAAAGTGACTATGAGGTTGAAGTCATTTGTCCTCCTGAAATGAGTCTCTTCAGGGGAGATGAGAAGAAAAAAGGATGGTAGGAAGAAGTCCTTGCATGCAAATAGAACAGACATTTAACAACTACCCCTACCATCTGTTCTGTGTATGGATATGTGATATATAAATCTTGGTCCAAAGACAAGACGTGCTTTTACTTGGCCTATAGTGAGTTTTTAAACAGAAGTTTGGGCCTTTGTCTTTAAAAATAAACAAACAAACAAATAAGGAAGATTTCAGAGAAAAATCCAAATATCTGTTTTTTTCTTGAAACATAGATAAGTCTGGTAAACTTTTGTCACCATTTGTATAGATCAACAGTGGGCTGGAACTGTGTCACAGCTGCTGTCGTCAGATGTGGATGCTGTTCAAACATCACCACTAAGACATTACTTCCATGACCCTGGAAACCTTTGAGATTTTGATTCCCTAGGTCATTTATATTGCCTTATTTATATGCCTGTTTCTCTGATCTGCAGGGAAAAAATTCAGTGTAGAAGGCTCAGTGTTCTGATGTATGTCACCAGTCAGATTATCGTACCTACTCCACCATAAAGATGTGACTATTCCGTTTCTACTGTGAGGTGTATGTGGTTCAGAGAAGTTAATGAATTTGCCCCAGGTAACACAGACAATGATGAGAAGAGCTGGGGTTCAAATTGAGAGTCATCTACTCCCAGAAGACTATGTGGAACAAAAGTAAAAAATGTGAGCTGTCTCTGAGTAGGGATAATGAGGAAACTCCATCTTGCAATGATGTGTTAAGGATGCTATTCAAGAACTGTTCCTTGGAACCGGGTCTCTCTTATGATGGAATACTCTCAAAAGGGAGAGCTTAAAGCACCTTGTGAATTATTTAAAACTAAAGTGCTCTGTACCCCTGTAAATGAGCATTTAGAATAATCCAAGATGGGGTCCTCAGAGAGGAGAGAGAAATCAGATGAGATTTGCAAGGTAGGTTTTTTTCCCCCCATCTCAGTGTTCTCACTGCCTTCAATTTCCTCAAGGTGAAATCAACCAGACTATTTAGCTATTTGGAAAAAAAAAAAAAATACAGGCAACCACATGGTAGTACAGTTCAAGTGTTCAAAGAATCTTTAGGCCTAGAAAAGGGTTTGAAAATCTATCTAGCACTTGCTTCTCATTTTCTATTGAATAAACTGACGTAAGAATGATTAGTTGACTTGGTCAAAATTATGCATGTATTAATGATGGACAGAAGGCTAGAATTCCCTGCCCAGTGAGTTTCCCTTGTCCTCTTGTATGTGGCTTCTTGTAGCATGTATGACTGTCTCTGATCCTTCAAAATACCAAATGGCACTCTTTTGGCATTTAAAATCAGAGCCTTGTATTGTCAATTATCTTGTCTACCCAGCTACATCAAAAGTTCATATATGCAAAGGCTGTACCCTTTATTCTTTGTATTTCCAGTACCTAGTAGGTGCACATTAAATTTGTTGCTCTTTGTTAAAAATGATGATGGTGATGACACTCTTGGTGTCTTCAGCTCTGCAGAGGGTATATAATTTATGGTGAAAAAAGTTGCTGATGTTGGCGGTGACAAAGATCAATGAGAACAATTCTGTTGGTGATAACAGTCTCTCCAGTTGGTGCCAATGCTCATGTTTTAATGATAACAAAGATATAGGGATGATGATTTTGAAGGTGCTGCTAATTGGAGGAGGAGGAGGAGAAGTATTACTCTGTTTCTAGTTTGCTCACCTTTTGCCGAAAGATGATGGATAGGAGAGGAGGAAAAGTAAAGAGAGAGAGGATGGATAAATAGAAAGAAACTAAGAAGGGCGAGGTATAAAAAGAGTCTAGGAGCCAAAAGTCTGAACTTGAAGTTTCCTGGGAGGTATT
Source organism: Orcinus orca (assembly GCF_937001465.1). NCBI lineage: Eukaryota > Metazoa > Chordata > Mammalia > Artiodactyla > Delphinidae > Orcinus > Orcinus orca. The sequence continues at coordinate 105,746,375 of NC_064564.1, read as the reverse complement.
AATCCCCAAGTACAAAACTTTGGCAGGCAGATGAGTAATTAGACACAGAAAGCTCTAAATTTAGAGTCAGAAAGCTCTAAATTGAAATTGTACCTCTTCCACTTAGCTGTGTGGACCTTGGGTAAACCATTCAACTTCTGTGAGCTTCAGTGCTCCCCTGTCTATAAAATGGGGACATTCTGATTTACCTTTTCCAGCTGGTGAGGGTTAAATGCAGGTAAGTGCTTAAAGCCAAATTCCTCAGTTCCTGACACGTGCATGCACTTCCCTCATTTGCTGGATTCCCTTTGTGGTCCCTGATCTATTTTGAACATGCAGATCCGTTCAGCACCAGTCCCATGAAGACCAAGACAGTCTTTCTCACTGGTTTGTACCGTGTCCTGATTTCACTGATTCTCTAGAACTTTTTTTTCCCCCATGCCTGCGAGAACTTGATTAGTATGCGAAGGAGTGGCCGGTACACTCCACACTGCAGCTGGAGCCCAGCGCAGAGCAGAAGGCCTTGGGAAATGGGCAATGCATTTCTCAATGGCAGGTGAAATGAACCTGGAACAAGCTAAGCTTTGCTTGTTTCAAACACTCTGTCATAAATTAACGTAAAGATGCTCTTTTCCTCACCAGCCAGAGGACGGGAGCGTTTCAGTAGGCAATTAATCTTGGCTGATCTATATTAAATATTTATCTGCTGAAATGAGCCCAGTATTGTAGTGGTATTTTTCATTATAGGACTTTATCATTTCCAAAGAGATTTCCATGTGCCGGCTCCCTTGTACATATTAAACCCAAATTTCCTGTGGAATGACACATCTTTCTTGGTGGCGACCTTTTCTCTCTGTAACAAGCTACGGATATGTTGGAATTTACAGGGTGATAAACACTTTTATTGAGAAGGAGGGGGAGGAACAATCCAGTATTTGCTTTCCTAATAAAAACCCAGGGACAGAGGATGTGGAAATTGGTGCCTGTTTTTCAGCAGCATCTGGTGAGGGGACAAGAGTTTGAGATCTGCTCTGGGGAAAGGGGGAGGGAAAGTGTGGCTTTGGTAATCAGCATTACAGTTCCTTGCATTTGAATTGTGTCTTTTACGTTCATTTCCATGATCTCATTTGATCCTCACAAACAAACCCAAGAAAAAAGGATGAGTATCTCCATTTTAGAAATGAGGCTCCAAAGGTTAAATGTTTTTGTCAGACAGAGGTGAGCTGGGACTGGAACTCTGATCAGATGACGGCTGAGTTCAAGACCCTTGCCTGTCCCACACTGCCTCCCACAGGGAGAGAAGGAAAGTGCAGCTTCTTTAGCCATTGGCTCTGAATATGAAATTTGATATTCAAGTGTCTGGGTAGCTGGCAATTCGTTAAACCTGATGGTCAGCCTAGGTCTAAGCCGTGCCTCTAGAAAGCAAGGGCATTTCCAAGGGTAATTAAAAGACAAAGAAGATAGATGCAAAATGAGCGAGTGGAAGCATCAAGAAAGGGAAGGGAAGGAGCGAAAGACAAGAGATCTGGTGGCAGACTTTGAAAATGTTAAGGCGCATTCAGAGCAGCTCAATATCCTATGTAACGTACCCTCTGGATTCAGCAGGTGTGGAGTGGGACCTGGGACTGTGAATTTCTAGCAAGCTCCCAGATGTCACTGATGCTGTTGATCCAGGGACTACAGTTTAAGCAGCAAGGTGGTAAGGAACAGCCTAAGCGGGGACCAGGAGGGCTGATAGCATCACGTGTCTGTGTAGCCCTTGACCTGGGGGATCTGAAAACTAGGAAAGGGATTTTTAATTTCACCCCCCCCCCTTTTATTTTTTTTGTGGTACGCGGGCCTCTCACTGTTGTGGCCTCTCCCGTTGCGGAGCACAGGCTCCGGACGCGCAGGCTCAGCGGCCATGGCTCACGGGCCCAGCCGCTCCGCGGCATGTGGGATCTTCCCGGACCGGGGCACGAACCCGTGTCCCCTGCATCAGCAGGCGGACTCTCAACCACTGCGCCACCAGGGAAGCCCTCACCCCCCTTTTTTTAATCCTTAGAGCTAAGCTTGTGTCCCTGAAAGTAGCAGGTACCTTTGTAATTTTTTGATTCAGTGATTCTCAAACTTAAACCTACATCATAATCACCTGGTGGGCTTGCTGAGATTGCTGGACCCCACTCAGAGTTTGTGAGTCAGTAGGTGTGAGATAGGGTCAAGAATTTTGCGTTTCTAGCAGATTCTCAGGTGATGCTGCCGGTCCGTCCAGGGACTTTGAGGACGATTGTTTCAACCTCTTTATTTTAGGAAACGTCACAGGAGGCCCAGAGAGACGAAATGACTTCATTTTCAGGTATAGAACCGTTGAGGGGCAGATTTAGGCCCAAATCTCTGTTAACCTCTAGTTCAGTTCCTTTTCTACTTCTCCATAGCTCTGCATCATGGGTCAGGTCCTAGCATCAGTTTCTGTCCTGACAAAGGTTTAAGAGGAATCTAAGAAGTGGTGGTGAGTGAGGATGATGCCTTGGGCAGTTGTGATTAATATACTATTAAAGAGAAAAGACCGTGCCTTCTTGCCAGGGGCAGAGAGCTTTTGTGTCTGTGGTGCACACGGAAACACACAACCTGAGAGTTGACATCTGTCACGTCGCTCTCTCCCCTGTGCTCTCCCTCTCACTCAACATTAAAAAAAAAAAATTTCTGGACAAATTTAAATTTGGGGGTCTTGAAAATAAAAAAGCAGCATTCTTGTTCCTCACTTCCCTTTCGTAATCCCATCCTCTTTCTTCCTGGTGTTGCTAAATATTGAATTTTTAAAAGGCTTTTCTGTAACAGTGAGTGGAGATGGGCTTATTCTTCATTGCATCCTTTCTTTGGTTTCTTCCTTTTTCTTTTGTTCCCCACTTTTCTTCTTCTTCCTCATTACTTTTCTGTTCTTCCCCCTCTCCCTGTATCCTTCCTTCCCTCCATTCCTTCTTTCCTGGAATCACTGGATGTCAAAAGAGACCCTCAATCATCAAGATCAAGTTGCTTGTCTCTCAGGTGGAAAACCAAGGTCCAGAGCGCCTCAACCCTGTGTTGCTGGGTCTTATAGGAGGGGCTGTGGCCAGCGTCTGGGCACTGCTAACCGCAGGGCCACGCTGGACCCAAGTGTCATGGTGCCTCCTCTCGGGAGTGAATTTCAACCACTTTCCATCTCAACACTGCCCTCGAGTTCAGCACTCTATTCAGCAGCAGTGTCTCTGCTATGCATAATAATTCTCAGGCAAGGGATGGGGCGGGAAGGAGGCAAGGGAGCAAAAGGCTTTGACCAAACTCTTCAAACCCTTAGAGGATGTGGAGAAGCCAACACTTCCAGACCTGACTGATAGAAGCTTAAATCTGTACTCTTGAGAATTCAGTATGTCTATGCCCTATGGCTCTGTAATTCCACTTTAGCAATCATCTTCAAGAAATACAGTGTGTACAGAGGTGCATTTCAATGGCGTTTTCTGCAGCACTGTTTGTACTAGCCAAAAAAGAACCAAAAAATGGAAACAACCTTAATATCTATCAATAAGGATTGGTCAAATAAATTAGGGAACATCCTTGTAATACCACAAAGCCACTAAAAGGAATGGAGGCAATCTTTGTGTACTCATCTGGAAAAAAAATATATCATCACGTGAAAAATAAAGCAAGTTGCAGATACTCAACATGACCCAATTTTTGCCTTAAAAAATTTTTATGTGTCTATAGGCAGTGATGCTAGATTTATATTAGCATAAGTAAAAGAAACAAAAGTACAAAGATATATAGTAAACTAGTAGAACAATGAGTGATTTTAATATTTTTCAAAAAGGAATGCCCCTCCCCCAGTCTTCATACTCCCTGTTAATGGTGATTTATTCCCACATGGTCATAGAAAATCCCATTCATCCTTAATCTCCCTTTCTCTCTCTGTATCTCTCTGTTTCTCCCTGCCTCTTCCTTCCTTCCTTTTCTCCTCATACACACTGCTTAAGTGAGTTCTGAATGCTTACATCAACACTAAAAGACCTGCAGAGGAAGAATGCTCCTTTCCTGGTAGTTCTTCCACAAAGGCAGGCTGATTGATTGCAGATTGCAACCAGCTCCAACTTTCTGTCCCAAATGACAAATGAAGAGCTCTTAAAAACAGAATAAAACATCCCATATGAGGAGAAGTATCTCTGCCAGGCCAGGCATGAAAGGCAGTGAGCAATGAGAATTGTATGTAATTCCTGACCTGGTAGCCTGTCTCATTTCTACACTCAGGGAACCAGTGTAAGCAGTGCTGGCTGGGTTCCTTGGCTTGGCACTCAAGGTCTCTCCATCATCCATCCCCAAACCACAATTTATCCCCATCACCTCCCTTTTCTGTACCTTTGTGCTGGTGGCTCTGAGTGTGTCCCCATTTCTTAGACACACATTCTGTGGCTTTACTTATGTTTCTGCCATCAGTTAAACTCCTAAGCAGTCTTTAAGACCTGGCTGAACGCTTCCCCCTCTGAAAAATCTTCTTTCATACATCGCTGCTCTTTCAGAATTAATCAACCTTCACTTACTCTGTTATTGGAAGAGTTATTAGATGTTGCATTGTACTACACTCAGTTGGGACCAATACTTTACGCCAGATTGTCCTTGAAGACAGGAATCATGTCTCCTTGGTCTCCTAAGTTTCTTCTCATACATAGTAGATGTTCAATAAATGACATAAAGAAGGACTGGGGTGAGGGAGTGATTAGGCAATAAATTGAGTAGTGAGATTCCTGATTCAGTTAGGCTTCCTAAATGATTACTATTAAATCTCAATTGGGCGTAATTCCACTGCATCTCAAAGATGAGATATTTTACTCATGTTCTCACGATCTAAAACACTGCATCCTTCCCCTCTCTTGCTCTGTTCAACACTTGCCTGGGTCCCAAGAAGTCTCTCCCGAGATCATCTACCATTTTCCTTATGTTGGACATTTTATTTTACTGCCATCTTTTCAAAGTTATATCCAGAGCTGCTAGGATCCTCTTTGTGCACATAAAACGTTTCTTCTTTTGAATTATTTCCTTAGGATAGATTCCCAGTAGAAGGATTATTAGGTCAAAGCATATGAACATTCTTATAAGCCTCATTTATTTTGACCCCAGTAATTCAGAATTTGTGCTGATTTGAGCAGGTAGCGAGCTTTCTTTTTTTTTTTTTTTTTTGGTTTATTTATTCCTCCCTTCCCACTCATGTTTTTGATTTTTTGTTTTTTTTAAGAAGATGTTGGGGGTAGGAGTTTATTAATGAATTTATTTTTTTATTTTTGCTGTGTTGGGTCTTCGTTTCTGTGCAAGGGCTTTCTCTAGTTGTGGCGAGCGGGGGCCACTGTTCATTGCGGTGCACAGGCCTCTCACTATCGCAGCCTCTCTTGTTGCGGAGCACAGGCTGCAGACGCGCAGGCTCAGTAGTTGTGGCTAACGGGCCTAGTTGCTCTGTGGCATGTGGGATCCTGTAGGACCAGGGCTCGAACCTGTGTCCCCTGCATTAGCAGGCAGATTCTCAACCACTGCACCACCAGGGAAGCCCCTGTTTTTTTTTTTTAACATCTTTATTGGAGTATAATTGCTTTACAATGGTGTGTTAGTTTCTGCTTTACAACAAAGTGAATGAGTTATACATACACATATGTTCCCATATCTCTTCCCTCTTGCGTCTCCCTCCCTCCCACCCTTCCTATCCCACCCCTCTAGGTGGTCACAAACCACCAAGCTGATCTCCCTATGCCATGCAGCTGCTTCCCACTAGCTATCCACCCTACATTTGGTAGTGTGTATATGTCCATGCCACTCTCTCACTTTGTCACAGCTTACCCTTCCCCCTCCCCATATCCTCAAGTCCATGCTCTAGTAGGTCTGTGTCTTTATTACTGTCCTACCCCTAGGCTCTTCATGACATTTTTTTTTTCTTAGATTCCATATATATGTGTTAGCATACGGTATTTGTTTTTCTCTTTCTGACTTACTTCACTCTGTATGACAGACTCTAGGTCCATCCACCTCCCTACAAATAACTCAATTTCGTTTCTTTTTATGGCTGAGTAATATTCCATTGTATATATATGTGCCACATCTTCTTTATCCATTCATCTGTCGATGGACACTTAGGTTGCTTCCATGTCCTAGCTATTGTAAATAGAGCTGCAGTGAACATTTTGGTACATGACTCTTTTTGAATTATGGTTTTTCTCAGGGTATATGCCCAGTAGTCGGATTGCTGGGTCATATGGTAGTTCTATTTTTAGTTTTTTAAGGAACCTCCATACTGTTCTCCATAGTGGCTGTATCAATTTACATTCCTACCAACAGTACAAGAGGGTTCCCTTTTCTCCACACCCTCTCCAGCTAAAGACCTAAATGTAAGGCCAGACACTATCAAACTCAGAGGAAAACACAGGCAGAACACTCCATGACAAAAATCACAGGAAGATCCTTTTTGACCCACCTCCTAGAGAAATGGAAATAAAAACAAAAATCAACAAATGGGACCTAATGAAACTTAAAAGCTTTTGCACAGCAAAGGAAACCATAAACAAGACCAAAAGACAACCCTCAAAATGGGAGAAAATATTTGCAAATGAAGCAACTGACAAAGGACTAATCTCCAAAATTTACAAGCAGCTCAATAACAAAAAAACAAACAACCGAATCCAAAAATGGGGGGAAGACCTAAGCAGACATTTCTCCAAAGAAGATACACAGATTGCCAGCTTTCTTTTATTGACTTGTTGAAAGGAAATTCGCTAACTAATAAATTGGCACGAACACCATTTCCAGAGTGCTGTTGACAGTCTTCCATGCAAACATTTTAAGCATTTTTAGAGGCATCATTTTCTTGTATACAGAATTGCTATGTTAATTATAATTTATTCTCATCAGTTCATTAGCACAGGTTTCAATGATCAACACTTGTTTAACTAATTTCCACCTTTTTCTGCACAATTGATGTGAATGTGGCATTGGTTACCTGTGCAGAGTCCCCCACTAGTTTCATGTGATACATATGTGTTAATCACCTATTACTTGCTGCGTACTATTTTAGGTGCTGAAGACAATGTATACGACACAAGACCCTTCTCTCTAGGCTTTCAAGTCTCATAAGACGCAGGCAGCCCCTTGGGGGGCACCCTGCACAGCCAGGGGCCAGGGCAGAATTGCAGTGGTTTAATCATAGAGCTGAGTTCAGTTTCAAAGGAGTGGGAGTTTACCAACCCAAGACTTTAAATAAGGACAGGTGTTCTAGTTACTATATGTACTAAATGGTATTGGGTTGTTGTCAAATATTAAATTACTCAGCCTTTTCATTAAGGCAGACTGAACTTTCCCCAAGTAGCCTGAAGTTGTTGCTTTATTTCTCTTCTCTACAAAGAACATTGGAGAGTACCTAAGAAGATCAGAGATAAGCTTGGCTCTGTTATTGATTCGCTTTGAGCCCTAGCAAATCAGTGTATGTATCTGAACCTCAGTTGTCTCATCAATGAAATGGAAATAAAGAGTTATATCTGTTTCCTTATTTGGGGTGTTATGAGTATATAAAAGTCAACTGACAGAAAAATGCTTTAAATTAAAAAAAAAAAAAAAGGGAGGTGGATGAATTTGTCTTATTTACTCAGTTCATACAGGGCCTCCCTTAGCTCTTCAGGGGTCCCTCATCCATCTCTTAGTTTGAAGCTCCCCACTGGAGCAGAGTCACGAATATAATCTGTGGAATGTGAAATGGTTCCCTAGTAAGCTCTATATGAGGCCAAAAAAAAAAAAAAAATGCCAAACAAAATCACCAAGCAGTCAGTCAGGGAGGCAACGCTGCCTCTAACAGTGTGGGAAATAGTTCAGGAAAGTTAGGCTCTAAGTACAGCCAGTGCCCTCGGTGCAGCAGGGCTGCAGAAGGGGATGCAGGGAGGTCGAGAAGGGTCTGTGAAAGGAGAGGTGTGGGGATCAGAGGAGGCAGGGGTGCTGGAAGAGACGTGACGCATCATCCAGTACAAACTCTGAATTGTGAATACAGAAGTACGTCCCGGAGAAGGTGAGGAACAAGGGACAAGGTTTGTCTACCTTGCCCAAGCACTGGGGAGAGGAGCAGTAGGCAAAGGCCATGGGGTGCAGCTAGATTCCTTACAGACAAGGATCAGTCCTGAGGAGGTGGTGAGTTGCCAGCTACTGGAAGGTTCTTCCCCCGCAGCTTTATTAAGATAAAATTAACACAAAAATTGTATATATTTAAGGTCTACAACGTGATGTTTTGATATATGTGTACGTTATGAAATGATTACACAGTCAAGGTAATTAACATATCTGTCACCCCATATAGTTCCCATGTTTTGTTTGTTTGGCAATTAAGACTTACTGTCCTAGCAGATTTCAAGTATACAACACAGTATTAGTAAATGTAGTCATCAGGCTGTAGATTAGATCTACAGAATTTATTCATCGTAAATAACTGAAATTTTATACCTTTTGGCCAACATCTCCCCATTTCCCCCATCTCTCAGCCTCAGGCAACCACCATTTTACTCTCTGCTTCCATGAAAGGTCTTTAAGCAGAGGTTGGTGACCTCTTTTGAAAATACACCCAACAAGGGGATTGGGGAGTAAGGGAAGTAGGGTGAGCTGTCTTCACAATGATCTTCAAGGCCTTTATCATAGATGCCATACTTCCTGCCTTGAGAGATTCCCATGACACTTAAACTTCTAAGAACATTTCTCTTTTCCTGAAAAGTTATAACCTTTTTGTCCTAGCTCAATATGAAAGGCACCTAATTCTGACCATCAGGCACTCATCATTCATCTGTATTAAGCTGTACCACTCAGTTGGGACCTTTTATAACTGGCTTTGGGTTTTTTCTCTAGTTCTGTCATGGCGGGCTTTTCTCTTGGAATCAGTGGTACGCTGGTAGATGTTTAACAGCTGTTCCCAGTGTTTAACAACCATTAACAATGTGTACCCTTCCTGCACTACAAAAGCTCTGATGATTAGTATTTGCCATTTTCCATGGTGGAAATACTCTCCCCGTCAAGCTACCAGCTCGATGTCACTAAATGTGGCATTAAGAAGAGGACCACAGAATCAGCTTTCAGTCACTAGGAGCTGACTTTTGCAAATCAGTGTCTGGAAATGCTTTCTCAGTTTCATTTATGGAGGTTTCATTGCTTCTAGTTTGTTGCAGAAGTTAATGTATTGGGAGAAGGAAGAAGGAAGGAAAAGAGGAAGTGATACAGAAAGAAGGGAAACGTAAAGACAGGGAACAACTCAAATGTCCTTCAGCAGGTGAATGGATAAGCAAACTGTGGGGCCTCCACAGATAATTTTAAAGGAAATTAAGAAGGAAAAAATATATGTTTATACAGCTGCTTTGGAAAGCAATTGGGCTGTATCTATATCATTTAAAATGTGCAAATCCTCTGATCCAGCAATACTTCTCTTAGTATCTTCCCTACAGAAAACATGCTCCCCCTGTACTGGGAAGTATGGAGCAAGGTGTTCATTGCCAGATGATTTGTAAAATAATAGTGAAAATACTAGAAGTGGCCTAGATATCCACTAGGAGGTTAATGCATAAATACATTGCAGTTTATTGATAGTGTAGAATGCTCTGAAGCCATTAAAAAGAATAAAGCATATTTTTCATTGACATAAAAAAAGTTCTATAGGGGACTTGTGGGGACAAAAATGCAAGTTAGAGAGCTATCCACAGGGTAGCGTTCCCACATACGTTAAACACACACACACGCACGCACACACACAAAGCAATACTTATATTTTCCAAGAGTATATTTATACAGTTGTAAAAAGAAAAATCAGGACGGTTTTACCCTGATAATGGTGATTATCTTTAATTAAAACCTTTTTTTAAAAAAACAAAGAAACTGCGTTCACGTGTTGCTTGGATAGTTAAACATAAATGAACTGTCATTAGGAAATATTATGACGGAAACTTATGGACCTTGTTTTAGATGTGTTTAGGAAAGTACCCAATTAAGATTATTGCTGTACATATTTCAGGAAAATGAGTCCTCAAGTAAAGATGTTTTGTCTGGCTGCCAGGAGGGAGAAAACGTAGAAGAGAAGGGAAGAAGAAGAGAGTGAGGAAGAAAAGATAACCGATAAGGAAATAAAGGAGATAAGCAATAAAAGAAAAGAGAGAAGAGACAGAGAAACCAGAGGGGAGTAGGAGGGGTGAAGAGGAAAAGAGAAAAGGGTGGAAGTTTGTGAGAGGACGTCCGCATTTCCTGTGATGTGCTCTCTGTTCCTCTGAGCTGGGAAACACTTGCCACTTAGAGAACACAGCTGGTGGGTGGGAGGAGAGAGGGCAGAGGTTTCCTTGGCTGGGTGATCTGGGGGATGACTCGGGAGAAATAGAATATGATTGACTCAGTAGGGTAAGATTGCCAATGGCATTCACTCTCCACTTGTAGCTTCCTGGCCCACTACCGTCTGTATCTAGGCCAAGGCATTCGAGTTTGCATTTTGATAGTCAGCTTCAGCTCCGTGTCGGGACCTGAGAATACAGAGGTAGAGAGGTGACTTGTCCTTGTCTTCATCCAGAGGGAATATAAGCAATGGACAAATAGAATGAAATAGTGGCAAAGAGATTTGGTCTAGCTGGGTGCCCTTGGGCAAGTAACATAACCTCTCTGTGCCTGATACTTTTGCATCTTCACCTTGGCCTTTGGCTGAAACAGTTGAGTGAGACAGTATTTGAAACACGTAGTTCAGCATAAGTGGTCAGTAATTGGTATCTATTAATGAGTACTAAGGAGGTCATTATAAAGGACCAAACCATTCAGGCAGGAGAGGCAGGGTGGATATTGGAGATCTGGAAGGTTCCTGGAGGAAGTAGTGCTGGCACTGGGTCTTACAGGATAAGTTGGACTCAGTGGGCCAATGCTTGTGTGACCTTCCCCCCCTCCACCCTCCTTCATGCTGTTTTCAGTCCAGCCTCCCTGCCCTGCTCACAGGGCTTCTCACTCCTGGAATTCCTTTAGCCCTTTTCCTTCTCACTCAAATCCTCACCACCCCACAACCCCAGCAAAGTCCTGCCCTTCCATTTGCCCAGCTTCTCTGGCCTCATTTTGGATTCAGACTAAGAATCAGCCAGGGTTCCTATAGAAAACAGTATGGAGGTTCCTCAAAAAAGTAAAAATAAACTTGCCATATGACCCAGTAATCCCACTCCTGGGCATATATCTGGAGAAATCTCTAATTCGAAAAGGTACATGCACCCCAGTGTTCATAGCAGAACTATTTACAATAACCAAGATATGAAAGCAACCTAAATGCCCATTGACAGATGAATGGATAAAGAAGATGTGGTATATATACACGGTGGAATGCTACTCAGCCATTTAAAAAACATGAAATAATGCCATTTGCAGCAATCTGGTTGGACCTAGAGATTACCATACTAAGTGAAGTAAGTTAGACAGAGAAAGACAAATATCATATGATATCACTTATATGTGGAATCTTAAAAAAATGATATAAACGAACTTATTTACAAAACAGAAATAGACTCACAGACATAGAAAACAAACTTTTGGTTACCAAAGGGGAAAGCAGGTTGCGGGGGGATAAATTAGGAGTTTAGGATTAACAGATACACACTAATATAAATAAAATAGATAACCAACAAGGACCTCCTGTATAGCACAGGGAACAACATTCAATATCTGTAATAAACTGTAATGGAAAAGAATCTGAAAAAGAATATGTATATATAAGTAATCGAATCACTTTGCTGTATAGCAGAAACTAACATGACATTGTAAATCACTTTAAACACTTCAGTAAAAAAAAAAAAAAAAAAATTAGCCAGGGTTTACACTCATTTGCCCTCTAATTGTTGCAAAGAATTATACTATGTAATGACAAGGACCATCCAAACCTTCTGTTTTATGGATGGGGAAACTGAGGTCCAGGGAAGAGAAACAGCTTGCCCAAGTTCACAGAACTCTTTGATGATAGAGCCAGAAATAGGATTCTACATTCATTCTGTTTTCCAGAGTTCTCTGAGTTTTATCTCCTGTGTAGGTTATCAATGTCTAGAGTGACCGTTATTTTCTACTCCCCAGGCAGTGGGTGCTGACAACTGCTAGAACTGTGCTCAGGAAGCCGCCCTGAAGCCCCACGCTGCTGGTGTGCTTCCAGCACCTGCATGTACGAGGGGACCAGGGATTCTGTACGCACTTCTCTCCCAGGTCCGCATTCTCTGACCTGACAACCACCTCTATGGACAGAGAGCTTACACAACAAGGCTTAGTTCAAACTGCTCTCACTTTTACTTATAAACATGAGTAAATACAACATAAATGCAGATTACCCTGAGTTATTGAATGAAAAAGAGAGGGCACTGGTACAGAAACAGCTGTCACAGAGAAGCGTCTACTTGCACAGTGTGGCCGCTGAGACCCTTTTGGCCCCGAGGAAAGCTGGTCTTTGATGTTTGTTGCTAGAGCAGGAAAAAGTGTGGAAAGAAAATGCGTGGGAGTAGCAAGTTCAGCACACAAAGGGCCTGTGTCCCCTCCGGGCTGCCCCTACAACCTAGGTTGTGTCTGGGTAGCTGGCTTTCCTTATCCTGGGAGCTGGCTCGTTGGGACTTGCAGGTGGGACCCTTGAGGCATGTTCCACAGTATTCTGGGAGAGAATGCTTTCATCTGCTTCTAAGAATTCAGCATTGACACACTCAGTTCAGCGTGGATGCCCCAGATCAGCACACCCAACAAGATGCCACTTTGAAGTACTCTCCCTATCTATCTACACACACACGTGCATACACATATACACATGTATACATGTATATTTAATATGTAGCAAAGTGTAATATTCTGTTTGTCTTCAAAAATAACTTCCCCCAAATTTTAATATATATTTTCGAAATATTTCAAAAAGTAAATTTTGAAAAATTTTTTAAATGGAAAGGAAAATCAACAGCTATATATACACTTTTTTTAATTATTTACTTTAAAATTTTTTTATTGGACAAGAGTTGATTTACAACGTTGTGTCAGTTTCAGGTGTATAGCAAAGTGATTCAGTTTTATATATGTGTATATATATATATTCTCTGTCAGACTCTTTTCCATTATAGTTTATTACAACATATTGACTATAGTTCCCTGTGCTCTACAGTAAATCCTTGTTGTTTACCTATTTTGCATATAGCGATGTGTATCTGTTAATCCCATACTCCTAATTTATCCTTCTCTCCCTTCCCCTCTGGTAACCAGAAGTTTGTTTTCTGTGTGTGTGAATCTGTTTCTGTTTTGTATCTACTCTACCTAGATTTGAAAATCATTCATGTTGGCTGCATCTGCTTTCTCTCTCTTTGTTCTCTCTCTCCTTCTCTGAAATGACAGAAATGCAGCCATCACATCCCCCTACCGCAGTATTTAGGCATCTTCTTCTAAGAATAAGCATGTGCATAAATAATAAATAAATAAATCTATTCATATAAATAATACATCCTCCTATAAATAATAAATACATACATTTCATAGCAAATAAAGAATTATACTATTAAAACCCCATAGAAAATTAACAATAGTTCCATAATACAATCTAATAAATAGTATATATTTATTCAAATAGTCTCAATATTCTCCAAGACTCTTTCATTGCTATTTTTTTCTTTCCTTTCTAGGATCCAATCAAAGTTCATACATTGCTTTTTTTTTTTAATCCAAAACCATCCATCCCAGCCTTTATTTATTATTTTTTAATGACACTGACTTTGTGAAGACTCCAGAGCAACACTTATATAGAGTGTTTCCATTCTGGATTTGTCTGATTGCTTTTATGTGGTGTTCTTTAACCTACCCCCTGTCCCCTATATTTCCTGTAAACTGGAGGTTGGGTCTAGACTCTTGATTAGATACAGGATACATCCTTTTGGCCATAATACTTCATGGGTGATGCTGTGAGTGTCCAGCATGCATGGTAGGGGCTCTTCTGTTTCATCTCATGACATCACCTCTCCTACAGTGTGTGGACTTCTGGACACAAATGCTTCAGGCATTTGGGTATCCCTCAGGCAGCTCTCAAAGAGTGAACTGAGTGATTTCAATCCCAGAATGCAAGGCACTTGAGTTCCCAGACTGTAAATAATTTTGGGCATCTCTGTGACCCTATCCACCCATCCATCCCTTTGCTCACCCACCAGCGCTACACATTCATATCTGCTGAAGGTACCATCTCCACTGCCGCCACCTCCAGAAGACACCATATGATTTTCCAATATGAATTCCCATTCACCCTTCTCCCCAGTTTAGAGTGCGCCATATTCCATAAGTACTAATACTGAGGGTCTGCACAGGCTAAGCTCTGGGGATGATGCAGTAAATAGAGAACTCCTGGTTTTCCCTGACGTTACAGAGCTTAGAGTTTAAGTTTTCTCCACTGGATCGAATTCCTTGAAAGGGAGGGTTCATCTTGTTAACCGTTAGGTCCCTAGCACCCAGCAGAGAACTTGCTGGGCGAGTCACATTGGGCACCAGCTGGACCAGCCCAAGAAGAAGTTCCCACCTGTCCCCTTCCCTTTACCTAGGATGGTCAAAGTCATGGACTTTGATTGGTGTGTTCCAGGGTGGAGCCTCAGAGGAGAGATCAGCCTGTTCTGGGAAATGGCCTCTTGTGCTCCCTTCTGCTTTGCCGTGGCACGTACATCCTGTTATTGAAATGGAATGGGAAGCTCTAGACTGCGTTCAGCTGTGGAGTAGAGGTGGGGAAAGGAGGCCCTCAGATCAGCTTTGGTTCAAGGCTGTTGACGTTGATCTGGCTCAGAAACAACTTTCAACGTGGGGGACCAGCTGAATTCAGTTGCGTTGAGAAGAGAAGCACCACTGGTGACAGAGGCTGTGTCTCTGGGAAGAGATTCTGATCTAAGGCAGGGTTTGTAGACCCTTGTGTTCCTGGCAAATACTATCTTAATATCACCCACTTCATGTCACCTTCAGCAGCTGGTGTCCACAGGTTGAATGAATGGGTGAAAATCCATAAGTCTCACCTCGTGATTTCTCCTGGAATCTGTCTCATTGGTGAGCAGTCCCTCTTCTCTCCCTTGCAGGTTTTCAGTGATGTGGTTCATATGGAGGTTGTCCCAGCACCCGTCCCCTCCTGCCAGACGTGAGGCTTCTGCTGGTGGCAGTCCCCAGTTCCCATTGTGCCCAATCTGCCTGCTCACGTTCTGCTCAAACCCAGGAGGCTTGGGTTTAGCTTCAGTTAATGCATAAGAAAGACTGGTCCAGAGCTTCCCACAGTAACTCCAAATCCTGGCCTTCCAGCGGGATCTCTTGTTCTCCCTCCCTCCCTCTCTCCGTTCCTCCCTTCCCTAGGTAAATGGAGTCTTGAGTAGCCATCAGAGAGCTTCTGCCAACAACTGGCATGAACAAAATCCTTTTGCTAAACATCTCACAGACTTTCCCTTTGAAGGGGAATCTGTAGCCAGAGAAAGCTCTTTCTAAACTTTCTAAATCCACCCTCTTATTAGGTGATTCTCTTTATCATCCTCTAGATGAATCCCTTTTTAATCTGCCCATCATCCATTTTTCTAGCATCCTTTTTCACCATGTCCACCAACCCCTCCACCCTACACCTACCTGATCCCCTCTAAAGTTTTCTTATTCCTTCATATACTCCATGTTCTCTCTCACCTCTGGGCTCTTCCCTCTGCCTGAAATACTCCTCTTGTTCGTGTGCTTCGGCCTAAATATTTCTGCAGGTGTCCTCTTACTTTTCACTTCCTCCAACAAGCTTTCAGGAAAACCCCTCGATTAGGTCAGATGCCACAGCTACGTAATACCATTACTTCCTGTACTTGCTCCGCCAAAGACCTTATCATATCGTAATGTAATTAATTATCATAATTATTTATTTCTTATACTGACTCTTCCTGATTGACTGTAAACACTGTGAGGCAGGAACTATGTCCATTTTCTCCCAGACATATGAACACCCATCTCTAGTGTGGTTCCTAGTGAATAGTGGGCACACATTGGTTAGTTGAATAAATCTTCACTCAGATTATTTCTGAAAGTGAGTGGGGCGAATCACTAATATTTCCTGCTCAACTCCCTCTCAAATGCAGATTTGTATGCACAGCTGCACACTGGACCTCTCACCTGTATTTCGGGTAGGTATCTCAAATATATCAGGTCCAAACCTGTACTTCTGACTGCCCCTCGCCATCACTAGCCAGATCTATCCCATAGCTTTTCCCATATCAGTTCATGAAAGCTCCATAGTTCCAGCTGCCCAAGCCAAAAGCCGTTGCTCTTCCTTGCTTCCCCTTGTTCTCCAACACCTCTCATCTAATTTCTCAGGAAACCCTATGTTTACTAACTTGAAAATATAAACCCAGAGCCTGACCATTGCTTGTCCCCTTTCCTGTTCCTCCCCGGTTCAAGCTACTGTTCTCTCTCTTCTGGATGATGGCAGAAGCCTCCTGTATGATCCCCCTGCTTCTCCCCTTGCTCTACCATGTTCCTATTAGCACTGAGTGAAATGTAAGTTAGATGATGCCAATTATTTGGCTCTGACCTGCAATAGCTCCCCACTTATTTCAGGATAAAACCCAACATGATCACATCACAGTACTCACCAAGGTCTTCCATGGTCAGACCCTCTGTCCCTGACATTACCTGCTGTTACGCCCTGCCCCTCACTCATTCCTCTGCAGTCACCAGCTCTCCTGGTGTCTCCTCTGCTTGGAAATCTACATAGTTCACTCCCCACCTCCTGCAGGTCTTTTATCAGTGACCTTGACCTTGACCATCCTATTTGAAACCGCCCCCCCTTCTGCCAGCACTTCCCCTCTCCCTTACCCTGTTCCACCTTACTTTTTTTTTTTCCCATAGTATTTATCATTTTTTATTTTACTTGCTTAAACCATTTACATTTTTCGGTCTGTCTCCTCCTACTAGAAAAGAAGTTTCAAAGGGGAAAGATCTGTGAATGTTTTGTCCATTGATAGATCTCAAGTGCTTAGAACAGTGTCTGGGACTTAATAAATATTTGCTGAGTGAATGTATGCATGCATGAGTAAATGAAAAATTGGATGGATGAGTGGATAGTGTGGCAAAGTGTAGAGAGCAGAGTGTTCAAAGTCACGTACCTGTGGAGCTTCAGGTTCAGCATTTAAAAAATGGAGCAAATAAAAATCGCAACACATAGGGTGGCCTTGAGGATTAAACTGAGGTATTTGAAAGGTACTTTGCAAACTGGAAGGCACTGTATAAATGTTAGCTTAAAAAGGGGGAGGGGAGAAAGAATTTAAAAAATTGGAAAGAAACCATGAAGTAAGAGTGTCCAGCAGGGGATTATATGGGCAAACTCCCACAATCCCAATGCAAGTACTGGACGGGATAAGACACTAGTAAATATGAAGTAGAAGAAACTCAGGCTAAAAATGCTTCATGCCCCTAAGGAAGGGGAGGGTGAATCATTCCGCAAGCATTTACAAGGAATCTAGAAAATGGCAAGTCACTGCATTCAGACAGAGTTGCACTGGTATTGATCATCACACGGTATTTTATGGGGACAAACCCCAAATGCAAAAGACTTGTAATTCAGGGTCATGAGAGGTTTAGGTACCTGCACTGGGAAAGCAGGGGAGGGAAGGACAATGATTATAAGATAATACTCACCATTTATGAGCCCTCTATGTGGCCAACCCTTTACATCTATTATCTCCAACAGGAAACTTGGGGAAGAAGGGCCCTTATCATCCCCACTGTGCAGGAAATTAGCCCAGAGAATTTACATGATGGGTGAAAAGCCACCCAGCTGATTAGAAGCAGAGCTGGAACTTGAACCCCATTCTGACTTGATTTCCAGGCCTGTCCTCTTTCTGCTGTATGTTACCGTCTCTCACATTCTGCTTTGAGATGGAGGTGTTAGGGAAGTTTCCATAAGTGAAGTAGGATTTTATTTTGATCTTAATGGATGGCATTTGGACAGGTGAATTCTTTGGGTTTAACAAATATTTATTGAGCACCTTATAAGTGCTGGGCAGGGTTAATAGGCTCATGCAGTGAACCATCCAATGAACAAAACAATGTCTTTGTCCTCCTGGAGTTTATGTTGTAGTGGGGAAAAGGGCTGGACCTGGACAGTGTATAGAGGAAGATAACAAAGTGTAAACAAATGGATAAAATAATTGCAGATAGGGCTTCCCTGGTGGCGCAGTGGTTGAGGATCTGCCTGCTAATGCAGGGGACACGGGTTTGAGCCCTGGTCTGGGAGGATCCCACATGCCGCAGAGCAACTAGGCCTGTGAGCCACAACTACTGAGCCTGCACGTCTGGAGCCTGTGCTCCGCAACAAGAGAGGCCGCGATAGTGAGAGGCCTGCGCACCGCGATGAAGAGTGGCCCCCGCTCGCCACAACTAGAGAAAGCCCTCGCACAGAAACGAAGACCCAACACAGCAAAAATAAACACATAAATTAATAAACTCCTACCCCCAACATCTTCTTTAAAAAAAAACAAAATTGCAGATAGTGACACACTTGTCCTAAATAAATGAAAATCAGGTAATGGGATGGGGGCTAGCTTAGCTTTGGTGGTCAGAGATTGCCTCTCTGAGCTGGTGGCTAGGGCAGCACTGTGGACATCTGAGGGAAGTGTGCCCCGTGCAGGCTACAGAGGCACTGAGGGCCAAGCATCCAGGCTGATCTGAGGAAGGCCACAGAGGCCAGCGGTGCAGTTAATGGGAGAAGAACGGTAGAAGGTGAAGTTAGAGAGGTAAGCAGATCATGTGAGCAGGTCATGTGAGCTATGGTAGAGAGATTCAATTTTACGTTAATTAAATCACGGTGTTTACTCAACTTCTCTCCCATTGCTCCTCCTTATTCGCTTGGATCACCTTCTCAGGGCCTTTGCGGGATCCTTCTCTTTCCGGTCTCTAGGTATTAGAGCACTTTGAGGTCTCAGCCTTTGGACCCCTTTCCTGTGTCCATGTTCTGATGATCTCATCTGTTCTTATCTGTTCTCGAGGCTTTATAGAGTCTCTCCCGATGATTCACATTTATATTCCCAGCCTAGACCTCTCCCTGAACTCAGACTCATATACCCAACCGTTTAATAGCCTTCTTAAATGTGTCCGATCAAAGTCAGAATTCCTGGTTTCTGTTTTCAAATGTGCTCCTCTACCAGTGTTTCCATTTTTGTCTAATGACATCACTATCAACCCCATTATTTCTACTCCAAACCCAGAGCCTCCATGGTTCTTTTCTTCACACCCCTATATCAGCAAATCCTATAGATTTTACTTACAAAATACATCTCCAGTTTTATTGTATCTTGACCACTGCTACCTTCATCCAGGCCACTGTCAGCTTCCACTGGACCACTGCAGTGGCCACCTGGTGGCACCCCTGCTTCCAGCTGTGTCATTTTCCATCTTCAGCTCTCATCCACAAAGCAGCCAGAGTGATCTTTCTGAAACTTAACTCGAATCCTATCACCCTTCTCAGACTTGTCCAGTGGCTTTTCATTACTCCTAGTGGAAAATCCATAACCCTCATCTTGGTCCACTAGGACTGACTCTATGTAGGCCCTGCCACCTGTCCCTCCCTCTCCAAACTGGCCGTCTTGTCATTTTTCAAATACTCTAAGTTCACTCTCAGCACTGGATATTCTGCCATTGCTTTTTGCTTTGCCTGAAACAAATCTAAGTCTTCTTTACCTCATTTGGGTCTCTGGTCCTATTTCTCTTCATTAGAGGAGTTTCCAGTGCCCCCATACAAAAGTGAGCCCCCTTTACCTGTGTCATTTTCTGTCCTCTTACCTTGCTTCATTTTTCTATGAGACTTACCGTGGTCTGGCATTTTATTGCATAAGCATTGCTTCATTTATTGATTGACTCTCCTACTAGAATGTGAGCTTAATAGTTTGCCTGTTCTTTTCACTGCTTTATCTCCTGCATTTAGAAATTACATCGAACATATAGGTGCTCAAAAAATACTGGTTGAGTGAATGAATAGATGGGAATTCATGGAATCACCTCAATTATTTCAGAACTTACCATATGCCAGGTCTTAAGATAAGTGCTAAGAATAGCCTGAACAAGCTAGCTTCTTCCCGTTCTCAGGCAGAAAGCATCATGGAGCAGGGACAGAAAGAAGTAAACAGGTAATTGTAGTACAGGGTAATATATACTTTGATTGAGAAGTGCAAAGTGCTCTCTGTTGGTGAGTAAGAAGGAACCAGGTAAAGTAGGGGAATCATTTTTCCAGCAGAAAATAGTACATGAAGGTAGGAAAGCCTGGATGTAAGAGTGGCTTTGTATACTTGATGGAGCTTAATAAAAAATAAAGCTGTGTAGGGTTTCCCTGGTGGCGCAGTGGTTCAGAGTCCACCTGCCTGCCGATGCAGGGAACACGGGTTCATGCCCCGGTCTGGGAGAATCCCACATGCCGTGGAGCGGCTGGGCCCGTGAGCCATGGCCACAGAGCCTGCGCGTCCGGAGCCTGTGCTCTGCAGCGGGAGAGGCCACAGCAGTGAGAGGCCCATGTACCGCAAAAATAAATAAATAAATAAAGCTGTGTACTGGCCAGGGCCGGGGGAGATTAGGAATCAAGAAGAAGCTGGTGAATTAAGTAGGCATGGAAGGCATTCCACTCAGAATTAAGAGGTCTGGGCTATGTTTAGGTGGTGGCTTGTGTCTGGAATGTTCATAAAAATGTAAGGGATGGGGAGGGATAAATTAGGAATGTGGGATTAACAGATACACGCTACTATATATAAAATAGATAGACAAGGATCTACTGCATAGCACAGGGAACTATACTCAGTATCTTTTAATAACCTATAATGGAAAAGAATCTGAAAAAGAGTGTATATATATGTGTATATATATATGTATATGTATATATATATATATATGTATGTATAACTGAATCACTTTGTCGTGCACCTAAATTGTTGTAAATGAACTATATTTCAATAAAAAATGAAAAATATTTAAAAGAAAAGAAAAATGTAAGGAAATGATATTAGGAATGGATCCACAGAGCAGTTCAGTTTGACTGGAGTAAGGATAGGGTAATAGAAGGAGCTGAGACTTTCAGGTTTAACTCTGGTCATGAGGACTCTTGAATAGGAATTCAGAGAGTTTCCTATTTATTTTGTAGACAGTGAGGGCTCATTGATGGCTTCCCAACAAGGTGGAGGCGGCATCATGAACCAGTCCACACTTTGAGAAGAGTTGTCGAGGTGGAAGCAGGGGAGTCAGGTGGGCGGTGTTTGCACCTCCATGTGTTTTGGCTAAGAACCTCATTTTATTTAATCCCATAAGAGTCCTTTCCTGCAGATCTCTGGACTTAGTAGATGTGCTACTGATTGGAAAAGGGAAAAATGAAACCACTAAGGTGTTGAAGATTAATTCCAAAATTCCTCACTTCTGAGGTTTAAATTGCCACCTCTGCCTACGCGTGGAACAGGGTGCAGTAAGAAATAGAAACAGGAAGTCACAGAAGACTTGGGTAATTTGGAAACAGAGTCCTAAGGTAACGTGCCAGACTCCAAGGGCTAAGCATCGGCAGTGAAACAACCTGATTGCCGAGGGTACTTCAAAAACATGAGTTTCTTAATGCTGGAAAGGAGAGAAAATATATTCACAAACTTGTACTGCCTTGACTTATTTAAGAATTATTTATTTGGGCACTTTAAGGTTCCAGTAGAATATAGAATATAGCCCCCGCCCCATGTAGGTTACTGTCGAGAGGAGGGGATGACAATAAATCGTCACACATGTCCACGATTGCCACTTGAGTTCAGGGGTTTGGGGGACCAGAGCTGGCTGGGGAGATGGGGAACGTTTCCTGTAGAAGTGACCTTCAGCTGAGACCTAGTAGGTAGGGAAAGAGTTTACTAGGAGGGAATGATGGGAAGATTGTCCAGAGAAGGGGAAACATCAGAGCCCTTCAGTCCCGAGGTTCTCAATTTTGCTCTCTAGAGGGGTCCCCTGGGAGCTTGTTAGAAAGGCAGAGGCTGAGACTCTGCTAAGTTTGAGTGAGCTGTTGTTTCTGTATTTAACATGGCTTCCCACCAAATTCTGGTGCAGGTGGCTTATGGATCCTGCTTCACAAAGCACAGATAGAATCTGAGTCTGAGTTTTCAAATTGGGCTCTGAGCTTAGCCTGAAGGCGGGTGGTGGTGAGGGGAGAGATAGGATTCTGCAATCATCCTCATTCCTGGAGAAGCTCTACTTATATCAAATTTACCTATTTTGCAGAACATTTATTGGAAAATTATTATTTGTGTTTTCCCCAGAAAAATGCGAGTTCTTTGTATTGTTCACTTCTGGAGCCCTAGCACCTAAAATAGGGACAGAATCATGGTAAATCCTCTAAAACAAACAAAAACCTATTTGAAAGAATGAATTTGTGAATCAAATGTTTCATGTCTAAACAAAAGTCTGAAAGCCAGTCGTCCGACCCAACTGTCCATTTTACAGATGGGAAAAGTGAAATCCAAAGAGGAATCATGGCTTGTCTAAGGTAGCCCAGCTTATTATGGTAGAGTAGATGGTAGGTTTATGATGCCTTTGCTCGAAGGCCAGTCCTCATTCTTCTAGACCCAATGTTAGCCTTTAAGGAAGCCAAAATGTTGGCAGTCCCTCACTGAAAATGCAAGAGGTAAGTAAGAAGTACAAGCTAGTTTAAGAATAGTTCATATAAAGTCACAACAAGCAATTAGCTTGCTAGACAGAATATTGGGTTGCAAGTAATCATAAGTCACATCTGGTGTGCACATAGTGTGACAGAGTTAAACCTGGTTGGGGTTTTGAATCTGAGCTTCCTCATCTGTAAAATGGGGATGATTATAACCACCTCCCAGGGTGCTTGTGCTTTAATGCAAAGCACCTGGTCCATATTCGGTGCCGAATATATATTTACGCTTAGGCATATGGATCTGAAAAATCAAGCCTGTCCAGTGTTAGAAGAGAGGTATTGTTTGTGGCTGAGTCCATGGATTTAGGTGGATAAGCGTCTGTGTAGGAGAGAGAGGGAGCTAGGCTCTTCTGGAAAGTAAAGTGAACTTGCAGAAGAGTGGTTGATTGGCAGTGACTTTCGTAGCCTATGGCCATTAAAATACCTTTATGCCCAAGAAAAATAACACTTGCTAGTCATTTATGGGCACACAAAAAAGAGGAACTGAAGGATCATGTGATGGAGCGGAACCCTATTTAGGTGCTTTAGGAGAAAAAATAAAATGAAAATTCAGAGTCTGGGGGTAGCCATGGGATAGAGCACGGGGCTGACGTCTCTCAGTGTGTTTTGGAGTGTCATCCAACTAACTCAGAGGTTAAAAAAAAAAAAAAAATTAAATAGGTAATCTCTTCCATAACTGTAGTTCATCTTGGTGTCTGTGTGAGACCAGTATAGCTGTCAGGGATTGCAAGGAAACATTTTCAGTTCACCTGGGCACTCAGAAGACAGCTCATGTTCTTTCCTGAAACACGTAGGGTCTCCGAGTGGGTAAAGACAGCAATAGCAACACTCTGCAGTGACCGTGCGGGTTCTGAATCCCTTCTGTAAGCATCTCTGTCAATCAGTTACTCAGACTCTGCTTTGATATCTTTAGACAAGGGCTCCCTTCTTCCCTGTTCTATCCTGATTCATTCTGACAATAAGAAAAAGCTTGCTATATTGAGTGGGACTTTATCTTGCTGTCAGTTCTTCCTGGTCATTGCAGTTCTAGCCATTGGAGCCAGGTTTTCATGGCGTTACAACTCATCACATTCCACCAACTAGGAAAATTGGCGGTATCTTCCTTCTTCGTTCAGTGCTTGGGCAATCAAATACCTCTGAGAATGCCTTAGGCCCCCCCAGAAGGTATTTTTTTCATCATTGTGTATATTAAGTCAATTACCTTGTTTAATCATCAAATCATAAATTCCACTTGAAGCGTGTTTATTTTCTTAACTCAGGTGTGATCCGGGCATTTTTAAGAAAATCAGTCCTTCTAATTTGTATGTAAATAATGACTTTGTTATTTAGGCTTTAAAGGAGATTCAAGCAGGCTGTGTGGGAAACATCCTCATTTTCTAATTTTCTTTTGCCCAATGTTTTTAAAATATTTTTAGGGCAAAGGAATTTTTAAAAACACACAGAATTTAATGATCTATCTATCTCTATTGAGTAGCTCAGTCTATAAATCTTTGATCTGTCATTTTTTATTATTTCCTTAAAATACATTATTTGACTGGCCAGCTCAATGGGTTAAATCAGGATCAACCAACTTTTTCTGTATAGGACCAGATAGTA
This sequence comes from Orcinus orca, assembly GCF_937001465.1. Classification (NCBI taxonomy): domain Eukaryota; kingdom Metazoa; phylum Chordata; class Mammalia; order Artiodactyla; family Delphinidae; genus Orcinus; species Orcinus orca. The sequence continues at coordinate 105,722,116 of NC_064564.1, read as the reverse complement.
CATATTTTATACTTCATGGGCCCTGTGGTCTCTGTTGCAACTATTAAACCCTGAGATTATAGTGCAGAAGCAGCCATAGATAATATGTAAACAAATGAGTGAGACTGTGTTCCAATAAAAATTTATTTCCACAACAGTCAGAGGGACAAAATTGGTCTGTGGGCCATAGTTTGTCGACCCCTGAGTTAAATCATTCTTAAGAACTTTGATACATTTAAGTAAAGGATGGCTTTAGACCCCAAATTCCTGGTATAAGACCAGAAATGCAGTGAATGTGTGTTGATTGGATTGAAGAAAAAGGTATTTCTTAATGAGTTTAAAGCAGGGACAGGAAAGCTTTCTCTATAGGGAAACAAAAGAAGGACCTAGCTGGGAATGCAGGTTTGGGGGAGGCTCTCAGATGACAGCATACTTGCTAATCCTAAAATATTTTAACGAGAAAAAAATTGGCAATTAAATGCAGTATTACTTTCTAGGGAAGAAGTTTGCTTGTTTTTCTCCTAGAAAGATGTGCTGTGGCAGAGGGAAATGAGCATGTGCAAGACTTGGATTTTAAAACCAGCTACTGATAGCTGTGTGTCCCTGGGAAAATGATCTCCCCTCTCAGAGTTTCCATATTTCCATCTAAAGATCGAAGGCAATACCAAGATGTTCTCTGTGGTCCCTTGGAGCTCTCAAATTTTGTGATCTGAAAAAGAAAATTCATCTAACTGCAATGTTTAATGGGATTTATGACAATTGGAAAATAATTGCTGCTCCAAACTTTTATTAATCTATATTTAGTTATGACTCATGCTTTCACAATAGATGTTTTGGAAATAAGCAGAGAGACAAATCGAGTAAACAGAATTTTAAATATTTTATTTATATGCAGTTTGTGTAATCCCTAGAGCCCATGGGCATATTAAGATCATTTAAAGTATCCATTAAAAGTTATGTGTTATGAGACAAACTCCCCTTTTAGAATGCCTTGCCAAAGGATAAATAGCTCACACTTATTGAGTAGCTACTACTGCCAGATTAATTGCATTCATTATGCTTAATCCTTCCAGTAACCCTGCAAGGTGAGTACTAGGATTCCTATTGTACTGATAAAGAAAGCTCAGAGAGGCTGAGCAATCTGCAAAGGATCACTCAGCTAATGAGTGGCTTTATGCTGGGATTCAAAGCCAGGCCTTTCTGGCTGTAAACTCTGAGCTCCTCCCACACTGCCACAATGTCAGGAAAGGACCTGTTTTGTGCCGCTTTATCAGGTGCTCAGTGGATCATTTATTTGCTTTTTCTCCATATGCCATATTTCGTTCTTCTGCAGAGCGTCGCGGGTGCTCCCGACAAGGCAGTTTGGGACAGTTAACACCTGTCCTCCACTGGCCTGGTGACGCCAGAGTAGGCAGAGGATGAGGGGGCAGGAAGAAGCAAGGAAGAGCCCAGGCAGAGAATCATGGAAGCTGAGTTTCTGTCCGAGCTCTGACATGGATTTGTCATGTGGTCTTCACTGCCCTCGACCTCAGTTTCCCCCACTTGTGATGGGGATGGAAATGCCCCCCACTTCCAGGTTATTGAGAGGATAATGTATATGATGACAGAGCTTTGTAAAGGACCAAGTGCAGTACAGACCCCACAGTGTTGAGATAATGGGATGGGACAGCGGATCAGGATAGAGGACACTGAACCTGAAATCAGGAACCCAGATTTTAGTCCCTCTTGCCGTCAAAGGTTCTGAGGCCTTGGGCAAGTCCATTTCTCTCTCTGAGTCTCAATTTCCTCATTTGTGAAATGACAGCAACGTCCTTGGATGGTTGTTCCAAAACCCCTTTCATCCTCATTCTGATGTTTTGGATTCTGTATGGCAGTGAGGTAGCTCAGGTGACTGAGGGTACCTAAGGAAACTCTGTCTGCTCCGAGTAAAATAAAGCAAGAACATTCTAAGCTGCTTTCCCCGTGATGAATTCCCATAACCCCCATGGAGGTCCCTGTCCTCAGTAACAGTGCTCCACGAAGAATCCCACTTGCTTTTCTGGAGATGGTCCATTTCTATCAAACTTGGGCCATTCACGTGTACTTGCTGTGTTGCTGTTTTTCCCTTTCCAGTTTCCACTCAACGAGAAGCATGTAGCCCAATTCCAGGATGCTTACCCTGGATTAGTTGCCCCCATTTCTCTGAACTTTATTCCCATAGGAGCCTTTAGAACTGCTACTAGGGTTAGTAGAAAAATAAAAAGGCCATTACTTAAATGAACACACTTTGGGAAATAGACTTATATACAAATTGTAAGCAAAGATTATTTTCTCTATAGTTAAGTCAGTGTCTTTACTTGTAATTAAAACAACACTATTCATAATCACATTTTCAGAGACAGCTCTTTTTGGTTGTTTGTTCATTTATTTGTTTTCTGCTTTTCCTCTCCTTACCCTTCTAGAGCTAAATTACCCTGGAGAACCACTTGGTTGCTGGGATTCCTCAGCTGCTTTCTCACTTATGTTCTGAGGCATGGAGACAGGCAGGGGATTTGTTGAGGACACCATACTTGTTAAGATGCATCATTTCCACTTCACATGTGCCCTTGCGTTCACCTTTCCCTGAGCTGGCTGGGGAACATGTGGGGAGAGGATGGGAACAGCAGGCAAGAGAAATGCTCTCTCTCTCCTTCTCTCTCTCTCTCTCTCTCTCTCGGCTCAATGACTTCACCTCCTCAGTCCCCTCCTCTATGATTTCCCTTGTTCATCTCTGGGGATAATTTTCTGCTAACAGTAATGGAAGTGGTCCCAGATCCTCCTCAGCCCCCAGCCCCAGACATTCAGCAGCTTATTTTTATTTCACTTCCAAATAAATGCAACCAACGGAATAAGCCACCCAGGAATAAACAAATGCAAACATCCTGTAACCTTAATCAGTTATGCTTTCGGCAAACATTTATTGAGGATACAATGTCTATAAAATATTCTAAAATGTATCCTTGGATTAAGTCAGATCACTGTAGTGCTTCCTGTTTAAACAGTAATGTTTGTCTCTCATGGAGTTGCATTACCAAGTGGTGCTTCATCATATGCATTAGGCTACATTGAGCCAATCAAACATTGACAGTGAGGACATTCCCCACCGGCATCAACTACATCCATCTCTTTATGAGAAACCATAGTAGATGTTTGTATCTTATCACAGCATCCAGGAACTCTCTGTATCTCCAACAACTTTGAACAACAGCTGCTCTGTTTTCTTCTTGATTGTGTGGCTCTTTGGTCTGTGATTCCCTTTTTCCTTTGGCTGCAAGGAAGCTCAGAGACGTTTGTTGTCCACTTCTATCAAGTGTTCAGGACTTTATAGGGTTGCTTTTGCATGCTAATTTTAACTCCAAATTCATTTTGTTTTCCTCCCTTTATTTTTCCATTGTTCTATTTTTTGAAGTCTATACAATAGGTGTGTTTTTGAAAACCACCTCCAGTTGGTTCTGCTATGCAATCAGATTCAATTTTTTTAAAAAAGCTGCAAAACATGTTTCATAAAGAAGAGTAAAGCAACCCTTCACTTCCTTAGAGGTAATTAGTAACTTTGATTATCTAGGAAACAATGGAGGAAACTCACATTTATCCAGCACTTACTAAGGACCCAACACTACTGGAGATGTTCTCCTCATAACCCTGAGAAGTAGAAATTGTGATCCCCCATTTTACACATGATGAAACAAAAGCAAACATGTTAAGGAATAATAATATCGTTATAACTGTGCCCTGTGCAAATAATATTAAATATCATCATAATAATATTAAATAATATATATTATTTATATATTAATATATAGATATAATAATATTAAATATAGATATAATTATAATACTAAATAATAATAATAAACAACAACTTACAATTGTCCATACCCTGTTGCAGTTTACAAAGGGGTTTTCTAGCCATTATTTCATTTAACTCTCAGAACAATCTGGGAGATGCATGTTTTTAGTCTTCATCACATATATGAGGAGATAGAGTAGGAGGAAGTTTATAAACTGTCAGTCCATTTCTTAAGTGCAGTCAGTACTTTTATCATACTTCACGGGAATCAGGAATCAAATCCCTCCACAAAAGTTCTACCTACTGATAGCTTTAAAAAGAGCAGGATTGTTTCCTCTTGTCTTCTACCCACCATCCATCATCCACTATTCCCCACCTTCCCATTGGAGCCCCTCCTATGACCATGACAACAATGGTAATATAGATAATAAATTTAACACTACCTTTATTCAGGGTTTTTATGTTCTAGATACTGTGCTCCGTGATTTAATATAAACCTAAACCCACCCCTCTAAGGTAGATATGCTTCCCCTAGATTACATCTACATTTTTTTGGAGTATAAGCAAGCTCATCACGATTTCACAGCTAACTGATGGCAGGGTCAGGTTTTAACCCAAGATTTCTATCTCCCGGGGCCCTGGCTGAGCGATACAAAGCTGAAGATCATCTAATACTATCAACTTTTTTCCCAGGAGAGTTAAACACACACCTTCACAAGGGCACAGAGCCAGTTCTCCTGCCTGTCTCACAATCTTTTCTTCAGTGCAGCCTCATTCTCAATGTGTCATTGAGTGTGTGTGTGTGTGTGTGTGTGTGTGTGTGTGTGTGTGTGTGTATGTGTCTCTAGGAAACAGAGGGTTAGCCAAGGGGACAAGGGAGTATTACTATAAAAGCAGTGCTCTGAAATGAGAGCATTGGGCTTGTGGTTTTCTCTGTACCCTCATCCTAAGTCCTGTGACCCTGGATCCAGTCTCCATCCATCCTCTGCCTGTGTCTTCACCCGCCCTCCCACCCTCCGCTCCCCTAGTGGGATGAGCCTTGCTGCAGCTACCCCATGCCTTCCATCCAGGATCCTTTTTGAATCTCAGTCTAATTGGTTTGCCCGCCCTGCTGGGATGCTTAATTGGGCATAAACATATCCTATGCCATTGTGAGTTCTGCCTTCTCCTCCAAGGGGAATTTGCTTGTCCTGTGGGCTCAGAAGGAAAGATATATTTTATGTTGTGCTCAATTCACTGAGAACTTACATAAAATTGTTCCTGGGTCAGCAGAGCAGTTAGACAACATGAAAAGCAGGATTTTTCTCTCTTTTATTTTCTTTTACTATTTTTTTAAGGTGGCATGTTGCAGTGGAAAGGGCACTGCACTTGGAGTCACAAGCCCTGGGCTCTGATTTCAGCCCTGCCAAGCATTTTGCTGTGCGATCTTGGGAAAATAAGTCAATGTCTTTGAAATTCAGTTTTGCCATCTATGAACTGAGTGGGTTGGATTGGATGACTTCTATGAAAGGAGTCATAGTGATGCTTTTAGAACAGGAGTCATACTCACCATGGGCCAAATCAGGCCTGAAACCTGCTTTTATAAACAAAGTTTTATTGGAACACAGCCACACTCATTCATTTATTGTCTGTGGCTACTCACACTACAAGGACAGAGTTGAGTAGCTGTAACAGGTACCTTATGGCTGCAAAGCCTAAAATATTATCTTTCCCTTTACAGAAAAAGATTGCCTACTCCTCTTTTAGAACATAAATCAGATGGTGTCATTACTCAAAACCTTCTTTTGACTTTCCATATTACTTAGAATTTAAAAATAAAAAGTCTTTACCAAATGTGGAATGGCCTTTTGAGATTGGTGCCAACTCCATCCCATGTTTTGATGTTATTTTTTTTCTTTTTGCCCTTCCTTTCATAACATCTCTTCTACTTATCTACTTATCTCATCCTGCATCCTCCCTCCTTGATCCTCCCCAAACCTGGCAAACATATTCTTACCTCAGGACATTTGCACCTGCTGTTCCTTCTTCCTAGATTACTCTTCCACCAGGTGGCTGCATGGTCTCTTCCTTATTTCCTTCAAGTCTCCTTAAATGTCATCAAATTAGGAGGGCATTTTCTGACCACCTATATAGAACTACGCCCTCACCCCACCCCAGGGCATCCCTACCTCCTTCCTCTGCTTTATTTATCTTCATAGCACTTCTCTCCTTCTGACATGTTACACATTTGTCCTTTTATTGTCTGTCCACTCTCACGAGAATGTAAGCCCCTTGACAGCAGGACTTTTATCTAGTTTGTTTATTGCTGTATACTCAGATCTGGAAAAATATAAGCATTCAAATTTTGAAAGCATAAATGAACTGTTTTAGTTCTAATGTTGTTTAAATCTACTTCTGAATAGATCTAGGTACCGTGAAGACTTTTTACTGAAGTGTATTTTGGTAAAGAGAATAAAATTGTAGAATCTTGTGGCTATTACAGTATTAACTCCAACATTCTCATGATCGTCACAGAGTCACATAGACTCATTTTTAGAACATTTTTAGTCTGGACTGTTGGCCATTAAGAACAGAGTTTATAGGGCTTCCCTGGTGGCGCAGTGGTTGAGAGTCTGCCTGCTAATGCAGGGGACACGGGTTCGAGCCCTGGTCTGGGAGGATCCCACGTGCCGCGGAGCAACTGGGCCCGTGAGCCACAGCTACTGAGCCTGCCCGTCTGGAGCCTGTGCTCCGCAGCGGGAGAGGCCGCGATAGTGAGGGTCCCGCACACCGCGATGAAGAGTGGCCCCCGCTTGCCACAACTAGAGAAAGCCCTCTCACAGAAACGAAGACCCAACACAGCAAAAATAAATAAATTAATAAACTCCTACCCCCAACATCTTAAAAAAAAAAAAAAAGAACAGAGTTTATAGATAGAAATCTAATAACACAGTTCAACACACAAGACCCTTCATCGTGTGGTCCCTGACAACCTCTCTGTCTTTACCTCTTATCATTTATATATCACATGCACTCAATACACATGAATACTGCACACACACACATCCCTCTCTCTCCAACTGTCTTGTTCTCTCTTATTTTTCTCCATGTTTGTACGTGGAGCTTATTCTTCCTGAAATATCCTTCCCCTATCTTTGTCTGGCCAAATGCTATGCTCTCGTCAAGATTCAACTTATATAGAAGAATTTTTTGACATCCCCGCTCCCACCCCAGCTGCTCCTCCAGACTAGGTCAGGGATCCTCCTGTCTGATTCCTCTGTGACTAAGATGACGGTTGCAAATAGCACATCATTCAGTAAGATGGAAATTCCTTAGGATCGGGAGCTGTCTGTGGTGCTGAACGGGCAGTGCCTGGCAGAGTCAGCACTTCATAATAACACCCCTCAGTTATTGAGCTTTTCCCAAGTGCCCAGCACTGTGCTCAGTGGGTCACATGCATCCCCTTACTTAGGCCTTGCATCCATCCTGTGAGGCAGGAACCAGGAACCCAGCACTGGCTTCCTCCTTAGTTTTTTCAAGGAAGCAACACAGATGGCAGGCCCTGGGTGTATAGCTAGTGAACATCAGAAAGAATGTGGAGGCTGTTTAAAAAAAACAAAAAGAAAGAAAGAAAGAAAAAGGAATTAAGTCATAGGCTTATAATTTGATGGTGGGGGTGGTATTGTTTCTTTGTGTCAGTACTGGTTTTACTATGGTTTTTATAGTCTACTTTTCAATATCTACATTAAAAGTGTGATTTAAGAGTCAGGATACAAGTTTTCTACCCCCAGTTCTACCACTAATGAGCTGTGTGACTTTTGACATGTTACTTAACCTCTCTGAGTGTAATGCATGTCAGTTTTGAGGACTGTAGACATATTCACATGAAAAAAATAGTAACCCAAGGTTGTAAGCTATAAATGTCATATATTTCTATATCTATATATCTATCTCTATATATATATATCCCTGTATATAACATAACTATAATTTATAACATAATAGTATAGAACGATATGTCTATTATACTGAAATATGTGTATGTTTCTATGCATATATACATATATATATTTTTCATAACTACACGTACATAGCTTTATAAATTTCAGGGATAAGCAGAAGAGAAGTATCTAATGATTCTCATTGCCTTTTATTGGTCATCTAATGCTGAGTAACAAATTACCCCACAAGTTAGTAGCTTAATATAACACTATGTATTATCTCAAAGTTTCTGTGGGTAGGGAATCTGGCTGTGGCTCAGTGGGGTGCCCTTGCTCTTGCCAAGCTATTGTCATTTGAAGATTCCACTGGGAAGGGTCTGCTTCCCAGCTCATGCACATAGTTACTGTTAGAACTCAGTCCCTTGTGTGGTCTCAGTTCCTCAGAAGCTATTGGCCAGAGGCTTCCCTCAGCTCCTCCCGGTATAGATCTCTCAACAGTGCATCTCACAACATGGCAGCAAGAACAAGACAAAGACAAAGAGAGACAGAGAGAGAGACAGAGGGGAGGGGCAAAACGGAAGTTGCCATATTTGGGGGTTATGGGGTTTTTTGTTTTTCTTTTATTGAAGTATAGTTGATTTACAATGTTATGTTAATTTCTGCTGTACATCAAAGTGACTCAGTTATAGATATAGATATTCTTTTTCATATTCTTCTCCATTATGGTTTATCACAGGATATTGAATATATCAGTAGTTCCCTGTGCTATACAGTAGGACCTTGTTGTTTATCGATCCTATACATACTAGTTTGCATCTGCTCATCCCAAACTCCCAGTCCATCCCTCCCCAACACCCCCTTCTTGGCAACCACAAGTCTGTTCTCTATGTCTGTGAATCTGTTTCTGTTTCATAGACCTATTCTTTTGTGCCGTATTTTAGATTCCATATATAAGTGATATCATCTGGTATTTGTCTTTCTCTTTCTGACTTACTTTGCTTAATATGATCATCTCTAGGTCCATCCATGTTGCTGCAAATGGCATTATTTCATTCTTTTTTATGGCTGAGTGAGAAGTAAACTAATCACAGAACTATTTTGTAACCTATTCACAAAACTAACATGCTATCACCTCCAAATTCTGTCCATTAGAAGCAAATCACTGGGTCCTGTCCAGCCCATACTAAAGGGGAGGAGATTACACAGGGTGTGAACATCAGGGAGCAGTAATCTTGGGGAGTTGTGTCACCAGCTACCTCACCTATAAGATTCCCCTCAGCTGGCTCTCGCATTCCCCACTCTCATGTCTGGTCAACCCCCTTGCTCCATTTTGTCCCCTTTCACACCCTCTTCATACACTTTCCTTCCTGTTCAGCTCTTACCATAATGTGTTATGTATCCCCCTCTCACTCACTCTGTTCCTGCCCTTTCATCCATGTGGATTGTTGGGTTTTGTTTAAATGTTAAACAACGTTTTTGTTTATTTAAATCACATGTGAACTTCAACACTATAGTTAAGATAAGACCTCACTGAAGCTTCCCCTAGAGACCTCAGAAGTCTGTGTTCCTTCTTCTGCATCCTGTAGTCTTTGGTTTACAATAAGCTGGACATGTCTTGCCTTTCCTGCCAGACTGTGAGCTTCTGAGACTGGGATGTGTCCACTCCCCTCCTGTACACATGATATTCTGCATTTAGTAGGTGCCCTGCAAGGTTCACTGAGTGCAGTTGATTGACTTAATACATATCTAAGATGTGCAGAGTACTGAAATTTTATTTAGAATTCAAACTGTGTTATGAATTATGGTAAGAGATTTGTTAAGCAGCCACAGACTATAAGCTCTGAGGCTTGGAAGTGCATTCCAATTGGAAAGCTTTTTCCTCAGACACAGTTTTCTGTGCATCAGGGGTCAGACTCCACAACTGAATTACCGAGACATATTCCAGCCCGATTCCCACCCTGTTCTGCTTCTTCTTGCTCTGTGCCCCTTCCTTTATTCATCTCTCTCATCTGTGGCAGGAGTGAGAGACCTTTTCATTAAACTCTCATTCCCATCATTTATCTGGGCTGACCTTACAGTCCTCTTGGCTAGTCTGTTTTTCTCAAGGGACCTGGAGCTTGTAACTCAGGTTGGAGAACTGGTTGTTTCAGGGGGAGCTCCATCTTTGGTAGGAGCAGAGGTCATTATTAAAGCAAAAACAACCTGAACCAAGGCCCTTTAAATGTCTACTTGTATTTGGTTTGCATTCTCCTCATTCATTACACGTGAACCTTTAATGATTTATGTATCTGTGAATGTGTAAGGAAATAAAAGTTATAAAACTCTCACATTGGATTAGTGCCTGGCATTTCCAATGGTGTTTTCACACCCTATGTTTCATGTAATCCGGGCACCAGCAATAGGAAATAGATAATATTAATTGGATTTTATAAATAAGGAATTGTAGATCCAGAGAAATGACATCCTCTGCCCAAGATCACACCACTTAGTTTACAAGAGGCAGAGCGAGACCCTGGGCTTAGACTCCCAAGTTCAATGTTCTTCTGTCTTGATTTTCTCTGTCATTAGTGAAGGGAAGAGTGGAAATTCCCTTACATGGTCAGAACAAAGCTTAATTTCTTCCAAACAGTATTTGCTCAGTGAATGCGTGTGAAAATTTCGAATGAAACTGAACTCTGGACTAATTATTGGGTTGTGGAATTGTCTTAGAACAGGTTTCAAGTTGTATTGTGCCTTAACGTCTTGTCCATTGGTACACAGCCTTCCTTCCTTTTATTCTTTTGCTTATTTATTTATCCAGCTAGCATACTTGTGACTCGCACCATGTAACATGTACCATGTACCTAAGAAGATCCCATCTCTCTGGTTTCATTCACAGTCTAGTGAGGGAGATGAATAAGCAACTAGATGACAATGATTTTTGTATCTCTGATGATCTGTAAGCATCGTGAGAACATGACTGCATCTGTCTGGTTCACTGCAGTATCCCAGTGATGAGAATAGTACCCAATACTTAGATCTAGACTGAGGGCTCCAGATCTAAGTATCAGTTCACAAATATTAAAAATAGTTGTGGGCACTCTCTCACCTAAGGACAGACGCCTGGATGGGATGGTTGGGTGGGCTTTGGCTTGGGGGTAGAGGTGGTAAGTGGAAAGTCTCACTCATGTCTCCTGCCCAGGGAGTTTGCCCGTTGGAAGGTGAGGAACACAGCCATTGAGAGGAGAGACCTGGTCCGTCATCCAGTGCCCCTCATGCCGGAGTTTCAAAGGAGCATCCGCCTGCTTGGCAGGAGACCCACCACTCAGCAGTTCATCGATACCATCATCAAAAAGTACGGCACCCACCTCCTCATCTCCGCTACCTTGGGAGGTAGGTCAGCAGCCACTGGGCCATAGCCTTGTCATGACTTTGAGTCTGAGATGGAGAGGACGGTGGGATGGCCTAGGATCAAAGCCGTCTTGACATCTCTGCCATCGTATGTCACTCAGAAGTATATGTTGCCAGATAAGCCACGTTGTCTTGGTTGATTCCGTTCTCTGGGACAGTCTAACTTGAGAGTTTACTAACTTTTGTGGAAATATGGCTTCACCTTGGAATTCGCTCAATTCGTTGGGAATGTTTAATCGTATTATTATATTAGTTCCTTTGGAATGCAGTGTAATCTGGGGAAATAACTTCAGATGATGTTTAGAGAAGTGCCTTTGTTTGTTGAAGTCTGCTTTAGGGGTTGATAACTTGAGGTTATCTTTTTACAAATGGGGTATCGTTTGTATCTTATATGGGTTTGGAGTAGAGTAGTAGGAAAGCAGCCTAATTGCTCCACCCTGCTCAGCTTTACCCATCCCTCCCCATCATGTCCAGTTCATCTTCAAGGGAGTGAAGATAAGAGGGGAGGATAAGAGGAAGGGAAGAAATGCAAAGAAAACGGGAAATGGTAGAGGCTAGTGCACTTAGATGCTATGGGTCTTGCCTGCGTGCATCATTTTATATAATGAGCTACAATCCTTTGGCCATCAGTTTTCTGCCACAATGACTAAGTCCACTGAATTTTGAGAAAGCCCGTTCGGCAGTGGAGCACCATGCCACCTGCTCAGAGAGCTGCAAAGTTATGCATTTAGATAAGGCCCCTGTCAGCTGAACAAGATTGGTGTACTGACAGAGGCAGGTGGGTAGACTGAGGCATGCTTATAACAAGTGATCTTTTTTAGAGGAGGGTGAGTGCTACAAGCTGGAGCAGTCAGTATAAAGTTCCTGGAGGAAGTGGCAGTTCAGCTCAGTAGGAGTTGGCTGGGTAGAGGAGGGTGGGGAAGCTTTCTAGGTATGCATTTCAAGGAAGACCAATGATGTGGAGAATTTGGGTGGAGAAATTGGTTGGGCAAATTCATTCATTCATTCGTATCCACTACTTAGCTACTCCTATTACACTTTCTTGAGTATTTGCTCATAGCAGGTGTTGTACATAGTCTTTTGTCCTCAAAAATGGCAAGTTAAGTTATATTATCTCCATTTTATAGATAAGGAAGCTGAGACTTACAAGAGGTATAGCTAAGAAGTGACAAAAATAAGTGTTGAACTTAGGGTTTTCTGTCCACAAAGCCTGTGTTATTTTTTTGACCCAACATCTGTCATCTCTTTAACCAAGTCACTCACCTGCCAACCCACCCAATCCAACAACCAACCAGCCAGCATGTATTCTTTAACATTTGAGTGTTAAATCATGTAGTATAAATTCTACTCTATTGTAAAGTGAAAATGAAATCACTTCTACACTGAGTGTGGCATTAACCTGTACCCTTTTCTTTAAATTTCCCCCATCTCCCATTTCACTTGAAAAAAACAATTATTGAGATCAATGCAGTGCTTCCATTAGGAACTGTGTTCTGTCCAAGTCCCCGGAAGTCCCAAATAACAGACTTTTCTTTTGCAGTGAAATATATTTTTAATTTCTCTGAGGCGAGGTGTTGAATTATTCACAGAGCCTTGGTCCTCTCCTGTTTTCACAGCACAATATTTTAAAATATGCAAAGCTTTGGATTGAGTTCCGGTGTTGGACAGCAAGCCCTAAATGTTCCCTGAATCCTCAGCATGGGTGACGGTGGGGGATTTACTGTTGATGGACACAGTGTGGCAGCAACCCAGCAACTGTGTGAGGTCCTTCTTACATCATCACTTCATTCACTCATTTGTGGAAAAGTATTTCTTAAGAGCCTTCCCATGCAATGGGAGAGAATGGAGGCGGTAGGTTGTAGGGCATGCAAGGGCAGGCTCTGGAGTTTGATCGCCTGTTTCTCACCAGTTTTGGGTCACCTTGGCAGGTTACTCAATACTTTCAGCCTTGGTTTCCTCTTTTATGAATAGAAATAATACTAGTACTTCATGTATATTGTGAAGATTAAATAAAATGATGCATTGAAAGTGTTTGGCACCTAACAAATCATTGCTATTGTTGTTCTAGCTATTATTATTATTATTGTTTTTATTATAACTATTGTTATCATTATCATTTAGTGAGACTAAAAAATTGGGGGACTTGGGATTAAAACCCATTCCTACCACTCACTAGATGAATGGAAGACATTGAGATATTCACTTTCCTGTCTGGCTATCAGTTTTTCCATCTAAATATAAGGAGGTGCAGAGAATTGTATTCACTGTAATTTTCCCTAAGGAGAACACCGTATTCACTTAGAGGAAATCCTTTGATAAGCTGTTTGAGGTGTCAGGTGAGTTCCTGAGGGCACGCTCAAACAACAAAAGATTCTTAAACTGTCACATAGAGGACAAGTAAATGCGTTTAGGGAAGAGGAAGGAAGCGGAGTGAGAAGGAGGAAGTGGAGCTGGCAGGAGGGCTGACATCTAAGACATTTCCATGGGATCCTCACTCTTGGGGTGAAATCCGTTAAACTCAACATAATTGGTATGAGTGATTTTTTTATGGATGGTGGTAAAGGGAAAAAATTGGGGTCTGGAATGACCCACATAAATACAGGGATAGCAAGTTCCCTTAGTCCCTCTGAAGATCATATTTTGGATTAAAGGAAACACCTTGGAGGTGGGTGTCTGTGTGATATATACAGCTAAGCTTGCACACGTGCATGGGAGCGTATGTCTCCCTGCACAGATGGATGTGCACAGACGCCTGCCTGTGCTTGCGTGAAAGTTAATCTATATGCAGACATACATACATACATATGCAGTGCACACACGCATACATCTTACACCCATGTATATGAGTACAATGTACACATATATGTGTATATGTAAGCTTGCACATGTATGTGAATGTATGTATATTGCATGAATGTCTGTTGATGGGTGAACACTCACGTTTTTGTGCTTGTGTATGTTTGTGTGTATACTCGTTCCCCACCCTGTATTTTGGGAGAGCTCCCCTTGGCTAAGAGGAAGGCTAAGAATAAAGTCACAGGGTCTCAGAAGGAAAGGATGAGGGATGCCCCAGAGGCCTGAAATCCAGACATCCCCTTCCTTCTTCTGGGAACAGTGCCCCCAGGTGACTCAAAGGATAAGATGATTGACTTGCCCCCACATCCCCCATTTCCTACGTGTCCCACTTTGTTCCCCTCTGAAAGAAGTGCTACAGAGAGTGAGACAAAGCCCCCAGAGACAGAAAGATTGAGGAAAGGGGTGAAGAGGCAATTTGCAGGAATGCCCAAATGGGAAAGCGACTCTAAACAGAATGTTCTCTTAATAAACAAGAAATTAAGTCTTAATAATGCAGCAAGAAGTCTATTAACCCCTCTTGATCTAAGGTTTGCTTCTGCCCGTTCTCAGTCCGGAGGGAACTGAGCTGTTTCACCTTCTCTTTCACAGGCCCCTTGGCGAGCCTGAGCTGACACTTGTAATATTTATATCCTCTGCTTCCTGGCTCTAACTTCTAGCGTATATTCACTTATTTAATCATTTACCTCTCCACCCACCTATCTATTCACCTATTCATTTAATCATCTATCTCCCCATCCATCCATCTATCCATCAAATGATAACTGAACATTTGCTCTTTGTTTGACCTGGGAAAAGCATTGGGAGCGTTAGAAAGAAGAATCAGAGTCCTTCCTGCCCCAGGCCACCACTCACCACACCTGGAACTCAATGTCTAATTGTATATAAAGTCGTTTTTAAGCCAAGTCTATTCAGGTTACTGCAGAGTCCAAAGGGTGGACAATTGTGTCCTCCTGCATAACTGGCGAAGACTTCATGGGAAGGTGCATATATGAGTTTTTTATTCTGAACTCAACTTGAGTCTAGGCATGTGGAACCCAGAGATTAATTTTGAAAATGATGAATCTTCTTACTGGAAGCTTGCAGTCAATCAACAAACACCGTAGAATTGGACCACTTCCACATTTATCCATTTACCCACACATACCCTGATCATTTGTTAAGCACATAATATATGCCCATATTGTGCTAGGCAAAGACAGTGAAATGACGAAAGACTCCTACATACTCATTGACTTCACAGTGCTTCTCCTCTAGTAAAAGAGAGAGGCTATTAAACAAGAAATCACCAGGAAATGTGACAGGTAACATATTGGAGAAATAAAAGAGATCGTGGGAGCCCGTGGTTAGAGTTCTTACTTTAGTTTAAGTAAACAGTGGGGGATTCAGGGAAGGCTACCTAGAGGAGGTGTCTTAAGTGACACCTGAGGGATGAGTAGAAGTTAGCCAGGAGAAAAACAGAAAAGCAGAGTCCCAACCATAAGAGAAAATAGGGCACATTTGTACAGAATAGAGCACAGCTAGAGAGCAGCACGGGATGCAGCTAGAGAGACCAGATCATCAGTGTCTTGGGTCCCACATTATCTACAGGGATGCAGGCACCCTGCATCGTTTCAACATGAAACTAATAAACTATTAATGATATTTTTATTTCTTTTTTCCATTACAGTTCTGTTTTTATTTTTTTAATAGAAATATAGTTGATTTACAATATTGTGTTAGTTTTAGGTGTACAGCAAAGTGATTCAGTTATATATACTTTTTTTCAGATTCTGAAAAATTCTGAAAAAACAGTAAATCCTTATTGCTTATCTGTTTTATGTATCTGTTAATCCCATACTCCTAATTTATCCCTCCCCTGCCTTCCCTTTGGTAACCATCAGTTTGTTTTCTGTCTGTGAGTCTGTTTTGTATATAGATTCATTTGTATTATTTTTTAGAATCCACATATAAGTGATATCATATACTATTTGTCTTTCTCTGTCTGACTTACTTCACTTAGTATGATAATCTCTAGGTCCATCAATGTTGCTGCAAATGGCACTATTTCATTCTTTTTTATGGCTTGGTTTTATGTTTGGTTTAAGAAGATCTTATACCACATCTTCTTAAACCAAACATCTGTTGATGGGTGTTGGAGTTGTTTCCGTGTCTTGGCTGTTGTGAATAATGCTGCTGTGAACATTGGGGTGTATGGGTCTTTTCGAATTAGAGATTTCTCTGGATATATGCCCAGGTGTGGGATTGCTGGATCATATGGCAACTCTATTTTTAGTTTTTTAAGGACCCTCCATTCTGTTTTCCATAGTGGCTGCATCAGTTTACATTCCCAGCAACAATGTAGGAGGGTTCCATTTTCTCCAGACCCTCTCCAGCATTTATTAATTAATTAGATATTTTACTTTGTTTTTTTACATTTTCCAGATCTTGGAACTCTGCTGTGTGTAATTTACAGGTACAGTGCATCTCAGTTTGGACCAGCTGCATTTCACATGCTCAGTAGCCACACTTGGCCAGTGGTTCCTGTACTGGCCAGCATGCATGTAGTCACTGGGTGACTCTAAGAATGGGGACACTGTCTTATTCATTTGTCACCCAGTGCCTGCCAAAGTGCTCAGAACACACAGAATACCCAGTGCATGCATGCTGAGCTAAACGTAATGGACACACTAGAGCGTGATGGAGGGAGGTGATGACAGCTCTCTTGGGGGGGGGGGGCGGGGGGGGAGGGTGTGGCTGGGGAAACCTCGCCAGTAAGGTGATGGCCAGCCCAGCAGTCTCTGAAGAGTGTATAGGAGATGCCAGGTCAAGGACACAGGGCAGTAAGAGGAAGTGATGTTTGAATTGGTCCCAAAATGCTGGATAGGATTTCAATAGTCAGCCATTTAGGGGAGGGACAGAATGGTATTCCAAACAGAATAAAAAAGAGTCTGAGGAAAGCCTGAGAGGAATTGGCAAGAATAAACCATGGAGGCAGAAGGAATGGTTTGGCTGGAACACAGGGAGGGAGACAGGGCTGAAAAGACAGGCTGGAGGCTGCACGTGGAGAACTCTGAATGACAATGAAACCACTTTCTAGAAGCAGTCATGGAGGGGTCCGAGGCAGAAGAATTAACCTAGGGATCAGGACTGTGCCCACGTCCTAGGATAACCACTGTTCTTTTGAAAGTAAATTGTGTTTTCCATTCAACTCAGAAATCATCAGCGTTGTAAAGAAATTTCAGTTATCTTAGATATCAGGCTTTTGTCCTCAGAAAGTATCGGTAATGTTTGTTCTCTGACTATCGTGTTGTACTGGGTTGACTAGAAGTAAGGATAAGTCTCATACGACTGGTATTTTGTGGTAATCGAATAACGGTGGTTAACCCTTCCTCAGGGCTTACTATGTGCCAGGCAGGGCTCAGGTGCTTTATGTCATTAACGGATTCAATCCTATGACAACCCTAGGAGGAAAGTACAGTTAGTACTCTCAATTTTACACATGCAGAAACTGCAGTATAGAGCAGCATTCCCCAGCCTTTTTGGCACCAGGGACTGGTTTCGTTGAAGACAATTTTTCCACGGATGGGGGTGGGGGACGGTTCAGGCGGTAATGTGAGTGATGGGGAGCGATGGGGAGCGATGGGAGTGGTGGGGAGCGACGGGAGTGGTGGGGAGCGACGGGAGTGGTGGGGAGCGACGGGAGCGATGGGAGCAGTGGGGAGTGGTGGGGAGCGATGGCAGCGGTGGGGAGGGGTGGGGAACGGTGGGGAGCGATGTGAGCGGTGGGGAGCAATGTGAGCGGTGGGGAGCAATGGGGAGCAGTGGGGAGTGATGGGAGCAGTGGGGAGCGACGGGAGCAATGGGGAGCGATGGGAGCAGTGGGGAGCAGCAGGGAGCAGTGGGGAGCGGTGGGGAGCAGTGGGGAGCAGTGGGGAGTGATAGGAGCAGTGGGGAGCGGTGGGGAGCAGTGGGGAGCGGTGGGGAGTGATGGGAGCAGTGGGGAGTGGTGGGGAGCAGTGGGGAGCGGTGGGGAGTGATGGGAGCAGTGGGTAGCGGTGGGGAGTGGTGGGGAGCGGTGGGGAGTGATGGGAGCGGTGGGGAGCGGTGGGAGTGGTGGGGAGTGATGGAGCGGTGGGGAGTGATGGGAGAGGTGGGGAGTGATGGGAGCAGTGGGGAGCGGTGGGGAACGGTGGGGAGCGGTGGGGAGTGGTGGGGAGTGATGGGAGTGGTGGGGAGTGATGGGAGCGGTGGGGAGGGGTGGGGAGTGGTGGGGAGCGATGGGGAGTGATGGGAGCGGTGGGGAGCGATGGGAGCAGTGGGGAGCGGTGGGAGCGGTGGGGAGCGGTGGGGAGCGGTGGGGAGCGATGGAGAGCTCGTGGCCACTCACCTCCTGCTGTGCGGCCTGGTTCCTAACAGGCCGCAGACCGGGGTTGGCGACCCCTGGTATAAAGAGTGCAGGTAACTTGTTCCCATAGCTAGTTCAAGTCCAGGCAGTCTAGTTCTAGAGACTGCCTTCTACTACTACTCCAAATGATTTTTGATTGCTACAACGAACAGACAATGATATAAGGACTTTACGTGTGTTAATTAATTTATTCTTCTTAATTATTCTATGCAGTAGGTGCTATTCTTCTCCTGATTTTGTTCATGAATAAACTGAGAATCAGAGAGGTTAAGAAATGTCCCCAAGTTCACAGTTAGTTGAGAGTGAAACCAGCAGTACAATGATCAGATCTATTTAGGTGGCATATCTGGAGCTTCCTTTATGAAGTTCTGGTGAAATATCTTGTTGTCCAAAATAAAATGCACCATTAGTTAGTACTGTTAGTAATCTATGCATGTATTTCTAAGGAAAACTTCATGGTAAATTACATAAGATTTTCTATTTCTCTCTCTCTCTCTCTCTCTCTGTCTGTTTCTTCCACCCTATGCCTAACTTTCATGTCATCTCCTCTCTCCCCAAGATGTAACTTAAGAAATATTTATTGAATGAATGAAAAAAATTGATGGATTAACTATTTACTATCTACCATATGCCAAGCACTGGGCTTTGTACAAGGGGTACAGCAGTGGCTAATATAGACAGTGTCTGACTTCACAGGGCTGACAGTTTAGTTTTTCCTATCTATCTGTCTGTATCTGTGTTTGAACTATGTCTTATCTCTCTATCTCTCTCCCTCTCTCTCTGTCTATATCTCTATCTATCCATCCATTCGTACATCCATCTGTCTGGGAAGGGGTAGCAGAAGGAGAAAGAGAGAAAGGAAAGAACAAGGGAAGAAGAGAGGGGAGAAATGGGAGGAAGAATAGGTGGAATTGGATGATGAGGTGGAAACAGAGGAGAAGAAAGGAATGGGAAGGGACCATCTATGGCGAATCCATCATTTTACAGAAAAGCCTGAGCCTTGAAGAGAGGAAGTGAGTTGTGTTACGAGATGATGCTGGTGAGAACTATGACGTGGATTAGTAAGAGCTGGACCTGACGACTAAGAGGCTTTCCATGATCTGCGTCCTGATGGAGCCTGGCGCTTACAGACACCTCTGGACTGTCTTGCTTTCATTGTGCTCTTGATTTTCAGAGGCAGAAGGAAATTTGGGCAAAATTAATGAGAGGTCTGAAGCTATTTTCGGCATCCAAGCCATGAAGGCTTTCTACGCATCCCAAAGCTCAACGGGCTGCCTGGCTTCTTTCCTTTTCTGTGCAGGGGAGGAGGCCTTGACCATGTACATGGACAAAAGTCGCCTGGACAGGAAGTCAGGGAATGCCACTCAAAGTGTTGAAGCTCTGCACCAGCTGGCATCGTCCTACTTTGTCGACCGTGATGGTACCATGAGGAGGCTCCATGAGATCCAGATATCAACTGGAGCAATCAAGGTACGGCTTGAGGGTGGCTTCGGGTGGCAGGCTCTCAGACAACAGCACTGCACAAACGTAGTCTGCGAGTCAACGGGCAGATGAAATCCCTGGCTTCTTACCCAGGGAGCTAACAGTGCCCCCCTCCAGCCACTCTGCCTGAGCTTGTCAAGTGCCCATAATATCCCGAGCGTTGTCATTAAGGCGACCACATGTACTGATTTCCTGGGGCGACCCTGGCTGTAATCATGGCAGAATTAAACATAGTACTTTCTTTCACTTTTTTTTAACAGCTTTATTGGAGTATAATTGCTTTACAATGGTGTGTTAGTTGCTGCTGTATAACAAAGTGAATCAGCTATACGTATACATATATCCCCATATCCCCTCCCTCTTGCGTCTCCCTCCCACCCTCCTTATCCCACCCCTCTAGGTGGTCACAAAGCACCAAGCTGATCTCCCTGTGCGATGCGGCTGCTTCCCACTAGCTATCTGTTTTACATTTGGTAGTGTATATATGCCCATGCCACTCTCTCCCTTTGTCCCAGCTTACTCTCCTTCACTCTTAAAGCTCTGTGTGGATGATTTCCAGACTCCCTTTCTAGGTGAAGGAACAGGCTACAGTGGGTAAATCATTTTCGAAAGGTCACAGAGCTCTCAAGAGTCAGATTATGCCTAGGTTAGTAATTGGTCAACACCTGTGTTTTTCATCCTCCCTCCCCATTTTACAGATGGGAACACTCAGGTCCAAGGGTTAAAGACTTTTGCTCAGGGTTACACACCTAGCCAGTACATTAACAGGGACTAGAACTCTACTCTCTAGACCAGGGATCCACGAGGATTTTTTGTAAAGGGTCAATAGTAAATATTTTAAGATTTGCAGGTCATATGATCGGTATTACTACAACTCAACTGTGCTGCTATAGCACAAAATTAGCCATACAATCAGTGTGTAAAAAATGGGCATGGCTGTGTTCCAATAAAACTTTATAAATCAGGCAGTCTGTCATGTGCCGACCCATGCTTATCTACCCCAGCACTGTCCAATAGACCCTTCCAAGATAATGGAGAGACTGTATCTGTGCTGGCCAAGACAGGAGCCACTAGTCATATGGGGTTATGGAGCATGTGACATGTGGCTACTTAGACACTAAATTTGTAAGGTGTTTTTTTTTTTTAAATTTATTTAAGTTTAAATAGCCACATTGGTAAGAACAGCTGTGGAGACTTTCAGCTCAATGCCTTAGAGCATAGGTACTTAAAAAAATTCCACTTTAAATGCAGTAAATTCAAGGATTACCTTTATAAAGAGAATAAAGGAGGACATTTTTGATAAAAAAGGATTAGTTCTTTGGACGGTTTCAATGAAGATTTTTTTGCATCTCAAAGTTTCTTAAACCAGATTATACCTGCATTTTACCTCATTATTCAGTCTATTTTCTCTTCCTGAGCATCTTCCTTCTAAATAAAATGCAGACCTAGTCTTATATCAAGACTTTAAAAGGTATCTCTAGGGAAAAAGTGTGTGTGTGTGAAGGGGTGAGGGGTTGCCGGGGAGTGTTGGTGGATGTCAGGCAGATGAGTCAGAAACTGACCAAGGGAAGAGAAAAAATGTGGGAGGGGAGAGACTTGCTGAGGAGGGAGGGAGGAAGGGGAGAAATAAATCAGATCAACAAAGAGCCAGTTTATCCGAGAAGAATCGCCTATATTGGGGGGATTATGGTGTTAGGGAGCTCAGCACAGAGAGATGGAACTTGATGAAGCCATCGGAGTCTGAGTGAAGCAAAGGCCTGGTTTTCATTATCACCAAATGGTTCCCTCCCCGCGGGATGGGATGCGGAATTGAGATATTGAAGCTCTGTCGGAAGGTAATCCTCTTTTGTGCATCCCGGAAGTGCAGTGTGCCTCCTTACGAGGAATTTCTTAGAGAAATTGCACACAGGCCACTCAAGGAGCCATTCTTGCAACAGCACCATCCTCGACACTCAGTCTGGCACTTGGGTTTTTCTAGCCATTTCTTGACGCTACCTCAAGACCCAGCTGGCTAGAATTGGTCTCCCTGCCAGCTTTGTCTAAGATGAGCAGCTGACCCAGGTGGGGAAGTTTTGCCCGTGGTTTCTCTTCCTGAGCATCTTTAGCAAGACGGATGGGTAGTTTTGAATCTCATTGAACAGTAACGAGGTCATTATTCTGTACACAAAAAAGAATAAATTATTTTTTAAAAGCAAAGCCTAATAACCTTCCATTTTTGTACTGTTTCCTAAGTGCTAGATACTTCAAAAATACGGTCCCTTTACCGTTAGGGTGGGTAACAGTATTACTGACATTGTGTAGATGCAGAAATTGAGGCTTAGAAAGAGGAGTTAGTGATCCAAGGCTCTGCTGCTGGACGGGGCAGAGCTGGCATTGGGAGATCTGTGTGACTATATCCCAAGTCATCATTCCTGACAACAGTCAGCGCTATGTCCTTACAGCTGGATGCAAACCTCAAAACAAGCCTACAAGTGATTGTGTTAAATAATGGAAAGTAAAGGCTAAAGACATGAAGAAACCACTTTACATACTAAACCATTCATATTTCAAGGTTATCTTTTAGAATAGCTGTTTCCCTCTTGTCCACCACCTCAATTATTCTAAGACAGTGTTTGAGAAACACACCACCAGGGGATTGGGGTGATCATTCTGCAGTGGAGCTGACTGTGCTGTTTGCTAATTTTTTTTTTTGAAAATGGGAATAATTTTATTGTTCTTGCCTAATGATAACGCATATTTACTCATCGATAATGCACGTTACAATTTATAGAGACTC
Source organism: Orcinus orca (assembly GCF_937001465.1). Classification (NCBI taxonomy): domain Eukaryota; kingdom Metazoa; phylum Chordata; class Mammalia; order Artiodactyla; family Delphinidae; genus Orcinus; species Orcinus orca. The sequence goes on along the minus strand of NC_064564.1, from coordinate 105,699,521 downwards.
TTGGTAATAAGATGTCAGTTATTGAACATATGCCATGTGTCAGGCACTTACACCCATCAGGTTTAGGCTCACCACCCTAGGATTTACTAGCTTCAGATTGCAGGAGCTTACAGAAGTGACTGCCTGAGGGCACGCAGCAAATAAAGGGCGCAGCCAGGATCTAACACTGACTCTCCTAACTCCAAAGCCCATGCTTTTGAAATACACTATAGTGTTTCCACTTATTTTTAGTTCATATAATACTTGAAATGGCTTTGTGCAGTGAGAACCAAGGATAGAACGTGGGCGTCCTGGCTCCAGTCTGCTAGATTGCCCTGCTATCCCGTTGTCTGCTTGGCAACAGTCAGGCATGGTCCTTGACACAGGCAAGGGGCTCAAGAAGTGGCCGCTGGCTCAGGTCAGGCTTTCTCTGCTGCCTGAGCTCTGCTGGGGGCTGACTCTGCAGGATCTGTCCCAGACAAGGGCATCTGTCTCACATCTGTCGCCCTTGATGTCCACTCCAGGTCACAGAGACACGCACTGGGCCTCTGGGCTGTAACAGCTATGACAATCTGGACTCTGTGAGTTCCGTCCTTCTGCAAAGCACGGAGAGCAAACTGCACCTTCAAGGTAGGATGTCAGTGGAAATGATGGGAACAGAGAGGGGGAGGGGAGAGCAGCCTGGGGGAGGAGGGATGAGGGGGTATCAGGAGGCATGATGTGGAGGGAGAATGAAAACTAAGATGAAAGGCAGAGAAACCAACAAAAAATAAAAATATGCAAATTAAGACAGTTGTGATATGATGTCTTTTTAAAAATTTTAACATATATGGGACATTGAATTCATGGTTATTAATTAGTTTTCAGATATAAAGTATGGAAATGTGAGCTTTATCTGATTATTTTGATGAAAGTGTCTAAACAGTGTTATTTATAGATGTTCCAGATCTAATATATATTAAAGTTTCATATCATAGCCTCTGAATTTCCTACATTATTGTGTTTGATTCTCAATATATTTTGGCAGATATTATTTGAATTCCAAGAACTATAGGGCATTTTATAGAATTTTTGGTTCTATGTCAACTTCTTTCTCCTTATTTGTTAATCATTAGTGGTCTTCAGTATATTCATACACCCATACGTATTTGTGTATGTGTGTGTGTGCTTTTAGCAGAGTTTACAAATGAGAACATTCAGTGCTGGCTGGAATATAGAAAGACGGATCCTCTTAGGCATGGCTAGTGAAATTGCAACAATTCTAAGGATTAATTTGTTGACATACATACATATTTGTATTTGTTTATTATATGTCAGGTACATGTTATGTGCTCCATATATACTCAAGACCTTGAAGAAAATACACTCTTTAAAATAGTCATTTTATCCTGATTAATTCATCATAAAGAGGAGGGGAGATTGTAGGGGGAAAATGATAAAACTTTAAGTATAGATAGTGCTGTTTTAAAAAGGATAATTTATAATAGCAAAGAAAAAAACAATGTAAAGATTTCAATTTTCCACATGAGGAGACTAAATGAATTGTGTAGCATCCATACAACATAATATTAGGCAGGTGCTGAAATGTTGTTTATAAAGAATTTTCAGGATACGTGAAAATGATTTACTGTAATGTTAATTAAAAAGTGGGGCTTCCCTGGTGGCGCAGTGGTTGGGAGTCCGCCTGCCGATGCAGGGGACACGGGTTCGTGCCCAGGTCCGGGGGCATCCCGCGTGCCGCAGAGCGGCTGGGCCCGTGAGCTATGGCCGCTGAGCCTGCGCGTCCGGAGCCTGTGCTCCGCGATGGGGGAGGCCACGGCAGTGAGAGGCCCGCGTACTGCAAAAATAAAAAAAAAAAAAAAAAAAAAAAGTGGATGGTTTCTGACTGAATGTATGGCATGATCTTCATGTAAAAGGATAAGGAAAAATAACATTGCAAGGAATTATGCGAGATGTTAAAAGAGGTTACTTCTGGATGATTAGGTTAGAGATGATTTATTTTAGTCTTCCAATTCCTTTTCTAACTTTTCTACAATGATCGTGTATTAACTTTATAGTCATAAAAACTGTCATATGCTTTAACTTTGAGCGAACTAAGAATGTGACCTTTTAGAAAGGTATCTGATAAAGGTGATTCTGAATGTCGGTGGGAGGAAATTTGGGTTGAGATTGGCAGGTCGAGCTAAACAGAGCCTAATGTGACTTTTATATTCTGGTTCCTTGGCAACTCTTTGATTCATGCTCCTGTTATAGAAGATGGTTGGAAAGTGGTACAGAGCAAGCTTGGTAGTGTCACTTGGGAGCAATGAATGAAAATCCATCAGGAAAATTCAGGCCAAGAGAGTGGTCTAGCATTAAAACAAAAGCCAACAAAACAAAACCTCAAGTACATGAAGAATAATCCTGCACCCCTTTAGTAGACAGAAGAGTAGACAGATGAGTTTGGTAATGCCTGATAAGAAATGAATAAGGAAGACAGACCTACCTTGGGTGCACCAGGATTTTCAATATTAGCTCCTGTGATGCCTACAGTGAGCTTGTGGGATGAGAGCAGGGTTTGAATCCAGGAAGTACGGCTCCGGTCTGTGTCTGGTCACCCTGCTGTGCACGTAGGAGGTGAGTTATAATCAGAGTAAATTAGTTGGGATTAACAGGATCTCACTAGGAATTTATTAAGATCTTAGGGCCATTTAGAAGCTGATTTACAGTGAAGCTAAGGAAGCTTAAGATCCAGGGCTCCCTCACCTTCTAAGTCCCTAAATTTTCTCATTCTGCATATTCATGTTCACATGTAATTTTGAATTCCGTTTCTCAATAAGCACCTGTAGCCTAAGCCTCAGTCCTAAAACCCAGATCTGCCATTGGTTACATTATTAGCAGCATGTTATTCACACAAAAGAAGGAGATGACAGCTTTGTTCTGTTCTAGATTGGTCAGAGCACACCTGGTGGATTGGGTCCAAGTGTGGGCAGCACATTTCAAGAGGGACATCAAGAAACTGAAGGAGAGTGTCTTATAATACATAACTGATGAAGGTGGACTTAGAGCAGAAGGATGTGTCTGTGGATACCTAAAGGGCTGTCTTGCAGAAAAGTTAGTCAAATTCGATAATATGGATAAAATGGGGCAAACCTGATCTACATGTGGGAAACTACAAGGATCCCAGGTTTAAACTAGATCTCAGTTTAAACTCAGTATAAAATAGATCTTCTAATGCACATTCATGTCCAAACCTGGAATGTCCTGCTGAAGCATATAGTGACTCTCTTGTTATTAGGGTTATATGTTGGTGACGTTTGGTAGGGATGTTATAGAAACTATTTAATCATCATTCCACCGTGTTGGTGATTGAATCGATACTGATGCTTAGGAAGACACTGAATCACCAAACCTTTATCGAGACTGACTATGTGCCAAATTCAGTGCTAGATCCTGGGCCTGTGAGCACAAATCAGTTCAACTCAATTCAGCAAATATTTTTCAGGAACTCATGTTGTCATTGGGCTAGGCACAGAAAACAGTGGTGAACAAGACAGACATACTTTTTGCCCCAAGGAAATATACACTCTATCAAAAAACATGGGTTTAGACGAATAATAATGTGCAATGAGTTTGGATGGAAAAAAATCGTGACGGTTCTTTGATACCCAGTAGTATGGAGATTTCACCTACTTGAGAATCAGGGAAGTTTTCTTGATAAAAAGATGCACAGAATGAGACCTGAAGAGTGGAGAAGGGGGCAGGGACATAGCTATGGAGCAGAGTCCTCGTGAATGGCATTCAAGGAAATTGAAAAGATCTTAAGAGATTAAAGCAGAGATATCAATGGTGAGAAAGGCAAAATAATATGTCATATTCTAGAAGGCCTCTGTAGCACATTAATGAGTTGAATATTAATTTGAGAGTAATGGGAACCATAAAAGGGTTTTAAAAAACAAAGTAGCAGGAAGAGATTATTAATGTTTTGGAAGATCACTCTGGCTACTGTGTGGTCAATTAATTAGAGAGGAGTAGTTTGGAGGTTGGTGACCGGTTAGTTAAGGGCTACTGCAGTATTGAAGATGAGATGTCACAGACTGAAACCATGGAAGCAACAGTTGGGATGGAGAGAAATAGACCAATTTTGGAGTTACTTAGGAGGTGTCACTACCAGGATTCAGTGAAAAGACCATGAAAGATTTAGGTATTTGAGTGAATGAAGAGTGGGAATAAGATAGAGCCGACAGACAGGAAAATACGTATGATTCAAGGTAGTGTGTAATATAGTAGAGCTAGTAAAAGTAATGCGTACTATTACAGAGATGTGGAAAAGGAGGTAATCCATTCTATCTGTCTAGGTAGAGGAATCATAGAAAGGAGGAAAAAATATTCTCCTGGTGGAAGGTAAAACAAAAAAGCTTCTTAAATATAAGACAGAAGAATATCTCATGACTTTTGGGTAGGCTGATACTTATTCAGTAGCATCCATAAAGCACCAAGTAAAAGAAAAAGGTTGATAAATTGGACTACTTTAAAATTAAGAATTCCTGTTTATCAGAAGATGCTATTCATGGAATGAAAATGCAGGTTACAGAGTGGAAGGCAATATTGGTGATAAATGTATCTGACAAAGAACTCATGTGTAAAATATGTAAATAACCTCTAAAACCAATAAGAGAAAGGCAGGCAATCCGGAAAGACAAGAAAATGGGTAAAAGGCATGAACAGGCGCTTCGCAAACAAGAATATCAAAATGGCTAATAAATATTTGAAACGGTGATTAACTTTACTAGTCCTCAGAAAATGTAAATTAAAACAGTGTCATAACACACCGATCAGTCTGGCTCAACTGAAAAATCTGACAGTATCAAGGAGTGACAGTGTTGAACACTGGGAACTTACATGCATTGCTCCTGGGAGAATAAATTAGTACAATCACTTTGGAAAACTCTTTTGGGCAGCTTCTACTGAAAACTCAGTATGTCCTCACCCTATGACCTAACAATTACAACTCCTAGGAATATGCCCAACAGAAATGTGACCTTTGTTCACCAAAAACCATGAATGTTCATAGGAGTTTTGTTCAAAATAGTCCCCCAAAGGGAAATAGCCCCAAATGCCCATCAACAAAAAAATGGGTAAATAACTTGTCATACATTCACATGATGGGCTACAATACAGAAGTGAGAAAGAATCAACTACCCTTTCATGCAAAAATAGAGAAGAATCTCATGAATGCAACATTAAGGAACAGAAGCCAGACACGAAAGAGGAAAATGCTGTATGATTCCATTCTTACACAGCTCAGAAACAGTAAAACAAATACATTGCTTTAGAATTCCAAAGAGCATTAACCTTTGTGGAGGAGGAATGGGGAAGTGACCGAAGAGAGATGAGAGAGGTTTCTGGAAGCCTTAGTAATGTTCTTTTTGTGTGTGTGTGGTACGCGGGCCTCCCACTGTCGTGGCCTCTCCCGTTGCGGAGCACAGGCTCCGGACGCGCAGGCCCAGCAGCCATGGCTCACGGGCCCAGCCGCTCCGCGGCATGTGGGATCTTCCCGGACCGGGGCACGAACCCGCGTCCCCCGCATCAGCAGGCGGACTCTCAACCACTGTGCCACCAGGGAAGCCCAATGTTCTGTTTCTTGATCACAGTAGCCACACATGGACGTGTTTACTTTGTGAAAATTCATGCAGCTGTACACACATGATTTATATGTGTACATTTCTGTGTATACAATATGCAGCTATTAAAAATTTATTTAATAATGTGCTCTATCTTGACATCCTCTGCAAAGAGAAGACATGAATAAAGCAGAGACGAATGATCAGGAGGTGATCCAGCCCAGCTAGAAGGGAAACTGCATGGACTGAGGGGTGGAGGAACCAGAAATAATAGATACTATTTATAGAACAGTTCCTTGAGTGCCAGGGACTGTGTTAATTTATTTTTATTATATTTACATTTATGTATTTGTTTTTATTTTAACTCTTATTTATTTGTTTTGTATAACTGGATTTATTACATTTTTAATCTTCATAGCATTCCTATAAGGAAGGCATAAATAACATCCCCATTTTGTAGGTGAGAAAACTGAGGCTGAGAGAGGTTTCTTAATAAGTGATTGAGCCAGAATTTTAACCTGCCCTGACTTCAGAGTTTCTCCTTCTCAAAACGGGTTGCTCTGTATTCCTCTATCCCCCTCCTAAAGCCTCTGAATGAGGCTGGCGTGAGATCCTGCAGAGGCTTATTTGGGTAGATTGAGGATGATATGAATGACAGCCTAATGACATTCACTTTGTGGTGTTTCATAAAAGGTTCACAAAACAGGGCAAAGATGGAGAGAAATAGGAAACAGAAAGAGGAGGATTGGAGAGGGAGACTCAAAATGAGGAAGAAAGGATCGTGGAAATGAGCAGAGGCTATTAGTAGTCAAAGCAGCAACCACCGAACTAAACTAGTTGTAATAATGCTAGTGGCATAATGATAACTTCTTATTTTTATCCTCCTTTCTCCAAGAAGCCCATTGAGTGTTTTACCGACATTGTCATGTAATTTAATCTAGTATCCATCTGGTGAGATGGATGTACAGAGAGCAGACCTCTGCCTTTGTACCTCACTGAAGTGGAAACAGATGCAGGGAAAATCTTTTGCTGAAATCTAGGGATAATCCAGAAATGTATTCATTCACACATTCACTTATTCATTTAGCAATATTTATTGAACATCACCTATATGTCAGACATTGTTTTAAGAGCGGGATGTAGAGACGTGAATAAGCTAAGTCTCAGTCATTTTGGAGTTTGTATTTAGTGTGTGGGTGTTGGGGGAGCAGAAAGAAAGAAACAAGTAAAGAAAGAAATATATTTTCTTTACAGTCAGAGAGAGAGTGTGGGAATAGGTCATCTAGAAATTTGTAGACCATGGAACAGACTTCAGATTTTACTCTGAATGAAATGAGAAGCCACTAGAAATTCAGGCAGTGGAGTAACTGGAGCTGACTTACATTTTACGTGAATTACTATGACTGTTATGTAGAAAAGAACTGTAGAGGGCAAGACCACATACACAGAAACCAGCTTGGAGACTATAGTGTTTATCAAGGTGAGAGAAAATGGCGGCCTGGACCATGACAGTGGCAATGAGGGTTGTAAGAAGTGATTGGATTGTGGATATATTTTTAAGTAGTGCTGACATTAGTTGGCAATGGACTGAGAAAATGCTTGTGAGGAAAAGAGAGAAGCCAAGGATGTTCCCAAAGTTTTGCCTGAGTGGCAGCAATGATGGCATTGCCTTACTGCTGTGGTGAATACTGTGGAAGGGATCCGTTCAGATGGGATATGAGGAATTGGGTTCGAACCTAATTGGGTTTGAACCTAGGTTTGAGAAGTCTCTTATATATACGGTTGTCAATGATGAGTGGACATTTGGAAAGTCAGGGGAGAGAACAGAGATATAAATTAGTATAGCGATGATATTTAATGATATGAGATTGGACAAGATTACCTTGGGAGAGAGTGTAGATAGAGAAAAGAAGGAATCCAGTTATTGAGCCATGGGGAATTTAATATCGAAGAGTTGGGGTAAAGGCATACTAATGAGGAACAAGGAAAGGAATCTAAGAAGTGGCCAGGGGTGCGGGTGGCAGTGTCGTGGGATGAGAGCCAAGAGAGTGTGGTATCCTGGAAACCAAGGGAAGAATGTTTTCCAAAGCAGAGGTCGTTGTCAACTGTGTCAAACGCCACTTATAGGATGAGTAAGATGAAGATGAGAACAGAGTAGTGGGCTTAGAAACATGGAGGTCATGGGTGACCCTAACAATGATGCTTCAATGGAATTATGGGAGTGGAAGCCTGAGTAGAATGAGTTCAAGAGAAAATAAGAAGAGAGGAAGTGAAGGTAGGGGTTTAGCAAACTCTACGGAGGAATCTCGCAGTGAATGGCACAATAGCAGAAGGTGACGTGGAGTGCATGAGTTTTTCTTCTCTTTTAATATAGAAGCAACACAGAAGGTGACGTGGAGTGCGTGAGTTTTTCTTCTCTTTTAATATAGAAGCAACAAAACTTTTATATGCTGATGGGAGTTATTCTTCAGAGAGGGAAACATTGATTCTATGAGTAAGAGGGATTATTTTAGGGTCATAGTTGAGCAGGGAAGAGTGAATAGGATCTTGTATATGACTGGAATTATTTGCCTTAGATAAGAGCTCCTGCAAGTTCATACAGAGTGAAGGGAAGGAGAACCTATGGACCCATAGGTGGGGTGGGTACAATTCACAGTTGTGGTAATGGGACCATTTTCTTAAACTTTACTTCTGATCACTTTTCATAGATGTGTTACAAGATTTTTCAGATTGTGATAACTCTGAAATTAGAATGTTTCTTATAACTGATGGTATGTCATAGTTTAATTGGCAGGTTATTTATTTTCTTAGTATATGCAAAAGAATGATACGTTTTACAAAAAATGGCATCTTAGATTCAATGACACGTAGTGTTTTCCTCAGTGAAAAAGGAGTGAAGTCACTAACCCACTCTCAGTTTCCAAAAGAGAAAAATGGACAAGAGTACAGTCAAGATCTTGAAAAGATGGGATGCTAGGCAGTGAGGGGATATGGGGTGCAAGACTCCAGGCATCATCTACACTCTGCACCTCCAGAGAGGCCACCCAAGACTCTGCTGTGTTTTGAGAGCCTCCTCCTAATATTCACGTTCAAATAGCCCATTTCACTCGTTGATCTTAAATTATTTCTCCTCCTCTTTCTCCTTCTTCTTTCGTCCCTCCTTCTTCCTCCTCCTCCTTACCCCTTCTTTACTTTCCTTGTGTCTCTTCTTGAAACCTCAGCTTCTTCCAGACCAGTCTCTATCTCCTATCACTCATGAACTCAGAATCTTTTCACGCCCTAAATGACTTCCCCTCTCTCTTTTATTGAGTTCAGTCTGTCTTTCCATACCCAGCACTAATATCCATCCCCTTATTAGAAGTCCTTCTTTCTTTACCCCTGTCATGGCTCACCTCCTCCCATCATCATTTCTCTCTTCCCTGGAGTGACTGTCAAACCAGCCTTCTTGATTCTGATCACTTCTGCTGATCCATCCCCATCGAAGCAGCCAGTGTGCTCTTCTTAAAATCAAATCAAATACTGTCACTTCCCTGCTTAAAACCCTTCACAGTCTCTGATATGGGTATAAGGAATAGACCTGGGCACCAGGCTATTCATAATCAAACTCTTGCCAATTTTCTTGGCTTTGTCGTATTCCGTCATCCAATACGTACTATATCCTTACTCCAGGCCTGTGGAATTTCTTACATTTTACTACAGGCATCTTTTTTTGTTTTTTATTGCTTCAAACTTTTGTACATCATCTCTCTAGTTCCTGGACTTTCACCTCTCCCAGGAAAACTTCTCTTAATGCTTCTGCCCTGGTTGTTAGACACCCTGCCCACCTTCTTCCCTAGGATTTGTCATGCAATAGTATAATCATCCTATTATTAATCTGACTCCCCAGTTGGAGTATAAATTCCTCACTGGTAAGAGCCATCTCTATCTCTAGCATGATGTATAGAAGCTGGCGCATAAAGAATGATCAGAAGATATTTGTTAAATGAATTTATAAGTGAATGGATAAATAATTAAATGAATGAATCGCCTTGCCCATAGTGAGCTCCTTTCTCTGAACTCTTACGATTCTCATTCTCCAACATGCTGGTTCCAGTTCAACCTAAGGACAATGTCCTGAGGGCTTACTCTATACCAGGAGCCTTCTTGCATGGATAGCATTCTTCAAAGTGCATGTGCCTTTTCTGTTGCATTGGATGTGTCTATATTTCAGGCAAGAGTCATGCCCCTTTACTCCTGCAAGTGCCACCTCTTCTGAGAAGCCTCTTTAAGACCTCTTGTACAGCATTTTTTAAAACTTCATCTTGCAACATGTTCTTTTGAATTTGGGTTTTACCTCTTCTATTAGATTTGATGATTGGCCTCGTTAAGGACGGGATTCTGCCAACTTTGTGTTTCATTGTATTCAACAGAATGCTGTGGACATTGGGACCCAATATGTATTTGCTGAATTGAAATTTTGCATAGGATTGGCGTTACAGGGACAGGAGAAAGGGGAGAACTAGAAGGATGGGGGAAGGAGAGAAAGAGGAAGGGGAGAGGGAGAGGAAGGGAGGGAGGGGATAGAGGAGGAAATAGAGGAAAGGCAAAGGGAGGATGAGGAAGAGAAGTAGCATCAATAATCCCTTTCCTCCGTAGGCATTATAAATGGAGTGAAGATAGTGATTTTTTTTTTTTTTTTTTTTTTTTTTTTTTGCGGTAAGCGGGCCTGTCACTGCGGGGGCCTCTCGCGTTGCGGAGCACAGGCTTCGGACACGCAGGCTCAGCGGCCATGGCTCACGGGCCCAGCCGCTCCGTGGCATGTGGGATCTTCCCGGACCGGGGCACGAACCCGTGTCCCCTGCATCGGCAGGTGGACTCTCAACCACTGCGCCACCAGGGAAGCCCGAAGATAATGATTTTTAAAATCATCTTGCAACAAGTAATAGAGAAAGGGGAACAGAGTATTTGAACTGTTTAAAATGTACGTTATTTTGAGCTGTTACTCCTTCTTAGGCATATTGTGTTTATATCCATGAGCCAGTTTATCCCTCCCACCAACTAAGAGATAGGGATCATGCTCCCCATTACATAGATGAAGAAACTGAGGCCCCAAGGGGTGAAGTCACTTTCCCAAGATCCCCCGGGTTTTGGGTCCTAGCCGCCTGGGATCCATGATTACTTTTCTCAGGGAGCCTTGAGTCAGCACAACACATTCTAGATGTGGGTAGAATGGGAATAAATCCCTGCCCAACTGCAGTAGTCGAGGAAGAGGGGAAGGAACGTCATCAGGCCTTCTTTTCATGAAGCCCCGTCACCCCACGTGGCCTTGTGACCCCAGTGGAAGGCGGAGTGATTGTTGCCAGAGCCTGCTCTAGTCAGCAGCTTCGGGCTGAATCCTCATTAAGAATTAGCCCGGGGTCACCGGCAACGGCTTGCGACTAAAGGCCCTTCTTGCCGATTAGCCGGGGCCTAGGAGGCACTGATGGGAATCCGTGTTTCCGTCTTCCTGTGGCGCTGTCTGTAAAGCCTGTTGAATAAAAGAGCAGCGCCTTCATGACAAATGGGATTGCTGACTTCCACCCAACTGCTTGACTCCAAGTATTGGTTTTACTTTATGAGCCAAGGGGCACCATGTTCTCTGCCTTGTGAGAAGTGAAGTTCCTCTTAAGAAGTGGATTGAAGATACCAATTAAAACTCAATCAGAGGGCTTCCCAGGTGGTGCAGTGGTTGAGAGTCCGCCTGCCGATGCAGGGGACACGGGTTGGTGCCCCGGTCCGGGAAGATCCCACATGCCGTGGAGCGGCTGGGCCCATGAGCCATGGCTGCTGAGCCTGCGTGTCTGGAGCCTGTGCTCCGCAACGGGAGAGGCCACAACAGTGAGAGGCCCGCGTACCGCAAAAAAAAAAAAAAAAAAAAAAAAAGCGGAAAAAAACCTCAGAGGACAAATAGGGAGTGTACGAGAGCACATGTGATAGTGATAAGTCCTTGGACTAATTAATTAAGTTTCTGAGCTTCTCTAGGTCTTCTAATAAATGGGAATAAAAACACCACTGCCTCGGAGTCATGGTTCTGCATTTATTTGAAAAATATGTTGAAAGCACCTGACCTAAAACCCAAGAGGGCGGATACAAAATCATAGCTGTGATTTCCTGGATAGTTCTCTCGTGCCAGGTATAGAGCTCATTCCTTTATATTCGTCTCTCAGAAACCTCAACACAGACCCATTTTCCAGATTTGCAAATTGAGGCTCACAGACGTTAGTAACGTAACGCTCTTGTAGCCAGCAGAGCAAGAATTTGAACACAGGTCCACTCAATGCTAGTGCTCTTAAAGTGTGTAGCATATTGTGTCTCAACCTGGAACATATAATCATGGTTTTTATTGGAGCAAGTAGTTGTATAGCGCTTTCTATGTGCTGATAGGTTCTGCTATTTACTTTAGAAAGTCTGCGATTTTCCTAAAATTACTTGCCAACTTGTGGATGTGCGTAGGTGTGCCATTTCCATAGCTATTCTCATACTCTCAAAAGAATCCAGAACCAGAAAAGATCAAATACCTTTATAACAGATGATTATGAAAGCCTCGCAACATTCCAGGTATAGATGACTATAAAAAGGGCTGCCTCTGACCGGGGGAAATCTGGAATAATTTGGTGACTCAAGACTCAGACTTGTACAGAAAGAGGTGGAAATGCTAATGGAGCATAAGCTGGTGTTGGGGGGGGGGAATATCAGAAGATTTATCATTTGGTATGTGGTCACGTGGGGCTATACCTTTCAATAAACTTGTGGCCGAGTGTGTAGCATGGAACTCCTGACTGATCAGTGATCAATGTGACAGTTTGACCTACTTTAACCACCACATCCCACTTGATTCCTTGTTGGTCTCTGATTGTACACGAATCAGGCGTCAGGATGGCCAAAACCTAAATAAATCACCCGTGGAAATTTTTATACATTGACTCTCTTCAAACACAGTACCTGTTTATTTTTTAAGATTATTAAGTCAATCTTTACTTTTTTCCCTCACAATACATCTTAGGCACAATTAAGCTCTTCTTTGGCACTGCAAATATAGCACTTTCGATGCACTTCTACTGTGTTCTAGATACATTCTACCTTGTTTCATGTGCACAATTGTTCATATTTCTACTAAATTGCAATTAAATTCCCTGAAAGTAGAATCATATCCTTTTTAACGTATTCATTATTCACTTCTTATTTCAGTGTTTAGTTTGTAGTATATGCTCAATAAATATTTACTGATTTAAATTTATTTGAACTGTCAAATCAGTTTGCTTTGAATCTTAATTTTTTACTGTGATAAAATATATATCACACAAAGTTTAATGTTTTAAACATTTTAAAATCCACAATTCAGGGGCATTGAGTATATTCACAGTGTTGTGCAACTGTCATCACTATCTAGTTCCAGAACTTTCTCACCATCCCAAATGGAAATTCCATATTCATTAAGCAGTAATTTCCCATTCCCCACTCCCTCCAGCCCCAGACAACTACTAATCTTCTTTCTGTCTCTATTGACTTGCCTATTCTGGACATTTCATATAATTGGAATCATACAATATGTTTTTTTGTGTGTGTTTCTGGCATCTTTGATGTAACAAAATGTTTTCAGGGTTCATCTGTGTTGTAGCACGTAACAGTACTTCATTCTTTTATGGCTGAGTTAAGATTCCATTGTGTGGATAGACCACATTTTGTTTATCCATTCATAAGTTGATGGACATTTAGTTTGTCTTCACCTTTTTGTTAATATTGCTTCTATGAACAGTGTGTTCAAGTTTCTATTTGAATACTTCTGGGCAATTCTTTTGAGTATATACCTTAAGAGTGGAGTTGCTGGATCATATGACAATTCAATTTTAAAAAATAAGCTTTGGTGGAAAAATAAGTTTATTTTGTGGTACATTGCATGATTGCATCTCTCTCTTCCCTGAGAGAATTATACATAACAGTGCATTGCGTGTGACAGGCAATGCTGTCCTGTGGGAGATGTATACACCCCACCTAGTTGACATTGCACTTGGACATATGATTTGCTTTGGCCAATGGAATGTAAGAGAATATAATGCATGCCTCATCTTAGAAGACACTTGAGGAGACATTGCCTGCCTTGGCTTTTGTTTCCCTCTGTTATGAGAATGGCATATACCTGAGAGACGCCACTCCTTCAGTATAGATCCGAAAGAAGAAGACATCTGATGCAGAGCCAAAGCCCAGCCAGCATGAAACATGAGCAAGAAATAAACCTTTGTGGTTGTAAACCACTGGGATTTGGAAGCTGTTTGTTAGGAAACAGAAATGTAGCAAAAGCCCAATAATACTGAAACACTGGATTAAATAACATAAACCACACTTATTTACTGCAGGACTTCTCAGTGCCTCAACTGGGCTAATGTGTATTAGGAGTCTCAAGAGCTGGATTAAATATACAGAGTTTCCTGAATGTATTTGATCTTGGTTACATCTGCAGATCTATGATTCTGTGTTATACAACTTGGCAAATGCTGGACTGTAATTTCACTTGGGTTCAATCCTGTCCACAATAACTATTCCAAACTCCTCTACTCTTACAGAAGTAGAGGTCTTTTCTTTATTCCTTTTTGCTGAAATGTGTGTATATTTTATTTTAGTTGTACATTTATGAATTTTGTTCTCCTACCCAACTGGAGCCTCCTGAGGTCAGAAACCGTCTTATTCATTTCTGTATCTCTAACATCCAGTACAGTGCCTGCCTCAATAACATGGTGAGTGAAAGGACTTTCCTAAGAGTGGCTGAATTGAACAGTTTTATTTTTACACACCTACTGTGATCTAGTATTGTGCTTGATAGCATGGAAAGAATGAAAAGGCAGTTATAGTTCTCAAGAATCATAATTTGTAGCAATGGATCCCAAACAAAATATGTGCTGAAATTAGTGGTCAAGGCCTTTTAGCATCATTGTTCTCTTAGGATGTTTTTTCAATTTGTGCATTTTTTCACTCAGATGTTTCTGAGCACCTGTCCCCTTCACTATTGAGCTGAAGTTAAAGTAGCTTCAGGTTTCAAGCTATGATGTTGGGAAAGATGAAACAGGTCCTGCTCATGAGGAATGGCTCTGGGGAGGTAGGCTGTGCTAAGCCCAGAACAGAGAAACACAGTCCTCTCTGAAGCACATCCTCTCTAACTTCACCTTCATTCAAACTCATTACTGGGTACACACTAATGTGCCAGATAACAAGGAAGTGGGAGGTGAATGAGGTACTGCCTCTTGCATTCAAGGAGCTCACAGACCAGGAGGACATGAACATAGACACACATGGTATGATGCAATATGTGTTCTACTAGAATTTGAGTTATGTGCAAGGTGCTTTGGTTGCCCCCAGAGAGAATGCCTCAGATTGTCAAAGGCTTCCAGAGAAAGCAATAGAAAACAGGGTGAGGACAGGAAATGACATTAGTTGGATAACTATCATGTACTAAAAGCTTCACATGGGTTACATAATTGATTTTGTTTTCCCATTCATGGAGATATAATTTGCATCCAGAAAAATTCACCCTTTTGAGGTGAACAGTTCTATGAATATGACAGACATATCCAATCATGTAATCAAGATACCACCACAATCAAGATATAAAATTGTTCATTTAACTTTTACAAAAACCCTACACAGGAAGCTTTAATGAGGAAACTGAAAATCAGAGAAGTTAAGCCTCTTAGTTTTAACTTCCCAAGGTCATGCCGTTAATCAGAGCTGGAGCCAAAATTTGAACAAAGAGAATTTGGAGCATTTGGGGGACAGCGGTGGTAGTGGTACAGGATGTAGCAAAAAAGGGGAGTTAGGTGAGAAAAGAATCTGCAGACATCAGCTGACCTAGGGATCAGGTGACACAGTATCTTAGAGGTGTCATTTGGTTTTTATCATGAATTCTATGAAGAAGCTTAGGTTTAAATTGACTCAACCTCTTCTTAAAGCTTCAAGGGCATCTTCATGTTGCAATTTTATGAAATTGAATTTTTAAATTATGTTGGAGAAAAAAAGTATTTTGGCCTCCTTATCGTTAGCGATTTCATAGTTTAGACCATATTCTCTTTTTCAAAGTTAAAACTGTCATTTAGAAGTCTCCCTGCCCCCAATCCCTTTTGCCAGTTTAAATCCTCCTCTGATTGTCTGCCTCACTGAAAGGTAAGTTCCATGAGAGCAAGGATTTTGTTTCTAGTTCCTTGCCTTTTCGCCAGTGCCTGAAAGAGTACCTGGCACCTAATAGATACCTATTTGCTTAATAATTGAAACAAGACCAGCAGAGAATAGACTCAGAAAATCAAGGTTGAAAGAATCTTCATGATCAACTAGTACACTGGCTGGCCAACTTTTTCTGTAAAGAGCCAGATGGTAAATATTTTAGGCTTTGTGGGTCACACACAGTCTCTGTTGCAACTGTCCATCTCTTCCATTGTAATGTGAAAGCAGCTGTAAACAATACTTCAATCTGTGTGGTTGCATTCCAATAGAATTAATTTGTGAAAATAGGCCCGCGGGCCCCAGTTTGCCACTTCCTGTATCCATCAGTACAGGCTAGGTTATGTTGTGCTAACAAGCAATCCCTGAATCTCAGTGGCTGGCAAATGTAAATACTCATTTCTTACTGATGCTACGTCATGGTCACAAGTCACTTGTGATTCTGCTTCACAGAATGAAGAAGGCATCTATCTGGAGAACAGCAGTGGCCTCTAGATGGAACATTGTTGTTCTTGTGGTGATGGGAAAAGAGAATCTGATGGATCCATATGTGGGTCCTCGTAGCTTCGTTTTGGAAGTTGCAGACATCACTTGTACATTTCATTAACCCAAACATGTCACGGGAACCTATCTGAGTTCAGAGGGTGGGAGTGTGTAATTTTTCAAAGGCAGGACACTGAGGGAGGGGCACTGAATACGCATTAATAGGTTCTTTGGAGCATCCCTACGGGGTCACCTTTCTATACTGCCAGTCACCCCTCAAAACTTCTGCTGGTTTAAAAAGGTTTTCATTTTATTGTGCAGAATATCGTTTACCTGTATTTTTCCTCCAAGAGTTCCATGTCTACTCCTCAAGATCCCGCAGGGTTATTCTATCCAGAAGGGGGAGCCAGAACCCACCCACTTTTCCCCCCAGGTAGCTGCCCTTCTTCATTTCCTGGAGTGCAAATGACCCGTCATGGAGACAGGGCTGAGCTTCTGAGTGAGATCATAGCCTTTTTGCCCTTTCTGCACAGTTTCACCCTGTGAATTATCATCTTATTTCCATTCCACTCCAATGAGCTGTCAGCGATAGATACTGTAATTCACGGCAATAGAAACACAAACAGATGGGTAATTGACCTGCACGCCTTTATTACACTGAGGTTCAGAATGACTGCTGGAACCATGAAGTCCTTTATCTGCCAGTCTGAAATCCCTGGGCTTTCACAGGAAGGGGGTCAGGCTGACTTTTTGCAAAAGGTACAATCCTTGCTGTCCTTCTCCTCGCCTCGTGCTTTTCAGAAATGGACAGAATTTGACAAGCAGAACTTAGCAGGTACAAGACAACAGGTGGGACTCCTATAGGGCTCTGAGAGATCTACAGGGGGCCACATTCTGATGCAAGAACAGGATAGAAAAATATTTATACTCAACCAAAACAGAACCTGTATTTTTCCCTCTTCCTCTTAGCACTGTAAGAGATCGTACATTTAATGTTTAATGAAATAGGTCAGAAAAGAGCAAATCCATCAAAAATATTACTATATTAGGTAATTAGGATATAGAATAAAATAAAACAAAGCTGAGGGAAACCAAAGGAAGATATAGAACTCTTGCCTTGAACAAGACTTAGATTGATACAAGGTATGCACACACTGACCCAACTTTGTGCAGCGTATATGCCTTCTCCATGGAACGCTGGGGATGCCCTTCTTTATCTACTGAGACCAGGCTCGTGTCTCAAGACTCTACCCACATCCTACTCACATCACGAAGTCTTCCATAATTATCATGCCCAGGCTTATTTTCTTTCATCTTCATAATAATCACTGGCTTATTCAATATTTGAAATATATTTATTGAACACCTACTATTTACCAGACATCATACAACTTTATGTTTTAATCATCAGTTAAGGCTTTTGTCTCTTGGATTCTGAACTTTAGTTTTGAATCTCCAGGTAGCACTTCTGTGTCCTTAGAAGGTAGGAAACATCTAGTCCAGCAGTGCCTCAGGTGCTGCTTGTTGAAGGAAGGAGAAAGTGGCTAAGAGGTCCTATCAGCAGAGGAGCAGGGTCAGGGTCAGGGATGAAGGTTGGATTGGCTTTTGTTGATAGTGTCCTCTTTTCCAGACATTAAGTGTTCCCTAGCTCACTGAGCACAGTCACCTGAACCAGGTGCCTGCTTTACACAGCAATATTGACAACAGCAATATTGACAATGTCCTCAAAGGTCTCCAGGGATCCAATGTAAGATTACCCTGAAAGTTCTGTTACTTTAGCGCCCCCCAGTGGTTGAAACTCAGAAGCACAGTGAGCTGCTTTTTCTTTTTCTGAATCTCAGGTTCACTCCCTGCCTGTAAGAGACCAGGATCCTTGACCTTTGTTGTTGTAAGAAGCGCTGTTCCTCTAATGAGCTGACAGATCTCTGCTCTGTGTCATTCTTCCCTTCAGAGTTGTGATCTTCTCTGAGGTGCCGGAAGTTGTTCTTCTCTAGGGAACTTGGAAGTAAATGAACAAACAAAAAAAGATGAACCTTAATCAGAAAGAAAGGTGATGGCTAAGTTGGTTCTTAGTTGGAAAGAATAATATTTCCTGAGGCCTTTGCACATGCTGTTTCCACTTTCTAGAACACTCTTCCTGTGGATCTCCCATCCCCTAACTCCTGTTAATCCGTTGGGTCTCAGCCTAAATGCTGCTTCCTCTAGAAGTGAGTCTTTGACCACCCCTACTCCATGCTGGGCTAGGTATTCTTCCCGTGTGTTCCCCGAGCAATCCTGTGCTTCTGCTAAAGCACTGGTCTCACTGCATCCAAGCAGCTTGTTTACAGGTCTGTCTCCTTCCTTAACTGTGAGGTCAGCGAGGGCAGGGAGTTGCCTGCGTTATTCACCCTGGTATCTGTGGCACAGTGCCTGCCACCCAGTAGAGCTTAAGCAATATGTGTGGAAAGAAGGGAAGAGAGATGGAGAGAAGAAGAAGATAGATGGAAGAGAGAAGGGAAGGAAGGAAAGGAGGGAGGGAGGGAGGGAGGGAAGGAAGGAAGGAAGGAAGGAAAATTCATTGAAGTACAAACAATGGAACAATAATAATGAGCACCTACAATAATTACTGTAATGCTATTAAGACAAATTGCACTCTTGGCATGTTTCCTACTAGCCCAAATGGGGCTACTCAAGAAGGATTTTTCCAAGAAGGGCTCAAGTTTGGTCCAGGTAATGGATTATGTTCTAATAGGGTGTAAATGGAGGAGCCTAACATTTATTGAACACTTAATTATAACAAAATACCATAGATTGGGTGGTTTGAACAAGAGACATTATTTCTTACCATTCTGGAGGCTGGGAAGTCTAAGGTCAAGGTGCCAACAGATTCAGTGTCCGATTAAGGCACATTCCTGGCTTGTAGACAACTGCTTTCTCACTGTGTGCTCACGTGGCCTTTTCTTAGTGTGTGCTCAGGGAGGCAAGGAGGGAAGGAGGGGGAGAGGGAGAGAGAGAGGGAGGAAGAGCGAGAGAGCGCAAGGGTGCATGCCTTCCTGTCTCTTCCTCTTACTATAAGGGCACTAATCCCATCGTGCAGACCCCACCTTCATGACCTCATCTAAACCTAATCATCTTCCAAAGGCCCCACCTCTTAATGCCATCACAAGGTGGGACAGGGTTAGGGTTTCAACATATGAAATTGGGGTGGGAGGGACACAAACATTCAGCCCATAAAAGTCAGGTGTTTGCTAAAGTGCTGTTTATGCCTTTTCTCCCCTCATTTACCCTTTTCAACGGCCCTGGAAGGTGGTTATTGGAATTTTTAACTTCACAGGCAAGAAAACTGAGTTTCAGAGGGGCTAAAACATTCCTAGAGGCCACTCTGTGCCATAGGTACCACAGAGGCCCCAAGCCAGGCATTCGTCTCAGTTTCCACACTTACCCACTGGAGATGCGGAAGGACCTGCAAGTGTTTCAGAATTCAGTCCAAATTCCGAGATTCAAGTCCTGAGTCTTTTACTGTAGTTGTGGAACTATGGACATGTCCTCAGTTCTAATGGCCTCAAAGGTTTTAGGGACAACTTTCTCTTCAGTTGGGATGAGAAAGGGGATGCTTCTTTCATTCAACAAATGAGAGTCTGAAACCTCCACCGGGCTTGGTCTTAAGTTACACTCTGGGGGCTTGTCGTGGACAGATAAGCCTCTGTCCCCCTAAAGCCCATCTCCCCCATTAGACAGTGGGCTGTCCCCCTTAAGCCCACTGTCTAATGGGGGAGATGGAACAAAAATGAAGACAAATGAATAAGGTAATTTCATTCAGAAACTAATTCTGTGAAGCAAATAGAAGAGACATTTTAACTCGGGTGGTCTGGACAAGTCTGGATGGCAGGACAAGGGGGCCAGGCAGAGATCTGGAAAAGGAATATTCCAGGCACAGGGGAGGACAAGTGCAGAGACTGTAGAAAGAATAAGACTGGCACAAAAGAGGGACTGAAAAAGGGTAGGATGCCCGTGTGTCCTGAAAAAAAAGAAGAGAGGATAAGGAGAGAAGAGAAAGGACGTGGTCAGTGAAATAGAGATACCCTCTCGTGTGACAGCACAGAGACTGTACGTAAAATACAAAGGTATCGTGCAACGTGCGTGTTGAAGTCAGGCAGGAGGGGGGACTGAGGAAGATGGGGCAGAAATCAGGAAAAGAGAAGGCAGATGACATGGGGGTTCCCACATCGACATCGTGCCCACTGTGGAACAGCAGAACATGCCATTTTAAAGTACAAGATTTTTTTTTTAAGTATAACAAGACTGGGCTGGGGGTGCAGAGTCCATATGTTTAGCTTGGGATAGTCGCTGTGCAAATGGCGCTTTCAACTCTTGCCTTCCTGGGTTTTGTGAGGCCAAATTTATATGCTTGGCACCAAGGGTGGCCTTTTTCTCTCTCTCATTTTCTCAGTTTTCCTTTCCGTGTGTGTGAGTGTGTGTGTGTGTGTATATCTTTGGGAACTCTGGGGACAGAAGATTCCACCCCAGCCGGCAGCTGTATATCTTTCAAACTGTGGTTCCCCAGGCCAAATCCCCCTCCAAATTATTTATGGTTCCCATTGAAGCCGGCAGGACTCAGGCGCCCATGTAGGAGGTGCTCAGCAATGGGCCTCTTTGTTGGACACAGGTCATTGGGAGACGACACTGCCGGTGACTGCTATGTGAACCTCCGCTGCTGGAGAAATGGTTATGTAACTTTAAACAGTAATGACATTTTGCAGAAAAGTGCTTTTTAATTGCTATGTCTTCATTATTCTCTTTCAAATTTGCCCAGGAGATTCCGCCTCAGAGACAGCTTGGCAGGTTCTGGGTTTCCATTTTTAAAGAGCAACCAGTTTTGTGTTTCAGCTGTTCCCAGAAACCCCCCAATCCCAAACTTCATCTGTTTTCAGTTGTGTTACATGGGGTAGGTAATACTGCCTTTTGTATCCTTGCCAGATGGAGAAATGATTTAATGCAATTTTTGAAAAATGCTCTCCCCAGATTCCTTTTGGGCTGGGACTAAGAATAGAATATTTTATCCCCTACAAAGGGGGAGAAAGAAAATGATGAGCAAGCTAGAAAAGTAGGACTGAGAGTATAGTCTGTAGAATGTCTTTAAGCAACAGAAACTTAACCCCAATCCATAGACTTAGATGCCTGTAGGGGATTGGGATCAGCTAAAAATAAATTTTGCTTTGGAAGTGAACATGGTGATACAGATAAAGTGACTCAATAATGCATACGCCGAAAGAAAGAGACTTGGTTTAGAAGGACTTTACTGCTTGATTTGGTTTGCTCTACCTTTTGGTATTTGCATCATACCCCTCCGTACAGGAGCCCTTCTGAGCAGTGGCTCACTCATTTGGACCCTCTGCTCATTGGGGTGGCACTCACCCACCCAGCCTTGTGATGGAGCATCGCCCCGGGGCTGTTCAGCTCTGTTAGAACGTCTTCCGTGCATGTTGACAAAGGATCCACCTTTCCGAATAGCTCTCCCACCAGTGCTGGTTCAACAAACACATAATTCTAGACCCCACTTTTTTGTGGAAGCTCTCCAAATACCCAAACACTGCCTTCTAGATATTTTCTTCTTCTGATTAGATACTCACAGCTATTGTTCCTTTGTTTATCCTGAAGTTTCTGTTGAAACTTTTAAAAAAACTTTAATCAGAGAAATGGCATCCCTGTCATCATCATCATCAAAACTAGGAATAAATCACATGTGTTCGCTTGCTATGCGTCAGGGACTTGTTCTAGACAATTCTAAAGAATTATTTCACTTAGCTCTCTCAGTAACCCTCTGATGTAGGTACTAAAGGTGTCTCCATTTTAGAGAAGAGAAAGTGGAGCCTTTGAGAGGTTGACTAACTAACTTGAGATGACTTAGGTAGTCAGTAGAGAAGCCTGACTCTAGTAATGCCCAGCTCTTAACTACTGTGTTATGATTTCCTACCAGAAGGCATACTAGAAGCACAGTCTTCTTTTTCACAAGGCCCCTCTGAAAATAGTCTTTTTTTAGCTGCCATATGAAGACAGGTTGAAATGATGGGCTTCGTTTTTTTTTTAATAATCTGAAAGCAAGAGAAACAAAGATAAAAATCTAGAAACAAAACTTTGAAGTCGAGAGTGAAAGAAATGCTGAGTTTATTCAGAAGATCCCTGATGAGTAGGATTAGGGATGTCCCTGAAGCACGAATGAGAAAAAAATTTAATCCAAATAGCACAGTTCTCTTTTACACAGTGGGTAGTAAAACCATTACCCCAGTATGCACTGGTGGCAAAAACTGTTGGCAGCTCCAAATGAGGTGGAGAGAAATGTCCCAGGCAAAAGTGCTTGAATTAATTAATTTAGCCCAGAGTTGTCCTTTTTTCTGGGCACCATAGGCGCTGGCCTGCTGTGCTGACATTTCATAGGTACAAGAGTAGTTAGTACTCGTGCCCAGATAAATCCTTCTCCATCATTGGCCCTCTGGCTTAGGACTTTGATTAGTCAAGTGTAGAGAAAAAATCATGAGGTGTGGTCAACAGCACTCATCTTATAACCATGAACTACTCATTTCCTCTTGGTGGGCTTTGCCTTCTTCATTTTTAAGCAAAGAAGAGATAATTAATTTAATTTGATGCCATTATGTGTATGTGTGAGTGATACTGTGGTCCTGTTCAATTATATAACTCTATTTCTATCATCCTTACCCAGGAAACTACCAAAGTATTCCCATTATTCACAGGATGGAGTCCAAGTTCCTTAGCATATATAATAACGACCTTTGCACTCTGGCGTCTGCCCTTTTCTAAAACCTGTTCTCCTCCAGCACTGCAACCCCACCCATCAAATTCATTTCATTCACCAGCAACTCCCAGACATGTTAAGTCTTAGTTCTTGCTACCCCTCTCTTTAGAGTATGCTTCCTGTTCTTTTTTACATAATGATCTCTTATTCACTTTTCAACCAGCCCAAATATCTCCTCTGCAAACGTTTCCCTGCTATCCCAGCAATGCTATTTGCAGCCTTCTGCTGTCCAGTTACCTCATATGGCTGACTGTGCTCTGGGTCTATAAAGCTATGTTATGATGATGTGTGTCCATGTCTACCCCTGCTGATTATATTATAAACTCCCCAAGGGCAAAGGTCGTGTCTTTTTTATCTCTATAGACCTAGTGCCTAGCTCAGGGCTTGTGCTTCATAAATAGGGTTCATAAATATTAGATGAAAGGAAAAGGAAAGAAAAGAAGGAAATAAGGAAAAATAAACGGCAATCTTGTGCTTTCAGTAAGGGTTTTCTCCCAAAATGGAAAAGGTATATTAACAGATCTGGCTCTAGCTTCAGTCCTAATATCACAGAATAGAGTATGCAGTGCAGAGGTGGCCAAGGTCATGACCTGAGAAGTTTAACTAGAAGCAAGGCAACTGGAGGCCTTGCCAATTATGCCCTGTGTGGATCTAGGCAGGCCCAGAGATAGTTTGGTTACACAAAGAGAAAGCTAGCAGCTTCGGAGTCCTACACATCACCTCTCGAAACTGTTAATGAAACACCTTTTCTAACCTTTCCTTTTCCCCTCCTTGCTATTCTCAAACAGGTCTTCAGATCATCTTCCCTCAGTATCTGCAAGAGAAATTTGTCCAATCAGCCTTGAGCTACATCATGTGCAACGGTGAGGGGGAATACGTGTGCCAGAACAGCCAGTGTAGATGCCAGTGTGCCGAGGAGTTCCCGCAGTGCAACTGCCCCATCACCGACATCCAGATCATGGAGTACACGCTGGCCAACATGGCCAAGTCTTGGGCCGAAGCTTACAAGGACCTGGAGAATTCAGGTAGAGAGCCTGATGCTACTACTGCATGAATGGTGCCCTGCCGAGTCGGGAAAATGATCTCGCTGGAATTAGTATAGCTGAGGGGAGCACTCAGTAACCCCCCAAGCCTTTCACGTTGGAGGGTCCAGAGCCGTCCTAGCAGCCATCAGAGAGTAGGCACTCAGTAAGTCTCCAGCGAGTGGAATACTGAATAACATAATCAAGTTCGTGGTCCTATGATGTATTGCTTCTGTGGTACCCAGACGACAGAGAGAATAACGCGTCATAGCACCTAGGAAGCCTCTGGAGAGGGGAGTCAAAGCTAGTTGTATTGATTCCTGAGTCTGTGTGTGTGTGTGTGTGTGCACGTGTGTATACCTGTCTCCCTAAATAAATGAACACACATATATGTGTAAGTATGGATATGTATATATCTATATATATGTACATACATAGGTAGATATTGCTATAGATATCCAACGAATTCACAGACTTTCATAGCTGGAAGTCACTTTTCAGGTAACTTAGCTATTTCCTGTTTTTGTGGTTGAGAAAAATGAATTTCAGGGGAGGAACATCAGTCACCCGAGGCCATAAAGTAGGTGAGGTGCAAAGTTGGGTTTTTGCCTCGTGGAGCTTCTAGTTAATGGGCAATCCCGGCACCGATCATGTAACTCTGCAGAGAATAGTGACATGCTAATCATATGTATGTAAGGAGCGAGGGGCTCCTGTGAGCAAATCTCGTGGCGTTGGAGGGCAGTATGGCCAGGGAGTCAGGAGAGGCCGCCTCGAGGGAGAGTCTCAGTACCTGAGTGTGTGCAGAGACCAGAGGGTGAGTGCAGGTGGACCAGTGGGAGGCGCCTGGGAGAGAGGTGGTTGCCATGTGAGTTACAGGGGTTGTATAGGTAGTAAAAATGGGAAACGTGCAGAGATGCTGAGGTATTTAGAAGGAACAATTAGCAGGGCTTGATGGTAGATTGACTCTGAGAGTTCAAGGGAAGGGCATTGAGGTGAGCTCCAAGGATGTGTTTTAGGTATGCTTGCTAGACAATCTGATGGGTGCTGGTACCATTCACAGAGCTAGAACACCCTGGAAGGTTTGGAAAGAAGACTGTGTACTCAGTTTTGGACATGAAAAGCTTGGGAACCCTTGAGACTTCCAAAAAGAGATGCCAAGTAGATATTTGGCATTTAATATGTGCTCAGAGATCTGTTAAATAAATGGATGTATGTAGGGAGCGTTTCTGTTTTTAACACAACCATATATCCCTTAAATCTATTACAACGTTAATAGATTGAGTTAAAGTGAGTAGTGATATTCCTGTGTTCTAGAGGAGGGAGGGTGTCAAGACCCAGTGTCTTCCCCTGGGTTACGTAGTTAGTAAATGACAGCGCTGGTAATGGAATGCCTGATTCCAAAGCCACTGCTCATAGCAGCTTTTGTAACTTATTAATTCTACTTTACCCACCCCCAGGCCTCAGTTCCCTCATCTGATAAATGAGAGGGCATGTTTGTGTTTTTAATATTTGAATTTATTTAAATCTTTAGCCAAGAAACCCTTTGATCAAACAAAATCTTACCTTGGGGCCACTGTGTACCGCAGATAAAAGCGGAGCTGTAGAGCGCTGTGTTTGAAAACCACTGGTTTCCGTGATCTCTAGGCCTCCCACCAGTTCTGGGAGCGCAGAATGCATCCGTGATTCTGCTCTCACGGGGTCATCGAGCGGAGCTGTGATGCCTTAGGAACCTGCACCCATTAGTCCATTTAAAATCCTGGGAATCCATGAAAGAGGAGAGGTTCATGATGGAAATGTATTATGATGATTATTTGGCCTCAAACAAAAGAAGCATTTGATAAAATGCTTTTGAAAAGAGATTCTACTGATTGCTAAAAAGCAGAGGGGGGTGTAGGCTGTGTGCACAAGTAGTAGGAATCCCTAGCACAGAATCCTTATTCCCAAGGAAGAGAAGCCACTTTGAGTGGGTGGGTGTGGAAGGAAATTCAGAAAGCTGAGATGCTGCAGGGTAAGCTGAAAAGGCCACAGAAATGATTTCTGTGTCACGATTGTCTCTCCACAAAAGCACGCCTTTCCTCTAGATATCCTGCACTCAACTCATCCATTTGAAATGTTTGTACCCATGAAAACAAAGCCATCCATCCACGTGTGTATGTGGCTCGTACATGTACACTTTCCTCGTTTTCCTTTGCAACCCATAACCTTAAGGACTCAGCCCCAAGTAATTTGGAGGAATTGATGACTGGCCAAAGGTCAAAGCCATTGATTCCTTCAAGGCTCGAGAGTTAGTGGTCACATAGGACCTAGTTTACACACATAAATGGGGGTCTATGCCTCCTTTATTGGGAGGGAACCCTTCTACTTTTAGTCAAGAAAATGAAATCATTTTCACTTTTTAATTAGGTGTTCGTATCTGACCCAAATTCTGGTTCTTTGAAAGGACTGTTCTCTCCTCCGAGGTCAGCAGAGCCCTCTGCAGGATGAGCTGTGTGGCGGGGAGAGCTGGACTGGCCAGAGCAGCAGCGTCATCAGGGCCAGTCCCCTGCCCCCAGCCAGCCCACTGAGTAAATCCGTCAGCACCGTCGTGTGTATCCTCCCAATCTTACACAGCCATCCACTCAGCACCTTCTGGATATCGAAAACTGTTTAGGCAGACAGCGTCTCTCAAGATTTGAATTAGATGCTCTTACTGACAGATGGGGAAACTGAGGCATTGAGAAACTAATGCTTATACAGCCATCCAAGGGTCAGGAATCAGTCTGAACTCGTGCATGTCTAACGGTCTATAACAAGGTTCCTGAGGAGTCAGAGACTCCTGTTTCAGCACCTTAACAGAAAAGATATTAATATATTAAAAAATATGTAGTTTTTTCCCTCTCAATTCACTGATCCTCTTTATGTGTTGAGAGTAAGTGTAACATGCTACATAAGAGCATAAGATTCGGAGCCAGTCTAGAGTTCTAATTCTACCATTTGCTGGCTGTGTGACCTTGGTAAGTTAATTAACTTCTCTGTGTCTTACTTTCTATAAAAGGGGGCACTAAAAGCACCCACCTCGTATGTTTGCTGTAAAATCACTTATATATTGTAGATGTTTAAGACTGACCCTGGTGCTTATCGAGAGCTTAGAAGGCATTTTTTAGAAAAAAAAGAATGCCTAATATACCTGAAATTTCCTTGTAGGTTTTATGGAAAGTATCAAGCTTCAGATATCTATAGACAGATGATAGCTAGATAGATAGCTAGATAGCTAGCTAGATAGATAGATGACAGATAGATGATAGATGATAGATAGATATCCCAACCATTTAGCCTGTTTTTCCTGCAAAATGATCAACCTCTTAATTTTTTAACTTTCCCAATAGTTGAGTGGGGGATTGAGTAGGAGGTATTAGATCAGAAAACAACAGCTCAGGTTTTAGTCCTGTCTCTTGTTACTCATGGACTGTTCTACCTTCAGAAAATGATATTCCCACTCGAGGCTTCAGTTTCTCCAAATGTAGAACAAGAAAGCTGACCTAGATAATTTCTTCTAAGGCTGTGTCACCTTGTAGCACATGCTGACACACTGAAACTCAGCATCACAAACTGAGGCAGAAATCTTCACCCAGGAGACCCAAGAGTTCGTCCCCATCTGGAGCTTCCCAAAATGTGACTTGATGTAAGGTGGTCCATACATGCAGCTTCCAGTGAGAGTGGGGCACACAGTGGGGAGGGTGATCGATGTCAGTTCTCTGTCGATCCTGAAGATTACATCACAGAGAATGTCTCAGTTGCTGCTAATATCCTTTCACATCTATCACCTGCTCCTTCCCTAAATTTCAAAGTGAGAGCAGGCACAGGGGTTCAGTCATTTAGCAGGCCACAGCATTTGGCTAGAATTTATTAATATCATTTTCATTATATTTATTTTTACAGCTTTATTTTTATAGCTCCTCCCGTTCTACCGAGGGCATCTGATAGTGATTCTCTACTTGGATTGGATAAAAATTTGTTTTAATTGATTCAAAGATAAGTACAAGTAAATATAAGTACAAGTGAATGTCATAAAGTTGGCATTCAAATGACAGAAGTTGGGGCAGCCCTGTCTGAAGCAAGGATGCGGGATGCAGGTTCACTCCTGCGGTAGCAAAGTAAAAGACCCGTTACTGAAAACACAGGGGCCTCTTCACTGTGTGCGAGGAGTGGAGCAGGCTAGTTCCAGGCCTCTTCACTGCGTGCGAGGAGTGGAGCAGGCTAGTTCCAGGCCTCTTCACTGCGTGCGAGGAGTGGAGCAGGCTAGCTCCGTGTTTGCAGGCCTCCAACAAGTTGGCTTTATCGTGCGCCTGCTTTGCTTGTGGATGGGGCTAAGCACTTGCGCCTCAGGTGGGGGCTGTGTCATGCTCAGCCCGCCTTCTTGGCCTTTGTCTCTTGCTAGATGAGTTTAAATCGTTCATGAAGCGTCTCCCTAGCAACCACTTCCTGACCATTGGGAGCATCCATCAGCACTGGGGCAACGACTGGGACCTGCAGAACCGCTACAAGCTCCTGCAGAGCGCCACGGAGGCCCAGAGGCAGAAGATCCAGCGCACTGCCCGCAAGCTCTTCGGCCTCAGCGTCCGCTGCCGCCACAATCCCAACCACCAGCTGCCTAGAGAGAGGTAAGTGCTGGCCCACCTGCCACCTCCACAGGCTCAGACCTGGTGCGGGGGCACAGGTACTACGGAAGATGTATCTGGAGCTCGTGGCCTTGCATGGTCCTGACCCACAGTTTTCTTGATTGTCTCTGGCTTCTCCCCTACTGGCTCTGGCTGCACTGGATTTCTGTTTCCTGAAAATACCCTGAACTTTCAGCCTCTATAGTCTGTCTGATCCATCTGACAGGTGAAGGAAATTAGCAGTAGCCCTGACTGCTACGTGACATTTTCTGGTTGCTTAAATGTATTACCTAACTTGAAAATTACTTGGCAAAGCAGATTTTAGCATCCCCATCTTAACGGTGAAGAAACTGGGTTAACTGATGAATCAAACAATTTATTGACTGAGGGCCTTTGCTCAGGGGCTGGAGTAGAGTGAAGCAAAGGAGGCACCTACCATGAAGGAAGCACTCCCTCCCCCGGTCATGCGAGGACAGGGTCCTCACCTGGGAGGGAGCGCCTCCTCAAATGCCTACCTGCCTCGCTGGCCTCACCCTAGTCCCAGCCCTGCTCGCGATGTACCAGGTATTCTGAAGAATGATGGAGAGCACAGGGGTGAACAAGCCAGACAGGGCTCATGCCCTCATAGCACCTAGGGTTTATCAACTTTCTCAGGGACCCACAGAGAAAGAGCGAGAATTCAAATCCAAGTCTCTCAGACTCCACTCTCCCAGGGCATTCATGAGCTACATCTGGGGGTTTTCTGTATTTGTGTCTCCAGGGTTTCCATGAAGGCATCATGGAAGAGCAGGAAAGCAGGCTTGGGTCTGTCCACCCTGCGTCTGCCAGAGCGCTGATGCGTTCATCTGTTTCATGTTTGGGGATTCCACACTCAACTTTATTCAGTGAAAATAGATCCACTCTTAAAAAGACTGAGGCTAAGTCACCTTCACTTAACAGATTCTGTGTCAGCCACATATTTTATCCACAATTGCTACCCGCATTGTACAGATTAGAAAACTGAAGCTCAGAGAGGGCAAGGAATTGGTCCAAAACAGCAGTGTAAGTCAGTAGTTCTCAGTGGAGGTGGCTTTGTCTCCAGGGAACATTTAGAAAGGTCTGAAGACATTTCTGAGTGTCATAACACATGTGAGTGCTACTGCAGTCCCCACAACAAACAGTGATCTGGCCCCAAAAGTCAACGATGCTGATATAAGAACGACAGACAAGATACCCCGACTCTTTGACTCTAAGTACTGTGTTCTTAATCACCCTGCTCCACATGCACTCAAAATTTAAAAAGCGCCAAACTCTTTAAAAAAAATCCTCCTCTGTACCAACCACCCTCACCCAAGCACTCATTTTCCTCTCGATATTCTAGACTCAGATCAAATGCTGCCTCCTTCAGGAAGTCTTTGCTGATTACACCAGCCAATATGGAGGGCCCCTTATTTTAAGTTCCCATTAACCTAAAACCCACACATTAGTCAGCAGATTTTCTTCTATTTCCCATAATAAAACCTTCTCCTTTTGCGCTCGTCCATGCTCATCTCTGTTCTCCCCATTCCCCCCAACTTGGAGCCCCTTTCTTTTCATCTAGCTTGTGATCATTGTGAAACGAATGGAATTTCGGCCGGCAGTGGCTTACTTGTTGAAATGCTGCAGAACCAGGGACTAGGAAAGGGGCCCAGTCACAAATAGCTCCCTTGTCATCTGTGACAATTGCCCAAACTGCCACCATGAGTGAGGGTCTGAAGTGGATTCCATTTAGACCCACTGAGCATCAGTCAAGTGACCTGCATCAGGACTGGGGGAGATTCGGAAGTGAACGCGGTGACAGTGCCGTGAAAGATGTCTCTTAAAGGAGGAGTGAGGAGGAATCTGTTGGCAGTCGGGAAGAACTCCCCACATATATTAGCTTGCTAGGGCCGCCACAGCTAACTACCACTGACTGAGTGGTTTAAACAACAGAAATGCATTTTTTCCCAGTTCTGGTGCCTGGAAGTCTGAGACTGAGGTATTGGTTATTCCTGAGGCCTCTCTCCTTGGCTTGTAGTTGGACATCTTCTCCCTGTGTCTTCACAGGGCCTTTTCTTTCTGTGTATCTGTGTCCTAATCCTCCTATCTTATAAGGACACCAGTCCTATTGGGATAGGGCTCACCTCAATGACCTCATTTTAACTTAATTACCTCTTTAAAGACCTTATCTCCAAATAGAGTCACATTCGGAGATACTGTGGGTGACGACTTGACTGTATGGATTTTGGGGGGATATAATTGAGCCTAGACACCACAAGAGGTGGCTTTTGATCAGATCCCTAAGTGGAGAAATGGTGCATCCCCAGGCTGACCACACTGGCTGTGCACCTGGGCAAAAGAGTTCACACTTAACCATTACCAGACTTTAAACAAAAGCACCTGTCAGTGTTGCTGGTTGTCACTCCAGAGAATGAAGTGGAAAGTCCAGAAGCCCAAAGACACGGGGAAAACACATTGATTAAAGGTGAGCAGAGTGCCCAGGGCACAGAGTGTAGAGCACCATTGAGCACACTGGGTCTAGGGAAGGCTCAGGAGGGCTCCAGAGGAGAGAGGAGCTGGACAGGCCTTAGAAGGGAGGAAGGAGGGACAAAATCGGGTAACGGGAAGAACACGGAACAGAATCGGGGGTTGGATGAGACTGCACCCTAACCTTAGCAAGCTGTGGACCTTGAGCAGGTCGCCTCACTATTCTGAGTGCAAAACCTGTCCACATCTGTAACTTGCTCTTCCTCTGCAAGGCACAGACAGCTAGAAATACCCTGCCACCGCCGGGACCTGCAAAGAAAGAACTCGCAGTGTTGTCATCTCTCCTCCTGAGATAAGAAAACTTGACCTAATCATTACATCCCTCCTTCACTCACCTGGAGAGGGTGCCTGGAATTCCACTTTGGCATGTCACTCAATTATATTCATTTAGTATGTATTGGATACTGGGGTGGGCAGGGGACATAGAAATGCAGCTGTGCTGATTCGTCTGAAGCCT
The DNA here is from genome assembly GCF_937001465.1 of Orcinus orca. Classification (NCBI taxonomy): domain Eukaryota; kingdom Metazoa; phylum Chordata; class Mammalia; order Artiodactyla; family Delphinidae; genus Orcinus; species Orcinus orca. The sequence goes on along the minus strand of NC_064564.1, from coordinate 105,667,782 downwards.
TCCCAGGAGAACTGAACCTCCTTGCTGGCTGTGGGCTGCTTCCTGCCGTCTGCACCAGAGGCTTTAATGAGCGTCTCTCACACCAGCAGGCAGGGCACCTCCCTGCCACGAAGCAGTGTCAGACAGAGGTGCTAACACTGGGGACCTTGGGCCACCTGAGCTGAGCAAGCTGGAATTTGCAAATGAACTACTTGCTCTGCTGCGATTTGTCTGTGTCCTGGGCTCCATGGGGGCTGAGTCCACCAAGCAGATGCCATCACTTGTGTCAAGAAGGGTGGCATTGTTGGGCGGGGGTGGGAGAGGGAAAGAGCCCGGGTCTTTAGCAGCACACGGGACTGGCTCCAAATCCTGGCTCCGTTTACTAGCCACAGGGCTTTACGTACCTCATTTGCAACGTGGGATAATTACACTAGCCTTCAGATTAAGTATGAGGATTAAGATTTTAAAATTCAAGAAGCCTGACTCAGTTCATAGAGAGTTGTCACTGAGTGCGGGTTTCCCCCACTATCCGAAAATAGAGCTTTTCTGTGAAACCCTTCATAAGCTGAAATGCCATAAAGCAAAGAAGCAATTACCTTTCTTCATAAAAGCTAAAATCATTGGATTTCTTTAGGTTAGTGAAAACATGTCTCTTGTAAGGTCTTTTGTAAAAGCGAAGTGGCATAAAGCAGACTTTTGAAAAGCAGGGGACACCTGTATATGGATTCTAAAGATGAGGCACTGTTCTAAGCATCTCATGTGAATTAACTCACTTCCCCCTCACTGCAGCGTTACAGACTAGGTACTCTTACTGTCTTACTATTTCTACTCTACAGATAAGGGAACTGAGGCACAGACAGTTTAATAATGTACCCAAGGGCAATAAATATTATTTTATTGTTACTTCAAAGACGTGTTTACCTATAAAATCTAGTGAGAAGTCAAATATAGATAATTGGTTTGAAGGCATACTGGAACTTTAATATTGAGCTGGACGGCAAAAGGGGGGTTCTGCTTATCAGTTGTTGCCAAACAGTTCACCCAAGATTTCTGGGCTCAAAACGACACTTATTATCAACTCTCAGGATTCTGTAGACTGACTGGGCACAGCTGGGGCTCCCTCAGGTCGGCTGGGGCTGGGGTCACAGGGGGCCTTGACTGGACATCCAAGATGGCTCACTCCCAGGGCTGGCAGGATGCTGGCTCTACACGTACCCTCTCCAGGTGGCCTGGGCTTCTTGAAACACGACAGCCTCCTGAGACTAAGAGGAAACGGTAAGGCTTCTTACAGCTTAGCTTTGGAAGTCAGAGAGTATCACTTCCACCATATTCTATTGGCCAAAAGCCCAGCTCAGATTCAAGCAGGTGAATGCTGGGGGTTGTGGGTCACTGGGGGCAGAGGGAATCTTTTTGGAGTTTAAGCACCACAGGATAAATTGAGTATAATTGGAGGTAGAGGTGACTATCCTATATGTAGGGCAAATAAGATGAATGATAATCACAATCACAGAGCAATAACAAACACTTAACTGAGCAGCTATTATAATAGGCAATAGAGCTGGCTATGTGTAAAGATTCTGGAGTCAGACTGCCTGGGTTCAAATCCCAGATTTATTGCCTGCTCACCTTATAACCCTGGGGAAGTTACAACCGCCTTTGAGCCTCAATTTTCTCATCTATAAAATGAGGCTAATAACAGTGCCAATCTCATAAGGTTGTTCTGAGGATTAAATGCTTGAACCCACATAAGCTGTTTAGAACAGGGCCTGGTACATAGAAAACACTCAATACGTGTTAAGCTATTTTTCTTACTTTTACCAGGCACTGATTTTGCATACAAATTGCTTAGCCCACAGTAATATTCAGTGAGTCTGAGTGTTGATGATAATGATGACGTATATTTTTTCATCTAATCTTCACATTATCTCTATGAAGTGGATGCGATTGGATTTGTTTTATAGGTAAGGAAACTGACGAGGCAGAGATGGAATTAAATTAACTTGTCCAAGGTCACAGGGCAGTTAAGCAGCAGGATTGGAAGGGTCTTGCTGACTCCATGGGTGGGTGTGGTGGTCAGGAGCCCTGTGCAGGCTCTAGGAGGCGAGCAGAAGCAGGAGAGGCGGCTGCGCTGGGTTGGGGCACCTTGGCTTGAGTGTAGGATGATGTCACAGGCAGGGTGAGCCCCTCAAGGTCATGTGGGTGATGACAGACCAGGAGTAGAGTTTTATAGACCCTAGTGTAGTGTGCTGAGATTCAAGAAACGGCACCAGTTGTAGAACCCGGAATCAGCTCTGGAGCCCAGGCAGACACACCAGACACAGCCCCTGTAAGTACAGAGAAGAGGTCAGGTTCAGTGCAGGTCAACTTAGCAAGGAGTTCCTGAGAACTTACTCTGTGTGGGGCTCTGGAAGCATTAAGATAAATAAGACCCATCCCACCCCCAAGGGTCAGTGCTTGTTGGGATGATGGTAGCAGGATTAATTCCAGACCACACCTGCCAATGGGGAATGCAACACCCAACCAGATTGGGTTTCCATCACATATTAGGTAATTTGGGGGGTCCCAGGGATACTGTGGTGGATTTCTTTTAGCTTGTGCAGGAGCTGGCCCTAGAGTCAGACCATAGTACCTCAGTTAGACAGGTCGAGGAAAGGCGGGACCCACAGAGAAGTTTCCTGTGGATTGTTTCGCTACCAGGATGTCCTTATGTTTTGCAGTTAAAAAGGCGGAAAGACTGGGAAGTGGGCTTTGAGTTTGGTCACTATTACTAGACTTTCTGAACCTTGGTTTTCTCATCTGTGAAACAGGCAGCATAATTTCTTCTTCCTGCCTCAGAGGGTCTCTGTCTGGCTCACCTGAGATGGTATGTCTGCCAGCACTGTGTAAACTCTGAGTGCTCTGTGAAAGGGGGCTCTGCAAGCAGGGTGAACTTGGAATTAAATTCATCAGGAAGAGAATGGGGCTGAGTTTAGGTTCAAGGTAACACTCTAAGGCATTTCTCTTGCCCCGGGCACTGTCCTACACACTTTCACCTCATTTAATCATCATGACAACTCACCTGGCAGCATCAACTCATCCCATGTTATGAATGGGGAAGTTTAAGATCCAGAGATGTTAATTGACTCGCTGAAGATTATACATCAAATAAGAGGCAGGATTCAAACCCTGGCAGAGTCCTTTCCCTTAACATCTATGCTATTCTACCTGCCCCTGAGGCAGGATGATCCAAGATGTTCAGATTACCTGCCTAAACTACAAACTGCAATGTGATGGAAATCACCTCTCATTGCAAAGGAGGGAAGGAAGCAGGGAGGAAGGGAGGAAAGAAAAGAGGAAGGGAGAGAGGGAGAGAAAAAAGAAAAGAAGCACAAAATCAGCTTGAGCAGTGAACTCTGCTGGCTTCTGTGCAATTCCATAAATGTTTACTGACTACCTGGTCTCCCGTCCTATGCCAGACACTGTAAGACACTTAAAGATACAAGCGAAGGGGTCTTTGTCTTCAAAGCATCATTATCTAGCCTCAGGATGTGCTTTTGAGAAGGACACTTGTTTGAACCAGAGTTCAAGTCCCCCTGGCTGGGCCCTGTTGTGAGCCCGACTAAGTCCACACTGGATCTGTAGCATATATTTCAGAATGAGAATGCTGAGTGCAAAAAAGGAGCCTTGCGGGGCGGGTACAGGCTGAGCAGAGAACAGGTGCACCTCACCTTTAACCGGGGCAGCTCTTTAGCCGTTTTCTTTATGAGAATTCTGCGTTAAAACTCATTTGGGAAAATAAGGTGATTTTTAAATTTTTGCTAAAACAGTTTGAAAACAACTGGGCTCAGTTATCTCTGAGGTCCTTCCCAACTCCTAGGAGAAATATCACTCACAGAGAGTGACAGAGTAACTGTTCAACTCCAAAATATTGATACAAGAATGGAAATTGAATCTTTGAACCATATTGCTTTCTGATGATGCTAGTCAATTTTCATGAGTAGCCTACAGTTCAAACTCAGATCTTTTGCCCCAAATGACAGTAGCCTCTTAGCTAAGCCTCCCAAAATCTACTCAAATCACTTTCTAATCTATGTTCCAGGAGGCCGTCAGAATTATTACTTAAGAAGCAAATTTGATCTCGACAGCCTTTGGTGACTAATCCCTGCTCTTAGGAGAATGGGCACACTCTTAAGATGACCTACAGGTCTGTCGTGATCTGGCCTCTGCCTGCCTCTTACTCTGTGTTTCACACCTCTTCTTGGCTCGCTCAGCCAACTCACTAATCGTTCAATTCACTAGGTGTGCACACTCCTCCCACCCCATAGGCGTCACACAGGCTCTTCCCTGAAGCTTTCTTCCTTCTTCCTTATCTGCAATAGTATCTATGCATCTTTCAGATCTCAGCTCAAAAGCCTGTGCTCCTTGCATTGAAAGGCTGTATCAGGACTTGTTTAATATGTTTTCCTAGCGATCTGATTTCCCAAATGAAGCCCAAATCTCAGTTTACCACTGTACCTTTGTTTACCCAGTTATTAACACCTGTCTCTCCTGTGAGACCGTCAGCCCCATGTACGCATCTGGACCCATGTTTTTTATCACTTTAACAGTATAACTTCCTAGCATGGTAATTGGCACACATTTTTTAAAATGTGCTCAATGAATGGGCAAATAAATTATTTTCTACTTGGGGTCCCCAAAACATGTTGACACAATATTTTAAAATTGTATGCATTGCCATACAAATAATCTACAGATTTTTTGCATACTACATTGTATGTGGTTTAAATTGTCTTCTTCATTTACAAAGGAAGGAACTAAGGCCAAAGGGAGTTGTGACGTGTTCAAGGTCACTCTGGGAATGTGTGAACAGAGTGTGATTAAAATTCAGGCCCTCTGACTGTGACAGTCCAGGCAGTAAAATGGAAACTGCAAATTGAGATTGTCTTTAATTGACCTGCATCCAAATTCTGCAAGGATCTGTTGTTAAGTCCACTACTTTGGGAAATGCGCCCTAGTGAAAAAAAAAAAAGGACAAAAATAGACACTTCCAAGAGTTTACTAAATTCAGTGAGATGAAAAGAAATTCCTAGCACCAACTAGGTGCTTAAGGACAGTGTGATTTGATATTTTTCCCCACACCCTGTCCTGATTTTTGTAGAGGTTATAGTATTGTAAGACAAAGGAGATTCATGGAACTTTAACTTGAGGGCAGGCAGTATAACTATTGGCATTTTTCCAGTGACTCCTGGTCTTCGGTTTCTTTTTACTTCTCATGTTCACGTGGACTTGACCCAGCCCCCGGGCTTTAGCCAGGCACAATGTAATTATGCATTGTTCGGATGAAGGTCTCTTGGGGGCATCCACCTCAGGCTTCAATCGTGGGGCCATAGCTTCTGAGCCCAGGTCAGCTTTCTACAAACTTCCTGCTCCAGACAGCGTTTAATTGGTGTCTATGGAAAGAGTCCAGCTACCAGGATAATCGTTCTCTCTATTATGAGAACCTTCAGTATCCACACTGATTTTGATTCTTCTCTCTGAACCCTATGCTTACTTGCCTCTGGATTTAATCTCCACAGACTCCTGCTGGGGGGCAGAGGGGTGTGACTTCTTATCTTTTATTGAGCTGAAGTCAGTGTCAGTTTATTAGGCTGACAGTCCCTGCTCTCCCACTTATTAGATGTGTGACCTCAAAAAATCGCGAAACCTACCTGAGCCCTGTGTTTCCTCACCTGTATGATCAGGATAATAAGAAAAGCTACCCTATGGAGTTGATGTCTCAGTCAATTTGGATACTGTATGTGAAAACTCTTCATAACCTATAAAGAAATGCACGGATGCAATGTTAATATAATCAAGAGCACAGTTGTAGTAGATGCTAGATTTTTGATGAAGACACTGTTTCTGCTTCTAAGACACAGATCTTTCCATTGGAGAAAATAATTCATGAGCCCAACAAAATGTAATAACGTAGTAGAGAGGCAATGAAATTTCAGATACTTAAGGCTTTAGACTCTGGAATCTGACAGACCAAGGTGTAGACTGCCATTTACTAACAATGGAACGTTGGTACAGTATTAAGTTATCTGAACTTCATTTTTCCAATTGACATGGTGGAGATAAAAATGATACCCACCATCGGAAAAATCAATAAAAGAACATATATGCCACTTTTAGCACATAGTAAGAAGTCAAGCACAGGCTCCTTATCAGACAGATTTCGAAACCAATGATTTCTCAATTAATAGAAAAAGTTAAAATAAGGAACGCTAAAATGTATGCAATGCTGCACATATATAAACACAATTTATTTTAACTTAAAATATATAAATATATATTTCTTGGCCAGACTTTTGAAGTCGGGCCAAAATCTTTTTTGAGGGTGTTTGTATAATATATTCCATTTGATGTTTTCCTGGCTTTCTTGCATAAACCACACCGGTAATTATAGTATAGTATACTATAGTATAGTATAGTATAGTATATATACTATATATAGTATAGTATAGTATAGTAATTATAGTATAGTATTTCCAACTTTGGTTTATTCAGAGTGGAGCAGTAGTTTACAGACTCTTAAGAAGCAACACCTAAACGTCTGTAGGTTTTTATGAACCCTCCCAGTCTTCTCCAGGTACTTCTCCTTTATTTAAGTGGGTGGCAATTCTTTCATCAACTGGTCTTTATAGAATTTTCCCACAGAATTCAAATGAGTTCCCACAGAAAAAAGCTCGCATTTCATTGATTTATTTGATTTTTTTTTTTATTTCAAAAAGTTTAATTTTTTAATCGCTTTGGAAGAAAGGAGAGCGATAGTTAAATGGCATACTTAAAGCTAATTTGCTTACATCTTTAGTGTTTAAGCCAATACAATTTATAAGCTAATATTATTTCTCATCCTAGACATTTTTATGCTTTTGTGTAGCGTTTTACAATTATTGTCCAAACACAAAAATAGAGATCTAAACATACTTTTCATAAAGTAGAAGACACATTCCTAGAATACTTTGGTCTCAGGAACATAATAGCAAATACAACTGGCATAAGCAGGTTTGGGAACAAACAAAACGACTCTTGGTAAATGTGCTTGTTACTTGGAGGGACCAGAAGCACGTGGGCTTTGTAGGAGGGTAACCGACCCGCCATGACTATTCAGTGTGCCAAGAGCATCACACATCACTCTGATCAGATGGAAGGGAGAGTGTCAGTTGTGTGCCAAGTCACTACAGGCAGGTCAATTTCAGGAGCTTGTCCTGAGACAGCAGCTCTTATTCCTACTAACTCGCCATGATAATAATAGTTAATGTATAATGACTATTTATTATGTACCAGGCACAGCTTTAAATGCCTTACATAATTTACTCACTGAATCCTTACAACAACCCTGTAAAATAGATGCTGTTATGCTTCCCATTGTATAAACATGGAATTTGAATAGCAGTAAAGGTAAGAAAGGAGAGAAATGTATTCCTGTCGGGAAGACTCTAAGAATCCCCTTTTCTCTTTGCCTGGATTGTTCTATTCATCCTTTAAATTTCAGATCAAACCCCCATTTCTTAGTGATGCTTGTCCTGGCACACTGGACCAGGTTGCACTGTCAACAGTATGTCTTTACTGCATCCTGCGTGGAAGTTTTTTCTACCCCCTGGCACGTTTGCAATTGTGTGTTTAATCCTAGATTTCCCCTACTTGACGACAGATTCTGTGAGGGCAGGGACTCTGTTTTTCTTGTTCACCAGTGTATCCCCCCCACCCCCACCGCAGTAACAGGTAGAGTGCCTGGCATAGAAGGACACAGCATTTGCTGAACTGAAGTGAGGGACCATTTGAGACGGAAGTTGAGGGATGATGATGCTTTGAACTTGGGGTAGAGAGAATGTCCTGTGTTGACATGAGCTTTACCACAGATCTGTGGGTTAAGGCAGTGGTTCTCAAACTGGCGCGGGCATCACAGTCACCAGGAGGGCCTTTTGAACACAGATGGCTGGACCCCACCCCAAGGTTTCTGATTCCTTGTGTAGATCTGGGTTGGGTCCCAGGTCCCAGGTGATGCTGATATGGCTGGTCTGGGGACCGAGCTAACCTTGGATTAGAAGCCTCTCTTCACTGCCATAAATATGTCCTCATCTCACAGTATGTGCACTTGGTCAAAACCAGGCAAAAGTTAGTTCTCTTGAGGGAACTGATAGGATATTGGGAAGGGGTGAAGGGATGGGGGGAGGGGAGGAAGTGGTGTCTTTGATTGAATAAGTTTAGGAAATGTTGAATTAAAAAATAATTAAATAGAGAAGGGGTCATATGCATTTTTTTTAAAAACTTGTTTGGCCGTAGAACCATTCTTTTTGAATTCTTTTTAAGGGATTGGGTTCCTCAGCACACAGCCTTGGAGAAGAATGATTTACTCCAGGTTAAGAGGCAATGACCCAGGTTATTTGGTGTGCTACCACAGCTTGTGATTTCCTGACAATAGAGATCCTCATCCTTCAGCCAGACTTCTTCGAGTTGAGTTTCCAACACCTCTGCTTAAACAGATGCTAATGGCTCTGTATCCCAGCATGTAGAACTGCTGCTGAGAGGTGGCAAGACTGCTAACCAGCAGCGGCCAAAATAACAGCAGGAAGGTACTCAGTCTCTGGTATAATTAGGGAATAAATTTACCTCATTTGGCTTAGATATATTCCCAATTCTAAAAAGTAAACTATTACTAAGACAAATACCTTATGTATAAGACAGATACCTTACGTATAGATTATTTTATTTTGCAAAGGGCTGATTGTTATAATAACCTGGGGGTTGGGCGGAGCTAGAACAAGGATTAGACTCCCCATGTACAGGTGAGAAAACTAAGGCTTACAGAAATTAATGACTGGTCCAACATGATGAAATAATACCCCTTCTTCTGTCGCCATCCTATATAAGCATAGCCCTTTGTTCTTGTCAAAGAATATATACCTTAATATTTATACTGAATCTTCATTTATCCATGCATTCCTTCATCCAGCAGATATTTAGTGATCACCTACTAAGTGCCAGGCGTTATGCATGAGGTCTTGGTAGATGATGAATAAGACAGGGGTGCCTCCGTTTACAGAGATCTTGAGCTCTAGCAGGTAAAAGAAAACCGGCACAGGACTGGGCCTCTGCACCTGTGCTTTACCTTAGGAATCTGAAGCTCAGGAAGGTTAAATGGCCTAAAATTACAAAATCATAAAATGTCGTGGCTGTCAGGGAACCTAAAAGATCATCTAATCGATTCCTGTCATTTTATTAAAGAATAAAATAGAACAGAGTGTGTCTTGGCCAGAGTAACTATATTGGTTTTGTATTGTTCTGTAACACATTACCACACATTTAGAGGCTGAAAGCAGTATGCATTTATTATCGTTCAGTTTCCATGGGTCGGGAGGCTGGGCCTGGTATAGCTGGATCTTCTGCTGATGTCTCACAAGCAGAAATGAAGATGTCGAGAACCCACTTCAAAGCTCAGTCTGGTTGTTGGCAGAATTCACTTCTTTATGGTTATAGGACTGAGGTCACTTTTTCCTTGCTGGTCATTGGCCAGAGTTCACTCTTAGCTCCTAGAGGCTATTCTCCAGTCCTGGTACATGGACCATTCCATCTTCAAAGGAACAGAGGTGCAGCAAGTCTTTCTCAGGCTTTGGATCTCTCTGAATTCTCTTTCTGCCAACGGCCAGAGAAAACTCTCTGCTTTCAAAGGGACACCTCTAATTAAATTAGGTTCACCTAGATAATCTCAGGATCTTTACATCAACTGTGCCAAATAACAGGACACAGTCTTGGGAGTGATATCTCACCACATCCACAGGTCCTGGGGGTTAGAGCCTGGAATCTTGGGGAGGGAGGACATTTTTCAAGTTCTGCCTGGTACAGTTACATAGCTTGGTAGTAATGGAAGGAGGAAGAGAGATCCTGAGTTCTCTCTGGGGGCTCATGGTATATAACAGTTTAAATATCTATTGCTGTTTAACAAATTGACCCAAATTTAGGGCCTTAAAGCACCAATCATTATATTATGCTCATGATCTATGAGTCGGGAATTTGTGCCCGAATTGGCTGGGCAATTCTTCTGTCCACATGAGGTGACACGAAGTCACTCATTGCTATTTAAGTGGCAGCTGGGCCGAGCTGGAGGTTCTAAGAGAGCTTCACTCGCATATCTGGTTCCTTAGCAGAGGTGAGCAAAAGGCTGGGCTCAGCTGGGCAGCTCTCTCTCTTCAGGGTCTCTTCATGTGGTCTCTTCAGCAGGGTGGTCAGCCTGCTTGTAAGTGGCCTCAGAGCTCTAAGGGGGGAGTTTTCCAAGAGACAAGAAGTAGAGGCTGCTGCTGAGTCCATAAACTAAGTGAATCACTTCTGCCTTAACTGTATTGGTCAAAGGAGTGGTGGAATCTGCCCAGATTCAAGGGAGGGGAACAGAGATCTCCTGTCTATGGGAGGAGTGTCAAAGGATCCGTGGCCACCCGCCGTACATTGTGGGTTTGTCATTTGTTTATTTTTCCATTGTGATACATTTTAGTACACAGGTTCGTGCACTCTTCAGAGACCTTATGAAGAAATATCTTGTAATACAAGAGTGCCCTTTTGAACCTTTGTCAATCAGGACAAAGTTTGTTTTAGCGGATTTATCGTCTGGTTTATGCCCCTTGCAACATGCTTCGGCCTAGGTACATGTTTTGTTGTTGCTAGGTACATGTTTTAGGTACATGTTTTGTTGTTGTTCTTATGGTCTTGTTTTGTTTTCTTGGAAGCTGGTTAGAGGGAGAGGATATTCCATGATATAAGTTTTATTATTTGGTGGGGATGCCAGAAGTGGGAAGGAAGGGGTTTCTGCCCGTTGCAGAGTACTCCAATTATGGATTAATCTCAAGCATGCACTCTGGAATGCGGAAATAACCATCAGACCCACTGTGAGAAGAACCTGAACCAAAGTCCCATTGATCACCTGACCCCCCCCCCCATAAACACCTATGCTGATTATAGACCGCAGTGACATTTTGTGTCTCCTAGAAATACTATCAGTTCAAAGCCAGTGTCCAGTAATCCTTGAAAAGTATGAATATTTCCTTTCCCCCAATGCACAGTCACCCAGGTAAAAGGCTGTCGGTCCCCTTGGGAGAGGTTGGGGAAAGATGAACGGTCTACATTTGTGGCCGTGTGCAGGGTCCTTCCTTCCTCAAGGGAAGGATTCTGCCTCTGGCTTTCCAGGTACTATTTGTGTGACCTCAGGCAAGTCACATAAGCTCTGTTTCCCGTGGACTAAGCCTTGTCTAGGCATCATTCCACTCCGGAATTCTGAAAATCTGCCACGCTAAACACACAGACAGCTCCACCTACCAGAGTTAATTGCTACTTTGACAGTCCCTGACCTACTGATGTGTGTGTGTGTGTGTGCACGTGCGCGCACCCTGGGAGGAGGTGGCAAATTCGTGGCAAGGACCTATTCTGGGTGTGTACTAAATTGTCCTATTGAGGAAGAGGTACAAGCCAACAGATAACCCTGGGCTAGCTCGGGGTAGCCTGCTGTCAGTCACAGAATCCTAGAAGTACCCTCCCAACCATGGGGCAATGAAGCTTTTCACTAAGAATATCTTGTGCATTTCTTTTCTATTTACGGAGGTTAAGAAGGCAGTAAGGCCTAACCCCATGGCAACCCAAGGATGCACAATCAGGGTGAGGGGCAGGGAGCTGCGTGTCGGCAGCTGAGCTTCACCATGAGTGATGTGCAGGGTTTGTTCAGCTCAGCGCTACCAGGGATGCCTCCATGCCCATCCCTGTTTGTCATTGTACATCTGTAGCAAGTAGGGAATTGACTCCCTTGGTTGACGTAAGGCAAGAAAATAAGTATCTCCAGACCCTTTTTGTTGCTTTTAGATTTTCAGGGGTTTTTTTCCTTCCCTGGGGCTCAGAAGTGGCTTCTTGTTCAGAAAAGAATCTAGAGGCTTAGAGGATTGAGTCAGAAATAGAACTAATTTCTTACAATTTCTGTAGCTCTTTATCCTCTTTAGCACCATTTCCCTATGCTCCTGCCCACCTCCACCCTCCAAATCGACCAACAAACTCACATCCGGGAGAGTTGTAATCTTAGTGACGTGACAGCTCACTGGTGACCTTCAGGAAGTCACGTCACCTCTCTGAGCCCAGTTTTTCATATCCTTAAAAATCCTTGATACCCCTCAACCCAACCTATGACACAGAAAAGTCGTGAAGATCTAAATCAGAGAACCAAACAGAAGAGCTTTAGAAAGTTTAAAAGTGATATAAAAATGTAACATATTGCTGCCTTAATAGTGTTTCTCTGGTTGTTTTAAAGGACGTTTTTTGGGGTAAATGTTTTATGGAAGTGTTAGAGATATATAGCAGGTGAAAATATCGTTAAGTGTACAGCAAGATGAATTTTCACAGAATGAATTCCCACATGTAACCAGCGCTTAGATCAAAGAACAGGGCGTTATTAGCAGTGCAGGAATGCACTGTGTCCTCTTCTGATGCCATCAGCCTTCTCTCCCAGGGAATTATGCCTCTCATGGCTCCACACGCTGTAGCCGAGTTTCTCCTCTCTTTGTGCAGTGTGGACCCTTTGGTATCTGGCTTTTTTCACCTTTCATTCTTCTGTGAGACTCCGTCATATTGTTTTGTGTGGTTTTGGCACATTCATTCTCAAGAGTATTCCGCTGTGTTTCTAGACATCCATTGTACTGCGGTGGTCACTTGCACAGTCTTCAGGCTGGGGCTGTGGCAGAGTGCTGCTGTCTCCCACACGCCTTTGAGTGAACGTCTATGTGCATTTTTGTTGGGTGTCTACTAGGGAGGGGATCGCTCAGCTTTACAGATACTTCAGTAGTTAATTCCACTTTCCAAACTTGCTGAACGAATGATCTCTCTTGCAGGTAGCGTAGAAGAGTTTTGATTGTTCCACATCCTTGCCCATACTTAGTGTTTCTCATCCTTTTTATTTTTATTTCAGCCATCCTGCTGCAGAAGTATCCCATCGCAGTTTTAATTGGCGCGGTCATGATGACTAATGACGGGGAGTTTCATGTGCTTGTTAGCCTATTGAATATCCTCTTTTATGACATGCCCGTTCATATCATCGTTATCAGTTGCCTACTTTCCTGTTTGGTCCTTTTTTTTTTTTCTGGGACAAATCACATTTATTAGACAGTTTAGTGAGAACCTTCTGAAGAAAAATATAAATTGTGATAATTGCATCTACTCTGGTTTAAAGAGACCCAGGAAGGAGTGGCAAACTCAGGCAGCATGAAATGCCTTTGACTAGCCCAGCATCCAGCCAGTGTAGGAGTTATTTATGTACTATAAGTATAGTCTTTGGGTAAAGATATTGCAAATATATTTTCTAACTAACCCTTCTAACTAAGGGTTGTCTTTTCACTCTTTGAATGGTATCTTTTGATTCATGTGTTTTAATCCTAATATATCCCTATTAATCAACATGTTTTTTCCCTTTATGGCGAGCTGTGTTAAGAAATCTTTGACTACTCCAATGTCATAAGGATGCTCCTCTGTGTTTTCTTCTAAAAGGTGTTTTGTTGATGTTATTATTTTACTTTTCACATTTAGATCTGCAATCCATCTGTTAATGATTCTGGGGTATAGAAGAGATTAAGTATCAAAGAGAGTTTTGTTGTTGTTGCTGTTTTAATATCAATATTCAATGGACCCAACAATATTTATTGAATTCTTTCCCTGGATTTTTAAATCTATACTTATTTCAAAGGGACCATTTTCTTTGGGAGCTCAAGAGGAGCACAATAGTTTGTTTTCATGAGAGACAATGTGTACCTACCTATGTTAGAAGCTCTACATACATTATCTTATCTGATCTTCAAAACAGTCCTGCAAGTAATGTATTATTATTCCATTCTGTAGTTGAGGAAACTGAAGCTTAGAAAGGACAAGCAATTAGCTCAAGGTTAAGTAATGAGCGGAGCTCTGATTCAATACCCCATCTTTTCTGACTCCAAAGCCCACATCTAGCTCTTTCTTCAAGCATCATGGTGACAGCGTTCATTAGAACTGTGGAGGGTGAGTGACAGGGAGACTAGGACATTAAGCTATAATCAACTGGGCTGTTGTAGTACCTGAGAGGAATATAAAACACAGTTTTCCTTTGCCCTCAGTAATAATTATAGTTAATGGTCAATCACAGATAGCTTCCTTTCACTGCGAACCTCCCAGGAGCTTCACGTATCTGATTCTTGTTCTGAAGATAAAGTGTAAGGTAGGTGTTACCTTTCCCATTTGACAGATAAAGAAACTGAGGATCAAAGAGGTGAAGTGATTTATCCAAGGTCAAATATCCACAACAAAATAGTGGTAGAGCAGATCCAGCATTTCCTTAACTGACTCCCATGTCTGTTAACTGGCTCACCCCCGTCACTGCCCAGATCATTGATCTAGATGACCACCACTGTGCTTCAGGGTGAGGTCCGTTACACCTGGTTAGCCCCTTCTCACACTCTCACCTTTGGTCTGTATGTCATTCTCCTGCCTGACTTCCGCCCAGGAAGACTAGAACTCTCTGGCAGCTCTCCACCTGGGAGCTTCCTGCCGCTTTTAGCATTTCTGTCAGCCCTAAAGAAGCCTCTGGATCCTTCCTCCTTACCCTCAGCACATCCATGCCCCAAAGCAAAATGCTGAATTTGAACATGTAGCTGATGTTGCCTGTCACCTCCTTCCAGACACAGAGCTATGTAATTTGCAAAAATTGTTTCATAATCCTCCCCAGTTAAACTCCTGACAACCTAATTTTAAAGATTCCATCGGGTTTTCTCTTTGCTGCTCTTCCCCTCCCCCCTTCTACCCTCTGCCTCTGCCCTCCACCAATAAGACCTATTGCCTTCATTCCACAGTTCCAAACCAGAAAGCATCTTCATCGTGGCAAGGGACCACAAAATTCTTCTTTGGGTTTTTTCTTCCATCGCTATGAGCTGTTCCATGAGGCTCTTTGACATTATGTGAAGAACTATCAGAAGGAAGGAAAACAAACTATGAAGTCAATGATAGAAACTCAAGGAGGGGAATGATTAAAGCTAAATATGAATCTGGGGAAAATGATGAACACAGACTGGGTCTGATGGCCAGTTATAATTTACCCTAGCACATCCATAAATCGAGGCTTCTTTCAGTAGAGCCCCAAGCATTCTGACACCATTGATATAGTCATCTTGTATCAGCACTATTCCTGTAACACACACACAACAGAGTCATACACAGCACACCCCCTAAACAGTGCATCGTCAGAAACCTAAAAACAATTGTCTTCCCAGTCTAGCACTAGTCTCTGGTCTATAGAGTACACAATTTGTAGAGTCTTAGGAATTAATAGAAGAATGATTGATTCAGAACTCTGATTTCATTTTTTAAACTTTCCTCTCCCTTTTAAATAAACACTTCTGGTAGGCAAATGGGACTTATGGATTATAGTTTTCTATTTTAGCCTAAATCTGTTCCCCCCTTCTCCTTGGCACTCGATTCCTATGATCTTCCCTAAAATGCCACTGGCCTGGCACTGCATTCCTGTCTTGGGCAAAACCTCCAATTAAAATCAGCAGGAAGTTTGCTTGAATTAGGAATCCCAGCCTGGGCTTCCCACCAGGTGGTTCCGAAAGGGAGGCGTGCCCTGTTGAAAGCACTGATGGGAAGCCCTGGGTGGCATAGCCTCTGTCCTCCAAATGATGAGTGACTCCAGCTGTGTCACCAGGAGGCCTGTCAGGTCGCCAGAAAATCCTGGCTGAGGCAAAGACAGAGCCTGCAGGGGAGCAGCAGAGGTGTCCCCATGGCCCGGAGCCTAGCTTCTCCTCCAGCCTGGGTTTGAGAGTGTAGGAAAAGTACAGCGGGGAATGGAGGGAACACAGGGTTTGGATCTAGAAATCCTGAGCTCTGATCTACGTCCATGCTGTGTGACCATGGGAAAGTCACAGTCCCTCTCTGGTCTTTCATGCCCTCTCCTCCTCTCAAAGGAGTCCTATCTCATGGGGCTGATGTAAGGATAAAGGCTGACTGCCATGATATAGAAAGCACTCAAGAAACATTGATCCCCCACCTAAGCAACTAAATCTCAATGTTCAGGTCTCAACATGAGGGAGATGGGCTGGATATTTCCAAGGCTGCTTCTTGAAGGTTTTCTGCTTCTGTGGTCCAAGTAGCTTCATGTATAACCTCTGTGGGAGCCTACTTACCAGGCCCCAGGGTTTTCCAGCTTTAGGAATAAAAATGCAGCTTCCTGCCCTCCCCTCACCCCTGCTCCCCCCACCCTTCCCATCATAATGAACTGAAATCCCATCCAGCAGAAAGATGCTGATTTGGATGTATTGGAGTTCAGCTTTGGCTGCAAAGAGAAGATGCTTTGGATCCCCAGGGACAGAGAAAAGCATCTGAAATCGCGGTCCTCACTGCCACACACTGAATGCCTTGCAGTGGATCTGCGTCAGCCCTCTGTGAAAACTGCCCCCGCCCCATCTCTCTGGAGCTGGCCTATTAAGCCGCTCCTCCGTTGCCAGAGCTGAGGTGGGCTGTCACCAGCCAGCCTGGGAAATGGTATTTATAGATCGCGGTCCCTCTTACCCCTGGTCCCCAGCCTCTCCCTGAGCACTTGTCGGTGAGCTCCAATTATCTGTGAATGGAGGAGAGGGATCCTGGCAGGTCCAGGGGAAGCGAGGAATGTGATAATAGGGCCTTCACACATTCAAAGTTTCAGTATTTTTCCATTATTTCAATATATTTCTCTTCTTGTGGCCTGCTTCCTCCTCCTTGCTGGCTTTGTCGTTATAATTTTACGTTGTGGTACGTCGGAAAGTACACTGGTGCTGCAGTTAGAGAACGTGGTATTTGAATGTGGACTGACTCTGTGATGTCAGACAAGTTATCCCACTTGTCAAGGCCTCACTCTCTTCACCTGTGCTGTGGACGGTTCTCCATGCTGCTCTGGGAGCGCTCTGGCACAACGCCTGGTACACAGTGAGCGCTCGGTGGTTGTGAGCCATCGATTCCCTTGGCTGATTTAAGGTGCTGCATGCCTTCCAGCGTGGCAGGGTTTCTGAATATCAGCAGTTACTCCCCAGAGCACTGGCTGGAGATGGAGAAGGTGTAGGAGATTGCCCTGATTGAGGTGGACTCCTCATCAGAAGTTGCTTGTGCTAAGGACAAGCATGCAAAAAACTGGGACGAGCTTGTTTTTTCTGGTTTTGCTCTTCTCTTCAAAATGAAGGACTGAAATCTAAGGAACGTTCACTGACCTTGGGAATTGGGGCTCACCAATAACACTGCTCTCCGTCTGACCCCCACCCCCCTTT
Organism: Orcinus orca; assembly: GCF_937001465.1. Classification (NCBI taxonomy): domain Eukaryota; kingdom Metazoa; phylum Chordata; class Mammalia; order Artiodactyla; family Delphinidae; genus Orcinus; species Orcinus orca. The sequence goes on along the minus strand of NC_064564.1, from coordinate 105,650,497 downwards.
CAGAAAAGGATGGTTTGCCCTCCCGTGGCCCCGGGAGTTACGACGCATGAAGGCTTGCCTGAGTGTCTTCGTTTCCATCCTGCCCACACTAATTTCATCCCGTCACCGTTCCCCTCTCCAGCCCTCCTCGTCCACAGCCCCCGTCTGCTCACCTGGGTCGGGCTCCCTGTTTCCCCCTCCACCTCCATCACTGAGGCCGTTCCTTCTCTCCTCACGCTTCCCCAGTCCCCATCTCTCTCCTCCATTCTTTCTCCTCTCCCTGGGCCTTGCGCTCCCAGCCCCCCTCCCCGTGCCCCGCCTCTTAGTCCTCTCGCAGTATCATTAATGCCTTCTTTGATACAGCCCACAACCTCACGATTATTCTGGGGTCAGGAGATGCAGGTGCCAGGCAGTTCTCTGCTGCGCCTCAGAGGGCCTCTGTCCCCAGTCCCTCCTGCTCGACGGGGCTGGAATCCTAATTGGCCACTCGGCCCTTTGCTTGTGGCAGCCTCACCAGGAACTTGCATCTTCCTCTTTCCCTCACTGAGAATGCTGAGAGCTCAGCCACAATGAGGCATTGATTCAAGGAGTGGGGGGATGCGGTCCTGACAAAGGGTCCCAATGATGAGACACGAGAAAGGGGGCGCTCTACGGGGTTATAGAATGCCTTGCAGATGGGAACAGAGGAGCTCTAAATGGGGTACTGTCCTGTCACTTGGAGAGGGAGTGACGGGGCAAGTGTGGGCCATTTGAAAGAGGCATTTTGAAATGACGCTCTTGTCAGATGGAACCACACGCAATCAGAGACGTGTGGCGTGCCCCTGCAGCTCACAAAAATATCAGATGACTCATAGCCGATATTCAGTCAATGTTCTGGTTGGGGAGCCGGGAGCCGCACGGCTCATTATCATTCCAGCTTCGTCTCCTGAAGGCTGGGCCCGCTGCTGTTCTCCAGGCTGTAATGGGATTGGTCCCACGAAGCAGAGAGCGGGGAGGCCTGGAGCTGTGCGGGCGCAAGGTATTGAAAACTAATTCTGCAGTTCGGGAGAGAGAAGAGGAGTTTGTTTGTTTGTTTTTTAAGTGATAAATAAGAAAAATATTAATTTTTGTCTGTTCATTCATTCAGGAAACATTTATTTAGAGCCAGGCTCTGAGCTAGATGCTCAGGGAAGGAGGGGGTCCCCTCTCTCCAGCCTTAGAGCCTGGAGGGGAAACTGACCAAAAAACCAGGGGTTTCAATACAGTGTTTTGAATGTTATGAGGGAGGTTTCATTGCCAAAGCCAGGATCGTTCTGTGAAGTTAAAAGGCAGAGCTGTTTCAAAGAGCGCTCTAATTATTCCTCCGCTTTCTCTCAGCCGATAAGCACCTCCTTTAAAGCACAGCATCCTGGGAAGCCGTTTCAACAGTATCCATTTCCAAATGTCCCAAGTAACCACACGGTTTCCCTCCAACCCCAGAGGGATAGTGAAATCCCTGAGAGTGTCTCAATGCCTTCAAAGGAAGCGCTTATTCTCTGGGATGAGAGTACTTCTTATTACCTTTTTAATAATTGGTCTATGCCAGGCTCTGTGCTCAATGCTTTAAATACACCGTCTCATTCAATCGTCTCCCTCACTGCCTAAGACGGGCTTTATTATTCTCTTTTTAGATATGGATACTGAGGTTCAAACACACGAAGTATCTTGTTCCTGGTTACAGAACTGAGCCTCGAACTCAGTTCTGCTTGGGCCAGCGCACATGCCTTTCAATACCAGGCGGTACTGCCTACCTCATGGTTCTTGGGCTTGGTGATTGTGGCTTGGCAGTGGAAATGATAGAATAGGTAGATCGCTAGCACTTCCTGCCAGATGCAGTACAATGCAAAAGGGCTTCCATTTCCAGTTTTCAAAAATGCGGATCAGGAACCACTGCCGCCACGGTCATCATCATCGTCAACATCACCACAGCACGTGAGAGCCTTAAGAAAGGCTTCCTTGACTCTTGTTTGAAGAGCTACGAGCCAGGAGATTCCTCTACTCACTCATTGTATGATTTCACCTCTGAGCTTCTCTTGCCATGTCTAGAAAGTGGAGCTGAGAGTCCCTTGGCAGGAATAACAAGAACTAACTTTTATGGAGTCCCTAATACCTACCCAGTTAGGGACAAAGACTTCACAAAACAATTCATGCCATCCTCACCACAGCCCGGTGTGGGGGGAATTCCCTGGGCTCAGGAGTGGACGTGCCAGGATTTGAAGCGATCTCGGACTGACCTCAAGTCCCAAGCTATTTTGGGGATGTGGTTGTGAAGCTTAAGTGAGGAAATGGGAGTGAATGTAGCCTGTGCAGGGTAAAAAGTGCTAGACACATGTAAGGGATTATTTGTAGCGTGGAAGAGGGGACTTGCACAGAAATGAGGAAAGATGAGAGGCCACTAAGCTGACTGTCTTACATCTTTTTACCTATTCTTCTGTTGCTTCTTATCTGATCTAGTATGTACCTTCACTGGAATGTTTCAGAGGCTGGAATCTGCGGACAGGCTTGGGTTTGTTTATAAATGTGTTGAGGGGCTGTGGAGAGGGGGGCCTAGAGGTACATGTTGTGATGGAAATTTCATTGACCTGAGAGTTTGGAGCTCTGGAAAACATGGGGGAAATAACATCTTTCTTACCTGTTCTGAAAAGCCACTCGGAGGATCACATAAGACCATAAATATGGAAGCACTTCCTGATCTCCAGAGTAATATAAAATATAATTTGTTTTTGTTGAAGTTTTTGGATGTTATATAACCTCATGGGAGGAATCTGTGAAGAGGGTTGACACACCTGGCGCAGGTTAAAAGAATTAACCCCTAAATTCTTCTTATTGCCGCTGTTTTACAATCTGTTGTCATCCGGCAGGGGTTTTTGAGTTCATACGCTTTAATTTTCTGAATCAAACTTCTGCGGGACGAATGAGTAATACAATTATAGAGCTGCAAGGGCTTCAAAGAACATTCACTCCAACCCCTTCCCTTTACAGATGAGGACATTGAACATTAGAAGGGTAGAGTACAAGGTCGAGTAGCTGCTCTGTGGCATTACCAGGAACTGCAGTGTAGTTCTTGTAGTACTATCATAGGTGCCCTTCCTATGATAACTGTTCTACCCAGTCCTTTCATTCTTTGGGCAGCTCCACTTTGCATTAGCAGTTGGATAAGCATAACCCCACTTTGCATTACTAGCTGGACAACCACAAGCCCACCCATGATGGTTAACATTCTCCATCTCACCTCTACCCCTCAGGACAATTCAGCAGTGGCTTGCAAGGGTCCAGTCGCTTCTCTACTGCAATGAGAACGGGTTTTGGGGAACCTTCCTGGAGAGCCAGAGGAGCTGCGTGTGCCACGGCAGCACCACGCTGTGCCAGCGCCCCATCCCCTGCATCATCGGAGGGAACAACAGCTGTGCCATGTGCAGCCTGGCCAACATCTCGCTCTGCGGCTCCTGCAACAAGGGCTACAAGCTGTATCGAGGCCGCTGCGAACCACAGAACGTGGACTCGGAGCGGAGCGAGCAGTTCATCAGCTTCGAGACCGACCTGGACTTCCAGGACCTGGAGCTAAAGTACCTGTTGCAGAAGATGGACTCGCGCCTCTACGTCCACACCACCTTCATCAGCAACGAGATCCGTCTCGACACCTTCTTTGACCCCCGGTGGCGCAAGCGCATGTCCCTCACTCTCAAGAGCAACAAGAACCGCATGGACTTCATCCACATGGTGATCGGCATGTCCATGCGCATCTGCCAGATGCGCAACAGCAGCCTGGACCCCATGTTCTTCGTCTACATCAACCCCTTCAGCGGGAGCCACTCAGAGGGCTGGAACATGCCCTTCGGGGAGTTCGGCTACCCGCGCTGGGAGAAGATCCGTCTCCAGAACAGCCAGTGCTACAACTGGACCCTCCTGCTGGGCAATCGGTGGAAAACGTTTTTTGAGACGGTCCACATCTACCTACGTAGTCGGACTCGGCTACCTACCCTCCTACGGAATGAGACTGGCCAGGGCCCTGTGGACCTGTCCGATCCCTCCAAGAGGCAGTTCTACATCAAGATCTCGGATGTGCAGGTGTTCGGGTACAGCCTGAGGTTCAACGCCGACCTCCTCCGCAGCGCCGTGCAGCAGGTCAACCAGTCCTACACGCAGGGCGGCCAGTTCTACTCCTCTTCGTCTGTGATGCTCCTCTTGTTAGATATTCGGGACCGAATCAATCGCCTGGCCCCCCCTGTGGCCCCGGGGAAGCCCCAGCTGGACTTGTTCTCCTGTATGCTGAAACACCGCCTGAAACTGACCAACAGCGAGATCATCAGGGTGAACCACGCGCTGGACCTCTACAACACCGAGATCCTCAAACAGTCGGACCAGATGACAGCCAAGCTCTGTTAACCTGGACTCTTTGCCACGGACGTTCCCTTTTGTTGTACAAACAGAACAGAACCAAGCAAAGCAAAACAAACACAAATTTGTAAAATGTAATTAATATTCAAAGGAAAGGAGGAAAAATCTTCATTCGTTGGAAACGAAAACATTCTAGCAACTGTATAAAACCGTTGGGCATGTTTGTTATTTCTATACTCTGTCGTGAAGAAGGGTCTCAGCCTTGGGAGGGGCTTGGAGGGAGTTGCTTCTTAGGCCTCAGGTGCTGTATTGAGGGGGGAGATGAGAGAGAGCATATGCAATGAATTGTAAAGATCTCTGCTGTGCAGGTGCTAAGATTAAACACTAAAAAGAAAGATATATGTAATGTACAACCGACACTGCCATTTTTCCTTGTGGGAGGAAATGGACATAGATAAAGAAGATATTTCTTCGGTTATGATTTCTTTCCTCTCTATCCTTAATTCCTTGTGGTTCTTTTGATTCATTTGCACAGAAGGGTGGGGATGCAATGACAGTTCTGTCTCACCCAGATAGCTTCTTTCACGCTGAATAAACTGAAGCTAATCGAAGCTGGGCAATAGGTGGGATTGGGGGGGAGAGGCATTCACATAATCACAGGGTGTTCAAAACAGTAAGCAGCCTTGGATATCAGCTTAGTGACCTCCTTGATTCAGTTTGGGAAATAGCCTCAGAGAGAAATGGCATGCCCTTGGCTACACATGGTTACTGCCTGAACAGCGATTTGAGCCCTGCCTTCTGACTCCGTCTAAATCATGCTGGCCACTTGTGTGTTTACTCCAACTAAACTGCCAAGGGATGAGGGTTTCTCAGTCTCAGGTTGTTTTGATAGTTCTTTTTCTTTTAATCAAGAAACCCCTTTTACCTACCATCTCCAAAAAGAAATGATGTCAGATTTCCTAGAAATGCTTTGCGTATTAAACTTCAGTTTGACGAAAAATCAATAACCAAAATAAACTAGGGTAGGTTTTAATATTGCATTGGTCTGCCAGGCTGACTTCCCCAGGTGGGTATCTAAAACAGGTCCTTTAACTCAATACACACACAGACACACAGACACACAAATACACTAACACTGCCACTTCTTGGGCATCGCTGAAAACTGAGAAGCCTTGTCTGGGACTTGGGGTTTAAACTGAAAGGAGAGATGCAAGAAAGAAAACTCAAAGCACTTCTGTAGAGGATTTGGGCAAATACCATTTCTTACCAGTTCTCCAGGAACTCTGCATTTATCTTTTTGCTAGGGTGGTACTAGCTAGAGGTGCTTCGAATCTTCATTTCCAAATTGGCAGAGAAACAGGACCACACACTTCAGGGTTGGGAGAGAAAATAGGACTCTTCTGGTCTCGACGTCTGCCCAGTGCAAATCTCTTTACTGTCTTTGGGAGATACCCTTGTTTGCTAACTGGACCATTCCAGGAACAGGAAGCTCATTAGATCTATCTTCCACGTTCCTTGGATTCCCCTTTCACTGGGGGAGAGCGATAGTGCTCATTCCAGCTTGTGTTATAAAATAGATCTAATTATTAGATGGTTCTCTGTACCTTTACCAGCTTCTGTGTACCTTCCATTCACTGGTTCCAGTCCTAGAATGTGCATTTCTTCCTCATGTCAACGCTTTTGTAGATAAAATACAAAAACTATCTCAGGGGTCACCAGAGTCTGTAATAATATGACTCAAAGAGAATACCCGCCCCCTTATAGTTTATTTTAAGATGAAAGGAGAGGGCTTCAGTGCAGAAGAAGTAAAGAATTATCTAGCTTATTTCAGTGTGTGTGCGCAGGGGGGAGTGGAGGGGAAGATATATCCTGTTTTTTGCATAGTGAAATTCCAAATGTAATGTTCCAGTTTTTAGTATGAATTAGCATATATTTTGATACGAACTTTAACACTTAATGTGCACTTCACACGAACATAGTTGTTTGACCTCAGATTTTGAGAGGATTTGGTGTTCATTTAGGTTGGAAATTCTTCATGCCAGAGGTCACATAGCAGCTATTTATCAAGCACAAGATTTTGCAGAAAGTCAGTAAATTATTAAACATGTCTTCAACACCTAGTAGATGAATGAGGCATGCCAGAAAAATGAGATTTGGAAGGAAATGGTCCATGCTTTTGTGCCATTCACACATTAATGAAAGAGACATATGAACCAATTAAAAAGTAAACAGTAATTACAGTGCACTATGATGAGTGCTATTGTGGGGTCACACACAGGGAGGGAGGAGACGTGAAAAAGTTATGAATTCTGTTCATGCAGTTGGTACAGGCTTTATATGGACATGTTCATCCTGAGTGTTGAAAATGAATAAGACTTGGGCGAATAACAAGGAGCAGAAGGGCCAAAGGAACAGAGAATGCAAAAGCACAAAGGAATAAATATGTATGGGTACTTGAGGGTCAGTTAAAATAGTAAAAATAATAGTGTCAAAGGGTATCCTTTTAAATAATAATCCTTCCAAGGAAAGTGAGGATTTCAACTCTAATGAGAAGTTGAAATAACCATCCATAAGCCTTATAACCTAAAGAATGGATTCAGTTGTCTCTCTTCCTTTCTCTTTCATCTCTACCTTCCAAGAAGTTCCAAATACTCATAACGTAATAACCCCTTATATTTACACAGCCCTTTACAGGTAACAGGGCGATCTTCATATGCACTGTGCTACCTAATCCTCATCTGAATTCAGTTATAGCATTCAACCCGAGTTCTTCCCCAGACTTCACCAACTGTGTGTGTGTGTGTGTGTGTGTGTGTGTAAGAAAGGTTTCTTCCCATTACCCTAACAATAGTAATTACATCACTTTATATTACAAAGAGAATACAGCAATATCAAATGATTGGAAAGATCAGGGAAATATATAAATTTTCAAGGACACAGATTCAGAGATTCAAACATTGAAATATCTGTTCAAAGGTGAAGTGAAAATACTTTTCTATAAAAGGACACAAAGTTATGTGGATTTCCAAGTATCTCTTGCTTGGGTCCCGCTCTTTGAGCTAACAAGGTTCCCCTCCAGCTGGGAGGAAGAGAAGCCTGAAGCCCTCAAGTGAGATTTTAATTCAGTTAGTGTTTACCAGTTTGATGCAGCAACCAAGGACCTATGGTGTCTGATTAATAGGCTGATGCTAAGGTAAAAGAGTGAACAGAGTACCCATTTGGATAAGCCTGGCAGCAAAGCATGGCATTGCCATGGAAACCACAGAAGGCCATTAATTAGCTATCAGATAAGATCACTGGAAAATTCTGGACCCTGGCATATCTGCCCCCTTCAAAGAGGAGGACAAGAAGACTTCACACTAACAGCAAAGTCTCCCTTCATTGATTAAAATCATAGCTGCACAGGCACTACATGTCACAAAGTGGAAGAAAGATTAGGAAGTAAAATAAATTGACACAAAAGAGGGAAAGAGTCTTTGGGATTATCCGATTCCAAGGATATATTTTAAATGTAGAGTATCTTATTGGGTTGTCTATGTTGATACACTTATCTCAGTGACAAACATTTTCTCCTATTCTCTGCTTGTGGAAAGAAAGTGAGAAGAATAATATGTATCCACTAGATGGTGATAAATGATTGGGGGAAGCTATCAGAGAGTCAAAGCATGAGAAGCAATTAACCCCTAAAATAATAGATGGAGAATGTGTAACTTTGAAATTAATAGGGGGAAAGTTTTTTAATTAAAAAGAAGGCAGAAAAGGAGAAACAAAAGAATCATTAAAATAGCTGAATACATAAACAGACATAATAACAAAACTTGCCACACAAACAATCACAATAAATGTACTTGGACAAAACTTGCCAGTAAAGAGACAGAGGTGGTCAGACTACAAGTTATAACTTTTAAAAGTAATGGGAAAAGGGCTTCCCTGGTGGTGCAGTGGTTGAGAGTCCACCTGCCGATGCAGGGGTCGCGGGTTCGTGCCCCGGTCCAGGCGGATCCCGCATGCCGCGGAGCAGCTGGGCCCGTGAGCCATGGCCGCTGAGCCTGTGCGTCCGGAGCCTGTGCTCCTCAACGGGAGAGGCCACAACAGTGAGAGGCCCGCGTACCACAAAAAAAAAAAAAAAAAAAAAAAAGTAATGGGAAAAATGTTTGAAAATAAAAAGATGCGTAAAGGTATCCTAGACAAATATTAGCTAAAAGGAAGCTGATGTAGTACTGTTAATAGCAAAGTGGACTTTAAGGCAAAACACATTATTAGGATTAAAGATGGTCAATTCAGTAGGGAAAGTGGAGAGAAGAGTGGACACATAGAACCATAGACTCTTTAGGCTAAAGGGGTCATTAAGAATCTGTAAAACTTCAACTTTCAGAGATGAAGAGTTATATTCGAAGTTATTCTACAAGTTTTGAACACTGATCATGATTACAGTTGTCTTTTCACTACCTCCAAGTAAAAGACTGTCCAGTCCAACCTCCTAACCAAGAATCAGTTCCATGACATTTAAACTAATAAGCTAATAATGTACAGAAACTCATAGGCAAATATCCTCTCTCTCTCCTCTTTCTTTTCTGTGTCACCAAAATCTTCTATATAGGCGTTTTTCCAATTGAAGATCAATGCAAATCTTTGGTTAGTTAGAATGAGCTCAGGCTGAGCGGAGAGTACTCTCTTCCTAAGAACAGAGTAATACCAGTGGCTCCAGCTCTGCCAACCTGAGAACCTACAGACGGAAGAGGTTACCTGAATGAACTCTCCTTTCTCAATATCCCCGTGTTTCCAAATCATTATCAGGGCCTGAAGTTACAAGTGGAAGGTCCTCCCTCACTTTTCAGTATTGGATCTAATGGTAAGCGTTCAGCATCAAGGCATATGGTACATTCTCTGACTGGCTTGGAACCCCCTTTCCTCCCAGTAACTCACAGATCAAGACAGATGCAGGGAATGGGATGAGACAGTTTGGAACCAATGGGGAGGAAATCAACTCAAAAGTCATAGTTACTTTTGGGGGAACTGCGGATCCTTTTGAGAAATGTGAAGGCTCTGGACTCTTTCCCAATAAAAATGTGGTCAGAAGCTTTTATTTAAAACTTTTGTCAAAGCCATTTTCTTCTTGGCATAAATGGCTCCATGTAGAAGTTTTACAGAGGCTGTTTTATGGAGACTTCACATACACTTTTGAATAATATTTCACAGATCCCTTAATGATCTTTCTTGAACATTCTAGAATACTACAAACCTTCAGTAAGTGCCTCTGATCTCGCCTAGACCCTTTATTTTACGAAATTTAACACTTCGGCTTTCAAAGATGAGGAGTTGCACCCAAAGTTGTCCTAAAAGTCTTGAACACTGAGCGTGGGTTCAGTTCCCTTTACCCTATCTCAAGCATATTTTGGCCTAGAATCTCATATCAAGGTAATGTAGTTCAGATAGCTGAATCCTGCCCTTAGAGAAGGCAGTTTTAAACATACAGGTAGGGCTTCCCTGGTGGCACGGTGGTTGAGAGTCCGCCTGCCGATGCAGGGGACACGGGTTCGTGCCCCGGTCTGGGAAGATCCCACGTGCCGCGGAGCGGCTGGGCCCGTGAGCCATGGCCACTGGGCCTGCGCGTCCGGAGCCCGTGCTCCGCAACGGGAGAGGCCGCAACAGTGAGAAGCCCGCGTACCGCAAAAAAAAAAAAAAAAAAAACAAAAAAAACCCAGTAACATACAGGTAAACACCTTAATGGAAATGACAGTTATGGTCACGTTAATAAAACCCAAAGTATACAAAATCCCAAATGTATGAAGTAGATACATTCTGTATAAGCACTAACTAAAAGGAAGAGGTCTCTAAACCAGAAAGTAATGAGCTTGGTCACAGGATGAGCAGGCATGCATTGGTAAGTACTGCATCATCAGTGGAGAGAGAGTCTGGTTCACTGAGCCTGGTACAATAGTACATGAAGTTTGAAAGAGAGAGGGTTTGTCCTACTCAATTCAGTCTATTCCAACAATACCATAGATGGAGTGGCTCAGATAGCAAACATTTCTTACATTCTGGAGGCTGGGGATTCCAAGATCAATGCACCTGCACGTTTACTGTCTGGTGAGGATCCACTTCCTGGTCATAAAGGGCTGTGTCCCCACTGGGTCCTCACATGGCAGTAGGGGCAAGAGAGCTCTCTGGGGGTCTCTTTTATAGAGGCACAAATCCCACTAATGAGGGTTTCACCCTCATGACCTAATCACCTCCCTACCTCCTAATACCAGCACCTTGAGCGTTTAGGATTTCAATGTATCAATATTAGGACACAGATATTTACTCTATAACAGTGTGAAATCACTTTAAGTGAAAACCTCCATTAAATAGCTTGGAATAAACAAATGAGCTTCATGAGTCACAAGTTGACTTTCATTTGAGTATCTGACCTCCACTCCCAAACTTCCTTGCTTGGTAAGTGTCCACAACCAGAACTGCACTGGCTCCACCCCAGGGCCAATATTTCCCTAAGAATCCTAAGAATGAACAAGGAGCCTGTCCACAGTCAAGATTTCACAGTCTCCATAAAACTTCTACACGGAGCCATTTATGCCAAGAAGAAAACGGCTTTGACAAAAGTTTTAAATAAAAGCTTCCGAGCTGATTGATAAGGGAAAGAAGGGATTCCCAAGCTACTGGTATAAATTTTCCTATTGATGTCCCCAGGGATGGCTGTGCTCTCCCTGTCAAGTGATCCCTGCAAACCTTAACCAGGGACCCAAGATTGGTGTGACTGCCACAGGCTTGCATCAGTGAGGAAACTGTAATGTTCTTACAAATTAGAGGGTGATTACAAACCCTGCCAAGGGATCGTTAATTATATGGTGGTAATTGCATAATGTATAATTATAAATTAATAATAACATCACCTAGCATTTTGTTAGTGTGCAAAAGGATGCTGTGCTTAAAGCCTGGACCCAGGAGCTGGGTTTTCCTGAATTATTAGACACCTCGGATTAGAACTCAGATTAAAACTCAGATCCCCCAACTTCCAGGTGAGTGATTTAACCATTATAGTCAACATTATTCCTGACATGAGAAAATAACTAGCAGCATAGGGCTGTAGCTAAGAGTACAGCCTGGAGACAAGAGAAAGTAGAGCTCATCCACTTAACTACCTGTGCTGCTTGACTGAGATGTTTAACCTCTCTGTGCTTCAATTTCTTCTCCTGTGAAAATGAGGTTCTTAACAGGTTCTCTCTAACATGGTTGGTTATGAGAATTACATATGTTTGAGAGCCTAAAACTGTGGCTGGCATATAGGATGCCTATCTGTTAAACAGGTGACATAAATAAAAATATACTTTAGATAGACAGATACGCAAAATAATATTCTTCATAATACTAGCTAACATCAGTTGGGCTCATTTTACAAGCCAAACACTACAGTAACAATTTGATGCGAGTTACTCATTTAACTTCACTGCAACCCAATGAGGGGGGGTCGAATTATCAGTTCAGCTTACACATGAAGAAACTGAGTCTTAGAAAGATGAAATAACTTGTCTGTGGTCACACAGCTAGTGATGGAATTATGATTTGCCAGTCTCCAAAAATAGGTCTCTTACGTATGCTGCACGATTTCCCCAATTAGTGAAAATACGTGGCCTAACAAAGTTATTTATAAGCATAATCCAGACCTTAAGAGGCATCTGGCACCACTGTTTTATTACAGAACCATTCAATTCCTCTGTGAGCCAGAGCCAAGGGTACCCAGATAGCTTTAAATGTACTGACTCCTGGAGTCAGAGCTTCAGCAGGGACCCAGGAGGAACGGGCTGTCTAGGACAGATTTTCCATCCGGAGGAGCAGGACCTGGCACAGAGCCCAGATACATTTCATAGTCCTGCTCAGACACCTCAGGGAAGCCTGCTGGCTCCAGGTAGGTCCACCATCTCTTTGGGCAAAGTGCTATTGATTTGTGCATTGCTCTTCTCTGGGAAAGCAGTGCTGAGGGAGTGAAATATGCAGGTGGTGAGCAGGAGATGAACGCCATAGTCTGTTCTCCATGCCTAGCATACAAAGAGGAGGCCTTTGATCTCCAGCTGGGCCTATTCCTACATTTCAACATGGGCTGGAACCAGTCTGATCCAAGGCTCCTGAAATCTATCCCTGGCCCATCCCCCCCCAGAGCTGGATGGGATCTTTGGGATAATTGGGGAGGATGGAGAATGACTTCTGTAGACAGTGGGTGGGGGTGTGTAAAGATATCTTCCTTGTTCCTCATTCAGCTTCCTGCTGTCACCCCACTTTCTCAAGCTATTTGTATCTCGCCTATCCTAGAAGTCCCAGAATTGTTGTTCTTGACCATAACATGCAAACCAATTTTTCTTTCTCTTACAGTGACACAAAGACAGAAAGACAGAATGAATAAACTATGTTGTGATTAAAGAATTTTAGATGTTGGGCTTCCCTGGTGGCGCAGTGGTTGAGAGTCCGCCTGCCGATGCAGGGGACACGGGTTCGTGCCCCGGTCCGGGAAGATCCCACGTGCCGCAGAGCGGCTGGGCCCGTGAGCCATGGCCGCTGAGCCTGCGCGTCCGGAGCCTGTGTTCCGCAAAGGGAGAGGCCGCAACAGTGAGAGGCCCACGTACCGCAAAAAAAAAAAAAAAAAAAAAAGAATTTTAGATGTTTACCAAAAAATTACTTCTACATGTGCTTTTTCAAGCAATGTCTATGGAAAGGGGAATATAAATGCCTATTTCACCTTCTAACCTTGTAAGGTCAATCAGGTCTTAGGAAATGGGATTCAGCATACATTTACAGAAGAGGGAAAGAAGGCATGTAATGTTTACTGCTCCTCTATGATGCCCTGGGTACTTAGCATGTATCTAATCCAATCCTCATAAATGCCGAGGAGAGAGTTATTATCGACATCATGCAGGTGAGGAATTTAGGCACCAAAAAGGTTGGTAACTTAAGTGCAGTTTCACCATTTACTTTTTTAGCACAAAATTAAACGGTGAGATGGAGTGGTTAGCAGTATGGGATCTGGGGCCTGAAGAGGTTCAATTCTTATAAACTCTGTGGCCTTGGAAAGTTACTTAGCCTCTGTGGAGTTTCTTCATCTGTCGCTTGGGGAGAATAAAAACTCCCAGTTGATCCGTTGCCATGAGGATGCTTCTCTTGGCAGATTTCCACCCTTTACATTACACCCATTACACCCTTTCCAGATTTACACCCTCTAGTGCAGGTAAGGGCCTGCCTAGAACTCCCTTGGTACATGGGAAGCACTCAGTAAAAGTTAGCTTTCATAATTCCTTTGGGCAAGGCATGCATCAAGACTGGAGCTTGAAGTCATGACCCCATTATGCCCTTTGGCTTCCCCTGTTGAGTATGTGGCGCCCTGGCTATCAGCTATAGCACAGAAACTAAGCGCAAGAGGTAGACAAATTCCCAGCTTCCAACAGTTCACACGGGGGAGGGCAGAATGGAAGAAGACATCATTTTTCAATGATAAAAATGGAATCGGGGAAAAAGAGAATGAAAGACTGAGTTTGTAAGAGAAGTAATGAAGAAGAGTGGTGACTGTTCCCAGAGTCCTCTCTGACAAAGCTTGGTACAGCCTCACCCCATTTCCAAGCAAGCAGGGATGTTGCTTAGCAACCCAGCCAGGAACAGCAGAGAGAGCTCTGTGCTGGTACATTAAGGGCTGCTACTGCCGTCCTGAAAAGGACCAAACTTTCTTTTTTTTTTTTTTTTGCGGTACGCGGGCCTCTCACTGTTGTGGCCTCCCCCGCTGCGGAGCACAGGCTCCAAACGCGCAGGCTCAGCGGCCATGGCTCACGGGCCCAGCCGCTCCGCGGCATGTGGGATCTTCCCAGACCGGGGCACGAACCCGCGTCCCCTGCATCGGCAGGCGGACTCTCAACCACTGCGCCACCAGGGAAGCCGAGGACCAAACTTTTGCTTAAAATCCCGCCTACAGCACAAGGGACACGTGCGAATTGGAAGCACCCGGGAGGAGAGTTTTCTGGGAGGTTCGGTTGAACAGAAGGCTGGCAAAGGGGAAAAGAGTCTAAATTAGTGGAAAAAATACAGAGCGAATATTTTTAAAAATTTCTTTCAAATACTGCAGAAACAATGTGCTAAGAAAGATTTGCCGAGCCAAGGACTTGGTGAGTCCGCTTCACTGCATGTTGATGTGGCTACTGTGGCCAGCAGGACATGCGAGGTTCCCGGCTCATGTGGGCCACCTCTCCCTACAGCTGCAGCCACTTATTACCACCTACAAGTTCAGTCTCGAAGTCAGATCTGGAGAGAATACTGTTCTTAGTCAATCGAGATTGAAGGTGTCAGAGTTCAACTCTATATTCATTCATTCAACAAATATTTCCTGAAGTTTGCAGTTCAGAGTGAAAGATAGACATTCATTTTGAAGTGTGATACGTGTTAAGGAGTGGGAAGTATAAGATGCTGTGGGAGTCTACAACATGAACCCCTAGCCTAGATCGGACAGGGAAGGGGGGGAAAGTCGTGGAAAGCACCAGAAGATCTGATGTTTAATGAGAGTCTTGAATGGTAAGTAAGAGTTGAACAAAAAGGAAGGGAAATTTGTTCCATGTGGAGTGGCAGTACATGCAATGATCCAGTTCAGCTGGAGATGAGAGAAAAGGGGAGAGGGAGGGAAAGAAGAGAGAGCAGAGAGGAATGATTGGGGATGGGGGTGCGAAGGAGTAGCAGAAGGTAAAAGTATTATACAGTCATGTGATGAAGGGTCTTGCAACCCCTAGGAGGATTCTGGACCTTATCCTAAGAGCAACTAGCAGCCCTTGCAGAATTTCAAGCATGACATGGGATCAAGTGCACTAGCAGCCCGTCAGCCCTCCGGCTATCCCACTTTATGCTTGTAACCCAGTACCTGGGCCCCTGGTCTAGTCTCTTGAACTCCTGGTTTGATCCTCTGCATAGTTTCCCCCGTCCCTGAAGAAAGGAGAGGCTGCATTCTCTGGGGGTGGGGAGGTGGGGAGGCAGGGGATACATCACCACCCCTTCCTTAATGCACAGAGTCTTGCTCTTGAACCTGAATTCATGTATCATCTGTTTCCCTGCCCCCCCCCCTTTTGATTTGCCTGTCTTGACTCTCAGCCACAGGGCTTGCCCTCCTGCCACTCCTCATGTCATTATGGCCGACCTGATGCTGTTTGGTTGGACTCTCTATCACTCACTTTTGTTTTCTTCATCCCACTGCTACCAGGTAAAGTTCAACTAAATAGTCATCATCCCATAGCCTGCAGCAGCTGTGTCTGAACCAACTACTTGCCCAGGAACTGATCCACTCCGAGAACTTGTCTCATATAAAGTTCTGGTCAGCCTTAGTGATGATGCAAGAAATTCATCTGACCCACCTGCCTCTTTAGAATAGCGCTTAAGGGCACAAACTCTGGAGTCAACTTCCCTTGAGAGTGAACCCTGGTCCAGGCCAAGACTTAGCGGTGTGGCAAGTTAGTTCATCTCTCTCAGGCTGGTTTCATCATCCGTACATGAAGATATTAACACCCACCTATGGGGCTGCTATGAGGATTAAAAAAGACTATGGAGATAAAATACCCAAAATAGCACCTTGCACATAGTAGGAGCAAAATAAATATGTATTCCTCTCTATCCTTCCTCGGAAAGTGCATTATCTGCTGACATTTCTGTTTTTGATCCTTACAATGATTCTTAAGATTGGAGGATTAAAGGAGCTTATGTGTATAAAGCACCAGGTATATAGCAAACACAAGATAAGTATAAGCTATTATTATTAATTATTATCATTAATGAAGCAGAATGTCCTGATTAAGAGATTAACTGTGTCTTGTTTTCTTGAATATGGGACCATCCGAAAGAACAGAAGTCACCATCCATCTGTCCTTTTGAGAATTCACACGTACCACCCACAAAATGCAGCTTTTGTCCTTCAAGACAGTTCTGAACCCTTGGGAAAGGCCAGCAGCTCCTTTGGTTTCAGAGACGATCCTGCAGAAGACGCCTTCTGGGGAGGTCAGTAGACCGGTTGCTTTGCACAGCTGCGTGGGGACCACTCTCATCGTAGTCTAAGAATGGCATCTTGTGGAGCAGTTGATAGTGTTGATGGCTGTTACATGCTGAATTATGTCCCCCCAAATTCATATGTTGACGATCTAAACCTCAGCACCTCAGGATGTGAATGTATTTGGAAATAAAGAGGTGATTCAGTTAAAATGAGGTTGTTAGGGTGGGCCTCATCCAATCTGACTGGTGTCTCTATAAAAAGGAAACATCTGGGCGCACAAAAAGGCACCAGTGATGTGTGCATGCAAAGAAAGACCTTGTGAGAACACAGGGAGAAGTGGCCTTCCGTACGTCAAGGAGAGAGGCCTCAGAAGAAACCACATCTGCCGACCCCTTGATCTTGGATTTCTAGCCTCCAGAACTGTGAGAAAATAAATGTCTGTGGTTTAAGCTACCTGGTCTGTGATATTTAGTTCTGGTGGCCTGAGCAGACTAATACGGTGGTCCATCAAAGAATTAGGCTGTAGTCACTGTGGAGTAGGTGGAGAGAGACAGGTACTTGAATCAGAAGACAGAACAGGTTCTTTGGGAGATGGCGTGGTAGCTTGGACTTTCTGAGAATGAGACTATACCTTTCTTCCCCATGGGGAGGAGGACCTTTAATGCAACCGCTGGCCTGAATGCCTTGGAGAATGGACACCTGGTGTGTGGCCTTGAGAGAAGTATCCAGGTTGCCTTGTGAAGACCCCGAGGCATGAGACTGTACCATGAGTGACCCCAGCATGCTCTCTGTAGAAGCAGCGTGCAGGATTCCTGCACACATCTCCAGGTCATAGCTGCGAGCTAGTGGTCAGTAGAGATCAAGGACCAGGCCTCTGCCTCATTTTCTTTCCGGCCATACGTGTGCAGGATTAAAGCAGCATCCAAGAGAGGGCTGGAGGGAATTTCAGGAATGAGTGTGATGGTCATTCTGCTAATCGGGTAGATGATAACTCAGAAACATATAATTTATAAAGAAAAATAACAGGTAACATTTCTCACATCTGTACGTAATGAAATAAACTAATATCCATTAGATATAAGTTGGCAGAACAGCTATGAAGACACTGTATTTATCTTGGTCTCTGTTGTATCCCTAGTCCTAGTACAGCACCTGGCATCAGGTATGTGCTCAGTACTTGTGGACTACCCATGTGCTGTTTTCTTTATTTCAGACATGCACAGACAGAGGCCCAGAGAGGTTAAAGAGGCCTAGGCAAGGTCACACAGTCATTAGCAGACACAAGGTGTCTTAGTCGGTTTGGGCTTCTATAACAGCATATCTTAAACTGGGCAGCTTAAATAGCAAACATTTATTTCTTACAGTTCTGGAGGCTGAGAAGTCCAAGATCAAGGTGCCAGAGACTCAGTGCCTGGTGGGAACTTGCTCTTGGTTTGCAGATGGCTGTCTTCTTGTTGGGTCTTTTCACACGAAGGAGAGTGAGAGCTCCAGACTTCGCTTTCTATAAGGACACTAATCCCACCTGGGGGCTCCATCTCATGACCTTATCTAAACTTGATTACCTCCCAAAAGCCTCGGCTCTCAATACCATCACACTGGAGTTTCACGTAGGGTTTCAAGATGTGTATTGAGGTCAGAGGGGTTGGGTGGGGGTGGAGATGTAAACATTTAGTCCATAATCCAGGGCAGGAATGAAAACATTTGACTTTCACTCCCGTGTTCTGCTCAAAGACTACGTAGATATTTAACATCCTTCTTCCAGAGCATCTGGTTCAGGATCCTCCCTGGGACAGGCCGATGGATGGGCAGAATGATCCAGTATGACGAATCCTCTTTCCCTCTGTCCTCTCGCGAGGGGAATTTGACATCTTCTGTGATCCTCAAGCTGGCAACATCGGTCTGGATGTTTGTTAATGACACTGACCTAAATCTGTCACGTTGCAAGGAACCCTTCACGGCAGCTGGGATTTGCTGCCATATAACGGCTTTATTGTACATGGAACTCTCTAATAAGCTGATTAAAAAATAAATATTTTTTGAAGTCGTAATATGTACTTTTCAGACATCTGATAAGAAGCAACGTAAATAGAAACATCACGCTGGGTGTAGAAAGTGGAAATCCTGCTGTATTAGAAGATGCTCATGCTTTGATCGTGGCACGTTTCTCATGGCTGCCAGAGCAAAGGTCTGGAGTGATGATCTTCTCACTTAAACCTTTCCTTGCTTTGTTTTTATGCCAGTTCAGCATATGAGGGATAAAGTTATGGGTAAGCAGTGGGTCTCCCTAGGATGGCTTGACTTCTGACTGTGCCTCAATGAAGCAGGACCATTTTATTACTTATGTGCCTGGCATCGAGCTGTTCAAATCTCTAATTCTCCAAAAGACTCTGAAAGAAAGATAGGCATAGCCCTCCTCATTTGACAGAGGAGGAAATTGAGTCTCAGAAAATGTCTTTGGCTTTGGGACTTTGGAAGAGCTGGATTCACATCACCTCTCATAGCCAAGCTCGTGTTATTGAAATCATTCATTCCTTCTTTCGTCTAGCAAACCTTGAGCACCTGCTGTCGTACTTGGTACTGTACTTAGCTGCCTCAAAAGGAAAAGGTGGACCCTCCCCAATCAGAAAGCTTTCACAGCATTCTTTAGTGTAGCGATCTTCTAGTTGAAATATAGACCTCATTCTTATCAGTACGTTTCCTTTACACTAAGAAACCTAATGTTATAGATGAATATAGTACCTTATGATTGACCTTTATGCAAGAAAGGCTTAACTTAGCTACTTGGGTTGCTCAAACCTTGCAAATTTCTAAGACTTGTCTTCAGGACCGGCTCTTGGCCAACTGCTGAGAGATGAGCTCTAAGTCCTTGGAATATTCTGCCTGAGAAGAGTGTTTTTATATGCCTGGGGCCTTGGGCCATGCTGCCAGTTTGAGCAGACAGATCGTGCTAACAAATGTGATGTAGGGCTTTTCTCTGTTTTTGCTCTGCGGACCCGGAGTCAGAGTACCTGAGGTCAGTCACGTGGACGCTGCATTATGCCTACATAACTGGTCCCAGGAAAATCCTGGG
Organism: Orcinus orca; assembly: GCF_937001465.1. NCBI lineage: Eukaryota > Metazoa > Chordata > Mammalia > Artiodactyla > Delphinidae > Orcinus > Orcinus orca. The sequence goes on along the minus strand of NC_064564.1, from coordinate 105,631,091 downwards.
TACCAGCGCTTAGGTGAGCTTCCCTGGGTGGCAACAGTTCACCTCTACTGTCACACATCATTGCTGGGAGAATTAAGTGTCCCTGCAGCTCCATAGGAAGCAGATACCTGGAAGCTTGCATTTGATTCTCTTGGACTTCATTCTACGCGCATTTACCTTCGCTGATTTTAATCTGCATCCTTTTGCTGTAATAAACTATAACGTGAGTGTAACAGCTTCTGAGTCCTGTGAGTTCTTCTAGTGAATCATTGAGGCTTGGGGTCATCTTGGGCAACCCTGAAACAACCATCCACTTTTCTACTGATCATCTTTTTTATTCCTTATCACACCTGGGAGACCCCCTGCACTGGCATATCCATTGTGTGCATGAGAAATCTCAGATTCCCTGAGGTCAAGTGCCTTCCTGGATAATGTTTCGAGGACCCTAGGTCACCTGCATTCTAAACCAGTGGAGAGTGAGAGTGGTCAGGGCGTTAAAAATCTAAATATCACCTGTCACACTGATAAAGGAGAGATTGGAGAATGTGGTTTAGGTGTGCATGACGATATAAACCCCCAAATTACAGATATGCCCATGCAATCATAGACGGCACTAGACAACTACAGGTCTCTCCCCTTGAAGATAAAACTTCCCTCCTGGCATATCAGTGTTGGGGAGAAAAAAGCTTTCCTTTGCCCTTCTAGGTTCTTCCTACTGGTCTAAGAATTAAATCAACATGGGACAGGTTCATGAGAGAAAAACAGATTTAATCATGTACGTCCAAGGACCCCATAAGAATACGAAACCATAAATAACCAGGTAATTGAGGCTTATATGCCATCCTGAGCTAGGGAGAATGAGATAGGGGTCTGGGGCTTCAAAAGAGAGACAGACAGTTCACAGGGTGAGGGGAAGAACAACCGTTTAGAAAACAGATGTTTGTCCTGCCATTCAGAGAAATCTTTCTGATATGAAAAGAAGTTATCTTTGGTAATAGCTCTCTTTCTTGTACAGGCTCCCTATCTAAATTCTTTTTTTTTTTTTTGCGGTACGCGGGCCTCTCACTGTTGTGGCCTCTCCCGTTGCGGAGCACAGGCTCCGGACGCGCAGGCTCAGCGGCCATGGTTCACGGGCCCAGCCGCTCCGCGGCATGTGGGATCTTCCTGGACCGGGGCACGAACCCATGTCCCCTGAATCGGCAGGCGGACTCTCAACCACTGCGCCACCAGGGAAGCCCTCTAAATTCTTTTAGGCAGTTAAGGGGGAGGTGAAAAGAAAAACTTCCTGAGTCATCTGTTTCTCAAAAATAACCAGCTGCAAACAATCCTCATGCCAAGGACATATTTTGGGGTGGCAAATTTTGCTCCCCTACATCGGGGAGGAGACCAGTGCACTACTTTGCAAGTAGGCAGATCCTAGAGAAGAAAGGTCACTCACTCTTCCAAACACAACTGCTGGAGCCCTCACTCTACTTCCAGGTGAGGAGTGAGGCGGTGGCCTGTGGTCTGCAGCATGCTTCTAGTTAATGAATGTCTGTCTGTCTGTCTGTCTAGAATCAGAGTCAGGGAAAGAAAGTGTCCTGCAGGTTGCAGGAAGTAAATGATGCTACCAGAGCTGGAATTCCCAGTGGTCTTGGAGCGCAGGACACATCCCCCTGACACCATCTTACATTGACTTCACTGCAAACACTGTGCTTTTGATTGTTGAATTCCAGCTCTCAGGGTCTCAGTGGTGTAAGGTACTGCAGATGTTTAAAATGCAAAACGCCCTGAGTAACCTTGTTGGACTTAGTTAACAGCACCTATTTGAGGAAAGCAACTCCCCTCCCTTCAGACCCAGGACTATTTCCCAAAGCCCGATGCTTAAGATAAGCATAAGCTCAAACTGCTCCGTGTCACAACAGAACGCAGCCAGATATTCAGGCCTGGCTACATCAAACACTTCCGAAACCTGTTTCATCTCTCTCCCCTTTTATGGATCAAAAAAAGCTGTTCTGAGACATACGGGTCTGTGTCTCAGTTTTATTCCTTCATTTGTTCATTAAATGAACATTCATTAAGCCTTAGCTATGTGTCAGATGCTATCATCTTTACTGGGGATACAACAACTAAGTACTTGCTTCAAAGGGTTAAGTCTCAGTTTAGGAAGTGGGGCATGTTCAAAAGTAATGCAGATATGGATCCGAGAGAAGCATGTTCAGGATAAAGTCAGGTAGAAATGAGGGTGTGGTCTGTTTCTGGGTCAATCATCCTTATTGGCATGCAAAAACATCTACTCCTGTTCTGCCTTCCCATCCAGTCCCCTTTTTCTCCCTAACCTTCATTTGCTTCTTTTTTGCTCTTCTCCCCAACTATTCCTAACATCCTCTCATGATTTGGCCACTATGGTCAGTATCTAGATCCCTCACCAACCATGATGCCTTGAACCAGATGCTCCACTAAAGACCAGTCTGGTGCTCAATCTGTACCAAGTCCAAGTGCCATTCAGATTTGAGCTGGGCTTGCTTTGCAGCTTGCTTTAGCATCTTTTGCTGCAAAGTTCTTGCTAACAAAACGCAAATTGTACCTCCACAGACCCCGAGCCTGTGGAGTACTTTCTATGGCAAGCCTGTGCCCTGGAATAGCTTATCCAAACTGTAACACAATCCACTCACCTCCTGGGCAAGATTTATTTATTTATTTATTTTAACACCTTTGTTGGAATATAATTGCTTTACAACGGTGTGTTAGTTTCTGCTGTATAACAAAGTGAAACAGCTATACATATACATACATCCCCATATCCCCTCCCTCTTGTGCCTCCCTCCCACCCTCCCTATCCCACCCCTCTAGGTGGTCACCAAGCACCGAGCTGATCTCCCTGTGCTATGCGGCTGCTTCCCACTAGCTATCTATTTTACGTTTGGTAGTGTATATATGTCCATGCCACTCTCTCACTTCGTCCCAGCTCACCCTTCACCGTCGCGGGGCAAGATTTAAAGCCCCAGTGGTGTCTCATTGATTTCTGAAGGTACACCCAGAGTTGGCGTTCTGCCATTGCATATTTTAACTGTTACTGTTTTGTTCTTGCATCCTGAGGTGATTTTATCAGGAGGAACGCACGTTTGAAGAAGCTGAATTAAATACAGGCAAATCTCATTAATTCAGACTCCACTAATTCAGGCTGGACTGAAACATAACTTTGTGTTTATGTTTTTACTAGAGGTAAAAAGATTTTCTAAATAAATTAACGGTGGGAATAAGACTGCAGGGAGAGGAGGTTTCACCTGTTCAGGCAGCGTTTCCAAACCCCTTCGGGGATTCTAGAAGGGCCATCAACATATAAACAACTGCCTTTGTGTCTGTTCATTAAAGCTAAAGACTTTTTCTTCAAGAAATAATTTACTGTTAGGCAAATGCTTCTTTTAGTTTTTTTCTTCTGTCGAGTTGGGAAATAATACAGCTAAACATCTTTTAAAATATTCCCCAATTCACTCCCCTCCATAACGCTAAATATATTATAGACATATTGTACCTAGACATAAATATATGTGTGTATGCATTAAAAATACAATGGAAACATCTTAAAATAAAGTGGCGTATTATGGTTGGTAGGATGAAAGGTGATTTTTATTTTCTGCTTCATATTTATAAGTTTTTTCTCTAATGAACTCATTTTTATCATGAACATCAAAATGTTAAAAATATCATTAACATTTTATAATAGTTAACGGGTCTTTTTCCCCAAATGGTTTATACAGAATAAAGTGGAATCATATCCATATGGATAAAAACACTTGGTGGGTGGAGTGAGAAGCTCACTTACCACAAGGCCAAAGTTTATCTTTTGCCCCCTTTGTTGTAGGCCACGGGGTCCTGAAATCTGGTTAGAATATGCATCAGCAGCCATCTATCATTCTGTGGGCAGGACTGTGCTGGGTGAGAAGGAGAAGTGGATGCGGTCTTTGTGTTCTCCAGGAGCTCATAGGTGTCATGTTCAAACAGAGGCAGCTCACACTTAGCACAGCAGACGTTGTGACCAATGCCTTATAAGCCAAAACAAGTGCTAACTACCTCCAATAAAACTCCACCATCGGGCTTCCCTGGTAGCGCACTGGTTGAGAGTCCGCCTGCCGATGCAGGGGACACGGGTTCGTGCCCCGGTCCGCGAAGATCCCACATGCCGCGGAGCGGCTGGGCCCGTGAGCCATGGCCGCTGAGCCTGCGCGTCCGGAGCCTGTGCTCCGCAACGGGAGAGGCCACAACAGTGAGAGGCCCGCGTACTGCAAAAAACTCCACCATCTACTTCTGGTTACATTACAATCATTGCAGCTGTACTGAATATTTCGTTTGTGCCAGGTAATTTTCCATGGATTTTCCAGACATAATTTACTTTTTTTGCTACAGATAATCACAGATGGATGATCAGGGATATCAAATAAGTTGCCCAGGTTCCCACAGCTGATACGTGATACAGGTAATATTCAAGCCCAGTCAACCAACACAAATCCCCTGCCCTGAATACCATGCAGCACTGTCTGCCACAAGCCTGAAAGCCAGACTGCATTCTGATGATCTCGAATATCTTTCCAGGCAGTGCAGTGGGCACTCTGAAGAGCCTTTAGTGTTTGTTGGTTATTCTTGAATTTCAGTGTTTAATTCCTGACATAAGCATGGGTTTGGATTGACCAGATAACTCCCTTTGAGACTGATACATATCTTTAAACTCAGAGAGTGCACAGAGTTAGGCTATAAAGTCCTCACTCTTTATTTAGAGTCTGAGAGATCACCTGGTGAAAACTCCAACCTGATCCGTCTCTTAGGCACCTGCAACCCTGCCCTTTGCTGTGGTCTTTTCTGAATTCATCTCCTGCATACCTCTTTAGAACATAGGTTTGCTGCTGGATCATGTCTGTATCTTCACATGGCATAATTACCTGAAGAAAGCTAAGCAGGTCTAAATCATCACCTAGAAAACCATGACCATATAAGGCTTCCAGGGAAGCACAAGAGACTTATTCTCGCAGAAACAGAGAAATCGATCACTAAGGAGGGGAATGACCCCAGGGAAGAGGACTTAGCAAATAATTAGACAAGAATAAACAAACCATGATAGAAATTAAATCGTGAGAAGTATAAAAAAAAAAAAGTAGAGTTAAGACTTCATTGAACATCAAAACAAAGTTAGGGAGGACAGGTTTAGAGGAATAATATAAATAACATGAAAAAGGATAAATAGTAAAAGAGATTGAAGAAAATATAGCTATGAAATACAGAAGAGAGCAAACATATGGATGACTAATGTTCCTGAAAAAAAGAGAACAAATTAGACAAGAGAATAGTATTTCTTAAAATGTAACAAAAAATGCTGAATTAAAGAAATACTTACACATGCAAAGTGAAAGGGTGCGACAAATCCTGGGAAAGTTGATTTAACAGATAGACAGACAAAATCGTATCAAGTGTGAGACGTAACTGTGTAGGTAATTCAATTTCAGAGGCAAAGAATGACTCCTGACACACACATGATTCCCTCCAAAGAGGGGTATAAGGAGCAGACAGGCTTCTGTTTCTGCCTAGGCCAGGTTCAGGGCTAGCAGACAGGGAAGCAATGTGTATAAGCAATGATCTAAAGGAAAGGAAGTGTGACTCAAGGATTTTCCACCATGCCAAATCAGTGTTCAAGCATAAGAAACCGAAAGCCTTTTTTTTTTAACATCTTTACTGGAGTATAATTGCTTTACAATGGTGTGTTAGTTTCTGTTTTATAACAAAGTGAATCAGTTATAGATATACACATGTCCCGGAAAGCCATTTTTATACATGGTAGAGCTCAGATGAAATGTCACCCATGAGCCCTTCTTGAAAAAAAAAAAAAAAAAAGCCTGGTCATTAAATCCATTCAACCAAGAAATGAAGCAAAATAAAATGCATAGAAAGAGGAACTGTGAAAACAAAGTTCTTATGCACTGACTTTATTTTAATGTAGAACTAAGGTTAAGGAATGGTGAGAATGTTGGTTACTATGCAAAATGTAACTGCTATAAACTATGAAAGTATATATATATATATGAAAATGAAACTAACAGAAACTGGAAGTAGGGACATAGGAAGGAAGTGAGTGTGTGTCCATGTGCCCATGTGCATGCTATCTTCTTATCTTTCACTGTGGTGGGAGGATTCTATAAATATTACTTACATCGTTAGATTGAGAAAAATATATTTGGACATATTATTACTAACTATAAATGTAACAAATAGGTTGCTTTTGGTTTGTTTGGGGTTTTTTTGGATTTTTTTTTTGGTTTTTTTTTTGCGGTACGCGGGCCTCTCACTGCTGTGGCCTCTCCCGTTGCGGAGCACAGGCTCCAGACGCGCAGGCTCAGCGGCCATGGCTCACGGGCCCAGCCGCTCCGCGGCATGTGGGATCTTCCCGGACTGGGGCACGAACCCGTGTCCCCTGCATCGGCAGGCGGACTCTCAACCACTGCGCCACCAGGGAAGCCCCATGTATCTCTTTTATAATAAAAGTTTTAAAAGAGACAAAATGGTCATTTTTTCCTATGAGTAAGTGAGAGCTAGACAACAATATAATTTGTGAAGAATGTTTTATAGCCTATGTGAATCAATTTATAAATATATTAAATATATTTTATCTTTAATAAAAAGAACTAATAGATGAAATATAAAGTATTTCATGGTGTTTAAAATATTAATCCATGGAATCATGCAAGTATTGGTTGGGGTTCTTACCCTGTTACTAAAATATGCATGATCTGTATTTATTCATCCAATCAACAAAGCAACTACGCTCTAGGCAGGCTGCTTACTTTTTACCATGAGTCTCAATTTCACTTTAGGATGGGGATAATAATAATAGTAGCAGTAGTAATAATTACATTAATACCTATCTCATAAAACTATCATAAGGATTAAATAAGCAAATGACCATAAAGCTCTTAGCACAATTTCTGACACAAGTCATTACTTAAAAGTATATTAGCTATAATAGAAAAGGGCCGAAAAATGCCAGCTATCCTCTCACTGAGATTACCCATGAAGACATTACAGAGAGAGAGGGAGACAGAGTGGGGTACGGGGAGATGAGAGAGAGAATGAGAGAGAGAGAGAGAATGAGAGAGAGAGAGAGAGGATGAGAGAGAGAATGGGAGAGAAAGATATAGACCCAGGTAAAAATACAGACATCTATTTATCTTCTAAACACAACGTGAGATTCATATTACTTGGAAACCTGCTTTTACTTCTTGGCAGTACATTGCTAATACTGTCTATATCAATAAGTAGACTTCCATCCCCATGGCCATGCCTTAGTTCAAGCTACTATATTCTCTTGCCTGAATCTTTGCAACACCCCTAACCTATCTCCCTGCCACCATTCTTTCCCATATTCATGTTTCTCAATTTCACACAGTTCTTCAAGCATTCCCCTTTGCCCCCAGGATCTGACTCCATCTGGCTCACTAGGCTTTGTGTAATCTAATCGTTGTTTCTTTGTGTGGCTTTATCTCCCATCACACTCCTCCATGAACTTTATGCTCTCTTCACACCTTACCCAGCAGAGCAAAGTACCCAAGCACATGCCTTCAGAAGGCAGTATGGTAGAACACAGGCATGGAAAGCATGTAAACTTTGGACCCAGACTGACCTACATTCTAATCTGGGTTCCAACGCCCACTGTGGTGTGGCCATGGCAAATACACTTGACCTTATTTGCTAATGAAATTTGCTTTTGATGAGACAATATTTTCTGCTCAAACAACAGAATAACCATTGGGTTTACAAGCCAGAACACAGCAATAATTAACAAAAAATACAATGTCCCCCACATGGTAATAATTAACTAAATTTTTTTCTCCTTAAAACAGCCGCAGTCTTTCTCACGTCTGGACGTTTTATTTCTATTATAAGCACCTTAGTTCCCTTGTTAACTCTTACCTGGATTATTACAGCAGCCTCCTCACTGGTCTCCAAATCTCCATTTGATCATCTTTCTAAGCATTTTTCTAACCAGGTCACTTTGCCATTCAAAAAAATCTTGCATTGAATGGGGGTCATCTCCCGTTACCCCCAAGCTAAGCTCCTATCTCCTGCCAGCATTCCTCCAGTCCCGTGGCATCCTCCGAGTTCCCTACATTTCCCTAATGTGCTCCAGCATTCTCCAGACCTTTCCCATCCCCGTGTCTATGCTCAAAGTGTTTCTTGCTTCCAGAATGTCCTTCCTCTAAACACTGCCTTTTGAGATATCACTTCCTCCGTCATGCTCAAATTGTCAGTACTTCCCTAAAACTTTCTTTGATGCAATTGGTTTTCACTTTTTTGCAGAACACTCTTTGGATATTTCTCACATGTGTATATTGCATCGTGCCTTTTGAAAAATCTTCTTTCCTCCAGTAGATTGGGAGCTCCTTGTGAACAAGAGCTATAACATTCATCTTTGTACTTCTGTCACCTGGAACCATAGTTGGAACAAGATGGTAATTTAAAAGAATGCTCATTAAATAAAGTGAGTGGATAAATGGACTGCAAGCATGAATTCACCTCTAACTCACTACTAACATTGTGTGGTTGGAATGCAGTTTAATAATGCTTTCAGTGCTATTTTATTGTATAGAGGGCATAATAGTAATCATATATACCATCTTTTGAAACACTGACTTTGTGCTGGGCAATGTACTTGACATTTTATATCTATTGTCATATTTCATCTTAATAACCCAGCTAGCCCCATTTCCTGATCTCTGTTTTACAGATGATAAAACTGAGATTCAGCGAAACTAAAACCTGATCTGCTTGCCTCTGACACCTCCATATTTTCCCATTATATTATATAACCTATGGAAATATAGTTCCTTTTCTTTTGGCATAACAATGATAGGATAGCAACTGTGCCTGGCCCCTTAACATCTGTTTCTTCTTATCATCATGCCCATTTTACAATACAAGATTCCAGGGGTTAAATGATTTTCTCACAGACATTTATTAACTGAAGAAAAGAAAATTAAAGCTCATATCTGTCTGGCTCTAAAACTTCTCTGCCAATTTCCCAGTTCAACTCACCTCCCCACTTCCCCCCTTGGTGTCCATAAGTTTGTTCTCTACATCTGTGTCTCTATTTCTGCTTTGCAAAGAAGCTCTTCTGTACCATTTTTCTAGATTCCACATATATGTGATATTATACAATATTTGTTTTTCTCCTTCTGACTTACTTCACTCTGTATGACAATCTCTAGGTCCATGAGATTGGGATTGACATACATACACTACTATGTATAAAATAGATAACTAATGAGAACCTGCTGTATAGCACAGGGAACTCTACTCAATGCTCTGTCGTGACTTAAATGGGAAGGAAACCCCCCAAAAAGGGGATATATGTATACATATAACTGACTCACTTTGCTGTACAGCAGAAACTAATGCAACATTGTGAAGCAACTATACTCCAAGAAAAATTAATTAAAAAAAAAAGTAAAACTTCTCCACCATAGATTAGACTATACAGCTGCCTTGAAAGACATGCCATAATTCTCCATTCCACCAAATGAGATACGATATGATCACTGATTTGTTAGGCTGCTTCATGAGGTTCGTGTGAGAGCAAGTGAAGAGACAAAGTATGTTAAGAACCAGGTCCCCAGGGGCTTAGCACGCCTATAGTACAGTTCGGACTTACTCCTACAGTCAAGGGAGAGGCATTCAATAATTACAGCAGGAGGACACGCAAGTCAGGGTGATAGCCGTTGGGAAGTGTCCAGTAGTGAAAGGAGTTGATGGCTAAGGCAAAGAGGATGGAGAGGGGTGACTGAGTCAAGAGATATTTGGAAGGTTGTCTCTTTAACAAGGTTAGCAACTGCCTCTTGAGCAAACGTCACGAAACAAGGTGAAGTTCATTACAGCCTCCAATATAACTGTTAAAACAAAAGTGAAATTTGCGGTTATTATGGCCCATAGCCCTAAAGTTGATTGTGTTCCCATTAGTGGGAATGAGAGGTCCTCCAACAAGAAAAATGATTGTTTTGCTTTACCACATTATTGTATGAGTTTAAAAGATGCCAAGGTACAGCACTCGCGTGGGTGTACGAGAGCTGGTCTTCCCTTTATGAAAGGATCAATAGCTGTTCTACTAGCAATGGCTATAGGAGCACCTTTTAAAACTAATAATTGTGGAAGGGCTGAATTCTTCATAATAAAATCTTTAAAACATTTATAAAATTTCTCTGTAAAGTCATTTTCCTGGGGAGACCTATAATTATCGAAAGGCAAGATGAGAGCATAAGGCCCATTTCACAGAAACATGGACAGTATGAGCCTCAGTCAGGAAAGCTGAGGGTAGAGAAATAAAACCCAGATGAGAAAATGAAGCCAGGATCGATTTTTCTTCCCAGTGTATTTGATTGTATACAAACGATAAAGCATAAACGGCTTCTGATTTCCCACCAGACTCTGATAATTTTTTTTCTAAAAAAGGCTGGCTAAGACTGAATGTCAAATTCTATCATTCAAATATACATGCCACATTCACCATGAATTCTGCTGCAGTTAACCTAATTTTTTATGTGATGCTTTTTTTTTTTTTTCTTGAATTTTAAATGCAGGCATTTAGGTACCATTCAGAATCTTCTTTTTTTCTTTGATCTCTTAAAAATCACGGTGGTGAGGGTTATTACAGCCCTCCAATCTCTGTGCAATAAACTGGAGTATTCTTTGTTGCTCAAAAAGCAAAGAAAAGAGAATCTGGTTAAACTCAAGTTCACCCAACCACTGTTCCAAGAAATACGCTTGTTTAGCACCTTTTCCAAGGCTCTGCTTTCAAGCAAGTCCCACCAGGCTTGGGCAAGCCTCCTTAAGTCATACCACAGGTGCAGAAGAAGAAACTGCATGAAGCCAGAAGACCAAAACTCTGTGTGGCCTGAGCACTTCACTTCGTCACCTGGTTCTCAGTTTCTATGGCTTTAAAAATGACCAGATCTTGTAGACCAAATAATATTAATCTCTTGTTACAATCCTGTTCAATCGATAGTAACTGGCTTAAGCGCTTTCTGGATTCTGAGGTGGACCTCAGGCTCAGGAGGAAAGATTAGCATGATTGACTAGTGATGTCTACCAAGGTGCAGGATGTGGTAACTACAGCATGAGTGCCATATTTTTTTTTGATATTTCTGGGATATGATACTTTTAGTTCTTGTATGATTCTTGTTCCCTGTTACAAAAGAGAAGAAAGACTGAATCTTGGAATAAGCCTGTAGATTCAAGAGTTGTGAGAAGGTGAATTCAGTATTACAGAATAAGATGACTGAATAGAGATTAAAAACAGAAGATAATCTAGAGACAAATTTTTGATCATAAGACTAGAGAGCCAGGGAGATGAACATAGAGGTAAATATTATATGCAGGCATATAAATGGGCTGAAAATTGAGATAAGATCTGTCGTCTCTGATTCGTATCTCCCTGATGTGATGCTTGAGGGACTTCTGTGAATAAAGGATCAGGAAAAAATAAATAAACTCCTGATGTCTTTGAATCAAGAATTCTATAATTTTACCATGTTAGCAAATAGGAGATATTTCATGGCATACAGAAAATAATAAAGGAAGGAATAGTAAATCAAACTAGGGGCAATCTCCTTCCCCTCAGAATACATGGAAATATTTGGAGACATTTTTGATTGACATGACTGGGGGGGTGTTACTGACACCTAGAAGGTAGAAACCAGAAATGCTGGTAAACATCCTACAAGGCACAGGATATCCCTGTATAACAGAGACTTGTCCAGCCCAAGATGTCAATAGTGCCAAAGTTGAGAAATCCTGTATTAAAGGAATGAATGGAAGAACAAATGATCAAAAGCCCCATCCTACATGTATTCTCTGGGGCTGGAGACTCCAGTGTTCACCAACATATTTGCTCTCCCCTTTTTCTCTAACCCACACCTAGACCATGATTCCTCCCCTTCCTTTAAATTCAGGTGTGGTCAAGCGACCAAGTTTGGCTCAAAGGGATGTGAATGGAAGTTACATCTGACACTTCTGGGACCAATGCATGAATAAACTTCCCTATCTTTATTTTTCCTCTTGTAATAGCTGAATGGAGAGCTCTCTTATGAACTAGAGGGGGAAGAAGACACAAAATGAGGGGAGTCTGGGTCCCCAAATGACTGTTCAGAGTACAGCATATCCTAGAATCCTGATTCTCCACATCGGATCCTACTGTGAAGGAAAACTAACTTTAACCTTTTATTTCATTAAGCCATTGAGAGTTGAGGGTTGCATTTTACAGGAATTAGCCTCCTTTGGATTATATATCTGAAATCTGACCACTTGGCCTATGTGCTATTCCCTAGCCAGAAAAGCAGATCAAGATTTTCCAATCTCTGTCTGTTTATCTGTCTTTGTCTCTCCATCTCCTTCTCTCTCAACTGTCTTGTACGATTAGATGTTTTATCAACCTCTCTCTTATGGCCTCTATTTCATGTTTCAGCTTCCCTATACTTAGAAACTCATTTTTACCTATTTTTTCCCTGTCCAAAGCTGCTGACCATCTACATTAGTAGCCACAGTATCACAAAAGCAGGAGCAAGGGGATGTGTCTCCCTTTCATATATATAAGGGTTTATGGGATCCCTGAAGCATCATGACTCCATAACAGATTACAGGATCCTTGAATTATTTTAAATTCAGAAGAAAAAAATCTATAAAGCATTATGCTAGGATCTATGGGTCATAAAATGTGTTATATAAAATGCTTGTCTTCAAAAAAATTCATATTCTGGAAAAAATAAATAAAAAAATACAGATGAAGATAAGATAAATACATTATATGAATACAGGTATACCTTGGAGATATTGCAGGTTTGGTTCCAGACCACTGAACAAAGTGAATATTGCAATAAAGCGAGTCACACAATTTTTCTGGTTTCCCAGAGCATATAAGTTATGCTTACACTATATGCACTGTAGTCCATTAAATATGCAATATCATTGTCTATAAAACAATGTACAAACCTTAATTAAAATATTTGATCATTTAAAAATGCTAACAATCATCTGAGCCTTCAGTAAATTGTAATCCTTTTGCTGGTGGGGCGTCCTGCCCCTCTGTGTTGATGCTGCTGACTGATCTGGGTGGTGGTTGCTGAAGGTTGGGGTAGTTGTGGCAATTTCTTAAGATAAGACCACTGTGCAGTTTGCCTCATCAATTGACTCTTCCTTTCAAGAACAATCTCTCTGTAGCGTGCAATGTTGTTTGATGGCATTTTACCCACAGTAGACATTCTTTCAAAATTGGAGGGACTTCCCTGGTGGTCCCGTGGGTGAGACTCCATGCTCCCAATGCAGGGGGCCCAGGTTCAATCCCTGGTCGGGGAACTAGATCCCACATACATGCCGCAACTAAAAAGTCTGTATGCCACAACTAAAGTTCCCGCATGCAGCAACCAAGATCCCGCGTGTTGCAACTAAGACCTGGCGTAGCCAAAATAAATAAATAAATAGTTTTAAAAAATAAATAAAAAACAAAATGAAGTCAACCCTGTCCAATCTTGCCATTGCTTTATCAACCAAGTTTATGTAATATTCTAAGTTTGTTGTTGTCATTTCAACAAGCTTCACAGCGTCTTCACCAGATTTAGATTCCATCTCAAGAAACCACTTTCTGTGCTCATCCATAAGAAGCAATTCCTCATGCATCAAAGTTTTATATTTACAATAAATATAATAATAATGAAAATGTTTGAAATGTTGTGAGAATTACCACAATGTGACACAGAGACGCTAAGAGAGCCAATACTGTTGGAAAAAGGGCACTGATAGACTTGCTCCATGCAGGGTTACCACAGACCTTCAGTTTGTTTAAAAATAATAATAATAAATGTAATATCTGTAAAGCAGATATCAATAAAGTGCAATATCAATAAAATGAGGTATGCCTGTAAATAAATTCCTCAGAAGTTCAAGAGAGAATTCAGAAATTCAGAATTCTGAAGAGACTTCAGAAAAGGATGAATTGAAGCAACGTCCTTTCAGATGGGTTTCAGGAGTGGGCAAGACTTCGAAAGCTGACTGTAGGCTGAGGAATGAGGCCATTAAATGCCAGCTATTCTAGGGGGCAATCGGAAGTCTAATCGGTCAGGGTCTAGTGCAGTGCCATGCAGTAGAAATACAGTGAGCTACAAATGAAAGCCAATGGCAAATTTTAGTTTTTCAAGTAGCCCCATTAGAAAAGTAAAAAGAAACAGGTGAAACTAATTTTAACAATATATTTTAACTCAATATATCCAAAATACTATTATTTCAACATATAATAAATAAACATAAAATATTAATGACATTTTACATTTTTCACTCTAAGTCTTTGAATTCCGGAGTGTATTTTGCATTTATAGCACTTCTCAATTTGGACTAGTCACATTTCGAGTTCTCACTAGCCCCATGTAACTAACGGTTATCATATTGGACAATGCAGGAGTAGACCATGCAGGTTAAAAGGCCTGGACCTTGTTCTCCTTGAAATCACCCACACTGCCCAGAGTACAATCATTTGCACAATAGTGCTCAATGCACTTTGTTGGGAAGAATTGTTTCAATAAATGCTTCCATGGAAGACACAGGTTTGTAAAGCTTTGAAGACAGACTTTTCTGTTGTGATGTAGAAGAAGCTGATTACTATGGAAGAAAGTCTTAATTGGTTACTCCATCATCTTTCCTGAATGTCGATCTCTAACACTCAACTTTGACGTTCTAATGCCTGATTTTCTGTCTCCTTAACTTCATGAGATGAATTACAGCAAAATCACTCACATCACCCTGGAACAGGAGGTCTTCTCATTCTCAGACTCTTGTCATCAACGTCACCAACTTCGGGCCCTGAACAACATCTGGATCTTCTGGAGCAAATCCAGTTGCCCTGACAGTTGCTTTGGATGACTTTAAAGTAATTCTGATTCTTTTTTCATTCTTATTAAAACCAATGTCTGCATTTTCTTTTCTTTTTTTTTTTTTTTGCGGTACGCGGGCCTCTTACTGTTGTGGCCTCTCCCGTTGCGGAGCACAGGCTCCGGACGCGCAGGCTCAGCGGCCACGGCTCACGGGCCCAGCCGCTCCGCGGCACATGGGATCTTCCCGGACCGGGGCACGAACCCGCGTCCCCTGCATCGGCAGGCGGACTCTCAACCACTGCGCCACCAGGGAAGCCCTGCATTTTCTTTTTCTAATTTTCAGTTTTGGTTCTGCCATCACTTTTCCTTTTTGAGCACAGTGTTTGTCCAATCACCGTCGTCTTCTAAAATCCTCTGTAACTCCTCTTGTTCAGTTGCTCACTGCTCACTTGATTTCAATAACCTTCAAAATGACCTTCCAACATAAATCTCAGCCACCCCCATCCACTCTCGCACTGTTGCAGGAGTGATATTTCCAAAAATAAAGTGGGGTGTGCTTTTCTTCAGAAGATCACCACTGCTTCTACAGAAGTCTCACATTAGTTGCCAGAGGGCTGCTTTTGACTTTTAATGAGGTTTTGTCTTATTTAGTCCTGAACTGTGCTTATTAATAATCATAAAAATAAAGATACTTTAAGATGCCCTGTAGAGTTCACCTCAAAACCACAACTCCTAGAATCTCCTGCCTAGAGCACTCAGATCCCTTTATGCGAGTCCGAAGCCTCGGATGGATCAACTTGCAAACTTCTCACATTCCTAGCTATCGGTGAACTGATCTCAGAATTACAGACGTATCACACCAGATTTCTTTGGTGATATGCTGCCTATACTTACTGTTTCTAAACTGGAATGAGTAAGAGCTGATAAAGTTTCTGATCACCGCTATGCATCAGGTAGTGTGCTTCAAATGCAAGCCTTACTTTAGTTCTCAATATAACCCAATGAGACAGGTGGCATTTTACAGAATAAGAAATTAGAACTATGATCTTGATCATAGGGTCATAGAGCTGGTACCTAGCAGAATGGGATTCCAACTCTGAGCACTGTCGGGTTCTGGAGTTGAGTTAGGCACTCAGCTGTATTTTGACATCTCTGTAGTGTTACTCATGGCCTTTGGTCAAGCTGGAGAACCATCACCCTAGTCTCCAGGTAAGAAGCCTTTCCAATACCACCAGGCACAGGCCGAACGCTGCCTGCTTCATCTATGAAGCCTTCTCTCACATGTCCTGATAGATCATTCCTAGTCCTACAATAGAGGGATTTGGCAAAAATTCAATACTGCCATAATACTGTCTTTTACATTGGTAGCTGTTTATTTCACCTACTGGCTCTTAGTGAGTCACTCTATTTCTCTGCATCTCAATATCCTTTTCGTAAAATGCAGATTCTAATAGTACTTATCCCAGAGTGTTGTTGTGAGAAAGAAATGCCCATGGGATAATACATCCACAAACCTTAGAATAGGGCCTGGAATACAGGAAATGATCCACCCTGGTTAGCAGGTGAGCTATTATTATCCTCACCAGGAATCCCATTTGACTGAGTATAAAGGAATTTACATTAGACATTTCTATATTCCCAGTTCCTAGGACCACATCTTTTACCCAGTAAGTTTCCCATAGGTGTCTGGTGAGCCGCATCATGTGAACTGCTGTTTCTTCCACCTCTCTTGGACTTCTGCTCTGCAGAGCTTCCTGTGTTTACCAGCATTCTGTTTCTTTGACCTCACATGAATCTCTATGTTTTAGAATTTTTTGTTTTATAGTATCTCTGTCTACTCACTATGAGCCTACTCGTTTTTCAGCGTATTCTTTTTTTTTTTCCCCCTTTTCTTTAACTCTCTGCTCTGCTTCTACTCTAAGGGGTAAAAACAAAGTAATAAATAAGAGGTTAGTTTCCATTTATGTGTAGCTTATTTTCTAGTACATGAGTAAACAATATACAAAGCTACAATAAATATATATACTCTGAAAAATTCAAACACTATAAGGTAACAGGGGATATAGATTAATTGGGGGAGATGCCATTTTAATAAGGTACAAGTTTTCTCTGATGAGACCTGTATGATGGAAGAAATCAATCAAAGATCCCGGCAAGAGTGTTTCCAGGTAAAATAAATAGCCTATAAAAAGGCCTGAATTTGAAATAAGTTTGGAGTTTACCAAGAATATTAAGAGGAGGCTGTTGCAGACAGTGTTAGTAAATGAAGCCCATGAGGTTGGGGGGTGCCAGTTCATTTATGGCCACGTTATAGACTGAAATGTGGATTTTTTTCAGACTTTAATGTTTCCACTAGAGACTTTAATACACTCAGTGAAATGATTCAGTTTACATCTTAAATGGATCACTTTGGTTTAAGTATAGTGAAAAGAGGGTGGGAGGACAGGAGAGGATGCTGGAGGAACAGTTAGAAGCTACTGAATAATTCTAGGTGATGGTGATGACTTGACTCATGGTGGGACATGTCCACATTTAAGATATATTTTTAAATATTATAGAACTCTTCAAATATTAATAAAAGTAGAGAGACTAGAAAAATAAATTTGTATATAGCCATCACACAGTTGAGCAGCATTCTAGGGGTTTTTTTTCCTTCCCTCCCTCCCTTCCTCTCCCCCTCCATCCCTTCTTTCTTTCCCTTTCTTTTCTTTTTTTCTTTTCTTTTCTTTCTTTCTTTCCTTTCTTTCTTTCCTTTCTTCCTTCCTTCCTTTCCTTCCTTCCTTCCTTCCTTTCTCTTTCTCCCTTCCTTCCTTCCTCTCTCTCTCTTTCTTTCCTTCTTTCTTTCCTTCTTTCTTTCTCCTCTCTCACTCCCTTCAGGGGTTGCTTAACTTTTCCTGTAAAAGCCACATAGTAAATATTTTCAGCTTTGAAGGCAGGGATTACTGTTACAATTATTCAATTCTGCCATTGTGATACAAAAGCATCCCTAGACAATACGTAAATGAATGGGAATGAGTTCTAATAAAACTTTATTTACAAAAACAGGTGGTAGTTGGATTTAACCTGTGAGCCACAGTTTGTTGACTCCTGCCTAGAGTCTTATGAGGCTGATATCAAACATCTTATCATGTTTACCAGCAATTAATTCAGTATCTCTACCACATCAGGACCATCTCTTCCTCTTCTCCCTCCCTCTCCTCATTGTTATTTTTGTAACTATTACTATTATCACACATAACAGAATTATGAACTTCTTATTGTTATTTAATGTCTAATCTGTGTTCAATATTTCCCCATTGTATCTAAAATGTTCCTGTTTAACATAGAGAACAGACTTGTGGCTGCCAAGTGGCAGGGGGTTGGGGGAGAGGTGGAGTGGGAGTTTGGGTTTAGTGGATGTAAACTATTATACATAGACTGGATAACAAGGTCCTACTGTATAGCACAGGGAACTATATTCACTATCTGTGCTAAACCATAATGGAAAAGAATATTCTTTAAAAAAAAGAATGTATATATATGTATAACCGAATCACTTTGCTGTACAGCAGAAATTAACACAGAATTGGAAATCAACTGTACTTCAATTTAAAAAAAAAGTTCCTGTTTACATGTTTTCTTTTCCCAAATCAGAATCCAAATAAGATTTTCACATTGAATGAGGTTAATATGTTTCTTAAGTCTACTTTATAACATTTTTCTGTCTCTCTTTATGTAAATTAGTTAATAAAATATTTTTGTTTGAGGTATCATTTACACAAATCCTAAGTGTACAGCTCAATAAATCTTACCTACTCATATAAAAACCTCACAGATTATAAACCAGAGAATTTTAAGCCACATGTCCCTTCCTGGTCAGTATCCTTCACAAGTAACCACAATTCTACCCTTTGTAGTATAGATTGGTTTTGCCTGACTTGGAATTACTTACAAAAGGAAACTCTTCCATCGCTAATGAAATTAACATTATTTTTTTAAACTGGGTCTTTTGTCATGTAGACTTCCACATTCTGTATTTGCCTGATTGTATATTCAGAATGTCATCATGCATGTTCCTCTATCCCCTGTATTTCCTAAGATCTGAAAGTTATACTAGAGGGTTGATTACATTCAGTTTCATAGATGGTGACTGGGACTTCCTATTGCATCCCAGAGGACACATGGTTTGGTTGCCACTCTTTAAGTGATAGTAAGATTGATCCTTGCACTCTGGTGCTATTTTTCTGACTCATTCTTTTTTTTTTTTTTTTTTTGCAGTATGCGGGTCTCTCACTGCTGTGGCCTCTCCCGTTGCGGAGCACAGGCTCCGGATGCGTAGGCTCAGCGGCCATGGCTCCCGGGCCCAGCCGCTCCGCGGCATGTGGGATCCTCCCAGACCGGGGCACGAACCCGTGTCCCCTGCATCGGCAGGCGGACTCTCAACCACTGCGCCACCAGGGAAGCCCCTGACTCATTCTTTATGAAGTTTCCTACCAACGTCTTAGCACAGTTGTGTTCTGCCTTGATCCATATTGTTTCGTTAGAGTAGAGGACATTCTGGAGAACACAGGGACTGGGTGTTAGATGGGAGAGGAGGGCAGGAGCAGAGACTTCTAAGTGGAGCCACTAGGTGAATGTTGGCACCATTCACTGATAAGGGGATGACAGGGCTTTGAGGGAAAAAGAATAAAGATTTTGTTTTTGGAGGTGTTACATACGAGATGTCTGTTAAATATTCAGGTTGATTTATTGAGTCTAACAGATGAGTTTCAAACTCAAGAAGCTTTATGACTGAGTACCTAATTGAGGAGTCTTCAGTAATCTTTGAAACCTTGGGATAAAAATGCAATCCCCAAGGAAGCGATACAAATAGTGAAGAGACCCCCCCCAAATGGAGACCTCTATGTGACTGCTACAGTCGATAAAAATTTTGATATTCACAGTAAAACATACCTTAGAAAACTCTAGACTAATCCTGTGATTTTACAGCTAGAGAAACTGAGGTCTAAACTGGCAAAGGAACGTACCACTTGGATTAGACAGAGAGGATGTAGAGTCAGAGCCATCCTGCCTGGTCATCTAGTCGCTGCAGGACCCCGAACGGCATGAAGCTGCTCTGGGCCTCACCCTCCTAGTGAGGTAGCAACGCTCCAACCTAGTGAAACAGCAAATGCTCATTTGGTTGGCCAACTCCCAGCTGCATTTTAGGATTCAGTACAGTTCTCCTACTCCCGGAGAAGCTTTCTATAACTTTTTTCTAACCTCTCTGCCACTGATTTGTACTCCCCTGGCATCTTGGTGTACTCCATCCCAGGGTTTCCCACCCTTCATTGTAACTATCTATTGTGAGTTATTTCCCCCTCTAGACAGAGACCTACTTCAGGGCTTGGTCAGCACCCAACACACTCTTGAAAATCAAGGACCTAGTGCTTTTGTCTGGCACAGAAAAGGCACTCAGTAAATAATGATAGAAGGGGGAAAAGAAGAAATGACAAATGAAAAAGAAATGGAAGGAAGGGAGGGAGGGAGGGATATGGAAATCTTTCTTACTAGATGGAGTTTCTTAAGACTAGGGACATTTTCTTATTCATTTCTGTATCTCCAGTCCTTACCACAGAGTAATAATAATAAAAGTAACTATACTAATTACAAAAACCCCAAAATTATTGTAAGGTCATTATTATTGCCCAATATTTTATTTTACAATCTATTTATAGAAATATTAAAATTGGGTACTTTTTTTAAACAGATTTTTTTTTTTCAGATTAAAATGAGGCCCAAAGAGGTGAAGTCACATCCTCCTGGTCCTCCTACAGTTAAAAGTATCAGGACTAGACTTTCTTTCCTGCAAGTCTCCAAAGCACCTTCTTTGGGTCAAAACTGGAAAATGTTTTTAGAATGAGTGAAGGAAGCTACCACTCAAGTGACTGGAACATAGGAGATGTTCCATAAACGTTAGCTAATAACATCATTAGTTTTCTGTTCATTCCCGAATGAGGCCTTCCCCATTACCAGCCTCTACTGATCCTGCAGTTGTTCATACTCACATTTTACTCACTAAATAGTTCTGACACTTCTTTCTTGTCTTTTAGACTCAATAGTAAGCACCTTGTGTGCTGGGACAGCACCTAGAAACACTGTTATGTCTGTCACTGATTCAACTCTAGTACCAGCTAAACAATAGGTGCTCCATAAATGCTTCTGCATAGATTGGTTCATTTTTAGTCTAGAGGCAGCTTTGTGCAGAAGAGGGAACATCACATGGACTGGCAAAGGTTCTAGTCCTGGTTTGACTGCCAGCTGCACGTGGGGAGGGGGCCACAGGAAAGCCACTTAAACCCTTCACGCTTTGACTTCCAAAAAATAAAATTAGAGCGATAGTCTCTTTCCCCATAACTCTCAGGGGGTACAGTGAGGTTCAAATAGGATAATGCAAACCATAAACTGCAGTGCAGAGCAAGGTTTTTATTATCCCAGTTAGATGATATCCCTTTCTGTCTACTTGCTGCATATTACCATCTTCTCATTTAGGTGAACTCTCGATATTCACCAAATGATTTTCCCTAAATCAATAATATAAACAAGGAAAACAAGATGATCTATTAAAAAACGGCTCAGAAGATTGACTCTCAGTACTGCGTGTACGGTATTATCTTGGAAAGGTAGGCTGATGTAATATACCACTAACTCTCTAAGTCAGAGAAGAATTTACCAGAAAGCTTGCAAGTAAATACATTTTCTACAATTCACTCTAGCGCAGCAATTCTCAGTAGATAACACCATTAACACTCCATTTCAAACTAAGAAACATATGCTTTTTCTTCTCTTAAAAAAAAGCAAGGGAACATGGCCCATTTTCTTTCCTTTACAAAAACAAAAGCTTTTAAAATGATAAAAATTGCCTCTGCTTGATAAAACAGCCATCTGCATCTGATTTAGTTAAGTGTTATTCTTGTATATTTTTATATTATTATTATTGCTGGTTGGAGAAAAATGCATAAATACAAAGAGAGCTCTGTGGAAAGGTCACACAATTTCTAGTTCAATTATCCCTGAAACTTTGCCTCACCTTCAAGTTGACCCTAACATTGAATCTTAACCCTAAATGGACAGATTGGAAGTAAAGCTTGAGGAAATATTTCTCATGATTTATGTATAATATCTTGCCTTCTCCCTCCCCTATTTTTATGAGGTTGGTGGAGAAGAGATATTAAGGAACTTTATAATGAAGAATAGCTATTGCATTTGGCATTTATATGACCCTCTATTATTGTAATCACTTTTATTAGTTATTTCTCATGTCAGTTCTGGGAGAGAGATTGGATCAGCTTAGTATTCAGAGTGGGTGAGCTCCCCATATGCTGTTAACTCCAGTATGATGGTCATAAACACCAAATGGCATGCCATATGAAACAGGCACAGGGCGGGCTTCCCAAATATGCAATTAAGATAACTGGAGACGGCATTACCTATACAACTGTTACAGCAGCTTCAGAATTAATCTCATGGAGATGGTTCCTTTGAGTTTAGGACAAAGGAAACAGGAGAGTAGTTTCCTTGATAATGTTCTTAAATGGGCTGTGCTGATATTACCAGCTGAAATTTGAAGATAAAGTAGCTGTGAGACAGGGGGCTGGGTGCGGTTTTGGCTATACAAATTCGCTCTTGGATTGTGTGTGAAAACTAGTGAATATGATTACATTAGGCAAAGAATTAGAAGATCAGAAGGCAAAGATTTCAGTCCCTGCTCTACAATCTACAAACTTCATGACTTGGACTTTTGTCTCATACATCTTTGGTTCTCCTTTTGGTCACCTATAAAATGGGTACAATGGCTTTAGCCTCTCTGAGTAACACTGCGAATATAGTGGGATTGCCAAACCAGGGCAAGCAGGACACAGAGTTATCAGAGAGCATTCTAAGCAGGAAGAAGAGCATGAGCAAAGACACAGCAGGGGACAGTCCCGATGGGAATGATGCAGAGGCTCAGGAGGGTAGAATCTGGTAGGTACAAAGACCAGCAGTGAGATCTCGGCTGGGACCAGATCACAGAAGGACTGGGATGCCGTGCCAGGGCAACAATGAGCAAGAAGCTTCAGCTTAGTTTCTTTTTATTGTAGTTCTTTAGTAGTTGGTTTGTTCATTTTTAGGAGCAGAGAAGTGACGTGTTAAGTGGCTTAAGAAAATAAAAGTAATCCAATTAAGTAAGAACAGATTGGAAGGGGGAGAGAAAAAGCAGGGAGACCAGTGGGGAGACTTTTGAAAATGTGGTTCAAATCAGTGCAATTGCAAAAGAAAAGGAAGGCAGTGGAGAGCTACAGGGGATGGAGTAGAATTCTGCATGCAGCCCTTGTCTGCGTGATGGATACATACAGGCGGTGTTTGTTATCTGTTATAATTTCCTGTGCTGGGCTGTCCTTTGCAATTTGGAGATGACCCCTCTGATGGTGATTACTGTGTTGTGTGCAGCTGTGGCTGAAGAAAGTGACTTGAGGGAGTAGGACTTATCATATGAGTCAGAAGGCAGCCTTGTGGAATGAGTCTGTAAGGCAGATTCAAGCTTTCCTTCAATAACCTCCTTTTCCTCTCACACCCCCTACACCCCACCTCCTCCTGCTTCCTGTGTCCAATATGCTTGTCCTCATGAAGGAAAAAATCCTGAAAGCTTGGCGATCCAAGGGATGGGCTCATAAAAGAAGAGTGACATGGATATTGGCAGACATTGGGTTAGAAAATAGTGAGTTCAGAGTGGCAAGGGGTTGGGTTCAAATTGTGTTTTTATGTCCCAGCGGCTGCATGAAAGCCACAGTATGCAACCTTAGGCAAGAATAAAATGTCTCTTGGTTTCAGTTTCACCACTTGTAAAATACATAGACAAATGCATACATTTCATGTATTATTGTGGATTAAATAGGATAACGCACATAACAGATTCGGCACAATGCCTGTTCACAGAATGAAAGACAAGCAAATGTAGCTATTCTGAGTGTGGAGAACTTTGCTTGCTACCACACTTCACATTTCTTCCCTCTCCTTTCTCTCTCTTACAATGATATCAACTACCTTAAATCAGGTTTCCCTCCTTAAATCTTACCTTTCCAATTTGGATACTGACAGGAATAAAGACACAGATGTAGAGAGTGGGCTTAAGGACACGGGGAGGGAGAAGGATAAGCTGGGACGAAGTGAGAGAGTAGCATGGACATATATACACTACCAAGTGTAAAACAGATAGCTAGTGGGAAGCAGCCGCATCACACAGGGAAATCAGCTCGGTGCTTTGTGACCACCTAGAGGGGTGGGATAGGGAGGGTGGGAGGGAGACGTAAGAGGGAGGGGATATGGGGATATATGTATATGTATAGCTGATTCACTTTGTTATACAGCAGAAACTAACACAGCATTGTAAAGCAATTATACTCCAACAAAGATGTTAAAAAATAAATAAATAGATAGATAAATAAATAAAGAGGTACCATACTAGAGAAGTAGCATAGTTATAGTGGGAAGCAGCCGCACAGCACAGGGAGTTCAGCTCGGTGCTTTGTGACCACCTGGCAGGGTGGGAGGGAGACGTAAGAGGGAGGAGATATGGGGATGTATGTATATGTATAGCTGATTCACTTTGTTATACAGCAGAAACTAACACATCAGTGTAAAC
Source organism: Orcinus orca (assembly GCF_937001465.1). Classification (NCBI taxonomy): domain Eukaryota; kingdom Metazoa; phylum Chordata; class Mammalia; order Artiodactyla; family Delphinidae; genus Orcinus; species Orcinus orca. The sequence goes on along the minus strand of NC_064564.1, from coordinate 105,606,599 downwards.
AATTATACTCCAATAAAGATGTTAAAAAAAAAAGAAAAGAAAAGAAATGGCATGGTTAGTATGAAGGGAGACAGTCAGCTAGCACATAGCCAGTGCAGATTCTACTTTCTGACTCTTTTTTTTTTCTGGCCATGTGGCCTGTGAGATCTTAGTTTCCTCACCCTTGGCACTGAAAGAGCAGCGTCCTAACTACTGGACTGCCAGGGAATTCCCATCCTTTCTGACTCTTAAGAAGCAAATACGAGAGAGACTTGTTAGAATGTGTAATAGTCTGGGCATAGTATGATGAAGATCTTGTAAGTAAAGCATATATTTAAAAATAAAACAACTTCAAGGGTTTATTTCTCAAAGGAAAAATCTGCGAAGGGAGGGGGAATTGATTAAGGTAGACATGGTGGTTGATTCTTAAATATTCAAATCTATTGTTCTAAGCCACTGGTTTTCAACCTGGGGGTGACTTTACCCCCAAGGAAACAAATGGCAATGTGTCCAGATATTATTGGTTGCCACAACTGGGGAGAGATGCTACTGACATATAGTGAGCCAGGGATGCTGCTCCTTCAGTGCACAAGATAACATTCTCAGGACATGGAAATATCTGCCCTCAAAAATGTCAATAATGCAAATGTTAGGAAACCGTTGTCTAAGCCAACCACGGTAACTCTTCCCTTTTAGCCACTGATGGGTCCAGGAATCTAGCCACAAGCCAATGAGTGTATCACATTCTGTTGGTGTCTATTAGTCATCCTATTATTCATACATTCTAAATTGGCTAAAAGGAAGAACAAATTTCAGGATTAGGAATCTCATATTCCGGCTCAATGTGAATAAGGAAACACAATGTCCCATTTGCTGCCGCCACGATGTTGTGAACTTCAGAAGAATGAATCTGAGGACAATGTATATGTTTCAAAGATAACAGAGAAGAGTGATGAAAATAACTTAGGTTCTTGAAGACACTGAATCTATTCACCCTCAAATCTACCCCAGCTCTGGAAATTTCATGATGTGAAGTAATAAATACCATCTTTGTGTATGTCAGTTTACATCAGATTGTTTTCTTTTTCACTTGCCAACATAATTCATACCAACTAAAACCCTGAACAAGTGATCTCACAGTTATCCAGAAGTCTGACCTTCTTTTATGGGTTCTCTTGCTTGGAATGTGATAGTTACCAAGCAATATTCTCCTCCAATTGAATTCCCTGGCCTACCAGGGGACAAATAGTGCTCCTTCCTTCAGCTTTTTATTAACAGAGATTAGACTGGTTAGGATTAAAAACAACAATGACAATCCAAAAGCAAACAAACGAAACTTAAAAATACCAAGCAAGGATGAAAGGTAAATCAACATGGAAGAGAAAAAGTTATATTTTCAAATGAAAGTTTTTCTAAAGTCTCTAGCCCCAAAGGTTGTCATAATTCAACTCAAACGTATTAAGCATCTATTAAGAAACACTGAGAACTCTGCTGGGGGCTGCAGGTGCATTCAGAGTAAAGGCAGAATTCTTTCTTCATAAGGCAATTACAGTCTTGTGTAGGTGACAGATGAGTAAGGAGGTCATGAGAGCACAGAGGGATGGGTCCAGGAATAGTACAGGTGGTAAGGAAGAGAAGCAGCTAGGGGGAAGGAGAGCTTCAGCAGGTCAGTTTCCTGGTTTCTCTCCCCGTGTCTCCTGATCTGTTTCTAAGTGAACAGTTCCATCTTACAATTCACCTTGTAGAATTACCTCCCAGCCACCTGGACCCTCTCCGTGATCAGGAGATAATTTCTTCTCATTCCATCCATCACTCATTCATTTGTCGCTTTCTGTTTTGAGAGACATAGTAGATAGACAACGACCCCCTGAGAGCCAGGGAATGCTCAGGGGAGAACACCAATACAACACCCACATGGGTGAATCAACCATGCTTTACGTTCATTACAATTCAATGCAGAACAATAGATGATGATGCAGTGTAAGAAAATGCGGTGGAAGTAACAAAAATTACACAAACGCAGATGCAGGAAAGTCACCCTCTCATAGACCCATACAAGGGACACAGGATAGAAATGCAAAGAGAGGTGAACAAACTATATATTTTTAAGGGAGATTTGATAAGATTTAATGATATGAACAATGAAAAAGAGGGTAGAGTAAAAACAAATCCAGCATTTGACTAGCAGAGAAGTTGGAGAGTGTGTCTCTAAGAAGGATGGGCAGGGGAGAGAGGTTAGGGGGAGCTGTTTCAAGAAAATCATGACAAATTTGTTCATGGTCATAGTGCCTTCAAAAATCTACTCAAATTGCAGCCTACTTTGGAAATGTTGTCACATTCCAGGACTAACTGAAGGGAGAATATATGAGAACAGACATAAGGAGAGAAGCAAGAAAAAAAAAAAAAAGAAAAAACAAGTTTTTCCAAACTCTATCTACAAGTGGTCAAAGATACAGTGAGTTCATATGTCTCTCCTGTTTCCTACCTCTACCATTTCTGTCAAGCATACAAAATAGACCAATTTGTCACTGTGTCTGCATAATATCAGGATAAGAATGTACTGTTCTCTTCCTTTAGCAGAGGTCACTGGAAACAGTGTCTCCAAGATAGTCTGAAGGAAAACAAATGAGCAAGTCCCCAAATTGGAGGTGGGGTGCTCCACAGTGGCAGGCGAAATGCCGAGATGATGACTTTTGGAAAATTGTGTCGGCTTTATCCAACACAGGACTGTTTTAATCAATGCATCAAGGGACCTGCTTCAAGGACGGATGGATAATGCATGTTTTGGAGAGGCTGATAGGAAGATAGTGCGGATCCTCAAACGTCCTGAGCGGGCCATTAAGTAAGTGAGCAAACGTCCTTGACCATCTGCTTGGGGGTCTGGGGCTTGGAGTGTCAAAGGAAACTTCAAGGTTTCCCACTGGGCTCAGAGGAGCACTTGGGGAGGCAGACTCTAGCAGGACTCTGGAGAGAAAGAGCAGGCAATGTCTGCAAAGTCAAGTCCAATGAGGGCTTAACATCCCCTCTCCCTCCTCCCCCGCCATCCACTGGGAGTAACCGGAAGACAGATGATTGATAGGCAGTTGAACAGACACTTTGACAGATACACTGACCTTGGTATATTCTCATCTCCAAACTTGCAGAATTTTTCTTATGTTACTGACTCAAGTGCCGAGAATTTAGGGATGCACAGGGGCTAGGGGCTTAACCTGATTACCAACCTCCTGAATTTAATGCAACGGGAAGAAGCTTTGGCGTTGAATTACCCAGGTTCGTATCCCAGTTTTGCTATGAATTACCCCTGTAACCAAATCACTTAGCCTCTCTGCGTCTGGTTCTTCTCTTGCAGAGTGAGGATAAGTGTTCCTATCTGATGCCCCTTGCAAACCTAAAATGTTATATACAAATATCAGTTGCTGTGATAGTGATCCCTCCTTTATGTTTGGTATTAGCTTCTTCTTACTGAAGGAGTTGCTCTGTGACCATAGAAATGTCACATCACCTCCCTGGGTCCTAGTTTTCTTCTATGTAAAATGAAGTAGCACTTTGATTAATGATATGAACAATAATAATAATATTTAAGGAGCTCTCACTATATGCCCAAACCATTCTAAACATCATACATGGGTTTACTAAAAAATTAGCTGATGCAATAAGTACAACGTCGTCCCCATTTTGAGGTTTTCCTCCCAGATCACACCACTGGCAGAGCTGAGATGTGATATCAGACGTTGCAACTTCAGGGCTGCCTCTCTACCTTCTCTAGGACCTTACCTAGTAACACAAGGCATCAGAATAATACGGGGCCCAGAAACAGGCTATTTGCTGGTCTGTTTCTTAGTTCTAGGGATATATCTTAACCTCCAAAGAACCCTTACGATTAGCTTGAGGAGAGAAGCCCTAATGCCACTGGCAGTTTCTCTTGATATTTATACCTTCAAGGCTAGAAGGGGGAACTCCTTCAACTGGAGGTAAAGAAAACGGCATTTTTAGAGAAACTTCTGAGGAGGGAGCCATAAAGCCACAGATTGCATCAAAGATGGAAGAGACAAAAGAGCCCAACCAGATCACTTCTCTCAATTTCAAGATGGTGAAACTGAGACACAGAGAGGGGGCATCTGGCCTGAGCTCACACAGCAGGGCCCGAGCCCTGATGACTCCTAGCCAGTGCTCGCTCTTTCCACTATGTGCTCAGCGTTGAGTCCCTGGTGAGATCTTTTATGCACATGGAACTTAAACACAATGATCAAAATACGAATATATTTTCATTTACAGATTAGAAAAATTGACTTGGAATAAGGTAGAGCACCTCTATTGAAGCAAACACTTGGTAAATTGCTCAGTACAGGGTTGGGTATGCAGCAGGTATCTAATCAATGCTTTTTGAGTCCGACTGAACATCCTGGAGAGCAGACGTATGACTCTTTTATTCATCACCTAATTGTCTCTTCCATCTCAGGTCCTTAGCTGAGACTGTGCTTTAAGGACGTAATTTCTTCACCCCATTATTTGTGAATCAGCAAATGGATCAAACTCTATCTGATGAGGAACTTGGAATCCAAAAGACTGTATTGAGCCCCTACTACCCTGCTGTTGAAAGGATGACTTAGCACAATTCCTGGCTCATAGCAACCTTCTATAAACATTAGCTAGTATTGCTGCTTGGAGAGTTCATAATGGCCTTTGAGGACAAATGATGACTAATGAAGAACCCCATTTTCTCCAGGAAGCCCCCAAATAATAGGGAGATTGTCACATTAATAGGTAATTATAATATATTACAATTATTAACGGCGAAATCAACGGCGAAATCACAGAGATCTGTAGAAGATATGTAGATGCTAAAAGAGAGTAGTTAGGTAATTATTCAGTGCTGTTGAAGGCAAGCTTTAAGCAGACCTCATAGAGAGGAAATGCTGAATAGGGTTTTGATGGGTGAGTAGGAGCAAGGAAAACTACTCCAGTAAGAGCAAGCTGGAAAGGGAAAACATGGGGCTTGGATTATTTGGAACATCCATGGAACTGAAAATAAGGCCATCAGTCATTGAACAGAAGTGTAAAAATGTGCTTGTGATGGACAGGTGTTGAGCAGAGATGAGGCTCCAAGTTAGGAAGGGGCTGATTCCAAGAGGTTATTTTTCACCAAATTCAAGAACTTGGGTTGTACAAGAGATCGAAACCAATAGGGAACCCTCACTGGGTTTTAAATGGTAAACTAAAATGGTCAAATTGGTATTTTAGAAAGATAACTTTTTAGCAGCACAGATAATAGAAAGGAGAAGAAAGTATTAGGAGGCTATTGAAATAACATAGATCTGATCCAGCAATCCCACTTCTGGGTATACATCCAAAGGAAATAAAAGCAGGGTATCAAAGAGACAGCTGCACTCCCATGTTCATTGCAACATTATTTACAATATAGCCAAGATATGAAAACAACCTAAGTGTTCATCATCAGATGAATGGATAAACAGGATGTGGGGTATTTTTTACAATGGAATATTATTCAGCCATGAGAAAGAAGGAAATCCTTCCATTTGTGGCAACATGGATGGACCTTGAGGGCATTATGCTAAGTGAGATAAGTCAGAGAGGAAAGACAAATACTGCCTGGTATCACTTATATGTGGAATCTAAAGAGAAAAGTCAAACACATACAAACAGTAGAAAATAGTAGAAAGTGGTTGCCAGGGGTTGGAGGTGGGGGAAATAGGGAGAAGCTGGTAAAAGTATACAAATTTGCAGTTACAAGATGAGTAAGGTCTGAGGTTCTGATGTATAACATGGTGACTGCACTTGATAACACTGTATTGTTTTTTTTGTTTTTGTTTTTTTGTGTGTGGTACGCGGGCCTCTCCCGTTGCGGAGCACAGGCTCTGGACGCGCAGGCTCAGCGGCCATGGCTCATGGGTCCAGCCGCTCCGCGGCATGTGGGATCTTCCCGGACCGGGGCTCGAACCCATGTCCCCTGAGTCGGCAGGCGGACTCTCAACCACTGCGCCACCAGGGAAGCCTGATAACACTGTATTGTATAATTGAAATTTGCTAAGAGAGTGGAACTTAAATGTTTTCACAAAAAAAGAGATAAATATGTGAAGAGATGGATGTGTTAATTAACTAGATGGGGGGGCATCCTTTCACAACGTATAGATCTATCAAATCATCATGATGCACACTTTAAATATCTTACAATTTTATTTGTCAATTATACCTCAATAAAGCTGAAACTTAAAGGAATTGTCTTTAGAACAGACTTAGGAAAAGAAGTAATTTAGGTTTAACAGTTTATCTGTGCTCACTTGAATGTGTTGGATATTGTCTTGAACTTTTAACTATTGAAATCAAAAGATAATAAACAGAGAGATTGGTTCAAGATAGTGGAGTAGAAGGATGTGCACTCACTCCCTCTTGCGAGAGCACTGGAATCACAACTAACTGCTGAACAATCATCGACAGGAAGACACTGGAACTCACCAAAAAAGATACCCCACATCCAAAGACAAAGGAGAGGCAGCAATGAGATGGTAGGAGGGGCACAATCACAATAAAATAAAATCCCATAACCACTGGATGGGTGACTCACAAACTGGAGAACACTTATATCACAGAAGTCCACCCACCGGAGTGAAGGTTCTGCACCCCATGTCAAGCTTCCCAACCTGGGGCTCCAGAAACAGGAGGAGGAATTCTCAGAGAATCAGACTTTGAAGGAGAGTGGGATTTGATTGCAGGACTTTGACAGGAATGGGGGAAACAGAGACTCCACTCTTGGAGGGCACACATAAAGTAGTGTGCGCAGCAGGACCCGGGGGAAGGAGCAGTGACCCCATAGGAGACTGAACCAGACCTACCTGCTAGTGGTGGAGGGTCTCCTGCAGAGGCAGGGGATGGCTGTGGCTCACCGTGGGGACAAGGACACTGGCAGCAGAAGTTCTGGGAAGTATTCCTTGGCATGAGCCCTCCTGGAGTCTGCCATTAACCCTACAAAAGAGCCTGCAGCCTCCAGTGCTGGGTCACCTCAGGTCAAACAACCAGAAGGGAGGGAACTCAGCCCCACCCATCAGCAGACAAGTGGAGTAAAGTTTTACTGAGCTCTGCCCACCAGAGCAACACCCAGCTCTACACACCACCAGTCCCTCCCCTCAGGAAGCTTGCACAAACCTTTTAGATAGCCTCACCCATGAGAGGGCAGACAGCAGAGCAAGAAAAACTACAATCCTGCAGCCTGTGGAACAAAAACCTCATTCACAGACAGACAGACAAAATGTAAAGGCAGAGGACTATGTACCAGATGAAGGAACAAGATAAAACCCTAGAAAAACAACTAAATTAAGTGGAGATAAGCAACCTTCCAGAAAAAGAATTCAGAATAATGATAGTGAAGATGATCCAGGACCTCGGAAAAAGAATGGAGGCAAAGATCGAGAAGATGCAAGAAATGTTTAACAAAGACCTAGAAGAATTAAAGAACAAACAAACAGAGATGAACAATACAATAACTGTAATGAAAAATACACTAGAAGGAATCAATAGCAGAATAACTGAGGGAGAAGAACGGATAAGTGACCTGGAAGACAGAATGGTGGGATTCACTGTTATGGAACAGAATAAAGAAAAAAGAATGAAAAGAAATGAAGACAGCCTAAGAGACCTCTGTGACAGCATGAAATGCACGAACATTAGCATTATAGGGGTCCCAGAAGGAGAAGAGAGAGAGAAAGGACCTGAGAAAATATCTGAAGAGATTATAGTCAAAAACTTCCCTAACATGGGAAAGGAAATAGCCACCCAAGTCCAGGAAGCGCAGAGAGTCCCAGGCAGGATAAAGCCAAGGAGAAACATGCGGAGACACATAGTAATCAAAGTGACAAAAGTGAAAGACAAAGAAAAATTATTAAAAGCAACAATGGAAAAATGCCAAATAACATACAAGGGAACTCCCATATGGTTAAGAGCTGATTTCTCAGCAGAAACTCTACAAGCCAGAAGGGTGTGGCAGGATATGTTTAAAGTGATGAAAGGGAAGAGCCTATAACCAAGATTACTCTACCTGGCAAGGATCTCATTCAGATTCGCTGCAAAAATCAAAAGCTTTACAGACAAGCAAAAGCTAAGAGAATTCAGCACCACCAAACCAGCTCTACAACAAATGCTAAAGGAACTTCTCTAAGTGGAATACAAGAGAAGAAAAGGACCTACAAAAACAAACCCAAAACAATTAAGAAAATGGTCATAGGAACATACATATCAATAATTACCTTAAATGTGAACGGATTAAATGCTCCAACCAAAAAACACAGGCTTGCTGAATGGATACAAAAACAAGACCCATATATATGCTGTCTACAATAGACTCACTTCAGACTGAGGGACACATACAGACTGAAAGTGAGGGGATGGAAAAAGATATTCCATGCAAATGGAAATCAAAAGAAAGCTGGAGTAGCAATACTCATATCAGATAAAATAGACTTTAAAAAAGGAATGTTACAAGAGACAAGGAAGGACACTACATAATGATCAAGGGATCAATCCAAGAAGAAGATATAACAATTATAAATATATATGCACCCAACATAGGAGCACCTCAATACATAAGGCAAATGTTAACAGCCATAAAAGGGGAAATCGACAGTAACACAAAAATAGTGGGGGACTTTAACACCTCACTTACACCAATGGACAGATCATCCAGACAGAAAGTTAATAAGGAAACACAAGCTTTATATGACACAACAGACCAGATAGATTTAATTGATATTTATAGGACATTCCATCTGGAAAAAGCAGATTACACTTTCTTCTCAAGTGCACATGGAACGTTCTCCAGGATAGATCACATCTTAGGTCATAAATCAATCCTTGGTAAATTTAAGAAAATTGAAATCATATCAAGCATCTTTTCTGACCATAACGCTATGAGATTAGAAATCAATTATGGGAAAAAAAACGTAAAAAGCACAAACACATGGAGGCCAAACAATACGTTACTAAATATCCAAGAGATCACTGAAGAAAGCAAAGAGGAAATCATTTCTAGAGAGAAATGACAATGAAAACACGACAATCCAAAACCTATGGGATGCAGCAAAAGTAGTTCTAAGAGGGAAGTTTATAGCAATATAATCCTACCTCAGAAACAAGAAAAATCTCAAATAAACAATCTAAACTGACACCTAAAGGAACTGGAGAAAAAGAACAAACAAAACCCAAAGTTAGTAGAAGGAAAGAAATCATAAAAATCAGAGCATAAACAAATGAAATAGTAACAAAGAAAACAATAGCAAAGATCAATTAAACTAAAAGCTGGTTCTTTGAAAAGATAAACAAAACTGATAAACCTTTAGCCAGACTCATCAAGAAAAACAGGGAAAGGACTCAAATCAATAAAATTAGAAATGAAAAAGGAGAAGTTACAACGGACACTGAAGAAATACAAAGCACCATAAGAGACTACTACAAGCAACTCTATGCCAATAAAATGGACAACCTGGAACAAATGGACAAATTCTTAGAAAGGTATAGTCTTCCAAGACTGAACCAGGAAGAAAGAGAAAATATGAACAGACCAATCAAAAGTAATGAAATTGACACTGTGATTAAAAATCTTCCAACAAAGTCCAGGACCAGATGGCTTCACAGGTGAATTCTATCAAACATTTAGAGAAGAGCTAACACCCATCCTTCTCAAACTCTTCCAAAAACTTGCAGAGGAAGGAACACTCCCAAACTCATTCTATGAGGCCACCATCACCCTGATACCAAAACCAGACAAAGATACTATAAAAAAGACAATTACAGACCACTATCACTCATGAATATAGATGCAAAAATCCTCAACAAAATACTAGCAAACAGAATCCAACACTACATTAAAAGGATCATACACCATGGCCAAGTGGGATTTACCCTAGGAATGCAAGGTTTCTTCAATATATGCAAATCAAACAATGTGATACACCATTTAACAAACTGAAGAATAAAACCCATATGATCATCTCAATAGATGTAGAAAAAGCTTTTGACAAAATTCCACACCCGTTTATGATAAAAACTCTCCAGAAAATGGGCATAGAGGGAACCTACCTCAACATACTAAAGGCCATATACAACAAACCCACAGCAAACATCATTCTCAATGGTGAAAAACTGAAAGCATTTCCTCTAAGATCAGGAACAAGACAAGGATGTCCACTCTTGCCACTCTTATTCAATGTAGTTTTGGAAGTCCTAGCCATGGCAATCAGAGATGAAAAAGAAATAAAAGGAATAAAAATTGTAAAAGAAGAAGTAAAACTGTCACTGTGTGTAGATGACATGATACTATACATAGAAAATCCTAAAGATGCCACCAGAAAACTACTAGAGCTCATCAATGAATTTGGTAAAGTTGCAGGATAGAAAAGTAATGCACAGAAATCTCTTGCATTCCTATACACTAACAACGAAAGATCAGAAAGAGAAATTAAGGAAAAAATCCCATTCTCCATTGCAACATAAAGAATAAAATATCTAGGAATAAACCTACCTAAGGAGGTAAAACACCTGTACTCAGAAAACTATAAGGCACTGATGAAAGAAATAAAAGGACAGCTACATGTAAAAGAATGAAATTAGAACACTCCCTAACACCATACACAAAAATAAACTCAAAATGGATTAAAGACCTACATGTAAGACCAGACACTATAAAACTCTTAGAGGAAATCATATGAAGAACAGTCTTTCACATAAATCACAGCAACATCTTTTTTGACCCACCTACTAGAGTAATGGAAATAAAAACAAAAATAAACAAATGGGACCTAATGAAACTTAAAAGCTTTTGCACAGCAAAGGAAACGATAAACAAGATGAAAAGACAACCCTCAGACTGGGAGAAAATATTTGCAAATGAATCAATGGACAAAGGATTAATCTCCAAAGTATATAAACAGCTCATGCAGCTCAATATTAAAGAAACAAACAACCCAATCAAAAAATGGTCAGAAGACCTAAATAGACATTTCTCCAAAGAAGACATACAGATGGCCAGGAAGCACATGAAAAGCTGCTCAACACCACTAATTATTAGAGAAATGCAAATCAAAACTACAGTGAGGTATCACCTCACACCAGTTAGAATGGGCATCATCAGAAAATCTACAAACAACAAATGCTGGAGTGGGTGTGGAAAAAAGGGAACCCTCTTGCACTGTTGGTGGGAATGTAAATTGATACAACCACTATGGAGAACAGTGTGGATGTTCCTTAAAAAACTAAAAATAGAACTACCATATGACCCAGCAATCCCACTACTGGGCATATACCCAGGGAAAACCATAATTCAAAAAACACATGCACCCCAGTGTTCATTGCAGCACTATTTACAATAGCCAGGTCATGGAAGCAACCTAAGTGTCCATCGACAGATGAATGGATAAAGAAGATGTGGCACATATATACAATGGAATATTACTCAGCCATAAAAAGAAATGAAATTGGGTCATTTTCAGAGATGTGGATGGACCTAGAGACTGTCATACAGAGTGAAGTAAGTCAGAAAGAGAAAATCAAGTACCATATATTAACACATGTATGTGGAATCTAGAAAAATGGTACAGATGAACTGGTTTGCAAGGCAGAAATAGAGACACAGATGTAGAGAACAAACGTATGGACACCAAGGGGGGAAAGCGAAGGGGGTGGGGGTGGGATGAATTGGGAGATTGGGATTGACATATATACACTAATATGTATAAAATAGATAACTAATAAGAACCTGCTGTATAGATAAATACATTTTTTTAAAAAAGATAATAAACAATAGAGAGATTCAAAATTAAAAGAAAAAAAAAGAAATAGCCCAGACAAGAGATAATAGAGACCTGAATAAATTGGTAGAAGATGGGAGAAACAGACAGCAATTTAAGAAACAAACTTGACAGGACTTGGTGAGAGTTTGGTGTAGAAGCTGAGGGGGTGTGAGTGGGTGCTGCCCCCCATGGTGCGATGACTCCTGTATCCTAGCCCGCTTCTCAGCCCTCTATTTCTTCCAGTGCAGGTATTTAAGTGTTTCTTCTTTGCGGGGGCTAAAAAGCTGTCAAAGCACATTGTTCTCTTTCCAGAGTCAGCTGTGAATGGGGATCCTGGCAAAAATCTTCCTCCTGCACCTCTCAACCCTGTTGTGATTATCACTTGAGCTACTTGTCTTTGCAGAGTGTACATGACCATCTGTTACTATAACCCAACTATGAGAAAGAGATGCTTTTATTTTTCCCCATGTCATTATGTACAGTTTGGGTGACACCTCAAGGAAGAAAACAGGCAGAAAGCAACAACAAACGGCATCGGTGATGAAAAGGGAGAGGCTTGGCTTCCATTCCTCACACATTTTTGCAACTAGCCACATAAAAGGGCCCGCAAGATGTGTGGTAATATCAGTGCAGGCACTCATCCCGTGGTCTACACACATGGTGTCCCTCACAGACCCCCTTTCTTAGAGAGTTTTTTTTCTTTCCTTTTTTTTTTTTTTTTTTTGCAGTACGCGGGCCTTTCACTCTTGTGGCCTCTCCCGCTGCTGAGCACAGGCTCTGGACGCACAGGCCCAGCGGCCATGGCCCACGGGCCCAGCCGCCCCGCGGCATGTGGTATCCTCCCGGACCGGGACACAAACCCACGTCCCCTGCATCGGCAGGCGGACTCTCAACCAGTGTGCCACCAGGGAAGCCCTCTTTCCTTTTTTTTTAAAATCTCCTCACCTAGCAAAAAATATACATTTGTAAAAGCATGCTCCAAGGACAATAACTTTTCTGACTTTCTTTAACACATTGTACCTAAGCAGGGATTATTTAACCTGTCAAGTAAACCTCTCTATAGTACAAACGCAACCTACTTTTCCCTCAAAAACTTCCACTTCCTTTCCTCAGGTATGGAAAGCTCGTACCAAATGCAATTACCTATAATTCTCAGGACAGGCTGTGCTTTTTTCCGTATCTGCTCTTAGCCCAGAATATCCTTTCCCTACGTCCCCTCCTGACTCTCAGCAGCAGCCTCACCGACCTCGTTTCCATTCTATAAGGACACCAGTCTCCCTCCCTCTTCAGAACCTTTCCTCTACCCCTCCCACACCTCCCCTTAACCCAGTTACAATGCAGATATCAGCCCAAGGGTCACTGCTTCCAAGAAGCAGGCCTTTTCTGGACATCCTTCACTGCCCTCACTGAATTATATCAAGTCACACTGTACTTTCTTATTGCATAATAGCTACAGTAAGTTGTAATGATACATTCATGCGATTATCATCGGGTTAATGTCTACCTCCTCCCTAGACAATAACCCCCCTACTGCTCACCACTGTCTCCTCAATGACTAGCACAGTGCCTGGTCCACAATAGGATCCCAAGAATTACACGCTGAATAAACAGAGTACTAGAGGAATAGAAGGATTAACGAATGAACATGAAAATCTTATTCATTCCTCGAGGAACATCTCTAAAGCCACCTCCCCTATAAAGTCTTTGTCTTCTGCTTCCTTTAACCCACAACGTTAAAACAAAAGTGCTGAAAGTGATTTCTCAGTCTTTTGACTATTGAGAACATAGTTTCTGTATCTCCCTTGTGAAAGTTTTGGAGGCTGGCTTCCATCGCAATAAGGGTGCAATTTTTTGAATTCTTGATTAATGGCAGAAAATAAAGGAAATGCTTCTCTAAAAAAACTGGGCTTCCTTTTTATATTCAGGGGTTAGACAAAGCTTGGCTTCTGAAAGCTTTTCTGTCCTTATGCATTAAACAGAGATCTCTAAGGCATCTCTGAGGTATGCTCAGACTCTGTACACATTTAAGTGCTTCAATTTAAAGATAAGGGATCTGTAATCCCTAGAAAGGAAATAAGTCATCAGAAAGTTAATGGTAGAGTTTGGTTAAGAACCCAGGTCTCGGGCTTCCCTGGTGGTGCAGTGGTTGAGAGTCTGCCTGCCAATGCAGGGGACATGGGTTCATGCCCCGGTTCGGGAAGATCCCACATGCAGCGGAGCGGCTGGGCCCATAAGCCATGGCCGCTGAGCCTGTGCTCCGCAACGGGAGAGGCCACAGCAGTGAGAGGCCTGCGAACCGCAAAAAAAAAAAAAAAAAAAAAAGAACCCAGGTCTCCTGAGTGACAGCTTAATCCTTCCTTCGATATTCTATGTTTATCGTCACAGAATATTGACGTCAAAATGAATAGATATAGCTGAGAGAAAAGAGAAAGCTTATTTATTTTCCTCAGTTGGAACACATTCCTAAAGTGCGACAGACCTAGACATTATTTATCCTGGATGGTGCATTCCAAGTTTAATAAACCAAATCTTCTTGCCAAAAACTGGCAGGGTGATTCTCTACAAAGTTGCAAAGAATCACTAAATTAGCAACATCCATCACACACTGACATGTTCCTGGGATGACACAACACCAAGAACAAGAAGCCCTGAATTTAGGTGTCATTAATAACCAAAAATGATTTTACGAAGCAGAATATTAATGGAAAGACTTTCACAATTTTAGAGCTTAAATTGCTTTGGAATAAGTACATAATTTACTTCAATATATGTGTGTGGAAGAGGTGGTAATTGAAGCTGTCTTCCGTTTAATCCATTTTAGCAAGACAGCATGGTTTGTTGGGAAGAAGAAATTTCTGGTCTACCACAAACTTGCTATGTAACCTTGGGCAAGTCCACTTTCCTCTTAGCTTCACCATTGGTGAAAATGAAATTCTTAGATCGGTTTAATCAGTAGAGTCTTACTGCGGTTTAATAACGCAGAGTCTTTGCAGTTCGTTTAAGTACACAATCAGAAAAGACCTACAAGGTGTACTAGGTGTTTTAAACACAAAGGTGAGCAAAGCAGGATTCTTGACTTCAAGGTGGTCAGAGCCTAAAGAGCAGGGTTGATACATAAATAGCCAACTTAAGTGAGTGTAATAGAAAACTAAGGAAAACCCAAATAAGCCACATTAGAAAAGAAAAAGAACTTACGACTATGGACAGAGAGGAGTCATTTATTTTTTAATTTATTTATTTTAATTAATTAATTTTTTACTGATGTATAGTTGATTTACAATATATTAGTTTCAGGTGTACAACATAATGATTTATATTTTACAGATTATAATCCATTTAAATTTATTATAAAATAGGTGAAATTCCCTCTGCTGTACAGTATATCCTTGCAGCTTATCTATTTTATACATAGTATCAATAGTTTGTACCTCTTAATCCCATACCCATATTTTGCCCCTCTCCTCTTCCTTCTTCCCACTGGTAACCAATGGTTTGCTCTCTGTATCTGTGAGTCTGTTTCTATTTCGTTATATTCGTTCGTTTTATTTTTCAGATTCCACATAGAAGTGAAAACATGCAGTATTTTTCTTTCTCTGTCTGACTTATTTCACTAAACATCATACCCTCCAGGTCCACCCATGTTGTTGCAAATGGCAAAATTTCATCCTTTTTTATGGCTGGGTAATATTCCATTGTGCGCGCACGTGTGTGTGTGTGTGTGTGTGTGTGTGTGTGTGTGTATATATAAAATGTCTTCTTCATTCATCTGTCCTTGGGCACTTGGGTTGCTTCCATATCTTGGCAATTGTAAATAATGCTGCCATGAACATTGGGGTGCATGTATCTTTTCAAATTAGTGATTTTGTTTTCTTTGGAAATATACCCAAGGGTGGAATTGCTGGTTCATATGGTAGTTCTATTTTTAGTTTTCTGAGGAACCTCCATACTGCTTCCCATAGTGGCTGCACCCATTTACATTCATTCACCCATTTACATTCATTCAACAGTGCATGAGAGTTTCATTTCCTGAGAGGAGTCTTTTAAACAGATGAAAGAATATGATGTACACTTTTGCCAATAAACTTTAAAATATGTAGAAAATTACTTTCTAAATAAATATAAATTATCAAGATTGATATAAGCATATGTTGAAAGTCTAAAATACACAGTGATCGTGAATGTGACGTGAAAATCACCCAAGTATTATATAATAAACAGAAACAATACAGAGCCCAGAGTGTTTAATGGAAAGATTTTTTTAAATAGAAAAAAGGAATGTATTTTTAAAAGTAACTGTAAGCTCACAAACTCTGCTGAGGAGGAAAGAGTAAAACCTGGTTGCTATGAAGTGAGGTACAACCTCCAAACACAAAAGGGAACCCTCTTGCACTGTTGGTGGGAATGTACATTGATACAGCCACTGTGGAGAACAGTATGGAGGTTCCTTAAAAAACAAAAAATAGAACTACCATATGATCCAGCAATCCCACTACTGGGCATATACCCTGAGAAAACCATAATTCAAAAAGACACATGTACCCCAATATTCATTACAGCACTATTTACAATAGCCAGGACATAGAGAGATTTTTAAATCTTAAAGAAACACAGCTTCTAAGAAACTTTAATAGTTCTTAAGCACATAAAAAGAAGTATGCTTTTTAATTTATTTGTCTAATTTGTAATGAACACTATATTCCAAAATGTGACAAATAGAGCATATAATTTTACCTACACATAAATGGAAACTAGCATGAGGAAAATACTATTAAATCAGGACCATGACTTCTGGTAATGGCCACATGATGAGAACAGGTGATTTCTTACACAGATAACAATGATAAAAACTGGATAAAATTATTTAAAAAACATTTGAAGACACTGCAAAATAACGAAGAGCAGGCAGGTCAAAACTAGAGAAGAGGTTATATTTCAAAGACTGCTACTGCACCAAAAAGAACTGTGATGTTGGGACTTTCTTACGTAAGAGAGCTGCCCACCCAACACAGATCTCTGATGGCAGAGAAGTGGAAGCCTCTCAAGATATTAGAGGGCAGGCATGAGAGCTATTAAAAGAACCAGAAGATTAAGAAAGAAAGCTTAATCCATGGGAATCACAGAGAGTGACCCTCAAATAAAATCTAAGTATAAAGTCTGCACCAAACTTTGGCTGACCACTAAATTATGTAGATATGGAAGACATCCAGAGCACACGTCTCAAAAAGCAACAGCTTGAAGCCAAAAAACTGAACAAAGATATATCAGCTGCTGCACACCACAGCGAGAGGGAGTTCAGTGTGAGTACAGCCAAGTTAACCGCCTATTAGAACTGACACAACAGAGTCCAGAAGCCTATATAACATATTATCTGCAATGTTCAGTTTTTAACCCCAAATTACCAAACATACAAAGAACAAGAAAGTATGACCCTTAGGCAAGAAAACAAACTAGGAAAACCCAGTCAATAGAAACTGACTCTGAGTATGTCTAGCTATTGGATTTAGTAGGCAAAGATATCAAAGCAGCTAACACAAATGTTTCCAAAGATTTAAAGGAAAATAAATTTGAAAAATTAAAAGATGGTATTCATGAGTGAATAGAAATGAAATGTTAACAGAGAAACAGAAGCTTTGAAAAGGAATTTTTAAAATTCTAGATTTGAAAAGCGTAACAACTGAGATGAAAAAAAAATTACTAGATGGGTTCAACAATAGATTTGAGATGGCAGAAGAAATAATTGGTGAATTTGAAGAAAGATTTCTAGAAATTTTCTACTCAAATAACAGAAAGGAGAGATGTTGGAAAAATACATAAAGGGCCACAGAGACCCATGGTCAAGGTCAAGTAGTCCAACAATTGGACTCCCAGAATGAGAAGATAGAATGGAGCAAAAAATATTTAAAGACATAATTGTCAAATTTCTCCTAAATTTGTTGATTTACAGATTCAAGAAGCTCAACAACCCCCCAAGGAGGATATGGATGAAAACCAAAAAAATCTCAATAAAACTGTACAAAATTTAAAAAACAAAAACAAACAAAAAAAACCACATAAGCTTGTAAACCTGCTGAGAGCCAAAAACAATACAAACAAATTAAAAGCATCAGCATAAAAACAACACACTACAAGGAGGAGCACAATAATATAATTAACATCTGAATGAAAGCCAAATATTGGATTTAGATATTTAAAGTACTGAAAGAATTAAAAAAGAAAAAACTAAAGGTGTCATAAAGACATTTTCAGAGAAACAAAACTGACAGAATCCATTGCTACTAGACACAATTTAAAGAAATGCTAAAGGAAAACTTTTAGGCTGAAAAGAAGTAAAATCAGGTAGTGACTTGTATATACAGGAAGGGATAAAGAACACTGTAAATCATATACACAGTCATCCGGTCCCTTGGTATCAGCAAGGTATTTGTTCCAGGAACCCCCATATATACCAAAATCTGCAGATACTCAAGTCCTACGGTTGGCCCTCTGTATCTGTTGTTCCACAGACACAGATTCAACCAACCCTGGATTCAGACATGGACCGTATAGTACTGTACATATTTATTTTAAAATATTTTAATAAAAATTCCACATACAGGGCTTCCCTGGTGGCGCAGTGGTTGAGAGTCCACCTGCCAATGCAGGGGACACGGGTTCGTGACCCGATCCGGGAAGATCCCACATGCCGCGGAGCGACTGGGCCCATGAGCCATGGCCCCTGAGGCTGCGCGTCCAGAGCCTGTGCTCTGCAACGGGAGAGGCCACAACAGCGAGAGGCCCGCATACCGCAAAAAAAAAAAAAAAAAATTCCACATACAAATTGACCCACTCAGTTCAAACCCATGTTGTTAAAGGGTCAACTATATGTATATAATTTTTCTTAAGTCAGTTTAAGTCATCTAAGAATGAGACACTTAGTTGGGTTTAAATGTGATAGATTACTTTAAGGAAATGTATGTGAAGAATTATTGGGGAGAGAATGTGAGCAGGCAGAGAGCATTCAGACTAAAGTGCAGGTCCAACGTTGGTGAACAGAGAACAAAAGATGGATTGGGTAGGAAAGTCTTCAGCCCACAGGACATTTCTAAGAAAATCTCAGCCAGAGGGCCTGTCAGATAATTCCACATTGAGCAGGAATGTAGTATCTCCAGCTTGCTCAGTCATTGGCTATGAGCAGCCTGGGGGAAGCATGACCTCATTGTTTATGGGAACAGCACCTGGAAGTGTCAGTTAACTACGCTACCCTCAGCATGTACGCTAAAGGAGATCCATTCAGTGCCATCTCCACAGTCATCGTGCTTGATTCCTTTAAAGATATATGGCTATTTAAAGCAAAAATTATGCAACGAGTGTTGTTGTGTATAACATATCTGTGTAATATACAGATATAGATGTAGATATAGGTATAGACAGATATACTTATGTAGATATCTATGGATACATAGTACCTATCTATAGCTATAGTACTATCTCTATCTATGTATCAAGTGATCTATTTATCTATGTATAAGATAATATATATGGCAAAATATTACAAAGGATGGAAGTGAAGTAACTGGAAATTTACTGCAGCCAGAATCATCTATTCTTGTTTTAACTAGAAGAAATTCAGGATTGATTTTAAATAGAAGGTAATAATTTAAATATGCATATTGTAATTCCCAGATCAAACAAAAATAACAATGCAAGAAAATGTAGCCAAAAATTCAGTTGTGGAATTCAAATGACATACTAAAAAATATTTGCTTAACACAAAAGGAATAAAACAATACAAATAATAAATAAATAATAAAACAAAAAAAAAGGGAAATTGGAAAACAATTAGATTGTTAGATCTAAATCTAACTATTTAATAATTATCTTAAATGTAAATGAATTAAATACTCCAATCAAAAGGCAGAGATTCTGAAACTCAATAAAAAGTGAGATTCAACTATACGCTGCCTACAGGAGACATACTTTAAATGCAAAGAAACAAATAGGTGGAAATTAAGTTTCTGGAAACAGGAATCATGCATACAGTAAGTATAAGAAACCTACAGTGGTTGTATTAATATCAGACAAAACAGACATTAAAACAAGTGTATTTCTAGAGAAAAGAGGGAAATTTCATAATAATAAAAGGGTGACTATAATAGGAAAATATAAAATCGTCATTTACATATGTTTAACAACAAAGCAAAGCACAAAACTTACAAAGCAAAAACTGACAGAATTGAAAGGAGAAATAGACAAAAAATATACTTGAGATACCAATACCTGTTTCTCATTAACTGATAGAACAATCAGAAAGAAATTTGCCCAGGATATAGAAAAATTGAAAATTACTAATCAGTTGAACTTACTTGATGTTTCTATTCAGTCCCAAAACAAGAGATTACAATCTATTCAAGCACACATGGAACATTCACCAAGATAGATCATTTTCTAGACCATAAAAGGTCTCAATAAGTTTAAAATAAATCAATTTATACAAAGCATGTTTTTTGATCATAATAAAACTTGAGATCAATAACAGAGAAAAATCTGAAAGCTCTCCAAGCACTTGAAATTTAAATAACACACTTCTAAAAAACAATGGATGACAGAGGAAATTACACAGAAAATTTGAAAATATTTTGAATTCAAATATACATGAAAATATCAAAAGTTGTGAAGAGATGACATATGAGATATCAGTGCTTATATGGGAAATCTATAGTTTTAAATTATTTATTAGATCAGAGAAAAAGGTCTAAAAATATTTTCTAATCTTCTGCGTTAGGAAACTAGAGGAAGAGAGGCAAAGTAAATCCAAGGAAAGTAAAAATACAGAATAATAAAGAGTGGTAATATTTTTTAAATGAACAAAATATAGGAAATCACTGAAATCAAAAGTTGGTTTTTTGGAAAGACTACGAAAACTGACAAGCTTCTATCTTGACTGATCAAGAAAAAAAGAGAGAACGTTCTAACTACCAATATCAGGAAAGAAAGAAGGGCATCATTTAGATGCTACAAAAAAAAATAAGTGAGTAATATGAACTACTTAAAGCCAATACATTTGATGATATAAATGAAATGGGCAAATGTCCTGAAAGATAAATCACATACAAAAAGGACAATTCTCAGGCCATGATGTAGTAGCTTGTGTAAGACCAGTCTCCCACTGGGAACAAAGAGATAAAAAAAAAAGACAAAAAAGTTTTCAATAATTGTTTAAAAGACATAACTATTGAGAGAAATGTGTCTTGAGATTCCAGGAATCCAGAGTGAAGAGAATCATAGAAAGTTTAGGTATCATACAGCATCTACCCACATCATTCCTCAGGGCATTTGCCTATTATTATTACTGGAAGAAGGAGGCAGATGGCCATTGCTAAGTGGTAAAGAAAACAGTAGAATTTTTGGTGAACTCACAAATCTGAGGAGAAAAAAATATTTTATGACTGTCAAGGTAACCAAGACCTAGGAAGCCAAGATTCTCATAAAAAGGAGAGTTCACAGAAGTGAGCACTATTGTTGGTTTTTCTTGAAATATGTGCTGAATTCTTGAACTGTAGAGGTCAGGAGAATAGCCAGCAAGGCGGCAGCCTTTTTAAGTGTAGAACAGAGTGTTCCAAGTCTCTCAGAGCTGACCAGACAAAAATTGGTGATCAGAAACCACAACAGGGAGGGGACCTAATAAACGCCCAGGGATCTCAGCTGGGAATCCTTGGAAGAGCTGTAGTCAAGGAGTGTGCAAACCAGGGAGATGAAACTTTATAAGAACTGCAACTCTACTTTATATCAGCCCAGTTTCTGGTCATATTAAAGTGCTTTACCACTAGTCTACGTTCTACCAAAGGATATGGTGAAAGTCTGAAAGAAAAGGACATGGTAGCATTCAACTAAAAGTTGCCTGCTATGCTAAGAGAGGGAAGCGAAAGGAAACATACAAAAGGAAGAAACCTATTACTGACTCATATTTAGAGGTATCAGAAATAGAATTAAAAAGAGCTACTTTTTGGGCTTCCCTGGTGGGGCAGTGGTTGAGAGTCCGCCTGCCGATGCAGGGGACACGGGTTCGTGCCCCGGTCCAGGAAGATCCCACATGCCGCGGAGCGGCTGGGCCTGTGAGCCATGGCCACTGAGCCTGCGTGTCCAGAGCCTGTGCTCCGCAACAGGAGAGGCCACAACAGTGAGAGGCCCGTGTACCACAAAAAAAAAAAAAAAAAAAAAAAAAAAAGAGCTACTTTTTGAGAAGTCTTTTGGTTTTATTCAGATATAAAAGTTTAGTAAACTAAATACTTAAGGTTTCTGTACTACTGAGAGAAGTTGAATGAAACCTAAATAAATAGAGACATATACCATATTCACGAACAACAGGATTCATTATTCTTCTCATATTGATCTACAGGTTCATTGCAATCCCAATCAAAATCCCAGCAGTCATTTTTAAATAGAAATTGGCAAATTAATTCTAAATGTATGTGGCAATCCGAAAGACCTAGAGTAGTTACAACAATCTTGAAAGCAAAGAAAAAGTTACAAACGTATCCTTTACCTGATTTCAAGCCTTACTATGTAGCTTCAAATAATTAAGGCAGTGTGCTATTAGCAAAAGAATAGATTTATAGATCAGACAATAGGAGAAAGGGTTAAGAAACAGACCCACACTTATATATGTTCAATTGAATTTAGAGAAAGTTTTCAAAGTAATTTACTGGAGACAGTATTTTCAATAAATGATGCTCTGAACAACTGTGTATCTCTAGAAAACATAAACCTTGACCATAATGGTCACAAAATTATGTAATTGAAATGGATCATATATACCTAAACACAAAAGCTAAAAAATAAAAGTTTGAGAAGAAACATTTAAAAGATTACGATTGTGGAGTAAGTATTTACCATAATGGGAAAAGTGGATTAATCATATGTTCTTCTTTTCAGAAAAAAGGGTTGAAAAATAGGAAGCACAGGAAAAATGCACACACACACACACACACACACACACACATATATATGTATTCTGAGAAAGGATGAATGTCAAGAATATATAAAATACTCTTTATTTCAATAATAAGACAAATAAAGAATTTAAAAACAAAGTAAAAAATGGACATTTCATAATAGAAGATATACAAATAGCCAAAAAGCACATGAAAAGACAATCAATAACATAAATGTATGTGTTTCTTTAAGACTCAAAACCAAGTAAAACTAATTTATGGTGTAGAAGTCAGGATAGTGTTTAACTGGGGAATAGTAATGAGTGGAAGAGGGAAAATTTCTTGGTCTGTGTATAGGCTACACACAGGCTCACTTATGGTTTATGTACATATGTGTAGTACACCATAATCAAAAGTTTATTAAAAAATGCAAAGGCTGGTTTTACAAAGTTAATAAAGTTATTTTAAAGTTTATCT
This sequence comes from Orcinus orca, assembly GCF_937001465.1. Lineage (NCBI taxonomy): Eukaryota > Metazoa > Chordata > Mammalia > Artiodactyla > Delphinidae > Orcinus > Orcinus orca. Next base: position 105,583,438 of record NC_064564.1, on the reverse strand, counting down.
CCAAGAGTAAACCATCTGAGAATAGACACAAAAAATATTTTGAAGATGAATAAAGAGAAATTATTTGTACAGATTTGAGTTTGTAGGTTTGGTGTTAGGCCAACTTGAGTTTTAATCTCAGTTCTGCTAGACAGTAAATAACACATGTCTCAGTTTTCTTAACTGAAAAATATATAATAATTGTACCTATTTCATAAAGTTGTTTGAAAGAATAGATCAGATATATTTTCTGAAGCATTTTATGTTGAAATATTATGTTGGTCATGATCAGTAAGTGGTGTCTATCACAATAATAATAGTTTTTTGTTTAATTGTATTCTTTTTTTAATCATCTTTATTGGAGTATAATTGCTTTACAATGGTGTGTTAGTTTCTGCTTTATAACAAAGTGAATCAACTATACATATACATATATCCCCGTATCTCCTCTCTCTTGCATCTCCCTCTCACCCTCCCTATCCCACCCCTCTAGGTGGTCACAAAGCACCAAGCTGATCTCCCTGTGCTATGTGGCTGCTTCCCACTAGCTATCTATTTTACAATTGGTAGTATATATAAGTCCATGCCACTCTTTCACTTCATCCCAGCTTACCCTTCCCCTTCCCCGTGTCCTCAAGTCCATTCTGTACGCCTGTGTCTTTATTCCTGCCCTGCCCCTAGGTTCTTCAGAACCATTTTTTTTTTTTAGATTCCATATATATGTGTTAGCATACAGTATATTTTTTTCTCTTTCTAACTTACTTCACTTTGTATGACAGACTCTAGGTCCATCCACCTCACTACAAATAACGCAATTTCGTTTCTTTTTTTGGCTGAGTAATATTCCATTCCAATTGGAATGTAAATATTCCAATTTACATTCCTACCAACAGCACAAGAGGGTTCCCTTTTCTCCACACCCTCTCCAGCAATTTTTTTTTTTTTTTTTTTTTTTGCGGTACGCGGGCCTCTCACTGCTGTGGCCTCTCCTGTTGCGGAGCACAGGCTCTGGACGCGCAGGCTCAGTGGCCATGGCTCACAGACCCAGCCGCTCCGCGGCATGTGGGATCTTCCTGGACCGGGGCACGAACCCGTGTCCCCTGCATCGGCAGGCGGACTCTCAAACACTGCGCCACCAGGGAAGCCCTCCAGCATTTATTGTTTGTAGATTTTTTGATGATGGCCATTCTGACTGGTGAGAGGTGATACCTCATTGTAGTTTTGATTTGCAATTCTCGAATGATTAGTGATGTTGAGCATCCTTTCATGTGTTTGTTGGCAATCTGTATATCTTTGGAGAAATGTCAATTTAGGTCTTCTGCCCATTTTTGGATTGGTTTGTTTGTTTGTTTGATATTGAGCTACATGAACTGCTTGTAAATTTTGGAGATTAATCCTTTGTCAGTTGCTTCATTTGCAGATATTTTCTCCCATTCTGGGGTTGTCTTTTCATCTTGTTTATGTTTTCCTTTGCTGTGCAAAAGCTTCGAAGTTTCATTAGGTCACATTTGTTTATTTTTGTTTTTATTTCCATTTCTCTAGGAGATGGGTCAAAAAGGATCTTGCTGTGATATATGTCATAGAGTGTTCTGCCTATGTTTTCCTCTAAGAGTTTTATAGTATCTGGCCTTACATTTAGGTCTTTAATCCATTTGAGTTTATTTTTGTGTATGGTGTTAGGAAGTGTTCTAATTGCATTCTTTGACATGTAGCCGTCCAGTTTTCCCAGCACCACTTTACAATAATATAGTTTTAATTTTAATAATAACAATAAGAATAATATTGAGGGACTTCCCTGGTGGCACATTGATTAAGAATCCACCTGCCAATGAGGGGACACAGGTTTGTTCCTTAGTCCGGGAAGATCCCACATGCCGCGGAGCAACTAAGCCCGTGCATCACAACTACTGAAGCCCTCATGCCGCAATGAGAAGCCCGTGCACCACAACCAAGAGTAGCCCCTGCTCACCACAACTAGAGAACGCTGGTGCACAGCAACGAAGACCCAATGCAGCCAAAAAACAAAACAAAACCAAAAAACAAAAAGAAAGAGTAATATTGATATGAACCAAAATAATTTAAAAATAGAGCAGTGGTAGAGGAGCAGGCTGACGAATTATTTTTAAATGTTCTTAAACTGATCTGAGTGTATATATGAATCAATATATAATACTGGTAGCATTTCAAATCAATTGGCATTGTATCATAAATCATTTTCCGTTTCAAAGGCAGACAGCAAAAAGAAATGAAATTTTTATGAGGCATACATGACAGACAAAGGGCAATATAAAAAACCTTTTATGAACCAATGAGAAAAAAAAGATAAATACTGAACTGGAAAGTGAATCGAGAACCCAATTAATAAAATTAATATACATATATATATAAGTTTAATATGTAAAGGAAAATATACGTCAGAAAGGATTATGCTAAATCAACAAGATACTTTTTGCTTATTTAATTGCATATCAAATATCCTATATACTTATAGGGAGCGCAAACCCCTATAAGCTTTTTGGGAGTGTAAATAAATAGGACCTTTTTGGAAAGCCATTTGGAAATGCGTATCAAAAGGCTTAAACTTGAGTGTCCTCATTGATCCAGAAATTCCTCCCATTGAAATTTATCAAACAGAAGTAATGGTGATCATACTCAAAGATTTAGTTATAAAGAGAGTAATTGCCTTCTTGTTTGTAATGTGAAACTTTGGGACATAACTGTAGTTCGAATAATAGGAAATTATCTCTTTCGTCCAAGGAAATACGTTTCAGCATTGGCAGTGATATTAGGAAATAATTTTAAAGGCAGGAGATAATTTTTGCAATATACTCTTCCATTTCAAAAAGCCAATTTCAAAACAATATGGAGAGCATGAAGATATTTTTGCAAAATAAACACTTATATACGTTTAGAGAAAAGACTATAGGTAGAGTCTGCCAAAGTGTCAATGATAGCTGCATTGGAGTGCCAAAATTATGGATAATTTTAATTTTTTTTCCATTCTGCTTATTCAGATGTTTTCTTAAGGTTTACAAGGTGTTATATTACTTTACAAGAAAAAATGGAAGTTAAAATATTTCAATGCAATCTATCGATATATAAAGATAACAGTACCCATAAGGTGCCCTAGTAGTAAAAAGGGAGTCATAAAGGCTCTTTGCAAGGATAAAAGTTATCTTTGAGTTTTGGCAGTTAAGAAAAAAAAACAAGAGGCATACAAAAATCGTGAAGACTCTAAACAGCGAACAAGGGAAACAGTATATTAGAAGGAGAAGGAGTTTTAAGCCATTTTGCAGACAATGGACAAAAATTAAATATGGAGAGTTGTTAGATCCCTACCTATTAGCTGGTCTGGGTGGGAGGTGAAGTTGGAGCCATAAGCAGAAGTCAGATCTTGCTAGGTCAGTCCATCACATCATACTGAGGAGCTCAGACTTAAACCTGTAACAGATGGAGAACCACTGAATTAGTAGAGAGCATGATCAGATCTGGGTGTTAGAATCGCCCCTCTGGCAACATTGTAGGGGATGCATGGCATTGCTGGACAGCAAATGGAGATCAGATACTTAAGATGCCATTGCAATGGTTCAGACACCCGTGAGGACTGGAAATACTGCAGCGACTAAGGGTAGTCAAAGGGAGGTGAGTTTGGGAGAAATTTAGGGCATAAAATTAACAGGCCGTGGTGACTATCAAGATGTGGAAAGTGAAAGTAAGAAAAACATCAAGGAACCCCTGATATGTTATTTTGAACATATGACACATAGATGATAGATGAAGCCATTTTGCCTTCTTTTGCCTATATGCTTTCTACTTAGTAAATAGATATGAAAAAATATATATGTATTTAATTAACACACAGTTAATTAAAAACGTTGACGTGTCTTTAATGAAACCAACCCAAAACAAATAACAAAAAAAACTTAAGGCAAATAGAGTGAGAAATGAGAAGAACTAAGAAAGCAAAATTAACAAAGAAAATTTTTTAAAAATAGTTCAAGCTTGTTTAGGTAACAAGACCTTTTGGTCAAGAGAAAAAGATTGGTGAATCTATGATTCAGAGTATTAAGAAAGGGCAGTGTTTGCTTGTGTGATATAGATTATGTTCTTCATGTAGAACCACCTTTCCCCACTGCCCCAAATATAAATATATATATATATATATATATATATATATATATATATATATATTTTGCTTTTTCTTATTGGAGAATGCAACCTGGTTTCTTCCATTCTTTGTTCCATTTGTATTAAAGTTCTTTTCATGATTGTTGCTGCTTGCTAATAGCATAACTATAGCACTACATAAGCTTTCACTGAAATCATGACTTTTTTGTGCTAGTATGGAAAATATAGGTGTGGGCAGGATGGCACCTTGAGTGGCACAGAGTGAACAATTTTGCGAGTCATGAGAACTTTCCTTGATGCCTACAGCACCCCCTTCTATCACAGCTCTTGACACACCATACAGTAAGTAGTTGCTTTCATCAATTTCTCCCCCATTTGAGGGAGCATTATGAAGATGAGGCAGGGGCCTTGTTAGTTAGGTGGATGGAGGGATGGATGGATGGAGGGATGGATGGATGGATGGATGGATGGATGGGAGAGAGAGGGAGCGGGAGAGAGACGAGTAGATAGGTGTGTTAATTGTGAATTCATTCATTCAGCAAATATTTAGTGAGTACCTACCATGTGCCAGAGAGAACCAGGATCCAATCCCTAAAATAATCGAACACACACATTTCCCAGTCTCCCTCACCAGTGCCTAACAGGATATGGTAATCAGCAGGAACCCAAAAAATCAGCAGTCATCTCAATGTGAGCCGGATTTTGGTCTTGATCATTTGATCCTGCACATGGTACTTTACCAGTGATCCTTCTGTTTCCATATGCAAAATGCATCTGTGTTGAGGGTAGAGGGAGGAAGTGGGTGGTATCCAGGCAGATTTCTTTATAAGTGGAATGGAAGTCGGAGGCAGATCTTCCTATCTCTAGTCTGATAGTCTGACTGTTGCCTGGCCTGCAGAGTTGTCAAGTATGTGCATCAGATAACGACAGTGAGGAAAGACTTGGAGGTGGAAGTGTTTCTTATTTATGCGGGAAGCCAAATGCCTGGTGATTAAGAGCACAGTCATCTAACACAAAATTCTGATGCTGAAATTTGTTGTCCCACTAGTCATTCAACGTCGGTCAAATTACATAACCTCTTTCTTCCTCTATGAAGTGGAGATAACAAGAACCACCATTTACTGAGTAGGTACTATATTCCAGGCACTATAGTGTAAACTCATTTAATCTTCAAATTGTCTCTGTGAATGAGATAATGCTCTGTTCTCCATCTTATACGTAAAAAAGCTGAGACACAGAGAGACTTGCCCAAGGTCACACAGTTAATAAATGGTAAGCAGACTGACTGCAGGACTGAGCTCCTAAACACCACATGGCATTGCTTCTCTCTGTAAGTAATAGGATGCAATTATATAACGCTCAGGTGTAAACATGAACAAGTGCTGTGGGAATTGTTTAGGCTAAGAAGCAGTAGAAGCAAGTTGCTGGCACAAGGAAGACCTCATTATTATAATGATAACTACCATTTCCTGAGTATATATAATAGAGTAGGTGGTAAGTTAGGTACTTTATTTACTTCATTTCATTACATCTTCCCCTATCCCTTGCCAGGTAGTTATTACTATTCTTATTTTATGGGCCAACAAAGTGAGAGGTTGAATAACTTGCCAAATGTCCCACTAGTTAGTAAGTAGCAGAGACAGAATTTGGACCTGCATGACTGAGGCCCCTGCATCTTCCTTTCTGCCACTGTTCCTGTCCACAAGTGAAGGACCAGAGCCAGAAATGAAAGGCACTTTAGGGACTGGCTCTTAGTCCATCATTACACAGTGGGTGTGGGGGGTGGATGATAGGGCTGAAGCATCAGCTAGTTGATGCAAAGGGCAACCTACGAAACTTGGATTTACTTTGCAGGCAATAGTGAACCATTAAGAGATAAGCAAGAGTATGACCAGAAATTGTCCCCCAAACACCTCTTGAGAACCTCTGTCTCTGTCATTGCTGGCATTCTAGCCACCCCTACCCCCAGTGCATTCCTTACGCCCTGGCAAAATGTCTTCCCTGAATACATAATCTATAGTTGTTTTGTCCTCCTCTGATGATTTTTTACATGATTTATTGACAGTACTTCCCATTGAACATCGAGTGGCATTTTTATTTTACTCCCTATTACTTGCCTTTTCTTCTGGGTTGCAATTTCCTAAAACATCTGGCATTGTGTCCTTGCTTTCTACCTGTTAAGTGCCTTTCCTCATGTTTGCACATAGTGGGTACTGTAAAAAATATTAACATTTGGTGATGTAATGGATATGGCATTATTTTAAAAGGGTTGCCTCATTTCCAAAGGAGCAAACTAAAGGAGGGAGAAAGTTTCTTCTTAGTCAAGAGTAAGAAGATCTGAACGCACCCCAAGGTGACCAACAGTGACCAAACTGGAAGAAATTCCTCCCTACCATGAGTCCCTAATTTTCTCATCTACCCAAAGGGGCCAACATTTCCTCTGAGAACTATATGTAAAAAAAAGGAAGGGAAAACACCAAGCACTGTGCTAAGCATACAGGAGGGATTTACTAATGGCTTGAAGGTGGAAGCATCATGTGGACTTGGAATCAGAACAGTCTATGGTTAAATCCTGGCTCCATCTGGGTGCAGGCTGCTTGTTACAGGCTGAATTGTGTTCCCCCCAATCCACATTTTGAAGTTTTAACCCCACTACCCCAGTATGTGACTGTATTTGGAGACACGGCTTTTAAAGAAGTAAGTAAGGTAAAATGAGATCGCATCGCTGGACCTTAATCCAATATGACTAGTGTCCTTATAAAAAGAGGAGATTAGGACACAGACACACAGAGGGAAGATGACGTGAAGACACAGGGAGAAGATGGCCATCTACAAGCCAAGGAGAGAGGGCTCAGAAGAAACCAGCCCTGCCAAGACCTTGATCTTGGACTTCTAGCCTCCAGAGCTGTGAGAAGATACATTTATGTTGTTTAAACCATGCAGTCTGTGTTACTTTGTTATTGCAGCCCTGGCAGACTAATGCACTATTTAACTTCTTTGAGGGAATTATATTCAGTATCTTGTAATAACCTGTAACAGATTATAATCTGAAAAAAATACATAATTGAATCACTTTGCCATATGCCTGAAACTAACACAATATTGTAAATCAACTATACTTCAATTAAAAAAAAGAGAGGTGACAATACTTAACCTCAGGGTACTGTTAGGAGGCTTAGCTACAATTTATGTAAAGCAGACACAGGTATTTTATGAGTGATACCTGGAAGTTCTAGTGATGGCAGTAATGGCCAAAATGTTGTTGACTCTAGCCCACAGGGCTACTGAAGGGATCAACTGGAATGATGATTTTGATGTGAAATGTAAACTTCAGTCTCTGGAATCAAAGTCCCTAAAAGTGAGTGAACCTTGGCTCCACTAGTGACCACATACATGATATTGATTATTCTTAGCCTCCCAGGTCTCACTTCCCAGCCCATTCAACATGACTCATAGCCTACCTCACCGAGTTGTTAAGAAGAAGGATGCTAAATACCATGGAACACTTATTAGTGTGTGTCAGGAACTGTCCTAAGCCCTTTACCTGTATTAACTCAATAAATATCCACAAAAGTCTAATATTTGTAATGTTGTTATGCTCATTTTTATAAAGTGAGGAATCTGAGTCACAGAGTGGGAACTTCCTCCAAGTCACAGAGTTCATAAAAGATGGAGCCAGAATTCAAACTTGCACAGAAAAGCAGAAATGGAAAGAAAAAGTAGAATGTTATCTCATTAAACACGGTCTTATCTGACTTTATTGTTCCTTCCTATGCTTTGTTATCAGTTTCCTTTTCAACTCTCAGGAAGAGTAGTCACACTCCTACCAGGACCAGGATCTTCATCAGAGAGAGTTTGGAGACCTGACCACTTCTGCAAACAATATACTGGCCAGAGCACCTCTGAGGAATCTCCTTCGATTCCCAGGCCCCTCGGGGTAGACACCAGCGCTCTCTGATTCCTGAATGCATAGCTCTGGTACCTCCTGGGGGAGTGGGGCCATGTGACTTGGTCATCCAATACAGTACAGGCAAAAATTATGTGTGTTACTATTGGGTTCAGAGCATTTAATTGCTAGAGATACTTCTGAACTCAGTTTCCCTTTGATGTGGTGACCAGAAACAGATGAGAGGCTGCCTGTTCCACTACCTGAATTCTGGAGTGACTGCAATGATCACAATAATCCTTCTGACTCACAATAGACATGCAGCTTAAATGAGAAATAAACTCTTGTTGATTTAAGTTGCTGAAATTTTAGAGTTATTTGTTACTACAGCATAACTTAGTCCATCCTGACTGATGCATCCATCCTATTAGTTAATTTTAATCTTTTACTTGTTCTCTCTGGAAATCTTCCCTGTTTGATCATGCTCTCAATCCCTTATGCCTGTTTTCTCCTCCTCTTTTACTTTCTCTCTCTTTCTACCTTCAATTCTTTCTTTCTGTCCTATACAATTCCTTTCTGCAGTCCTCCTTGAGGTGGGGGGCGTGTGGCAGTGGTGTCTCCCTGGGGAAGCCTAAGTATAATTTAAGTTAGGGGCAAAGTCACTCTGTCTGCCCTCCTTCTGTTTCAAATTAGGATAAGAATGTGGAACCAATCCTAAGTCCTGCATGAAATGCTGCCACTAGAGCCTGATTTCTAAAGACTTAGGTGCAGTCTGGGTCACTGCAGCCAAATTATGCACTTCAGACCTTATCTTCCCAATGATAAGGTTGTGTCCATCCATGACTACATGGAGTATGTCCATTTAACAAGGACAAGAGGAGCTGATTTGTCCCTAAAGGGCCTTGAAAATTCACTCCACTAGCGTGAAATGGGTCAATAAAGGAAACTGAGGTCAGAGACTTTCTCTAGAGAGATAGTAAATAGCATCTGAGACATCCTCTATCCTCCTGTCCCCGCAGTGCTGCTGTACTGGTAAAGGTGCTGATTAATAGCCAGAGGAAATGTCACTGCTGCATGGGGCCCCTGGAACCATGGTTCCCTTTCCCAGGAGAAAACACAGAGCCATGAGGAAATCTTGCAAGCCAGGCTGTGCCCGTAACAGGCAAGATTATTTGCTTCCATTCTATATTTGTGGCCCAAATCCCAGGGCTATGATTATGATTATAACTGGGGATTTGGCTAGGGTGTAAGTATTTTAATGGCAAGGATTAGATCTTGTTCGAGGTTATATTTCAGTACTTAGCACAGCCCATGGCATATAATGTATGCTTATGATTTTTTTTTTTTTTTTTTTTGCGGTATGCGGGCCTCTCACTGTTGTGGCCTCTCCCGTTGCGGAGCACAGGCTCCGGATGCGCAGGCTCAGCGGCCATGGCTCACGGGCCCAGCCGCTCCGCGGCATGTGGGATCTTCCCGGACCAGGGCACGAACCCGTGTCCCCTGCATCGGCAGGCGGACTCTCAACCACTGCGCCACCAGGGAAGCCCTATGCTTATGATTTTTGATGAATGATTGGATGGGTATATGTATGTCTTAGTCCACGTGAGCTGCTGTAACAAAAATGCCATAAACTGGAGGACTGATAAACAACACACATTTATGTCTCATAGTTCTGGCAACTGGGAAATCCAAGATTATGGCTCTGGCAGATTTCGTGTCCAACAAGAGCCCACTTAAAAGATAGCCATCTTGGGGGCTTCCCTGGTGGCGCAGTGGTTGAGAGTCCGCCTGCTGATGCAGGAGACACGGCTTCGTGCCCTGGTCCGGGAGGATTCCACATGCCACAGAGCGGCTGGGCCTGTGAGCCATGGCCGCTGAGCCTGCACGTCCGGAGCCTGTGCTCCGCAACGGGAGAGGCCACAGCAGTGAGAGGCCCGCGTACCGCAAAAAAAAAAAAAAAAAAGATAGCCATCTTTTCACTGTACGTTCACATGGTGGAAGGGGCAAGGGAGTTCTCTTGGGTCAATTCTATAAAGGCACTAATCTCACTCATGAGGGCTCTGCCCTCACATCCTAATTACCACCCAAAGGATCTGTCTCCTAACACCATCACACTGAGGGTTAGGACCTCAACATACGAATTTTAGGGAGACACAAGTGGATAAACTACCTAAGTTGCTTTCTTCATCCCTCTGCCTTTCTCTCTCTCTCTTCCATACTCTCGTATGTTCCTATCCATTGGCTGCATCCTCTGTTAAGTAATATATATTCCATCATATTTACAACTGTATCACCTGCATTTACAACAGTGCCCTGCTCAGAGTTCCCTAATAATTATTTGTGCAATTAATGATCTAGCCTTCTTTTACACAGGGAGAGGAAAACGCTGTAGAATTGAGAAAAGACCACTCAGATAACTAATTAAACACTTCCTGAGTCTTGTCCACGTGACTGGAATGAGGACACCAATAAGGCAAGACTCTGCTATTCTTCTTCCCACAGAGGATCTCAAGTGCCGTGTGAGTGAAGATATCATGAGGGCAAATAAAAAAGAGAGGAAATCTTCCCCAGAAAAGAGAGGGAGAGGAAAAGATGACTGCTTGGAGTGGTGAACCTTGATATGAGGGTTGGACGGATGAATAGGAGTTTGCCATGTGGATCCATCACATGGCATTCCAGGCAGAGTTTATATCCATTTTAACATTTGACCTTTCCAATCACTCTGGGCATATAAACAGGGCAGAGGTTGTGGGCCATGATGGAAATCTTTAGGGAAGGCATGGTGGGAACCTGGTCTTCCTGAATCTTAATGAGATGCACTCCTCAATATGGTTTGTTCTATACCGCAAAGCTTGATGAAGTCTCATCACCTCCAGAAAGGCTTCAGATTAATCTAGCAAAGATTTCTACCCTGTGGGCTCAGAGTCTATAGCTCTTTCTCAAGCAAGCTGTGGAATCTCAGGGAAGTCACCTTCAATTTTTTTCATCTGCTAAATTAAGGTTTTAAGGAAACCCTTCCCTCGAAATCATAGTATAATTAATGACATAGCACCTTGTAGTTCATCAACCTCTCAGTTCCTTGTTGTTTTTTTTTCTCTCATCTATAAAATGTTATGATAATAAAATGAGTGAACAAAGATAAACACAGAACAGTGAGTAGCACATGGTAAGCATATTGGAGCTTTAACTATTATAATTCCTACTGCCTATTACATCCATTCCTTAATAGATACTGCTTGGTATCCATAACAATAATAATGCATGAGAGCTTTTTAAAAATTACTCTAAACCTTCTTCCCACCTTGATCTCAATAGTTAAAGGAACTGGTGGCCTGAGATCAGGGACCTTTTCTGAAAATTCTAACTCCTGCTCCATGGTCCTTTAGTCCCTGGCACCACCCAGCAAGCTCCTTGGTTAACAATGGAGGCTGGTGAATTACCCAAGCTGCAGGTACTCTGCTCCTCTGAACCCTCTGCCCTCCTCCTTGGCTGGAGGACACTGGGGGGTTATCTGCCTCTTTCCCAGGGATGCTGGCTACATAGGCTTTTCTGCTGCTAAAAATATGCAGCTCAAGATTCAAGGTGAACCAGATACATTGATTTTCAACCTGGACAAAGATGAGGGGGAAAATAGTATTCAGGGACTTCTGCTTGGAGCTGTGGGGGGTGGGAGATGTAAGGTTTTATTTAAAATAATAAAACATATGTTTAATTCATTTAAGTTTCTAACTAGTTTGACGGATAGTTATTAATATAAATCACTAGCGATGCCTTCTTGATAGGATAGGGTAGGAAACTTCTCAATTTGAGACACAGTCCCTCTGGCATCAAGGGGTTAACCACTCTTCAACTTGATCTTTACCTCTCTGGGGTTCTTCCCTGGTAATTCCTGGTCCTTGAAGGTTATAGAAGCCTTAAATCCAAAAACACTCAGAATTCTTTCTTCAGGGGAATTCCGTGAATCTGACTTCTGAACTAAAACTATACACGTAGTATTTTCCAACAATAATGATGTGTAGTGTGGGTGAGGCCCTTGCTCTAATCTGGGTGTTCTACAGTATATACAGCATGTTTTTATAATGGAAACTGCAAAGACCTAAGAAATAAAAAAACTGCCAAGAAAATGTTACAGTGTTTGGTAGATTCAGTGAATAAAAAAAATAAATGAATATGAAGCCAGGCATCATGAAAATAATCTTGATAACTTTCCAATGTTGAGAAGCAACATCTATTAAGTATTTGAGCCAGAAAATAGGCTAGATGCCATCCATAAGAGACTTCTTATAATCCTCCCCAACAGGGTGGTGACAAAGAAAGCAAGAGCCCTATTTTACAGATGAAGGTATTGAGGCTCAGAAGGATTAATCAACTTGTTTAAGACCCCATAGCTAGCAAACAAAGAGGGAAGAATCAGACCAAGTCCCCAAAGCTAACGCTCTGGAGAGAGCAAAGTCTTTCAGTCCAGGGAAAATCAGAGTTTGGATTCAGAGTATGGATAATAGAGTTTGTCCAGGTGACGTCCTGTATCTGTGGCATCAGCATCACCTGAGAGAAATGCAAATCCTCAGACCCACTCCAGACAAACTGGGTCAATAACCCTGGGGGTAGGACCCAGCAATCTGGATTTTAGCAAGCCCTCTGGGTGATTCTTTTTTTTTAATTTTTATTTTAATTTTATTATTATTATTATTATTATTTTTGCGGTACGTGGGCCTCTCACCGCTGTGGCCTCTCCCACCGCGGAGCACAGGCTCTGGACATGCAAGCCCAGCAGCCATGGCTCACAGGCCCAGCCACTCCGCGGCACGTGGGATCCTCCCGGACTGGGGCACGAACCCGTGTCCCCTGCATCGGCAGGCGGACTCCCAACAACTGCGCCACAAGGGAAGCCCTAATTTTATTATTTTTTAACATCTTTATTGGAGTATAATTGCTTTACAATGGTGTGTTAGTTTCTGCCTTATAACAAAGTGAATCAGCTATACATATACATATATCCCCATATCTCCTCCCTCTTGCGTCACCCTCCTACCCTCCCTTTCCCACCCCTCTAGGTGGTCACAAAGCACCTCTGAGTGATTCTAATGTCTACTCTGGTTTCAGTAACATTGGTGAAGAGATAGAGCCTCAGAAACGCAAAGTAAATTGCCCACATTCCCAAAACAGAGCTAGGCTCTGAAATCAGGCTTGTCTTCCTTTAAACATGTAATGTTATACAAGGTTTTTATCCACATACAATAAATTCTTTAGTATCCGAGCATTAGTTTTTTAAGCTACTGATTAAAAAACAGTGGCCAAGATGAAGATTCTAGAAATCAAGCCACCTCTCCTATTTACTCGCTCTATGGCTTAGGCAATTTATTAATCTCTTTGTGCTTATAGCTCCTCATCTCTGCTAAATGCCTATTCAGGCAGTTACGGCAATCAGTGAGAAACTGCATGCTAAGTACTTTTGCACAGCGCCTGGTACAGCATAGACGCTTAGTAAACTGTGAGTTTGTCTTTGACATTAATGAAGCATTCTCTTTCTCTCTAAATAAAAGAGAGAATATCTTTATCCAATGCCCGAAGCATAGTAGGTGCACAATCAATGCTCAGTCCTTTTTGTGCTTTTTTTTTTTTTAACATCTTTATTGGAGTTTAATTGCTTTACAATGTGTGTTAGTTTCTGCTTTACAACAAAATGAATCAGTTATATATATACATATGTTCCCATATCTCTTCCCTCTTGCGTCTCCCTCCCTCCCACCCTCCCTATCCCACCCCTCCAGGCGGTCACAAAGCACCGAGCTGATCTCCCTGTGCTATGCGGCTGCTTCCTTAGGTTTGGTAGTGTATACATGTCCATGCCTCTCTCTCGCTTTGTCACAGCTTACCCTTCCCCCTCCCCATATCCTCAAGTCCATTCTCTAGTAGGTCTGTGTCTTTATTTCTGTCTTACCCCTAGGTTCTTCATGACATTTTTTTCCTTAAATTCCATATATATGTGTTAGCATACGGTATTTGTCTCTCTCTTTCTGACTTACTTCACTCTGTATGACAGACTCTAGGTCTATCCACCTCATTACAAATAGCTCAATTTCGTTTCTTTTTATGGCTGAGTAATATTCCATTGCATATATGTGCCACATCTTCTTTATCCATTCATCCGATGATGGACACTTAGGTTGTTTCCATCCCTGGGCTATTGTAAATAGAGCTGCAATGAACATTTTGGTACATGACTCTTTTTGAATTATGGTTTTCTCAGGGTATATGCCCAGTAGTGGGATTGCTGGGTCATATGGTAGTTCTATCTGTAGTTTTTAAAGGAACCTCCATACTGTTCTCCACAGTGGCTGTATAAATTTACATTCCCATCAACAGTGCAAGAGGGTTCCCTTTTCTCCACACCCTCTCCAGCATTAATTGTTTCTAGATTTTTTGATGATGGCCATTCTGACTGGTGTGAGATGATATCTCATTGTAGTTTTGATTTGCATTTCTCTAATGATTAGTGATGTTGAGCATTCTTTCATGTGTTTGTTGGCAGTCTGTATATCTTCTATGGAGAAATGTCTATTTTGGGCTTCTGCCCATTTTTGGATTGGGTTGTTTGTTTTTTTGTTATTAAGCTGCATGAGCTGCTTATAAATTTTGGAGATTAATCCTTTGTCAGTTGTTTCCTTTGCAAATATTTTCTTCCATTCTGAGGGCTGTCTTTTGGTCTTCTTTATGGTTTTCTTTGCTGTGCAAAAACTTTGAAGTTTCATTAGATCCCATTTGTTTATTTTTGTTTTTATTTCCATTTCTCTAGGAGGTGGGTCAAAAAGGATCTTGCTGTGATTTATGTCATAGAGTGTCCTGCCTATGTTTTCCTCTAAGAGTTTGATAGTTTCTGGCCTTACACTTAGGTCTTTAATCCATTTTGAGCTTATTTTTGTGTATGGTGTTGGGGAGTGATCTAATCTCGTACTTTTACATGTACCTGTCCAGTTTTCCCAGCACCACTTATTGAAGAGGCTGTCCTTTCTACACTGTACATTCCTGCCTCCTTTATCAAAGATAAGGTGACCATATGTGCATGGGTTTATCTCTGGGCTTTCTATCCTATTCCATTGATCTATCTTTCTGTTTTTCTGCCAGTACCATACTGTCTTGATTACTGTAGCTTTGTAGTATAGTCTGAAGTCAGGGAGCCTGATTCCTCCAGCTCCGTTTTTCGTTCTCAAGATTGCTTTGGCTATTCGGGGTCTTTTGTGTTTCCATACAAATTGTGAAATTTTTTGTTCTAGTTCTGTGAAAAATGCCAGTGGTATTTCATAGGGATTGCATTGAATCTGTAGATTGCTTTGTGTAGTAGAGTCATTTTCACAATGTTGATTGTTCCAATCCAAGAACATGGTATATCTCTCCATCTATTTGTATCATCTTTAATTTCTTTCATCAGTGTCTTATAATTTTCTGCATACAGGTCTTTTGTCTCCTTAGGTAGGTTTATTCCTAGATATTTTATTCTTTTTGTTGCAGTGGTAAATGGGAGTGTTTTCTTGATTTCACTTTCAGGTTTTTCATCATTAGTGTATAGGAATGCCAGAGATTTCTGTGCATTAATTTTGTATCCTGCTACTTTACTAAATTCATTGATTAACTCTAGTAGTTTTCTGGTAACATCTTTAGGATTCTCTATGTATAGTATCATGTCATCTGCAAACAGTGACAGCTTTACTTCTTCTTTTCCGATTTGGATTCCTTTTATTTCCTTTTCTTCTCTGACTGCTGTGGCTAAAACTTCCAAAACTATGTTGAATAAGAGTGGTGAGAGTGGGCAACCTTGTCTTGTTCCTGATCTTAGTGGAAATGGTTTCAGTTTTTCACCATTGAGAACGATGTTGGCTGTGGGTTTGCCATATATGGCCTTTATTATGTTGAGGAAAGTTCCCTCTATGCCTACTTTCTGCAGGGCTTTTATCATAAATGGGTGTTAAATTTTGTCGAAAGCTTTCTCTCCATCTATTGAGATGATCATACGGTTTTTCTCCTTCAATTTGTTAATATGGTGTATCACGTTAATTGATTTGCATATATTGAAGAATCCTTGCATTCCTGGAATAAACCCCACTTGATCATGGTGTATGATCCATTTAATGTGCTGTTGGATTCTGTTTGCTAGTATTTTGTTGAGGATTTTTGCATCTATGTTCATCAGTGATATTGGCCTGTTGTTTTCTTTCTTTGTGACATCCTTGTCTGGTTTTGGTATCAGGGTGATGGTGGTCTCGTAGAATGAGTTTGGGAGTGTTCCTCCCTCTGCTATATTTTGGAAGAGTTTGAGAAGGACAGGTTTTAGCTCTTCTCTAAATGTTTGATAGAATTCGCCTGTGAAGCCATCTGGTCCTGGGCTTTTGTTTGTTGGAAGATTTTTAATCACAGTTTCAATTTCACTGCTTGTGATTGGTCTGCTCATATTTTCTATTTCTTCCTGATTCAGTCTAGGCAGGTTGTGCATTTCTAAGAATTTGTCCATTTCTTCCAGGTTGTCCATTGTATTGGCATAGAGTTGCTTGTAGTAATCTCTCATGATCTTTTGTATTTCTGCAGTGTCAGTTGTTACTTCTCCTGTTTCATTTCTAATTCTATTGATTTGAGTCTTCTTCCTTTTTTCTTGATGAGTCTGGCTAATGGTTTATCAATTTTGTTTATCTTCTCAAAGAACCAGCTTTTAGTTTTATTGATCTTTGCTATTGTTTCCTTCATTTCTTTTTCATTTATTTCTGATCTGATTTTTATGATTTCTTTCCTTCTGCTAACTTTGGGTTTTTTTTGTTCTTCTCTAATTGCTTTAGGTGCAAGGTTAGGTTGTTTATTCGAGATGTTTCTTGTTTCTTAAGGTAGGATTGTATTGCTATAAACTTCCCTCTTAGAACTGCTTTTGCTGCATCCCATAGATTTTGGGTCGTCGTCTCTCCATTGTCATTTGTTTCTAGGTATTTTTTGATTTCCTCTTTGATTTCTTCAATGATCACTTCGTTATTAAGTAGCGTATTGTTTAGCCTCCATGTGTTTGTATTTTTTACAGATCTTTTCCTGGAATTGATATCTAGTCTCATAGCATTGTGGTCGGAAAAGATACTTGATACAATTTCAATTTTCTTAAATTTACCAAGGCTTGATTTGTGACCTAAGATATGATCTATGCTGGAGAATGTTCCATGAGCACTTGAGAAAAATGTGTATTCTCTTGTTTTTGGATGGAATGTCCTATAAATATCAATTGAGTCCATCTTGTTTAATGTATCATTTAAAGCTTGTGTTTCCTTATTTATTTTCATTTTGGATGATCTGTACATTAGTGAAAGTGGGGTGTTAAAGTCCCCTACTATGATTGTGTTACTGTCAATTCCCCCTTTTATGGCTGTTAGTATTTGCCTTATGTATTGAGGTGCTCCTATGTTGAGTGCATAAATATTTACAATTGTTATATCTTCTTCTTGGGTTGATCCCTTGATCATTATGTAGTGTCCTTCTTTGTCTCTTCTAATAGTGTTTATTTTAAAGTCTATTTTGTCTGATATGAGATTTGCTACTCCAGCTTTCTTTTGGTTTCCATTTGCATGAAATATCTTTTTCCATCCCCTTACTTTCAGTCTGTATGTGTCTCTAGGTCTGAAGTGGGTCTCTTGTAGACAGCAAATATATGGGTCTTGTTTTTTGTATCCATTCAGCCAATCTGTGTCTTTTGGTGGGAGCATTTAGTCCATTTACATTTAAGGTAATTATCTATATGTATGTTCCTATTCCCATTTTCTTAATTGTTTTGGGTTCGTTATTGTAGGTTTTTTCCTTCTCTTGTGTTTCTTGACTAGAGAAGTTCCTTTAGCAGTTGTTGTAGAGCTGGTTTGGTGGTGCTGAACTCTCTCAGCTTTTGCTTGTCTGTAAAGGTTTTAATTTCTCCATCAAATCTGAATGAGATCCTTGCTGGGTAGAGTAATCTTGGTTGCAGGTTTTTCTCCTTCATCACTTTAAATATGTCCTGCCACACCCTTCTGGCTTGCAGAGTTTCTGCTGAAAGATCAGCTGTTAACCTTATGGGGATTCCCTTGTGTGTTATTTTTCCCTTGCTGCTTTTAATATGTTTTCTTTGTATTTAATTTTTGACAGTTTGATTAATATGTGTCTTGGAGTGTTTCTCCTTGGATTTATCCTGTATGGGACCCTGTGCTTCCTGGACTTGATTAACTATTTCCTTTCCCATATTAGGGAAGTTTTCAACTATAATCTCTTCAAATATTTTCTCAGTCCCTTTCTTTTTCTCTTCTTCTTCTGGAACACCTATAATTCGAATGTTGGTGCATTTAATGTTGTCCCAGAGGTCTCTGAGACTGTCCTCAGTTTTTTTCGTTCTTTTTTCTTTATTCTGCTCTGCAGTAGTTATTTCCACTATTTTATCTTCCAGGTCACTTATCCGTTCTTCTGCCTCAGTTATTCTGCTATTGATCCCATCTAGAGTATTTTTAATTTCATTTATTGTGTTGTTCATCATTGTTTGTTTCATCT
This sequence comes from Orcinus orca, assembly GCF_937001465.1. Classification (NCBI taxonomy): domain Eukaryota; kingdom Metazoa; phylum Chordata; class Mammalia; order Artiodactyla; family Delphinidae; genus Orcinus; species Orcinus orca. Next base: position 105,564,909 of record NC_064564.1, on the reverse strand, counting down.
TTAGTTCTTCTAGGTCCTTGTTAAATGTTTCTTGCATTGTGTCTATTCTATTTCCTAGATTTTGGATCATCTTTACTATCATTATTCTGAATTCTTTTTCAGGTAGATTGCCTATTTCCTCTTCATTTGTTAGGTCTGGTGGGTTTTTATCTTGCTCCTTCATCTGCTGTGTGTTTTTCTGTCTTCTCATTTTGCTTATCTTAATGTGTGTGGGGTCTCCTTTTTGCAGGCTGCAGGTTCGTAGTTCCCATTGTTTTTGGTGTCTGTCCCCAGTGGCTAAGGTTGGTTCAGTGCGTTCTGTAGGCTTCCTGGTGGAAGGGACTAGTTCCTGTGTTCTGGTGGATGAGGCTGGATCTTGTCTTTCTGGTGGGCAGGTCCACGTCTGGTGGTGTGTTTTGGGGTGTCTGTGGCCTTATTATGATTTTAGGCCTCTATGCTAATGGGTGGGGTTTTGTTCCTGTCTTGCTAGTTGTTTGGCATAGGATGTCCAGCACTGTAACTTGCTGGTCGTTGAGTGAAGCTGGGTGCTGGTGTTGAGATGGAGATCTCTGGGAGATTTTCACCATTTGATATTATGTGGAGCTGGGAGGTCTCTTGTGGACCAGTGTCCTGAATTGGCTCTCCCACCTCAGAGGCACAGCACTGACTCCTGGCTGCAGCACCAAGAGCCTTTAATCCACACGGCTCAGAATAAAAGGGAGAAAAAGTAGAAAGAAAGTATTAGTAGAAGTAGAAAGAAAGAAAGAAAGGAGGGAGGGAGGGAGGGAGGAATGAAGGAGGGAAGGAAGGAAAAAAAGAAAGAAAGAAGATAAAGTAAAATAAAATAAAGATAAAATATAATAAAGTTATTAAAATAAAAAAATAATTATTAAGAGAAAAAAAAAAACAGACCGATAGAACCCTAGGACAAATGGTGGAAGCAAAGCTATACAGACAAAATCTCACACAGAAGCATATACATACACACTCACAAAAAGAAGAAAAGGGGAAAAAAATCATAAACCTTGCTCTCAAAGTCCACCTCCTTAATTTGGGATGATTCTTTGTCTGTTCATGTATTCCACAGATGCAGGGTACATCGAATTGACTGTGGAGCTTTAATCCGCTGCTTCTGAGGCTGCTGGGAGAGATTTCCCTTCCTCTTCTTTGTTTGCAGAGCTCCCGGGGCTCAGCTCTGGATTTGGCCCGCCTCTGCGTGTAGGTCACCGGAGGGCATCTGTTCTTCGCTCAGACAGGACGGGATTAAAGGAGCCGCTGATTAGGGGGCTCTGGTTCACTCAGGCCGGGGGGAAGGGAGGGGCACGGCGTGCGGGGCGGGCCTGCGGCGGCAGAGGCAGCATGACGTCGCACGAGCCTGAGGCCCGCCGTGTGTTCTCCCGGGCAAGTTGTCCTTGGATCCCGGGACCCTGGCAGTAGCGGGCTGCACAGGCTCCCCGGAAGGGGGGTGTGGATAGTGACCTGTGCTCGCACACAGGCTTCTTGGTGGCGGCAGCAGCAGCCTTAGAGTCTCATGCCCGTCTCTGGGGTCCGCGCTTTTAGCCGCGGCTCGCGCCCGTCTCTGGAGCTCCTTTAAGCGGCGCTCTTAATCCCCTCTCCTCGCGCACCAGGAAACAAAGAGGGAAGAAAATGTCTCTTGCCTCTTCGGCAGGTCCAGACTTTTCCCCGGACTCCCTCCCGGCCAGCCGTGGTGCAATAACCCTCTGCAGGCTGTTTTCACACCGCCAACCCCAGTCCTCTCCCTGGGATCCGACCGAAGTCCGAACCTCGGCTCCCATCCCCCGCCTGCCCCGGCGGGTGAGCAGAAAAGCCTCTCGGGCTGGTGAGTGCCGGTCCGCCCTGATCCTCTGTGCGGGAATCTCTCCGCTTTCCCCCCCCCGCACCCCTGTGGCTGTGCTCTCCTCCGCGGCTCCGAAGTTCCCCCCCTCCGCTCCGAAGCTCCCCCCCTCCGCCACCCGCAGTCTCCACCCGCGAAGGGGCTTCCTAGTGTGTGGAAACTTTTCCTCCTTCACAGCTCCCTCCCACTGGTGCGGGTCCCGTCCCTATCCTTTTGTCTCTGTTGTTTCTTTTTTCTTTTGCCCTACCCAGGTACGTGGGGGGCTTCTTACCTTTTGGGAGGTCTGAGGTCTTCTGCCAGCGTTCAGTAGGTGCTCTGCAGGAGTTGTTCCACGTGTAGTTGTATTTCTGGTGTATCTGTGGGGAGGAAGGCGATCTCCGCGTCCTACTCCTCCGCCATCTTCCCGGAAGCTCCCTGTGCGTTCTAATAAAGGCGTCTTTTATCCTTTTTGACAGACCAAGTACTTTCCGAACTGGTGTTTCACCTGCTAGGATTTCTCCCCGCAGCCAACTCCCTTAAGGTCAAGCAGTGAAAATGGATCCTGGAGAAATAAATTCCAAAGCTACTGCAATGGAAAGAGCTTCAGTCAACCTTAGTATTAAATTCCTAATAAGAGAATCTGCCCTATAAAGGAGTCGCCTTGCCACCCTTTCTCCTAAGAACTCAGGTTATTATCTAACTGGAGATGCATTTCCCCGACAGACACATACACACCCTTTCTGAAAAGCCCTTGCTTTTCCCTGACGAAGCCCTATAGAGCCATTGCATCCCACTTGGTAAAATAGCAATTTAATAAGATGCTTAATTATTTTTGAAGCAACAACAATATTTTGCTGAAAACTGTAATTGCATTTTCCATTTTGCTAGAAAATTGAATGCGGAGAAGCATGTGAAGTTGTCAAGTTAGTGCACAGCCTGGAAAATCAACAGACTCAACACTAAAGCCTCCTTTTGCAATCAGCCTTAATACCCTGAATTCTGAGCAACAGGTTTTGCGGATTCTCTGAACCAGCCCAAGAGGAAAAATTCACATACATATAATTTGATCGGCAATGTAGAAAGGGATGGTAAGAAAAGCTAGCCAGGCACGGATTCCATACAAGGATTCTACAGTTACTGATTTGTGGTTTTGTAACAAAATTGCACCACCTCTTTTAAGTCTTAATTTACCGCTCTCTGAAATGAGAATAATAGTAATGCCTACACTGTTGGTCATGGAGAGGTTTAAAAGATACCACAGCTGGTAATGATTGACGCCTAGCAGGTATTCAGTAAAACAGAGCCTTCCCTCTGGTCCAAGGAGATATCCTAGAGAAACTGATTTCAGCATTTAAAAAACAAACCAGAGTAAAACAAACAAAAAAAGGGAGAACAATGCCCCCGGACATTGCCTAGGTGAAAGCAGAGCTCAAAATAATTAAAGTGAAGTGATTCTGGTGCTTCGCCCATCTGTGCTCATCGCTCAGTTCATTGCCACATTTCTCCTGTGTTGTCTCTATACTTTTGTCCCCTACGCTCGGCAGATAGCACCGATGACAAATTGCTGTCTCCATGAATCACAGGGCTGTTAATCCCCACCGCGTCTTCTTAAAACACATACCCGCATTTCTCGTGAAGCTGTGCTTTCTTTACAGATCTTTTAGTTGCCTAGTTACTGGGCTGGTATTGATAATACCTGCTGCACTGCTTCCCCCGCTCTACTCTGCAGCATGGAGGATCCCCAGAGCTCTCCACGGGCATGCTTCTGCCCCAAAACGCTCGCTGTGGTTTGCCTTCCTCTAGTTCCTTCTGCCCAGGATTCTATTTCTCCGCTCCCCTTCAAAATTCCATGGGAGTTTTTCCAAAAGATAGGCTCTAGCTTTCTCTTGGTACTCACTTTACACATGTCCCCTTGTAAGCGCCAAAGCAGTTTGAACTCCATGGATGTGTCTCAAATCGGGGACTAGGAACTTTATAATCTTGCAGTCTCACAGAGTCTTTATTTTTTAAAAGATTCTGTTTTTCCACTCTTAAACCTGATCATTATTTAAAAATTGAAAAATATTAAAATTAAGAAAAAGAATAAAACATTATATATACATATATAAATGGACATCTATCTAGATATAAATACAGATATAGATATAATAACATGTATAGGTCATCATTATGAGTGCAATGGCGTATTTTCTTCTAACATTTTTTCTCTTTATTTTTAAATTTTTTGTTTTCATAATACACTTATTTGTAATCTTATATTCAGATTCTTTTAAATTATCCTTTCCATACACATGCTTTCCTTATTAGACTCTCTCCATAAACATAATTTAAATGGCTGCATACTATTCCCCTGAGGAGACGAGTTGACTTTCTTAGCTATTCCTCTAATGTTGTACACTTAGGTTTTTTCTTTAAAATCTCTTCTTATCGTAAGTAATTTTGTGATGAGCTACTTTGCCCATAAATCTGGCATTCCAGCAGAGGCAACAGATCATCAATAAGAAACATAATAAACAAATGATGTAGTGCATTAGGGATAAAGGGGATAAGAAGCAACAGAGTGACATTTGCCACTTTCTATATGGTGGTGAGGGTAGCCCCACTGAAACCAAAGACTAGGAGGAGATGGGGAAGTCAGCCAAGCAGATATCTGAGAGAAGATCCTTCCAGGAAGAAGGAATAGAAAATGAAAAGGCTTTGAGGTAGAAGAATTAGGAAGTAGAGACTAAGATAATTTAATATTATTGCCCAGGGTCAAGCAGATAGTCTGTGGCAGAACAGACCCAGGTTGCTAGCATTCCATCAAGTGTGACTAAATTTTCAAACGTGGAAGCATCAGATGATAGAGTGACCAGAATGGTCGTAGCATTCCCTCAGTTTGACTAAACTTTGGACAGGTTTCTTCCTGACTATAGGCCCCTGATCTCCCTTACCTTAGAGCATTTATTTCAGAAAATGTACAGTCTTACATTTTTCCTCTGCCTCTTTGAGATGTATTATAAATGTTCTCCCAGACTCTTGCAACTTCAACAACTCAGGAATGCCTTTCTCAAGGACCTGGGAGCCATCCCTTTAAAATGTAATCATCTAGGTAAGTACCCCTACCTCCTAGAGTCTGTGGGAGGGTAGGAGCCTAACTTCAATGGAGGCCGATTAGCAAATGCAGATGACTTAATCCCATTGACCAACGCCCTACTCTCCAAATCGTCCTCCAGCCCCTTTCCAGTAGCCCACACAGCTCTTAACCTCCTGTCTTTTGTTTCAGCAGAGTTTAATGAAGTCTCTCTCCCCTATGGCAGTAGTCCTCAATAAAGCCTTCCTTGCCCGTTTAACTCTGTCTTGTGCAATTTTTCCTTGACAAGAGGAGTTGCTTGGCATTCCCCTAAATGTGTCCCTTAGAATTTTGGTCCTCAGACTTTGTCTGCAAGTGTTCACCTTGATATTCATGACATGCACTAACTTATTTAAGACTACTTCCCCACAGTTTACATAGATCCAAACTCTCAAAGGCATTTCTCACTCTTTCTTCACATCCCATATTCCATCCATCAGCAAAATCTGTCATCTCTACTACCATATCTCCCAATTCTAGACTCCTTTTTCCACTTTCACCTCTGCAGGGGTAATGTCATCATCATCTTCACTCACTTGGAGTATTGCAATGGCTTCCTAACTGGTTCCCCACTTACTTGCCTCTTATTGTTTATTAGAGCAGGCAGAGAGAGAGAGATCTTTTAAAAGTGAGATTCCATCCCATCTTTGTTCATGAGTGGCTTTCCATTACACTCTCAACAAATTCCAAACTCTGCTATGGTTCCCAAGGCCCTGCCTGATTCTCTGATCTCAACTCTGCCATTTAGGTGGTTCCTCACGCCATCCCAGCCACTTTGGCCAAAAATGCTCCTACCCTGGGGGCCTTGTACCCTGTTCATGCTACTGTGTAAACCCTCCGTAAGCTTCCATTCTCACTATTGAGCTACCTGTGACACATGCTTTTTCAATCCATCTAATCATCCCATTTGAAAGAGTAAATCTTGTCATTCTCTATCACTGCAACTTGTTTTCATAATGCATATTGGCATCTGACTTTATGCATTTATTTTATTATTGTTTAAACCCCTCCCTCACTAGAATGTAAGTTCCATTTTGTACACTGTTTCATTTTTGTAGCCTGGCAGGATTCTGGTATAGTAAACATTTAAGTATAAAGAGAATGAAGGAATAAGTCAAAGACTCTAGGAGTGTTGTTGTTTAAAAAAACATGGCTCAACTTTCTGGCCCACTAGTTCTCAAACTTACTCACCCACCAAATCCTTTTCCACTTTTTAATATGCAACAAAATCAGAACACATGGGTAGGGGCAGATTAAAAATGGCTGAAAAATCTTTGATCTTGCGCTCATGTCAAGAGGCAAGATCTGTGTTGCCTCATTTTAATTCAGATGGTCCCTGTGACTACTTTGGACAATAAAGTGTGGTAGAAATGGTGTTTTGCCAGTTTCTGGGCCCAGGCCTTAAGAGAGCGGCGGCATCTACCTCCTGTCCCTTGAAAAACTCTCTCTGGAGCCCTTAGCTGCCATGTCCAAGTCCAGTTATCCTGACAATGCCATGCTGGAGAGGCCACACACAGCAGATCCAGTCTCAGCAGAGCCCAGCCTTCCAGCCACCCCCCAAAGCACCAGCTATGTGGGAGAGGCTGCCTTGCGCTCTGTAGACCAGCTATCCACCAGCCAAATACCACTGAATGATGACCAACGACACCATATGGAACAGAAGATCCGCCACCAAGCCCTGCCCAATTTCCTGACCCACTTATGCTATGTAATAAAATGATTGAATTTTTGAAACACCTTGAACCAGTCTATGTCTTGGATATTTTGTTATTCAGCAATAGGTAACTGGAATACCAATGTAATACATGCTCTTCATTTTTTCCAACGAGAAAACTAAGGCCTGGAGAGAAGAGTGTCACTTGCCTCAGTTCTCTTACTAGTTCACAGCAGACCTGAGACTCGAACCCACATCATCTGACTCTAGTCCAGTGTTCTTTCCATGAGCAAAGAGATTCAGGAGTTGCTCTGGATCCCTGTGTTCCCTTCTCTCACATGAGTTTAAACGGACATTTATTGAACACATTCTGGGTATCAAACTGTAGACCTGGGAACATTTACATACTCATTTCATTCAGTCCCTCCAGCCAGAGAAGTTCTTTGGGAACCAGACTGTGCAGACCAGAAAAGAAGGATGTCATGAAGGCTATAAAATGAAAGGCAAGTCCAGCCAGAGTGTAAATTGACCAGAATATATTTCATTCTCCTGGCTGCAAGGTCTCCAGCTTTTGAATGAATATGTGCTTAACTATTTATAATTGACCTTTGCACAAAGGAACATGAAATTTTTATAGCTCAAAGCTTCATTTATTAACTTTACTGGAGTGTAAAATATTGCTGTTTGCCATAAATTTATACCAGGACAAACAATATATATGCTAATTAGTAGTCATGTCGTTGTCTGCACGCTGTGGTGTTGGCTGGTCATTTCCAACAGGCAAAATAGCAGAATTCAATCGACAAATGACAATTGCATCACTTGATACTTGCTGTTCAAACAGTGAAGTCTGGAGTGGTGAATTAATGGTGTTCATTATAACGAGTCCATTTCCTTTTCATTTCCTTTACAAATTAGTCCAGGTAACATGCTGAGTCCCTTCAAGAACGGCTTCTGGGAACCTGCTGAGATACACCTGCAAACGCACAACTCAGCAGAATCCCTCTGGCTCCCATCCTGTGGTTTTCATGCTCCTTCTGGAGTTTCAAAAACTCACTGATGCTTCAGGCTTGGAAGGAGCCTTAGAGATCATCTCTACTTGTTTTTATTGAGAAGGAGACTGAGGCTGAGGGCAGTTAAGCATATTGCTCAGGGGCACACAGAAAGACAGAGATGGAGTCAGGGCTTAAGAGTAGAGCTTAGCGAAAAATAAGACTGGAAAAACCCCCAGCAATCATTGTGCTGTATCCCATTTAAAAGATGGGAAAACTGAGCATCAAAGAGGGCAAGTTCAAATGCTAAATCCTTTGTGGAGGCTGGAACCCCTAAGTAGAACCTGTGGCTTCATTCTACCCATTCATGTACTACTATCTATTTAATAGATGTTTATTTAGTACCTACTATGCACTAGGTGCTGAAGAAAAGAATGGTTATCCAAGTACACACAGCCCCTTCCCTCCTGGTGTCTAAAGTATAGAGTGAGAGACATATATGAATCAAATTGTGCCACAATTATCTCCCAGCAGGATATGATAGGCACTATGAGTGTTATGAGGGTGGCAACAACGGACATGATCTCATCGGGGGGCTAGATATCATTTGTGAGCTGAAATCCAAATGATGAATAGGGATTGATGGATGAAGTATGTTGAAAAGGTAGGTAAAACATATTCTTGGCAGAGGGAAGAGCGTGTGCAAAGGTCCTGAGGTAGGAATAAGCTCGGCCAGTTATAGGAAGGAAAGAAGGTTATCATGGATGTGTGCACAGAATGAGGGAGAAAGTAATACAAGATGAGTCTAGTAAGGTGGTTTTGTTCATATTGAACTTTGTGGGTCTTGGTTCTTTATTGGAAGACCCACAGAGAGCGAATAAACACTTTAAGGAGCGTGGAAACGACAGGCAAAAATAGAACACTGTGTCTCCACTGTAACTCACATTACCTTGAATTGCACTATCGCTTTCCTGGCTGTAACCTTAACTGTAAAACCGAGGACTTGAACCATTACTATTTGTACTTTATGTTTACAGCATTTCGTCCAGTTCTTGGTATATAAGCTTGAGTACTGCTTGCTACATGAAAAGATGACCTTCCCACCATCACCTACAAAATACTAGCAAAGAAGCACCTATTCTTTTATCTTTATACTACATGGATTATTCCTTCCCTTCTCCATTATGACACAAGTGTGAAGGTGCAAAATTTTCCAAAGCCCTCCCCTCTTGTCTTTGCTGACATAATCCATTTTATTTCTGAGAGCAGATTTCCAGCTAAATACTTCCCCAATGATACATAAGCCAAAGCCTGCTGAAATTTTCTAAGAAAGCTTTTGTTCCTTAATAAAAGGGACAGATGAAGCTCTTATGTATCGCCAACTTTCTTCTCACCTTCAATTCAAATGCAATGCCTGGAGCTGTAGCAACTGTCTTGTGATGGTGTGTTGACAGACATGAGGGAATGACAAAAAGAACTATTAAGATACAGACCTCAGTCTCAATATTGTTAAGCAGTCAAAACAATCCCTCACCCTGGATCCTTATTTAACCAAAAATAAACAAATAATAGACTTTTATTAGTTTTAGCCACTCTAGTCAGTTGTTCTGGTTTTTTTTTTTTTTTTTTTTTTTTGCAGCCAATCACAGCTCTAATTGGTACAAAACTCCAAGACACTACCTAGCACAAAATAGGAACACAAGACGTATTTACACTCTTCCCAATTCAGTCATTCCCCTTTCCACCAAGATATTTTTCTTGTACATTTATCCACTTTTGACCCTCTTTATTTAGCTGATTATGCATATTCAAATACTGGACACAGAAAAAGAAGAGAGAAAGAAAGGGGGCAAAATTGGAGAGAGAGAGAGAGAGAGACAGAGCCAGAGCCAGAGCCAGAGAAACAGAGACAGAGACAGAGAGAGAGGGAGAAGAATGACTCTGGGAACCTTAAAAATCCTGTTGGAAGTTGAGAGACCTACACAGGCAAAATAATAACTCCATATTCCACCTTGTTAATAAACAGGGACAAGCTCTGTGCTTCAAATCCTATCCTGCTATTAGCAGCATTGGAACTTTGGAAAGTCACTTCACCATTTGGGACCTCTACTTATTCTGTTGCAAAATAAGGAGGCTTAGATAGTCTCTAATTTAGTGCTTCTCAAAAAGTATTCCGTGAACTACCAGCATCTATATCACTGACGGGGCTTGTTAAATGCAGGTTCCCAGGCCTCACACCAGCCTAAGAATCTCCGGGGCTGAGGATGAATGACTGGCATCTGAAGCATGCTCTGGGAGTTGCTATGGTCCTGAAGTTTGAGAACCATTGTCAAGTTCTGCTCTTGATTTAGCATCCTCTGATTCACTTGGAATGAAGTACACACTCTATATTTCAGATTGTACAGATGATGCAGAAAACTGATGTTTGAAAGCATTGTTTTAATTGACTTACAATGATTAAGAGCTGAAGCCCAGTGCAGCTGGAGATCCCAGCTCCTCCCAAACCAGAACTGAAGTTTCGTGACAACTGCTGAATTAAATTATAGGAACCACCACAGTGTTTGCTGCTGGAGCTGTTCACAGTGCTGTCAAAATACCCTCTGTGCATATGTATCTGTGCGGATGTGTGTTTGAACACATGCATGCCTGTGGATAAATATATGCATGGCCACATATGGATGTGCACGTGGTGATGCGCATGCCCATGTGCTTAAGCATACACTAATGCGTGTGCATACGGACCAAGTGTGTATCCCTCTATGTGGCCACATGTGCTTATAGATGCACATCCATGCTTAAACATTCACATGAATATATGCATAAATAAATGTATTTTTTTTTTGCACCATTTGTTATAGATTCCAAATTGAGTTATGACAAGAAAACGGTAATCCTCATCATGGATTACTTCATTGAATTTTCACCACAAACCTTAGGTAACTACTACCCTTCTCCCCATTTTAGGGAGATATGGCTTAGAGAAATCAATTAACCCATCCAGTGCTATCAGCCTAGGAGTTAGCATCACTTGAGTTATCCAAGTCTTCCTGATTCCCAGTGATCATAAGGGATCACAGTGCAATACTGCTCAATAAAGAGTTATTGAATGATCATTAATAAATAGAATGATATTTAGTAGAATGAAGTGTTCATTTGGATTCCCGAAAGAGCCTCATCTGCAGGGAATAGAATCTGGTTTAGGATCACAGAGGAGAGGCATATTTTCAAGTTGGAAGGGATCAAAAAGGTCTTCAGACCCAAATGGCCTTATGATATATTAAGGAAGTTAAGGCCTAGGGAGGTAAAGTGACTTGCTCAAGGTGACAGGATTATTGTTACCATAGCAACAGAAGTAGCATCCCCTTCTCCTCATTCCCAGTCCAAGTCTCTCTCCTACAGTCCCAAGGGCTTCGTATCTTTTCTTTTATACAAAAAGACAAAATGACTTCAAGGTTACCTTATGGTATCTGCAACAATGAAGAAAATGAGTGCAAATTTCCTTGACACAAACACGAGCTGCAGTGATAATTGTTATTATTATAATTACGCTGTTTGGGCCTCTGCTCCCTGTCAGTTCTCAGAGTCAGTGGACAGACAACGGGACAGGATAATTAAATATGCTCAAGCGCCTGTCATGACTCCACACGGATCCAGGAGACAGAGCTTCGTGGACCAATCACCTCATTCCCTCAAAGTGCCCCATCTCATAATTAAAAATTAAACCGTTTTCCAATGAAATTATTTTGTTCATTCTTCTTGCTCCCGCTCCAGCGCCTGTGGCACCAGCTAAATTTCAAATTAAATAATTCAACTGCAATACATTTAAAACAGATCACGTTTAGTGCCATACTTTCAGTTGGCTGTGAAACCAGGCCAACTGAACAGGATCCTCCTGGGTGTCAGCTGCCATGGGTGTGCAGGGCGCGGGGCTCCATTAAGGAAGGCTGGCTCCCTCTTCCTTTTCTCACCGTCTCAGGCTCTAGCACAGTGAAATGGTTTTCTTTCCCCCCCTTAACTATTTTGTCTCATCTTTATCCCTTCGTTCTCATTTTTCTCCCCTTTGATCAACCGCTTCCTTTAGAAAACAGAATCCTCCATTCTGTGTTTCTGGTGGGCTGCTCTCAGCGTGCTTTCAACAGCTGCTTACTCGCTAAGGCGATAGGGAGGCATGGCGACTCCCCCTGTGCCCTGCAAGAAGGCAGGATGGATTAAGGGACTGTGCTGAGTCAAACGCGCTCTCTCCTCCTGGGGCTGCCAGTTTTCATCTGGGTCAGGCCGCCAGGATCTCAGAACCGTCATTTCATCTGACAGATACTACTGTAACAATAGCCTGTACAGCTAACGGTCCCCGCCTGGGGAGCCAGCATGGCAGCCCAGGGCGATGTAGCAAAGACAGATGGGGAGGAAGCCTGGGTTTGATGTCCGGGTGTGACCTCGAAGGAGCCACTTAACCACTCTGGACCTCAGTTTTCTCCTCTCTGCCTAGACATCATAGTTTTTAATCTATGCTCAGGCTCACAAGTAAGAGGGTACTTTGAACCACAAATGACTTTCAGGGAAGGTCACCCAAGATTATGAGTTAACGAGGACGGCTGAACAAGAGATAGCAATTGCCGGGGAGGGGGCAAGGGTGATCCTCTTCCCCCCAACTCAAGTATCCATGAAGGGAGGGAAATTCCTGTTCTAATGCCCAAGAGGAGAGACTTTCTGTTTCTTTCTGGTTTCACTTTCTCTTCCCCAGAGGATGACTATTCACTTACACAGTGGGTGAGTTTGAGAGAAGGATCTCATCCCTCCTGAGCTACCATTTTTAGAGGCAGCCTGTCCCCAGAACCCACACATCTCCATGTTTTTCAATCGTGTGCTTACAGAGGCAGTCTCAGCCCAGATGGTGGCAGGGTGGGCTGTGCAGTGGCTCAGTGCTGCCTGTGATGGGTGGGTACATTTACTTCAAGTGTGAAGTGAAAGGAAGCCCTTGATAGTGGCTGACCTGATTTATCCTCCAAATAAGCTTTTGTTGGTAACAGATCTGGCATGTTTGATTTTCACTGGTGTGTTTCTTGAATCTTATTTCTCAGTAAGTTCTGAATATTGTAAAGGAAAGGGAATGTTGTTTATTAATCTTGTAAAACTCATTTTCTTTTTCCTACAGAGACCTGAGGAAAGATACTAAACACCACTAGGTGGAAGAAGGGACAGGTAAGTTCCTTGACACTCTACAGAGCCACTTAAGACCAGCAGAATATGTTACAAGGAAACATTTCAACCCTGAAATGGCAGAGGGCAGTTCCCCTGAGGCAGTAGGCTCTTCATCACAAGAGGTGTCCAAGCCATGGTGCATTAACCACTACTCTGTACCTCTAGCACTGGGTGGCTTGCTTTGATGTAAAAATGAAAGATGCGATTGTGGAGGGAGTTTGGGAATATCCCTGGGTCCTGCTTCACCTGTGCAAATCCTGTCACTTCCTTCTGCAAGAGCTCCCACAGTGCTGAATGCCGGGATAGCTGTGGTCTTGCACAACTCAAGATTGTGTTTGTCATTTGCAGAGGTGTGTTTATATAGAGAACACGCACTTCCGAGGTGGCTCTAAGGAACTAATGAATGCCTTTCCTTCCTGTAAATGCACTCAGTGGGGCACACAGGCATGCATGCACACTCACACGTGTGCAATGCTCACACAAATGCTCAAGGAGGCCATTCTTACGTCTTATTTCTTAAAATGTGCCTGAGACTCATAGCCCTCTTGGAGTAAATACAGGAATAACGGTAAGTGGAAACTATTAAAAGGAAAAACAGACTCTAGTTTCAGAGAGACTGCCAAGTTACACTCCTCACAACACTCAGGCCCACCATCCAGGGGCATGCAGAGGGGATAGACTATTGGGAACCCCACTGTGTGATACGGTGGCCAGAAATGCGGAGGCCAGCTGGGTTAGAGACTAGGGGAGGTGACCATCCACCACCACATATTATCCCAAAGGAGCTGGTGTCTGTCAATCTGCTTTCAGAAACTCATGCTTGATTCTGGGCGCTACTAAATTGGTAAGCTCCAAGAAGGACTTTCTTTCCTGGTCATATCCAGCTCTCATGGAACTGGATTTGGAGATGAGGGGAGCCTGCCGGCCTCACAGGAATGGAAAGGCCTGGGGCTCATGTGGGTCACAGAGAAGGGCCCTTTCATTCCTGATTTTACTCTGTTCTTGGATTCCACAATGGTTACTGGCACGTGGACATTAAAATCCAGCATGCATTTTCCACGTTCTTCGTTTTTTTTTAGTTAAATAATAATTAGCAATAGAGAGAGCACAGGATCCACAGTCAGGGGTGAAGGGTTAGAGAGCCTGCAGGTGGCAAAGCAATTTATTCACAGATGCTCCATCTGAGGTGTTAATACTGTCATGCCTTTGTTTGCAGGCTTCAAGTTGGGTCTGGGGGAAAAAATGTGCAAAGTGATTTGAGGAAAGGTACAAAATGGAAACTGTCCCGTTCCTGAATGAGACTCCTTTGTTAATTTCCCAGTAATTCAACCCACAGAAGAGTGGGAAAGAGCCTCAGATGTGGTGGCTGAAGACTAGGGTTTGAGAAAGGACTTTATCACTCACTAGTTCTGTGCTTTTGGATAATTCATTTAAACCACCTGCCCCTTAGTGGCTTCATCCAATAACCTGGGAAGGTTATAACAGCCCTTCCCTCAGACATAGTGGTTGTAATTGCAGGAAATAATGGATAGTAAAATACTGTAATATTTAATACACTGGAGTCCCTGTTGTTTTCCGATCTAGAGTTTTGTGAGATTTCTGGGGTCAAATGAATTGTATGACATTAACATATTAAAGGCCCTCATGAGCCCGGCTGTAAATAAACACAAAGTAAATATAAAGAGACAAAACCCTCATTTAGCCTTGAAACCTAGTAGTTTCAAAATCTAATTTTACCCTTGAACTCAGTCTCCGGGAAGCATCACTTAGCGTTTCATTTCGTGTGTTTTGAGGGATGCAAGGCCACAGAAAGAACTCCTATTCTGGCAGACAACTGAGCATAGACCAGTGCAATTGGCACCCAAGTGAGGGAACGCATTAAAGATCATAAGGCAACCCCAACTTCCACTGTCGCCAGATATTTTGCTTGACAGTTTTGCCAAAGTCTGGTCCTGGTTTGGCTCAGTGAGCCATTAAAAACATCATGGCTGCAACTCCAGAAATCAGGATTCAGTGGACATTCGGCCAAGTTTCTTTCCTTATGAGGACTTCAGTTTCCTCATCTGTCCTTTGAGGCAAATGTCCCGGATCTGCCACACAGACCATCAGCGTCAGCATCACTTGGGTTTGAAGACACAGATTCCTGAGCCCCAGACCTCAGACAGAAGCAGAATAGCTGCATTGTCAGATGTTTCCTCTGTGGGGAATTTCATACCCACTAAAATCGAGAAAAATTTCAGAGCCACACCAACACTAACATCCTTGGCTTTCTTTACATTCACACACCTGAAGCAAGGTATCCAAAGAAAAAATTAGAGGTCAGGAGGCTCAGACAAAAAGTGGACCCTCCTCACTGGGCGAACCTCCTAAGACGAAGCTCCCCACCTGTGTAAGTCTCCAAGCCCCACATCTAAGGCAAAGCAGAACCAGACCTGTTATCCCAGCCTTCCACTGTAATTCCAGAGAAGCTTCAGGACGCATCCACAGATGCCTCTCTGAATTGCCCATCTGAAGCCAGGACTGTTGGAGTGAAACATAAAATATCACAGCATTGATTTAATGGCCTTTAAAAGTCCCTCCTGAGCTGCTGGGGAGCTCCTTGTCTGTATCCCTGCGCACCACTGTGCTCGTAAAGCTGTCACCATTAGTCGCTGCCCACCATCCTGATAGCATTTGGGTCACACATCAAAGGGAGGGATGCGGTTTCTGAGAGAGTCTAGTATGAGGTTGTGGCAGCCTTAATCCTTGTCCATGTTTTCCCAGATTCTCAGTGTGGGTGTGGCATCTAGCTTCTGTCAGACAGCTCCCTGAAATACTGGCTTCACTGCTTTTAGGTTGGAATGTTCACTTTCCAAGCTGCCTAGGGCCAGAATCTGAATTTATTCCAAGTGTTTCCTGCTTCTGCCCGGGCCCTCGTATTAATTAACCCTATCCACATCTGTGTATTTCTTGCAGTTTGTTTTTCATGGCTATCATTGTAGACCAGCACCGTCCAATGGAAACATAATGTGAGCCACACAGGTGAACTGCATATAAAACTCTAAATTTTCTAGTAGCCACATTTTAAAAAGTAAAAAAAAAAAATAAGTGAAATTACCTTCTAAAATATTTAATAATATATTTGATTTAACCCAATATATTCAAAATATTATTATTTCAACATAAAATTGATGTAAAAATTTATTAATGTGATATTGTACCTTTTTTGGGGACCTGGTCATTGAAATCCAAAGTGTACGTTATACTTACAGCATCTTTTACTCTGGACTGGCCACATTTCAAGTAGTTAATAACCATGTGTGGCCACCACATTGGACAGTGCAGTTCCAGACCAGTATGAGTGAAACTAACGATTCCCTTATCCATTCATTCAAATGTGTTTTGACCACTGGCTATGTCACATGTAGTTCTGGGCACCAGGCTACAGAGATAAAAGCCATTTGACATCTATGTTCTCCTGGAATTTATAATCAAATAGGAGTGACAGACAATAAGCAAGTAGAGGAATAAATAGGCAAAATAATTTCATAATAAAGAGTATGAAGAAGGAAAAAAAACACAACAGGTTGATATGATAGCGAGTAACCCAGAGAGAGGAGAGGAATGGATTAGATCAAATTATAAAGGAAGGATCACAGAACAGAAATCTGAATGAGAAGAACACATTCATCTACTTTTCATTATCATAACAACCAAATATAAACCTTGTTAGGACCTAAGTGGTGGAAAGTGCTATATGAAATATTTCTGGTGTGTGAATTTCTGGTGTGTGATAAGCTCGAGACTGTAGTGAACATTAGACTCTAATCCCTACACAAACAAGAGACATATTCCTAGGGCTAGGACCCTGTGTTGCTTCTAGTACCTGCTCAATATATATTTAATTGTTGGTCACGTAAATAAAGGAAGAGCAACCATTTATGAACCTTGGTTTTAAGACTAAAAGACGTAGTTTGAAGGCTAAAAATGTTAATTCTGGTTTTTGTTAGTTTTTTTTGGGGGGGGGGTTGTGAGGTTCAGTCTGGTCTCTAAACAATAACATGCTCTCAGTAGGTACCCCACCCCTGCCTATGACGGCAGTTGATCTAGCCAGTGGTTCAAAGAAAGGAGATCTTTTTATGCCCATCCTTCCTAAGACATATGAATAGAAGCCCAGGCTCAGAAAAATGTGCTTGTGAGCACCAAGATCATTTGTGAAAACGCCAGGCCTTTCTTGCACAAGCAATGTGCTGAAATATGCAGAAATAAAATAAAATTAAAAACGTTAAGTACAGTCTTTGTATTTCAAATCAGTGAGAGCTAGCGTGAGTTTTGCTGTTGTTGTTGTTTGAGAATTATAGTACTTTATAAAACTTTGGGAAGAATCTACCTCAAAAGATCAATATTTTCAGAACAATAAAGAGTGATTCAGGAGAATGGGCACCCAACGGAGTGTAATTGTACTCCAGTCACATCTGGTTCATTAAAGAGAAAGATACCTTTAGGACTTTTATTTACAGTGTTTATTCATTTTTAGCACTTTTCTTTACCATCCTCTTTCCTCTGTGATTTTCATCTAACCAACTCTAGTTCTGCCAGTAATAATAGCTAACACGTATTAGCACTAACCAATTCTACTTTAAATGAATTACCTCATTTGATACTCAAAACAGCCCTATTATTTTGGGAAAATTGTTATCCTTATTTTACAGACATAGAAACTGAGGCTCGTGAAGGTTGAAATATTTGCCTAAATTCTTAGTAAAGTGGTCCTCAAATTTCTGGTCTCAGGACTCATTCATATTCTGACTAGTGAAGACCCTGTATTAGTTTTCAATTTTGGCCATAATGAATTACCAAATACTTACTGGCCTAAAGCAAAAACTTTGCCAAAAATCAGCTGGGCACATCTGTGTAATTCTATTTCTGAGTTCTCTGTTCTGTTCCATTGATCAATGCATCTATCTCTATGGCAACACCACACCATATTAACTGATGGGGCTTATTATAATCAGTCTGGAGGTGAAGCCGACTCATTCTACCACTTTATTCTTCTTTTTCCGAAGTTTAGAGTAATCTTGTCTATCTATATCTACAAAACAATCTTGGTGGGATTTTGATAGAAATGGAGTTAAAAGTTGATACAAATTCGGAAGAACGGACATTTTTACTATGTTGAGTCTTCCAGTTTGTGAGAACAATATGTCTTTCCATTTAGTTAGATCTTCTTTTCTTTCTTTCTTCTGTATCACATACTGTTCAGCAAACAAGTCCTACACTTGTTTCACTAGATTTACAACTTTTTTCAGTGTTTTTTTTTTTTTTTAGTGACTGGAAACGGTATTATATTATTAATTTTGGTGTCCACAATGTTCATTGTTAGTATAAAGAAATAAATTTATTTTCTTACATTTATCTTACATCCTGTGACTGTGTTGAATTCATTTATTAGTTCTACAGTTTTTTCTTTCTTTTTTTTTCCCCTTAATTTCCCGGGATTTTCTATGTGGACAGTCATGCCATCTTCAAATAAGGAAAATGTTATTTATTCTTTTCTAATTTGCATGCCTTTTATTTCATTTTCTTACCTTACTGCACTGGCTTGAACTTCCAGTACTATGTTGAATAAGAGTGGTGAGATATCCTTACCTTGTTACCAACCTTAGGGCAAACACACTCAGTCTTACACTATTAAGTGTAATGTTGGCTATAGTGTCTTTGTTTTGGTTTGTTTTGGTTTGGTTTAATAAATACTCCTTATAGAGCTGAGAATGTTCTCTGTTCCCATTTTCTGAGAGTTTTTATCATGAATGTTGAATGTTGTGAATCTTCTTCTATGCACTGGTTGATATGATCCTGCAATTTTCTCTCTATCTTGTTAACTGGTGGATTGCTATTTGGAGATCCACTGCTCGGTTTCAAGCCTAACTATTCTAACACTAACTGGTGTACTATAATTTAATTTTGGCACTAGCCCCCAGGAGTTATCACAACCCCCCACAAGGATTCACAAGGCTGACTTCACTTTGGATGCCAGCCACATGTTCATGGGGCCCCCAAGCCACTCCTGCTTCCGACTGACCGGCTACCAATTCCAGGCTTCCCATGACCTCTTCAAGTTCAATAATTTGATAGCATGACTCACAGAACTTAGGAAAGATCTATACCTATGATTACAGTTTTATTATAAATAATACAACTCAGGAACATCCAAGTGAAAAGGCACATAGGATGAGGTCAAGTCCTGAACAGAGCTCCTGTGCCCAGTCTTGGGAATCAGAGCACATCACGCTTTTAAGCATGTCAATGTGCTCACCCATGAGAAAGCCCCCTGTACTTTGTGTCCAGAGTTTTTATTGGTATTTCATTTTATTGTCTTAATATGAGATACTACTGTCAAAGCTAAGATATTATTAACCACCATTACCAATTAACAATCGTTAACTTTCAACAACTGTTAATTATTAACAATAAGCATCGATTATATGTGTATATACACATATATAACTCATACTATATGACATATAGTGTAATTCATTAGCTATTATTCAATAAATGTCCATTTGCTTCTCGCTTCCTTACCAGAACAAAACAGCTGTGTCTTCCTCATTTTATCACCCACGATAGTAATGATAATAGCTACCATTTATTGATTCCCTCCTATGTGCCAGATCGATTATATATATTTCATCTTCATAAAAGCCCCATGAGATAAACTTTATGATCTTTAACTACCAGGGAGGGAAACAAGTCTCAGAGGGCTGAAGTTACATACTCCAAAATCACAGAGCCACTATGTTAATAATTTTTAATGGTGTAATTGCTTTACCACCTCTTTGAAAATACGTTCCTCGTGGCTCCTACATTCAGAGGCTCAGACTAAGTAGCTCGACTGCTCTCCATTCATCTGGATAAGCTGGCAGAACAGACTTGGCTTCGATTCTGCGAAGACCTCTGCAGATAGAGAATCCTCTTTTCTTGCTTAGCCTGTTAAACCCAGGGAAGTGGGACATCTTTATGTTGTCAAAGTGATCACTTATCTTGCCTTTTAATCAGCCTTCCCTTCTGGTATCTGGCCCCTCTGAGGCCCATCTTGTCTTCCTAAGCCTCATATCCATTGATTCTTCAGCTTAAGCCCTGAGAGATAGCTGCCATATTGATAAAATCCCTACGGTTATTTTTTGCCCCCAGTTATCAAAGAGAAGGCTATCACCATGGGAGATACAATGAAGGCCAGAATCCACAGGACTTGGTACCTGATTAGAGGGTGAGGGAGACACTGAGGAAAAAGGAAGAGCCTACGGGGACTGGGTGTGGTTTTGTCTATGCACAACTGGGACAAGAAACAGTGTAATTAATACCAACAATGATAATGATGATGATGACAGATAACATTGACCGAGAGCTTACTGCACATCAGGCCCTATTTGGAGAGTTTTACTGTATTAACTAATTTAATGCTTCACTAACCCTTTGGAGAAAGTTATTACCCTCTTCATTTTACAGTTGTAAAAACTGAATCAGAGGAAGTGAAGCTACTGGCAGGGGGTAGAGAATTAAAAAGGGAAACTTATCAAGAAACTAGTTCTGTGTTGGAATTCCAGGGGATGGTATAACTTCCGGTTGGAGTTCCCTAAGCCACCCGTTTCTGTGCAGTTTCATGCAGTTGAAGGAAGTGTGAACTGGTGAACTTGGGTCAGGTCTAATACAGCCCTGGATATTAGAATCCTGATCTGAGAGGTTTCTTAACTGCAAAGCAGCATTAACAGTGAGTACATGGCTCCCTGAGGTGTCCTGGGGACTGAATAGGGTAAAGTAGGTACGCCTGTCCCACAGCAGATTCCTGCCCAGTGACACGTGTCCCTCCTGCCTTTCCCCTTTCCCCCCATCTCTCCCTCTGCATCAACAGCTGTGAGAAGCAGATACACAGTGACTGTGAAAGTGTTGTCCAAATACAAGGTGACTTACTTTCAAACTTTTCAAAATTACAAAAACAAAGATATTTCTCAATTCCCAGGAGAAAAGAAGAAAGAAGATACAAAATCATGTTTAATACTATTATTCAAATATAACAGCTCTTACCTAGGCCAGACCATAAGCTCCCTGAAGGCAAGGTCCGGGCCAGTATTTATTAAGCAATGTATTGCCAGCATTGGCACAGAGTAGGCATTCAATACAGATTTGCCAAACTAATACACTTGTAGGCATTTTATTAGACTTTTAAAAATTATTTCTTTGGTAAATGCCATGTTCCTGACCTGACATTTCTTGCTGTTTATCAATTTAGTCTTTCTTTTTCTTAGTGTGTGTGTGTGTGTGTGTGTGTGTGTTTCTGTTGCAGAGATAAGATGCCTTATAATTAGCATAATCTATTCCCTACAGTTGACAATTTGGTTTCTCCAATTTTTTTTGGTTTTGTTTCTTTTCTTTTTTTAAAATTTTACATATGATGTTACTACTGGCCTTCTAGTAATCTCTGTACACTTCTGTGATCATTTCTTCAGGAGAAATTCTCAGAAGTGGAAATGCTGGATGGAAGGTCTGTGGTTCAACACCTAACAAACATTCCTTCAGTCCACATCATGACCCCTAAAGGTCACACTCAGTGACTCTTAGACACTCAGGACTCAAGATTTCCAGTCCAGAGTAGTTTTCCCTTTGCAATCCCCCCAAATCCCCAAACCAAATTCTGACCAGGAAGCCCCAGGAAAGCAAATTATTTTTAAACTCCTTAAAGGGATTATTGATACTTTGCTGGCTGACAGGTCCTCTCAAGGATGGGACAAGAGGCTCTCTTTAGCCCTCTCAGGCTACAGGAAGAGAAAAAGGAGCAAAAAAGACTAGCTTTTGCTAAGGGAGGGCTGGCGCGCATGCACACACACACGTACACTCACACACACACGTGCACACATGGGCCATCTGTAAGCGATTTTTTTCTTTCTTAAGCATTGGCAGGAAGATAGTGAAAGAAAGGGATGTGTGCATTCTTTGGGGGATCTGTGGAGCCATGAACAGAGTGTCCCCCAACCCCAACAGAAGATTGTAAACAAGCAAGGATCCTCGTGATTGTAAGAGCTGCTGCACTTGCGTCTTTAGGTGAGGTGCTGCCATGGCTCATTCCACGTGCAGGATGGGTTAGCTGCGCTGTGACTGTTCCACTTCAACCTGAACTCCTTGGGGGTTTATTCTAAGGATGCAGGCGAGGCAGCATAATAATACCTCTGCGACGTTACTGCTCCTTCCTCTGCTTGGCAGGATGCAAGCACAGATCTGTCTCCACTCGTCCCTAACCCTCTATTAGTTCACTTTTCAAATGAAGGAGGGCAGTTGGAAAGTAGGGGAGTTCAGCTATTAGCTTTTTTCCTCCTCTTTACCCTCCTCACCCTTCTTGCATCTTTGAAGGCAGTCGGGTTGGGAAGCAGCACAGGATGTGAGGCGCTGCTGGGTGCCCTGGGGCTTCCGTGCATTGGATTCAGGCCTCTGGCAAATCTCCTTCAAGCAGCTAAACTTAGTCATAACTTCTCCAAATGTTGTGCCTCCCTCCCCTGCTCTACTTCTCTTCTCTCCCCAGGCCCTTCCCCCAGACAAAGGATACTTTTTTTTTTTTTTTTTGCAGTGCTTGGGCCTCTGTTGTGGCCTCTCCCGTTGTGGAGCACAGGCTCCGGACGCGCAGGCTCAGCGGCCATGGCTCACGGGCCCAGCCGCTCTGCGGCATGTGGGATCTTCCTGGACCAGGGCACGAACCTGTGTCCCCTGCATCGGCAGGCGGACTCTCAACCACTGTGCCACCAGGGAAGCCCCATATCTGTCTTTTACAATGTTGTCTGTCAAGTATAGTTCCTAAGGCAGAGATTACTAACTGTTCACCAATGTCTGTTCTCCCCCATTTGATTAGAGAAATCCTAAATTTTCACACAGCGTATGACCAATGAACTATAGACTACATATCATAGCTCACCTTACAGCCTGTTATGACCAAGGGATTAAATGCTAGTCATTAGGATGTGAGTAAAAATAATGTATGCTACACAAATGAAGTGGCTGTATACAATCCTGCCCCCTTCACCTTTCCCAATGCCTGGAAGGGGATGAGAGCTGAAGAATTACATTAGACATGAGTGGTGTGGAGAGAAGGGCCAAAGAATTGCTTCTTCTAAATTATGGATCACCAGACCTCACCATCTATGTTAGGTCCAAGGAGTGTGTAAACACTCAAGAATGTTTACTGAATAAATAAAGACTTGTGCTAGAGATAATGGAGGCCAGCAAAAACCAAGTAGTTATCCACAAACTGGAAGAATTGACAATCTACCAGGAGGGATCAGAAAGGCACAGAAATCAGCTGATCAACACGTAGTTATTGTGATCTGTGTGCTAGGACTTGGGGATACAAAGGCAAATGAGTCAGAATATCTGCCCACCATGAACTCATGGTCTGAGAAGTGACCCAGTCAACTACATTAATAACTCTGGCAAAAGCCAGGCTAGAGCAGAGAGAGGACTTTATGGGTTCACAGAGGTGGGTTAACCTCAGATCAGACAAGCAAGGGCTTCTTAGGAGGTGTAATCTAAGCTGAGTTTGGAGAGTGAGCTGAGGGGAGAAAGGAAGACAGGTAGGCAGACGGCAGAGCAAGACCAACCATGAAGGCTTGTAAAATCCTGGCCTACTGGAGAATGAAGGTAAAGTTCTGTATGGTTAGAATGTAGGTTGTATATGTGCATGTCAGGTGCTGGTCTGGAGGGGACATGATAAAGTTGGACAGTCAGAAAGTGACAAATGACATTTAGCTAAATTTTGGTGGAAGGTCAAACAAGTAGAAGGTCAGCATGGAGATGTAGAGTAAGAAAGAAGTCCTTCATGTAGTAATAAAAATAATTACAACAAAAAGTAACAACAGTTCCTACTCTTGAACCTTCAAGATGTGGTCAATATATTACATATGCCGTCTAATTGTATCCTCAGACCATCTCTTTGAAGTAGCTGTATTGATTTTCTACTTTTTATATGTAAAAATGAAGCTCAGAGAGGCTAAGTGGCTTACCCAAATGACACAGCTGGTAAGGGACAGACAGCAACTCCAGCCCATGTCTGTGTGCTCCCCAAACAGATGCTGTTAACTTTCAACTCATATAATTGCAAAATGCACTTTAATGATTAGCAAAACGTGGTGGTGCAGAAATGGGGGTTATACATTTTATATAAAGAACAAAGCACTGGCCACCCCCAGAGTTCTGAGGTTCTGGGCCCCATTAGGGAGCTTGTGAAGCTACGAAGATGATAAAATGGATCCCCAGGTGTCTGCACTCACCTCCCTAATGCATTCTTCCAGAAGAACCTGCTGTCATCTATTCCAGGAGAGAGATATTCACCCTGAAATTGTAAAGAGCAGTTTATAAAAAGAGCCCCCAAAAAAGGAAAACCTTGTACTTGAAGCTGATGGTTGGACAAAGTGGGGCAGGGAATAGTTTATTATTATTACTTAATTTTCAAAAAAAAGGGTGCACAGTTTTATCCTACTTATAATAAAAGTCATGATATAATAAAAGCATCTCATCAGAGCAGTCATTTCTACAAATAGAGCACTGACGCTTTAGATATTAACATGTGTTATAAATGTCATTGATATATTAAGACTTTTCAGACTGTCTATCTAAAAATAGAGGAAAAGCCGGAGGGAGGGAGGAGAAAGACACAGAACTGACTAATTCAATCAGAAAAGTGGGAACCTATTCTTGCACAATTAAGTCTTCTATTTGTAAGCAATGCAAGTAAACACCTGAATCTGATTTACGGTTTAAATTCTATTCACCAGCAGAGTGTGACACAGAAAGGGGGAGAAATGCACAAAGAGGGGGAGGAGGGAAGAGAGAGAGAAATGAAAATATGTAGAATTAAGGAGGTTTAATATTAAAACGAGACTCGAGTTATCCTCTCCAATTATCTTACTTTGGATGTGGGGAAACTGAGCATTGGGGAGACTCTACAATTGAATCTAGGTCAGTGTTGCTTGGTGTTAGACAAAAGAAAGCTTTTATCTGAGCTTTTTTATCTGAGCTCCAAATCAGATATTAAAGGGGAGAGCTGGTATTTTTTTCCTAAAGAAAAGTGGAAAGCTCTGTGGGTGGGGGAAACAGCATTGGCAAGGCTTTGGGAACAGGAGTTAGAAACAAACAGGAGAAAGGGAGTATCAAAAATATTTAGGACTGGGCTTCCCTGGTGGCGCAGTGGTTGAGAGTCCGCCTGCCGATGTAGGGGACACGGGTTCGTGCCCCGGTCCGGGAAGATCCCACATGCCGCGGAGCGGCTGGGCCCGTGAGCCATGGCCGCTGAGCCTGCGCGTCCGGAGCCTGTGCTCCGCAATGGGAGAGGCCGCAACAGTGAGAGGCCCGCGTACCGCAAAAAAAAAAAAAAAAAAAAAAAAAAAATATATATATATATATATATATATATATATATATTTAGGACTTATCATTTGAAAGGAGCATTACATATATTATCCAATTTAATATTCATGATAACCCTGGAAAGGAGGGCAATTAGACCCATTTTTAGACCCATTTTATTCATGAAAACTCAGAAAAGTTGTCATGTCCCCCTAGGAGATTAACAAAGCTGGCTTCGCTGACGCATGTCACCCAAGGTGCCAGACCCATCTCAGCGGCCAGGATAGAGTCCCACTCTACACTTGAACTCACCTTGGTCTCAGTGCTGTGTGGTGATCGTGCCATCACAAGGCCAACCGACTCATGCACAGAAGGGCTCCCCTGAGGTCACAGGGACCTTGGGTATGAGTTCCCTTGACTCTGCCTGGCCTAAACCTTAGCACTGCTTCCTTTCCTTCTTTCCCTTGGGCAAAACTATAGGGCAAGTCAATTCTGTGTTCCACACAATGTTGCCTAATTCAATTAAAAATAACAGAAACCGGTTATTGTTCGATTGCCTTGTATAGGAAAACTATACAAATAACTAAAAGTCTAATTTATGTCTTGAGTTCAACTTGTCATCACAGATGTTGCAGAACAGACCACAGGGGTGTGCCATGTAGGGTGGCAAAGAGCACATGGGAAGAGGGAAGGAAAGAGAAGAGATTTTGTGGGATTTAAAAATAAACACTATGAAAATGCTAGTTGTGGTTTGGTTGTGCAAACTAGCGCTGTTGATGTTATTATTATTTGGGGGACCTTCTTAAGCTTCCCTGGAGCTCTATAGCCATAGAGAAAGAAAAGGAGTCTCCTTCTTCTTCTCCTTCTACCATCTCCTCCCTTACCTTAGCCTTTCCCTTCTTTTTCTCACTTCTCTGGTCATTGATAGCATAAATATTTTCCTCTTTTTCACACTGCCTTAGCTCATCATGGCTTATAAAAACCCCTAGGGCATTTGGAATCTGCTTTTTAATTTTTCAAAATTCGAATTATTTTTATGATGAAGACAATACTTGCTTAAAACTAAACAGAATGGAAGTCCAAAAAATGGAAAGTGAAAGCTCTTCTCACCCCCAGGGAACCACTGTTTCAAGTGTGGCTGGGGAAGTAGCATTTGGTGGTTAGCAGCACTGCTCTGGCTTCCTTCTACTTGGGTTCATGTCCCAATTCTACCATTTCCTACCTGTGTGACTTTGAGCAAGTGACTCAGCTTCTCTGGGTCTCCATTTCTTCAAGTGAAGAACTGGGACTCAATATCATGACCCATCTCTCTGGATTGCTTGTGAGGATTAAGTGAGATGATGTACATTAGCCCAATGACTGAGCCGAAAAGGCAACTCCCACACGTTAGCTACTCTGCTACATGCTACAGATACACAAATGCATATGAGCAACCAGTTAATTCCATGTATTATATATGCAGAATTATTTATTCCCCTTAAAATATGACATGGGCCTCTCCTGATGTCTGCAGACATGAACTCATCTCTTTCAACACTTAGTCCATTTAATGGATGAAACTACTCAGTTCTTCACTGATAGTATTGAGAAGGTATCCCCTTATTTGATTTTCTTTTGTAAGCAATACTGCAGTAGGTGTCATAACTCAGACATCTGAAAGGCTCCTCACTTGTATCACATAAGCGGTCTGTTTGTTATATGAAGGCATGCTGGGTTGCACGATATTCTTTGAAAAGATGAGGGAAAGATTCCCAGTAGTCATTTTGCTTGGACTTTCTTTCCATGACTGCATCTCCCATGGCAGTTCATTCAGCAAAGGTTTATCTAGACCTCCTGTGTGTTTGAAGATGGACCCAGCACAGTTCTGTGTCTGGGGACCTCAGGTTGTGATGGAGGAATGAGATGTAGATGTAGATACTATGGAGATACTGAGGCACTAAACACAGCAAAAACAAACAAATTTGAAGTTATCTCCCAACGTTCGTAGGAAGCCATTGCAATTTACATTATTATTGCTCTATAAATGTCTTTGGGTTTTGGCTACTCTCAATATTTTTTTTCTTTTCTGTTCTTTTTTTTGAAAAAGATAATTTGGGCTCAGGATCCCCTGGAGCCTGAAGATGACCTGGATCTTAGAAGAACCTACCTGGGTTTATATATTTCTTGTCCGTGTCCTGTCTCATTAGCACCCCATTAACAACCACAGCCAAAGGGTGCTATTAGAGACCTCTGATTTTTTATTTTTCAGTTGCTCAACTCCCAGGTGCTTAGGGAAATATTTCCTTGCAATTTTTCTATTTCAAAATATCACAGACCAAAACCACTGAGACTTGGGTCTGCAGCAGCAGCCAGGAGGAAAACCAGAGAAAACAATAAATGGGGAGAGGAAAGAAAGAGCTGACATTTTCTTCTGGAGTGAATAATGTATTTGAATGTTTCATTTTGCTGTAGATTGAAAGGGGCTTAAGGGGGAAAGAGGTGAGAAGGAGAAGGAATGAGAGAGAGAGAGGGACGTGTAAGCCACAAGAGGTGGGCACTGCAATCTAGAAAGCTATTCTCAGCCAGGCTTAGTTCTAAAGTTCACCACTGAATTATGTGCTGGATGTTTGGAGACTCTCTCTGGTGCTCTTGTAACATCTGTAATAGAATGTGCTGGGTGTGGGATGATTCTTCCACTTCAGCACATATTGCAACCTGTTCAATTTCCTCGTGTTTTGTTTCTTTTTTTAACTTATTTAATCCCCCGTCTCTTTTTTCTCATAGTTATTTTTAAGTTACAGAATAGAGGCTCAGTAACTGTTTGCTTACAACCATCTGAACATTTCTTTCCTGTAATAGATATTACATTAAAAACAATAGGAGTAGATAAACCCTACACTAAAAATGCTTTGGACAATATATGAACACTGTGGAACAAAATATGGTTCACTTTATCCCAAATGGTTGTCTTAAAAAGTGTGTGAAGAAAGTCTGCACACACCTAGACTGATTCTCTTGCATATTGTGGAAATATATATGACATACATTATGAACATGTTCTTTTGAAAAAAAATTGTTCTGAGATGGATGCAAATTACAGATCAGGCTTCTGTAAACTTCTTAAATAGCTTAGAGTATTTAAAGAAAAATATGAAGTCACCAATTAAATTTTAACGGCACTCAAAATAAGTTGCAAAATACCAATGTAAAGTAGATGAAATTTTTAATTAACGTTTGGCACAATTGCCTAAAGACCTGAAAGGGGAAAATGTGACGGCAACCAAGGAAACAAAAAAAGGATAAAGACTCCATATCAGCTTCTAGTAAAACTTAGCACATAAAAGATCCTCCAAATATGTGGGAAGGAGGGAGAGAAAAGAAAGAAGAGAAGGCGTAAAAGAGAGAAAGGGAGAAAATGGCAGGTGAGGGGAGGGAAAGAAAAACAAGAACAGAGTAGACGAAGGTAAACAATTGTCATTACTTTCTGATGTTACATAGGATGAGAAAGCATCCAAAGAACAAACAGTCACTGTGTGGAGGTGGAAGGGGGATCTCTACGGGGACTCCAAAGGGAACATATTTGAAAATGTATAGGGTCCTCACTACACGGAGAGCAGGAAACAAAGGGGAGTGTTTAAGTGCCTGGTGTAATTAACAGGCTTCAGTATCAGACTAGACTAGCTCCTTTCCCAGCTTTTCCACTTACTAAATATATGGGCTTGCACCAGTTATTTAACTTCCCTGTGCCTCAGTCCCCTCATACATAAAAGGGGAATTACAGAAAGAATACCTGGGGCCATAGAAAGAATGGAATGATATAACACCTGCTGAGAGTTTAGCACAGTCTGTGCAGAGTATGCCCCTTGTTGCTGCTATTGCTATTATTATTATCATTACAATTATCCTTTTGGAAAGCAATGGCTCAACTTGTAGAAAGAAGCCTACATATATTTATTCCCTTTGCCCCAGTAATCCCCCTCCTGGAAATGGATCTCAAGAAAATAACTCAACAAAAGGATAAAGCTAAGTGCTCATCACCATAGCATTAGCCATAATTGCCCCCAAAATGGGACAACTTAAATGTCCATCAGTAGGGGAATAAGTTATAGTGAATTATGATGTATCAGCATAATAGGGTATTATGCGACCATTGCAATGATGATTATGATAATGTAGCATCACAAACAAATGCTTACAATTTAATATTAAGTGAAAAATATATAAATGATATATACAATACAGTTTCAGCTTTGTAAAAATATGCATGCATATTGGCAAGTGCTTGTATCTTATATGCAAAAATTGAAACAATTATGTATGTGTGTTCACGCAAAGTTTTTTTTCCCTTTTTACAAATTGTTTTTTAATATTGTCTTGAAACAATCTAGTCAATAATAAAAACATGCAGCAGGAGATGACTAAATAGAGAAGCATACACGTTATAACTCACATCGGTGAATTAGTAGTGCAAATGGCTTTGCTTAGAGACGTGCATACAAGGGCTTTGGGACATTTATGTGGGAAATATTAATAAATAATGAGGAAATAGCTAACACGTAAGTTTTACTATGTGCCAAGTACTACAACCTGAGTGCTTAATTCATTTTATACGTTGAATTTTCACGGTAACACTATTTTACAGATAAGAAAACTAAGGCACAACATGGTTAAGTAACTGGCCAGAAGACACATGGCTACTAAGCAGTGGAATGGGATTTGCATCTAGGCAGTCTCACCCCCAAACCCATGCACCTAACCATCACATGCACTGCTGTCAGCCAGGGACAGCTTTGTAGGTGAGGTCACACCACACACAGCCCCCGACTCGGGAGGATCCCCTGCATGGGTATGAAGCTCTGTTGCTGCGGTCTTGAAATTCTTAATCATCTTGTCTTTGAACCTGTGTTTTGTGAGAGAAGTCAGATGGGACGATGGTGCATGTGCTGAGGGCTCAGCGGCACTGCTCGCACGGGGCTCCACCTTCTCGAGATGTGCCCTCAGACTCTACTCTCCAACCCTGGTGCCCTGAGCCCTGCCCAGACTCTACCTTCCCACCCTCACCTCATGGCCACTGCCACCCTCCATCCTGGGTGGTGACCAGATCTCAGTGGCAGAGAAAAGACTGGATTACACCATCATCCTCTGTCTACAGCGGGGGCCAGCATGCGGGCACAAGTCAGAGTAGGGTTGGGCCAGTGCCTTGTGGCCTCTTGGGGTGGGGCGGGGTGGTGGGTGTCTTGCCCTGGTTTGGTATCACCATCATGCATTCAGCAGGCAACCTGGCAGCAGCCTCTTGCCCACCCCTGACCCAGGTACTTAACATGCTCCTGTTGTAATTAAAGGTTGCAATCCCTTGGGGTGTTGCCCCCTCTGTGATCCTTGGGGTGTTGTCCATGGGTTAGAGCAATGGACCTATAGGAAGTAGAGACTGACCTTCCCACCCTGACCAAGGTCCAACCATCTATTTTGCACGGGTTCCCACCGGTTATGTAGCTGAATTTCATTCTGCTATCATTTTATTAAAAACAAAAACAAGGGCTTACCTGGTGGCGCAGTGGTTGAGAGTCTGCCTGCCGATGTAGGGCACACGGGTTCGTGCCCCGGTCCGGGAAGATCCCACATGCCGCGGAGCGGCTGGGCCCGTGAGCCGTGGCCGCTGAGCCTGCGCGTCCGGAGCCTGTGCTCCGCAACGGGAGAGGCCACAACAGTGAGAGGCCCGCGTACCACTAAAAAAAAAAAAAAAAAAAAATGTCCCAAAACATAAATGCAGTTAAAATTGGAGACCCCCAGCCTTGACCTACCAGAGGACACAAGAGAGGGGAGAATCACAGAAATGACGTTTCTGCCCGTGGCCTGAGATCATATGTTCTGTACAACTTTATTCGGCCGATATGACTTCATTTACGGGCAGAAGTCGTATGATCTTAGCTGTCTCCAATTCCAGAGCTTATAAGCCAGCTTTTGGCAGAGACTGTCATCAAGGAGGTGATGTTTCCCCACGGTTAGCGCACATGCATGTCACCATCTCCTTTGGATTGGAATCCAGGCAATGGATTCCATTGGATAACTGTGTCACTTGCATGGCCCTTCACTAGTCACTTTACCCAAAAGGAATAAGATAATCTCTTCTCAGGTCCTTCTGAGAAATAAACCAGGTAATGTCCATAAAGTGGTTATTATAGTGCCTCTCACAGAGTAAGCACTCAGAACATGTAACTTGTTATCCAGAGCTGGGGTCAACACAGCATCCTAGACATTGAAGGGAGAACCTTATGTTTCAGGTACCAAATGGGAGAGGAGATGATGAAGCATGATATTCTGCTGGGAAAGTTTAGGAGTCAGATCTTTTCATCTTCCCATGAGTTAAGCACACCTGAACAGCAGGTACTAACAGCTAGAACCAATATATTCTTTTCCTCAGAAGCATACTTCGAGTGTGCTCACATACTCCTGTAAAGGCTTGTTGAGTTCCCAAAGTTCTGTGAAATGCCACATGATAGAGACTACTTGGTTTTGACAAATCAGAGCAGGTGCTGCCAGCTTACCCTTTGTTCATAAAAAAAGAACCTGAGCATTCCCACGTGGAGTCTGATATTTTCAGAATTTCACATGGATTGTTAGACATATAGAAACTCCCAATTGAAGGGGGCCCTTTATTTTTATCTCGTCTAATGAATAAGTTAGCCAGATTGTGAGGGAAGAAACCAATATTTTGGACAACTATTAATGTGATAAAATCTTTGTATTCATGTATAAAACTAACTTTACTGAAGTGTAATTTACAACAATAAGACCAATGTACCCATTTTAAGTATACAAATCAATGAGTTTTTACAAATATATACAAACCTGTGATGACTACCTCAATCAAACTACAGAACATTTTCATCGGCTCCAAAAGTTCCATTGTTTCCTTCCCCATCAATTCCCACCCCCTACTTCAGACGACCATGATTCTGATTTCTCTTATAACAGGTTAATTTATCTATTCTAAAACTTCATGGAAGTGGAATTGTACAGAATATACTCTTGTGTCTGGTTTCCTTTCCTCGGGGTTCTCTAGAGAAATAGAACCAATTTTATGTTTATGGAGAGACAATCATGGAGGCTGACAAGTCCCATCACTCAGTGTACAAGCAGGAGACCCAGCAGAGAACAGAGTAAGTAGGATCTCTTTTATAAGAGCACTAATCCCATTCAGGATGCCTCCACCCTTATGACCAAATCACCCCACAAAGTCTCCACCTAATAATACCATCACCTTTGGAGCTTAGGATTTCAACATATGAATTTGGAGGGGACAAAAACATTCTGACCATAGCAATCCCACATTGTGGTTGGGTTCACACTATCTATGAAAAGCAAAACAGAAGAAAAGAAAGAAAAAAAAATAGGGAATGATGACAGCATTGCAACCAGTGCTGACTGAAATTCCAAAATCTGTCTCCATAGTATCTTGGCATAGACCCAATGAGGCAAGCAATCCTCAGAAGGAAAAGAAATTGTATCTATCTTTGTACCTTCCATCTCCAGAATCATTGCAGGGATTTCTAGGTGCTCAGTAAGTGCATGGTAAACAAAACTAAACGGAGCTTTCTGTCCTGCAGGTCATCGTGAACTCAGATCATAGTGACTGCAAATATTAATATTTGGATAACACTTCACAGGCCCCCAAACTCTTTGTGATTTATGGTCTGACTTGATTGAACAACTAACTCTTCTGTGAAGTCTGTAAAATAGGAACTCTCATTATCTCTACTTCCATATGAAGAATTAAGGCTTAGGGGATTTAATCTGCTGTCCAAGATAGACTGATGACATCACCTCTGTGAACTCGGTATCAATGGCAGATTGAAGACCTTTATCTTCTATCCTCCAACTCCAGTGTTCCATGAGTGACCATCATGCTACCCATGAATTTTATATGTTCAAAAATATCTCAATGTTTGCTCAACAGTAGGAGTTTTTCCTGATGTGAATTATAGTATCGCCGTTTTTCATCTCTTCATTCCTTTGCCTTTGTGAAGGTAGTCTGAGGTCCGTGGAGGTGTGAATTGAACTTACAACTCCTGATGACAAAATTTGCTGGGCCGTGCACGAGACTGTGTTTATACATAATAATCTCATCAGGGGGTTATGAGACATCATTAATTACTGTTTGAAAAGCAGCCTGAGATATGAAGATGAAAGGTTTTACCAGAGTGCACAGTATCAGTGGCAGTATAAGCATGGCATGCAGGGAACTAACAAAAATGACATACAGCCAGCAAGGCAGAGAGTCAGTGGGAGGGCTTAATTAGTGGAGCATCTGCCCACCCATGAGATTTCTGGGAGCCGCAGGTTCAAATCCCAGCACATAAACCTCCGTCTCTATATCCTTGAGCTGTAGTCAGATAAATGGACCACAACCATGATTGGCCTTAGGGGAAGTTAGGATTTGACCTTGGAGGCAGATTGGATACGTCTTTCACTTTAAGGGACTGTGTTTATAGCAGGAAGATCAATGGGGTTAGAGTTCCCTGGTCACCTTCATGTGTAAGACCATCCCTGGAGCTGTTTTTCATATTTTAAGAGGAATGTGCACTCTCCTGGAAAGAGTATTTAAACTGTTATTTGGAATTTTTGTTGAGACCACAGTCTTGAGGCCAGATCTCTGCTCCAATCGCTTCTACTTGCTAGGTGGATTAATTTAACATTTTGAACTCTCATTTTCCTCATCTAAAGAATGATTTATTGCCCATGGGAAATTTAAATGAGAGCTTACTAGGGTATCTGGCACATAGCACATTAGGATCACTCCACAAATGAGGGCTTTGGTCATTCAGAACAGACCTCACATAGCACCTCCTAATGCCTTTATTTAGGAGATGAGGGGCTCCAGAGGGGAAAACTTGCTTAACAGAGGCAGAGACGAGTCTAAAAACTAGATGAGCATAATCCTCAATCCATGCTTTACTTCCCACATCATGAAAACAGCAGGATGCCGTGAGAGGAAGTGAGCTCCCCCATCACTGCAAGATTTCACAGACTTTGAATTATTTCTCCCTCTCTTTCTCCTATATATATATTTTAAAGAACCAGTCTTGAAATGTACCTGGATTTGGAGTCAGAGAGATAGAGCGATTGGAGTCCAGAAGTTACTCTGCTCACTCATTGTGTGATCTTGGACTATGTCAGAGCCTTAGTTTCCTCCTCTGGAAGAACTGGCACATATATTCTTATGGACTGAATGCATATTTACTTCCCTACCCCCAAATTCATATGTTGTAGCCCTTACCCTCAGTGTCATGTTATTAAGAAGTGGGGCCTTTGGGAGGTGAGTGGGATTAGCTGAGGCCATAAGGGTGGGGTCCTCATGATGGGATGAAGAGAGTAGAGTCCCATGGAGGACACAGCAAGAAAGCAGCCATCTGCAAGTCAGGAAGAGGGCTCTCACCAGAACCTGACCATCTGGCACCCTGATCTTGGATTTCCAGCCTCCAAAACTGTGCAAAATTAATTTCTGTTGTTTAAGCCACCCAGTACATGGTATTTTTGTTAATGCAGTCTAAGCTAAGATTATACCTATATTTATATGTGTGTGTATATATATATATACACACACACACACATATAGATATACAGTAATATCATTTTGAGGCTCAAATAAGGTTAAACGTCTAACCCTGTGCTGAAATGTAGATGTTCAATAAAAACTAGTCTTCATCTCCTCTTTTGTTTTACTGTACAAGTCAGTAATTTAGCTTCAGTTCTTTATTGGCTGAATGACATGGCTGGTTCTTGAAAAACAGAGTTGGATGCTCGATGATCATTCCAGAAGCTACAGTGCTTTGGGACAAGGAGGAAAACCTCCAGATGAAAAATATATTTTTATGTACAATTCCATTATTATTATTGCTATTATTATTTACCTGCACTGAGAGGTACTGCTGGGGAGACAAAAGCCCCAGCAGGTTAACAGGGGTTAATATTTGTATAACAGGGTTAACAGGGGTTAACAGGGGTGTGATTTACTGGTATCTTCCCTCCGGCAGGAGCTGGAGTACATTCTCATTTGCCAAACATTGTCTTTATTCCTTGGAATAAAATTGCAAGAGACTGTAGCTTCCTCTGTTAGGCAAGCTGAAACAGCAGGATGGGTTAGTGTATTTCACAGTGCATTCTGATTTATAAAATATGCTTAGCCACCTATGAATATGGATACGATTTCTGCAAACAGAAGGTCATATGGCTCCCAATTGCGGAAGACAATATTTAAGCATGTAACGCCATGGCAGGCCCTAAAGTGAGGAAAGAGGTTTAAGGGTGAGGGGTTTAAAAGGTCCAAGAGGAGGCACACGTTGGCAAAAATAGATAAAGATCAAAAAGAAGTCAGGAAATGAGGCTGCCCTGAAGCCAGAGAGAGACCGGCCAAGGGGAGTGCAGGCGGTAAACCAAGAGGGATCAGAGGAAGTAAGAAAGGTAAAGTGGGAGCCCAGAGCAGTCAGGGAAGAGAGGAAAGAAGGAGCAGGTCAAGGCCACCTTGAAGTATTAATGTCTTCAGAGAGAATGGGAAAAAAATAATCTTAATAACGGATGGAGAAAAAAGTTGTGAAAGTCTTTCCTGTGGCATTTAAACTAATAAATATGTATGACTCTTATGGGCTGTATGCTATATGGAAACATAGCTATTTTTGGTGTCTTCAATTAAAGAATGCCCAGTAGACTATAGTCAGGCATCCTATAGGATTGGTCTCATGAACAAGGTTAAAGAACTTCTCAAGTGCTTGGAAGTTTGAGTTAGGTTCTAAGACTTGGTACTTGGACTGATCTTCAGGTATTCACAGATTTTTTCACGTGGTTTGATTGACTCATTTGAGAGGCTCATTGAGTGTCATCAGACACTAAAATAGCATAAGGAGAGTGGAAAAGGAAAGGGGACTGACATCTCATGAGGGCCTCCCATGGCCAGGTCCTATTCATAACCACCTAACTCATTTTTCCCAAAGAGTGTTGTATCTTTGTTTCATCTGATTTTCCACACCTCAAAAAAGAGGGCATGATTCTGTAGCACATACCATGTTGTTTCTAACTTATTTGCATCCATTCTGAGAATGTGACCCTAAATCACTCCTATCGTACTCTTAATCCAGGTGGGTAACATGGAAATGACTTCATCTGAAGCTCCAGGGATGAAGCACATTTAATCAGAGCATCATATCCATCTGACTGTCATCATCAGACTATTGGTTAGTACAGAGATGGATAAAGGACCCAATTCACTACTCATAGAATAAAAACATGAAGCAATACTAAGAATCCAGGAATAAACATGACCTAGTTTTTTTTTTTAATTTTATTTGTTTATTTTTGGCTGCATTGGGTCTTTGTTGCTGCATGTGGGCTTTCTCTAGTTGTGTCGATGGGCTTCTCATTGCGGTGGCTTCTCCTGTTGTGGAACATGGGCTCTAGGCACGCAGGCTTCAGTTGTGGCACGTGGGCGCCATAGCTGTGGCTTGTGGGCTCTAGAGCGCAGGCTCAGTAGTTGTGGCGCATGGGCTTAGTTGCTCTGCGGCATGTGGGATCTTCCCGGACCAGGGCTCGAACCCGTGTCCCCTGCATTGGCAGGCGGATTCTTAACCACTGCACAACCAGGGAAGCCCTTGGACCCAGTTTTGATGACTACTTTTGATCTTCTGAATATAGCCTTTCCCAGAGACGTAATAGTTAAAAAAAAGCACTTCTCTCTCTCTCTCTCTCCTTTTTTGAGTTGGGCTCCATCACTTGTCAAGATGTCAAGAGCTCTGGCTACCATAGGTTCTATGCAGATACTTTCACAGACATCGAACCTTACACATCTTTTCTGAAGATTCATAATGCACATTGACATATAAAGATCTTATAAAGTTCTACCTTAAATAAATCTCTTCAACTTTGTTTAATCCAGCAATTCCTAAACACATTTGACCATGCCAGTTTTTTGTTTTGTTTTGTTTTCCAGAATATCTATTTATATGCTCTTTGATTAATATTTTACAGAACATTATTAAGAGTCTGCTGGTATAAGTAAATCTTCATAAGGATCTTACGGGGAAGGTATTCTTATTCTTTTTACATAAGCAAGCCAGAGTTTAAAGGGGTGTGACTTATATGATCTATGTCTCAGAATAAATGACAAAGTTGAGAGATAGGATAGGAACCCAGGTCTACCACCTCTAAAGACCTTGTATCAGATCCTCGAGGCTGAAGGGAACCCAAGAAAATAATTAAGAAATCAGAGCCCATGCCTCCCCTATTTATAATTTCCTGAAATTAATCAGTGTTTGCCAAGTGTCCAAGAAGCCACCACCAAATAGTTAATTCCTGCTGAACTTAAACCCTGTGAACTCATAAAAAGTCCCCTTTCATTTAATATTCGTCAGATGCATTGTGGCGACCTCTGTCCACGTTCTGGCACCTGCCTTCCAGAAGCTTAAACTCTAACTTTTTCGACATCACTCAGCAAACAGGTAAAGAAGTTGGGATTTAAATTCAGACGTCTGAAAAAAAACACATGTACTTTTAACAACTTTGGTCTGTTTCCTCCTTGAAAGTGTGACAAGAAATGTACAGCTATAACT
The DNA here is from genome assembly GCF_937001465.1 of Orcinus orca. NCBI lineage: Eukaryota > Metazoa > Chordata > Mammalia > Artiodactyla > Delphinidae > Orcinus > Orcinus orca. The sequence goes on along the minus strand of NC_064564.1, from coordinate 105,527,198 downwards.
TTTGTCCAGTGAAGCATGTGAGAGGTGTTCATGGAAGATGGTCAGAAGGTGGGCAGAGGAAGGGCTCACAGGAGGAAGTGCTCAGTTTAGGCTGAACATGGTCAGGGATAATTTCACATGAAGATGGCTTTTGAGTTGGGTTTTAAGAGATGGGTGGAATTTTGATAGATGAGGGGATCAGGAAGGAACATTTCAGAGCCTCTGAGATCATTTCCATACACTGCTGTATTTCTCTTGGGCAATGAACACACACTGACATCGACTTTGGAATCTGTTCGGTTCTCAGTTAACTGGTTAAATACCTTTTCCTAAAAGAATGGCTGGCAGAGACCAAGGTTCAAAGATGCCCTTAACAAAGCTTCTCAGTCCCAAGGACTCGTACAACTCTAGAGGAGAGAAGATTTTTCAGGCGTGTAAAAAGCATAGAAAAATAACCATCCTGAGTGTTTCTTGTGAGAAACAAGAACTTGTCCTGGAAGAGGGCCTTATCTGAAGATAACAGTTTCCCGGGACATCCCTGGTGGTGCAGTGGTTAAGAATCCACCTGCCAATGCAGGGGACATAGGTTTGAGCTCTGGTCCAGGAAGATCCCACATGCCACGAAGCAACTAAGCCCGTGTGCCACAAGTACTGAGCCTGCTCTCTAGAGCCCGTGAGCCACAGCTACTGAGCCTATGTGCCTAGAGCCCGTACCCCGCAACGAGAAGCCACTGCAATGAGAAGCCTCGAGAAGCCCGCGCACCGCAACAAAGATGAGCCCCCGCTCGCTACAACTAGAGAAAGCCCGTGCGCTGCAACGAAGATCCAGTGCAGCCAAAATAAATAAATTAATTTAAAAAAAAGTTTCCCAAACTATCGACAGAATGATTCCCAACTCTAAGTTTTATTTAGCTCAACAAACCATACCTAAATGAATATAAGAGAATTGGGATTTTCATATTAGGATGTAGGTGGAGATATTTTCATAATAATAGTATTTATGAGTCAGCTATATTATGCAGATAATATCCATTCATTATCTCAATAAATCTCATGAAACACATGCCACCATCACCTCCCCCTTTTTTCCCGATAAGTAAATTAATTTTCAGAGCTTAATTACCTTATCCAAAGCCACAGTTAGATGCAGATCTTGGATTGGAGCTAAGGGTCTCCAAATCTAGAGGTCTGGTTTTGAACTTTTATGCTTTATTTCTTTAAATATGCCTGTTCCTCTCCGAACACTGCTGCACGACTGACACGGACCCTTCCAGCCACCCAGGGAGTCACAATTTTCCCACTAGAGTTTATGCTGAATAACATGGAACTAATACTCCCTGTTATTTCAAGTGACACTGGAGGTGGACAGGAAGTAGGAATTCATGAAAAGTCAGGTTCACAGGACTTTCAAAAAATAAATGGAATTGTACTAAATACAGGTACATCCCATGTCCATTTAAAGAGTATCTAGACACAATCAAAGGCCGTTACTTGAATTGGGTCGACAAACTGATATCTTAGCTAACCCCACGAAGGACCTCCTTTGATAATGACCTAAAATGATTTATAATTATCTTATAGATTCAGTGAAGCTGTACCTTTCTTGGGGGTTAGGTTCCATCGTCAGTGCTTAAGGCAAAAACTGTGTAAGGTCTAAATTACCCTTGGAAAATCCCTCAAATAATAACAATTACAACCATAAATATATAATACTTAGTATGTGCCAAATACTTTATATAAAGTGCATTCAATTGTCAGAACAATCCTATGAGGAAGTCCAATCATCATCCCCATTTTATAGATGAGAAAACTGTCACACGGACTGAGTCATTTGCTTAGTGTCCTATCGTTAAGTGGCAGTTCTGGGCGTTGAAATTCATCAGCCTGTCTCCAGAAACCGTGTTCTTGCCCACGATGCTCTGCGGGCTGCTGCCCGTAAAATGCAGTGCCATTCCCTGCCTTCCACCGCTGACTTGGTTTAGGGGCCACAGTGTAAAACTGGTGCTTTAAACACCAGATGCACGTTCATCATGGCAAAGTGCTCAGACCAGGATGCAAGAACAGCTGATTCAGACACCTCCCCACGATAGGAGAGCAGCTGGTGCGCTCTGGAGCACGCACACATCCAGTGGAGCGTCGAGAAAATTCCCCAAATTAAATTCACTTTTATATTCTCCGTCTCTGCCTCGCTGTCTTGCTTTCTCATAAAGCTGGCATTGAAGTACGTTTGCTGTGTCTATTTTTATACCTATTTTTGCAGAGAGGACTCATCAACTTCTTCCTGCCACCGTCACTGTCCCTCCAAGTAGAACTTGTTTAGGATGCAACCCAGCTCTATTTTGTGAATTATTCTCCTCTTACTGGAAACAAATAATAAATTGATTCCAAAACTCTTCATAAAACATTCTACATTCCCCCTTGGTTTAAACACCCTGACTTTATCTATGAATAGGCTTAGCTCCCCCATAGATGCACTGGAACTTCTGACTCACTCACTCTAAAATGCAAATTAGTGACGTCTGAATTAATGAGTTAACTTTACCCATATCTCCTGAATCAATTCTCTAAATACCTGCAGCACACTTTCCACTGAGGTGGGTGCAGCTGGTGATAAAATGGATCCAATGGATCCTTGACCTTAAGGAGAGGCAAGATTTACAAACATGGGTTAATTTGTGAATAACAAAATACATATATTTCATGATCCTGAATTTGATTTGAAAAATGTAGATAATTTGTCAGAAAAGGAGGGCATCGTCAGTTAAATTTTGCAGGAAGTTCTCTTTAAAGGAAGCAAGACATTGAGTGAAGTATCAATAGAGACTAACTTTTCCTGAATATCTGCAATAATAGTAATAACAGCAGTAGTAATAACACATTTTACTGAGCACCTGTAGGCTCTATACCCTCTGCCAGCTGCTTTATGTACATAATCCCTGATAGTCATAATGATTCTGCAATTTTGGTGTTATTTTCCAATTTTGCAGATGAGTAAACTGAGTCTAAGTGTGCTTAAGAAACTTAACCAAGTGCCACAGCTGGGATGCAAACCCAAACACTGCCTCCCGCCTCGGCCTTCTATCGGCCCTGCTGTTCAGTCAGCCTTGTGCTGGTTTAAAAGGTGATGCTTTATCTGCATTGCCCTCATCAGATGCACGATCTCATTTGTCTCTTCTGTGTATCTTTTGAAGTAGGTGGAAAAAGTCATATTAGCTCCATTTTGTAGATGTGGAAGGAGAACAAGGAGAAAGGATACATGAATTGCCCAGACTCACGTCCATTCATTGTATCTTGTGCCATGTACTGTGGCACAAAATCTAGGACGATGTAGTCGGCAAATGTATGATTCCTGCACTCTCAGAGCTCAGCATTTTATGCAACATTAACTATATCATCAGAGAAGTATATATACCTATAATGGCAAGCTGGGATAACCGCCATACGGGAAGAGCTGAAGCGCCATGAACATGCACAGCCCAGGGACGAAGCCACTGAGAGACTAAGAAAGATGCTCCTGGTGGGAGGATGGTGAACTGGTACCTGCAGGAGGAGTACAGAGCTAATTAGCTGGAAGTGGGGCAAAGTAAGCAGGGGAGGAGGGGCTTGCTTGAGATGTTCCACAAATAGACTGACGCAGAGAGAGCAGGTTCCCTAAACAGACAGCAGGTCAGTATTTTGGGCGCTCAGAGGGCAAAGGGGAGTATTGCAGAGGCTAAGCAGACAGAGCCAGCTCACGCAGGGTCCTGTGAGCTCTGTTAAGGCATTTGTTTTTTCTTTTTACTGTAGAGAAGTGGAAAGACCTTGACAAGTTTTAAGCAGAGTAGTGATGTTTGCGTTTTTCAAAAGGCCCCTCTGGGGCTTCCCTGGTGGCGTAGGGGTTGAGAGTCCGCCTGCCGATGCAGGGGACACGGGTTCGTGCCCCGGTCCGGGAAGATCCCACAATGCCGTGGAGCGGCTGGGCCTGTGAGCCATGGCCGCTGAGCCTGCGCGTCCGGAGCCTGTGCTCCGCAACGGGAGAGGCCACAGCAGTGAGAGGCCCGCGTACCGCAACAACAAAAAAAGGCCCCTCTGGGTGCAGAGAGGAAAACCCATGAAATGGAAGCTGGAGTGGAGACAGGGAGGCTGGGAAGGAGGACCTTGTAGGAGCCGGAGGAGGGGAACAGGAGGGTGCGGTGGCTGGAATGAGGTGGTGTCCAAGGGACTGCAGAGAAGGTGATGGATTTCAGACATAAAAAATTAACATAAGTTAAAGATTGATTGACTTGGGGGTGAAGCAGAGGCTAAAGCAATGGAAGAGTCAGTGGCCTGGGAGCCAAGTCTCAGGCTCCACACCATGCAACGAGGCCTGCTGGAGCTAGGGACCCGTTCTTAATTTAGATCTTAACTATATCCGGGCAACTAGCGGGAGCATCGGGGCTGGGATACAGAGACGGCTTAGGAAATGAGGCCGCTTCCCAAGTGCTGCCGTGTTTTTTTTTTTTTAAAGAAGATGTTGGGGGTAGGAGTTAATTAATTAATTAATTAATTAATTTTGGCTGTGTTGGGTCTTCGTTTCTGTGCGAGGGCTTTCTCTAGTTGTGGCGAGCGGGGGTCACCCTTCATCGCGGTGCGCGGGCCTCTCACTGCCGCAGCCTCTCCCGTTTCAGAGCACAGGCTCCGGACACACAGGCTCAGCGGCCATGGCTCACGGGCCCAGCCGCTCTGCGGCACGTGGGATCTTCCCGGACCGGGGCTCGAACCCGTGTCCCCTGAACTGGCAGGCAGATTCTTAACCACTGAGCCACCAGGGAAGCCCTGGTGTGGTATTGTGAATGCTGGACTTGTGGGAATCTATGGGGAAGTTGTGTGTAGGTGAGTGTGTGTGTGTGTGTGTGTGTGTGTGTGTGTGTGTGTGTGTGTGAGAGAGAGAGAGAGAGAGAGAGAGAGAGAGAGAGAGAGAGAAGGAGAGTCGTCTTTTTTCTCTTGCCCCAGTTTCTATGAGCTGCTCTGTCTTTTGTGCTCTTTGCCAGGAGGAAAGAAAACAGATTGTTCTTGCTCAGAGCATTCAGCTGACTCAACTGGTGCCAAACCCAAAAAAGCCTGAGAACATAATAATAATTGCTCATGTGTACACAGCGCTTTACAGTTTACAAAGGGCTCCACATTACACTCATAAAACTGTAAACCCTGTGAGGCAAGCATCTTACTATTAATTTTACTTCAATTTGAAAGACAAAAAGAATGTTCTAGAGCTTAAATAAATGGCTTAAGCCTTACAACACATTTGCATCAGTCATATCTGACTCTATCCTGAGTGCTCCTAGCACTGGTGGTATCAGGCTTGAGTTCACTGTTGAAGGGGCTTCCAATGATATGAAGGACTATGTACGGTTGGCCCCTAGAATCCTCTGGGCATTGGTTGCAAGACCCAGGTGGATACCAAAAGCCACGGATGCCCAAGTCCCTTATGTAGAGTGGTGTAGGACGGTCAGCACTTTGTTTCTGCGAGTTCTATGTGTGCAGGTATGGAGACTGTATAGTCCTTCCCGATTTACAAAGCCTTTTCACACTGGGCATCTCACTTTCATCATCAGAACAGGACTCAAGTTATCATCGTCATTTCGGATGAGAAAACAGAGGATCACAGGTGACCAAGGTCAAACAGCCAGCAAGTGATAGAGTTCAGAATTGAACCCGATTGTTCTTCTATTGCCCTTTGCCTACTCCCAGGACTATTGTTAAGCTAAGGAGGACCTTAGGTTCAGAGAGAGGGAAATTTAAATAATTCAAACATGATTATGTGTACAGGATGCTCTCACTTACAAATCTCGAGTCCAGGTTATAGCTCTCAACAAAATGAAGCCAGGTCGGCTGCAGTGAGGAGTGGGTGGGTTAAAAGCCCCTGCGGTTGCAATCTCCTAATTTGAAGTAATTGGGATTCTGTTTCAAACCACAGGGCCCTGATTTAGCCAGGAAGCATCTGTTACCATCTCCAATGGCAACAGTTCAATCCCCACTCTGGCATGCCACTCTTCCCTGCCAACTGGCAGGCAGCTACCACTCAGAGCCTGCTGGCTTCTAGATCCTGCCGGGGCCCCAGGAAGAATCAAGTTAGGTCAACTTCCCAAGTTAGGATAAGGTGAAGAGGTGGAGAAGGGGAAAGCCATAGCAAGGTTCTAAGGACTCTTTTTGGGGTAAAGGGAACTAGAGCTTCTAAGGATGTGCCAGACACTGAGCTGGGAGATTCAGATGCAAACTTAATTCATAACCCAATGAAGCATGGGATTATGCCATTTGAAAGAAGAAGAAATAGGCTCAGAGAGGTTATACTGCTGGTCCGAGGTGACACAGCTAGTGAGTGGTGAAGCTAGGATTGGATCTCCTGTCTCTCTGGTGCTAAGGCTGTGCTCTTCTCACATATCCACTCTTCTTATTTTATCATGTTATTGTTTTGAGACTATCTATTGGGAGTATGCCTGGTCTCATTTCTATCTCTGTCTCAAGGCAAAGACCAAGAGCCACTTCCTCTTTAAACTCTCCCTTTCCCCTCAGGTGAGAGTATAGGCAGCAAGAAGAGTCCCCAAATTAGGAAAGCTGGGAGAAGAACTTGGAAAAGAAACCCACAGTTGTTAAGCAGCAAATAATGGTTGTTTTTTTTTTTTTTTTTTTTTTTTTGCGGTACACGGGCCTCTCACTGCTGTGGCCTCTCCCCTTGCAGAGCACAGGCTCCGGACGCGCAGGCTCAGCGGCCACGGCTCACGGACCCAGCCGCTCCACGGCATGTGGGATCCTCCCGGACCGGGGCACGAACCCGTGTCCCCCGCATCGGCAGGCGGACTCCCAACCACTGCACCACCGGGGAAGCGCCTGGTTGTTTTTATATCACCTTGCTTGTGGGATGCTGGAAACAGACTTCTGTTTATTATGTTAATGAATCCTCTGTGATTCTCCATTGTTTATGCATAATTAAGATGGCCCTTTTAAAAATACCTCCTAGAATTTGGGAAAACTAAAGTGTTTGTTTGGATTATTAGTAATAACTAATAACAGAAACTATGGCAACTGCTTCCAAAAGAACTGCAAGTAATAAGCCGCCTGATGGCACAAGAAAGATATTGAAAAAGAATTTAAAGCATTGTAGGAGGTACGGGGGGTTCAAGATAAGGGAGGTGATCCTGCTCTTTCCAGCCAGCCTATTATGGAATATTCCCAGTACCACATTTTGGGAAGAATACTGGCAACTGGATCAGGTCCAAACAGAAGTTCCTAGATGGCAAAAAGGCTGAAATGATCCCATACAGGGCTCGTTAAAATGAATGAACTCCTCTGGGCCTCATTTTCAAAATACACAGATTCAATGCAACTGGTGTTTCTTGGTTTTACTTCTTTACTTGTTAGTTGTTTGTTATTTGTTCACTTAATGAACATGAGATGGAGTAAGAAATCGTGGGTCACTCTGAGGATCTATGCATGAAATACGTATTGATCACCTACCTGCCATGTGCCTGATGCCATTCCAGATGCTTGGAGGACAGCAATAAACATGGGCCTTGGTTTCCTGGAGCTTACATTTGAGTTGTGTGGCATGAAACATGCCAGTAAACGAAGGTATAGAGAAGATCATTTCAGATTGTGATGGGGATATCAAGAAAACAAAACAGGATACTGAGGGTAATGGGATCAACAATGACTGACGAAGTTAATAATCTGGGTGCAAAGGTGGTGGCATTTCACTTAAGATCTGGATGACCAGAAGGTACCAGACAGGCACAGATCTGGGGGCAGGGCATTCCAGGGAGAGGCAAGAGCTCATTTCCTAGAGCAGGAATCGGCTTGGTATGTTTCAGGAATAGAGAAGGGGCTGGGATCACTGTGGTTCAATGAGTAAGGAAGAGAGTTGTAGGAGATGAATTTAGAGGATAAGCAGGGGTCAGATCTTGTAGGGCTTGGTGACAAGAATGGATTTTATTCCAAGCGCCCTGGAAGGAAGCCTTCCAAGGAGTCACACGAGCTTTATGCAGGGAGAACCATGGACCCTCTCCACAGTACAATGCAATATAACCACAAAACTGATTCTTGTTTTAGACGCTCCCAGCCCTCCCTAAATCTCATCTGTGTTCCCCCTCAGTTTCATAGAATTCTAAGGCTCCTTCTCGTGCTTACATGGCCTGAGCATCATTGAGGGAATTAGGAATGTTTAGCTGAGTGAAAATAATTAACCACCATCTTGGATAATGTAAAGGATGCTGAGCAAAAGAGAGTTTGGATTTACCAAGCAGGAGGCAACCGCTTGAACTGAAGACTCCAGTTTCTCACTCCTCCTGCTTCCCTTTCCTTCCTGCCCCACCCCCTTGGGGCATTATTGTGTTGAGTTTACTGCTAGATGGAAAGGCAAAAGTCCTGACAATGTTTATAAGTGACAGGAAGGGAGGGTACCTCCTTCTATTCAAGTCCTAACATTCTTACCATCTCTTCCATGAAACCTCTCCAGATACTTGTAGACTATTTACTTGTGAATATATTTATTCCTTCAATTTTAAATTACGCTCCTAAAGCGCTGTATCCCTGCCTGATTTATACTGAGTTGGGGCCTTGCTTCTCCCACTAGCCTGAAAACCTCTCAAAAGTAGGGACTCTGTTTTCTAGCTTTCTACATCCAACACAGTGCCTGTGTTACGGGCTGAATTTTGTCCCCCCACAAGTCATAGGTTAAAGTCCTAACCCCAGGTATCTCAGAATGAGATTGTATTTGGAGATAATTAAAGAGATAATTAAGATAAAATGAGGTCATATGGATGAGTGGGCCCTAATCCAATAAGACTGATGTCCTTTATTAGAAGAGGAGATTAAGACACAGATATGTGTGTGCATGGAGGAAAGATCCCGTGAGGGCACAGCAAGAAGGTGGCCGTCTGCAACCCAAGGAGAGAGGCCTCAGAAGAAACCAACCCTACTGACACCTTGATCTTGGATTTCCAGCCTCCGTAACTGTAAGAAAATAAATTTATGTTGTTTAAGCCACCCAGTCTGTGGTAATTTTGTTAGGGCAGCCCTAGCAAACTAGCACAGCCTGCCACAGTACATGATTGGTCTGTCTCCCCTGCTAAATTGTGAGCACCTCAAAGGCAACAGCTACTAAGCCCTGTTCCCAAGGTTCCTGGCATTAGGCCTTGCACCCAGTGAATGAATCTAAACATTAATAAAAATGGCAGACCCAGAGAGTTTACGTGATTTCCCACGTTCACTCTGTAGCCTGCCTCTTCCTTGCTCTGATTTAGAGAAATCACAGAGAGATGGTCAGAGCAAGAGCCAGATTCAGTCTAACAGGACCAAGGATGTAGGGAGCACCGAGAACAATTACTGGAAGCTCAAGTCTGTTCAAGGGGACAAGTGATTAGGGAAACACACCCAGGCTCCCCCAGGCGGAAATGTGTGAGCTTGATGGAGACTGTAGGGTCCTCAATGTCAATATCTGCCCCTCTCTTCACAACAGGTCTGCCACTCCCCACCCACTGCCTAGCTTTCTCCCAAAGGCAGGAAGAGTTGTTCATCTGATTGGTCAAGTCTGAGTCGCTAATTGAGGCACGATTAATAGTAGACAGGCTTGCTGGGTCTTAAAAAGCAGGGACCAGCTATTAGCATCTTTCTTGCCTGCTCTTGACCTTTTCGAGAGCCTCCGCTGGGGAACCAGCTGTGTCATTTTCCCCCAGGCAGGCTTGAGTGTTGCTAGCTCAAGTTAGATTGAAGGAACAGGAGGATGTCTATATCCCTTTGAAGCTATAAATCCCAGCTTTTCACCAGAGAGAGAACGATACTATGGTATTAGAGACTGGCACACACGTTCACACACACTGGGGAGTTGGATTCTCACGTGGTACCTGTTTGTTGTTTATCTTCAAAACATAGTGGGTGGGAGAGGGATGCATTTCAGGTCCCTGTCCAAGGTCCCTGTCCATATAAGCCCTCTCTCTTTAGCTACCTTATCACCTTGCAGCCCCAAACCCTCACACCACCACCCGAGTTCTATAATGTTTGCAGAGAGACAGTTGGGCTGCATGTCTGTGGGTGGTGAAGATCCTGTGAATTACGCAGATTCTGGCTCTTATATCATCAATTATTCTGGTCCTTCATGCGGGCCTGCGTGGGCTGCATCGTGTGATTTCTGGTTCTCACCCTTCAGGGACTCTTAGCAGCCTGACCTTTTGCGTCACGTCTTCACTGAATTGCTTTTCCTGATTTGTAATGCCCCCTCCCACCTTTCTCTTCTTGACACCCATTTTGACTAGCACACTGATTCCAAACTCACAGTTACATTCTCAGGTCCCTTTTCTCCCTCTCAAGTGTGAAGTTCATCACCTGAAAAAATAAATCAAGTGTGACTTTCCACCCCTTTAGTTTCCTAATCATTTTAAAGCACTGATTTCTTTCCCAAAATAATGGGGACAGTGCAGTGTTCTAAAGGGATAACGGGAAAAAAAACCCTTTCCTTGCTTTGAGCACTGAATTCACTTTCACTTTTAAAATTTAAAAAATATAGATGCATATACACACACACACACATATATATCTTACATAAAGAATAATGTTCATAATAGAAAATTAGTTACTAGAGACAAAACAAGGAAAATAAAATATATAAATGTATATCTGGATATAGATGCAATTTTGTTTCACAGTCTACGGGCAGAAAGAGCCTCCTGAGGTCAGCTGCTCTGAAGCATTCTGTTTCCATTCTAATAAAGATCCAGTGGCATTTATGCAGTGATGTGCTGCCAGGTGATTCTGCTGCTGCTGCTTCATTTCTGTAGTTCCCTGAAGCCTGAATAATGTCAATTTCTCTAAGAGCTGGAATCTGGGCAAAGCAGGGTAGCTACGTACCTCTCCTCTGCAAATCATAGAGGAGATAGCCACAGAAACCACAGGGTGGAGCAGGTCCTATGAAAGGCACCGGGTCCCTTCCTTTATATGTTTGGGGGAATCACTCCATCCAGCCTGGAGGGTGGCATGTGTTCTGGCCCGTGCTTTACTTCCCTCACCAATAAAGGCCTTTGCCAAATCATGAGATTAAACATCTGCATCATAGTGAATTATGTTGTCATTCTTTCTTTACCTGTAAATTTCTCTGTTGAAATATGCAAATGCTGAATAATAAGAAAATGTATTAAAAAATAGTGTTTATCTCCCAAGACCCCCTAAGTGTGTCACACAGCAGAATCTATATTTAAAACTTGACTATAAGGCCACCTCCTTGGCTAAGGCACTGTTCACCGAGCATTTTAATTTACAAATATTTGGGACTTTTCTAGATGTCTTAGAAGTTTTTGATTTCTAATATAATTCCATTTGGTTAGAAGTTATATTCTGTAAGATATCTCTTTTTAAGAGTTATTGAGACCTAGTTAATAGTCCAACACGTAGTCTCTCTTGGTGAACGTTATATGTACATTAGGAAAGTCTGTATGCTCTGTAGTTCCTGGGTGTAGTGTGGTACAATTGTCACTTGGGTTAGTGTGGCTGATAGTGTTATTCATAGTATGTCCTTACAGAATTTTTAAAACTTTATCAACTGTTGAAGAAGAGTGTTAAAATCTTCATTATGATTATGGATGTATCTATGTTTCTTTAATTCTGTCAATTTGCTGCATGTATTTTTAAATCTTCAATGATGATTCTGGATTTATATCTTTGTTCCATTTAATTCTGGAAGCTTTGCTTTATGTATTTTAAGCTCTGTTATCGACATATATATATATATACTTATGATTCCTATATCTTCCTAACAAATTAACCCTTTTTCAGTGTCAAGTGCTACTCTTTATACTTGTGGCTTTCAATCAGAAACCACCTTAGTAATAATCGTTTCAGGGAAGGATCACCGACAGATGCTAAAACCAGTAAAAGTTTGATGAGAAACAGTATATTTGCATGGTCTCAAAGAATCTTCCAGTTAGATGTTTATTAAACAAATGCAAAAATCGTAACTTTGAAGGAGAAAACTGGCAGACCCCACCTTAACTGAATGATCAAGGTTAATCACCAGAAGTAGGACAAACAGGCACCATTTTCTTCCTAATATTTTGCTGAGAAAAGGACACAATAGCACTCCCAAGGTACTCCTGCAAGAAATGCATCACCTGAGCGTGGTCATGAGGAAATATCAGACAGGCCCAGTTTGAGAAACATTCTACCCCAGAAGACCTGTGATTTTCCCCAATCTCAAGGTCGTGAAGGACAGAGGCTAAGGAACCATTCCACATTAATGGAAAGTAAAAAGACACAAAAACTAAGTGCAACATTTAATGCTGAATTAAATTCTGAACTAGAAGAAAAGTTATTTTTGCTATAAAAAAGACCTTAGAGGGATGATTGGGAAAAATTAAATAGCATCTGTAGATTAGATAATAATATGGTAGCAATGTAAATTTCCTGATTTTGATCATTGCATCCTGTTTATGTAAGATAGTGTTTTAGTTTTGGGGAAACACACAATGAAATATTTAAGTGTAAAAGAGAATTATGTATGTATCATATTCTCAAGTAATGCAGGAAAAAAAGATCTGCAGACTCGGGTGTGTGTGTGTGTGTGTGTTCAGATCTTTACGCAGATAAACAAAGAAAGGGAGAGGGAAGGGGGAAGAAGAGAAAGCCGGATATATAGAGAGAATGATATTGAGAAACGTGCTCAAATATTAACACTTGGAGAATCTGGGTGCAGAGTGCATAGAAATTCTTTAAACTATTTGGAAGTTCTTCTGTATGTTTGACAATTTTAAAATAAAAAAGTACTTCTCTTGAAGTCCATTTTGTCTGATTCAACTTTCTTAATCTTAACGTTTGCATGGTAATTTTTATGCCGTCTTTTAATTTTCAAAGTACCACACAATTGCATTGCGTCTTGCTTTTTTATTTAGTTTGAAAATCTCAGTCTTTTAATTGCAATGTTGAGTTCATTTAGATTTAATATTATTATTCATATAGTTGGATTTAGGTCTACAATTTTCTTATTACTTTGCTATTTGTCCTTTCCTGCCTTCATCTGGGTTAATCAAATATTTTCCAGCATTTAATTTTAATTCCTCTATTGGCTTTTCAGCTATACCACCTCAATTTTATTTTTTTAAAAATGGTTGTCTTAGGGATTCCAGTATGCATCCTCAAGTTATTATAGTCTACTTGGACTTAATGTCACTATTTCCAGTAAAGTGAAAGAAACTTGCAACAATAGAGTTATTTACCATCCTCCTCTTTTATGGTCTCACGTATCTTATATGTCTGCAATATGTAAGTGGTATTATATATTTTGCTCAAAATAGTCATATGCATTTTAAATATATAAAGACAATTTTAAAAATTGTCTTTGATGTTTAGTCTTATGCTTACCCCTGCTGGTACTTGTTAGCTCTTTCTGTAGGTCTGTCAGTTTCCTTTAGTTTGATAAACTTTCTTCCCACTTCTTGTAACTCCAGTCTTCTAGAGACAAATTATCTCAGTTAAAAAAAAAATCTAAAAATGTCTTGGGGCTTCCCTGGTGGCGCAGTGGTTGAGAGTCCGCCTGCCGATGCAGGGGACACGGGTTCGTGCCCCGGTCCGGGAAGATCCCACATGCCACGGAGTGGCTGGGCCCGTGAGCCATGGCCGCTGAGCCTGCGCATCCAGAGCCTGTGCTCTGCAGCGGGAGAGGCCACAGCAGTGAGAGGCCTGCATACCGCAAAAAAAAATAAATAAATAAAAATGTCTTAATTTTGCCTTCACTTTTCCTGGATATTTTTGCTGGATATGGACTTTTAGGCTGACAATTTCCCACCCTTCCCCCAGCACTTTAAAGATGTCATTTGATTGCCTTTGTCCTCCCTTGATTTTGGTGAGAAATCAGCTGTCATTTACATCCTTGTTTTACTCTATCTATGTGTCGTTTTCTTTGGACTCATTCAATATTTTCTTTTAATTTTTGATTGTTTGACTGTAATATCTCTAGATGTCATTGTCTTTGTTTTTATCATTTGGGGGCTTTTTTTCCTTTTGGATGTTCTTGGATCTGTAAGTTTGTTTTCTACCAAATTGGGGAGACACTTCACCATTATCAGTCCTGCCGCTTTCCTGTCCTCTTATCTCTCCTCTGTTTCTGGGACTCTGATTATGTGGATATTGATATAATGGACTGATATTTCCCACAAGTCATTGAGGCTTTGCTATTTTTTTGTCTTTTGATTTCCCTGTGCTTCATTTTAGATAGTTTTTATTACTATGTCTTCAGTTTCACTGATCTCTTTTGCTGTTTTCTCAGGTCTGCTAGTAAACCAAATGAGTGAATTTTTCGTTTAAGCTCTGAGACATTGTTTCTAAAATTTTCATTTGGTTCTTCTTTATAGTTTCTATGTGGCTGCCGGAGATTGACTTAGTATGATCGCACATTCCTTTAAGTCCTGGGATAGTCATAATAGCTGCTTTGAAGTACTTTTTTTGTTGTTGCTAATTTTAATAGCTGGGTTATCTCAGGGTCAGTTTCCAGGTTTGGGGCCACATTGTCCAGCTTCTTTACATAACTAGTAATATTTTTAATTATTCTTACATACCAGACAATATGAACACTACACTATTGAGACTGTATTTGGGTGTCCTTCTTTACAGACTGCCAAGGTGCACTTTTTCCTTTCCAGAAAGGCAATTGATTTCTTATAGAAAAATTCCATCTGCAGCATCACTGTGAGTTTGCTGCTCACCATTTGCTTGAGCACCTCTTGCAAAGGTTAGCTCACTACCACCTTGAAGAAATCTGACTATTAAAAACTGACAGCTTGGCCCATTAAATTCTTCTTTGTGTTTTACCCATAATGTGCTCTGTAATTTTACCCAAAAGCCACAGAGACACGTTTGTTGCCTTTTTAAATGACAGCAAAAACTTTCTGGAGAGGCTTTTATAGCTTTTATCAGGGTCTGAAAGGTCTCGGTATTGTTTAGTACTTCATAGTACATAGTTATCAGGATCCTCTCTCTTCTCTGGATTAGTTGACAGACCATCATTAGAGCTTAACAGAAAACACCCCAGAGCCACACTGTCTGGGTTCGAATCCCAGTTCTGCTGCATGGTCTTGGACAAATTACCCAACTTCTCTGTACCTCAGTTTCCTCAGCTTCAAGGATAATAATATGAATTATCTACCTATTTGACTTCTGTGAGGACCAAATCAACTGATACATGTAAAAATAATTAACAGTGCCTAGCATGTAGCAAGTGTTTGGTGAAGA
Source organism: Orcinus orca (assembly GCF_937001465.1). Classification (NCBI taxonomy): domain Eukaryota; kingdom Metazoa; phylum Chordata; class Mammalia; order Artiodactyla; family Delphinidae; genus Orcinus; species Orcinus orca. The sequence goes on along the minus strand of NC_064564.1, from coordinate 105,511,994 downwards.
TCTGCTATTATTATAGAATCAAAATTTCCTTTGGAACCATTCTGTTACATCACCATAAGTGGACTGCCTGTAATCTACCTCACTATGAAAATATTTTTTCAATTGTTGTTGAAAACAAGCAGATGATCCTTTTTTTTTTTTTTCTTTTTTTTTTGCGGTACACGGGCCTCTCACTGTTGTGGCCTCTCCCGTTGCGGAGCACAGGCTCCGGACGCGCAGGCTCAGCGGCCATGGCTCTCGGGCCCAGCCGCTCCGCGGCATGTGGGATTCTCCCGGACCAGGGCACGAACCCACATCCTCTGCATCGGCAGGCGGACTCTCAACCACTGCGCCACCAGGGAAGCCCCAGATGATCCATATTTTAAGGTGGAATCTAGGGCAGTAAATGGGTTGGGAGAAGAGAGTTGGAGAGAGAACAAATGGGGCAGGAGCAGAAAATATCACTATAACTCATAAAAATGCAAAGATCAGAATGAAGGGTGGCCTCCAGTGGGTCCCAGACATCATCAGAAGCATTTGAGGAGTTTTAAAAAATTTTCTGTTTGTGAGTCACTGGGTTGGGCCCTGGGACTCTGCATTTCTTTGATGCACCTAATCACCACCCCCCCACCCAATCCCCAAGATGATTCTGAAACAACCTGGTAGCACATGTACATGAAGCACCGTTTGGGACACTGGGAAGATTATTATTATTAATTATAATATTAATAAATATAATTATATAGGTATATTTAATTATATAATTAATATAATTTATTATTAAGGACCATATTGCCATAAGCATAAGTGATTCTAAGTAAGACAGTGATCAGCAGCTCCCCTGATTTACTGATGGATACATGGAGAATGCAAAGGAAAAGTGTCCTGACTCTATTCACCCTGATAATAAATGGCAAGGACAGGCCAAAGACACGTCTACTGACTTCACAGCTGGTGCTTTCACGGACACCCTTATGTGATGATTGTTTCTGTTGACTTAGAGACTGGGCCTCTATCATCTGCTTCAGAGGCTATTCTGACAAATGATCCATCTTGATTTTGATGAGAGTCATTATCATCTCAGTTTATTTCTCTTTACAATTGGTACAGTCCTGACCTTAAAGGATGAGGATGCTGTGAAGTTTAATTAATGTCAGCAGAGTCCTCAGATGCCTCCAGATGAAAGTTACTGTACTGATGCACAGTCTTACTATTATTACAATTTCCCAGTTGCCAGGCTCGGGTCACCTGCTTGGCTGTGTGTTAGGCTGCATTTGAAAGAACAAGGCAGAAAAGCAAGCACATCAGCTGCTGCTTGGAAACCCAACCTGACCCTAGGCTGGCCCATTCCTTATACCTGAGCATCCCAGGGGGAATTCAGAGATTCCGACAGTTCCTAGAGAAAGCTTGTTGAAAAGCCATGGCATAAAAAGGAATGAGCTCCAGCTTCAGAAGCAAATGGTGAGGAGTTTGACTCCTGGGCCTCCCGCTTACCAGTGAACTACAGGACACTATTTTCCCCTCCTCTTGGGGTAATGGAGATAATGCCCAACTTTGATAGAGCTGTTTAGAGGGGTAAATGAGGTAATGCAAGCAAACTACTTTACATCGCACGTGATACTTAGTAGAAGCTGCCTAAATGATGGATTCCAGATAAAGAAACGGATACAATGATCCAGGAGGGAGAATAATGATAAGAGAAAGAATCACATACTAGACCATATACATTTTGTAAAGAGCCTATAGCTACACTGAAGCAACCAAGAACATACAGTTTAACTGATGGTATTTCAAGACAGAACAAAGGCAGTTAAATGTTCATGAACTTACTCTGTTCTTACAGCAACACCCTGGGTGATGACCTCCACTCTCCATTTTGCCACTGTGTGAAGTTCACAGAGAGATTCGAAGTCACACAAGTCACCAAGGGTAGAGATGTGCTCTGACCAGTGTTCCCTTTGACACATGACAGCTGCCTCTCTTATTCATGTGGTGAACAGAATGGTCACATGTGTTGTTTTGTTTTTAGTCCCAACATAGGGTTTTGTATTTGACAAAGTTACTTTTGAGAACTGTTAGGAAACAAAGTGTCATTTTAGCATCCCAATGTTAATTTTATTCTTTTCTTTTACTCTGGCAGCAATTCTGCAAGGGACATACAGTGGACATCATTATTCCCATTTTACTGATGTGGAAACTGAGGACCAGAGAGCATTAAGACCGAGAGAGTAACTAATTAACATAATTTATATAGAGATCAAATGCTTCTTGGGGGTTTACATGCATGGTTCCTCTTTTATTCCTAATCATATCATAATCTTAAGGCAGCATTCCCTAAAGGCTGTATATTAGGCAGGGCAGAGATGGAAACAAGTTCTCTTCTTTATACCCCCAAGAGTGGAAGCAGTCACCTTCTACCTAACCTGAAAGAGGCTCTGGCAGATAAATACTTTCTCTCAAAAGAGTCATGGGAGTTCCCAGGTGGGACATTTTGTGCTTGAGATATTCAAATACTCTCAGTTCCCCTTGGTCCCCTCCTCTGTCCCTGAGCAGCAGCATGTGTGCTGGGGTGAGTAACGGCCTCCTTCAGACTCAGGAATGGCCCAAGAGGTCCTGAGAGGCCTGCGTCCTGGAGGGTAGGCACAGCTGAATCTGAGACATGGTGAGTTACACCAGGGTCCAGGATTTTATTCTGCTTTCCTCCATCCTGATTAATTTCATAGCTAATGACTCTCCGGACTTGGTGATGTATGATGCTCTGTCGGGGGACAAAAAATAATTGAACTTTTACTAATTAAATAAAACATCTTCATGCAGTGAAAGGTTTTGCAAACGAATGTAACTCACATGGAATTATGTTGGCAGGAGAGTCCCAAGGAAAAATCTTTTTAAAGACCACAGACAAAAAAAAAAAAACGTGGGGGGGGGGGGCGGAAACTGAGTGTAGGAGACAGGGTGGGAGATTTTAAAGAGACAAAGAAAGAAAAGAATGACATATGTATGTTGAAAGTGATCAAGAGAGACATGCAGAGAAACAGGCTCAGCTGGAGACAGAGATTCAAGCACAAAAGGCTAACAAGCAGCGATATAGACAAAGTCAGGCATATATAAGGGCACGTTTGGCTATTTCAGTGAGTACACTCATAGAGGTATTCAATAATATTCTGCAGGCATTTTAAGTACTTATATCAAATAATGATATCTACTAAAGATCTTTTTTTTTTTTGCGGTACGCGGGCCTCTCACTGTTGTGGCCTCTCCCGCTGTGGAGCACAGGTTCCGGACGCACAGGCTCAGCGGCCATGGCTCACGGGCCCAGCCGCTCCGCGGCATGTGGGATCTTCCCGGACCGGGGCACGAACCCGCGTCCCCTGCATCGGCAGGCGGACTCTCAACCACTGCGCCACCAGGGAAGCCCCTAAAGATCTTTTTATTCAACAAATGTATATATTGAGCACCTTCTCTGTGTAAGGGACTGCGCTAGAACCTGGGGACACAAGAAGCAAAACATTGCAAAACCTTCTCTCTGAAGTCTAATTAGAAAGACATCCATCAAACAAAAAGAATAGAAATAAATATCCATAGAGCACAGGGAACTCTTCTCAGTGCTCTGTAATGACCTATACGGGGAAAGAATCTAAAAAGGAGTGGATATGTGCATACGTATGACTGATTCACTTTGCTGTACAGTGGAAGCTAATGCAACGTTGTAAATCAACTATACCCCAATAAAAAAATCTAAAAAGAGAAAGAAATCTCCAATTTCAATGTTGCAGTTCCAGTGATGGATAAATCCACAGGCGTAGAAAGGACTGGATGATATGAAAGTGTGATATAAGTAGCAAGGGCTAACAGAAGCATACAATCTATTTTTCTGTTTATACAGTTTGAAGGTTCAGAGAAGTGGAGGGCTTTGACCAAGCTCAGAGTAAAACGTATCTAGAATGGATATCTATTACCAAAGTGGGATTTAAACAAATTAACACATTTTTATTTAGAAATCAAACAACTAGAGAATAGTCCAAACATGTAGAAAAGTATAAAAATGGATAGAATGGCCATCTATGTGTCCACCACTGACTACCATATTTCATAAGTCTAAAATTTAACCACTTAGAAAAAAAGTAAACTGAGGGCTTTGCACGTCAGATACCTTACTTGCATTACCCTTTGATCTTCCTAACGCTCTCAGAATGCAAATATCACACCCCTTTTACAGATGAGATAACTGAGATTCAAAAGATTAGAGAACTTTCCCAAGTGTGAAAAGCTTATAACTGGTATAGTCCAAAACTTCTTCCCAGAGTTGTTTAATTCCCTGCTCTTTCTGATATGCTACACAGCTCAAGGACAAAACGCAGAGAAAGAGTCAAGAATTTTCAACCCTCTGACATTTGGAAATAGGATGCCAGAATACTTCTACTTTCTCTTCTGACCTTCTCCCCCTCTCCTTCTTTTCATTGGCTAGATGATTAGGAGATTTATTTTTGTTCCTTAATGATTATTCACATGTTCACTCCCACCTCATCTCAGGTCTAAGGAATGTTGGCAGGAAAAGTAGCACACCTGTCTCTCCTTTTTCGCATCTTCCCTTCCTGTTCACATCAGCATCTGAAGCTGCCATCTTGAACTCATTACCATGATCCCTAACTGAAGGCAATGTGCTGTAAACTCACAGCTGTTGCTATGGTGACCATGATGTCATAAGGTGACACTACGTGTTCGGGTGAGGGTGATGATGAATTCTTTTTAATCTAAGATATTAACTTTACAAAAAAATAGGATGCTGGCTGTTAAAGTAGAAAGGAAACCGAGCTATGCAGAAACCCAACATTGGTGCATATTTTTCTTCTTAGTAATCAAGTTGGACTTGACAAACTCCATATGTTCTTTTCCTGCTCTAAGATTTTATAATTATGGGGAAAAAATGAATAATTGCTTCTCTCAGAAAGAAGCAGCGTCACTGGCCTAAGGTTGTGAGGTTATGACTTAAATAGAACTCTGAGTTGAAGAGCAAGGTGGTCTTCTGGAAACCTTGTTAAAATCTGGGCTCACTTTCAGTGAGCATCTGCGAAGCTTTCCTTTCTCCTAGCCTCAGTCTCACCATCTGTCAAATAGGAGTGAAAGCATGGAGCTTTCTTTAAAGACTGAATAAGAAAACATGTTCAAAGCTCCTGGCACATAGTGATTCTACTTAAATATTATTTTCTTAGCTTTAAATACTTGCTAGGATACGTCATTTCACAGCATGAACTCAGGCAAGTCTTTCCATTTCTTTTAGGCATAATAATTGTATTATCATTTATTAAAATGAAGAGGGTTGGGAAAAATGAATATAGAAGAGATAACAGAAGTAGATTCCCACTACTGGGCATATACCCAGAGAAAAACATAATTCAGAAAGACACATGCACCCCAAAGTTCATTGCAACATTATTTATAATAGCCAGGCCATGGAAGCAATCTAAATGCCCATCGACAGATGAATGGATAAAGAAGATGTGGTACATATATACAGTGGAATATTACTCAGCCATAAAAAATGAAATTGGTTCATTTGTAGAGATGTGGATGGACCCAGAGACTGTCATACAGAGTGAAGTCAGAAAGAGAAAAACAAATATCATATATTAACGCATATATGTGGAATCTAGAAAAATGGTACAGATGAACAGGTTTACAAGGCAGAAATAGAAACACAGATGTAGAGAACAAACGTATGGACACCAAGAGGGGAAAGAGGGGGACGGTGGTGGTGGGATGAATTGGGAGATTAGGATCGACATATATACACTAATATGTATAAAATAGATAACAAAACCTGCCGTATACAAAATAAATAAAATAAAATTCAAACAACAACAACAAAATAACAGAAGTAGATGAAAAAGATGGATATGATGGAAAAAGATGAAAGATGGATATGACCTTCTTCAAATCCTTCTAGTTATAGACTCCAGAACAAATGATTCCACAAAAAAAAAATAGATGTACATGCATTCACTGCTCTTTTAAGTATGCAGTCAAATCCAATTATTGCCAAATATGACAAGTGATAAATAAAGCAAAACACTTAAGCCTTCTTAGTGAGCATTGGTGAGTGGGATTATGACCATGGAAGGTGGTCTGAGATTTCAAACTAACTGACATGGGTGGTGAGACTGGGGATATTGGACTTGAAGGAAGGTAAGTTACAGGGAAAGGCATGAGAGCCATTCTCAACGCTGTGAAGGTATTTTGTATCCTAAAGGGAGAAGAGGTGCTTGGCCCTAGAAGTCAAGAATAGGCTTACTGGATGAGAGTCTGCACTTAGGTAGAACTTTCATACGATCAGATTTTCCAGCAGGGGAGAGTGAAACTTTCAAAGAGGCTGAACTTTCCATTGCTGAAAGTGTCCTTTCCAAGGTTAAGGCATCTGTTAGGGTACTTAGAGAGCTATAATGCATTAGGGGAAGGTGTATACTGGCAGGAAGAGGTGATTAGGATGCCTCCAAGATGAGTAGTCAGTTCTGATCTTAGGGGGACATATTACTATGGAGACAGTTTGTATTTGCCCCAGAGAGAAAGTCTGAAACTGACACACACCAAAAAATGCCTGCAATAGAAATTTCTGTATAAATGCAAAATTTTCTTTCTTTTTTTTTTTTTTTTTTGCGGTACACAGGCCTCTCACTGTTGTGGCCTCTCCCGTTGTGGAGCACAGGCTCTGGACACGCAGGCTCAGCGGCCATGGCTCACGGGCCCAGCCACTCCGTGGCATGTGGGATCTTCCCGGACCGGGGCACGAACCCGTGTCCCCTGCATCGGCAGGCGGACTCTCAACCACTGCGCCACCAGGGTAGCCCCTGCTAAGATTTTTACATTCTCTGGGCATCTTCAAGAACTGGATCTCTGGTTGACTATGAGAGACAGCTGTTATTTATAAGTGATATAGGGGATAGTCAGGGTAGCAGCTGGACAGTGCAAAAGAAAAAATACTTTATCTTTGATTACAAATAGTTCTGCATGAATTCATTAGCTAGCTATGACCATATAAGACTCTGTCTGACCTGTCTGTTGATACTCAAAATACCATGGTGATACTGGGGCATAAAAAGCAGATATCTAAAAAACATGAAACCATTCTAAAAAGAATTGTCACAAGTACCTTGGTAGAGGACGATGGGCTTTACAAAAGGGGTTCAGGGTAGAGAATAATATCGGCCAAACATGGTTGAATGGGAATTTCATGCCTCATCAGTCATAGACTTGCTCATCTGTGAAGTGCTCTAGTGTGTTTTTAAAATTTTATGGGTAGTCATTACAAAAGTAAGCCCACCATTAAGCTGACCATCTTGAACCATAGGTCATGAGATGCTGATGGACAAATACAAGATAGACATTGCAGAGCATCAGAAGCTCTATTATGACCATTCAGTTTGGGGGGTGACCCAAGCATTTCAGCCCAAGTCTCTGTTAGATGCATATCACTTCCAAGGCTCCAGACCATAGCCAGCCTGGTACCAACCCAGCACTGCACCAGGTATATGACTGAGCAGATTTTTTCCCTCCCTGGGCCTCAGTTTCCCCTTCTGGACATGGCTTTGCCTGTCGACATCTAGTAGGGAGCACTGAATAGGGTTACAAGATACTAGTCTTAGCCTTGGGACCAAAGCTCACTACCCTCTACACCATGACCACTCTTGCTGGTTCTCTCACCTATGAATCTTTATGGCCCATGTTTCCTTCCAATTTCTTTCACTGAATCTTGCAAAGTCCTAATGCCAGATTGTTAATTCTGCCTGTTTCTGGTCAGTCTTCATTCATACAACAAACAGCTACCAAGCATGGAGCTAGGTTCGTAAACTTTTCCTGAAAAAAGCCAGATGATAAATGTTTTAGGGTTGGAGAGTCATAGAGTATGTTATGAACTATTCAACTCTGCCATTATAGTGAAAAAGCAGCCACAGACAATACATAAGCCAACAGGAATGGCTATGTTCCAACAAAACTTTATTTTCAAAACAGGTAGAGGGCCAGATTTGGCTTATGAACTATAGTCTGAAGACATTTGAGCTAGATGCTGGGCATTACAAGATGAATAAAATCTGGTATTTGATATCAGAATTCAAAACCCTCTAGCCTATGTTTTTTAATATGAGGCCAATGAGATGGTGCTATTTTTAATGCATATTTATTCTTTTTAAAACTGAGGTATAGTTGATAAATAACATTATATAGTTTCAGGTATATAACATAATGATTCAATATTTATATATATTGCAAAACGAACACCACAATAATTCTAGCTTCACGCTGCAACAGCAGAGCTGACAAAGACCTTATGGTCCATAAAGCCTAGAATAGTCACTATGCTATCCTTTGTAGAAAGTTGAAGACCCCTGATTTAGAAAAATAAAATGGATATTATTGAATAACAACTAAGAACAAGGAATTAGGAGTGAGACAGACACCAGTTCAAATCCAAATGCTGTTAATAATAACAAAAATAACCAAGTGTCAACTACGTGATAAGCATTTTACTATAATTTTTAAAAATTGTATTTAATGTGCTAATTACAGCAATTATATAACATAGTAATTATGGTTGTACTCAATTTACAAACTCAGAAGTAGTTTACCTAAGCCGCACACCTATTAGAATATAAGACTTCAAACCTAGCTCTATGTGTCTCCAAAGCTCAGGCTTCATTAATCTGGATCACGAAGGATGAAAAGGGAATTTGCCAAGTTGGAGGAAGAGCATTTGAGGCAGAGAAAACAGCCTCTGCAAACGCATGGAGGCACGAAAGCATGTTCCAGGAACAGGGAGAAGACATTCAGAGAAAGAAGGCTGAACTGGGAAGGGCAGTGGGGCTGGTTTATATAAGGAGGCTTGAATGCCAGGAGAGAACTAGTCCTTGCAGTTTCTTTAGCCAGGGCTGGTTGGTGTGGTGGGCAAGCTACTTAGCCGTGGTGGAGAATATTAAATCCCTGGGATGTGGGTTTCTCCCACTGAATAGACATTGTCATTGTGTTATGACATCTTCCAACGTGTCAGCGGTGACTAGTTATGGCATAGGCAGCCCAGCTCATTCTTCAGATCCTTTGTTAGAGCGAACTCTACCTCATCCTTCTGGGGATGCTACTCTTATGCAGTTGCTCACCTCTGATATTTATTCAGGAAAAATTAAATAGCCAGAATATTAGCCTGCAGGGGTTACTATGGAGTTGGAGGCCTGGCTCATTTCAGAGGTGCCAGGAGACGTTAGGTTATTTTAAAATAAGCACAGGAACAAGTGGGGTACTCACTTCAAGGGCAGTGCCAGGTGCTTCAAAATGTCTTAGCTTTAAGCTTCTGTTCACAATCCAGACCAGTCAACATTAGACATGACCGGTCTGCATCTTTGGGTCCAGAAAAGGAGACTGTGGCTCTAAGAAGGGAATGGTCTTCCCTGGGGCAGAGAACTGGTTTTCACTGGTTTTGTTCCAGGAAGGCTGTGTGATCTGGGTTCTGAATGGGTCTGACTGGGCAGATGATCTGAATAACCATTCGATTGCACAGATAAAAACCACCTCAAGACTTTGGCAGAATAAAGAGAAGGTGTGGCCTCTTCCGAAAATCATGCTTAGTAAAAGGATTGGCCACTTCCATAGAGGAAGTTCAGTCCTTAGAGCCATAAGAAAAGGCAGATCTCAATGCAAAATATAGAAATACTTTCTGTGAATTAGAAACGACAGTGGAATGATCTGAGTCATAGAGTCTCTGAGAGCTTGTTCATCATGTTTTCCCCCTGAGGAAAATCTTATGACTAAAGAGAACAGCATGCAGTCATAGACATCTAGGGACATGTAGCTCAAAATGGATTCTAAAAGCACAAAATTCTTCTGAAATCTCCTGTTTTATGACAAAATTCCAAACACACTTTAAATTAAAGTCAACAACATGTCCCTTTTTGTTTTAATATAGCCTTTGAAATAATTATTATCCTGTAAAATTGATCCTTGGTACACCCCTGGTGGTATAGATACTCTAATCGGAGAAGCAGTATGTGATATCATGTAATAATTATGATATCATAACATCTCAGAGTTGAAAGAGGTTCATGGAATCATCGTTTCTGAATACTATCCAGTGCAGAATATTTGAGTACAGGGTAATAGGAGGAATCTGATGTCCCTTATAATTTTGAGACTCTAGGAGCTCAGACTTCAGTGAATCTTTACACCAATACCTTACCCATTATAGTAATTAGTATGGTATGCATTACAAATATTTTATAATATTAGAAAATACTATGTAGTATTGTACATTTATTGTATTAAATACTATATGGTATTATATATTTATAATCATAAACTATATAGTACTATAAAATGCTATTATATATATATATACATATACATACATGTATGTATGTTTCATAAGAGAGATGATACTTTAAATTATAGGCTTTGGAGTTAGGGAGACCTGGCTTCAGATTCTCTCTCTTCACAGCTGGTTAGCTCTGTGAAATTAGGCATGTTTCCTAATCCTGTTAAGTCTCAGTTTCCTCATTATAGAACAGGAATAAAAAGATCTTCCTGCCAGAGTTGGCGTAAGCATTCAAAGAGGTATGGGACATACATCCCTGATCACAGAGACTGGAATATATAACGTGTAGAAAACGGTATCTGGTGTGTTCGTGTGCACGCACACACGTGTGTGGTAACCTGCACAAAACAACCAGCTTAATGGGGCCTGAACAGAGTTGAGTCATGCGCCGGGAATAGAGGGGTTCATGGATTCCAAGGCTAAGATGTAAACTGAAAGAACAGTAGGCTGACAACATTTGTTCCTTTACTTCTTTGGCTCCAGGAAGCTCCTGAGACCCAAGAATTTCTGGAACTCAGCTCTGCAAAGCTGAGAGGCTGCGTTTCTCCTCCCGCACTCAGACATATGCACTGCATCCCCAGACACAACAGATGGCCAACTCTCTGCACACAAACCAGCTCTGCACAAAGGCACTGGGCAGAGCAGGGGAGAAAGAACATCTCCACCAGTGTTCCTCTCCTTGAAGAATAGGTTCCTGTTATTTCTCTTCTTCGACAACAGGGAATTAGCTAGGCTCTTGGGATGCCCTCCAGACCTAGTCGGGAGCACTGATGTTGTTCTAAGTTTCTTCATGGAAGTGTTCGCTCCCCAGCTCCTCAAGAAAGTTACAGATTAAGGAGATAGATCTTACTATTTATTTTTCCCTGGGAGAAGGATGGAGCCTGGGAGGTGCTGAGTTTCAGAAGTCCTTTATCCATTGACGACAATGAGTACTTCAACCAAGTCATTGGGCTTGCAGGCATGCAGCTCAACTCCCTAGAACCACACTGTCTCTAGGCGGGTCACAACATGCACTAACTTATCAAAGTACAGAAAAAACCTTTGGTACCAATAAACTGGGTGAAATATATTACTAGGAGCTGTATTCCATATGCTGAATGTACATATAAAACACAACTCTATTTATAAAATCTTTTTCCTGCTACTTTTCCCCAAATGTTCTACTTCTCAAACTGAGCAGATGGGGTCTCTTGTTTCCCCCTTTGGCAGCTCTGAAACCTTGAGGAATTTCAAGGTATCTGTATATACGTGGGATCCTTGTTATAGGAGTGTTCAATACTTGACTTCAGAGAGCTAGGGCTGTGCAGAAGTCTCAAAAATATTCAAAAAACTAGCTCTTATGAAATTAGTCTCCACCAAGGTATTTACCCTGTTTCTTCCCATCTTGTCAAAATAATTTTTGTTGTTGTTTCGGCTATCACTGATTTTATAAAATGTTTTGAGCACGCACAGTCATAACGAGAATACAATGCTTATCACCTGCAAAATGAAATTGCAGTCCCGTGAAAACCGCACAGTATCATGAAGTTGATGAAAGTGATACTAAGATTCTCTGGGATCTCATTCTGAGCCACTGGCAAAGGAGGGTTAGGCTGAGTTAGACCAATTAACAAGTGAAAACGAGAAAATCAAGAAGGAAGATGATTAGAAGCTTCAAAAGAGAAATATTTGAATATCAAAGGATTAGGAGAATCCTTGCGGGAAAGTGATGAATCTCTCAAATATTTTTACAAAAATTACCTTCCTCCGAATCATGATATGAAAGTTAAATGCAAAGTGAAGGATTTCGTTTCATTTGATCACACAATTTTGTCAGAAAAATTACCGTTAAAAACTCAAGGCCTGGCTCATTTTCTGGTCATTTTACGAGTTAGCACGCAGTCAAAATTATCAAATAAATTTTGACTATATAAGCTGAAATAAACTTGTATTCATGCACTTTAGTTTCATTTGCCAAACTGAACTTCTTGCACGCTTTCCTCTGGAATTGTGTTTCTATCTGAGGGAGATTCACTTTTGAGTGGATATGATTTCAGAGAAGGATACTGTGGGGTAGTTAAGGTGGTTAAGATTGTGTGTAGAATCTAGAGCCAGGACACCTGGGTGTTGAATCCAAGTTCTGGTACTCACTGCATAACATGAGAAGGTTATTTGACTTCCCTATGCTAGGCAGTCTTCATCTAGAAAACAGAATTATAATAGTTCTGTTTGAGCAGAGAATTGAGAGCAAAGTAGAGGATATTATATCGAGAGGCATCTGGCCCATCCTTGGTGATGAAGTGTGTCACACTTCTTCCCTGGGCGTGGGGTCTACACTTTCCAAGTAGGGATGGCAAATTTCATCCCTTTTCAGATTCCCATCTTGAAAAAGCGACCTTCTCCTAGTGACCTTCTTCTTTCTCTGTTCAACCATCAGCTATTTCCAGAAGCCATTCTGATAATATCTTATGCTACACAAGATTAGGTAGCCCTTCACTGTAATCCCTATAGTTAGTGAATATCTCTATAGCTTCTCTGGTTAGTCCTTTCTTTTTCTTCTCAGTCTGTTTCAGGGATTCATGTCTCTCTAAGCTATGTGGAAACACACACACACACATGTACACAGAGTCATGTCTGTATCCCTAGTACCTGGCACAGTACATCCCTAAGCATTATCAATGAATGTCTGTCTCAGTGAGGCAGACTGGGCAGCAAAAAGAACCTTGGAGTGAGAGGTACTGGCCCTAGAAGTCTGAAGGTTTTTATTTTTTCTCTGAGCCTCATTTTTCATGGACTCTGGAGTAGAGAAGTTGGATTTGCTAAACTCTTGGGGCTAATTCAGCTATAATGCCCTGGAAGTTGATGATACTTATGAAACTGAAGTGCTAAACCGGGAGAGACCTACGCTATTTTTTTCCTTAACTAATAGCAGGAAGTTATCCTGAAATAGTGATGAGGGCTCCTTTTTCTGTTCCATCTTTGCCCACTGATGAATGTTTGGGCTTGGTGGTCTCTCCATTTCGGTCAACCTGGATGCTCTCTACGCCACTTTTAAAGCTTCAGCTAAGGTTACTGCGGTCATTAATCCTCGTCTGAGGACTCGTTCCTCTGGCTGTGCATCCTAATTATTACCTCTATCACTGGTACCCTTTGTTGTGAGCTACCATCTGCCAGACAATACACCAAAAAGCACTTTTCTCATATTATGTCATGTAATCCTTGCACAAACTCAGTGGGATAGAAATCTTTGTCCCCCTTTTAAGATTGAGGACATTGAGACTAAGAAGGACTGGAAAACTATTACGGAAGTCTCTTAGGTAGTAAATTGCAGGAATTCAAACCCTGTTCTTTCTGGCTTCAGAACCCATGCTTTTAACCATCACATTCCACAGACTCCTAAGTTGTGTCTGCATTTACTCTATTGTGCTCATTGTCTGGCAATACCACGCAGCATGAGTATCTCTTTTCCAGGTCACAAACCATTCACTCCTCACTTCTGTGTGTGCTGTGGGTACAGCTGGATGCACGTTGAGTTGCTAAGTCTTCTAAAGGTCTATAAACATGCAAAACAATAGAGATGAGAGACAGGATGGTATAAGCCATTGAGAATATAAGCTTTGAAACCTGGTTCTGGCGCTTACCAGCGATGTGGTTTGGGCAAGTTAATAACTGCCTTATCTGTAAAATAATAATACTTCCTACCTCAAAAGATTATAGTGAGAATTAATGAGTTAATAAATGTGAAAAATTTAGAATGATGTCTTATACATATTAAATATTTTATGTGTTAAATACCATTATCCTATACACTTCTGAGAATGCAATTCAAATGAAATTTTCTCAACAAACTTTTCCACAGTTCTCCCTTTGGATTTCCATTTTCTGGTATGTCACTAAAAAATTACAACAAAATAAATAAAAATGCCACCATCACAAGACAACAACAACAGTAACAAAAAAACACTTTTAGTTCATTTAGCTTTCTAATGTTACAAATATTTATTAATTATCAGATCACTTATTTCCATGTGTGACTCAGACCCCAGTGGCATAAATCTCATTTTTTATAGACTTTTCACTTATGTGCAAAATCAGTATCCTTTTGACTTTTTATCCCTTGGCTGCTGGAGAGCTCATGGCCATATTTTGAATCAGTTTTGCTAACTGATAAGAGCATAGGGTCTGCATAATTTAAATTTTCTCTGATCTTGAATTTCTATATAATTTTCAGATTCCCTGATTTTATTTTTAGTCAATTTATGGTTTTGCCATTTCATGGTTAATCTTTTGGTTAGTCTCTTCACATTCTTTCTCAAATAAAGTGGAATAGAAATGAGTTAATATAGTAAGGGCTATATTTGTCTTTATAATTCCATAATTTCTGGCACTGTTTCATATACATAGATTTAGGTTGAACCACTGCTAAAGAAAATCAGAGCTGGTCAATAAAGTGGAAAAGCATATTTTAATCAGAAATTATTGCAATCGAGGAAAAGATATCTCATTGTAGAACTGGGCTCAATTCTGAATACAAAGAAAGGTGGGAATTTATAGCTATGGAGCAGAGTGGGGCTGGGAGTTGGGGGGTGGAAAGTAGGGTCAATTCTTGCTAACAGATCTAACGGGATTCTTGCTGAGGGCAGTCAGGGTGATCGGATAACACCTGCGGATGCTGAAGGGTGAGTAGCATGAACAGACATTGAAGGTGGAGAATTCTGGCTCAATCAACTTGGCTGGACACAATTCTTGCTAAAACCAGGCTCCCAGAGCAGCGGTTCCCAACCTTTTTGTCACCAGGGACTGGTTTCATGGAAGGCAGTTTTTCCACGGGTGGGGCAGGGGCAGGAGGATGGTTCAGGCGGTAATGCAAGCGATGGGGAGCGCTGCGGAGCGGCAGACGAAGCTTTGCTCGCTCGCCCGCCACTCAGCTCCTGCTGTGCGGCCCAGTTCCTAACAGGCCGTGGACTGGTACCGGTCCGAGGCCTGGCCAGGGGGTTGGGGACCCCTGTCTTAGAGGACATGCCAATGGAACATCATTGATAAAGGGTTCAGAGAAGCCTGACTAGAGTTTGGTCAAGGAGAAAATCTTTGCCTCCATATGAACACGCCAATATCCAACTATTTTTTACCTTATGGTTCAACCTAATACTGTCTCAATAGTGTTTTTAGTTTTAAAAAAAGAAACTCACTTTTGAAGTATTGGTAATAAAGGAAAAAGGTTTTTTTCTTTCTTTGGAAGTTAAGATGACATTTCTTGAATGCCTGCTGCCCTCTCAGCTTATCAATAGTGTCAGTTTGTTCAATAAATATTACACCTACTTGCTTTGGCTCTAATGTGACGTGTAGCTGATACCTTGAAGCTGTTGCTTCCAACCACATTTCATATTTAATTTATTACATAATTCTCCATAACTGATTTTATTGATGAACGGTACAGTGTAAAATTATTATTTGTTAAAGATTTCACAGTACTTTTTAAAACTTCATAGCTACAAAAAAAAAAAAATCCATTCTTCTCTAAAGGCATTTGAGAGGAAAAAAATCCAAGATAAAGAACTTCACAGGATTAAGGATCTGTTCTGCTTGCAGCCTTCATCCCGTTTCACAAAAACACAGTAGCCTTATTTTTCAAATAGGCTTTCATTTAGGAAACAGATAAGGGGGATTCAGTTCATTTCCATAAATATCAAGAATCCACCATTGGTTAGGCTGAGGATAAAATGTTAAAAAATAATCATATTTCCTACCACTGAAGAACAGCCCATAGGCTGATGTTGAAGAAACATATAGAGTTTTCAGTGTGATGTGACACGTGCTCATTTTCTACTTTTTAATTGAAATTCATGCTTCCTTTTGATAACTAAATATCTTCCATAATCCTTCACC
Source organism: Orcinus orca (assembly GCF_937001465.1). Taxonomy (NCBI): domain Eukaryota; kingdom Metazoa; phylum Chordata; class Mammalia; order Artiodactyla; family Delphinidae; genus Orcinus; species Orcinus orca. Next base: position 105,495,796 of record NC_064564.1, on the reverse strand, counting down.
CTTAGTTGTAATTTAAACAAATAAATTAAATGCTGTGACTAAGCACTGAACTCGCGGTGATTTTCTTTAAACTAGCCCTGCCAGGGTCCCTGAGAGGCAAGTCCCTCCCCTCCTTCCCATACCCTTCAATGACCACTGTAAACTAGAAAAGCAGAGGGTGCTACAGAGGCCCTTTCAGAAGCCAGAGAGATATACAAAATGTCACGTTAAAATTAACAAAGAAAGGGTAAACTCCGGAGAAACTGGCCCCACTGCTATTTGAACCCACTTGTTCTGTCTCTAATTATGTCACCAAAAATATGTGGCCTTTGTTTTTACAAGCCTGTGGAGAGGGTCATGGGATTTTAGATTTGTATAAGATCTTAGAGACCACCTTATATTGAACTTTGAGTTTACAGACGAAAGAAACTGAGGTTCAAAGAGCTGCAAAGTCTTATCCAAGGTTAGGACCCAAGCCTCTGACTGCAAGTGTTCTTTCCATGGTCTCAGGGATATTCCCTGAGACCCTCCCTAATTCTAGTTGTGACTTTATCATCTATATTCTACTCTAGCTTTAGGTCATGTAAAATAACTCTTTAAAGGTTTTTAGAAATTTTCTCTCTATACCAGTTTGGTCCCCATTAGCTTGTAATTGTAAAATAACATGTGTTAAATATCATTATCCTATATGCTTTTTTAAGAAGTAAGAATGTAGGGCTTAGGTGCTTTTGTCTATCTTTGTGTGTCTCTCTTTCTCTCATTCTCACCATCTCTCTTGTTTCCATCCTCATAAAATGGGAGGAAGTTGATGGCATATGACAAAGAAGGAGAAATGTCTCAAGCTTCTTTCAGCCAGAGGGCATAACAGACTAAACATAGCTATAGAGACAAAGACAATATATAGAACTGAATAACAGGGATTATATTTGTAAGCACTTGGGGCTTTCACTGAACCTGCCAAGGGTGGAGATAACTTGGGTGTAAAAACCTCCTTGGACAAGTGTGCTGGTCTGTGAACTTTCCGAACAGTCATGTGTGCTGGTCCAAAAACAGCTCTAGAGGACAATACCTTGAGCTGTTTCCACAGCGGGACCGTGAGTCGTGATGACAAGGCTAATGTTAGAGACAAGGAAGAAGTTGAAGCCAAAGAGGAAGAAGAAGATTCTCACACGTGTGACTCTTCATAATTTACGGTGGCTTTTCATGGCCTTTTATCTTATTCAGCTTTTGCAGCCAACTCATCAAACATGCACCTTTATTCCCACAGCATGGCTGAGATAGTTCCACCAGAGAAGCCAAGTAACTGCCAGGAATCTCCCTGCAAGCTGAGGGATACAGAACACATATGTATTCAATCATTCATTACATATTTATTGGCCACCATGGTCAAGGCCCTGGAGGAACGGCCGCAGACACGAGAGATAAAGCGTCTCCTTTTTGAAACTTACCTATTTGACTTCAAATCTAGAGCAGCTCAAGAAAAGCTGCCAGGCATTCAACAATTAGGAAAATAAATAGCATTTTACAAGTTGTAACCGACTTGAAGATTACCAAAGGGAGAACTACTTTAAAGCTAGGTATGTTTCAAGGTACTTTAAATCTTTATCTAAATAGTGTATCATTAAATATAATTAGTAAATCTAGTGAACATAATATTCCCATGTTTAAAAAAAGAAATCTATTGTTATGAGAAAATACCATAGCTGAACAGAAAAACTCTTCAGTGCATATGACCACAGTTTAGGAAGCTAAAATTGGGACAAAAGAGCCAAACACAGGCACCCCCATCCACGTGGAAACAGCTTAACACAGTCTTTGGATGTAGGGTGATAAAAATAGCATCCGAAGGGCTAAGCTTTCAAACCTCAACTTATAATTATGCAAAAATCTCCTCAGGACATTAGTTCAATTTTAAAATAAAGGTATTCTAAATATGTCCTTTGACTTCTTCTGAAATGGCTTAAGGTGACTTAGCAGTTAAAACAAGTAGGAGAAATAACATGGAAGGTTATTTGAAAAGGCATTTGAAAAAAATGTAGATAGAACTGGTGCTTTCAGGCACTTGACTTGAGAAGATTATAGCACAGGAACAATTAGTTTATTTTCTGGCAGCTAAGCTATAAAGAGAAACATTTTGAATTATACAATAATAGAAAACATACAAATTCATCTATAGAGAAAGATTCTTTCTGGACCTTAACCCAAGAAGAAATTTAGCATATATACCCATATTTAAAGGAAAAAAAAAAGAAACATCATTCAGTGCACTTTATCTACAACCAGAGTTCTACAAAGGTTCAGAAATGCTGTTATCTTGGGTGATTCACAGACTGGTCCTCCATAAACGCAGAGGGTGTGACATTAAGTCATAACTCAGGGCAGGCAATTTTGTGGGATGCTGATATAATGGTGTCCAAGCATACACTCTGCTTTCTGATGCCCTAACTTAATGCTTCAGTAGAATTTGGAGTTTTGAGATGAATGGCTAGTTACCATGTCCATTAAGCTTCCTTCCTCAGATGGAAGGTGTTTTAAGCCTTGGAAAAGGACTATATTTCGTTCAATTCTTTTTTTTTTTTTCAATTTTTCAGGTTTATTAAGTTATACCTAATATATAAAAAGTTGTGCATATTTAATGTATACATTTTGGATGCATGCATACATCTCATACCATCACAACAATCAAGGTAATAAACATACCCATCACCTCCAAAAGTTTCCTTGTGTCCACTGATTTCTGTGTGTGTGTGTGTGTGTGTGTGTGTGTGTGTAAAGAACACTTAACATGAGACCTATCCTTTTAATTTTTTAAGTACTCAACATCCTATTGTTAACTATAGGCACCATGTTGTACAGAAGACCTCCAGAGTTCATTGATCTTGTATAAACGTAACTTGATACTCACTGAACAGCTCTGCATCTTCCCCACCCTCATCCCCTGGCAACCACCCTTCTATTCTCTGTTTCTATGAGTTCGGGTGCCATAGACACCTCATCAAGTGGAACCATGCAGTATTTGTTCCCTATGACTGATATTTCACTTAGCATCTATACTGTTTATGAAAGAGAAGGTTGCATGAACTTTTTCATTCACCTCTTCTAATCATGGTTTTAAGAACTGAAAGCCAGGGGATGGCAATAATATTCATATCATAGCTTACAGTTTTGAAGGTGTGCTTTTGCTCACAAGGTAGACAGGTCATTGACCATTATTTAGCCATGTTTATGTTGAGAAAGACTGCTGATCCAAAGGACTGCAATTATTCCCCTCTTTTTGTCCACAATTTTTGCAAGATGACATTGTAGCCCCTCGCATTACGAGATGGAGTTCAGGGCTTCCCTCATGGCACAGTGGTTAAGAATCTGCCTGCCAATGCGGGGGACACGGGTTCGATCCCTGGTCTGGGAAGATCCCACATGCTGTGGAGCAACAAAGCCCATGTACCACAACTACTGAGCCTGCCCTCTAGAGCCCATGAGCCACAGCTACTGAGCCAGCATGCCACAACTACTGAAGCCCGTGTTCCTAGAGCCTGTGCTCCGCAGCAAGAGAAGCCACCACAATGAGAAGCCTGGGCACCGCAATGAAGAGTAGCCCCCGCTCGCCACAACTAGAGAAAGCCCACGTGCATCAATGAAGACCCAACACAGCCAAATATAAATAAATAAAATAAATAGATTTAAAAAAAAAGAGAGAGAGATGAAGTTCATTTCCCTGCTGCTTGAAACTGGGCTGACTTTAGGACTTGCTCTGACAGATATGCTATGATTGAAGTGACACTGTGTTGGTTCTGAGCTTAGACCTCAAGAGGTCTTCCCCACTTCATCTGGGTTTCTCGGAACCCTGCTGATACCCTGTGAAAACAAACTGGGTCTAACTTGCTGGATGATAACAGATACCAGTCTTAGGCATCCTTAATGCTTACCAGCCAAGGGCCAGCCAACCTGCAGAAGCAGAGCTGCCTGAGGGACCTGGAGATTACTGGAGACGCGTGAGAGAGCCCAGCCAATACTGGAACTGCTCAGCTGAATCCACCTTAATTGGCTGACCTAGAATTGTGAGCTAAATAAATGGTTATTCTTCTAAGCCACTAGTTATGGGTGTTTTATTTTCCATCAATTGCTAACTTTATATATATTAAGAAATTACCAAGAATAGCACCTGATATTTGCATAGAATTTTATCCTTCAAAAGGTATTTTGCACACATTATCTAGTTGCCTCCTATCCTGAACCTTCTTATTAAATAAAGAAACATGACCATAGTTTCCTTACAGGGTTGTGAGAATTAATGGAAGCATGAGGGCTGGAACATAGTAGGTGCTCAATGGATGTTCCATCCCTTATTCTCCATTGTAGGGTTTCTCAACATTTTTCATTACTGCCAACCATCCCCCTCCACCTGGAGAAATTTTAAACTTTATTTTTCCAGTTGTTCCCCCTCATAACATTTTAATACTACAAATATACTCTACATCCATTTCTGTACAGTGTAAATCTGTGCTTTATATGTAAAGAGTAAGACTTTTTTGCCGCATAGGAACCAATTTTAACCCCTCTGGGGTAGTATATCATCTTGTCATTGAGAATCCATGCTCTGTTGGTATCCTGACATGCATTCTTTCTTCATGTTGACCCTGGAATCATGAAATGATTTGCACTAGGTCACATCACTTAAAAACTGTCGACCTGAAAGGTTAATCTGGGGCTTCTGACTCCAAGCCAAGCACTCTTAGTACTCGATCAGAGAGCGTAGGTTCAAATGTGCACTTAATCTAAGGTTGGATAAATTGAATCGTCTATCTTTGCAACTCTGGGTGAAAACCAACTAATTAAACTGCTTGTAGCGGTTATAGTGAAAGAGGGAAAAGCTCTATAAATGCTTAATAATCACGCTGACAGAATTGGAAGAAGCTATTTGCTTCTCTGTGTATAGAGACGCTCTTCAGATGAAGAGAACTCATTCTCTGGAGCCATCCATCCAGCCTCTCACTAAATTCACTCACACTACATTTCTTTAAGGATTTATAAGACAGAAAAGAAAATAGCAGCGAGACAGATGAAAACATTTCCTTGATACAGGCATAAAACTCTAAGGACTAGAAACGCAGAGGGGAGCCAGACAGGGAAAGACTGCAGAAGATTAACCGTGTACATGTCACTAATCACGATATTCAACCTTTAGAAATGCTCTTCATGAGGAAAGGCATTTGCAGAAAGAGAGTGTATAAAGAAACGTGAAACCTACCTTGCCACAAAGTTCACAGGACGGAATGTGATGGTGATTAAGCCCCAGCTGGCTTGCGGCCAAAAGCAGAGTGCCCTGTCCAGTGGATTTAACCTGACCTCGGTTAAAGAAGCAATTTTGCTTATGCATATGAGGAAGGGGGCTTGCAAGGAACTGAAAATATGAAGGCACCCAGAATCTTCTCAATATTTAGTTTAGTTCTCAAGGACTTCAGAGTCTAACTGATAATTAAGCGATTACCAACACCTTGCTAAACTAGTTTCCTCCCAAACCTCCTGGTTCTCTGTTGGAAGTGACTCTCTTTTTTCCTCCAGGGAAGAGTAATTAAATGAAGAGGAGTGGTTTTTCTATCCCCAGAGATTTCCTGCATCAAGAAAGAATGATGAATGTTGTAAATATTTGCAAAAATCTTTAATAAAAGTATGTAGAGAGAGGACTCAGAAACCATCTAAAGCACTATCATTATTTTACAGATAGGAAAACCGAGGCTTCAAGACAGGTGATTTCTCCCAAAAACACAGATGGAGCTAAAGCAGAGCACTTTTTTTTTTTTTTTTTTTGAGACTTATGTTTTATTCGGCTGGAATTTTTAGGACTTCAGATCCAGGAGGCAGCATCTCAAGTATCCCTTGGAGAACTGCCCCGTGGAGGCAAGACGGGGAGCCAGGTTATATAAGTTTTGCAACAAAGGGCAGGTAGTCAGGAATATCAAAAGATTACTGTTCACTACCAAACGTAAAATAGATAGCTAGTGGGAAGCAACCGCATGGCACAGGGATATCAGCTCTGTGCTTTGTGACCACCTAGAGGGGTAGGATAGGGAGGGTGGGAGGGAGGGAGACGCAAGAGGGAAGCGATATGGGAACATAGGTATATGTGTAACTGATTTACTTTGTTATAAAGCAGAAACTAACACACCATTGTAAAGCAATTATACTCCAATAAAGATGTTAAAAAAAAAAAAGATTACTGTTAATGGAAGAAAACCAGATATGTCAAGTGAAGGAAATTAGTGTTTTTCTGTGTACGGGAAGATGCAAGAATCTGGGCTCACTGAAATCATTCCTTTGATATGCACCTCAGCTATCTGGGGCCAGTGTCCTGTGTTTTCATATCCTGAGTTCCCTCAGGGCTCACCAGTGGGTGTGGCTGCAGTCTGATGGCTGCTGGATGGCAGGTGTTCCTTCCTTCCTGAGTTCCCTCAGGGCTCACCAGCTCACATTGGAGGGCTGCAATCTCTGCTGACTGTGACATTAAAAGCAGAGCACATTTATCCAATGCTCACTTACCACACTAGCTCTTACCCCCTATGAAACAGCCATCTGCTGCCATCTCATGTATCGATTTAACTCTTCTACAGTTACTTTAGGGAGTCAAGCGCTTCTGGAATTACCTTTTGGCTCTTTTACATTCAGGCTGATTTGGGAGAAGATTCCTCTTGCGAGGGAGACCATTTCAGCCCCTCCCGTTCCATCATGATCCCCTACTCAAGCTCAGAGGTAACTCAGCAGAGGCATCACCTGCCATTGGATCAGGAGAGCAGGCCAGCCCACCACCTACTGACCCCCCTTTCCTTCTCATCCTCTTAGGCTGAAAGCCTTCTTCAAACAGCACATCTGACATCAGCTGCTCTTCCAAATACCTTCTTTCTACACAACTTCTCACCGCTGTCAAGTGCATTTACTGGTCCCATTGGCCATTCCCTTTGTGTGTGATTTGATGATTCTGGAGGAACCCACAGTCAGTCACTCTCTTTTCCATCTGTCTGTCATCCTCCTGCTTCATTCTTCTCGTGTTTCGTGTCCTTCTTGGTTCTCTTAGAAATTCTGCTTGGTTACTCCATAGGGTTGGCTTCCTTAGAGCCTATGTGAGGTTCCGTGCTTAGGGCAGAGTCTACACTTCCTACCATACTCACTGCCCTGCCTCACTCCAATGACACTGACCTCTTTGGTTGACCCAAAGAGTCATGCTCTCTACTCTTTTCTGTCTCTGGGGTCTTCTCATGCCTGGATTCTCTTGATTACTTCTCAGCTCACTAGCATGAATGGGGCCTAAAAACCTTAGTTGAAACACTGCCTTTATGGTTTATTATAGCTATATTAGACAGTCCTTGACCCCTCTTCCTGCCCACTGAGCCAGAATCTATATTAGACGGTCCTTGACCCCTCTTCCTGCCCACTGGGCCAGAATCCCTTCTAGTTCTGGCACTGTATTCACTTGTTATAAAATGTCAGGAAAATCTTTTCCCTCATTGAGGAGGCGTGCTTCAATATTCATTCATTCATTCATTGACTCAGCACACGTACATTGAGCCCCAATTTTGTGCTAGGAAGCTTATTGGTGTCAGTTTAAGGGATCTCCGGGGTGGTCATAAGAGGTTACCTCCTACTTATTCCTGCAGAAGCCAGAGCGACTCATTCCAGACAGGAAGCAGATTGTCCTAGCCAGAGCCGGTGGGGTGTAGAAGCACCCCTTCTCTGCAGGAATAAGCCCGAGTTGGAGGTTTGGTTTGCAGAAGGGGAGCCTGAGTGGGGGAAGGAGGGAATGAAGTAACAGCAGATCTACCTTTTCACGAGTCCCTCCTGTAGCCGAGGGAGGCTGCATCCTGCCGTTGAAAATAGACTAAGAGTGGGACAGAAATAGCAGCACCTGCTCAGCTCCACAGTCTCACAACCTGAGCTCCCAGAAGGTGAGGTGCCTGCAGGCAAGCGCGCAGCCGCTGGGAACTGCGAAGGAGCAGCCTTGCCCTTCACACTGCTTTAATTACCCAGGTCCCCACGCCCCGGATCTCTTCTTTCCCGGCCCATCAGAGACACTGGGCAGAAGTCTGGGGTCAACCCGCTGAGTGATCTAGACAGGACTTTCCTCTTTTGTGGGCCTCAGTTTCCCCATCTATAAAGTCAGAGAGTTGGTCTTGAAAATTTGCTTAAGCTCTAGCCAGCTGGAGCCAGGATTCTCCTCGCTGCCTTTCTGTCTGCCTCTCCACAGCCCACAGTCTTTCCTTCTTTCCTCCCTCCTCAGCGTGACAGAATTCCTTGCCAAACGACTGTGGGAAAGGCAACTTGTGCTTAGAGCATTAACGCTGGCCAGAGAGACAGTAACAGCGATGCCTGGCCTCACATCTCTGTGTGTTTTTCTCTCTGCTATGGGGACAGTCAGGGGCAGAGGAAACTCTGGCTTCTGTGAGCCAGGGGAATCCAAGGTCAGTGCCCAAGTGGGCCAGTTTTGTCAGGTCAGGAAGCTTTTTTCTGGCTGCCGTTTGACTCTAGGATTCTCTCAATCCTGTCCCTTCTCCCTCCCTCTCTCACTGTCCCTTTCTGTCAATTTCTTCCACATCAGACACTCCAGACCTTCAGCAGTTTTCTTATGTTTGTCCTTGTCGTCCACGCCCACTCTGACCCCTACTTCACTGCCATCATTTCTCTTCCAGGAACCTTCCATTGTCTAAGGACATTCACTCCTTATCACATGTCCTTCCCCTTTCCCCTTCCATCTCCTGCATGCTCCCCACTCTCTCATCTTCTGTAGATCTTCCCTCCTCTGTCTCCTCCTTCTCTCTGTTCTTTGTTTACCCCATATCCTCTCTCATCTTCTCATTACATTCTTCTCTACCCTCCTCTCATCTCTTCAACAACTTCATGTAGTGGAAAGACCACAGTCTTGGGCATAAGATGGACACAGATGGTCTTGGGGAAATTGCCTCAAGCTCAAATGCACGACTTACTCATCCTCAAAATGGGTCAACAAAAAGTCACATGTAAGCCATCTGTGTTGATATGAGATGGCATCTGTGAAGAACCTAGGTCTAGAGAGATAACATTAGATACAGTGCCTTGAAAATAAACACCGGCTCTTATAATAATTGCCATCGTTTTCATCAACAGCAACAGCAACAAAAAAATGTTAGTCTTTCTCCAACTTTCCTGTCTTTTCACCTCTGCAGTTTCTCTCCTGACCCTCAGTTTCTCCTGGGCAAGGGGAAGTCCCTGTTCTGTGTTCTCATAACCCGCTGAGAGCTCCCTCTCGTAGTTCATATCTCACTGGTTCATAATTGCCTGTTTGACTGTCCTGGCGTCTCCCCTTGGAGCAGGGCCCTGGCTTGTTCATCCCTCTGTCTCTACGGCCTGGGACAGGGCCAGACGTGTAGTAGGTACAAGGGGCAGGACTGGAGGGAGGAGAGTGACATGCCTCGATCGTAACATTTCAGGAGGCGCTCACTCTCAGAGTCGTGCACCTGTCACAGATACTTGGTAAAAATATATCGAATGGCTTAATGGCTTAATTCTTTTCATCTCCCCTTCCCTTACGTTTCCTCAATCACATCAGTCTTTCCCTGTTCTGTCTCTCTTCTCTCTCCCTCTCTTTCATTAACTCCCGTTTTCACCCATGATTTTCACTGCCCGATTCTGTCCCTTTAACGGCCTCAGTTTTCTCCCCCCTTCTCTATTCCTCCTTCATTCTCCCCCTATGCACTTTCCCTCAGACCTTCCCCAGGCCTTGCTCTGTCTACTTGCTTGAATCTGGCAAACTTTCTTATCTCTGCCTCTTCTTTTATTGATTTACGTGGGGTTAGTTTGTCCATGGAGGGAAAGGATTTCTTTGATACACCAAAGGATCAGACTGGGCACAAAAGCCACGGACAGTTTTTGTTTGATGTGGACAATTCTATTCCCATTCAATTCCCTGGGTTTTCAAACAGCTGCAGATCTTTGAACTCAGAACATCTGAGCCAGTTCATCCTCGCTCTCCTGAAAGTGCACAGGCGTTTTTTAAGTCTTTAACAACTGGTCCTGTACCTCGCCGAACAGAGGTCACCTCATTAGTAGGGCCCTGAATTCATCCTGAAAAGATAAGACTGTTAAATTGCTAACAGATCTAGACACAGGTTTTTAAATAAAAGTGAAGGTACAAGCTAAAAACCAAACTACTTCCTTCTTCCTGTCACATGTTGGTTGCGCCCTGCACTTTCTAAGTTCAAACCCTTTTTGAACACTTAAATATACCATTTGAGCTACGTTTACCATTAGCTGTACAATCCATCTCTGATTAGGATGTAAAATTGTGTTAGAAAATATTAAGTGTAAAGAATTTATCAAATAGGGCACAGGTGGCTTTACAAATTCTAAAAATGGTTGCATAAGTTTATAAGAACAATTTGTAGACAAACTGAACAGATATGTGTTATTGGGTAAACTATAAGTTCTGTTTGGTGTTGTCTCACCCCAGGTTTCTGTGACTCTCCAGAGGTTTACCATGTAATAGCTGTCATGCCTGAGTTGTAAAGTATGATACTAGACTCAATATTTGCTGTAAGCACTCATGGAGAAGGGGTTAAGTTCAAGAAGATGAAACTTAGATTCATGGAAAGGCTGATCATGTCTCCCTGGAAAAGAATAGGGCAGCATTGAGCTGGGTGAGAACCAAGAGGGAAGGAGGACCACCTTAGGTATAAGAAATGTCTAATATTTGGTGGAAGGAGAAAAGCTGCTGGTCTTCTCTAGAGAGGAATTTAGCAATACTTAAATTACGAAAAGCATGTTGGTTTGACCCAACGTGGCCACTCTTAGGAATGTATTCTACAAATATATTGGCACATGTAAGAAAAGATGTATACCCAAGGTAAACACTGAAGCTTTGTTAGAAGTAAGATGAATGCCTGGAAGTAACCTAAATGTCCATCAATAGAAGAAATTACATTACACACATGCCTTGAAAATATCTTGCATGCCTTGAAAATATCTTTTATGTATCAGGGTAGTAAATCTATCTGATATAAGACCACGTGTTAATATCATGCAGTGTATGGTACCTTGTGATGCTTTGTGATGTGTCATCCTAGCTAGTCTGAACTATGGTGCCCAGGATGCCCTTAGTGATAATTTTTGGGTTAGGAAGAGACTCCTAACCCAACTCTCTCAGGAGAGTTGGAGGGCAGAAAGGAAGCTGTGGTCAGTTTGTAGCATATTCAAATCTTCTCCCAGTTATTCAGTCAAACACAGGATTTCATAGATTTTGACTTCTAGTTCATCAAAAGCAAGATTATCCGAGGTGGGCCTGATTTAATCAGTTGGAAGGCCTTTAGAAGGAGTCTTAAGCACTCCTTTGAGGCAGATATTCAGGGTCTGCAGTCTCTCTCTTCTCTCCGAATCTTCCCTCCTGAGCACTACCTGTGTGCTAGGAATTTCAACTCCTGATTGTAGGTCCCAGTCCGCCAATGACCTTGCCTTCCTGACTGCCTGTCCTACAGACTTAGGGCTTGTCTCGCCAGCCTCCACAAGTGCATAAGCCAACTTCATGTAGTAAATCCCTACACATACACATATGTATACGTGTGTGTGTGTGCGTGTGTGTGTGTATCACACAGGTTCTCTTTCTCTGGTTAACCACTGACTTACCCACCTTTAGTCTAAAAGAAAAGAAAGAAACAAAAAAAAACCTCCCATGTTTTAGACAGGAAACAGAACTCATTAACTATGGCTGTCTCTGTGGAGGGGATCTGTGGCATTAAGAAATAAAAACAGTGGTGGGAGGAGAGGTATTCCTACCTTTTGTACCTAACCTTGTGTTCTAAGTTATTCAAAAGGTCATTCTTAATGTTTTCCCTTTTCTTATTGTAGTAAAAAACACAGCCATTGTAACCATTTTGAAGTGTACAGTTCAGTAGTGTCCTACCTACACCGTTGTTAAACAGACCTCTGCAACTGTTTCATCTTGCAAAACTGAAACTTGAGGGACTTCCCTGGTGGCGCAGTGGTTAGGAATTCACCTGCCAATGCAGGGGACATGGGTTCGATCCCTGGTTTGGGAAGATGCCACAGAACAACTGAGCCCGCGAGCCACAACTACTGAGCCTGCGTACCACAACTACTGAAGCCCACGTGCATAGAGCCTGTGCTCTGCGACAAGAGAAACCAGCGCAATGAGAAGCCCGCACACTGCAACAGAGTAGCCCCTGCTCGCCACAGTTAGAGGAAGCCCACGCGCAGCAACGAAGACCCAATGCAGCCAAAAATAAATAACTAAAATAAATAAATTTATTTTAAAAAACTGAAACTCGTCTCCTACCTCAAGCACTTAGTACTCACCATTCACTTTCTGTTTCTATGAATTGCACTACTTTGGATACTACACATAAGTGAGATTGGATGCTTGTGGCCACGCTTAATTTTAATACAGTGTTTGAAGGTGCTGCAAATCACAGTACCTATCAAGTAATATCTTTTCTCTCTAGGGGAAGATGATCATGAATATTGGTCAACAGATTGCTTGAATAATTTCTTCTGTTGCTTAAACACAGACCTTTTTTCCCATTTATTCAACAAATATTCACTGACTGTCAAAATGTATGAGCTACCAGTCTGGACACCTGAGGACATGAAGATAAATAAGATGAAATAACAAAAGTTGTATTGATCATATTGGCTGTCTTTGGAGCCACTGAGATAATGGATGTAACACAGCTATACGGTTGTAGCATTGTGATTAATAACAATAAAGTCCAATGGAGAGCCCAAGAAGGTAATTCTTACACCCTTCTGCAAACCTGCTGATGGAATCTGGGGCTGTCACCCAGCACTGCTCTGGACACTTGCAGAGACGGACATTAGGTGATACACTCTGTGAGCTGCATTGATTCATGCCATGTGCCCTTGTATAAAAACAATCCATTGAGGCACACATCTTTTACTGAAAGAGAAAAGGAAGGGGATAAGAGTGCACAGTGTACTAGAGCCTGGTTTATTTTTTATTGTGTTTAATTTATTCTTAATTCTTTGGGCAACCAAGAACATTAAAAAATTTCCCTTTATCCCTTCTCCTTCTTATACCTGGATAGGCTAATATATCTGCTATCAAAATGATAATATATAAATGATAATTTTACCCATTCATTGAGAGCTTACTCTGTGCCATACACTTTTCTAAGTCTTTTATATGGATGGATCAATTTAACATTAACAAACCCCTCCGAAATAAGCTAATGTCATTAACCCCATTTTTCCAACTAGAGAACTGAGATTTACAGAAGTCATTATGGTCATGCAGAGCCTGGGTCTTTTGTCACTGTGTGTATTGCCCTACTAAGTGCATGTGTTGTGGTGGGCAAGGGGAGATGAAGAAAATTTAGCCTCTGCCCTCAAAGATAAGTAGAAGGCAGCAAATATATACAATCAGTTCTAATTCAAGGCAGGATGGCATAAGGGTCCCAAGGGACACACAAGCAAAGGAAAGCAGAATAGAGAAATTCAGGCTCTTGCTGACCCTGTATGTCAGAAGTCACATATGCTAAAAACAAAGCTGGCATCATTCAAACAGATGTCCTGTTGGTGAACACTTTCAGAGTCAGTTTATAAATTGCACTGCACGCATGCCCACACGTGCACAAGCAAAAATGTTATTTTGTCTTCTCTTTTTAAAATACTTCTTCTTATTGAGGTATAGTTGATGTACAATATTATATATGTTACAGGGTACAACACAGTGATTTACAATTTTTAAAGGTTATACTTTTTTTTTTTTTTTTTTTGCGGTACGTGGGCCTCTCACTGTTGTGGCCTCTCCTGTTGCAGAGCACAGGCTCCAGACGCACAGGCCCAGAGGCCATAGCTCACAGGCCCAGCCGCTCCATGGCATGTGGGATCTTCCCAGACCGGGGCACGAACCCGTGTCCCCTGCATCGACAGGCGGACTCTCAACCACTGTGCCACCAGAGAAGCCCAAGGTTATACTCTTTATAGTTATTATAAAATATTAGTTCTATTCCCTGTGCTATAAAACATATCATTACAGCTTATTTACTTTACACGTAATAGTTTGTACCTGTTAATCCCCTACCCCTACCTTGCCCCACCCCCTTCCCTCTCCCCACTAGTTTGTTCTCTGTATTCGTGTGCCCACTTCCTTTTTGTTGTATTCAATAGTTTATTTTTTAGATTACACATATAACTGATATCATACAGTACTTGTCTTTCTCTGTCTGACTTATGACTCAGCAATTCCACTCCTGGGTATATATCAAAAAAAGAAAAAAACAGAAAAACAACACTAATTCAAAAAGATCCACTCACCCCAATCTTCATAGCAGCATTATTTATAATTGCCAAGATGTGAAGCAGCCTAACTGTCCATCTACAGTTGAATGGGCAAAGAATATGTGATATAGATATAGATATAGATAGATATAGATAGACAGATATATATACACACACAGCAGACTATACTCAGCCGGAAATAAGAATGCAATTTTGCCATCTGCAACAGCATGGATGGACTTGGAGGGTATTATGCTAAGTGAAATAAGTCAGACAAATATTTTATTTTGGAGCCTCTTTCTCCTTCCATTTCTACCCTAAGATCATTTTCTTTCCCCAGTTCCTGGCTCATCTTGTGTGGTTACCAATAAATATTAATAAGTAGCTTATTATAAGTAGTATGGGTTTTGGATTCCAGAAGACTTGGGTTCAAACACTACTCCATGGGTAAATTACTAATCTCTCGTACTTAGAGTCCTTATCTATAAAAAGAGATAAATTGTGAAATATAAACCTTATGAGGTTGTTTTGATGATGAAATGAGAAACTCAAACAAAATGATTAGCATCATACCTGGCATACAGTAAGTGCTCAGTAAACAGGTACTATGACTGGGTTTTTAGTAAATGACCCAAAAGTATTCTGAAGGATTAAGCCAAGAGATTCCTCTAAAATTACTACTTTGTAAAACATCATTCCATTGTATGGATGAATCCAGGTATATACGTTAAATACTGAGCCATGTTTCTTTAAAATCGTATCCTGTAAACTGAAAATTATATGGGCTATCTAAATATGGGATAAAAGCAAAGAAAGTCTGGTTTGTGTGATTCCCTTGTACCTTTGGTGAGAAAGTGGTCTAGCAAATGCAATGGTATGCTGGCAAACTCTGAGTACTAATCCTGAACTAATCCAAGCTTTCTCTATAACCAGGGAGTGGCACAGGCTGGATTTCACCTCATCAGATCTGGAATTTCAGCGCTGACAAATTTATTCCTATCTTCCATAAGCCACACCACACCTGCCAGCTGTGGGCATTGTATTGCTTTGACCCTCTTGCTCAATCACTGATGCAGAAGGGGGCTGTGAGTTTGTCAGTGGATGGTTTCTGAATTAGGGAGGAGGATCGTACATACATACACAAATCAACTCCATCTTCCTAGCAATTTCCTCCCTGCTTTCCCCTCCCAGATGCAAGCTGGAGTCTGGAAGCTGCTTGAATATTACGGCTGTTATAGAACCAAGCTATAATTTTCAGGCTAATGGAAGATGTATTGGCAAAAGTTGACATTAAGTGGAACTAATTGCACTGTAACTGCTAAATAACTAAGAAATAACTACCCTGTAATTTATGGTTCAGTGTGGACTATTCAGTAACTTTGGAGCTCTTCGTATAGCAAGGAGCTCAGTGAGACGTGAGCTGCCAAACTTTCCACCATTTAGGGGGCCCTAGAAGCTGAAGATTGCATTGCACAAACATGCAAGGCTGCAGTTCGTAAAGGCCACCTGCCCTTACTTTGTAGATAGATACTGGCTTTACTCCAATGCTTAGTGGATGAGAACTGTGCCTGGTAGAGTCTTAGCTGCAATCCATTGTAGGTTGAAATCCCAAACCTAGCATATACTTGAGGAGTACGTCTTTTATGCTATAATTTTGCTAATGGATGGACATTCTGCCATGGACAAAATAAAAGGAGAAGGTAAGGGCATGAGATGAGGCATAAAGAGTATTACATCTTGATGAGAGCCCTCATGTTTGGTTAAGCTATGAATTCCAGTCCTTCCAAACCATCCTCTGAGCCACAGCCTTGACAGGACTCTGATCATTTTCCAAAAACAATTGTGATAATCTGCTAACTGGAATCTCTGGCACCCATTTCTCTTTCCCAGCTCATTCCCCACAGTTACCACTTATCCTCCGAAACCCAAAATGTGCTCAGACTACTTCCCCTGCATAATCTCCTAAAATGACCTCCTGTTATCTAAAACACTGTTTTTCAAAGCTGTGATCCATGCAATACCAATCAGTTATCTGGCAAAATATATTTTGGAAATGCTGAATACCATATCCCCTTCTTAGAAAGTCACATCTTAAGGCTCTAAGAAGTCTTACAGCAAAGGATCTTGTTTGACTTTCGTTAAGTTAGCTTTGCTCAATCTTTGATCAAAGAAATTCACGTGTGCATTTGTGTGTGTGTGTGTGTGTGTGTGTGTGTGTGTGTGTGTGTGTGTATAATACCTCTCTGCATACTCCTAGTGCCCCACATACCCTAGTATTCCCTGAAAGCCCCTTTGAGAAACACTGGTCTCTAATTTAGATTCTAGATCTTTAGTATACATTTTCCTATGATGTCTTCATTTGTAACCATTATTTTAGACAGTCCACAGACACTGTCCCCATGAAACTTCCCTATCCTGCCCAACCAGATTTAGTTATTTATTTAGGTTCTTATAGTGTTCTGTTTTGGACCATTATTGTTTTCAAATTCTTTGCCTTCTTGATCTAAGCTGGGATTTCTCATCTTGGGAACTACTGACATTTTGGACCTAATAATTCTTTGTCATGGGGGGCTGTCCTTTGCCTTGTAGGATGTTTAACGACCCCTGGCCTATACTCACTAGATACCAGGGACACCAACACCATCCCACCACCCCATTATGCCAATCAAAAGTGTCTCCAGATATTGCCAGATTTCCCGTAGGGCATAAAATAACCCCTGTTTAGAACCATAGACCTAATCTATAAGGTACTGGAGGCCAGAAGTTTTATCTTCTCATTTGTGTATCTCCCTGCATAATACCCATGGTTGATTGTCCATAAATATTTAATGAACAGATATTTCCACCCCCGAAATCTTTTCTAAACTACAAAAACACAATGAATAAAATAAATTCATTTCATTAAAAATAATTCTCTTCATATATTACTATAGTAATTCAATCATTTAATTATTGTCATCCAGCCACATTTCCAAAGGCTTACTTGTTTTTGAGAGATTTATTGACAGAAACAGAGAGATAGAAAAAGTGATACTAGGTTGCTGATATGATAAGTAGTAGTCTGGGCAAATATTAGATGATAATAGCTCCCACATGTTTAGTGTTTTTACATCTGTCAACTTTCTTAGCCTGTTTCTTCATCAGTAAAATGAATACATTCCTATCTATTCTGTCAATCACAAATGGTTCCTCTGATGATAAATTAAAATACATATTGTAGAAAGACTGAAAATTCTGGAGTGCTCGAGAAAGGAGGTGATGGTTTCCCGCTTAATATGTCTGAAGATGAGGATATGCTACTCAGAAATTTGTCTCCAACTAAGTAAAATACAAACATCTAAAGATCAAAAATGGTTTTTAAATTTTAATTTGACATTTTAGAGAGTAGCTTCTGTAAGTTATTTTACTAATTTCCTTTTTTAAAGAACTAATTGCATAGTATTTGCACATAATTGAACTACCACTTCATGAGACAGAATCATCATCAGGAACACTCATGTGCATACTGAATCACTACAATCTCCCTCTAGAAGGTTCTGAATATTGTAAGTTCTGCTATCATTCCCTGGTTCTGTTTGTTTTGTGTGATTTCTCACTTTCTTCCCTTAGCTGCACACCCTGAGCTGCCCCTCTTACTGCTTTCATTGTGTCTTTGCCTAAAACTGCCTTTAAAATGTACTGACCCTACTTACCCCCTATAACAACAACAACAAAACCCAGAAACATGAATATGTTTACTTAAAAGCAAAGTAGGAATAAAGAGGACCTGAGGATTTCCTCTCCTATGAAGAAAATGTGTAGACATCACTACACAGATATTGAGGTACCAGTTTTTAACTGTTCAGAAATCTTTTGTTACTTCTCCTCCTTTTGAAGTTTCAGACTGTATTATTATAAAGAAATGGCATTGGTGTTTGGTTGGCCACCAGACAAGGGAAGGGTTATGTAACATCCTGTGTACAGACAGAGGTAAGAAGAGTGAATGAGGCTTGGGGGGGGGGTGGGAATGCAGAAGAAGAAAACAAGAAACGATGAAAAAATATTGATATAATAACAGACTATAGTGAAGGCAAGAGATTCTGCATATTAAGCCTTTCCTATATATGATTTATTCCACCTGTATTATTATCATGTGGTAGAAGAACATTCTTCAAGGAACATCCTTCTTGAATTTGTAAGAATGTTCCTCAGGCGAAGGAATTCTGTTTTAACTATTTTTAGTTAAACTAATGCTTGGTATATGAAAAAACGGCTATCTTGAAAAATGGATGCTGGAATTCACATGTAACAGAATTTTCCAGTGACCAGAGGCTCCCTTTAGAATGAATTGATATTTTCCCCCATCGGGGAGTAAACTTAAGCTCTTCATTTCCCCCCTGTTCTAGATTAGGCTTCTATTAAGAAACTTGAGATACTCTCTCCCCAAGCAGATTTCTCCCTCTGCTGCTAGAGTGAGCTTGATAAAACAGAGAGCTGGTAATGTTTAGCACCTCCTTGACATTTTCTGTCCACACTGTCTAATTGCCTTGATAAAACTTGAGAAGACCTTTACAATCCAAGTCCAGAAACTCTGTTTTTCAGGATTTTGATTTGTAAAAGATGATTGATATTACCTAATTCAGTGTTTCTTGAATGTTAATGTGAATACAGATCACCTAGAGATTTTGTTAAAATGTAGATTCTAATTCAGTATGTCTAGGGTGTGGCCCAAGACTCTGCATTCCTACCATGATACTCACTTTATAAGGTTTGTGTAATGATTAAATGAGATAAAACTCTAAGTTCTAAAAGGACTATGTATGTAAAAGCTGAGGGTTACTGTTATTTTTTAATGGTGTATATGAAAATAGAATATCCGGAGTACAGTCAAAAAGAAGTGACTGATTTTGTTTTGAAGCAATAAGGTTTTGATTTTTGAAAATCTGGGTTCCAGTCCTGTATTACCCCTTGAGTCACCCCTTTCTGCCATCTAGAATGGGAATGACTGCCCATCCCACGAGGATTGTATCAGAAAATGTATGTAAGTGCCCTCATTGATTCTGGCACAAAATAGGCAATCAATGCATAGCAGTAGCCTTATTATATTGTTACAAAAGGCACAAAATATGCATACTGGTCTCTCCTTCCTTTCCCACAACTTGTGTGTTTCCAGGTGGCTTCCAGCTGCAACCAGAGACTCAAAAACAAAACAAAAGATGGCTTCAGGAAAGTTTCTATAATTCAACCATCTTTCTGGCTTGTTACCATTTCTTAACTCCATATTCTCTTTCGATCTATGCCATCCTGGTGCCTTACCCACCTGCCTTAATGTTCCCACCAACATCTTGTTTATGTGCCTTGATGTGAAGTTTCTCATGATCTCTGGCTCTGCTCTGATCACATCATTTCTACTCTCAGAATTCTCTCAGTGTTCCTGGACAAAAAAATCAATGATCCCCATCAGTCAGTCACTTTGGACCTAAAGAGAAACGAACACTGAACAATTTCAGTCTATTTATTGTTGGGATGCAGATAGGTACTGCTGGTTATCAGTCTTGCCTTTTTCTCTAGCAGTTCCACAAGGAATGATACACTAAAAGCGTTACGAGGAAGACCCTTGGGCATGGAATCAGTAAACCTGGTTTTAGGTCCTACCTACCACCAAGTGTTATTTTCTCATTTGTAAAACTCACATAATTCTAGGTATCTTACAGACTTACTGTGAAGCTAAAATGAACCAAGTTGTGTGATGGCGTTTATGTAAATACAGGTAATTGCACATATATAGGGTGATAGTATTAATGTTAATTTTTCTATTAGGCATTGTATAAATGCATTTAATCTACCATGCTCATTATTTAATATTGGAATGTGATAAAGAGGAATAAATAAGAAATAATATGGAGGATTAGAAGCAAAATATGAGTACAAAGTACTGTTTCAGGGGAAAACAGAAGCAGAAAGTAACTTGGAAGAGCCAAAAGACACAATGGCAGAAGACTTCTAATCTATGAAAAAAATAAGACACACACCTTCATGCTCAACTCTCTCCTGAGGACCTAGAAATTGCTCCTCTAACTCAAGAAACTAAATGTTTCCTCTTACTTAATGCACAGTATATGGTTTATAAAATCTAATTATTTTGAAAATAACATATAGTGTTTCATTTATCTTTTTTCTGATTAGTTTTATTAAATCGAAAGTATATGGATTGATGATTAATGGCTATGGGTTTTTTGGGGGGGTGATGAAAATATTCTAATATTGATTGTGGTGAGCTTGCACAATTCTGTGAATACACTAAAAATTACTGAATTGTATACTTTACACTGATCCACGATGGCAATCTTTGCGCTGATCACCAAACATGTGCAGTAGTTTATTTATCTAGGCAAGTGGGAGGATTGCATTTTTTGCCCGCTTTAGAATTAGGCATGCCAAGCGACTCGCTCTGGCTAATGAACTGTGAGTGGGAGTGCCATGTGTCACTTAAAGATGGAAGCTTTATAAGCCAGCATGTGATTTGACACATTTAATTTTTCTGCCTTGGTAATTATACTGGAAAATGTTAAGATTAAGTCTGTATCAGGTTGGGCTTCTGGCCACCCTTGTTGTGCAAATATAAGCAGGAATTAAACCGTTTCCTTAATCCACTGAGGTGTTGGTGGTGTTTGTTACCCAGCATAGCCTAGCAAATCATTACTGATAAATCCAAGCAGTCATAAACCAAACTGAAAAACTCCAAGCTTTCCCACAGAAGAGTTTGCAACGGCAAGCTCGCCAGTGAGAGCAGGCCAACATGCAGGCAGATCCAGTAGTAATTTTAGGAAAGACTGAGGGTAAGCATTCTCCAATTCTTCTCCAAAATTCACCAATTAAATAAGCCACTCCTTCCTAAAGGAGTAAAGAGGCTAGAGAAAGGCCGTGAGTCATTCAAGAGAAAGTTCCATCTTGGACACATGATTCCACGGGAACGGAGGTTCTTCTTGAACAAGGAGGTAATTCAGTTAAACTCACTGAAGGGATTTGAGTTCTCAAATGAAACGTATTTATAGTTCTCCACCCCCTCCTTCTTCCCACCCTTTCTTCTCCTCTCCGCTTCTCCTTCTCTTCAGATTGTGAGGATTAATTGAGGTGATGTATGTGAACAGGTTTTGAAAATTGCAAAGTGCTACAATAGTATTAGTTATGATCTCCTGTTCTGTGAAATGAATACAACATTCCCTGCCTTGTTCACCTCCCAGAATTGTGCAGTCCTATTCAGATGGGAGGATACAAGTAAAATCACTTCATAAATGTTAAATATCCACACTTTATTCACTATTGGCTGAGAGATGATCCAATTACCTGAGATAAGGCAGGGTTAAATGTGAAAAAGACCACTGTGAATACACGTTTAATCCACATACTTCAATGCAGCTCCTGTAAGTTATAACAGTGATATGCTGATCGCCATCTATTGAATTTGTCTTCATATTTCAACATTAGGTGGGGCCTCTGAAGACCTACTGTGTGCAGAACCCCCTCTCCTGTCCATTGTTTTTTTCAGCCATGCCATGCAGCATGCAGGATCTTAGTTCCCTAACCAGGAATCGAACCTGCACCTCTTTCAGTGGAAGCTCGGAGTCCTAACCACTGGACTGTCACGGAAATCCCCTGCCATTCATTGTTGAAAATGCAATGTAAGCTGAAATTAAACCTTTTTTTTAGTCCATTGAAATGTTGGTGGTGTTTGTTACACAGCATGTTATAACATAGTTTATTCTGACTAACGAATCTAGCCAGTCATAAATCAAACTATACAATTCAAAGCCTCCCTTGCAGAAATATTTGCTTTGGCAAGAGTAGAAGAAAAGAGTGTTGTTTACTGATCCCATAAATTCCCAAAACTGGTTAATAGAAATTACTGATATGACCCAGCATTTATGCTTGGGTCTTCTGAATTATTACATTTCCATTTCTGTCACAAAACCCTAGTTAGATGTATTAGTAAAGACAATGACCAGCAAAAGAGAAGGAATAAAGATAGGATGGAGAAAATAAGTTAACAGAGGGAATTTTAAGGCTGATAGCTACATGAGGTCATTTTCAGTTCCATGTGCCATTTTTGACAGCCACAGTTACCATTGTAACTGAAGTTGCATTTCTTTTCAACAAAGGGAAATAAAACTAATGCTATAAAAATGTACCTGCCCCTCTCGCCACCAAATGAAAATAAATTGGACTGACTAATCCAAAGCTCTTTTTGGATTTAATATCACTAGTTTCCGTTTTTAATTTAAATTGGGGCAAGGATCAAGAAGAATGTTGCATTTTCATCTGCTTTTGAAGTTCTCCTGAGAAAAACCTGCAGTTTTAAAGATGGATAAAACACACACACACACACACACACACACACACACACACACACACACACCCCTAAGACATGAAGAGAGACTTATTACATAGATAGGATTGAGAAATAAGCATGGATAGGGTTGAGAAAACAGAGTTTAAGCATTAAAACCAGGAAGGCAAAGAAACCACTCTCACCTGAATGCATTTTCTAGATGTGAAAAGTAAACACAAGCCTGGGAGCTTTCAGAAATGAGAGACAATCTCTCATGAATGATATGGGAAGATAGACAGTCTAACATTTGTTGAACACCTACTATGTGGCAAGGATTGCACTACCTGCCTATGAGCCTCACTTTCCCAGAATTTTTTATAAAACATTTATTATCTGATGGACATCTGTTAGGAATTTTACATATATCATCTCATTTAATCTCAACTGCAACTTTGAGTAGATTATCTCTATTTTCAGGTGAGGAAAGATGAAGCTCAGAAAGTTAACTGAACCATAATATCCAGCCAGCCAGTAAGCTGGGAATGTTAAGATTTGAATCCGGGGTGGGTGGTGGTGGTGGGATGAACTGGGAGATTGGGATTGACATATACACACTAATATGTATAAAATGGATAACTAATAAGAACAGGCTATGTAAAAAAAATAATAAAAAATTTTCAAAACTGAAAACATGGCTTCATATGGGACTCTTATTTATGGAAATCCCTGTGGAATTCAGAGGAATAATTTAGACGTGCTTTGTAGATGTCAAACAAAAATCTCAGGTGCCAGTTCAGAAGTCAAATGGAATGCTAAGGCAGAGATAGCTGAATCCCTAGGGCAGGGATGCAGGTGCTAAGGCCATGCACCTATGGGCTGAAATGGCACTAAAAAACAAAACAAAACGAAACAAAAAAACTTGAATCCAGATCTGGTTGACATCAAAACACAGGTAGTTTCCATGATGCCAAACTGTCCCCTGGAGGGTTTCTCGTCTTCTGTCCTGCACTGTGTATAAAGCTCTTTTACAGCATCTCTCTGCTAACATACCACCAATTCCTAACAATTTCTAGTGGAAAGTTGAATTCTACAGGATGTTTCTCTTTGAGTTGGAACAGAATCAGCTTCCTTGCAACTTTCACTCATTGATACTAATGGAGTCTTCTAAAACAACACAGGACAATAGTCATTTCTAGACTGGAAATAGCAATTTCATTGCTATTCAATCTTCACTAGGATATTTCCTGAACCCTTTAATCACTAGTTCAATGTTCCTTTAAATGTGACGGCTGTAAAGGGACCACTCTGTGTTTTGTATAGAGAAATGTGACCATTTAGTTCTCAGTCATTCCCTGAGTACAGCATTCAGATTTCAAAGTTTCACTACAAGATTCACAAAACAAATTCTTCACCCCTTAAGACTTCTCTGTTTATAATCATTTGCACTTCCCAATTGCCGGAGAAGTGATATAAGCTGCAGTGAAAAAACGACATTTCATTGACACACAGTGGACAATAAAATGACAATTATGTCCAACATCATGAATATTTTAGAACTATGCCCAGAGAATGTGAAATAAATCCCTTAAAATTCTGCAACTGGGGGCTTCCCTGGTGGCGCAGTGATTGGGAGTCCGCCTGCTGATGCTGGGGACGCAGGTTCATGTCCCAGCCCGGGAGGATCCCACATGCCGCAGAGCGGCTAGGCCCGTGGGCCATGGCCACTGGGCCTGCGCGTCCGAAGCCTGTGCTCCGCAGCGGGAGAGGCCACAGCAGTGAGAGGCCCACGTACCACAAAAAAAACAAAAAATTCGGCAACTGCAGCCAGCTTTCTGTTCTCCTATTTCACTCTTTCTGCTCATATGCTTTTTAAAGGAATTTTGTCAGGAGAGTCATGAGGGCTGCTCCTTTTATTTTGTCATCTAGCCTGTTTCTATCATTCTCTAAGGAACTCAATGTATTTATCCCTTTGACTCCCATGGATTATTTATTAAACACATTTTTTAACTTGTGAATTTTAAAATTCACAGTTTTGCTTTCTCCCACTTAGAGAAAGCAAAATGATTGTTTAAGAGGTGTGCACAAACACAGGATTTTTTCTTTTCCTTTTTAAAACATTCTTATTCTCATTGGGTACGACTGGACCCCTGTAACTTAAAAGGCATATCTATACCTCCAGCTCTTTGCAGTGTCTGACATGTAGAAGACCCTCAATAAATCTGGTAACTGAACAGTTTTATGGGGATTCCAATTTGCTATAGAAAAGATTCTTGAATGATGAGCAGGGTAGGGTATAGGCACAAGCCTTTGAATTTCTAAGATTCCATAATTTTCAAACCAATGGAACTTGGGCACTATAAGAGCATCAATAACTCCTGAATGGTCCATTGTCCTAACACAGTTTTAAAAATTTTTGTCAACATTTACAGTGTCTGGGATAAACTGTCTCTGCCTGTGTCTTCACCCCAGTCGCTTTCACACTTGTTCTTGCCATATCATCCCCACTGGCCCTATTTCAAATTCCCAAAGGAGTTGAGAGCTGCATACCATACATAGGCTTTGCACAGGCTACTCTGTGCTTGGAATGCTCCTTTCCCCCCTGCTTGGTTAACTTCCTCACTCATAATCGCTCACTTAAATGTCACTCTCCTAGAGAGACCCTCCCTGTGTATCCCCAGCACAAGACCGAGTGCATAGCAGGTCCTTAATAACAATAAGCTGAATTATTAAACAATTACCAACCACAATTATCTTTACTTGACTAAGCGAAAGGCAAAAAATACGCCATGTCATTGGAGAATCTTTACATTAAGGCTAAAACCAGAAAGGATCTTCTCTTGCTTTGATGAAATAATTTTTATTATTGGGTGCATTCACATAGCATCTTTTTGTGAGGAAGAGCTAACTTCTCCTTTCATGGAATCTTAGAGCAACAGATATGGTTGTGCATATGACAAGAAGCATGAGAATATATGTCCCCTCACCCAAGAGATCTAGAGTACACGTGAGTTTATGACTAAGTTCATACCTAACTGCAGCTGGTACTCGGGACAGCACCACAGTGGGATGGTCAGGTCTATTCTCATTATCTCACTTAATGGATGAGGAAACCAAGAAGTAATGATGTGAATTTGTGTGTACTTCATCAAAGTGATAGGACTTGGAGGAGCCAGATAGGATGCAATTCTGCTGAAGTTTTGGCCTCTGGTTGGTTTTTTATTACTTGTAAATGACTCAAGAGGAAGGGCAGTGCTAGTTGCCTATGGTGACAAGCAAGGGGATAAGTGTTTTGCAATCATTCTAGTCTTCATGTTAGGAATGCCCATAACCTCAGAGAATAGCCAGCTGCTAGTCCAGGGTTCAGGGTCAAATGATAAATAATATTGATTGACCAGAAAAGCCCTATCTTATAACTTAAAGGCCATTCTACAGTGGTGGGAAAAGCATATGTGGAGTCAGACGACATGAATTCATGGCCACGATCAAGCCAGGGTAGGTATGTTATAGTGTGCAATGAACAGCCACCAACTTTCAGAGTCTGAAAATAACAGAGATTAAATCCTTTCACACCACATGTCCACCTCAGGTCAGCAAGGTGTTCTGCTCATTATAGTCAATTAGAGAGCCTGGCTGATGGAGAACACAGCCCTACACATGTTTCCGGGATTACCACAACACTGCAGGGTCTGACGCTGGCCTGGTAATTAAATGCTTCCACCTCAAAATGACACACAGCACATCTGTTCACAATTTTTTGGTCAAATCCAGTTACCCAACAATGTCTAACTTAAAGGAGTAGGGAAGTAAGATTTTTCCATGTGCCAAGAAGGGAGAAAATCTGGAATATTTTTTTAAGAGTATTTTTGAACAGACTTGATAACTACTATAGTCTGCTTTTCTAATGGCAAAAGTTTCTTTCCTTTTCCTGCTTATAAAACATATTCATTCCGATAGAGAGGAACCAAGACAGCAGAGTAGAAGGACGTGCTCTCACTCCCTCTTGCGAGAACACCAGAATCACAACAAGCTGCTGGACAATCATCGACAGGAAGACACTGGAACTCACCAAGAAAGATACCCCACATCCAAAGACATAGGAGAAGCCACAATGAGATGGTAGGAGGGGCACAATCACAGTAAAATCAAATCCCATAACTGCTGGGTGGGTGACTCACAGACTGGAGAACATTTATACCACAGAAGTCCACCCACTGGAGTGAAGGTTCTGAACCCCATGTCGGGCTTCCCAACCTGGGGGTCCTGCAATGGGAGGAGGAAGTCCCAGAGAATCAGACTTTGAAAGTTAGTGAGATTTGACTGCAGCAATTCAACAGGACTGTGGGAAACAGATACTCCACTCTTGGAGGGCACACACAAACTAGTGTGCACATCGGGACCCAGGGCAAGGAGCAGTGACCCCAGGGGAGACTGAACCAGACCTGCTTTGTACCTGATAATGTTGGAGGGTCTCCTGCAGAGGCGGGGGGGGGGGCTGTGGCTCACCATGGGGACAAGGACACTGGCAGCAGAAGTTCTGGGAAGTACTCCTTGTCCTTGGCATAAGCCCTCCCAGAGTCTGTCACTAGCCCCACCAAAGAGCCCAGGTAGGCTCCAGTGTTGGATTGCCTCAGGCCAAACAACCAACAGGGAGGGAACCCAGCCCCACCCATCAGCAGAAAAGTGGATTAAAGTTTTACTGAGCTCTGCCCACTAGAGCAACACTCAGCTCTACCCACCACCAGTCCCTCCCATCAGGAAACATACACAAGCCTCTTAGATAGCCTCATCCACCAGAGGGCAGACAGCAGAAGCAAGAAGAACTACAATCCTGCAGCCTGTGGAACAAAAAACCACATTTACAGAAAGATAGACAAGATGAAAAGGCAGAGGGCTATGTACCAGATGAAGGAACAAGATAAAACCCAAGAAAAACAACTAAATGAAGTGGAGATAGGCAATCTTCCAGAAAAAGAATTCAGAATAATGATAGTGAAGATGATCCAGGACCTCGGAAAAAGAATGGAGGCAAAGATCGAGAAGATGCAAGAAATGTTTAACAAAGACCTAGAAGAATTAAAGAACAAACAGAGATGAACAATACAATAACTGAAATGAAAACTACACTAGAAGGAATCAATAGCAGAATAACTGAAGCAGAAGAACGGATAAGTGACCTAGAAGACAGAATGGTGGAATTCACTGCTGCGGAACAGAATAAAGAAAAAGGAATGAAAAGAAATGAAGACAGCCTAAGAGAACTCTGGAACAACACTAAACACAACAACATTCGCATTATAGGGGTCCCAGAAGGAGAAGAGAGAGAGAAAGGACCAGAGAAAATATTTGAAGAGATTATAGTCAAAAAATTCCCTAACATGGGAAAGGAAATAGCCATCCAAGTCCAGGAAGTGCAGCAAGCCCCATACAGGATAAACCCAAGGAGAAACACGCCGAGACACATAGTAATCAAATGGGCAAAAATTAAAGACAAAGAAAAATTATTGAAAGCAGCAAGGGAAAAATGACAAATAACATACAAGGGAACTCCCATAAGGTTAACAGCTGATTGCTCAGCAGAAACTCTACAAGTCAGAAGGGAGTGGCATGATATACTGAAAGTGATGAAAGGGAAGAACCTACAACCAAGATTACTCTACCTGGCAAGGATCTCATTCAAATTCGATGGAGAAATCAAAAGCTTTACAGACAAGCAAAAGCTAAGAGAATTCAGCACCACCAAACCAGCTATCCAAGAAATGCTAAAGGAACTTCTCTAAGTGGGAAACACAAGAGAAGAAAAGGACCTACAAAAACGAACCCAAAACAATTAAGAAAATGGTCATAGGAACATACATATTGATAATTACCTTAAACGTGAATGGATTAAATGCTCCAACCAAAAGACACAGGCTTGCTGAATGGATACAAAAACAAGACCCATATATATGCTGTCTACAAGAGAATCACTTCACACCTAGGGACACATACAGATGAAAGTGAGGGGATGGAAAAAGATATTCCATGCAAATAGAAATGAAAAGAAAGCTGCAATAGCAATACTCATATCAGATACAATAGACTTTAAAATAAAGAATGTTACAAGAGACAAGGAAGGACACTACATAATGATCAAGGGATCAATCCAAGAAGAAGATATAACAATTATAAATATATATGCACCCAACATAGGAGCACCTCCATACATGAGGCAACTGCTAACAGCTGTAAAAAAGGAAATCAACAGTAACACAATAATAGTGGGGGACTTTAACACCTCACTTACACCAATGGACAGATCATGCAAAGTGAAAATAAATAAGGAAACAGAAGCTTTAAATGACACAATAGACCAGATAGATTTAATTGATATTTATAGGACATTCCATCCAAAAATAGCAGATTACACTTTCTTCTCAAGTGAACACAGAACATTCTCCAGGATAGATCACATCTTGTGTCACAAATCAAGCCTCAGTAAATTTATGAAAATTGAAATCATATCAAGCATCTTTTCTGACCACAACGCTATGAGACTAGAAATGAATTACAGGGAAAAAAATGTAAAAAACACAAACACACGGAGGCTAAACATATGTCACTAAATAACCAAGAGATCACTGAAGAAATCAAAGAGGAAATCAAAAAATACCTAGAGACAAAAGTCAATGAAAACACGATGATCCAAAACCTATGGGCTGCAGCGAAAGCAGTTCTAAGAGGGAAGTTTATAGCTATACAAGCCTACCTCAAGACACAAGAAAAATCTCAAATAAACAATCTAACCTTACCCCCAAAGGAACTAGAGAAAGAAGAACAAAGAAAACCCCAAGTTAGCAGAAGGAAAGAAATCATAAAGATCAGAACAGAAATAAATGAAATAGAAACAAAGAAAACAATAGCAAAGATAAATAAAACTAAAAGCTGGTTCTTTGAGAAGATAAACAAAAATTGATAGCCAGACATTAGCCAGACTCATCAAGAAAAAGAGGGAGAGGACTCAAATCAATAAAATTAGAAATGAAAAAGGAGAAGTTACAACAGACACCGCAGAAATACAAAGCATCCTAAGAGACTACTACAAGCAACTCTATGCCAATAAAATGGACAACCTGGAAGAAAATGAACAAATTCTTAGAAAGGTATACCTTCCAAGACTGAACCAGGAAGAAAGAGAAAATATGAACAGACCAATCACAAGTAATGAAATTGAAACTATGATTAAAAATCTTCCAACAAACAAAAGTCCAGGACCGGATGGCTTCACAGGTGAATTCTATCAAACATTTAGAGGAGAGCTAACACCCATCCTTCTCAAACTCTTCCAAAAAATTGCAGAGGAAGGAACTCTCCCAAACTCATTCTATGAGGCCACCATCACCCTGATACCAATACCAGACAAAGATACTATAAAAAAAAGACAATTACAGACCACTATCACTCATGAATATAGATGCAAAAATCCTCAACAAAATACTAGCAAACAGAATCCAACAACACAATAAAAGGATCATACACCATGATCAAGTGGGATTTACCCCAGGGATGTAAGGATTCTTCAATATACACAAATCAATCAGTGTGATACACCATATTAACAAATGAAGAATAAAAACCATATGATCATCTCAATAGATGCAGAAAAAGCTTTTGACAAAATTCAACACCCATTTATGATAAAAACTCTCCAGAAAGTGGGCATAGAGGGAACCTACCTCAACATAATAAAGGCCATATATGACAAACCCACAGCAAGCATCACTCTCAATGGTGAAAAACTGAAAGCATTTCCTCTAAGATCAGGAACAAGCCAAGGATGCCCACTCACACCACTATTATTCAACATAGTTTTGAAAGTCCTAGCCGTGGCAATCAGAGAAGAAAAAGAAATAAAAGGAATAAAAATTGGAAAAGAAGAAGTAAAACTGTCACTGTTTGCAGATGACATGATACTATACATAGAAAATCCTAAAAATGCCACCAGAAAACTACTAGAGCTAATCAATGAATGTGGTAAAGTTGAAGGATACAAAATTAATGCACAGAAATCTCTTGCATTCCTATACACTAATGATGAAAAATCTGGAAAAGAAATTAAGGAAACACTCCCATTTACCATTGCAACAAAAAGAATAAAATACCTAGGAATAAACCTACCTAGGGAGACAAGAGACCTGTATGCAGAAAACTATAAGACACTGATGAAAGAAATTAAAGATGGTAACAACAGATGGAGAGATATACCATGTTCTTGGATTAGAAGAAACAATATTGTGAAAATGACTATACTACCCAAAGCAATCTACAGATTAAATGCAATCCTTATCAAATTACCAATGGCATTTTTTATAGAACTAGAACAAAAAATCTTAAAATTTGTATGGAGACACAAAGACCCCGTATAGCCAAAGCAGTCTTGAGGGAAAAAAATGAAGCTGGAAGAATTAGACTCTCTAACTTCAGAGTATACTATAAAGCTACAGTAATCAGGACAATATGGTACTGGCACAAAAAGAGAAACATAGATCAATGGAATAAGATAGAAAGCCCAGAGATAAACCCATGCACTTCTGGTCAACTAATCTATGACAAAGGAGTCAAGGATATACAATGGAGAAAAGACAGTCTCTTCAATAAGTGGTGCTGGGAAAACTGGACAGCTACATGTAAAAGAATGAAATTAGAATACTCCCTAACACCATACACAAAAATAAACTCCAAATGGATTAGAGACCTAAATGTAAGACTGGACACTATAAAACTCTTACAGGAAAACAGAGGAACAACACTCTTTGACATAAATCACAGCAAGATCTTTTTTGACCCGCCTCCTAGAGTAATGGAAATAAAAACAAAAATAAACAAATGGGACCTAATGAAACTTAAAAGCTTTTTCACAGCAAAGGAAACCATAAACAAGATGAAAAGACAGTCCTCAGAATGGGAGATAATATTTGCAAACGAATCAACTGACAAAGGATTAATCCTCAAAATATATAAACAGCTCATGCAGCTCAATATTAAAGAAACAAACAACCTAATCCAAAAATGGGCAGAAGACCTAAATAGACATTTCTCCAAAGAAGACATATGGATGGCCAGGAAGCACATGAAAAGCTGCTCAGCATCACTAATCATTAGAGAAATGCAAATCAAAACTACAGTGCGGTATCACCTCACACCAGTTAGAATGAGCATCATCAGAAAATCAAAAACAACAAATGCTGGAGAGGGTGTGGAGAAAAGGGAACACTCTTGCACTGTTGGTGGGAATGTAAATTGATACAATCACTATGGAGAACAGTATGGAGGTTCCTTAAAAAACTAAAATTAGAACTACCATATGACCCAGCAATCCCACTGATGGGCATATACCCAGAGAAAACCATAATTCAAAAAGACACATGCACCCCAATATTCATTGCAGCACTATTTACAATAGGCAGGTCCTGGAAGCAACCTAAATGCCCATCGACAGATGAATGGATAAAGAAGATGTGGTACATATATACAATGGGATATTACTCAGCCGTAAGAAGGAACGAAATTGAGTCATTTGTTGAGACGTGGATGGATCTAAAGACTGTCATACAGGGTGAAGTAAGTCAGAAAGAGAAAAACAAATATCATATATTTTCGCATGTACATGGCACCTAGAAAAACGGTACAGATGAACCGGTTTGGAGGACAGAAGTTGAGAGATGTAGAGAACAAACATATGGACACTAAGGGGGGAAAGCCACGGTGGGGTGGGGATGGTGGTGTGCTGAATTGGGCGACTGGGACTGACATGTACATACTGATGTCTATGAAATGTTTTTTAACATATTTATTGGAGTATAACTGCTTTACAATGGTGTGTTAGTTTCTGCTTTATAACAAAGTGAATCAGTTATACATATACATATGTTCTCATATCTCTTCCCTCTTGCATCTCCCTCCCTCCCACCCTCCCTATCCCACCCCTTTAGGTGGTCACAAACCACCGAGCTGATCTCCCTGTGCTACACAGCTGCTTCCCACTAACTATCTATTTTACATTTGGTAGTGTATATATGTCCATTCCACTCTCTCACTTTGTCACAGCTTACCCTTCCCCCTCCCCATATCCTCAAGTCCATTCTCTAGTAGGTCTGTGTCTTTATTCCCATCTTACCCCTAGGTTCTTCATGACTTTTTTTTTTTTTTAAATTCCATGTATATGTGTTAGCATACAGTATTTGTTTTTCTCTTTCTGACTTACTTCACTCTGTATGACAGACTCTAGGTCCATCCACCTCACTACAAATAACTCAATTTCCTTTCCTTTTATGGCTGAGTAATATTCCATTGTATATATGTGCCACATCTTCTTTATCCATTCATCTGTCGATGGACACTTAGGTTGCTTCCATGACCTGGCTATTGTAAATAGTGCTGCAATGAACATTATGGTACATGACTCTTTTTGAATTATGGTTTTCTCAGGGTATATGCCCATCAGTGGGATTGCTGGGTCATATGGTAGTTCTATTGTTAGTTTTTTAAGGAACCTCCATACTGTTCCCCACAGTGGCTGTATCAATTTACATTCCCACTAACAGTGCAAGAGTGTTCCCTTTTCTCCACACCCTCTCCAGCATTTATTGTTTCTAGATTTTTTGATGATGGCCATTCTGACTGGTGTGAGATATCTCTGATGTCTATAAAATTGATGACTAATAAGAACCTGCTGTATAAAAAATAAATTAAATTTAAAAAAGAAAACAAAAAACATATTCATTCCCAAACCACCAAGAGAGGTAACTCAAGAGCTCAACTCAAGAACTCAAGACAACTCATCCACTCACTGTGATCAGCTTGAAGTGCAGATAACTGAGTGGGTCCCCGCTGCTTCTTCATCAAGTCCAGAGATAGTTCCTTTCGATCCAGAGATCTGAACTAAAAAACTGAATTAAAAAGACATGTTATCAGCCCATATATACAACAGAAGAACATGCACAGAATTACCACAATAAATGCTGCCAATTATAAGTGGAGGAGACACAATAGTTGTTCCATGGTACTTCTGAACTCTGCTGGAGAGATGTGGTAAGTTCTCCTCTGAAGGTAGAAGATGTTCCCAGATTAGTGTCCTATTCTGCTCCCTGGGTGGGGCCCCTCTTCCTTTGTTTTCTGTGGTCCACGGTCCTCTCATGGTTCATTTCCTGCTAATGGAAATGAGATTCTTCCATTTCCATTAACCTCCTTTGGCCACATCAGAAAGTGGGCATTGGAGAATAGGCCCTCTTCGGTGGCTGGGCATCTTTCTCAGCTTCTTTCCTGCTTAGGGGTTTGAGACCCCCAGTGTTATTTTAAATCTCAAACAGTCATAAATCATTTGTAATGTGTTTGCAGTGCCACTCACTGAAAACGTTAATAGCCTTTATATCTCTTTGACTCAGACATTTCTGGGTGCCAATACCACTCTCACTGTTCCTTTCTGGATATATTTCTTTGATTTGCTGTCTTTGTTTGCTTGCCTCCTCTCCCTCCACCCCCTGCAACCTGAATTACAACTTCAGCTTCCACAGGCAAGCTAAGACTGTGGTCACTTTTTTTTCTCTGAGCCATTTTGTGCAATTGAATGCATTTACTGGCTATCGAGCTTTTAATTACACCTTTCCTCTGGAACACCTTAATCGACTCAGAGATTTTAACAGTGGTTGTGACAGCCATTTCTTTCATTTGCTGCAAGTCTAAGTTTTCTCTGGCCGTTGTTATATTCAGTGACGTTCTCAATGATAACTTTTTCTTAATTTTGTTGAAAAAGTTTCCGCTTTTAATCCTACAAGTACCTGAACTTCTTGACTCTTTCTATTCCCTTCTACTTAGTATCTTGCCAAATGTTATCAAAAGCACCTACGTCACTTACCAAATCACATTACATAATGATGATGATGAAAACCCTAAGCTCTCAATGTCCTAACGAAAGTACAATGTGAATCAACAGGGGCTCTCTACGTTGTGGTCTCTCAAGGCCCAGATGGTAGCAGATGCCACCTGGACACAGGTTTCTACTGTCACTGCAGAAATGGGAAGAGACCATAACAAAAGATGGACCATCTTGTAAAAGCTTCCATGCAGGGAAAATACAGAATGCTTTTGTTCACATTCCATTGGCACATTCCATGACATGTTCAACTTTATGGAAGCAAAGAAGCACTAAGATGCGACTCTCAGAAGAAGAATCAGAAGAAATAACTAGTGATATTTAGAAATATCTAAATGAATATGTTTTTTGTTTTCTTTTTTTAATTTAATTTTTTTTTTGTGGTACGCAGGCCTCTCACTGTTGTGGCCTCTCCCGCCGCGGAGCACAGGCTCTGGACGCGCAGGCCCAGCGGCTACGGCCCACAGGCCCAGCCGCTCCGCGGCATGTGGGATCTTCCCGGACCGGGGTACGAACCCGTGTCCCCCGCGTCGGCAGGTGGACTCTCAACCACTGCGCCACCAGGGAAGCCCTTAATGACCACAACACCCTATGTTGTTAAAGAATTTTCAGAAAGATTCCTTTTCTCTTGTTTTTTTTTTTTTTTTTTTGGTTCAATGTACCAGCCAAGGACACTCAATTTAGAGGGTCACCAGACTGAGAAAATTGTGTACATATTATCCACTCTGTTGGAATGCAGAGACTCTCTATTCAAGGGAAGACTGTGGGATTTGGTCACTAGCTAGAAAATGTCTCTCTACTCCCACCCCAAACTTGGACTCGGGGGGGCAGTGAGATTTGGCAAATAAAAGTGTTAATTTGTACATCCTGCCACAAGGCATAATCTAAAATGAGGATACTGAGACAGATCTATAACCACAGCTATGAACTGAGTAATGGTTTTCCTGGCCATGACCATGAGGGTGGCATTTGTAGTTATGTGATCTTGAATACACTATTAAATCATCCCATGCCTCAACGTCCTCAAAAGGTTATGATCAGTTATATATACTCATAGAGGCTTTATCTCTTTGAATGTCTTTAAGATATTTACGAGATACTAGTTGTATCAACTGCTATATTTATATTAGCAAGCACCATTGCTTTCAGTAATAATATTAACATTGTTGCCATTGTTGCTGTTTGCTGACCGTTCTGAACAACAAGGAAAGTTCCTATGGATAAATGGAAGGAGAGACTAATATCACCCTCAAATTATTCCACTCCCTCCATTTATGAATCAGTAGAAACACTGCTCTTAGGAGCAGCACTCTTGGTGAGGAGGGGGTTCCTTTGCTTGCATAGACAGCTAGAACTTTCCTTTACACTACTGGTGGAGGATGTTATTCACGTCTTCTCGCCCTAATTCCAACATAAATATTTAGTACAGATACAGAAGGTTTTGGTAGCAATGATGGCTATTGTTATAATGTGTAACAGATTCTTGAAAAAGGCATTCTAGCTCTGGATAAAGTTGGGTGTAGCCTTCTATCTAGAATGGTTTAAATTGAAGCTTTCCTGGCAACAAAGTGAGAAGCTCATCTGTCAGGGTCCCACACAGATGTTGCATCCTTTTGAAAACCTCCCATGATTTTAAAATGATCTCACCCTTGTTTGTCAGAGAGGCACAGTCAACTTGTGGTTTAGAGCATGGCTAGCTCAGCTCACATACAACTCTGCCAGTCACCATCTGTGTGGCCTTGGACACATTATTTAACCTGTGCTCCTGCATTTCCTCGTCTATAGACCATTTGGCATTGTATTATCGGCCTCATAGGATTTTTGTAAGAATTAAATGTTATCACACGAGGAAAACACTTAGAAAAATACGTGACAAATGGTATACACTCAATAACTATCTGCTGTTTTTAATAGCACGGTAACTCAAGTACAATGTAATTTATATGCCTTCATATCTGTTTTCTATATTCAGACTGTGAGCACCTTGGCACTGGAGAAAGTAGTCATTTAGCACTGTTATAAAATAATATCAACAATGATAATTGTAATAATGATAACTAGCATTAATTGAACACATACCACACCTTAAGAGTTCTTAAGTGATTTGTATACAGTCTCTCGTTTAATGTTGTTAATTAATCTTGTTAATTTTGAAGAAACTGAGGCTTAGATAATTTAAGAACCTTGTTCAGATGGGAAGGCATAGTGCTTGATGGTGAGCCTAGGTCTACCTGGTTGTAAATCCAATGCTCTTAACTACTAGACTAGATTATTTCATAGTATGCAAACTGTCTCTCTGAATTCTCAGCCCCCAGCACAGCATCTCACAGTTAGTGAACATTCCCTAAATGTTTGTAGAATTAAATGAGCTCTTAATTTTGGGGAATGGTGATTAAATGTGACTGCTTAAAAATGAATTACTCGGCTATACTGAACATATTTTAAAGAGTTCATCCCCTACTTGACTCTCATCCTGTATTTCTTTTTATTTCTTCTTCTTCTTCTTTCTAAAATTAAAATCTGATCCTGTCTCTCCTCTTTAAAACCTTCAACATTTCTCCATTCTTACCAGATAAAATCCAGTCTCTTAGTTTGGAGTCTTAGATTTTCATAGTTTCTTTTCCTTCCTCTTTCAGCTTGAAAACAAAGCTGGTTGAAGAGAATGAAGAGCTGAAACCTGGTTTCAGCTTGTTAAATAAATCGCCTAATTTCTTTCTCAAATACACAATACCTCCTTCAGGGAGTCAGGCATTAGTACTATTTCTGTTTTACAAATGGGACAACTGAATTAACTTGCACAATACTAGTAGTGAAGTGAAATTTAAACTATGGGAATCTGGCTTTAGAGCCTGCAACGTAGGTATTAAGCAACTCTGTGTTGGTTAGACGGCAGCATATAAAAAGGAACCAATTCTTAGTTTAGGAGTCAGGAGAACTTCCCTAATGAAATATATTCTAAGAAGAATCTGGTCATGAATAGGGATTCATCTGATAGAGAAGACAGGGAACAGAATTTTAGTCAGAGAGAAGCACATGCATGAAAGCTTAGGAGGAGAAAGAGAGAGAGATGTATTCCAAGACCTTAGAATGATGACTAGCTTAATGAAGTCACCCGATATACATTTTTTGTTGTTTGTTTTTGTTTTTGTTTTTGCGATATGCGGGCCTCTCACTGTTGTGGCCTCTCCGGTTGTGGAGCACAGGCTCCGGACGCGCAGGCTCAGCGGCCATGGCTCATGGGCCCAGCCGCTCTGCGGCATGTGGGATCTTCCCAGACCGGGGCACGAACCCGTGTCCCCCGCATCGGCAGGCGGACTCTCAACCACTGCACCACCAGGGAAGGCCCGATATACTTTTTTTTTTTTTTTTTCGGTACGCGGGCCTCTCACTGCTGTGGCCTCTCCCGTTGCGGAACACAAGCTCCGGATGCGCAGGCTCAGCGGCCATGGCTCACGGGCCCAGCCGCTCCGCGGCATGTGGGATCTTCCCGGACCAGGGCACGAACCCGTGTCCCCTGCATCGGCAGGCGGACTCTCAACCACTGCGCCACCAGGGAAGCCCCCGATATACATTTTTAATTGAAGTTTTTTCTCCCTAATATTTATCTCTTGATCCAAATGTACACATGCACAGGGAAAATACATGCCCATATAGACAATACCTTATTTAACAATCTAAGTGGGCCCTCAAAAATTGTTTGCTAAATTCATATTGCTTTTAAGTGGAAACCAGCTGTGATGGTTCACAAAGGGGATGCTGTTACTCCTTTTTATTTGATGAAATAATCTGAGTCATCTTTCTCTGTATCTTTCCAACACTCTGGCCTCTGTGATCTCCCAGCCGCCACTTCACCCCTTGTCCCTTTTAGATCTGGCTCGCTTCCTGACATCCCCTAACATTTATGCTCCACTGAGACAGAAAGACACAAATTCAGTTCCAGCAGAAAGCACAAATACGGAACTAGCACAACATTTCCGTTAAACAGATTGAGTGTTGCATGGTCTGGGACTTGTGAATGCATCTGTTCAACCAGGCTATTTGTTGAATTAAAATTTACTGAAGCCAAGTCAGCAAAATTTGGTGATGTTGGGCCTTCCACAGGGATGGGGTAACTGCATCCCTAAACAGAAGCTTTCATTGGGTGATTTTCATTGAAAGGTTTATTTGTGCCTTTATAAACAACAACAAAAAAATACATACTCATCATATAGATATATTTAATATCACTAATTATATTTCAATGTTAGTCAGTCAAAACTTACCCATAGCAGCTATGGCCTAATAATAAGTACCACTTAATCAGTTGCTTACTGAACAGCATCATCCTCCTCGTTTTAAGAGAAAGGCTGTGTCCCCGAACTGCCCCTGCTTTCCCATGTAGAGGAGTCTCTCCTCCAGGAACTTCTGGCTTCTTGCAAGAATCTTTATTCTAAGACTCTCTCACAGAGGATAAGTGAGTCATTGACCATTGGGTTGCAGAGGTTGGTCCAAGTTTCTCAGTTATTTAGAGATGATTTATTACAAGCTAGTAAATATCAGGAATTCACTCTGTTCTTTCCTCTCCAATATATAGACACACATGCATCTTAAAGTTATAATGGGGATTAGCTTATACAAATATATATATGTGCATGTGTATGTGTTATATATATATTACATAGGTTATATAATGAATATAATCTGCAATGTGAACTTATGAATATAATTTTTGAACATGAATTTTGGACATTAAGATATAATAATAATAACTTGAAGGTAATTCATATTATTATCCTTTTATAAAGATCACTGCTTATGCTAAGAGACCCGAAGGAACTTACTTGCAACTGTGCAGCCAGTCAGCTAACATTCAAATCCATGTTTGTCTAAATTCAAAGCTCATGCTCGTAACCAATCAAATCACTTCTTAACGATTACTTGGCATCTTTTGGAAGCCTGACTGAGCATATGGGTATGGGAAACTGGACCTCAATTTTGACTCTGCTACTTATTGTCTATGTGATTTGTAAACCATATGATCTTGGATAAGTTCTAGTACAGAAGGAAACAAAGTGAACAGAATAACAACCATGGAGGCCCTCAATAATCAATATGCATGCAGTTCATACAAGAGCGAGGAGTTTAGTTTCATAAGGAATTTTGGAGGGGTCCTATACTGCTTGTGCGAATGTAAGTTGCTGCAGCCACTGTGGAAAACAGTATGGAGGTTCCTCGGAAAACTAAAAACAGAGTTGCCATATGACCCAGCAATCCCACTCCTGGGCATATATCCAGACAAAACTATAATTCAAAAAGATACATGCATCCCTATGTTCATAGCAGCACTATGCACAATAGCCGAAACATGGAAGCAGTCTAAACGTCCACTGACAGATGAATGGATAAAGAAGATGTGATACATACATACAATGGAATACTACTCAGCCATAAAAAAACAAAATAATGTCATTTGCAGCAACATGGATGCAACTAGAGATTATCATACTAAGTAAAGTAAGTCAGAAAGAGAAGGACAAATACCATATGATACCACTTATATGTGGAATCTAAAATATGGCACAAATGAGCCTATCTACAAAACAGAAATAGACTCGCAGACATAGAGATAAGACTTGTGGTTGCCAAGGAGAAGTGGGGGAGGGAGAGGGATGGACTGGGAGTTTGGGGTTGGTAGATGCAAACTATTACATTTAGAATGGATAAACAACAAGGTCCTACTGTATAGCCCAGGGAACTATATCCAATCTGCTGGGATAAACCATAATGGAAAAGAGTATTTTAAAAAAGACTACATATATGTGTATAACTGAATCAACTTTGCTGTACAGCAGAGATTGGTACAACATTGTAAATCAATTATACTTCACTAAAAAAAATAAGGAATTCCCTGGTGTTCCAGTGGTTAGGACTTGGCATTTTCACTGCCAGGGACTTGGGTTCCATACCTGTTTGGGGAACTAAGGTCCTGTAAGCCGCATGGCCATACAAAAATAAATAAATAAATAAAAGAATTTTGGAGGAGTAAGAATACTGGTACCCTGGAGAAAGTATCAGGATGTAAGACTAGAAACAAAGATTGGAACTTGACTATGAAGGGTTGTGAATTCCAGGCAAAGAACTTTAGACATTGTATTTGCTCGTTAGTAGTAGTAATAACAAACCAAGTAGTATTTGTTATTATTTTTCAAATACTCTGTTAAGTTTCTTAATATTATCTCCAATTTTTAAATCAACCCTAAAATATAGCTGTAATTATTCTCATATCATTGGTAGGGGAGGGGAGGGCAGAGGGGATAAGAACTTTTCTAAGAATTACTGAAGATCTGACAAAAGGGCAATCATATGATTTGAGGGTATGAAATGGCCTCGTGAAAACTGAAAACTTTGAGGTCAACCTTGAAAAACTGGAAGCATTTATACGTGAGACTATGAGAAGATGCCATTCCAGGCTAAGAGAACAACCTAAGAGGAATCACGGGAATAAAAAATTAATAAGGCACCTGAAAGTTTGGGGAGGGCAGCAACCTAATATGTAACCCTGAAATTTCTTTGTAAGGTGAACTACAAGAAGAAAACTTGCTCATACATATTCTGAGTCAATACGCATTTCTTCTTCCCATCCTGAAGTCTAGGTTCCATGGAGGAATCTGAGGAAGGTTTCCTATTACTGAATTGGATGAACATCTTACAAAACAGCTGTATCTTTAACAAAAAACAACATAACATTAATTTCTCATCAGTCTTGGGAACTCATGTAAAATGTATGGGCTGATTTTTAATTTTCTCTAGTGCAGGTGGCATGCTGCAGGAGGGGTGGTGGTATGGAGGGGAGGGAGTCTGTAGCAGAATCAGTTAAGTAACGCAGACCCATGCGTGGAATGACCTTGCTCGCATGCCAAACTTCAGGCGGAACAATAATGAGAAGGTAGCAGAACTAATCAATTTGGAACAGGGCCCATTCCCTCCACCACCAGGGCCACTTAGAATGCAGGCAGTGCCTGAGCTCTTCCTCAAGCTTGCCCTTTGAACAAAAACACAAGCTTTCTCTTACATAACCCAACAGAAAATGTAGGTTTGCCACCCAAAATAGAAGCAGAATTAGTCTCCATGCTACTGTAACTATTTTTCTCTTTGATGAACTTTTCTCTTCTTCAACATCTCCCATTTTTTCCCCAGATATTATGAAATCTTTAGGGCATCTTACTAAACATAACTCTATCCCCTTGAGGACCCCCATAACCCAAGAGAACTTCATGGGCTCTTCTCGTAGAACATTTGTACGATCTCTCTGAACAAGTACAAAGTTTCCCTGAGCCTCATGTTTCTCATCTATGAAATGGAGACAAAACAGTTAGGGTTTTTGTAAGATTAAAGGGGAAAATGTATGTAAAGCTCATTTGTGACCATGCTTTAACCCCTCGGCGCAGACATACTTGCTTTTGAAACGTAACTTTAGTACTAACTTGCTAATCCTAGGCAAGTTTCTTAACCTTGCTGAGCCTTGATTTTGCCTTTTATAAAATAAAAATAAATGTCTATCTTCTGAAGTTGCTGTGAAGATTAACGGATATAATATTCATGA
This sequence comes from Orcinus orca, assembly GCF_937001465.1. Lineage (NCBI taxonomy): Eukaryota > Metazoa > Chordata > Mammalia > Artiodactyla > Delphinidae > Orcinus > Orcinus orca. Next base: position 105,453,742 of record NC_064564.1, on the reverse strand, counting down.
TATAACTATTTAGTTAGTTGTTATTCATCTCTGTAATTTCCACAGAGCTTTACAGAGTACATATTACTTGAACAGTACTGGAATCTTAGGAATTGAAAAAGAATAATTCAATAACCATCACTGCAGGCCAAAGGTCTGGTGTCTGGCGGTTTCTTTTAATATATGCTGCTCCATCTGTGTTGTAGATGAATGCATTTTTCACCCACATGGATGTTTCTGTCAACCATTCCATGGGAAGAAGCCTAGGAGACTCTGCCTCTCTTGAACTGTTGGAACCAGGAGGCTTAAGAAGTTACTAATCCTTGGTGGTTAGATGGCATCCGTGGCTCCCATCAATGGCACGGATCAACCATGCCAAGAGAGCTACTGCGATGAGCATGACTATTCCCAAGATCTGCTAAGAATATAAATTAGATTTTAAATACAGAAGTTTCTCTGCTTCAGGACTTTCAAACTGTGACATTTCTAGATAGAGACAAAGTTTTGCATCAAAGTAAAAACATATAATGCTTCTGTCCCCCACTAACAGTTGGCGTGGTAGCCTACTCAGTGTCAAATAAGGCTACGAACAAAGGAATGTTACAATAGTAACATTTTAGAACATAACACAGAGTTTGATAGAGGAGTTTTAGCACTTGTAAATTCTCTGGAACACACACACACACACACACATAAACACACACACTTTCTTTCTAGATCTGTGTCATAATAGTCATTTCTCCATCAAGAACAAACAACAATTACATATGCTTTTTCGGCGGCATTTTTCTGAACTATTTTGTGCTCTTGTGTTAATCTAAGGGATAACAATGAGCTTTAAGTGGCTGAAAGGCCTCCTAACCACTAACACAGTAAGAAGTAGTGGAATAAATGAATCACCAAGTCCAGTTGCTTGATGAAAATGAGACCAGTACGCACTGAGCTTCTACTAGTTTTCATAGTTATTTCATGTGATTCTCATAAAAATTCCATGAGGTCAGAATCTTTTTGTGTATTTTATAAATGAAGATTCAGATGTTCCAAACTTAGATTAGTAATGATTTGACTCTTTGGGATTTGCTGACCAAGTATAAAGTTGCAATGTGTACAAGACATATTTTCTAAGGATGGTGGTTCTGCTAGTTGGAAGACCCTTTGTTTAGCTGAACAACTGTGATAGCTTTGGGCAACCACTGTTGGAAGTAGGAGCTAGTTCAGAGCTGGATTATGATGTCTCATAAAGAAAAGGATAATTTTAAACGCTTAGAGAAAAATACTCGAGAGAAGAGCTCTAAGTCAGTTAGAACAATCTTTACATGCATTAAGAGGAGGAAAAAGAAACCCTAGTGATAAAAGGGGTAAGGGATTTTATAGAAGTTATATCTTTACATGAGGGTATTGCTAAGTTGTTTGCTTAGAGATGTGGGATGTAATCTCCTCCCTGTCCATTTTTTTTCCTATGATATTTTTAATAAAATATGTGTTGCTCACCAAATCTTTAGTTCAAGTGAATTAGTCAAATGATTTGACTAAAGAGGGTAGGTTTCTGAGTCTAGCTGGGATGCAAGATGAACCACGAAACAAGATTTGTACTTAGAGGATGCAAAAGGAAACACAGAAAAAGAACTTGTACTAGTGTCACACAGCTGACCTGTGGCCTTCGTTGGGTGGGGAAGGCGGGTGGCGAGCACAGTGGTAATATCTGGCACACGGTTAAGAAAAAAATTAAAACCTCTCAAAATATGTTGAGTTTAATTGAATTTAAAAAGATGAAAGAAATCATAGAATGTAAGGAAAAGTCAAGAATTCAATCCTAGAACAGAGAGGATATTACTTAACCATCAGAGCTCTTGCTTTCTTCATCAGAGAAATGAGATCCTTGGAGGATGTGCTTTCAAGGACTCCACTCTGTGTTTGCATCCTTTATTTCTATAGCCACTTTGGTTTGTCTTCAGACGCAGACAAAGCCACTAACCTTAAGGTCCTTTCACTATGGTAAGCAAGACATCAGACTCTCCTACTCTGCAGAAGCCACTATGCTCAGTTGTTCAAGCATGAGTCAGAATTCTTGACTCGGTAGATCAATTCCATGGTGCCTGAGGCTACCAGCAGAGGCTGAACAGAAGGAGCTGATTACACTCTATGACATCGGGATCCAGAGATAAGCTATGTGCCCTCAACTTTCTGCCATATCTCGTCCCAGCTTTCAGCTGTGTTGCCACAGAATAGCAAGACCCATGAGAAGAGCTTTGGCATGAGAAATAATACCCACCACTCTGTCTGGAAATAAACTCTTACTATTTTAATTGACTCTACATTTTATCCAATCATTCCACAAATGTATTTTGAGCAACTACTACGAGCCAGACCTCATGTGAAATGTCTGAAGTACAAGAATGAAGGAGATAGAAATTATTTTTGCCCTGTTATTGCTTTAGTCTAGTGGGAAAGAAATTAAACAATTAATTAAACAATTGCAATTCACTATGCGGGAAGTAATGTGATGGGCAAGTGCAAGATGTTATGAGGCCACAGAGAAGAGTTACCTAGTCCAGACTTAGGGATCAGAGAGTCCTTGTCAGAGGGTATGAAGCTGAAGCAGAGATTTAAATAGTGGCTATGACTTAGGCAGACATAGAGAGCAGAGAAGACATCGCCAAACAGAGAAATCATCTCCTAGTGGTCTAAAGGGAAGATAGTAGATCCGGGAATTCAGGAAACTTAAAAAAGATCAGTCTGGACAGACCAGAGAGCTGGTAAGGAGTACTGAGGGGTAAAACTAGAGAAGCGGACAGTGGCCAGCCGTTAAAGTCTCTGGGCGCCACTTAGTGGTTTTAGACCCAATCCTATGGTCAAAAGGGAGTAATTGAAGGATTTAAACCATGAAAGACATAGTCAAATACACATTTTTAAAGGCTCATCCTTCCGGGACTTTGAAAAACTATTTTGTATGACAGCAAGAGTGCAAGCAATGAAATAAGAGATGATGTTATATGGGCCAGAGTGGTGGCAGAGAATGAACAAAGATGGACAGAATTGAGATATACAAAGGACGTATATTTTGTATGAGATTTAGTCATTTTACTTAGTCTCTTGACAGTATTTTCCTGTTCTATTTCTTGGATTTTGTTGTTTGACCAAACGCCAAGGACAAGATGATAATGTCTGTTAACGATTTCTCAATGCCAACTATTACTTACCTCCCTTGCCCTAATAGTCTACTTAATATGTTGATATTGTCACCCATTCCTTCATTCCTTTATTCAAACATATGTTTGTTGAGTATCTACTATATGCTAGGCACTACTCTAGACACAGGAGACATGACAGTGAAGTGATAAAGACACTGGTTTCATGGAATTTACAGCCCATGAGTTGCAGACAAAATAAATGAAAAATGTAACCCCAGATAGTTCTATCACAGAAGGTGGTGAGATAGAGTGACTAGAAGTAGCCTCTTCACACTGAGGGATCAGAAAAGGTCTCTCTGAGAGGTGATGTTTGAGCTGAGACCTGAGTTCTGAAAAAGCCATGCAAATATCTGGGTGAAGGGTGTCCTAGGAGAGGGAGCTGTAAGAGGAAATGCTTTAAAGTGAGACATCTGCCCCAACCACTCTGTTTAGTGTCACAACCTAGTTCTCCTGCTGCTTAATCTTGAACTCATTTATACTGCTCTACTTTCTTTTTCTTTTATGTAAAGGATTTATCACTTTCTAAATGCTATATACTTTACATTTTCATCTTCTTTATTGTTGTCTATCTTCTCTGACTGGAACATAAATTTCAAGAGGCCAGAGAGATTACCTGTTCTGTCCACTGGTATATCCCCAACACTTAGGAGAGTTCCTGGAACACAACTGGTGCTCAAACATTTTTTGACTAAACACATTCAAGAGTGAATAATAAGTGCTTAGAAACAGAAATAAGGGTCATGTGATTGGAGCATCAGGAATGTAGGTTAGTAGAATGTGACATGAAATAGGGATGGGAAAATCCATCATGCAGAGCTGTGTAGACCATAGCAAAGGGGCTGGTTCTTATTTTTAAAAACCCTCTACTGGAGAGTTTTGAGTGAAGGAATGAAAAAATTGGATTTTCATTTTTTAGCAGATCACTCTGAGTGCTGTGCAGAGAATGAATTTTAGGGTGTGAGGACAGAGTACAAGCAGAAAGATCTGCTGGGGAGTGAAGACTTCAGTGACTCATAAACCCATTTCCTCAGCCTTAATGGGTCGCTCAGTGTTCACTATCCTTGAAGTACAGTTCACATTAGCTTTACAGTAATGCATTATGGGGGAATCTGCCAACTTCCTTTCTCCTGGCATGGCCAAAGGTAACAACAACGGCCCGGAGCTGGTGCAGAGCTAATTTGGAGGAGCATCTTTTATGCCAAGAAAGCATCAACATACTCCAGAGATGCAGCCTTGATTAAAAATACACGGACACTCTGTGGATCTAAGCAGAAGACACATGGCCTCTGATTGCCGGGCATTTTCTGTTCATACAAGAACATCATGGTGCTGCATTATGGATGAGTAGACACATTTCACTATCTTAAACAGAGGGACTTCGTGTGCTTTTCCTTCCCCTCCCCACCCTCCATCACCTCGCAACCCTTAGTCAGAGATTGAACAGTTCAATTAAGTCCTGATTAGCTGTACTTTCGATTTTGTCACAGGAGTGCTTTCTGTAGCATTTTCTGCTGCTTTTCTCCATGGAGATGAGGGCTTGCTGTGCCCCTAAGATGAGGAAGTGTCCAGGCCAGCAGCTCTCCTTGCTGGCAAGTCCCCTTCACATCTCCTTCACTATCTAGCTTGGGCTGCGGCTTGCATGCCATCGCACCAATCTGCCACAGGTGAATTAACTAACTTTTCTATGGAGAATGCACCCCATGAACTTTCTGTCTGCTTTCACTTAAGCCTCACTGAACCATTCTGATGCCTTCCTCACCTGCAGGAGCAAGACAACGTGATGTTTATGACAACAGACTCTATCATAAAACAAACAAACAAGTTCGGGATTTGAATCCCGAACTTATCATAAACTACCTGCGAGATCCTGGGTCAAGTTCACTGATGTCTTTGATCCTCAATTCTCTTGTCTGTGACGGGGATAGTTCTCGTATTCTGCTGGGTGGTTATCACGAAGCCATGCCCTGCGTTAATATTGTATCAAGGGCTTAGCACGCTGCCAGGGACATAGTAACCCCCTAAAAAACTCTGGCTAATATTATTGCTTCAATATTTCTGTATGTGCTCTACATATATTAGATACTTAATTAATGTTTTCCTTAAATGAACCACTTAAGGGAAGTTATGATGCATTATGAGCTATAGGTGCCAGTTCAATGCCCACTCCTTCTCTGTGATGACTTTGTGAACCGTACCAGGCTAAAATATTGTTCCTCTGTCCTTCTCTGACTTGTATGCCTGCATTCCTTGTGCTTTGATTCAGCATGGCATAGGAATTAGTACCACCAGTGGAGAAGCCAAACTGCCTGGGTTTACATTTGCAACAAGGCACACACTAGCTGTAAGACCTTGCAGAAGTTACATAAGTTGCTTGAACCCCAGTTTCTTCATTTAGAAAATTACGATAATAATGCCACTTAGTATATAGGGTTGCTACGTGTATTAAATGAATAATACATATAAAACCCTTAGCACAGGAACTAGGTTAATGTAAGTGATCAATAAGTATTCTCGTCCTCATTCTCATCCTTATTATTATCATTATTACCACTTTTATTTTGCTCTCTGATAGCTCTTGTATAGACTCGAAGACAAGTGTCATATTTTATACATTTATATCCCCTCTTAAAGATCCTTCCATTTCCAATATGTGTAACAGTCTTGGGGTAACACTAGGCATGTTCTTTTATCCATGACTGATTGAGGCAGGCTTAGGGTGATTAGCCATGCCGGTGTCCCTGGGACAGTCCTAGAATTAGCACCAAAAGTCCTGTATCCTGGAAAATTCCTAAATCCCAAACAAACTAGGATTGTTAGTCACTCTGGCAGATTGGAAAGGATTAGCACTTGACCTATTAAAGGATGGGGCTTGGGAGGACAGTGGCAATTAGACTCAAGTATGTAAGAGATGATAAGCATTTGTCTATTGGGAAAGCAGGATGTGTAAGGGTTACGGTAACAACAAACAATGTAGTAAGTAAAACATTGATACTAGGAACATAAAGCAGATAATTAGGAAAAGGCAGAGGAAGAAGGGTACCAATGCTTATTGAACAATGCATCCTTACATATGTGAAATTATGTCCTTATTTTATAAACCCATCAAGCCAAACCAATCAATAAGAAGATATTAATTGAGCAAATGTTATGTGCCGGGCTTCTCCTCTGCACTTCACATGATCTCATTTCCTTTCCCTAACAATCCAATGACATACTTGCTAGAATACCTATTTTGTAGATCAGAATCTCTGGAGGTGAGACCCAAGCATCAGTCTCTTTTAAATCTGCTCAAGGGATTCCAATATGTACCCTCCTAGAATTCTAATTTAACTGATCTGGGGTGCAGCATGGGCTTTGGGTTTTTAAGATATTCCCAGGTATAGTAGTTTGAATAGTGTTCCCCCAAATACATGTCCTCCTGGAATCCCAGAATGTGACCTTATTTGGAAATAAAGTCTGTGCAAATGGAAAGCTAAGATGCAGATATTTTGCTTCGCAGATGTTAAGATGAGGTCACATTGGATTAAGAGGGGGGCTCTGGGGGCTTCCCTGGTGGCGCAGTGGTTGAGAGTCCGCCTGCCGATGCAGGGGACACGGGTTCGTGCCCCGGTCCGGGAAGATCCCACATGCCGCGGAGCGGCTGGGCCCGTTGAGCCATGGCCGCTGGGCCTGCGCGTCCGGAGCCTGTGCTCCGCAACGCGAGGGGCCACAGCAGTGAGAGGTCCGCGTACCGAAAAAAAAAAAAAAAAAAAAAAAAAGAGGGGGGCTCTAAATCCAATGACTGGTGTCTGTTTGTAAGAAGAGAGGACACACAGTGATACACGCGCAGGGAGGATGGCCGTGAAACAATGGAAGCAGAGATTGGGGTCACGCATCTACAAGACAAAAAAAGTCAAGAATTGCCAAGCATCACCAGAAGTTAGAAAGAGGCAAGAAAGATTCTACCCTAGAGTCTTCAGAGGGACCATGGCCTTTCCGACACTTCAGATTTAAACTTCTAGACTTAAGAAGTATAAGAGCATCAATTTTCATTGTTTTAAGACACCAGTTTGTGGAAGTTGGTTATGGCAGCCACGGGAAACTCATATAATATGTAACTCTATTATGCAGCCGAATTTGAGAACTACTGCTCTAGTTAGCTTTACCCCAAAGCATATTAGGTCAGCTTGACTTCAACTTCATACAGGTCATTAATCCCCTCTACGATGTCTCTCACAGCTGTCCTCAAGGGGGTAGAATTTTTACACAATTGTGAAAGGGAACATACAGGTATCCAGGTTGGACCCTCCCGCACTAGCTACTTTTGAAATCTCTCTTATGACCCTCCTAGGGCAACAGGGACACTCACCCTTCAGGAATCATGTACTGAATTCCCATCTATCGCTATAGATTTGCTCCCCTTCCTTTTAAAATATTCCCTCTATGAGAATTCCAAAGAGAAGATTTTCAAAGAGAAAAGCACAATCATTACAGTTGAGAAACTGCTCTTGAAACTTATTAGCTCGTGACTCATACTCCTGAAAGGAGCTAATACCTTAATTTCATATTTCTCTGCTCAAATGCAGACCAAGGCGTAAACTGAAATGAAACTTTACACTAATGGCTTCTTAATTATACCCATCTAAAAGCAATTACCTGAGTTTTAGCAGATACAAAGTTAGGGTTGATGGGACCAGGAGATGAGAAATAAGATGAAAGGTCATCTGTGAAAAAAAAGATCAACGGAGAGAAGATAAAACACAGTGAGGAGAGAGGAGAAAAAAATCCAGAGATAAGTGAAGGTTGATAAATTCCTAATAATAGTACTGCTTGGTTTCTAAAACAGGTTTGCCCCTTTCTCCCCTAACTGTTAGAAATGAGGCTAAAGAAGAAACACTTTATTTCAAGGTAGAAACTGACTAGATATGAGACTTGGATACCTGAACCACAATCACTTTATGCCATGTTTTGAGCCAAAATTTGCTAAACTGTAAGAACCAGGATTCTAAGGCAAAAGTGATTGAATGAACATTCTTTGTATGTTCTCCATTAAAAAGGAGCATATATATAGCATGAGCTCAGTTTTCAAAATCACACAGAGCAGTGTGTGTGCACGTGTGTGCACGTGTGTGCACAGGCACAGAAGGTTATTCACCAGACTGTTCAGATGTCATCCTCTGAGTGGGAGATCCTGATGGCACTCTAATTTATGCCATATGCTTTTCTATTCTGTTCAGATTATTTGCAATTATATTCGTTATAGATAAAAGAGAAACACTAAAAATAAGAATTAGATACAAATAGGCCAGTCTAGTGGAAAAAAGACACATTAAATTGATTGTGTTTATCTCCATTAAAAACTGAACTGACATAGATTCTAGGAGCAGGTTTGACAGGCTTCTCCACGTACATCAGGGTCTCACACTGAGACCGAGAGGCTGGAATCCATCCGCTGAGGGATGTTTTCTTTAGGTCTTCATTTTAAATTTTGAATACTTTGGGATGTACCCTTCAAGTTAATTTGCCACATTCTTCTTCCTTTCTCTGTCTCTCTGTCTCTCTCTCACACACATATACACACACATCGAGTCTATTTACACTTATTCCTTTTAATTTGCCTGACACTTGGAACATGGGTTTGCAACCCTCTGCACAGAAGGAGTCTCACTGTCTATTCTCCTCTTGGAGAGTTAAGTTAATATATACAAAAATGAAGCAGTCTTCGAGGAGAGTGAGTGACAGGACTCCCAAGTCCTCAAAGATTTTCCTACTTTTTGTCTCATACTTCAATCATTTGAGTCACTTCTTGGTTTAGAACTCCCTTTTTTTTTTTTCAAATGCTGATATATAATCTCTGTGGCCAGAAAGCAGTTATAGATTAAGCATCTTGAACTCAATATCAACTTCCAGTTATTGATGTCCATTCAAACACCTGCATTTTTGCAATGATCCTAGATTCAGAGTCAGTAGGGAGTGTTGGTTTCCCCTCAGATAAGAGCCCATGTTCTATCACAGCATTTAGATTCATTTTCATTTTTGCGACCAAATTCAAGAGGTAAGAAAAGTTTTCTATCAACAACAAAATTAAAAACAAAGCTAACATAGGTTAGTTGTTTGCAATATCCCCTACTCTGTTGGTTGCTTTATCAGTGATAATTCATCTTAATTTTCACAAAATCTTCTGCAGCAAGTATTACTCTTATTTATAGGTGAGGATATTGACACTAATTGAGATAAATAAATTTCTGAAGATTGCACAGCTTTCAATGCTAGCAACAAATCAACAACCTATGTTAGTCTGATAACAAAGCGTGACCCATTTTCCAAGATAGATTCCTGAAACAGATCCCCCGACCATGGTGTGCTGGTGCTGGCTTGTGAGAGGTGACTGTGCACATTCCTCAGCTCAGTGACGTCATGCTGGTAACTTGAAATCAGCCATGGTGGGAATATTTACACCCTGGAAATGGGCACCTGCTAAAAATTAGGGCTTTTGGGGGGGCTGGTGAGCCACACTTACTAGTTACCACTGCTCCTAAACTAGACTGAAATTCATTTATTCAGTTTTTGTTGAGTCCCTGCCATTTGACAAGCTTGTGGTTAGCGCCAGAGAGAAAAATTGTACTAAAATGATCCCCAACTTCAGACATGCACAGATTAGCAAAATTGACGTGGAAGAAAACCAAAGATCACAATATCCAACAAACATCAAAGCCAGAAGTAGACAGTCATTTCCCTGTGCAATAAAGAATATAGGGACTAGGGATTTTATAAGTAAAGTATAGTTAGTAAAATTTTAATAGGAATTATTCAGTTAGAGCCTACTTATTTAACTCTTTAACTTTCATATTATAGAAAATACAACTAAAATGGACATAAGCGATAAAGGTCTTTTTTGTTGTTGCGTTTTGGTCTGTTTTTCTGCTTGTTGGTCACTAAGAACTAGTCACTAGATTTTTCCCTCTGTCCAAAATAACGTTTTCCTCCTTAAATAGTCAGGTGTAATCTTTTAGTTCCATCTTACCTTTTAACTCTCAGAGTAAATGGCTTCTCCTCAGAAATGCATTTCACAATCACCCATACTAAGATACCCCTATAGTGTCTCTTAATCTCATTACTATTGTGTTATGAGTTGAATTGCATCCTATCCTCCACAAAAATGATAATCTGTTGAAGTCTAAACCCCCCACTGCCTCAGAATGTGTTCTTATTTGGAAATGGGGGTTTTGCAGATACAATTATCAATAGTTAAGATAAGGTCATGAGAGTGGGCCCTAACCCAATATGACTCGGTTATGTCCTTATGAAACGGTATGAAACGGGTAAACTTTGACACAGAGACAGATATATACATGGAGAGAAGACAATGTGAAGATACAGGGGAAAACACCATGTAAAGATGAATGCTGAAATTGTGGTAATGTATTTATAGCCAAGGAATGCCAAAGATTACCAGGAAGTCACCAGGAACTAGGAGAGAGGCGTGGAACAGATTTGTCCTCACTGCCCTAAGAAGGAACCAGTCCTGCTGACACCGTGATCTAGGACTTCCACTGTACAGAATCGTGAGGCAATAAATGTCTGTGGTTTAAGACCCCCAGCTGTTGGCAGCCCTAGGAAATTAATAGGCTCTATTTCAACTTTATCATTCTACCTATCTTCTTGTTTACTTATTTGTTAGTTCTGATCCTTTTCTTCTCACACTGGAATGTAGGGACCTCTTGCTTCATGCTATCGCTGGTTTCAGACCATTGACTGCCACATACTAAATACTCAGCAAATGATTTTGGAAACAATAAAAGAGAGTTTATTGACTCACATAGCTTAAGAAAATGCTACAAATATAATTTTAGACAAGGTTTGTTCAAACAACTTGGTGAAGTCACCAAGATCTATAGTCTCCTCTCTCTCCCTCTGTCTCTCTCCCTCCCTCCCTCCCTCTCTCCCTCCCTCCCTTCTTCTCTCTCTCTCTGTCTCTGTCTCTCTCTGTCTCTGTCTCTCTGTCTCTCTCTCTCTCTCACAGTGTTCTGTCAGCTTCAGCCTAGGTCCAAGTTCTCTAGAACGAATCAGATGTCTCCTATTCATCTCAGACTCCATCACTCAGGATTTTCAGCTGTAAGCAAAATAAATCTCCTAAAATTAGAAAAAAATTCAAATGATTCTGGATGGCAGCAGATGTGATAGGTATTTTCTCCTTGGGGCTTCATGGGTCCACATTTAAATACAGCAGGAGAAAAAACATGAACTCCTCTGCTGACACAGAGGAGGACCTGGAACCAATTCTCACTTGCCCTCACTGCCCTGAATTGGGTGAGTCATGGGCATCTCCCTGACCCAATGACCACATTACTGTGGCCAGGAGCTTGGGATGGGCAAGGTTATACTAATAAACTAAAGTCATGGATACTGGGGGTAGGGTCACCGTCACCCAAAACTCAAGGATTTTACACGGAAGGAATAGGGAGTTGGAGACTAAGACACAGCCAAAAACGTTCAGCACATTGTCCAAATATAGAAAGATATTTTAAACTTTGAGCCACTAGCCTTCGCCAACATTACCTAGGCCAAACAAAGAGTACTACGTCTGAACTAATGTCTTTGCTCTGTCGTTCTTCCAAGAATCTTTTGGATACATTGCTTCGTTTGCTCCACATAACTCAAATTCAAATTAAACTGACATTTGCATTACTCACATTCTTTTTTTTTTTCAAAATGATGACTCATTGAATGGATCTGAAAGGCTTCAAGCTATTTTCCATACCTCAAAAGCACCCAACTGACACTTTAAAGATAGGAAGCCCTATTTAAGAATAGATTCCTGAATATGGGTCTTAGTATATAAACCAATCATTAAACATGGCACTATCTATAATTCAGACAGAGAGAACGCAAAACATTGCTCCCAATGTATTTTTTGTTATTGTTGCGGAGGGAGGATTATTCCTGTCACCAATTTGTTTCATGTTTTTTTAGTTTTCTTGATTGATGCTCTGGGTAAAAGCTTCAAATGAACAAATTTCTGCTAAAAGCTGTGATTCTCTCAAACCACTAGCATTTAAAGGCTAGAATGCACTGGTTTCTAGGGTATAGAATAAAAGGATTTAAGAACACAATCAGTAGCTTGTTCCAGCAATTAGAGCTGAGTTTAATTACAGACTAACCTCTTGGTAGACCATTTGACAGTCAGTGCAAAGTGAGAGAGAGAGATCAGAAAACTGCTAGAAGCAGCAGCAAAAGAACTTTTCCGCGTATTTATTTTTGCTCACGTGATCTTTGGGCCTGGTGTTGCTTTCATGAGAGTAAAGGTAATGGATTTCATTCTATAAAATGGTTTATCTCTTAACTTAGCAGCAGGGTTTTATTTTTGCCCACTGTCTCTCCCACCTATCTGAGAACCAAGTTGGGATCCTGGATTTATTACTCATCTCACAGTAATGGTACCCAGTGTGTTTCTTTTCCATCCCCAGAGATACTTTTGTCTTCCTAGTGGGGAGGAGGGCACCAAGCATGCTCAGAACCGAAAATGTTAAAGCATAATGGAGCTTAAAGATCATCTGATCCAACTCAGACATATTACAGACATGCACACCTGAGTTCTGGAGAGGCTGTGACTCCCCCAAGGGCACAGAGTGGGAATGGTCTGAGACCCCAGCCGGGTTTGTACAGGTTAAGTGGAACACAGTCCACTCTTTGGAATAAAGGAAAGGTTTATGCTTCCTGTGGATGCATTGGAGTAATTTATTTTCTTCCTGTTAGCATTTCCAAAAATGGAGCCCTCAGAAAGATAAATAGGAGGCCATCCTTTCAATGCTGCATTTTTCCGCTTAAGTACCAGGACTCAGATCCATTTACTGGGTGTGCTACACTGATGCAGCTTCATGCAGAGCCCTGCTGGCCCTGTGCTCAGAGCCAATTACATTAGAGGCAGAGCCAAGCCGACTGGGAGAAAGCGTGTGGTTAAGAATTAGGGGAACTGGCATCATGCCCTATTCTGCTATTTACTAGCCCTAAGTAAGCCTGCTCACCTGAATCATTTATTTTTCTTGATTTCTGAATGGGAAACATTACTTACCCACTATTGCATTTATTCAGCAAACATTATCGAGTACCTACTATGGGCCAGAGATTATATTAGGTTCTAGTAATATGGCAGAAACTAAAGCCCCTGATCTCATGGAGCTTCTACTGTAATCTGGGAAGGCCTCTGGGCAGGTGGATATTTAAATAGAGAGATGAAGAAAGTAAAGGAATGTGTCATGTGACAACCCAGAAGAGAAGCATTCAAAGCTGAGGGATGAGTCAGTCCATGTCTGACGCTGCACAAGAAAGCCACAATTTTTATGTGGATTAAATATGTAGTGTCTGAAATAACAAGGAAAAAGCTGTAAACATCTGTGCTAATAATATACTGTGTTACTTTTATTAAGGGGAACCACAGTCCGTTAAAAGGATAGTTGCGTGGTTCATGGTTTTCTGAATTTTTCCCGATTTTCTGAAATCAATGCATAATACTTTTATAATTTATTTCTTTAAAATGTTATTAAAATATAAAATTTGGATCCAGCAAACACTGGGTGAGATGGTAGATTCTTAAGTCTAATAGGCTGGGTAGGAATGTTGGCTCCATCATTTGCTAGTTTTGCAATTTTAAACCAGTTTTTATTTAAATCCTGCTAATCTCAGTTTCCTCCTCTGTGAAAGAGAGGCTGGAAAATATGTCCCTGGAGGGGTTTTGTAAGGATGTAATGATATACTGAAAATCAAGGATATAGCATAGTGGTGGGTCCTGGGATGGGCTCCATAATGGTTAGTTCTTTCAATATTATAATCAGGGTGGTTGGTGTGTTCATTTGTTCCCATTTCTCTTGTAACAATGCTCTCCATTTCAGTGGAAAAAGTGCCCCTAAGGCAAGAAACCTGCTAGAATAACCACCACCCACAACCCACTTTCTTAAAAAAATTGCAAAAACAGGTTCAATTCAGCACACAGGTTTGAAGTGAACTACTGCCCAGACCCTGTTTCTGTTGTCAAAAGAGGGAGAGAATGGAGTGTCCTCCGCCACACTCCCCGCTCCTGGTACAAATGGCTTGTTCCACTAACCCCTTATTGTGTACAGCACTATATGATTTAACCCAGTGGCGAAGGTTAATTACATTAGTCTGTTGAGTTGCAGGGGTGAGGTCAGAACTAGGTCGCAGACATTGTGACTTCCAATTCAGCACTTTTCGCCCTCACCTCTAATGTCAAAATTCATCATGAAATGATGGGTATCTCACTTAACACTGGTCCTACATCATTAGAATATACCATAGTCTCCTTAAAAACAAAACATACAAGCTCAATCAACTCATAAAGAGTACATCACATACCTTATTCCCAGATGATGCTTTCTGCTAAAAATAAGGCATGCCTAGAGCCCTGAGAGTTTCCTGTTATTCACAGCGAACTTACCCTTTTTAGAAGCAGAGCTTTTAGATATTAGGTCACAAATTCCTTTGAGAATCCAATTAAAGTCACGAATGCTGGACAGTTCCCTGAAATGTCCTTTCAGGCAAACAAAAATTCACATGATTGCCTGAGACCAGAGTCACTTTCAAAACAAACTTGGCCGCTAGTGTAATAATTTCATGCTTGTAGTTTCTTGGTTTCCCATTGTCTTGGCTATTTTACTGTTTATAGGGCGGCTTGGCCTAATCTTCCAAGGGCTTGGGTTACTTTTAGCCTTGGAGATTCCTGAAGCAAACAAGTATCCTCCCCTGCTTCCCACCTTCACTGTCTACTCAGCAATATTTGCCAAGGCTCCAGAGTTCACAGGGTTTGCCCCAAGCTAGACAGCCTGGAAAAATCAGGCTGAGCCTAGAGGGTTGAGCCTAGAGACTTTAGCTTGCACCAGCAGGAAGCAGGTCTGCATAGTCTCTTCCCTTTCATTATGAGGTTGTGGGGAGTGACACACACCACTTCCATCAAATATCTGCTTGTTTGTTCTAATCTACTGCGCAGTATGTAATAATTCTATTTAATTTAACAAATTCATATATCATCTGGTAGACATCAAAATAAAAAACTTTAGCCCCTGTACTTGGTGAGTTGACAGGTAAATCAAATTATTCATATCACTAGTAATATTATTCTTTGCATTTAATTAATATATTGATAATTCATAATCAATGATAGCAAACATTGACCGAGGAACCAGGACATTGTTTAATCGAGTCCTCAAGGCAATTCCACGCGTTGGGCTCTGTCATTCTTAGATCACAGACGAGGAAAATGAGGCAGAAACAGGGTAAATAACTTGCTCAAAGTCACACATCTTCTAAATGGCAGAATTTCCAGCTGTTTGACTCTAGTCTTTTGCTTCAAACTACTAAGCTCCGTCACCATTCATACACGTTGGGATACTTTTCTAGGCAAGATTAAGTTTTTATTTTACCACAGTAATCTTGGGCTATAGGTTTTCTCATGTGTCTCTTTTTAACAAATGAAGAAAGTATGCCTTGAGCAGTTAAATGACTTAAACACAAATTTATCCATTAATAAGCGGTAAACTCAGGATCCAAATACCAAAATCTTGGTTTTAATTTGAGCACACACACACAGAGACACACACACACACCCCAACTGGGGAAAATGTGCAGAGAAAAGTATAAATTAGGAAATTAGAATCCAAGATGAGTAAGTGAATGAATACACTTTCCAGGTAGACAAGGGATTACAGGAAATACCTGGGACTCTAGAGATCTCAGGTCCAGTCCAGCTGCTGCCACTCTTACCATCACTACTTTCTTAAGCAGAGTGCTTTGGATGTAATTGTACCTTACCTTAGCATCTGACAGTCATGAGCACTGGTGTGATTCAGCAAAGATCTCAGGATTCACCAGTCTGTGAAAAAGTATTTATTCCTACAATGACTAGCTTCAGACTGATCTGTTTTCTAAGTTCTTTTGTCAATTTCCACTTTGTTTGCCTTCGTTTCTATACTTGACAAACTCTCCATAGATCCTCCTCAGGGCCAGGAGTGGGAGGGGGAGGAGATATCCCCCAGAGGAGGGGAGAGAGAGAGAGAGAGAGAGAGAGTGTGTGTGTGTGTGTGTGTGTGTGTGTGTGCGCGCGCGCACGCGTGTGTGATGGAGAGAGCGAGAGACTGTGTGTATAGTTTGAAAAAGAGTACACAAAACTGCCATTTTTTATGGTTTAGTTATAGTGTCTCTGTTAGATTTTAGTTCTTTTCATGCTTTTCTGTAAGTGGAATTATTTGCTTTGAAACTTGAAATGATACGAATGAAGATGATAAGATTTTCATTTTTACCCAAAGGGGAGCAGGGATTACAGGACAACTGAGAGACGTCATCCAGGCAGCATCTCCAGCTTTGCCCCAAATCTGCAGCCTGACCTGATTGTATGCTTCTCCCCTTCCACTTAGCCCTCAGGGAATTCTGTCTCCCAGGATGGGCCACTAGAACCTTATCAAACAAACTGTTTATGATATCAACAATTTCTTCGGGTCTGTTTGAGCTTATGGCTCTTGACTGTTTCAGGAGCCAGTGTTTGGACTGAATGAGGTTGACAGAGCAGAGGCAATAACAATCCCTTTAATATATGCCCTTGCTGGGTTTATATTGTCTAAGCAACCACACCATCACCTATCTTACCTGAAACTCCTTAAAAAACCTGGAATTTTACAACCATCAGACTTATTCTTCATGTGACCTGTTATCCCTTTGGACAGATATTTTTATTCAAGGGATGGCTTAAGGGTCAGTTCTTTTGTTGGTTGAGTAGTTAGCCTGACTTCCACTTTGTTTTTCATCATCTATGTAAATGCTTTGTGTGGGCTGATATGACTTCAGATGTGCTATTTACATAACTGGCTTGGAGGAGATGCAGATATTTTCTTCCACCTGTGTAAAGTGTAAATGCACACATATGTCCTATGATCTCCTCCCAACGTTCTCATTCATTTTTAAGTGGGGAGTGGGCTAGGAATGGGGAATATTAGAGAATAGATTCTATGTATATTTTCTGGTAGAGCTTAGATTTTCCCTGCTTCTAGCAGTGTTCTGTGATCATTGTACATTTGCTGCCATGTGGAAATAAACATCATTTCTTCTAGGTCAATAGTGCCTCTTAAGATTCGTCTGTAAAGAGGCACTGTATCATTGGTAATGACGTGCATGCCAATTCCTTTACTAGATTTAAAGTTTTTTGAAGGCAGAGGGCTGGTTGTTAACTTTTACTCCTTTGGTAGTTGGTTCTTCTCCTCCTTTGATGGTTCTCTGGTGATGATAATTATAGCCACCTTATTCACACCTTGCATTGTCCTATTAATTTAACTTTTATCCTTCCCTTGCTTTGCTCAAAGTGCAGCGGTCAGATTTGCTTTCTTGATCAGGGAGGGAGGGGTAAAAAAGAGTGAAAGAAATTAATATTACCAATCAGCTAGGCCTAGTGAACGATGTAAAATGCTTGCAGTCAAGCTATTTCTTGGCGCAAGTGGAATGGGATGATGAAAACAAGCTTTGGAACCTCACTGCCTGGGTTTGAATGGTAATCCAAGCGTTATTAGCTGTGCAGCCTTGTCACATTATTTAAACTGTCAGTACCTCACTCTTCCCATCTGTAAAATGAGGACAAAAATAATGCCTACTTCATTAGTAGCTAAAAGTAGTAAAGGAAGTAAATTACATAAACTGCTTGAAATTGGTGCTGGGCATATAAAAAACACTAAATAAATATTAGCTAGTGTTCTTTTGTCCTGATGCAACTTTGTGAGTTAAATGTTTACATATGAATACCATTTACAAATAATAGAACTCAAACTCAGACACATTAAGGAATGTAGTTAACAAATGGTCGAACCAGTGTTTGCACTCAGTTCTAGAGGTTGACAATAAGTATGATGAAGAAAGAACTGAGAATAACCACACGATTTGAGTGCTCAGTATGTGCCCAGTCATGTGCTAAAAGTTCTGCAGACACCATCTCCGTTAACCGGAAATGACAAAATGAGGTAGTTTCTATCACTGTCCAAATTTTACAAATGATGACCTCTTGCCTCAGAGAGACACACCCTGTTAAGTTAGTGGTGGAGCCAGGAACTAAAGCAGGTGTGTCTGATCCCAAAGCCCACAGACTTTGCTTCAAGTATACCAAGGTGCTGGCAATCCATTTCCTGCTCTTAAAGGCAAGGGGTTCACATAGCCCTGGGGCGTGGTGGACGAGCTGGTAAAAGAATAAATGTAAACAGCATTTTGAAAGAGAGCCATTTATAAGCGAGATTATAGAATCCGTTTGAAGATTCCCCCAGAGGACACGTTAAAAAATGGCTCGCACGCAACTTAACGAGAGGTTAGATGAAATGCGCCGGGTTCTGTGGAGGCGGGATGCACACCGAAAATGAAATCCACTTTGGAAATGTTAATAAATGCATACACATGTTCCTGTTTGTAACGTGCAGCTTGTTTTTCTCATTTTCTCCATGTTAGAACAGTGAGGGCATCTCTGTTGGATCTCCCGGGACCGGCTTTTTGCCTCTGGTTGTTTTGCTTTCTCTCTCTCTCCCTCCCCACCCCACCCTCATGCCCTCTGAATGTGATTTCATAGCCTGATATGTCCAGGACCCAGTGGTGTGACTATGCACAGGGAATGAAGAGGGAGAGAAGATTCTCTCGGGGCTTCCAGACCATGCATCACACGGTAGCCATAGTGATGTTAAAACCAGTAGCATCACATCACTCCCTCACTTAAAGATTTCTGAGGGTTTCTTTTGGTGCTTCATGCAATGAAGTCCAGACACTTGTGCAAGATGTTTAAGGCTCTAGTGTGCTGGCCACTCTCCAGCCCCACCTGGCCATCGTGACTTTTCATACGCTCTACCTTTTCCCTGACGTGCCCTTTCCCACTGGAGACCTCCTTCTTCATTCTTCATAGCTAATTCAAATGCAATCCTTTTTGGTGAAGTATTTCCCTGCAGTTTCCTAGGGAAAGTCAGTGGCCCTGGGCTCTTAGTTTCTCTAGGACTTTATATCACCCTTTCTGTACCATTAATACCAATAATAACAAAGAGTCACCATTTATTGAATGCTTAACATGTAAGGAACTAGGTTGAACGTCTTACATGAGCTTTCTAACTTAATTCACCTAATATTAAATTCATTTTATTCCCATCTAAAGATGAGAACGCTGGGACTCTGAGACATTTAGAAAACTTTTTAGTACGTGCCGAAAGGTGGCAGAGAACAGAATGAATGCTCTGATCCTCCTGACTTCGGCACAGGTACAATTAACAATTATCCTTGACCATCATTCTACGTCCTTGTATAATGGATACTCACATATGTAGACTCACTTTACCACTAGGCTTGTGTATATTTGATGGCAGATATATTTTCCTAGTCTTCTGAAGAAGGTAGGGTAGTGTGGTGGGGAGAGCACTTATTTTAGACTTACACAGACCTGACTGAAATTCTAGCTCATTTATTACTGAATGTCTCTGAAAATCAATCTCTACCTCTATGCAATGTGGATAGCAATGCCTATTTTATAGGGCTGTGAAGAAAAGAGGTTACATATCTATAATACTGAAAATATGATAGCCACTTAGTAAGGGCTGACTCCTTTTTCTTTTCTTTCTGTGTGTCTGCCCAAGATCCTGGCCCAGTGTGGGAACCCAGTTAAGGACTTACTTTGTTTTGTATTTTAAAAAGGAAATAAAATAAAAGGTGATTTTAATCTCAAGGCCAAGTCAAGGGGAAAATATGGTCACTCCTTATACCAGCGATTTATGAGCTGAGTTCTCTAAAAATTGTGGGAGGTTGAAAACTGTGTCATTCAAATAAGGGGGTATAGAGGGATAGAAAATGGGAATAATGTGGGTAAGGAATATGGGAAGAACTCGGCACAGATGGGAAGGAATGCAGACAGAGCACTCCTCAGGGAAAAAAGGAAGAAGTTAAACGTGCCTGGCGTTCAGTGCCAAGAGTTTGGTCCAAAAGACTCTGGAATTAAGATCTAGGTCCTGGCATGTCATCATTATGCAGACGGTGAAGATGAAGAAGGGGAGTATGCACTAGATTTCTAGAACCACAATGAGAAAGAGTGAAAAGTAGAATCTTTAGGTCCTGGATGTCAATTCTTATTCTGCCACTAGCCAGCTTTAGGATTTGAAACAATTTTTCTCCCAGAAAAAGGGAGAAATAATATCTATCTTTCTAGAGTCAAATGCAAAACAATACAAAACAAAACAAACAAAAAACCTGTCAACATTTTTTTTAGTATACTACAAATACAATGGGTGTTTACTCAACATGTATTTATTTTGTTTGGTTTGGTTTTTTCTATATACCTCACTTCCTTTTTGTATCAGTCACATGCATGGCTAGAAAGAAAGAAGAACACAAATGCGTTTGTTGTTCTGTTTGAATTTTATCCAGTTGTCAAAATGTTTTCTACCATTGTGCTTCCATGTGAAGCTTTCAGGAGCTGTGGACAACTTCAAGTTGCCACTCTCTTACTAGATGGCAGAATGGACCAGTTCACCTTGTCTCCCATGACCATTTCCCTTGGTCACTATAAAAAATCCAAGCCCCCTGGGTCAACAGCCAAGCACAGTATCACTCACAGCATATAACCAGAGAACAAGGATAAAGAGACAGATCCATTAGCATTGTGCATCTAGTAGCAAATTTCTGATCATTCTTTTATTCATTCATGGTACCCACTCAGTGAAAGGCTGCTGGAGCTTGTGGAAGAACAAAATCCAAATAAAATGTTTCTCGTTCATACATCAGTACTTGGCGCAATTAATTATACCCAGCTTGGAATCTTTCTCTTACCTTCAGAAATACCCTTCTCCTTCTGGCTCTATGTGCCTCATTTTTCTCATTTGTAAAATGTGGGGAAATAGTATGTACCTCATAGGTATGATGTGAAGATTACAAGAAATAAATCTCAAGAAGTTGGCACTGTTGCTGGCACATAGCAATATTTAAAAAACAAAGGTTGAAATACCAGTGGTGATGACGATAGCAACAGAGATAAAAGTAATTGTTCTAGTGGTGAAATAGATGACCATTATTATTCTCCCCCATGTCTACTGCTATTTTCCTGAGTCCTCTTTTCTGGAAGTAGTAAGGAGGCAAGTAGCCTACTGCTGAATAACATCACAGAAGAGACTGGCAAGAGAGATACCAACAGGGAAGCCGTCCCTCGAGAAAACAGAAGCCATCAGAAAGGAGCTTCTTCATTTCTCAATAACAAATCCGCAGCACACCTCCTTTGGTACCCACCTTCTATCGAAAATCAGACCCTCTATGGGAGCTCTAGATGTTATCCCTTCTCATCTGTTCGAGGGCTTTTCCTCTATACATATTCCCTTTTGCCTCTCTTCTGTAACATCACTCTTCCTCTCTACTGAATCATTTCCATCAGTGTACATTATACAGCAACACCTATTAGGTAAAAGAAACCCTCTCTTGACCTCACGTTCTCCTCCAGCTACAGTTTCATTTCTCTCTTCCATTCCCCAACATTATTTACTTGCTACCTCAACTCTCTCATCTTTCATTCATTCTTCAGTCCATTCCATTTAGGTTTCTATCACCATGATGCTAGAATATATATGGTCAAAGTCACCAATAACCTCCAAGTTCAGAACCAATGGATATATTTTGTCCTCGTCCTCCACAGCCCCTTTTAACACAGTCAGCAACTCTCTCTTTTATACATATTCTCCTCCCTCCATTTCCACAGGCAGCTCAAGCTTAAGGTGAAAAAAACTGAATTGAACAAGTTTGGGAGGAAATCTTAATACTTTTTTTTTTTTCTCAACGATCCTCTCTTTTGGTAAATGAGTCCAATATAGACCTGGATTCTCAAGCCAGAAACAGAATCTCTTTTATTCTAATTGTCTTCTCTCGCTCTCCATTTATTTTTCTATTTCTTGCTTATCACTCATACCCAACCCACTATTAATCCATCAGTGAAAGTAGAATCTCTTCCAAATGAATACTGAATCTATTAATTTTTTTAACCTTCACTGCCACTATCCTCGTGAACCCTCACTGGAATACTGCAACACTTTTTAACTGCTCTCCCACTTCTTAACCATACTCTTTCCACCCATTGTCTACTTCAACTCCATCTAGGCATGACTGGGTCTTCCCTTTGCTTGATATCATTTAAAAGCCACCCATTACCCAGAACACAAGTTCAAGCTCCTTAAAATGGCATATATGGGTATTCATAACCTCTCACCTTGACTATCTCTCCACTTTCCTCACCTGACACCTTCCATTCCCTACTTTATGTTCAGACAACATGGTTTGCTTAGTGTTCTTGAGATACTCTCCAACTTCTTCCTCATTAAATCAAACTTAGCTCCTCTCCCAAGAAATCCTATGAGATCCTCTTCAAAAGGAGAGTTCATCATTACTTTGTCTCTGATACCATTGTATCTTGTGTACATTTCTTTTATTAATCATTTCTTTCTATACTTGTATCCTTTAACATAGTGGTTCTCCAACTTGGCTACACGTTGGAATCACTTGGAAAGTTTAAAAACAAACAAACAAATAAAAACAAATTCCTGGGTCCCTTATTCAGAAATTCTGATTTATGCCCAGGAGTATGGCCTGGGCACCAGAAATTTTTTTTAAACCTCCCAATGATTCTAATGTGCAGTCAAGTTGGAGACTCACTCCCCGAAGCTCAGGATGTTCTATTTTTATTTTTAATACTTGTATCTCAGATGTTCTACATTCTGTCTGGCATATAGTTGGAATTCAATTCATGTTGTTAAAAAAATGCACTTACCAATGGATGAAAAGTTTAGGATAGAATATGATATATAATTCCCAAATGAAACAGGTAAATCTAAGTTAAAGAAGGCAAATTTTCAGCAAGATTTGGAAAATGGTAAATGTCTGGGATAGACTTGAAATAGCCCAGTAGTGTTAAAATTTGAAAAGGACAAATAAAAGTAAATGTCATGAGTAAATAGGGATGTTCATGGTTGAGAACGGAGAATCCTGAGGCCATCTGAAAAATGAATAGAAGGAAATGGAGAGCAAGAATTTGATGTGAGGGGGCTTCCCTGGTGGCGCAGTGGTTGAGAGTCCGCCTGCTGATGCAGGGGACACGGGTTCGTGCCCCGGTCCAGGAAGATCCCACATGCCGCGGAGCGGCTGGGCCCGTGAGCCATGGCTGCTGAGCCTGTGCGTCTGGAGCCTGTGCTCCGCAACAGGAGAGGCCACGACAGTGAGAGGCCTGCGTACCGCAAAAATAAAAAAAAAATTGATGTGAGACTTGAAAAGAATGGGAATGTTAACAAGTGGTCAAGATAGGTATCCACAGTAATTTTATTAGAGAAGGTGGTACTGAATTGACATGAAGATTTAGGAGAAAGACACGTTCAAATCGCACAGCCCACTTTTCTAACTTCCGACAGTTAGTGGGGATTTGCATTCAAGTGAACAGAATATTTTTTTTTTTTACCAACTATGACCTGCGGTAATGATAATAATCACAGCTGAAGAAGGTGGGATTGTGTGTTGGTAAAAAAAATATATATATATATAAGAACTTTGGAAAGCCATGACATGATTTTGTCAGTTAACAGCTGTGTGACTTTTGGCAAGTCACTTAACCTCTGCAACTCAGTTTCCACATAGGTAAAATGGGGATATTACTTATGCCTTTCTCATAAAATAATTGTGACAGATGTGTTCATTTATGTGAAGTACTTAGAAGAGTCCAGCACAGAATAAGTAACAATAAATGTTAGTTCTGTCGTTATAGATGTAGGGGATTGTCCACTATTTGGACCAAGCCGAGGCTTCCATATGAAAGTGTCAAAAAGAAAAAGTGATATTGTGTTCATTTAAGTTACAAGTATAAAAACTGATTTCCATTTCAAAACTAAATCTATAGCTATGTATAAAGATGTATTTGATCTCTCAGACAAACACACACACACACACACACACACACACACACACGCCACCTTACAATTGTAGTAAAATTACCAAATTAGTGAACATTTAAAATGATTCTCTTTAAACCCTTATTATCAAATTTATGTATAATCTCTACATATGCTAACCAACTGTTGCCTAGGAGAGGTCATTAAGGCTTCACTGATTAGATAAGAATAATTGCAATTAGCCTAGAAATTGTAGGCATGAAAATGGGCCCATCTAAATTTCTTGAGTGTTCTTTAAACTACTGTTCTCTTAGATAGTCTAAACACTCATATAACCCTATTGTTATGGCTAATTAATTTGATTAGAAAATTTTAAACTTCTCAAGATTTTTATATCAGACCTTCTGTGTTCAAATGATCACAAATTATTCCTGAAATAATTATAGTCCGGTTTAAGCTTTTCCAAAAGCCTCCACATTCCACTAAGTACATCAGATTATCAGAGACAACATATATATTTATTGTTACCAGAGTCTCTATTATTAACTCTTACTCCTTTTCTGTATCTCTGCAAATTTGCTTCAAGGCTGCCAAATGTCTGTTCCTCTGTGATGCTCATGAGGGTCTTTCTTCTTTGAAGCCACAGAAGTACTCAGAGTCTGAATCATATAGCTCAGTTTACAGAAAGAAATAATGGATCCAGATCTAGTCCTGGAGTCAGACCTTTGGTGAAATCCCTTTTGGTCATATACTACCTGTTTGATGCTATACAAGCTAATGAAATTCTCTCAGAATCAGTGACCCCATCTTAAAATGGAAATAATAAGAGTTCCTCTCCAGAAGGTTTTTGTGAGAGTCACCTGAGATCACGCATGGCATGGACCACAGTCTCAGTATATGATAACCATTATTAGCGCTTATCATGTACTTGTTGATTTTCTATAGAATAAACTTTGTTTGTTTGGATACGTTGTAAGCTCTTAGAGGGAAGAACAAGTTTCTTCTGATTTGGGGTCTTCTTTCATTTCCGTAGTTCCTAGCCTGAAGCACATGGTTGACAAATATTTCTTGACTCTGCTCCAGTTTATTTCCTGTAGGTAATGCACTTTCTCGACATAATAAACGTTGCATATTTTACGTAGGATATGCAGGAAATGTGTGTACATGTATGTGGTAACGTTATATCTATATCAATCGAATGTATATTCAGTAACATATCTATAAATTACAGTTATGTATTAAATATTTGTGTATAAGCCATATACATAGATACACTTACATATCAGATTTTGTAAACAGATACACAGATGAAATATACAAAGAGATGCTTTAACTTGGTTAAGTGTTGTTAAGGTCTAAGCTTTAGAGTACCTATTTTATGATTATGTAAGAATGATTTGTAATTAGAATACACACACATAACAGACATATGTATATGTAGAGTAATGCTTTTAATGCTTCTGAGTTAAAATAAATGGATAATCTCCATTTATCTTTTGAGACTACCCTATCTATAAATTGTCCCTATTTTTTGCCCAGCAACATAGTGAGCCAACACACATCATCACCACTGAAGAGAGAAAGGAGAAGGACCCAGTGGTTTGCCGTGGTCAGCTTAAACCAACTCACAAGCAGAACCATAAAATTTCCAGAACTTTGCAAGCCAGTTGGTAAACAGAACCATTAGTAAAAATTAAATTATATAAGCTGACAATTAAATAAATTATATTAAAAGCAAAGCTAATATATGCTCAAACCTCAACACTTCCTAATTATTATTTTTTTCTACATTTTGCTATTATCTGTATTCATGACATGATTTATGTCTATTGTATCCATGTGGTGTGGTGCCCATACTATACAACAGCATGCTATTGTGCACTTCTTCCCGTTTCTGCATTCCATGATGTCTTGTCACTAGCTGGTTAAGAGAGTATTTATACCATAGAAATTGGCCAATGCTTAAGTCAATGCCTTTTCTTTTCCTGGAGAGTCAGCCAGTTGTTAAACATTTGCTATCACACCCCTAGAAGAGCCTTCTCTCCCGTGTGTTGCATATTCTTGGAAACCTGAGGACCAGTAGCTAAATACAGTAGTTGTGAAAGAAAAGTAGCCTTGGTGTACAGATATATATGAAAAAAATAACCTACATAAACCTATTTAAATTACATCCAATACAGAAAGTATAGAGAGTGGAAGGGGAGAAGATTTTTCTGGAAACTGTCACACAATACACACACATGCTTTTGAATAATGAATTTAATTTCCAAGCTTCACAGGAAGCTCTTTTCTGCCTCACCTCTCCCATAACCTTCTCCTGCTGCCTTTCTCTCACCCCTCTACCTGAGCTTCTTACAGAGCTGCAGTGCTACCCTGTATCCTCCCTCTCTGTTATTCCACTAAGCTGTCTCCACACACATAATTAAGGCAATCCCCTCCTTCTGCCCCGTTGCTTTAATCACCCCTTCTGCAGTCCAGTGTACAGACTTTCAGCCTACATGATCTGGGTAGCAATTTCAGGGGGCCTTCCCACACTGTCCCTAAGCCCGCCCGCCTCTCTCTTCCTTCGTGTTCGTGGCCATGTCTGCTGCTTACAAACCATTCTCCAACCTCTTAGCTGTTCTCCACCACTAAGGTGTTTATCACTTTTGGTCAGAAAAAAATAAAATTTCTTTCCACCTATGTTTTTCTGTAATTGTTTAATCCAGTCCTTTTACAGGCTCCTGGGAGACTGAATCAATCTCATCAAAAATCATTCAAGGAACCGTTGTAGAAGTTGTGGGTGTTAGCACATGCTAATGCAATCCCAGCTCTTCAATATCCCTAAAAAGGGAGAGCAAGGGTGCTCTGTGAAGTCCACAAAGAAAGAACCAGAAACTGTAAATGAAAAAGCAAAGAATATGACTTCAAGTCCAAGTAAGAACAGACATCCCACTCTGAGCTAACCATCAGTGTAGGCTAATACCAAGGTAGTGAACTCTAAGACCCGGGATCACTTAGGAGCCACCACAAAATTATGCCAGCCTGGAGTAGGAGGTGGGATTAACGGTTCTGTAAAGTCCTTTCCACTCTAAAATCTTCTTGTTCCATGAATCTCTTGAGTTGTAGCCTGAAACATCAGCCATGGGACCAATATTTTTTTTTTCTTTTTTTTTTTTTTTTGTGGTATGCGGGCCTCTCACTGTTGTGGCCTCTCCCGTTGCGGAGCACAGGCTCCGGACGCGCAGGCTCAGCGGCCATGGCTCACGGGTCTAGCCGCTCTGCGGCATGTGGGATCTTCCCAGACCGGGGCACGAACCCGTGTCCCCTGCATCGGCAGGCGGACCCTCAACCACTTGCGCCACCAGGGAAGCCTGGGACCAATATTTTGTACGAGCATACATCTCTAGTTTCTCACACCCCATGCCTTGTATAATTTATCATGTAATTTTGTATCCCTGCTTGAAAACAAAGTGAGGTTTCTTCATTACCAGGTCCCCAGTGGATTTTGGTTGGTTCCTCTTTGAAGTAACCCTACATTACTTTGTCTCTTCGAATGGAACAAAGGGTAAATTGTCCCCAGTGATATAGTTAAGTATTTCTCAAAGCAGGAAAAAAAGACAAAGTAAAATAAACCGTAAAACAGCCTTAATCAAACATTTCAGAGACAAAGGATAAAACAGAGGAGGAAGGATGGAGACTTGAACATGCAGAGGTAATAGCAGTTCTTACAACGCCTTTCATCCCGGGCTCTTAAACATCATGCGAAGCAATATTATTGCCCTCGTTTTTCATCTTATTATCTAGCATTTATATTCACAGGAAGTTTAGGGTTCATTTTTATTGGCAATCCCTCATAATCTCGTGGTGGGAAAGGAATAGACAGGGACTTCCTCTGGTTCTAATGAGATGAATGGGCCCAGACAAATTAAAGTCTTTGATCCAGTTTCTGACAGTGGACTAGGGGCCACAGTGATACTCTAGCACTTGAACTGTCTGCATTTTGAGCAGGGGACATTTAAGCCATACTCATGGGAGGAAGCACTGTGTTATGAAAAGAGCACTGCTTCTGGTATCTATTGCCTTGATTGACCTTAAGAACTTTTTTTCTCAGTGAACCTTGGTTGTGTCTTAAGTAATATATGGGAGAAATAAAACCTACATCACTAAATTGAGTCATTTTGAAAATATGTTAAGGTAAGACATTTGAAATAAGAGTTGGTATTCTGTAAAATTTAGTTCCCTTTTCCATCTCTTTTGATGTGTGCTTAGGGTGTGATTGTAATTCTACCAGCGTGTAGATTGAACCCCAGGCAGTATGGTAAGTGGTAAGTTCTTGGGAAGCAGAGATGCATACAGCCTGCTCCCTGCCTTTGAAGACCTGACTCCAGAGCTCCCAGACAGAGTACATCAAAGATGGGTGCAAATCTTTGCTAGTCATCCCATTGTGAGGTAGAGTCTGATAGATTTAATGATTTGTTTGACCAACTGAGAATGGAGGAAGTAACATTTCACCAGGTCCAGGACTAGCCTTTAAGAGGACTGGCACCTTCCACCTTGTCCCTTAGAATCCTGACCTTAGAGACATCATGTGTGTACACCCCAACTGACAGTCCCAGCTGAGCCCACACTTACCACTGATGTAGGAGTAAAGCCATCTTGGATCTTTCATAACAACCCATCTGCCAACCAACTACAACCAAGTAACCTTTGTTGATCTCACATGGAACAGAAGTCTCAACCAACAAAGCCCTGATCAGATTCCTGGCTCACAAAAATATATGACATAATAAAAGGGTTGATGGTTTAAGCCATTCTGTTTTGAATAGTTTGTAACACAGCAATGGATAACTGGAACACCAGTTAAATTCCTACTGCCAAAATGGGAACCACAAGAATGGAAAATTGAAATTCCAATATTAGCCACTATCTACATTTTCCAGCCTAATTTCTCTGAATACTTTGCATGCTTTGTGCTTCTCCAGAGAAGGGTCTTCTATCTGGAAGGTCCATCTGCATATCTTCCTTTCCCTATGGAAAGCTCATTTCTTCACTGAGTATTTTTTGATGACCCCTATCAGTCAGGAAGAGAAATGTTGTCTATTCTAACATACAGCACAAATATCTCAGTGACATAGCACAACAAAGGCTTTTTCTCTCTCATGTCACAAACTGATGTGGACCTGATTTTTCCCTGGAGTGCCTCCCCTTGAAGAGGCATAACAGGTCTCCAAGCCCTTACAGAACTCTTATGTGTCCACTGTCCCTTAGGGCCTTCTTGATATTTCCCACTGGATCCTCTACATCAGGCTAGAAAAAATAAAATAGTACATGAGCCAAGAATCTCATGGGAAATGGTAGCGGCCATAATTGAGAGTGACATATATGTTTCCCCCATATGCCATTATTTAGAATTAGTCTTGACCTGACTGCAGTGGAGACTAGAAATTATAGTCTTCCTATGGGCCCAGAAAAATGAAAGGCACTGTTAAGTATCCACACAGTCTCTGCTACTCCACTCTTGCCAGAGGCAATCCATTCTTCATCCTGCAGGCAGTGCTGAGTTAGAGAGAGTGTGAGTGTTCAAATCAGTCTGTACTAGATTTGTGCCGAGCCACTTTTCTAGCTGTGTGACCTGCACAGATTACTTAACTTCTCTGAGCTTCAGTTTCAGTTGTAATAAAGATAGCAATATCCATGCCATATATTGAGTAACACAAGTAAAATATAGGTCTCATAAAAAGTACTCAAAAATACATTTCACTCTTCCTTTCAACATGCCTCCTAAAACACTCCCTGTACCAAAGATGGACAATCTCTCCTTCTGTATGCTTGGCAGACATTGTTAATCAGTTATGACATTTTACTTTCTACCCATCTGTTATTGGACTCAGAATTCTTCCTAGTATGACTTTCCAGGCAGCCAAAACCAATATATTAAGAGTTAGCTTTTAAAACGCAACCTTATTTGTGATCTTTCATCTAACACATTCACTTGACAGAAAATCTTGCTCTTTGGTTTCCATTATGGTTATGTTTCTTTATAGGCATGTTTCCTTCTCCAATAAACTGTTAACTCTTTGAGGATAGAGATCCTGCCTTTATTATCTTTCCATCCTGTATGGTGCCCAACACAGTGCTTGGCACTAAACAGAATAACTGTCTCTGAATTGAATAGATAGTACAGGAAATAATAGTGTTGATGGTTGAAGGCTTTGCATGCACAATTTTATTTTATATGAAATAAAACCTTAGGAAGGAAGAACTCTTCTTATGCTGACTTTGATGATGAAAAAAACCTGGCCTTATAAAGGTTAAGTAACATTACCGTAGTTATTTAGCTAACAAATGAGAGAACCTGGATTGAAACCCAGAACTCGCTGACCCCAAAGCTCATGACCCTGACCACAGGGATGTATCATCATCAAGCCTAACCACATGTTTGCCTACTTCTTTCAAGCTCACTCTTGGTTACGAAGAGAGAGGAACTGATTCAGGGGACCAGAAAGGAAATGAGGAACATGGTGGAAATAGACCACTAAAGGAAAATGAGTGAGGGTGTGGTTCACAGATCATTCTGAACAAAGGGAAAGGGAAGTTTGCCTGGAACAAAGATAGACGAGCAGAGGAGGCTATGAAAGATAGGGATTTTGATTAAAGTGTCGGGCCTGCACAAGTTGCCTTTAGACTGATATTCATTCCTTTAAAAAAAAAGAAGAAAAACATTACAAATAAAGGTTTATTAACAAACTCAAACGTGGGTACCCTGTTTGGAAAAGGCTTTCTGCCACTGTGATTTCTTTACGTAATATTTTTTCTTTGTCCTTGCAAAACAAAGACAAGAAACCAAAGTTATTTTTTTTTTTGAGGGCTGAGTATCAGACATAGAGCTCGATGCTTGTTGTGTTCATTTATTTAATTTTCAATAGAGTCCTGAAGGGTTGCTGGTTTTATCCCCAAGTGATAAAACTGAGGCTTAAAGAAAGGGTTCACTCATGCAGTACCCACAGCTAGTAAGTGAGAGATCCATGTTCTATCTGAGACTAAAGGCTGTTTGTTTTTTCCGTACATGACAGTTTTCTCTAATATTTATATCAATACCCATCATATAATTATACGTTACTTGTTCACTCACTTATTTTGTATTCAGAGAGAGGAATTCATCCAGAATGCTCTCTGCCTATAGAACAATTCTTGGCATACGGTAGGTACTTGATGTTAAACTGAGTGAGTATAACATCTGGACATAAATGGCTAAATGTTTTGTATGCATAGAGGAAGGGATACCTGCAAAATACCACCTGCTGTTGGACCTGAATATCTTGGGAGGTGCAAAGGTAGTAGTCAGTGGAGTGAAATTTCTTGGAGTTGATGTTTCTAAGTGTCCCTATATGTGCACACTATTCTTTAGTAGTTGGTCTGTAGTAAGTTCTTGATATTTCCACACATTATTTTAGGACTTTTTGTGTCCTATGCCTCTGCACTGTTCAGAAATGGAAGGGCAGTGCAATAGGAAATAATTAAAGGACTGGAAAATGGAACTTGGGATGGGAGATTAAAGGAATTCAGCCTGGAGAAGAGAAAGATGAGGGGCTGGCTTCACAGTCTTCAAGTACCTAAGAAGATTGTATAAGAAGGAAGGTGACCAAGTTCACATCAGAAAAGAAAAACTGGGCTTAGATTATAGCTTCGAGGACTTAGAGGGGAATTAACGAACACCTGCCTGGCTACAGGTCCTGAGGCACAAAAGCAAACTATATGGAGGAGGCTGTCTTTTTTCCCTCCTAGACAGTCATTAAGTGAACAGCTGTTCTTATGCCTGGTGTTGGGGGTACTGGTATTTTGTAACTACTTCATGAATTACTTGTACCTCTATTCTGTGCCAGTCATTGTGACACACTACGATAGGCATTTTTCTTGCTATTCACTCAGAAAAGAAGGGTTATCTCCTTTTTTACAAATGAAGAAGCTGAGACTTAGACGTAGAAAGTAATTTTCCTAAGTCAGACCTGCCAATAAGTGACAAGGTCGGGATTGAAAACCGGGTCTGTCTGGCTTCAAGTAACAATGACAGAAATGACAACAATGATAACAGTTAACATTCATAGATGACTTCCTATGTGGCAGGTACATCATGTTAAGGGCCTTTGTGCATTATGTCATTTTTAACTTCCCTACAACCTTATGTAGAAAGGTTTTAACTCCACAGTTTTCAAGTGAGGAAGTACTGCAGAGTGGCAATGTGACCTGCCCAAGGTAATACACAGAGTAAATGAAAAGCCTGGATTCAGACTCAGATCTGTCTTGTTCTCAAGACCTTGCTCTTCTGTCTACAACATGACACAGCCCACCAGCTTATATATGAATACAGTTAAGAGTCTCCAATGAATACTAATCAGTACCTGATATATAATAGAGTGATAATGTCATATAGGATGGAGAGAACACTGCTTTCTGGAATACACCAGACAGAGCATAATGGAAGAAATGACATTATAATGGAGCATTTTAGGTTGGGTGGGATTTCCTCTCAGACACAGGGAAGAAAGAAAGGAGAAAGATTAAGGAAGAGGTACCAACTGCAAAATTAACAATACTGAAGGGCTCCCCTGGTGGCGCAATGATTAAGGATCCGCCTGCCAATGCAGGGGACACGGGTTCGAGCCCTGGCCCGGGAAGATCCCACATGCCACGGAGCAACTAAGCCCATGAGCCACAACTACTGAGCCTGAGCTCTAGAGCCCAGAAGCTACAACTACTGAGCCCATGTGCCACAACTACCAAAGCCTGCGTGCCTACAGCCCGTGCACCGCAATGAAGAGTAGCCCCTGCTCACTGCAGCTAGAGAAATCCTGCGCACAGCAACGAAGACCCAACAGAGCCGAAAATA
Organism: Orcinus orca; assembly: GCF_937001465.1. Taxonomy (NCBI): domain Eukaryota; kingdom Metazoa; phylum Chordata; class Mammalia; order Artiodactyla; family Delphinidae; genus Orcinus; species Orcinus orca. The sequence goes on along the minus strand of NC_064564.1, from coordinate 105,420,803 downwards.
AATAAATAAATAAATAAATAAATGTATGGAAAAAACCAATACTGAACTTCAAGGAGCTAAGAGGGTGATAGAACATAAACTGTGTTGAGTTGGAGCATGTCAGGTAATATGGGGCACAAAGCGCAGAGAACTTCACAGTGACTAGTATGGGTGAGACAGTGGTACATACGTTTCCCTTTTCTCTTAGGCATGAAGAAAAACCACATTTCCCAGCCCTCTTTGTGTCTGGATAGGATAACATGACAGAGTTCTGGCCAGTGGAATGTGGAAAGAAGTGATACGTGCCCCTTCCAGATCCATTCACGAGATGGCTCGGGTGCTTTTCTAGCTATGGTCTTTCTCTCACTGGCTAGAAGGGAAGGTCTCTGAGATAGCACAGCCACTGGATAAAAGGAACCTGATTCCCTGAGCTCACAGACTGTTGAGATTCCTGCGAGAGCCCACCAAACAAGAACTTTCTTGCGTGAGAAATCAACCATTGAGCTATAGCGTTGGTAACGAAGGCGGTACATCTAGCTTGAGAGCTTATGTTTTAAATTGGCATTTTCAAAAGTGCATTTGCCATAACACTCATCATAGAAATGCTTCACCCTAAATGATCTTTTTTATTGTTGTTAAATATGTCTGAATATTCTATATATTATCAATACATCTCTTAGACACTCTAACTCGCCAACATCTCTCTAAGGAAGGGGGAGTTGCTAATCTGATTCAGAGTTCAAAACCTTGATTGACCCATGCTCACTTGTAGGAAGGGTCACTCTGTATTCACATAATGGTCTTATCCAGTAGAGTTCTTGCTTTCTACATTACAGCTCTAGAGGAGCTTGGCTTTTAGGTCAAGTGGCCAATCGCTCTCGTTCTCTCTCTCTCTCTCATACTAGGTAAGAATTACAAGATTTTCTGACAATTTCAATTCCACAATTCGTATTTTGAAGGAAGGGGAACAGGTAGGAGTAGGAATTACTTCCTAGGTGAGGTCCAAAGAGGTAAATGACTTCTCTAAAGGCATTGGGTAAGCTAAGCTGCTGAATTCCATCATCCCAACACTTGTCCCCTAAAGTTTCATCTGAGGCAACCACTTAACTTTGTACATGGTCATGGTGACACAACATCCCCCTCAAGGACTCAGCAAGCTGTCAATTTCCTCTTTTTATCGATACTCATTTCCCCAAGATTACAGTAAGAATCAAATATGAAAGAATTTTATTGTCTTTATCATTAACATTTTCAGATATTCAACTCACTATGTTTTGCCTGCTTTCAAATAAAGCAGTTTTCCTCCTGAGTATATGTCCAATGATAATTAAAGCAAATTGGAGGAGTCATAGCTTACACATCTGTCCTCTTTGTTACACTTTTACATGAGGCGATATAACATTGTCAGTTTCATTCTTTTTAAATATAAATGATTATGAGATACATTAAGCCCAATTATGGAAAAGATTCATGTATTAGCAGAAGCTGGGCTACATAATGATAATAGCTTATGTTTGCAAATCATTTTTTGCATACATTGTCTCCTCTGAACCTCAGATTAACCTGTGAAAGAGAAAGGGCAGGGAATCATCCTATATCTGCAGATGAAAAGGTCAATATATGGGGAGATACAATGATTTTCCCAAGGTCACAAAGCCAGTAAGAGGCTGAGAAAAACCTACACTCAGGCTTCTTAGATTCATGCTCTTCCTTCACCATCATAGCTGAGTCCAGCCTTTGGTGTATAATTAGGTCTGATGGTAGATTCTCTGGCTCCAGCTCTACTACCTCTGTGCCCTTGGGGAAGTCACTTTACCTCTCTGAACCTCTATTCACTCAACTTTAAAATCAGAAAAAAAGAATACTCACTTCCATTGTTTCCAGCATTAAATGAGACATCATATGGCCAAATGTTTGGCCTATAGAATGTTCTCAGCACATATTAGTTCTCTTGAAATGTTGTCTTTGGAAGAATTCTGATTTTACTTTTAAGGGGAAATGAGCCTCATTCTGGTTGGCTCGAGAAAGACAGAGGTATTATGTTGCTTAAAATCTTTATCATGAATGGATAAAGAAGACATGGTACATGTATACAATAGAATACTACTCAGCCATAAAAAAAGAATGAAATCATGCCATTTGCAGCAACATGAATAGACCTAGAGATGATCATAGTAAGTGAAGTAAATCAGAAAGAGAAAGACAAATACCATATGATGTTGCTCATATGTGGAATCTAAAATATGTCACAAATGAACTTATCTACAAAACAGAAATAGATTCACAGACATAGAGAACAGACTTGCAGTTGCCAAGGGGGAGGTGGGGTGGAGGAGGGATGGATTAGGAGTTTGGGATTAGCAGATGCAAACTCTTATATACAAAATGGATAAACAACAAGGTCCTACTGTATAGCACAGGGAACTATAGTCAATATCCTGTGATAAACTATAATGGAAAAGAATATGAAAAAGAATGTCTATATGTGTATAATGGAATCACTTTGCTGTACAGCAGAAATTAACACATTGTAAATCAACTATACTTCAATAAAATAAACATTTTAAAAATATCTCCACTGCCAGGTACTGAGCATGCATATAGAGAGTACTTAGCACATAGTATTTTTGAAGACTGAATGGGAGAAATGGTGGTAGTATCTTCTTCAATGCCTGCTTAGTCTTATTCATATTATGATGTGTTGTTCAAAGAGCTATGTGGATAAAAATAAAAAGGCCTCAAACAAGGTCCTTGACCTCAAAGCACTCCCAGGGAGCTTGTGATGAATTGCAGGTACAATTATATCAGCACTCAAAGGCATATGCCAAAGGGGTGGCCCAACAGGAACCCAGAGCACGACAATTCAGCCATCTCTGTTCTTGGAAGCACCTGCAGAATCACCTTTTTTTAAAAAAAAAAAAATTAATAAAATTATTTATTTATTTTTGGCTGCGTTGGGTCTTTGTTGCTGCGTGCGGGCTTTCTCTAGTTGCGGTGAGCAGGGGCTACTCTTTGTTGTGGTGCGCGGGCTTCTTATTGCAGTGGCTTTCCTTGTTGCGGAGCACAGGCTCTAGGTGCGTGGGCTTCAGTAGTTGCAGTACGCTGGCTCAGTAGTTGTGGCACGCAGGCTCAGTAGCTGTGGCACACTGGCTTAGTTGCTCTGCTGCATGTGGGATCTTCCCAGACCAGGGCTTGAACCCATGTCCTCTACACTGGCAGGCAGATTCTTAACCACTGCGCCACCAGGGAAGTACCCAGAATCAACATTTTAAGAGGCCTCATCTGTCAAGATCCCTGGCCTGTCCCTCTGGAAGCTGTCTCTCTTGAAACTTATTCCAAAGGCAAGTCCAAGGACCTCAGCATTCCAGTCTTTGATAAATAAGCCCCTCTCTCTGATAGCCTCAGCAACAGATAAATCTGTCCACCCAAGGACGTTTCCCAAGCGGGACGGGCTGTTTAAACTCCTTACCAGATTGCAGCTGGCACCCGCCACGTTGATTTTTCCCTCTCCTTATAATCATAATGGGATCTCAGCAATAAAGATGGATTTGTTAATTTCCATCCCCTTCTCACTTTCTCTTTTAATCACTGTCGAGCATAAATTAATTTCAGCTTAAAGAGCTCTCAACAAGATTCCGTCATTGTCTAGGGCAGTAAAGGTCAAAAAACAGGAGCCTCTGAAAATACTCATCAGCTGTTTGCCAGGAATAAACTTTAGTTATTGACACTTAATTATTTCTCTTTGTCCATGGCAAGCTGGAGTCAGCAAGAGAGATAGAAAAGGAACCAGAGAGGGAACAGGGAAGGAGGGAGGGAGGGAGAGAGATCAAGAGAAAGATGCTATCCAGTTTGATCACCCACCTGCTGGTTTGTTGAGTGTTACATTTTCTCCTGAATCTTTGATGAAGCAGACTAAAGTTTCAATGTCAGGCTTGAAATTGTTTGTTTGTTTCCGTACAGTAAAATAAAGAGTCAAGTGTTAGGTCACTAGATCTGTTTAAATCCCAGTTCTGCTAGATATCAGCTGGGCTGGGATGCCTGGGGAAAAATACTTAAGTTCTGGAATTTTACCTGTTAAAAATGCAATAATTGTACCCGTCTTTCAGAATCATCTTGTGGAATGGATGAAAGAAAGGATGTAAAATGCTAATTACTGAGCCTGGAATGTCATAAATATCCCACAAAGTATAGTTACAATTAGAAGTATTTCCTTTATAGGTCTGTCACTTGAGAGTCTACTGTGAGCCAGGGACTGTGATACAGGCAGAAACATGTGGAAGCACATAGGATCATTAAGTAATGCTTCTTTTATTCCCCACCATGAGTGGAGGAGGGTCAGGAGTGTAGTGTAAAAAAGTCTTCCAAGTGACCTATAAATATAGACAATCTTCCATGTTCTTTAGTGGGTTACTGGTGTGAAGTTCGGAGTTTCTCAGATCAGGCTTAATCCCCATTTCTGCCACATACTAATTATGTGGGATCTTGACGAGTTAATTATATGTGTGAACCTTAATTTTCTCAACTCTATAATAGGAAAAATACCTCCTACATTTCATTGTTGATGAGGATGATAAATGACATGATATATGTAATCAATGAACTTGACATATTTAGAAATACTGATAGCACATATATTTTATAATCTATGTTGTTAAAGAATAAAATGATAAGAAAATTATTAATAGTAATATTTAATACACATATTGTGTTCCTTGTGTTGGAGACATCTCTAAGAATTTACATATAATAACTTATTAAAATGTTACTAAAACCCTACAATAAGGGTATCACTACTGTATTCATTTACAAATGAGTAAATAGAGGAGGTCAGAGGGATTATTTAACTCGCTCAACACGATACATACAGTAAGTAGTGGAGCCAGGATTGAAAACAATGCATTCTGGATCCAGGGTCTGATCTCTTAATCATTTTGCTACACTGCTTTGATGGGGCAGAGGAAGGAGATGGTATGCTACTTACTAGATACTAATAAATGGTGTGTAATCCCCATATATAAACACTGGTATCCAGTTCATGGCCAAGAATACGGAGTGTAATTACAATTTAAAAAGCATGGATTGGGAACTTCTGGGACCTGGCCATACAGCAATGTAAAACTCTATGCAGGCCTCTAACAACTGCAGGGGAGGAACTGCATGATTTAATCCTCATGACAACCCCGGGAGGTGGGTATTAATGATACCTGCATTTTGCCTATAAGTAAACTGCTGCTTAGAGGATTGAGTCACTTGTATAAGAATATACACAGGAAGTGTTGAAGCTAGTTTTGGGACTCAGGTCTGTCTAGAGCAGGGTCTGGGGATTTTAAAGGCCTGGCTATATAGCATCTTGCTTAATTGTAGCATTTATTCACACAAAAGCCATGGAGAGGGAGGATATTCCAAATAGTTGTTCTTAAGCCTTTAAAAATAAATTTTGTGTTTCTAATGCTTTGTCTCCTTTTTCTCCTCAACCTTGGCACCATTCCACCCCCTGCATACACCTACTATCTGGAGATTCCAGAGTAAGCATTTTCAAACTATTTCTAGATATGCTTCCAACTCAAAAGTGTTGGGCACATGCATAATTTCTCTCAAGAACCTGTAAATAAGGATGTGTGGGATGGAATCTATTTCTCTGGAGCTGGTGGGGCTGGGGAGATTTATGGAAAGTGGAGATAAGAGCTTCAAAAAGGGAAATTTAAATAGTATATGGTGGTTTGGGGGTCATTTGTTTTGGATCTATCTAGACTTGGCTGGTTTTATTGAACCAGAGTCCACTGGAGAGTCCATTAAGGTTTTTAATGAATAATATACAGCATTGACATTTGGCTCAGACCAGTAAGTTCAGAATTTTAAGCCAGCCTTCTAAGGTGCGTTTGGGTGATGGCCATATTCTACATTTCTGTATATGGTAAGGGCTGGTAACAATTTTTAGAATTTAAAACCTGTGTTCACATGCATTATCTTATCTTAGTTCATTCTCACAACCTTGCTGGTTGCTTATTATCATCTCCACTTTGCCAATAAAGAATAAGAAAATTGAGGGACTTCCCTGGCAGTCCAGTGCTTAAGACACAGTGCTTCTGCTGCAGGGGGCACGGGTTCGATCTTTGATCAGGGAACTAAGATCCCGCATGCCATGCGGTGTGGCCAAAAAAATAAACAAATAAAAGAATGAGAAAATTGAGACCATTGGCTTTTTTTTTTTTTTCAAAAATATACTCTGTCAAACATTAGACACTGTGCTAAGCCACTCCAGGGGCCACTGAAGAAAGAAAATAGGGGTGAGTGGCTGAAGTTTCCCACTTCAGTCTCAACCAGAGTCACCCTACTTTAAGCTTCAAGCACTGTTTATTAAGTATCTACTATATGACAGGCGCTATGTGGAATGTTGAGGATAGAGTTTTGACCAAGATAGAATTGTGGGTCCTTTCCACAATTTCAAAAGTCTTTTGAGTGGATATTAAAAAAATAGAGAAATATAGTGGAAGAAGTGACCAATCTGTGCAGAGTGTTTGCAGAGAGGTTGGAATATTCCTTTAATTCTTTGAGAGACTGATGAGGGTGTGAGATGTGTAGGAGAACATTCTAGACAGGGAGACAAGGGTGAGCAGAGATACTAAGGCATATATGGGAAACAGTACAGAGGGGACAAGAATGTGGGTTGGTTAGGGATTTGGGACTTTACTAGGAAATGAAATGTTATTAACGCTTTCATGAAGTTATATGACTTACCTATGAGAATTCTTTTAAAAATATTTGAAAAACATCTGTGTGCAATTCAATGATAAATACCTTTTGGATCATTTATATAATCATCAAATAATCAAGCATCCCCACACTATTTCAATTCTTTTATTTTATCATCCTGTTTATGCCAAGTTGGTGGTGAATGATGATGTGACATGCTGTAGAAAACAGGAATTTTTGATATTTTAAAAAGAAAAACAGGCAAGGTAAAATTGAGTTATCCTATTGTGCAAGTAGAGTCATAATGAGCCCAAAGGTTTAGTCAGAATGATGGTCACATTTTAAATATACATATAATCAAAACCTCTTTATATGCATCAGTATTTCATTAGAAGGAAGTTAAGTAGTAAAGGTGAAATAAGATTTTTTTCTTTAAGCATAATTAATTTCTTTTTAGTTTTGTGGAAATTTTATTATTTTGATTTGGTCCTTCTATATGATTGGATATTAAAGATAATATTATATATCGATCAAGATGGCAGAGTAGGAGGACATGGTACTCATCTTCCCCCATGAACACAGAAAATATTCACCTACATGTGTAACAATTCTCACTGAAAACCAACTGGAACCTGGTAGAAAGACTCCCGTACAACCAAGACTGTAAGAAAGATCCATATGGAACTGGGTAAGAACATAAGAGAAGCAATCAGGTCAGGACCTATGCCCCTGGGAAGAGTCTCAGAGGGAAAGGAAGATTACATGGCTGGAGATCCGCCCTGGGGAGTGAGCGGTTCAGACCACATATTGGGTGTCCCAGTCCTGGTGTCCAACACTGGGAAGATGAGCCGCCTTGGCTTGTTGGAGTGCTACCGGGACTAAAAGGAGCACTGTGGGAAGCCTGGACTCTACTCACGAGGTGCACATGCTCTGGCTTGCTCCCATGGCGGGGAAGAGAGGGTGGATGGAGGACTGCTACAGTGGCTGCCCTGTTTCCTGTGACCAACTCAGCATGTGCCCCAGCCTGAGCAGAGCAAATGCTCCAGGCCCACTTACTTCATGTCACAGCTCTGCACAGGAGTGAAGGCTGCAGTGATCGGGGAGAGGATGTGAAGAAAAGGGAACCCTTGTACACTGTTGGTGGGAATGTAAATTGGTGTAGCCACTATGGATAACAGTATGGAAGTCTCTCAAAAAACTAAAAATAGAACTACCATATGATCCAGCAATTCCACTTCTGCCTCTATATTCAAAAAAACCCCTGAAGATACATGAAGCATTTTTACAGTAACCAAGATATGGAAGCAACCCAAGTGTCCATCAAGAGATAAATGGATAAAGCAGATATGATAGATAGATAGACAGACAGACACACACACACACACACACACACACACACACACACACACACACACTGGAATATTACTTAGCCATAAAAAAGAATGAAATTCTGCCATTTTCAACAACATAGATGGACCTAGAGAGTATTATACTTAGTAAAATAAGTCAGAGACAGACAAATACTGTATATTATCACTTATATGTGGAATCTAAAAAACAAAACAAACAAATGTATACAACGTAATGGAAACAGACTCACACATATAGAAAACAAACTAGTGGTTACCCATAGGGAAAAGGAAGAGGGGAGCGGCAAGATAGAGGTGTGGGATTAAGAGATACAAACTACTACGTATAAAATAGATAGGCAACAAAGATATAGTGTATAGCACATGGAAATATTGCCATTATTTTGTAATAACTCTAAATGCAGTAAATCTATAAAAGTATTGAATTCCTGTGCTATATACCTGAAACTAATATAATAGTGCAAATCAACTATACATCGATAAAAAATAATACTAGAATTTAAAAGAAAAAAGATAACAACAAAAACTCAAATGATGATCTATCATAGCACAATCCAAAAAATAAAACCTGTATGATAAAGTAGAATTTATCACACAAACACTTCTTTCTACTGGTAAATCCTATGTTGGTAACAGATTTCAGAAGAAACAATAATCATGTTGACATTTTTTTCCTTTTGGTTTTACCATGTTGTTTGGGTTTCATATATAAATATGGTTTGGTAGTAAATAGGTAAAAGCACTATTATTTTAAAAAGTATATGCTTAGATTTATGCTTGACTAGCATTATGATGAAAATAACTGAAGCATTCATGGCTGGTCCATAAAAATATTCTTTACTCTTTCAATGAGAAGTACATATTACTTTAATTTACATTTAATAAAGGAAACCACTGAACAATTTTTGGTGGAGAAGAGGGTAAAATAAAATCTGTGCTTAAAAATAAATACTTCAACCATCATTGGGATGACAGATTGAAGGAGAACTAAGGGGGACAGGGAGACCAGATAGAAGTAACTGTATTGTCTGGGCCAGATAATACAGGGCCTGAATCAAGATAGGAGCAGTTGGAATGGAGAAGTAGACCAGAGACACTAGAGACATTTTGGTGCAATAACAAACTCTTCTTACTGGTAATGATGATGATCATTTAGCAGCAGAGAGGTTGCACCCCTGTACCAGATGTTTCTAGTAAAGTGCTATATTGTCAAGCTCTTTGCCTTGTAATAGTTGTCCTCAGTGGGTACTGGCTGATTTGATGTGATTACTTTGTGTGGAGTACAACCCAGTGAGGACTGGTAAATGATGAGCAGGTGACCAGCCAGAATTCTATTTCTCCTAATACTGGCAGGTCTGAGAACTACAGAGAGAGAGAGAGATCACCAAAGGGAGCGGTTGCTTCCTCTTCACAAATATGAGTGAGTCAATGGCAATTCCTGTTCATTAAAGTTCTATGGCGATAAAGAATGAAAATTTGTAGCTAATTAGCCGGTTTCTCTATCTGCAGAACTCAGCCGAGCATAAATAAAGGATAATCTTGCTATGGATGCATGTGGTCCTCACTTACAGATGGAAAAATCTGCTCATCACCATTGAAGAGCACTTTTCACGTCATCTGCTTTGAAGCATTAACAGAAATATACAATTAGAAGGAAGGATGCTACTTCTCTATTCACTGCCCTGACTTTCTTTTTTTTTTTTTACGGTACGCGGGCCTCTCACTGTTGTGGCCTCTCCCGCTGCGGAGCACAGGCTCCGGACGTGCAGGCTCAGCGGTCATGGCTCACGGGCCCAGCCGCTCCGCGGCATGTGGGATCCTCCCGGACCAGGGCACGAACCCGTGTCCCCTGCATCGGCAGGTGGACTCTCAACTACTGCACCACCAGGGAAGCCCTGCCCTGACTTTTGCCTCAGATAAAGCACAATCAGAATCGCTGTTATTTTCTCCAATTTTGAAAATAGAGTGGCAAGAGTATAAAGATCTCTGCCATGATCACTTCTAAACACCATGTCCTTATTAGTAGGTCTCAGGGCCAAGATGACCCCAGAATGAAAAGGTAGTGCCTCATTAGTTTCAATCTAATCTCAAATTTGTAAAATGCCATGCACTTTCCCAGTAATATCATAACTGTGCCATGTATAATAATCAAATCTTCACAAGAGAAGGGGAGCTTTGGCTAATTCTGTGAGAGTCTCCACTCTTGATATCTTGCTTTTATTGTTTGACTCACAAATCTATACTGGGCTCCTGCTTAGTTTTCAACCTTGGCCACATCAAGATGATGTATTTTATCTGAAGCCACCTCTGGTATACCTGTTGGTGTTAATCATTGCCTTCTCTGCACTCTCAAAGTTCAAAAGTTATTGCAGACGCCTTCCAATTTATTGTTATTATTATTAATCTTGGCTGCTAAGAAATTGAAGGCAATGGTGGTACCTTGTCATCTTTGATTCTTTTCTTGGACACTTCCCGGCTGCAAAAGCTCAACAAGTTTTCCTGCTAACAGAGGTCTTTGCTTTTGCTTCATTTGATTCTTTCAGAAACTCTATAACACACCAGGTCAGCTATGATTTATTCCAATTTAAAAATGAAGATATAGGAGTCTCCAAGTAGTGTTATAAACCACCCCAATTTGCATAGTTTATGGGCAATATGGTAAAATAACAATTAAGTTTGTTTGATGCCAAGATGCTAGTATTCTGTCCTCTACACACTTTGTGGGAAGTTGAAAATGTGAATATCAATGACACCACAGATTTGGGCCTCTGCTTATCTTTCATCAGGTCTTTTCCAGTTCCATTACTCAGAAAGTTCAAGAGGTCTTTTGTCGTTGTTATGTAATAGGGCACATTTCATCTTTTGTATGTCTGCAACACTTCCATTTTCTTGAAGTAAGAGTTGGCATGCGTTTATTTAAGAACAGAGATAATTATATGGTAAAATTAAGATGGATCATTTAAGATGAGTGAAGTCCTCTCAAACGCTTAGAATCAGGTCTGAGAACCACAGTTCTAATGTTCTAATATCCACTGTACAGTTTAGGATTATTCAGAAGCAAAGATATTCCAAAATACAGAGGTTTAAATAAGTTATTTCTTTCTCACAGAACATTAAGAGGTCAACAGATGCCAAGTCATCCTTCCAATTTTCAACTTACATTTCCAAATGTTGTGATAGTCATTGCTGTGATACCACACTAGACAAGTGGGGCAGTGTAAGCTCTCATCTATGCAATGTAGAATCCCTCATCATAAAGACTTCTTGAGAATCAACTGGGATGACATTGGTAAAATACTTTTTTGGTGCTTGACACCCAATGGGCACTTGATAAACTTATCACTTAGTTTCAATGATTTTATTTGTTATAGTAATGATGGTGGTGGTTGTCCCTACCTCTTTTTTCTTCTTCTTTTCCTTCTCTATCTTTATACTTTCATTTCTTAAAACCCAACTAGATAATATACTTTCCTAGTTAAGGACTGTAGCATCAAAGACAGAGTGAGGCGTTCGATTAGATACTCAAGAAATTCTTAGTCAACTTTTACCTGAGTTTCCCACCTACTCCATCTCATAATAGGCACTACCCAGTATGTTTAGAGCTTTAGTAACTTTAATATCCAATTGGTTAGATTCTGCCTCTTTTACTAAAATCATTCCTATAGCCATTTTTCAACACTTGTTTGTTTTTAAAAAAACACACAAGCCGTCAAAGTCAGTAAGGTTCAAGGTACAAGAGACAGTTACACATTTTTTGATTACATACTGCTTGTTCATCCAATGTATAATCATGCTGGGTTCTTCTTCCTTCCCTATATAAACCCATCACACACACAAAAAGATTTTTTTTTTAACATCTTTACTGGAGTATAATTGCTTTACAATGGTGTGTTAGTTTCTGCTTTATAACAAAGTGAATCAGTTATACACATACATATGTCCCCATATCTCCTCCCTCTTGTGTCTCCCTCCCACCGTCCCTATCCCACCCCTCTAGGTGGTCACAAAACACTGAGCTGATCTCCCTGTGCTATGCGGCTGCTTCCCACTAGCTACCTATTTTACATTTGGTAGTATATGTAAGTCCATGCCACTCTCTCACTTTGTCCCAGCTTACCCTTCCCCCTCCCCATGTCCTCAAGTCCATTCTCTACATCTGTGTCTTTATTCCTGTCCTGCCCCTAGGTTCTTCATAAACTTCTTTTTTTATATTTCATATATATGTATTAGCATACGGTATTTGTTTTACTCTTTCTGACTTACTTCACTCTGTATGACAGACTCTAGGTCCATCCACCTCACTACAAGTAACTCAATTTCATTTCTTTTTATGGCTGAGTAATATTCCATTGTATATATGTGCCACATCTTCTTTATCCATTCATCTGTCGATGGACACTTAGGTTGCTTTCATGTCCTGGCTATTGTAAATAGAGCTGCAATGAACACTGTGGTACATGACTCTTTTTGAATGATGGTTTTCTCAGGGTATATACCCAGTAGTGGGATTGCTAGATCATATGGTAGTTCTATTTGTAGTTTTTTAAGAAACCTCCATACTGTTCTCCATAGTGGCTGTATCAATTTACATTCCCACCAACAGTGCAAGAGGGTTCCCTTTTCTCCACACTCTCTCCAGCATTTATTGTTTGCAGAATTTTGATGATGGCCATTCTGACTGGTGTGAGGTGATACCTCACTGTAGTTTTGATTTGCATTTCTCTAATGATTAGTGATGTTGAGCATCCTTTCATGTGTTTGTTGGCAATCTGGATATCTTCTTTGGAGAAATGTCTACTTAGCTCTTCTTCCCATTTCTAGATTGGGTTGCTTGTTTTTTTGATATTGAGCTGCATGAGCTGCTTGTAAATTTTGGAGATTAATCCTTTGTCAATTGATTCATTTGCAAATATTTTCTCCCATTCTGAAGGTTGTCTTTTCATCTTGTTTATGTTTTCCTTTGCTGTGTAAAAGCTTTTAAACTTCATTAGGTCCCATTTGTTTATTTTTGTTTTTATTTCCATTCCTCTAGGAGGTGGGTCAAAAAGGATCTTGCTAGGATTTACGTCACAGAGTGAAACTAGAACACTCCCTAACACCATACGCAAAAATAAACTCAAAATGGATTAAAGGGGCTTCCCTGGTGGTGCAGTGGTTGAGAATCTGCCTGCTAATGCAGGGGACACGGCTTTGAGCCCTGGTCTGGGAGGATCCCACATGCCGCGGAGCAACTAGGCCCGTGAGCCACAACTACTGAACCTGCGTTTCTGGAGCCTGCTCTGCAACAAGAGATGCCACGATAGTGAGAGGCCCGGGCACCACGATTAAGAGCGGCTGCCGCTAGCCACAACTAGAGAAAGCCCTCACACAGAAACGAAGACCCAACACAGCCAAAATAAATTAATAAATTAATAAACTCCTACCCCCAACATCTTAAAAAAAATGGATTAAAGACCTAAATGTAAGGCCAGACACTATAAAACTCTTAGAGGAAAACATAGGCAGACCACTCTATGGCTTAAAAAGTTTTTAAATTAACTTAGTATCTCTTGTGTAGTTTTATCTGTCTTCCCTAAGAATGCACATTCTAACCTCTGTCTATATCATTTTCTCCACTGCGCCACCAGGGAAGCCCTCTGGACTTATTTTTTATTCCCTTCTATTTAAGACTAATGGCATGCTTTCTTAAAATGAGCCACTTCTCTCTCTCTTTTTTTTCCTTTACAATAGCTGTCAGCTTTATACAATAACTGCAGTGTCATGGAACCCTGAGCAAAGTTTAGGTTAAGATAAAGAGGACTGGAATCTTACTCTGGTATTTGTTATGACCCATGAATTTCCAGGGACTCTATAAGTGGTTTCTTTTGAGAACCATCCATTTATGAGTATCTACTTCTAACTCACTTCCCCTTGCCAAAATGTCAGGTGTCATTTACCCGCAACTACAAGATAAACAAGTTAAGATTCTGCCACATGATACTGAAAATAGTTTTGTTCTATGGACACCCATATGCCAAATGAAGGCATCTTCCTGATTAATGTTTGTCTCTAATAATCGATAACAATTGATAAACAGTAGGCATCTAGGAAAAGTCTCATAATGAAATTATATATAAATTACAAACAGGATATTCAACAAGCTGTAGGTTCTCATGGTTCTCCAGCAGTGGTGTAGGTAATTCCATGACTTAATGATCTCTCGTGAGAAGTGTTCAAGTTAAGATTACAAAACCATTTCCCAAAAAGCCCAGATAATCCCATCATATCTGTCATTCTCAAATTATGGTACACAGTTCATTGGTGGGCTACAGAAGTACTTTTGGTGGGTTGTGAACTAAAATGAAAAATCATTTTCATTTGCTACTTCAAGGTGAAGGATAAACAATTTCACACTTTTTAAGGTTGATTTATGAATTATCTTCTGAGAGGTGCAATGACGGTCACCAATATTTGATCTTGGTAAATTAAAAATTAGTACCTAGCTAAAATTTACTGAGGACTCTACTTTATTGCTCCATAAAGATGTCTGGTGTCATGTGACCCCTTGCAATGTTGAATATCTCCCAGGCACATGAGCACACCTGGAGAGCTAGAGTCTCCAGAGTTTTGAAAGAGATATCATTGTGTCATTGGTGTTATCTTAAATCAGGTGTGGCTTTCAACTGCTGCTATGTTTACCATTAAGTCTGGGTAATTTTGAGTTTAGCTTACTGTGAGTTGTTACTTAGCTATCTTTACATAGTGCAGTGGCATATATTGTACCACCATATATTGAGTCATGCATTAATTGTGGTTCAACTAAGATCACCCATTTACCTCTTGGAAGATCTGGTTTCTAGTAACCTTCCCTTTCATACTCCTTGATCGCCTACCTATTCTCTATTCAACTGACCTTCCAGTTGGTTCCTGCCTGGAGTTGGTTTTTCTAAGAAAAGGAAAAAAGGGATTGGGCCAAACATAAACAGACCATAATCAGTATCTGTGAGCTACTTTATCCCCCCTTTATACATTCTTCTTTCTCAGAGCAGTCACATTGTCTGTTCTTGCTTCTTTAGTGCTAGACTAGTGCTCAGCACATAATAGATTTTCCAAAACATATAGTAAACAAATTAATAAATATGTTATAAAAATAAATACAGGTACATATTTAAATATATATATTATTAACTAATTTACACACTAAAAATTCTTCTAATCCTTACAGCAACCTTAGATCCTTAACAATGCAGCTAATGTTATGATTATGTACATTTGCAGATATAAAATTGAGAGCTCAAGATAATTCCCCAGGTTGAAGAATCTATTTAGTGACAGAGCTGAGGCTCAAACTCAGATTTTCCTAGTCTTCTTTTGGTAGCTCTTTTCACTAGCTTCCTCCCACATCTCAGACTTAGTGATTCAAAGTGGAACCCAGGATGCCTTGCCGGATCCCCTTGGCCCTACCTCCTCTCTCTGGTCCCCTCCAAAGACATCCTGGGCCACCACTGAGCTTCCTCCAACCAGAGAATCCTTAAGTGCTGAAAAACACAGCACGGCTGAGCTGACTCCTCAGCCAGCTGGCACTTTTTCAAATGAGCCACTGAATGGCAAATGCACAGATAACACTGGGATAAAATGAGCTCCTCTTATTGATTCTTCCAAACCAATATGGCACGGGTGCTCCCTCTTTGTGCCATCTCCTCCCTCTGCCTGGAGGCATTCTCCGCCCGTCCATCATTTTAATCAGACATTACACCTGGCACAAATGCTGAGTTGATTAACCTTAAAGGAGCTGAATAGGTTCTCTGATTGTTAACACAGGGCCCCTGACATATTATAACTCATGTTAACATGTGCTGTTGCACAAACTCACAGCTTCTTCAGCCCACTTTCCAAAGCCGCCGGGGAGGGTAATAGCATCTACAGAGAACTCTTCATGAAGCGTGCTCCCATAATAACGCCATGAAAAGTCAGATTTAAAAGGTGGATTGGTGTGGCCTCTGCAGATACCACTTTTTCATGTTTATATAAAAGCACCTTCTGTGTCAAGGGGGGTTCTGTGTCAAGGGGGGTCCTGAGGAATGGTCCCTTGTGTTAGAGTGTTGTAAAGGAGGGAACGCTGCTTTTGGGGATGAAAAACATGGGGTTTCATCCTGTGTTGCCTATGATCTTTGAGTCTTTCTTAATTTCTTTGGATCTCAAACTCCTTATATGGAGAATGCAGATTGAAAGGAATGTGAGGGTGTCCTTGTGTTGTCTATAACTGGGGGCCATCAGCATGCCTCTCTCCTAGGGTGGGGATCCCAGGGATAGGGCACTGAGACACTAGAACAGCCTTATTTTTTAGTGCTGGTTAAGTAGCTGCTGATTCAAATAATTAATCCTTTGCTGGTGAGATAGTTAGTATGCCATAAACATATAAAAGAGTTCTCTTTCTTCTTCTTTTTCTTCTCCCAAATAAGCTACACAAATCAACTCTTACATGTTCTTCCCATGGGTCCTGACTTAATACTTTCACCTCACCAAAGCTAAAACATCACCCTAATAGAAGCCACACCTGCACCTAATCTCCCATTGTATCAGGATGGAGAGAGAGAAAAATAAGCCCATGGGGAAGAAGAAAGAAAAATTTTAAGATCCTTTCCCTTTCTCATCAAAGTTTGCTCCTTTTAGTCTAAGAAAAGAATTATTTTTCGATGGGACATCTGGGATTCAAGTCATGGACACATCCCTCTGGTTTGCTCTGAGGGTCAAAATGACTGGTAAGTTGGACTGTGACCATCATGATTTAACTCATTTATTTGTATTTAACTGATTTATTTGGTACCGCTAATGCTAAGAACAATGCTACATAGACAACAGACACAAAGTATGTGCTGACTGAACTGCTTAAAATCATTGGAACTTGAGGAAAAAGCAGAGACTGATGGTAAACATGTCTGTGTCTGAATGTTTTTATTCCTCAAATAGCATTATTTTGGTGGCAAACTATTCACTTATAATTATCTTGGGGGTAGGGGAAGGGATTCATTTCTGTGAGAGGCCATCTATCCCACTAGTTAGGCTTGAGCACTGTTATCAGACCTGGGTTTTCTTAGCTGTGTGACTTTGGTCAAGTTACTCATCTTCTCTGAGCCTTATTTTCTTCCTTATTGCATTGTGAGAGTTAAAAGAGCTAATATGTATAAAGTTCTTGGCAAAGAATCTCACACAGTCAGTATTAAGTAATTAGCACTTCATTTTAACAGGCCAAAGTGAAAAGAGAAAAAAAGAAGATGGAGACAATCCTTTGAGTTGCTGTCAATCAACGTTATAAATAAGCAGAGGATAGAAAAAGGTTAAGTTCCTCTGCTTTGCCTTGAAGTATAAGGAGAAATCAGTCTCCTAGGAAGTTCCTGGAAATAAGAATTTTTGTTCCGACACAGTGATCTTATTTCTTATACTCTTGTCTGGGAATCAAAGGCAAGGCCCGGAAGATAGGCCTCTGAGCTCCTCTTTTCATCTCCTGAAACTTAAGGACTTCAAAGATGTCCCACTTAAACAAAATCCCTGACCTCCAATCTTTGTCCCTTTCTGTAGAAAGGTCAACCTGTCTCTGGCTTGTGGCAAACGAAGTACATCCAGTCTTGCAGGGAAGCTTCATAGATTGGCGCCTGTGCTGTGCTGAGTTACTAGGCTTCATCTTTGAAGAGTACAGGAACTGGGGTTTCTTAAAGACCTGTCATCATGCTACCAACCTTGCTAAAGAAATGCCCACTTTTCCTCAGTTGCCACAGTACACAGCCAGGACCACAGCGATGGTGTCACCAACTCAGGATGCTCTCCTTGGCATCTACCCTGACCTTCCTAGGTAACGTGCTCTAGTGTCCTCCTTAGCAAATTTTATACCTCTGCTTTACACTTGCTGTTTGGCTGTGACCATCTAGCTTCTTTATGCATCCCTGATTTGACTGTAAGCTGGGACTCTTCCATATTTTATTAGTCTTTGCCTTACTAGCACCAAGCACAGTGTTTGACACTGGAGAGACTCCCGAGAATGGAATTTTTTTAATAACTAAAGAAATGAACAAATTAACCAATAAAACAAGACAGTGCATTGGGGAAGACACCCTTTTCACTAAAGAAACACTGAATTCATACACTGGCTCTTCTACCAACTGACTGTGTGACCTATGAAGCTACCAGTTCTCTCCAGATCATAGCTTTATCATTTGTGAAATAAGGATAAATATACACACTATACTAGTTATTAAGCTATTGTCCCTCAGCTTGGAACCTACTATTCTATACTGTGCAAAATATGTGTCTTCTTTGCCATCTGGGGGTGGGAGTCCTGGAGGGAGGCATCATGACAAGAGATGGAAGAAAAGACACAGTGCATCCTATTTTGTTCTTATTCCTTTTAGTGTAACTCAGCAACATGTATTCAACCCTGGCTGGAGCAGTTTGTTCACACAGCAGCGGCTGACTGCTGTTTTTCCCATACTCTCAGAAACAGCCTTACATTCGCTCTCAGAGATTCCAGCCATTGCCGGTCAACGGTTCCTTCTCAAAGGCCTGGATCCCAGCTCTGTGGAGCCCATACTCCAAGCTTCTCAGCTTTAATAATTCTGACCTCCTTCCTTTTGCCCTTGCTGTAGGAGAGAAACCTCAATCTTATTTTATTTTTTTTATCCTCTTTTCTCCTTTTCAGTTCTCCATAATATGATTAACAATTTTTCATATTAAATTCTCTCTTTTTAAGTCACTGGTGCAGTTTCTATCTCCTGATTGGACCATGACTGATATACCACCTTGTAGGATTGTGGTATATGTGAGATGCCATATTCATAAGGCACTGAATGCAATGTTCATCATGGAAGAGTGACTTACCAAACAGGTTGTATTATTGCTATTTATTATTATTTATGTTGGCTTGCTTTTTATTATGATAAAATATACAGAACACAAGCTTCACCATTTTAAGCACTTTTGAGTGTACAATTAAGTGACAATAATGATTGACATTGTTGTACAGCTACCGTCATTATCCATCTCAAGAACTTTTCATCTTCCCAAACTGAAACTTTGTACCCATTCAAAAATAACTCTTGGGCTTCCCTGACGGCACAGTGGCTAAGAATCTGCCTGCCAATGCAGGGGACACGGGTTCGAGCCCTGGTCCGGGAAGATCCACATGCCGCGGAGCAACTAAGCCCGTGCGCCACAACTACGGAGCCTGCGCTCTAGAACCCACGAGCCACAGCTACTGAGCCCATGCACCACAACTACTGAACCCGTGTGCCTAGAGCCCGTGCTCTGCAACAAGAGAAGCCACGGCAATGAGAAGCCCGCACACCGCAACGAAGAGTAGCCCCTGCTCATTGCAACTAGAAAAAGCCCGTGCATGGCAACAAAGACCAAACACAGCCAAAAATAAATAAATTAAATAAATTAAAAATATATATTAAAAAAAATATAACTCTTCATTCACCCCTTCCCACAGCTCCTGGTAACTACTATTCTACATTATTTCTCCATGAATTTGAATATTCTAGGTACCTCATCTAAATGGAATTATATATTATTTGTCCTTTTCTGTGTGGCTTACTTCAATTAGCATAATGTCTCCACATTGTAGGATGTATCAGAATTTAGTAATTTTAAGGCCAAATAATATTCCACATTTTTGTTTATTCATTCATCTACCAGGGAACATTTCAGTTGCTTTTACCTTTTGGCTATTGTGAATAATGCCGCTATGAATATGGGTGTACAAATACCTGTTCAAATCCATGTTTTCATTTCACTCCTAGAAAAGGAATCACTGAATCATAAGGTAATTCTAGGTTTAACTCTTTCAGGAACTGTCATACTCTCTTCCACAGTGGCTCCACTATTTTTCACTCCCACCAGCAATGCACACAGTTTTTGATTTCTTCAGCTCTTCACCAATGCTTATTATTTTCTGTTTTTTGGACGACAGCCACTCTAATTTGCGAGAAGTGGTATCTGATTGTGATTATTATTGTTGTTATTATTAATGTCATTATTTCTCATTCACAAACACCTTGAAAAGAACAATCTCCCATATTAAAACTATGCACAGATGCTGTCATTTCAGTCCTGGAAAGACCAGGTGAAGAGGAATGGTTTAAATGATGGTGTTATCACCTTAAATCGGACACCACCACGATTATATTTGTTAGGAAGGCACAAACCCTTTCTCTTGGCTCCATTTATATAACATAGATAAGCAAATATAAAAAATTCTCTGGTAAGATCAAGACAGTGGAGGAGGAGGCGGCTAGGCTCACCTCCCCTCACAAACACATCAACACTACAACGGCATATAGAGCGACTCACTGAAATTGACCTGGGGAAAGGAAAATAGTTCTTCTGCAACCAAGGCTGTAAGGAAAGACCCTCGTGGAGTCTGATAGGAAAGAAGCGATCTGGCTGGGACCAGCACCCCTAGCGGGGGAAACACAAAAGGAGGGGAATAGCACAGGCTTAGAGATCCTACCTGGGGAAGCAAGGGGTTTGAGCCACATATTAGGCACCCTGACGCTGGGGTCTGACCCCAGAGGACAAGCACCCTTGACTAGTCTGAAAGCCAGTGGGCCTTACCACCGGGCCCTAAGAAACTGAGGCTGTACCCTTAAAGAGCACACACACAGAAGACTTGCTTGCTCCCATCACAGTGTGGAGGCAGCAGATTGAAACTGCCTAGGCCTCTGACTGGCTTGCCAGGACCACCCCAGCATGCCCACCAACCCACTCCACCACCGCTTCAGCACCTCTTGCTCTGGCACTGCTCCCCACTAAGGCTGAGGTTGCCTGTGCCAATGAGGGTACGCACACTAGGAGGGAATGGAGGCAGCTCAGACTCCGGCCCTGCATCTGACCAGGACAGAGGCAGCCATTGCCAGCTCGTGTGTCCCTGCACACACTCCAGGGCAGAGACAGCCACCATCAGTGTACACTTGGGAGGGGGCAAGGTCAGCTCAGTGGTGTGGCACCAACTCCTCTGGCCCCAATCCAGCCTAAGGCACACACTCCAGAAGAAAAAGTAGAACAGCACAGAAATACAGCCCCAAGCCCCAAGGCCCCGGCCACATCCCAAATCAGGGTGGAGACTGTCATCACACGCAGGAGAAACTCAACTCCCTCAGGGCCCCTGCTCTAGCCCCTCAGGCCCTGACCCAACCCCTGATAGGGCAGTGATGTCTACTGAGCATAGGAGAAGCACGACTTTAACCTGGCTCTGGCTCCAGCTCCTTCAACTCCAGCCCTACCTCCTACTAAGGTTGTGGCTGCCAGCACACTCTGGAGGAACATGCAGCCCATGCTCACTTCAGATACAGCTCTCCCACCAAAGCCACTGGCACATGCAGATGACATAGGGACACTCCCACACAAGGGCAACCCTTCAAGATGTCAATAGGTAACTGTTTCACCTAATTTCATAGAGACAGAGAAAGTTAAACAAAATGAGAAGACAGGGGGATATGTTTCAAACAAAAGAACAAGAAAAATGATCCTGAAATAATGCCATTTGCTGCAACATGGATGGACCTGGAGATTGTCATACTAAGTGAGGTAAGTCAGTCAAAGACAAATATCATATGATATGGCTTATATGTGGAATCTAAAAAAATGGTACAGATGAACTTATTTACAAAACAGAAATAGAGTCACAGACTTAGAGAATTAATTTATGGTTAACGGGGGGATGTGGCGGCAGGGATAGATTGGGAGTTTGGGATTGACATGTACACACTGCTATATTTATAACAGATAACCAACAAGGACCTACTGTATAGTACAGGAAACTCTGCTCAATACTCTCTAATAACCTTAATGGGAAAAGAATTTGAAAAAGAATAGATACATGTATACGTATAACTGAATCACTTTGCTGTACACCTGAAACTAACACAACATTGTTAATCAACTATACTCCAATATGAAAAATAATTTTTTTTAATCCTGAAAAAAACCTAATAATCCTGAAAAAAGCCTAATAAAATGGAGATAGTTTACCTGTAGTTTACCTGATAAAAAATCCAAAGCAATAGTAATAAGAACACTAACTGAACTTGAGAAAAGAAAAGATGAGCACAATAAGAATTTTAGCAAGGAACTAGAAAATATAAAAAAAAACAGTCAGAGCTGAAGAATATAATAACTGAATTGAAAAGTATGCTAGAGGGAACTAACAGCAAATTAGGTGATGCAGAGGAATACATAAGTAATCTGCAAGAGAGAATAATGGAAATCACCCAATCAGAACAGCAAAAAGAAAAACAAATTCTAAAAAGTGAGAATAGTTTAAGAAACCTCTTGGACAACACTGAGCACACTAACATTCACATTATAGTGGGTGCCAGAGGAAAGAGAGAGAGAGAAAGGGTAGAAAATGTAGCTGATAAAATTATGGCTGGAAACTTCCCAAAACCTGAAAAAGGAAACAGATGTCCAGGTGTAGGAAGCAAAGAGAGTCTCAAACAAGATGAACCCAAAGAGACCCACACAAAGACATATCATAATTCAAATGGAAAAAGTTAAAAATAAAGAGAGAATTCTAAAGGCAGCAAGAGAAAAACAAAGAGTCATATACAAGAGAACCCACATAAGGCTATCTGCTGATTTTTCAGTAGAAACTTTCCAATCCAGAAAGGATTGGCATGATATATTTACAGTGCTGAAAGGGAAAAACCCCTACAACCTAGACAATTCTACCCAACAAGGTTATCATTCAGAATTGAGGAAGAGAGAAAGAGCTTCTCAGACAAGCGAAAACTAAGAGCCCATCAATATTAAACCAACCTTACAAGAAGTGTTAAGGGCCTTACTAAGGGAAAAAGAAAAGGCTACAACAAGAAATAAGCAATTATTGGAAGTGAAAAATCTCACTGGTTAAGGCAAATATATAATAAAGGCTGTGGTTCAACCACTTAAATAAGCTAATACAAAGGTTAAAAAGTCAAAATTTGTAAAATCAACTATAACTACAGTAAATAGTTAAGGGATAAACATAAAGATGTAAAATATGACATCAAAAACACAAAACATGGGGGGAGGAGTGCAATATATAGAGCTTTGAGGATGTGTTTGAACTTAAATGACTATCAGTTTAAAACAAGTAGATATAGGTCAACAGTTATGAACCCCATGGGAGCCACAAATGAAAACCCTACAATATATATACAAAAACTAGGGAGAAAGAAACACAAACATAACACAAAGAAACCACATCAAACCACATCAAACCACAAGGGAAGAGACTAAAAGAACAAGAACAGAATAAAGAAGAACTACAAAAACAACCACAAAACAAATAACAAAATGGCAACAAGTACATACCACTCAATAATCAGTTTAAATATCAAAGGACTAAAATCTTCCATCAAAAGACATACAGCGGCTAATTGGATAAAGAAATGAGACCTACCTAGATGCTGCCTACAACAGACTTCAGACCTGAAGACATACACAGATTGAAAATGAGGGAATGGAAAAAGATATTCCATGAAAATGGAAATGAAAAGAAAGGTAGGGTAGCAATACTCATATCAGACAAAGTAGACTTTAACACAAAGTCTATAATAAAAGAAAAAGAAGGGCATTATACAATGATAAAGGAATCAATACAAGAAGAGGATATAACATTTGTAAATGTATGTGTACCTAATATAGGAGCACCTAAATATGTAAAATAAATATTAACAGACATAAAGGGAAAATTTGACAATAATACAGTAATAGTAGGGATCTTTAACACCCTACTTACATCAATGGGCACACCAGCCAGACAGAAAATCAATAAGGAAACAGTGGTCTTAAATGTCACATTAAATCAGGTGGACTTAACATATATCTACAGGACATCACACCCCAAAACAGCAGAATACACATTCTTTTCAAATGCACATGGAGTGTTTTTCAGGACAGATCACATGCTAGAACACAAAACAAGTCTTAACAAATTTAAGAGGATAGGAATTACATCAAGCATATTTTCCGACCACAACAGAATGCAACCAGACATCAATTACAGAAAGAAAAATGGGAAAGCACAAACACGTGGAGACTAAACAACAGGCTACTAAAAACCTATGAGTCAACAAAGAAATCAAAGAGGAAATCAGAAAATATATCAAGACAAGTGAAAATAGAAACACAACTTTCCAAAATCTACGGGACACAGCAAAACAGGTTCTAAGAGGGAAGTTGATAGTGACACAGGCCTTCCTTAAGAAACAATAAAAGTCTCAAATAAACAACATAACCTACCATCTAAAGGAACTAGAGAAAGAAGAAAAAACAAGGCCAAAAGCCAGCAGAAAGAAGGATATAATAAAGATCAGAGAGAAAATAAATAAAATAGAGGCAAAAAAATAGGAAAGATCAATGAAACCAACAGCTGGTTTTTGAAAAGATGAACAAAATTGATGAGATTTTAGCTAAGCTCATTAAAAAGAGAGAGAGAGAGAGAGAGAGAACCCAAATAAACAAACAAAATAAATGAAAGATGAGAAATTACAACAGGTATCACAGAGAAACAAAAAATAATAAGACTACTACAAACAGTTATATGTCAACAAATGGTTAACATAGAAGAAATGGATACATTTGTAGAAACATTCTATTGTTCTAGACTGAATCAGGAAGAAATAGATAATATGAACAGACCAATTACTTGTATTGAAATTTAATAAGTAATCAAAAAACTCCTAACAAACAAAAGTCTAGGACCAGACAGCTTTACAGGGGAATTCTACCAAAGAAGAAGAGTTAATACCTATACTTCTCAAACTATTTCAAAAAATTGAAGAGGAGGGAACACTCCCAAACTCATTCTATGAGGCCAACATTACCCTGATACCAAATCCAGAAAAACACACTACAAAAAAAGATACAGGCCAATATTCCTGATGAATATGATGAAAAGATCACCAACTAAATATTAGCAAACAAAATTCAATAATATATAAAAAAAGGATCATACACCATGATCAAGTGGGATTCATTCCAGGCATGCAAGAATGGGTCAATATCTGCAAATCAATCAATGTGACACATCGCATTAACAAAACAAAGGATAAAAATCTCATGATCATCTCGATAGATGCAGAAAAAACATTTAACATCCAGGAGGAGCTTCAAGCTGGTGGAAGAGTAAGACACGGAGATCACCTTCCTCCCCACAAATACATTAGAAATACATCTACATGTGGAACAACTCCTACAGAACACCTACTGAACGCTGGCAGAAGGCCTCAGAGCTCCCAAAAGGAAAGAAACTCCCCACGTACCTGGGTATGGCAAAAAAAAAAAAAAAAGAAAGAAAAAGCAGAGACAAAAGAATAGGGACCGGACCTGCACCAGTGGGAGGGAGCTGTGAAGGAGAAAAGTTTTCCACACACTAGGAAGCCTCTTCACTATCGGAGACTGTGGGTGGCGGAGGGGGGAAGCTTTGGAGCCACGGAGGAGAGCGCAGCAACAGGGGTGTGAAGGGCAAAGCGGAGAGATTCCTGCACAGAGGATTGGTGCTGACCAGCAATCACCAGCCCGAGGGGCTTGTCTGCTCACCCGCCGGGGCAGGAGGGGGCTGCGAGCTGAGGCTTGGGCTTTGGAGGTCAGATCCCAGGGAGAGGACTAGGGTTGGCTGCGTGAACACAGCCTGAAGGGGGCTAGTGCGCCATGGCTAGCCAGGAGGGAGTCTGGGAAATAGTCTGGAGCTGCCGAAGAGACAAGAGACTTTTTCTTGCCTCTTTGTTTCCTGGTGCGATAGGAGAGGGGATTAAGAGCGCCACTTAAAGGAGCTCCAGAGACGGGTGCCAGCCACGGATATCAGCACGGACCTCAGAGACGGGCATGAGACGCTAAGGGTGCTGCTGATGCCACCAAGAAGCCTGTGTGGGAGCATAGGTCACTCTCCACAATACCCCTCTCGGGAGCCTGTACAGCCCGCCACTGCCAGGGTCCCGTGATCCAGGGACAACTTACCCCGGAGAACACACGGCGCGCCTCAGGCTGGTTCAACATCACGAAGGCCTCTGCAGCCGCAGGCTCGCCCTGCACTCCATGCCCCTCCCTCCCCCCGGCCTGAGTGAGCCAGAGCCCCTGAATCAGCTACTCCTTTAACCCCGCCCTGTCTGAGCAAAGAACAGGCGACCTACACGCAGAGGCATGTCCAAATCCAAAGCTGAATCCCGGGAGCTGTGAGAACAACAAGAGAAAGGGAAATTTCTCCCAGCAGCCTCAGGAGCAGTGGATTAAATCAACACAGTCAACTCCATGTACCCTGCATCTGTCGAATACCTGAATAGAAAACGAATCATCCCAAATTGAGAAGGTGGACTTTGAGAGCAAGATTTATTATTTTTTCCTCTTTTCCTCTTTTTGTGAGTGTGTATGTATATGCTTCTGTGTGTGATTTTGTCTGTATTGCTTTGCTTTTACCATTTGTCCTATGGTTCTGTCTGTCCGTTTCTTGGGTTTTTTTTTTTATTATGTAAAAAAAATTTTTTTCCTAATAACTATTTTTTATTTTAATAACTTTATTGTATTTTAATTTATTTTATTTTATTTTAACTTCTTCTTTCTTTCTGTTTTTTCTCCCTTTCATTCTGAGCCATGTGGAGGACAGGTTCTTGGTGCTCCAGTCAGGTGTCAGGGCTGTGCCACTGAGGTGGGAGAGCCAAGTTCAGGACACTGGTCCACAAGAGACCTCCCAGCTCCATGTAATATCAAAAGGTGAAAATCTCCCAGAGATCTCTATCCCAATGCCAAGAACCAGCTCCACTCAACGACCAGCAAGCTACAGTGCTGGACACCCTATGCCAAACAACTAGCAAGACAGAAACACACCCCACCCATTAGGAGAGAGGCTGCCTAAAATCATAATAAGTTCACAGACACCCCAAAACACACCACCAGACGTGGACCTGCCCACCAGAAAGACAATATCCAGCCTCATCTACCAGAACACAGGCACTAGTCCCCTCCACCAGGAAGCCTACACAACTCACTGAACTAACCTTAGCCACTGGGGACCGACACCAAAAATAACAGAGACTACAGCCCTGCAGCCTGTGAAAAGGAGACCCCAAACACAGTAAGTTAAGCAAAATGAGAAGACAAAGAAACACACAGCAGATGAAGGAGCAAGGTAAAAACCCAGCAGACCCAACAAATGAACAGGAAATAGGCAGTCTACCTGAAAAAGAATTCAGAATAATGATAGTAAAGATGATCCAAAATCTTGAAAATAGAATGGAGAAAATACAAGAAACGTTTAACAAGGACCTAGAAGAACTAAAGAGCAAACAAGCAATGATGAACAACACAATAAATGAAATTAAAAATTCTATAGAAGGGATCAATAGCAGAATAACTGAGGCAGAAGAATGGATAAGTGACCTGGAAGATAAAATAGTGGAAATAACTACCACAGAGCAGAATAAAGAAAAAAGAATGAAAAGAATTGAGGACAGTCTCAGAGACCTCTGGGACAACGTAAAACACACCAACATTTGACTTATAGGGGTCCCAGAATAAGAAGAGAAAAAGAAAGGGACTGAGAAAATATTTGAAGAGATTATAGTTGAAAACTTCCCTAATATGGGAAAGGAAATAGTTAATCAAGTCCAGGAAGCACAGAGAGTCCCATACAGGATAAATCCAAGGAGAAACACGCCAAGACACATATTAATCAAACTGTCAAAAGTTAAATACAAAGAAAACATATTAAAAGCAGCAAGGGAAAAACAACAAATAACACACAAGGGAATCCCCATAAGGTTAACAGCTGATCTTTCAGCAGAAACTCTGCAAGCCAGAAGGGACTGGCAGGACATATTTAAAGTGATGAAGGAGAAAAACCTGCAACCAAGATTACTCTATCCAGCAAGGATCTCATTCAGATTTGATGGAGAAATTAAAACCTTTACAGACAAGCAAAAAGCTGAGAGAGTTCAGCACCACCAAACCAGCTCTACAACAACTGCTAAAGGAACTTCTCTAGGCAAGAAACACAAGGGAAGGAAAAGACCTACAATAACGAACTGAAAACAATTAAGAAAATGGGAATAGGAACATACATATCGATAATTACCTTAAATGTAAATGGACTAAATGCTCCCACCAAAAGACACAGACTGGCTGAATGGATACAAAAACAAGACCCATATATTTGCTGTTTACAAGAGACCCACTTCAGACCTAGAGACACATACAGACTGAAAGTAAGGGGATGGAAAAAGATATTTCATGCAGGAAGAAATAGAAAATATAAACAGACCAATCACAAGCACTGAAATTGAAACTGTGATTAAAAATCTTCCAACAAACAAAAGCCCAGGACCAGATGGCTTCACAGGCGAATTCTATCAAACATATAGAGAAGAGCTAACACCTATCCTTCTCAAACTCTTCCAAAATATAGCAGAGGGAGGAACACTCCCAAACTCATTCTACGAGGCCACATCACCCTGATACCAAAACCAGACAAGGATGTCACAAAGAAAGAAAACTAGAGGCCAATATCACGGATGAACATAGTTGCAAAAATCCTCAACAAAATACTAGCAAACAGAATCCAACAGCACATTAAACGGATCATACACCATGATCAAGTGGGGTTTATCTCAGGAATGCAAGGATTCTTCAATATATGCAAATCAATCTACGTGATAAACCATATTAACAGTTTGAAGGAGAAAAAACATATGATCATCTCAATAGATGCAGAGAAAGCTTTTGACAAAATTCAACACCCATTTATGATAAAAACCCTGCAGAAAGTAGGCATAGAGGGAACTTTCCTCAACATAATAAAGGCCATATATAACAAACCCACAGCCAACATCATCCTCAATGGTGAAAAACTGAAAGCATTTCCACTAAGATCAGGAAAAAGACAAGGTTGCCCACTCTCACCAGTATTATTCAACAGTTTTGGAAGTTTTAGCCACAGCAATCAGAGAAGAAAAGGAAATAAAAGGAATCCAAACCGGAAAAGAAGAAGTAAAGCTGTCACTATTTGCAGATGACATGATCCTATACATAGAGAATCCTAAAGATGCTACCAGAAAACTACTAGAGCTAATCAATGAATTTGGTAAAGTAGCAGGATACAAAATTAATGCACAGAAATCTCTTGCATTCCTATACACTAATGATGAAAAATCTGAAAGTGAAATCAAGAAAACACTCCCATTTACCACTACAACAAAAAGAATAAAATATCTAGGAATAAACCTACCGAAGGAGACAAAAGACCTGTATGCAGAAAATTATAAGACACTGATGAAAGAAATTAAAGATGATACAAATAGATGGAGAGATATACCATGTTCTTGGATTGGAACAATCAACATTGTGAAAATGACTCTACTACCCAAAGCAATCTACAGATTCAATGCAATCCCTATCAAACTACCACTGGCATTTTTCACAGAACTAGAACAAAAAATTTCACAATTTGTATGGAAACACAAAAGACCCCGAATAGCCAAAGCAATCTTGAGAACGAAAAACGGAGCTGGAGGAATCAGACTCCCTGACTTCAGACTATACTCCAATGCTACAGTAATCAAGACAGTATGGTACTGGCAGAAAAACAGAAAGATAGATCAATGGAACAGGATAGAAAGCCCAGAGATAAACCCATGCACATATGGTCACCTTATCTTTGACAAAGGAGGCAGGAATGTACAGTGTAGAAAGGACAGCCTCTTCAATAAGTGGTGCTGGGAAACTGGACAGGTACATGTAAAAGTATGAGATTAGATCACTCCCCAACACCATACACAAAAATAAGCTCAAAATGGATTAAAGACCTAAGTGTAAGGCCAGAAACTATCAAACTCTTAGAGGAAAACATAGGCAGAACACTCTATGACATAAATCACAGCAAGATCCTTTTTGACCCACCTCCTAGAGAAATGGAAATAAAAACAAAAATAAACAAATGGGACCTAATGAAACTTCAAAGCTTTTGCACAGCAAAGGAAACCATAAACAAGACCAAAAGACGACCCTCAGAATGGGAGAAAATATTTGCAAATGAAACAGCTGACAAAGGATTAATCTCCAAAATTTATAAGCAGCTCATGCAGCTTAATAACAAAAAAACAAACAACCCAATCCAAAAATGGGCAGAAGACCTATATAGACATTTCTCCAAAGAAGCTATACAGACTGCCAACAAACACATGAAAGAATGCTCAACATCACTAATCATTAGAGAAATGCAAATCAAAATTACAATGAGGTATCATCTCACACCAGTCAGAATGGCCATCATCAAAAAATCTAGAAACAATAAATGCTGGAGAGGGTGTGGAGAAAAGGGAACCCTCTTACACTGTTGGTGGGAATGTAAATTGATACAGCCACTGTGGAGAACAGTATGGAGGTTCCTTAAAAAGCTACAAATAGAACTACCATATGACCCAGCAATCCCACTACTGGGCATATACCCTGAGAAAACCATAATCCAAAAAGAGTCATGTACCAAAATGTTCATTGCAGCTCTATTTACAATAGCCCAGAGATGGAAACAACCTAAGTGTCCATCATCGGATGAATGGATAAAGAAGATGTGGCACATATATACAATGGAATATTACTCAGCCATAAAAAGAGACGAAATTGAGCTATTTGTAATGAGGTGGATAGACCTAGAGTCTGTCATACAGAGTGAAGTAAGTCAGAAAGAGAGAGACAAATACTGTATGCTAACACATATATATGGAATTTAAGCAAAAAAATGTCATGAAGAACCTAGGGGTAAAACAGGAATAAAGACACAGACCTACTAGAGAATGGACTTGAGGATATGGGGAGTGGGAACGGTAAGCTGTGGCAAAGCGAGAGAGAGGCATGGACATATATACACTACCAAACGTAAGGTAGATAGCTAGTGGGAAGCAGCCGCATAGCACAGGGAGATCAGCTCGGTGTTTTGTGACCGCCTGGAGGGGTAGGAAAGGAAGGGTGGGAGGGAGGGAGACGCAAGAGGGAAGAGATATGGGAACATATGTATATATGTAACTGATTCATTTTGTTGTAAAGCAGAAATTAACACACCATTGTAAAGCAATTATAATCCAATAAAGATTTAAAAAAAAAGAGAATCTAATAATCATTTAGTTGACAAGATGAAAACAGCATGGAGTGTAAAACAAGGCCTTGATGGCATCACTTAGACACCTATATCCAATTATTTCTAAGCTGGATCCACCCCCTTGCAATTCCCAGCTACGAGAACCAATAAATTTCCTTTATTGGCTCAAACTGGCTTAAAATGCACTCCCAACATTTGTAGCTTGAACGGCGCTAATGAGGACACTGAACCTCTCATAGATCCTTGAAGCTCTCTTGATGATTGTTGCCTCAGTGTTCTTGCATATGTTATTTCTACCCTCTAGAAGGTGATTTTTACTTAAGTTTTTGCCGCATAACAAGCCCTTCCAATATTTCGCAGCTTGAAACAGCACTCATTTATTTGCTTCATGATTCTGTGTAGAAATTTGGAATGAGCTCACCTGGATGGCTCTTCTGGTCTCGGCTGGGATCACTAATGCAGTTCTGCAGCTAGGCTCTCTGCTTCTGGAGGTGGGTGGCTATTATCTGGAGTGGTTGAGCCACGTGGCTTTTGTCATCCAGCAGACAAGCCTACACTTGTTTGTACAGTTGTCTCAGGATTCCAAAGAGAGAGTGGAAGCATGCAAGTCCTCTTGAGGTTGAAACTTAGAACTGATACAACATTACTTCTTCTGTAGTCACTTGGCCAAAGCAAGATCTGGTGGCCATCCCAGATCCATGGAGGGAAGAGCAAGGTAGGAAAAAATGTAGACTTTACTTCTTCATGAGAAGAGATACAGAATTAATTTCAGAGTCTCAGATACAAAGGAAGGAACAACTGCAGACATCTTCACCAATCATCTACCACAGAGTCCAACTAGTAAAGTTCTCTTCACCCTTTAAAACACTGCTCAGTTGCGCTTCTGTCTTCAAAATCTTTCCTGATCCCACATCTGGGCAAAACATCATTTTGTTTGACACATAGTTAGCACTCATGAAATATGTGGTGAATGAACAAATGAATGAATGAATGAATTTCTTCTCTGTGAATCCTTATTCGTACTATTGTTGTACACATAACCTTCCACTGCAGTCTTCCCTTTAGAATGGAGAGCTTTTTTAAAAAAAATTAATTAGTATTCATTTTTGGCTGCGTTGTGTCTTCATTGCTGCACGTGGGCTTTCTCTAGTTGCAGCGAGCGGGGGCTACTCTTTGTTGTGGTGCATGGGCTTCTCATTGTGGTGGCTTCTCTTGGGCTCTAGGTGCGTGGGCTTCAGTAGTTGTGCTGCGTGGGCTCAGTAGTTGTGGCTTGCGGGCTCTAGAGGGCAGGCTCAGTAGTTATGGCACATGGGCTTAGTTGCTCTGCAGCATGTGGGATCTTACTGGACCAGGGATCGAACCCACGTCCCCCACGTTGGCAGGCGGATTCTTAACTACTGCACCACCAGGGAAGTCCATAGAATGGAGAGCTTTTTAATGAAAAAGCCCATATCTTTCTCATATTTCTATCCCTGGTACTGTTGTGTGCAGAGTAGGCATTCAAGTGTGCCCAGAGCAAACTTTCCATTACCTTCCTTACCAAAAATGACCTGGTGATGTGTCTGGAGACTCTGTTCACTGACAAACTGGATTATAGTGTTTCAGAACCACAAAAAGTACAAAACTCAGTTAATCATAAATAAATTAGCTCAGTGAGTCTCCATCTAAATCAAATCAAATATCCATTTTGTAGGCTTATGAACAGATACAATCATTCTTGCAACCAAAAGAGAGCCAAGGAGAACGCAAGTGCCAGCGAGGATGTGAAAGGGCTGATGTATCTTTATGTGTCACCAGGGACTGAGAGGTAAAGTATAAATAAAGGCCCACATAAATTAATTGCAGTGGTTTGATATAACCTAATCAATTTGTGACTGGGTGGATGATGGAATTCAGTAGGCTGTGCCAGAGAATGGACAGAAATAAATAAATTCTTTCACTTCAGATGAAGAAATTATCAGAGATAAGTGAAATCTGACACGAAACTCAGCCAACAATGTGTAGAAATGAATTTTCTCTTAGCTTATTCTTTGGCATATGTATGTGGGTATATATACATAAACACATAATTAAAAAACATATAGTTAACTGCTTTTTAATTAGGTCCCTATTTTGACATTTATCCAACATGAAAAGGATTCTTCAAAGAGTTCCTACATCTTTGTTCATGTGTGTGGGAAAATGGCAGGGTGGAAATTGGGAGTGGGGCAAAGTGAAGCTGTAAGGTTGAGGCATTCTTTGGACAAGAAGAGAGGTGATTTCAGATATCAATGACCTCAGTGAAGTATTTAGCGTTCACTCTGTGCTGCACACTGTTCACCCTCAAGGATAACAAATAAATCTTGGCGATGACCTCCATTTTGTGGTAGACTGCCAACACAGAAATCTGGGATACCAGTGCTAATGTTAGAGATCACTTATTACCCATACTGGCATCTGTATTAATTATAGTAATCATAATGACAATAACTAAAATCATCACTCCAGAGGTTACCAAATATTTTCATAAATTGCACTCTAATGCTCACTGCTGTGCCATGTTGAGATCAATATACCCATTTTACAGTTCAGAAGAAAAATGAGCCTAAGTGACACAGCCAAGATCACAGCACTGCATTTATGGAAATAACTGATCCACACAACAAGCTGCTCTAGTCTAGGTGGTACAATTAAGTACTAGAAAAAAAGAGTTTATTGGGACATTAGACTATATGTCCTCAAAATAGTGTTTTTCTACACTTTGTTTCCTATCAGTTGAATTCAATGAAAGGCAATTCATCTAAAAATTTACAGAGACTGATTTACTTGCTATCATCTCTTTACCTTCCCTTCCATACATTCTCTATTGCCATAGTGATCTTTCAAAAATGCCTATCTGATCATTTCTCCTCACTGGTTAAAAATATTCAGTGGCTTCCAATTAATTTTCTAGAGATTAACAGTTCAATTTTCCTAGCAGGGCATTTAGATCTCTTAATTATTTCTTTTCTCTAAACTAGCCGTACTGTTTCTCAATTCCTTGATTTTGGAAGCTTCATCTCTCTCTTGTCCACAGGACAAATATCTAAGCTTCTTTCAGGTTTCCACTTGAAAATTTTATTTATATACTCATTCAGTCACATGTTCATTCCATCATTTATCCCTTCATTCATTGAACTAATGTTTATTGAACACCACCTACATATGAGGCACCAATGTATATGGTGTACAAGTACTAGGGATGTAGTGAAAAGTGTAAAGACACAGACTGTGATATTGTAGAATTCCACCCTGAAGCCATCCTTGGCTCCTATAACTCCCTCTTTTGAGTAACATAATCCTAACAATTATTAACATATTTTACCATAAGAAGAAACTTTGTGTAAATGTTTCTCCAACTCTAGACTGTCAACAATTTCAAAGGATATTGTGACTGCTTCACCTGTTAAGCATCCTTACTGTCTAGCATTGGACTGTTCATGTATTAGAAGTTATGTAAATGTTCATTAAATGAATGAATTGTGAAATTGACTCAGCCTTCATATGTTCAGGTCCTCAGGTGGGCATGATGTGGCTAAAGGTTCAGGCTTTCAACTGAGGCATCCTATGTTCAAATCTGGACTCATCCATGTACTAGTTGTATGACCTTTACTGTGTTATTGAACCAATGCAAGCCTCAGTATTTTTTATGTATAAAGCAGGGGAAAATAGCACCGCCTCATAATTCTTTTAAGCAGATTAAATAAGCTATTCAATATGTGATTTTATCAGTATATTTGATATAAAATATACATTAAATAAATGGTACCTAATATTACCAAAGAAAAAGAACCATTTATGCATTATCACAAGACAGATTTTAAAATAGTAGTTGCTAAATATCACACATGTGGGTGAGGAGTAGAAAAATCTAGAGTTTCGTTTTTCACACAAGCAAGGCTTTTGTTTTTTCTCTTCACATATGTGTTCTAGCTTTGTTTATCTACTTAAGACTGAGAACTCTTAGTGTACGTGGGAGTCCTCCACATAGCCCTCCTCCTGTCCCACCCTCATTTCCATAACTCAGTTTTAAGAGGCCCATCTTAAATGCCATGAGACAGTCAGTGGAGTGATGGAAGTAGGTCTCATTAGCAGAACAGTCCAATTATGTCCATCCTTCCCCACACATAAAAGCAGCCTGTTTCATGGGCTATACAGAGATGTAGGGGTTTTCAGGATTACAAAAAAAGATATTTATGTTCAGGGTCACTGGAAGAGGATTTAAATTGGAAATATCAAAAGAAGGGAGATCTGTGAATGCTTTTCTTTAACAATATCCTTGGGCTCCCGTTAAATGATGACTGTGTATAATTAAAATGAACAAAGTATATGACAATGTTCCATCTTCGCATTCACAGCACTTTCTCTCTCCCTTTGTTTCACTGCTTTGTTCATCTGAAACTGGTGTTAAAAAATAACAGAAATAGAAGTCAAACGTACGGCTACAGGGCTGTATTTTTAGTAGATCATCACTTTTCAGAAGAGGCCCGGAGGTTGCAGAGTCTAATTATGAACCAAGGAAGTGGTGTTGGGGAGAAAATGGGCACCGGAGTGAGAATGGAAAGGAAGGGCGTAGGGTAGGCTTTAGTGGGTGGTCTGCTTCCTGCTAAACTCCCACCAGAACTAACCACAGGCTCCCTGGTGAGTGGAGGATTAATGGTCAGGAAACAGGAAGACACACTGGGTTTGTACATCCCTAGCACAAGTTTTGATCTACAAATTTTCTAACTGGTTTTAAGAGGAAAAGCAACCTCTCCTGTTCACCACCCTCAAAATGATATTCCATAGTAAGCTGCTTCCAGGGTGAGATGAAGCAAGATAAAGCAGTCCATCAGGGAGACGGTAAACAGCATGATGACTAATCGTGCAGACAACGATTGGGAGGTGCTGAGAGAGTAACAACAGGGAGGGTGTTGAGGATGAACTTTTTATATCTTTATTGATGATCACAAAGAATTAAATAGCACTTGAATGCAATTTATCATTGGTATTGATTTATAAGTTAGCATGTATATTTATAGCTCTTCTATATCTGCCAAGTTCTTCGCCATCACCATTTTTAGCGTTTTGTTTCAAAGACACTACAAGGAAAGTATTCCGGCAGGCAGGGAGAGGTGGATGTCATTCATCATGTTAGAACTTTGTCTGTGGGTAAACTGAGGCATTTAAGTAGTGATAAGAGAGTCTGCAGGGAGATTCTGAATTAAGAACTAAGACAAAATAAAGTAGATCAAATGGAAGAGAAGTAAAAAAAGAAAAAAAGGTCTCTGTATTGATCAAAGCCTAAGAGGACAGAAACAGGCACTAGGAAATGTGCAAGAGATGCAGCAAAACAAACCAAATTACACCTGGACCAATGATGAAGAAACACAGGTACTGAATGGGTGAGCAGGGTTTTGGTCAGAACAGCCACGACTTGATAAAGTCAGCAAGTCTTTTAATGCCAGATGACAAAGGTGCTTTATGCTAAAGAAAGCACCACTGTGCCCCGCTTTCTCTAGCTGATTCTAAAGTAAATAGATGCCTTATTATAATAGATCATATTTAAAGTCCCAAATTATTACTTCTTGCTTGGTCTATTGCAGATGCAGACTCAGAGTAGGCATTTATCATATGATTGTTGAATGAATGAATGATGCAAAAATGAAATAGGCAGCATGAAAAAAAATTTGTTTTTCCTATTGCTCTCTTTATAGCTAACTTATCTATTATTGCACAAAAAGCCATTCTAAGAAAACTGATGGCTGAAAACAAGCGACAACCATTTAATACTGCTCACGAGTCTATGGATTAATTAGGCGGTTCTGTTGATCTAGTTAAGTTTGACTGGTTTCAGTTGGGTTTATTCATGTCTCTGTGGTCAACCTCAGCTTGGGTAGACAGGCATTGGCCTAAGGCCTCATGCTCACATTTGATAGTGACTGACTGTTGGCTTGTGCTACAAGGGTGAGTGGGCCACATGACTCTTATCCTGCAGGCTAGCCCAGGTTGTTCACGGGGCAGAGGCACAGGACTAAAAGAAAGTGGAAGTGTGCAAGGTCTCTTGATGCTTAGACTCAGAACTGGTGCAACATAATTTCTGATACATTAATTGTCCACATAAAGTCACAAAGCCAGCTCAAATTCAAGGGGAGTGCAAATAGACTCCACTTCTTGATGGGAAAAGCTGCAAAATCACGCGGCAAAGTGGCAAGGAAGTGGGTGAGAAAAAATTACTGTCTTTTTGCAAACAACCTACCACACCTGGGTTGAATTTCTTGACTCTTAACTAAGTGCTCATGAAGATCATTCTGGTAAAACATTTCTATATGCCACAAACAGAAAGTTAGACTGAGCCAAAGTACGTATCAACTGAATTATGAAATAACTGAATGCATACCTTTATGTGTGCACTCTAACACGAGCTATACGATTAAGAACAACTGAAGCAGAATATGCAAGGTTACATGCACAGTATTTGAAGCCTTACAGCTTAAATTGGTTTTCTTCAGATTCACAGACAAAGAGAACAGACTTCTGGTTGCCAAGGCTGGGTGGGGGAGAGATGGACTGGGAGTTGGGGATTAGCAGATGCAAACTATTATATATAGAATGGATAAACAACAGAGTCCTAATGTATAGCACAGGGAACTACAGTCAATATCCTGTAATAAACCATAATGGAAAAGAACATGAAAAAGAATGTATATATATGTATAAATGAATCACTTTGTTGCACAGCAGAAATTAACACATTGTAAATCAACTATACTTCATTAAAATTAATTTTAAAAAATAAAATAAAATTAAATTGGTTTTCTTTACGATTCATTAGCTCTTACTTATCCTCTCTAATTCTCAATATCCTGGTCTAAAAATGGTAGTCATACTAGTACCGGTCATATGGGGCTAACATGGAACATTACATGAGATAATGCCAAATGAATTATACTTTTAATCCCAGTGAACTGCCCAGGGTAAGTGGCCAATATGTATTGGTTATCAGTATCTATAAGGATCATACTTTAAAGACAATAGAAGAATGATGTTCTTATGGACATTGATATGATAAGGTACATTTTTTCTTTATTGCAATTTTATTCACCTTAATGATTTATACACCAAGCAAGTTAAAACTTCTCTAGGTATTTCTAAAGTTATCAATATCCTTCTCAAATTTTAAGGTCTATAACCACTCTTATGAATCTAGCCAAATTGATAAGTTTCTACAAAAAGAAAAGTTGTCCTTTTTTTCTTTTTTAATATTTTTACTGGAGTATAATTGCTTTACAATGGTGTGTTGGTTTCTGCTTTATAACAAAGTGAATCAGTTATACATATACATATATCCCCATCTCTCTTCCCTCTTGCGTCTCCCTCCCTCCCACCCTCCCTATCCCACCCTTCTAGATGGTCACAAAGCACTGAGCTGATCTCCCTGTGCTATGCAGCTGCTTCCCACTAGCTATTTATTTTAAATTTGGTAGTGTATATATGTCCATATATAATCTACCACTCTCTCATTTTGTCCCAGCTTACCCTTCCCCCTCCCCGTGTCCTCAAGTCCATTCTCTGGTAGGTCTGCATCTTTACTCCCATCATGCCCAGGGCATCTTCATGACAATTTTTTTTTTTTTAGATTCCATATATATGTGTTACTATGATTGTGTTACTGTCGATTTCCCCTTTTATGGCTGTTAGTATTTGCCTTATGTATTGAGGTGCTCCTATGTTGGGTGCATAAATATTTACAATTGTTATATCTTCTTCTTGGATTAATCCCTTGATCATTATGTAGTGTCCTTTTTTGTCTCCTGTAATAGTCTTTGTTTTAAGGTCTATTTTGTCTGACATGAGAATTGCTACTCCAGCTTTCTTTTGATTTCCATTTGCATGGAATATCTTTTTCCATCCCCTCACTTTCAGTCTGTATGTGTCCCTAGGTCTGAAGTGGGTCTCTAGTACACAGCATATATATGGGTCTTGTTTTTGTATCCATTCAGCCAGTCTGTGTATTTTGGTTGGAGCATTTAATCCATTTACATTTATGGATATGTATGTTCCTATTACCATTTTCTTAATTGTTTTGGGTTTGTTATTGTAGGTCTTTTCCTTCTCTTGTGTTTCCTGCCTAGAGAAGTTCCTTTAGCATTTGTTGTAAAGCTGGTTTGGTGGTGCTGAATTCTCTCAGCTTTTGCTTGTCTGTAAAGGTTTTAATTTCTCCATCAAATCTGAATGAGACCCTTGCAGGGTAGCGTAATCTTGGTTGTAGGTTTTTCCCTTTCATCACTTTAAATATGTCCTGCCACACCCTTCTGGCTTGCAGAGTTTCTGCTGAAAGATCAGCTGTTAACCTTATGGGGATTCCCTTGGATGTTATTTGTTGTTTTTCCCTTGCTGCTTTTAATATTTTTTCTTTGTGTTTAACTTTCAATAGTTTGATTAACATGTGTCTTGGCATGTTTCCACTTGGATTTATCCTGTATGGGATTCTCTGTGCTTCCTGGACTTGATTAACTATTTCCTTTCCCACATTAGGGAAGTTTTCAAGTATAATCTCTTCAAATATTTTCTCAGTCCCTTTCTTTTTCTCTTCCTCTTCTGGGACCCCTATAATTCAAATGTTGGTGTGTTTTACGTTGTCCCAGAGGTCTCTGAGACTGTCCTCAATTCTTTTCATTCTTTTTTCTTTATTCTGCTCTGTGGTAGTTATTTCCACTATTTTATCTTCCAGGTCACTTATCCGTTCTTCTGCCTCAGTTATTCTGCTACTGATCCCTTCTAGAGAATTTTTAATTTCATTTATTGTGTTGTTCATCATTGCTTGTTTGCTCTTTAGTTCTTCTAGGTCCTTGTTAAACGTTTCTTGTATTTTCTCCATTCTATTTCCAAGATTTTGGATCATCTTTACTATCATTATTCTGAATTCTTTTTCAGGTAGACTGCCTATTTCCGGTTCATTTGTTGGGTCTGCTGGGTTTTTATCTTGCATCTTCATCTGCTGTGTGTTTCTTTGTCTTCTCATTTTGCTTAACTTAATGTGTTTGGGGTCTCTTTTTCCCAGGCTGCAGGTTCGTTGTTCCCGTTGTTTTTGGTGTCTGTCCCCAGTGCCTAAGGTTGGTTCAGTGGGCTGTGTAGGCTTCCTGGTGGAAGGGACTGGTGCCTGTGTTCTGGTGGATGAGGCTGGATCTTGTCCTTCTGGTGGGCAGGTTCACATCTGGTGGTGTGTTTTGGGGTGTCTGTGACCTTATTATGATTTTAGGCAGCCTCTCTGCTAATGGGTGGGGTTGTGTTCCTGTCTTGCTAGTTGTTTGGCATGGGGTGTCCAGCACTGTAACTTGATGGCCGTTGAGCGGAGCTGGGTCTTGCAGTTGAG
The DNA here is from genome assembly GCF_937001465.1 of Orcinus orca. Classification (NCBI taxonomy): domain Eukaryota; kingdom Metazoa; phylum Chordata; class Mammalia; order Artiodactyla; family Delphinidae; genus Orcinus; species Orcinus orca. The sequence goes on along the minus strand of NC_064564.1, from coordinate 105,380,290 downwards.
ATGGAGATCTCTGGGAGATTTTTGCCATTTGATAATACATGGAGCTGGGAGGTCTCTGGTGGACCAATGTCCTGAACTTGGTCTCCCACCTCAGAGGCACAGACCTGACGCCTGGCTGGAGCACCAAGAGCCTATCATCCACATGACTCAAAATAAAAGGGAGAAAGAAAGAAAGAGGAAAGAAAGAAAGACAGAAAAAGAAAGAAAGAAAGAAAGAAAGAAAGAGATAAAATAAAATAAAAAAGTTATTAAAATAAACGAAAAAATAATTATTAAAAAAAATTTTAAGTAATTAAAAAGAAAGAAGAGAACACCCAAACCAAAAAACAAATCCACCAATTACAAGTGCTGAAAACTATAGTAAAAAAAAAAAAAAAAAAAAAAAAAAAACCCGACAGACAGAACCCTAGGACAAATTGTAAAAGCAAAGCTATACAGACAAAATCACACACAGAAGCATACACATACACACTCACAAAAGGAGAATAAGGGAAAAAAAATATATATCGTTGCTCCCAAAGTCACCTCCTCAATTTGGGATGATTCGTTGTCTATTCAGGTATTCCACAGATGCAGGGTACATCATGTTGACTGTGGAGCTTTAATCCGCTGTTCCTGAGGCTGCTGGGAGAGGTTTCCCTTTCCCTTCTTTGTTCGCACAGCTCCCGGGGTTCAGCTTTGGATTTGGCCCCGCCTCTGCATGTAGGTCGCCTGAGGGCGTCTGTTCTTCGGTCAGACAGGACGGGGTTAAAGGAGCAGCTGATTCGGGGTCTCTGGCTCACTCAGGCCAGGGGGAGGGAGGGGCACGGAGTGCGGGGCGAGCCTGCGGCGGCAGAGGCCGGCGTGACGTTGCACCAGCCTGAGGCGCACCGTGCGTTCTCCCGGGGAAGTTGTCCCTGGATCCCGGGACCCTGGCAGTGGCGGGCTGCACAGGCTCCCAGGAGGGGTGGTGTGGATAGTGACCTGTGCTCGCACACAGGCTTCTTGGTGGCCGCAGCAGCAGCCTTAGCGTCTCATGCCCGTCTCTGGGGTCCACGCTGATAGCCGCGGTTCGTGCCTGTCTCTGGAGCTCGTTTAGGCAGTGCTCTGAGCCCCCTCTCCTCGCGCACCCCGAAACAATGGTCTCTTGCCTCTTCGGCAGGTCCAGACTTTTTCCTGGACTCCCTCCCGCCTGCCGTGGTGCACTAACCCCCTGCAGGCTGTGTTCACGCCGCCAACCCCAGTCCTCTCCCTGCGCTCCGACTGAAGCCGGAGTCTCAGCTCCCAGCCCCCGCCCGCCCCGGCGGGTGAGCAGACAAGACTCTCGGGCTGGCGAGTGCTGGTCGGCACCGATCCTCTGTGTGGGCATCTCTCCGCTTTGCCCTCCACACCCCTGTTGCTGCACTCTCCTCCCTGGCTCCGAAGCTTTCCCCCTGCGCCACCCGCAGTCTCCACCCGCGAAGGGGCTTCTTAGTGTGTGTAAACCTTTCCTCCTTCACAGCTCCCTCCCACTGGTGCAGGTCCCGTCCCTATCCTTTTGTCTCTGTTTTTTCTTTTTTCTTTGGCCCTACCCAGGTACGTGGGGAGTTTCTTGCCTTTTGGGAGGTCTGAGGTCTTCTGCCAGCGTTCAGTAGGTGTTCTGTAGGAGTTGCTCCACATGGAGATGTATTTCTGATGTATTTGTGGGGAGGAAGGTCATACCGTCTTACTCTTCCACCATCTTGTAGCTCCTCCAAAGTTGTCCTTTTTAAAGATTGGGATGGTGTTTTCCCATCCCAGACTGGAGATTAACCCGATTGCAAGGAAGAGTGGCAATGTATGGAATTCCACAGACCTTAAATTGCATCCCCTTCTGTTTCTATCTATCTGCTTTATGTGATGTGACTTCCTGGCTCCACAAGTAAGAACAGGCACATTGAAGAGGCTCAAATCCCATCTGCCCACAAGTCCAGAGATAAAAAAAAAAAACAGAAGGGAAGGAGGAAGCAGAGGGAATCACCAAGGATTTGAAGAATGATGAGAGTGATTGTGTTTTCCAGTTTGTACCCATGTCATCCATGATTCCAAGATACATAGGCATTCTGGAAAAAAATCTAAATTTTCTGTCTCAGTAAGTAATTATTTAACAAAAATAGAATCTGGAGCTCTGTGATGTCAAGTAACTTGTCAAAGAAAATATACCAAATCTGTGGCAGAATCATGTTCCTACAAATCCAGAGTATCAACTTCAATCAGTGTAAACAAAAAATTATTTTAAAAAATTAGTATTAAAGAATTTGTCTTTTTATTTCCTTATCATTGCAAAGCTTTTATCAATGCTTTGGACGTTTTTTTTTACTATATATATATATATATATATATATATGCACATGTGTGTGGTGTGTACCATGTGTGTGTATGTGTGTGTTTGAGAGAGAAAGCAAGAGAGAGAGAGAGACTTTCTAACCATGTGACTATGTAATATAATTGAAAGGACATTACTTGAGAATCTGAAGATCTAGATCTACACCTTACTAGATTTACCATTTTAGTAATTACTTGGACTACTCTTATCTTCATACTCCTTTTTGGGTGGAGATGACAAGGTAGGTGGATTTAATTTTTTTTAAGTTATGTACATTCCATCTTATTACCTTATAACGTTGTTGTAACTATTAATAATTCTTAATATTTTGAGAGATAGTTAACGTACATGATTATTTTATATAGACCAGAGGCTGAACCAATGGCAAATGGTGATTTTGGTCTACACTCTAACAGCTCAGAGTGTAGCCTGTGGATTTTGATACCATCAATGGTTTCCTAGTGATGTAGCTTCTCAAACCCCACCTCTGGTCTACTGAATTACAATATGTTCATGTTGACAAGATTCTTGAGTAGTTAGTATGCAGGAGAAAGGAGGCACTTGTGTATACCACATGGATGCCCTAAATGAACCCCTAGAAGTGTGTGCCGAGCCCTGTTGGTGTGCTCATAGAAGTGCTCTTCCTGGCTAGCAGGCCTATTGCACTCATATGCTCTCAGAGAGGTCTTGGAAGCAGAAAATATCTAAGAACCAGAACTCAGTTGCTTTTTAATTGCATGCAGATTTTCAGAGTAATGGAGAAATCTTAATTTTGTTCAATATTTAATGGGGATTGTTGTCACATAAAAGCAACAAAAGAAGGAGGAGAAAGAGAGAAAGGGATGAAGAAGGATGGGGAAGAAGAGGAGGAAGAGGTAGAGGAGGAAAAGAAAGGAGAAGGGGAAAAGGGGGAGAAGGAGGAGAAGAGAAGAAAGAAATGGGGAAGAGGAAAAAGAAGTGGAAGAGCCCAGATAGTCTACCCGCAGCCCTTGAACAAATGGTGAATGTGATGGAATTTAGTTGAAAGGACGCAGGAATGGGAAGCTAAAGGCCCAGCTTAGAATCTTGCCGCTAAACAAAAACCTCTGTATGACCTTGGAAAAGTCACCTCAATATCCTGGAACTCAATCTCTGCTTCTGCAAGATAAAGATGTTTAACTATGTCATTTCTAAGATCCCTTTCACCTTTAGGATTATGTACATGCTTTCTACCCTCACTAAGCTGTCAGCCAAGACTCTAGTCCAGAATCCAAGGTTTGTCTCCTTCCCACTGCTAGAACAGAGATGGAAAGATAGACTGTTCCCCCAGAATTTGATCATGGATTTGGAGTGACTATATTTTAACTACAGATAGATATCAGAATATGTTTTTTTGTGGGGGGGGAGAATAGAAAGTTAAAACTAGAAGGAGAAATAGTTAAAATCTTCTGAATTAAGAAAAAATGGAGAAAGGTTATAGTTTTACTTATCTAATTGTGGCAGGAAAGAATGATCAAATTTCTCCCTGAGGTGTTGTTAGGTTTGGGACAAGGAGACAAAAAAAAAGTTTACCAAAGCAAATGTCCATCGACAGAGGAATGGATAAAGATGTGGTACATATATACAATGGAATATTACTCAGCCATATAAAAGAATGAAATAAGGCCATTTGCAACAACATGGATGGACTTAGAGTTGTCATACTGAGTGAAGTAAGTAAGACAAAGAAAGAGAAATATCGTATGATATCTCATATGCGGAATCTAAAAGGAAATGATACAAATGAACATATTTACAAAACAGAAATATACTCACAGACCTAGAGAATGAACTTATGGTTACTGGGGGGGAAGGGTGGAGGGAAGGGATAGTTAGGGAGTTTGGGATTGACATGTACACACTGCTATATTTAAAAAGTATAACCAACAAGGACGTACTATATAGCACAGGGAACTCTGCTCAATGTTATGTGGCATCCTGGATGGGAGGGGAGTCTGGGGGAGAATGGATACATGTATATGTATGGCTGAGTCGCTTTGCTGTGCACCTGAAACTGTCACAACATTGTTAATCAGCTATACTACAATGTAAAATAAAAAGTTTAAAAAAAAAGCATATTCCAAGGAACACTAGTTCAACAGAAAACCAACAGGTGTTTGGTGAAATGTCTACCCTTAAATTTCCAGAGACTGGGGTTGAAACCATTTAAACAACTTTTCTTTTTCTGCAGGATTTCTCAGAAACTTAGCTATGTTTATATGCAACATAATTTGTTAAAAGATATAGAAGATGCACCTTTTTGTAACCAGCTTTCAGCATGAGCACCTTTTAATTTGTCAGCATTGTCATGCCCAAGCAGAACTTATCTGGGGAAATGCTATATGACTTTTGGGAAGTCACTTCTCACTTAGTGTCATTTTCTCCTTCTGCACAAATGAGGGGGTTGGATTAGAAATCTCTAATGTTCCTGGACTTCAGTGGTTGCACACTGTGGTGCAGTGGTTAAGAATCCACCTGCCAATGCAGGGGACACGGGTTCGAGCCGTGGTCCGGGAAGATGCCGCGGAGCAACTAAGCCTGTGTGCCACAACTACTGAGCCTGCACTCTAGAACCTCCAAGCCACAACCACTGAAGCCTGAGCACCTAGAGCCCATGCTCCGCAACAAGAGAAGCCACCACAATGAGAAGCCTGTGCACAGCAACAAAGAGTAGCTCCCACTCGCCGCAACTAGAGAAAGCCTGCACATAGCGACGAAGACCCAATGCAGCCATAAATAATAAATAAATAAAAATTTTAAAAAATACATATAAAAAAGAAATCTCTAATGTTCTTTCTAGGTATAAAATGGTATAGGTAAGTAACACCTAAAAAATATCATTAGCTGAATTTGAGACAATAATTAGTCAATGCAAGATACAGAACAGGATACTACATGTGCCAATTTGTAGGGGTACAGATGATCAGTGCTAGGAAAGGTCAGGCAGACTAGATTTCAGTGTAGGCCGAAGCTGTTAGAACAGACTGGACCAGTAGGCAAGGGAGAAGAGAGAAGGGTATTTTAAGGGATTATCACTTCGAATTGAAGTGTGGGAAAAAGGAAGATTTTAGTTATCAGAATATTCTGGGTCGCCAGAGACAGAACCCATGTGAATGTGCTTCAGTAGAAAGGGGAATTGAGCAGAATGACAAAGGACATGCCATATGATTAGGGCAAGTGTAGAGTGCTGATGACCTCGGGAACGATTAGAATCAGGAACCAAGTCACCGCCAGAATGTTTGGTCTGTTTTCTCTGTGTATCTTCTTTATACTGTCTCTGCATATCCCTTCCACTACTCAGCAGGAAACACGGCTAGCAGCAGCTTCCAAGCCTCACATTCCTTGTCTCACTACCAGAAAAGGACTGGCTCTCTTCCTTTATTTCCAAGTCAGATTCTCCTAGGGAATGCCTCCGACTGGTCTACTTGGCTCAGGTAACTGGACTAATTATCTGTGGCCAGAGGAGCAGGGTCACCTAACACAGACATGACAGCTGATGCCTCTGATTTTCACACATGAGAAAAATCACTGTAAACTGGGAAGTGATACTAATAATCTACATTAAAACATCAAAGAGATGGCCAAAACTTTGCTTAAGATATGTCCAGGCAGCTGCTGGTGTGGATAAAGTAGGAGAGATCAGTTGAGTGCAGATCTTGAAGGATGTTTAATGCTCAGATAAAAGGGTCTTACTTGATCTATTTATTATTATTATTTTTATTTTGCCCAGTGGTTTTGAAAGTCAGGCCAGTGTCAGGCTGCAGACATGAAAATTACTTGCGGGAGAGGGGTTTTGCTTACTATAATACTGATTCCTATGCCCTGCAGTTCAATAGATTGGGTTGGAACATGGAAATCTATACTTATTAAAAATCCCGTAGGTAACACTGATGATCAGCCAGTTTTAGGAGTCACTAATCAATCTGGTATAACTTTACTGTGAACTTATTAAGTATACTATTTTTTTTATTTGCTAGTTTCTGAGAGATAGAATTTGCTAGTTTTTGAGACACATATTCACAAAACATTTATCCTTTCCTTAAGAAATTTAGCTATTAGGGAATATATAGCTTATAAATAAATAGCCATAAATGACCAAAAATCATTTGAGAGCTTAGAGGGAGTGTTAGAACTGGAGGTGGTATGGAGTTAGCAAAGACTTGGTTGAGGAGACAATGTCTGAGTAAAGTCAATGATGGATTTATTTAGAATATTCAGAGGAGGAAGTTGATTCCAGGTGAATATAAGAACGTAAAAGCAAAATACCTGAAGGAGGAAAATCTGGAGCAGGATTTCTTAATCTGGCACCCAAAGAGACCAGAAATATTTCTTTATTTTTAGTAATATCTAATGGAAATTTAGTAAGTCCTTCAATTTGACTACAAACAACACTGGATTTAGTAATACCTGTAAACATGTCACCATTAGAAATTAGGTATTTTTATATTTGATTAAGATTTTAGCAGATATTTTGTACTCCCATTTTTTTCGCTCATCGCTAATTCAAAATAATAGTAGCCATAGATCTATTAATAGCTCTTCTTATTTAATGAGTTAATAATAAAGTTTAATGAGTTAAAATCAATTTTTATCTTGCTTTATTTTATTTTATTAAAGTATAATTCAGTTCAGTAAACTAATACAGTTTATATTAGTTTATTGAAGTGTACAACACAGTGATTCGATGGCTATGTACATTATGAAATTATCACCACTGTAAGTCTAGTTACCATCCATCACAATGCAAAGTTAATACAATACTATTGACTGTATTCCCCATGCTGTGAGTTATATCCTTAAGACCTACTCACTTCATAATTAGAAGTCTGTACCTCCTGATCTCCCCATCCATTTCAAGCCCCCCACCCAACATCACTCTGGAAACTTCTAGTCTGTTCTCTGTATCTATATGTCTGGTATGGATCTGTTTTAGCTGTTTGTTTATTTTGTTTTTTATATTCCACACATAAGTGAGACCATATGGTATTTGTTTATCTCTGACTTATTTCAATTAGCATAATACCCTCAAGGTCCATCCATGTTGTCACAAATGGCAAGATTTCATTCCTTTTTATGACTAATATCCCATTGTGTGTGTGTGTGTGTGTATGTGCGCACACGCAACTCATTTTCTTTATGTACTCATCTATCAGTGGACACTTGGGCTGCTCCCATATCTTGGTTATTGTAAATAACTCTGTAATGAACATAGAGGTGCATATATATTTTCATATTAATGTTTTCATTTTCTTTGAAAAAATATCAGAAGTGGAATTGCTGGATTGTATGGTAGTTCTATTTTCCATTTTTTGAGTCACCTCCATACTGTTTTCCATAGCGGCTACACCAATTTACAGTCCCCCCAACAGTGCACAAAGGTTCCTGTTTTTCCACATCCTTGCCAAGACATTGTTTCTTTCTTTTTCTTTTTTTTTTTTTTTGATAATAGTTATTCCGACAGGTATGAGGTGATATCTTATTGTGGTTTTGATTTGCATTTCCCTGATGATTAGTGATGTTGGCATCTTTTCATGTGCCTATTGGCCATCTGTATATATTTAAAATCAAAATTTTAAGTATTTTATAACTTTTAATATAATTCATTTTCTTTGTAATTTTATAAGTTTTATTTCATGCATTTAAAAAGATTATTGCTAGAAAGTGTTCTGGTTAGCTTCTGTTGGGTAACAAATCATCCTGGAATTTATCAACTCAAAATAACCACTGTATTTTCTCATGATTTTGTGGATCAAGAATTTGAGAAGGGTCCAGGTAAGTGGTTGTCATATGTGATCTCTTATGTCATTGTAGTTCAATCATTGGCTAGGGTTGCAGTCACCAAGGGCTCAACAGTGCTAGACATCTGAAATGGCTGGGAGTTCAGAAGGGGTTGTCTATCCATCAATCTCACCTTGTAACATGGGCTTCTCACATCATAATAGCTGAGTTCTGAGAGGGAGCATCTCTAAAGGTAGTATTCAAGAGGAGAGTGTTCCAAGAGATCAAGGCAAAAGAAACAAGACTTCTGACTTGCTTCACATGTCATGCAGCGTCACCTCCACTCCTTTCTCTTGGTTAATGTGAACCAGTAAGGCCAGCCTAATTTCTAGGAAAGGCAAAATATTTCCCTGGTTTTGTTGGAAGAAAAATCAAAGATTGTAGCCATCTTTAATCTGCTACAGAAGGATTCCATAGGCTTTACTAGACTGTCAAAGATGTTTGTGGCATAAAAATCATTAAGAACACCTGCTCTAGAATACGTGCTTAAGTAAAGAGTGCAATCAATTAAAAAGATGAGTGTTCCTAATTAATATTAACTTTGGAGGGTATCCAAGGTAGCCAGTAGCCAGAAGCCAATCTATACTGAGCCATTACATATAGATTTTCCAAGTTGTATTGCTCCACTAACAGTTAGAAGAAAGAAAGAATGAAAAAAGGAAAGAAAGAGGAAAGAAAGAAAGAGAAAGGAAGGAAGGAAGGAAGGAAGAAGGAAGGAAGGAAGGAAGGAAGGAAGGAAGGAAGGAAGGAAGGAAGGAAGGAAGGAAGGAAGGAAGGAAGAAGAAAAACATTCTACTTAACCTTGATGGGTCAAAAAATGATAGAACTGAGTTTTGCCCCCCAACCAGAAGAGCAACCAAACAGTTTCGTAACGGTGAAAGCATCTTGCTTATGGGGAGATAAGACTTGTCTTTCTCTGTTGAATATAATTAGAGGAGATGAGAAAGAAATGTGAAGAGGCCCTGTATCTCTTCTCAAACATGCTGCAGTGATGGATCAAAGAGATGGGAACTGACACTTTCCATCTCCGGGACACCCAGAGTAGATATACAGTCAATAAGACAGCCTGCTCATTGATGTGCAAGGCCTCTTCCCCTATCAGAGGAAGAAAGATGAAACCTGACAGAACTCCCCTCACTAATTCCTCACCTCTTTCCACCACTGTTGGAGGTGGAAGAAGCCTTTGGGTGGAAATACTTGAAGTCTGTGTCCACAGAATCTTTAGGTGGGATTTTTATCTAAGTCTTTAGCCAAGGGCTTTATCATATCCATCTACAGCATGTGATACAGATGGCTAGGGGAATTGTTAGCATGGGAGAGAAGCAGAACTCCTTAGGTTAGGAGACTTGCAGTCACAAGAATCTGATGTATCTTAACTGTTTTATTTAGGAGATGTCTCCTTAATGGATCACTGTCTACCAGGGTTTGGGGGAACACATAGCTCAGGATTCTTGCATGTGCGCTCAGGATATTGAGTATTGTAGGGTCTCCAATTATAATTGCAAACCCCTTAAAGGCAAAGGCAATTCCACATGCCTAGTATCTATCAGGGGCTGGTAGATAGTAGGCTTTAAATGAGCGATCAATAAATGAATAAATTATGGTTGAATGAAACTATAACCTAGGCTCCTAAAGAATAAAGTATAAGCTAGTTAGCTGATCTCTGAGTCCCTGTATTATCTGGCCTCTAACTAGTTCTCCAGTCCAGTCACTTATTATTCCTCCATTCTCTCTTGCTCACCAAACTAAAAAAACACAAAAAATGTATATGTCTTAACATCTTTGCCCGTGTTGCTCCAGCTCCCACAAAGTAGAAAAGGCTCATTTCCATTAGGCGGTTGGAGAAATCTCTCTGTGAGAAGGCAATACTGGAGCAGAGATGCAAAGGACAAGATGAAGCCAGCCACATGAAGACCTGTAAGTGGGGGTGGGGTGCAAAACCCAGATCCAAAGGAAAGAAAGTATAAAGGCAATGAATCCGGAGTAATCTTGAAGGTTCTTTTCTTTTTAACAGAAAGACAGCTGTGTAGCAGAAGGATAGTGAATGAAGGGGCAGACCAATACAAGATGAGGTCATGGATGAGAGAGTAAGGTAGCGGCCAGCTCACTTAGAACCTTGAAGGTCCATGTCAGGAGCTTGGACTGTGTGGAAGTGGAATAAGGAGTCATTCAACTGTATTAAGCAGAATGGGCATGATCCAATTGTCTTTGAAGAAGAGAACCCCTTGCCGGAAGACAAGTGTGGATGCAGGTAACCCAGTTAGAAGGAGATCTCAGCAGTGAAATAGTGGTTCAGATTAGGGTGATAGCAGTGAAGAGCTACAGAAGTAGAGACATTTAGTACATATGTTGGAATCAGAGCCAACACGATTGTCTGATGGGCTGAAGGAATAAAATTTAAATGACCAATTAATGAGAAAGGTGTTTACATTTACTGGTAAAGAAAAAGACATTCAGATAAATAAAACAACACTGAAATGGCATTTTTTTTCTCGTATCAAATTGGCAAGTGCTTTTAAAAAAATGGTAAAATCCTGAAACTGCATGAGCTTTGAAAACCAACCTAATTGCCCAACAATCGAGGATCAGTTAAATAAATTACAGGGCATGCATATGTTTAAATGCCCCATGGCCATTAAAAATGATTCTGTGGAAGAACACTTAATGACACGGAAAATGTTCACGGAAAGTTTTATCTGTTCAACAACCAGCTGTCAGGGTCCATGCTTCTTGTTAAGTACTAAATGGATTTGTATTGAAGGGATATGTTAATATCTTTAAAATTTGCTGTAGAATTTCCCTAAAGGAGGGAATACTTTTTTAAAGAAATATGCCTGGCAAATTTCTTGGGGTGACAGTAAGACTGTGAAGACATGCACCATCAAGATGCAAGGTTAACAGAAGAGGTGAGTAAATTCCTCTGCAGTAGAAATAGAAATGCTCGGAAAGGTAAGCACCTTGGGCCAGTGGCCTTCGGTGTAGAGTTTGAAAAAAGATGGCTATATCATTTTTGGTCTGCAGCAATTCAGTATGAACCAGACTCCCCAAGTTCAGGATAGCAAGGCAAGTCATAAATTTAATGAGGGTATACGAATAGTCATGAGAACAAAGCTCTCCCCTCGCTCCATCCTCCCTAGAATTTGCAGAAAACCTGACGAGGCCTTTCAATTTCCATAGTATATAGCAGGGTGTTTTGAACAACTTTTCAAAAGGCAAAGAGATCTCATCTCAACCGTGAAAAAAATAGTATCCCAGGTTATAAAATTTAACTATTTTCTAAGGATAAAGACTTAGAATGTAACCGGCACAGAAGGAAAGGTCTTTAAAGAATATGTGATCCAATCTTATGGTTAGTAAGATAGAGACTGAAGTTCCCATAAAGGTAAAAGGCAGAAAGTTCCAATAGATGTGTGTCCACAGGTTAATTCTAAGTGTGAAAGGTATTAGAGCTGGCTCCAAATACAAATTAAAGCTGGTTTCAAAGTGAAATGGAGTGTCTGCCACTCAGTGCTGTGACGCGTCATTGCTAACAGACAGTATAAAACTTATTACTCACTCCCCATGTATAGATGACTTTTGCAAACTCATGGAAAGAGCCACAGAATTTGTTTTCAATTTGCTGTCTTCAGTCTCTGTATTGCCTGTGGTTCCAGGCAGTCCTTAAACAGAAAGCCCATGGCTCAGCTAATATTTCATCTTGGAGATACCAGCACATACAGCTATCCTGCCATCACTGAAAGATTAATATCAATGCTGGCTGTCATTTCTACTTAGCATGTTTGAGGAAGGTGGCCAGGTGTGAGGAATCATTCTGGACCAGCCCTGCACTGGAAGGCAAAGGCATGGCTCAGTCATTTCTGAGTCTGGTGAATTTGTACAAAGCCCTCAAAGTCATAGGTCTTTGTTTCTTCATCTGAAAACAGGGACCATGAACTCCTTCACATTGTGAGTATTTATTTGATAAGCAATGGAAGAGCGAAAGATCCTTGTGAACTTTAAATACCTATTCAAATATAAGGAAAGAAGAATGTTCTTAAACCTAGAGGGCTTTGTCTTTCAAACACCTGGTCTTTGCCATGAAAACTCCATCCCCACACGCCTGTTCCTCCTCTCTGCAACTCTAACTCTCTTCATTCTGCATTTCCACATATAATAAGGTCTATCTCTCCATGTCTTCCTCCCCTGGGTCTATCATATTCCACTCATCCCTTAATCTTCTAAGTGGGAAGTTTTGAGTGCCTTCTGATTTCCCAAGCCATGTTATTGGAACATCTTGAAATTAACATTTCCCAACTTGTGTCATAGTTATGTATCATAGGAATAGCTGTCAGCCACTGTGCTGAGTTTGACATTCATTTTCTCATTTAACCCTCAACCACCTTAGAAGGCAGATATCACATGCTTTATCTTATTTAGGCAGTAGTTCTATGAATATAGGGTAGGTGTAAAATTCATTTTTATACCTTCAACATGGCCAAAATAGGACTCAATAAATGTTATTATTATTAGAATTATTATTACTATTGTTCTATGTCATTAATTACTAGTATATAATTATCTAATAATTTAATATCACTATTACCATTATTCCTAATTAAGTTTTATATCATTAAAATATCAGACGCTATGCTAGTATTTTTCATGCATTTCTATCACAGTTAGGCATGATTATTCCCTTTTTATACATGAGGAACCTGGGACTCAGAGAGGGAAAGCTGCTTTTATAGTCAATAATGACAGAATCAGGATTTAGATCCAATTCTGTCTGACTTCAGAATCAGTGCTTTCGATAGCCACCCTTCACTGTCCCTTTTGGCAGTATCTGGGTAGAATACTGGACCATCTTTATCTGATGAAATGATCTTGGTCAAAGTTTAGGATACGGTTTTCTCCACTACACAGATTGATGTTTGCCTCGTGACATCCCCAAATCATGTTTGCTCTTTGCACTCCCCAAGGTGATTCCCAGACCACCACCATCTCCATACGTCCTGTCTGATGGTTACCATTGAAGAAGAAATGCAAAAAAACAAATGTATTCCTTCTGCTAGAGAAAAGATCACAGTAGATCAAAATTCTTATCCATCTGCCAATAGCCCCATCTCTGGCACAATATCAAGTACACCTACAAATAAAGCAATCCATGGATATCTTGGTTGTCCAGAGAAATGGCTCTACTCCTGATCACTGGCTTTGAAGAGGATGGTCAGTGCAGCAGAACACATGCATTGGTCAGCCTTCCTGGTTCTAACATTGACTACAAACAAAAGTGCTGCCCAGCATCAGCCAGACCGACACACTCTCACTGCCATTAAACACCCTATGGGAGAAAAAGAAGCTGATGTACCTTTCGGAGGAGCCCAGACACTCTGGTGTGGAAAACAGCTCTCATTGTTGCAGAAACCAGGAAAATGTTTCACCAAGAATACAGGGCAGCTAATGAAAAAGAAAACCAGGCATAGTATTAAGTTATTTGGGAGAAATAATTTTCTGAGCCTCATACTGGTATAGGTGGTATAAAATAAAGTTACTTTAGAGTAGTGATTCCTTTTCATGTACAAGGTCTTGTAAAATATGCTGGTCAAAATTCTTCATTTCGTATAGATAACAGGGATAACTTTTTGCAGCAGCTAACAAGAGACAGAAGAACCATAGACCTGCTCACTTAGTCATTATTCATTGACTCATTGAATCATTAATGCATGTATTTTTTCATCATACCACTCGTTTCTAAAGAAAATCGAGGCAGCTTACAACATCCTACACTTAATAAAATCGGATTTCAAAAGGAAACAAATACAAGAGTCAGTAAATACAGGATATAGGTCCAGAAAATACAAGACTTGCTAAGTTCTTGACCAGGAAAAATGGAGCTGGCATACTAGAATCAACTGGGAAGTAATTTTCTAAAGATGCATGCTCCTCTGTCAAGGAAAGAACATTCCTTGGCTGAGAATCTTAACAGAATAATTGAGGGAAAGAATAATTTAGACACTTCAGAATGATTCTAATCTTTGTCTCCATGAAGAGCAGTGAGCTAAGGTAAGGGTACTGAAATAATACACAGTGCCTAGTTTTGAGCTTCCTAGAGGTAATGGTAAAAAGGGAAACTCAATATATGATATATAATAATGAGAATTTTAAATTTTCATTTATGCTGCTTTAAATTTGGAAAGAAATTGATCACCCAAGCATTTATCTAAGCATCTAAAGGACGTTCATAAGTAGTAGAACAGAGCTGGAGAGGAAGAGACCTTTCTTCTCAAAAAATGATCATTTTTCTATAAAATTTGAATACCATTATCACAGCCAATAAAATTTTTAAAATTCTAATGATCATCAAATGTCACGTCTATATTCAGATTAAATCACTGTCCCCCCAAATTATACAGCTGGTGTACTCTATATTATATACGGAATCGTATCAGTACCATGCTTAAGGTTGAATTCATAATCTTCAGGATTTCAGAAACACCAGGGCTTTGGGAAACAGGAGTGATTCTCCTGGGTGGAAATCTCCAAACTTGATAAAGATGACAGGATTTATTAAACCTTTTCTAAGGTAAGTTGTAGAAAGGTTTATGGGAAATATAATCTTGGCTCTTTTTTTCTTAAAAAAACGTAAGTAATACAATTTTTGTTCTTTTTATAACTGAGGTAAATTTTACATAAAATGAACAAATGTATAATTCAATGAGTTTTGACAAAAATATACTCTTTTCTTACTACCACCCCAAAAGTTCTCTCATACTCATTTGGAGTCATCTCCACTCAATACATACAACTGACTTCTATTACCGTAGAAAAGTTTGCCTATTTTTAACTTCATAACACATGGCATCATACAGCATGCATTCTTTGGCATCTGGCTTTCTCTTTTTTTAATTTAAGATAATGCTATTTATATTTTTTTCACTTTTTTTTTTTGCTTGCATTGATTGTTTTCTTTGTTTTACTGCTGCACACTATTCCATTGTGTGAATAAATGACAATTTGTGATTCCTGTTGATAGGCATTTGGGTTGTCATTTGCTCTAATGAATGAATCTTCTATGAATATTGTTATATGGTTTTGTAGGTGTACAATTTCATTTATCTTGGTTAAATGCCAAGGAAGGAATGAAACCACTAGGTAAGTGCGTACTTAGATTTGTAAGGAACTGCCATTTTCCCAAGTGGTTAAAACCATTTTACACTCCACCCATGAGGAGTCCAGTAATATCACATTGCTATTTACATTTCATAGTGCCAGTCATTTTGACTTTAGCCATTTTAGTGGATATATAGGGTGTCTTAGTGATGTGGTTGAAAATATTTTCACTTCATTTTTTTTTTTTTTTTTTTTTTTTTTTTGCGGTACGCGGGCCTCTCACTGTTGTGGCCTCTCCCGTTGTGGAGCACAGGCTCCGGACGCGCAGGCTCAGCGGCCATGGCTCACGGACCCAGCCGCTCCGCGGCACGTGGGATCTTCCCGGACCGGGGCACGAACCAGTGTCCCCTGCATCGGCAGGCGGACTCTCAACCACTGCGCCACCAGGGAAGCCCTCACTTCATTTTTAATGATAAAGTCCTGTACCCATTTTACTGAGTTATTTATATCTTATTATTGTGCTAAAGGAGTTCTTTATATATTCTGGATATAAGTCTTTTAAAGTAAACATTTTCTCCCAGTTTGTGGCTTGCACTTTCATTTTTTAAAATAATTTCTTTTAAGAACCAAGGGGTTTTTAATTTAATGAAATTTGATGTATTTTTTTACATCTTTATTGGAGTATAATTGCTTTACAATGGTGTGTTGGTTTCTGCTTTATAACAAAGTGAATCAGTTATACATATACATATGTTCCCATATCTCTTCCCTCTTGCGTCTCCCTCCCTCCCACCCTCCCTATCCCACCCCTCCAGGCGGTCACAAAGCACCCAGCTGATCTCCCTGTGCTATGCGGCTGCTTCCCACTAGCTATCTATTTTACGTTTGGTAGTGTATATATGTCCATGCCACTCTCTCGCTTCGTCACAGCTTACCCTTCCCCCTCCCCATATCCTCAAGTCCATTCTCTAGTAGGTCTCTTTATTCCTGTCTTACCCCAGGTTCTTCATGACATTTTTTTTTCTTAAATTCCATATATATGTGTTAGCATACAGTATTTGTCTATCTCTTTCTGACTTACTTCACTCTGTATGACAGACTCTAGGTCCATCCACCTCATTACAAATAACTCAATTTCGTTTCTTTTTATGGCTGAGTAATATTCCATTGTATATATGTGCCACATCTTCTTTATCCATTCATCCGATGATGGACACTGTTCTAGCTTTTATACCTACATTTATGATTTATCTCAAAATAATATTTGTATGTGGTATGAGGTACGAGGCAAGGCTCATTTTTCTTCCAGATTAACATACTACTGTTCCAGTACCATTTTTGAAGAAACCATGTATTCCTACTGAAGTACCTAAGTGACCTTGATGCTTAGTCTTTCTAAAATATCAATTGACCAGATATGTACATATTTAAGTCTAGACTCTCTCCTCTGTTTTATCAATTTATTTATCTATTCCTAATAAAACAGCATCTTGACTACTGTAGATTTACAGTAAAACTTAAAATCAGTGACTGTAAGTCCTCCAAATCTGTTCTTTAAGATAGATAGATTGGCTATTCTACATTGTCTTCCTAAATTTTAGGCGCTGGGATCAAGAAGTTCCAACTTTTTTTATTTTTTCAGAGCCAAGTACAATTTAATAGAGAAAAATAAAATGAATATTATATTTCTTGTACCCAAACACAGTGAAGGAAATTCCTGCCTCTTTAGAAAATGAACAGGATGAATCTTATCATGATTCAAATCGTAGTACAACACTCCTTGGTTACTTTTACTGAAACCTTTACACCCACTGCTCTATCTATCCCATCTGAGCCAATCTGCCTTTGATCCCCTTTCTCCTACAGACTTTCACTCATGTTGGTGATCAGCAAACTATCCTACATACTCAACTTCTTCTTGGAATAGCTCCTCCACTTTCTCATTTAATTGAAATCTGATTACCTCTTGAGAACAAAGCATCCCTGGGTAGGCTTTCTGTTACAAGCTGTTCTTGTCTTAAGTCTCATGTTGTGGTGGGTGGGTTGTCCTCCCTGTTTCTCATTGCCATGTCCACCCCATTGCACCTTCACCCTCTTACAAACCCCCTATTCTGTGAGGCTATGCCATCTAACTATTTTTTTTCTTTTTTTTCTTTTTTGCCACACTGCATGGCTTGCAGGATCTTAGTTCCCCGACCAGGGATGGAACCCTGGAAGTGAGAGCACAGAATCTTAACCACTGGACCACCAGGGAATTCCTGTCTTTCTAAATTTTAGAATGATCTTGTCAATTTCTACTATGAACAGCTACTGGAAATGGGACTTGTATGGCATTAAATCTATAGATCTGTTTAAGGATAATGGATGTCTTAAGAATATTAAATCTTTAATGATCATGGTATATCTCTTCATGTATTAGATTGCTCATAATTTCTCTCTCATGTGTTTTGATTTTCAATGTGGAGGTTTTCCACAGTTCCCATTACATTTATTGCAAACTATTTTATATTTTGATGCTAATTATAAGTAATATTCTTGGTGGGAATGTAAATTGATATAGCCACTATGGAGAACAGTATGGAGGTTCCTTAAAAAACTAAAAATAGAACTACCATATGACCCAGCAATCCCACTACTGGGCATATACCCTGAGAAAACCATAATTCAAAAAGAGTCATGTACCACAATGTTCATTGCAGCAGTATTTACAGTAGCCAGGACATGGAAGCAACCTAAGGGTCCACTGACAGATGAATGGATAAAGAAGATGTGGCACATATATACAATGGAATATTACTCAGCCATAAAAAGAAATGAAATTGAGTTATTTGCAGTGAGGTGGATGGACCTAGAGTCTGTCATACAGAGTGAAGTAAGTCAGAAAGAGGAAAACAAATACTGTATGCTAACACATATATATGGAATCTAAAAAAAAAAAAAAAAAAAGGTTCTGAAGAACCTAGGGGCAGGACAGGAATAAAGACACACATGTAGAGAATGGACTTGAGGACACGAGGAGTGGGAAAGTTAGAGAGTGGCATGGACATATATACACTACCAAATGTAAAATAGATAGCTAGTGGGAAGCAGCCACATAGCACAGGGAGATCAGCTTGGTGCTCTGTGACCACCTAGAGGGGTGGGATAGGGAGAGTGGGAGAGAGACGCAAGAGGGAGGGGATATGGGGATATATGTATGTGTATAGCTGATTCACTTTGTTATAAAGCAGAAACTAACACACCATTGTAAAGCAATTATACTCCAATAAAGATATTAATAAATAAATAAAATTCACTTCCCCAGTTATTTGTTGCTAATATTTAGAAATGTATTCTTTTTTTTTTTTTTTTTTTTTGCGGTACGTGGGCCTCTCACTGTTGTGGCCTCTCCCGTTTCGGAGCATAGGCTCAGTGGCCATGGCTCATGGGTCCAGCTGCTCCACGGCATGTGGGATCTTCCCAGACCCACATCTTCCCGGACAGCACGAACCCGTGTCCCCTGCATCAGCAGGTGGACTCTCAACCACTGCGCCACCAGGGAAGCCCAAGAAATGTATTCTTTTGTATATTGAACTTGCACCCTGCAAAACTGCCTAACTCACATATTAGTTCTGGGAGCTTATTTATAAATTCCTTAAAATATTCTACATTAATATCATATCCTTAGTGAGCAAAAATACTTTTATTATTTAAACATTTCTCTTTTTAACTGGTATTAAAAAGTATAAATGCCCCTTTAAGGACTGCATTAGTTATATCCCTAAATTGTTGATATGTTGTGTTTTTCTTAACATTTAGTTGAAAATAATTTCTATTTGCTTTGTGTTTTCCTCTTTAATATATAAAGAAATGAGTTGCTACTTTGAAAATATTTGTAACGTTTTCTAGATGTCTTACTGTTTTTTAATTTATGATCTAAAACTATTGTGGTCAGGAAACACACTCTGTATTACTTCAACCCTTTTTAATCCAGATACTCATTTTATGGCTCAGCATTGAGTCTATCATTGAGCACTGAGACTCTTCCAGTGCACTTGAGAAACATACACATCCTGCAGTTATTGGATTAGTGCTGCTTGTTTAAATGTCAATTATGTCAGAATCATTCATATATGTTGTTCAAATCATCTCTAGTATTTACTGAAATTTGTCTGATTTTCCTATCAATTACTAAAAGAAAAATATTGAAATCTCCAACTATGACTAAGTTTTAGGGTATTTCTCCCGTCCTTCTGCCAAATTTTTCTTCATGCATATTGAATCTGTTATTAGCTGCTTTCATGTTTAGGATGAATTAACACCTAACATTGTAAAGTGATCTACTTTATCTCTGGTAGTACTTTTTATCTTGGATTTTATTTTGTTCTGATATTAACATAGCCACACCAGTTTCCATATGCATATATTTACATCATTTAAATCCATTTGTTTTCAACCTGTCTGAGTCTTCATGGGTTGAATGTTTCTGTCATTAACAGCCTAGAGTCATCTCCAGTCTAGCAACTGCTGCTTTTTGCTTGGAGTGTTTAGTTCCATTATATTTAATATAAAATTAAATTACTATACACATGTTTATTTATTTTTTATGTCCTCTTTTTTAAATTTTTATTTTATATTGAAGTAGAGTTGATTAACAATGTTGTATTACTTTCAGGTATACAATAAAGTGATTCAGTTATACATATACCTGTATCTATTTTTTTTCAAATTATTTTCACATTTAGATTATTACAGGGAGTATTGAGCAGAGTTCCCTGTGCTATACAGTAGGTCCTTGTTGGTTATCAGTGTGTACATGTCAATCCCAAACTCCCAATCTTTCCCTCCCCCACACCCTTCCCCCTGGTAACTGTAAGTTTGTTCTTGAAGTCTGTAGGTCTGTTTCTGTTTTGTAAATAAGTTCATTTGTATCATTTTTTTAAAAATTCCACATATAAATGATATCATATGATATTTGTCTTTCTCTGACTTACTTCACTTAGTATGACAATCTCCAGGTCCATCCATGTTCCTGCAAATGGCATTCTTTCATTCTTTTTTATGGCTAAGTAATATTCCAGTGTATACAGGTACCACATCTTCTATATCAATTCTTCTGTCAATGGACATTTAGGTTGCCTCTATGTCTTAGCTATTGTAAACAGTGCTACAATGAACATTGGAGTGCATGTATTCTTTTGAACCATGTTTTTCTCTGGATATATGCCCAGGAGTGGGATTGCTAGATCATATGGTAGTTCTATTTTTAGTTTCTTAAGGCACCTCCATACTGTTCTCCATAGTGGCTGTACCAATTTACATTCCCACCAGCTGTGTAGGAGGGTTCCCTTTTCTCCACACCCTCGCCAGCATTTATTGTTTGTAGACTTTTTGATGATGGCCATTCTGACTGGCATGAGATGATATCTCATTGTAGTTTTATTTGCATTTTTCTAATAATTAGCAATGTTGAGCATCTTTTCATGTGCCTCTTGGCCATCTGACTACATATACATGTTTAGATCTACCACCTTTCTGTTTATATTCTCTAGCACCCTCTTTTTGTTTTTCCTATCTTCCTACGTATCCCGTAAGTTTTTAAGTGTGTGATTCAGTGGCCTCAAGTGCTTTCACATTGCTGTGCAACCATCACCACCATCCATTTCCAGAATTTGTTTCATCTTTTCAAACTGAAACTCTGTATGTGTATGTATGTGTATATATATCTCTTTTGTTGATTTTTTTGGTATTATAATATGTATTTTCACGTTTCACAGTTTAACTTGAATTAATTATATGTGACTTCACATATAATAACCTTGTAGCAGTATAATTTCATTTATGACTTCCATTCATTTGTTATTATTGTCATACATTATTTTCACTTAATGAATTGACTTTAAAAGAAATTAACACTTTTATATTGACTCATATATTTATTATTTCTGGTTCTCTTCAATTTTCCCTATAGCTCCAAATTACCATATTGCATTATATCCCTTAAGTTTGAAGAATTTCAGGTCTTCTTGTAGTGTTTCTCTGCTACAAAAATTTTTTTGTTCTTGTTTATCTGAAAATGTCTTTATTTTGTCTTCACTTTTGAAATATATTATTATATGTATGAAATGCTAGACTGACAATGTTTTATTTTTTTCTCTCAGAATTTTTAAGGTGTCAATCCATTCTCTTTTAAACTCATTTTTGTATGATCAAATGCCAGCCTAAATTGTTATTATTATTCTCTTGTATATAATGTCCCGGTTTTTTTTCTGGCTTTTAAGATTTTTTTCCTTTCTTTGAGAGCCAAATCCTATGCAGTTTCTTCCTGCTTTTGACCGCTTTCTAGTGTCTCAAAATCATTGTTTTCTAGTTTTCATCACTGTTATCATCTGGACATTTGGTCTTATACAAGGTACTCTATCATTACTAGAAAACAGGATCCAAGTTTTTCTGTTCCTAATATTTACCACTTATTTGTATTTCTGGTAAGCTTCATTCTTTTCCGTGGACTCATGCTTTTGTCGTATCATTTTCATTCTGACTAAAAACATCTTTAATATTTCTTTTAAAGCAGTTGAGCTAGAATGCTCTCAGCTTTCCTTGTTTGTAAATGTAGTTCACCTTTATTTTCAAAGATGTCTTCACTGGGTATTGAATTTTCAGTCGACAAAACTATTTTCTTTCAGCACTTCAGAGACGTGGTTTCATTATGGTCTGGATCGCAAATCTTTAGACAAGTTGGTGGACATTCTTATGTTCATTCCTCTCAATGTAATGTGTCTTTTTCTCTGGTTGAACTTAAGAATTTTACCTTCATCATTGGCTTTTAGGAATTTGATTGTGATGTGCTTTGGTGTGGTTTTCTTTGTGTTTAACCTTCTTAATCATCTTCTTGGATATGTCTGTTTATAGTTAAAAAAATTTTTTTTAAACCTTCAGCCATTATTTCTTCAAATAATTTTTCTGTACCTTTCTCTATTCTCATTTTAAGATTTGTATGTTAGACAGTTTGATGTGGTCCAACAGATCACTTTGTCACTGTGCATTTTGTTTTCTTTTGTTTTCCTCTCTGTGCTTAAGTTTGATAGTATCTATTCCTTGAATTCAAGTTCTTTGATCTTTTTTTTCCTCTCCCCACTCCCATGGTATTTAATCTATTACTAATTCCATCAGGGAATTTTTTTTTTGTTTTAGTATTCATGATGCTTTAGTTTTCATCTCTAGAATTCCCATTTGTTTCTTTGTCTATATCTTGCATTTCCCTCAATATCATACCCATGTTGTCTGGGAAGTTACAGAGCACACAGAATGGATTTATAAGAGCTATTGTCAAATCGTGGTCTGGAAATTTAATCATTTCACTAATTTCTGGGTTTGTTCCTATTTACTTATCTTCCTTCAGCTTTTGTGTCACATTTTCTTGCTTCTTGAGATGATAGAAAATTTTCAATGGATTTGGACATGGTGAACTTTACATCATAAAGTGATGGATTTTATAGGGTTCTTTTAAAGAGTGTTGGACTTTATCACTTGTGGAATAGATTGATCTTCAAGTGAGTCATTTTTTAAAAAAGAATTTTGAATTTGGGGCTAGAGTAATTCTAGGGCTAGTTATTATCCATTAATATTAATCCAGACAGATAATATATTTTTAATATTGTTAATATATTATCTGTCTGGATTATCCACTAAAAGCACACATGTTCAGTACGTCTTCTTCATTCTGGCTGACTAGAACTTGAATATCTCCCATCCTTTTGTCAACTCTGGAACCTTTTCAACTTACAGCACCCATTCATTCTTTAGGCTTTTGGAGTCTCACATTTTGCAGGCATGTCTTACTATCCACAAGAGACTAAATGATGCCTCTATGTAAATATTTTTTTTCTTCCAAATGGAAAACATGGCTCTAGCACCATATATTGAATGACACTTTTCTTTTTTCTTTCTTTCTTTCTTTTTTTTTTTTTACCACTGATATAAATACTTTTGGTATTTCCTAAGCCATGGTACACATCAGGGTCTGATTTTGTAATTTTTATATTCCATCTCTTTCTGTCTATATTCTAATACTAAAAACACATCATTTTACATACTATAGCTCTGAAATATTTTTAATATCCGTGAGATGTAATTCCTTTCTAATTCTTCTTTTTAAAAATAGCATAATCAGTATTGCATAATTAATCTTCCAGATGAATTTTAGAATAGTTCTAAGGTCTTCACCTATTTCCTTTGGAATCTATAGTAGAAATCCTTGTTTCTAAAATTTAAGAAAGACTTGACAGCTTTAAAACATTAAAATATTTTTCCATTAAAATTTTTTTATCTGTTAGGTTTTTTTTTTTTTTTTTTGCTGTATGCAGGCCTCTCACCGTTGTGGCCTCTCCCATTGCGGAGCACAGGCTCCGGACGCGCAGGCTCAGCGGCCTTGGCTCATGGGCCCAGCCACTCCGCAGCATGTGGGATCTTCCCGGACTGGGGCACGAACCCGTGTTCCCTGCATCAGCAGGCAGACTCTCAACCACTGCGCCACCAGGGAAGCCCTATCTTTTAGGTTTTTTGTTTTTCCTCTGGCTCTTAATATTATTTTAGAGTATCTGCTTTTTTCTTGTTATATTTATTCTTACATCTTTCAGTGCTCATATGTGCCTATCACAATTATAAATGTGTTCCTTTCTTCAATTTTATTTTCTCTTTATTACTTTTATATATGAATGATTGATTCTATATGTAAATTTAAATGTATATAGTTTATTAATATAGTTTACTGATATATTACCATTTATTAATTTTGGAATAAATTAATGAATGAATCTAAATTAAATAATAAGAGAATTATCTTAAGCTCTACTGAAGAAATTGAATGATGATCTACCCAAATAACAACATATTTTCATGCCTCTCATGACAACATTTCTTGTTAGCATGCTTTTTAAAACAGAATACTTTTACATTACTTACCCCATTTGATCTTTAATTTTTTTTGAGATATGAAATCTGAGATTCATAAAAGTGACAGAACTTACTCAGGAGCCCACAGTGACAAAAGGCTGAACTTGGATTCATATCAAGTTCTCCTAAGCTCAGACTCAGTGCCCATTCTCACATACATACTCAACTATTCCTCATCAGATGTCTGACTCCTTTGAAGATTTATCCCAGAAATATCCAACTAGAAATTGGAATAATGCATTTGAGCTCTCTTTGAGATTATGCCAATGATTTTTTTCATATGTGGAGCAAAGACAGTCTTGAAAGTGCTAGCTGAGTTGATATTCAGCCCCTAGAGAGAAAAAAAGAAGGATCTGGGATTATAGTGAGATGGAGTATGACAGACCCACATAAACTGGTAGAGATAAGATGCATCTCATGTGTCCAAGTGTATTGAAGGACCTGTCACTCACATGTTGGTTTCTGAGGTAGAGGTAAGTTAATTCAAGTTAATATGCAAAAATGTTTCTAATAACAACCTGTCAAGAGTGTAGGGGGACATATCAGGAGAGAGAAATGAGAAGAGAAAAGGAATACTAGGAAAGAAATGAGAAATCAGCCAAGGGAACAGAACAATTCTCCACTATAATCATAAGAGAGGTGACTAGCATTACTTTCT
Source organism: Orcinus orca (assembly GCF_937001465.1). NCBI lineage: Eukaryota > Metazoa > Chordata > Mammalia > Artiodactyla > Delphinidae > Orcinus > Orcinus orca. Next base: position 105,355,490 of record NC_064564.1, on the reverse strand, counting down.
CACTAGCAATTCATCTTAGAGTTAATAATGTTCTGTATTTGAGAAGTTGAACTATAAAACCACATATAAGTGGGTTCAGATCCTGCGTAAACTACTTAGCGTTTCTAAAAGCATCAGTTTCTTTTTCTTTAAGGTGGAAAGAATGATGTCTAATTGAAAGGCTGTAGGGAATTCTCTGCTGGCTCAGTGGTTAAGAATCCACCTGCCAATGCAGGGGACACAGGTTCAATCCCTGGTCTGGGAAGATGCCACATGCCACAGAGCAACTAAGCCTGCAGCCACAACTACTGAGCCCACGAGCTGCAACTACTGAAGCCCGCGCGCTCTAGGGCTGGTGTGCCGCAACTACTGAGCCCATGTGCTGCAACTACTGAAGCCCGCACGCCTACAGCTCATGCTCTGCAACAAGAGAAGCCACTGCAATGAGAAGCCTGTGCACCGCAATGAAGAGTAGGCCCCGCTCACCACAACTAGAGAAAGCCCACGCTCAGCAACAAACATCCAACGCAGCCAAAAAAAATTTTTTTTAATTAAAAAAAAATTAATTGAGGGGCTGTGAGGATTACCTGAGATAATACACATATTTGAAACATGTATAAAAATACTACTATATGCTCTTTAAGGGAGTGGAGTCGTAGATGTTATCTATATAATTTATCTATAATGAGTAAGTACTAAATTATTTTATAAAAAAGATATGATGGCCTTAAACTTAAATGGATAGACAATATAATAATAAATGATAATGACCAAGAGTATATGAGGACTCCATTCATTCATTCAACAAATGTTTTTCAGTTACCTATTCTGTGCTCTTCACTTTTAAAGTTATGTAGAAAAAAAACATTAAATATTTGACACAAATAACTAATAATCTTAAAAGTATAACACTTGAATTGAGTTTGAATGAAGTGGAAGTTAAGCTTATGTACAAGAAGGCTCAGGAGCAAGTGGTTAGCTTCAAATAATTCAAGGAAGGATAGTGCTGTTTTTGGAATGTCCCATAGGCATACAAGCCTATGAATTTTAATTCAAATTTTTTTTTAAGTTAGAGCTGTCTGAAGATGAAATAACAATAATACTAGTATATGACTAGAATGACTACATGCCAAGATCTCTGCTGGGTAAGAGGTTGGCATTATATCATTTGATCCTCAAAATAACCCTGTGAGATAGGCATTATTTTTCTCACTAAAACCAGGGAGGAAACTGAGATTCAGAGATGCTATGTAGCTTTCTCAGTGACACAGAGCTAATTATCACAGAGCCAGCATTCAGTTATCCTAACTTATCAAGCTCTTAATTTCCAATTTATGCATTCTCATTTGGAAAGATGAGCAACATGTCACTCAGGTTTTGGAGTATAGTTTTCAAAGACCTCTTGACCACCTAGGATGGCGTGGATGACTGAAAATGAGGAAAGAAAATAGGTATTAAGGCTCCTTCCAAGCCTAAAATCTAAAGATGTTATGCCTTAAAACACATAACTTAGTATCATTTAATGCTATATGAACTTAGGAAAGCAATTTTACCTTCCTGAGACTAATCATTCATCTGTAAAATGGGAATAATATTGGTACCTGACTCTAGGATTGTTTAAATAAGTACATGGGCAATGATTATTAAGTATTCATATGTATTTAATGATTGGCTTGTGCTGGAGGGAGCTCTGACTCACCGTGAATACCAGGTGTTTGAACACAATGAACACTCAGGAAATGCTAGTTTGTTACATGTTTACTATTAGAAAATTCATGTCATAAGTATAGCAAAGTAAAAAATAAATCTATTAAAATGTGTAGGAAAAGGTTTACAGCAAGGAACCCAGAGCCATGTTCATGGTCTCCATAAATATAAAATGATTGTGTTTGAATGCATACCATCAATGGGGGAAAAATCTCATTAGAATTATTAATCGTTGCAGGATTCGAACCAGGACTAACAGACAGGAGAAAGACTAATGCTGTGATGTCATAAATTGATCAATTATGTTATCTGGAAAGTATATATGAAGCAACCATTTCACGCACAAGTATATGGTCATTTGATTTTTTCAAAATATGGCACACTGCAATTCAATTTAGGGAATGTGGTCTTTCAAAAAAGTGGTAGGTGGGGGCTTCCCTGGTGGCACAGTGGTTGAGGGTCCGCCTGCCGATGCAGGGATCACAGGTTCGTGCCCTGGATCCCACATGCCGCGGAGTGGCTGGGCCCGTGAGCCATGGCTGCTGAGCCTGCCGTGTCCGTAGCCTGTGCTCTGCAGCGGGAGAGCCCACAGCAGTGAGAGGCCCGCGTACAGCAAAAAAAAAAAGTGGTAGGTGGGACTTCCCTGGTGGCACAGCGGTTAAGAATCCACCTGCCAATGCAGGGGACACTGGTTCAATCCCTGGTGTGGGAAGATCCCACATGCCGCGGAGCAACTAAGCCCGCGAGTCACAACTACTGAGCGCATGTGCCACAACTACTGAAGCCCGCATGCCTAGAGCCCGTGCTCTGCAACAAGAGAAGCCACCACAATGAGAAGCATGTGCACCGTGACAGAGTACCCACACTCGCCGCAATTAGAGAAAGCCTGCACACAGCAACGAAGACCCAACTCAGCCAGAAATAAAATAAATACATTTTTTAAAAAGGGGTAGGTGAGCAATTAGATATCTATAGAGAAATAAATGAACCTTGACCTCTACCTCTATTATGTACAAAATTAATTTGACATAAATCCTAGGCCTAAATGTGAAAGGCATAAGATTCTAGAAAAAGATGTAGGATATTTTTAAAATCAATATTGAGTGGGCAAAAATGCCTAAATAGGACTCAAGAATGACTGACCATAAAAGAAAAAAGAAAAATATTTTCAAGATTAAAAATATCTGTTTATCAAACAACATCCTTAAGCAAGTAGAAGACAAGTCACAGACTAGAAGTAAATATCTGCAATACATATATCTAACAAAGGATTCATACCTGTTATGTAACAGACTCCTACAAATCAAGAATAAAGCTAAAAATCCAATTAAAAAAATAAACAAATGACTCGAAAAAGCACTACACAAAACAAGATATATGAAAGCCGATAAACATGCAAAGGGATTTATGATCATTAGCTAACAGGAAAGTGCAAATCAATCCACAATGAGATACCTCTTTACCATCAGAAAGATACCTCTTATCAGGGGTAATGACTAATTTTTTAAAAAATGGGCAATATGAAGTGTGGGTTAGGATGAGAAACAACTAGAACTCTCATATTGCTGGTGGGAGTGTAAATGGTAAAACTACTTCGGAAAACTGACGGCAGTTTCTACTAAAGTTAAACACAAATGTCCCTTATACCTAAGTACTTCCACTCCGGTATATACCCTGCAGAAATGAGTGCAGGTGTCCACACAAGATTGTGCAAAAATGTTTGTAGGTTTATTCATAACAAACAAAATCTTTAAAAAACCCAAATGCCCTTTAACAGCACAACGAATAAATGAATTTGATAATTCATATAAGTATATGAATTGTCATATACTTATATGAAGAAATATATAGGGAAAGCAATAAAACAAACTGTTGGTAACAGAGATAAAACCCAAAAACATGCTGAGTGACAGAAGACAGACAGAAGAATAGCACATATAATGTAGATTTCATGTGACTTTAGAAAAGAAATCAAATTGAAGACAGAAATAATTTATTTACAATTAAGTTAGAAGTTAAAATACTGGCTACCTCTTATGGTAGGCAGAACAAGGGCTCTCCAACAATATTCACATGCTAATCCCAGAACCTGTGAATGTGTCAGGTTACATGGCAACGGAGAGTTAAAGTTGCTGATGGAATTATGGTCAATAATCAACTGATCTTAAAATAAGGAGATTACCCTAGATTATCCGGATAGGCCTGATGTAACCACAAAGGTCCCTATAAATGGAAGAGAGAGGCAGAAGAGATTCAGAGAAAGAGCTGTGACAATGGAGACACTGCCAGAGAGATGAGATGTAGCTGGCTTTAAGATAGAAGGAGGCCATGCCCTGAGGCACATGGCAGCTTCTAGAACCTGGAAAAAGCAAAGAAACAGATTCGCCACAAAGGCCTCCAGAAAGGAATGTAGCTCTGCCGACACCTTGAGCTTAGTCTGGTGAGACTCGTGTTGAACTTCTGACTGTAAAACAGTAACTGTACATTGTTTAAGTCACTAAGTTTGAGCTAATTTTTTAATGGCAGCAGTAAGATACCAAATAGACCAGAAAGGGTCACAAAGGAACCATGGGGTGTTGCAAATTCTATTTTGATAGTGGATGGTCATACAGGTATACCTCAATGTAAAAAACCCTTAAGCTGTGTAAGTATGATCAGTGACCCTTATGCCTACATTCTATGCATGTTACCCCTCAATTTAATAAAAAAATCAGTCATCAACAGGCAAAATTTTTTCTAACTGACATTAACTTATGTTGCCAAAATTTGGGGAAACAGTCACTTTAACTTCTGAATTGAAGTTTGAATTTGTTCAGTCATTTAGCTGGTTAGTTGCATAGTAAAGCTGAAGATTTCTCTTCAACTTCTCTCTTCTCTAGGTAACACCCCTTAGAAAAATTATTTCATTTATATCCAAAAGACAGATATACAAGAATGTTCACTGAAATACTGTTTGTAAAGGTGAAAAAAGGAAAACAAATTACTCATCAAGAAGGGAATGAATTCGTAAATTTTGGTGTGTTTTAATGAATAAAATGGACCTTCATGTATCACAACAGGAAAGGGAACTCTCAGTATATAAAGTTGAATGAGACACAGACATTATTCAGTGTGATATGTATATAATTTATTAGCACTTATCAAAACATGTAAAGCACACTATCCACTGTTAGGCACATATGTAGTAAAAATGTAAAACCATGTGCATGAAGAAAACATATACATTCAAATTAAGGTTGAACTCTGAAGAAGAGAAGAAAATGAGATGGAAGAAGGTAATGAAGGGAATTTCAAATGGATGTTGGATCTTTTCTTAAAAAGGGTCCCTAACCCCAAACCCGGGAGAGAATGGTGTAGAGAGCTTTGGAAAGGAGAAGAGAGGTCTTTCCCTGCAATAAGAAATATTAAGTCTAAAGATACCTATAAGAGTGGTTCTCAACCAGAGGTGATTTAGAAATATCAGGAGACATTTTAGTGATATCTGGAGACACTTTGTAATATCTGGAGACATTTTTTTTTTTTTGCGGTACGCAGGCCTCTCACTGTTGTGGCCTCTCCCGTTGCGGAGCACAGGCTCAGTGGCCATGGCTCATGGGCCCAGCCGCTCCGCAGCATGTGGGATCTTCCCGGACCGGGGCACGAGCCCATGTCCCCTGCATCGGCAGGTGGACTCTCAACCACTGCGCCACCAGGGAAGCCCCTGGAGACATTTTTTATTGTCATGACTAGAGGGACATGTTATTGTCACCTTGTTGATAGAGGCCAGGGATGCTGATAAACAGCCTACAGTGCAAAACACAGTTCCACACAGAAAACAATCATCCAGCCCAAAGTAATGCCAAGGTTTTAAAAAATCTGCTCTAAGTTTTTTCTAGTAGTAACTATCATGGATGAGACAACTTCTGAAGGTACATTCTGGCCTTTTTGTATAAGGCTAATATTTATGACTTACTTTTTGGAGTGGGGTTGCTAAAATGTACAGGATAAGAGGGACTGGCAGTTGTGGAACAGAGAAACTATTTAGAATAACTGTTTAAGAAAATGAACCACACACTGTTGGTGGGAATGTAAATTGATACAGCCACTATAGAGAACAGTATGGAGGTTCCTTAAGAAACTAAAAATAGAACTACCATACAACCCAGCAATCCCCCTACTGGGCATATACCCTGAGAAAACCATCATTCAAAAAGAGTCATGTGCCACAATGTTCATTGCAGCTCTAATTACAATAGCCAGGACATGGAAGCAACCTAAGTGTCCATCAACAGATGAATGGATAAAGAAGATATGACACACATATACAATGGAATATTACTAAGCCATAAAAATAAACAAAACTGAGTTATTTGTAGTGAGGTGAATGAACTTAGAGTCTGTCATACAGAGTGAAAGTCAGAAAGAGAAAAACAAATACCGTATGCCAACACATATATATGGAAACTAAAAAAAAAAAAAAAAAAAAAAGGTTCTGGAGGACCTAGGGTCAGGACAGGAATAAAGACACAGATGTAGAGAATGGACTTGAGGACACGGGGAGGGGGAAGGGTAAGCTGGGATGAAGAGAGTGGCATGGACATATATACACTACCAAATGTAAAACAGATAGCTAGTGGGAAGCAGCCACATGGCACAGGGAGGTCATTTCGGTTCTTTGTGACCACCTAGAGGGGTGGGATGGGAGGCTGGGAGGGAGTCGCAAGAGGGAGGAGACATGGGGATGTAGGTATATGTATGGCTGATTTTCACTTTGTTATAGAGCAGAAGCTGACACACCATTGTAAAGCAATTATACTCCAATAAAGATGTTAAAAAAAAAAAGAAAGAAAATGAACCACAGTGTCAATAAGGGGTAAGTAGTTGAAGTGACAGCAGTGGGCAGAGGGCCTAGTTAGCTCAGTATACTCATCTGGGTCCACCTAATGGTGTCAAGTTGTGATTCATTAACCATACTAGATGTACAATCAACGCTGAGGACTCAGCACACGCGACCAGAATTACTGTTGCCTTTAAGTAGCCTGTAGAGTGAAGTCAGAAGTGTGAGTAGATGGGTAAGCACTTATTCGGTACTATGAAGATTTGAGTTCTAGTCTGAGTAGACCCAAGAATTCTGTTTGCTGAATTCAGAATTGTACTGTCAATTTATAACTCAGCCTTCTTTTTCAATACTTTAAAAGATGAGTGTGGTGAATTGGATGATTTGATGGGTGATGCAAAGAGCTATCCAGATCCCTCCCACATCAGAAATAAAGAACTTATTCTCCATCTTCCAGAGGACAGAAGACAGTCCTCAGCTCCCAGGACCTTTGGGAATTGCCTCAGCTGAAGACAACTTCCTCTCCGAAGGCTGCACTCGCTTCCTGGAATAGCCTACAGCCAATGACTGACTGACTTGCAGGAGTGGAAAGTCCTGGCTCTCTTGCTCCAACTCAAGACAGATCTAAAGGTCGTACTATCGTTAGAATGTCCCACGGTGTTGGCTAAGGTGTCCTATTGAGCCTGAACCATGGGTTGACTTTCCCCTCTTCCCAATCCCAAGCCTATTGCTTTTTCTTGTCTTCCACAGTTGCTGATACCAGGAGACTTTCTAATTAACCTTGTCCATGCTAATCTCCGTCTCAGAGTCTGCTCCCTGGGGAACCCAACCTGTAACAGATTACCTTCAGGCTCTCTGCCATTTATCACATTTCATAATCCCATGCCTCTATCTCTGGTCTTAATGTAAAATCTCCCACAGCAAGTACATGTTTAAGTGTGTGTGTGTATGTGTGTGTGTGTATATATGTGTGTGCATGTATACATAACAATCATCACAGATAACCCTTATCCACACCATCTTTTGAAAATAAAACAGCCATAATTTTAATTCAAATAAATGTTTGCTGTACGCTTTGGCAAAAGATCACCTATACTAACTAAAAATACTATGTGGCCACACTTCACCACCAGCAAGTCAATAGAGGGGTTTTTCCCCTTAGTTGAGTACTTTACTGCCATTAACTCATTGCCAGTGCAATTGATACAATAGATCATTTAATTCTCCCTATTTTACAGATGGAGCATTTGAGGCTCAGATACCTTGAACGGCTGCTGATTTTGCACAGCAAATAACTAAAGGAGTCAGGACTAGTACTCAGTTGTTCTGAGTTTAACTCCACGGTTCCCTCTACCACATGGTAGACAAATAGGTTCAAAACTACTTAGGTAAATTCATAGATGATAGAATCATAGCCATTATCTTTCAGCTTGACTTCAAGGAGGACAATATCCTTTTTTAAATAAGATTCTATTCCTCTTAAGATGCAAGAAAATTTGTACTCATCTAAATAATTTGGAATTAGAAGGGATCATAGAGGGTATTTAGTACAGAAAATGCACATAAGCTCATTCTCACATGCCAACTGCACTGTATTGGCAAGTGCTTGCTGGAGCATCATATGGAGGATATTAATGCCACCTCTGGCTCAGTGCAAAGAAGTGTGATGATTGATTAGTGATGCCTGCCATGAGCACAGTAATCAGCACCGGTGGCTTCAGTGCCATGGATCTGCAGTCCTGGACTTACTGTAACCCTTTCATTCTATGAATAGGGATACTTAACCCCAGACAGAGCAAAAGAGCAGACATTTCAATAAAAGTGTTTTATATATATCCATACTAGTGGTATGGTCAAGACTCAAGTCCAAGTCCTCTGACTCTGAGAACAATGCCCTCTCCTTGTTACCTGTGCTGTTCAATACAATGTCCACTAGCCACATGTAGCTATTTAAACTTAATTACAATCAAATAAAATTTTTAAATTTAGTTTTTCAGTCATACAGATTATGTTCAATATGAGAGAGCACAGAGAACATTTCCAGCATCAGTGAAAGTTCTATTGGACACCATAGAAATGCCAATGGGCCTCTGCAGTTATTCTTATGTTCATATATTTCCATGACTTAGTGAATACTCAATAAAAATTAAATGAGGGTGATAACTGATGTTAAGCGAAATTTAAAAGTCCTTTAGCTTATGCACAGGCACGTTAAAATTATACATGCCCTGGGACAATTTTTGTCCAAGGCTAACATTTTGCCTTTTGAAAGTACATAGGGATAAAAGTTAGTTTTAAGCTTCATGTATACCATATAGCTTGTAATGCATCGTGTGTCTTTCTGCTATAGACTCATGTTGTTAGAGTCTGAAGTGAATCCTCCATGGGAACTTCCCCAGTGTAAGGAAAGTGCCAATCAACGTTACTTGAGGTAAAAGAACAATACATATTTACTGAATTAGTTTTTCCTTATTGATTTAAATATTGATCATAACTATCTGCATAGGAAACATTTCTATATATAAGGCCATACACATGGAAATTTCTGAGTAAGTTCAAACGTGCAATGTAAAGCACACTCTTCTTTGTTAGAGCCACGTTTAATGAGTAAGCACTGTTTACTTCCCATTATATAATTAATCCTCACAATGATCCTGAGAGGTAGAATTGTTTTTCTTTCACAGATTAAAAAAAAAAAAAATTAAGGTAATTTTTCCCAAGACACAGAAGTGGTAAATGTCATGGAATATGATCTCAGGTCTGTGTGTCTGCCTTCAAGCCTCATGGTATATGCCATGAGCATATTCTCATGCTTCTTTTCTGGTAGGATACCCTATAGGACAACTTGTTTAACCAATTCTTAGTCCTTAAGTAGTTCTGGAGAAAACTACCTTTGAAAATCACTGCTGGAGATACTAGCTATGGGATTTGGATGCATTATTAAAGCTATAAGGGACTCGTCTTACAAAGCATCCTTTAAATTTGTCTGTATTGTCACCAAACACCAGGTAATAGATTAATTGTATGATGAGGGAAGCACTCAGATTAAGATGGAAAGAAAACTTAGTGTCCCAGAATCTGATTCAAACTCTGGTTCTTTCCCTAGCTGACCTGCATTGTTAAGGAAATCTTTTGCTTTCCCTAAACCTCAGTTATCTTCATACAAGCAAGACTATATATCATCAAGCTGTCTTGAGGGCTGAGAGTCTCTACGAAAGCACAAAACAGACTATATGGCATACTGTTGGTGTTTAATATATGTGTGCTCACATGCTGACCTGTGAGACAGATGATCTTTGGTTCTCGCCCCAACTTCAGAACTGATCTGAGTCCCAATACTACTGAACTCTGGTCTCCTCATGCACACAGCATGGTGATAATTCCTACCCTACATTAGTGAGTTTTGTGAGGATCAAATGAGATGGTGTAAATGAGACCTGTAAATTAACAGAATTAAAGTGTGGCAATAACAGCTACCTTTATAAAGGCTTAATATTACCAGAACCTGTGTTAATCACATTATGAGCATTATCTTGTAAATCATCCTAATGGTCCTGTGGAATAGGCACTGGTATTATCTCCAATTTTTTGTTGAGAAAATTGAGTTAATATAGTTAGAAAGTAGTAAAGACAAGATTCTAAACCGAGCCAAGTGCATAGCCGGCACCCTTAACCATTATACTCTACAGCCTTCATTGCATGGGGAGGTGTGCATGAAGGTAAGTAGAACAAGGAAGCCTCAACTTTCTGCTGAACATTTTAAAGTATTATCCAGAGACAATGGGTCAGGCTACTTCAAGCCATGCTTCAACTTCCATACCAACCCCATCCCCCTTTCAGCATACAGGAGCTTGATTTCCTCATCCATCATTTCCTTTTTAATAACACCCTCCCATTCATCTACCCTTCCTTCTTCACACCCCCTGGCATGTTGACAGTGGCTGGAGTTTCCCATTAAAGCAGTCATTCTTGTAGAAAAAGGAGCTGACATGATTAATGTCAGTCAGTGACTAAAGGGAGCATCATGCCTCTCTGAACTCAGGTAATTGGGAGGATGGCATGTCCCAGAAATATCTGAAATACTTTCCAAAAGTTTGCTGTAAAACTGAGAGATCAAATTTGACCATTGCAGGGTTTCTTTCACATACCTTTATGTTTAGGAAATCTATAATCAAGGAATGTTAAAATCAATGGTGGTGTTTGAAATTGTCTAGTCATTTAATATGCAGAAAAAAAGTAGGTACAGAGAGGGAAAGTAACTTGCCCAAGGTCGCTCAGATATTTCAATTCAACAGGCAGGATAAGAACCTGTTTCTCATGACTTACACCATTGCCTCCCAGATTTTTCACTATAAATCTTACCCATATGCCTCTACTGCCTTACTCTTCCATCTGCCTCTACTGGGACCAGTAATAAAGCTGAACTGACTTCCATAAGTGAGTTCTCCGTTTTCCCCTAGAGGGAAGCTCCTTGGGCATCTAGCTGATAGAATTTTTAATAAGTATCTCTCCTTTTAAAAACACCCACTTCTTTCTTTGCCCAACATCTTCCTGCTGGTCTCCCGTGAACAGACCATTCCAACTGATACCAGAGTCTCTCTCTCTGCTTCACTGCTCCACTGCATTTTTTTAAGCTTTATCCTTCCAAAGGCACAAGGCAGCAACATGCCCTGAATTTAGAATGGAAAGTGGGAACTATCTGGACAAAATGACAAGGACGGGGAAAAAAAGGCACTTCTACCATGCATATCTTTTCAGAGACAGAATGAAAAATCATCCTTGCATTCCCTGGGAATAAAATTCACAAAGTCGACAGAGTTCTTCAGGGTCCTTTCTGTCTGATAAGTTTAAATGTAGTCTTATCACATGAAGTGAAACTTAAAAATAAACAAACAGTTCCCAGAACTCCACGTTTGCCATATGCTTACCTATTGGATTGTGTGCTTTCAGGCTGAGCGAGCTGTTTGACCATGAACAAATCACTTAGCCTCTCTAGACCTTAGTATCCTCATCTGTACAATGTGGAGGAGTGACTTGATATTTTCTAACTTCCGTTATGTCCTAACAACTTGAAACTGCATGTGCTAACTAAGGACTCAAGTGCTTAAAGGAGAAACAGGAGAGGAAAGGAAAGTTGGGGGCAGGAAGTGAAGGAGATACAAGGAGGAGAAGAAAAGACGTTAAGTCCACATTAATAGGTTAAAAGCCAAGGTAAAAGAGAGTAGGCACGTGTCCCCTGTGCATTCTTTCATCATTCAAAGATGACTGGTTGTCTCTTATATAGCCCCAAGAGACTGAACTAGGGTCCGGGGTGGTTTAAGGGGACTTATTTTACATTGACATATGTGTGATTTTCTAGCTTTCATAGCTATCCAGGACATAAATTGGATGCTCCAAGAGATGAGGGGTCTTTTACCAGATATATTCAGCAGGAACTTGGTGATTTCAAGAGTTGATTCTTAGTGCTATTCAGTGAAGGTGTAACTTAATAATTTATAAGTCTGCTAGTCTTTGATTCCAAAATATATACGATCCCCTAAGTCCATGATCCTCTAGATTCAGTAATAATGGTTCGACATGCTGGTATCCCACAGAGCATGTGCCCAAACCAAGTCAGTTTTCATTGTGGTTTTTTGTTTTCCCAACCCTTGACTAAGGAACAGCAGTGTGGATTTTCATAGTAGCTGCCTAAATCATGCTTGGTTCTGATTTCACCGTTGAAAATAGAATAATGTAACAATGAGTTAACCTTTAATAAAATGCTTAATAGGTACTCAATATATGACAATGTGTTGTCTATGAATTATGCAATTGATTACAATAACCCTTGAGATTGATGCCACTGTATTATCTCCATTTTATAGATGAGATCTCTGAACATTACAAAGGACATGTGGAGATGCAGTGAATGATAGAGGGCTCTATAAAAATCAGTTCTTTGTCTTATCACGTTATATTCACAATATCTTTTATAAGAAGCATTGTGGTACAATAAAAATAAAAAAGCCTTAGACATGAATTTAAGTCTTGGTTCTGCCACTGAGAATCAACATTAATAGTTACTTTATCTGTCTTAGATTCCTCATCTATGAAATGGGAATGATCATGACTTATTTATAAATATTGTAATACTTCATCAAGATAATGAATGTAAAAGTCAATGGAAAGCTTTAGACTACTATAACAAACTATTGATAATTTGTCACTGTTATATAATTACCATATACTTATGGCTCAAGATGCCTTATTCCATTTAACTTGACACATGTCCTCTGACTGCTCATGCTACTAAATCTCTTCTCTAAAGTCTTATAGATTTTTGAAATATGGTCAACGTGATATTTGTGAATGCACGTTCAAAGGCAGACTGTCCAGGTTCAAATCTCTTCTCCACAACTTGTCCACTCTATCTTGGTTAAATGACTTAATATCTAAAGCCACAAATTTTTGTTATTTCTATAATGAGAATAATGATTAAATCTATATTTAGAGTTCAAATGAAAATTATATAAGCAAAATGTTAAAATACTGTGTGGGATAGAGCAAATGTTCAATTGTGTTGATTATCACCATTGTAATCTGCAGCAGCATTTTTCAGGCATAGATTATAAAAGTAGTTTGGGCCCAATAATATACAGTCTATACAATCACGTCTCTGTCTCACACAAAGCATGACCCTTTATAGGTGTGATCAGTAAAATTTTGCTTAAGCTTTTTTTTAACATCCCAATAAATTCTGCACCATAGAATCACAGAATACTAGAATCAGAAGGAATCTTATTCTTTTTTTTTTTTGATTTTCAAATTGCATTTGAATTTCTTTACAGAAATATTACCTACAGGGCTTCCCTGGTGGCGCAGTGGTTAAGAATATGCCTGCCAATGCAGGGGTCACAGGTTCGAGCCCTGGTCCGGGAAGATCCCACATGCCACGGAGCAGCAAAGCCCGTATGCCACAACTACTGAGCCTGTGCTCTAGAGCCCCCGAGCCACAACTACTGAGCCAATGTGCCACAACTACTGAAGCCTGTGTGTCTAGAGCCCGTGCTCCACAACAAGAGAAGCCGCCACAATGAGAAGCCCATGCACCCCAACGAAGAGTAGCCCCCGCTCACTGCAACTAGAGAAAGCCCGTGCAGCAGCGAAGACCGAACACAGCCAAAAATAAAACAAATAAATTTTAAATAAATAAATAAAAGAAATACTACGTACAACTTTTACCATTAAGGATGACCTTTGAGAACCTATAGATCCCAGAAATCCCCAAACTATTTGTATAACCTGTATACTCTTAAACTGAGTAAATGAAGAATTTCCATTGCTATTGTTTGTTTGTGTGCTTGGATGCAGGAAATAGCTCCAGAAACTCCAGTAACATCTTATAGGACATTGCAGCTTCAATGAGTCCAGAACTGTGAATTTATTCTCTACGGTATCCTCACCAATTAGTTGTCACATTGACACGTGAACACCTTCAGTGACTGGAGATTCATCACCCTTCAAGGGATGAAGCTATTCTCTATTAGTCAAGGGCTATTAATCTGAGTACCACAGACCCCTTAGACCTTTTAATGAAATATTACATGCCACATTACATATACATTCATCTATACATATATGTATACATATGTGTATACATATGTTTGAATGTATTATATACAGGATAGATAGAAGAAAAGATATAGATACATATTTACATATATAAAGCTATGGAGTGTGTGTGTGTGTGTGTAAAGAATGAGAAAGTGATATAGCTCCTCTATTCTGACTTCTCAGACCACACCTGCATTTATTTCTGTACATCATATTTAAGAGAGAAACAATCTAGAATCTGACTAGAGAACACGGATCAAAATATTTAGGAGACTTGAACTGAGCCCTGTTACATAACAGATAATAAAATTAGATAACATTTATAATATACTTACTATGTACCAAGCTCTTTTCATGGATTAAATCACTGAAAGATATTGAGTATATGTTGAATATATAGACTATGTATATAAAACGTCTATACCTCTATATATGTGTGTGTATACATATACATACGTACTTATATTTATACTATGAGTTTTAGAGTCTTAAATGGTTCTATAACCCTTAAATGATTAAGGCCATTACTTTAAATAATCTAATATTTGTAAAATACATAAAATAAATGCACATACACATCTGTGGGTGTATGGGAGATACTATTACTATTATGATTGATTACTATAACTTTGTAGTAAGTTTGAAATTGGGAACTGTGAGTCCTTCAATATTTTTCTTCTTCTTCAAGGTTTTTGTGGTTGTTTCGGGCCCCTTGTATTTCTATATAAATTTGAAGATCAGCTTTTTCATTTCTTCATAAAGGGCTGTTGAAATTTTCACATGAATTGCATCAAATCTGTAGACCACTTTGGGTAATACTGAGATGTTAACAATATTCAGTCTTCTTACACATGAACACAGTTATATTTACATTCATTTGGGTTTTGTTTAATTTCCTTCAGCAAGGTTTTGTAGCTTTCAGTATAGAAGTCTTTCACCTTTTTGGTTAAATTTATTCCCAGGTATTTTATTCTTTTAGATGTTATTATAAATGAAATTAGTTACTTAATTTCTTCTTTGAATTGCTCATTCCTGATGTTCAGAAACACAATTGATTTTTGCCTGTTGATCTTGTACTCTGTAACTTCGCTGAAATTGTTTATAGTAGTTATACAGTTCTAGTAGTTTCTTTATGAATTCTTTGGTATTTTTCAAATATAGGATCATGTCATCTGTGAATAGGGATAGTTTTACTTTTTTCTTTCCAATATGAATGCCTTTGGTTTATTTATTTATTCCTTGCCTAACTGCTCTGCCTAGAACTTCCAATATAATGTTATATAGAAGTGGTAAAGTGGGTATCCTTGTCTTGTTCCTGATCTTAGGGGGAATGTTTTCAATCTTTCATCATTAAGTATGATGTTAGCTGTGGTTTGTAAAAAATGCCTTTATCCTGTTGAGGAAGTCCCCTTATATTCCTAGTTTTCAGAGTGTTTTTATTACAAGAAAATGTTAGATTTTGTCAAATACCTTTTCTGTTTCAATTGAGATAATCATATTTTCCTCTCTTTCTAATAATGTGATATATTACATTGATTTATTTTCTTATATTGAACCACTTTTGCATTATTGAAATAAATCCCATCTTGGTCACGGGGATAATCTTTTTGACAAGCTGTTGGATTTGATTTGCTAGTATTTTGTGAGAATTTTTGTATCTATAGTAATAAGAAATATTGGTCTGTACTTACCTTTTCTTTTTTTTTTTTTTTTTTAAATTCATGAGAACTGCCTACATCCTTAGGACTGATGTGGGGACATGACATGACTTGCTGATCTGAGGTGGTAATAGCAAGTTTGGAAGGTAATGTTCTATTTTTGTTTTGTTTTGTTTTTTGCGGTACGCGGGCCTCTCACTGTGTGGCCTCTCCCGTTGCGGAGCACAGGCTCCGGACGCGCAGGCTCAGCGGCCATGGCTCACGGGCCCAGCCGCTCCGCGGCATGTGGGATCCTCCCGGACCGGGGCACGAACCCGCGTCCCCTGCATCAGCAGACGGACTCCCAACCACTGCGCCACCAGGGAGGCCCCTGTACTTACCTTTTCTTGTGATATCTTTATCTAGCTTTGGTATCATAGTAATGCTCGTCTTATACTGAGTTAGGAAGTTTTCCCTCCTCTTTCTTTTCCTGCTTTTGGAAGAGTATGTGAAGGACCGGTATTAATTATTTAAATGTTTGGTAGAATTCATCATTAAAGCCATTGGATCCTGGACTTTATTCCAAAGTTTTGAATACTGATTCAATCTCTTTAGGTGTTATAAATCTGTTGAGATTTTCTATATCTTTTTTAATCCATTTAGGTCATTTGCATATTTCTAGAAATCTGTCTGTTTCATCTAGGGTACCTGATTTGTTGGCATATAATTGCTCATGGTATTGTCTTATAATCCCTTTTATTTACTTATGGTTTGTAATAATATCCCACTTTTATTCTGATTTTAGTTATTTGCTTTTCTCTCCCTCTCTCTCTCTCTCTCTCTCGTGCACGTGCATGTGCTCTCTGTCTATCTCTGTCAGTCTAAGTAAAACTTTGCCAATTTTGTTGATCTTTTCAAAGAACCAAATTTTGGTATTATTGTTTTTCTATTCTCTATTTTATTTATCTCTGCTATAATATTTATTATTTTCTTCCTTCTACTAGCTTTAGGTTTAGTTTGCTTTTCTTTTGCTAGTTCCTCAAAGTGTAAATTTAGGTCATTGATTGTGAGATTTTTTTTTTCTTTTTTAAAATAAGTATTTATAGGTATACATTTTTCTCTGAGCACTGCCTTTGCTGAATCCTATAGGTTGGTATCTCTTTATACATATTTTTATTTTTATACACAATTTTCCTAATTTTCTTTATTTCTTTGTCTATGTTTTCCCTTAGATCTTTGAGCATATTTAGATAACTGTTTCTTTGTTTAGTAAATCCTATGTCTGGGCTTCCTCAGCAATGGTTGCAGCAAATTTATTTTGTTTCTTTCAATGGGCTATACTCTCCTGTTTTTGTTTTTTTTTACATGCCTTTTGATTTTTTGAAAACTGAACATTTGAATATTATAATGTGGCAACTCTGAAAATCAGATGCCATTTTCCTGAGTTTCCTGTTTTTATTTTTCTTTGTTGGCTGTGAAAGTCTATAACAATCCATTATTTAGTGACTTTTCCAAACTATTCTTACAAAGACTGTATTCCTTGTCATGTGTGGTCATTTAAGTCTCTATTTCTTTAGTTCATGTTCAGCTATTAATTTGACAGAGATTTCCTTGAAAGCCGGGAGTTTAAAAAAATCAAAAACAAAAAAGAAGCATACATACACAAAATAAACAAAACCAAATACCTTTGCTAATTGGTTCTCCTGGGGCACGAATAGCCAGTGGCTTGTACTGAGCCTAGGGATCAGTCTAAGCTGAAATCTCAGGCTCTTCTCAGGTCTTTGAGCATGCATGTTGTCCTGGAGATGCATGTGGCTTTCTACATCCCTCCATAGGGATGGGTGTCATTAAATGTCGTAATTTCCCAAAAAACTCCTCCAGGTTTTCTTTCTGGGCATTAGGCAGTCTATCATTTGTCTCTATCAGAATTTTTTTGCCCAGGAACCTGTTGGTTGTGAGTTCACCTTGCAGCATTTTCTGGCAATGTTCACACTTTTCTGGCCTGAGTTTCATGTTAAGCACAACAAAGATGAGCACCTTAGTGTCAGTCCTTCAGTGGCCTCCAGACATTTTATTTTAACCCAGTTTCCATTTCTAGCCACAGTCTTAGCTTTTTGAATGCTGCCTACAGATACTGTACAGATATTTCATAAGAGCATATGGGTGGGGAAATTGGACAAAATTGGGCCTTTAAGTTGAAGGCAGTACTGAGCTTGTCAGTTGGTCATATAACCTTGAGCTCATTATGTGCAAAAGAAGAAGATCCTAGCAGTCAATATTTACAAAGAATACTCTGGGAATTTTTTTCTTTTAATAACATGGCCAACTAATGTTGACAGCAATGTATACCTTTCTCCTATGTTGAAGACTTGTAAGACATAAATGCATTATCAATTCTAAGAATCTGTGTGGTACATATATAATTATATGTAGCACTGTGCAAATGTATTTGCTTACCGAATTTTATCTCTTCTTTCTCACACCTCAAAGACTATTTATTTAGAACTTCTTAGGGGGGAAAAAATGGCAAATTTAGTAATAATGAAATCTCAGAAGTCTTACACAGAGATTCCGGTAAGAAGTTAAGATGATAGTCTTCTAGAATAAGTCAGCCCCTACTCAGCAAAAATAAATGTTTAACAATTCAAATACTCTACTTTTCCATTGCTTGTCTACATCTTTCTCTAAGCTAGGTTTTGTGGTTTGGCCGAGAAGGAAGTTTTATTACAGTTACTGTGCACCAATACTGACATCTGGTGGTTTTATACTCTAAGTGGCCGGTCTGTCCCAGCTAAGCTCCCAATGGAGTGTGTTGGGCATGAGGGTGGGCTGGTGATAAACTGGGGTTATCTAGAGGCTAGGCTTATCATATATATTCTCCTAATAGCTTCCACATGCAGATGGTGGATGCAATAGCAGAAGGGCCATTTTTACATTCTCCATTCTCACCTGGCCATTCAATCTGTGATCTCACGCTTTTCACCCATGGGATGAATTATCCAGACTAACTCATTTCACAGCCAGTAAATTATAGACATACCCAATGAATCTCCGTCTCATTAGGGAAGGTTAATTTAAGTAGACAATCAACAAAAATACAGGAGAAAAAAACTCAGCTTGAATAGAAGATTTCTCTACATCTAGGACACACAATGAATTCACAACCACATCTGCCATCACCAGAGAAAACACTTAGGAAAAAAAGAGAAAGAAAGAAAAGAAAACTGACTCATTGCGATTTCCTCTGATGAATGGTGAATTTCCAATTAGCATTTTAGTTACTCAAGCCAGACTCTCAGCTGTCTTCAAGATAACAACAAAACTCAACGGCAACTTTTCATATAGTTCTGAAATGGGAACTTGGCCCCTGACTTTGAAGTACAGTCCGTCAAGTTTAGTCAATCTCCCTGCATATCAGCTATGTTACCAAGTGTTCAATGAAAGCTTTCATCACTTTATTAACTTGCTGGTAGCACCATTTTGCATACGTGTTCCAGGAAATACAATCTTCCCTCTTCCCTACCATATGACATTGAGCAAGCCTCTGCAAACATTTGGGCCTCCAGCCAATTATGAAAAATAATTTTTTAAAATGTTGAGTAAGGTGGTATTGAATACTATCTGGTCAACTTTCATGGAAGTTTCCATAATATCTATAGGTTTTTCTTTACTTCAGAGCATTGGTTTTTCAATGAGTAAGAACATTTAAATGTCTTTGTTCCACCTTACTGTCTTTAGATATCTGAACAATTTTTTTAAAAGATCACTTTTTTGTCATTCTTGAAGGCCTCCTGAAAGAAAGATTTGGAAACAAAGATTCCATGCACATCTGTAGTACTGACCCCAGTTCTACATGACTCCCATCCGTTTGTTCGTCTCTCCAAAGCATTCAGCCTTAGACTATATTGGGAAAGGTGTCCACATCACTGGAATGTGAAGCATCACTATATTCTGGTCATACCACAAATGATGAACTGTGCTCTGATCATTAACTCATTTGAGTTTTGGGGGGAGGGGGTTCAGGTTGGTAAAAGTCTGGAAATTCTGACTCATGAAGAAGGAAAAGTTAGGGATATTTAATTTAGGGAAGACTTGATTGGGAAAGGAAACAGCAGGGATGATAGCTGGGTTTAATAATATAGGCCTACATTTTAGCATGTGAAAGGTACCAAGAGGGAAAGTTTGGCTTAATTCTCTTACCATTAAAATGATCATTTTTGAATTAAAATATGCAGCAAAATCTGCATGATTTTCAGCCAGGGAAGTTATATAGAGTATTTCTACACTGGACAAAAGGTTGGAGTAGACAGTTTTTAACATTTCTTTCCTCTCTAAAATATTGTGATTTCTAATTATGCTGAAATTAAAAATGATAATGTAAATCTATATTTACTGACATGGAAAGATGCCTGTGACATATTGCCGAGTGAAAAATAAAACAGGTTTTAGAACAGTATGTTCAATATTATTCCATTTATATAAAATCTTGTGCATATTTCTGTCCATATCCATAGAGAAATGCTTGACGGACTGCTCACCCAAACATTAACTGGTTATCTCTCAATGGCAGATTTCAGATGATATTAATTTCTTTCTTTGTTTATGTAAGTGGTTTGACTATTTATAATAACCACATATTAATTATCTTTAATAAACTTATTTAAACATTTTAAATTATTAGATAACTACATAATTTCTTGACAATATTTCTGGATTAGAACAAGCTGTCAGTGACTGAAATTGACTTGAAGTCAGGGTACTCTGATTGCCTACTCTTTTTCCCACTGTGTGGCTCTTAGAAAATAATTTTACCTCTCTGAGTTTCAGTTTTCACCCCTATAAAATGAGAAGTAAACACTACCATATAGTCTTATGGTCAGGATTGATGAAGGTAAGATATAAAATGACCTTAATTAGTCTGAGTGCATCCAAGTACTTAACTAATATGAAGTACTTGGCAATTGAAAAGTGTCCCATTGTTTCATAAATGTTAGCTATTATTGTTTTGTTTTTAAATTAACAATGATATGATTTTCTAATTAATTCAAAAGTAGTTATTAAGCATCTGAGTGGGTTTGATGTTTGCCGCGAGGAAGAAATCTGCTTTGATTCTAAGGGAGTTTTTTTTTTTTTTCAGGTACTGGGAGACTTCCTTTAACATACCCTTGCAAATAAGTCCTTGGTCAGCCCACAGACAAATTTGCCCAGTATTGATTTTCTTCCCTCAAAGCCCCAAACTGTAGATATCCCTTTCTTCATTTCCTACATGTAAATTTTCACTGGGGATATAGAGGCAGAGTCAGAGGCAAAATTATGTCCCTTGGATTTCCTTCAGGCCTCAGACTGGAGCCCCTGTCACCTGCGGGTTTGCATGCGTGCATGACAAACCAAATGTTAGCCACGATGAAGTGACATCCCAAAGGCATAAAGTGCAACTGGAGAAATATGGGGTGGGCCAGGGCTTTGCATCACCTCTCAGGAGTTGTCTCTCTCACCTCTCACCGTCCTGAACTGGGTGTCCTTTCTTCCGCTCTGCTCTTTTAAATTTCAATCATCCTTTCTGCTCATGGTAAGAATTTGGTGGGATTTATCAATAGCCAGCAAGAGGAGCCCTTTATTTCTACTGTTCTAACGGGGCTGGGGCACAGTAGGTTTTATTACACCATAAATTAGAGCAGGAAAAGCTAATATACTCTATACATTTGTCAAAAGGAAAAAAAGAAAAAAAAAAGCAGCAGCTCTTTACAGTGAAGTTCCCTGTAGCAAATCTGTCACTGCAGTGAGTGGGTTTTGAAATATCAGAAGTATTTACTGTCAGATGCAACCCTGGGATAGTATAGCAAAGGGCAGCACTCATTGGAGGACTGCCTCAGCACAGACTGAGTTCTCAGAGCAGAGAGCACCTGGCTTCTCATGATGCCAGCCCACGGTGCAGAGGGGAAATCTCCAAATGGACTGAGTGTGGGTGAGGGTATGGGATCAGAGTCATTTCCTTTAATGTGTTCTAAGGTTTCCTAATCCCTGGGAGAGAGCAATGACCCCTTCAAAGAAGACCTTGAAGTCTAGATTCAACTATTTCAGAATGACTCTACTTGGCAGAGACAGGCAACATCAGGCCCCAAGATTTTTTTTTCTTGCCCAGCCTTAAGGTTCAAGGAAAGCTTTCCTGATGTCGTTTCATGCACACCATGTGAATTTTGAGCAGTTCTTTCATTTGTACATCAGCATGCCCTTACCGTAGTTCTGTGTTCTTGGAAGTGGCTCAGGCTTGAATTCAGAGACAAATAAGACAAAATTCCTGTGCCCAGCAAGCTTATATCTTTGTCCGGGAGAAAAGTACTCCTTCACAGTACAATATGGCAATCGCTCCTCTGTAGGATGAAACAGAAAATGAGGTATACACAACCTTAATTCCACTTGGGGAAATGAGAGAATTTACAGAAAAATACATTCCTTAAGCTTCTGTTAAGCAGAAATTTTCCTGATGTGTAAAGAGAGGGCATTTCACAGAGAAGAAACAAGATACGTAAAAGATCAGGGGTGGCATAAAAGTTTAAAAAATACACAACTGGTTCAGCATTGTTATGATATAAAAACGGTAAAGAAGTAACCCAGATGGAAAATGCAGAACAAAAGTGCTTCCCCACACCAATCAATCTGTTTCTTAAAATGAGTTGAGAGATGAACAGATTCTGATGAAGATTTAGTTTCCACAAAGACAGGTGGTGGAATAAAGCATTACTTTGTTTAAATCATAGTTCTGTTTTTCTGAGACATTGGATAAACCATGTAACTTTGTTAAGTCTCAGTTTCTTACCTATGAAGTGGGGATTATAACGCAAAGCTCAAAGGGTTTTGGTATGAAACCTCAAATGTTTAAGTGGGGATTTTTATGAGGATTAAATGATAATATGTCTACATGTCTAGTACCATTCTGGACTCAAGTAGGCACTCAGCATACATCTGCTAAATCTGAATCTTGAACTCAAGATCCTTCCTCAAATTCAGCCCTCATCAAACTCCACCTACCTGGTAGTCCATTTCTTTCTTCGACAAAAGGCTTAAAAGCAAATCAAGACCAGTGGTGTAATCTTTTAAATTTCCTTACATAGTCAAAAACTAGCACAAGTAATACACACATCTTAATGGTTTTGGGAGAAGGGAAGAAGGAAAAATCAAGCCCTTTGTCTACATCTTCTCACTCAACCTCCATAACACTGTGCAATAAGTGTTACTAGTTGTTTTTTTAACAACTTTATTGGAGTATAATTGCTTTACATTGTTGTGTAATTTTCTGCTGTATAACAAAGTGAATCAGCTATACGTATACATATATCCCTGTATCCCCTCCCTCTTGAGCCTCCCTCCCACCCTCCCTATCCCACCCCTCCAGGTGATCAAAAAGCACCCAGCTGATCTCCCTGTGCTATGCGGCTGCTTCCCACTAGCTATCTATTTTACACTTGGTAGTGTATATATGTCCATGCCACTCTCTAGTTTTATCCTTTGATTTGTTCAGATCAAAAACTTGGAGTTATCCTTGACTCTTCTAAATGGAAAAGCTAATCCTTTTGGTGCTGTCACCAAAATTACCCAGAATCGATCCCCTTCTCACCACCAGTACTCTTGCTAATATGGCCCAAGCCACCATCATCTCTCTTAAGATAATAAATGGTCTTTCTGTTCCATGCTTGCTATCTTTAGTCTGTTTTAACAAAGGGGCTGGATGAATCTGTGAAAGTATAAGTCAGATCATGTCACCTCCATATTCATCTCACAGAGTAAAAACCAAAATATTTACCATAGCCTCCAAGACTCTACAAGATCATAGCCTTCTAACTTCCTTTCTGATCTCATGTCCTACTGTCCTTCCTTTCATTCAGCTCCAGCCACACTGGCGCTCTTGTTCTCCTTCCAAGAGAATGGATAAGTTCCTGCCTCAAAGCCCTTGCCTGGTTTCTCCTTATTGGAAATCTTTGAGTTCCCAGACATCCACATGTGTTGCTCCTTCACATCCTCATATTTACACTCAAATTATAATCTGAAGAATCAAGTGTTTCCCTGGTCACCCTTCCTAAAATTGCAATCTTCCTTACCCCCCAAATCTCCCATATTTTTCACTGATTAATTTGCTTTTGCTATTTAATGCTATAACATACATATTTTATATTACTAATGTGTTTATTGCTTGTTATCACTCCTCTAGAAATTTAGCTTCATGAGGACAGGGATTTTTGTCTGTCTTAACTATTGTTTATCTTTACCACCTAGAACAGCATCTGTCATCTAAAAGGAAATAAGTGGTTGACTATTAAATGACTGAAATTTTGCCAGTGAAAATAATGAGCCTTTAAGAGCAAAAGTATAATTTCTTGAATCAAAATCCCAGCAAGTTATTTTGTGGATATGGACAAAATGATTCTAAAGTTTATATGGAAAAGCAAAAGTCCCAGAATAGCCGACTCAGTATTGAAGGAGAACAAAGTCAGAGGTCTGGCAAACCAACTTAAGTCTTGCTATAAAGCTACAGTAATCAAGATAGTGTGTTATTGAAAAGAATAGACAAATAGATCAGTGGAACATAATAGAGAGCCTAGAAATAGAACCATATAAATATAATCAACTGATCTTTGACAAAGGAGCAAGACTATACAATGTAGCAAAAATAGTCTTTTCCATAAATGGTGCTGGAACAATTGATGTTCACATGCAAACAACTGAATCTAGACAGAGACCTTAGACCAATTCACAAAATTAACACCCAATGGATCATAGATCTAAAATGCAAAACTATAAATACTCCTAGAAAGTAACATAGGAGAAACCTAGATGACCCTGTGTATGGTGATGACATTTTAGACACAACACCAGAGGCATAGTTTATGAAAGAAATAATTGATTAGCTGGACATAATTAAAACTAAAAATTGTCTGCTCTGCAAAAGACAATGCAGAGATGATGAGAACACAAGCCTCAGACTGGGAGAAAATAAAGGACTGTTATTCAAAATATGCAATGAACTTTTAAAACTCAACCATAAAAACTCAATTTAAAAATGGACAAAAGACCTAAACAAATGCCTTATCAAAAAAGATACACAGATGGCAAATAAGAAAAGATGGTCCACATCACATGTCACCAGGGAAATGCAAATTAAATCAGCAATAAGATACCACTACATACCTATTATAATTACCAAAATGCAAAACACTGACAACACCAAATGCTGACAAGGATGTTGAGCAACAGGAAGTTTCATTCGTTGTTGGTAGGATTGCAACTTTGGAAAGCAGTTTAGAGCTCCTTATAAAACTAAACATACTCTTACCATACAACCCATCAATCTTGTTTTTTGGTATTTATCCAAATGAGTTGATGTTTGTTGAAACATAACACAAAAACCTGTACACAGATAATTTAAAGCAGCTTTAGTCATGATCGCCAAAAATTAGAAGTAACCAAGATGTTCTCCAGTAGGTGACTGGATACATAAACTGTGGTATATCCAGACAATGGAACATTATTCAGTGCTAAAAAGAAATGAACTCACAATCCATCAAAAGATGAATAAACCTTAAAACATATTACTAAATGAAAAAAATAAATCTGAAAAGGCCACTTACTATGCGATTCCAACTATACGACATTAAGGAAAAGGCAAAAACTATGAAGACAGTAAAAAGATCAATAGTTGCCAGGGTTTGGAGAGGGGAAATGAAGAGCCAAACACAGGATTCTAGGGCAGTGAAGCAATTCTGTATGATAATCTAATGGTGGATGGATACATGTCATGATGTATTTGTCCAAACTCACAGAATGTACAACACCAATAATGCACTCTGATGTGAACTATGGACCTTCAGTGACAGTGACGTGTCAGTGTAGGTTCATCGATTATAACAAAGGTACCACTCTGGTGGGGGATGTTAATAATGGGGGAGGTTATGCATGTGTGGGAATAGGGGGATATCTGAGAACTCTCTGTTCTTTTGCTGTGAACCTAAAATTACTCTAAAAAATAAAGTTTATTAATTTAAAATTTCATATGAAGTTTAGAGATGTTTATTGACTGACCAGTTTTATTACATTAGTGTACAAATAACTGAGTTGATTTAAAACTAATTTCAAAATATAAAATAACTTTAAATATCATAAAATCATGCTATATTTAATTATCTGAACATTAAAATTTAATAAGTAGAATATTTATTTTTGGCCTATATTCATGTACTCTAATCAGTTTCTTAGCAATACCTCTTTCTAATACTGTGTTGCTGTTGTTTGTTTGGATTTTTTTCCCCCTGGAGAATGCACTTTTTTCACTGTGGTCTTACTATTTTATTCATGAAATTATTTCCAATCTTTTTCAAAGTTTCATGCTATGGCTAGCGTATTTAAAGTTGCTGATATCACCTATGGACTCTGATCTCTATACTTTATCATTTCAGTTGAGGAAATATTCTCTCTGTGGATGCGAGATAACTCTAAACTAAGGGCAAATTCTGCTAATGGAGTATACTCTTATATTTTGTATATTAAGATGAATAAATATTTCAGCTAAATATTTTCACCGCTATTGTCTTTTCCCCTCCATTTAGAGAATCTTACTATGATAAATATTTTTACAAGACAAAAACCTGTCAAGGAGGTTGCTCTATATATGATTCTTTTTTAACATTTCACTAAATCAAATTGCTGCAGATTAGAGGACTTTCTCAATGTCATCGCATTCCAGTACAGAATACATATTCAATTTTCTAAAAGTTAAAAATCTGAAGACTTTTTGGCACTCATATCATTAATACATTGTTAACGATTTTTAACAATATGCAGCCAAAATTTAGAAGACACATTTGAAAAATAAAATAGCTTACTATCATTTTAAAACACTCAGATTGATTTACAAAATAGTTCTTCCAAAGCTGAAATATTTCTAAAATCTGATTTATGATGAGCAGGAAGAAGAAAGCAGGCATTGCTAGTCTAATGAATTTTTTTAACTGCTTGAATGAACATAATTATGGACTACAAAGGGCACCAATAACAATTCCATGCACACTTCCTCTCCATAAATTTAGTAAAAACATAGGTTTTATCATCATCTGCTCCATCATAGTTTGTATTCATATTATCACAATGAAAACAACTAATTTTATTTTCAATGTTGTACTTTCACCTGAATTTACGTCATTCTCCCAAATGTCAGATGTTTAGCATTTGACTAATGAACTTCCAAAAGATTTCTTTTGATTTTAAGAAGAATTTTTTAAAAATCAAATCTTTATTAGAATTAACTAGTTTTCTATTTATAGCATATGGTGCTACCAATATAAAACTTGCTTAATTTACATGTGTGTGAAGTTTTCTTATATTAATGGAACCAACATGTTAACAACTATCACTTCATGCTTTATATTTGCAGGAGAAAACTCCAAATAAAAATGAGAGAAAATAGAATCAGCATGTGATTTCAATGTAAAGTCATGCTTTGCAGACAGATAAGGAAACATTTGCTGCTGCAGTCTCCTGAGTTACCTAGTTGTTTGTGGAAACATTCTTCATAAATTAACTGCTAACTTGAAGCAACTCTGACTTTTCTCCAGCATATTTGTGTATTCCACTTTTCCGTGGTCAGTGATTTGCTGTGCTTTTCATGGTGGATGGTAAATGTTGACAAACGTATTTTGAAGATAGCATTCATCATCAACCTTCTTTAGTAACTGGAATTCAGTATTAATTTTTAATTAAGCATTCACTTTTTAAATCTCATTGTGTCCAACAAGATTCATCAAAAAGAAACAAAGTGATTACCAGACATTAAATTATTTGAGAAGAATCGCTGTCGTGATTGTGGTCAGACAGAGAGAATGGTTAGTCACTATTTCCTGATGTATTTCATGTATATGTAACTTGCAATTTCCCAGATTGTCCACTGACCCTGGATGCTTGGCCCCAGGCATTTTAATTCCATGCCATGGTATGAGGTACAGCACAAGTAGCTAGTACACCAAATGGCCAGCAGGGGCAGCAGGTATACTTCTTCCACCACATTAACACTAAATCTAAGTGCCTCAAGGCTCTGAAGAGAGCTGTATTATAGTATAACACGTAGAAATGATCTGCAAAAGAGAGGTAGGTTATTTCTGGTCATTCTCCATGTATAGGCATTTGCTAAGGTGAAAATTTGCTTCTGGACATGCATCTCACAGGCTATTAGATGAAACCATAACAGAAACAGTAAGTGCAAAATAGATGTCTCTCAAACCTATTCTGGCTTGTTTTATTGCAAAAATAAGTAATAATCCTAACCCTAACCTGATGGGGAAACAAGGCAACAAACATAAACCAGGGCCATCTCATGTAAACTAGGAATTATAGATTCCTTGACCACACTCCAGTGGGGGAATACAAAATGAGTGATGCAGTATAGCATAGAAGAGAATAAAAATCAATTCATGAGGGATGCCTCTAAGAAAGTCTATCCTTAAAAGATAATGAGTGCCTCAGGAATTCCCTGGCGGTCTAGTAGTTTGCACTCCACCCTTTCACTGCGGAGGGCACGAGGAACTAAGATCCTGCAGGCCGCAGGGTGTGGCAAAAAAAAAAAAAGATAATGAGTGCCTGAATCAGGATGCTTTCAGTGGGAAAGAACAGAAATGAGTAAAATGGAAATGAAAATAAGTTTGCAAATACATTGTGAGAATGCCTACAAATTATTATTTTTCTATTTGTGCCCTTTGTTAGGACTCCTCCTTGGACTCTGTGACTTGCTTTGGGCAATATGATATGGATATATGTCACAAGCAGAGACTTATGAAGTGCTTCCACATTGGAGCTTACCTTGTTGCTTTGGGAGACCTGTGACTATGATGACGTTGATCTAAACTAGCCTGCTAAGTGGTGATCCACACATAGCCAATTGATCTCCATCACATCAGTGACACCAAGCCAACTCCTAAGACACGTGAATGATACTCCAGTTGAGCCAACTGAGACAGTCCAGATCAGAAGAGCCACCAGCAAACCCACAAAATCATAAAAAGAATAAATGTTTCTTGTTTTAAATCACTTAGTTCGGGGGTGGTTCATTACACAGCAGTAGATAATGGATACAGAAGTGCTTGTTGTGAGAAGTGATGCAATACAGTGCATAGATGAAGACAAATGGAATCATCTTCCTTCTACCTACCTCTGCTCTTCACCACCACCATCGTCACCTCTACTGCCCTAGGTAACCAACATTTACAGCCTGATATATATCCTAATATGCCTTTCTCCTTTAAACATATGTATTTAGAAGTATATATATACAGAAATTTGCTTCACACACAGAATGCTACTATGTGTTAATCTGCAGCTTGATTTTCCCCCCTTGGAAGCCATCACAAAATGGTACAGTCACTCAGTATAAATCTATACTACTGTAGGTGTTTTTGTAATTACTTCATCTGTACATACACACGGCTATATTTTACATCAGTAGAATTACATCAGGCATTTTTTTTTTTTTTGCGTTATGCGGGCCTCTCACTGTTGTGGTCTCTCCCGTTCCGGAGCACAGGCTCCGGACGCGCAGGCTCAGCGGCCATGGCTCACGGGCCCAGCCGCTCCGCGGCATGTGGGATCTTCCCGGACCGGGCCACGAACCCGTGTCCCCTGCATCAGCAGGCGGACTCTCAACCACCGCGCCACCAGAGAAGCCCACATCAGGCATTTCTGTGCAGTCTTTTTTCCTTTGTCTACCTTTGCTTCCCCCCCTCCACTCCATTTCCTCTCACAAGATCGCATCCGTAACAACATGGGAGGTACCCTTCATATTTTGTCCATGTTTATGTACAGGGCACCAATATACACATACTAATACACATCTGTGTGTCTGTGTGTATGCAAGACCGAATGGGGATTTTTGCCAATTTAACTTTCCAAAATGGGACCTTATCTCACACATTATTTTTCTTATTATACATATTTCCCACTTCTAAGCTTCTAATCAAGAATGCCCTATAGAATTCTCTTTGTCAGGTAGCACAGCTCTAATCCATTATTTTTAATAGTTGTACCATAGACCCTTGGTGTAAATGTACTATAATTTATTTCATCATTTCCCCTATTTGTCACTTTGTTGCTACTTTCTGCCGTTATGAATAATGCTCCAATAAACATCTGTAGCCATAGATGTCTGTATCCTCAGTCTTTATTTCTGTGGGAAAGAGCCCAGGTAAGAAATGCTGGGTCAAAGGTTAAGTGTATTTTAAATGTTAATACCTGTTTCTATATTGCTTTCATAAAATACTGTAGAGCATGAGAACTATTTTTGTTCTGCATCCTTGCTAATATTTGGTATTGATAAACGTCTTAGATTTTGTTAATCTTGTAGTTATGAAAAAGCAGCTCATTGTACATGCATCCTATTCCTGATATGGTGAATATCTTTTCAAATGTCAAGGGCCACTTACATGTCCTTTGTAATGAAAAACAGGATCGTATCTTTTCCCATTTTTCCCCTTTTTAATTTGTGCTGAGTTTTCTTATTGATTTATTAAAAATATTTATACATTCTGCAAGGTAAATCTTTGTCATTTATGTGGTTACAAATGTTTTCTCTCAGTTTGTGGCTTGTCTTTTCATCTCTTTATTGGGTCTAACAATGAATAGATGTCCCTAATATAACAGAAGTCAGATTGATGATTTTATTTATGCTTTGTTCTTTTGGGTTTTGTCTAAGAAATATTTCCCTCATCAGAAAACATAAAAGTATTATCCTTTTTTCTTTGAAAACTTTATTGATTTAGTTATCATACTTAGGTCTTTAAATTACCCGGAAATGATTTTTGTTTATGATGCAGGAGGAGCATCCCTTTTCATTTTTTCCCATGGGGAGAACTGCTTTTCACAGCAGCACCACTTATTAAATAGACTATAATTTTCCTACTAATCTGTTTTGCCAGTTTTTTTTTTTTTTTAATATAGTATATTTCCTTATATGTGTAGGTTTCTTTCTATTCTGTTTCTCTGGTAGACTTTTTTAAGCTGTCCTTTATCCAGTTAAGGAAGTTCCTGTTTATTCATAGTTCAGTAAGAGTTTTCATTATGAATGATTGCCAAGTTTTATTTAAAGTTTTTATTGTAACCATTCAGATTTATTTTTCTTAATTGGTCAATTAATACAACTAAATAAATTTATAGATTTTCTAATATTAATCACTCCTAGAACAATCTCATATTAACCATGATACATCATTTTTTTAATTTAGTGTTGAATGCTGCTTGCTAAAATTTTATTTAGAACTTTCATGTGCTCATGAGTGGCAGTGTTCTATTGTGTTCCTATCATATACTCTTTCTTGTGGTTTTGGTTGTAAGGGTGTAAAATTTAGTAAACCATAGTTTTGAACATTTGATATATGGAAATAATTTTCCATTTATTAGAATGTTTATTACACATATTGCCTATTATTTCTATTAATCATTTTTGAAACTATAGTTATGTCTCCCTTTCTTAACATTGTGGTCTATGCTTTTTTTCTCTCATTCTCTCTCTCTCTCACACACACACACATCTTTACCTTTATTATTAAATCCTCATTTCTTTAGGCACTTTCCTGCTGCTCTTTTACTAAAATTTTTAATTAATTTACATTTTACCTTTTTGCTTTAGAATATAAAAATTTTGGAACTATAAACTTCTTTTAAGTATCATTTTAGCTGCAGCACAAACATTGATAGATAGGAGTTCCCTACTTAAACAGATCTACATATTTTCTAACGCCCATTATAATTTCTTACCTGACCCATGGGTAATTTAGGATGTCATTTTAAATTTCTGAATATATGTATAAATGGGATTATTTCTGATATGTGTGTGCCTGAGTACACATCCATATATATTCATCTATTTATATTTACTTTTGTTCTTTTTATACTGACATCGAACTATTTCATTTTGGTCAGAAAATTTAGTGATCTAATATTAATTTTGTGAAACTCAATTGAGAAATGTTTTTGACATAGAAAATGATCAATTAATTTAAATTGTCCACAGTATATCGTTGGGGGCAGTACCCCACTAATCAAGCTCGTTATGTATGTTGTTTGAGTTATCTATATTCTCTATTAATTACTGAGAAATGTATTACAGTTTCTCTCTATGATGTGGACTTGTCATCTTTTGCTTGAAGGTCCGTAATCCTTTACTTTGCAGTTAGAAACTGTATTATTAGGTGATTACAAGTTTAAAATTTTGACACATTCTTAGTAAATTGAATTCATTTTCTCTACAGAACAACCCTCTTCTAAAGATCTTTTTTTATCCTTAGTCTCCAGATGATCTGAAGTTTGAACAACAAAGCCAGGTCTAAGTCTGTTAAGTATCTTGCTGTTATATTTTTCTATTGGTTTTTCAATCTTTACATTTGTGTTTAGGTGTTCTCTGGTAAATAGTTATAGGTGGATTTTTAAAATACATTTTAATCTTTTAAATGCAAAGAGTAATCTATTTGCATTGATTATGATTACTGATACGGTTGGGTTTGAGCCTTTTTTTATTATGTGTTTTCTTTCTGTTCCGGTTTTCTATAATTTACTTTTATTTCTTTTTTTTTTCTCCTTTCTTTCAGAATGACTTAATATTTCTTCTTAACTAATTTGGAAGTTATACACTCTACTGTTCTTTTAATGATTACCTGAGAAATTATAACATACATATTTAAGTTAATAACATATAAAATTAATTAATCTATTCACCTCTCCATAAAAAATAAAATAAAATCCCTGAAGCACACTTATAAAACTCAATTATGGTCACGTCCCTTCTGATTTACGAACTTTTGATGAATAGGATTGAGACATCAATGTAGGTCTTGTGTCTCCAAACCTCACAGAGACCCCTGTGGGCATTTTTCCTCCGAGTTCATCTAGTGATAGTGTTGCCATTCGGCGTCTTGGCTTAATGTAGACGATCTGCTTGAACTCACAGTACAAGGTTCCAGGCTTTCTCCTTTCATTTGGCTCAAAAGTGTCCTTAAAACTCTGGGTGTAGGCCCCAAGTAACTGGCAGATGCTTTCAGCAGAAAATTGTCTAGAAGGCTCTCATTTATCCACTTGTGTTCACACTTTCATGTAGTCTTTGGCTTCATTTTTTTTCCTCTGATTTTTTTAAGGTGCATAAAAAATTAAAAGAGTTAATATTTGTTTATTTAAATTCAGTGTACTAAATTTTGTGTACTGACTGAGGCTTCTGTTGCCCTCTAGTCTGCCATATTGCCAAAAATATATGTCTTTGGCCTTTTGCACATCCATGTGAACTATAGCATAATTGTATCCAATTCCAAAATAAAACAAAACAATTAAATAAAATAAATTAATAAATTCTTTGGATTATAATCGATGATCAATAAATACATTGTTAAGTTTGGATTGAAATGAAAAATTCATAATATTGTTTTCCCAGTTTTCTGGTTCCATGTCCAGAATTGAAAGGAGTTGATAACTGATTGAATATTAAGCTACTAGGATGTGTAGATTAATAAGCACCTTAATGAATTCATCTGCATTAAATCCCTGCACTCTGAAGTTCTTCCCTTCCTGGCAAATATAGGAGCCTGCACAAACAAGCACAAGCAAATGAAATTAGACTTTCAATCATTGCGCAGATAATTAAACATTAGAATCCTTGGCCTTTCTCCTCGTGTTTATTAGATGTTCTTCATTAATCAGACAGGGGACTGATGGGCTCCATCACTGTCAGCTGGTGTGATTCCCTGGACAGCTTTGGAAGCCTTTGCTCCTGGTGTGAACAATTTCACTGGGGAAATATACCTTCAGAGTTCCTTGTTTTGGTCTCCCTGACTTAGAAACCATGCCAAGCTCTATTCTCCAGGTAATCTTACTACAGCAGCATAAGATTGAAAAGTATGATTTTAGCCAGACCTGAGTTTTAGTCCCAGTTCTGCCATTTCAAACCATGTGAGCATAGGTGATTCTTCTCCCCTGATACATCCATTTTTCCTTCTCTTTAAGATGAGGGATTAAATCTTACCTCTTCCCAACCTTGAATTTCTAGGAGTCTGAATTATTGTGGTCACTGTCTTGATATGCACCTCATTTTTTTTATCCAGGAGCAAGAGAGTTAGGACAACCATGAGTCAGCAAAGAGAAGTCAATTCATACATATATATGATGGTTTTTCTCATTTCTCTCCTTGGTGGATGAACAACATGGAACAGTAAGATAAGAAGGCCTAGTCTCATATGTATGAGCTGAGGACCTTCCTGCCCAGAGTATTTGAGGGGTTCATTTTGACACAAAATATCTATGATGAACCTGGCAAGGAAAATCAAATGCATAATATGTCTACCATATTCTAGCAGATAAAAATATCTAATAACATTCTCACCCAAATCCTATGAGATAGGCATTCTCATCTTTAGTTTGCAGATAAGAAAAACCAGGGCTTGGAGAAGCTGAACAGCCTAAACCTTGTAAAATGATAAGCACATGGAACTGCCAGGGGTGGAATGACATTACTACACTCTACGGTCACTTTGTCTATCACCTTTCACTGTTATGGACTTGAGTTGTGGCCCTGCATCTATCCTTGGAGGGTTTTAGATGTGGGGAAGGGCCATAATCCTCTCTTGCCCTCAATTCTTCCCAAAATCAAAGATGAATAAGAGTATTATTTTTCTGCCACATCATTGATCATTTTTATAATGATTAAATTAGATAATAGATTGACAAAGCCTTTGAAAGGTTTAAATGCATAATAATCATGCTTAGTCCTTGGGAGATATGTCCTAATATCACAGTATTACTATGATGTAAAAATTAAGGACCCACACTCTGGATCTGAAGCACCTAGATAAGAACACTGGCTTGCCCACTTATTTTCCCCATCTGCAAAATGAGGATAATAAGACAAGTGCATAACAGGGTTGCAGTGATACTTAAAAGAGTGAATACATATAAAGTGCTTGGCACGTGGTAAATGCTCAGTAATGTCAGCTGTTATGAGTCCCACTATGTGTCTGGCCATTAAGAGTATATTAACAGTGCTCTGTGCCTGTCTCCTTATATATAAAACTACTTCCACATGGTTGTAAACTGTAGTGTTATCTAAGAACTTTGCATAATCCCTGGCAAAGCTAAGTGGCCCATAAATCTTCCTTTCATCCTCCCTTCTTCCCTCATTAATGCCCTGATTTATTGCATCTTTCAACAAATAGTAATCATGTGCCTGCCTACCGTGTGCAGAAATCTCAAACAGATACCTTGGGAGAATGAGGAGGAGGAGGGGTCAAAGACAGGAGGGTGGAAAGGAGAACAGCCCCCCCAAGTAGGAGATGGAAGTCTTGCTACCCAAGACAAAGGCTTAGGCGGAGGAGTGAGCAGCAAAGGATTTTGTTCTCAGAAGCAAAGCCTCAGGGGATTCCAGCGAAGCTTCTCTTTTCCTTTTATTGGAGTTCTGTGCTGGAGCTATAAACCCTCCAAATGAGTTGAGATCATTAGGGAAGCTCCACTGATCACTGGTGAAAAAATATAACAATTAAAACCAGAAGCCTCAGAGTAGGAAGCTTGGGGAGGGGAACAGGAGAGGAGAAAGGAACAAGGATGGCTCTTAATACTTAATAACAAATACTAATAATGGCAGAGAGTCGGGGACTAATTAAAAGTTTCTAAAAAGAGAGACTGAAAAAGATAGAGAAAGGAATTCATTCGTAATAATTTGCCTGCCTGGAATCGGGAAGTACTATAGCTTAGGGAGGGGAGTAAATGAGAAGGAGTCTAGTGTTTGGATTCAAGTCTTGGTCTTGGGTAATCTGGGCAACCTTGGCAAACATCTGTGTCTTTCTCAGCCTTGCTTTTCTCATCTGCAAAATGGTGCCTGGCTTTCTATCTCATCGGGTTTATTGAGTAACATGAGAACCGCAGTGTTCTGCGTACATAACATGAGCAAGTTGCTTTCTTTACTCCAAGGAGAAGCACTGCCTAAGAGTTTTTCTAAATGACCTCTAAATTTGCAACTTGACAATTTTGTTTCCACCAAAAAAAAAAAGAAAGATGTGATTTCTGAACTGATATTTCAAATAGAGAAGGTAATAGAATTTAGGATTTAAATGATATCCTTGAATAAATTTTGCCCCCAAATATTCCTATTACAAATGTATGTCTGTGATTTTTTTTCCCATTAGACATTCATTCCTTTGGTATAATCCTGCATGCCTTCATCTTTCTCTAATGAAAGTGCACGTGGATGATAAGTCATCACCTACCATTAACAATGAACTTCACATTAACAGACCAATGCTTTCCTAAAGAGACAGTTTTATGGTCTAAGGGAATGGAAATAATTGACAAACTGGAAATTCATTATGGCTAGTTTAATGCAGGTGTGGGTAGGAAAGACAGTTGATAATTGAATCTGCCTCAGAAATGTGACTGGTTGTGAAGCATCATAAGCAGACAGAAAATAAATAAGAGCCTACTGAATACTTGCTGTGTGTCAACTGCTTTAGACGTGTAGCTCACTTAATTTGCATATAAAACAATCAAGGAGGCAAATATCTTACAGATCAAGAATTTAAAATGCAGAGAAGCCATAATCCACCCAGAGTCAAGGCCAAATAAGAGTGATAGGTAGGGACTGACTCCAGCGCTATGTTCTTTGCTCCTACCATGCTGACCTCTCTCCTGTCTTCCATGCCCCCAAACCCCGAGAAGCCTCCAGAACTGACAAGCAGCCATAGTTCTGCAAAGAATCTAGAAATGGACTATTTACAGAATTAGCTGATTTTCCAATTTGTATTTTTGAAGCTATTTCATTCCTTTGTCAGCCCACAATCAATACATGCTCGTCTTCTATCTCCTTTTAAATTCCCTAATAACACTGGTTGGTGGGTGTCTCTTCCTCATGAGAGGCTGTTGGTGGCAGCATGAGGAATTCAATTTTGTGAGTCAAAAATCACCTGATTGCGCTTCCCTGGTGGCGCAGTGGTTAAGAATCTGCCTGCCAAGGCAGGGGACAGAGGTTTGAGCCCTGGTCCGGGAAGATCCCACATGCTGCAGAGAAGCTAAGCCCGTGCACCACAACTACTGAGCCTGCGCTCTAGAGCCCGCGAGCCACAACTACTGAAGCCCGCATTCCTAGAGTCTGTGCTCCACAACAAGAGAAGCCACTGCAATGAAAAGCCCGCGCACTGAAACGAAGAGTAGGCCCCGCTCACCGCAACTACAGAAAGCCCGTACACAGCAACGAAGACCCAACGCAGCCAAAAAAAGTAAAATAAATAAAAAAATTTTTAAAATCACCTGATCACTTTTTTAAAATGAAGATCCTGAGGCCCTACTTCAGAGATGAGTGGTTACAAAGATCGTCTGAAATCTGGACCTTTTTTTAACCAACACAAACCCACCACCCCACCCTAGGCAATTCTGATGCGGTTAATTGAGGGGCCAGTCTTGGAGCACAGAAGAGCCTGAGGCAGGTGTTAGATGAAATCTGAATTCAAATTATGGGTCCTGCCACTCACGAGTTCTGTGAATTTGATACATTTTTTTCAAACTGCCTCTGAGACCAGTTGTATCACCTATAAAACTATTGGAAGAATATCTACCTTGCAGGGTAGACTTGAGAATAAAACAAGGCAGTATATTAACTCTGGGCTAAAAGGATGTGTTTTGTAGCAGTCGCGTAGAGAAACAGATGTGTAGAAGTTAAATGTAAGATTGCTGGAGCCAGACTGCCTGGGTTCAATTCCCAGTTGACACATCTGCCAGCTCTCTAATGTTGAATGAATTCCTTAACACCTCTCTGCCTTAGTTTCTTCATCTGCAAAATAGGAAATATCATGAGGGAAAATGGGAATACCATGGTACAAATAAGAATATCATGGTACCTTTCTCATCAGGTCATTGTAAATAGTATATACAGTGATACCTACAAAGAGCTTAGAACCCTGACACTGACTTTTATTTATGATATTTAATAAATATTAGTTTTCTAAGGATAGGAAATCCATCTGGTTCTCTGTGGCACAAAGCCCAGTGCTGTAGGCAAAGTAATTACTACCAAACACTGTTAAATTAAAAAAGAGCCAGTGGTGGGAGTATGGGGGAGGTGGACCCACAGTAAGAGAGATTCCTAGAGACTCCTAGAGATTCCTAGATGATGTGCACTGTTCCCAAATCAAGCACATACCTGGAAGAGACTTCCACTAGGAACTTTTGCCCTCTCTTCTAAAATCAAAGGACATTCCAAGGGGACTTTAATCCATATGCTTTTCATTTATTCTTAAATCATCCAAATATTTTTGGATGAAACTGTTTGATGCCCAAAGAGAAATATGAAAGAATCCCAACAGAATTTCTTGAACACCTTTTTTTTCTGCCAGACAAGAAGCTGCATGTTGGTAAACAAACTTGTCAAGCAAAATGAAGTGACAGTGACATATTATCATCCTGATTTCTTTCTGCCACTCTGGAGTCTTAATGCGTATTTTAATCACCTTCCCTGTTTTTCATTTCCTTTCCTGTGGTCTGTGTTTTATTTTTTCACCTCTATTTCAACAACACCTTGAGGGTAAGTAGATTTCAGTCTCCAATTGCACAGCAAAGAAAAACAGGTCTGACACTTATTTCTACACATATTTGTATAGTAAGAAGAAAGAAATACCAGGAGGCGTTCTGGTGTTCATAGGCAGAAAAATGCATATTTAAAAGATCTGAGTAGCTGATCTAATCTTGCAATTTTAATTAAGAGGTTTTAGCAGAAATGTGGCACAAAAGGGAAATCCTTTTATTGATGGATATATGAATTCTCCTGCACATGGAAATGTCCCTCTATTTTGAATTGGTAGTAAGTTAGAACTCTATATGGCAGAACAGCTAACTCTATATGGCAGAAAATGATCAGGATGTAAGAGAGGGATGGTTGTTCTACAGAAATGAAGAGGAGGAAGGGATTACTTTTGGTCATTTAGGAAATAACTTGTCGTTCTGTTGGATCAGAACATATTTTATGGAACAAATCTCTGAATCAAAATCAAGTTTTAAGGGATATAAAAGTCACCCATGTGTAGTGATCTGTAATAGAATGCGTGCTTTGAGTCCTGTCTCTAGTGGCTCATCCAAATGGTCCTCCAAATTCCATACTTGGCTTGATTGCCACCAGTGATAGGACACTCACTATTTGTCCCAATAGTCTATGGCGTGTTTAGAAACCTATGATTGTTACATGGAATAAAATTTTACCTGCCCTTGATACTTTTGCTCTTCCATTGAATTAAAGAGCATAAACATAAATGGTTCTTCCTTACAATATTAAAGATATTTAAGGAAAATAACTATCTATTCATCAACTCATTGATTTCAAGCTCCAGATTCTGAAGTAATCACTGGGTGTTTGGTGGTGATCAAACAGATCCAAACCCTGCCCTTATAGAACCTTTGGCCTCACGAAGGACATATGTAAGCAATGAAAACAAAACTTGATGAGTGAATGATGAGAGAGTTTCAGGTACTGAAAAGTTACGTCACAGAGACATATATCACTGACTGGCGGAGGTAGCATGACCGTGGCCTCCAAATTATGTTGTCTTTTCTTTGAATTAAATCTCAATTCCTTCAATTCTTTCTCTATCTTAGTCTCTTTCCTTTGATCATGTTCTAATTTGTCTTCCCTTCTTAAAAATTGGAAATGGTACTGTGAGTGCCATCTGAATAGGGGTTAGGGTTATTTATCATCTGACTCTTTACATGCTAGATTTCTATTTTTGAAGTTTCGGTTTAGAGCAAACATTCATGTTGAATAGTCATCTTTCATTATTTTATTATTCTGATTTTTAAATTAACTTCCATTGAGTTATAATTGATATATAACATTATATTAGTTTCAGGTATACAACATAAAGATCCAATATTTGTATATATTGCAAAATGATCACCACAATATGTCTAGCCATTATTTCGATTTTGCCATCAACTAAAATCCCCAAAGGTTCCCCAGGCACATATACATACAACACCTAAGTGCAAACACACATACACACAAATACACACTCATACACACACTTTTGTAATTATGAATGTTTGCAATGGCTTCTATTTCTAGGACTTTGCTTTTATACTACTACATTTCTGTGTTAGATACAGATCATTTCTCTGGGCTGTTCAGATCACTGTGAATTCTGAGTCCGTCATTCAACATATTCCTACTGTCATGTCACCTACGCATTTGATGATTATGAGCTCTCACTCTTTATCCAAGACATTGACAGAAATGTTGAACAGGACTGGACAAAGGACAGAGCTTGCAGGCTGTCTCCAGTCCCTGTCCCCAAGGTCGGCATTGATCCATTAATTAGCACTCCTGGGGACCATCTTTCAACCAGTTACAAAACCAGTCCATCACACCTCCATCAAGCCCCCATTCCTCACTCCTTTCTACAAAGACATCAAGGAAGACTTTGTGAAATGACTTGTGGAAAAGCCAGATATGCTGTATCGACTTCCTTTCTCTGTTCTTCCATCCCAGGCTATAAATACTCTAGAGTGAAATGAGGTCAGTCTGATTTGCCTTACTCTTGGAGAGCTCACCCCGGGACCAAAGAGAAAGCAAGATTCTGTGTGATTAGAACTTCAGGATCTGGGAGCTGTAAAGGATTGTAGAGATTATCTCATCCAGCCTCATCATCGCACAAGTGAGTCTCAAGCTTGAAACAACTTTGCCCATGATCACACAGCTAGTCAGAGCTTGAAATGTAGTTATAACTTATATTCCCCTTTTCACACTTAGGAAGAGTAGATTTGACTTCAGAAAAGCATTTCTCAAAATATATTCCATGAATATTACTTCTAGGCTGGGAAAGGAAAAAAAAAAACCCACATTCAAAAGTATTTGAAAAACCCCAGGCATTGCTGTTAGCAATTCACAATTTACTCAGTTATTAAATAAATATTCACTTATTGTCCCCTATGCATTAGACACTGTGCCAGGCACAAGGATATGATAGTGAAATAAGTCTCTTATAGGTTTCCTTTTAGGGGAAGAGAAAAATATTAAATAACTAACTACTCGGGCTTCCCTGGTGGTGCAGAGGTTGAGAGTCCGCCTACCGATGCAAGGGACGCAGGTTCATGCCCCGGTCCGGGAAGATCCCACGTGCCGCGGAGCGGCTGGGCCTGTGAGTCACGGCCGCTGAGCCTGCATGTCCGGAGTCTGTGCTCCGCAATGGGAGAGGCCACAACAGTGAGAGGCCCGCGTACTGCAAAAATAAATAAATAAATAAATAATAACTAACTACTCAAATAGAAAGATTATTATGAATTATAAGTTGCTCTGAAAGAAATTTACTGGGTGTTCTAAGAGAAGGGGAGAGCATAAGAAATGGCCTGTCTGAGGAAATGATATTTAAGTATGTAAGAAAGCTCAGATAAGAAACGTCCTGGCGGGCTTCCCTGGTGGCGCGGTGGTTGGAAGTCCGCCTGCCGATGCAGGGGACACGGGTTTGTGCCCCAGTCCGGGAAGATCCCACATGCTGCGGAGCGGCTGGACCCGTGAGCCATGGCCGCTGGGCCTGCGCGTCCGGAGCCTGTGCTCCGCAGCGGGAGAGGCCACAGTAGTGAGAGGCCCGCGTACCGTAGAAAAAAAAAATGAAACATCCTGGCATATTCAACAAAATGGAAGAATGCGAGAGGATGTTAGCCGTGACCCTGAGAAAAACACGTAACAGCTAAAGAAAGAATTTGTCGGCAATGTTAGAGGGAAAAAAAATACAAATCTGAAGATAGAATGCATTGATGCATTTTGAGCAGGATGATCCAAATCATTAGCATTTTGAGAACAGTACGATGGCTGCTCCGTGTAGACAATATTTTGGGGGGTAAGTGTGCAAACACAGGAACCTGTTAGGAACATTTTGGCGAAGTTCTGGAAGAGGGAAAACAGTCTCTTGAATAGGGACCTATTGTAATAATCTAGTAAACAAACTGCCTGCCTCTTTATCATCGTTTCCCAAAATTTTCTAAATTCGTTTGACCACAGTCATTATTTAAGTGATACCTATTTTACTCCATGAAATTCTGAAGAATGCACCGTAAGAAATTATGCTTTAGGCTATCTCCAGCTAAAGTCACACTTCAAGCCCTTCTAAAATGATAGCGACACTTGCTATTTGCTTGATTTGTTCCTTGTTTTTCCAGCAGACGATTCATTTGTTTATGAGGGTCACCCTGATGCTAGCTGGTTTACTTTCATTCGAATTGCCAGGTGTCAGGCTTAGAAAAGTACAAGGCCATGAAGTAATCCCAATATATAACCATGTTTACTTGTGCATCCTGTTATTCCTCACCTCCCTCCACCCACCCTCAACTCACAATGTCTTGTATTTTCAGCATGGAATTATAACTGCTCATTAATATTTAGGAAAACTAACTCCTACATTAAAAAAGAAATTACCTTCTAGACTAGTTAACCAGCAATGAAATTCACATTTGTATACATTTGCATAGGTTGATATAATATTTTAGAATAAGGAATGATGAATAAAATGACTAGAAGGAGGTATGAAGGTCAATATAGCACAATAACCAAATTCAACATGGGTAGTCTGATTCCTGTCCATCATCTCTTTTAATCATCACCAGCTCTGTAAGGCAGGGCTCCTGATACTCTAATATGCACATGAGTTACCTAGGGACCTGGTGAATGCAAATCCTGATTCATTCGGAGGTCTGAGTGGGACCTGAAATTCTGGTCCCCAGTGGTGCTTCTAAATCTCAGACCACACTTGAAGCAGCGAGGGTGGTAAGCGCCATTTCAGTTTTGCATTTCAGGGAATCAGCATAGCAGGTATTTCAGCAACCAGTAATAGAAAAGCCCAAATCCAACAACAGATTAATGTCTTAAACAATGACACCATTTGCTACGTCTCATACAATAGACCCAGAAGTAAGGTGGCTCCAGCTATAATACGTCAGTATCTCAGCAAATTCATCAAAGACCCAAGGTGCTTCAATCTCCCCACTCTGCTCTCCTCAGCAGCACCTTCATCTGAAGGCTACTCCTCCTGTCCATGATATGGATATAGCAATTTCAGTGTCCAAGTCAGACTATGACAACATCCGGAAGAAACTCTCTCTCTTCTACTGTTGTCCTCTTAAGAACAAAGAAACCTTGACCACAGTCCCCCAGCAGATATTCCTCACATGTTATTGGCCAGAACCGCATCATATGTTCATCAGTAGCAGACGCTGTAAGTACAGCACCTTATGCCCCTCAGCCCGTGCCCAGGTCACCTGAAATTTATTGGGCAAATCCCATCTATGTCCTGATTTTTCCTCAGGAAACTGCATCTCTGAGCCTGAGGGCCATCACTGGCCTGTGCTCAGCATCCTCATGGGCCAGGCTGGAAATGCTAGAGAGTCAAAGTCCTAAGGAGAAAACTTATATAAGTGAGAAACGGGAACGAAAATCCTGGCCTCCTCATTCCTTAGGGGGTAAATTCTGAGACTTACAGGTCTGCAACAGCAGTAACTCCCGACGGCAAACACAGGACACTGACCCACGACTTCCCCTTGGTGGCTTCCCATGCTTCTCCCTCTCACATCCTGATTCCTTCACAGTGATTCCTAGGATCAAGTCCCCATCAACCACTTGAGGCAAAATATTTCGGTTAAGGTTTTTTAGATCTATGTTCACGAGTGAGATTGACTTATAATTTTGTTTTCTTGTAATGTTCTTGCCAGATTTGGGTATCAGGATTATTTTTTGTTTGTTTTGGGTTTTTTTGTTGTTTTTTTTTGTGCGGTACGCTGGCCTCTCACTGTTGTGGCCTCTCCCGTTGCGGAGCACAGGCTCTGGGCACGCAGGCTCACGGGCAGAGCCGCTCCGCGGCACGTGGGATCTTCCTGGACCGGGGCACGAACCTGTGTCCCCTGCATCGGCAGGCAGACTCTCAACCACTGCGCCACCAGGGAAGCCCCAGGATTATGTTTGTCTCAAAAAATAAATTTGGGATATCCCCTTGTTTACTTTGGGGAAAAAAAAACAAAAAACAAAAACTACATGAGCCCAGATCCTTGTCTTAGATCCTGTTCTTGAGGCGAATGAGTTGAAACAACTTAAAATAGCACAGCCAGACCAACTGGAGAATGGGAAAACCCCATGTGGCTTAGAGGGGTGGTTTAAAAAGCGTGGGCCCAACTCCAACATCAGCCTCACCTGGGAACTCATTAGAAATGCACATTCCACACTCTCTCCCCAGGCCTATGGGACTAGAGACTGTGGCTGAAGCCCAGCAATCTGTGTTGTAAAAAGCCCTCCAGGTGATTTTGGTGCATGGCAGAGTGAAGTATCACTGGTTCAGATTAATCAGAATATATCCCTGGTTCTGGGGTAAGCATAACTTCCCATGAATCATCTGATCCTGAGAAGGATGGATACAGATCTGAACACAATCATGGTTCTATTAAGGAGAGTTGGGTGTGGTGAGGGGAAACGAATGCTTCAAAACCACCATTCCTGCTTCCCATCAGGGAAG
The DNA here is from genome assembly GCF_937001465.1 of Orcinus orca. NCBI lineage: Eukaryota > Metazoa > Chordata > Mammalia > Artiodactyla > Delphinidae > Orcinus > Orcinus orca. The sequence goes on along the minus strand of NC_064564.1, from coordinate 105,311,223 downwards.
TCCAGAGAGTAAAAGCAAGTTGCCCCAAGCCTCCGAACTGGAAAACAGGAAAAGTGGTTGTGCATCCTGGCTTATGACAACAGACACAGTGCTCCCTGACCAGTTTCTACAGCTCTGCAGTCACTGAGGGACCTTGGACAGGGCTGGGGAGGGAAGGCCACTGAGGACAAGGCTTCCCTTGCCAGAAGTCACCACATGTGTTCCTTCAGTGGCAATAAATCCCATGGAAATGAGGACAGATAAAGTGTTCTGACATTTATATCCAGCATGAAATACATGAAAATAATAAGCGGAGAGGATAATAGTACGACATGCAGCTTTTATTAATGTTAGACTAACTCTGTAGGGGAAACGGTTCATTTTATTGCTTTAGGGTCCTGCTTTCTCCTTTCCCTCCAATGGGCATAAAACTAGGGCTGCCTCCGATTCGCCATCAGTAGGTGAGACAGCAGTTACGGAGGGCCTCGGTGTGCCTGGAAGGACTGCAGGAGCCGTGGGAACACCCAGAAGTGTAGGAGGCACGGCCCCTCCCAGGACCTCACGGTCTACCTGGGCAAGCCGCACACGTAGACGTATTGAGTCCACATTCACTGAGTCATTGAAATGTTCCAGAAACTATGGTGAGTGATCTTACACGTACATCATTTTAAAATATGCACAAATTTATAAATAAAGGATAACACAATAAGACAGGGTATAGCCAGGTACTAAATTGTACCCAATATGGATTCTAAGAAGAGTAAGAACATCAGGGATTATAGGTCTATCCTTCATTTGCTACGTGATCTTGGCCAACCTACTTCCCTCATCAGATGTTTCCTATCTAAAATGAGAACATTGAACCAGATGAGCACATCCCAAAATTGCGTTCTGTGGAAAATCCCTCTTTAGGATATTAATAGGTATGCAACTTTTTTTTTTTAAGGTATTTGTGAGGGAGGCAGGGCTGGCCCAAGATGAAAACATCTGCAAACGTTTTAGAAACAGGTTTAACCAAATTGAGCAGGTTTGTTTCCCAAAAGACCTCTCAGAACTTTGAAGATGCTTCTGTGTTCTGTGACTCTGCAAGAGGGAAATCTTATTTATAGCACTTCGTAAAATTATTTTATTATAAGACCAACTGTTACATGGCACCGAGTAACATCCCTTCATGTGTCCCGGAAGCAGTGTGGAAAATGCCAGAAATCATGGTCTTGAGAGATGGCGGCTCAGGTCAGCTCACTTGGCCAATCTTTAAAGGACGATTCAAGTCCGATTCTGTGAACAATAAGGTCGTTCGCAGTGGGGGTAACAACATAAAGAAACGCTCTGAGTCTGCCTGCCGATGCAGGGGACACGGGTTCATGCCCTGGTCCGGGAAGATCCCACATGCCGTGGAGCGGCTGGGCCCGTGAGCCATGGCCACTGGGCCTGCGCGTCCGGAGCCTGTGCTGCGCAACGGGAGAGGCCACAGCAGTGAGAGGCCCGCGTACCGCAAAAAAAACAAAAACAAACAAACAAAAAGAAACGCTCTGGGATTATGTTTTCCTTCACTGAGAGTGTAGACAGTAACACACCTGACATCTGTCCAATACATTTACAAGGCGTTTTCAGATACATTCTCTAATTTCACCCCCCTGGCAACCCAGATTTAGCTTTTTGTTCAGCTTCAATGAGAAACCTGAAACTTATAATGGTAACATCTGACTTGGTCAATGTCGCCTTCTCTGCCACTTTCCCCCGATCCTTTCACTTTTTGCTGATCTGATCTGCTTAAGGTTTCTGCATTACAAAGTATGCTGGGCTTTTTAATTTAATTTAATTTTTTTCACTACACCATCCCGCAGTATATTCTGGAACCCAGCCCTGGTCATCAAGGCCCAAGCAACTTTAGCATATTTTAGGAATAAAAGTGATCCCACAGGCAGGGAGGTATTCACATAGAAAAGAGCCTGGGCTGTGCTAGTCTTAGACACATGCCACCCACGTTGGGCCCTGCTGATACCTCTGGCCAGCCACCACCCCTCAGCCTGGTGTCTGGTAATTAAATGCCCCCAACACTACATGAGTTCATTTGTTGCATGTTTATAAAGGTCTTTGAGGAATCAAAGTTCTTCCTGGTAGGGAGGGTGCTCTGAAGGCAGATGTCTAATGGGAGAAGCAGGAAGTTTGGAGCTGGGAAATCAGCTGGCTGGGCTTAGCCCCAGAATCTGCACCCTCTTCCTGGATGATGTTGGGCAAGCCACGCCTCTTCTTCCAGCCCCTGTGTCTCTTTGTATTAAAAAAGGGAGAAGAAAAAAAGGAGTTTTCCAAGGCTCTCTTCAGATCTCACAAACATTTATTTTTTAATGTGAATTGACCAAGTCAAACTTAGCAATCAATGAGGTGACCGGTGTCACATCAGATAGTCCTTGTGGCCATTATTTGAATCGGGCACTTGAAAACCTCCCAACCTCCTTCTCCTGCCAGAGAAGATGAAAGTGTCATTTCTGACCTCAGCACTGGCCTTTGCTTTGAACTTTGCAGTGCCTTTCACATTACCATTTCCAGCTGGTTCTTTGCCCCCTGGTGAGACTAGACTTTTCTAAAAGAGTGTAAACTTCTCTGAATGATATCTGAAAATAAAATATAATTGATTTCACACCTCCTTGAACCTCTCCTATCAAGAATTGATTTTTTCCTCTCCTGCTTTACACACTTGAAAATGATGTGAGTCATGACAGGTAGAAAATCCAATACATAAATGTTCTTCATCCTTTCTCCCTTTCTTTTTAAATTCTTCCCTGAGATAACAGCACGTGCGGGCGTGGACGCAAGTGCATGTGTTTTACAAGTGTCCTTTCACATATTCATACCTGTATTTGCCTGTGTTTATATGAGTTCATCAGTCTGACTGTACATGTGCCTTTGTATGTCAATGTCTGTGTGCTTCTGCGCACCCACACACGCAGAAAATGCACTTATGCATCTGTGTTTTTCGAGCATGCATCCAATACAAGTTTGCACGAGTGTGTTTATAAGCATGCATATTAGCATGCATGTTTTCCATGCACATATACCGGTTTGCATGCTTGTGGTCTGTGCAAAGTTAGCCTATATACGAATAGGCAGGTTTGTGTCTAGGTGTTTGTGCAAGTGTTTGTATCCCTGTGAATAAGTGTACATGTGTCCATATAGTTAGATTGGCATTTCAAAGCACACCTTGCCTTGCTATTCACCCACCTCCACCCCCCCAAAAAAAATACGCCAAACTCAACTTTCCTTAGATGCTTCAGACAGCTTCTGCCTGTTTGGATAGTCATTATGAACCACAGAATGCTCTCCTCTGCCAGCCCTGTATTAGCTGTCACTTCCTCAGGCAGGACAAAGTCGCCCAACTGGACTGTGTCCTAATTATCTGGCAAGAGAAGGAGGTGTGGCGGATGCTGCGATAGACCTGGTAACGCTTCTCTCCGCGGGAGCCCAGGCACTCGCTGGCTCTCCGGAGGCCACCCCTGGAGCTGGTGCCGAACTACTTCTGAGTGACATGAGGCCTGGCACAACATGGTGCTGATGGATGCGTTGCTGTGGCGCAAGCCGTCAGGGCCAGACAGGCCCAGCACACCTCTTTTCCATCCCTGGGCTGCCTGGGTGCACGTGAGCGGCAGATCCCTGCTTCCTGTCCGTCGGCCTGTCCACTCGCAGCTGGCCGCACTGCCAGACTGGCCAGTGTGTGACAGTGACGGTTGGGAGGGGAGAGACTGGGCTCTTGTTCAAAGGGGCCTTTGGCTTCCTTTAGCAGGGAGAAGGGGCTCCCGCGTGGGGGCCTGTAGCATTACCCAGGGGAAAACACGTGGGTACTCTTCACGGTTGAAGGTAGAACAAGACACAGAGACTCACCACTGACTCTGAGGATAGGGTGGGCTTTTATGGACTGGGGGTGGGATAAAGAAAAGCATGCTAGATTGGCAGCATACAGACCCAGGCTCAGGCCTCCATGTAGGTCTCCACTCTCCACCGGTGGGCTGCAAGCCCTTGCACGCCACTTTAGACACATCTCAGGATAAGGTTGGACTTATTCCCTGATGACAAGACAGAGTAGATTCCGGCCCCCCACCCTGGTTTAATGGGAAGAGTCTCGGCGTCAGCTCCTGGTAGGAAATCTAGCCCAACAGGCAGAATATAATAGGGTATTGCTTTGCCAACCACAGAAGTTACCATCAAAGTCAACAAGACCCTATTTGAAAAAACTCAAGGTCTACTCTGTTCCTGCTTTCTGGGCTCCTGTTCTCTCTTCACTGATTATCTCTACTTAGATGTTTCAAGTGATTTCACAAAATATCCCAAAGCAACCATATCCTTCTCTTCCCCAAATTACTGTGGTGGCCACATGCAAATCGTTAACCACCCCAGACCCAAGAGTCACCTTCCACCCCCTCACCTTGGACCCATCTCTAACCAAGCAACAAATCCTCTGGACTCACCTCCTAAATATCACTTTAGTCCATCTTCTCTTGCCTGGATTTCACAATGAACTCCTAAATGGTTTCCCTGCTTCCACTCTGCCCTTTCAAATCCATTCTCCACACTAAAGCCAAAGTGACCATTTAAAAACCACAACTTTGGACTTCCCTGGTGGCGCAGTGGTTAGGAATCCACCTGCCAAAGCAGGAGACATGGGTTCAAGCCCTGGTCGGGGAGGATCCCACATGCCGTGGAGCAACTAAGCCCGTGAGCCACCACTACTGAGCCTGTGCTCTAGAGCCCACGAGCCACAACTACTGTGCCTTCATGCTGCACTACTGAAGCCCGCATGCCTAGAGCCCGTGCTCTGAAACAAGAGAGGCCACTGCAATGAGAAGCCCGCGCACCGCAACGAAGACCCAATGCAGCCAAATAAATAAATTTTTTTTAATTTAAAAATAAAATAAAAACCACAAGTTTGGTTATGTCTTACCCTCACTTAAAACCCTTCATGATCTTTCAGTCGTCCTTAGGATAATGCACAAAAATCCATTAGCATGACCTGTGAGGATCTCCATAATTAGGTCTATGCCTGCAGCCTCATCTTTTCACATTCTGTTCATGATGCGTTCTAGCCATTATGTGCGGCCTAGTGTAAGCGCGGTTCCTGCTCAACTCTCCGCCTCTCTCATGCTACTCCTCTACCTAAAATACAGGGTTTTCCACTCTGTCCATCTGTCCAGTTTAGGTCTAAACATATCTCCTTCTAGAGGACTTTTATCTATTCCAGTGGGATGAAACACCCTTGCTGAAGCATCCCTTACCAAGTTCTATTTCTCTTACATAAAAGTGACCACAGGGCTTCCCTGGTGGCGCAGTGGTTGAGAGTCCGCCTGCCGATGCAGGGGACACAGGTTCGTGCCCTGGTCCGGGAAGATCCCACATGCCGCGGAGCGGCTGGGCCCGTGAGCCATGGCCGCTGAGCCTGCGCGTCCGGAGCCTGTGCTCCGCAACGGGAGAGGCCACAACAGTGAGAGGCCCGCGTACAGCAACAACAACAACAACAAAAAAGTGACCACATAGCATTAGAACTCATTGCTTAATTGATGGACTTCCTTGCTAGAATTCATGCTGTTTTAGGGCAAAGGACAGGACTGGAATATTCACTTCGGTAGCTCTAATGCCTAGCACAGTGCTTAGCACATGCAATACCCCCGAAATGTGTACAAAGTAAACTAATAAATGAATAGCAATTAATAATACATTACACATTATTATGTTAAATTACCACAGGTGAAGGACTTCATAAATATAATATAGACTTTGAATACAAGTTACTGAGAGTAGGGAATTGTAGTCCCTACTAGTGTAGTGTACCTCTTTTCATTCCAATAGAAGTATCTGGTACAGAGTAGGCTCTCTATTAATACTTAATACATTGTGGTTGACAAGAGGGGGTGGGTGAGGGATGGATTGGGAGTTTGGGATTAGCAGATGCAAACTATTATATATAGGATGGATAAACAACAAGGTCCTACTGTATAGCACAGGGAACTATAGTCAATATCCTGTGATAAACCATAATGGAAAAGAATATGAAAAAGAATATACATGTATAACTGAATCACTTTGCTGTACAGCACAAATTAACATAACATTGTAAATCAACTATACTTGAATAAAATAAATTTTAAAAAATACTGAATATATAGTAATCCATTTTAAAAATAAATAATTGTTTCATATCATGATATGCACATATTTGGAACATATCAAGTTTCTTAACTTTTTCTACCTAAGTACATGTAACACTGAAGAACAGTGACCCTGGAAGATCTGGAGATGTAGGTCAAGCTGGCATTAATCTCCTTCAAGTCTTGAGTTATAGCTCAAAATCCATGCAAATTGTCTATTCTTTGCCACACTAGTACCTGTTTTTGTTTTAATATAAAAACAAGTTTACCTTAGTTGCCATGAGCAAAATGAATAATTAAGAAATATATGCCATCCGTATCACCTGGTTTTGCACACTTCCTAGCATGTGGCCACATACTATATAGCCAATAAGCTTATTCTACTTTGACATTGAAGGAAACCCCAAAGGCTAATTCAGCAGCCATGTTGTGGCCAGAGATAGGATGTGGACTTGGTTGTCTGCCAAATATCAGAAACTCTTTGGGGGACAAGGCTTTGGGGTTTTCTCTCTAGAATTATATACATGGGAAGTCTCCTATAAACAAATCCAGGAGCTAACCCAGACAGGAATCATTGTTCACTGTTATCTCACAGCTATTGCTTCTCCTGCAAATGTCTTCTCACTGCTATAGAATAGCTCTTTTTCCTAGTAGCCTCCCTTCTGCTTTTTTTTATCTGACAGATGTAATTGCACACACTGACTCATGCCCTTCCGTTCTGTCGCATATAGAATGCAAAGCTTTTGAGGCCTCTTACATTATTCCTTTATCCTCATGTACCTTCACTATTGAATACCATCTGCAGATTTAATTAGCAGACAATTTACTCCCTTTGTCTAATCATTAGTGAATTTGAATAACTTGATGAAAAGAAAAAAAGAAACTTTCTCAAATGCTGTGTACAGAATAGAAAACTTCGGCCATTTTTTTTTTTTTTTTATAAACCTTCCTAGCTTACTGTGATGGAGGACCCAGGTGGCGGAAGCCCAAGCAAATTAGAGGTCAGACATAAAAATACAATGGGATTCAATGGGAATTTTTTAAGTAGTTCTAAATAAGGAATAACAAGGATCTTATCTAGAACAATACAGTTGTTTGGGCACAAAGCTATTTCATTCACTTCTGAATATTGTTTTCTCCTCTGAATATGAGGTAAGCAATTTTGAAAACAATTTAGCCCTTTCTGCAGCATCTGTTTAGGTAGCATTATTCTTGAGGAGATCTCCCTGAAGAATCTGGATTCCTACTTTGATTGCCCTGACCTCAAAATCACTTGTCTTTCACTGATTCCAGAATGTGTTTGCTTGTTTGTTCATTCGCTTGTTTGCTTCCCCTCTGTATCAGCAAAGCAATTAGGTAAACTTGCCCTCCTTCCAGCTGTGATTCCCTGGGAAATTTCTTCTGACCTTCAGGAACAATCCAGTCCACGGGAACTAGAGAGAAGGTTACTCTTGTCTCATTGTCAGAGATTGCTCCAAACAGTTTGAAACAACAAAGACAGCCACACAACCTATTGAAACAACAAAGACAGCCACACAACCTATTGGCCAAAGTCAGATGTTTCCTTGCTAAGGTGTGTTGAGTTTCAGGCACTTAGAAAAAGCAGCGTCTATGAAGAAATCAAGTGCATTTTTTATTCAGTGCTATCTCTCTTTCCACTACTTATATCTATCTAAAAGTGTTATTCTAAAGGATAAATAGATGTATGTGAATTATTTGAATATTATATCACTAAAACAATGATAGAGGCAGGAGGAAGAATGTTGGCTATAAGTCAGAATACATGATCTCTTCTGTTTAATAAACTGTGTAGTTTCTACTCAGTAATTTCCCTCTATGAACCTTGTTTCCTTTCTTAAATGAAATAGCATGATCTGTATATTTCACACAACTAGACTTTGAGCTAGATCAGGATAAACATTGTAATTAACTTATTTTTGTACACATAGAGCCTACTAAAATACACATAGGTGAGGATAAATTACTGTTTATTTAATAGAATCCACAGGGTTGTAACGAGGCTGACTTGAGAAAATGGATGAGTGCAAATTATGAGTAATCATCATCATCATCACTGTTATTATTAATTGCTACAGTTGTGACATTGACTGGGAAGTATCGGGGATACCTAGAAAATTTAAATTCACTAAACATTTCTAAAATATTTGCCAACTTTCTTGTTTTGTTAGTTTATTCTGGGTAGTACAAAGCGAATCTTTATTACTGGTGGTACGCATGTGCAAAAACTCATGATCATGGTTAAGAAGGTCAGTAAATTTTATACAAGAGTCCAGCTGATAGTTGCTGAGTCCAGCATCATGACCCTACGTAAACATTTTATTACCCAAAGAGAATCAGATGTGTGTCATCACTAGGGGCAAAATAACAAATTGGAAAATAACATTAAAATTGGAGCCAGACAGGACTTCCCTGGTGGCGCAGTGGTTGGGAGTCCGCCTGCCGATGCGGGGGACATGGGTTCGTGCCCCAGTCTGGGAGGATCCCACGTGCCACGGAGCAGCTGGGCCCGTGAGCCATGGCCGCTGAGTCTGCGCGTCCAGAGCCTGTGCTCTGCGACGGGAGAGGCCACAGCAGTGAGAGGCCTGCATACCGTAGGAAAAAAAAAAAAAAAATTGGAGCCAGAAGGGACTTCCCTGGTGGCACAGTGGTTAGGACTCTGCATTTCCAATGCAGGGGGCCTGGGTTTGATCCCTGGTCAGGGTATTAGATCCCACATGCATGCCACAAATAAGAGTTCACATGCCACAACTAGGGAGCCTGCAAGCCACAACTAAGGAGCACACGTGCTACAATTAAAACCCAGTGCAACCAAATAAATAAAATTAATTAAAAAAAATTGGACGCAGAAAATAGGAAGTATAGTCCTTGCTCTACCAACACTCAATGTGTTACCTTGTGTTATACACAGAATTCTAGGATGGCTCTCAAGTTTTCCACCAGGTAGTATAAACATCCTGTGTAATTCCCTCCCTCCCTGTGTGTGGGAGGAACTTGTGACTATGAGATATCATTCCCATGATTAGGTTGCATTATATGGCAAAGGTGAAAGGAATTTTCAGATATAAGCAGCTGACCTTAAGTTAATCAAAGGGAGATGATTCTGGGTGGGTCTGCTCTAGTCAGTTGAGTACTTTAAATGATGGTCTAGAAGTGAAAGTGATTCCAAGCAGCAGAGATGCTCTCCTTCTGGCCTTAGGGTAGCCAAGTACCTTGTAATAGAGAGGGCCACAGGGCACATAATTGTGAGAAGACTGAGGGCTTCAGTCGTACATCCACAAGGAACTGAATTCTGCCAACAACCAGTAAACATAGAAGAGGACACTGAGATTAAGAAGACATCACAGTCCTGACTTGATTTTAGCCTGGTGGATCCTGAACAAAGGACCAGCTAACTCATGCCCAGACTTCTGAATCATGTAAGCTATGAGATAATAAGTGTGTTCTAAGTTATACTGAGTTTGTGGTAATTTATTATGCAGCAATAGAAAATTCACATACCTTGGATAATGTGTCACCCTGGTGGCCTCACTATTAGAAGAGTCAATAAAATAAATAAGCAATAAGGATATATTGTATAGCACAGGGAAATATAGCCATTATTTTGTAATAACTTTAAATGGAGTATAATCTATAAAAATTTTGAATCACTATGTTGTAAACCTAAAACTAATATAACATTGTAAATCAACTGTACTTCAATTTAAATTAATTAATTAATTAAGGAGTCAAGAATACAACTTCTTCAAAGTTTTGAAATGTAGAAGAACTAGCCCAATGCAAAATTAACTCATCATTTGTATTCCTCAAAATTTTGCTTAATTTTTTTTCCAGACCAACTCAACATATACTAAATTAAACTTTTCAGCTGCCTCCTCCATATTCTAATTCCCAGTTGGGTTTACTGCATACGACTCATCTCTTGGTTAATGGCTTCACCAACTACCCAGTACCCAAAGCTAGAAACCTCTGAGTCATTCTTTATTCCTTCTTCTCTTGATTCTCCCACAATAGGATCAGTTGTCATCTCATCTGAGAAACTCCCCTTAGCTCTGGCCTCATTTGTGGTTCCCTACTATTCATCTGGACAACCTCTATGGCCTTCACACAAGACTGTCACTTCCCATTTGATCTATTTTTTCATTTCCCTAAGAGTTATCTTTATAAAGAGAAAGCTGCTTTATTCCTTCTCCAACTGAAACATGCCTAAGGGCTCCTCCACGTGGCATTTTGTGTTCCTCACCATCTGGCTCCAGCCTTCTCCTCTCTTTTCCCAACATGTTCCCTGTATGCCACATTTAACTTTCCATGAATTTAATGGGTTGATTTATGTCCCTGTCCAAAAGAAGAAGCTGAAGTCCTAACCCCCAGTACCTGTGAATGTGACCTAGAAATAGGGTCCTTGTTGATGTAATCAAGTTAAGGTGAGGTCATTATCACGGGCCCTAATTCAATAGGACTGGTGTCCTTGTAAGACGAGGAAAACTTGGACATAGACATAGACTCAGAGTAGAATGCCACGTGAGGACAGAGACACATCAGGAGAAGAAAGAGGTGTGAAGACAGAGTCAAAGATTAGAGTGATGTTGCCACAAGCCAAGGAGTGCCTGGGGCTTCCAGAAGTTGGAAGAGGTGAAGAAGGAGTCTCTCCTAAGTTTTTGGAGGGAGCATGGCTCTGACAAAACCTTAATTTTGGAATCCAGCCTCCTGAGCTATGACACAATAAATTTTTGTTGTTTTAAGCCACCCGTTTATAACAGTGTTATGGCAACTCTAGGAAATTAATTCAATCCCTTTCAATGATCCATGACTTTGAATAAACTGTTCCCTTAGTGAAGACATAGAAATTTTCTAAACATATTTCAGGATTCAGAGAAACCTTCTAGGAGAGCCTCAGACCAGGTTTGTTCTCTTTTCCTGATTTTATCAGAGCAAGTTTTCTGATCTCAGTTACAGGACTTACACTGAAGTGTTCAGCTGTGATTTTCTTGGTGGTCTCCTGCACTGGATTGAAAACTCTCAGAGGGCAGGGATTATGGCATATAGTTGTTCAGTGTATGCTTGTTGATTAAAAAAATCAAATCTTTGCCAGCGTCATGTATCTAGTGAGACCTAACATTGTAAATAAAATATTTTATTTTTTTAATGAATTCATCCTTTAGACACCTTGTAGGGTAGGATTGCTATTCTCAGTTTATAGATGAAGAATCTAAGGTTCCATAAATGCTGGTTCCACTAACCCTTTTGCTCCCACTACATTAACAGATCTGACAGGCCTGAGGCTGGGTACCAGTCTCACCCAGATTTTACTGTGCCACATCAATTTTGGGAGCTGAGTGATTTTTGAGGATCATGAGTTTGATCAGCAGTATAATGACATAATATCTCACAGTCCTCAATGGCTTGTGGAGTTGAATGGTCTGTCTGGGTGCAGTTTATGGAAGAAAAAGGTGGACAAGAATGAATGCAGAACAGCAAAGGAAACCATAAACAAGACCAAAAGACAACCCTCAGAATGGGAGAAAATATTTGCAAATGAAGCAACTGACAAAGGATTAATCTCCAAAATATACAAGCAGCTCATGCAGCTTAATAACAAAAAAACAAACAACCCAATCCAAAAATGGGCAGAAGACCTAAATAGACATTTCTCCAAAGAAGCTATACAGATTGCCAACAAACACATGAAAGAATGCTCAACATCACTAATCATTAGAGAAATGCAAATCAAAACTACAATGAGATATCATCTCACGCCAGTCAGAATGGCCATCATCAAAAAATCTAGAAACAATAAATGCTGGAGAGGATGTGGAGAAAAGGGAACACTCTTGCACTGCTGGTGGGAATGTGAATTGGTACAGCCACTATGGAGAACAGTATGGAGGTTCCTTAAAAAACTACAAATAGAACTACCTCATGACCCAGCAATCCCACTACTAGGCATATACCCTGAGAAAACCATAATTCAAAAAGAGTCATGTACCAAAATATTCATTGCAGCTCTATTTACAATAGCCCAGAGATGGAAACAACCTAAGTGTCCATCATCGGATGAATGGATAAAGAAGATGTGGCACATATATACAATGGAATATTACTCAGCCATAAAAAGAAACAAAATTGAGCTATTTGTAATGAGGCGGATGGACCTAGAGTCTGTCATACAGAGTGAAGTAAGTCAGAAAGAGAAAGACAAATACCGTATGCTAACACACATATATGGAATTTAAGAATAAAAAAAAATGTCATGAAGAACCTAGGGGTAAGACAGGAATAAAGACACAGACCTACTAGAGAATGGACTTGAGGATGTGGGGAGGGGGAAGGGTAAGCTGTGACGAAGCGAGAGAGTGGCATGGACATATATACACTACCAAACGTAAAATAGATAGCTAGTGGGAAGCAGCCGCATAGCACAGGGAGATCAGCTGGGTGCTTTGTGACCACCTAGAGGGGTGGGATAAGGAGGGTGGGAGGGAGGGAGATGCAAGAGGGAAGAGATATGGGAACATAGGTATACATATAACTGATTCACTTTGTTATAAAGCAGAAACTAACACACCATTGTAAAGCAATTATACTCCAATAAAGATGTAAAAAAAAAAAAAAAAAATGAATGCAGAGTCATTTGGCGTACTGTTCCGGGTTTCCAGTAGCTACAATTTCCTTGCATAACTGCCATTGTTTAAATTCAATGTATTATAAGAAACTTACATTCTCTTGGACAATGAAAAAAAATACTTAATGGGAAATAAACTCATTTTTTAGAACATAGGTATTCATTTTCTTCTTTTTTTCTCTACTCACTCTGTCTCTCTGTATCTTTCTCTCTATCTCTCTCTGTCACTTAACATTTCAGCCTTTACAAATCACCTAATCCGATTGAGTCCAATTTTCCAACTTGCAGGTTGGTGGTTAGGGAGCCATAATCTTATGGAAAAAGCACCATCAGTGTGCCGAAAGGGGAATATATGGCCTTCTATTGCATTCCCCTCTCAAGATAAATGGGGTTGATGGAGAGCTTTCCTTTCCTGTGTGAATGACTCCAATCCCCAAGGAGCTGAAGTGGAGGAATGAACCTGACCATGGCTTGGCCAACATTCATCTTCTGAGTACAAGCCCAGTATGCAGCAGACATCTAGCAAATATTGAATGAATTCAGGTTTTCTTTTTCATGTATCCCCTGGTATACAGGGAATGGTGGAAAATAAATTTTTGTGCTAAATAAAATTTTACTTTGACATTCAGTGTCATCATGACCACCTACATATAATAATAATAAAAGCAACAACAATAATGGCAATATTAGAGCACTAGTTGCAACAAAAATAATAGCTAATAATTACCAAACACATTGTTTATGGGTACTTTTTCTGCATAAAATGAATTTCCTAATTCCAATGTAAAACGAAAGCAGATTTTTTTCCTTCTAATCCAGTGGACTCTTACACTGAATGTACAGGTCCTATCCTATTCTTCCCACAGCTACATTGAACTAAAGCATGCTTTGTTGCCGTCTCCTGCCACCTCCCTGGGGAGAAGAGGAGGGCTCTATGTCTAGGGTAGGATAAGGGCTGCTTATTACTATTCTGAGTTTGCTGATACTGATGAGAAATGCTCATCTTTCAGAGAGCTTGTGAGGTCCCTGTAAGTGTTGAGCAGGTTGTGGTCAGTCGGTCAGTATAGGTACAGTTTCATCAGGCACAACAGAGGCAGAGCTGGGGCACATGCTGCTTTATCAGTCACGTTAGGCTAGGGCAGGCTGCAGTAACCAGACCCCCGAAGTTCAGTGGTTTGAAACAACACAGTTTATTCTTCAGTTACACCATATGAACATCATACATTTGTGGAGGGTTACTGTTCAGATTTGACCAAGGCTGATGAAGTCTCCACCTTACTGAATATCACTGGCAACAGCAGAAAGAAGAAAGCGATGGACAATCACACACTGGATCTTAATGCATCTGCTCAGAATGGATACATGTCACTTGCTGACAATTTATTTGCCAAAGCCAGACAAACAGTCATAACTAATTTCAAGACAGAGAGGAGAGGTGAGCCTCTTGGGTGCTTAAAGGGGGATTTCGTGAGAATTATTGGTGAGTAGCAGTGATGCCTACTACTGAAACATCAGGCTTTCGAGGAAAGGGGGCCGGAGGCAGCTATATAGTCCTGGTCTCCAGTTTATCCACCACTGTTCTGTTGTGCCCAATCTGATAAGACTTTCAGGAACAACTTCAGCAACAACTGCTCCTGTCAAGGTCACAAGCAACTTCCACATCTCTAAATCCAACGCCCAGTCTTGGAACTCATCTCAGTGGATCTATGAGCATTGTGTGACATACTCTATTTTCTCCCAACCCCCTTATCTACTCTTTAATTCCAAGTGAGCACACTCCAGACTTTTTCTCTTAAACTATGGGCTTTTTCTTCTCACTTTCACTTGTGAGTTCTTCCTTATCTCTCTGAGCTCTTAATCTTCCAGTACCCCAGGGTAATATCCTTGGTTTTCTTCTCCTCTCTATCTAAACCAACTCACTGGGTGATCACATCCAGTATCTTGGTTTTAATTCCACCTATAGGCTGGATATTCTCAAGGGTGTTTCCACAGCCTGGAACTTTTTCCTGGAATCAAACATTCTATAGTCAACTGTATATTTGGTATCTCTAATTTACCACATCTAGAGCAAAACTCCTAATCTTCCAGTCCAAACATGCCTCTATTTCACTCTTTATAGAAAACTTTGTTGTCTTGATCTTCCAAATATATCCAGACTGCATCTTACCATATCCATTGGTACCAATCTGGTTCAAGCCAACATATTTGCACTATTGCATTAGCCTCCTAAGTGGTCTCCCTATTTCTATCCTTGATTGAACTCACGCCTCTCCGTCTATTCCCTCACACTAACCAAAGGTAAAGCCCAGAATCTATAGTGTCTTCTCATCTCAGTTTTTTATTTTATTGGAGTAGAGTTGCTTTACAATATTGTGTTAGTTTATACTGTACAGCAAAGTGAATCAGCTATACATATATCCCCCTTTTTGGATTTCCTTCTCATTTAGGTCACCACAGAGCACTGAGTAGAGTTCCCTGTGCTATACAGGAGGTTCTCATTAGTGATCTATTTTATACATAGTATCAATAGTGTATCAATTCTGTAATTTCAAAGACAATGGCCCTAAAGTTCCATGTAACCTGGCCTCGCTTCTCTCTCTGACTTTGTTTCTTCCTAAACGTCTCTCTACTCACTTGACTCCAATCACGCCAGCCTCTGACTGTTTCTTTGCTCCTGCAGAAGTGCTCCAGGCTGAACCTTAGAGCCTTAGAGAATGTTTTTCCTCTTTGGAATGTCCTTTCCTGCGTATATTCTCGTCCCCCTCCTTTCCTCCTCCAGGCTTTGTTCAGATGCTTTATTCTCTATATGGCCTTGCCTGACCACTCCATTTAAAAATGAAACACCTTTTCTGCCCCTGTTCATCGGACACACCTCTTTCTTGTTTTTATTTTTTTCTCTCTGAAATTTACTTATGTATTTTGTTTATTTCCCACTAGAATTCAAGATTCCTATCTGTTTTGTTGATTTGTTTATTTCTAGTACTTTGAAAAAATGCCTGAAAGCGGTCAACTGACAATATTTTTTTAAATGAATGAGTGGATGGATGGACGATAAACGAATGAATGAATTAGGTTAATTTGATGTGGTTTGGGCTCTTAGCAAGAAGGACCTGGGATTAAAGGACCAGTCTGCCCCTGCACAAATAGTCCATCAATCTTCTTAAGTAACATCACTAAAAACCAATTTCCCTCTTATTATTCAAGCACAGCATATGCTGTGAAATCCAAACTACCGTGCTATGGCAAAATCACATCATATTGTGTATAATCTAGTATCTGCAGGCTACATATATGTTAGGGAATCATCTAATGATCACAGGGGAAAAGCCTCCTTTCAAGATGTCATTTGATTGACCCCGGATGAAGGCCTATCCTGGGGATCTCTATCAATACAATCTAGTATCTTAGTATGTCTAATTTACTCCTCAAAAAACCCCAAACAAGGGTTCTGGGGGAATTTTAGTTAAATCCTCTGTATGTCTCCCTTAAAAGAGCTCACTGATACTTGCCATAAAATTAAAGCTGGTTTCCTCTCTTTAGAGGGAAAAAATCAGGTGAGATGAGCAAAGTATACTTATTAAGAAGGCAGGGCTTCCCTGGTGGCACAGTGGTTGAGAGTCCACCTGCCGGTGCAGGGGACACGGGTTCGTGCCCCGGTCCGGGAGGATCCCACATGCCGCGGAGCTTCTGGGCTCGTGAGCCATGGCCGCTGAGCCTGCGCGTCCGGAGCCTGTGCTCCGCAACGGGAGAGGCCACAACAGTGAGAGGCCCGCATACCGCAAAAAAAAAAAGAAAAAAAAGAAGGCAGAAAGATTTGTTGTTCAAAAAGAAATAAATTGCATGTATTTAAAAACAAAGACTCTGTAATGCTTACCACGCTCCTGTGAGACCTCTGTCTCTCTAGAAATTATGCTTAGCATGTGCTGATAATATGGCTATTAGAGTAGATTAGGACTTGCTCAATGAAACTGCTGCCACAGAAGGAATGTGCTAAGAGTTTTCAGAGATCCCATAAGTAACATCCTGCTACTTCCTGAGTGTGGCCACGTTAAGAAATAGACAAAGGAATCAAACAGACAGCAAAATGTTCATCTTATTAGAGATAAAGTTGTATTAGAATTGGTAACCTCATCTGCAACCACAGTTAGGTTTCCTGAGAATTTAGTCTCTAAAATGTATATCAGCCCCTTGGAAGTTCAGCATCTACTCTATCCATCACCCAATCTCCTATAAGTTTAGGACACAAGTGAACAAAGAAGCCTGTGTCTTGACACTCTGAAGGGAGATCCACAAAGGTTCTGAGCTGATCATGCTGAATTCCTTCTCTTAATTCTACCAATTAGAATTGGTAGAAATCTACCATCTCTTGATAATGAGAGAAGAAGGGTCCAGAGGAATAAGAAACATTTTCCCAATTTTGTTCCCCAGGAAAAGAAATTTTTATCTTGTACAAAAGGATAAGCAATAGGGGATTTGTATTCTTCCTTAGCAGTGAAAATTAAAATTAGCTCTAATCAGAACCCACTGTTCATTGTCTACAGAAGAGATAATAAAATAGGAGGAAAAACTTCTCAGTTTTCAATTAAGTATCCAACTGCAACAGAAGCTTTGTGACTGACCACTTAACACTTTAAAAAAATGTGTGTGTATGGACAGTGGGAATGATTGTAAGACTTGGGTTTTTAATTTTTTAAAAAAATGGTAGACAATGAAACCACTTGAACAAATGAAGTGATATCTAGATGTTTTCTGATAGCTTAGAGTAGGGAATGAAGTGTGATTGCAAAATACTTTGTCAGTATCTGTCACTTGATGCTCCTAAAAGTAGGTCTCTTTGTTTACTATGAAGAACCAAAGTTAAGCCCAGCCCAGGTAGAATCCTATCTTATTTCGGTAAACAGATAAGACAAGTAGATTCAAGTGTTACTCCATTTAACACATCGAGAGGCTGAAGCTGAGATTCACTAATCTACTGAAGGACTCTCCCGTGGTCTAAGAGCAGATCTAACACCCCAATCTCTAACTTTACACCCAATACCAATCTTCCAACCACTTTTCTTTTCGTTTTTGGCTGGCCTTTCTTGCTCAAAGCCTTTCCTATTGGTATTGAAGTGTACAGGATGAATAAATTCCCCTTGCCAATATAATAGCAGAAAAAGACATAATGAGTTTCAATTTTATGTATATAAACCTGAAGACAGTCAACGATTTCATTCTGTTGGGTCACCCAAAGTAATGAACTATATGGTCAATTCCTTGAGGTTAGGAGCTGAGCTCACAATGCTTAACACAGCATTGCTTAGAAAATAAGTCCTTACTAAGTGCTTTTGTAATGAATGAATAAAAGTCCCACCTTGGATACAACTGTGATTTATGATGGATTGTGAGAGATTATGTGTGAAGTTTTGTGGGCTGGTGGCCATAAGATCTTCATTTACTTCATCTCTTAGAAGAACTTCTCCCTTTACTCAACTCACATTTTTCCCTTGATTAAAACACGTGAACAAGTTTTAAAATTTACTTATTACTTACTTTCTACCACTAAAATTTGCCATTTATATAACTCTCTCATATTCAAACCTATGGCTCATTTGGAAAAAAACAGGGAGAGGTCCCCTGCCCCTGCTGGGATAGGACCCTAGGTTAGGCAATCAGACGGCCCCACCCATGACTTTGACTCTTCAGGGACTGATGCAAACACGCAGAGATGCAGGGATGGGAAAAGGATTATTCAGGCTGGCAGCAGCACCAAGAACCCTGTGATAGCGGTGGTGTGAGGGTCCAGTGACAAATGGCGACATCCATAATCCCCCCACTAGCTGCAGCAAGGAGCCTATTGTGCGCAGCCCACAGTTGTATCTCCTGCTGCCTAGCTTCTCTAGGTTGCTGCATGTTTTAGAACCCTGATTGATTAGTCTATGGTTAATTTTGTAAGCTACCCAGTATCTTTCCAATAAATTGTTTTTACCACCAAAGTATCCATTCTCTTTCTGTTGTTAGCAACCAAAAACCATGAGTAATACAGAGATTAGTACCAGGGAGTGGGTTACAGGCAATGGTCCACAAGAAGAAAGGAGAAAGTTGTGATAGATTACCTGACCTAGTTGGAGCTGAAGGCAGTAGTAATTCTGTTAGAATTCAGGAAAGGGAATTTGGATGCCCATGGCGGGAAGCAGTGGTACAGCTAATTAAAGTATCATCTGTGTGTTCCTAGAATGAAGTACCCATTAAAAAAAAAAAGTCAGAGCTTTGGGAACTGCACTGTCATGGGCATAAAATAGTGGGAAGGACAGGAGCAGCAGGGTGAGGTGTTTACTCCTAATCACAATTTAAAACCATAAGGAAAGACAATGGAGTGCACAAATCCCTAAGTTCTTAGCTCAAAACATGGACTGAAATCTAGGGATTTTCTATGAATTAAGGAACACAAAAAAACAAAAACAAAACAAAGAAAACTTTTCTCTTCTGCAGCCATAAAACTAAAGTCAATGACAACCAAATAGCTAATGTGATGACATGTCAAATTATAGCATGAGAATGAACATCTCAATAGTTCTCTTATGTGAAAACTAGGCATTGATTTGTTTTAAATGGTCTCTGTTCTTATTTGCTCTCTTACCTTGGGCAAGTCTGAGAGTAACTACCTACCTTCATATCTCAACTCCACCATGTGATGGGTGTGTGAATTTAAGCAAGTAACTTAGTATCCTGTTGCCTCAATTTCCTCACCTATAAAGTGGAAATGCTAATAGCATCTACCTCATGGAGGTATAGAGACTTTTAAATTAGCTAATACATGTACGGCTATTAGAACAGTGCCTGGAACATAGTAACCACTCAACAGATAGTAGCCAGAACTACAACGGCCATTGCTATGGTTATCACATTGAGGACATCATGCTAATCTGATTTGCTGAGGAGAAAGTAGCAGGTACCACTTTGTCACCATAAGAGACATGCATGTCAGCAGGTGCACAATAAACTCTGAGAAAAAATGGACCTCAGGGCAGTTTCTAGAGTTCTGGGGATATCTCCTCCAGAGTAAACATCTGGTTAGGATTCCTTGTACTTTATACCATAGAAAAAGGCAAGATGCTTCATCAACCTCTTGGGATGTTGAATTAAAAAACTGACTGCTTTTAGGTATGTTTCCCTGACTCATTTAGTAGGTGAATTAGGCTCACTTTGTGTGGTCTCTGGAAGAAGAGAAGGATGATTTGGGCCGTAAGGAGAATAGCATCTTAATTGGCACTTAGGACCTTGCAGCACCAGTGTTGCTACAGATAGCATTGTGCCTCCAGGTAGAATGATTTCTTGTTAGGATCCTGAAGATCTGCCAGAATACACAGATACAAAGCTACCTACGGGCAAAAGCTTACTCAACCATGTCACAGAATTTTGCCTTAGTGAAAAAGTAAAATTCTTATGTTTATCATTTACAATGAAATTTAGCCTAATCAAAAGAAAATAGCTAAATACCATCTGATGCAAGGGGGAGGTGATTTAATAACTTTTAAATTTCTGTTTGTTTTTCATTCTGCCACCCGTATTTTCTCTAATACCCAAATCATTTAGCAACCCAAAGCTTTGCCAATAGCATTTTATTTTCTTGTGGAAAGATGGAAGTTGTTAAGATCTAGGTTGATTTTTCTTTTGTATGTGTGTGCTTTTGGCTTTTTGGAAAGTACAATGTATTACAGAATATATTTAATATGAAAAAAAATCCACTGACCTATAAAGAAAGAGTGAGAAATGGAAGGATGATCAGCTACTTGGAAGAAAATAGCAAGTGACCTCAACTTAGTCCTCACCATGAACTTGGGAATTTTGAAGTTGGTAATGTTTTTCTTCTTAACACAGAAGATGTTTCAAAAGTGTTTTTGAGGTACCAATGTCTTCCTAGGTCTGGAGATATAAAAGGGAATTGCTGGAAACTTGCCATTGAACGTTCTTCCTTTGGTTGTGCAGTTTAAAGAGAGCCCTGATGTTGGTGATGTAGACTTTGTCTAACTTCCTTTGGCCTCCCAGGGGCATTGGTTTAGCAGATCATGGCAATGGTGGGGAGAGCAAAATTCCATAAGAAAGAAAAACATTGGTACTCTCTTCACTCTCCCAGCATCCTGGGCTATGTATGTGTGTAATTTTCTGTAAAGTCTATTTTTTTTTCACTGTTTCAATATAAATTGCAAGGTGGTTAGGTAACCCAAAAGTTATAAAATCTAAATTCTTCCAGAGAAGTCTCCAAACCAGACAAGGTAATAATAAACTTTTGATTTTTGTATTTTTTAAATTGTGTACTTGAAAATCAATTGATGAAAGTAATGTTTCTATTATACATTAACCATAGTAGAGAATAATGCTAACAGAAATGTCTTTTAAGTGTTGCCATGTCAAGTATTTTGCTAGCACTTTACATTTGTGAGCATATTCCTTTTTTTAGATAAATTTATTTATTTTATTTATTTATTTTTTGGCTGCATTTGGGTCTTCGTTGCTGCATGCGGGCTTTCTCTAGTTGCGGTGAGCAGGGGCTACTCTTTGCTGCGGTGTGCAGGCTTCTCATTGCGGTGGCTTCTCTTGTTGTGGAGCACGGGCTCTAGGTGCGTGGGCTTCAGTAGCTGTGGCTCACAGGCTCTAGAGCTTAGGCTCAGTAGTTGTGGCACACAGGCTTAGTTGCTCCGCAGCATGTGGGATCTTCCCAGACCAGGGCTCGAACCCGTGTCCCCTGCATTGGCAGGCGGATTTTTAACCACTGCACCACCAGGGAAGCCCAAGCATATTCCTTTAATACAGGTGTTTTTGTCCCATTTCACAGATATGGGGCTGCTCTCCACCACCACCAAAAATGCCTCTCTTTCTTGGAGCAGTACTTAAATCCTATGCTTACTTCATACTTCAGCCCAAATGCCCCCCTTCCCACCCCCATTCACCTTCCTTAACTTACTCAATAACAATTTTTTGCAACAAACATTTATTGAGCACTTTTTATATGGCAGGCGCTTTACAAGGCAGACAGTATACTTGTGGGTGAAAAAAATTATCTTCCTAACCATGAAGTGCTTATAATTAATGCAGTGGAAAAGCACTAAAGTAAGCAAGCAAATGAATAAACAATTAAAATGACAATAAAGGGAATAAATTGTATCCAGTGGTCAAAGAAGGAGGCTAAGGAGATGTACTCCCCCTCCACTTATCGTGACTATTTGGAACTTCTGGCAAATCAGTAAAAGCTATCTCTTGTTCAAGGTCTTTATTGACAAATACCATCTAATAATTATAATAAATATACAAATCAACAGTGACTAGCAATGTGAGTGGCATCCCCTAGGATTTGTAGTATAGAACCTGCAAAACTCTATGTGGAAGCCTTGAGGAGATGGCAAAGAAAACAAGGTGTCAAGAATGGGAGTGTGTCAGTCACTCAGAGAAGGCAGAGGAAGAATGTTCTGGATGGAAGCAAAAGCAGGTATGGCAACTTTGAGATGGGGAAGAACATGTGCGTTTGAGAAACTGAAAACAGGTCAGTGCTAATAAGGAATAATAAATTAGAAAGAAATGATATTGGGGAAATAGGCAGGGCTAAATGAGAAACCGGGGCTTTACTTGAACTGCAATGGTGCTTCACTGAGAGATTTTAAGCCGAGAACTGACATAATCAAATCTGGGTTTTGACTTGGGTGAATAAGTGGGAACAAGATGAGAAATGGGATCAAGCAAGGGCCATATTGCCATAGTCCAGCCAAAAGGTAAGAGTGGGGCTTCCCTGGTGGCGCAGTGGTTGGGGGTCCGCCTGCTCATGCAGGGGACGCGGGTTCGCGCCCCGGTCTGGGAGGATCCCGCGTGCCGCGGAGCGGCTGGGCCCGTGAGCCGTGGCCGCTGTGCCTGCGCGTCCGGAGCCTTTGCTCCGCAATGGGAGAGGCCGCGGCAGTGAGAGGCCCGCGTACAGCAAAATAAATAAATAAATAAATAAATAAAGGTAAGAGTGGTCTGGATTAAATCTTGGCTCAACATAACTGTACCTACTCGTCCATCTCTACCCTCACGGTAGGATCTCTAAGTTGTCAGGGACTGTATCTTACATACTAGACCTTCATCAGTTTTGGAACACCGGAGGTGTGAAACAAATACAAGAATAGGGAAGGAAGGACCTTACATGTCATCTCTTCTGGGCCACAGGTTAAGTTCCCCCGGAGCAGGCATTGAGATGGGGTCTTATATTAGAAATCAACACCTATGAAAGGAGGGGAGGAAAGCCAGTGGGGGCAGAGGGAAAAGGCAAGCTGCCGTGCGAGCCCAACAAAACCCCATCCCGTCCCATGAGGAGCGTTGTCACCTAACTACCTGAAGGAACAGAATAAGCAAAGGCGCAGAGTCATGAAGGAAACATTCCTGTGTCTGGACCTTACACAATGTCATCATATCTCCAGGTGCTTAGAAAAAGCATGGGCCCCTGAAATAGATATAAGTCAAAATCCAGAATAATTATTAGAATGGGATTTGGCAATGGAAAACTGTGCTCTCTCACCAGACTTCATTACATGAGTCCCCTGCTCTCAGCTTCCTCGTGTGCAAAACTAGAGACTTGAAACAGATGGTCTTAAATGACCCTCCCGATTCTGAGTAAGAAAACCCAGTTCATGAAACCCATTATGGCTGTCGCTATCCTTTTCCATTAGTCCAAATGCAACTAGACTCATCAAAATGGGTTTTGACTTGCAGGGACAAAATGTCTTCATTTAGAAGAGACGGGAAAGGCAGCCTTGCAAATTACACCATTTCTCCCACCTCCATTATGCTCCAAGCATACTGCCAGTGCCGTTACAACCCAACAGCATGCGGCCAATTGGAGCAGAAAAGACAATAACCTTAATGGGAAGGAATTGGGAGCTGGGAGACGCCACAGATTGTATTAGGAGAAATGAAATAATATTTAATTTCCTTGGTCATAAATAATCTGTCTGCCCACATTATGAGCATATCAGAGTTGACAGGAAAAATATTCACCAACATGGGAAAAAAGGTCATTATTTTTTCATTATTAGCGGGTAATGAAGGTGTGGGTCTTTTTTTTTTTTTTCTCTCTCTCTTCTGACAAATGGAACTGCAGTAGCAGAGGAGCTCAGAGTAGCTGGTAATCCTCACAGTTTGTCAGCAACAGGCAGTAACAATGATTGCAACGATGCCTCATTCATATTGGGAAGGTTGTTTATAGGCTTCAAAGTGCTCCTCTATTTATTTCCTCAGAAGCACCTCACTATGTGAAAAGGTATTGTCATTTTAGAGATAAGGGCACAGAAGCTCAATGATTAATTCAGTATGTTGGCGGGTTACCCAAAAAAGCAGTGACTTGAAAACTTCAGACCTTTTCTCAGTGCTTTCAAGTTTGGCTATAACAGCAAAAACATGTACTATTTATTTTATAATGTTTTTTTACTTAAAGAAATTTACTTTAAAGGATACTTTAAATAGCACCATCATAAATGGAAGGTCCAAATCCCTTGCCTAAAATGGAAGTAGTATAGTAGTCCTCATTATTCATGGTAGTAATGTTGTATAGTCTCCACAAACACAGATTAGCAAATGTTGAACCACTGCACCTAAGGGGAATACAGGGTTATGTTTCTGAGAGCCTCTGGTCACTCATCAACCAATCAGTGCATAACCTTTGTATCTGTGAGTTTCTCTTTAAAGACACCTTATGTAATATATACTTGATTTAACATACATTATTGATTCATTACTATTGAATTCACAGCTAACAACACTGTAATTCATGTCTGAATGAAGCTTATCTAACACTTGCATTTTCCTAAGACACATTCTTGTGCCTTAGGAACACTAGATACCACTTCAGCACTATGCTTAGAGTCCATTTTAAACAGAAAAATCGCTAACAAAAAACCCCTCACAAGAATGAGAAAAATGTGGCACTAAATAGACCATGATAAAGAACACTTGTCTGCAGTATGAGATCTGAGATAAGAAGGCAGAGTGTCACCTTGTTCAACCTTAGCTGAGAACATCTACGTGGGGTGACTCAGTTTTTTCCACCCCTCTGCACGTGTCCACAAATGACAGCAAAAATGCTGCAAGTATTGATTTGGGGGTTGCAAATAAATTTTAGTGACTAGGTGAATTCATAAATGTGAATTCTGCAAATAATGAGGACCAACTATTGCTTTAACATTAAATCCAATGAAAACAATTACATTCGATTGCATCTCAGATAGATATTCTTTTTGGTCCTAGACTCTCAGTATGAGGTTTGCTTTTCCTTTGTTAAAAAAAAAAAGGACGGTGAAATCAGGTGTTAAAGACCTATTAGCCCCAAAATGGTGGTTTCTCCTTGACTTCATCTGAAGGATTGGAAGAGAATTAAAATGAAAATAATTTTCTCATCATGTGATTCATTTTTTCTTAGGGCTGGGTTTATGTACCACGTATAATCATATTGAGAACATTTTCAATCATCCTAAGTATTACATACAAACATTCAGAAGACACCCAAGGTACAAATTCACCTTTTGGGAAGCACTGTGTTAGAATATGAAAATCACCCAGGTGTCCTGACCCTCAGCTTCCCTCACAATATAGTGGTAGGAAAAACAGCCTCACCAGTCTCTAGCCCATGAGGATGAATCCAACTCACCTATGACAGCTCATTGGACTGCTGAGTTTGCTTTGCATTCTACATAGTTTCTGAGGGAAACTCTACATATGAGATGTGCAGAAGACTGAAGCAAATCATTGGAGTTCCACAGATCGACCCTGTCTCCCCTATATGTCTACAAATCTTGTCATTGCTTCAAAAAATCCAGAGAGAGAAACACTGCTCCCCTTTCAAAATGTGCTTCAGAGTCATTTCATTCCCTTGTTCTCTTTTGCTGAGTTTAAGAGGTAAGTCTGAACTCAGAGGGAAAAAGCCATCCTTTACTATCAACGTCTCTGTTGGTGCGACGGGACCTTCTCTGGACTTGATTCTTGTATCAGAGCCCAGGCATAGGTTTTCTTTTCTCTTAGACAGATTTACCCAAAATTGCTTGATGTTAGCAACTTGTATAACACACACAGCAAATACTTATTACATTTGTATAGACAGTACGAATGAACGAGAAAATGAGATTTGAAGTGTTAGTTATAATAAACAGAGCCACACTGTCTTATTGACTTTTTATGATCAACTTTGCTGGTGTGGAAAAAAAATTAACTAAAGCTTAAAAAAATGGATTCTAGGTTCAGATTTGCCAAGTATTGAGGGTCCAAGCAAGTCACTTTGCCTTATAACCGTGGACTTTTCCAGTCCTATGTGCCAAGTCAGAGTGGTTCACTGCAGACATCCAGGTTTGTTAAGGTATCTGGTTCTGCCAATTATCATATGAGTGGCAAAGAGAAATGTCTTCATTTCTCTTTGTTTTGTATTTATAAAATAAGAATAATAATAATGACTTTAGAGGATCATTGTATTAAATGAATTTGTTTAGGTCCAGTGAGAGCACAGGGCACCTAAGAAACCATTAGTCCATGAGAGATTCCTTTTAATCTAAGCCTCAGATATATTATTATTATTAAGAAGAAGAAGAAAATTTTAACATTTGGAAAAAACTGGTATAATAAAATGATAAGGAACAAAGCTATAGCAGCCGACAGGCTTGGGTACCATTTCCTCTTCTGCTACCTATTATCCTTGAACTTGAGGAAACTGTATAAACCTCTCCAAATCTCAGGTTCCCCTTTCCCTTTATAAAATGATTACAACATAGACTTTCCAACAAGTTGTGAGGATTAAAGTACACAAAGCACTTAGTGCCTGGAATTACATGAGGGATCATTAAGTGGTATGTTTTTGTTTTACTTATTTATTTAATTTATTATGTTTCTCTTAGGTTTTGAGGGATGTGATATCAAGCAATCTTAATCTAGAGAAATACTGCATGCTTTGTGAAGTCTTGAGAGCACCAACTGTTAAAACAAGCTAAAACTTGGCAGTCAGAGAATCAGAAATCCTTCGTGTTGCAAAGGACCTTGGTGATCATTGAGCCCATTCTGTATTGTGCATCAATGACCATAAGGACACTCCAGGTGAATATTTGCCTTGCTTCTGTTTCAATGCCTCCAATCAATCGGGAAGAAACTACTCTAGTGAGGCAGCCCATCCAATTGTCTTGAATTTCATTTGTGAAGAAGTTCAGAATTATATCAGGGGAATTCGGTCACCATATCACTTTCACCCATAGGTCCTGGCTCTCCTGCTAGATACAAACAGCACCTCTAAATACTGTGAAAGGACTTGAAGACTCTTGCCCTATCCTGTGGCAGTTATGAGTTAGGGGCTAGGAGTTTGGTCCAAGGGACATTGGTTAAAACAAATGCATCCTCTTATCTCTGTGTGATGTAAAAAATAGTTAGCTCACTCAATCAGTTTTACAACAGGGATATGCATGCGTGTGTACACACACACGCACACACACACACACACCTCAGACCAAGTTGTGAGATTTAAATGAAAGAGCAAAAAGTTCCTAACACAGTGTCTGTGACAAAACAAGCATTTACTGCTTTCAGCAGAGCGCTGCTTTTCACACTGCAGTTCTCCAGGGATTGCTTGAACAGCTTTAAATACTTCTGCTTTCATCCCACCTCTGGGGCCTGAAGATCATCCTCAAGGTGAGAAGAGGGTGGACTAGGGAGTGGAAATGTGTCCCCAGCTCAGCAGGAAGTACTATCTCTTCCTGGAGGCAAGTAGCTCTCACAGGTGTGGCTCCAATGACTGGTGTCTACTACCAACTCACTGACCCTCACCGCCTCTGGCCTTTATGCCTGAACAACCCACAGTACCCTTATCCCAAGGGGAGGAGGCACCAGACAACGAGACTTCGGGTCATGTCTTTTTCCTCTCTGATATCCCCCTTGAGACCCTCCATCCAAGGCCTCTGGATGCCTCTAATGCCTCTGCTTTTCCTCTCCATCAGCAATCCTGCCCCAAGTCAGGCATCATTGGCTTGCCCTCCAGATTGTCTAACAGCTGCTCCTAATAGGTACCCAAGCAGCTGAATTTCTGTAGGAAATGAAGCACAGCCAGGGGCTGGCTGTGGTTACTGGAGAAAGATAAAGACACTCACGAAGCCCTTCAGTGGAAACTCCGAGGGAGAATTCTGGAGTTCAGCAGGGGAAGGAGGGCAACAGGATAAAGGAATGGAGGTCAGATTCAAGGAGTAAAAGATCAGAGACCTAGATGGTAATGCTGAAACATCAGATTAAAGAAAATACAGATTTGTGGATTTCAAAACAAAGGAAAATTATCATGGATAAAGAGTGATATTACATAATGATAAAGAAGTCAATTCCTCAAGAAGAAATAACAATCCTTAAAGTGTATGCACCTAACAGAGCCAAGTACAAATAAGAGTCAAAATACATGAGGCAAAAACTGATATAATTGAAAGGAATAAGAGACATATCCACTATTATTATTGAAAAATTCTGTACTGAAAATTCAATACTGTTTTTTTTTCAGTAATTGGTAGATCAAGTAGGTAGAAAATCAGTAAGGATATAGTTGACCTGGACAGCCATACCCATCAACTTTATCTGACATTTATAGAATATTCCTTTAACGAGAGCAGACTACATATTCTTCTCAAGCTCACGAGGAATATTCACCAAGAGAGACC
Organism: Orcinus orca; assembly: GCF_937001465.1. Classification (NCBI taxonomy): domain Eukaryota; kingdom Metazoa; phylum Chordata; class Mammalia; order Artiodactyla; family Delphinidae; genus Orcinus; species Orcinus orca. Next base: position 105,282,796 of record NC_064564.1, on the reverse strand, counting down.
ACATTCTAGGCCATAAAACACAGATCAAGCAATGTTTTTTGCTTTTATTATATGATTCCATTTATACTGAACTCTTTTACATGCAAATTAATTTATATTGCCAGAAATTTAATCAGTAGTTGTTCAGAGAAGAAGGTATTCCAAAGAGGCATGAAGAAACTTTTGGGGAGAAGAGAGATACGCACACTATCTTGATTGTGGCGACGGTTTCACAGGTATATGCCTATGTCTACATTTTCAGAACAAACCATTTAATATATGCAATTTTACTTTATGTAATTATATATCAATAAACATGCAATAATTTTTTGAAAATACAAATTTAAAGTTCAACAGGTTTTTCTTTGTGGGATTTTTTAGAACTTATATGTTTTGGAAATGCTATGTTTTTTTGCGGTACGCAGGCCTCTCACCACTGTGGCCTCTCCCGCTGCAGAGCACAGGCTCCAGACGTACAGGCTCAGTGGCCGTGGCCCACAGGCCTAGCCGCTCCACGGCATGCAGTATCCTCCTGGACCGGGGCACGAACCCAAGTCCCCTGCATCGGCAGGTGGACTCTCAACCACTGCGCCACCAGGGAAGCCCACGCTATGTATTTTTAGAGTTGATATGTATCAATATGAATAGCAAATCTTTAAGCAGATGACTATTACATAGATTATTTTCCAAACAATATTTTTATTCATGAAATATTTCAACGGACTGCATCCTTGGAACTGTGGAAAACACTATATAGCAATGGTACCAAATATCACTATTAGTCTTCTAGTGCCATATAGCAGCTAAAATGGACGCCAAGGGATGATCGATTCTGCACCAGATCCCATCTGACAGTGCAGTGGAAAGGGAAAAATTGACCTGACTAGAGATTACATTTTTAGCTCCCTTAGTTGGAGTCACAGTACAAGTTTTTGCAATTGGTGTGTAAGCAGAAGAGATGTGTATCTTATCCATGAAAAAGTGGTTAATAAGTATCCTTTCTCCACATTTTCTTTCCCAATCTCTTGGCTGAAAGGGAAGGCCTCTGGGACCCTAGAATATGACAAAGTCTTAATCTCTGAATTGTAAGTCTTAACTTGAGTGAGAAATAAATTCTCTAAAGATTTGGAGTTAGTTACAGCTATGAATACTACCATAAACAATATAAACATTTGATCAGTGAAATTATGTAGTGCTCACTGCTCAACTTCTCCTGATCCTTGGAGAATTTCGTAAAGGCTCTGTTACCAAAAACTGCTATGCAAGATACTTTTCACTCTATATACTTTGTGTACCTTATTTTCCTCAGTATTCAATATCAGAGTTTAAAAGATAAAACATGTGATATGCATCCCTCAATAAGCTTTGCTAGCTTAAATTCAAATCAAATAATTCCTTTATTTATAGCCATCATGAAAAGATAAATTGAACTCAAATCCAGCTTGATGCTGTCATTATTTTTGACAGTGATTTTATACCTTTCATCAAATGCCCCTCAAAGCTATCTAGACTAAGATATATCTTTAAGCAAATACACATTGTGCAAGACATCCATTACAATAATATTCCAGTGAGCAACATAAATGTTAATCTATGTCTTAATATGGTCCTGAATATTTTCCTGGAAAAAGTTTTTTTACTTTGCATTATGGAATAACTCAGTTCACAATTAATGAAAGTTTGATAATTGCTGATTCAGTATTTGTTTCTGTAACTGATAGGAGACTTAATGTGTATAATAAGGTTTTAGGAATTATATATTTGTAAATATAAATAAATGTGCCATTCATAAATTTGAATTCTTATACTCCAAGTTCTCACCATACTATACAACGTGAACTCTAAGGTCAAATTTCTATTAATTTACAAAGAAAACACATTTTAATTTTACTTTTGGTAAATGTAATATTGTAAGTTCATATTCTGAGGCCCAAATTAAAACTGACACATATAGAAATAATTTTGAAAGGGACTGTTCTTTTTAAAAATTCATACTTGCTTTAAAGATGTCAGACAGAGTTCAATTGTTAAAAAAGACATATAGGATCTAAAGTGACAATGCTTAAAAATCTGATGTTATTGCAGGAAAAAGGCACAATGTAGCAAAGACCAAAGGCTGCCTCACAGCAAAGGATTCAAAGGCCATAGTTGAGTTCCTGTCACCCTCCTTCTGTAAGGGTTATCTATGCTCCGGCAAGATTCCCATTTTGGATCAGAAACCACCACCAAGTGTATGCACTGAACACCTCAGAATCAAGAAGCCCAACATGGAGCATTGGACGTTTATCTGATACATGAACACTCTTAAGGAGCCTCATTTACATTGTTTTCAGATCTCCCCTTCTGTTTATTTCAACCCAAACAAAATTCCAAAAGACACACTCAGCATAACCTACAATTGAAAGTAGAGAATTTTAACAGATCTCTCTTCATGGTACAAACATTATGTCCATATATTGTTATAGGAGAACCAACACAATAATGAACTTAAACGCTTGACTTTCTTGTGGGGTAAATTCTAGATTCTTTAAATTGGTAAATCAGTCCATTCACAGTCTGAATCCAGTCTTTTTTTCTACAAATGCAAATTCAGATCCAAACAAATTAAAATTTTCATCACTGTATTACCAAATCTGTAATTCAGCAAAAAAACCTTTTTGTTCTTCACATGAGCCACACAGAGGATTGTTCACCTCATGGACTCCTACTCACTCTTTATACAGCAGGTTCTTATTAGTCAACAATTTTATTCACATCAGTGTATACATGTCAATCCCAATCGCCCAATTCATCACACCACCAACCCCAATCCCCTGCGGCTTTCCCCACTTGGTGTCCATAAGTTTGTTCTCTACATCTTGTCTCAACTTCTGCCCTGCAAACCGTTTCATCTGTACCATTTTTCTAGGTTCCACATACATGCGTTAATATACGATATTTGTTTTTCTCTTTCTGACGTACTTCGCTCTGTATGACAGTCTCTAGATCCATCCACGTCTCAACAAATTTTGTTCCTTTTTATGGCTAAGTAATATTCCATTGTATATATGTACCACATTTTCTTTATCCATTCATCTGTCGATGGGCATTTAGGTTGCTTCCATGACCTGGCTATTGTAAATAGTGCTGCAATGAACATTGGGGTGCATGTGTCTTTTTGAATTATGGTTTTCTCTGGGTACCCAGTAGTGGGATTGCTGGATCATATGGTAATTTTATTTGTAGTTTTTTAAGGAACCTCCATACTGTTCTCCATAGTGGCTGTATCAGTTTACATTCCCACCAACAGTGCAGGAGGGTTCCCTTTTCTCCACACCCTCTCCAGCATTTGTTGTTTGTAGATTTTCTGATGATGCCCACTCTAACCGGTGTAAGGTGATACCTCATTGTAGTTTTGATTTGCATTTCTCTAATAATTAGTGATGTTGAGCAGCTTTTCATGTGCCTCTTGGCCATCTGTATGTCTTCTTTGGAGAAATGTGTATTTAGGTCTTCTACCCATTTTTGGATTGGGTTGTTTGTTTTTTTAATATTGAGCTGCATGAACTGTTTATATATTTTGGAGATTAATCCTTTGTCTGTTGATTCGTTTGCAAATATTTTCTCCCATTCTGAGGGCTGTCTTTTCATCTTGTTTATCATTTCCTTTGCTGTGCAAAAGCTTTTAAGTTTCATTAGGTCCCATTTGTTTATTTTTGTTTTTATTTCCATTACTCTAGGAGGTGGATCAAAAAAGATCTTCCTGTGATTTATGTGAAACAGTGTTGTTCCTCTGTTTTCCTGTAAGAGTTTTATAGTGTCCAGTCTTACATTTAGGTCTCCATTTGGAGTTTACTTTTGTGTATGGTGTTAGGGAGTATTCTAATTTCATTCTTTTACATGTAGCTGTCCAGTTTTCCCAGCACCACTTATTGAAGAGACTGTCTTTTCTCCACTGTATATCCTTGCCTCCTTTGTCATAGATTAGTTCACCATAGGTACGTGGGTTTATCTCTGGGCTTTCTATCCTGTTCCATTGATCTGTGTTTCTGTTTTTGTGCCAGTACCATATTGTCTTGATTACTGTAGCTTTGTAGTATAGTCTGAAGTCAGGGAGCCTGATTCCTCCAGCTCCATTTTTTCCCCCTCAAGACTGCTTGGGCTATTCAGGGTCTTTTGTGTCTCCATACAAATTTTAAGATTTTTTGTTCTAGTTCCATAAAAAACGCCATTGGTAATTTGATAGTGATTGCATTGAATCTGTAGATTGCTTTGGGTATTATAGTCATTTTCACAATATTGATTCTTCCAATCCAAGAACATGGTATATCTCTCCATCTGTTGGTAGCATCTTTAATTTCCTTCATCACTGTCTTATAGGTTTCTGCATAGATGTCTTTTGTCTCCCTAGGTAGGTTTATTCCTAGATATTTTATTCTTTTTGTTGCAGTGGTCAATGGGAGTGTTTCCTTAATTTTTCTTTCAGATTTTTCATCATTAGTGTATAGGAATGCAAGAGATTTCTGTGCATTAATTTTGTATCCTGCTACTTTACCAAATTCATTGATTAGTTCTAGTAGTTTTCTGGAGGCATCTTTAGGATTCTCTATATATAGTATCATGTCATCTGCAAACAGTGTCAGTCTTACTTCTTCTTTTCCAATTTGTATTCCTTTCATTTCTTTTTCTTCTCTGATTGCTGTGGCTAGGACTTCCAAAACTATGTTGAATAATAGTGGTGAATGTGGACATCCTTGTCTTGTTCCTGATCTTAGAGGAAATGCTTTCAGTTTTTCACCATTGAGAATGATGTTTGCCGTGGGTTTGTCATATACTGCCTTTATTATGTTGAGGTAGGTTCCTTCTATGCCCAAGATAGACAACATTCTAGGTCATACAACACACATCAAGCAATTTTTTTAAGAATAGAAACCATACAAAGCATGCTCTCAGATGACAGTGGATGTAAATAAAAAATCAGTAACTGAAAGACAGATGAGATATGCCCAGATATTTTGAGTTTAAACAGCATTCTTCTAAACAGTACATTGGTCAAAGTCACAAGAGAAAATTTAAAACATATTTTGAACTAAATAAAAATAGAAATACAACTGATTAAAATTTGTGGGATACAGTGAAAACCATGTTAAGAGTGAAATTTCTAGCACTAAATATATATTTTAGGAAAGAAGAAAGGTGTAAGATCATTAACATAGCTTCCACCTCAGGAAAGTAGAGAAGAGCAAATTAAGTCTAAAACAAGAAGAATAAAATATGAATAAAAACCAGAGCAGAAATCTATGAATTTAAGAACAGGAAAACAATAGAGAAAATCAATATAACCAAAAACTATCTATTTGAAAAGATCAACAAAGCTGATAAAAATCTGGACAGGCTAACTCTGAAAAACAGAAGGCACAAATTATGAACAGATCAGAAATATAAGTGGAGTACTGATATCTTGTACTACTGATACCTTGGACATTGAAAGAATAATAAAGGAATTGAAAAACCATATGCCCACAAATTTGGGCATAGATGAAAGTGACCATGTCCTTGAAAGACTCAAAATACCAAAACTTTTTTTTTAATTGAGGTAACATTGATTTACATTATACAAGTTTCATATGTACAACACTTTATTTCTACCTCTGTATACCCTACAACATGCTCATCACCAAAATTTTTTTTCCAGTCAATCACCATATGTTTGATTCCCCTTTATCAATTTGCCCTCCCCCCTACTCCTTCCCCCCTGGTAACCACTACTCTGTTCTCTGTATCTACATGTTTGTTTTCATTTGATTAAAAAAAGATTAATAATATGAATATAACTACATATATTTAAAAATTCAATCAATAATTAATAGATATTCAAAAAACATCACCAGTCCAAGCTGGTTTTACAGATGAATTCTACCAAACATTAATACACACACACACACACAGAAAATCTCTTGTCGAAAATAGAAGCAGAGGGAACATTTTTTAACTCATTCTATGAGATTCATTATCCTAATAAGAAAACCAGGTAAGACATTATAAGAAAGGAAAACTACAATACAATATCTCTCATGAACATAAATGAAAAAATCCTCAACAAAAAATACCGAACAAAATTGAGCAATGTATATGAAAACTGAAATTATACCACCACGTAGGATTTATCCCAGGTATGCAAGGCTGGTCACAAAACCAATCAATGTAATCCACTAATCAGCAAGCAAAGAAGAAAAGTCACATGACTGCATTGATTAATGCAGAAAAATCATCTGACAAAATCCAACACCTCATGATGGTAAAAACTCTCTGCAAACTGAGATTATTAGAGAAAGGAGATTATTCAACCAGATAAAGAATATCTACAGAAACAAAACAAAACAGCCAAGCCTCAAATCATACTAAATGATCAAAAACTGAACACTTTCCCCTAAGATCAGAACAAAGCAAGGATGTTGTCATATTTAGTGCAAGTACCACTATATCCCCAAATATAGTTCATCTGTTGACCTTGTCTGTGGTATCAGTTTTTCAATGAAAATCTATAATTTTGATATAAAATTTCATCCTTTTTCCCAAAATCTTATAGTTTATATATTTGGGGTCATATTTCTGCCACAAGGTCATAATTCTCTGCTACTGTGACCTATTGGTTATACAATATTTTTTCTTTTATATATAAGTCCTTGATCCATCCTGTGAAAGGCAGAACTTTAACATTATTTTTCCCCATATAGTGATCCAGTTTTCCCAGCACCATCTATTAAATAATTCGTTTTTTTCCACTGGTTTGTAGTACCATCTCCATCATATACTAAGTTGCTACATATAGATGGGACAGGTTTTAAACTCTTTATGCACTTTATCAAGAATCTTTGAATTATTTCCCTTTAGTCTGTTTGACCATTGCTATTTAAATCCATCACTTTTATTACTATGATTTTGTCTTTATGTCTGATAAGAATAACCCCCCTTTGCTCTTCTTTTGCAAAATTCACTTAGGTCTCTGTGAGATTTTTATTTTCCCGTGTGCATTTTAGAAAATTTGTCAGCCTACAAAAATGTTAAAGTAAATGTTAAACTTTCCAGGTGTTTCAGGATTGAAGACAACTTTGCAAATGCCACTCAGCATCTCAAGTGCTTGGCAAAACGGGATAACGTGTAGGAGGCACTTGCCATGGGCCGACACTGTGCAAAATGCTTTTCATGCTTTATTGCATGTATTTTTCACAGAAACTCCAAGATGACTGCATGCTATTAGCCTGGTTTTATCAAGGACATATAGAAAAGTGAAGGGACTTTGCCAAGGTCACTTTTTTAGAATGCATCACACTTGGGATTCAACCCAGTCAGTTCAACTTTATTTAGAGCAAGCTCTTAGCCATATATTGTTTTGTAGGTAATTAAACCTTAATTGGAACTTGAAACCCTGTAGAGTAGAGTCCATTTCCTCCAGGAAGCTAGTCATCAACACTTCCACATTCTTTTATCCCTAATGGAAGCCACAGGTTCCTTCTTGGGACTCACCTGACTCTTTATCTATATTGTTCTCTTGTGGAATAAAAGTCGAAAATCTCTTTGGGGCCACTTGTTCACAGAATGAAGTGTGGAAATGTTTATTTACATGAGACCTTTGGATAAATAGGATTCATAAGATAAACCCCCCTAGAGTTGGGTCAGCTCTGCTTGAGTCTGATATGTAATTTACTGGGAGGAGTATTAACATTTAAACGGTATAGGTAGTAAGAGTGTTAGAGGGAAGAAGAAACGATTGCCCCAAGCAAAATAGTTTATTCATCATTAGGAATTTGATCATTGCTAGTTATAGATATGCTCTTCTGTACCCTATCCCTAGCCCAGGGAGGACAACCACTTATCCTCCTAAATCCCGCACCTGCTTGAATGTTTGACTTCAGATGACACTATCGTGTCCACATGGGGACATTACTCTGTGTCCCATTCCCTTTTCCTAGTCTCTGTGGAGCTACACTATATAGACTTTGGCCTGGTAGCAATAATACTTGGCATGCTCATTAATTAAAAATTAAGTCTTTCATTTCTATAACATCCAATGTCAACAAAGTATTTCATTATTTTCACTAAGCTCTCAAAGGAAAAATAAAAAGATTAACTGGCTAAAGTTAGGACATGAAAAGTCTTAAATGGCCTCATTTCAGCAGCCCACCAATTCACGTGTTGACTCCTAACATAATAGAACATATGTTTATTTGTGTCCAAGTCTTATCTTCTCCGAGACTGTGAGCTGCATCTGTGCCTGTTGAGGTTTGCCTCCACTTTGCACATGATCACTTAGCTCTAATTCAGCCTTCCTGACATCTTAAGAGGAATACAAATGAAATGAGAAATTTTTCATTAACTATCATAACATCAATATTAATATTATAATATAAACTAATTAATATTATAATAGTAATAGAATAAAATGTTAAGTGAAATGAGTACGATGTAAACCTGTAATAAAATAACTGTGTGTCTATATATGTGTGTATATATATATTTCTAAGATATGACTAACTATATAGAAAAAAGTCCAGATAGAAATACTTCAAAATAAAATAAAATAGTGCTCTTTCTGGTGAGTAAAGTCATAGTGACTTCAACTTATTTTTTATACTTTTCTTTATTTTCCAAAATTTGTACGTTGAACATTGAGGTAGAAATGGCCAGCTGTTCACCAAAATATATGCTCTCCTTCCAGAGTGCAGAGTTTGCTAAGGAAAGGCTACTGAACAGGAATTACATTTTTGAAGCCCTGTGTATCTGGGTAGGACCATATAACTCCCTGCTTGCTTATGGACTTCAAGAGGATGGGACACGTGTCACATGAGTCCCAAGGTAGAGAAGCACGTATGAATTTTCCACGCATTATTTCCCTCAGAGGGGATTCTGAGGTCCTAAAAGATGTCAGAGACACACAAGGAAAAGAACCATGTCTCTAAATTACCACCTGCCTGCCAAACAGGAACATGTTTGCAGATTATCTAGGCAAAAAATAAGCTTCTATTGTTAATCATCATCCTTTCCCTGAATTCTCCTAAGAAATTAACCTTAAAAAAAAAAAAAAAAAGATTTCCCGACAGGTAGTTTTTAGGGAGTTGATCCAGGGAGTAAGAGTGAGAGGTCAGTGAACTGAGTCAGAGAAAGAGGAAAAGGGAATACAAAGATGCATTATTGATTTGCCCATCACGGCAGACAGCCGGTGCTTCATTCCACCAGGCCTTCTGAGAAAGCATATGTTACTACATTCATCTCAGAATTATCTACCTATGATAGAGGAGAGGCCTTCCTATATCTTCTCCCAGCTCCCACTGGTCAAGAGGTGATCTTTGGGCATTAACTCTGGTTTCCAGCTTGCGTAAGATGGCATGCAAAATATTTCATGTAGGTGTCCCTTGATGTGTAGTCACAGAAGCCCTGGGGCAAAAAGATAGAGGTGCCTAATGCATGTCTGGGACAAGAAACTGCTAGGTTACATCTGAATTAAGCCATTCATCACTGACATGCTGGTGTAAGAGGTGAGGTGCAAAGGATTTGCAGTGAAGTACAAGAGGTGTTTGGTAGTTAGTGAAAATGTGTGATAGTATCTAACCTGAACAAGCATATATTAACATTGTAATCAGAGAACTTCTCACACACACACACACATTTTTTTTTTTTTTTTGCACGGGCTTATTCACTGTTGTGGTCTCTCCCATTGCGGAGCACACACACATTTTTGTTTGGTTTTGTAAAGTAGCTCATTATCCCTATGACACTTAACGCTTTTGGTTCACGTTACAAGCACAATCGTCAAGCAAGACATGCTTGGCATCTCAGACTCTTGCTTCCTTCCTTTCTCAACTCTTCAGCCACCAAACCAGTCAATTTCCCCTCCTAAAGAATACTTGGAATGGCCCTGCTTCCACATCAGTTGCTCCTGCTTTAGTTGGGGTCTTTATCCACACATGGCTCAAATACTGCTAGAGTCTCGATCTACCCCATTTGTTGTTTACATCTAAAACTAAATTGGGATTGGTAAATCCTACATCAAACGTATTTCAAGGACTCCCAGTGGTCATAAAATCGAAGCCCCTTAAGAGAAATTCTGCATGCTTCATAATTCAACCCCATCCCACATCTCTAACCCTACCTCAATCAGGCCCTAGGCTATACCTGGCACTTGAGGCAGACAATAGAAATACAGCTGACCCTTGAACAATGCGAAAGTTAGGGGCCCCCTACCCTCTGCTCAGTGGAAAATCCATGCATAACTTACACTTGGTCCTCTGATACAGCAGTTCCTCTGCATCTATGATTCAACCAACTGTAGGTTGTGTACTACCTACTGTTGAAAACAACTGGTATATAAGTGGACCCACACAGTTCAAACCTGAATTGTTCAAGATTCAATTATACTTAGGAAACCCCAAGTCCTTTTATGCCACTCTGATTTTGTACATGCCTCTTTCTACTGGAAATACTTTCCCACTTTTTTACTTAGAGCAGGAGTTGGTCAACCACAGCCCTCAGCCAATCTATCCTACCACCCAAGAGCTAAGGATGTATCTTACATTTTTAAATGATTGAAACATTTTTTTTAAAAAAAGATAATATTCTGTGACACATGAAAATGATATGAAATTCAAATTTAATTGTCATCAAAACAGGTCTTTCTGGAACGCATCCACACTTGCTTATTCGTTTACATGTTCCTGATGGCTGCATCTGTGCTATCAAGGCAGAGCTGAGTAGTTGTCACAGCGACCTGTGGCCCACAAAGTCTACAGTATTTATTACCAGTCTTTTTACAGAACACATCTGCTAAGAACCTCTACCCTTCCTTCGAATCCTGCCCATGGAGGGCCATTCTACATCTTTACCCCTTCAACATAAAGTTCTTATCTCCCACCTAATGTGAACTGTGCATTTATATATATCTTCTTCTCACTGCTATCCCATTACCTTCTTGGGAGCCAAGCTTCTGTCTCATTTATCTCTGATTATCTCCTGGCCACCAAGATGGTGCCAGGTACACAACATGGGCTCAGTCAACTATGTCTGTCAAGTTCCAAGCTCTGATTTTATTTATTTTATATATATTTTTAATTGAAGTATAGTTGATTCAAACTATTGTGTTTGTTTCAGGTATACAGCAAAGTGTTTGTTATAAATATATATTTTTCAGATTATATTCCATTATAGGCTACTACAAGCCCTACTTTTAGCTACCATGCTTCCTTTTCTGGACTGTGGTGGTTGAGAGCATGGGCTCTGGATTTAGATTGCCTGAGTTTGATGCTGGGCCTACCATGTAAAGCTGGGCAACCTTAGGCAACCGTGGGCTAGTTACTTTAACCCTCTCCCTACCCTTGTCTCAGAGCTAAGAATAGTAACCGCATTGCAGGCTTGTTGAGAGAATTACATGCAGTACATGCAAAGTGCTAAGCACAGTGCTAGCACATAGTGCACTTTCAGTTAATATTCGCTATTATGATGATGAGTGCATATTTCCCAAAGCCTGAATGAAGCCCTGAGATCTCCTGGGAGACATCACTGACCCAACAATATTCCCTGTATGCACAGCTCCATGGCTTTACTTGTTTTTTAGCTAGTTTAATGTGCTCATTTGCTGTTAAATAAAATGGTGTGTTTGCTGAGGCAAGGGGAAAGATAAACTTGAAAAAAAAGAATCTTTCCATTTTATCCAAGAATCTCTCTCAATCTTGTTTTGCTTACATCTATCTACTTCCTGCTGGGTTTGTTTTCCTTGCCTCTCCATGTTCCTTTCTGCTGGCTATCTATGTCTCTCACTGCTTTCCCAACTTGCTTGATTACTTTGTTTTGCTTTTTCACCCCCATCAGCCTAACTTCATTCCTTCCCACCCCAGGCCCTTGCCTTTACTATTTTCTCAATATTTTTTTGCCTCTCTCCTCTGCCTTATTTTTTCTTTATTTTTTATCTCTCCCCTTCTATTTCTCTTTAGCACCTGTCTCTTCTTACTTGCTCCCCTCTCATCCTTTTCTGTCTTACAGCCCTTCCTTCATTTCTTGGATTAAAAGCTTGCATTCTTTATTCTTTTCATCCCTTCCATTCTATTTTCCTCTTGTTTTGTTTTCTTTCTGTCATCTCCCTATTACATCCCTGATCTTTCTTCCTTTGCCTCTTCTTCCTTCTTTCTGTCCTCTCATGCCCCCTACTCTGGATCCCCTCCCAGAGTCTGGTGTGGGGTAGTGGCTGCTCTACCCCCTCGATGACCAGCAGATCAGGAAAAAGCTATTAGTCACTCAGCAGAGGAAGAAGACAAGCAGTTTGAGGGAGCCTGGTGCTTGGGGAGCAATTGGAGGCCAGGCAGAAAATGGAGTCGTCCAGAAGGAAGAGGAGGCATGGTTTAATGGAATGGAAATAGAACAGGTGAGAGAAAATGAGATGGAAAAAACAGAGATGTACGCCACAAGAGAATTCAGTTGGAATGAGAGTGTCATCAGATGAGATGCGGGGGGAGAAAATGGAAAGACAAGCCTGTTAAAGGGAATGATTTGTCATAAACACGAGCCTTTTATTCTCAGCTTGCCTGCTTTGCTTCTCGGCGCTGTTTTGTTCTTTCCTAACCACTGTGTTTGATCCCTCCTGTCTCACCAGACTTTGCTATTTATCCAACCCTGCCCGATTCCCATTTGCGGATCTATTTTATCAGGCACTTTGGGATGGCCAGGGGTTTAGAAAGAAACCATGTGGCATAGTGGTTAGAAGCACAGATTCAGGAGTCAGAGGGGACTTGGAATCTGGCTCTAAAAAACAAACTGTCTCTGTTATGCAAGAACACTGTAAAATTACCTTTCCTTATTAGCCGGTACAGGCCTTATAATAGATTAACTTGGGCCACAATCCCATTTCTCTTCTTACCACTTTTGTGAACTCGGCCATCTCCTAACTTCTCTGGTCCCGTGTATATTTTTTTAATTAATTAATTATTTTATTTATTTTTGGCTACGTTGGGTCTTAGCTGAGGCAGGCGGGATCTTCGTTGAGGCATGCAGGCTCTTTGTTGTGGCACGCAGCTTCTCTCTACTTCTGGTGTGCGGGTTCCAGGGCGCATGGGCTCTCTAGTTTGTGGCACACGGGCTCCAGTTAAGGCGTGCGAGCTCAGTAGTTGTGGCACGTGGGCTTAGTTGCCCCACGGCATGTGGGATCTTAGTTCCCTGGCCAGAGATCGAACCCACGTCCCCTGCGTTGTAAGGCAGATTCTTTACCACTGGACCACCAGGGAAGTCCCTGGTCCCATGTATCTTTATCACAGGGATAATACCACTTACTCTCATAGATAAGGTTGATGTGAAGATTGAATGAGATAACTGAGGTTAAGTGTCAGGGACAGTGCCTGGCACATAGGCTCTGTCCATGTTTGCTGGCTTATTATTAATATTTTAATAGATGGGTCCATCACTTTCTTAGTACAAGTCGAGATCAGCCTTTTTAGATTAGCTACCCTGCCCTGCCTTCTCTCTCTCAATAAGTGTTCCTTGCACACTTACTCACATGCAAGGGTACAGCTTTCCTCCTTATTCAGGCCAACTCGCCTAGACTGGTGCTCGGGAAAGGCCATGATTTGTTCGGCCCCAAGATCTGTATCCTAGCTGACTTCACAACTGCATTCAACCTCACACATCCATCTCCACACCCTCCCTTCCTCTTAGTTCCTGCCGAGGGAAAGAGAAGGAAAAGGTTGAACCATCTCCCAGGGGAAGCAGCCCACCCCATGAACTCACCACTCCCAGCTCAAATAGAAATCCATAATTAAATATACATCAAACAAACTTCCCCCAGTGGATGAGTTTGGCTCCCAGTGCAAGTCTCATCACAAAAAGCTTTTCTTTGCATGTCTCTCCTCTCCACCCCAAACTTTACCACCCCCAGAGCCTGCCCTTTGGAAATGCTCTTTATACCCACTCCATGCTTTTAAACCTGGTATTAGGAGGGTGCAATCCAGATGGAAATTTCCAAAGATGTTTTCACTGAGTCCTCCCAAATGCTTCATTTCAACACAATAGGCAACCAGCCTGTGAACCAAAGGGAGACAGTGAGGTTTATGGGATACCCTGCCACTCTGCAGGTTGATTCCCAGCAAGTCTCTCCTACACTTGACCTCAGTTATCTCGATGGTACAAGGCCAAGGTATCCCTGTCATTGCTTCTGGCTCTGACACTCAGAACTCTAAACTCTATCCTGGTTAATACAGATATGTGCAGAGCCTTTATTTCTGCTTCATGTGTCCATTATGTGGATAAGAGTATACCTTCCTGGAAAATTACCACCACTCTCATCCTGTTTCCTCAGATCATACTATGCGAATTCCAAAAGCATGCATGTCTAAAGAGTGCTATGGAAAAGATGTGTATTTAAAGTATTTCTTCTGAAATAGATCTCTAAGCTAAATCAGAGGCCCTCTAACCTCACATTCTAAATTCTATTTTGGAAGTTTTCTGTACAAGAGCTAAGCTAGATTAGACATACACCCTTCCTTTAAAATACCCTAATTTTCCTGTCATTGTTTGTTCCTATTCTGTCCCTCCCTTCTGCACTAGTATCTCCAGTAACCACCCCCCTCCTCTCCTAATCACCATTTCTCCTTCAGCCAGGGTCACTTCTGTGCTCTCATCTTTGAAAGAATAATCCCAGTGCCCCAACCTCCATGATTATTTCTTAGAAATGCCCACTGAGAACCCTTGCCACTGGGCCTGAATGGCATGGGCACTTTGTAACACTTCTAATATACTGCTTTCTGGCAGTCAATGTCCTATCAACGTGGTGGAGAACCCAGACTTGACAGAGAAGCAAACAGACATGGGTTTGTGTCTTGGCTCGGCCTCTTACAAGCTATACGAGTTGAGGAAGTTCCTTAATGGCTCCAAGCCTATTTCCTCATTTTAAAAGATGCGGATGGTAATGGGATTTACCTCAGGGGTCTATAGGAAATATTAGGTAACACAGAGGATGCAAATTATTTAGTATAGTTTGCACATAGTATAAATAGTAGCTATTACGACAGTCTCTATGCTGGTCCTGACCTGTTGTTCCTGGGGTCCTTTTTTGTCCCTCCTCTGTGAGACAGAGCCCTGCATTCTGCATACTCCCGATTCCCATATGAACTGATAGACAGATGTGTTCAGCCAATAGGAGAATTTAAAGGGTGATGAGGAGATAAGGAGATTTGATTGGAAGGGTGATAAGGAGAAAGCAAGGTATCTCCCCCCCTCAACCTCCACCCCCACCTCTACCTCCACCTCACGCTGGTGTCAACAGTAGTGACTGGGTCTCCTATGTTCCTCTAGTTCCTACTATATTCCTCTGTTCTCAGGAAAGATTTTCTGTGGTTCCTTGTGATCCCGGCCCAGGTTTCTGGTAGCATGACTTCTCTCCCTTTCCCGCCAAAGCTTAGAAATGGTAGTAGATTTCAACTGTTGCTACTCTTGGGTTGCCTCACTTATTTCTTTGGCTACTAAGCTCTTCCATCATCTATGGAATAAATGTCCTGCTCCCTGTTTCCTCTCAGAGTGGTTTCTGTTTTCTAGGTTAGAACCTGATTGGTATAGCCCACTCCAGCCACATCCTAGATAGACTGCAAATTATTGTAAGTAGAGATGATGTCTATGCCTTCCAGATTTCCTTATAGAAAAGTAAGCATTCAGTTAGTACTAGACACATTTTTATTGAATTCAATATTTTGAGCACAGTGATTTACCAACTTCCCCCGTTCCTACTATCGTGTGCGTCATCCCACTTCGGAGGTTAGATCTAAGCCTAGATGGTTGGGTGAGCAATGTCCCCACCTATTCTCCAAGGTTGTATAGACATAGAGGTACCAATGAGAGAGCTGTGTTGATCATGGTCTGTAGCCCATCTTCTAAGCAGCTTGCTCTGTAACATTGTTACTTCCCAGGTGCAATAAAGATTTTATGCATTAAATTTAGCTCTGCCTCACTTCATTTGCTGTGTTAAATATATTTTATTTTCATTCATTCTAGTGTGTCTACAGGCAAAAGTGTTCAGAATTTGAAAAGCTCATTCAGTGATCCTAACTTTTAGTAGTGCCAGGGTCCATGGTACAAGATATAGGACTAAGTGCTACCTGGTGATACCTTCATCTCTTCTGGATTCGGAATGAACTAGACTCCAGAATTTAAGCAACACATGTGTCTTCTTTTTAATATAACATTCGGATAAATCAAGATGACATGGGAAAACCATGTCATGCATGGTTTCAGTGCCCAGAGCAGATATTTGTAATCAAATATAGCATGTTCCCAGGAGGTCTTAGAAGACTTCTCAACACATCTTTCCAGGAGACCATCATCAAGCAATTGGAGTAGATTCCCAAGATAAAATGTGCTCCCTCACCAATCACCAGGAAAATGCACATCATAACCACAATGAGCCATCAACTCACCCTGTTAGTATGACTACTATCAAAAAACAAAAACAAACAAACAAAACAAGAAGTAACAAGTGTTGGCAAGGTTGCAGAGAAGGGAACACTTGTGCACTGTTGCTGGGCATGAAAATTGGTATAGTTATTATGGAAAACAATATGGAGGTTTCTCAAAAATTTTAAAATACAACTGCCATATGATACAGCAATTCCACTTCTGGGTATTTATCTGAAGAAAATAAAAAAACAATAACTCAAAGAGGTATATGCACCCCCATGTGCACTGCAGCATTATTTACAATAGCCAAAATAGGGAAACAATCTTAAGTGTCTATTGGTGGGTGAATGGATAAAGAAACGGTGGCTGGGGCCCCGAGCAGGCTGCCACAATGGCATGTTGATTATTTGGATGAAAATTACTTGAGAAACAGCTGGTAAAATAAAAAATTGATATTAAAAAATACTCTGATTCCCCTCTTTTCCCTTGAAAGTGGAAAATAAATCAACCGTGCAAAAGTATCCTCCTTATACCAGGGAGATAGAAAGCATCCTTATCAACAGAATTAGGAAATTCAAGGCTAAGAAAGCTGTGTAAACAAACTTT
Source organism: Orcinus orca (assembly GCF_937001465.1). Taxonomy (NCBI): domain Eukaryota; kingdom Metazoa; phylum Chordata; class Mammalia; order Artiodactyla; family Delphinidae; genus Orcinus; species Orcinus orca. The sequence goes on along the minus strand of NC_064564.1, from coordinate 105,265,807 downwards.
GTTACTCCTTCATTAGTCTGCTACTCCAAGCACAAGCCCCCTTGTTAAATCTTCACAAATAACTGCTTCTTTGTCTAAACATGATATATAAACAGCCTGCTCTGGTCACTTCAGGGCTACCATTTATATGATATCTCTGTGCATATGAATTATTTTTTCCTCCTGTTAATCTTTCTTATGTCAATTTAATTATTAGACCAACCAAAATAACTCAAAAGGGCTAGGGGGGAAATGTCCCCTTCCCCAACTACACACACACACACACACACACACACACACACACACACACACACACACACACACACACACACACACACACACACACACACACAGGAGTGTTATGCAGCCATGAAAAAGGAAGAAAACATGGATGGAAGCGGAGCACATTACGCTAAGTGAAATGAGTTAGAGAAAGAAAAATACCACATGATTTCACTTATATGTGGAATCTAAAAATGAACAAAACAAAACAAAATGAGCTCATAATACAGAGAATAGATTGGTGATTGCCAGAGGCGGGGATGGGAGGGATGGGCAAAGCGGATGAAGGTGGTCAAAAGGTACAAACTTTCAGTTATTAAATAAATAAGTCATGGGGATATAATATAATAAGTCATGGTGACTATAATACTGTATTGTACGTTCGAAAGTTGCCAAGAGGGTAGCTCTTAACAGTTTTTATCACAAGGACGAAAAATTTTCTAACTGTGATGGTGATGGATGTTAACTAGACTTATTGGGTGATCATTTTGAAGTAAATACAAATATTGAATCATAATGTTGTCCATCTGAAACTAATATAATCTTATATGTCAATTATATCTCTATTTTTAAAAATATATTGCTACCTCCTCTGTTCTTTTCACCGTATGGGCATAGTTGTTGACTCTCAACATCCATGTTTCCTCTCCTCCATTGCTGAGAAGCCATGAGTTTAGGGGAGATTAAGCACCCCAGCTTTTGTGCTATTCATAATTTATCTAACCCAGTAAGAGACCACCACACCATTGCTATAGTTACTTATTTGGGTAACAGAGGCATTCCGTGACCGTGACCAGGGACATTAATTTAGGAAAAGACATGTGACTGAAGTTGGATCAGTAGTCATGAAAGTAGATTTTCTGAGGGCTTTTCAGAAATAGTTCCCTGCTCTTCTGGGACAGCTACCCCAAACCATCCCTCTAGCTCTTCCTGGGCAATTGGTATAAGAAATAGCTGAATAATTTTGACCCCACGAGGGAAACCAGCCTTACAAGGAAGCTGAAACTGTCGCCGAAGAGGACAGACAGATGGAAGAAGATGCTCTTAGAGCTTCCCATTTCTGGATTTCCACTTTATGAGCTCCTATGTCTCCTTTGCCCTTTAGGTCAGCTGGAGAGGAATTCTGTTACTAAAAGCCACATGCAAAAGCACATCCAGCCTCAGACTTAAGTAAGTTCTGCTCTACTCACTACCTGCTCTCGGCACAAAGACTGGATCAAGCTCTCAGATCACATCAGGCCCATTTTTTCCCTCTTCATTGTTCTTACTTAAATCCTCACTCCCTACAGATCTCTAGCTCCTGGCAGCCCGGACTCACCTTCTTCACAGCTCATGTTCATTTGTTTTACTGACCTGAATAAGCCAGAGCTTATTATTCTTTTTCATATTCTAATACTCAGTAGGGGCAGCCTTTGGAGAGGGGGCGGAGATAGTCTCCTCTGGGCTTTTGTTTAAGTTGCAGAGGTGCAGCTGTCCACCTTGGAGTCAAACTACCTGAACAGGGAATCCATTATTTTGCTTTCCTTCTTTTGTGTGTGGTTTTACATGAGCTTCAGAGAATTTTATAGCTGAGTGGGACCTTAAACGACATACTAGCTCAATCCCTTTAGACAACAGTTAGAAAAACGGAGGTCTAGAAATCGTAAGTGACTTGCCCCATATCAGCTGGGGATCTCGAGGAAGGATTGTAACTCAGGTAACTCAGGTATGCTGACTCCCAGACAGCGCCCTCTTTCTGACCCTATGTTTTCACGACATAAGTATTTTAACGGGGGCCTCACTTGCATATATTCTGCGTAGAGCTCTAAGAATTGGCTACTCCTAGAGAGAAAATCACATAGAGATAGAAGCAGTGCTGCTGTCTTTCACCCACAGGAAAAGGGCCTGGTCAAGCAACCTGACAGGTTCAAGATTCTCCCATAATTCCCCAGATCAAGAACTATGGAGGCTGTCAGGTTGTCTGTGACAGCAGGGGAGGCCAGAATGGTTCAGACTTTCAACCCAGTCAGATCCATTTTCAGGTTGATAATTTGAAGTGAATTTTCCAAGAAACTGGTGAAAGAGTAACAGAGAAAATTCAAAAACCATCCAATCCTATATCTGTGTTTTTTTTTTTTTAATTATTTTTATTTATTTGTTTTTGGCTGCATTGGGTCTTCATTGTTGTGCGTGGGCTTTCTCTAGTTGCGGCGAGCGGGGGCCACTCTTCATTGCGGTGCGCAGGCCACTCACTCTTCATTGCGGTGTATGGGCCTCCCATTGCGGTGGCCTCTCCCGTCACGGAGCACGGGCTCTAGGCACGCGGGCTTCAGTAGTTGCGGCGTGTGGGCTCAGTAGTTGTGGCTCACAGGCTCTAGAGCGCAGGCTCAGTAGCTGTGGCTCATGGGCCTAGTTGCTCCGCAGCATGTGGGATCTTCCTGGACCAGGGCTTGAACCCGTGTCCCCTGCATTGGCAGGCGGATTCCCAACCACTGCACCACCAGGGAAGCCCCCTATATCAGTCTTTAAATCCAAAGCTCTCCAAAGTTTCCTATAATATATTCCTTGAGGCTCTTGAGGCTTTGGGGAGGCAGTGCATTTCAGTAGTTAAAGACCATGATGTCTGTAGTCAGAGCCTCTGGTTTGCAGCCATCTCTGTCACTTACTGGCTCCATGACCTGTAATAGCAAGTTCATTCCTCAAGAACTGTTTCCACTTCTGCAAACTGCGGATTACAGTAGCATCTGTTTCATAAGATTTAGGGGAGCCATTAAGTAATTTAGGTTAAATGCTTAGAACAGTGTCTGGCAAATAACATGCCCTCCAAAAGTGACGACTATGAATAGCATCATCAACATCATCAAATGTATTCTTGTCTTTTTTTTGCAGAGAAGAAGAAAGGAAGCTTAAAAAAGAAAAATAAATGAGTGAAGAAGAAAGAGAAAAGGTAAGTATGAGAACTAAAGTAAGAGAAATACTGTAAGCATGGATGAAAAGATGGAGAAGAAAATAAAGTAGGAAGGGAAGAAAGGAAGGAGAGATGACTGACTCATTTGTTCTATTCGTGTATGTTGAGGATTGACATCTGTTTCAGGTACTGTGCTTGTTCCAGCAATGAACCTCCTCTGTGTAGTTTACAAGAGAGAAACTTATTAAATAAATGAATAAACACAAAAATACAACTATAATCTCCTGTGAATGCTACATAATATGGTAAAGGTAGACCTCTTTGTGGAAGGGTTATTTACCAAGCTTTTTCTATATTCTAAGCATGGTATAAGGTATATTTGCATACATTATATATTTATTCAGTTTTTCATCTTTTCCTGTATTCATTCTTCATTTATTTTGTAGTTGCAACTATACGCCAGACCTTCAGCATCATGCTTTGCATACAGTTAGAAGTCTGTCCATTTGGTCCAGGTGGTAGAGTAGGGGAGGCAAGTGTTTACAGGAATAAAGGTCATGAAGTCCAGTGGGGGCCATGAAGTAATACACAAGAGGGTGGGATATTATTCCTGAGGGATGGTCAAGAAAAGACCCAGAAGAAAACCAGCATATTCTTCCACTAATGACTCTAGGACTCTTAACTGGTCCCTACCGCAATTCAGAGATTCCGTCTCATCTGTGAAACCATCTCATCTGGGAGAGAGGCCATTAAAAAGATCCTGAAATTCAATATAGAGAAAGAGCTGGAGCCTAGGTTCAGAGTCTCTGATCCATGAAAGTACATGACTTGGACAGAGGGAGGAGAGGTGGTGTTTCAGGGGAAATTGCCAATGAGAAGATGGAGAATAGCACATTTGGTTCTTGTAGACAATTAGTGACTATCAAGGTCATAGAACTCTGCAAGAGTGGTGCAGGGAGCTTTCCACTGTGATGTGATCTCTCATAACCAATCCACTGAGGCTCCCCTACCTCATTTGCTTTCTTCCAGCTTCTCAGCCAGATCACACCCATTCTCTTTCATATGAAGACTATAAAAATGGAGGAATCTGGGAATTCATGAAAAAAGAGCTTCTTTTCTCTCACTCAAGTATGCTGTATTCTGCCATTTCTGTGATAAATCTTATGTACTGATAAATATTTAATTTTACTACAAATCTGTGGTATGAATATAAAGGCATCACCTTGAGCATGACAGTAAGTTATCATTATTCCACCCAGAAAGATGGTTAACCTCTGTAGGCTCTAAAAATTTGAAATTACAAATCTGGGCCAGAGGGCTCTACCCCCATCAACATAAAGAGGTGTATTACAATGACAAAGAGAACCATTCAATACTTTATTCTTGCCCCTTCTACTTGCTTTTACTGTTGACTTGTTGAGCCTTGTCCTGGAGGGGAAAGAGCATAGAATTCAGAAGGAAACAGGCTTGCATTTGAGTGCTGGACCCACCATTTTATCATTTTACTGGAGTACTAACAAGAAGAACAAAACTAGATAGCTTATCATGTATACAGTAGTCGTTTTGTGCCTGAGCCTGGGCTAAGAACTTTATGTCCATTATCTCACTTAACTTTTAGAGTAACACATCAAGGTTTATCCTGTTATTATTCTCATTCTACTCATGGAAAATGAATATTGAGAATCTGCCAGGCACTTTGTGTGCATACACAGACACACACACACACACACACACACACACACACACACAAACAGCCTTTGTTCAAGGTCACACAATTTCTATTGCAGAAGACTAGATTCAAATACATTCTTGGACAATTCCAAATTTCAGAGACTTAAACTGGTATAATGCATACTTTCCTTTACTTTCTGCCTCTCCTCCCTTACTTTCTTTGACTCTCAGTTGTTTTTATTTTGTTTTTTTTTTTTAAGAACAATTCAAAAGGATCAGCCACAATGATCTTAGCACATTGTTTTGAGAATTAAATGGGACTGTGCATGCAAAATGTCTGGGCCATAGAAGCAGGCCTATAAAAGTGTGTTCCCTTTCGGTTTCTGAATCATCAACCTTCTCTCTCCTTGGAGTTCTCCTCCACCATCTCAGCCTCTCCATCTTTTCCCTGCCCTGCCCCCTTGCTAGGACACAGATGGCAGAGAGGTCCACTGACACAGGCCATCGTTACTGCTAGATGCGTGTCTGGGGTCAAGTAATTTCTTCATTATCTTTCCTTATTGCAAACAGCTTTTGTCAGAGAAAGGGTCCATTAGTAAATATTGATGCCAGCAGGCAGAGCACGCAAGTTGTCAAACAGCTGAAATGAGGAACTGTCAGCTCAGCGGCAAGAACATGAAAGCCAGCTTAAAGCAAAGAGTGAATAAAGAGTAACGTAAGGAGAAGAATAAGCAAAACACTCATCAACAATGAACAAAGGGAAAGAAAGTTTCAGGTTGTGTTGTTTGGAGCTAGTGTGCCACTTCACAAAAGCCAGTATCTAAGACAGAATTCAGCTTAAATCAATTTGCAAAGAAATTAAGAAAAAGGAAAAAAGAATCCATGATGACTACCATCTGCAATGTGTTTAGAAGTCAAATATAAGATGCAAACATTGCTTTCAAGAAGTTCACAGACTAATAAAGTGGTATAGTTTGGTTATTAAGAATAGAGTTTTTGCATTTAGAAAAATCTGGATGTAAAATCCAGTGGTATGACCTTGAGTTGCCTATATGAATCTCAGTTCCTGCCTTGTAAAATGGAAGTTTTAATGTCAACACCATCGGACTGACATGAGGGTTAGGAAACCATATGACATCATCTCTAGCACATTGTATGTGCCCCCAACATCACTGATTTTTAAGAGTGATAAGATATTGTCACATAACATAAGAGAAAATTCCAGGAGTAAAAAGATAGCTTTTGAGATGGTCTTGGAGCTCAAAAATGACATCTCTTTGCTTGGATCAGGAATTAGAAAATTAAGTGGGAACATTTAAATTATTTATTGATAAAGGTTAGAATTTGGCCATGCTAATTTTGTAAAGACTGGTATAGGCAGGAGGAACAGTGAGAACAAAGGTGAGGAAGTGGGAAAGCTTGGAGCACAAGCAACAAACAGGGGGCTATTGCATTTGTCTTTGATTATGGTGTGTGGAGAAGGGATTGTTAGAGATAAAACTATGATAAAACTTTGATTCCAGACCTTAAAATTCTTAGCTGCTAAGCCAATAAGTTAGGACTTCCATCTTCAGTTATAAAGTTGGCATTGATGGTTTTCTGGCACAGGAGGGAAATGTCATCATTTCTTTTCATCAGGGCACAGTTCCACCTCTAACCTTAAAAATTTGCATAGTGTGGTGTTCAAAGGCATTGGTTCTGATGTTCAGTGGTCTGCTTTGAGGCTCATGCTACTGTAGAAACTCAAGCAAGTTTTTTCACCTCTTTCTACTTCCGTTTCTTCATCTGTAAAATGAGACTATTATGATCTCTAACTCATAGTAGTAGTACATAATGATTAAATGAGATAATACATTGCATCATTTAGAACAGAGCCTGGCATCATCATCACCTAGTACCAAGGTCAATCAGTTACTCAGTAATGCTCAATAAATGCTATAGTTATTACTGAATAAATAATCAACCTATGTGGTTGGTGATGATGGTTTATCAGTCTTTCTCCTACAGCTGATACCCTACATCCAATTTCCTCTTTGACTGTGGGTATGGCTATGCCATGAATCTATGTCTAAACCATCATGGTATAAAATATAATGGCTTTGGCAGGACTGCAATGGAGATACCACAACAGGAATGACAGAATAGCTGGGCATCATGAGGAAGATCGTGCTGAGAAATCAGGTCCAGGGTGGTCAGAGACAGGTATCAGAACTCAGAGAAGCACCCGCCTTCCAAGAAAATCACTGGTTGTTTTCCTGGAGAAGGAGCATTCCATTTGACATTTGGTTCAGTTTGCTGTGAATGTCCCTGCTGTTTTGTTCTAATTGTGTCTAAGTCATTGGACTTTGTAATCTTGCAATTTTTATCCCCAAGCTACTGGTGCCCTACTGATTCTCTGTCACTTTCCACCAAACCAGCCTCCTATGTATAAAACCCTGAAGTCTACCTATAGAATGAACTTCATACTTTCCAAAGTTTCACGGACTACACTGATTGGAGCTTTATAACGACTGTTGGAGTCTAGGAAGAATATATATGGTCTTCCTTATAAGGAAGTAAACAACAGAAAGAGAAAATGGCTTGCTCCACTACGCAGTGAGTAGGAAGCACTGGCCACGCAATCCACGCTGCTCTGCCTGGCTGTGTGGGATTCTACCCCTGGCACTGTACTGCCCCTCTATCTGCCTAGAGATGGCAAATTCCAATAAACACGGGCCAACAAGACATACAAGAATATTACTCTCAAATCCAAAGCCTACCACTTGCATGGTGCTTCTTCTCAAAATGTTTAAATGGCTTTTCATTACACCTCATATAACACAGCACAATAATAGACTGTTAGTCTTACTTCAAAAGTTAGGCAACTATGGGAGAGAAGGAGGGTTTGGGAAATAGGGCCTACAGGATAGCTTAGAAAGATTGGGACTGTTTAGCTGGGAGAAGGGAAGGTGGATGAGTAACTTAATAATCTGCAAGGATTAAAGACCAGCTGTTATCCATTTCCACCCAGGATAGTAGGGAGGAAAATGCAGTAGTGAGAATTTAGTTACAGCATTATGAAGAACTTATTTTTTTTTCCTTTAGCTATAAGGTCTACTAGACACCAAAACATGATACTAAGCAAAATTATAGACTTTTCCCCTGGAAATATTCCAGAATAGGGTATCTATGCTTGCCAGTAGTTCCTAAGCACTACTTCTTAGACCATTAAGATCAACTTGCTTGGAGTATCTCTTACAAATACGGATTCCTGGGACACACCTCAGACCTCCAGAGTCACAGTCTCTGGGTAGAGGAACAGGATTTACATACTTTAACAAGGCCCCAGGTGAGTGTTGTGCACAGCCATATTTGAAAAACCCTTGTGTATGCAGAATCAGTAGAATTTAATACGGCAAGAAGGTACTGAGTGCCCACTTGGTGATCCTACCACTGCTGTTAGTCTCAGGGAGTAAAGATAATAAAAGAATGTAGTATAATTTTAGCCCTTGTGGAACTTTCAGTAAAATAATTAAAGACTAATGATGAATTAGGGCAACTGTTTTGTCTTTAATGTACTGTGATTTGGGGAAAGTTTCTTAACTCCTTTGGCCTGAGGTCCTAAACGGTTAAATCGAGGAGTTGAATAAAATGCTGTATAAGTTCCTGTGAATCTTTAAAATAATACAATGCAGAAGAAAACCTATTTTTCAAAAATAACTAAATGCTAATTAAAAAGAATGAGAAGGAACATCAAGAGGGAGACTAATTTCTGTGGGCAGTACTTACTAGAGAAGGCCTCAGGGAGAACAGGAGACAAACTTGCCACTGAAGGATGGGTGTGATAGAAATATAAGTTCATATGCATATGTGGAGAGGAGGCTCCATGTTTTCCAATACTACATGTACCAGGTACACACGTTACACCATTTAGTATCTATAAAGGCTTGTGTTTTGTTTTTAATTAATTAATTTATTTTTGACTGCGTTGGGTCTTCGTTGCTGCGCGTGGGCTTTCTCTAGTTGTGGTGAGCAGGGGCTACTCTTCGTTGCGGTGCGCAGGCCTCTCATTGCGGTGGCTTCTCCTGTTGCGGAGCACGGGCTCTAGGTGCACGGGCTTCAGTAGTTGTGGCACATGGGCTCAGTAGTTGTGGCTCACGGGCTGTAGAGCACAGCCTCAGTAGCTGTGGCACAGAGGCTTTGTTGCTCCGTGGCATGTGGGATCTTCTCAGACCAGGGACCAAATCTGTGTCCCCTGCATTGGCAGGCGGATTCTTAACCACTGCGCCACCAGGGAATTCCCTAAAGGCTTGTGTTTTGAAAGTAGGGACAATATTTAGAGATTTTTGCCATCACCTAAGTAGGTACTTTATAAATATTATTGAATAATCACTATTAACATTATTTTCCAAGTGGAATAAAAGAGCTTTCTCTGTCTTTCTCCAAAAAAAATTCTTATGTTTGCATGGCATGGGGATGGAAAAAAAGAAAGGAAGAAAAAGGGGAGGGCAGGAAAGGAAGGATGGAGGGAGAGAGGAAAGGAGGGAGGAAGGAGGAAGGAAGAGAAAGCAAGCTGTGAAGGTGGAAATTAGATGGAGAGTACAGGATACTGAAAACCTGAGTCTCGTTTGAGTAAGAGGATGAATGCTCAGTTGTTTTTCATGGTTGTTGTTAATATAATCGGGTTTACTGATTGATTGGGGAGCGACAAGGAGGTGGTGCACGCGGATTTCAATGATGCACTTTTTTAAAGGACATCTAAATTTAAAAATTGGAACATGTTACATATAAATATAGTAGCTTTAGATTTCCTAATCTGTTGAACATTTCCTTATTAAGTAGGGCTAAGAGCTCCTTAAACAAGATGGCTCTTGTTTGTTTTTGTTGTTTGTTTTCTGTTCATAGGAAGAGAGAGCTTTCTCAGCTTCTAAAGGGCTTGCGTCTCATGGATTTCTGTCTCAGATCCTCACAGCAAAACTTGATGAAGTGTCCACGTATTTATCTGTGCATGGATGACACAAATTCACAAGGCTCCCGATAGTTAAGAACTTGGATTTAAGTTCTAGTTAAACATAAATTCAAATCATTTCTCTGCCTAAAGAGCTGTGCGATTCTGAATAAAAGCTATTTGCCTTTCTGAGAGTTGTTTGCCTCATCTAGAAAATTGGGATGTCTCTGTGCAGACTCAGTGACACGATGTATATTTTACATTTCATTGATCAAGTATGTCTTGTGAGATGTGACTGTAAAGCAACTTACAATCCATTCTAGTACATAAGGTGCTTCTGTGCTCTCAGACAGGCACCTCATCTACTCTGGTCACCACAGAAAAAGTTTTAAGGTAACTAAATTATAAAACTCTGTCTCAGTTTAATAATTAGTATGCCCTGTCCCATACAATCCTCACAACCTGGAACTTGATATAAAACTAAAGCTTCTCCCCCACCCTTTCCTTCTAGGCATGCTTCAGTCTCACACCCTGTAGAGGCAAAAGGGTATGTCGACAGCATCTGCTTCATTCATTCCAAAGACCCTGGGATCTATGATCAGAGTAAGGGTTGGAGGGGAGGAAAGGGAGTCAGTAGGAAAGTTCCTCCTTGACTGACACTGGCTGGGGACGTAGCTTCAGTGCTCTTTGTGCCTGAAAGATGTTTCATGCTATCCATGTCCATCGAGGGTCCTTCTGGCACTACCACCCCCAACTCTTGAGTATCTATCACCTGAATTTTTGTGATGCGTCTCTATGCCAACCCACCTCTTGCTATTCAGCCCACTGTCTTCAGCCATATCGTGGTCCTCATGCCCATCCATGCAAACCTCTTAGACAATTCTAGATAACTCTAAACCAGTGTTCTTTATTGCATGGCTCATATCTGGTTTAGGGTAAAGGCCATACATACTTTGCTCTATCAAACAGGAAGGATAGTTATTTCTAAAACCACAATTGTCCCTGATCACTTTATCCAGGCTTTCGACTTTTATATTTCTCAGTCATAACTCAGACAGTAGGATGCAAGAGGAATATTCAATAAGCTCTTCAAATGGTTTCCCTAAAGTCCATGTCTTGATGTGATGTGAACAGGGACACCCTCCCCAATTGTACCCTTAAAGCATATGCAGTGCTCTTTCCAGAATTCCTTCTTCACTCTCCAATTGATTACTGTCTTGTACCCCTAATGAGAGATAAGGGTTGAAAAGGTGTCAGGTTATTATCCACTATTCTGACATGTTTGCTTCTTGGTCTAGAATCTCATTTTAGAATATGCCTCAGTCCAAATTTCCATTCTAACATTCTGTTACATATAGAAAGCTGCTAATATAGTACTTGGTCATGTTGTTCGGAAGGGCAGCATTCACTGTAGTGTTAGGAAGGGCAGCATTCACTGTAGTGTAGTTATAATAGCATCATATTATTCTTAGAGAAACACACACATATATGTGCAGTTTATGATGCCACATTTTAAGAGTGCCATTGGCAAACAAGTATTTCCAAGACAAAGTTCAGCAAGAGCAAAGTTCATAGTGATGTCAAGTGTATTTATTTTTTGACATGTCCTGGCAGTTATCTGCCAGACACCAGGGCATCAAGGGGGGAAAAATTCCTTTGAGATGAGGTCACACATTATGAAACAAACACAATGGCAGCCAAAGTTTACTATAAACAGTAATAATGGTTCATTTAAGACCCCTATGTTCAGCATGAGACTATTGACTGATTCATCCCTACTTTTTCTCTGTCAAAAACTATTCACGCTGTCTGTTTCATGCAGAAATTGTAGTAAAATTAAACTTGAATAGGAGAGCTTTCCTTCTTCCCCCCTTCCCTTCCTCCTTCCCTTCATTGCCTTCTTTCCTTCCTTCTATTTTCCTTCATCCACTCCCTCCTAAATCACTTAATGCAAAAGCCGTTAGGTGAGCTGTATCAAGGTTTGCATCCCTCAGAGAAGGTCAATGCCTAAGAGGCTCCTACTGGAGCCTGAATGGGTGAGGCTGTCCACTGAGAGGACCTGGGAACAGTGACACCTCACAACAATGAACATATCTGACACCCAGATCTTTGTCCACAAAATATTCTCCACTAAAAGGAACCAGGAATCCTGAGAGAAATTGCTGATTTCAGGGTTGTGGGGACTAAAGTTCAAGATACAGCTTGGTGCACCGGAAAGACGGTGAATACGAAGCATAATGTGGATGGGTAAAAAAGGCACAGAAACCAGCCGGAAGGACCTCCCACTGGAATGAGCTAGGCTTCCAATTCAGTTAGAAGTTGTGATGTATTATAACCCATTGAATAAAGTAGGGACCCATGAGTCCATTCTAATATACAGAAATAAACAAATGGGGAGAATAAAACACTTTTCCTTGTACTAGAATGCCACCTAATAAATGGAGAAGGAACAATGGTGAGAGAAAATCACCATTGGGTAACCATAGTAATTAATTTCTCCAATCAACATTAATGGTGCTGAAACTAGTGGGTGGGAGTTTGATAAGGGATAGAATATTCACCTAGTTTCAAAATAACTCCTCACATAATACTTATTAATTACAGAACTAACTGTACAGTGGAGAAACCTTGTAGACACAACCCTAATCAGGTGATCAAAGTTTACATCACCTGTAGGGGGACAAACTGAAACTGTGTACCACTTGATAGGATACAATGCAAAAAACACTGTCTCCAATTTTATGTTTTTGCCAGAAAATCTATAATCTAAACCTGACCATGAAGAAATGCCAAACATTCACATTGAATGACAGTCCACAAATTAACTGGCCTGTGATATTAGAAAGTGTCCAAGTCATTGAAGACTAGGACGGCTGAGGAACCGGTCCTGATTAAAGGATACAAAAAATGTATGACAATTAAATGTGACATGTGATTCTGGAATGGACCTTTTTGCTATAAAGGACATTTACGGAAATTAGAGATACTTGGAAAGGGTTTTTTAAATTAGGTGTTAGTAATACACCAGTATTAATTTCTTCATTTTGGAGGTTGTATTGCAGTGACGCTGGATAAAGTTCATGTTCATAGGACTTACTCACTGATGTTTTCAGGGTGATGGGACACTATGTTCACAATTCCCTCTCAAGTGCTGCAGGGAGCTAAAAAATAATCTTTCTACTATTGTTGCAAATTTCTGTAAGTTTGAAACTACTTCTTAAAAATGTTCTTAAATAGAGGGCAAGTTACACAGATACTTTCTCTAGTAATCTCAATTACAGATTGTCCCAAGTCAACTAGAGCATGGCTTGATAGCATCTAGTTACAGAATGGGGGCAGTTGAGAGCTGACTAGCTCTCCCAGACTGTGCATGTACACAAGCCCATTCTCATGTACAAGATACTTTGGTAATTTGCTTGATTTTATATGAATAAATATTAGTGAGCCATACCACACTGTATTGAGTGTACTGAGCATTTAATAAAGAGGAAAAAATCATTAAAGTTGCCTAATATGCATTGAAAATGAGGTTATGGTTACATCTCTAAATATTTTAAGTACTTTTTAATGGAAGAGTGGTTGCATTTATTTCTGCAGGCACAGAAGAGAAACCAACTGTTGGAAGATTAAGGTTCCAATTTTGATTTGAGAAGGAATAACCTTATGATGAATGCTGCTGAAGAAAGGCACTGCCTTGTGAGGTAGTGAGTTCCCCAAAGCTAGATCTGATCAAGCCAAGTCTGTGTGATGACCTGTTAAGGATGTGGCAGAGGAGGTAAATGATGTAGGGGGAAGGGTAAGTTGCCCGATATCTAAAATCTCAAACTGAAATACTTAACATCTATAATCCCTTGAGCAATGAAAGGTGGAATTAATTAGGTCAATCAGTAGCTCCTTGAGATTCTACTCAAGAAGGTGGAGTCTTAAATATGGATTTTTTTATTCTTACTCATGAATATATCAAAGATGTTCCTATTCTAAGGATAAGTAAGACTTTAAAATGTCCTTTTATCCCTCTGTTGGTTCAATAACCATCTCATGTTGATGGTCCTGGCTTCAAGTGGAAGAAAAAAAAAAAAACCTTCTATACTGCCAACAAAACAAAAATAATGAGATAATGGAAGAACACTGACTGATCGTCACTTCATAATTGAAAGATGGGCCTATTAAAGGGACACAGCAGGCCTGAAGGGATTGCGTGCTCATTTGCACAAATGCTAATTTTGATGTGTGGGTCTTCATATCCATAAGCATAATGTGGCTGGGCCAGCAGGATGAACGACGCATTCTTCCCTCAGGAGGCCTATGCCTCAGTCAATCAATGCCAGAAGGGCCATTTGCTGGGGCTGGGTGATGGGGTACTTATTCTCCCTTCTTGTTGTGCTCGGGGACAGAGCCAATCTGAATTGCTAGGATGCTGTGTATATAGGGCAACTATCTTCTCCATATTTCTCTAGATTTTGTACAGTGGTAGCTATGAAGCCTAGAGCAAATGACCTCTCTTCTCTAGCCTTAGTTTCCTCAGTTATAATATAAGGGATTTGGAACAGATAGACGAATGTCTCTGAGGCAACTCTGCGTGACAGGTAGTATGATATGAGAGACGGAACTTGGCCTTTTAAATCGGAGAGACCTGGATTCAAATTCTACCACAGCCGCTTGTGAGACCTTGAGCAAGTTTACTGAGCTCTCTTAGAACTACTTCCCTCAGCTGAAGATGATACGTCCTCTTCAGGGTATTGGGTATGTTAGCTGGCAACAGCCCTTGATGAATACTTGCTGCATGGCTGAATTTTATATATGTTAATTTACTATACACCAATATGTGCATAATCAAATAATCAAATATTTACATCTATGCACATAACCCCCCATGAAATCCAGAGAAGATAAAAAACATGGTCAAGTAATAAGGATGTGCTATGGATTTAGCTGAGTGAGAATCCTTTGCCCCAAGCTCACTCAGCCCCATTAACAGAAGGCTGGCACTCAGTAAGTGTTTGTCACATGAATAAATGAACAAAAAGAGCCCATGGCAACCCCCATCCTCCTAAGTGGAAATCCATAATTTTAATGCAAATTCTAGGAAAATAGAGTTTTCAACAAGGATACTAACCTGCCATCTGCTTTTTCTTCTTTTCCTTTTTCTTAGCTATATCAGGTTTGTTATGATAACTTAGTGGAAGGAATATTTCTCAAGGAATACTCTGAGTTCAGTTCCATCTAATCCCATACGGAAAGACCTGTGGGTCTCTGTGCAACCCTAAAATCGGTTTCTTATAAATCCACTAAAATAAATAACTCAGGGCCTGTCCTGAGTTATTGAGAATGAAAATGTAGTGGTAGAACACGAAAAAATATATATTTTATATTACTTCTCTCAAATTCTTTTGGAAAAGATAATGAACTATAATGGCAAGGAATATTCTAATTTTCTCAAGCAGGAAAAAAGAGAGTTGGATGAGTTGGAAAAAAATGGACTTAAAAAACAGTACCATACTTGATGTTTAAAAAAATCAAACAAAAGGCCACAAATTGAATGAAATAGCTTTTGTTAATGCTCAAACTTACAGGGCCAGTTAGAGCTCATTAAGAGGTGAGAGGAACTATGCAGATGAGATCAAGTTTGGTAATTGGCTGGTTCTGAATCCATTAGAAAGGTTATAGGGTTGTATGGGTGGGTTATGTTTTATAAAGGAATGATTAGAAGGATTTAATGGGCCAATGAGTTATGAGGCTGGGATTGGTTTGGTGATATAATGTCTAGTTTAGCATTAGTCTGCGGACAAGGTTATGTGGATAGGATTAAATTTGGAGAAGAGGTCAGCTATGATCATAATAGGTGGGTTATAGGGTTATAAAAAGTGTCCTGTGTTTGATGGCAATGAGAAAACGAGAATCTAATTAGACTTCACTTGCATCCTTAGCACTTCTAATACTCTAAGGCTTTTTTTTAAATTTAATTTTATTTATTTTTTTATACAGCAGGTCCTTATTAGTCATCCATTTTATAGACATCAGTGTATACATGTCAGTCCAAATCGCCCAATTCATCACACCACCATACCCACCCCCCACCCCTTTCCCCCCTTGGTGTCCATATGTTTGTTCTCTACATCTGTGTCTCAATTTCTGCCTTGCAAACCAGTTCATCTGTACCATTTTTCTAGGTTCCACATATAGGCATTAATATACAAGATTTGTTTTTCTCTTTCTGACTTACTTTCACTCTGTATGACAGTCTCTAGATCCATCCGCATCTCAACAAATGACCCAGCTTCGTTCCTGTTTATGGCTGAGTAATATTCCATCGTATACATGTACCACATCGTCTTTATCCATTCGTCTGCCTATGGACACTTAGGTTGCTTCCATGACCTGGCTATTGTAAATAGTGCTGCAATGAATATTAGGGTGCATGTGTCTTTTTGAATTATGGTTTTCTCTGGGTATATGCCCAGTAGTGGGATTGCTGGATCATATAGTAATTCTATTTGTAGTTTTTTAAGGAACTTCCATACTGTTCTCCATAGTGGCTGTATCAATTTACATTCCCAACAGTGCAAGAGGGTTCCCTTTTCTCCACACCCTCTCCAGCATTTGTTGTTTGTAGATTTTCTGATGATGCCCATTCTAACTGGTGTGAGGTGATACCTCATTGTACTTCTGATTTGCATTTCTCTAATAATTAGTGATGCTGAGCAGCTTTTCATGTGCTTCTTGGCCATCTGTATGTCTTCTTTGGAGAAACGTCTATTTAGGTCTTCTGCCCATTTTTGGATTGGGTGTTTTTTTAATATTGAGCTGCATGAGCTGTTTATATATTTTGGAGATTAATCCTTTGTCCGCTGATTCATTTGCAAATACTTTCTCCCATTCTGAGGGTTGTCTTTTCGTCTTGTTTATGGTTTCCTTTGCTGTGCAAAAGCTTTGAAGTTTCATTAGGTTCCATTTGTTTATTTTTGTTTTTATTTCCATTACACTAGGAGGTGGATCAGAAAAGATCTTGCTGTGATTTATGTCAAAGAGTGTTCTTCCTATGTTTTCCTGTAAGAGTTTTATACTGTCCAGTCTTACATTTAGGTCTCTAATCCATTTGAAGTTTATTTTTGTGTATGGTGTTAGGGAGTGTTCTAATTTCATTCTTTTACATGTAGCTGTCCAGTTTTCCCAGCACCACTTATTGAAGAGACTGTCTTTTCTCCATTGTATATCCTTTCCTCCTTTGTCATAGATTAGTTGACCATAGGTGTGTGGGTTTATCTCTGGGCTTTCTATCGTGTTCCATTGATCTATGTTTCTGTTTTTGTGCCAGTACCATATTGTCTTGATTACTGTAGCTTTGTAGTATAGTCTGAAGTCAAGGAGTCTGATTCCTCCAGCTCTGCTTTTTTCCCTCAACACTGCTTTGGCTATTCAGGGTCTTTTGTGTCTCCATACAAATTTTAAGATTTTTTGTTCTAGTTCCATAAAAAATGCCACTGGTAACTTCATAGGGATTGCATTGAATGTGTAGATTGCTTTGGGTAGTATAGTCATTTTCACGATATTGATTCTTCCAACCCAAGAACATGGTATATCTCTCCACCTGTTGGTATCACCTTTAATTTCCTTCATCAATGTCTTATAGTTTTCTGCATAGATGTCTTTTGTCTCCCTAGGTAGGTTTATTCCTAGGTATTTTATTCTTTTTGTTGCAATGGTAAATGGGAGTGTTTCCTTAATTTCTCTTTCAGATTTTTCATCATTAGTGTATAGGAATGCAAGAGATTTCTGTGCATTAATTTTGTATCCTGTAACTTTACCAAATTCATTGATTAGCTCTAGTAGTTTTCTGGTGGCATCTTTAGGATTCTCTATATATAGTATCGTGGCATCTGCAAACAGTGACAGTTTTACTTCTTCTTTTCCAATTTGTATTCCTTTTATTTCTTTTTCTTCTCTGATTGCTGTGGCTAGGACTTCCAAAACTATGTTGAATAATAGTGGTGAGAGTGGACATCCTTGTCTTGTTTCTGATCTTAGAGGAAATGCTTTCAGTTTTTCATCATTGAGAATGATGTTTGCTGTGGGTTTGTCATATATGGCCTTTATTATGTTGAGGTAAGTTCCCTCTATGCCCACTTTCTGGCGAGTTTTTTTTTATCATAAATGGGTGTTGAATTTTGTCAAAAGCTTTTTCTGCATCTATTGAGATGATCATATGGTTTTTATTCTTCAATTTGTTAATATGGTGTATCACATTGATTGATTTGCATATATTGAAGAATCCTTGCATCCCTGGGGTAAATCCCACTTGATCATGGTGTATGATCCTTTTAGTGTGTTGTTGGATTCTGTTTGCTAGTATTTTGTTGAGGATGTTTGCATCTATATTCATGATTGATATTGGTCTGTAATTTTCCTTTTTTGTAGTATCTTTGTCTGCTTTTGGTATCGGGGTGATGGTGGCCTCATAAAATGAGTTTGGGAATGTTCCTTACTCTGCAATTTTTTGGAAAAGTTTGAAAAGGATGGGTGGTAGCTCTTCTCTAAATGTTTGATAGAATTCACCTGTGAAGCCATCTGGTTCTGGACTTTTGTTTGTTGGAGATTTTTAATCACAGTTTCAATTTCATTACTTGTGATTGGTCTGTTCATATCTTCTATTTCTTCCTGGTTCAGTCTTGGAAGGTTATACCTTTCTAAGAATTTGTCCATTTCTTCCAGGTTGTCCATTTTATTGGCATAGAGTTGCTTGTAGTAGTCTCTTAGGATGCTTTGTATTTCTGTGGTGTCTGTTGTAACTTTTCCTTTTTCATTTCTAATTTTATTGATTTGAGTCCTCTCTCTCTTTTTCTTGATGAGTCTGGCTAATGGTTTATCAATTTTGTTTATCTTCTCAAAGGACCAGCTTTTAGTTTTATTGATCTTTGCTATTGTTTTCTTTGTTTCTATTTCATTTATTTCTGCTCTGATCTTTATGATTTCTTTCCTTCTGCTATCTTTGGGTTTTGTTTGTTCTTCTTCCTCTAGTTCCTTTAGGTGTAAGGTTAGATTGAGATTTTTCTTGTTTCTTGAGGTAGGCTTGTATAGCTATAAACTTTCCTCTTAGAACTGCTTTTGTTGCATCCCATAGGTTTTGGCTCGTCGTGTTTTCATTGTCATTTGTCTCTAGGTATTTTTTGATTTCCTCTTTGATTTCTTCAGTAATCTGTTTATTTAGTAACATATAGGTTAGCCTCCATGTGTTTGTGTTTTTTACGTTTTTTTCCCCTGTAATTCATTTCTAATCTCATAGCATTGTGGTCAGAAAAGATGCATGATATGATTTCAATTTTCTTAAATTTACTGAGGCTTGATTTGTGACCCAAGATGTGATCTATCCTAGAGAATGTTCCATGCACACTTGAGAAGAAAGTGTAATCTGCTATTTTTGGATGGAATGTCCTATAAATATCAATTAAATCTACCTGGTGTATTGTGTCACTGAATGCTTCTGTTTCCTTATTTATTTTCATTTTAGATGATCTGTCCATTGGTGTAAGTGAGGTGTTAAAGTCCCCCATTATTATTGTGTTACTGTTGATTTTCTCTTTTATAGCTGTTAGCAGTTGCCTTATGTACTGAGGTGCTCCTATGTTGGGTGCATGTATATTTATAATTGTTATACCTTCTTCTTCGATTGATCCCTTGATCATTATGTAGTGTCCTTCCTTGTCTCTTGTAACATTCTTTGTTTTGAAGTCTATTTTATGTGATATGAGTATTGCTACTCCAGCTTTCTTTTGATTTCCATTTGCATGGAATATCTTTTTCCATCCCCTCACTTTCTCTCTATATGTGTCCCTAGGTCTGAAGTGGGTCTCTTGTAGACAGCATAGAGATGGGTCTTCTTTTTGTATCCATTTAACAAGCCTGTGTCTTTTGGTTGGAGCATTTAATCCATTCACGTTTAAGGTAATTATCGATATGTATGTTCCTATGACCATTTTCTTAATTGTTTTGCATTTGTTTTTGTAGGTCCTTTTCTTCTCTTGTGTTTCCCACTTAGAGAAGTTCCTTTAGCATTTCTTGGAGAGCTGGTTTGGTGGTCCTGAGTTCTCCTAGCATTTGCTTGTCTGTAAAGCTTTTGATTTCTCCATCGAATCTGAATGAGATCCTTGCCAGGTAGAGTAATCTTGGTTGTAGGTTCATTCCTTTCATCACTTTAAGTATATCATACCACTCCCTTCTGGCTTGTAGAGTTTCTGCTGAGAAATCAGCTGTTAACCTTATGGGAGTTCCCTTGTATATTGTTTTTTGTTTTTCCCTTGCTGCTTTCAATAATTTTTCTTTGTCTTTAATTTTTGCCAGTTTGATTGCTATGTGTCTCAGCATGTTTCTCCTTGGGTTTATCCTGTATGGGACTCTCTGCGCTTTCTGGACTTGGGTGTCTATTTCCTTTCCCATGTTAGGGAATTTTTCAACTATTATCTCTTCAAATATTTTCTCAGTTCCTTTTTCTCTCTCCTCCTTCTGGGACCCCTACAATGTGAATGTTGTTGCATTTAATGTTGTCCCAGAAGTCTCTTAGGCTGTCTTCATTTCTTTTCATTCTTTTTTCTTTATTCTGTTCCACAGCAGTGAATTCCACCATTCTGTCTTCCAGGTCACTTAACCATTCTTCTGCCTGAGTTATTCTGCTATTGATTCCTTCTAGTGTAGTTTTCATTTCAGTTATTGTATTGTTCATCTCTGTTTGTTTTTTCTTTAATTCTTCTAGGTCTTTGTTAAACATTTCTTGCATCCTCTCGACCTTTGCCTCCATTCTTTTTCTGAGGTCCTGTATCATCTTCATTATCATTATTCTGAATTCTTTTTTCTGGAAGGTTGTCCATCTGCACTTCATTTAGTTGTTGCTCTGTGGGTTTATCTTGTTCCTTCACCAGTACATAGCTTTCTCCCTTTTCATCTTGTCTGTCTTTCTGTGAATGTGGTTTTTGTTCCACAGGCTGCAGGATTTTAGTCTCTAATGCTTTTATATGCAGAAACTGCTTTCCACAATGTATGTGAGATCTGGACCAGTAGCCCCCAATAGGTCAGCTATTAATCCAAGCCCTTAATTCCCAGCAGAGTTAAGGTCTTCATTGGTGTGTTACTGAGATATAAAGAAATGCACACTGGGGAAAGGGAAGGGCTGAGATAGTGTTATAAACTTTTCTCAAAACTGGGTTCAAGAGGAGGTGGCATTTGAGTAGAGACATGGATAGCTGAATCCACACTTGTTACAGAGACGGTAATGGAAGTTTTAAAAGGCAGTCTAGGAAGAAGTTGCATTCTGTGAAAACACTTGGGCATGATAAAGAGTCCAGTGTTTTCAAGGAACTCAGAGGTCCTGTGTGGTTTGTGTTGGGGAGAGTTGGGAATAAAAGAAGGAGGGCTATGTCAAGGTGTATTTGTGTGTGCCAAGGGAAGGTCTGGGGAAGAGAGGTGGGCAAGGGCTGGAGTTTGAAGGAAAAGTAGTGATAGACTGGGTTAATAAATGTGGACTCTATCCTTTGTGCCAGTTTGTCCCTAAATGCATTCCACAGCAAATAAATGTCATAAGTACACGAAATGATTTCTAAAAATGATTCTGTGGACTCAAATATGTTTGCTAATGTTACATTTTACATTCTCAGCCTCTATCTCTTCTATAGATGTTCTGTTCACTTTAGAATTTTAAATGTTCTGAGGAATCCTTCAGTTACAAAAATGTGATTCCTTACTCTACCATGTTTTAAGCTTTTTTGATCACAGATACCTTTTCACCTACTCCAACTTCAAATGGAATGGTTATTAATATCCTTTTGAACAAATGTTCTAAGGAAAACACTTTGGGAAATCACTGCTCTAGGAAAAGAGAAGCCCTTATAACAAAGACTAAGAAATAAGACACAAGCATACTCGCTTTTCTCATTTTACAAAGTAAATATAATGATACTGGAAGAATAAGTTACAGCAAAGAAAATGAAAAAAAATACTGATGTTGAAGTTTAACAGTCAGTTTGAATTATCTACCGCTAAGTAGGCATATGACCTTCAGAAAATTTATTATTCTCTGTGCATCTCAGTTTTCTTAAGTATATGATTAGGATAAAAAAAGGAATTTAAGACTATTGAATAAGATAATGCTTGTAATGATGAACACAGTGCCTTGCACATAATAAGAGCTTGATTGATGGTAATAGTTGCAATAATTCTAACTTTCCCCACTGTCTCAGGTACTCTGGCATTCTCAGTTCAGCCTCCTGTCTCTAAGTTCAAGTGAGGGAGCTCTTCCCCACATGATGTCCAAGGTTTCCCTTTAATCTGTTGTCATCTTTAGGGGTATTATAAGGAGACCTCTTTACAAGATAGACCAAGGCTACCAGAGTAAAGCTCATGGACTGGGTATCATTTTCCTTCTTGGCTTTTGGATAGTAAAGGTGACTGATGTTAATTGAAAAAGGTGTTCATATGGGAAGTCTAAATATCTAACTAGAAAAAGAAGCAGGTTTCTGAGTTGCAAACATCCTAGTTTCATAAGAGGGGAGCCACCAGCTGTCAAGGATGTGGAGCCAACAAAGATGTTAAGCACAAATCACAGACTTTCCAGACATTCCTGTGCCCACTTCTATGCTCATTTCTTTGTGGACAGCCATCCCAGCTGGGGGCTATTTTCTTAGTTCTGAACACCTCCCTGATATTCAGACTTTTAAAATATCCCTCTCTAGCCTCACCAGGCTTCTTGGCTATAACACTCTTAATTTAAAAAAACCTTATTTTTTCTTCTCAAAATTGCTCTTGGTGGAATATGAGAATGATGCTGGATATAAACTAAGTTCAAATAATTAGTAACAACTAAAGTGGTTTCCCTCTTCTTCCAGGGGTTGGCTGGGTTACACTAAAGGAAAAAAAAAAGAAGTCTGATCTGTGCTTCTTGGGGAGAGGGAAGGAGGGAGACCTGAATTCTGTCCTGGGTAAGTTCCCTGCTCATTTCCAATCCCCCATGACTTCTATGAAATAGTTAAGTTTCTTCATCAAAACAGGTTGAAAATTCAAATTCTTCCTCACTATTACTACTTTGGGTTCAATACTATAGAAACAGAAATGGATTACTCTCACTTTCCCTTTCTTCTTTCTTTTCTTCCTTCAAATCTTTGTTTTGTGTTTTTTTTTTTTTTTTTTACTTTTTCCTTTCTTGGATGCCCATTACTTTTCTCTCTGACACTCTCACAATACTTTATACACATCTCTGTATTTGGGTTTGGTGTGTTTGTTTGGGGTTTTTACCGTGGTTGTAATGATTCAATTTGTATTCTTCAAAATTTTAAGTTACTTCAAGGCATACTCTTTTTTTCTGCCTGCTCCTTTCCTGGCCCAATTCCCAAAGCTAAACAACTGTCCCAAAAAATGCCTGTTGGATGGATGTAAACATCAATGAAAGCATTTTCTAAAATCTCAGTAGTGAGCCTCAGTGTACCCATCTTTTAACAAGAGGGCTGAAGCACGTGATTGTTAGTGTCCATTCCAATAAAGACACTATGTGGTCTGTGCTTAAAAACAAACAAAAGCATTATAAATAATCTGTAGCTGAGCTAATTCAGTCACCTGTCCTTATTTCCTTGTGAATGAGAATCTAATCAATTTTTTTAAATGTTTGAAAACAAGACTTGGTTTGTATGCTGTGTATGAAGCTGGAGTGAATTTTGTTCATTGTGTTAGAAATCTGTGAAAACAAGGGGTTTGAATGAGGACAATGGACAGACCCTTAACTATGAAATCACAAATGGGTGGCGCCGTAATAATCAGGTGTATTTATAAATCAGAAACAACTTCCCCAGCAAGACTGTCTTCCCTCCCCTCCCACTGCATTATTCCTCCCTTCTGAAGCTGTCAGCTTGCGCCCGCATTGCTAATTAACTGCACCACTCAAAGCAGGTGAACGGCCCGAGGAAACAAGGAAACAACCCACAATTTTCCTTGTGATCATTTGTACTTCAGGTGTCTGGACCCTGGGACTCAGTCTGCTTGACGTGCCCCACCCACTTTCCACACTGAGCACATACCCACATGCTCACACCTCAGGCAGAAGGAGTGGCCTCTCCAGAGGGGAGAAAGAGTGGGAACCATCTGTGATGTTTGCAAGAGAGAAACCTTTAGACTGACGCAGGAGCTGGACTGAGTGGGAAAGAAGTAGATAGATATGCTGCAAAGCCTCCTAAGGAAACATCACCTTGGTATTCCCAACACAGAACACCTTCCCGTTAGAGGATATTTCCCCTTGGGAAGCATATGAATCCACCCCTCTTCTTCATCCTTACGAGCAAGGTGATTTTATCAGCCATCCACATTTCTCAGTGTCCAACACGATTCCTCCAGATTAAATCAGCATCATCTCTCACCCTAATTCCAGTAATAGCCTCCTTCTCCATTATGCAATCACAAATTTTGGTTTGGAGAAATCCAGTTCTAGTTTGGATTCCCCTATTTCACCACTGCTGCTTAGAACTTTAGCTTTTTTCCGTTAATCTTAATGATAGAATCCTAAATTCCTAATGGTTCCCAGTACTCTGCACAACCTTGCCTCTGCCCACCTTCCCAGCTCCCTCACATTACACTGTGCACCTCAGTCAGCGTGCACCAGTTCTCCACATAACCCAAGCTTTGTCATGCTTCAGGAAGGACCTCCACTCATGCTATTCCTTCTGCCTGAAACCTTCTTCTTCCAACTCTTTACCTGTCATCCTACTCATCCCACAGGCCCAAGCCTAAACATCACTTTATCATCAGTAACACTGACTCCACTGACAACCTGCACTCACCAATTTAAATGTCTCCCCAGTTATATTCCAACATGTCAGTCTTTATTTTTTTACTTTTTTCCATAGCATTGATTACAATTTGTAGTTACACACATATCAGCCTACATAACAACGTATGTCTCTTTTACTAGACCAATGGTTATCAACCAGAGGTGATTTTGCCCTCCAAGTGTCATTTGGTAATGTCTGAAGATACTGTTGGTTGTGAAACCTGGGAGGGGTGGAGGCATACTACAGGCATGTAGTGGGTAGAGGCCAGGGATGCTGCCAAACAACCTGCAATGCACAAGACAGCTCTCCGCAACAAAGGATTACCCAGTTCCAAATGGCAGGAGTTGAGACACCCTGCCATAGACTATAAGCTTCATGGCACAGGTAGAAACTATGCCTGTCTTAAACATTTCTGTTTCTCCAGGATCTAAAGTTTGTTTAACATAGATTGTGTTTAACGGATATTGATTAAATGAGTAGTTGGATGATGACATACACCATACTCCAAACACAGGCCATTCACTTGCTGATTAGTCACTTACTAAGCATCATGATATATGAGACCATGTGTTCCTCACTGGTAATATAATGGTAAATCTGAACAGCCTATGCTATCAGGAGCCTTAGAATCTAGAAGAGGAATAAGAAAGTAAATTGTAAGTTAAAACTGAGGGAAATTTTAATGCATCACACATTA
Organism: Orcinus orca; assembly: GCF_937001465.1. Lineage (NCBI taxonomy): Eukaryota > Metazoa > Chordata > Mammalia > Artiodactyla > Delphinidae > Orcinus > Orcinus orca. The sequence continues at coordinate 105,240,566 of NC_064564.1, read as the reverse complement.
TAAGAAATTATTTTGTCAGTTGAATGGCATAAAGGATGTTTTTTTAAAAAAGGCACATGAGACTTTCGTTTACTCAATAAGTATTCATTGAAGACAGGATGGTAGGGATGTAGCAGTGAGTAAGACAGACAAGACTCCTGCCTTAATGGAATTTATATTCTAGATGGGAAGGCATACATTAAAAGGTATACAAAAAAAACAAGATCATTACAACTGAGCTATGTGTTATGAAAACAGCAAGTAAGAGGATGAGATAAAGCATAATGTGGAGTGTCCACTCTAGATAGAATGATCAGACAAATCCTCTCTGAGGTGGCATTTTATATGAAATTAGGGTATAATTGTGAGCTTCCGTAATTATGAGCTATTACGAAAAGTGGGCAGATACATAAAAAACTGTATAAAATCACTTTCCAAACAAATGAAACACAATATGCAATGTCTCAGATGTAGGAGAGACCTTGCATGTTAGAGGGACAGAGAAGAGGTCAGTGAGTCTAGAATCCAGTGAGATTCAGGAAAAATGGTAACCAAACAAAGCTGGAGAAACATAGAAGCAAATTATGAACATTCTCTAAGCCATGGTAAAATGTATGGATTTTTATTCTAAAAACAGTGGATGAATTTTCTAAATTTAAATTTATATTTTAAATCATCGCTCTGGCTGTTTCATGAAGAGAAATGGAAAAGAGTGGAACAGAAGCCTGTTAGTAAGCTGGGGCAGTGGTCCATGTGAGAGGTGAAGATGATGTCCATATGGTGGTAGAAGTCGAAAACAAGAGAAGTAAATGGACTTGAGAGGTTTTTCTGAGTTGTGATAGACAGGAGTTTGTGATAAGTTAAATTTGCAAGGTGAGGGAAAATGAAAACTCAAGATAATATCCAAGTTTGGCCAGAGGAATTGAGTGTAGGAAGTACTGTATTGTTTAAATAGGGAAGATTGAGGGAAAAAAAGATGCTTGTGTGTGTTGTTGGTGATGGCTAAGGACTGCAGGCTGGACACAGTACAACTGCAACGTTAAGCATGACAACAGCAATAGCTTACATAGCACTCAGTATACATCACACATCCTTGATGCATTTTACAGCCTTTGGGTGTTGTAATCTTCAGGACAATCCTGGGGGAGGGATGTGGCCCCTCTCCTCATTTGACAGAGGAGGAGATCAAAGTAAAGAGAGTCAACCTATCTCAGGTACAACAGCCAAGTACCATGGGAGTGGGTGTACAAACACGGCAGGCATATAGATGAATCTGTAATTCAGAGCAAAGCTCTAGCCTGAAGATGTCAAACTGTAAGCCACCACAGTTTAGATGGCCAGGAGATCTCATATCTCTGTACAAAGAGAACCTAAGCAGGGAAAAGAAAAGCCCTTCTGCTTTGGCAATTTGATTAAACAATGTAAAGAAAGATAGAAACAAATGAATAAGTCAGTCTTATTTCAATGGTAAATTTATATTCTGTACTAGTGAAACAAAATGGAAAATGTCTGAATTCTTAAGATTTTCAGGGCTTTAAACAGCAGGCTAAGAAACTCTGTTTTCTGTAGGTATTCTGGGCTATGTGAGAGGCTTTGTGGGGAAGAGAAGGCACCAGCATAAAGTGGTGCTTAGAGATAGCAAATCAGGCAGTAGAAAGCAGAACCGTTAAGAGTTAAGTAGCAAATAGAAGTTCTGAAATCATTTAAAAGGCAAGTGCAATACCAAATTTCCTCCCAGGGACAAGGAGTAAAAGAACAGAGTAAACAATACATGGTGTTAGCAAAGGGGGGGGCATCACGAGGGACCAATAAATTCATTTTAGCTGAACAGCCCAATTTCCCTGGGGATTCTGTCTCTCAAAATGATATTTCTCCTTCATGCCTCCAATGTGTCCCTTCTCTTTTACTTTCCTTGAAGATACGTGATTTAAGAGCTGTTGGGATCTTGTCAAAGGAAACATTCTCTGGGTTTCAGGTTCTCAACAAATGGAGCTTGGATGAGAAATTTCCATCTGGCATAGATACGATGTAGTGTGTATAAATCTCTGCACGTAGATTTGAAGATCTAAATTATGCACATCTAAAATCTTCAAACACTTAAAATCTATTCTTCAGTGTCTAAATAGTTGCTGCTAGCTCCTTTTTGTCCTGAATAACCCTTATGTGAAGCTACTCTGAAGAATGTGGAAAGAAAGGTAGCTAATATTTATGATTGCCTTCTATATTTCAGGCTTTGTGTTATAACTACAGCTACCTCCAATGGCAATTAAGTTGTTTATTTATCTAACACAATTGACTTCTCTACTTATGTGAATTTCTCATTAGACCACAAAGCTTGCACAATAGTCATATAGTTGAGAACATGAGCCCTATGGCCACATTTTTCTGGGTTTAAGTCCCAGCTTCCATCCTATATATAGGTGTAAAAATTTGCACAGGTAATTTAACCAATCTTGGCTTCCTTTCTTCATTAAAAAAATGGAAATATTAATAGAGCTCATGATGAGGATTAAGAGTTGATAGATGTAAGCTGCTCAGTAAATTGTCTATCATATTACATCAATAAATTATTTTATTGTATCTCTCATATATAATTGGAGATCAAAAATATTTGATGTTGGTATTGTTGGAAAATGGTACGCTCTAATGTGAGTTCCTTAAAAAAGTGACTTTGAAGGTTGTTTGATTTAAAGAGATTGAGAAATGTTGAGTGCAGTATGGCTGTATTGATGATCTAGCTCAGTACTGAAGGAGAAAAGTAGAGTTCAGAGGAAGACAAGAACCCAGGTCCCAAATGGTGTTTTGCAATGAAGCAATGTTCAATATATGACATTAATGAGTAGTAAGGGGTGCTTAGAAACCAGGAGTCTGGTCAAAGGGTCCATGCAGATACTGTGAGACTTCCACATTTATAACTAGGAACTTAAATATTGTTTTAAAAACATTTGAGCATTTTGGGGAGGAACGGGTCACTTATATAAGATACTAAAAGGAGTCCATAAATCAATAAAATGTACAGTTGGAGACTGTGAGACACAAAGGAGTGCTTTTTATAAGAGAGCATAAGAAAGATTTGTAATAGAAGCAAAAACAAGCTACAGAGTGGTGACATCACCTCAGAGACCATAAGGTGAGAAATAATAAACCAGCTTCAGAGAAGAAGTGTTGTCAGGGGAGAGTTGGTTTCAGAAACAAAAGAAGGTGAGGGAACATTCTCTGAGAATGTTTTCTGACATAAAGGAGACATTTATAATGGAGCTGAGGTTATAACTGGCACAGAAGTAAGAGTCAAGAGATATCAATATTTCAGAAAGCAGGAGGCACAGATTATTATAAACAAAAGTACATGGTAAGATATGTAACTGTATGTGTGTGGCAGGGGAAGAGTGGGTGAAAGGGCTTGAATTTTGATGGCAGGCAAGGATGTCCATGCTGAGAGCAAAACTGTGATGATTATCCTTTAGATTTCAGAACAAATGAATGGATATTCCAAGTGCTTTTGGAAGTAAAGAAGTGGCTTTCCAAGTCTCTAAAGAAATGAGAAGTGGATGTAACAAAAAAAAATGATTATACAAAATGATAAAGTGATGGTTCAAAGTCCCCTACATTAAAAGGGATATTCAGGATGGATGTAAGCACTTAATAGTTAGTTAAGAAATACAGTTTAAGGGATTAAAGTACCATTTCCAAAAGGATTAGGATGTTAGTTAAAGAGTGTGGACTTGGAAGTCAGCCTGCCTGGGTTCCAATCTTGATTTCATCACTTTGTAAGGTGTAGTCTTAGGTACGTTAACGTTGCCTCATGAAACTTCCATTTCCACATCTATAAAGTGGATATAGTAATAATACTAACAAAATAATTTTATTCTTGTAATTTGTTGAAAACAATCCTTGGCAAATAGTAAATGTAACAAAAGTATCTGTTAAAGTACACAAAAACACACACACGAAACAACTGCTTGACTTTGGACAAGTTATATTACCTTTCCAAGTCTCAGTTGTCAGATCTATGACATATAGAAAAAAATGTATATATATATATATATATATATATACCTCACCAAGTGTGATGATTAAATAAAAATTGAATGAGATAAACCAAGGAAAGCACATAGTACTATATCTTATACATAGTGGTCAGTGTTTTCTATTATTTGTTATTATAACTACTATCAATAGTGGTAATATAAATCTTTATAAAATCACAATATTTCTTTGAATTTAAGGTTTTTGGGCATCATGAAAAGCATAAGCTATCTAGAAGAAATCACTGAACAAAAACACATTTTTAATTTGTAGTATTTCATGTTTTTAATTTATTTTTAACTCTCTATTACTTGAATTGGTTTATAACATTAGGTAAGTTTCATGTATACAACATATGGTGACTTCTGTATACACTACAGCATGCTCACCACCAAAGGTTTAGTCTTCATGAGTAACCATACTGTTGACCCTCTTTACCTGTTTTGTCCTTCCCCCCAACCCCCTAGCAATGACTACTTTGTTTTCTGTATCTATGTGTTTGTTTTTTTAAGTTTGTTTTTTTGTTTGTTTTTAATATGCCATGTATGAGTGAAATCTATGATATTTGTCTTTCTGTGTCTGACTTATCTCACTTAGCATAATGTCTTCAAGGTCTATCCATGTTGTCACAAATAGCAAGATTCCATGTTTTTGTTTTTTTTGTGGCTGAGAAGTATTCCAGTGTGTGTGTGTGTGTGTGTGTGTGTGTGTGTGTGTGTGCGCGTGTATCACACCTTCTAGGAGCTGAATGAACATTTTTCCTAAGAAGGCATACAGAAGGCCAACAGACACATAAAAATATGTTCAACGTCACTAATTAGTAGGAAAATGCAAATCAAAACTGCAATGATATATCAACTCATGCCAATCAGAATGGCTATTATCAAAAAAACAAGGACTAACAAGTATTGGGAAAGATGTGGAGAAAAGGGAACCCTCATACATTGCTGATGGGACTGTAAGTTGGTGCAGCCACTATGCAAAATAGTATGGAGATTCCTCAAAAATTTAAGAATAGAACTACCATATGATCCAGCTATATTACTCACAATAGCCAAGATATAGAAACAACCTAAGTAGCCATAAAAACAGATGAACAGAGTATTTCATATTTTAATAAAATGAGCTGCTGCCTCAACTGATATTTTTCATAATAATCCACTGTCATTAACATCATAACTAAAATAAACACAGATAAACATATTAAACACGAAATAGATGATCATACACATATATTCTTTTTATCTGAAAGCTGGACTCTAAGAGAAAGAAATTCTATTTTCATTGGAGCAGGATATTTATGCAAACATTAGAAGGCTACTCAGGTGTGCAAATGGAGATGATAGAACCCAGTGAAAATAGATTTAATGTGCATTTTGTATTGTACCTAAAACATACCAACCAAAAGCAGAAGAAAGCCAGTATTTATTCGCCTCCTTTCTACATGGCACGCCCTGCTCTTCATCAAAATAACAGTCTTCATGTTTCAGCAGCTGTGAGTTCCTATGGGATATGCACTGTGTCTTGGCCACTCTTGTAGACTTACTGCCTATCAAAATTCTTAAAACATAGTGGTATTTAATAAATATTTAACAAACACAAGAATTCATAAAGAGATGAGCAGAAGTGTAAAGATAAGTGACTGCCTTCTCCATAGGAAATGCACAGCACAGGTGAAAATTTTGATAATCAATTCACATGTTGGTCACAGACTAATCTGTAATATTTTATAATTCTAAGGCTTTATGAAAACAACACTGTGTGGTTGTTTTAAATTCCCTGTTTCTTCAAAAAAGATGAGCTAATCACAGTTCTGGTATTATTTGTTACTTCTTTATTAGAAAATATTGGGACTTCCTTTTCCATCCATAAGACCAAATTCTCAAAACCCTTTTTTCTACCCCAAATGTAAATTTCAATTCCTCTACTATGTCTTGATGCATTTACAATGGTGACACTGTCCAGCTCATTCTCCCATTCTCTGATAGTTTTCTGTGTACCTCCTCTACTATCTTCTATTTGTTAATGATGGGTACTTTCTCCCCTCACCCATTTTGTTCATCTGTATAATACCAACGTTTGCCTTTCCATACTTCTGGGGTGTTAATTTTCAGATCCTACAAAAGTACTTAAAGTTTTCCCTAGTCTGCTTTTAGTCCATTTCCTTCATCTTAAAATAGGTTGTTAAAATTCAAGATGTCTTGTAACAACTCCTCCTGCAATTAAGAGACAGACGTGTGTCTGGATGTATTAGTAGGGGAAATAATTCTGGAAACAGCTGTAGTTCAGAAAGGAGTAATTTTGCTCTGTCCCTGGTATTGAATGTGATTTTCTATGGGTATGGCAAGGCATTAATTGCTTGTCCAAGAATCCAAACGGAATTTGATTCCTACAAACCACACAAACCAGTCAGGAATATATAACAGAAAAAAAAAATGAATGCATCCAAAGATTAAGAGTAGAGTATATGCCATTTTATAGCATTGAGATGTATGTGACAGTTTTATTCATTGTTTTTTTCCTCTATAATTGGATTTAGGTAATGCAACAGATACAATGTTTGATTTCCATCATTTGGGCTTTATAAGTATTAAATGTTCCCCTATTCATTAAGCTCCAAGTTTAGTTCCTGAGCTTTTAAGGCTTCCTTGTCAAATAAAGCATACATTCAAAGAGATTTTTCTTCTGGCGAAGGCATTTGTTGAGGACCTAATATGTGTACCAACTTATATATTGCTGGGAACACATATTTAAAAGTTACAATAAATGTCAATACTAATTTTTTAAAAAAACTTATACTTTTGTGGAGAAAGCACGGGACTACAAGATCCTTAACTCTACAACTACTTAGGCAAAGGTAAATAAAGGGATATGGAATTCTGAGTAAGGGACTAATCGGGTTCTGACTTGAGACACGGATGCAGACTATGAATGCGTCTATTTTAAAATTTATGCTAGTGCTGTGCCCAATGCTAGATAATTGTATCAGGATCTAGGGACAGGAGAAAGGCAGAATGGAGAGAAAGGTTTAAATCCAATTGAATGCACGGAATTTGTCTGCAAAAAGGCAGATATGGCATGTGGATGCTCCAGTGAGATCAAATGGCTTAAGGAATGTTGGATGACTGTTGCTGCCTTACCCATGGGTTCTTTCACTCTGAATTACTCTACTATGAAATACTCACCTGCTGGCTGCAGAGAGAGAATAAGTGAGAAAAGAGAAACATCTTTGCCTTGTCTGTACTTTGTGGAGAGGCTGTTGCACATAGGTCGGGCTTGTCTCCCCTCATTTATGTTAACAGGCTTTAAATCACTCTTTCAATTCACTGCCCTCGCACCATGGAGACCACAGTACTTTGTTCCTCCAGGACACCATAACCACAGAAAGCCCCCATGATATGTTACCATAGGTACATTTGTAAGGATTTGAATAAACTCTCATTCCCTCCAGCTATTTCACTAACCTTTAATTTCTAAATACACACACACACACACACACACACACACACACACACACACACACACACTCTCTCTCTCTCTCTCTCTCTCTCTACCAAACTAACAAAACCCAAAGTAACATTGCCAGGAATAGTCATTAAAATCAGAATGTGCTAATTAAGCAGTTACCAGTGTTAATATGGGAGGGGTGACCTCTGTGAACTTTACAATTAACATCTTCAACAAGGAGTTAGTCTGAGTATGTATTTTCTTTGGACTTTACAGTCTGACCTTTTCTTTTATCTTCTGGGCTAAGTTTTTATCGAAATGACCCTTCTCTGTAACTGAGAGTGAGTGCTCAAGTCAAAGAACCATATATCAGTAGTCCAAAGCACCTTTTTCAAATTCTGCCCCAGTGACTCTCAAGAAACATGATTTTGGCAAACTTGGCAGGGTAATTCCTGCTTGTACTCTACTATCCCTACATTGCAGGTGTTTAGCAACCCTAGCCCCCAGGCCCTAATTTCCTGTTAACTACTACAGGTTCATATAGAAATGGGCACCCCTACCCATTTCCATATGCACTCAGGAAAGCTTTAATATCCTAAATTTAAAACCATTGATAATCCCTACTTGCAGTGATTTATTCAAATTAACTAATAAGGTAAATTCCAGGAGAGTGGTTACAACCCAAGTACCCTGTATTCAATTCTTAAGCTGCCTTGGTTGCAAGGGAGTCAGTCACATATAGTGGGGGTAAGTTAAGAAAGGAAGGAAGTCAGTAGAAAGTACTGTCTGGATATTCAGATAGATGTTGTTATAAATTTTTTTCATTCATTAAATGTTCTACAGAATCTGTTCTACCTAGAATCAGGGTTATTGTGTTCCTTACTTTGGTTTTATGTATGTGAGGGAAAGAGCATGAAATCCAGAGACCTACTACAAACAACCAAGTGTTAATCAATTTGATAAACTGTTAGAGTGTACATCAAAAGCATAATATTAATCTCAGAAATAGGGGCTTTTCTGTTTTCTTTTATTTCAAATTCAAATCTCAGAAATTGACTAATACCTCTCCTAAGCTGTTCTTTCAAGCCAGTTGCCACCAGAAGTCATTGGAAAGAAAGAACTATTTCATAATGGATTTGAAAGGAGCTTATGCTATCAAGTTTTTAATAGACAGTTGTGCAGCCCTAGGCATGATCGGCACAACTGGTGGGTGCTCTCTGGAGATCCCCCAAGGATTCAATAAATGGAATAAATGGGCAATGGAGAATGAAGTGAATTGGAAAAGTGCCTGGTTGACTTCATAAATACTAGCAGGGAAAGATAGGGCAGGATTTATCTTCCAAAAATAAACCTGTTTTACTTGGACTACGCACACACATATGTGCATGCATTTGTGCCAACAAGTGCACACACACACTCACACCTTAATTTGTCTTTTGCTTTAAATCCATCAAGATTTCTTGTATTTTATTCTGACAGTAAGTCGAGCCACCTGGACTTCAAGTGTAGTTAAAGGAAACCCTACCTATCCAGAGCATAATTTGTCTCTATGTCTGTTGCTATAAGAAGCCATATCTCTGGGGTTTGAGAGTCACCCAGAGAGAGAGAAGACAGCCTTAGGGTTTCAGGCTAAAATTGCTTTTACTTAGAACTATTTATCAATGTGCTTACTTCACTTTCTTAGCGTTTTCCTTCTGTGGTTTACTTTTGTAATGTAAATACCTTCAAGCTACCCCTGAGAAAACAGAATGTCTGAATTGGATGCCTCCTCTGTTATCTTGGTGCTCTGAGTCTTTCAATTAGTATATAATTGGAATAACCAATATTTATTGAATAACTATTTGATGCTAAATACTTAAAAGATATGACCTTATTAAATTTTTATAACAGAACTGTGAGGTAAGGATTAGTAGTATCATTCTCAGTTTCTAGTTGAAAGAACTGAGGTCCACAGAAGTCAGTAATGATAATAAAGTCATAACAAAGGTAGAAACTGAGATTTGAACCCAGCTTTTCCTGGTTAAAAAGTATTCCAGGGCTTCCCTGGTGGCGCAGTGGTTGAGAGTCCACCTGCCGATGCAGGGGACATGGGTTCGTGCCCTGGTCCAGGAAGATCCCACATGCCACGGAGCGGCTGGGTCCATGAGCCATGGCCGCTGAGCCTGCGCGTCCGGAGCCTGCGCGTCCGGAGCCTGTGCTCCGCAACAGAAGAGGCCACAACAGTGAGAGGCCCGCGTACCGCAAAGAAAAAAAAAAAAGGTATTCCAGCTTTCTTAGAAATTAAATTCCAGAATTTAGGCAATTCATGTTTCTTCTTTTTAATATAATTTCCTAATAAGTCAAGAATGGTAAAATCATGTCATGCAGAATGCCTCTTTCTCTTTATAATCAAGTATAGTATATTCTCATGAGGTCTTAGAAGATTTCTCAATATGTCTTTCCAGGAAATCACCACCAATCAACTGGAGTGGATTCTCAAGATAAAATGTACTCTCTCAGTAATCATTAGGAAAATGCAAATTAAAACCACACTGAGATATTATCTTACACCTTTTAGAATGATGTTGGAGAAGCATGTCTGCAGCAATGGGAAACAAGGGTTTTTCCTCCCCTCCAAGGATCTTATGACTTAACCATCGTCCTCAGCAAAAGGCATTCTTCCAGGTTTCATATCAGATGAAGGCAAGGGGAGACACTGATAGAGAACTTATCTTGTTTGGGCACATTCCTTGTGATGAGGCTAAAGCTCAGTCATGCAGAAAGGGGAGGGAGGGGATAGGACTGAGGGCCTAAGATGGAGCTGAAAAAATGGAGTTAGTGTGGTTCAGCCACACACATGGCTATTATCAAAAAGACAAGAAATAAGTGTTGGTGAGGATGTGGAGAAAAGGGAACCCCTGTGCATTGTTGGTGGGAATATAAATTGATACAGCTTCTATGGGAAATGGTATGATGATTCCTGAAAAAAATTAAAAAGAGAACTACCATATGATACAACAATCCCACTTCTGGGTATATATCCAAAGGAAATAAAAACAAGATTTCAAAGAGATATGTGCACTCTCATGTTCGTTGCAGCATTATTCATAACAGCTAAAATATGGAAAAAATCTAAGTGTCAGCCAATGGATGAATGGATGAATGGATACAAAATCTAAGTGTCTGCCAATGGATGAATGGACGGACACACACACACACACACACACACACACACACACACACACACACACACACATACATACACAGAGGAATATTATTCAGCCATGAGAAAGAAGGAAATGTTGCCTTTTGTGTTTACCAGAGGCTAGAGGGTGGAGGAAATGGGAAGCTGTTGGCCAAAGGGTACAAACTTCCAGATATAAGGTGAATAAGTCCTAGAGATCTAATGTATAGCACAGTGATTATAGTTAATAATACTGTATTATATACTTGAAAGTTGTTGAGAGTAGATTTTAAATGTTCTTACCACATAAACAAAATGATAATTTATGAAAGAATGGAGGTGTTATCTAAGGCTACAGTGGCAATTATTTTGCAATACATAAGTGTATCAAATCAACAGGTTGTACCCCTTGAAATTATATAATGTTATACGTCAGTGATATCTTAATAAAGCTGGAAAATATTCAGAACCATGTGTAATGTATCAAGAACATAGTGGGTCCTCATTCAATTGCTCATTTCAGTCAATTTTGTAAAACTGACTGTTTGAAAAGATATTTTGTAGTAATTAGATATTTATGCAAACTTTTAAATCATGCCCTTTGATTATTAAATATCACATTTTTTTTTACATCTTTACTGGAGTATAATTGCTTTACAATGGTGTGTTAGTTTCTGCTTTATAACAAAGTGAATCAGCTATACATATACATATGTCCCCATATCTCCTCTCTCTTGCATCTCCCTTCCTCCCACGCTCCCTATCCCACCCCTCTACATGGTCACAAAGCACGGAGCTAATCTCCCTGTGCTATGCGGCTGCTTCTCACTAGCTATCTATTTTACATTTGGTAGTGTATATATGTCCATGCCACTCTCTCACTTTGTCACAGCTTACCCTTCCCCCTCCCCACATCCTCAAGTCCATTCTCTACTTAAATATCACATTTTTATCTGGGTCTAATCTAATTACATATGTCCTTAAAAGTAAAGAATATTTCCTGACAGTGGTAAGAGAGAGAGATGTGAAGATGGAAAGTGGTCAGAGAGATGCAACATTGTTGACTGTGAAGATCAAGAAAGGGCACCATGAACCAAGGAACATAGGTGACCTTGAAACAAATGCTTCCCTAGAGCAGCGGTCCCAACTTTTTGACACCAGGGGCCAGTTTTGTGGAAGACAATTTTTCCGTGGATGGGGGGCAGGGGAGGGGGGGGATGGCTCAGGTGGTGATGCGAGCGATGGGGAGCGATGGGGAGCGGCAAGTGCAGCTTCGCTTGTTCGCCTGCCGCTCACCTCGTGCTGTGCAGCCCAGTGCCTAACAGGCCTCGGACAGCTGCTGGTCCACTGTCCTGGGCTCGGGGACCCCTGCCCTAGAGCATCGAGAAAGGAATACTGCATAGCTAACACCTTGATTTTAACCCGGTGAGACTGTGTGTCAGACTTCTGACCTACAGAACCGTAAGATAATATATTTTTATTGTTTTAAGTCATCACGTTTGAGGTAATTTTTATGACAGTTATGCAAGTCTAATAAATATAACTAGTTCGACATTTGTACCAGTCAAGGTTTGTACTTGATTCCCCCAACCAGACCCTCCCTAGATGTCTTTGCCTTTACTTTTGATGGACATCACCTAGAGGACGAGATACACTCCACTTTCTGAAACAAATGTATCTGGAGAATGATCCTGCAGCCTGGGCTCCACAGTCTGGTGAGGCTGTGGTTCTAGTCTTGAGTTCAGGTGTTGAGCTTTCTACTTCACAGACATCCCATATGTCCATTCTTCCCATGGCCCGGAATGCAAGACTATACTTCTTAATTCATTCAACAAACATGTTTTTTACACCTACTGTGTACCATTTCTGTTCTGGTTACTGGGACCCAGTGATGAACAACATAGACAAACTCCCAACTCTCATGGAGTTTATACTTCAGAGCAAGAAACAGCAAACCACAGCCCATGGATCAAATCCAGTCCACTACCTGTTTTTATAAATAAAGCTTTCTTGGAACGCAGATGTGCCCATTCACTTGCATATCCTTAATGCTACTTTCATGCTATAACAGCAGAGTGGAGTAGTAACATCGGAGACTATGTAGCCCACAAAGGATATAATACATATGATCTGGCTCTTTACAGAAGAGGTTTGTTAACACTTGCTCTAGAGGAAAGACAAGGAATGAAACAAATATGCGCAAATATTAAGAAGTACAGGGTGCTCTGGAAGTGTCTTAGAGTGAGGGGATAACATTTAACTAATCTGAAATAATCCAAAACTAAAGGATGCATAAGAGTTAGCCAAATAGAGAAAGTGTGAGAAGTTAGGAGAAAGTGTCCCAGATAAAGGGAGATTATGTGTAAATGCCAGAAAGTGAGAAAGGAAATGGTACATTTGACATTAAGCTGGGAAAGGATAATATGTGGAAGAATGGTCCAATATGATGTCAACCCAAGTAACGTATTAGAGGCCATGTTAAGGATGTTCAATTCCATACAAAAGGCAAGGGGAAGTCAAGGATTAGGTTTTGTTTTGTTTTGTTTTGTTGCGGTACGAGGGCCTCTCACTGTTGTGGCCTCTCCCGTTGCGGAGCACAGGCTCCGGACGCGCAGGCTCAGCGGCCACAGCTCACGGGCCCAGCCGCTCCGTGGCATGTGGGATCTTCCCGGACCGGGACATGAACCCGCGTCCCCCGCATCGGCAGGCAGACTCTCAACCACTGTGCCACCAGGGAAGCCCCAAGGATTAGTTTTAAACTGGGTTTTTCCCTGCCTAGTGCTTAATTATTTCCTTGACTTGAAACTCAGCCCTGATCCCCAACTGCTTGGCTGTGTTTCCTGTATCTGTCTAGATCCTGCAAACTCCTCTTGATGTTTCTTCCTTCATAAGAATACTCTAGATAGGTTCTTGCTGACTGTCCAGCTGAAACTCATATCTTTCTTGTACCCAAAGCTGACTCATTCCTAGTATGGCCTCTTAACTGGCCATTCCCTGAATTACAGTTCATTGGACTGCCATGGCATTCCTCACTTTCATGAGTTCCCTGCCCTCATTCTGTTGGAGTCTAGTTCCCCTGATGTAATGGAAACAAACAAACCAACACAAACAAATAGACTGACAAGAGTTATCTTGGGGCTTCCCTGGTGGTGCAGTGGTTGAGAGTCCGCCTGCCGATGCAGGGGACACGGATTCGTGCCCTGGTCCAGGAAGATCCCACATGCCGCGGAGCGGCTGGGCCCATGAGCCACGGCCGCTGAGCCTGCGCATCCAGAGCCTGTGCTCCGCAACGGGAGAGGCCACAACAGTGAGAGGCCCGCGTACCGCAAAAAAAAAAAAAAAAAAAAAGTTCTCTTGACTTCAAGTCCTGGCTTCCTAACTTCATAGCTGTGTGATATTAAATAAGATGTGACATTAAATGGTTCCTAAGCTCCTTCATTTCTAAAATGGTCATAGAATTCTTACAAGGATTAAATGGAAAAGTATGCTGTGCTACATCAATTGCATCAATGGACCTCTTAAAGCTACTCCTGTATTCCACACTTCGCTGTCCCCTCCCACCCTGTGACTCTTTTGTCCAGCTCTGACTTGTGACTTGACCTTGTGATTTTCCTTGGTCAATAAAGAGGTAAAAAATGTGACACAAGCAGAGACTCCAAAATGTGCTTATGCGGTTCAGCTTCCTCTCTTACCTCGCAGGCTTCCCCAGGAGAACATGCCTGGGATAGTCTACTGGAGAAGGAAGCAGGTGGAACAGAGCTGAGTCCGTCCAGGGGTCCCAGCCAAGCCTCCAGACATGTGAGGAAGTCCTCCTAAGATCTGGAGAGTTGTCTAGCCAGCACTGTGCTGACCATAGACACTGTGTGAGCCCCATCAAGTCTAGTTCAGGACAGCAGAACCGACCAACTGGCTCTAGACTCACCAACAAAAAGTAATGTTTATTTTGTATGTCTCTGAAGGTTTGTGGCTGATTGTTTCACAACAGGTTCGTAACTGTTGCATATACAGCAACTAATTGACGCATACACTCGAAGTGAGATAACAGTGTGCTGAGCATATACTCTGTGTTCAATAAACGGTAGCTCCTCCCCGTACCACCGCCACCTGTGTGATGTAAATATCAGCAGGTGTCAATTCAGAACATGCTCTCATTATTACACTGGTTGGGGTGGAGCTTCACTTCTGCTGGGTTTCCAGACAGCATGCTTGCTGACACAGACACACTGCTGACAGCAGTCAATCCTGCTCTAGTCCAATGACCTGTGCACACGCACAGAAACACACACCCAAGTTAAATAAACGGAGGGTCTCACCATCTGCATTCTTAAATGAGTGTCTGCCTGTTGCAATATAAGGGCCTCTCACAGAAATCATCACTAAGTTGCATTTTCCGTTCTCTTTAGGTGCCCACAACAGCTCCCACATAGTCCTTTGCCCAGCAGAACTGAGCGAACTACATCATGTCAGGGTCAGCACAGCGTAGCTTCTGAAGTAGGTCTGGAGACGGTTTCCAAAGAGACATGTTATTAAAGAAACAATGCCTTTGTCTCAGCAGCAGGGCTAAGTGCTGTTCATTTCTAGATGCCTTCCTGGAACACAGGGGAGAGAGTGCAGCTGCATGTCATTCATGGAGTGGCTGAGACTGGATCGGGGGTAGCATTCAGAGGAAATGACCAGGCTCATTCAGGCCTGGCGACATGATGCAATTTTCTGTCCTTGACGAAAAGGAACTCAGTTTTCCTTCTTCATTGGCCCGCAGGGGCTCCAAACTTCAACATTCCTCTTTGTGTGAATTATAGCATCTGTTTCTCCTTCACCTGATCATCTAGGGTTTAAGCATTTTTTGATTTCTCCATAGAAATGTTTCCCTTGTTCCACGTTCCCTCTCTCACTCTGTTCCTTCTGATCAAGATAAGTACAGCCAAGTGGCTCAGACCACAGGCTCTGGGAAAAAAATTGCATCAGTTAGAATCCCGTTTTGAACATTTAATCTCTGTCCTTGGACAGTTCTCTTCTTCAAGACTCCTTTCATTATAATAATAGTACATGAAAAATAATAGTTACATTATAGGTATGGTTTATGAAACAAATGAAATAATCCACCATTAAGTATTTCACCTCAGGATTTGACAAAGAGCAAGCATTAATACTTGTTCCTATTCTCTCATTATCGTCATCAATTCTTTTTTTTGTATTATTATTCAGACTGAGACCTAGTATTCGTTCCTCTAAACAACTCTTCAATTCTTCACCTCTATCTGAATCTACCCTCTTAACCCTCCTATATAAATCATGCCAGAAGCATCTCAACTAGCCTCACCAGCTTTTCTCTCTTCTCTCTGATACTTTCCACTGGCACATCGCTTCTCCTAGGATAGCTCTCATCCTTTGTTACGTGACGTATTAATTTCCTAGGGCTGCCTTAGCAAAGTACCACAAACTGAGTGGCTTAAACAACATAAATTACTTTTCTCACAGTTCTGAAGGCTAGACGTATGAAATCAAGATATCAGCAGAGGGCTTCCCTGGTGGCACAGTGGTTGAGAGTCCGCCTGCCAATGCAGGGGACATGGGTTCGTGCCCCGGTCCGGGAGGATCCCGCGTGCCACGGAGCGGCTGGGCCCGTGAGCCATGGCCGCTGAGCCTGCGCGTCCCGAGCCTGTGCTCCGCAACGGGAGAAGCCACAACAGTGAGAGGCCCGAATACCAAAAAAAAAAAAAAAAAAAAAAGATATCATTAGAGCGTCCATGCTCCTCCTGAAACCTGTAGAGGAATCCTCCCAGTCCTCTTCCTAGCTTCTGGTGATTCCCATCATATTTGATGATCCTTGCCTTGCAGATGCATCATTCCAACCCCACATCATCACATGGTATTTTTGCAGTGTTGTCTTCTTATAAGGATATCAGACATATTGGATTAGGAACCCACCCTACCCCATTATGTCTTCATCTTCACTAATTACATCCACACTAATTATACTTCCATATAATGTCACATTCTGAGGTACCTGGGCTTAAGACTTGAACTTATCTTTTTTGGGGGGCGGGGAGGGGGACACAATTCAACCCATAAAACACGGCTCTTTAGGATTTCCTCCACTTACATCTCAGTCTCTGTCTCTCACCAGTCTCCACACTATCCGTTCTGGCCACACGAAACTTTTAAAAGTAAGTTGATTATACAGTGTCCTCTCTGCTGCCTTGAAGCCTTTCACAGGCTATAAGCTCTGGCCAGCACAGAGCTTATAGCCCTCCCCTAGCTTATGCCCAATGCCCTCCCCTAGTTTTTTCCTAGCTAAGGTTTACTTATTCTTAAGATCTCAAAGTTGTCATGACCTATTACGAGGAACCTCACTTCACACCCATTAGGATGGTTATTGTCAAAAAGAAGAAAGAAAGAAGAAACGGAAGAAAGGAAGGAAAGGAGGAAGGAAGATAATAACAAGTATTGGTGAGGATGTTGGCAAGAAGAAATTGGAACTCTTTTTCATTGCTGGTGGAGATGTCAAATGATGCATCCACTGTGGAAGACAGTAAAGCCAGTCCTCAAAAAACTTAAACACAGAATTACCTTATCATACAATGATTCCACTTTGGTTATATACACAAAAGAATTAAAAGCAGGGACTTAAACAGATATTTACATAACAATGTACATAGTAGCATTATTCTCAATAGCTAAAAGGGGGAAATAATACACAACTATCAGTGGACAAATGGACAAACAAAATGTCATATATATTATGATATATAGTATATATATATATAATGCAATATATATATATATATACACACAGCCACATATAGACATATATACATACACATACACACACTGGAATAGTATTCAGATTTAAAAGGAATGCAATTCTGATACATGCTACAACATGGATGAAACTTGAAGCATTATGCTAAGTAAGATAGATACAAAAGAACAAATCTTGTATGACTCCACTTACATGAGGTACTTAGAGTAGTCAAATTCATAGAGAAAGAGTGTGGAATAGAGGTTACCAGGAACTGGGTCAGGGGCGGACAGCATAAGGAGTAACTGTTTAATGGATACAGAGTTTCAGTTTGTAAGGATGAAAAGTTCTTTAGATGAATGGTGATGATGGTTGAGAACAATGCCAAGGCACTTAGTGCCACTAAATCACACACTTAAAATGGTTAAAATGGTAAGTTATATGATGTATATATTATACTACAAAAAAATACCCAAAAAAAAACCACAAGAGAATGTATTCTACCTATGCATCCAGTGGTATCTGCATAATTTATTTTTTTTAATTTAACCAACATAAAGATAATGCATCTGTATGCTGATCACTGATCTAAGCACTATGTAAATAAGAGCTCGTTTAATCTTAATACCTTATGATGTAAGTAATATTATTATACCTATTGGATGGATAAATACACTGAAACAGAGAGGCAAAGCAATTTTCCCAAGGTCAGCAGTCCGTAGGTGGCAGAGCAGGGTTAGAGACAAGCATTAGGGACTCAGGCTCTGGAGTCTGGACGCTAAACTCTCACAGCTCAGATCGTGTTCATCACCTCCATAATCAAGATGTTCAGGGGATCTAAGTTATGTGCACAGTACAGTCAATGCCACTTTATTTTTTAGGAGAGCTCTCAGATCAACCCCATCCTATAATCTATTCCTGTTACATGGCTGATTCCTATAATTTTCATATTTCTTACTGAAATGAAAGGATCTCTCACTAGTTTTGGAACATTTTCTGTCATTTCTTAGTTTTGTGTTTTTGTCCACAGAATTGGTCCTAGTTACCTTATTTCTCTGTACCAAATTACCATCTAACTTTTTGTACTATAAAACAGCCATTTGGCTTTTCTCAAGACTTTGGGGTCAGAAACCTGGAAAGGCTTGGTTGGGCAGCTTGTCTCTGATCCACACGGGATCCATGTGGGACACGGCTGGACAGTACTCTTCCAAAATGATGGCTTCTGATTGCACTTGTCTGGAACCTCAGAGCTTCTTGGCATTTCTCTCTGTTTCTGTCTCTCCATATGTCATCTCAACATTCTAATATAAGGTAACTTTACTGGTTTGGGCTACTCACAACAAGGGAGTCTCAGGGATGTCATACCTTTTACACAGTGACTGGCTTCTAAGAAGCAGAAAGAAGTCACCTAAACAGTTAAAGTCCCCCCCCCTAAGAACAGCATAGCATCATTTCCGCCGGATTCTAGTTGTCAAAACAATCACCCATATTCAAGCAGGTAAAGAGATAGGCTCCCTCTCTTGTTGGAATCATTGCAAAGTCATATTGCAGAAGAGCATGTGGAACGGGAGATATCATTGTGACCATCTTTGTAAAATGAAAATCTTTGTTATCTTTATCTAGCTGGAATCAGATAGATAGTTTTTTTTTTAAATTTATGGATTCGACAATACTCTATCACAGTCAATCATGTAAGTAGCAGAAGCTCAATTTTAACTAATGATTAAAAATAGTATGTACTGTTTCAGGTACTGAAGTACAGAATGGGCAGGGACAGCTTTTTGCTTATTTCAAGTATAAGTCCAGAAAGTCAGATACCCTTCGTACTCTTTCCTTCTGTTACCTAAATTTTTCTCTCTGTACTAGCTTCCGTATTTCACCAGAATGGGAAAGAAGCATAAGACTATTAGAAATATATTACTGAATTTTAAGGAGAGATTCCAGAGATGGAGATGAATATCTGAGTATCATCTACATAGAAACAGATAATTATTGACGATGTGGAAATGAGTGAGTTCTTTAAAGAAGGTAACAGGGCTAAAGAGAAGAAAAGGAGGAGCCAGATCAAAGTGAGAACTTAACTTTCAGGATACAACGTTTGTTTTGTGGTGTGGGTGTGTGTGTGAGTGTGTATATATCTGGTCAGGGAAAGATTTAATAAGCCCTTTACCAGAGTAACTAGTAATTACTGGCAGTTGCTAGTGGTAATATTAGAGTAAAAACAACCCCTGCCTTACCTGTGTCAAAGTAAAGCTGTAACCCTAAGAAAGGAATGAGGTAACTAACACATTGTTTGGTGGGAAAAGATTTTGGAGTTGGACTTAGGGGACATCTCTCTAGCTCTCCATCTTCCACAAGTGGGAAAGGTGGTCGGGGACAAGCTTTCTAACTCCTTTGGGTTATCTCTTAAAGATATAAAATGAGGGCTTCCCTGGTGGTGCAGTGGTTGAGAGTCCACCTGCCGATGCAGGGGATGTGGGTTCGTACCCCGGTCCGGGAAGATCCCACATGCCGCGGAGCGGCTGGGCCCGTGAGCCATGGCCGCTGAGCCTGCGCATATGGAGCCTGTGCTCCGCAACTGGAGAGGCCACAACAGTGAGAGGTCCGTGTACCGCAAAAACAAAGCCAAAAACAAACAAAAAGATATAAAATGAGGAGATTGAACTATATGGATGTCAGAGGCTCTCCTAATTCTAAAAGTCTGTGCATTATAAAAATGCTTTTGCCAAGTATACAAAATATTACAGAAAACAAGATTTTATGAGTTTTAAAGGTTGATTTATTCAGAGTGTCTGTCTACATGGATCAATTTCATCATATAAATGTCAACCACTCCATTTTTAGTTTAGTTTTAGTACTGTACTTCCACCAGGTCCACAAGGCCACAGCCAAGTGGAAACCACGTTAAGTATCATGGAGGGGGAAACTACAGATGAACCCTACTCATGCAGCTGCAGTGGTCATGACAAGATTTGGGTTAATAAAAGGTTTGTAAATGTAGTTGCTGTTTAATTGCATTAAAAACACGTGCTTTTTCAAAGATTCCCAGGGTGACTCTTTTCATAAATAGCAAGCACCTTTTGTGATATGAATTCTAATGGCTTAATTAACTTTTTGCAAACTCAGATTTTGATTTTTCCAGCATTCTTAACACTCAGCCTACCTTTATTGCATAGTCAAATATTTCTATTTTATTTCTTCCATAGGATAATTTGATATGCAGGTTGATACCTGACAAATAGATCAGCCAGACATATTTTGTCAAGTGGAACCTTTACTTCAGTTCTCTAAATTGATGTTCAAATTCATTAGTTAATTGCCTCAATATCTGCTGGACTTTGACAGCCAGGCTGTTTTCTACTTCTTTTCACTGCTTCTTTCTAGTCAGTCATTTAATCAGCTTCTGCCTGGTTTACTTATACTTTCATAATTTCCTTTCTTTTAGCTAAATTCATATGTGCATATTTTGCTGATTTAAAATGAAATTAATTCTTGTTATAAGATATTTTAAAGTTACCGCTGTGTATAAAGTAAAATACAAATTATTTTATGCTCTCACTCCTCAAGCCCCTTAGACAGTCACTGTTCAGTTTGGCATATAGTCTTTCAAACTTTGTCTGTGTTTTAAAATGCAATATATTATATTAATTTTTATACATAACCACATTATTTTCCAATATTATATAGCATCCCATTGAATGATTTTCAAATCATTTATTAAATTAATAACCCAATTTTAGTTATATTGCCTGTTTTCATTTTTTTCTCATTTCAGACAATGTTGTATTGAACATACTTAACCAGTGATCTCTCCAGATACTTAGGATAGTTTCCTAGAATTAAAATTCTTGATTTAAATAATATGCATACTTAGTGTTAATCTGTATTGCTTTATTTTCCTCTAGGGAATTACACTCAGGAAAAGAAAGAAGTGTATGAGGATGTTTGTTTGACCACATCCTTGATAAACACCTGGGCTTATGAATCTTTTGATAAATGTCTTTCTCTTTCTCTCTCTCTCTTTATTTTTAGCATGGCTAAACCTATTTTCATATTTCTGTGGTTATTTATAGGGTACTCTTGATGAATATATAATGCCTTTAGGTTTTCTCATCCTGGTACATTCTACCTTCCACACATAACACAATTAAAAAATAATTCAAAGCCATTGGGGTCAAATCTTTTGAAGGCAACTCATAATGAAAAAAAAAAAAAAAAAAATCAAGTTCAGTGCCCTAGGTCTCACATTTGAGACTCTCTTGCAATGGGTCCTACTCATTTTTCCAAACTTACTTCCTGCTCTTTTTCACTATTCCAGCTTTAAGGCTCTTCCTCATCTTTAACACACACTGTGCATATCACTACCATTTGACATTCAGTTGTTTATCCTTCAAAGGCTTATTTCTCCCATAAGGCTCTCCTGACTATCTCCAGCCCAAGAGGAATTCCTCCAGCACTTCCTCTCATAGCACTTAAAGCTGACACCATTCTCTTTAGGACCCAATTTAGTAGCACCTGCCATTTCTCCTCTTGCTTCCAAAAGCAAACAGTTCCCTCAGGGCCAGGATGACATTTTATTCATTTGCATATTCTTTCAATTCATATAATGGAGTTTAGAACACTTTAAGGACTCAATAAACATTTGTTGAATGGTTTACCCATTTCTAATCCTTTGCTTTCACCTACTCCCTCAAAAGTTAACTCCTTGTCACTTCAGGTTTGAGCTAGTTGGTAGGTAGTATTTTCAGATGCCTTTGTACTTCTCTCTGTTTCTCTTTCCTCTTCTAATTCACTGCATGCTCTCAGATCACAAAAGTGATCATGGAACATGAGACTGAACAAAACAAACAAGTGACTAAATGAATGAATGAATATTTACCTGTCTGACCACCATAATTATTTGGGGAATGGGTACATGAACCAAAAATAGTCTTGCGCCCCTGGGACTCTTCTGCCTGGAAATATTATCTTTCCTTGGTTGTCATGGTACCAGAAGAATGCAAATCAGGGTGTCAGTAGCACTCTCCAGGGCTCCATGGATGGAACCCACTTAATAATATAGAAGAGTCAATAAATAGAGAAAAAAAGGTGTGAGAACAAGCATATTGGACAAATTATTTGAGCCCTAGATCAGAACATGCTTGCTCTCTTTCCTCTGTACTTTCATTTATGGGAATCTCAGAACTGGCTTAATATGTTTGAATTCCTCTTCAACATGTAGAGCTATTTCTAATAAGAAACATTATTCCTTTATACTTCTTTGCCTGTGGCCAATCTGAAACTTTACCTTTGGCTTTTTTTTTCTTAATTTACCAATTTCTAAAACCTAGGTTAAGATCTCCCACCCATTATGAAATCTTCCTCAAGCTTGCCCACTCACTGTTTCTCTGAATGCTTGGGAAAGAGGACAGGGTTCTGTGAAGCACTGTGCACTTGATTGGGAGACTGGAATGGAAGGCAGAATAAAAAAACAAGAATAGTTTAAGGAATGTCAAAAAAAAAGAAGACAAATGGTTACAAAAATTATAGCACATTTGTTCTTAGGCTATTATCTACATATTTAACAATGATGAACACTATATAATAAAGAAATGCTCTTGAGATGTTTAGCAAAGCAGAGCACAGTGTTGCAGGTATATCATAATTACAATGTAAAATAATGGGTATTAACTTAAAACTGGCAAAAAAGGTAGAAAAATAATTTACTGGTTTTAGTGTGTGGGATTACGGGTGAGTTTTTTCCTGTAAATATTTACATTACTTTTACAACTTAAATAAATAAAATGTTTTTCCCTCTATTTTCCCAATTTTCTACTGTGTGTGTGTGTGTGTGTGTGTGTGTGTGTGTGTGTGTGTGTGTGTGTGTGTTTATGTGTCAGGTAAAGGTCCAAGGCAGAAGGTGTGGACCCACTACTTATTGTAGCATCTTAGTAAGATTGTGTCATCTTTGGTTTCAACTTCACCATCTGTAAAATGATGGTGAATGAAACTGATCCAGGGTTCCAAATGCAAAAGCCTACTTTTTGGGACTTCCCTGGTGGTCCAGTGGTTAGGACTCTGAGCTTTCACTGCCAAGGGCACAGGGTTCAATCCCTGGTCGGGGAACTAAGATCCCACAAGCCGTGCGGTGTGGGCAAAAAACAAACTAACAAAAAGAAAACAAAGCCCAATAAACAAAAACAAAAAGCAAAAAAATACCTACCTCAGAGAATTACCATGAGGTTTTTTGCTTTTTTTGTTTGTTTGGTTTTTTAAGCCTACTTTTCTTAATCTAAGCACATTGTGTGTATCAAAGTGTTTGCTTACTAAACTGTCAGGGCTATTCCTTGCTTTCCCAAACTATAAGTCTACTCCCATGTTCTTGATACACATGAATCACTCATGCTACCCTCTGCCTTTTTATAGAGAAACATATTTCTGCCTCAAGGATATAAGCAGGGCAAATGTGTTCAATTCTGGATACTTAGACCAGGCTTCAGTGTTGAGGAGGTGATATAGAATAGTTACAGTAAACTGGACTACAGTACAGACTGCAGTAAACTGGAGCATCTGGCTTTGGCTTAAAGGAGAAAGCAACTGCTCGTCTTCAGATGACAACTGCCAAGCCAGAATGTTGGCTCAGAGGTGTTTAATCTTCCAGTTTCATTGGAGAAACCATGAAAATCTGGATTTTTTTGTTTGTTTTTTAGATGTTATGTATTAACTCAAATTACAATAAAACAACCTTTACAAGTCATATAAAACCCATTTTGGGGATAAATTGACTCCTTGAGCCATGAATTTGCAATCTCTTGGCTAGATAAGATGTAAAGGTTCTTTTAGTTCTGTGACTGATTAGAAATTAATTGGTCTTTATTTCCATGGTTTGGTTTTATTACCCAACATCCCTTGCATCTCCCTTTGTAAAAATCCCATATTTTATTTGGAAATGGACATCTTTCCTCCATTCTGAGTCTAAATGTTCCATTGAAGTTTGAGTCCATCTGTAACTCTAAGGGTGGCTTAGGGGAATCAAATACTGTAATTCAATAGCAAAATTGTTTCAGGTATAGACACATGGCCCAAGCCAAGCCAATGAGAGACAAAGGGACTCAATTCTGGGACATTTTAAAATGTTATTAAGAAAGGAGATCCTCTTTTCTCTGCTGGACAGGGACTAAGAAAGCAGTAGTCCTGAAAGATACTGGAAGCAATATTGGAACCATGGGGCAACAAAACTAAGAGAACAGAGTCAAAATAGAGGAAACAGAGACAACACACTTGGGAGGGAAATAATGGATCTTCATTATGTTATTTGTGCTCCTATATCCAGCATGTCTGAAGCTGGTAACTTTGGATTTTCTATCATGGATCCATTAAATCTTTTTAACCTAAGCTAATTTGCATCTGAGTTTCTATTAATGGCAACAGAAACTCCAAGCTGCTACACAGAGGGAATTGAGGTGAGATGGGAAAACTTCCTTAGTCCTGAATTTCTTCACTGCTTACACTCAAAATAAATAAATAAATAAATAAAAGACC
Organism: Orcinus orca; assembly: GCF_937001465.1. Lineage (NCBI taxonomy): Eukaryota > Metazoa > Chordata > Mammalia > Artiodactyla > Delphinidae > Orcinus > Orcinus orca. The sequence goes on along the minus strand of NC_064564.1, from coordinate 105,215,688 downwards.
ATAATAACAACACTCTTTCTCCACCCTCCAGGATGCTGGATGTCTTTACTGAAGCATGGCTAGGCATAATGTCACCATGTCCCAGCACCATTTCCAGAGGTTACTCTTTTGAATAAACATTGTCAGCACCTTCTTTTTGTACAGTGGAAAATGGAATGTTATTTTTCTTTCATCCCTGTTGCCATATTCCCCTGCGGAACCCTTTCAATTTAGTGAAGTAGAGAGGGACCTGGCAGTTTGCATCTACTCTTATGAATGTGGTGCTTGAAATACCAGAGTCAATGACATGAGAAGCAGGGCTTCATTACTCCTCAGCTCACCCGGACTCAGGCTTCCCAGGACCCAGTGATAGTTTGCTGCCAGAAAGATAGATCTGAATTTCAATGTGTCAAGTCTCTCTGGCTGAACGTTCCATGTTTCAGGCTGCAAATGGCTTTTAGAAATCTTTTGAACAACCCAGTGACTCAGCTCTCTACCCTCTACCACTGCCTAACACTAAATTGGATATAGTTATTTCCAAGTTGTAATAAATGAAGGAACAGGTGGTCTAAGGAACAGCACAAGTCTGCAATGACAAAACATCCAATAAATAAGTACCTTTCAACAAGACCATTCACTTTAGATGAGGCAACATGGAGAAGGTGAGGAACAGAGCATCTGGCCTCTGAAAGCCAGGTTTAAGCCTCTGCTCTACCCTTTCCTGAATAAGTAAAGTTGACAACACTGCCAAACCTTTTTCCAGACTCATAAAGGCTGATATGATCCTCACCAAATGAGAATGAGAATGATGCCTACCTTCACAAAACTGTGATCTATATATTCATTACATTGGGAGCTATGTAATTCATTACATTTCATTACATTGGTAGCCAGTGTAATTGGGAGCTACATTACATTCACAGCCATTTTGTAATGAAGAATTAGGACTAAGAAAGGGAAAATTTATTCATTCATTCAACAAGTATTTAAGATGGACCTTAACAGCTAAAAAAAAAAAAGTAGCATCTGCAGTCAGAATATCTAGATTCATATTCTTTTCCTAATCATTATTAACTATATGACCTAGGGTTTAATTTCTCGTGCCTTCCCTTTCTTTTCTATAAGAGGATCTACCTCACAGGCTTACAGTGAGAGTTTATGAAATTAAAATTATTACATTTTCAGGACTGTGGCAGTCACATAGTGAGCATCTAACCAGTTTGTATTATTACTGTTACTGATATTGTTATTGTTTAGTCACCTGTACTTTGTAATGTCTCAGACATAGTGCTCAAGAAAAGAGCGTAGAATGTGACCGCTTTGAGCTGAGGTTCTGAATTTTATCTTTTCACTCTCTAGCTCTGGGTCTTTGGGCAAATCATTTCACCTCACTATGTCTTGGTTTTCTCACTTCTAAAATTGGAATAGTAATAGCACACTGTTTATAGGGAAGATATGAAGACTACAAAAGAGGTATTTCATGTGAATCACTTAGTAGAACACCTAATATGCAATACATCATACTCAGTTATTCTTACTATTCTTGCCATTATTAATGGCTTTTTCAAAGTCATATAGGAAATCAGAGGCATAAATGGGGAGTTTGTTCATATCACTACTTGTGATACTTTGTCTTGACTCCAAACCCCACATTGTTGCCATTACACCATACTGTTTCTCTTTCAAGAAGATGAACAGCAGAGCAAAGCCAAAGGCAAGTTTAGATTTATTCTACTGTCATTTCAAACATAGTGCAGGGTGCCATATCTCTTTGAAATGTATGTATGTTTTAAAAGAAACAAAAAATAGCTATAATAAACACCAACTGCTTACAAAGTAAATTGTGCTAACCCCTCTGCTCCCCATTTGCAAACATATTTGGATTACATCTGGAACAAAATCATTAGTGGCAGGAAGACAGATGTTCTTCAAAGTTCGGGTGTGCATGTAGACATCAAATATTGATATTGATGTTATTTACTCATTTGATTCTTTACTATTTTCCAAAAAGATGGATTCTGAGCTTTTTCAAGATTCATTTCTTCTTTCTTTGGTTCCCAAGGTGACAAATCAAAGTTTACCCCAGGAACTTGCAAAGTATATCACGGTGGAAGAAATCTGTCAGACGTGGAATAATATTAATAACTAGTATTGTGTAGTTGTCAATCAGCATAGTCTTTTCTCAGAAATAATTTAAGGATCTTCCTCAAACCAAAGCAGTATGTATACAGTGATGGAAGAATAATGCACACTGCTATTAACAGATTGAGGAATATAGTGCATTTTACTCTAGATTTTAATTTTAAATATAATTCATTAAAGTAAAATGAGAATCTCATTGGGTTCATTTTGAAGACATATACTTAAGGGAGAGAATACATGCAATACGATAGTCTATTAAAAAAGCGCATAATGTTCCATGGATGACACAAACAAACAGGACATTTTATGAGGGTGGGAATAGAAGATACGAGGCAATGTCCTTGAGCTATATTTGTTGAAACTGCTGTAAAATCCCATATTTATTTAATGGAATACACAGGAATTTGTTTTACCCAGAGATAGTTAATTACTGAAAGTGAAAAAGGCTTTCTTCTCAGCAGGAACATAATAGTTATATTTCTTGGTAGAGCCCATTCTCAGAATGCAATATAAATTTATCTGTGGACACTAATCAATATGTTCTCCATGTCTTCTCTGCTTTTCTAGAGAAGTGGATTCAAACTCATATAATAAAATGCTTTGAAAGCCAGGGAGGAAAGAATAGGAGTAATGTCCAGTAGAGTAGCTGTTATACACTGAATGTTTACATCACCATAAAATTTATATGTTGAAATCCTAACCTCCAATGTGATAATGATACCGAGCAAGGCCCTGTGGGGATCCTGGGCACAAAAGCCTTTCTGTGTCCCCCATTTCTTGATTACAGGAAATAGGCTTCACTAGGTCACCATGACCTTCCCTGAGTTCCAATGGGCAGATTCAAGCAATTGTTAATTAGGGAAGGGAGGGGATGTGAGGCAAGTCATTTTTAAAATTATGCATTATATGTTTTCTTTTGTACATTTACCCGTGCTGTCACTGCATTTGGAGTACATTTTCCACTCCTTTCTTTATTTAATGTGTGCCAATCTCAAAGTTCCAGCCTAAACTGCACTCTATTTATAAAGCTTTCTCTAAATTTCCCACTAGAGTTAGAATTTCCTTTATCTTTGCTCTCAAAGCACTTTATCTATTCTTATATTTTTTAAGATTTAGCAAGTTAGATATGAATTTTTTGCTTACATGCTTACTTTCAAATTCATCTTGTGGACTAAGAATGTCACCTGCCATATCAGGAGACAAAGGATGTTGTGGCCATCAAGCTTTCAGCCACTGCAGCCACCCCCACCTGTGTACCCTGAGGGGATTCAGGATGGAGAAAAACATACTGGCCCTAGATAGTTAAGGTGCATATCAAAGGGATGATTTCACTGAGCCCAGACTCTTGTATCTTCTCATACATAGAAAAGCACTAAATTCATTAACTTGAGATGTCTGGTTTTCTTTAATTAACAGTAATCTTTTGATGTTCCGACTACCTGGTCTTTGTTGCAAAAACTCCTATATGTCCTGGCTCCTCCCTTACCTCTTCAAAGCAGTCCCTCAGAGCTGAGAGGCTGTGTCTTCCAGGCTTAAGTTCTCAGTTTGTCCACTGAATAAAGCATAATTCTTAACTTTTAGGTTGTGCAATTTTTTTTCAGTTGACAATCTGTAACTTCCCCCAAGAAGAGAGCCCATGATTTATTCATCTTGCTCAACATGGCACACAAATAGATATTCAACAAAACCTTACTGGGAGAAAGAATACATGTTATTTGTTTCTATATGTTAAGCCTCTTACATCACCTAGCCTAGTGCCTAACATGTAACAGGAGCTAAGTGAATGTTAGGTAAATATTGATATTTGAATGTTGACCAAAAAAAGTCAATTTTATTGTTTCACAAACTTTATGATTAGGGAAAGCCCTTTTTTTTTTTTTTTGCAGTACGCGGGCCTCTCAATGTTGTGGCCTCTCCCGTTGCAGAGCACAGGCTCCAGACACACAGGCTCAGCGGCCATGACTCACGGGCCCAGCCGCTCCGCGGCATGTGGGATCTTCCCGGACGGGGGCCGAACCCGCGTCCCCTGCATCGGCAGGCGGACTCTCAACCACTGCGCCACCAGGGAAGCCCAAGGGAAAGCCATTTTTTGTTTTTCATGATTCAGTTCACAAAACTAGCCCTTTCGGATTTTCTGTCTTTGACCTTCTCATATCTACTTCCAATAGACTTTTTATTCCCCAGAAATATTTGTAACTCAAAGAAAATAATGCCCCAGGGTGACTAATTGTGTATAAATGAGAAGAACCCAATATGGTCTTTCTCACCCCCAATCTAGTGCCAAGTGCTTTCTCCTGTAGCCCATTTTACTCAAAACACAAAATAATTGTATTAACTGGGGGCTTGGGGGAAGGGGTGATTTTTTTAAATTATTTAAAAGAAATGTTAATTTGCTATTAAATCTCTTGTTGAAAGACTAATAGCTTAATGAACACATTAAACATGTGCAAATTAGGTTTTTTTGGAATGCATTACTTAGTTTCAGATTGAGAGGGGTGATGTATCATCGTCATCTCTGCAGGAATTAATGAGGCATTAGGCCATCTCCTGTCATGGAGGCCAGACTTATGAACAATCTGCCTATTTGCACATGTGAACCTTGTCCCGTTCTCTCTCTCCACCCACCGCATACATCTTTTCTGGGCCTCCTGCTTCTGCAGCCTGAACTTTGGTACTTGAAATACAAACGTTGGTTCACTATCAGTTCGGAAGTGAAAAGTAGTCTGTTGCCAGTGACAAATGTTGTTTACTGTTACTAGAAAAGAGGGTGGAACAATGAGTGCATATATTAACATCACAGGGGATGGGTTTGGTAGTCATTCAATTGCCATCTTGCCCTGTGAAGACACATAACCTCTCTCCATTTCCCTCAATCACCCACGCACTCTCAGACATCTACATTAAAATAAAGAGCCCAAGGCAAGGCAAGCTATCTTAACTATCATAAGTGGCAAGGTGTTCTCAACTCAACAGCTTTTGTCACCAGCTCTCAATCTTTCCTCATCACAAGCACAGCTTTCTCTGCCTGCATCTTTTGATATATTTGCTCTATCCTGCAGTTCCCAAATCAGCAGTTCCAAACCTCCATGAACGTGCAGCATCTAAAAGCCATCAGTTTAATTCCATGACATAAACTATCTCTTACCTGCATTTATTTTTATAATTAGCAGGTATGACATTTAATTCTGTTTCAAGAATCTTTGATAAATTTAAAAAAAAATAATTTATTTGTTTTTATTTTTGGCTGTGTTGGGTCTTCGCTGCTGCTCACGGGCTTTCTCTAGTTGCATCAAGTGGGGGTTACTCTTCCTTGTGGTGCGCGGGCTTCTCATTGTCATGGCTTCTCTTGTTGCAGAGCATGGGCTCTAGAGTGTAGGCTCAGTAGCTGTGGCGCACAGGCTTAGTTGCTCCGCGCAATGCGGGATCTTCCCGGGCCAGGGATCGAACCCGTGTCCCCTGCATTGGCAGGCGGATTCTTAACCACTGTGCCATCAGGGAAGCCCAAGAATCTTTGGTAAATTTTCAGTGTACTTTGAGATAATTGAAGATGGCATGGCCTAATCGAAAATCAGGGATGGAGAGACTACATACAGACATTAGATTAGGTCTAGAAATAACATGCATGCAGGACATGGAAACATTAGAACAATGTTAAGTAATTTTTTTTACACTTTAAAAAGTGTAACAGAGCATAACACTTTTCCCTACTTGCTCAGCTCAAATACAAAACTTCAGGCCCTAATCTATCTACGTCTCTCACAGCCACCAATTTTCCCCTTTGTCTTCCAAGCCCATTTCAATTCATGATTCCCAATTAATGCATGTTGACTCTTCTTTTTCTACATAACCCCCATTCCAGCAATTCCCTCTCAGGCAACTTTGGGTCATTTAACTACAGATTTAGTATAAGTCCATTCTATGTACTGTTTCCTAAAAGTAGATTCAGGACAAGTGCATTCATATCCATTATCAATGATACAGTTAATATTAAGATGAGGAATCTCACGCTCTTCATCCAAGTGATGGCTTTTTGGGTGGGGTGCAGGGGATAGATACGTACATCATTAGTTAACATTCTTTCGGCTACAGAATAAGCAACAGAAACGGACTCTGCCCAGTTCCTTAGAATAAAAGGGGGGTAATTTATTAGAAGGAAAGTAGGATAGTTCATAAAAGGGAAGACAGAGTTAAACAATCAGGCCTTAGAAGTTAGGAGTCAGGCGACCTCCCAGGAGCCAGCCATGATAGCTCCTGAATCTTAGGACACTGCCAATACTATGACTACATTTCAGAGTTTGCCTAGAACCTGTGTCTTGAGAATTTTACTTGCATATGAGTCATCCCAGGACATATATCTCCATCATGATCCATAAGCTGTGGCCAGGGAAGTAGGATTACTTAGTACAACCTAAGCTTCTGGGGCCTAGTCCCCCTATGTTGAGAAGGATGCCAGAGTAAAGTATGAGTAGGACATTCTATTAAATGCATTCCCATCTGGGAATCATGTAAGGAATGCTTCCTTTCAGTGGCATTCATATAAGGCCCATACTTCAGCTGCCTACTCCCACCCCCAAACACACACACACTTCTTCCCACCATCATGGCCATGTTTTCTTCACTACCACATTTAATGTATAAGAATAGCAGTGCCCAAAGGAAGAAAGTTTCTTTTTCTGTAACTGGGAGGAAAAAAGAGTTGATCTGACTGGAAAGTCCAGTTTCTTACTGAGTTATTCCCCCTTTCTCCAGTTAATATAAAGAAAAGAGAACTCCCCATTTAATATAAAAAAGAGAAACCCTTAAGTATATCAGATAATTTTCAAGGTGTGGGCTAAGGTCTTACAACTATATGAGACTGAAGATCAACAGAGATTCTTTTAGAGCAGCGGTCCCCAACCTTTTAGGCACCAGGGACTGGTTTCATGGAAGACAATTTTTCCACGGGGGGCGGGGGGGGGGGGGCGGCGGGGTTGGGGGGATGATTTGGGCAGTAATGCGAGCAATGTGGGGGATGGTTCAGGTGGTAATGCAAGCGATGGGGAGCGGCAGATGAAGCTTCGCTCGCTTGGGCGCCGCTCACCTCCTGCTGCGCGCTCCCGGGGGTTGGGGACCCCTGCTTTCGACTATCCTTTTAGAATATCAGCTCTTCTGGAAGCGATCAGAAAAGTATCTCTGTCTAAACGGTGACTATTGCTGATAGAATGATAAAATGACAATATCTAAATATCAGTCCCCCATATTTCTTTAATGTATCGTAGTGCTTCTCCTTCAATTATAAAAGTATATATACTCGATGCATGGATGTTTAAGAGACCCAAATGCACAAAATATAAAACCATTTACTCATGGCCCTCTCTGTTCACACACTGGCACTGCTACTATGTTCTTCATACTTTGGGTACTGTTTTGTAATTTTTATTATTATTATCATCATTATTATTACTTAATATGTTGTGGACTCCATACAATGATAATAATATTCTTCTAAGACATTTACTATTATTATTATTATTGTTAATATTACACAAGTGGTGTATATTAATCACAGAGTGATTAGAACATACAAAGAAGTGAAAAGTAAAGTCACCGAGAATCCTACCACCCAGTTACAATTTCTTTAAAAGCAGCGTGGTATCCATTCTTTCAGGTTTATTAGAAAATGACTGTAATTGCAGACCATTCCACTACATGAATGTATTTTAATCTATTTTTAAAATTCACTCTCATTGAGTATTTAGCTTATTTTTAATTTTCTTATCAGTAACACCACTGCAATTATCTGCTTTATGAATATTCTGTATGTATTCTTTTTCTAAGAATTTCTTCTAGTTAAATTCCTGAAAAATGGAATTGTTTGTTCATGACACATGCATTTTTAGGCTGCCTCTGGTAGGAGCCCTCATATTTGTTTTCCAAGTTCTTTCAGATTTATTATATCATTTGATTCTCTCAATTGTGCTGTGAGGGCAGCAAGTGAGATATCGTTATCCTCCTTCACAAGTGGGAAGACTGAGATTCAGAGAGCTCTGCTCAGATCGTACTACCCTTCGGTGGCAAAGCCTGGCATCTGTTCTAGGTCCTTTGTCTCCAATTCATATTTAAACACAGACGTGCTGTTGATGGAGTAAGGATACATTTCTAATCCTAAAAGGAAAACATGGCATAATAAGATGGCTGTGTTTATCGTCTACTTATTCTGCACTCTGTTCGATGATTTCAGATGCATGATCTCATATAATCCTCACGATAAATTTGTACAATTGTTATATTGTCTCCTTCACAGGTTACAGGAGAGAGAATAAGTGTGGTTAAGTAACTCCTTCCAAGACACAGAGAGAAGAGTTGGAGGGAGGATTTCGAATCCAATTGTGAAATCCATGCTTTTCCCTATGCCCCATGCTATGGTCCTTAATGGCAAGATTCCAACCAAAATAGATTTCCTTCAGTCAAAGCCAATGTCTGAATGAGCCTTGCTACCACTAAATTTGAGAGGAGAGAGAGAGAGGTGTAAAGAGTCAGGAATACTTTTTTGGGGGGGCGGGGTCAGACACAGAATCAGTCAAGGTTAAAGAGGCAAACTCTAAACACAAGATCCTCCAACTGTTTGCCTCAGAGAGCAAGAGAAAAGGAAAGAGAACTGGGGAGCAAATACCGGAGGCACAGGAAGTGTTGTGCTTGTGCTGTGTTTAGCAGCCAGCTTCCAACAGGGTTGGTGGGGTGCGGGGGTCATTTGTATTGCTTACGCAACTCCCTGGCGTAAATACTCCCACACAAAGGCTGATTTCAATCTACCCACTGATCTTGTAACACCAGGAAGGGTGATTTTGTTAAACTTTCATGATTGAAACTCAACTGGGTCTTAGAGGTACAATTCTAGGAATATGATATTCATTGCAATAAAATTAACAAACAATTCTTGAACCTTTACTTCATATCAGGAGGTAGCTAAGCATTAGGATTATAAAGTAAAACCAGACAGGGCCCTGACCTAAAAAACCTCTCAGGCTAGTACTGAGAAAGACATGTAAACAAGTTAATGCAATATATGAGTAATAACAGAAGCATATCCTAGGAACAGTGATGCTATATTAGCATATTAAAGTGATCAGCTCCACTCCAGTAGGCCATCTGATTCTCCTGCACTTTTCATTTATAAATTCTGCCCCTTTTTGACAATCCACAATCCACAGCAATCAAGAAAAATACTGTAAATAATTTTCAGTGAATAAGTGCTCTACACATTCAAAGATGACGTATCTCAAGTGTTAGGTTTTCCTCTGTCTCCCCACGTCTACGGACAAACATGCAACATAATGACATTCTCAGTGGCTCTTCTAACTGCATTAAGTTTGTAGATGAAGATTGGAACTATTTTCAGAAACTTAAAAAAATTACCAAGGGAGGCACTTTCATCATTTATTCATATGCAGGCTCTTTATTTTTTATTTATTAATGAAGTTTAGAAAATGGTTCTTGTAGAGCATCAAGTGGCTTTCTTATAAAAATAAAATATGACTAATCCAGGCTCTAATGGTTCTGCCTCAACCTAATGTTCAACTTAGGAATAAACAGTTCTTCTCCTAAGAGTCACAAAATGTAATGACCATTTCTGTGCTTCTGCTACCAATAGACTAAGCAAAGGCAACGACATAAGTTTATAGGACAAAGATAATTAGTCAGAGTCCTAAGTATTTCATTTATTTGAAAAAAATCACTGGGTATGTTTCTCATTCATTAAGGCTATTCAACAAAGGTAACAATTTCATAGGAATGTTTTAGAAAGACGTCAAGCACTGGGGGTTGAGGGGTTGGGTTGAAATAGGTCATTGTTTCCCAAACTATATTCTGGAAACTGGAAAAAAATTAAGAGCTGAAGCATAGAAAAGTAGAATATTAGTCAAATAAATTTAGGAAACACCATATTCTGTAACTCCCTCTTAGAGATTCACAAAATATTTAAATGTGACAAAGGATCTGAAAAGTTCTACAGTTAAGAAAATAGTTTAACTTTAACTCAATTTCCCAAGCGTAGTTTCAGGAACTTTTTAAAAAGAGGGCACTATTAATTTATGATATATCCCTGCATCACACAAAGCACCAAGTTTGGACAACTGTCAGCTAGAATATTAAGGTTTATTCTAACACTAATGCTCTGTCTTTGTCAATTTCGCATCCTAGTAGGACAGTGGCTTGACCAAGTTAATTTCACCTATAACCAGAGCTAATTAAAGAGACTGTCCAGCCTTTCTCCTCTTTTTACCTAGTTAGCTCAGCTGTTTAGATTACAATGCAACCATCACTTCTTCAGAGAAACAATTTTTATTGACCCTTTATAAGTTTTTCAGGATAGTTATTCATTTATATTATCTGATGAACGTATTTGTCTCACTTGTATGCTGAAAACATCATGAGGAAATAGTTTATTTTTGCAGAAAGTTGCACTTACCATGGTTACTATGATGCCTGTCACATAGTGGTTGCTTAATAAGTGTCTGTCAAATGTTTAAAGTATAAAGACCCTCCTAGAAGTCTAAAGATCCTTTTCCTAAGAATGTATAAATTCAACCTTGTGCAAAAGATTTTGTTACTGACTTAGATGAAGGCTTTAAAGATGTGTTTATCATTTTAGTAATTGGCACAAAGTTTGGAAAATGGGTATGGAATGATCAATGAGGGAATGAAACGGGTCTCATCAGGCTGAGGCCAATAGGCTGAATCCCTAAATCTGGCCTTTAATAGGGATAAATGGTTGGCATGCAGAAAACTCCCACTGGATAATTACAGTATGGGGAAGACATGGCTTAACAGCATGAGACATTTTCTTATAAATCAAAGCGTTCACACACACACATTTCACTTGCTAGTTCAACAGGCATCACGAGTGAGATGCTGATACTGCTGATGCAAATGTATGTTGCTTTAGATTTATAACATCAAGATTTGGGAATATGGGGTTACAGCATAAGGCTTTGGAGTAAAGGTTCTTGAGGCAGATTTTCAGGCTTTGAATCTTAGTTCTGTTACTCAGCAGCTGCATAACTCTGGGAAAGTGACTCAATCTTTCTGTGCCTTGGTTTTCTCATCTGTAAAATGAGCACTTACTTCAAAGTTGCTGTGAAGAAGGTAAGAGTTAATAGTCAACGTGCTAGATCAGTTAGCTCTCAATAAATGATAGCAATTTTGCAAGCCATAATAGTAAGATTAGTATTATTACTATTACAGTGATTCGTTTTGAATTTTGCACAAGAAGTTTCAATCATAGGGGGGATGAGAAGGCATTACAATATATTTGCCAGCACTGTGCACTATGGGGTCAAGTAGACATGGATTGGAATTCCATATACTCTTCTACTAGTTGTATGAGCTTACACAGGTTACTTAAACTGCCTCTGCCTTTACTTCCTTATCTACTCTGGGTAACTGAAAGAAGTGAATGAGCGGCACCTGAAAATCACTCAGTTTGGTGCCCACAGTAAGTGCCCAAATATACAGTGAGTGAAAATTTTAGAGAAAAACAAGATGGTTGAGTAAGAGAAGCCAAGCAAGAATTCTAAGACAAGACAGACTCAAGACAATGTGCTCAGGGTTTTAAAATATTTGAGGGGCTCAAATTAAAAGAAGGCTAGAAGGTTGAGTTTCACCAAGTAGATATAGGCTACAGGGAGATACAGTTTAAGATGAGTATAAAAATAAAAGAATAGGGCTTCCCTGGTGGCGCAGTGATTGAGAGTCCGCCTGACGATGCAGGGGACACAGGTTCGTGCCCCGGTGTGGGAAGATCCCACATGCCGCGGAGCGGCCGGGCCCGTGAGCCATGGCCGCTGAGCCTGCGCGTCCGGAGCCTGTGCTCCGCAACGGGAGAGGTTGCAACAGTGAGAGGCCTGCGTACTGCAAAAAAATAAATAAATAAATAAAATAAAAGAATATATGAGCAGTCATAGCTGTTCAAAAATGGGATGGGAAGCCTAGAAAAGTAGTAAGCTCTTCACTCCAGGGGTCATTTAAGCTTATTCTGCACAACAATGTGTAGGAGTCGAACTAAATATTTTAAAGCTCCCTCCAACCCTGTGAGTATAGTTTATAACATCCCATTAATAGTCACATGTAAATGTGCCTTTGGGCAGAGATGTGCTGACTTGTCTTAATGTGAGAAGACAGAAGCATGGGAAAGGAAGACCAGGGAAGCTGATTCTGTTGCCTTAAAAACAAGTTTCCACTTCACCATTTGTCACTCTTAAATACCTGTGCAGTAGAATTTGTTTTCATAATTAAAAAAAAAAATTATTTATTTTATTTTTGGCTGTGTTGGGTCTTCACTGCTGCATGCAGGCTTTCTCTAGTTGTGGCGAGCGGGCGCTACTCTTTGTTCTGGTGCACGGGCTTCTCGCTGCAGTGGCTTCTCTTGTTGCGGAGCACAGGCTCTAGGCACGCGGGCTTCAGTAGTTGTGGCGCGCAGGCTCAGTAGTTGTGGCTCGCAGGCTGTAGAGCGCAGGCTCAGTAGTTGTGGTGCATGGGCCTAATTGCTCCACAGCATGCAGGATCTTCCCAGACCAGGGCTCAAACCCGTGTCGCCTGCATTGGCAGGTGGATTCTTAACCACTGTACCACCAGGGAAGCCCCAGCAGTAGAATTTCTTAACATCCCCACATATAATGCAGATGTTCTGACTCATTAGTGGGTTGGAATACTGACACTGATTCATTGCCACATGAGCTAATGCAATAGAGCATCTTCCATTCTGAAAGCCTGCAAATCGCATCAAAATGCCACACTCTTAAGGCAAGAGGGGGCAGCTATGCTTTAAATCACCTTTTAATTTGTTAGGAAGATTTCCTTGATACTGAGGCAAAGGCAGGGAAAACCAAGGAAACAAAATGCAAATGTCAGGCCAGGATTTTCCCTTCACACAGAGTGAAAGACTTAGCCTTCAAAAGAAGACAGAAATCAGTGGGCGGACACTTGTAATGCTCTGCACGGAGTTGGCTGAATCATAATAAGAAGCAAAATATAATAGCAAAATAATAGCAATATTGGTTGTTTTCTTAAGGTGTACCAGGCCCCATGCTAAGCATTTCATCTGCACTTAGTTCATCTGCACCCAGTTCCTTCTCAAATCCTCTTCCTCTCCACCAAAATGCATTCCACCTGACCTATTCTAAATTACTCTCTCCTCTCCAGACCCTCCCAAAGCACTATGTATGTATATATACTGTATGTGTGTGTATATATATATATACATATATATATATACACACACATACAGTATATATACATATATATGTGTATATATGCATACATATATGTATATCGATATATATATATATATATCGATATACATATATATTTCACTGTTATGGCATTTAGGTTTGCTTTGAGTTAGTTAGTTGGGACCCCAGCTCCTGTAGTACTTTCTGCCACAACCAAATGACAAATGTTTATGTATTCCTCTGTGTAGCTCCTGCAGGCCAAGTATATAGAAATGGTACTAGTGCATAGAAAAGTACATAGAAATACTAGTTACTATTATGTTATATACATAGTAGCTAATATTTATTGAGGGATTAACACGTGTCAGATCCTGTTCTAAGCAATTTTCACGCACTAATTCATTTAACACTACAAGAAACCAATGCAGTAGGGATAATTATCATTCCCGTTACATAGAACGTTTAAGTACCTTAGACACTTAATTACATAAACATGTCTTTTCTTATTCTTGTGAACTGCTACGATTTTACTCTGTTTGCTCACCTCTTGCCTTCCGCCTCTTCTATACCATTGTTTGCAAGGCTCCTATAATTAAAAAAGCTGATGTTACATCAGCCCATTCCCCTGGTGGTCTCATTTCCTGCAGGAAAGAGTCCAGACCCCTTCGTTTATCAATGCAGCTCTTCCTAATTTGGCCTCAGTCTTTCTTGCATCTGTATTTTCCTCTCTCCCTCATTTACTCTATGCCCTAAATCACTTGGAAAGACCACATCTCTGAGTCAGTTCTAATTGTGTTCCTCATCCTAAAATGTCCTTTCCTGAGCTTGCCTGCTGAAAAAAAAGTGAATATTCCATTGCAGCCCTGATCACGCCAAAGGAAACTACCATCATCTCCTGCCTGGATTAAAACAGTCTCTTGCCTGATGTTTCTACTTTTCCTCTAGACCCTGCTCTCCCCAAAGGGCTCCCAACACAACCCAAGAGAATTTTTTTTAAAGTCAAATCTTGTCACTGCCCAGCTCAGACTCTATAACTGTCTTTTCATCATACTCAGAATAACATATAAACCCCTTACGTTTCGTCTGAGATCCTACATGTTCTGGGTAATGCCGTCTGTTTGAACTCTTCTTCCACAGCCTCTTTTTGTTCCTTCACTCCAGCCATGCTGGCCTTCTTTCTGTCTTAAGACCATGGGCTCATTCACTGCTCACCCATCATTGCCTTAGTAGACTTGTACTTATTCCCTGTGATATTGCAATTAGTAGTAAGAAATATTGGTCTCTGTCCCCAAAGAAGCTCAGAGCATAGAAGAACAGAGCATAGAGCTCAGAAAACCCTTTGAATTTCCTAAGTGATAAGAGCATTAAAGGTGTTTTTTTGTTAAGTTAATAAGGTAACTTTTAGAAAGCCCATAAGGATGCAGGCTGGTTGCCAGTGGAGCCAACCTGTGATTAGTGTTGGAACTTTCAGTCCCACTCCCCAACTTGTGGGGAGGTTGGAGGGGTTGAAGGTTGAAATAATCTCCAATGGCCAATGAGTTAATCAATCATGCCAAGGTAATGAATCCTCCATAAAAAAGCAAACAAACAAAAAAACAAAACCAAAAGAGCTGGCTTTGGAGAGCTTCCCGGTGGTTGGTGAACACATGGAAATTTGGGGAGAGGGGTGTGCCTGGAGAGGGCATGGAAGTTTCGATCCCTTTCCCCAGCCCTTGCCCTATACAACTCATCTATCTGGACATTCCTGAGTTATATTCTTTTAAAATAAACTGCTAATCTAGTGAGTAAAGTATTTCTCTGAGTTCTGTGAGCCACTCCAGCAAATTAACCAAACCTGAGAAGGGGGTCGTGGGAAACTCTGATTTATAGCCAGTTGGTCAGAAGTACAGTTAACAACAAGAATTTGCTACTGGAATATGAAATTCAAGCTGGAGGCTGTTGGGACTTCCGATCTATAGCTGGTTGGTTAGTCAAAGCACAAGTGAGAAACGAGGCTTGCTACTGGGGGCTGAAGTGGGGGTGAGGGGGACAGTTTTGTATGACTGAGCCCTTTACCTGTGGGATCTGATGCTATCTTTGGGAAACATCAGAATTGAGTTGAATTGTAGGACACCCAGCTGGTGTCTGAACATTACATGTAGGGGTAGGGAACCCCTCTCCCATGTTGGAATTGGTACCAGAAAGCCTTTTTTCCCCTACCTGGATTCTCAGATGGGTCTTTCTCAGACTTCATTTACATCTCTGCTCATAATGTCACCTTTTCAGACAGACCTTCCTTGGCCTCCTTATTTTGAGTGTGCCTTTTGCTCTTGCATACAATCACTAATTCTTTACCTTATCGTTTTTTCATAGCATTTCTGACCCATGAAATCACAGTGTGTATTAATCTGTGTACTTCTTTATAGACTCCCCACTAAAAAAAAACTCTATAAAGACTATATAGACTATAAAGACTCTTTATAGTCTCCCCACTAAAAAAAAAACAAAAAAACTAAGCTCCATTAGGTTCAGGGATGTGGAATATTTTGCAATTTGTTTCTTCCTAGCGAACAGTGCTAGACACACAGAAAAAATATTTGTTAAAAGAATGAAAGCTGTTCTGTGGCATTTTCCCCTTCATCCTAAGAAATATTACGTGTTCTTTATCACTTTTTTCCCCCTCAGTGTATAGGGTTGGCTAACATACTCCTCACTTCAAAACAAATGTTTATGATTTGTCCTTACAAGGACCCACTCTTGTTTTATTTATTTTATTCCCTTGTATCCCCATTTCCTTCTCCATATTATAGGCAATTAGTTTAATGTGTTTAACCTACTACCCTTTTGTTTCTGCAAGTTTTTGTTTATTGTTACTTTGTGGTTAATATATTTTTAATGTATGTAAATGAAAACTTATGTTTCTCCTTCTGGTTCTTCTATATTCCAAACCCACCCATGTTGCTGCTGTACAACTAGGATGCTGTGTCACATGACCTTTGGGTACCCTGAGATGTGCAGCTGCCACATTTTACCTGCCTAGTGCTCCAGAGAGAGGGTCCTACACTCCTTCCACCCAACCCTGCAATGAACACCCTCTTAGTCTTCCCTTTATAAACACGAATGAAAATTCCTTTTGAACATATACCCAGAGAAGGCCTGCAGAACAAGACTATCCCCAAACTTAACTTGACTATTAGGTATAACTTGGAATATTCTTGGGCAAGAATGCCTTACCCATTTATTTTACAGCCAACAGTGCATGATTGCATCGTATCCTCATAACCCTCTCAACATTGGCCATTATTGAGATTTTCCATTTTTTTTCAATGCACTTTCTACATTACGGCACATACAGCACACTGTACTTCATGTTATCAAGTCACCATTTCTGTCATTCTTTTTAGCCTGTGCTTCCTAAGGATGGAATTACACAATTGTTTTTGTATTCCAGTCTAGTCAAGTGCCTATTACAAAATACAAACTTGATAAAAACATGTTGAATAAAAAATAAGCTATGTTCCATCACTTCACTCCAGTTTCATTTAGAATATTCATTAACTTTAAAAATTCTATGTGTCAACTGCTATATTAGGTGATACAGACATATTTGCTCTAGTTCTTTGAAGAAGTATTTTCATTCCAGTTACATATGAGGAAACTGAGGCTGGGAAAGTTTAAGTAACTTACCTGAGGCTTTTCAAGGGAAGTGTATCAAACATAGGGTCTGCACCTCAGTCTCAGTGACTCCAAAGTCAAAGCCCGCCCTCCCATTTTCTACTTATTCCAGTTGACTCTTGTGGTAATGAGATAAATGAATTAAATGAAACTTGCTTCTATATTGTTATATGATGGGTACCCCATCCCTCCCCCACAAGTAACATGATATTGTAACGATGCCATAAACCACAGCTCATTAACTCTATAAGACAATGTGATTCCACATTCAGGACATATTTAAAGTCACTTGCAATGATCTTTGGCATTTGGGAGTATATATATGTATATATATATATTCTTTTTTCTGGAGGGTTCTTTTCTTCGGGGATATCAACTCAACTAGCTATTCATCTAGACACAAAATCCTTGCTTATCTACAAGACATTAGAGGATGTGTGAAATACCCGGGAGAAATGTATTAAATCCACGTGTAAGTGTTAATTTCTTGCTTTGTGCTGGACACTGGGCTAAATTCTGACCCACGATGAACAGGCCAAACATAGTCTGTTACTTCGTCACTGGCTGAAGAATATGTGCACGCAGGAAAGATGAAGACACAGCGAGTAGAGAAGAAGCATCAGGACAAAATGTGAAAATGTTATAGAGGTGCCTTAAACAGAGCCCTGTGGCAAGGGATAATTTTGGAAGGAAATGATTGAGTTAAATAGGACCTAGGCAAGGGTGGAGGGAGATGGAGGGGTGTGTTCCACGAGGAGGGAACAGGAGGTAAAAGACTAGAGGGGAAACGACATCTTGCATATTCAAGGAAACGAGAGAAGTTGAACATGGCTAGGGTATTGATTGCAAGGGGGAGGGTAAGCTATTGGAGTTAAAAGCTATTGGAGTTAAAAAAAAAAAAACAATTAGCCAGTTGGCCAGGGGGGCCAGTTTATGTAGGCCCACTATAAGGTGCCTGGAGTTTGTACATGAGGGCAATGGAGAGCCACTGGATGGTTAGCAAAGCAGAGGGAGGACCTGATCAGATTTGTATTTTGGAAGATTCTCCAGGCTGCAGAAAGATCAGATTATAGAGATGAGATTAAGGATGGGAGTTGACAGTAAAGATAAAAAGACCACTTGGGAGGTATCTGCTGTGATCAGGTGAGTAATAATGACAGTGTAACAAAAACATAGATACTAAAGGTGGAGATAACTGTACAAGTTCAAATATTTTGAAAGTAGGATAAGCCTAGGGACTGACTGAATGTGGGAGCAGGGAATCAAGGATGACACCTAGGTCTCACTGTCACTCCCCTGATAAACCCGTCTCGGTGACCAGCATACTGCAGCAAGCACTTCATCTGACTAATTTCTAGAAGAACAAAGAAGAGCATGAACCTAGGACTGGAAAGGTGACAACATTAAATTTTCTTGTATCCCAGCTTTTAACTTCTTATTGCACTCGAGTCCATAATGCCTGAATTTCTTAGTGTTTGTTCCTGGTTCCCATTCCCTTCCACCTCAAACCAACAGAGCAAATGGTGAGTGACTGTGATCAGCCCACAGTGAGAATGCCTTAGCAAGACAGAGTCATGAGCAAGAGTCTCCACGTTCTTGGTCTTGGATCTCTCCATGGGGGGGCTTCCACTAGTACCACCTTCTGATCTCTCTCTCAGCCCATCTCACTCTCCCGACAGAAGGAGGAATGGATAATCTCAATAGTGAATTTGAACGGAGAAACAGTATGTATGGCTGAGACACGCTCTCCATTTCATAGCTTCTGTGCTACTTTCCAACATCTCCAAAATGCCACATGTGGCTTCTCCAGACCAGATAGCTCAGATTAGCTCACAACTTCTTGAAACAAGGGCCTTTTTCAAAGCTTATTTCTAAATATTTATTTATTTATTTGGCTGCACCGGGTCTTACTTGCGGCACACAGGAACTTTAGTTGCGGCATGTAGAGTCTTAGTTGGGGCACACGTGCGGGGAATCTAGTTCCCCAACCAGGGATCTAATCCAGGCCCCGGGTATTGGGAGCGTGGAGTCTTACCCACTGGACCACGAGGAAAAGTCCCCAAAGCTTATTTCTAAACATGTCATTACCCCTGTACCATTTTACCCTTTTCTGTGTTTTCCCTCTTTCCACTTACACCATCTTTCAAACTTCTCCTTTCTTTCTCCCTTTTCCATTTGTCTCCCTCACCACTGTCTCACTTGTTTCTCCTTTATCTTGGAGGTCTAATTCCTCTTTCAAAAGACATCAATTTTTTGTGATTAGTTAACAAAACTGTCTTGTTCTTCAACTCTCTCTCTCCTGTTCTCAGAAGAGATGAGAACAATTTCATATCTATTAATTAAACATGTCTCACTCTGTCATTCTAAATTACTTTGGCACCAGTGTTAATTTCTGAATAACTATTTAGTTTTGTAAATATGCTTAACAAATATCATCCAAACATTTAATGCCTTCCTTCATTTGCCAATTACACATCTTTTGTAGGTAATTGTTATTGCCTCCATATTTAAATCTTCTAACCCTGCCCTGTAGCCAAATCAGCCTGTAGGGAATCCAAGATTTTCTGGAATGTTTCCTGGAATGTCCTCCCATCTTTGGGTTATTGTACACCTTCACTACTTACAGAAAGGAACTCAAAACACACTTTTTCCAAGAAACTGCCCTTGATCAACACTGCCCTAATCATTTTTATCCTGCATTGCTCCATACATACACATTCTACACAAACATTTCACTAAACATCTCAGACTTTTACTAAAAATTCCCTTAATCCTGAAATCATAAAATTGTGGATTTTCCTCCTAGAAGACTTGCATCAGGAGTCTTTAAACTTAAAATCTGAGCCACAGGTGATGCAGGAATGATTATCTCTCTCCACAGTTCAGAGAAGTAAACATGTGTTTGCTTTGATCAAGCCTACATTGGTTTTACTTCATATTATGCTCTTTGCTTTAGTGGGTCTGTGTTGAGTGTTTACTATCCCAAGAGCAGCATTTAGGAGCCATTAGTTATCACAATTCCCTTTGGTCCCATCATAAGAAATGGTGCAGAATAGTAATGAAATATAAGAAGCCATTTTGCATTTGTATCTTGTTAAATTATAACCATTTTACTTTTCTTCCAGGAATGATTTCTGTTCCCATTAGTATCTATTCTTCCACAGGTACCATGTTTGTTTTTTATTTTGCACCTTCTGATACAACTTATTTGGCATTCTGTACTCAGTAAGTGATCAATAAGTGCTTGTTAACTAAATTGGCAGGAAATTGAGTCTTTGGCATCTGCCCTTGCAAAGGAGAAACATTCCTAGCCCAGAAAGTGTGAAAATAAGTCCACAGAGAGGGGCTATTTGGAACCTTGACAAGTCACATGTTGACATACTGCCTCAAAGTCCTGGGCCCTGTGCTTAGGGAATAAGAGAGAAGATGATCCAACCTCTGATCAAGGACAAATGGTTGCAGGGAATCCCAGAGCAGCAGACAGAAGAGAGGTGATGTGAGACAGGAGTTTGATCTCCCAGGAAATATTAGACATTGGAAGGTACCTTCACTGTCTGGGCACATTAACTCTGTCCAGAGCCACCACCCTGGGGAATTCAAATGTGAGAAGATAAAAACATCAGAGCAACAGCTACCATACATGACTATTTCTATCGTGAGTCGCTAGGGCTCTCAAACTCATCATTTGTAATTAAAGTAGGAACTGATGGAAGCTTTCATCATTAGAATTTCTACTACCCTATGATATAATCCCTTAAGCCTTAGATGACAGGATACGAAAAAAAATCCTGAGTTTTCAGACCACTTGTCTTGCATAGCCTACAAATAGTCACTTAGCATTACCTTCCACCACTCTATTATATGTGCCAAACACTCTGCTCACGGCTTTTCTTCTGCTAGATGAGCCCCTCACCACTCCATTTCTCATTTTTTAAGATCTACCTTAAAACAAACAAAACAAACAAAAACAAACAAACAGAATAACTCTCTTCTTTGAGGCCAGGCAGCAGAATATAAAGATTTCCAGTGTGAACCTAAGAGACAGACTTCTGGGATTCATAGCCCAGCTGCCTGACTCACTAACAGTATAACTTCAGGCAAGTTACTTAGCCTCTCTTGGCCTCAGTTTTCCAGAGTCAGGATATCATGTGGATACTAATTTATCCACCTCAGGATGTTGTGAGAAATAAATGATTATGTATGTATGTCTATATGCGTATATATGTCTGCTTATGTACATACAATAAGTATAATAATATATATTTACAATGTTATAATTATTATATATATATTAATAACTATATATATATATACATGACAGTGCCTGACAATAAATGCAATGCTATTGTCATGGCCCTTTAATTTCTTATTCCTTTTAATTTTTTTTTTAAGATTTTTTTGATGTGGATCATTTTTTAAAGTCTTTATTGCATTCGTTACAATATTGCTTCTGTTTTACGTTTTGATTTTTTGGCTGCGAGGCACGTGGGATCTTAGCTCCCCTACCAGGGATCAAATCTCTTTTTTTTTTAATTTTGGCTGCACTGGGTCTTCGTTGCTGCGCACAGGCTTTCTCTAGTTGCAGCGAGCAGGGGCTACTCTTTGTTGCTGTGAGCGGGCTTCTCATTGCAGTGGCTTCTCTTGTTGTGGAGCATGGGCTCTAGGCGCACAGGCTTCAGTAGTTGTGGCTCACGGGCTTAGTTGCTCCGTAGTACGTGGGTTCTTCCCGGACCAGGGATCAAACTCGTGTCCCTGCATTAGCAGGCAGATTCTTAACCACTGTGCCACCAGAGAAGTCCCTCCTTTGAATTTCCATAGTTTCTTCTCTTTCTCTTTCTCTCTTCTCCTCCCCCCTCTATCTCTTTCTCTCTCTCATGTTCATCTCTTCTCACATGCATTATACTGAAGTGTAGCCCGGAATTCTGTGGAACTAATAAGTATCACCCAAGTAGCATTAGTATTAAAACCTCACTCTCAAAATGGGTCCTCAAAGCGGTGCCTCACATGTGCACACAGAGAAGTGCAGGAGATGCACTCACCCCCGTGTGTTACCTTCCATGGTTTTTCTTTCCTGCTCAGACTCTCAAGTTGCCTCTACCTTTACCTACACTAGAAGAAGCCCTCCTTTCTGCTGCTATTTTCCACCAATGGAGTGCAGATGTTCTTGCCAAGGGTAGTGTCTCCACGTGCTCCCAAACCTACCAATCCTTGTGCTGCTGAGAGAAGGTTGGTTCTATATGACAATGACTGGAGAACAGATACTGAAAGACAGGGATGGGAGGAGAGAGCCTTTCTTCTCAAGTTCTGCAACAAATTTTGGCTTCTTTTGCTGTCTTAGTCTGTTCAGGCAGTTATAATAAAATACCACAGATCGGGTGGCTTATAAATTACAGAATTTTTTTTTGTAGATCTGGAGGCTGGAAGTTCAACCTGAGGGTGCCCTCCTTAGGGTCACAGAATTCTCACTGTATCCTCACATAGCGGAAGGGGCTAGAGAGCTCCGTGGAGTCTCTTTTATAAGAGCACTAATTTCATTCGCAAGGGCTCCACTTTCATGACTTAAACACTTCCCAAAAGCCCCATCTCCTAATACCATCTCACTGGACATTAGGATTTCAACAAATGCATTTGGGGGTGGGGCACAAATATTTCTAGCACCTGGTATCCGAAACATTAATGCTTTGTGCTCAGGGTAGCAAAAATTCTGGGGACACCCATATTTCCATCAAGTTCCAAGTTTTTAATTTTTTTTCCATGGATCTCATCAGCTCCTTTTCACTTGAATTTTTCTTTCTCCCCTCCTAACTACAAAATAAGAGATCTCAGACGTGTAGCTAGAGACATGTGTGGTGTGTGTTTATATAAATGCTGATCATTTATTATCAACATCATATATAGTTTTGAATATAGAATATAAGGAAATAAAAATAGCACTGAAAAATGCAAAACATCATTTAACTCTAAGGAACGTGTCAAGAGTAATAATATTTCAAGGGTTTTATGTATGCATCTATACATAAAGCTCACATCAGCACAATGAGTTATAGTTTCAAAGCAACACATACTAAGTTATGATCTTCATCACAAACTTGGGAAATAAGCTATTTTTATATTATTTGCTCTTTTGTGAGAAAACTGGTGATTACAATTCCTCATGGAAACCCCTCATAGTGGCCAAGTCTCCAAAACTGTTAAGTAGAAGGGCTAGGAGTTGAACTTGTTATTTGATCTGAAGTCTAAAATTTACTATCAAACATACTAGCTCCCAAGATAGCAATGGCTCTCATTCTTGTAACACTCAAATAATTTCCCATCTGTTTTATAATTTTATTTGTAACTCATAAAACTTGAATTTACATGATACGATCTTGACATAGAATTACATTCAAAGAAATATATATAGTGCAGCAATAATAGATAATTATACAATTTAAAAGATTTACTGGAGGACCTCAAAGAAGATCAAAGAATGTTCTTTCTTCCAGGATATATAGGTCTTATCTTTCTTACCCCATTTTCTTCCATTATTTTACCCCTACCTTGTGTAAATTTTAGCTCACTCCTACCCAAATTCGTCATAATACCAGGAGTAATACAAGGATTAATATCATAAAGTGGGCTGATGAAGACAAAATTCACCTTAAGGGTTGAAATATGTTAAGTAAAATGAATAGAGAAAGATATTTTTCTTTTGGAGTTAGGGAAAAGAAAATGATAAGCATTTGCAATTTAATCTCTTATTTAGGCTCCATCAGATGCCCCAACAACTTTGTTATGAGACAAGTGTGTCTGGCATTATTACTGCTTTGTTTTACAGAAGAGGAAACCAAGTCTTGAATATAATAAGTGGAGGATGTCCTCCTACTGCAAAAATATAAAGACATGAGTATATGCAAATATAGATTTGCAGACACACACCCCATTACACTTCATTTCCCTGCCTGATCCTTCAGCATTTGCCTTTGATGCTCAATCAGTTAAAGTCCAGAACACGGAGAGGAGGAAGCAGATCCTTTGCTTATTTGTCTACCTTGTGATGTACATGGAGTCCTGAAATTATAGCTTCATCTTATGACTATGCCAGCCCCCAATCTTTGGTATTAATCAAAGGCTGATTAAATGAGACTGCGGTAGATGGAGAGGGACAACTACGCTCAGGTCATAGCCCCAGAACTGCAACCCCAGAGGTGGGACTCTGCTCTACAATTTATGTACAGAGAGATGAGGATAATCAGAGGAGAAACAATAAATGCAAAATACCCTAGGACTCCCTCCAGCTGCCATCAGGAGCGCCAAGAGGTTGCTTTCAGATAGCAGAAGATGCTGCAACCTTCTGCTCATATATACTTCCTAGAACTACTTTGAGCTGGTAACACCTTCCCCAACTCCCACTATGCTACAGTCACACTGGCCTCCTTTCTGTAACTTGAGTATGTTTTCTCAAGGCATTTGCACTAACTCTCCCCTCTGCTTGGAATCTTTTCCTCCTAGAACTTTATACAACATCCTTATCATCATTTAGGTTTTTTTCTTTTTAATACTAATTCCTCTTAGAGATCTTGCTCTGCACTTTAACTAAAGGACTGTTAGACTGAGCCCTCGAATAAGCAGATGCCAAGACAGAATTAAACATGCAAGAAATTTATCAAGGGATATGCTTGTGAGAAAAAATGGGGAAGCACCCTCCCAGGAAAAGCTGGAAGAGCTATCACAGGAACGCAGTTCTGACTCTGAATGAAGGAGAGAGGGAAGGAAAGAAGGTTGGGTAAAAGCCTCTTAAGGTGCTGAATTCTAAAGGAAGTTTGGAATGGCCATAGGGGAGTCCTTGGGCCAAAGTTGTGTGTTAGAGGATTCAAACATCTCCCAATTCTTAGCATCCTTGCCAAGTTCAGTCAGTGACTGGGAGTAGGCTCAGGGAAGCATGGCCTCAGTGCAAATGCAGTGATGGATGTTAGAGGTAGCAATGACACACATCTGGAGATATGAGTGGTGCTTTCTCATGGATGCCATATACCTCTTCCTTGCATTTTCCATCTTCATCCTATTCTATTTTAATTTCTTCCTTGCACTGCATGTAATTTTATTTTTATTATTATTTTTTAACATCTTTATTGGAGTATAATTGCTTTACAATGGTGTGTTAAGTTTCTGCTTTATAACAAAGAGAATTAGCTATACATATACATATATCCCCATATCTCCTCCCTCTTGCGTTTCTCTCCCACCCTCCCTATCCCACCCCTCTAGGTGGTCACAAAGCACCCAGCTGATCTCCCTGTGAATTTTTATTATTTTTAAAATAATTTTTATTGGAGTATGGCTGACTTACAATGTTGTGTTACTTTCTGGTGTATAGCAAAGTGAATCAGTTATACATATACATATGTCCACTCTTTTTTTAGATTCTTTTCCCATATAGGTCATTACAGAGTATTGAGTAGAGTTTCCTGTGCTATACCGTAGGTCCTTATTAGTTATCTATTTTATACACAGTAGTATGTATATGTCAATCCCAGTCTCCCAATTTATCCCCCCCATTCTCCCCTGGTAACCATAAGTTTGTTTTCTGCATCTGTGTGTAATTTTATTATTTATTCTTTTATCATTTGTCTCCCTCAATAGGCTGAAAATTCCATGAAAGCAGGAACACTGTTTATCTTCATGCCCAAAATTATGTATCCGGTACATAGTAGGCAGTCAGTAAATTTAATTGACTTTTAATGGCTGAGTTGATAATTGATAAATAGATCAGTGAACCCATAACCATAAAATATGCTTCTAACTGACTTTCTATGAGTTCTATCTAGAAATCCTCTCTCACCTATTATGACATTGCAGTCTCATCCCTTAACAGCTACATTTGTGCCTTTTTACCCACCTCTGATCCAATGCAAATTCTACAACTCTTTAATTAGCCTTGTTCATATGTTATAGCTAAGCTCAAACCTGAACTGATACCATCCAATGAAGCTAGCCAGCCTAGTGATAAACTTTGGAAGAATTGTAACATTTATAAAATGCTTACTTCTAAATGAATTGCATCATAGATCACTCCTTCTTGGTACTTAAGTGTGAAGTGGATACTTTCTAGCTCAGTTAATGATCCAATTCTTTCATTTTGTCCTGAGATTTCACATCCATCCAAACCTTTCTGGCTATTTAAAAGATTGACATTACTCACAATTTAGACATTAACGGGGTACTCTTTGTCTCTGTAGATTTCTAAGCCATTTTGGCTGTGCAGAAATTCTATATCACTTATACTTCTTTTTCTCCAGTTGCTACTAATGATTTCTTTCCTACAGGATAAAAGCTTTATGAAGTAAGAGATTGGGGCTAGCTCTAAGTTCTACACTTACAGGATGCTGAGTTGGTGTAAAGTGAATATTAATAATCCCAAATATACACTGTGCAACTACTACTTGCAAAGCTTTGAATTTCCATCGAAATCTATCTTCTTCTGTTATATTAGACGTTGGCAACTCTCCTTATGTTGTCACTGAGATGATTCATTTTGGGTTTTGAGACTTACTCTTAAAAAGTATACTTGAAGCAATTTCATTTCCCACTGTTTGACTTATTTATAGACATTTATTTATTTATTTTAAAAACATAATGAGATCAATAAAATAGTGATTATCAGTGGCCCTTGTATTTGCTGCAGCCATATAATTTCTTCCCCAAAGACAAAATCAGCCATGTCACTCCCTTCAATGACTTTCAATTGCCTCTGCCCTTAGAATAAATCTCGAACCCACTATATGGCTTCATCTTATAGCTCCCTTCTACCCTCTGAGCTGGTTTATCTTAATTTATTTCACAGCACACAACTGATGTATCCCACACTGAATTTCTATTTCATCTCTAGCCCTTCCTTCTTGGAATTTCCCCCAGCGCCACTCTCATCTCCAGTCTGGTTTGCTCTTGTCAATGCTTCCAGTTTCAGCTTAGAAGTCACCCCCTCAGGAACTCTCTCTGATCTCCCCTCCACCTGGCTATGCTATGTGCCTTTCTGCTGGGCTCCCATATCAAACTTTACTTTTCCATCACTGGATATGACACACTGAGTTACAATTAATTGAGTGTATTGCACAAAAGGTTAGGAATCACATCTGCTGTTACGCTCTTGAGTGCCTGATGCTAAGCAAAAGTTGATGAAGAAAGGAGAGGGGGAAGGAAGCAAGAAGGAAGGGTTAAAATCAAGACAACAGGCCCCAAATGGAGTCGTTCATGCCAGGCCGCACGTCACCAAACCGAGACTTAATTTAGTTACAGCTTCAGCTCCCCCAGAAGCGGAATCTTAAACCAATCAGGAATCACCTTATCAGCACCAGTGAGGTCATCTCCCTGAGAGACCCCTGCCATCCACCAAAGGAAACTAACTTTGCAACAACCAACCCGCTTTTTTGCCTAGTATAACTTCATCCCCCCTCATTTCTGTCTATAAAATACTTTCGTTCTGTACAGCTCCTAGGAGCTCCTTTCCATCTGTTAGATTGGACGCTGCCTGATTCGAATTGATTTTTGAGCAAATAAACTCTTAAGAATTTAAATACGCGTTAGTTTTCCTTTCAACACTTCTGGTGACAGAAGAGGGAACCTAAGGAGGTCCCAACAGCTCCCGGAAGCAACAAGCAACAAAGCACAGATACCTCTGGGCTCCTGGAACTCCCGGCTTCCCGGCTGCTTCCCCGCTGCCTCTGGACGTGGTGGGTTAGCTCCTCTCGGGTCCGGACCCCAGGGCCACAGCTTTTCCCTCACGAGCTTTCCGCCTTTCTTGGAGTGTTGCGTTTCCGGGACTGAGGCCGGAAACCAGACAGACTGGGTCCGACCTAAAAAACGGACCGGGTGCGAAGTTGGAGTGGTTCCGACTTAAAAACTGGACCGTGTTTGGGGTGGGACTGGGTCAGGGGTCGGATCTGGGACTGAAAACTGCACTGGGGCTGGGTTCAGATGGAGTCTGATTTAAGCTGGATGGGTCCAGTGTGAGGTCTTGGTGATTAAAATTTTGTTTTAAGGCTGAACAAGTAGGTTAACTTTACCAAAGATAATCTTGAATTTCAGTGACCACAGTGAAAAAAAAATTAAGCATCCTAGACAAGCTTATCCACTTACAAGGTGCCCTAGAGGAAAAGGGGTCTCAGCCAGGCACTCCCCATAGAGGGTAGAAGAAAAATTATGTTACCTCCTCTACGGTTTCTGGTGACCAGGATGAGACCCACTGGGACACCCCACTCACTCCAGAGCCTGCACACGACATCCTGGGAAAACTGGCAGAAGCTGGCAAAGGGTGAGAATTCCTACCTGTCAGCTCTCCCAGATCTCTATCTGTGGTGCCTGGTTGAGAGAAGAAGTCGTTTCATGCTGTCCCTTCCTTTCCAAATTTAAAATGGCAGGGAAAATATGGTAGGAATTAGATCTCTGAATTGTGACTTGTGAACCTGCTTTCACGCACCCACTGGCTGTCTCTCCTTTCTCTCCCAATGATGGCTATTGCCTCCTTATTTGTCTCGTTTTGTGTCCTGAGAACTTGACTTGGCAATTGTCAGATTGGAGGGGACCCTAAAATTTGGCCGGACAGAAATGTGGGTTGCTCTCCATTTGTGGCTAGGCTGCCACCTCTCAGGGAATTATCTATGCCTGTTTTTCTTTTGGTTATCTTTCAGAGCAGCTCTGGATCTTGGGAGGGTAGTATCTTTTGTATACCATCTCTGTGGATGCCTTTTGTGTCCATGGGGTTGTTGCATCCTGCCAGGAATATTTACTGTTTGTCCCAGGTGAAACGTGACAAGATATTTAAAAGGATTTTTCTTCTTTTTTTAAAAGTAGCTCTAGGGTCATAAGTTGGACAAATTGAAAGCTGATATTCAGAGCCTAATAGTAATTTTTTTTGCAGGCCTTCTCTCCTAAGCTAGAATGAAACTCTGTACCCAGAGGGAAAGAACATTCTGAAGCCTTTGTGAAAGGATTTACTAAATCATTCCAAAGGTGCATAGCTCTAAATCTAGAACATAAGGATCTTTTGATTTCCATCTTAGTTGAAGATCTCCTTCCTGATATAAAGAAGCAAACTGGAGATAATATAGTTGGTCGGATGTGTCAGCATCTTGATATTCTGGTTGCAAACCCAATTCCTTGTGGAATTGAAAACAACTGTCTTTGTCTTAAAAATCGAGTTTTTACAAGAACAGAGATGTGGCTCTGGAAACAATTCAAAGTCCACCTATCCTTTCTACCAATCCCCAAACCTCCTCTATTCATCTCAAAAGGCTTGCAGATATTGTGAAAGATCTGGACTTAGGGAACAAAAGTCCTTCTTGTTAACACTTGCATTCTTTCTAGGTGCCGTTAAAGGTGTAAGTATCCTACCTGGTCTTCTCCAGGAACCAACGTAATTCTTATCAGTAACAGCAAAAATAAAAATGAAAAGGAAAGGCTATTTTGAAAACTAGGCCTGTGAAAGATCTTAAAAGTTTCCAGCTAAGCTTATATTCCACCTGCCAGAAACACAATTTGGATCCAACTGTTCTTTTATAAACTACTGAGTTTTGCTTTATTGTACCTGTCTTGTGGCTAAAATTTTATAACACAAGTTATAGGATCTCTGTCGACATCTGTTTGTATGTTTATATATATGTATGTACATTATAAATGTGATTTTTTTTCTACCTCTACATGGTATTGCCAAAATTAATTTGTAAAGAGCTCTATTTAATTGGCTTAAAGACAAACAAGCATTATATAAATCAAGTATAGTGCCGGAAATATAAAAACTAACCCAAATGTTTTTCAAGTTCACATGATCTAGGACAATCTTCGGTAAACAAAAGCTAGTTTAAGTTTGTTGGTTTAATTAAAACGGGTATGTCTCTAGAGTTATCAGTATCAAATATACTACTTTTATTTTACCTAGGTTTACTAAAAGTCAAATAAGCTCATGTTATCTCTGTTACAGAATTTGTAACTTAAGATGATGGTTAGTTGTTTAATGTCTTGTAAAATGTTCATGACTAATTGAAACATAATTGTTAAGAACAAGTGAATTAAATAGATGTAAGATAAAAAGTTTACAAATAAACTTTTCAGCAATAATTACGCTATATGTTATGTCTACTTAAAAATAGATTACAGGGCTTCGCTGGTGGCACAGTGGTTGGGAATCCACCTGCCAGTGCAGGGGACACGGGTTTGAGCTCTTGTCCAGGAAGATCCCACATGCCGCGGAACAAGTAAGCCCATGCGTCACCACTACTGAGCCTGCGCTCTAGAGCCCGTGAGCCACAACTACTGAAGCCTGCGCACCTAGAGCCCGTGCTCCACAGCAAGAGAAGCCACCGCAATAAGAAGCCCGCGCACTTCAACAAAGAGTAGTCCCTGCTCGCCGCAACTAGAGAAAGCCCGCACGCAGCAGCAAAGACCCGATGCAGCCAAAAATAAATAAATAAAATAAATAAATTTATTTTAAAAAATATATTACAGAATGTTTTTGGTAACCTGAAACCTTAAAATTATACTGAAATAAGTGACCAGTGGGTCAGAAGCACACATAACAACCTGGATTTGCAACTGACATACGATATGGAGGGCAGTCTTGTGGAGCTTAGCCCTTACTCTATGGAATCTGATGCTATCTCCAAGTAGATAGTGTCAGAATAGAATTAAATTGTAGGACACCCAGCTGGTGTTGGAGAATTGCTTGGTGACATAGAGGGAAAAATCCACACTTTGGAATTGGAGTCAGAATATTACGAGTTATTAGAAATTAATGACAATTATAGGGAAACTATACTTGCCCTTATGGGGTTGCAGTAGAGAAAAACTACCTCATACTCACCTAAATCACCCCTTATTGTCCCTTAATGCACCCAAAAGAAAGGTCAAGCACTGCAGAGTAAGAGAAAGCCAAGTCAAGCAGTGTGTCTAACTCCCGATGAGTGCAGGGATGCAGGGCCAACTAAAGTCACAGGGACATTTCTTATATTCTTTCCATCCAACCACTCTTTTAAGACAGCTTCAGGTACCAATCAAATCCACCAACCACAAGAGCACTGGACTGTGATTCAGGAATCTCATACTAGCTTTGCATCTTTGGGCTTCTCTTTGCATCACCTCTTTGGGTCTTGATTTTAATCAAAATCAGATGACGAGGGCCTCCCTGGTGGTGCAGTGGTTGAGAGTCCGCCTGCCGTTGCAGGGGACGCGGGTTTGTGCCCCGGTCCGGGAGGATCCCACATGCCGCGGAGGGGCTGGGCCCGTGAGCCATGGCCGCTGAGCCTGCGTGTCCGGAGCCTGTGCTCCGCAACAGGAGAGGCCACAGCAGTGAGAGGCCTGCGTACCGCAAAAAAAAAAAAAAAAAAAAAAAAAAAAAAAAAATCAGATGATGAGTTTAACGAGACACTGTCTATAGTCTCTTCTGTCTCTGACATGCTGTTGCCTTAGGTTTCCAATGGCCCATCTACCCTGGGTAAGGGCATCTGTGTCCCTCTATAGCTGACTGCCCCCTCCTCCTCTGCCCACATCCCCCAGGACAGTACATCATCTTGTACCCCCAAAGTGGTATCAGGCAGCCAGCCAATCTCATTTACCCACAACTATTTCCGTCATCAGGACCCAGTATATGCAATGGCAATTTACCACACGTCGTTAATATGTTTGTTATATTTTGTTGATGGAACATGAAAGTTCATCAGCAAGCCCGCACACAGGGAAAGCATATTGAAATGAGCATTATGGATCTGTCAGGCTGGAGTTTACGGCCTTTTCTCAGTACTACAGCGTAAGTAAAACAAGCCCTGATTGAGTCAGCAGCCTCCTGGGTCCTCATTTGCCAAAGTGTGGGGATTTTAATGCTAAGTTTATCTGCCTGCATTAGGCAGGTGGGGGGAGGGTAAGGCTGCTGGGCATATTGTTTTGGCTTAGGGGTATTGTAGACCAGCCTGCGAGTTCCACAGACACCAGGAGGGAAACTTTCAGTGGGTTTGGCCTCTTACCTTCCTATGGTCTAATAGATTTTGGAGATGTAGTGCCCTGGAGTTTTAAAACTTAGTTTGTAAACCCTCCTTTTAAAACCAATGCATTGAAATGCAATGGAAAAGAAAGAGGAAGAAAGAAATATTCACTGAGCAATGGCACTGAAAAAAGCAATAAAGAAAAAAGGGAGAGAGTGATTCATTAAAATCCCAGATACTGAAGCATCATGGATGCAAATATCCTTACAACTTTTCTCCTTTGCAGGCAACTTCCAGGAAGGGTTCAGGCTACCTCACCAGGGAATTGCATTCTCCGAATAGAACTTTGTAGACGCCGATGCTGTCTAAAGGGATTTCAAAAGATTTCTAAGTCCAAATTAATGCACTGGGAAATGAATTTTGGAAACAAGATTTCCGTTTCTTCTCTTCGGCAAAGCATAGGAGGCATGAGATGAGGGGAGCACATTTCTAGCTATGGGAAGAGATCTGCTTCTCTGACATGTGAAGGGTCAGAAATTTTCCAGGAGGCAGTTCAAAGAGGTTGCCCCGACTCAGGCTCAGGTGTTTTTAGTATTAACAGATAGTTATCTCCTGGCAGCAAAGTCAATAACTACCTTTTTTTCTTCCTCAGCAGGAAGGCTTAGCCATTGCTTTTTCCTTGAGCAGGTACTTGGTATTCTAGGAGTCACAATCTATTTCTCATTCCAGCAGCCTGCAGCTGTGGATCACCTGACTAATGCTGGGGCCATTCCACATTCCAGAGGCATGCAGCTCTTGTTATTTGGCATTCCAGAGGCATTCCGAAGCTGCAGGTCATTCATTATGCCAAGGTTAGTGCGTTGGCCTGCAGAGCCAACAGCCTTATTCTGTTCTGGTTGGGACTGGAAACTGTAAGGAAGCTGTAACTCCTCTGGTGTCAGAAGGATGGAGATGGAGAGAAAGAGAGAGGAAATAAAAACTGCAAAGAATTCTCAAGTAGTTCTTAGATACTATGACGGGGACAATATGTTGTACACATAAGGTCAAAGATGGGAATGTTTTGAGACGAGAAGGAAAATACAAATCAGATAATAAACATGTTGCTCTGACTTTCTTAATTAGATGAGAAGCAAGATATAACATAGCTATAAGGCATACCAGCTCTAGAGTCAGTCAAAATTGGGTTCAAATACTGGCTCTGCTCCTTATTGCTTGTATGATTTTGAGTGATTTACTTACCCTCTTTAAATATCAGTTCATCAACTGTAAAATGGGGACAATAAGATAACCTGCCATTTTAAGATTAGATAACACCCTTAATATTGTTCAGCATAGTCTATGCCTCAAAAAAAATACTCTATAGATTTATTATTGTGATGCTGATGTTGGTGATGATGATGATAATGCTGATTGGGAGATTCTTGAATGGCAAAGATGAAGATAATGATGACTTTTTTTAATATATTATTGATACCCATTCCCTCTTTTCCCATATCTTCTACTGTATGCCAGGCACTGTATTAGGTACAAAAATTTTCTGGCTAAGTCTGGACAGATTAAGATTGGACTGTACCTATGCGAACACAGATTCAATTTAATAGGCTCTCAGTGAATAGCCACTGTGTGTAGTGCCCTTTCCTAATCCCTGCAGTTAACACAAAGGTCAAGGCGACTTTGTTTTTGCCACTAAGGAAATTATGACACATATTTAGATAACCATGGATGCTGAGGAAGGGAAAAAAATACATATAAATCTCCATTCCATGGAACTTAGAGAATGATCAGACAAGACTGTTGTTCTTAACATGAATGTAGACTGGACATTTCTTGGGCCCAGCAGTCTCTGACATGATGATAATGCTGGCAAGACATTGGCAAGATATCTGTACCATCCTCAGCATTACATCTTCCTAAAATCCAGCAGGACAGGTAGTTGAAGCCTGATAAGGAAGAACATTAATTTTTACGCTAGGTGTATGAACTTTATTCTGCAAGCAAGGAATGAAGAGAAAAAGAAAAGAAAATATTTTGGTTTGCTTTACTTTTTGTTATTTTTGTTCCTACAGAGGGATGCCATAATATGCCCTTATGGATCTCCCCAATGAACTGACAAATATTGGAGCAGAATATACAGTATAGCATATCAAGAGCATCGACCCAGGACAAAAAGTTTGTGATTTATGTTTTATGGGGCAAAGGAGGCAAGCCAGACTCAGGGCAGGGTGTAGTGTTAGGAGACAGTGGCATGATGACAGGGAATCTGCATGTAACCTGCTTTTCTGTTGGGAGCCAAGACCTTTGGGACATGCTACCCACAGGGAAGCCCTAAATATGCCTCAGCCAGGAAGCTCAAACAGGCGGGAGAAGCATGCATGACGTGGCTGTGGAGTCTGCAGAGCCTACTTCAGAGGATCAGAGAGTAGGGCCTATGAATGCACTGGGGTGCTTGTTTAAAGTGTTCCATAATCCTCACCAGGAGCAGATCTTCCTGGAGCAATTCTCAGTGGCCTCTAAGAAATAAAGATCAGAGTTTCTATCATATGGTTCTCAAGAGAAACAGCAAATCAAGTTGAAAAGGGATTCTTAGAGAACATCTTGTGATTCTTCTAAACATTTGTTGACGCTCTCCTGATTTTAAAAGCTGGGAACAGAGGCTTCAGGGAAAAACACAAGTTTCCAGCCAGGGCAGACCCATGCTTGGTGGGTCTGTAGCTTATAAAATTTGGAGGCCCCTCTTAGGAAAAGAATACAGAAATAACTAGTAAAAACTTAGACACAAAAGTAAATCTTTGGTTAAAATTAGAAAAGAAGTCATAACAAATTACAATGCTAATCTGCTGACAATGCTGTTGCTACCATATATTTCACAAAAGCCAGAAAAACAACATGATTTTTTTTTAACCTGCATACCAGATCTCTATAATATTGTCTACATTTTATCTGTATACTTTTGATATTTTCGTATGATGTTGTTTTTATATTATTTTCTATAAAGAGATTAGAAAGTTAATTCAGTTTTCTCCAGTGCTATTTTTTTCTTTTTTCTTTTTTTTTTTTTTTTTTTTTTTTTTTTGCGGTACGCGGGCCTCTCACTGCTGTGGCCTCTCCCGTTGCGGAGCATAGGCGCCGGACGCGCAGGCTCAGCGGCCATGGCTCACGGGCCCAGCCGCTCCGCGGCATGTGGGATCTTCCCGGACCGGGGCACGAACCCGCGTCCCCCGCATCGGCAGGCGGACTCTCAACCACTGCGCCACCAGGGAAGCCCTATTTTTTTCTTAATTGGCACTTTGAAAAAGTCCATTCATTTTCACAACTCATTACTGGAAATTTGTATGTTAATATTTAGCACTGATGTCATTTTGGGAAAACTAGTATCACATTTCTTTAACATATGAGCACTATAATTTCAGAGAATTTCAAGTTTTCTTGCGCAGTGATGTATCTTAAATACTGTTTGCATTGATAATACTCATTAACCAGTTTATGAGCGAGGTCCATATTGGATTGGTATATTACGACTTTTACGCTAACTTTGTTGATGACTGTAGTTCATGTCAAATCAGCGAGAACTGAGTGAGACCACACAATAATTTGATTGGACCACAGGCAATTCTAACCCATGAAAGAAATGGATGAAGGCACGGTCCAACAGAATTAAGAAGTTAATTCCGACAGAGTGCAGTATGCAAGCTGGACAGCAATGGGTAATGAGACTAGAAACATATCTTGCAGCCAGGAAGGTAGGTGTGGAAAAAGTATTAAGTATTGGCAAGCGGCTGGAGACATATCATCATACTTCTAAAGTTTGGAAACAGGCACCTGTTGATTTACTACTAAACTTACAAAAAAACAATGAAGTGCCACACAAGACCACCAATACTAGAAGCAGACAAATGACCATTTGAATCTTAGCTCCGCCCCTTACTAATCTGTGAAATCCTGCTAACAGTAACTCAAGTAGCCACAGAAGAGATGACAAACTACACAAAAACATACCCCACTGAACTTCACACATTATACACCCAATTAAAATTCCCTTCATGTGGGTGCCAGAAGGCCCACACCGCTGGACACAAAGTTATGTTTAATGAGGGGAGAGTCAAAGTAAAAAGAGATGGTGGTCTTGACCAGTTATATAATGGAATGTTTTCCTTTTGAAAAATCTGAAGAAAAAAACAAACAAACACATGATCACTTTGCTAAGGCAACTCCCGGGGGGCCTGAAACTTAAACTTCATTTGTTTCCTAGTATATCTGCCTCTGCTCCCTGCTGTTTCCAAGGAGCTCACATTCTAGTTAGAGAAGACAGACAATAAGCTCATGCACAAAATAATAGACTATTTTAGACAGTCATTGTTCAATGAGGAAAGTAAAATAATACATACAAGTCAGAGTTACTGTAGGCAGGGGAAGAAGCATCCATTAGAGGGAGAGGAAAGAGAAGACCTAGCTGAGGAAGCCAGCTTCGAGCTGAGATCTACATCGGGAGAAGTCCAAACTTCAGTCCGCAGATTGGAGCATGAGGAACAGGATGGGGGAGTGACTAGTCCAAGCTCCCGCAGCAAATCACTGGCA
Organism: Orcinus orca; assembly: GCF_937001465.1. Classification (NCBI taxonomy): domain Eukaryota; kingdom Metazoa; phylum Chordata; class Mammalia; order Artiodactyla; family Delphinidae; genus Orcinus; species Orcinus orca. The sequence goes on along the minus strand of NC_064564.1, from coordinate 105,179,183 downwards.
GAGCTAGGACTATAGCTGAGACAAACAGCCACAACTCAGGGAATTTATGTAAGGTTTCACTTTAAATATTCTTGACATGTGGAAACTAAGATAGCCCTTACTGCTTACAGCCTTCACTAAATTCCAGATAAAAGGAGTTGATTTTTTTTTTAATCTCCAGAAAATCCAAAAGCTGAGCAGTCAATTTAATAGGCAAATAGCCATTTCACTACTTTAAGATAATCACAATGATCAGAAAAACTCGTTACAGGACCATAAAATCATTAAAAATATACAGCTATAAAAGCTCTGAAAGATCAGTCAGGCAAGTATTCTCTAGATTATTTTGATTACATGTCTCTATCAGAATATACAAATCAATCAATTAGCCAATAAACTAATAAAAAGACATATGTAGAGAGGGAGGATACACATAGGATAGACTTATGTATGTATTTACTTGCTATTTATATTATGTGCATTCCAAAAAGATACACAAAGCATACAGGTTTTAAAAGATGCACTAGAAATAAATGAAAGTAAAAGTTCCAGAATTTTCTTTCCTCACCCCAGTGGATCACTGTGCATACACTTTGAGGAAGCTTTGTCTCTCTTTGACGACAACTGATCTAGTCTATTGCTTTCAGCTTAAGCCCACAGAAACTGAGGCCAGAGATGAGAAATCAGAAAGCACTACTCATGACCCAATATAATAAGAGAGCCAAAGTGCCTTAAAATAAACTCAGTTTCACATAGATATGCAGAGTATTATAAACTACCCCACTTGTTAAAATTATAATTTTTTGTATGCTTTCACTTAGTCTTTGCAAGCCCTCTTCTTATTTCCTAGAGACTGATGCTTTACTTCTGATCTCCTCTCAACAGTGAGCAATGCAGGATTAGCAAACCTCTGTCACCAGACCCCAGCAAAGAGTAAACTCCCTAAAGTCCAGAGGCTCAACCTGAATGCAATCCATTTCCCTCAAGGATTCCCAGCACAGACACGGGCTCCCAGCCTGCTTAGGAATGCGGCACTGCACTTCTCAATAGCATTTTATGACACATTTCTCAAATCAAATTTAAAAGCATAACTGAGTGGAATTAAATTAATGCCGTCTGGTAATGTCAGCAGCACCAGAGCTGCAACAGGCTGGCTTAACTTTTAAACCTTCTGGAGCTTCATGATACGTATTCAGTCTGAATCTGTGTACACTGTGTGTGTGTGTGTGTGTGTGTGTGTGTGTGGTTTAGTGGTCTTTGAGAACATAAAAGTACATAGTTACATATACTTAATGAAAACACATGCCCCATGACCTTGATGTTTTTGAATTGACATTGGTATTTCCCTTCATGTCCTACAGAGTACGTTTAGCTTCATTGTATCATTCGATCGTCATAATCACCCTATGAGGAAAGCATTCATGTTTTTGTCTCTTTCCTTTATTATTATTCTTTTTTACTTGAAACCAAGTGCCGTGTATCCAAATTCAGCATTCTTTCCACTTGCTAAGTTTAATAACAATGAAAACACCACCAGTCTTTTCAAGATTCCCTTAACCTCTGTTGCTAAATCTAATATTCCATTTGTAATTTTCATCTTAATTGACTCAAGAGCAACATTTTACTCAGTTATCACATCCTCATTGTCGAAGCATGTTTTCTTCACTTAATTTTAAGATACATACCCTTTATTTTTGTTCCTACATCACTTAACATTTAATTTTTTCCCTGGGATCTTTTTATTTCTCTTTTCTAAACGTTAGATGTCCCAGGGCTCCTTTTTTTCCTCTGTTTAAACTCACCCTTTTTGTGATCTTATCCAGTCCATGGCTTTAAATGCCGTTTTACAATAATGACTTCTAAATATACATCTTCGGCCAAGATGTCTCTCCTAGCTGCAAATCGCTATATTTAATACAAGTTATCTCGACTTGGATATGTAACAGATGTTGATGCAAATAATCAATAAACAATCTATAAAGGGAATAGAAAAGAGTTTTATCTGAGCCAGACTGAGGACTATATCCCAGGAGACATAGATTCAAAAAGCACTTGAATTGTTTTTTTCCAGACTACAAAATGCGAGAGGTTTATAAAGGCAAAAACTGAAAAATTCCATAAATTGTTTATTAAGAATTATAATTTGAGCTGGCAAGAAGTAAGGGTACTTGTTAAGCAAGGACTGGCTGGGAACAGAAATGGTTGCATAGTTACAAGGGGAGACCTTGATACCGGAAGGTTGCAGCTGGCAGCTGCTAGCAAAAATACCATTTTGAGAATGGTTGGTGGTGTCCTTGAGTTTGATATAGTTCAGGAAATTCAAGTTCTCAGTGATGCAGGAATGTGTCTGAAACCACATCCAGAAGGGCCACTGGGCTCCATTTTGGATGCCTGAACCACAGTTACTCCATTTTGATTTTTAAATGCATTCTTTTCTTTGATGGTTAAATAGGATGTGCAATGCATGTCTGATAGACCACAAAACAAGCTGTCCTATTTGTCATAAAATTCAAGCCAAATCAAGTATAATCCAGGATGACTTCCCCATACCTTAGATCGTGAAAATTTCTTCCATCACAGGCATAGCAAATAAACCAATATCCCAATCGTAACTCCACCAGACCTGTTCCCCAAAATCTTACTCATATTTGAGTAGTACAGACTCCATCCTGTTAGCTGCTCCGTCCCAGTGACATGACAATATGGAGGACAGCTTAGCATACAAACTGTGCTACCCTTGAGCCCTCTCTTGTGTACTCCACACCTCATTTGTCAGCAAATCCTGGTCACTCTACCTTCAAAGTATGCCTAGAACCTGACCACTCCTCACCTATGCACTGCTCCCACCCTACCTCAAGATACCATCATCTTTTGACACAGAATCCAGAAAATTCCTTCCAAAAGGTGAGTCAGACCATATCACTTCAATGGATGCCCATGAAGCAAAGTCCTTACAGTGACTTACAGGGTCTTATTCCATCTTCTCTTTGAACTCTAGTATTACTTCCAATAATTCAGCCACATTGTTATTGTTAGTGTTATTCTAGAAACACACTAACACATTCTCACCTCAGGACATTTGAATGTGTTGCCTTATTTTTTTTTTTAACCTAGAAAATGAATCCCCATAAATCTTTTGTTGTCATTGATATTGATACATCACTGTTGATATAGTACAAACAACTTTCGAACACCATGACATCTATTTTTTATTCATGTATTCATATCTACCCGCTCCCTACCAGATGATAAGCTCCATTAGGGCAGGCAATTTCTAAGCCTTGTGTCCCCAGTTCTTGCAACAGTGTCTAGCATGTAGAAAGACTTATCCTTGATTTTGATGGTGTGAATGAAGAGTTCACTCTCATGTCATGAATTGTAGTTTCCAAAGTCTTTTCACATGCATTATCCTGTGTTGATTCTCAAAGCAATCCCAGGAAATAAACAAGGTTAGACATTTTCCTATTTAAAAAATGAGGTAACTGAGACTCAGTCAATTAAGTGATTTGGCCAAACTCACTCAAGTACTAGAGGAAGAAGCCAGAATTAAACTCCCAATTTCCATGTTCCTAGGGTGCTCCTCTTTCACTGTCTAATGATCTCTGTCACAGGGAGTGTGAGGGCACGTGACAATATGGAGTAAAGGTTGGCATACAAACTGCTATCTGACTATTTGGGTTCAGTTTGTGGTTCTACCTATTCCTTCACTCGTTATTTAAGTTTCTGTTTTGCCTTCTTTCCAAGGGTTATAATCATACGATCTTCCACAGTGGGTCATAATGTGTTAAATGAGTTAACTCAGGTGAGACTGTAAGTACAAAGTAAACATTGAAAAACATGTAATTACTGGTATATGAAATTGGTGCAAGAGAAATATGAGTTAGGAGATAACCACACAGAGTCATGTGGAGATACAACCCACGTGAATTTGGAAACTCCACACTATTTGAAGGAATACATGGATATTAGAAGCTTGGACTTCTATTCCTGATTGTTGAAACAGCATGCGATAAGAAAAACTTTAAACTTAATGCCGAGCTGCAGAATTCATACTGGGAGTGCCGAGGGAATCCAAGAGTCCAGTGCACCTCACAAAAGTCCAGAGAAGCATCCTGAACCATGTGGTGTTTGACATGACTTAAATCTTACGGATCCTGACAGTTCTGCCAATATCTAACACCATGCCTGCATGTAGCTGGCATGTATAAATGTTTGCTGAATGAAAATAAAAATTTGGGTAAAGGAAAACTAAGGATGATGAGAGAGAGCACAGTGCATAGAGAAAAGGTGGGAAAGTAGTGGGTACAGAAAGTATATTAGTTACCTAGTTCTACATAACTAATTGCCCCTAAACTTAGCAGCTTAAAACAACTAACATTTATTATCTCTGGAGGATAGCTGAGGTGACAGATGACTTTCAATAAATATTTATTTCAGAACTAGTTACAGATATCATGCCAATACTTAAGAGAAGTGGTTGTCTTTATTCATTAGAATAATAATATGCCAGGCAGTTTAGAAATATTTATGTATGTTATCTAAATTTATCATTACAACAATTCTATGACATAACTGTCACTCGTCTTGTTAATTCATTCATTAATTAGTTTATTTATTAAGCAAACTATTAATCCTCTACAACATGCCAGACTCTGTGAATTCAGAAGCAAACAAATAGATAAAAATCCCTGCCTTCGGGCTTCCCTGGTGGCGCAGTGGCTGAGAGTCCGCTTGCCGATGCAGGGGACACAGATTCGTGCCCCGGTCCGGGAAGATCCCACATGCCGCGGAGCGGCTGGGCCCGTGAGCCATGGCCGCTGAGCCTGCGCGTCCAGAGCCTGTGCTCCGCAACGGGAGAGGCCACAACAGTGAGAGGCCCGTGTACGGAAGAAAAAAAAAAAAAAAAAAAAATCCCTGCCTTCATGGAGCTTATATCAAAGAAGGGAAAGCCAGACAATAAATATAGATGAATATACAGTAAAATGCATAGTATGTCAGAGGGTGATGTGTGCTGTCAGGAAAACAAAGCAGGGAAGGAGAAAGGAGACACCCCAAACACAGAGAAATTAAGTAATTGCCCAGCATTGCACAGCCAGCAAGGGGGCGGAAACAATGTACCATTTTGAGTTTGAACCCACAGGGTGTGCTAGTAACCACAGACTATATCACGATAACAAGAACTTCAGAGATTCCTTAGGGCACTTTTTCACGTAAGATCCCCCATGCAAGTAGTTAGAGAAAATCCTAACTCAAATGGGAAATTGTTTTACATACCAGGAAGCCTGGAGTTTCCAGTCCTGGAATGCCAGACACTATCTTCCCTCTGGGAAAAAGGCAGCTGCAATTTTAGCTTGCCATCCAGATACTCCAACACCCAATAGAAGAAACTGAACTTCTTCTTGGCCAAGAAACCTTTCCCAGAAAGCTTGAGAAGACATCCCCTTATTATCCAAAGGAGGATCACATGATCCCCACCAAGCACATTCCTGACAAGGCAATGAGTGCTCTCGGTATTCTGGATTTATTCCTGGAGTCGGACAGAGTTATCCTCCCCTGTGTTATGCAAGGGAGCAGTGGTGATTTGAAGAAAATCCGTCAACAGGAAATGTAGGGAGTAGGAAATTGCCAGCATTTGCCATTGATATGGTCCAAGCCTTATTCATGGTCCACTGATCAAGAGTGGACACACAGAAGAAATTTTAGAAGTAGTTATTGATTTGAATTCGAGTGAGAAATAGAAAAAAAAAAAACATAAGGGAAAGAGAAGAGGGGGGGAAAGGAGGTGGGAGAAGTAGAAGAATTCTGGTCCTAATATAAAGGAGAGATAATGCACAACACTCTGAATTGAGAATGAAAAGACTCGATTCCCCATCATTGCACAGCCATTCAATAGCTGTTCGACTTGGGCTAATCACTTAACCGCTCTGGGACTCAGTTTCATGAACAGCAACTCTAGTCTAATAATGCTTGTTAGTCACATTTCGTGATCAGCAGAAGATTTAATAAGATGTCTGTGTTCAGTGAGAAGAAAGCGATACGTGACATTCCAGTTCAAAGTGGGTTTGGTCTTCATTTACAGATATAGAGTGAATTGGAGTGTGTCTACAAGACAAAGATAATTGAGTTAGTCAAGCAGATGATTCAAAGAGGGCAACGCACATACACAGACACGTGCATTGGTGCATGCATGCACTCACAGTCACACACACACCCCTATAATCCTTTCTCACTAAAAAAATATTGTTGTTTATTGTTCTTTGAGCAGTTGTTGTTTGCTAGGCACTAGCTAAATAATGTATGAGCATTGTCTCATTTAATTTCCCAACAACTCATGAGTTAGATGCTACTGTATAATAGTTTTCTGTTTGAATTATATGGAATAGATTTTTCAGATTTCCACTTCATTTTGCATATATGCACTTTCTCTTCGCCGTGAAACAGATCTCATTTCAATGAATGACTATGGTCTTCAGGTTGTTTCTCCTAAATTTAAGCACAGTCCTGCAGTCATTTTCCTTGCACCAATGAACCATTCCGTAGTGCTTTGAGCTGATCAGATCAAAACTGTTCAGGAAAATTTAGCACCAGCCGGTTCCTAAATGCTGAGTTGGCTCTGGTTCTTTCTTGACCATCCTACTTTTGCTCATCCAGTCTCAACACTGAATTCGGTGCCCATCCATCATTTGTAACATGTCCCTCTCAGCAATTCCTCAACAGAAACCTTGACTGAGAAGTATCATTGACAATAGCAAACTAGCATTACATGTTGGATTCCTCTTCAATACACTTACTCAGATGATATGAATATCTGACACGAGACAGGAAAACAAGGTCAGAAAGAGATTCAGAGAGAATGAGTGATTTGGCAGGTTTCCTGTGAGAACTCCAGGGGAAGGACCAGGGCTAGGCCAAGGGCACTGGGTACAGAGTCAGGAGAGGTGAAAACTACTGTGGCTCTGCCAGTACCATGCTGCGTGACTCTGGGCAATTATTTTTAAATCTCCCAGCATCAATTTTCCCATCTGTAAAAATGGAGGGAGAGAACTAAGCTGAGATTGGAAAGCACCTGGCCTGCGGGCCTCTAGTAGACATCGAGAATCAATCATGGTACTTTTCCCACTGAGCCTATGATGGGTTCCCGTGTTCTTCTCAGCACACACTCCACGTACACTAAAGCAACTAGAGCTTGCATATCATTTAGAATATATCTGTCATTCCTGGTTGAAATAATCTCTAACATCCATTTTGGATCTCATATTTTAGGAATATATTGCTGCTGTGGAAAGAATCATGAACTTGGGATCAGATAACCAGGTTTAAATCCTGGTTCTGACATTTATTACTTCTGTGACCTTAAGCAAATCAATTCATATCTTTGATCTGTGTTTTTTTTTTTTTAATCTGCAAAATGGGAATAAAATATCAACAGCCTATTGTTGAAGTGAAGATCAAATAAGATATATGAGAAGGCACCCAAAGCATATAGCATATCCTAGGATATTGTAGACATCCAATCAGCCATTAAAATTAATATTTTAAAGGTGGCATCTGGTGAGGCAAATGCATATGTGATGAGATTGCTAAGAATGCTGGAAGCCAAGAGGAAAGTGAAGGAGGAAAAGAGGGTCATTCCTTCTTGGATATTACAGCTGTTCCCTTTTTCTACCACTGCTGCTGACGGATCCTACAGTCCTGACCTAATTATCAGCAGCCTACCGTATTGCATGTCCTTGACTCCATCAAGAGGCTAGGTCTTCCTCTTTGGCCCTGATATCGGGCTCACAAATCAATTTCTCAATGACACGTCTAGAAACCGCCAGTATCTGTCTGATCCCTTTCTGCTTTGTTCCCACCCCCCATACACCCCCTCCCCACACTCAAAGGGATGGTATCTCCTCAGTATCTTAATGCAATCCTTGGGCTTGGCTCATCTATGTTCAGTCTTAATTGTGTGTGTTGGAGGGAAGGGTAGTTTGAGGTCAGAGGATGGTGCTAGGAGCTTCTTTCCTTCCACATCACCAGTACAACCCTAGGTGTTCAGCGTCTTGGTCTCTGTTTCCAAAGTTTGTAAGTATCCTGCTGTTGGAAGACAGTTGTCCATGCAGGATAATTATGCTGGGGGTGTTAAAATATCAGGGCATAAGCTGCAGTCCACTGGTCATTTGACAATGATGCCAGATTTATCGAAGGCAATTACAGGTCCTCCTGTAGAGCTCCTCACTGCAGGGGAAGTGTAGGCTCACTACTAGAACACAGCTGGGACGGTCTTTAGCCTGCCCACCTCCCTGCCCTGGTGGCAGGAGCTCTGTGCTCGGGCAAAACAGGGAAATCTTTTTTTAGATGACATTACCTGAGTGTTCCTCATCTCTCCTCTTGCCCCTAAGAGTCTATAGAATCTTATCTAGTCTTGGGTGATTGTGTATGTGTGTGGGAGGACCCATTATGCATGCATGTATCTTATTTTTAGGTCTGAATCAGTTTATGCCTTTGTATTCTATAACTGTTGTGTCACCCAAAGCATGAGTGGGGGGCTTCCCTGGTGGCGCAGTGGTTGAGAGTCTGCCTGCTGATGCAGGGGACGCGGGTTCGTGCCCCGGTCCAGGAGGATCCCACATGCCGCGGAGCGGCTGGGCCCGTGAGCCATGGCCGCTGAGCCTGCGCGTCCGGAGCCCGTGCTCCGCAGCGGGAGGGGCCACAGCGGTGAGAGGCCCGCGCACCCCCCCCCAAAAAAAAGCATGAGTGGGATTATGTCGAGGAGTGTATGCTGGGTAAAAGACTGGTTCAAGGTCCAAGGGAAGAAATTTGATAAGTTCCTGGGTAGGTAAAAAGCATATTAATTAATGCTTTAAAATATTTTCCAGTCATCATTTTACCTAGAACAGGTTTTACTCTAGGATAATCAATGACATAGTAATTACTCTATAAATCATAAACGTATTCCAAGCAGGACAGATATTGTTTAATGAACTTGGGCAGCCAAAGGTGGGCATGGAGATAAGTCTAGGAGTAGGGGGCTAAGAAGAGCTAAGTTACCTTGCAAAATAGAATAAATGTGATTTGGAGGTTCCTGAAGGCATCTGGGAGGAATGGAGTCTGGAGAAGATGTGGATGAGGGAAGAAGTGACATGGGAAGAAGTGGTGAGAGGCTTGCACGCATTGTCGGATGAAGCAGCCACGAATAATCCCCAGTTGAGCAGCAAAGAGGCTTTTACAACCAAGAGCATCGAATACTCATCTTGTTATTATTGGTTTGCATTATTGTGACACAAAACTCCCTTTAGGGCCCAAAGTTTTCAATAAATATTCTGTACTTAAAAGTGGATATATGTGAATGGTGTGGGGTGTGTATGTGTGTGTGTGTGTGTGTGTGTGTATGTGTGTAAATGAAAGAAGGCTAAAGATGAATGTCCACACAGCTCCAAGCAGTCTCCGGGTATGGAGCACCATGCATGTGATGCTGAGATGACTCATAAAGGGGGAAGTCATGAGTTCAAACTATAAATGAAGTCCTGCTCAGAAACCTGCAAAAATGCCATGAGAGATTCTGACTTCCAAAAGGCACAAAATTTGGGACCCAAACCAGTCTTACATATATCTCAAGGATCAGGAAGGCTCAGTGAATATTTGGGTTTGACACTTCGCAGATCAAATGCCTTCTTCCCTATGGACCCTTCTTCCAATACCATCCAAGAAAAATTAACTACTTCTTGAGGCTCTTACATAACTTTGCCTCTACAGAACCTGTGATTACGGATTTTGCTGTTTGTCCCTGTCTCTCACATTAATCTGTTCCTCAATGCTATGCCTATTTGTTAATATTTCTTTAGAACTTTATTATTCCTATGTTCTGTGCAATGAGTTAAAACTGCTTAAAATGCTTTTCTTTTACTTCCTAATAAAAGGTTACATACCTCTGCATTGGTTCAGGACTGGGAAAATAAGTCAATCTAACCGGAATGATAGGGACTTCCCTGGTGGTCCAGTGGTAAAGAATCCGCCTTCCAATGCAGGGGACGCGGGTTAGATCCCTGGTCAGGGAACTAAGATCCCACATGTCACGGGGCAACTAAGCCTGTATGCCACAGCTAGAGAGAGAAAACCTGCACACCACAACTACAGAGAAGCCCGAGCACTGCAACAAAAGATCCCGCATGCCTCAACTAAGACCCGACACAGCCAGAAAAAGAAATAATGATAATAATAACCAGAATGATAGAAACTGTGACAGTGTGTGAAGAAATCTCCAAAGTCTGGAGAAAAAAGTGAAAGACTAACGAAAAAGAGGGAAGCCTCAAAGAGGAACTTGGCGATTTTACTAGCAGGAAGCCAGGCTCTTCATAACAGCTCTTTGCACCCAAATGGTAGCATCTTCCCTTCCCTCTTTTCTACCTCTTTCCTCCTCCTATCCCATCTTATTGGAACTTGGACAAAAGCTAAAGACTCCATCCCCAGCAGCTTGGTGTTAGGTGAGATCCACTTTTATGATGATGTAGTCAGGGTGGGGTCCAGTGTGGCAGAGACAATGCTTAAGTGAAAGCATCTCTCCTCAATGACTTTGTCTAATAAACTATGGTCAAGGTCAAGTACACTTCAGGCCATTTATAGGCTCAATAGTTCCATGTTGAAAATAACTGCTAAGATTTAAATAACCAACTTTCAAACTTTTGGAATAAACTCTATTGATACTTAGGCTGCAGCTTTTCAGAAATACAGCTGGACTTGTTAAATTGCCCCTCACTCCTGTTACCAAACCCTAGGGAGTTTCCACACCACAATCAGTATTCATTGGACGTAATTTTACCATCTTCATTCTCAGGAATGTTTATGGAACACTCTGTGGCCTGCCCTATTCTAATTTGGCCACAGGAAGATGTTCAAATTGATTGTTCAAAATCAATTTAAGGGACCACTAGTCATCCAGAGGCTAATTGTTGTTATTATCTTATTATTCATCATAATCCCAATAACACAAGAATAATGCAAAATTGAAAAGGTAAATCCAATTTGCTATGCAGTCATCAGAAAAGATTGTAGCGATTTCTAAACACAGCCCTTGGGAAGCAGTTTCCGTGCTCTTTGCTCCACTCAGGTTGGCAAATGTCTACTAGGCTCTTCCTGTGTATAAGGCCCTAAATTTGCTACTGAGATGGGGACCTTGTGGCAGGGGTGGGGATGGGGATGGTGGGTTGTGGGAGGATACAGCAGGAAAAAGCATATGGTCCCCGATTTAACAGAGCTCTCTGTCCAAAAAGGTAATGTGCTTATTCACTGTTATGTAAAAGAAATGGATACGTACAAACAACTCACTAATCATTATGGTGCACAGTGTAGGGAATAATTACTGTAGTTTCCTTTTTCAGAGATCTAGGACTTCACATAAGAGGTGATTTTAAAGCAAGGTCTTGAATGATACCTTGTATTTATTGTTCCAATAAAGAAAAGAGAAAGAACTCTTGGCCAAGGAAATTGTATGAGGAAAGGCACAGAAAAACACAGGTGATTTTGGGGAGTGGTGGTTCTCCTGTTTGGTCTAGCAAAGAAAGAGTAGACCAGAAGGAGATGGGATGGGGAGAATTTACAGTTGGAAATGAGACTAAAAGGGAGGGAGTATTGCTGTGGGGCTGGATGGGCCAGGATGGCAGGATCAGCAACTTGGGTTTTATCTTCAGAACAGAAAGGAAAACGTGGAGCCCTTAAAGCAGGGGAAGTATTAATTAAAGTAGGGGTCTCAGATCTGAATTCAGGCTGAGAACTCACATGCCAATTACAAGAGCTGGTTTAGAGGTGGAGGAGCCTGGAAGCAAAAAAAGTGACTAGATTTGAGTCATTGCAAAAATGTGGATGATTTGATGGAATTGAATCTGTGCTGTTATCCATGTTGCCATGAATATTCTTTTACATGGTTCCACACAGTGGAATATCATATAGTAGCAAAAAATGAATGAATTATAGGTATACTCAGTGATTTAGGTGAATTTTAAACATAACGTATTGAACCAAAATAAAAGCAAGTTTCAGAAGACAACCTATAATACAATACCATTTATTGAAAGCTCAAAAATAAGCTAAATAATAAGTTTAGTGTATGTACACATATAGTTAATCTGTATTTTAAAAATAAAAGAAAATCGGGCTTCCCTGGTGGCACAGTGGTTGAGAGTCCGCCTGCCGATGCAGGGGACACGGGTTCGTGCCCCGGTCCGGGAAGATCCCACATGCCGCGGAGTGGCTGGGCCCGTGAGCCATGGCCGCTAAGCCTGCGCGTCCAGAGCCTGTGCTCCGCAGGGGGAGAGGCCACAGTGGTGAGAGGCCCGCGTACCGCAAAAAAAAAAAAAAAAAGAGCAAACACAGAAGTCACTGATTCAGCCAAGCCAGCTGGAGTTCACGGATAAGGTCCAATCCTGGTGCCCAAGAGCATGGACTCCAGCCAGACAGCCTAGTTCACAGGTGGGACTCACAATTTCCTGCTCAATCTCTACCTAACTGGCACAGGTGTTAAATGAAATAATGTAAATCCAAGTCCCACAGTGTCACTGGAACACGGTAAGTGTTTACTATATTATAGGTAACAGAGAGAAACTATGGATGTTTGGACTCACAGAAGATCCCAGACTTTGGAAAATATCATTATTTTTAAGCCCACTTGCTTGGGGGAAAATGGGGGAGGGCTTGAAGCCCAAACTGTAGATTTGCTTGTTTAGGACTTATCCTGCCCTTCCTGGCTCCTATGTGGTAAAACCACTGGTTGAACGCTCATCAAATCCTTACTCCTGGGTGAAGCTGTTGAAGGCAGGGGCAAATAGAGGCCAGAATTGAAAGGTTTCACCAAGGAGAACACAGTTAGAGCTGGAATAACCAACTGGAAAGGCTTCTCTCAATCCTGAAGTATGACTGCTGCTTTTTGTTGTTGCAGTTGTTTAGTTAATCTTTTCCAGTTGAAATACCTCCTAGGGCTTGGTGGATGAACACTTCAAAGTGTCTGAGGGGAGATTATGTTTCCACTTAACTCTACTGATTAGCTTTGATTCCACGTTAAGCGAGTTAGGGTAAATTATTGCTAGTGGGAATCTTATTACCTGGGTTCATATTCAGTGTATCCTGAAAGGATCAGGACACTTGGAGAATCTGGGTAATAGAAATAATACTGGTCAGAGAGGGAAAGTCTTAGATTCTGGTCCCTCCTGTTGAATGCTCTTGTCATGTAGCCTTGACTCCTTCTACAAGGAGTCAGGAAGTCAGAGAAGCATTGTCATAAATACAATCCTCTAGACTGTGATAATTACTGCAATGAGTTATTGCAGTGCAGTAAGATCTAATAAAAGGGAGGAATTAACTAAGATTGGAGAGAGTGAAAGACTTCATGGACAAAGTGGCTTCTAAGCTGGGATGCAGAGGAAGGATGGCTCTGAAGATGTTCAGACCATTGACAGCCTTGGGAATGAAGCCAACAATTTTGAATTCTATCCTCCAAGGCAGGGAGGCAACATACTGCCTGGGAAAGAACAACTGAGCACGTCAGGAAACCTAGAATCTTGATTATCTCTGTGCCCTTGGGTAAGCCATTTATATTCTCTGATTTGTGTAGGAAGAATGAGAAAGTCTAAGGCAACTCTGGTTGACTCCAAGTCTTTTGAAAGGTTATGTTTTATATGTACAAATGTGTTTGTGCTCTTGGGATAGGTAGCTAGTCTTTCCTTCAAGCCATAAATCATCCCTTTAATTGTCAATCAGCTGTCCATCAAGGCCAGAAGGATGCTCTTGCCTGTCAGATCTCTATTTCATCCCTGGGTAATTGGCTCCTAAGTGTTCTGATATATTGGTGGCTATGAGCCTGCTAGTAACTTCCAGGAAGGGAAGAGGTGTGCAAGTCAAGCAAAGCGGCACGTTCAGAAAATAAAAGGAGGAACAAAAATATTTCTCCTTCCCTAGCTCTGTGGTGCCATCAAACGTGACGCGTCTTGGGAGGCAGCGCTGGGTGAGGGCACGCGCATTTTAAGGTGTCACAACCGGGCAGTACGCACATAAGCAAGTATCTGATTGCGCTCCGAAAGCAGAAAGGCACCTACAAAACCCTGAAAAGACAGTGTGGTGTAGGAAAAATAAATGGTCTTGGGGTCAGAAGATCTGCATTTGAGGCCCAGGTCTGCTCCAACACCATGTGTGACTCTGATAAATGACTTGTCTTCATGGAGATTCTGCTACTTATAAAATGGTCATAACCATGTTTATGAGGCAGAATTTCTAGGAAGAGTCAATGAGGTAATATACGTGAAGATGCTAGATAAGCAACTGGCATATAGAAAGGAATCAGTAGAGTTGAAAAACAGTAGTTGGTTTGAATTTTGTGAATATAAGGAACAAAGACTGAATTTAAGGCACGCTGCTGAGGTAAATGATAGATTTCAAGAGTAACTGTAAGTGAGCTGAAGTCTTAATGTTGTACCACAATAGGAGACTCTCATGGAAATTTGAGTATAAGGTGGTTCTTTGGATTTTAGAGCAAGAATCTGTGGTCCCTCCCTCCAAAACACATGATTGCTGCAGGTTTTTCACCTACTTCCTTATTCTCTTCTTCAGACTTCTCTGCACCCATAGCTTCTACCTGCTAGATTCTATTTACTGAACTCTATGCCTCGATAATGGCCTCTCGTGGCTGGTCTCTTTGCTTCCAATTATACCTTCGATTCATGTATTCATTCACTTACTCAACCAATATTCAACACATATTTATCATGTCACACTGTCTGCCACACTGGTGATACAGTGTTGTCATAGGCAGACAATAATCCCATCCCATGGAGACTCTGCACTCTAGTTAGGAGAGGCAGAGAGTAAAAACCCTATTAGAACAGAAGATGATCCAAACGATGGAGAAAAATCAAGCAGGGATGGGGGATGAAAAGTTACCTGGGTGGTAGCGGGTCCTTGACGTTTTTAACAGTGTTCAGAGCAAGTCTCACGGAGAAGATGACATGTGATCAAAGACCTTTAGGAGGCAAGGTAATGAGTGAATCATGCAGACACCTGCAAGAACATTATAAAGAAAAGGGTGAGCATAGAGACTGTTACATGGGAGTAGGTATTGGGCATATCAAGGAAAAAAGGAGGCTGAGTGATTGCTACGAGATGAACAGGGAAGGCAGTGGTAGAAGGGAATAAAGTTAAAAAGGTAAGGCAGAGACCCTAGCTGTATAGGGCTGTGCAGACTAAAAAAAGTTGGTTTACTTTGAGTGGGATGGAAAGCTATTGAACAGAGAAGTGATGTTCTGGCTGCTATGCTGCAAACAGATCTATATGAGACAAGGGCAAAAGACCGTGGAATAATTCCAATGAGAGAAGTTGATGGCTGCAATGAAGGTAGTAGCAGAAAAGGAGATAAGTGGGCGATTTGGAGTCTGTTTTGAAGTAAGAACTGCCAGCTTTTGGTGATGAATTGGCTGTGGGATGATAGAGGGAGAAAAATCAAGGTTTCAACTGCCTAGTTTAATCTGAATTCCCAGTACACATTTCCAAGAGTGGGGGTTAGATTCCCTGAGTAGAGCTTTTCCTACCACGTTCTCTCACACGCCACTGGCTAGTACATGAATTGGCCACTCCATCCAGAGCCACAGTAGCAGCCGAGCATGGGGGTGGGCTGTGTGAGCCACTTCCATGCTGGAAGTCAAGGGGATGCCCTTTCAGCAGGCGGTGTGGACAGAGATAGATTTCCATAGAAAGATCAGGAAGCACACCTTTAGAATGGAATGAACTGTCATCATTATTGGTATGCCTCGTTACTAACTTATACCTTCTTATCTGCCTTATTTTGCAGATTGGGGTATGATAATTACAGAGGTTATATAATGAACTCAAGTTTAAGTAGCTATGTCAAGATTTAAATAAGACTGGAGCCCAAGCCCTCGGCCTCTTTATGCTTTCTTTCTTCACTACACTCCAATGTTCATTCTTAACGCTGGATTTTTTCCCTGTTATGTTTACTACGTAAATCACAAAATCGTCAAGTGAGAGCTTCTGTTCTTGACACTGTCACAGGGCAAATGCATGGTACAGTGTAGTAGTTTTGAGTGTGGCTCTCGTGCCACCCTGCTAGGGTTCAGACCAAAGATCTTATTAATTATGTGTTCTTGGGCAAGTTGCTTCATTGCTCTGAGCTCTTAGTTTGGGATTAATATCTGTACACATTTCACAGGGCTGTTGTTTAAAATAAACAAGATAATGCATGTGAAATTCTCAACACAGTATCCATGCATGTATTAAGTTCTAAAACTTTATTGGTACTATTTAGAAACAGCAGTAGTAGTCATATCCATATCTTGGATGGGTGGATGAATAGACATGCAAATGTATGTGGGAATATCCTATGATATCTTTTTATAAAAAGCTACTTCCTTTGATGAGGATTTCTTGTTCTTTTATTTGCTTTGGCAGCTTGGTTAAAAGGGTGGGGATTCCAGTTTTAAACTATATTCCCCCGAGTTATCTGAACAGAACGGTTGAAGCGGAGAAAATGGCTAATAATGTTAAGAACAGAGTCCATCTACAGAAATGACTCCAGCTGCAAGATCATCCGCCTCGTAAATTATTTACGCTATTGTTGATCTAGAATCCACCGCTACAATTTCAAACTTAATTTACTCTAATTACCCCCACTTAATAAGATAACTTGTCAGTTATCACCACTCTCATAATCTCCCACATTTCCAACTCTTTTTAGCCTAAATTATACTCTTCTAAGCTTGTTTTTAATGTACTGCAAAAAAAAAAAAAAATCCTTGGAAGTATAATTAACTTTTTCATTCAAAATCCTAATTTCCTCTCCAGCTCTGTTGCTGCAGTATTTAAACTATTTATTATGCAGACTTGCAGAACTTAAACTATGAATTACGTACAAATCTCTGGATGCAAGCTCTGTCCTAATCATGGCATCTCAGTGCCTTTCTAGTTCAAGGTAAGCAGAATGTGGGCAAAATGGATGTTGAACATTACAAATGGGCTTATATTTGAGACTAGGCTTTTTAAGCGTGATGTCAGTTATTATTTTTTAACTCATCTTTAAATCTATAAATTCTTTTTAAAAATTAATTAATTTATTTTATTTATTTTTGGCCGCGTTGGGTCTTCGTTGCTGCGTGCAGGCTTTCTCTAGTTGTGGTGAGCGGGGGCTACTCTTCATTGCAGTGCACGGGCTTTTCATTGCGGTGGCTTCTCTTGATGCAGAGCATGGGCTCTAGGCACGCAGGCTTCAGTAATTCTGGCACACGGGCTTAGTTTCTCCGCTGCATGTGGGATCTTCCCGGACCAGGGATCGAACCCGTGTCCCCTGCATTGGCAGGCGGATTCTTAACTACTGTGCCACCAGGGAAGTCCCCAAATCTATAAATTCTTAACTCTTTTAAAATCTGTTTTACTTGTTTCAAATAATGGGGATTTTGATGTAGCTGTTTTTATGTAAGTGTAATAAGTATCTATAGTTTTTCATTCATTCATTCATTTACCCACTCATTCATTTCTTCATTCATCAAATATTCACTGAGGAACAACTTAGTGTCAATGGAACTAGACATAAAATTGGAAAAGTAAATGCAATGTGCTCAGTCTTACCTCTCTAGGAGCTTATACTTCAGGATAAGATACAGATATTTAGACAACTACAATACAACTTGATAAATGCTATGCTGAAGGGAAACAAAGAAATGCGGGAAGAAAAAGGAAGGGCATTTAAATAGACTGAGGATGATGGGGACAGGGAAAGTGTCCTAGAGAATTTGATGTTAAAATTAAGAATGAGCTGTAGGGGGCTTCTCTGGTGGCGCAGTGGTTGAGAGTCCGCCTGCCGATGCAGGGGACGCGGGTTCGTGCCCCGGTCCGGGAAGATCCCACATACCGTGGAGCAGCTGGGCCCGTGAGCCATGGCCACTGAGCCTGCGCGTCCAGAGCCTGTGCTCCGCAACGGGAGAGGCCACAACAGTGAGAGGCCCGCGTACCGCAAAAAAAAAAAAAAAAAAAAAAAAAAAGAATGAGCTATAGGAACCAGTTGGGCAAATGAGGGGGAAAACCATTTATTTCTGTGTATGTGGAAGAGTGGGCAGGACTGAAGAGGGCAGAAGGTAAGGATGTGTACAGCTAGAAGGTCAGATAGATCATGGCATATTCAAGGTTTGGAATAAAGAAAGTATGGCTAAAATGTAGAGATTGAGGAGAGGCAAGAAATGGGGCCATGAAGAAAGCAACTGATAGCCATATGTTTATATCTCTTACATACTAAAATATTCACTTAATCCAACCCATCTTTCTAGAGGCAATATGGTAAAAGATCACTAGATTGAATGCTAGAATCTGGAATTAGAAATTTCTCAATTATACGTGACACACATATAATCAAGAAGACATATGTGTGTATATCCAGCAGCAGAAAGCTTGAAAAAAAATACCACTGAATTGTCAGTGTATCTTACACAAGTTAAGTAATGTCTCTGAGTTTCAGTTTCCTCATCTGTTTAAAAGTGAAGGTGGGACTTCCCTGGCAGTCCAGTGGTGAAGACTCTGCTTTCACTGCAGGGGGCACAGTTTCCATCCCTGGTCCGGGAACTAAAATCCCGCAGATCCCGCATGCCGTGCGGCCAAAAAAAAAAAAAGAAAAAACAAGGAAAGGTAATGGCACTAATGGTAGAAGATAACAATGAACAAAGCTATTAACTTTTGGTCTTAAAGTTCAAATGAGACGTCCAACTCCCCCAAATGCATGTTCATTGTCATCTTGTACCATCTTCTACCAATTTGCCTCTGAAGTGGAGGAAGGCAAAGCATAGAATGAATAATAGATTATCCTTACTATGTTTAAACATGCTCAAAGCACTGTTCTGAAAGGTTTACATCTATCAGATCACTTAAACTTTAAACAAACTATGAGGCAGGCACTATTATTCTCGGCATTTTACAGAGAAATGGACACATGGAGAGTTTTAGGCAATTTGCCTAAAATTAGAGGTGTATCTGTAATTTGAACCCAGTCTGTCTGGGATTGCAGTACCCCTATGTAACCACCACAGAATACAGCTCATGGAGCAGAAATAAATATACAAAAGACAGGACCTCATGGTCTATAATGAACGGACAGTAATTGCATTTTTTTCCAGCTCTACTGAGACATAGTTGGCACATACAATTGTGTAAGTTTAAGGTGTACAGTGTGATGACTTGATACATTAACATATTGCAAAATGATTACCACAATAGAATTAGTTAACATCTCCATCGCCTCACAGAACTACTATTTTTTAATGGTAAGGACATTAAAGATCTACCCTCTTAGCAACTTCCAAGTATATAATAGAGTATTATTAATTCTAATCACCATGCTATACTTTAGATTCCCCAGAACTTACTCACCTTATAACTGGACCATTGTATAACTTTGACCAACATCTCCCCATTTCCCCCACCTCCCCGCCCCTGACAGCCACTATTCTACTCTGTTTCTATGAGTTTGGCTTATTTTTTAGATTTCACATGTAAGTGAGAACATATAGTATTTGTCTTTCTTTGTGTGACTTATTTCTCTTAGCATAATGCCCTCAAGGTCCATCCATATTGTCACAAATGGCAGAATTTCCCGATTTGCCACTGGGAATCACATACAGAGAGCCAGCTACAGGGGGTGGGGGAGTGTGGGTGAGGTGTGCAGAGAGCTGAGGGTGACCTTGGACCATTAGGGGGGAATTCCACGAGTGAGGTATCCCCAGTGGCCTGTGGACAGTCTTGAGGAGTCCACAGAATGCAATTGGTAGGATCCATGTCCCGGAGTCTTATTTTCCACTCTCCCAGCCTCTCCCTGCCTCACGCTCATGCAGTTCACAACTCAGCGCAGGCATCCCCTACTTTTCTAAAGTTTGCCTTACACCACCTTACTTAGTGGCCACCTACATTAGTACCTGTGTTTGCTAACTGAAAGAAATCGTCAAAGAATTTTCACCTTTACAAAAAAAAAAGTTGAACAACGTGGAGGACACTGACCCTCTGAACAGCTGAAAATCTGCATATAACATATAGTCAGTCCTAGAAACGCAGTTTGTCGTATCTGAGGATACAACCAATGGTAGTATTTACTGATAAAAAACATTTACCTATAAGTGGTCCTATGCAGTTCAAGCCCATATTGTTCAAGGGTCCACTGTATTTACAACGTATTTGATGAGTATAGGGTAGGATGTATGCAGGCTATATGCAAATATTACCCTGTATATGAGGGACCTGAGCATCTGTGGATTTGGGTATCCATCCGAGGGAGTTCTAGAATCAATCCCTGTGAGGATACCGAGGGCCCACTGTAATTGATTTTTAATTTTACACCATTTTGGCTTACAAAGATTTCCATAGGAACACTCTCCTTTCACACAGCAGGGCAATCCTGTACTCTGGCTGGATCGAGGGGGAAAAATGGGCCTTTTTGGCAATGTTCCACCACAGCCGGGGAAGCCCCTGTTCACTCACACACTCCCACTTTCCCCTGTGGGAGAAATCACAGGCCAAAATGGTCTTCCCTGACACTGAGCTGTGTGCCTTGGGGAAAGGGGGAAGTGAATAAAGCCAAATTGTTTCTCTTACCTTCTCCAATGCATCCCAAATCAGGTTTTTGGCTTAAGTGGTGTGTTGGAACTTCTCCGCTGGAAAACTGGATTCCATAAAGGCTCTCTCATTTGTGGGTGATTATCTAAGTCAGTGACCTCCAGGGGCTCCAGGACTACAGTCGAGAGGGACTGGAGCCTGTCCGTGGGCCATTGCAGGATCCATAGTCTGGCCTAGGTCTGTATGTCCGGTCACCTGACTCACAGGTGGGCCAGAGTTTTTCCGGGTTCCTTGGCGTGTGGTGCTGGATCCCACAGCTCCCACAAAGGCAACAACTGTTGTTGTTGAGGGGTGGCCAGGGCTAGGACATCTTATTCAGCCATGGTGCTGACATCACTCCCAGTGATTGCATTTTCACGTGGTTCTTCATGATCTCAGAAAATAGAGCCCCACTTGATCTTAACGGTGCAGGAACCTACTGTATGACACAGAGAAAAGGTTTATGAATATTTTTTGAAAGGAAGGATACACGAAGATACAAAAGCTAGGAGTACCCCAGTGAAGTAGGAAACCAGCTCAACTGGAAGTCCTGTGATTTGTGCCCCGATTTAAACTACTTAGTGATTTATCCTATGGGGGCTTTGGAAAGTTACTTCCTTTGTCTAGAAACTTAGTTTGCAACACTGAAAAACAAATAGGTTCTTAGAACTAACCACTCAGGCACGTTTCAGGGTGGGTATTTTACTCTCAAATCTTAGAATGACTAGTTTAACTATGCAGGTATGTTCTTTCCTTTTAAAAGTGATAATCTTGAGATATAACTTGATATTGAAGAAAGCATTTCTTGGCAACTTGCCTAATAACATTGACGGCAATTAAAACGAAAGTATTTTTTTTCTTGAAATCACATTTAATTGCACCAGCTGTGGAGTTCATTTGTTTACTCAAGTTCGCCCAGTTGGAGTTAATATCTCTTTCCTTTATACTCCTATTGCACTTTCTCAGTCCCTTTGTTATAACATTTATAACATTCTGGCTAATATTAAGACTGTTTGTGTACATGCCCGTCTCTCCCATTGAATTAGAGCCTCCTAAAGGCAGGGACTGCTTTTATCATCTCTCTCTCCCACTGTGCCTAGCTTCATGCCCAGCACGTCATAAGGGACTCAGTGAATATTTATTGACTCAAATGAACTTACATTTCTGAAACGACTCAATTTAAATAACTGTCTTTCTGTTAACATATTCGTTACAATAGCAGAAATCAGCTTGCATTTTATAAAAGCTTTGTTACTGAATTTACTTTTATTAGTTGTTAAAATTTTTATTAAAAATTAGAACAAAATTTCAAAATGAAGTTAAAAGGCAACGGCCATAATTAGATTAATCTACAGCAGCAGTGGTAACAATAAAAATGGTTATACAGTAAAATGCATAAGAAACATGTATATGGATCTCTTAGGTTTACTCATGGCTAAAAGTAAATGGTATTATAATATCTTCACATGGGTCCACAGGATTGCAAACTGATCAGTTTCTACAATGGGACAGGTTATATTAGTTACATGTCATATTCTGGAAAGAAACACATATGTAAAAATGAGAAGACATGATTTCTGGTCTCTGTTTCACCTTTTACTTGCTGAGTGATTATGAGCAAGCAAGTCAACCTATTCAACCAGCTTCTTGACCAGTAAATATTAATGGTAACATCTATCCTGTATGATTACATGGTAGTTAAGAGTACACAATTTAAAATTTGATTCTAAGGGTGCAAATTCCTAGTTCCACCACTAATTAGACATGCCTTTGCAATTAGACTATTCATTTTGAGACTTCAGAGTAAAATATAATCCTATATAAAATGTCAATAATAATAGTGCCTTTCCAAAGAGTTAGTGTAAAGTCTAAACATGATAATTTTTATATAATGTCTACCAAGTAATAAGCATTCCACAAATGTTAATTATTAAAAAAAATGTATGCCTTTATATTACTGGATCATGATGGAGATCAAATAAGATAACTGACATCGTGAATCTTAAAAGTTATAAACATTTTAAAGAATGTAAAGAAAAGGGATGATTGTTAATGACATATATACATGCAGTAAGTAATTCATCACTTTTTTTTTTCCTCTTAAAAGATGGGTCTCTTTCTCTTTCAAGAATGGGTTGGAAATGTTCATAATGATATACATAACTTTGGGAAAGAGAAAGATGCTTCAAGATTTAAATAACAATATAATGATGATACAAATATGAATATTTAACAGTAATAAATTTGATTAATGTCTCATGAGTAGGCAAAGATGAGATCACAGGTACTCTGTTTCCAGAAATGGTCTAGTTTCCATCATGCCTCACTGATGTCAAACTAAGCCTTGAGAGGATTCTCAAAAAATGGTTTCTTGAACATGCTACTGTGCTGAGCAGAGCTGGGACAAGCAGATACGCAGGATCTAAAGAGTTTTGTCAAACCTCGGCTTCTGTTGAAATCCTAATGAAACGGAATATGAAGAACAGCTTTTGCCTTCAATCAAAAGAAAGCCTAGAGATTAGTGGGGAATCCTGGTAAACGGTTGACCTGTCAAAACCTGTGATCCTTCAGAGAAGAAGGTTCACATGGCTTACAGTAGGCATGTCATATCTCCTGACATTCATGGGCAGGAGGAGTTGAAGTGGAAAGACAGGAGACCACGGAGTAGAGGGGCTGTACCCTACTGCCTCATTAGGGCATGGACTACCAGCTGCACCTCCTATCTCTCATGAGACTTATGTACTCAAGGTTTTTCTGGAAGCTTGACTGAAAAGTTTTGACTTTGCCCCAGGTAGCAGTCAAAGGACCATAACAAGACACCCAATGGGGCTTGCAGATAGATAGAGGAATAACAGAGAACAAAATAGAGAGTTGAAGGAGAAAGAGATCACTCTAAACAACTAAAACATCACTAAAGTGTATATATATTCTTTTAAGATTGTAATCGACAATCTTTTAAGATTGTAAACCATTTACAATCTTATTGAAATATATAAAATAAAACCTGCCAGATTTTATTGGATGGGACAATTTAATACTATAAAGGTTCACTTTTCCAGTAATCAATAAAAAAAAAAAAAGAGGAGAGGAAGAGATATGAGAGAGGGAGGAAGGCAGGGAAGGAGAGAGAGAGAAAGAAAGAGAGAAAGAGATCATGTAGAAAATAAATATCTCAAAGCACAAAGATAATATATGAGGTAATGAAGATAAAGGATGCAGTTATAAGTGACAAATAAAAAATACAGGAGTACACATATAATAGAAGTCTCAAAAGGACAAAAACAAATGGTTAGAGTAGGAAACAACTTAAAAATAATAGAAAAAAGTTGGAAAACCATTACCATGTAGGATTTATTCTTTGACTATAAGGTTCATTTGAACATATCAACCTAATTCTCTACATCACCATATTAAGGGGGAAAATTAGTTGACTCTATCAAAAAATTGTAAAAAGGCATTTAATAAACTTAAAACCAATTCTTAAGAAAATATAGTTAAATAAGAACTGAAGAAACATTTTTAATACAATAAAAATCAGGAAACTGGAAGAAATGACTGATGTCTACATTAGTATTCAAAAATGTCTTAGATATTCTAGCAAATGTTTAAAAGCAGGAGGATTAAATAATTTTTGTTAAGTATTTGAAGAGATTTAAAACCATCTTTTTTGAAAATAAGGTTATATATAGAGAGAACCTGGTATCTCTGGTAGAAGACTCAAAAATAATAAAAGAATTTGGTTGGTGGCTGGATATAAAATAAATGTACAAAATAAACACATTCTCTCTATTCTAGCAAAAGATAGTTGAAAAAAGAAATAGAGAAGTAATCAAAGTAAACACAAAATTTTAAATTTTAAAAATAAATTTAACATTAAAGAACCAGAGTACAATCTTATACAATCCTATACAATATTATTGAAAAATACAAAATAAAACCTGCTGAAGAGATTTAATACCATAAAGAGTCAACTTTCCAGTAATTAATATAAAAATTGCATCAATTCCAATTCGACTAACCACATATAAGTTTAATCTATCTAAATTTATATCTATCCACTCTTTGCTGGGGAAAGAAGATAACTCATTAAAATCATCTTTAAGTTCATATAAAGTCCTAAATAATATCCAAGAAAAAGTGTCAAAAGTAGGACAGTGAAGATTGACTTGCCTTACTGATATTTGAATATGCTATAACAGCCCTGTATTCAACTCAGTAGTATTGGTATAAGAATATAAAATATATCAGTATATGAGGAGGCTCATACTAGCTTAACTATTCTAGCACGTTATCCAGCCACATTAGTTTTGCTATTTTTCAGACAGAACATGCCAAGTGCACTGCTATTTAAGGGTCTTTACATTTGCTGTTTCCTCTGCTTCAAATGCTCTGTTATTAGATATACACATAATTGCTCTGTAGCATCATTCAGGTTTCTGTTCAAGTGCCATTTTATAAAGAAAGAAATCTTTGGGCCTTCTATCAAAAAGAGCACCATTCTTCACTATCTTCTGCCTTGCCTTATTACCTTCAAACATTGATTGGTTGATTGCCTGGTTGATTGATTGATTGATTGCCTGGTTGATTGATTGATTGATTGATTTAGTTAGTTAGTTATTTTCTATTCTCCTCTGCTAGAATATAAACTGCAGGAAAATGAGGACTTTGTTTTGTTCCATGCTGTAACTCCAGTACTTGGAAAATTGCATGGCAGAAAGTATACATTCAGAATCCAGAAAGAGGTCACAATATTTACATGAGAATTTAAAATGTAATAAAAGCAGCATTTCAATGTGGGGGAAAGGATGATTAAACTAAATAGAGCTGGCACAACTGGCTACCCATCTGGGAGAAAATTATGTTGGAGCTTGTCTCACATTATAGTAAAAATAAATTCCAGATGGTTTAGAAGCTTAAATACAAAAATAAAAGATTAAATAAACATAACAAAAGTATCACAAAACATTCTAAGCATATGAGTAACTTTCAAAACCAAAAAGGAAAGAGATGAGATTAAAAGAAAAATTTATCTGTATAAAAATTGGACTATACATATTCTAAATATATATAATTATATATATAATAAGTAAATTATATATAAAGTATATATATATGAAGTAGCCAATGGACTAGGAAAATATAAAATATTTACCAACCTAATGACAGAAAAAAAAGTTTGACATAATTTAACTATTGCAAATTTAAAGAAAAAACCTAAAAAAATTGTAAACACTCATAAGTACTAAATCTAGATAGCTAATGAAAATATAAAAAGATATTCATATTTCCTGTGGTCAAGAAAATAAAATTTCCACATATAATGAGTACACCTTTATATCTATATTGGCAAAACTTAATGAGTGATAATATCTTTTTCTAGTAGAGATGCAGGATAAAAATGCTTTTATTTGTTGTTTATATAAATTTGCATTGCTACAGGACCACGGTAGAGCAATTTAACAATATCTATTATAGTTTAATATATTCATACTCTATGTATTAGTCAGCTTTTCTTGCAGTAACAAAGAACTCTTAACTCACAGTTACTTAGACAACAAACACATATTTGCTAGGTCTATGGATCACCTGTAGCTCTGCTGGATTTGGTTGGAGTTTTCTCTTTTGCGGAACCAGGCTCAAGAAGCAACTGCGATTGAGGGTCTGTTCTCATAATATAGAGAAAAACTCAAGAAAGTATCCAGAATTTATCCCTTAAAGTCACATCATTGCAAGTCCAAAGTTGGTGAGGTGGAAAAGTGCACTTAAACCTAAGGTGTGGTGAGGAAGAGAGTGAATATTTGCTGAGCAATGAGAAAATCTACCACACTGTTCAACTCAGCATTTTGACTCCAGTGAATCTGTCCTTTGGAAATTAAATATGAACGTCCTTCTATGTGAAAGGCAGAATAACTCCCCTGCCCCAAGATGTCCACATCCTAATGCCTGGAACCTGTGACTATGTTACCTAACATGGTGTAAGGAAATTTGCAGATGTGCTTAAATTGAGGTTTTTGAGATGGGGAGATTATCCTGGATTATCTGTGTGGGCCCAGTGAACCCACAAGTGTCCTTATAGAAGGCAGGCAGGAGGATCAGAATTAGTAACAGGAGATGTGATGGTGGAAGCAAGAGGCTGGAGTGATGTGAGGAAGGGCTATGAACCAAGGAATGGATGCAGATTTTAACAAATGAAAAAGACAAGGGAATGGTTTCTCTCCTACAGCCCCAGCAGAAACTGCCATTCCGTTTAGGGCCTCTAATCTGTCGAATCATAAGAGAAAAAAAAAAAAAATTAAGCCTCTAAGTTTTTGGTAAATTGTTACTTGCAATAGGAAACCAATTTTTTCTCTCTCTGTCTCTGTCTCTGTCTCTCTCTCTCTCTCTATATATATATATACACAGACACACACACACACACATATACACATAATACACACATATATGTATATAGCACACACACTGTTCTTATTTCAACATTGTTGATAATGTTAAAAATTAGAAACAAACAAATTTCATTCATTATTGGAGAGGGTGAACATCACCCCACACTATAGAATATGCCCAAATCTTAGAATATTATCTAGCAATTTAAGTACAAATTATAACATTTGACTTGGAAAATATTCTGAGTGGTATTGTTGAAAAGAACCAGGATGTTAAAAACGTATATATTATGATTCTATTTTATAATCAATGAGTGGTAGTTTTTTTTTAACAATTATAATTATTTACATTACTTTGTATTTCTGCATTTTTTTCTTTTGGTGTGCATGTGTGTGTAAGCATGCATTTTTTTCTGACATATATGTGTATATATATATTTATATGATGAATATCACAAATAATACATAATAATACACATCAAATTGTTGCCATGGTTATGTAGTTGAGGGGTACACTGATGAAGAGTTGATTTGTGGGAAAAGAAGAGAGGAGGAGCACATAGAAAACTATACTTTAAAAACACTATATGAGCTGGACCTTCAAGATGGTTGAGGAGTAAGACGTAGAGATCACCTTCTCCCCCACAAATATATCAAAAATATATCTACATGTGGAATAACTCCCACAGAACACCTACTGAATGCTGGCAGAAGACCTCAGACTTCCCAAAAGGCAAGAAACTCCCCACGTACCTGGGTAGGGAAAAAGGAAGAAGGAAAAACAGAGACAAAGAATAGGGACGGGACCTGCACCTCTGGGAGGGAGCTGTGAAGGAGGAAAGGTTTCCACACATTACAAAGCCCCTTCACTGGTGGAGATGGGGGTGGTGGGTGGGGGGGACGCTTCGGAGGCACGGAGGAGAGCGCAGCAACATGGGTTCAGAGGGCAAAGCGGAGAGATTCCCGCACAGAGGATAGGTGCCCACCAGCACTCACCAGCCTGAGAGGCTTCTCTGCTCACCCACCAGGATGGGTGTGGGCTGGGAGTTGAGGCTCTGGCTTCAGAGGTCAGACCCCAGGGAGAGGAAGGGGGCTAGTGCACCACAGCTAGCTGGGAGGGAGTCCGGGAAAAAGTCTGGAACTGCCTAAGAGGCAAGAGACCATTGTTTGGGGGTGTGCGAGGAGAGGGGATTCAGAACACCGCCTAACTGAGCTCCAGAGACGGGCATGAGCCGCGGCTATCAGCATGGACCCCAGAGGCGGGCATGAAATGCTAAGGCTGCTGCTGCAGCCACCAAGAAGCCTGTGTACAACCACAGGTCACTGTCCACACCTCCTCTCCAGGGAGGCTGTGCAGCCCGCAACTGCCAGGGTCCCGTGATCCAGGGACAACTTCCCCGGGAGAACACAAGGCACACATAAGGCTGTTGCAACGTCATGCAGGCCTCTGTCACCACAGGTTTTCCCCGCATTCTATACCCCTCCCTCCCGGTGGCCTGAGTGAGCCAGAGCCCCCTAATCAGCCATTCCTTTAACACTCTCATGTCTGGGTGGGGAACAGACGCCCTCAGGTGACCTACACACAGAGGTGGGGCTAAATCCAAAGCTGAACCCCAGGAGCTGTGAGAACAAAGAAGAGAAAGGGAAATCTCTCCCAGCAGCCTCAGGAGCAGCAGATTAAATCTCCACAATCAATTTGATGTACCCTGAATCTGGGGAATACCGGAATAGACAACGAATCATCCCAAATTGAGGAGGTGGACTTTGGCAGCAACTGTAGACTTGGGGTTTGCTTTCTGTGTCTAATTTGCTTCTAGTTTATGTTCATCATAGTTTAGTATTCAGAGCTTATTATCATTGGTAGATTTGTTTATTGATTTGGTTGCTCCCTTCCTTTTTAAATATATATATATATATATATATATAAAATATTTTAAAAAAGAGATAAAGGATATATATATATATCTTTTTTCTCTTTCTGTGGGTGTGTATGTGTATACCTCTTTGTGTGATTCTGTCTGTATAGCTTTGCTTTTATCATTTGTCCTAGGGTTCTCTCTGTCCGTTTCTTGTTTTTGTTTCTTCTTTTTTTTAGTATAGTTTTTAGCACTTGTTATGATTGGTGGATTTGTTTTTTGGTTTGGTTGTTCTCTTCTTTCTTTCTTTTTTTTAAAATGACTTTAAAATTTTTTTCATTTTTAATAATATTTTTTAATTTTCATTTTAATAACTTTTAAATTTTATTTTATTTTTCTTTCTTTCTTTTTTTTCTCCCTTTCTCCTGAGCCGTGTGGCTGACAGGGTTTTGGTGCTCTGGCCAGGTGTCAGGCCTGAGCCTCTGAGGTGGGAGAGCTGAGTGAAGGACATTGGTGCACCAGAGACCTACCGGCCGCACATAATATCAAACAGCGAAAGGTCTCCCAGAGATC
Source organism: Orcinus orca (assembly GCF_937001465.1). NCBI lineage: Eukaryota > Metazoa > Chordata > Mammalia > Artiodactyla > Delphinidae > Orcinus > Orcinus orca. Next base: position 105,149,788 of record NC_064564.1, on the reverse strand, counting down.
TCCATCTCAACGCTAAGACCCAGCTCTACTCAATGACCAGCAAGCTACAGTGCTGGACACGCTATGCCAAACAACTAGCAAGACAGGAACACAACGCAACCATTAGCAGAGAGGTGGCCTAAAATCATAATAAGGTCACAGACACCCCAAAACACACCACCAGACGCAGTCATGCCCATCAGAGAGACAAGATCCAGCTTCATCATCAGAACACAGACACCAGTCCCCTCCACCAGGAAGCCTACACAACCCACTGAACCAACCTTACCCACTGGGGGCAGACACCAAAAACAACAGGAACTACGAACCTGCAGCCTGCGAAAAGGAGACCCCAAACACAGTAAGTTAAGCAAAATGAGAAGACGGAGAAATATGCAACAGATGAAGGAGCAAAGTAAAAACCCACCAGACCAAACAAATGAAGAGGAAATAGGCAGTCTACCTGAAAAAGAATTCAGAGGAATGATAGTAAAGATGATCCAAAATCTTGGAAATAGAATGGAGAAAATACAAGAAACGTTTAACAAGGAACTAGAAGAACTAAAGAGCAAACAAACAATGATGAACAACAAAATGAATGAAATTAAAAGTTCTCTAGAAGGGATCAATAGCAGAATAACTGAGGCAGAGAATGGGAAAATGACCTGTAAGATAAAATAGTGGAAATAACTACCGCAGAGCAGAATAAAGAAAAAAGAATGAAAAGACTTGAGGACAGTCTCAGAGACCTCTGGGACAACATTAAATGTACCAACTTTCAAATTATAGGGGTCCCAGAAGAAGAAGAAGAAAAAAGGGACTGAAGAAATATTTGAAGAGATTATAGTTGAAAACTTCCCTAATATGGGAAAGGAAATAGTCAATAAATCCAGGAAGCGCAGAGAGTCCCATACATGATAAATCCAAGGAGAAACATGCCAGGACACATATTAATCAAAAATTAAATACAAAGAAAAAATATTGAAAGCAGCAAGGGAAAAGCAATAAATAACATACAAGGGAATCCCCATAAGGTTAACAGCTGATCTTTCAGCAGAAACTCTGCAAGCCAGAAGGGAGTGGCAGGACGTATTTAAAGTGATGAAAGGGAAAAACCTACAACCAAGATTATTCTACCCAGCAAGGATCTCATTCAGATTTGATGGAGAAATTAAAACCTTTACAGACAAGCAAAAGCTAAGAGAATTCAGTACCACCAAACCAGCTTTACAAAAAATGCTAAAGGAACTTCCGGAGGCAGGAAACACAAGAGAAGGAAAAGACTTATAATAACAAACCCAAAACAATTAAGAAAATGGTAATAGGAACATACATAGCAATAATTACCTTAAATGTAAATGGATTAAATGCTCCAACGAAAAGACACAGACTGGCTCAATGGATACAAAAAAAGACCCATATATATGCTGTCTACAAGAGACCCACTTCAGACCAGGGATACATACAGACTGAAAGTGAGGGGATGGAAAAAGATATTCCATGCAAATGGAAATCAAAAGAAAGCTGGAGTAGCAATTCTCATATCAGACAAAATAGACTTTAAAATAAAGACTACTAAAAGAGAAAAAGAAGGATACTACATAATGATCAAGGGATCAATCCAAGAAGAAGATATAACAATTGTAAATATTTATACACCCAACACAGGAGCAACTCAATACATAAGGCAAATGCTAACAGCCATAAAAGGGGAAATCGACGGTAACACAATCATAGTAGGGGACTTTGATACCCCACTTTCACCAGTGGACAATATAAATAGGGAAACACAAGCTTTAAATGACACATTAAACAAGTTGGACTTAATTGATATTTATAGGACATTCCATCCAAAACCAACAGAATACACTTTCTTCTCAAGTGCTCATAGAACATCCTCCAGGATAGATCATATCTTGGGTCACAAATCAAAACTTGGTAAATTTAAGAAAATTGAAATTTTATCAAGTATCTTTTCTGACCACAATGCTATGAGACTAGATATCAATTACAGGAAAAAATCTGTGAAAACTACAAACACATGGAGGCTAAACAATACACTACTAAATAACTAAGAGATCACTGAAGAAATCAAAGAGGAAATCAAAAAATACCTAGAAACAAATGACAATGAAAACACCATGACCCAAATCCTATGGGATGCAGCAAAAGCAGTTTTAAGAGGGAAGTTTATAGCAATACAATCCTACCTCAAGAAACAAGGAAAATTTCAAATAAACAACCTAGCCTTACACCAAAAGCAATTAGAGAAAGAAGAAGAACAACAAAAAATCCAAAGTTAGCAGAAGGAGAGAAATCATAAAGATCAGGTCAGAAATAAATGAAAAAGAAATGAAGGAAACGATAGCAAAGATCAATAAAACTAAAAGCTGGTTCTTTGAGCAGATAAACAAAATTGATAAACCATTAGCCAGACTCATCAAGAAAAAAAGGGAGAAGACTCAAATCAATAGAATTAGAAATGAAAAAGAAGTAACAAATGACACTGCAGAAATACAAAGGATCATGAGAGATTACTACAAGCAACTCTATGCCAATAAAATGGACAACCTGGAAGAAATGGACAAAGTCTTAGAAAAGCACAACCTTCCAAGACTGAATCAGGAAGAAACAGAAAATATAAATAGACCAATCACAAGCACTGAAATTGAGACTGTGATTAAATATCTTCCAGCAAACAAAAGCCCAGGACCAGATGGTTTCACAGACCAATTCTATCAATCATTTAGAGAAGAGCTAATACCTATCGTCTGAACCTCTTCCAAATATATAGCAGAGGGAGGAACACTCCCAAACTAATTCTATGAGGCCACCATCACCTGGATACCAAAACCAGACAAAGATGTCACAAAAAAAGAAACTACAGGCCAATATCACTGATCAACATAGATGCAAAAATCCTCAACATAACACTAGCAAACAGAATCCAAAAGCACATTAAAAAGATCATACACCATGATCAAGTGGGGTTTATCCCTGAAATGCAAGGATTCTTCAATATATGCAAATAAATCAATGTGATAAACCATACTAACAAACTGAAGCAGAAAAACCATGTGATCATCTCAACAGATGCAGAACAAGGTTCAGCAAAAGTCAACACCCATTTATGACAAAAACCCTCCAGAAAGTAGGCATAGAGGGAACTTACCTCAACATAATAAAGGCCATATATGACAAACCCACAGCAAACATCGTTCTCAAGGTGTAAAACTGAAACCATTTCCACCAAGATCAGGAACAAGACAAAGTTGCCCACTCTCACCAGTATTATTCAACATAGTTTTGGAAGTTTTAGCCACAGCAATCAGAGAATAAAAAGAAATAAAAGGGATACAAATCGGAAAAGAAGTAAAATTGTCACTGTTTGCAGATGACATGATAGTATACATAGAGAATCCTAAAGTTGCCTCCAGAAAACTTCTAGAGCTAATAAATGAATTTGGTAATGTAGCAGGATACAAAATGAATGCACAGCCATCTCTTGCCTTCCTATACACTAATGATGAAAAATCTGAAAGAGAAATTAAGGAAACACTCTCACTTACCTTTGAAACATAAAGAATAAAATACCTAGGAATAAACCTACCTTAGGAGACAAAAGACCTGTATGGAGGAAACTATAAGACACTGATGAAAGAAATTAAAGATGATACAAACAGATGGAGAAATATACCATGTTCTTGGATTGGAAGAATCAACACTGTGAAAATGACTATACTACCCAAAGCAATCTATAGATTCAATGCAATCCCTGTCAAACTACCACTGGCATTTTTCACCGAACTAGAACAAAAAATTTCACAATATGTATGAAAACAGAAAAGACCTTGAATAGAAAAGCAATCTTGAGAAAGAAAAATGGAGCTGGAGTAATCAGTCTCCCTGACTTCAGACTATACTACAAAGCTACATTAATCAAGACAGTATTGTAGTGGCACAAAAACAGAAATATTGATCAATGGAACAGGACAGAAAGCCCAGAGAAAAACCCATGCACATATGGTCACCTTATCTTTGGTAAAGGAGGCAAGAATATACAATGGAGAAAAGAGAGCCTCTTCAGTAAGTGGTGCTTGGAAAACTAGACAGATACATGTAAAAGAATGAAATAAGAAGAGTCCCTAACACCGTTCACAAAAATAAACTCAAAATGGAAAGACCGTTCACAAAAATAAACTCAAAATGGAAAGACCTAAATGTAAGGTGAGACACTATAAAATTCTTAGAGGAAAACATAGGCAGAACACTCTATGACATAAATCACAGCAAGATCCTTTTTGGCCCACCTCTTAGAGACACGGAAATAAAAACAAAAATAAACAAATGGGACCTAATGAAACTTAAACAGTTTTGCACAGCAAAGGAAACCATAAACAAGACAAAAAGACAACCCACAGAATGGGAGAAAATATTTGCCAATGAAGTAACTGACAAAGGATTAATCTCCAAACTATACAAGCAGTTCATGCAGCTCAATATAAAAGAAAAAAAACAACCCAATCCAAAAATGGGCAGAAGACCTAAATAGACATTTCTCCAAAGAATATATACAGATTGCCAACAAACACATGAAAGGATGCTCAACATCACTAATCTTTAGAGAAATGTAAATCAAAACTACAATGAGGTATCACCTCATACTGGTCAGAATGGCCATCATTAATGGCCATTAAATGCTGGAGAGGGTGTGGAGAAAAAGGAACCCTCTTGCACTGTTGGTGGGAATGTAAATTGATACAGACACTATAGAGAACAGTATGGAGGTTCCTTAAAAAACTAAAAATAGAACTACCGTATGGCCCAGCAATCCAACTACTGGGCATACACCCTGAGAAAACCATAATTCAGAAAGAGTCATATACCTCAATGTTCATTGCAGCTCTATTTACAATAGCCAGGACATGGAAACAACCTAAGTGTCCATTGACACATGAATGGATAAAGATGTGGCACATATATACAATGCAATGATACTCAGCCATAAAAAAAAACAAAACGAAATTGAATTATTTGTAGTGAGGTGGATGGACCTAGAGACTGTCATACAGAGTGAAGTAAGGCAGAAAGAGAAAAACAAATACCGTATGCTAACACATATATACGGAATCTAAAAAAAAAAAGGTTCTAAAGAACCGAGAGGACAGGAGTAAAGACACAGATGTAGAGAATGGACTTGAGGACATGGGAGGGGGGAAGGGTAAGCTGGGACAAAGTGAGAGAGTGGCATGGACACATATACACTACCCAACGTAAAATAGATAGCTAGTGGGAAGCAGCTGCATAGCACAGGGAGATCAGCTCAGTGCTTTGTGACCACCTAGAGGGGTGGGATAGGGAGGGTGGGAGGGAGGGAGACACAAGAGGGAGGAGATATGGGGATATATGTATATGAATAGCTGATTCACTTTGTTATACAGCAGAAACTAACACACCATTGTAAAACACTTATAGTTCAATAAAGATGTTAAAAAAACACTATATGATATTCTGATAATGTTAAATTTATATGTTGTATTTACTTATAATTCTATATGTATTAAAAATTAGAGGGCAAAGAATTATAAACATGTGTGATGCCCTGTAGGACTGCCTAGAATTTATTTTTAAGTTGTGAAATAAAATAGAGATCCAGGTTGATGTAAATAATATGAGTTTACTTGTTAGAAATTAACAAACATATATGTTATATTATTCCATTTATATAACATTCTCAAAATGACAAAATTTTAAAGATAGGTAACAGATTTGTGATTGGCAGGCATTAGAGACAGGGATAGGGAAGGAAAAGAGGGTGGGTGTAAGTATAGAAGGGTAGTTGAGGGAACTTTGTAGTGATGTAACAGTCTGTGTCTTGATAATGGTGGTGATTACATGAATCTATGCATGTGGTAAAACTGCATAGAACTGTACACACATGCACACAAATATACACAAACACATACACACACACACACACACACACGAGTGTATGTAAAGGTGGTAAAAACTGCATCAAGTCAGTGGACTATACCACTCTAAGTTTCCTGGTTTTGATATTGTACTATAGTTATGTAACGTCATTATATTGAGAAACCAGATGGAGGGTACACTGCACCACTCTGTACTATTGTTGTGACATCTGTGAATCTATAATTATTTCACAATAATACATTTTTTAAAAGTAGCGAACGAAACTCTTAAATGTGTGCAAATTCTTGCACAGATCACTGTGAGCCAAGAGAAATATGATACATAGCACATGGTTACCTATGGTTACCTCAGTAAGGTAGAATTTGAAGGAGAAATGTTAGCTAACTGGTTATACATGTTTACACTTGTAACAATGACACATTACTTTTTTAATATGAAAGAGAGTGAATAAAGACATTTTGAATACAAAATTAAACTTTTGATTAAAAATTTGAAATAATCAAGTGAGCACAAATTTTTCTTATGTTGTTTCTTTTTGTGTGTTTTATTGCTTTGTTTGTTTAACTAAAATGTAGTTGACTTACAATATATTTGTTTCAGGTGTACAACATAGTGATTTGATATTTTTACAGATTATACTTTGTTTAAAATTATTAAAAATATTTGCTATATTTTCTATGCTGTATATTGCATCGTTGTATCTTATTTATTTTATAACTAGCAGTTTGTACTTCTTAATCCCCTTACCCTATCTTGCTCCTCTTCCCACCCTTCTCCCCACTGGTAACCACTAATATGTTCTCTGTGTCTGTGAGTCTCTTTCTGTTTTGTTATATTAATTAATTTGTTTTACTTTTTAGATTCTACATATAAGTGCAAACATATGGTATTTGTCTTTCTCTGTCTGATTTATTTCACTAAGCATAATAGTACTCTCCAAGCCCACTTATGTGGTTGCAAAGGAAATTAGGTTCATATCTTGGCTATTGTAAATAATGCTGCTATAAACATTGGGGTACATATATCTTTCCGAACTAGTGTTTCCGTTTTCTTCCAGTATATACCCAGAAGGGGAATTGCTGGATTGAATGGTAGTTCTCTTTTTAGTTTTTGAGGAACCTCCATGCTGTGTTTCTGTATTGGCTGCACCAATTTACAATTCCACCAACAGTATACTGCGGCTCCCTTTTTTCCACATACTTGTCAGCATTTGTTATTTGTAGACACTTTGATGATAGCCATTTTGACAGGTGTGAAGTGATATCTCATTTCGGTTTTAATGTGCATTTCTCTGGTGATTAACAACGTTCAGCATTTTTTAATGTACCTGTTGGCCATCTGTATATTTCATTTGAAAAAATGTCTGTTCAGGTCTTCTGCCCATTTTTTAAATTGGGTTCTCTGTGTGTTTATTTTTTTATTGGGTGTTATGAGCTGTTTATATATTCTGGATATTAACCCTTTATTGGTCTTATCACTTGCAAATGTTTTCTCCCATTCAGTAGGTTGCCTTTTTGTTTTGTCAATGGTTTTCTTTGCCGTGCAAAAGTTTTCAAGTTTAATTAGGTCCCATTTGTTTACTTTTGCTTTAATTTCTTTTGCCTTAGAAGATAGATCCAAAAAAAAATATTGCTACAATTTATGTAAAAGAGTATTCTGCCTATGATCTCTTCTAGGAGTTTTATGGTTTCAGGTCTTATATTTAGGGCCTTAATCCATTTTGAGTTTATTTTTATATATTGTGAGGCTATGTTCTAATCTAATTGTTTTACATGTAGGTGTCCAGTTTTCCTAGCACCACTTATTGAAAAGACTGTCTTTTCTTCATTGTCTATTCTTTTTGCCTCCTTTGTCTTAGATTAATTGAATGTATGTGTATGGATTTACTTCTGGGCTCTCTATTCTGTTTCATTGATCTATGTGTCTGTTTTTGTGCAAGTATCATGCTATTTTGATCACTATAGTCTGAAGTCAAGTAGCATGATATCTCCAGCTTTGTTCTTTTTCCTCAAGATTGCTTTGGCAGTTCAGGATCTTTTGTGGTTCCATATAAATTTTAGGATTATTTGTTCTAGTTCAGTAAAAGACGCCAGTACGGATTGCACAGGTCTTGACCTGATCACTTCTCTTCCCTTCCTACCTGATTCCAAGTGGATCTTTCTTACAGCTTTGTTTGTACAGGAGTCTTTCTGCAAGTCTCCAGTTAGTTTTTAGCAATTGTGCCACACATGTATTTTTGGTATGTCTGTGGGGGGGGGGTGAGTTCTGTGTCCTCATACTTCACCATCTTGGTTCCTCTCAGAAACTTCTTTACTTTTGTTTTTTAAATAGCTCTATTGAGGTATAATTGACATGCAAAAACTGCATAAATTTAATGTATACAATTTGACGGGTTTGAACATATGAATACATCCATGAAACCATCACCATGATGGACATAATCAAGATATCCATTACTTCCAAAGCTTCCAACTGCCCCCTTTTTTTATTGTAAGAATACCTAACTTGACATCTACCCTTTTAACAAAATTTTAAGTGCACAACACAGTACTGTTAATTATAGGCTAGGTAAACTGGACAGTTACATGTAAAACAATTAGATTAGAACATTGCCTCATGCTTTATAAAAATAAACTCACAATGGATTACAGGCCTAAATGTAAAACCTGAAACCATAAAACTCCTAGAAGAGATCATAGGCAGAATACTCTTTTATATAGATTGTAGCAGTAGTTTTTGTTAATTATGCTGTACAGCAGATCTCTGGAACTTACTCACCTTGCATGACTGAAAGTTTATACCCATTGGACAACATTTCCCGCTCCTTTCTCCCCCCAGCCTCTGGAAACCACCATTCTACTCTATACTTTTATGAGTCTGACTATTTTAAATACTTCACATAAGTGGAGTCATGCAGTATTTGTCCTTCTGTGACTGGCTTATTTCACTCAGCATAATTTCACAACTGAATACATAGTAAAATTATTTAATTTCACAAGTATGTTTTGGATGTGCACTAGCATCGTGGCAAGGGGTGGTGACGCATGGGGTGCATGAGTCAGCAGTCACTTCTGTTCTGCTCCTTGAGTTAATCATTCCTCTATTGTTATGTATGAAATTTGTTCATGAGTTTTCTTTGTGAATAAGGTTGTGGTAAGCATCTTAGTACAAAAAAAAATTTCTCTAAATTTAAGATTATCTCAGGATATAGTCCCAGAAGTAAAATGATTGGGTCAAAGGGAAAATAAGAATTTTTAAGACCTTCGATGCCTATTGCCAAACAAAATGAGATGAACAAGTTTACAAGTCCATTCTGAAAGGCTGCCAAACTTCTAGGACACAATCAATCATTGTGACCTTGGTGCAAAATATATTCAATAAAAAAGGCTGGCGACAACAAACAGACATTTTTTTCCCCTCTAATATAAGCTTGCCCTATAGATGAGACCCAAGCAAAGCTATCTTGTCAACAAAAGGGGAGGAAATTTAATATTTATTTACTTGGGGTTTACTGTGTGTCAAATACTACTTTACATTTGCCTTTTCATTTATCACACATATGAGCCTCAACAAATCAATACTTGACTGATAAACTTTTGCATAAATAAAAGGCTCTAGTTTATATAGTGCTTTCATTTGCATGATTTCATTTATGACTAACAAATCTTGTCAATCTAAGAGTGTGTTTTCATTTGTCTGTTTTTCCCTCGAGTTCTCGTTGAATAAACTTGTGAATGCTTTTTCAGAATAATATTTAAAAAAAACTTTAAAATGTGATTTATATTTTAAAAAGGAAAGAAGTAAAGAAAGTCAGTGAACATGTTTTAAGGGAACTTTATGAAAGCATTTGAAGCTTTTGAAAGGCAATTTCCCCTCCTCCTCAACAATTTCCAACAAAAGCGCAATGTACTTCTCCTTCATGTTTGTGTCCCTTTAATTTTATGGGACCTTAGCTTGCCTTCTTCTCTGATACACCAATGAAAGGGAAATACAGACAATAGAACTGTACTGATCTGAAATGTTCCCAGCTCTTCCTCTTTTCCCACCTCCTCCTCACAAGTAGATATCCATCCCAGAAATACCATTCTTTCTGACGATAGAATTCCATTATTGCAGTTAATACTGGCAGCTATTCTATACGGACAAATGTGTAAAATAAAACAATTCTTTGATTTAAAAGATCCATTCAAAGAACACAGATTTAAAAGAAAAAGAAGAAAGAAAGAAAACTGCATCTTAAGGATAAATAGCAGTCAACTTCTGTCCAGGGCAGTAGCAGTCAAATGTAAATGAAGATCATTCAATTAAATCATTGAAATGCTTCTCCAGGAGGTACAAATCATGTCAGTGGGTTGCTCAGGCTGTGAGGTTGTTGAACACAAGAGAATGAAAATCTCGTTAGTAGCCAGGTAAATGGTGCTATGGAGATAGAAGGTATATAATGATAACAGCAATAATTACACCTCCCTACTTGGTATAAAATACACCACTTTGCTGGCTTTAAAGTGCATCCACAAACACAATCTCATTTCAGGCTCACAAAAACCCTCTGTGGTAGGCAAGTCAATTATTACCAAGCCATCTCCCAGATGACCAAACTCTGAGAGGAGTTTGCTTTCAAAAAATGACCCAGTTAATTAGTATTGGATCAGAATTTGGTCTAGATTTTGCCAATCCAAACTCACATTTTTTATCTTTCCCACAGCACCATTAAAAAAAAATTATTTTTTGAAGGAGGATACTATTTATGTAGATCTCCATTATCCAGGAACTATTCACCGTGATCTTTGCTGAATCAGGGAAAATGCAACAGAAGATACAGAGAAGAGATGGAGGATTAGAGATGAACATATGTCCTTCTTATTTTCAAAACATGGAAATAAAATGCGTTTGACAAAATATAGACTGATTGTTTGGACACCCATCCAAAGCACAATTCTAGAGTAAGCAGTTAATGGAAAGGTTGAGAGGTTCCTGAGAGACCTGGAATGCCTTGTCCATTTTGCTATCTTTAGTTATCTGGGGCTGGGCTTGGTGATGATTAAAGGAAAGCAATGGTCCCCAGAGATGAGTACAGTTCACTGGGTTTGGGCAGTGTCTTGGAGGTCCAAAAAGGGCCTTAGTCTCTTAGCTTTCTTAGAGTCTTCATTAATGTCCTCTAGTAATTATTTCCATGAAGAAATAAAATACACTTGCTCTGTAAACAGCTTTAGAAGAAGTCTCTAGCACACAGACCCTCCAAATTAATTGCCACCTTCCATATAGAAATTTTGGAGCTGCCACTGTGCTAAACAAACCTGCTTTCCTCCTATATTAAGTTTACTAGGCCAGAGAAAATCAGTAGATAAGATGTGTGTGGACTTGAGCAAGACATTTGTCAAATGTCTCTCCCTACATCCATGTGGAAAAGGCTAGTATAATTAGAGGAACTAGTGACCGGCTGAATGATTTTACCCAAATGAATTCATGTGACTCGAGTGAAATTTCTAGTTGTGTGCCTTAGCAGGGAAGAGGGAGTGAATTCATTTCTCTCTTTTCAATCTCAACCTCAAAATGGTGATAATGATTTTAATAGATCATTTTTGGGTTTTGTTTATTTGTTTGTTTTAGTCTGACACCGAAAGACCTAGTTTTTTTGGTAGGCATATGATGTAGGCTGGCCAGTTAAAAGAACTTGGACTCTCAGGATGCTGGAATTAGTGAGAACCTAGACCGTGTACTAAAGTCTGCTCTATATTACTGGCTAGCCCCTTGATCCAGCCAAGTCAGGAATTATTCTCTAGTTTACAGAAAGAAACTGGGGGACAGAGTTCTTTACACCGATTCAAGGTCAAATATTTAAAGTTCCTGATAATGGATTCATATCCCTTGACATTTTGTTTTCCAAGCTCTTCCTTCATGGTCAAGTTTCTATAGGCACAGTAGGTACAGTGTCTAAGGCCTATGATACTTTCAGGGGATTGTAAAAAAGTTTTGATTTTGGTTTATTTTAAAATCAGAAGAAAAAATAAATATAATAATAATAATAATGAATCTGTAATAATGAATTCAGCCCAGATTTCATCCACCTTTATACCAATGTAGTCATAAAACACATTTAAAAATATTTTTTAATGGAGCATTTTTTTCCCATAATGGCAAGAGTGCCTAGACTCCACACAAGGCATGACACAGCCCTATCTCCCTGGCAGTTCTGTTTCGCCTGCTTCCTCTACACCGTGCAAGGTAGAAGAGGAAGCAGATATCTGATGGGTGTGGGTGGGCATCAGAGACAGACTGGAGCAGCGAGGGTGCGCAGTGGCTAACTCACGCTGTGTGTTTAGTTTGCTAAAACTTCTGTTGTCTCAGTGTCCTGATGAATGCAATGGAGGAATTTCTATTCCCTGATTTCCGCATAGGCACACGTGGGGCTTTCATGAATTTACTGTGAAAATGATCAGTAACGTCTCATTTCTGTTGAGGCTTCCGCAGCCACAGTAGATGAACTTTTCTCTTTTCAATATCCAGGAAGTCTAAATGTATCACCAATAGCAATGACAACTGACATTTTGTAATACCTTGTAATTGAAAATTACAGGCTTTCAATTCCAATAAACATTTGTTCAAACCCTAGTCCCACCCTCTTCCAGCTGATTCACAGACTAGATTATCTCTCTCTTTATGTCAGTGAACTTAAAATCTACCAAATTTCTTTTTTTCTAATATGGAAGGAAAGGCCCCCAAAGGCAAAAGAAGTTACTTAAGCTCCCTGGGCTTTGGTGTCCTCAGCTATGAATGAGACCCAGAATAACCAACCACCTCAGAGTAAGGACACATGAACAGTTACTCTGGTGTTTACTGTCTTTATTTGTACCCCCATATTACAGATGAGGAAACAGGTCCACACAGCAGAAATAAATTAATCAAGGTTATATTCAAAGAGAAGCAGGGTTTAAATTTCATTGCAGAACCAATTCTCTGGCTTTTCTTTGTGACCAAAGCCAAGTTCTCAGAGTAGGATTCAAAGTCACTGAAATGACAAAGGCTTCTTTGAAGACAGGACCACGAGCAGGGACATCAAAAGATTTCAAGTTGCTGTGAGGAGGTAAGGATTAATAGCAGCTTAAGAGAAATGTTCTGCTACTTCCAGTTCCATTCTTATCTCTGCCATTACTCCTCAGCAGCCAACAGTCACCTGAAATTTGCAGTGCACGTTGTTTCTGTCTCTGGTAACATCCTAGGGATTTCAGACTTGAGATTTAGTTCCACTGGGACTTTCCAGGGAGACCAGGAGACCACGATCATTTCTTTTTTGTTTGTTTCTCTCTCTTTTTTTTCTTTGTTAGTTGAAGTATAGTTGATGTACAATACAATATAAATTACAGGTATAAAATATAGTGATTCACAATTTTTAAAGGTTATACTCCATTTATAGTTATTATGAAATATTGGCTATATTCCCTGTGTTGTACAATATATACTTGTAGCTTATTTTATGCATAGTAGTTTATACCTGTTATATTGCCCCTCACCCCTTCTCTCCTCACTGATAAGCACTAGTCTGTTCTCTACATCTGTGAGTCTGTTTCTTCTTTGTTATATTTGCTAGTTTGTTGTATTTTTTAGATTCCACATATAAGTGATAATGATCATTTTCTTTTAATGCAAGTATCTCTCATTTACCATTGTTACTAAAAAATCCATGGTGTTCAGAATTATAGTTTTTTAGAGCACAGGAGAATTCAGATAGTTTTGATGTACTACTAATAATTATAATATTAATAAAAATAATACTCAACCTTGACCTGTCTATAGTACTATACTGTTCATAAAATGCTTTTATTTTTTATTTATTTTCAAAAATTAATTAATTTTTTGGCTGCATTGGGTCTTCATTGCGGTGCACGGACTTCTCATTGCAGTGGCTTCCCTTGTTGCGGAGCACAGGCTCTAGGCACGTGGGCTTCAATAGTTGTGACACGCGGGCTCAGTAGTTGTGGCGCACAGGCTTAGTTGCTTCACGGCATGTGGGATCTTCCCGGACCAGGGCTTGAACTCGTGTCCCCTGCATTGGCAGACGGATTCTTAACCACTGTGCCACTAGGAAAGTCCCTATAAAATGCTTTTAAATGAATTCTCATTCAGTCTTCACAGTAATGTTATAAAATAGGCGGGAGAGGTATTATGATCCCCAGTTTACAGATGAGAAAGTTGAGGCTCAGAAAAGTGAATTGATTGCCTAATGTCATATATCCCTATGCTGAGTCTTATATTGAGGACTTCTGGTTCCATGTCCTTTGTAATAGTATGGTACATTTCCAAACAATTCTCCAGCCATTTCCCCAAATAATTCACAAACAGATGCCCACATTTTTCAGACTTGACATCTGGGAGAACACAGGTGGACCATGATCTCCACGTCTACACTCACAATTAACTTAACCAATGTTGAATAGTAACTTTCTCTATGTAGAATGAATTATGAGATTCTGCTGGGAAAAAAAAAAAAAAATAGGGATGGTCAAAACCTCGATATTGCCCCAGAGGACTTGACAATCTAGTGGAGGAGGTAGATGTACCGCCAGCTAATCACAAGTAAAGAGATACTCAAATAAGAGCGATAGCAAATGCATATAGAAAGCACTACAATGAAGAAAGGAAGAAAAATGACCTCCTCTTGGGAGACTGGTGAAAGATTTATAAAGGAACAACACTTTCTGGCTCAAGGATAAGAAAAATGTTGGTGGTGAAAGAAAGAAGAAAGAGAACAGACTGAAAGAACTGCAATTCAGCAAATGTATGCAAGTAGCTAATATGTTTGCAGATTAGCAAATATAGCTCCCATTTCATGCGTGGGACAACATAGGCACAGAAGGGTTTGATCAGCTTTCCTAAAGGTGTAGCCCCTGGAAACACGAGAAGTAATTCGATTTTCAATCTAACGTTCTTCCCACAACTGTGCTTAGGTCCTCAAAAGCCTGACCTGTCCTCATTCAGGGCTCACCTACTGAATTTCCAGATGTCTCCTCAACTCTTTCTCAAAGGATATTGTCTTCCCTCAGGAGGGAGACAGCAGCTCACATTTCTTTGCAGCCAGTATCCACTTCCCATTTTAAAGCATCTGTTCACATTAGGGAGGGAAAGGAATCTGTACCTACTTCTGTTTGCTCCTACTTTTCCCTATTACCAAGATCCCACAGAGCAAATGGCCTTGTTATGTGGTAGCAATAGGCAATAAAAGTACCTGTGTGTGGCACTTAGAGTAGTTACAACTAAAAAACTCCAAGTAGTTGTTAAAATATTCATCAAGCTTAACAATGCCTCCTTTCATCACTGGGTCTGCCTGTGGGTAAGAACACCAGACTGGAGGTAAGGAGACTTGGGTTCTGGCCACAACTGTGCAATGTCACCTTCGCCAAGCACTTCTCTACTGATCGCTGGTGCCCCTCTTTTAAAAAAGAAAAAAAATGATGGACCGAAGTCCCTGGGCTTTTACATTTGGGTTAATTTTCTAGAGAAAGGGATTATAAAGGGCATCAGTATAAAACTTTGGTTATACTTCAGATATCCTTGGTAGGCTCAGAATAAATGATCATTCTCCTCAAAAGAAAAGTCATTTTACGTTTTTGTCCCAATGCCCTTTGAGGAAAAACGCCAGGGTTTGGGGAACAGAGACAAAGAAAGCTGTGTTTGAGGTATTTTGTCCTCATCAAAGTTAAGTCCAAAAATTCATTCATGTATCTTCTCTCTCTCTCTCTCTCCCCTCCTCCCTCTCTTCCTTCCTCATTGATTATGAGGCTATTGTAACATAGTGAACAATAATTTTGGGTGCTGAAGACACAGGATTTCACCCAGCACTTGCCGTACTTCCATAAGGCTTTGCTTGAACTGCACCTCTTTCTGAGACTTGATTTTCTTATCAATAAAATGGGATTAATAATACTTACTTATAGAATTGTTGGGTAGGTTAAATAGGATGAAGTATTTAAAGAACTAACATAGTGCCTGGCAAAAAAGAGTCCAATAAAATCTACCATGAGAAAATCTGGTTAAACGGCTTCCCATTTCTAATTTTGGAAGCAATCAGGAGAGTAACTAAAAGTGCAGCCAGGCAGACCAGGCTTCACATCCTGGCTGTGGCATCTACTTAACAGCTCTACACCTGAATGCCCTCATCTGTAATATGTAGATCACTCTTTCCAGTGGGGCAGTTGTGAGTGTAAAATGACGTAATACCCATATAAACACTTTGTATACAGCCACATTCACGGTAAATTCTTGATCAATGTTAGACATTATCTTTATCATTGATTATTCATTCATGAGCTTATTTACACTCTCCATCATCAATAATTCTGTCCTACAAATACCTCCTGAACACCCACGAGGTGATAGGCTCTGTGCTGTGTGCTGGACACACAACAATAAACATGTTTCATTTGCTTCCCCAGATAAGCTTATAGATTAGAGACAAACAACGAGACCAAAAACCATATAGATATTTCCAATGCAGTATACTATAGTATGCACAAGATGCTATGGAATCTCAGAGGAAAATCTCCAATTTGGGTGGGGAGTATGTTCAGAGATGATTTCATCACGGGGATGATGAATAGTTTGAGTCAAGAAGGATTAACAGCTATGAGGAGGTCAAAGGAGGCTAAGAAAAGGTGTGTGTTCTAGGAAGGTGAATATCACGAAACAGTGATTCTCAAATTTTGTGTCCCTTTAGGATCACCTGGGGAGCTTTGAAAGCCACCAGTGCCTGGGCTCCTTCCCACACCTATTAAAATAAAATTCCTGGGGGTAGGATGTGAGCATCAGTTTTTCTAAACTCCCCAGGTGATTTCATTGTGCAGCCAGGTAGGGAATCATTGGCATAAAGTATGGCAGCCTTATTAGTGTGTGGATGGAAAATGTACTGATCTGGAAAAAGCAGGGGCCAGTGAGGATGGACCTAAATAACAGGACAATGAGACTTGACTTATACATGGTGACCGGACACTGGGGAACTTAAGAGGGGAGAACGGAATGAACAGGATCTCTTCAAACACAGCTCAGAATTTCATTCCAGGGGAAGCAAAAATTTTAGAAAAAAGTGATGCAAATCTTAAGAATGTATATAATGTATAGATTAGTCCTAGAAGAGTGTTCTCTGGATATGCTTTAATAACGTGTAGAGATTATTAATATACTGATGCCTAGGGCTGTCCTCAGACATCCAGAAAGAGTTTTGGGGATATGGGACTTCGGCATTTGCACTTTTATTAAGTTCTCCTAAAAGACTGAGGACACCTGCCAAAGGACTTGAGTAACTATCTTACTAAGGATATTCAGTCATTGAGGCAACAACAATTCATGACCTGTGTGTGGATCAGGCCAGGGCAGTAACAGGGTCAGTTCTTGGACAGAAGGCTGCTTGGTCTCCCAGCCTCCTCATTTAGGGCATTTCTCTCTTTTGGTCAATTTCTCTCCTCAACCTTCAACCTACAGTGCCTACAACTCCACCCGTCTTTATTTCTATTAGAATCAGCATCCCCATAAAAAACTGTAATGTGCCACTGACTCTTTACTGAGATGGAAATCACTGTCTCTGAATCTGGAACAAACTCTAACTGTGGAATGGAAGGGTTTGTCTGCTGTGAAAAGAGATGTAAGACTCTGCAAGTTCTGAATGTGAGGGGGAGACCTCCGCTGGCTGCCGGTGAGGGGGAGACCTCCGCTGGCTGCCGGTGAGGGTGATCACGGGCTGCACTGATGCATAAAAGCAGACCCCTATCATAGCACCACCAGGCAGATCAAGGACAGAGCAGCTCATTAAGCAGTAGCTGAGGCAGCTAAGGCCCATTGTGACATGGGCACATCTGACCTGATACTTCTTAGGGGGAAGCAGGGAGAGAGATGATCTATCTTGACCCTAATGAAGACATGCCGACAAGAAGGGGACAGGCAGCTACCCCAAACCTCCAGCTCCCAGCATCTTTGAGGAATCAGACTTCTATATGCAGGCAGATAGCTGCATTCATATGACTCAACAGTGACACCCAGTGACTCTCTCTGTCAATCCCAGGCGCCTGTTCCCAGAGGATCTTGGAGGGAATTCATTTCAGCTTCCATTACCTAACACTGAAGCACCAGCAGCAATCACATCAAATTCAGTCCCTGCATAAGACAAACATAATAATAAATCCCAGTTTGCATTAACATAATCATCTAACTGTTGAAGCATATTTCTCTCCCCTGTTGGGCCATGTCTGATGTCAAACATAATAGCACCATGCAGTATTGTACTTGTTTGACTTTGGAATCACATGGAAGTGATTCTCTCATTTATATCCTCTGTCCAAATTTCAAGGGCCCTTATTTTCTGTCATTTTGAAGCACACACATCTACACACACACAATTATGTGCACACACACACACACACGCATTTGGGTTCATGGAAACTTTAATAAAGGAAATAAGACCCTGGGAGATAACATATCCACATCATTGTATATTGAGCCGCATGAATCTGGAGATGAGAGATGAACAATTTGTGGTGTAATCAGCAGGAAGTGACCAGCACAGCGCTGGGATTCCAAACTATGGCATACGAATAGTAAGTGGAACTGGGGACATTTAGCTTAGGAAACAAAACTGCATGGAGTAGAGAGAAGAGTAGGGATGATGTCCTTCCCTACTGAATGAAAAGCATTTTAAAAAAGATATTATACTGGTTTCATTTGGTCCCAAAGGGTAAAAATAGAACTAATGAGTGGAAGTTTTGGGGAAACTGCTTTCAGCTCAACATAAGGAAACACTTTATAACATTTGGATCCACAGGGAAATGAAAGAATTTCAGGAGGCAGAGAATTTCACGTCATCAAAAACATAGCTCAGATATATCTGTTAGGATAATTCCAGTTGAAAAAACACAATCAAGAGGGGAATGGATACAGAAAATGACTGGAGCAACTTTAATAAGTAAAAGGACAGAGATATAGGCAGTCAAGAGTGCAGGGATATAATTGGGAATAGGATATGGGGGCTGATTGAACTCTTTTCTCCAACTATCACTATTTTTTCTAATTAAAGTGTTTCCTTCTTCACTCTCATCAGATCAGCATTTTTTGTTTCTCATGCTACAAAGTGAGTAGAAGATGCTTGCTCCTTCTACCTATGTTCTTATATCTGCCACATGCAAAAAGGTATTTCCCCACCCCGACCTTATTTCCCTTTCCCTCCATTGTTTCTTTCTCAAGGAAGGCCCAGCTAGGATCAGGCTTGGACTCTTGGTGCAGGGAGGAGAGAATTGCATTGTACAAGTTACCCTCTCAGGTAGTGGCTGGGGCAGGTAAATTATAATTTTCCAGGGCACTGAAAGATCCATGGTCAAGAGGATTAGAAGGGACAGATAACCTGAGAGAGGGAACGGATATAGAGAAAGGCCATGAGACTTCTATTTTCCCTTCAAATATTAGATCTGCTGATGTTCTGATTAATTCTAAATCATGTTGACGATACCGCTCAGTTTAACGATTCTCGTTATTCTCTGGGGTGCCTTATCTTATTCTGCCAATGAATTATAGATGATGGAAAGAGAAAGTGTAAAGAGGAAAATGAAATGACAGGAAAAAAATGGCAACAGAAAGACCAGGGAATATGGAAGGGTTAGTCTGGGGTTCTGATTCCATTGTTGGCTACCATCCAATGAACCAAAGTAAAAATCAAAAATTGGGAGGCTTCAGGTACTGAGCCAAGCCGGTAGAGCCATCAGATCTATCTTAACTAGTGGATGAGGTCAAGCACCTGGATTCTCTAGTAAGTAACTAAGCAGGGTGCCAGGGCTCAACGAATCCATGGAGGAAGGGCTCGCCATACCTGGGTGGAGAACTGGATCTGTGTGGCAGGCAAACTGAAATTCAAGACCAAGCAGGAATGTAAACCTAAAACTGAGACATACAGCCAATCCTAAATCTGAGTGACCACAGAGATAGTTCCAACTCCTGGGGGCAGCCCAGTAGTTTTAGAAATACAAAGATATGGAGATGTGCTTCAGAGGTATATCTGAAATAAAATCCCAGTTTAATCCCTTATCACAGGGGTCCCCAACCCCCAGGCTGCGGACCGCTACCGGTCCATGGCCTGTTAGGAACTGGGCTGCAGAGCAGGAGGTTGAGTGGTGGGCGAGCGAGCGATGCTTCATCTGCCGCTGCCCGTCACTCCCCATCGCTCCCATTACCACCTGAAGCATCTCACCCATCGCTTGCATTACCGCCTGACCCACCCCTCCCACTCCCCTGGTCCCTGGAAAAATTGGTTTCTATGAAACGGGTCCCTGGTACTAAAAAGGTTGAGGACCACTGCCTTATCAGTTCTACAAATTGAGGCAAGTTATTTCCCTTTCCTGAGCTTCAGTTTTATTTGTAAAAGGGGGATATCTGTTTTAACCTGACAGGACCAGATTGATCTGAGGATTAGAAGAGATATTAAATGTAAAGCACGTAACACCCTGCCCGGCACATTGTAGATGTTCTTTGATCTTTGATAATAACCATCAATTTAAGTGAGAATTGGGCAGGGAATGGTCAATGGAACCCTCTTCAATAACATGCCTGTGCATTTGTGAAAACGGTGGATATCCAAATTTTGTGACTTAGCTGGTAAAGCTGGTTTGACAAATTAAAATGTCTTGATATTGATACTTCGACAATATTAAGGAATACAGTGGCTTGTGTATCAGACATATATGCATTTCTCCTTCTCATATGCTCTTACTCCATCATTTTTCTCTGGTCTTTGCTATAGCAACCAGCTGTACTCAAGTGTAGGCTAACAGTACTTGATCTCAGCTGTACTGTGTAGCTCTTATTTTTTCTCCCAAGGCTCTTCTGCCTCAGTTACATGAATCCCATGGAGAAGCCTGATCAGCCATTCTGACGCCTGCACAAAGCGGCAGGGTTAACACTTCCTGCGGTAACCCTGGACCAACGGGGCAGGAGCTCGTGGGTACATATTCCCCCTTTCAGGTCTCAGATATTTCAGAGGCACATTCCATACAGTTCCTCAGAACATTACCAGCAGGTTTGAACTCCAGTTTCCCCTAATAGTAACCAGCTCAATAAAAATCAATCCAAGCCAGCTTTGTATTGGGTACTTTCCCTCCTTCTCTGTTTCTCAGTTCCCTAACTCTCCAATCCTATTGTCCCCCCACCTCGACTTTCCCCTGTTTAATTTTTCTAGACCCTGTGCTCATATACCATAGTATCAAATAATCCAAAGTAAACTACCTCCACAAAAGCCCTTGTCTCAGGCTCTGCTTTTTGGGGGGAATGCAAGTTACATCAGACCAAGGGCAGTAGCAAGAATTTCACAATTTTAGCACAAAAGAGTTGGGTAAGACTTCAGGGATAATCTAGTCGATTCTGACGTTTTATGGATGGGTGTGCAGAAAACTGAGTCAGTAACTTCTTCAAAGTCACACATCTAGGCAGCTGAGTGCAAATGAGAAGTCAAAATGTGAAAGGAGAACCTCGGGGGATGGGAGACAAAGTCGCCTGGGTGATGAGAGAGAAGAAAGAGCAAGCCATTAAAACATCTTAGCACAGTGGGAATGACATGTATTGAATCTACCCTGTTAGCAGAGCAAGCGCAGTACCCACCCTGGTGAATGCCAGGCTCCCTTGCTGACGCTTGATGAAGGTTCCGTCCAGCAGCAGAGCAGCAGAGGCAAGGATGGGGTGATGGTGCCGCTTGCTGCTTTCCCCCCACTGCTCTCCAGTGTGTGACACAGAGTTGGTGCTAAATGAATGTTTGTGGAATAATTAGCAAATTAGTGAGGTCAGACCTCTTACGGGTTCCCATCATGAATGTACACACACCTAGCATTGCTGTGTGCATTGGATATCTAGCTAAATATGAGTGTACATCTTTGTTTCCCTTCTTTCTAAATTATTTTGTGTCTGTACTACATTAAAAAATAGTTTTAGGTGTGCATGTCATACTGTGTGTAGCCATCCTTGTGTTCCTGTATATACCTCCATTTCTGGTTACTCAAATCTTTGACAATCTGGTTACTCAAAATCACGTCTCTACACATTGCTAACTCCTTACCGTTCTTATACAGAGGATTTGGAGCTCTTTTCATGCTTATTTGTGTAAACATGCTTATATTTTTCTAGTCTCACGTATTTTTGATTGTATCAATGCTGCTTTTCACAAGTTGCAAATTCTGAAAATAACTTCTTTTATTCATTTAGAGAAAAACAAAAATAGAAACAAACAAACAGAAGCAACCTACTAAGTACCATGTACCAGGCCTGGTGCTGTTTATTATAGCTAAACCGGTGAAGACAGGGCTGCTCGGGTTTGGAGAGATCAAAGGCTATTGTGGCAGCCATTTGTCTTCATACTTGTCCACTGTCTCTGGGGAGCGAACACCTTGACTTATGAGGGCAGGCATTACCCTGGATTGATGTTCATCCTGAGTACTTCCAGGAATAGTGCTGGTCAAGTGTTTCTTAGTGACAAAGTGCTATGCTTTATCTCATTGAGAAAAAGTCTAGCATTGAATTTAAAATTCTTCTGGTTAAAAGTACACATAACTTCCTTCTTTGGTAGCCTTTATTCGCTATAGTATGGGACTTGGCACACAACATCCAGGATCTTTTCTTATAGCTCTTACCACCTTTTAAATTATCTGGCCAATGTTTTATCTTTACTGTGAGCTACAGGAACATGGGGAACATGTCTGTTTCTTTCAGGACTATCCCCTTACCACTTGGCAGGAGACCTAAGATGTTTGTTTTGGGCTCTATGAGTCTGTTCTATTGAGTTCCTGATCAAATGAATGTGAGTCTACTTCTCAATGGTAGACTCACTATAGGTAATGTAAATATATATTGCTTATCACAAACAGTGAAGGAATGATTTATGGTACTGACCAACGCTTTTCTAACTGAGGGGCTCTGAATATGACTTTGAGGTTACCACCATTTGCAAAAAAGAGATAAGAACCTTATGTCCTCTTCAAACTGTCAGCTTCATTTTTATCTACAGAGAAACTGGGGTCTTGGTAATATGTTGTTGAAGAAATAAAAGTAATAGGTTATAAAGAAAATCTTGAAAAAAGGCTAGCTCCAGTAGCCTCATTCCATATGGAAAACCAAGCCTGGGTGGCACACAGTAACTTGCCCAAGAACTCACTGCTCACCAGTGGAAAGCTAGGTCTCAAACCAAGATCCTCTGTTTTCTGGGGTTCTTTGGATAATAACTTGCTATTCTTTCTAGCCAATTTCTAGTTTCCTTGGCCACTTAATATTCAATGCAAAAAGCCTATTATATTAATTATATTAGTCTAGGACTCTTGGTATAATTATGTACTCATTTATTTTTCACTCACTTTTTCCTGTTTCTATTTTAACAATTTCATTCCAGACGGACCGTTTATTGTAAGCAACATTAAATCCTTACTGGATGCAGCCTGAGACACAGATAATAACTCAGATATAAATGTATTCTACTCACTTAACTGTTCTGTACACAAAGGTTCCTGATTTTCCTTCATTTATATACTTTTAATTGTTCTCTCTCCTTTTTTCCAATCTCTCAATCTTTACCTGTTGACAGCCATGAGGAATCTCAAAGTTGCTCTTGCCAAGTGCCATTCTAAGGACTAACAGAAGTATTCCCACAAAACAGAATCAAACTGAGCAGAAACTAGTGACAAGACCACATTGTTTCCTAAGTTAATAGGGAAATTGAAGAACAAAGTCACTGGGAGGATTGCCCATGCTGAAGGTCTGTGGAACAGTTGTGTTCCCAAAGAGGTAAATGACACAAAACAGCAAGTATTTCTTGAGTGTACAATGTACTAAGCATTAAGAGGAACACTGTATATGGCATCTCATTGGATCTTCACATGAGGTAGGTAATATCATGACTCTTGTTTTACAGGTGAGGAAAACGAGGCTCAAAAAGTCACAAGGCGGGTCTTCCCTGGTGGCACAGTGGTTGAGAGTCCGCCTGCCGATGTAGGGGACACGGGTTCGTGCCCCGGTCCGGGAAGATCCCACATGCCGTGGAGCGGCTGGGCCCGTGAGCCATTGCCGCTGAGGCTGCGCGTCCGGAGCCTGTGCTCCGCAACGGGAGAGGCCACAACAGTGAGAGGCCACAACAGTGAGAGGCCCGAGTACCGCAAAAAAAAAAAAAAAAAAAAAAAAAAAAAAGTCACAAGGCTAATAAGGGGCAGGACTACAATTGGAATCCAAGATTTTCTGATTCTAAAACCCATGCTCAGAAGAGGCTGATTCTGAGGACGCTGGTTCATTAGCAGCACAGAATCCAAAATGTGGCTAAAGCTTTGGTTAAAACTCTTAAACGAGAGAAAAAAGGAGGGAAGCTTGGATGAAGCTGCTGTGCACACTCCCAGCAGCCTTGTACTAAAATCTTCACAGCCCACCTGTGAAGAGAAGACTATGCTTCTTGTGGGACAGATAAGGAAGCTTTGGCTTTGGATCTGCCCACAGTCACCTGGCTAGGAGGTGTTATGGTCGGGACCGGAAGCAAGATTGGAGTTCAGCTCCACCACCATAGCTTTTTGTGCTCAACTGTATTTGACACACTTGTCAATTACAGCATTAATTATCATTGTCCTAGAAACTGGTTGCCCTTGCCTCCTTTCATCTCCTTCAAGACACTCCTTCAAATGATGCTTACTAAGCAGTTGCTCTGTACCAAAAATTGGGCTGAGCATTTTCATGGACACTGAGAAGAAGCAAATGTGATTTCTCTTCTAGAGCCTGTGTAGCCTAAGTAAAGGAGATACAGTATAAAAATATAGATAATAGGGCTTCCCTGGTGGCGCAGTGGTTGAGAGTCCACCTGCCGATGCAGGGGACACGGGTTCATGCCCCGGTCTGGGAGGATCTCACATGCCGCGGAGCGGCTGGGCCCGTGAGCCATGGCCGCTGAGCCTGCGCGTCCGGAGCCTGTGCTCCGCAACGGGAGAGGCCACAACAGCGAGAGGCCCGCGTACCGCAAAAAAAAAAAAATAAAAATAAAATATATATATATGTATATTTATATATATAGGTAATAGTAAAACTCATGTTGACGATGGTGATAATACTGTTTATTATGTGTCAGACACTCTTATGAGATTTAACATGCGTTATCTCATTTAATCTTTACTGCAGACAGTTGTTGATGTCCACCTGGTATTTCTTTGCCCCATCTAAGTTCATCTGCAATTGACGTGGATAACTTTGATGATGCTTAGAGCATCCTCTCTCAAGTGCCTGCATCTCTCTGCTTTTCGCCTGCCTTTATCTAAAGGCAGGACTTTTCACAGGCAGCAGCTAGAGCATCCAGGAAACCAGGGGAGTTAATGCACCCAGGGGCAATCCTTAAGCAATGAGTGTTGAGGGTGAGTAGATGAATAGCCCAGCTTCTCCACCCCCTCATAGGACAACTCAGGCACATTCTACAAAGTTACTCAAGAGGTTCCAGTAGTCCACATGGTAACTTAATCATTTATGAAAACCTTGTTTCTCTCCTCCCTATCTCACTTCCCCAATCCTCCTGCCAGTTCTTCCAGTATTGCTTCCCAAATGAATGATCTTCTCCCAAGCCACTCTTTCAGTATCTGTGTTGAGGGATAGAAGTGGTTCTAGAAAATACCCCTCAGGATGGTATTTTGGAATTGGAACCATCACTGGTCAGATAAAAACAAGGGGCTGATTGCTGCTTTTTAGGGTAATGAAAACCGATGCCATGGTGTAGCACCACAATTACCAAGACTCGCCTGTGGTGAACTGAAATGAGATACAGATAGAAGACTGGGATGCAAGTTCTAGCACTTAAAAGATATGAGGACAATGGTAATCATAGGGATGACGGAACTGGGTATATTTTGGTAAATGACCTAGAGGTCTTGAGGAATAAAAAAAATGTAGGTTTAGTTTAATCACTATCAGCTCAGGGTCTCCTGTGGAAGCCAGAAAATCACCATGGCAGTATTTCTAATCTAGAAGAGGCTGATTCATTATCAACACAAAACTTGGGCTGGTGATTTTCTCAAAAATCCAAACTCTCTTTAAAAAAAAGAGTAATAAGGAAGGAAGCTAATGTGACTTGCGCATCTCCAGCAGCCAGAGGGCACAGGCCATCATGAAAATCAGGCACAATATTACATATATAGCTACTCTAAGGAACTACAAAGGAGACAGGATATTTAGTCCCATTAGGTCTTGTATATTAATTAAATGCTTTGATAAAGAGAGGAATTCAAAGACTCGGAAATGGGATATCTGGGCAAATGCTCCTGAGTAAGTGAAGTCTCTAGATCCATGCACTCTCCAGATTGGAAAAAATAGCTTTATTGTCCTTGCAAAAGAAAAGTAGACTCTCATTGCCTAGAGATCATTCAAAGGTATCACCTAAAATAATTACCTCTAAGAATAATGATCTTCCTCAAAATTTTTTTTCCTGTGTCCTCTCATTGTCTCTTCAAGAGTGGCTGGAGTCATATTTAGCATAGCCTACGTGGCATATGGGAGTAGATAGCCTTTTAAAGACCCAAAAGAATAGTAGAACCTGGCTGATGCGTACTCAGAGAATGTGGAGGGAAAACTTGGGCGTGAATCTTGAACGTGGTATATAAGCCTGGGTCAGGGAACGTTGCTGTTTGCTGATATGGGCACTTTCCCAGGACTTGGGATTTAACATCATAGAAAAGACACTTATACATTCTATATCACACTATAAGGATGGATCATTGAAGCTTAGATACAATCATAGGTTATGGTAAATAAGGTGGATATGCCAGAGCTGCCTTAGCAAAATACTGAGAAAAAAGTTAGAAAGTCCACGTAAGTGAACATATTAGCAAGGATATAGTAAGGTGAGAACAGAAAACCTGCCAAATAAACTACCAAATGTTACCAAGGAGAGCCCAGGGAATACTCCCTGTAAGAAAAAAATAAGAAATGTGCTAAGGGGAATGGTGTGTTAGCATCATTGATGTGCTCTATTTACTTACTTATTAATTTATTTATGGTTGGCTGTACTCTGCTGGTCAGTGTTGACTAGGATACTATCATGGAACTAGGATCCATGGTCTCAGTAATTGACAGAAGTTTAATACAGAAGACACGAAGTTTCAGCACCACCAGACACAAAGTAGTCTTATCATAATTAGAAGGGAGGCCAAATTGACATTCAGAGGATTTTAACCTCGTTGGATTTGTGGAAATGGCTAGTAAATCATGATGTCTCTAGGACTGATATAAATGGAAAACTCACAAACATATTTCTTGATTATATAACCAAAACCTTTTAAGTCATTGGAAAGCTCCATCAGGTGCTGCAATGGGAAGTCATGATCACTTATTCAGTTTCTGGTCTAAGGCTAAAAAGAGAAGAGAAGATAGAATCATCTTGATAAGGAAACCTGTAACACTCTGCAAACAGATGCAATAAACAGTCCACCATTTTTCCTTCAAAGGAACTTATAACCAGCACTGTGCTGGAGCTGGCTTGCACTAACCATCAAGAGCGAATTATTCATGTCTCCTCCTAATTCTGTGTTCAGTGACATGATGACAATTACTTTGATTAGCCACGAGTGGGCTTTTACACCATGGAAATTGGCAAATGCTCTAATCAAGGTTTTATTTTTTTTAATTTTTGTTTTTTCCCTTAAAAATCAGAATATTAAACATTTAACAGGCTACCACTGCCTATGACAATATACTAGAGTAACTGTACTATTTGGGGATAGTCTTTGGGAATAAAGACTATCCAGATTTTTCTAGAGATGTTGGTTACAGGTTATGAGTTGACATTGATACCAAGGGATCTAAGATGCCCACTTTTAAAATCAGGGCATATGATGGATAGGTAGTAAATAGAATCCTGGCTCAAGCCTACCTCATAATCGCTCCATTTGGTACACAGATCCACCCTGCAGTAATGAAATAAAAACACATATCTATAAAGTCTTGTACTATATCTAAAAAGCTTTTGCACAGTGAAGGAAAGCACCAGCAAAGCAAATAAACAAAAAACAAAAAAACAGTCTACTGAATGGGAAAAGATACTTGCAAATGATATATCTGATAAGGTGTTGATATTCAAAATATATAAAGAATTCATACAACTGAATTAAAAAAAAAACACCAAACAACCTAATTAGAAAATGGGGAGAGGATCTGAATCGACATTTTTCCAAGGAAGACAAATAGATGGCCAACAGGCACATGAAGAGGTGGCCAACAGGCACATGAAGAGGTGCTCAACACCACTAATCATCAGAGAAATGCAAATCAAAACCACAATGAGATACCACTTCACACCTGTCAGAATGGCTATTATCAAAAAGACAAGAAACAACAAGTATTGCTGAGGATGTAGAGAAAAGGGAACACTTATGCACTGTTGGTGAGAATGTAAACTGGTGCAGGTATTGTGGATAACAGTATGGAGGTTCCTCAAAATACTAAAAATAGAACTACTGTATGATCCAGCAATCCCATTTCTGGGTCTTTACCCAAAGAAAACAAACATACTGATTTGAACAGACATATGTATCCGTATGTTCACTGCAGCACTGTTTATAATAGCCAAGATATGGAAGCAACCTAAGTAGCCATTAATAGATGAATGGAGAAAGAAGATATCTCACACACACACATGCACACCCCCCCCCACACACACACTGGAATATTACTCAGCCATAAAAAGGAATGGAATCTTACTATGTGTGGCAACACGGATGGACTTGGAGGGTATTATCCTAAGTGAAATAGGTCAGAGAAAAACAAGTACCATATGATTTTACTTAAATGTGGAATCTAAAAAATAAAACAAACAAACAAAACAAAACAGAAACAGACTCACAGATACAGAGAACATACTGGTGATTGCCAGAGGGGAGGGAAAGTGGGGGGACAGACGAAATAGGTAAAGGGGATTAAGAAGTACAAACTTCCAGCTATAAAATAAATGTCATGGGGATGCAATGGGGATGTAAATGGATGTAAGACATCCATTGTGATGGATGCTATCTGGTCTTAATGCAGCGATCATTTCATAATGTCTAAAAATATCGAATCATTATGTTGTGCACTTGCAACTAATATAATATATATTAATTATAATTCAGTAAAATTGTTTTCAAATGTCCATGTAGCATTGCTTATAATAGCGGAAAACTGAAACGTATAAATTTTTCAATGGGTGATTGGATAAAGCAATTTTGTACTATTCATGCAATGGGATATCATTCAAAACTAAACTTTTGATGCAGGCAAAGATATGGATGAATCTCAAAAACATTATGTTGAGTAAAAGAAGACAGATTCACAAAAATGCATAGCTTATGATTCCATTCAAATGAATTTGTAGAACTGGCGAAACTAAGCTATGGTAAAGGAAGTCAAATAAGCGGTTCTCTGGGGAGAGGGGTAGATCTACTAAAAAGGAGCATGAGATAACTTTCTGAGGATATGAAAATATCTTGATTTGAGTACTGGGGTTACACAGGAGTATACATTTCCAAAAACTCATCAAATTGTATACTCAAAATATGTGCATTCTATCTAAATTTACCTCAGTTAACTTTTGTTTATTGAGTGCTTCCAATGTGTCTTTCATTATTCTAAGCACTTATATAAATCATGCCGCTTGTCTCTCAGAGGAATCTTAAAGGTATTCTTTGTCATTTTACAGAAGAAGCTGAAGCACTAGAAAATTAGTCAAGGTCGGAAAGCAAAGACATGGTACAGCTGAGAGTCAGTTCCAGGCAGTCTGAAACCAGAGCAAAGACTCTTAATGTCTATGTTGTAATCAAGCTCTCCCCGAAGTCTACAGCCTTAAATATTGACACTCACGGTCATTACCTGTCATTTCTGAAAAGTTGCCATCATGTAATGTTTTCTTGGAATGGTAACAAACACTAAAAGATGTCTGAAATGAATGGTGGGGAAAGATATTGCAAGTTTAAATGGTGACAGGAGGCTCCAAATAGCATCCTTGAACTGCAGGCTGGGAGGCTGGCTGTCAAGAACCATCAAGGGGAGAAAGCTGCTCTGTGTGAGGCTGATCAGACAGCACCTAGAATACGGTAAACAGTTCTGGGCATCTCAACACGAGAGAGCTGTCAAGAAATTGGAAGAGATTCAAAGAGCATCAGGGAGCATGATTAAAGGACGGGAGGGATTGATTTATGAGAAAAGATTAAAAGAACCAAATACTGCCTGCATAGATGGAGCATAACTAAGGAGGGACATACTAACAACATAAATATTTGAAGGGCATACACACAGAAGGAGAAAGATTGTTAATGTTGCCCCATGGAGGTATAAATAGAAATTAGAGGATGGAACACAGAAATGAAAATGTTGCCCAAATATTAGGAAACATGTGCTGAAAATGAGGTCAATTAGACTTTGAAGGAGCTTCCCAGAAGACAAGCAGAAATCCAGTTGCCCAAGCCATTGACAATCAGTCCTGACACAGAATAACAACATCCTAATACTTTTGGGTCTAGAAGCAGAAAAATGTGATTTTATGGAGGAATTCCTCCCCATCAGGGATGCTCAGTTTCAGAGAAGGTTTACAGATCTTGCAGGTGTTAAGGTAAAAAGCCAGGAGTCATTCCAGTTTTTAAAACTTCAAATCATATATCATCTTCATGAATGGATAGATATGAACAAGTCTTGCATTGGGCAATTTGAACATAGTGTCACTACATTTTTTGTCAGAGAAGAGCTGGGGTGGATCAGTGTATGACTTGCCCAAGAGAATACACACCTGACCCAAGACAATAACTACTGTGAGGAATGTGTGTTGGCTCATACACTCTTGGATTATGAAATTGCAAGCTCTCATATAATTTTACATCTACTTTGATTTACCGTTTATTCATAATTCACTTGTTTATTAAATATAAATACATATATATATATATTTGCATTAGACATTGCACTGAGAATATAGCAGCTGTGGACAAATCAAAGTCCCTCAGAGAGCTTATACTTTAGTTTGGGGAAAAAGATAATGGAAAAATTTAAGGAAATGACCAGTAGCAATAGGTGCAATTAAGAAAGAGAAAACAGATTGAGGAGATTGAGATGATAAGCTGCAGACTGGGAGAAAATATTTGCAAAAGATGCATCTGATAAAGAGCTATTACCCAAAAAACAAAAAGAAGTCTTAAAACTCAACAAGAAAACAATCTGATTAACAAAGGAGCCACAGACCTTAATAGACATCTCACCAAAGAAGATATACACATGGCAAATAAGCATATGGATAGATGTTCCACATCACATATCATCAAGGAAATGATAGTGAGATACCATTACACACATATCAGAATGGCCAAAATCTGGAACACTGACAACACCAAATGCTGGCAAGGACGTGGAGCAATGGGAACTCTCATTCATGGCTGGTGGGGATGCAAAGTGGGACAATTGCTTTTCGAGACAGTTTGGCGATTTCTTACAAAACTAAACATACACTTAACGTACAATATAGCAATCATGCTCCTTGGAATTTACTCAAAGGAGTTGAAAATTTATGTTCATATAAACAGCTGCACGTAGGTGTTTACAGCAGCTTTTTTCATAATTGCCCAAACTTGGAAGCAACCAAGAAACCCCTCAGTAGGTGAATGGATAAATAAACTGTGGCACATCCAATGGAATGTTACCAGGTGCTAAAAAGCAATGAGTTATTAAGCCATGAAAAGACATGGTGGAAACTTAAATGAGTATTACTGAGTGAAAGAAGCCAATCTGAAATGGCTTCATGGTGTATAACTTCAATTATAAAACATTCTAGAGGGCTTCCCTGGTGGCGCAGTGGTTGAGAGTCCGCCTGCCGATGCAGGCGACACGGGTTCGTGCCCCGGTCCGGGAAGATCCCACATGCCGCGGAGCAGCTGGGCCCGTGAGCCATGGCTGCTGAGCCTGCGTGTCCGGAGCCTGTGCTTCGCAACGGGAGAGGCCACAACAGTGAGAGGCCCGCGTACAGCAAAAACAAACAAACAAACAAACAAAAAAAAAGACATTCTAGAAATGGCAAAATTATGGAGGCAGCAAAAAGATCAGTGGTTGCCAGGGGCTGGGTGGGTGCAGAGAAGGAGGAATGAATAGGCAAAGCACAGAAGATTTGTAGGGAAGTGTGATACTATAATGATGGATACATGTTATATATTTGTATAAACCCAGAGAAACTACAACACTGAGAATCGACTGTAATGTCAACTATGGACTTTGGGTAATTATGACATGTCAATGTAGGTTCATCAGTTGTAACAAATGTACCACTCTGGTGGGGGATGTTAATAATGGCTGAGGCTATGCCTGTATGGGGGCAGGGAGTCATGTGGAAAATCTGTACCTTCCTCTTAATTTTGCTGAGAACCTAAAACTGCTCTAAAAAATATTCTTACACACACACACACACACACACACACACACACACACACACACAGAATGAGGATGGGGATTGTGATTGGAAAGTTTACATCTGGAGGTCTGCGAAGGCCATATTAGGAAAGGAATATCTGAGCAGAGACATGATTGAAGCAAGGGAGTGAGCTCCATAAAAATCTGGGAAAGTACATATCAGGCAGAGGACAGAGCAAGGACAATTTCCAGGGATGGGATGTATTGGTCTGTCTATCTGAGCGACCAGAGTCAAGAGTTCACTGTAGCTGGGTTGGAATGAGGGAGTATAAGTGTTGAAATAGGGGATATAGTCAGGGGACAGATTCTAAAAGGTATTATTGTGATTGTGAGCTCTTTTTACTCTGACTGAAGTCAGAAGGTATTATAAGATTTTGAGCAGAGAAGGAACATGATCTCTCTTACATTTTAAAAGAATTCTTCTGAGTATGGTGTATAATACAGTCTGTAGGTAAGGATGAAAGCAAAAAGACCAGTTAATGGGCTACTGCTATTATCCAGGCGAGTGGTAATGATAACTTGCACCAGGGTGGCAGCAGTGGAGGTAGGGAGAAATTATCAGATTTTGAGGGTATAACCAACAGGATCAGCCAATGAGTAGGGATGTGAGATAAAGAGATGCATCATTTTATAACGTATCATGATCCATTGCAACAATTTTCCTTGTTTTCTTTTCTAGATCACAAATCCCTTAAAAAAATATTAATCACTATATTTATAGCACTTAGAAATGCCTGGAATAAGAATCACCATTTGGGATTAAGGCTGCCTCAAACAGAATCTCAACTCTGCAATTTATTTGCTGTCTGACCTTAAATAGTAGTATACTAGTGCCTCTACTTTTTTCATCTGTAAAATGAAGAATTCCCTGAACACAGGGTTTACAAGTCTGGGGCAAGTGGACATGAACAAGAGTCTGGGCTTTGTGCCACTCTGATTTCATCCAGAACAGTTCTACTTTTATCAGTCTATATATTTATTATCTATGTAAGGTTTCATCAGGAAAAAAGGGGTTTTATGGGTAAAATATGAATGAGAAAGTGCTGGATTAAGTAACACCTACAGTCTCTTCTAATGTAATGACCATTGTGTCACTTAATAAAAGCTTATGGAACCCCTGATGAGCCAGGCACAATTTTGGGTGCTTCAAACACAATATTGAATCCAACAGGCAGAGTCTCTGCCCTAACAGGGCCCACAGGCTAGGATGTGTTCTTACTTAGGAGGGCCATGGAACCCTAGAGAGTTACATATTTTTTCAGAGAGCCACTGGACACTTTGATATTATATATAATATTTTGTAAAACTGTATGTATGTTGGATTTTCTTAGAGCATGTGCTGTTTTCATTAGCATATTTTTTGTAAAAAACTAAAGCAAAAAACAAAAACACTTTTTATTGAAATATAATGAATCCAATTCTTAAAACAGGCTTTGATCTCCACAATTAAGAATCACTACACATAATGATTAAAATCTCTCCCAGTTTACTTATTCTATGTTTCTATTGTTTCTTCTGCAATTTTGCTAAGACAGAGAATCTACTTGTAAATAGAAATATGTACTGCTATTTCCTTTATGTTTATAAACATGAATTGCCACAAAAATATTTTTTAAAGTGCAGGCAAACTACACTACAGATTAGTCCGAATACAAGAAAGCACCCTACACTTCTGCCATCTACACAGGCAAATTGATAAAAAACATAAAGTAGGATGTGACATATATCAGAAAAATGTTCATTCAATTTTGTGTTTTTTCCCTAATATTGATTTCCTTTTAACAAATATGTTTGTTTAAAAATCATCGACTAGGGAGAGGAATCTGGCTGGGAGGAGGGTGTGTTTAAGAACAAGCAACATTTAAAAGTGTTCAGGGCCACTGCCCATTGGAAATCAATCAGAAGTGAAATATAAAGCATTTGTACCATTATAATGGAAGTTGGTGGGAAACAGGATTCCATTTATGCAATTCTGATTTATAGGCAACTTTTTAATTTTCTTTTTTATTATACAAAGGCCTGAGGTCTAGTCCCAGAACTACCACAAATTAGCTTTGTGAAAGAAAACAACTCAGTAATTCTAAGCATTAGTTTCCCTCATCTGTAGAACCAGACTTGAAGCTCCAATATCATCAGAAGTATATCTACATTTTCTGAAACCACACTTCTAATACCTAGCACATAATAGAAACACTATAACTCTTAAAGGAATGGATGAAAAAACGAATGAATGAATGAGGAGTCTAGAAGTCATGTGGTAGGGTGGAAAGAGTTCAATAATTAAAGAAATTAAAAGACATGAATTGCTCACCCTACTTTACAAAATTATCATATGCATAATCTTGGTGAAGATATTTATAATTTCAGACCTCATTTTCCTCATATATAAAATCTGCGTCACCGAGATATGTGAAAAGCATTTTACCAACAAGAAAATAATGGAGGCCGTGTTACCCATTTAATTGTGATCTCTGGAGTAGCTCTTGAGCTTTTACTGTTCTCTGACTGTACCCCTCACCAATCTGCAGACTTCAAGGACAAGCCTACTAGTCTCCTGCACTCCTGGTTAGCTACCTGCTATGGAGTGATGCTCAGATAATAAAATTCAGAACAAACACCTGAAAAATATGGATACTGCTGAAGCCCAAGTTCTCTTCTCCAACCCCTCCCCCTTTGTTCATTCTACTGTCAGATCATATTAAAATAATCCTAAGGGAAAAAAAAATCAACACAAACAAAAAAGCCATCTGAGCAAGCAGTAAATGTACGCAGATTATGTTAAAATATATTAAATGTGTATTGCCTTTTTCATGAATGTTGCCAGAGCTATTTTGGGGCTTGATTCAAATCCAACCTCTGAGACGTTAAGGTTTTTAAAATGCAGTTTACAAGAGAAGAGAATTTGATTTTGTATAGTATACTTCATCCTTTGGGTTTCTAAACATTTATTTAGTTATTTATTTTTCTCTCTTTTGGTTGTGTCAGGTCTTAGTTGCAGGCACATGGGATCTTCGTTGAGGCATGCAGGAGCTTTTTCTTGTGGCATGCAGGCTCTTCGTTTCGCCACTCGGGCTACTCTCTAGTTGTGGCGTGTGGGTTTTCTCTCTCTAGTTGTGGTGCGTGGGCTCCAGAGCTCGTGGGCTCTGTAGTTTGCAGCACGTGGGCTCTCTAGTTGAGTCCTGTGAGCTCAGTAGTTGTGGCGCAGGGGCTTAGTTGCCCTGTGGCCTGTGGGATCTTAGATCCCTGACTAGGGATTGAACCTACGTCCCCTGCATTGGAAGGGGAATTCTTTACCCCTGGACCACCAGGTAAGTCCCTATCCTCTGGGTTTCTAAAAGAGCATCACAAAGCAACATGTTAGATCCTTGCCTTGTGGGAAGTGCAGTCAGAGCCAAGAGGCTTTGTGACTCCATTGGTGGGTCATGTTGAGCTCTGATCAGCTGACTATCTTACAAGGTGGCAATGGCATGTCTTGCTAGGGTTCAGACTACAGAGAGGGCCCAAAAGTGGGAAGTCAATTCACAGCAGTGGTGCAAAGTGGAGTTTTGAGATGAAATCAGACAAAGACAAGAGGAAAAAGCTGTGGAGATGAGAAATGACAAATATCCTAAGAGTAACACAGTGAACTGACTCATCTCTGCTGAGGGTTCTGCTGTTGTTCTACATGGATAGGCCAGAATCCATCAGCTCTTCAGATCTAGCTGTGACCTAAACAATGCAATTAACTCATCATAAACACTTGCCCAGCTCTTCGCCTGGTCCCAAACATTTAGTCAGGACATTTCTCACATAGATTTGACATTATGTCCCCCTCTTTCGTAACCCCTCACTGATCCTACAGTTAATTCCTTTTTTCATACCTTCGGTGCTTCTCTCCTGAAATATTTCACTGGTTCTTTTAATGGTCTTCTTGCCCCCAAATCTACAAAACTCAAGTCATTTGATTATGTGACTCATGCCACTTTCCAGTACCCATAGTTGACTGTATCTTCCAACAATCCTTTGGAGTAGGTATTATCATTCCCATTTTATGCTTGAGGGACTCACTCATGAAGTTTTGAATGAAAGGGGAAAATCTATTCACCCTGTGTGTGCTTCCACTGTATTTTTTCCATATTATTGTTACTACATTGTTTTATGTTCTATCCATCCAAATGTCCATCTTCTTTTTTTTTAAAACAAAGTTTGCAAGCAAGTTTAGTGTTATTTATTTATTTATTGGCCATGCCACGTGGCTTGAGGGATCTCAGTTCCTTGACCAGGGATTGAACCTGGGCCACGGCACTGAAAGCCCAGAATGCTAACCACCAGACCACCAGCGAACTCCCAAAACGTCCATCTTCTAAATAAGAACATAAACTCCTTAGGGACTGGGTCTTATTCATCTTTATATCTCTGGTGCCTAGAACACAGTGAATGCTATTTAAAATTTTGAATGACTATGTAAAAACATGCATGAATGAATGAATTAAAATCAATAGTGTTGGTGGTTCTATAGTCCTTTAAAGGGCAGGAGAGTGGATGTGCATTATTTCCTGTAGTATGTTTTATAAAATTTTAGTTTAATGAGATAATCTATGGCAAACTAAAAGCTCTTGAGTCCAACAAGATTGTAAAATTTGAAGAATCTCCTCCAGAATATTCTCAAATCGAATCCAAGAAGTCACAAAGCAGAGACATTAAAAACATTTTTTTGTTGGGACTTCCCTGCTGGCCCAGTGGTTAAGACTTCATGCTTCCAATGCAGGGGCACGGGTTTGATCCCTGATTCCGCATGCTGCATGGCCAAAAAAAATTTTTTTTGTTGAATGAAAGGTTTTCCAAGTTCACTGGACTACAGATACCTCCTTCTCTTCTTCCTCCTCTTTCTTTTCTCCCTCCTGCCTTCGCCTTCTCCTTCTTCTCCTTTCCTTTTTACATAAGAGGAATTAACATCCCTCCAAAATAATCACTATACAAATATAAACTAAGAATCATAGGCCCAAAATGATACGTCTTCTGAGTACTTTAGATACTGTCTGTAGGCAGAGACCTCTCCAGGAGGTATCTTCAAACTGAGATTCCATATGTCTAGACAGAAGACACCTCAGTGGTTCAGAGGTTTGGTCTTGTGACAGCCCTACTCTGAATCATTTGTCATGTTCTTGAGAGTCTAATATAAGCTTTGATAGCGTACCTTTTTCCAATGGTTGGAAGATTCCAGAGAATGTTAAAAACAACAGAGCTGAAGGATTAGGTATGCAGGTGAGGCACAGTCTTGGTAGCTGCATCAAACACTAGGAATGTTTTATTGGAGAAGAGAGGCATGCACAAAGCTCTGTGCATTTTCTAGTCTGAACAAAACTGAAGAAATCACAAGTCAGTTCTCAGCACTGACTCACAGTCCCTAAAATGGTGAGGATGGAAAATCACTGCTCTGAGTAGAAACAAAATGAAATATTTCTGAACACCTTTCCCTGACAGGTTTAAAAAAGCAAAGGAAGCAAAGGAAGGGGGTTGCTGGCTGTGAAAAGTCTTGGATGAATGTATTGAGAGCAGTTATTTTAGTGGTGCTGGTGATAAAAATTAAATGGGGACCTTATGGGAGATGTATGTTTCATAGGAATGTGTTGGGACAAATGCAGGTTTTTAGAGGCACTCTCAGAAGCTGGGCAAAGGTGGCAAAAAATACAAAGTCAGAAGAGGGACAGGGTGAGAGGAGGAGGGAGACCAGAAAAGACACACTTTGCAAAAGCAGAGGAGATCACATTTAAGGATATCTGGGACAGACAGCCTGTAAAATACTCAATTCTAGCAAAACAAGGGGGCAGGAGTTAGATAAGAAGGAGGAATCAAGGGAAGGAGAAAGAAAGAAGAAAGACAAAAGGAGGAAGAGGGATAGAGAGGAGAGAATTCAGAAAGAACATAAGGTAGAGAGGAGAGAGAGGAAGGCATGAGTGTGTATCACTGCAAATTAATAAGACACTGCTTAATAAAACTGCAGAGACCCTAGGGGGTCACACGAACCTGGGTTAGGAATCAACCTCTGCTATTTAGTAATTGTAGACCTTAAACAAATACATAAATTCTCTGAATATTTGTTTCTCTTTTTTTTGAAATGGGGATAGGAATATCTATCTCACTGAGTCATTTTATTATTTAAATTAAATAATGTTCATGAACGGTCTAGTACCAAGCCTACTGTATTGTTAGCATTCACGCATAGTTACTTTAAAAAAATTAGTAACATAAGTATCTAGGCAAAAAGTGGAGAAGGTCCATTTCCTTACCATAATGAGTTCTAGGCATATATGTTAGCTTATATTATGATTATTTTTAGTAAAATAATGTCATCATTAATTATTTCAGACAAAGATAATCAATCTTTTGCCTTGTGCCTGTGTGTATGATATTCTGTGGAACCTTAATCCTGTTGGTAGTTCATGAAGAGGCTCATTGATTATATCATCTTTAACTAAATCTGAGTAATGGTTTCAAGAAACAGAAAAACATTCTGACTAGCCTTGGCCAAGGGGATTGTAAGTATGATGGAGGGTTGGGCAGGGAACTGAAGTTCAACAAGGGCTGCTAGGTCTCTCAATGGTCCAGAACCAGACACTAAGAGGACCTCCAGACAGAGCAGGTTTTACTCTGGGTGGGCACAGTTTCTCACTGTGTCTGCTTTTCTTTAAACACACCAACCCTCTCTACCTCCAGATGCAAGTGGACTGAACTCTACTGCTCTGTCTTGGAGATGGCCATAGTTCCCTAATGTTTATAAGCACCATTCACAAAAGAGTCCCAGTTTGATGGTGTCCCAATTTCCTACCTTCAGGACAGAGAATATGATCTTCCCAGCAAGAAGAAGGAAACTTGCATCATTTAAAAAACTTGCATCATTTAAAAAACTCCATTAAAAAGTGGAGGGCGTAGGGAAAAGTTCTTGGGAATGAGTCAGATCTCTGAAAAAAAACTGTTTGCTCTGAGTTTTTGGTGCGTCATTATACCTATTTGTGTATTAAAGACATCCAAGCATCTACACAGAAATCTGTTCAGCATTGTTTAACTCAGCCTTTATGAAACTTCTTTTACGCACAGCCTTTTATTAACATGAGAACAAATGATGGAGCTGTACGGGATTTCACAGGACATGTGGGATTTTAGAGCCAAGCGGTAGGAGGAATAGAAACCTTAAACATAGATGGGCCATAATGATCAGTGGTTCTACGTGGTCCCATTTCACAAGTGAGGAGAAGTGAGACTCAGAGAATGAAAATATCCTAGGTCGCATAGCTAGCGGGTGGCAAACTGGTACCCAATTCTCTGAATCCCCAGTTTAGTACTGTTCTTTCACAGCCTGCTGATCCCCAAGGGCTGCCATTGTTGACGTATTATCAGTTAATCTATGAAGCTGGCTGCCACCTGAACCCCTAACCCATTAAGCCCTCAGGATTGGCATGTTGAGATTGGATTTTTAAAGAGGAGCCAATGGAAAAAAATCACATTTAATTCACTTGGCTGGGGCACAGCTATTCTATGAAGTGAAGGATGCCTGGAGAATGAACCCAGTACGATGCTCTTCCAGACTACAATGTCTTCAGCTACCCTATTCATGAAAACATTTTTAATTTCTCTGAGACAAGTTGGTAGCAATTATCAATCACCAGTGATGTTTTATTGGATGGATTCAGAGATGAGCAAGTGAAAAGTACTAGAATGTGGCTGAACTCACTACCCAGACCACCCTCTTCTCCCAATCAGCCCACCCCTATATATAAACATTTCAATATCCTGGCTTCTTAATTTTGTTGTGAGTTTTGATCATAAATCTTTAAATAAATATGCTTCAAGATAAGCCAGTAAAAGGCAATTAGATGTTTCATTTGCAGCCAAAGTATAGTTATTTTGCAGAATTTGGCTGTTTAGCAGAAGACGTTTTGAGATATAAGATTAAGATAACAAAGAAATTAGTCTGTACATGCTCAGTTACTTCATGTGATGCTTTGCCTGGATCCTGCTACCTTCAACTTTTCTTTACTCTGTTGCATGATTTGGCTCTCAAAAATACATGCTTGACCACATAAAAAGTATTGGGACCATCTAGCCTCATTGTAGAAGGGCTCATGAATGTTATTTCAGTCATTTGTAAGACTAAACAGAAAGTTGGTTTTACTGGGATCTAGCTCTGATATGTCTTGCTTTTAGTAATTGGGCTTCTGCTTTATTTTTCTGATTGGATGTCCATCTTATATTTAAATTTGAATAATTCAATTACATTTTTGCTCTTATGTGCCTGAGTCCCAGCTTGTATAACATGCCAGGTAGTGGTGTGGTTCTGCCATTGGAATTAGACACTTGGATTTGAATCTTATACTAATATTTGCTAGCTTTGTGACCTTGGGCAAGTTACACAACCTAACCTAGACTCAAGTTTTCTTTTTTGAACAACGGGGCTGATTATTTCTACCTTAGAGAAGTTAAAGATAGATGTTTCATATAAAGCACTGTTGTTCTCTCTATATATTTAAAGATGCTAATTACTCATTTCTGTACTATTTTAGGTCTTTGAAATTGGATATTTGTTCACCTTTTTTCCCTCTTTTTCCTCATCATCATACTCCACCTATTCTTTGGTACACCTGTCTACCACCTCCACCTAGACCTCCTGTACCACAGGGCCACAGATCCTCTGGAAATGGGTTATTTATTCTCCATACTCACTGATATTTGCCCTCCACTTCCTTTCAGTGGAATCAGTCTGTGTCTGCTGACTCCACTGACGATGTCTAAATTTCCAACCTTAAAACCTTCCAATCTGATGGTACCACACAAACCATATGCCATTGTCTGAGAATATAGAAACTGGTTGTCTCATAAAACATATACCAAAATTTTAAGAAAACAGAATTGATAAATATAATGTTTATATTATCTGTGATCCATTTTCAAAATACAGTTACATATTCAAATCAGGCAATTTATACCTTCTATTCAAGTTTTTCAGCAATTAAATTATTTGAAAAATTCTCCCATGATAAGATCAGGGAGCAGATGCAGGTGCTATACAAGTCACTTCAACAAGTCTTTGAAATAAACAATAAACAGGCAAAATATATGTGGTTGAGAAGTCCAAGATGAAGGTGCTGGCAGATGTGGTGTTTTGTGAGGACCAGCTTCCTGGTTCGCAGATGACTGTCTTTTCCCTGTAACCTTACATGGCACATGGGAGAAAGGATCTCCTTGGAGTCTTTTTTATAAGGGTACTAAGCTCTTTCATAAAGGCTCTGCCCTTATGACCTAAATCACTTCCCAAAGGCCTTACCTTAAAAATACCATCACATTGGGGATTTAGTTTCAACATAAGAATTTTGGGGGGACACAAACAATTGTTCTACAGCATTGTGGAAGTAGTTAACCTCAGGATTGCAAATTAAAGCATTCCCGTTTTGATGAAAACAGGTTACTTTCAAATGCAATCTGAATGGTGTGGTCAACGAAAAATAAAAAAGAAATAGTATAAGACTTTTCAATTTCATACCTATGGGATGGTAGAGGAATGATGCTGGAGGAATGGTAGAATATAAAATAATAATTATTAATTAATGACAGGATACAAGAAAGGAGAATGGCTAAAGATTTTGACCCAGAAGCCTATGATGAGGAGATGAATTTTGTATATGTGATTGAGGACACTATCATACCATGAAGGCATCAATCTCCAAAATAAAGCCAATACACAACTGGTATGGTATTGAGTGCTAGAAATATGAAAAGGAGTCAGTATTTGCCTTCATTTTCATAAAGCCTACAGTCTAATGAAGAAGACAAAAATTCAGTTGAAGTAGGAGTGAAGGCAGAGGGATCACAGAGGTCAGAGAAACGTGCACTGATAGTAAAGAGGAGGAATCATATCTGGCACACACGATAAGATATGGGAGAGGGTAAATGTCACTGAAGAAAAACAATA
Source organism: Orcinus orca (assembly GCF_937001465.1). Taxonomy (NCBI): domain Eukaryota; kingdom Metazoa; phylum Chordata; class Mammalia; order Artiodactyla; family Delphinidae; genus Orcinus; species Orcinus orca. The sequence goes on along the minus strand of NC_064564.1, from coordinate 105,107,490 downwards.
AAGGATCAATAGTCATCTTCATAAGATGGCAAGAGGATACTCCAAGAACAGGGGACAATTTTAAGGATAAAGGAAACTTCGGTGAAGATGATAAAACCGAACAAACAAAAAGTCCAATTTTCACTAATTTACAAAAGGCTCTATTGTTCCCAGAGCTTTATTCAAACTATTTGAAACTAACTTCTAGATCAATGCTATGGTAGCAATCCAAGACATGGTGTGGGTTGAAAATATAAATTGCCTCAATAAATGCTGGGGTGGGAGGGGTGAAAACATAGGTTATTAAGGGAAACCATGTCTCTGGAACATAATAGGCAAGGTATTCATGGAGTCAGCTGAGGTCATGGGTACTTTACCCAAATGATCTCACTTAATCCTCACAACAGTCCCATGGCAGATGTGGAAGCTGAACTAAGAAACAAAATAATTCACTCAGAGTTAAGAAATTAATACTAATCAATGGTGAGAGCCAGTCCAGGTCTGTTGGACTCCAAGGTATTTTTCCTGTACAATGATATTCCCATGATGTCCCCTAAAATAACTGGAAATATTGAATGAGGGAGAGAGAGCGGGTGCAGAAGGACATAGAGATGAGAGGGAAAGAGAAAACAAGTGATCTTTATTATGGTGTGTATCCTGTAGTTAATTTTTGTAATATTCCTTTTTAGTGTCAGTCCCTCACATCCAGTTGAGCCTCCCAGAGGGAAATGCAACTCATATTTTTGTTGAGCCTCATGAGGCCTGGCATGTGGCAATATTCAATATATTGATAAAATAAGTAATTAATAAAATAAGTGTAAAGATGTGTATAAATGTGTTATCAGAATTTCTACATATTTTTGACTTGGAATTAAAAATTGTGTCCCTAAAAAAACAAAGAGAGAGAAATCATGTCTATTTTGGAGAATGACCTTTTGAAATATACATCAATAAAGATAGACATGTCATTTTACAAACTATTTCTCAATGTGCCTTGTGGATAATGCCTGGGACATTATAGAAAGATTGGATGTTGTCATAATACGGAGGTTGGCCTTTCACTCCTGGAAGAACTAGTCAGTTATGGTTCCTAATGTGAATTTTTCATCACTGAGCTGAGACTATAATCTTTGATCCACTGAATATTATTCATTAACATACTTCAAGTATTTGATCAACATTGAACAATGCCTGAATGCAAGTCTGAAGTCTTTGAGAATCCATTCTCAGGACACAAGTCCTTCAAGAATAATACAGCTTTCATCCATACCACTCCTCTTATATTGGTCCTTCAGTGTCACCATGACCTCCACTTTGGGAAATCTAATGAATGAGACTGGAGCAAAACTGTTTGACCTATCAGCATAATTTGACACAGGGGATCGCTCCTCCCTTTTTGATACACGCTCTTCACTTCTCTTCCCGAACATCATACTCTTCTGGTTTCTTCCATGCTCACGGACTCCTTAGTCCTTCTTAGTCCCCTTGGCTAGCTCCGCTTCATCGCACTGACTACTTACGTTCAGTGTATTTCCAGGCTTAGTATTAAATATCTTCTTTGTATCTATTCACTTCCACATGACTTTGAATACCATGTATACTTCATAACTCTCAAAGTCATCCATTTAATTCTGAAAATTAGATTTATGTCTAATAATGTCTACTGAACGTTTCCTTAACTTGATAACAGTCATCACAAACATGAAAATCCAAAACTGAACTCTTGATCTACTGCTTTTCTACCTCCAAAACTATTCCATTTAGAGGCTTTCTTGTCTCAGTTAATGGTAACTCTATCCCTACCTTCTCAGACCAGAAATCCTGGAGTCATTTTGAGTCTTCTCTTCCTTTCAAACCTCATTTCCAATTTGGTAGCTAATTCTGTTGGTCTTACATTTGAGGTTATATCCAGAATTTAATCACTCCTCACTACCTCTACTGCTACTCTTATGATTCAAGCCACTCTTATCTCTCACCTGGACTATTACAATAGCCTCGTAACTACTTTTTCTCTTTCTACCCTTACCACCCTTCTCCCCTCAATGCTAAACACGGAATCCAGATTAGTTTTATTCAAATGTAATTCAGATAATGTCACCCCTTTGCTCAAATCCTTCCAACAATTGAGTCTTCATGTCATTAAGAGTGTAATGGCCTACAAGACTCCAGGTGACCTGAGATTCAAACCTCTCTGATCTCAACTCATTTTCCTTACCAGCCACAATGACCTCCTTGATGTTCATTAAACATCAAGGAACATGTATATCCTGATACACTGAACTTGTTCCCTTTGCCTGGAATATTCTTCTGGATATGTCACACATACTACCTTGATATATTTGCTTAAATCTCACCTCCTCTTTGGTGCCTACCTTGGCCACCATATTTTAAGTTGTATTCATTACTCCCTGAACTCTCCATTCTTATTCCCTACTTTATTTTTTTCTATGGTATTTTTTACCTTCTAATACATTATATACTCTAGTCTATTCTTTTTATTATGGGCCTCCCAATAAAATGCAAATTCTATGAGGACAAAGACTTTGCTTTTTGTACTGTATACCCTGTGCTTAAAACTGTTATTGTAACATCCATAGTGGGAGCTCAATAAATGTTTGTTGAATGAATGAATGAATAATAGATCCTAAAGTTACAGAGTGTGCTAGAGGCAGAAGTAATCTTAGGAATTATCTAAGGTAATTTACTTACATTTTTTTACAGATGAAGAATCTGAATCTTTGAGAAATAAACCGACTCATCTGAAATAGGAAATAGTTCTCCTAGTATATAGTTCAGATTATCATTTTTCTTGCCGTGACTACAGAGTCAGGTACACTGCTTGGCTTGAAGCAAGTGCTCAGTGAGTCTCTTTTGAATGAATGGGTCCAGGGTTCTTTCACTACACCATACTAACAGCCTTAACTTGTAATTAGGTGGATCTATGGGAAGTAGTTGGGTGCAATAGATTACTTCCAAAGTTTATTTCAACTATAAATTTCTATTGGATGGGCATTCTAAATAACTTGCTAGTTATTATATAATCATACTTTCTTCTCTCCCCCATACTTCTCCTTACTCCCTTTCCAATAGTTGTGCACAACTTCCACCTCCTCTCCTGAAAAGGAATATAAAAATATCTCTCTTTGGACTGTAGAATAAATACCTTCTAAATAAAGTACGAAAATTATGCATTCCTAGGTACCTGGACCAGATTATTGGCCATGGGTGGCATGATTTGGGAGAATTTGAGGTGATTTTAGTTAGCTCATATTTATATACTATTTTAATTCCTAAAATCCCATCTTTAACAAATTATCACATTCTCTTCTTCTTAAGCTTCTCTTTTTAATGCAAAGAAAAAGAAGTTCATTCACTCTTTCATTCAACACATTTTAAAATATCTAATGGTCTTTGTGTGATAACATTGACCATAACAGACACAGCATTGTCTTCATGAAGTTTACAGCCCAGAGAAAGGCAGATATTAATAAAATAATTACACAAAACATTACTAATTTAAAACTGTGGTAAGTGACTTAGTGAAAATTACAGGTTGCCATGAGAATATAGAACTACTCTAGGAGTGAAATGGGTCATGAAAAAGCCACAATGAAGCTAAGACATGAAAGATAAAGAACATTAACTAGGTTTTTTTTTTAACATCTTTATTGGACTATAGTTGCTTTGCAATGGTGTGTTAGTTTCTGCTTTATAACAAAGTGAATCAGTTATACATATACATAGATCCCCATATCACCTCCCTCTTGCGTCTCCCTCCCACCCTCCCTATCCCACCCCTCTAGGTGGTCACAAAGCACCGAACTGATCTCCCTGTGCTATGTGGCTGCTTCCCACTAGCTATCTATTTTACATTTGGTAGTGTGTATATGTCCATGCCACTCTCTCACTTCGTCCCAGCTTACCCTTCCCCCTCCCCGTGTCATCAAGTCCATTCTCTACGTCTGCGACATTATTCCTGTCCTGCCCCTTGGTTCTTCAGAACCTTTTTCTTATTTTTGTTAGATTCCATGTATATGTGATAGCCTACAGTATTCATTTTTCTCATTCTGACTTACTTCACTCTGTATGGCAGACTCTAGGTCCATCCACCTCACTACAATAACTCAGTTTCGTTCCTTTTTATGGCTGAGTAATATTCCATTGTATATATGTGCCACGTCTTCTTTATCCATTCATCTGATGATGGGCACTTAGGTTGTTTCCATGTCCTGGCTACTGTAAATAGAGCTGCAATGAACATTTTGGTACATGACTCTTTTTGAATTATGGTTTTCTCAGGGTATATGCCCAGTAGTGGGATTGCTGGGTCATATGGTAGTTCTATTTTTACTTTTTCAAGGAACCTCCATACTGTTCCCTGTGGTGGCTGTATCAATTTACATTGCCATCAACAGTGCAAGAGGGTTCCTTTTTATCTACACCCTCTCCAGCATTTACTATTTGTAGACTTTTTGATGAGGGCCATTCTGATTAGTGTGAGGTGATACCTCATTGTAGTTTTGATTTGCATTTCTCTAATGATTAGTGATGCTGAGCATCCTTTCATGTGTTTGTTGGCAATCTGTATATCTTCTATGGAGAAATGTCTGTTTAGGACTTCTGCCCATTTTTGGATTGGGTTGTTTGTTTTTCTGATATTAAGCTGAATGAGCTGCTTCTACATTTCGGAGATTAATCATTGTCAGTTGCTTTGTTTGCAAATATTTTCTCCCTTTCAGAGGGTTGTCTTTCATCTTGTTTATGGTTTCATTTGCTGTGTAAAAGCTTTTAAGTTTCATTAGGTCCCATTTGTTTATTTTTGTTTTTATTTCCATTTCTCTAGGAGGTGGGTGAAAAAGGATCTTGCTGTGATTTATGTCATGGAGTGTTCTGACTATGTTTTCCTCTAACAGTATTATAGTGTCTGGCGTTATATTTAGATCTTTATTCCATTTTGAGTTTATTTTTGTGTATGTTTTTTGGGAGTGTTCTAATTTCATACTTTTACTTGTATATGTCCAATTTTCCCAGCACCATTTATTGAAGAGGCTGTCTTTTCTCCATTGTATATTCTTGCCTCATTTATCAAAGATAACATGACCATACGTGCGTGTTTTTTTCTCTGGGCTTTCTATCCTGTTCCATTGATCTATATATCGCTTTTGCGCCAGTACCATACTGTCTTGATTACTGTAGCTTTGTAGTATAATCTGAAGTCACGGAGCCTGATTCCTCCAGCTCTGTTTTTCTTTCTCAAGATTGCTTTGGCTATTTGGAGTCTTTTGTGTTTCCATACAAATTGTGTAATTTTTTGTTCTAGTTCTGTGAAAAATGCCATTGATAGTTTGATAGGGATTGCATTGAATGTGTAGATTGCTTTGGGTAATATAGTCATTTTCACAATGTTGATGCTTCTAATCCAAGAACATGGTAATCTCTCCATCTGTTTGTGTTGTCTTTAATTTCTTTCATCAGTGTCCTATAGTTCTCTGCATACAGTTCTATGGTCTCTTTAGGTAGGTTTATTCCTGGGTATTTTATTCTTTTTGTTGCAATGGTAAATGGGAGTGTTTCCTTAATTTCTCTTTCAGATTTTTCATCATTCATGTATAGGAATGCAAGAGATTTCTGTGCATTAATTTTGTATCCTGCTACTTTACCAAATTCATTGATTAGCTCTAGTAGTTTTCTGGTAGAATCTTTAGGATTCTCTATGTATAGTATCAGTCATCTGCAAACAGTGATGGTTTTACTTCTTTTCTGATTTGAATTCCTTTCATTTCTTTTTCTTCTCTGATTGCTGTGGCTAAAACTTCCAAAAGTATGTTGAATAATAGCGGTGAGAGTGGGCAATCTTGTCTTGTTCCTGATCTTAGTGGAAATGGTTTCAGTTTTTCACCATTGACAACGATGTTGGCTGTGGGTTTGTCATATGGCCTTTATTATGTTGAGGTAAGTTCTCTCTACACCTACTTTCTGGAGGGTTTTTATCATAAATCGGTATTGAATTTTGTCAAAAGCTTTTTCTGCATCTATTGATATGATCATATGGTTTCTCTCCTTCAATTTGTTAATATGGTTTAACACATTGATTGATTTGCGTGTATTGAAGAATCCTTACATTTCAGGGATAAACCCCCACTTGATCATGGTGCATGATCCTTTTAATGTGCTGTTGGATTCTGTTTGCTACTATTTTGTTGAAGATTTTTGCATCTATGTTTATCAGTGATATTGGCCTGTAGCTCTTTTTTGTGACATCTTTGTCTGGTTTTGGTATCAGGGTGATGGTGGCCCTGTAGAATGAGTTTGGGAGTGTTCCTCCCTCTGCTATATTTTGCACGAGTTTGAAAAGGATAGGTGCTAGTTCTTCTTGAAATGTTTCTTAGAATTTGCCTGTGAAGCCATCTGGTCCAGGGCTTTTGTTTGTTTCAAAATTTTTATCAGGTTCAATTTCAGTGCTTGTGATTGGTCTATTTATATTTTCTATTGCTTCCTGGTTCAGTCTCGGAAGGTTGTGCTTTTCTAAGATTCGCCTGTTTCTTCCAAGATGTCCATTTTATTGGTTTACAGTTGCTTGTAGTAATCTCTCATGATCCTTTGTATTTCTGCAGTGTCAGTTGTTACTTCTACTTTTTCATTTCTAATTTTGTTGATTTGAGTCTTCTCCCTTTTTTTCTTGATGAGTCTGGCTAATGGTTTATCAATTTTGTTTATCTTCTCAAAGAACCAGCTTTTAGTTTTATTGATCTTTGCTATTGTTTCTTTCATTTCTTATTCATTTATTTGTGATCTGATCTTTATGATTTCTCTCCTTCTGCTAACTTTGGGTTTTTTTTGTTCTTCTTTCTCTAATTGCTTTAGGTGTAAGATTAGGTTGTTTATTTGAGATGTTTCTTGTTTCTTGAAGTGGGATTGTATTGCTATAAACTTCCCTCTAAGAACTGCTTTTGCTGCATCCCATAGATTTTGGGTTGTCGTGTTTTCATTGTTATTTGTTTCTAGGTATTTTTTGATTTCTTATTTGATTTCTTCAGTGATCTCTTGGTTTTTAAGTAGTGTATTGTGTAGCCTCCATGTGTTTGTATTTTTTTACAGATTTTTTCCTGTAATTGATTTGTAGTCTCATAGCGTTGTGGTCAGAAAAGATACTTGATATGATTTCAATTTTCTTAAATTTACCAAGGCTAGATTTGTGACCCAAGATATGATCTATCCTGGAGCAAGTTCCATGAGCACTTGAGAAGAAAGTGTATTCTGTTGTTTTTGGATGGAATGTCCTATAAATATCAATTAAGTCCATCTTGTTTAATGTGTCATTTAAAGCTTGTTTTTCCTTATTTATTTTCATTTTGGATGATCTGTTGATTGGTGAAAGTGGGGTGTTAAAGTCTCCTAGTATGATTGTGTTACTGTCAATTTCCCCTTCTATGGCTGTTATCACTGGCCTTATGTATTGAGGTGCTCCTATGTTGTAAATATTTACAATTATTATATGTTCTTCTTGGCTTGATCCCTTGATCATTATGTTGTGTCCTTCTTTGTCCCTTGTAATATTTTTTATTTTAAAGTCTATTTCGTCTGATATGAGAATTGTTACTCCAGCTTTCTTTTGATTTCCTTTTGCATGGAGTATCTTTTTCGATCCCCTAACTTTCAGTGTGTATGTGTCCCTAGGTCTGAAGTGCATCTGTTGTAGACAGCATATATACAGCTCTTGTTTTTGTATCCATTTAGCCAGTCTATGTCTTTTGGTTTGAGCATTTTATCCATTTTCATTTAATGTAATTATTGATATGTATGTTCCTATTACCATATTCCTAATTGTTTTGGGTTTGTTATTGTAGGTCTTTTCCTTCTCTTGTGTTTCCTTCCTAGAGAAGTCCCTTTAGCATTTGTTGTAAAGCTGGTTTGGTGGTACTGTATTCTCTTAGCTTTTGCTTGTTGTAAAGGTTTTAATTTCTCTGTTGAATCTGAATGAGATCCTTGCTGGGTAGAGTAATACTGGTTGTAAGTTTTTCTCTTTCATCACTTTAAATATGTCCTGCCACTCCCTTCTGGCTTGCAGACTTTCTGCTGAAAGATCACCTGTTAACCTCATGAGGATTCCCTTGTGTGTTATTTGTTATTTAGGAATCCGCTCTTCTCGTGCACCCAGAAACAATGGTCTCTTGACTGTTAGGCAGTTCCAGACTTTTTCCTGGACTCCCGCCTGGCTAGCTGTGGCGCACTAGCCCCCTTCATGCTATGTTCACGCAGCCAACCCCCATCCTCTCCCTGGGGTCTGACGTCCAAAGCTCGAGCCTCAGCTCCCAGTCCCCGCCCATCCCAGCGGGTGAGCAGACAAGCCTCTCGGGCTGGTGAGTGCTGGTCGGCACCGATCCTCTGTGCGAGAATCTCTCCGCTTTGCCCTCTGCACTCCTGTTGCTGTTCTCTCCTCCGTGGCTCTGAAGCTTCCCCCCCCCGCCCATCCCCCATCTCCTCCCGCGAAGGGGCTTCCTAGTGTGTGGAAACTTTTCCTCCTTCACAGCTCCCTCCCACTGGTGCAGGTCCTGTCTCTATCCTTTTGTCTCCAGTTTTCCTTTTTTCTTTTGCCCTACACAGTTACGTGGGTAGTTTCTTGCCTTTTGGGATGTCTGAGGTGCTCTGCCAGTGTTCAGTAGGTGTTCTGTAGGAGTTGTTCCACATGTAGATGTACTTTTGATGCATTTGTGGGGAGGATGGTGATCTCCACGTCTTACTCCTCAGCCATCTTGAAAGTCCTCCCAACTAGGAAGTTTTTAGGAGTGGGAAATTCTTCCAGGTGGAGGTGGACACCTATGCAAATATTCTGAAGGTAAGTGATGGGGAGGTGACAGCTTGGCTCAAATGAAAACCAATTACCAATTTTTTGGAAAAGAACAGAAGAGATTGAAGACAAGGTTGCATATGTAACACGGTCTAGATTTTCACTCTTTAAGAGTAATGGGGAGGTTTTGAGATGGCAAAGAGTTGGTCTTCCAAATTAAATTATGTACATGAATATTTAAGTGATTTAGGTTTTCAGATAGAAAGACTTGTAAACAAGATGAGTTGTTAGTGGCTAAAATGAGAAACTGTTTTTGAACATTGATTTTATCTGCTTCAAAATTTCCCCAGATACCATTCCAAGTCTGTGTATACACTGGTATTTTTTAGCATTGCCACAACATATGCACTCATCTTATGACTTTTTTTCCCTCCTTTTATAGAATCTCAGTTTAAACAGATTTCCCTGTCATTGTTTTCCAGAAAGGCCTCCTAGTGTTTGAGCTTAAAAAAATGAGTTCAATCTTAGTTCAGCTTGAGGTTTCTGCACTAGTTCAAGTCAGGTCTTGATTTGCCTGAACCAGTTTCTTTTCCTTGGGCAATATTAGTCTTGCCTCGATCTGTTCTTTAGATGAAATAGAGTTGATAGTTTCAATTTCACAAGAACTCATATTAGAAGCTATTTCTCTTTTAAATAATAACAGAATTCCAGGCAAAGATGGTCAGGCGGCAAAGTTTCATACAGCTGTGAATGATAGGCTAGTACTGGAATTGATTCAAATGTTTAATTATTCGTTGGGAGAAGGTTGTCTGGAGGCTTCACAGAATAAGAGACTTTATTGATTTTTATTATTCAGGGAAGGTAATAATTTTGATATAAAAAAAACAAGCTCCAATTCCTCTGTTAAGCAATAATGACAAAATGTTTGTCCAAATAATGCTAGCAACTGAGAAATCGAAGGGTCCAAAGAGACCCTCTTCTTTATTTCATGTCATCAATCTTGTGGTCTCCAAACCTGCAGGGAGTGTCCCAGTAACACAGGTTGCACTGAAGTTGTTGTTTTTTTTTTTTGCGGTACACAGGCCTCTCACTGTTGTGGCCTCTCCCGTTGCGGAGCACAGGCTCCAGACGCGCAGGCTCAGTGGCCATGGCTCACGGGCCTAGCCGCTCCGTGGCATGTGGGATCTTCCCAGACCGGGGCACGAACCCGTGTCCCCTGCATTGGCAGGCAGACTCTCAACCACTGCGCCATCAGGGAAGCCCTGAAGTTATTTTTGAAGTTGAGAAAAGATACACCAATTTCTTTTTTTTTTTTTGTATTTATGTCAGTATCAGACTAATATCTTTGACAGAGTACACTGTAATAACAAGCCCAGTAACTTCAGACATCAGTCTATATTTTTAAGGACTCTTGTGGTCCTATAGCAAAGGTAGGTCATAACCATATGAGGTCCAAGGTACGAAAAGATTAATATATATTATATATTGCGAGTGAACAAAAGCAAACTGAATTTACAGAGGGATTAAGAATAGATAAAAGATGAAACAATAATGTAACGAATAATCCAAAGTACTCAGAGGCAGCCTCATGTAAAGAAAAGAACATTTGCTGAGTGAATTGAGAACACCTAAGTTTTAGGTCTACTCCTGCTTCTAAATAGCAACGTATTTTTGGGAAAACTACTTTGTCTTTTCAGGTTTCAGTTTCGGCAACTGTAAAATGGAGTCAATAAAAAAAAAAAAATGTCTGAAGCCCTGTCCCAGATCTATGATTTTACAAAGATCATTGAGAAAATGATGGGAGGGTTTGGGAGCTATGACTGTAATTGGCTAGAGGGAAATTGGAAGAGTAATGAAAAAGGAAACATCAGTATATTTCCCAGTAATAAGAGGAGAAGGAAGTGAAATGAGGGAATCAGAAGGCTAACTAGGAGGATGGATGGAGTTTGCAGTTATACAAGAATTAAGGTTGATTTACACATTTACACATTGATGCAGTATGGCTAGAAGTCTAAAGAAAAGGCATCAGCAGAATAGGTGTCTTTCTGCTTTCCTCTCATGAGTTTTCAATCAGATTTGTACACCATATATTCTTCCCCCCACTCCATATTTATGGAACATTAAATACAGGACAATGTGCCAAGTCCTTATCCCATGTAATCTTGAAACATAAGTATTAATATCCTCACTTTATACATGGATATGTGAAATGCTAAGGAATTAAACTTGTGATAGAGCTGAAATGTCAATGCATATGCCATGAACAAATCCATAACTCTTTCCAGAACCAGGCAAGGACTACTTTATCCCCCCTTGCTGGTCTGTACCCATGGGAAATGCTATGGACCATCTAGATCACTGGCTACTTTAGGCATGCAATCAGGAAGTCTTCAGTGAAAGATATATAAATCTGCATCGGATAATAGCTGAGATCATAAGAAACATTTAAGCAACTTTATCTTATACTGTACCCATTGATTTCTTAAATAAATTTTCCTATGCTAACTTTCCTGTGAAGGTTATAGGAAACTGATAGTGGAAAACCCCCAAAGGAGACTTTCTTAATAATAAAGGGGGGGGCATGAGTTAATGATCTTCATTGCAGATATGGTAGTGGGACTGGAAGAGAGGTGAGATATAGGGCATACAGGTTAAAGATGATTGAACGGAATTTAGTGGTTGATTGGATAAGAACAAATGAGGGAGAGGGAAAGTCAACAGGATTTTTTGACTTGGAAAGTGGGAAAGATAGTACTTATAAACAGGAGGAATTCAGTGGTGTAGGGAGAGATCCTTTCCTTTACTACCCATTCTGCCTTATAAGCTGTTCATGCTTACATGCTAGTTTCAGCTCGTGATGATACATATGTCACCACTTTTCACTTTTCTGAATAAATCGAGTCCAGTCCTGCTCCAGACCACATTCCTGGCTTGGCCTGATTCGCAAGCTCATTGAACCCAGAGAGTTACCCTAAAGCCTCACTTTCCTTTACTTGTTTAAAAATGCAAGCAAAGGAGGTTATCCACTGACAATTGAGTTGGGTCTGTACCTGTCAGAGTGAAATAGAGGTTGGCAATTATCCCAGAAATGTCTTTGTAGACCATCAGCCTAAAAAAAGTAGACCCTTAAATTTTACTTAAGTAATTTGAGTAAAATAAGATTTTTACTCACATGATTTAAGCCTTTGCAGCACACTTAAGAATGCATTTCCCCCTGTTCTTTAGTTTTCTGTATATTATAAGAGATAATCTCTTCTGTGAGGGCTTTCACAGACTACTTCCTGAGACTATCAGTCTTTAATCACTTGAGACTAGGCAAGTGTGAACAAGTTTAGTCATTTCTCCAAGGTTTCAGAGGATGTTCCCGGACTCCAAGTATTAGAATACGACCTTGCCTCCCAAGAAAGTGACTAGAATTCCCTGTAGTTAATATTGATACATTACATAAGAAAAGCACCTGGCTCTGTTCATTCCTTATTATTCTGAAGAGTGACAATGCCCAAGGATTGAAAAAAAGACTCCCATTATCATTGGACATTGACATGACGTCAAGGACTTATAGTAGGTAACAGTTTAAAGGAAGAGGAAAGGGAATAAGGAAAATCATAATAATATGGGTTCATGTGATTTGGGAGAATGAAAACAGTTTAAATTATTAAACTGTCAAGTTGTCAGGATAGAGACAAACTCAAGTCTGGAGCTGAATCCCTTTGTGGCCCTTGCCCAGAGAGTGGAGAGCACGGAAGGAAGGGGGGAAAGAGGTGGTTTTAAAATTCAAATGCTTCCTGTCCTGAGTGTGCCTTTCTATCATAATTCCCCAAAAGTCTGATAGCTAGTCTGTCTCTTTGAATTATAGATGTATTTACTTATTCTGAGAGCAGTCCTCAGGGAGAAGAACTATACAAGATTGGAAGCATGTTCTGGAAGAGAAGAGGAAAGGAAGACATCATGGCAGTGAAGAACGTTAGAAAAAAAAAAAAAAAAAAAAAAAGGTTGTTTTTTAGGTTGGCTTCTTCTCCAGAATGAGGAAAGAAGTATTCCTTTAAATGCCATGGGTTTATGACATACAGCCCCAAAGTTATACTCCCACACCAGTACATGTTATAAAATGCATTTTGAAAACCTTGGAAACTAAAACCTAGCCACAGTAGGAGGCTTATTTAAGACCACAAAGCAGTCTATACAATAGGAAATATAGATGTATATATACTAATTCATATATATATATATATACACACATATATATATATATACATATAATATGTGTAGATAGATGGATACCTAGATATCTTTATACTGATATATTGTATAATAGCACTTTCAGGGAACAGGACAGAGCTCTAACCACCAAACTGCTACCATGACAGCCTCCCCTACCACAAAGTATTTGTGATTCTGAAGACTTTTTCTGTGTGTTGGGAGTTGGAATACATGTATATCTGGAGAATCATCTTGAGAATTTGTGAAAAACTTTCTCCCTTCCAATCAAATAAGAGAAAAAGAGAGGATGGGGAGAAAAAGTAATTTGATTTTTAGAGTGACACCAAGATCATGGCAATGTGGTCTTTGTACCTTGTTTAAAACTTACTGTGAATGATCCTTTCTCTAAACCTTGTCATGTTTTTCCTCTTGGAATGATCTCTCCTCTCTTATTTGCCTGACCAATTGCCCCACCTAAAATGAATGAATGAATGAGTAAAGCAGTTAATGTTGTGAAATTATTTGCCATATTTGAGTATCATGTCTTAAGTGACTAAGAAACACAACATATAAACTAAATATCAGGCATTATAGAATTTTTTTTTTACCTTGACAAAGCTGTTTCAAAAAGGAAGGCACATCTCTTGTGTGTGTGTGTATGTGTGTGTGTGTTTTTCCTGGAACATTTCCCCACGTTAACACAGCAAACATATGGGCACATCTCATTGTATATGAACACCCATTCAACACACGAATGTTAAGTCTTGAAACTGACATAAGTGTTAGTGAGTTTATGTCTATGGGTCTGAGTTTCTATATTTCTCTTCACAGTTTTCATAGCAATAGATTTGCACCAGGATAATCAGATCATCTCCCTTTTTATTCTTTGATTGTTTGCTGTATGCTGCTTTTCATCCTTGTGTTATCTCTTGATGGTGGAAATGTAATTACCTGTCTTGTATTATTGTCAAATTGTAGTCACAAAAGTTTTATCAAACTGCAGCCTCAACCACTGAAGTTTTAACATGAGAATAATTTTTTTTCAACTAGAGGTGGTTGGCTCTCTTTTTGATTTATTTATATAATATTTTCTAGCTTTACTGAGATATAACTGACCTATAACGTATAGGTTTAATTAAGGTGTACAGCCTGATGAGCTGATATATGTATATATTGGGAAATGATGACCACAATAAGGTTGGTTAATATATCCATCACCTCAAATAGTTACAGTTTTTGGTTTGTGAGTGGTGAGAACTTTCAACATCTAGTCTCTTAGTAACTTTCAAATATACAATATAGTATTGTTACTATGGCTACTAGATTGTATGTAACATCCCCAGAACGTATTCATCTTATACCTGCAAGTTTATACCCTTGGACCTTGGACAACTTTCACCCATTTACCACCTCCCCCTTACACACATGCACTGGGAAACCACCAACCTGATCTCTATTTTTGTGTTTGGTTTTTTTAGATTCCACAATTAAGTGAGATCAGACAGTGTTTGTCTTTCTCTGTCTGACTTATTTCACTTGGCATAATGACCTCAAGATGCGCTCATGTTGTTATACAGGGAAGGATTCCCTTCTTTTTAGGGCTGAATAATAACCCATTGTATGTATCTTATATACATACAATGGATATAGATAGATATATGTTGTTTTCCCAGTTTTGTTTAGTTGACTGTGTGTTCTTGTAGTTCACTGAACTCCTTTAATAGAATTATTCTGAATTCTTTGTCAGACAGTTCATAGATCTCCATTTCTTTAGCGTCACTGGTGTCATCTTTGCCTGATTCTTCATGATCTTTGATTCCTTGCATTGGTAATCTGTACATTTGAGTAAGCAGTCACTTCTTCAAGATTATACAGGTTTGCTTCAGCAGGGAAAGACCTTCAAAAGTCAGCTCAACTTGAGGTACTGCACAGGTCAGCTGTTGGCCTCCATGGGCAGGCAGTATCCCTATTTGGTCAAGGCCACTGCTCAGGCTCTGAGGTCAGCGGTAGGCTGGACTCCGCAGCGAGGCTGGTTTCTGAGGCTGCCCAGGGTCACTGTTCAGGCTCCCTGCTTATGCAGGGCCAGTGGCTGCACTTAACACTTGGGCAGGGCTGCTGACTGCTGTGGGATGGGCTCTGTGGGTGTCCACGTTCTCTGGCCAGGCTCCCTGGTCAGGCAGGACTGAATGCTGTACTAAGCAATCGAACAGGGCTGTGAATTAGCTTCTTTGCCCAGGCAGGGCCATAGAACAGGCTCCATGGCTTGTATATCTTGTTGGCTAAGGACCCAAGATGGCAAAACTGCCAACTGAGCTCCCTGGTTAGACAGAACTTCCAGGTCATCCCTGCAGGTGGGCAGAGCTGCTGACAAGGATCTCTGCTTGGTTGCTGCTATAAGCAGGAATGCCATCTGCCAAGATCTGAGCACTGGTTGCTGTAAGACCTGACCCTCTGCTCTGCCTCTATCTGATCCCCAGTGGTCATGTCCTACAGATTCCCCTAGTGATCCCTGTGAGGTGAGACGGTGGGTTTCCTGAGAAGTGTCCCACAATGCTGGGGGAGCTGGATGTCCACCTTAGTCTCTCTTTTTTCCCACTGGAGAAACCATAAGCCCAGAGGGGCCCTCTCAATGTGGTGCTCTTCCAGCTGAGGAAGGGACAATGCTGTCAGTGTAGCTGTTCCTCTTACCCTTCTAATGTGGTCCTTCTAAGTCTCTGTGGTCCAGGAGGTGCTCCAGATTTACCCCCCAATTCTGAGATTTTCACAGTGGTGTCTTGTCTATGGATAATTGCTAGTTGCCCTTCTTGGGAAGGGGACCAAAGTCAGGAAAAACCTATGTTGCCATCTTGATGACATCACTCCAGATCTCTTTTTAAAAATAATATTCTCTCTCCCTCCTTTCCTTGTCTCTATCACTTTGATTCATTTTTTCTGTGTTTTTTACTCTCTTTATCTCTTATTCCTTCTGTGACCTTTTCTGTTTCTCCTCATCTATTCTCAATACATTTTTCTTTTATTGTCTTTTGTATAAGACGTAAGAATTATAGCTAGTTTTTTTTTCACTTGTTTGTCTCTTTCTAATACATACAGACACTTTGAAAGACAATATTTTGCATCTGAAAACCAAGCCCAACACCTTCCAATGATTAGTTTCCAATAAGTGTTGATTAAATGGCATCCCTGAGGTCAGAAGATCAAATTAGGCAACTAGTTCTGATAGTGTGTGAAATTTTTGAGCTGTTGTCCAGCTCATATTACTCTGAGCTGGTCATGCAAAATTATCTTCAATCCATTGCAAACATAATTTTTTAAGTTTTGGCATTTGCACATGGTTTTCCCTGTCTCTGGAATACCCCACTTTCAGTTTTCACCACACCTCCAGCTTTGCCTGTCTAATTCCCATCCTTTCCTAAGGTTTCAAAATAGATGTTATCTTTTCCAGACAGTCTTCTCCACTTTGTCTAAATCCTCATTACAGTAAAAAAAAAACAACCTGCTTGGTGCTCATATAATATTCTGAACCTTTATCATCACAGTCTGTGAACAAAACACTGTGCTATTATGTTCTTTTCACTTGTCCTTATTTCCTATAAGGGAGTAAACTTCCTGTAAATGTGTGTGTCAAAGAGGTGGTGGTGACTGTATTTGTTTGCTCACAAAATAAGTCAAAAATGTATCACACATTTGGCCTATAGAAAGTTTAACTATATCTGCAAAACACATGAATGATTGTTAAATTACCAATGGTTGTGAATAGGTTACCTCTCTATCTGAAAATATACATCAGACCAGATGCAAAATGATCTCTCTGATTGTTCTACTCTCATTCATCTGCCTTCAGATGAGATTTCTTGTATTAATAAAGTATTATTTAGTTAGTCCATAGAGATTATACATAAGCCTGGATATACTTATGGAAGTGAGTCCTGCATGCGAGTATCATCTGTCAGGTACATATTTTTGAAAAAGAATTAAGAACTGTTAGATTACACAATGTGGTGGAAGTGTTTGATAGACATTGAAATCTCTATACATGGACAGGAATGTGGTTAGTGCTATATGTTGTGAGGCCAAGTGACTAAGATTTTCTAAAATGTGGCTGGGAAGCACAGATTTTCTAAAATGTGGCTGAGGTTTTAGGGCTGATACATAGAATATTCCTAAATAAAGGCTTCATACAATTTATAAAACTGCCTATTATTACTGAAATTTTAATGCTTACCCTACAGAGGACTGCCAACCATATATATATATATACATATATATATATATACACACACACACACATATATAATATATGGGAACTGACACTTATAAGCATACAGGTATTATTTTTTGATATTTTAGATAAAGATTGACCACATCATTTTTGCTATTCAATCTCACTTAATTCAAAGACTATGACTGATTTAATTAAAATCACCCAAGACATTTTTTAAAAAAGCACTACTGATAAGAAAAGCTTAATTCAGGTAATAATGTGGCCTCCAAGTGCAGAGAAATAGAAAAAGGATGAGAGAGAGAGAATAATTCATTAACATATGAATGGATAAAATAATCCATCCACATTTGTATGTCCAGTGGAATGAGGAAAGGGATGGATATTGGTGAAGAAATGAACTGTGAGGTAAATTCCGATGTTCATTTATCCTTTGCCTTGATGCTAATGATCGGTTCTATAATGTCAGAATCCGCCTGACATTACAATTAGTGAGTCAAGGTATGGGTATTCTTTACCTCCCAGGACTGCCTTTCAAATCTACAACTTTTAAATCCTTGTTGCTTCTTTATTAGTTTAAATACTACTTCTACTGTTGAATATTTTCCTTACTCTGCAAAAGAAAAAAATAGTTGTTCTCTTCTCTGTGGTTCCATAGTACTTTCCACTATTACTATAGCATTTTCATGTTTCATTCTTTTCTAAAAAATTATTCAATCTATCCTGCTGGACTCTGAAGGTAAGGTTTAAATGCACAATTGAAAAAGGATGAGCAATTTATATTCTAAATCTGTTTATTGATAATTGAATGATTCAACTTTGTTCTACCCCTATCAGACTCTTGATAGATTAAGGCCCTGGGCAGATAATGTTCATTTGGATTGGGAGAGAGAAAAGAAAAATGATGGAGGTAAAAGAGAAAGAAATTAATACTTATTGAGATAATAATATAAACCATCACACTCTGGGGGTGTCTTGTATATCTCTTCTGTTTATATTTTCTGACAGCCTTATAAAATTATTTTATTATTCTTGTTTTACAGACGAGAAGAACAAATAAAGGCAAGTTTCAGGGGCTTGGGGGATGTGATAAGGATAAGCTGATGGAGAATGGGAAAGTGAGAAATAACAGGAGAGGGAGTGAGGGGAAAATAAAAAAGGAGGATATTGAAAACAAAATTTTCATGCAAATAGGCACCAGCACATGTATTGCTGCAAAATAAAATATAAATAGCTACAGGAGAGGACTCCAATGATTAAGGTATCTGAAGCATATTTCAAAAGCTCCATTCCTTGACCACATGGCAGGCAAAAATCAATTTTGTATAAGCTAGAGGATGGATTGCAAATTGGCTGTCCACTAGTTGAATCCAGACCACTGTGGCCTACACCTTGCTCTAAAAGTTTAGATGTTTCAAATAAAACTTCAGTTGTTGGGTTTTCTTGAAGATGCAGCAATACCAGCCCACATTTCCATATGGTAACAATCACCTCGATAAGAGTATATTTGCCCCTTTAGATAAGGCATGCACTCTTCTGTTTGTCAATATCTTTACTAAACTTGAATAATTATTTATGTTGCTTGTGTGACTCCTAGGAGATTCTGAGTTTCCATTGGCTTCAAAATATACCTTTCAGGAATTAGGAGGATATTTGAATACCTGTGCATCACAGCCTGTAAGAGATATTGAGTGGGGGAGGTAAAGATAATTAAAATGTATGGTTCTCTCACGGAATCAGAGTTCAGCAGGCTAGATTGAATAATTTTTTAAAAAACAATGACATATGAAAACACTACAGTGAGTTAGTAGGAAGTGCTATGGAACCACAGATGAGAGAAATTGATTTTCCTTTTGCAGAAGAAGGAAAATATTCAACAGTAGAAACAGCATTTGAATTAGTAAAGAAGGAACAGGGATTTTAAAGTTGTAGAAAGACATTCTAGGGAGGAAATAGCAAACACAAGGCATATATGCAAATATATGGCACATATAAGAAAATATATAGCATAGGTAGCATGTACAGGCATGAAAAAATACACTATGTTGAGGGGGAAAATTGTAATAGAATGTGGCTATAGTATTAAGTTAAAATTGAGGGGAAGAAGTAATGATAAATAAGTCAATAAATGGAGATGAAACAAAGACTTCAAAGGTCCTTAAAGGTCATACTAACTCATTTAGACATTATTCTCTAAGCGGTAGTAGCCAATGGAAGGATTTGGGGGGATTGTATTGATTTAAAAACTGTATTGGAAGGATTTGATTTTTGGAAGTGAGACATGAGTGAGATAAGAGGCAATCATAATTTCTACCAAGGTTGGCAATGGTTAAAACAGAGAATACAGATTTAACAGTCATTTCTCAATTAATCTAACACAAATTAATTCATTGTAATATTAATCAATCCAATATAACATATATCGATCATACCATATGTGTCAGAAATCATGGTGGATACTGGTATTAGAATTCTGAGTAAGCCCCATGCCACATCCATCACCATGTTGCTGAGACTCTAGTACAAAACCCAATAGAAGCAATGGGAACAGTTGAGACTGAGAAATGAGGAAGGTAAACAAACAAGCTTCCTTTAAAATTTAAATACTATTGAGGTCCTTTTAAGCACTCTAAAATCATACCTCTCTAACTCCATTGTTCTCCCAATTGAGGCCTAAGAAAATTAATGAAATATTGCATGGTTGGTTTAATAGTCTCAAGACTTGATGGGAAATACAATCTCAGATGTGGCCTGTGATTAGTCCGAGAACTGTTCAATTCAATTTTTCTGCTACAGTTTTTCTTGCTTCCAATTTTTACCTCCAAATAGAACAAATAGAAAGGCGTGTGAATATACATGTATATATGATCTTATGTATGATTTTCATGGCAATTTTGCCTTTATGTTGTATTTTGTTATCTAGTCTTATAATAATGTAATGGTTTTCCAAAACTGATGCCTTAGCTTGGAGAGCAGTGCTTTGCTGTGTTTTTAGCACTTTTTTTTTTTTTTTTTTTTTTGCTCTTTATAGGCAAGAAATGTATAGGGGGATAAAGAAAGAAAAGAAAATAGAGTTTTAGCTTTTCATCAGTGATTACTCTTTGACCATATTTTCTTGGTAACTAGACATATGTCTCAAATCCCTGCCTTTGCAGTGTCTTCCTTACTACTTCTTTATTCTTGGAAGAAAAGCTTTAAGGAAATGAAGACTGGATATGTTGGATGAAAGTTTCTGCTCTTTCAGCAAATTCTAATGCTATTTTGCTCCGAGCTTTGTGGATGGAAAATAACAGAAATAGTAGTGACTCATTATCACCTGGGTGTCAGGTAGGACTGGGTTTCAGGAGCCTCTATACTTTCAGCTACATGATCCTAGCAAGCCACTTCTCATCTGTAGAGGGCAGTTGCCTCAGATGAGCTGAAGGAGGAGGTTGGATGATCTGTAAGGCAGCTCTGGGTTCATGTATAAGAATAATTTGAGAATTATATGGCATGTGGTTACACCCCTTTGCCAGAAAGGATCAAAAATCCCCAAGCCATTGTGTAAACAGGAAGATTCTCTCCAAAAGACCCTGTTAAGAAATCATTAGCTGGTTATCTAGGTTAAAATGATTACTTATCCCTAGTTTATATTAATAAATTCTTCTTTTAAAGTGTACATATCTTGGGACTTCCCTGGTGGTCCAATGGGTAAGACTCCGTGCTCCCAATGTAGGGGCCCAATGTTCCCTGGCCGGAGAACTAGATCCCACAAGCATGCCTCAACTGAGTCCGCGTGCTGCAACTAAGAAGTATGTGTGCGGCAACGCAGATCCCGCATGACGCAACTAAGACCCAGTGCAGCCAAAATAAATAATAAATAAATAAATTAATTAATTAATTTAAAAGAAAGAATTGACTGAAATCCCAATTTTTCTTAAAAAAATGTACATATCTCGGGAATAACTGTCAGGGGGCTTTTAGTAATTCTCTCTTTAATTACATTTTCTTCTGATTACTGCTATAAAGCATAAGGATCCCTGGCTCCATAACTTTCTATGCCTCAGTTTTCTAGTTTGTAAAATGGAATTGATAATAGTATTCGTTGTGAAGACTGAATGGGTTAATTTATGAAAAACGTCCAGACCAGTGCCTGGCACATGTAACTGTTTGCTAGTAGAGTTATCATCCCAAAGCATAACATGCCAAGGGAAAGTGCCAATGCCATATGATCAGTTTGAGGTGCACAGTGGAGAGTGGTGGTCAGTAATGGGTTGTAGGCTGGGAGATAAATTCACTGATGGTCAAACTAGGATTTTGAAAGGTGATTCTTAGGGAGGGCAGAGATTGGATAAAGTAAGTAAAAGGAATTCAGACGATGCTGAATGAAATTAGCAACAGCCAGTCTTCCATTGTCTTCCATCAGTCCAGATAGCCACTACCAGCGAGCACGGCCAGAACCTAAAGATCAACAACAGCTGGATGAGCTAAGAGTCCCTCAAAGTTTAGCTTGAGGAATGTCTTTCTGCTCTAACTTAAAATGTTTTGCCTACTCAGAGTCTATGTCTCCTCCTAGATCAGTTTTTCAATTACTCTTTTCTGTCATGTAAACTCCTGACTACTTCAGAAAACGTGAATCTTTTCTTCTTTTTAAAATTTCAAGGCGTACCCAGTAGAATAAAATTCAGTAAAAAGTTATCAGCTATGGCCATTGTCTTTTGTGCAAACGTCTCCTGCAATGAAGAATAAATATAACCTGAGAATTGGATTTGGGTAAAGTTACATATTTATCAATATGATACCTAAACCTTAAGGAATTGGCCCATGTCCTCTAACTGGTAAATTCCAGAGCTTGGGTTTAAATATAGATATCTGGCACAAAAATCCATCCTGCCTCTTAAAATATGTAGGTACTGTTTGTAAAAAAGTTGCCTGAAGATTAGAATAAACCTGGGTGTTAGTTAGAAACATAAATTCTTGACTTGGACCTGGTGAGTCAGAATTTTTGTAGAGACACCTGGTTACCTACTTAGTGAACAGGCATTTCCATGTGGTTCTTATTATCAAAGAGGTTTGGAAATAGTGGGTGAAGTGGTGGGGAAGGAAAGGATGAACATTGCCATTCATTGAAAGGGACCTCGACATGCCAGATATATCTGCCTCCGTGTCCAAATAAGCACATTGTGAAAAAAAATATGTTTAAGTAACGATAAAAAGTATAATAAACCACTCCTAGGAGGGCAAAACACAAAGTGAGTCATAGAAATGACAGAGCCCGTATATATATAAGACAGTCTTGGGAGGCTAAAGTCTCAGCAGACATTGGGGGTTTCCTGGATCTCTGTGAGGTGGTCAACCACTTCCAGGAGACATAGCTCCTCTCTAGGGAGGTACAAGGCTTTGAACATCAGGGGTACAACTGCAATAATGCTTCCAAAGAAGAGTGTATACAAATGTATCCCAAGATAGTTTTCCAAGCTGATGATGGGGGTTGAAGGGAAGAGAGAAAGTCATTTCCAGGCCAATAATCACCATTGCACAGCCGCTGTGAGCTCTGTGAATCACTGAGCACATATCAAGGAATAGCTGTCATGTGTCACTAACTGATTCTCACTGCGGATGGACTCCAGGGTACTCAGGATCTATTTTGGGGAGGCCACAAGCAGCAAAAGCCTGCTGGTGCCACTGTAAGGAAATCTCAGCCACTCTTGAAAATACAGGAAAATAAAACCTTAAGTCCCAGCACATTTTCCCCTGCTTATGATTCACATTGCCTGTATTTCTTCTCCTCCATTCCCCATTCCCACTCTCTCCTCTCTCTGCTCTCTTCTTAGGCAACACCATCATTTTTCCTCTCACCTAAGTCTCTGGGCAATGCATGCAACTTGGAGTGTTCCATATACTCAGAAAGAAAAGAATAAAACAAGAGTTAGTACACATATTGTATGTTTTTTTGTCAGTCCAGTGGCATAAAACCCTCCCAGATGCAATCATTTCCCATTTTTTCCCATTTCCCAGCTGGATGTTGATATCCAGGGCTACCTTGGAAAACTTCTACTGAAGTTGGAAAATCCTCCCATAGCTATAGTTCTAGCGGTAGGCAGAATAATAGCACTTCTTTCCTTTCCCTTCAAAGACTTCATGTCCTAATCCCTGGAGTCTGTGAATATGTTAACTTCCATGGCATATGGACTTCACACACGTGATTATATTAAGGATTTTGGGATTGAGAGATGTTCCTGTATCATCTGAGTGAGCTCAGGGTAATTATAAGCATCCTTATAGGAGGGAGGAGAGTCAGAGTATAAAAAGGAGATATGACAACAGAAACAGAGGTTAGAGTGAGAGTGGACTCACTCATACAGGTCCATGAGCCAAGGAATGTGGACAGCCTCTAGGAACTAGCAAAGGCAAGGGAATAGACTATTCTCCAGTGCCCTCAAAAATAATGCAGTCCTGTGGACTTATTTTAGACTTTCAGCCTCCAGAAGATTTGTAAGAGAACACACGTATGTTGCTTTAAGACACTAAATTTTGGTAATTTATTAGAGAGAGCAGCAACAGAAAACCAATACAGCCCCAATGACAAAGAATACTCATATTGATTCAACGTGTGAGTAAGAAATAAACTTGTACTGTTTATTTATTCACTGGAATGTTGGTGTATGCTTTTAAGAGTGGGTCATGTCATTGTAAATATTGTAAACTGTAGACATTACACTTCATGATATCCTGAGAAGTTAAATGTTCACCAAATTGAAAAAAAAAAAAATGTTCACCAAATTGGATATTACTCAGTCTGGCTCCATTCTTATCTTCCCTGATCCTCCATTTTCTTCCCACTTTCTCGTAGTTTCAAGTTCAACTAACTCTTATGTCCTCTTCCAATGCCTTTTACAACTATGTCAAGTTAGAATAAGTTTTGCTAAAGTATTTAAAACAGGCATGCACTTTCTTCTATGCAAAATAAATAAAGTGGATAAATATGGTAAAACAAATGGAGCATCTCAACACGGAATTACCAAAGAGACAATTTTAAAATGCAATTATCTGTGGTGCATCTGTACAAACACCCTCATTACCATTTTTCCAAGTTTCAACTTTTCCTTCTGGTGGACCACTTTTTCTTTTTTAACATCTTTATTGGAGTATAATTGCTTTACAATGGTGTGTTAGTTTCTGCTTTATAACAAAGTGAATCAGCTATACATATACATATATCCCCATATCCCCTCCCTCTTGTGTCTCCCTCCCACCCTCCCTATCCCACCCCTGTAGGTGGTCACAAAGCACCGAGTTGATCTCCCTGTGCTATGTCCCTGCTTCCCACTAGCTATCTAGTTTACATTTGGTAGTGTATATATGTCCATGCCACTCTCACTTCGTCCCAGCTTACCCTTCCCCCTCCCCGTGTCCTCAAGTCCATTCTCTACATCTGCATCTTTATTCCTGTCCTGCCCCTAAGTTCTTCAGAACCATTTTTTTTTTTTTTAGGTTCCATATATATGTGTTAGCATACGGTATTTGTTTTTCTCTTTCTGACTTACTTCACTCTGTATGACAGACTCTAGGTCCATCTACTTCACTACAAATAACTCAATTTTGTTTCTTTTTATGGCTGAGTAATATTCCATTGTATATATGTGCCACATCTTCTTTATCCATTCATCCGATGATGGACACTTAGATTGCTTCCATGTCCTGGCTATTGTAAATAGTGCTGCAATGAACATTGTGGTACATGACTGTTTTTGAATTATGGTTTTCTCAGGGTATATGCCCATCAGCTGGATTGCTGGGTTGTATGGTAGTTCTATTTTTAGTTTTTTAAGGAACCTCCATACTGTTCTCCATAGTGCGTGTATCAATTTACACTCCCACCAACAGTGCAAGAGGGTTCCCTTTTCTCCACAGGCTCTCCAGCATTTATTGTTTGTAGATTTTTTGATGATGTGGTGGCCCACTTTTATCAGGCTTTTGAAGAGGTTTTGCTGGAGGCTGGGGTGGAGTTTAGGCAAGCCAATTGAAATTCTTTATATGCCAATATCATCTCTCTAAGCTGTTTGGTTCTGTATGAATATGGAGATAGAGGGGCTCATTGCAGAAGCCAGAATGCATTTTCAAAGGGTTTTACAATTGTTCCTATCCACCCCTTCACATTCTATTTTTATCTTACCTTCTGTATCTGTGCCAGTCAATGTAGGTTGGAAGCAATATATACCAAGGCTCTACGTAACAGCAGAGTTGCATGATATGAAAAGCCAAGGTGCCTGAGTCCCCAAGGAACTGCTTAAAGATGAAATACCTGAGGCAGAACCCACATTTGAATATTTGCTAGAGTGAGAACTAAGCTTTCATTATGTCAAGTCACCAAGTTTTGGAGTTGTATATTTTAGTAGTTGTCCTGCTCTTCCACACACAGGTGGGGAAAAACTGTATAGAGAATTGTTTGTATGGTCTAACTTTGTCATTGTAATATACAGGATGATCAAAGTGAAGTGACTTTCCCAAGGTCACATATATGACACCTGCCAAGCCAAGAATTTCCAAGTCTCTTGACTTCATTCAGATGCTTCACCCACATACCCAATATTTGATTCCCTCATATAACAATTTTCCATCATTCCCAGCCCTGAAGCAGCCAGAGAAATGTCTTCAAGCCTAGCTCACATAGCAATCTCTGTTGCATTGATTTTCTAGGAGATTTATGGCATTGACCTGATCTCAATGAAGAAACTAAATCCAATTCACTAAGGAATTACAAGCCTGTCTGATCAATAATCTATTTATCTCCTTCACTTTGCCATCTTTAGACACTCCAAACTTGTCATAGGAAATTGAAGGCATTTAAAAAATATAATTATGCAGCCTCAGGAAAGGTCTCCAACATCTCTGAAGATTTTCAATTGCCTTTGAGGAAATACTACCCTGGTTTGGGTAATAAAGATCACATTCTGGTCACCATCCAAGTATCTAGCCTGGGCTTATTAATAGAAATACAGTGTCAGGATAATAGGGTACATATAATTGCAGCCTTTTCCACACTGGTGCTATTGTATTTGGGATATTGGGTTCAGTTCTGGGAGCCTGGTTTTAGAATCACCTGACTGAACTGATGCATATCCAAAGGAAAGCAACCCAAGTGATAACGGGAGTAAACTATTTTGAAATATGAGGAATATTTGAAGATGTTGGATATTCTGTTGATGTAGAAACAAACTGAGGAAACTTGAAAGACAACCTTAAACAATCAAAGGCTGGTACATAAGAAAAGGAGCTTATTCCATATATACCCAGATAGCAGACATAGAACATACTCAGACAATTTAGCTAGGATATTTTTGTTTGGTATAAGAACAACCTTTCTTATAATTGTAGTTCTCATAAAATAAAATTCCCTTTCATGGTAGTAGCCATCTGTATGCCATAGGAGAAATGTAAACCAAATAATCATCTCTCTGGAGTGGACTATGGATTTAAAATGGGAAGCAGTAGGATTAGGGCGAGCACACCAGATGCTGCTCCCCTCTGGCACATTGATGCAGCATCTAATCCTGCCTGTTGCTACATCCTCATTTACATTAGCCCACTTATCCTTGCTCTTTTCTTCCTGATTCTTGGATTTCTGGATACATACTATTGCTGTGAGATGGACTTCTGATCTCTTAAGAGCAGTGATGCTTGAGATCCCTCTCTTGGGCTCTTTGATCTATGATAGCTGGATCTGTTTTTTCCCATAGCTGTAAGCATGGGTCTACATGACATGTGTGTCCTGAATTCTTGAGTAAAAATGTATATGTCCTCCCTCCAAATTATGTAAACTTAGTGTAGTGGTTGATACAAAAATATGAAAATAAACATGAGGTATTATATTTATTCTACAAAGGTTTTACCTTCATACTTAGTTCCTTCTTATTGCACACCATTTCTGTTATCTGTCGTTGTCACTTTCTTGACTAATAAGAGTATCATCTTGGGCTTCCCTGGTGGCGCAGTGGTTAAGAATCCGCCTGCCAATGCAGGGGACATGGGTTCGATCCCTGGTCCGGGAAGATCCCACATGCCATGGAGTAACTAAGCCCGTCGCCACAACTACTGAGCCTGTGCTCTAGAGCCCGCAAGCCACAACTACTGAGCCCACGTGCTGCAACTACTGGCCTAGAGCCAGTGTTCCGCAACAAGAGAAGCTACCGCAATGAGAAGCCCTTGCACCACAATGAAGAGTAGCCCCAGCTCACTGCAACTAGAGAAAGCCCACATGCAGCAGTGAAGACCCAACAGAGCCAAAAAAAAAAAAAAAAAAAAGTATCACCTTTACTGCTAGATTAGCCATCCTAGAAACTAACTTGGATCAGTTAAGTCAGCTACTCAAAACTATTTAAATCCATATCCTATCTGATCCCAGTTTTTCCTACCACTCCTCCTCTTGATATACCCATTTCTTGTACTTATCATTCTGTACTTACCAGGTCCTAAAGCAGTGGTTTTCATATTTGATGAAACATTAGAAGCACACGGAGAGCTTATAAACCACAGATTTCTGGGGCACATCCTAGAATTTCTGATTCAGCAGGTCTGGGGTAGGGACCAAGAATTTGCACTTCTAATGACTTTCCTGTGGATGCCAAGGTTACTGTTTTAGAGAGGATCAACTGGTCTAGACTGTAAATGTCTGGTATATAGGGCCTATGATATCTATTAATAAGATTTCAATGTTAGTTCATAGCACCATTAGCATTTTGAGCTATGTAATTCTCCATCTGGAGGGGGGATTGTCTTATGTATTATAGACAGTTTAACAAGATCCCTAGTCTTTGCCTACTAGATTCCAGGAGCACCCCTCTCCAACTGTGATAACCAAAATATCATCATACATTGGCAGATGCCACCCTTCCCCCAGTTGAGGAC
Organism: Orcinus orca; assembly: GCF_937001465.1. Lineage (NCBI taxonomy): Eukaryota > Metazoa > Chordata > Mammalia > Artiodactyla > Delphinidae > Orcinus > Orcinus orca. The sequence goes on along the minus strand of NC_064564.1, from coordinate 105,079,417 downwards.
CACTGGATTAGAGGATACAGAAATACGTGATTCTCTTTGTTGTCAGTTTTCACCCTAAGAAAGTTATACTCACAAAGATAACATCAAGTAAGAATAATATTTTGTTAAAGCAAGTGTTTATGCCATATTCATTCCAACATGGGGCTCCTGCAGATCCAGTTGAAGCCCACAGGGTTCCACCTCACTGCAAGTCAATTACTAGATCTTGAAACTTTACCATGATATGACTAGCTTCATGGTACAGGAATCTAAGCTATGGTCAGTCCACTTATGTGGTGTTGGTATAATTGGGCACAACCTGCTTGCCTGGGCCCCCAGACGGAATTCTCTGTCCTTTCAAATAACACCAATTGCACAAATTTGGGAGGGCAGTAGAAGACACAAGCATAAAAAGGAGCATAACAGTTTAATACACAGCAATTCTGTCTAGCTGTAAACACGGTCCTATGTGTTTCTTGCGATCTGACAGATTTCTACTTCCTCTCCTTGGAAAAGAATGAAAAACAGGTAGACAAAGAGATGGTGAATGCTTCCTTCTCTGATGTCCCCTTCCCCAATGTTTTATACGAACAGATGTTCTGTGTTTGGTGAATAAACAACTGAATGAACAAACACAAATAAATGAACGCTACGGAGGAAGCCTGTATAACGTTATCTTGAGAGTGACGGTCAAATTGAAAATCCTGTTTTTCTATGAACATACTGTCTGACTTCTCAGAAATGCGTCACAATTTGCTTAAATACAAATAAAAGATTGAAAACTGACTTCCTATAGGTACTTAAATTATGAATGTGTGCCAGGCTCTGCGTTAACTATCTTCTCATTTAGCTTTACAAAAGCCCTATGAAATTAGTATTAATGCCTGTGTTTCACTATGAGAAGAACAAAGCTCAAAGAGGTGGAGACTTGCCTGAGGCTGAGCGACGGGTTGACAGCAGGAACAAAATCTGGGCCAGCATTTTCTGGTGCCAGTTGGTTGTTTCACCCACCATGAAGTCCTCTGCGATCAACGCCACTGAGCAATACACACTTTCCCACATGGCTGGGCTCCCTCCACTCTGACAATGCTTTACTGAGTTAGCTCCAGCTCTGATGATGACAGCATTTGTGCTTCTTGATTCAGGCTTAGATCGACAGTCCTCCTTTTCCCAATGAAGTCTCTAGAAAACACAAGTACTGCCAGTGCCTTGAAACGCATCAAAAGATGTGAAACCCCAAATTCTACAGGTCTGGAAAGTTCAAAGTGTGATTCAAAATCACTAATAACAATAGCTGGGACTTACTTATCGAGCACTCCCCACCCTCCAGGCACACCCCCAAGACTTTTATGTCAATAATTCCTTGTGATCCTGGGGACAAGTCTGTAAGGCAGGCACTGTCACAAACCCTATTTCAAATGAGGATACCAAAGTTCTGTGTGGTGATACTATCTTCATTTTACAAAGGCTCAGGGTAGGTGAGTCACTTATTCAAGGTCAGAGACAGAACTCAAACCCAAGTCTTCTGATCCCTATTCTTACAACTATTTCTACCACAGCACAGTAAAAAAGAGTAGAATCAGGCTACTTGTTGACTTCTGTTTCCACCACCTCTCTTCATGGGGTGACACAATCTAGGGTATACAGATGAGGCACACTGTGAGCCCTCAGGGGTTAACGATAGTGAATATAGACCTAAAAAGTGCAGGCTTTTAAGTCAGTTCTGTGGGCTCAAATCCCAGCTCCAATTTATTACCTATAAAACCTTCAGAAAGCTGCTTTCTGTCTTCAAGCTTCAGTTTCCTCATTTGAAATGTAAGAAAAATGTGACCTCCTTCATCAGGTCACTATAAGAATTAAATCAGGGCTTCCCTGGTAGTGCAGTGGTTGAGAGTCCGCCTGCCGATGCAGGGGATACGGGTTCGTGCCCCGGTCTGGGAAGATCCCATATGCCGCGGAGCGGCTGGGCCCATGAGCCATGGCCGCTGAGCCTGTGCGTCCAGAGCCTGTGCTCTGCAAGGGAGAGGTCACAACAGTGAGAGGCCCGCGTACCGCAAAAGAAAAAAAAATAATTAAATCATTTGCCCAGCTGAACACACAGTAAGTGTTCAAAGTTGAATTGATCACTACTCTAGTACCCACATCTCTGCAAAGAGAACTGAAAATATTCAAAAAGTTGATATGAACTAACATACTTTCAATTCTAAGAGCTACCAGGAGGGATGTCTCATGATGAGCTTATATGATTAAAACATTTTAGCCCTAAAGTATTCTCTTTCCCCTCTTTAGATAAGAAAACCACGGCTCAGATACAGAAAATGACTTGCTTAATCTTTTATTGCAAACTAGTAACATTAGGGATTTCAGTTCTGTCCTTCTGCTTGCTTCCCGTTTGGTATAAGTATGATCAGTGAAGACTTCGTGGATCTTAAAAAGATGTAGAAACCCCTGAGTACAAAGATATGTGACTCTATATAAAGAACGGCCAAACATGTAAAGACCTACAGTTAAGGTGTCCTTTCTAATTTTTTTTCCTACCTCCAATCCTCTACATAGATGAAATCTATGCCAAGAGAAAAATATGTATTATATCATTTAATTCTCAATGCACCCCTGTGAGGAGGGTATTACCTCTATTTTAAAGATTGAAAAAGTGAGTCCCAGGTATATTAAAGCACTTGGCCAAGATTTTGCAGTGAATAACTTTCAGAGCCTGGATTCTGTCTCTCTAAAATTCATGCCTTTTCTGTGTTAGGATTTCTTTCACACTACAGAGTCTGCTCAAATTTTCTGTTGTACCTGCTTTCCTAGGCCAACTATACCATCTCTTTTTTCTCCCTCTTTCTACAGGGGTCCTTAGCTATGTCATATTTTAATATTGTAAAGAAACCCTGGAGAATTGACAACTAGCCAGAGAGAGAGATATTGGACCCTTTCTTCCAACAACTTTATTTTTTTTTCTTTAACTTCTAATAATGTTTACCACAGAGGCCTGTTCATTAGGTTGCTGTTATAGGCAGTGGCACATATGGGAGAGACTAACTTTGCTCTGGAAGAAACAATTGGAAAATATATAACAGCATATTTGGAGCTGCACAGAAAGACTGCAATTCACAATGTCCCATATGTTCTCAAGTATGTTCCCATGGACATCTTTGATGTTGGAATGCTAATGCAATATATGTCCCAGCTTAGATCAAATTGTTCATGCATTACAACTGTGTTGTGAAAAATAATATATCATGTTCATGAAAATTAATATATCCTGTTCCTAAAATGTAATTGCTATTGTTCATTCAGATACATGCTAGGTACTTATTGTGGTTCCTTTAGATACAAGTTTTGATGGGTCCCTAGTAACTAGAAGACAAAGTGGGTATAGAGGGAATATACCTCAACATAATAAAGGCCATATGAGGCAAGCCCACAGCTAACATCATACTCAGTAATGAAAAGATGAAAACTTTTCCTCTGAGAACAAGACAAGGATGCTCACTATCTCCACTTTTATTCAACATGATATTGGAAATCCTAGCCACAGCAATCAGGCAAGAAAAAGGAATAAAAGGCATCCAAATTGGAAAGGAAGAAGCAAAGCTGTCATTATTTGCAGATGACATGATACTATATATAGAAAATCCTGGAGACTCCAAGAAAAAACTCTTAGAACTAATCAATTAATTCATCAAAGTCACAGGATACAAAATCTATATACAGAAATCTGTGGTGTTTCTATGCACTAAACAGACTATCAGAAATAGAAACTAAGAAAATAATTTCATTTAAAATTGTATCAAAAAGAATAAAATAACTAGGAATAAATTTAACCAAGGAGGTGAAAGACCTATACACTGAAAACTATAAGATACTGATGAAAGAAACTGAAGAAGACACAAATGAATGAAAAGGTATTCTGTGTTCAGGGATTGGAAGAATTAATATTGTTAAAATTTCCATACTACCCAAAGCAATCTACAAATTCAATGCAATCCCTATCAAAATTCCAATGGTATATTTCACAGAACTAGAAAAAATAATTCTAAAATTTGTACGAAACCACAAAAAATCCCAAATAGCCAAAATAATCTTAAGAAAGAACAAAACTAGAGGCATCATGCACCCTGATTTCAAACTATACTATAAAACTATAATAATCAAAACAGTATGGTACTGGCACAAAAACATACACACAGATCAATTGAACAGAATTGACAGCACAGGAATAAATCCACACATATGTGGACAATTAATCTATGACAAAGAAGCAAAGAACATACAATCGAGAAAAAAATAGTCTCTTATATAAACAGTGTTGGGAAAACTGGACAGCCATTTGCAAAAGAATGAAACTAGACCACTATCTTATACCATACACAAATATTAACTCAAAATCGATTAAAGACTTGAATACAAGACCTGAAGCAATATTATTCCTAGAAGAAAACTTAGGTGGTAAACTCACTGACATCTGTCTTATGAATATTGTTTTGGAACTGACTCCAATGGCAAGGGAAACAAAGGCAAAAATAAACAAATGGGACTACATCAAAATAAGAAGTTTCTGCTCTGCACAGTGAAGAAAACCATCATCAAAACTAAAAGACAATGTACTGAAATGGAGAAAATATTCGGAAATCATATATCCAATAAGGAGTTAATATCCAAGATGTATAAAGAACTCATACAACTCAACCACAACAGTTGTTAAAAATGGGCAGAGGATCTGAGTAGGCATTTTTCCAAAGAAGACATGCAGATAGCAAATAGGCATATGAAAAGATGTTCAATGTCTCTAATTATCAAGGAAAGGCAAATAAAACTACAATGAGATATCCCTCACACCTATTAGAATAACTATTACCCAAAAGACAAGAAACAACAAATGTTGGAGAGGATGTAGAGTACAGGAAACACTCATACACTGTTGGTAGGACTGTAAATTGGTATAGCCTCTATGGAAAACAGTATGGAGATTCCTCAAAAAATTAAGAATAGAACTACCATATGACCCAGCTATTCCACTTCTGGATATTTATTTGAAGAACACAAAAACACTAATTTGAAAAGATATATGCACCCCTATGTTTATTTCAGAACTATTTACAATAGCCAAGATATGGAAACAACCTAAGTGTCCATCAATGGATGAATGGATAAAGAAATTGATATAATTTCCTAAGGCTGCCATAACAAATTACCAAAAATTTGGTGGTTTGAAATGACAAGAATTAATTTTTTCATAGTTTTGGAGGCCAGAAGTCTGAAATCAAGGGGTCAGCAGGGTTGGTTTCTTTGGAAGCTCTGAGGAAGAATCCATTCCATGCCTCTTTCCTAGCTTTGGGTGGCTACTAGTAAGCCTTGGCATTCCTTGCCTTATAGACCCATCACTGTAATCTCTACCTCCATTCCCACATGGCCTTCTCCCCTGCCTGTGTCCCCAGGTCTTAAATCACCCTCTGTTTTTCTTTTATAAGGACACTTGTCATTGGATTTCAGACAAGCATAATCTCATTCCAAGATCCTTAAATTAATTATATCTTCAAAGACCCTTTTCCAAATAAGGACACATTCACTAGTTTGGGGTGTATATATCTTCTATTGGAGGGAGGGCTACAATTCAGCTGTATCATTTATCAGGAAATGGACGAGAAGCTAAAATTCTAGTGGGTATAATTTTGGAAAAATTATAGTGGATGTTCATCAAATAACGATCTATTGGTTAAATTCTCTTTTAATGGCTTGGAACCAAATCCTTCCATTCTTTTTGGCCCAAGTTTTATAATGCTATGAAATTATAACTATGCTTTCCTCTTAAAATTAAATTTTTTCTTTTATTTTCTTGATATTTATTTATTTTATTATTTATTTCTACACAGACTTTTGTAAGGTTCTGCAAAATTACAATTTTAGTGGAAGAAATTATGTCTGTTTTTAAAGTGCTCATGAACTGAGGAATCAGACTTGTAACATGTACTATACTTATAACTGGAAATTGGACACCTATTTTCCAAAGTTTTCTCATTCATCCAAAACAACTGCTGGGCATCAAAGACACTGTAAGCATGCACCAAATGACATTACCAGTCTTCTGCTTCAGTCTTCCCTATCACAACCTATAATCCAGTTGAATGGGGTGACTTGAAATACAGTTGACCCTTGAATAACAGGGGGTTATGGGCACTGACCGCCACACCGTCAAAAATCCACATATAATTTTCCAGTCAGCCCTCTGTTTTCATGCTTCCACTTCCGCAGATTCAACCAACTGTTGATTGTGTAGTATTGTAGCATGTATTTATTGAGAAAAATATGCATGGACCCACACAGTTCAAACCTGTGTTGTTCAAGGGTTAACTGTATTCTAATTAAGTCTAACAGCGTCCAACACCTGTGCCTTTTCACAAACTGTTCCTTTTGGGTACCATTACCCTCACCAAGTTCTATTCCCTGGGTAAATCTTTTTTTATTGCAGAGATATTATTGGCTTCCTATTCAAAGTCATCCCCTTACTTCCTAAAATAACCCCAGTTTGTGGTTCAGTAAATACCATACTCAACATCACCATGGAGAGTGAATCATGATGGGTTTAAGCTAATACAGCTGTCCCATAACCCTTAATAGTTATTAGTTTAAATATGGCCTTATGCTTGGTTCTGGCCAAGAAGACCATAGAAGAGGTTTGTTGGAGAAGCTTCTGGGAAAAAAAAAGTTTCATTGCTCTTAAAAAGAAATGCATGAAGGGACTTCCCTTGTGGCACAGTGGTTAAGAATCTGCCTGCCAATGCAGGGGACATGGGTTCGATCCCTGGTCTGGGAAGATTCCACATGCGCCCATGTGCTGCAACTACTGAGCCTGCACTCTAGAGCCCGCAAGCTGCAACTACTGAGCCCATGTGCTGCAACTACTGAAGCCTGTGTGCCTAGAGCCTGTGCTCCACAACAAGAGAAGCCACCGCAATGAGAAGCCCGTGCACCACAACAAAGAGTAGCCCTCGCTTGCCGCAACTAGAGAAAGCCCACATGCTGTAACAAAGACCCGATGCAGCCAAGAAAAAAAGAAACACATGAAAAGGACAATCCCTTTTCTGTCTTAGGGAGTGGTGAATCAATATGACCACTGGAACAACTGCAAACAACTTGCATCCACGAGGGAAATTTTATAAGGGGACAAGTTTACATGTTGTATGTGGTCAAGGAGAAAGATGTTAAAAAACATGAGTCTTTGATAATTTGTTGAGCCACTGAATTTAATAACCAAGCCCTATCTTAAACACTTTGTAAGTGGGAAAAAAGTCCCAGTTACTTTGAATTAGGTCTTTAGTTACTTAAAATCTATAACATATCCTTCTGTATATGATATTATTATCATATGTATTCATCTTATATATTGATAAAATTATCAAAGTCTAGTTCTAATTCTACTTCTCCTTTAAAGAGTTCTCTGCCCCTCCAAATTTAGAAATTAAAATCTATAGTCCTATATTGAATTTTTACCCAGATATTCCTGTACCCAGGTCTGGGTTCTTAAGCACTAAGTATTACATTTATCAAATTACTTCCTTTCAGCTCCAAATACAGCCTTCTTCACTTGGCTTTGTGGTGTTGGAGCTGGTCTCTGTAAACATTCTTCTTTCTGCAGAGTTCTATATTCTTCAGAGTTCTCTTTACCCCTCTTAGCATTAATCCCTATTTACTTGTTAATAAATATTTATATTGAAAGTTTCCCATTCAACTTACAGATGTATTTTGTCTCTTGACTGGACCCCTGATCAATACACGATGTCTGAAGTGATAGTGATGAGTACCTACTTTCTATAATGGGTTGCTCTTTCATTCAACTTAATAGGTAATAGCCTTAGTTATAATATTGGTGATTAGGTGATAAACAAGCAGACCTAGTCCCTGCCCAGTGACTGAACAGTCAAATTATTCTTCCATTTAATCAATAGTTGAGTGCCTGTTGTGTACTAGGCACTGTTCCAGGTGCTGGAGATAGAATGGTGAAAAAGGACGTCAGGTTTACCAATCTAGTGGAATTTACAATAAATAGACAACTAAATATATGCTCTAAAATAATGAAATTTTTTTAAAGTATAAAAAAAGAAAATTATGAAAGAAGAGATCTGGGTACTATAACAGATAATATCATGGGGAGTGTAGATGAGGAAAGGTCTCTGTTATGGATTGAAGTGTGTCCCCTCCAAATTCAGGTATTGAAGACTTACCCCCAAATGTGACAATATTTGGTGATAGGATCTTTAAAGAGGCAATTAAATTTAAATGAGATGATAAGAGGGGGGCCCTAATCCAATATAATTGGTTTCTTCATAAGAAGAGGAAGAAATAACAGGGATGCACAAACATAATAAAGGCTCTATGAGGATGCTGAGAGAAGGAGTGAAGCTGGGCTAAGTCTCTCCATCTGCAAGCTAAGGAGATAAATTTCAGGAGAAACCAACCATACCAGCACCTTGATCTTGACCTTCTGTACTCCAAAACTGCAAGAAAATAAATTTCTCTTGTTGAAGGCACCCAGGCTATGGTATTTTGCTATGACAGCCCTAGCTGACTATTACAACCTCTATAAAGATCAGAAAAGACATTTATGAAGAAGAGACATTGAAGCTGAGGTTTGAAGAATGGGTAGAATTTAGTTAAGTAAGGAGGTGGGGAAGAAGATTCTAAATAAAGCAAAGAAAATGTGCAAAGGCACTGAGAAAGGAAGACACTTTCTTTTTTCTTGGATTTAAAAGACACACGGAGAAAAATGAGTATGGGGAATGGTGTCATGAGGTGGGGTTGAAGAGTGGGTAGGTTCCAGGTCAATCCAGGCATGGTAGGTCATGGTGAGAAGTTGAGAATTTACTATAAATGCAGTGAGAAACCACTGGAAATTTCCAAGAAAGTTGATTACCACGATCTGACAAAGTGATGTTCTTTGAAAATCACTCTGGCTATTTTTGTGGTGAATGGATTGAAAGAAGTAAGAACTGAAAAAGTGAAATCCGTTAGAAGGTTACTGGAGTAGCCTTGGAGGGAGTAGTATAAGGGGAGGGGAAAATGTTTAGTACATATGTCTAGAATAAATATGGGCTCAATTCTTAAATAAAAAGCATATAAGCATAATTATGTAATGTGGGCTGAATATATAACCAAGAGGATGGGCAACAGGATCAAGATTGACATCACCGAGAGGTCATCAGGAAGACAGAGAGAGCAGCTTGTTCACACTCTATGGAAGTCAGTCTCTACACCCCAGGGACATTCAGGCAGGCTTTGCTCTGTTTCTCCTCTGCAATCACTGGGTTCCCCACAGGAGAGACACTGCTTAATACAACTGCCTTCCCCTTACTCATGATTGTTTGTGGTTCTGATTAAATAGCCTCCTGGCAGGAGGAAGTCCTTTCTGGGAAGGTCAGTGAGAGGTTTGCCATTTCCCAGAAAAACCTGGCAGTCATTAGGCCCTGCTAATAGTAGCTGATGAGTTAATCGTCCTCCCTAACAAGCCCTCCTCCAAGAGGCAGAAATAAACACTGGCAGGGGGTTGCATAAAAGTTGCCAAGGGCTCTGCTCCAGCCCTCCCAGGTCAGCAAGAGACATGCAATTGGCTGTTCCTCCTTAGGGTGAATGTGCTGGTCAAGGTCAGCAAGTTCAAGATGGTGAGGGGGACAATTTAAAAGCAAACGGAAAGCCATAGTTTTCTCTCTACATGGTACAAGTGCCCCTTGGCAAAAATCACTCCTGCCCTGTCATTTAAGCATCAGGCTTTCCCCCTTGTGCACTCTCCTGGTAACTGGCATCTACAACAGAGAGTGGCAGCTGTGGGCCCAGATCAGGTCTTCTGACCCACTTTGCTGAGCCTGGCCTCTACTGCCCCCTTTTGGTGAACACACAGCATGTTCTCTGCTCAGGACCACATTATTTATTTCAAGTTTGCTTTTAGGTCTCGACTTGACAAATGGACAAATACTATTTACTTTCTGGTTTCCTGAGTCTAAGGGACCCTCTTTCTAAAAGGGATTGCTCTCATTCACAGAAGGATAAAATGTTAAGAGTAGGTAGTGAACTTCCTTAAAGTTCATTCTAATACAAAAATTTCAAATACACAACTTCTGTGAATATCATCTTTGTCACTTTCTGTGCCCATAAAAAGCATCTCTAATTAATCATACTATACTTTCTTGCTGATCCCAGACATGGTCTCAGTTCTTTTGTTTTCACCATTAATCTTTTTTTTGAATTAGATCTGAGATAAAACCTATACATTGCTTAGTTACTACCTTAATTTTACAGATAAGAAGGAGAGACCAAGAGAAGTGATAAGAATTTGATAAGAAAGTGCTCCCAAAGGAGAGCTCTTTCCATTCGAAATCACTGTATCCTTTAGAAAAGGGAGTCCTTGTAGAGCATTTTTTATGGCCCAGATTCTAAGGCCGTATTTTCAGTCATCATGGCTTATCGTGGTATTATGGACTGAATAATGTCCCCTGCAAATTCATACGTTGAAGCCCTAACTCCTAATGTAAGTGTATTTGAAAATAGGGTCTATAAGGATGTAGTAAAGGTTAATTAACATCACAAGGGTGAAGCCCTAATCCAATAAGACTGATGTCTTTCTAAGAAGAGGGAGAGACACCAGGCACATGTGCATAGAGTGAAAAGGCCATGTGAGGACACAGCAAGAAGGTAGATAGATCACTTCCCTCTGCAAGCCAGGAAGATCACTCTCATCAGAGACCTACCTCAACAGCACCTTGATCTTGGACTCCTGGCCTCCAGAATTATAGCAGAATAGTCTGTTGTTTAAGCCACCCAGTCAGTGGGATTTTTTTATGGCAGTCTGAGATGTCTAATACAGGTGGTCACTCATTTACTCAAACATTTATTTTTTATCTAACATAGTACATGGTAGAATCCTCAAATGGGAAAATTTTTCTTTCTATATTTCTCCCAGTGGAATAACTCTGGGTCAAAGGATTTGTGCAGGGTGCTGGTGGACAACATTTACAGTTGTTCTGAAGGAAACCATTGGTAGACACAGACAACTGGGAGCAGAAGGGAACCTAGAGATCACGTATTTCAACCCTCTTACCCTTTAGATAAAACCTCAGAGATTTCTCCACAGGTCCTAGTCATCAGTACTGGAACTGAGGCTACAACACAGTTGTCTGATTCCATACAGAAAAAGCCCTGTGATCTCACACTTTCTTTATCGCACATAGCAAATCAAACAGATGAATTTATCGGTCGTTTGAAGTCATCCACCGTACTCAGTGCTTTATGAACAGCATCTCAAACCACCACTAAAATCTTGTGAGAAAGATTATTCTCCTTTCCCAACAAGAAAAGTGAGACAAAGAGTTTCTATAACTGGCTAAGGTGATTACCTGTGCTCATTTACATGAAGCCCCCTCTCCTTCCTGGGCACAGGGAAAACTTGTCAGGCTCTTCGCTTTTTGGCAGGGTCATTCCATTAATTTTGAACAATGAACTGTGAACAGAAATAACACGTCTAGGTTGAGACATTGAAAATCCATGCAAAACCTCTGAGCTCACTTTTCCTCTTGCAACAGCAATTTATGGAAACCTCTTACTGCAATGATGAAGCCACCAGATAGAATCTGCTGGGGTCACCAGTCGCTTCTTGTGAGGGAGCTGCCCTGGAGCTTCCTGGGCCCACTACTATTAGTTGTCACTGATATACAGGGTTTGTTTATTCCCGTAGCATAGCTTACGCCATCCTGATTAATATAAACTACAAAGCAAGTATATCCATTTAAAAACAAAATCTTGCTGGGTTATTTTCTCTCTGCTATATTGGAATTACATCTTAGCTCTGCCAATTAGGCTACTTCTAAATAATCTCTGAGCCTCATTTTTTCCCCAAATGTGAAAGGCTTACAGTGCCACCTACTTAAGACAGTCGTTGCAAAATTAATCGAGAAAATGTATGTGAAGTATGAGAAACACAGTAGATGCTCAAATTTTACTTTGCTCTTTCCCCAGCTTCATTACCCTGTTGAAACAAATCTGTCTCTTCCCCTGGACACATTACACTTTTCAGGGGTCACTATTTCCGGGGTTACATGATCAAATGTACTGAGGGACCAGGTAGTTCCAATAAATCAGTAATTTAAACTGGATATGGTGAACTAGAGAGCCCTAGATCCTTTCAGAATGGGCTACTACTGCTCACAGGCCGCTCATGGTTGCTGGATAGGATTTTAAGGCCCGTGTAAGGGAGATACCCAAAATCCTGACTTTCTTATGAGATCTACTTTTATTTTAATTTAGGAAATTACTGATTTTTATCTTTAAACTTGGGAAGTTTGCAACAGAATTCAAATCAAATACACATATCTGTAGGCCACGCAGGCCTACTAGCCAATGGTTTTAAACCTCTGGATGTCATTTCTAATGTTAATTTTCTAAATCTAGAATGAATCATGTCCCTTGAATGCTGGGCTTCCCAACTAGAGAGTGAGTCCTTGGAGGAGAGGGACTCATCCTTTCATTTCTATGACGCCCCCTGCCCATAGTTTAATAATGAACCTGAAACAAAGTAGAATGAAGGGCTGAACTGGGTTAAATTCATAATGCCTTATAAATGGTAGACTTTTGGAAGTAAGAGTTTTGATTTAAGCAAATTAGAAATCATCTTTTCCAAACTGAGAAAATAGTTGTATCAAGTTGCTCATCCCAACAAAAAGCTAAGAATTACCCCTACTGAGGTTTCAATTAAACTGTACCCCATCCCTTTCTCCATTCTGATGTCAGAGGGCAGAGGCATAGCCTGCCTTATAACACAAGATAAAATTCAAAGGGACATTGGAGAGCTAGTCCCATGTTCTCAACTGAAAAAGCACGGTTCCCTGAGGGCATGTAAGAGAATCCCTAAAGAGATGGTAGGGTCAGGAAACATGCACTCTAAAATATCTATTACTTAAAATTGTCTTCAGACACAATCCTTAATTAAAATGTAAAGTAATATTAAAGGAGGATGTTGAATTTGAATGCAAGGGGTCTAATAATAATAATAAATCATATAAATTTCCGTTCGTAGAAAGCCACCATGTGCCAAGCACAATCCTAAGTGCTTTATCGACATTATCTCATTTAACCCATAATGCCTTCTGAGGTCTGTAATGGTACTTTATTCATTTTAAGATGAAGAAACTGAGGCTCAGGAAGGTTAAATAAATCTTGAAAAATGCTTAAGAGGAAGTGTTAACTCTATCCAGTTCTGAAGGCCACAATTTAATCAAGAGTGCTTTTCTGTTATAATTAGAGACCTCTACTCACACCCCTCTCTTCCAGAACAATCTCTCAGTAGGAGTCCTATGAGGGGCATTAATAAAAACTATTCACTTCACATGGAGGCTTCACAGACAGCTCTTAGTGATATAGCCTTAGGCTGATATAACATTTTCCTTCCCTAAGTTCTCGAAGCCCTTCTAGCATTAATACTACTATATTTTCATATCATCACCCCAATTTCAGATGGCCAAATTCAAGTATGGGGCAGTTAAGTATCTTTTCCATAATGTAATTCATTTAAGTACTACCAAATAATTAAAATATAGGCTCTTATTCTACTAAATATTAAATGGATGTTTGGTACAAGTTAATTATTCTATCCATGACTGTTTTCTTGTCTGAAAAATGGGCCCCTATGTCATAAGATTGCTTTGATGATTAAATGACATAAGAAAAGCAAAGCCATTTACTAATAGATGCTATTGGCATTTGGTACATAGTAGGTGCCCCCAAAATGCTAATTATTATTATGGTTTTAAAATTTTTACCAATATTATAATTACCTGAGTATTTTAGCATCTATTCCTGAATGCCAGCAACTCTTAAATATTGACATATATCTAACAAATATTGCAGATGATCAGTTATAGGGTCAGAGAGAGAAAAATGATTATTCTTTAAGGGTGTGGAGTTATACAATGAGGACATTACATTTTGAGTTTAGGAAAGTATTGTTAAAGATTCTGTAAGATGCTCACCCATTAACGTTATCCCTGCCTTATGTTGTCTTTGAGTCATTTTACAACCCTGCAAGTTGTAGAAAACTGACAGTAATACAAATAATTTTTATTTATAGAAACGGAAATTATACAATGGAATGCAATGGATTATCACTCTATGGATATTGAACATTTTTGCAAATTTAAAATTTAAAAGTTCATTTGTAAATTGATTTCAGCATTTCTTATCTGATTATAATGTGTGAAACTTTTGAGTTTTCCTTTGAACCAGTTGTGACATCTTACGGTACCCTAATTAATTAATGAATTAAATAAAATAAATAATGTGTTCATTTTATATTTGTATGAGAGGTGTAATTTTATCTTTTAAAAAATATGTATTTTTTGATAAGAGTCAAAAACTATGTGTTCAAGGACATACATACTTCATAATTTATCGCAGTCTAACCTTAAGCAATCATTTGATTTATCATCCTGTGCGTTTCCTCTTCAGTAAAGTGATTTTAAAAATCTATATCTATATCATCCTTCTCTCTTCATAGGGTAATTCTGAGATTCTAATGAAAAAAATGAACATAAAAGTGACTTAAAACTGTCGATTTCTACACAAATGCCAGGGATTCGAACTACTCTATTCAGTGAGTGGTACGGTAAAGGCAGAGAGTGTAAGTGGCTCGTTGTCAGCAATTTGTTGGCGATAGAAATGCAGCCAGGCTGGTTGCTGTCTAGTCTAGTATCCTTACTGCATCACTATGTTTCCCTCTAAAGACCACAGTATATTAACATGAAACAAGAGGAAGCTGGTAGCAAAATGATTATGCATATTATCAACAACAACAATAATTCCAATAAACAGTCCACTAGGATAAGGCCTGCAAGTGAAATGGATTTCCTTTGCAAATGATCCATCGCAACCTCAAAAGCAACCACTTCCTTCTACATAGCTCAGGCCCACAGAGAGCCCTGATGGAAAAGCCAATTCCTTCCAAAGGAATGAAGATGCTGAATTCAGAGCTCACACATGCAATTTTCAAGTTTAAAAAAGCTCACCTTATCTCCTGTTTCTCTTCAACTTACCAGCTTGGAGCTGCTAAATTTAGTGAAACAATTTTCCCAGAGGAGGAAACTTCTGGAGCCAGGAGAAACTTTAATATCATAATACCCAGCCCCTTTGGGATGCATATAACCTTCACCTTCATCAGCTCAGCCTTCATCGGAGATGATGTTTATATCAGATCCTTTAACATTTTTTTTCTGTTTTTGGCCAGATACATCACACTATAGATTCATATTGAGTTTAACGTTGGGTAGGGGTCTCAGTTCCTAAACCAGATGAGGTATTGTGCAGGGTCACAATTAGACTACTGCATCTCACAACTGAACTTCTATACAAAACAGAAATAGACCCACAGACATAGAAAACAAACTTATGGTTAGCAAAAGGGAAAAGAGGGGGAGGGATAAATTAGGAGTTTGGGATTAACATATACACCCTACTGTATATAAAATAGATAACCAACAAGGACCATACAGGGAACTATACTCAATATTTTGTAATAACCTATAAGGGAAAAGAATCTGAAAAGAATAATATATATATATTATATTATATTTTATATATTATATTAACTTACATATATAAATGAGTCACTTTGCTGTACACCTGAAAGTAACATAACACTGTAAATCAACTATACTTAAAAAAAAAGACTACTGCAACTCAATCATGGAGAAAGCAAAATTATCTCAATGCTTGCTCCCTGTTTTTTTTTTTTTTTTTGCAGTACACGGGCCTCTCACCGCTGTGGCCTCTCCCGTTGTGGAGCACAGGCTCTGGACGCACAGGCCCAGCGGCCATGGCCCATGGGCCCAGTCGCCCCACGGCATGCGGGATCCTCCCGGACCGGGGCACGAACCCGCGTCCCCTGCACTGGCAGGCGGACTCTCAACCACTGTGCCACCAGGGAAGCCCTTGCTTAAGGGCTTGTTTAAGCCTGACTTAATTTAATTTTACAGTTATATTGATCTAACATCAGTAACTTTTCACCAGCAGTGAAGTCATGGGAGGAGAGAGAAATAGAGACAGAGAAGGGAGTGGGGAAAGAGGGATGGGGGAAGGAAAGAAACAGAAAGAAAAGAAAAGAAATACATCACCTGGCCTAAAGAGCTCACTTAGATAACTAGCTGAGTAAGGACGCTGGGAAGTCAGGACCCCTTCCTGGTCTATAGTTTCCCCACTGAACCAAAAGGACCCTCAGAAGTATGGCTCCGAAGTTCTAATCTAGACCATGAAATGACTATTGCTCGCAGGAATGCACTTCACAGAGTATCAAAATGCAGAGGCATTCTCCACAAGCACCATCGGAGAGGGATATTTACTACCTCTGGGTGTGGGAAGAGACCAAAGCTCTACAGAACTCACCGAATGCTAAATGGCTCACTGAAGCTCCGGGTAGGCCTCCTTCCCGGCTGCTAATTTATCAACCCCGAATTACCCTTTACATCACGTGACTATGTGCATAAAGCAACATGCTATGTGGAGTGAAAAATCGAGCTGCATTTAGGGAGCTTTTTACAGTGGAGTTAAAGGGCTGCTCTGCATCTATTTCCGGGAAATATTCAAGAGCCCCACAGGAGCACAGTGGAGGGATGCAATTGAGAGGAGGAACCCACCTCGACTTCCACTGAATTCAATTTTGTGCATGCTCTGGAGTTAAGACATTGACACGCTGAAGTGAGGCTCAAGGGTCAAAATTCACAGAATGAGACTAGAAATGCTATCCTCCTCCTCTTCCGCTCTAGGAAACCTCTTTTCCTTCAGCTTCCCTATCTTTGCCAACGGCATTATCACTCCAGGCAACCACCTGGCTGACTATAAACTCAACCCTTTTCCCTCTGTCTCTTCAGTGGCAACAATGTTGTGGATTATTTAATCCTAATGCCTTTCCTTCCCATGCCCAACTTTTCACTGCCAACACCCACCTAACTTCCACATAACAAGTATTTCCTTGCACTCTAGGAGACAGGCACTAATACCTCACCGGTTTATGAACACGTCGTTTATAACTTGCCGAGTTCCTCCAGCTTAATCCAGTTCTCTCTGATCCAAGTGCCTTGATAAACACATCAATCTGCTGCCCTCTGCTGTAGGATCCTCCTTCATCATATTAGTCAAAATAATTCCTCCTTCCTCTGTTCCTCTTTACTGCGTTTCAGATTTCTTAAATGTCAGTGTGGGTACAAACCTCCCGAGGATCTGATTAAAGTATCGATTCTGATTCAGTAGGTCTGGGGCGCAGCCTGAGAATCTGCATTTGTAACGAAGCCCCTGCCCCAGGTGTTTGCTGCTGCTGCTGCACCAGAGCAAGGCTCTAGACAAAGTTCATTTTGTCTGATATCTGTAATCTTTGGGTGACTTCCACTGTTTCATGGAAACAATCAGGGTTCATTTCACTGGAATGTTTAATTAAACTATTAATTATCATACACATAGTTATCACACACTGATTTTTATTGTATATATTTGAATATTAATTATCACCTGCCAAATATGTTTACTGAACCAAGAAAATAGTGTTCTACAATTGTGTACCCCCAAAATACCTTGTATAGGATTTTCTATTTATTAGTCACCCAGGAAACTTTGCTGAATTAATAAATTATGAAGTTATATAGGTAAGAGGTTGCTAGTGACAGGAAGGTGATGAGGTTTTAGATAGAGATGGTCCTGACACATATCCTGGTCCCTATGATCTATCCTCTGAAGGAAACTGTAGATTTCTTTCAAAGCATAAGCAGTTATTGGAAAAAATGTCCCAAGCACCAGTGAAGCAGAGAGGCGGTATTCAAATAGAAAGGACATATGATTAAGATTCTAGTGACCTGACATGTGGTCTTAGCTGTGCTTCTAATTCCCTGTATGATTATCAGAGCATCACTTAAGCTCTCGGGGCCTCCTTTTCCTCATCTGGCAAATGCTGAGTTTGGGCTGCATTAGGTCTCATCCAGCTCAAACCATCCATGAGCCTCCAGTATCCCTTGCTGTGGGAATAGGATGAGAGGAACATTGTCAGGGCCAGAGTGCAGTATGGTGGTTCATTCTGTCTCTTTCATTCTCCAAAATGGTAAAAAGGGCATCCTGTGCTCTGGGCATCAAGGCGGCTGCAATTGCTGTGCTCTTTTTGGACTTAATCTGTCACAGCTGCCTGTAAACTGCGGCTGAGTGGTGGGTAAAGGGGGCTGCTTGAACAAGCTCCATCAGCGATCAATTTACTATCCTACAGCTATTCAAGATTGCACCTCATTTACTCAAAGAATGAACTGTTGCAAGACAAAATCTCTGCTGACATGACTGAAGTAGGTCATGTTTCCACTGTTTCTCAAGCAGCGGGTGTTGTTGGATTCCCAGGCCCTACAGGGGCTGCACTAGAGGAGGGGTGTGGATGATTCATGGTGCTTGGCGCCTAGGGAAATTATTCCAGGCGCTCAGCAAGGCCTGATTGGGATAAAGAGCCTCTTGATCAAGGCCAAATGAGGGTCAATGATTTATAGTCAAAAGATTCCTAACCGTTGTAACTAAATGCTATCATTTGTGAATTGAGAAAGCAATCTCCTTTTATTTTTCTCAAGACACATAGCAGTGCTGCAGTATTTAGCACAGTACTTAGTACACAAAGAGTGTATGTTGAATGGATGGATGTAGCAAATATCAAATAAGCCTTAAGCTAGGCATTCTGTATACTAATATGTTGGTTATCTATCGCTACTTAGCAAACCACCCCCAAACTCAGTGGCTTAAAACAACCATTTTAAACCTCTCACAACTGTGGGTTGAGTGGATTCAGCTGGGTGGTTCTTTTGTTCACGGGGTCTGGTCAAGTGGAGACTTAGCAGGGCTGGAATGGCTAAGAAGGCTCACTCACATGGAGCTGCCTATTGACCGTATATATACACAAAACGATATATTGACTTATGGGGAAAAATGCACTGAATTATGTAAAAGAGGCATAGAGATGGGACTGGCTATATGTGTAGGTTACTCTAGTGGGTTCATATCTTCTTTTTTCCCTCTGGGCTTCTTCTTCAGGTGGTTTCTCCTATGATAACAACAGTGACTGTTGTAATTCCAGACCCATATCCTCATTCTGAATCACTCCAAACAGTAATTTACACTATAGGCTGTGTATTAGAATCACCTGTGGTTCTTTTAAAAATAAAAGTTCTTAGGTTAGAAGCTAAATGTGCACTCTAAACCCACACACACAGTGATTCTAATGCACACTCACAGGGTAGAACTACTGACAGAGAAAAATATATGAAAAACCTGTGTACAGACATTCACCTTCACTCATAATTAGAGGTATATACATTGAAACTATTTCTTACCTATTAGATGGACATAAGTATGATAACACATTCTATTGGCCAGGCTGTGGGCAAGCTGATACTCTCATACATTGCTGATCGGAATGCAGGTTGGTACAATCATTTTTGGATGGGAATTTGGCAGTATCTAATAAAGATTCATTTATTGTTTGACCCAGTAATCCTGCAATAGAAATTTACTCTGATTTTTATCTTCCAGATATACAAAAATATGTAGATATACATTGAAGCATTGTCTGTAATTTTAAAATATTGGTAATAACAACATAAAAAGTCATATAGTAGAGTGGCTGCATAAACTCTGGCACATCTACAAGTAGAGTGCTATAATGTACAGCTGAAAAAGAATTGAGGACAATCTGCATGGACTGATATGAAAATATTGCCAGATATATTGTCATTTAAAGAAAGCAAAAGGCAAAAATAAAAAATCTGTAGAAGCTCCCTTTGTGTAAGAAAGAAGAAATAAGAATATACAAGTTTCTGCTCAACCATACATAAAGAATCAGAGGACGGAGAACTTAGAAACTACTACTGAGATTGGTTACCAGTGGGCTTGAGTGGGAGTTGGGTGAACAGAATGTGGGTGTAGTAGCACTTTTCTAGCGATAGCTTTGTGTATAGTTTCACCTTTGGTACCGGATTCATGTATCACATAATCAAAAACTATTAACAAGGATGGGGAAGAAGGATGAACCAGAATACAAACAGAAACAAAAGCTCCTTACTGAATTTGAAATGAATAGTATAACCACGCTGAAAGGGAAAAAGTAACTAACCCAACTATTTTTTGAACACTGTAGCCGAAGATGATCAGGTGATTTTAACATACAAGCAGGACTGTGAGCTACTGACCTAGGAAAAAATAGTACATCTTCCAATAATTTTCACAAAAAGAATATATTTCTTTCTTGAAATCAACCTTTTCCCCATTCCCCATGTCTCTTTATTTCTCACTGACCAAGTTAGATCAGTGGTCATTCCTGAGCTATTAGTCAGGGAGATGGCATGTCTTAATCCACTCAAGCTATTCAGGCTCATCTCAGAAACCAGAGGTGGGGTCAAATCCCACCCAAAAGGCATGAGTGCTAATGAAATAAAGATGATCCCTCCCAAATTATGGGTGAACATCATTTAGGAAAAAGAAGAAAAAATGGCGAAATATATTTACTGATGAAAAGGGGAGGAAATTGACACATCCAGCCAAGAATTGTGCACACTGAGGGGCAGGGATGTAATGAAGTCTGGTCCAGGAGGCAACACATGCTATTTTAAATGAATGACAGTAAACAAAGGATGGAATTCAGGAGAAGAGTCAGCTTTGGAGGTTCTAACTTTGAGTAAAGAAGGTGCTTGGTAATTACATTAAACACAAAATGGAAACAAAGGCAGGAAATTTTCAGAGACCCAGAAAACTAAAAACGGTCCCACTAAAATCAATAGGATGGGGTCCCACTAAATTCAATAGGATGGGTTAAGTCCCAGGGATCTCATTTTAAACAATCTTCTAAGGAGATTCAGATGTAGGTGGTCTGACCACCACACTTTAAGAAACCATTGCACTGGAGAAAACATGATGACATTTACCTAGTTGGTTTCAAGCACTGAAAAGAAAATAAGAATCAACTGACAAAATTCAGGTTCAGATATGAACCTGACCACTGGGCCTGGCTAATATTATCTATCCCAATGTTAATCATATCTAGTATAAAAAAATGCACCCATTACTGTACACTTTCCATGAGTTATGTCATTTAAATCTCACATCTGGAAGAAAACTTCAGTGTTAACATGTTTAGTTAACATGTTTAGTGTTATCTCAGTAAGTGGAAGACTTGGGGGTTCTGCCTGCCTGTAGAAACAGAGTTTCACCACTATGCTATATGCTACTTCCTTAAGAGAAGAAGGTATAGAGGTAATAGCAGAATCAGAGGTAACTCAAGTCTAAAAAATTTGGGATTGTAGAGTTTTGCAGAGATCCTGACTGGAATCAGTCTTAGTTTCACAGATGAGTGGAAGTAGGGATGGTGGTAAAGACTTACCTTACAGGAAAAAAGTTAAGCAATTACAAAAGTAGAGAGAGTCCTGGATAAGACGCTGAAAACACAGGTAACAAAAGGTTAAGTAATCAAATGGGACTACATCAAACTAAAGAGCTTCTGCATAGCAAAGGAAACAATCAATAAATTAAAAAGGCAACATACAGGGCTTCCGTGGTGGCGCAGTGGTTGAGAGTCCGCCTGCCAGTGCAGGGGACACGGGTTCGTGCCCAGGTCCGGGAAGATCCCACATGCCGCGGAGCGGCTGGGCCCGTGAGCCATGGCCGCTGAGCCTGCGCGTCCGGAGCCTGTGCTCCACAACGGGAGAGACCACAACAGTGAGAGGCCCGCATACCGCAAAAATAAAAAAAAATAAAATAAAATAAAAATAAAAAAAGGCAACATACAGAATGGGAGAAAATATTTACAAACCATGTATCTGATAAGGGATTAATATCCAAAATATATAAAGAACTCATACAACTCAATAGCAAAAAAGCAAATAATCCAGTCAAAGAATGGGCAAAGGACCTGAATAGACTTTTTTCTGAAGATGACAATAGGTACATGAAAATATGCTCAACACCGATAATCATCACGGAAATGCAAATCAAAACCGCAGGGAGATATATCATCTCATACCTGTTAAGATGGCCATTATCAAAAAGACAAGAGATAGCAAATGTTAGCAAGGATACAGAAAAGAGGGAACTTTTATACACCATTGGTGGGAATGTAAAATTATATAGCCATTATGGAAAACAGTATGGAGGTCCTCAAACAATTAAAACTTGAACTACCATATAATCCAGTAATCCCACTCTTCGGTATATATCCGAAAGAATTTAAATCGGTATCTTTAAGAGATATCTGCACACCTAATGTTCATACAGCATTATTCACAATAGCCAAGATATGAAAACAACCTAATTGTCCTTGGATGGATTAACTAATAAAGAAAATGTTACAGACACACAGACATACACACACACACACAGGAATATTATTGCATATTATTCAGCCATAAAAAAAGAAGAAAATTCTGCCATTTACTACAAGATGGATGAACAACATAAATGAATCTGGAGGGAACTACACTAAGTGAAATAAATCATACAGAGAAAGACACATACTGTATGGTAGCACATATATGTGGAATCTAAAAAAAAAAAAAGTTGATTTCATAGAAATGGGGAATGGAATGGTGGTTGCCAGAGACTGGGAAAGGGGGAACCAGGGTGATTTAGGTCAAAAGGCACAAATTTTCAGTTATAAGAAGAATAAGTTCTGAGGATCTAAGTACAGCATGGTGACTATAGTCAATAATACAGGATTGTATACTTGAAAGTTGTTGAGAGTAGATCTTAAGCATTCTCACCACACACACATACACACAAGAGTTAACAAATGTTAACTGTGTGAGGTGATAGATGTGTTAATTATCTTGATCTTGGTAATCATTCTACAATGTATATGCACATCAACTCATCAAATCATCATGTTGTGCACTTTCAGTGTATACAATTATATTTGTCAATTACTCCTCAACAAGGTTTTAAAAAAGGGAAGAGTACTATATCCCCAAAGCATTTTTTTTTGGCTGTACTCTTTTTATTTTGATGGTTCTAAATCTCTAAGATGTGGAAGAAGCACATTCGGTGCACATTGAAGATACAAATTTCCACGTGCTTCTCCAGAGATTCTGGTGTAGTAGTCTGGGGTAGGAAGCTGTATTTTAAATAGATTCTCAGGGCATTCTCTTATCTCTATTTGAGAAACTGCACTAGATTCTAGCCTCTCTCTCGCAGCAGTTTTTTAAAAACATATAGTTGATATACAACATTATGTTAGTTTCAGGTCATTTTAGAACAAAGAATGGGCCTTCAAATTCTGGTTTTATCACAGGTATCTCATGATGTTGAGCATGTTGATTGATATTTCTGGTCCTCAAACTTTCCCATTTATGAACTAAGAGGGCCAGCCTATGTACTTTACAGAGAAATGTGGAGAAATAGGAGATGTGAAACTGACTCATGGTTTTCAAAGAAAACAAAATTAAAGCCACCCAAGATAGAAACCCATCAATTCATAACCCTACTGAATTAGAGCACCTCTAAATTGATAATTTCATATACAATAGAAAACATTCTTATAGCTTATAAATAAAAGGTATATTTCAAAATAAGAAAAATGTTTTAAATGCAACATAATCAAGGGCAGGCATTTTTTTGTATAAGACACTGTATAGGGCTTCCCTGGTGGCGCAGTGGTTGAGAGTCCGCCTGCCGATGCAGGGAATACAGGTTCGTGCGCCGGTCCGGGAGGATCCCACATGCAGTGGAGCGGCTCGGCCAGTGAGCCATGGCCGCTGAGCCTGCGTGTCCGGAGGCTATGCTCTGCAGGGGGAGAGGCTGCAGCAGTGAGTAGGCCTGCGTACCGCAAAAAAAAAAAAAAAAAAAAAAAAAAAAAAAAGACACTGTATAGAAAATTTTAGAAACGATTCATTTGAAAATGTTCACAGGCTGCCATTTTATTTCAAGATAAAACACTGATCCAAAAATTGGTTACGAGAAATATTTTGAAAGCATGTCAGCAATGCTAAAATTAGCTCATGCCTGGTCAACCTCTTTTTTTTTTTTTTTTTTTTTTGCTGTACACGGGCCTCTCACTGTTGTGGCCTCTCCCGTTGCAGAGCACAGGTTGCAGACGTGCAGGCTCAGCGGCCATGGCTCACGGGCCCAGCTGCTCCGCGGCATGTGGGATCTTCCCAGACCGGGGCACGAACCTGCATCCCCTGCATCGGCAGGCGGACTCTCAACCACTGCGCCACCAGGGAAGCCCTGGTCAACCTCTTTTAAATGTCTATGTGGAAACATCACCCAGAATGAGAGAAGACTCCCTCTGGTCTTTCCTTAGTGCCATTAACCCTGTACCTCCTCTTACGTAAAATAATATAGTCAGATCCCAGAGGAAGAAAAAGTAGAGTTGCAACCCAGATTCTCAACACAGACAAATGAGCAAACAACCGTTAACAGTACCCACTCCACCCTAAATATCTACCTCTTCCTCCAGAAGCTTCTGAGTGTCTAGCTAAATTTCTACATGGCAGAATAACAGAAATCAGTGTGTACAAATGTGCCCACTGAAGTGACAGAACAAACATCCCATCTTTACTGACATCACTACCAAGTACTGAGTGTCTAGGTCCTATAATATTCAGCATACACACATTATTCTATTTAATCCAAAATTAGCTCTGTCTCTTATTATATTTCTGGTTTCCTTGGCTACCAATCAGTAACTTCTGTCCTTAGCTATGCTGTTGCTGATACCTAGAGAATTTCTGGTCTCCTAGCACTGGCGTTAGCCTCATATAACTTGACTTTTACCCTCAAAAAAATCTAAGGTGAAGAAAAAAGCAGATATGTAAATTAACTGGTGTGATACATATATATATATATATATATATATATAACATCTTTATTGGAGTATAACTGCTTTACAATGTTGTGTTAGTTTCTGCTGTATAAGAAAGTGAATCTGCTATATGTATACATATATCCCAATATCCCCACCCTCTTGCATCTCCATCCCAACCTCCCTATCCCACCACTCTAGGTGGTCACAAAGCATGAGCTGATCTCCCTGTGCTATGTGGCTTCTTCCCACTAGCTATTTTACAATTGGCAGTGTATATATGTCAATGCCACTCTCTCACTTTGTCTCAGCTTAGACTTCCCCCTCCCCGTGCCCTCAAGTCCATTCTCTATGTCTGCGTCTTTATTCCTGTCCTGCCCCAGAGTTCTTCAGAACCATTTTTTTTTTTAGATTCCATATATATGTGTTAGCATACGGTATTTGTTTTTCTCTTTCTGATTTACTTCACTCTGCATGACAGACTCTAGGTCCATTCACCTCACTACAATAACTCAATTTCATTTCTTTTTATGGCTGAGTAATATTCCATTGTATATATGTGCCACATCGTCTTTATCCAGTCATCTGTTGATGGACACTTAGGTTGCTTCCATGTCCTGGGTATTGTACATAGTGCTGCAATGAACATTGTGGTACATGACTCTTTTTGAATGATGGTTTTCTCAGGGTATATGCCCAGTAGTGGGATTGCTGGGTCATATGGTAGTTCTATTTGTAGTTTTTTAAGGAACCTCCACACAGTTCTCCATAATGGCTGTATCAATTTACATTCCCACCAACAGTGCAAGAGGGTTCCCTTTTCTCCACACCCTCTCCAGCATTTATTGTTTCTAGATTTTTTGATGATGGCCATTCTGAACTGGTGTGAGGTGAAACCTCATTGTAGTTTTGATTTGCATTTCTCTAATAATTAGTGATGCTGAGCAGCTTTTCATGTGCTTCTTGGCCACCTGTATGTCTTCTTTGGAGAAATGTCTATTTAGGTCTTCTGTCCATTTTTGGATTAGGTTTTTTGTTTTTTTGATATTGAGCTGCATGAACTGCTTGTATACTTCGGAGATTAATCCTTTGTCAGCTGCTTCACTTGCAAATATTTTCTCCCATTCTGAAGGTTGTCTTTTCATCTTGCGTACGTTTTCCTTTGATGTGCAAAAGCTTTTAAGTTTCATTAGGTCCCATTTGTTTATTTTTGTTTTTATTTCCATTTCTCTTGGAGGTGGGTCAAAAAGGATCTTGCTGTGATTTATGTCATAGAGTGTTCTGCCTATGTTTTCCTCTAAGAGTTTTATAGTGTCTGGCCTTACATTTAGGTCTTTATTCCATTTTGAGTTTATTTTTTTGTATGGTGTTAGGGAGTGTTCTCATTTCATTCTTTTACATGTAGCTGTCCAGTTTTCCCAGCACCACTTATTGAAGAGGCTGTCTTTTCTCCATTGTATATTCTTGACTCCTTTATCAAAGATAAGATGACCATATGTGTGTGGGTTTTACTCTGGGCTTTCTATCCTGTTCCATTGATCTATATTTATGTTTTTGTGCCCATACCGTACTGTCTTGATTACTGTAGCTTTGTATTATAGTCTGAAGTCAGGAAGCCTGATTCCTCCAGCTCCGTTTTTCTTTCTCAAGATTCTTTGGCTATTTGGGATCATTTGTGTTTCCATACAAATTGTGAAATTTTTTGTTCTAGTTCTGTGAAAAATGCCATTGGTAGTTTGATAGGGATTGCATTGAATCTGTAGATTGCTTTGTGTAGTATAGTCATTTTCACAATGTTGATTCTTCCAACAAAAGAACATGGTATATCTCTCCATCTGTTTGTATCATATTTAATTTCTTTCATCAGTGTCTTACAGTTTTCTGCATACAGGTCTTTTGTCTCCTAAGGCAGGCTTATTCCTAGGTATTTTTTTCTTTTTGTTGTTATAGTAAATGGGAGTGTTTCCTTAATTTCTCTTTCATATTTTTTGTTGTTACTGTATAGGAATGCAAGAGATTTCTGTGCATTCATTTTGTATCCTGCTACTTTACCAAATTCATTGATTAGCTCTAGTAGTTTTCTGGTGGCATCTTTAGGATTCTCTATGTATAGTATCATGTCATCTGCAAACAGTGACAGTTTTACTTCTTCTTTTCCATTTTGGATTCCTTTTATTTCTTTTTCTTCTCTGATTACTGGGGCTAAAACTTCCAAAACTATGTTGAATAACAGTGGTGAGAGTGGGCAACCTTGTCTTGTTCCTGATCTTGGTGGAAATGGTTTAAGTTTTTCACCCTTGACAACGATGTTGGCTGTGGGTTTGTCATATATGGCCTTTATTATGTTGAGGTAAGTTCCCTGTATGCCTACTTTCTGGAGGGTTTTTATCATAAATGGGTGTTGAATTTTGTCAAAAGCTTTTTCTGCATCTATTGAGATGATCATATGGTTTTTCTCCTTCAATTTGTTAATATGGTGTATCACCTTGATTGATTTGCGTGTATTGAAGAATCCTTGCATTCCTGAGATAAACCTCACTTGACCATGTTGTATCATCCTTTTAATGTGCTGTTGGATTCTGTTTGCTACTATTTTTTTTTTTTTTTTTTTTTGCGGTACGCAGGCCTCTCACATTGCAGAGCACAGGCTCTGGACGTGCAGGCTCAGCAGCCATGGCTCACGGGCCCAGCCGCTCCACGACATGTGGGATCTTCCTGGACCGGGGCACGAACCCATGTCCCCTGCATCGGCAGGCAGACTCTCAACCACTGTGCCACCAGGGAAGCCCTTGCTACTATTTTGTTGAGGATTTCTGCATCTATGTTCATCAGTGATATTGGCTTGTAGTTTTCTTTTTTTTTGACATCTTTGTCTGGCTTTGGTATCCAGGTGATGGTGGCCTCATAGCATTAGTTTGGGAGTGTTCCTCCCTCTGCTATGTATTTGGAAGAGTTTGAGAAGGATAGGTGTTAGTTCTTCTCTAAATGTTTGATAGAATTCGCCTGTGAAGCCATCTGGCCCAGGGCTTTTGTTTGCTGGAAGATTTTTAATCACAGTTTCAATTTCAGTGCTTGTGATTGGTCTGTTTATATTTTCTATTACTTCCTGGTTTAGTTTCAGAAGGTTGTGCTTTTCTAAGAATTTGTCCATTTCTTCCAGGCTGTCCATTTTATTGGCATATAATTGCTTGTAGTAATCTCTCATGATCCTTTGCATTCCTGCAGTGTCAGTTTTTACTTCTCCTTTTTCCTTTCTAATTCTGTTGATTTGAATCTTCTCCCTTTTTTTCTTGATGAGTCTGGCTCATGGTTTATCAATTTTGTTTATCTTCTCAAAGAACCAGGTTTTAGTTTTATTGATCTTTGCTATTGTTTCCTTCATTTCTTTTTCATTTTTTTCTGATCTGATTTTTATTTCTTTCCTTCTGCTAACTTTGGGGGTCTTTTTGTTCTTCTTTCTCTAATCGCTTTAGGTGTAAGGTCAGTTGTTTATTTGAGAGTTTTCTTGTTTCCTGAGGTAGGATTTTATTACTATAAACTCCCTCTTAGAACTGCTTTTGCTGCATCCCATAGGTTTTGGGTCATCGTGTTTTCATTGTCATTTTTTTCTCGGTATTTTTTGATTTCCTCTTTGATTTTTTCATCAATCTCCTAGTTATTTAGTAGCGTATTGTTTAGCCTCCATGTGTTTGTATTTTTTACAGTTTTTTTTTCCTGTAATTGATATCTAGTTTCATAGCATTGTGGTTGGAAAAGATACTTGATATGATTTCAGTTTTCTTAAATTTACCAAGGCTTGATTTGGGACCCAAGATATGATCTATCCTGGAGAATGTTCCATGAGCACTTAAGAAGACAGTGTATTCTGTTGTGTTTGGATGGAATGTCCTATAAGTATTGATTAAGTCCATCTTGTTTAATGTGTCATTTAAAGTTTGTGTTTCCTTATTTATTTTCATTTTGGATGATCTGTCCATTGGTGGAAGTGGGGTATTAACGTCCCCTACTAGTATTGTGTTACTGTCATTTCCCCTTTTATGGCTGTTGGCATTATTTGCCTTATGTATTGAGGTGCTCCTATGTTGGGTGCATAAGTATTTACAATAGTTATATCTTCTTTTTGGATTGATCCCTTGATCATTATATAGTGTCCTTCTTTGTCTCTTTTAATAGTTTTTATTTTAAAGTCTATTTTGTCTGATAATGAGAATTGCTACTCCAGCTTTCTTTTGGTTTCCATTTGCATGGAATATCTTTTTCCATCCCTTCACTTTCAGTCTGTATGTGTCCCTAGGTCTGAAGTGGGTCTATTGTAGACAGCATATATATGGGTCTTGTTTTTGTATCCATTCAGCCAGTCTGTATCTTTTGGTTGGAGCATTTAAACCATTTACATTTAAGGTAATTATCAATATGTATGTTCCTATTACCATTTTCCTAATTGTTTTGGGTTTGTTTTTGTAGGTCTTTTCCTTCTCTTGTGTTTCCTGCCTGGAGAAGTTCCTTTAGCATTTCTTTTAAAGCTAGTTTGGTGGTGCTGAATTCTCTTAGCTTTTGCTTGTCTTTAAAGGTTTTAACTTCTCCATCAAATCCGAATGAGATCCTTGCTGGGTAGAGTAATCTTGGTTGTCGGTTTTTCCCTTTCATCACTTTAAATGTGTCCTCCTACACCCTTCTGGCTCGCAGAGTTTCTGCTGAAAGATCAGCTGTTAACCTTATGGGGATTCCCTTGGATGTTATTTTTCCCTTGCTGCTTTTAACATTTTTTGTTTGTACTTAATTTTTTATAGTTTGATTCATGCCTGTCTTGGCATGTTTCTCCTTGGATGTATCCTGTACGGGACTCTCTGTGCTTCCTGAACTTCACTGACTATTTTCTTTCCCATATTAGGGAAGTTTTCAACTATAATCTCTTCAAATATTTTCTCAGTCCATTTTTCTTTTTCCTCTTCTTCTTCTGGGACCCCTATAATTTGAATGTTGGTACGTGCAATGTTGTCCCAGAGTCTCTGAGACTGTCCTCAAGTCTTTTCATTCTTTTTCCTTTATTCTGCTCTGTGGTAGTTATTTCCACTATTTTATCTTCCAGGTCACTTATCTGTTCTTCTGCCTCAGTTATTCTGCTATTGATTCCTTCTAGAGAATTTTTAATTTCATTTATTGTGTTGTTCATCATTGCTTGTTTGCTCTTTAGTTCTTCTAGGTCCTTGTTAAATGTTTCTTGTATTTTCTCCATTCTATTTCCAAGATTTTGGATCATCTTTACTATCATTCCTCTGAGTTATTTTTCAGGTATACTGCCTATTTCCTCTTCATCTGTTTGGTCTGGTGGGTTTTTACCTTGCTCCTTCATCTGCTGTGTGTTTCTCTGTCTTCTCATTTTGTTTAGCTTACTGTGTTTGGTTTCTCCTTTTTGCAGGCTGCAGGTTCCTGGTTCCTGATGTTATTGGTGTCTGACCCCAGTGGGTAAGGTTGGCTCAGTGGGTTGTGTAGGCTTCCTGGTGGAGGGTACTTTTGCCTGTGTTCTGGTGGATGAGGCTGGATCTTGTCTTTCTTGTGGGCAGGACCACGTCTGGTGGTGTGTTTTGGGGTGTCTGTGAACTTATCATGATTTTAGGCAGCCTCTCTCCTAATGGGTGGGGCTGTGTTTCTGTCTGCAAGTTGTTTGGCATGGGGTGCCCAGCCCTGGAGCTTGCTGGTCGTTGAGTCGAGCTGAGTCTTAGCATTGAGATCGAGATCTCTGGGAGAGCTCTTGCTGATTGATATCACATGGGGCCGGGAGGGCTCTGGTGGTCCAATGTCCTGATCTTAGCTCTCCCACCTCAGAGGCTCAAGCCTGACCCCTGGCCAGAGCACCAAGACCCCGTCAGCCACACGGCTTTTGGGACGTCTGAGGTCTTCTGTCAGCATTCAGTAGGTGATCTGTGGGAGTCGTTCCACATGTAGATGTGTTTTTGATGTATCTGTGGGGACGAAGGTGGTCTCCACTTCTTACTCCTCCGCCATCTTGAAGGTCCTCCTAAAGATATTTTAGACATGCCCATCCTTTGGGGCCACCAACGTAGGTGAAAGTTAAGGTGGAGTCTGAGTACCTGAAATCGGGCAGGGCGGGGTCATGGCAGGGCCAGGTGTGCTCAAGGCGTGGGGGTGGTGTCATGCATTTTGATATGGGACACAAAAGAAGATTCAATGTGTCATAGGAACTCAGGAGAAGTTGCAACTTGCTTTACAAGTTAGAAGAAGCTTCACAGAGGAAAGTTTATAAAGAATGACTCCTGTCCAAAAATACCTTCTCCACCGATGCCTGAAATTCCAACATCATTCACTCAGCTGTGCACAGCAACCTGGAAAGAGTTTTAAGCAGGAGATCTTTAGTAGATATCTCCTCTCCTGCCTCCACCTCCTTCCCACTTTCCCATCTCCACCTCTTCATCTCACCACTTCTCAGGCTTAGCAGAAACCAGTGTGCACTTAGCAGATTTCTAGCACTGGCCACAGTTCCATTTCTATCAAATACAATATTGTTTTCTAGGGATGATACGACAATCACTTATCATGCTGGTTGTGACAGTGGCCCCCTCTTAAGCTACTGGTGAGAAAATTTGGGGTCACTCCATTATCGAGTCATTGATTTTGAAATTCAGTTTCTTCTCTGGACATCTATTTTCATGGAGAGGAAAGTTGTTTAAGAAATACAGAAGGGCTTCAGCCCTTCTTTTTTCTTGTAGCACTCCCCACCACACACTTCTTTTTTTTTTCCCAGGCAGATGGTAATTTGTATAGTAGCTGATATAAAA
Source organism: Orcinus orca (assembly GCF_937001465.1). NCBI lineage: Eukaryota > Metazoa > Chordata > Mammalia > Artiodactyla > Delphinidae > Orcinus > Orcinus orca. Next base: position 105,047,803 of record NC_064564.1, on the reverse strand, counting down.
GCAGCTTAACAGATGAAATCTATGGTCAAAGCCTGTGGACATCATCGAGGAGTTAATGAAATTTCTGTGCTTGGAACAGATTATTAGGCAACAGCTGAGATTGGAAAAAAGATTAAGCTACTGAATTGCTGGCAGAACCAGAGGAAGGAGTCTAAAGTCAGCATTCATCATGCCTCATAGAAGATGAACAATTCGGGAAATAGAATTGGGTGATTTGTTCTGAGCTATGAAGGCACTGTGCCTTGTCCTTCTCCGACCTAAATGGGTGGACATTGTTTCTCTTGCCCAGTGCATTCCATCACTCCCCCTGCTCAAAACCCTCCATAAGCACCCAGTCCTCATGCACTCATAACCTAGCATTCTGGAACCTCCAGGAGCCTCCCTGAAACCCCTTTCCACAGTATATCTATCTCATTGCTTTGCTACATAAAGTATCATTTTGGGGTCATCAGGCTGCTTTTACACAAGACGTTTTGCATAGACATTCACTGTGCTTTACTCACTGATCTCTATTTCCATATCTTTGTTTACACTGTTGCCTCATCTAGAAACAATCCCTCCACACGTTATATTTAGCTACAAGATAAATAGTAAAATTGGGATTTTGCCTTAATTATAATAGGTAGAATTGTAAGAGTGCTTGCCTATGTGCTGCACTGCGGATGCTTGTGTGGAAACAAAGAAGACTCAGAAATGTTTTCTGCTCACAAGGAAACTAGAGTCTTAGAAGAACAATGACATAATCAGAAAAAGTCACTTTTCAGTGAACTCTTATGGTGTCTTAATAGCTTCCATTTATTGAGTGTTTACTAGGTGCCAAGCATTGTAGTAAATGACTTCCATGAACCATCATTTTTGTCACAAATGTTTTGTTAGGTAGGGCTGTAATTATTCCCACTTTACAGATGAGTAGATGCTCAGAAAGGTTGAGTAACTTGCCCAAAGTCAGTAAATAGCTAAGTAGAGATGCAAAGTGGAGTCTCTGACACCAAAATATGTATTCTTTCCACCATATTGTGCTGAGGACTAATTTAGGTTTAGTGTACAGAATGAACTAGAGATGAGAGTAAGACTAAAAAAGGAGTGCAGAGTTAAACTAAAATCCTATAACATTCTGAGTAAGAGTTAATGAGAATATAGATATGGGGGTGGCCTTTAGAATGGGGAAAAGTGACTAATATGCTAAAATAGACTCTTTAAGGATTATTGACTGCTTGGGTGCAGGGTGCAAAGAGAGAGCTGTCAGAGATAACACTAAGATCCAGTGAGAGTACAGTCTGTATCTCTGGGTTCTGCATCCACAAATTCAACCAACCAAGGATCAAAAATATTCAGAAGAAAAAAATTCCAGAATGTTCCAAAAAGCAAAATTAGAATTTGCCACAGCCAGCAACTATTTACATAGCATTTACATTATATTTACAACTATTTACATAGCATTTACATTGTATTAGGTATAAGTAATCTAGAGATGATTTAAAGTAAATGGGAGGATTGCATAAGTTATATGCAAATACTACATCATTTTATATAAGGGACTTTAGCATCTGTGGATTTTGATATCCATGGAGGTCCTGGAACCAGTCCCCCATGGATACCGAATGGTGACTGTATATGCAGAGAAAGGAAAATCTCTTTGGAAGAAATGGTTTCCCTGTAACATAAACCCATTGGCCCAAACTTTCCTCTGGATAAAAGTCCTTCCTAGTCACTAAAAGAACAGTAATACCCACAAGAGTCTTTAATTCTTTAAGCTAATAAGCATCAGTCACCCTTCTTGTTTGTCACAGGTCAGGACTCTCCCGTCTCTTACTCCCACAAGACTTCTGCTTCTTCTCTAAGGCACAGGTAAGAAAGAATCAGAAGAGATTCAGAGGGAATGGTTCCTCTTCTTTCAATTCCAGCCACAGTGGAGTAAAGCCAAGTGGCCTGCACTTGATTGTTCATTTAACTTGTTTGTGCAGTAAAATGCTCTGGATGCAGATTAACTTCCCCCGCTCAATACTATCTAATTGATTCACCTCCCTTGAAGCAGAAGCTTGCAAGGCTTTTGATAAATAGATTGAAAGGCTTTCTTTGCTTCATAACTGCCTCCATAAGCCATACCTCAACTAGGACAAAGAATTCTAGGTACCCTCCATTTTTAAAAAAAGCATCAGCATTGGGGTTGGGGGAATAAGCAACTCCTCCTCCACTAGAGGTGCACTCATTTTATTGGGTAACTATAAAGGTTACGGGAGAGCTATTCCAGAGACAGTGCAGGGGATCACTGTGTGTTGAGCAGAGTATGGGCCAGACACTGTGTTTGTAAAGCGTACAGTATCTTGTATATCCATCAGGAGAATCTTATGAGATGCGTATTGCAATTCAAACTCTGGGGCTATAAAAACTGATGCACCGAGAAGTTAAGTAACTGGCCTGTGACAGCACAGTTAGAAAAGGCTAGAGCTAAAATTCTCCCTCCTTGTCAACACAGAGTTCCAGTACATTCCTCCTCTAAAAGAAATGAAACCCAACAGTTGTTAAATCAGGGAATTTAAAACTGAGAACAATGTCAAAAACAAATTGTGACAGGATGAATGCTGAACAGCCAAACTCAACTGCTCCTTCTCTGCTAAGAAATAGAAGCAGCTGAGGGAAGGGGGGAAAACCCTCTCTCCGGGGGTATGTGACAAAGAGGCACTGAAGTGTGAGATGTGGAAATGGAAGGGGTCTTTGATCACTGCACAAAGCAGTTATGCTCACAAGAAAGGATGCTGGAGCAATCAGCTGCTGTCCCTGGTCCCAGGATCAGGCAGCGGCCTCAGGGCCTGTCTCCAGTACAAAGGCAAACACCAGATTTCCTCTCCGAACCTGACTGTGTACCTCCTATTTGATCACCAAATGGATGTACCTCCTGCAAAGAGAAAAGGCATCTTGTAGACTTTGCTCACAGTTGTTCTGCTCATTCTCAGGTCCATTTTCCATCTTTTCCTGCTGTGTTTCTTCCATAGTTGTGTGTATACTCAAATGCACATGTTGTACTGCACTAACTCACAGGCCATTATACACATGAGTGTGTACTGAGAAAGTTGCATACATTGGGAATCTCCCCTTCATTCTTTCTGCCATTTATCAACACTCATTCATCAGTACTACTGGATACCCAATGCACTGTTATATGCAGTCTAAAACATGGCCTTCACCTTCAAGATGTTCACAGACTAGTGTGGACTGAAAAAAATGCACAACCTAAAAGTTGAGAATTCTGTTTTATTCGGTGGACAAAACTGAGGACTTAAGCCTAGAAGACAGCCTCTCAGATAGCTCTGAGGCACTGCTCCCAAGAGGTAAGGGAGGAACCAGGATACATAGGCGTTTTGCAACAAAAACCAGGTAGTTGGAACATCAAAAGATTACTGTTAATTAAAGAAAACCAGACATCTTAAGTTAATGAATTTAGCTCTTTTCTATGTATGGGAAGATGCAAGAGTCTGGGCTCATTGAAATCACTCCTTTGATATGCACCTTAACTGTCTAGGGCCAGGTTTTGTTCTTTCCCAACCTGAATCCCCTCAGGGTGCACAGTCTGGTGGCTGCAGTGGCTGATGGCTTGATGGCCACAACATCCTTTGTCTACTGATATGGCAGGTGACATTCTTAGTTCACACTAGTAAGAGAAGATGTGAAAATATCGGCTACGATGTTGTATAATATTGGGGATGAGTGTGGTATTTTAGATGGTCTAAAGAAGGAGGATCCACAGTGAGTGATAGAATTAGAAGAAAAAATAACTTTAGTAATGATAACATTTACAGGGCATTTGATTCTTTCTAGGCATTGCTATCAAACACTTTCCAGGCCTTGGCAATAGAATGGTGAACAAGTCAGACTAGACTCCTGCTCTGATGGGGTGGGGGAGACACACAGTAAACAGGCACTCAAATATATAAGATAATGTCCGATAGCAATTCAGGCTACAAGGGAAATAAAACAGGACAATGTGGCATTGAGTTGCTCAGGAATGAGAACACTGAATGATGCGGTCAGAGAAGCTCCCCTGAAAGGTTGATATTCTAGTTAAGATTTAAATAAGAAAAGGAGGCAGAGTAAAATTGACTGTCGCATCGAAAAGTCATGAGAAAAGACCTCGGGCCAAAAATATCTCATAATGATGCCTTAGATCCCACTATTGTTCATTGACTTCATGTGGCAGACAGGAAAATTCAACTTTCAGATCTCCTACTGCAGGATGGCTTAGCAGAATGATGTCCCCAGCTACTGCCCTATGGATCCGCCATGCTTCCCACGGACAGATCCTAGCCAGTGACTGAGCACAATAAGGGTATTATACAAGGTCCATGCTAGTGAGACAGGGACTAATCAGACGGATGACCATGGCTCAAGGTCTTCCTCTTGACCTGGATAAATCTTTCCTGGAACCATGCTGCAATGTGAAACCCCTGCCACTCCAGTCTTCCTTTCTTTTCTTTCTCTTTCCTGAGGAATCAGACCTGTATCACCGTCTGAAGGCTCTGTTGTTTCCTGCTCCCTTCCCCAGTAAACCTCTTAATCATTCCTTCTAGGCTTCTACTTCTCAGTAGACGCCCAAAACCACAGCTATGAGTAGGAGTTACCCAGTAGATATTCTGCCTTGGGAGAAACAAACTAGAAAAAGACAAGGTAAGTGTTAAAGACTGCAGTATAATGTGTACAAATGAATAGTAATATGTATTTAGATAAAAAGAATAAAAGTACCAGGGGAGAAGAATGATTGTGGGATCAAGAGACTAAGTAAGAAGTAAAATCCAGAATCAGGCAGCCCATGGTTAGAAACTAGGCGGAGGTGAGAGGCTCACAATAGCGTCTTGAGCTCAGAATTCAGTGGAAGACTTGGGTGCCAGAGACTGACTTTGTTAAGGTCAACTTCCCTAATGAATTGAAAGTGTTACTCTGAATATGCTGCTTAAGTACATGAGAACTGGAAAAAAATTCTGCCTAACATTTCTTGTACTCTCATTTTCAGCATGAAGTTCTCCTGCAACATCTTTTAGCCCACATCCCTTATTTTGCAGCGTAAACTCAGTGAGATCCTAAATCTCCTTTAGTCTTTCCCTCAATTGATGCATGGGGTTTAGGCAACTCTAATAGTTGGCTGATGATTGATGCTCAATACATAAGACTTAAAAGACACTGTAGGTACTGATAGGTTGAGTAATGCCAAAATCTAGAAAACGATTCGAATTTAAAGGTGGAGGTTGCATGTCATAACATAAAGTCTCCAAAGTAAAAGACAATCCAAGATTGCACTGACAAGCCTTTTAAAAATTATTATCTTCTGGTAATCTTCCCTCTGGGGAACAACAACAGATGTAGGTTGTTTTGGTAATGGTGGTGAGGTAAGAGGTCAGGGAGAGGGAGCTGTATGGAAGAAGGGCTTTATTATGTATATAAGGCTTAGTCACAATATATTTTTGGACCAAACTGCAAGTTGTCCAGAGCAGGGGTCCCCAACCCCCGGGCCACGGACTGGTACCAGTCTGTGGCCTGTTAGGAACCTGGGCCGCACAGCAGGAGGTTGAGTGGTGGGCGAGTGAGCAAAGCTTCATGTGCCGCTCCCCCTCGCTCCCATAGCTCCCCACTGCTCCCCATCGCTCCCCACCGCTCCCATCGCTCCCCACCACTCCCCATAGCTCCCATCGCTCCCCACTGCTCCCCATCACTCCCATCGCTCCCCACCACTCCCCATCGCTCCCCACCACTCCCCATCGCTCCCATTGCTCCCCATCACTCCCATCGCTCCCCACTGAACCCCACCACTCCCCATCACTCCCCATCGTTCCCCACCACTCCCCATCGCTCCCAATCGCTCGCATTACTGCCTGAACCATCCCCTCACCACCCCCGGCCATGGAAAAATTGTCTTCCATGAAACTGGTCCCTGGTGCCAAAAAGGTTGTGAATCGCTGGTCCAGAGTCTTGCTTCATGATGTCATGGTCATAATGACATGACTAAAATAACCTAATATTCTGACAACCAGAATAGTTTCGTCTTTTCTGAAGGATCAAGGGACTGCAATTATGAGGGGTGGGGCTAGGTTCTGACATCAGTAATTGACATGATAATGGGGGAAAAAAAAAACTGAGGACAAAATGAAAACTCACCAGGCAGGCAGGTATTCCATGAAAAGTATGTTGAGAAGACACAGGAAGATAACTGAATTCAGGCCTCAGTTAAGAAGTGATGTACAGAGATCCAGGTAGCCGGTTCACACCAGGGATGAGATCCTGCAGAATCAAAAATGAGATACTTATTTTCTAAGGCAAGCCCTTTGAATATCCTAGTATATGATACACTATAGAGAAGTTGTAATTACAATGACAATTTCAAACATATTACAAGGTTATGTGATAATAATTAAAGAAGAAAATTAAAACAAAAATATAAGTTAGTAAATAAAAAAGAAACATAAGAGAGCAATAAGTGAGTAAAAGTGATAGAAATGTCATGCACACATGAAAATTACCAGATCGCGATTAACTGAGAAACGGATACAGCTAAAGACACTCTCTAAACTCCAAGTAAAGGATAAGGCAACAGTCACCAATAACAATAACAAGACATCGCTTATGCAATGTCTCTAAAGTGCATACAGAGTTGACAACGATAAAGAACATCCCAACAATAATGGAGGCTGGGTGAACATAGGTGGAATAAATAAGAGTATTATATACTCATTGGCTTCTAACTCTCGTGACATAAAAACCTAAGACAGAAGTTGTGTACCATATTAACAGAATAAGAAAGGAGGACTTTTCCTAGAAAAGAGATATAGTGGTTGGAACTTATGAAGTTGTTGAGAGAAAAGGGTTAATGGTAATTAGAAGTAAAGGGTGAAAAGCCTTCCACCCCATTTTATATCTTCCAGGTAGTTATTTCATTTTTGTATTATTCCCTTTCCCATTGAAAACCAATTGTTGGGAATATCTTTCTTGATGGGTATAATTATGTAACTGTTCTGGAAAGTTTCTCTACCTCTTTCTCATAAATACTGAAAAGAATGAGAATTTCCCCTCAGTCCCATATGGCTACCATTTTTCTGATTTTTTCCTTGAGGCTTTATTCTTGTCTGTTATGTTCCAAAGACTCTCCCTGAAGCACTGGTCCCTCTTAAGCAGTCCAACTTTCCTTCATGATTTATAGTGGGAGCTTTTGTTTCTCTATAAAAATGTACCCCACAGCACACTGGTGTACAGCAAGCCCATCCCAGGTGAATCACCAGATGCTGATTTCAAATTCCTTTTGGCTACAACCATAGAGAAAGATCACGAGGTGATGCTTGTCTGACGGAGCTCAGGGCAGAGAGGTTTGTGCAATGCTCACCTCTTGCTACCAGTAAGAGGTAAGAAGTGCAATAAAGCAGCAGACCAGCAAAAGAGAATGATCAGGCATTTACTGAAACATTTGAGTATTAAGTCTCAAGATTGTAAGAAAGTTCTACAGAGCTGTAAAGTTCTCCTCAAATAGCAAAACAGTGCCAAAGGGTGACCAGGTGAATGGTGTAATAACTGTGGATGCTTTTACAGAAAGAATCTGTGAGTCATTGTTATGCCACGGTAGTGATGATGTTGTAATTGTTGCTGACTTGTTTAGTGTTGTTTTGAGTTCTTTTGTGCCTTCAAGTGAGACAACAGAAATTCTAGTATCTGAATGTGTGCTGCCAACCACAAATGTTTCTCACCACTGCTGTGTAGATTTGACCAGACTTGTGTGTTCATCACGACTGTCATTCATGTAAGCAGGAAGGTGCATGCATGGCTGAGTGTCTGCAAATGACATTTTCTGACTGGGGAAACTAGAAAATGAGAAAATTGAGTATGTTATCACCATTAGAGGCTTTGTGGGCTAGAGGCTGCAATACACCATTTACGTAATTGAAAAGAATTCTGAGAATATGCCCAAATCACTGGGAGAGAGCCCTGGGACCAAATGGCAGAATCTGCTTTGATGATAAGATGGCAAGTGGTGGCAATTGTGCTGTGTGCTTACCATGGACTAAATGTTTCTAAGAGAACTTCCATTTATTCCAATGCTTCTATGACCTTCCCACAAACTTATACAACCAGGTGGCCCTTAAATTAGACTATGATATTCATAGTATCACCATGAGAAACTGCAAATTTCATTCTACCTCATTCTGTAATATGTCCTCCCCTCAGTCTTGTTTCCAGACAATAGCTCAGTGTGAATTTTTGGTTCTAGCCAGACTGACCTCCTTCACATTGGCAATACCATCCTTCATACACTTAAGACACCATGCTAAGACATTACATAAATCATCACTAATCCTCAAAACAGCACATGTATAGATATTATGTTATTATCACAATTTTATAAGCAAAAAAACTGAGATACAAAGAAGTTATGTAATACAGCAAAGGTCACACGGATAATTCAAGTCACAAAACTTGAATTCAAAATGGTATAGTCCGAAGCCTGGACTTTTTCCTTTTCACTAGCCCATGAGTCTCTCCTCCCAAAGATCTTGTTTTCAAAAAGATAATAGGTTTGTTTGTACATTTTGATTTAATTTTGGATTCCTAACCATTTTCCTCAGGAGTTTCCAGAGAAATAATAGTTTTCCAGGTCTTGGGAATGGTGGGGCTTGGGTGATTGAGTAAGGGCCCCAGTCTAAAAGACACTGGGGAATTGAGCAGTTTATTCAGTTCCCCTGTAATTATGAGGGTATAAGGCAGAGGCCTAGTTACTGGAATTAGTATAAGGTTAAGGATCACTCAGTTGCAAGAAAGTATTCTAGGTAGAATAATTTATGCATATATATGAAGAAAAAATATCACAGCCTACACAGGGTTGACTATGTTTACCATGGCAGGGAGCAGGGATGCCTTCTGCTAAGGTATGTATGTAATGTTAGGACAACAGTAGAGTGAACTGGTGTCTGTGTTTGATGCTTTAATCCTGTGGAAAAAAAAAAAGGCCAGACAACCATGTTTCGCATTTTGTTGAAAACATTTTGCAAACCTCCAGATAAAGAACATGGTGATAAAGAGACTTATTTTGCGGTTTGTTTTCTTGGAAGAAGATAGTGAAAGATGGGAGAAGACGGAGATACTTAGAAAGAGGGATTCGAGCAGAAGCATCATGACAATTGAGTCCCTGAAAAGATGGGAAAGCCAGAACAGGCCTCCGGGGGAAGTTTCTGGAGCTTTTCCAACACCATTCCTTTCTCTAGCCATCAAGTGATGGATATTTGTTGAACATGACACCTGGCTGCTCTGCATTATGGATCTGAATGGAGAGACAAAAGAGAGAGCTAATTGTTTTCCATGCATTCAAGTTTAATTTGGGCTCTGATGGGACTGGGAATCATTTCCTTCTGCACAGGCAGCTCCTGACAGCAGGTGACTGTGTAGAGGAAAGGGATTATTACAGAAGCCACTCAGGTCACGTTGGCATCAACATAGCAGTTGCGGAGGATGTACTGGGAAATGTCGACCCTGATGTCAACAGTGACCCATTCAAGATGAAAAGCACTCAGCAGGATGTGGTGCATCAGGGCTTAGCCAACATGGAAAAGCTGGTTTCAGAACTGGTAGAAGAAGGTCACAAATAAAATCATCTCTAAGGAAGAAAAAAAGTAACTTTTATTGAGCAACTTTTATGTGGCATAGGAGCATGGAGCCATTGACTATAAGTTCTTTCAACACTCATAATTATCATTCCTGCTTTACACCCTTTTACAACGGTGGAAGTTAAGGTCGAGTAGTGATAAGGGGCTTTTCCCAAGTTTACACAATTAGTAATGACTAAAGTCAGGCATCCGACTCAATTCTGTTCCACCCCCAGGTCCATATTCCATTCCTTGTCCTCTCAGTTCCCTACCCCAATCCCTAACACATCCCATCCTTTCTGCCCTCTACAGTAATCATAAAGATCTACTGTCACTTACAGAGAAAAAAATGAGTAAGTGTGAGTTTGGTGTGAGTAAGTTATCAATGTCATTTATTTGTAGATATTAATTAATTTTGTAATAATTTAATAATTCAATTTGAATTTAAATTTTGGATTCAATTTATCACATATTTGCACAGCAGCACTGGTAAATAAGACAGGTCCCTTCTCTAATAGCTAACAACCTACGATATGTGTTATAATCATGGATTTGTGGAACATCCATAGGCAATGCCTTGTCCAACCCTTTTCCCCAAAATTGAAATGGTCTCCTCCAATATGAACTAATATATACTAGTTTAAAACTAATCTGGTAATATACAAAAGTCTCAAATCGTAATTTGGCCATTATGACTCTCAAAAGTCCTACTAAAGCAGTGCCTGTCAGTGACGATTTTTATCAGATTGTGCTTATTCATTTAAAAAAGGTAGCTATCTCACTAACGTGTGCAGCACCCCCAATGGAACAGTTTGATGCGTCAATCAAGTAGGTAAGTGTTTAGCTTTAAGTCCAAACGCTTATTGGTACATCTGTCTCCACATTCCTTTCAGTGTCTTGAGTGTTCGTCTATAAGGAAGAAGAATGCAGCCCAAATGATTTCTCTCTTTCTCTGAAGTACAACAGGGAATCCTGCTAAACTCCTTCTCCATCGTCATGCCTAGGCTACTTCGCTCCCTAACCTGGGTCCTTGTTTTTAATCCTTGCTCCCCTTTCAACTAATCTCTTTACAGAAGAACAAATATTATATTTAAGTATTTTTCCTTGTAAAACAAAAGATTCAAAAAAACCACAAAACAAATATAGAGGTTAATGGATTATTGTAAGACAAACGCACTTGAAACCATTACCAAGGACAAAAGTAGAATTTCGCCATCCAGCTCAGAAGTCCCTCTCTGCGTCTGGCTGTTTCTAACTCAAATATCTCACTGAACCAAAAGCAGCCACTCTCCTGACTTTTATAGTAATCTTTTGTGTGTGTGTGTGTGTGTGTGTGTTTAATGTTTTGTCATCAGATTTCCTTGATTAGTGTTGCCTATAATCTATAACCACAATGACCACTTCTTCCCTTTCTTTCTCTTACAATTTATCTGTTGAATAGCCCAAAGACTTTAACTTGTAGAGTTTCCCACAGCTTGGCTTTTGTTTATTACACATCCATGGTACAGGTCACCCATTCTTTCACCCTTCACTTTGGCAGCTGGATCCAGAGCCCAGGTCACACTCATGTTCAATCTCTTTGGCAAAACTAGCAGTGGTGGTGTGTGCTTTCGTCAGGAGACACATCACTCCTGCTATTTCTCTTTTTGAGAAGTTCTCAGCTGTTTCAGCTCAGTGTCTGGATCCATTAATTCATTAGGAGTTGCCAAATGTTGATATTCAAATTCTTTCTTTTCTGTCTTTATTGAACAGTTGGTGTACTTTTGTAAAGAGATGCTTGCTTGTCTACTGTGTGGTTAGCCAGTGGTAGAGTTCGTAGGGGACCTGTAGAGACAGGTAGGATAAACATTTGAATTTTTCCCTTTAATTACCAGTTTTCTAGATAAAGATTTGGTGCCCTATTATGGCCAAATGTGACCAATTACATTTTGTCGTTGTTTTGTTTTGCTTTAAATGTCATCCAGAACTCATGGATTTAAACGTATTTGATAGTTTTCAATTAACTGCACTTACTATTCATTTTGAAGCTCAGTTGCCTCTTGTTTGGCAGTGAGGTCCTCCTTTTGATGAGTCTTGAGCCTATTTGACATGCCTTCAGTGATCTTTGACTGCTTCCTAGATACCCGGAATGGCAAGATATTCTAGGTTCATCTTGAACATTTCCTGCCCCAGACCTGGTCGTAGCCATTTCTCCAAGAAGTCTTGCTATATGTTTTTTGTTGTTGTTGTTTTTCTTTAAATGAAATGTGATATTTCAAGTACATTCTCTGAGCTCATCACTACTGGTCTGGTCATTGGTAATGTCTTTTCTTTAGACAGAACTTGAAGAAAAAAAAGGTATAGGTATAGACATAAAGATGTCGATATATATAGACATAGATGTAGAAAAATGCTGCTGGTAATTTCAAGTCTAATTTAGAACTATAGGCCTTTTTGTTTGAGTGCTTGTTTCTTTGTAAAAGTGCTACTTCCTCTGTGTAACATCTGCATCACTCCTCTTGCACAGCAAGAATCGTGGTCTTTGAGGATACATAAAATAATATAATTAAAATAATTCATATACTTTCATTTACTTATCCCACATTATCTACACAATGTTCTTAGAATAACAATACTAATACCACCACCACTAAGGGTAAAAAAAGTCACATTTTTTTCCCTCGTTATCTCCACCTCCCCAATTTTTATTTTTATTTTTTTATTATTATTATTTTTTTTGCGGTACGTGGGCCCCTCACTGTTGTGGCCTCTCCCGCTGTGGAGCACAGGCTCCAGACACGCAGGCTCAGCGGCCATGGCTCACGGGCCCAGCCGCTCCACGGCATGTGGGATCCTCCTGGACCGGGGCACGAACCCGTGTCCCCTGCATCGGCAGGCGGACTCTCAACCACTGTGCCACCAGGGAAGCCCCACCTCCTCAATTTTTAGTTATTTATTTTTTAATTTTTAAAAATTGTTTTCCCAAATAAAATTTATTACCTAATAGTATACATATATAAAATTATTTTCAGGTTTAAACAATTGTTTTTTCTTTATTATTTTTCACAATAGATCTTCGTTGGTTATCTATTTTAAGTATAGCAGTGTGCACATGCAATTCGAAACTCCCAATCTATCCCTCCCCTCCTGCCCTTCCCCCCTGGAAACCATAAGCTCATTCTCTAAGTCTGTGAGCATAACAATTCTTATTTTTATGCTCTCATTATCTGAGCATATAGCTATTGCATACTATATCCATTGTTCTAGACCTCATATAATTTTAAGTCTATAAGTAACTATAGTTGACTCTTGAATAAAGTGGGGGTAATGGGGGCCAACCCTCTGCACAGTTGAAAATCTTAGAGTTAGCCCTCCCTTACTTGAGCTCTGCATCTGTGGATTCAACCAACCATGGATCGTGTAATTCTACAGTATTTACTAATGAAAAAAATCCACATATAAGTGGACCTACACAGTTGAAAACCATATTGTTCAAAGGCCAACTGTATATGTTTTATGTTCTACACCAGTAATATCAATGTGTTTCCAATTATTTTGTCTTCAGAAGTTCATTCTCTAGCAGATTCTTTAAGAAGAGCTCATCAGAACAGTATTTCCTTGATTCTTGCATGTTGATAACAGTTCACACTCTTTAGAGTCAATTTTGCTGGATAACAATTCTTAGCTCACTTTTTCTATCTTCAAATATGAAATACGATACTCTATTTTCTTCTGACATAAAGCATTGTTGTTGGAAGTCTGAAGATGACTTTTCTTTTTCCCTTATAAGTCACTTGATATCTTTGCCTAGATGTTCAAAGGATTTTTCTTATTGAAAGTCTAGTAATTTTATATGTCTTCGTATGGTCTTCTTGGGTCAATATCCTCAAGTATGTAATTGCTAGTGAATAATTCAGTGCTGATTACCTGCTCAAGCTCTGTTAGTCTTGCCATAGACTCCTTGTCTTCATCTGACCAAAATCCCTTCAACTGCCGTTCTCAAACTGACATGCTGTATTTCTTCTAAGGAATATCTTTTGACTGTTTTGGGTTTTGATTCTTTGTTGTTTGCCTCTGTTTTCTGCCACACAGATGTTGATATTACACAGGTCCTATGGATTCTGGCAATTTGCTTGTAGTTTTGTGTTCCTGGAAATATCCTGTCACCTACTTTTGTTGTAAATATAATCCAGTGGTTTTTGGTTTCCCTATCTAGTTTCTTTGTTTTAGATGATGATTGAGAGAGAATACAAGACTATGCTACTACTACCATCTTTTTAGAACCCTCCGAAGTAATTTTTTAACACTAAACAAATTATGTAAATTTTTGTCTAACACCCTCCTATGACTTCCCAATTCATTTATAATAAAATTACAATTTATTAACCTAGCCTATAAATTATTATATGTCCACTATTTACCCTCCCAGCCTTATCTATTTCACTCTCCTTCCTTAGTAGGTTCTGGGACTTTCTCCTCTAGACACTTTGCATTCTCCTTGTATGTTCTTCCTTCTGATTTTCATGGTTGCTTCTCTCATTTTATTAAAATTTCAGCTTACATTTCTAAAAGATCCTCTCAATCCTTACAACCTAAAGAAGACACCGTAAGTCACCATCTGTGACATTACCTACAGTAATCATTTACTTAGCACTTAACCACTAACTAATATTGTTTTACTTTACGTATTCATTTCTGTGTCAATTCAAGAGTCAGCAAACTATAGCCTGAAAGTCATATCTGGCTGGCCACTAGGTTTTATACATAAAGCTTTATTGGAACCCAGCCATTTATTTTTTCTCTATGACTGCTTCTGCACTTTATAATAGTTGCATGAGAGAACATATGGCTATCAAAGCATAAAATATTTACTGTCCGGTCATTTACAGAAAAAAGTTTTCCAACCTTCTTGTTAGTTCATTGTTTATTTCCTCCCACTAGAATGTAAGTTCCATAGTAACTTGAGTGTTGCCAGTATTTTCACTACTTTATCCTCATCAAGATTAGTAGCTAGCATATGGTAAGTAATCTCTAAATATTTGTGAATGACTAAACCCTGATCTTACATTGTCAGTATCATTTTTAGGCTATCAGATAGTCGTGTTTTTTTTTAATAGGTTATTAATACCTTAGTGATGATTGTAATTCAATTCATCACCCAAATAGCCAGATGACAAAATTGAAACTAGACCCTTCAAGGCAATGATTCTAAGAAGGGAATTTACATTTTGGCAGTGATTAGCAAATACACAAATATATACATGTTTGAGAGCACACCAGCTCTGAATACAAGATAACTATCTACAACTCCGTTTTACTCCTAACTGGTTATGTGTGTTGGTTACTTCACTCCTCTGTGTCTCTATTTATTAATCTGTAAAACAGAGTTAATGAAATATCTACATTAAAGAATTATAATGAATATTAAATAGGAAGAGTGTCCAGCCCATAGTAAGAATTCCACATATATTAGAAGATGATGGAGAGAATGAGATGATGATGATCATGATTGTGATCATGATGACAACTATGGTAAAAAAAAAAAAAAAGGAGGTTGAGGAGGGGGAAGGGAAGAAAACAGAAGAGGAGAAAGAGAAATTGATAATGTGGGTAAAAATAAACTCAATAAATTCAACTTATTGAGCTTATACTATGTTTCAGGCACTATGATCTCTGGTTTCCATAGACTGCATAATTTAACTCTTCCAAGAGCCTTTTGAGGAGAGCACATGAATATTCCAATATTACAAATGAGGAAACCATACCTTAGGCTAAATTATGTGGAAAGGGCCTCCAAAGCCTTAGTTCTTGACCTATGTAGACTTCTTCTTCCATATCTAAATATATCCCTAAAGATCTATCCACTTCTTGTTTAAAATGTGACAGGCATAGGTTTTTGCCAGCAGGAGTCTTCCACCTAACCTTCCCAACACAGTTTAAAAATGCCCAGTTTCATGTTTTGCCATCTGAAAATACTGCTTTGAATTCCAAAATCATCCTTGTCTCCTTCCCTGGAAATTCTCATTTAGTCTCCCAACCATAGCCAGCTGTCAGAAGAAATGAACTGGAGAGAGTGATTTCCACTGAGGTGCTCATAATGAAACCTGTTTAAGTGCTATTAATTCTCTGCTCAGATATAAGCTCTTGTAAGTTTGGATTTTGTAACTCCAAACTTGTTGGCATAGGAAAGGTGCCAACCTAGTGGCAGAGAACATCAATTCAGTTGCTCTGTAGTAAAAAGAATATTGACTGCTCAGAGCCAGGAATAGCTGTAATCTCCCTTCTCTCAGGACTCCCAACTCCTGCCTTGCACTTGGTAAAGTGAGGAAGTTCATTAGTAGTAATAGCAGTAGGAGTATTAGAAGTGGTAGTAATAGAAGTGTTGGTAGTAACAGAAGTAGTAATAGTAGTAGAAGTTGTGATATGAATTGACTACTTAGATGCCAGGAAGTGCGCTAAGCACATTACATCATGATCTAATTATCCTTCACAGTCATTTTATGAGAAAGTGATATACTAACCCTATTTTATAAATAGAAACATGGAGTTAAGACTAATTAAAAGACTCATCTAAGGTCACATTGTTATTAAATCACTGGGCCTGACCCCATATTAAATGTTGTCAGATTCTGAATCTTTTTTTTTAATCATTATGCAATATTTTCTTAGAAATTCATACAAACATACAGTCATTTCTAATGTCATATTCTAATCTGAAGTGTAGCTAACACCCCATTTTACAGATGGGAGAATTTAGAATCATCAAGAGTGTGTGTTTTTTCCCACAACCCATCAGCACCATGATATTTGTTTTATGCTGTACACCCAAATACTCACATTATAGATCAGAATGTCTATCGTTTGATCAAAGACCCCACCATAAGCTATTACTCACCCCATACACACACCCAAATCACTGACCAAATCTGTTAAACAGTGTGTTGGTAAATAATTCATAACTGGTTCTTTGGCATGGGGGTAGGGTGGAGTGGGCCCTGATTTCTCACATTTACCAATTTGCGTGTTGTAAATATTCCCACTATAGCTAATTTTATGTCATTGATGTGACATTATCCGAACAGAGTCACAAGGAGGTGCTAACAATAGGCTTGTGTACATTGGTATAAGCAATATGTATCCTCCTCCTCCTCACCATCTTCTCTCCTTTCTATCATACACCCATATTCTTAGAATGTAAGAATCTTTACTTGTAGGTTTAACCTAGAAAATACTCCAAGCCCACACTCAGTGAAGACACCTATGTGAAATATACTGTGATGCATGCTCATAAAGGAGTACTTGCAGCACGTTTCCCACCTCCTAGATGCTGTATCTTTTTAAACACCAATAAGAAAACTGGTACTTGCATTTGTAATGGATTGAATGTTTGTGTCCCCCTAAAGTTCCTATGTTGAAACCATAACCCTCAGAGGACCTGTATTTGGAGATGGGGCCTCTAAGGAGGTAACTAAGGTTAAATGAGGTCATAAAGATGGAGTCCTGATCCAATAGGATTAGTGTCCTTATTAGAAGAGACACCAGAGCTCGCTCACGTGCCCTCTCTCTCCATGCACATACTTGAGGAAAGGCATGTGAGGACACAGCGAGAACGCAGCTGTCTACAAGTCAGAAAGAGAGCTCTTGCCGGGAATGGAATTTACCAGCACCTTGACCATTGGCTTCAAGTCTCCAGAACTGTGAGGAAATAAATGTCTGTTGTTTCAGTCACCCAATCTGTGGTATTTTGTTATGGAAGCTCTAGCAGACAAATACAACATCTGACAACATCATTATGTGATCAAACAAGTCTCTTATTTCCTTTGAGACACATGTCAAAGAAAGGATTGAACTAAAATATTTACAGGATGTTTTCTTGATTTAATTTTCATGATCTTGTGTTTCTTGGTTGCCATTTGCCTTTTCTAGTTCTGGTCTTTTTAGGGAGAGTTGGGCTTCTAATACAAATGCTCCAAGCTGTCTTGAGTCCTAATAACAATATGCTAGAGTAATCATAATTACGTTATTTTAAATATAGAGTGAAACATTTATAAATGCAAAAATAAATTCCTAAGAGGGTCATAATACCTGGTCTCTGATAAGGGAGACTGGAGTTGGAACTTCCCACTGTTGGTTGTGGACCTGTATCAGGGCAGGTGCATTATAATCACCTGGGATAACTTATTAAAATATAGATTCTGTGGTGAACTACACAACTACAAACCTAAAAAGTTTATGAGGTCATTTTTCATTATTAGTGTGAAACAGCTATACAGTAGCAATAGCATAAAGTTGGGGAGTATAAACAGAAACTGACAATGGACATAGAGTTAGGAGAGCTATGTTATAGTTTGAGCTCACAACCAAATAGTTCATAATCTTGGCTAAGCCATTTCCTTTCTCTGGGTCTCAATTTCCCCATCTGTAAAATCAATGAGCTGAGTTAGATGATCTTTAATCTACCATCTATCCCTAAACACTTTAACTACCTTGTGATTAATATAAGGATATTAGACACTTTTTCAATGTGAAGGTGAAAAATAGTTTAGCAGGGCATGGATTAGTGGAGATGTTTCAAGCACAACAAATCATAGCATATTGACAACCGTGTCTTCTAGCTAATCTTAAATCTGGCCTGGGCTTAATATCCACTAACCTTTCTGTTCAAAGAGAATATCTGGGCTCATGCATTATTCCCACCCTGAATCCTATAACAAGATACCCTCTTGTTTGCATGAGTAAAAAGTCAATTGAGAAGTCAAGTGAGGTGACTTTCAGTGTATGATCCAGCACCCCAATGGACTTCTCTTATTTCATGGTAAGAGCCTTTAAGAAATTCTCTAGATTTGGGGGGATGTTATATATGTTTGTCAAGCGTTTCCAAAAGGTTAAGAAATGTCTCTTTATTAAAAGAACTCAGTACAATGACTGGCACATTGTAAGCAGTCAGTGAACTTTTGTAAATGCAGTGGATGAATCTTTCTTTGTTGTTAATTTTACTACTCCCAAGAACTATATAATTCCTGGAACCATAAGGAGAGGCATGGGTAGAATGGAAGTACCATAGAATCTCTCAGGTTTGTCGTAAAACTCAAATAAGGAGATGACGTTTTGCAAACTATAAAACCTTGGTTAAATAAAATTTAGGTGATGTGGTTACATATGTTTTCCTCTGAGAATGTTCTCCCTTTCTTCTTTACCTTGCTAGACAATGGTCAGAATTTAGTACCTAAAAATATTAATAGCTTGAAACATTGATTGCAATGCTGAGCAAGTGAATATTAGAAGCTCAATACCTTGAAAAAAAGAAAATTAAATAAATTTTCATCAAGGTGCAATGGTTTAGACCAGCTGAGCTCTAAAGACATAAATTCAAGTATGAAATCTAGCCAAGCAATGTCAGGAGGTGAATCAAAGCATCATAAGCAGAGAGCATGAGGACTTCACCCCAAACAGTCTTTTATTCAGGGTTGAGAGGCTACATGCTCATAAGTGGATGTTTGTGTGTGTGTTTACATTTTCCAACTCCATACAGTATTTGTATAGCTCTTTGAAATAAAGTGCTGTTTACAGAGAAAAGAAAATTCTCTTCTGAGAAATTTATTTGAAATTAGGACTTCTATCTTTATAATTACTTTACAGGTATTGACACTTTTTGCTCCTGCAGAAGTCTGTATACCATTGACTATTTCTATAAATCAATGGAAAATAGATTTTGCCAATGTTGAGTACAGAGCATGTCTTGTGTTTGTGTGGTTAAGTCTTTGATCACAGATATAATCTTAGATTATTAATTCATACACTATTGAAGAAAAAAAAAAACTAGGGTAAGCAGTTTTCCTCAAATTCATTACCAACGAGATAAGGGCTCCTCAGGCTCTAATAGGTCTTTGAGCCTCTTCACTCCTACTGAGTGTTGTAACTGCTTTTATTTCCACAAGGTTTCACTGGCTTCCTTGAAATCCCCTGGAGCCTAGTCATGATTGTGTGGGATAATGGGATAACCAGGAGTTCATAAGCCTTGCTGTTTTTTGTCAGATAGCTGGGTTAACTGAGTCCTTTCTGAATGTGCTCAGTTACCTCGAAACTGAGCAGCTTGGATAAGGTTGGAAGTTACAAACACTGGTATGAGGACTGACTATATCAAAATCACCTTTAAAATTGTCTTTAAAATATAGACTCCACTAAATGAATTATCATATCCTGGCTTGAATCCTGGAACAGAAAAAGAACATTAATGGAAAAACTGGTGAAATCTGAATAAAGTCTATAGTTTAGTTAATAGCAATACACCAGTCTTAATTTCTTAGTTTTGTAAACTGTACCATGGTTATATAAAATTAGGAGAAGCTGAGGTGAAGGGTATAGGAGTACACTCTAAACTAGCTACACAACATTTTTGTAGACCTAAAATTATGAAAAAAATAAGTTTATTAAAAATACAGAATCCATATTCCTATATCAAAATGAGTATGGGGCTTCTCTGGTGGTGCAGTGGTTGAGAGTCCGCCTGCCGATGCAGGGGACACGAGTTCATGTCCCGGTCCGGGAAGATCCCACATGCCGGGGAGCGGCTAGGCCCGTGAGCCATGGCCGCTGAGCCTGCGCGTCCCGAGCCTGTGCTCCGCAACGGGAGAGGCCACAACAGTGAGAGGCCCGTGTACCGCAAAAAACAAACAAACAAAAAAACGAGTATGAAGCCGAAGAATCTATTTTTGAAAAAAAAAAAACCCCAAAAAACCTTATGTAACTAAGTACAGCCAGAGATAGGACTCATGGATGGGAGATGGAGGAGCCCTCCCAATCCTAAAGAATGCTATTAATTCACAGGTCACCTGGATCAGGTGTTTGTATGATCTACGCCACTGGAAGTGAACTTTGGCCTTGCGTTAGAATCTCAGGGGAGAATTTTCAAACTCTAGATTCCATGACTCCCTAAATCTATTAAATCACAATCTCAGGGGGTGGGACCCTGGTCTATATAGTTTCCTAAAAATATCCCTAAGTAATTCTGACATACAAGCAGAATTGACAGTTACTAAAATGCAAGTTTCATTTAAGGGATAAAAAGAAGATTCAGACAATCAACTACTATAGTAACAGCAATGCCCATGAATGCAAGTACATAAACAGCTGCAACTAGAAAGTGAGTAAAGTGTAACTCTCTATTTCCAGAATATCTCAAGTTCTCTGGGATTCTGTGGAAATACTTTTATTTAATACCCACATAAAAATGGCTCAGACTGTTGGAATTCCAGCATCTCTTTCATCACTCCCAACAATATTTCTATGATTTGTTTTGGGTTGTGGTGATGAGGAAGTTTGTGGTGGGCTGTGCTACTACCAGCTTCTTCAAGGACAAGTTTTGACCCTCATTCCTAGCACCTGTATGTTCAGGATCAAGATCAGGGAACCCAAATAAGTAGTCACACTTGGTGCACAAAGGGCTCAATATTTTTGTGTATAATCTGGGTGAAGCAAAGCAATTCAATTCTATTTCCCTTACTCTCATATACTGGCTTTGCCCAAGTCTGCAAATGGAATTTACCCCAGTACTTATGTTGGCCTCTGTTCCTTTGTGGGTGCTGATGGCTTCATGTATGCTAAAGGTTTATGCTTTCCCTTTTAAATCAGAGGAAATAATTCCACCCATCTTTCAAAGCTTCATTAAATTCCTACTCTGTCTGTTAGACATTTCCTGGCATCCCCCTTCTTCCTCTTGTCCAAACTGCAGCATTATATGTGGTACTACGTAATTAAGCAATTAAGTACACTCTGACATGTTGTTGTTCTCTGCCCTTACACTTGTGCCAGGAGGCAGTGAGACATGGTGGAGAGACGGAAATCATCGTAGCCATTTAAAACCAGGTAAATGCAATCTGTACCTGAGCCTTTTGTTGTCCTCCTGATAATTGAGAGATACTAACACTTATTTAAAAATGCTATTGTTTAAATAGTAAAGCACATATAAAAGTGTCTAGTGTATGATTCGGGGCTACTCAATAATTATCAGTTTTTAATTTATTTATTTCCTCATTTATATTTCTTCACTCAGTGCTGCATAAGTGCTAAATTTATAATAGTACCTAATATCTGTGGAAAACTTTACAGCTCCTAAACTCATAAAGCAATCTGGTGAAATATGTATCCAAGCTCCATTTTAAAAATGGGAAAGGTGGTGAGGTCCTAAAAGGTTAAAGTACCTTCCACAGGCCACAACATTGATGGGGAAGTCTGCTAACACAGCCTGGACCTTGTGGCTCCAATGCCAGGACTCCCTCCAGGGTATTACATTAAATATTTTGTAAATTGATTAAAATAATTCATTCATCCAAAAGTAAAGGATTACCATCTATGTGCCAACACCTCAGCTAAGCATTCAGGATATAGTAATGAATGAGACCAACATAATCTGTGTCCTCGTGGAATTTAGAGACCAGCAACTGGGACAATGACTCATCAAGTTTAGAGCAAACGGACCATCTGTTTTGATGCCGAACTCTTTCTTGCTAACTCCTATACTGTGGAGCATTATTATAAGAGTGATGGGTTAACTAGAGGCAGCCACACTTCTAATATCTGTGGCCCTCCTAATCAGTAATACACACTGACAGTATTGATGGCAGGACTAAAATGAACTCACTCTTCTGTCCATCAAACCTGCAATCTTGTCCTCATTAGCACATGTCAGAAACTTCCAGAAGCTAAGCACTATAACAAGAAAGATTGCTACAATTATTAGAAATAATAATCATTAGTGTAGCCTCTTCTTTACAAGAGAGAAAGACAGAGAGAAAGACCTTCTTGTACAGAGAGAAAGACCTTCTCTCACATAGTCTTACCGTTCCCTTGGGCAAAAGTGCATCCCGACCTAGAAATGTCCTCACTTGTGCTTGGTGTCTTGTCACAATAGGGCTCTAAAAGACCCTCAGCAATGGGTGTCATGAACAGCCTGTCTCTACTGCCATAGTATTCGGCTATTGGTTGTGTTTGTGTTGAAACGACTTTCAGATGGAGGTATGAATCTGCCTCTCCTCAACCCTATGTATGCCCCAGATTGGGGACATTTGCTCTTCCACTGAGAGTCATGGCTAATGTGAAGCCACAGAGCCAGCTTTCCACCACTCTGCTAGTCCAAGATTCAGTAATTCTAATATAGGATTTCTCTAGATACCTACCTTCAAGCACTTGCTACTTCTCTCATTGGCACATTTTCCCTAGCTTCCACCAGCTTAGAGCTGTATATGTTCTGGGAGCAGGATGTTTATGGAAATACTCCCTACCTTTAAAAAACACTAACACTTTATCCAAATTTTGTCCTTTTTATAACCTAGCTTTTTTTTTCTTTCTTTCCCTTAAAGAGGAGTGTCCCTCAGGACGTTTAGTCTACCATGTTGCTGTAAGACAAGAGCTGGGCAAATCCCCTGCCCTCTTAGGGTCTCAGTAACCCCAAGAGGAAAATTATAGGATTTAATGGTATCTCATATTTCCGAGATTATTTGACTAATAGTAAAAATGGAAGAAGTAATGATGAAAACACAGTTTAGCAGTTACGGTAAGAAAATAAATTTTGATAATTTAGAAGTTGCCTCAGGGAATAGAAGATACCCTGGAGATCATTCTCAATAATTTTTTTGCACTGTTGCTCTGGTTAATTAAAGGACTTTACCATGTTTTGCTGTATGTGATTCATCTCCTCTATGCGCGCTTTTCAATTTGAGTTTACGTGTAGTGGCTTGTCTGTGAATTAATCCTACAATTACCATATAAAGAAAAACAAACACACACACAAACAAAAATAGCTAGCAATGATTGTAATAGTGTACCAGCCTCAATTTTCATTTTACAAGGCTTGAATTCTTAAAATTTTTGATTCCCAGTACTGCTTAGACTCTAAAAGTATATCCCATATCTATGTACATGTCTATGACTGATTTTGTAAATTGGTCCAGTTTGACCAAATAGTTTAAGATGAAAGCTTAAGAATTTAAGATAGACACAGGGTTCAACTCTTAAGCCATTATGGAATATTGGGTGTTTTTTGGTTAAATTTGCCATCAAGTGGTGATTGTGTACCTATCAGAGACAGAAAGAAAACATAATCTAGGTTGGGGTTGGGGTACACTCTTGAAACCAAATATTACAGAAAGTGGATTAAGAATAATTAGGTGGGCCCATCACGAGACACTAAGCAGCAATAAAACCTGTTTACCCAGCTGAGTCAGTGCCATAACAGAATAGTCCCCGGAGATCAATGAGCATAACCGTTTAATCAGCCCACTTGGAGTCATGTCACATGAATGGGCCCTGCACAGCAGGTGTGCTCACACCATGCTGAGATGGAGCAAAGTAATCATTTTGTATACCATTGGGCTCTTTCCATCAGTGTTTCCCCATAATGCCCATTCTGGCCAGTGAGGCTCAGGGAACCAGGAATCATGTGTGAGACACCGACAGGTGGAGACTGAGCCCACCCAGTAGAGGGGGTCCTCAGGTGCCACGGATGGCACCATTCTGTTGACCCAACCTGCATTAAAAATGCAATTGGGATGGAAGCTGAATAAGTACAATGATTTGTATTCCTAGCCCATTTCTCACTTTTGACTTGCAAACCTGCACCCTAGAACCTTATATGAGACACAGATAAAATTAAACTAATACTCTTCTGTCCCATACCTGGTTTTGCTCCTGCATTCCCTGGCACAGCAAATGACAGGCCCATCCACCTTGTTTCAGATCTAACCTCTACCCTTTTCTTCACTATGTAAGCTTCAGGAGGAAAGGGAATCCATCTATTCTATGTACATCTTACCTCAGGAAATCTAAGGAAATATTCATGGAATGAATGATTAATCAGGATCCAAAAAATGAATGCAATATACATTTTCATTAAGAAAAAAAAAAGTTGAATCAGAAAAGACAAGCATCTGGGTTTTATCTGATAGAAATTACTCAAACCAAAGAAGAAATAAGCCTCTTCTGTCAATGTATTAGTTTCCTATTGCTGCTGTAATAAATTACCACAAACTTAGTGGCTGAAGACAACATGTTTTATTATCTCATACTTCTGGAGGTCAGAAATCTGAAATGAGTTTCACTGGGCTAAGTGCAAAGCGTTGGCAGGGCTGCATTCCTTTCTGGAGTCTCTGAGGGAGAATCCATTTGATTGCTTTCTGGCTTCTAGAGGACACCCACATCCTGTGGCCCGTGACACTCTTCCACCTTCAAAGCCAGCAATGGACAGTCAAGCCTTTCCATGCTGCCGTCTCTCTGGCTGTGTTCCTTCCGACTCCCTCATCCCCCATTTAAGGATCCTTGTGATTACATTGAGCCCACTGGAATAATCCAGGATAATCTTTTTACCTCAGGGTCAACTGATCAGCAACCTTAATTGCAACTGTAATCAAAATCTCCCTTTGCCATAACATAGTCACACATTCTGGAGATGAGGAGAGGGACATAGTTTGTACGGCCATTTTTCTGACTACCAGAGCAGAACAGACTGATAAACACAAATTTCACAGTGTCATATGAGAAGAAATTATCCTGATCATGAAATGGCTTGATGAAATCCGTGTCCTCCATAAGCCCTCCTCCCATCTTGGCATGTTGAAGTGAAACCCACTCTTCGAGGGTTACCTTAAATGCCACCTCCTCTGTGACTGGCCTTGTGGGTATCTGTGTCTTCCTCCTTGAATTTCCACTGGATTTTATTTATATAGCGAGTCACTTTAAATCTTGTATAATGGATAGATCTACTTGCATAATGTATCTTTTCTCATTGAATGTAAGCTTCTAGAAGGCAAAATTTATTTCTGAACCAATATTAATATGCAATTTCTTCATAACACTCATGATTTTGGGAAGACACTCCACTTCCTGGGGTCTCAGTTTCCCCATAAATTTGTCAAATTTCCTCACAACAAACATTAAGCACAAGCACACATGGCTCATGGGGGCTGCTCAATGAATGTTATCTCTCTTCCCCACATATGTGTGTGATAAGCTGACATATATTTTTGTGAGGAAATATTCTAGGACAAGGAGTTTGCACCTATACATTTTTTCCTAAATGACTGTGAGCTCTGCATGTGCAGGGACCCCCTTCTATGTTCATTGCCATGTTTCTGGTCCCCAAGTTCCACTTAACAATAAATATTTGCTGAAATAATGAATAATTCTTAGTACAATAGATAAGAACATTTCTCTGTCTTCCAGGGGTGTGTTCTCCTAACTATATATCTTGTCACAGATTTTCCTGGTTCATCTGACTCAGTCCATATTCCTAAACCATCCACTCCCATATACAAAATAAACCCTGACGAAGTTAAAAATCTTTGCTTAGCTAAAGCTTTTGACTTTTTCAATCTGCTTTCCTCCTGCTGCCACTACCCCTCCCTGCAGACATCCACTTTTCTCCCCTTATGGGAAGGAAAAGACAAAAAAGAAGTGTAATTCCTAAAATGAATAATTGATATTTCTTCAGAGCAATCTACCCTATTCTACTTGTTCTCTTAATTTACTCAGTTTATACCATCTGATGACAGAAGCCCATTGTTTTGCTGAAACATTAACTTCACAAAGTCATTTCACTCCCATCTGCAGCACTAAAATTAATGATTCCCTCTGCAACATCTGTTTAATTAACTATCGGCACCATAGAAGAGGCATCCAAATACCCCAGCGACTAAATCAGGCTCAAATTAGGGAAATACAATGTTAAATTGTATCAGGGAGAAGCCGAGTTTATCCTTCCAAGCACTGGCATTCATTAGCTAGAAGCCAACCCATGCATCTTCATAATGAAGTAGTGTCAACAGTGCTTGGCTGTACAGTTCTCATTTAGGGGCTGCACAGGTCTCTCCTGTCATGCTCACTTTGGGGAGTTCGAAAGACGGTCTTAGAGAGCCCCAGAGGTAGCACATCATTCCATCATCTTTGTTCCTGGGAAGAGCCATGGAGCTTCAACTGGGCATGTGCAGGCTGAGGGATTCTGGGAAACAGTGGTAATGGAGACATCTGTGAGTCATTTCTGTTAGTAGGGGTCCACCTTCCCTGAATCATTTTAGTAATATTTGCATACTTATTTGCATTGATCTACATAAGCAGGAAACTTGTCTGGCCTCTTCAGATGCACTGGACAATCTCTATAGTTCATAAATTTGAGAGATCTTTGTTGAACAAAGATCTGCAAAGAACCTACTATGTTCAAAGCATTGTACTAGGCACCAGAGAAAGGCAAATTAGAGACACATCCCGCTCACCAATAATTTGCACCAGATAGAATACACTCTAACCATTAGCATAAACCTGTGTGTTCTCATCTGTGCATATAGAAATAATAGCAACTAGAACTGCTCTAGTTGTGGGAGTTAGAGTGAACTGGATATCATCCCTACCCTCACACAGTTTGTAAGTTTGTGTACCCACACACACACCAACTGGAGTACCAATTTGAATACAAAGAATAAAGCAAGCAATGTATCAGGAGAAACAGCGATCAACAATTATAACTGTACAGAAGGGGTGGACAGTCCTATTTAATTTTGGGAGTGGTGTAAAAGAAAGAGTCCAAGGAGCAGATGTCCCATTAGCTGGTTTTTTGAAGGATGATAGGATTTGCATATTTAGCTAAATGGAGAAAAGGCAATTTAGAGGTACAGCAAGACAGAAAACTGTTGCAGAATCCGGGAGCAGTGAGTCATCTAGTTCTGTGGATGGCTTTAAAGGATGCCTGCAGAGAAAAACCTTTACTTTCTATTGCCCTCCTAGTCTCTGGCCCAAAGCTGGCGTTAAGAAATGAGAGCTCCCTGGGCAGTAGTGAAGGAGATCCTTACTGAGCTACAGGTGCCTGCTCTCTTTGTTCTTTGAGTTTGCCACACTGTGCGGACATGAGCACCTGGTCTCCCTACCTGAGCCTGTCATTTTGAACAATCATCTGACTGACTGGGCTTCTCTCTCAGACTGTGGCCACCACCATGCCTCACTTTAGCTTTACACTAAACTTTGACTTTAAGCACAGACTAACTAGTTGGTTCTTGACACTCATTTTCAGGATCTCCCTGACTATAATTAACATGTAAATCTCTCTCAAGTTATAGTATTCAGATTTAGATGCAATTATGTCCATGCTGTTCAACCAACACCAAAGACTATGTATGATAAACACTACTTAAACATTGATTAATTCAGTCTGGGTTCATTTTGTACACCAGAGGAAGACTCACTGAAAGCAGAACTTGAAGTGTGGATGGGGAAAAAGTCTTCTTGGCCAACTACCAAGCCGGGGTCAGAAGCAAACAAGGTCAGTGAAGGAGAGATTGCGACAGCTGGAAATTGAAGTTCAGGCTCTAACACCCTCTGGAAACATACCAGTCCATTGCACAGATTACCCAAGATGCAGGCATGTGTTTGACTCGACACCTGCAAGACACAAATCTGATGGCTGATTCAACAAATTTTCCACTTTGTAGGGTTTTTTTGTTGCTATGGTGACAAATGTGGTGTGAAATTGCAAGTTGGCAAACTGTACAGTGAGGGAGCTCCTGAAAGCAAGGGCCCGGCAAAGCCAAAGACGTGAGAGGAGCTGAGGAAACAGAACAGGGTCAGAATGGACCAAGAAATCATTGAGCTTCCCCACAGGAGCATCCTCACGACTTTCCCTTCCATGACTGCTGCTAAGTCTGCAGATCTAAGCGGCCATGTGAGACAGAATATTAGATGCCAGATGCGCACATCTGTTAGTTGTCACATGCACGAAAGGAAGGAGGTCATGTAAAGTTCTAAGTTTATTTTTTAAAGAATTTCTGAAGTCTGGCAACTTGTAGCAATGAAAAAGTCCTAATGAATTAACATCATTATATCAGTGTTGTTGCCTAGTTGTTGCCTGCAGGGGACAAGAGATCTTTTTCCTCCCTCCTTTTTTTGTTCTCTTGCTCTACAAACCATTGTGACTCATTGACTCAATAAATACATATTTAAATACATATTCTACCTAAATTGGTCAAGAAGCAGGGATCTTTGGTGGAAAGGCAACCGGGCTGTAATGTAACATCAACAGACCTGGACTCCAGTTCTGCTTCTTCTGCTTAGTCATAGAATGTATTTGAGCAGCTGATCTAAGACTCAAGTTTTTTTGTTTCATTTTAATCTGAAAAATGGTGGTAAAAAAAGTACTTACTTCATAAGGTTATTCTCATTATCAAAAGATATAAGGGTCATAATGCACTTAGTACAGTGTTTGTCATAAGGTAAGTACTCAATACATTTTAGTTATAAGGTTAGGATCAGCTAACTTCTAGTATGTGGGGTATGGGCATTCACTTTTTTTTTTTTAAGTGAAAATTAAGCCTCATTGTGATTAATGGGAAAAGAGTAAAAAGGGACTTTTTTTTTTTTTTTTTTTTACTTCTCATATGTAATGACAATGACTAACTGAACCTGTCTGGGGGTCTGACCCCAAAGTTGGGATGCCCCAGAATTGGTGATTCAGGCACAGATGATGAAAGCAAGTCCAGAGTGACAAACAAAAATAATCTCCAGCTTGGACAGTGATGGGACACAGGAGGGCAATCTAGAAAACATGTTAACATCAAGACCTAGGAGAATATTCAGGCAGGAAAACAGATGGAGCGTAACCTTGGAGACTCCAGAAGGCTTCCTTAGAGATCCAGATATGGAGGCAAATATTTGACATCAGGCTATCTGTCTACAGGAAAGTTTCAGAGCAAGTTCAGAGCAGGGTCCAGAGCAAGTTTCTAGACCTGGATACAGAAATTACAAAAGAAAGACATGACCTAACAGTGACAAATATGAATCTAGAGCAAAAAGGTAAGTACGGGGGAAAGGCATATTGCAACAGATTCTAAAAGGGAATAAATGTCTAACTGTTGGAAATATTCCAGAAATGTTAAAAATACATTTGATCAGGAGCTTAAACAATGAAATAAAAGCCATAGTTCTATTTTTATGAATTTGTGAAATACAGAAAAAAAAATAATCAAAGTAGAAAACCAAAACATAGAAAAACTATGAGTGTAATAATTGCAGTCTTAATATTTATCTACCACATCCAAGTACCTGTGTTTGTTTCCTTTCATACTGGAGGGGTCTTTGTGGGGATTACAAAGCAATGACTATAATTTTGAGCATGTAAAAGACTGGTCTCAGAAGCCCATGTTTGGATCTTCATTGCATGGTTTGAGAATGAGGTGTTTTGGTTTCATTTGTGTTCTGGTCACTTGTATTGTTTCCCCCATAGCAAGAAATGGGGTCCCATAGAGGACCTTAATTATTGGTTTGTCAGTATTTGTGTAGGGAGGCTAGGGAGAGACAATGACAGAGAAAGACCACTGAGAAGCGGGAAGAACTCTGACACAAGTCCAAATATTCCTACTAGAGAGATTTTAGCCAGAAGATGAGGAGGTACTGGGTTCTCATATCAAACTAAACTAAAGCACTGAATATAATGGATAACCTTAAAGAAGGTGGTTATCATCATAAGGCTTAAAAGTTGGTTTAGAAACAAACATTTGGGTCATTTGCATTTAAGATCAAGAACACAATTATCTTGAGCTATTGCTATAGGCAAGGTTTTCTGAGAAAACTTATAGATAATAGAACTAAATTTTACTTAAAATATGCTCACTCAATACTTGCTAATTAATAATGAATGCAAAATGAATGATTTTTTTTTGTATTAGCCTGCTCTTTAGACTAAATGGACACAAAGATACATTACAATCACTTCCAATTTGTATCTTAATTGCAGTTTCAATCATTTCAGCAGCTGAAACTACATACAGGAGAAGCAAAATGAACCAGTGAGATTTCACACCTTTTCTGTGATTGACAAGGTGTTCTGATATGGAGATGTGAAGATATTTAGTATGTGTTCTGTACATTGGTTTCATATAAATTTCCCATTTAAACTGCACTATTACCTTATCTAGTAGGCATTATTTTCTCTATTTTACAGATGGGAAAACAGAGCATGACTCCAATGTTACTTGGCTGCTAAATGGAAGTGCCAAATTTATGTTAATCCCTATCCTTTGCTCTTATTTAGTACGCAAGGCTATCTGAAATGATAAAGTACTAAATGACTGAGATTACTAAGTAACTGAATGACCCTAAAATTGGGTTTTTTTGGTTTTAAAAATTGTTTAATAAAATTATTAGAATTTTCCCATACCAACACTAGACTAGGAATTCAGATAACTGATCTGCTGTCAAAACTGAGGACCTCTGGGCTTCCCTGGTGGCGCAGTGGTTGAGAGTCTGCCTGACGATGCAGGGGACACGGGTTTGTGCCCCGGTCCGGGAGGATCCCACATGCCACGGAGCGGCTAGGTCCATGAGCCATGGCCGCTGAGCCTGCCCGTCCCAAGCCTGTGCTCCGCAACGGGAGAGGCCACAACAGTGAGAGGCCTGCGTACGGCAAAAAAAAAAAAAACAAAAAGAAACTGAGGACCTCTGATAAATATAACAATCTCCACTGACCACACAGTTTCCCTATAAATCAGGACATGAGCTAGATAAATTCTAAGGCACAATCTTTGGTTTACAAGAAATAAGTACTTTGTAGACCTTGAGAAGCATCCTTTCCCCTGAAGGAACTCTGAGTTGAATTTGAAGCCATTTTGTGTGGGTCAATTTATGAAACCATAGATTACTCACATTCTGGTACTTGAAAGCCATTTGGCTGGTAATTGAACTACTCCATACATCTGCATCTCATGTCTTGCCATGATGTGTGTATTTTTTAAGGCTAGGCATCTTGTCAGCACTTCTCTTCCCTCTTATGGAATTTTGGGATTAATACACAGATGCCTGTTCAATGAAATCTTGACTGTTCAATGGGCTATTTTTTGGAGTTTCATTAATCATGCTTTGCTTACTAAAAACTACATTTAACATAATAAAATGGGAGCTATCTCATAATCCAGACTTCAGATATTCTAATTGGCCTTCTGTATTTGTCTGTTTGGGCTGCTATAACAAAGAGACCATAGATCTGGTGGCTTAAATTACAAAAATTTATTTTTCATAGTTCTGGAGTTGGGAAGTTCAAGATCAAGGCACTGTTAGATTTGGTGGCTAGTGAGGGCCTGCCTCCTGGCTCATGGACATCTCTCTGTGTCCTCACATGGTAGAAGGGGGCAAGAGAGCTCTCTGGGCTGTCTCTGATAAGGGCACTAATCCCATTCACGAAGGCTCCACCCTCATGACTTAATCATCTCCCAAAGATTCTACCTCCAAATAACATCACATTGGCTTCAAAGCATGAATCTGAAGGGCACACAGACATTCAGTCTATAGCACTTTCCTATAGATTATATGAATCAGCAAGAGCCATAAACCTGACTATATTTTTAATTATTCCAAAGTTCACCAAGCTATGCATGAGTTCGTCTATACCAGGGATGACGAATATGTGGTACACTGGCATTCTCTCTCATCTGTTGCTGAAGTGGTTATTTTTAATCAATCATAGTACAGACACATTACCACACTATTAGACCTCAATAAAGAACCACAAGATTCTCCCTATCTATTGATTAAAGATGGTACATAAACTGAACTGTACTTACCTTTTCTAGGCTTTCAGAAAAAAAATGTTAATAACCCACATCAGACCAGGGCCACGATATTGGACCAGAAACTCTTTTTTTCTTAGGGGTCAATATCAATAAGCATTAAGAATCAGAGGGCATCAGCCTCTCATCTCTTCCGAAGAACTGTATGAAATATGGGGGAAGTCAAAGTGAAGAATGTACAGGAGCTGGGTAGCTGTCCATAGCTTGATATTTGCTATTGGTCTCGTTTAAGCCGTTAGGAGCATTTTTCTTTCTGGTGGGAATTATAAACCTGGCACATACCAGGAGAGTCATAAAATCCCCTCTGGTATCTTTAATCAGTCATGACTAGTATATCTACCATACATTCTCCAAGTTTAAAATAGAATAAAGTCACGTAATAATCTTTCTCCCAGCAGCCAGACTGCCTTTCAGCACAATGACCCACACTCTATGGCTGTATTAACAGATACGATCTCTTCTTTAATGGAGCTCAGCCATGGGGATTAGCTACCTGTAATGCAGTTTGGGCTGTCAAGCACTCTACCAAACTGCTAACACATTACAAGTTACAGGCATCAATTCTTTCTAAGTGAAAAGGCATTTCACATTCAAAACACTTCAAACCTAATAATGGGAAATTATCATGATGGATCCCCTTCAGCTGCCAAAAGGTAAAGAATGGAGAGAAAAAAGACAGGCACCCAATCAAAAAATTCATATCAATTCTTCTTGATCTACCTGGGGCAGATTAAACTCAAGTAGTGGATAACCTGTCAAAAAGATTGCAGAAGCTCAGCTGTGGATCAGAAGTGTTTCTGTTTGATGGGAAGAGGCAAATCCTAATAGGATAGGGATAGAGTCCAATGGCTAGAGTCAGAGTGGCCTAGGCAGTCCAGGAAGACCAGGTAACATGCATCATATTTAATTTCCCTCATGTTCAGTGTTACACCGGGACATTAAAAACACTCGGGGAATCTGACCTGGAACAGGATCCTGGAAGACAACTGCAACTAAGCAAGGGGAAGCTGAAATGTTCTGTGTTCCCTGTCCTATTTTATATGGCCTTCCAAGTGTGGTCAGACCCTCAACTGACTATAGAATAAACCAGAGGACAGAGATGCTTATACTACCTGGCATTTTAGGTTTCATGTCAAAATTAAGAGTGAAACTGCTATTATTCCCATGTGACTCAATTATATTCATTCATTCATTCATTCACTGTTAAATTCATTTATTCAATTACTTATCCAAGTTTGGTTATATATTCATATGGGTGTACTAGATAATATGCATTTGAGGGGCTTCAAGAAAAACCGAGGAATCCAAAACACACTTGAAAAAAGCTAAGCCAATACTTTCTGGTACCATTGCCACAGAGATAGTATAATAAGTATAATATTTATTCATCATTGTTCACCATTCAAAAAATCTTCTTGTTCAAATATTTGCTAGAAGTGGCAAATGGGTTTCAACTAGTTGTTGGAGAGTTAGTTGTGTTGAGAAGGACCAATCCGTGCTTAGTGGGAAAGAGTGTTAGGAGTGACTAAAAATGTCTGCAGTGGGAAGAAAGAAGGGTATGAAGCCCTCTGCCAACTCTACGTCTCTAATCTGATTGCATTTCCATTTCAGTTCTCCTTCTTTTAAACCTTTTTTTTTTTTTTAAACACTGCTACCAATTTAACATCCTAGCATTTGATGGCTGGATGACCTTGAACAGATCATTTTAAAATTTTTAATTTCAATTTTTTTCAGAATATTTAAAATGGAGCTATAGCACAGTGCCTTAACAAACAATTATTTAGTGCCTTCCAAACAATTTCAGGTCCAGGGAAATAAGAACATGTTCAATAGACAAGGTGCACACCCTCATGAAGAGGGACTGAAGGATAGTCAAAATAATCACACCAATGCATAATTTTTAACTTAGGTGAGTGCTAAAAGAAAAAAAAAAACATGCAGTAAATAAATCATATAAAAAAAGGGACTCTTTATTATCTGAGGTGGGGCAAGGGGAGTGTTAATTAAGTTTTCCTGGAGTAAATGATGTTTAAATGGATATAAACACACATAGAATTAACTAGGGAAAGAAGTTTGTGAACAACATGTGCAAAGGCCCTGAGACAGTAAAGAGTGACTTCTTTCAGAAAGAAAGACAAGCATGGTTAGAGGCTCAAGAAGAAGGGAAGAAAGGCAGCATGAGGTGAGGAGCTGGATCATTTAGGACATCTTATGTCACGTTGAGGATTTTGCTTTTTATTCTAAGAACAGTGGAAACACACTGAAGGATTGTAAGCAGGAGATAACTATGATTGGATACGCATTAAAAAAAAATATTATGCTCAGGGTATTATGTACATAATATTGGGGAAGGCAAAAAGAGGAAGCTGTTTTAAGTTTGCTTGTTTTTCTCCAGTAGTACGGGGGGAATAATGAAGTTATATAATTGTTATGATTAGACCAATGTTGTGACTTAAGAATAAAACTTAGTAGAAAAATTGACGCCCAGGATTAGTCACAAAAAGACCAGGTCGATGATTTTAAATATTGAAAAGAACTAATATTTATTTACTACTTACTTGGGGTATTGCATTACGGTACACCACGAACCAGAAAAATGCGTGGTCTCACTTAATTCTTATATGAGCCCTATCAAGTGGTCATTAATCTCCAGTTTATGAAAGATAAAAAATAAACACAAAAGGTTAAAAAAAACACCCTGTGGAAAGCAGATAGGATTAGGCCTCTGTTTCAGGGGATGGAGAGAATTAAACCCCAGAGCCACAGCTGAACTGCAACCCTGCTCCAGTCTCCTGACTCTGGCTGGTTCCCCTCCACCCAGATACTCTGGAATGGGTCTTCTGTTCTGACCCTCTGCACTTTATTAATGCCTGCATATCCTCTGAGTCCACATGAAGTCCAGTTTTCTTGGTACCTGAATTCCCATCCTCATACCCCAGTGCATCTTCCAGAGAGGAAGCGACAATGCAGCTGACTAGAGAGACAGGAGGAATGAAGTTCATTTTTCTTAGAATCCATGTTCTGCAAATGCCAATGATTATAACACTGATTCTCTTTACTCCTCTGACTCTGCCAGAAGCCCAAAGGTGAGGACAAATTTTCATTCTTGTCAGAAAGTGGCCGAGGAAACCATGCCTATTTAGCCTCATTGGAGGATACAGTTTAGGAGACTCTGTTAAGACTGTCTCATTAGTCATACAGCATTTGCACATTGATGACTGAAGGCAGAAGATGACCTTAATTACATTATCATCCTAAACTTGATGTTTTCCTTCAGGCCCAGGGCACAAAGGGAGAGGGACGGAGGGACGGAGGCAGCAGCTATGGGCCAAGGATAGAAACCTCCTTGATACTATGTGACTGGTAGTTAAGAGATAGGAGTGGGGAGAGGGCATGAAAAAGGAAAACAAATAACATGTCTTTTTGTTTCCCAGGCACTAAGCTATGCATTTGTACACATTTTATATAAAATAATTAGTAAGAATACCAGTGAATTTATATTACAAAAACACTGATGAAATATGACAATAAATATGCTTATTCTAATGCTTTGGGGTTTGCAAAGCACTTTGAAATAGGAAGGCATGTTGTGTTGTGGTTTAAGGGGGCTAATCAATAACATACCTTTCTTTCCCTTAAGTTCAGAAATAACAGAAATAGTTCCAGAACTTAGACAGGTGGGAATCAAAATACAAGTTTGTTATTGTTAAAGCAGTTATTGCAGGACGTTTTGGGCTTGAGGCCATTATCAAGCTTCCCTATAAAGCACCTTCTTCTCAGATTTACCCTTACTCACCTGGGTACAGGCAGAGGGGCAAAGGACAGGACAGTTAACTCACAGGGGCACCTGGAGGCATGATGTTCCCAGGAGCTCCTACCTGGAATCCCTTCCCGCATCCCATCATTTGTCCCTCCTCCTCCTGGGGGGAGAAGCTGGCTGTGGGCAGAGCCCTGAAGCATTCTCCTAGAAAAGTTCCCTCAGGAAACATGACGTGGTGAGAATAAAGTTTCTGCAATCACACAGCAAAGTTTAAAAGCATGGGCTTTAGAGGAAAACAGGCCAGACGCTTAATATGTTACCTTCTATAATTCCCTAAACAAGTCCCTAAGCCAGGAATCATCATTTCTGTTTATAAATAACTGATGCTGTCTTTATTTAAAATGTTGATGTTTTTGTGGCATATGAAAAATAAAACAAAAAGTGAATATAATAAAAAAGAAGCAGACTCATAGATATAGAGAACAAACTAGTGGTTACCAGTGGGGAGAGGGAAGTGGGGAGGGACAAGATAAGGGTAGGGGATTAAGAGGAACAAACTATTACTATGTATAAATAAATAAGCCACAGGATATATTGCACAGCACAGGGAATATAGCCAATATTTTGTAATAACTATAAATGGAATATAATTTACAAAAATTTTAAATCTGTATGTTGTATACCTGAGACTAATATAATATTGTAAATAAACTATACCTCGATAAAAAAAAAGAATAAAAAGAAAAATAAAGAAAATGATGTTTTGTGTGGAGTCTTGGCATTTGTTTTGATTTTAATATTTTTCAACTATATCAAAATACTATAGTATTAAAATATTTTATCTTGATTACTGAGATTATGGTGCCCTAGCATACCATCTTGCATAGAGCAGGTCTCAGCAAAGGTTCTTGAATACATTGCGTTGTGTTAAAAATGGTTTCTCTACCTAAGGGCCTAACAGTGTAAGATGCGGCAGTGTTTTGCAAATATTGGTATGGATTTGATATAGACTATAAGAATTACTGATAATATTCCAAATGATTTGAGGCTATACATTAAACTAGTTTAAAAATTTGATAGTTATGTATTTATTTTGATACACTTCCAAATATATAAACATATATGCATGCATATAATTACATTAAAATTTTAATTTCATTGATGTTATTGCCTAGGATGAGGTTAAAGAAGAAATGTTTCTACAAGTTGCTAAACATAAAGAGAAAATTAAATAAATAAAGTATGGACAGCATGCAGATTTGGCAAAATATCTCATATGCACAGATAACTGGCATTTGAGATGCTCCATAAAACCATAATCACTTTAAAGTCAAACACTATAATAAATAAACTATAACAAATAGCCTAGTAGATGCAGGAAACATCAACAGCAGTTACTGAGAGAAAGGGAGAATTAATTCCAACTAGTGGGAATTTGGGAAGGCTTTGAAGAGGAAACAGTTTTTGAACTAGGACTTGAATGCTGGAAAGGATGTCAAGAAACAGATGTGAGATCCTTCTCTAAAAATCCAAGGTCCAAACCACATGCTGCATTTTATTCTGGGGTCTAATTCTGTTTCATTTTGGCTGGCCACATCTCTAAGCCATTCAGGAATAGCTGGTGGTGTTTCTAATCCCCATAAAGAATAATTTGTATTGCGCTTTAAGGTTACCTAGTTGGTGACAATAATTTCCCAGTTCTCCTTTAACACTGCCTGATTGTCTCCTAAATTTGTTTGTGACACATTTATAGCCAGGAACCCAATTAAGGGTGTTCATAACCCACACAAGTGTAAGCAGCAGCACCTGGAAACAATAACAGTGCCACTCCCTCCACCAACACGCACCCTTTTTTCTTGTAAATTTTACATCACAAAATGTAAGTCAGTTACAGACCCATTGAGTGAGGGTTGTGATGGGACGGAAGGGCAGTGAGCTCTATCTGGGTTGAAGAAGATAAGCTGCATAAAGCAGCACACCTTGCCGCTGAGCATTTCTTTAAATAGCTGAACAGGAAAAGAACACGCTTCTGCTATTAATATCACCGGCCTGCCCTCCTGTCTTTAACGGAAACCAGCCTGAAATGTTGGGATGGGGGAAGTACAACTGCCCTATACTGAAGTTCAACAAATTCAACCATGATTGTGCGTCTGTCACCGCTGCAGTATTGAAGTTGTCCCTGGGGCAGAACCTGTCCCAGAGTATTCTTGGAATCTGTCCTCCCTTATATCCCCATCTCATCCAAATCTACCCATTTTTGTATTTTAATTTAATAGGTTACCTTGCTCTTACCTGGGGACTCTGAGTCAACTAAATCATAGGGTTGGCTAGTTTCAAGAGGCAACATACAAAGCCATACCTGGACTAGGCAATAGCTTTCTCAATCATAAAACTTTTTTTTTTTAATGCATGTAATCGTAACTAAAGTTTTAATTTAATTTACATGTTATTTTATTTATTACCAAGCCACCTACTATAGACTTATTATAATTATAGAAAGCAATAATGTATAAGATTCAACTGAGCAAAAGAGGAAAAAAAATTAGTCAAAATCATACAAACCAAAGATAATAGTTTTGTTGTAAGGATAGTAAAATACGTCCAAAATGCCTTATGTAAAAAACCTTGTGGTTGGATGTGTTTCAGAATTTGTTTAGATTCTAGAAAGTTAATTTAGAGCATATTCATTATATGACATATCATCGCAGCTTCTGAGGCAGAAATAGTGAAAATTATGAATATTCACATTATGTGGTGCTAAGGTCTATAAATAAACTCATGTCAGTTCAGGTTAGGTTTTGTGGCCAAACGTGTTTTGGCAACAAAAATGAAAAAAGTACATTTAATTTGCAGAGTGTTTGGATTTCCAAACTGAACATTAACGCTTACATTATTACTATTCTAAACTGCTCTCCGACATGATGAGTATATTATAAACAGCTTTCAATGTTCAAAAAAAAATGTATCTACACCATCACTGAATATCAAATTTTCACTGTTAAAATTTTAATACATACATATTTTAAAATGCAAATTATGCAGAAATGCAAGACAAAGATGATAAGTGCCATTTCATACCACTTTCAGAGACAACCACTACTAACTGGCATATACCTTTCTCTGCCCTCATTTTATATATATACAACCTGATATAAAATTATTTTTAAAAACTGGAACGATATTATGCACGCCGTTCTGAAAACTGATTTCTTTCTGTAACGTATTTTAGAAATATTTCCATATCATGACTATAGATCAGCCTCATTCTTATGAATGACCTCATAACAATACATGTAATGGATGATCTTCTCTCCCTCCCTTCCTTTCTTCCTTCCTTCCTTTCTTATTTTGACAACTGTCTATTTTTTCCAGCACTGTTCTAAGTATCAGGATTACAGAAAGAAATCAGTCAAAAATCCCTGACTTCAGGAAACATAGTTTCTAGTGGAGAGAAAGGCAATGAACAAGATAAAAGATACAGTTTATAATATATTAGATAGTAAGATGAAAACTGAATCATGTAAAGGGATAGGAAACATCAAGCTGAGACTGCATATTTAGATGGGGTGGTCAGGAAGGAAGGAAGGCAGGATGGCCACAGCTTAGAAGGTATATTTGAGTAAAGTCTTGAGATAAAGAGGAAGTGAAGGGGTGAGCCATGCAGATATCTGGAGGAAGAATAGTCCAGGCACAGGAAATATCAAACACAAAGACTGTGTAAGAACAGGCCTGGAATGTTTCAGTAACAAAAGGGAAGCCAGCATAGCTGGGGCCAATTAAACAGAGAAGAGAATATATATGTCAGAGATGAAATCAATGGTCAGATTCTGTGGGCTTGGTAGGCCATCAGAAGGACTTTGGATTTTACTGTAAGTGAGATGGGAGGTTTTCAAAAGGTTTGGAGCAAAGAAGGGAAAGATCTGGATTTTATTTTAAAATGATATCTCAGTGTGTTGAGACTAGATAGAGGATGCAGGAGGAGAATCTGGGAAACCATTTTAAGAGGCTATCGTGATGATCTAGGTGAGAAATGTCTTGGATGAGTGTGATAGCCATGGAAGTGGTGAGAAAGGAACAAGTTATGCATGCATTTTGAAGGTATCGGTGACAGAATTTGCCAATGGACTGGACATGGTAAGTAACAGAATGAGAGATGTCCAGTGCTTGAGCCACTAGAGGATCAGAGTTGCCATCAGCCGAGATTGGGAAGATGCTGGAGGAACTGGTTTTGGGGGGGGAATATTTGGAATTCACTTTTGACCATGTTAGATTTGAGATATATGTAGCACATTCAAGCAGAGACCTCAAATAAAGAGCTGAATGGAGAGGAAAGATCCAAGCAGGAGGTATATATTTATAAGTCATCAACATTTAAATGGATTTAAAAGGTAGGAGACTAGGGCTTCCCTGGTGGCGCAGTGGTTGAGAGTCCGCCTGCCGATGCAGGGGACACGGGTTCATGCCCCGGTCCGGGAAGATCCCACATGCCGCGGAGCAACTAAGCCTGTGCGCCACAACTACTGAGCCTGTGCTCTAGAGCCCACGAGCCACAACTACTGAAGCCCACGTGCCACAGCTACTGAAGCCCATGTGCCTAGAGCCCATGCTCCCAACAAGAGAAGCCACCGCAATGAGAAGCCTGTGCACCGCAATGAAGAGTAGCACCCGCTCGCCACAACTAGAGAAAGCCCGCATGCAGCAATGAAGACCCAATGCAGCCAAAAATAAATAAATAAATAAACTGCACCCTAAAGGCTGCAAAGATTTGCACCTGAAAAGAGTGGTATAGAGGGAAAGCACATTCAGGGTACAGAGGGAACATAATATGAACAGATATCAGATAAGGAAGGAA
This sequence comes from Orcinus orca, assembly GCF_937001465.1. Taxonomy (NCBI): domain Eukaryota; kingdom Metazoa; phylum Chordata; class Mammalia; order Artiodactyla; family Delphinidae; genus Orcinus; species Orcinus orca. The sequence goes on along the minus strand of NC_064564.1, from coordinate 105,007,006 downwards.
TGTAAAATTCCCTAAGAATAACTGAAGAAACACATGGAATCTGGAGAGCAGCACGTCATGGGAAAGTGAGTTAATTTGGGAGAATACCCTCAAGGATTTTACATTCTAGCTAAGGAATTTTGTTGGAAATAGGAAGGGTTAATTTTAAGGGATAAGCACTGGATCCAGGGCTGCTGCAATAGCCTCTTTCAGAGATAAAAAGAGCTTGGACAACAGCAGTGTCAGGGCTAGTGTGTGTGGGGGAGATGACTGTGACATTTCCACATCTGGGCCTGACCTTTCATTGATGCTCATTCCTCAACATTCTGAGCCAGAGTTTCCGGCTCCATCTCTGTGATTCTTCAGTGCCCCTCACACACAAGGCTGGGGTCTTAACTTTCACAGAAGTTATCTGATTAGTGAAGCACCTGATTCAGAGATGCAGTTTTGTTTTTGTTTTGAAAGCAGAGCTCTATTTATTTTCAAGCATGTATAGTAATTACGGGCAGCAGCCAGTGCAATGGCGATGACTACACACTGCAACCCTCTCTGGACCTTGTCCTGCCTCACCCCTTGACCATGTTTAAGGTTAGCTTAGACAAGTCATCAAGAGTATATGAGCCTCAATTTTTTCACTAGTGAAATGGGCTCCATAAACTCTCTTACCTACTTCAGGAAATGTGCTATGTGAATTAACTGAGATACACAAACAGATGTCCTTTGTAATTAAATCTACAAATGCATGGTGTTCCATTGAATTGGGCTAAAAAAAAATGATATTAGACACTTCAAATTTCTTTTAGAACAAGAAACTGTATAAATAAATAACTAGATAAATAAGGTTCTGGCTACTGAAAGTTTTTAAGGAATCTGATTCAACAAACATGTATCAATGAATTGCTAGTGGCATTATGATGATCACAGGTAAACTAAAATTGAAAACATCTTGTCAATTTTTAAGTATATATTTCTCTAATATAACCACATTATTTCTCTTACCAAATCATGTCTTCATAGGCATGGGAATGTAAATTTCACTCTAGCTCAGACTGAATTCTAACAAAATCTGATTTAAATACCTTTTACTATTTAATCAACCCACTTTGTAGAGTGACAGTTTTATGTCAGTTGACTTTCTCATACAGTCCTGGTTCTTGCATGTTAATTCCTTAGAAGGCACTTGTCTTCTGAAACAAAAACTGGTTCCAGGAAACTAGGACCTTCCAAGTCAAAGGAAGACCCTCTGGATTTAAGAGATGTAAAGTAGATTAATTCAGATGGGATTGGGGAGAAAATAAGGATAGCTTCAAGCAGAATATTGAGTTGGGTTTTCTGTTGCAACCTAAGAAAGTTTAGCTTACAAAGGTTCTTTTAAAGACCTGGAATCAAGCTTTGGTGGTGTACAGTTCATGACTCATACTCTTTTTCTTTCTCCAATTTTACTGAGCTATGATTGACATATAACATTGTGTAAATTTAAGTTGTACATAATGATTTGATTTATATATATATACATGTATATATATATATATACACACACACATATATATTATATATATAGTTTTTTTCAGTTCTGTCCTTGTATTCTTCAGCTCCAGGATTTTTTTTTTTTTACATCTATATTCAAATACATCTTCCAGCCTTTAAAGACAGGTTTCAGCAGGTAAAGACCTTCTCCTGTCTGTTCCCCAGTTGATGGAATTACACCTAGAACTGCAGTTGTCTGGGGTTAGAATTGGTTACAAGGCTGCCACTGGGTCTGCAGTGTGGTCTGCAGATGTCAAGCTTGTTACCAGGGGCTCGAGTGGGCATGGATCCTGTCTATCTCTGGGTGAACTGGACTGCCTCCTGGTACCTTGTTCAGTAGGATAGCAATGGGACAAGTGTTCACTTCAGGGTCCACAGTTGAGATCTCAGACAGCCAACCTATTACCAGGTGTACACTCAGGCATGGCTCCAGCAGGTCTCTGGTAAGGCTGCTGCCTGATCACTGTAAGTGTCCCTCGGTGGGCAAGACTAGCCCTGGACTGTGGCTGAGGGACTAGAACAAAGTCTCAGGGCTATTTCAGTTTCTGCAGCCAAGACTGAAGTCTGCAAACCTGGCTCTGGAAGCATAGATGGGTGTGCTGCTCTCAGGTCCCTGGGCAGACTGATCTGGTCCCTGTCCAAAGCTTTAGGGATGCAGCTGATGATAGAGCAGTTTGAGGATCTCCTGAGATGTAGATATGGGTGTCTTCTGCCTGGTCCCTGTACAGGTAGGACTGCTCACAGACTGTGTCTGGGAAGGGCTTAAACTTAGTATAAGGCCCTTTCAAGTTCTCTAGGGGTGTATACGGATTATCTCCCACTAGTTCCCTGGGCCAGAGTACTGCTCCGTGGACTGTGGCTGGGAGGGTCTGGAGCCGAGTAAAGGGCCTGTTCAAGCTCTCCTGGAGTGCAGGCTGAAGTGCCTCTTGCTTGGTCCCTGGACTGGCAGGTGTGCTGGCGCACTGTGACTTTGACAGGGCTGGAGCCCAGTTACATGGTCCTTTCAGAATCTACAGTCTGACAGAATTGATCGGTTTACCTCCAGGGGCTCTTGGACTGTGGCCAAGAGAGGCTGGGGCAGTTCACAGGCCACTCCAGGGTCCACAGCCAGGATCAAGGTCTGTATGCCCATTATCTGATACATGAATGGGCATGACCTCTAATGGGTCCCTTGGTGTATGGTGCTGGAGACACGACCAAAGCCAAACAGGGTTGTAGCTGAGTCTTCAGGGGTATGGAGCTCTTTCCATGCCTGTATCTGGGACCACGGTCAGCGAGTCAGCTTCCTGGGTGCCAGGCAGCCTTCTCAGAATGGCTCTCCTTGGTCTTGGGCTGCACTGAGGATTCACAACCTCCTACTTGAATCCCAAAGCCCCAACAAATGCACTTCTATCTGTTGATAGATGTTGATAATTATCGTTTCTGATGGGGGGATATGAGCGAAGGGCATCTTATTTGGCCATCTTGCTGAGGTCACTTTGCTCTGTTTTTTAATTTCATTCAACAAACACATAATAAGGATTTGTCTGGGACAGCCAATTTGATAGGCCCTGAAGATATAAAAAATAAGTGTTTCTATCCCTCCAGAGATGTGCTTTTCTGCTCTTTCCTGTAAGACTATGGATTATTTTAGACAAGAACTATAGTGTATAACAAAATAATGGGAGTACAGTAGATGGTCAATAAATCACTCCTGTTCTTTGTTCGTAATAGAGATTGGCAAGGTTTTCCTGCTTGTGAATTTGGACATCTCTGATTGGTCCACGGTCTTAGCAAAATTCATTAAACAGATAACCTGTGACGTTTTCACATTAGCTTATATATTACTCAAACCTCTTCAGGCACTCAAATGACCTTCAATTCAATTAATGTTTGCTAAAGATTGTTTTAAATCATGTCTTATGAAATATTGGTGGAAAGAACAAATTTAAACATTATTCTTGCTTTCAAGGAGAGGAGAATCTAGTGCAGAAGCACATTTTTTTTTCTTTTTGACACCTAAAACAACACTAAATGTTTAATGCTCTGTTAGAGGCAAAAGAGATATTCTAGAAGATACAGAAAAAAGGGGGTAATTAAATTAGGCCACAGCCAGAATGGAAGATTTTGTGGCAGGTGAAGCCTGCAAGCCCTTAACTGAAAGGGACAGTGTGGGTAATGGTGAAGCCTTTGAACTTTTAGAACTTTCCACAACTGGGTTTAAATTCTTGCTCAGATCGTACTAGATTTGGATAAGTCACTATTGCTCTCTGGATCTCTGTGTCCTCACCTATAATATGTAGATTATGATAGCCCCACTCACCCACAGTTGACTTAATGTTAAAATAAGACACAAATGCTTACGACAGTACCTAGTATGTATGAAGAACTAAATAAATAGAACCCTTTTATGTTGTTTTAAACTGAAACATCTTACTTATATTTCCCCTTTATATGTTGCAAGACCTTTGCCACTCTAGTATTGTGCTAGGATCTGAGAAGAAAATATCAGACGAAGGCCACTTCTCTTACATCGCTGAACTGATGCAGAAGAGAGGAGTTAAGAAAATAACCCAAGGAAACCTCTCCACAGGACATAGCCTACTCAGTTCGGGGGTCTTGCCGATGTTCAGAACACATCTCAAAGTTTAAGTCATGAGGATCTGGCTTTCTTGAATCAAAGAGAAACTCAAAACTATTTAGCATTCAGAAACCAGCTCCAGCTGTGTCCTCCTGGAACAAGTTATTCACCTTCTCCTTCTGTTATCCTGGTGGCCTTTGTCCCACTTTGATGGCATGTCTGTTAGTCTGGGTCACATCTCCTCTGTATCCTGCACAATGCCAGAAACACTGCTGGATTTCATTAAAAGTTGCAACAATTGGGACCCTCATCACGTGAAATCTCTAAAAATGTAAACATACTTCTTCAACTTTGCTTTTCCTTTATTTATAGAAAGAAACAATGCCAAAAAGTAGTGCCTATTCATTCATCCATTCATTCACTCATTCATATAAGTCACTGAATAAAATGAGCTTCAAACGGAACAAAGCCCCCTGGCTTTGACACAGCCTAATGGAGTTGGCAAAATGTCTCACATGCTTAAATTTCATTATGCTATTATTTAAGCCTCATTATGTTATTGTAAGATAGACGGTATGAATAGATTGTTTATTATCCTCTCATTTCCCACCATGCCTGGCACATGGTAGATGCTCATTATTTATTTGTCAACTGAAAATGGTAAAATCACCTAAATTCTCTGATCCCCAGTTTTCACGTCTGTAAAAAGAAAATATGGTAATACTGTTTACATCTCAGGATCATTCTGAAGACTTAATGTATTAAGAACTGTGCCTTGCTTCCAACTGGACACAAATCAGAACACTCCAAAGAAAATAAGAATTTTTAAATAAGGTAGACAAAATCATTTACTAAAGTAGAGGCCATGAAATCAACCCATGATGGGTATGAGTAAGAAAATGCCAAGAAACTTTAAAAATACAGAATCGTTCCAAATCAGTTCAGTAGTCTAATGGAAGGTAAAAACCCAACTACAGAAAGGATGTGTAAAAATAGGTTGGAAGTATTCTTCAGTGGAAGTACAGAACCATCATTAGACTTCCTCTGCCCAGGAAAGAACATTTTCTAGCCTAAAAATATCACCTGTCTGGTTCCAGTTGCTGGAGTATGCCTATTGTGGGGATGGATACATCAGAGCCTATTAAACTGAGGCAATTAAGTATCTGCGTCATATAAACTCATCTGCCTTGTGTCAATCCTGTGCTGATCAGGCATACTTTCTTCTAATTTATCTTCCCACTTATCTGTTCTGTAGAGAGAGAATGCACTGCCCAGGCTGACATAAAACTCAATCTATGTTAGATTTATATTTCTCAGTGTAAATTAGTACATCGTTATTCTGGCTTTATTCATCAGCCTCTTGCGAGCTTCATTAGTGTGAACCAGTATTCCTGAAGTTGATACACTCTGAAACACTTGTAACAATGAGTATGTGAGACCGGCAAGCCCAGGGACAGTCCCTGAATGGCTGTGGATCTACAAAGGTGGCGCACCCCACCGGGATGCACTTGTGTGACCAGGCAACTGGCCTTTGCTAACTGAGCCCCTCTGATGTCGTTATTTTTAAACTCCACAGCACCTAATGGGTGGTTGTTACACTTTCCATGTCTATAGTTCACTTTCTCTTGCTGTCATATCAGGCAGAAATTTCATTCAATAGGAAATAAATTTATTTATCCAAAATTGATATAGTCTGAATTTCTTCTCTGGAAAGGGAAGTCTAGGAACATGACTGGCTTTCAGGAGTTCAGGAATGAAAGAGAAAGGGAGCTTTGAAAGGTGCTCTATCTCTCCCTTAATTAAATTATAAGATGTGAATAAGAAGCCTGATTCTTTATGTAGAGAACACACATATGGACACCAAGGGGAGAAAGCAGTGGTGGAGGGGGGGCGGTGGAATGAACTGGGAGATTGGGACTGACATATATACACTAATAAGTATGAAATAGATAACTAATAAGAACCTGCTGTATTAAAAATAAAATAAAACAAAATTCAAAAAAAAATTCTGATTCTTTAGATGAAGAGGGAACAGATCATCGAATTTTTGTTCATCATTCTGGATTTTCTATACTGCTCTTCAATCCAGAATTAAAGAGAAAAAGACTGAACTTGAATATCTATCCAGTGATTCTGAACTCCATTTCTTAAATTCCTCTCTGCTTTCTTCCCTTTCCAGTGAGGTATTTCTATTGACGGCAGAAAAAAAATGATGCTTCATTGTATCAAATTTGTACTGGCAGATGACACGATTATTAACACAGAAAATCCTAAGGAATCAAAAAATATCTATTGGAATTAATAAGTGAATTATCAAGGTTTCAGGATAAAAGAATAATCCAAAAATCAATTGTATTTTTACATGCTAGCAGCAAAAAATTGGAAATTAAGATAAAAAATATATTTACAATAGGATTATTTATGGAAGAATTAGGGATACTTTTAATAAGAGTCATGTAAGACCTATACGTCAAAATCCACACAACATTGCTGAGGGGCATTTTAAAAACACCTAAATAAGTGGAAAGACACATATGTTATGGATTGGAAAACTCAATATTTTTAAGATGATTCTCCCCAAATAATTCCAGGAGATTGTTTTTTAGAGGTTGACAAGCTGATTCTAAACTTTACATGGAAGTACAGAGGACCAGGAATATACAAAACAATCTTGAAAAAGAGTAAAGTTGGAAGACGTACACTACCTGATTTCAAAACTTACTAAAGTGCTCTAGTAATCAAGATAGTGCAGTAATAGAACAAGGATCAGTAAATGGGTCAGAGCAACAGAATAAAGAACCCAAACTATTTCAACAAAAGCAGTGGAGGAATCCAATGTAGACATATCCCATATAGACAAATGATTGCAAGAAACAGTGCTGGTATAACAAGGTATTCATTTAAAAAAATGAATTTCAACTCCTCCTTTGCATCATACACAGAACTTAACTCATGAAGAATCACAGACTTAAACATAAGAGCAAAAATACTACCAAGACTTTACAGGGAAACAGAGGAGAATATCTTCACACCTTGCAGGTGAGCAAAGGTTTTTTAGACACACAATGGAAAGAAATAACCATAAAAGAAGAAAATGATATATTAGACTTCATCAAAATCTAAAACTTCTGGACATCTGAATAAACCATTATGAGAATGAATAGGCATTTTAATAAAAATGGGCAAAAGTAATAAACAGATATTTCACAAAGAAGAATGTACAGTTAGCTGATAAGCACAAGAAAAAGTTCTCAACATCATTAATAATTAGGGACTGTAAATTAAAAACACAGTGAGAAACTATTATACACCTACTAGAATGGCTAATTAGAAAGAGTGACAACACTAAAGTTTGGTGATGTTGCAGAGCAAGTGAAACTCTCAAACATTTTTGTTGAGGATTTGTAAATAGTACAATCATACTGAAAAACAATGTCTAGCATTTTATTATAAAAGCAAACATATTCCTATACCTACCCTCTGACTCAGGAATTCCATTTCTAGGTATTTGCCCAAAAGAAATGAAAACATATGTTCACAAAAAAGACCTGTACAAGAATTTTCCTAAGAGCTCTAGTCCAAATACCCACAAACTGGAAACAGTTCAAATGCCTATCAGTAGGAAAATGGATAAGCAAATTGCAGTGAATTCACTCAGCAGTAAAATGGAATGAATTATGATGCAACAACATGGATGAATTTCATAAACAACTTTCTGAGCAAACAAAGCTTTACACAAAGACCATCTACTGTGTGATTTCATTTATACGAAATTCTGGAAATGGCAAACAAGTATAGTGAGAAAAACAATGAAGGCATTGGTTTCTTCTATAGGGTGGGGACAGGGATTGCCTGGTAAGGGGCATGAAGGAACTTTCTGGGGTGATAATAACACAGTAGGTTAATCTTGATAAGGGTTTAGATTACAGAGCTGTATGAATTTGTGGATTCCACTGTATATAACTTTTACATTAAAAACCATAAATAAATTTCAAACCCTAGATAATGATATGAATGCCGAAACATTTAGAGGGAAGCACATGGATCTCTGCAATTTATTTTGAAATGAAACAAAAATAAGATTGATCAGTGGATGGGGTAGAGAGATGGGTAGGTATGTGATAAAGCAAGTATGGTAAAATGTTAATGATACAATCTAGGTTGTAGGTATATAGGTATTTACTTAAAATTCTTTCACATGTACTGTATGCTTAAATTTTTCAATAACAAAATATTGGGAAAAAGTGATCACTAGCCTAGAAGCCTGCTTACAGGGTCAAGTCCAAAACTCTTAGCATGATATGTAACCCTAAATGAGCTCATAAGGATTCAGTCCAGGTTTACTTAAGTAGTGGTGTTGCTGATGTTAGAAGAAACAACCATTTATCTGAAGTACAAGTAATTGGTGTGTGTGTGCATGATAATGGGGATGGAGGAATGGGGGTGAGGTGGGAGAATTTTTAAGCATAGCTCTAGTTCTCCAAAGATAGGATATAATGTACAGTGAGGACAGACTTTTGGAACTGAGGATCCTGTCTCTTCTCTTTCAGAACCTGAGTCATTCTTGCCCTTCTCAGATTTTTTTTTTTTATTCCTTTGACCCATTTCTCTCCCTCTCCTCGGGCTTCTGCTTATACATCATTCTCTCTAGACTCTTTCAGCTACTAAGAATGAGGTCCACTCTGACCCTGGAGTTCTATGACCTTCCAGCTTGAGAACCAGCCACAAACAGTGATTCCCTTTCACTGGCCTTACACCTCTGAATTGCTCTCCCATTCAGTGTTTTGCATAAGATAGTTCCTCTTTCCTGGACACAGTGTTCTCTATCCCAGTCTGTTCCAATACCTTACCTGTAGGATAAATTTTCTTCTTATCTCCAGGATCTAAGTTCACATTGCCTATCCTGTGACATGAAGTCTAATTGTGTTAGCTAAATTTTTGGTATAATTTAACCTCAAGGCACAATGTTTTATGGGAAGAAGATTTATGGAAATAAGGAAATAACTATTAAGCAAAGTTTTTTAGGACCAAGAAAACATATGTAATTTAGGCACTGGAGAATGTGCAGGCACTATATTAGATCTATTGGCTCTCACATGGCTTTGACTCACTCATGGCTTTTGTTTTTTTAAGGGTTTTACTGTCTCATGGTGTGTCTATTCAGCCTTCTCCCGGAACGCTTAACTCTCCTTGGGTCACAAATTTTAAAATCTCTGGGAGGAAATCTAATTGGTTCACTTATCTCAGTCCTCCTACTGTCTCTGAAGAAGTCTAAGAAAGACATACTTATGATTTAAGTATAAAAATGACATTGAGTTATTACTTAAACCTAGACTGATGGGTTAATTGTAAACAAAGGGGAAAATACAAAATGAGTGAAAAACGTTGAAAGAGGCTAGTGGACTGATAAATGGCATCCTACAAAGATGCTTAACTAAACATCTTTGCTTTGGCACTACAGAAACGGCCTTGAAGGTGACTCAAGACACTTCTAATTATTGGAACTTTGACTCACCTGAATCAAAGACCCTAGAGCTAATAGAGGCTGTCAGCATTACAAAGTAAAGTTGGTCTTAAAAACCACATATTTTTCAAAGGATTTGAATTGTAAGATAAAACAAAAAGAACTTTACCAGTCATCAACTGGACAAGTAGCCATCTGCATAAGGAATAACCAAGGCAAGAGACTGAAGACTTGAATCTTTTGAGAGTCAGACAGAATAACTTGCCTTTTGAAGTTTGATCAACAGGATACAGATAAGTCATATATAGTGTAAGTCTTCTATAGTGTAAGAGTAGTATATGCGTATTTCAAACACAGCACTAAAAATATTTTTCTCTCTACTCATGCTACTTAAACATTACATCCTAACCAAGCTGAATTCTCTAAGCATATTTTGTTTGCTACACACATATATTTAACCAAGCTTCTTTGCTCTGCAATAAAACAGCCCTCCATCATCTTCTCACTTCCTAGTTAAACATTTTTCACCTCCCTCTGTCCTTCTCCCTCCACTAGTATTGTACTTGGGTGTTTCATACATAATACCGACTTCTCACCTCAAATTGCTTGTGGGAACTGCATAGGGTTGCCTTCATCCATGCTCACTACATTTCTCAGCACAGTGACTGCTGCAAAGTGGACAATCAATTAGCATATTAGCCAAATAATAATGCCTTGTATGGCCTCATATTTACTTGCTATTTTGAAGATTCTCTTCAGTAGAATTACTGAAATCAGGTTTGGCAATGTGGGCTTCATTCTTTTCTTCCTTTATTGCTGGTAATTACTGGGTAAAAGAAAAATCATTTTTTATATGCCTGTATTTAAGTTGAGGAAATAAATTCCAATAAGCTAAGGATGAATGGCCAAATAGCTCTCAGTAGGTTGAGTTACACCATTTTGTGAAAAATATCATCTTCTCTCATTTACCTTAGCTGGATGTAATCTTTCAGGTTGCTTACCTGCTGTCTAAAGACATTTTTGTTTCTCTTGAGAATGAGTTCATGATTACGGTAGGGTGGGCATTTGAAGAGGAGAAGTGTAAGGACTGGGTAGAGCTCAGTAATTTTGGATGTCTCCAAGCTAATAATGTCCATGAAAATGCTTTTAGCTGTTTAAAATACTAACTGTATCACTATATTTCTGTCTCTGCTTTTAGTATAGGCCTAGAGTTAAGGCATTCAAAAGATATCTTTTCTTTCTAAAGGTCTCCATGATCTATTTAATTCTAACTCCAATAATAGCAAGATCTCATTATTGAATATCCTTTGCCATCAAGCACTTCCCATTTTGACTTTAACCTATTTTTTTTTGCTGCAACCTAGACATTTGCACGTCCCTTTTCAAATCTGATTCTTAGTTATGCAAGGCTTGAAGCCAGTTGTGTATGTGTAAAACACCTTCTCCTGCTTCCTGCCATCTTCCTCCCCTCCTTTTTTTATTTCTGGCTAGATCCACTATGTTTAAAACTCTATATAAGTGTCAATGCCTCCAAAAAGCTATCCTAATTCTTTAGAGCCATATGAATGTGCTGTGCCCACCACTGCCCTCTTTCTCATGACATCTATCTATGTTATACCTTCTAATATCATTCTTACTTCCTCCATTAAACTATCAGTCCCTTGAAAACAGGCTCCATGCCTTATCCATCTTTGTACTGAGGGCCTTGAAGACAACCAAATAACTGCTTTTTGAAGGCATGATGGATACGAGAAGTACAGTCCAGCCTCTAGTCCAGGTAAATGGGCCAGCAGGGATTGAAAGGAGAAATGAGTGTCCCTGAAACCCACGGAAGGGTTCTAGTTCCAGAAAGAAACCTAGAACTAGGTTTGAAAAAAAAATCATTTATGCCAATAACCATTTATGAGTAAAAGAAAAAAAAAATCTCTCAGAAATTTAGAAATAAAAGGGAACTACCTCAATTTGACAAAGAGCATCTACAAATATCCTACAGCTAATATTTCATGTAATCATATAGAATGGTGAAAGACTGAGTACTTTCCCTTTAAAATTGGGATCAAGGTGAGGATACCCACTCTCACCACTTTTATTTATGATACTGGGAATTACAGACACTGCAATCAGTCAAGAAAAAGAAATAAAAGGTCTATACAGTTAAAAGGAAGAAATAAAACTGTCCTTATTTGCAGATGATTGTCTATGTTGAAAAGCCTAAAGAACTACAAAAAACTTCTAGAACTAATAAGTGACTTCAGCACAGCCACAGAACACACAAAAATGAGTCACAATAAATCATATTGTTATATATTAACAATGAACATACAAAACCAAAAATTTAAAACAATGCCATTTGCAGTCATTCCAAAGAAAATGAAATACGTAGGTTTAAATATGCTCCATCCATTGGGAAAAATCCTGGGGAATGATTCTGATTGGTCCACTTTGGGCCATGTGTCCATCTCTGAATCAAATCCTATGACTACAGAATTGAGTTATATGATTGGTTCAGCCTCGGCTGCATGTCTACAGTGTGACTAGGATAGAGGGTGCTGGGATTGACAGCTTTAAGTAGACCTTTATTATTGAGATAGGAAACGATTCCTCAAAATAAGAAGAATATTCTTCTCAGACTCTGCCTAATGAACAAAATGATAAGTATTGACTAAATCACCATCCCTCAATTCCCAACATTATCATTATACCTGACTCTCATTTTTCTAGGCTTTGGAACTCAGATATTGGTCCCAGAAATTAGTAGGTAGAAACTAAGCAGATGGGGCTGACAGAGATGTGTACTGGCACTATGCGGCCGTGAAATATTCCATTAAGCAAATTAGGTTGGAAAGAAATTGGTTTGGTTGCTGAATGTGACTGAAAGGTTTAGAAAATAATTGTTTTATGTTTTACTTAGCATTTCTATCATTTGGCGTATTTCTTACAGGTATCAGGAAAGAACTCTTGATAATCTAAGCAAAAGAGAATTACTGGAAAGTATATTAAGGAATTTACCATTCTCATGGATATCTGGAGGTCCAGGTTTAGAATTCAGGAGGGAAGCCTGTTGCAGATGGCTAGCCTGCAGGAATACAACAGTTGTATCAGGAATAGTCTTGTGAGAATTTTACATCTATAATTCCTGGCTTCTGACTCTTCTTACTGTTAAAATGAAAAAAACCCACAGGCCCAAAATGGCATCACTTGTGCTACAGCCCATGATATGAAACTTAGACTAAAAATCTGACTTAATTACAGTTTCAAACTTCCCCAGAAATGTAATCTTAATCAACCAGTCTGGAATTTTCTGGTCAGCACCAATGAGGTAATTTGTCACATGGGTCCTTGACATCGTGCAGAAGCAATGTATACATGATAAAACCAAATGGCTCCCTTCCCCCGCAAAGATGTCCTGGTTTAAAACTAATTCTTTTCTTTTGCTAATAGTTCCCTTGCCCCATACTTCTTCCTATAAAAACCTTCCATTTTATACAACCCGTCAGAGTACGCTTCTAGGTGTTCGATGGGATGCTGCCTGATTCATGAATCACTTAATAAATTCATTTAGGTCTTCAAATTTACTCAGTTGAATTTTGTTGTTTAACACTGCCACCCTGGAGTCAAATACAGAATCCTAAGAGGGAATGTCTGGTTGGTTGAGTTTCAATCCTAGGTCTACTCCTGGGTGTACTGGGGTAGACGAAAGTGTCTCTAATCTCTTGAGCTTCTTCAGAGAAAGACAGTCATCCTGAATTGTCCTCTGTATTAACGCTCTATTGCTGTGTAAAGATTACTACAACTCAGGGGCTTAAAACAACACCCAGTTCTGTGAGTCAGAAGTCTCAGTAGGTTCACTTGGTGGTCAACCCAGGGTCTCTCAAGGCCAAAATCAAGTGGTTGCCAGACTAGGCTCTTATACCTGGAGCCTCTGGGGAAGAATCTGCTTCTAAGTGCATTCAGGTTGGTGGCTGACTTCTGTTCTTTGAAGCTGGATGACTAAGGTTACCATCTTCTTGCTGGCTTCCAATTAAGGGTCACTTTCATCTGTGAGACAGCTCTCTAGTCGTTACTTTTACTCTTCTCCATTTTCAGGCCAGCAATGCTGCGCCCAACCGTTCTCACTCTCAATCTCTGTCTCTTTGACCAACTGAAGAAGGTAGCAGAAGGTAGCTTTTAAAGGAATCCTGTAATTAGATTAGACCCACCTAGGTAATCTCCCTATTTTAAAATCAATAGATTCATACCTTAGTTGTATCAACAAAAGCCCCTTTGCCAGTAAGGTAACATAATCATGATAATAGCAAGAGGGCCATCTAAAATTCTGCCTACCACACCCTTCTATCCAAAGAGATAAAGAGAAGATACTGCCAAAGACTATTAAGGCTCTATTAGGAAGGACAATTTCTTGAACAGCCAAAACAAACAAGTTATTAAAGACATTAACATCCACTAATTTAAAAATAGTCTAAACTTTATTTTTAAAAGGCCAATACATTTTTGGTTGAGGTGCAGAAACATAAACATGCAGATATGTGTTTTGCAGCAATAATAAAAAATACACTAACAAGTATTGCTCTTGGATAGGTATGCAAAGTGACTTAATCCATGAGAAGCCCAAGGGACTTAGTGCTGATGTAAAGGACCACTGAACAAGAAGTCAGGTAACCTGTATTCAATTATCTGCTCCAATAGTAATGCATTCTGTAACCTTGAATAAATCATTGGCTTTCTCCAGGACTGTTTCTTGAACTTTAAATAAGAGAATTGGGCTAGGTTACCTCTAGAAATCTTTCTAACAACACATTATGCTATAAAGTTCTTAATTTTAGGTGTGGGGTGCTCTGTGTTTCACCAATTAAATTAAATTATATACATATATAGCTAGCTAATGCTAGAGGGGTTACAGTGAAATTGGTACATACACAATTCTGGCACTGGCATAAATTCCGATATCTCTTTGGCAAACACTTTTGTACAATAAATCAAAAACTATAAAAGTATATTGCAATGGATTGCTAGGAACAGACTTTTTAGTACTGTAGCCAAAGAAAAGAATCGATTACTTAAAGTCTGCATTTATTGAAAGATGTTCATTGTGTCATTGTTTACAATAAAGGAAATATGAATATGATATAAATGTCTCCTAAATGGAGAACTGTTAATTAACTTATAAAACATTAATGAAATGTTATACAGACTGGATGAACTATGTTATAATATCTGCCTTGCAATCCGGAATAGTTTTAGAGCATAATATCATAAATATATTAACTGCAAGTTGTTAAAAAATATATATATAGTTTTTTTAGATTCCACATTATAAGCAATATCATATGATATTTGTCCTTCTCTGTCTGGTTTACTTCACTTAGTATGATAATCTCTATGTCAAAAAAAAAAAAAAAAGAGATACAAATGAACTCATTTATAAAACAGAAAGAGACCCATAGACTTAGAAAAAAAAAAATCATGGTTACCAAAGGGGAAGGGTGGGGGGGAGGGATAAATTAGGAGTTTGGGATTAACATATACACACTACTACATATAAAATAGGTAAGCAACAAGGACCTACTGTGTAGCACAGAGAACTATACTCGATATTTTGTAATAACCTCTAAGGGGAAAGAATCTAAAAAAGAAGATATTCTTAGCTTGAAAACTGTGACATATGGAGGAGAGGAGATGTAAGTTGACTGGTGCTACATTAAGTCTTTAAGCAAAGTTTCTGAGCAATTTGGGGTGGTATATTGACGTTGAATCTTTTTACTTTTCCAATTTTCTGCTATTTGTTACAGTGCATTCTGTTCCAGTTTGGTCCATATTTCTTTCGCTTGTAGCTTCTGGATCTCTCTCTATACTGTGGTAAGCATCTAGATCCTGGATTCTGCATTTATCCACAGCTTTCTTTCACTTTCTGTCTTGAGCTCGCTCTCCTGAGGTACCTCTAGTCACCTAATCTCCAGCTGTAGCCCTCAGTCCTGAAGGATTCTCACCACGGAATCTCTTTCAAACTTAAGCTGTATTCAGCGTGCGTAAAGAGAATGGTATTGTAATTTGCCGAATTACGGGGCCATTACCAGCATGTGAGCCAAGGTCAAGAGAAGGAGATCAGAGTGAAAAGTGAGTAGCAGGAATTACTTGATCAGCTACCATACCTGAAGTTACTAAAAGAAGGAGCAATGTAAGGATTAACCAAGAGTCCACTGTTAGGAATGAAATAATGGAGAGGAAAGCAGATATCTCAGGACTAAGACTCATTGTTCAATATCCTTCAGAGGATTTAGAATCCTGATAAACAGGTCCTAACACACATCACAGAGCTGGAAAGAGCATTCTAAAAGAGCTTAAGACAGGTGAATGGGCCCATTGCAGTGAAGCATGGTACCCTAGGAAGTGGAATTCTCTGCAAACATTATCAGATAGAAAAAAAAAAATACCCCAGAGGTCAGCATACCAGACCTCCCATAATCACTATGGCTAAACACAATCACCCATGTAACATCTGTATCACAGATCAAATTCATTCTCCAGAAAACAAAGCCTAACAGATTGAAAATTTATTAGCATCTGCTGTGTTGTGATTATGGCTTTTAAAATGATTCACATCACATGTGTAAAATGCACAAATACGTTTCACCATTGCAAAATACATGGCATTTCGGTTGTATATAATGAAAGATTTTATCTAACACAGGATGCTGCCTTTTTTTTATTGTTCCCTGCCAGGAGAATGCTTAGAATGCTTTTATTGGTTTAATATAATTATAAAATGAGATTGCACCCAATACAAATGCCAGAAGGACACCCATATTGAAGAAGGTGGATTAATTAATTTCTCTGAGGACATAAAGTACCTTTCCGTGAATTTAGCTTTGAGAAAGAGGGTTGTTTGAATAATCACATTTTGAGGTGTCCATGCTCCAAATACAGTTTTATTGTTATAAATAAAAAAACAACAACTTTTTGTTTCCCTCAAGAAACTGAAAAGATTATATGTTTTTTCATTGATTTCCAAGGCCACTCACATCAGTAGATAAGGCTGTGGGAGCTATGAGCAGAAGACTCTAGGAGTGTAGACTTGGGTTACAATATATATTGGGGTTGGACAAAAGCTGTTTCCCATTTGCTTGTAGGTAAGTAAATCCATGCAAGATGAGGATTCATACTGATTTAGACCACTCAGTGCTTTGTGTCTCTCATAGGAAATTGAAACTCTGAGTCAGTGAAAATGGTTTTCATTTAAATTCAATGTTTTAATCAAATATATTTAAATAAATATCAAGGAATGAGGAAAGGCATCTAAGTGATGTTGTAGCAAATAGTAAGTCTTGGAAAATAGTTGCCGGGATTTCCCTGGTGGTCCAGTGGTTAAGACTTCACACTCCCAATGCAGGGGACCTGGGTTCGATCCCTGTTCAGGGAACTAGATCCCACATGCATGCCACAACTAAGAGTTCGCATGCCACAATTAAGAGCCCACATGCCACAAATAAGAGTCCTCATGCCACAGCTAAGACCCAGCACAGCCAAATAAATAAACAAATAAATAAATAAATATATATATGTATATTTTAAATTGCCAAGTGAATGGATGGATAAGTAAATGGTGTGTACAACAGAAAGAAAAGTGAATGTACTGATGTTGGTTCAGGACAAATTTCCTGCTCCTGAAGTAGAGACTCAAGGCAGGATAACATATGTGGAATACTAGATAGATAGATAGATAGATAAACCAAAGCAAACAGAAGCAAACACATAGATACAGAGAATGGAGTAGTGGTTACCAGAGGGGAAGGGGAGTAGGGGGAGGGTGAAATGGGTAAATGGGGTCAACTGTATGGTGACAGATAAAAACTGAAACTTTTAGTGGTGAGAATGTTGTAGTATATACAGAAGCCAAAATATTATTTTGTACACATGAAACATATATAGTGTTATAAACCAATGTTACTTCAATTAAAAAAAAAAAAATGAAAAAACTTCTGAAGGTATCCTGCAGGGGTTGAAATCACTAGCTCTGCATCTTTGACCATGTGACTTTAGACAAGCTATTTAACTTCTGTGTCTCCCTTCTCTTATCTGTAAAATAGAAAATATTAATAATATCTTCTATAATATCTGTTGTGATAATTATATGAGTTTATTTGAGGTTCTTTGAATAGCGTTGGACACACAGTAAACCCCACATGCACATTAGCTATCATTATATAGAAATTTTAGAACTACCACTTGAGGCTGGATCTATTTCCTAACTTTCTTCCCTACCACTCAATCACACTAATTTTATCTGAAGATACCTAATAGGTGACCTCTCAAATCATGCTTTACAAACTTAAATGTGTATATTTCTACCTTTTTAAAAATGGTAGACAAGAATGAGGTCATTGAAATTCAACATTTCACAAACTTCTCAAAGTATCAAAAGATTTTTATGTGATTTTACATAGAATTTAATATATTAAACATATAAAAGTTGAATCATCCTACTTTAAGTGGAAATAAATGAGGAAGAATTTTATTCCAAAGAGTTTCACCTTTGGAATAAAAGGTATCTCAAGGGCCTATCTCAGCCCTTGAGATAACTTTTAGTAACCTTACATGAACTTTCCATGGGCCTTTCTAGTTGGAAAATGAGTAAGACAACTTGTTCCACTGAGAAAGTCAGTGCTTTAAATGGAAAAGTGAAGACTTAGACCAGAGCAAGAACTACAAGAAAATGAAGAAACAATGAAAAATTATGGCTTATAAATTAACCCTACTGTACCCACATGTGCTTTAAATGTCAGTTTTGTATGGTACATTACAAATAAATGGTTCATATCCGGAGTGTTAAGCATTCTTAACAATTAACCATTTGTCAGGTTTATAGAAGCACGACTTAATTTTTTGAGTTAAGTATTAGTTCATGACTTAACACTGAATTATGTTGGATGCTGGCACAGAAAATTATATTTCTAAATCACACTCATTTTTCTAAAATCTTACTGAATTAGCACCCCGTCTGACATGTAGCAAATTCCCCACCTCCTGTGCCTAAGACTACAGGTCTTTGTGAGTCCTGCAGTCTGCTAATTTATGTCACTTAAACTGTCTAGCTATCTGCTAGATGATATAGATTTTTCTTCTCAGAGGCATCTCTTCTTTGTAGTCTATCAGCCTGCAGTATTTCCTGTAGTCAACTTAGAGTCACAGTTGTGTTTGGCGACTGCTGTGATACGGTGATTTAAAATAAGAAGTACGTGTTTGGTCTTCGTCCCTGTTTCTGGCACAGAGCTCCTAAAACTCTGAAAATCTCCTAAGTGATTAAGAGCAATAAAGCTGTCTTGATATTCATAACAGACCCCTGTCAACCACATGAGTTTATGTTAATGAGGTGATTTTTGGAAATCATCTAAGGTTGGGGGATGGTTGTCAGGGGAAGCAACCATGTGATTAGAGATTTGGAATTTCCATCTCAGCCTGCTGACCTCCAAAGACGAGAGAGAGGCTGGATAATGAATCAATCACTAACGGCCAATGATTTAACTAATCATGCCTATGTAATGAAGCCTCCATAAAGTCCCCCCCAAATGCAATTCCTAGAGGTTCTGGGTTGGTGAACACATAGAGGTACTCCGGAAGTGGTTCACCTGGAGAGGGCATGGATACTCCTTAGCCCTCTCCCCATACCTTGCCTATGTATCTCTTCCATCTGGTTGTTCCTGAGTTGTACGTATCCTTTTATAATAAATCATCAATCTAATAAGCAAAAGTTTCTCTGAGATCTGGGAGCCACACTAACAAATTAATCAAACCCAAGGAAGGGGTTGTGGGAACCTCTGATCTAGCTCATGGGCTAGAAACACAGGTGAAAACCTGGACTTGTGATTGGTGTCTGATGTTGTATATGGTGAGGGAGCAGTCTTGTAGGACTGAGCCCTTAACCTGTGTGATCTGACGCTATCTCCAGGTAGCCTGAGAATTGAGTTGAAGTGTAGGACACCCAGCTGGTACGTAGAACTGCTTGATGGTGTTGGAAAACAAAACGCACATTGGAGCAACCGCATAAGATGTTTGGTACACTTGCCTCCTCAGATATTGTGTTAACCAAATATATTGGCTTCCTACTGCTCCCTGAAGCTAGGTTTATACCCTCACTGACTGCCTTCCACATTAGCTGAATCCAATTCCAGGTTCAGATCCTTTGCCTGCTAATGTCCACACCCTCCCACCCCTAGATGTAACCGAATCAAGCCACATTTGAGATGTTCAGAAATTATAGGGGCAGTGGCCATATCCTGAACACCTGTCCTCATTGCCCCATACAAGCTGATGCTCAGTTAATAATTAGCCCTCAGCTTTCGAATAATTAAATATTCACGGGCGAGCTTGCTTAGTATGTTTACAGGGCTTCACTCCTGCTCCTGAGTCTCTTAGTTTCTTTCAGTCTCTGGAGTATTCTAGGTGGTGAGCTCAGGGGAAAAACAAGGGAGGCTATGTATTTGTCTGTGCCCAGGAATTTAATCTACTCACCTCTTCATCAGAGCCAGCAAAGTAAGTGCAGTGATGGAGAGATACAAAGGACCACCCCAGACAGATAGAGAATCAGACTGTAACGAACAAAACTACTTTCATTCCACCTCACTGCAGGTCAGCTGGCAGCCCAGCCTTTATGCTGTGCTTCTGGTGGTCTGGATGGCCTCATTTACCAGAAAGGTGTTATGGCCTAGGAGACGTGCAGAGGGTATCTGTCACCACTGCCCAAATAAAGAGGTTGATAGAGTCTGATTAAACACACACACACACACACACACACACACACACACACACACATTTTCCCAATGCGCTTTAAAAATCCAGAGTGAAAACTGCTCCAAACCATAAAATTTAAACTGTTACATCTCAGCTGTCCATTCTTTCATTATTATTCATGGTAGACTAAAGGATAGTGAAGTAAAACTGAATGGGTCAGGCAAGGAGAACAAGGCTGACAGTTAATCCCTTTTTTTTTCCTTACTCAGTGAGGTCCTTTGAGAATAACATTTTGGTCAGTGAACGTCCACTTGCATGCTTTCATGAATTTGAAACACATAGCTAGATGTATTCATTCGTTCGACAAGTATTTATTGAGGACCTGTTACATGCCAGTCGCTGTGTTTAACACTAAAGATATGGAGAAGAAAAAAGGATACATCCTATCTTCATGGAGCTTGCAATCCATGAAGTTCATAAGTATTTCCTATACAGCAGATTTTTGTGCTCGTCTTTCAAACATGGATGGAGACATCAACCTCCCAGATCTGAGACCCAGGGAAATATGGAGGCAGAGATGGTAGAAACTGTCTACCCTACTGCAATAAATGTTTTACTTTAACAAAGTTTAGGTGTATATATACAAGTGTCTCACAAATCCCTCTGCTCATATTAGGTATATATCATCTAAAAACAGGGGTTCTAAAGGCTGGCTGCCCATCAGAATCAGCTGTGGAACTTTTGGAGCTCTTAAAAACTACAGATTCCCAGGTTCTACCCCTACTGTCCTGAAACAGAATATCTATGTTCTGAATCCAGGAATCTGTACATGAAAACTATCTCCAGCTGACTCAGATGTGTTGAGTCTAGCACAGACTGGCAAACTGGTGTATAGCAACAAGTAATAAAAGATCCATCCCAATCCTCTGGAGCATCTGAAATCAAATGATCATGAACGACAGTGTGTGTGCCCATGAATACATAAGCTAACTGTATCTTTGTTTATATGTTCATGTATTACGCATGCAACGGTTATGTGTTCCATGGTCCTTCCCTCCCCATGGATGAAATCTTGTGTGCACACCTTCAGGCAATACAGATTTATGTGTGCATCAGTCTCCTGACTTGCACCTGAGGAATCACACTACCTGTTGGAGTGTAAAAGAGCAAACATTAGTAAAACTGATAATACACCTTGTGGTGGCGACTCAACCAAAGCAAGCACATCTGTCACGGAGGAGCAGCCTGCCAGCTTTCCATCAGGGGAAATACAATTGAATAATAATGTACCATACACAAAGCAACTTCAGTGATGCTCCATGGCAAGTTGGAAATGTGTGCATATACTGCGCAAACACACAATCACATAGTATAACCGGCCAAAGACTTTGTACTCAGAATATAACATCTTAAACTCATAGACTCATCTAACAAGCATCAGGCGCTGTGGTGAGAACTGAGGAAACGGTGGTGAGCACAACAGACATAGTCCCTGCACTTCTGGGTCCTTCAAGAAGAGTGGTGGAAACAGATGAGTTAAAGCTAGGGAGGAGGCAAAAGGTGAACTCATGCAGTCTTGTAAGACCAGACATAAGGCATTCGATCTTTAACTTGGCATTGAAAGGAATGTCAGGCCCTGAAGGTTTCACCAAATGGTGTATTTTATTTTTAGAAAGACCACTCAGGCTGCATTGTGGAGAAAGGAGAGAAGCCAAGGCTGGAGGGAAATATACCCATTACAAGACTGTGTAGCAGTGGTGCATTGGAGCCATCCTTCCGGCTGAAGAGCGATGATTGTCAACAACTATCTCCAATGCAGGGACTTCAAGTTGGCAGCATGTAATCTCATGGTGGGAGCATTTACACTATGGAACCTGGCAAAGGCTACGAGAGGCTTTTCCCTGCAGCGATCTGGTTGTCAAACATTGATGAGCACATGACATTCGGGTCAAGCATATATTTTGTGTCTACTCACTGTATGAATGAAGGCACCAATATAAAAACCTAATTCAGAAGAACTTCACTATAGAAGCTGAACAGGGGTAGAGAGCTTTGTTGATGAGAATACTTATCAGTTGTAAAGGGCTTTACCCTTTGCAAAGTACTTTTATATGTATCTTCTATTTACCTTTATTCTTTTCTAAAATGAAGATAATCATTATCCTTATTTTACAAAAAGAAAAGCTTAATGGAGATAACAGAACTTTTGAAAGAACTGAATGAGAAAATTCAGGCAAATTCCGAAACAGAATGCTGGGCACATATTAAGTGCTGAACTCAGAGAATTGAAATAAAGGACTGAGACCTAGATTAGAAATAACAGAAGAGGGACCTTAAACAAGAAGTTTTTTGACTCTTGGCCCAGTGTTATATCAATGGTGCGTGTTAAAGTTTATTCATTTATTTATTTACCCATCCATCTACTCAACAAGTATGCAGTAGATATCTACTGTTTGCAGGTCCTGTCATGGAGAAGCAGCAATAAACCAAATACTACCTTCGCTCTCATGGAAAAACACTGTAGTAGTGACTGGAAGAATGAAAACATTAAAAATGAATAACTAAAAATACAATAAATGTTGGGTGGTGATACCTGCTGTGTATAGAGAATAATCAATTACCTTTGTGAAGGCGTGAAGACGGATGGTGTTTTAGGTAGGGGGTCCCTGCAGGCCTCTCTGTGTAGGCTGTTCAAGTGACTCCATGAAGAGAAAAAGTACAGAGGGCATGGTACAAGGTCCTGAGGTAGGAGAGTGCTTGGTGTGTTTGAGACACGCAAGGAGAGCACAGTAGCTGGAAGACAATAAGTCTAGGAGGGGAGAGTGGTAGAAGACGAGACCAAAGAAATAGAAGCCAGATCATCATGGATTTTTTTATGTCAATGTATGTTCTCTGGTGGCCACCACTGAAATGTGTGCAATTCAATGAATTTAAACTGATTAGAGTGGAAGGTGGAAGAGCTCAATTAATGTTCTGAAAAACTTTCCTGTAAGCTCACAGGATCTTCCCATCAGAACAAGGAGATTGGTTGGTCTCCCTGGATTCCTTCAGTCTTTTTTGTTGGCTAAGTGTGCATGCATGCATGATTCATCATTTATGACACTCCTACTATGTGCCAGACATTGTGCCAGTCACTGGGAACAAATCAGGGAACAAAACACTAAGGTCCTTTGCCCCCAAGAAATTGACAATTCAATAGGAAATACAGACATATTCACAGGTAATAAAGTGCAAAGAGACAAGGTTTATATGCACAAAAATACTTGGAAAATGCATGTGCCTATATATCCCCATGATTCACACTCATTGGTACCCTGGTAGAGGCCATTCTAAAGTGCAATTCTGAGATCCACAAGGGTGATAGAGCTTGTGAATTCACAGCACAGCTTGCTTTGCCAAGCCTGGAGAAATTAGCAATAAAGACAGGAAAATATTATTTTGTTCTTCTGGAATAATATTACCTTTAATGAGGCTGGGGAACTTCCTCTGAGGGATCTAAAGCCCCTTTACCGATGTTATTCCATTAATTCTCCCTGTGTCTGGAACTTGGCACCTGAAGCACAATGTATTATGCAAAACCAAAGCACACTTTGCATAGAGAAAAGACTGTGTTTCAATGTTTCCCTTGCACTCAAGTTCAAAATGCTGGCAGATCTGCCATCAGGATGTGTATCCTATATCCATACTCTTGACGTGAAAAATCATCGTAGACATCATATATCTGTCTTGCTGGGAGAGAGAGGAGAGAAAGGACAGGGAGAATGGAGTTTGGAACATGTAGGCAAAAAGGCACCTCAAATTCTTTATTGGATTCAGGATAAGACTGTGGAAACCATCTAATTCAACAGCAGTTTATGAAAACCTTCTGTAAAGTGCTATTTGAATTCTGCTAAAATGCTAGATAGATAACTGCATGAGCAAGTATCAATAGATTTGATGCACCCACCATGTGCCCAGTCTGGTGCCAGACAATTTGTAAAATGAAAATGAGATAAAGACAAGGTCTCTCTCTCAGGCTGGAAGAAATGAGTGCCTTACATTAAGCACTTAATTTACAGTGCACAATTAGAGCAAGTGCCAGATTGAGCAGTTTAGCCTCTAAGTGCTTCTTGGGGTTCATAGAAGGCAGAGATGAATGTCCACTGGAAGGACAAGAAAATCTTTGTGATGAGTGATAGATTTGAACTGATCTCTGAAGACCAGGAAGAATTCAGAAAGGTGATGTTGCGGGCTTCCCTGGTGGCACAGTGGTTGAGAGTCCGCCTGCCGATGCAGGGGACACGGTTTTGTGCCCCGGTCCAGGAAGATCCCACATGCCGCAGAGCAGCTGGGCCTGTGAGCCATGGCCACTGAGCCTGTGCTCTAGCCATGGTCTGGAGCCTGTGCTCCACAACGGGAGAGGCCACAACAGTGAGAGGCCTGCGTACCGAAAAAAAAAAAAAAAAAAGAAACGTGGGGAAGACTTCCTGGACTCCACATCACATAATTTCCGGGAACCTAGGACTCTTCTCATAATTCTAAGTGTTTCCTGAGTAATCGTGTCAGTGCTTAAAATAATATGTGGGCTGCCTGTCACCTTCCAACTCAAACTCCTTTTGTCTACTTTTTCTTTATTTCCCCTAGGCAGCCTCTGTTCCTCACTTCTTCACACTGACTGCCTACCTCCTACCATCATCTTTATGGCCATTCTCTCTCTTTCTTTTCACTCAACTTCATTCTTCTTCTGTCATGATTCAGCTTCAGTCCATGCATAAGCTTGGCCTCCAACGCTTCAGTTCTCCAGCACCTCAAGTGCCTTGAGGAACCCTACATTATTTTCCTGAAAGGTTAGGGATAATGGAGGGGAAAGAAAGCACCAAGGCAGAGGAACTTAAAACGGCATCAGAAATCACTGCAGCTAAAATTAATGAACAACTCATTCCCCATCCTTTGAATAGAAATCGCTTATTGGTTTCTGGCTCAGTGATCCCTGTCCTGGGCTCTATCCATAATGTCTGAGTCACATACGGTCTTTGCCTGGACTCAAGCTACCTGGGATTGGATCTCGGGACCATCACTTTCTAATTGTAAGAACTTAAGCAAGTTTTTTCATCTGTAAAATGGGGATCACAGTACCTACTGCACGGGGGTTATGCTTGGGATTAAATGAGTTTGTATAGGTAAAACACTTAGAGCCTGGAACATTTCCAAAAATGCCAGTATTAGCTACTAACGTTATCACCTTCAGTACAGCCACTGTGGAAAACAGTATGGAAGTTTCTCAAAAAACTAAAAATAGAACTACCTTACAACCCAGCAATTCCACTCCTAGGTATATATCTGAAGAAAACAAAAACACTAATTCGAAAAGATGCATGCACCTCAAGGTTCATAGCAGCATTATTTACAATTGCCAAGATATGGAAGCAACCTAAGTGTCCACCAACAGATGAATGAACAAAGAAGATGTGATAATGGAATACTGCTCAGCCATACAAAAGAATGAAATTTTGCCATTCACAGCAACACAGATGGACTTGGAGGGTATTATACTAAATGAAATGTCAGACAGACAAATACTGTATATTGTTACTTATATGTGCAATCTTAAAAATACAACAAACTAGTGAATATAACAAAAAAGAAGCAGACTCACAGATATAGAGAACAACCTAGTGGCTACCAGTGGGGAGAGGGAAGTGGGGGAGAGGCAATTTAGGGGTAGGGGATTAAGAGGTATAAACTATTACGTATAAAATAAGCTACAAGGACATGTACAACATGAGGAACATAGCGAATATTTTATAATAACTATAAATGGAGTATAATCTTTAAAAATTGTGAATCACTATATTGTACATCTGTAAATCATATCAACTAAACTTCAATAAAATACAAACCATTATCACCTTCACCAAATTTCTGGGCCTAATATATTTTTCCTAGGAAACCTAGAGGAACCAGAAATTCTTTTAAAGGAATTTTTGTACTCAGAGGAATTTGGCTCTCTGTGTTTTTTTTGGTTTTTTTTTAACATCTTTATTAGAGTATAATTGCTTTATGATGGTGTGTTAGTTTCTGCTTTATAATAAAGTGAATCAGTTATACGTATGCATATGTCCCCATATCTCTTCCCTCTTGTGTCTCCCTCCCTCCCACCCTCCTTATCCCACCCCTCTAGGTGGTCACAAAGCACCGTTGGCTCTCTCAGTTTTAACCTCTCCCAGTTAGATGATGCCAGTCCTTCCTTTTCATAGCCTTTCATGAGGTCCGTGTAAGAGTTTTCGAAAGAAAGTTTTACCCTAACAGAAATGCAGCTATCTTTAGTAACTGTTTTTCTCCTCACCAGAGTTTCATAGAGTCACATAATCAAGAAAATAAAATATCTTTTATAATCTAAAATGTCCCTTAGAGATCCATAGAGGTCAGTGGTTTCATTTTACAGATGAGGAAACTGAGGCCCAGGAAGATGAATGTCATTTGTCACCCGCAGAATTAATAGCAAAGACAGAAGTAGAAATCTGATTTCTCCCTCCTTCTTCCAGGTTTATGTCTCTTTCTGGCTGTGAGCCTTTATTCTACCTTTCCCTAGGATGAAAACACTCATCTCTACTGGTTTTGAAACCAATGCAGGGTAGATTCAGAGCATGAGTGTCCAATGTCTTGAATTAACTTATTTTTTTAAGAACTGTGAAGACCACAGATCAAGATAACCTTAATATTCCCCTCAGCTTGACTAAATTTAGACATGTTTCTTCCAGAGTCTAGGACGCTGACTTCCCTTTTCTTAGAGCATTTACTTTATAAAACTTGTAATTATAAATTCTTTCTCTGCTCCTTTGCGATATAACTCTTTTCCCAGCCACTTGCCATTTTACAACCCGGGAGTGTTTTTCCTCGAGGACCAAGGAGCCACTGCTTTAAGATGTCATCATTAAGGAACATAGCACCCCATCTCCCAGTCTCTGTAGGAGGGTCGGAACCTAACTTCAATAAGCGACAAATCGCACACACATACACACAGATGGCCCAATCACCTTGAACAACTTCCACCCAAGGTCCTGGGGTAATTTTCTATTAACTCACCCCAGTGCTAAGAAAACAGCCCTGCCTTTTGTTTCAGCATAGCTGAGCTCTGTCCTGAACTGAAGTCTCTTTCACCTACTACAGTAGCCTGAATAAAATCCATATTGCTATTTTTAACAAATGTCCGGTACAATTTTACTCTGACACCACACAGTCCAGTACAAAGCGTTGCTCCAGCCCAGCTTCCTCTTTTGTTTGGGAAAGTGCAAGCAAGTTAACTGGAAGCAGCCCAAATACTGCCAATTCATTTGCATTTAAATTGCCCAAATGGAGTTTGGTAAGAGCTATTTGATGTCCAAGGAGGCTTTGGAGGCTTTTAAACTTCAAAACAGAAGGTCAGAATTGATCAGCAGGAAAAGAAACTCAGGGCTAAATGGCTAGGTTGAGTTCCCAGCTTCTGACCTGGGAAGTTAGTTTCAGCTTAAAGCCTGGGGGAAGTGAGTCCCATAGGCTCCCTTCAGGAAGGATGGCCAGGGCTGGACTGGGAGCGGATGTCTTGAGGTTTTACTTCCTAGGATGCTATGCTTCCATGATGTGCTGGGGAAAAAGCAGGAAACAAAAGCTCAACACGGATCCTCTCACTTTCCTAGAAAAGTATGTGTCTAAACCTGTTCATCTTTACCAAGCTCAAACACATCATTGATTCACTGAAGAAATTAATATAATAAGTGGTTAAGTTTTTTTTTTTAATTTTATTAATTAAACAAGGAGGCCATTAGACTGAGTTAGCCCCTAGTGCCCTGGTGGCCTAATAATCAAAGCAAAATCTAAGCCTCTAAAAGCCTCAAGGACACAAAATTGAAACCTAAGGACAACCAATCACAAATAGCCAACTAGGCTTTAAGCTATAGCCAATCAATAATCTCTTTACTTTATTTCCACCTTTTGTCTGTAAGAGTCTCTCCTTGAGCTCCCGATCAAGGAGCACTCCTAGCCACTCTGGTTTGATGCTGCCCAATTCCAACAGAGTTTTTGCTCAAATAAACTCTTACAATTGTTAATATGCCTCACTTTATCTTCTAACAATAGAACCTATCCTTATCTCATAAAGTTGATATACAGGATAACAACAATATAACAAAAGATGATGATGGTGATAATGACGATGAATTGAGCACTTTCTATGTGCTCACTCTTCCATGGAGTCCAGGACAAAGGGTTACTCCAGCCCAGTTTCCTCTTTTGTTTACAACAACCCTATGAGGTGTGCTTTATTATTCCCATTTTAATTAATTAATTAATTAATATAAACTGAGGTACAGAAAGGTTAATTAACCTGTCCAAGGTCACAGAGCTAAGCAAATAGCAGGACCAGAATACAAACAGGCATGTTGGCTCCAGAGAGTTAATAATTTATGCAAAATATTAAGCTAGCTATTTTGTGTACAAGAGAAACTCAAGAATTGGTAATATCCCTAAAAATAGTAACTTGCAATTGTGCCCTTTTCAGTACTGACTTTCCACACCAAACACTGCCTTTGACATCTACCTTCCTATCTAGCCTTCGGCCACATTCACTCTCCTGCTATTGTTCTCTATACACCTACCATTCTATACAGCTACTCTAGATCTGGGTAAGACTTTTCTATTGTCATTAGTTTGACCCCCCTCTCCAACTCAAGGCATGCCTTCTGTGCTGATCAAACCATACAAAGCAAAACAAAACAAAATAAAAAACTAAAAACAAACAAACAAACAATAAGAGTGAGAAATCTGCAAAGTCAGGGGATATAGCACATGAATAAAACGTTCACCCTTGGCTTGACAGTAAGATGTTATGGAAAAAGGATGGCATGGGCAGGGCCTTGAGGACAGGTGAGTGCAAAACAGAACTGAGGCATGGCCATGCCATTCTGGTGGGGCATGGATATAAGCAACTGGGGCAAAAGCGGGGAAAGATGAAGAAAATGGAATGTGAGAGACACACATTGTTGGATTTTTGGACACCATGCTGAAGGCTGCAGAAAGATTGAAGCATTGCTCTCTCAAACACAAGACATTACCCAGATTATCATCACTGAGGAGGAAAAGAAGGCTTAAATACTCAGGTTCTGGTCTAACCTAGCATGCCGCTTAACTTCCCTAAGCTTCTGAGATCCACAGTGCATTTATCTGCCACCTGTCCAGTCTCCATGTATTTAGTTTACCTTCTCTTGCTTCATAGAATAACAACTCTTAAACAAGCCTTAGACATCATTTAGTTCAAATTCTTCATGTTACCAGTAAACACAATTTAGTTTAAAGATAGAAAATGAGGAAGTTAACCAAGGCCACACAGCTCACTGGTGGCAGACCAGGGCAACAGACAGGGTTAAGTTCTTTTAGGTAAGGGGACCAATGAACACCTTGAAATTGTTTGCACTATATTTTAGAAACTTGTTTTATTTTTCTCAATGAAATCCATGAGTCAAATATTTTAAGAAACACTGTTATGTGGTTTTCCAAGAAGAGCTCAAGAGGTGCAGGTAAATTGCATTTATACATCATTGTTTTCATTGACTCGTTGAAAAGCCAAAATGGGAGAAGAAATCTGGGAAGGAAACTAACTTAAATAAAACAAGTAACCTTCCTCTAGTTCCTTCAGTCCACTGACTGGGAAAGATATATTTTCTAGAAATACTGTGCTAATACTAAAACAACATAGACAAATAAAAAAATTAAAAAAAGATTGTTGCTGATGCTGCAGTTAATTGTGAATGATTCCACTATTCCACATTCTCTCTTCTGATGAATGTTTAAGCACCTGGGCCATCCGGTATCAGACCCACCGCAAACTCAACCCAGCACTGTGTGACATCACTCCTGGTTCTGTGTGTTAAAGGAAACAAAAGCTTTACCTGGGTTATCGCTCTTCTACAAAGGATTCCAACAGTAACACAAAAGAAGATAGCAGCTGGAAAAACTGATGGTTATAACATTGTGTGAGGAAAGAGGACTACTGAATCCTCTTCAAACCCAACTTGCAGAGAGAAGGGTATAATCTCTTTTCACTTGGGAGTGTTATGCAAAATATGGGGATTTACTTGGATTTTACTTGGATAAATTTCTTGGATTTACTGAGAGAATAGATTATTATAACTGTTTTTATTAGTAATTATTATTATAACATTTTTTTTTTTTTTTTTTTTTGCGGTACGCGGGCCTCTCACTGTTGTGGCCTCTCCCGTTGAGGAGCACAGGCTCCGGACGCGCAGGCTCAGAGACCATGGCTCATGGGCCCAACTGCTCCGCGGCATGTGGGATATTCCCAGACCGGGGCACGAACCCGTGGCCCCTGCATCGGCAGACGGACTCTCAACCACTGCGCCACCAGGGAAGCCCAACATACATTTTATAATAATAATAAATGTATGCAAGTAGAGACACTGCAAAGATGTAAAGGGATGAAGAAGATGGAGATTTACATAGGAACGTGCAAAAATGAAAATGATGATATAGGATGCTGAGTTCATGATATCACTTGACATATTTCTTTATTCATATTAATTCATTTCTTTAAGAAAAAAAAGCTACAGAATCCTTACTTTGTATCAAGTAGATTCTGTGCATATTGTCTTTATAGGCAATCCTGAGTCAGTGCATGCGGCACGCAGGCATTCATGCCAGAGTTTGGAAAAAGAAAGAACTTAGCCATGTTAATGGAGTAATAATCAGCAAAAGACACATTAATATAGGGTTTTTCCCCAATGGACAAAAGACATATTAATATAGATTTTTTCCTAGGAAGATTTTATTGCCTCCATTTTACAGAAGAAGGAATGGAGACTCTTGGAGAAGTTAAATAACCTGCCCAAAGTCACATGGCTAGTATCCCACAGAGGGAGGACTTAAAACCGCCTTTGTCTATGAAGCCCAAGTACACCCTATGACGTGTGGCTACCTCCCAACGCTAAAACACCTACATCTAATAGACTGTCTTTTTGTCTTTGCTTATAGTTTCCCCTTTGCCTGAAATACATTTTCTATACCACACTGTAGTTACTCAACTATGCCCCATCCTTTGAGACCTGGTTCAAAGTCCATCTTCTCTGTAGAGCTTTACCCAAATGTCTCCAATTACTAGTTTCTTCCACCTTTGAATTCACATGCAATTTTATATCTACATTTCTTTCAGTTGTCTCACTTTCTACTCAGAACCACAGAGAACTGCCACTTACAATCTTCTACAGCAGAAATTATGCAGTATATGAATAAGACCTTTTGCCCTTGTGTCAGAGGTACTGCAATTTCCAGATCTACCACATTACCTAGCAGCATGCAAGTCAGTTAACATCTATGAGTCTTATTTTCCTAATCTCTATAACACAGATAATAAACAATGAATGACTTTCTCTCATCATTAGTATAAGAATTAGGTTAGTTGAAGAGGTAAAAATATTGTGTTTTTATTTTGGGTTTATAATCTTCTCAACCTTAAATGTTTCAAATTGAGTAAATTAATTGGCTATTATAGACTAGAACAAAGATCTTGTCCAACACACTGCAGTGGAAAGTCTGGTCTAGGCTCCCATGGGCCTTTCAGATTGTGATGACTAGGGAAACTTGGTTACCACTGGTATGTAGTTAGGTTTTCCTGGAGCTATCTCTGGGGAGGAAGTTTCTACAGCGCTATAAGCAGTTAACAACTGCTACTCTGGTATCAGTTATACTCCTTCAAAACTTGGCCTCACCATTTTTAATTTGAAGTTTTTTGGCCAGATATTAACCTTTCTATGACTCAGTTTCCTCATCCATAAATGGAGATAATGGTGTGACTCCATAGGAGTCTTGTAAGGACTTAGCGTAACAGCTACTTAAAATGTTTAGTGCATTGTCTATTCCTTAATAAGCATTGAGTAAATGCTTATTATGATCATTTCAACTCTCATTGACTTCAACTCTAATCTAGAGACATCCCAACAGATGGATGGAGCCCAGGGGACTTTCGAGAAGTAAGAATGCAGTCAACCTCAGGATGATTTCTTAGGACTTAGCAGCGTGCCTGAATAAAAATGTACACCTTTCATGTGTGTATTTCCAGCTCATAGTTACCGCACCTTCTTTGGAAACTGGTTCTTTCTCCAATCCCTGAGGCTAGGCAACTAGTATCCATGTTCGAACAGTTACTCTGCTCACAATCCCAGCACTTATTTGTCTACGGGATAATCCTTAAAGATGCCTTCAAAGACATATAAAACTTTATAATATAGCATGTATAACTGAGTGAACAAACAAGAAGTGAAGATAAACATTAGACTCTAGTGAACCAGGCATCTGTCTATGGCATTCCATGAATTTTTTTCTAAGTTTCCTGGTAGTCAAATAGAAAAGGGTAACTAGTTTAGTCAACCAATTGAGTTTACATGTGAAAAAAGCAAGTTATCTACAAATACAAATGTTCTTTGTATGAAAAGCAAACATGAATTTTTTTCCTTAGGTCCTTGTTAAGAAGAGGAAATGAATTTGGAGCATGGTCAAGGAAACATGGCAGAAAATGAAACACGATGGATGCGACACAACATTAGGCCAGAACACCAAAAAAGGAGGATTATGCTGAATCAAACCAAAGAGCCAAAAGAGGGCTGCAACTTCTTTATATCACCCCCTTTTCTATGGAAAGGACGGATCCAACATTGTGCCAGAACCAACACCTTTTTCCATCATTGTCTACTCAATTAACGTCCTCTGCTTAGGACCTCCCTGGGATTTTAGAATACTTAATGAAAAGGTTACAGTATTGCCTATACACCCAAATACTACTCATCCAAGTATATACGAAGTGTCAGAGAGAAGGGTAAAATTCAGATTCCTGAGTCACACCTCCAGGGATTTGATTCAGTTGGTCTTAATGGGCCATAAGAATCCATACTTTTAAAAACACTCCTGGGCTTCCCTGGTGGCGCAGTGGTTACGAGTCTGCCTGCCAGTGCAGAGGACACGAGTTTGAGCCCTGGTCTGGGACGATCCCACATGCTGTGGAGCAACTAGGCCCGTGCACCACGACTGCTGGGCCTGTGCTCTGGAGCCCACGAGCCACAACTACTGAAGCCCGCGAGGCTGGAGCCCGTGCTCTGCAGCGGGAGAGGCCACCACAGTGAGAGGCCCGCACACCGCAACGAAGAGTAGCACTTGCTCACTGCAACTAAGGAAAGCCCAAGCACAGCAACAAAGACCCAGTGCAGCCAAAAATAAATAAATAAATTTTTTTAAAAAATCTAAAAAAACCCCCAAAACACTCCCGATAACCTTGATTCAAATGGAACCTGTACTAGACTTGGAGAACCCTGTCTTAGGAAGTTCTCAGAGTATGTCTTCACTACCTTTACTCCTTCTGCTTCTTTATTTTCACTTTCAGGCCATACTGCCTGAACATTTACTATATTCCTGGTACTACATTAGGTTCTTTCTCATAAATCTATTTAATAAATTTTTATAAAAGCCCTGTGGTAAAAATGATTTCCCCCATTTTATAGGAGAGGGAACCAAGGCTCAGTATCCTAAATAAGTATTTCAAGGTCACAAAAAAGTACGGGTGTTACAAAAATAAAAGACACTTTTTCTTTTCAAAGGAGAGGATGAGATCTAATTATGGAGGAATTCCAGTAGCACAGAGCTGTGGATAACACTGACTAACCTAAGATAGTCAATAGCTCATGCCTCAGTTTCTCCATTGTCAAATTAGAAATGACACTGGTTTTAAATGAAGTTAGAACACTTCAGGGGAAACATGGTTTCCAGGTGCAAAATATGATTAGCATGACAAGAAGCATAACAAATTGATCAAACTGCTGGTTAGACACGCAGAGTTCTCACAAAACATCATCTTGCTGCACTAAATGCCAATCAATGAAGATTAAGTGGATTGAATTTTCCTTGGAGAAACATGAGTTTTTAAAATGAAAAGGAAAAAGGCTTGGATTAATAGCTACTAAGGGTTTTGTAGACACAACACTAAGGAAATCAGTCATTTGATAACCTTCCTATTAGTAGGGAAATCATATCATTCAGAATCATGGAAGCATTGAGTGTAAAGTCTGGAAGAAACTTATTATGTGAAATATCATGATTAACAAAACAAAATCCTCAGTGTATCCTAGACCCATGAAGGCAAAAATTAATAAAATTATTTCCTTAAATTTCCATTTTATGGAAATGTATCTCAGCTGGATATACAAAAGAGATATAACACAATTATATATAATATATGTAATACATATATTAAACATATATATACATAAAAATATATAAATTATATATTCATAAATACATACATAAATTATATATAATATACACACATAATATATATATAATATTTTCTCTTTCTGTGTCTCCATAATGCAAATGCAAGTTTGCAAAAGCAAGCTTAATACTGTGGCTGATAATTGAAGTAAAATTGATGATACTCTCAAAGATTGCTTTCAAGTTCAAAGCAACCTTTGATATGAATTTGGTAGTCATCAGACTTTGGCAGAAGAAGAGGAACTTCCATTTTATTATAGCTCAGGACCAGTGCACTTTTCTTAGTCACTATTAAATTTGGAAAGGTAGACCACCCACAGATAGAGTTGAGTCAACTGTTGAGCTCATTTGGACTATACCAGTGCAGCTATGATTTATCTTCATCGCACATCACACAGTCCCTGTGCAAGGGCCTAAAACTTCCTATCAGATGTCATGAGAGACCTTTAAGTCATCCCGGAAAACAGTTACCTTGTATAAACTAATACAAGCAATTCCAGGTAACAAAAAGGCAGTGTGGTAGAATTAGCCAGATATCAGTGAGGCTGTTGGTTGTAGTTCTTGTCCCCATAACTTCATTGTCTGCCCTGGATCCTTGGCCTAAGTTCCCATTTTCACAGGAAGCATTCGTTCCTTCCTGGTCTAAACTGCTCAGGATTTTCCTTTTGATCTGATGACTTTAGCAGGGTGTTACCAACAGCTGGCTTTTCAGATCATGCTCTGCAGCTACCATCTAGATATTTCCTTCTGGTCTTGATCCTGAAGGTCCATGCCTCCCTTTTTCTCGGGCTTTACACTCAATAACTGATCCACTCTTTAAAATATGTGTATTCAGGGTTCTTGAGTGGGCTCTCTGTGAGCAAGATTACCATATTACCTGTCCCCATGTTACCCTATTACAGTCTAACAGGAAAGGTAGGAAATGAAGCAACCCATTCCCATTAGTGTGTGAAGCAATATGGTGGGAAGGGTACAAAGGAGGCGACCCTGACGTACTCTATTGGGGTCAGAGAAGGACTTTTTAGGCAGGTGAAGTTTAAGCTAAGACTAGAAGACAGACAGAGATAGGGAAAAAAGAAATAGTTGTTCGAATAGGGAAAACAGTACATACCCTGGCCTGGAGGTAAAAGAGAGCCTCTGTCTTAAAGGTAGAGAAGGAAATTCTGTGGTGTGGCTTGAAAAGACATTCAGTTCAAGAATCAGTTGAGAATAGTAAAGGTGTGAGCGGGGACCAGATCTGCAAGGGCCTTGAAATCCATGCGAAGGAATTTAGATTTTATTCTGAGGGCAAGGAAGCCCTGTTAAAGGATTTTTAGCAGGCTCAGGTAAGATGATGAGAAAAATCTTTGAAAAATCATTCCAGTGGTATACAAGAATAAAGTGTTTCCTTTTCCTCTATCCTGCAACTAGTGATAGTGAAACATTCAAACTCCTATCATGGTAGAAATGTCTATGTTGAAGGCTGGCCCACTCGCTCTCCTCCTCAGGTACTTAACTGTTAAAGGATAGTGGATCTAGACCCAGCATGGGCTTCCCATCATCATTCTGATGGCAAGACTGGGAAGACCAAGTGAGTGGCATCTCTGAACAATAATAATCCCCATGAGATACACCATCCCTTACATAAGCAAGCAAGAAAAGACTGAAACAGGAACCAAAAAATAGATCTTTTATATATCATGCCAAAGACCGCTGAGGGTAAGTAAGAATCTAAGAAATGTCATCCATCATCCATCCAGGCAATTATCTGCTCTGACAGCTTAATGCAGGGACCAGGGACATATTGCTGGACATCTTGTGTCTCTCTCTCTTTAAAGGTGAGCTTTAGACTGGGAACATCCTTCATTTCCTCTTCTGCAAGAATCCACTCATTTAATAACCATGTAAGAATTTTCTTAGCTAACTTGCATTTTTAATTTGCATTGAAAATATTATGAAAGCTAGTATGGATTAGTCCAGTAGATTTCAAACTAGGATTTTCAGATTCCATGCTTTAGGGAATACATTTCAGTTCCAGAGCCCCAAGACCTGCTTCAATGAGAAAAAATTCCACTGTATCAGTTTTTTTTTGTTTTTTTTTGCGGTACGCGGGCCTCTCACTGTTGTGGCCTCTCCTGTTGCGGAGCACAGGCTCCAGACGCGCAGACTCAGTGGCCATGGCTCACGGGCCCAGCCACTCCGCGGCATGTGGGATCTTCCCGTACCGGGGCACGAACCCGCGTCCCCTGCATCGGCAGGTGGACTCTCAACCACTGCGCCACCAGGGAGGCCCCACTGTATCAGTTTTCATATGGGATTCTGTAGGTAATATATTTCATTAAAGAAACAGTTCGACTGTTTGGGGGAATATCCTAGAAAGAATCAGTGTGGTGAAAAAAAAGTTAGAAGATTTGCACTTAATTAACTATTTGATCATTAACTAGTCTCTTCTGTCTGAGCCACTATTTCCTCAACTGAACACTGAGGAAGCAAAGTAGATAAACTCTAGGGTTCCTTTTAGATTCAAGATTCTGATATATATCTTGAAAGCCACAGGAATGCTAAATAAAAATATACCTACTTCCCTTCTAGAGTATCCCTTCCTATAAGAAATTTTGATCTTATCCTTTACTTCTGAATCACCCTTTTGTGTTAAGCTCATTTTAATCCCACATGGTTCTGCCTTTACTTCATGATACAGCCCCCTTATTTCAAAATACAGAATCATGCTCATATTTTTAGTTAGTAGTTCTTAAAATAAGATGAAATTCTGGGCCTGTTCCTCAGGACTGTTCATAGGTACACTCAGACCCTGGTAAGCCTGTTCATGCACTTATATTAAAAAAAAAACTTTGCTCTTCAATAAGTGGTGCTGGGAAAACTGGACAGCTACATGTAAAAGAATGAAATTAGAACACTCCCTAACACCATACACAAAAATAAACTCCAAATGGATTAGAGACCTAAATGTAAGACCGGACACTATAAAACTCTTAGAGGAAAACATAGGAAGAGCACTCTTTGACACAAATCACAGCAAGATCTTTTTTGATCCACCTCCTAGAGTAATGGAAATAAAACAAAAATAAACAAATGGGACCTAATGAAACTTAAAAGCTTTTGCAAAGAAAAGGAAACTACAAATAAGATGAAAAGATAACCCTCAGAATGGGAGAAAATATTTCCAAATGAATCAACGGACAAAGGATTAATCTACAAAATATATAAACAACTCATGCAGCTCAATATTAAAAAAAAAAAAAAAATCCAATCCAAAAATGGGCAGAAGACCTAGATAGACATTTCTCCAAAGAAGATACAGATGGCCAAGAAGCACATGAAAAGCTGCTCAACATCACTAATTATTAGAGAAATGCAAATCAAAACTACAGTGAGGTATCACCTCACACCGGTCAGAATGGCCATCATCAAAAAATCTACAAACAACAACTGCTGGAGAGGGTGTGGAGAAAAGGGAACCCTCATTAGCGCCCATATACCTCTCTAGATTCTAAGGATATCAAATAAACAGACATAATTTTTATATATGATTATATTTTATTTTTGTAGGGGCTCAGAACCCAGAAAAAAAGACAAATCTATAAACAAGTCCAAATCCAGAGTGGCAGCTATTGTGATATAAAGATTAGAGGAAAGAACTGACATATACAGAGTCACATAGCTAATAAGTTGCAGAGCCGGGAGCCCAGGTCTGTTGACTATTTGCCCAATATACTTTTCCTTTCACCTAAAAAGCACAAAAGCTGCTAACATTTGAGTTCTACTTCTGTCTCCCTGAAGGGCACTGGAGGCTTTAGAAGACATTTGATGGTCTCTGACTCGGAGCATTAAGACCCTAAATTACACTGACATGGTCCATAAGTCACCAAATGAGTGAAATTCAAGCAGTGGGCCAGCGTGAATAGGACACATCAAGAATGACAGCCACCAAGATCAGGTTGGAGACTTGCAGGCCACATATGGGGGTCCAGCTAAGCATGTGAGATGCTTCCTCCTTGTTAGCACATTGTCTAGGAAGGAAGAGGGAGAAAGATACTTCTTCCCTGTATCATGATAAGGACTGTTATATGTATAACCAGTTTGGTTCTGGAGGTAGGCTCCCTGCCTTCAAATGCAGGCTTTGCTGTATGCTTTGTGATCTTGGGCACTTTACTTCCCCTTTTTAAACCTACTTTATAGGGTGAGTCTACAGATTGAACGCGATAACTTGTAAAGTGCTTAGCACTTAGTGGAGTGTTCAGAAGATGTAAAGAATATATAAGGATCATTTTTTAAAATCTTATTTTGATTTGGCTCATTTTAGTTTACAATATAACCCTGGTGGGTGAGAGAGATGTACCCCAAATGTATTTCATAACTGACATCATTAAAGCAGACCAAATTTTAATCAGCTGTATTATTGCCTTTAAATTCTCTACAAAGGACATATCAGCTTATCCCCTGTACTTGGGACAGAACACACTCGCCACCACCTTTGGCACAAACAGAAATATTCTTTCATCAGTATTAATGCATTTACTTCTCTACTCTTAATCCTCCTAGTTAGGCAAAGGTATTCTATTTTATTAATATTAAAACTGAGTCATTAAGAGATAATGATAATAATACTAGTATTGCTACTACTAATAATACCTATTGTTTAATAGTATTTATTATATGTTCAGTATTGCACAATTTATTTAAAATATATTTTTACAATGAATGCTCACATAAAATCTAGGAAGTAGGTTGCTTGTTAGCCTTCTACAGGTGAAGACCTGAAGTTCCCAGAGATTAGTCACTTTGCTGATGGTAAGGGTGAAGCTAGAATCCAGTTCTAAGTCTGTCTGGCATTTTAGTTTCCTAGACCTGAGAAACCTTCCTCCAAGCTACTCAGTGACCTAGTGGCTATGCCACATCTTGAACCTAGGTTTCCCGACTCTTTCTGTTAAGATATTCCAGGAGTCTTTGGGTATTTTAGTTTGCTAGGGCTGCCATAACAAATACCACAGATAAGGGGGCTTAAACAACAGAAATGTATTTTCTCACAGTTTTGGAGTTAGAAGTCCAAGATCAAGGTGTTGGCAGGGTTGGTTTCTTCTGAGTCTTCTCTCTTTGGCTTGTAGATGGACATCTTCCCCATGTATCCTCACATTGTCTTTCCTCTGCATGTGTCTGTGTCCTAATTTCCTCTTTTTAGAAGGACACTAGTCGTATGAGATTAGGGCTCACCCTAATGACACCATTTTCACTTATTTGCCTCTTTAAAGACCCTATCTCCAAATAGGGCCAAATTCTGAAATACTAGGGATAAGAGTTTAACATATGAATTGTTGGGGGGCGGGGAGGATACAATTCAGCCCATAACATGGAAACCTTCACTTTTATCAGTCTCTGGCCACCACAGTCTCTCCGTCAAAGGCAACGTTCCAGTTATGGCAAATATCCCCATATTTTAGAAAATGCATCAGCTGTGATCTGAAACAAAGGACAATGTCATCTCTTATAAAAGAAGTAGGGGTCTTGAATAGAGGAGGTTTAGAAAGAATTGAATAGAAAGTGCATTTCTGAAATAGATTGTTGCAAGCAATTTTATGGGCATTATCTTGGTTAACACTTGAAATAAGGATATGAGAATTGCTATGATAATATGCGGAGAAAGGGTAAAAAACTGTCATAATTATTTTCCATTGAAATATGTGCCTTTGGTAGAAGATATTAGCTCATGGATCAAGCATTTATTGAGCACATATGATACATCAGGCAGTGTGCTAGGTGCAAAGGTGATTGAGAACTTCTGAATGTGGAATACTTCAAGAGGAATCATGGTTAGGGCTAAGAGGAGCACAGTTATTAAAGAAGGACACATTGGTGGCCAGGAATTCCTATATACATCCTATAGATACATGTAGAAGTGTTGGACAATGGATAGATTAACCTTATTCTTTTCTGTGCATTCTTATGGCAAGTGTACTTTAAATGCTTCCATCAATTGAGATAAATGAGTTTGGCACATGTCCTTTGGCATGTGGAAGAAAGGTTGTTATCAAAAGCTCCTGTCCCAGGGCTTCCCTGGTGGCACAGTGGTTGAGAGTCCGCCTGCCGATGCAGGGGACATGGGTTAGTGCCCTGGTCCAGGAAGATCCCACATGCCGCGGAGCGGCTGGGTCCGTGAGCCATGGCCGCTGAGCTTGCGTGTCTGGAGACTGTGCTCCGCAACGGGAGAGGCCACAACAGTGAGAGGCCTGCGTACTGCAAAAAAAAAAAAAAAAAAAAAAAGAAGAAGTTCCTGTCCCCTAATCCTTTACATACCTTTTATGCTACTGTTTCTGTGCATTAGTTCAAGGTATGGCCTTACCTATCTTAGGCTCCAAGGTCACTGTGATTGAATTAGTCTGGTAGTAGGATTCCATATTTCTTTTCTGTACGTAATTATTGAGATCAATTGCACTTGTGCTTGTAGACAGCAGCAGACTTGGGACAGTGAGAGGTGAGCAGAATGAGCCTGGCAGAGGCTTAGATGGAGGGAAACAGGCAGTGTCCATAGGGTGGAGGTCAGAGTCAGTGAGATGAGAGGAGTGAGCAGGGTGGGGATCTTTCATTCTTGAACCAAGATTCTTCCACTCAATCTGGGGTTCATATCTTTCTAAAAATAATTTGAAATTATTTAACATTCTTAATCATGTACGTAAGTTATTGGGCTCTGAATTAGACACAGTCTTTAATATATGAATCAGGTGTTAAACTTGAAAGGCATTAGCTTCCCTTTCCTTTTGTTTTTGATACACCTATAGCCTGTTTACATTAATAGTACCAATTCTACATTTCTGATTGTTAAATACAGTGATATTTACTTAGATACTTAGATTTTTCTCTTTTGGAATTTTGCATATGGTCAGGCTCATCCAGCATGGAATTTGGGGAGTTCTGTAGGTCAACTGGTACGAAATGCTCCCTATTGTTAAATGTTTTTATATTAGAACAAATTTGTCTTTCAAATTGGTCAAGGTTGCTTGCGATTCTAATATGTCTTCCCAAGACTAAGGCAGTAGTTTTCTACATTCTCTGCTTCAAATAGTGCCTTATTTAAAAAAAAAAAAGGGGAGGGGGCAAGCGTCATTAAGAATAGGATGAATAGGTTCTTGCTGAAGAGGTAAGTCACTCCTGTGGGAAAGAAACATTTATGATCTGGCGTATGGTGAGCATTCTCTTCAATGCTGGTGATGGTAGGCGCTTGTTGGATGTAATTCACAATTAATTGTGCCCAACAGTTCAATAGTAATTCAGATGGAAAGAGAAATGCAAAAAGATTCTGAGTTCCTAGAGCTGTATTCTCGGCAACAAATAGCCAGAAATAAAGTCTCACTTGGGGAATTGTGCTGTATTTTTTTTTTCCTCCTCTCTTTGTCTGTGCTCTACCACACCCCCTCTTGTTTTTTAACTCTCTCTTTTTCTCCTTTTCAATCAATCTTTGAGATTTCCCCTCAACTCCCCAGTCTCTTTTTCATCTTACAGGCCATTGAGCTCCCTCTGACTGAAGATTCTTCAATCCAGAGCAGCAAACCAAAGATTGCAGCTAGAGCACAAGATATTTTTCTGCCTGCATCCACATGAAACACACGATCACTCACCTAATGTTAATTCTTCCTGTATTTCCTTCTCTAAATGTCTAGAGTGAGAAAGATGGGAGTAGCTGAAAGAAGGGGGTGGGGACTCTTCCTAAAGGGTGATAGACAACCAAGAGACATCTTTGACTCTGCCTACAATCTGCCATGAAGAGAAGAGCAAAGTCAGCAGTTTTTTGCAAAATTACCAACACAGCAAGAAAGGCAGGCAAACAGATTGCTCAGATGGACTGACTCTTAATAACTAGATCTATCAAGTCCCAGATTTGCTACTTGCTGGGAGACTTCAAAGTGGGTCTGATTTTAAATCGTATTTGATTTCCTCAAATTAGGGAAAACTCTCTGAAACATTTAGTAGTGTGGGCCATACTTTGAGAGACACAGGGAGGTTTTGAATCATGCCAATGAGGATGACATCAAAGTCAATTTCTCCAAAGAGCTGTGTTATCATCTTGACTACCTTTCTTTTATCTATGAACGAGTTTGGTTGCCAACTGGCAACTGTTTGTAGGTACAAACAAAAGGGTAGGGTACTCTCTACCCTCTTCTCTCCTGCTCTGTGCCCCAGGAAGCTGACTGTTATTGAATATTACTGGTCTCCTTTGTCCTATGGCTTCTGGTGGGTTCAGCCAATGGGAGGCACTGGCAGCTGATCTGGAGGTCAGGGCAGAAATGAGGGGGGTGGGTATTTATTCCTCAGGTCTCTTCCTTTCTGGTCACTGTGGCTTGGCTGTGTCCCTTTACAGTAGCTACTGCTCCTTTTAGGTAGCCCTCTCCTATTACTACTAACTAATCTCTGCAGGTCCCTAAACTGCTTAATCACCTTGTCTCTTCAGACCCAGGGGTGTTGAAAGTGTCCTGCTCTTGCTCATACTGGGGTACTTTCCAGTTCTTTTTCATGTCCTTTAACCCTACCGACCTGTTAACAGTGTCTCTATTGAGCTCTCCTTACATACTCTTTGAATGTGCCATTTCCTGTC
This sequence comes from Orcinus orca, assembly GCF_937001465.1. Lineage (NCBI taxonomy): Eukaryota > Metazoa > Chordata > Mammalia > Artiodactyla > Delphinidae > Orcinus > Orcinus orca. Next base: position 104,963,884 of record NC_064564.1, on the reverse strand, counting down.
AGTACGCTGGGCAATACTCAAGGGTAGGGATTATTTGTTCAGTCAGATTTTGACAATAAAAATACCTAAGGCATAAATAAGTAGATCTGAATTTACATATGTAGCGTAGAGGCTTAGGGAGGTCAAATGCTTTGCTCAAGGTCACAGAGACAGTCATTAGTGGAACCAGGATTAAAACCCATCTTCTCCAGAATCTATATCCCATGTAATTCCAAGTGTATTCCATGGCCCACTAGCCCCATGAGTTTGCCATGATGGAAGATGGAAATAACTATATATCTTGGGGAATCTCAAAACATATTACCAGTTTATAGATTTTAAGCAATCTAAAAAAAAGCAGAGCCTTTTTTCTTTCCCAGTTGCATCCCGTGGATGTAATGGTCTGTAAAATCCAGACTGGATTTCTCTGCTCCCCCAAGCATACTGGAAAAGGGGACTACTTCAGTGCTCCACAGTTTACGTATCCTTCTTTCAAGCTCCCAGTACAGGGTAATTTGAACATTTCAGCCCTAATAATGAGGCTGGGATTGTGATTGAGCTTGACTTGTGGGGTCACATCATTGGAAAATGATTGCTCAGACAGAGCCTTTGAGTTCGGGGGATGTGTCAATAACAGATGCTCACTTGGGCTTTTGGAGACATCCCCAAACACATCTGCGTCGTTATTTTCAAGTGGCATAGCCTAATGATTTGTATAGCCTAAGAAAACAACTTTTTGTTTAAGTATCTGGATATTTTCATTCTCCAACAATGATCAAAACATAGATATAACATATACTTCTCCTAAAAGCAGATATTGGCTTTTCTCTCCCATTCTATAGGTGGATGATTGCCTCTCAACAACACACACACACACACACACACACACACACACACACACAGTGTTTGGCTCAGTATCCCTTAGATACTGCTCTCTATTTCCTTTCGTCAATAATGTCTCTTATGCAGATGTAGAGAATGGACTTGAGGACATGGGGGGAGGGGGAAGGGAAGGGTAATCTGGGACGAAGTGAGAGGGTAGCACTGACATATATACACTACCAGATGTAAAACAGATAGCTAGTGGGAAGCAACTGCATAGCACAGGGAGATCAGCTTGGTGCTTTGTGACCACCTAGAGGGGTGGGATAGGGAAGGTGAGAGGGAGACGCAAGAGGGAGGGGATATGGGGATATATGTATATGTATAGCTGATTTCACTTTGTTACACAGCAGCAACTAACACACCATTTTAAAACAATTATACTCCAATAAAGATGTTTTAAAAAAATAAAAATGTCTCTTAGCCTTACTTAATGCAGTTTCTGCTTTAGTCATCACAACTCAAGGTGAGTGGAAAAGGAAGGGAATTAGCAAGTATTGAGTATCTGTATGTGCCAGATCCTTTATATCTATCTCCTTTCATTTATTCTTTGGTGTTTCCCACAGGAGAAAACTGAGGCTTGGCACATTTGTATTCCTTTCCCAAGGTTTATAAGCTAACAAAGGTTTTAAACGGCTTGCTCCCTTACCAACATTCATTCCTTTGTTCCATTTATATTTGATGCTACCTGTTGCTAAGCATGCATTTTTGCAGGCACTGAGAGTACAGAAGATGTTGTTTAAAAATGCAACAAAGATAACCTAGATGCAATAACCAAAGTATATCCATGGGACTGTGGAGGCCAGAAAAGGGGCAGTACCCAATTCTGTAGGAGCGGTAAAAAAAGATGGTGAGTTTTGATGTAAGTGTTGAAAATGGAAAGTTTATTGGTTGAACATGATGAAGTAAGACATTCCACGTAGGGGCTTCCTTGGTGGTGCAGTGGTTAAGAGTCTGCCTGCAGATGCAGGGGACACGGGTTCGTACCCCGGTCCGGGAAGATCCCACATGCCGCGGAGCGGCTAGGCCCGTGAGCCGTGGCCGCTGAGCCTGTGCATCCGGAGCCTGTGCTCCACAACAGGAGAGGCCACAGCAGCGAGAGGCCCGCGTACCACACACACACACACAAAAAGACATTCCACATAGAGGGAAACAACACGAGCAAAGACAGGTGGCATTACATGGCATCATATGTTTAGGAAACCATGATTCATTTGAGTCGGTTGAAATACAAAGTGTAAAAGAAGCATGGTGAGAAGTGAGAGAGGAAGATGGAGCTGTACACAAGTTCTGATCTCAGGGCCTTATACTGTAAACCATGCAAGGGGCTATCTAATGTACAAAATGCACTGAGGAAGCCCAGAAGAACAGAATGCATGATGAACATGAGGATCTGTGACTATTTCACAGAGGAGATAGCATTCTGAATTTGGTATTATGTAAAAAAAATTATAAAGGAACAGTTATAACAGCACATCCACTCTCAGTGCTCAAGTGCCCTTTGGCTGGAGTGCATACACATTTCTCTTAGGATACCTAAATCCCATTTGCTTTAAATAGAGCATTCAGTCTAAACTTATAACAAATGACCTGTCCGCAATTAGTATTTTGTCAGGGTCTGCTCTTATAGGTCAACCTAGAGTTTTGGATGGGTGAGAGTTTTCTCTTAACAACACCCATAGAGGTTTCCCCCCAAATCATGCTATTTTCCAAATGAGTTTGCAGGGAAATAAAACTGGTTTGCTTTAGGACCACCGATAGGGAGTTGATTTCTTTGCTCAAGCACCCCAAAGGGATTGTAAACTTGAATGGTTAGCACTATTCTTGCCTATAGGCTATTGAGCTCTCTCAGGACCTCTTATCCAGAAACAGCTTCTGCAGTTCCACTTTTGTATGCTAATTGATTATTTTTTAATAATGCTTCTTTTTGCATTTTATTTGAAGTGGTTGCACTGTAAATTAGAATGAGGAGGAGAGAAATGCTGAATATTGGTAGCTGGATGCAGCCTTCGAAAAGGACGCAGGTTGTAAAGCTGCTTCAAAAAACTGCTGCAAAATTTCAGGCTTTGGCCTCAAGTTTCCCCTTGAAACCCAAAGACAGCATTTTCTTATGAAACCTCAACTCGTTACCAAATCTTACAAAATAGAATTGAGGGCAGGAAGAAAGAGAATAAAACTTTTTGTTAATATATCTGTTTGGCATTTGTTCCTTCAATCACTCATTTGCTGTTGAATCTATGTGTACAATATATAATGAATATTTACTATGTATAATATATTGGAATCCATATTACTATAACGAGATAATCATATGTGAATGCTGCCCTTAAGAATTGCTCCACTAGACTATAAGTTCTCTGAAGATAGATGCTGTGCCTATTTTGCTCACAATTAAGTCTCCAGAACCTAGCAACACAACTAGAATATGGTGGATATTAAGAATTTAGATGGGATTTGGTGGTCCCACCCCTTGTCTTTCCCTTAGTGGAGGCAAGATAAAATCTCTCCATGATCCCATCTGAACAAGAAATATACGTGAAGAAAATAGCTGAATTTTTACAGAGCGCTTTTGTTTTTTTCAAAACAAAAAGATAATTATTTTACTTGATAAAGTTACGATTTGCCAATAAGATTTAACAACCATTACCATGAACAATATATCAGTATATCATAGTGATATATCATGTAACAATATAGCTTGTATCAATAATTAATATATCATAACTTAACAATATATCATTGAGATATACAGGAAGCAAGCGCCCTTAAAGACAAGTAGAAATGGACTATTCCACTGTTAATTACAGAGCGCTTTTTGATTAATACTCAGGAAAGCATCAAACAGTGTTCATTGCAAAGCCTTGAAACAAGTTGTGTGGGAAAACATGAATTCCACTTCCTAATTCTGAATTTAAAATGCCCCCTGTAGGGAAAATTCCGGCCCAGCTTACTTATCCAGTTGCAGGTAACAGAACTGAAATAAGAAAATCTGAAAATTGTAGACCTGTCCCAATTTTTTAGGTCTCTACAAAATATTTTTGCCACACCACCTGCATGGAGATGAAAAGGGCTCAAGAGGGCGAGGACGTCCAGAAATACTCTGCAAAAGTCTACCTTGTCACTAGAGCAAGTTTAGGGGAAGATTAACATCTGTGCGTTAACCTTTGCACTCACAATGTCTCTGCCCACAGGTAAACCAGGTCCCAGTGAATAACTTAGGCACTGCCAATTCAAAGTAACCTCTTCCTTTTGAAGGGCTTTGATTAATTAATAGGCTAAGAAGTTTGTACTTTATTCTGCAGGAAAAAGAGCTATCATACCCACGTGGCAACCATGGAAAAGGGGTAGTAAAAGGGAGTTTTTTTGTACTGAGGGAACACTATTATATCTTGGGTGTACTGTGGTTACGTTCATCTAGACACTGGATTAAATCACATAGAATTATACACACACACACAGACACACACACACACACAAGTGCTTAAAAACTGGTGAAAACTGAGTAAGGTCTGTGGTCTATTAAAAAGGTTATACCAATGGTGATTTCCTGGTTTGATATGGTACTAGAGTCATATAAGATGTCACCATTGGGGGCAGTTGGGTGAAAGATTCTTGGGATTCTATATACTATTTTTGTAATTCCCCTTGAATCTCTAATTATTTCAAAATAAAAAGTTGAGAAAAAGTACCCCCACCCTCCTTGATTAAATTCTAATGCTTCAGGGAGTTGAGATATCCTGCATTAGATTTGTGATGGGGAAAGACTAGAGGCTACGTGTCCATATGGAATCTCATGGCTTTTTTCCTCTATCAACACATTAAAAAAATTTTCAATTTCCTGATTCAAAAATTTGACTCTGGGGGCTTCCCTGATGGCGCAGTGGTTGAGAGTCCGCCTGCCGATGCAGGGGACACGGGTTCGTGCCCCGGTCTGGGAGAATCCCACATGCCGCGGAGCGGCTGGGCCCGTGAGCCGTGGCCGCTGAGCCTGTGCGTCCGGAGCCTGTGCTCCGCAACCGGAGAGGCCACAAGAGTGAGAGGCCCGCGTACCGCAAAAAAAAAAAAAAAAAAAAAAAAAAATTGACTCTGGGAAGAGAGAAGTAAACATATCACTGGCAGAAAAGAAGATTCAAATGTGAAAATAATTGTTTTAATCATGTCTTCAGGTTTGGTACACCCCACAGGGAGCAGCTTGAAGCCAGGAGGAAACTATAGATGCTGAGAATGCTGTGTTGGAAAAATTTAGAATGAATTCCTTTGAAATTTATGGATGAAGTGAAGGCAATTGACAATTTCACTGCATCACAATCTTTATTACTCTTTAATAGCACATCACCTTTAGTTAAAGATTTTATGGACCCACGACAAAATATAATCTAGGAGGGAAGCAGCACACCAGAATAATATCTTTATGCAAAGGAGTTTTTAACATTCTAATGTGCTGTCACACATATTTTGCAATTTTACAATTATAATAATTATTTGAGGGAATTATTGATTAGTTCTTTAATTAGCTGGGGGATATATATAATTAAATTTTTATTAGCTTCATTTTACTCTGAGGGAAATGAGGCACTAAGCACTCAGATGACTTTACCATGTGTCTCCCACTGAACAAGGGGAGCACTGAGATTAGAACCCTGCTCTCTGGAAGAACCAAGCCTTGACCATTATTCTCTGTGACCAGGCTGAGCTTTGGTTTCGAAGAAACATCAGAACAAAGTTATTGTGCCTGATAATGCATGGGGAAAAAATGAACCTAACCTATGTGTTCTTAGGAAAATGTGAAGATACATATTTTTCACACATTTGGCAAATGAAATTGCAGCCATTTGCATGGAGCTTTCAAACAGATCTCATTCCAAGAATATTAAAATAACAGAAGCTGCAACTGTCTGTAGTTGTGTTCAAAGCCAATCTTTAGGGCTTGCTGCAACTTGGGGCTTCCTGGAGAAACCATCAAATACCACCAAGGCCCCTTCCCAAAGAATTGGTTTCCTCAAACATGCAAAATAATGGTGTTTTTTTACAATAAATGCTGGAAAGGGTGTAGAGAAAAGAGAACCCACCTACACTGTTGGTGGGAATGTAAACTGGTACAGTCACTATGTAGAACAGTATGGAGGTTCCTTAAAAAAACTAAAAATAGAGTTACCATATGATCCAGCAATCCCATTCCTGGGCATATATCCAGAGAAAACCATAATTCAAAAAGATACATGCACCTCAGTGTTCATTGCAGCACTATTTACAATAGCCAGGACATGGAAGCAACCTAGATGTCCATCAACAGAGAAATGGATAAAGAAGATGTGATACATATATACAATGGAATATTACTCAGCCATAAAAAGGATGAAATAATGTCAACACGGATGGACCTAGAGATAGTCATATTGAATGAAGTAAGTCAGACAGGGAAAGACAAATATCATATGGCATCGCTTATATGTGGAATTAAAAAAAAAAGTCTACAAATGAAGTTATCTACAAACAGAAATAGTGTTACAGATGTAGAAAATAAGCTTATGGTTACAAGTGGATAAGCAGGCGGGGGGTGGGGGGCAGGATAATTTGGAAGATCGGGATTGACACATACACACTACTATACATAAAATAGGTAATTAATAAGGACCTACTATATAGCAGAGGGAACTCTACTCAATACTCTGCAATGGCCTATATGGGAAAAGAATCTAAAAAAGAGTGGATATACTTATATGTAGAACTGATTCAGTTTTCTGTACAGCAGAAACTGACACAACATTGTAAGTCACCTATACCCCAATAAAATTTTTTTTTAAATATGGTGTTTTTTAGATAAGTTGACCAGCAGAAGAGAATACACTTTCAAGAATATGGTTATCTAATTTACTATACTGGTGATATCACTGTGTTGGGAAAATACGATCTTGCCAACAAAGGGTAGTGGGCCAACGGGATATCATCACAGAAAAAAGAAAAATTCTTGAGCTCCTACCTCATACCTTACACAAAATTAAATTCCACCTAGACTGCTCACTTAAAAGTGAAAAGCAAACAATCAGGAATTCATAGGAGAACACTTTTTAAACCTTAGAATTAAGAATAATTTTTCATTTTGATGACTTGCTCAGTTTTTCTGGGTCTCTCCCAGGTATGCATGTTATTAAACTTTTGTTTGATTTTATCCTGTTAATCTGTCTCATGTCAATCTAATTCCTAGATCAGCCTAGATCTTAAAACCTAGAAGGGTAGAGGAAAATTTCTTCCTCCCTGACAGCAATCATCAGAATAAACAATTCTAGTATATTATAATATTGAGCAAAAGAAATAGACAAGACACAAATAATTATATACTTATATGCCTCAATTTTTGTATATATATTGCCATCTGCAGCAACATGGATGCAAATGACTATATATATATATATATATTTATTTATTTATATTTAAAAGGCAATTTAACGTACGCAGTTGCTTTGTGTGGTGGTAGTGACAGAAAGACCACAGAAAGAGAGATGGGGAGTGGAGATAATTTTTTGTTGATCTGGGAGATGGTTTTATGGGTTTGTCCAGTTTGTAAAAGTTCATGGAGCTATATATTTATGACGTGATCATTTCTGAGTGCATATTATACTTCAATTTTTAAAATTTATTCTCTGTAACTTTTTCAGATTCGCCACTCTGTTCACTCATTCATTCATTTATCAGTTATTTTGAGAGCCCACCATGTGCTGAGTGCATTTCCAAGCCATGGGGTTACTACTATGAGCAATCCATGAGGTTTATCATAAAATACCTCTCCTCTAGTCCAGGTTTTCAATATCTCTTTCCTAGGTTATTGAAACAGCCTCCTAATTGGTCTCATTTTTGTAGGTCTTACCTTCCTCAAATCCACTCTCCCTGTTGTGGAGAAGGTAACCTTTTTAAATTTTAATACCCTTCATGTCCCTCCTAGCACACAAGATAGAATTTAAGTTCCTGGATAATAATAAGCAAAATTTAAAAAAAAAATTAATAATATAGCTAACATTTATGAAGCTATTATGTGTTAGTGACTATGTTTATACTTATTTGATTTAATGATAAAAATAGGAATCTGTTTTGGATTCTATGTCATTGATCACATCTTATAGATGAGGACACTAAGGCACAGAGAGGACACTAAGTTTACACATCAAGTGGAAGAAGGAGTATTTAAGCTGAGTGAGATATATCTGTAGAATTCATGCCTATAACCAAATTTCACCTATTAAACACTTCCTGGAGTGTTCCTGCCTCAATTCCTCCAATCTCCTCCTGAAAATTCTACTCTGCTTGTAGCACCCTGACTTCTCATCTTGCTTACTCATTCTCTTTTTCACTCTTCGGCTAGTGTATGTTCATCTAGTCTCTTTTTCTCCAACCCCTTCTGCTGCCATGATCACCTTCCTCAGCACAACTCCTCACACGGTGTCCTTGGTGTCCTTGCTCAAAAGCCTTCAATTGGGTGTCCTGCCAATGGTTCAATGCCAAAATTTTACATCTACATTTATTGGCCCTTCATGATGTGGCCCAAACCTACGTTTTCATTCACCTAACTACTCCTGTTCACTCATTATACTCTTCTGCCCAATTCACTTATTCTTAACGCCTTTGATCCTCTAACGCCACTTTTCTTAAATCTCCTTCCTCCGTCTCTAAAGGTCCATATACTACCTTGCTCAAGCCGCACTCAATATCATCTTCTCCAAAGAATCCTTACTTATGCCCAGAATCTTCTCTCATCTTTCCCAAGTTGGATTAGGTGTCTCTCCTCTGGTTTTCTGTTACACTTTCTGTTTCCATCTATCATTACACTATCACCAGTATTTCTTTCCATGGTAACAAAGTCGTACAGAGCCTCTACCTTTATACCAACCCCCATCCCTAACCACACACACACATAATGATCCTTAGTGCCTAGAACATAGTAGACGACCAGTTCAAGTCTTCTGAACTAAATTGAAATGGAGGTGCTGTAGGAACCTGATTTCAGTCTAATGGGCAAAAATGGACATATGCATTCACACGACACTCTATGATTGTAATATTACCTTTTCATGCCTCACTTCATGTGACCGTCTTAGGAATTATTATCAACATTTATTTTATTGTGAAACTGAGGCTCTGGGATATGGATTTACCCAACAAAGGTAACAGAAAATTATGAAAGAAACCCAGGTCTCACCTAAAAGTGAACTTCTCTAGAAAACCTCTCTGTAAGAATGTTACTTTTGTCAGAAACACAGAGGGAAAACAAACAAACAAACAAAAAACAACAGAGGAGACACACTTTTTGTTTTTAAAATATTTTTCTTGTCTTTAGTTCACTGTTAGATCTTTCAGGTCATTTACTACCTACTTGCAGATCAAAGGTTACTATTATCAAAATTGGATCTCTGGTGTCTTTTTATTTATTATTTCCCTTCCTCTTTAAGTTCTACACAGTGAACTTCCTAGAGTCAAGAAGACACAACAGACATTATTTCAGTAGAAGACCATGGATTGAAGATAAACAACATGGAAGAAAAGAATCGTAGGACTCATCCAGACAAGCTTCCTTTTTCTGAATTCTTAGCTGCCAGATCTCAGGACACTCACAGATCCTAGAAAAGCAAGGTGTAAACTGAGAAGTCTAGTGGGACTTGTGGGCCTGAAAAGCTTGGGCTCAATATCAACCCCCTACACCAGTTGGGAGAGTATTAAAAATATACCTACATACACTGTGTTTATATGTATTTAATAATGATTAAGTGCCAGGCATCATGCTGGGTGCCAGAGATACAAAACTATTTAGTTTTTTGCTTTTACAGAGCTCACAGCCAAGTGTCTAACACAGCTGTAAGTGAATTAAAAAGCTCAAATACATAATTATAAAATGCAATAGGAATGCAACCCAGCAATTACCTTCTTGGGCATTTTTTTTTCAGATAAATAAAAACATTTGTTCACATAGAGCCTTGTTTGTAATCACCAAAAGCCAAGGGAAAAATAAACCTTTAGATGTTGTTCAGTGGGGGTGAATGGTAAACAAACTGTGGCATGTCCATACCATGTAATACTACTCAGCAATAAAAAGGGTGAACAATTGATACACACAAAGACTTGGTTTCATCTCAAGAAATTTGTTCTGAGTGAAAAAATCCAACCCCCAAATTACATAATGTATTCCATTTACATAGAATTTTAAAATGACAAAATGGAGAAATGGAGAAAAAATTAGTGGTTGCTAGGGGATTAGGGATGGCTCACGGTTATATGTGAGGAAAAGGAAGTGGACATGTGACTATAGAAGTCAATATCTGGGACCCTTATAGTGATGGACTCTTTAGTGTTTTGACTGTAGTGGTAGACACATGACCCTACATATGTAATAAAATTGCATGGAACTAAAGACACACGTGCAAAAAGTAAAACTGGGGAAATATAAATAAGGTTGGTGAAGTATATCAGTATCAATATAGTGGCTGTGACACTGCACTGTGGCTTTGCCAGAGGTTACTCTTGGGGGAACTTTGGAAAAGTGTACAGAGGATCTTACTGTATTATAACTGCATGTGAATTTACAATTATCTCAAAATAAAAAGTTTAATTAAAATACAACATGAGCTGTAATGGTATTTATTTGATAGGATTAAGGTATATGACACAGGAATTTGGTCCAGCCTGGGGGAACCAGTAAAATCTCTCCTGAAGAGATGACATTTGATCTGAGGATGAGTATGTGTTATCTGGGGAAACAGTAAGGGACACCTAGGAGGAGGGGGCATGATGTGTTCTTAGAACTGAAAGAAAGGATATAGAATAGTATAGGATAAATTACAGAGGTAAGCAAGATTGCCATTATAGGCCATTTTAAGGACTGTTCCTTTATTTTGCACTTTCTTAAAACACTATCATACAAGGAATGCAATGGGTTACTCTGGTGACTCTAGGGAATAAAACTGTCTTCCCTAGAAATACCAACGGGATGATTTTTATTATTACTTTCTAAAACAAAAGCTTTCAAAAAATATTTTGTGTGTGTGTGTGGCCGGGGGCTGTATTATAATATAGTGAATTTCCCTTATCTGAAACTATTCAATAAGAGTGGTTGACCATTATAATTTTGGACATATATAATGATTAGGAACAATATTGAAATAGAAGATACCTAGGTTTCCTTTCCATTTCTATAAGATTATGTCTTAGTGTTCTTTTTGCACAGGATTAAAGAAGAAAAGGGCAGGCAGATTTGGGAGAAATATCTGGAAATTGATCATAGCATCTTGGGTTGATTTAAGGACTTGTTCTAATGAGTAATTGCATCATTCAGGTTGCAAAACCCTGAAGCATGGTGAGTGATAACAGGCATGACATCACAGAGGATTTCAAACATGGGTCCCTGGAGTCATCTCTTCCTTCAGGTGGATGAGTCTTTTCTTAATGGTCTGCACTGCAGGCCAATCCATTCTGGATTGGATTATAAACCCAAGCTCTCCTATTACTTTCAAATGACGCATTTCTATCTCTGGCGATGAATAAAACAGATCAATGCCACATGCATGTTTTATTGGGTCTCCTGTGAAATGAATCTGTAGTGAGACAGCCAGCAGGATGGAGCTGACATGAAGATGAGATTTGTAAGTGAGGACATATTGACATATTGACTATTTTCATCTCAGCTCAGGCAGTAATTCCACCCAACGCTGCTTCTCCTGTTTGAGCTCATTATTTATGCCATAAAACAATATCTCAATGATAATAACAGGCTTCATTTACAAGCCAGAACATAAAGCATCAGCGCTCATACAGCTCAACATCAAAAAACAAACAACCTAATCCAAAAATGGGCAGAAGACCTAAATAGACATTTCTCCAAAGAAGATACACAGATTGCTAACAAACACATGAAAGGATGCTCAACATCACTAATCATTAGAGAAATGCAAATCAAAGCTACAGTGAGGTATCACCTCACACCAGTCAGAATGGCCATCATCCAAAAATCTACAAACAATAAATGTTGGAGGGGGTGTGGAGAAAAGGGAGCCCTCTTGCACTGTTGGTGGGAATGTAAATTGATAGAGCCACTATGGAGAACAGCATGGAGGTTCCTTAAAAAACTACAAATAGAACTACCATATGACCCAGCAATACCACTGCTGGGCATATACCCTGAGAAAACCATAATTCAAAAAGAGTTATGTACCACAATGTTCATTGCAGCTCTATTTACAATAGCCAGGACATGGAAGCAACCCAAGTGTCCATTGACAGATGAATGGATAAAAAATATGTGGCACATATATACAATGGAATATTACTCAGCCATAAAAAGAGACAAAATTGAGTTATTTGTAGTGAGGTGGATGGACCTAGAGTCTGTCATGCAGAGTGAAGTCAGAAAGAGAAAAACAAATACTATATGCTAACACATATATATGGAATCTAAAAATAAAAAAAAGGTTCTAATGAACCTAGGGGCAGGACGGAACTAAAGATGCAGACATAGAGAATGGACTTGAGGACACTGGGAGGGGGAAGGGTTAGCTGGGACGAAGTGAGAGAGTGGCATGGACATATACACACTACCAAATGTAAAATAGACAGCTAGTGGGAAGCAGCCACATAGCACAGGGAGATCAGCTAGGTGCTTTGTGACCACCTAGAGGGGTGGGATAGGGAGGGTGGGAGGGAGATGCAAGAGGGAGGGGATATGGGGATATATGTATACATATAGCTGATTCACTTTGTTATACAGCAGAAACTAACACAACATTGTAAAGCAGTTATACTCCAATAAAGATGTTTAAAAAAAAAAAAAAGATTTCAAGCGGTAGAAGAGAGAGAGAGAGAAATTTAACAAGTCCTACAGAGGCACAAAACTGCCAAGCCTCATCTTGCTGCTTTTACTCCCCAGAAGGCAAGAATGAGAGCAGGTACTCGATTACTGGGCTCTTTATTTAATAACTCCAGACTTGTACAAGGGTTGGATTGACGGAGGACTCAGAACTTTCTCCATAGCAAAACTTTTCTTATGGAAAGCTGATTTTTACTGTGCCAGGCCACTGCCTCTGCTCAAGGTTTAGAGAGCTTTTTTGGGTGCCTTGTGGCACTTGTGTTTGACAATGTCAAATATCCATCTGAGTGTCCATTCAAATGGAATCACATTCAGCAGAAACTGAAAAATTCATCAGAGTTTTGTTTTTTGTTTTTTACCACCAATGGGTAATTTCCATAGTTAACATGACCTATATCTACTGTCATGCCATCAGTACTGTGGTAATCTCCTTTTAAATGTAAACCCCACACAGGTAATTCAATTCAGGTCAACCAGCAGTTATCGTATATACATATTCTTTGCATTGCTCTCGGGAGCTATAAGGGTTTCCCAGTTAGATAAGACATGGTCCCTGCCATCAAGGAGTCTTCAGCCAAGGGCAGGAGTCATAGGTATAGCAAGAAGGTCTAAACACTTGTAAAGGGAGAATTTAGGGAAGGGAGAAATAATTACAACATGGAGACATGGGAAAGCATCCTGTGATAGATGATTCCTTAGCTGGGTCATGAAACTGGCAGTATTCTTCTGCTACATTTTTATTTTAAAAATTGCTTAATTATTTTAATAAAAGAGTAATATATGTTTATTAGAGAAAATTGAAAAAAGTGTATCTATGTAAGAAAATGAAAACTAGGTCAATAGCTCATCATACAGAGATAACCACTATTGATAGTTTAGTATGTTTTCTTCTACAGCTACTCCTATTTAGATTTTATATACAAAAGCAGATATATATTTTACATAATGTTTCGTACCTACATGTTTTCCACTTAAGAATATGTTGTGAACAGCTTTTTAGGTCACGGTATATTCTGCTCCATCATTCTAATGACTGCAAGGTATCCTTTATAGGGATATCTCGTACCTTATCTAACCAATTTCCTGATACTGGACATTTAGTATTAAGAATGTCACTGGGATTAAAAACAATATTCTAATGAACATCCTAGAAACAAAGTCTTTACTTACATCCATGATGATTACTTTAGGATAAATTTCTAAAGCTAAAATTACCAGATAAAAAGACATTTTTAAAGTTGTTGATAGATACTGCTATGTCATTTTTGATAAATATTCTATCAATCTTCTTTCCCAACAGTAGATAGGAGTGTGACTTCTTAGACAGTTTTCTGACAGGCAGAGTTGATGGGGAATGTTTTGTCCACTGATAAAATAACCTTGGCAGAGGTAATGTAAATATTTGGTGGTATTCAGGCCTTATGTCTAGGTGTTAGCTGGAGACAAAGTTTGAAGGGAGGTTTGGAGCAAGTGAGTAAAAATAAATTTGCTTTTTTTATTCAACAGCAAAAATCAGGCACTGACAAATGTTTTAAATTAGTTTTATCTCTGTAATAAATAATATATGTACATAATAAAAACAAATCTGAAAAATACAAAGGATATAAAATGAACGATAATAGTTGCTCCGAGTCCTTGATCTGTTGTCTTCCACAAATGTAACCAATAAAGAGTAGTTGGTCTTATTTCCAGAAGAGTTTGAGTTACTCAAATTTGCTTTGTGGCCTTGGATTTGTTGTTTTCTTTTTTTTTTTTTTACCAAAATGGGATCACTTATTAATTGGTCACTTGAGAAGAATGAATTTCACACACTTGTCTCAGCTTCTTCCTTTCTTCTCTTTAGGAAGTTCTGCCCCAGGGAGCATGCACTAGGAAGTCCCTACAGGAGCAAGCCCTGCCCAGTGGGAAGCCCTCTACTGGTCCAGGGATACACAGGGCATTCTAGGAAGCCAATCTGCCTGTAGATAAAAGCCACAGCCTTTATTGTTTATTGTTCTTTAGCACAGCCTTTATTTATTTATTTCAAGGGGTTATTTTAGTCTTTATATATGCTATTTCTTGTCTTATTTCTCAGTTGATTCTTCACTTAGGCAGGAGAAAGGTGTGCTATTTGCTGGGCACTCTCTCCAAGAACCCAATGCATATAAATGTAGGAAATTTAGTTAACCAGGCTTCTGTTGATGGACATTTATGTTGTTTGCAGATTTTCTTTTAAATCACACAAAATACACTAACGTAAGTAAATGTGAGTATATCTGTAAGGTATAACCTAACAAGTGGAATTATTCTATGAAAGGGTATGCATTCCTTAAATTTTGATAGAGCCAAATTGACTTCTATTTTTTTTACGTGTTATATATTTTACAAATTTACAATCTCATCAATAGTTAATGCAAGATCGGATTTTCTCAACCACTGCCAGTATGCGGTATTCTCAAACTGATGTATACCCTTCTGAATAGGTGACAAAAGGCATGTCATTACAATATTAATTTGCATTTCCTTAATTATATGTGAGATTGTGCTCTTTTTCATGTTTATAGGCCATATGTATGATTCTTTCTGGGGACTGCCTGTTCATCTTCTTTGCCCATTTTTCTATTAAATAATTTGTCTTTCTGTTATTGATTTTTAAGAGCTCTCTGCATATTAATAAAGTCAGCCATTTCCCTATGTTATGTTCTGTAAATAATTTTTCCATTTATTATTTGTCTTTTGGTTATGTGTAGGCATTTTTTTTTTTTTTTTGGTCAACTATCATGTAGTCAAATTTCCAATTGCTTTTATGACTTATCTACATTGATCCCTAAGAGGAAATACCACTTAGATTTGAAAAGGAAATACTAGAAACACAGATATGAATTGATGGACTATTACAATGACTTTAATAAGTGGTCAAGACTATGGTAATGGTAAAGAAATAGAAGAAAATGAGTGTGAACTTATTCAGAAAATAGGTGTTATTAAGGAAGAATAGAAGGTGAGTGAAAATGAAAACGAGTAAAATTCCAAGGTTAGAATGTAGATAGAACTGGGAGTTGATACATACATTTTCTCTAAGGAAATTCCTTTATTTTCCAGTCTTCCATGAACTGCATTAATCTGGACTTGGAAACAATTCTAACGTATTAGAATATTTTCAATGAACAATGATACTCCCTTTTTCAGATGTCAACTACTTCTTTTCCTCTCCTTAGAGAATGAGAGCTTTAATAATGTTGACATAATAGAGGATTGTTTTAGGACTGTATCAATTTCATAACTATGTTATTATTTATTGATGAATGTTATGTCTCTGATAATCTTATATAGTATTCCTTTGTAATGCTTATTAAAAATAATGATGATATATTTATTTATGAATATTTACCATCTGTCCTTTTCTTAGATCATGAAAACCATGCCTGTTACATTCACTGTGTCTCCTGCACTTAGCACAAAGATTACACACACTAAGTGCCCAATAAGTCCCCTTACATGAATGAACAGCAGCTACCATTCACATACTTCCTTCAATTTAAATACAGTATTCTTACTTATAAAATATATCCATGTACAGAAATTTATTTGGATGTTGAATGTCACAGTAACTCCTGGGTTAGGTTTTTATCCCCATTTTATTGAGGAGGAAATTTATGCTCAGGTATGTGACATGACATTTCCAAGATCACACAAAGAGTGAAATAATTACTTCAAGCCATGACTTCACCCAGTGCTTTTTCCACAATGTCATGCTTCAAGTTTAGAATCATATAAACTTCAATATGAAAAGGTTAAAAACTTTCTAAATGCTGTCAGACTGGGTAGTTCATAAAAATAAATGTTTGCTGTGTACAAATAATGAAATGATCTTTCATTATTCATACATCTTCATTAGGTGGTTCATACAATTGCTGTGGTGACTTTGATGTTCAAAGCAAAGTGTGTTATTTACTAATAGTAAGTTATTGAGAATACACTGTAAGTGTGCCAGTGGATTTTTTTCTCCCTGAAGTCACTATGAAAAGAGTGTAGCTTTATGTTGGAGAAAGAAAGGTTTAGGTTAGTTAGTAAGATGATTACATTAAGATATGAGTTACTATGACTAAGTAAAATTGTAACTGTTCAGTCAACCAGATGTAACAAGAGAGCAGAGTTTCCTATGACATAGCAGATTAGACAAGAAGCTACTTCTGATTTCAGCAGAGCCTGCATTGGTAAAACCTGCAACACTAAGTTACTCATTCAGTGAGTATGTATTGAATGCCTGTTTTCTACCAGGCCCCCTGCTGAAAGCCAGGAATTCCACAGTAGAGAAGAGGGGCAAAATCTCTGCCCTCAGGAAGCATATATTCTAATAGGGTGACAGACCAAAAACAATGAATATATCAATAAACAAAGCATAACAGCTTCTGATTGCTGCTGCTGTAGAAGAAGAAATATATACTGGGTGATAAACCGGGGAGTGATGAGGTGTGCGGGAGATATACAAGAGATTGATCAGGGAAGTGCTCTCTGAGGAGGTGAGAGTTAAGTTAGATCTGAATACTGGGCTAAGTTATATATTAGACAAATATTCAAGGCAGAGCAAAATAATAAGGGTCAAACTCCGGAGGCAGGACATTTATGTCCACAAAACAGAATGGAGGTTCTGAAGCTAGAGAACAAGAAGGAAAATGAGACACGATACAGTCAAAAAGCCAGCATGAGCAAAGTCATGCAGGTGCACAAGAACAGGTTAAGAAGTCTGGTTTTCTTCATTAAATGAGGAATCATTAAAGGGTTTTAAACAGGGAGATATTTGTGAATGAAAAATGTTGCCTGCCATCAAGCCCTCAGCCGCTGAAGCCACCCCCAACTGTGTACCCCGAGGGATTCAGGATGCATCCTGAATGCAGTATACTGGCCCTAGAAAGTTAAGGTGCATATCAAAGGAATGATTTCAATAAGCCCACACTCTTGCATCTTCCCATACAAAGAAAAGAGCTAAATTCATTAACTTGAGGTATCTGGTTTTCTTTAGTAATCAGTAATCTTTCGAAGTTCCAACCACCTGTTCTTTGCTGCAAAAACATAACCTCCCTTACCTCTTTGGAGCAATCTCTCAGAGCTGAGGGGTGGTGTCCCAGGCTTAAGTCCTCAGTTTTGTCCACCAAATAAAACATAATTCTCAACTTTTAGGCTGTGCATTTTTTTCAGTCGACAATTATAATCTCATACGTTTTCTTTTAATCTATGATATCTAGACTGAAAGAGTAATGCTGTTAAGAGAGACGGACATTGGGCTTCCCTGGTGGCGCAGTGGTTGAGAGTCCGCCTGCCGATGCAGGGGACACGGGTTCGTGCCCCAGTCCGGGAAGATCCCACATGCCGCGGAGCGGCTGGGCCCGTAAGCCATGGCCGCTGAGCCTGCGCGTCCGGAGCCTGTGCTCCTCAACGGGAGAGGCCACAGCAGTGAGAGGCCCGCGTACCGCAAAAAAAAAAAAAAAAACAGAGAGAGAGACGGACATTAAGAAAGTTTGATAAAGTTTCTGCTTTAAGGGAAGCACCAGAGTCCAATGGGAATAAGCAAATTTAAAACAAGATCAGAGTTTAGAAGGGAAAGAGAGTGACCTAGTGTTAGGAATTTACAAAGAAGAAATGTTGCTGATGGTAAGCTCCTGGAAGCACCCATGCTTTGAAGAACTTCTAGCCTCTTATCTCTAAAACTGATTAAAGCACATCCTGGCCACTCACACATGAGAGGTCTGAAAATTACCAATGGGGATCTGGAGAGTTTTATTGCAACATTTTCTTTACTCAGGTAAGTGAATAATTGAATGAACGAACATGTAAATAAGCAAATAAAACGACTCTCAGAGTTTCAGTTGAAAATGAGATACAGATTAAAGCAATGTTTTCAAATCCCACCTTATCAGAATCATTTGGAAAGCTTTGTAAAGACTAAGATTTCTAGGTCCCACTTGTGCAGATTCTAACCTACAGATCAGTAGGGCTTTGTGCCCAGGAATCTGTATTTTTTAAAGGTCCCCATTAAATGTTGATGTTCAGCCAGGTTTAGCAACCACTGAATTAGCTAAGCTTGCCAAGTCCCTTTCAGTCCAATGAGTCTGTAAATTATCAGACTTCAGTGGGACCATGGGACCATTGCTAGATGGTGCTAATGTGGATTGCCAAATTGTTTCATTTTAAATTTCATTTGAGGAGAAAGCCAAATGATATTAGCAAATAAAAAAAAATATTGGCACCAAATTATCCCAGCTGCTATGCATTGAGGGCTCATATTCTGATTGTTTGAGAGAGACAATGCATCTTCCAGGGTGACATGACTTATGGTCAAGAGAGTGTTTAGGCACAGAGAGAAGGTGTTTAGGATCACCATACATTATTTTTGTAAAGCTCCCTGTGTTGTCACTTTGGAATAAAATTTTGATCACTTGTGGCTGTGTCTTCTAGCTATAAAGTTGTGCTAAGTGAGGGGGAAGCTGATGTCAAAAGCGTACCATGGGTTCAAGGTCACACGATGAGTCACGGACCAAAATGGTGTTCAGCCATGGACTCTTTGTTCTTAATTATGTAACTAGTCTCCCAAGGCAAAGCAACAGCACAAACCAACAGAAGTATTTAATGGTTTAGATGGAAATTATATTGCTTTCCTGTACCAGCGTAAACTGTTCTAGGAAAAATGATAGGATCTGGAGTGAGAGGAGTATTGGCAAAGTCTTTTGTCCATAAATAATTTCCTTTTTCTCCCTTGGCATCATAATATTTGAAATGCCACCACTAGTGACTCTTTTTGGACAGGGAAACTATACCCACATCAGGCCACACAGTTTTAGCCTTCCTGGTCAAAATAATAAAGTAAGTATTTTACACATGTGTTCACTATTTGACATTCTTTCAACAGAGCTTGAATTAATTCATTTCTTTATTCAACATATGTCTATAGAGCACCTGGTATACAGCAGCCACTGTAATGCACACTAAAGGTACACTGGTGACTAAAACACAAATCCTGCTCTCAAGGAAATCCTATCTGGTATGGTGGCCAGGTCCTGTGCTCATATGAATATACTTGACTAGGTGGTATAAGTCTATTCAGACACTGTGACATTGCTTAAAAAAAGAAACTTTCATGGAAAAGAATCTGAAAGAGTATATATATATATATATATATATATATATATGTACTTTTAAATATATGTAAAAATCTGAATCGCTTTGCTGCACACCTGAAACTAACACAACATTGTAAATCAACTATACTTCAATTTGAAAAAACAACTTTCTTTCTGGGGTGGTCTTGCAACAGATTTTAATTTCTAAAGGTAGCCAGAAAGTTTCTATTTCATATGCTCCTTGCATGCTCCCTTTTTGGACCACTCTCTCGGAATTCAACTGCCATCTTTGAACAGCCCAAGTCACACGGTGAGTCCCCCACGCACATCATCTTGTTCACAGTGCCAGTTGCCCCGAGAGTTGGAGACATTCCTGCTCAGATTCCAGATAATCAAGAAAAGAAGCCTTTAGGTACTTCTAGCTCCCAACCATTCAAGTCTTCTCAGATAAGAGCCCAAACCTCACAGGGCACAGATCAGTTATTCCCACTATACTCTGGCTGAATTAAAAAAAAATAATAATAGCTAACATTTGTTGGTCTCATTACTTGTCAGGCACTCTGCTAGGGATTTACATAATTAGCTCTCTGCTCATTTAAACCTTAAAATCACCATGTAATGTTGCTTATTCTTATAATTTCCATTTTACAGATGGTGAAACAGAGGCTTTTAGAGGATGTGACTTGCCCAAGGTGACATAGCTGGTAAACAGTAGGGCTGAGACTGAAACCCAAATATGGTTGCATGTCTCCATGCAGACACTATAATTTATTTTAGCCAACGGTCAACTTAATTTGTCATTCTGTATGAGTATCTGGCTGAATTCTTGACCTATAGAATACATAACATAATAGAATGGTTTATTTGTTACACCACAACGTTTGGGGTTGTTTATTATTCACCAATAGCTATCTAGAATAAGTCTCCCCCAATCTGACTGTTAATTGTAACAAAAGTCCACATCCCTCAAGGATCAGTTTATTAGCTCTTACTGAAAGAAGGGGATAGTAAAATTTACAGAGCTAATTTTACACTCTAATTTTTTAGAGTTTACTATTGGGTGGGCCAAAATGTTCATTTGGTTTTTTCCATAAGATGACTCTAGTAGCACTTAGTTGTCTTCAACTTCATTCTAAACAATTATGTTAGATTGTATGTGACAGCTGTCATATCAGCGTGCATTTAAAAAAAGACTCATCGGGCTTCCCTGGTGGCGCAGTGGTTGAAAGTCTGCCTGCCGATGCAGGGGACACGTGTTCGTGCCCCGGTCTGGGAGGATCCCACATGCCGCGGAGCAGCTGGGCCCATGAGCCATGGCCGCTGGGCCTGCGCGTCCGGAGCCTGTGCTCCGCAGGGGGAGAGGCCACAGCAGTGAGAGGCTCGCTTACCGCAAAAAAAAAAAAAAAAAAAAAAAAAAAAAAAAGACTCATCAAAATTGGTGGATTTTTGTGTAGCCATTTTAATATTGAAGATGGAAGAAAAAAAGCAATGTTTCTGGCATATTATGCTTTATTATTTCAAGGAAGGTAAAAATGCAACTGAAACCCACAAAAAGATTTGTGCAGTGTATGGAGAAGGTGCTGTGACTGATTGAATGTGTCAAAAGCGGTTTTCGAAGTTTCGTGCTGGAGATTTCTTGCTGGACAATGCTCCACGGTTGGGCAGACCAGTTGAAGTTGATAGCAATCAAATCGAAACAATAATTGAGAACGATCAACATTATACCACGCGGGAGATAGCTGACATACTCGAAATATCCAAATCAAGCGTTGAAAATCACTTGCACCAGCTTGGTTATGTGAATAGCTTTGATGTTTGGGTTCCACACAAGTTAAGCGAAAACAACCTTCTTGACCATATTTCCACATGCGAGTCTCTACTGAAACATAATGAAAACGTTCCGGTTTTAAAACAAATTGTGACGGGTGATGAAAAGTGGATACTGTATAACTATGTGGAACGGAAGAGATCGTGGCACAAAGCAAAATGAACCACCACTAACCACACCAAAGACCGGTCTTCATCCAAAGAAGGAGATGTTGTGTATACGGTGGGATTAGAAGGGAGTCCTCTATTATGAGTTCCTTCCGGAAAACCAAATGATGAATTCCAACAAGTACCACTCCCAATTAGACCAACTGAAAGCAGCACTTGATGAAAAGCATGCAGAATTAAACAGAAAACGCATAATCTTTCATCAGGGTAATGCAAGACTGCATGTTTTTTTGATGAACAGGCAAAACTGTTACAGCTTGGCTGGAAAGTTCTGATTCATCTGCCGTATTCATCAGACATTGAATCTTCGGATTTCCATTTATTTAGGTCCTTACAAAATTCTCTTAGTGGAAAATATTTCAATTCCCTGGAAGACTGTAAAAGGCACCTGGAACAGTTCTTTGCTCAAAAAGATAAAAAGTTTTGGGAAGACAGAATTATGAAGTTGCCTGAAAAATGGCAGAAGGTAGTGGAACAAAAGGGTGAATACATTGTTCAATAAAGTTCTTGGTGAAAATGAAAAATGTGTCTTTCATTCTTACTTAAAAAACTGAAGGCACTGTTTGGCCCACCCAATATGTGCTTTGCTTTAGAGACATTAGACATTTTCATTCTGGACCTCATTTTACAGATGATCACATTTACTTTGAGCATGGAGAAATGCTCAGACATTACCTATAGTGTTCCCTCTTCCTGGATTGATGTGTTAATATTCAGCATCCCCTTTAGCCTTCCTGCTTCACACTCATCCTTCAGGTAATCAACCCAGATTTACTTTCACCTAGAAAGTTTCCCATGATCTCTACAATTTTTTTTATATCTATATTGGAGTATAATTGCTTTACAATGGTGTGTTAGTTTTACAATGGTGTGTTAGATTTATAACAAAGCGAATCAGTTATACCTATACATATGTTCCCATATCTCTTCCCTCTTGCATTTCCCTCCCTCCCACCCTCCCTATCCCACCCCTCTAGGTGGTCACAAAGCACCGAGCTGATCTCCCTGTGCTATGCGGCTGCTTCCCACTAGCTATCTATTTTACGTTTGGTAGTGTATATATGTCCATGCCACTCACTCACTTTGTCACAGCTTACCCTTCCCCCTCCCCATATCCTCAAGTCCATTCTCTAGCAGGTCTGTGTCTTTATTCCTGTCTTACCCCTAGGTTCTTCATGACATTTTTTTTTTCTTAAATTCCATATATATGTGTTAGCATACGGTATTTGTCTTTCTCTTTCTGACTTACTTCACTCTGTATGACAGACTCTAGGTCCATCCACCTCATTACAAATAGCTCAATATCGTTTCTTTTTATGGCTGAGTAATATTCCATTGTATATATGTGCCACATCTTCTTTATCCATTCATCCGATGATGGACACTTAGGTTGCTTCCATCTCCGGGCTATTGTAAATAGAGCTGCAATGAACATTTTGGTACATGACTCTTTTTGAATTATGGTTTTCTCAGGGTATATGTCCAGTAGTGGGATTGCTGGGTCATATGGTAGTTCTATTTGTAGTTTTTTAAGGAACCTCTATACTGTTCTCCATAGTGGCTGTACCAATTCACATTCCCACCAGCAGTGCAAGAGTGTTCCCTTTTGTCCACATCCTCTCCAGCATTTATTGTTTCTAGATTTTTTGATGATGGCCATTCTGACTGGTGTGAGATGATATCTCATGGTAGTTTTGATCTGCATTTCTCTAATGATTAGTGATGTTGAGCATCCTTTCATGTGTTTGTTGGCAATCTGTATAGCTTCTTTGGAGAAATGTCTATTTAGGTCTTCTGCCCATTTTTGGATTGGGTTTTTTTTTGTTATTGAGCTGCATGAGCTGCCTATACATTTTGGAGATTAATCCTTTGTCAGTCGCTTCATTTGCAAATATTTTCTCCCATTCTGAGGGTTGTCTTTTGGTCTTGTTTATGGTTTCCTTTGCTGTGCAGAAGCTTTGAAGTTTCATTAGGTCCTATTTGTTTATTTTTGTTTTCATTTCCATTTCTCTAGAAGGTGGGTCAAAAAGAATCTTGCTGTGATTTATGTCATAGAGTGTTCTGCCTATGTTTTCCTCTAAGAGTTTGAGAGTTTCTGGCCTTACACTTAGGTCTTTAATCCATTTTGAGCTTAGTTTTGTGTACGGTGTTAGGGAGTGATCTAATCTCATACTTTTACATGTACCTGTCCAGTTTTCCCAGCACCACTTATTGAAGAGGCTGTCCTTTCTCCAGTGCACATTCCTGCCTCCTTTATCAAAGATAAGGTGACCATATGTGCATGGGTTTATCTCTGGGCTTTCTATCCTGTTCCATTGATCTATCTTTCTGTTTCCGTGCCAATACCATACTGTCTTGATTACTGTAGCTTTGTAGTATAGTCTGAAGTCAGGGAGCCTGATTCCTCCAGCTCCGTTTTTCATTCTCAAGATTGCTTTGGCTATTCGGGGTCTTTTGTGTTTCCATACAAATTGTGAAATTTTTTGTTCTAGTTCTGTGAAAAATACCAGTGGTAGTTTGATAGGGATTGCATTGAATCTGTAGATTGCTTTGGGTAGTAGAGTCATTTTCACAATGTTGATTCTTCCAATCCAAGAACATGGTATATCTCTCCATCTATTTGTATCATCTTTAATTTCTTTCATCAGTGTCTTATAATTTTTTGCATACAGGTCTTTTGTCTCCTTAGGTAGGTTTATTCCTAGGTATTTTATTCTTTTTGTTGCAATGGTAAATGGGAGTGTTTTCTTGATTTCACTTTCAGATTTTTCATCATTAGTGTATAGGAATGCCAGAGATTTCTGTGCATTAATTTTGTATCCTTCTACTTTACCAAATTCATTGATTAGCTCTAGTAGTTTTCTGGTAGTATCATAGGAAGTATTTCTGCATAATCAATAGTTTACTGCCCATTTTCCCAGCTAAACTATATGGTCCTTGAGGACAGAGATATAGCTTTTCTCAGTGCTCTATCTCCATAACTTATCACAGAGCATAGAAGATCATAAATGACCATCAGAACTAGCATTCAAGTTCCTAGCATCTCACCTTAAATATATTAAATAATTACTTAACCCTTCTACTTCTGATCAATGAATACCTCCGATATTTTTCTATCACCATCATCTTATTTTTCATTCCCTCAGTTCGTTCAAATTAGAAACATGGCATAATGGACACTCACTGGTATTTAGGGGGAGAGTGGGGAGGAGTGGGGTTGAGGGAAAGGGAGAACATTGGGTGGCTGGATGAGATGAGGCAGACCAAATATGTCCATGGGTCCTGGAGTTAGACTATCTTGGTTCAAACCCTGGCTTTGTTACCTGCTTCCTTGTGATCTTGGTCATTTTACTTAACCTTACCAAGTCTAATTTTCCTCATTTTAAAAGTGGAGTTAATAGGTATTGTTGAAGAAATAAATGAAATGATGCACATTGAGAGCTTGGCCATGTGCATGGCTCATAGTAAGCATTTAGTTATTGTCAGTGACAGTCATCACAGAAACGGCAGTGGAAGTAAGAATATTAGCACCAGACTGGGATTGCAAGTCGCCATTCAAATCATTTTTACTTCCTGGATCCAAGTCTTGCAGTTTGATGTCTGAGTCACCTGACATGGTTTTTCTCACTGTTTTTGGGTCATTTAAATTCTATAGTGCTTCACCCTAATAATTCAATTCAAGGAACAGAATAATGACATTTTAGAGCTCCAGTAGAAAAAGTGGAGATGTTTCCATTTATTGAGCACCTACTATGTGCCAGGCAATTGCTATGGCTTTGCACTAGGGAATTTAAAATTACCATCTAAATTCTTGACTCTCAGGAAAAAAAAAAAAAAAAAAAAATCTGAGCTTGAATAAGAAAATCTTCCATGTGATATTCTGAACATGAAACTATTGCATGTGTCAAGAAATATCTTAAAAGGAGTCAAGGTAAATAAAAAACGTGTGGCATCCTTAGACTTTCTAATGGTAAATCACAGAGTATGGGCTAGTCTGAAAATGAAGCTGCAAAGGAGTAATAGGAACTTAAACTCATGAGGGAGATTTTAAGTAGCTCTTTTTCCCTTGAGGAGCTGATGTCGTAGTGAACTAAGAAGAACCTCTAAAAACAGCATTGAGACTATCATTAATTAGAAACAGAGCCATTGGCGATGGAGAGGAACTATTATGTAGCTCCTCCCTGGGGTCTGGGCTGGGATGATTCCCCAAAGGGTTATTTCCAGTTGTGTGTGAGTTAATGATTCTAGTGTAATCAACCCTAGTCAAAGAGAATGCAACCTAAAGAACAAACAAAAGAAAATTGTTGGGATTACAAATAAACTCTCTTTGGACACAGGCCGTCTCACAAAGCTAATGAGTTTCCCATTCAGACTCTCCAGTGGCAGTCTACTGTAATGGCCCTAAACATTCTGAGAAAAGTGCTGATGAAGTTGGGGAGGGGGTGGCTATTATGGCTGATTGCTGAAGAAGGCAGTTTGGTGAGGGAGTAAAGGTCTTTCTCCTGTGGCTGCCTTTCACTGATAGGAAAGTGCAAAGCCCAGGAAAGGCAAGCCAGATGTTTGGCAAAAGCCATTTTAGCTTCTATAAAATAAAAAAAAGGATGGAGAAGGGAGGGGAAGGGGCATAGGAGCACACAGCCCCTCCTGCCACAGGAGAGCTGGGGCGTCCTTTGAGGTCTGAATAGGATACTAATGGAAAAAATTCAACTGCATGAAAGGAAGGGCAGTAAACATACAAATCTCATTACACACAGTAAACAGAAATAACACCAAGAAAAGAGATGAATCTCTTGATTACAAACCCCGTTGTTTGTAAAGGGAAGGGAAAGATATTTTAGATATATTAAGTATTATTCTTCTGTCTCCATGTAGCAAAAAAAAAAGGTAGTGTAGTTTAAGGTTTTTCCCATTTTATGAAATGTCAGAAGCCATGTATCCATGAAAACTTGTCTTGAAGTCCAAAACACAAAACACAAAACACATTAAAACAGATCTATCACATTTAAAGAAAAGTAGAGACTCAGATCCAATCTCTTCTCCTAGCTTCCTGGCCCTGACAGTTGCCCTGGGACGCCCCAGGGAAACCCAACAGATCAGAAAACACAGCTTGAAAATCTCTTTGGTCTGGCTTAGCCGCATGTTATTCAAGAGCTACCAGGGAAGCTGCTTAAATTCTGACCCTCAGTTTCTTCATCCTCAAGGCGGCAATAATAGAAACCTGACAGGAACTTAAGGAGTGAAACAGTTCAGGACTTGGCCTATAGCAAGCTCTCAACCAATATTGCTTCTTTCTTTACCGCTAAACGCAGCATGAATTTTGCATTCCCTGAAAATCATTCTTAGTACTTTGACAACACAAAGTTATCTCTTTTTAAAGTCCTATTGCACTTTTAGTCAGTACAACAATTCACCATTTGGTCCTCTGAAGTTATTAACAAAATAATCGTAGCTGCTACTGTTTCATTAATCATGTATTATAAACAAAGTATAGGATGATTATATTTATTTTCTCAAACTTTCACAACAAACAATCAGAATAGTTATTTTTCCCAATGTACGGAAAAAAAACTGGTGAAGAAAACTGGAAACTTTCTTAAAAATATATATACCTGATAATCCTGGTCCATGTGGCTCCAACAACCTGAACTAGAGAAACCAAATTTAGGAGAACGAGCTCAAACATGTGCTCTTGCCTTGGTGGGAAAGAAGTAAGTTCATGGTCCAGTTACAATGCAAGGGGGCAAGATAGATAGGTATGGGGCTATCAGATTTGCTATCCAGTGAGATCCACTGCAGTGAGTGAGATGTGCACTCAGGAGCACAAGCAGAAAGTGATGACTGAGGACCGTAAACGACCTTGTTAGGACTTCCTGCCATGTAGTCTTTCTCAACCTGGGTTCTTCATCTGAACCACAGATCACAAAAATGATGTGAGTAGTGATTTAGCAAATTTTTTCAAGGATGGCACATAAGGAGGGCATTCTAGATTCATGGGAGAGAAGCTATTTAATTACACGTTAGGGATTCCTTGGGGACCTCTGGGCTTAATTCTCGTTCAGAACCCTGATTGAAAAAGGCTAGAGCAGAAACAATTTCCCATGCTACAGGAACAGAAAGTGGGTGAAAAAAAGGCAGTAAGTCTCATGCTGCGGGATCAGAAAGGGAGTAAAGACATCAGAGATTCCCATCTCCCAGACTGACACATAAACCTGGAGCACTTGCTGTAAACCAGTATTCTTCAAGAATCATCTTCATTCTCTTTAATCTGTTGTGTTTTGCATTTATTCTAAACAATCTCACTTATAGCATGTGTTTGCTCATGCACATTTATAGTGTGTGTGTGTGTGTGTGTGTGTGCATGCGCACATTTGCACACAGGTGCATAGGTTCTCACCAATTAGCTCCCAGCCTCTACAGTGATCTTGGACCTAGTCAAAACGGACTAATGGTCAGCTGAGGTTAGTGATGTGAGCCATGAGTTTGGACCATGAATTCTCCTGCCAGCCATTAACCCTTAAGAAATGGACCATACTCACTAGTTCTGCCAAACTCCCTCCTACTTGGAGGACTCTGCGATCTCCACATATTGTGAAGAAAAGAATACGTATAACAATATGTTTAATCAATAGTTGCAGTGTGCACACTGACAGCTGGAATGTAAGCCTGGGGTTCTTTAGCAGGGACCCCCCCAGATGCGTCCCTATAGTAATGTTGCTTATAAAGTGACTTGGTGATTCCCTGTTGTTTCTGGCCCTAATGAACTATTTACCTCTCATCTTAAGTAGGAAATCAGCATGGTGCTTTGGAAAGAGCTCTGCTCTAAGAGGGAGGAGATCTGGCCTCTTTCCATCCCCTACAGATACCTGTGAGGTTCCATGTACATAATATTTACTTAATGCATATTTGTTTAATTGTATTGAACTCAACTGGCTGTGACTCTAAATGGCTCTATTAATAATAACATAATACTTGCTTTTAAATTATATATTTATTTGCTTATCTGTTTTTTATCTGTCTCCCTCCTAGAATATACACTCCGTGAGTTTTGGGGTCCTTGACAGTTTTATTTACTGAATGTTCCCAATGCTTAAAATGGTTCTTGGTCCCGAGTAGGTGATCAATAACTATTTGTTAGACAAATGAACACCCTTACATTGAGTTTTTTTGAAATATGCCGGCACTGCACAAAACGATTTAATACATATTGTGCCATTTGATCAAACTTGAGTGTGTGTATGCATCTCCTGACACCTTGTTAAAATGCAGGTTCTCTTCAGGCTTGGGGTGGGGTCTGAGATTCTGCATTTCTATCAAGCTTCCAGGTGATGATGCTCATTTATGTACCATACCTGTAGCAGCAAGGATCAAATCCTCATATCGACCCACTGCATAGATGCTATTCCACCCCTTTTTTTAGAGAAGGAAACTGAGACTTCTGGATGTTCAGTAACTTATCCAAGGTCACACAGCTAATGAGCAAGAGAGTCTGATAATACAAAAAATAAGCTATCTTATGTCTCCAAATTACAATTCCTGAAAAATACACATCCAGGTACATGCACTTAGATTGCTGCAGGTAAATGTTTCAGGTATACTTAGGCAACTGTTTCAGGTATACAATACTTAAAGTATTGTATACTTTATACAATAAAGGTTGATTTATTGATTGAATAAATTTATTTATTGAAGGTCATCTCTAGGTAGCTCTCTGCCTGTATGAATGTTTCACCTTGTTTTGAAAAAAACATCTCTACCTGTATTTCCTTTTATCTATCCATCCATATTTACCTGGCATTAGAAACAAGCAGAGTTTCTCTCTCTTCAGTGAAAACAGTCACCAACCGCCCTCAAGGAAAACTCCAGCAGGCTCATGTCTTTTCAGCTCATTCTTAGATAACAGTCAATCAGGCATCATTTAAAATTGCATACAAAAGCTCAACTCAGAATTTGTCCCAATGCATCCAAGATTTTTTGTTGGCTTTTTTTTTAAATTGTGGTAAAATACACATAACAAAATTTACTATTTTAACTATTAATATTTTAAAGTGTATAGTTCAGTGGCATTTAGTACACTTACAATGTTGTACAATCATCACCAGTAATGCAAGAACATTTTCATCACCTCAAAAAGAAACCCCACACCCAATGAGCAGTCATTCCCCATTCTCCCCCGTTCTCAGCTCCTGGCAATGACTACTATGCCTTCTGTCTCTATGAATTTTATCTACTATGAATATTTCATAGAAATGGAATCATATGTTTTATGGCCTTTTGTACCTGGCTTATTTGACATGGCATCGTGCTGTCAAGTTCCTTTCTGTTGTACTTCATTCTTTCTAATATTTCATTGTATGAATATACACATTTTTTAATCCATTCATCAGCTGACAGATATTTAGGCTGCTTCTGCTTTTTGGCTATATTGTAAATCACTTCTTTTCAGTCCTTCTGGTTATCCATCTAGAAGCAGAATTGTGGGGTCATATGGTGACCCTATATTTAACTTCTTGAGGAAACACCGATGCTTCCCACAGATGGCTGAATCATTTTACATTCCCACTAGCAAGGTATAAGGTGTCCAATTTCTCCACATCCTCACCAACACATTATTTTTCATTTTTTTCATTATAGATCCTAGGTAATGTGAAGTGGTATGTCTTTGAGATTCTGATAATCATATGCCTCGTGACTAATGGTTGCACCCATCAAAACCCTGAACTTTATGCCACATCAGATTTCTTCTCTCCCCCAATTCAGACCTCATCTACCTGTAAGCCGGCACTAAGAAAGTGGAAGATGGCTGGGTTGTTGGCATCTTGTCTTTTTCTCTATCCAGCATCTTTCCTGTGTTTCTCAGAAGACTCCCTCTGGCTAGGTGATGCTTGGAATTCCTTCCTCACCCTTCAGGCATGCACCTCAAGCTTGAGGTATGGTTATTCTGCCTTAAATAGGTAGCCCTATTAAACAGAATCCAAGGCATACCTATCTCAGCTTTCTGCATTTGGTCCATGCAAAAACACTAGTGCATCCTTGCCCAGATCATCTCTTGTGCAGGCTGAGCTGACTATAGCAGAATTCTCACATTTGCTGTCAAAGCTGTTGGCCACCCATGCTCACCCTCTAGTTATCTTGGGCAGTAGACTTACTTCAGATCATAATGTCCATCAACCACAGGGACATACGTTATCAAGTTCTCTGGATAATCCCAAGGAAACCTACTCTCTCTAGGCTTGGGGTGAAGGAGGCTGCCCGCTCCCCTCACCTCCCCACCATCTCTCCCCACAGCAGATTTGGAAGAGACTCGGCCTCAAAAGTACT
The DNA here is from genome assembly GCF_937001465.1 of Orcinus orca. Classification (NCBI taxonomy): domain Eukaryota; kingdom Metazoa; phylum Chordata; class Mammalia; order Artiodactyla; family Delphinidae; genus Orcinus; species Orcinus orca. Next base: position 104,932,768 of record NC_064564.1, on the reverse strand, counting down.
TTGAGGGCTCTCTATAAAGGCTTCTCTTTACAGATCCCTCTCCGCCCCACACTCTCTTTTTGATGTCCTCCTGTTTGCAGGGTTAAGAGTTATGGAAGCTGTCCCCTTACATTTACTTTACAAATTCTATATATGAACATAATGAGGATTTTTTGCACATTCAGTTTATTACTGGCCCCTATTATGGGCTGAATTATGTTCCTTCAAAATTAATATGTTGAAATTCTAGCCCCCAGTAGCTCAAAATGTGACTGGATTTGGAGACAGTTTCTTTAAAGAGGTGATTAAGTTACAATGAGGCCCTTAGGGTAGGCCCTAATCCAATCTGACTGGTGTCCCTATCAAAAGAGGAAATTGGACACACAAAAGGACACCAGGGGCCCACGTGCACAGAGGGATGACCATGTGAAGAGGCAGCAAGAGGACAGCTGTCTGCAAGCCAAGGAGAGAGGCCTCATAGGAAACCAAACCTGCCCACACCTTGATCTTGTACTTTCAGCCTCCAGAACTGTGAGAAAATAAATTTCTGTTGCTTAAGCCACCCAGTCTGTGGTATTTTGTTATGGCAGCCTGAGCAAACTAATGCAGCCCCTCAGTGGAAACTTAGGGAGGAAATGGCCCATTCCAACATTCAGTGACATATAGGAAGCTTGGTGATCACTGGCTCCGGATCCCCACATATTTTATCGGGGACTGGCTTTAACCCTTACTAGTGTGTGATCTTGGGAAAGTGACCTTGGTTTTCCAAAAAGATTTCTACAGGTATAAAATGGGAATACTAATGGGGAAACTACTTTATTACAGAAGGTAAACATTTATTTGCTCACATGAGTCTCACTCCAACCTCTGAAGGCCTGTGAGGCTTAAATGAGAGAATCTATGTGAAAGCACTTTCTAAATTCTAAAGTGTTATAAAATGCTCATTAATTCAATCACAACATCTACAAAACTGTTAATGGTGGGGGGAGGAAATCAACTAGTGTGTTATTTTGTTTTGAGTGCAGGGTCAGGGTGTAAAGTGGCACACACTCCCCTCCACCTGTCAGCAACCAACAATTAATCCATCTCAGGGTATTTTCAAATATCAGGAATCATGCATTTTCCATTCACCAGCTGGAAGATTGCCACACAAAACAGCCAGCACCAGCTATCAGCTAAATTAATACTTGCTGCTACTAAGAACTCAATTCCTCCACCACTTTCTTCACTTCTACTAGCTCATGCAAAGTGGCCAACACAACGTTCCCCTGGAGCTGAGCTTAGGCATATATGTGAAGCCTGAACCTCTCATTTCAATATCCATGGGATCAGGGATGCATTAACTATAGAACATCCATAAGTGCTAGGAAATGTGCTAGACATTGAACATAAATGCAGTATCTCATGTCAGTCCCTTAAGGTAGGAATTAATAGCTCCATCTTATATTTAAGTAAATTGAAGCTTAGAGAGGTCAGTTACCTTCCATCCATGTATTTGACAGGTTATTAGTTGAACACTTTTTGTTTGCTAATTCCTGAGTATATGCTGAAGAATACAACTTGCAATCTTGCTGGGGAAGCAGACCATCTGAAATAAAGGAGCAAATATATTTATGCATATTGTTTTTGTTTTCCAAAGGAAATTCACAACACAGCCACTCACAACATGGAATTAAAGATCTTAGAGGGGGAGCAGACAACAAACAAACATGCAAATAAACACAGATTTAAGTTCCATGAAGGGGTTTCACAGAAGGAGTGATAAAAATTCAAGTAGGTGGATTAGGAAGTGTACTTAATCAGGAAACTAAGGGTGAAAAGTAGCCATCTGTCCAGAGGACAACATGGAGACAAAGTCGTGGTGATACAGTTTAAGTCTCTGTATCTGATCATGAAGAACCTGTGTAATTTTCAGGTGCAGAAGCTGACACATTCTCCTTTTTACTACAGTTAAAAGTTAGGAATTTAAGTATAGAGCCAAGGATAGAAGAACCAAATTGTAAGACCTTTCTGTGACACTTAATAGCTGGTGTCTTTAGGAAATTCATTTCATCTTTCTGAGCTTCAACTTTCAAATCTGCCTTGTTAAACTTATAGCACTGTTCTCACGATCCACGGGGCAGTGTATGTGAAAATGCTTTTGAATGTGCTATATGAATGTAAGAGATAACTGAAAACAGCAAAAACCTCTGATAGGAAAATGCATTCCATGTCTGTCATGTTAACCCAATAGGTTAAACCTCTTCCAGAAGATTTTACCTGGTTAGGTTCCTAAAACAGCCCTGATCACAAATTGCTGACAAACAATAGTTCACTCCCTATTGCCTCCAGGGTAAGGGGCATGCCAGCCAGCCTCCTCCCCTCCTCCCACCATCCCAACCTCTAGCATTGTTTCCCAAACTTCTAGTATTTTAAGAATCATACAGGGGCTCATGGAGACCTGATAAATACCCAGATCCCAAGACACAATTCCTTTCTCACTGAATCTGAATCATAAGCCAAGGAATCTATATACATTTAAATAAGCAGTACAGGTGATTACTGGAATCAGCTTACTGGTCCTCAAACACATGTATACATAAGTATCACCCATGGAGCTTATGAAAAAAGAAATTCCTGGCAACAGCCTTCAATAAAATTTCTAATTTACTGTGTTTACGGGGTAACTGAGGAGTTGCATTTTTAACAAATATCTCTCCCTCTCTCCAGCTGTTATCTGTGGTCTATTGTTCAAATGTAAGGAAGAACGGGTCTAGAATGGAATGAATCTTTATTTCCTGCACCCTCTGCACTTCTACCTCTCTTTCTCTCCGCTGTCTATTGTCAATTTGAATTCCACTTCTCACAAAAGGTCCTGAAATTTCTGCCCTCTCCTCTACTGCCCTAGAGCTATTTTAAAATATTTTGGGAGAGACATAGACTTTCTGAAGTCACTCCATGCAATGGCTTGGATTATTAATTAGATTCTGGAGGAAAATGTAGAATTGGGGGATAATTAGAAAGAAAAGGAGAAAGAGAAGGAGGGGAAGAAAAGGAAGGAAGGAAGGAAGAAAGGAAGGAAAGAAGGAAGAGAGGGAGGGAGGGAGGGAGGGAGGGAGGGGAAAAGTAACCGACTATTTAAAGTTCTTTTTAAGTGAGAAAAATATATATGGATGTCAGAAAACCTTGCAGTCCAAATGTGATGTATCTCTCCCACATGTTTATGGGGCAAGTGAATGTAGTGTAAGCCTATGGTCTGAAAGTGTAAAATATCTGTGCACCACCACAAGAAATTCCTGCCTTAGAATGAGAAGGATAGATGTTTAGATAATCGTGAGGTATTTTCCAGAGCCCCTCAACTCACATCTATTGTAAGATTTTAACTCTGAGCAATATATGATCCTTCCTCTGAAATGAGGCCTGGGACAAAGAAAAAAAAAAAAAAATGCACTAAAGAAAGGGGTAGGTAAAAAGAAAAGCAAGCATTTACCCAGGCAAACTATAATGCTTTTCCAGATCTGATCTATAAATGTTTGTGTCTCCTCCTTCCAAATGCATATGATGAAGCTTAAATCCTGAATGTGTTGGTATTTGGAGGTGGGGGGTCTTTGTGAAGTAATTAGATCTTGATGGGAGCCTTCCTGAATGAGATTACTGCTCTTATACGAAAAGACTTGAGAGAGATTATCACACAGGTAGAAGATGGCCATCTGAACACCAGGAAGAAAGACTTCATCAGAAAATGAGCCTACTGGATCCTTAATTTTAGACTTCCCAGCCCCCAGAACTGTGAGAAATAAATGTTTGTTGTTTAAGTCACCCAGTCTATGGTATCCTGTTATAGCAGCCTAAACTAAGATAGAATATAGCCCACACCAGACTTTTCTGAATCATTAAGCCTCCCAATCGCCTGTGTGTTAACTTTACCCAGCTCAGGTACAATCATCAGTGAAAGAAAACGAACTTTAGAGCACATGTGTTAAGTCAGCACCAGAGGGGTCTTGAGGGGAGGGGAATGGCCGGAGGATGGTGATGGGTGAGGATAGCAGCCACCTGTACATTTGCTCCATCAGTGGAAGTCCTTTAGCATGAGGAGAGCCTCAAGAGTTAGCATCTGAGACAGATGGTGGGATTTCATGCAGACTTCAGCTGTGCGTCCCTTGCTGGAAGCTCTCTACTCTTTCTCCTGTGATGAAGCTTTCCTTTCTTAGAGTCTTCTGAAACATGGTCAAACAGGGACCAAGTCTGAATGTTCATTTTGACACCTCTCTCTTTAGATCCAAATATAAAATGGTTCAATTTGCTGCCTGCTACCTATGGACACCATTTAGGAGTTGCTTTCTGGTTCAGGGCAAAGAACTGAAGACAGGGTGATCAACCTAAAAGATACTTTTGAAAATACATCTAGGTTCATATCATGTACACCACAGATTCCGCTCTTCTCCCAAATCTGACGGACTTTACAATTTTAATGGCTTCCAGTGCTCCTCTAATGAAGACTAGAATTACTCAAGAGCCTGCAATGATGTGTACAATCTAGCCCCTGCAATGGTTAAAGCTTGCCCATCACCCTCCACCACTTGTCCATCTCCCGCTCACTCACAGTTTTCTCTTATCTCCTAGTCTCTAGTCGAGACTCAGCCAAACTTTGTTTCCTCAAGAAGCTGTACTCAGGACAGCGCATGCTCTCTGTGTGAAATTAATGGTCTCTTAGCTCCTGTATTTCTCCTTTGTGTCACTTACTACAATTATAATTAAGATAACAACAACTATGGAATTAGTTGCTTAGATTATTGTTAAATTCTGTAGTACAATGTCACCTCTGTGAGGATAGGGTACTAGTCTTGTGTTTAGCATCACCAGAGTTTAGTAGGATGTCAGGAGCTCAATAAATGTTTTTTGAACAAATAGCAAACAGAAGTGAAGCATGTTTGCAGGAAAAGCCTCTGTGTTGCTTTCCTTTGGTCTTCGTTTGCCAATTTGTATAAATTAGCAGAACAGCAGGAATCCTCTCTGATCTACAAAATCTAGGTAGAATTGTTAGGAGCCTTGGATGTCTGAATGCACTTATTCCTGAAAATTTTTGCTGCACGTTTTTAGAAGATTTTCCCCCCCTCCTTGGGAATGTTGGCCTTCAATCTCTGCTTTCAGACTTGCCACTCTCCTCTAAAAATTTAGATGTAAGACTCACTCCTCTCTTTCACTTTATAAATATGTGGATGTATCTAAACCATTTCTGAACATGGACAGTATTGCTGAATATTTCAAGGGGTGGGAGAAGTCAGAAAAAGTGTTGACATCACAGTAGTATAAACAACTTCTAAAGTCTCCAGCCGCCACCTTAGAAGTCCCCTAACACCATGCAGGTCTCTCCCCACTAAGAGTTCCCCCCGCTACTACGTGTATGTTCTCAGCTCTTCCCTTCATCTTCTCTCAGCCTCCCATTATTTTTTTTTTTTCCCTACTCTTTTCTTCTCATCCATGTCTCCTGTTTGATCTCAGGAGTTACAAAGAAACTGCTCTCCCATTATTCAACAGACAAAGTTTCCCCTCTTTTAACATCTTGCCATATTGCAAAAATGAATCTGATTCTTTCTGAATTGTATTTTGGGTTATTTCTCCAAACAAAGATAATTTCCTTCCCAAGAAGAATCTCATTGTCAGACAGTAAGATGGTGTTTATTGTTTTCATCTTACTGTTATCCCCTCTTTAAAGAATTTAATTTGTGTCATATTTTCTTCCCAAATGGTGTATACTGTAGAAATTTGAGTGAATTCTTCCAAATGAAAAACAAAGTAATAATTGAATTAAGTATAACACTTAAAAGCAATAGCTAGGGAGACATATAAATCTGGGTTAAAATATCCTTGAATCAACAACCTGTGGGACTGCAGGTAAGTTATTTAAACTCTCTAATATTCCGTTTTCCTATCTGTGAAATAAGAATAAAAATGCTTTTGGATTTTTTAGTTACATGAAATAGTAAATCACTTCACTGTTTAAGCCAATATGAAATGCTTTGTTTTTTGCTCACCATCAAAAGCTTAATAACCCACTGTTATTACCTGATGTATTGATACATGGCTTTTCCTATTTTAGTACCATCCTCTCAGTTCACTTAATCTATGTTTCTATATTTGCTATAGTACCAGAGCTTGGAACTCGACAATTCCTCAGCAAATAATACTACTGATTTCAAGAAAATAAAATTTATTATTATTTTACTTGTTAAATATGCAAAAAATACTGTTAGCCCAGAAATTGTGATTTTATACTTATCTTTTAGTGTATCATTTTAAATAAAGAAAAAAAATAATATATGTGTTATGTTTAAATATAAATATTTATATATTTTAAAATTTATATTTATAGTAAATATTTATTAAAAATAAATAAAAACATAAGTACATAAAATGGTTTTCTTCCTCCTTGACTATCTATGATTATAATATAAAATCACATACACACGCGTGCATATAAACTTGCTTCTTCCTCCTTGCCTACCCAAATTACTATTCCTGTTTTACTATTCTGACCACACTGATATATGTTTTTCTTTGGGAAGACCCCCTCTCCTGTTGCATAACAACCAGGTGAGATGTAGGATTGACTTTAGCCCTAACCTGTTGCAAACTAACTCAATGTGCAGCATTCTCCTGACATAATGTTGGTTCACAACGGGCCAGTTAGAGGTAAAACAGGAAAATTCACGTGATGTGGAAACCCACCTGGTCTATTCCCTTGATATGAATAAGGAAGCAAGAAGCCCTAATTGCTGATGGTAGCCACCTTGCAACCATATGGAAAACCAGTCTGGCACTAGGAAGAATGCCAAGTCAAGAAAACCACAAAGAAATAAAGATTAAATCCTTGACCAAACTGTTCCTGGGCCCATATATTTCTGGCTTTTTCAATTATGTGAAATAATCAATCCCTTATCTTTGAACCTACTCACAAGTGGTTACAGTGACAACCTACCAAAAGCAAGCTAAATAATACTCATTACTTTTGTGATAATACACTTTCCATTCAATGTTACTATTTTATGTTTCTATATTTGTAACAATATCTTTTTTTATCTGATATAAGACTAGACTACTGTTACTGCTATTCTTTTATTGAACATTGGACCTTCCACCTAATTACATTTCCAAATAAATATAAAATTATTTAATTAAATTTCAAAGATAAGGATGGTTTAGATTTTGACTTGAATTAAATAAAAATCAAGGTTAATAGACAATTTTCCAATATTTTCTCGTCCTATTCAGAACATAGCGTATCCAACCATTTAATCAAATCTTCTTTTAAATTCTCCCTAATATGAGTTTATAGATTTATTTATGACTACATATTACCCATTCAATTTATGCCTCTATCACATTTTATTGCTCTTAGTAAAGGATGTTTAAGTATATTTTTTCCCAAATGTTAAGTTATTCAATTTATGCCTCTATCACATTTTATTGCTCTTAGTAAAGGATGTTTAAGTATATTTTTTCCCAAATGGTAAGTTATTATACTAATATTCTTCTTGGCAGTTTACAGTAGTTTCCAGAAAGCACAGTATCTTGGAAGCAGACCACCTGGATCAAATCATGGGTCAGCCACTAAATACCTTTATGTCCTCTGAAACCTGAACTTGGATTGATATTTCTCTCTCTGCCTCTCTCTTGCCATATATATAGTTACCAAAGGGGAAACATGGCGGGGAGGGATAAATTAGGAGCTTGGGATTAGGATATACAGACTACTATATATAAAATAGATAACTAATAAGGACCAGTAGGTATAGCACAGGGAACTTGACTCAATATTCTATAATAACCTATATGGGTAAAGGATCTGAAAAAGAATGAATACATGTATATGTATAACTGAATCACTTTGCTGTACACCTGAAACTAATAAAATATTATAAATCAAATGTACTTCAATAAAATTAAAAAAAGAATTCAATATGTATCTTTTAAATTTGTGTTTCTATAACTTATACATACACATACACACACAAATATAATTTGTAGGGTTTGTTTTTCCTGGCAATTTATTTTTCTAACCTTCTAATTTTTGTCCAGATTGATAGCCACATTCTTTTTAACTGCTGCATAATACTCCGTGGTAGCTTCATCATAATCCATAGCAGTACATGACAATGTATTTAATAATATCCCTATAATTGGATATGTAGAGATTTTAGTTTTTCACTATTACAAATAGTGCTGTCGTGAACACCCTTGTATATATCACTTGTTGGCATATGTAAATGACTCAATAGGAGAAAAATAAAGAGGTTAACTGATGGAACAATGGATTTGTACATTTTTATTTGACAATTTCTGATAAACTGCTCTCTGAAAATGTTCTAATACTTATATTCCTATTTTAAAACCATGTTTTTTTAAAAAAAGTTCTGTTTGACTTAATTAATTGCATTTGGCCATGCATTGATACATGCTTGTACATTTTCTTGTTCTCCCTATTTCTATGGTTTATTATATCAGTGTATTCTCCTAAATTGAACCATTAGTGTATTCCTATCCAAAAATACTATGCATTTTGAAAGATAAAAAAATTAGGACTTCCCTGGTGGTGCAGTGGTTAAGAATCTGCCTGCCAGTGCAGGGGACACGGGTTCGAGCCTTGGTCCAGGAAGATCCCACATGCTGCAGAGCAACTAAGCCTGTGCGCCACAACTATTGAGCCTGCGTGCCACAACTACTGAAGCTCGCGTGCCTAGAGCCTGTGCTCCGCAACAAGAGAAGCCACCACAATGAACAGCCCTCGCACCACAACAACAGGTAGCCCCCTCTCGCCACAACTAGAGAAAGCCCACGCACAGCAACGAAAACCCAACACAGCCAAAAATAAATAAATAATTTATTTTAAAAAAAACTTATAGATAAAAAGGAAATATTAATGAAAACACAATAAATGGAAGTTCTTTTTTTAATTCCAATGAAATAATTGTTTGAAAAACATAGAATTGTATGCTATCAAATTATACTAATAACTTATGGAAATGTGGGAAAGGAAAAAGGCAAAAACAAAATATTTTAAAAAGTCATTAATGAATATATGTCATTATTATGTTTATGTGGTATAAAAATGTTTATTGACTATTTTAAGATAATGATGAATAATTCCAAAATGGAATGTTTACCCTCTAAATCTGAATCATCAAATATAAACAAATAAATAAAAATCTAGACAGCCAAAGGCAAATAAGAAAATAAACAAAAATTGAATGCATTTTTAACTCAGTTAAAAAGATGATGGTTGACATATTGTTACAATACTCTACAAAGCTGTCCTAAGTTCACTCATCAAAGCTGTAATAGATATGATTGAATGGAAAAATCAATAGCTTCTTACCAGGAATTTGTCTGATCCAAAGCAATGGAAATGATAATAAACATATAGGCAAATAAACTCTTACAAAATGAAAACAAGTATGATGAAAGCATACACTCAAAATTGATAAAATATGATATAAAGATGGTCATTGTACTGTGAAAACAGGGACACTTGGTGACAATTATGTAGTATTGATAATCTTGTAAGAATGAAATAAAATATCATAATACATAAAGCAAACCTGCTCAAAATATATGGGAATGCCAGAAATGTAATTAGTTATCAGATTCACCTCATTGTTATAACCGAGTGTCAGTTATAGTAGGAAAAAATGCTTGGAGAAGTTATTCTTATGGGGCGGGTGGGACATATCATGATCCTCAAAAGATTATTTTCCAAATTAAATGACTTTGCCTCAGTCCAGGCATCCTTATAGCTCATTTCTCTTCTTTGTTTTAAATGTCACATCCAAAAAGTGATGTGATTACCATCACAGCCTCACTTATTAAGGGAAGTATGTCAATTTCCTCAGGTTCACAGAATGGGAGAACAGCTGAAAACCACAGAAGTTGTTTGTTTATTTTAAAAATGTGATTATATATATAACCCTTTATAGGGAACACATGTTCTTTTTCTATAAATAGAGCTTATATAAATAAAATTTAAAATTTACCAGCTAAATTGCAGAAAAGAAAATTTGTGTTCTCCAGATCCTAAGGACGATTCTTAAAAACTAGAAATTAATAATATAAAACAAATACAGAAGACCAATAATTGAAAAACTTTTGAAAAATTCACCCCTAACTAATAGGTAAAAGAGAAATGTAGAGTAACACTCTACACTTTGGTAAAAGAGAACACTCCCCAAATTGGTAAAAGAGAAATGTAGAGTACGATAGATGAAGTTTGTGAAATATAATGTGAAAAGTTGTTTAAAGTGTTGCTTAAATGTTTACAGTCTTATTAAAAACAGATTATACATGCAAAAAGCAAAATTTGTTTTTTACTTCAAATATATAAAATGAAATAAATATTTCATAATATTTCAAAAATGGGGGATTTTTATTAAATATGACAGAAATAGATAGAAAGTCTTTCACTAAATATCTGTGACAAGGGCCCAGGATGCCAAAACATTTTATCTAAATGAATGAGAACACTTCAAAGATTATTTTTCTCAGGCAAACCAGCAAGTGTCCACTTAGTTGTCTAGATCTGTTATTTCAAACTTTGGGCTATTTTTGATGTTTAAGAAAATCATAGACACGTATTGGCTCAAGCAATTCAGAAACATAGGGAATCAAATTTTGTAAGAAATGGACATGGGGGAAACGTGCAGTTCAAATTCTGGTTCTTACACTTTGCTTTTTTGGCCAAAGTTTGACATTTTGCTAGTGTTGTATCACATTGACTTTTTTATTTCAATCTAAGATTTTTTTTTAACATCTTTATTGGAGCATAATTTCTTTACAGTGGTGTGTTAGTTTCTGCTGTATAACAAAGTGAATCAGCTATACGTATACATATATCCCCATATCCCCTCCCTCGTGCGTCTCCCTCCCACCCCTCTAGGTGGACACAAAGCACCGAGCTGATCTCCCTGTGCTATATGGCTGCTTCCCACTAGCTATTTTACATTTGGTAGTGTATATATGTCCATGCCACTCTCTCACTTCGTCCCAGCTTACCCTTCCCCCTCCCCGTGTCCTCAAGCGCATTCTCTACATCTGCGTCTTTATTCCTGTATTTTGACTTTTTTGAACCCCCTTTTTATCGTCTGTAAAAGAGGAAGTAGGGACACCAAAGTCTATGTATTTTACTATATCGCATGCTTTAATTATTATTTTCAAATCTCAAAAGCACTGCAGAAAAAATGGTCTGCGGGGCATGGGGTGAAAAATGCAGACTGAATAAATGTATTTATCTCTGTTTTCTCTTTAAACCTTATAATAAAGGGATTTTAAAAGGTGATAAACCCAGAAGGACAGCAAACTTTTATAGCCTTAATGTTGCATGAATAGTATTTAACATATTATTTTTTTTTAAAGCAGAGAAAGGTGAAATCTAAGTGCCTGCAAAGAATGGTGGCAACAGGGGACAAGGGAAGTGGATCAATGCTGCAGAACTGGAAAAAGGCTCAGAAATGAGAAACATCCAGTTTTTCGGACGGCAGTAGTAAACTCTGGGCTAAAATGAGAAGGACGGGATGAAAGTATGAATAAAAACAGTTAGTTCCCAAATTCTTCCTCTTGGCAAATATAGCTAGGAAACTACCACCAACCCCCACCCTGGAAGATGGAAAATAAGTTCACTAGTTCAAAGGAACTAGAGAAGCACATGACTGTGATTCTTAGCACAGCAGAGAACAAAGGTGAAAAGAATTGGATTAAGTACCAATCTACATAAATAACCATGAGACCCCACAGTATCTTTCTCCAACACAGCTCAGGATAATCAGTAGCCAGAAACACTCCCCAAATTGGAGATTGGAGAATTCCTACGTAGAGAAACTGATCCAACTTACAAACACACACATATATATATATTAAAGAAAAATAATATATTTTCAACTCCTTGAAAATATAAGAAATACATTGGTGAGAAAGTGAAAATTTGTTACAAATGAGATGCTATTCAAATATGCCTTGAAATACACTGCTTTTTGTCAAACAAACCATTATGATAAGTATCCACGGAAAACACTGTGCTTTAGAACTCAGGGCTTCAAGCAAGCAGAGTAAAATAGGCTTGAGATTCAGACTGAACAGAATCCTGATTCCTGAAAATGTGTATGCATGTCTGTGTCTGTGCATTGTGAGTGAAAGAGAGGCACCAGAGAGAAAGAAACTCAGATGTTCTAAGGGTCTCATGAAATTCTAAATGACAAAAACCTTTTCCTTCTCTTTACCTACTTTCAGTTAAGACACAGAGGCAATTCTGTTGCAAAGTAAGACACTAGTTCCATCAACGTAGAAGAAAAGTCTCTTTTGCTCCTCACCTTCTGGAACGTTTTAGCCCCCTCAAATGTCCTAAAAGCTTACTCACTTCTAGCTGTGCGTTCAAAGAAAAGCTCTTTCCTCCACCTGGTACACCCTTTCTCCTCTTCCTTACCCCATTCCACTTTATCTGGTTCACCCACTCACCTTTCCAGATATCATGTTTGATATTGCCCCTCTAACCTGATCTTTTCCATAAGGAGATGCACCTTTTCCATTAGTCTTTTCAAAAGCACCCCATGTTATTTTTGCTTATATGATTTACCATGTGTATTACATTGTTTTCCTCACAGACATACAATAAAAGATGTATTTTGAATAGTACAAAGGAAGTGTGTTCTACTCTATACAAAGATAATAGTGATCACCAACCATTAAATTTTCATTCATTCATCTATTCATTCATTCAGTCAATAAAATATTTATTGAGCACCCATTCTGTACCAAATACTCAGACAGTTCTAGGATACAACAGTGAACAAGGCAAGCAGCAACCCTCCCTTCAGGGAACTTGCATTATTATAACTGCAAAACCAAAAGAAAAAAAATTAAAGTATATTTCACACACGGTCATTTAGTTGAGCTGCAAGTAGATATTATGTTAAGTTTGATAGAAAATGTTAAGTTTCCTGAAGATGAAGCAAAGCTGATATAGGTGCAAAGTTTTCTTTACACTGAATCAACTGCTCACTTGCTACTGAGTGGATTTCTGTAAGAGGAGCTGAAATTTGAAATGCACCTTTAAAAGACTGGCTAGGAAATCCTCCTAGGGCATCTTCCTTTCCATCTTGTTGGGGGTGTGGGAGGAGTTCTGCCTGCATCACTGCTGATTAATCCATGTCTCAGCTTTCAGCTGCTTCATACTGAGCTCACTATAACTTTAAATATTGATAACCAAGCTCATATATCACAGAGCTGAGAGAATGACAGTTCCAGTGCATAATGGCTAAAGCTTTCTACAATAATCAGATATTCAATAATTCATGAACATATATCTCCCCAAATCAAATTGGAAGCTATTTTGTGTAATATATTATTTAAAATTCAATATTATAATGCACACAACTTCTCCTCAGCCAGAGGAGGACCATTTCAAAATGTGATTATGTGTGGACTCTATTTAAAAGTGACAATTCTGCTTTTCATTTGTTTAACAGCTTAAGCGGAAGAGCTCAGCTGGAACTAAGTCATCTGACAATGAAACCTGGGTGGCCACAAGCAACTTTGAAACAGTGACATTAGGACCTTAAAATTGCACATGCAAATGGATAGGACAGACGTGTATTTGGGGAAAAAAATTTTGTTCAGGTCGTACATCAACTCACTCCCAAATAGTCCCCTCCGAATTAACTGTAATTTGTCATCATTATAAGATAAATTGTTAACCCTTAAGTCTGAGGGTCAAGACACCTTCACCTCACCCCCGTGTTGTGAGCAGTCTCATTGCTTTCAAAGCCATCATTTACTATATTTTCTGCAAGTAGATTTGGGGTAACTTGCCCCATAAGCGCATAGTCAGATACTGGTTTCATAATGTCTCCTTGTTGGAAGCACCCTTCCATTTCTCCTCTGCCTATGTGAAATCTTCTTTCAAGAAATAGATCACACTAAGTGAAGCCTTTCCTGACTTTTCAAGCCATGTGTGGATCACCCTTTCTCAGAACACCATATTATTATTCCTGTATGTTATTCCACTAGTTACCATTTATTAAGCTGTACATGTTCAGAACAGGCCTCCCCAAGATGTGCTACTCTGGCATGGGATTTTTTTTGAGCTAAAGACAGTGGAGACCCTTTGGGCTCAAGAGAAACTGCCGCCCCTCCCTTAACTACCTGGAGGAGTTTAAATTGGAGCTTTTTCCCGGAAAAAGTTATTATCAGGGAAAAATTTCATCTAAATGGCCCCATCTATATGGAGCGCAAACATCTAATTACCCAACAGCTTCTCTTATCATTCTGTGATGATCCTTCTGTCCTTGGAAGCCCAGGCCCCTGTCCCATCCCTTAGCTGAGGATGGCATATCTACCTCATGTTATCTTTCTGCCTTTGAACCTCTCATATATGTGGGGTTCTCATGCATATGAAATTTAATTTTCTCCTGTTAACATGTCTCATGTCAATTTAATTCTTAGTCTAGCCAGAGGAACCTTGAAGGACAGAGGAGAGTTTTCTTCTTCCTCAACAAAGCACTGATCATATGTCAGGCCTGTGTCAAATTTCATGAACTGTTTTCGTTTGACAACAGGTCACCACTGCTACCCCACTGTGACAGCCAAGGAAACTGAGTCTCAGCAGTGTTCACTGAGTTTTTCAAGGATACAAATCAGGAATTACTAGAGGCAGAAGGTTGTCTGTCTGGTTTAGCATTTCCCTGGTCCCTAGTCAGGGCTCCATATCTGTTGACTGATTGAATACATAAACAAAGCCCTTAACATTTGATTGTGTAAATCTAGTGTTGTCTTCTAACCTTGCAGGCAACGAGGTTGGAAGAGACCAGCATTGCGACCTTAAGTGAAAAGAGAGTGCTTGTATAAGAGTAAAGCATGGTGTTTTAGAACAAGTCCTGAATGATCTCGGGCCCTGCCAATATCTGGACTCAGACAATTTGCAATAGGATGACCTTGAACAAAGTTATTAACTTTTCTGGCTCTCAGTATCTTCATCTACAGTAACTTCATTCTAGCCTATAATAGGAAAACTTCCATAAAGTAGTACAGAATTATATGTTAAAATGTAGGCTTTACAGCATGCAGACCTAGGTCTAGATGTCAACTCTGACCTGCAGGACATGAGGCAAGTTACTTACTATCTCTATGCCTCCAGTTCCTCACAGGGAAAACTTGCGTGGTAGCACCTCCTGAATGGGCCTAGGATTTATACACGGTAACCTAAATGCAAATCCTGTAGAACAATGCCTACTACATAAAAAGTTCTATGTAGATGTTGGGTCTTATTGTTAAATATGTGTAAGTGGCATAGCACCCCACACATGGTAGATCCTCAGAGAATGTTTCTTTCCTTCTTTCTCACCACATTGTGTGTGAACTCAGTTCGCCTCATTTACTAAATTAGAATAATAAAACTGACCTTTCTCCAAATAAGCAGAGCTAACAGACATTTTAATAATATTTTCAACTTTAAGATGCCAATAACATGCATGTGATCCAGAATTTGTAGGCTGGAAAAAGTAAACATCATCCTCAGTAAAAGAATGTTAGAATAGGAGGTACAGACTCAAAGCTATACAGTAAATCAGAGAAGAAAATAAACATCTCTTGGATCAGGTGATTAAAAAAGGAATCTACAGGGATCTCAGATTTGAACTGGGTTCTAATAGATGTATAAGACTATGAATGATGGAAAGGATAGAAAATTATGAAAAATAAGCCTACTTCACATAGATTTCTCCCATAATTTCTCCAAATGCTGATTGGTTTAGATAAGTTGATTATATGTTGCAATATTTTCTGGCTTTAGACACAGTAACTAACAAAGAGGAAAAGCTTAATTTGTATATACATCATCATCATATGTTCCTTTATTTGTTGTCTATTATGATCTAAGTATTGTGCCTTTATTATTCTTAATTATTTTATATATTTAGTGTTAAGCATGATCTTCCCCATTCAGAGATTAGGAACATGAGATTCAGCAAAGTCAGGTCACTTGACCAGAGTCCCTTCACTGGAGTGGAGCTCAGATGTGAACCCAGCTCACCATCATATCTCATGGCCTCCCTCTCTATGTTTTTGACTATATCATTTTAAATGATCATGAGTTTAATGGATTAAAAATATTATTAAACATGCCTGTCACCATAAGACTCCATTAGCATAATGAAAATATGCAAATCATTAATTTTAAACCCTCTAAACAACAGCAGCCACATTTTTTCTCCTGCCAGGGAATACTGGCTTAATGAGATTGCACTGGCCCAGTGATACGGATGCTTAAGCCAAGAAAGGGTAAAGAATGAAAAGAAGCATACAAGGTAAAAAAGGATGCTGCTGGCACCACTCTGGGAATTTAGAAGGGTAAAGACAACAATACCCAAAGGAAACCAAGCAATTTCAGCCCTAAACGTAGGCACTATTTTAAATCATCCATTCAGACCCAACCCATATGGGGTGATTCACCGGTCACAGGATTATTTTTTCCCACTAGTCTGGCACAAAGTATAAAGTGGTAAATAACATATTTCCTTCCTTCCATCACTCCTTCATCCCTCCCTTCCTCCTCCAGTTATTTCTTAAGCACCCAACCTGTACCAAACACTGTATTATGTCTTTGAACCATATAATGATCCACAAGAAAGACATAAATGTTGCCTTCATTGAACTTGTAGTCTCTACTATACTAGGGGAGACAGGCGGTTAAGCAAGAAGTTACAACACATGTGATATTACAGGTTGCTCATGAAAAAGCACTTAAATGTTATGTGAAAGTAAGCTGAACCTGAAGGATAAATAGGAGATAGCCAGGTAAAGGAAATACACTATGTGTATATATCTGGGTGTGAGTGGGATGTGGGAGTGTATGGATATATTCTCCAGATAGAAAAAACAACATGTGAAAAGTCTTCAAAATGAAAGAGGAAGTAGGAGAGAAAAGTTCCAAGATAAGTTTTAAAATGTGTAGTAAGCCTGTGGGTGGCATGCTTAGTATGGGTGAGGCAGGTTCAAGTCCCAAAATGAGGCTAAAGAGGTAAGCAGGATTCAGAGGAGGCCAAAGTAAGTAGACTCTACCTCATTCAAGGGGCAATAAGAGCCTGGGGAAGGGCTGGAGAAAGAGGGATGGGACCATACTTGTAATGAAGACTACCCATGTTCTTACACATGGAGGAGTTTAGGGGATCTACTGCAGAGCAGGATTGGATTAGATCGAAGGTCTCTGGTGAGATATAAACGGTACATTATACCAGTTCAAAGATGTCTAGATTAGGGAACTTTAACTTGGGAAAGTAGAAATCTCAAGGGGTCTCCAAGGCTCTCTTTCAATATCTGTGATGCTGTCTCTGGGGGTATTTCTGCTGGACCCAAGAAGCACAATAAGGACCACTGGATAGAATCAAAGGAAAGATTACTCTAACAAGACTCTTTCTGTTGAGTGAAGCAATGGGTTCCTTTAGGTCTTTTTTTTTTTTTAAACAGTTATTTATTTTTTAATAAAATTATTTTATTATATTATTTATTTATTTATTTATTTATTTATTTTTGGCTGCATTGGGTCTTTGTTGCTGCGTGCTGGCTTTCTCTAGTTGTGGCAAGTGGGGCTACTCTTTGTTGTGGTGCGCAGGCTTCTCATTGCGGTGGCTTCTCTTGTTGTGGAGCATGGGCTCTAGGTGTGCGGTAGTTGTGGCATGTGGGCTCAGTAGTTGTGGTGCAAGGGCTTAGTTGCTCCATGGCATGTGGGATCTTTCTGGACCAGGGCTCAAACCTGTGTCCCCTGCATTGGCAGGCAGATTCTTAACCACTGCACAACCAGGGAAGTCCGGGTTCCTTTAGGTCTTTATCTGGCTCTTCCAGTGGCCACTCTGACTCTTTGCCTTGACTTTCTAATTGTGTTCCTTTGGCCCATGTATCTACCCCTTCACCAATATCACACTTTCTCAATTAATATAGCAAAAGCTTAATTATTAAAATAATATAAATCTAAAAATCAGGTACTATAAGTCTACCAATTATTTTTAAAAATAACTTCTACATCCATTGCTTATCTATACTAAAGTAGATTCAATTTGTCAATTTCTACTGAAAATATGTCTGCAATTTACATTAAGTTTGTATTGAATCTAATTGAAATACCAATTTCAAGAAGATCTTAACAATATTTATCAGTCTAATTCATGAACACAGGATGTTTCTCCATTAGCTTAGACTTTTAAAAATTTTGTTCATTAATATATTATTGTCTTGCCTTGTTTACAGTCTTGGGGATGTGTTAGTCAGGGTTCAACCAGAGAAAGAAAGCTACTTGGAGATAATATAGTATTAAGAGATTCACTGCAAGCAGTTAGCTTACACAATCGTAGGGCTCATTAGAAAAGTCTAAAATCTGTAGGGCAGGCCATTTGGAAGGTCCAAGCTATTAGGAAGGGCAGGCTGGAACCCTGGTGAATGAGCTGAAGCTGTCGTCCATAGGTGAATTTTTCCTTCTTCAGAGAAGCATCAGTTCTGTTCTTAAGGCTTTTCAAGTGACTGAATAAAGTCCACCTACATTATCTACAATCTGCAATCTAAATTGACAGTCTAAAAACTTGGAGACCTCGGTGTCAGAAAAGTGAACTGCATCTGTAACCTAAATAACCTAAGATAAGGTTGTCACTAAGGGGACTTCCCTGGTGGCACAGTGGTTAAGAATCTGCCTGCCAGTGCAGGAGACATGGGTTCGAGCCCTGGTCTGGGAAGATCTCACATGCCGTGGAGTAACTAAGCCCATACACCACAACTACTGAGCCTGCGCTCTAGAGTCCACGAACCACAACTACTGAGCCCATGTGCCACAACTACTGAAGCCCGTGTGCCTAGAGCCCATTCTCTACAACAAAGAGAAGCCACCGCAATGAGAAGCCCGTGCATCACAACGAAGAGTAGCCCCCATTGGCCACAACTAGAGAAGACCTGCACTCAGCAATGAAGACCCAACACAGCCAAAAATAAATTAAATTAATTAATTAAAAAATTAAAGATTGTTACTAATAACATTTCTATTAGCAAAAATCAGATTAAAGGTGATGTCTGTATATTGCTGTACACTCACATCTTTCAGTGACTTCAAGACAGGAGTTCATCAAATTGAGGGAGATAATGTAAAACATAATCACAGAATCTAGTAAATAATGGAAGATCACACAGAGGATTAAGATATATGAACATAACGACAACTTGGTTGTGGAAACATAAACATGCAACTCACTGGAAAACATAGATTAGATGTCTACGTTATAGTTACTGGGTCTCCCTGCAACTTTCTGTATTTTATTGCCAAAGAAACCAAAGGATGGAATGCAAAAGATGATATAGTGGACCTTGAACAACAGGATTTTGAACTCTGTGGGTCCACTTATAAATGGATTCTTTTTTAAATAAATGCATACTACAGTACTTCATGATCTGCAGTTGGTTGAATCCACAGACACAGAACCATGGATACAAGGGGTTTATGGTAGTTATATGTGGATTTTCCACCTAACTCTTTGTTGTTCAAGGATCAACTATAATGGTCCTACACCTAAATCAAATTCTGAGGTTTTAAACTTGTACCTGGGTGAAGAAAGGGGCAACAAACCTGTATCAGTTTTAATGAACAACAACAATTGATAATGTCAATTACCCAAGGACATAGTCTCCAATTTTATTTTCATGCAGGGCAACAAGGAATATCAGAAAGGAAGAACTATCCAGAAGGTAAAGCCACAGGCCATGGAAGACGCTGGACAATTTAGTGCTTCTCACAGTGCGAAACAAGGGTCCAAAAAAGAAATTAACTTCACTGCCAGCGGAGAGCATATTTGCAATTCCTGACAATTATCATTTCATTAATGCTACAGAATAATGACTGCTGGATGTTTTACATTTTTACATTTTCATAATTTAGCTTTTATTTTTTGGCTTAAATCTAGTACTAGTACCCTGTTTCTACTCCTTTACTGTACATTGGATATGACAGGGAATAGGAACACGGTATGGTAGATATTGTGTACTTATTAATAGGTTTAGAAACTTTCAGAAGTCACCAAAATAGGATATAAAGGGATTATGGACTTTGGGCTGGTATAACTTACATAATCTCTCCCATAGGCAGACAGTGGTTGTGTAGAGTATACACAGACACCTGAGTGGCTAGAGGAGTGGGTTGTGGCTTAGAATATAAATGTTCCCTGAGAATACATTCAATTTTCTTACTGTTAATAGTAGACTTCCTCTCCTTGCCATGGTTTGGCTGGGTATACAACTGTCTTTCAAGAAATTTTATTCCCTAAACTCATTTATAGCTAGATATCACCATGTGACTAATTAGTTTAGACTAACAGGATGCCACTGGAAGTGACTGGTACAATCTCCAATTTACCTCCTTAAAAATAAAGCTGTTTGTCTTGATTCCTCCTATATTTATTCTGGTTAAGAATTGAAAATGATTTGATTCTTGGATCCAGAAATTAAATTTGTATTTTGAGAAAAGCAAACTCAATAAACTAGTCTAGATCCTGAATAACCTCATAGGGAAGAACCACCTGGCAATCTCTGGACTACTAAGTCAGAGAGAAATGAACTTTGATTTAAACCACTGGGAAAAGATGGGAGTTAGATTCTGGTAAACACTATCAGATCAACCCTCCCACAGATGACAACTATAAACTCCAGAAAAATTACAAAGTTCAAACAGATGAAGACAATGCTGGGTGAAACAAAGCAGATGATATAAGAGGGGTGTCAGCCTTAAGAGAAAGTAATGACAGTGAGCACGTTAGTTTCCTGTTGTTAAGGCTTTTAGCTTTGAGACTCTTTCTAGATGTCACCCCTGCAGAGGCTGAGACTTGCACAGAAACCCACAGGTTTGCTACCTTCTTCAAGAAGCAGCGTTTGGAGCAGCCATAGGACTAGAAAATGTAGAGAGAAGCTCTAGGGAGAAAAGAACTAAGGAGGGAGAGCTATAGGCTCTGTGTAGGAAATCTTACAAAATAGCTACCCAACCCCTGAACTTTAAATGTATTAAGCAGAATTCTAGCAGCCCAATTAAAGATACAAAATATAAACTGGAAGTTTACAGTCTGGAGTTTGAGTTCAGACCAATCAACTGCTAGCTAAACACAAGAATGCCAGTAAAGAAACCAATAGGGTTCAGACAAATGTAAGATAATCTAGAGTCTTTACAGGATGTTATGGAGCATGTTCAGGAACCAATATAAAATTACCAGTCATATGAAGAAACGGGAAATTCTGACTCATTAAAGAAAAGGCAATTAATGGAGACTAACCTTGAGCAGCTGCTATAATCTCTGCTCAAGGGCATAAGGGAAAATACTCTTATAATGAACAAAATATGACATTTCAAAAGAGAAATAGAAACTATAAAAAGTTCCAAATGGAAATTGTATAACTAAAACTGGTAAAATCTGAAATAAAATTTGAAATAAAAGGATAGGCAAAAGAACAGGTTTGAGATAGCAGAAGGACTCAATGAAATAGAAGATTAATAGAAATCATCTGATGTGAAAAAGAATTAAGAAAATAGAATCTCTGGGTCCTCTTGGGGAATCTCTAATGGTCCAACATATATATAATTGAAGTTCTATAAGAGGAGGATAGAAATTCGGGAAGCAAACGTATCTGAAAAGATAGCAGTTTCATTTTCCCCCAAATTAATCAAAGACATATACTTATAGAGTTATTAAGTCCAGTGAATGTCAAACAGGATAAACAGAAAGGACACCATGCCTAAGCACAGCATAGTTACTGTGAATAAAAGCAAAAAACCAATAGAAGTCATTAAAGCAGCAAAAAAAAAAAAAAAAAGAGGTATAATGGAGGAATAATAATTTGAGTGATCACTGACTTCATCAGAAACAATCAAATGGTATTTTTAAAGTAATGAAAGAAAAAAATCCTGAAGCCTAGAATTCTACATCTAATAAAACTGTCTGTCAAAAATAAAAGTGAAACAAATAATACTTAAGATAGAGGACAGCTAAGAGAATTTGATGCCAGCAAGTCTGCACTTCAAGGAACCTTAAAGGAAGGTCTGCAGGCTGAAAGGAAATCATAGCAGATGGAAATCTGAATCTTCGGGAAGAAGGAAAAGCAGTGGAAGTAGTGTTCAAATACTATCTTACGGGCAGTTACAAAATACTATTTTTATTCTTAATTGTTTAAAATACATATGACTGGGCTTCCCTGGTGGCGCAGTGGTTGAGAGTCTGCCTGCCGATGCAGGGGACATGGGTTCGTGCCCCGGTCCGGGAGGATCCCGCATGCCGCGGAGCGGCTGGGCCCGTGAGCCATGGCCGCTGGGCCTGTGCGTCCGGAGCCTGTGCTCTGCAATGGGGGAGGCCACAACAGTGAGAGGCCCGGGTACCTCAAAAAAAAATAATAAATAAATAAATAAATAAATAAATAAATAAATAAAATAAAATACATATGACTATTTAAAGCAAAAAATTTATAACATTGTAATGAGTGGTTTAAATGTGTGTAAATATAATATACATAAGAATCATTTCATAAAGGATGGGAGTGAGTTAAATGGATGCATAGTTTCAAGTTTTCTATATTTTACTTATAGTAAAATGTAGTACTACTTGTAGTAGTACCATGATTACTTTAAAAGTGAAAACTTTAAGTGAAAATTTAAGTATGTGCATTGTAATCTCTAGCACAATGTATCAGTTTCCTGTGGCTGCTGAAACAAAGTTCCACAAACTGAACTTATAACAACAGTAATGTATCATCTCACAGTTCTGGAGGGGAGAAGTCAAGAAATCAAGGGAAGGGAAGGGTCCTTCTTCATGCCTTCTAGATTCTGGTAGCCTCAGGCATTTCTTGCCTTATAGATGCCATTCTCCCTGTGAGTTCACAAAATCTTCCCCAAGCAAATGTCTCCCTCTGTACCCCAATTTCCCCTTTTTATAAGACAACAGTCATATTAGTTTAGGGTCCACCCTAATGACCTCATTTAAACTTGATCATCTGCAAAGACCGTATCACAAAATAAGGTCACTTGGGGTCAGGCACTTGGGGTTAGGAATTCAACATCTTTTTGAAGGACATAATGCGATACATAATAAGTAACTACAAAAGAAAAAAAAAAGAATGCAGATACATATATAGATAGATATACAAATTTTATTATTTTTTTAAATTTATTCATTTATTTTTGGCTGAGTTGGGTCTTTGTTGCTGTGCACAGGCTTTTCTCTAGTTGCTGCAAGTGGGGGCTACTCTTTGTTGCAGCATGCTGGCTTCTCATCGTGGTGGCTTCTCTTGTTGCAGAGCACGGGCTCTAGGTGCGCAGGCTTCAGTAGTTGTGGCTCATGGGCTCTCGTGTGCAGGCTCAGTAGCTGTGGCACACAGGCTTAGTTGCTCCGCGGCATGTGGGAACTTCCCACACCAGGGCTTGAACCCGTGTCCCCTGCATTGGCAGGCGGATTCTTAACCACTGCGCCATCAGGGAAGTCCTAGATATACAAATTTTAAATCACAGTATTTTAGGAGTTTCTTCACACAGAAATTTAGTATCTTTAAAGTAATAAAGCTACTACTATCATCCCCATTTTACTACTGAAAATTCTGATGTTTTGGCAAATTTAATAGCCAGTTCAAAGTCTCATATCTGGTAGATGGTTCATGTTCTCTGTAATTTCAAAACATGCACCTTTAATCGCTATATTATATTGTTTAGCCTCACAGAGATTATGAGCAGGTGGCTCAAGGTCATAGCCCTGCCTAGGACTGAACTGAAACTAAAACACAGGAATTTGGATTCTCAGGCCAGAGGTCTTTTTTTTTTTTTTTTTTTTTTTTTAATTGGAGTATAATTGCTTTACAATGGTGGGCTAGCTTGTGCTTTACAACAAAATGAATCAGTTATACATATACATATGTTCCCATATCTCCCTCCCTCCCACCCTCCCTATCCCACCCCTCCAGGCGGTCATAAAGCACCGAGCTGATCTCCCTGTGCTATGCGGCTGCTTCCCACTAGCTATCTACCTTACGTTTGGTAGTGTATATATGTCCATGCCTCTCTCTCACTTTGTCACAGCTTACCCTTCCCCCTCCCCATATCCTCAAGTCCATTCTCTAGCAGGTCTGTGTCTTTATTCCTGTTTTACCCCTAGGTTCTTCATGACAGTTTTTTTTTCTTAAATTCCATATATATGTGTTAGCATACGGTATTTGTCTCTCTCTTTCTGACTTACTTCACTCTGTATGACAGACTCTAGGTCTATCCACTTCATTACAAATAACTCAATTTTGTTTCTTTTTATGGCTGAGTAACATTCCATTGTATATATGTGCCACATCTTCTTTATCCATTCATCCGATGATGGACACTTAGGTTGTTTCCATCTCTGGGCTATTGTAAATAGAGCTGCAATGAACATTTTGGTACATGACTCTTTTTGAATTATGGTTTTCTCAGGGTATATGCCCAGTAGTGGGATTGCTGGGTCATATGGTAGTTCTATTTGTAGAGGTCTTTTCACAATAGCTGTTGGCTTCATGCTCGCTCTCTCTCGGTTTGCAGAGACCTCTGAAAACAGATGTCCAAAGGGAGCTCAGGCTTAACGAAGTTGATTAATTTTTTAAAGGAGGTGACAGTCACCATAGATATAATTCACTTGGACTTCTAGCAAGCTTTTGATACAATGCACATCAAAGGCTAATCCAGAGGGTTAATGTAGAGGGGGCTGGTGGAGAAATAGTCAATTGGATAAACATTTTACAATGGGTATAGTAATGGAGGGCAAAAGGTCTATAGAAAGTGGCCTTGGCTCAGGTCAAAAAGATTAATCAATGCCAAGCTTAATCTAACTCATGCATCAGTTACCCGGGAATGTTAAAAACGCTGTTTAAAAAAAAAATAAGCTTTTGTTGGGAACAATCAACAGGTCTTTTAAGAAATCTCATGTAAGGATTAAAAAAAAATCTTTTATCCTTTAAATTTTTATTAAAAACATTTTTTTCGAAATATTGGGGGAGTGAGGCTCAAAGGAATTGATTAATGTGGAAACTTTTTATGCCAGCCCTTTCAAAGTTAGGATTCAGGAGGACTGACTATTAATGGTGACTCTCTGTGGAACTTATGCATTTCCTAGAACCTGGTTCTTCTCTTTTACAGGCCTTAAGTTCTGCACTTTTTTTTTTTTTTTTGTGCTACGCGGACCACTGTTGTGGCCTCTCCCGTTGCGGAGCACAGGCTCCGGACGCGCAGGCTCAGCAGCTATGGCACACGGGCCCAGCCACTCCACGGCGTGTGGGATCTTCCCGGACCAGGGCATGAACCCGTGTCCCCTGCATCGGCAGGCGGACTCTCAACCACTGCACCACCAGGGAAGCCCAAGCTCTGCACTTTTAAGTGTAGGATATGATTCAACTAATCTCTAATGTCCTTACAGCTCTACAGTTCTAGAAATCTGTAATCACATGATTCTAGGAGTAGTTAACACTTTCTTCCTGCTGAGAAAAGAGACAAGCTTCTTGGATAAATAAAAATAAATCATTTGGTGATTATTAGAAACATATTCATTTTCTTTTCAGTTATAAGGATATTTCTATTCCTTTAGGACAGCTCATACTTTGGACACTGTGTGGCTGCAGCCACAGTCTCTGACTCTTCAACCCTGTTGGAGGTTCTGTCCTTCTGATTTTCCTTCTAAATGTACATCTACTTTTCATCTAAGGACATGATTTCTAGTTGAAAGAATAACGGAGAGCAGCAGATAGTTGGTGGCCCTTCAGTCATAAAGAGGCATATGTTAGCCCCTGAGGCAGATCACAATTCAAATAAAGGTAAGATTATAAGAGACTTTAGGGGTAAACAAGCTCCCTTTTCTAACAACTTATTTTCCTGTGCGAATCAGCAACTAATCCTGTACTTAAGTATGAAAGTCTCAAGTGATGGAGACAGAGGATGACATGGTTGGGCATCACTGATTATTGGAATCTTCTTCTGTGTCTCTCATGTAATCCCTAGTTAATATATTTCATTTAAAAAAGAAAATGTATTCATTTGAATCAGGTTCATCTAATCCAGGATTCATCCTCTGATATTTCTACAGCTCCTTCTTTACTTTGGCTACTAGGAAACTCAAAACTGAGTTTAACTTTCCTTTGTATGCACTTCCTTAGTGAATTTAGTAGCTTAAATGAAAATTTAAAATCCACTAAGCAGTGGCTTAGTGGTTTAAATAGATTAAAAGTTTATCTTCTCCTATACAAAATGTCAGAAGGGGGACTTCCCTGGTGGTCCAGTGGTTAAGACTCTGCACTTCCAGTGCAGGGGGCAATGGGTTCTATCCCTGGTTGGGGAACTAACATTTCATGTGCCATGCTGTGGCACAAAAGTCAGAAGGTAGGCTGTCCAGGACTGGTGTACGAGGGCCATGAAGTCATCAGGAATCTGTTTCCTGAAGCTCATGCTCTGCCATGCCTGGCTTGTGACAGAGTCAGCCCACATTCTCATGGACCAAGAAGACTGCAGGAGTACTAACATCATATCTGTAGAAGTGTGAAGTGGATGTGGGGTAGACAACCACAAGGCTGCCGTGGCCGGTATTTGGAGCTGTCTTTTAAGTCATGACACACATACACACTGGCAAGGCACGACTTGCTTTCTTTCCTTTTTCTCGTGCTTCCCAAACACATTTAAGAATTTGAAGTGTGCTCACTTTATTTCTAAATCCAGAGGATGGGAGGGCCTAAAAACTGAAATAAATGTCACCACTGAGATATGAGATACGAACAGAAAGGTGAGAATTAGTTTTGGGAGTTACTCCTTGGCTTTCTAATTGCAGAAGTATAAAAAGGTACAGCTAGGATTACCGAAAGTGGGGATCCGACTTCTCGCTGCTCAGAAGCCAATAAAGAGGCAAGATTACCCTCTATAAACTGCTTCTACTATCTTCCAGAAATTTTGAGATTGATACAGCACTGTAAATAAACTATACTTCAATTAAAAAAAGAGACTGCCCTAGAAAACTCCCTTGCCCCTTCCACCATGTGAGGACACAGCAGATCATCGCTGGCTGTGAACCAGGAAGTGGGCTCTCACCAGACACCAAATCTGCCTGCATCTCGATCTTGGACTTGCAGTGGGATTTGGACTTGATGATCTTCAAAACCGTGGGGAGGACAGGCTCTTGGTGCTCCAGCCAGGCGTCAGGGCTGTGCCACTGAGGTGGGAGAGCCAAGTTCAGGACACTGGTCCACAAGAGACCTCCCAGCTCCATGTAACATCAAATGGTGAAAATCTCCCAGATATCTCCATCTCAACCCCAAGACCCAGCTCCACTCAACAACCAGCAAGCAACAGTGCAGGACACCCTATGCCAAACAACTAGCAAGACAGGAACACAACCCCATCCATTAGCACAGAGGCTGCCTAAAATCATAAGGCCACAGACACCCCAAAACACACCACCAGACCTGGGTGGACCTGCCCACCAGAAAAACAAGATCCAGCCTCATCCACCAGAACACAGGCACTAGTCCCCTCCACCAGGAAGCCTACACAACCCACTGAACCAACTTTAGCCACTGGGGACAGACACTGAAAACAATGGGAACTACGAGCCTGCAGCCTGCAAAAAGGAGACCCCAAACACAGTAAGTGAAGCAAAATGAGAAGACAGAAAAACACACAGCAGATGAAGGAACAAGATAAAAACCCACCAGACCAAACAAATGAAGAGGAAATAGGCAGTCAACCTGAAAAATAATTCAGAATAAGGATAGTAAAGATGATCCAAAAACTTGGAAATAGAATGGAGAAAATACAAGAAACTTTTAACAAGGACCTAGAAGAACTAAAGAGCAAAAAAAACAAAAAAACAGATCAGAACAACACAATAAATGAAACTAAAAATTCTCTAGAAGGGATCAATAGCAGAATAACTGAAGGAGAAGAATGGATAAGTGACCTGGAAGATACAATAGTGGAAATAACTACTGCAGAGCAGAATAAAGAAAAAAAGAATGAAAAGAATTGAGGACAGTCTCAGAGACGTCTGGGACAGCATTAAATGCACCAACATTCAAATTATAGGGCTCCCAGAAGAAGAAGCCAAACAGAAAGGGACTGGGAAAATATTTGAAGAGATTATAGTTGAAAACTTCCCTAATATGGGAGAGGATATAGTCAATCAAGTCCAGGAAGCACAGAGAGTCCCATACAGGATAAATCCAAGAAGAAAACCACCAAGACACATATTAATCAAACTATCAAAAATTAAATGCAAAGAAAACATATTAAAAGCAACAAGAGAACAAACAACAAATAACATACAAGGGAATTCACATAAGGTAAACAGCTGATCTTTCAGCAGAAACTCTGCAAGCCAGAAGGGAGTGGCAGGACATATTTAAAGTGATGAAAGAGAAAAACCTACAACCAAGATTAATCTACCCAGCAAGGATCTCATTCAGATTTGACGGAGAAATTAAAAGCTTTACAGACAAGCTGAAGCTAAGAGAATTCAGCACCACCAAACCAGCTTTACAACAAATGCTAAAGGAACTTCCAGAAGCAGGAAACACAAGAGAAGGAAAAGACCTACAATAATAAACCCAAAACAATTAAGAAAATGGTAATAGGAACATGCATATTGATAATTACCATAAATGTAAATGGATTAAATGCTCCAACCAAAACACACAGACTGGATGAAAACATACAAAAACAAGACCCGTATATATGCTGTCTACAACAGACCCATTTCACACCTAGGTACACATACAGACAGAAAGTGAGGGGATGGAAAAAGATATTCCATGCAAATGCAAATGAAAAGAAAGCTGGAGTAGCAATTCTCATATCAGACAAAATAAACTTTGAAACGAAGACTATTACAAGAGACAAAGAAGGACACTACATAATGATCAAGGGATCAATCCAAGAAGAAGATATAACAATTGTAAATATTTATGCACCCAACAAAGGAGCACCTCAATATATAAGGCGAATACTAACAGCCAAAAAAGGGGAAACCGACAGTAACACAATCATACTAGGGGACTTTAACAACCCACTTTCACCAATGGACAGATCATCCAAAATGAAAATAAATAAGGAAACACAAGCTTTAAGTGATACATTAAACAAGATGGACTTAATTGATATTTATAGGACATTCCATCCAAAAACAACAGAATTACACATTTTTCTCAAGTGCTCATGGAACATTCTCC
The DNA here is from genome assembly GCF_937001465.1 of Orcinus orca. Taxonomy (NCBI): domain Eukaryota; kingdom Metazoa; phylum Chordata; class Mammalia; order Artiodactyla; family Delphinidae; genus Orcinus; species Orcinus orca. The sequence goes on along the minus strand of NC_064564.1, from coordinate 104,903,548 downwards.
AATATAGATCATATCTTGGGTCACAAATCAAGCCTTGGTAAATTTAAGAAAATTGAAATTGTATCAAGTATCTTTCCGACCACAACGCTATGAGAGTGGATATCAATGACAGGAAAAAATCTGTAAGAAATACAAACACATGGAGGCTAAACAACACACTACTTAATAACCAAGAGATCACTGAATAAATCAAAGACGAAATCAAAAAATACCTAGAAACAAATGACAATGAATACACAACGACCCAAAACCTATGGGACGCAGCAAAAGCAGCTCTAAGAGGGAAGTTTATAGCTATACAACCCTACCTTAAGAAACAAGAAACATCTAAAATAAACAACCTAAACTTACACCTAAAGCAATTGGAGAAAGAAGAACAAAAAACCCCCAAAGTTAGCAGAAGGAAAGAAATCATAAAGATCAGATCAGAAATAAATGAAAAAGAAATGAAGGAAACGACAGCAAAGATCAATAAAACTAAAAGCTGGTTCTTTGACAAGATAAACAAAATTGATAAACCATTAACCAGACTCATCAAGAAGAAAAGGGGGAAGACTCAAATCAGTAGAATTAGAAATGAAAAAGGAGAAGTAACAACTGACACTGCAGAAATATAAAGGATCATGAGAGATTACTACAAGCAACTATATGCCAATAAAATGGACAACCTGGAAGAAATGGACAAATTCTTAGAAATGCACAACCTTCTGAGACTGAACCAGGAAGAAATAGAAAATATGAACAGACCAATCACAAGCACTGAAATTGAAACTGTGATTAAAAATCTTCCAACAAACAAAAGCCCAGAACCAGATGGCTTCACAGGCGAATTCTATCAAACATTTAGAGAATAGCTTACCTTCTTCTTACCTATCCTTCTCAATCTCTTCCAAAATATAGCAGAGGGAGGAACACTCCCAAACTCATTCTACAAGGCCACCATCATCCTGCTACCAAAACCAGACAAAGATGCCACAAAGAAAGAAAACTACAGGCCAATATTACTGATGAACATAGATGCAAAAATCCTCAACAAAATATTAGCAAACAGAATCCAATAGCACATTAAAAGGATCATACACCGTGATCAAGTGAGTTTATCCCAGAAATGCAAGGATTCTTCAATATATGCAAATCAATGTGATAAACCATGTTAACAAATTGAAGGAGAAAAAACATATGATCATCTCAATAGATGCAGAGAAAGCTTTTGACAAAATTCAACACCCATTTATGATAAAAACCCTCCAGAAAGTAGGCATAGAGGGAACTCTCCTCAACATAATAAAGGCCATATATGTCAAACCCACAGCCAACATCGTCCTCAATGGTGAAAAACTGAAACTATTTCCACTATGATCAGGAACAAGACAAGGTTGCCCACTCTCACCACTCTTATTCAACATAGTTTTGGAAGTTTTAGCCAGAGCAATCAGAGAAGAAAAGGAAATAAAGGAATCCAAATCGGAAAAGAAGAAGTAAAGCTGTCACTGTTTGCAGATGACATGATACTATACATAGAGAATCCTATCCTATGTAAGATGCTACCAGAAAACTACTAGAGCTAATCAATGAATTTGGTAAAGTAGTAGGATACAAAATTAATGCACAGAAATCTCTTGCATTCCTATACACTAATGATGGAAAATATGAAAGTGAAATTAAGAAAACACTCCCATTTACCACTGCAACAAAAATAATAAAATATATAGGAATAAACCTACCTAAGGAGACAAAAGACCTGTATGCAGAAAACTATAAGACACTGATGAAAGAAATTAAACATGATACAAATAGATGGAGAGATATACCATGTTCTTGGATTGGAAGAATCAACATTGTGAAAATGACTCTACTACCCAAAGCAATCTACAGATTCAATGCAATCCCTACCAAACTACCACTGGCATTTTTCACAGAACTAGAACAAAAAAATTCACAATTTGTATGGAAACACAAAAGACCCCCAATAGCCAAAGCAATCTTGAGAAAGAAAAACAGAGCTGAAGGAATCTGGCACCCTAACTTCAGACTATACTACAAAGCTACAGTAAACAAGACAATATGGTACTGGCACAAAAACAGAAACATAGAGCAATGGAACAAAGTAGAAGGCCCAGAGATAAACCCATGCTACTATGGTCAACTAATTTATGATAAAGGAGGCAAAGATATACAATGGAGTAAAGACAGTCTCTTCAATAAGTGGTGCTGGGAAAACTGGACAGCTACATGTAAAAGAATGAAATTAGAACACTCCCTAACACCATACACAAAAATAAACTCAAAATGGACTAAAGACCTAAATGTAAGGCCAGACACCATCAAACTCTTAGAGGAAAACATAGGCAGAACACTCTACGACATAAATCACAGGAAGATCCTTTTTGACCCACCTCCTAGAGAAATGGAAATAAAAACAAAAATAAACAAATGGGACCTAATAAAACTTAAAAGCTTTTGCACGACAAAGGAAACCATAAACAAGACGAAAAGACAACCCTCAGAATGGGAGAAAACATTTGTAAATGAAGCAAATGACAAAGGGTTAATATGCAAAACATACAAGCAACTCATGCAGCTGAATATCAAAAAAACAAGCAACCCAATCCCAAATTGGGCAGAAGACCTAAACAGACATTTCTCCTAAGAAGATATACAGATTGCCAACAAACACATGAAAGAATGCTCAACATCATTAATCGTTAGAGAAATGCAAATCAAAACTACAATGAGATATCATCTCTCACCAGTCAGAATGGCCATCATCAAAAAATCTTCAAACAGTAAATGCTGGAGAGGGTGTGGAGAAAAGGGAACCCCTTGCACTGTTGGTGGGAATGTAAACTGATACAGCCACTATGGAGAACAGTATGGAGGTTCCTTAAAAAACTAAAAATAGAACTACCATATGACCCAGCAATTTCACTATTGGGCATATACCCTGAGAAAACCATAATTCAGAAATAGTCATGTACCAAAATGTTCATTGCAGCTCTATTTAAAGTAGCCAGAACATACAAGCAAAGTGAATGTCCATCAAAAGATGAATGGATGAAGAAGATGTGGCACATATATACAATGGAATATTACTCAGCCATAAAAAGGAATGAAACTGAGTTATTTGTAGTGAGGTGGATGGACGTAGAGATTGTCATACAGAGTGAAGTAAGTCAGAAAGAGAAAAACAAATACCGTATGCTAACACGTATATATAGAATCTAAAAAAAAAAAAAAAAAAAAAAAAAAAAGGTCAGAATGACCTAGGGGCAAGATGGGAATAAAGACACAGACCTACTAGAGAATGGACTTGAGCATACGGGGAGTGGGAAGGGTTAGCTGGGACAAAGTGAGAGAGTGGCATGGACATATATACACTACCAAATGTAAAATAGATAGCTAGTGGGAAGCAGCTGCATAGCACAGGGAGATCAGCTCGGTGCTTTGTGACCATGTAGAGGGGTGGGATAGGGAGGGTGGGAGGGAGGGTGATGCAAGAGGGAAGAGATATGGGGACATATGTATGTGTATAACTGATTCACTTTGTTATAGAGAAGAAACTGACACACCATTGTAAAGCAATTATATTCTAATAAAGATGTTTAAAAAAAAAGGTACAGCTAGTATCATTAATGGGCCTTTTGATTCCTTCTTATCCTCCATTGCAGGCAGTTGTTTTTTCCCATCCTATCTCTTGCTGCACCTACCTAATATGATTATGGTGAAGAATACAGTTGTTGTATGTAATTAATTGTAGAAATATTCAACTCAGCCATGTTCTTTTTAATATGATGAAAATGAGGCCCAGAGAGTTGAAGTGATGTGCCAAAGGTCACAAAATAATTTAAAGGCAGGTATCATCCTACACCATCCATTCCACTCAAGCATAGGGGTGTAGAGTTAAGACAGTGCTTTGACCCTGAAGTCATATTTCTGAGATCAAATCCTTCTCTTCCACTTACTTGCTAAGTGCTTTTGGGAAATCCGCTTAAGTTCTTTGTACCTCAGTTTTCTTCTGTGTAACATAAGGATACTAATAGTACCACCAATCTCCAAGGGTTTTTGGTGAAAATTAGATGAGATCATTTATGAAAGCATTTAACACAGTATTTGGTTTACTGTTAGTGCTTAATCGGTATTAGCTAAGGTTTAAGAACTGGCAGAGACTAGTAAACAATCTGCCAATGGATAAATGAATACAATATGTGAAATGGATTTTGCCCTGAGTTTAGAGAAGGCAGCAGTCCTTGTGAGCCCAAACGATGTGGGAAGCATTCTCAGAGAATTCTGCATTTCTCCGGCTGAGCTTGCTTGCTTAGTAACATTTTTTTTTAAAAAACTGCTGTCCAAGCTGTTAGCTGGAATTGAAAGATACAGTGATGGTTAGAGAGCCTATTTAGTAAGAGCAGAAAAATGCACTGAGAGTGAATCATTTGTCTGGACACAGAAGGCTGAGTCAGGGAGAATGGACTGTCACGTAGGCAAATTGGGCTAAAGCCAAGAACGCGGGACAGTGATTGCTCTGAGGGACAATATTAAGCCAGGCAATAAGTCTCTTTCCATGCCCCCAACCCACTCTCCAGTTCAGGGTTTTTCAAGGGGTTTCTCAGTTAGTATTCCAGGGAGGAGAGCACAGACTGGTTAAAAATAATAAATAAATAAGGAAAATGCCAGCTTATCCTCCACTGAATTACTAATGGCATTCTTAGTTTCCTATCCAACGAGGCTTATATGATAGGAAAAAAAAAATTGATTCAACATGAGAAACAATATGCTAAAACTTATGACAAAGAATCCTCTCCTAGGAAGTCGTGAGTTCTCCGAAGTTAGAGGGGTTCAAGTACACACAAGATGAACTGTGGTGGGAATTTGTTCATTAAGGAGATCCCTATTTTGATGACCTTCAACCCAACCATTCCGTAACTTTACATTGTGGGTTGAATTAAGAGCCATGAATCAAACATGAGCTTTCCTGGTTGAAAAAGGTAATGATTGTGACTGAAGCCAAGGTAAAAATAGCAATAACAATTAATAAATAAACAGTTTCTAAGAATCTACTGTGTAGTGGACAATGTCCTAGCTATTGTGGAGGATGGAGAGTTGTGTTAAGCATAGTCATTGTCTTCCAAGCTCACAGTAAGGGTAGGGAGGGGAGAGTATTTTTACATCATTAGAATATTCATTCTTTTTTTTCCATCTAAAGGCAAATGTCATTTACTGCAACTATATTCCAAGCTCTCTTCTAGTCTGTGGAGATAAAACAGTGAGTAAACTCAGGCACTGGTCTGAAAGAGGGGGGACAGCAACAACAGGTTTGGGAGATCAAGAACTATTTCTTGGAGGATAAATATTCAGGAGAGTAGGAGTAGAAGAGAACCTTCTCACATTCAACCCACATTTCGGTCCAAAAGGGAGGGAGAGGGTGTCTAGTGCCTTTAAGAATCTGAAGGACGTTCAGTATCTGGGGAAGTGAGGGAAGACAAGGGATACGGATGGAGAGGTACTCGGGGTGAATCAGGGTGCTTTTATAAAACCATATTAAAGGGTTTGGGCTTCATCTTGAGATTAAGGGGGAGCTACTGATGAGTTTTCAGCAGAGGAGGGACATCACCAGATTGATGCTTTGTAAAGATCATTCTGGCTGCTGTGTGGGAGTGGAATGAAGAAGAAAGATTTGTTAGCAAGCTGTTGAAATGTTTTTGGAGGTAAGATACTGTAGCTTTGAGGGTAAGACAAGGTTGTAGCATCTGCTGATTGCTTTTAAATACCAGTTTTTCTCATACTAGACGTGTGGTTTTGGACAAGCTACTTCATCCAGAAAATAAAGATAATAAAAGTACCTGCATTATGAGATTATTCTCAAATCCAATGAGACAGGCATGTTATGTGTTGAGTACAGTGCTTGGAACTTAGTAAGTACTCAATAAATATGATTTATTATTACTATTATTATTAACTGTGGATGATGGTGAACTGGGTATTGATTGCTAAACTGAGAAATATGTACATAATTATGGAGATACTTCAGAAGATGGGGATTAGTTAGATGTTGTAGAGCCAGGAAAAGACATGTTTAGTTACAGAGTTGATAACTAGCCAGATACAAGGAGGCATACACCCACACATATGCAATCTCTCTCTCTCTCCCTCTCTCTCTCTCTCTCTCTCTCTCTCTCACACACACACACACACACACACACACACACACACGCAGGTTCTCATGGGCTAGAATATTCAAAGAATGCTTCATAGATCAACTTTGATGATCAGATATACTTTGAAGAACAAATAAAGATTGAGAGGAGAAAGGAGGGCATTGAAGGCAGTAGAAAAATCAGGGGAAGTGTGCACCAAAATACAGAGGCTGGCATAGATGTCAGGAATCCCTTCATTCATTCAACACACATTTACTGAGTATATTCTCTGAGCCAGGCATTTTCCTAAGTATTGGGGATAAAACAAAGAACAAAACAGAGGGAATTCTCTGGCAGTCCAGTGGTTAGGACTTGGCGCTTTCACTACCTTGGCCTGGGTTCAGTCCCTGGTTGGGGAATGAAAGGCACAGTCAAAAAAAAAACAAAAAAACAAAAAGACAGAGAGGTCCCCTGGTCTTCATTACATTATTTTGGAGAGCCAGAGTTAGTTTTAACTCAATTAATAGCCTTAGGAAGCCTGCTTTATTATGTAATAGATGCTGTTGGTGTCAAACCTGGATCCCTGTTACCTGACAGATATTCCCTAGATGCTGTAAGTATTGGCTGCCAACAAATCACTGATTTACTTCCCTCAGTCAGTAGGAGTCAGTTTGTCTGAAGAAACCTGGGGAGTTATACCTGTCCCAGGAATAGCCTGAAGACAAGGACTGATTGACAGATATGGGATTAAAAGGCCAGGACTCTTGCCACAAGGTGAAACTATCTCTGTGATGCAGTTTATACTCTGGAGATGCTCTGGGATCAGGCTGAAGTTAGACTTCAGCTAAAACCACTGCTTAGCTGTATCCCAAGCCCTCACCTGTTTACCCCACTCCCTTACAGATTTTTCCTATGAGATCTCCTTCAATAAGTCACTTTTTCATCCATACCCAACTCAGGCTCTACTTCTACAAAACTCAAAATAAGACATAACTGACTACTTTTTACTATTTCCTTTCTCAAATGCAGTTCTTTCCCCCAGCCTAAAAATTACTTTGTGTGTTCTGATTAGAATAACAGACTATTTACCTGGGACACAGTTATTTAAATGCTTACATCGTAGCATCCTCATCATACAGACACAACAATTATTTGATCTGTTTGCATTCATCTTAAAAAAGTGAATGCTGATTTTATTATATAAATATAAAAAATATATATAAATTTATATATATAAATTTTAAAGGATACATATGTGTGTATCTTTAATTTTTTTTCTGACCTTAATGATTTGCAAGGCTCTTATGGCTACACATTCCAACAAGTGGAGTATCATATGAATTTACCATCAGCAACTCTCTCTCCTCCTGTGCATTACTGGGCATACAGTTTCCACCCCTAACACACATTTGAAAAAAACTCGTATTACTTAGAGATTAGAAGTCTTGTGACACAAGAGTCATTGAATCAGAATTAAACTCAGCGTTTCCTGATTCTTAGCCCCATACAGTTTCCATTCCTTCAGTCTAGAGAAAGATGCCAAGTATCCACACATGGCATCTGTTTGTTTGTTTTCATTTTATGCTATCATGAATATCCAATGAGAAGGAATTTTGATCCCTACTTGGCTATGACAATAAATCAGATATGTTGGGTCTGCCCAACCCAGCATTATGGAAAGACACAAGTGGCAGGACACCTTCAAAAGACTGCTTTCTATGGGTAGTTATCACACTGCAAATGGTCCCTGGAAGTAGGAAAAAATTCCAATGAAAATGCTGTGGTCAAACCTTTATCTGATAGAAACTCCAATAAGACTCAGTGGTATTTGGTCACTGTTAGGTCCACACATTTCTCTGTGTACAGAGTTGGGGTTGTTGTCATTTGTTACATTTCTCAGGCTGCTGCAGTTTCCACTGTACTCAATTAAAATGCTCCTGGTATTGTTCTTCTGTTACAGGGTTATTACAAATACATTGACACACAAATTTACCCATGAAGATGTGAAAGGTCAGCAGAATGAGGAGTGGAGGAGATGTTCCCAGGAATACAGATGGAGAGCCTCATAATCTAGATACACACTAATTCTATTCTAGATCCCCAGTCAGAATTGACTAAATGTCTTATGTATACAGCAGAATGTATAGGGCTATGACAGTTGCAGAAAAAGTATAGGACATTTAATCTTTCAAATCCATTGTGTGGCACAGAACTGGGCACAAAGAACCCAATAAATGTTTATTCACTAAATGTTTGAATTTTACATTCTATTTGAAGACTAAACCCTATTTCAAACACTATGGAAGATACCATCATCTAGAAATAAATCTTTTCAAATGATATACAATTGCAGGGATGGAAAATGTTCTTTTAAAGACAAAGTTTGCCTGAAGGATAAGAAACTTCAGGCTGACATGGGCTTAATTTTATGCTGTGCAACTAATTAGGTGTGTTGAACTGACAAGTACTTAACTTCTCTGGTTTCTAGTTATCCTGCAAATAAAATAACGGGTCACTCCAGGTGACAGAGGACTCCTTAATAGTGCCTTGAAATTTTAACATATTCTGAATTGAACTAAAGTTCTTACGCTGTGTAAAAGTTTCCCTGGCCCTAAAAAGAATTCCTATGGGGTTTGAGTTCCACCGAAACATCTTCTAAAGGAAGTGTGCATTTCCCCTACATATAGAATTTGGTGATGGGCAGGTTGCCTGAAAAGATATTTCACTGCAATTAGTTTTCTTTACTCCCTGACAGAAGGTTTCAGAGCCCAGAGGCAACTTCCACCAGGATAAAAATACTCTGCACTGTCAGTAGAAGGTATACTTATATAACATACACTGATTTCTTTCCCCCATTTTGCAAGAACTCAGAGGAATGGTGGGGTTTGCTGACATCCCCAAGCAGGTCAGCACACAATAATGCTTTACTCCCTTGTCTGATAGAACCAGAAAATTGCTGATTTCAACTATTCTCTGGATAAGCTTCTGAAGAGAACACTAGGTCAAGGGTAAAGATTTTTCTCAATTTTATTTATGAATATTATTCCTTTTAAAATAGAAAAATAATGAAATGTTTTATTGAAACAGTTGTTGTCAACCAGGAATGATTTTGCTTTCCCCCCTTCCCCTGTCAGGGGACATTTGGCAAAGTCTAGAGACATTTTTTGGTCGTCACAGCTGGGGAAATTCTACTTGAATCTCAGAGGTAGGAAGTCAGGGATGCTGTTAAACATTCTACAGTGCACAAGACACCCCCTCCCAAGGAATTATCAGGCCCCAAATTTACCTTGCATTACAATTTATATATATATATTTTTTTCTATGATTCTTTTCTTGTTTCCCCTCATAAGCAAATATAGATCCTTCCTCCACTTATGATGGGGCTATGTCCAAAAAAACCCACTGTAAATTGAAAATACCCTAAATCAAAAATGTATTTAATACACCTAAACTACCATAGTTTAATCTACTTTAAATTAGAGTAGAACTCTAGTTTACTACAGTGTGTGTAGAACAGTTACATTAGCCTACAAAATCACCTAACACAAAGCCTAATTTATGATTACTTATTATCTATTGTTGACTATCTCATGTAATTTATTGCATACTGTACTTATAGTGAAAAACAGATTGGTTGCATGGGTACAGAATAGTGTTAAGTGTATCGGTTGTTTCCCCTCATGATCACATGGCTGGTTGGGAGCTCTGGCTGCCCAGCATCAGGAGAGTATCATACCATATATTGCTAGCCTGGGAATAAATCAAAATTCAAAATTCAAAGTACAGTTTCTACCGAATGCATATCTCTTTCACACCATCATAAAGTCAAAAAATTATAAGTTAAAGCATTGTTAGTCAGGGACCATCTGTACGAATTATATAGTTATAATCATAGGTTACATATAATTTAGCATTCTCTTCTTTTTATTAATATCACATTATAAACATTTTCTCAGTTATGTTTATGTTTTCCTAATTGCCATTTTAATGGCTATATAAGAATCCATTGTGTTGATGTTCTACAGCACACAATCCCATTCTCTTATTATTGATCATATAAGCTGTTTTCAAGATATTTTCTTATAAATGACTTCTGATAAATTTTCAGGGATGTACACTACCACACTACCATCAACAATATGAGTTTTTTAAAGGCTTTGGTCTTCCAAAGATTTTTCACAGTTAATATTAAAAGCTGGGATATCTTTCAAGTGATTTTACCAAGGTCTCCTAAAAATATTTTACAACATATAAGTGTATCAAATTAACATGTATACCTTAAGCTTACATAGTGTTATATGTTAAGTATATCTCAATAAATATAAATTTAAAAATTAAAATCATTATGTATCCTGTGTAAAAAAAAAGTACATGGCTGTGACATGACTCAGATTTGTTATTAAACTCTTGTGTTTCTCATTAAAAATACAATTTGGATAGGAGGAACCAAGACGGCAGAGTAGAAGGACATGCTCTCACTCCCTCTTGCGAGAATATCAAAATCAGAACTAGCTGCTGGACAATCATTGACAGGAAGACACTGGAACTCACCAAAAAAGATACCCCACATCCAAAGACAAAGGAGAAGCCACAATGAGATGGTAGGAGGGGCGCAATCACAGTAAAATCAAATCCCATAACTGGTGGGTGGGTGATTCACAGACTGGAGAACACTTATACCACAGAAGTCCACTCACTGGAGTGAAGGTTCTGAGCCCCACATCAGGCTTCCCAACCTGGGGGTCCGGCAATGGGAGGAGGAATTCCTAGAGAATCAGACTATGAAGCCTAGTGGAATTGACTGCAGGACTTCGACAGGACTTGGGGAAACAGAGACTCCACTCTTGGAGGACACACACAAAGTAGTGTGCGCGTCGGGACCCAGGGGAAGGAGCAGTGACACCAGGGCAAACTGAACCAGAACTACCTGCTAGTGTTGGAGGGTCATCTGCAGAGGCACAGGGGTGGGGTGGGGGCTGTGGCTCACTGTGGCGACAAGGACACTGGCAGCATAAGTTCTGGGAAGTCCTCCTTGGCGTGAGCCCTCCCAGAGTCTGTCATTAGCCCCACCGAAGAGTCCAGGTAGGCTCCAGTGTTGGGTTGCCTCAGGCAAAACAACCAACAGGGAGGGAATCAAGCCCCACCCATCAGGAGTCAAGGGGATTAAAGTTTTATTGAGCTCTGCCCACCAGAGCAACAGTCAACTCTACCAACCACCAGTCCCTCCCATCAAGCCTCTTAGATAGCCTCATCCACCAGAGGGCAGACAGCAGAAACAAGAAGAACTACAATCCTGCAGCCTGTGGAACAAAAACCACATTCACAGAAAGACAGACAACATGAAAAGGCAGAGGGCTATGTACCAGATGAAGGAACAAGATAAAACCCCAGAAAAACAACTAAATGAAGTGGAGATAGGCAACCTTCCAGAAAAAGAATTCAGAACAATGATAGTGAAGATGATCTAGGACCTCAGGAAAAGAATGGAGGCAAAGATCGAGAAGATGAAAGAAATGTTTAACAAAGACCTAGAAGAATTAAAAACAAACAAACAGAGGTGAACAATACAATAACTGAAATGAAAACGACACTAGAAGGAGTCAATAGCAGAATAACTGAAGCAGAAGAACGGATAAGTGACCTGGAAGACAGAATGGTGGAATTCACTGCTGCAGAACAGACTAAAGAAAAAAGAATTAAAAGAAATGAAGACAGCCTAAGAGACCTCTGGGACAACATGAAACGCAATGACATTTGCATTATAGGGGTCCCAGAAGGAGAAGGGACAGAGAAAGTACCTGAGAAAATATTTGAAGAGATTATAGTCGAAAACTTCCCTAACATGGGAAAGGAAATAGACACCCAAGTCCAGGAAGCACAGCCAGTCCCATACAGGATAAACCCAAGGAGAAACACGCCAAGACACATAGTAACCAAATTGGCAAAAATTAAAGACAAAGAAAAATTATTGAAAGCAGCAAGGGAAAAAAGACAAATAACATACACGGGAACTCCCGTAACGTTAACAGCTGATTTCTCAGCAGAAACTCTACAAGCCAGAAGGGAGTGGCATGATGGGAAGAACCTACAACCAAGATTACTCTACCTGGCAAGGATCTTATTCAGATTTGATGGAGAAATCAAAAGCTTTACAGACAAGCAAAAGCTAAGAGAATTCAGCACCACCAAACCAGCTCTACAACAAATGCTAAAGGAACATCTCTAGTGGAAAACACAAGAGAAGAAAAGGACCTACAAAAACAAACGCAAAACAATTAAGAAAATGGTCATAGGAACATACATATCGATAATTACCTTAAACGTGAATGGATTAAATGCTCCAACCAAAACACACAGGCTTGCTGAATGGATACAAAAACAAGACCCATCTATATGCTGTCTGGAAGAGACCCACTTCAGACCTAGGGACACATCCAGACTGAAAGTGAGGGGATGGAAAAAGATATTCCATGCAAATGGAAATCAAAAGAAAGCTGGAGTAGCTATACTCATATCAGATAAAATAGACTTTAAAATAAAGAATGTTACAGGAGACAAGGAGGGACAGTACATAAAGGGATCAATCCAAGAAGAAGATATAACAATTATAAATATATATGCACCCAACATAGGAGCACCTCAGTACATAAGGCAACTCATAACAGCTATAAAAGAGGAAATTGACAATAACACAATAATAGTAGGGGACTTTAACACCTCACTTACGCCAATGGACAGATCATCCAAAATGAAAATAAATAAGGAAACAGAAGCTTTACATGACACAACAGACCAGATAGATTTAATTGATATTTATAGGACATTCCATCCAAAAACAGCAGATTACACTTCTCAAGTGCACATGGAACATTCTCCAGGATAGATCACATCTTGGGTCACATATCAAGCCTGAGTAAATTTAAGAAAATTGAAATCATATCAAGCATCTTTTCTGACCACAACGCTATGAGATTAGAAATGAATTACTGAGAAAAAAACGTAAAAGACACAAACATATGGAGGCTAAACAATATGTTACTAAATAACCAAGAGATCACTGAAGAAATCAAAGAGGAAATCAAAAAATACCTAGAGATAAAATGACAATGAAAACACGATGAGCCAAAATCTATGGGATGCAGGAAAAGCAGTTCTAAGAGGGAAGGTTATAGCTATACAAGCCTACCACAAGAAACAAGAAAAATCTCAAATAAACAATCTAACCTTACACATAAGGGAACTAGAGAAAGAAGAACAAACAAAACCCAAAGTTAGCAGGAGGAAAGAAATAAAGATCAGAGCAGAAATAAATGAAATAGAAACAAAGAAAACAATAGCAAAGATCAATAAAACTAAAAGCTGGTTCTTTGAGAAGATAAACAAAATGGATAAACCATTAGCCAGACTCATCAAGAAAAAGAGGGAGAGGACTCAAATCAATACAATTAGAAATGAAAAAGGAGAAGTTACAACAGACACCACAGAAATACAAAGCATCATAAGAGACTACTACAAGCAACTCTATGCCAATAAAATGGACAACTTGGAAGAAATGGACAAATTCTTAGAAAGGTATAACCTTCCAAGACTGAACCAGGAAGAAAGAGAAAATATGAACAGACCAATCACAAGTAATGAAATTGAAACTGTGATTAAAAATCTTCCAACAAACAAAAGACCAGGACCAGATGGCTTCACAGGTGAATTCTATCAAATATTTAGAGAAGAGATAACGCCCATCCTTCTCAGACTGTTCCAAAAAATTGCAGAGGAAGGAACACTCCCAAACTCATTCCATGAGGCCACCATTACGCTGATACCAAAACCAGACAAAGATACTACAAAAAAAGAAAATGACAGACCAATATCACTGATGAATATAGATGCAAACATCCTCAACAAAATACTAGCAAACAGAATCCAACAACACATTAAAAGGATCATACACCACGATCAAGTGGGATTTATCCTAGGAATGCAAAGATTCTTCAATATACTTCAATATTCTTCAATATATATTCTTCAATGATACGTATCATTGTGATACACCATATTAACAAACTGAAGAATAAAAACCATATGATCATCTCAATAGATGCAGAAAAAGCTTTTGACAAAATTCAACACCCATTTATGATAAAAACTCTCCAGAAAGTGGGCATAGAGGGAACCTACCTCAAAATAATAAAGGCCATATATGACAAACCCACAGCAAACATCATTCTCAATGGTGAAAATCTGAAAGCATTTCCTCGAAGATCAGGAATGAGACAAGGATGTCTACTCTCACGACTATTACTCAACATAGTTTTGGAAGTCCTAGTCATGGCAATCAGAGAAGAAAAAGAAATAAAAGGAATACAAATTGGAAAAGAAGAAGTAAAACTGTCACTGTTTGCAGATGTCATGATCCTATACATAGAGAATCCTAAAGATGCCACCAGAAAACTACTAGAGCTAATCAATGCATTTGGTAAATATGCAGGATACAAAATTAATGGACAGAAATCTCTTGTATTCCTATACACTAATGATGAAAAACTGAAAGAGAAATTATGGAAACACTCCCATTTACCATTGCACAAAAAGAATAAAATACCTAGGAATAAACCTACCTAGGGAGAGAAAAGACCTGTATGCAGAAAACTATAAGACACTGATGAATGAAATTAAAGATGATACCAACAGATGGAGAGATATACCATGGCATTTTTTACAGAACTAGAACAAATCATCTTAAAATTTGTATGGAGACACAAAAGACCCTGAATAGCCAAAGCAGTCTTGACAGAAAAAAAACGGAGCTGGAGGAATCAGATGCCCTGACTTCAGACTATACTACAAAGCTACACTAATCAAGATAATATGGTACTGGCACAAAAACAGAAGCATAGATCAATGGAATACGATAGAAAGCCCAGAGATAAACCCACGCACCTATGGTCAACTAATCTATGACAAAGGAGGCAAAGATATACAATGGAGAAAAGACAGTCTCTTCAATAAGTGGTGCTGGGAAAACTGGACAGCTACATGTAAAAGAATGAAACTGGGACACTCCCTAACACCATACACAAAAATAAACTCAAAATGGATTTGAGACTTAAATGTAAGACCGGACACTATAAAACTATAAAACTCTTAGAGGAAACACAGGAAGAACACTCTTTGACATAAATCACAGCAAGATCTTTTTTGACCCATCTCCTAGAGTAATGGAAATAAGAACAAAAATAAACAAATGGAACCTAATGAAACTTCAAAGTTTTTGCACAGCAAAGGAAACCATAAACAAGACCAAAAGACAACCCTCAGAATGGGAAAAAATACTTGCAAATGAATCAACAGACAAAGGATTAATCTCCAAAATATATAAACAGCTCATGCAGCTCAATATTAAAGAAACAAACAAACCAATCCAAAAATGGGCAGAAGACCTAAATAGACATTTCTTCAAAGAAGACATACAGATGGCCAAGAAGCACATGAAAAGCTGCTCAACATCACTAATTATTAGAGAAATGCAAATCAAAACTATAATGAGGTATCACCTCACACCAGTTAGAATGGGCATCATCAGAAAATCTACAAACAACAAATGCTGGAGAGGGTGTAGTGAAAAGGGAACCCTCTTGCACTGTTGGTGGGAATGTAAATTGATACAGCCACTCTGGAGAACAGTATGGAGGTTCCTTAAAAAACTAAAAATAGAATTACCATATGATCCAGCAATCCCACTACTGGGCATATACCCAGAGAAAACCATAATTCAAAAAGACACATCCACCCCAATGTTCATTGCAGCACTATTTACAATAGCCAGGTCATGGAAGTAACCTAAATGCCCATCGACAGACGAATTGATAAAGAAATTGTGGTATATATATATACAATGGAATATTACTCAGCCATAAAAGGAACGAAATTGAGTCATTTGTTGAGACGTGGATGGATCTAGAGACTGTCAGAGTGAAGTAAGTCAGAAAGAGAAAAACAAATACCGTATATTAATGCATGTATGTGGGACCTAGAAAAATGGTACAGATGAACCGATTTGCAGGGCAGAAGTTGAGACACAGATGTAGAGAACAAACATATGGACACCAAGGGGGGAAAACTGTGGTGGGGTGGGGATGGTGGTGTGCTGAATTGGGCGATTGGGATTGACATGTATACACTGATGTGTATAAAATTGATGACTAATAAGAACCTGCAGTATAAAAAAAGAAACAGACAAAAATAACTAATACTAAACTTTCTTTGGGTTATTTGTATGGAAATATGTTAATATAAATGTTTCAGACATTACATGAAATTTCTAAAAATCTTATGTGTTCTTGTATAATGTTATAAGTCATAATTCTCGTTATTAATTTAAAATGTATATATCAAAAATAACTAAATTTCCTTGTCAGTTGCATTATTATGAACTTTCATCAAATCTTTAACCGTGGTCATTTCTAAGTCTTGTCTTTTACAGTCAGTTCTGGGTGTACTCTGATGCTTTTGCAAAAATGTCCCTATAAAAGGGTTTCATCTTCAAGGAATTCATGGAAAAGACTCTGACAAGTACAGGTTTCTGGTAACTGACTATACTGCTGAACTGAATGAATAAGCATTTTCAGAACTCTAATGGAAAACTGATGAATTCATAAAAGTGCTAACAAAAGAGCAAGATAAAAAAAAAATTACATGGGACTGAGTGAACTGATGAGGATGTTTATAATTTTTGTGACTTTCTGTTTGAATAAAAAAAAAATCCCACAAGGACTCAGAGGCAAAAAATATACAAATCAATTTTCACTACAAAGTAAAGGAGCTGTTACAGTGGAGGATTACTGGACTGAATGTCAATATTATGACATAGTATGAGTATGTTTCGTGTTTGGTAATTGCAATCATTGTTGCTTTTGTTGTGGTCATCCATTTACAATGCTTGGTGTCAGTTTATTGATCTCTTGTAAAAATAAAATACAGTGTGTGTGTGTGAAAAAAAAAAAACAATATGGAAGAACAAAGCCAACAAGAACAGATCATTTACTTTTTCTAATCTCTAGAAATATGTTTATTCCCAGACAAAAAAAGGGAATAACTCCAAGCCCTTGTTCCCACCACTATAATTTTCCAAAGAAACATATACATTAATACAAAGTTCAGTGAAGAATCAGGACTGAGCACAATAATGCATGATACATTTCAAATATCCCCATAGGTTTGCTAAGAGTCCCTATGGAAGGGAAAAAAAAAAAATGGGAAAAGGAAACCACCCTACTGCTTACATTGGAAATAAATGGAGTAGATTATGGTCAGATATCAGTTGTTCTCAATAATGCCCTCTTTTTTCCTTCCTTCCTTCCTTCTTTCCTTCCTTTGCAACAAATACCTTTTGATAGTCTAACATTGTATTGTCCTAAGTCTTCCTACCCATTCTGACCTTCACTGTCTTAGCTTAGAATGAGTGAATTGTCCCTTTCCTCTCCAACTACACTTTCCCCCTTGATTAATGGAAGAGCCAAATAAGCAGTCATTTGAGAAATGGTGGCACGGACAAAGTTAGTGATGGTTAGGGAAGCAATGAAAAGATAAATAATCAACTAACTAGAAAGGGTGTGGAGGGTGGCCCAGAGAAAGTGGTAATCAGATTGGTTCCTGCATGTTAAGTAGGAGTTGATCCTATGAGAAGCATATGAGAGATGGGATCCAAAGTGTAGGGGAAGTTCACAGAAGACTGAATAGGCGTATACAAATCCAGCTTATCCTGCAATATTTAGCACAGAGTGCTCCCTTTACAGAGCCTTTTCTGATCCTCCAAGTAGGAAGTGATCTCTGCCTCCTCTTAACACAAAAAGACCCCTAAGAATATCCCTCCTATGGGATGCTTCACTTTCTACATTTTTATTTTATTCCGAATGACAGTATCTTTGATGGCATGAGGCATATCTCATTCATTTTTCTGTTCCACATGACAGGTGATACAATGTATTAAAGAGAGTAACTGCCCATTCAGTAGTTTTACTGAAATGACAAAAAAATGAATTTTTACCAAAGAGTATAATTAAACGGAGGCCAGGGATGCTGACCTTTCCAGTATGCAGACTGTATTTGCAGATACATGATTTGGTTTGATGGTTACTGAGAGCAAAGCATTCTGATTCCTGTAGCTTTCAATGTTATGTGCAAAGTTAAAATCTGTACTTAGAAAAAATAGAAAGAGTTCAATAAAAAGGTCAATGAAGAGGAGGAACATGAAAGGATATGGGTTGCATGATCTACTGCTGCATAACAAGTTACCCCAAAACATAGTGGTTTAAAATGATCAACAGTATCTCAGTTTTTGTGAGTCAGGAATCTAAGTGGGTTTAGCCAGGTCCTCTGGCACAAGGTTTCTCATAGGGCTGTCATCAAAATGAAAAAAAAAAAAAGGCTTCAGTTATCTCAAGATTCAAATGGAGAAGGCTCTTCCTCTAGGCTCACTCATATGGCTGTTGGAAGGTCTCAGGTCTCCAGCTGTGAACAAGGCTGGAGACCTCAGTTCCTTGCCACGTGGGCCTCTTCATAGGTGGAGGGATGTCTCCATGGGAGAGAGTAAGTAGGAGAACAAGCAAGGTGGAAGTCATGTTCTTTCATAACCACATCTTGAGAAGTGAGATTCCATAACTTTTACCATAATCTATTTGTTAGAAGTGAGTCATTAGGCTTACAATCAAGGGGAGAAAATTACACAAGGGTATGAATACCGGAAGGGAGGATCATTCTGAGCTCATTTAGAGGATGCCTATCAGATGGGTCAACAAAGGAAAATGAAAAAGCCCATTATGAGACAGGTTTAAAAAGTTAAGGAAAAAAAAGAAAATGGAGCTGGGAGAGAGAAACAACTAAAAGAAAGGAAAAAGGAAAAGAGGATAGCAAACTAAAAATAGAAAACATAGGGAGGGGGATATGAGAGGCAGGAGACTTCACACACACACTTCCATACTTATGTCAAGCTTTTTTTCCCCCCTTCTGCAGTTGCCCTAATGAGAGAAACAAATCTCTCTAGAGAAACTCTCTTCAGAGTAAACCTCCCAAGAGGGGCACACACCACCACAGAGTACATAAACTGCTGTTTATAGTCTCCATCATGACTGACTGTCTCACTGGGCCTGGAACAACCTTTTAAAAAAGAAATTTTGATCCCATAGCCTGGGGAAGAACGTGCTTCAAAATTCTTGACCTTTTCCAGTGTTCCTAGGGGCCAAAAGTGTTTAGAGAAGTGAAAAATTCAATTTCTCCGCTTGGCTTGTCATTCAGACCTTGCAAAGAACAGAGAGACAGATAGACCATTGCAAATATACCCATGGTTTTGCTCCAAGTCCCTAAGGGAAGGGAAAAACTGGGAAACAGAAACCACCCCACGGCCTCATGCTGGACAGAAATAATAATCTTTGGACGGGAATGGGTATTTCCATAACAGTCATCATTTCTTCAACAAATAACCTTTTAGCTATTATTCTAACAGTGCATTATTATAAATCATCTGCATCTCTTTATATTTAAAGTTTGAAGCAATTTTGTATGTCTACCCAAACCAAAAAAAAAAAAAATAGAGCAATTCAAAATCTCCATTTTTTTCAGAATTCCTCCCCTGTCATTAGATGACTACATACCAAGGGCAAAGCTAATTTCCTGCCCACTCATAGTTTTGAGTAAAACACTAATAATTTCATAGATGTATCTTAAAGGCTGATGCTAGACTCTATTTCAAAAAAGTTTTCTATGTTCTTACTAGTTTATGTCAATATTTCCAAAATCAACCATCAGCTAACATCTTTTGTAAATGCTTCTCCCACTGTCTGAAGTTTCTTCCCTACAGCTTTCTCTGCCTGGATAGTTTTTCTTTTTTTCATTTAAAGATTTTCTCAGTATTCATTTCTGTCATAAAGCCTTTCTTGCCCATGCCCCACTCTTAACCAGACTGAGTTTCCTGAACCTCCTATGTTGGAAACTTGGGCACAGACTAATCAGAACCTATCACAGTACACTGTATATATTGAAAGTAGAAGCTGTGCCTTTTGTCTGTAATTATTGGCACTTAGCCTATTGCCTTACTCATAATACATGCTCATATATTTGTTGAATAAGTAAGTGAACAAAAATTAGATATATAATTAGCTTTTAAAACTGATAAGCTAGAAAATTCTCACCTTTCCTAGGATTACTTTACAAAGAAACAATAACTGCCAAACTGTCAATGCACAGGTCTATCATAATACCTAGCCATTGGACTACTTATCAGAAGCAAGGAACTGAGTCTAGCTTACACTCAAAAGGATGGAATTACACAAGTGCATGGATACCACTGGGCTGGGAATGGGTATCTGATCCTAACCGGGGTAATTACATTATGTCCCATGGGAAATGCAAATATACTTTCAGGGGTCCTATTTAGTCTCTATTTTTTTTTTTTACATCTTTATTGGAGTATAACTGCTTTACAATGTTGTGTTAGTTTCTGCTGTACAACAAAGTGAATCAGCTATATGTATACATATATCTCCATAGCCCCTACATCTTGAGTCTCCCTCCCACCCTCCCTATCCCACCCCTCTAGGTCATCACAGCGCATCGAGCTTATCTCCCTGTGCCATGTGGCAGCTTCCCACTAACCATCCATTTTACATTTGGTAGTGTATATATGTCAGTGCTACTCTCTCACTTCATTCTAGCTTCCCCTTCCCCCACCACGTCCTCAAGTCTGCATCTTTATTCCTGCCCTGCCACTAGGTACATCAGTACCGTTTTTTAGATTCCATATATATGCATTAGCATACAGCATTTGTTTTTCTCTTTCTGAGTTACTTCACTCTGTATGACAGTATGACAGACTCTAGGTCCATCCACCTCCTTAAAAATAACTCAGTTTCATTCCTTTTTATGGCTGAGTAATATTCCATTGTATATATGAGCCACATCTTCTTTATCCATTCATCTGTTGATGGACATTTAGGTTGCTTCCATGTCCTGCCTATTGTAAATAGTGCTGCAATGAGCATTGGGGTACATGTACCTTTTTGAATTATGGTTTTCTCAGGGTATATGCCCAGTAGGGGGATTGCTGGGTCATATGGTAGTTCTATTTCTAGTTTTTTAAAGAACCTCCATACTGTTCTCCATAGTGGCTGTATCAATTTACATTCCCACCAACAGTGCAAGAGGGTTCCCTTTTCTCCACACCCTCTCCAGCATTTACTGTGTCTAGATTTTTTGATGATGGCCATCCTGTACTTAGTCTCCATTGAACATTTGAATTGAGCAGTCATGTGAAGCCCAAACTGAGGCAGCCATTGTCATATCACATATAAATGAACAGAGTGATACTTCTTTCTGGAAAGACCAGTGGGCAGGATCTCTGCTAACAGCCAATTCTGATGACTGCAAGTTTTCAATGCATCTGTTTAGAATGTTAGAGTGCCAGGCATTGGAGATAAGAGAAGTCACCCTTTCATCTCTGCACAGACAAAGTACAAAAATGCAAACCTATTTGATCCTAGCCAGTGGTCTAGAGGGTGTGCACATAAACCTGGCCTTCAACTACAGGTCTGAGATATGGTACGTCCAAAACCCAGTGGACAGAGAACAACATCAAGGGGAATGCACACACATTTTGAGAAAGAACTGGGGCTCAACAGATCTCCCCTTGCCTATGCTGAGTAAATTTAAAGCAATCACATGGCATTTATGAAAAATAAATCTACATAGTAAACTGATGATGGCCTGAATGCTCAAAGGAAGATAACATTTAGTTTGAGAGTTTAGGGAGGAAAATCATATTTGTTATGTGCTGTGACTGATTTTGATATTGATGGAGTTACAGTTTTCTTATACATATATATATAATCTGCCTACATTACATATTAAAACTGTCTTAAATATACATGCTTATGTACTTATATGTATATGTGTGTATGTACATATACATCTGTGTACGTATACCTATGTACTCGTACAGAGAGAGACAGACAGACTGACACACAGAGACAGAGAGAAACTTTTCCATTTGGCTCCACGCCAGCTGTTTTGGAGGGTGTAAAACTTGCTTTGGCTTCAAGGAAACCGTGCATGCGAAGGCTTGGCTTACTCACATAATTCTTAGTGCAGTAGGAAAAACCAAGTAGAAAAATATGCAAGTGAAAGGCTCCTGAGCGGCCGGCTAGTCCTTCACTAACTTTCATGGGATGAAGAAACTGATGCCCAGAGAGAGAAAGTGAGGAAAAAATACCCATAGGGACATCTGGGTCTCCTGATATCCATATTAGAAACAAAAGAAACTCCATTTCTTTCCCTTACTACCATGGGAGAATTGTGTATGGTTTAGGAACTCTAAGAACTCTACTCTTGTAAACAGAATGTCAGGTTTGAATGTTGACTATGCCACTGGCAAACTTGTATATGCAAACATGGGCACATTATGAATCTCCATGAACTTCCATTTTGTTGTCTACTTGAGGGTTTATTGTAATGATCAACTGATGAATGTCCATGAAGAACTCCTAAACTGAACATTTTATATCATCATCATCACCATTGTCACTGCTAAGATTTATTGAGAGCTCAGTGTGTGGAAATATTTGACTTATCATTTATTCATCACAACTTGGGTGTTAGGAATCATCATTCCCCTACTACAGAGAAGAAACCATAGTACCAGGGAGTTTTCCTAACTAAGTTGGTAATTATCTGAGCTAGACGTCAAACCTATACCTAGCTTTTATATCAAAATTGAGGTTCCTAACTATCATGCCATGTTGCTTCTAATCTATTGTTTCATTCACTCATTCATTCAGCTATTCATTCATTCAACACCTCTTAAGCACTCCGTATGTGGCAGGCTCTGAACTAAGACAAAGTTTGGTATCATCCTGCCTTGCACCCAAGTGAGTAGTTTTTGGAGAGACAGTATAAGCTTTCCCCTGGTTGGCATTGCCCAGGTACACATTTTTCACCTACAATCTTTACCCCTACCTCTATCCATCCCATTCCCTACGTTCTCATCTTCCCATTTATGAATGGGGGAAAAAAAAACCCCAAAACGATAGCCCTGTTAATTCTCTTAGTGACAGAGCCAAGTTTTCTTGGCTCTGAAGGACTTGCCCTCCCGACTCAATGCACCATGTACCAAAGGTAATTAGGGCAACTTATTTAAAACTTACGATCTAATTAGTGGCTTTTAATGATAGTTAATTACATAGAGAGCAACAAAGCAGTTACATTTCCAACCAAGCTTTTTCCCAGACTGAGACAGGAACAGGTATTTATTTGGAGTCATAAAGGAGAGGGGACACTACAGTTAACATCTAATTACACAGAATTGTCCCTGGTAATTATGAGCAATGTGATTTTACTTATCTGACAATTATAGGGGCTTTGCAAAATCTTTGACCTGGGAGGCTTGGAAAGGGGACAGAGAAGGAATTAAATGCTATACAGTGTCCAGGCATATTTTTTTTAATTACCCAGGTGACTGGAAGTTGGAATGACTAGGTAAGAAAAAGAGGGAGAAATGCTCTCACATCTAATAGAGAGGTAATGATAAGGTACACTGGAATATGGAATATAAATAATGTAAGATTGAATTAATTAATGAAAACTCTAATTCAAATGCCAACTTCACCCCTTACTAGCATGGCAGAAAACTAATCACTCAGAGCCTCCATTTTCTAAAAATAATACTTGCCCCGAATATCTTTTGGAGACATGAACTCATTTGTCACTCAAATAATTGCTACATGAATGAATATACTAGTACCAGATTTAGAGAGAAATAAGACATTGTCTCCCTTCAAAAGTCTTCAAGTTTAGTGAGAGAGACAAATATGCAAATAAATAACATTAAAAGCACATTTTAGGTTCTAGAGACAATATTCTGAGATCGTGTGAAAGTTATTTCATATTATAATGTTTTATTATAATGTTATTATAACTAATTATTATATCAATTATACCACTATTATAGTTCAATTTAACAAACATTGAGAACGTAGTATATGTTGGGCACTCCAGTTCTCTGCCTGCAGAAGGCACTGTCTCTATTAAGATTTAGGTCGCATAAAGTAGGATCTCAGCCAAACTGTGAAGTGTGCTTTTGGTGATTCCAGTCTCCATGCTCTTTATGTGGTCTCCCCATTCCCCAGTGTATCTTCTCTATAGAGGCTGCGCTTTGGAGTCAGACAGATCTGGATTCAAATCCAGATCCACCCCTTTGTAGTTTTGTAATATTGTGAGACTCAAGTTTCCTCATAGGCAAAATGTCAGCAATGCAGTGTCACTTCTTGGTAGGACCAAATGCCGCACTTGATTTCATACCCACTCAACGCTGCCTTCGTTAAAATTGTTCAATCTCATCATCCCTCATGAAATAGCAACGTCCATGATTGTAAATTCTAGCTTTGGAGGCAGTACGGTTAATGAAAAATGAGTTTCTGGATTCAAACAACCTTGATATGTTCTCTTGACTAATACACTCTTTTTTACAGTTTGACTTCTTTGGCTTGGGTATATACCATAATAACACTGAAAATACAAATTTAGCTCTTTTCGGTGGCACTGCTGGATTTTACTTGAATGTAACATTGAATTTTGAGTTTTCGATAAATGCAGCTTAGTGCACAAAAATAGCACAAAACAGGGAAGTAGTTCCAAAGTAACGTCACGTGATTTGGGTTCCTACCCCAATCTGCTCACAGAGTGTGCGATCAGAGATGAGTCATTCCATGTTTCTATTTCTGCATTTCTAAAATGGAGTGCTGGTGGTAGGAGAGGGGAACTCCAGGGTCCCTTTCATAATTAGTAGTTGATGGTTCTATAAAGATTTTATTTTCACTTTCTTCCCCCATTCCCACTCCCTCTCTAGAGAACATGAAACCAGAGTTCTCTCCCACCATCTCACCCCTCAGAATAATATGCATCCTAAAGTACTTTTGAGAAAATATGATATGCTGGAGAAGGTACATTGTATTTTCCCAAGTTTTTCATTTTGTATTATTTTAACCTCATCCGTGAGATGATAAGAGAAAGAAACATGCCACAGAGTTACTCTACATCCTCCACAGTGACTTAGAGTTGTGGGCACATGATCTGTAGTAGCTGAATTGTTCCATAACTCTCTATTACATGTGGTTACCAATAGGGAGGGGGCATAAAAAGGTCCCTTTGATCATAAGGAATAATGGGTTAAACCATGCAGGAATTATTGTTTTAACTATTAAGCTATACTCATAAACCTCTGCAACCTGGATTTCTATAACTTTCTACCTCTAAAATACAAACTCATGATCAGGAAAGAAAATCCAGAAGCTGGCAGATGATCATTTGCTATTAAGTGTATGTGCCTGTTCGGGGGGTGGGTGGCATGGTGTTAACCAGCATATGTGTTGGCTCTGTACCCAGCTCGGCTGCTAAATCAGTGAGGGATCTCCAGCAAGTCGCTTAACCTCTGATGGGAGGGACCTGGGCATGCCATCCCAGGGCACTGGACCAGGAAAACTTTCAATTTGTATTCCCAAACCAAGCTTACTCCTCTTAGAATAATTCAAAGGGCTACTTCCAGGCACCAGTTGTCCTTCACTTCTCCCTCCTTCAGCCCCTACCTTTTTTTCCTTCCGTTGATTAATTTATTTAAAATGTATTGACCATGTATCATTCATGGATTAGCCATTTTTCTAGACACGAGAGCCTCAACTGAGTAAAAATAAACAGAAATCTATGCTCTTATGCATGTTATAGTCTACTGGAGAAGACAAGAATGAAAATAAATATGATGTGCATTTCAGAAGGCAATAGGAGCTGGAGGGAGGGAATTAGCAGAAAAAGGGAATAAGGAGTATTGGGAACATGGTGATTCTAAATGGATGGTCAGAGAGAACCTCAGTGGGTTGATTCAAGACCCCAAGGAGGTAAGACATGAGGTAATCCAGGGGAAGACATTCTAGTTGAGGTGCATCTGATACGCTTGAGGGACAGCAAGTAGGGCAGACTTGTTGCTGGAACAGAGTGGGCAAGTAGAGAGAAGTTGCAGACAAGGTCAGAGGAGAAACCGGCAGCCAGATTACGCATTGCTTTGTAGGCTGTTAGCTTTCCCTTGGAGTGGAAAGGGAAGCCACTGGAAGTCTTTGGGAAGGATGTCACATGATTTGATTTTTATTTAATAGGATCATTCCAGCTGCTTTGAAAAGCAGGGGGAGCTACTGTAATACATTACAGTAACCCAGACTAGACACAATGACAGCATAGACCAGGGTGGTCGCTGTGGAGGTGATGATATATTTTGAATATATTTTGAAGATTTTATTTTCACATGATGTTAACTACAAAACTTGACTTCCTTCAGAGTTACTCAGATACACCGAATGTTATAAACCACTTAGTACTCAAGATGTCAAAAGTAACAGGAAATTATCCTTCTTTTAGGTGAGGTATACCTTCAGATAATAGCTTTTAGCGTTCCAGCAGGCCTGCCATGTTTTCTTTCACTCAACAGATATATTTTTAAATAACTACCACATTCAGACACATGAACAAAAGTCAAAATCTAATGGTTGGAAACTTACAAAATAAGTTATTATAATGAACTGTTGTGTGTAACTGATGTCTAAACATAACCGTTCAGGACCCAGGTTATGTTGATCCTTCCTCAACATTTAGTAAAGTGTCATATCTGCAGATTTAGTTCCATCCTAACCCATGCTAATTTAATCCCAGAAGCAGCTTCACCTTTTCCCATCTTGACCACAATCCCACACAGCACCCCCGGTTCCCTAACAGCTATTCTATCAAGGGCCCCTCAAATCCAAACTGCATTTTACCAAATGAGAATATCCACTCAGGAATTGCATAGGAGTGAATGAGAACCAACCCTGTAAATGCAATTGAAGTGATTTTACGGCCTATATGTGCTCTATTAGAGCAAAGGGGAGAATATAGCAAATCTTAGATTAAACGGAGCTCACATACCATTTGTGCCATTCTGTATTCTTTGCTACAAAGTAAGGGGTCTGATTAACAAATATACACTAAGGTATGGGTAGTACTGTTTGGGCACTCCTGGTATATTTAAACTTCAAAGATGTCTGCATCATCAGCGTTAAATCCAGAGGAATAATTCCAAAATCTCAGAATGTTAGGTACTGTGGGACAGACTCTTTTGGGTGAATGTTTCCCAGGGACTCCCCTCCCAAAGCTGGCTCCGGAACAAGCAGAATACTAAATAGGATGAGAGCTTGAATTATCTAGAACATCCATTCCAATTTCCAGACAAGGAAATTAATCCAGGAGCAGGGGTTATCATGATCATGGTCACAAGATTATTAAGTGGCAGAATCGGCATCTGACTCAGTTCTACTGACCTCTGTATTGTCCTTTCCCTGTCACATTCTGCTGAGCATCACTCTTTACAAACCTGTGGCCATAGAGAAAAAGGCCCAATGGGAAGGCAATGTTCTTTGTCCTCATTCTAATATATGCATGTATTGGAAAAGCAAGAACATTTTTGCCCCAAATCCTAAGAAGTGAATAATGATACTCAAAGTTTCACTTTTTTTTTTTTCTACAACACACAGGGGGAATCAAGATAGTTAAAAATCATCAGCTCATTCCCCCAGGATATTTCTCTGTTGTAACAGGTCTCGTTCTAAGCAAGTGGCTCTAATTTTAGACTAGCTGCAAATATACTGTGACCTTATTTTTCACCTAATAATTTTACTATTTTTAGAGAATATGATGATTGCCATGGATGTTTCTGTTATTAAAGGTTCAGCTTCTCTGAGTCAGGAAATGCACATGCACACATGCACAAACATGCGCGCACACACACACATGTATTCCAGTTACGCTGTTAAGTTTTAGACATGGCATTTCAATATGACATCTTAAAGAACCACAATTAGCTACCCTGAGTTTGTAGAAACATTTGGATAGCAAGAGAAACACTCCAAAATGGAATAGATTTATTAACAGATGAAACATACAGATTTTAGAGCACCATGTACTTAAGTTACCATATTTCTAATATTGTATCTTACACATCCCTTTGTAAGAATTACATATTCTTGTCATTTTTTAAAATAAAACAATTTTGAAGTTAGTTAAGGAAAGTATCTCACATAGATGGAGAAACTGAGGGTTAGAAAGTAAACTGGCTTGCCCATGGTAACAGCTAGTTTGAGCAAAACTAAGAGTAGATTCCACACTTCCTCATACTTTGTCCATATTCTGACTACTACTGTATAAGCCAAGGTAGTATTGATGCATAATGTGACGTGATGTTGACTATCCAGTTTAGGGTGGAAACTAACAAAAGCATAGTCTATAAGACTTCCTTAATATCCTTTGGGAAGTCTTATAGTAATGTGTTTGGCAAACACAACTGGGCATTTATACCTACAAATCATAATGGCTTCCTCTCCATACTGTCAAAAACTTTAGCACTGCCTTCATTATTCATATCTATGGACTACCTGCCTTGTGGTCTCCTTCTTTCTCTAGCAGCATTTCCCTCCAGAATATGGACTATCTCTACTCTAAAATCAGCCAAGCTGGTAGCAGCTCTACTACACTGTTCATCACATTAGTGTTCTGTTTGTGCATTGAGCCGTAGGAGGGAGTTATAAAGACTAGAGCATGTCAGGACAGGATGGGACCACTATAACCATCAATCATATCTTACAAATGTCAATGTTATCTCCTCGTGGAGTCAAATGACTTTCCCTGCAGTAAAATCTAAACTAGGATGAGGGATTCCTACTTTCACCTATGAAGGAGTAAGGGCTATAGTATTTTCTCTCCCACTCTAAACTTAACAGAAAACTAAACAAGGTAGGATTGTATTGCTATAAACTTCCCTCTTAGAACTGCTTTTGCTGCATCCCATAGATTTTGGCTCGTCGTGTTTTCACTGTCATTTGTCTCTAGGTATTTTTTGATTTCCTCTTTGATTTCTTCAGTGATCTCTTGGTTATTAAGTAGTGTATTGTTTAGCCTCCATGTGTTTGTATCTTTTACAGATGTTTTCCTGTAATTAATATCTAGTCTCATAGCGTTGTGGTTGGAAAAGATACTTGATACAATTTCAATTTTCTTAAATTTACCAAGGCTTGATTTGTGACCCTAGATATGATCTATCCTGGAGAATGTTCTATGAGCACTTCAGAAGAATCTGTATTCTGTTGTTTTTGGATGGAATGTCCTATAAATATCAATTAAGTCCATCTTGTTTAATGTATCACTTAAAGCTTGTGTTTCCGTATTTTCATTTTGGATGATCTGTCCATTGGTGAAAGTGGGGTGTTAAAGTCCCCTACTATGATTGTGTTACTGTCGATTTCCCCTTTTATGGCTGTTAGTATTTGCCTTATGTATTGAGGTCCTCCTTTGTTGGGTGCATAAATATTTACAATTGTTATATCTTCTTCTTGGATTGATCCCTTGATCATTATGTAGTGTCCTTCTTTGTCTCTTGCAGTAGTCTTTGTTTTAAAGGCTATTTGTATGAGAATTGCTACTCCAGCTTTCTTTTGATTTCCACTTGCATGGAATATCTTTTTCCATCCCCTCACTTTCAGTCTGTATGTGTCCCTAGGTCTGAGGTGGGTCTCTTGTAGACAGCATATATACGGGTCTTGTTTTTGTATCCATTCAGCCAGTCTGTGTCTTTTGGTTGGAGCATTTAATCCACTTACATTTAAGGTAATTATTACCATACGACCCAGCAATCCCACTATTGGGCATATACCCTGAGAAAACCATAATTCAAAAAGAGTTATGTGCCACAATGTTCATTGCAGCTATATTTACAATAGCCAGGACATGGAAGCAACCTAAGTGTCCATCAACAGATGAATGGCTAAAGAAGATGTGGCACATATATACAATGGAATATTACTCAGCCATAAAAAGAAACGAAAGTGAGTTATTTGTAGTGGGATGCATGGACCTAGAGGCTGTCGTACAGAGTGAAGTAAGTCAGAAAGAGGAAAACAAATACCGTACGTTAACACATATATATATATATATAGAAACTAAAAAAAAAAAAAAAAATGGTCATAAAGAACCTAGGGGCAAGATGGGAATAAAGACACAGATCTACTAGAGAATGGACTTGAGGACACAGGGAGGGGGAAGGGTAAGCTGGGACAAAGTGAGAGAGTGGCATGGACATATATACACTACCAAATGTAAAATAGATAGCTAGTGGGAAGTAGCCTCATAGCACAGGGAGATCAGCTCAGTGTTTTGTGACCACCTAGAGGGGTGGGATAGGGAGGGTGGGAGGGAGCGAGATGCAAGAGGGAAGAGATATGGGAACATATGTATATGTATAACTGATTCATTTGTTATAAAGTATAAACTAACACACCATTGTAAAGCAATTGTACTCCAATAACAATGTTTAAAAAACAAAAACAACAAAAAAATCCTAAACAATATATATGAAACAGTTTTTTTCAGCTATTGGAGAAAAAAGCAGCACCAATTATGACATCTGAGAAAAAGAAACCAACAAGGTGTAATCTATGATTATCTAGACTTTCTGTCTGGAGGAAATTTTCAGGTCAGTATGCAAGCTAAGTCTAGTGGATTCGTTGAGGTGAGGAGACAGAGACCAGAGTTCAGGGAGTCTGAGATGGCTAGAATTTTCAGGGAATAATTTGAAGAGGAGAGAGTTAAAAAAGCAAAAACTCCAAAAGTCAGTACAGAAGACTCTTGGAGTCTTGGCTGAATATTAATCTGCACATGCCCAGGATGACATTCCATGAGGCCATGTGACAAGAGCAACTGCCAGAGAAAGAACCTAAGAGCTGTTAGCTTAAAAATGCCCTGAGTTCATCCAAGGCTAGGGATCATTTAATTCCATTTAATTCCACTACCTTGAATAGAGACTTTAATGAATACAAAGGTCATTCAGTAAAGACCCCAAGTCACACCTAGCTCTAGAGTAAAGACCACTTTAGACCTGCCAAAAAAAAAAAAGATTTAAATGAGCTTTAAAACTATCACATTGATCCACAAATAAATTAATGGTTGGACTAAATTACTTTCAACATTCATTAAGGACAACAACAGAATTCACCCCTCAGTAATGTAAAATTTGCAATGTTTGGCAGGAAATCAAAACTTACTAGATATGAAAATCAGCAGGAAAAAGTGACATATAACCAGGAGGAGAAAATGGTCAACAACAGCAGACTCAGAATAGCAACAGATAATGGAATTAGGAGACAAGAACCCTTAATTAGCTAGCATAAATTCTATAAACGTGCTCAAGGAATTAAAAGAATATATAGATATAAGAGAGACTCATTACTTGAAATGAAATATTCATCAATTTGGCTTAACCCCAGAAGACAAATCAGTGAATTAAAGACATAGCAAGAGAAACTATCCGAAGAGCAAAAGGTTCAAAAAAATAAACAGCAACAGTATCCCACAGAACATTAACAAGTATGGTAATTAAAATTCAATAAGTAGAAGGAAAGAAGAGGAGGAGAAAAATGATAGAGGAAATAATTACTTAATTTTTTCAAACTTGGTGAAAATAATAAATACAAATCTCAACAAACCCCAAAAAGGGGAAAAATAAAGAGAACCACAGCAAGGTACATCATAATCAAATTGTTGAAAACCAGTGATGAAGAGAAAGATCTTAAAAACAGAAAAGATACAAAAAGATACATTACTTACAGAAGAAAAAAAAGAATGACTGCAAAATTATGAAAGCCAGAGGACAACACAATGGTATCTTTACAGTCCAGAAAGAAAACAGTAGTTAACTTAGCATTCTATATCTTATGGAAAAGAAAAACTTCTTTTAGTCAAAGCTGAGAAAATTTCCCACTAGTAAATGTACTCCATAAGAACTGTTAAAGGTAGCTCCTCAGTCAGAAGAGAAGGGATAGCAGATGGAAAAGTGGAACTACAAAATGGAGTGAAGAGCACAGAAATGGTAAATAAAAAATATGTTATTAACTTAATTTTAAATATAATTAAGTTTAAAGCAAAAATAATAATGTATTATGTACAAGGCTTATAATATAGACTCTCTGTTCTCACCACTGCTATTCAACATTGTATTAGGGACTTCTCTGGTAGCACAGTGGTTAAGAATCCACCTGCCAATGTAGGGAACACGGGTTCGATCCCTGGTCCGGGAAGATCCCACATGCCGCGGAGCAACTAAGCCAGTGTGCCACAACTACTGACTCTGTGCTCTAGAGCCCACGATCCACAACTACCGAGCCCATGTGCCACGACTAATGAAGCCCGTGCGCCTAGAGCCCATGCTCCGCAACAAGGGAAGCCACTGCAATGAGAAGCCCACGCACCGCAAGGAAGAGTAGCCCCCGCTCACTGCAACTAGAGAAAAGCACGCGCACAGTGACGACGACCCAATGGAGCCAAAAATAAGTAAATAAAATAAATACATTAAAACAAACAAACAAACATTGTGTTAGTGCTCTTAACCAGTGCAGTAAAAGAAAAACTGTTTTAAAAGCTACTACAACTATTAAGAGATTTTAGCAAACAGCAGGATACAAAGTCAGTATCTAACACCAAGTGTTTCTATATATATTCTAGGGAACAAATGGAAATAGAAAAAAAAATACCATATTGCAATATTATATAAAATTTTAAATAACTCGGGATCTATTTAGTTAAGCATGCACCAAGACCCATACAATAAAAAAACAGAAAATGTTTCTGAGAGAATGCAAAGATTTAAATATATGGAGAAATACACAGTGCTAATGGGTTGGAAGACTCAATACTGCTAAGATGTTAATCATCCCAAATTGATCTGTAGTTTTCATGCACTCTTGATTAAAATGCCAGCAAGCCTTTCTGTAGAAATTGACAAACTGATTTTAACATTTATACTAGAAATTAAAGACAAGGATAGTTAAAATAATTCTAAAACTTAAAAACAAAATTTCAAGACTTAACAATACCTGACTTCAAGATTTATTTTTAAATTACAATAAATAAAATGGTGTGACATTCCCATAATGACAGATACAAAGACTGGAACAGAACAGACATGTATACATATATGGCACATGTGGTTTTCAGAAAATTGCCATAGCATTTAAATAAAGTGTATTACTGTCAACAAATATTGCTCAAACTACTGTATATTCACATGGAAAAAAAAATTTGACCCCTACCTCACGTCATATATGGGAAAAAAAAAACTTGAAATGGATCATAAATGTACATATATACTTATTTTTAAAAATTTTTCTATTTTATTTATTTTTGGCTGCATTGGGTCTTTGCTGCTGCACACAGGCTTTCTCTACTTGCGGTGAGCGGGGTCTACTCTTTGTTGCGGTACGTGGGCTTCTCACTGTGGTGGCTTCTCTTGTTGCGAAGTAGGGGCTCTAGGCACACGGGCTTCAGTAGTTGTGGCACGTGGGCTCAGCAGTTGTGGCTCATGGGCTCTAGAGCGCAGGCTTAGTAGTTGTGGCACACGGGCTTAGTTGTTCCATGGCACGTGGGATCTTCCCAGGCCAGGGCTCGAACCCGTGTCCCCTGCTTTGGCAGGCAGATTCTTAACCACTGCGCCACCAGGGAAGCCTCATAAACGTACATATAAAAGCTAAAATTATAAAACTTCTGGGACAACATTTTTCCAAACTTATAGTAGTAAAAAATTTCATAGATAAAACAAAAATGCACAAACCATAAAAAAATTGATAAATCAGATTTAAAATTTAAAAACCTTCTTCAAAAGACACCATTAAGGAAATAAAAAGGTTGTACACACACTGACAAAGACTAATATCTAGACTATATATAGAACTCATAATTTTATAATAAAACAAATAACATGTTAAAAATTGAAAAAAAAGAAATTGAACATACACTTCACAAAAGTAAATATACATATACCAATAAGCATATAAAAATATTTTTAACATCATTAGTCATGACAGACATGAACATTGAAAATTCAATGAGACACCACCAGACACTCACTAGAATGGTTAAATAGCAAAACACTGACAATATTAAATGTTCTTATGGAGGTGGAGAAACTGGAAGTTTCATACATTGCTACTGGGAATGCAGAATGGTACATCTATTTTGGAAAAACAGTTGAACAGCTTCCTTTATGGGTAAACACATACATAGCACATAACCCAGCAATTCCACTTCTAGGTATTTACCTGAGAAAAATTAAAATACATGTCCCCACAAAACTTACATGCTAATAATCCGATCATCTGTATTTCTAATAGCCCTAAAGTGGAAAAAACCCAAAGGCTCATCAACAGGTGAACTGATACACAAATGTTGGTATACTCTTCCAATACAGTGCCACTCAGCATGACGCATTTGAGATTCATCCACGACACTGTGTGTTCACTGCCTTTTATTGCTAAGTGAAAAGAGCCTGACACAAAACACTTTATACTGTAGGATACATTCTAGGAAAGACAAAACTATTGTGACAGAAAGCAGATTGGATATGCTGTTGCTGGGAGAGAGGACACGATGGACATTTTGGGGGGATGATAGAAATGTTTCATGTCATGATTATGCTCGAGGTTCCGTGAATGCATACATTTGTCAAAACTCATAGAACTGTGAATTTAAAATACGTGCATTTTGTGGTATATAAAATAATATGTTTCAGTAAAGCTGAATGGAAAACATCTGAACTAGACTGCCCATGCTCTCCTTTACAATCTCATCTCCTGTTTTCTCTCTAACCCCATCATCTGCCTTTCTCCCCCAGATTCTATTCTGGCCACACCAACTTAAATTTCTCAGACATGCCAGGAGCACTCCAGCCTCAGGCCTTTTTGCTTGCCATTACCTCTGCTACAGATATCATGTGACTCTCTTTTTATTTCCTTTAGAACTTTATTCAAATGTTATCTTCTGATCGAGGCTTTCCCTCAAAACCCTATTTAAAATGTCCAATTCCCTCCTCAACTCCAAATACCGAAGCCCTTTCTTGACTTCATTTTCCTCCATAGTCTTTATCATTTAATATGTTAACTATTTTACTAATTTAATTACTTAGCTATCTACCTCACCAGAATTTAAGCTCCATAAGGGCAGAGATTTTTAGTTTTGTTCACCACTGTCATCTCAGTTTCTGGAACCCTGACTAATACAAAGTAACTGCTTGGTGTTTTTTCTCCATTAGACTATTATTATTTAACCATTTTGGACTATATTCACGTTTTCTTCTGGCACAAGCCTTTAAACCCATCTCAAAGAAAATTACAAAATCTCTCACTGTAGTGGTTCTAGTGACACTTCCCAAGAAGCTAGTTTTAAAAGCAAGGATAAAATGGTGAGGATGTGAGGGTTGCTGGTGGTGGCATCTCATGGTATTATGCCCAAGAACTTGAAAATAATTCAATATTTTCCAATACCACAGAAATCCTTTATAATGAAGCAGTTAAAGAAAATATTTATGAAACATTTTCAAATGGTAAGCCTTATAACACTTTATTGTTAGCTGGACCTCTGACCACAAAAATTCTAATAAGCAGGACTTGAACATATGGAGTACTATTTTCAGGCCAAAGCTTACTGTTCTATTTTGCCCTCCAAAATCTAGTGTCAGCTCTTTTATCTTACCAATATGACTGCAGGCGTTTCAAGGTAAGGAGGAAAGAGACAGAGATAGACAGAAAGAGACAGAAAAAGAGAATGAGCAGTTTCGGATATTTTAATGACAGTGAGTTTTCAAGCCCACTAGCCATATGGCCCAATCAGTGACATGATATCTGATTAATTACATTAGTATTACTTCATCTTGGGAAGAGCACAGATAGGGTAAAAATAAAGAATCTGAAGGTGAAAAAAAAAAAAAAGACTCTGAGTGCCTTCCTTCCCTCTAGCAATATGACTCTAGCAATAGTGAAGATGAAAACAATTTCTCCTTATAAGTGATTTTCAAAGAAGCTCCCACAGACCCTCAGTTACTCAGAAAGCTGTATCCTAAAACTTGTGTTAGCCAATTAGCCAACACTCTGAAGATGGATGAAATGACCTTAGTGTCAAGACGTGTGGCCATCCCTACATGATTGGGTGTTGCTGTGGTCTGATTTGCTGCCATTTTTATGGTTCAATACCACAAGCAATTAACAGTGAATGAGTGAGCTTTCCCAACTTTTACTAGAAATGGTAGCTGTATATCATCATGTCAGTCTCTTGGCAGATTCAAGAAATCTAAATTTAACAAGTGACTGCCTCCTCCATGGCTGATTGCAACCAATGGATCTTCAGGATACCTACTCCCAGTCCGATGATCCGGACCAATAGAACAAGCTGCTGAAAAGAAAGGGGATGAATGAGGCCCACTTTAGAATCCATCATGCACAAGGGCTTCTGCACAACTCCTGCACTCCTGCATAAATAAACTTTTCAAATGATTTTGATGACCAGTTCCAATTTAAGCTGTGGTGGCATAAAAATAGGTGGATGAATAGATATAAATATAGATACAGATATAAAAATAAACAGATACAAAAACAGATACTGATATAGAGATACAGAAATAAATATATTCAGTCATTACCCTATCTTATTGTTATATCATTAACGGCTATCCGCTTGGACTACTTTAAAATAGCTTTACTTATTTTTTTTTGTTTTTAGTTGCTTGAGGTCAAAATTGGGCCAATGAAGGCATATTAGTAATATTTAAAATCCCAGTCCATCTGAACTGGTCAGCACGGCCCTAAATATACAGTCATCTTCAAAAAAGAACTTTTTATTTATTTATTTATTTATCTCACAGCTATGCTCACAGGGCAACAGAGGATACCTGGCACTGAAATTTATCTTTTCTGGTCAAATGGCAAAATCTGACAATTGAGGTTAATGGAGAGGTCCTTTTTCATTGATGTGGATGGGAATGACCCCCAGAAAATCTGAACAGAAATGGTGATTTCCCACATAGGGCAGAATGAGGAAATGCCAATGCATCTCTGGCCTAGGAGAAGAAGGTCTACTATTGTTTTCACAATAAACTGACCTGAGTGGTATAATAATCCCCATTTTAAAGATGAGGAAATTAAGGCAGAAGGAAATTATATTAATTGTCTAAAATCATGCAGATCAGAAGTGATGAAGCTGGTTTTAAACTCAGGCATCTGGCTGCAGAGTCTGTGATGTTAAGTAATATGCAGTAGCAATGCTCAGTGTTATGTCTAATGTAATCCTCTGCTTTGGAAATCTGAATATAAGTGGTTATCGGTGATTACTTAAGCATTTTTCTAGGCCAAGTCCATATTTTCCTTAAGAATATAGTCAGGAATATGGAAAACTGTGGTATATCCATACAATGGAATATTACCCAGCCATTAACAAGGAACGGATTACTGATACATGTTACAACATTTACAAACCTCGGAAACATTATACTATGTGAAAGAAGCCAGATACATGAGTCTATTTCTATGAAATATCCAGAAAAAGAAAATTCACAGAGACAGAATGTAGATTCATGGTTGCCAGGGGCTCAAGGAAGGAGGAATGGAGGAGTGTCTACTAAAAGTTATGAGGGATTTTTTAGGGGTGGGTGATGAAAAGTTCCGGAATTAGATAGTAACAATGATTTCACAACCTTGTGCATATACTAAAACCTGCTTTAAATTGGCAAAGTTTATGGTGTGAATTATATCTCAATTAAAAATACATACATATATATACAGTCGAGACTGAGAATAAAAGGAAATAGAAATACGAATTACAACTTATTGAATATACAATCCAAGAACTGTGCGATGCTTTAAATATATCATCTCATTTAATGCTCAAAACAGCCCTAAGAAGTAGGTGCCATTATTACTATCCTCATTTTACAAACAGTATGAGACTCAGAGAGTTTAAATGACTGGACCCATGTAATTTGGGAAGTGGATGTGGCAGGGAAGGAAGGCAGGTTTGTCTGACTCTAAGATTAGCATGCTACTCTGGAGCCACTGGCAATGTATCGCCCTTGACATTCCGTGCTGGCCTGGAAATAATTTGTAAGAAAAATAAAGGTCAAAATAGATGGTCCTGATATTTAATATCTTCTGCTTTCACAGCTCCCTTATGTCTAGAGATTGAATGTTTCACACCCGGGCCACACTCCACAAGTAGAGTTGGAAGTGATTGTAGACATGCTCACAAGCATAGTAAAAGGGAGAGGAGCCAGGGGAGGATGCTGGCCCATGCTAGAGCTGGTATCTCCAAACATGGTATCTCCCAATGTCTCAGACAGGCTTCACTTTGTATATGTTTCTCAAGATGCCCAGGTTTTCTTGGGCACATTGAAATTCTGTGTCTGGAAATCCCTAGGAATTGTGGAAACTCAAGTTTTGTTAATAATAATAATAAAAGTCTAGGATTTTTGAGAAAGTATTATGTACCAGTAATTATGTTAAGTTTTGACCATTCTATAGACCATTCATAATAACCCTATAGATTGAGTACTTTTAGTAACCCACTTTATGAGGAATAGTAATGATTATGAAGCTAATGACTGTTGAGCATTTACCATATCATTAGCAATGATACAGTATATCATGCCTTATGTATATCATCTAAATAATTGAACAGTCCCATGAAGTTTAGAAAACTGAGGCTTAGTTAACAGTATGTCCAAGTTAGTAAATGTCCAAGTTAGTAACATAGCTAATTGGAGCTGGGATTTAAAAGCCAGTTTGAATTTTCACAAAGTAAACCAATTCATACAGTATATAACCAACACCCAGATCAAGAAATTGAACTTAACCAGCATCCCAGAAAATCTCTCATACCCTCTCCTGGTCACATTCTTCTCCTACCCAAAGGTAAGCACAATGTTGACTGTTATCACCATTAATTTGTTGTGCCTGTTTTTTAACTTTATATAAATGATTACGGTAAGTAAGTACATTATTACAGTAAGTAATAATTTATATCTGGCTTCTTTTTCAGTGTTAATTTTATTTATTTGAGATTCTTCTCTGTTGTTGCATTTAGCAGTAGTTTGTTCATTGCTACATAATTTCCCATTGTATGAATATACCACACTTTATCCATTGTTCTGTTGATGGACATTTTTGATGCATTGAGGATGAAAATATTTCCATTGCCATAAACATTATTTTATGTGCTTTTTGTGAGTGCACAAATGTATGCATTTCCTAGGAATGAAATTTCTGGGTCATAGGGTACACAAATGACCAGCTTTAGCAAACACTGTTAAACAGTTTTTCAAAGTAGTTGTAACAGTGTACACCTTCATCAGCAATGGAGGCAAGTCCCACTTTCTTATATCTTTGCTAATATTGTCATTGTACCTTCTTTTTATTTTAGCTATACTGGTGCCTGTGTAGTGATATCACTTTGTGGTTTTAATATGTATTTCCCTAATAATTAATGAGGTTGAACACATCTGTTATTTTTGAAATGTTTAAGTCTTGTCCCCCATTTATCTAATGAGCTCTCTGTAATTTTCTTCTTGATATGTAGATCTTTATTTATCTATTTGTACCTGTAAGATTGTGCATTTTTCTACATGCGAGTTATATTTCAACTAAAAATACTTTAGTAAATAAAACAATATGATTCCAGGGATTATATATTTAGCTAGTAAATCACATTTGTAGAGTGCTTTACTTTTATGACTTACATTTTAACTGTTCTACTTAATGTCTTCCCAAAATATCTGTCAAAGAAGTTATATCATTATTCCTGTTTCTGAGATGAAAAAATTAAAACTTAGTAAGTTCTCAGAGACAGTAAAGTGGTGATACTGAGCCTTGAAACCATTTCCTCCAACTTATGTATTTCCATTCCATTGACATTTATTTTAAATTGTGGTAAGAACACTTAACATGAGATCTGCTTTCTTAACAAACTTTTCAGTATATAACAGTATTGTTAACTTTAGGCTCAATGTACAAAATCTCTAGAACTTTTTCATATTGTATAACTTAAACTTTATCCCCATTGAACAACTCTCCTCCTCTCAGCCCCTGGCAAATATCATTCTACTCTTTGTTTCTGTAAGTTTGACTATTTTAAATACCTCATGTAAGTGAAATCATGCGGTATTTGTCCTCTGTAACTGGCTAACTCACATAGCATAATGTCCTCCACGTTCATCTGTGTTGTTGCATGTGGCAGGATTTCCTTCTTTTTTAAGGCTGAATAATCTTTATCTGTTCATCTGTTGTTGGACGTTAGGTTGTTTCCATATCTTGGTTATTGTGAATAATGCTGAATGAACATGGGAGTGCTAAAATCTCGAAGATCCTGATTTCAATTCTTTGGATATATATACTCAGAAGTGGGAGTGCTGGATCATATGATACTTCTAATTTCAATTTTTTGAGGAATCTCCATACTCTTTTCCATAGTGGCTATACCATTTCACATCGTCATCAATAATGTGCCAGGATTCCAGTTTTTCCATAGCTTTTCAGCACTTGTTATCTTTTTAAAAATAACCACCCTAACAAGTGTAAGGTGATATCTCTTTGCAGTTTTGATTTGCATTTCCCTGATGGTTAGTGATACTGAATACTTTTTCATATACCTGTTGGCCTCTTGTATGTCTTCTTTGGAAAAATGTCTGTTCAAGTCCTTTACCTCTTTTGAAATCAGGTTACTTGGGTTTTTTGCTATTGAGTTGTAGGAGTTCCTTATCTATTTTAGATATTAATCCTGTATCTGATACATGGTTTGAAAATGTTTCTCCTATTCCATAGGTTGACTTTTTACTCTGTTAACTGTTTCTTTTGTTGTGGTGCAGAAGCTTTTTGGTTTGATGTGGTCCTACTTGTCTATTTCTGCTTTTGTTGCTTGTGTTTTTGGTATCATATAAAGTAGGTGATCTTCTAAAGTACTCTGGTGAATACCTGAGTGTATGATAGCCTTTTTGAAGCTTTTCCCTTACTGTTTAAATGTGATCAGGACTCACTTCATACTCTACCTTCTCCAAGAAGTATTTTCTGACTTCTCCCCATTTTCCTCCATAATTCTATATAATTGTTTACTGATATCACTCTTTCAACTTAAACTATTGGCTAGTTTTTTTATTGGCTATCTCCCCACCCAGACCTTTAGGACAGAGGTCATGTCTTTCACTGATTTATTTCCTCTGTGGCTGTGGTTCAAACAGCATTTATTACATCTAATCAAACAAGAGAATGGAACAGGCATCCTTGTCCATTGAGGTCATCAACCTCCTGGCCTGAATTCATTGGTTCTGAATAATCTTGAGTGCTCAATCTTTTGGTGTAGTTGGAAGATAAAATACTGAAAAAGCCCACTGAATTTGGTTTGTGAAGCTTACAGTTTAATTACATCTGGTTGCTAATTGTTGTGTGACATTGGGTATATTGCCCATCCTCTTTATACTGTGGTCTCCTCAACTGCAAAGTTGACAAAGAAATGCCTACTCACTTATTCCTCAAAATTAATGTGAAGGTCACATGAGGTAGCATCCATGAAACTCTTTGGCAAACTAGCCAGCAGTGAAAAATCAAAATATTAGAAAGTATTATTTCCCCAGCAACATAGTCTGATAATAGCTTCAGATGTCATCCTACTAGGTGACAGGAACACTCAAGGACCAAAACTTTCGAAGTGGAAAGAAAAACAATTCTTAATAGTTAAATGTCAGACATGGCTGCCTGAGGAAGGTATTTGGGGTCCTGCCTGTTATTTCTCAAATTGCGTTCTATGGAGTAAAGCCGCCTTCTGTCTATTGAAAAGTCCAGCTGGAAGAAGCAGCAGAGGGAAGAGCG
The DNA here is from genome assembly GCF_937001465.1 of Orcinus orca. NCBI lineage: Eukaryota > Metazoa > Chordata > Mammalia > Artiodactyla > Delphinidae > Orcinus > Orcinus orca. The sequence continues at coordinate 104,861,634 of NC_064564.1, read as the reverse complement.
GGTAGAAAGTGCTACTTGATTCAAATTAAAAAACAATAGAACTGGGGGAGTAGAAATGCAATGATAGAAAAAAAAATTAGGAAATTGTCAGGATTAAAAGGTGCCTTAGAAAACATCTAGTTTGAGGCCCCCAATAGATGCTTATTTGGTCCTTCAACAATGTATCCCAGGAAAGCATTTACAAACAAGTTTCATTTTTATATGCAAAATAATCTCACACAATGAGAATAAACAATGTCATATTTTGGACTCCATCTACACCAGCCTGTGTTTTCCTGGTTACTTCTCAAGGTGTCACCTTGCCTCTTGGTGCCAGCAGCCAACCCCCAATGAATCAGAGGGAGGCTGTGACCTTCCCAACAGGACCCAGAACCTTGGATTCCATTCTCCAATCTGTTACCACAGACCTGGGACCAGAGTGAGCAAAGCTAATCAAAGTGCCTGTTATTTGTAAAATCATCACCCACTTTTGTTAATGCCTGCAAGCTGGGGCTAGTAAGAGTTGCTGCTTAGAAATAATGGCGTTCATTGACGGGTTGCAGCAAACTGAGAGAAAGCACACTATAAGATGACGGGATGGACGAGCCTCCCTCACCAGCTTATGCTCAAATCCGGAAGGAAACAAAAGGAGATAAAGTTGGCAACAGCCAGTTCCCTGATCCTAACTTGTCTCATTCTTTGTTCCCTATGCCAAGCTGAATGCCAGCTGGACATGCCCCAATTACTGTGGTCAATCAAATACCGAGAACTCTGAGGCCAGAGTTTTGTTTTTTTCTTTCCCCAGACTGCTGTGAAGTCAGCTGTGCTGGCTGTACAAATGTGACCTACGGCCCTTTAAGTGCCAGATGTGAATAGATGTGCACCTAGCATGACTTCTTTATGCCAACTCCCAGCTAGTGGGGCAGCTGATTAGAAGAGACAAGATAGAAAGAAAAGCAAATGTGACTGTGTAACTGGCTAACACAGCAATATAGCCTTGCAAGCTAAGCAGAGGTTGAGGATTCAGGTAAAACAGGACCAGGCTTGAATAAGCAAGGTCAAGGGAAAACAAAAAAAGATAGAATATAAAGAGGATAAGAGAAGACTGGTAAACTTTTATTTATTCAATCCTTTCGGTCTTAAGAAAGTGCTGGTAACCCCAAGCTTTGCAAATTTAGAGATATGCAGATGCACACACATACATAGGTGCATTTATTTAAATGCTGAGGCTATTTGGGAAATAGCAAATATATCACTAAGAGTAGAGTGCAGGATTCTAGCAGGAGTTTAGGACTTCAAAGGAGGGCAGAGGGCATTGAGTAGCTTATGAGGAGCTGGGGCTTCAGTTTCAGATAGGCAAAAAAGAGTTGTAGAAGGTGTAACTCAGATATAATGTAGTTTGACTGACAGTTTAGGAGTGCTGTAAAAGATGTATTTGGAGAGGTAGGGAACGTAGGTGGGAAGACCAGCTAAAAACCTCAAACAAGGGCCGAGGCCAGAGTGATATGAGACTGAACTGAGGTAGAGAGGTGGAAACCAAGGGTCATAGGAGCTAAATAGAAAACTCAGAGATTAGGGTGTGAAGGGTGTGGGTTGTACCTGAGAGGGAGGATTCAAGTAGGACTGAGAATTTGTAGTGAGGGTACCTGGGGACAAGAAGAAGGAAACCAGCCTTCAGTAATTGCCTGTTCAGTGCCTGGTGCTATGTTGTTTAACCTTTATACCAACCTATAAACTAGGTAATATGACCCTTTGCTTCTTGGGTTTGCTTTTGTTTTTTAACAGACATGGTAACCAGAGTGACCAAATACTCCAGTTTGCCCAGGGCTAAGGGATTCCAGAGACATGGGGCTTATAGTGCTCAAACGGGAATAAGTTGTTCACTGGAGCATCTGAGCTCAATCCTCAGAGTGTTTAGATCGTTTGGCCAAATTCACATGCCTGGAAGGAGCAAAGTTGAGTCTCACTTTCTCCCCAGGCTACAGTAATTCTGAGAGAAAAATGATAGCAGTACCCAGAATGGCAATGCAGAAGGAAAAGCATATTTGATTCAGATGGGAGAGGAGATGGGGGTAAAACGTTCTATTTTGGAAAACTGACATTCAAGTTTTTCTAAAATAGAGGCTTTCATTATTTACTTTTTAAAAATCTTTTTTTCTCATACCCTCCGTGTTCATCAGGCCCTCCTCCCACATTTTGTTTGAAGGCTCAATGCAGAGTGGTTATTTTTGTGACTGGATAATTATCTATATTTTAAGCTTAGGATCCACTCTGAGTAAAGGTGTGATGTGCATCTAATGAATAAATATCTGCCTGGTTAATGTGATCCGCTTTTGTCAGGTTGCCTTCCTCATTTTCTCCACAAAGAAATAACAGGTTAAGTATTAGTCAGGGTCAGGCTGCACCTGTGGGGTAGATATAGGGTGAGGTGGAGACCCTCACACAAGGGACTGTGAAGGTCATTCAATGAGGGGCAAACCAGTACAATTTCATCACTTCCCTTGTCTTGAATCCCTGTTCATTTTCTTATTAAGTCAGAGAAAGTGTGGCCCCTGACCCGTGGTATTGGCACCATCTGGGAGAAATTCAATTTTATTGTGTAAGAAATTCAAATTTATGACCCCACCCCAGACTTACAATCAGAATCTTTGGGGTGGGGACCAAGAATTTCTGGATTTAGAATTTTACTAGGCAATTCTCATCATCATGAAAGATTTTAAGCTCTATGGGCCAAGAGACAAAATCAAAGATATTGTGTAGGTACTTGTGTGTTGTAAGGTCTCTCTCCCAACTACTCAACTCGCTTATTGTCACACAAAAGCAGCCATAAGCAATACATAAAAGAATGAGTGTGACTGTGTTGCAATACAACTTTACTAATGGACTAAATTTGAATTTCGTATCATTTTCACTTGTCACAAACAATTATTCTTCCTTTGACTCATGTATGTCAAAATTTGAAAACACCAAAACTAATGCTAGGTCTAATGGAGCACAAAAATAGGCAGGCAGTATTTGGCCTGGGCTATAGTTCAAGGAATTGTATTTTAGAAAATCTAGATTGGGTGAGGGAAGATAAGGACAGAGAAACACAATGCAAAACTGCCGTTAGTCAATATCAAAGTGTCTCCAAAATATCAATAAACTGCCAGGCTCCTATTACTAAAGAAAGTATGAATTTCATAGCCATAGAATTTCAGTGATCACTTTTTTTTTTTAAGATTTTGAGGTACTTTTTTAAAATTTCTTTTTTATTGCAGTATAGTTGAATTACAATGTGTTAATGACTGCTGTACATCAAAGTGACTCATTTATACATATATGTGTATTCTTTTTCATATTCTTTTCCATTATGATTTATCACAGGATATTGAATATAGTTCCCTCTGCTATACAGTAGGACCTTGTTGTTTATCCATTCTATATATATCAGTTTACATCTGCTAATCCCAAACTCCCACTCCTACCCTCTCCTAATCCCCTCTCCCTTGACAACCACCAGTCTATTCTCTATGTCCTTGATTTTGTTTCTGTTTCATAGATAGGTTCATTTGTGTCATCTTTTAGGTTCCACATATAAGTGATATCATATGGCATTTGTCGTTGTCTTTCTGACTTACTTCACTTAGTATGTACAGAGTTATCTCTTTTGAGCACTGGGGCATTGTAAACACCATAAATATCCATTAAGAAGGGTTGGAGGGCTTCCCTGGTGGCGCAGTGGTTGAGAGTCCGCCTGCCGATGCAGGGGACACGGGTTCGTGCCCCGGTCCGGGAGGATCCCACGTGCCGCGGAGCGGCTGGGCCCGTGAGCCATGGCTGCTGAGCCTGCGCATCCGGAGCCTGTGCTCCACAACGGGAGAGGCCACAACAGTGAGGGGCCCGCGTACCGCAAAAAAAAAGAAGGGTTGGATACATGAAATATGGTATAACCATCCCTAGGTGTTAAAAATTATTGAGGTAGGGACATTTGAACACTGAACGAGATATTGGATTATATTAAAGACTTAAAGTTATGTTTACCAAATGTAATAATGTATTTTTAAAATATATATATAGAAATATTATAAATTATATAAATTCAGGGATAAAATTTGCTTCAAAATAAAGTGTGAAAGTGGTGGGTAAAAATTCAAAAAGTTGACCGTGACTTGATAACCATGGAAAGTACATGACGGGCACATGGGGTTAGGATTTTATTTTCTACATTTTTTATACTTAAAATTGTTTATAATAAAAAATCATTTTATCCCCCCAAAATGATGACTGAGGCAGATGTAGATGTGTTGATGTGGAACTATGTGCAGGCTGTATTGTTTACTAAAATAAAGGCAGGGTACAGAATAATGTGTGGAAGATGATTTATTTATGTGTCTCTCAAATGGTTCTGCACCATATAGACTTCTGACATTTCAATCTATGTCTCAGAACCCTCCAGCTGTCTTTCTAAAACACAGCTTAGAACCTGCTTCACTCATGCTTAGAAAACTCTAGATGGCATTCCTTTGCTAACAGAGTAAAATCCAAATTCCATAGTATGGCATTCAACTTCTTTCACAATATGTCCACAATGTATCTTTCCAGATATTCCTTATCCCACTCCTCTTTTCCAACACATCCTATACTTTATAGTGAAATAATGTAGTCCACAGAATTTAAAGTCATGAAACCATACCATAACCAACTTCTGGCCTTGATACTGGCTGTGTGACCTTGGACAAATTCCTCTGCCTCTCTGAGCTCAATAAATTCACTTATAAATGGGAATCATAACAATGCTTATCTCGTATGACTGTTGTGGGAAACTGAATGACATAATACATGCAAAACGTTTAGTATTAAGTTTGACACTGAGTAATTCAATAAACATTAGCTACCATTGTTAATAATTATAATTATTTAATCATTTATTTCCTCATTAATTCAATAAATATTTATTGAGCTCTCATTAGATGCCAGGCAGCATCCTTGACCAATACTACAATATTCACCATTCTAGAAATATCCCATGCACTTTCACAGTGTCTTGACTTTGCTTGAGCCATTTTCATTTTATGGATTATCCTTCCTACTTTTCTGTCTGGTAAATTCATACTTATTTACTCTCATAACTGAGTTAATGCTTTTCTCTCAACTCCACTGTTGCTCTCAGACTCCCTATATCATCTTAACATTCCACTCAATCAATGACTTCCCGACTTTTATCTACACATTGGTCTTTTTCATAGTCTGTGAGGTTCTTTAAGAACAGATCCATTTTTAACTTACCTTTGTATCTTCAGAGCTGAGAACCTGGCCTGTTTAGAGGACCCTCAAGGAATCTCTTTAACAGTGGCATATCTTTCCTTTAACATTAGGAAATGAAATCTCAAGTACATTGCTGTCATGATCATCTAATACTGAAGCAAAGGAATCTGAGACATTATAAAGAGCAATATTCATTTTTCAGATAGTCAAAATGAATGTCAATGAAGTACACTGACAAAGTTTCAGCTCATTTGTTCATTCAATAAATATGTACTTTGTGTCACTCTGTGCTTGAGTCTACCAGAAACTAGAGCTAGTATAGAGTTCTTCTCATGGCATTATGTTGTTGCTATGCTTATCAACAGACCTTTCCCAGAGGGTACATTTGAATGTGAAAGAGACACATGGCTGCCTGAATGGGGACAGCATTGCCATAGACAGGGAGAACTGGGTGAGGGAAAAATGGTGTCCAAGAAATTGAAGTCCATTTTTTTCTGGGGTCAAATGTGCACATTACTGTCCGGGTGGCTTGGGGATTCCCGTAATCTATTCCTAATTCATTCTCACTAGTAGTGATTTAGTGAAATTATCTTAACATCCCACTTTATGCTTTCTCATTTTTCTAGCAGACTAGACCAGCCGATGGTTCAGAACTTTGTTAGGTCACAAGAACAACTTGAGATCTAATGAAAGCTGTGGACTTTCTCGCCAGGAGAAAAAAATTGCACACATGTAATACACATATACACACAAAAATACACATTTCTGCAGCATTTATGAGATCACTGCTTTCTAACCTAGGGGCCTATGTTTTCCAGATTAAGAACTTCTAGACTCAGGGGACTCTGAGACACTTGTAACTGTATAATTCTACCTTGAGGATTTTGTTCAAATCATTCTTTTCAGCCACAGGGTATGATTGAGAACTTCAACTCCAACCTGCCACTCTGCCTGCCTCGGCTTAGGTCCACAAAGGAAAAATGTTAGGCAAACAGCTGTACCTTTAGTCATCATGGTCTGAGGGTGGTGGGGAGAGGAAAGGAAACGGGGATTCTTGTCATAGTGCAATGTATGTCTCCTGCCTGCCTCGCTGGATTTCACTTATTGAATTAGGACAAATGGGAACTTTCATAAACTGTGATATAAATCATTACCTCAAGTTAGCAGATGCAGTCACACCAGGGTAGAGCACTGTTAATAACTCTAGTAGATTAGGACTGATTGGAACAATTTGAAACTTGTTTCTCTCAGCTTGATCAGTCTCATTGTAACCACAGCAATTATCCCATTTCACTTTCAATGGCTCAGCACAGACGTGTTACGGCTTTATATCCATCCTTCTTAATGAAGCCAGCTCAGACTTTTGTCCGTTTGTCAAAGAGCTATCCTATGCAAACAATAAATAACTCCACCCCTTGGAGTATAAGGTGGATGCTCACAGCCTGAAATCTCCAATGGGCTAGACAAATACAATTCATATGTTGGTGATTTCATAATTTCTTTATTCATTTCATTCTTTCATATTTGAGCAGCTGCTGAGTACCCAAAACTGACGTGTTAGGCTGTGGGACATAGAGAATTGGATGAAACTATATTGTCCTGCACCTGTGTCATTGCTATCTCTCCTGATGGGGTATACATATTTGAGGGCAGGGAACATCCTTTAATAATGATAATGGTTATAATGTATCAGTTCTCTACAATGGTCCAGGAACTATGCTAACCAATTTGTATCCAGGAAGCCCAGGGCAAGAGTTGCAAAGAGTTTATAAGAGAGAACTCCATTTTCGTACTGAACTGATCAGTAAAGATTTCACAGAGGCAGAAGCAAATGAGCAGGATCTTAAAGAACAGAGTGAATTTGATAGGTGAAGGATGAGGAAGAAGGCATATTTCACACAGAGGAAAGGGCATGAACTAAAGACATATTTCATTACTTTGTTGGAACTCCAGATCAAATATGAGGTGACACAGATAGGGTGGAGAATTGCCAAGCAAAAATCCTTTTGAAAAACTTTTAAGCTTGGAATAGTTGCCAATGAAAGGTAAATAAAAAATAAACATGTATTTGATGTTTAGCATAACTGTAACCCTCATATTACATGAGGTCCTAGATCTCTGCTTTTATTGGTATTCAACTCAAGGAAGATTTTGCTCAGTGTTTTCATGAATACAAAGGAAAATAAGACTCAATCACCTAATGGGCTTCCTGTTCCATTAAAGAGATGAATCAGGTTTCAGGCTAGAAATTTATATCAAAATGCAAACAAGGAGGTTAATAAAAAAATAGATATAAACTGAACAGGAACAGTGTGACTTTGTATTCAGAAGCCAGGAGAAAGAGGGTGTATGTTATTGTGCTCAGCTGTTGAGAGAGACAAAAAGCAACAGTAATGGCAGACCGATGCTGCAGCTGTGTGACTGACAGGGTCTTGGTGCTCCGGCTAGATGTCAGGCCTGAGCCTGTGAGGTGGGAGAGCCGAGTGACGGACTCTTCCTTCTTGGAGCACCAGAGACCTCCTGGCCCCACGTACTATCAATCGGCGAGAATTCTCCCAGAGATCTCCATCTCAACGCTAAGACTCAGCTCCACTCAACGACCAGCAAGCTACAGTGCTGGACACCCTGTGCCAAACAACTAGCAAGACAGGAACAAACCCCACCCATTAGCAGAGAGGCTGCCTAAAATCATAATAAATTCACAGACACCCCAAAACACAGCACTGATGCGGTCCTACCCAACAGTAAACAAGATCCAACCTCATCCACCAGAACACAGGCACCAGTCCCCTCCACCAGGAAGCCTACACAACGCACTAAACAAACCTCACCCACTGGGGCAGACACCAAAACAACGGAAACTACAAACTTGCAGGCTGTGAAAAGGAGACCCCAAACATGGTAAGTTAAGCAAAATGAGAAGACAGAGAAACACACAGCAAATGAAGGAGCAAGGCAAAAACCCACCAGACCAAACAAATGAAGAGGAAATAGGCAGTCTACCTGAAAAAGAATTCAGAGTAATGATAGTAGAGATAATCCAAAATCTTGGAAATAGAATGGAGAAAATACAAGAAACATTTAACAAGGACCTAGAAGAACTAAAGAGCAAACAAAAAATGATGAACAACAAAATAAATGAAATTAAAAGTTCTCTAGAAGGGATCAATAGCAGAATAACTGAGGCAGAAGAACAGATAAGTGACCCAGAAGATAAAATAGTGGAAATAACTGCTGCAGAGCAGAATAAAGAAAAAAGAATGAAAATAATTGAGGACAGGCTCGGAGACCTCTGGGACAACATTAAATGCACCACCATTCAATTTATAGGGGTCCCAGAAGAAGAAGAGAAAAAAAAAGGGACTGAGAAAATATTTGAAGAGATTATAGTTGAAAACTTCCTAATATGGTTTGAATAGATTATAGTTGAAAACTTCCTAATATGGGAAAGGAAACAGTCAAGGGCAGGAAGCACAGAGAGTCCCATACAAGGTAAATCCAAGGAGAAACACACCAAGACACATATTAATCAAACTACCAAAAATTAAATACAAAGAAAAAATATTAAAAGTAGCAAGGGAAAAGCAACAAATACCATACAAAGGAATCCCCATAAGGTTAATTAAGAGCTGATCTTTCAGCAAAATCTCTGCAAGCCAGAAGGGAGTGGCAGGACATATTTAAAGTGACAAAGGGGAAAAACCTACAACCGACATGATTCAACCCAGCAAGGATCTCATTCAGATTTGAGAAATTAAAATATTTACAGACAGGCAAAAGCTAAGAGAATTCAACACCACGAAACCAGCTTTACAACAAATGCTACAGGAACTTCTCTAGGCAGGAAACACAGAGAAGGAAAAGACCTACAATAACAAACCCAAACAATTAGGAAAATGGTAATAGGAACATACATATTGATAATTACCTTAAATGAAAATGAATTAAACGCTCCCATCAAAAGACACAGACTGGCTGAATGGATACAAAAACAAGACCCATATATATGCTGTCTACAAGAGACCCATTTCAGACCTAGGGACACATACAGACTGAAAGTGAGCAGATGGATAAAGATATTCCATGCAAATGGAAATCAAAAGAAAGCTGGAGTAACAATTCTCATATCAGACAAAATAGACGTTAAAATAAAGACTATTACAAGAGACAAAGAAGGACACTACATAATGATCAAGAGAGCAATCCAAGAAGAAGATATAACAATTGTAAATATTTATGCACCCAACATAGGAGCACCTCAATACATAAGGCAAATGCTAATAGCTATAAAAGGGGAAATCGACAGTAACATAATAATATTAAGGGACTTTAACACCACATTTTCACCAATGCAAGATCAACCAAAATGAAAATAAATAAAACACAAGCTTTAAATGATACATTAAACAAGATGGACTTAATTGATACTTATAGGACATTCCATCCAAAAACAACAGAATGCATTTTCTTCTCAAGTGCTTATGGAACATTCTCCAGGACAGATCATATCTTGGGTCACAAATCAAGCCTTGGTAAATTTAAGAAAATTGTAATTGTATCAAGTATCTTTTCCAACCACAACACTATGAGACTAGATATCAACTACAGGGAAAAAAACTGTAAAAAATACAAACACATGGAGGCTAAATAATACGTTAGTAAATAATCATGAAATCACTGAAGAAATCAAAGAGGAAATAAAAAAATACCTAGAAACAAATGAAAATGAAAACATGAGGACCCAAAACCTATGGGATGTAGCAAAAGCAGTTCTAAGAGGGAAGTTTATAGCAATATAATCCTACCTCAAGAAACAAGAAACATCTCAAATAAACAACCTAACCTTACACTTAAAGCAATTAGAGAAAGAAGGACAAAAAACACTCCGAAGTTGGCCAAAGAAAAGAAATCATAAAGATGAGATCAGAAATAAATGAAAAAGAAATGAAGGGGGCTTCCCTGGTGGCGCAGTGGTTGAGAGTCTGCCTGCCAATACAGGAGACACGGGTTCGTGTCCCGGTCCGGGAAGATCCCACATGCTGCGGAGCGGCTGGGCCTGTGAGCCATGGTCGCTGAGCCTGCGTGTCCAGAGCCTGTGCTCCACAATGGGAGAGGCCACAACAATGAGAGGCCCACGTACCGCAAAACAAACAAACAAACAAAAGAAATGAAGGAAACAATAGCAAAGATAAATAAATCGAAAAGCTGGTTCTTTGAGAAGATAAACTATATTGATTAACCATTAGCCAGACTCATCAAGAAAAAAAGGTAGAAGACTCAAATCAATAGAATTAGAAATGAAAAAGGAGAAGGAACAACTGACACTGCAGAAGTACAAAGGATCACGAGAGATTATTACAAGCAACTATATGCCAATAAAATGGACAACCTGGAAGAAATGGAAAAATTCTTAGAAAACCACAACCTTCCAAGACTGAGCAAGGAAGAAATAGAAAATATAAACAGACCAATTACAAGCACTGAAATTGAAACTGTGATTAAAAATCTTCCAACAAACAAAAGCCCAGGACCAGATGGCTTCACAGGCAAATTCTACCAAACATTTAGAGAAGAGCTAACACCCATCCTTCTCAAACTCTTCCAAAATACAGCAGAGGGAGGAACACTCCCAAACTCATTCTACGAGGCCACCATTATCTTGATACTAAAACCAGACAAAGATGTCACAAAGAAAGAAAACTACAGGCCAATATCACTGATGAACATAGATGCAAAAATCCTCAACAAAATACTAGCAAACAGAATCCAGCAGCACGTTAAAAGGATCATACACATGATCAAGTGGGGTTTATCCCAGGAATGCAAGGATTCTTCAATATACACAAATCAATCTATGTGATACACCATATTAACACACTGAAGGATAAAAACCATATGATAATCGCAATAGATGCAGAAGAAGCTTTCGACAAAATTCAACACCCATTTATGATAAAGAAAACTCTCCAGGATGTAGGCATAGAGGGAACCTAACTCTACATAATAATGGCCATATATGACAAACTCACAGCCAACATCATTCTCAATGGTGAAAAACTGAAACCACATCCACTAAGATCAGGAACAAGACAAGGCTGTCCACTCTCACCACTATTATTCAACATAGTTTTGGAAGTTTTAGCCAGAACAATCAGAAAAGAAAAAGAAATAAAAGGAATCCAAAAGCGAAAAGAAGTAAAACTGCCACTGTTTGCAGATGACATGATATTATACATAGAGAATCCTAAAGATTCGACCAGAAAAGTAGTAGAGCTAATCAATGAATTTGGTAAAGTATCAGGATACACAATTAATGCACAGAAAACTCTTGCATTCCTATACACTAATGATGAAAAATCTGAAAGACAAATTAAGGAAACACTCCCATTCACCACTGCAACAAAAAGAATAAAATACCTAGGAATAAACCTACTTAAGGAGACAAAAGACCTGTATGCAGAAAACTATAAGACACTGATGAAAGAAATTAAAGATGATACATACAGATGGAGAGATATACCATGTTCTTCAATTGGAAGAATCAGCATTGTGAAAATGACTATACTACCCAAAGCAATCTACAAATGCAATGCAATCCCTATCAAACTACCAATGGCATTTTTTACAAACTAGAACAAAAAATTTCACAATTTGTTAGGAAACACAAAAGACCCCGAATCACCAAAGCAATCTTGAGAAAGATAAACGGAGCTGGAGGAATCAGGCTTCTGGACTTCAGACTACACTATAACGCTGCAGTAATCAAGCCAGTATGGTACTGGCACAAAAATAGAAATATAGATCAATGGAACAGGATAGAAAGCCCAGAGATGAACCGTCACACACATGGTCACCTTATCTTTGATAAAGGAGGCAAGAATATTCAGTGGAGAAAAGACAGCCTCTTCAATAAGTGGTGCTGGGAAAATTGGACAGCAACATGTAAAAGAATGAAATTAGAACACTCCTTAACACCATACACAAAAATAAACTCAAAATGGACTAAAGACCTAAATGTAAGGCCAGACACTATCAAACTCTTAGAGGCAAACATAGGCACAACACTCCATGACAAAAATCACAGGAAGATACTTTTTGACCCACCTCCTGGAGAAATGGAAATAAAAACAAAAATAAACAAATGGGGCCTAATGAAACTTCAAAGCTTCTGCACAGCAAAGGAAACCATTAACAAGACGAAAAGACAACCCTCAGAATGGGAGAAAATATTTGCAAATGAAGCAACTGACAAAGGATTAATCTCCAAAATATACAAGCAGCTCATGCAGCTCAATATCAAAACAACAAACAACCCAATCCAAAATTGAGCAGAAGACCTAAATAGACATTTCTCCAGCAAAGATATACAGACTGCCAACAAACACATTAAAGGACGCTCAACATCACTAATTATTAGAGAAATGCAAATCAAAACACCTCACACCAGTCAGAATGGCCATCATCAAAAAATTTACAAACAATAAATGCTGGAGAGGGTGTGGAGTAAAGGGAACCCTCCTGCACTGTTGGTGGGAATGTAAATTGATAGAGCCACAGTGGAGGACAGTTTGGAGGTCCCTTAAAAAACTAAAAATAGAACTTGTATATGACCCAGCAATCCCACTACTGGGCATACACCCTGAGAAAACCATAATTCAATAAGAGTCATGTACCACAATATTCATTGCAGCTCTATTTACAATAGCCAGGACATGGAAGCAACCTAAGTGTCCATTGACAGATGAATGGATAAAGAAGATATGACACACATATACAATGGAATATTACTCAGCCATAAAAAGAAATGAAATTGAGTTATTTGTAGTGAGGTGGATGGACCTAGAGGCTGTCATACAGAGTGAAGTAAGTCAGAAAGAGAAAAACAAATACTGTATGCTAACACATGTATATGGAATCTAAAAAAAAAAAAAAAAAAAAAGGTTCTGATGAACCTAGGGGCAGGACAGGAATAAAGATGTAGATGTAGAGAATCGACTTGAGGACACAGGGAGGGGGAATGGTAAGCTGGGATGAAGTGAGAGAGTGGCATGGACATATGTACACTACCAAATGTAAAATAGATAGCTAGTGGGAAGCAGCCACATAGCACAGGGAGATCAGCTCGGTGCTCTGGGACCACCTAGAGGGGTGGGATATGGAGGGTGGGAGAGAGATGCAAGAGGGTGGGGATATGGGGATATATGTATACGTATAGCTAATTCACTTTGTTATACAGCAGCAAGTAACACAACAATGCAAAGCAATTATACTACAATAAAGACCTTAAAAAATATAGATAAGTTTAGTGGAGCACTTTTCCTTTCTACTCCTCACTCCCACACTTTACCTGGTTAATTCCTAGTGAAAGGTGTTTCCACAGAGACACCAGGAAGACATTCCTGTTGAATGCACCCATCCAAATCAAGCACTCCTGATTTTGATTTAGTATCGCAGGACCCTTTAAAGCACTTTGCAACCTGTAATATCTTTTTGTAGGAATATTTTAAGAATTACATATATTTCATATACTCACCTTCCAATGTAAGAAATAAAATTTCGTTAAAAATGTTGAAGCCCTCATATCCTCTGCTAGATTCCAATCCTCTCATTCTCATTCCCACCCTGAGGTAAGCACAGTCCTAGATTTGGTTTCTATTATTCTGTGCCTATACTTAACAAAATCCATAGTAAGATAATATAGTGTACTAACATCATACTTCCGTTGTTCACTCAGTTTTTGAGATGTAGCAATGTTGGTAGTATAATTTTAGTCCATTCATTTTTACTGCTGCATGGTATTCCATGCAGGCAAAGTTGGTTGTTTATGAATTTTTTTTGTCTATTTGTCTCTCCCATTGGAGCCAAAGCTCCACAGTTGTATTAGGGTAGTCTGTCTTCATCTCTGTATTCTCAGTATCCCACACAGCACCTGGCATAGAGCAGAGACACAGTGACAATGGGGTAAATAAATGAATATGTTCATGAGGGAACATAACTTCATCTCATAAGTGAATTCTGTGGAGAGAAGATGGCATTCAAGCTTAAGCATCCACAATATATATATATTTTTTCTTGTGAGAGTTGGATATAAGATAAAGAAAACCATGAAGGAAGGAAATTAAGGGCATATGTGGGGATATGTGATTTTCCTATTAGTTTGCTTTGGTGACACCTGATGGTTCTACTCCATACTAACTGATAATAAGAAAAAAAGAGGTAACTCACTTCAACCACAGTCAATATTAAGAAAAGTCTAAACATCACAGTACAATGGCACCTTTCAATCAGAAGGAGTCTTCAAAATCTGTGGTGTAACTCATCTCCTAATCCTTGAACCTATGCTACTGACTACTACCCCCATTCCCATATGGTCTCTGTCAGGATTTGGGCACTGATAGAGAACTTAATACCTTCTAAGGAAACCCTCTCTAGCTCTCTTTTAGGAATTTATTTTTGGTAATGGATTAAATGATGATGATGATAATAATAATAATAATAATAATAATAATCAACAGTGATGATCACTTGTAGGATACATGTCATGGGCCAGGAACTAAGCGAAGTGCTTTCTGTGAACTTCTGTATTTAATCCATGCAGTAACCCTAGGAAGATACACAATGGAGTTTCAATAAATGTTGAACTAAGGAATACCAGTATTACCCCTATTTTACAAAGAACGAAATGTAAGTACAGGAAAACCAATATTACACACGGTGTAATTTACATACAGTGACACAGTGACTTTCCCACACAGTGTGACACACAGTCACCTGTGTGTGTCACACAGTGACACATGTTCTTATTTCAAAGCTCCTTTACCTTTCTTTCACATTCCCCCTGTCTACTGAGAGCAGAGACTATAGCTCTCAAAAGTACTCATTATTCAGCCAAGGCCACACCATCATTATAGTGAATCCAGGTCTGCTGGGATTGACTCTGCCTTTCCCATGAAGTTGTGTGAACTGAGCAGGAGACTTAACCTCCTTGAGCCTCATTTTTTTTTCCTGTCTGCAAACCTGGGGTTAATACACCTACCTGGCAACATCATTGTGAAGACTGAGTGACTTTGTCATTACTATTATGATTATATATTTATTAAGCCATATTTCAGAACAGGTTATGTGTTAAACACTTTATGAGCATTATCTGAGTTAATCCTAGCAGCAACTTGTAGTGTAGACATATCAGGCTATGGAATGATCACACCAAAATGGGTTGGAGTCCTGGCTGTACTGCCTTCTGGCTGGATGTCTTTGGGCAACTACGTCATCTCTCTAAGCCTCAAATGATACATCTTTTAAACAAAATAATAGTATTTATTCAATATGGTTTTGTGTTAACTCAAATAAGAAAATGAATATAAAGCGCTTAACTCATAGTAAATATGCAAAATCTACTTGCTATTCTTGTGAAGACTGTGATTATTTGGCCTATATCCCAAGGATGCTTTGAGCCAGGTAGCAAAAACAACAACAACAACAGTAATAATAATAGTTTCAACCAAAAATTAATATCATCTGAAGACTTCCTATGGGAAAACCTATAGTTTTAGAGTCGAGAGATTATTTTTGGAGAAGGGGGGCTAGATCTTGGTAAAGTACACAAGTGGGACTTCTATATATAGATGTACATATACATACTAAACATGCACTCAGAAATAGAGTGCTAACAAGAGTGATTTTATTTATGAAAATTCCTCAAGTTGTACACCTAGGATTTGTATTTATATTTGAATAAAATGCCTTTTAATTCTCATAAATCACATATATTGGGATCCATTGCTAGGTTCTTTATATAAATTCTCTGATCTATTTCATAAATTAATTCAGCCAATATTTCTTTGGTACTTTTCTATGTGCTTAGAATATACAAGTGAATCAAAAATAATAAAATGACCCCCGCTCTCCTGGAGCTCACATTCCATCTCTCTTCCAGAGGTCACATTCCATCTTTCTTGTTCTATACACAGCACCAGATCTATGTGACTACATTACATGTTCTGAGATCTGTTAAACAATTTCCCCTTCTCTGGAACTCTTATACACAAACTCGTGGCTCTCTTTTGCCATCTCTTTTTCTTGATAACCTTTAAAATTCTGTAATTTTATTTTAAAAGCCCTGTTGGGTTTCCAAGTGGAACTGCATACTTTAAAAATATATAAATTAAAATATAATTAGTTAAAATACTACTTAAAATTAAATTTTAATTAAATTATTAATATTTTGATTTTATAGTTTTATGTAGATACTGTGATTCTCATGGTTAAAATTATTTTTAAATTATGTTTCTTTTTTGTATCTGATGTTGATGGAGATTTTTCTCCTTTCTAAGTGGTATTTATTGTTAGCTCAGAGAAAGTATATTGACTCTTGAATATTTTACCTCTCACCTTACCCAATTTTCTTATTGATTCTATTGTATGTTTTTCTCACTCTAACCTCTTATTGTTAACCAATTATCTTGACTTCTTTTCCTACGGAATCAGCCAGAGCATTTAAGAAAATGTGAATAATGACAATACTAATTATTCTTGCCTGACATGTTACTTTAAGATACATGGTTTTGTATTTTACCCTTTAGGACCATACGGGCTATAGGGTTTTGATGCTAGTCTTTACAAAATCTAAGTCCTTTTATGTTAACTTTAGTAAGGTTTCTAATTTTTATCTAATGCCTTTTCAGCATATACTGAAACAATCATATGATTTTTACCCTTTTATTTGTTAGCTTGATTTAGGTATAAATCTGTTACTCTCTTTTTGGCTTCATTGCTTGATATTGTGTGTGTGTGTGCATGCGTGCGTGCGTGTATATTAGTCCACAATTTCCTAATTAGCATTAGACCAGATTTTGCCTTTAAAGCCCTAGTGGCTTCATAAAATAAAGTTGAGATAATGTATTTTCCAGGGAGTAGCGTATTTTAAGGAGTATTGAAAAAATTTGTAAGGGTTAGATAGACTCAGTTGTGCACCTGTTTTTTCTGGTGTCTGTTTTAATGGTAGCTACTTAATCACATGTCCTATCTTTTTACTAGACCTGATTTATTCACATTTTCTATTTCTTTGAGGTCAATTATAATGATTTACAGCTTCCTAGGAAATAATCCTTTTGCTCTAGGTTTACAAAATTTTACCACAAAATGTATGCATTGATCCCTTTATCACATTTGTATTTGTTATACCACCTTAATATTTTAAATTTTTAAATATATTTTGATCCCTCTGTTTTATTCTTAATTAAACTAACAAGAAGGCTTCCAGTTGCACTTGCCTTTTCAATTAACATCTATTTTTCATCCAATTTTGTATTGTACTTCATTAATTTCAGGTTTTATCTTTACTAATTCCCTGTACAGAGTTTCTGTGATTTTATTTTTTACTTTTTTTTCCCCCCTAATTCCTCTAGATGAGAGCTGTCTTTCTGTTTTCACTGTCTTTAATTGTGAAGGCATCTGTGATGAGGACTTTCCCTGCTATGCTCTGTATTGCTTCCTAGATGGTTTGTAGTTTGACTTCTGATTTCCTCTTTGATCCAAAGGTTATACAAATTTAACTTACTTAGTGTTCAAGTGGTTAAGATATTTTAGTCAAATTTTAATAATCTGTCTCTACTGTAATTAGATTATTATGAGAGAACGTGGCCTGTAGTAACCACGCTGCTATACTCCTTTTCTTCAAACCTGAATAAATTCTAGCTCTTTTAAAATCTCTTTGCACCTTACTTTCTGGGTTGGGTATGTATGTGTGTGTGTCTGTTTGTGCATGTGTCTGTGTGGTATGTGTTTGCCTAATTGCCTCCACTGGAGTGTGAATCTCTTGAGAGCAGGGATAGTGTTTTATCCTATTTGTGTCCCCAGAGCCTGGTGGAGTTTGGCACAATGCCAGTTTTCAAATATTCATTTGATTTGAATTTAATTGGACACAATGAATATACCTCTTAAGCAATGACTCTCAGCCCCCAGAGCAGGCAGCGTTTGTTTGAGAGTGGTACACATAGGTGAAGGTGACTCTGAACTGTGAATCTCACCACATCCCTATTTCTAGCCCCTCCTTGCCCTACACTCCCCATCCCCTAACTCCCTGTCCCCAGCCCGGAGAGTTTTCATTCCCTGCTGCCAAATGCCCAGGGAAGGCAGGGGCAGATTCGAAAATGTTGTGAAATGTAGCCATGCAGTGTTGAACAAACAGCATAACAAAGGCATCTGTCACAACGCATCACCTTCTGTTCCTGGGAGACTTCTGCCAGCACTGTGGCGTGCTCACCACCCCCTTCTCTTCCTCTCCACTCACTCCCTCTAATTACATGCAGCGTTCTCTCTCCATCACACAATGAAAGAGGTCCTCATTTTGGCAGGAAAATGGAGAAGACTGGCTAGGGAATAAATCCTGCTATAAGCAACATTTCCTTCTCAGAGAATTTGAGCCAGGTCACCTGTATGAATCAATTTACGAGGACTGAAAGCCTACCTCATGTTTAAATAAGCCATCTGACTGACAGAAAACAAAAATATTGTTTTCTCACTCTTGTCATTAAAGCCCCAAATCTTAAGAACCACACTCTAGGTCCTCATCAAGCTGATTCATACCTACTCTTCCATCCAAGCCTCCCTGTGCATTTTCTCAAAAACAGAGCTGGCTTCTAACTTTTGCATTTATAGCTGCTGTATACCCCCAGTTTATGCTGCTTTGTCCCCTGGGATGTAAACTCAAGTATAATAATAACATCAATAAAAACAGCTGCTTGTATTTTGTACTTATTGTGTGCCAGGAACCATGCCAAATGATTTTATGCATTTATTTCATGTAATGCTTACAATGATCTTATGAAGGATATTGTATTATTTTCCCCATCTGTTACATAAGTAAACTAGAGTTTAAAAAGAGGTTAAATATAAAGTAAAATAAAAATAACACCATACACCTAAGAAGTGGATTGTAGATGTATGATTTATAATCTTTGTGTGTTGTAAATACATGGATGTAGTCACTGGGCTGTCTCTCTACTCCTACCTGTATGAATCCTTCTCTCAACCCTGGTGAAAGCCCAGGTCAGAGGCCATCTTCCCTACAAATCCTGCTCAAATCCTCATCGATGGAGTCATTCCTTTCCTGTCTATGCCCCCCATCACTTTGTTAGTTCACCTCTCTTGGTCGATACAGCTGAGCCCATTCTGCCCAGAGGAGAAAGGTATCCTTCATGGGACCACCACTGCTGTTTCACGGAGTGACATTTCATTAAGCAGCTCATTATTCCTCTGTTCCTGGTGGTGTACATTTCAATTAAGGTCTGCATTGTGTTCAGGTAAGAAGGCTAGATAAATCAAAGTTCAAATTCAAGTTACCTTTTAGCTAGTTTAGAAAGCTAACTGGTATATGGATTCCATCTTTTCTTACTCCTTGAAATATATATTATTTTCCCTCCCATTATGCTCAGTGACAACTGCTTGCACCACAGCCAACGTTCTTGAAATAATGAAGGCTTAATGACACTGACAGCATTTGAGCCTTTTAGAATATTGCTTTAACTTGCTCTTCGTTATTCTATTCATTTATTAATTCATCAAATATTTACTGAGCACTTATTATGTTCCAGGCACTGCCCTAGGTGTAGGAGACTCAGCAGTAAATAGTCGAGACAAGGCCCCATTCAAAAGAGCTTACTGTCAAGTGACATCTGCAGACGCATTGGCAGGAAGAAAATCCAACAGTTTTATAGAATAAAGCCAGGCATTGTTAAGAATAATAGTTTACATTCACTCAGCTTATTCTTTTTAAATAATATGCTTAACTAAAATGACATTATCCTATCTTAATGAGATCAATCCCATCAATGTCTCCAATTTACATTACTTCTTGAGATAAATCCTGTTGTTATCCTTATCTTACAGGTGAGAAAACTGAGGCTCTGAGAGGTTAAGAAAGATGGCCAAGTTTGCAGAGTTGGAAAATGGTGAGGCTGGATTTGAACTCATATCAAGCTAACCA
Source organism: Orcinus orca (assembly GCF_937001465.1). Classification (NCBI taxonomy): domain Eukaryota; kingdom Metazoa; phylum Chordata; class Mammalia; order Artiodactyla; family Delphinidae; genus Orcinus; species Orcinus orca. The sequence goes on along the minus strand of NC_064564.1, from coordinate 104,841,422 downwards.
GGTTCCATCCTACTGTCAACAGTATTAAGGCTAGAGCAGCACAGAGTTCTCAAAGGACCTGGCACTCTCTTTACACTGTGATAACAGACCACTCACCCCTATAGTGCCAGACTCTCCCTTAAGAGAAGCCTGCTTAGCCTGCCTTCCATCCTGACACTATGGGGAGAGTTATAAATTAGGAACAGTTATTCTCAACCTGGGGAACTGTTGCCCCTGGGGAACATTTGACAATGTAGGGAGACATTTTTTTATTGTCATAACTGGAGGTGGGGGGGTGCTGTCATCTAGAAGGTAGAAGTCAGGAATGCTACTAAAAACCCTACAATGCACGGGGCAGTCTCCCCACAATAAAGAATTTATATGTCAATGACATTACCATTGAGAAACCCTGGTACAGAGGGAAAAGAACAGCAACCTACAGAAAGTACTCATATCACAGCTGAACAAGTGTACGGACCTGATAACATTTACCGGTGTCTGCAATTCGAACCTTGGTTCTAGGCCTAAATATGTAATTTTTTTCAGCTCACGCAACAAAAACACCCTGAAGACCTACTCCATGTGAGATATCACTAGGCACTTTTAATGCAGAAAGAAAAACCATACAAAGTTGATTCTGCTGTATAGGGTAGTAATTAAGATCTCAAGATCTGCTGTCAAACAGTCCCAGACGGAAAACCAGGCTCCAGCCTTCCAAGCTGTGTGACCCTCCTTCAGGGACACATCTTCTCTAACCCTCACTGGCCTCACCTGAGGACTGACAAAAGTAAAGTTTTCTCTTTTATAAGTTGTTATGGGGTTGAAATGAAATAGTGCATATAAGATGCTTAACAGCGTAAGCTTGGCACTTGGTCATTGCTCAATAAATGGCAGTTATCACTGTTAGTATTATAGGTAAAAACAAAGTGGGTCTAGAAGGCCAACACTGCTTTCTCAAAATCACACGATAGTAAGTATCATAATTTGACATATGACTCTAGGACCTACTTAGTGATTCTCTGTGCATCACCCATGGTATATTTTTGCATTCCCTTCTTCCAGGACCTTTATACCTGGACCATACCTCAGGGCACAGACTTACCTTGCTATTTCCACTACACAGCTGGATGATTCTCTTCATCTGGCTAGACAGCCCCATTTTCCTTGGGGCACTGCAGTTGGAATCATGGCTACCTTTCATTTGTAAATTTGGTCTTTTCTGGTTCTTGAGCCAGCCTGACTAAGGCAGATGGCATACTAGCCTCAGGTCCATCAGAGTGTGTACTATGGAATTAATTCTGCTGCCTTAAATATCTACCTGGTATCTGGCACTTAGAACACACTCCCAAAACCTCTGTGCACAATATTTTTTTCTGATTTTTCCCTGCTGTCTTAATTTCACTTGTATGTCTGGGATTCTGCCTCAGTCTCCCTGTCTGGCATTCCAATTCAATGATGCATCTGAATTGCTATTTTCTGCCTCAGCCCATTCAATTATCACTCCCAACGTCCTGCTAGACACTGGTTAGTGATTAGGACTTCTTCCTCCCAGTTCCTGATCATCTTAATACAGATCAATCGATCCCTCTAAAAAGAGGTTCTGCCTCCTGTCTCTCTAGAGCACCAGCTGTAGGATCTCATTATGCTGCCTTATCCACTGAATTATTTTTATTTTATTTGTCTATAAGAATTTAAAATTTACAATGTGACAAGCACCTTGTGAAGCACTTCACAATCATTCATTCTTTTAATCTGTACAGCAATTCTAAGACATATTACCACATTAAACAGAAGAAACACATAAGTAACTAGGGTCACATGGTTGGTAACAGGCAAAACTAGGATCTGACATAGTCCTATTTATTTCCCATATCCATGCTTATCACCTTGAGGCTAAGAGATGCTATCTAGTGCTACATAACTTCTCATTCCAGATTCATTGTGGGGATCATCTTCAATAATCAGGTTAATGCACCCAGCCCCTCTTCAGCTTGGTCCTTCTTACTTCTCTCTTCTGCCAGTCTCTGATGCAACATTTTAGACATCCTTTATACAGAAATCATTGGGATACACCACTATCTGAATTTAAATGCACTATCTGAATTCTCTACACACTCTTTCTACATTAACTACCCAATTTTCCATCTATCCTTTCTGTGACTATAACCTGGACTTCTCTGATTTCTACTGGTCCATTATGACCCATGACCTAGAACTGGCAGGCTTTATAGTCATCATAATAATCACTATCAGCAACAGAGTCATTATTGTCATTACCACCACCACCACCATCGTCATTAGCATCATCACCATCATCTTTGTCACCTTCATCATTGTTAACATCATCATCATCATCATCGTTTGTCTTCTATAATATACAAAGAACTGAATGACTAATACTGACCTGGCTCACAAAATTCTATTTGGCTGGAGATGTAAGGCATGGATATATGCAAAGATAAGTAACAATACAAAAGAACAAGCCACTAGGTCCACCAGTATATATTACAAATGCTTAGGAAATGATTAAGTTGGAGCTGTGGCAGGAGAAAAATCAGGAGGCACTATGAGAGAAAATAAAAGATGGTGAGTATGGGTGGAGTTTGCCTAGATGTGTAAAGATTAATGTGATTTAGGTAAAAGAAAATAAAGAGGGCACAGCAGGAGGCACAAATTTTATGAACAAATATTAGAAGTAGAAGGATTCATAAGATTTGCAGTCTTTGGTAAGGCAATCATTTTGGCTACAGCCAAATATCTACTATAGAGGAGCAATGAGGAACAGTATATAAAGTATGGGAACTGAGAGTAGGATGAGCATCTGGCTAGAAGTTGTCGCTCTGGTCCTAAATAAACATATAACTTGGAGTAAGTAGCTTCTACGATTAAATGAAAAAACTGAACAACAATGAACAAAAACATCTTAAAACTGTTTAACACTTGGTCTTACTAAACATTTTAATATTCATCATTTCATCTGATAATTTGAGCAATCCCCTATAATAAATATTGCTGGCTTCCCTGTGAGCTAGGTATCATTTTAAGAATGAGAAAATGAGAAATCAGAGACATTAAAGAATTTACTTAAGGTCGTCCACCTAGGAAGGAAAGGCGCAGGACTCAAATCCAGGTCTGCTGGCTTTAGAGAGGAGCACCAAAGAGACCACTAGTACATTTCTGGGTAATATGTGAGAGACAGAAAGTCAAAATTGGTTCCAAGAAAATCAGACAACAGTCCTTCCTAATTGAAAATTATGTGGGAAGACATATATAGCATACTTGGGCTTTGAAGTACTAAAATCACAAAGTTCTGGGCTTCCTATTGGCTTGACTATCCCAGCCTCCCTCACCTATTTCAACCAGATGGTTGTAATAACCTCTATCACCGGGGCTATAAACAAACAAACAAAAATCAGAAAAAAAATCTATATTATAGGTTGTTATTAAAAATAAAATACATGTTTCTCTGTGCTTTAAAACAAATTACTGCTATCTTGGAAATATTTCAATTGGATCAAATTCTTTAGTCTCTACTCCAAGACCACTTTTTTTCTCCCCTCATAAAAGAGAAGGCAAAAGGGAAGAAAGCCCAGCCAACATATTTCAATAACAAAGTAGCCTCACTGATTCCCCATGGTGCTGGTAAGCAGCAGAGAAGCAGTCAGAAGGAAGGGGAAAAGTTCAGCAGGAACTAGTCTGAAAAATAGCAAGATACAGTTTGACAAACACCAGTCTGCTACCACCGCTGCCTTGAGTGGCTATTTCCCCTCAGAGTGACACTTTTCAATTATGAGATGGTAGCTGAGAGCATTCTGGGCATATCTGCAGCTGGCTGCTATTTCCTTGCCCAATTTGTACACATGCCAGGAAAATGATCCCTTTTTTCTATAGCCACTCTTTCCCAAATAATAACAGCAAAAGTGTGGGAAGTGATATGTATCTATACATACATAGCATAATGGGAGTGTACTGTGTACAAAAGTGGTGATCAGTGAAGCTTTCTAGGGGAAAGACCCCTGATCTGATTTTGTGGGGTTGATTACAGTTAGTGTTAACTTTAAGATGAAATGAAAAACAATTCAGACAGAGGAAAACGAATGCCCATTACTTGAAAGCTTCAAGAAGCCCTGCTTCTTCACAAACTAATAAGTAATTTGGCGTGACTAGGTCAGAGTGTGCAAGTCGGGCAGGAAGAAGAGAGTTGGGAGAGAACTATGGAGAGATGAGTAGATCATAACTGATCACAAACTATTGAAAAATTGTAAAAAACAAACAAAAAGCAAGCAGTTTAGTGCTTAGAACAATGACTTGCTCATAGTAAATGAATACTCGTTAAATTGAATTTTGTTAACTCTGCAAATCTTACCAGACTCATACTAAAAATTCTGTCATGAATATGAGCATTTAAGATATGTTCCCTGACTTCAAGAAGCTTATAATCGACTTAGAGAAAGAAAAAAAAAAAAAGGTGCATCCATAAAACACAGAACTAGGGAATCTGAGTTAATATCAAAAAATCAAAAAAAATGGTAGGGGTAAAATAAAATATACTTGCTGAAGGATACTGGAGGAGAGGAAGACCCCTAATAGACTGAGTCTGCTTGGATGACATCTTAAAAAATACAGAGACCAAGAAGAATAAGTGGGGGTTGGAGAAGAATTTAGAGGTGTGAGGGATGACAATAAATGATGGCATGGGCTTGGGATGAGTCTACCACGTGAAGGACAAACTGGAGAGATTTGCCTAGTCAGTTGGTGGGGTGATTCTTTGGGTGGGAATGCTAAGTATAAAGTAGAAGAGAATGCATTTACTTTGGAAGAAAACCTTAGATCTGAGCTTCTTATCTGCCACTTATTATGTGTGTTGAAGGCAAATCATCTACCTTTTTTTGGAACAGATACCAATTACTTTATCTGCCTAGCAACCCTCCCCTTCTTGTAGGGTTGGTTTCTTCTCCCATTCAAACCATATGTCTGCACAGAGTCTACCATACTCTTAAAAGTTTTATTCAATCTTTCAACTATTGGCCATGTTGACTATTAGAGAGATGAGCACCTGACCCAAGCTGGGCTAACCAGAGTCCTCTTCAGGGAACTTATACTCAAATTGCATTAAGAAAAGACAGTTTGTCTTCCTTTTGTGATATGAATTTCAAGATGTAAAATGAGAGAGCTGTCAGCACCTATGTTTTTGCAGTATTGAAGGTGTTCTGCAATGACAGAGAATAAATATAATATAGAGCAAGAAGCAGAAACAAGAAGTATATAGAGAGAGTCCTAGTGGCAGTGAAGTCCTTGACTTGTGCTGATTCTGAAACCTAAATTTATCTATCTCTTCCTTGTGGATATGTGTCCATACTTTTCTTGGAATCTGAGGGGTCTTTCCAATAAATTCTCCATTTTACCAAATTTAGCACAAGTTGAGCTCTTGCCTCTTGCAACCAAGAGAATTCCAACTAACACATTTCTAAAGCAACTTCTTCATTCCTTAGAAGATATAATAGTCCCTCATCTAAATAGGCTTTTGAAAACTGAATGAGTATAGATGAGAGTAACTCGCTAAATAAAAGTAAGTTGTTGCTGCTGTTGTGAATATTATTATTGGAAGAGAAGAGTAGGCAGTTTGGCCTCACTAGAGTGTGGTATTTTTGGTAGAGAAGAAGATCAAAGAGTTAGAGGATGAAGTGAAATTTACTGTACTGCTGAATGTTATTTTGCTGGAGGATCCAGGAACTTGCATTTGGTTTTTAAACTAGTAACCTCTTTACATAATAATCCCAAAGCATAGACGTATAGATGTGTGTGTGTGTAGAAAATGGGAAGTTGACTAACAATGTAATTATTAGCCTCAGTAATTAGTAATCCTCAATGCAGAACTCTCTTGTAAACAGCAATAAAATATCACTTAACTTCAAGTTCAAAATATTGTCTCCCCCTCCTCCCAAGTATATATTTTTTCCACCACTGGCAGTCACCCAAAGAATAGAACACCTTAGAGTGTGTGAGTATAAGGATATGGAAAATGGTAACTAAACATTGAATCTTGGCCCCAGAAAGGCAAAAGAGAACAGCCCACTTTGGGACCCACAGTGATCCCAACCCACTAGTAAACCAGGCTCTGTCATTCACAGTCCAAAGATCTGTCCCCGTGATGTTACTCTGCTCTCCTATAAAGAGGGGCAAGGATGGACTCTCTGATCCAGGTCACTGCAGTGTTCTCCTGCCAAGATTCCTCACCTGTTTTCTATCTTCTCCCAGCTGATCTTACATCTGTTTACTTTTAAGTCCCAGTTTCTTCCCTTTATACCTTAAGAAGAATAATTGCTAGCCCTCCTAATCTTCGAGAATTAAGAGATATTTACTTATTAATGAGATAAATCATTTAGCACATAGTAGGTGCTTAATAAATGTAAATTTGTCTTCCTCTAGATAGCATGACCCTAAGAGATGGTTCAACATTTACTAAAATGACATCTTCCGTAACGTTTTTATTCCATTTTAGGTCACCAAAAATAGAGTTGGATACAAGATTTTTAGTTTTCCCTCAACTATTCCATAGGTCTATAATATTTGCAACTATACGCAACAGATAACACCATATTTTTGTCAGGTTTAGTGCTCTGGACTGAGTCAGGAAAAATTATGTAACAAAAAGACATAGTTCAGACTATAATTATGATTATTATTAGATGTAATAATAGACCATAATAGCATCTGCTAACAGCACCACGAGAACTCTGCCTAGGCCTCATTAATCTGCACCTCACTAATTTGCAATGTGTACTTATTTGACAATGGTTAGACCAAAGTTCTCCCCTATATGATCTCTGAGTTTAAGTTTTAATGCAATTCAAAAAAATATTTGGTAAAAGCCTGAGTGTCTAACATTGAGCTAGACTCTGATGTAGAAATTAAAGACTCTCTAGGCTATAAGGTCAGGCTTACTGGTATTTAAATCCTGTAACTGTTATGTTCACCTTCATGTGACCTTGGCTAAATCTCAGTTTTTTCATTTATAAAATGGATATAATAATGACTGAGTTGTTAAGATAATTTTTTTTTAAACATCTTTATTGGAGTATAATAGCTTTACAATGGTGTATTAGTTTCTGCTTTATAACAAAGTGAATCAGCAATACATATACATCTATCCCCATATCTCTTCCCTCTTGCATCTTCCTCCCTCCCACCCTCCCTATCCCACCCCTCTAGGTGGTCACAAAGCACCAAGCTGATCTCCCTGTGCTATGCGGCTGCTTCCCACTAGTTACCGGTTTTACTTTTGGTAGGGTGTATATGCCCATGCTACTGTCACACTTTGTCCCAGCTTACCCTTCCCCCTCCCTGTGTCCTCAAGTCCATTCTCTAGTAGGTCTGCATCTTTATTCCTGTCCTGGCCCTAGTTTCCTCATGACCATTTCTTTTTTTTCAGATTCCATATATATATGTTAGCATACGATATTTGTTTTTTTCTTTCTGACTTACTTCACTCTGTATGACAGCCTCTAGGTCCATGCACCTCACTACAAATAACTCAGTTTCATTTCTTTCTATGGCTGAGTAATATTCCATTGTATATATGCACCACATCTTCTTTATCCATTCATCTGTCGATGGATACTTAGGTTGCTTCCATGTCCTGGCTATTGTAAATAGAGCTGCAGTGAACATTGTGATACATGACACTTTTTGAATTAGGTTTTCTCAGGGTATATGCCCAGTAGTGGGACTGCTGGGTTGTATGGTAGTTCTATTTTTAGTTTTTTAAGGAATCACCATACTGTTCTCCATAGTGAGAGGGTTCCCTTTTCTCCACACCCTCTCCAGCATTTATTGTTTGCAGAAGGATAATTCTTTTAAAGTCTGCAATACAATCATGTAACAAACACTTAACATATCATAGTTATTATTTTTATTATTTTGTCAATGATGATGATGATGAATAAGTCAGGGAGTACATATTTAATGCAGATACAGATGGAAATAATTGCAGTATCATGGAGTAAAATGTAAACTGCTGTAGTAGAAATATTTATGTAGTGTTGTGAGATCATAAATGAGTTTCCAATTAATTCTATCTGAAAAAGGCAGGGGAGGATTTGCTATCTGCTCACAGACTTGGAGAAGAAGTATTCTTTCCTGGGGGTTTTAGGAGACAAAGTGATTCAAGTCATACTAAAGAACACTCATTATTCTGGAAAATATAACAATCTGATGTCACTAAGGCAAAGGTTATCATAAATACAAAATTATAAAAATAGGCAAAAGGAAGAGCATATTGAATACATTAACAAAATAAACACCTTTTCTTCCCCAGGGTCAAAGCATTTAGGATGCTATTAAAAACCCAAACAGAATCATTTAAAAACACTGTGAACTGTGATAATCATACATCCTGTCTATTTCTTAAAAATTATTTTATTCCCTTGGAAGCACTGCTAGGAATGAATTTGTGCTATTGTCTCCAAATGAAATAAAACAAATATATTTACTTAAAAAGAATCATAAGTTTAGACGTTTACTTTTTTTTAATATGAGACTAGGGATACATTATCACTATGTTAACTGATAGAGAAAAGAGAAAAGAACACACCTTGTAACTATTGCTTTGTTTTTTATTATTTTAACATTCTTATCAGTTTTATCAAGGTATTATTGGCAAATAAAATTGTAAGGTATTTAAATTGTACAACATGATGATTTGATATACATATACATTGTAAAAAGATTCCCACCATAGTTAATTAGCACATCCATCACTTCACATAATTACCTCTCTCTCTCTTTCTTTTTTTTTTTTTTTTTGTGAGAACATTTAAGTTCTACTCTCTTAGCAAGTTTCAGTAACAATTCAGTACTATCAACTATAGTTAGCATGTTATGAATTAGACACTCAGGCCTTATTTATCTTACAACTGAAAGTTTAAATGTTTTATTTCTATAGAGTAATTTTCTCCTATTAGTCTGGGTCAGTAAGATTTGATTATTGAAATCATTATAGAGGACAAACTATGAATTACTTTGAATAAGTTATTTAACGATTCTGTAGCTCAGTTTTCTTGGCTTTAAAATGGAGACCATGCACATTCAAGACTTGGTAAATTTAAGAAAACTGAAAACATATCAAATATCTTTTCTGACCACAACACTATGAGACTAGATATCAATTACAGGAAAAAAATCTGTAAAAAATAGAAACACATGGAGGCTAAACAATACATTACTAAATAACCTAGAGTTCACAGAAGAAATCAAAGAAGAAATCAAAAAATACCTAGAAACAAATGACAATGAAAACACGATGACCCAAAACCTATGGGATGCAGCAAAAGCAGTTCTAAGAGGAAAGTTTATAGCAAACAATCTTACCTCAAGAAACAAGAAACATCTCAAATAAACAACCCAACCTTACACCTAAAGCAATCAGAGAAAGAAGAACAAAAAACTCCAAAGTTAGCAGAAGGAAAGAAATCATAAAGATCAGCTCAGAAATAAATGAAAAAGAAATGAAGGAAACGATACCAAAGATCAATAAAACTAAAAGCTGGTTCCTTGAGAAGATAAACAAAATTGATAAACCATTAGCCAGACGCATCAAGAAAAAAAGGGACAAGACTCAAATCAATAGAGTTAGAAATGAAAAAGGAGAAGGAACAACTGACAATGCAGAAATACAAAGGATCATGAGAGATTACTACAAGCAACTATATTCCAATAAAATGGACAACCTGGAAGAAATGGACAAATTCTTAGAAAACCATAAGCTTCCGAGAATGAACCAGGAAGAAATAGAAAATATGAACAGACCAATCACAAGCAGTGAAATAGAAACTGTGATTAAAAATCTTCCAACAAACAAAAGCCCAGGACTAGATGGCTTCACAGGCTATTAAACATTTATAGAAGAGCTAACACCTACCCTTCTCAAACTCTTCCAACATATAGCAGAGGGAGGAACACTCCCAAACTCATTCTACGAGGCCACCATCACCCTGTTACCAAAACCAGACAAAGATGCCACAAAAAAAGAAAACTACAGGCCAATATTACTGATGAACATAGATGCAAAAATCCTTAACAAAATATTAGCAAACGGAATCCAATAGCACTTTAAAGGATCATACACCATGATCAAGTGGGTTTATCCCAAAATGCAAGGATTCTTCAACATATGCAAATCAATCAGTGTGATAAACCATATTAACAATATGAAGGAGAATAACCATATGATCATCTCAATAGATGCAGAAAAAGCTTTCATGAAAATTCAACACCCATTTATGATAAAAACTCTCCAGAAAGTAGGCAAAGAGGGAACTTACCTCAACATAATAAAGGCCATATATGACAAACCCACAGCCAACATCATTCTCAGTGGAGAAAAACTGAAACCATTTCCACTAAGATCAGGAACAAGACAAGGTTGCCCACTCTCAGCACTATTATTCAGCATAGTTTTGGAAGTTTTAGCCACAGCAACAGGAGAAGAAAAAGAAATAAAAGGAATACAAAATGGAAAAGAAGAAGTAAAACTGTCACTGTTTGCAGATGACATGGTACTATACATAGAGAATCCTACAGATGCTACCAGAAAGCGAGTGGAGTTAATCAATGAATCTGGTAAAGTAGTAGGATGCAAAATGAATGCACAGAAATCTCTTGTATTCCTATACATCAATGATGAAAAATCGGAAAGAGAATTTAAGGAAACACTCCCATTTATGATTGCAATAAAAAGAATAAAATACCTCAGAATAAACCTACCTAAGGAGACAAAAGATCTGTATGCAGAAAACTATATGACACTGATGAAAGAAATTAAAGATGATACAAACAGATGGACAGATATACCATGTTCTTGGATTGGAAGAATCAACATTGTGAAAATAACTATACTACCCAAAGCAATCTACAGATTAAATGCAATCCTTATCAAACTACCAATGGCATTTTTCACAGAACTATAACAAAACATTTCACAATTTGTATGGAAACACAATAGATGCCACGTAGCCAAAGCAATCTTGAGAAAGAAAAACGGAGCTGGAAGAAGCAGGCTCCCAGACTTCAGACTATACTACAAAGCTACAGTAATTAAGACAGTCTGGTACTGGCATAAAAACAGAAATACAGATCAATGGAACAGGATAGAAAGCCCAGAGATAAACCCACACACATATGGTCACCTTATCTTTGATAAAGGAGGCAAGAATATACAACAGAGAAAAGACAGCCTCTTCAATAAGTGGTGCTGGGAAAACTGGACAGCTACATGTAAAAGAATGAAATTACAACACTCCCTAACACCAAATACAAAAAAAAACCCTCAAAATGGATTAAAGACCTAAATGTAAGGCCAGACACCATAAAACTCTTAGAAGAAAACATAGGCAGAACACTCCATGAAAAAATCACAGCAAGATTCTTTTTGACCCACCTCCTAGAGAACTGGAAATAAAAACAAAAATAAACAAATGGGACCTAATGAAACTTAAAAGCTTTTGCACAGCCCAGGAAACCATAAACAAGATGAAAAGACAACCCTCAGAATGGGAGAACATATTTGCAAATAAAGCAACTGACAAAGGATTAATCTCCAAAATATACAAGCAGCTCATGCAGCTCAATATCAAAAAAACAAGCAACCCAATCCCAAATTGGGCAGAAGACCTAAATAGACATTTCTGCAAAGGAGATATACAGATTGCCAACAAACACATGAAAGGATGCATAACATCACTAATCATTAGAGAAATGCAAATCGAAACTACAGTGAGGTATCACCTCACACCAGTCAGAATGGCCATCATCAAAAAATCTGCAAACAATAAGTGCTGGAGAGGATGTGGAGTAAAAGGAATCCTCTTGCACTGTTGGTGGGAATGTAAATTGATACAGCCACTATGGAGAACAGTATGGAGGTTCCTCAAAAAGCTAAAAGTTGAACTACCATATGACCCAGCAATCCCACTACTGGGCATATACCCTGAGAAAACCTAATTCAAAAAGAGTCATATACCACAATGTTCACTGCAGCTCTATTTGCAATAGCTAGGACATGGAAGCAACCTAAGTGTCCATTGACAGATGAATGGATAAAGAAGATGTGGCACATATATACAATGGAATATTACTCAGCCATATAAAGAAATGAAATTGAGTCATTTGCAGTGAGGTGGATGGACCTAGGGACTGTACTACAGAGTGAAGTAAGTCAGAAAGGGAAAAACAAATACCGTATGCTAACACATATATATGGAATCTAAAAACAAACAAACAAACAAACGTTCTGAAGAACCTAGGGGCAGGACAGGAATAAAGAGGCAGACATAGAGAATAACTTGAGGACCCGGTGAGGGGGAAGGGTAAGCTGGGAAGAAGTGAGAGAATGACATGGACATATATACAACTACCAAACGTAAAATAGATCGCTAGTGGGAACAGCCGCACAGCACAGGGAGATCAGCTTGGTGCTTTGTGACCACGTAGAGGGGTGGGATAGGGAGGGTGAGAGGGAGACGCAAGAGGGAGGAGATATGGGGATGTATGTATACATATAGCTGATTCACTTTGTTATACAGCAGAAACTAATACAGCACTGTAAAGCAATTATACTCCAATAAAGATTTTAAAATAAATAAATAAATAAATAAAAAATGTAGTCCATGGTATATATCTAATCTGCTTTACAGAGATGAACAGGAGCTGGTCTGAATCCTTGTTTATGTGACACCTATTTTTATATGATTTCTTTGAGAGCAGATTCCTCATCAAAATCCTTCTTACATCCCTAGGGACTGATACATGATTGGTGGTTCATAAATGTCATTGGGATAAATGGAAGTAGCTCATATGAATGTAAGCTATTATTATGTTGAAAAACATCATCAAGATGACCTCCTTTCTAGTAAATTGAAAAAAAAAAATGCTACAAATAACCATAAAGAACAAAGAGATATTAGGAGGGATCCTGTTTTCCCCATCAGCGTATAGTGTGTGTATATTAGATAGTAAGTGGCCATTTCCTTCCACAATGTCTCCAAGAATGATTCAGTTCCCAAGGCACAGAAGGATTCTCTGGCTATCTGCAATTCCAAAGAAGACTGAAGAATTATCTCTGGACTGCTCCTAATACGTGTATGGTCAAAATCACCTATTAAATAATCCTTGACTCTGCGGAGTGAGGGTAATTGTCTCAAACAAGGGAACTCAAAGTTAAAGCCAAATCTCTTCCAAGGCTGTAGTTAAGAACACACCAAAAATAATAACAAGACAATGCCATGCTTACACCTCCAATGAGAAAAAGTTGGATGGGAAATATTAAGAGGAAAACACTTTTACTGAGTGCCTGCTGTGTTCTAAGGACCAACTAACACACATCATCACATTATTATGATAAGCCTGAAAGAAAGGCACCATTACGTCCATTGCAAAAATGAGAAAAGTAAGGTGAAGAGGGGTCAAGTAGCTTGTTTAAAGTCTTACACACAGTAACTGGCAAAGCTAATATTTAAATCACCATCTTCTTACTTCAAAAGTCCCTTGTTCTTTTTACTTCAACAGCTTTTCCAAATCATCTTTGTTATAACTTCAAATTTACATGAAAAGAGTTGCTGGATAAAATAAATATTGGAAATTATGTTCATTCCAGTTAGATAGCCTTAATTGTGATTATCTGCACTGAGAGTTTCCAAGATGGAAATATAGAATGTATGACATCATAACATATTTTTCAACAGTGCCCTCTTTCTTCTTTTTTTTAATCCTCACAGATTTAAAGCCACCTATGTTCATTTATTCATTCATCTGGAAATATTTACCAGATGGCTATTATATAATCTAAATGTAAGGATAAAAAGATGGGTAAGATTCATATTATAAGCAATTGAGGTAGTCAATAAATAGTAAAAATTCACAATCTACCAGATAGTGTCAAGACAGTGTTTTGTCTACTCTGATTCTGGCCCCAAGGAGTATATCTGGGTGGAAAACAATTAAACAAGTAATTATCTTATGTGCAGTATGTGCTATTTATTCATTCAGTGAATACTAACTGAGCATTTACTCTGTGCCAAGCACTGGACTAGACTATCAGAACACAGCAGTCAGTAAGTCAGAGATACCCCCTGCCCTAGGGAAGCTTACATTCTGGTGGGTAGACAGAAAAAATTACACAATGTATGCTTTAAAGGAGTAGAAAGGATCAAGAAGAGAGGAGAATGAGTAGGTAAACAGGGGAGAGTAGTCACAAAGGCCTTGATGAGGAGGTGACAATTAAATTTAGTCGTAAGTGATGAGAAGTAGCTAGCCACATCCAACATTAGTTCGGAGAGCCAGGAGGTAGACAGGGTCTAGTTTATATAATATTTTGAGAAGTTTGATAAGGAATTCGGACTTTCTTCAGTGTTCAATGGGAAACCACTCAGCTGTTTTTTTAAATTGAAGTATAGTTGATTTACAATGTTGTGTTAGCTTCAGGTGTACAGCAGAGTGATTCAGTTATATATATATATATATATATATATATATATATGTAATATATATTATATATTATATATATATATATATATGTATATTTAATGTCCCTAGAGCATTAAGTAGGAAGGAGGGAGGAAGAAGGAATCTGGGCTATCGGGTGGGATAGGAAGGGAGATGAACAATGAGGCTGGTACATGAGACAGGAGTCAAATCAAATGGAGCCTTTTAAAACATGCTACCAAGCTTGGATTTTATCCTAATGGCAGTGGGAAGACATTAAAGTTTATTAAGCAGGGGAATGGCAGGATTCATCTAAACTTTTAGAGAATCACTCTAAATACTTTATGAAAAAATGAGTTAAAGTGAGCACAAGAATAAGACTGTGGGTTCCAAATATATTCAAAACGGTGCACTTTAGGAAAAACTGATCCCCTTTAAGAGAGAACGAAATACAGGATAAATCTTAGCCTAATGGGGTATTAACATAATTTTCATGGAAAGGTAGTTCTGGTATCAATATTAGGGAAAGGAGGTGAAATCACTTGGTGAAAGGCAAAACACAAGTTATGAGTGCCTATGACTAATCTCTACCATTTTATAGATTAGAATGGTCTGTTTGGACTGCCTTTACGGGATAACAGGATTGACTTTGGGAATTTACTGGGGCTCTCATCTCTCAGTGGCTTCAGTTATCCTCTCCATTATGAAAATTTTCAAAATTTCACCTTCTTTTTCAGTCTTTGAAGGGAGAGAAAGGTAATACTTCTACCACTTACATCTCCCATTACGGTTGTTTGGGGTGATTTTCTAAAAGAAGTTAAGAAGGTATAACAAATTAGCAATGTTTTTTCTAGATAAGCTGTGCCTGAAATCCCTGTCAGATGGCTGATTCTGGCTTTAATTCCTCCAATATGTCAAGATGTGTTCTGAAATATAAATATTTTAGATGAGGTTATTTGATTTCAATTTGTATGTTTCTCATGAAAATACAAAATCTCTTATTCTTCTTCCTCACCCAAAGATAATTAACTGAAGTTATTTTAACCAACTAATAAGCTCATTTCCAATAACATCAGCCCTATTTTGTGTCTCCAACAGACACACAGAATAAAAGGGAGGCCTTACAAGAACATAATGAAAAATTTAGCAACCCCTCCTCCCCAGTAAAGAGGGATGAGAATGGTGGTGAGCGGCAGGCAAGAACTGTGAATACATTTAATGGTGACATACCATTTTTAGACCCAATTATGTAAATTCATCCTGGAATATTGTGAGTGAGGGTTGGGTGATCATTTTCCCCGACTACCACCCACACACATACACACCCTGGGATTTATAGCAATTATGTCAATTGTCCTATTTATGGTACTTGACACGTTGAATGTAAGAAAGGGACAATGCATCCTATTACCTCTTATTACAATGCAGCATGGTGATGAATGGTATAATAGTGATGATAATTAAAATGTGTTGTGCATACTTAAACATGAGATTCAAGGTTTGAAGAAGTGTCTATTATCACAGCCCTTTTTCTCTATCCTGTCTTCTAAAGAAAGACTCATACCTTCCTCTACTTGTCTACAATTACTTACATGGTTCAAAAAAACACTCATATTACCTGGAGTTGATTCCCCTTTGTGCAATTCTTTCTTTCTCTTTGCTACTCTGTGTGGGACCTCTGAGTGCCCTAAAAATCTCTATCTTTAGCTCTTGCCGCTGACAGTTCTTCAAGCAGAGGTCCCTGAACTCTAGAATCTTCAAAAGTCATTAGATTTAAATTGTCATAGAAACACTGGGGAATAATGTTAAGGTTCTGAATGTCAATTTTCTTTCTTCTTATTTTAATATATCTGTTATTGTTCTGTGACCAAGGTCTCTATAATGTAAATCAGCTGCCCTGAGTTTCCGTAGAAGTCAGAATGGACTGGGTGACTTTGGTGAATCACTCAAGCTACCTGAAAACCTCCATCACCTTCTCTACAAAATAATCGGGATGATATTAACTGCCCTGGCTTATATACAAGATTGTGATAGAGCCAAAAATATTAAGAAATCAGTCTATGCAAATATATTATAAAATAAAATATTATAGATATATTATTACATAGACATTAGATGAAAGCATAAGAAAAAGATTCATGTCAGCATGGCATTTGAGAGTAAACAAAGCTTTTTAACAAAGTAATTTTTTTAACTTTCCAACAGTGTCATATATAAAATTCCATATGTTTTATAAGAGAGGAAACAGGTTTAAGTTGAGTAAGCCCAAAATCACAGTGCTATTAAACGACTAATTTGCTATTGGGATCGAGTATTTCTAAGTTTGGGCAAAGGAGGTAGCCACAGATTTCTATGTCTCTTCTGTGTAAAAGAGATTAAGAAATAGGATAACAAAGAGAGAGGAAAATAGTATCAAAAGAGGTAGCATAGTACAATAGTTAAAAGCAAAGTCAGGCTTCTGCTCACCCTTGCTGCTGCCTAGTATCACATCACCAATGATGGTCCAGTGCTCTCCCACTCTTCTGCATGACTTTTTCTACCTTTCCTGTCCTCCTCAAGCTCCCAACTCTCCATGTCCACGCTCAGTCTCCAGTGATTTTGCATCCTATTTCATTGAGAAAATGACAGCAGTTAGAAAAGAATTTCCATAAGCTCCCACCTCCTTGTCAACTATGTGTTCATATTCTCTGATCCCCCATTTAAATTACTATTTAAACCTTAGCATCATTTCCCCAGTGTTTCCTTCATTATCTACATTCCCCGGTCCAACGCCAATTCCTCCACTTGTCCACTACATACCATCCTCTCACCTACTCAAAGATATTGTACTAGCTCTCATTCCTTCCCTTTTTCTAATATCATTCATTCTTTTCTCTCTTAGATCATTCTTATCGCCACACAGACATGCTTAGTTAAAATAATTAAAGAAAAAAAAATCTCGACTCATTATGCGTTTCCACCTTTTGCCCTATTTCTTTGCTTCCCTTTACTGCAAAATTCCCTAAAACCCTTATCTAACACCCTATCTCCAATCCCTTCCTTTCATTATCTTTTGTAGTATTCCAGTTGACTCTTACCACTAAAATTGCTCTTATCAAGGTCAGCAATGATATCCACATTGTAATTCAACAGTCAATTCTCATGGAAGAGATTCTTGTATGTTTTGCTCAATACTATATTCCAAGCTGCTAGAGTAAGCCCTAGAATATGGACAGTGCTCAGCAAACACTTAGCGAATGAATAAGCGTACATAAGGCAGACCTGGGCCTTAATCTAGATTTCCCCACCTTCTCATTGTATGCCACTGCGAGTCCCGTAATCCTCTGAGCCTCCATCTGATCATCTTTGCAATAGGAACAAAAATAATGACCTCTCAGATATATTACAAAGAGGAAATGAAATAATGTGTATATATACATGAGTGACAAACAGAAAATGCTTTGTTGTTACAGGTCTGTTTCAAATGGTGCAGTTTATATTATTTGTAGCAAGGCTGATTAATAATGAAGGAGGTTTCTGAGACTATGTCAAATGCTTTCAAAGTTTGCACTGAGGGTAAAACAACACATTACATACTAGTGGCATTGGTTTGTGGTTAGAATTTCTTGATGAGGCTGGGACCTCCCAAACATAACTGTTGAGCATACTGAGCAGGTAAGTGTCTCCAAGGTAAGACAATGGGAAGTTTGCTGCATCATTATCTTGTGTGATTGCTAATCTAGAAAAATAAAACACATTGCCCATTAAGACTTCCTAAGGGGGGCTTCCCTGGTGGCACAGTGGTTGAGAGTCCGCCTGCCGATGCAGGGAACACAGGTTCGTGCCCCGGTCCGGGAAGATCCCACATGCCACAGAGCGGCTGGGCCCGTGAGCCATGGCCGCTGAGCCTGCGCATCTGGAGCCTGTGCTCCGCAACGGGAGAGGCCACAACAGTGAGAAGCCCGCGTACAGCAAAAAAAAAAAAAAAAAAAAAGTCTTCCTAAGGGTGCAGTGTGGAAGAGAAGTAAGTAATTCTTTCTAAATGGGTGATGACTGCTAACTGAGGTCCTGCTCATTTAACAGCCTGGAAAGGGTATTCTGTCAGCAATCCATGTCATCAGTGAATCTCAGTGAAATTCCCTGGTCTTTAATTAGTGGAACTGATGACCTTTCAGAGGTCAACTTGTGTAACCAAGGCCTTTGATTGGTGATCTTACTGTTTCTTTAAAGGTAACATAAAATATCAATGCTCAGTTTTGTTAAATACTTACTTATTTACATCTTCCTTACTAATATTTTCATGTTGATTATTTCCTAATGACACTGATGGACTGATCTGTTTATTTAAATGATGGCTGCTGTCATCTTTTAGGACTATTAGTGCCCAGAAGTGAAGCTTAGAGACAAATAATTAGAATATTGAATCCTGGAGGATACGGGAAGCTTGGGGACCATCTTTTCACTTCCCATTTTTGACACTATCAAGAATGTCAAGGCAAGGGAAAGGCAAAGACATGGGAAGTCTCTACTTCATTAAAAACGATTGATAATAAAGCAATTTTTGTTTCATCAGCTTCCTATTACATTTATTTTTCTCTTTTCCTCTTCATACAAACATGTTCACATATACACATGCATGTACACTCAAAGCATAAATGTATTCATACTAGATCCAAATTTTCTGCATGCACTTTTATCTGCTTATAAATGCAAACACACACAGAGGCACACACACACATACACACAAGTTAAAACACATCTGATATAACCATTCACCAAGATGAATATCTTTACATGCAGCAGCTAAAGCACATCCATTCTCAACTCTGCATATTCAAGGATACCCATGAAACATGCATAAACTCACAAAAATGCACACAACTCACACATGCTGCCTACATATACTTAAACACATCTGCACATACACAGACATACTTATATGGTGAAAAACACCAATTTAATAACTAGATCTTTCTTTTTAGTAGGATGAGTACTTTGAAATGGGCAGTTCTATTTATTTATTTTCCCTTCTGAACACATTGATGGATTTGGAATATGAAACTGCAGCATGATATATTTTTAACATCCCATTATATTTCTAGCATATTACTTTGCACAAAGTAAATAATCAATACATATTTGATGAGTGAGAGAGTGAATGGATGGGTAAATAACTGAATGAATATGAACAGGAGAGAATGAGTTACTCTGAATAATAGAGGGCGGAATTCTGCAGCACGATAGGCAATGTGGGAGAGAGGAGGTGAGGAGGGATGAGGTGAAGAAGAAAGCAAACAAGATGAACTGAGCTTCAGAGTACAGACAGAATGCAAGTGTTGGCCATATTCCCATGGAGCTATTCAAACAATAAATCTGTTTTAATTGTGGGGCTCACAACCATTGGTCATTTCCTTTTATGTTATCATATTTAAAGATGTCACCAACACCAATCTTTCCATCTATATTGCTTTGTAGAGAGAAAAACAGAAAGGTACTTCTTGACCCCTATGATCAAATGTATCATTATCCTCTTTCTGTGTAACAAACTACCCCTTAACTTGGTGACTTGAAACAACGGTGATTTATTATTTCTCACAGTTCAAAGGGTTGGCTGGGCTGCTTTCACCTGGTTTGCTCATGAGTCATATTCCGTTGGGCTGAAAGGTCCATGATGGCCACACTTTTATGCCTGACAGTTGGTGTAAGTTCTCAGCAAGGGCTCCCTGGTTCTCTTCCTTGTGGTCTCTCATGCTCCAGTACACTAGTCTAGCTTTCTTGTATGGTGGCCTCAGAGTAATTTCTAAAAGTGAAAACACAGCAACTGAAGGTGTCTTGAGGCCTCAGCTCTAGAACCTGCACAATTACTCATCTGCCATTTTATATTAACCAAAGCAAGTCACAGGCCAAACCTGATTCAAAGGCTGGGGAAGAGGTCTCCATCATCTGATAGAGGAGCTGCAAGGAATTTTTGGCCAGCTCAAACCTACACACTAAGTTTTCCTTATAACTGTACTTTCTGCCATTGGGAATTCCTAAACCTCCTCGCATGACTTCCCATCCACCCTCAAGATATGCATGTGTTCCAAGGCCAGTTGATAAAAGTGGGACACTGAGGTCCACAAAGATTGTCTCAGCCTCCTAAGAGAATATGAAAGTTTGATTCTCTTTGCCTTGATAGGGATCAGCCAGCCAAGGGATCCAGGTATGCCTATTGTAGAAGAGGTTATTTGTCACCAGGACAGGTGTCCATTAGAAACTGGACCAAAGCCATGGACTCATTTTTCATAGTTCCTAAAGGAGCCCTCATGGTAATGAATTCTGGGCTCTAGACGCCAAGGTCAGTGTGATTAAAATGCCTCCCTAACACAGAAAAAAACCACTGGGTAATTATGTGTGTTTTACTACAGATTGAAGTTTCTCCATAAGAAGAATACAGAAATTACTTCAGCTCACTTTAGACACTCTTTTACATATTCATATGCTTTTACATTTTTGTAATCAGGGCACACATTTATTATTTTATGCTCTCATTCTCCTAACTAGCACAACTAATTTCCCTTAATATTATGTATAAACATATATCTCTCTCTTTTGAACTTCCCTTGTGAATAGGTAAGATTCTTGCAAGTATTCATAATGTCCCACTTTGCACTGCTATCTATATACGTCTCACTTCCCCTAATTCATCATGCATGTGTTTTCATCATCATTGTCATCACTGCTGTCATCATCACCAGCCAGGGCATTCACTGAACAACCACCATTAACTCTGCACCATACACTTTACAGAAATTATCTCCAATGCTCACAAAACTCTAGAGATAGTTCCTATCCCTATATTTAACGAAGGAGAAAGCTAAGTCTCAGAGAAATTTACTAGCTTGCCCAAAGTTCTGTTGAGAGTAGGTAATGAAGGAAAGACTCAGTTCTACAGCCTATACTATGATTATAAGGAAATGATGAGAGAGATAAAGAAAGGATCCAAGTCGAAATAATTTTCATATATTCCATTATAGCTAGCAGGGTCCATGTATGTAATACAATAATACATAATTTTAGAAGAATATGCTATTTTATAGAACATGTCCATATATGGGATGGTCATTAGCAGTTTTATTAATAAAGCAGGTAATTACATTTTGTCACTATATGATATCATATAATGTAGTGTATTATATCATTACTACATACTTTGCTTGACCATTCCCCTACTGCTGAAAATGTCTATCATATTCAAAGTTTATCCTATTATTAACATACAGGTATCAGTTCAAAGAAGGAGCGTAGAGTAATTAAGAGTCAATGAATCTTATTGACTTTGGGAGAGTCGGTTATCCATCCAGGCCTTACCATTTTTAATGATAAGATAGAGATTATGGAAGTACCATTATCTTAGAGTTGTCACAAGTATTTTTTTTAACATCTTTATTGGAGTATAATTGCTTTACAATGGTGTGTTAGTTTCTGCTTTATAACAAAGTGAATCAGTTATACATATACATATGTTCCCATATCTCTTCCCTCTTGTGTCTCCCTCCCTCCCACCCTCCCTATCCCACCCCTCTAGGTGGTCACAAACCACCTAGCTGATCTCCCTGTGCTATGCGGCTGCTTCCCACTAGCTATCTATTTTACGTTTGGTACTGTATATATGTCCATGCCACTCTCTCGCTTTGTCACAGCTTACCCTTCCCCCTCCCCATATCCTCAAGTCCATGCTCTAGTAGGTCTGTGTCTTTATTCCCGTCTTACCCTTAGGCTCTTCATGACATTTTTTTTTTTCTTGGATTCCATATATATGTGTTAGCATACAGTATTTGTTTTTCTCTTTCTGACTTACTTCACTCTGTATGACAGACTCTAGGTCCATCCACCTCACCACAAATAACTCAATTTTGTTTCTTTTTATGGCTGAGTAATATTCCATTGTATATATGTGCCACATCTTCTTTATCCATTCATCTGTCGATGGACACTTAGCTTGCTTCCATGTCCTGGCTATTGTAAACAGAGCTGCAATGAACATTTTGGTACATGACTCTTTTTGAATTATGGTTCTCTCAGGGTATATGCCCAGTAGTGGGATTGCTGGGTCGTATGGTACTTCTATTTGTAGTTTAAGGAACCTCCATACTGTTCTCCATAGTGGCTGTATCAATTTACATTCCCACCAACAGTGCAAGAGGGTTCCCTTTTCTCCACACCCTCTCCAGCATTTATTGTTTCTAGATTTTTTGATGATGGCCATTCTGACCGGGATGAGATGATATCTCATTGTAGTTTTGATTTGCATTTCTCTAATGATTAATGATGTTGAGCATTCTTTCATGTGTTTGTTGGCAATCTGTATATCTTCTTTGGAGAAATGTCTATTTAGGTCTTCTGCCCATTTTTCGATTGGGTTTCATGCCTGCAATAAATATTATCAAACACCCAATGTACACCAGGGCCAGACTCTGTTGGGGGTAAGCAGGAAACAAAACAAGTACCTGATGACACAGACCTTACCTTTGGGTGGGAGACACATGATATAAGCATAAAATGAATGTAAATATAATACCCAGTCAAAAGAAGTCTTTGTGAGCAAACCTCTGTATTCTCTGTTTCACATCATCTCATACCCTACTCATTCTTTATAGTTTTAATGTAACTTCCCCAAAGAAGGTCATTTTAAAGCCGCAGATTGGTCAAATCCCTTTAGATTTACATTCTTTCAAAACATGTAGTCCTGCTGTATCATTACATTTACTTCTGTGATTACTTCATCCATTTTTCTTCTTCTCCTAGACTGTATACCAAATAAGAATCCATAACTATCATGCTCATATTGTATCTCCAGGACCTAACTGTGTAGTGCCTAGCAGAAAAAAGATTCACTAATATGCCTTCATTGAGCAAATGAACCTGATGGATAACAGAAAGGGACAAGGTCAGTTTTTATTATGAAAACAAACTTCCCAGTTTCTTCTCCTAGAACTCTTCAAGACACCATAAAATCCGAGTATTTGGATGCTCACAAATCCCCAGCAACCGCAGCAACCAGGCAAAATCAACGGGTGTCAGAGTAGCAAAGGAGGATCTAGATTATTTTTAATCAGCATTAAAAAGAACTTGAACACATCCAGAGAGAGTTTCATCATCATTTGTTTTATTTAATGAAAAACCTACAGAGATTAGCTCTCTGCTGTCGTGAGAAGGAATTCTTTAACACAGTAATGATTTATGATTTGTTAGACAGTGTTTAATTGACTTTTGTCCAGCATCTGAAGATGCTTATCGTATAGCTGGTCACTCATGTTAATGAAAAAATGGATTCCTTACAATAGTCACACTTGAATTTAGATAGCAAATGATATATATCGATCCCAGGGAGAAGAAACAGAGGTTGAGCAAGTGGGGAGAGAGAGGACTTTTTAATTAATTTTATGGTAAGAATAAATGTATTAGGTTTCAAATTCCCAACAATGTGCGTTCTGGACATGGGCATTTGTATGGAGGGAAATGTTTCACAGCTTATACATATAAATGTGTGTGTGTGTGTGTGTGTGTGTGTGTGTGTGTGTGTATATATATATATATATATAAAACTAAATGCCTCAGTGTTTCTACATCTGTGGGGTCTAGGAACATGCACAAATATATACATATATATGGTATACATCCTTATATACATGAATATATACTGGTGCCTATGTGTATATATGTATGTATCTGTGTAAATATGTTTAACTTATGCATGAATGTGAGTTTGTGCAGATAAGCATGGCTATTATTTTGATTTTTCATCCTGATCCTATTCACAGAAGAAGAAATTAGGACAGCCCAAACAGGAAGAGAATAACAGACTTGTATCCATCTCCAAGTCATAAGAAGGCAGCTCTTTGCCATTTTAAATGGTTTATATTTAACAGAAACCAAAAAATAAAGAAAAAAATTGTAAGTTGATACTTTATCTCCTGCTGTTTGTGAACCTTCAAGAAAATCAAGTACATGATTTGGGAGAAATGTGCTGCCACTTAAATTTCCCCACAGTCCTGCTTCCTGACACCAGCACACATTTGCAGAATAAAAAACTCTTGAACAACATTCCCTTATACTATTGATTAGAGTGTATTTTTTAATTAAAGGCAAATAAACATGTTTCTATAGAGACTTTGGGAAATAAACCACCACAGCACAGTCACTGAGACACGGAATATTAAAAACCACAAAATGAGGAACTCAGACCACTCCCTGCCCATTGGTCCTGCTCAGCAGAATGTAAATCAGGATGCTTCCTAATCTAGGGCATTGCTCTTAATTTTGTTTCTAGATGTGTGTGCCTTTGCAGCTCCAGATGCATTTGCAAAATTAAAAGCATAACTTATCTCCCAAAGGCAATATTCCATCAGCCTAGTGACTTAGTCCTGATGAAAAACTGGCTCTAAACAATGCTTGTTCACTGTTTGGTCTGGTCTCAGGAACAGCAGTGGGTAATAATTTTCAACATCCAGGATGGGTTATGGAGATGTAGGTCAGTTTCTCTCCTTCCTTTGAACAAATACAGGTAAGTTAAACCAGACTTATCTCTTCCCTTATATGTCACCCTGCACCATTAGCCAAATGGTTCAAAATACATGAACTGCCAGGACGAGTAGTGAGGGTCCTGTCACCAGAAGACCCCACGGGCAAGTGTTTTTCCTTGGACTAAATAAGGGCACAGATAGTGCCTTTTTAAGCTGTGAGCACCAGAATGGGAATCGAAAGTCACAAAAAGTTGTAGTCTAAATAGCATCAAGGAAGGTCAATACAGACCAAGTAGAGTTCTGGAGACTCCAAGGTGCACAGCAGAGGTGATAAATTGAGAATATCATATCCCAGGAAGGGGTGTGTCCAAATGTGAACTAGAGGTACAAATGCAAGAAAAGACCTGGGAGTAGAGGATATGTAACAGTCAGTAGCTTGCTACAGAAGACTTGAGTCAATAATATTTCACTTCTGCCAGATTTCTCTGACTCCTCGTCCTCCTCGCTCCAGAACCCCCACAGCATGCGATGACGAACTGGTTAATGCACTTCAATCATGGCTATAGCATAGGGTTATTTATCTTGTGTATGTACTGGTTACTTTATTTTATTGTTTTAGAGTTATAAAGATTCTTAGCAGTCACTGAGAAAAGAGAGTGAAAGGCATGTATCCCAGATCATAAATCAAGTTGAGAAATAGCCAAGCTTGGAAGACAGATTAGCTGGATTCATGTGCAGTAGCCCTCTCTTGTGTACTTCCTATTAAATAAGGAACCAGCCTCATGGTGAATGTGGTGATGAATTAAGTGGGATAATAGGCAAGTGATTATGCATTAGGGAATAATGGATGAGCGTTGACCTATTTTTTAACTTTAAAGTTTTCTTAGGGCTGATACTTTAATAGCATTGGTTGAGAGTCAATTCAGATAAAGTGATCAAAGCTGTTGTCTTAAGATAGTGGGATAATCTTTACTTAATATAAAAATAACTCCACTTATTAATGTCAGTATATTACTTTTAAAATATATTTTTAAAAAAATCAATGCAGGTGAAGCAGTCCCAGAGTGAGGGAAATTACTGCAATTATTTTATGAGTTTGGGCTTTCTTTTTCTTTATTCTCCACTTTGGTTGCCCTTGTTTTAAAGTTAATATGAGACTGTTTCTTTTCTTAGTGGCATGTACCATTTCCACATTTCCCAAAGGTTCTTAAAGCTAATGGACAATGTGGGACAAAGGTTTTCACTGCCAATTTCCAATATGGGCAGCATATTTCCAATAGCAAAGAGCACCCACCTTGACTTACTTGGGAGGGAGCATCTGTAAATGCTTGGGAAATATATCTTGAATGCATTGATTAGGTAATCTCACTGAAGTCCAATTATAGGCGATGACAATTGGGTGTTATTTTTCGGGATATATCATCTGAATATCTGAATATCCAATTCATTTCAGGACTTAAAAGTGATTAATTCATGCATAGTCCCTGTCCAAGATATAATATGAGGCTTTTTTAAAAAGCAATACTGGATACTAAATTCCGGTTTCTCCTCCAGTTTTCCCCAAATCACTTTAATTCAGTTTTTCAAAGGCAGGCTTTTTGTGTACACATGTGTTTCAGACCTTCCACAACCAATACACTGAGCTAAGCATAAAGAGCCAGACCTCAAACTTGAGTAAGAGAGAGTGAACTGGCAGATTCTGTAAGTCAGCAGGGCCAGAAGTTACGTCCAAGGTCATCCAAAAGAGAAAGAAAGGCACACTGACAGGTCCAGAGTCAGTGAGAAGCAGCAGCAGGGATACGTGCTCAAGCAAGGATGCTGGTGGGAAACTAGGGCAGAGAGTGGGATTGAAACTTAAGTGACAAACCAAGGTCAGCCTTGGCTGTAAATGTAATAATGTAAAGTTTACTATTTCTTTAGCAATATGGGAGGAAAACCATGGTCTGACGGTGTGTGTGTGTGTGTGTGTCTGTGTGTGTGTGTGTGTGTGTGATCTATCATGACTTGCAACTTAGATATTATCTGCTCCATGACATACAACAGACAAGGTACGTGGTCAGAAGTTTTGACCTAGGTGTCATAGTACTCACTCTTTCACCATGGGTGTTGAATGTGGAATTCCTGATACAATGGATAAGACAAAGGATAGCACTGTGGTTAAAACTAAAGAGACAGGAATATGGCTTCTCTTGTTTAAATCTCAGCACTGTCAGCTACTAATTGTGTGAATATGATAATGTTATTTAACCTTTTTGGGGTTTAGTTCCTTTATAGCTATACTGGGGATCATATCAATTAGGATAGGATCAACTGCTGTAATAAATAGACAGTGGCCCAAACACAGTGGAAGTTTCTTGTTTTTTTATCATTTATAGAACACATCAAGTGTGTTGTTTCTGCTCATCAGATGCTTCTCTTCCATGCAGTGACTCAGTAACCGAGGATCCCTATATAGCTCATGGCCCCACCTTACTCTACGACCTTATAATCATTTGCAAGCACCCAGCTGAAAGGAGGGAAGGACATGGAGGAGGTTATCCTTCTTCTGAAAAGCCTTACTTTTCCTTATATTCCACTGACAATAACTGGTCACATGATTACACCGATGTAAAAGCCTTCTTCTGAAAAGCCTTCTTTTGAAAAGCCTTCTGAAAAGCCTTACTTTTCCTTATATTCCACTGACAATAACTGGTCACATGATTACACCGATGTAAATGGATCAGAAGAATAGAAAATCTGACTGAAACACTGTTTCCCAGTGGAAGGATACTACTCTATTCTAGAGCAGGCTGAATAATGCCTACCCAAAGATATCAGTCTCTGATCCCTGGAACCTATCAATTTTACCTCATTTAAAAAAAAAAAAGTCTTTGCAGATGTTATTAAAATAAGGACTTTGACACGGGAAGTTTATCCTGGGTTATCCACCAGGCCCTAAGAGAAAACAGATGGAGATATGATACAAACAGAAGAAGAGGCAATGTAATCAGGAAGAGGAGATTGGAGTGATGTGGCCACAAGTCAAGGAATGCCAGCTGTGAAGGAAGGGTGTAAGAGCAGCCCAATGCCTCCCTGTGTTCCCAAGAAGAACCTTGTGTAGAAGATGTGCTGACAAGCTAACAAATCATGTTGCATCCAAAGAGTTCAGAGCACAGACAGTGCAATCCTTTTCCCTCCATGTGGGGCACATGTATACTTTCATTGGAAGTGCTCAGCTCTATTTTTGTCAATGGCCCTCAGACACACACCCTCAGCTTTCTTTATTTCAGACTCCACAGAATGAGGGTAATGGTTCTCTGCTGTAGCAGAAAGCGGCCATACTGCCTATGTAGGTTGCACAATGAGTGGATCAGCTAGCCGTGAGCAACCGACACATGGCAAGGTCTGGATCTCCTGTGCTCTCTCTCTCCTCTTGAGCCTCATGTGTGTTGTCTGTTCTCAGCAACCTGGAATCATGCATTAGTCTCCTCCCTGGGTGGTACTTCCCTGCCTTTTGACCTTGGCCACACTCTTGCTATATTCTATCCTGCAGCACAGCCTGATCACTGAGTGAAAGACCAGAAGCCACCAGAAGCTGAAAGAGGCCAGGAACAGATTCTCCCCGAGAGCCTCCAAAGCAAGCAGGGCCCTGACAACATCCTGACTTGCATTCAGTGAAACTGACCTCAGACATCTGGCCTCCTGAACTGTGAGAAAATAAATTTCTCTTGTTTTAAGTCCCCAAATGTGTAGTAATTTGTTACAGCAGCTACAGGAAACTAACACATACTCTAAGCAAAAGGAGAATATATTTCATTGGGAAGCTGGTTATTTATGCCACAAAAATATTAATCTCTACCTCACAGGATTATGGCAGGATTAAATGAGATAACTCATGTCAGATAAGGAAGGTAAGATCTAAATTTACAGGTAATTTTTAAAATATAAATGAACTTCCAAAATCTGAAAGTGATTTAAATCTGGGAGAGAGTGGCTTATCATACTTACTTGTATTTTTTAAAATACATTTTTATGGTGTTTTTTTTTTTTTGTATATAAGAGGAAAGGGTGGAATTACAGTACTTCAGTTGGGTAATGCCTATGAGAGCCTGTAGCATATGTGCATGCCATCAGTAATGGGAGGGAAAAGAGTGGGGAGTGGGGGGTAGCTCTGAGAATTGCTGGTCTAAACAGAATGTGTGCAAATCCATACAAATTAAAGAAGCCACTGACTGAGAAAATGCTTTATGAGTTTTAAAGTGTTAAATGTGTTCTTCCATCTCCTTTTCCCACTTCTTCTTCTTACATATTATCAGTGGCTCTATGAACACAGACTGCTTGGGAAGATGGGAGAAATGTATAAGCATTGCTGAAAGGGAGGAAGAAAATTTAACATTCCCTTCAGCACCTCTGTTTTTCATTTGTGATTCTTAAAATAGCAAACTGGAGAATAAATTGAAAACAATTCTCAAGTGAAGATCTGTATTATGAGTGCATCCCATTCATCTCTTCTTATCTTTTCACTTGTGGACACTCAAGAGTTGGCTGTATTTATTTAAGTCATTAAATCTACTGTGCTATCAGAAACCCTCTGGGAATGGTTACTTAAATAAATTTTTAAAAAATCAACCTGATTTTCTCTTGCACTAGTGACATGTGTACGTGATCAGTGACTGAAATCTGTAACATTTAGTAAGGGGACTTCAACCCTTATAGCAAAATAATTTTTAGCTTCTTCCCCCTTCTTTTATCCTCAGAGGATCTTAAATTCTAACTAAATATGAATATCTATGTAATCTACCAAAATAAAATCTGTCTAAATAAAAATACTAATACAAAAATGTATGATACACATATCAGTACATTATGGTTTAGCTAGAGATAATGAAAATTCTATAGTTGGTTTATTTTTACATTTTTAAGACCACCTACCTCACCTAGCTGCAATAATCAGAAATTTAAACATTCAATTAACAACAGTTATTATATTGTACATAAAATATTAGCTGTTAATCCTTTACTATGTGTCAGGTACTAAAACAAAGATTTTAGCTGCGTTATCTCATGTTTTAATTGTCCCAACACATTGGTGGGACAGCGGTTATTACCACCGTTTTAGACATAAGGAAACACATACCCAGAGACTGTAAGTGATTTGTCTGGGATGAAACAGCTGTAAATGTCAGAGTCAAGGGTTTCAACCATGAACGTCCTGATCTCAGAGCCCATGTTCTTAACCACAACAAGACTGCAGAGCAAGAATGGGCAATCTGGATAATCTAGGGTAAACCTCCTTTCTGTCTGTTTGCAAAAAGGCAGGTAGACAGGGGTTACAAAACTTATCTGATACCATGAACATTTTCAGAGGAAGTTCCCAATCAAGACTTTAAGATTTAAAAATCCTCGTGTTTTATTTTTTCTCACATAATACTGAATTTAACTGCACCTCTTAACATAACACATGGTTGGAAAAACAAAGGGAAAAGCTCATACCAATAACACACTCACTCACCTCTAGATAAGCAGATCTTTTCCATGAGAAATGTGAATTGCATTGGTGTAGACATAAGTTCTTTGTTTCAAAAAATGCATCATTATACCAAATATTTAAAAATTAAAATTGATCTTTACTGGTACTGAGAAAGCCCACTTCTAAGATGTCCTAAGAACCTAGTGTATTTTCCCTTGGCTGCAAATTGACTGCACTGTCACATTTACTAAGCCCTTGGCCCAAGGCATTTTATCCCAGGAAATCAAACAAGAGTTCTGCTGTTCATATCTCTTAATTTTATTATTCTCAAGGAATCCTAGGAAAAGAAGATATCATAAAGGTTAACTTGGCCAAACCATCAGCAGTTATGTAAGTCTACCTCTAATCTCCTCCCCAAATTGGACAATCTCTTCTCATTCATTCATTCATATGTAATAATCATCTAATGCCGATTATAATGTGCAAGATTGAATAACTGGCCTTCAAAGTTTTCAAAGTGTATTAGAAAGACAGACTGGACTTAAATCCAGGCTTCACTGCGTCCTAGCAGCAGCATCTTGGACAAATTACTTAACCTCTTAGATCCCTCAGTTACCTTATTTGACTTCAGGTAACAAAAGTATTGTTCACGGGCTCCCCTGGTGGCGCAGTGGTTGAGAGTCTGCCTGCCGATGCAGGGGACACGGGTTCGTGCCCCGGTCCGGGAGGATCCCACATGCCATGGAGCGGCTGGGCCCGTGAGCCATGGCCGCTGAGCCTGCGTGTCCGGAGCCTGTGCTCTGCAACAGGAGAGGCCACAGCAGTGAGAGGCCCGTGTACCACAAAAAAACAAAAACAAAAACAAAAGTATTGTTCACTAAGTGGATTCTCAGCAAATGACTATTGTTGTCATCCTTACTGGAATTTTGTTGGACAGAAGACTCTGGTAAAATTAACTTCTCTTTGTCCCTGTTTCATCATTTGTTAAAACTATAGTATTTGGGAAAGATTAAATGAATTAATACATGAAAATGGTGCCTAGCATACAGTGATCATCTAATGAGTTATTGTAATGTATTATTATTAAAAATAAGTAAAGTTCACATGTATACATGCATGATTGGTCTTTATAGTAAAGAGCACTTCAAATAGGATGAGGTGAGTCAAGACAAAGTGCATAAGGGAAATTTGAACTGAATTGTTTGGAAGTTTACAATGGGGTTAGCTTTTCTTCAACATATTAAGATTGTGTAGAACTAGAAAAGCCTGCTTAAGCACAGATGTGAACTATCACACAATATGATGGAGTTAACAGCCACAATTCAGAAGCAATTTTTCCCAGGCTCATGCAATTTATATTCCTTTCTCCCCTTCTTTTCCATCTTGGGCCTTAGTAGGAGACAATCCCTCATGGAGTTCCAGTCAGCTGTCAACTGGAGTTGATCTTTTTCCATTTAAGTTTCGAGTTATTGACGGGCAAAACGTTTCCCCAACTTTTTTCAGCTTGAAAAAGGACTCTTTAGTTACTCTCTCATAATTCACAAAAAAGGTGTATAGAATGTGTACGTGTGTGTGTTTCTGTATTTGCATGCATGTATGTGTGTTTATTTGGTGATCATGTGTATGTTTTTTAAGGCAAACATTTTGAAAATGTTCATAAAAAGCACACCTAATACTTTTATGTTGTGTCACTGTCTGTAAATTAATGTTGTTGTGCATTTGTATTTGCATATACACAATGTTTCTATAACACAATGTTTTACAAACTTAGACGTTTTTTTCAACTTCTTTAAGTTAATTTTAATATATTACTTTATATTTCTACCTCAGCTTTCTGCTTACAAAATTCCTTGCATATAGAAGAAAGCTCAGAAATACTTGCTGAACACAAAGCCATAAATGAGGCTTGCTGGACACATGTTGCTTGAGATACTGAGGAAAAGACAATGATACGCCAAGCTGCTAATTCAAGTCAGGAATCTACTAAATTCATAGCAACAAGTTAAATGCTGCAGGTAGAGGTGATGGATACAAATGGTTGAGTCCTAGCACTGTTTCTGGGTTGCAGGACCAGGTGAGGTTAAGTTTTCATGATCTGCAGGACAAGCCTGAGGTAAGAGAAGAGAATTAGGGTAAGGTTTGCTAATATGCTATAAAACTACTAGATGTCAGAGAATGGCTAAAAAGCCAGAAGAAAAGGAATGAATATTAGATAGGAATTTATAAAAAATAAGTTACAGGGTGAGCTCAATCACTACTAACAAGATCTGCCACCTTGTATAAGCTGCTTCACCCTCTTTAAATTGTCAAGGTATTTATTTGTAAAACTAGAGGTTTAATTAATAACATCTTCCTTAAGAATTGCTCCAACCCACTATAAGCTGAAATAGTTTACTATACAAGTTGTTTGTTGTTTTGGTTATCTGCAACTGTATAACAACCCTCCCAAAAGTTTATGGCTAAAAATAACCACAATGCTTTGTAGTGATTGGGCTCAGCCAGGCAATTCTTCTGCTCCATGTAATGTTAGCTGGTACTATAGTCATCTAGGGGATTAATTGTCTTGAAAATCTAAGATGGTTTATTTACATGGCTGGTGATTAATGCTGACTGTTGGCCTGGAGCTCAGCTAGGGCTGTCACCCAGATAATTTTTATATAGCTTCTCCTTATGGCTTGGGCTTCTCACAGTATGGCTTATAGGTTCAAAGATGGAGGGTCCCAAATGTAAGTGTTCCAACAGGGGAGCAAGTGAAAGCTGCCAGTCACCTTAAAAATTAGGTGTTGAATGGCACAATATCACTTCTGCCACATTCTGGTAGTTGAGCATTCACAGGGTTAGACTGATTCAAAAAGAAGAGGAATAAAATTCAACTCTCACTAGGGAGAAAGACAAAGAAGTTGCGGACATTTTTAAGCAACCCACATTTTGTTCTCTGGCTATAAATTACTTACATTCATTTCACTTGCAAAATACCCTCCGTCTCTCCCCCACACTCCCCGAATTCTTCTTCTATTATTGGATATGACACCAAGAGCAGGATCCTGTCATCTAAATGAGGTCCGGGGTTTTGGGATGTGATCTCTTCTCAATATGACACAGTGAACTAAGACTCATCTGATCCCACATACACCACACAAAATAGTGAGGCAGGGACAGGAAAACCACAATTCCCACCCCCATCTAGTGCTCTGCTTGTAAATGTTTACCAATCATTCTCCAGGGACAGGAAGAGTGCTGGTACCTAGTGTTTGCTGATTTCTGTGATGTAAATATGCCCACCCTGGCCAATTTCAATGTATTAACATGTCAACTAGATTGAAAAGTTCTTGAGAATTTAACTATTGGCTCTTGCTCCATTCAAGAAAAACAAGTTAGGAAATAGGAGGCATTATCAATGGTTCATAGCAATTCTGAAATCAAGCTGGGTACGTGCTGGCAATTACTGTAATTTATTAGCGTGGTTACCCTTGGCTCTTGGCTCTATTCTCCAGGTTCCTGCGCATAGGAAGCTGGAGATCCAAAATCTCATTTCATGTTTATAAAACCCCTTTTAAAATTGTGTGGGTTTCCTATGTATTAATTTATAGATTTATTTTATAAGCCAAAGTCTACCTTAAGCCATTATCCAAAAACCTGGACCCCAAAATCATTCTGAGACTGGCCCTTTCCTGCTGGGAGTCAGAATGCCATGAAACAATGCTGTTAAGAAACTTGGGACATTTCCTTTCTAGCAGAAATGGTCTAAGATAAATGCTGTTCAGAGTATCAGAAGCCTCATTACCTGGCTGGTATTACTTTAAACACTTTTAAGGTCCTAACAAAGAGTCTAACAGATAACTCTTGAGGCTTGATATTGAGACCACATAGGGACCTGAGTTTGATTTTTGCCCTAAAGGCGTTTTCTTTTTTTAACTTTGGGAGTCTTTTTCTGTGACAAGGGAAGAAAAGCATTTATTTTTGAACCCAGCAAGTCCTAGTTAAAAATATTTCTCTAGGGGTGTGATAGGGAGGGTAGGAGGGAGGGAGACACAAGAGGGAAGAGATATGGGGACATATGTATATGTATAACTGATTCACTCTGTTATAAAGCAGAAACTAACACACCATTGTAAAGCAATTATACTCCAAAAAGATGTTAAAAATTTAAAAAATATATAGATATATATATTTCTCTAGCTTGTGCTTGAAAACTGAAGAATCCCTTCTGTAATTCATCTCTCTCTATTTGGACATTATCACATGTAGCTGAAAGAAATTAGTGGACCCTTTTCACATTCTGCCTATAAATAATCTCAGCTAAATCCACGAGTTCATCAGGTATATGTTCTACTTTATATGTTACCTTAGGTGACAGTGTTGCCAAACTTTCATTACTATATAAGTAACCATTTTCTCAGACTCAAAAATTTTCTCCCTGCCCTTCCTATCTTCCTTAAGGGTTTCCTTGGAGCACTGTGACATTCTGCCTACCACTTAGCTCCAAAGCCATTGCCACACATTTATTTTTAAGACACATCATTAACGTACCTTAAAAAATGTGATTTCTAATTTCCAGTACTAATTTTTGTTTCAGTTATCTGTTTCTGAATAACAATCTAACCCAAAACTTATTGGCTGAAAACAAGAACGATTTATTACCTTTTATGATTATTTGTGCTGCCTGGGCTCAGCTGAGTGGTTTTCTGTTCTGTGTGATGGTGTCTGGGATTATGGTCATCTGGGAGCTTCATCTGAGGGGAATGCCAAAGCTGGTTCACTCACATGGCTGGCAGTTGATACTGGCTGTTGGCCAGGAGCTCAGTTGGGCTACTGTGGCAACGCATGGCCATTCTCTGTGGCTTAGGCTTCTCATGCTATAGTAGCTGGGTTTCAAGAGAAAGAATGCCAAGAAAAAGAGGGAAGAAGCAAACATCCCCTTCACTCTTAAAAGGTATGCCTGTAATTGGTATAGTATCACTCCTTCCTCATTCTTGTGGTAAGTAGTCACAGGGACAGCACAGATCCAGCGCAAGGGAGAATAAACTCCAATTCTCAAGGGAAGAATGACAAAAAATTCTGATCATCTTGAATCCACCAGACAGAGACATTACCCTGTTTCATGGGACAAAACAACCAGAGAGAATATCTTTGTTTCCATCATTTGTGATCAGTCTGCTTAGGTTATACATGGCTGACTGTAACTTGTTCTTTCTCACTTCTTGATTGTTATAACCATCAAGGTGGGAAAAGCTCTCATTCTAGAAAGAGATTATATCTAACATAGTGCTCACTTCAAATGACCATGGACTATTGTCCTGGTGTCTTCTCTAACAATCCTCTCCTATAGTTTCCACGTTGGATAAAGAATTTCATTCCTCATTTATTCACTATTATCACTCTTACAGCTAGCCTCCCTCATCTCTGCACAGGAAAGAGTATCTCAGATCCAGGATAACTAGATGTTAGACTTGCTTCACCCATTTTCTAAGTGACCTTGAGCAAATCAGTAAACTCTCATCGATTTTCTCATTTATGATGTGTTGATAAAAATAAAACAAAATAACTACTATAATGAGATTGTGAATGTGAAAGTACTTTTGTAAAGTGTTATACCATCTGAAGGATGACTATCTACTTACTAAGAACCCTTCTGATGAACCCTCTGGGGGTACAGATTGTGCTTGCATGGAATGTTGCTTTGGCTGGTTGAAATCAGCCAGCTGACACTGACTGTATCACTGAAAAAGAGGCCTCTGTCCACAGCCACCTTGTGCACCATTGCCTTTGGGAAGAAGGCCATACATCAGTGGGGTCCCCATCTGTTTTAGGCAGCCAACCAGCCAGCTCCAACCTGTCAACCAACCATCTCTAGCCCAGTTGGTCTCTTCATATTACATCCTAAACCCCAGTAATTTCAATCTGTTTTGTTGATTGTTTAGATACTTGGTCTATAGGATACAAAATCATCAGTTTGACTAATTTGAGTACTGGATCCACCAGGTGTTCTGGAGCTACATAGGCATGTGGTTCATACAGAGAGTGTTCCCTAGGGCTCTTTGGGAAGATGACAAAACTTTCTTAATGTGTGCCATTATTGCTTCAAAGTCTTAGCATTACCACCACAACTGTTGGAACCTGGGAAATAGAATTAACTTTACATATGGAAAGAATGTTAGTGAATTCCCAAGTTAAAAACATCATCCTTTTTCTCACATCTTTATTTCCCTGACCTAGTCACTTGCCTGAAATTCTACACTTTTGTACACTTTGGAAACTGAAGGACAAAACAAAATTGATGATTTGACTCAAAATGGGATATCATCATTAGCTAGAAATATAACTGAATTAATTGATTATTACTTAAGCAGTGGCTTTCTAGTTGAGTCCTGAAGAAATAGAACAGAAGACAGGTGACAGTATCATAAAGGATGGGATAAAGGAACATGACAGTTTTCACATCTGATAGGACAAAGTAAGTACACACAAAGATAAGGACATCAGTCACTGGGTAAAAGAGTAGAACACAAGACAGTGAAGCAAAAGGCAGGTGGGGAAATGCATTTGACCCAAAGCTTCATGGCAGGACTTCCACTAAGGAGATATAGGAGATGGGGTTGTAGGTAGATGTAGTAGATAGGGAGCTGACATTACCTGGGGAATGGCGGTTGCTGATTGCTCCAGGTTACTCACAGCTGATTGCTGTGTTTGCTAGTATTTATCATACTTTCCTCAGGCAATTTGATTATAGTAGATTGCAAAAATAGCCACACTACTTTGGACCAACTTCCATTAACAAGTGAAGTTGATTACCCCACCCTTTGGATCTGGGCTGCCCTTGTGATTGGCTTTGACAAATAAAATGCAGAGGAAAAGATGGTGTGCCAGTTAGAAACTAGACTTTAAGAAGTCCTACAGTTTCAACTCTTGTTGCTCTTAAAACCTGCTATTAGCATGTGAATAAACCAAAGCCAACCTTTGGAGAATGAGAGGCATAGAACCTAAGTGCTCCTGACACCCTCAACTGACAACCAGTCAATCCCTGGAGACAAAGCTATCTAACCAGTACTGACTACAGATGAGTGAGTGAACCCAGCGAGGAACAGCAAAAGAATACCATCTGTGTCCAGCTCAAACTGCCAACCATAGAAACATGAGCTAGTTAGGTGATTGCTATCTTAAAGTACCAAGTTTTAGAGCAGTTTATCATGTACCAACAGTCAACTGACTGAATGATGCAACACAAATAGATCTGATTTGGGGTTATTCATAATGTGTGGGGGACATCTGACCTTTCCTCCAGGAAAAATGTGAACTTATTAAGAACTTAGTGGAATGCAGAGGAAAAGTTGGCTGTAGTCCTCATAAGACCTATCTACCCGGGCTAAGCTCCTTACTCACCAAAAGCTTCGTCTTCTTACACTCAAAGTCAAGACTCTTTGGGAATTCCCTGGTAGTCTAGTGGTAAAGAATCTGCCTTCCAATGCAGGGGATGTGGGTTTGCTCCCTGGTCGGGGAACTAAGATCCAACCTGCTGCGGGGCAACTAAGCCCACGTGCTGCAACTACTGAGCTTGCGTGCCTCAACGAGAGAGCCTGCTTGCCACAAACTACAGAGCCCATGCGTCCTGGAGCCCACACGCCACAGCTAGAGAGAAAACCCGCACGCCACAGCTAGAGAGAAGCCCACGACCGCAATGAAGATCCTGCGCCACAACGAAAGATCTGATGTGCAGCAATGAAAGATCCTGCATGCAGCAACAAAGACCAAAGATACAGCCAAAAAAAAGAAAAAGAAAGAAAATAAATAAATATTAAAAAAAGAGTCTTTGAAAATAAGATTATAAGGAGGTGATGATTTTATCACCTTGT
Source organism: Orcinus orca (assembly GCF_937001465.1). NCBI lineage: Eukaryota > Metazoa > Chordata > Mammalia > Artiodactyla > Delphinidae > Orcinus > Orcinus orca. Next base: position 104,803,182 of record NC_064564.1, on the reverse strand, counting down.
GCAAGTAACATGCACATCTTAAATCACATAAGCCTTAACCCAAAGTAGTGAAAATAATGGTGAGAACATCAGTGCTGATGTCATAATGATAACATAACAATGGCAGATTAAGTCTCCACAATCAACTTGAGGTACCCTGCACCTGTGGAATACCTGAAGCGACAACGAATCATCCCAGAATTGAGGTGGTGGACTTTGGGAGCAAATGTAGACTTGGGGTTTTCTGTATGTGACTAACTGGTTTCTGGTTTTATGTTTATCCTAGATTAGTATTTAGAGTTTATTATCATTGTAGATTTGCTTATTGATTTGGTTGCTCTCTTCTTTTTTATTTTTATATATATATATATATATATATATATATATCTCCTTTTCCTTTTTCTCTTTTTGTGAGTGTGCATGTGTATGCTTCTTTGTGTGATTTTGTCTGTATCGCTTTGATTTTATCAACTGTCCTAGGGTTCTGTCTTTCTGGTTTTTTTTTTTTAAGTATAGTTTTTAAAGATTGTTACCATTGGTGAATTTGCTTTTTGGTTTGGTTGCTCTCTTCTTTCTTTCTTCCTTTTTTCTCTTTTTATTACTTTTTAATGTTTTTATTTTTAATAATTTATTTTATTTTTTATTTTAATAACTATTCTTTTTAAAAAATTTTTTCTTTCTTTCTTTCTTTTTTTTCTCCCTTTTCTTCTGAGCTGTGTGGCTGACAGGGTCTTGGTTCTCTGGCCAGGTGTCAGGCCTGTGCCTCTGAGGTGGGAGTGTCAAGTTCAGGATATTAGTCCACCAGAGATACCCCAGCTCCACATAATATCAAACGGTGAAAGCTCTCCCAGAGATCTCCATCTCAATGCTAAGACCCAGCTCCACTCAACAACCAGCAAGCTACAGTGCTGGACACCCTATGCCAGACAACTAGCAAGACAGGAACACAACCCCACCTATTAGCAGAGAGGCTGCCTAAAATCATATTAAGGTCACAGACACCCCAAAACACACCACCGGATGTCATCCTGCCCACCAGAAAGACAAGATCCAGTCTCATCCACCAGAACACAGGCACTAGTCCCCTCCACCAGGAAACCTACACAACCCACTGAACCAACCTTAGCCACTGGGAGCAGACACCAAAAACAACGGGAACTATGAACCTGCAGCCTGTGAAAAGGAGACCCCCGAAACAGTAAGTTAAACAAAATGAGAAGACAGAAAAACACACAAAAGATGAGGGAGCAAGGTAAAAACCCACCAGACCTAACAAATGAAGAGGAAATAGGCAGTCTATCTGAAAAAAAAATTCAGAGTAATGATAGTAAAGATGATCCAAAATCTTGGAAATACAATGAAGAAAATACAAGAAACGTTTAACAAGGACCTAGAAGAACTAAACGGCAAACAAACAATGATGAACAACACAATAAATGAAATTAAAAATTCTCTAGAAAGAATCAATAGCAGAATAACTGAGGCAGAAGAATGGATAAGTGACCTGGAAGATAAAATAGTGGAAATAACTACCTCAGAGCAGAATAAAGAAAAAAAGAATGAAAATAATTGAGGACAGTCTCAGAGACCTCTGGGGCAACATTAAACACACCAACATTCAAATTATAGGCATCCCAGAAGAAGAAGAGAAAAAGAAAGGGACTGAGAAAATATCTGAAGAGATTATAGTTGAAAACTTCCCTCATATGGGAAAGGAAAGAGTCAATCAAGTCCAGGAAGTGCACATAGTCCCATACAGGATAAATCCAAGGAGAAACACGCCAAGATACGTTAATCAAATTATCACAAATTAAATACAAAGAAAAAATATTAAAAGCAGCAAAGGAAAAGCAACAAATAACATACAAAGGAATCCCCATAAGGTTAACAGCTGATCTTTCAGCAAAAACTCTGCAAGCCAGAAGGGAGTGGCAGGACATATGTAAAGGGACAAAAGGGAAAAAAACCTACAGCCAATATGACTCTACCCAGCAAGGATCTCATTCAGATTGGATGGAGAAATTAAGAACTTTATAAACAAGCAAAAGCTAAGAGAATTCAGCACCACCAAACCAGCTTTACAACAAATGCTACAGGAACTTCTCTAGGCAGGAAACACAAGAGAAGGAAAAAGACCTACAATAACAAACCGAGAACAATTAAGAAAATGGTAATAGTAGACAAAGCAATCTTGAGAAAGAAAAACGGGGCTGGAGGAATCAGGCTCCCGGATTTCAGACTATACTACAAAGCTACAGTAATCAAGACAATATGGTACTGACACAAAAACAGAAATACAGATCAATGGAACAGGATAGAAAGCCCAGAGGTAAACCCACACACATATGGTCACCTTATTTTTGATAAAGTAGGCAAGAATATAGAATGGAGAAAAGACAGCCTCTTCAATAAGTGGTGCTGGGAAAACTGGACTGCTACATGTAAAAGAATGAAATTAGAACACTCCCTAACACCATACACAAAAATAAACTCAACATGGATTAAAGACCTAAATGTAAGGCCAGACACTGTAAAACTCTTAGAGGAAAACATAGGCACAACACTCTATGAAATAAATCACATCAAGATTCTTTTTGACCCACCTCCTAGAGAACTGGAAGTAAAAAAATATATAAACAAATGGGACCTAATGAAACTTCAAAGCTTTTGCACAGCAAAGGAAACCATAAACAAGATGAAATGACAACCCTCAGAATGGGAGAAAATATTTGCAAATGAAGCAACTGACAGAGGATTAATCTCCAAAATATACAAGCAGCTCAATACCAAAACAACAAACAACCCAATCCAAAAATCGGCAGAAGACCTAAATAGACATTTCTCCAAAGAAGACATACAGATTGCCAACAAACATATGAAAGGATGCTCAGCATCACTAATCATTAGAGAAATGCCAATCAAAATTACAATGAGGTATCACCTCTCAGCAGTCAGAATGGCCATCATAAAAAAAATCTACAAGCAATAAATGCTGGAGAGGGTGTAGAGAAAAAGGAACCCTCTTGCACTGTTGGTGGGAATGTAAACTGATACAGCCACTATGGAGAACAGTATGGAGGTTCCTTAAAAAACTACAAATAGAACTACCATACATCCCAGCAATCCCACTACTGAGCATATACCCTGAGAAAACCATAATTCAAAAAGCCATATACCACAATGTTCATTGCAGCTCTATTTATGATAGCCAGGACATGGAAACAACCTAAGTGTCCATCGACAGATGAATGGATAAAGAAGATGTGGCACATATATACAATGGAATATTACTCAGCCATAAAGAGAAACGAAATTGAGTTATTTGTAGTGAGGTGGATGGACCCAGAGGCTGTCATACAGAGTAAAGTAAGTCAGAAAAAGAAAAACAAATGCCATATGCTAACACATATATATGGAATCTAAAAAAAAAAAAAACAATCGTCATGAAGAACCTAGGGACAAGACGGGAATAAAGATGCAGACCTACTAGAGAATGGACTCGATGATACGGGAAGGGGGAAGGGTAAGCTGGGACAAAGTGAGAGAGTGGCATAGACATATATACACTACCAAACGTAAAATAGATAGCTAGTGGGAAGCAGCCGCATAGCACAGGGAGATCAGCTCGGTGCTTTGTGACCACCTAGAGGATTGGGATAGGGAGGGTGGGAGGGAGGGAGACACAAGAGGGAAGAGACATGGGGACATGTGTATGTGTATATCTGATTCACTTTATTATAAAGCAGAAACTAACACACCATTGTAAAGCAATTATACTCCAATAAAGATGTTAAAAAATTAAAAAAAAAAAAGAAAAAAGGATGCAGATCTACTAGAGAATGGAGTTGAGGACACAGGGAAAGGGAAGGGGAAGCTGGGACAAAGTGAGAGTGTGGCATGGACATATATATACTACCAAATGTAAAATCAATAGCTAGTGGGAAGCAGCCGCATAGCACAGGGAGATCAGCTTGGCGCTTTGTGACCACATAGATGGGTGGGATAGGGAGGGTGGGAGGGAGGGAGATGCAAGATGGAAGAGATATGGGGATATATGTATATGTATAGCTAATTCACTTTGTTATAAAGCAGAAACTAACACACCATTGTAAAGCAATTATACTCCAATAAAGATGTTAAATAAAAGGAAAGAAAATATTAAATATTTAGTAAGATGAAGATAAGCAGTAAGTAAAACCAATTGATGAGTTGATTTGATAATACAGATTTTAAGTACATTACTAACAGAACAATGTAAATATATCACACAAGTTTTACCCACAAAAAAAAAAAGTTCAGCCTACGGAAGATCTTGGTCCTATGAAATTTATAGTGATGTAAATGGAGAGCCAGGAAAGAGAATTAAAAGGAGAATATTATATTATTAGTAAGGGCAAGATGATTTGGAGGAAAGAGAATGGAAGTGGGCAGACCTTCAGTAGGAGGCTACTGAAATAGACCAGATGAGAGGCAATGAGCTATGAAATAGGGCACCAAAAATAGGAATGGTAATGGGGAAAGGTTTCAAAGATGTTGCAGGAAAAAAAACAAAATAACAAAAACAAAAAAACAACACTGCTGTGGGCTCATAGCAATCTACTCCTGTGGTCAACTCCATGGTGGGTCAGACTGTTATCACTTTACAGTGCATGAATTCATAATCTGGGGTTTACTGCTGGCTGAAATGTATGAATGATGCAAAAGAGTGGAGTTGAGGAGCTATAATGAGAGACAGATGTAGGCAGAGAGCATTGAGAGTCTTCTGCAGTGTGGTAAATTGCAGCATGTGATTGGTTTACTCATGAGGATGCTCTTGGAGCTCACTGCAACAATCACAGAGGATTTTGCTTATCTCTGGCCATCTGCTCCAGCCCAGGATATCCTCTCCTCTACCATCTAGATTCTGAGGATGTTTTCCCAAGCAATAACGGGAGGAGAACTAGAAAGGAGAAAAAGGAAACGCTGTCTCCTCAAATTGTTCTGAGACTTAGTTCTGTATTGGGGGTGGTGGTGCATGATGCACTCACACTTAGCAACACTTGGTTCCAGCAAATAAAATGAATAAAGGCATTGGTGTTCTGATTGAGGCTGGGATAAAAGCCTAAAAAGCCAATCTTCTTGGCTGACCCTACTAGGTCCTCCTAATGGCCTTTGTTGGATTGTAGGAAGTACAGTTAGAAAACCATTGATCCAGCACCCTCACTTTCATGCTGGGAAACTGAATCGCAGAGGGATGAAGTAAATTCTGCAGGGTCCCATAGCTTTTCAGGGGCATAATAATGCCTGAAATCAAGTCCTAATCCTTTACTTCTCTTCACAATAAATTCACTTTATCCAGTATTAAAGGCCATCTTTCTGCTTTCCTGTGGTTTCTAGTCCATTGTACTAAACATGTCTTTTTATTCTGATGTTGACATCTGGGGTCTTACTGGTGGTGGGGAAACTGCCCCTCCCAGGGCTAGCCAATTCCTAGAGTAAACACCTCATCTGTGATGTACCCTTCATATGCAGACTAATCTAAAAACCCAGCCTCCTCAAACACATACATCTCCTCTGACTCGTAGAATCTAAGTCAATATTCCTTTGCCTTAATCACCTCAAGTCCAGTACCAGACGACTCAGGCTAACCACTACACCCCAGAGCATGCTGAAAGTATTTACACCAGCCAATCCTGAACATGTTTACCTCCCTTACCTGTTTTCCCCCATGGGAAAAAACAGGCTCTTGCCATGTTTCCTTCCACTGCTTCCACCTCCTGACTCACCCTTGTGCTTCTCCACATGACCCTGCATAGTGTGGCATGCCCCTTCCTCTTGGGAGCTATGAGTGGCAAACTGTTTTCTCAATGGTAGTCATCTCATGATCTGTTGATCTCACAATATCTGAATAATAATAAACCCTACGTTTTAAAACACCCATGCCTCTATTCCTGCTCTTCTTTGTTTTGTCTATCTCACCCACTGCAGTCTGAGCCCCTACTTTGTAGCCTGTATGTGTCTGGTACAAAGAGCAAACACGTAATACACAGGTGCTAAAATCATGCCTGTGAATTTTAAAATGATGATTAGAAACTACTACATGAAAAAACTTCTTCTAGGCATGATAACTGTTCTCAATGAGCTCATTGTCAAGTCTTACCCAGGAAAAATAAGACATGCATCCAGGTAACTGTTATAAAAAAAATTAGGATGTATTATGTCAAAATAAAGGCTCAGATAAGATTCATGCACATCTACCAGGAAATAAAATTACCACAGGAAGGTGGAACTTAAGAAGTAGAAGGGATGTTGAATGCAAGAGGGGTATGAAGGGGCTTCCCTGGTGGCGCAGTGGTTAAAAGTCCGCCTGCCGATGCAGGGGACACGGGTTCGTGCCCCAGTCCGGGAGGATCCCACATGCCGCGGAGTGGCTGCGCCCGTGGGCCATGGCCGCTGAGCCTGCGCGTCCGGAGCCTGCGCTCCGCAGCGGGAGGGGCCACAACGGTGAGAAGCCCACGTACCGCAAAAAAAAAAAAAAAAAAAAGAGGGGTATGAGGCATTTCAATTGGCCAGTATGAAATAAAGTCATAAATGTAGAGAAACAATGGACTATTTAATTAATTTGCTTTAAACACTTCAAAATCTCAACATTTCCTTTAGGAAAATGTCCAAACATATTAGTGTGACTTAAAAGATAAGACTCTTGCTTTCTTTGTCTGACCAACTATTCTTCACTTACTCCTCTGAGAGGACTTGGCACCATTTTTGGCACCACTGTCACCATTTTTCCAACAGCATGTGCTCACTTTGTGTCTCTGTGTCACATTTTGGGAGTTTCTGCAATATTTCAAAATTTTTTTATTATTATTATATTTATTATGGTGATCTCTGATGAGTGGTCTTTGTTGTTAGTATTGTCATTGTTTCGGGGCACCGTGCTCACATAAGATGGCATATATAATTGATAAATGCTGTGTGTGTTCTGACTGCTCCACTGACCAGTTGTTTCCCCAAATCTCTCCCTGTCCTTGGGCCTCCCTATTCCCTGAAACACAGCAATATTGACATTAGGCCAATTAATAACTCTACAATGGCCTCCAAGTGTTCAAGTGAAAGGAAGAGTCGCATGTCTCTCAGTTTAAATCAAAAGCTAGAAATGATTAAGCTTAATGCAGAAGGCATGTTGAAAGCCAAGACAGACTAAAAAGCAAGGCGCTTTTGCCAGTTAGCCAAGTGGTGAACGCAAACAAAAAGTTCTTGAAGGAAATTAGAAGGGCTACTCCAGTGAACATACAAATGATAAAAAAGCAAAACAGCCTTATTGCTGATGGGGAGAAAGTTTTAGTTGTCTGAACAGAAGATCAAACCAGTCACAACATTCCCTTAAACCAAAGCTTAATCCAGAGCAAGGCCCCAACTCTTCAATTCTATGAAGTCTGAGAGAGATGAAGCTCCAGAAGGAAAGTTAGAAGCTAGCAGATGTCGGTTCATGAAGTTTAAAGAAAGATGCCTTCTCCATAACATCAAAGTGCAAGGGGAAGCAGCAAGTGCTGCTGCAGAAGGTGCAACAAGTTATCCAGAAGATTTAGCTAAGATCATTAATTAAAGTGGCTACACTACACAACCAATTTTCAATGTAGATGAAACAGCCTTCTATTGGAAGAAGATGTCATCTGGGACTTTCATAGCTAGAGAGAAGTCAGTGCCTGGCTTCAAAGCTTCAAAGGACAGGCTGACTCTTTTGTTAGGGGTTAACACAGCTGGTAACTTGAAATTGAAACCAGTGCTCATTTACCATTTTGAAAATCCTAGGTTCCTTAAAAGCTATGCTAAACCTAATCTGCCTGTACTCTAGAAATGGAAAAACAAAGACTGGATGACTGCATATACGTTTACAACATGGTTTACTGAATATTTTAGGTCCACTGTTGAGACCTACTCTCAGAAAAGAAAAAAAAAGATTTAAAAAGTATTATTATTAAAAAAAATTATTGCTCAATGACAATGCACCTGGTCATCCAAGAACTCTGATGGAGATGTACAACAAGATTAATGCTGTTTTCATGCCTACTAACACAGCATCCATTCTGCAGTCCACAGATCAAAGAGTAATTTTGACTTTCAAGTATTATTTAAGAAATACATTCCATAAGGCTATAGATGCCAGATTGTGATTCCTCTGATGGACCTGGGCAAAGTCAACCGAAAACCTTCTGAAAAGGATTCACCATTCTAGATGCTACTAAGAACATTTGTGATTCATGGGAAGAGGTCAAAATATCAACATGAAGAAGAGTTTGGAAGAAGCTGATTCCAAGGCTCATTGATGACTTTGAGGGATTCAAGACTTCAGTAGAGGAAGTAACTGGAGACATGGTAGAAACAGCAACCAAACTGGTATTAGAGGTGGAGCCTGAAGATGTGAATGTGTTGCTGCAATCTCATGATAAAACTAATGCATGAGGAGTTGCTTCTTATAGATGAGCAAAGAAAGTGGTTTCTTGAGATGGAATCTACTCCTGATGATGATGCTGTGAAGACTGATGAAAAACAACAAAGTATTTAGAATATTGCATAAATTTAGCTGATAAAGCAGCAGCAGGGTTCCAGAGAACTGACTCCAATTTTGAAAGACGTTCTACTGTGGGTAAACTACTCTCAAACAGCATTGCATGCTACAGAGAAATTATTCATGAAAGAGTCAGTTGGCACAGCAAACGTCACTGTTGTCTTAAGAAATTGTCACAACCACCCCAACCTTCGGCAACCACCCCGATAGGTCAGCAGCCATCAACACTGAGGCAAGACCCTCTACGAGCAAAAATATTATGACTCACTCAAGGCTCAGATGGTGGTTAGCTTTTTTTAGCAACAAAGTATTTTTTAATTCAGGTATGTAGATTGTTTTGCTTAGACATAATGCTATTGCACTCTTAACAGACTACAGTATAGTGTAAACATAATTTTTACAAGCAATGGGAAACCAAAAAATTTGTGTCACTTGCTTTACTGCAATATTCACTTCCTTGTGGTGGTCTGGAACCAAACACACAACATCTCCAAGATATGCCTGTAATGTAACATAATGACTAGAATGTTATCGCCTCATATTCACAGGCTCTACCCATACATAGAGAGAAGGGGATTATACAGAGATGAAGGGCATTTTAGAATTCTGCCCAATGCATATGTCATTTTGAACAGCTGCTGTAACACAGACACTGATAAACACTATGTATACATTATCTTATTTAAACAGCACAATCATTTTGTGAGGTAGACATTGCTATCCTTTCCTTAAAACTGAAAAGAAAAAAAAAAAAAACAGAGATTATAGTTGATGCTATGGTACCATTCATATGGTAACATCCTTCATCCTTGCTTCTGGACTGAAACCCAATTCTCCCAATTGTTGGGAGGAGTTCTTAGCTGAGACCTCCTCCAGGAAGGATACATGGACAAAGAGAAATGCTCTACCCAAGGCCATGCTCCCTCCCCAGGGACAGCTCACACCAGTGACTGGAATCTATGGGCTATGAAGGCCCCACCCCAGAGCCTCAATGCAGGACAATACTGATGTGCCATTTCAGCCCCAACATACTCCCAGGATAGGATGAGGTCTTTGTTACAAATGCATTGCAGTTCAATTTCTCCTTCTTTCCAATCCTGCTTTCCTCATCCCTCACCCCTCATCAATGTGTTCAAGAGCATTCTCAGCAAATCTCCTACATGCTAGTTTCAGAATCTGGGTCTATTTCTCAAGGAACCTAATCTAGTACAGGGAGATGAAAAAAAAAAATGGTAGTAGAAGCTAGACTCACCATTTGAACTCATGTGATAGCAAACCCATGCTCTAAATCACTATGCTACACTGACTCTTGAGCACCCCTTATTAGGCACCTCAGCATCACAAATGGAGAATATGGAAAATGAACATGGCTGTTTTCCTTGAAATCTGAGATAAATTTTGGCATCAGATTATTTTTACAAAGAAGAAATGGAAGAATTTTTCACTTTCTTATTGGAGTCAAAGATACATAACAAACCTGTGATTGATTTCTTGCAATGTTATCAGTTCAAATAATTTTGAGAGTTGGACAAGAAATAATAGGTCTTCTAGGCTCACTCATTTTTTAATCTGGAATTGCATCGCCAATGTCATTGCTTGAATGCCTGCATTAATAGAAAACTCAAGCTTTGAGGTTAGTGTTTCCCAAAAGCTAGTCCATGTTCCAGGTCGGTGATAGTAGAGTTCAGGGAGAAGTTAGATGTTCAATAAATACCTGTTAAATAAATGAATTATTAAACATCACTCTAGACTTTCTGAATAGGAATCTTTAGTGTAAAGTGTTGAGTGTATATTTTAATAAGTCCTTCCAGATGACTCTGATGCAGAATCAGGATTGAGCCAACATCACTGAGGTTGTTAGATTAATTCTTATTATGGCAAAATACACATAACATTAATTTGCCATTTAACTATTTTATTTTAAAATTTTGTTTATTGTGGTAAAATACACATAGCAAACTTCTAAGTCATTTTAAAATGTACAGTTCGGTAGCTTTAAGTACATTCACAATGTTGTACAATCATTACTATCTTGTTCCACAGTTTTTCCACAATTCCAAAAGAAAATTTCTACCTGTTAAACATTCACTCCCCATTTCCTCTCCTACCAGCTCTGAGACTGTTCTTCATTGTCTTAATCCAAGTCAGTTTATCTCTTGGTAATGTTTATATTTCTTGTTTGTTCCCTGAGCCTAATCACATCAGACCAAACTTGCCCATCTGGCATGATCTGGAGACTACACATAGCATGATTTTTCTCCTCTTCATCTGTTTCTATTTCTCTAAATCCCCTTTAAATTGTGCTCTCTGAAACCTGGCATGGTTTTAACAGGAAGCATTAAAGCAAAGCTATCTCCTACCTGGAGGCTGACATTACATTTCTTTAATTTAGCCTTAAATTGTTTTAGTTTTGAGAGCAGCTATTTTATACTTCTGATACACATTGAACTTGACAACTAATTTTTCATATGTGCCACTGGTAAGTCTCATTTCCTTATGTGTAAAGATGTTTTAAGAATCTAAATTCAGGACTTTACATTCATCCTTTTAAAATTTGTTTAAAGCACTTTTTTTTTCAGCCTACTGAGCTCTTTTGAGATCTAATATTGCAATTTAATTATTAGTCTGATTCAAGTGAATTTCAAATGTTATCACCAGGCTGTATCTTTCAGGGCCTCTGAAAAGATTAAAGAAAAAATATAACGTGCTGAATTTTATAAGTCTTGGGAAGCCTCAGACCATTCTTTGGAATATCCATCTATCTATTCAATAATTCACAATATTTACTTAGAACCTAACATATGCCAAGTACAGCAACTATATACTCTGCAATACTATCCCGGATTAGGAAAATTTAACCCCATCTTGTACTAGTCATTGGGATAGGCTGAACTTCTATAATGTCCACCTGAAGATGTTCTGTCCTACACTAATCCCCAGAACCTGTGATTACGGTGATATATAACTCTCATGATTATATTATGTTATATGACACAGCTGACCTTAATAGGACCCAATGTGTGGTTGTTTCCCTTAATATAGAAGAGGGACTATGTGAGGAGTGTCAGCGGTTGTAACAACATGCCAGTCCAAACCTTGGCTTGGAAAGGCATCATATGTTTTTCACGATCCCTCTTGCATCTGTCACCTCTGGGGAAGAATGAATACCAGTTAACCTGCTGACCTACAGAAGATGAGACTAATGGAGCAGAACCAGCCAAACCAACAACCAACAGGGAGAAGCAGAGCTGCCTCCAATGCTGCAGCGTGGAGAAGAGCTCCTGGCTCAGTCCAGCCTCTATCAGCCAAACCGCTGTGATTTTGAGTATAAGTGATTTTGTTTTAAGCCACTGAATTTTGGGTTGGCCATCTATGCAAAATTACTGTGGCAATCGTTAACTGCTACAAGTCTTGAGAGTTAGATAGCAGGGGGCTGAAGTGAAGATGGTTAGGAAAGTCATCCATGATCACCAGAGTTAGTTAGCAGCAGAGATAGCTTAGTTCTTAGTTCAGCCTGACCACAAACTCTATGCTTCTAATCACTAATTGTACTAATCACAATAAATCTTGGGTTTTAGCTTCAGACTGGGGAGTAGGAACAGGAGTTGGTGATCACTTTGGGATTCATCATTCAGATCCTGCCTCTTCTTATATGGAATTGCTGTCAGAGTGGCCATTCTTTTCTTAAGAAATAAGGTATTACCAGGAGAATCCAGCTCCCACGAGAAGAAACAAACACAGGTCCTAGCAGCTCTCTGTCTGAGACCATGTCATCTATCGTACCCCAAGCTGCTCAGAGACAGTGATGCAGTGCTCCAAGCTGTCTCTGAAATAGGCGAGCAGCTGGGCTGGAGCATGAAGCTGGTGATTTAAGGTGGTGTCTGTACCATTCTATGCTGCCACTCTGCCCTCATAGGAATTCACATAAGTGGGGAGTAGATGAGCTCTCCAGGGAGGTAGTCAGGCCAGTGATGCTGAAGACCAGGGAAATTTACGCCAGTGTTTCCAAATGGCGGCCAGCAAACCAGTTAATCTTTAAAAGCCTGAAAGTCTCTTCCCTTGCTTCACTGCATTTACACTGCTACCATCTAGTAGTAATTCCTAGGACCTCTGGCCTGGGTTACAGCTAAGAGTGACATCCAGGCTTTCATCTCTTCATCCTTCTTTCCATTCAATGTCTCATACCCCTCCCTTAGCACCCTTTGTATAGCCCATCCTAATAAAAATGTCACAGTGGATAAGGTGCAAGATAGGCAACAGAGACATGGATTTGAATCCCAAATAACAATAATTATCATTACATAATTGTTAGTGCTATTAAATAATTTAATGATAATATTATTATCATTATTATAGCTAATAATTATTTAATGTGAAATATAAAATTGTGTATGTGTATATATATAATTTTAGATATATATATATAATTTCAGACAGTAAGCCTGTGAGGTAGGGACCATGACTCTCACTTTAAATACAAAGAAATTGCAACTCAGAAAATGTAAACACCTTGCCCAATATCCTACAGTTAATGGGTCATGAAACTAACCTTGAACCCAGCACTCTAGGCTTTAGAAATCACTCTGCCAAACTGCTTAGATGCCCCATTTCTCAGCTGTAGGCATTGGGCAACTAACCCAATTTCTTTTAGACTCATTTTGTTTTTCTGAAAAAGAAAACCATGATAATACTTCTATTAGTCTGGATTCATTTAGTTACAAGTGATAGAAAATGCAACACATACTGGTTAAGAGTAAAAGAAAAATATTGATTGATATGATTTTGGGGGGACCAGAGACCCAGGCAATGTCATCTCTCAACATTGTTTTCCTTTAGGTTGGCTTCACTCTAGTAGGGTCCCTATAGATGGTGTTCATGGCAACTACAGGCCTAGACCTTACTAGCCACAGCAAATCCAGTGACAAAAAGTGTCCTTAGATAAAAGTTTCATCCTGAGATAGGTTTATTCAAAATCAGTTCAGTAGCACAAAGGACAGAATACACTGATTGTACATGACTAGGTTATGCTTCAACCCATACAGAAGTGGGTTGGTGAACCACCTAAACTACTCATTGTGGAGAGTGGATTGTTTTAAAAACAAAACAAAACAAAACAAACCAAAAAATGTTGTTCCTAGAAGATTAAGGAACTGGCATATTCGAAGCATTTACTCATGTATAATCACATTACAAATATATTTAGCCTTATTCACCACAATATCCCCAAGAATATTGTGGGTGAGTATTATTAGAACCATCTTGTATTTGAAGAAACTATGGCTCAGAGAAGGTAAAGCATTTTCACAGTATCACACAGCTAATAAGCTGCAAAGTCAGAAATCACACTCAGATATGCGAACCCCAGATTTGGTACACTAATTTTAGAACTGAAACGAGTCAACCTCTTAAGTGGCAACCACTCTCTTGAATAACAGCTCCTTGGGACTTAACATGGTACTTGTGATTACATATAAAACTGTCTCCTTGCAATTCTTACAGCAAGGAATTTGCCCCAACTTATCAGAAACACATCTTTCTGGAAGACTTAAAGGTTGAGAGTTGCTACTGGCATATTAAATTTCGTACCTCATATTCCGTCCCACCTGGAACACTGGATAATTTGAAAAGGCTAGAGCCAAAAAAATCTTGGCCCTTTGTTGTCTGTCTTATCAGCTCAACAGAGCAGGGGTGCTGGCAACCCAGGAGCCATGCCAGCAGACAGATTTTGTTTGGTGAGCATTAAGTTGTTGGCCCAGAGTTTATCTTTATAGGTATGTTGTAAGGAGGCACTGAGGGAAATGGAATCTGAACTGGAGAGGAATCATCATGAAGCAGCAATTGTGCAAGTGCAGCTCCAAAGCAAAATCCAGCTGAGAGATCACCCAGCAGAAAGTACAGAGAGCAATCTGCAAGTGGCAAATTTAGGAGGAATCTCACACATTCTTCACATCCATTTACATAAACTCCACTGGAATATTCTGTTGTCATTTAACATAGTGTTGGAGAAGTTTTTTCATTGACATGTGAAGATGCTCAGATACAGGAAAGAATCAGCAGTGCACTGAGCAATTCACATCCACTATCTCCTTAATCCTCATCACTTCATGAGGTAGGTACCATTATTTCCATTTTGAAGATGAGAAAACCAAGTTCACAAGGGTTATGTAAGCAGCCCAATGTTTTAATCACATCATAGATGAGAGCTCACACTGACTCCTACTGCGCTGTCCGAGCCCCAAATATCTACAGAGAAGGTCCAGGAAAGTCATACCCTAAGATGTTAAGACACACTGTTTCTGAAAAAGTGGCATTGTGGGTGTTTTTTTTCTTTGTTTTATCTGTCCTTTGCTTATAGAATTTTTCTATTTTGTGATAATGATAATAATAAGTGTATATCACTTTAGTAACTCAAATCACTATTAAAGTCAAATAAAATTTGGTTAATTTATATTAAATATTAAAATAAACTTTTCTTTTACCACACCTACATGTCTTTGTCATTATTATACATTAAATAAAATTTACTTAATACTCATTAAGAAAAATGTTAAACTTTTTTAAACCATACACCTAGCAATATTCTATGTCCTCTGGGTTCAAAATGTATAAATTAGACTCTTTTCAAGAGCTCAACATCTTGGGCCAACAAGATATGACCCTTATGAATAAACAGTAAGCTAGTACTAACATTTTGTGCTATAGGAATCTAGCTGAGGGTGTGATGGATGAGGGAATTTATTTGCATTTGTCACATGGATAATTGCTAATATTTACAGAAAACTCAAAGACTTAAAGTCCACAATGTCTATTATCTCATGTAATTCTGAAAGTAAATATGTGAAGTATTTAGGCAAAATATTAAGACCAGCTAATTGGTGATGGAGACAGCAAGGCTCAGAGAAGCTGAGTGACTTCTTGGGGGGTATATGATTAATATAAGGCAAAAGAAGGTTTTGAACGCAGGGATGCTAACTCCAAGCCCAAGACTCTTTTCACTGTAGAATGTAGCCTCCTGTGTAGCATGTTTTGTTTTAGAAAATGTTTCACATTTGTTTATTCTTACTAAGGCATTTTTCTACTACTTAAGTTGTATCTATTTATTTAAATTTAATAGGGATAATACAAGTTTGCTCACACACCCTTAAACTCCATGAGTTAAGTCAACTAAGCTAAGTATTACTTCTATGTACTGACAGGATAGCAAATTATCTTACCTTTACTAGTTAGCTGTGATGATCCTAACAACAAATATATATTGAGAAGTCTAGCGTGTTGCCAGATACTAAATTTAATATCTTTTTTAAAAATAAATTTTTTTCCTATTATGACAGTAATATATGTTCATGTTCATTGTTTTTAAAAACAGACAATACAGAAAAAAGAAAATAATAAGCCTATCAGAAGTTCATTCCCCAAGATACCCACATCTTCCACAATCACATTTCAAAAAACACACTGCCATATGTATTGCATTATGATTGTTTGCAAATGGTTTCTTTGCAGGGCTGTTGTTCTGCTGTTAAGGAAATTACTTTAACCAGTTTATGTAGAGTGTTCACTATATACCAAGAAATATGCTGAGTTCTGGGATTATAGAAATGAATAACCTCACAAGAAAATTATATTGGGGGGACTAAACACCTAAAGTATTTTTTAGAAACTTAACTACAGAAAGAAAAGTATCAGATAGTTTTTCCACCCTCCATTTAATTTACAACTCTGCATTTCCATAAATATTAAATTAAGTACCTTCTATTTTCTTATAAATACAGTAAACTTCTCCCAACCCCCCTACCCTCTTTTTGTCTACATATAGTAATAATCTACTCTTATTTCTTTTTAACATATGTAGAAATACAATTGTAGAATATTAGATATAGAAGAGACATGATAATGAATATAGAGTAGTTACTCAAATATTTTTGTTCGACTAATGAGCAACTGAGTGAATGAAGGAAGGGGATGCCTGTTATTCAGAGGATCCAATGAGAGAAGTGAATGTTTTGTACTGAATTGTAGACACCAAATCTCCTGTGTGAGTTCAAATTGGCTACATTCTACCTATGCCCCTTGTACTTGAAGGCTTTTAAAGTCAGGACAAGAAAGCATGGCTAAAACTGGTGAAATCTGAATTCTTCCCTGATACCATATGTTTTTAAAATTATGAAATGTAATATGTAAAATTTTTACGTGATTGTCACATCTCACCCTGTCCTTATTTCATATCCATTACTGCCATCTAACAAAAATCCATGTTTTTCTATGTATCAATTATTATTTTTATATTTTATAATTAATACATTTCTATCACATAATTATAATCACTGTTATAAATTTTTTAAACAGACATGGCATCATACTATGCATATTGTACTACAAAGAACTTGCTTTCTTAATCTGAAAAAAAACCCGATTTCTTGTGTTAGTTTGTGTTAGTGTTAAATGATATCATGGTTGAGAATATGGGCTCTGCATTTAGGCAGATGCAGATTTGATCCCATACTACCTAGGTCATCCTGCACAATTGATTTATCCTGTGAGCTTCAGTTTCCTCCACAGTTAACAGCAATAAAAAATATACCTTTCTAATAATGCTGTAGTGAAGAATACTTGATATAATCTGTAATAATTAATATTTATTTATACAATGAAATATTGTAGAGCATGGATATATGGGTTGAATAGCACTCCCTCAAAATTAATGCAACATTATTTGGAAATTAAGTTAATGTTGCAGATGTAATTAGATAAAATAAGGTCATGCTTGATTAGAGTGGTCTCTAACCCAATGACGGGTGTCCTTATAAGACGAGGGAAATTTGGACACAGAGGTACACAGAAAGGAGAAACACACAGGGGGAACACAATGTGCTGTTTTCAGCAGAGACTGGAGGAATGCATCTGCAAGCCAAGCATTTCCAGCAACCACCAAAAGCTGGAAGAGGCAAAGATGTGCCCCTAGAGCCTTCAGAGCAAGCATAGCCCTGCCAAAACCATGACTGTGGACTTCTAGCCTCCAGGACTGAGACAATACATTTCTGTTGTTTTGAGCCAGTTAGTTTCTGGTAATCTGCTAATACTGCCCTATGAAACTAACACAATGGGTACAATTTTTAGCCATTTAAAAACTGATATACATTTAGAGTGTCTTTTCATGCCTGTTTTTGTTTGTTGTTATACATAATGTTGTGGATATTTCTGTGACTGATTCCAGAAATATATTTGTTGAGCTAAGGGTAAACATATTTAAATTTTAGATAGCTACTGCCAAATTGCCCTATAAAAGGGCACACATATACACTATGGCATCAGCATGTAAGAGTGCCCTTTCTCTATATTCTCACTCAAAATGGATAGTATCAATTTTTGCACATGACAGCTGTGGAGGAGTATTTCACCACTTATTAAAACTTATCTGCGTCTTAATTTCTCCCACCTATAAAATTGAGATAGTAATAGCATTTACTTTTTAAGTTGTGTGAATTAAGGTGTCAGATACTTAGAATAGTACCTGATATATAAAGAACAGCTGAATAAATGCTGTTTTCCTTATTATTATTATTATGACTGAAATGTTTGGGAAGAACAACCAGCTCAGAAACCAAAATATCTTCCATTTAAGAATTCTTGCAAATTGTTGGTGATTGTGAACATGTCTCAGTCCAGCTATTTCCAAGTCTATTAGTTCTTATCAAGTAGAGTTTTTTTCTTTTTTTTTTAAACATCTTTATTGGAGTATAATTGCTTCACAATGGTTAGTTTCTGCTTTATAACAAAGTGATTCAGCTATACATATACACACATCTCCATATCTCCTCCCTCTTGCATCTCCCTCCCACCCTCACTATCCCACCCCTCTAGGTGGTCACAAAGCACCGAGCTGATCTCCCTGTGCTATGCGGCTGCTTCCCACTAGCTATCTGTTTTACATTTGGTAGTGTATATATGTCCATGCCACTCTCTCACTTCATCCCAGCTTACCCATCCCCCACCCCGTGTCTTCAAGTCCATTCTCTACCTCCGTATCTTTATTCCTGTCCTGTCCCTAGGTTCTTCAGAACCTTTTTTTTTAGTTTCCATATATATGTGTTAGCATATGGTATTTGTTTTTCTCTTTCTGACTTCATAAGTAGAGCTTTTCTTGATCTTGGTCAAGCAACTACAAAAGAAATGTCTTATCTCTCTAGTTGCCTCTGACTGAGCACCTACTTTTTCTTTCTTTTCTCTTTCTTCCTCTCCTCTTCCTTTTTCTTTTTCTTCCACTCTTTTTCCTTTCTTCCTCCCTTCCTCCCTCTTTCTTTTTTCCTTTTTCTTTTCTTTCCTTTTTCTTTTCTTTCCTCCCTCTCTCCTTTCATTTTTTCTTTCTTTCATTCTTTAAAAAAACAAACCGAGATTCAGAGAGGCAGCACAGTATTTTGGGTAAATATGCCTCCTCAAAGATATACACTAGACATAGAATGAGAAAAAAACAGATTAATGTCCAATCTCTGCCATTAGTAAGCCCATTTATTTGGGACAAGACATTTAATTACTTTGGATGGTACTTTTGTTATTTATTCATTCATTTATTTATTTCACAAATATTTCTTGAGAAACTTCTATGGGCTGATATGTGAAGAGACAAAATAACAGAGATGTAGCAATTGCTCCCATGGGACTTTAATTTTATTGTGAGAGAGACATTTAAATCTAATATTCAATGATTTCTTTATTGTGGTGATATATCTACACTAGGGAAGTAAAAAAGCATGTAGCAGGGATGTTTACCTTGGGCTGAAAAGTCAGGGAAAACTCCTTTAAGGATGTGGCATTGAATCTGACATCTGAAATATGATTAAGAGTAATCCAGGCAAAATTGGAGCCAAGAAGAAGTTGTAAACAGAGGGACCATGGTATCCGAGGGGCTTGAGGCCAGGAGGTGTACAGACCATAACTGAGAATCTGAAAGAAGACTTGTGTAGTTAAGGGGCAGAGAAAGTAGTAAGTGAAATGAGGATGGCTGAGTAGGCAGGGGCTAGACATGCACAGTTTATAAAATAGGTCAACAATCTAACTGCTTAAATGCAAAATAAATACATTTCCACTGCATGCCATGGTTGTGTGAGTGCTTTCATGACTACTACAATGGGTTAATAGCAACATTACCTAAAATCACACCAAGGTTGATTATGCTTTGGGAATTTCCCATTGTAATTATGGGGTATGGGGAGGTAAGACCAGATGCAGGGAAACCATTAAGGAAACTCTTATAATGGTTAAGGAATGAAGTGATATCATCTGAGTATCCTGTGTGAGACGAGTAATATGTGAGAGACATTAAGGAAGAATGGACTTTTATTATTAAAGCAATGCCAAGACCATATAGCTTCCACCTGACGATTAAGTCTACTCACTATTCAGTTGGAGGTGGCTGCCTGAAGCACTTTTTGTTAAGAAAGATTCTGAAGCTACAACACAGGAAGGGGAGTGTATCCTGACCAATGAGCAACAGTCACCTTGGGTACAGGAAGGATGAGTGGCAGCAGAGATTCCCCACACATGCTCTGCCTGTCAAACGCTCATTTTATAGGCTAATAACTGAGACCAGAGAGACCAAGTGAATTTTGATGTTTCCACAGTTTGTACTAAAGCTGAGACTACTGCTTTTATTGCTTTATTTCCTGTGCTCCCCTTACAGTTCACTTTGCTGGACCACACGGACTCTAAAGCAATCATTCCCCTTATTTATCCTTACATAGTTCCCTTCTAAGAAGTGTAAATCAGTGACCCACTCTCTTAGATCAGCTTCAAAACTTGCAAAGTCATGTAACATGCTCTATCTGAAATAACTGTAAAATACTTATCAAAGAATAGCTTTACATGATATTCTAAACAACTACTTGACTTAGGTGTTATTTCCCATGTAAGAAGTGAATATTGTTACTAAGCATTATTTTATATCGAATTTATTAAAGGCCCCAATTTTGGCCAGCCTGTTTCCATGGGCTCTGGAGGGCTTCATTGAGAAGAGACGTATGGAGAAGTTGGGATTGCTCTTTCTCTGAGAAGTACAGAGCAAGTTGAGAGGGTGTTGAGAAAGGGACTGGGAGAGCAGAAATAATGTTGTACAGGAAAAATGATGAGAGTGGCAAGAGTAATAAAGATGTATATTTATTAAAGATATATTTTTGTGGCAGAATAAAAGTTCATTGCAGAATTGGACCTACCTTAGGTTATTCTAAGAGGGTCTTTTCATAATTTTTCCCCCACCATGGGTGAAACTTTGATGATGCTTAACTCACTGTGTTGTTCTAAGACATCATTAAAAACATGTGGAAATTACTGGCTATAGTAGAGACCATACAATGGTTTTTTGTCAAATAATTTCACTAGACTGATGGGCATTCTTTTCCTGGGAAACCACTCTCAGCCTCAGCTCACCTTTTCCTCCAGTATAGGCCCTATACTATACAGTGTACCCTACCCAACAGATCCACACAGAGCCTCAACTCAGAGCAAGTGATACATGGGAAGCAGAGATTAAGTTGATCAGAATTTTTGAGAGACACTTTGTTAGACTGACCACATAACCCAATTTTCTCAGGACAATCCTGTTTTCATCTATTGCTGCAGTAACACTATTAATATCCTCCCCTTTCACTCTCAAAGTTTGGATGATAAATTATATGACCATCCTACCGTTTATATTTTTGTATCTCTCCCTTTATGTTCTTTTCTTCTTTTGGTATCTTTCTCTCTCACTCACACTTACTCTTTTTTCCTATCATGTACATCAATCTCATTGTATTTCAAGTCCCTTTACTTATGAAATGTTTCTTTCTCTTCATCATTTCCTCCACACTTTCTCCCTATCAAACAGCTATCCCTACTTCTTGTTCTTCACTCCTTCTTATTCTATTTTCTTCCTTCCTCAACGCCCATCTCTTTCTGTCCCTATATCTTCATCTCTGTCTCTCTTCTACATTCTCCTCCTTCCTGCCTCTTATTTCCATCTCTGCCCTAGTTCTAGTATTTCCATCTGTATCACATACAGTGGAGTCTGGGAGAAGCATCCTTATGAGTGGACCAGTTGTCTTAGTTTAATTTTGGTCTGCAGATATGGGCCCAGGAATACAGGTGGCCTCATAGGAGGATGAGTAATGACATGAAAATAATATATTTGTCACAGCTTGCTAGCAACAGAGGAAAGTTTAAAATAGGATTTGAAAAGCAGGGGTGGCCCAAACCCAGAATAGATGGCCTCAAAGCACTGATGATTTTAAATTTTATTTTATTTGCCAAAGGGCTGGGGTAAGGTTACTCACACTTCACTGCAGGCTCACCCTCCTTCCGGAATGTAATCACAGAGCAGCAGCATCATAAAATAGAAATAGCTTATGCATCCATTTGTCACCCCTTAGGATACAGCTAATCAGAGCATCCCTGAGCGACAGCCAGGGAGCAGGGACATTAAAACAAATTTGTTGGTGCCACACAACAATTGAGTTCAGGGTTAGAAGAGAGGGAAGGATGGTTCTATGACTTGAGATGAGGCATATGACTCAAAAGGGTTTGCATCTTCCTAAAATGTGAACACATGTGACTCTAAACTCTACACGCTGACCTAGAAGTCAGGAAGGCAGGCTGTATCTTCCTATCAGTAGGATATAGGATTTGGCTGCTGACTCTGGCCATTTTCAAGTTTCCTAGAGAAGATAAGGGACCACCCAAGGTGACTTAGGTGATATTGGGTAGCTCAGATATGAACCCAGATTTGCCCACTTTCTATGATAACACACTCTTTGTAATGAAGAACTGAAGGCAAATGTCTGAGGCTCAAAGAATATTAGATTTGAAAAAGACCCAAGGACCTAAATTAATATTTCTCAAACTTTAATGTGCAAACAAATTACCTATGGATACTGTTCAAAAGGCAGATTCTGATTCAGTAGGTATGGCTGGAATTCTGCAATTCTCATAAATTACCAGGAGCTGCTGATTTGACTTTTGTCTACAGAATACATTTTGAAGAGCAAGGACCTAAGATGCTTCAATCTTTTTACTCATGTGAGAAAGACTTCAGAAAGAGGATGACTTGTCCAGGATCACCATATGCACTGCTAACAGAGGCAGACTAGACAGTTTTTACTTGTATGTTGTATCATTCTCACTAGCACAACCCCTGGAGTCAGACAAGTCCAAATACAAACACAGGTCTACCCCACCAGCAGGTTTTAACCTCTCAGTTTCTTCACCCATGAAATGGAATAAATAATTCCTCTACCTCACCAAATTTTTATAAGAATTAAATGAGAAAATAGATAATAAATTGATTGGCATAGTGTCTGGCACATAGTATATATTTTCATAAAATAGTCTTCCTGTTTCTTACTACATTCAGGTAAAACTAATGATGAACAGAACTGTCAAAAAAACACAATAAAAATTACTAGATACTAAAGGGAAGAGAATGGCATTACTCACAGACAACTTGCTCTTCCTTCTAAGCATTTAACAACCGAATAATATAACCAAATTTCTAAATTTAAAGTTTCTGGTCTTAAGGACTACAGCACATAGTTTTGCACATTGATCTAGGTACAAGTCTAGCAGCCACCATTCACATCATAGTTACCACAAAATTGCATATTCATCACAACTTTCTGGCAGGGAGCAGTATGCAGAATAAGAGGAAACTTTTTTCTGATTTGCACAAAGGTCCCTTTGGACTAGCATTGGTGCTGCCTTTATTAACCCTCTAGGTATGCTCGCCAAGGGGACTGTATAATATTGTAAGCATACTGCTTAATCTTCCTCTCTCTTGGCTCCTTGTCTGTCCTCAGAGACACAGGAAAAATTGTTTTAAAGATTTTTACGAGTCAAATGCCCATTGCTCGTCTTCACAAATCAAGGAAAAATTTAATTATCTCACCTCTACTACTCACCCCACTTTCTCCCACTCAGTTCTCAAAAAAAAAAAAAACACTCCTTGACCACAGTTGACTATGAGATCAATCTCACTCAACAAGTTAAGACCCACTCACAACTAAGATGTTAAGGATTCCCTCCAACTTACCTGTAGTATGAAGACAAAATATCCATAACCACATTAATTATAGCATATATTGCACAGAAATTATACATATATAATATTAACATCTCAGTGAGATTAATTTTCTCACTGAGATTATGAGTAAACACTGGAGGATGTTAGAAGATTTGGGGACCCAATAATATAAAAAATTCTGTCCTCAGGTACAGATAGATCTCCCTGTATGGTGTCCATACTGTTAAAAACAAGTCCCCAGAAAGTCGCTGATGATAAGCCCCACATCACCAAACTGAGACTTAACTACAGTTTCCGCTCTCTCAGAAATGGAATCTTAACCCAGTCAATTGGGAATCTTCTGATTAGCACTAGATGGGTCATCTGCGTTACACAGCCCTGCCATTCCCTAACGGAAAGTAACTATACACTAACCAATCCACTTTTTTTGCATAGTATAACTTCCTTGTTCTCGCTTCCTTCTGCTGTAAAAGTCATTCATTTTGTATAGCTCCTCGAAGCTCCTTCCTCTCTTCTAGACTGGATGATGCCCAATGTGAATTTATTTTTGCTCAGATAAACTCTTAGAACTTTTAACATGTCTCAGTTTATCTTTTAACACTACAATGCAATATAATGTTTTCATTAGTTGAGTACACATTTGCTCCAAACCCCGATAAAGAACTCTAGTAAGCTGAACATTATTAGTGCAATTTTGCATCACAGTCAACCAACATTTTGTGGTCTCCACCATAGCTAACTCTTTTCGCATGGTTTTCCATTAATTCTCACAACAACATTGTGAATTGGGCATTATTAACATTTCACCACTGATGCAACAGTATCTCAGAGAGGTAAAAACATCTTGCTTAAGATCACCAGCATGTAAGTTGTAGGGCCAGGATCCCAAACCAGATCTCTAGGATCCTTCTTTGTTATATTTTTATTTTTTGTAGATTAGGGCATCCTAGAGATTTGAAGAGACTCATCAGAGCCTAAATGGGTGGGTCACAGATGTTCCAACTTCTTCCCCACAGTCCATGCCACCTGGCACCACCTGGTCCTATGATCCACTGCCAGGTGGAAAGGCCACCTCATTCCATAACAATCAGAGCCTGGAATGAAAGCAGTGAAGTAGACAGCTGCCCTTTCCTGTGTTCTGTTTTCATTGCAATTGCTGCTGAGATAATCAGATGTTCCTTCCAAGTGATAATTTTTGGTTTGTTTACGCTGGCCATTTGAGGCCCAAGCTAGGTTGTGGTTGGCAAGATGTGAATTCAGCAGGGTAGCTGGTGACATCTTAGAGTGGGGAGGCAAAATCAGCACCAAGAGGTATTCAAAGCCAGCAATGAGCAGCAGGTAAGGTTCAGATTTTTCTAATATTCAAGAGGAGAAGGAAAGTCCCAGATCTCAGGCATTTACTCTGAAAATTTCAAGTTCTATTATCAAGACCAGAAGGACCACCAGTTGTAGGCTCAGAAAACCCGACAGTACCTCCCTTACCCTCTCTTCGTCTTCTCTTATCTGTAAGAGAGAAAGCTAATGAATAATTTTGCTATAATCATTAAACTAGAAAGTGTATTCATCTATTTGAAATATAGATATCTACTGAGTGTTTCTATGTATCAGGCACTGGGCTAGTCGCAGCAGAGACAATGGAGAATAAGACAAACATGGTAGTTATTCACCTAGAGGTCAGAGTTCTCTGAACATCACAGGTAAGGAACAATGGTTATTTGCACTATAATGTGATAGTAGACAGTACTATTAAAATTCTCCTTGAACCTCTTTTCATTCTGCTTCTAGGATGCTATGATCACAGTTTCTCCTATTTCATTGATCTCTTCATATTTCCAAACACAAAAGACCTTTAAAATGGACTAAAAAGTCCTACAAGGTCTGGCTCTATTATCTCTCATTGCTCTCCTCTTCACTGGGTTCACTCTGGTCTCGTGATTGAATACTGCTAAGCAGGCTCCCCTGCCTCAGGTTTAATGTGCTTTCTTGTCTTCTGCTAGAAATGCTCTCACTCTAAGAATCTGCATGGAATCATCTTTGTCCCTCAGCTTTGTGCTCTACTTTCACTTTTTCAGCATGTCCTTCCCCAACCACGCTACTTAAAAGTGCAACTCTCTTCCCACAATCACCACACATCCCTTGCATTATTCTTCCCCCAGTCAGTTATCACCACATGAGACACTTTATGTAACAAACAATTATATGGTAAACTAATAACTATAAATTCATGCTCAATAAGGAGAGGGGTCTTCACCTGATTTCATTCAAGGCTGTATCTCCAAATACAGGTATAGGCCCTGGCATATAGTAGGTGTTTGATAAATATTTATCAAATGCAGATATGGATGGGTGAATGAATGAAAGAATGAGTATAGTGTTTAACAGCAGGACCAAAACTTGTCTTGGATTATTAGGGATTTTAAGGTTTTTGTTTAGCTGTAAAAAAAAAGTTATGTAGCTTTTATAGTATTTAATAACCTCAATTATAATTACAATTATTATTACCATTAGTGGAGTTATTAGTAGGTTGATGTGGAATCTGCTTTAAGTAAGTAAATTGAATCAATTTCATGCTGACTGCATTTCCTTTCCCCCCTCAATCATGGTACCAATCATTCAGTGTGATAACATGAATTTCCTCCATGGAGAAAAATACCTTTTTCTCTCTAATGTACACTGTGCACAACCAAGTGGGGCTCTCAAATACATTTGACAATATAACTAAAATATGTGGTGTCCTAACAGGGATCATTAAAGCTAGGAGAAGTTTATTAACATTGCATATATTGTAGATTTTGCCATGTACCTTTTGAAAAAAGATGTGTTATACATTTGATTAGACTCAGAAAAGCCACACAACAGAGGTTAATCTTGTTTTGCATCCATCTCATTCATTCTAAGGACAGTTCCAAAACATATTATGTATATTTAATAAGCTGTACAATGCCCTTGTGAACTGGGCACAGACCTTAACCTTATTGCACAAGAAAAGATAGTGGTTTGTTGTGGAAACCAAATGCCCAAGTTGGGAATGAAACTGAGATCCAAAATTGCCATGGAAGCATTATTGTACACCTCCTGGAAATTCTGCTTTCATTTTCAACAATGCACAAGTCAGTTGGAGGGATGATGGGTTTCTCTTTGTGATACATATTTGTGTCTCACTGTTATGCCTTTTAAATTATCATGGGACACCAATCTGGTATGCTTGCCCAATAAAGAATCATTGTGACTTAGTATAGGGGCATCAGTAATGGAGAAATGATTTATAGATTTTACTTCAGTTCTGTATTACAGCCAAAATCTTCTGAATAATTCATTTATAACTTCCTCATTCTACACCTGTAGGCATCCAAAAGGAGAAAAAATAAACAGAAATCAAAGGCTCAGTTAAACATTACCACTGAGTAGAAATATCACTTAGAATACACAGCCCTTCAGTCTTGAAAATTTTCTGTTGAAATCTACTAATTTGACTTGCCAGGTGATCATGAACAATTCTGATTTTCTTTTATTTTCTCTTTTTATTGAAGTATAATTGACCTATAACATCATGTTAGTTCCAGGTGCACAATAGAGTGAGTTGATATTTCTGTATCTTACAAAATGACCATCATGCCAAGTCTAGTTACCATCTGTCACCATACAAAGAAAGTTATGACAATATTACTGACTTTATTCCCCATACTGTGCATTTCATCCACATTACTCATTTATTTTATAACTGGAAGTTTGTACTCACCTATTTTATTTTTTAGTCCTAAGAGTGTTTTGGTGGCGTCTTTAGGATTTTATATGTAGTATCATGACATCTGCAAACAATGACAGATTTACTCCTTCCTTTCCAATTTGGATTATTTTTATTTCTTTTTCTTGCTTAACTGATGTGGCTAGAACATCCAATACTGTGTTGAAATAAAGTGGCAAGAGTAGGCATCCTTGTCTCATTCCTGATCTTAAAGGAAATGCTTTTAGCTTTTCACCACTGAGTATGATGTTAGCTGTGGGTTTGTCATATATGGTCTTCATTATGTTGAAGTATGTTCCCTCTGTACCCACTTTATTGAGACTTTTAACCATAAATGGATGTTAATTTTTACTCAAAATGATGTGTTAAAACAGTATTCCAGAACATTATTCTTCATAAGTATCATCCCTTTTCATAGTTATCATACAAAATATAGTGATCCATGGAGAGGTCTAACGTGTCTATCCAGTCAAATTATAACTATAAAGAGAAATCCCAGAATGAGGGTTAGAATAAAA
This sequence comes from Orcinus orca, assembly GCF_937001465.1. Classification (NCBI taxonomy): domain Eukaryota; kingdom Metazoa; phylum Chordata; class Mammalia; order Artiodactyla; family Delphinidae; genus Orcinus; species Orcinus orca. The sequence continues at coordinate 104,775,346 of NC_064564.1, read as the reverse complement.
CCATGACCCAGGAAGGGAGGTTCTTGGAGAACACACCTCTGCTAATTTCTATGTCTGTATGTGTATGTGTGTTTTTGTGTATGTGGGTACATATATGTGTGTGTGTGTGTATATATATGTATATATATATATATATATATATATACACACACACACACACATATGTTTTTATTCGGAGATTAGTTTTTGTGATTTAAGCCTTCATTAATAATATTAAATGCTATTTTTAAAAATACTAGCTTATATTTTCAAAGTATTTTAAAGCTCTAACATACTAAATTTAAATAATAGTTAATATTAATGTTTACTATTAATGGCTAATCTTAAAAAAAAACACATAGGAATGTGTGTAAAAGAATATCTGTAAAGGAATATTCCAGTTCCTTTTTTAAAACCTAGAGAGCACTTGTAACATATTTAAGTAATCACTGAACTACGCTCAATGGATTAGATGTGGCAGTAAATGTCTCAGTAATTCAATTCTGGCAGTTTACTATCATCATCACTCTTGGACCTATTGTGATCTCAGCTCTTTGGGGGTAGTAATACTACAGAGTTCCTTGTCCTCAGCTTCTGCAGAGTGGGAGGAGAGAGAAGGTTGGAAAAGTCTACTATTTCAAATGCCTACAGAACATGTACCTTCATATTTATAGGGAAATCAGTAGTCTCAAGCCCCTACATGGTTATTACTTTTTGGACTTTTTTTGGTTTTTTGTGGTACGCGGGCCTCTCACTGCTATGGCCTCTCCCGCTGCGGAGCACAGGCTCCGGACACGCAGGCTCAGCAGCCATGGCTCACGGGCCCAGCTGCTCTGAGGCATGTGGGATCTTCCTGGACTGGGGCACGAACCCATGTCCCCTGCATCGGCAGGCAGACTCTCAACCATTGCGCCACCCGGGAAGCCCTACTTTTAGGACTTTATCAACTACAACTTCCTGCCTCATCCAGTCCACTCAAGTCACCTGGACTCTTGATGTTATGCATCAAAAAGAACAAGTACACTTCTGCTTCAAGACCTTTCTTGCTCAGATTGCCAATACTAACTTCAGTCGGCTCCCATGTCACCTTGTTAAGGAAATGTGCCCTGATCACCACCACCAACTGCTACCCCAGGCCTCCCTTTCCCTTTCCTTTATTTTATTAGTCTCTATAGAACTTACACCCACCCAACGTATGATATATGACCTCTACTATTTGCTTACTGACCACTGTACCCTACTATAATGGTAGGCATCACAAAGTCAGGGGAATTTTCTGTTTTATTTACTATTTACTGTTTTTGTAGTTTACTGTTATGTGCACAGAGCCTCTAACAGTGTCTGGCACATAGTAGGTGTTCTTTGATATCTGTTAAATGAAATGATGCATATAAATAAATAAACCAGTGTGATAAGTTCAGGTGATGATATGTGCTCTAAAGAAATAAATGAACAGTGGTATAAAAAAACAATTGGGCATTATTTAGACAAGGCGCTAAGGAAAAGTTTTTCAGAGCATTTGAGATAAGACCTGAAATGATGACAAGGAGCAATCCTTGGAAGAAATAGGAACAGAACATTCCACACAGAAGAAGAGAGTCTGCTGAGAACCTAAGTGGGGAAGGAGTGAGCTCAAATTGTTTGAGGGGCAGAAAGAAGGCCAGGGTGGCTTATGTGTAGAGAACAGTAGAAGAACAGAATGAGTAGAAGATAAGGGTAGACAGGAAGACAGGGGCCAGACAGTATAGGACCCCATGAACCATGGTAAGAAGATGAATTTGATTTTCAGTGTAGTGGGAAGGTTTTATTTACCTATATGTGTAGGCAAATTATGGAAGTTGTATGATATTGCAGCAATGGAGATGAAAATAAACATAATAATAAAGCTTCCCCTCATTTAAAACTAAAATTGCTTTTTAAAATTCAGGACCAACCAAACAAAACAATTTTATCAGGTTTAACGTTTTGGGTTTAAAAGAATGATATTTACTTACACAGATATACTAATACTGAATAATCTTCAAACCACCTGACCCGCTTTTTTACAGACTTACTCAGAAGAGTGTTGCCTACCAATCCCACTTGAATATCAGTGTATTTTAATTTTTCTCATACTTAAGAGATTCTAGTCAGCTTCCTTTACGAAACTGAAAAACTTCACTGTTCATCATATTCACTGTTCTACAGTTTCAGGCTGTTTTTTTTTTTTTTTTCCACTTTGCATGAAAAATATGTCCAACATGCTCATCTAATTTACTCTACTACTGAAGAATTTTCAGAACCAATTAAATGTTTACACTGTTCAAAATTAGATGATTAAAACTAATAATGTTAAGATTCCTTCAGTGAAGAAAATAATGCTAAAACAAACAAACAAAAAGCCTTGAAACCCAGCAGAAGGTACTTACGGAGACATCCGTATCTTGGTAAATAAACACTAAAGTGTCAGGAGTATAGAGAAAATTAGAAGAATTGGATTCCTTTGAAAATAGCACAGAGTTCCTGATACTGTTATTTTTTGTTTTATTTATTTATTTATTTTAGGTTTTTTTGTTTAATATCTTTTTTGGAGTATAATTGCTTTACAGTGTTGTGTCAGTTTCTGCTGTATAACAAAGTGAATCAGCTATATGCATATGTATATCCCCATACCCCCTCCCTCTGTCTTGCATCTCCCTCCCACCCTCCTTATCCCACCCCTCTAGGTGGTCGCACCGAGCTGATCTCCCTGTGCCATGCAGCTGCTTCCCACTAGCTAGCTATTTTACATTTGGTAGTGTATATACGTCAATGCTACTCTCTCACTTCGTCCCAGCTCACCCTTCTCCCTCCCCATGTCCTCAAGTCCACTCTCTACGTCTGTGTCCTTATTCCTGTCCTGCCCCTACGTTCATCAGAAACTTTTTTTTTTTAGATTCCATATATATGTGTTAACATACAGTATTTGTTTTTCTCTTTCTGACTTACATCACTCTGTATGACAGACTCTAGGTCCATCCACCTCACTACAAATAACTCAATTTCATTCCTTTTTACGGCTGAGTAATATTCCATTGTATAAATGTGTCACATCTTCTTTATCCATTCATCTGTCGATGGACACTTAGGTTGCTTCCATGTCCTGGCTATTGTAAATAGTGCTGCAATGAACGTTGTAGTACATGCTGATACTGTTATTTTTAAGAAGTTGGAAGCCAACAATCCTAGTGAGTGAAAATGACTGAGAAGATTAGGTGTGTGAGTGTGCCATGTGTATGTAACACCTTCCCTTATTTCTTTCATTACTGCCCATTAATCCATGTGTAGATACTACCTATGAGGTCACTCAACCTATGACCAACAATATAGACCTAGTCTATATCTTTGGCACTTTATACCTTACCAAAATTCATCACATATACCATCTTGCCTAACATGAGAACTAAGTGGTTTTGTTCTTATTAGCAACAGAAAATTCCCATGAATAATTGTGGGAAAGAGAAAAAATAAAGTTGTTACCAAAGGGTAAGCCTATAACACAGGGCCCACATCTTGGTCTCTAATATAATCCACCAACTAACAAAACAAACATACAAACAAACAAAACAACATGACTCTTGGAGAAGAGGCTCATTCTTTGGCTCAGGCATGATTTATACAAGGTGAGCCTGAAGCATCTTGTAATGGTAGCAAGTAAAAAAGGGCTCAAGAGGAAGAAACAACAACAACAAAAAACTATGATGAGAGTACAGTCATCCTCCAGTATCCACAGGAGATTTGTTCTAGGAACCACTGCGAGTACCAAAATCCACAGATGCTCAAATCCCTTATATAAAATGGCACAGAATCTGCATATAACCTATGCACATCTTTCTGTATACTTTAAATCAGTTTTCGTTTTTGGAACTTTCTGGAATTTTTTTCCATATATTTTTCACCAGCAGTTAATTGGTTGCAACCACAGATGTGGGATACAGAGGGCTGACTGTATTTCAAAGGGACACAAGAGCCAACTGAAAGGGCTCCCACTGGTTAAAGCTGGAAAACATTTAGCAACAAAATAAACAAAGTCATATCGGATCACAACCCCAAGTGTAAAATGAATATTCATGAGTCAACAGTGGTACAAATAAAGATTGAATACATAGATTAATGGGAGAAAAAAGGCAGGCCTTCCATGCAGAAGAATGTTAAATAACTTATGTAGACCCTCTGTCATCCTAGCTCCCTCCACATTAAGTGTGTACTGCACGTAGCAGACTTCCTTGGAAAGGGAAAGATCGGAACTTGCCAGAGGAGAGACCTGGCAAACTTGACCTCAGCTGGTTGATCAGGATCAACATCAGTAATGATTTATGTTGAGAGCATGTCCCTTTGATATGTTATGATAAAAATGGCACTTTACCTCTGCGATCTTGCTCCCCCAAACATATATCTCCATCTAATCCTGAGAAAAACATCAGAGAAATCCAAATTGAGAGACATCCTACAAAATACTTGATCAGTTCTCCTCAAATCTGTCAAGGTCACAGTGGTCTTAGCTTGGATTGCCATAACAAAATTCTATAACATGAGTGCCTTAAAAACAGACAATAGTTTTCTCACTGTTCTGCAGGCTAGAAGTCTGCAATCAGGGTACCAGCATGGTTGAGTTCTGGTGAGATTCTCTTTCTGGCTTGCAGACAGTGGTCTTCTCACTGATTCCCATGAGGGCGGGGTGGGGGTTGGTGAGAGAGAGAGAACGCAAACTCTCCGGCGTCTCTTCTTTTGAGAACACTAATTCTATCATGAGGGCCCCACATTCCTGACCTCATCTAAACCAAATTACCTCCCAAAGGCCCTATCCAAATATCAACACACTGGGTGCCAGGGCTTCACCATATCAATTTTGAGAGAGACATAATTAATTCAGTTCATAGTAGTCATTGAAAAGAAGAAAAAACCGGATAAACTGTGATAGCCAAGAGGAACCTAAGGAGGTATGATGACTAAATGTACTGTAGTACCTTGGATGGGATCCTGGAACAGGAAAAGGAAATTAGGTAAAAACTAAGGAAATCTAATGTATGAACAGTAGTTGATAACAATGTATAAATATCAGTTCATCGATTATTACAAATGTACCATACTAATGAAAAATGTTATTAATAGGAGAAACTGGCTGTGGGATGTATAACAATTCTGTGGACTCTCTCTGTAAATTTTTTGTAATTCTAAAACTCTTCTAAAAAATAAAGCTTATCTTTTAAAGTACAAAATTAGAAGGTCATTTTAAAAGCCCAAACCAGGATATGCTAGTTAACTGCAGATCCTCTTCTCATTACAAACCATAATCCCTTTTAAATATCCTGTCTAATCTATCTGCTTTGAGACCATTAGGTGGCAGAGGTCTCTACAGGTTAATTAAGTTGTTGTCATGTGTGTGTTTTTAATCATTTGCATTTGCACGCTATGTACTCTTTCTATATTTTTATTCTGTTTGGCCATTTCAACCTTTGCCCTCCATTTTACCATTACAAAGTGCTGGTTAAATGGGAAAAGTCCAATTGGCCCTTTCTGCAGCCCTTATTATTAGGTAGACCTGGTACTGTATAATCTTTATCACTGTGCAGCCATCGGCTAATTAATCTGTGTAATATTCTTCTGACAGGACTATTCAAGTCACTTTTTTTACAGCATAGAAAACTAAAAGCTAAGTGACTTTTCCAACCCTTCCTTGCAAGTTCATTAGGATGTTAACTAAATTCTTAATCCAAAAGTTCTAACATAGGCAAAAGAGGATCCTGGACTTAGAGGAAAATATTCTAGGTCATCCCCTTCAAACATTTACAGTTTTTCCCTCAATGTGTTTGATGGGTCATTCCAGGCTCTCCTGGAATATTTCCAATACTGAAGAACTGGCTGTCTCATAAGGTAGCTCAAGAGAGAGGTCACTAAAAATGGAAATAGAACTTGCTGTCACTGTCATTACTGCTGTTATTAGGCAGCACTTCTTGGTAGTGACCTGAAATATGCTTCCCCTATTACTTCAGTTCTGTGGATCTAGTTGTGCTGCTCAGAGCAATACAACGTTAAGTCTACTTTTGAGGTAGTTGGAGGTTGCAAGAGGACCTTCGTCTATAAAGAAGACAGTGAGAGTCTAACTCCACCTCTGAAGCCATCAGAAGATAAAGATAATTTAAGAAAAAAGAATTAAAATCACTGATTAAAGAACAACACCAGGAAACAGGAATACAAAATAATTAATACTCAGACATATGCTTCTAAATTACCGAATTTGAAGATATTCTTTGTAGTTGCGTTTGTCACACCAGCGAATCAAAGGTGATCTGGCTCTATATCAATAGAGGAGTGGCTGAATAAATTACACATTTCCCTAGAATATCTCAGGAACGACACACTCAAAACAGATAACTGTGACTTGATTGCTTCCTTCTAGGGAAGGGAAGGAAATCATTAAAGACAGATGGAAAGAGGCTTGAATTTCACAGTATACCCTTTGTTCTCATTAGATTTTATACTTTTGCATGCCTTAAATATTTTAAAATTGCTTACTTCATTTAAAAATTAACTGGGAATTTATGCAATATATAGACAATAGGTAAATGTTTGGAAACGTACACAATTATGAAGAGAGAAAAATATCCTGCATTAATGCATGATTTAAAATCTTGGCTGTTGACCATATTTTGATAATTTACATCTAAGTCTTCTGGATATATTTTAAGTAACTTAACTCATGCTATATATTTTAATTTTACCCTAATTTATTGGCTTAGCATCCATCTTATGTACACACATTTTTTTCACTTCACTACAAAATCATTATAAGTATATATTTTTTTAAATTTATTTTTGGCTGCGTTGGGTCTTTGTTGCTGCGTGTGGGCTTCCTCTAGTTGAGTCAAGCGGGGGCTACTCTTCTTTGCGGTGCGCGGGCTTCTCATTGCGGTGGCTTCTCTTGTTGCGGAACACAGGCTCTAGGTGCACGGGCTTCAGTAGTTGTGGCTTGTGGGCTCTAGAGAGCAGGCTCAGCAGTTGTGGTGCATGGGCTTAGTTGCTCTGCGATATGTGGGATCTTCTCGGACCAGGGCTCGAACTCATGTCCCCTGCATTGGCAGGCGGATTCTTAACCACTGCACCACAGGGAACTCCCTAAAATTATTATAAGTATTTTAATGGGTACCTGATATTTCAAAAGAATGTGTGACCAATAAATTAATATTTTATTCTTTATAGAATTGGCTCCGTAATGCTTTATTTATTCTAAATACTTTGTCCTCATTTCAACAATCTTCACAGCATCTTCACCAGGAGCAGACTCCATTTCAAGGAACCACTTTCTTTGCTCATCTACAAGAAGCAACTCTTCATTCGTGAAATTTTATCATGAGATTGCAGCAATTCAGTCACACCTTCAGGCTTCACTTCTAATTCTAGTTCTGCTGCTATTTCCACCACATCTGTGGTTACTTTCTAACACTAGAGTTTTGAACTCCTCAAAGTCATCCATGAAGGTTGGAGTCAACTTCTTCCAAACTCCTGTTAATGTTGATATTTTGACATCTTCCCATGAATCATGACTGTTCTTAATGGCATTTAGAATGGTGAATCCTTTCCAGAAGGTTTTCAGTTAACTTTGTGCAGATCCATCAGAGGAATCACTATCTATGGCAGCTGTAGCATTACAAAATGTATTTCTTAAATAAAAAAATTGAATGTCGAGATTACTCCTTGATCCATGTGCTGCAGATTGGATGTTGTGTTAGCAGGTATAAAAATAACATTAATCTCATTGTACATCTTCATCAGAGTTCTTGGGTGACCAGGTGCGCTGCCAATGAACACCAATAGTTTGAAAGGAATCTTTTTTTCTGAGCATAGCTCTCAACAGTAGGCTTAAAATACTCTATAAACCATGCTGTAAATAGATGTGCTGTCATTCAGGCTTTGATTCTCCACTTATAGAGCACAGGCAGAGTAGTAGGTTTAGCATAGTTCTTAAGGGCCCTAGGATTTTTGAAATGGTAACTGAACACTGACTTCAAATCACCAGCTGCATTAGCCCATAACAAGAGAGTCAGCTTCTCCTTTGAAGCATTGAAGCCAGGCACTGACTTTTCCTCTCTAGCTATGAAAGTCCTAAATGGCACCCTCTTCCGATATAAGGCTGTTTCATCTACATGTAAAATCTGTTCTTTAGTGTAGCCACCTTTATCATTATCTTAGCTAGGTCTTCTGGATAACTTGCTGCAGCTTCTGCATCAGCACCTGCTTCTTCACCTTGCATTTTTATGTTATGGAGACAGCTTCTTTACTTTAGCTTCATGAGCCAACCTCTGCTAGCTTGAAGCTTTTGTTCTGCAGCTTCTTCAGATCTCTCAGCCTTCACAGAATTGAAGAGAGATTGGGCCTTCCTCTACATTAGGTTTTGTCTTAAGGGAATGTTGTGGCTGGCATGATCCTCTGTTAAGACCACTTAAACTTTCTCCGTATCAGCAAGAAGGCTGTTTTGTTTTCTTATCATTTGTGTGTTCACTACCACAGCACTTTTAATTTCCTTCAAGAACTTTTCCTTTGCATTCACCCCTTGTCTAACTGTTTGGTGTAAGAGGCCTACCTTTTGGCCTATCTCAGCTTTTGATATGCCTTCTTCACTGACCCTAATTATTTATAGCTTTAGATTTAAAGTGAGAGATGTGTGACTCTTCCTTTCACTTGAACACTTAGAGGCCATTGTAGGGTTATTAATTGGCCTAATCTTAATATTGTTTTGTCTCAGGGAATAGGGAGGCCAGAAGAGAGAGAGAGAGACGGCTGAATGTCCGGTCAGTGGAGCAGTCAGAGCACACAAAACATTTATCAATTAAGTTCACAGTCTTATGTGGGTGTGTGTCAAGGCACCCCTAAACAATTACAAAAGTAACATCAAAGATCACAGATCACCATAACAAAGGTAATAGTAATGAAAATGTTTGAAATATTGCGAGAATTACCAAAATGCAGAGACACGAAGTGAGCAAATGCTGTTGGAAAAGTGATGCCAACAGACTTGCTCGATGCAGGGCTGCCACACACCTTCAATTTGTAAAACAACAGCATATCTGCAAAGTGCAGTAGAGCAAAGCACAATACAAGGTATGCCTTTACTTGCTGCACTTATATTTTCTTTTCTTATTGAAAAATGTAGCCATGGTCTTCCTCCTTTTCTTTTGTGAAATGGCTCCTGGGTCCTTTCCTGTAGATTTATTTTAGTTTAACAACTCTCCCATTTCTTCATTTGTTATTTGTAACAAAAATCTTAAAACCTAAAATGTCCTTGGTATCCTGAAACGGCTGCATGATTCTTCTAAAACCATTTCTATTTCTCCTCTTCAATGTTATTAACCTGAAAACATAATCTATGAGAGTGACTTGTGTAGCAGTTAAATCAGTTCTCTTTTCTTAAAACTCACTTTGCCAACTGCCAGGGCATATGAATCTCTGAAGTCTTTATTGCACTTCCTGCCATGACTCGTCCATCCCTCTCATAAAATGCTTTCAGCACCCATCTTCAGGTGGAGTCATTAAGACAATCATTTCAACCAGCCAGCCCATCTCCTCTACCCAGAATCTCATCTGCTACTGCATTGCTGGCTCCCTCAGACCTGTTAAACATTTCCCTGGTTTTATTAGAACTAATTGCTTTCACACTAACCGGACTGGCTCACCTCTTGATCTTTACCTCCCAGGATACATAATACCAATATGTTCTCTACTCCTCTGACTCTTACTTATTAATGAATAGATAGAAGCTAGAGATGATAGGAAGTCCCAGTGCTGTGCTTCTCTTTGTGAGACTCTGATGAATCTCCTAACTGGACTTGGCACGCTAGAATTATCACCATATCCCAGTGCTGCCTTTCTCATTGGATGCAGGTGGCATTAGCAGATAGTGTCTCTTATCTAGGCTCTTCTCTGGGCTTCATTACATTTAAACTTTCTCCAAGAAAACAGAACACACTGAGGGAAGAAATAAATGTAAAACCTGCTAAATCTTGTACTTAAGATTTTTTGTTGGTTTGTTTGGAGATGGTACATTTCCTTTTTAAACTTGACCCTAGGTTTCATATCAGAGCTAAGAGAGCCATGATTTGATGTCACATTTTTATTTCTGAGAGAGGGTAGTAAAAGGGATCAGAGCATGTCTCCCTATTTCAAAAAGTCTGCAGAGGAAGGCAGTTCCCCTCTGATGTCCACACCCAAAAATCAAAAGGGATCTACTGAAATATCACATAAATCCACGGAAAAAAAAGGACTCCTGAAAAAAAAAATACACTCCTGTTTTATTTTTTTAATTGAAGTATAGTTAATTTACAATGTTGTGTCAGTTTCAGGTGTACAGCAAAGTAATTCAGTAATATATATATGTGTGTATATATATGCACATATATTTTTTCCAGATTCTTTTCCATTATAGGTTTTTACAAGATATTGAGTAGAGTTCCCGGTGCTATAGAGTAGGTCCTTGTTTACCTATTTTATATATAGTAGTGTGTATATGTTAATCCCGAACTCCTAATTTATCTCGCTCCACCTGCTCTATCCCCTTCGGTAACCGTAAGTTTGTTTTCTATGTCCGTGAGTAAAAGACTTCTGTTTGTTTGGTCAGAGAAATGATACTGTCTAGAAAATATGAGTGTTTAGTTCATCACATTTATTAAGACATGTAGACAGAGTAGAACATTTGACTGATTTTTTTCTGTTTTATTGTTGTTTCCTGAACTTTCCATATCAAAGTCATTCAAAGAATCTAAACCAACGTGTCACAACTAGAGAGAGAAAAACCACACTCCAAAACTAGAGAGAAGCCCGTGCACTGTAACAAGACATCCACATGCCTCAATGAAGATCCCACCTGCTGCAACTAAGACCCGACACAGCCAAAAAACTAGAGTCAGAATCAAGATCTGTGTCACTTAAATCTTTCCCTTATGTTCATTTTATACTCTTCTGGTATTTATTTGAATTCTTTATTTCCACTTTCTTAGTCAGTTTAGAAACATATTGATAATTTTGTCCTCATGACCATCTCCTATTAAATTTTCAAATTAAATACTCATTAAATGTGCCTAATTTCAAGTAGGTCCCAATTCTTCCCATAGCTGCAGCCCCTTTGCCTCAAACAAAGAAGTTTTTAAGAAGCCCTGTCCCTATTCTTAACTCTACTTCTAAATTTTCTGGGTCTTTGTTTCTTTGTCTGTTAATGAGGTTGAATCTTTACATCATTTAAGGAAATACCACCGTCACACACAAACCCAAAATATATGATGGATCAAACATTATAGAAATTTATTTCTTACCCAAATAACCTCAAAAATTGACTTTCCAAATCGATGGGCATCTCGTAGATGCAATATCTTTCCATGTTGTACTTCTGTGATTGCCAATCATGCTTTCCAAAGATGTCTTGCTTATTTGCATGAAAGGGAATGGGAGAGAGCATGGAGCCTTACTTACCCTTAAGAGGGTTTCATGGGCTCAGCCTAGAGTAGCACATGTCAATTCTTTTCATGTTCCACTGGCTAGTACTCAATGACACAAACACAAATAATGGAAGGAATGCTGGAAAACGTGTGCTCAGGAAGAAGAAATGTTTTGGTAAAGTGCTACAGTTACAGTGCCTATAAAAGTTCCACCTCCCTTCTCATATTCTGAAACTGTAGGATAAGTAGGACTGTATAAAATATTTGATAAGGTATAGGGCTTTATTTTGGATATCTACAAGACAATAGTTTTAAATTTTTTCTTTACTATTTCTCTTTTTCTATTTTACTGTCCCTTAGATAGAACTCTCACCATTGGAATGACATACATAGACTAGTCCTATACTATTCAAAAGAGAATTCTTTGACCCAAATCAATTTCTCTTCCTGCATCCAGCTAGTCTGCTTCTATTATCACCCTCTTAGCTCCTATTTTTTGGTTGTGCTGTAGCTGACAAATCTTTGGGATTCTCATAATTTATTCTTAAACCCATTTCCTTTGGATTCTATGGATTTTAATTTTATAACTTTCCCTTCAGGCAGTTTCTAGCTCATTCTATTTTTTTTTTCCTTAAAGTTCATCGAGCCAACAATACCTGATATGATTTCCAGTGACGATGTCAAACTTAATTATAGAACCATCATCGTGCCTTATCACTGCAACCTCCTTTAACGGCACTGATGGCACCAGTGTTTTACTCAAGACAAAGTCAAGAATAGCTCCTTGTCTTGTAAGCTTTAGTGTGAACTGTTCCCCAAACCAATTGTCTATGGCACTGTGGAATTAGTTCCACACACTATGCCCCAATATGACATTCATCATGTCCATTTTATTGCAGCCCATTGTTTCCTCAACATTTTGAATTTGCCACCACTTCTGGTTTGTTCATTTCCTTTGCCTTGTGGACGGTGATTTAGTGGAATAATACGCAACTGGGTTAGAACTCTAGCTCTGTGTCACTTACAGGATGTGTGACCTTCAAGATGTCATTTAACATTTATGAGACTCTGTTTTCTCATTTGCAGAACAAAAAAGGACAATTACACCTGCTCTGTGGTGCTATTTTGACTATCATATGGGATTATACATGTAAAAAGGCCATCACATTTCCTGGAAATAAGAGGCATTGAATGATTTTTCTCTTTCTTCTCCTTGGTTGAAGAGGCCCATAAAACCAATATCATAGGTTCAATTTCTGTATGCCTTATGGCAGTACACCAAAATTAGATGTTATCAATGAAACCGGATTGAGTTATTCCAATATATTATTAGGTTTGGAAGGATTCTAATTTTGTGTAACCTCTTACCTACAACTGTATGCCGGGACTTTTTTTGTGAACTGTAAGAAACACAAAGGTAGGTCTAAAGGTCTATACTCAAAATGAGTTTATAATTTAGGAGGGAGAATTGGATGCCAGCCAATAATTATAAAAGGGAGGGCTTATTTCTGATAAGTGAGAAGCAAGTAGGGTTTCTTGGAGGATATTTTATTTAATTTCAGCCTTGATGAACTAGTAGAATTTTGGCAGGTGGGTATAGGAAATACTATATGCACAGGGTGTTTTTTTTTTTTTTTTTTTTTGGTGGTACGCGGGCCTCTCACTGTTGTGGCCTCTCCCATTGTGGAGCACAGGCTCCAGACGCGGACGCGCAGGCTCAGCGGCCATGGCCCATGGGCCCAGCTGCTCCGCAGCATGCGGGATCCTCACAGACTGGGGCACAAACCCGTGTCCCCCGCATCGGCAGGCAGACTCTCAACCACTGCGCCACCAGGGAAGCCCAGGGTGTTTAATTAAGGTTTAATTCAGGTGGGATTGTTTGAACCTCAAGTTGTATACTCTCGTGTGATAGGAAAAACCTTCAACATTGCCTCTGTTCTTCACCAGAAACTCCATTATAGGATAGATATAAAGGACAGAAATTTGCCATCCTTATTAAATTTTAACAATCAAAGTTTCAAAATTAATACTTTCACAGTGCACTCAGATCAGCCCTTCTCTGAAGGACATTTTTCACCCAAGAATGGAGTAGATCTGCTCCTTCCTTGTTACAGCAGTGCTTGGTCATAGTTATATATGCTCTATTTATGTATCTGTCCCCCCATGTGTTATGAATTCATTTATTATTTACTGAGTATCTACTCTGTGCCAGATATTTCTACAGGAACAAAAGAGACAGAGATTCCTGCCCTCATGAAGGGTACATTCTAATGTGTAGAGACAGACAATAAGCATAATGAATAAAATACATATACACATTATGCCACAAGGTAATATAACCTAGGAAATAAAGGAAAAGGAGAGGGAGATAAAGATACCAGAGAGAATTTCAGTGGAGCAAACAGTCTGCAGTTTTTAAAGAAGGGCAACAGGGCAGGTATCCTTGAGGAGAACATTTCATTAGACTTCAGGAAGTGAGAGAATTACCCTTCCAAATATCACTGAAAAGAGAATTCTGGGCAAAGAGAACAAGTACAAAGCTCCTAAGTTATGACTATGCCTCGTGTGTTGCCAAACAGCTAAAAGGCCAGACAGCCTAGAGAAAAAATGAGCAAGGATAAAAGTAGTAGGAAGTGATAAAACATTATCTTGGGCAATAACATGGTGATGAAGGTGGGAAGAGTGAAAGGACCTTGTAGATGATAATATGGACTTTACTTTTACTGTGAATGAAGTGTGGAGCCAGGACAGCATTTTAAACAGTGAAGCTACACAGTATGACTTATATTCTTAAATAATTATTCCTACATTGTAGTGAAATTATATTGGTTGGGTGTGGCAAGAGAAGGCAAGTACAGCAGGCTAAGGCAGTAATCCAGGTGAGAGATGGTAGTGATGTGGTGATGCAAACCAGGATGGTAGAATGGATTTTGGACTTATTGTGATGGTGGAGCCAATGGGATTTGTGATATAGCTACTGAATGTGGTAGAGTAAAGAGAGAGGAAAGCCAAGGATAAATCCAAGGAAGAAAACCTTTCCAACTTAGATGGAAAAGCCTATGTGAATAACAGATTTGGAGGAAAAGATTAGTTCAGTTTTGGACTTTCAGTTTGCAATATCAATTCTATATTTAGTTGTACATACTGAGTAGGCAGATGGATAGATATATGGATCAGAGGGCAAGAGAAAAGTCTAAACTAAATATATAAATTTGGACGTCTTCAACAGCAAGACAGCATTTTAATCCAGGTGGCTACATGAGATCACCAAGAAAGTGGTGCTGATAAAGAAGAAAAGGTCAAGGAATGAGCCCTTAGATACTTGAACCATTAAAAGGTAGGAAAGAAGGAGAGGAACTGGTAAAATAAATTATGTAGCAGAAACCAGTGGAAAATTATGTAGTAGTAGCAAGAGGAAAATCAGCAGAGGGATATAGCAAGACAGGTAACAAGTGACAAGAAGCAGCAAAAGGGAGGAACTGGGTAAATACCTATGAAAGAACAGGTAGGCTGAGAACTGACCCCTGGCTTTGTTAACATGGAGGAGGTCTCTGGTGAACTTGCACAAACGTCTTTAATAAAACCATGAAGGCAAAGACCACACTGGAGTGAGTTCAAGAGTAAACAGGAGGAGAGCTTCCCTGATGGCGCAGTGGCTGGGAGTCCGCCTGCCAATGCAGGGGACAAGGGTTCAAGCCCTGGTCTGGGAAGATCCCACATGCCGCGGAGCAACTAAGCCCGTGTGTCACAACTACTGAGCCTGTGCTCTAGAGCCCATGAGCCACAACTACTGAGCCCATGTGCCACAACTACTGAGCTCACGTGCTGCAACTACTGAAGCCAGCGTGCCTAGAGCTCCATAACAAGAGAAGCCACCACAAGGAGAAGCCTGCACACCGCAACGAAGAGTAGCCCCTGCTCGCCTCAACTAGAGAAAGCCTGCACACAGCGACGAAGACCCAATGCAGCCAAAAATAAGTAAAATTAAATCTTCAAAAAAAAAAAAGAGTAAATAGGAAGAGAGGGATCAAAGACAACAAGTCTCAGCACCTTCTTTTGAACATATTTTATCCTAAGGGAAACAAAGAAACAGGGCATAAGTTGAGTCTTCATTGTCACCTCACAGAATTTTCATCGCAGCTAGAACAATGCAGTCACTAACAAAATGGTTTTGGATGAAGGAATAAAGAAAACAGAGATGATGTTAACTAAATTCAACCTCTTTGGCTCTAGGAGAGTGTTTGGTTAATGCCTTCTCCTCAGCACCCACGTGCATTCAGATGTCCCAAACTATAAATCCCATTAAAAAAAAAAAATAAAGCTGTCTGTTAAAAATATTAAAAGTAAGTTATTTTTATGCTGACACATAATTTTTAGATTCTCATTGAACCTCGAGTGCCTTGTACAGCTGCCTCTAACTGATCTCCTTCTGTCCATTTTCTTACTCCTCTAGTTCAGCTTGCAAAAGCTGCCTGATGAACCTTTTCCTAGGCCCTGCTTCACTTACAGCATCTCTGCGTTACCTCAAGAATAAACTTTATAGTTGTTGTCTCCATCCAGTGCTTCAGCCAAATGAAACGATGCTTCTCCCCCATCCCAGGAATACTCTGATTTCCCATCATCAAATTTTAACTCATTCTGTTCCCTCTTTTCTACTCCTTTTCTTTTAAAAATCTAACTATCTCTAAATAATTCATTACAATGACCTCTCTCCATTAAGTCTCTCCTCATTCCACAAAGTTTTCAAAATGCCCAAACTCCCACAGAATTTTATGAGAACTTTTTGGGTGACCATTCTTGTCATTCTATTATATGTATTATAATTATACTGTATGCATTATATGTATTATATACTATATGTATTATATGTATTATGTACCATATATATACTATATGTTTTATATGTACTATTTGTATTATGTATTATATGTATTATATACTATATGTATTATAGTTATACTATATGTATATAGTTATTGGTATAGTTACTCATCCAGTCACTATTCATGTTTAAATATAAATAAGATACTGTTATTTAACTCATTTTTTCTCTAACTTTTTAAGGGCAGATTTAAAACTTAGGTTCGTTATTAAAACCATGGTCATGGAATCCAGATTCTCACTCTATAACCAAATGTTTTCATCTCTTTTCTTTAACCCACAAAAATTAGACTACAGGAACAGAAAAAAAAATTATGAATCTTTAGAATTATGATGCTATAAAATATTAATATAGTAACACTAATTATTAATAGTAATATACTACTTTATAGTTTAATAATATTACTATATGCTAGGTATTCTTCTAAACTCTTAAACTGCCAATGATCCTGACCTCCTGATACTAATGCACTTGTGTAGTTCCCTCCTGTACCGAATACGGTTGACCTTGTAACCAATGGTATATTGCAGAAATCACGTTGGATGGCATCTAACATGAGGTCTTTTTTTTTTTTTTTTTTTTTTTTTTTTTGTGTGGTACGCGGGCCTCTCACTGTTGTGGCCTCTCCCGTTGCGGAGCACAGGCTCTGGACGCACAGGCTCAGCGGCCATGGCTCACGGGCCTAGCCGCTCCACGGCATGTGGGATCTTCCCGGATTGCGGCACAAACCCGTGTCCCTTGCATCGGCAGGCGGACTCTCAACGACTGCGCCACCAGGGAAGCCCTAACATGAGGTCTTAAAAGATGTTGGGACTTTGGCCTTGATCCCCTTTGGATCACTCACTCTGGGAGAAGCCAGCTGCCATAGCAAGGGGACGTTCAAGCAGCCTATGGAGGAGACTATGTAAGATGAAGTCAAGGCCTCCTGCCAATGGCCATTACCAATTTGCTGGCCATATGAGGGACCTACCTTGGAAGCAAATCCTTCAGCCCCAATCAAGATTTCAGATGACTGGAATTCCAGTCACCATATTGACTGCAACCTTGTGAGAGATTCTGTGACAGAAACACCCAGCCAGTTCTCTCCAATATTTCTCATGCATGCAAACTGTAATAGATATTAAACGTTTACTGTTGTTTTAAGCCTTTATGTTTGGGGATAATTTGTTATACAAACATGGATAACTAATCCATCTGCTATTCCTTTGGCTCACTCTGTGACTTTGGGTAGATGGCATAACGTTAAACTTCTAAATTAACAAAAGGATTGAAACAGAGCATAACAATGAATCCTTGTACATTGAATGCTCTGTAATCATACATGTCCTACGTCACCATATATCAGGGAAAATAATTCAATATTCCCTGAGAATAGCCTTTGTCAATGACCATTCATTTACTCTGCAGTGACCTTTTGCCATGTCTAACTCACTGGTCTTTAATGGTTTTTGATATATTGCCCAATCCATCCATAAACCCACCCCCAGAATGTTATATGAGGCTGGCATAATGCTAACTCTTTAAACCACAGTGGAAGCAAATGCTAATTTATGCTGTCTTTTATTCCCTACATAATTTTGATTTCAATGCTCCATCTTGACCATATCAATATAATTTTGCTACTAGCAATTGAAAACAAAAAGCAAATGTTTCATTTCTCCTCTTGGCCAACTAAAGGGGAATGCTTACGGCTCTAGGCCTTGGTATGAATGGAAGGATTTATGATTGACTTTGTAGGAGAAATAATTTAATATATTGGAAAGCACTGGGTTTGAAAGTCTAGAGATCTGGTTGCTGGTTTCTACCCTGTCACTACCAACCTGAAAGTCTTTGGCTAGTTTTTTTTTGTTTTTTGTTTTTGTTTTGTGTGTATGTGTGGCAGACTAGAACAAGCTATTCCAACACTTTTAGTTTTTTATTTGATTTTTTTAAGTTATCAACTAAAAGTGTTGGAATAGCTTGTTCTAGTCTGCCACACACATACAGTAATTGGGAACATACTGAGTTCTAAGTTAATTTACAGTACAAGCGGGTTCAATGTTAACAGCACGTTTATTAACACATAACTTGCAGTCCATAGCCCATAGTCAATGGAACAATGTAAGGCTTACTTCTAAATCTTTATGTATATGAATACAGAATAAAGGGCAGTGGAGTTGGATTCGAACATTGGGTACTAGTGGGATCAAAACGGACTCTTGATTTCATGACAGGAAGGCGATTTCAGAATAGCACAGGCAGAATTACCTAAGAACAGATAGTTGGATTCCTAATCCAACTATCTGTTCAGCATCCAAATATCTGTTCAGCAAATATCTAATTCAGCAACCTCTTGGGTTAATATGGGAAGAAGAATTCTCTGATCATTTTAACTCAGAAAGAAAAAGGGGCCCATCGCACTAGCCATATCTGCCACAGACACAGGATCAGTCAGTGATAGGATGTGTAATAGGAATATGCCAGACCTAGACAGGAGACAAAGAGATTTAGGGATAAGTGGGCTCTTTGAGCTCCAATGTTTTCATTTTACAGATGAAGTGGTAGAGAGCCAGAAAAATTATGTGAACTGCTTAAAGTCATATAACAATTTAATCTCAGGGCTATTTCTAAAATTCAAGTCAGTTGACCCTCCCACCCACCTGCATTCAGTATGCTTTCTGCTTTGTGCCTCTATTTCCAATTAAGAAGGTAAAGAAGAAAATAGTAGAGAAAGGTATAACTTATATGATGGTTCACTATTGCAAGGTCAAATTTTATCCTCACCTCATACACTAACTGCAAAATAAACTTACATGGGGGAAAGGGTTAAATAAAAACACTGTAAAAGAAAGAATAGGCACAAATGAATCTGATTTTAGGAAAGGGAAGCACTTGCTAAGCAGAAAACCATAAATTACAAAGAAAAATGATAAATTTGACTACATGTGAATTTTAATATGCCATTTATCAAAAGTAATATAAATAAATTTAAGGTGAAATCAGAAAAAAATACACTAACCTTGATGGGTAAGGTCTTGATGTTCTTAATTAAAAAAAGAAATACTTCATTCCAAAACACAAAATATGATAGAAAAAGGGCAAGGATCCTGAATAAACCAAACCTAAATGGTACAAACCATGAAAATATTCTGAGTCTCACAAGTATGTAAATGTATAAAATTATATAAGATGTTACCATCTTCCTCTATCAAATCTGAAAATATTTAAAATTTAAAAATTGTCATTCTCAGTGTCAATGGAGCTATGGGACAATTAGAATTATTGTAATGTTAGTATATTGCATTATTTGTTCTGAACATTTGCTGCCATTTTCTACCTGTTCCATCTATATAGGGTCCCTGGCTGTACCCTTCTCTAGGGGAGGAGTATATTTTTCACTTTGTTTTGGTGAGCTTGACCAGGTGACTTGCTTCAGCCAACGGTATGTGAGAAGTGGCCTGCACTTTATCTGAGCAGCAGCATTAAGAGGCATCATGTACTTGTACCATTGCTCTTTTCCCAGATGTCCCAGCATGCCCCAGATAGAGCTGCTGCTTCATCCTGGATTCCAGAATGAAGGAGACACATGGACAGGAGCCAAACTGATCCACAGCCAGTGGAAACTGTGAGCAAGAAATCAGCCTTGGTTGTTGAACCCACTGAAATCTGAAATGTAGATGTTGTTTTTACTGCAGCATAACCGAGCGAAAAATGTAGATGTTGTTTTTACTGCAGCATAACCGAGCGAAAGCTAATAAATATAGTAGGAATATAAACAGCACATTTATTAAAAAAAACATTTTAGCAATATATATCAGGAGCTTTAAAATTAGCTGATACTATTGACTTAAAAATTCCCTTCAATGATTCTATGTGCCAAGAGGTTCATTACAATATAACCCTTGATGCTGAAAATTGGAAGCAAGCCAAATGTCCAAAATTAGGAGAATGATTAAATAAATCATGATAAATACATACTCTGGAATGTTATAGAGCCATTTAAATGGTATTTACAAGGAATATTTAATGGCATAAGAAAACAGTCTCTGTATAACATGAGGTGACAAAACAGTATACAGTTTGAAAATGTAGAATGATGCCAGATTTGTAATACACAAATGCGTATGAAAAAAGTTGAAAGGAAATATATCAAAAATTTTATGAGTGCTTATTACTTGATGGGTGAGAAAAAGAGTTATTTTATTCTCTTCTTTATGTAGCCCTGTATTTTAAAAATCATGAACAGTAAGTGTGCTTATTTTATAATCAGAATATATATGCATATAAATATATATTAAAAACCACCAGATTGACCTTATTTTGCACATTAGAGAATAAAATCTCAGACAGGTCGAGTAGGTCTTGGAAGAGCCAGATTAGAACCTGGTTCTATCTATGCTTTTAACTATTATACATTTATTGCTTTAACATTATACTGTCTTGACTGTAATGTTCCTGCTCAAATATCTCTATCATGCAGATGACAATCTTATACCCATTAACCTACTTGATACCTCATAATGAAATTATACCAAAACCAGAGCAGAAGCATAGGCCTTCTTATTGGGGTAGCCCAAAAGTTTTTTTGTTTTTTTCCATAAGATGGCTGTAGTAGCACTTAGTTGTCTTTAACTTCATTTGAAACAATTTTGTTAGATTGTATTGTGTAAGCTGTCATATCAGCATACATTAAAAAAAAAAACTTATCAAAATTGGTGAATTTTAGTGTAGCCGTTTTAATATTAAAGATGGAAGAAAAAAAGCAACATTTTTGGCATATTATGCTTTATTACTTCAAGAAAGGTAAAAACACAACTGAAACACAAGAAAAGATCTGTGCAGTGTATGGAGAAGGTGCTGTGACTGATCGAATGCGTCAAAAGTAGTTTGCAAAGTTTTGTGCTGGAGATTTCTCACTGGATGCTGTTCCATGGTTGGGTAGACCAGATGAAGTTGATAGTGATCAAATCGAGACATTAATTGAGAACAATCAATGTTATACCACACGAGAGATAGCTGACACCCTCAAAATATCCAAATCAAGTGTTGAACATCACTTGCACCAGCCTGGTTATGTTAATCGCTTTGATGTTTGGGTTCCACATAAGTGGGAAAAAAACCTGCCTGACCATATCACCTCATGTGATTCTCTACTGAAACATAACAAAAATGTTCCGTTCGTAAAACAAATTGTGACGGGTGATGAAAAGTGGGTACTGTACAACAATGTGGGATGGAAGAGATCTTGGGGCAAGCGAAATGAACACCATCAGTCACATCAAAGGCCAATCGTCATCCAAAGAAGGTGATGTTGTGTATATGGTGGGATTGGAAGGGAGTCCTCTATTATGAGCTCCTTCTGGGAAGCCAAACGATTAATTCCAACAAGTACTGCTCCCAATTAGACCAACTTAAAGCAGCACTCCATGAAAGGCGTCCAGAATTAGTCAACAGAAAACACATAATCTTCCATCAGGATAATGCAAGACTGCGTATTTCTTTGATGACCAGGCAAAACTGTTACAGCTTGGCTGGGGAGTTCTGATTCATCCACTGTATTCACCAGACATTGCAACTTTGGATTTCCATATATTTCGGTCTTTATAAAATTTTCTTAATGGAAAAAAATTCAGTTCCCTGGAAGACTGTAAAATGCACCTGGAACAGTTCTCTGCTCAAAAAGATAAAACATTTTGGGAAGATGGAATTATGAAGTTGCCTGAAAAATGGCAGAAGGTAGCAGAACAAAAGGGTGACTACGTTGTTCAATAAACTTCTTGGTGAAAACGAAAAATGTGTCTTTTAATTTTACTTAAAAAACAAATGAAATTTTTGGCCAACCCAATATTTTATAACTCAGATTTCTAACATTCATTCATTCATTTATTCAAAAACTATTTATTTAGAATCTCTCAGGTTCTAAGGACTATGCTTGGCACAGGAGATTCAACAGTAAATAGGAGAAAAATGGACCATCCCCTCACTGAGCTTCAGCCAAGTAGATACAGTACACTCTTTCTTCATCATACCACCTTCTATTATTCCCTTATTTCATCTTTAAAGCATCACTCCAATTATCAGAGTGATTTTTAGATATCTAGTAAATTCTATTTGCATACCTTTATTTTTTTGTTTGATTTCAAACACCCAAACTCAAGTGGCAGAATGCTAGCTAGCACTTCTCTCTATAGCATATAGAACACCATTGACTTAAGAAAAGAGTGAAAATGTACCTTGAGCTTTTTTTTTAAAGATTTTTTTGATGTGAACCATTTTTAAAGTCTTTATTGAATGTGTTACAATACCGCTTCTGTTCTATATTTTGGTTTTTTGGCCGCGAGGCATGTGGGATCTTATTTCCCTGACCAGGGATCGAACCTGCACCCCCTGCATGGAAGGCAAAGTCTTAACCACTGGACCGCCAGGGAAGTCCTTGTACCTTGAGCTTTATAATTTTCTATAGATTTATTAATTTGCCTTCACCTTCCCGCACTGATAGACTTTTGTTATCCTTCCAATATTTACTTTATAAACAATGCTTCAATTAATATCCTTCCAGTAGATAGATAAACAACTGGTTTTTGCATGTTTCTCTTTTAAGAAGGCCTTCCTCATGTGTACCTAATAAACTCATCTTCACCCTTGAGAGAATCCCTCACTCTTTCTCTCTGAAGATGTTTTCCACCCATTTTCCTTGCTGACAATTCATACATACTTCAATGCCTATATTAGTATTCTAGGGCTGCCTTGACAAAGTGCCACAGACTGCATGGCTTAAATAATGGAAATTTATTTTCTCAGACTTCTGGAGACTGGAAGTCCAAGATCAAGGTGTCAGCAAGTTTGGTTCCTTCTGAGGCCTCTGTCCTTGGCTTGCAGATGGCCACCTCCTCTCTGTGTCCTCATATGGTTGTCCCTTGATCTCTGTTATCTATGTCCTAATCTTCTCTTCTTATAAGGACACCAGTCACATGGGATTAGTGTCCACCCATATGACCCCACTGAAACTCTTTAAAGGTTTACCTCAAATATAGTGACACTCTGAGGTACTGGGGGGTAAGACTTCAACATACAAATTTAGAGGACACACAATTCAGCTCACAACAGTGCCACTGGTTTGCTTATCTGCCCTCCTGTCAGGTGTGTGAACCCATCCAATGGCAAGGTCAACTGTCAATGGCCTGTACCTGGTCCATTGTAGGTATTTGATAAATGTTGGCTGGATCAATCAGACTATGAATGTTGCCGAGCATAGAAACCAAAAGAGTACAGAACAGAAGGAAGAGGAGATGAAAGGAGAATTTCAGGAAAGGTTTCATGTGACATTGACTGAACTTTGAGGAAAGGGTGGATTTGTACCTACAGAAGACAGACTCCCATCCCAAAGTGGAAGAATATATCCAAAATCATGGAGGTTGACATGATTTGACAGATTAATGGAATGGTAAGGAAAATCAAGACTTTCAGAACTGGTGGGGACCTATAAGTCATCTAATCCAAAGGGATGCCTCCATCATCTCCACACAAGGTTACTCAGCTTCCCCTTGAACATCTGCAAACATGAAGTGTACTTGTTCCAGCTATGGGGTTGAAGTATTTCAGTCACTACCATGGTATCTACCAAATTTTCCTCATTCAAATTTGATCTGAATGAGTTTGGCCACATTTGCATATCATATCTCTTATTTCCTTGACTGATACTTTTAAATTTAATTCTCATTTTTTATACAGTGCATTTAAAATGAAACTTTATATTATTACCACAACTACTTGAAAAACAGTGTCTGTTGGCCTCAATAGAAGGTATCAGTATAAAGAAAGCCATAACTATACCTATTATTATTATTATTTTTTTTTTTTCAGTACGTGGAACTCTCACTGTTGTGGCCTCTCCCGTTGCGGAGCACAGGCTCTGGACGCGCAGGCTCAGCGGCCATGGCTCACGGGCCCAGCCGCTCTGCGGCGTGTGGGATCTTCCCGGACCGGGGCACGAACCCGTGTCCCCTGCATCGGCAGGCAGACTCTCAACCACTGCGCCACCAGGGAAGCCCTATACCTATTATTATTAATATAACTACACACATGTACTAAAAACATGCCATTTACCATAAATGCTAGGTAAACCACACTTTTGGAAAAATATATTAGAATAAACCTCTTTAGGTGAAGTTTAAACTAGTCCATTTCCACTCGGCTATCTTAGTAAATGCAACATATACAAGTTATTACAGGGAAGAAATCCTGATTTTGGGTGAAGGTAGAGTATGTTGGGGATGAACAGTTGGAAGAGAGTCAGTCAATGGAAGAAATTTCCCTGGAATTATCCCTAAGTGCAGTGGCCAATAGAAAGAATATCATTGCCATGGCAACACTAAAAGGTCAATCCCTTTACTTAGAAACAGGTTCCTCCTAGTTCATGCTTTAATTTAAACTCAAAAATAATAGAACTCTATTTTAAGTGATTAAATACAGATTAAACATTGCCCCTACAATCTGATTTCCTCTCTAAATTTGCTCAGCAAATCCTTTCTCCATAAAGAGTAGAAAGGGAAATCTCTAACCAGCTCCAATTTGAATGAGGACTTAAAAAGCTTTTGCCTAAAAGACTCCTGAATTCCTAGTCCTGGCTAATTTCAATTTGCTTTGTGACTTTGATCAATCATTTTGCTTCACTGAACCTCAGTTTCCAAGCCTGTGAAACAACAGGATTGTGGACTAGACCAACAGTTCTCAGAGTGTGGTCCCCAGAACGATATCATGGGCACCAGCATGGAACCTGCAAGAAATGCACACTCTTGGGCTCCACGCCATATATACTGCATCAGAAACTCTGGAGTGGGGTGAAGCAATCTGTGTTTTAACCAGTCTTCCAGGTGGTTCTCATACTAAAGTTTGAGAGTCACTGCACTAGAGGATATGCAAAGCTCCCTTGGCTCTGCCATCTGTGAAGTGCTATGATCTTGTGCTCTTTGAATGAGAGGGAGCAAAAGAGACCCTGTGTTACCAGTAGGAGGGGAAACTGGCTGGGTTGAGCTGCTTGAAGAATGGATCTACTCTTCGGAGGAGAGTCGCCTGGCCTAACTAATGACTACAAATCCCATGGGGAGAATAGCCTGGGAAGGGTTACTCTGGCCCCCTGGAAAGGAAGTGGTGACAATATGGGAGAATTCTCTCCTGGTGCTTAGGGATGGGAAGAGTAGGCAGATAATGTCTTTATTAGGAACAGCCTGGCATGCATCATGCACCGTGTATACAAACAGGAGTGGTGTGTGATTTGGTCCCAGGAAGAGGGTTCCCAGAGATATGAAAACTCCCATAAACCACTGTCCTCATTGTTTTCCTTCTCCTAAATTTTAGTAAGAGTAGAGTTTTTAATGAATTGGGAAGCTGTGGGGAGGTAAATCAATGCAAGACCAAGGGAAGAGAAAGTTCCACAATAGCTGAGGCCATGAGGCGTTTTCTGTCCCACAGATTCCTAAGGGAGAAACAATTTCCCCATCAAACAAATTCACCACAACCCCAGTGGAGCCTGCGCAGATGCACAGGTGGCTGGGTGGGAGCTGGAGAGGTGGTGGTAGGGAGGAGGAAGAGGCAGAGAGGAATTCTCACGCCATCTAGTGGCCAATGAAGCAAGGCTCTTGTCCTAACAGTCACATCCAAGGATGACTGGCACTGAAGCATCTTGTTTAAAAGAAAGCCTACAATACAGTTTAATTGCCAATCCCCAGGGAATTAAGTAAACCCTGAGTTCCCCACCATGCATGAGCACAAAGTGACAGCCCTGATGGTAATGGCAGAGATTAGTGGGCAGGAGGTTGCAGTGGATCAAAGAATCCTGAATATATTAACAATTCCTTTCCATTGAAAAGAACTCCACCGTTTACATGTGAAATAGCCCACCCCATCCTCACGTTAACCCTGAGAAGCAGGCACTAAGGGAAGAGCCATTCCCCCTTTTGTAGATGAGAAAACTGATGTCCAGAAAGATGTGACTCAAAGTCTCATAGAGCAAATGGCAGGGACAAAACACCAACCCCAAACAGCTCTGTCCTTTAACACCAAGCCCATAGTTCTCTCAGCCACGGTAAAAAATACTCTGAGAAGATCAGGGCATATGAAACCCAGAAGTCCATCCCTTCTCAGAGGCATCACCCTAATATCCCAGAGAGTTTGCGGCTTTCGAACGCCAGAATCAAAATCAATATTTCTACCATTTTTTCCCCTTAGGTGCTCTCCTGCTTTCTATCCTGAAGAATATAGAGATAAAAGTTCTTTCCCTTATAGGGTCTGTAAGTGGATTGGGGGAGCCAGGATTCAAGCACAGTGAACAGTTAAGTAAGATGACACGATCATATGAAATGACGTACCAGATTGGTTGGAAGAGACTGCAAATGCTTAGATCCTTTAGGGACAAGAAAAAAGTAAGGTTCCTCACCAAACAGAAAACAAAGCTCTCAATTGAGCAAATTGAGGATGAGAGCCTTGGTCCCCCTTGGGCCCCTGCTCTATCCCTACTTTAAGTCTTGGGGACCGCTGCAGAATTCCTACTCCTCCTTTTGCTTTGATTCACCTCCTCACACAAAATGTATTTTCTAGACAACCATGTAAACTAGATTGCGACATTTTGCCCATTACAACTCTCCAGTGGCTCTCCGTTGCACCCTGAGAAGAACACAGAAAACTTTCACCATGGGCATGGACCCTAGTTGATCCTGCACTTGCCTCTTGCTCCTTTGGCATGCCTTTTCCTGCATCATTCACACCTCCCTGCCACACTAACCTTCAGACAGATCCCACAGTGAGCCAAGCCAGGTGCTGCTCCCGCTACCATGCAGCTGATTTTTCTCATACAGTAAAAGCATTTCCTTGAAGTGCAGGCATGTTCCTTCAGGTCTCTGTGTAACCATTACCGTCTCAGAGACCCCTTCCTCCACCATAACCACTATACTGCTCCTCCTTCAATTCTCTACCACAGCAGCCTTTTCCCTTTCTCTTTTCTTCTCATTTCCTACTCATCCAATGAAAAATGACTTATTTGATGGTTCCCTTATTTATTATCTATTACCCCAACTCGAATATAGGCTAGAATAGAAAAGATGGTTTCTGTTGTATTTGCAGTACAGGACTGAGATCAGAGTACGTACTCAATAAACATTTTCCCTCTGTTACCAGGACTCAACACAGAACCATATCAATGGATATGCATTGAATATATGTTGTCACCTCACTTAAGGAAAAGGTGAAACAGAAGTTCAATAGAGAAAATGTGGTCATTTCAGTAAATGGTACTGTGTGGGTTAATGGGATATCTACCTTTAAAAAAGGGGGTGTACAGAGATGGAAACAACCTAAGTGTCCATCATCAGATGAATGGATAAAGAAGATGTGGCACATATATACAATGGAATATTACTCAGCCATAAAAAGAAACAAAATTGAGCTATTTGTAATGAGGTGGATAGACCTAGAATCTGTCATACAGAGTGAAGTAAGTCAGAAAGAGAAAGACAAATACCATATGCTAACACATATATATGGAATTTAAGAAAAAAATATGTCATGAAGAACCTAGGGGTAAGACAGGAATAAAGACACAGACCTACTAGAGAACGGACTTGAGGATATGGGGAGGGAGAAGGGTAAGCTGTGACAAAGCGAGAGAGAGGCATGGACATATGTACACTACCAAACGTGAGGTAGATAGCTAGTGGGAAGCAGCCGCATAGCACAGGGAGATCAGCTCAGTGCTTTGTGACTGCTTGGAGGGGTGGCATAGGGAGGGTGGGAGGGAGGGAGACGCAAGAGGGAAGAGATATGGGAACATATGTATATGTATAACTGATTCACTTTGTTATAAAGTAGAAACTAACACACTATCGTAAAGCAATTATACTCCAATAAAGATGTAAAAAAATAAAAAATAAAAAAGGGGGTATAGAGCACCTACAATTCTCAATTACTGCTGGTAGGCTGTAAATTAACACAGGCACCTTGGTAAACTGCTTGGCAATATCTTCTGTAAGTGAACATACCCAATAACCTCACAATTCTTTTCATGGTTATATACCCAAAAGCTATATGCAGGAATGTTTCCCCCCAGAGAGGTACAAGAATGCTCATAGCATAACTATTGGTAATAGCTATTAGTACTATCACTAGTAGTGTTAATAATCCCCAAATTGGAAATAAGCTAAGTGCCCATAAACAGTAAATTAATAAACTTTGATATATGCACAGAATGAAGTGATATTAAGGAATGAAAAAGAACAAATTTCTGCTCTACACAGAGTATTGTTCCCTCTATTTAAAGTTCAAAAACAGACAAAACTAATTTCTGGTGATATGAATCAACAGAATGGTTAACTTTATGGGACAGGATAGTAACAGACATGGGGTTAGGGTGGAGTTTTAGTGTACTGATATTATTCTCTGTCCTCATCTGGGTGCTGGTTCCATAGTTGTGCTGCCTTTGTGAAAAATCATCAAGATGTACACTCAGAATTTGTGCACTTTTCTATATATGTATACTTCAGTAAAAAATAAATTACATAAACAAAAATATTTCTTGGATAAAGGAAGAAAGATGGAAAGAAGAGGTAGTAAGAAGGAAGGAAGGAAGGAAAGAAGGAAAGAAGGAAGGAAGGAAAGGAAGGAAGGAAGGGAGGGAGGGAGGGAGGGAGGAAGGGGAAGGAGAAAAAGAAGAAAACAAAAGGAAAGAAATAAAATAATATTGATCCACTTTTGTTATTTCTCATCAAAGTACTGGAACTCCCACCATCTCACTGTGGGTACCTCACCATCAACTATGTCCAGTTCTGCATTCAATCCTCACCTACTTCTGGAAGTCTGTGTCAGTATCTGCCACATGGGTCCCCTCTCCTGACCCCTTCCTACTACCTGTCACCTCCCTATCTGGCAAAAGTATCTGATGCATCAGACCGAGCCCAGATGTTTTAAACTAGTTCCCTCTTATCTTCTGTGGAAAGCCATGTCTGGAAAGAATATAGGGTTTGACGCTAAATTGTCACTGACGTGGCAAAATCACAGAGATGCATGCTCAAGAGGAAGGGACACTGGAACCAGATCACCTGAGGAATGGTTTATCCAACGGGGAAAATTCAGTCTGGGAAAAAGAATGGATGCATATGTGCTGGGAACACTCCCTACTTCGCCGCTCTCTCCTGTCCCCCACCACCTCCTAACGGGAAACTCCTACAGCCCAGGTCTTAAGAACTGACAGTTTAAAAGTGCCCTACGTTGTTTTGACTAGAGCAGGTTACGATAGTCTAAATCAGTGGGACACAAATCTTGCTATCAGATTCACCGAGGGAGCTTGTTCAAAATATATTCTTCAACCTTATCCCAGACTTACTAATTCAGAAACTCTGGGATCTATACTATTTAGCAGGTTTCCTAAGTTGGTCTCCAGCAGGAGAGCACAGGGGTTAAGAGCATCTATTCTCAACAGTCAGATCTCTGTTGGAATCCCAGTTTTATCACATCCTTTTTGTACAGATTTGGGCAATTTATTTAACTTTATCAGCCCCGCCTTCCTTATTAGCAAAATGGAGATGATAACTGGATTTATCTTTTAGGGCTGCTTTGAGTTTTAAATGAAATGCCAGGTCTAGCATGATGTTTGACAAACACAAAGTGCTGAAAAATGTCGTGCAGCATGTCCACTACTGATATAAAAATCAGTACAGGTATTTGGAAACCACTATTTTAAAAGACTTCTCCCCCACTATCATTTACACAGAGGATGTTAGCACAGTGATTATTGGCTTAGGCTGTGTATTGACAAATTCACATACTGGTGATATGTGCTCTGTCCCCATATCATTATCACTTTGGAGAATTTTCCTAAGAGATATTTATTTATTAGACTGTAAGCTAAGTGAGGGCAAGGTTCAGATCTACTTAGCTTACCATTACATCAGATATATTTAGCTTTTTATGTATCATTGTGCCTGACACACCATAGGCATGCAATGTTGCATGAATGAATGCATAAATTAATGATTGAAGCATGGGCAATCATATAGTACTGCCTCTCAGGGTTATGTGACCATACAGTTTAGAG
Source organism: Orcinus orca (assembly GCF_937001465.1). NCBI lineage: Eukaryota > Metazoa > Chordata > Mammalia > Artiodactyla > Delphinidae > Orcinus > Orcinus orca. Next base: position 104,744,979 of record NC_064564.1, on the reverse strand, counting down.
TTCAAAGAAAGAAAAAAAAAAGTGTCTGGTCAAAATTCTCTCTAGGGAATCTAAGACTCAAGGGATTGCCAATCTTTGTAAATGAAAATACAAAATGGATGCCCAGCTACACATCTGAATTTCAGGTAAACAAAAAAATGGCTTTAATCGATAGTATAAATGTGTCCTATACAAACTGGGGGCATACTTATACTAAAAAATGGTCATTATTTATCAGAAATTCAAATTCAATTAAGCCTCCTTGTGTTTTGTGTGGCAACCCTAAAGATCAGTCTAGTCCAGGGTTGGAAATGAGAAACTATTAAACATGATGGGGGTGGTAGTTAAAAAAAAACTCAGTACTTCATAAAGATCTGAGTAACTCTGTGTGTGTGTGTGTGTGTGAGAGAGAGAGAGAGAGAGGGAGAGACAGACAGACAGAGACTCGGATTATTAAAGCCTTTTATGGCAACAAGTAAAAGATTATAATTTTAACCATTATGTTTAGTTTCTTGCCAATTTTCTTACAACAGAACAGTTTCAGGTTCTCAGTTAATCCTTTCTTATGCTGGTTTCTCTAACTAAAACTGAGGCCCATGTTTTAGCTAACAAATAATTAGCCTTCATAAGAGATATGTAAACAAATCATTGACTCATGAACCTTCTAATTGTTCTCACCTATTACTTGATCTAAGCTCATAATGCTGCCATAAAAGAGATTCACATGCCACTGGGGGATTAAATAGATTATGTTTAAAGTCATTCCTCTATCCATGAGTTATACATTCATATACATTCGCATGCCTTCTTGTGTAATCACATATGTTCAAACACATTTTTGAGAAATACACTGTCCAGAAAAAGGTGTTAAATAAGATGTTTAAAGGGGAGTTTTGTGAGACTAGGGACCATACCTAGAGCTTCCGTGCTTCCTCGCATGGCCTATGATGACCACTTTACTTAATGCTGTCTGTGACTCCCCATTCCTTGCCCTCTTAATCTCTCTTACCCTACTCTATTTTTTTCTTTTTTTAATAACATTTATGAACTTCTGACTTACTATAAAATTGACTAACTTATGGCATGCATTGTTTATTTTTGATCTCCACTTACAAGATAAGCTTGTTCTCAATAGATGGCCAGTTTAGGTGCAAACTCTGTCTTAAGTGCAAAAAAGAATTGTTGATGACAAGAATATTTAAGACCCACTGCCCATCTAATATTATCTTTACCCCATGTGTCAGAAATACCTAAAAATGACCTGGTCCTGCAATACTCTTACACAAAGCACTACCTCTCCATTTCTATTCTCTGCTCCCATGAATAATTTGGTAGGAGGCAACATAAGATATGGAGTAAATATGATTCCAATGACCTGTATTTCAACTCCAGCTCTATTAAACACCTCTGCAATTTCAAACCAATCATAGCATGGTTCATTTTCTCATCTGTGCAATGACAGGATTGTGCCAACTGAACTCAAAGATACCCTCTATATCTAAAGGTACTCTGACTTAAAATTCCTGAAACTTCCCGTCAGTGTTACAACCACCAGAAACGAAAGGCTGAAATAAAAATGGTGTATGTTTCTGGGAAGAGGCAAGGTAAGTGAAGTAATGACATCACAAGGAACCAGAGAAAGTGGGACCTATTACAAAATTCTGTTGATTTTACACTTTGTAGTGGACCAGCTGTGTGCAGAGCTGAATCTAGAAGTAGGAGAAATAGTACACTGTTGTAAACCATTAGAAGCAGCAAATATTGATTTAAAGTAATTTGTTATAATTACTTTAACACATAATTTTGTATAGTCAATTACTCCATACTTATGATATAATAGCGCCTTGTTTATAATAATGACAATAATAAATTCTAGGACTTATTGAAAACAGACAGTGTGCCAAAATCATTTTGTACACACTATCTAATTTGACGCTCAAAAGAGTCCTTGTGGAGGTACTGTGTATAATCCCCATTTCACAGATGAAGAAGCTGAGGCTTAGATGATTAACTAATGTGCCCGTGATCACATGATTTTTAAACTAGAATCTGGAGGTTGAGTTCAAGTAGGTGTTGCCAGGGCATGCACCCTGATCCCACTCAACTGCTTTCTCTCTGCTCTGGTGGTAATCATTCTGTGTCCTGGTTAACCACATTATCTTTCTCCATCACTAGTACTGCTATGTCCTTGAACACAGGTAGAGATAATCCTTCACCCCTGCCTGTGCTTAGTCCAAGGGAAAGTTTGGTCCATTTATAATGAGGGCGGAATGTCTGCTGTGATAACTTGAGAACACATGATACTTAGCTTTATCTCTTCACATACCTCCTAAGAGTTTTGCCTGTATCTGATTTGATTTCCCAAATTGTGCCAAACAATGATCAGATGACACCTAGGAATTTAGTAACATGCATTAAATTACTTAACTGGTGAGACTTCAAGCCCTTAAAAAAGAGAAGAGGAGGTTTGGGGATAATGAGTTTAAATATTGGCTTAGTCTATAGATACATGAGAAAAAGACTGAAGTAATCCTGGAAACACTGACTTAATGCAAAACTGATGTTAAAGGCCATTAAGGGAAAGCCCCTCCATTTAAAAAAAATCATTCATGGATGTACTCATTCACTCTACAGATAGGAATTAGATGCTGGGAATTCAAATGTGAACAACAAAAATGTGGTCTCTCTCCTGAGGTCTCAATCCTGTCTTATGCTGGCTCCTCTAAACAGGAGCTTATAATGTGTTTGTGAGTGTGTGTGTGGAGGTGGGGGAAGCATAGAAAGAATACTGATTTATAGAGTGGCATGAAAATGTTGCTGTAAGAAAACTTCAGAGGTCTGTGGAACCCAAGAAGAAATGCATTTAGCTCAGACTTTGATAGAAGTACGTTGATCAGAAAAGACCTTCAAGGACTTACCTTGTGGCTCAGTGGTTAAGAATCTGCCTGCCAATGCAGGGGACACGGGTTCGAGCCCTGGTCCAGGAAGCTCCCAAACGCCACAGAGCAACTAAGCCCGTGTACCACAACTACTGAGCCCGTGCGCCTAGAGCCCATGCTCCGCAACAAGAGAAGCCACTGCAATGAGAAGTCCACGCACTGCAAAGAAGAGTAGCCCCCACTTGCTGCAAACAGAGAAAGCCTGCATGCAGCAACGAAGACCCAACACAGCCAAAAAAAAAAAAAAGAAAAAAACATCATTAAAAAAAGAAAAGACCTTCAACATGAAATGATATCTGAGTTCAGACCTGAGAAGACAAAGGAGTCAGGGAGGGGAAAATGGGTAAGGCTGACACTATCCTCTGCCAAGCAAAAAGTTATTCTCCTCCCCACTCACTCCATTTTTTTTTTTTTTTTTTTTGGTTCAGAGATGTTGAGTCTAGGATGTATCAATGCAAGTCTACCATGGAGACAATGACATTCTGAAAATGGTCTCTTGCTACCTGTTTAGAGAAAGGCACAAAGAACCTGTCTGCCTCATGTAGAAAACTGCTTCATGCCTCTGAAAGTTGTTGTATAAATGGAAGCTGCTGTGACTATCTTGTTACTGTGAGGCACGGACCAACAGAATCATGAAGCTGACATTCTCAGAACCCTTATATTATTGAGTTACTGAATTAGTGCTAATAAACATTCATTTTTAAACTTATCTTCAGGTGAGAAAAATAAATCTCTATTTGTTTAAGCCACTGTTGTGATTTCTGTTACCTGTGGATGAAAACATTTCCAATCGAATAAGGGACTGAGGGGTATAAAGTGGTTGAAGTAAAGGGCTTGAGGATTAAAAATACATTAACATATTTCAGGATATAAAAAAAGCTTCAGAGGAGTTGGAATGATCATAGGCAGTTTAGGTGGAATGATAAGAGAAGAGAGGGACCATAGCTTGCCCAGCTTTTATTCTCCTTAATTCAGAAAATATTTAAGGAGGAACTATTTTCTGTTGGGTTCTATTCTGGGCACTGGGATAGAGCCCAAATAAAACAGACAACAATCCTTGCTCTCATGGAGTTAGCATTCTAGGGGGTTAGGAAGTGCTGGGCTTGGTGCAGTTTTAAATAAAGTAGTCAAGTAAGACGTCATTGAAAAGGGGACCCTGGGACTTCCCCGGTGGTGCAGTGGTTAAGAATCCACCTGCCAATGCAGGGGACATGGGTTCAAGCCCTGGTCTGGGAAGATCCCACATGCCACAGAGCAACTAAGCCCGTGCGCCACAACCACAGAGCCTGCACTCTAGAGCCCACGAGCCACAACTACTGAGCCCATGTGTCACAACTACTGAAGCCCACACACCTAGAGCCCGTGCTCCACTGAAGCCACCGCAATGAGAAGCCCGCACATGGCAACAAATAGTAGGCCCTGCTTGCCGCAACTAGAGAAAGCCCGCGTACAACAGCAAAGACCCAACACAGCCAAAAATAAATAAATAAATTTATTTTAAAAAAAAAAAGAAAAAAGAAAAGGGGACCTTTGCACAAAGACCTAAAGGAGATGGGAGAGCAGACAAGGTGAATAGTCAGCAGAAAAGCAATCCAGGGAGGGGGAGCAGAAACAGCAAAGCCCCAAAGAGAGACTGTGCCTGGCACTTTCAAGCAATGAGGAATGAGGGGGAGTGTGAACTGGAGGGAGCGTCTTAAGAAATAAGTTCAGAGGAGTAGTGGGGAGGGGAGCATTGTGTAGGGCCCTTTAAGTCATTGCAAGGTTTTGGCTTTACTTCAAATGAGCCACAAATATGTCAGGGGGTGAGGGAGGGGGCTTTGATCAAGGCACAGCATGATGTGTTACTTCTCACAGAATGACACCTGTAAAGTTCAAAATAGATAGAGGGGAGTGGGGGCAGAAGTACAGAGACCAGTTGTGGAGCTACTGCAATAATGCAGGTAAGTGATGAGAGTGGTTTAGACAAGGTAGGGCTTGGTAAACATGGTGAGAGTATTTGGGATTTTTTAATCTTTTTCTGATGACTGAATGCCAGGGTTTGATGATGGATTGAATGTAAGCTATAAGAGAAAGAGAAGAGTCAAGACTGATTCCAAGGGATGCACACTGAACGACTGCAAAGGTATAGATTTGTGATTTATAAAGAAATACTGGGAAATACTGTGGGGCGATCAGTTTTGTTTTGGCTTTGGCAATTAAAATGTTACTTAGGTATGTAAGTGGAGATGTCAAACATGTGAGTGGATGTATGAGTCTGGAATTTAGGAGAGAGTCTTGGGCCGGATATAGAAGTATGAGCAATCTTCCAAGTAGAGATGGTATTTAAAGCGACGGGACTGGAAGAGATCACCAGGAGGGTGAGAGAAGGAAAAGCAGAATTTCAAAGACTGACACCTGGTGCATTCCAGTGATAAGAGATGCCAGAGATGAAGAGAAACAAGCAAAAGAGACTGAGAAGGGGCACTCTGGCAGAAAAGGTAGGCGTTATGGTGGACTGGAAGCCAAGCAAAGAAAGTATTTCAGGAAGGAGAGAATGAGTAATGAGCTGATATCACACCTTGAGTTAGTTAAGGCTGACTTTAGATTTCCAATCTACTGATTCATTTCTTTATATATAAGTTTTTACATTCTTTTTTATAATATTTATTTTATTTATTTTTTGGCTGAGTCAGGTCTTGGTTGCAGCATGGCGGGGGTCTTCGTTGAGGTGTTCGGGATCTTTCATTGCGGCTCTCGGGCTTCTCTCTAGTTATGGCGTGCAGAGTTTCTCTCTCTAGTTGTGGCGTGCGGGCTCCAGGGCGCATGGGCTCTCTCTTTAAGGCATGCAAGCTCAGTAGTTGCGGCACACGGGCTTAGTTGTCCCACTGCATGTGGGATCTTAGTTCCCCAGCCAAGGATTGAACCCATGTTCCCTGCATTGGAAGGTGGATTCTTTACCACTGGACCACCAGGGAAGTCCCTGCAATCTACTGATTCTAACTCTAAACACAAGGGAAATGTTGGAGTGGAGTCACCAGCCCCAACTTGCTTCAATCGCCAATTCAATAAATCACTACAATGTTTTCTATTCATTTGGCAGAATGAAGAAGGGATAGAATTGGAGTCCACTTTCTGGAAGTCAGAGAATAATAACATTGTCAGGATTAGAGGATGTTTAGGGCATGGTAATTTTTCCTTTTTTTTTTTTTTTTTTTTAAGATTAAACAGTTATTCTTCAAAAAAGACAGAGACTGCTTTTCCCACAAGTCGATGAGCCAAGACTACTCAGGAAGCATACCAGCAGGATAAGACGGCCCTGACGAGTCTTTATCATATAACCATGCATGTCAAATAACGTAAGAAATTCCTAAGACAGAGGAGGAAAAAATTAGTCTCAGCTTTGTGCATCATTAATGACCAAGAAGGAAAAGAAAGCCATCTCTCTCCAGTATGGAGAAATGATGGAGCAACAAACTCTTATCATACCACTCTCTGGCAACCAGTCAAAACGAAGGAAAAAATATGCAAGTCGCACACGTACTCTTCTGCACATGCAGGGTGAGACAGGAGAAACTAGAGCTTCAAAGCTTATTTTCTGGGGATGGGAAGCTAAACTATTGTGTGTGTGTGTGTGTGTGTGTAAATTCTGGCAGTTGTGGCAATGTCAAACACATTTTCTACACTGACTCTCTTAGCATCTTAACTTGTGCCTGCACATGTTCCTTTTGGCTTTTAAAACATGAAATGACCTTTTATCAACTTTTTGTATACAATATCAATGAATTTTGGCACTGAGAACATTCAGAAAAGGACTATACTAAACTTTCCCTTAATTTAAGAAAGTCCTTTTATTTTCAGAAATAGAGAACTCAGTTACGTTAATATTAAATAGTTCAAGATAACTTACTATTTTCAAATATTCCAAAGCACATTCAAAGCATCATGGAATACATAATGGTTGACAGAATAATTATGTGTGCTTACAATAATTATTAAAATAGGTCCCCTAAGGACTTCTATCCCACCACATTTGGCTAGGCCTATTTAACAGGAACCACAAAGGGTTATATCTGGAAGAAGCTATGGTGATACAACTGAATTTTGTTAAATCTAACATAAATAAAATAATTTCATGTTAAAAAGTACTCTATATATATTGTTTCTTGTTACTGTTGTCATAATGATTTACTGCCAAAATCTGATTGAACTTTTCCAAATTCTGTGTAAGTTAAAGAGATTTGGCTCAAGTTGTAAATTTGTATTATGTGTAGAAAGAATGCGTTTCTGATATGATCTGCATATCTACTGAGGTTAAGGTCAAATCTCAAAAAAAACACCAATTTTAGAGCTGGAGAAAAACCTTAGAGATCATATAATCCAAACCTTTTATTTGACTTAGGTGGAAAACTACAGAGAGGATAAGTGACTTGCCTAAAGCTATACAGCAAATTAGCAAAATCTATAATTATATTTCACTTATTAAGAATAAGGGTAGGGCTTCCCTGGTGGCGCAGTGGTTAAGAATCCGCCTGCCAATGCAGGGGACATGGGTTCGAGCCCTGGTCTGGGAAGATCCCATATGCTGCGAGCAACTAAGCCTGAGAGCCACAACTACTGAGCCTGAGTGCCACAACTATTGAAGCCCGCACGCCTAGAGCCCGAGCCCGTGCTCTGCAACAAGATAAGCCACCGCAATGAGAAGCCCACGCACCACAGCGAAGAGTACCCCCTGCTCGCCGCAACTAGAAAAAGGCCACGCTCAGCAATGGAGACCCAATGCAGCCAAAAATAAATAAATAAATTTATAAAGAAAATAAAAAATAAACATCCATTTAAAAAAAAAGAATAAGGGTAAACAGTCACATGGAAAGATGGTCAATATCGCTAATTATTAGAGAAATGCAGATCAAAACCGCAATGAGGTACCACCTCGCACTGGTCAGAATGGCCGTCATCAAAAAGTCTATGAATAGGGCTTCCCTGGTGGTGCAGTGGTTGAGAGTCCACCTGCCAATGCTGGGGACGTGGGTTCGTGCCCCGGAAGATCCCACATGCCGCGGAGCGCCTGGGCGCGTGAGCCATGGCCACTGAGCCTGCGTGTCTGGAGCCTGTGCTCCGCAATGGGAGAGGCCACAACAGTGAGAGGCCTGCGTACCACCAAAAAAAAAAAAAAAAAAAAGTCTATGAATAATAAATGCTGAAGCAGGTGTGCAGAAAAGAGAACCTTTCTACAGCTGGTAGGACTATAAATCAGTGCAGCCACTATGGAGTGGTTTGGAGGTTCCTTAAAAAACTAGAAATAGAACTACCATATGGTCCAGCAATCTCACTCTTGGGCATATATCTGGAAAAGACAAAAACTAATTCGAAAAGATACATGCACCTCAATGTTTATAGCAATACTATTTACAATAGTCAAGGCATGGAAACAACCCAAGTGTCCAACAGAAGACTGGTTTAAGAAGATGTGATATGTGTATGTGTGTGTCTGTGTGTGTGTGTACATACACACACACAATGGAATCTTACTTAGCCATAAAAATAATGAAATATTGCCATTTGCAGCAATATGGATATACCTAGAGAATATTACACTAAGTGAAGTAAATCAGACAAAAATAAATATTATATGATATCACTTTTATGTAGAATCTAAAAAATAATACAAATGAATCTATATACGAAACAGAAACAGACTCACAAACATAGAAAACAAACTTATGGTTACCAAAGGGGAAAGGGAAGAGGGAGAGAGATAAATTAGGAGAATGGGATTAACAAATACAATTTTTATATATAAAATAGATAAGCAACAAGGATTACTGTATAGCACAGAGAACTATATTCAATATCTTGTAATAACCTATGGAAAATATTCTGGCATACACACACACACACACACACATATATATATATATATATATCCCTTTGCTGTACACCTGAAACTAATACAGTATTATAAATCAACTATACTTCAATTTAAAAAAAAGAATAAGGGCAATTTCCTTAGGTAAGTCCCTCTTTTCTGAATGTAAATTCAGTCTAGTCGGACATATTCCAAGACTGTTGTTCTATTTCCTTACTGTTTACCAAGTGAAGCTGGTACCTTTTAACATTCTTTGGTCTATCCATGATGATAATCACTTGGGTTTGTAGAAAACTTCATAGAGTTTCCATTAAAAAAGCACTCACACATCCATTTTCTAACATGACCCTATACATGAGTATAAACAGATGGAATTAACGTGATCTCAGAGAGGGGAACTGAGGCTCAAGTTTAGTGATTTATCCTATTTGACCTAGCCAGGTCATGATGGAGCTGAACTAAATTCAAATAGATGGTTCTAAAAGAATCAAGTGACCTGAATCCAGTTCTTAATTCCATGACCTAGATTCAATAAACAATATTGCCCTTCCATGCCCTGTGGTTTGAGGTCTTCCAAATCCATTCAATTCCTTGCTAAGATTACTGATCTGAAAGAAGCAAATGAGAAAAACCCAAGTTTAGGTTTGTCTTTGTTATTTATGCACGTGATGTGTGAGCTCCATCTACATTATGCAAACAAAATATACATATATATATATATTTTTTTTTTCCCCCCAAATCTTCCCTTCTTCCAATGAGCTACTAAATAAGATGGTTTATTTCACATGATTGATTACAGGGATTCTGCTCATATATCCAAGGGCTGACATTTTAAATCACATCTTCTTTTCAATTGAAGAGAATAAAATGATTTTCATATCTTGACATGATTGATTATTTGGAAGCTGAAGCCAAAATCTATAAGAGTTCAATCTATGGCTCCCACCAGCTGATAGCGTATTATCAGACCTTATTAAGATCATGCGTGACTTGCAACTATAGCTTTATATCTGACAGTAAGCAAATATAATGGCCTTTTGCCTTTAGATTGCACATTTGTATTAATGTGGTGGTTGGTGTATCTATTTATGAAAGGATTATAGGTGATGTAAATTTTACCTTTACAGATAAATGATAATTCCTTTGTGTTTAATCTCCATAAGAGATTGGGGAAATCTAAAATACCAATGAGGCTGAATGTTTATCAGAGGCAGATCTATAAAGATTCTCTAATAGCAAACTGCTAGTTCCAGTAGGATACCTCTTCCTTATTTTTCTGAGGATCTCTTACTTTAATCCAAACCCTGAGAAGTACCTCAACTATAAAGATGAGTCACCAGGGCATACAAGCTGAAATTTATACACTCTGGTGTAAGTCAACTTATTGAAAGAGGTTTCATTCATCTGAAGTTACATAGCAGGATATCTAATGTAGAGACCAGCCAGTGTTTTGAGGGTTGGCACGTTTATGGGAAAATCAATGTTTAAGTTATCGTTTCACCTGCTTTAATTATAACACCAATTTTCTTTTTGGATGGTGCAGATCAAATAAAAATGGGTCATGTCTTTTCATTGTAAACACCACTCCATAAATCTGGGCTCTGTCGTTGCAGGACTCTCTACCGACATTCAACCTAGCTCCTTTGTATCTAGAGTTAATTTCAGTTGTGAGGTTTCCAGGGTCAAATAGCAAGTTTCCTAGTAACCACATAGATAACATCCATTAAGAGGACACCCAAATCACTCTAAAGGAGACCAAAAATTCAAGCTCTCTGCTAAGAATTAAATAAGTAAAAACTTCTCTTTAAAAAAGTTATTCAGTAGACTATAAACATCTTGAAGGAAGAATCTACATCTCTTTCATTTACATACTGCACACATCTCCTAGAGATGGGTGATGAATTCCCATCCTACAAGCACTGTTGTAAGTACTAGAGATATGATGGTGAACAAAAATGGTGTGTGGGGCCCCTGAACTCAAAGAATTTACTATCCCAAGGGTAGACACTATAACTAAACAAAAAAGTAAAGAATGATGAATGCTATGTTACAGAAAATAAAGCTTAGTACAGGAACACAAGCAAAGGCCTCAGTAAAGGATGTTTCATGGATGCCAGGAACATGAAGTAGCATCCTGGTGGATAAGGTGAAGATGTGGAGACAAGTATTCCAGGAAGAAGGAGTGGAATGTAGAAAGATGGCATGGGGAGCTGGTCTTAGAGCTGTTTTGATAGACATGGGCCAGAAAAGGAATGGCCCTACAAATCATGATGGAAAAGTTTCACTTAATCCTGAGGTATACAGAAGTCATAAAAGTGTTTTGAGCAGGAAAGTTACATGACCACCTTTGTGTTTTAGAATGTAGTAATGGGCATTAAGTGGTTCTAGAAAGAAATAATGAAGGCATAAAAACATTATTACTATTAATGGTAAGAATGACTAACATTTTTGGACACTTCTGATTCTCTAACTTTTCCTGATCAATAATCTTATCAAAGTATCCTTTAGTGAAAATTATTTAGATATCCATATTTCAAAGATGAGAAAACTGAGACTCCTAGTAATTCAATGGCTTTTCTAAATGTCACAAATCTAGTTAATTATGAGTCACTATTTGATACAAATCACCCTGTTCCCAACTCTCTAAAATGATATGGCTTGCTAAAATCCCCAAAACCTGATAAAAATATCAAATTGGAGAAAACTAACTATAAATTTCCAGTGCTGAGAGAAATTTAAAACTCTGTTCCCTCACTATTTGATTACCTTAAAGTGATTTTACTACTCAAAATATCTGAAGAATTACCTGGACATTATAGTAAGAGATCAGTTAATATTCATTAAATGGATATTGAGTGTTTTGTGTAAAAGTTTTGCTGTTCCCATTGTTGTTTTTTGTTTGTTTGATTGATTGATTGACTGAGTGGTTGATTTCTATTTCCGTTATGTGGTTGGTGGGATCAATAAAAGTTTGATTGTCAACCTGAGCTAACAAACTGTCAAACAGAAACATTTTAAGTGGAAACATACCGATACGCCACAGGCCACCATGAGAAAATACGCCCTTGAGAATTTACAGGAAAACTGGAGAGAACTGTAGACTTCCACAGAACAGAAATCTGGGATTGAGTACATAAAATCTAGAGATTCTTGCTGTAATCTGGGCTAGAAACAGTTGCACTGAAATCATATTCCATATTTTCCTATTACAATGTTTGTCTTTCTTCCCTAGTAAACTTCTCTACAACCATGGCTGCATCCATCCTCTCCACTGTCATGACTCACATATTTATACTGTCAACATTGATCTCACCAATCAGCACTAGATTCAGTTCTCCAAATTCCTATAGACTTTGCCATAAGGATGTCCCCTACTCTCATATTAAGTAGTGCCAACATTTGTTCCCACTCTACCTACACAAACTTGTCCTTATGTCTTTTAGTCATGGCATCATCAGCATCAAATCTTCAGACTAGAAATTTCTAGAACTACCTTTGTCTACACCTTATCCAAACTACCATCACTCATATCTAAGGAATCTCTAAGACCAGTTAATTTTACATTCTTAATGGCCTTGTCCCAAACCCCTTCTTTCTACCCCCACTGCCCCATCCCACCTTTATAGCTGAAGTCACTAAAACTTAAAGAAGTTAGATCATAGAGCTGGCAGAAAAAGAAGGATTCAAACCTGGCCTTTTTGACTCCTCAGTACCATGTTTATTTATCTATGCTGATGTTTAGATTACTTGCTTGCCTGCAAAACTAACATAGCTGTACTGTAATTTTTTGTAGTGCTGTATTGCATAAAGTAGATATTCAGTAAATAACTATAGAATGAAAGTGACCTTAACCCCATGATACAGCATTTTAGACCCATACAAATCATCATCTTGCAAATTGAGGTGAAAGGGCCTTATAAGTGTAAATAAAGATTTAAAATAAAAATGATTACTTAATGGGTACAAGCTAGTGATCTGAAATCAGTGGGCGAGGGCCTGTGTATTTGCAGAAGCTTCTCTGGGCCATCAGGAAGTTCTACCACCCACCGAGATACGAGCCACACTGGAAATGAAGGGCTTGGCACTAAAAACATGAAATTTCTTGTTCACTGCTTCCTGTGAAGGGTTCCTCAATTTTCACAGCCCAGGGCTAGAGACAGGAGGAATGAGTCAGCAAGGAGTCCAAGAGTGAAACCTATAAGCAAGCAGGTCCAGGAAGCCCCACGAAGTCCTGTGTTGAACTCTACATCAACTTTTTGAAATTGATAGATTCCATCTGTAGGAACCAGGTGAATCAACAGCATTCTGATCTCAAACATCCATCTACCTATTGGTTGTTGACAACATGGTGTGGTATAATGAATCTAAACCACCCAAGAACGCATATACAGACACACACACTCATACACACACAATGCTGCAGTATTATGGGTTTGATGGGATACCTTGAACCCTTACTAAGACCCCTAGTACAAAATCCTTCATGTAGAGGGAAGTGCCTAGTTTGAGGGCCAAAGACCAATGCAAAGCAACCTTAAGCCAATTATTTTATCTTCTGACCCTTTACTTTTTGGCTGACAAACCTAAGCAAATAATAACTGTGCTACCTAAACTGAAATGAAAAAAAAAAATCAGAAAATGTAAGTATGTGAAAGTGCTGTAACGTAAAGTTATATATCAAATATGAATGCAATTATTTGCCCTACCACACTCAGCAAAGGTAACAGCCTTTGAAAAGTAATGAGCAGTAAAGGAGTTGTGAAATCAGAAGAGAAAGGTGGTTTCTAATTTCCCTGTTTTCTATAAATTCAAACTGGTCTAAGTGTATAGAAATTCAGATGACAAGGTATAGTGGTATTAGGACCATTTCAAAATATTCTGATACTCCTTCTGGGCACATGGCAGGGATACAGGCAGGGCCATATGACTTACTTTGGACAATGAGATGTATGAAAAATGATGTGTAATCACTCCCAGGTGGAAGCTTTAAGATCCAGAATGCAGTGTACTGTGTTTTCCTCTTCTGCTACATTGATACTGGAAATGCATCTAGAGGTAGAGTCTAATGAGATGAAACTCCATCAGTTCGAAAGCCTGATCAACTACAATAAACATACTCCCCTCTGACCAATTTTGTACACACAGTATGAACAAGAGTAGATTTATCGTGTTAAGTCTCTGTGGTTTGGGGCTGATTTTTCACACATGATATAACCTATCTTGACCTACACACAGTATTTAAACACCATGCCTTGTCCAGCTTCAATCCCCACCTCTACCGGTGGATTAGTTTCATAAGTAAATGAGGTATTTTAAGCACTTACACATTTTAAGAAAACCAGGGAATGAGATTATATCTTATAAATGGCATATAACACATAAGACTCCAAAGATGACCACCATGCATTACTTCTCTCATATCACGACTTATGTCTAATTCTCCTCCCCTCAAATCTGAGCTGGCCTTAGTAACTTGCTTTACTCATAGAATGTAGTGGAAGTGATATTCTTGAAAATATAAGGTTAGGTTATAATAAAACCCAAAGCTTCTGCCCATGCCTCTGGAATGCTCCCTCAAACAACCCAGCTGCATGCTTAAAAGCTCAAGTCACATGAAGAAACCACAGGTGAGATTTTCAGGTGACAACACTTGCTGAAATCCCAGCCCCAAATCAGCATCAATTTCCAGCCATGTGCATGAGTCATCCTGGATATTCAACTAAGTCAAGCCTTCAGATGACTGCAGCCCCAGTCAATATCTGCGTGTAATAACATGAGACCCCAATTAAGAACTGCTCTGTTGTGATACAAAGACACCTATGAGATATGAGAACCTTAAGAGATAATAGTAAATTGTTTTAAGGCACTAGGTTTTAGACTTCTTTGTTATATAGCAATAGATAATCTGAGTTCTGTGGAATATGCTTAATGCTTAAATGAAATGGAAATAATAATGCATATCACACAAGATTATTATAGAGATTAAATTCTGTAACATACATAATATGCCTTGTATAGTGTCTATAATATAACATGCATTGATCAAGATATTCTTGGTCATGAAAGGTTAAAAAAACAAACCAAAAACCTTCAAGCATTAGTGAATTAAAAGAACAAGTTATATTTCTTCTTCATTCTGTTTGTCCATCAAGTCTGATTCTGGTTGCTCAGGGACCCAAGATGACAGGATGTGGTCACCATGAATTTTGCTGATTCCTATGCAAGATGAAGAAAGAAGCTCTGGAGCCTTTTGTTACGGCACTTGAATGTGCTGGATTGGAAGCAACACACATCACATCTGCAAACAATTCATTAGCCTGAATTGCAAGGGGCAGAAAGTAAAATCCTACAATTTGCTCTAAGACTAGGGGGAAATAAAAGCATGATAAATTATTTAAAAAAAAAAAAAAGCATGATAAAATGTGGGTTTTTTTCTCCATAAAATTATTCTATCCTAACATATCATAATTTACTTATTTATTTTGTTACTGTCTGTCTCCCCCTACTGTAATGTAGGCTCCACATAGATATGAGTTCGCCTCTGTATACCAAGCACTCAGGGACGGCAGAACTCAGGCACAGCAGTTACTTATTAAATATATGATGGAAATATGGGCTAACAGCATAGTAACCATCATATTCTCCACTTCATTCATAATGGTGACCACATAAGCTACATTTTCAAAGACAGTAAGTACTTGGAGAGGTATAGGCTAGATAATACCACGAGGAACATGAAAATTAAGTATAAATATCTAGAAGGCTTTAACTTAAACAACAAAAAAGTATTCTATATAATTATTTTCATTCCAAATCCATAGTACTAATGGATATATGTATGTGACTCAACTATCAAGTATAAATATTCTGGTGTTAGGCAAACGCAAGTTTGAATCCTGGCCCCCCAAATTGCTAGCTCTGAGCTTTGGATTATAAACCAATGGGTATTAAACCAAACCTTCTTCTTATACATCTCACTCTTTTCATTTTCTCATGGTGACCTGAAAGTGTAATTCTCATGTATTTGGAATTACCACCCTCCCTGCCATTTCTCAGATTCTGGGTTCTCTTCCAGGCCCTCCTGCTCTCTCTTGTTTTAGAGAAATACTTCAGTCCAATTTTCTCAGTGGCCCAAAGCAATTCCAGTAAATAATGTTAGCTGGATGCCGAATCTCCTCTCTGATAATTAGCACATCCTGCTTTCCTCCATCGTGGCCTCCACTTCTTGACAATACTTGATAGCTGGCTAAAGAGGTTTCATACAGGACAACAAGCTCTGAAAGGCAGATGCTGAGTGGAAGCAGGTTGTTTCAAATCAGAAAGATGAGAGCATCAAATCATCCAGCCATCCTTTTGTAACCAGCTCTATGGTATGTGAAATTAAAAGAATAGAAAATGTGTTACCAGTAATATACTATGTTTTCCTCACTCACAGAGCCATCTTTGGTTTACTCAAGATCACTGAGCTGCACACTGCAGAAAGGTTTAAAACACTATACAGATAAAAATAAAGTCTTTATTTATATGTTCTAAAACAAAGGTAGTCAAGGTTTTTCATTTGAGCAGTAGGGAGGGGATGGTGTGCTGGAGGTTAACTTTGCCACAAAAAAACTTTGTTGCCCTTCAAAGATAAGCAAAATTTGAGAACAATTACAAAGAATCTCTGATTAATTAGACTCAAGCAATGTCAACCCCTTAATTAGCCTATACAACCAATAATTTTAAGAGGCAGATGGTAGTAAATGGTAGCTGAACTATGTGACCCCAAGGACATTTGCTCTAAGTCAAAAGCAAGGTCCTCAACTCACAATACTTAATAATGCACTTAATAGCATATATCACCCGCCCACTACCCCGCCGTTTTCTTCCACTGCCCCAAAATTAGAAAAACGTGTATTTGTAAATTGTGCTTATATGATACTTTCATTTATATTATCTGTATGGTTTTCTCAACTGCAACCTAAAAAAATAGGAAATTTATGTGACATCTACCATAGCAGGACAGATGTTAACTCTAGGTGTGACTAGATAAGAGATTTAACTAGATGTCATCACAACTTGTTTTTTAGTTTTTGGTCTTTTTTTTTAACTGTTTTTGGGGATAGTCTCTCAACTACGGTTTCTTCTGTATAGCAGATTTTCCTCATGTGGTGGCAAAGATGGCCACTGGCAACCTTGGACTTAACCTGGGCCTTAGTGCTCACTATCTCAGAAAGAAGAACTGGCTCTTTGTGGATGGTTTCAGGTTTTTGATTGATCTGGCTTCAGCTAAATTCCCATCCAGAATTTAGCCAAGGTTTTCCAGCATTCTGATTGGTCAGGCCTGTGTTATAGCCTCACACCTAAGGCCAGGCATAAACTTAGACATACTTGAAACTCAGACTGAAAATTGGAGCAGGTTTTCTGTGTAGGAAAAATATATTTTCAGTACATTCTTTTTATGTGATTATCATAACAACCCCATAAAAAATCATGGACAGAATTTCTAGGAGAGATAGGTCAGGAAACTAGAGACATCTAAGTCTTAAGAGGCCAACAGGTGTCAATGTATTTCTGACTTTTCTAAATTTAGCTCTGTGCCTTCAGAGATTATTATATAACTATAATAATCTCAATTTCTTGTCTGTAAATTTAATGTCTAAAGTTAATATGGTGTGCATGATTGTAGCATGCATTAAATAAGGTATGGAAAGAAAAAAAGAGCATTGCATGTTGTAATTCCCCTGTGTAATAAACAACCTCAAATTTCAGTGGCTTACAATAAGTTTATTCCTCAACTCTGTGGGCTTGGCTCTTGGCTATATGTATGTTCACATCTGCTCAACGTGTTTCCTCATTCTGTGACCAACAGCTACCCAGGGTATGTTCTTCCTATGGCAGATGGCACAAGCATCAGAGGATAAGGCAAACCACATAAAAACACTTAATGGTTCTAATCACATTACATTTGCTGACATAACATTGGCCTAATCAAGTCACGTGGCCAAGCCCATCGTTGGAGTAGGCAATACACTCTCCCTAGTCTGGTGAGAGCCATCGAAAATTACTTGAAAGAGCCTGTGCCTGTTTAATTCCCCTACAGAGAAGGATTGAAGAATTGGGAAAAATAACCCAGTCTACCACAAAACCATAGTTGGTAATAAAAAATATTAGCTTCATCACTGTAATTCATCCTGGGAAAAAACACTGTAGGATTTAGGATAGGGAATTTAAGATTAGAAAAAGTGTGTAAAATTTCTTTATTGACCATGATTCCGTACTCTTTCCTGCAACACTAGGTTTCCTAAGCAGCCTGGCTACTGGCTTCTGATTCTCTTGGTACTTTACTTCCAGTGTTTAACTCCTGGCTGCATACCACATGTCTCCTGAACCTGCTATACCTGACCTGGATCTTCTCTCTTCTTGGCTCACAATAAGGCAGGTGATATCTGTCCCAGTCACTTCTGCAGCCACAGTGCCTGCCACATAGGAGGGGGTCAATAAAGAGTCATGAACTCAGTAAGCGGAAGAGTGGCACGTCGCAAAGATGTGACCTATCCCAAATTCACCCTTCCAGTTTTCCTTACTAATAGTAAACAAATTAATTTGGGGGTAGAAAGAAAACAATGAAGAACTAAATTAAAACTACATTTTCTACCCTTCCATGTAGCCAACGGTGGTCAATGAAATGTAAGTGGACAGTATCAGGAAGGGCTTCCAAAATTATTTTTAAAGTAGTCCCATCCCTTTGCCATTTCCCTTCTTCCTTCCTGTAACACAGACTTAATGGTTGGAGTTCTAGTGGTCATTTTTAAGTCATGAACACACCCTAGAGTTGGTCAAGTCAAAAGCTGAAAAGAGTCCAGGTCCCTGATGACTTTGTGAGCCCAGGACTATCAACCTCTGGATTTCTTTTGTGTGAGAAAAAAATGAACTCAATTTGTTTAAGTTACTATTTGGGAGGTTCTAATACTTGCAGCTGAACACAATAATGTCATAGGTTCCTGGTAGATGTTAATTGGATCTGATTTTAAAAGTGGAGTCATAAATGGATTCTCAGTGTAAAAGGAGCAGAGGTAGAAACAGAATCAAATTGGGGTAAAATGGTTTCCTTGGCCATAATTGAACAGGAAGCCTTGACACAATTAAGATCACATCAAGAGTTACCATCAACACTTTCTTTTTGTTTCTCTCTGCTATTACTTATTGTGTATTTCCCATAGATAAAGTACTGTACTAAACCCCTTTATATACATTATCTAATTTAATCCTTTAAACAGTCCCATCAAATACACAGCATTATCTCTGCATTATTTAATATAGTATTTACTACAGAACAAAGGACAGATAAATGATTTGCCCAAGGCCATTTAAGCAGATCCAAACATAACTTATTTCACTGCTAAATCCCATTGACATTTTAAACTCTACACCCTGTTATACATACATATTTTTTAATGAATGAATATTTCTTGGGAAAGAAACCAAACACACCAAAAGTAAAGCATTAATGAAAACCTACGCTCCTAAGCACTGTGATATGTTCTTCTTAACATGCTTATGCCTTGAATAAGAGTGATTTGCCATCAAGGAAGATGCGTCAGTTTCTGTTCCAGATGATCGGGAATGAGGCACCAAGTCACAGTATCCACTGATCATCTTCTACACACTGTGACCACACAGAAAACAAGGGTCAAATTGTTTCTTGCCAATTCTTTACTTTTTAGAAGGGCTAAGACATGATTATGATACTTGCTATGAGCCAAGAGAACCTTTTCTAATATTTAAGGTGACTTACCTAGAGAATAGGAACCTGCCAATGTCATACTGGAAGGAAGGAGGGAGGGAGGGAGGAAGGAAGGAAAGAAGGAAAAGAGAGATAAATAAAAGAAAGAAGGAAGGAATGAAGGGAGAGAGAAACAAAAGAAATAATGGTGAAGGAGGGGAAGGAGGGAAAGAAACAAAGAAGGAAGAAAAAAGCCATATCTTCCTCATCTCCAAAGTAGGATTAGCAAATCTCTGAACTACTTCAGGACAGAGTGTGAACATGTATCAAGTAGTCACTGTCTTTACATACATAATTCATACACTTTTAAGTACACTGTGAAGAGATAGAAAGGATTATAACTGCCCCTCAAAGCTCAGAAATGCACTGTGTAATTATTCAAAAACATGTATCTATTGTCTTCAGTATGTAAAATGTTATGCTAGGTGCTGTGATGAGAAAGGCAGGGAAGATGAAGTTGTAGAAGATGGAAACAATAATCTCAAAACTTTCACTGTCTAGAAAGAGACAAAATACATGGATAAATAATAAAAATAACTACTGTTGCATCTCTCTCTACATGAACTAATTCAATTAGCAAATATTTATTCAGTGTTTACTATGTATTAGGCACTAAGTCCTTGGGATATATCAATGAACATAAGAGACAAAAATCACTGTCCCTGTGATTCTTATATTTTAGAAAATGCCACTGAATCCTTAGGTGCATAGCTATGGCAAATATTAATGCATTCCATTTGTTCCCCTAAATTCCCTAGACTTTTTTACAATTAGGCAGTTGGGTATCCTGTAACTAGCTCTGGCCAATGAAGTAGTAACAGAAATACAGTTTTACTTCTGGATAGAAGCAGTGAAGAACTGAAGAGTTTATGTACGGTTTTCCATTCTTGCTCTTCCTCCACCTCAGCAAAGCTTAAAATCACAGTTTGAGACCTACCACTCTGAGTGTCTAAGGTACTATACAGAGCAGAAGCCCACATCAACCCACATGGGGTTGGATATGAAGCATGAACAAGAAAATAGCTTCTTTGTTGTGGTAAGTCATTGAGAATTTTAGGAGTGTTTGTTACCCCAGTGTAACACAGCCTGTGCTGACTAACACAGAGGTGCATTTCTTACCATCTGTATAGCCACTGCTCTTGGAAAGGAGTCTGTCAACAGAGGGTATTTTAAAAATTACTTGAGTGAATATTATTTACCAAAGCAAAGTTTTAAAAGGTTCTAAAGAAAGGGCCAATTTCTTTTGGTTTGCAATATCAAAGAAGAGTTTATGGGAAGGGTGACATTTAAACAAGGAAAAAATATAGAATTCTGATGAGGACTATAGACTTTGGCTTTCAATAGACCTGGGTTTGATTCCCAGAACTACCACCTATCTTAGAAAAGTTATTTAATCTCTCTGAGCCCCAGTTTATTTATCTTTATAATGGGGATGATGTCTGCTACTTAGTATTTTGTGAGGATTGAATGAGAAAAAACGAGCACAAAGAGTTCATACAGTGCTGATCACTGTAAGAAATGTATAGACATGAACTTGAAGGCTTTGGATACATGGAGACAGTGGTGGGGGGGATGTGTGTACACAAATGTGGGAAAGTGTGGGGGGTGGTCTTACATGGCAAACAGGTGTATTCATTTTAGCTACAGCTTCTAGAATAAAAATCAGTAATTACACTTAGCATTTATGCAGCATTTTACAGTTCTAAAAACCCCTAAGCAAGTGTCATCTCATATATTATTCAGATCAGCTCTCTGAGAGAGTTCTTTAGGACTATTAGCATTAACAGATGTGTGTACCAAGGTTCAGAAACATGCAAATAGTCACCATAGCAAACCAATAGAAGTGTTGGATCCGAAGCTTCTGTTTTCTTATAAAACACTTGGTGCTTTTCCTAGGATTCCAAGTGCCATAGGTGAGGAGCTCAGTACAAATCACAGAACCTTCTTTGCTAGGTACTCTCACTGTTTTCTTGGTCAAGCTTCACTCATGCAACACTGCCCTTCCCTGCTGTACTTGTGATGAAGTTCTGCCTCAGCCAATGTGATCTCAGATTTCAGAAAGCCTATTAAGTGGACTGAAAAAAGTGGATGTCTATAACCCTCTTCTCTTTGTCTTGGTGACTTTAACTTCTGAAATGCCAATAGATACAAGTAATCACACTGACTCTTTGAAACGTCTGGGTTATGTTAACAGGACACATATTGGTTTGCAAGCAACTATACTTCTTGATTGTTCTTATACATAAGACACAACCCATACTGTTGTGAGCTGGAGGTGCAGAAGACCTCTTTGATTCTCTCAGTGAGAGCAATTTAAGATCCACCTGCCATGTTATTGCAGCTTCACATCTGTGAGTGCTGAGATGTCCTCAAGAGGTGAATGCCTTATGTAAACGAGGACCAAATTAATACGATTTTTGTAAATAAGGTTAAGTGTTGAAGGAGACAGCCAAGGCAGCCATAAAGCATTGAATCCGGACTTGCACTGTTTTGTAGGACTTTAGAACTCAAAGATGCCTCTTTTCCATTTCTCTCCTTCTATGCCACAAATTGCTTATTCAAAATTAATAACATCACCACATTTAGAAAATGCTTCTCTTTTCTCTGAGAGTTTCTCCCACATCTCATAGGACTGGATACCTGGCTCAAAGAAGACACACAAGGATCTGGCCAATGACCTATTGGTTTATCTCTTCTCACAATTTCAAATAAGACACAAGAGACTTGGAGACTGGAGTTATTGAGTCATATTTGTAGTAAACCACAAAAATTAGAGACTATGAACAACTGTTTTTGTCCTAGAACTGCCTTATTCCTCTGGCGTGGCTGTTGAACTTTTTCTTGGATCATGTGAGATACACCATTATCCTTCCAAAATTTTTCTTTCATTTAATTAAAAGAGTGTGATACGGCTTTCTCCCAACCTCGCTGTCTTTAAGACACTAACAATAACAGTAATTCAGGATAAAAGCCTCTCACTTCTCAGTGGCCTTTCCTCCTCCAAATTGCCTATGTAAATGGGTGTTAAGCCCTGATTATTCTATCTCTCAAATCCATTCTCCACTTTATACATTTCCATAGCTCTGGTTTTCACCTAGGTTTTCATCTTTCTTAACGCGTGTACCCATCTCTAGGCTTGCCTCCTTCCAATCAAGCCTCTGCTCAAAAGAATAATCAGTTTTAACAGAGGGAGAAACCAAACTAGCATCACCAAGCTTCCCATTTGTGCAGAGATTTTACATTCCCTGCCTCATTTAATCCTCCCTAAGAATTACAGGCTGGTTTTTCTTGTTTGTTTTTTTTTTTTTAATCTTTATGCCCATTTTACAGATAAAGAAACTGAGACTCAGAGATGTTAATCAACCTTCTCCTGGTTACATAGTTGGCAAATTATGAAGCTAAGCTTCAGACTCAAACAAGCAGACTCAAGGACCCACGCTTTCAACCATTATGTTAAATTTCCTCCCCAGCGAGATGTGAGCTTAAACACATTTTATGAGCCTACCTGTTTAGTGAAGTCAGAGACAGGATATGAATCCAGGTCTGTCTGACTCATGCTCTTTACACTATATTGTGTTTTGCTCATGCCATTCCCTAGAGTAAAAATTCCTTTGGCGACATTATTTCCTTTTACTGATATCAAGATCCTTCACAATCTGACTCTAAATAAACTTCCCAGCCTTTATCTTCCATCATCTTTGCCTTCTGCCCTCTATATCTAACCATCTAACCATTACCATTTAACCATTTTCTCTTGCTATTTCCCTCTTTCACATTTCAAGCTAGTAAACTTCCTATAATGACACAGTGAGATAAATATTTCTACCTCCGTTTTGCATAGGAGAACTTTAGGCTTAGAAATTTTGAGAAAGTTCCCATATGGTCACAGTCTGATCAGTACCAGAGCTGGGGCTGAACTCTGATCTGTCTCATTCTTTGTTCTTAATCCTGATACATCACCTCTCTTTGGTCCTGGTGCCGCTATTACATCACGCTGAATACATACTCTTCATCTTCCCCATGGCACCACTACAGATATTTGTAGGACGTGACATATTTCTCCTTAGCTGTTTCTTCTCCAGTTCAATATCCCCATTTTTTCAATAGACTCTCACACAATTTTTGACTTCTATTGAACTTTTAGGTCACTGTCTTCAGTCAGTGTCTCTCTCCCTACAGTTTTCATTATAACTATTGAGATTCCCAAGGTGTTACTCACAGCTTCTTCAATAGACACTTCCCGACTGGTTTTCTTGTCTCATAAAAGAAAGATTATAAATTTTCTCTCTTTTCATTTGGTTGAAGACAAGATGAAGCAAAAGACTGTGGCCCAAGAAATCCCATTGAGAGAGACAATATAGCTTTGGTGACAGTGAAATCTGGGTTCTAACCCTGTCTACACCACTTGATTTTGGTGAGGTTATTTATAATATCTAATATTTAGGTTGTCTTTCTATAATATCAGACATTATTATGATATTATGAATAGATTTTGATAAGATTAAGCAAGATAGTACATTTCAAGCAGAAGGCACATCGGAAGATCTAAGTAAGTGGTCATCATCATTATTTTTATTAGTTCACTACCCTCCCATTCTCAATCAAACAGCATTAAACTATGTTTATTAGTGAAGCACAACCTCTGTCTTCATTCTAAGTCATGGAATGACTTGTGGTTATGTCCATGTTTTCATATACGTTATAAAGCTAAATTGACTTGAGTTTCCCCCCCATGATTTAACTTTAAACCTAAAGAAATAGCATCCAAGATAAAAGAAAGGATTTCCCCCCAGGATCACATAGGTAGCTAAAGGGAGAACTAGAAGTAGAACCCATGATTTTTGAGAACCAATCCAATGAACTTACACCTAAATCAGTGATTCTCAAGATTCAAACTTGGATGATAGGATGATGTTGACTAATGGATTGGCAATCCAAGTATTCTACCCAGTTCAATTATTTTTCTTAAATCAAATGACCAAGAATACGAGATAGCAAAGAGAAAATTTATTTGTTAACAGGGGCATTTGAAATACTTTTCACCAAGTCAACTAAGATCACCTGGTCACCAAGCTTAGCCATACTCATGGTGGGCCCAGCCTGTGGTGACAGAATCAGATGATTTGGGTTCCAGACTTGGCTCTGCTATTTGTAAAGTGACCTTGAGAAAGTCATTTTACAGCTTTTAGATTATTTTATCATCTGCACAATGAGAAAATTAAAGCACTGGTGATTAACTGATATAATACATTTAAAGTTTTATTTTCCTAGTTTTAGTTTTATTTTGTTTTTCACATGATTATTAAAATAAATTTACATACAATTAAGTGCCCAAATCTAAAGTGTAAGGCTAAATGAATTTTTGCATATCTATACGCTTAATTTTTTCCTTTGCAAATAGGATGGGATCTATCTCATACCCTCCTTACTTCAAAGAATTTAACTCAGATCATTTATCTGAAATTTGAAGTTCTAATAAAAACACTTTATTACATGCTTACTAAATATAAAGTTTTGATAAGGCACCATTATGTCATAAGGTATCTTGTTTAATCTTTGCAAAAATCCTGTGATGTATGTATTATTACCTCTATTTTATAGATAAGGAGAGAGTGTTAGAAAGGGTCAGGTAACTGGCCTAAAATCATACACCTGAGTTGCAAACCCAGGCCTATTTTCATCTAAAGGCAACCTGTGTAGCCATCATCACCATAGTTGCAACCTGATCACTAAGTCACTGCATGAATGTAGCCAGGTCTCAGAACTGAATAGGGCAAGAACAATATCTTAAGAGTCCTAACACCCTAAACCATATTTTTTCTTTTAGTCAAAGAGAAAAAAGAATAGGTGTTACAGCACTTAAATTTTTATCTGCAAGTCCTATTCCCATTCAAGACATTTTATTAGTAAGTGTTGCTTGTGCTTCATTCAGGCAAAGGGAAAGAAGTGTGTGGGTGGAAGAATTCTTGGTCTTCTCTGGGGATAGACAAATAAGATTAAACCAAAAGAGAGACTCTTCTTTCCTGGGATCACCAATCATGTCCAAGGAATAGGCTTATCCAAGAACCACCTGCAGGCTTCATTTTGATTAATCAGTCTTTGGGTTCAGCAGAGTGTGGGTTACAGGGCTTTCCAGGGAGGTAATCAATGGTGCTAGCTTCCTCGTCTTTACACAGTGACTCTGGTGTATTCATAATTGTTATATCCAGGATCTAGAAAACTGTGCAGTAAGGACATGCTGGGATTTATCTGGCAAGAGAAAACACTCTGGTCGAATCTAAAATGAGCTGTGTTTGCAGGCCTCATCTGCCCGGTAAAGACCCAGGGGAGGCAGAAACAGTAGAAATGAGAAGGATACTAGGACCCAGGAAACAAGACCTCCTGGCTTGCCAGGAGCTGTCGCTTATCTGTGAAGACATAGGAGGCTTGGGAAAACACACGGTAATGTTAATTAACAAAACTTCCAACTTTAAGTAACTCTAACATTTATAAAATGCATTCACACAACCTCAGTCCTCTAAGGGACTTAGGGAGGTGGTTATCATTGATCCTCTTCGTTGGGTGAAGACAGTGTGGATCAGAGAGGTCACATAGGCTACACAGCTAATGACAGACAGAACTCGGGCTCCTTGTATCCCAGGTCAGTTCATTTTCCATTATGCTGGGTAGTTTTCAAGGATCCAGAGAGAAAAGCATCCCAAATCAAAAACGGAAGTGTGGAAAAAGCAAAAAAGATGGAGGAGCAGGATGCTGTAACCCAGAAACAGAAAATGTCTTAATTCAAAGCTTGGAAAAGAGAGGAAGACAAAATTGGTATATTCCAGAACAACTCAAATTAGAGTGGAAATTAAATGGCATCTTTGCAGGATGGAGCAACACACTGGACCCAGGACATCCCTGCTCTGTGACAGATTACACTAATTAATTAATAGCTTTGTGATTATGTGTAAGTCACTCAATGCCACTGAACATCTAGTTCTTCATTTAAAAACTGAAAAGAGTGAAGGAGGAAAAGAAAAAGGGAGAAAAGATGAAGGCAGGGTAAGATGGAGGTAGTAGGAAGGAAAATAAGTGAGGAAGATAATGTAAGTTGCAGGAGATGTTTAAATGCAGGAATAGAGTATGTAAGTATCACAGTAGTAGTGAGAAAAAGAAAACAGAACTTTGTCCATGAGTCAACTAGGATGTTTGGAGCTTACTTAGTCATTCACACATTCATTCACTTATTCGTATTTATGATTATTCATTAAGTTACTCATTTGTCCATTCAATAAATAATTACTGAGCATCAATTTGATACCAAGATACTAGAAACTGAAGACAAAGAGGTGGGTAAAACATAGCTCTTCCCTTCAAGGAACTCTCAGTGGGAAGATGGACAAATAACATATAAATTTAATACTATGTAGGACGAGTATCTGGAGATCATGAAAGCACAGAGAGGCCCTAGCTTAATTTTGTGTCTGGTGAATGGACAGCTGAGAGTTTAGAAAGGAGTGGGATTGGTTAGAGCATGTGTCTCCTGGAATAGGTGACAGCTCAGGATGAACATCAGAATTTTAGGGGAGAAGGCTGAGGAATGCATACAGTCTTTTCAGTATGAGAGCATACTGGAATGAATACAGAGCAAAAAGTGAGAGAGAATGATGAGTTTAACAAAAGGAAGGAAGTTTGGTCCTGCTGCAAATTCGAGAGCAGAGATGAGGCTGAAGCTGAACAGGTTGTGTGCTGGATCAGGACATGTGGACTTTATCCTGAGAACAGGGGGCAGTCTATGAATGACCTTAACCTGGGCAGAGATGTGATCAGAGTTACATGTTTAAAAGAACATTCTGGCCTCATTAGAGAAAGAATTGAAGTGTGATGAGTCCGGATGCAGGGAATCTAAGTTGAGAGGCTCATTGCCATGATCCAAATGGAGCTGATATAGACTTAGACTCAGGTGAGGCCGTGGAAGTGGCCACCAGACTCATAGTGCATGGATGTATGGGCCTAAATTAAGAAAAACAGCTCAGACTGGATATAGTCTCAGGTCTTTAGATTCTGATTTCCTCTGTTACTGACGCACGATGATTGCAATGATGTACATTAAAAGAAATACCTTCACTTTTAAAAACATTCTTCACTTTTCTACCTTTTGCCATTCTCCCCTGTAAAATGCCTATTCAAATTATTCTGGGGTAAAAGATTCTTCTGGAAGAAGCAGCTGAACGCATCCCTCTCAGGGAATGCCAGCTCCCTGAATGGCAATGATGGAAAATCCCACATCCCCCAGTTCTCACACACATGACTCACCTCCACCCAATTTCAAAGGAAAAAAAGATGTCTCAAGGACTCCTTTGGAAAAATAACCATTCAATAGGATGTGACTAGGCTGTTTCCATGGCAATTCAAGCTTTTTTACATTGTGATAATTTCTGAAAATGGAAGTTTTCTTTTAGTCTTCTAATGTTATTTGCTTTTGTAGTGTATAGGTATTCACACTCACACAGAGGCAGTTTGGGTCAAAAATAAAGTAAAAGAAAAGACTTAAATCTCTTGGTTATTTTCCTACTTCTTACAGCTTACTAGCCTGGGGAGATTGTTGAGCCTTTTAAGGGATGTATCAAATAAAGTGTCAATGTGGGGGCTGGAGAAAGGATTATCCTAGTATTTAGACTTTTTTTTAATACAGGCACTTCAGGAAAATAGAACACTGTGCATAATACCCACCACTTCCAAACTCTCTGGAGCATACACCATGCCCTCAAAAGGCAGTTTCTTCCCAATTAAAACCTTACAAGGCCAGAGATGAGGGACCTTAGCCAGGCAAAGAAATCTAACCCAGAGGAAACAATGTCACCTGACCAGCAACTCTCAGCTCCATCCCCATAGATAGAGAAAGGGTTTGAGGATTATGGTGAAAGTTTATTTTTATGAGAGATTGCTTCAAGATGGCAGAGCAGAAGGACGTGCACTCACTCCCTCTTGTGAGAGCGCCAAAATCACAACTAATTGCTGAACAATCATTAACAGGAAGACACTGGAACTCACGAAAAAAGATAGTCCACATCCAAAGACAAAGGAGAAGCTGCAGTGAGATGGCAGGAGGGGTGCAATCACAATAAAATCAAATCCCATAGCTGCTGGTTGGGTTACTCACAAACTGGAGAACAATTATACCACAGAAGTCCACCCACTGGAGTAAAGGTTCTGAACCCCATGTTGGGCTTCCCAACCTGGGGGTCCTGCAATGGGAGGAGGAAGTCCCAGAGAATCAGACTTTGAAAGTTAGTGGGATTTGACTGCAGGACTTCGACAGGACTGCAGGAAACAGAGACTCCACTCTTGGAGGGCACACACAAAGTAGTGTGCACATCAGGACCCAGGGGAAAGTGACCCCATAGAAGACTGAACCAGACCTACCTACAAGTGTTGGAGGATTCCTGCAGAGGCGGAGGGCGGCTGGGACTCACCACAGGGACAAGGACACTGGCAGCAGAAGTTCTGGGAAGTACTCCTTTACACGAGCCCTCCTGGAGTCAGCCATTAGACCCATGAAAGGGCCTATAGGTTCCAGTGCTGGGTCACCTCAGGCCAAATAACCAACAGGGAGGGAATTCAGCCCTACCCATCAGCAGACAAGTGGATTAAAGTTTTACTGAGCTCTGCCCACCAGAGCAAAACCCAGCTCTACCCACTACCAGTCCTCCCCATCAGGAAGCTTGCACAAGCCTCTTAGATAGCCCCATCCACCAGAGGGCAGACAGCAGAAACAAGAAGAACTACAATCCTGTAGCCTGTGGAACAAAAACCACATTCACAGAAAGACAGACAAGATGAAAAGGCAGAGGACTACGTGTCAGATGAAAGAACAAGATAAATCCCCAGAAAAACAACTAAATGAAGTGGAGATAGGCAACCTTCCAGAAAAAGAATTCAGAAGAATGATAGTGAAGATGATCCAGAACCTCGGAAAAAGAATGGAGGCAAAGATGGAGAAGATGCAAGAAATGTTTAACAAAGACCTAGAAGAATCAAAGAACAAACAAACAGAGATGAACAATACAATAACTGTAATGAAAAATACACTAGAAGGAATCAATAGCAGAATAACTGAGGCAAAAGAATGGATAAGTGACCTGGAAGACAGAATGGTGGAATTCACTGCCACGGAACAGAATAAAGAAAAAAGATTGAAAAGAAATAAAGACAGCCTAAGAGACCTCTGGACAACATTCAATGCACCAACATTCCACATTATAGGGGTCCCAGAAGGAGAAGAGAGAGAGAAAGGACCAGAGACATTATTTGAAGAGATTATAGTCGAAAACTTCCCTAACATGGGACAGAAAATAGCCACCCAAGTCCAGGAAACGGAGAGAGTCCCAGGCAGGATAAACCCAGGAGAAACACACCAAGGCACATAGTAATCAAACTGACAAAAATTAAAGACAAAGAAAAATTATTAAAAGCAACTAGGGAAAAATGACAAATCACATACAAGGGAACTCACATAAGGTTAACAACTGATTTCTCAGCAGAAACTCTGCAAGCCAGAAGGAAGTGCCATAATACATTTAAAGTGATAAAAGGGATAAACCTACAACCAAGATTACTCTACCTGGCAAGGATCTCATTCAGATTCGATGGAGAAATCAGAAGCTTTAATGACAAGCAAAAGCTAAGAAAATTCAGCACCACCAAACCAGCTCTACAACAAATGCTAAAGGAACTTCTCTAAGTGGGAAACACAAGAGAAGAAAAGGAACTACAAAAACAAACCCAAACAATTACAAAAATGGTAGGAACATACATATTAATAATTACCTTAAATGTGAATGGATTAAACTCTCCAACCAAAAGACACAGGCTCGCTGTAATGGTTACAAAAACAAGACCCATATATATGCTGTCTACAAGAGACCCACTTCAGACCTAGGGACACATCCAGACTGAAAGTAAGGGGATGGAAAAAGGTGTTCCATGCAAATGGAAATCAAAAGAAAGCTGGAGTAGCAATACTCATATCAGATAAAATGGACTTTAAAATAAAGAACGTTACAAGAGACAAGGAAGGACAGTACATAATGATCAAGGGATCAATCCAAGAAGAAGATGTAACAATTATAAATATATATGCACCCAACATAGGAGCACCTCAGTACATAAGGCAAATGCTAAAAGATTAAAAGAGGAAATCGACAGTAACACAATCATAGTGGGGAACTTTAACATCTCACTTACACCAATGGACAGATCATCCAGACAGAAAATTAATAAGGAAACAGAAGCTTTAAATAACACAATAGACCAGATTGATTTAATTGATATTCCATAAGAAAACAGCGGACTACACTTTCTTCTCAAGTGCACGTGGAACATTCTCCAGGATAGATCACATCTTGGGTCACAAATCGATCCTTGGTAAATTTAAGAAAATTGAAAACATATTAAGTATCTTTTCTGACACAATGCTATGAGATTAGAAATAAATTACAGGGAAAAAAACGTAAAAAACACAAACACATGGAGGCTAAACAATACGTTACTAAATAACCAAGAGATCAATGAAGAAATCAAAGAGGAAATCAAAAAATACCTAGAGACAAATGACAATGAAAACACAACGATCCAAAACCTATGGGATGCAGCAAAGCAGTTCTAAGAGGGAAGTTTATAGCAATACAATCCTACCTCAAGAAACAAGAAACATCGCAAATAAAGAACAAACAAAACCCAAAGTTAGTAGAAGGAAAGAAATCATACAGATCAGAGCAAAAATCAATGAAAAAGAAATGAAGGAAATAAGAGCAAAGATCAATAAACCTAAATGTTGGTTGTTTAAGCAGATAAACAAGAATGATAAACCTTTAGCCAGACTCATCAAGAAAAAGAGGGAGAGGACTCAAATCAATAAAATTATAAATGAAAAAGGAGAAGTTACAATGGACCCCACAGAAGTACAAAGCGTCCTAAGACAGCACTACAAGGAACTCTATGCCAATAAAATGGACAATCTGGAAGAAATGGACAAATTCTTAGAAAGGTATAACCTTCCAAGACTGAACCAGGAAGAAATAGAAAACATGAACAGACCAATCACAAGTAATGAAATTGAAACTGTGATTAAAAATCTTCCAACAAAGTCCAGGACCACATGGCTTCACAGGCGAATTCTACCAAACATTTAGAGAAGAGCTAACACCTATCCTTCTCAAACTGTTCCAAAAAATTGCAGAGGAAGGAACACTCCCAAACTAAGTCTACAAGGTCACTATCACCCTGATACCAAAACCAAACAAAGATACTATAAAAAATAGAAAATTACAGACCAATATCACTGATGAATATAGATGCAAAAATCCTCAACAAAATACTAGCAAACAGAATCCAACAACACACTAAAAGGATCATACACCATGATCAAGTGGGATTTATCCCAGGGATGCAAGGATTCTTCAATATATGCAAATCAATCAATGTGATGCACCATATTAACAAATTGAAGAATAAAAACCATATGATCATCTCAATAGATGCAGAAAAAGCTTTCAACAGAATTTAACACCCATTTATGATAAAAACTCTCCAGAAAGTGGGCATAGAGGGAATCTATCTCAACACAATAAAGGTCATATACGACAAACCCACAGCAAACATTCATTCTTAATGGTGAAAAACTGAAAGCATTTCCTCTAATATCAGGAAGAAGACAAGGATGTCCACTCTCGCCACTATTATTCAACATAGTTTTGGAAGTCCTAGCCACAGCAATCAGAGAAGAAGAAGAAATAAAAGGAATACAGATTGGAAAAGAAGTAAAACTGTCACTGTCTGCAGATGACATGACACTATACACAGAGAATCCTAAAGATGCCACCAGAAAACTACTAGAGCTAATCAATGGATTTAGTAAAGTTGCAGGATACAAAATTAATGCACAAAAATCTCTTGCACTCCTATACACTAACAATGAAAGATCAGAAAGAGGATTAAGGAAACACTCCCATTTACCACTGCAAATCAAAACTACAATGAGGTATCACCTCACACCAGTGAGAATGGGCATCATCAGAATATCTACAAACAACAAATGCTGGAGAGGGTGTGGAGAAAAGGGAACCCTCTTGCACTGTTGGTGGGAATGTAATTTGACACAGCCACTATGGAGAACAGTATGGAGGTTCCTTAAAAAACTAAAAATAGAATTACCATATGACCCAGCAATCCCACTCCTGGGCATATACCCAGAGGAAACCATAATTCAAAAAGACACATGCACCCCAATGTTCATTGCAGCACTATTTACAATAGCCATGTCATGGAAACAACCTAAATGCCCATCAACAGATGAATGGATAAAGAAGATGTGGTACATATATACAATGGAATATTACTCAGATGAACCGGTTTACAAGGCAGAAATAGAGACAGATGTAGAGAACAAACGTATTGACCCCAAGGCGGGAAAGCAGGGGGTGGGAGGTGGTGTTGGTGGGATGAATTGGGAGACTGGGATTGACATATATACAATATGTATATTGTATATGTATACATATACAATATGTATATATATATATGTATATATATATGTATATATAATATGTATAAAATAGATAACTAATAAGAACCTGCTATATAAAAATAAAATAAAATAGAATTCAAAAAAAAAAAGGAAAGTTTATTTTTATGTCATTGTTTAAAGCTGGAACCTCCCTTCCAGCAGCGATTCTCAACCAGGGCTAATTTTGACCCCCATGGAACTTTTGGCAATATTGGAGACATTCTGTGTGGGCACAACTAGAGAGAGGATAAGGGCAGGGATGCTGCCAAACATTCTACAGAGCTTATGACAAGCTACCTATAACCAAGAATTATCTGGTATAAAATGCCACTAGCATAGAGTTTGAAATAATCTGCCTTAGAAGTTAAGGATGCTACTAACATATGGATAGTGAGTCAATCGTTGGAAAACAGATTTGCCTTCAGTGTTTGAATTGGGAAAATGTATCTAAATGGGTCAATACATTGGGAGTAAAGGGGCCCAAACACCCATTTCAATTTCTGGAAATGTCAAGAGTTAAGTCTCCAAATGGGCAGGTAAAGGAAGACATCCAGAAATCCATGAGCCAGGTTAAGTCCATTCATTTATTCACTCACACATTAATGGAATAACTTTTTTCAATAAATGTCATGCACTGGTCCAGGTACTAAGAATTCAACAATAAACAAAGCAAAGGGTTCTGACTTTATTGATCTAGTCTGGCAGGAAATAGAGATAATAATAAACAAATGCACAATTAATATTTAATAACAGTGGTAGTGAGTGCTATGTAGAAGTACAGCTTTTTTTGAGTATAAGATAGAGGACCTAACCTAGAAAGGAAAATTTCCTAGAGAACAATGACTTTAAAACTGAAATCTGATTGATGAGTAATAAAATGTTAATTATAGATCTTGGAGCTGTGTCTCCAAGGCCCCACCACCAAACTGGTCTAGAATGTTCCAGTCACTTATACTTTTTGAGTTCAGGTATTTTAACAAGCCATAGAAGGAGAAGAAGATAAGGACACACAACAGACAGATTAAGATTGAAACAAGGTTGAGCCAACTTGGAAAAATAAAGTGATACCTACACCTGTCTAATTATACATTAGAACCTGAGTTTGCACATTGCCCATAGTTCCAATAAATATTAAGTTCATCCGCTGTGTTAAGCAAATTTTTTAGTTTTAAATATTAAAAAATGATATAGATAAACTGAGGGTTGAGGTAAGATTCAATAGGATCCCAGTAACCCTATTAGGATCCTAAGCCAAAACTTACAGTTGGTTATTCTTGTTTTTATTAAGCTGTAGAGAAACAGGGGTCAAGGACATATGATAGTAGTTGACACATTCTTCTAGCTGGTGCCTGTAATATTACTTCTCTCTATCACACTTTTTGTTTTCCATAAATGTTTTACATGTTACTACTCAAATACTTTAAATTTTTGTATTGATGTAAGCATACATACAGAAAACTATGCAAATTATAGATAGGTAGTTTAATAAATTTTCACACGCACATTTACAAAACTGCCAGTCAGATTAAGACATAAAATATTACTTTGTGGTTCTTCCTGGTCAACATCCCCACCAGGATAACTGCTGTCTTGGTTTGTATCACCATAGATTAGTTTTGCCTGTTTTTAAAATACTCTTTAAAATACAATATTTTATTGTCTGTGTCAGGCTTTTCTTTCCTAAAATTGTATGGTGAGTTTACCTACTTTGGCGTATGAAGTTGTTAATTATCTTTGCTGTATTGCACTACTTTAGCTGTTAACTTTGACATGTTTTCACTGCCCATTCAGTTTGAAAGCTTTTATTCAACTGTGATTTCTTTATTGATATTTGAATTATTCCAATCTTCATTCCTTAATTTCCAGATACCTATGATTTATGAATTTTGTTATTAACTTCTAATTTGAACATTTTTCTGCTCAGACAGCATACTCTGTACATTTTGGTCCTTAGATTTCACTGCTTCCAGTAGTGGCAGACTTTACTAGGGTCTCCCAGTTATGGCTGCCTTCATTTTTCTGATGACGAGAACTCCAAAGGAGAGCATTCAACACTACGAGGACTAAATAGTCTTACTCAGACAGTGATACCTCAGAGAGTGTTTTATTTTTTTGAGTATTTTTCATGAGCAGTGATTCTTTTGTCATGTATAAAAATCACTAGAGGGGGACTTCCCTGTTGGCACAGTGGCTAAGAATCTGCCTGCCAATGCAGGTGACACAGGTTCGAGCCCTGGTCTGGGAAGATCCCACATGCCACGGAGCAACTAAGCCCGTGCAGCACAACTACTGAGCCTGTGCTCTAGAGCCCGTGAGCCACAACTACTGAGCCCACGTGCCACAAGTACTGAAGCCCACGCACCTAGAGCCAGTGCTCCAGAAGCCACAATGAGAAGCCTGTGCACCACAACGAAGAGCTGCCTCCGCTCGCCACAATGAGAGAAAGCCTGTGCACAGCAACGAAGACCCAACACAGCCAAAAATAAACAAATGAAAAAGAAATTAAAGAAAAATAAAAATCACTAGAGGAATATGTATATATAACTTATTAAATATATATATTTAACTTATTAAATATACTTAACTCATGACATAAGGTGGTATGATATACATTATTCATCAATGAGAAAATGGCACCTTTGGTGGCCTAAGTTTCTCTTGGGAGACAGTCATCCATGGAGTTCATGTTTCTGCATATCTTGTGAGCAGAGACACTGACAGCTTTTGGTCCAGAATATCTTTTTTTTGTGTGTGTGTGTTTGATAACTTTTTCTTGAGGCAATAAATGAAGGATTTTATGAAAGAATAAATGAGTTAATCAGTACAGATACGTTGCAGGACCATGTATCCTTAATCCTAGTCAGGTCTCTTTGGAATGGGTGGGTTCTGTCATGAGAGTTACCATTTGATTAGAAAATCCAGAGCAGGTTCAGCAAGTATGCAGCACAACAACTGTCGTTCCCTGAAACATGGTTAATCTATCAGGGTGCTCTTCTCAGCCAAAGCAATTTTATTATTTTTTATTTTTTTAACGTTTTTATTGGAGTATAATTGCTTTGCAATGGTGTGTTAGTTTCTGCTTTATGACGAAGTGTATCAGTTATACATATACATATATCCCCATATCTCTTCCCTCTTGCATCTCTCTCCCTCCCACCCTCCCTATCCCACCCTTCTAGATGGTCACAAAGCACCGAGCTGTGCTATGCGACTGCTTCCCACTAGCTATCTATTTTACATTTGGTAGTGTATATAAGTCCATATACACACTACCACTCTCTGACTTTGTCCCAGCTTACCCTTCCCCCTCCCCATGTCCTCAAGGCCATTTTCTAGTAGGTCTGCATCTTTATTCCTGTCTTGCCCCTAGGTTCTTCATTATTATTATTATTATTTTAGATTCCATATATATGTGTTAGCATATGGTATTTGTTTTTCTCTTTCTGACTTACTTCACTCTGTATGACAGTCTCTAGGTCCATCCACCTCACTACAAATAACTCAATTTCATTCCTTTTTATGGCTGAGTAATATTCCATTGTATATATGTGCCACATCTTCTTTATCCATTCATCTGTCGATGGCCACTTAGGTTGCTTCCATGTCCTGGCTATTGTAAATAGAGCTGCAATGAACACTGTGGTACATGACTCTTTTTGAATTATGGTTTTCTCAGGGTATATGCCCAGTAGTTGGATGGCTGGGTCTATGGTAGTTCTATTTTTAGTTTTTTAAGGAACCTCCATACTGTTCTACATAGTGGCTGTATCAATTTACATTCCCACTAACAGTGTATGAGGGTTCCCCAGAATATCTTTTCAGAGCTGTTTTATAATTAACAAATAGAGATAATGTCTCCTTCTGGGACAGAGGGCAGTTTTGTTTGTTTTACTCCAGTTAGAGTAAAGACTGGGTAGGTTTGCTTGCAGCCCTTTATAACTATTAGGGCTTCCTAAACTTGGGATTCCTTAGCTATGATGATTCAGACCCACTATGGATAAAGCATCTGACTGGGCTGCTCTGATCAGTCTTGTGAGACTGAAATGCCAAGAGGAACTGATGTCAATGGAAACTAAAGCTCATATTGCTTGCTGTGCAGTGAATAACAAAATCCTTTATCTCTGACCCAGGAGTTTCACGTTTTCTGTTATCATCCATGACATTGTGTCAGGCTAACTTGTGAGCTTGCAAGTAGGGTTAAATCTCACACCTTTCATAGTTCCTGATAACTCCAGAGACATATTCCTGGGCCACTGGTTACACTTTGATCATCTATGTGGACATAATACAGGGACAATTTGGCTTCCTTGTTACTTTGGCTTTATTTTGTGATCCTAATACATTCAGTTATATAACAATTGTATTATGTTAATATGTATTATAAAAGGTTTATAGAAAGTATTTTGCAGTCCAGGACTCTTTCCTCTTGGGTATGAGCTTTTAACTTTTTTTTTTTTTCTATTAATTCCATGGACACCCTTGGCCATTTGGTAAAACCCATGGGCCCCTTTTCATAATAATGTTTTTAAATCCATAAACACATAGAATTGAAAAGGGAGTTAATTATATTGAACCAGAGTTATCTAAATATTTAAAAATTAGTTTGTGATAACAGTAATATATTGCTTTTTATTAATGTATGAAATAAAAGATATAGAATGGAACTAATAACTACTGTAATTGTCAAGTACTCGTAAGTGCAAATAATATTTCAAAATATCTGCAACAACTGGAATATGACATGAAAATATCTGTGATTCTATCAATGTAAAGATACTGTTAATGCACAATTACCACTATTATTAATGTAGCTTGTTTTCTACATTTTCTATTTAATAAATGAACGTAATGTTAAATTTCAATTACAGGATAGTAAAAATAAATGTAATTTTTCCCCATAGGATTAATGGACTCCTTGTTTAAAATCTCTGTCCTAGAGTCTCTGGAGAACCTTAAGATAACCTTGAAAAAGCCAAAGAAAAGCAGACCGTATTAACTGAGTGGTATTATTCTCCTGAAGTTAATGTCCTCTATAGAAGGCAGTGATTTGACTTCTCAAGTACTACATCTCAAAGGTTTGCATTTTTGAGCCAGGGCCATATAAATCACAGAGTCCTTTAAATTTCCAGAGTTAATAGGAGGAAAGTTGTTTTGTTTGCTCGTTTTTTTGTTTTGTTTTGTTTTTTACCTCTGTTGCTTCTGGAGTATCACATGCTTTAAAACCTCCAGAGGAAGCTACGACTTGACTTGGGACTCTTTGCAACAATCTCAGACTTCCTGGAATCAAAACTTGAGAATTCAAAATCTTAATTTTTATAGGTCAGAGGGAATTGTAGTGTCTGACATGAACATTACAAACACAAAAAATGTAAGACTAGTACATTCATCCTAAACAATTAGCTGGATCAACAGGAGGAACAAAAGGAAAGGCATATATATATAGGCCTTAAAGCTATTCCATCTCATGATACCTGTCAACTTATTAAAAATGATTTGGGATGAGGATAAGGGAGAATTGTAAAATATTTCTGTTTGTATAATTTTACTCATATTTGATTAACAACTAAGCCTCAAAAACATGCATACATTTCAACAGATTGTATTTGAATGTTGGTTTTTTTCCTATAAAATTATCAAAGATCACACAGTTTCAAACAAATAGTCTTTTCAGTTTCATACAAATGTCCACATAAACTAATATAACTATATAAAATAAGATTTTATAACTATATAAAATCTTCACAACCATGCTTTTGTCGACTGAAAAAAAACACACTACCTAAAAACTGGGTGCTAAGTTTTATTTGGGGACCTTACTGAGGACTGTACCCTGGAAGACAGCCTCCCAGATACCTCTGAGGAACTGCTCCAAAAAGGTAAGGGAGGAGTCAGGATATTTAGGAATTTTTGCTAAAAAAATGTAGTTGAACATCAAAAGATAACTGCTAACCACACACACACACAAAAAGACATTTCAAGTTAATGATTTTAGTGTTTTACTATGTATAGGAAGATGCAAGAGTCTGGGCTCATTGAAGTTATTCCTTAGGTATGCACTGTAACTATCTAGGTCCTGTTTCCAGAGCACAGAATGTTTCCTGTTTATCTCCAACTGAAATTCCTCTCAGGGTGTAACTTCAGGGTGCCACAGTGGCTGATGGCTTGATGAAGGGCAACATTTGTTGTCTACTGGAATGGAAGGCAACATTCTCTTTCTAAACTTTTGGAGTAGGAATCACTAATCCTAAATTACAGATGAAGACACTGAAATTCAAAACTTTGGTTGTCGTGAGAAAAGTTACTGAATCTAACTCTGACCATCTTTCCTTGACACTGCTGTACTAGGGCCTGGCCATCTGAAAAATCTCTATTCAAAAAACTTACTTCCCTTTCTTGAATTATGTGAGTTGAATTTTATTTTGGAAATTGCTACATAAAATTAAAATAACAATGTTAAATGACCATTACAACAGCAACAACAAAAACTTCATTGCACAGAGTGGTCACATAAGATAAACAGTGAAACCAAAAATGCATACACAGATAGAGTGGCTTCAGAGTCCTTGTTCTTAGCTACTATTGTGAAATTCTTCCTTTGCTTTGTCCTTGCTCTCTGAGGGGTCCAATGCCCTTCTCAACATTCTTCTATTCTCCAGGCCATTACCATTAATCAATACAAAGTTCTCCTTCATCTCAGATCATAAATCACCAGGCTATCCTAGTGTTGCTAGGTAATGGCTCTGATGAGCTAATTCACACCAAGGTGTGAATCAATAATGATGGTTTTATAAGTTTTTCACTTGGGAGTCTGTTTGCATTTTAAGAAGGGCCACAAACATTTCTTCAGTAAAGTGTGAAATATGGAGATGTCTGAGACTATTTTCAGGCAGATGAAAGGAGAAGTAATATTTGGTCAGGAAGGCTTTAAGCACCTCGCAAACTACCTGGTTTGCAAAAATTGGAAGAAATAGAGGGAATTGGCATATGGAAGCTAGCAAGAGAAAGGGGGGAAAAAAGCCACTTCTTTTGGCTTTTTGACAGGTGTTGGTGAGTCTACTTGTCCCCACAAAGGGAACTCCTAGTTACCATTTACCCCAGAATACATTGCTGCATCTGCTCAGATGCTCCTCTAGGGCAGATATTCATCCTATATTTTGAGATCATTAACACAGCAGAGCAAGGTTCCTGACATCCATGACTCAGCTACCTCTCTTGGTCTGCAACTATGTTTCAGGCTTCTAGAAATTTTTTTTCTTTTCTTCCTTTTTTTTTGATGGTTGGGAGTTTGGTGATGAGGGTTTTTCCCCCTCTTTACTGACATATAATATTGTGTAAGTTTAAGGTATACGTGTTGATTTGATTCATTTATTTATTGCAACATGTAGATTCATTCCCTAATGGGATGATTCATCTCCTTCTGTAAAGGTTCTTTACTTTAACTGAAATTAAAAGATTTCTATTCCTTCAAAGTACTCCACCTTAACAAGTTTGGAGGTTGCAAGTATAGAGAAAGTTTCCATTGTCTCATACATACCCTAGCTTTCTCCCTAGAAGCTTTTACAACGAGACCCTGTGATGCAAAATTAAACACTATTGATAGACTCATTGCATGTATGGACAATGGAATAAAACCCTTTCTTAATACTCACTGTTGAAGTTGTTGGAAATTTGGTATCATTATGAGAGGAACTCCTCTCAGTGGGTTTCTGAACTGAGAACTATATACAAGAAACGAGCAGAAGG
This sequence comes from Orcinus orca, assembly GCF_937001465.1. NCBI lineage: Eukaryota > Metazoa > Chordata > Mammalia > Artiodactyla > Delphinidae > Orcinus > Orcinus orca. The sequence goes on along the minus strand of NC_064564.1, from coordinate 104,704,162 downwards.
ATGGTGGAAATGCCTTGTTTGTTAATAGCTGAATAAACACTCTCCACCTTTGCTGAAGAGTTCTCTGGTAAAGATGCCTTGGGATATGCAGCCCAGGCTTAAGATCTGAGTGAGGCTTTATGCATCCTCCGTATTGATTGTAAGAATCTAAGTTCTAGCAGAGCTAATGCTTGTCTAACTTCCTAACCCAGCTGCAGACAGGCAAGAGCAAACCTACCCAAGCCAGGTCCAAAGAGGAAGGCTCTGCTCCGGACTGAAAAAAACAAAACAACAAAAGAATGTGAACTTGAATAGGTTCAGTATAGCATCCACTACTAACTGTTGGTCATTCAAATTCTCAGACACTTTAATAAGCTTAGTAACACTTCCTCCCTTGGGTAGAAGCTAAGAAGGGGTCATGAGATGTGGGTCCAAAAACATATTTCTTAAAAAAGTCCAATGAAAGCACCCACCATTATATTTTAAATTAATATGAAATGTATTTATAAATTTGGGGATGCCCCTGCCCTTGTAGAAAAGGGAGGAAAGCATAGTAAAGTTAAATACAAAATCTTTTCTATTAGCTTAATGGATTTATAGGCTTCTCTAATATTTATTTTTCCTCTTTCTTTCACCTAATGTCTCATGGCCTTTTTTCTGTTAAATGAATTACTATATTTATTTTACAAAGGAACTCTGTGAAATCTAACAATGCACTGTTTAGTACATTGACTGTGGTTAAGACAGTTAAATTCCTTGTCCACCAATTATAAGCCACATGACTCTGGGTGAGTAGTTTATCTGTCCCTTTTTCTTCTCATGTGCATCATGCAGTTAAATATTAGGTGATATATACTGAGGATTAAATAAAATATGATAAAGAAGTTTAGTACAGACTGCATGCTAGACAATTAATTGTAGCTATTATTAACACTACTTGAAAACTACTTCAAGAGGCTTGTGGGTGCCATGTGTTATTACTTGTATTCATCGGTAGGCAGAGGTGAGTTCAGAAGAAGCAAAACAATTTGAAACCTACACATAAGGAATTTTAATTCCTTTAAAGCCGCTCCCATTTGTCCTTTGGAATGTGCTGGTACAATGTTCTGAAATCCTTGTTGGTTATGGCAGAGCATAGTGGCATAAGGTCTGGAGCCACAAAGCCTGGATTTAAACCCAACTCTACAATTTATACTTTATGTGAACTTGTACAAGATACATAATCTCGGCATCTCACATGCCTCATCTGTAATATATAAACAGTAATATTATCCACCCTATAGAGTTGTTGTGAGGATTAAATGTTATACATGTATCTACTTAGAAAAGTGTTAAGGACATAGTAAACTACTCTTACTGTTAGATACATTTCTTTTCGCATTTATTTGCCTTTGTAATAATACTTAATGAGTATAATACACAAGATTTTATTATTATTATTAGTTAATTCAGTTTTTAAATTGATCTATGTTGTCCCATATATACCACATTAAAAGCTATTATTATTTTCTCAGGCATTTCTGATCAGTGATGCAATACAATACTCTTCATTAAGACCCAGGTTGGATCAGGGCATCTTTGATTTTTAACTGATAGAAGTTATGGGTGGACTAGCTAGCCCAAAGATTAGAGATGCACATTCACATAAGGGCAAGTCGCTATCATCACACTTGTAAAGTAATGATACATGTGTTGTATATAGGTTTTAATTCATCTTATTATTTGATTATGTCTACCTCCATACACGCTTCTGATGTCCTGATGCATCCTCTTAAAATCGGACCGAAAACCAAGTGCATCACCTGAAATTCACACAAACTACACTGGTGTGAAGGAGAGCAACATATAAACAAGGAAAGATCAAAATTCTGAAACCTTGTGTCAGTCCAGCAGCATGTTTACCACCTTCTGGGAAGACTCTCAGAAGAAATCCTCATCTCTGCTAGCTCCCCTGAGATTAGAGCGCCCTCTTGCAGCTGCAGGTATTAATACCTATTTATAACTTCCTTGAGCCTTCGAAGAATTACATTTCCCTACCTGCTTTTAGTTTGTCCAATTCAATCCCACCTACTTTCACCTGGTCCTCTAAACCTCTCTGAAATTCCTTCTAAAGGAGATGAACATAATACCACTCTAACTCTCTCGCATCTTTTTCCATTCATTGATCCAAGGTTACCCGTTTGCTTAAATCACACACCCTTGATTCTTAAAGGAGCTAGGTACTTAGTCACTTAGAATCCAAGTAAACAATAGAAAAAAAATCTTATAGGCTTTTTCAAAGACTCTCTTTCTGAGAGAGACTAGGCAGTTTTGGAATAGAATGGGGATTGTGAACAGTTCCCATAAAAATCAGAGTTAATTTTATGCCCATTGCCCATTCACTGCTTTATCGTTTGTTTCAGCGCGTGTAGCGGAGTTCGCTCACTGCATGCCCCGACTGCCTCTGACTGCATAAAACATGATGCTCTACCTCAAACAATGCTGGAATACATTACATAAATTTCCCTTTGATATCCAGCATGTTTTCTTCTCTAACAGGATCTGAGCAGAATCACAGCTCCTTTCCCCCAGTGCTCCCATTGTACTTCATAACTCTCTCTTCTGTGAATCCAATAACCATTTCCAAGCCGTTAGAAGGGATACATTTCGGTGAAGCGTGGAAGCAGCTCAGTAGCGCAGAGCCAAAGATGATCTAGCAAGTAGTTACATGATAGCATGAGAGCACACAGTCCAAAGGATCAACCTTTAGTAGTTAGAATTCTTACAGGAACATTCAGGTCATAATGCAGAGAGAATCTCCAAACCTTTCTTATTTCAAACCCGATTGTAAACTTTCTTGAATTTTTGGGGTTCCCTCCCGTCGAAGATACTGCTGTTTACCTCACACCTATTCTCAAGCCTCATGCCAACTTCCAGCCTGTAACAGAGGCAAATAGTCTTCTCCAGCCTCCTCTACAACCAAAGGTGGTCATGTGTACAGTTAAGGCCAAAGAGATATAAGTTAACATCTGTTATTAGGGTTTCTTAGAAAGCTTTTACCGTCCTCACAAAAAGAAAAGGAATAGCTAGAAAGGCACCACCCTTTACCAATCAAATGTCTCCTTGATACCTGGAGCTATAATGCCTGCCCATCAGTGACCATGAGGGAAACAAGATATTGTTGAGATACTGAATCACTGTCAACAACTGCCTATTCCAGCTATCTGGTTAAAGGGCAATGTATCAATAAAAAGTGTAACTGGATCCAAGGTGTATCACTTGATTTGTTTTATTAATTGCAATAAAAAGTCTTTCTGTTAAACTTCCATGACTTCTTAAGTAGAACTTGAAAATATCTTGCTCAATATCTAAAGACTTTCAGGCTTTTGAAATTATTCTAAATACCACGGCTTTATACAGGGTCTGGAAAGTCTCAACAAATCATACAACCCAGTTTCCTAGAAAGGCATGTAGTAGAAGTAGTATCAGACCAGTTTCTGCTCTCTTCACTCTCATTGTGATTTCAGAAAAGCCATTTCAGGGACTGGGCTCTCACCTCTGGAAAGTTAAGTTTGGTGTTGGGTTACATTATGCTCTAGTCTTGAGATTCTACAATTCCATCTCAGGACCTAGAATGTACTACAGGTTTATAATTACGGCATGTTCTCCATGTCAAGGTGGCACATGCATTAGCATACTGGAAATGTGGAAATTTGTGTTCCTGTGTCCTTGATGCCAATCACTCATGGCATTCAGCTTTCTGAATCTCATTTTCTCACCAGCATGAGATCATGAGTAAATCAGAGACCATTCTGGTGGCTAAGATTCAGTCTGCAATTGTGTGTTTTTGTTTTGCTTTTTTTTTGCCTGCAGAGGTTTTTCATTTCATTTGTTTTTTAAGGTTTTTTTTAATATGAGGAATTAGTCCTATGATATCCATATTTCTGGACTGTTTTGCAAATTCAGTCTATTTGGCAATACTGGGCCCACATTCTTCCATGAAAACAATCATCTAGAGTAGAGAAACTGTTGCCCCATCAAGAACAAAGCCCACATCCTTCACTCACAATACTGCCTACTAGACCCACTTCACTCACTTAATGTTATATACCCAGTGAACCGTACTTATTTGAATTTTTAAGCCTTGGAATAGAAAATGGCTAAAATTCCTTTCTAACTCTAAAACCATCTCTAAAGACACCCATGGTGTAAACTGAATAAACGGTTACAGGATTTGACTCATAGGCTGACAATGATGTCTTAAGCCCCTCCCAGCTCTAATATTCTAACATTCTGTGACAAGCGAAGATGTTCCTGAGACTTTGATGTATTACTTGATGTATCACTGGGCCAGCCAGCCTTGAGCTGGTCTTAGAAGTCACTAAAGGGAGCAACACTTCACTTGTCACCATTGATCTGGGATGAAAACACTGATAGGTTAAAATCAGGGGTTGCAGGTATACCCTTCCCTGCAGTTTTAAATAAACGCAATCAGTCTACCCAGGGCTAAGCAACTGTTTCTTAAGGCGTGTTTGTAAATGTGTTTATAAAGCAAGAACCTCCAATCCATCAGGCCTCAAAGAGCTAATCAATATATTCCAATCTGATCTCAGAGAAGTTTTGCCGCTAGGAAGTTTAATTTATTTCAACTCATGGCCATGAAAAAATAAGCAGCCATGGCATTTTGACAGAATAGAAAAAGTGGACGATGTTGTATCCAGCAACGGTTCCATTTTAATTTTCCATTTTATCTGAACAAATCAGCCCACTGAATGGAATGGCCATGAAAACTCATCAGGCATGGGGCTAGTCTATGGGCCAAGGTACCAGGAGTATATACATGGCAGCTACGAGAGGCATTGTTACTCACAGACCATGCTTCCTGTTAAAACATTTCTGGAGAGGGAACAGGAAGCCTGGAAAAGAGTTTTGGCATATACTCTACTAGACAAATGTCCTTTTAACAGCAGTGGTATCTAGATATAATCACTTCCCATAGCTAGGGTGTTTGCCCCTGAAAAATAAATTCCCCTGATATCTGTAAGGAATGGATATCAGGTACCATTTCCCTTTTAGAGTTTGGTACAGTAATGACATAAACAAATCCCAGGAGAGTATTTCTTATTTTTATGTGCCCGAAATAGAATCCAGGTCTATCTTATATCGAAAGACAGCATAGCTTTCCAGCTGGCCCCAAGGGAAATACGCAGAGTGGCAGAAATGGAAATGTGTTATCCTGGAAACCATGCTATATTACAGGCTGCATCAGTGGCATATGTTTGCATAAGTGACACATCAGTCTCCACTTTTCTTATGCAGAGTCAATAAACAACAGTTTCCATTGTCTTTAAAATACAAGGAGATAAGGTCTGGAAGACAAAGATAAGGTAAGGTGAGAGACTGAAAAACTCATGCGAAGGAGGACTTGTTTCAGAAAATTTATCCAGAAAAGAAAATAAGTTAGAGAAGAACTCCAGAAAGCGTAATAGTACTTCAGCATCTAGAAAGACAGATCTCATTCCCTGCAGGTACAAAGATGAATTTACAGGGGAGAAGGGGTGAGATGTCCTGATTCCCTCCTGGGCCCCAATAAGACAACTTTTCCATCAGAGAAAAGCCCTGGGGTGTGAGGTCCAACTGGAAATTGTAACCAGGACCAAGAAAAGCAGTCAGAGTCCTTTTGAGGTCTCCCTGGATTCAGAGTTATGAGGATATAGGAAGACTTCCTAGGGATTTCAAAAGCAATGAAACATGAAGAAGGAACACTAGACTTGAAACAATAAAACAGTGGTTCTAGCCACTACTTTGCCACTAATTTCCAATGTGACTTAACTTCTTTGAAATTGTGCTTCCTCATCTCCTAAACAAAGTCCTTGCATTAATGGTTTTCAATGATATTATATAACTCGGAAATGTCACGATCCTCATCTGTGATCTCCCGTATAACTCCACATCTCTATTTTCTATTACAGTACTAGCTTGTTGGGTATATAAATTAATTTTTAGGATGACAGCTGCATGGGTTAACTCCAGTTCTATAAATTTAAACCTCTACAATGTTCTTTCACAAGTAGGAGACATCTATTTTCAAGGTCATAATGTAGAATTGCTATAGAGTTGATTTACGGAATTTCTCCAAAAATATCCAACCTCACTCATAAGTTTACAAAGGTTACAGCAGCATGACCAGAAAAGATCTCCTGAAGAGTGAACTGTTTTAAAACACCCTTTGTCAAAAGGGAAAATTTATCTCTGGCACTATATATGGGTTCTTGAAAAAGAATCTATTGACAACATCTATAAAAGTAGGCTCAGTTGACTACATATTCAGAGAGGACTATATTGACTGAAAGCCTCTAATTATTTTCTAGAGAGTTAAGTTACAATATAATGTTCTTTTGATTAAAAAAAAAAGTTTAAATGATAGTAAAATATATACCAAAAAATACGACATTCAAGCATAAGGAAATGACCTTTGTGACCTGTTTGAAGTCTGTGAGATTGAGATTGTTATTAAATAATTATATCTAGTTTTTATCACTGCATTCTTAGAAGGATGGGGACTAACCAGAGAAGGTCAAGAGAATTATGTGGGTAACCTGAAGGACAAGAACAAAGTCATTAAAAAAAAAAGCTAAAGAAATTTTAGATGTCTACCTGTAAGAGACACTTAAGAGTTATTTGTCTCTCACTTTCATGCATAAGAAAATACATAAGAGGAGAATAAATATACATATAAAAGGCATGGGAGTAAACTTTAGCTCTTTTGGGAATAAACCAGAGGACTACAGCTAGCTTATAAAACATATACTTAGCAAGACATTAAGTTTGGTGCTATGTTTCACAGAGAATTGAAGGAAAAAAAAAAAAAAAAAGATAAAACCAAGATACCAAACTGCAAGTCACTCATTCTTTGGGGAGACAGAGAAGATATTAGCTAGATCTTTAAGGTCCAAGATAGGGGGTGGGCCTAAAGCACCTTTGTTTGTGACTTTATGGAGTTTTATTGTGAAGATACAAACAAAAAATATGATATGCCTTGGATAGATCTCCTGGCATTATACTGTATTCATCCTGGGTCCAAGTCTAATTGTAATAAATTTTATGGGAAGCAGAAGAATAACATTGTTTGGGCATGGAGTCTGGGATTAAGAGACTCCTTATTTTCCTATATACTTATTATCTATGCCACCTGCCGAGAGAAGCAAATTAGATCAGTTTGCCACATCTAACTGGGAGGGCCACCATTGGGGACAGTTTCATAATGAGTCACACCAGATGAATTTGTCTTCTTTTATATACAGCCTATATTTCATTGGTGTATTGATCCCTTGGACAATTAAGTTGTGAGCAGGACAACAGCACTGACTTTATCCAACACAAACTGCACAGGCCTCTTCAATATAATTCAAAGAATCACCTGGTTCCACTGTCTAAGCCTGGGTATTTCACCTCCTCTTCCTATGCCAGACTTTGTTCCTCCTACCCACTTAGCTCTCTCCTAAGGGGACAGGTGCTGCTTTTTCCTCTTGCTATGAACCCAGAATATACATTGGACTATGCTTTATTTTTAGGCAGCCCTATTCTTCTTTAAAGAAAGAATCCCAGTTTCCTTTTATTGCATTCTCTTTCGCCTTTGGTATAGTCAGGCCCCAGGGCAGATTGCTTATCTTATATCTTTATCTTTCAGGGAACGGAGCTGGTTGAATAAATGGATTAAGAGGTTTTCTCTTCCCACAGGCATGAATGAGCATGGTATTCCCAAGACTAAGGTCTTTATTTGATTTGGTGATTACTAGATTTACTAGTAATCTAGGCACCTGTAAAGCTATTAATATTGTAAATTTTGATTTACTTTTATATTATCTCTTCTGTTAAAGTATCTTCCAAAACCCCTTGGGAAGTGTTGTTTAACAGAGTATGACTTGGTATTTCTGAATCTCTGATCATAATATCACCATTACAGGAACTTACCCATGTATTTTTCCTCAGAGATCAAAGTTAGCACAACAGAATACAAAGAACATTATGCAGGAAAACCACGGTGCTACATTAATTCAAATTGGAAGCATCTGCAATGAGATAGTTTTAGGCATGTCAGATTGTGTTTGTTGATTACCAAGGCCTTCTTACCTCATGGGGTAACTCCTGTGTGATGGTTAGTTTTATATGTCAACTTGACTGGCCACAAAATGCCCAAATTAAACCTTATGTCTTAGTGTATCTGTGAAGGTGTTTCCGAATGAGATTACATTTGAATATGTGGATTTAGTAGTTTGCCCTCCCCACTGTAGGTGGGCATCATACAATCCATTGAGAACCTGAATAGAAGAAAAGGTGGAGGAAGGAGGAATTTGTTTTTTTTCCTCCCTCACTAATGAGCTGGGATAGCTCATCTCATCTTCTCCTGCCCTCACAATGGAATTCACTTCCCTGGTTCCCAGTCCTTTGGACTCAAACTGAGTTACACCACCTGCTTTCCTGGGTTTCCAGCTTACAGACAGCAGACTGTGGAACTTCTCATCCTCCATAATTGTCTGAGCCAATTCTTCTTAATATATCTTAGTCTCCCGCCTCCACCCCAACCCCTCTCTCATCTTCTGGTTCTGTTTCTCTGGAGAACCCTAATATATCCTGTGAGGGTTTTCTAAGTTCCTCAGTATGACTTTTTTTTTTTTTTTTTTTTTTTTAATTACAGTTGCATTTAATTTTATAGATTAATATAAGGACATTTATATTATTATAGTAAGTCATCTCATCCATACCTGTGATATATATTTCTTTTACTCATGTGTCCTCTAATAAAGTTTTCATTATGAAGATTTTCTGCATAATTTAATAGGTGAAACCCCATACTCTCTATAGGTTTTCTCAGTATGACTTTTACTACTATATATACTGCTGCCTTTACTTTAATACCACCTTTAATAATATGATCAGTACTAATATTTTTGTGAGCTATGAATGTTCAGAACAGTTAAGAAGTCACTATGCATTTCTGAGAGATAGCAGTGAGCAGCAGCTGGAAGCAAGATAGGGATTGAACCCTGGCTGTGGCGGTGAGAGCACCGAATCCTAACCACTAGACCACGAGGGCCAGGGGCTGCCTTGAAAAAGATTTGACAAAGAGACAGAAGGTAGAGAGGAAAGTAAGACATTTATTAGAAAAGCAGAGTACATGCCAACAGAGGCATGGATGAGCTCAGAGAAAGTTTGCCTTTAGGAAATTTAAATCATGTATAAGGGGGCAGTCTTCCTGGTCTTTGTTTTTCTTTGGCCAATTGTCTTGCTTTGTTATTTGACTCAGGGCCCTCCATTCTGTGCACACACATCCTTTAGCCAAGATGGATGTCAGTGCAAGGGCCTTTGGGAAGTTAGCAAAACTTATTATGGTCTGGCAGCCCCTCCCTTTCTGACGCCACCGCCCCCCACCCCGCCTCGCCTAGGAGCTTTTCTGCGCATGTGCAGCTGAGGTCTCCTTGACCCCAAGGATGAGAAATATGTGACCTCTTGATCTTCTACCCAAGCAGTGCTTAGCCTCTCTTTGCCTCTGCCATTACTGTTACCTTAAAGTGTCCACAGGAGACAAAATCCAGCTATTTACCCTGTTCCTGTTGTTATTTCTACCTTGAAGTATCAACAGGAGGCTGGTTGTAAACATCTGGCCTGGAGCCCATCTATCTCCTGCCTCACTATTACAAGATTATCTGAATTAACACTTTAAACAATTCATGGGGTACATATTATCATAACAAACATTTGAAGCTTTTGACAACTGTCCTCAGTCACACAGACTCAGTTATCTATTGCTCCATTAGCTAATCATTCCAAATTCAGTGGCATATAACCAGAACATTTATTATTATCTCTCCTAATGTTGCTGGTTGCCTGGGCTCAGCTAGATGGTTTTCACCCTGGGTTTTGGATGCAAATTCAGACATTGGTTATGCCTGTAACTATCTCTAAGGCTCCTTTCTTCACATGTCAGGCTTCAGGGTTGGGGAAGACACAACAAGCTAAGGACTGGAACAGATGGGACTCCTAGAGCATCTTCATCTATTTTTGTGTGATATCTCCATGTGGTCTCTCCAGCTTCAGGGTAGCCACGCATCCTAAATGGGAGTTACAACACCAGAGGTGCATTTTCTGACAGAGTTGGGTGGAAGATTTATCCCATTCTATGACCTAGGCTCAGAAGTTACTGCTACTTCTATCATATTCGATTTGTTCGAAGCAATTCATTAAGGGCAGCCCATATTGAAAGGGAAGTGAATTAGTCTCAACCTCTTAATGAGAGAAGAGTTAAAGAAGTGCTAAAACCTTTATTTGAATTCAGGTTTTCCTGACTCAACATCTGTTCCTAGCCCCACTGGCTATACTTTTACAAGATATTCCGAAGATTGACCAAAGAACACCTGTCCACTTAATCCATGTGATCATACACTCAACAGAAATTAGAGATCTAGTCATAATGATCTCCTAAGGTAACTGTCTGACATGAATGCTCAATGTGTGTTTTTAAATCCTAGAATCTTCAGAAACTGCATTTTTGATGAAAGATAAAAAGACCAGGATACACTGCCTTTGTCTGAAAAAAACCCTCCTTCCTAATACATTCCTGAGTTTCTCCCTCTCTTTCTGTTTTTGTCTCTCTCTGTGCCCCTTCCCTCATTATCTTCCTTTATCACCCTCTTTTTTCTTCTGCTTTTTTATCATGTATAATTTATGACCCATCGGTGTGGTTTTTGCCTACTTAGCAAGGTTTATATTCAATCCAAATGAAATTAAGTTTTTAATGTAAAATTCCCCAATGGACAAGGTTCCTTAAAACTCAAGATATATTGCAGGAACACCATTCCTTCTGACAACGAATCTTCAATTTCTATCAAAAAAGTGATTTTCCTTGAATGATTTATTCTCTATAGAGCCAGGCTGCTTATGGCTAATGGCTCTGTGATCACTGAGGCACTAGAAGATTTCCTGATTCTTTATATTTGTTATGGTACTTTGCTGAACCATGAATTTCTATGAAAGGTTGAGAAGATGGTGATTGGATTTCTTTCCTATTTGGAACTTCTAACTCCCTTAGTGTCTGGCTTTGCATACATCTTCAGAGGTCTTTCTAAATTCCCACCCAACTTAAAATGGATGAAAATAAAACAGGACAAAACCACAAATTAAATGCATCAATGCCTCTTCCCTACTTTTGCATAAGAATTAAGAAGCTGGATGAATTCTCACTTTCCCACCTTTCCTAACATCCATAAATACCCTTATCTATTATTGTCTGTACACTGAAATCTTATGTAGGTTTTTTGTGAAGCCTTTGCAACCTGGTCCATAATCCCTGTGCAACAAGTGTGGGAGATCTGGCTTGGAACAAAGAGCCCTGGCTCTGCATAAATTCTGACAAGCCATAATGTTTCTGAATATTAACTGCTTCATCAGTGAAATTGGGAGAATAATTTCTCAAAGCTTAATTCACAGGGCTATTTTGAATGATTCAATGAAATGTTTCTTACCCTTTGTTAAGCCACTTCTCCTATTGGATAAACATAAGAATGTCATACATCCTGTAAATGTAATATTAAGATTTAAATTATGTTAAATATTATGACATACAATGAGATGAGTGCGCATATGCGTGTATGTAACTCTACTTTTCCTCGAGAGAAATTCTTCTTGAGAACCGCAAAGCTAAAGATTTCAAAAGTGTTTTGTAAACTGATAGGTGACCTACAAAGACAGACTTTCAAATATTATCTTATAAAATCACAAAAAACTTTGTGATATACAGCTTATTACTGCCATTTTAAAGTTAGGAAATTCAAAATTACATTATAATAAGCAGCAGGGCTAGTAATCAAACCCCACTTTCCTGATCATAAATTTTTAACTATTCTTACTCCTCCTCAGAATATTTAGTTATCATTTGTCTGTACCCATAACATAGAATCCTGTGCCATGAATTCTTGATTGTTATGTATTTGTTATTCCTAGGGAGTAAAACTCATCTCCCATATAGATTGTAAACTTTCTGAAAGGAGAACACATCTCTGTTTTCATCACATCTAGTGCTCGCTTGGTACCAGAAAAGGCACTATTCTTCAACAACCTCCTTTAGTTTTCTTTTTTAATATTTGTTGGGCATAGTTTCCCTTCCCATACACTCCCATAATTATGATAACCTGCCTGAGTTACTCATCCTACCAGATGTGCAGATAGATACCTGTGTCTCTTTAAACCCCAATTTTCATAGCATGGACAGGGCAGATGATCAAACTTTGTGTCTAAAGCCCATTCAGACCACATTGGTACTTGAGTAGTGAAAGAGATATTGCAAACCATGCCAGTATAGCTTTAAACACTATTCTCTTGAGGCAAGAAGAAGAAACAATGCTTTCAGTACATCTAGGAGATGGGAACTTCACATGCACTGAGAAATTAAATAAATAAGTAATTTTTAAAAACCCTACAGAGTTCCACAGAAATATAATACAACTGTTAGTTCTCATGGCCACTATTTCTCTTTCAAACATTAAACATTTTTTATCTGCCAACTCACGTAGTAAAGCTATTGTGGTTATTTCATGTGTTCCCATTTCCCTGCCAAAGGTAAGAATGAGGAATGCCCTTCTGCATCCTTTCATCCCAGCAGATTAAAATAGGAAATTTGTGTCTATGAAGGGGGTGCAAGTGGGTTTCAAATGATTATCAAAGTAACTTTAAACAGGTACTGTATGATAACTGTAATACTTTTCCATTTACAAAGTGCTATTCATTTTATAGTGTCCTTCCAAATGGATTATTTTGCTTTGCTCATCATAAACAAGCAAATGCGGTGAAGTCATTGGAGACATATAATATGGGTAAGAAAATCAAGTTATAAATAAGAAGAATAGATTGACACAACTTATTTTTTTTTCTGTATGCGGGCCCCTCACTGTTGTGGCCTCTCCCGTTGCGGAGCACAGGCTCCAGACGCGCAGGCTCAGCGACCATGGCTCACGGGCCCAGCCGCTCCGCGGCATGTGGGATCTTCCCGGACCGGGGCACGAACCCGTGTCCCCTGCGTCGGCAGGCGGACTCTCAACCACTGCGCCACCAGGGAAGCCCTGACACAACTCTTAAAGTTAAAACAGCCAGGGTATGAAAAGAAACTAATATTTTACAAGTACATATGTTATGCCAAATAACTGTAGGTAAATATCTAACATATTTTATCTTATTTAGGCCTCATTATTCATGCCCCAAATTAACATTTCTCCACTGAATCTATTCAGGAAACTCTTACTCTTGATGTAGTATACCTCTTCTTCCTAGTACCAATACCCAACAAAATGTAGATAGGACAGTAAAAATGTTGCATTTGAAAGAATAAGAAGTTTCTCCAGATATAGATATGGGGCTCATCTAAGAAATGGGACTTTGTAATGTATCCCCTTGACCAGGCTGAACTACTTTTCCCTGAATTTTCTTTCCTCCATATTTTAGGCTCAGATGCACCACCAGCAATATTATCACTTGACATCTTGAGAGCAGAAGTGAAGCAGCAGCTATTTTGGGTTTTATGTCTCTGAACAGACATAACAGTCTGAACAGGTACGTCGTACCTCACACAGGTTGCCTCTCACCTGTTGGTTTATCTTGTTGGTGTGAGGCAGCAGCCAGGCCTGCAACTATTTTTCTTTTCCTGGATCTTCTTTTAGCTTCTCCTATTTCAGAACCAGTTGTGTGTTTAGCTCTGTGATGAAGGCATCAGCTTCTCCTGCAGGACACCCACTTATCATAGTTGGTGGCACTGAGAACTGACCTTGGTTTCAGATCATTCTCAGGGATTCCAGCACATCTTTGCTCTCCTCACTTAACATCTATTTTGTCTACCTGCGACAACAGCCATATAAAGAGTGTTTAACCAGTGCCACAATCGGGCAAAGTCAAATCCCTATCGTAAATATATCCTTATAGTTCTACCTCTCTGACTGAACGCTACCTGATACATAATTAGTCACTGAGAGAGATTCTAGAAGAATTGTATCTTAAGAATGAGTGTCCTGGACTGTTCTGGCTTATCTCCCCACCCCCCCCACCCTGATCTGATGAGATTTAAAGACTCGAATCACTCCCATTTCTAGTGCTTAAGGAAACACTAGTAGTCCATGTAATGTCGTGGCAAAAGTGTTATGCAAACTGTCACCTGCAGACGTATAATCAAATGCCTATAGAAAACAAGCCTCACTAAATATGTGCTGCCCTGGAATATTTTAGTCAGATTAAGGCATCTAATGGAGTTGATTGATTGGTTCTAAATATGCAGGAAACATGGGGGAAGAAAATGATGAACATATAACTTTAATTTACCAGCTAAGGTCTGAATAACAGACCTGAAATTGTCTATGTCTGTCCTAAAAGTACCCATTATCTCTTATGACCACAGGGCCTGGATTTCTGAAAACCAAACCCGAAGTCTAATCTTTCAGGGAGCTGAATTACGATGCAAATTGAGTCCCCAACCTCCTGGAGATCTCTATTATTAAAGGTTGGTCATTAATCGGAGAGGAATAAGACCCAAAATTTGCAATGGGGCATAGGGGTATATTCCAATAAATCTGGGGATTTGGGATCCCTAAATTTTGTGAAGTCTTCTTTGACAGTAGAAGCAACTCTTCCACTCCTGAAGAAACTGTAATGGTCTTCAAAGGACCACTGATCCTACTCAGGAACTACCTCTACTGCCCTAAACCTATAAATACACTCAAGTTCCATCAGGTCACAGAGAGTGAGAAACAAAGTATGACCTATGCCTAGGTATGACACATACCAAATCACTGATTTTTGCCAACAATCCCAATTACCTGGAAGTTGAGACCACCACCCGGCCACTTTGGGCTTCTCATGCCAGTGAATCAACAAGCAAACAATGGGGTAACTGTAGTGACTGGGGTGAGTAATCCTGACTATCAAAGAGAGGCTGACTTGCTATTATACAATTGGAGTAAGAAGAAATATTCCCAGAATGCAGGAGAACCCTGGCTTATTTCTTAGTATTCTCGTGTCTGTGATTAAGTCAAAGAAAATCTATAACAACTCAATTCAGGCAGGACTGTTATTGGCCCTGACACTTCAGGAGTGAAGGTCTGAATCACCCAACTAGCCAAGGATCACTACAAATTGAGGTGTTCCCTAAAGACAATAAACTATGGGACAGAGAGAAGAAAAATATAGTTATATATACCAGATATGACCACATAACCAGTTAAAACATGAGGACTCTGATAAAGATGAATATTACATCTTTATTTTGATATGACTCTGTGTATGTATTTTTGCTGTCTTTCCCTCTTCCATGTAACATAAGATATATCTCATTATTTAAGTTGTAGGATATCAAAGGGAGAGTGTGAATCAGCTAGAACAATAAACATGACCCAAAGACTAAAAGAGGGTCTTTGTATCCTCCTTTGGGGAAAGGGTTAGCAAAATTTAACACAGCAGATTTTTGTCTAATATGGTGTAATGCAAAGCAAAATGACTTTGTAAATTTCCTAATTTGAAAAGAGTACACTGTGGTAGCTTCGTGATAATGTCAACTTGACTAGCAGAACCATTTCCCAGAATTTCCTTTTCTGTAGCTTTCCAGTTAGAATGAGCCATAGGAAAAATCTTTTACAACATTTGGAGGGCAGAAATGAAGCAGTAGCATGTTATGTTTTATAATGGAAGGCTGGGGCAGGTGCTTTGCACTTTACACACCCTGACACTTATCTACTGGCTCACCTCCTTGCCATGTACAGCCAACTGCTCCCCCTTCGCCTGGATGCTCTCTCAGCTTCTCTGACTCCTGGGCCAGGCGAGTGCTTAGCACCGAGACGAAGGGCGCAGTTTCTCCTGCAGAGCGCCCACTTTGCCCAGGTTGGAGGAGTGAGACTCACATGTTCCAGTGTGTCCTCATGGGTTCCAGCTCAGGTTGGTGAGTCCCAGCTTGGTCTTGCTCTCCCTGACTTTTTATCTTTCCTTCCTAACTGCCTGCACTGCAGACTTCAAAGTCCAGCATCAGAGGTGAAGACACAGCCCAGAGAGACTGTTTAAGCTGCTCCTTCAATGGCATAAAGTCACATCCCTATAAACAAATTCCTTAATATCTGTTCTGCTTCTGCTGAGCCCTGACTGATACAGGCCTTTGAATTAACTTTTAACCATATCCTTTGTTTCTGTGTTTCTCATGTAATGCTTCTTTGGTAATAGTAATAGCATTATATCTTAATATTAATTAATGTTAATTACTACTCTGACTCTGAGTACCCAATTCTGTAACATGGAGACAATTTTGGCTATGTTAGTACCCAAGGTGAAAGCAGAAATCATAAATATAAAACACCCTTATAGATGGCCAATAGGCACATGAAAAGATGTTCCTTATCGCTAATTACTAGGGAAATGCAAATCAAAACTACAGTGAGGTACCACCTCATCAGTCAGAATAACCATCATTAAAAAGTCTACAAATAATAAACGCTGGAAAGGGTGTGGAGAACAGGGAACCCTCGTACACTGTTGGTGGGAATGTAAATTGGTGCAGCCATGGAACACAGTACGGAGGCTCCTCAAAAAACTAAAAATAGAGTTGGTATACGATTCAGCAATACCATTCCTGAGCATATATCCAGACAAAATTATAATTAAAAAAGACACATGTACCCTTATGTTCATAGCAGCACTATTTACAATAGTCAAGACATAAAAACAACCTAAATGTCCATCAATATATGAATGGATAAAGAAAATGTGCTATATATATACAATGGAATATTACTCAGCCATAAAAAAGAATGAAATAATGCCATTTGCAGCAACATGGATGCAACCTGAGAATATCATACTAAGCAAAGGAAGTCAGAAAGAAAAAGACAAATACCATATAATATCTTTTATATGTAAAATCTAAAATACGACATAAATGAAAATATCTACAAAACAGAAACAGAGTCACAGACAGAGAAAAGACTTGTGGTTGCCAAGGGAGAAGGGTGTGGGGGAGGGATGGATTGGGATTTGAGGATTAGCAGATGAAAACCATTATACATAGGATGGATAAACAACAAGGTCCTACTGTATAGCATAGGGAACTATATTCAAAATCCTGTGATAAACCATAATGGAAAAGAATATGAAAAAGAATATATATATGTGTATACACCCACCCACACACACAGACACATACATATAAAACTGAATCACTTTTTGTACAGCAGAAATTAACACAACATTGTAAATCAACTATACTTCAATAAAATTAAAAAAAATATCCTGCACCTAGTAAGTGCTCAATAATGATAGCTGTCAGTATTACAGATAATGAACATTAGAATTAGAGTATGCTTAACAGTTCAATCTCTAAAAGTCCCTTACTATACTTTTGCTCTCTAATCCCCAAGAAAACTGTGTGACATAGGTAAGCACTATCATTAATATTATTACTGTTGTTATTGTTCCCATATTACAGGTCAATAAAAAATTACCCTCAAGGGCTTACATGACATTTGGCCAAGGGTTTTTGACTCCTAAGGAAAGTACAGAACTTCTTAAATTCTTGTGGAATGTTCTGCCCACATTAAATGCAAATCCCCTGTTTATTCTGATGCTAAAAAATGTTGAAAGCAGAAACAAATGTGTTGATTCTCTCTCTCCCTCAACTGCCTTGCATCCTAACACTCTCGGCTTTGATGTGTCCTTCCCGGTCATATTTGATATAGCTGCGCAACATCTTTTTTATGTCAAGGCTTTGATTCAAACACTCCATTGCCAGTTCAACTTGTCAAAAGTTGGAGGGAACATGTTTTAAGCATTCAGCAAGCATTCTTCTGAAAAGAAAACCACTATTTCTAATAAGCGTTTGAGAGCAGAGTGTATTGCAGAAACTGTTTTCTAAGATCTGTCACAAATGATTTAGTTTTATTAGTTTTAATGGCCCTTAGCCACAGGCATGGAATGTAAGTGAAAATTAAGATATTTTTCATGAGATGAAAATAGATTTCAATCAGGGAGAGTGTTTTCTTCCCCACCTCCTCCTATTTGCTTATTTATTTTATTTCTTTTGGCAGATGATTCTGGTTAAAAGGAAACCACTGTGAGACATGGGAACACAGGAATAGTCTTCCATGAGAATAAGGCTCTCCTTGTATTGGAAGCTTCTCTGTTAATTGTGTACAACTTGTCTGGTTTGGCAAGCTTATAGGCAGGGTAGCAGAGAAAGGGGCTAATGTATTAAACTGGAATTTCATCCTGTGTAGGAACAAGGAGCGAATATTTTTATTCATAACTAAATGTTTGTCTTCCATGATAGTAGACACAGAAACAACCATGAAACCCATAGATTGCTTCCAATTCATAATAGCTTTTTCTTGCTGTTTCTGCTTTTCTACACTGTAGCTTTTCTTCAAAAGTTTCATTTTTCCTCTTCTTTCTCATCACTCACTGAAAAGTACTGTAATCTGAACAGGTCTACATATTTTATTCTTCATAAACAAGTTAAGTGCATTTCTTCAACAGTTGGATGAAATCCTCATTGCTTATTTGTGGGTTTTTTTTTTTTGGGGGGGGGGGGTTTTTTGCAGTACGCGGGCCTCTCACTGCTGTGGCCTCTCCCGTTGCAGAGCACAGGCTCCGGACACGCAGGCTTAGTGGCCATGGCTCACGGGCCCAGCCGCTCCGTATCATGCGGGATCCTCCTGGACCGGGGCACGAACCCGTGTCCCCTGCATCAGCAGGCGGACTCTCAACCACTGCGCCACCAGGGAAGCCCCTTATTTGTGTTTTGAGGTGTGTTGGTATATGAGGGCTGATGATGAGTGTGAGATTTTCTGTTGTAAGAGCTCTGCTCTAGCATTTCTCCATCCTCTATGTCAAAGTATCCATGTGGTTCAAAGGATAACCAACAAGATCTGAAATAGGATGCCTGGAATTTCCACCGCCTCTGCCAGCCTTCCACTACCTTTATAACCTTGGCCAACCAATTTCAATTCCTGTGTTGTACTTTCCTCATTTGCAAAGTATAAATCTTGGGAAAGAACAAGTTCTCACATCTGAAACCAAAAAAAGGACAAATTCCTTGCCTTGATGGAGATTACAATCAAATGTAGGAAGACAGCAGTTAAACAATAAATGTAACACAAAATTAAATTGCACTGTATATTAGGAGGGAATAATTATGAAGGCCTTTCTCGGTAGCTTGTAGATGGCTGTCTTCTGTGTCTTCACATAGTCTTCCCTCTGTAACTCTCTCTGTCCTAATCTCTTCTTACAAGGACACCAGTCATATTGGATTAGACCCCGCCATAATGATTTCATCCTAATTAACTCTTTAAAGACCCCATAAAAGTCATATTCTAAAACACTAGTGATTAGGACTTCAACATAAATTTTGGGGTGACACAATTCAGTCCTTAACAACTATGGAAAATGTAAAAAGATTAGTGCTGGAGTGTGGTTCAACACTAATGGGAATATTCAAGGGCAGGCTTGACTGAGATGGTGACTCAGTCACCAGTTGAGACAAACTCTGAGGGAACAGAGAGAGTAAGCATTATAAATATCTGGTATAGTGTGATTAAACACAGGGAACAGTCAATTCAAAGGCCCTGAGGTAGGAAGGACCAGGAAGTCAAAGGGTTAGTATGTTGGTCAGTGCAGCTGCAAGAGAGAATGGAGGTATGGCCAGTGACATAGCAAGAGCACAGCATCTTTGAGGATCTTGTGAGTGATTGAAAGGAATTGGGCTTTTACTGTGAAAGAATTGGAAAGCCATTGGAAGGTCTAAGCAGAGCAGACTCACCCTTCTACATACTCATTCAGCTGGTTGTTTTGAGATTAGACTATAGCCTAGAGTTTCTCAATCAGCACCACTGACATTTACGGACAGAAAATTCTTTCCTATAGGAGCCTGTACTATGCATTATAGGCTATATAGCAGCATCCTTTGCCTCTACCCACTAAATGTCTGTAGGTCCCTGACTGCCAGGCGTAGCCACAAAAAATGTCTCTAAACATTGCCAACTGTCCTCTAGTGAATAAAAAGTCATCTCGGTTAAGAACCACTCTTGTAGATGAAGAAGAGGAAAAGCTAAGAGACAATTTGAAAATCAATGTAATAATTTTAGCTAGAAATAATGATAACAGTAGCATTCTGGAAATTTTGAAGGTAGAGTCAATCTATTTTGAAGGTTGCCAACAAAATAGGTGTGTGGTATGAGAGGGGATTCAAAATGACTGAGTTTTATGCTCTGAGCTACTAGAAGAGTGGATGACCTCTTATTCAAAGCAGGAAGACTATGGTTAGAGCAGGTTTAGATAGGAATACAGACTCTTCATACAAGATAACAGGAGAGAAGCTTATGTATAAGGATAATGACATTGATAGATGGCTAGACCAGTTGTATGAGTTTGTGAAAATTTCTTCTATATTTCTTTGTGGAGTAGGAAAAAAAGATCATCATCACCTGAGACTGAGAATGGGACAGGAGGTGTTGGTGGTTTTAGGATAAAAGACAAAGTATAGGATAGAATTCTGGGACAGTATATTTCTTATATGGTGTATTACTGTAATTGTGAAGACACCAATTACAATAGCTTTTCTAATAAGTATTGAGAATTACTTTTAATGACAGAACTTTAACATTCCATCAAATATTAAACCAATAAACCCAGACCCAATATATCTATTTTTAAAAATATTTAGTTATTTATTTATGGCTGCATGGGGTCTTCGTTGCTGTGCACGGGCATTCTGTACTTGCGGTGAGCGGGGGCTATTCTTCATTGCGGTGTGCAGGCTTCTCGTTGCTGTGGTTTCCCTTGTTGCAGAGCACAGGGTCTAGGCGCATGGGCTTCAGTAGTTGTGGCACACATGTGCTCAGTAGTTGTGGCTCGCGGGCTCTAGAGCGCAGGCTCAGTAGTTGTGGCGCACGGGCTTCATTGCTCCACAGCACGTGGGATCTTCCCGGACCAGGGCTCAAACCCGTGTCCCCTGCACTGGCAGGCGGTTTCTTAACCATTGCACTACCAGCGAAGCCCCAGACCCAATATGTCTTTAGATCTATTTTCCATTGTTCTGAACTAAACACAATTTTTTTGCAGAAGGCCAAACAGCCTCTCTCTGTTCCTCTGGAAATACATGTATATAGAGAACTTATGGGTAAGATTAGGGCAAAGTAGTGCTTTAGGCTATTTTCTTAACCTCATGAGTATTCATAATTAAGAACCATCTCCAAGAAAGAAATCATCAGCTCTAGAGGGTTATGCCAGTTTCCAATATGTCTTTCATCAGAGACAGAACTAGTAGCACTTGAGTCAGACTCATATCAGCGCCCACCCCAGCCCCTCATTGAACTCCCATTACTGTTGATTAGAAAAGACAATTTACTCCTTAAGATACTCCTGAAATGCTCCCTGACCCTAATGTGCCTTTGCCATAGATCAGATCCTCAAGGCAAAAAAGAAAAAAAAAAAAAAAACAATCACACAAATTACTTCAATGAGAGTCACTCAAAACAATATCTTCTACCATTCTAAGAAATATTCAAGATTAAGTTCCGATTTTGTATTTGAATTGCTGTATGATTTCAGGTTAATTATTTAACATTTAAAGGATGATTTTTTTTTTTTTTTACTGTTGAAATGAGGGCCTCACAAGAAGAACTGAAGATGAAATAATATAATAAAGAAAACCATAGTGTTATATAATAGGAGGGGGTCATCATCTGTTTTAGTTTGGTCCCCTGAGATAACTAGCTCTGCGCAAGTGGCTTTCTAAGGAAATACTCCCAGAAAAACCTAGTGAGGGAGTGAGAGCTCCCTCACTAGGGGAGGAAAGGATGTCATGCAATGGAGAAGTTTCAAGAAAGAATTCATGGATGGAGCCCACAGGGAAAAACTCTAGTGTCATTTATAATCTGAATGTGTACCTGTGGCCGAGGAGCTGTGCTTTGAAATGCCACCAGTCACTGGCTAAGAGCCATCACAGGCAGATGGAAACTCCCAAGCACTTCTGAGTGTCTGTACTTTCCAGCCAAGGGCCACCCTCCAAAGTGAGTCACAGGTATACTCTTGGAACCTGTACAAAGGTTCCAAAGATATCTCAGTAGAATAGAAATTATCCACTCTATCACATTTGTTCCTTTTCTTGTGAAACATCATCAACTTCTTTCCTTGGTATTTTGACATCATATTGTCAACATCTCTGTAGCATCTTTATTAAGCTTTTAAAGTTCTTTAATTATTTTCTGTTTTGATAATCAGATTAAAATTTAGCCTTATTTGTGGAAATTTGGAATATCTGAAAACTAAACACTTGTATAAAAAAAGTTTGTGGAGATTCCAAGCAGTGAAGTGTGTCTCTTAACAATCAGTTCATGGCACCCTTTATCTTTCCAATACAATAGCATGATAGTTGTGTGCATATAAATTATTTATATAGTTATAATTTATGTTTATAAATATATAGTCATATTTTATATATTATATAAATATAATATGTAATATATAACTTATAATACATATAAGGTAGATATTCTCAGAAATAAAATTAAGTAAAAAAATGCAGAGTTATTGATTACATTTTATGTAACATATATTTGATATATGATGATCTGTTCATATTTGGATTGACTGTTCTAAACATATCTAAATAGATTACCTGGTTGGCATGTGTTTTCTTTGGTTATTTAATAAAAGTTATTGATAATTTGAATTCAATGAATTCCATTTGAGAATGTCATTATTTTCATTAACTGTCCCTTTTTTTTTTTTTTTTTTTTTTGTGGTACACAGGCCTCTCACTGCTGTGGCCTCTCCTGTTGCAGAGCACGGGCTCCGGACGCGCAGGCCCAGCGGCCATGGCTCACGGGCCCAGTCGCTCCGCGGCATGTGGGATCCTCCCAGACCGGGGCACGAACCCGTGTCCCCTGCATCGGCAGGCGGACTCTCAACCACTGCACCACCAGGGAAGCCCCTAACTATCCTTTTAAAATCCAAATCCAAAAGCCTAAAGAAGAAACAGATTCAAGTTTTCCAATCATTAGTCATATCCCTAATGTATCCCTAATCTAGGAAGGAAAAACTATTAATGTATTTTGTTGTCATATTCCAAAAACTCAGCCATCTTTAACAAAGAGAAACTGTTAAAATCTAGGAAGGAAAAACTGTTAATATATTTTGTTGTCATATTCCAAAAACTCAGCCGTCTTTAACAAAGAGAAGGGCCACTCTTTATTTAAATGTCATTCAAAGAGGGTAGTCCTTATTTTTCCATGTGTCTAGCAAAATACGTAAAATGCCACAGGGTTTTTCTTTTCTGTACAGGTCCTATATTACTTTCTTAACATCTCAGGTACATCTTCATGTACCCTTTTGTCTTTGGTCTGCTGTACCAGCAGCTGATGGATTTCCAGAGGTATATTTATTGGATTTTAACTTGAGGGAAGGGAGAGTTCCCCATGTCAACTACATTTCAAATCTTAGGCATTTAGTTTAAGTTACATGTCACTTTACAGATTGCTACAATCATTTTCTATAGCATGTCAGACTGAAGTTTGGCAAATAATTTAAAAGGAATTTATTTCCATTTGTCATTATCTCTTATATGTACATCTTTTGGCAGGGGAAACATCTGAACAAACACTGGCTACATAAAATAAAATGTAACCGTTTTTCTGTCTCATAACCATACATCATTCAATTGCAATGTAGGCCTGCCCTAAACACCATCAATGAAAGTAGAATGCTTTATTCAAAACCAAAATCTAACAGATTCCCAGTCACACTGCAATCCCTAGGCAGTTCACTGGAAGGGTCAAAATTTATCAAGATAAGGAAATTATTGAATTATCCATGAAGGACTCCACTCATTAGTTCTGACATAGTTTCACAGCATTTTAAACTGAAAAAGTAAAGTATGATATATCATATTTACAAAGTCAATAACCTTGGCATCAGAATACTTAGTCCCCATCTCACTTTCAGTCACTCACTAGTGATGTAACTTTAGCTGTCTTTAACTTAACTAGCCTGTAAGATGTGGAAAGATATAGTTACTCACAAGATTGTTGAAAGGTGGAATGATGTACCAAAGAAGAAGCTTCTCTATAGCCTAATGTACAGAGTAACAATGTAATGTAGTGTGCTTTGACAGTGTGCTTACATCTAATCAAAAGAGCCCATACTGATAGTCCTAGCATTAGCCGGTTATGTTAAAAATTAGAAATAATGTTTTTACTGTTCTCCAGCATTAACTCATACCCAATATTGGATCTATCAAGACTAATAAAAACAATACTAATTTTAAAAAAAAGATATGGGACCTCCCTGGTGGTGCAGGGGTTAAGAATCACCTGCCAATGCAGGGGACATGGGTTCGAGCCCTAGTCCAGGAAGATCCCACAGGCTGTAGAGCAACTAAGCCCATGAGTCACAACTACTGAGCCCACATGCCACAACTACTGAAGCCCATGTGCCCTACAGCCCGTGTTCTACAACAAGAGAAGCCACTGCAATGAGAAGCCCACGCACCACAATGAAGAGTAGCCCCCGCTCGCTGCAACTAGAGAAAGCCTGTGCACAGCAATGAAGACCCAACACAGCCCAAAATAAAATCAATTCAAAAAAAAAGATAAAATATCCCCCATTTTTTTGATTAGCAAATAGGAAAGCCCATGGTCATGGTGTGTGTGAGTGTGTGTGTGTGTGTGTTTGAGAGGGAGAGAGAGAGAGTTGTCAGTTAAGTCTTTGAGTTTCATATGATTTCGCCTTTCATCCTAACTCTAGCTATTAATTCCACATTCCTAATAGAATAACTAAATTATCCCAAGAAATATTATATTTTTAAAACAGATGGAAATTAAATTGAGTAGAAAGCTC
Organism: Orcinus orca; assembly: GCF_937001465.1. NCBI lineage: Eukaryota > Metazoa > Chordata > Mammalia > Artiodactyla > Delphinidae > Orcinus > Orcinus orca. The sequence goes on along the minus strand of NC_064564.1, from coordinate 104,679,295 downwards.
AAGAGAAATTTTTTCTAGTAAGATTTAATGTCAAGTTTCATACACCAAAAGGTCAGGATAAGGTTTGTTCAAGCTTTTGAACTCCTTAGCAACTCACATGCTCAAATCAGTTAAATTTATGTATCAATCAATCATTTAATGGTCACTTCATTTAAAGAACAAAACTTATCCAAAACCTCATGATTTTAAGCTGTTTTAGCCTGTTTTTAGAAACCAAAAAACGTAGTTGCAATTTTACATAATATGTCTTATTGAACCAAATAGTAGAAAGAATATTGGAGCAAGATGCACAAGATATTAAAAAGAGACCAAGTACTATACTCACTAACTGTATGAATCTTGGACAAAGTAAATATATTCTAGTACTCAGTTTCCCTGTTAGATAAAATAGAAAGTACCATATATAACTGAGACCACCTAAATTTAATTATCTATAAAGTAACAAGTCTAGACTTATCTACACATTATTAAAAGTTATTTATGTGACTTGAAGAGCATGAAAAATTTTGTTTTTTTATTCTTCCTCATCATCTATCTTCAGTATTGCTACTCAGGGGTTAAATCATTTTTATGTTCTACATTTAGTTTACATTATATCAATAATCATTTCACCAGGCTGAAGCTAATTTGCAGCCACTGTCATATCCAAAAGAATGGAATTTGAGGTAATGAAAGATGGGAGAGTGTAAGAAAGACTACATTTTGGGAGTGCAGGCTTTCCACTAGGGAAGTGCTGGCACATTTTAAAAATTCATGGGGTCACTTTAGGCCTTGATGGAATAACTGGTACTAAATTAGTTCTCTTGCTGTAAACAACTATAAAGCTGTACAAAATATATGAAATGACAGTTTTCAGATGTTGCTAACAGGCTGTACAAGCCAGTGACACATGACAGAAGGATCCCATGATAGCCCCAGCTTTTGCACTGAAAGAAATTTGCAGATTCTGGTGCAAGTGGGTAGAACACAAGTAGATTATTTCTGGCATGATGAAGTTAGAAGGAAAAGAAAAGGGTATAAGGCTGCTGAGGTGGCTGAATTTGTGGAAAAGGATAGGAGAGAAAAGGGAGTGCCACAGAAAAGATGCTCTAGAAATTTGCACAAACAATCATGAATTCAAAGCTATGAATATAAAGGATCAGACTCCATAAGGTCCATCAGAGAACAAATACTGGGAAGCTGTGAAATGATCAGAGGGTCAGGAAGTCACACGGTACTGGGAAACAGGCATTCTGATGAGCCAGAGTGGAGAAACCTCACTGAATACTCTGGGTGTTCAATTAAGACACCCGAAGGGCCACAACTAGGCAATGAGAATAATTTAACCCTAGACTGAAACTCTTCTAGACCCACTGAAATAGTTACCATAATCAAGCCTCAAAGGATAAAGCTCAGAAACCAGAAAACTAACTACCTGCCAGAAGAAAACTTAACACTCTCTAGAAGAAAACTACAAAATCCAGAATCTCAAAAATGTAGCATCTATCTTGTCCTGCATATAGTAAATGAATAAGTAGATATGTAAAGAGGCAGAAAACAATGACCTAAAATGAGGAAAAATAGAGTCAGTAAAAACAAATCCAGAGATGATGGCGATGTTGGAAATTAGAGACAAGGACTTTATACAGACAAGGATTGTATAAAAACAGCTATTATCCAAATGCTTAAGGATTTAAAGGAACAGATGAATATGATAAGTAAAAAGATGAGAAATATCAGTACAAAAATGAACTTTCAAGAGAAACAAATGGGAATTCTAGAATAGAAAAGTATAAGATCTTATATGAAAATGTCAACAGATACATATATATATTTTTTTTTCTTGCGGTACACGGGCCTCTCACTGTTGTGGCCTCTCCCGCTGCAGAGCACAGGTTCTGGACGTGCAGGCTCAGCGGCCATGGCTCACAGGCCCAGCCACTCCGCGGCATGTGGGATCTTCCCGGACCGGGGCACGAACCCATTTCCCCTGCATCGGCAGGCGGACTCTCAACCTCTGCGCCACCAGGGAAGCCCAACAGATACATTTAATAGAATATTTCTAAGCAGAGAAAAGATTGGTAAAACTGGCTTCAGGGTAAAAGAAACTATCCAAACATAAAATCAGAGAGAAAAACGTCTGAAAATAGGAGAACAAGACTCTAGAGATCTATGGATAAGTATCAAGTAGTCTTCAATAATTTTAACTGGACTAGGAGAAGGAGATTTGCATAAAAACATTTGAAGAACCAAGGGATTAAATACTGCACATTTGATAAAAAATTATCAATATATGGAGCAGGAAAGTACAATGTACCTCAAGCAAGGTAAACACACACACACACACACACACAAGCATATCATAATCAAATTGTTTAAAAAATAAAATACCTAGGGCTTCCCTGGTGGCACAGTGGTTGAGAGTCCGCCTGCCGATGCAGGGGACACGGGTTCGTGCCCCGGTCCGGGAGGATCCCATATGCTGCGGAGCGGCTGGGCCCGTGAGCCATGGCCACTGGGCCTGTGCGTCCGGAGCCTGTGCTCTGTGGCGGGAGAGGCCACAACAGTGAGAGGCCCACGTACCACAAAAAAAAAGAATAATAAAAAAATAAAATAAAATACCTTAAATGCAGACAAAAAGCATATTACCTAAATGAGAAAAAAGTAAAATTAATAACATAATTAAATGCACAGCCATAGATGATGAAACAACATCTTTACAATTTTGAAGGGATACAAATACCTTCAAAAATATACCTTAAAACTATTGTTTTAGAAAAGATTCTTCAAAATACTACTTTCCAAAACTGAAGATGAAATAGAGACATTTTCAGATCAAAAAAAGCTGAATTTTTCCCAACGGAACTGTGGTATGAAAAAAATCGTAAAAGAAAGTTCTTCAGGCTAAAGAAAAAAGACACCAGATGGAAACAGATTTAAACAAAAGAATGAAGAGCACCAAATACAATAAATACCTTGGTAAATATAAAATAATTTTCTCTTTTTGATATCTTTAAAAGATAACCTCATAAAGCAAAAATAATAAGACACTGTGATTGATCACATGGAAAAGGTAAATATATAAAAATAATAGCACAGAAGACAGTAAGGAAGAAAGGGAAGTATTGTATACTGCTTTAAGATTCTAATATATAAATTAGTATAATTAAAACTACTTGAAAGTATATTGTGATAGAGTAAAACTATACATTTTAAACCTTAAAGCAACCAATAAAAATTAAAGAGTTATGTTATTTATTGGCTTATTTATATCAAATATGTTAAAAATAAAAAAAAAAAGAAGGCACTCAATTCAAGAGAAGTCAGGAAATAGGGGAAAGGGAAGAAAGAACAGGTAGGATTATCTAGGAAAAAAAAGCAAGATAACAGATTTAAACCCAATAATATCATTAATTGCATTAAATGCAAATGGATTAAAACATTAATTAAAAAGCAGATAATATCAGACATAATATTTAACTACATGCTTTCTACAAGAATACACAACAGATAATTTGAAAATAAAATTATGTAAATATATGTATCATGTGAACACTAATTGTAAGGAAGCTGGAGTGGATATGTCAATATTGGACAAAAGAAATTGCAGATTAAGGAATATTATCACAGATAAGGCAGGGCATTTCATAATATTAAAAGTTCATTCATCAAGACAACAAAAGAACATTTCTAACAAAGGATCTTCTATAAGTACCAAACCAAAAAAAATGAACAGTACTAAAGGGAAATAAATCTATAATTATATTATCAGGTTTCAACATCCTTTTCTCAGTAATTGGTGGAATAATAGGTTTAAGGTCAGTAAAATATAGAATATTTAAATAATACCACTACTACTGCTTCAATTCAACTTCTTACTAGAATTTACAGCCAGGGAAAAAAAGTCAAGAGAAATGAATGATAAAGATGTGAAGATATCTGCTTTGAGTCCAGATGGCATAATAGGGCCTGGATTTACCTTCATACCTGAAACAAACAAAATGAACAAAAAAACATTATTTCCAGTATTTTTTTCGACACTAGGCAACAAAGGAGAATGATTTCTAAGAGATGAGAAACAAATAAGGTGAGCTATTTGCCCAGCTTACAGATTTGAGAGTTTCCAGGGCATGACACAAAGAGTGGGAACACAGGTGGAGCCTAGGGGCCTCTGAGTTTAGCAGATGGAGCTGAAAGAGTCCAAAGTGAATAAGATAGCTACAGTTAACAAGACACAGTAGCGTAGAGGAGACAGTCACATTGAGAGAGTTGTCCTGGAATATTCAGAAGACTGTTGATGAGAGCACGTATGTGAGAAAACTACCTGAAGCCAGGAGAAGAATCATCCAAAAGACTTAGAGGGACTAGTCCTCATGCATAGTACCTGTTCACAGCCAGCTAGATTGGAAAACCTGAATATCGTAGCACTTTGGCAAGAAAATTAGAAAGATACTTAAAAGAAGATATAAAGATGGCAAGTAAGCACAAGAAAAGATACTTTATGTCATAAGATATTAGGAAATTGCAAATTAAAACCACAGTGTGATATCACGACACACTTATTAGAATTAGCTAAAATTTAAAAACTGGCCATGTCAAGTGGTAGCAAAGATGTGGAAAACTGAATTCTCATGCACTTCTGGACAGAAGTAAACTAGTGCAACCACTTTGGAAGACAGGTTGGCAGTTTCATATGATCCAGCCATTCTACTCCTAGATGTTTACCCAAGTGAATACAAAGTATTTGTTCATCAAATATCTGTACACACACCCCTGTTTATTTAAAATAGACATAAGTAAGAAATAACCCAAATGTTCATCAACAGATAAATGGATATACAAAATGTGGCTCTTTTGTACAATGGAATACAACTCAGCAAGAAAATAAAGTGCTCCGCAAGAATAAACTTTTGACATATACAACATGAATGAATCTCAAAATGATTAAAGTAAAATAAATTTTCAAAAATACTTGCTGTATAATTCCATTATATAAATGTCTAGAAAATGCAAATTAATTTGTATTAATATGCATATAATTGGTTGTCTGTGGACAAGTATGTGAGTTTCAGGAGGGGCAGAAGCAAGAGAATAGAAAAAGGCATGTAAAATTTTGGAGGCAATGGGTATATTCACTATCTTGATCATGGTGATAGTTTCATGGGTGTAAACATATATCAAAACATCAGATAAAATATAACAGAAAATCTCTGCAACTTTGTGATAGGCAAAGATTTCTTCAAACACAAGAACAAAGAGTAAATGATAAAATATTAAATTGGACTTCATCTAAAGACACGGCTAGTAAAAGTTTTAAAAACCTGGTTACTTGGAGAAAATAGTGTAAATACATACATTTGACAAAGGACTTTTACCCAGAAAGGGTTACAAATACTTTTACAACTCAATAATAAGAATAAAATAATCCCACAACGTGGGAAAACTATGTAAACATATACTTTAATAGGGAAGATGACATAATGGCTGATAACCACATGAATTTTTTTCAACCACATTAGTTATTAGGGAAATTAATTTTGAAACACCTTCCTAGAATAGCAAAAATTAAACAGTTTGGCAATACCACATGTTGATTTGGATATACAGACACTGGAAATGTCAGAGGAAGCTGATAACATTAAAAGTGGTAGTTTGGGGCTTCCCTGGTGGCGCAGTGGTTGAGAGTCCGCCTGTCGATGCAGGGGACACGGGTTCGAGTCCCGGCCCGGGAAGATTCCACATGCCGCAGAGCGGCTGGGCCCGTGAGCCGTGGCCGCTGAGCCTGCGCATCCGGAGCCTGTGCTCCGCAACGGGAGAGGCCACAACAGTGAGAGGCCCGCGTACCACCAAAAAAAAAAAAAAAAAAAAAGGTACTTTGAAGAACATTTGGGGATGTCTCATAAAGTAGCATACTCTTACTACGTGACTGAGCAAGTGCAGTCCTAGGTATTTACCCGCAACAAATGAAAACAAACATGTCTAACAAAAAAAGCTGCACAAATGTTCATAGCCACTTTATTCAAAATAGCCACACCATGGAAACAACTCAATGTCTAACATCCATAAATGCATAACCAACTTATGATATATATGGTATATGCATGCAATGGTATACAACTAAGTGGTAAAAAAAAATACTCAAAACCACAACAAAATGAGTAAGTCTCACAATTATGCCAAACATAAAAGGACACATTCTCTATTGTTTCATTAATATAAATTTATAGAAATGTCAAAGTTAATTAATTATAATAGAAATAATCTCAGTTTACCTGGGGTGAATGGTAGAGCAGGTTGCCTGGAAAAGGACGTGAGAAAACATGATGGGGTGATAAAAACATTTTATTCGACTGGTAAGGTGGTTATATGGGTGTGTACTTTTATCAAATTCTTCAGAGTGTAGATTTACATGGATGGTTTTATTGTATAAATTTTATCTCCATGAATTTTATATAAAATTTTAAAACCATATATTGAAGATGGAGATAATAATTAAAGTATTAGTGTTAAATGACATAATAAGATGAGTTAATCTGATCGTGATGCCTTACGATTTTGAGAAACTTACTTACGTCTCCAAGTCTCTCCACATTGCCATACTATAAAGGGTTACAGGGTCCTTTCTCACCCACGGAACCCTGGCTTCTTACCACTCCCACCACATTCAACCTTTTTCAGCAGAGTCAAGCCGCAGAGACGTGGAGAGTAAGACAACAAACTATATAACACACTTGTAATTGAAATGGAACATAATCACTACTACTAAAGACAGTGAATCATTCTAATAGAGCTGTGTTCAGCAAACAATGAAACATTTATGCGCCAGAAGAGCTAATGCTGGTTTTAAAACGAACAGAAATTAAGTGAAATGGAACCTCACTTGTTATTCATGAAGGTCAATTTAACATAATTTCCACCCCACTCCCCCCACCAGCATCACAGCTTTGTGATTACTGTTGTATACCTGAGTGCTACTTTATAACCTAACAAGAGCATAAAATAACCAGCTGGTGATGATTTTGTTTAGAGCTGAGCCTAAATATCCCTTTAACCAGCATCACACTACACATGCTACTGGTCTCAGTGCAAACAAGTTCCAACATATCAAAAGTCAAAGTGAGCATGAGGCATTCAACAATTAGATTTTATTTTAGCAATTCAAAGGGAGAGAGACACACAAGCATGAATTATTCTTTGGTGAAATATTATTTTCCAAAATGACCTATCATTTACTTATCTCCACCTCTACTATAATATTAAATTTTTAACACAAATCTGTTTTGTGGTCTGGAAAGGGCATACCCTAAAACTAGACCCTTAAGTGGCACAGGATGAATGCTGACATTGAAACTAACTGATAATTTTCAGAATATCTTTGAAATCCCAAACAGAAAAGCCTATATAAAATTTAATTAAAATATGCGTAAACAATTCCATCACCAACACTAAGGGAACTAGTGGTTGGATGGCAGACAAGTTATTCAGTAAATGAAAATTTCCCTTAAATTCAGCTTTATCGAGGGGTCTCTACAGATTCTAGCAACAAGTTTACTAGCTTTTTCCTATATAATTTATCCCATTTTGTGCTTATCTCATTTTTAATTTTACTAAAATCCCAGAGAGACAAATTAGTAAGGTGGCAGAGCCTGGCTGAGTTCCTTCATTAGCTCAGAGCTAATAACTTCTTTCAGCACCATGGATAGCGCCTGGCACCCCCAACTCAAGCTTATCCAAAAGCTAATTATTTTCCCTGTTATAGAACAAAGGTCCAATATCAAAGGCCCATAATGCGACACAGCACACCCTCTAGATGCACTGATTTGCAAAATAAATCAGCTGTGTCAGGGAGGAATTTAAGTAGAAATTACAACAAATTGCAATTATACTTGCAACGGTGCACTATTTAAATGAACTGTCAGTTATTCGTGGCAAGATGGCACCCATGCCATTCTGAGGGTTCAGGGAAAAGGCAGAATTCTCATGTGTCACAGTAATAAAAGAGTACTTTCTTCTGTTTTGCAAGTTATAGATTCTATTTAGTTCATAAATATTTAAATGATGTGACTGGGAAAGACCTATAAGGGGACCAATGACAGAGTGAATAAAGTAATATTTTAATTACATACACATACACACACACCTGCATACATACCTATTTGTTTTAGGAAGTTATGCTATTGTATATTTTCTCCCTTGAATTGAGAGGGAGTCTCAAATCTTCTCAAACACATGCAGAATGTATACTCCAGCTTACTTACAAAAACAAAAGCAGTTCATTCCCACAGGCCACAGAACCTATCCTTCAGATTACACCAGATCCTCAGAGATTCAGGAGAGTTGAAAAACAGACCAAAGTGTACTGAAATGAAAATTACACTCAGATGTTAACTAGCACCCCTAGGAATTTCCCATGGGCCTATGTCTACAATATTTCACAAATAAAGTAGACTTGAGGAGGAAAATACTGTTTCCACTTCCTTTCCCATGGCAGAAGCTGCTAATTTGGAGCATTGCTTGTGTTCTTTGGTTTCCTTGAGGTGAGCTCTTTAGAAGTCTCTCCGACTTCAGCTCATACTGAAACGGTAGAAGAGAAACAAGATACCTACAAGGCCCCTCAAATAAACAACATGCAACCTAGGAAGCACTGAATCATTACAGGTTATTAAAGATATTCTCCATACTGACTAAATATGTTTCAGGGATCTAAAATATCTAATCCCCCCCTTTTTATTAGTTTATCTTGGTCATGTAATCATATTGGCCTCTTCTTATACTGTCCCTCACACAACTATTCCTTTCATTTCTTGATTTAAAAGGAAAAAAGAATCAAGTCGATGAACTGTCATCTGTAATTTTGTCCGTTTCCTTTTTGAACTTGGCCTATGGAACGTCGTTTCCGTATTAATATCAGCTGTTTGTTTTACTCACCACACACTCTCTCCCTTTCATTTCCCTTGGTTTGTTTCCTAGGTTTTTATCTTGAAATCTTTCGTTATATACCAGACAGAAGTCTGCCCCTTGAGTTCATTTGTTATTCCAGTCTCATACACCTTATTGAGTTATTTTCTTTGCTGCAATCAGTCTTTAAATACAATCCAGTAAAGATACAGCAATGATTTTTGACAACCTGACCTTTCTCTGCTTTCTCACACTTGTTTAATTAGGTATTATGTGCAGCTGTGACTTGATCTTTACAGTTTTCCTCTGGAAAAAAGAGAGAGATGTTGATTAAAGAAGGTCAGATTTGGCAGGTTTTCTAGTTACTTCAGGAACTGACACTGGAGACTTAGAACCCTGAGGAGCTAGGGAATGCTATAGTGGTTTTCTTAAATACAGTATAAAAAAAATCTGATAAGGACAAAACACTTGACTCCAAGAATAAGTTATAGAATTCAGAGCTTTTCACTTTTGGCTTGATAGCTTCAAGTGATTGCAAATCATGACTCTGGAAGTGATCATTTTGGGTCCATATTCAGTGAGGTGGTGGGTCAAAGCTCAGGTTCCATAGGAAAATATTTCCACATTGAGTAACTCAAAAACAAAGATATTAGTCTAATTCCAGATGAAAATGTAGCAGACAAGTCCCAAGTGGGTAGATATAGGGTGTCAGTTTACCTGTTTTATTCAAACTAGTGGAAGAAGGCAATGTTAGAAAGAAGTATAATGAAATACTGAAGTCCTGGCAGAAGTACAACTGGATCTGAAATAAAGATATTGAGCTCAAGTTCCAAAACTGTCACTAACTCTTTGAGATTTTATGGAAGGCATTTCAACATTCTTGGTTTTAATTCTTTACTTATGTAAGTATATCCAGTAATTGCATAATCAAAAATCACATTTTAATATTTTCTGGTATTCAATCCTCTTATAAGGTATTTGATACTATATTACTATCTCCTTTGTCTCAGTGAGGTTCAGTAATGTGTCCAATTTAACATAATTGGAAAGTGACACAACTGATTTACAGGCAGTTCTACTAATCAAAAATTCTGTTTCTCTTACATACATCACTGATTCTGTTGAGGAGTTTTGTTTATGTACACTATATGTTTCCTAGCAATTTTTAAATATGTGTTTATTTCATTATATCACCCATGCAATGTGGGGTCAGTACCTTTAAATCAGATCCACAGTAATACTCCTTTCTGATTTTGTTGTAATCCATCTTTCTATTTATAAGCCCATTGTTTTTCTTTGCTGAATAAGATATATCTTGAAACTGATTTTTTTTTTTTTTTTTTTTTGCGGTACGCGGGCCTCTCACTGTTGTGGCCTCTCCCGTTGCGGAGCACAGGCTCCAGACGTGCAGGCTCAGCGGCCATGGCTCAGGGGCCCAGCCGCTCTGCGGCATGTGGGATCTTCCTGGACCAGGGCACGAACCTGTGTCCCCTGCATCGGCAGGTGGACTCTCTACCACTGTGCCACCAGGGAAGCCCAGAAACTGATTTTTTAACAAAAGCTCCACTCTGCTTTGTGCTTCAGAAAGGTATGTTTGCTCAGAGTAGAATAACTATATCATGCCTCAGAAAATAATGATGATCCAGGAGAATCAATCCAATTTGATATAATTCAATTCAGTAAGTACTTTTATTGCATGCTTATCTTGTAATCTATCCCATAATAAAGTGCATGAGAGATACAGAAAAAGAAACATGATGGTTTCTGCCTCACAGGAATGTAGTACTTCATTGTAATAATATGATACTGACATATGTCACATCTCAATAAAACTATAAGAAGGTTACTGATATGTTCCAAGAGGAGTAATCCTGTTATGCAATTTCAAAGCAGAAAGAATGCAATAGTAGATGAATTGGTCACGGAACAATATATGGAAAAGCTGGAGTTCAATATGTGACCTGAATAATGAATAAAATATGGTTAGACAGAGTTGTGAGCGAAAGTAATTTCTGTAGGTATTAAGGATTCTGAAGTGGGGTTTTACATACAGTTCACAAACCACAGCAGGTATACATTTTTTTTTCCCCTGCAGAGGAATGGTAAGGGGAGAAAAGATCAGTGAGTTTTGTTACCATTCATAACCACTTAATCAAAAGTTAAACTGTCAAAATAAGAAATAACATGTGCACATGTTTTATTACATACATCTTATTTTTTTGTAATCACAGTAAGATTGAATCTTATTTTTTGTAGTTATAAATATTCACATGTCCTTCAATAATGGACTGCTTGAATAAATCATGACATATTTCTATAATGGAATACTATGAGAGTGTACAAAAGGAATAAGGTTTCTTCATAGAGATAATGGAATATCTCCAACATACATTGTTAAGTACAGGGGGAAGAGGAAGGTGCAGATCAGTATTTTAAGTGTGCTAACTTCTGTATGTCTAAGAGAGAAACACACATGCAGGTGTACATACACACGATGAAAAGATAAATTAAATCTAATAAAAATGTTTATCTATAGGGTCAGAAAGGGAAAATGATAGCGGGAGGGACAGGAAAGAATACTTTTCTAAATGCACCTTGCTTTGTAGCTTTTAATTTGGAATGATATAAATATTTTATAAATTAAAAAAAAGATCGAATTTAAAAAAGAAATAAAAACATACTTTAACGAATGAACCAAACTGCTTATTAACTTGGGTGCATTACAAGAGAAATAAAAGTTACCTTTAGTGATTTTATAAAAGAATATTGATTTATTTTTTTCCTTGATGGTATATATTCTAAGGACAAAAATCTACAAACCCATTTAAGTCTTTAAACCATGTTCTGTAGCCTTATTAGCAGTAAAATTGATACTTTTTAAAAGTGATTTTTATATGCATATGTATACATATATGCAAATAATGTAAATTCTGTTGATTAAGAATCAAGATTGTCAATGTAATAAATATATGATGTAGTATAAAAATCAAAGAAGTTATGTAAAACCTTTAATTTTAAATTTGAATTGGAAATATATGAATTCATGATTTTTTTTCTTAAAATACTCCTAGTTCTGTTTACCTAAAAGTCTAGGAGCAATGAATGACAACACAGTGAAGAAAGAATCAAGATAGATAAAGCAGATACAGGGAGAAGTCTAATTTGGAAGGTGTGATTTTATATGGGACAAATAAATGACATTTTAAAAATGATAGCCTCAATTATAGAATAAGAGAGTTTAAAAGTATAATAAATGCAGTATGTAGATCTTATTTATATCCTGAGTCAAAAATATCAACAATTAGGACATTTGACTATGCACTGGATGTTAAGTAATATGTGAAGATATTTAAAAAGTCCTCATTGTTATTTAGAAAAATAAACCAAAGTACTTACAAAAGAAGTGACAATGTTCAGGATTTGATTTATAATAGTCTAGAGAAAAGTAGAAAATTTAGATGACTCAAGATGGCAAAATACTGATGATTACTGAAGATGAATTAAGGGTATATTAATGTTCATTATACTACTATCTATACTTTTGTGTAAGTTTGAAAATTACCATAATGAAAACGTGGAAAAAAATAGGAAAAGGTAGTTAACTCCTACCCTGCTAAGGCCAATTTCAAATGAAGATATGGGAAAACTATCTATGAAGAGTGGGAATGTCCTTCAAACACTTTTCTCATACGTCATCATCAAGCATTTAATGATTTAATAAATGAATTTATTATAAATTAAATTCTTATTACTGCATTTAATAATTTGATTAACAAACGTTTATTAAGGGTTTACAGCATAAGATGCTAATGACTAATTGTGACAAAAAAAATTACTTTGCCTTCATAGAGCTTGCATCTTGTGAGAGAGAAAAATAAGACAAAAGCAAACAAATAAAATGACTAAGGATTTTGATAATTATTGTGAAGAAAACAAGCAAGAACGTGAGATAAATAGTACTGCAAAGAGAGTAGGATGTTAGGGTTGTGAAGAAAAAGCCTCCATATGGGGCAATATTAAAGTTCTGACCTAAAGGAAGTCAAAAAAAAAAAAGAAAAAGAAAGAAAAAAGCACCTGCTATGCTGGGCAGAAATCTAAGCCCTCCAAGATTCCTGGTCTAAAGTATACATGCACCTTCTCCTAGTTATTCAATGAACGCTAACCTACGTACTACAGTGAAGAGATTCTACAGATGTAATTAAGGTCCCCAAATTAGTTGACTTTAAGACAGCGAGGTTATCCATATGGGCCTGATTTAATCATATGATTCCTTTAAAAGAAGAGAGTTTACTCTGACTGGTGGCAGAAGTCAGTGATTTTGAGGCATGAGAATGATTTGATGCACTATTGTTGGCTTAAAGATGGAAGTGGTCAGGTGGCAAGGAATGCAGGCAGCATCTAAAGCTGAGAGCAACACTTGATTGACAGCCAGCAAGTACAGATCTGAGTCCTGTAACCAGAGAACTGAATTCTGTCAACAACAAGAATGAGCAGGGAAGTGGGTTTTTTTTGTTTTGCTTTTCCCCAGAGTTTCCAGAATATCACTCAGTTTGAGTGACACCTTGAGTTTAGCCTTGTGATACCCTGAGCAGAGAACCTAGCCATAATATGTCAGAATTCTCACCTACAGAAGTGAGCCTTTCATACAATATTTGAGGGGATTCTCTCCATGGGAGGTAATTTAGTGGTGGAAAATGGAAAGTTCTTACCTTTGGAAAAAATTTACTCATAATAAATATGAATGGCACATTTCTATAAGGAGATATTTGAGGCAGGAGAATACTTCAGATTCCATTTCAGTGATGAAAATAATCTGGGGATTGTAAATCCAGGAAATGAGAGTTTAAATGCAACAGTTAATGTGTATGTAAATTTAGCAGGGCTCAGTTACTGGTTAGATGTGAGGCAAGGGTAAATAAGAAGAGTGGAGAAAGTGGTATCTTGAACTTGGCTGATCAGAAAGTTTGTGATGCAGAAAATGGCAAATTAGAAGGGACAGGATTGTTGGGGAAGATAATGATTTGAGTCATTATCATGCAAATATTGTCATGCAACTATAACTTAAGGTTACAGCAGAGAGTGGGTAGAAATGCTGGATGGAAACTAAAGAGAAATTCTGAACTGGAATAAAATATGTGGTAGTCATTTCAATAACATTAATAAGTATGTAAATAATAAGTACGGATGAATTGGCAGAGAGGGAAAAATTAAGAAATCTAGGGACTGAATCTAGAGGGTGATTTCAATTATGTGTTGGACCTGGCTTGCCCAGGCTTGCCTGAATGGATTTTGTATATTCCTTCCTAACTCTGTATTCACTGACTTATCACATTGGTAGCTTGAACTAGACCATATTGGAAGTATTTAAACCACAGACATCAGCAAACACTGTAAGTCAGTTCCCCTTCCCCTCGCCACCCCAGAGAACCAGGTGTTAAAACATTTACTGGCTACCTACTGAATACAGAAGACAGGAATTTTAAGTACAGCCAGTTCCAGAGTAGTTAAAAAAAGAAAAAAAAGATCTAAGGTAGTTGATTGTCAAAGAAGAAACTATCATGAAAATTGTGTCTACTGTGTAAATTGTTCAGGATGTCCAAAAAGTATGAATGACTTTTGTGAATTTGTTATTAACACAGGAGAGCATTTTCAATAAAGGAGAGGCCAAATGGCAAGGAATTGGGCAAAGATTATATGCTGAGAAAATAGATCCTAAGTAGAATGCTATTATTTCACCCAAATGACATGGTTTATTGCATCCTTTGCTGGAATAAGAATCAGATCTGAGTCCCTTATGGTGGCACTATTATCACTCTGTGCCTCAGTTTCTCATTTGTAAAATCAGGGGTTTAGATGAAGTTTTCTGTAAGGCCTATTCTACATCTGTTAGCTGAGAACTGATGTTCTAAGACGTCTAAGAAATCAGTTAAAACAAATGAAATAAAACTCCAGCATCCTCACACCCACCTTAGCCTCCCTTGACTACACTTTTGTAATTGCATTCTTTCTCCCATGAACTCCATATGTGGAGCCATCTTTTCTAGGAATTAAACACATGCACCATCTCACATTTGGTACAGGTATTGTTTAAGAGAGGAATGAGACAGTCAACTGAGGCTGATTGATATGCTCTCAGAGGTGGGGGGTTAAGGGGAGAAAGGATTATATTAAGCAAAACTACTTCTCCCACTTCATCCCTTTAGCTCAAATGATTCAGTCAGTGCTGTCAAGCCAACTAAAATGACTCCTTGTGGTTGAAAAGATAGATTTTTATTTTTCATGCTAAATTTTAAAACACATTTAAAATTATTTTTATCAAATATTTATCCAGAGAAAGTTTAGCTCTTCTCTCTCTCTGGGGTTTCATGGATAACTTGTTGATGTGGTTTCTCCTTGGAAATTTACTGGCTGGCCAGGTTTCCTTTGACTGTCTGACACTCAACAGCTTGATTTGCCACTAGCTTTTAAGCCTGAGAGTTGTCCCAGAGTTCTGGCAACATGTTCTGATACCTGCCTCAGTGTTCTGATACCTGTGACTAAAACCACACAGGGGATTGGAAACCAAATAAAGTTTTACCATTCACTGAGGGAGAAGATGAGCTGCAGGGAAATCTAAGTCCTCATGGTGAAGCAAACATACTTAACAGCTGCATCTAAAGCAGGTGGTGAAAGAAGATTTAGGTGCCCTGGATAAATTTCAGTCTCTGACCCCAATGCCTGATAATATCAATGCCAGAGCTAGAAGTACATGGGAACATAAGACTTAGCAGACCAGAGAGTGAGGATGAGAAAAATATAAGGAGGGGGAAAAGGGAGGATAATGAGTCACATTCTAGAGATATTAGCTATATCATTTCCATGATACACCTCCCCCCATAATGATATCTGTGTAGATCTTGTTTATGTTGATACAGAGCTCAACAAGGTGATCTTGATAAGAAGCATAGATTCAGAAGTGATCAGATTTATAGCCAATAAGACCTAAAGAGTAGATGAAATTGCCCAAGGACATGTAGACTGAGCAAATGAGAGAGATGGAAAAATTCAAGGATGACATCATTACTTAATGGGAAAAAAAAATGTTGAGAAGTCAATAGAGGCATTTGATAAGTGTAGTGGTCAGACAGGCCAACAGAGCACAAGATGAGGGTAGCATTAAGACAAAGGTAAGGTGGGGCTTTCCTGGTGGCACAGTGCTTAAGAATCCGCCTGCCAAAGCAGGGGACACGGGTTCAAGCCCTGATCCGGGAAGATCCCACATTCCGCAGAGCAACTAAGTCTGTGTGCCACAACTACTGAGCCTGCACTCCAAAGCTCACATGCCACAACTACTGAGCCCACACACCTAGAGCCCGTGCTCCGCAACAAGAGAAGCCACCCAAGTGAGAGGCCTGCGCACCACAATGAAAAGTAACCCCCACTCGCCACAACTAGAGAAAGCCTGCACACAGCAATGAAGACACAGTGCAGCCAAAAATAAATTTAAAAAAAAGGACAAAGGTAAGGAACTGTGACAGTGTCAATGATCCCTGAGGAGTCAAGAAAATTATTCAGTGGATTTGAAATTAGAAAATACTGATAAATTTAGCAAGATAAATTTTAGTTGAGTCTGGATTTGGAGGAAGGAGAGGGGATGAAAACATGAAGCAGCAAAGAGAATAAAGAATATGTATTTTGGGGGATGGTGATAGTCTTCAAAGGAAATAATTATAAATGGTTGCTGGAGGGGAATACAGGGTGAAGGAGGATTATCTGTTTATTCATTTACTTTTATGAAGGAGAATATTACATGTCCATAGGCTATGGCCATAGTAGATTAAAAATATAGAAAGGAGATTAGTTTATTGATGAAGTGAGATATTAAGAGGACATTCATGACTAAAATGAAGTCCAATTTCACAGGATGTGAGAAATTTCTGGGAACAGGTTACTATGGGTCCTGGATTCAATATTAATCCTAATCTTTTTTTGGACCAAAAGTCAATGAGTGGTATTACTACCATGAGATGATAATTGAAATCACTAAATGAATTTCCTTCCTAAGAATGAGCATTTTTAGGCATGAAATGTCCCTGTTTCATAAGTATGCCTCTCTTTACTGGACATATTCAAGCAAAGAACGATCTTCTTTGGGGAAGGAATCTGGACCAGAAGACATCTAAAAAACTTGAAAACTATGTATCTATGGTTATCTGAAATTAGCCACAATTAATATCTCCATTGACTGACCAAGACAAATAATTTCAATTAACATTCATTTATCTATACCTTCAAGGAAAGTTTATTGACCACTTACTTTGTTCTGGTCACTATTATACATTTTGGGGATACAGTAATGACACAAGAGATACTTCCTTATTCTCAAAAAGCTTATGTTCTAGAAGACATGGAAAAACACACAAATGTAGAATATAATGTTAGTGTCTGAGTTGGCTAGGGCTACCGTAACAAAATACCACAGACTGGATAGCTTAAACCATAGAAAATTTCACAGTTCTGGAGGCTGCAAGTCCAAGATCAAGGTGCCAGCAGCGTTTCTGATGAGACCTCTCTTCTTGGCTTGCAGATGGCACCTCCTAGCTTTGTCTTCACTTGGCCTTTTCTCTGGGCATGAAGAGAAGTATCTCTGGTGCCTCTTCCTCTTATTATAAGGATACCAGTCATAACGGATAAGGGTCCCACTTTTATGACTTCATTTAACCCTAATTGCCTCCTTAAAGGTCCTATCTACAATTATAGTCATATTGGGGAGTTAGAGCATCAACATATGAATTGAATTTGCATACAATTCAGTCCATTAAGAAACAGTGATAATTGCTACAAAAGTTAGAGTAAAGGAATGCAAAATGATAAAAGGGGTGCTATGTAGATAGCACAGCCAAACACACACACACACACACACACACACACACACACACACACAAACTGAGGTAGTGGTTTTGTGTAGAAACCTGAATGATGTAAGCAAGTAATGAGAAGGCTGGGGAAGCACATTCTAATCAACCATGACAAAAAATGATGCAATGGTTCTGAAGAAGTTGTAAGCTTTATCTGTTTGAAGGACATCAAGAAGGCCAAGACGTCTAGCACAAAGCAAGTTTTACGGGTAAAATCTAAATACTGTTGACTCTTGAACCACATCGGGGTTTAAGGACACTGACCCTTCATGCAGTTGAAAATCTGAGTATACATTATAGTAAGCCCTCCATAAACATGAATTCAACCAACCACAAATCAAATATTACTGTAGTATTTACTACTGAAAAAAATCCATGTATGAGTAGTGAATGCTAGCAGTTCAAACCCATGTTGTTCATGGGTCAACTGTAATTATATGAGCTTGATAGTAGGACTCATGTATTCAATAAAGATCTACTGAGTTTCCACTATATTGTAGGTCACACAGTTGGTACTGGGGATATAAGCTGTGAATAAAACAATTTGTATGCTGAAAAAATCTTCTGGAGAGATCTAATATGACAATACAGTGAAAGAGTCACACAACCTTTCGGTCTGAATAGAATCTGGCAGGCATTTTCATCCAATGGCTGATCTATGTAAAGTTACATTGGAATGAGACTGTCTGCATTGTATCTCTGCCCTGCTACTCTGTAGCTGCATTGGTTTAAGTTACCTAATGTTTTTGAACCTATAATTCCTCATTTGTAAATGAGTAAAGTTTCATTTCTCACAGACGCTTGAATATTACTTACGTTAATTAAAGCAAACTTCCTAATAAAGTGTTGTCACTGAGTATGCATTCAATAAGCAAGAGTTCTCCTTCACAAGATGCTCCATATCCATTTGGAGGTATTTGATTCCAAAATAAATTGGGTCAGAAGAGTAATCATGGAGAACACTTCAGACCAGAACTGGAGGAGATGGTATGAGGAATGCAGATGAGTAATTAAGATTCTATAGAGAAAGGGGCCTCCAAAGTATGCCTCAAGTCACCTTTCAGAACCCCCTATTTATGTTTATGGATAACAAATGGTTATCCATTATTCGGGTAGAAGATTACAGATAAGCAAGAAGGGAAGTCTGGAATGGTATGTGTAGTAAGGGATTAGAATTTTAGATAGCAGTATGAACTCATATTTAGCTTACTATTATTGATACGAATTACTTTTAGACATATTTATAAAAATATGTGTCTGCATAGATTAGTATACATACACATATATTTCCATGTCACTTAGACCTTTGTTTCTGATACTCTTTAGAGAAATGACTGATTCTAAGACAAGGACAGGGAATACAGATGAGCCAGAAGTACCTCAGTAGCAAGGAGTACACCTAGTAGGGCAGGAAATATACAAAATGAGCCTGTAGCACTCTGAGGTGCTAGAAAATAAGAAAGCGCTAAAACACACCACACACACCCATAGCCCACCCCATACCACAACCCACACCTCCCCATATACAATTATGGGGTTCTATCAAAGGGGTACAGACCCAACTGAAACAGCTGCCAATAACCAAAGCTGTAATATTTGATTAAAATAAAATAGTGTTGGGTTATAATTTAAAGTATAAAACAAATATATATGAGACCATACTGATATAAATAACTGAATGAATAAATACATGGGGGACAATCAAAATCCCATACAGAAGAATTACAAATAGTTTATGTAATAAGCTGCCTTTAATGTAGTGGGACATAACTCCTTATGCTTTAAGTATGTAAAGGAAAGAAAAAAGAGCTACTTTACAGTGGTGAAACCTTACAAACGTTACCTCAAGCCAAGGGATCCAAGTGATACGACATATTGATAACACGTACCCTTGATATGAACATTGCCTCAGTCTAATCATGAGAAAAAGCATCAGATAAATCCCAGTTGAGACATTTTCTACAACACAGTTGGCCAGTACTCTACAAAAACTGTCCAGTTCATCAAAAACAAGGAAAATCTAAAGACACTGTCACAACAAGGAATGTAAGGAGGTAGGACTACTATAATGTTATGTCCTGGGATGGAATCCTGAAACAAAAAGAAAACAGAAAGGAAAAACTAAGGAAATCTGAATAAAGAACAGACTTTAATAATAATATAGCAATATTGGTGTGTTAATTGTGACAAATGCACTATAGCCGTACAATATATTAAAAGGAGAATCTAGGTATATCGTATACAAGAGTTCTCTGTACTATTTTGACAATTCTGTTAATCTAAAACCATATGTTATTTAAAAAAAACAACTGAATAAATTTTTAAAAATAAGACACTAGAATATCTAATCGAGAGTTTACACCAATATTGGTTCAGCATCCCTAAATGTGATTTCCATGGAATAGTAGTCATGTAAGATGCCCTAGGAAAATAAATCATTTCTTTGGTCAAATAATTTTGAGACAGGCTGCATATTGCAAGAGGCTTTGGAGATTCACAAAGCACATTCGAATATTAAAGATGCTAAGAAACCTTACAGAAATCATACAATTTAACGTTTACCACAGCATTTCCCAAACTTACTGTAACTTTTCAATTTTTTTGCCATATCGTCTAACATCTGTGGAGATAAAATTCCCTAGAACATACTTTGGGAAGTGTTTGTTGTACTGCTGTGTTCGCTACTGAAATCCATAATGAGATGCCCATGGAGGAAATATGTGATATTCTTTAGTTGAAGTCATGTAGAATGAGATGTGATGGAAGAAATTTTGGGTGGCTAATCTGCCAAAGATATTTGTAAAACACAGTATCTACTATCAGAACTTTGAGGAAATGTCCTGTTGAAGATAACGTGTAGCTGAAGTAGCAGACCTAATCAAAAAGTACAAAAATGTGACTTCAATAGGAAGAAAACTCTTCGAGGAATTAGAGCTGTTCAGGAATACATGTGGTAGGCATTAAGGTCCCTAGAGGTTTTCAAGCTGTAAGATAAGGTATGAAGGGACAATGTAAAGAAATGAACAAGGCTGGAGGAGATGACCTTCATGATCCCTCCCAGTCTTATGATCCTGCTTACATATTCACCCATTCACAAAATGGTTTGTGCCTATTACGTGGCAAGCACTATGCTAAGTTTTTGGTGTGAAACATTAGCATGCTTTATGTTCCTCCTCCCCTACTGGTTTCAATCTAACAGGAAATAAGAAAACGAGCGTTATGGAATAATGAAAGTTGTCCCTACTAAGGACCATACCAGAGATCGGGAAAATTTCCAGGGAAAGGATGTCTAATAACTGTGAACACTTAGGTAGTTCGATGTGCCAACCACTTATTATATTTATATGTTGAGTCATTTCATTCTCATAATTTATGAAGTAGATTCTATTATTATTACCTTATTTTGCATATGAAGATATTGTGTGACCAAGATCTTAACCACCAAGTACCACTGTCCAAATTAAGACTTGAAGGATGAGTAATCAAAAAAGTTGTGTGGTATGTGTGTGTGTGTAGCAGAGAAAGGGAGGGAGACAGGAGAAAAAATAAAACAAAGATTTGAAAGATAAAGGGAATAACTTGTTCATTCTCTCTAAGAAGTGTGAGTAACCAGGGAACATGCGATAAATTTAAAGTACTTTCGAGTTATTTCCCAGACTACAATTCCTGATATTAACAAAAAGAAAAAAAATGAAAGCAGATTTCTTCTTCGTTTTACTTCTTTTATTCTCCCCATCCTCACCCAAACATCCATCTCCCTTTCATGTACACACACATACACAAATACAAACACATACACAACAAGGTTTAATTTGGAAAACTAAGTAGGTGTACTAACTCCCTTTTAAACCATAGCTTCACAGAGCTGGGATTAGCCCCTCCTCCCTTCTATGTACCTAGAAAAATTAATTTAGCAAAGCAAAATGAGAAAAGGTAAAGACTCCATTTATTAGCTTATCTGCTCCAGATTTCTGTAGCACTTAGGAACTTGAGAGGGCTTGCCTGAGGGCCCAGCCTGATGGTGGTGATGCCACACTGGGTAAAGCCTGCACAGTTCACAAGTTCTCTAGCTGCTGAAACCGCACATTTGAAAATGACTGAGTTACTCCAGCAATTATGAGATTGGATACCACTCAGGCCTGCAAGACTCTTTATTACACACAGTGATTCAAAGTTTAGAAGGCCATAAATCCCACTTGTAAAGAAATACTCCAGGCCCAGACAGGTTGTCACTCTTTGGAAATGGAGCAAACGACCAGAAGGTTTGGTGGTGACTACGGTCCTGTAAGGTGGAGGTGGGAGAAAGTCTTTCAACCCACAGAGCGCAGGTGCTTCATACTTTGTAAAGCCCTTTTTCATATCCTTACTTTATTCTCACTTGAAGGAGAGAGAGAGGATTTTTTAAATCCTCATTCAATTAAGGAAACTGAGTCTCTGAGATAAAGTCACTATCCTAGATCAAGTAACTTTCAAGTCATATATCCAGAGCTGCAGAACACGCTTATGCTTTTTCACCATAACCCTGAGGTTATGGGGCATGGTAGGAATTAGCAAATCCTACTCTGCAAGGTGGATAAATCAGTCACAGACATGTCAATGCTATGGAACAAACAAAAAGCATACATCAGTAAGCCTATTATTTATCTCTTGAGTCTGAGGGCTGTATAGGGGTGTACTGACCTAGAATGGTGAAAGCTCTCCCAGAGATCTCCATCTCAATGCTAAGACTTCACTCCACTCAAAAAACAGCAAGCTACAGTGCTAGACACCCTATGCCAAACAACTAGCAAGACAGGAACACAACCTCACCCATTAGCAGAGAGAGGCTGCCTAAAATCATAACAAGGTCACAGACACCCCAAAAAACACCACCGGACGCGGTCCTGCCCGCCAGAAAGAAAAGGGGATTCTGTCCCCTGTACCTTCATTCTCCTCCTGGGAACAGCAGGTCAGCCTGGGCATGTTCTTCTCACGGTGTGCACTTAAGCACAAGAGCACAAGGAGGAATACACAAGTCACCTTGAGGCTGAGCCTCAGGACAGCCCTATCATTTTCACTCCATTCTATTGGCTGAAGGAAGTTACAGAGAAAGCAGGGAAGTACACCTCACACACAATGGAAGGGCATTGCAGATTTACATAGAAAATAACATGGATGTGGGCAGCAGTGAAGAATTTGGACAATCTACCACCATGGATAGATGACTGTGGACCACGAGGAGAGAAGGTTAAAAATGCCTCTCTCTTAACACTGATGGAAAGTTTGAAGCACACTGAGGGAGACTCAAGATAAGACAGTTGGTCCAGGACCTCATGTAATACCCCATATATTTTAATAAAATTTAAAGATTTGTTTGTATAAACAGTAGCAAGTTATTATAAGGTTTGAAGTAGGGATGTGATGTGATCAAACTTACATGTTTAAAAGTTCAAGATTAGAGAAAAATAAACCAGTTAGGGGGAGACCTTAAAGATGGTGGAGGAGTAACACGTGGAGATCACCTTCCTCCCCACAAATACATCAGAAATACATCTACATGTCGAACAACTCCTACAGAACACCTACTGAACGCTGGCAGAAGACCTCAGACTTTCCAAAAGGCAAGAAATTCCCCACAAACTTGGCCATGTGGCTGACAGGGTCTTGGTGCTCCAGCTAAGTGTCAGTCCTGTGCCTCTGAGGTGGGGGAGCTGAGTTCAGGACACTGGTCCACAAGAGACCTCCCAGCTCCATGTAATATCAAATGGCGAAAGCTCTCCCAGAGATCTCCATCTCAACGCTAAGACCCAGCTCCACTCAACAACCAGCAAGCTACAGTGCCGGACACCCTATGGCAAACAATGAGCAAGACAGAAACACAACCTCACCCATTAGCAGAGAGGCTGCCTAAAATCATAATAAGGTCACAAACAAACCAAAACACACCACCAGATGTGGTCCTGCCCACAAGAAAGACAAGATCCAGCCTCATCCACCAGAACACAGGCACGAGTCCCCTCCACCAGGAAGCCTACACAACCCCCTGAATCAACCTTACCCACTGAGGGTAGACACCAAAAACAATGGGAACTATGAACCTGCAGCCTGCGAAAAGGAGACCCCAAACAAAATAAGTTAAGCAAAATGAGAAGACAGAGAAATACACAGCAGATGAAGGAGCAAGGTAAAAACCCACCAGACCAAACAAATGAAGAGGAAATACGCAGTCTACCTGAAAAAGAATTCAGAGGAATGATAGTAAAGATAATCCTAAATCTTGGAAATAGAACGGAGAAAATACAAGGGACATTTAACAAGGAACTAGAGGAACTAAAGAGCAAACAAACAATGATGAACAACACAATAAATAAAATTAAAAATTCTCTAGAAGGAATCAATAGCAGAATAACTGAGGCAGAAGAATGGGTAAGTAACCTGGAAGATAAAATAGTGGAAATAACTACCGCAGAGCAGAATAGAGAAAAAAGAATGAAAAGAATTGAGGACAGTCTCAGAGATCTCTGGGACAACACTAAATGCACCAACATTCGAATTATAGGGGTCCCAGAAGAAGAAGAGAAAAAGAAAGGGACTGAGAAAATATTTGAAGAGATTATAGTTGAAAACTTCCCTAATTATTGGAAAGGAAATAGACAATCAAGTCCAGGAAGCACAGAGAGTCCGATACAGGATAAATCCAAGGAGAAACACACCAAGACACATATTAATAAAACTACCAAAAATTAAATACAAAGAAAAAATATTAAAAGCAGCAATGGAAAATCAACAAATAACATACAAGGAAATCCCCATAAGGTTAACAGTTGATCTCTCAGCAGAAACTCTGCAGGCGAGAAGGGAGTGGCAAGACATATGTAAAGTGATGAAAGGGGAAAAACCTACAACCAAGATTACTCTACCCAGCATGGATCTCATTCAGATTAGATGGAGAAATTAAAACCTTTACAAACAAGCAAAGGTTAGGAGAATTCAGCACCACCACACCAGCTTTACAACAAATGCTAAAGGAAATTCTCTAGGCAGGAAACACAAGAGAAGGAAAAGACCTGCAATAACAAACCCAAAACAATTAAGAAAACAGTAATAGGAACATACATTTCGATAATTACCTTAAATGTAAATGGATTAAATGCTCCAACCAAAAGACACAGACTGGCTGAATAGATACAAAAACAACACCTGTATATATGCTTTCTACAA
Organism: Orcinus orca; assembly: GCF_937001465.1. Lineage (NCBI taxonomy): Eukaryota > Metazoa > Chordata > Mammalia > Artiodactyla > Delphinidae > Orcinus > Orcinus orca. Next base: position 104,654,321 of record NC_064564.1, on the reverse strand, counting down.
GAGAACCACTTCAGACTTAGGGACACATACAAACTGAAAGTGAGGGGATCGAAAAAGATATTCCATGCAAATGGAAAGCAAAAGAAAGCTGGAGTAGCATATCTCATATCAGACAAAATAGACTTTAAAATAAAGACTATCACAAGAGACAAAGAAGGACACTACATAATGATCAAGGGCTCAATCCAAGAAGAAGATATAAAAATTGCAAATATTTCTGCACCCAATATAGGAGCACCTCAATACATAAGGCAAATGCTAACAGGAATAAAAGGGGAAATTGACAGTAAAACAGTCATAGCAGGGGACTTTAACACCCCACTTTCACCAATGGACAGGACATCCAAAATGAAAATGATAAGGAAACACAAGCATTAAATGATACATTAGGGCTTCCCTGGTGGCGCAGTGGTTGAGAGTCCGCCTGCCGACGCAGGGGACGCGGGTTCTTGCCCCGGTCTGGGAGGATCCCACATGCCGTGGAGCGGCTGCGCCCGTGAGCCATGGCCGCTGAGCCTGCGCGTCCGGAGCCTGTGCTCCACAACGGGAGAGGCCACAACAGTGAGAGGCCCGCGTACCGCAAAAAACAAACAAACAAACAAAAAACAAACAAATGATACATTAAACAAGATTGACTTAATTGATATTTATAGGACATTCCACCCCAAACCAATAGAATACACTTTCTTCTCAAGTGCTCACGGAACATTCTCCAGGACAGATCATATCTTCGGTCACAAATTAAGCCTTGGTAAATTTAAGAAAACTGAAATCGTATCAAGTATCTTTTCTGACCACAATGCTATGAAACTAGATTTTAATTACAGGAAAAAATCCATAAAAAATACAAACACATGGAGGCTAAACAATACACTACTAAATAACCAAGAGATCACAGAAGAAATCAAAGAGGAAATCAAAAAATACCTAAAACAAATGGCAATGAAAACATGACAACCCGATGCAGCAAAAGCAGTTCTAAGATGGAAGTTTATAGCCATGCAATCCTACCTCAAGAAACAAGAAACATCTCAAATAAACAACCTAACCTTAACCCTAAAGCAATTAGAGAAAGAAGAACAAAAAAACCCCAAAGTTGGCATAAGGAAAGAAATCATAAAGATCAGATCAAAAATAAATGAAGGAAACAATAGCAAAGATCAATAAAACTAAAAGCTGGTTCTTTGAGAAGATAAAATTGATAAACCATTAGCCAGACTCATCAAGAAAAAAAGGGACAAGACTCAAATCAATAGAACTAGAAATGAAAACGGAGAAGTAACAACTGACACTGCAGAAATATAAAGGATTGTGACAGATTACTACAAGCAACTATATGCCAATAAAATGGACAACCTGGAGGAAATAGACAAATTCTTAGAAAAGCACAACCTTCCGAGACTGAACCAGGAGAAAACAGAAAATATAAAGAGACCAATCACAAGCACTGAAATTGAGACAGTGATTAAAAATCTTCCAACAAACAAAAGCCCAGGCTCAGATGGTTTCATAGGCGAATTCTATCAAATATTTAGAGAAGAGCTAACACCTATCCTTCTCAGACTCATCCAAAGTATAGCAGAGGGAGGAACACTACCAAACACATTCTGGGAGGCCACCATCACCCTGATACCAAAACCAGATGAAGATGTCACAAAGAAAGAAAACTACAGGCCAATATCACTGATGAACATAGATGCAAAAATCCTCAACAAAATACTAGCAAACAGAATCCAACAGCACATTAAAAGGATCATACACCATGATCAAGTGGGGTTTATCCCAGGAATGCAAGGATTCTTCAATATATGCAAATCAATCAATGTGATACACCATATTGACAAATTGAAGGAGAAAAAACATATGATCATCTCAATAGATGCAGAGAAAGCTTTTGACAAAATTCAACACCCATTTATGATAAAAACCCTCCAGAAAGTAGGCATAGAGGGAACTTACTTCATCATAATAAAGGCCATATATGACAAACCCACAGCCAACATCGTTCCCAATGGTGAAAAACTGAAACCATTTCCTCCAAGACCAGGAACAAGGCAAGATTGTCCACTCTCACCACTACTCTTCAACATAGTTTTGGAAGTTTTAGCCACAGCAATGAGAGAAGAAAAAGAAATAAAAGGAATCCAAATCAGAAAAGAAGAAGTAAAGCTGTCACTGTTTGCAGACGACATGATACTATACATACAGAATCCTAAGGATGCTACCAGAAAACTACTAGAGCTAAGCAATGAATTTGGTAAAGTAGCAGGATACAAAATTAATGCACAGAAATCTCTTTCATTCCTATACACTAATGATGAAAAATCTGAAAGAGAAATTAAGGAAACACTTGAATTTACCACTGCAACAAAAAGAATAAAATACCAGGAATAAAGCTGTCTAAGGAAACAAAAGACCTATATGGAGAAAACTATAAGACACTGATGAAAGAAATTAAAGATGATACAAACAGATGGAGAGATATATACCATGTTCTTGGATTGGAAGAATCAACATTGTGAAAATGAGTATACTACCCAAAGCAATCTACAGATTCAATGCAATCCCTATCAAACTACCATGGCATTTTTCACAGAACTACAACAAAAAATTTCACAATTTGTATGGAAACACAGAACACCCCGAATAGCCAAAGCAATCTTGAGAAAGAAAAACGGAGCTGGAGAAATAAGGCTCCCAGACTTCATACTGTACTACAAAGCTACAGTAATCAAGACAGTATGGTACTGGCACAAAAACAGAAATACAGATCAATGGAACAGGATAGAAAGCCCAGAGATAAACCCATGCACCTATGGCCACCTTATTTTTGATAAAGGAGGCAAGAATATACAATGGAGGGCATCCCTGGTGGCGCAGTGGTTGAGAGTCCATCTGCCAATGCAGGGGACACGGGTTCGTGCCCTGCTCCAGGAAGATCCCACATGCTGCGGAGCGGCTGGGCCCGTGAGCCATGGCCGCTGTGTGTCCGGAGCCTGTGCTCCGCAACGGGAGAGGCCACGACAGTGAGAGGCCCGCGTAACGCCAAAAAAAAAAAAAAAAAAAAAAAAAATACAATGGAGAAAGACAGCCTCTTCAGTAAGTGGTTCTGGGAAAACTGTACAGCTACATGTAAAAGAATGAAATTAGAACACTCCCTAACACCATACACAAAAATAAACTCCAAATGGATTAGAGACCTAAATGTAAGGCCAGACACTATAAAACTGTTAGAGGAAAACATAGGCACAACAATCTATGACATAAATCACAGCAAGATCCTTTTTGACCCACCTCCTAGAGAAATGGAAATAAAAAACAAAATAAACAAATGGGACCTAATGAAACTTAAAAGAAGCAACTGACAAAGGATTAATCTCCAAAATTTACAAGCAGTTTACGCAGCTCAAGATCAAAAGAACAAACAACCCAATCCAAAAATGGGCAGAAGACCTAAATAGACATTTCTCCAAAGAAGATATACAGATTGCCAACAAACACATGAAAGGATGCTCAACATCACTAATCATTAGAGAAATGCAAATCAAAACTACAATGAGGTTGCACTACCACCTCACGCCAGTCAGAATGGCCATCACCCAAAAATCTATGAACAATAAATGCTGGAGAGGGTGTGGAGAAAAGGGAACCCTCTTGCACTGTTGGTGGGAATGTAAACTGATTCAGCCACTATGGAGAACAGTATGGAGGTTCGTTAAAAAACTAAAAATAGAACTACCATATGACCCAGCAATCCCACTACTAGGCATATACCCTGAGAAAACCATAATTCAAAAAGAGTCATGTTCATCGCAGCTCTATTAACAATAGCCAGGATATGGAAGCAACCTAAGTGTCCATCGACAGATGAACAGATAAAGAAGATGTGGCACATATATACAATGGAATATTACTCAGCCATAAAAAGAAACAAAATTGAATTATTTGTAGTTAGGTGGATCAATCTGTCATACAGAATGAAGTGAGTCAGAAAGAGAAAAATAAATACCATATGCTAACACATATATATGGAAACTAAAAAAAAAAAAAAAAGGTTCTGAAGAACCTAGGGGCAGGACAGGAATAAAGACGCAGATGTAGAGAATGGCCTTGAGGACACGGGGAGAGGGAAGGGTATGCTGGGATGAAGTGAGAGAGCGGTGTGGACTTACATATACTACCAATTGTAAAATAGATAGCTAGTGGGAAGCAGCCGCATAGCACAGGGAGATCAGCTCAGTGCTTTGTGACCACCTAGAGGGGGTGGGATAGGGAGGGTGGGAGAGAGACCCAAGAGGGAGAAGATATATGTATATGTACAGCTGATTCACTTTGTTATAAAGCAGAAACTAACACACCATTGTAAAGCAATTACACTCCAATAAAAGAGATCATGGATTAGACAAGTGGCAGGAGAGATGGGGGAAAAAGTCTCACAACTCTCAAAACATCAAAAGATATTTGGAGATGCAGGTGAAAGTTCTTAGAAACTGACTGGAAGTGACAGGACTGGGAATTGAGGGAGGTAGCACTGCATGTCATGAATGAAGTGCAAAATTCTGGCATGAGAAACTTGGAGGATGAAAGTGGAGAAGACAGGAAAAGAGGCAGAGATTCATACTCTGCTCTTTTTGCCAAGTGTACCGCTCCAAAAATGAAGTATCAGACTCTTTGCTCTGCTTCTCCAGGGCTGGGCACTGCCCATGCCCCCAGATTCAAGTGGACTTTACCCTCCTTCCAGGCAGCATCTGTAATAGTATTCTTTTTTAGGATTTTATTATGGCAAGTGTCAAAACCGGAATCAAAATTTCTGGGATGAGACCCAGGTGTCCATATTTTTGAAAATCCTCATGAACAACTTCGGTTGAGACCTATATACTCGACAATAATCACCCCCAGGTAGGGACTGTGTCTTGTTCACCAGGTTCTGGCTTATAGTTAGCACTCAAGAAATATTTTTGACTGATAGCATGATTGAAAAGATGGATGGATGCATAGCTGGTAGGATGGATAAATAGACAGATGAATGAATTTTAAAGGGTTCGATGACCCTAAGTTACTAACAGAATGATGTTAACTTTAGGATAAAAAGTTATGTAATTCTTTAAATTAAAAAATCATTAAAATATTTGTGATGTGGAACAATATGACAAGCAGTCTACATAAAGTTTATTAAAGGAATATTGGATTTAAGTTCAAAGTATTAAGTAGAAAGGCTTTCAATAAAATGGGATTTGGAAGTTGGCATAAGTAATACCATAATGCCTGAGTAGATATCTTGGGAAAGAATGGGATTGCTGAAAGTAATTAAGAATACTGTCATATCAACAAAATTATTTGTGTGAATAGTAATCAGAGAACAGGGCCAAACAAATTTCATTTTTCTGGATATGGTGAATATTCAGGACTCATCACAGCTGAAACATCTCACCGCACACATAAACATATTCTTGAAATGTCACAGAATTGGGGTTGAGGAAAAAGCATTTTGAAAAATTTACCATGCCTTACCCTGTGCACAAATAGTACCACATTCCCTAAAAGTCAACATGGGTAATTGGCTTGTCTTAATCTAATCGCCTCTGGTAACCATAAGGATTATTAATCTAAAAGAATTAACTCTAAAAGCCAAGAATTACTGAACTGACATGAGTGTGTGTGTGTTTAGGGTTCTAACAGCTGTTAAACTGGTGTACAATTCTATTGTGTCTGCCAGTATTTGTCTTAAGATCCCCCTCCCTGTGTTCCCACATTGCAAATGTTCGCCTTTGCTATTGCTTTTATTTGATTTTGACATTTAATTGGTGAAGACTGCAAGCATCGATCCTCCCACCTCTCATACTACCTGCTCTGTTTACCTAAGAAGGTTTTTGTGACAATCCAATATAAAACAATATGTGAAACATGTTACAGTTCAATAAAACTGCACAAGTAGGAAGAATTACAAATATAACCATTCATTATCATCCCCATCATCATCATCATCACAGCAGCCTTGTATTTGAGGAATGGTGATGAGGGTTAGAGCATCTCTATTTGTTGAAGGGACTAGGGACAGTTATGCCTCCATCAGATGATTCTCTCACATATGGAGAGGAATCAGGTTAATTATTTTACAAATCCTGAAAGAAAACACTTGGATAGTCACTGTGGCAGACAGGCAATGCAATTACCCAGGTGGGAAATAAAGGTTAGAAGGAACACTTAAAGTCCTGCCTTCCCTATGGCTTCTCTGTAAGATGACCAGCTAAAAACAGAAGAGCTCTTTGAATCTCTGATCTGTGTGTCTCTGTGTATCTTTCTCTTTCTGATATGAATGTCTCCTTCTCTCCCTCCAACTCTGGTTAATGACAACCAAGAGAGAATAAGAAGGGTCACTATAAAGTATGGCCACTCAACTCCAACAATGCAGGTTTTACTCAGAGAGCACAGGCATTTGTTTCCCCAGCTGTATTTGGTAATTAAGGTGGATGTGGGTCAACTCATGCCCTCAGCGGAACCTATCATTGCTTCTTTTTGTTTCTGTACTGTGAGCTTAATTCTTTCCCTGTGGATTTTTCTCTGTGATTTTTAATTATTATAAAGATACCCAGCTACCTGAGCTACTATTTCTTATGCCTCTAATTACTAAATGTGTGATCTTTGGCAACTCACTTAACTTCTCTGAACATTTGTTTTCTTCGTTTTAATACAGACACGATTTCTGTCCTACCTCATAAGACTCTTAGTGACTCAAATTAGAAAATATTTGACCACGATTTATAAGTTGAACAAGACAATCAAATAATGAGGTATAATTATTGTAATTTAGTGTCTGACCCAATTTTTTATGCAAGTTTTAAAATCTGTCACACACAGGGAATTCTTTGAATACATGACTAAGTCTCACTTGTCTGGGATTTCTTCTTACATACCCACTATGAATGGTTGGTAGTGGCTGCTTGCAATGCCTGTTAGGAAGAATTCTAAGTTCATTTCTAGACTCTGTAGGGGAAGAATTCTGTGATCAATGAGCAGCATCTGCCATGAGCATAGGAGACAGAAGCAGTGTCAAGCAGAGTATATATTTGCTAGCTCTGTATAATGCTCTAGAACAGTAGCATACAATGGAGGTGCATAAGTGAAATTCAGTTCCAGACATGTTTTATATGGCCTGAGCTGACATCTAAAAGTTGGAAGATTGCACATTATAAATCTGGCTGTTTTGTTTCTTTTTTTCGTATTCTCTTTGAAACACTGGAAGATCCAATAAAACTATGGGTACACTTTCTCAATGACAACAATAAGCAAAAGATAGGTACTGTTTTCATTTCTCCTTTTAGATGAAACACGTGCTCTCTGTTTTTACCTAGCCCCTACCCCTCCCAATTGCCTTACTCCAGTCTGTTTGCCTCATTTACTTTACTTTCCAAAGTTTTGTAGGCATTATTATTTCTGATTGCTGACTTAGAGTTTGTGGGGTTTTTTTGCAGAGATTAGTGTGTCAGATTCATCTTCAAAAGTCAGGCTATGACAAACACTATCTGAGGACCACATATTAAGATAGTTGAACTCTGAAGACCAAAAATCTTAGAAGCTCAAAAATACTGTATTGTACAGGCTTTCTCATTTCAAATTCACCACTGTAGGTCCGGAAAATGTCAATGCCATTATGCACTGATCAAGCCCTTTTAGCAAAAGCTTCATTAAATGAATCATGGCGAAGCTCGAATAGCCAACTCCAGAGTTGGAAAGGAGTTGTGCCTCTTTCCCTCTCCCTGTAATCTCTCAGGACTGTCAGGATCCAGCCAAAAGCAAAGAGCGAGCAATATAAAATGAAGTGAGTAATTCACCATTTGTTGAGGGAACATAAATTATCAACTTGTTATGATGTCATTTTTTTTAACTAAAAATCTCCACAGATAAATTTAATGTGGAAAAGTACATTTGTTTTCCTCTAATAGGACATGCTTATCTCCCCCTCCCCCCACCATACTCTTACATTCCCTCTCAGATCCCCTCTAATTGAACAAAGTGGACTTAATTTGAATTAAACTGTCAAAAATCTTCCACTTAAATTGATGTATCTACTTTCCCAGCTAAAATGGATTCATTTCTGGGCAATAAAAAAAAGAGGTGTTGATGGATTGTATTTTGTGAACTAGAAATATTTTGCATGCGTCTCCGGATCATGTAACTCAGGTATGGAAAGCACAGGCAATGGGGGAGGAGAGCAGGTCAGTGAAGGGATAGGAAACACAAGGGGTAGGTGAGGGGCAAGAGCTGGAGGAAATGGCTGTGGTTGAATCAAAACAAGAAAATAATAATCTTCTTTATATTTTTGGAAGCAGAGTAATTTTTCAAATTAAATGTGCTAAGCCCATCTTAACTTTGATGCAGTTCACCTTCAAAACTCTCCACACCCAGCATTTTATTGATGTCTTCCATTTACCAGAATATGACTTTATATGTGCAAACAGTATTTACATTTAAAAGAAGAAAAGGTGGATTTTTAACATTGTGAACTTAATATCAAATGGTGTTTTTTAAAATAATATTAAGAAGTCCTTGTGGACTTTACCGTAGATTGTCAGCTCTATGTTCACCCACTAGGGGATTACAAAAAATAAATTCAAATATAGTAACTAGTACTACCTTCAGGGATGTTATAATTTAATTAGGGGACATAAAACAATTACTAACATATTTGAGGCAGAAAATAATTTAGCATTTAAGTCTATGGTTATGGGCTATAAATGATGAAGAAAACAGAAAGAGGAAATCAATGTGAATTTGTGTAAAGCAGGGAGCTTCACCAATGAGGTTCACTTGTGGGAGATGGAAAGTGTTTCATTCTTGTTGGGGAACTGGAGTACTGCTCACCAGTCTGCCTTTGGCAGTTTTGACCAATGCCACAGATACTAAAAGAAAATTAGCTACACAGGAAGCAAAACACCTGTTTATAAATCACTGAGTGAATATCTGAATGTTCTTTTTTTTTTGTAGGGCTGTGGCAAATAGGGGAGTAAAAGAGTATGACTTAGATGTGAAGTTGAAGCAGGTCTCCAACCTCCCTCCTACTTTAAATCTCTATAATGGAATCCATATATTCAGACATGCCTACAGAGGAGAGCAAACTAAGAAAGTCTGGAAGAATAGTCACCTAGTTTGTTACCTAGACAGATGCATGGATGAGACATGTCTCCCTGATCCATTCAAAGGCAAAACAGAAAAAAATCAGACAGTGCTCAGACAGTCTGTATACCCCAGCAGAGTTGCCTACTGCAAGATTCCATTTATAAACATTAACTTTAATCAGCATCTCTGCCTACTTGTAAAATGTAGTTCTTTAGATTAGTGAAGAACTTCTCCTTTCCATGGGGAGAAGAAAAAATACAGGTGGCCAGAGGAGTTAAAAGCATGACAAATCCCGTACTCTATGAGCAGCAGTACTTCCAAACGTCTCTTTCAACCAAATGTCCCATCTGTTGATCATCAGAAGTATCTTAACATTATAAGATATCTTGACATGCAAACTTTTTGAGGGCTATCTACAAAAAAATGGTAGCTCATTTAGAGAAGAGATGAGGAGGATATGAAGAGACTAAAATGATCATGACTTGAGAAAAGGCTAAAAAAAAAACCCCTAGAGATATAAATGTTGGTGGAAAAAAGAGATAACATCACTGTCTTCAAATACCTACAGATTATGGGAAAAGATCATGCTAATTCTTTATGATCCAAATAACAGAAGTAAATGCAGGCAAACACACTTCCCCAATCAAAGGAAGTGTATAAGCACTGACATTTTAATAACTTACGAGGGACTTTGTACAGAGTTATTCTTAAAAGTTATTCTTCTTCAAAGGGATAATAGTCTAAAAGTTTAAGTTACCATGTAAGTCTAAAATTCTATGATTCTGTAAACCTAAGGATATTCCACAAACTTTTAAACAATTTCTAAGTTTAGCTCCAGTCATGTTGTCTTTAAACCTTTAACTTCTCCCAATATTTTCCCTTGAATTCATGAGGGTAGGATGCATGTTATTTTGATTGCAAGATATATGAGTCCACTTTTGGAACCTGAATACCCATTGGACTTGGTTGAGACTGGCCCTCATTCAAGACAGGAAGATAAAATTTCTTAAGAGCAGATACATCAAACATCATGGCTTAGAACACCACCTTTATGCTGAAGAAGCTCAAATTCATTGCCAGACCAGAGCTCACCTTTGAATTCTATATTCATAATGCTAACTGCCAAATAAAAAATTCCTCTTTGATGTGATAGGCATCACAAACAATATCTTCAAGCAGACAAAGTAAACAAAAGTGATGTGCATATTTCACCAGTCCCCTACCTCAACCAAAAAAGTAAAAGAAAAAAAGTCTTTTCCTCCCCCAAAATTCCTATTCTCAGTAAATGGCACCAACATCCACTTGCTAGCTCAAACACCTTAGGAGTCAACCTTAATACACTGCTTTTTCTCATTCTCTGCCTCCAAAGCTCTTCTGGTTCTTTGAGGTCTACTGAAAAATATATTCCAAATTTATCTTCTATTTGCTCTGCTCCCATCTTCATCAAGGATGTCATTATAAATCCCCTACACAGCTGCACAGCAGGGTTCCCTGCTTCCACTTCCGGGTCTGGCTGATCCATTCTCCACACCACAGACAGTAGAGGGAAGGGAAGGCAAGGAAGATTAAGTGCTTGAAACCATTATGTTTACAGAACAAACAAAAACCACTTTTCAATTATGAAAAATTTTATTACTTCTGCATTTTGATAAGCTGGCTAGTGTTTAATGTAATGGGAATCATTAAAAAAAAACAACTTCATTTTCACTCAGAAAAAAATTCTTATCTCTAGAATCTGGGATGAGGAGTGTCAGGTTCAAACTTCTCTTTGATTGACCAAATAAGAATTTGGTTCTTTACTTCACCCCAGCAAGACCAAACATTCTTTACTGTTCTCTTTCCTTGTTCTTTCAGAAACTTTAGGTTTGAAAGGCCATAAAGGCAAAAAAATATCATTCACTTGTTCATGCTATACATGCTTGTTTACTTACATTCTAGGTTCTGAGAGAAGGAACAGTGATACAGGCATTAGCAAATCAGACACAGATTCTGCTGTCATGTGGATTACAGGGTAGTGGAAAATAAAAATAGTTGAAGAAAAGTTTACTCATTCAACTTCTTGGAAGAGGATAAAGAGCCAGGGGAAAAAAAATAAGCTGAGGTCAGTACAAGAATGAAGGTAGGGCTTCCCTGGTGGTGCAGTGGTTAAGAATCCGCCTGCCAGTTCAGGGGACACGGGTTCCATCCCTGGTCTGGGAAGATCCCACATGCCATAGAGCAACTAAGCCCGTGTGACACAACTACTGAGCCTACGCTGTAGAGCCCACAAGCCACAACTACTGAGCCCGTGTTCCACAACTACTGAAGCATGCGCACCTAGAGCCCGTGCTCCACAACAAGAGAAGCCAACACAATGAGAAGCCCTCGCTCCACAACAAAGAGTAGCTCCCGCTCGTCACAATTACAGAATTCCTGCGTGCAGCAACAAAGGCCCAATGCAGCCAAAAATAAATAAATAAATTAGTTAACTAAAAAAAAAAAAAAAGAGTGAAGGTAATCACCAGGTGAGACTTCTGTATAGTTATTAGTAAAATTATCCCTATTAATGCCCTAGACTATTGCCATGAGATAAGCAGCTTCTTCTTCTGCATCAATTTCTCTCCCACCACCCCTACAATTAAAAGTAGATTTTGTTTAAACAAGATAATGGTACATTTTAGAAACAGAAATATAGGAGTGACACTGAAAGGAAAGAGAATTTAGAAAAACATTCTTTGAGTATTTAATATGTATCAAGAGCTTTAACATGTTATTCATTTTTTAAAAAATCTGTACCTTCAATAAAAAGTAAAGGGCTTCCCTGGTGGTGCAGTGGTTGAGAGTCCGCCTGCTGATGCAGGCGACAGGGGTTCGTGCCCCGGTCCGGGAGGATCCCACATGCCGCGGAGCGGCTGGGCCTGTGAGCCATGGCCGCTGAGCCTGCGCGTCCGGAGCCTGTGCTCCGCAACGGGAGAGGCCACAGCAGTGAGAGGCCCGCGTACCGCAAAAAAAAAAAAAAAAAAAAAGTAGAAATAAATATCCTTCATTATTCCTTTTTTTTTTCTTTATTAAACACAGTGAAAGAAAGCATCTCTGAGAAGCAAGGAACTTGCTCGAGGTCTTACAGACACACAAAGCGTCAGGACTGAGATTTAAGTCCAAGTTCATCTCCTCAGTCCCAAATCCATGCATCAATTATTTGCACTCTACAACATTTGTATCTTCCATGAATCAGCTCAAGTCCTCAAGTCCAAATAGAGGTTCTATATAAAAAAAATATATTAGGACCTTAGAAATAAAACAGAGACTGAAAGAGGTCCCCGAGGCTTCCTGAGCAAGGTCTTTTTCAGGTATCTGCCAGTTGAGCTCTCTTGCAAACTTTTCAGAGTCCTCTGGGATTTTCCATAATTACGCACTGCTTTTCTCCAGCTTCCTTGCTTCGATTCCCTGCCCCTTTGGCCCCTCTCAAATGGGAATTAATCCAGCCTCCAACAAGCTGTAGCTAAGTGAAGATTTTAGTGTGATTATTGCTTGCGAGAAAGATGTTGCCTTTTCTTCCCCCTCCTCCAAATGCCTTATTTGCAGACTAGAAATCATGGGGCATGTGTCCAATTGATACATTTCCCTTCAAACAGCAGATCCAACACTGAAGTGGGATGCAAATTTAATTATTCCACATGTACAGAACAGAAACAGAATCTCATTGTTAAATTTGTTCTCCTATGTTGGAAAGATTAAAAACAAAAGATGTGGAAGTGGTTTGTGTGAGCGGAATATATTTTGGTTCATATAAATGTGAGGCAACGAAATAAGGGCAACAGAGGGCTTATTTCTATCACATGGAATTATTATTTCTAAATATTTCTTCTCAGAAATCTTTGCTCCTCACCTGTGCATCCCAAAAGAGACTTTAATCCCCTTCTCTGTGGCGATTTCTCCAAATAATCCCCTTCGAACACCTTATCCTCCAGCCAAGCCCATCTATTTACTTTTTAAAATTAATTTTGGAATAAAATGGAGGTATAATTAAATAGAACATAAATATGAGTCTAGTGATTAAGAGCCTCTGTGGCTGACTACTTAGAATCAAAACTTGGCGTTATATCTTAATAGTTATATAACCTTGGGCAAGTTACTTGACTTCTTTATGCTGCTGTCTCTTGCTCCATAAAATGGGGACAATGATGGTACCCATATCCTGGGGTTTTTGTGAAGACAAAATGAATCAGTACAAGAACTGTGCCTACAACAATGCGCAGAACTTGGTAAGCACTCAATAAATTGCAGTTATTTTGAGAATACATCCTATAATTACTTCCTTTTCCTCTTCAGCATATCCTTCAAGACTCAACTCAGATGTTGCCTATGCTATAAATCCATTCTTCTATCCAATAGTTCTCATCTCTAAAATTCCCACAACACATTATATTCTTTCTACCCAAATCCCCTGGAGCAAAGAAAAGGGATCCTTTTACTCTCTTATAGGCTAGGGATAAAGTGCTTGCTGATCACTCAAGTGAATAAAAGGACAAGGAGTGTTTTAATTAGAACCCTTGAGGGCTTACTATGTACCCAGACCCAGTGCCAAGATTATCTTCATTTGATCTTTGCAACATTTGTCAGAGGTAGGTTTTATTATTTGCATTACACAGATAAGGAAATGGAAAGTCCAAGTCTGACAAGTTTAATAACCTTGCACAAGGACACAAAGGCAGTAAGAGGCAGTATGGGAATTTGATGCTATATATCTCTGTCTGGCTAACTCTAAAGTTCGTATTTGTAACTGCTAAGCAATACTGCCCTATGGACCCCCAGCCTTGGGAAAGGACAACCCATGAAGTGTTTCTATATGAAATTTGAGTTTCAAATTTATTGGATTTCTTACAGGTGCACTTTTTCTGTTAACGAGAAATGCTATCGATCAGAAACTTAGAGTTTCCCTGATGAGTGCTAAATTGAGATGGAGGGAGGAAGAGTAGAGAGTAACATTCTTCTTCACCCTTCTCCTCGAGCTGTGTCTATCTCTGGGAGAGGGATTGACTTCTTGATTGCTCAAGGCCCCCCTCTTCCAGCTGCTGGTGGTTTCTTGAGCCTTATTATCAAGCCACCCCTCCTTTTCTTCTCTCCTCAAGCCAAGAGACCTTTATAAAATTATTTGTATGTTCACTCACCTTTAAGTTTCTTTGGCCATACTCCCCCCAGTCCTCACCTCACTTCAAAATTCTTGCCTAACCAAATCTCATCCTAGCCAACCCTTCCTCTGGGAAGACTCTGTGATCAGTCCATGGATCGCATTTGCCCATTTATTTTTCATTATCGCCTCACAAGCCTGTATTCTCACTGAGAGTAGGGGTATTTCTACTTTATTCACAATTAATTCCCCAAACAGACCAGCTACCTATAGGGAATTAAGAAAGAGAAAGAGGTAAAGAGAGGAGAGGGAAGGACCTGAGATGATGGAGAATGGAAAGAAAAGATAATTAGAACTCAGATTCCTGACTCCTGTTCCAGAGCATACATTTTTCTCGACAGGACACTTCCAGAAATTTTTAAAACAAAAGAAAATAGAAGAAAATATCTTTTCCAGGTTATCTGAGCCTTATTAGTGTTTGAAAACTCCCTCAAGCTTTTAGGAGGCAGTTAAGTTCTTCCTCCTCCAGCCTACACCATCCTCCCTCCCCTCCCCAAACAGCATATAAAGGAGAAATAATTTCAGACTGAGATTACCTGGAGAAAGGGACCAGGCCATTTAGAAATAAGACCCTCTTCCAGTAATGTGGATAGAAACTTGGCCTTCCTTCCTTCCTTCCTTCCCTTTTTATAGCTGACTTGCCCTCATTCTAGGCCCAGTGCTTCTTAAACTTTAGTATGCATAAGAATCACCTGGAGAGCTTGTTAAAACACCTTCCTAGTGCCCAGCCTTCAAATTAGATTCTAATTCAGTAGGCCCGAGGTAGGGCCATCATGTGCATTTCTAAAAGCTCCCAGGTGATACTGATACTCCTGTCCTGCAGAGAACCTTCTAGTAGCACTGGTCTAGTTTAGCCAGTGGATCACAGGGTCACCAGTTACTAGCAGGGTGGCATTGTAATAACATGAGAGTGAGCTGTGGACCAATCTTAATGTTTTTGCTTTCTTTCTTTCTTTTCTTTCTTTCTTTCCTTCCTCCCTCCCTCCCTCCCTCCCTCCTTCCCTTC
Organism: Orcinus orca; assembly: GCF_937001465.1. Taxonomy (NCBI): domain Eukaryota; kingdom Metazoa; phylum Chordata; class Mammalia; order Artiodactyla; family Delphinidae; genus Orcinus; species Orcinus orca. Next base: position 104,639,028 of record NC_064564.1, on the reverse strand, counting down.
CTTCCTTCCTTCCTTTCTCTTTCTGGCTGCGGGTCAGAAAGAAAGTGGGTCTTCATTTCTGTGTGCAGCTTTCTCTAGTTGCGGCGAGCAGGGGCTACTCTTCGTTGCAGTGCGCGGGCTTCTCACTGCAGTGGGTTCTCTTGTTGCGGAGCACGGGCTCTAGGCATGTGGGTTTCAGTAGTTGTGGCTCTCGGGCTCAGTAGTTGTGGCTATTGGGTTCTAGAGTGCAGGCTCAGTAGTTGTGGCACACGGGCTTAGTTGCTCCACAGCATGTGGGATCTTCCCAGACCAGGGCTCAAACCCGTGTCCCCTGCATTGGCAGGCAGATTCTTAACCACTGCGCCACCAGGGGAGTCCCCAATCTTAATGTTTTTTGGTCCTTGAGAATTTCATTGATGTTTTGAGCCATTTGAGATCCCTAGTGAACACTATAAAGGGGGGTTAATTTCATAGTTTTGAGAGAATGATGGAAGCATATTTCCTTTCAAGAGATCTCGGCAGTACACTGTCATTCTGATAGGACTAAACTACACGGTTCTAGCACAAAGTAGCGTTCAAGGTAAACTGGTTTCTGCATCAGACAGACTTGTGTCTGAATCCCATTTCTTCTTCATTCTAGCCATATCTTTATATTTTCCATTTTCTCTCACACAAAATTATTATAATTATATATAACTCATAGGTACCGCGGTACATGATAATCACTATAAATGCCTCTTACCAATGTTAATAACCACCAAAAACAGCAATAAGATAAATATTATTATTCCCCCTTTACTGATGAAGATGCTGAAGTTTAGATACTCATTTAAGGTCACAAAGCCAGAGTGTTAAAAATCAGGATTGATGCATGGGTCTGCCTGATCCCAAATCCTTTGCCTTTAACCACTAGGCTACAGTGAATGGACTCTTTGGCATTTAGTTGATGTGATTTTAGGGATACCTACAAAACCTAAAAATAAACAGTTCTGTGTATGCAACCCTGCTACTCCTCGACCCACAGTGGGAATCCCAACCCCATACTTGGGCACAGTCTTTGGCACTGGGAGGCTCAGGGACGCCACCTCTTCACTGTATAGCTCCTCTGCACCAGAACAAAGGTGGCAGCTGAAAATCATGTATCCGTTCAGGATAATAGTGTCTCCACTTAGCACAGGCAAGTGATACTTCATTGTCTCTGTCAAATAAAACCCATCCTTAGCTCAAGCCATTCCCTTCAGAATCCATAGCTTCCATTCCTCCACCCTGAGCTCAGTTAGATTAACATTAATGATGTTTCCTCTCAGATGGATCCCAGAGCACTGGACCCTGCCAAGTCATTTTCCACCCAGAATGATTCTTGCCCTGGCCTCTTGCTTGCAATGTGGCCCTTTCTCAGTTTGGAAGCAGCAGCTGTTTAAAAGACGCTCACCCACTTAGATTTGGAATGGAGGTCTTTAAAAATGCAGAGAGAGTCTGGTACACCGAGAATGAGAGCAGAGCACTGCAGATACATCGTGATGAATTCTAGAGTGGAGAGCATAGACCTGGTAGGGAAAAACTGCCACAGGGCTTGATAGTTGACTTCAAGTGATGAAGACAGAGATTTATATTACTTTTTCCAGGAATGGGTACCAGTATTTAAAATAATCTTAACTACTTTTTTCTCTTATCACAAATCAAAAATTGCAACAGATATAACCAAAAGTAAAATTCTACATGTCCTAACTTCTTTTCTCCATTCCAGAGATCATCATTGTTTACAGTGTCTGTGTATCCTACCTAGAATTTGTATAAATACCAAGGTGTTTAATATAAATATTTGCCATTTTGAAATCACAAAGGGCATTACATGATATTTTGTATATTGTTTTAACATTTTTCTTGTATAATGTGCATGCAGAAAAAAATATATATAAAGCACGTATTTTAAGTTTAGAACTCTGATTTTTTTATAAGCTGAATGCTAAGATGTAACAAGCTGGACCCAGACCAAGAAATAAAACAGAATCCCTGAAGTTCCCTTCTGCACCGTGCTTTTTCATGTAATAAAACAACTTGGTGATCTCTCCATTTCAGCATATATAGATCTACCATTTTCTTTTAATAGTTATAGAGTATTTGTATGAAAAAGTCATCATTTATTTAATGAATTGTCTACTAATAGACATTTAGGCTATTTCCAGTTTTGCTCTGTAAATACTATCATGGACATTCTTCTAAGTATATCTTTGCACACTCCTAAGAAGTACTCTTTAGAATATATTCTTGAAAAAGAATTGCAATAACAAAGAGTATCTACATTTGAATAGTTAAGAATGTCTTAAAATTGCCCTGCAAGAGGGTTACACTAATCTACACTCTTACACTAGTACCAAATTTAGAAAAATGTATTTTTTTAAAGAACTACTTGCTGAGTAAATATTATTTAGAATATACTGATAAACAAAAATAAAAATTACCAGCTGTCTTATTACCTAGAGATAACTTATTATTTTTATAAACACGTGAAATACTTGTCTTAGATTCAAATGAGAAGAAAGGGGTTTGATCTTAAAGGGAGCGACCCTTTCGAGAGACCCTCAGGAAGAGACAGATCTGCCTAATACAAGCTGATGTTCTAAAAGAGAAAGCTTATCTCTTTCAGTTTAGCAACAAACTTATCCACTGCATCATTGTGGCAGCTCCTGAGGCCTCTTCTCCTCTCTCTTTAGACTAACATACTAGTGGTCTGGGAGGAAAGGAAGGACAGTACACTCTTCCACAGGAGAGGAGGCCCAGGTAGCTGGCTAACCGGGCATTTGGGCTTGTTGTGCTTCCCGTGCAGATGATGGATAGTTATTACGGAATCCATTCTTTGGAGTCCAGGTTCTCTGATAAAAGAAATAGATTCCTTATACACTGTCACCGAGAGGCCAACTCCTTTTTTTATCTCTCCATGCATTTCTCACTGCTGACCATCATTGAATAATATACTCCATATATAAGGGAAAAAAATGTTCAGAAAAGAGTCTCCATGAGGGATGAGATGTCACTAAACATAGCATCAGATACAGTAGAAACACTCCTGCTGTATCCATCTCCCTCTCCCTTGCTGTTGGTTTTGGTTCTACCTGTGGCATCATATTTCTAAGCAAGCAACTTGAACAATTCTTCTGGGAGTATTTTCTATCTGCTCGCTACCTTCTGCCTTAGGATTCCTGGCAAAAAGAACCCAGCACAACAGAGGTTTTCAGAACTGCATGGGATCTTACAGGTGTCAGGATTCCCCAAAACCTAAACATCATTTGTGGACCATGCTTAAATGGTTGCTTCTAAAGAACTAGTTTCTGCTGGTATACATTTCATGCCTTCCTACCACACTAAAACACTCTTAGTCTACCCTAGATGACAATTTAAATCTTAGATTTTCCTTCTCCCCTAGACTAGAATCTCTGTGTATCTTTACCTTGTTTGCAGCCAAAATCTCAGAGCCTAAAGCAGTTTCTGGCACAAAGCAGTCATCCTCTAAATTTCTGCTGAGTAAATAAATGAAAGAACTAACACAACCTTACCTCTCTGCTAGACCAGACCAAAATCCATTCCTTCTCTTAATTTGCAAACATTATGAATTATCAAATCTACTCTATTTCACTGTTCTTTCTCGCCTGTTGGGTATTTGGCCACTATCATTTCAGGCAATATTTTAGTTATCCTTGTGTAACTTCATAACGGTTATAGAAGGAGCTAGTTAGAAACACCACGGTCAAGCCAGGTTAGATGCAGTGAATAGAGACTAGAGATGACATTCAAAGGCCTATAGAGTTGGATTCAGCTTCTGGTGCTAGAAGAAAAAGCAGGCAAGGGGTAGATGGAGGTATGAAGCGAAGCCTGAGTATGGCCATAGTTTACACCTGGGCTGCCCAGCAGGTGTTAACGGGCAGGCAGAATGCAATGTCAGGACGGGATTTGATTTCAAATGGAGATCCTACTGAGCCGATGATGAGATGGAGGTAAACAATTCCATGGGTATGCAGTATGAACCAGTATGGCCTCAGGTTCAGGAAAAGGCCTCCAATTCTGTTAGGTTCAGAAAGAGAAAGGTAGAACCCTATACTGAGAGGAGACTTCGGATGCTTGGAACTTGTTCTTGGCTGGGATTCAAACACTGACAATCGAGACCTGGATGCTGGAAGCAAAACAGGGGTGCAGGATTGGGCTTGCTCAGATCAAGGTAGAATCTCAGTTACTGGAATGGGGATTTGGAGTGCAAGACTGAGTCCTAGGCCCCAGCAGAGCTGTTGTTATAGCAGGGGTGAAGTCTACCCAGCAAGCAGCATTAGAAAGTGAGCTCTAATAGTCTGCAAAGGTCCTCTAGTTCTGTTTGTGTAAAGTCTATACTGACAGGACTTACAAGGAATTTCATGTTTTGGTCTGCTGTCACTACTCCAGCCTCACCTCCTGACGTTTTTCTCATCATACCTGTCTCAGCCAGCTCAGGTTACTGTAACAAATACCATATACTGGGTGGCTTAAACAACAATTTCTCGCAGTTCTGGAGGCTGGAAGTCCAAGATGGGGGGGGCAACATGATCAGGTTCTGGTGAGAGCCCTCTTCCTGGCTTGTAGGCTGCTGCCTTCTTGCTGTATCCTCAAATGGCAGAGAGAGAGAGCTCACTCTGGTCTCTTCATCTTCTTCTAAGGGTCCTAATCCCATCATGTCTCCATGATGGTCCTAGTCTCCATCATGGAGACTCTACCCTCATGACCTCATCTAAACTTAATTACCTCCCAAAGGGACCACCTCCAAATACTGTCACACTGGGCATTAGGGCTTCAAGATATAAATTTTAGCAGGACAGAAACACTCAGTCCACAGCAGTCCCATATAGTACCGCCAGAAAGAACCTACTTTCTTTTCTTAAATGTGCCATAGGGTCTGGACATACTGTTCCCTTTACCTGGAATGCTTTTCCATACCCTGTTTGTCTGGCTAACTCATGCTCATACTTTAGGCCTCTGGCTAGAAGACACTGCCTCTAGGAAGCCTTAATTATTTCTGCATTTGACCAAGATACTCCTTTCTGTGGCCCCATAACTCACTACCCTTGCTCTTCCATTACTTGTATCCCCTGATATGGCAATTTTGTGCTTACTCTTCTCTTTCCCTCCCTCCCTAAACTGAATGCTAATTAATAGCAGAGAATGTGCCCACCTTAGTCATCACTGAATCCTTGAGCATCCAGCACAATTTTTCTTCCATGTAGTAAACATTCACTATTTGTTCAACAGCTGAATACACAAATTTCAAAAATGTCGGTTTTGGTTTATTCATTTTTAATAAGGTACATTAAATGCCTCTCAACTACCCTGGTATTTCCATTATAAATTATGCTGGACATTTCTATTTATTTTAAACCAGGAATAAGCCAAACTCGTAGGAGACTATGGCTAGTTTATACATTGGACCAATCTTAAATCAGTACCTTAATGTAACATTTTAAGTAAAAGAAGTTCTAGGTTGGAAGTGAGGTGACTTGAGTTTGCATAACAGATCTATCACTCAAATTCTGTGATTCAATAACTGTAGTTTAAGATTATTCTTTCTACCCAGTGAGTATCAAGTAGACTGTGAATATTAACAATGTCACCAGCTCAGATCATTGTGGCTCAGAAGACTAGAAAAGTTTATTCACCTGCCCAAGTGGGTATGGGGGCTCCTGAAGTCCTATCTGTCACCAGTGTTGATTGGTCTGAATTTTGTACAGTGACTCTTTTCCTATATTTGTTTCCCCTCTCTCTATGAAGAAGACATTCATGGATTTCTTTCTCTCTCTCTCTCTCTCTCTCTCTCTCTCTCTCTCATTTTGCCTTTCTCTCTTCCACCTACCGACCCCGACTCTCATCATCTCGACTGCAGTATTAACTGGGACTTGTCCAATTAAAGGGCTCATGGACCTTCGTATTTCATGGTTGCTAAACAGCAGTCAGACTGGCAGGCCCAAGAAGAGCTGCAGTCCCTCAGACACTGGCTGTGTGAGTTAACAGGAAAAGATGAACAATAAAACAGGAATTGTGAGAGAGATCAGTAGGCGCACATTGGCCCCACGTGTCCACATGCATCTTTCTACAGTAGCAGATGACTGCAGCCATCATTACTGCAGTATTAATTTCTCTCCCTCTCGTCCTTCAAATACCTGGCTACAATCAGGAGTCTATTCGACTCTGGCATTTAAAGTCCCCTTAATTCTCTCTGGATCAGATTTCTGGTCTTTTCTCTCATTGTCTCACTACAAGCCAGAGGCTGCTTTTTTCTTTAACTGACTGACTACAGGCCTAAAATATTGTAAGATGGTTGTATCATCGATTGGGGTGGGGGTGGTGGGGGTGGTGGTGGGAGATGGTCTTGATGACTTTTAAATTTTATTCTAATTCTGGGTTTCAAAATTTCCATGGTTAAACAAATGCATTGTCTTTCTTCTTTAAGACTGAAAAGTTGCTCTTGTCCTCATAAATATTTATTTACTCAACAAATTTTTACTGCACATGTTATGCCAGGTATTGGTTTATGCTTTTGGTTTTATTGATCATGGCCACCTTTCATGTTAATTTTAGACAGACTCTCTGTGGTGATTTGTGCCAGGCACCACACCTCGCTACTGCAGCCACTGTCTCTGAGCCTCTAAATTCAGTACTTATTTATCTACATGTTTCTCAAAACGTGATGCACAACTATCTGACTCAGAGAAGCCACTAGAGTATAGTAAGTGGTTAAGAACCTAGCTTCTGGAGTTGGATCTGCCTTGGCTACCTACCAGCTATGAAACACTGAGCAAAGCACTTAACCATTTAGAACAATGCCTGGTAAAGTAAGTCCTGAATAAATGTTAACTGTCAGAATCACACAGAGGTTCTGTGAAAATGCAGGCTCAGAGATGTTTACTTGATGGAATAAATGTCTGTATTTATTTCAAGGATAATTCTTGTTTACTGAAACTTGTACAATCACTGAATTGTATACCCTCCCTCCAGTTTCCTCATTCTCCTTCTCATACCCCATCAATAACTGAGTTCAAAACTGGGTTCAAATCCCATTCTTGTTGAGAGTTCTGCACCCAATGTGGGTGGGGATCCCCCATACTGCCAAGCAATTCTGGGACACCAACTTAGTGTCCTATAATCCAACTCAATTCTGACACTATCTACCTGGAGAGAGCAACAGATTCCATGGGTTAAGGGCTCAGTCCCACAAGAACACCTTTGTCTTCAGTTGTAAATCCCAAGTCCAAGTCGTTACCTGTACTTCTGATAAACTGGCTATAAATCAGTTTCCCATGACCCCTTCTCCTTGGGTTTGATTAATTTGCTAGAGCAGCTCCAAGAACTCAGGAAACCAGATTACTCACTAGATTACTGGTTTATTACAAAGAATAATAAAGGATATGAGTCAATAGCCAGATGAAGAGATACATAGGGTGAGGTTCTGAAAAACAGCTTCTGTCCTCATAGAGTTTGGCGTCCAGCTCATTGACACATGGAAGTACCCTTGCTCACCAACCTGGAAGCTATACTAACCCCCTCCTTTAGGATATTATGAAGGTTTTGTGACATAGACATGATTGATCAAATCATTGACCACTGGCAATTGATTTAACCTTCAGCTTCTCTAACCCCCACAGAAATCAGGGGCTGGAACTGAAAGTTTCACCTTTCTAGTCAAGTTGGGTTCCCCTGGCAACTAGCCCCCATCCTAAGATGCTTTCCAAAAGTCGGCTCTTTAATATAAACTGGGTTGTGGTGGGAAAGGGGCTTGTTATAAATAACAAGACACCCATTTCACCTTTATGGCTTGGAAGCAACTTCAGGAACTGAGGACAAGAGCCTAAATATTATAACAAAAAATGCTTCCATTATTCAGGAAAATCCAAGGGTTTTGGGAGCTGTGAGCCAGGAACCATGGAAGAAGACCAAATATATACGAGAAATACATTTTGGTCATCTGAATGACTAAATTCACATCTCGTTTTCACATTCACAATATTGCACTTGTCTTTTCCAAGATGTATCATTCAGGCAAGTTGCTTTAACTCTCTGAACTTCAATTATTTCACACACACACAAAAAGAGGCAATATTTTCGATGTCCCTGGTAATGATTAATGAAGGAAAGATTAAGTAACATAGAAAACACAATAAAATTATAGCTATTGAACCGAGCATCACGCTATGGGGACCTACCACGTACAAAAGCCCCTTTGTGTCCCCTGTTTCTTGTTTGTAGGCAAAGGCTTTAGTCTCCTAGGCCTTCCCTAAATTCCAAAGAGCAGACTCAAGCAGTTACTAACATTATTTTTTCTCAATTTTCTCTCTTTGACCCTACCTTGTTCTATCCAAAAGATATCAACGGACTAGGAATAAGTGGTGAACAAGACAGTAAAGGTCACTGCCACAGTGCCACTTAATTTTAATGGGGGAATGCAGATTAAAATTTAGGAAGAAAAAACCCACAGTCATAATTGATTTTCATAAATGCTATGAAGAATGACATAATATTTAGTTGAAGAAACAGAAAAAGGAACTAAAAATGTTTATCTGAAAAATAAAAAAAATGGTGTTTAGAGACTTGGGGTCCACTTCTAACTCCAAAGCTACTCATGTGCTATTAATAAACACTTAAACACAGAATGCTATAATGTCTTCATAGACCCACAATGTGCATCCAAGTCCCTGGACTTAAGATTAAGAATACCCCATTTAAAGCAATGGTGGGAGCTTTGGAAACATGATGTCTTCCAGGACCAATGTCCATGATAGTCAATGTAGGCAAATTCCCTCTGATTTAGATATGTTTGCTGTGATATTAACATCCTCATCATTTTCTTCCAAAAAATTATAAAATCTTCCCACTCACAGCACTCCTTACAGGAATAACCCCAGAATACTCCTTTTGAGGACACAGTACACTATTCTCTTACTGCAGAACCCTGCTCACTAGGATTACATTTAATTGTTCAGAGTTTGGTACTTGTCTATTAAAACTGCTGATACACAGACTAGTCAGCATCCCATGAAGTGGTCTGGTATAAAACATAAGCTAGACAAATTAGAAGTCCACTCTAAGAAATCTGAACCAGAAAACACTTAGAGAATGATGTTGATAACTGTGGGGAAGCTAAGATGGAAGAGTTCAGAGTCCATAAAGTAGAGTAGGGTAAGCCGTGGGAGATTCTGAGAAAGGCATGTGATCAGGATGCAAGTGCTACGAGTAAGCAAATATTATGAGAGCAAAAACAGAGTAGAGATGCAGTGCCACCACCAGGGGAGAGCGGCAGCAGGAGACCTTCAAGATGGTGAAGGAGTAAGATGTGGACATCACCTTCCTCCCCACAAATACATCAGAAATACATCTACACGTGGAAAAACTCCAATAGAACACATACTGAACACAGGCAGAAGACCCCAGACTTCCCAAAAGGCAAGAAGCTCCCCACATACCTGGCCGTGTGGCTGACAGGGTCTTGGTGCTCCGACCAGGTGTAAAGCCTGTGCCTCTAAGGTGGGAGAGCTGAGTTCAGAACATTGGTCCACCAGAGACTTCCCAGCTCCATATAATGACAAACGGTGAAACCTCTCCTAGAGATCTCCATCTCAACGCTAAGACCCAGCTCCACTCAACAAAGAGCAAGCTACAGTGCCACACACCCTATGCCAAACAACTAACAAGACAGGAACACAACCCCACCCATTAGCAGAGAGGCTGCCTAAAGTCATACTGACTTCATAGACACCCCAAAACACATCATCAGACACAGTCCTGCCCACAAGAAAGACAAGATCCACCCGCACCCACCAGAACACAGGCATGAGTCCCCTCCACCAGGAAGCCTACACAACCAACTGAACCAATCCTTGCCACTGGGGGCACACACCAAAAACAATGGGAACGGTGAACCTGTAGCCTGTGAAAAGGAGACCCCAAACACGGGAAGTTAAGCAAAATGAGAAGACAGAGAAACACATAGCAGAAGGAACAAGGTAAAAACCCACCAGACCAAACAAATGAAGAGGAAATAGGCATTCTACCTGTAAACAATTCAGAGTAATGACAATAAAGATCATCCAAAATCTTGGAAATCGAATGGAGAAAATATAAGAATCGTTTAACAAGGACGTGGAAGAACGAAAGAGCAAACAAACAATGATGAACAACACAATAAATGCAATTAAAAATTCTCTAGAAGGACTCAATAGCAGAATAACTGAGGCAGAAGAACGGATAAGTGACCTAGAACATAAAATAGCGGAAATAACTACCACAGAGCAGAATAAAGAAAAAAGAATGAAAAGAATTGAGGACAGTCTCAGAGACCTCTGGGACAACATTAAACACACCAACATTTGAATTATACGGGTCCCAGAAGAAGAAGAGAAAAAGAAAGGGACTGAGAAAATATTTGAAGAGATTATAGTTGAAAACTTCCCTAATTATTGGAAAGGCAATAGTCAATCAAGTCCAGGAAGCACAGAGAGTCCCATACAGGATAAATCCATGGAGAAACACGCCAAGACCCACATTAATCAAACTATCAAAAATTAAAAACAAAGAAAAAATTTTAGAATCAGCAAGGGAAAAACAACAAATAACATCCAAGGGAATCCCCATAAGGTTAACAGCTGATCTTTCAGCAGAAACTCTGCAAGCCAGAAGGGAGTGGCAGGACATATTTGAGGTGATGAAAGGCAAAAAACTAAAACTAAGATTACTCTACCCAGCGAGGATCTCATTCAGATTAAACAGAGGAATTAAAACCTTTACAGACAAGCAAAAGTTAAGACAATTCAGCACCACCAAGCCAGCTTTACAATGAATGCTAAACGAACTTCTCTAGGTAGGAAACACAAGAGAAGGAAAAGACCTACAATAACAAACCCAAAACAATTAAGAAAATAGTTCTAGAAACATACACATCGACAATTACCTTAAATGTAAATGGATTAAATGCTCCAGCCAAAAGACACAGACTAGCTGAATAGATACAGAAACAAGACCCGTATGCGTGCTGTCTACAAGAGATCCACTTCAGACCTAGGGACACATACAGACTGAAAGTGAGGGGGTGGAAAAAAGATATTCCATGCAAATGGAAAGCAAAAGAAAGCTGGAGTAGTAATTCTCACTTCAGACAAAATAGACTTTAAAATAAAGACTATTACAAGAGAAAAAAAGGACAAACATAATATCAAGGGCTCAATTCAAGAAGAAGATATAACAATTGTAAATATTTATGCAACCAATAGAGGAGCACCTCAATAGATAAGGCAAATGCTAACAGCTATAAAAGGAGAAATCAACAGTAACACAATCATAGAAGGGGACTTTAATACCCTACTTCCACCAATGGACAGATCATCCAAAATATAAATAAATAAGGAAACACAAGCTTTAAATAATACATTAAACAAGATGGACTTACTTGATATTTATAGGACATTCCATCCAAAAACAACAGAATACACTTTCTTCTCAAATGCTCATGGAACATTCTCCAGGATAGATCATATTTTGGGTCACAAATCAAGCCTTGATAAATTTAAGACAACTGAAATCATATCAAGTATCTTTCCTAACCACAATGCTATGAGACTAGATACCACAGGAAAAAATCTGTGAAAAATACAAACACATGGAGGCTAAACAATACACTACTTAATAACCAAGAGATCACTGAAGAAATCAAATAAGAAATCAAAAAATACCTAGAAACAAATAACAATGAAAACATGACAACCCAAACCCTATGGGATTTAGCAAAAGCAGTTCTAAGAAGGAAGTTTATAGCCATACAATCCTACCTCAAGAAACAAGAAACACCTCAAATAAACAACCTAACCTTACACCTAAAGGAACTAGAGAAAGAAGAACAAAAAAAAAAAAAAAAAACACAAAGTTAGCAGAAGGAAAGAAATCATAAAGATCAGATTAGAAATAAATGAAAAAGAAATGAAGGAAACAATAGCAAAGATCAATAAAACTAAAAGCTGGTTCTTTGAGAAGATAAACAAAATTGATAAACCATTAGCCAGATGCATCAAGAAAAAAAGGGACAAGACTCAAATCAATAGAACTAGAAATGAAAAAGGAGAAGTAACAACTGACACTGCAGAAATACAAAGGATCATGAGAGATTACTACAAGCAACTATATGCCAATAAAATGGACAACCTGGAAGAAACAGACAAATTCTTAGAAAAGCACAACCTTCTGAGACTGAACCAGGAAGAAACAGAAAATATAAATACACCAATCACAAGCTTGAAATTGAGACTGTGATTAAAAATCTTCCAACAAACCAAAGCCCAGGACCAGATGGCTTCACAGTCGAATTCTATCAAACATTCAGAGAAGAGCTAACACTTATCCTTCTCAAACTCTTCCAAAATATAGCAGAGGGAGGAAGACTCCCAAACTCATTCTACGAGGCCACCATCACCCTGATACCAAAACCAGACAAAGATGTCATGAAGAAAGAAAACTACAGGCCAATATCACTGATGAACATAGATGCAAAAATCCTCAACAAAATACTAGCAAACAGAATCCAAAAGCACATTAAAAGGATCATACACCATGATCAAGTGGGGTTTATCTGAGGAATGCAAGGATTCTTCAATATATGCAAATCAATCAATGTGATAAACCATATTAACAAACTGAAGGAGAAAAACCATATGATCATCTCAATACATGCAAGAAAAACTTTCAAGAAAATTTAACACCCATTTATGATAAAAACCCTCCAGAAAGTAGGCAGAGAGGGAACTTACCTCAACATAAAAAAGGCCATATATGACACACCCACAGCCAACTTCATTCTCAATGGTGAAAAACTGAAACCATTTCCACTAAGATCAGGAACAAGACAAGGTTGCCCCCTCTCACCATTATTATTCAACATACTTTTGGAAGTTTTAGCTACAGCAATCAGAGAAGAACAATAAATAAAAGGAAACCAAACAGGAAAAGAAGAAGTAAATCTGTCACTGTTTGCAGATGACATGATACTATACGTAGAGAATCCTAAAGATGCTACCAGAAACTAGTAGAGCTTATCAATGAATTTGGTAAAGTTGCAGGATACAAAATTAATAAACAGAAATTTCTTGCATTCTTATACACTAATGATGGAAAATCTGAAAGAGAAATTAAGGAAACACTTGCATTTATCACTGCAACAAAAAGAATAAAATACCAAGGAATACACCTACCTAAGGAGACAAAAGACCTGTAAGCAGAAAACTATAAGAAACTGATGAAAGAAATTAAAGATGAAATAAACAGATGGAGAGAGATATCATATTCCTGGATTGGAAGAATCAACATTGTGAAAATGAGTATACTACCCAAAGCAATCTACAGATTCAATGCAATCCCTATCAAACTACCAATGGCATTTTTCACAGAACTAGAACAAAAAATTTCACAATTTGTATGGAGACACAAAAGACTCCAAATAGCCAAACTAATCTTTAGAAAGAGAAATGGATCTGGAGGAATCAGGCTCCCAGACTTCATACTATACTACAAAGCTACAATAATCAAGACAGTATGGTACTGGCACAATAACAGAAATATAAATCAGTGGAACAGGATAGAAAGCCCAGAGATAAACCGATGCGCATATGGTCACCTCATCTTTGATAAAGGAGGCAAGAATATACAATGGAGAAAAGAGAGCCTTTTCAATAAGTGGTGTTGGGAAAACTGGACAGCTACATGTAAAAGAATGAAATTAGAACACTCCCTAAATAACTCTAAATGGATTAAAGACCTAAATGTAAGGGTAGACACCATAAAACTCTTAGAGGAAAACATAGGCAGAACACTCTATGACATAAATCACAGCAAGATCCTTTTTGACCCACCCCCTAGAGAAATGGAAATAAAAACAAAAATAAACAAATGGGACCTAATGATACTTAAAAGCTTTTGAACAGCAAAGGAAACCATAAGCAAGATGAAAAGATAACCCTCAGAATGGGAGAAAATATTTGCAAATGAAGCAACTGACAAAGAATTAATCTCTAAAATTTACAAGCAGCTCAGTATCAAAAAAACAAGCAACACAATCCAAAAATGGGCAGAAGACCTAAACAGACATTTCTCCAAAGAAGATATACAGATGCCAACAAACCCATGAAAGGATGCTCAACATCACTTATCATTAGAGAAATGCAAATCAAAACTACAATGAGGTAGCACGTCACAGCAGTCAGAATGGCCATCATCAGAAAAATCTACAAACAATAAATGCTGGAGAGGGTGTGGAGAAAAGGGAACCCTTTTGCACTGTTGGTGGGAATGTAAACTGATACAGCCACTATGGAGAACAGTATGGAGGTTCCTTAAAAAACTAAAAATAGAACCACCATATGACCCAGCAATCCCACTACTGGGCATATACCCTGAGAATACCATAATTCAAAAAGAGTTATATACCACAATGTTCACTGCAGCTCTATTTACAATAGCCAGGACATGGAAGCAACCTAAGTGTCCATCAGCAGATGAATGGATAAAGAAGTTGTGGCAAATATATACAATGAAATATTACTCAGCCATGAAAATAAATGAAATTGAGTTATTCGTAGTGAGGTGGATGGACCTAGAGGCTGTCATACAGAGTGAAGTAAGTCAGAAAGAGAAAAAACAAATACTGTATGCTAACACATATATGGTATGTAAAAAAAAAAATGGTTCTGAAGAACCTAGGGGCAGGACAGGAATAAAGTCACAGACATAGAGAATGGACTTGAGGACACGGGGAGGGGGAAGGGTAAGCTGGGACGAAGTGAGAGAGTGGCATGGACATATATACTACCAAATATAAAATAGATAGCTAGTGGGAAGCAGCCGCATAGCACAGGGAGATCAGCTTGGTGCTTTGTGACCACCTAGAGGGGTGCGATAGGGAGGGTGGGAGGGAGACACAAGAGGGAGGAGATATGGGCATATATGTATATCTGATTCACTTTGTTATAAAGCAGAAACTAACACACCATTGTAAAGCAATTATACTCAAATAAAGATGTGAAAATAAATAAATAAATAAAATTGCAACCAGCCAAAAAAAAAAAAAAAAAAGCAGAAAGTAATGGGCAATGAAGTCAGTCTTTAGTTAACTAAAAAAGGAAAGAGAAGTAGAGATCCAAAGAATACCGTAATTAGTCTAATTTTGGAAACCTAGAGTAAATACCTACTGGTGCTTGCTGCCAGATTCTCAAGAACTTTGTACTGGTTTCAATCTCTGAGAAGCTGAATGAAAACATGGCTGCCATGTCATAAGGGAATTCAAAAATCAATTTGAGACTAAGCTAGATAAACTTCTAGGTGTTTCCTAATTATGAGAGTTTATAATCAAGATTCCAAATTAATACACCCACACAGCTTACTGTCTATATCAACATACTTTACTAATTTGCTGTCTTCATCAACATAACTATTCCAAGAAACTGTTGCCCAGGAAGATAAAAATCACAAATAATTTTATCATTTATTCCAGGTTCTCTACCAAAATATTAAGTAAACATCAAATCAAAGTCTTCCATAGGATGAAATAAAAACTGAGTCCTCATGACTCTTCCAACCAAAGTGTCCACCAATCCTAGACCATTATATCAAAATCCTTACCCAGTCCTAGTTAAATTTCTTCATTAAAAGGCTCTAAAACCTCATAAAAATTCTAACTTTATCCTCCACACTACAAGACTACAAGTCTTCCGAGATGGTACATTCCCTTAACATAGCAAGAAAAAACTCAGCTTTTTCTTATCAACAGGTTGTTTTCTCTTTTAATTTCATGCGGCAATGAGTGAGACCAGCAAGGGCAAAAAAAAAAATCCCCATGTAACTTCCAGAACCTGAAAGCCTTATACTTTTCTTCACTTGCATTATGCATTTTCAGACTGTCAAGTGACCTGAATTAATCAGGATTGTATCCCTCTTCCCACCCATTCCCATTATTCTCTTTCCAGAATTCTTATGCCATGTCATTTCTCTCACTCCTTCCCTTTTAAAATGGAGGCACTTCTGTTCCCATTTCATTTTCTACAGGTCTCTGAACTATTCTGGGTGAGCCTCTTCTTCATCTCTGTAAATCTATCTCTATTTTATTTTCATTCCAAATTGTAAATATTTGAAATCTGTAATAGATCAAAGCTTTATTAAAATCCCTTTCAAATTATATTAACATTAGGCTGTGATGCCTGGAAAAGATGATGTGATTTTTCTTTTTCTGCTTGTCTGCGTGCGTGCAATGCGTGTGTGTGTGTGCGCGCACACAATGTCAAAAGAGAAAACACAGAAACATGTAAAACATCTACCAACATCAGTCCTTTCACCAAACAGCAACCAAATTAAAAAGAAAGCCATAGATAAATTCAGGTCCATATTTCAGAAGTGAATGAGGACCTCTTTATTTCCAATGCAATAGAAATGCAAAGAGGAGGAAATCAATGCAAACCAGTATGTCTTGGATCAGCACATTTTAAAACAAAATGTACCTCTGTATCTAAAAATCTGAGAGCCATGAATATTTAACAGAGAGAGAAAAGAATGATTTTGTCAGTGCGTAAAGCAAGTCCCAGGGAAGCTTAAATTCTGCTGCCTTCTATTAGCTTCTCTGCTTGGTAAACAAAATGAGTCATTCAGGGAAAGGAGAGGAAGGAGATAAGAACTGGGGGAGGCTGGTGAGAGGGGACTTCTGAGTCTTGGGAAGGGGAAGACTCAGGAATAGTAGTGGAGGGGAGAGAGGATGAAGTTTAATGCCAGCCAGTGGTCATGAGCTCTCTGGCTGGGGATAGAGCAGCTGGAGACAGTCCGTGAAGAGAATTTTCAAAATCCTGCCTGTTCTCGAAGCCTGAGGAAGCAGGGAGTGGCTATTGGATCTAAGGGATTGATCTGGCTACTCCAGGATGCAAGTCTTATCCAGTTAATCTCTTCAAGCCTCTCCTTCCTTACCTCTTAAAAGTAGTAATACCAGCTCCCTGCTTTAGGAGAATATCTTGGGGATAAATGAGGCACATGAGCCCAAAATCCATGCTAAATATTTGATGGCTGTGTCTGAAGCCACACAAGGGAATATTTGAGCAGCTTACCAGCTTCATGGGGGGAAGATCCTTAATGTGGCATAATTCAGGACTTTTATTACAGCCCAACCCCTGTCATTATGACTCAAATAATGCTCCCAGGAGCTTGCCTGAAACCCACAAAACAACATCCTGTAGGCTAATGATATATTGATTCTTTGACTATGAAGTCTGCACAAAAGGAAAATGCTGATCAGTGGGCTGGGATAGTGTAAGTGGGTGTAGCTGAATTAAGCAAACTAATCAACAAATTCAGGTTGTCCTTCAGCCCACCCCCGACCCCCACCCCCCACCCCACCCACCCCCACCCCCGCCATTATCCTGTTGAGCTTCAGACTGGCATTTTATTCCCTTTAACTTTTAACAGATGAATTCTGCAAGAGGGAACATAGTGTTGCATGAAATAAACTTTGGACTGGGAGTCCAAAGCCAGGGTTGTCATCCTAACTCTGCAATAAATACCACTCATGAATCTGAGTAAGGTACTTCTAATTCTTTTATTTTTAGAATGTCAGTTTTTCAGTCTGTAGAAAAAAAAAAAAAAATACCTTCTACAGTTCTTTGTATAAGAGAGGGAGGAGGGAAGAGACCTTCATTATGGATAACACATATCACTTCCCTGTTTATGCTTTTTCTAACCACTCTGAGCTTAGAGCCTATATTTCAAGGCTATAAGCTTTGACTATAAGCTATAAGCCTTGCTGGAGGCTGTCACAGCCTGAATAACCATTAACTAATTAAGAGGGAGCAAATCAAGTTGTCAAAAACCTCTAAAACTAATAAGTCCTAGTAAATTGGAAGTTTTTTTTGTTTTTTGTTTTTTAATTTAAGTAGGTACACAGTAATCCCATCACTTCAAGGCCAGGCCTGCTTAGCACGAGGTATCAGCATATGACCCTTGAAAAGAAGATTTCTCATTAAATTCACCAGCCCTGAGGCCATTACTTCACTCAAAGCTGTGCTTGGTGCCTTAATTTTGGATGAAAATGCAGATATTCAGAGGAAATAAGAAGCCAGCATCCAGGCTGTTATCTAGGAGTCTCTTGAGCCCTCAGGCAATCAGTCTAGAAGAAAAAGTCTCTTATACAAAGGGACACTTGACATCCATCAATAATCCACCTAAACTGACTTTCCTCTTTATGGCTTCTTGGTGATCTCACCAGAGCAGAGGGGCCATCTATATGAAGGTTGACTTTGTACCAGCTGAAACACGGGAGCCACCCAGGAGCTACAGAATAACAGATGCTCAGGGACTGTCATATTAGAGATGGAGATGATTGGCAGAGGAGCATCTTACTAGGAC
Source organism: Orcinus orca (assembly GCF_937001465.1). Taxonomy (NCBI): domain Eukaryota; kingdom Metazoa; phylum Chordata; class Mammalia; order Artiodactyla; family Delphinidae; genus Orcinus; species Orcinus orca. The sequence continues at coordinate 104,620,623 of NC_064564.1, read as the reverse complement.
CATATTTGCAAGTAAGCCCCAATGTGAATGGAATCATTCAGCAAATAGGTATGGAGTTTCTACTCTGCACTCACACTTGTACCTGAGCACAGAGGATAAAGAGTTGAAAAGACAGGTCTCCTCCACTCAAGTACCTTATCATAGCATCTAGTGGACATATAGAAATGTTAACAATCCCCGACCGTAGATGGTTAATAAACATCGAAAGCATATCTACCCCTCTCGTTGCATAAGGTAATAAAGAAAGACATCACAAAAGAGACAATATCTAAGCCAAGACTTTAAGGATGAGTAGGATTTATGAGTGTAAAGAAACAGAGGCAAGGCCATTCCAGACAGAGGAAATATTACTTGCAATAGCAAGGTCTGTAAAATAATGATTTTTTTTTTTTTTTTAAAGAAGTTTGGAATGAAGAGGCACTGTTGAGATACTTGTCTGCCCGACAAAAATACCCACCGTTTTACACCACTGTTTAGGGAAGCCGATATCAAATACTGAGCAGGTGCACGGCCTGACTGACTGCGAATACGAAACGTCACTCTAGCGGTTGTCGGGGGACTGGATAACGAATTGTCAAGTTCCGGTTCAAGATGGCGACCGGCGAGGAACTGAAACGCACCTCCTCCCACAAACACACCAAATGCACAGCTACATAGGGAACAACTTCCTCTGAAAACAACTTGAAAACTGTCTGAGCGACTCCTGCACAGCAGGCAAAGGAGAGAAGGCCCACAGCAAAGCAGGCGCGCGAGGCCGGGCCACACTCAGTCACTCCAAGGCCATAAACCTCATCCCCGGCACGTCCCACAATCTGAGGCGAACACAAAAGCTGGCGCTTCGCCCTTAGGAGGATTTGAAGCCCACACTGGGCACCCCAACTTTTAAGACCTGCACCTCAGAGATGTGCTCCCAAAACATCTAGCTTGGAAAAGCAACAGGGCCCGTTTCCACAAGACCCACAGGACAGGGCTACTAGCAGTCTGAGGAGTGGTCGCGCGTTGCGTTCGGACTTACCGGCCTCAGGGCCCAGCACGGAGCAGCTGATGGAAGGACACCAGACTTCGAGGGAAAGCCTCATTTGCTGGTCTTGGAGCATCAAACTGAAGGACAGGTGTCTGATTTGACACACATTTGGAGGCCAGCTGAGGTGTTCTGTGAGTGGAAGACAGGCAGACACCATCTTTGCACTCGTGTGGAGCACTGGCGACTGAGCGCCACGTTCGCAGTGGACTCTAGCCAGACTTCCGCGGGGCGACTTCCGTCCCGCGGGGCGATTTCCGCGGGGCGACTTCCGTCCCGCGGGGCGACTTCCGCGGGGCTCCCGTGTGGAGCGGCGTGGGGCTTACACGCAGCTGCCGCCCTGAGACAGCTAGACATCTCCTGGCCCTGGTGGGCAGTGAGGCTGTTCACTCTTGGATTCCACAGAACTATCACCAACAGAAAAAGAGTTCTTAAAGGGCTGCCACCTTCAGGGCACAGCCAGAGGACCACAGGCCTATGTGAAAGCAGCTGCGGCGCAAGGGGCAGGCTTCTAATTAAACACACATCTCAGAGCTGCGTGTCACCCTGTCTGGAGCCCTTGGAGGGTGGGCACTGTCTCCAGAGCACCAGGACCTCCCAGCGGAGAACTTTTGCAGGCGTGTTGTGCTGTGGCCTCCACAGCTGCCGCCCAGGGGACTCCCACCCCTTGACCCCTTGATGGTCTGGCTCTGAATTGCCGGGAGGCTTGTGCGCCTGCATCCCGCAGACGGTAATAGAGATAGCTCCTGGCCGACTGCCACCTCAGGGCACTGCATGGACAATGGACGGAATCACACCCCCGGTCTTTCTGTAAAGGAGGCCTGATTGCTTGTCCTGGAACTTCTGCCTGAGCGACGGGCTCCACGTTTGGCCACATATCTAGAGGCTCTGGAAGGTAAGCTTGTGTATTTGCACTTTTCTTCTGCCTCCCTACAGCTTGCTGGTATCTCCTAGACAGGAGCCTATACACTCGTTTGGAGCTCTGATTTTTATGAATACTGCCCAGTGGACACCCCTATATCACCTGGCTCTGATAGCCAGGGGGGCTTAAGCTTGTGGTCCCAGAGGACTGTATATAGTTGCATACTTTAAAACTACTCTGTAGGACAGTCTCTCCATCCATACAGAGTGAAGGAAGTCAGAAAGAGAAAAACAAGTATGTATAATGTGGCTCATGTTTGGAATCTAGAAAAATGGTACAGATGAGCTTATTTGCAAAGCAGAAATAGAGACACAGATGTAGAGAATAAACTTACGGATACCAAGGGGGGAAGAGGGGGTGGGATGAATTGAGAGATTGGGATTGACATATATACAGTACTATGTATGAAATAGATAACTAATGAGAACCTACTGTATAGCACAGGGGACTACTCAACGCTCTGTGGTGGCCTAAATGGGAAGGAAATACAAAAAAGAGGGGATGTATGTATAAGTATAGCTGATTCACTCTGCTGTACAGCAGAAACTAACACAAAATTGTAAAGCAACTATACCCTAATAAAAAGTAATATATATAAATAAAGAAAGAAAAGCTGCTGCCTGAGGGTCTGGCTTCCAATCAGCCTGAATTGAGGTGCAGACTGAGATATTCCCCTTTCGTACACTGACAGGTCTTGGCACACCCTCGACTACTGGGAGCCATTAAAAATGAAATAGGCTGATTAGTTGTCTCTCAGGGTTTGAGAGACAACCAAGAGCTGGGGCAGGGTTGAATGTTTAGGTTCATCTCCTACATGAGGCCACTCTTTCAAGACTGGGAGAGGTGGCTGTTTTATCTAATGCACAGAAACGAAGGCAGAGGGTCAAACAAAATGAAGACACACAGGAATAAGCTCTAAACGAAAGAACAGAATAAAACCTTAGAATTGTCAGATCATGGGTAGCAGGGGTAGGGAGATGCTGTATAGGTAGGGAGGGTGAAAGGTGACACTGAAGCAGGATGGCAACGATTGGGACAGTATCATGTAACAGGTACTTAAGTGGTGGAATTAGCATTGAAATTTGTTATTGGCATGGTGAAGTGGATGAGGAAGATCAAAAGACATCTTAACTATATTTGGGCTGTTAGTGAAACTTCCTCACTCAAGAGTAATTTTACCATTTTTGTAAGTGCCGATGCATGTGTTAACTCAGTTGATAGCACCACAAAGCTGTGACAGTCTACTGTGTTTTCAAGTTAGCAAGAACTGAATAGCAGGGAGCTTTTTCCTTTGCTTTGCTAATCAAGAGCCATTAAACTTCACTGTGCATTCTAAGCACAGTGTATGTATTTGGGGAAAAAAATGCTAAAAGGCCATGAGGCTCTGTCCAAACTCTGTGGTGGAACCTGTCAGCCTGTGTGGCCTGATTCTCTCGTCCAATGAGTCCGTTAAAGTGGGAACGCCAATTTTGGAAACTGTATTTTCAGGGTTTACAATATAGCTCAGAAAGAGGTCAAAATGGATGTTTTGATATCCATTTGGACTGGATAGAGCTCTCTCCAGGTTTCTTTGTGTTTTTTGAATGTGCACTAAAAGAGCTGAAGTTGCTGGGCAAGTAATGTGAAGATACAAACGTGTACTTGTGTGGAAGACAAAGGAAAGATCTGGGAGTCAAAATATATAACACATAATGAGACAAAATGATTAATGGATTATTTATTTATTCATTAACTAGATAAGTATTTATGGAATTTCAAACATTGCAAAATGTGCAGTGGGTATAATGGTAGAATTAACAGAGTCTGGAAGTGAATTTTAATACTCAGTGGTGAGTACTGTGATTGGATTATGAAGTGCTGTGGGAATGGATGCATCTAGCCATGAATTGTTTCCTCTTAGGCTCAGGGCTATTTACATCATTAGTAGAGGGACTAGGTAGGAAATGCACAGTAATTCATTTATCAACCAATATTTAATATTTACCCATGCTTCAGATATTGAGCTAGGTTTGGGATGGATTTAAGATTAATCAGATGCTCATCCTCTCTTAGACATTTATAGACCAGTCATGGTAAGATATAGACAGAAGTGACTTTGAAATTTAGAGTCCATACTAAGTACCTTGGCAGAAGAAGTACTTCAGGACTTGAGCAAAAGGAGTTGAGTCCAGTTAAGACATCTATCAAGAAAGTTTTCAATATTCAAGAAAACATTAATAAAAATAAAATAGGTTTGGAAACATAATAGAGGAATTGGACTTACTGTCACTTGTTGTGAGAAGGCCAGCCATTTGGTACCAAGTCTGGCCATTCACTCTTTTGTTTTGGGGTTTGTTTGTTTTTTGGCCACACTGCACAGCTTGTGGGATCTTAGTTCCCCGACCAGGGATCAAACTCATGCCCTTGGCAATGAAAGTTCAGAGTCTTAACCACTGGACCGCCAGGGAATTCCCCATTCACTCTTTTAAACATTTGACCTCAACTCTGTGCTCATTCTGCTTCCTTCCTTAAGTTACACCCTCATTGTCTCACTCCTGCACTGCTTCTCAGCAAACCACTGTCTTCTCTCTCAGGTCCTGTCTTATCAGTCTGGACTGCTATAACAAAGTACTATAGATTGAGTGGCTTATAAACCACAGAAATTTATTACTCACAGTTCTGGAGGTTGGAGGTCTAAGATCAGGGTGCCTCCATGGTCAGGTTCTGGTGAGGACCCTCCTCCCGGTTGCAGACTGCCAACCTCTCATTGAATCCTCACATGGTGGAGAGTAGAGAGAGAAAGCAAGATCTTTCATGACTCTAACAAGGACACTCATCCCTTCATGAGAGTTCTACCCTCGTGGCTCCATTTAATCTTATATTACCTCCCAAAGGGTCTACTTCCTTATACCATCACACTGGGGCGTAGGGTTTCATCATAGGCATTTTGGGGAGACACAAACATTCTGTACATAACAGGCCCCTCATAAGTTTCCTTCACACTGAGCAATCATTTGGCTCCCTAGGAAACCGGCTTCCATGTTCACTTACTGGTTTATCTCCAGTGCTTCCTTTGACTAAAGCAAGTGTGATCATCTGGTTCCAATAACCTCATCTCCCATCATGTCACCCTTAAAACCACAGTGCAACTATTTGAAAGTTTTTCTTTTTCTCTAAACTGCTGTCTTATAACTACATGCATTTTTAATGGACTGACCCCTCAGCCTAGAATTGACCCCTCACCCTGTGGACCAAGAAATATCTATTTATCCTCACAGGACCCAGCTTAATCAACCCCTTTTCTGTGATGTGATCTCTGAGTCTCAGTTTCCCCTTCATCCCTGTTTCTGTTACAGTACTTATCATTTTGGAATTATCCCTTTATAGACCCCCACTGAACTATAAGTTCTTAGAAAGAGAAACCATGTCTATATTTTGTATAATATTTAAAGAATCTGTTAATTTTGATCATTTAATTTTTGGTTTTCTAATAGTCTCTATATATTTTTTGTAAAATAATAATTTATAGATTTTCAGTATCTCCAATTGTACCCTTGCTGTAATGGATATTCAACAAAAGATTACTGAGTGACCCATCAGAGCAAAGTGTAATGGTGAGTTAGAACTAACTTCATCCCCTAGTTCCATTACATATTCTTTGTGTAATTTTGCACAACTTTGTTGACTTGTTCAAGGTTTAGGTTCATTATCTATAAAATGAGGATAACAGTACTTAGCTCATTGTGAGGATTAAGTGAAATAATGATTGTAAAGTACTTGGCTCAATTCCTGGCATGTCTTATGCTCTTAATAAATTATTTACATTAAAACTATTGCCATTAATTACTGTTTTAACCCAAGCAAGGCTCATCATCCATAAACTTTATTTTCTCCCATCTTTTTAAATAAGAAGGGGCAATAAAAATTTCCATCTTGCCCTCTTTATAAGACTTAAGAAATTATCCAATTAAATATTATATCTTAGAATACTTAAAAAATATAACAAACCATATAATTGTTAATAGTAATTATTATATTTCTCAGAATCTTAGGTCACTTGGAAGAGATGAGGATGTCGCTATCAATTCTCTGTGACTAACATGAAAACTGTTTATAGGAAGTCAGAATGTTGTCATAGTTGATTCTGTTTTACCAAAGGTTAATAATTATAGGTAAGATTAATACAGTCAAAAGTTTCCTTTTAATCATGGCTCACATTATAAATCAGTTATTGCATCTTTCTCCTGTCCCAGTAACTTCCTAATGCGGGTAGAATTAGCTGCTGTTCTGCCTCAAAGTACACATTTGTACCATCATAATTAGTCTGGCCTGAAGTGATAGGATGATTAAGGGGTGGTTCTGTCAAGATTTTGTCATTCAAGATTTAAAAGCAACCAGTTCTTAATATCTTGCCCAGGTCATTGTAAAATCTTCAATAATACTGCAGTAGACAAAGGGGTACATATTATTCTTTTACCAAATTATTCAGGACTCTCAAACATTTAGCAAAAATACTAATTTATCCATTCAGAAGCTATTATCTCCCACAAGAGCCATAGCAGTTGGTGAAATAATAGAAACTTCTTCCATGAAGACTTTCTTAACCACTGTGGTCTACATCTTTTCTCTCTATTCCTGTTAAATTTACAGTGAATTCTACTCGGTTTCTCTCTTAATTGCATGCCTTGCAGTACAGTTGGAACTGCTCCTGGTGTGTATTCAGCTAGATGATTTACTAGCCAAAACAAATTAAAAATTATAAACCCTGGTTTCTTTATCTCTAAACTGAGGATAATAACCTTACCCTGCCTAGCCCCCACCAAAATTTATGTAGTTCAAATGATATATTGGATTTGAAAATAATTTGCAAAATGAAAATAATTATTCGATATTAATTAAATGTTGGTATCCCACAATTTAATTTTTAACTCTTGTTTTATACACTCTCTAAAAACTCCTATTCCTTCCCACAGCCTTAATTATTATTTTTTAGAGCTGATAATCCTGGAATCCATCTCTGTACCTCATCTCTCTCTTCATGATAGGGATATCCATATATCATGTCATATAATCTAAAATCTATCAAATTTAACATCTCCAGGTGTTTTGCACATCACTTTCTCTCCATATGTGTTTTTTTGTTTGTTTGTTTTATCTCAATGAGCAGTACTTCCAACCATCTGGTTACTGCAGCCATGAACCAGGTATACTTGATTTATCCTTCATTCTTACTAACCATCACTTCTAACCACCCACTAAATCTGGTCAAATACCCCTCAAATTCACCTACTCCTTCAGTTCTGGATCACTATAATAATATTTAAAGAATCATAATATAATCTTAAAAGAATCTCAAAGAATCTTTAAATAAGATTCTGACTGGCTTGAAGAAGCCTCCTAAATGGCTTCTCTAGCTCCTGACATCCTCCTCACACTGCTAGCGGGATCTTTATAAATAAAGCAAGGAGCCTACTCCTGCCTAATGCCTATAAATAACAGCCATTATTCCCAAGACAGTCTCCAAACTCAAGCATGGTTTACAAACCCTTTAGAGCAGTTCTTCTTAAATTTAATGTGTATACACATGACCTGGTCATCTTATTAAACTATAGTTTCTGATCCAGTGTGTCTAGGGTACAAGTCCAGGACTAGGGTGAGTTGAGCAACACTCCCTAGGTGGACAAGTTAAGGAGCCCTTATTGTCAAGGCTGTGCTAGTGCCAGCCCCATACTTTGCATGAGCCTGAGAGTGAGTGCCTCCTTAAATTATGTGCCTTAGATGCTACATTTGTCAAGCTGCCAGGTGATGCTGATGCTGCTTGTTTTAGGACCACAAGGTGAGAAGAAAATCTTGAATGGTCACTACTTATCTACCTAATTTCATCTCTCAGGATTTCTCACTTTAAACACTACCTTCTAGCCATACTGTATTATATTATTTCTTTCATATCTGGGTACATGTTTTTTCTTCTTGAAACGATTTGTACCCTTAATCTTCTTTGCCTTTGACTTCTACATGTTCTTATAGACCACTTTTTCCAGGATTCCTTCTCCGACTTTGAAACAGTGGGTTAGGTACCTATCCTTTCTCCTTCCACAGCCCCATTTACACCTTATCTTATAGCATTTATCCATTGCCAGTATAATATTCTGTTTAGTTGTCTATTTCTACAAACCAGATTTGTGGATTAAAAATATGGGCTGGTTTATTATTTCAGGTTAAGCAACAAGTATATTTCCTAGTACAGAGTAGATAATTAACATATATTTGATAAATAAATGAAATAATTGAATGTTAAATTTTGTACTTGTGCTATCTTCTAAAATTGACTTTCAAATCCTTTAGCAATATTTTCGTCTAAAATTCTCACGCTAACTTGCAGTGCACTGTATGTACTCAATAAATATGATTTCATATCAATAAAAACAGACAACAGTTTGCCTTTACTGAAGTCATTCAGTGAATAATTTTTAATTATGCACCTGCTAGGTGCTATGATTTCAGTGGTGAACCACAGTAAAGTCCTGGTTCTCACAGCATTTATAGTTTAGGTATTTTCATCATTAAACAAAATTTTTAATGATAAGAATTCAGACATGTGACAAAGGAAAAAAAACAAGGGCCTATGAGATCTGAACATAGGCCATTTAATAAATAAAGTTAGTGGAAAAATAGAAGCAATGGGAGAAGGCAAAAGGAGTTGCCATCATAGGCATGAAACAAAGGGAATTTGAAGCAGGCAAAAAGCAGCATGTAGTAGAAAATGCACTAAACTTAGGTTTGAATCCTGTCTTGCAACTTGTGTGGCCACAGGTAAGTTAGTATCTCCCTGAGTCTCTTGCCCTCAGTCTGCAAAGTAATTATAGCATTGCCTAGCTCTCCAAGCCATTGTGTGGATCAATGATCTTAATTCAGGCTTCACACTTTAATCCAGTAGGATCTGAGAGTGCTGAAGGCAGTTCTGCATGGCCCTTTCTACTTTCTGACATGACATGTCCCCCTCCCTATGCCTAAGTTGTTTTGCCACATTAGCACAAATGAGTGCCTTTGGATGAAATGCTCCGAAGGTAACTCAGGAAATGGGAGCCATGCAAGAGGCTGAGAGGAGCAGGCAGAGAAGTCATGAGCAGCATTGGGTCACAGAAAGGAGGGCACCCTCTCAGAGTCTTAATGCATGTGGACAGGGGTGTGATATAGGGCAATTGGGATCTGTCTTCAGTGTTAATTAACCTTTCTCACCCTAACACTGCGACAGACAGTAGTGGTTATCTTACTCCCAAGAAAGGGATGTAATTAGAACAGATGGAAAAAATACAAATGAAAAGAAATAGAGTACTTATTCAACTGCAGGGGGTTCACACCCAGGGACTGTGTTTAGTGAAAGTGGGGATTTTTTTTTACCTTATAATCCAGGTGTTTTTCTCAAGCCCCTGAGGTAAGCCAGCTGTTATGTAGAGAAAGGGAAGCAAAATGGAGAGCCTGTTTGAAATCAGATCTTACTAATCTTGGTATTTCTAAAGCCTCATAGTTTTTGAAATATAAAAGATGCTCAATAGATGATTTAAATGAGTTACATGCGTGACATCTCCCTGCAAGAGTATAAAGTCTAGAAACCAAAGAGGACACCAAGAGGCCATAGAATCTTTGCATGCCAGAGCAGGAAGACCCTATAGAATCATCCAGAATCATTTTATCAATTGGACACAGAATTTTGGAGAGAGAAAAAAATCTAGCCTAAAGCTGCACAGCTGGTCAATGACGGAGCGAGATCTAGAACCCAAATTTGTATTCACTTATTACAACACGGTGATTCAGTCACCCCCATCATAACTACATTTTGATTGTACAGTTAAGAAGCAAGCAATGGCTGGGACCTGTAGAGATTGTAAATATGGATATGAGAATGATATAGGCAATTTAACCAAAATCAGATAGACTGCATATTGTAGAAGAAGCTGCATCAAATTCAATCTATTTGTAGGCTAGCCTGGCAAGAGATGCTGAGCAACCAAGGGACTCTGGGGAATGGCTCATGTAGAGACATGGTGTAGACAAAGGACTTCTGAAGGCAATTAAGCACTTAAAGGAACACTTTTCCCCAAAATTTATCAAGGTATAATTCAAAATTCAAAATTGTATATATATTTAAGGTATGCAACTTGATGATTTGATACATGTATAATTTGTGAAATAATCACCATAAGTAAGCTAATTAATATACCCATCACCTCACATACTTTTTTTTTAATGATGAGAACACTTAAAATTTACCCTCTTGGCAAATTTCAGGTATACACTACAGTATTGTGTAGGGGAGCAGAATTTGTAACCCCAACATATGTCTCTTTGACATAAGGATTATTTTAAGCTGGTCATTTTCAAGAAATGGCAGACATGGGAGGTCTGAAAACTGAGTAGAAGTTACCCTTTTGTAAAAGACGTTTACATTTATAAGGGAGATCTCTATTTGTAAAGGTGTCTCCCTGTCTGTATCAGGAAGGGAAGGATGACTAAGTCTCTAGAAAATCTTATTAAGGTAGAAGGCAGGGACTTCGATCTGCATAACGACCTTACCCTTTTGCTAACTGTGCTTTTCCTGGTAATTTCCCACCACTGACTCCCCAAACCCAGGATCTTTTGTCTTTGGCTGAAGGTGGGATTTAAGGTGAGGGTTTCTGCTACTGTGGAGAGTTACTCAGTTTTCCTGGGTCTCTCGATGTATACATGTTATTAAACTTTTTGTTTTTCTCTTGTTAATCTGTCTTATGTCAACGTAATTATTAGACCAGCCAAAGAACTTAGAAAGGGAGAAGTAAAACTTTTCCTCCCTTGCAATTATTAACCATAGTCACATTATTGTGCATTAAATCTCCAGAACTTATTCATCTTGTATAAGTAAAACTTTGTACCCCTTGACCAACGTCTCTTTTAAGGGAGAGCTTTCCTTGATGAGTCTGAAGACCTTCACAGCAGTTATCTTCAGGGTTATAAAAGGTCCAGAGGACTTCTATTTTTTGTGGATATTTCTTCTCTGAAAAACCAAACAAACAAAAATATTTTGCCTGCTTTGTTGTACTTACTTATAGTATTTACTGGCTTTCTATGTTAGAAACTCTGAGTCTGTGGCTATTATGATGGACATCTATTGTACTGTTTGCTTGGAAACCCCCCTCTACTGGAAAGTGGCCCATTCCATAGGACAAGAGGAGAGGGTAATATGTTCAGTTGTGTTTCCCCGCCACTGGCCTAAGGTGATTGGCAGTGAACGGTGAGCCTCTGATGCAAGTCAGGCCAATCAAAGTTCTGGTGGAGTTTGCATCTCTGCTCCCCATTGTATCTGAGGCTCATCTGCATCCTTCCCCTTTCAGCAGTTACTTAAAACTCTCTTGGATTCTGGGAGACATTGGTTTTCCTTAAGCTAGTTGATCTCTTTCCTTCAACCAAAAGAGACCAGATTATGATAGAAATAAAAATTAAAAAAGAATTTTGATAGTTCCATTTATATACAAAATTTAAAATCATATACAGTCACCTACTGTATAACACAGGGAACTCTGCTCAATATTCTCTAATAACCTAAATGGGAAAAGAGTTTGAAAAAGAATAGATACATGTATATGAATAACTGAATCACTTTGCTGTATGCTTGAAGCTAACACAATATTGTTAATCAACTATACTGCAATATAAAATAAAGATTAAAAAATAATAAATAAATAACAAAGAGATCATATACAATCATATGTGAACTTTACATACATTTCTGAGAGTTGAATATCATTAGCTCATTTTACAAAGGGAATAGAGATCTCAGAGAAATCAAATGGCATTTCCAAGGTCACATGGCCAGGGAATATGAAACCTGTGATGTAAGTCTAAACCTGATTTTCTCTTCCCAGTACAGTCCCCAGTCCCTACTCAGGGAGCTTAAAATTTATTAGACGAGTAAAAATAAACAATTAAATATAAAAGAGACAAAAATAAAGCAGATGGCTTACATAAACTGCTATGAATCAAAGAAATAATTTCACCGATGAAGCATTCTAGCTAAGTCTTTCTTATTTTTCTGAGACCAATTCTAACGTGGGGTAGTGGGGTTTTCCCCACACAGCACCAAATAATTCTCCAGACACCAACTGGGTGCTCCCCTGTAATTCAAATCAATTCTGACAGTATCTACCCAGAGATAACCTCAGGTTCCACAGATTGAGGGCACAGTCCTACAAGCCGGCTCCCCACCAACCTCACCCCCACTTCAGATGCGAATCTCAATCCTGGTTATTACTTGTATTTTCTGACTGACTGGCTGTGGGTTGGAGGTTCCAATGACCTCCACCTAGGACTTCAGATGCCAGTCAGAAACCCAGGCTGTTAATGTACTTTTGGCTGACTAGCTGTAAACCAATGAGGTTCCCACAGCCCCCTCCTCAATTTGAATAAATGTGCTAGAGAGGCTCACAGAACTCAGAGAAACATTATACTTACCAGATTACTGGTTTATTATAAGAGAATATAATTCAGAACAGCCAGACAAAAGAGATGCACAGGGCAAGTCATGGTGAAGGGATGCAGAGCTTCCATGCCTTCTTTTTTTTTTTTTTTCCCCATGCCTTCTTGACACACTTACTCTCCCTAATCTTAATGCATTCACCCGCGTGCAAGCTCTCTGAACTCTGTCCTTTGGGGTTTTATGGAGACTTCATTATGTAGGCATGATTGATGAAATCATTGGCAATTGGTGATTGATTCAACCTCTAGACCCTCCTCTCCCTGGAGGTCAGTGAGGTGGGCCTGACCCCCTCAGGGTCAACCCCTTCACTGCAAGGTCAGGTCCCCGGCCAACTAGTTCCCATTTAACAGTCTTTCCAAAAGTCACCTCATTAACAAAACAAAGAATACCTTTATTGCTCTCATCACTTAGGAAATTCCAAGGGTTTTAGGAGCTCTGTGCCAAAAATGGGGACAGAGACCAGATACATTTTTCTTCTAGATCACAATATCAGTTCAAAAACATGATAAAAAGGTATTTCCAGTCATGAGATGGACATGAGCAAAAGGAATGAAAAAGCAAAATGTGGCAGAAATTCAGCATTCACAAAGCAGGGCAGTGGGAATGAGACCAGAAAGACATTTAAGGACACTGTTACTGGAGTTCTTAAAGTTGTCGAAGGAATTTGGACTCTATTTCATTAGCGTTGAGAACACAGTGGAAGGCTTGGGGAAAGGAAGAAGATTCTTCACAAAGTGTGGGTTGGATTAGAGATGGGAGGAAATGGAGGTGTGTTGGTGAGTAAAGTATTGTAATGATGCTCATTCCTCCAGAATTTCTAACTTCTGTGTTAGAATGGAAGGGCATGCTTTATGTCCAAACTGGGAACTCGATGTGTATACCCATTCTTATAAAATTTTAGCTCTTTGATCACATGAGCAGCATATCTCTTATTCTTAAACCATTCATCTTATATTAATCCGGAGTCTGAGGCCACCTCTCAGATACCAGCTACTCAGGGCTCCTCCCAGTTCACCAAGGGTGATTCACAGAGTGTACTTCAAGACTGCTATGGGTATCACCTATTGTATTTATACTGCAACTCCCTTTTCTGCTAAATAGAATAAGTTCTTCCTACTCCTTTATAGTCTTACTCATGGCCCAGTTTTTGTCTTTATTTTTCTCTTGCATTGCTCTAGAGGGAGAGAGAAGAAGTTTTCTATTCAAAATAGTTTTGTACATGTGGCTTTTGCAAATTGGGATTGTTTCATTATGCCAACATTCTCAAATGTTATTCATGTAGAATAATTTTCCATGTACTCTTTTAAAGCAAAGTTGGAGAACAGTTGAAAACAACTTTTACCTAAATTGTAGGTGTTCAAATTCCTAGGAAAATTTGAGAGGACAACAGTGAATGAAAAATCCTAATTCCCTTTTTCAGAAAGTTTTCTCTTCCCCCTTTTTATGCTTCTACTGTGTCATATGAATTCCTGGCTTTTTGTAACAGTTCCTTTTACATGCTTATCATCTCAATTAGATAATAAACCCATTAAAGGCCAGTGCTGTATTTTATTAAACTGGATCCCATTTTAGAGGGGCTGCCTCACTCGTAATGATTCTTTAATCTCTGGGAACTCCTAGGTGTGAGACCCAACTGCCTTGTCTGCAATAGTTGTCTGTACATCTCTGGCCATAGCAATTTTATCCTAAAGTAAAGAGCTGACTCAGTTAGAACAGTCAGATTCTCTTCTCTGGAACAGTGTAATCTCAAAAGGAGAGACAGATGAGCCAAACTGATGATAATATCAAAGAGGAAATTGGACTCCTTTTCCCTAGGTCCTCTGAACTTCCCCACTCCCCACTTCTCCAGAGTCTTAGTCATTCAACTCTGGATTTAAGGAGATACCCAATATTCTTTCAAAATCCCCACTTTTTAAAGTTAGCCTGCATTAGTTTCTGAGACCTTAGTCACAAGAATCATATCTAATTCTGTTTTTCTTTGTCTTTTCCATAACACAGATCTCAGAAAGTTACAGATAGTAAGTGTTCAAGATACAAGCTAAATGCATCAACTCAAAAGCATTGACGTAGACACTGGCTTTTTATTCAGGGTTCAAGCACAAGAGTGGAAAGTTAAACAAGAACTGAGTTAGTTATGGCTCTTTTACCAAACCACAACCTGACCTTGGGCTGTTCACTTCCTTAGACCATTCCTGTCTGGGCATTTCAGATGAAGAGATTATATCACATGACATCTTTGTTTGCTTCCAGGCCCAATTCCAGACTCTTGTCTCATATTTATAAAAAATGCTACAAGGCTTGACATCAGTGCAAAGCTTTTTGGGTGACAAAATGTGTTGGGTCCTCATTTATCTTAATGTTCACCTCCATATTTGCAGGTCTCCATGTACAATGCGAGAGATGATTATTTGTAAGTTTTTAATATGGTAACATCAGAGCTGGGATTGAATCCAGATCCTGCAGCTTCTAGTTCAGTGTACTTCCCTTCATCCCATGCTGCTGCTTCAGCTCCTCTGCTACATGTGGAAACATCTGTCTGACAGTCACCCAGACAGTCTTTCCAGATCACCCTCATTAGTCATGTAACACAGTTAAAATTCTTCCCAGAGAAGCAGTCCTTACCAGTGAGGCTTAAGTTATCATTAGTATTTTAGGCAGCACATGGCATTGATGGAAATCCTGGTAAAGAGGAGATGGTGCGTGGAACAAAACTGGCGTTAAGTGGTCAGAACTGTCTTCTGTGAGTTGAAGGGGACCCTGCTCTTTCTGTGGCACACACCAGCAAATTACAGTTTTTCAGAACTCAGTGTGTGAATGTTTGATCTTGGATGATAGAAAGCGATGGCACTGGAATCATAAAATGTTGACTCTCCCTGGAGATGACTCACATGTTACAGATTCACTCAGATAAATGGAAATGACTTCATTTCCCTGGACTTTGATTACTTGCTCAGTGGTTTTCCAGCTGTGTTCTGGGAAGATCTAGGTTCTCTAGCAGGATCTCAGAAGGCACTTTGCAGTAGCCAGTGTACAGAGAATGTGTACAGAGAGTGTAGAGAGAATGGTGCACAGAAAGGGCTTCAAAGAGCCTCCTCTCCTACTTTAATCAGAACCGCTTTGCTTTGGTGTCGTGTACACTGGATTCTCTAACAGGATTTATTTAGGGGTAAAAGTGAAAGCTATCAAACAACTCTTTCTTAAAATTCTGAAATTGTGATCTCTCTGTTTCTGTCTCTGTCTCTCTTCTTCTTTCTCTTCCTCCCTCTCTCTTTTTTCCTCCCTCCTACCTCCTTCTCTCAATCTTAATCCTACTAAATGGGGAAAACTAAGGGAATTGCACACTTCCTGAGCAGTGCATCTCCACCAAGGGTTTGGAACAAAGCAAAAAACAGAAAAACAGATGGATTCATACATCTCCAATTCCTGACTGACTTTGTCACTGTGATTCCTCACCTTATCAAGACAAAATTAACACCCACAAAACTGAAATCAGTTTCTCTCTCTGACAAACCAGCTTCTCAACAAACCAGCTGAAGCTCAGTGAAAGGCAGATTTTATTTTTTATCTTTCTGGTTAGCCATCATTAAAACCTTAAAGTTATATTTGACCTATCTCTCTACTTTAAATGCTTCATGCACTTATTTACCTATTCATCCCAACACTTCTTTCACTTCTTTTTTTTTTTTTTGGAATTTCATACACATCTGTTTCTTGATTTCAATCTCTGTTCTTATAATCCTAATTGAGAGAAGCATCTTATTGGATGCTGAGATTACTGCCATAGCTTCCCTAGTCATTATGTACAGCCATTCTCAAACTCTCACTCTTTCACACAAACAAATCCTCATGGCCAGATTAATCTTTCCAGAATGCTGCTCCTGATAAGTAGTCAATAGGGCTTTATAAATCCAATACCTCTGGATTAGATTTTAAGTCCCTCTATACTCTATCCCCATCTTACATATCTACGTATGTGATCCAGTCTTTTTTAATACAAAGAATTCACTCTGGAATATTGATTACTTTGCTGTATCAGGAACACATATATTATTTGGATTCAAATAGAGGTAATCTGATTTGGAATTCTGCCTGTTGCATTTGATGGGACTCTTTGAGTTTTTCAAGTATAAAATAGAAAATGTGACAGCCACAAAACTTTCCTCACTAGGATGCAGGGAGAACTAAATAACATGGTAATAAATCAATTATATGGGGGATTAATTAACTTTATGTAAAGTTAGAAGCCTTTAAGGCACACCCTGTAGTGTATGAGGGCAAATTTCACATTTCCACGTTGTAATATTGCTGCATCTGTCTAAATCACAGGTCTAAGAAGTCAACATACTACATTAATTGAAGCAGTTTCAATATTTATCTCACATTTCTGTGATACTGTCAAAATAATATGTGTCTTCAGAGCATCCTCCTTTATTCTAAGGTTTTAGTTGTTGTTTTTTATTTATGCATTTATCACTTCTATATCATCCTCTCCAACTATGGTATCTTTCTTCCATTTCAGACACATATTTCTATTTGCCCATCACAAGGGCTTTGCTCAAATCAAATTCACTGCTTTGCCTTGAACAGACTGCTCTCCTGTGTCATCTTTGTAACAGTCTTCTCATTTCATAAAATCCCTGAACCAGATTCCTTGGAATCATCATTGACTCCTGCATTAGTGAACATTTAGGTAGAAAAGCATGTACCACACCACGTTTTTTTTTTTGTTTTGGCCTTGCCACGCACAGCTTGCGGGATCTTAGTTCCCCCACCAGGGATTGAACCCGGGCCCTGGCAGGGGAAGCGCTGAGTCCTAACCAATGGACCACCAGGGAATCCCCCGTATCAGGTATTTTTACGAGAGATTTAACATAGGGAATTGATTATATGTGTTGGGGAGCTGGTGAGAGAGACAGAAACAGAGAGAAGACAGAATTAAGGGCTAGCTATTATCCCTAGGATTAGCAGAACAAAGAGAAGAGGTTGGGATGACTATAATCTAGACCCTCAGTAAGAAGATGCTCCACAGAGCTGGGACTCCTACTGAGAAGGGGGGCGGGGCATTGGGAAGCTCTGACTGGTATCTCTGAGAAGATGCAATGTGACTGCTAAAAGAAGCTGTAGTTTGGAACCAGTTGTGCTGCCAGGTAAAGTGTCATTTCTAGGTCATTGCTGGCAAGAACAGGAAGCAAAATAAGAAGAATCAAGTCCCTTCTACTTGTCTCCTGCCTTCTCTGTAATCCTTAGTTGCAGAACTTCCAGGAAGCTGGGTACGAGAAAAAATGTGTAATTCACAAGTTCAGTCCCAGGAACCCAAAACAGGAATAAAACATGGATTTGGAACTCAGTGAAGTAGCTTTCATATCCAAATGATCACCATGTCCTAAAAATCCTCCCTTTGACACAGTACTAGAATGCTTCACCTCCTCATTTCCTGCAGCCCCACCCCTGGTACAGGCTCTCACCTGTTGTCCAGACTGTCTAAACAGGCTACTACCGTGTGTCTCTATCTCATTCATCTCTCAAATCCATCCTTCACACCGACACTCTAATTACTTTCTCACAAACAACGGTGATCATGTTACAACCTGTTTGGAAATATTTCAAAAATCTCTTACAGTTTCTACACTGTATTGATACATTTTGCTCTGGGGAATCTGAAACATACTTTGCTCCATCTCCACTCAGAGAACTCTTCTAGAAAGATTTGTCCAGTCTACAAAGAAGAAAAATTTTCCCCACAAACCTTGATAGCATTCTCTATTTTGGCTTTCAGCATTCACTGAGTATCTGTTATATGCCAGATATCAAAAAATTCATATTCTCATTTGAGAATCTGCTGCCATTACCAAAGCATAAATGTCTCAAGAGTGAGTTCTGTGTTTATTTTTTTTGTACCTGCAGTACTCTCTAGAGAACCTGGCATGTAGTAGATGCTGCAAGCTATTTGTTGAATGAATGAATGATAAATACATATGTCTAATAAAAAATCAAGCTATCTGTTTTCTTGTCCTGCTGGGTTTGTATGTTGTTTGTCCACACACAGGTTTCCAGGAGATCTGGATAATACTCCTTAAAGAGCGGACCCTGAATCCCACAGTGCACGTGTGGTCAGGGCCAGGGGCAGGCAGTTGAGGAGATGCAACACTAGTTGACAAGTTTTAGCTTGAGTTCCACCAAGGCCAATGAGTTTTGGGAAAAAAAGTGAAGTTAAAGCAAGAGGGTGGTCTACTGGGGCACCTCATTCTTGTTACCCTTCTCCCCTCTTCTAAGAAACCTGAAATTAGTTCTTCCCTCCCTGTAACCCTGCCTCCTCTTCATTTTCACCTCCTCATTTTTAAACGCCACTGTTTTGGAGAAACGTAGTGCCGTTCCAGCTGCAGGCCCTAAATCATTGCTGTACTTTGGACATGCGCTGGGGAAGGGAGCCCTGTGATGGATGGGGCTGTCCGTATTTACCCTGGGTGTGCGATGGCTGTGGGGATCGTCCCGCGCAATGGGTGTTCTGGGCAAACTCGGCTTGTCACCTCCCCTGCCTCCTCACACAGTGACAGTGACTGATCGGCCACTTCTAAGGAGAACTGCCCTTTAGAGCAAAGGAACTGCAACGCCCCCTCTTGTCTAAGCACACGTGCACACATGATCACATAACTCACACGCACACAAATGGCTCACTCTCAATCTGTCAGTGTCACGTTCTTTTTGGCAATTTTGTATTTCCCTGGATAACCTTGCAAACAACAAAGCTGCTTAAGTGTAAGCAGGTGATGCGGAAGCAGCAATCTCTGTCTTTTAAAGAAATCTCCTTATGGGCTTTCAGAGACATACTGCATTGGTCATCCACAAACTTATTGCCCAAGGCAAATTGTGTAAAATACAGGTCATGCTAAAGCCCCACATAAACAGGGCTTTTTGCCTTTAGGCAATCCACCTTCCTGACAGTGTTGACTTGAGTTCTAGAACCAAAGAGAGAAAGAGAAGAGGGAAAGGAGAATACAGATAGCAAAGATACATCACACTTATGCAATTCTTTACAGTTTGTAAGGCATGCCATCCCCTTTTACTCTCAAGCCTGAAGGACAAGAGTATGTATATGTGTGTGTGTGGAGAGAGAGAGAGAGAGAGAGAGAGAGACAGATTATGTATTTAATATCAGAAAGGCTGAGCAAGTTGCACTAATTACATTAGCCAGCATCTTTTAGATGCAGAGCATACATCTGCTCTTCAAACTTTTAATCTTGTACCCTTTTAATTTCACTATTTGCCATGTGATCTAAACCTGAGAAAGATTATCATCCAACCACATATCTTTTATAAATCTCCTTTGGGCCTAGGAGTTCTTATAAGTTCTGATAACTAGGCATCAAGACATAGAGGTCATAGTCATGACTTTAATGAGTCCATGGGTGGATCCAGTTCTTCGTTCCAACCCTTATTCTGTCTCTGAGCACGTCACCAAACAATTACTGGTTTGACAAAAATAATTCCAAGTTTTCAGACGACTCATCAAGAATTTTAAAATTTCTTTTTAGAACACATAATTGAATTGCTATTCTTGGGTTTCTCTTTCATATGTTTCAACCTGTTTCAACCTGTGATATGGAGCAAAGAGGCTACATAATCTATTATAATTGTTTCCAAACTCTGCTCCAGAAAATCCTAGTGGGTCACTGAGGCCTTGAAGGGTTCCAAGGCAACTGGGAGCAAGAGGGAGGGGAAGGCTGAGCTGATTGGGGCAGCCCCTTGAACTTCTTATGTACCCACATAACATTGTATTTGAACAAAATGTTCCAAATCTAACCCCCTCCCATTTTTTAGCAAAAATGCTAAAAACCACTTAGTAGATTTAAGCTTCAGTTCTCTACTAAAATTTTGTTCTTGAACAAATAATTTTAGTCCCCTGGGCCTCCTTTCCCTGCAGGAAAAGGAAGATAGCAATAATCCCCAAATCAGAGAGTTGGCATGAAGGATCCAGTGCTAAAACATCTTGGATAAACCATACTTTATAAAACATTACAGAAAGCTAAGGTGTTAGTATTGTTAAATCTGCTCCCAGACAACCTCTTTTCCTCCTTTATCCTACCACCACCACCCAAAACAAGCCCATCAGGACCTATTCTGGGACTCTGTGAGGTAGCCGTGCCCACCCACTAGATCCACCCTATCAATTCAGAAACTTAGTCAAACACAAAAAAAGACAGAGTAAAGGGGTGATCAGTGACCCAGGAGGCAGGTTCCAGTTCTATCATTTATATGCTGTGTGATCTTAAGTAAGTTTCTTAACCCAGCAAACACTTTTCTCATGTGTGAAATAAAATGAACTCATCTGCATAAAATTATGAGGACTATGTGATATAATGAATCCAAAGAGTTTGGTACCAAGTAGTGATTTCATAAATTGTCTTTGCAGTTGCTTTTACTAATTTGGTAGGAGTTGTGAGACGAGAAGCTAACTAATATGACTGAGATGCAAACAAACAGACAAAAATCAACACCCCAAACAAGGGGGATGTGGAGGGATTCCATCATCCAGTAGCTTTGGGAAAACTGGGTTAGGTGTGGTTTTTCATAGCAGGATTTTTCATGCTTTAATATTACTGATATCAAAGGAAGATGTCTTGTGCAGTGTCTCCCAAATCTACTTGACCTTGAATCTCATATCTGCTGGATGTTTCTCGAGTGGCAGTGTCCTGTAGAACTCTCTGTGTCATAATAGGCATGTCTGCATCTGCTCTAACCTGTATGGTGACCACTAGCCACAGATGGCAGTTGAGCCCTTTTCAGTGTGCCTGAGAAACTGAATTTAAACTGTATTCATTTCTAATTTAAATTCCAGTAGCCAGATGTGTCTAGTGGCTACTACATTGGAGAGCACAGATCTAGAGACCAGTTTTTCAGGAAACACACTTTGGAAAATGCTGCAGCAGTACTAACAGCTGGGCAAACTGTCAGAAGCTGGCAGGGCCTGAAGAGGCAGGGTGAAGTGGGCAGAACTGCTTGCTTTGTTCAGGGATGGGAAAGTCATGAATAACAGCTGCTCACCTAGGCCGATTTACCAAAAAGTTAATGAAGCTTAAGCTTCAGTGCTGCTCCCTTTCATAGGTCCATCTAAGGTCTTGGGAGTTTTCACATGGTCATATATTACAGTAAAATATGTTAGCCATAACTGATTAAAACAGCTCTTGCTACTGGAACTTCCATTATGTAATGTTTTCTCTCTTGTTGGTTGGTGACTGTGTAGCTTTAAACATTTTTGGAGTCTGGGTAATGGAAAGTTGAGATGTGATATGGAGTTTGGGTGTAAGTGAAATATATTTACATGATTCAGAGTCACTTTTTTGTATATATGTTATCTCAAGTTATGCCAGTTGTAGGAATGGCTTTCAGTAATGTTCCTAACTCTGTAAGCTCAAAAAGCTTGTAAGAAAATCTTAAATACTTTTAAATGTTACAACTCATATATGAAACAAACTCTCTAAATATTTTCATAAATTTGACCACATTCTTAAAAATTTACATGACATTAGAATAATTAGTGAAGCCCAAAGAAATTTCTCTAAATTAACTTTAATGAAAAACAAATTTTAAGCAACATTATTAGGGAAAAGATCAAATTACCTTTTATTTTCTCTTTAGAGAATATTACAAAAGCATTGTTATAGAAAGACATGATCAAATAAAGCCAAAAGAAAAAAAAATCTAAGGAAAAAATTATTACAGAAATATGTCAGAAAATTATTTTTTTAAATTACACTGTTTTCTGGATTAGGAGACTTAAAATTTGAGTTTATTATGAGTTCTTTTCTAACTAAACATAATTTTTATTTCTTTATTTTGTGTTTGTAATTTTGTATTCTTATTTTAAAGCAACACCCCCATTCTATAATTTTTAGTATCTACAAAATCTACTTAAGTCTACAGATGCCATTAAAAAAAAATTCTTATCGTATGCCAGGCATCATTTAGAGCATGTTGCATGGATTATCACATTGACTCTTTCCACTACCCCTATAGAGAAGGTCTTATTATATCTCAGTTTTCAAGATGAGGAAATGAATCATAGATTTTGCCTAAATGTACAGATCTAGTAAGTGGAAGAACTGAAACTCAAACCTGAAAAACTCCTGGTTTGGAAGCAGAAAGTAGCAGCAAACTATGCCTTCTGTTAGAACTACTAGGGGAAACACACACACACACACACACACACACACACACAAATTACAAAAGTAACATATTTTTAAAAAGTGATCAGAAATCTAGGGAATCTAGAGTGTAGAAGGATTAAATTCCAGAGTGCAAAGAGCTTTTCCTAGGCTAGTAAAATCACTGCTTTCTTCCCCCGGCACATTTCTTGACTCTAGGCACAGGCAGGGTATAAAGCTTGCAATAGGCAGAGAGTTTTGTGAGGGAAAGAAAAACCAGTGGAAATTTTGGCAGTTCTGTGGGATTAGAATCTGGAGGTGCCCCAAACACTAGGCTGGAGCCCCCAGGATCTGCCGAGTGCTGATGGGGAGGGGAAGCAGGGTGGTTCCTCTGAAAACCAGAGTGAAATCCGCACTGTGCTGCAGTGTGTAAATCAAAGTAGTGTATATTGTTGTTTAGGGTTTTTCATTCATCCTAACTGCTGGTTATAATCCACTGTGTGACAATAAGCAATTTATTTTTCACCTTACTTTCTAGGAGCGTTTGGATCGGTTCTGATCTTTGTTCATCACAGTGGTGTCACTATGAACTTTCAATTGCATGTCTTTTGGTGGGCACATTTATGCGGGGGATGTACCCGGGTGTGAAATCACTGGGTCATAGAGAGACGCATATAGTCATGCCACCAAGTAACAGGAGGGACCAAGTTTTAATTGTTTTAACTTTACTGTAGATTATTCAGTCTCATTGAGGCACAGATAAATTACAACTATAAAACTGACCTCATTACCATATATCTATATCTATATTCATTTATCTTTTTATGTATCTATGAGGAGACAAAAAGACAGGGGGAGTTCAGGTGGAGAAAAGAATATAGAAGAGAAAAAGAACACGTTGAGGCCAGAGAAAAGAGAAATGCAAAAACAGCAAGAAAGGGAGGGAGGGAAGAAGAAAGGAAGGAAGAAAGGAAGGGAGAAAGATGAAGATAGAGATCATGCTAACCAGAGAAAGAGAAGCAGTAGAGAGATAGAGGTTTTGAAATGCATCAGTGCATACTTATGTGTGCAATTTTTAAAATCAAAGCAGGAAAACATTTTTCTGGAAAGATACCTTTGTCTACTTTGTGTGTGTATTTTTTTCTTAAATTTGTTGGTGACTTTGATGTATTGAACATGTTCTTTTAAGTGTGTTGGCAGCATAAGCGAATGTGCATTTGAAATAATTCTTTATTTCAAGTATTAGAAGTAAACAAGATGTCAGAATTTCTGTAAGACAGGAGGAGAGGAGAACAAGGAAGGCAGAGAGAAATATATGTATATATAGGAAAGAAAAGAGTTTACAGAGTTACAGATCAGGGTAGAGGCAGGGTGTGCACTCCTGTGTTAGATGGTGGAGGCTGAAACCCCAGCTCGCAGCCTCCTTTGCAGTGTGGTTTACTTTGTGATGCATATATCAAAATAATTTACTTTTAATTCTCCCCAATTTGGACTCTTACTATCTGGTCTCAAGCTGCTTTTTATCCAATCCTGGAATATCAGAGCCCAGAGAAAATTGGGAAGATTATTTATTCTAAGACTTCACTTTACATATGAGAAAGACTGAGCCCCTCCCAAAAGGAAAATGACTTGCTCAGAGAGGCCACAGACATGGTCTCTGATCTGCTGTCCGCTCCCACATTCCTCCATCATTCCAACAGCTCTGCTGTTTGGGGCAGTATTTCTTCGCAGTAGGATATACACATAAGAATTGCTGATGCTTTATCAGTTTTCCATTGTGTTGTATTTAACCTTGTTTTCTCTTCTCCTCCTGGTCCTATGTGGGAAATACTCTTGAAGAATGGAGCAGAGCCACATGTTTTTGTTGCTTTTGTTTATTGGGAGGAATTATCTGGAATTCAGATGAGAAAAATATTCAAGTAGAATTATAAAATCAAAATAGAATTATATTTTTAAAAGATGCAAATAGACGAGAGATATATGTAGTCTTCATATTAGAAATAGAATAACTGAGTCTCAGAGAGTTCAAATATGAGAGGTGCAGTGTGGGTTAGAATTCAAGTCATTTTACTTCCAAGAAACTTAGTATAAAATTCAGTCTCTGCTCTGAGTTAGGGACTAGTCTGGTGCAATAGAGACTACGTGCAGGTCTGGCTTCTACCCTCAAAAGAGCTTAGGAGAGGTGAGCCAGGTACCCTAGATATGGTCTTATTCAATTCAGAGAGAATGATGTGAGAACATCAGTGTGCCTACTGTGTGTGTGTGTGTGTGTGTCTGTGTGTGTGTGTGTGTGTGTGTGTGGTGTGAGCTGGTGAGATAGTTAGGGTAGACTAATAAGTCCCCACTTCATGCCAGCCATGCGATAAACAGAGAGGATGCAGTGGTGAGTGAGACAGATACTGTTTATGATCTGGTGAGAAAACAAAGAACAGCAAAAATACCTTTTGAGAGAGAAGCAGAAACTAGAAGGAGAGAGAAAACAGGAAAAAGAATGATTAAGGAGCTCTGTGTAAGTAGAGGGTAATAATCAAGTGCTTTCTTGGAGGTAGAGTAAGGATAATAGAGGGGCAAAATAAGATGATTTTAGAAGAGAAAACTCAAGCATTTTAAGATGTACTATAGACTGGTGAGGACAGAGGACCCAAGAATAGCTCTTTTTTCCCTTGCTTACTGATTCTGTTACTATGCTATGTGAACACACAGATAAAGTTGTCTCTTTTTCCACTCCCTTCTCTGTGGGTTTCATTTCTAGTCACACTCTCAGCTGGTTAATTCTCTTCTCTCTGAGATCAGAGATTAGATACAGTCTGGATTTATTGCTGGAAAACATAAAAAGAACTATTCCTATCAAGAATTCAAATGATTAAATATCCCACCACAGAAATACTTTTAACTTCCCAGGTAGTAGAATTTTGCTTGCCTTCAGACACCAGGGCTGGTGTTACCCCAAGGCTCTGAGTCATGGGGAACAAGGACAAAAAGCAGAGGGTTAGAGGCAGGAAAGAGATAAAGACCAGGAATGAGAAACAGGAATGATTTTAAAATGGGGCAGGGAGAGGCTGTAAGGGGGAAAGGGGGAAGACAAGGATAGAAGAGAAAATAGGAGGAAGATGTGAGTAGCATTGAAGAGGCACTGCTTCTGGTAGCTTTGAACTGAAATTGGGAAGATTAAACCAATCAAACACAGGAAGAAAAGCAAAGAATAGAAGAGAAAAAGGTTTTATACATTTTTCCTAATCTACTCCCTCTATCCCTCTACCCTTAATTTTCATTTTCATATCTAAGAATGCGCCATTCCTTATGTTACAGAATCCCAGAATTGAAGAGCATGGGATGGCCCTTTTAAAAGAGTATTTGAGGACTTCCCTGGTGGTCCAGTGGTTAAGATTTCACCTTCCAATGCAGGCAGTGCGGGTTCGATCCCTGGTTGGGGAGCTAGATCCCACATGCTTTGGGGCCAAAAAACCAAAACATAAAACAGAAACAATATTGTAACAAATTCAATAAAGACTTTAAAAATGGTCCACAACAAAAGAAATCTTTAAAAATAACTAAATAAAAAAATAAAAGAGCATTTGTCCCAGGCATCTCATGCTGCAACCTAGTGGCTCCATTCATATTTTGTTTTTTTTTTGCTGAAGTCCTCACCCATGTTTTGTTTGTCGGTTGCATTTTGCAAACAAATCAGGAATTCAAAGTTCTCTTGGAAACATTGGAAGATGTAGTTAACACTTGACTTTCATGTGCACACATACAATTAGTGGAAGCCAAGTACCAACTATCCCCCTTCAGGCAAAGTACAACACTGACCTGTCTACTGAAGGTGTTTGAATTGACTACTTAGGATTTGGTCTAATCCGTCTGCATCCTGCATCCTATCTCCCCACCTTCCCATACAAACCTTGTGCACATTGCATGTGTTAGAAAACAGAGGCCAACACAAGTCCAGGGACTTCCCAAGGTCACACAACAAGTTTCTGGCAGAGACCAAAGCAGAGTCCAGCATTCTTTCCACTACCTCAGTGTCAACTTGTAGTTGAGGCCCTTTGTGATGAGAGCTTTCTATGCCTCAGGGCTCTTGTCACAGCTCAGCTTGTCATGCCATCCACAAACTCAGCCCGAGTTTCCACCAGTTTTGGATCATTGGCCTTAACTTTGAGATTTCA
Organism: Orcinus orca; assembly: GCF_937001465.1. Lineage (NCBI taxonomy): Eukaryota > Metazoa > Chordata > Mammalia > Artiodactyla > Delphinidae > Orcinus > Orcinus orca. The sequence continues at coordinate 104,593,883 of NC_064564.1, read as the reverse complement.
GAATCATCTCCGAATGAGGAGGGGCCTCAGAGCTGACCTAAACCATCCTCCACATTCACAAAGAAGCCAAGGTCACACTCCCATCGATGAGGACCAACCTCAGAGCCCAGTCTTCCTCCTAACTTTGTGCTATTTTTAACTAAACACACATTTAAGCCCCAGGACCCTCCAGGGCTTTCATTTGACTTGACTTCCTCTTCATGCTGCTTCCCAGGCCTCAGACCCAAACATTTCCACATTTCCAGGGATCTCAGGTGCTTCTCTTATCTGGTTCTTAAGTTCACATCTGTTCCTTAGCTGACTTTTTTTTTTTTTTAACTCAATCCCTCATTGCCTTCTGCCCTAGTCACCAGCTGTCTGATGCCTCCCCTCTCTTCTCCTTTTTCTGTTTCATTAGATTTAATTTTACCCTGATTTCCTCCCAAATTTTCTAATTTAATCTTATGTTGACTTTGACACAGTGTTATTTTCCTTGACGCTTCACCGTAGCACCTACCATCTGGCCCAAGGATTTAAATGATTCTTTCTGTTTCTTTCTGTTTCATTCTCTCGCTCTCGCTCTCCCCCCATCTTCCCCTCTCTCTAGTTCTAAGTCTGAACTCTCTCTCCCACTTTCTCTGTCATTTTTTTGTCTGGCTCTTTCTCCTTTTTTTCTCTCTCTGCCTGTTTTTTCTCTTTTTCATCATTTCTTTACTTCTCTTGTCTCTTTCTCTTGGCATTCTCTCATATTCTCTCTCCCTCTCTCTCTCTCTCTCTCTCTCTCTCTCTCTCTCTCTCCCCCCCTCTTTGAAAATTTCAGATCCCTTTATTTTCTCCAAGAGACATATGGGATAGATTCCAGGTATGGCAAGAGCAGTAGGAAAGCACATATTCTCAGCTCCAGTCCTCATTCCTCATGGTGGGTGTGTAGGACCATCTGCTCTACAAAATGGTGCATGTTCCTCACAGGTTCTCCCTGCCTTGGGGATAAATGTTGCCTTTTCTCCTCTGTCAAATTTCTGGTCCTTAGATGCCTCCTTCCTTTGGACTTTGTGCTTCGTACTGAACTAACCGTAAATGAGATTCAAGGAACCTGAAATAGAATTCATTGACTGTCTGGTCTTAAGAGCTTGGGAGATATCTGTTGTAACATAACTTTTGGTAGGCCTGGGACCTTTTCCATCCTTGCATATAATGTGCTCTGAATAAAAAAATGGTGTAAGATTATGCTAAAGAGGGAGGCAGGGGGTGTGCAAAATAGGTGAATGGGATTAAGAGGTACAAAACTCCAGTTATATAATAAATAAGGCATGGGGGGGATATAATATTCAGCATAAGAAATATGGTCAGTAGTATTAGAATAACTTTGTATGGGGACAGATGGTTACTAGACTTAGCATGGTAATCATTTTATAATGTATGCAAATGAGAAATCATTATGTAGTACACTTGAAACTAACAATATTGTATGTCAACTATATTTCAATTAAAGAGAATAAAAATAATAACTAGAAGGAAAAAAAGGTTAAGCTAGAGAGATAAGAAGGAGTTAGATCATGAGCAAAATTGAGTGTGAAATGTTTCACAAAGCAAAATCACTAAATTGTTTTTTCTATTCTGTCCCCTTTTGGATTTTAACAAAATAATTTTAATTCTTTGAAAAAGAAATGGGAGCATTGAGAGGATAGGAAGAAGAAAACGAAAGAGGAAGAAATTATAGTAGTCACTTGAGTTTTTGCTAGTGAGCCTTGAAGAGTTAAATTAGGGAATAAACTGAAACCTATGGATCAAGCGAGGGGTTGGATTATTATTGCCTATCTTTTTTTTTTTTAATCTTCTCATGTATGGACACTCAGTAATTTGTAATAATCCGATCTTTTCCAAGTGTAAGATCCTAGGAAGCCATCATTATCATAATTATATCCGAAGAGCAATTCAGTGCTTAGGAAATGTTTCTCACATACCTTATTTTATTTTATTCATGGCCATGGTTCTAATGATAAGGTTAAAGGGAAAGGGGGAAGGTTCTATCCTATCTCCAAAGTTTGAATCTGCAGGCCGTTCATTTAGAGGATTTTTGCTCTTCGAGGGAGGTTGATAAAATGATTGAGCAGTGTCTGAATTCAGCACTGCAAACCTCTCAGAGGAAACCATATGTAAATGAACCTGTGGACAGTTTGTAAACTACCATATGCCCTCAGGCCCCAGCTAGCTGGTTGTTAGTGTTCCAAGACACTTCAAAGAACAGTTTGCTGCATAATGATAGTGTCCACTGTCATTTATAAAAACCAACAATTTCCCAGGCACCCATATCATAATTTAATTCTTCATCCAAGGCTTGAATATACCCATATTTGCCTATGAGGAAATAAAGATGCAGAGAGGTTAATTGATTTGTTAGGATCATACAGCCAATAACTGGTGGCATTTTAGTTCGAACCCCGGTCTACCTGCTCAAACTTCATTTATTTTCCCATAACACAACACTGCCTGCCTTTCAGGAAATGGGTGGAGGAGGGAAGGTAAAGATAAGACCTCACATCAAATGATTTTATTTTTTTTTCTTTTTCTAATCAGTCATCTTTCTTGTCTCTTCCATAAATGATTCATCAGCAGAGGGTAAGAATCATTCAACAAATGAATAAATGAACAATGACATCTTTACTGAGATCACTCACTCTGGAGGCAATGGACTGGTTCTTCCGCATGGCCTCTTCAAGTTGGAATATTTCAAGTAGATTTGGGGACGTACTGAATATATTTTACAGAGAAAAAAAAAATCTACTTATCAAGTCATCCTCATCCTATCAAGGACACCTGCCGGATTGCAGTCAAATTGCCAATGAATAATTAAAAGCTAATTTCCATAAAGTGATTTGCCATCCTTTATTGGTTCCTGAATTACCCTCAGATGAGCTACTCCCTAGAGGGATGTTGGCTGGCTTTAACATGTTCGAAGCCACCCACGTGGCCAAGCAGGGGTCTCCAGTGCCCAGAAAAGGGGATGCAGGTGCAAGAATGAAAGTATATTGCTGCTCCTGACAGGGAAAGCAGGCCCTATGGAGCTTACTGAGCTGAGCAGAGCACAGGAGGTGGTAGCAAAGCTCAAAAATGGGAGGCTCATAGAATAATTGGCGGATGCTAAAAGACACCTTTGTGAGAGCTTCCTATGTGGTTTTTAAGCCACAGATATTCCACAGAGCTGCAAAGAGAAGGGGGTGGATTTCTGGCCCCGTTCTTCAACTGTGTCCACTCTGCCAAAGCTGGAAGAGACCTTGAGTTCAATTGATCTGGTACATTTTTAAGTTACTTTGGGCCCCAGAATACTTTCTTTTAGAAACAAAAGCTCATTCCAAATCCAGCTATAAAGGACAGAGATGATTGAAAGTTCTTTTTTTTTTTTTAATTATTTATTTTTGGCTGTGTTGGGTCTTTGTTGCTGTGCACGGAGTTTCTCTAGTTGCAGCGAGCGGGGGCTACTCTTCATTGCAGTGAGCGGGCTTCTCATTGCGGTGGCTTCTCTTGTTGTGGAGCATGGGCTGTAGGTGCACGGGCTTCACTAGGTGTGGTATGCAGGCTCAGTAGTTGTGGCTCGTGGGCTCTAGAGTGCAGGCTCAGTAGTTGTGGCACACAAGCATAGTTGCTCTGTGACATGTGGGATCTTCCGAGACCAGAGCTCAAACCTGTGTCCCCTGCGTTGGCAGGCAGATTCTTAACCACTGTGCCACCAGGGAAGTCCCTGAAATTTATTTAGTTATACTTAGCTGAGTGGCTTTTTTCTTTTTTTTTAGGCCAATGTGTAAGTATTTATCAAAAAGGTACCTGTGCATATTCTTTGACACAACAATTCTACTTCTAGTATTCTAGCCTCCAGCAAAGCTCTGACCTACACAAAATGGTGTGCACAAACATGGTCTTTGCAGCACTGTTTGTAATATCAAGAAGGGAAATAGCTTATCAGTAGAAGAAAATCCAAATAAATTGTTGTGCAATTTTTAAGACAAGTGAGCAAATATCAGCTAAATATCCTCAATAAATATTGAGGCTATCCAATATCAATTGTTGTTAAAAATTTTATAGTATAGGTAATACCTTAATATGATACAAATTATGTCTAATGCTCTCTTCACACATACGTACATGTTGTATACACATATACATGCATATGTATATGTAATATACACACATACATATGTGTATTGAATGTCATTGCCTATGCAGAGGAATATAGGCCTTAACCAGTTCACATGACAAAAATTATTATTCTTTATATTTCCAGATTATTTAAGTAACTTTAAAATTTTTGAACAAATTTGTAATTTTCTCTGTATTGTTTTCATAATGTCTTGACTAGATTTTTCATTTCAGAGATAAATTTCTCCTTCAGATCAATTTTTTCTTTTATAAATTCTATTATTTTGTTATGGTTTCTACTGTTACCTCTATGAATTTTTTTTTATTAATTTATTTATTTGGCTGTGTCAGGTCTTAGTTGCATCATGCGGGATCTTCGCTGAGGCATGTGGGATCTTTTGTTGCGGAGCATGGGTTCTTCGCTGCAGTGCGTGGGCTTCTCTCTAGTTGTGACATGCAGGTTTTCTCTCTCTAGTTGTGGTGCATGGGTTTTTTCTCTCTCTAGTTGTGGCGTGCAGGCTTAGTTGCCCTGCAGCATGTGGGATCTTAGTTCCCCGACCAGGGATGGAACCCACATCCCGTGCATTGTAAGGTGGATTCTTTACCACTGGACCACCAGCGAAGTCCCTACCTCTATGAATTTTAATTATACTAATTTTGTAATAATTCCCAGATTTTCTCAAGTTCATGGGATTCTACTTCTCTTATTTCTTGTCTTATTACTCTCCCTTAAGGAGAATGGATTTGTAATTTTCTTTTTTGTTTGAGCTCATCTTTAGCAAAATATTTTTGTTCTCCATGAAAGCTGAAGAAGTATCTTTATAAAGCGGTGTTACATTTGACTCTTTCAAGGATCAAACTGATCCTTCACCAGTTTTTTTTTTTAATGTTAGCTTCTGATCTTGTGATTCCAATACAATATGGATGATAGGAATTCAGACTCTACATGCACATATGACACAGCTCTGGGGTTTTGGTTAATTATAGGAGATTTCCTCTTCTTACTTAGAACCCCAGAAAATTTCTTCCAGATTCATAGACTACAACAAAGTGTTCCTGATATCCTTTCAACAATAAAGAGAACTATGCCAGCCTCACTGTTGTGTCACCTCCCAGTTCCCGCTTCTCATCCCTTTTTGGAGCTGCACAGAGTTACTCTTCCTTTTCCATATGGACAGTAAACTCTCAACCAGTCTTTAGAGCCTGTATCAGCACACTGAACCCCACCCTAGGGAAAAGAGCCTTGTTTGTTTATTGTGTTGGTTTTAAGTTACTTCTTTGGATCCACCACCTAAGTATTTCTCTTTTTTACCCCTTAAATTCTGTTAAATGTTTAAAGACGTTTTTGTTATGCTTTTCTTTCTAGTACTTGTACACTTTTGCAATGAAAAGAAGGATACATAGTAACTCCATTTTATTGTTGGAATTTCTCTATTTTCTCTTCAATTGGAGAATAATTAAAAAATTGGAAGTAGGAATCAACTAATCTTTCCCTAGCTTCCTGAGTTTCTTTCCTGGAATTCTCAGGTTCCAAGGAATAATTTTTTTTTTTTAACATTTTTATTGGAGTATAATTGCTTTACAATGGTGTGTTAGTTTCTGCTTTATAACAAAGTGAATCAGTTATCCATATACATATGTTCCCATATCTCTTCCCTCTTGTGTCTCCCTCCCTCCCACCCTCCCTATCCCACCCATCCAGGTGGTCACAAAGCACCGAGCTGATCTCCCTGTGCTATGCGGCTGCTTCCCACTAGCTATCTATTTTACGTTTGGTAGTGTATAAATGTCCATGCCACTCTCTCGCTTTGTCACAGCTTACCCTTCCCCCTCCCCATATCCTCAAGTCCATTCTCTAGTAGGTCTGTGTCCAAGGAATAATTTTAATAATAGCTAATAATATTGATGATTTACCAAGTACCAGGAACTTTTCTAACTAATTTACAGATATTAATCTATTTAATCATCATAACCCCATGTGGTAGATACTATTAATATCATCCCCATTTACTGAGGAGGAAACTGTGGCACAAAGAGTAAGAAACTTGTTTAAGATCGTACACTGTGTCTGAAGCAGAACTGGAATTTGAAGGCCAGAAGTCTACGCTCTTAATCACTAGGCCAGCCTGCCCCTCAAGTAAATTGAAAAATCATTTCTGCAGTTCACCCTGCCTATCTCCTGTACTGATATTGCTAATGAGGGATAGAAATTCACCAGCAAATATTATGAAATTCTTATAATCTGAGCAATCAGAGTTAATGGGCACAGAGAATAGTACCCACTAGGACTTTACACCACACGAAATTCAGGGCTACTTTTGAATTTGGGTTACTTTTGGTCATTTTTGGAACCTCTGTAAGATCTTATAAATACCACTCCCACAACATCAGGTAGGTAGGTAGGTAGGTAGGTAGGTAGGTAGTTGGGTGTGAGGATGGTATAGAGAAAACTAGGAGGCTGGTGTGTCAGTAAAACATTTTATGGGTAGCATGGAATGCTGTAATTTTTATTCTCTTCTGCTGTGGTGTGCACAGAGAAAAAGAAAAGAAATGCTAAATGAAGAATCTTTGACTCTGTTGATCAAGTACAGTGTCCAGAATATGTTTGCCAAAACCAATTTCCAGCTTCATTATTAGCAACCTTTAGTGAAAAATGGAAGACCATTCTGAATGAGGTCAATAGAGTGATAAATGGTCCAGGGTGAAATAAAAATAAGACTTGGATGGGAAGGTAATGTGGCCACAGTATTTCACCAGTAGAAAACCTAAAAAAGTCTTTCTAGATCAAAATGTTACTAGAGAAATGAGGTGAACTTATAACTAGTTTAGTAGGAGATGAGACTTTGGTGGCACCCTAAAGACTTTGGATACTGAGTTCATTTACAGTGCTTTGTAAGCTTAAGGACATTTATTGATAATTGACAAAAATAATTAGTTAATGGTATTTGAACCAAAACTCTCATCAACAGTGTCATTTGTTCATAACCATATAATGATCAGAACAAGGGCATCATTTTTAAGATATACAAGTGAAAGATTTACTTAGGGCTTCTTAAGTCTCACTGCATACTGTTGTGTTGAGAATAAGCAAGGGTGAAGTAGCACCAAAAATGTTCTTGCCTTCATGCTACACATCCCATACAATGCTTAGCTAGCATTGAAAAGCAAGAGCCTGAAGAAGAAAGCATTTTCTATTGCCAACACAAAGAGCATTGTCAGGACTTTCATGTTCCAGAGAATCACAAACATCTTTATGTAGAACGACCCTGCACAACAGAATTGCCTGCAAGGATGGGATTTTTTCTCTATCTGTGCCAACCAATATGATGGACACTAGCCATTTGCTATTGAGCTCTTGAAATATAGCTAGAGTGATTGAGGGGCCAAATTTTTAATTTTAAGTTTTCATTAATTTAAATGTAAATAGCCACATGTGTCCACTGGCTGCTCAGTTGAACAGGGTCTCCCAATGATCAGGCTGCAGCTGAAGAGTCTAAGAGGGGAGATAAATGCTGATTCTGGGCTTACACGTGGGCACTGCTCTGGGGATTCTCTTTATCTCTGCTCACACAGGCACCACTTAAGTGATATCTGTCCTTATCTATGCATAAAAAGTCACTTTACTCTTGGATTAATGGGAGATTAATGGGAGTCAAAACTCTCAGTCCACTAATGCCAACAGAATCCATTTCATCTTGCTCACATGATGAAACATGATAAGGAAACTGAATCTCTCTAGCCCTTGAAACCTTCCTGCTTCTCAGGAAGTTATGTTTTAAAGAAGAGAGAAAAGAACCCATGTACCCTTACCTCAGAGTACTGCTCTCCATGAAAGGTGAAATTCCACTTACAGAGCCCATCTTTTGGGTACAAGCATTATATTCTTGAAAACCTTTTTGAAATGTAAAAATGTTAACTAATGGGGTGAACACATATGATAAGAGGGACTCATTAAAACCTTAGCAGTAATTAATTTATCAGGTAAGCTAGTGTTCTGGGAATGTGATTTAGGACTAGTAAATTGCTCTAAGTACCGCTGTCACTTCCAAAATGTTAGTGGAAAAAGAGAACTTAAAGTTGATTTAGTCTAAACCTCTCCTTTTACAAATTGGGAAACTAGGGTTCAGTAAAAATGGAATGACTTGTCCGGAGTCAGTTCGAGTGGCAGCTTGTGGTAAAATTTAGGTTTCCCAAATTCTAGACTAATCCCTTTTCTAAAGCACTCAGAGTCTCCCCTGGGAATATTCACACCAGGACAGCAAACACATTTTATGTGAGTGTGCAAATTCTTAGTTATTGTTAGTTATTGGAGCTCTGTATGCTAAGCTCTGAGTATGCATCTGAAGTCGATGGGAAAGACTCCATACCTCCATAATTAATTGGTGGGATCTGTCACGTGCGTAGGAGAAATGGCACATATACCAAGGATTTCCCATCCCTGTTTTCAAGTGTCTGTGGATGTGCCTTGGGATACAGGAAAGTCGGGGCCAGTAAAATTCATAAAATATATATTTAAGTAATGTATGAGGGGAAGATTAGATTCCGTCTTCTGGTAACATATTTTAGGGATAACATTGAGAAGGAAAATAGTACTTCTCTGGAATAAGGAAACCTGAATTCTAGTCTCAGGTCCAACCTATGCTTGCTGTGTGTTTTATAGAAAAGTTAATTTACTTGTCTGAATTCCTAATTATTCTTTTGTAAAATAGAAAAACAAAAACAAAAGAAAAAAAACTACCTCAAATTTGCTATGAGAAGTGCATGAGATTGATAGATATAACCCATCCAACAGGGCAAAGCATGTAATAGGTACGTAATAGAGTATTTCCTGTTTCTCATGTGTAAGTCTGTATTTATCCACAAGTTCCCTAAACATGGGATTTGCCTTGAAGTAGCATCTTCATCATCATGCCCCAAGCCTACTCACCTCCACATGCCATCCTATAGCACCCATGGGGGATAGAGAACCAAAAACATAGAGAACCATCAACGTATTTATAAAACTCTAACTACAACAAACAACAACACAAAAAAATACATGAAGGGAAATTCCAACTAGTATAATAAATACCCCCAAATTATCTGCGCCCCCTGAGTCTCCTCTTTGAAAGTTCCTCAGGGCATTCTCAGTGCTGGGAGAGGTGGGTATCTCCTAGCTGCTTTTTCCCCAACTGCCCTACATGTTGTGCTCCTTGATGTAGTGTTGTTGACCTCTTATCACCCCTGTATCCTCACTTGGTATCACTTGCATTATTAATCTATTTAGTATTTCAGAAAACTTTACTAAACCCTACACTCTGTGCTTAGTGATGGGAATATAAAGGTGTTGAATACAGACATGGTCCCAAAGTTCCTGAAACTTAAATCTAGTGAGGAAGAAAGCTAATCGAGCTTGGAGAATACTGACACAATCTCACCTGTGTTCTTGATTCCTTGGAGTACCGCCAATTATTCTGAATCCCCACAACTTGACTGAATGGGAGAGAGAACAGCCCTCTCCTCTTTATCTTCCTACATTATAATCTCTTCTCTCGTGAACTGCCGCCATCTTTTCCTTTCCTTTTTTATGCAAAATCCTTGTGGTTGTCTGGCTAGGCTTGCCTTCTAAACAATGCACAGACTATCTCACCAAGATGTGTCTTATGCTGTAAGGCATCAGCCATGGTTATGCCACCGACTGCCTAATCAGAGCACAGCCTAATTACAGATGTGTTGTGTGATTCTCTATTTGATCAGATAATCGGAGACAATTCATTACTCAGATATTGAAGAAAAGGGGTGCATTATGGGAGTGATGCTCTACAATAATAACCCTGACAGAGTGTGCAGGATATCTTAGTGGGGATAGGGGAATGGCAAATTCTGGGGCATGCTGGCACTAGACCAGACTAGAAAGAATGGCAGTCCATTGATGAGATGTCCAAAAAGAAAATATGCTGTGTCTAAAATGAAAATTATTGGCATTGAAGGTATTGATTTGCACAGAACATCCAAGAAACGTGTTCTGTTTTGTAAAGGAAGGGTCACCTGTGCTGTGTGTGAGGGCCAGAACCATTACAGCTTTATTTAGATAAAGTGTGAAGGAGCCGTCTGTTCCAGCTCACAAGAAGGCTGGGTCTCCATCACAGGCACCCCACTCAAGGTCCAATCACAGCACCTGATGCGAGAGTTTCCTGATGTGATGCTTGACTGAAAGCTAATGACAGGGAACACTTTATTTTTCAAGGTGTGCTTTTCCTCAGGAGCAAGTGTGCTCTTTGATGATTGCTTTTCTCCTCCCTGCAGCCCATAGAAACAGCACGAAGAACAGAGAGGCTGGAGAATGAGGACGGTTCTCCATTTATTCTTTCTTGTATTTATTCCTTCATCCATTCAATAAATAGATGGTGATACCTGCTATTTTGGATGCTGCAGATATACCTGTGGACAAGGCAGATGAACTTTTAAGGTGATTACATGTGGGGGGAGTAGACAATAATCAAATATGTACAATTTTTTTTTTTTTTTTTTTGCGGTATGCGGGCCTCTCACTGTTGTGGCCTCTCCCGTTGCAGAGCACAGGCTCCGGACGCGCAGGCCCAGCGGCCATAGCTCACGGGCCCAGCCGCTCTGCGGCATGTGGGATTTTCCCGGACCGGGGCACGAACCCATGTCCCCTGCATCAGCAGGCGGAGTCTCTACCACTGTGCCACCAGGGAAGCCCAATTTTTTTTTTTTTTAAGACATACTACCTGGTGGTAATCTGTGCTTCAGTAAAATATATCATACTGTTGAAAAGAGAGAGGGGTGGCCACTCTTCACTGTGCAGTCATAGACAGATTCTCTTTAAGCCAAGGCCCTAGTATCAAGAAGCCAACATTGTAAAGTTCTGGGGGAATGTGTATTCCAAGCAGAGGGAACACCCAGAGCCAGCTTCCTAGAGTCAGAAGGATTCTGGTGTGTTTGAGGTATGAGAGCACCAGTGTGGCTGGAACAGAGAATTGTATGAGATGAGGATGGAGTGGCATGTCACATAGCACCATGAACAGTAGAATTAGGGGTTTGAATGTTTCTCTGTGCATAATGAGTTCAAGCATCAGAAGGACATGATCTGATTTAAATGGTGCCAATCACTGTTGGGTTCCCATGAAAGATGTCTGGCTTATGCATCTACTACTCAGTTTGCCCCTCTGTAAATGAGGACCCAATATCAGCCTTTAAACTTTGCAAGGGAGAGAAATATAACAAAATAAAATTTGAGGCTCCACTGCGTATTTCTGCAAACTTTTCCTGATTTCTCCTCCCTTTCTCTCAGGCCAGGGTCAGTAGTCTCCTCAGGAATATCATTGCTTCATGTACTTTTTTGATACTGGGTTGCTATTGTCTGTTAAGGTCAATGATGAGACTTCTCTTCGTCCCCAGACCTAACTCAGGGTTTGGCTCATTGTGTGTCCTTTGTACTTGGCCCCTAACCATACGTTCAGTTTTATCCTCTATGATAGTCACATCATAGTTTAACCTCTAGGAAGCTCAGAGTTTCCATTTATTACTCTACCTTTCCTAAACTTCTTTCCTTTCCTGAAGCTCCCTTAACTGCCTGCATGGCAACCTAGGATGCTTCCTCCTCTCTCTCCTTCACCGGGTGGCAGATTTGTATCTTGGTCTGATGGCTCTCTGAGTACATCGCTACTCCTACTCCATGTTCTTTCACAGGCACCTCCCCTCATAAAAAACCTTGCACATTTAATCCCATTTTGGTTAACAAAGTAATTGTATTTGAATCATTTGTTAAAAAATATGTATGGAACACCCATTATGTCAGGCATTTTGATTGTGGCAATTCAACTCAACTGAGGTGTGATCACTAGGCTCAAGAAGCTCATTGGGGATAAAGACTGATAACCAGATATAATACAAAAAGAGGAATGCTAGAGTCAGGAAGTCAGTGGGATATAAGAGCATAGAGAGGCACCGAATTCAGCCTGTATGTCACCTATATGTTGGCTGTAGTGGGGATGCTGCCTGAAACCACAGAAGGCTTCCTGGATGGAAATTGTGGGTATAGATAAGAGTTAGCTAGAGAGGCCAAGGGATGGCAGCACCAAGAAGGAAGGCAAATGCTCCAGGCAGGACAAATAGGAAGGAAGCTTCCAGCAGTAGATAAAGCAAGATGTGTTGTTTATCAGAAACATGAAAGGAAACTGGGGGTAGCAATATAAGGGGATTGGGGTGGCTAACAAAGGGAAGAGTGGTGAACAGGAAGAAGGACAAGAGGGAAGACTCGGGCTAGAGCTTAGAAGGGCTTGCTTTACAAAATCCAGTTTTAGGAGTGTTCCCGATTGACAGAGCTATTTGTTTATTTGGTTGACGGGTTGGTATATCTAACCCAGAATCTTCCATGCAGTAAAACAAGTAGTGAGGCATTAAAGGTCACATTGCTTCTAGACCACATTCCCTTAAAGGCAAAGGGAGTGAACTCATTATCTTGAGGGATCTTGGGCGTGGCCCAAAGTGTCTACCACCCAAGCATAGCATTTATTTGATATATAGCTTAGTGGTCTGAATTGTGGATTTGGGAGTTAGACCATCCAGGTTCCAGGTGATTCTCAAGTCCCCTGTCTCTCACTGGTGAGTTCTGATTTGGGGCAAATAATTAAGCCTCTCTGAACTTCAATTTATTCATCTGTAAGTTGGAGATGGTTATATTATTTTTAAAGTAAAAATAAAAGACAGGGCTTATTAAACAAGTCTCTGTGCCAGGCAGTGTGATCAGTGCTTCACAGATTTAGTTTATTTATTTTTAGGAGGTATTTTGCAGAATTAGATATTGTAATTGCATGAGTAAGAAATATATCAAGGTCACAAAACTGGTAAATATTAGACCTGGCATTTTACTTGAATGTATTCATTTAAAAATATATATATTTTAAGTTAAATACTCTTCAGTTAGTGATGTGATACTGGTAAAGTGTTCTGGGCTTTCGTCCCCCTGTTTATACCACCTTTCTGATCCTCCCTGTGGGTACTCATATCTTGATTTAAGAGGCAAGGACTTAAGCAGTCAAGGCCTGAGAGCAAATTCAGAGCCAGACTCCACATTCGGCAGGACAAGAATGAAAGAAGGTGCAGAGAGGAGAGGCAGAAAATGTGCTGGCAGGTCAATAAGAGCAGTGATAGACTAATATGAGGCCTCAGTAGAATGAGGAGACAGATATTAACTGGACAAGAGAGAGGAGATGGAGGGGGAAAAAGAAGATTCATGGACAGCCACAGCTAAGCCTTTTACCTGTCAAAAAAATTACTTTGACCTGCACATTTAGGCTGTAAAAATGTATCTTCAATCAAGAAAAGCAGAGCTCTTTCCAAGGACAAATCAAGGCAGCATCTTCTGCTTGTCTCATAAAATTAATCTCAAACACACACACACACACACACACACACACACACACACACACACACACACACACACACACACACACACACACACACACACACACACACCCCTAGAGGACTGGACAGAGTGGAAATCCTTTTATAACCTCCCATCATCTGCGTTAGATGGGAGGCACTAACTAAAGACTGAGATTGGCTGGGTCTGACTTCAGTAAAATGAGAGAGCACATGAAGCAGAGGCAGAAGGGCAATAGAATCTTGCAGTTCTAATTTGCCCTCTGTTACTTTGTTTTTAAACCTATATTAGTAATTATTATTATAAGATATGGGAATAAAGATACATTTATATGCATATATTTACTGACCTTTCATTATGCATCAAGAAAAGTGCTAAACAAAGTTTTATATGTTATCTAATTTAATCCTCACAATAACCACATGAGACAGGTACCATCATTAGCCTAATTTCACATGTAAAAAAACTGAAAATCAAAGTCTCTCATAAGGGGCTTCCCTGGTGGCACAGTGCTTAAGAATCCGCCTGCCAGTGCAGGGGACATGGGTCCAAGCCCTGGTCCAGGAGGATCCCAAATGTCGTGGAGCAACTAAGCCCATGCACTACAACTACTGAGCCTGTGTGCTAAAGCCTGCAAGCCACAACTACTGAGCCCACGTGCTACAACTACTGAAGCCCGTGTACCTAGAGCCCGTGCTCCACAAAAGAGGAGCCACCACAATGAGAAGCCCATGCACCACAATGAAGAGTAGCCCCCTCTCGCCACAACTGGAGAAAGCCCCCACGCAGCACGAAGACCCAATGCAGCCAAAAATAAATAAAATAAATTAGAAAAGAAAATATTAACAAAAAAAAAAGTCTCTCTTCAAAGTATGCTTCCATTTAAAAGGTATGCCTTTACAAGGAAAAAGCAAGAAGAAATTGTACTGGAATGAGGTTTAAGGACTAAAGTTAGATTCCCAGTTCTATCCTACCTTAGCTGTGGGACTTCATGCAACACTATTTACACTTCCTAAATATCTTCCAATTGTATCCATTTCTCTCCATCTGCAACCTGACACGCTAAAGCCTAGCCACTGTTACACTTTGTTTAGACTTTTGCAATCTACCTTAACATTCCACACCAGCACCATTTATTGTGTCTTCCTTCTAATGCATTATACAAAACTGCACCCAGAGTGATTTAGATGGAAAGGTAGGTAGCAAAGATGACTCAAAATGTGTTGCTTGCCAATCTGGTTAGAAGGGAGTGCCATTAACTGAGATGGGGAGGTAATCAGATTTTAGAGGGAGAAGGGTAGCTAGCTAGATCTTAGTCATGGTGAGTTTGAGGTATGATGTGCTCTATATTATCTTTTTTATATATATATTTTTTGAATTGTATTATTATTTTTTATACAGCAGGTTCTTATTAGATATCTATTTTATATATATTGGTGTATACATGTCAACCCCAATCTCCCAATTCATCCCACCACCACCCCCACCTTTCCCCCGTTGGTGTCCATATGTTTGTTCTCTACATCTGTGTCTCTATTTCTGCCTTGCAAACCGGTTCATCTGTACCATTTTTATAGATTCCACATATATGCATTAAAATAAGGTATTTGTTTTTCTCTTTCTGACTTACTTCACTCTGTAAGACAGTCTCTAGGTCCATCCATGTCTCTACAAATGACCCAATTTTGTTCCTTTTCACAGCTGAGTAATATTCCATTGTATATATGTACCACATCCTCTTTATCCATTTTTCTGTCAGTGGGCATTTAGGTTGCTTCCATGACCTACCTATTGTAAATAGTGCTGCAGTGAACATTGGGGTGCATGTGTCTTTTTGAATTATGATTTTCTTTGAGTATATGCCCAGTAGTGGGATTTCTGAGTCATATGGTAATTCTATTTTTATTTTTTTAAGGAATGTCCATACTGTTCTCCATAGTGGCTGTATCAATTTACATTCCCACCAGCAGTGCAAGACAGTTCCCTTTTCTCCACACCCTCTCCAGCATTTGTTCTTTGTAGGTTTTCTGATGATGCCCATTCTATCCAGTGTGAGGTGATACCTCATTGTAGTTTTGATTTGCATTTCTCTAATAATTAATGATGTTGAGCAGCTTTTCATGTACCTCTTGGCCATCTGTATGTCTTCTTTGGAGAAATGTCTATTTAGGTCTTCTGCCCATTTTTTATTGGATTGTTTGTTTTTTAATATTGAGCTGCATGAGCTGTTTATATATTTTGGAGATTAATCCTTTGTCCGTTGTTTCATTTGCAAATAATTTCTCCCATTCTGAGGGTTGTCTTTTCATCTTGTTTATAGTTCCTTTGCTGTGCAAAAGCTTATAAGTTTCATTAGGTCCCATTTCTTTATTTTTGTTTTTATTTGCATTACTCTAGGAGGTGGGTCAAAAAAGATCTTGCTGTGATTTATGGCAAGGAGTGTTCTTCCTATGTTTTCCTCTAAGAGTTTTATAATGTCTGGCCTTACATTTAGGTCTTTAATCCATGTTGAGTTTATTTTTGTATATGGTGTCAGGGAGTGTTCTAATTTCATTCCTTTGCATGTAGCTATCCAGTTTTCCCAGCACCACTTATTGAAGAGACTGTCTTTTCTCCATTGTATATCCTTGCCTCCTTTGTCATAGATTAGTGGACCATATGTGTGTGGGTTTACCTCTGGGCTTTCTACACTATTCCATTGATCTATATTTCTGTTTTTGTGCCAGTACCATATTGTCTTGATTACTGTGCCTTTGTAGTATAGTCTGAAGTCAGGGAATCTGATTCCTTCAGCTCCATTTTTTTCCCTCAAGATCGCTGTGGCTATTCTGGGTCTTTTGTGTCTCCATACAAGTTTTAAGATTTTTAGTTCTAGTTCTATAAAAAATGCCATTGGTGATTTAATAGGGATTGCATTGAATCTGTAGATTGCTTTGGCTAATATAGTCATTTTCACAATATTGATTCTTCCAGTCTAAGAACATGGTATATCTCTCCGTCTGTTTGTGTTACCTTTGATTTCTTTCATCAGTGTCTTATAGTCTTCTGAGTACAGGTCTTTTACTGCATTACGTAGGTTTATTCCTAGGTATTTTATTCTTTTTGTTGCAGTGGTGAATGGGATTGTTTCCTTAATTTCTCTTTCTAATCTTTCATTCTTAGTGTATAGGAATGCAAGAGATTTCTGTGCATTAATTCTGTATCCTGCAACTTTACCAAATTCATTGATGAGCTCTAGTAGTTTTGTGGTGGCATCTTTAGGATTCTCTATGTATAGGATCATGCCATCTGCAAACAGTGACAGTTTTACTTCTTCTTTTCCAATTTTTATTCCTTTTATTTCTTTTTCTTCTCTGACTGCCGTGGCTAGGACTTCTAAAACTATGTTGTTTAGTAGTGCTGAGAGTGGACATCCTTGTCTTGTTCCTGATCATAGAGGAAATGCTTTCAGCGTTTCACCATTGAGAATGATGTTTGCTGTGGGTTTGTCATATATGGCCTTTATTTTGTTGAGGTAGGTTCCCTCTATGCCCAGTTTCTGGGGTTTTTATCATAAACTGGTGTTGAATTTTGTCAAAAACTTTTCCTGCATCTATTGAGGTGATCATATGTTTTTTATTCTTCATTTTGTTAATATGATGTATCACACTGTTTTATTTGCATATATGGAAGAATCCTTGCATCCCTGGGATAAATCCCACTTGATCATGGTGTATGATCCTTTTAATGTGTTGTTGGATTCTGTTTGCTAGTATTTTGTTGAGGATTTTTGCATGTATATTCATCAGTGATAGTGGCCTGTAATTTTCTTTTTTTTTGTAGTATCTTTGTCTGGTTTTGGTATCAGGGTGATGGTGGCCTCGTAAAATGAGCTTGGGAGTGTTCCCTCCTCCACAATTTTTTGGAAGAGTTTGAGAAGGATGTGTGTTAACTCTTCTCTAAATGTGTGATAGAATTCACCTCTGAAGCCATCTGGTCCTGGACTTTCGCTTGTTGCAAGGTCTTTAATCACAGTTTCAGTTTCATTACTTGTGATTGGTCTTTTCATATTTTCTATTTCTTCCTGGTTCAGTCTTGGAAGGTTATACCTTTCTAAGAATTTCTCCATTTCTTCCAGGTTGTCCATGTTATTTGCATAGAGTTGCTTGTAGTAGTCTCTTAGGATACTTTGTACTTCTGTGGTGTCCGTTGTAACTTCTCCTTTTTCATTTCTAATTTTATTGATTTGAGTCCTCTCCCTCTTGATGAGTCTGGCTAAAGTTTTATCAATTTTGGTTATCTTCTCAAAGAACCAGGTTTTAGTTTTATTGATCTTTGCTATTGTTTTGTTTCCATTTCATTTATTTCTGCTCTGATCTTTATGATTTCTTTCCTTCTGCTAACTTCGGGGTTTTTTTGTTCTTCTTTGTCTAGTTCTTTCTTTAGGTTAGATTGTTTATTTGAGATTATTATTGTTTCTTGAGGTAGGATTGTATTGCTATGAACTTCCCTCTTAGAACCACTTCTGCTGCATCCCATAGGTTTTGGATCGTTGTGTTTTCATTGTCATTTGTCTCTAGGTATTTTTTGATTTCCTCTTTGATTTCTTCAGTGATCTCTTGGTTATCTAGTAATATATGGTTTAGCCTCCATGTGTTTGTGTTTTTGACGTTTTATTCCCTGTAATTTATTTCTAATCTCATAGCGTTGTGGTAGGAAAAGATGCTTGATATGATTTCAGTTTTCTTAAATTTACTGAGGCCTGATTTGTGACCCAGATGTCATCTATCCTGGAGAATGTTCCTTGTGCACTTGAGAAAAAAGTGTAATCTGCTGTTTTTGGATGGAATGTCCTATAAATATCAATTAAATCTATCTGGTATATTGTGTCATTTATGGCTTGTGTTTCCTTTATAATTTCTGTCTGGATGATCTGTCCATTGGTGTCAGTGAGGTGTTATAGTCCCCCAATATTATTGTATTACTGTCGATTTCCTCTTTTATGGCTGTTAGCATTTGCCTTATGTATTGAAATGCTCCTATGTTGGGTGCATATATTTTTACAATTGTTATATCTTCTTTTTGGATTGATCCCTTGATCATTATGTAGTGTCCTTCCTTGTTTCTTCTAACATTGTTTATTTTAAAGTCTATTTTATCTGATATGAGTATTGCTACTCCAGCTTTCTTCTGATTTCCATTTGTATGGAATATCTTTTTCCGTCTCCTCACGTTCAGTCTGTATGTGTCCCTAGATCTGAAGTGGGTCTCTTGTAGACAGCATATATATGGGTCTTGTTTTTGTATCCGTTCAGCGAGCCTGTGTCTTTTGTTTGGATCATTTAACCCATTCACATTTAAGGTAATTTTCAATATCTGTGTTCCTATTACCATTTTCTTAATTGTTTTGGGTTTGTTTTTGTAGGTCCTGTTGTTCTCTTGTGTTTCCCACTTAGAGAAGTTCCTTTAGCATTTGTTGTAGAGCTGGTTGTTGTTGCTGAATTGTCTTAATTTTTGCTTGTTTGTACAGCTTTTGTTTTCTCTGTTGAATCTGAATGAGATCCTTGCCAGGTAGGGTAATCTTGGTTGTAAGTTTTTCTGTTTCATCACGTTAAATATATTGTGCCACTTCCTTCTGGCTTGTAGAGTTTCTGCTAAGAAATCAGCTAGTAACCTTTTGGGAGTTCCCTTGTATGCTATTTATCATTTTTCCCTTGTTGCTTTTAATAAGTTTTCTTTGTCTTTAATTTTTGTCAGTTTGATTACTGTGTGTCTCAGCATGTTTCTCCTTGGGTTTATCCTGCCTGGGACTCTCTGCGCTACCTGAACTTGGGTGGCTATTTCCTTTCCCATGTTAGGGAAGTTTTCGACTATAATCTCTTCAGATATTTTCTTGCGTCCTTCCTCTCTCTCTTCTCCTTCTGGGACCCCTATAACGCGAATATTGGTGTGTTTAAAGTTGTCCCAGTGTTCTCTTAGGGTGTTTTCATTTCTTTTCACTCTTTATTCTTTATTCTGTTCCGTGGCAGTGAATTCCACCATTTTGTCTTCCAGGTCACTCATCCGTTCTTCTGCCTCAGTTATTCTGCTATTGATTCCTTCTAGTGTATTTTTCATTTCAGTTATTGTATTGTTCACCTCTGATTGTTTGTTCTTTAATTCTTCTAGGTCTTTGTTAAACTTTTCTTGTATCTTCTCGATCTTTGCCTCCATTTTTTTTCCGAGGTCCTGGAGTCATCTTCACTATCATTATTCTGAATTCTTTTTCTGGAGGGTTGCCTATCTCCACTTCATTTAGTTTTTTGGGGGTGTTTTATCTTGTTCCTTCATCTGATATGTAGTCCTCTGCCTTTCCGTGTTGTTTATCTTTCTGTGAATGTGGTTTTCATTCCACAGGCTGCAGGACTGTAGTTCCTCTTGCTTCTGCTTTCTGCCCTCTGGTGGATGAGGCTATCTAAGTTGCTTGTGCAAGCTTCCTGATGGGAGGGACTGGTGGTGGGTAGAGCTGGGTGTTGCTCTGGTGGGCAGAGCTTAGTAAAACTTTAATCCATTTGTCTTCTGATGGCTGCAGCTGAGTTCCCTCCCTGTTGGTTGTTTGGCCTGAGGCAACCCATCACTGGAGGCTACAGGCTCTCTGGTGGGTCTAATGGCTGATTCCAGGAAGGCTCATGCCAAGGAGTACTTCCCATAACTTCTACCAGTGTCCTTGTCCCCACAATGAGCCACATTCACCCCCCACCTCTGCAGGAGATCCTCCAACAACAGCAGGTAGTTCAGGCTCAGTCTCTTATGGGGTCACTGCTCCTTTCCCTGGGTCCTGATGTGCACAGTACTTTGTGCGTGCCCTCTAAGAGTGGAGTCTCTGTTTCCCCTAGTTCTGTCGAAGTCCTGCATTCAAATCCCGCTAGCTTTCAAAGTCTGATTCTCTGGGAATTCCTCCTCCTGTTGCCAGACCCCCAGGTTGTGAAGCCTGACATGGGGCTCAGAACCTTCACTCCAATGAGTGGACTTCTGTGGTATAATTTTTTTCCATTTTGTGTCACGTACCCAGCAGTTATGGAATTTGATTTTATTGTGATTGCGCCCCTCCTACCATTCCATTGCAGCTTCTCCTTTGTCTTTGGATGTGGGGTATCTTTTTTGGTGAGTTTCAGTGTCTTCCTGTCAATGATCATTCAGTAGTCAGCCATGATTCCAGTTCTCTCGCAAGAAAGAGTGAGTGCACATTCTTCTACTCCGCCATCTTGAACCAATCTCTGTTGTGCTCTATATTATCTTAATTTTCTTCTCACTCTACCTACACCCTCTTAGTTGGGTCATTGTGATTTAAGGAAGAAAATATACACAGCTATGCAATATAAACGTCATATGAATATAGGTGCTGTTACAAGGACAAATTTTTTTTTCTTATGCACCACCCAGAGTCATTGGAAGGTTTTGAAACAAATGCATGTAGAGTGCCCGAGGCTCTTTAGAGGAGAACTGCCTTGAAAATATTAATTAAGATAAACAAATAAGTGGACAAACATGCTGTTGCTGTGTTGTGAGTCTGTTTCCCTTTCTTGGCTTCCATAAAAAGGATGGTTCTTTTTTGTTCAGTTTGTCTCCCATGTACAAGCCCTGTTGTTTGATGCAAGATGTGTGAGGGGCTCATTTTGAGGAGGATATCATAAATGTAGCCACTAAGATGTTCTAAATTCTAACCCCAGTTCTAAGGCAGAATGCAAGACCAGAAGATACTGAAAGGGATGACAATTTGGGTATAAGTAGCAATCCACAAGGCTTGTCACAGAAATCTGCATTATTACAAGAGATTTTTTTAGAGGATAAGAACCTCTTCTTCAAAAGTAGACCAGAGAATGCTATCAGTATTCATTATTCCTCCCTTATCCTCAACATCTTAGATGAACAATATTAATTGTTCCTTCCTTATCCTCAACATCTTAGATGAATTACCCCTAGATCAATTTAGCACTAGACTTAGTCTGTGTCATATTAGATAAATATTTTGTTTTTAGAGCTGTCTTCTCTGCTAAATTAAAATAATAAAATTAATGCCTGTTTATCGAGTGCCTACTTTATGCCAACTACTGGTCTAGGAATATTACAAGTGTATACTCATTTAATTCTCACAATACCTCTGCTAGACAGACACGGTAATTTCATTTCATGCACAGAGAAGGTGAGGGTCCAAGATTTAAAGTCACTTGTTCAGAGCTTGCTTGCTAATAAGTAGAGGTACCTTGATGCAGATTCACATCTCTTTGTCTAATATTTTGAATTCATGGATATTTTAAATCTAAATATGTTTCATAGGGCCAATCATATGTAACAAATAGGAGTTTATCACATCCATGGTCAAAATTCCTTCTCAAAATATTCCTCTCAATTAGATCAAGACGATGAGACACAGAAAGGGTAAGGTCTCTGTGACAACACATGATCATGGTAGAATTGGACTTCAAATTCAATCCTTTTGACTGATTCAGATTATTTCTCTAGGCCATGCCCTCCTTCCCAGCACAGCTGCAAGCCCAGAGAGTTGGGAATTTACCATTCAACACATATCCTCTCCTTGGCTTCTAATTCCCATTTCTTTCCTAATGATGGGAGGAATTCCATAGGAAGTAGTAATTTCTCCATGATCTGAGATCACAGCATGCAGCTAATTATAGAAATAAATAACTGGTGACTGGAACCATCTGTCCTTCCTTTGGCAAACACCTTGCTTTGCTGTGAAATTAGTGCCACCTGCAACCTGTGGGCCCCACAGAGACACAGGGGTTGCCCCTTTCACATTCAGAGGTTGACTACTTTGTTGCTCCCAAGCCACAGTCACAACCCTTGGGCTGTCATGCATCCCCAGAGAGAGACAACTAATGAAGCCAGTTACATTTCTGAGCTCCTTCCATAGCTGAGGGAAAATAGAGCAAAGGCAGGGCCCAGGCCTCAGTCTCTGGGAGTGTTATTGTGAGCAGCACGGATGTGCGTTGCAGTCACTCTGAAGTCTGTTTTTCTGGGCCGAGGGCAACGGGCACTTTACCTCATGCTATTCATTCCCCATGGTGGGGACACTTATGCCCACTCTGTCCAGCAGCAACATGGATTTATAAAATCATGTTAGAAATCCTCTCTGCCTCATTCACTTTGGAAACAGCAAATTCTGCTTCAATTCCCAGCCTTCTAACTGTGTGATATTAGATAAATTGTACTGCTTTGAGCCTCAGTTTCTTCATATGCAATTTGTGAGAAATAATAGGCCTATCTATTAGGGCTGTTTTAAGGATTATATGAGATATAATACATGGTAAATATAGTATAGTATATAGGAACCACTCAATATCTTGTGGCTTCCATTCATCAAAAGTGAACACTCTAGTTAAAATAGAACATAGGGACTGTTAATCTGGCTTCCAAAGACTCTAAAGAACCTACAAATGCCCTGAAAATATATGAAAAACTTTGTAAATGTGATGATTTTTCTTGAGAGTGTAATGTGATTTATTAGAAGAAATATATATTAGGTCTTTGTTCCCATTTCTGGAACAGAGAACCCTTGGATTTGTGATGCACAGACTGCTCAAAGTGCTGGCAATGAGCTAGGTGTCTTTTGTTATGTTAATGAGGTGAGGTTAGAAAGACCCTAAGGATGGGGGCTGGTTGCCAATGGAACCAACCACCTGATTAGAGGGTTGGAATTTTCAGTCCCATTCCCTGATCTCCAGTGAAGGGAGAGGAGCTGGAGGTTGAAATAATCACCAAAAGGCAATTATTTCATTAATCATGCCTATATAATGAAGCCTCCATAAAATCCCAAAAGGATGGGATTCAAAGAGCTTCCAGGTTGGTGAACACATGGAGATTTGGGGAGAGTAGCATACTATGAAAAGACATGGAAGTTCTGTGCCCTTTCTTCATACCTTGCCCTATGCATCTTTTCCATCTGGCTGTTTCCAAATTATATCCTTTTATAATAAACTGGTAATCTAGTATATAAAATGTTTCTCTGAGTTCTGTGAGCTGCTCTAGCAAGTTAACCAAATCCAGGGAGGGGGTCATGGGAACCTCTCATCTATAACCAGTGGTCAGAGGCTTAGGTGACAACCTGGACTTGTGATTGACATCTGAAGTAGGGAGCAGGGAGACAATCTTGTAAGACAGAGCCCTTCACCTGTGGGATCTGATGCTATCTCCAGGTTGATAGTAAAAGAACTGAATTGAATTATAGGACACTTAGCTGGTGTCAGAGCATTGCTTGCTGCTGTGAGGAACCACAACCCTGCCATGGTGGAGTTAGGTGCAGAACTCTTAGAGGAGGTGGAAGTGATTCATCTTTTTAATCAGAATCTCAATGGCATCCTCTGACCTCCTCCCACTTTCCTAATTTAGAGATTGGAAAGTTGGAGGATTTTCCCCAGCTTTTTCAGTTAGATTTCCTCCTGCTGTGGAAACTGCACACTCAAAGCCACTCAGTGTCTCTTAGGGTTGGAAGCGAGCTTAATACCTCTGCTCTCCCTCACATAACTAAAAGAATGAAAAGCAGAACCTTTAGTATGTCTCTATCACTACCTCTGTGATAGCAGTTCACTCCATGTTGGTGATTCTTTAATTTTATCTGGACATGCCCTGTATAACTTGTCTGGTGTTGGGAACAGTATTGTTTGTGAGCCTCCTGGCATCTATTATTACAGGAACACAACAGATATCTATTACTACTTGAACATAATTTCGGTTATTGTTTCCTTGGCAGACAACAGGAACTTAAGTCAATAATTCTACCAGTCTCAGTAGCATCTAGCAGTTGATGAAATGCTATACAGCATCTAGCAGTTTACAAAATAACTTCGTATTTATTATTGTATCTCTCCATAGGTGTATTAGGTATTCAAGGCAAAAAAAAAAAAGAAAACTTCATTCCCATTTTATAGATAACAGAACTGAGGCTCAGTGAAGAGAAATAAATGTTAGTACTAAATTGGTTTCTTTAAGAGAACTCTCCTGCCATCCAATATCCATAAAGCTAGACCTATAAAAACACCTGCTATTATTTTTTTGCCTTTGTTTTTGGTGAGAAAAGAATTCAAAAATGTCTCCAGGTGGCCTGCTACTTGAATCCTCTCTACAGTTCTCTTCCCCAGGATTAATTCAATTACATAAATAGCAAAGCTTTGACATTTCAGTTATCTAAGGCTGACTCCATAAAAATATGACTGACTCCATGTAAATAAGATTGACTCCATGTAAATAAGATTGACTCCATTTAAATAAATATACACTTATTTATATATGTAAATATATAAAATATAAATATATACTTGCATATGTATTAATCTCAGTAGAAAGAGAATCTCATAATTTTTAAAAAAAATTATAGTGATTTTTTTTTGACATCTGGAAATCTGTGAATCTGCAAATAGGCTTCAGGATGTCAATAAACTCCCTGAGACCCAAACTTTTAAGAATGGCTACATGGAGACTTCCCTGGTGGTCCAGTGGTAAAGAATCCGCCTTCCAATGCAGGGAACGCGAATTTGATCCCTGGTCAGGGAACCAAGATCCCACATGCCGCAGGGCAGCTAAACCTGCGTGCCATAGCTACTGAGCTCACGCACCTCAACTAGAGCCCATGTGCCGCAAACTACAGAGGCCACGCGCTCTGGAACCGGCGTGCCACAACTACAGAGCCCATGCACCCTGGAGCCTGTGCGCCACAACTAGAGAAGAGAAAACCTGCCGCCACAACTAGAGAGAAGCCCGTGTGCCACAACGAAGAGCCCGCACAGCAACAAAAGATCCTGCATGCCTCAACTAAGACCCGATGCAGCCAAAAAAAAAATTAAAAAAAAGGAATGGCTACATGGCATTATGATATTCCCTCATATAAACAAAACTCTGCTGGAAAGCTGGAGGAGAAGTGAACATTGACAGAGTAAAGAATGCCTGGGTGGTAAGAAGTTTTATAGAGGGACTAAAAGGGGATAACAAAGGTGGAGAAATAATGTGTATAAACTACTTACATCATGGTTCAGTTTGTCCAAAACAACTTTAGAGCTATGGGTATCAATTCCTCTGGAAATAGATACACCATAGACTTTTCCTTATATATATCTGGACTCATTTGTAGAAGTATTATTTTCATTTTACCAGGATTCAGAGTACTACCTGAGGGAGTAGAAGAATACCTTCATCTGTTCAGTGCTTCTTTCATCCATCCTTTCATACATTCATCTAATATTCATGAAGCATTGAATGTATTATATAGCACATTTGGTTAAAATCATGGAAGCAGGCTGGAGAAGGAAATAGACAAGAAATCGGCAGACACAGTACAGTGATAAGCACCACAGTGGAGGCATGGACTGGGTGCTAATAGAAAGTAAAAGGAAGAAGAGGACACAAATCAAGCTGGAGGCTGCAGAAAATGCCTTGCAAGGGAAGTGTTGCTTGAGATAAATCTTGAAGGACATGTTTATGTTGAACATTACATATTGGGGAAGTGGAGAGAAAGCAGAGATTTCAGGTAGAGGAAACAGCCTATGTAAAGACATAGAGATTTGAGAAAGCCTCCTTGCTCTCAGTCGCCTCTGATTTATCCACCACCCACACCCATGCCTTTAAGCCCTGGTCTGTCCCCATGCTGGCATTAGTTGCTTTGCCTTCAGTGATAACTGCCCAGCTATTTCTCAGGTTAAGCAACTTCCTCTTCACAGAAGGTAATTCTTACCAACCAATAAACTATAAAGCTGGTTCTGCACGTTTTAAAATATTCATTTGCTTTACAAAAAGTATCACCACGGGGTTCAGCATAGGATGCACTCATGGTGGGGTGAGCACGTGATGCAACTTATAAAATGATGGCTACTCTCATTTCTATAGAAATGACTAAAGGGAGGCTCACCTGCCTTGTACATATTTTTAATTTACATTTGCAAAATATAAATATTCCAGAGACATATTTTTTAAGGTTCTACCTGTATCTTTCTTGCTTAATCAGAATCAGTCTGATTTCTTTTCTCTCTCTGTGTGTGTGTGTGTGTGTGTGTGTGTGTGTGTGTGTGTGTATTTGTCTTTTACTGAAGGTCACCTACGTTCTATACTACATTCTCTATTCTCTCAAATTCTCTTATCCAACCACCAAAAAGCTCAGGAGGTGACATAATGGAAGAAGTCTTTTCTTTTTTTGCTTAGTTTTTGATCCTCCCACTCTCAGGCTCAGCACAGAGAAATGGGGCCTCGAATCAATTTTAAAATCATTATGAATTCTTTGTGTTTGACTTTTTAGTGAGAGCTCAAAAATATTTCAGGATTTTAGAGCAATAATTAGACCTATCATTTTAGACAAATGCCACATAATTTGTCTACTCCTGAAGCAAATCTTGCTTCTGGGATGGAGGACAAATATTTAAGAATGAAAGGAGACTGACACTCACATGAATTAAAAAACAAGTGGCTTAAATCTTTAAAATGATTTCCCTGGTTCTTGTTCATTAGTCAATATTGTAGAGTCACGTGCCAAAATTTTGAGCAGTCTGTGCATCTCAAAGACCATTCCTTTTCCTCCCTCTTCATTATTAATGCTAATTTATATGAGCCTTGAGGGAAGCGATTGCTAATGTTTCTATTGCACCAATTCTAGCCACAGAAATCATACAAAGGAAACACGCAGGAGTCTAATTCATGGTTATTTCTCCTTTCACCTGAGCAACATGGGAAATGCAGCTTTTATTCGGTAGGAAACAGTGAGTGCAGAGAAGGCACTCCGGGAAATGGGAAATAAGGACAGAAGAGAAGAACCACTCAGCCAAAGTGGTAATCAGAGAATTTAAAAATTATTTTTTGACAATACAGACAGCACTTGTGGAATGCCATTCCCTTTTAGTTGGAGTTACCCAGTGAACCAACACTATAGAACAAGAAATAAAATGTCAGACAATGCATGAAACAAATTATTTCTCTTTACACATCTTATTTCCAAACGATAGCCGAGGCAGTCTTAGAACACGACCCAGAATTTTACATGGCTGGAATGACACCATTCACACAATGACAAGGAGTTCAACGGCTGAAATGAGCTCATTGGCTAAATTCCCCAAGCCTGTCTACCGCATTGTCTGAAAACCTCTTCCCTGCTTCATTGACGATGATGATGATGATGATGGTGATGATGATGATGGCAGCAACAGCATCAGTCCAATAACAATAAAATTACTTATTATATAGTATCTATGAATAATATACATTAACTTAACAGTGGTATATATTGGGGATCAGCAAACTAAGGCCGGTGGACCAGATCCAGCCCATGACCTGTTTTTGTAGGGTCCATGAGCTAAGAATGACTTTTACATTTTATAAGGCTGTGAAAAAAGAAGGCAAGAATATGCCATAGAGACTATATGGTTTACAAAACCTGAAGTATTTACTATTTGGCTCTTTACAGAAAATGTTTGCCAACCCTGGCATATATTAATATTCATGTAGCACTTGCTAGATACCAGGTTATTGTATAATAAAGAATTTTTGGGGCCTTTGTCTCTGGTTCTTGGAAGGGAGCCTCTACCTTCTTGGAATTTATTTATGGTGGGCTTCTCCGGTGACATTTGACTTTATACTAATGAGATGACTTATGGTGGGTTCCAGTGTGGTTTCAGGATGGGGGCTGGCATGCTGGGAAGACCAACATGTGAATACCTAAAGCTGTAGTGAGCTTCTAGATTGCCAGCAGGGGGATGCATGCTGAGGACACAGAAGTTTTATCTTTGGGACTTTCTCAGACCTCACCTTATGTTGGTATTCATTTCACTGGCCCTGATTTGTATCCTTTATAACAAAACTGTAATCATACTCTAGCACTTTCCTGATTTCTGTGGGCTGTTCTAGAGAGTTATCAAACCTGAGGGGGTAGTGGAAACTCCCAAATTTGTAGCCAGTTGGTCTGAAGGGTGAGCGGCATAGGAACCTGAGCTGGTGTCTGAAGTGAGGGCAGTCTTAAAACCCTGTGCCCTTAGCCTGTGAAGTCCACAATAACTCCAGGGAGTTAATGTCAGAATTACATTGCACAGGCATTAGGTATTTTTCCCAAATTTTTAATGATATTCATCCTGAAACAACTCTATGAGGTGGGTGCTATTTTATCTGTATTTACAGATGAGGAAACTGAGACACAAAGAGATTGAATAATTTTCTCCAAGACACACAGCTAGCAAGTGGTGGAGCTAGGATTCAAACTCAGTCCAGCCTCGGAAGGCAGCTGAGGTTGTAACCATCCCGATCCTCCTAAACTTCATCTGGTGGTAGAAGGATGGTTGCAGAATTGTATGCCCTAAGACTTGGCATCCAGTTCCTCCTTCCCTGTTCTCTTTGCCTTGGCCTTGAAGCTGAGTTCTGGCCCTGAACCTTAACTGGCTTCTTAGATCTCATTACTGTATGTGCCCCACTTCTGCTGACCGGATCCTTGATTTGTTCCATGCGTTTCAAATACCAGGGCAGACTTGGAAGAGAAAAATAATGGACAATGGAATAAGGCAGACTTAGGCTTGAATCCCAGCTCTGCCACACTCTTAGACAGGTTGCCTGATGATCTCAAGGCTCAGTTTTCTCATCCATAAAATGGAAAGGTAGATTAGTGAAATAATAAAAGTGTATTCAGGTGTTCTGATTGGAGCAAGACTGGGGTTAAAACTTCTCTGAATTTTGAAGCTGAGGGTCCTATTTCAGTTTCCATCCACACAGCATCAATTTGGATCCATGAGTTTGCATGGGAGCTGTGAGTCCTCTGGGATATTTACAAAACTACTAGTGGGCATGGAGAAAGATAAACACTGGAAACAGGCAAATCACGGGAGGGTCTACGTGTCTCCTGCGAAAGAAAATTCCTTTTTATTCATCAGGGAAGAAAGAATCTAGAGAGATTGGGTAATAGGGTCTGAAGGTGAGTGGAGAGAAGTGGTTCTATCAAGAGGGTCATGACTCTTAATTAACCCTGCCCTTGCCAAGGCATGCTGTCAGCATGGGAGCCCACTGGGAAAGAAAGGGCTACACCTGTCAGCTAAGAGATGTTGCATTAATTCGAACTCCTCTGCAGCTGCACAACTTTACTGTTTGTTTCCCTGTAACTCAAAACAACACAGAGGGAAGGTGGTGGTTCCCTTCTCCATTCACAGCAAGGAAGGGTTTGAAAGCATCTAGGCCTATGAAATCAGAATTTGCACTTTTTTTTTTTTTTTTTTTTTTGCCGTACGCGGGCCTCTCACTGTTGTGGCCTCTCCCGTTGCGGAGCACAGGCTCCGGACGCACAGGCTCAGCAGCCATGGCTCACGGGCCCAGCCGCTCCGCGGCATGTGGGATCTTCCCGGACCGGGGCACAAACCCGTGTCCCCTGCATCGGCAGGCGGACTCTTTACCACTGTGCCACCAGGGAAGCCCAGAATTTGCATTTTAGCAATGTGAGGGCAGCAAGCACAGTGGATTTCAAGTTTTATTATGAATGATTAAGCTGGACCACAATGGGGACCCATAATTGTACTGAGATGACTGAGGAGAGGGATTGCAGTAGTTTCACATGCATATCTGCATAGGTTGTTGTGATCTGTCTGATTATATTTTGGTTGCATTATTTGGCACTTAAGTACTCAAACATTAAAAAAAAAAAAAAGTTTCTCTTTTGCATCTTGTTGGTTTCTGTCCCTGTCCATTACTTAGTTCTACCCAACAGCTGAGCTTCATCCTAACTGTGTCTGTGGCCCAGAATCAACTCAATGTGGACCCACCCATGCCCGAATCTGTCTCACAATAAGCATTATGATTCAAAAGTCCTTCAAATTTCCCCCACCCCACCCTCGGCCATTCTCTACACCAAACTCTCTTCCATCCACCGCTCTCTAGACCTGCACTGTCTAGAGATAGCCTCTGTCTCTAGAGGTGGATAGCCTCTAGCCACATGTGGCTGTCGAGCACTTGAAATGTGGTTAGTTCGATCAGAGATGTGCTGTGAG
This sequence comes from Orcinus orca, assembly GCF_937001465.1. Classification (NCBI taxonomy): domain Eukaryota; kingdom Metazoa; phylum Chordata; class Mammalia; order Artiodactyla; family Delphinidae; genus Orcinus; species Orcinus orca. The sequence goes on along the minus strand of NC_064564.1, from coordinate 104,563,409 downwards.
TATAAAATACACAGTGGATATCAAAGCCTTGGTACAAACAGAAGACTATAAAATACTTCCTTAACAATGTTTGTATTGATTCATGTTGAAACAATGAGATTTTAGATACATTGTGTTAAATGAAATATACTTCTAAAATTATTTTCAACTCTTCCTTTATTTTAAAAAATGTGGCTACAAGAAAATTTAAGATTACGTATGTGGCTCATATTTGTGCTTCACATTATATTTTTAGCAAAGTGCTGTTAGGCAGACCCTCTAAAAACATAATCTGACCATTCTAGTCCCCTGATTAAAAGCCTTCAAGGGTTCCTTAGACAGCCGTCACATTCCCTAACATGACCTGAGGACTTTTCTGATCTGGGCCCTGTTTGCTTCTCCATCTCTCCCTATGCTCCTGCCCCACTGAATCTCTTACAGCCCTATGAACAGGCTCTGGTTTCTCTACACCTGTACACCTTTGCTCATGCCAGTTTCTCTGTCTGGAAAGCCCTTCCTTCCCAGAGTCCACCACTGGCTCATCTTTATATTTCAGTTTAGATGTCACTATACTTCAGGTGTCCTTCCTCTGCCTTCCCACAGCATCCAGTGCTTGCTCCTCTCATAGCTCTCATCACAGCATTATCATCCCTGAGCAGGGACTCTGTCTTGTTCACTGATGTGTAACTAATGCCTAGGTTAGCGCTGACACATAGTAGTTACAATGCTTTTAACCTGAGGTACAACATTCACATTTTTATATAAATAAATGAATCAATCAGTACTCGTTCTTTTAAATCAATAGAGCATGTCTGAGATGCTCAATTCATCAACGAGCTGGTGAGAGAGATAAGTAGGATTGCTTTGGAGGCTATCCCTAAAGACTCAGATTGCTTAGAAAAAGGTGTCTGATTCCAGCTTCACAAGGGGCCAGGGAATCACTTTTGGCCTGTAGCTCAAATCTAAACTTTATCAAAGTCGTAGGTGCTAGAGGCTGCCGTTCTCAACAGGCTCCTGCACAGCTGGCATGTGTCCCAAACTGCCTGGTAAGGAGCACTCTTTCAAAATGGTCCTTTTTCTTCCAACGTAGAGTAGCAATGGAACAAGGCCTTTGACTTAAGACTCAAACCAGTTATGTCTCCAGCAGATCATTCAAGCCTCAGACCCTCCTCTGCATGATGCTCACAGAACAGGGGATATTTCTGACCTTTGGCTTATATGTTTCCATGGTAATACCTGCCCCTTATCCTTTAATGTATGACATTGGGGTATTTGTCTTCACCCACCTTACCATCATGAAGAATTCAAAAATAAAACTTATAGGTCATCTTAAGTCATGACTTAACATTAAGATATGTTTGGAAACCTCATTTAATTCCAGTTCTCACATTTGGGGCATAGTATCCCAGAAACTCATGTTCTCTCATTCTCTGATCCAGCCAGCCCTTTCTATACATTGTCTCTCCGTTTTATTTAAGTTCACCTATATGTTTTTGCTTCTACTTGGCTCTTGTCTGGCTCATCCTCATATTTTCTCTTTACCTAAGAAAAACTTTACCTATCCTTAATAACGGTCAAAGCTCTTTTCCTCTATGAAACCAAAAGAGATCAACTCAATCCTCAATAATGTCTTATCTGCCATAATATTAATTATCCTTATTGTTCTCTTTAGCACTTCAATTTTGTCTTAATGCAGTTTTGTCATATTGATTATGTCACTGTGTTAGTATTATTTAACCTTTCAAAAGTTCATGTCATGTGTCTTCAAATATATCACATGCTCCCTGAGGGCATAGTCTGTCTTGTATGTCTTCATAGTCACCCTGGAGCCTAGCACCTGGGTCAATAAATTATTTTTGATTGGTGGGTAATAAAAAGAAAGCAGGATAATATCAAATATGGATTGAGTTGGTAAAACTAGATCTATAACATTAAAAACTGATATACTTGAATTTGACAGAAGATCTTGGTTAGTGGGAGGAAAATGGGTATAGAATCATTCATTTTTCCAATTCGTTCCTCCCACTGTGTAATTTTGAGCATAGGTTCTACCCAGATGCTAAGGATCCAGTGGTGAACAAAACAGGAAAAAAAAATTTTTTGACCACACCTTGTGGCATACGGGATCTTAGTTCCCAGACCAGGGATTGAACCTGTGCCCTCTTCAGTGGAAGCATGGAGTCTTAACCACTGGACCACCAGGGAAGTCCCCAAAACAGGAAAATTTTGACCTTCAGAGGGATTAATATTCTAGTGGTAGAGGCAAATAAAAGCAAATTTTAAAATATGTATTAAAAATACTAAAAAAAACAAAAAACAACAACAAAAAAAACAAGGCAAATAGATATCCTGTCCGACCCACTCATTCTTTCTCTGTAAAATATGGGAGTTAAATTGTAACCAGGTTTTTGTTGAGTCAGAATGATTAGTTCTGTAATTACTAGCATGTGACTTTGGAAAATCAATCACTTTTTGTCTTAGTTTACACATCTGAAAAATAGTGATCATGATAATACCTACCTCTGAGATTGTCGTAGGAGCTGAATGAGTTAATACATGTAAAATGTTTACAATAGTTTTTTTTTTTTTTAAAATAATTTTACTCTGCACATATAAGCGTGGAGGGAGACATACCTGGTTTGACAATACAGGTATTTGATATGCTCTTCTTGATACAATAGTTTCTTGTACAAGTAGAAGCACAGTAATAAAATAATACTGTTGAAATGGTAATTAAAATTTTTAAAATTGTATTAAAAAACAAAACAAAGATAGTATAAGTATTATGAAGAAAAATAAGGCATAGAGTGCTGGGGGACAGATGCTGCAATTATGAATTTAAAATTTTTAAGTTCAGCAGATTTAGGTTCAAAACAGACTCAGTTATATATACAGTTGTGCACTACTGAGTACCTTACTTAAACTCTATAACTTTCTCTTTCTATAAAATGGGTAAAAATGAATATCTGCTTGCACATTAAATATTGCTTTACAATGTATAAAATTCTTGACATATTGTCAGCATTTAGTATATTGTGCCAAATACATGACTATATAAAAATCTATAGAGGTGGAATTACTCACATATCTGCATAGTTATAACTGTGTTCACTCTTCCATCTCTGCATCCTAAAATGTAGCCATATGTTAAGACATGCTTCAAATGCCACCACCTCTGTGAAGCCTTACTTGAGATCCTCTATTACAAACTAGGCTCCTTCTGTGCTCCCCAAACCTCTTTAGATGTATTTCTCTTATTTGTGTGCATATTATCTTCCTGCTAAGGCTATGAATTCTTCCAGGAAAATCCCTGTGACTCTTGGAATTTTATAATTTTTGATATGTTTCTTACCATCTATGTAAAATCCGAAACCAAGTTCCATAGAACCTACCTGCAAAAGAGCCTCAACACTGCTTGCTTTTCCACTGTACTACTCAAATATAAGCTGTCATCATGTCTCCCCTGATCTCTGACCTTGCAGCACTCCTTAACTGATCTCCTTATTTTCATTCCTAACTTCCTTCACTTTATTTCTACATCATATCCAAAACTATCTTCTTTAAATATGAATCTAATTAAGTTATCTTTTTGTTAAACCCTTCAATAGGCTCTAATTAGATTTAGGATAATATGCAAACTCCTTATGCAAAGCCCTATGTGACCTGGTCCTGTTTGCATTTCACACTTTACAGCTCACCAGCTTCCTTGCTCATTGCTCTTGAGCTATTTTTTTCGTCCTTTTTTAGTTCCTTAAATTTTCCGTTTTCTTCCCTCAAAGTATTCTACCAGAAATAATCTTCTTTTTTTAATTTCTATTCTTTGCCCAAATAAGACTATCTATCCTTCACGTCTCACTTTAAAAGTTATTCCTTCAGAGAAGCATTCTGTAATTATTAATCTAAATTATTCCACCTAGTCTCTTCTCTCTTAAAACTCAATTATGCTTCTTTATAGTTCTTACAATCAGTTTGTGGATTTTCTTTTATCCCCTCACTAGTCTGTAAGCTCCATGAGGGCAGGGCAACAACTATGACAATACAAATTTGTGGAATAAATTACTGTTTTGTTTTGTTTTTTTAAACATCTTTTGATACCTACCTGGTAGGGGCTATTAATTATTTGCTAGCTGAATTAATGTTTATCTTATTTTTAAAGTAATTAATAAAGATGCTTAGCATTAGATATAAACAGAGCCAGTGTCAGTAGAGGCTTTGATGTTTTCAGCTTTAGGTTCTGAGCCTTGAATGCCTTCCTCTACCCTACTTACCACCAGCAGCCATGTAGCTGGAAACTGATGGTATTTTTAGCCAGTCTTCTCCCTAAAGTAGATCTTCCTTTAGTGTTCTCTTCCAATATCCTTTTACTTGATAATCTGGAAGGAAAAATGTATAACTCATGTAAATTCTTGATTTCTGTACATGAGATTACGTCCTTGTCTACATTCTTGTTAATTATCATCATATTTTAATTTGTGACATGGATTGAGTCATAGTTTGTTGGTCAAATCAAATATGTTGCATGAAAGAATTAGTATGTAAAGAGGTTTCCATAACCTGGAATGAGAAAACTAACCAGATGAAATTTCATATGAAGAAATGTAAACACCTGCCACTATTCACATAAAAAATATAGAGTATAGGAAGAACATAAGTTAAACTCAGCAGGGATGAAATAGGCTTGGGGCTTTCAGCTGGCTCAAATGTTTCAGGAATATACTACATGTGGAGACCAGAAAAAAAAAAATTGCTTTGGAATGAATTAATAGAAGTAGAAATTGGAGAATGGAAGAGAGGCTATTCTATTACGTGATCAGACAATCTAGACTAAGTAAACAGTTCAGGGCATGATAATACATGGATGACGTTTACAAAGGAAGAAGACATAGAAAGTCACCAGGAAGGTGATGGAAATGAAAGCATGAAACTGGAGTAATAGAGATGCATATTCTAAGAAAGAGAACATAAAGCACGCAGGAGACATATCAGCACAGTTGAAAGAGCAAAGCTTTGGAATCCTTCAAACACTGATTTATATTTAAACCTCTCTAGTTTCTTGATATATGACCTTGTGCCTTAGTTTTCTCATCTAAGAAGTAGGTATATCAACTTCGTTAATTAGTTGTGAGAATAAAATGAGAGCAATTACTCCAGAGCCCAAGATGTGGCAATTATCTTTTGACTTCATTATCAATGTTAATGCAAATAATCTTAACAATAGAATGACTAGGCTTAAAAGAGAGTGAGCTTCCTGTCCATCTAGGAATTCAAACAGAGATTGGATGAGCTCTTACTGGGGGTAGTAGGATGTAGAAGAAATTCAATATCAAATAGAAAACTATACTGAATTCTAAATCTGATTTGCTATTATTTTAAAATAACGGTATTGGGGGTTGTGGAAAAGGGGGAAGGAGAGAGAGAGAAATAGAGAGAAAGAGAGAGATAGACAATCTCTAATTAGATAATCCCCATCTTTCAATATGCTGTGACCTTTTAGTCATCTCGTCATCTGAAATATATTTCCAGGCACTTTACAGACCACTTCTTTACCCCATTTTCCCCCAGCTACCTGGCCTCAGGCAAATTCACATTCCATGCCAGGCCTGTGTGTGGTTGGTACTTGGGCCTCAGAGATAGCATCCTAAGACATCCAGGAGAGCCCCATCTCTGGAGGATTTGGTCCTGCCTGCCTCCATCTCCTTCTCTTCAGCCCCTCCCTCCTGTAATGGTTCCAGTCAGCAAAATCACCCTGGGGACAGATAAGGCTCTCGTAACCCATGGCAACCAGCTGCCTTTGGATAGAAAATGGCTTTTCCATAATTTCATAATGTGCTTCAGTGGAGGGGGCAGCAAAAGATAATGGGAAAATAAATAAGTCTGGCTTTGAAGGCAGTTGTACTCACACCAGGGAATGAAGGGTTGTAATATTCTCCAAATATGATTACACCACTCTTTCATAGGGAAATCATTGTCCCTTCCAATAAACTCAAAAAGGCCCTCCTTACTGTGTGGTTCAAAAGAACTCTAGGACTACCCACATTCTAATTATTTTTAACACAAGTGTGGCAGCGCAATTTGGAGAGATGGGCCGACACCAACTCTAAGTTGCCCCCAAGTATTTGGACAGGTCCTTAAAATGCTATTGAAAAGTTATTTTCCCAAATGATGTACCTTCCTCATGCCTTTTAATTAGTTTCACCACCCATATGTTGAGAATCACAGAATTAAGAACTGAAAGAGGCAAGGACAATTATCTTGTTCAATCTTTAATTGTATTACTGGAGTTCCATGGATAGAAGTGATGGAAGTTCCATGGAAGCTCAGTGATGGCTAAGGAGGGTCTGGAACCCAGGTCTCCTGCTTTGCAATACAATATTCTTATACTTTTTCCTTTGGACAATCTTGTTTACTTCTTCTCTGTCTTTGTCCCCTGCATACAGTTTCTCTTTATTTTCAAATTTTGGTAAATGTAATGGGCAATAGCTTACTGAAGGGGATGGGTATATATTCAGTAATCTAGCTTTAATAGCAAGTAATAAAATAATAATAATGTGATACCTTACATTTATTGAACTATTTCATTGTTCTAAGACGTTGTGCTCATCTAGGATTTCAGTGGTTTTAAGAACTGATTTCTGAGTTTTCAACAGATGTCTCACCGTTTCACAAATATTTGATTAAAACATCATTTTTACTTGTTCATTTTTCTCTAGATAAATCCTTATTGAGGGCATACTCGGTCTAGAGTCCTGTACTAGGCCTTTAGGAAACATCAAATAATTTATTGCAAACTATAATAACAAGAAGAATGATAAGTAACATGCACCCCAAATGTTGTAAGTCACATTTTATCAAAATGAGAAAACTATGATTCTTAACCCAGGGTACTGAATTAACTTGTTTCAGTGTAAAAGGTAGCATTCAAGTTCTTTTCTTTTCTTTTCTTTTAAATTGCTATTATTTATTACATTATTTCAGAAATAAATGTAAAATATTTATCAAGTTCTTTTCTTAATCCTGCTCACTTGAAAAATATTTTTGATATTGCCAGGTGCATTGCTGAAAGACTTACTATTTGCAAGTACTTTTCTATGCCCTCAGGACCTCATATCCTACCATAAAAATGTAACTAAAAACAAAAACGATTCTGAGATTGACCCCCAAATAATGATCTTTTAAAATCTCTTATTCCTGTATATTTTTTTTGTTTGTCAGAATGACCTGTTTTTCATCTAGGAACTAACATTAATTTTTAATTTGATGTCACCAGTTTTTTAAAGAGTCCTCATATTTTCAATGTACATATGACATGTTTACAAATGAAATGATATAGTGAGGGGGGATCTGCTTCCAAAAAATGAGGTTGCAGAAGAGGAGAGATGAAACAGAATTGGCCATTAGTTGACAATTATTGAATCTGGGTGATGAGTTCCTGGGGGTTTATTTTGAACTTTTCCATTATACAAACATTATATTAAAAACAATTTTTTTTTCTTGCTGAGGGGCTTCAAAACAAGTAAACAGCATAATTTGAGTTTATAAAATATATTTATACTAGTAAAATACTGGGTTGGGTTTGGTTTTGCTTTGTTTTGTTTCTGCATTCAGACACTAAGTAAGATTTGTTTGCAGTTTTGCTACTTGTGGGTGGTGAGAACCACTGTGCTACATCAACACTCTCAGAATTGGGGGTCACCAGCATGACAAGCTGCATTTTATGGAAAGGACAACAGAAGGGCCCAGAGGACTCTATGACTTATCTAAGATCATGCATCCAACTAGGTACAGAGCTGGCACATCTACCACATTTCCTAATCTTGAGCTGTCCCTCACCGGTGAGAAAAAGCATGTTGCCCCTTTACAAGTTCAATAATTGAAAGAACAAAAAGGTGTTGTCCTGTAATGGATTGTAAATGAGGTCTCCACACAATAGAACTTTCCTAAGTAAAATGTCACTATCATATTTTTACCACCCAAAGGTCCATGCTGACTCCATGCCCTTACATGACATCAAACACATTTATAGGCAAAAAGCTATTTCCCATACAAACACACATTTATAGGGGAACAATCAACAGGCATTTGATGTAGTCAGTGGCAAACAGGGCTGTCTGTTGACATTTTTTTGTTATTTTATGTACTCTGTGTGTGTGTTTATGCAATTTTTTTACATTAACTTCTCCTTTAAATATGTCTTCCAGCCAGTTACATAATTGGATTTTCTTTTGTTACAAGAAGTGAACATAAATTACTCCTGTTGGGTGCAGATTAAGTTACAGGATTTTTTCTCTTCTGTCACTGTCAAAACCTGGGTGTCAGAAAGCTTTAATATTTAATGCAGGCCTAATTAGTCTCAGTTGGGCCCAGGGCACTTAGCAAAACCTGACACCAGCCATAAAGTCAAGTTCATTTAGAGAGCATAATTACCAGTTATTTCTATACTGCAATAAATGCCCATTATAGAGTAGCCTTCCTCCTCACCCCCTGATTTTACTAGAAATTGAAAAATAAAGAAAAAGAAAAGCCTTGGTGCCTGGTGACAGTGGACAAAGATTATGTCATTTGGTTCCGGGTCTGACATTTGTGAGATAACTTAAAGAACTTGTGAGTATATAAAAATAGAATCAGAAATGGCTAGATAAACCTGGAGAAGATGGATCTGTAACAAGTTAAGAAAGTTAGAGATTCATCAGGATAAATTGCTGCCCATAACCAACATTCTGAAAGTAGCTTTTACGTACATCTGACCAGTCATTCAGAAAATGTGTATTGAAGGCCCGTTATGGGCAGGCATCATACTAAGTCCTAGGGTTACGATGGTAAAAAAGAAAAGATTTCTGCTGTTGCAGCATACATTCTAGCAAGGAACCACAGAACTTAAACAAATCACATATTTAATTCCTATTTACACTTGTGATTACTGCTACAGTAGAGAGTCATAAGATGCTATGACAGCAGGGTGACCTGACCCCAACTGAGATTTCAAGAAAAGCTTCCCTGAGGTATGGACATGTTAGCTAAGATCTGGAGAGGGAGAAAGAGTGGAGAGAAACGGGACAGAGAGAGAAGAGCACAGAGAAGAAGCAGAGCATGTTCATGGAATGAGAGAATGTCTGAGTGATGACTCCCCCAGAGCTCTGGAACTTGAGAGGCTGAAGGAGATGGGCAGCAGATGATGCAAACCCCAATGGGCCATGTTAATGTCCCAATTAAACAATTCATTGTATAGTTTGTTGTAGAATGTCTGTCTTACTTGGTATAATGCCTGTCTTATTTCCCTTCAAAACCTGACCTATTATACATGCATCAACTGAGTGAATCCATTGAATCAAGCAAATGATGAATCAAAAATTACAAAGTCTAATACCCCAAGTCCCACCACTACTTGCTTTCTTTGCTCCACTTTACAATTCAGAAATACCCTGTCCCTCTATGATGTAGTCCTCGGTGCCATCACCTAAGGCAGGTATAATTATTGTCATTTAGACCTAGAGAAGTTGGATTAGTCCAAACTCTACCGCTAGGTGCCAGAGCTGAGACAGAAGAAGGAGAGACTCACATTTACCCAGAAAGGGGGTCTGAATACTGGAGTATGTACCTGGAGAAACACATCTAACCTTACCTCCCACGGCAATTCTTTCTCTTCCTTCATCCCGTTTTTCCTCTGTCACCCCATCACACCGTCAAGTCCTCAGTTCAGGCCTAGACTTCCTTTACGAGGCTTCCCAACTATTGTAGCTCTCATGAGCCTTTATAATAGGTCAAGTCTGAATTACACATTTTATCACTTGACTCTTCATGCCCACCTGTAGTTCTTTTATTTTGTCTGATGGTACCTTTCTGCTTTAAATAGACCATATATCCCATGAGAGTGAAAAGCATACTTTTGTTTTTGTTTTTCCTGCATCCAGTATACAAAGCACAGGAGAAGCTGAATAAACACTCGTTGATGGGTTGATCCCTGGGAGAAACTGCAGCTCCCTGGCCTGAGAGGGAAGGATTCTTATTTCCCTTTTTGTTTACTTACAAGATCAAAAAATTCCCATCAGAGACTGAGTTGATCAGATGAATAGTGATCCCAGGGTAGAAGGGTCTGAGGTGAGAGGGTTTACATCCTTGATTTATCTGAAAAACCTTTCCCAGGCAGAATCTGGGGCAGTCACAGGTGACCTTCTGAAACAGCCCTCTTGATGCTATCGATGGCCCTTTAGTGGTCAAATTCAATAACAGTTACCCAGTCTTCACCCTGGCTTGAATCTCTGAAGCATTTCTCACTGTTGAACTGCGCCCTCCCCCTGCCCCCCATTTTTCGGAATTCCATCCTCTCCCATCTTATCACAAGAATGTTTGATTATGATCCTATTTTTATCTTCTGGGCCTTTCTAGATATGTTTTTTCCCCAAGCCCCCCCCCCTTCTTTTATTAACGTACTTAAACAAAATATTTATAGTTTAAAAAGTCAATAATTCAAGCTTAAAAAAAACACTGTCCTCCACTCCACTTCTCCCCAGAGTTAACTTCTTTCACCATTTTTTAGTGGTTTCTTCAAGTATTTATCTCTATATTCCTAAGACACAAGGCTATGCTGTTTTATTTGTTTATAAAAATGCTTAGCTGTCTTGAAGTCATACTATGAAAGAAAATAATTTGGTTTTCTGACATGATGTGCTGATTAAAATTATTTTGTCCATTCTTCTAATATATTTATATCAATTTTATATTTATAGTTTATATTATTATGACACTATAAACATTGTTCACAGCTGAGGCACATAGCATACTATGATTATGTGCTTTGTGTTTTGTTTGTGTGTACGTGTGTGTGTGTGTGTGTGTGTATATATATATATATAAATATACACACACATATATATATATATATAAATTTTCCTGAAATTAAAATGGACTCTTTTTTTTGCATTGGCTTACTTTTCCATGTTCTTGTAACTAATTCAATCTCAAACATTTTTCTCAATGACTGAAACACATTAGGTAACACCAGTGCATTGGTTCTTTTTCCTTTCCTTTGTCTTGGAGCCTTGAACCAGGAGCCCTCTAATCAGCACTATTAGTACAGAAGCTGCTCACAGCTTTTGACCTAGGACACCCCTCAACCATTATACTGGCACTTGCCTTCACCTCTCTCATGTTGGATTGCCTATTTCTTGCCTGTGTCTTCCTCCTTCTTGGATTACCTTCTCTTTTAGGTGGCATACATCATCCTTATAAAGTGTGCATAGGGGTTAAGCTTTTGTGTTCCTCCCTGGATGTCTGAAATATGGTTATTAATATTAAATAATGGTTTGTGTATAGAATTCGGTTTGAAATGAATTTCTTTCAGGATTTTTAAGGTATTGCACTACTATCCAGCAGGTTCCAATATTGTTTTTAGAAAGCCTAATGCCATTCTGATTCCCAGCCCTTTTATATATGATCTGTTCTATATCTCTTGGAAGCTAATTAAGAATATTTGATTTATTTGTCATGTTCTGAAACCTTATAATGATATGCTTTGATATGCTGGACATTCCATGGGCCCTTGTTGAATTATTTCTTTGGTAAATACCTTCTTTCCATTTTCTCTGTTATCTGTAACTTACTTTAGTCAGATATTAGACTTTCTGTATTAATCTCCTTTCCTATTTCCTTCTGTATTTCCTTCTCTCCTATATCTTTTATTTCCTATTTTATATCTATTTTCTACTTACTTTCTGGGAGATTTTCTTGACCTTAACATTGCATCATTCTTTTGAGTACATATATATGTATACATATTTTTGCTACCATGTTTTCAATTTTCAAGATCTTTTTCCTTTTCTCTATAACATTTTTACAACATATTTTTTGTGTGTTTCATTGATATCTTTTTCTTTTCTTGAAGAAAAATATCTTTTTTTTTCTCGAAGAAAAATATCTTTTTTAAATTATATTTTTCCAGACATTTCTTCCTTTTTGCTATTTACATTATTTCTCTTTCCTTGGAATTCCTTTTATAGTATGTATTTGTTTTGATCTTTCATATGAGCTTTAATTTTATATCTGTATTTTATCTCTATCTACTATCTCTCTAATGTATCTATCTGTCTCACTAAGGGAGTGTCCATGGAGCAGTGTATAAGGGTGCAGCTTGTCAACTGGTGGGCTCTACTGAAATGTAGTTGAGCCAGAACCTGGCCTTTATATTGTCAGATGCCTGCTAACATAAGTCTCTTGCATTGGACCAGTCACTTTCCCCAGCAATGAATGTCTGGAGAACATAAGCTTTGTTTCCAGCATTCTGGAAGCCAAGTAGGGGCAGACTTCCATTAATACGTCTGTCTTCCATGCCTTGCCTTTTGACTAGCCTCATTTGTGCCAAGTGTTCCTGAGACTAGAGTCCCTGTGAGTCAACATTTAAGGTACTAAGTCTCCTGTCTTACTTTTTAAAGAGTGGCAGCCTTTTGAAGGAGTTTTTCTGAGGGTCTAACTGCTCAATACACACACATTCAACCAACCGTCTTATTTCCAGTTTTACCCGTTGTTCCTGACTTCAGAGGTGCGTGTCACCTGACTACTCCAGATTTCCATGATGCCAATCACTCAGCCTTCTCTGATGGGCTCAGTCAGTCACTACTTACCCATAGGCTTTTACTATTATAATTCCACTGACATTTCTTTTTATCTATCAACTCGTCTCTCATTCTCTTTTACGTCATAGATTTATTTCTTTTTTGGTCCATCACTATCATTTTAGTAGGCTTTGAAAAAGAGTGGGGGAAAGTCTGTGTTCAATCTACTGTGTTTAACTCCAAGTCCATAGTTTTCTCTTCCATATTCTGTGTTTCTTTACACAGGCGTTTTGTCACATTGTGCTCAGAGACACCTTGTATGTACAGTCACAGCCCAAACCAGTTCCATTAAACGTACAATTTTCTTCCAGTTAGAACTCAGATGTTTTGCAAACAGCTCAAGTTTATTGTATCTGAATTAAGATGAACACATCATCCTTCCTGACCACAAAATAAACTCTTGGTTAATATTTAACAGCATAATACAAAAAAGAATTAATCATTTTGCCTTTAAATATGATCAGTAGAACTTGCAAAGCCTCTATTGGAACCTATCTGTCCTTTCTTAGTCAACAAGTGATTACCGAGTACCTCGTGTGTGAACGCTGGCTGACAGACAAATAAGACATTTACTCTGCCCTTACAGAGCTCACACTCTCATGAAGGAAACAAAAATGTAAGGAAGAAATTGCCATGTAATGTGATAAATGCCATAATGGAAGGGAGCACAGGGGTGATATGGGCAGGGGAGACTTCCCAGAGAATAGCACCTGAGTGGAATATTGAAGAATGGTTAGACATTCTCCAGGTATTAAAGAACACTTTTAGCTGTAGAGACAGTATGTGCAAGTTACAGGAAGCATAAAGCCTGTGTGGTTCATTCAGAGGAATGGTGAGTAATTCAGTCTTTCTAAAGCCCAGAGTGGGAGGGTTGGATTGATGGGAGAATGAACCAGATGCACATCCTAGGCTACCCACGAAGGGCTTTTACTGCTATTGTAAGGAATTTGGGTGCATGCCCAGAAGGTTTAATTTTCCATTTGTTAAAGAACATTAAGAAGTCTTCCAGGGGGCTTCCCTGGTGGTTCAGTGGTTAAGAATCCACCTGCCAAGGCAGGGGACACGGGTTTTGAGCCCTGGTCCAGGAAGATCCCACATGCCACGAACAACTAAGCCCATGCACCACAACTACTGAGCCTGCGCTCTAGAGCCCGCGAGCCACAACTACTGAAGCCCATGCACCACAACTACTGAAGCTCGTGTGCCTAGAGCCCGTGCTCCTCGACTAGAGAAGCCACCACAATGAGAAGCTCGCGCACTGCAATGAAGAGTAGCCCCCGCTCTCAGCAACTAGAGAAGGCCCGCGTGCAGCAACGAAGACCCAACGCAGCCAAAAATTAAAAAAGAAAGTCTTCCAGTCTAATACCATACACTTGCATGTTTATACAAACACACACTTAAACACATGTATCCACAAACACACACACTCACATGTATCCTGTGATGGCCACACTTTTGGATTTTTTTATATACCCTACATTGGACTAGGTAATGTTATCTGGAAGCGAAGGAAAGGCAGAGATGTCAGGATGTGTGATACAACATAGGCAAAGAGTCACAGCCAGGATAGCCAGTTGAGAGTCTGTTCCACACACCTTGGTGGGAATCAGCAGAATGCACATATCTGGGGAATCTGAGGCCCCACAGGAACCAACCCCATCTTGCTAACAATTGGATTGTCTAATTATAATGTGAAGTAAGCTCCTTGCTCCTGGGACTGCCATTCGAAGCTACATGGGCATTCTCAGGGGATAATGCAGAAAGATTTTGTTCCCTGGGTGAAATAATCTTTCCAACTCTAGGAAGAAAAGGGACTCTAAAGCATACAGACAAAATGCGTTCCCCTGTTTTCTGGCTTCTGGAAAGAAATGACATACTCAGAATTGGAGGAAGTTCATATCAGGAGACCATGAGGACATTACCAATAATTGGAAGATGATGAAAGAGGAGACCATATGTGTAGATAGTTTTTCATAGTTATAAAATATTTTCATGTCCAGCTTTTAATTTGATGCTTACAACATTGTGAGAGAGCAGTTTGCATCATTCCTACTTTTACACATAAGGTACATTCCAAGAAGCTGAAATTTGCTCAGGACCACACAAGTAGAATGCCACTGAGCCTGAGTTGGTATCCTAAGTCTCAGGTCTAGTGTTCTAGATCTACCCATCTTTGCCCCAGTTTTCTCTCTTACTGGGCATAGGCATGTGGACTTTGGTTTGGGCTGTGAGGATTCAGAATGGGTGTTGCTTACCTCACAGTTTTTTGGCAGCCGTGGTAGCTGACTCCAGGACTATTTTATAAGACATATACTGTTCCTGAGACCACATCTGCAAGTTTATTAAAGTTGTTAGAGCTTACATGCATTGGCCTTTATGACAGACAACAAGGGGTTGAAGATGGGGCAGGAGGGAGGATAATTGACGTGTGGGCCTGTTGGTCTTTCACCAGGCCATCTGGGAGCTTAAATAGCCAACAGTTAATTAAAAATAAACTGACACTTTACTTTAAGGATAGTTTTAATAACCATTTATAAATGTTACATTAAAAATTCATACACTGTTATCAACTCCTGCTAAGGATTTACAGCACAATGAAGGTGTTATGAATGTTTTATAGGTACTGGGGAAAAGGCTTTTTCTGTAGAGATATTTTCAGAAGACTATTTGTCTTTTTCAGGCCACAATGTAAGTACTTAAGACAGCTTGTGGAATAAAAACAGCTCCCAAAGTTCAGGCTGCAATCTTGTCCACATACTTCTAACTGGCTGCAGCTCTTTCCTTAGGTATAGTGTGTTTTTACCAGAGTGTGTGTTCCAAGTCATGGATGATATAGGGAGGAAAAACAAGCTGGCAGTGACAACTCAAAATGCATGAGTGAAGCCACCACCCAAAAGATCTTGCATGTCATTGGTGGAGAAAATGAGTAGAAACTGAAGATGTGATATGAGAATTGACTAGAAAGCTATCATATCTGGTGACCCACAGATTCCACTAAGCAAGTACCTATTTCTGCTTTTGGAAATTCTGTTGTACCGTGAAGCACTAGATTCATATCTGCTCTACTTTGGTCACATCCTGTGAGTCTGTGTAAAATCCCTACATGTTGCAGACATAGTTTTTGACCATGAGTTTGGATATACCTGGGTTCATTTTACAAATGGCAATTGAGCAGAAGTTAGGCTCAGAACTAGGGACAAGTCTCTTCCAGCTGCTACTTTTTTTTTTTTTTTAATCTTCAGGCAGGAGCCATGAAGCTGCATATATTGCAGGGATTGAGGAAGAAGAACCCCAAACTGTCTGCATCACCGTTAACAAGTTGAAAGTACATTTCCTTGTTCATGGGCCACAAATTACAAACTTTATCTCTTGGCTCTTTAGGGTTTGTGTTGTTATACAATGCATGAGTGGATTTTAAAGCCCTGGATAGTTGCCTCCAGTGATGACCCAGCTTTCCAGGTAAAGCCAAAGGATCAGAAGTATTGGGTTAGCCAAAAGGTTCATTCAGTTTTTTTCATAAGATGGCTCTAGTAGCGCTTAGTTGTCTTTAACTTCATTCAAAACAATTTTGTTAGATTGTATTGTGATAGCTGTCATATCAGCGTGCATTAAAAAAAAAACTTATCAAAACTGGTGAATTTTTGTGTAGCCATTTTAATATTGAAGATGGAAGAAAACAACGTTTTTGGCATATTATGCTTTATTATTTCAAGAAAGGTAAAAGTGCTACTGAAATGCAAAAACAGATTTGTGCAGTATATGGAGAAGGTGCTGTGACTGATCGAACACGTCAAAAGTGGTTTGGGAAGTTTTGTGCTCTGAAGATTTCTCGTTGGACGATGCTCCATGGTCGGGTAGACCAGTTGAAGTTGATAGCGGTCAAATCAAGACATTAATTGAGAACAATCAACATTATACCACGCGGGAGACAGCCAACATACTCGAAATATCCAAATCAAGTGCTGAAAATCATTGGCACCAGCTTGGTTATGTTCATCGCTTTGATGTTTGGGTTCCACGTAAGTTAAGCAGAAAAAAACCTTGACTGCATTTCTACATATGATTCTCTACTTAAACGTAACGAAAACATTGCATTTTTAAAACAAATTGTGGCAGGAGATGAAAAGTGGATACTATACAATAATGTGGAACAGAAGAGATCGTGGGGCAAGTGAAATGAACCACCACCAACCACACCAAGGGCTGGTCTTCATCCAAAAGAAGGTGATGTTGTGTATATGGTGGGATTAGAAGGGAGTCCTCTATTATGAGCTCCTTCTGGGAAACCAAATGATTAATTCCAACAAGAACTGCTCCCAATTAGACCAACTTAAAGCAGCACTCCATGAAAGGCGTCCAGAATTAGTCAACAGAAAACACATAATCTTCCATCAGGATAATGCAAGACCATGTGTTTCTTTGATAACCAGGCAAAACTGTTACAGCTTGGCTGGGAAGTTCTGATTCATCCACCATATTCACCAGACATTGCACCTTCGGATTTCCATTTATTTCGGTCTTTACAAAATTCTCTTAATGGAAAAAAATTTCAATTCCCTGGAAGACTGTAAAAGGCACCTGGAAGAGTTCTTTTGCTCAAAAGGATAAAAAAAAAATTTGGGAAGGTGGAATTATGAAATTGCCTGATAAATGGCAGAAGGTAGTGGAACAAAAGTGTGAATACCTTGTCCAGTAAAGTTCTTGGTGAAAACGAAAAATGTGCCTTTTAGTTTTACTTAAAAACTAAAGGAACTTTTTGGCCAACCCAATAGAAATCAGTGGTACATTTTTTTAAAAAAAGGGTTTTTTTTTGTTGAGAACGTTTAGGTTCTGTTCTCTTAGCAAGTTTCAATTATACAATACAGTGTTATCAGCTATACATCAGCCTCAGACCTTATTCATCTTAAAGCTGAAAGCTGTACCCTTTTACCAACCTCTCCCTATTTCTCCCATTCCCCAGCTCCTGGCAACCACTTTTCTACTCTCTGTTTCTATAAGTTTGACTTTTTCTTTAAGATTTCACATATAAGTGTTACCATGCAGTACATTTATTTTTATTTCTCTATTTTCCTTTTAGTTCTGTAAGTACAGGTCAGAGTTATCTGAACTTCTTGATAGGGAACTTATGGACTGTGAAATAAAGCTAGCTCTTGAAGCCATTCCAAACGATCAGAATATCAGCAGGAACCTACAGGTGCAGAAACACAACACAAACTTTATTAACAATAACCTAAAAGAACTTAATATTAGAAATGTGTTTAAATGAGCATCAGTTTATATTTTAGGCACCATTGGTTTCCCGGAGTCTTTTCCCCTTTATTTCATTGGGACTCATTATGTCCCTCCCTTTGTAACCATTCCATTCTGAGTGGAGTTTGTCTGTGTGTGATTCTGTATATATTATACTTAGTTCCCTTTATTTTATTAATTGTGACATAAGAATACAATATCACAATTATTATCACATGTTACAGGACATAAACATATCTAGAAATCTTGTCTTTTCTATATATTGTTTTGTTTCTGGACTTCTAGAAGAAGGCTTTAACCGTTTAAAATTTCAAATCATATCATTTAAAGTTGGATCAAGCAAAAATATTATCCTTTAATTTCTTCCAGTGGAAGTAGAAAGACTGAGAAGAAGAGAAACTAAAAAATAGCGAGGAAGCCAGATTGAGAGCAAGCATGAGAGAGAGACAGAGGGAGAAAAGAAGAATGTGAGGACCAGAGGCAGAGGCCATGTGTAAGTGAAGATGAGGGAAAGAGAGAAGGGTAGACAGAAAGTGAGGAATAGAAGAAGGGAGAGAGGCAAAAGCCAATTTTACATTTTTGGAACCAGTTAAAATAATGCCTTTTTCTTACAGGATCAGATCTGGAAACCATTAGGTTGGTGCCGTGTTACAACACAATTGAAAGAGTACTGGGGTTGAATTTGTGTTGTTGTGTTTGCCCTACCCCAGTGGCCACGCTCTTGCCTCAGCTTCTTCCTTTTTAACATCAGGATAAGTACAAAATCTGCCCCCCCCACCCAAATAGGGTAATACCTTCCTCATGGTATTGTTGTGACAATCAAATGAGATAATGGATGTAGCTGGAAAATAGCACATTTTCATATGTAAGATATTATTATCTTAAAAGTAGCACTTTGTAACCTACTATTTTCATATGCAGTATACTATCATCCTTCTAAAAATATACCATGGGGACAATAGAATTGTAGGTAAGGAAACAAAAACGGTGAACAATAGACACCCCAAACCATCCTCCACACTGCATCCCTCCTCTTCCTTTACCCCACCTTCCTTCTGAGATTTTGCTTGTAAAGCCAGTTTTCCCTTGCCATCCGTGGGCTGCTACTTTGTTCTTTACAAATCTATATCTGAGAGGCCAAATTCACTAAAGCATACACAAGAGGGATTCCTGCTGTTCTAGCTTCAAAAAAGTTTGTTTCATTTGTTTCATCCTTTCATTCAAACGTGCTGGATCAGATTCCCACTGCTCCTCAGCCTTATCAACTACCATGTCTGTCGTGGATTTGCAGGCAGTGCAGAAAAAAATGGAAGCACTTACTATTAGCTGCATCCTTACCATGCTCATCACATATACAGAAAGATTGTCTTCCCAGTGAACTATCTAAACTCCTTCCCACTTGCACTTTCTCACATGGTAGCCTGGGGAAATATACAATATGGATATATCTTCATATGCATTTAAAAATAATAATTAGCCTTTAGCACTCAAAAGGGTTGAAGTTTTATAATCCATTACTCTTAAGACAAGTAGAAAGAATACTGAACTCGGATTGAGGCTATTAAGCCTGGATTTCTTTCTGTTCCTGTCAGTAACTGGCTGCTGTCTGTATGATCTTGAGACAATCACTTCTTGTTGCCTCTAAGTTTTTCAAATATAAAGTTAAAGAAAGGAACTCAATGGTGACTAATATTTGGCAAGTGTGTTGCTACTTCTTACCTCCAAGCCCATAGAAGTCAATCTATTATTAGAAATTTTATATATTCACTAACCATTTTGGATTGAATGTTTCTGTCTCCCCAAATTCATATAATGAAATCCTAACGCCCAGTATGATGGTATTAGGAAGTGGAGCCTTTGGAAAGGGATTAAATCATGTATAGGGAACCCTTTGGGAACCATCACGTATAGGATTAGCGCCCTTATGAAAAAGGTCCCAGAGAGCTCTCTCCCTGTTTGCCATATAAGAGCACAGTGACAAGACAGCCATCCATGAACCTCCAGAACTGTGAAAAATAAATATTTGTTATTTAGCCATTCAGTTTATGGTATTTTTGTCACAGCACCCCAAATAAAGTAAGACACCAACTCTATAATGCTTCAGACTGAGAATTTGAGAATGGAAGAATTAAACTTTGAACTAAATTTTGAATATTGAGTAGGAATCATATAATGTATACAAAGATGAAGATTAGTTATTGGTGTTTTCTTCCCTACCAGAGTAACCACATAGGGAAGAACGTTCCTTACAGTGATATGATCTCTGAGTTTGATATGATCACTGAGAGTGCTCACAGAAGATAGAGCTGTAGGTGTGTGTTAGCTGAAGGAGAAGAGAGAGGGGTCCATCCATGGTAGAAATAATTCAGGCTTTGAAGTCAAACTGATACTTACTAGTTGTGGAACTTTGGAAGAGTTGTTTAATCTCTCTGAGTGTTGATTTCTTCCTTTGCAAGATAAAGCCCAATTTATATACTTGTTGTGAGGATTAATTTACAGGACCAGTGTGCTCAAATCTAGCAAAATGCCCAGTACCAAACTGCTCAATTAGTGGTAATGAAATATTTTAGTGCCAGCTTCTCCCAGGTGGGTTGAGAACTTACATGAGGCCTTGGCAGAGGGGAGAATCTTGACAGATGTTGCTGAAGAAGCAAGTGAACAAGGAATTATACTGAGAAACAGAAGAGGAATCCCCCTCCCTAAGCTGAGGAGTCTTGGGGATTGTACCTTGCTTTGCTGAAGAGAAGAAATGAGGGCAAAAGTGGTCTGCTGAAGCATGACAGACACAGAAATCATATCACAAGTACATCTTGTGAAATATTTCCATTGTGAGCTATGAAAATTTTAAATAAAACATCTGCCAGCAAATTACATTCTCTTTATAAAGAATCTGTTCATGAAATATGATCCAAATCCTCAGTGGAAATCTGTGAGGAAAGCAGGGGTAGGTGGTAGACTCTTTCTTCCAAATTAAGAAAGAGAGAACCAAAAAACAGGTTCAGATTTTAGCCCATGGCTATCTAGTAAAGTTTGGTTAGCCCAAGCATGTAAGTCTTTTGTTTCGGATCCCAAAATTCCTTCTACTAGATCCATCCACATTTTTACTGAGAAGCACTGTCTAATGAGGGATAAGAATGCTTTATGCCATTTCATTAAAACAAACTATTAGGTGGAGAAGAAAATATCAACAAACAGAAGTCGTAGATAATGGACTCATGGATACCATGGGTTGGAAGATTTCAAAAGCCTAGTTTCAAATTTTATCTCTGAATATTACTAGTTACATGAAGTAGATAGGAATCTCATATGTTTACAGTGAAACATGATAATTATATATGTGAAGTAATTTAGCTCTGTGCCTAGCTAATAAGTATATTAATGTAGTATTACTATGTGAAATGTACAAATAACTCTGCTAAAGTTTCGTCCAATGAATTCTACTGTACGCTACTCCCTTCCATTTCCCCAAACCATAAAGTCAGCATTGGTTTAGCCAATGATAGATGATTCAGGTCTTTCAGGGCAACTCGTTCAATTGCTGGAGAACACTCATGAGAAATGGTCTTCTTGGGACTTCCCTGGTGGTGCAGTGGTTAAGAATCCGCCTGCCAATGCAGGGGACACGGGTTTGAGCCCTGGTCCAGGAAGATCCCACATGCCGCAGGGCAACTAGGCTTATGCGCCGCAACGACTGAGCCTGTGTTCTAGAGACCACGAGCCAGAACTACTGAAACCTGTGGGCCTAGAGCCCATGCTCTGCAACAAGAGAGGCCACTGCAATGAGAAACCCAAGCACCACAATGAAGAGTAGCCCCTGCTCACTGCAACTAGAGAAAGCCTGAGCACAGCAATGAAGACCCAATGCAGCCAAAAATAAATAAATAAATATACTTATTTAAAAAAAAGAAAAAGAAAGAAATAGTCTTCTTATTGTTCAGTTTATGTGTGCTAGTAGTCAAATGTGCTCCTTGTTCTATGGAAAATAGACTCTAGAATCTATTTATACAAATGATGCTTTCTTTAAATTCCAGTTCTTAATATGTTCAAATTATGTATAATATCATAGCCATCTTCTTTGCTTTAAGCAAGGTTCCTCACTGTTAGTACAACCCTTTAAAAAACTATTTTTAAAAATCTATTTGATTGCAATCAGTTTTATGTGCCAATAGCAACATATACAGTTTCCTTCTAGATATACAGGTTCACTTGCTAAATATAATCTACTTTATTTTCTGACTTCCATATTACCCTCTCTTCTCCTCTTTCCTCTCTCTCAACTTAATCATGTGTATGCTGGGCCTCTTAGAGTCACGCTCTATTTCCTGAGCCATTTTGTGCATTCAGTGGAATGGATTTACTGTGTATAACATCTTTAGTTGGTCCTATAACTTTCAAACATTTCATCTTTTCAGAGGTTATATCAGTGGGTACAAAGTTCATATCTTTAAGTTTATCCTTGCTACAAGTCTGAATTTTAATCAGCCTTTACTACTCAGAAGCCTTCTCAATTTTATTCTTTACTGGTGGGTACTGAGAAATAATTTCCTTTTCTAGTTCTGAAAATCCCTGAATTAATGAACTCTCTCTATTCCCTTCCATTTTTACTTACAAGCTAGGCAACACTTTTCTGAAACTATCTCTTCATTAATACATTGCCAAATGGAACCAGAAGTACTAAGTTCTCTTTCATGGCTGTTTCTCCTAGACCCACAAGTTCATAAGGTACATAATTTTCTTCCCAGGTTACCACATATAATGGTTTTACTAAATGATTTGCCTCTGCAAAATAGAGAATATGATTTTTCCAACTTCTGATCAGTTTTCTTACCACCTGTCAGACAATTACTAGGCCAACGCCACATATTTCAAAGTTTCTGTTGCAGCAGTAGAGAGTTTCTAGGTATCTTCTACTACATCATTCAGGATAAGGGAGGCTATTCTACAGTAACAATCTATATAAAACTCTCAGCGAATTAAAGCCAAAAAAATGTATCTTCACTCATGTTCCATGTCTACCTCAGGTCAGTTGAGGGCTCAGCTTCATGTCATCATCAATCTAGGATCCAGAATGACAGAGGAACTGCCACCTGGATTCTGCCAATTACTGTGCATGGTTCTAAAAGCTGCTGGCTAGAAGATACACAATTCCATTGGCCAAATGAAGTCAGATGGCCATAGACAACTTCAAAGTTGGGTAGCAGTGAAAGACTCATAATGCAAAATGAGGAGAGGCAAGGAAGAGAGAATAACAACCAAGAGAGTTTGATATCACAAAAGCCAAAGGGTGAAAATATCTCATAAAGGAGAATGCCATCGTCAAAAACAAACATGGGGGACTTCTCTGGTGGCGCAGTGGTTAAGAATCCGCCCGCCAATGCAGGGGACATGGGTTCAAGCCCTGGTCTGGGAAGATCCAACATGCTGCAGAGCAACTAAGCTTGTGTGCCACAACTACTGAGCCTGCTCTCTAGAGTCCGTGAGCCACAACTACTGAAGCCCAAGTGCCTAGAGCCCATGCTCCACACCAAGAGAAGCCACCGCAATGAGAAGCCCGTGCACCGCAACAAAGAGTAGCCGCCGCTGTCCACAACTAGAGAAAGCAGCCAAAGATAAATAAATAAATATACAAAAAAAAAAAAAAATGAGAAGTGAAGTAAGATGAGGACTTACAGATAAAATGGTGACACAATTAGTAATACTTGAGGAACAATAAGATTATAACAACTCCAAGAACACTGAGAGACAGAAATACGATCTCACCCTCATTAATACAAGTTTAAATTTACCTAAACTGCTTATAAAATTGCCTGTATCCAATATGAGTTCTTCTACAGACTCAGGATTCCAGTGTGTACAAATCAGTCTTTTAATTTTCAAATAAAACAGAGTCAGGCCCCCACTGACAGATTAGCAGTAAGTCCCACCAATATTTTCCATTCAGAGCTTCTCACTTCCCCAGAATTGTGGAAGAAAGTTGGAGGTCTTGCAGTTCAAAAGAGAGTCCAGCTTCCTTAACAGAAGTCAGCTACTACCGTTTACCGTCACTGCCACACACAGTCTTATGAGAATAAGAGATTCAGCCCCACAAATGCCGTCAGTCAACTGCTTATCCAATTCCCTGGTTCTTCAGGGAAGGCTCATTCTACTTTTTTAATGCTAAAACCAGACATAGGTCCTCCTTACTAGAGTTCTTAAATTTGTACTTCTGGGTATTTGCTTCTTTTATTACCATATACCGCCATGCCTTGGAAAGCTGGCCTTTTAAATAGCTATAAGTTTTTGTCCCTTGCAGAATAAGAATTATTGTCTCCTTTTTCTAGGGTATCCACCAAGACTTGAGCTATATCACCTTTCCAACCTTTGCAATCTAAACAGTACTATTTCATCCCCTTTCTCAGATAATGCAGATCCACACACATCCTTCCAGGGGCTGTACACACCTTTCTAAGGTTTTATTTGTGGGGAGGATAGGAGAACACTGCTTTCATGGACTCAAAATGAATTTATTGTCCTAAACGTGAGCATGTTGACTTTCTGTCACAGCTCTCTCCTGGGTAAAGCAAAGCAAAATAAAACAGAAACAAATCAATAAACAAGCAATACCTATATATGGCTGGTCTGCTACAAAGGCTTCCTCTGGTTATTCAGTGAAGGTTTTTTTATTAGTGACTATTTTATATTTTATAATTAATGTTTCTAAATACAATATTTTTAGTAACAGAAAAGTAAATTTAAATATCAAGGTGTACCCTGCAATCAATGATTGGTGAATGAATGAATGAGTGAATTGCATGCTGTTTATAGCTCAAAACAACAGCATCAATGCACAAATAACATGCAAAAATACCTGAATTGCCTGGAAGCATTACAGCAGCTGCTACATCAGCAGTTATTTTGCCAGTTGTTTAGAGGCTGTGAAAATTAACATGAGCTGGCTGAAACACTGGCAATATATCTAGGAGCCATTTTTGCCTAGAATAAAGGTGATTTCTTTAGACAAAACACAGTCTGCAGGATCATAGAGGATGAGAGGCACACTGAGCAGAGATCAGCATCAAACAAGTACTAAGAACAAAAAAAGCACCATACCTAGAGGGGTGGGATAGGGAGAGTGGGAGGGAGGGAGACGCAAGAGGGAAGAGATATGGGAACATGTGTATGTATAACTGATTCACTTTGTTATAAAGCAGAAACTAACACACCGTTGTAAAGCAATTATACTCCAATAAAGATGTAAAAAAAAAAAAAAAGCACCATAGGAGAACCTAGCACCATGTGCTGTTAGGCAGACTGTTCTAAGTTCTGCTACCACACAGGCAAATACATAATTTGCTTATCTGTGAGGATGCGATATATAAATATTAAGGTGGTTTAAGAGAAGACTGTTAGGGAGAGGCTGCCTGGGCTGTTCAGTAAGTAAGTGTTTACACATGGGTTCAACAGAATCAAATATATGGTATTTATTGTGGATCAATCACTGTGCTAGATCCTTATCACACAGGAGTGGACCTATCAGACACAGCCCTGCCCTCTTGAAACTCATAACACTGTATTTAGTGCATACTTTATAAGAAGTTTCATTGAGAAAAGCTAGAAGGGAAAGAAAAAACAGAATGACTGTGAGTGGCCATTAAGGATTGTTCTCTTAGCCCCAAAACACGAGGTCAGATGTTACAACATATTTGCCAAATCCCAGTTCATTTCCATTATTCACATCCTCCTCTCCCCTCTGCATAGGTACACATACACCTTCACACACTCACTTTTGGTGATTGATCCCTGCTGGGTCCAAGTCTCCTTTTTCCTCCTCCCTTCCCGAGTTTGTTACTCTGAGATCACTCACCCAAATCTTCCTGCAGCACTTTTAATCTAACATTCTTGTAACTCCAAGGTGAGGGTCATTTATAGATATTTTTCATAAAAACAATATTTCAGAGAACACAAAAAGCAGAACTTGGTGGTCAAAAAGCCAATTAGGGCAATCTCTGAGGTTTGTCTCCCTCTACTGTTCAACCAAGGGATCAGCAAGACATTTCTGCATGCCTGATTTAGAGTGCCTCTTCAAACAGGGGTGAAACATCTGAGAGGGGGTGAATGAGAAGATCACACTGCTACCTGGATTTCAATTTGCTAACCCTATGTGGCTATCGCTGATGCAAACTCCAATTCTAGAGAGCTGACAATTACATATTTTATTTTCATAAACTCTCTAGACCTTTAACCAAGCTCTTCCCCTTGGTAACAATCTCAGAATCTATCCGGGAGGAAGACTGGCCAAGTGACAGAGAAGGAAGGCACAGAATTAATGAGCAGAAGCAAGGTCACCATTCAGACTCTGTTCCTCTGGTTATGTGACTTACCTGCCTTTGGAAAGCTCTATTCACTCTCTAAATGTCAGTCTCTTCACCTGCAACAGGAGAAGGTAATCTGGAAATGAGAAGATGGAATGAACAGAATGGTGCAATTGAGAAATGAGAAGTGAAAGAGAAGGTTTGCGGCCCCTTTGCAAACTAAAGAAGCCCACTTGGGAGGTTTTTATACACGTGCCCTGTGCCCAAGTCCATCTTACATCAATTTTCATTTAAATGTTCTGGGAGAAGTTTCAGTGTACTTTTTTTTTTTTTTTTTTTCGGTACATGGGCCTCTCACTGTTGTGGCCTCTCTTGTTGCGGAGCAGACTCCGGATGCGCAGGCTCAGCGGCCATGGCCCACGGGCCCAGCCGCTCAGCGGCATGTGGGATCTTCCCAGATCGGGTCACGAACCCGTGTCCCCTGCATCGGCAGGCGGACTCTCAACCACTGCGCCACCAGGGAAAGCCCTCAGTGTACTTTTTAAAGGCTCGCTGAGCAATGTAGTGTGTAACCAGAGATTAAAACAAAACAGATTAAAACAAAACACACACACACACACACACACACACAAAAAAATACATAAAACCAAAAAAAAACTGTAGAGAAGGGAAACACTGCCTAATATCTGCTAGAGGAGCTGCAGAAGGGCAGAACCAGCATGTGAATGCATATTCTGTATATTCCTATCCAGTGCTGTTCTGTGTCCTCAGTGCACAGATGAGCCGTCCTGCTCCCTCCAGCTGGGTGCAGTTTCTCCCTCTACCAAGCTACCAGAGCACTTACCACTTCTTCCCTCTTAGTCAAGTGACTTACTTCCATCCTTTATATAGGCTCTATAAAAACGTAAACTTCCTAAGAATAGAGACCACATCCACATCATTCTACACCCTCCATAACTCCATAGACAGTGATATGCATCGTGCACAAAGAAATATATGCTGAACACTAGTTTTCATCACCCCCCTCCTCTTCCCACTCTCTACCTTCTTTACCCCAAGCTATATTTTCTTCTGGGCCAATTCACCCAAGTTCTTTTGGGGTTTTTTGGTCATCGCTTAAATTTTTCAGGTCTTAACATCACATCTCTGCCCAACATTGCTCTCTTATTTCCTTTTTTTCTTAGGCAAAGGAATCTAACCCTTTTAACTAACCCCCAAATTACCAGCCACGACGACTAAAACAATTAGTGCCTCTTCAGTATTGCAGGATTAGTTTCACTCTTCACTTACTATTCTTAGGATTATGGTTAAAGGGCCGTGAACGGATAAGTTCTTTCCTCCAAGGAGGCAAATGAAATTCCCTGGAGTCAGCCGCAATTTTGTAATTTGTAGCTACATTTGTAGCTACATTCTAATAGTAGCTAGTGTTCCATTATCCAATTACATGTTGCCCTTTGCTATGACTATTACCTGTTTCCCACCTGTCACTCCATCATACACACACCTGTCTAGCCAGGCACTGATTTCAAATACCTTTGCTCTTGTTATTTACCCAATATCTTCTTCCCTTTTTTCATTAATATACCTGTTGCCCATATTTCCAGGCATAGGTAAGATTCTGGCTCTTTTTTAAAAGAGCCTTTTCTGCTCTCCCTAGCCACTATTGACAGCTGTCATCTCAGCATAGCTGATTCAAATCACCTGTCTCATCAGGTGAGCTCTTACATAGTTTTAGTTAAAAACTATTTTCTTACTGTTTTTCCAACAGAATGTAAACTCAACATTAGAGATTTTTCTTCTGCTGCTTTTCTATTTCCGGTGTCTTCCAGTACAGTGCTGGGAAAACAATACTGTGGTTATCAGAGGCCAGATGAACTGCCCAGGACTTTGAACTAGATTTTAGTCTAAGTGTTTTCCATGCTTGACTAACTTAATCCTCCTAACAACTCTAGGAGGTTATCCTCATTTTGCAGAGAAAATGCTACACCGAGAAATCAACTAACTGAAGTTTACACAGCTAGTAAGTGGTAGAGACAGTACTGGACCACCTAACTCCAGAGCCCAAGCTTTAAATAACGATGTGGTACTTCTGTGCTTGTTTTACTTGTGAGCACAATACGTGCTTATTGTGTTGTTACGAGGAACAAAGAAGATGATAACATAAACTCCTTAGTACAGGGCCTGGCACACAGGTCCTCAGTAAATAGTAGATGTTTTTATTACATGGAACAGTCCTGACTATGTTCCTTAACTACTGTGTGATCTTGCATAGATCACCAATAATCTCTGTACTCACAGGCTCCACACAGGATGGACTTGGACAATCAGAAAGGGGCATTTTAAATGCATGGGAGACTTATTTTCATGTGAAGTATCATTTTTGGTTGTCATAATGACAGAAGTGCTACTGGCCTTGAGCAGGGGAAAAGGCAAGGATGCTAAATATTGAGCCCTTTTCAGGCCTGCACAGCAAAGACCACTCTTCCCAAAACTCAAACAGCACTCTCATTAAAAAACACTGGACCAAATATTTTTAAGGTCCCTTCAAGACTTTAAATACCAGAGTTTTAATATTGGGCTTTTTGCTCAGATATGATTGCCTGTCAAAAGTTTTAACCATCATCACTTACTAAAAAATTAGCTCAGCACTACTCATCAGCTAGCCAGTATTTAAAACACAGGGTTATTATTTATAATTAATATGGATTAGATACTATTTCCATGCAGTATGGAAGACAAGTCAATTTAGAGAGACATACAGCTGCTCAATAATGCAAATAATGCCTATTTTAAATAGTGTATTACATTGCTTTTTTAAAGTGTGGGAAACAGCATGGCATAGTTAGAGAAGCAGAGTCTGGAAGCAGAGAAACCATTTTCCCATCCTGGATCTATCAATGTTTAGCTCTGTAAACTTGGACATATTATTTACCTTTGTGGGATCCTATTTCCCCAAATGGGGAACAGGAAGAACATGGTCTGTTTTCTATATGTTGTAAGAATTAGAGGGACTTTATTTAGAAAGGCTGGCACATGTTGGTGGCTCAATACATAGTCTCCATAACCATTTTTATTATTCTTTTCATCATACAGAAGATACTTATTGTTTCCTCCCCTGGTACTAGAAGAGGAAATAAGATTTGGATCTGGACCTTGGAAGATAATTAAGTTTTGGTCTGGTGGATAAGTGGGCAGCTTTATGACCACAGAATGCAATGGCCCTAAATGTATGTTTTCATTCATTCCACATGTTTCTTGAGTTGCTGTTACACATCAAACACTGTAATAGGTCCTGCAGATAGAGTGAAGATGGTCTTAGAATTGGCACTCTAGAGGATTTTGCCTTATATCTCTAAGAAGATGTAGTGACCTCATGCTGCATTTTCAAAACTTATTTTTACAACTTTCAGGAACATCACCCTAGACCTATTGACATGTTTCTCTTCTTCAGTCTTACTGTTATACAAAGAGACCATAAATCGTCTGAGTTTTTTTTAAATCCAGGAGTTGCAGCTTCCGTAACATAGGGCATGTGTGTGTGCGTGCGCACACACACATTATGTTACCCCTGTGTCTCAATAGCGTGAGTAACAATGGACATGTTACTTACTCACGGTTGCCTTGATTTTTCTCATTATTAAATTTGGTTTGTAAATCTCCTTGTTTTATTATTTGAAAAAATTGATTTAACAGTAAAAAATGCTTAGGAAATGCAAGACTTCACTGGGTCTTTAACATGGACTGTGATTCTCTAAGAAGTTGATACACTATATTTAGTATTTCACACATAAACTTAACCTGGGGAGCCCTCTTAAAAAGTATTTTCCCCGTTACATCTGACTTGGTAACAGATGCTGGTAAATTCTAATATACCTACTACTCTCATCTCATGGCTTTCTCTGACATATTTAGTGAACAGTGCTTTGAACACGCAGCTTACAAGATTATGTTCCTCTTCCTGAAAAAGTGGAAAATAATTTTAATTAATTTTGAAATCTGTAGCTAGAGCAAGCTAATTCTGTTTTCAATTTAAGTATATCAGGAGATATTACAGCCGATATTAAATGTTTGAATTATCCCATTCATTTCTCTTATTTGTCTCTGTCTCAAAATACCAGTGATCTTTGAGTGACAGCTAGCAAATGCTCAATCTTATAAATTCACATTCAGCAAATAAGATTTGGGTATCCACTATACTACAAATGTTATTGTAAGCACTGAAAAAAAAGAGATAATTAAATTATGGCTCATGCCTCTGGGAGCTTATAGTCTAATAGAGAAGACAGTCATGTTAATAGGCAATTATAATATATATTATAAATAAGAATGCATTAGAAATATATCACAGAGGAGGGAGTGATTATCTGAAAAAAATTCTTAGGACCCAGGCAGATTATTTACAACCACTGAGCCACCACTAGTTAAACCAAATCCCCTCTTCTTGGAGCTTAAAAAAAACAAGAGAACATCCTAAACAACAACAACAGCTACAGGTCAGGAGACTTGAATTTCTCTTATCCATCTCACTTCTCTTCCAGGAGTGACTAGAAGATTTATTGCTTAATTGAACCTATGAGAACAATTGTACCTTGAGGAAAAACGAGGGTCACCTAAAATAAGAAATTTCTACAAACACACTTTGAATTCCACCTCCGAAGAGCCAGCACTAGATAGTATATCCTCACTCTAAATCACCACCCTCCCTGGTAAATATCAAAGCCATTTTCCCCACAGTATCCCCTAACAATGCCTCCCCTAGTTACACCCAATTCACTGAAAACATATCACTGGAAAACATAATGATGTTATTGGTAATGACAGCAGTACTTTGTTACAGTTTGTAATGTCCCATATTCTAATATTTAATTTGTGCCAAAATCCTGCTCATTGTTTTATATAATTTACCTTTTATAACTGAGAATACAAAGGCTCAGAAATATTGAATAAGTAACTTCAGGTCATGCAACTACAAAGCAATGAAACTGAGGAGCAATTTTCAGTCATTTGACTTAAGTTTAGTGGTTGTTACTGTTGTTTTTTACTTAAATTTTGTGAAGCTGATATGTCTAAATATTGAGCTGCTAAGAAAGCATCCTAAATATCAGTTGTGACTTAGGGCCATTATGATTTATGAGCTAGAAGTTACCTTTGTTCTCAAGCGATTGTTATGCAGAAGACGACATCAAAATTATTCTCAGAAAAAGCCTGCCTATCAGCCTAATAGACCCATTAGAATTTTTATAGTGTTTTAATTGAAAATAATAATCTTCAAAGTTATGTAAGTCACTTAACTGACTAGATCATGAGTTCTCAATGTTAACATGAAACACATCCTTGGGGCCTTACTCAAGGTTGTGTGAAATTGCCACCCAGTTAGCTATAAATCCACTTCTTTCCCACACCCACTCAAGAGAGCATACTGGAATTCAAGTGAGTGGCAGTATAATGTGTAAACTTCAATCTAAGTGATCATAAAAAGCAAGTCATTGCAAACTCTTGTACCTTAGTTATTATTATTAAGACACTGATTGTAATACCCTCAAGATAGATCAAGACTTACCAGTGTACCACAGTTTAGAAGATTAATTTATACATTTATCACGTAATATTTGTGGCATTTTCTTTGGCTTTTTATCAAGTAATGTTTTAAAAGTACCTTCAGATATTACTCAGCCATAAAAAGAAACAAAATTAAGTCATTTGCAGTGAGGTTGATGGACCTAGAGTCTGTCATACAGAGTGAAGTAAGTCAGAAAGAGAAAAACAAATACCGTATGCTAACACATACATATGGAATCTAAAAAAATAAAATAAAAATGGTTCTGAAGAACCTAGGGGCAAGACAGGAATAAAGATGCAGATGTAGAGAATGGACTTGAGGGCACGGGGAGGGGGAAGGGTAAGCTGTGACAAAGCGAGAGAGAGGCATGGACATATACACACTACCAAATGTAAAACATAGCTAGTGAGAAGCAGCCGCATAGCACAGGGAGGTCAAGTCGGTGCTTTGTGACCACCTAGAGGGGTGGGATAGGGAGGGTGGGAGGAAGGGAGACGCAAGAGAGAGGAGATATGGGGACATATGTATATGTATAGCTGATTCACTTTGTTATAAAGCAGAAACTAACACACCATTGTAAAGCAATTATACTCCAATAAAGATGTTAAAAAAAAGCACCTTCAAATATTAACATAGTTATTTAATACTTTGCTTTCACTCAATCTCATTTAAAATTCACAAAAAGGAAACCTGATAATAATTGTAATAATAAAATGAATGACTAGTATGGTTATAATGTTTTATAATTTACCAAGTATTTTCACACCTATTATACTTGATCCCCAGTAATCTTTTAATGTGTTCAGTAATTCCCATTTTACAGATAAAGAAGTTGAGATTCATAAAGGAAATGTTGGAGATATGAGAAATTGTGTTTAATGACAATTTTATCATTCTAAGGCTAGTGTGCCTAAAAAAGAAAGAAAAAAAATAGAAATATACAAATCCAGGGAGAATTACCTCAGCCACGAAATTGGAAAGACTGTCATTAACCTGGGATTCTTAATTCCAATTGGTTTGTTCTGCATCAATACAGTTAATTAATATACAACTCCAAATTAGCTTTTGCAGGCAGGGAAATGTCAGTGGGTTTTTTCTTGTCCTCCTGCTAAGTGGAGGACATTAAGTCATTATTACACATAATAGTCCTAATTTGCAGGTGGAAATATTAGCTTCCAAATGCATAAAAATCATTCTCAGCCTGAAGGTCAACAGTTGCGTATCAGATTGTTTTGGTTCCCTGCTGGTCACTTTACAACACAGTTTAATGGTTACCATATTATCTTTCTTCCAAAGTGACTTATGACCTGAACCTCATCTCTTCATCTTTTTTTTTTTTAATATTTATTTGTTTATTTATGGCTGTGTTGGGTCTTTGTTGCTGCACGCGGACTTTCTCTAGTTGCTGAGAGTGGGGGCTGCTCTTTGTTGCGGTATGCGTGCTTCTCATTGCGGTGGCTTCTCTTGTTGCGGAGCACGGGCTCTAGGCGCACGGTCTTCAGTAGTTGTGGCATGTGGGCCTCAGTAGTTTTGGCTCCTGGGCTCTAGAGCACAGGCTTAGTAGTTGTGGCACACGGGCTTAGTTGCTCTGCGGCATGTGGGGTCTTCCCGGACCAGGGATCGAACCCGTGTCCCCTGCATTGGCAGGCAGATTCTTAACCACTGCACCACCAGGGAAGTCCCTCTTCATCTTTACTTAACCATGAGGTAGCTAGGAGATGGGATTGCCAGCTGCATTTTCCTAACAGAGGAAAGGAAGCCCAGAAAGGTCAAGTGACTCAACAAAGGTCATACAGAAAATTTGACTGCTCAGTGGATCTTCCAGATTGGTACAACCTTTGGAAGGAACCAATTGATCTGTTTCTTCTTGCTTTTCTAAATGTCTCTCTCTCCATTATAATTCTACACCCCATGACATTCAAGGGGACAGTGGAAAATGCATGGTTTGACCAGCAGCAAACACACTCCGTAAATAAGACTGTAATTACGGCCTGAGAAGACTGGGACTTACTACTGCAGCATTTTATCTGCTGGGTGGCCAGTTCATTAAAACAGATATCTAGTGTTTTAATCACTCTGCCAAACCACCATCTGTTTCCATCCCAGCCTCCCCCCAGTCCTAAACATGCCCCTGTACCTCCTGCCACAGTCCCAAGCAGGTTTTACTATAGGAATGGACAGCTTGTGAGTGGAGTGCCGAGGGCCTGTGTAATCATTCATCTTTTGGGCATGACAGAACAAGCTGTTGGGTGCTGTGAATAGGCAGAGCAGGTCTTGCTGGGCAAAATCCTGGATCTGAAAAGAGAATGGCTCCCACTTGGTAGAAACAAATGCTTCCTTCCTCTCCCCACCCTCCACTCTAAATAGTTACCAAATTTTCTAGAATGTCTGAGAAATATTTCAGAGCCCAGGAATAAGACTCCTGGAAGAAAGGGTTATGAATTCCAAAACTTAGGAGATGAATCAAGATCAAGCACATTGATTTATCAGTAGTAATATGACTATCATTTATTAGGGTACTATTATGCGTTAGAACCATGCCAAGCACTTGACATAAACTATCTCACTTTAATTCCTAAAATAACCTTGGTGGGTAGTAGGTTGTGTTCCCATTTTACAGATGAATCAACTAAATGAAACTGTACTGCTTGCGTCATTAACCCAAGGTCACAGCTATCAGATGACAGAGACTGAAACTAATCGGCTTCCCTAACACGGGCACCACAATCTACCACTGTCTTCATCCTCCCCAGCCTCATCACCATGCTGGAGAAATACTCCTCCCACCTCAGTGACCAGGCCACCACTGATGTTGCCACATCTTCTCATTGACTCAGGTTCCTACCCTGGGCCATTTAGAAGAAGTTATTTTAAGCTTGTTGAAGAGAGAAAAATTGTTCCTATTTAGCCTACCATGATAGTAAGGGAAGTAGCAGGAGGCTTTCCACCAAGGGACACATTTGTTAAAATCATGTATTTCCTGTTTTCTAAAAAAAGATTTCTGTATCAGGAAGATAAGCCAAGGCGTGGCAGAATTACTTATCTAGATATATTACTGAATAAAAGACCTTTTTTTTGCAAACCATGACCTCTATCCTATGAAAAATTATAGTGATATCAACATATCTACTCCATCTCTAATTCTCCTCCCCTTGTCTGCTCTACCAAAAATAAATAAATTCCTTTGGCTTTTATCTTACTCCCATCTCTGAGTCCAGACTAAATTCCATTCCTTTCTTCCTTTAAAACTCTTCCTGAGTCTTCTTCAGATTCTTCCATCCCCCAGCCACCAGCACCACCCCTATCTCCTCTTACCCAAGAGAAGCTTCAGTAACTCTTCTTTTCTCCCTGCCTGCCTTGGGGAGCATATTTCTGTAACTCTGCATTTTAAAATCCTTACTTTTTACTTGAGACAGATTTGGGAGTATTATAAAACTTACTATAAAACTTACTTCAAAGAGCTCAAATTCCTACTTTCTGGCTAAACTTCCCTGATTTCCACCCATCCAAACTGGTGTGATCTTCTAGCTATTTCAGAATACTTATCACTTCTTAAGGTAGGTTAAAAACATATATGCCCGTGCTTCCCCTCTCTGACTAGCTTATAAGCAATTTGAGGACAAAGAATAAGCCCTCCATGGCTAAAAGCATGCCTTGATTAGATTAGAGTCACAGTGACTGTTTGTTGAGTGAATGACTGTGAACTATTATCAGAGAGACAAGCTAAAACAGGAACAACTGGATTAGAGTTTTATCTCAGCTGACCTCTCCCCCTTGATGTTCCCTGTTCATGTTTCTCAACTTCTGAGTCTATCAAAAGCCAAGTGAAGAGGCTGTTTCTCTGAGATCATTTGTCTATCCTGTTAATTTGTGTTAAGTGGTACTTTATCAGAGCCAAGCTTTTAAGCCCATTAAAAGTCTTACAGCTTGTCTCAAACCTGGGAACACTATAAAATATAACATCAATCCTGTGGCTCTGCTCTATGCTCAGGACAAGCTGATGCTTTCAGCCTTGGTCCCAAGATCAGCCTCCAGCACCTCCAGAATGATCCCGTGAAATGACAGCAGGCCTTGGAGTGTCACCTCTTCTGAGATACGAAACAGGCTGTCCCCAACTCAAAAATCTCTTATAAAGTTGCCAGCTGACGGAGAAACAAACTTTCATGCTGTTACCCTCAAATACCCTCATTTCTCAAGCCTTTATAGCACACTTTTTAAAACAACAAATTTTACAGACCAGACACACCTTGCTTACCTGGGAGACTTGTTATAAAAATACAGATTCCCACATACCATCTGTGCAGAATATCTGGGGTGAAGCTCAAAATTGTATATTTTTAAATCTCCCTATATGTTTTTTATTTGTAACTAGGGTTTAGAACTTTTAAAAGTCTCTTGTGGAGTGCAGAGCCATTTAACATCGGTTGTTATTTCATTTAATGTTCACAGAAATAGCTAAGAGTAGTATTCCCATTTTAGGAAGGAGAAAACTAAGTCTCAGAGAGATCGGATGACTTGTGTAGCACAGTCCCAACTGTGGGCTTAAGTTGGAACATAAACTCAGGTGTCCCGACCCTAGTCCAGGGCCTGCCCACTGTTCACTTTGAGGTTGGCAACTGTAGCTACTAACATATGAACATGAACTAATTTATTAGGTTGCACTATAGGGGATGGGGAAACCAGGGTAATACATTTGAATCAGAAAGAGAACCGTATGAGCAAGAAAAGTTTGTATCATGGGAAAGCCCTTGCAAAGCCCCTGCAATCTGGGAACCAAGGAAGGAAAACATCCTCTCAAATAGTCCTGTAAATGGTCAAGACTTTTTATATTTCTTTTTTTCTTTTCTTTCCCATCTCCATCACACATTTCCTTTTTTTCCTTCTTCACTGGTAATAGCTTAGACCCATTACCAATACAAAAAGTGTTAGATAAGATGGTCTCAGCTTAACAGAAAGAAGAGGTTGGGAATGAAGTGTGTATAGATGTACTAAGGTTGTTGGTTATGAACTATTACTGCCGTGAAGAGGGTGCCTCACTGCCCCTCTTCTCATGTTTATTGCCTCCAACTCTCTAATAGTCAGCACCTCTCCAACGAGAAAAAAAAAAAAAAAATGTCAATATGATTGATCAGAATTCAGGGCTTTCACTGGGCCATATTTTATTAGTGCATGAGTTTACTCTGCCCCAAAAGTTAACATTGTGTGCATCTCTTGTCTCTTCTTAAGACTTGCAAATGTACAGCATACAAATATACAGAACTTCAGCTTATGAATAGTGTGTCAGACAAGTGGAGAAAGGAGAGACTACTTCCAACTAAGCAGAATAAAATGGTTATTCATATAGAAAAGGATAAATTGAACATCTCTGTCACTTTATATACATTATAATTTAGATAGGGAAAGATTTATTAAAGAAAGCTTTTAAAACTATAGGATCATAGAAACACATGCTACAGAGTTAGGTAAATAGATCAGAGAAAAAGTCTTACGGACTGAGTCCTGAGGAATTCCAATATTTATTGATCAGGACAAAGAGGAGACTTTAAAAATGACCAGTGAGACAGGTGGAAAACCAAGAGAAAGACTCCAAAGGGAGAAAATATATCAAGAAGAACGAGTAATCAACTATGTCCAGGGAATAGAGCAAGACAAAAACTGAGAAATTACCATTGCATTTGGCAATATGGAGGCTATTGGAAAACCTGACAAGAATAATTACAGTGTGTTATTTGTGAATAAAATTTGCAATAAGAATAAAATAGGGGAACTGACCTGAGGTAGCTGGGGAAAGGTAAGTAATTGATAATCTGAGATTTGATGGATAAGTAGGACTCATGTTAGTGAATTAAAGTATAGGAAGTATGGGTAAGAACATTGCAGGAAGCAGGAACACCGTACAAGAAGACCTCAACAGGGTAACAAAGTGTGGCCAAAGTGATAAGAATAAGGAAGTGAGAAGTATAATATAAGTTGGAGGAATAGGCTGGGACCGTATTACACAGGACACGGTTAAAAGTTCATTTTTTTTGATAGATATTGAAAAGAAATTGAAGGGGCTTTAAGCTATGGATCAACTAGAGCAGATTTGTGTTACAAAGGATAACTGTTTTATGAAGAAGGGATTGAAGAAAACAAATACATATGTAGGGAAACTGGTTGGGATATTATTAAAGTTGTTCACATGTAAAATGATGGTAGCACAGACTAAGCTGGTATATGGGTATATGGATGGATGTGAGAGATATCCAGGAGTTTGGATTGATAGGATATGGCAGCAGGTGGTTGGTGAGAGAGAGAGACAGATACTTTGAGGATGACTTCCAGGATTTGGGCTTGAATATGTGGGTTGATTTGGTGCCCTTACAAAGAAGAGAAGGTTTTGGAATCATAAAAGTAATGAGTTAATATTAGACATATACAATTTGTGATGTCAGTGAGATTTTCAGGTGAAGATGGCAGGCAATGGACCAAATTCTGCCAAGTGCTATGCTGGGTTCTGTGAATACAGAGATAAATAAAAGTAACTTTCTAGCCTCAGAAAAACTCACAGTTTACGGCTTCCCTGGTGGTGCAGTGGTTAAGAATTCGCCTGCCAATGCAGGGGACACAGGTTCGAGCCCTGGTCTGGGAAGATCCCACATGCCTCAGAGCACCTAAGCCCGTGCGCCACAGCTACTGAGCCTGCACTCTATAGCCCGCAAGCCACAACTACTGAGCACTCGTGCCACAACTGCTGAAGCCCGCACACCTAGAGCTCGTGCTCCGCAACAAGAGAAGCCACTGCAACAAGAAGCCCGCATACCACAACGAAGAGTAGCCCCTACTCGCAGAACTAGAGAAAACCCACGCAAAGCAACAAAGACCCAATGCAGCCAAAAATAAAAATAAGTAAAATAAATCAATTTTTAAAACAAATTTAAAAATTCACAGTTTAGCAGCTCGTATTCTTATATGAGTATAAATTTGCTATAGCACTTTCCTCATTCTGAATCTGCTACCAGGTCTGAAAGCTAAACTTTGCCCAGGAATAACTGGAAGGGAGGAAAAAAAATATTCCAAGTTGATATACTTTAACTAGGCAACAGTCACTCCTAAAAAAGATCAGAATGTGGTTTGAAATATGCTAATAGCATTTATACAAATGAAGGTTCACTGTATTAACTATAAGAACAAGGGATAACTGCAAGTAATTTGGTAATGGGCTGTAATGACCCTTCCAACTATAGTATGGGGGATGAGGGTGATGCATGAATCAAACACTGTTACTAAATACTTTCACATTTCATCAGTGTCTTCTCTTTATCATTGTACTTGAACATACCTGAAAAGCCACCACAAAATGAACATGTCATTTTTTTTTTTTTTAAGATGTTGGGGGTAGGAGTTTACTAATTATTTATTTTTGCTGTGTTGGGTCTTCGTTTCTGTGCAAGGGCTATCTCTAGTTGTGGCAAGCGGG
Source organism: Orcinus orca (assembly GCF_937001465.1). Lineage (NCBI taxonomy): Eukaryota > Metazoa > Chordata > Mammalia > Artiodactyla > Delphinidae > Orcinus > Orcinus orca. The sequence goes on along the minus strand of NC_064564.1, from coordinate 104,524,265 downwards.
GGCCACTCTTCATCACGGTGCGTGGGCCTCTCACTATCGCAGCCTCTCTTGTTGCGGAGCACAGACTCCAGACGCGCAGACTCAGTAGTTGTGACTCACAGGCCTAGTTGCTCTACGGCATGTGGGATCCTCCCAGACCAGGGCACGAACCCGCGTCCCCTGCATCGGCAGGCAGATTCTCAACCACTGCGCCACCAGGGAAGCCCTGAACATGTCATTTTTAATATCAGGTTAAACAGGGAAGAGAATAGTTTATTCTCACTTTTTTCCTTTTCCCTTTTTTTTTTTCTTCTTTTCTCTTCTTATTTTTAACATGGTAATGTCTGAAGAGAAGTCTTTCTTAAAGTATTGGGTTGGCCAAGAAGTTCGTTCGGTTTTAAGTAAAAAGGTACATTTTTCATTTTCACCAAGAATTTTATTGAACAACGTATTCACTAACCAAACAAACTTTTTGGCCAACCTGATATTAGCAACTAGGGCTATAATTCCAGGTCTGACAAGTACTACTCTTTGACTTTGGGTAAAGTTATCAATATTTTCCATTTGGTTTCCCCATTCTGTAAACAGAAATGTTAACATTTGTAATGACCTCTTCAAAAGGGTATCAGAAATGACTGAGTTTTATCTGTTTAGAAATGTTTAAGACAAATTTTTCTTTTTGACTTTTTATTCTGAAATACTTTAGAAAGTTGTGGAACAAAGAGCTATTCTCCCCTCACTGAATCATTTCAGAATAAGTTGTAGGCATGTTGCCCCATTACCCCTAAATACTTAAGCATGTTTTCCTACAACCATGATTTTATCCTGTATAGTTATGGTATGACGATACAAGTTAGGTATTTAGCATTGATACTATCTACTCCCTGCTACCAAATCCACTGAACACATTCAATTTCTATCAGTTGCCCCAGTGATACTCTTTGTAGCAAAAGAATTAAATCTAAGATCATTTAGTCCACATGTCCCTTTAGTCTCCTTCAATTTGGAACAGTTCATCAGTTTCTCCTTGACTTTCATAACATTGATACTTTTGAAGATTAAAGCCAACAGTTTTATAGAATGTCCCTCAATTTGGATTTGTCTGATCTTTTCTGATAATTAGATTCTAGTTAAGCCTTTTGGGGGGCAGAAATATTACAGAATGATGTGTTCTTTTTATTGCATTCTATCGATTGGTACACAATTTCAATTTGAACCATTACTGGTGATGTTAATCACTCGATCAACACGATTTTTGCCAAATTTCTCTTTTGCAGAGCTATTCTTTTTCTCTTTGAAATGAATAAGTGTTCTGTGGGGAGATATTTTAAGATATATATAAACATCCCCATTCATCTTCAGACTTTCATCCACTAGTCTTACCGTCAATTTATTTTGTATTTGACTGATTTAATTATTACTCTGATGGTTGAAATAGTGTTTTAAAAAATTCCATCATTTGTTTGAAATGTATTGCTTGGCATTTTGCTGTAATGAGAAGCTTTCTCTTCTTCCCATTTGTTTATTCCCTTAAGTTGTACCAGTATGAAATCATGGATTTCTATTTAATGTAAAGTAGTATAATCTGTTATTATTTTTATTTATTTAAATTATCTTAGATTTGGCCAGTAGGAAGGATCCCATTGAAGATGGATTCCCCTTTTTTTTAAACATGTTTCCATGGTTCTCTGAGCTCTGCTTTACTGTTGGCACAATAAGATGTTCTAGGCTCATCTTGTACTTCTCTTTCCCCAGAGCTTTGGCATCAGCCATTTTTCCCAAGATTCTTTGTTCATTTTAGTGGAGGATGGTATTTTGAAACTAAGATATGAATATAAGATGTACTCACTGTGCTGGATGATGTAATATACTGCACAGATCCTAGCTGCTCTGGGAGTGCTGTCCCCAAACAGCCTTTGTCTGTCAAACCCTTTTAGCTGTCACCTCAACTGAAGAAAGCTATCTTGCCCAAGGTCATGTTTGCTATTAGAAGTGTCCGTGCAATGAATGACTTGTTATTAAAGGCTTGGGCTCCTTGCTCCAAATTAGGAATATTCTAAATTACTATCCCGTTTCCTGTGAGGTCAGCTGAGGCCTTCATGGGGTCTGCATACCAGCTTAATTTCTCCCTTTGCCCAGTCCTGCTTCTTTTCTCTTCCTTCCACAAGTATAATTTCCCAAAGCACTCCCTACTAAATGTTCAAAGTCTGCTTTCTGGGGCATACAACCCTAGGAGATGTTGGGTATTGCTGTGCCCAGACCCTCTCAATGAACAGAGCTAGGGAATATATGTATGTATTTACCTCTACCTCTACCTCTATCTATATCTATTTCTCTGTATATTGAACATCATGAATGTGGTAGAGAGAAAACGCACACCACCACCACCAAAGATATCCACATCCCTGGAGGCTATGAATATGTTACGTTACATGGCAAAGGGGAATTATATTTGCAGGTGGAATTAAGATGGCTAATTGCTGACGTTAAGATACAGAAGTTATCCCAGATTATCTGGGTGGGCCCAATGTAGTAACAAGGATGCTTAAAAATGGAATAGGGAGGCAGAAGAAGAAGGGAGGCTGAGGAGATGTGACTACAGAAGGTCAGAGTAATGCAGTGTAAAGACTTGACCCACAGATGCTGGCTTTGAAGATAGAGGAAAGGGGCTATGAACCAAGGGATGTGGGTGGCCTCTAGCAGTTGGAAAAGGAAGGGGAAAAAATGGTCCCTTAAAGCTTCCAGAAAGGAATCTAGTCCTGTTGATACCTTAATTTTGCCCAGTGAGACCCATATTGAACTTCTGACTTACAAAATATAAGATTGCGGTAATTTGTTACAGCAACAATAGAAAACTAATATAATGAATTTATGCTGATTCCACTAATTCCAGTCTAACAGCACAGGGTTTATTACAGTTTTGCCTCTTTCCATATTTGTAGCTTCCTTTTCCAGCATTGAGAAACTTGGCTCCCATTTTGCTCAATATATGTACTTGTTGGCTCAATCCCAAGCCCACTGGGCCACCTTTCTCATCTGGGCTCTCCGTCTCTGCCCAGCCACCACTGCTATCTCATGCAGATGTCTTCCTTGCATGGCCCCCAACTAATGGGGGCTTAATTATTAAGAAAGGACTTAATTATTTTTTTTAAGAAAGGAAGGAAGTATGTATGGAAGGAAGGAAATTAGGGAAGGAGGATAGGAGGAAAGGGTATGGAAGGGAGAGAGGAGGTTGAGAGAAAAGAAGAGCAGCCAAGACAGGGATTTTTCTTCTCTTTTTTTTTTTTGATCCAAAGTCTATGTGTAGAGTCTATGGATGGACCTCGTGGAGCCATTGTATTACGTACCCCACCCCGCAAATATTCTGAAAAATCAGAGCTTATGTTTACTTCCCCAGGGTATAGATCCATATAGTCTTGTTTTTTTTTTTTTAACATCTTTACTGGAGTATAATTGCTTTATAATGTTGTGTTAGTTTCTGCTGTACAACAAAGTGAATCAGCTATATGTATACATATACCCCATATCCCCTCCCTCTTGCATCTCCCTTCCACCCTTCCTGTCCCACCCCTCTAAGTGGTCACAATAGATCCATATAGTTTTCATCACTTTCTCAAGAGACATGCCTGAGCTCTAATAAGTTAAAAAGCACCGAGTTTATAACTATTTAGTTGGAAAGTAGAGCAATGACCTAAGTGTCCTCCTTAAAATCCATTTACAAGCCTCGTGATAGACTATAATAGATCTTCAGAACACTCACAACACAACCACTGTTAGTAGGAGCTGTTAAAAAATGTATGTTCTTTATCTCAGTTTTGTCTGAGATACCAAGGATCAGAAAAATTCGGATAGGTGCTCAGAGACAGATAGTAGGCCATTTAAAGGGAATGCTATAGGATTGAGAAGCTAGTTTTTCCAGTTAGTGTTCCTAACTTCAACTTCTACAAAGACCTAGATTAAAAAGACCAGGAGAATGAATTTATTGAAGAAAAATTTTAATGTGTATGTGTACTTACCCTCCCTATCTTCAACCCCCAACGATGAGTCAATTTTGTAAAAGGTTCCAGTTAGAGGTCCTGAAACTCCCGATGAAAGAAAAAAACAGCTTTCAGTATCAGCCAGGAACAGACTACAATGGTCCTGACCACCAAATACTGTGCTTTCACTTTTCTCTTCCTTCCCCAAGGCCCACCTTAGAGGAGTCAAAAACCAAGCCCTTCAAAGGGGACAGAGATGGAGCAAGGAAAAGGAGAATTAGTTGACCACAATCCCCTTGCCCACTATAGGTGTCTGGGATAAAAACTGTATCAACCTGCAGGGGGAGAATCTCTAAATTAGCTAAGAGTTGGCAGGTTTAGGATACATGCACTGGGCTGCAGATTTTAATCACAGAAACAAGACTCTTTCTACAAATTACAAAAAGACTACTTTATATTCTAAAAAATGGAAGAAAAAATATGGTACCTGCCCCAAATTCAATACAAGAAGTAGAGGAAAAAAATATATCCATGTTTTGTGCTTGAATAGGCCATGGAGGAAAAATAAAGTTGTCTTTTGCTTATTTTCTTGGGTCAGCTCCTGTCAAAATGGCTTGTTTTTATCAAATATGATATTGAAACAGTGGTAGATATTGAACAGCTCATATTTTTCTATTGCCTGGTGGAAAAAAACCCTAAGAAACTTATTTATTCTTTTCTTTTCTTTCTTTTTTTCATCTGATGCATGGGTGGGCAAGTTAGCTTAACTCTAAATCCGGCATCCAGCTGTAACATCCTGCAATCCTAAAAGCTGTTACTCAGGGGTCTCAGTGCCCTGCAATGAGAGAGGTTGAGTAAGGAAATGCTTCTCGAACTTTGAAGGCTAATTGTATATACATCAGATACCTTGGGATATTTTGGTTAACTTATTTAGCTTTCCTCACCTGAAAAACCACCTAAATACTTTTAAATTTTCTAGGATTGATTATTGTTCTTATTCAAATTTACTTTCCCTCTAATGGCCAAGGCTATTTCATGAGTGTATACTCCCCTCCACTTGCCTCCCCAATCATCAAGTTCCCTTTTATTCCATGGAAATACAATGATTATTAGGAGTAAGGGCAAATGAGATAAAGATTCTAGAAATCATAAATCCTTTTGAGGGATGATTTCAGTAGTTCTTCTGCCTTTAAATTGGTAGTCTTAAATGTGCTTCAAGATATAAGATCTAGTCATTGAATAAGTAAATATTTGCGGGAAAACTATTTTGTGCAAAGTCCTGAGCTTGGGACTCAGTAGAAAACCTTTTCAATTGAAATTATTATTGTCATCATCATCATCATCTAAAGCAACTCCATAAACCTTGTAACATTCCTTTCATAGTCTGACAACTCTTTTTTTTAAGTTGTGTCTTTTTTCTTAATATAATTTATGTTAACCCTCTTATTTATTTATTTACTTTTGGCTGCATTGGGTCTTTGTTGCTGCACATGGGCTTTCTCTGGTTGCGGCAAGCAGGGGCTACTCTTCGTTGAGGTGCACGGGCTTCTCACCGCAGTGGCTTCTCTTGTGGTGGAGCACGGGCTCTAGGCACACGGGCTTCAGTGGTTGTGGCACACAAGCTGAGTAGTTGTGGCTCATGGGCTCCAGAGCACAGGCTCAGTAGTTTTGGTGCATGGGCTTAGTTGCTCCATGGCATGTGGGATATTCTTGGACCAGAGATTGAACCCGTGTCCCCTGCATTGGCAGGAGGATTCTTAGCCACTGCACCACCAGGGAAGCCCAATCTGACAACTCTTGTGATGAATCCATTTCTAGGTTCTATATACTATGCTCCAATCCTGGATTCACAGGGCATTGCTGTGTACTGCCTGTGTATATAGGCTTGTCAGATATGTGTAGGCTTGTCAGATATGTGTGTCTGTGTACTCATACACATACATTCATATACACACATATGGATTGTACTAGCTATAGCATGGGAAAGGAACACATGGGAAAGGTAAGGGTATTCTGAAATAGGCTTTACTTTACAAGTGGGTGGTTGAAGGAGACTTTGCATTTATAAACATTATTTAGAAGTACAATGGCTAAGATCCCTAACTTGTATATCAAACTGACCTAAGATTAGTCTTATCTATGTTTATTCACCAGCTTTATGACCTGACCCAAGTCATTTATCTTTTGTTAGCTTCACTATTCTCATCTGAAAAATAGGACTAATAGAATTATAGACATTCACAGAAAGATAGACAAGATGAAAAGGCAGAGGGCTATGTACCAGAAAAGGAACAAGATAAAACCCCAGAAAAACAACTAAATGAAGTGAAAATAGGCAACCTTCCAGAAAAAGAATTCAGAATAATGATAGTGAAGATGATCCAGGACCTTGGAAAAAGAATGGAGGCAAAGATGGAGAAGATGCAAGAAATGTTTAACAAAGATCTAGAAGAATTAAAGAACAAACAAACAGAGATGAACAATGCAATAACTGAAATGAAAACTACACTAGAAAGATTCAATAGCAGAATAACTGAGGCAGAAGAACAGATAAGTGACCTGGAAGACAGAATGGTGGAATTCACTGCAGAATAAAGAAAACAGAATAAAGAAAAAAGAATGAAAAGAAATGAAGACAGCCTAAGAGATCTCTGGGACAACATTAAACGCAAAAACATTCGCATTATAGGGGTCCCAGAAGGAGAAGAGAGAGAGAAATGACCCGAGAAAATATTTGAAGAGATTATGGTCAAAAACTTCCCTAACATGGGAAAGGAAATAGCCACCCAAGTCCAGGAAGCACAGAAAGTCCCATACAGAATAAACCCAAGGAGAAACATGCCGAGACACATAGGAATCAAACTGGCAAAAATTAAAGACAAAGAAAAATTATTTAAAGCAGCAAAGGAAAAATGACAAATAACATACAAGGGAACTCCCATAAGGTTAACAGCTGATTTCTCAGCAGAAACTCTACAAGCCAGAAGGGAATGGCATGATATACTTAAAGTGATGAAAGGGAAGAACCTACAACCAAGATTACTCTACCCGCCAAGGATCTCATTCAGATTCAATGGAGAAATCAAAAGCTCTACAGACAAGCAAAAGCTAAGAGAATTCAGCACCACCAAACCAGCTCTATAACAAATGCTAAAGGAATTTCTCTAAGTGGGAAACACAAGAGAAGAAAAGAACCTACAAAAAGAAATTAAGAAAATGGTCATAGGAACATACATATCGAAAATTACCTTAAATGTGAATGGATTAAACGCTCCAACCAAAAGACACAGGCTTGCTGAATGGATACAAAAATAAGACCCATCTATATGCTGTCTACAAGAGACCCACTTCAGACCTAGGGACACATCCAGACTGAAAGTGAGGGGATGGAAAAAGGTGTTCCATGCAAATGGAAATCAAAAGAAAGCTGGAGTAGCAATACTCATATCAGATAAAATAGACTTTAAAATAGAGAAGGTTACAAGAGACAAGGAAGGACACTACATAATGATCAATGGATCAATCCAAGAAGAAGATATAACAATTATAAATATATATGCACCCAACATAGGAGCACCTCAATACATAAGGCAACTGCTAACAGCTCTAAAAGAGGAAATCGACAGTAACACAGTAATAGTGGGGAACTTTAATACCTCACTTACACCAATGGACAGATCATCCAAACATAATTAATAAGGAAACACAAGTTTTAAATGACACAATAAACCAGATAGATTTAATTGATATTTATAGGACATTCCATCCAAAAACAGCAGACTACACTTTCTTCTCAAGTGCACATGGAACATTCTCCAGGATAGATCACATCTTGGGTCACAAATCAAGCCTCAGTAAATTTAAGAAAATTGAAATCATATCAAGAATCTTTTCTGACCACAACGCTCTGAGATTAGAAATCAGTTACAGGGGAAAAAAATGTAAAAAACAAACACATCGAGGCGAAACAATGCATTACTAAATAACCAAGAGATCACTGGAGAAATCAAAGAGGAAATCAAAAAATTTGACGATCCAGGAGCTTCCCTGGTGGTGCAGTGGTTGAGAGTCCGCCTGCCGATGTAGAGGACACGGGTTCGTGCCCCAGTCCAGGAAGATCCCGCGTGCCGCAGAGCAGCTAGTCCCGTGAGCCATGGCTGCGGAGCCTGCGCGTCTGGAGCCTGTGCTCCCCAACAGGAGAGGCCACAACAGTGAGAGGCCCTTGTACCGCAAAAAAAAAAAAAAAAAAAGAAAAAAAAAACATGATGATCGAAAACCTATGAGATGCAGCAAAAGCAGTTCTACGGGGGAGGTTTATAGCTATACAAGCCTACCTCAAGAAACAACAAAAATCTCAAAAAACACAATCTAACGTTACACCTAAAGGAACTAGAGAAAGAAGAACAAAAAAAAACCCAAAGTTAGCAAAAGGAAAGAAATAAAGATCAGAGCAGAAATAAATGAAATAGAAACAAAGAAAACTATAGCAAGGATCAATAAAACTAAAAGCTGGTTCTTTGAGAAGATAAACAAAATTGATAAACCATTCACCAGACTCATCAAGAAAAAGAGGGAGGACTCAAATCAATAAAATTAGAAATGAAAAAGGAGAAGTTACAACAGACACCGCAGAACTACAAAGCATCCTAAGAGACTACTACAAGCAACTCTATGCCAATAAAATGGACAACCTGGAAGAAATGGACAAATTGTTTGAAAGGTATAACCTTCCAAGACTGAACCAGGAAGAAACAGAAAATATGAACAGACCAATCACAAATAATGAAATTGAAACTGTGATTAAAAATCTTCCAACAAACAAAAGTCCAGGACCAGATGGCTTCACAGGTGAATTCTATCTAACATTTAGAGAAGAGCTAACACCCATCCTTCTCAAAGTCTTCCAAAAAATTGCAGAGGAAGGAACACTCCCAAACTCATTCTATGAGGCCACCATCACCCTGATACCAAAACCAGACCAAGATTCTACAAAAAAAGAAAATTACAGACCAGTATCACTGATGAATATAGATGCAAAAATCCTCAACAAAATACTAGCAAACAGAATCCAACAACACATTAAAAGGATCATACACCATGATCAAGTGGAATTCATCCCAGACATGCAAGGATTCTTCAGTATATGCAAATAAATCAATGTGATACACCATATTAACAAGTTGAAGAATAAAAAACATTTAATCATCTCAATAGATTCAGAAAAAAACTTTTGACAAAATTCAACACCGATTTATGATAAAAACTCTCCAGAAAGTTGTCGTAGAGGGAACCTACTTCAACATAATAAAGGCCATATACAACAAACCCACAGCAAACATCATTCTCAATGGTGAAAAACTGAAAGCATTTCCTCTAAGATCAGGAACGAGACAAGGATGTCCACTCTCACCACTATTATTCAACAGAGTTTTGGAAGTCCTAGCCACGACAATCAAAGAAGAAGAAGAAACAAAAGGAATAAAAATTGGAAAACAAGAAGTAAAACTGTCACTGTTTGCAGATGACATGATAGTATGCATAGAGAATTCTAAAGATACCACCAGAAAACTACTAGAGCTAATCAAGGAATTTGGTAAGGCTTCAGGTTACAAAGTTAATGCACAGAAATCTCTTGCATTCCTATACACTAATGATGAAAAATGTGAAAGAGAAATTAAGGAAGCACTCCCATTTTCCATTGCAACAAAAAGAATAAAATACCTAGGAATAAACCTACCTAGGGAGAAAAAAAGACCTGTATGCAGAAAACTGTAAGACAATGATGAAAGAAATTAAAGATGATATCAACAGATGGAGAGATATACCATGTTCTTGGATTGGAAGAATCAATATTGTGAAAATGACTGTACTACCCAAAGCAATCTACAGATTCAGTGCAATCCCTATCAAATTACCAATGGCATTTTTTACAGAACTAGAGCAAAAAAATCTTAAAGCTTGTATGGAGACACAAAAGACCCTGAATAGCGAAAGCAGTCTTGAGGGAAAAAAACAGAGGTGGAGGAATCAGACTCCCTGACTTCAGACTATACTACAAAGCTACAGTAATCCAGTCAATATGGTACTGACATAAAAACAGAAATATAGATCAATGGAACAAGATAGAAAGCCCAGAGGTAAACCTACACACCAATGGTCAAGTAATCTATGACAAAGGAGGCAAGGATATACAATGGAGAAAAGACAGTCTCTTCAGTAAATGGTGCTGGGAAAACTGGACAGCTACATGTAAAAGAATGAAATTAGAGCACTCCCTAGCACCATACACAAAAGTAAACTCAAAATGGATTAGAGGCTTCCCTGGTGGCACAGTGGTTGAGAGTCCGCCTGCCAATGCAGGGGACATGGGTTCGTGCCCCGGTCCGGGAAGATCCCACATGCCGTGGAGCGGCTAGGTCCGTGATCCCTGGCCACTGAGACTGCGTGTCCGGAGCCTGTGCTCCGCAACGGGAGGGGCCAGAGCAGTGAGAGGCCCGCATACTGCAAAAAAAAAAAAAAAAGGATTAGAGATCTAAATGTAAGACCAGACACTGTAAAACTCTTAGAGGAAAACATAGGAAGAACACTCTTTGACATAAATCACAGCAAGATTTTTTTTGATCCACCTCCTAGAGTAATGCAAATAAAAGAAAAATAAACAAATGGGACCTAATGAAACTTAAAAGTTTTTGCACAGCAAAGGAAACTATAAACAAGACAAAAAGGCAACCCTCAGAATGGGAGAAAATATTTGCAAACGAATCATCAGACCAAGGTTTAAGCTCCAAAATATATAAACAGCTCATGCAGCTCAATATTAAAAAAAACAAACAACCCAATCCAAAAATGGGCAAAAGACCTAAATAGACATTTCTCCAAAGAAGACATACAGATGGCCATGAAGCACATGAAAAGCTGCTCAACATCACTAATTATTAGAGAAATGCAAATCAAAACTACCATGAGGTATCACCTCACACCAGTTAGAATGGGCATCATCAGAAAATCTACAAACAACAAATGCTGGAGAGGCTGTGGAGAAAAGTGAACCCTCTTGCAATGTTGGTGGGAATATAAATTGATACAGCCACTATGGAGAACAGTATGGATATTCTTCAAAAAAATAAAAATAGAATTACCATATGACTCAGCAATCCCACTACTGGGCATATACCCAGAGAAAACCATAATTCAAAAAGACACATGTACCCCAATGTTCATTGCAGCACTATTTACAATAGCCAGGTCATGGAAGCAACCAAAATGCCCATCGACAGACGAATGGATAAAGAAGATGTGGTACATGTATACAATTGAATATTACTCATCCATAGAAAGGAATGAAATTGGGTCATTTGTAGAGATGTGGATGCACCTAGAGACTGTCATACAGAGTGAAGTAAGTCAGAAAGAGAAAAACAAATATCGTATATTAACACATACATGTGGAGCCTAGAAAATGGTACGGATGAACCGGTTTGCAGGGCAGAAATTGAGACACAGATGTAGAGAACAAATGTATGGACACAAAGAGGGGAAAGCGGCAGAGGGTGGGGGTGGTGGTGTGATGAATTGGGAGATTGGCATCGACATGTATACACTGATGTTTATAAAATGGATGACTAATAAGAACCTGCAGTATAAAAAAAAATAATGAAATTAAATTTTAAATAAAGAAAGAAGTAGGCAATAGTTTGCCTTCTCCTTCCTTAAAGGTCTTATATATTTTTTATAGCTAATTCTCATGCAGTTGTACAAAATCCTAAAATAATCAGAGTAATTCTCATTCACATTTCTTTTCCCCAGGTACCCATTCCCATTTTATAAAACGAAAAACTGCTCCTGGCCTCTCTCTATTCTTCCAGAGACATGCCTTGGCACCCACAAACACATGTTTGTTTTATCGTGGGTCCCTTGTCCTGTGTTCTTCCATTTCTCTTTCTTGTTTTAAACAGTGATTTGATGTTGCAAATCCTTGAGTAAGTCCATGAGCAAGGGACGTCTTTATTTAAAATTAGCTTATTCGCACCTGAGAACACCTTTTTATCTGCCAAGTGATCGAAGCCCAATGAATCCTACTAAAAAAAATATATATATATAACCTGCCACATTGCGTTATGAGTTAATTAAATGAGGGGATACACAAGTGCTTAACTACTGTCTGGCACATAGTTTATGCTCAATAAATGGTATCTTTCTATCTATCAATCAATAAATAAATGTATGCTTGTGATCATTATAACTTTATATGGTAGTGTGAATTCACTAACCATGATCACTTTCTTTTTCTAGATGAAACAACTTAAACTTAGAAAATTTAGATGCTTATCTACTTTTGTGCAGCTACTAAGTGACAGAATCCCAGACTCAGCCCCACTCCTAGCCATGACATTCTGCTAACTCTCTCCATCTCTCTGGTGCACAAGTGTGCCTGCACACACACAATCACAGGTGAGGCTAGACCTTCCATCCTCTTGTGACATCTTAGGATCAGGGAATCCTGGAACTGTAGAGCTGGAAGGAACCATCAGTAGTAATATTGGAAATGTAATTCTAAATTTTTCATAGTCCCTTGGAGATGTATATGTTTAACAGACTTTTGCATGTTTTATGTATTTCAGTTCTCAACTTCCCAAATATATCTTGAGGTGGATAGAGAATCGTCTATTAATGCCAATTTACGGAAGAGGAGAAATAAGGACTCAGAGTTTTCTTTGACTCTGCTTGGTTCTCAACAGAATGACTTGCTAAAGGCCACACATCTGGTAAGTGATAAAGCTCTTATTCCAACTAAGCCCTTCTAATTCAAGTGCAATGTCCTTGTATACACATTTACTTAACATGTGAGTTATAATACCTCTCATTTATTGACAGCTTCAGTATTTGCTCAACACTCTTCTAAGGTTTTATGTGCCTCAACTAATTGAAGCTTTGAAATAAACTTTTTGAGGTGTGTATTAACACTCCTTCATTTCCCTGATAAGGAAAAAGGGAAAAAAAGCCTGGAGAATTTAAGTAAATGACTCAAGATCTAATAGAAAAGATGTTTAGAAGCAGGTACATGAACTCAGATCATTGTACTGTAGAAGTTACTGCTCTCTTACTCTACCACAATGCCTGAAGACTAAGAGATAAGAGAGCTTCACCATGGAAGATTTTCATAAGGCCTTGCTGAAAACCATTGCTACTTTCATGCACAAATTGTTTTCAAGCTTAAGTAGGTTGTGCAAGTTCAAACTGCTATTTGGTAGATTCCTTCTCTCTATTCTGATTCAAGCCATCACCTAATGCACATAATAATTGAATTTAATTTTCATGAAAAAATGCAATGTACCCAATCTCCTGTCACTGCACTCTTTCCTTCATCTACACACTGGCTTGATTAAAGTTGGTTCAGAGTGGTGGAAATCATTTTTTTAAAAAAGCACGGGGTCCCAAATCCTAGAGTTTTAGTTTTCTTACCCTCTAGGTTCTAAGTGGCCACTAGCTGAACCTGAAAGATATAACAACTTCCTGTGGAACCTCTCTGAGTTGTTGCTTTAAAGGGGCAAACTGAGAGGAAAGACACTGATTTTAACATCCACTTATCCTCTAACCCACTGGGTATCCTTGCTGTAATGCATGATGGAGCAGAAAGTGTTTAAAATGACAGCACATCTTGGTGGAAGTGTAAATGGGGGGGAGAATTTCTGGAGGACAGTCTGGCAACAGAGATCAAATTGAAAATGTGCGAATCCTTTAACCCAATGATCCTACTGTAGAAATAAATTATAAGAAGGAGTTTGTGTAAGAGTAATAGAGAGAGATTGAAATATTGACAAGCTGGAAGCAACCTAAATATTATTCAGTTAGAAAACTAGTTCAGTAAGCCATGACAAATTAATTCAATGGATTTAAAAGGTTTTTTAAAAAAGAATGATGTACACCTATATGTAAATGCAAGAAAATGGATGTTTAAGAATTTTTGATAAGTGGAGAAACAGAATCAAAAATAGAATTTTTGATAAGTGGAGAAATAGGTTACAGGTAAGTACGCACATGTATTTATAAATGCAATGAATGTTTACTGTTCTGATGCAATCAAATCTGTATCACAAGTATCTTGTGTGCACACACACAGTGGGAGATATATCTAAAGGGTTTCTCATATAATGATAAAAGTATGGGATTTGGGAGAGAAATTTTACATTTATTCTATTTTCTTGTCCAAATTGTTTGCATTTCAAAAAGAGTTTGCATGTATTATTTTTATAATTAGAAAAGTCAAATAAATTCATTTAGAGAAAAAGATGAAAGAAGAGCCTACTGGTGGATGGACTTTTTGCCGTGATAGTTCTGCTCCAATAAGAATGGAGAAGAAGGCAGGGATAGAAATTCCACTGGTGCTCTAGTTCCCCAAGAAGTGAAAAGATAACCCCCCTTCCAGTCCTACTCTGGAGGGGTCATCTTTTAGGCACAGAGAGGGGGTCCAGGAAATGTTGTACTCACTGGTGAGACAGTAGGGCATCGGGTGCCTGGAGTTCCCTGAGTTAGAGAAGCAGCTGCTTTAATTACAGCTAATGAAGTTTGCAAAAAGAGGCTGGACGAGGGTTGCGTCAGCAGTTGTCCCTAGAGCTAATGTCACTTCATTATGCTCAGTCTTAGCCAGAGTCTTTGGTCTTTGCCATAAACAATGGATTTGGGTGCATGGTGAAGATCCCTGCTCTTGAGTATTAGGTACATGGATCTAAATGGATGGGGCCATCTGCTAAACTCTAGTGATTCTCGCCTCTGGTTTTAAAGTCATTTGCAGGAAGATTTTTAGAAAACACCAAAGCATGAGTAAAACGCGTCCATGGTTCAATTAGTCTGGTTTAAGTCTGGCTATGAGCATATTTTAAAAGCTCATTAGGTGATTCTAAACATATAGCCAACATAAGCATACAGCCAACACTGGCCTTAGAGAAAGAACTCCTACATTCTTGTCTTATCTCTAATACTTAACCGGTTGGGTGGCCTTGGGCATAATATTTAATCTCTCTGAGCTATCACTTGAAAACCAAAATGAAGATAAAAATATTCACTTTACCAAACTCATGTGGTTGATGTGAGGATTACATAAAAGAATGTATATTAAAGTATTTTGTAAAGTGCTAAGTAAGTAATATTATTTTGTAAGTTTCACAAGCTTCTGTTCTCCCTGCCCAAATATGTCACATAATTCAAGATCAGCATTATTTCTCAATGTGTGTAATATGAACTGTCTGCATCAAAATCACCTGGGCCACTTGTTAAAAATGCAGAGTAAACATGAAAAAGAATGCCTGGAAATAGGTTCCAAGATCTGCCTTTTAAACAGGCAATCCTGTGTGCTCCTGTGAAATAAGATTGAGAACCAGTGCTAAATTCTTGCAAGGGGATGCAGCTGACTGTGGTAGCTCTGATATAGGGCAAAGACTGGCAGCAGTTCAAAGGGCAGTAGCCCTAGAAGCATTTGGTTAATATTAACAGCAAAAGCAGATCAGAAGATACAAATTCACCCTCAGCCCTATCCATGTCAGGGTGGATTCTCCTAGTGCCCTTCTGACATCCTGTGCTGTGTCTTGTAAAAAAAGGACTGATCTCATCACTGTTTGGCCTAAGACAAAAGAGTGGCTTGCCACTGGTGAAGTCTCACATGACTTAAATGCATGGGATTGGTTGTCTTTACACCACTCCCAATTACACTAAGTGTACACCCTTCAGGCCCTTGTGAGTGGGCGACTCTGCTCACTCTGCCTTTGGAGCTCTCTCACTCCATGGACTAATTCAGCACCTTGTCCAGCACAGTGCTTTTTCGTGGCTGGTCTTACTGCTGTTCTACTGAGAAAGACATCTGTACTTGGATTGAAAGCGCTCTGAGATCTTCCACAGGAAATGCTTAATTCTTAAATGTTGTATCCTGCCTCCAGTAGCACCCAGGATCCCCCAGAACAGAGAAGGAGCTTAAGATATTTGCTTCTCCTATGAATTCTTACTTTTTTTTACCACTTGTAATAATTGCCTAAGAGATAGCTCGCAGGGCGCAAGGTAACACATTCTGGCAGAGTCTGTCAAATATGCCTTTTGTGGAAATAAAGTATCCTAGGCTGGGTAACTCAAGACTTGGGATCATGTCCTTGTACCTGTCACTTATGAGCTAAGTCACTTCACTTCTCTGAGCCTCAGTTTATAAACCTAGAAAATGGGGACAGCAAAACTTTTTTCAAGCATTTCTCAAGAAACAAGAGATCGTGCGAGATTAGATTGAGAAAATGAAAGGATAATGTTTGGAAAACTACTAACTATTATAAAAAGTTTTATAGGATTTTACATGACTGCAAACAAAGATGTGATAGCTAGTCATCCTTCAAATAATCAATGTTCTCATCTCAAAATTGTACCCTTTGCAAGTGCTCAATGATTACTGAATTTTTTTTTAAAAGAGGCAAATCCCATCCTACCATAAATTGAAGTCATAGTTCGGAGTGCAAATGACTTGTAGCATATCTGCTATCATGGGGTAGTAATGGCATAAAGCACTAAGAGCAGATGTGTTTCTCAGCACTTCCATGGACAGCGTACAGACTCACAGAGCCCCAAAGTAAAGCTGATAAAGGAGGCAAAAGAATAAGGGTGAGGAATGTGCAAATGTACAAGATTCCTGAGTGCAGGCAAGTTAGAGATGCTCTTTGGTACAAAATTTAGATGTTTTGAAGTAGATAATAACCTTCCCTTTCAAAACCTCTTCTGACTTGAGAGAAGCCTGAATGTGACTCAGGACCCTGAAAGCATCTTGCCTGGAACACATAGGACATCTTCTCTCTGGGGGTCCTGAGGGAGGGTTGCTGGGCCTGGCATTAGCAGAGCAGATTAGTGGCAGGTCAGCCCTTTCACAAGGATAAGCTATTTCTCGGTAGAAGTATGCTGCCTGACAGGGGCAGGAAACACAAGCTTTTAGTGGCTGAGAGACACTTCACATTCATATCTTACTCTCTGCTTGCAACAGCCATTGACCCAGTGGCAGGAGGCTTGCGGCTCCAAAGAGAGCAAGATGACCTTGGTCTGGGTTAGCAGGGAAGAAGAGAAAGAAACAGCATGGAGAGACATTGAGATCTACTCTTGTAACAGTAAAAATAGAATTAAAATAGTCCAAGACCATTGCCACTTAAACACAGAAACCTCTCACCAAGTTAGCCTGATATTCTGTGTTTCCACATTACAGGCTTTTAGATGGTCAGAGTCAGTACAAGACAAAAAGAGAACCTAGTTAACTGCACTCCTTTACAAAGTTCTAGGGAGAGTGAGTGGTCTTTTCTTAGATACCAATATATTCAGTGACATATTCAGAGTGGAGATCATGGGATATGGATAATTCTTGAAATATTACATCATGAGGCAGATCTGAAATTCCTGCAAAGTAATTCATCATGCTACATTTTGAATATACCTTGTCATTTTTAAATGCTAAAAAACGTGAAATATTTTATTTAGCTATTTCAATTACAGGCAAAATAAAATATACATATAGTTATAATAATGCTAGTATTAAAAATGTGTATTAGATACTTATATACCAGGCATTGTGCTAAGTGCCTCATGTGGATGTTCTCATTTACCCTCACAAGAACACCACAAGACTGGGTGATTTGTCTTCCTATTTTGCAAAAAATAAGACCAAAACTTAGTAAGGTTAAAAGACTTATGATCACACAGTTAGTGGGAGGCAGAGCTGGTATTCAAGCTCAACTTATAGGCCCTCCATAATCCTGTGGATGTATTCAGACTCTAAAGAGAAGTAGTCAAGCAAAATGGTCATAAACATAAACCATGGTGGCCAAAGTGTCTGGGTTCAATATGGGCTTTGCCATTTACTAGCTGTGAAAGCTTGGGCAAGTTATCCAATCACCTTGCCTTAGTTTCCTCATCTGTAAAAATGTTGTTATTTTTGGCACCTATGTTAGATGGTTTCTGTGAGAACAAATTAATCATGCAAAGGAGGTAGAGCAGTGTCTTTCATGTAGTTCAGCCTTCGTATGTGATAGCTAGTATTACTATTAAAAGGAAAATCAGAGAAAAATAGTTTAAGTGAAATACAGTCTAGAATATGGATTTATTCCTTATGATTCAAAAAATAAACACTGAAAATCCACTATGAGCTAGGCATTGTATACCTGCCAGGAAAATAATGATGAAAAAGTCTGATATGGTGCCTGATAACAGAAGTACAGTTTCAATAATAAATAAATGAAGCCTGTCCAACTTTTACAAAATGTTAGAAGTATTTTATAGCTATTATGCAGATGAGGAAACTGAGGCCTAAGAGGTATACTTGCCAAAGGTTACAGGAATGAGGGGCTGAATCAGAATTTAAATCTAAGTCCTAATTTTTCTGATTCTAAAAATCTGTGTTCTCACCTGATTCTTTATCTTGTATTATAAATGTGTGTTTGTGCATGTGTGTCCTAACTTAAAAAAAAAAAAAAAAAGACAACTAGTGGCCAAGATGATACAGGGGGCCCGATTTTTTACTTTCAGTTCAATGCCCTTTTTATCCACATGAATGGTAAGGGATACAAAAGTACTAAAAATTATAAAGAAAACTCTGAGATTGTAAAAGCTAGCTGGATATCAGAACTGAATTAGGTTTAGGTTAAGTTACAAAAAAAAAAAAAAAATGTTTACCTTTACCTGATGGATAGCCTATCCATCCACACTGTCTGCCATGCACCTCTTCTCACAACCAGGAGGCACAAAGCCAAGGACCTTAACGATGTAAAAATTACATCCCACCCTATCCAAGGATGATTCAGTTCCTAAGTGGGAAGGATAAATTAATAAAAGTTTAACAGGGAATAGCTTTATGACCTTAAGATTAGGAAGGATTTCTAAAATCAAGACTCAAAAATCACAAACCACAAAGGAAAGCATCAATGGATTTTAATAGATCAAAATTAAAATAACGGTTTAACAAAAAAGATAGCATAGACAAAGTTAACAGACAGGTGCCAGACTAAGAAAAGATAATTTCTAAATTAATAACTGACAAAGAATTAATTAGAATTCCTGCAAAACAGCAAGAAAACACTATGAAACCTGAAAAGAATAGACTAATTATTTGAATAGCGCATGAGGAAAAACATGAAAGAATACTCACTTGGAAGAGACGCTCAGCTTCAACACTGATCAGAGTGATGCAGGTTACAACAAGCACAAAACATAATTTTACACAATTAGAATGGCAACAGTTAGAAACACGAATCCCACACGCTTGTGATGATAGGTCAAAATGGAAACCCTCTTGAACTCCGGATACGACATAAACTAACAAGCCACTTTGGAAAAATATCATGTTACATTTATCCCATTAGTTTTGCCCATACTCTAAATATAGCAATTCTGCTCTTGTGGTAGGTCTCAGAGAAGCTTTTACTGTTGCACAATGAGCCATATACACTATGTACATCTGCCCTTTTTTCACATGGTAGTAAAGAGTTGAGAGCAATCTATGCTCTATCAATAAGAAAGCAGATTAATAAAATGAAACATTCTTAATAAAATGAAACATTCTATTCATTGCATAAGATTTATACTGTGCAGTGATCAGAAGGGGTGAATTGTATCTACGTGTGATGATGTGGTTTGTTCCCCAAAATATGATGTGAAGGGAAAAATTATAGAAACAATACTTACAATATAATAAAATTTATCATAATTTAAATGTCATACAACCACTCAGCGAGGCATATATATTCCAGACTTTTATATATGTAAATAAATATATTAAAGTATATTAGAAGGAAATAAATACTTGAATAGTAAATTTATTGGTCCCCATCAGGAGAGGGAAATAAGGTTATAAATGTAGAATGCAGGGGAAATAATGAAACGCATGATGACTCTGTACTATGAATATTGGAGTGGCTGTGACTATCTGAAGTAAGAAGAAAAATAGTGAAGGAGTCATATATAATAATACTTTACCATTTTTGAGCACTTGCTATACGCCTAACTCTGCACTATGCACTTCCCATTAATTATCATATTTAACTGTCACTAAACATAACCAAGTGAATATTGCATAGCTCTTTTATGAAGGAGGAATTTGGGGCAACAGAAAGCAAAATTGCCAAAGTTTACAAGGATGATAAGAGGTTGATCCAGAATTGATACCTAGGACATTATTTGTCTGAGTCCAAACCCTGTTTTCTCATCCCCATTGTCTTAGCTTATGATTGTTTTAAGAGAGACTCCTATGTGAATGTGCACAGAAGACAAAAATAAAGTAAAAGCTTATTTCAGCCTAGAGTATCTATGAATCATTTTAGTTTTGAATTTCCAGATACTAATCACCTTGGAGAATCTTAGGTAGCACAATAAATCTAATCTTGAATATGCTGTGCTCTATTTTGCATAAGGAGGCAGTGAATGGGGATGAGACCTCCAACCTCTAGCATTATGTCTCACACATGGTAGATACGAGGTGATCGTTCTCCAGATGGTACAATGGCTCAATCAAGAGATATGCTTAAGTTGGGGCTGAAGTGGAGTATAAAGAAGCTCAAGTTGTAAACAATAGACATGTCTAGACAAAAAAGATTGGACTCAAACTAAAGATTTTGTCACAGATGGTGAAATAACAAAGGGTTTAATTTATTTGGACATGTGATGAGACATTATAAGCAAGTGCCAAGACAGAATCAGTGGAAAAATTAGTTGTGGTTCCATCAATGAATAGAATTTAAGACAACAGGTCAAATGCCAGGGTTGATGTTCAGTCAGAACCATGGACAGCACAACAGGTCTTACTGAGACCATTGCCCTTTGTCTACCGCATACTAAATTTTCTGCCAGCCTAATCCATGATGCCATCCCCTGGACAGTAAGGGGCCCATGTTTCTAGAGTCAGGTCCTGTTCTTCAGTTTAAGAGTTTGCATTTTCTTTCTCCTAAGAATTCACAGCCTGTTTTATGGCTACACTCTAGGGGTAGGTATACATTTTAGCTTGAGGAGTTTCATGAAATAGGTAGGAGCTGATTGTAGAGAGTATCTGAGGTTCATCTACATCAATACATTGTTACTCCGGGGACTTGTAACAGAAATGCTCAGATTCTCAAGCCAGGGTGTGAAGTGTGCCTCTGTGTTTCCATTCACCTGTCAATATGCAGTGTTTCCCAACTTAAAGGATGACAGGAAAAGGAAAGAAAGAAAAATCTTTATGAAGGAGTAAGCAGAGGCAAGTCATGTCATCAGGTAGCATGGAGATAAAGAGAAAGCAACCCCAGAAAGTAGCATGCAGCTGGAGAGAGTACAGGGGCAGATATAAGATGCGGATTATATTTCTGAAGTTTCCAGTAATGAGCTGAATGACTTTGGATTACTCATTCAACTTCACTCTGCTTTACTTGGTGAATGATCACTCAGTTTTCTTATCTGTCAAGTGGGAATAATTAGACTTATTTTGCATGACTGTTGAGGGCAAATAAGATAATATGTATGGAGGCTATTTGGAAAATGTTATATAACTGCGATTAGAGCCCAATAATTATTAATGGCAATATGTGGCCAGAGAAGGTGTAGCTTAATTGACAATGGCTTAAATATATCAAGAGAAAATTTTATTCTCACCTATGTGGGAGTGCAGTAATAGGGGAAGTGAAGGTGTGAACATGAGAAATTCAGGAAATAGTCATTCAAAATGGAATGGAAATATATTTTGTCACACAGAGAATCATAACAATGTGAGAAGATCTAACAGGAGATGTCTTTAAAGCCAAGAAAATATATAGAGAAACACTAGGGACATTCAAGAAATAATTAGATGGCTCCCTGGGGGAAATAAACTGTATTTTGCGAGAAAGATATAAGGGAGCACAAAGATAGAACATGAGAAGTGAATAATAAGACAATCTAGGAAGATCTGATGGAAGATTTCTTGCTTTGCTCAAGAGAAGTTTGTTGGATGTTGTTAATGAGTGTGTGGATGCATGAAGGAAGGATCACATTCCGTATGGCCACCCGTGTATCTTTCCTAAAATTATAGTTTGTGTCCAAATGTTGAGTCTAAGAGTTGAAAGGGTCTCAGAGATTGATTAGCAATTCCCTACTTCATGCAGGAATATAAATATGCATTTACTGTACTTTCAGAGAAGGGAAGCTCACTACCTCCTAAACTACTCTCTCCCATTATCATACAACACCGTCTGTCCAACCTGGAGCTGGCATTTGCTGCTGTGCCATGTCTAACAGATGGCTTTATTCTTTATATCAAAAATATACTCTGCCCATCTCCCAACATTTTCTGAGTCCCTTCTCTGTGCCAGGCACTAGACGAAGCCGTGAGGATATAAAAATGGAAAACATATCCTTAAATGATTCATAGATGTGGAATGCAAAAATGATTGTAACTATTGGGAAAGCAGGACACACCTCCTCTGGAGTCCTTCAAATACCTGAATGCAATATCTGAGTCTTTTCTTGATCTTTTATTCTACTACATAAATGTATAGTTTACCACCAATCACTTATTTAATATCATTTCCATATCTCCTCATGCTCTTACTTTTTTTTCTTTTCTGAACCTGAGCCAGGTTTTGAAAGTTTTTATTAATATATGGTATTCAAAATGTTAAAGGTAAATGAGCGGTTAATTTTTTAGGGCTTTGCATCCTCCTGAAATAAGAAATGTACTATTAGAAATTTATGAAGGATACTCCATGATCATATGGAAGAACAAACTTGGGGACTCACAGATAGCCCAGCTTTTGCTGGCATCATAATCAAACCCTCAACAATAGAAAACAGTTGTAGATTTTAGTAATTTGGGCAGCATGATATAATGAGACAAACCTTGACCTTAGAGTTAAAAAAAAATCTGGATTTGAATTGTCTCTGTCATTTATTAGCTGTAATAACTTGGCCATAATACACCATTCTCTGAGCATATTTGATCATATTTAAAATAGGAATACTATCTACACATTTCACGTGGTACTGAGAAGAAAAAATGAAAACAAAATGAAGTCATATCTGTGTAAGTAATTCATAAACAATAAAATGTAATGCAAATGTAATATGGCATCACTATTCTTATGATCAAATGGGTTGACACAAAACAAAAAGTTCCATTCTTTAATTACCTGAATTCAGTAAACATGTGTTATAGTCTAACAAATTAAAATCCCAGTGGTGGTAATAGCTACCATTTATTGAAATTTTACTATGTGCCAGGCAGGGCCAGGTACTTTACAAACATTATCCCATTTGGTTCCTGAGATACAGACAATGCTATGAGTTTACCCAGCCTGTTTCATTTTCTTTTTGAGCACAAACAAAGGTACATTTCCCACTTTACTTGTAGTAAATTGGGGTCATGTCATTGAATACTGTCCTATCCAGGAATGCCCATGGAATGCTCTGCATGATGTTCTGTCTTGTTGCCTACTAGCTGGAAGGATAGAAAGGCTCAAATGGATCTCTGGTGGCATGTACTGAGAATCACTAAAGATTACAGTTCCTCTGTCAGCTCTTGGTTCTTGAATGATGTTATGGGTCAGAGTCTCCTCTCCAAAGCCCGCATGCTCACCTGACATGTTGGAATGGGTTGTGAGCAAGAAATAAACTTTTGTTGTGTTAAGCTACTAAAGTTTTGGAACTGTTTATTATAGAACCTAGCATTAATTATCCTGATTATGAGAGTTCCTTAAAACATTTACTTTTTGCCACAATCAGGAAAGAATGTCCATAAGATCCCACCACTGTATCTATCAACCTACAAGCAACTGGGCTTATGAACTTCATTTTCCTCCTTTCCTAGCCATAAGGATTTTTGTCTGCTTTGTTCATTGCTTTATCTTAATTTTCTAGAAGAGGACTCAGTCAATATTTGTTGAATAAATCTGTAAATGTATAAAATTCTTTTGATGTAGATGGTTGCTTTTAATCCCAGTTTTACAGGTGAGGAAATGGTATTGCTGACTTACACACTCTCAAACACTCTAGGGAACTGCCTCATTTGACCACACCAAACCTCAGTTAAAGACGATGATCATGTTTTATCAACTGCAACTTTCTATTATCAAGATGTTCTCTCTACTTAAGAACAAATTTTGTGGCTCATAATGATGGACCTCAAGGGCCAATAGTTAACTTCCAGATCATCCAGGGAAGTTATGGGATCAATATAAGCTTAACATTAATAAATTCCATTTCATTCTCTTTAGCCAACCAGACAGAATTTGGCATCTCATGGACCATCATTCCCAGGAGACCAAACAAAAAAGATCAGAGAAAAAAATAAGAAAATGAAATGTTTAAAGGGAGGGCAGAAAGCCTTACTGATTTCCATTTTCTCTAAGCCACTATAAGAAATAAAAGGAAAGAAAACTACTACTAATTAAATGCAGTAAACCACATTTAGTCCTAATAGGGACATAAAAAGTTATTTTCCTTATTTTTCCAGATGAAACCTCAAGAGTTGACAAGTTGAAGGCTGTTATATAATTTCACAGAGCCATTACATAGTACACCCTGGTTCTAATCTAGTTCTTTGGTTTTAAAGACTTCAGCTGGTTCAGTTAATATTATTTCCATGGTTTATTATCATGCATTTGCTACTACCAGCTAGTAGCAGAAACACTGTTGTAACGGACAATAGTTAAGGGCAGAGTTTGTAAGAAAGTCAGAATTGGGATTGAAATTTGACTCTGCTATTAACCTGCTGTAACATTAACTTCTCTAGACTTGAGTTTCCTCAGGTGTATGATGGGGGTTGCTAGTACTAACTGAGTTAATATATCACAAATATATCACATTTACTATGTGACTTTCACATAGTAAATGCTCAAAAAGTGCAACTATTTGCATCATTGTTACTAGTATTCAAGTCAGTATCTCATTGAAAGCTTTTCAATACTAAAGATTTGCTCTTACCTCAGTAGGACTTTGAGTTTAATAATAGACCCTTTTCTTTCTCTGGATTTAGTTCATTCATTTAATATAAATTTATCAAGGACGTGCACAATGTTAGATATCAGGGATAGATATATAATTAAAGTATGCTTCCACCATGAAACCTCATTGAAATTACATACCATTGGTAGCATTTAGCAACAAAAAGAGACAGGGAAAAATAACAAAAAATATCACAGACCCAACACAGCAGTTCCTTAAAAATACAAAACTCCTTTCTGTGAAATGCAATTCAAAACCACCATGAGAGGAAACTTTGGATTTCAACTCCACTATGTAAAGAACTTGGAAGTCAACACTCATTCTTACAAGATAAACAAACTGAATATCAAACTGAAGATCAAAGACTTTTCTTGGAATTAGCAGAGAATAGAATTTGCAGGGTAAACCTGCACCCTGAAATATGGAGAGACAGGCTCTTACAGAGAGAGATAACCAAGTTCTGCTTACCTAGAGCAGAAGCTGCTGAGAGCCATAAACTGGTAGAAACACATAAATGGTAATTTTGATAAGTAGCTACAGATAGTATGGATGAGCACGAGAGTGAGAAACTTCTGATTACTGCTGTCTTAGGGGCGTCTCCACACATTTGCGGCCTTTACTTTGAGAACCCCACCAGGTTCTCAGGGTGAAAACACGAGAAAGATCTCCTCATGGCTCTGGCAGAAGAATTCCCATTAAAGTTGAACACCATGGGTTTGAACTGCATAGGTCCACTTATATGCGGATTTTTTTCAAAAAATACATGATCCTCAGTGGCTGAATCCGTGGATGTGGAACCATGGATGGGGAGGGCCTACTGTAAAGTTATAAGTGGATTTTCAGCTGCACAGGTGTTGGTGCCGCTCACTCCCATGTTGTTCAATGGTCAACTGTAAAATATGTAGATACTCCACTTTCAAGGTGGTAGAGCATAACTCCAACCCCTTAAGTATGGGCTGCACACAGTGCTTTCTTTCCAGAGAGTACAGTATTAAGGGGGGAAATATAACCTCATCAAGAAGAAAGCTACCCTTGCCCAGTGATCAAGGTTAATATCGGTAGTGATAAATCATGTTGATGGTATGTACTCTTTTTTTTTTAATTAATTAATTTTATTTATTTATTTATTTTTGGCTGTGTTGGGTCTTCGTTGCTGCACGGGCTTTCTCTAGTTGTGACAAGCAGGGGCTACTCTTCATTGCGGCGCACGGGTTTTTCATTGCGGTGGCTTCTCTTGTTGCAGAGCACAGGCTCTAGGCGCGCGGGCTTCAGTAGTTGTGGCTCGCGGGCTCTAGAATGCAGGCTCAGTAGTTGTGGCGCACGGGCTTAGTTGCTCCGCTGCAAGTGGAAGCTTCCCAGACCAGGGCTCGATCCCATGCCCCTTGCATTGGCAGGCGGATTCTTAACCACTGTGCCACCAGGGAAACCCTATGGTATGTACTCTTGATGTGATGTGATGAGAATGATGCTTTACCCCTATGGTCTTCCACCTCAAAACCTATAATTCCACTCTAATTATGAAATACCATTTTTAACTTTTGAAAACATAAGACAAATCCCAATTGGAGAACTTTCTGCAAAATTCCTGATTGGTACTCAAAACTGTCAAGGTCAAAAACAAAGTCTGATGAGCTGTTACTGCCCAGATGAGCCTAAGGAGATAGGATGACTAAATATAATGTGCTATCCTGAAATGGATCCTGGAACACATGCACAAACAGGATAGTGGGTGAAAACTAAGGAACTCTGAATAAAGTATGGTCTTTATTTATTTATTTTTAAGTGAGATACCATTAACTACACATTAGTATGGCTAAAACTAAAAAGAGTGATAATTCTAAGTATTGGCGAGTTATGTGGAGCAACTGTGCTCTTGCAAGCTATTGATGGGATGTGAAATGGTACAACCACCTTGAAAACAGTTTTATAGTTTCTTACAAAGTTAAACACACACCCTACTATGAGACCCAGAAACTCAACTTCTACATATTTACCTCAAATAAATGAAATCATACAGCCTCACTAATATTTGTACACAAATGTATATAGCAGCTTTATTTGTAATGACTGAAAAACTGAAAACATCCCAAATGTCCCTTTGCAGGTGAATGAATGAACAGATTTTTGTATATTCATATAGCAGAATACTTTATCTGTGATTTTAAAAAAAAAAGCAAACTGATATGTGCAACCACATCAGTGAATCTGAAAAACTTTATGCTGAATAAAAGGAACCAGAAAAAAATGTACATTGTGCATAATTTCATTTGTATAACATTCTAGAAAATGCAAACTAATCTGTAGTGACAGAAGTCAGATCACAGGTTTTGTGAGAGTGGGAGTAGAGGGGTGATTGATTACAAAGGGCTCGAGAAAATTTTGAAAAGTGATGGAAATATTTGTTATCTTGTGGTGATTGTTTCACAGGTACATGTGCATATGCAACTGTATATAACTGCATAATTGTATATGCAGGTTATTGTATGTCATTTATTCCTCACAATTTGTTTAAAAAACAAGACATGTTTTGAAAAAACTTATTCCCTACTTTATTGTCATTCATTTCTAATGTCACAATCAACAGATTCCCTTATTAACACAATAGTTGGAAAAATATTTTAATCCGTGTTATCTAACTCTAAATGAAATATTAAAAGGAAGCCATATACATAGAGTAGATTAAAATGAAGCTGCTCTGCTTTAAGTGAGGTTAGGTGTCCTGGAAGCCTTGTACTCTTACTGCCCCCTGCTTTCCACCCCAGCCCTAACGCTACTTCATTGCCCCCCACAGAACCTGGACTGTTACTAAATAAACGTCTGACTCCATGTTTTTTCTAAGTTTAAATTTACAGGTCTGATTATGCCAATCAATGATCATAGCAATCTTAGCTTTGACAGTAAATTATGATTGCTTTGGATAAGTCATTTCATTTCTCTGGATCTCAATCTACTCATTTTTTTAAAAATTGGAGTGATGAACCACATTTCTTATGGTTACTTACTTGCTCAGTAGTAGCACTAAATAATATAATTATATAAATGAAAAAAGTACATATTAAAAACTTCTCAAGGTTCAGTGTGGGAAAGGGAAACTAAATATTTCAAACAGAAGAGAATTTAATGCAGGAAATTAAATTCTGACAAAGCATTTTGAAGGACAGGGATAGAAATGGTCAGGGAAGATGCTGATACCACTTGGGAATCCAAGAAGTACAAAAATCTCAGATAATTTTCTGCCAATTATATCAGCTGCTGGGAGCATTGAAGTAAGTAATTTACAGGAGAATGTATGCAAGTCACTGACAAAACGTCACATCTGCCTTGTGTTTAAGCCTAGAATCAACTGCTGCGAGAGTGTGAGTGCCGTCTCTTTCTTTCTAACTTTCCAAATATCTTGCCAGTACCTCTCACTGGTAAAAACCTAAATTGGAATAGGCTGACAAAAATGTCTAGGAAATATGGATTTTAGCCTTCCAGTTGCTATGATAGAGGAAATAGCCTATCATGTGGTAGGATGCTAACAGATAGCCTGATACAGGCAGTGTTAATGTGATAAATGAAGCACCAAAGTTTACTAGCAGTAAAAATACTAATGGACAGTCACTAAGTGTTTGTTCAGCGAATGAGTACGTTCAATGTAGCTTAAAATGATGAGTAGACTTTATGAAGAAATGGAATCCAAGCAAGTTGTGAATGTGTGAAGATTTTCATAAGTCAGGTAGACAGCTCCGTGTATCAGTTAGTTTACTTTTGCTGTATAACAAACCATTCCAGCTAAATGTTAATTTAGCTCACAATTCTATGGGTCAGCAAGTTAGTTGGGTCTTGTCTGAGCTCACTCATTTATGCAGTGTGGTCACCTGCCCGCAATGGCCTGAGGGTTGGTTTGTCTAGATGACTTCAGCTATAATGTATCAACTCTGCTCCATGTGGCTTCTTGTTCTCCAGCATGTTATACTGAGCTTGTTTTCCTGGAAGCTTGTCAGGTTTCAGAGAGACAGAGAGAGAGAGAGAGTAGAAATACACAAAGCTTTTTGATGCGTAGGCTATGGGAGATACACCATGTCAATTCCATGACAATCTATTGATTAAAACAAGTCACAAGGTGAGTTCAGATTCAAGGAGTAGTGAAACAGTAAAATTTCTTAGGGTCTAGATACAGAAAGCCTGAATAATCATGACAGTTTTATTTTTTATTGCACACTACTACAGTCTGCTAATTAATTCAGCCAGTAGTTTAAAGCTTTGTAGACAGGAATGTTGTTTGTAGCTTGGAGGATCAGGAAATGTTGGAGATTAGTTATGTGAATATAGTCTGATTCTGCGGTATTAGGTAGTATTAGGTTTATAGAATCGTGTGCTCCCAATATTAGATACAACAGGAAGAAAAGATAATCTTCCTCATGGTCTTGTTTTACAAGACAGATATTTGACCCAGAAGTGTTAAATGAATTTTTCTAGGTCTTACGTCCATCAGGTGCTTTCAAACGGAACTGAAAACCTACCACAACGTCTGTTAGTCCAGGGCCTTGAATGTCAAGGAAAAAATGTTTTGACCTCTCAGGATTATAGAGTGGATTTACAAGACATATGGGTAGGAATGTGTATGTGTGTGTGATGTGTACATTCAGTACATGCATACATGTGTGCACACACACACAGTAGGAAAAGGAGGCAAAAGAGTACCATTTTGCGTAGGCCCGCTGCCTAATTTTAATTTGGCTCACCTCCTAATTTCTTTTATACCCTGAGTAGAAGTTATTCCCAGAGCTAATTCATACATACACTGTTTAGCACATTCCATCTGCTTCTGGAACCTGTGGCTGCACGTGACACATGTCCTGTAAGGTAACTAGTTTCTGGTATTGTCCTAGAATAAATGCAGATGTTACCTTTCTTTAAGAAAAATAAGTAATCGTACAGCCATCCCCTCTATCTTATGGAAGACACACAAGATGTACCTTCCTCAAAACCTCATCAGTGTATTCTCCAAAATGCTTATTGATTTGCACTGAAGGATGTGAAATCTCCAATCTAAAAAACTAAAGTCTGAATTAGGGACAAGTCCTACTTATGGGAAATTTTTAAAGAAAAATGTGATATTATTTGGAAGGACATTAAAAATTAATAATAGTCTGTATAGTGTAAATTTGCTGAGTCAAACAGCTATGGTTTTTCAATCTTATTTTCTGGAGTTTTTAGTTTTGTGATCTTAGATAATTCATTTGACACCTCTGAGACCCAGTTTCTTCACCTTTAAAAACAAGGGGGTGAGAGATAATTGCAGTTATGCATCCTCTTTATTGTAATCATTACTAGTGATGATGCATATGAAGCCTTTAGTGTACTGCCTGACACGGGGTAAATACTCAGTATATCCTCAATACTCAACAAATGCTAGCCAGATTATATTGTTATATTATTAAACTCACAGCAAAATTTAGTACAAGTTTATAAGTAAACCACTATGACTGCTATGATTCACAAATTAGTTAAGGGTAAATAGGGGTGAATATTGGATAGCAGAGATCAAGTCAAATTGTGAGTAAACAGGAAAAAATAGCTTTCCGTTATCATGCTAGGTATGTGCTAGATATTATATCGGGGCTTCACACATTATTTTACTGAGTCCTCTTTATTAATTCTGTGTTACCAATAGGAAAACTGAGACTTAGAGAAGTTATATAAATTGCCTATTGTCTTAGAGTTAAGAAGTGGGACTTGAACCCAGATATGGCTGACTTCAAAGTCTTTGATTTTAATGAAGATTGGAGCTTTATCAAGTGTTTTTATTCACCCAGATCCCTTTCTGCTGTTGTCATATTTAATCTAGATAAGTAGTCAGAATATGAGTCCTGGATCTGGATGGCCACACATTGTGCCAGGAAGTCTTGGGTTATACAAAATTCAGTAAAAACATTTGTTGTGTTTTCTGTCTAAATTGACAGTGAAGTTCAAGAGGTCATAAAACTTGGGCTGATGCAGTCTTTTCCTGAAACAGAAGCCTGATACGGAAACTAGAGCTTAGACAATGCTGGAGAGTTAAGTAGAATGAAAAATGTCAGGGAGGGCCCAGAGACATAGAGAATGATGTTGGGGTCAGTGGACTAAAGATCAGATTTCTCTGTGCCAGTCCCTGAGTGATAGGAAAAGATATGGCCACTGGAATGTCCCAGCAATAAGAGCAAATTATGTCACAGTGTTCTGAGGATGGGATTGCAGGGCCATAAATGCTGTTTTCAGAATTTTTACTCCAGGAAGACTTGTCTTTTTCACATCACTGTAGGAAGCATGAAAGAAACAACTGATCGTTCCAATGTGTTTCCTCTCAGGGGCATTTTTGTCTCTGAGCTCCAAAAACCAATCAGCTGATAAAATCATTGCTTTCACAAAACTAAACTTCATAGATTGTAGAAGGTCTACAGACATAGTAGGTGATCCCTAAACACCTGTGGCCAGTGAGACAATTCCATGTTCATTTGGAAAGATCAAGGAACTCAAACAAAGACCTAGTTAACACCTCATGTGTACCAATTCATTAACTCTTTAACTTCTGTTTTCTCACCTCTGAATCGGGGGTTGGAGCATTGTTAGGGTGAGAAAAGGAGGTAAGGATTATGAAAATACTATTTCTATTTTCTATATAAATCCCTCAGGCTATTCATACATGTTATATACTACTGGACAGAAGACCAAAGTCTGCACCCAATAGGTCCAATGCTTGAGTTCAATTTTCAGATTATCAAAGAAGACCCTGCCACCATGATCCATTTGATAGACATGCAATAAGTAACAGCCTGCCTTCTAAGGAGCTCTGTTACCTTTACTTTTGGGACCCTTTTTCAGTAAAAGCTAAAATGCTTTGCAACTACTCAGTAACTCAAACCAGGAAGCTAGTATGCATTTTTAATTTGACATTTTAATTTTTTTCCCATTTTTATTGAGATATAACTGACTTATAACATTGTAGAAGTTTAAGGTGTACATAATGATGATTTGATATATACATATATTGAGAAATAATTACCAAAATAACTTTAGTTAACATTCATCACCTCACATAGTTACTATTTTTTTTTTCTTGTGATGAGAACTTTTAAGATCTACTCTCTCAGCAACGTTCAAACATGAAATGCAGTGTTGTTAGCAATAGTCACCATGCTGTTATTACATCTCCAGAACTTATTTATCTTATAACTGGAAGTTTGGACCTTTTTTATATTTATATTTATTTATTTATTATTATTATTTTGGCTGTGTTGGGTCTTAGCTGAGGCATGTGGGATCTTTCGTTGTGATGCATGGGCTCTTTGTTGTGGTGCGCATGGGGCTTCTCTCTAGTTGTGGCGTGCAGCTTTTCACTTTTCTAGCTGTGGCACACAGGCTCCAGGGTGCATGGGCTCTGTAGTTGTGGCATGTGGGTTCCAGAGCACGTGGGCTTTGTAGTTTGCAGCACAGAAGCTCTCTAGTTGAGGCGCATGAGCTCAGTAGTTGCGGCACGTGGGCTTAGTTGCCCTGTGGCGTGTGGGATCTTAGTTCCCCAACCAGAGATCGAACCCGCGTCCCCTGCATTGGAAGGTGGATTCTTTACCACTGGACCACCATGGAAGTCCCTGGAAGTTTGTACCTTTTGACCGCCTTCATTCATTTTCCCCAGCCTCTCCACCCCTCACCTCCGGCAACTACCAATGTATTCTCTGTTTCTGTGAGTTTTGTTTTTGTTATTGTTTGTTTGTTTTTTAGATTCCAAATATAAGTGAGATTATACACTATTTGCCTTTCTCTGACTTATTTTAGTCAGTCCTCATTTTAAAATTCCCCTTTTCTCATCACACACATCCTGTCAATCACCC
This sequence comes from Orcinus orca, assembly GCF_937001465.1. Classification (NCBI taxonomy): domain Eukaryota; kingdom Metazoa; phylum Chordata; class Mammalia; order Artiodactyla; family Delphinidae; genus Orcinus; species Orcinus orca. Next base: position 104,491,507 of record NC_064564.1, on the reverse strand, counting down.
ACTCTATGAAAATCTACATCTCTGTCTCCACTGTTCCTTTCCTAGTCCTCTAGGATTTTCACAAGGATCTTCAATATAGTCATTCTATTTCCAGCCTTACTACCTTCCAGACACTTCCTTACATTGCAAGTAGAGTGATCATTTAATGATAACATGAAAAATACCATATCTGTGAGGGTCATGAAAACCCTTAGCTTAATATCCGTACACAGCTTCTGTTAGCTTTTAAGACAAAATCCAAAACTCCTGAACATCATTACAAGACCCTACATGTTGTGACCCTTTCTTCTTTCATCACGTCATCTCTCCATCTTGCTCTACAGTCCAGCTCTACAGAACTCTGTTCCATGTACTTTCCATGTCCCCCTCGCCTACAATGTAATTCTCCTAATACATTTACCTTTATTCTGTCAACCCTGCAGGTCTCAGTGGAAAGGTTGCCTCTTGACCTGACTTGTTGAGCCCTTGATCAGTTGAAGAACCTCTGCTATATCCTCTTAAATCTTCCTATACTTTCTTTATCAAAAAATGTTCAGTAATTCGCACATATTTAAAACTGGAAAATTGTCTTCTAAATGAAGAGTCAATAAATATACATGTGAACTGAACTTTTTTTAAGTCATGTGGGTTTATTTTTTTCATGACAGAGATGACCCATGCCCCACAAAGGATCATTTCTTCTATCTCTAGAAAATGTCCTGGCTCTCAAAAATTCAGTGAATGAATGAATTCATATGAACTAGATTCAACAACAGACTTCATTAGTTCGATTCTTCCTTTTCAGTGAGTCATGAGATATGCTCAAATACAGTCCAAAATGATTATGAGTTACACAAAAAAGTACACTTTTGGTTCTGGTGGCCAATCTGAGCGGGAAGAGACTCAGGGGACAAGCAGACGGTTATTAAATGAGGTCCTGCATTTGCCTTCTCTGAGCTCACTCTCCATCTCTGGCATCATAGGCTGGAGTCCTGGAAAGATCTGGCTGGAAAGATGTAAAGCTGTGAGTTAATTTATAAGATCGTAGACAGCAAGAGAGTTGGTTTAATTGAAAGATATAATTACCAGGTATTGAAGGTGAAGGGGTTCATTAATTTCACAGACACTCTGTTGACTGAACTGTCCTCATTTTAATTTTTCAAGACACATCAAGGAGGGGGACACCTGTGGTTCATGGGAGTGGACCAATCCTGGGCTTGCAGACACTTACAATTCCACCCCAGGGGCAAGCAATCTTTTGGAATTGAAAGGCCAGGTTGTTTTCTCCTGCTCAAAACTCCTCTTTATAAAACTCTGAAACGATCCTCACTGCCCCCTCGGTCCCTGCAAAGCCCTTCATAATCTGGCCTTTGCCTGCTTCTCTGCCTCCATTTTCAATACGCTCCCCCATCGCTGTGGTGTCTGCTTCTGACATTTTGAACTGATAATAATACAAATAGTAATTAATGTTATCATAATCATTTTTCACCATTACTACTGCTACTAATATTTACTGCACTCTCACTATGCACAAAACACTGCTCTGAGCATTCATTTCCTTTAGTGCATGAGGTCCTCCTGATGACCTGTGGTAGGTACTCTCCCCATTACTTGTCCAATTACTCGTCCAGACCAAGCAGCTAAATAAAAGCAAAACCTGGATTAGACTGCAGGTCTGTCTGACTTCAAAATCTGTCCTTTAAACACAGATTTTAGTTTATTGAATCCTGTTGTCTTTCACCTTTGTTTGTGTGTTTTTGAGGATGAATACTATGTCTTGTTAATTGATGTGTTCCCCTAAAACAGAAGGGTGCTGGGCAGTTAGAAGACCCTCAGGAAATCTGATGGATGAGGGAATGGACAAATGCACTTTTCTTCCCCTACTCAGTGATGGGAAAAGTGGTATCTAGAAAGGAAAGATTGGTTATACCATTGTCATTGCTCAGGTAGTGAAGCAAATGACAGCATCCGCTGAAGTAAGTGACTCAAAGGTCCATGGACCTTATAGTGAAGTCCCCAGAGATGCTTGGGTAGGGTCAGCATAGTTGTATTTGAGGAGAGGCTGAGCAGATGGAATGAGCTTTGCAGACCATCCTGCTTATGTTGGCCCTACAAGTCAGAGGCTCTCAAACTTGATAATACACTTTTGAAACAGACATATCAGTATTCCATGGGAGTCATGAGATCATCTCATATGCCTGGAATTATGAGATTTTTTTTTTTTTTTTTGCGGTATGCGGGCCTCACTGTTGTGGCCTCTCCCATTGCGGAGCACAGGCTCCGGACGCGCAGGCTCAGCAGCCATGGCTCACGGGCCCAGCAGCTCCGTGGCATGTGGGATCTTCCCGGACCGGGGCACGAACCTGTGTCCCCTGCATCGGCAGGCGGACTCTCAACCACTGCGCCACCAGGGAAGCCCATGAGATTTTTTGATACTTGACTGTAATCTGGAAAACTGAGAATAAACATAGTGGCAGTAATAAAAATAAAAGTAATAATAGCAACTAATTATTACATATCTGTTATGTGTTTGGTGTTATCCAAACATTACCTCTAGTCTCTCACAGCAGTACAATAAAGTATCAATTAATATTAGTTCTATTTAACAGAGAAAGAAACTGAGAAATAACTTTCCCAAAATTAGCTGTTACCCAAAAGAGCAGGGATTCACGTTTAAGTCTTTCGGACTCTAAAACTTTTTCATATATTTTTTCAGTAAATATATCACTATTTCAGCATTCTTTGTCTTAAATTTTAAAATATATTTTTAGAGTGTGGCTGTTGACTAAAGATGTGTTTCACACAGAGGATGAGAGTTCACATTCAATGTAAGGAGGCTGTTTCAATGGGGAAATGACCTTGAGTTTGAATGTCCCTGATGCTGCTGGCCCAAATTATCCACATACCCCAGACCACAGTAGAGGCTGACAGTTCAATTAACCAAATATGGGGGAAAATAGCATTGATTAATTAGGAATCTTAGGAAGTGGTTAATTACATTCCTGGATAACTGAAGACATTTTGTGTTTGAGCCCATCTTAATGAAAATCTAAATATATCAGGCCCTTTGCAGAGGACAGATCACAATGCATTTATTTCTGTGTCCTTGAAGATAATTTAATCAGGCTATGCAGAACATACACACTGTCTTCTTTGGCATCTCAACAATTATTATAGTGGTTAGTAATGATTCCTAATTCTAGAGAAGAGATTGTTTTCTAATGTTTGCAATAAGACAACACCATGACATTTTAACACTTGAAAAAGTATATCACATCAGAGAATTTGTATTTAATGACTGGAAATCCATAGATCTTTCATTTCATTCTTCTGAGTCTCATAGATGTCTTCTTTTGAACTTGTTTTCACCTTGTTCTAAACCTCAGTCAAATCCATATGGGTCAGTAGATGCAGAGTTGTAAATGATTTCCTGGAAGGTAGACTGATCTCAGAAAATTGTCAGGGAGTTGTTGAAAGCTACTGATCCCTGGAATTGATTTAAACAATAGATCCTTGGCATTTATATACTTAATCTGCCTATTGGTTTCTTGTTATTGTTACTTTTACGTTTACTTGCTTTCAACTATGCAGCATATTTACAGAGCACATTAATTTCTGTGGTTGTAACCCGATTATCTCACAGTCCATCAATTAACATGTACACATGTGGCAACACTGATATCAATGCCCAGATCCCCATTACTCCAAGCCTATTCTGCTGTATTACTCCAGCCTCTCCATCACCTGAGTAGTGATGTCTCATATGGGTTTAGGAGAAAGTCTACAAATTCTCCCTCCTCTTCAAGGTGTCTTCTCACTGTACCTGCTTCATTGGGTATAGTTACTCTTACTTGGTAATTATCCAAGCACAGAGATTGATCAGGCTGCCCTTCTGTCGACTGTGATCTGTTAGGGGAAAAGTGATCTGTCCACACTTCAAAATTCATCAGGTGGCTTTCAAAGTAGAGTTGCTTTAGCTCAGAGTCTTAAAATTTTTGCTTAAACCATTCCCTCTACTTTATACTCTTTCCTCAGGAGTTCAAATCCAGTTCCTTCACAGGGTGGAAAGAACACAAGCCATCTCTATTGTCCTTTTCTCCTAGAAGGTTTTAGGGGGAAAATATACAAAACCCAAAATAACAAATCCCTCCTTATTCACTTAGCCCTCATCACTGCTTGGCTTCTTCAGAAGCAAGTGCTAAGACAGAGTTTTGGGGAGCATGATCTTTCTTAGAAATTAACCTCTGTGAAAGAAAGAGAGTGGAAGCAGAATTGGGTAGAAGGAGAAGGTGAACTGCAATGCAGACCCAACAAAGTCTCTATCTACATGGCAGAGAGCTCTAGAATGAGCATCACCCATCAGAGATCCAACAGTGGGATGAAATGGTCAGGCATTTACACCTGTCTAAGCCAATCACTACATGTGAGCTTCCCTAGGAAGGCCATGATTTCAATGAGGTGACTCTCTGCAGTCAAGGCTGACTCTGAAGAAGATGGCAGCTAGAGGATGTTTGCAGACAATGTTTCCTGAAACCTGGCAGCCACTCCTTTCTTGCAGGGGGATCTGGGCTTTTTTTATCATGACCCCCAACAAAATGGCCTCATGCAGCTCTTTGGATGGAAGTAAACCCATGGGTATTTGGGTGACGTCTAACTCTTCTTCCAGAAGCATCTGAGCCCTATTCCCACAAGGAAAACAAACCATTGCCTTCATATTGGATTTATGTGTGCACAAGTTTGAGAGCATATCTGTGAAGAACATAAAGAGTATACAGCATTCTTTGGACTTCCCTGGCGGTCCAGTGGTTAAGAGTTCACCTTCCAAGGCAGGGGGTGTGGGTTTGATCCCTGGTCGGGGAGATAAGATCCCACATACCTTGTGGCCAAAAAAACAAAACATAAACGGAAGCAATATTGTAACAAATTCAATAAAGACTTTAAAAATGGTCCACATCCGGGCTTCCGTGGTGGCGCAGTGGTTGAGAGTCCGCCTGCCGATGCAGGGGACGTGCGTTCGTGCCCCGGTCTGGGAGGATTCCACATGCCGCGGAGCGGCGGGGCCCGTGAGCCATGGCCGCTGAGCCTGCGCGTCTGGAGCCTGTGCTCCACAACGGGAGAGGTCACAGCAGTGAGAGGCCCGCGTAACGCACAAAAAAAAAAAAAAAAAAAAAAAAGGTCCACATCCAAAAAAAAAACCTTAAAAAAAAAAGGACTATACAGCATTCTTGATATGTACGAAAGGTCTCAATCGTTCTCACTGATTGCCCTGGAATTGTGATTGTTCATGCCCCACCTAGACACAGAGTGAAACCAGAAAGGAGTTATCCATTTACCAGACATGAGTTAGATGCACAGTGATCAGAACTGGAGTGTTAGATTATACAGAACAGAGAGAAAACATGGGAACTCAAGTGGTCAGAGCCAGATTTCTAAATCAAGGACATTAACACCTACAATCAGAATTAAGAGTGTCAGAGACTCATTCCAACATATAGACTCATTATTTGAAGCAACATAAGACCAGAAAGATACATTTTGATAGCAAAGAGATAACCTGGATTCCTGCGACATAAACCTTGGCTTTCTGGTAACATTTTTATTAGTAACATTGATATAGGGTTTTTTTTTAACATTTTTAAGAAACATATCATGTATAAGGTACTATGTTGGATGCATTCTACATGTTATCACATGAATCCTCAAAATAAAACCATGATTTAGGACTTATCTTGTCTACTGTAGAAGTACAGAAATTTATTCTTATTTGTGTTAAAAATTTGCCCTAAGTCAGCAGCCAGTAAATGGTCAGGCCTCTCTTCTCAGCCACATTCTATTGCATCCAGTGAGTAGAACAAAAACCAATAACAGTGAGTCACAGAGACTAAATTTGGGTTAAATACAAGAAACATTATAATGATAAGAATTGTCCAAACAAGAATTGGCTGCCCTAGTGGACATGGCTCCACCAATGGAAGAAGGGTTCCAGCAAAGGCTAGGTGGCCATCTGTCATGTTCATTGCAGAAGCAAATTCTGATTGGTTGGGTGGTTGAATTTAATGATTTTATGATGCCGTTTCCAATCCTGAGGCTCTGATTTAAAATCCCTGGTAACCCTTATGATTTCCATTTCAATCCAGTTTATAAGCCTTTATACAGCTGACTTGCTTCTCCAATATTTTGACTTCCCCTTAATTTAGAGAGAATATTTCCAGTTAAGAATGGAATTTGGATAATTTACACTTTAATATAATTCTCATTGGAAAAAAGATAGATGCCTAACTATACACTATGCCAGCATAACGAAGATAAAGCTAGAACACTCCAGAGCCTGCCTCAGCACAGTGTCACATTCAGAAGAAACTGTAATTTCATATAAACAAATATTTAAAACTTTTAAAAGCCATCTTTAATGTTTAAAAAAAGATGCTGAGCATAAAACTAAGAGGAGGAGATCGGTTCAAGATGGCAGAGTAGAAGGATGTGTGCTCACTCTCTCTTGCAACAGCACCAAAATCACAACTAACTGCTGAACAGTCATCGACAGGAAGACACTGGAACTCACCAAAAGAGATACCCCACATTCAAAGACAAAGGAGAAGCTGCAATGAGATGGTAGGAGGGGCGCAATCACAATAAAATCAAATCCCATAACCGCTGGGTGGGCGACTTACAAACTGGAGAATAATTACACCACAGAAGTCCACCCACTGGAGTAAAGGTACTGAGCCCCACGTCAGGTTCCCCAACCTAGAGGTCCAGCAATGGGAGAAGGAGACTGAACCAGACCTACCTGCTAGTGATGGAAGGTCTCCTGCAGAGGTTGGGGGGAGGGGGTGGCTGTGGCTCATGGCAAGGGACAAGGACACTGGCAGCAGAAGTTCTGGGAAGTACTCCTTGTCATGAGCCCTCCTGGAGTCCACCATTAGCCCCACCAAAGAGCCTGTAGAACAAAAACCACATTCACAGAAAGATAGACAAAATGAAAAGGCAGAGGACTATGTACAAGAGGAAGGAACAAGATAAAACCCCAGAAAAACAGCTAAATGAAGTGGAGATAGGCAACCTTCCAGAAAAATAATTCAGAATAATGATAGTGAAGATGATCCAGGACCTTGGAAAAAGAATGAAGGCAAAGATTGAGAAGATGCAAGAAATGTTACGCAAAGACCTAGAATTAAAGAACAAACACCTGGAAGAATTAAAGAACAAACAAACAGAGATGAACAATACAATAAATGAAATGAAAAATACACTAGAAGGAATCAATAGCAGAATAACTGAGGCAGAGGAATGGATAAGCGATCGAAAAGATAGAATGGTAGAAATCACTACCGCAGAACAGAATAAAGAAAAAAGAATGAAAGCAAATGAAGACAGCCTAAGAGACCTCTAGGACAACATTAAATGCACCAACATTCACATAATATGGGTCCCAGAAGGAGAAGAGACAGAAAAAGGACCCGAGAAAATATTTGAAGAGATTATAGTCAGAAAATTCCCTAACATGGGAAAAGAAATAGCCACCCAAGTCCAGGTAGCGCAGAAAGTCCCAGGCAGGATAAACCCAAGGAGAAACATGCCGAGACACATAGTAATCAAACTGGCAAAAATTAAAGACAAAGACCAATTATTAAAAGCAACAAAGGAAAAATGACAAATAGCATACAAGGGAACTCCCATAAGGTTAACAGCTGATTTCCCAGCAGAAACTCTACAAGCCAGAAGGTGGTGGCACAATATATTTAAAGTGATGAAAGGGAAGAACCTACAACCAAGATTACTCTACCCGTTAAGGATCTCATTCAGATTCGATGGAGAAATCAAAAGCTTTACAGACAAGCAAAAGCTAAGAGGATTCAGCAACACCAACCAGCTCTACAACAAATGGTAAAGGAACTTCTCCAAGTGGGAAACACAAGAGAAGAAAAGGACCTACAAAAACAAACCCAAAACAATTAAGAAAATGGTCATAGGAACATACATATCGATAATTACCTTAAATGTGAATGGATTGAATGCCCCAACCAAAAGACACAGGCTCACTGAGTGGATGCAAAAGCAAGACCTGTATATATGCTGTCTACCAGAGATAGACTTCAGACCTGGGGACACATACAGACTGAAAAGGGGGGATAGAAAAAGGTACTCCATGCAAATGGAAATCAAAAGAAAGCTGGAGTAGCAATACTCATATCAGATAAAGTAGACTTTAAAATAAAGGATGTTACAAGGGGCAAGGAAGGACACTACATAATGATCAAGGGATCAATCCAAGAAGAAGATATAACAATTATGAATATATATGCACCCAACATTGGAGCACCTCAGTACATAAGGCAAATGCTAAAAGCTATAAAAGAGGAAATCGACAGTAACGCAGTAATACTGGCGGACTATAACACCTCACTTACACCAATGGACAGATCAACCAGACAGAAAATTAATAAGGAAACACAAGCTTTATATGACACAATAGACCAGATAGATTTAATTGATATTTATAGGACATTCCATCTGAAAACAGCAGATTACACTTTCTTGTCAAGTACACATGGAACATTCTCCAGGATAGATTACATCTTGGGTCACAAATTAAGCCTCAGTAAATTTAAGAAAATTGAAATTATATCAAGCATCTTTTCTGACCATAACGTTATGAGATTAGAGATAAATTACAGGGAAAGAAATGTAAAAAACACAAACACATGGAGGCTAAACAATATGTTACTGAATAACCAAGAGATCACTGAAGAAATCAAAGAGGAAATCAAAAAATACCTAGAGACAAATGACAATGAAAACACAACTATCCAAAACCTATGGGATGCAGCAAAAGCAGTTCTAAGAGGGAAGTTTATAGCAATGCAACCCTAACTCAAGAAACAAGAAAAGTCTCAAATAAACAGTTTAACCTTACACCTAAAGAAAAGCTAGAGAAAGAAGAGCAAAAAAAAAACAAAGTTAGGAGAAGGAAAGAAATCATAAAGATCAGACCAGAAATAAATGAAATAGAAACAAAGAAAACAATAGCAAAGATCAATAAAACTAAAAGGTGGTTCTTTGAGAAGATAAACAAAATTGAAAAACCGTTACCAGACTCATCAAGAAAAAGAGGTAGAGGACTCAAATCAATAAAATTCAAAATGAAAAAGAAGTTACAATGGACACCGCAGAAATACAAAGCATCCTAAGAGACTACTACAAGCAACTCTATGCCAATAAAATGGACAACCTGGAAGAAATAGACAAATTCTTAGAATGGTATAACCCTCCAAGGCTGAACCAGGAAGAAATAGAAAATATGAACAGACCAATCACAAGTAATAAAATTGAAACTGTGATTAAAAATCTTCCAGCAAACAAAAGTCCAGGACCAGATGGCTTCACAGGTGAGTTCTATCTCACATTTAGAGAAGAGCTAACACCCATCCTTCTCAAAGTCTTCCAAAAAATTGCAGAGGAAGGAAAACTCCCAAACTCATTCTATGAGGCCACCATCACCCTGATACCAAAACCAGACAAAGATACTACAAAACAAAGAAAATACAGACCATTATCACTGATGAATATATATGCAAAAATCCTCAACAGAGTATTAGCAAACAGAATCCAACACCACATTTTAAGGATCATACACCATGATCAAGTGGGATTTATCCCAGGGGTGCAAGGATTCTTCAGTATATGCAAATCAATCAATGTGATACACTATATTAATAAACTGAAGAATGAAAACCATATGATCATCTCAATAGATGCAGAAAAAGCTTTTGACAAAATTCAACATCCGTTTATGATCAAAACTCTCCAGAAAGTGGGCATAGAGGGAACCTACCTCAACATAATAAAGTCCATGTACAACAAACCCACTGCAAACATCATTTTCAATGGTGAAAAACTGAAAGAATTTCCTCTAAGATCAGGAAAAAGATGAGGATGTCCACTCTCACCACTGTTATTCAACATAGTTTTGGATGTCCTAGCCATGGCAGAGAAGACAAATAAATAAAAGGAATACAAATTGGAAAAGAAGAAGTAAAACTGTCACAGTTTGCAGATGACATGATCCTGTACCTAGAGTATCCTGAAGATGACACCAGAAAACTACTAGAGCTAATCAGTGAATTTGGTAAAGTTGCAGGATACAAAATTAATGCACAGAAATCTCTTACATTCCTATACACTAACAATAAAAGATCAGAAAGAGAAATTAAGGAAACAATCCTGTTCACCTTTGCAACAATAATAATAATATACCTAGGAATAAACCTACCTAAGGAGGTAAACGACCTGTACTCAGAAAACTGTAATACAGTGATGAAAGAAATCAAAGATGACACAAACGGACAGAGAGATATACCATGTTCTTGTATTGGAAGAGTCAATATTGTGAAAATGACTATACTACGCAAAGCAGTCTGCAGATTCAGTGCAATCCCTATCAAATTACCAGTTACAATTTTTTCAGAACTAGAACAAAAAAATCTTAAAATTTGTATGGAGACACAAAAGAGCCCTAATAGCCAAAGCAAACTTGAGGGAAAAAAGCAGAGCTGGAGGAATCAGACTCCCTGACTTCAGACTATACTACAGAACCACAGTAATCAAGACAATATGGTACTGGCACAAAAACAGAAATATACATCACTAGAACAGGATAGAAGGCCCAGAGATAAACCCATGCACCTATGGTCAACTAATCTATGAAACAGGAGGCAAGGATATACAATGGAGAAAAGACAGCCTCTTCAATAAGTGGTGCTGGGAAAACTGGATAGGTACATATAAAAGAGTGAAATTAGAACACACCCTAATACCATACACAACAATAAACTCAAAATGGAGTAAAGACCTACATGTAAGACCGGACACTATAAAACTCTTAGAGGAAAATATAGGAAGAGCATTCTTTGACATAAAGATCACTCTTTAACAGCAAGATCTTTTTTGACCCATCTCCTAGAGTAATGGAAATAAAAACAAAAATAAAAAAAATGGGACCTAATGAAACTTAAAAGCTTTTGCACAGCAAAGGAAACTATAAACAAGACGAAAAGACAACCCTCAGAATGGGAGAAGATATTTGCAAATGAATCAATGGACAAAGGATTAATCTCCAAAATATATAAACTGCTCATGCAGCTCAATATTAAAAAAAAAACAAAGAACCCAATCGAAAAGCGGGCTGAAGACCTAAATAGATGTTTCTCCAAAGAAGACATACAGATGGCCAAGAAGCACATGAAAAGCTGCTCAACATCACTAATTGTTAGACAAATGCAAATCAAAACTACAATGAGGTATCACCTCACACCAGTCAGAATGGCCATCATCAAAAAATCTACAAACAATAAATGCTGGAGAGGGTGTGGAGAAAAGGGAACCCTCTTGCACCGTTGGTGGGAATGTAAATTGATACAGCCACTATGGAGAACAGTAAATTGATACAGCCACTGTGGAAAACTAAAAATAGAATTAACATTTGACTCCGCATTTCTACTTCTGGGCATATACCCAGAGAAAACCATAATTCAAAAAGACACATGCACCCCAATATTCATTGCAGCACTATTTACAATAGCCAGGTCATGGAAGCAACTTAACTACCCATCGACATACAAATGGATAATGAAGATGTGGTATGTATATACAATGGAATATTACTCAGCCATAAAAAGGAATGAAATTAGGTCATTTGTAGAGACACGGATGGACCTAGAGACTGTCATACAGAGTGAAGTAAGTCAGAAAGAGAAAAACAAATATTGTGTATTAACGCATATATGTGGAATCTATAAAAATGGTACAGATGAACCAGTCTGCAAGGCAAAAATAGAGACACAGATGTAGAGAACAAATGTATGGACACCAAGGGGGGAAAGTGGGTGTAGGGGGTTGTGGTGAGATGAACTGGGAGATTGGGATTGACATGTATACACTAATATGTATAAAATTGATAACTATTAAGAACCTGCTGTATAAAAAATAAATTAAATTAAAAGAAATACATAGAGGAAAAGAAACTCCATAAAGTAATTTTTCTCAATTCATTTTTCTTATACTTAAAATGAGTAACAGATAGTCCCTAAATATTTTCCCTTTTCCAAAGCCCCAAAATCTTTAACATTTAGCCCATGCTGAACTTTACACCTCTTATATGGATCTATCATTTTATCCTAAGAATACTTCTCTGCCCTTCCTGTTTAAACAAGGTTGATCTTTCCACTTCCTCCAGTTCTTCATTTCACCCATTAACCCTGAGTATCCCTCTCATAGAAGGCAGGAAAGACGATAGCATCTGAATACTCACATTTTGTTACAAACCTTCAGTGAAATATTCAAAAACCTCCTCAAAAAGAGAAACATGTCTACTTGTGCCACCTGTAGATCCACTTTCTCATTCATAGCTTGAATCCCCTCCTTCCTGGCCTTTCTTCTCATTCTCCTACAGGGTCCAGTGAGGTCTTCTAAGGCATAAACATTGACTGTATCCATTAAAGTCATGTCTAACCAACTGAGGTATGAATAACTTAGACAAGTTCAGAGTAGCAACCATGTTGGCTTTCAGATTCAGTCCCCTGCCAATCCTGGTTCTATTGCTCCTTAGAAAAGGAAGACAGAATGTCTGTCAACTTTGTTGTCCCCCAGTTACCATGGCTGACTTGGTGTTCCTTTGCATCTCTGGTTTATCCCTGACATTTCCCATCCATGCTTGTGTCTACAGTATGCCAGGGAACATTCTCCACTGGGGCCAATTTTCCATAGTGGAAATGATTCAGGAGATGGTGCTTCTGGCAGTCTTTGTGGCATCAGTTGATGGAGTTGAAACCACATATCCACGTCTACCTGGCTCACATTTTAGGGAATACAAATTCAGCAGGCTGTAGCACCTCCAGATTCTTATATATTATCTGGAGTTTAAGTCTGAGTTCTCTTACTTGACTTGTTCCCAGGGAGACATTATGATCACCCTTTTTCCCCCCTTTTCCCCTTTCTCTAATTAGCTTTACTAATAGCGTGAATTCAGGCATCTCATATAGGTGGTGAAGTCTGAAATAGTTTTGTAACTCTTGGCTGTAAATTGGTGCTGTACTGACCTGATCTAGGAGTTTCTGATCCTCCTCCAAGCCATCTTCCACCACCTGCTGCCCATTTACCAGCCGCATAAGTCCCTCCAGTTTGGAAGAGTATGCAGCTTGTTAAGTCTCTTACCTGACAATGTGCAGCTATCAACCAGACACAAACATCCCAGCCCCTCTTCATTCATTTTAGGAGGTTCAGTCAGGCAGTCCACTACCAAAATAGATTGCACAGAGCACATAAATAAATCCTAATCCCGGGGCTTCCCTGGTGGCACAGTGGTTGAGAATCTGCCTGCCAATGCAGGGGACATGGGTTTGAGCCCTGGTTTGGGAAGATCCCACATGCCGCGGAGCAACTAGGCCCGTGAGCCACAATTACTAAGCCTGCGCGTCTGGAGCCTGTGCTCCTCAACAAGAGAGGCCGTAATAGTGAGAGGCCCGCGCACTGCGATGAAGAGCGGCCCCCACTTGCCGCAACTAGAGAAAGCCCTCGCACAGAAACGAAGACCCAACACAGCCAAAAATAAATAAATAAAATTAAAAACAAACAACAACACAAAAAAACTATTCCCTTTAAAAAAAAAAAAAATCCTAATCCCAAACTTGATAGACTCACTTAATTGAAAAGATTTCTCCTCCTTCCTCCACCTCTTGGTTCACTGCAAGTTTTATGTACAACTCAGTGTTTCATTTGTTTGTTTTTTCTTCTCACATGCATTCTAGTTATCCCTGTACATTGTTAAATTTCTTGGAGTAAAAGAAGATGCATGGATTTTTTTTTTTTTGTACAAACACTGTAACTTTAAAAACATTACATAATTAAAGATGCTAGGTCATGATTAAAGGGTATTAGGCCTTCCTGTTTAACAGCAAAAGTCATGCTGCTTGGTGGCCCTATCAAAGATACAGTTTATAACTCACTAAGCCAACTTTGAAATTATGAAATACTTGATGAATTGTTTTTAATTTGAGCAAGTCATGTAGTGTTAAATATTGTGCATAAAGTGAGACATTGACATTTTATGTGATGGAATTTCCAATCTGCGGAATTCAAATTCACATAAAATGCTACTGTACTGTAGCTTGTGATATTGGTTCCAAAGTGTGCTGGATGGAATACCCCAGAGATGGAGCTTAATTCTCAGGGATTTTGTCTACACAATTTGGCCAGTGAAAAGCCTTGGGTTAGTCCATTATGTCTACTACTGACTACCTCTCCCTTTTGAAAAAAGGTCTATAATTCTTTAAGATATTGAACATTCATAGGAGCCAGGTTAAAACAATAAATGTATGTAACCTAAAATTCACTGTGGTAGCCATGCAAATATATGGCTCAAATCTCCTTCTGTGGGGAACCTAATTGACAGATGGCCCCGGCCATTGTCACATTGGCTCCATCACCTCAGAGGTCACACATTTCATGGGGTGCTACCAGCCAGTGACTGCACACAATGAAGGTACTAATGCTACCCCATTCTTGTGAGATGCAGGACTCCTGTAATGGGTGATTTGGGCCCTTCTGGAAACCTCCTTAAACAACTGCAATCTGAGACAGTTCTTACCCAACCCTCCTTCCTGCCTCTCCTCCTGCCCTGGTATTATACCTGCATCCCAGTCTGAAGGCTCTCCCTGCCCTCTCTTGCCCCCTCCCCTTTATCCTTCATAGGCATTTCTTCCCCAGTAAATCTCTTACCCTGCCTTACCCACATCTTACCCTGTCTTTGCATCTGCTGCTCCACAATCCTGTCCTTTAGACTTCCTCAATTGAGTGAACCTCCACTTTTAAACTCTGTTGCCCATATACCATAATTCTGACCTCACAGAGGCATCTGCAGTATCCGTCTGTCAATGAGGAGGCATCCTCAGGACCACCACTGCTCATATTGCTTCACATCTACCCCATGTACCATAGGTCCATTAACTTGGCAGCCAGAAAGAAAATACACTCTTGGCTCAGTTGCAGGGTGATGACTTAATCTGAGTTGAATCTGAATATTGCACTTTTTATGCCAGATCCCAGATGTGTCTTCTAGAATGAAACCGAATAATGTTTGGCTGCTCCATAAATCTCAAATCTTTAACTTTTCCATCAACTGTTAACTATTCCCTCCACTCTCCAAACTTGCTAAAATTCTTCTTTCAAACTTACCCAGCCCATGATGGCTCATCTTGTTCTGTCTCTGCACTCACCCTTCTAGATCCTTCCTTTTCTCCCAAGAGTAGCTCTGTCTTTCCAGTGTCTGTAAAGCTAGCATGTGGGTTCTCCATTTCACCCTTCACTCATTGCCTTTTTATCTTAGGAAACAGAAAATGAGAAAGGATGTCAACATTACATTAACAACTGTCTTTGTTCCTGTAACCCCTTCATACAAGTAAATGGTTATTCCATATAAAAGGGTCTTAACTGCAGCATCTTAACTCCAAGCAGCCTTTAGTCCGGTGAGAAATTCTCAGGCTGACTTTTGGGTCCTTCCAAGTGAGGGACTCATGAAACTAGCCCAAACATTAGCAATTCAGCACCTTTAATGATGAAAAATCCTTTCATCCAGGAAAATTTAAGAGGCAGCAGAATGCCTGGCCTTGTGGCTAATTCAGCAGTGATCTCTCATTCATACTACTGAGGCCTGGCAGCTCAGTCAGGAGTTGGCTAAGGCTGGAAGAGAAGTACATCCCTGCAGGCTGGTCACGGTCCTCCTCCCGACACCCCTCCCTGCTTCACACCACATAATCAATCCTGGCCACCACTACCCGCTTGCTGCTGCTTGGCCTGAATTGGTATTCTTCTTGCCTTACCAGTCTACACTTAGATTTATGATGTATTTAGAATTGGATTACATCAAGTCTCAAGGCCAAGGCGCCATAATCCGTCACCGTCTCCACTGTGGCCAAACACAAACATTTGTTTTAGCTGCATCAGCATCCCTAAACTCTGTTGGAAGGATACCCATTGTTAATCACTATAGCAACTGCATCTTCTTAGGTTTTTTTTCTTCTCCAACCCCAACTTCTTTGCCTCCCTCCTTCCTCATTCCAGATAAAAGCACTGACTCCATCAAGTGATAGATATTCATAATTTAACAGAATGGTGGCAAGTCTAAGTTACGCTGTTGAAATACATCACAGCCAGAGTTGCTTTGCTATTTGTTTTTGTGCTGAATAGCAGCAAGTATTTTAAGTTATGGGTCTCACACACACACAAGGAGAAGAAAAGAGGTGTATGTAATTGTCTCCAATATTGATGAAGGCTTCTTGCCTGCTTAGTAAAGTCTTAAGAAGCAAAATTAGGGTGCTGCTTCCCTAACTGGTGTACATATTTTTATACTTTATTATTATTTATTAACAATAGTGAAAAGACCCATATTTGATATTTCTGTGGCTCACCACCATTAACAAAGGACAAACATTACCTCATCCAAACTTTACAGTATTTTGTTAAATAGGATATTTATGCTCTGTTTTATGGGTGAGGATATGTAAGTTCAGAGAAGTGAAGTAATGTGGCTAAGCTTCTAAAGTCTGTCATGAATAAGCAGAGAACTGAAAACAGATCTTTAGATTCTAAGCTTTAAGTTCCTGTTATACCATTATTGCCTGTTTAACAAAGAAGATATCTATGTGGACCAATTAACTAACACATTAATGTAAAATGGACTTACTGAAGGGCATCAGAAATATATCTTAGTGAGATATATCTCTTTTAAGGTATACAAAAGTGGAAGTACAGGGCTTCCCTGGTGGCGCAGTGGTTGAGAGTCCGCCTGCCAATGCAGGGGACATGGATTCGTGCCCCGGTCCGGGAGGATCCCGCACCCGGCGGAGCGGCTGGGCCCGTGAGCCATGGCCGCTGAGCCTGCGCATCCGGAGCCTGTGCTCTGCAACGAGAGAGGCCACGACGGTGAGAGGCCCGCGTACCACACACACAAAAAAAGTGGAAGTACAGTGGGTTAAGTGACCTGTACTTTTGAGGACCTGGGTCATGCCCCCCAGGTATTACAGAAATAAAACAAACAATAAATAATATAGAAAATGAAATGGATAGAGGAGACCTTGCTTTTAGTCAGACTCAGTCATTAACTCACTTGGAGTCATTTTTCCTCTCTGAGACTTATTTTGTGTGTAAATTGTGAGGATTGAAATAGATTATTTCCAAGTTGAGAAACTTGTAATATTCATGAATTCTACCTTAAGTGCACATTGCATGCTTAACCTTGTGCTTGAATCTGAGGAGTGAAAACAGAAGAAAAGAAGGAAGTTTCTATCTTCCAGCATCTTATAACATAATTAACCTTCACAAGGCTTAGATAGTGTCACAAACACACAACACCAAACAAAGGGATAGGAAACTGTATTTAAATGTTATGTTTTAGGGTTCATTTGTAAGAGATGCAGTTGGCCAAAGGAAAGAAAGTTCAAAGAGGGCTTGAATGATCAAAGAAATGTTCATGGTATAAGAGAAATCTGAGCTGGTTGATGAAGGTGAGAAGAATGTGAAGGGATAGGAAAATGGAAGTCCATACCCAACAGGGAAGATGATACAAATGAAATCCCAGTAAATGGAGTGAAATGGGACATTTCCATTTAGCTATGAGTGTTGACTCTCTGTACCATAGTTTTCTGCTTTGTTGTGAACCTTTGAAGTTGGACCAAAAGTAGGTACAAAAAGGGCTGAAATGACTATCCTCCATTTATTCAAAATTCAATTTTCAAAAGCTTAACCAGAGAGAGGAGGTGAAGGAGAGGGAAGAAGAAGAATAGAAAACAACAAAATATAAATCAGCATGATATAAAATGTTAGTGTTGGAAGGGAGGTATAATCCTGTCTAACCCAATCAACTAAATATGGGGGGAAAGATGCAGAAAAATGAAGTGAGTCTTCCAATGGCATGCAATGACCCTAACCATAATGATCTGTCCACACTCTCTGTCCCCATTCTGGTGCCTTTAGGCTCTTGGGAGCAGTGGAAGGAAACCAGAAAGGAAGATAGAAAAGAATGACTAAGAGGGAGGAGAGTGGGGAAGGGAGAAGGACTGAAAAGTATGCCAGTAGGATTCTTGCAGAAGAATGTGCTCGCTCAGATGTGGCAAGACTGGTTCAAAACTGCCAAAAATGATGTGAAACTGGAATGCTGCTCCTGTTCTCCCCTCCTTGTCTTGAGCACTTCCTTGAGTCTTTCAATGGCTGACAAAGACAAGAGGTCACCAAAATTAGGTCTTCAGTGTGTCTGTCTGCTTGTGTCTGAATTAGATTTCCAGCTTGGATTACTGTAGGTGGCACAGGAGCTTGAATCAGAGTAAAGCTAATTTTCAGTGAATGGGTGATCTAGACTAGTTGGTCTCATCCTGATCATTGAATCACCTCAGGAGATGTAAAAAATGCCCAGGCCTGTGCCTACCCTCAAAGGTTCTGATTCAACTAGTCTGGGGTAGGAATCAAGATTAATACGTTTCTGTTTACCTAGATTAAAGAACAAACTTCAGAGTGATCTTAATCAGAACAAATATCTGATTGTCCCAGACAGTTGCATCAAGGAAGAAAGGAAGGGAGGGAGGAAAGAAGGAAGGAAGGATGGGAGGGAGGGAGGGAGGAAGGAAGGAAGAAAGGATGGGAGGGAGGAAGGAAGGAAGGAAGGAAGAAAGGATGGGAGGGAGGGAGGAAGGAAGGAAAGAAGGGACAGACTCAGTGAGGTAGTGGAAATCCCTCTGTGGGTCATACCCTTAGTTTCCCCAGGGTGGCCTTGTACTTAGTAGAGCAGAGCTGACTTTTCTAGGGCCCATATCCCAAACCTGAATTGGACCTGAATTTCTAATAAGAATGGACCCGGGAAAAGAGAAAGACATTTATCTTTGAGACAGAGGTGAAACAGGGTCCTATTGGTCAGTGGGATTCCCCTGCCTGTATTTTAAGCTGTGAATGTCAGCACCTTGATAAGAGCCATCAGTGACTCTGACTTGTCATGGACTCTGGGGTCTTGAATTTCAGCCTCTCTTCTGGGGAATGCTGACCTCCATCAGCCTCATTCTGTCTGAGGGGGAGCTTTACAGAAGTTCTTTTTCCATGAACTGAATGGGATTGCCAACAGAGTAAGAGAAATTATGGCTGTGCTTGAGGATATTCTGAAGGCAAAACATCCCAGCTCCTGTCCCAGCACCTATGGGAACGCTCACTGAAAAATTCTTGTGGTTTTATCTGTTGGTCACATTTGATGATGATAATAATAAACCATGTGTAAGTGTTTACTATTTGTTAATACCTTGCTGAGTATTGTATACCTATACTAACTTGAAAATAATGGATGTTTTTGCCACTAACATGCATATTAGAAGTTGAATGAGAGAGTTGCATATATATGTATTCATAGAGTTGCATTATTATTCATATATAAATATGCATAGTATAAGTTAAATTAGCAAGTTGAACAAAATGTTTTGGAAGCACTGATTAGGCAATCCATTCTTATAGGGCAGTGGTAGTGGTACTAAAGACATTTCGAAGAGCCTGTGACTTCTGAATGAGAATTAAGAATGTTGAGGTATTTAGCTGGGTTGGAAATACTAGGAAGAACATCTTCATGGGAAGAAAGCCTGGGGAGACAGACAACTCAAGAGTTTCTGGATTCTCCTACTGTCTTGGAAGGCTTGTTTGGTATGGCTTGAGCACACAGCTGGGCAGCATAAGCTGAACTGGTCACATCACTTCCTGAAACCCTTCCATGGCTCCCTCTTGTCCTTGGGACAAAGTTCAAATTCCTTCCTGGCCAACAAGGCCTTCAAGGTTCTAGTCCATGCTTCTCTGTCTAGATTCATCTTACACCTCATTTCCTATCTTCTCTTTACTTTAAATACCTCTCAAGCCCACTTTTCATTTCACAAGCAATCGTTTTGTTCTCTCATCTTTATGAGTTTTAACAGGCTTTTCTCTCTACCTGGAATAACCCTTTGCCCTCAATCTTTACCTTGTTAATGTCAACTCATCCTTGAGACTTCAGCTGAAATATCACTTTCCTAAAAGAAGTCTCCAGATGAGCCTAGATCTCCTCTTACTTCCCTTTTTGTAACATTCATCATAAAATTATTTTTTTCAGGATTTCTGTCCCCACTAGACCTTAAAATAGACTGTGCCTTGTTTACCAGTATGTCCTTGTTACTTGGTATTTTCCCTAGCACCTAGTAGGTTTTCAAAAATCTTGTTAAAAGAAAGAGTAGGACCAGATTGTGAAGGACCATGAGTGGCAGGGTCAGGACATTATCCTACAGGTGCCAGGGATTCATTGTAGATTGTTTAAAGCCGGAAGAAACACTATCAAGCTACAGAGAGCTCTCTTAGTGTAGATAATGCCAAAATTGGAGAGAGCTGAGATTTCCAGCGTGAAGAGACTCCCTGACTGTATATCTTAATAAGCCGTGTTAGTCAGTCTATTGCTGGACCAGAACCCTGTGTTGTTGTTGCTGTTGTTACTGCAGAAAATGCTTCTTCTCCACCCTTCCTCCCCCATCATATTCCCAACTGATGGGAAGTACAGCCAATCAGGCGAAGCAGGGATGAAGGAAGAGGAAAAACCCTTTCCTCAGTTGCTTCCAGAATCTCCCCAGTGCTTTGATTTGCTTTCAGAGAACACTTTAGCTCAACAAACAATTGCAAACTACCCAGTTGCAAGGTACAATGAAAAGCCCACAGGCATTAATTATATAGAGAGATATTAAAAAAAAGGAAGCTACTGCTTAATTATTGTTTGTAAATCTCTGTATTTAAATTGACTTATTTGCAAATGTCTGTTTAGAAATTGGCTTTGTAATTATAAAGTCAGTGCAGGAATGTCTCAGGCCCTGGAGGAGTCTCTAACGAGGAATGATAATGTAACAGCCAGAGTGAGACATCCTGAGCTGCATTTTAATAACTAGAGGTGGTTGGCAGGGGGGCTGAGATGTTTAAAGGAAAATCCCTAAACTGGCAAATGAAGGGGCCAGGGTCTCCCTGGTTGGCAAGGGATCACTGGACAAGGCATGAGGGGACAGACAGGGGGCATAGTATTCTAAGGACCTAGCAAGGGTGGGGCTTGAGCTCTGGGAGAGGGTAAGAATGTGTTGTGTTGTGCATGGGAATAAGTCCTCCTTAGGAACCAACCATGGAGGTTTCAAGAGGTCACCTGCCACCATCCAGGTCCTTCCCCATTGCTGCAAACCAGGTACTGGTGTAATGGATTCAGTTGTGCTCCCGCCAACTAAAATTCACAAGCTGAAGTCCTAACCTCTAGTACCTCACAGCTTGTGACCTTATTTGGAAATAGTCTCTGTTGATGTTGTTAAGATATGGTCATACTGCAGTAAGTTGAGCCCTTAATCTGATGACTGGTGTCCTTATAAAAAGGGGAAATTTGGACACAGACACACACACAGGGAGAATGCCATGTGAAGAGGAAGGCAGAGATTTGGGCAGTGCTTCTACAAGACAAGGAATGACAAAGATTGCCAGGGAACCACCGGAAACAAAGGGAGAGGCCTGTAACAGATTCTTCCTCACAGCCCTCTGAAGGAACCACCCTTGCTGACACCTTATCTAGGACTGTTAACATCCAGATCTGTAAGACAATATATTTCTGTTGTCTAAGCCACCTGGTTTGTGGTGCTTTGTCATGGCAGGTCTAGGAAACTACTACAACTATTGTGTGTGATTCTCAATGACATAACTGAACTCTCCTAAAGAACTGGAGATAGACCAACCTGGAGATATCTAGAAGTTCTCTTAAAATACTAGAATATTAGCCATGAAAGTCCTCTGAATTTAAAATCATCAGATGATCAGTGGTTCTTAAACAGGGTTATGTTTGGAACCTGGGGAGCTTCAAAAATACTGATGCCTTATCCTATCCTCAGAGAGTCTGGCTTAGTTAGTCTGGGGTTCCTCCTGGGCATCAGGCTTTTGGAAGCACCCTGGGGGTCTAATTTGCAGCCAAGGTTGTGTCGACTGAAAAAATTGCACAACCTAAAAGTTGAGAATTATGTTTTATTAGCCAGATATACTGAGGACTTATGGCTGTGAGACGGCCTCTGAGATAGCTCTGAGGGACTGGTCTGAAGAAGTAAGGGAGGAGCCAAGATATATAGGAGTTTTTGCAACAAAAACCCCAGATAGTCAAAAGATTACTGTTGGGCTTCCCTGGTGACGCAGTGGTTGAGAGTCCGCCTGCCGATGCAGGGGACGTGGATTCGTGCCCCGGTCCGGGAAGATCCCACATGCCGCGGAGCGGCTGGGCCCGTGAGCCATGGCCACTGAGCCTGCGCGTCCGGAGCCTGTGCTCTGCAACGGGAGAGGCCACAACAGTGAGAGGCCCGCTTACCACAAAAAAAAAAAAAAAGATTACTGTTAATTAAAGAAAACCTGGGACTTCACTGGGTGTCCAGTGGTTAAGACTGATCTTCCGCTGCAGGGGGCCCAGGTTCAATCCCTAGTCGGGGAACTAAGATCCCACATGCCTTACAGCAGGGCCTAAAAAAAAAAAAAAGAGAAAAGAAACAGATATCTCAAGTTAATGAATTTAGCACTTTGTATGGGAAGATGCAAGAATCTGGACTCATTGAAATCATTCCTTTGATATGCACCTTAGCTATCTAGGGCAGATAAGTATCCTGTTTTTCTCCATCCTGAATCCCCTCAGGGTGCACAGTTGAGGTGGCTGCAGTGGTTGAAAGCTTGATGGCTGCAACATCCTTTGTCTCCTGATATGGCAGGTGACATTTTCCATCAACAGTTGAGAGCCACTCTTCTAGGTTTTAGATGATCTCCCGTATTTAAGAAAGTGAGCATCAGAGAGGTGAAGGGATGATTGCCCAGGCTCACCTTGCTAATGAGTAGACAAGATGAGAGGCAGCTCAGACACCTTGACCTTCAGTTCACAGTTCTCACAGGCAATGCTTCTGTCCTCTTGACTCTAGATATAGAGTATAAGTACTGATTTCCTTTTTCCTAGGCATCCTCTAGTTCTAGTTGAATGGTGACCTTGGGTGTTATGATTAAAGGAAAGTTGTCACCTCTACATGTGCACAGTGAGTTTACAAAATTATTTCACAAACACTCCATTCTATTTCTTCATAAGAACTCTGTGATATTAAGTGGGGCAGATATGTTCCACCTTTTAAAGAAGAGGGTAAGTACAGAGAAATGAAACTGGGCTGCAAATGACACCATTTGTTAATGGCAGAACAAGGATTCAAACTCAGGACATTTGAAACTATTCAAGTATCCTTCTTTTTTGCCCCCTGCAGTGGAAGTGCAAGTCCTTACCACTGGACTGCCAGGGAATCTCCCAGTTATCCTTCTCATCACTTGCCCAGTGAGAGTGAAGTTAAATTGTCTTGATCTAATCTTTGTTTAAAATCGTTCTAAACACCCTTCATCACTTCTCCACATTCTAGGGGAAAGTTTCTGAACAAATATGTACTGGGTTCAACTTAACTCAAGTCTGTTCTTCCCCCAAAGATAAAAGTCTTGCCATGAACTATGAGCCTTCATTCCAAATTCTCAAGACTCAGAATAATAATGGACAGTCTTCCCATTACAGTGTTAGAAGGGTACCAAAGATAGGCTTGTTAACCTGCTACAAGATGACCACCTTGGTTCTCATTCTACTCACCCCCGATACCACTGCACATGGGTATCAAATTAGAGCTACTTAATTCCTATCTGCAATTCTAATTGAACTCCACTTATATCCTTACATAGCAGATTGAATCCAGGCTTAGTACTTACACAGATATAGGTCCAGCATTCAAGTCTTGGCTCCAATATTCACTAATTATAGAACAGTAGGGAATTGAGTACTTTGAGCTTTAATTTTCTCAACTGAATAATGGAAAGAGTAATGCCTACTTCAAGTTTTCTGATGAATAAATTCAAGTAACACAAATAATATTCCTTGTATATGTTGAGCCCTCAGTCAACAAGGTCCATTTGAATCTCCCCTCCCTGCAAGAGCAGTAGCTAAAAACAATGGTTACAAAGCAGTCATGTCTTGTCCTGTTTTGGGCCATTACATGGATTGTCCATATTCCCAAGCCCTATCTTTCAGTTCCACCTTGTTTGCTTCCTAGTTTTAGAGCTCCTGCTTTAGCAAATTATTTAGGACTCAATTTCTCTGCATTGGATCCAGCCTTCTTCTCACTAATCCTTTCAGTGGCTTAAATCCAGCCACCCCCCCACCCCTGCTCCTATTTCTCTATTATCCTTCTGGACCTGCCTTATTTCATGTCCTTCCTGCCTTCTGTGAATCATCCTACGCTTTCACACTAGAGATCTAGGCCTGAGTTTTGGTTATTTCCTAAAGAATAAGAACATGAATGGGGGAATATTGATAGGATAAAGATCCCAAGCTCTTTAGAGAGATGACTTGTCACCAAAGGAAAAAGAGCAAAGTAAAGATGGTAGGATTCAGAAAACCAAGGGAGAGTTAATTCTCAAATTGTTGAGGATCAAGTGCTCAGAATAATCCTCTGGGTACATGTTATTAATTATGGGGAAGGTGGTCTTCAATCTCTGTTGATGGATATCCCTCTCCTCCTAAGGAGCCCCTGAACTTACCTTCTTTTATTGTATTAAATCAACATGGGGGACTTCCCTGGTGGCTCAGTTGGTAAGACTCCATGTTCCCAATGCAGGGGGCCTGGGTTCGGTCCCTGGTCAGGGAACTAGATCCCACATACATGCCACAGCTAGGAGTTTGCATGCCACAACTAAGGAGTCTGCCTGCTGCAACTAAGACCCGGTGCAACCAACTAAATAAGTAAATATTTAAAAAAAAAATCAACATGGGGAAAGGTGGCCTTGGCCACGGGGAATCCTTGGCCCTCAAGGATTACAAAACTAAAAAGTGATGATTGTTGTAGGAAATGTTATCACTTTTGATATTTTGCAATTTGACTTGATTCACCGAAAAATTTTAAGCAAAGCTTCTAATTCAGAAGGACATCCTCAACAATAATCACATATTCTATTTCTGCCTAGTATACAGGCTATAATATTGAGAATCCACATATTAAATAAAGCATGTTAAATCTATAAATATGGGGCACATCCTATGGGCCCCGCATTTCTTGAATCCTCATAATGTTCTATGACAAAATACATGTTGTTATTCCTATTTTATAGATGAGAAAACTGAAACTTAGAGAAAATATGTTTATTAAGTTTTATTAAAATTTATTAAGTCAAGTTTGCTCATCCAAAATCAGTAAGCAGGCAGTGAAGTGGTCAGCCAGCAGTGAAGGTGAAACCTGATCCAGTCCTGCGTGATTTCAACATCTATCTGTGCCCATAACTCTTGAGTGATACTAAGAAGTCAAAGAAACTCCACATTCCTTCCACCACTTACCCCCCCCCACCAAGGGCCCCTTCAGGAAAAAATAAGGTAGGGGATTCAGCACTATTATTTATCTCTATACCTGTAATTTTTCCAATCTCGCTTCCTCATTTGTAAAAGTAGAGGGCTGAACTCATCTAGAAAACCTCTTTAAGTCCCAGTGTTTTATTATTTGGATGCAAATACTTCCAATCAAAACAAGCAGCTACTGCTGAAGGGAAGGAATTAACACTCCAAAATTAATACTCCATTTCATTAACAATTAGATATGTTAAATGCCATGCAGTTTGTTTGCACCATCAAGTCCTGGAAAGGTGTCCACATTTCTTGTGACTTTCCAATAACTCTCCATCACCAACTGAGTTAATTTCCCAAGCAAGCAGGCTCAGATTTTAATTCCCAACCTTTAATATTCTCCAGCCCTTGGGCCATTGGTGGACTTACATGAGCTGATGTTTATCGGCTGCCATCTGAATCCAAGTTAGGACTCTTTGGGATAAAGGCTATGTGAGTCCTTCCTGCACTGAGAAAAAAAACTTAGCAGAACCCAGGTATAGAACTGTTCTTCTCCATGTCTATCCCCTACCATACCCACAGTGATTTTCAGGTGGCAGGCATCATAAATTTATGAGAGGGTATGTTTTCAGATCCAATACAACTATCATCTCCGTGAAGGCTTCACCCATCAATATAGGCTGCAGTGAAGGAATCCTAGAATGCCAAGTTTGGAAGAGATACCAATAATAATAATAACATTAACAGCAGTAACAGTAGGAACAACATTCATTTATACATTTACCACATGCCAAATACAACACTAAATGCAGTATATATCTTTTTGCTGTTCATCTTGATAACAACCCAATGAAGTGGATATTACAGTTATCCCCACTTTACCTTTGAGGAAATTAATTGGTTATTTACTGAATTGGTTATTGGTTATTTATTGCTGCATAACAAATGACCCCAATATTTAGAAGCTTAAAATAATAATTATTACCTCACACAGTTCCTGGGGGTCAGGAATCTGGGAGCAGGTTAGGTAGGTGGTTCAGGCTCTGATTCTCTCATGAGTTTTCAGTGAAGGTTGCTCAGCACTGAAGTCATCTCAAGGCTCAACTGGAATTGAGGATTGACTTTGAAATCCAGTCACATGGTTGTTAGCAAGAGGCTAACTTCACCCTATGGGCCTCTCCTCACAACATGGTGGCTGGCTTTCCCCAGAGTAAGTAAACCAAAAGAGGGCAAGTAAATCGAGAGCAGTCTTTTATGACCTCGACTCAGAAGTGACATACCACCACTTGTGCAGTGTTCTCTATCAGTGACACACACCAACCCTGAAACAGTAGGAGAGAGGACTCTACGGGGCATTTACCAGAAGGTAGAGGACATTGGGGGCCATCTTGAAGGCTGCCTGTCACACAAACTAAGGTGACACAACTAGTGAAGAGGCTCTTAGGAATTGGATTTACAAACTCAAGTTAGATCTGACTCCATAGCCTGTGCTTTTAACCATGTGTTGGCTGCCTTTTCAAAAGGTTTTCTTGGACATCTCTGGTGGTGCAGTGGTTAAGAATCTGCCTGCCAATGCAGGGGACACAGGTTCGAGCCCTGGTCTGGGAAGATCCCACATGCCGCGGAGCAACTAAGCCCATGTGCCACAACTACTGAAGACCGCACCTAGAGCCCGTGCTCTGCAACAAGAGAAGCCACCGCTATGAGAAGCCCGCACACTGCCATGAAGAGTAGCCCTTGTTTGCTGCAACTAGAGAAAGCCCACACACAGCAACAAAGACCCAATGAGGCCCAAAATAAGTAAAATAAAAAATAAATAAGCTAAAATAATTTTTTTTTAAAATAAAAGGTTTTCTCTTGCAGTCCACCTTCTGGGGCCTCTTAGTACCAATCAAGGTTTGATCAGAGAAGCAGAACCACTAGAAGTGATCTGGAATCAAGGAGTTATTATAAGAAGCTGACCTTATATAGGTCTGGATGCTGGTTATACAGTCTGTAAAAGGCAGTTTCTTTGGAACATGGTACAGTGGCCTGAGGTCTGCATGGCTGGCAGTCAAGAAGGAAAAAATGGACATGAAGCGGGGAAGAGCATGGACACACTGGAACCTGCAAGGCAACCTGGACCCACAAGGATGACGTGGAACCTACGTTGGGCTCTCAGTGCCTCCAGCTCTCCAAATTTGATGGGATGTGTGCGTAACCTGCAGGAGAAGCCAGTGCCCTTCCTTACGAGAAGCTGGAGAAGCTGGAGAAGGAGATCTGATGGGAGCGGAAGGAGCTGCAGGGCTGCTGCTGCCTCAAGATAAACTAGGAGATAAGCAACAATGTGGATGGTTGGCCACAGCCCCTGGTGTCCTGCACAGACCTTCTAGGTCTAAACAGAATATGGTGACTACTTCACTTCCTCCTTTCAAACGTATAAAATGCCTCCTGTGGCCCATAGTAACCCTGAATTTTTCAGGGAAGGGAATCCTTGGAAAGTCAGTACGAGCTTAGCTAAATTGACACAATACAAACTCAGCATCTCTTCCGTTTTGTTGCCCATCTCCATAGTAGCACCTGCAAACCCATATAAACACTGTATCGATGTACACACAGCATAATCTAACGAGATTCCAAACACATCAGGCCTCTGCATGTCTCCATGCGTTTGTATGAACTAATTGCTCTCTCTGGAATATCTTACTCTCAGCCAGGACTGGCTTTATGGGCATGAGACCTGTGCACAGGTCCTGTGCTGAAAAGAGCCCAGAGCTTGGTTTAATGCTCAATGCATTTGATACCTTCAGTAAATATCAGTTGAGCTGAATACTTTACAGCAGCTTTGTCATCTCACTTTCCAGCCTCTACATCCTTGTCCCCACTGATGGCCAATTCATTACTTCACTAAGGAGCCAATTTTGGACAGGTTGAATAGCTGTAACTGCTAGAAATTTCTTCCTCATGAAGAAATCTAATTTTATCTGCATTTGTCTTTGTATACATTCTACACACTGGTCATAATTTCACCCAGCTAGCATAGAAAAAAAATAAATGTGCTCTCTCTTCTAATGATGTCCTTCAGGTATGTGAAGGCAGCAATTATATGCTACATATTATTTTGCTTATATTTGCATATTTAACTGTCTCTGTGGCCTGGATCCATATCTAATATATCTCTGTGTTATTCACCGGGCCTATGATTCCTTAGGTTGGCAGCAAACCTAGGCTCTCCTGGTCAGGGGTCATTGGAATAACTTGGCTCTCCCTTGTGTTTCTAATTCTCCTGCAGGATACCTTGAGTATTTTTACATGGTGATGGAGGAGGCACAAGGAGAAGACAAGCCTGTTTAGCGAGTTCTTTCCTAGTCTCTGCTTGTGGCATATCCCTTTGGCCAGTAGGGTGATTCAACCATCCTGATTTTTCTGAGTGAGGGATTTCCCTGAGATGAAAGAAATTTCCAGAATGTGAGATCCTCAAAGCTAACAGCAGTCCAGGGCAAGACAGGATGGTTGATCACCTGCCCCGTCACACGACAAGGTCCAGAGACAGAGTGGGAGGCACAGCAAAGCTATGGGGCAAAGGGTATGGATTTGAGGGGCAAAGGGTTGGAGCCATTAGTGTAATGAGTCTTCTGCTGATGGGCTATGTGTTTTTGCATTACTCCTAAAACAGCCTTTAGACCAAATCAGTGCATGTTGTCTCCATTCTATGTCTTTAACTAAAAAATAAACTACCAAACACAGCCAAGGGAAATGGAAGGCACGTTGCTAAAAAACACAGTGAGTTTTTGTTTATTTTTTAAATCCTCCCTCATGCAGCTATGTTTCAAGTTGATAGCAAAGGTCTCTTGGTCAGCCGCTCCCTAGAGCATTTCCAAAACAAGCTTGTGCAGTTTCCAATTAAGCCCAGGTGAACTTAGCCCTGACCTGTAGCTCTGAGTGTCAGTGCAATGTCAGAACAACTGGATGAAAAATGTAAAATGCAACGAGCAGAAGTTTTGTTTTTGATTTTACTTGGTCTCCACTGTTGCAAGCAACTTTTGATTGGGTATTTCTCTCAAATCAGGTCAAACTCATGCATGATGACCTGGTAGTCAGAGCCTTCATTCACTGCAGCCACCTACCTCTCCCACTTATTTCTCTATTATTGACTCTCCGCTCCCAACAGGAAGTGCTGCTTCAGCCAGTCGTTCATTCTTCATCCACTTATTGAGCACCTACTACTGACTGTATACTGTACTAAACTCATGGACTTTGGGGGTAAATACATCTAACTCAATGATTTCAAACAGAAACAGACTTTTAAGCAGGTAATGAGTGCAAATGTTTATATACAATAAATGGAAAATGTGCCACCATAGAGGTACATATAAAGTAAATGTAAAGGACAGAATGGTTCTCTTTGCCTAGACAAGTCAGGGAAGATTTCAGAGATGAGGTGCCCTTGGATTAGGCCTTGAAGGATGACTAGAAGCTCACTTGTCACAAAGCAGAACAGTTAAGAATATGGGTTTTACACACCATTGTAAAGCAATTATACTCCAATAAAGATGTAATAAAAAAAAAAAGAGTATGGGTTTTAGAGTCAGACCAGGTTTGGAACAATACTCTGCCACTGGCTCTCTGTGTGACCTTGGGTAAGTTAATTAATTTCTCCTTTTCCATTTCAGTTTTCTCATAAATAAAATGGTCTTTTAAGAATTAAATGAGATTAAGTTATGTGTGTGGGTGTATCTACATACACTCACATATAATACTAGCCTTGTGCTTCTCAGAGAGAAATCTAAGTGTAGCTACTACTGTTACAGTTACTTCTGATAGAGAAGAAGCAAGAGTGGCTTGAACAGAAGTGTTTCCACATGTAGAAAACGCTAAATTCAGGAGCATGGAAAAGCATGGCATATTCTTGGAATAGAAAAAAAAGTTAATTAGGGAATTGAGTGTTACATGTCAAGATGCATGGCAGAAAGCCCAATAGATTGTTAAGGAGATGATGTTGGAGAGATGAAGAGATAACTGAGAGTGAAGGACTGTGAATTCCATGTCTAGGAATCCTGTATGCACTTGGGGGAGGGTGGTCACTAGACAATAGAGAGGGGCCAACCTAATATCCAAGACCCACTAGAATATAAGAAGATGCGTAAGAGCAAGGGCCATATCTGGTTTACCACTTCCTCTGCGGACCTAACAGAGTGCCTTTCTCAGTGTACATGGCTTCACAAATACTTGCAGAATGAGCAACTGAGTGAGTGGCAGTGGCCTCCAGAAGGCAGTCAGGCAACAAAACTAGCTGCAGCAGTTCAGCTGGCTACCAACCACTTGATCTATGTCAGTGGCAACAGTAGTATTTTAAGAAAAAACTAGGAGGCAGAACTGTTAGAACTTGGTTACTGACTATGGATGATGAGAAGGTCAGCATCAAGGTTGATCCAGACTCTAGCATGGATCTCTGGGCAGAATCCCAAGGCAACAGGATTTATAGTGAATTTTCCCTTTTTGCTGGGGCACTTAGAATGATTTGCCATATTTGTGTGTAACACTGCTGAGGGGATCAAATGAGATCATAGATTTGTGAGTGCTTTGTAAGTTGTAAAGCAACTGTGTAATGGTGAGAGAGATTCATTCATTCACAGGAGTCTGATTGCCTGTTATGTGCCCCTCATAATTTTAAGTGCTGGGGATACAGCCTTAAACAGACAGTGATTCATTATTCAAGGAGTTTACATTCTATTACAATAAGAACTAGTCTGATTTTAGGTTGGGCAAGAATCCTACATGCTCCTCCACTCAGTAAGAACCAACATGAATTCAACTCTTTCATTATACAAGGAGATTTCTAGACAGAATTTTATTTAATTATGGGAGAACCCTCAAAATAAATATATAATTCTCATTTTGATGGTGAGACAACTGAGACTTCATGTATTCAAGTAACCTGTCAAGGTTCACAATACTATAAAGTGGTAAAGCCAAGATTTGCAACTGGGTTGGGCAGTGGGTCATGATATAATTTTTCAGGAAGGTGGGGTGGAAAACGTGGTATAATTTGGAAGGGCATAATAAATATTACAAATGCATATTTGGAAACTAAACTGAAATCCTTTTATTTTCATAACAAGGTATACATTTAAAGCTCAGCCAGTCTCCTTGGGGGCATGGGCTTGAAAGACTAGGGAGCTCTCTCCTAGATAAAAGCTTGATGAGGCTTTCGTAAAGACCCTTCCCAGTTAAGAACCTCAGCCACCTACATTTTCAACATAAAACTATTAAAAACAACATCTCAAAAACCCCGTGAAGTAAAATACCTTTGTTAAAGTGATCACATATATTCCAGTTAAATAATAGCCGTAGGCGAGGGCAAGTAGCAGATAAGGTCAGGAGAGAAAAAGATATGTTTTGAGATGAGATTGGAAATGAGATGGAAAGTCAATGAGGCAGAAATGTACAAGACATTTTTTTCCCCTGAAATTTCTTGGATTCTGTTACTAATGATACCTTCAGATTCTGAGGCCTCTGACCAGAAAAAGACACATTGCGTTCAAGGAGGTTCAAGGAGACTGACACAAAGTCCAACCACAGTCTCTTTCTGCCTAGTTCTTTCTGGACTGTCACCACAATCTTGCTGTATCGCTGTCATGTGTCTATCACTTGAACTGAAAAGGAATCAGCCATTATGTTCAGGTACCTAATCCGAAGGGAAGAAAGAGAAGTCTGCTCCCCTGCCAACCCAACCAGTGAGAAGGAAGTCATCAACCTGGGAACAGCAAACAAGACACACAGCCCAAATTCTATTCCCCAAGTCCTGCTTTAAATGCCACCACTGTTTTGCCATGACTTGGAATTTTGACATTTTTGGGTCCTCCAGACAGGCTGCAGAAATGCAAATACCCATCTGTGGTCTTCTGCAGGATATGCTATACTTGTAGTTAAGAAATGCAAAGGAACATAGTAGATCTCTGTTGGTCAGTGAAGGAAAAAGAAGGCTCTCTGTTCATATGAACTGGGTTTAAATTCTGACCCCCACCTTTACTAACATGTGTCATGTGTTCAACTTGTTTATCACTGTACCCCATGAACCAAGAACACCTCATGGCATTTCAATAAATATTTATTAGAAAATGAATGTGTGACCTTGGACAACTCTCTTTATCTCTCACTCTCCTTTTCGCACTCATCCTTGCTCTTGTGCGTTCTCTCTCTCTCTCTCTCTCTCTCTCTGTCCTTATGACAGAGCCCATTATTAAAATAATGTGAAGCATTGGATGAAATAATATGTAAAATTCTGACCCAGCTCCTGATCCATAATAAATATTAAAAATCTCATTTCCTTTCCTTTCATAATTAGGAAAGTTCAACCCAGCTATACTACGTACTAGTACTACCCTTGACCAGATCAACCACCATCTCTGAGACTTTATTTCATTGCTACAAGAGAATGATAAAGACATTTCACCCACCTCTCAGAGTTGCTCTGAAGATTACAAGAGTTTACGGAGTTGGATACATTTAGTAAACAGTAAAGTGCTGTTTAAATATTTATTATCATTATCCCTATCATGTCTTTATAGATTTGGGTCAAATTTTGTCAGTGGAGACACATCTTCCTTTGGTTGTGGGAGCATCTACTGTGTCATGGCAAACTTGGCGTCATTATTAAAAAATCCCACTATGTTTTTATTAACGAAGTCTACCTCTAAGCAGCCAGTTGCTTTCTAGTGCATCTAATCGCACAAAGCAAAAGATCCTGGAGGAATTTATGTGGCCTCAAGGAACATTATTAATGGGGGTCCCTTTTAGGGATGTAATTTTGGAAGCAATTTTCCATGAAATTGCTGAATGTATGCATCCATATAAATTTGAGCCCGTTTGGTATAATTTTCATTTATTCCAATGATTGCACTAATGATATTTTTCAATAGATATTCTCATTTAAGAGGAGAGGATACATTTATCTATTACACGTGTCTAGAAAATATACTGCAAGCTGGATTGTCAGATAAATGTTTCTATGAAGGTTTCCCTGTTTTTTTCTATTCACCTTCACTGATATACCACCACAGGCCTTTTACAATTCAGTAAGGAAAAGGTCTGGGTCACTGAGTTGTCTTCAGTTAGGGTTGAAACATACATCAAGAAAAGGAATTACATTTCATCCTGTTTTGTAACCCAACAGACTAACATTGTGAGTGGTTTAAAGGATGGATTTTGGAACCAGGCAGATACAGTTTTGAATTCTAGAGCTTGCCTACACAGCAGATTGCACTGAACTTTACGTTTTCATGCTTAAAAAGGGGTGTAGTAATATCAGTCTCCAAAGTTCTCCCAGAGTTGTTTTCAGAATTAAAAAAAAAAAAAAAAAAAACTAAAAATGTAGTAATGGCTTAGTACACTGACTGGCATATAATGCACTCATTAAACAATTGATGTACATGACATCCTCATGGTATTCAATTTTTTAATCAAGGTGTAGTTAGTTTACAATATTACATAATTTTCAGGTGTACAATATAGTGATTCACAATTTTTAAAGGTTATACTCCATATATAGTTATTATAAAATATTGGTTATATTCCCTATACTGTACAATATATCCTTGCTTATTTATTTTATACATAGTAGTTTGTACCTCTTAATCCCCTACCCCAATCTTGCACCTCCCCCTTCCCTCTCCTTACTGGTAACCACTAGTTTGTTCTCTCTCTGTGTGAATCTGTTTCTTTTTTGTTATATTCACTAGTTTGTTTTGTTTTTTATATTCCACATATAAGTGATATCATACAGTATTTGTCTCTCTCATTTATCTCACTAAGCATAATAGCCTCCAAGTCCATCCATGTTGTTGCAAATGGCAAAATTTTGTTCTTTTTATGGCTGCATAGTATTCCTTTATATATATATATATATATATATTTATTTATATAAAGCATCTTCTTTATTCATTCATCTATCAGTGGACACTTAGGTTGCTGCCATATCTTAACTACTGTAAATAATGCTGCTGAACACTCTTTGACATAAATCTAAGCAGTATTATTTGGATCTGTCTCCTAAAGCAAAGGAAACAAAAGCAAAAATAAGCAAATGGGACCTAGTTAAACTTAAAAGCTTTTGCACAGCAAAGGAAACCACTGACAAAATGAAAAGGCAACCTACTGAATGGGAGAAAAGATTTGTCAGTGATATGACCAATAAGGGTTAATATCCATAATATATATAAACAGCTCACACAGTGCAACATCAGCAAAGCAAACAACCTGATTAAAAATGGTCAGAAGACCTGAATAGACATTTTTCCAAAGAATACATGCAGATGGTCAACAGGCACATGAAAAGATGCTCAACATCACTAATCATCAGGGAAGGCAAATCAAAACCACAATGAGGTCTCACGTCACACCTGTCAGAATGGCTGTCATCAAAAAGACCACAAATAACCAATGTTGTCCAAGACGTGGAGAAAAGGGACCCTTGGTGCGCTGCTGGTGGGAATGTACGCTGGTGCAGCCGCTGTGGAAAACAATATGGAGGTTCCTCAAAAAATTAAAAATAGAACTACCATATGATCCAGCAGTTCTACTCTTGAGTATATGTATGAAGAAAACAAAAATGTTAATTTGAAAAGATACATGCACCTCATAGAATTTTGATGCTGAATAGAACCAAAGTAAAATGTGTGTGTGCGTAACCTGAAATCCAAAATGGTTACATAATAAGTCCAAATGAATCTAAAGCTATACAGTTAATGAAGCAGTGGTACTGGGAGTAGAATGAGTTTCAAGGGACCTTGGAGATGAGTCAGGCCAGGCTCCTCTATTTGAAGCGAGGAAACTGAAGTAGAGAGGATACATGACTTGCCATAGTTGGTGGAAGTAACAGAACTAGACTACTGCTCTTAAATTCTAATTCAGTAGCACCTTATTAAAACAGCCCTTCTCCCAGAGTTCCCACACAACTCTTTTTTCCATCTGCCTGCCTTCAGCTTATCCTCACTCCATACATATATCAGGCTGCTATTTTAGAAATGCAACCCTGTATATTACCCTGAACCATGTCTTACCTAATTTTTCCCAAGACAGAAAGAAGGGCGTGGGGCGTTAGAGATTGTTTTTTACGTCTTTCACTTCCAGAAAGCCAAAATACCATTCTCTTTGCAGCCTTATTGTGTGTGTGTGTGTATGTGTGTGTTCACATATGCACACACAAGCACATGTGTGATGTCCCCTCCCAATTATACCAAGTTTAGGACATCAGCAGCAACTTACAGGTTGCCAAGCCCTTCTGCTTTCCTCAAAGATATCAGTATCAGTGATGATCATGGTGATGGTAATGAGCCTATAAATATTGGATATTCATAGTTACATAACTCTCTTGACCCCACAGAAAACCAGGTTCTTTTGGTCTCAGTCAGCAATCATCATGGCCACACTGTTACTGAGTCACAGGCCTGCTACATCCTTCAGACCTTCCTCAGGTGAATCTACAACTTTAACTGGTACCTCCCATCTCCAGAGGCTTCCACATTAAACCAATCTATCCATCATGTCTTCTCCCTCATCCTTCAAAAATATACAAGTCATTTAATTATTTTCAAAAGACTTCATCTGACCTCATTATAACCCTGAGTTATTATTCTGTTCTCTTATCCCTTATTTGGCCTAACTTTTCAAAATGTGTGTGTGTGTGTGTGTGTGTGTGTGTGTGTGTGTGTGTGTGTGTGTTTATGCCTGGTCTTTTCTGATGTTGATGTCTCACCAAGATAGCAGTGGTTCCTCATTAGCAAAAACATTGCTAAAGGCAATTGTTTTTCTATTCTTTGTTTATTTTGCCCTTTAGAACATGTCACACTGTTGATCATCCTAACCCCACCATTCTCTAAATTTGAAACTTACATGGGAAAAGTTGCACCTAAAGGAAAAAAAATAAGCATACAAATTTACTGATGTAAACTACCAAGAAGCCTAACAAGGAAAAATGCCTGCTTTTGTAGCATTGCACACTGGTAAAATGATTCTTTAACTTGAGCGTGAACACTACATCTTCCTAGTCAGTTTCCATTATTCAGGATTATCTCAGAAATCTGGTGATTTTTTTAGGGTTTAATTTTCTCCCAGCCTTCTTGACACTCACTTTGAAATCAGAGGCCCTTATTCCACATTAGAGACACAGCACTGAGAGCAGAATCTGGATCTTCAGTTTGTGTTCCATTTGCTTGTTTAATTTCATTTTATGTTTCACCCTTATACAATTTATATTTAAAGAAAAAAATATTCTCCAGTTAGATATTGTTGATATGACATTTCAGCAGCTGGGTTTTGCTGTTTTGTTTGGGCCTGAACACCTTGGTGCTTGACTATATCGATATTGTTGGACCTTGTCCAAACCACTTGAGTGTCTGCAGTTCTCAATGACCCCTACCACTAATATGAGATCAAAGCATTGTTTTCAAAGTTCTAGACAACAGAAACACTTTTTATAATAAGAATTTTTGTCCATGATATCAAGATTTTACTGACCATCTTATCTCATTTCCAATTTTATTTTTTCTTTATCAGAGAATGTCAGTATAACATACAATTTTTTTGGAATTTGCAGAAACTTCATTTGGCCTTTATCTGTCAAGCTTGTTAGCTGGAGACAAAGGTCATACATGTTTTGTCTTCTGGCTGTATTGTTAGGTTTATTAATATGAAATATTCTCTTTTCTCACTTTTTTAGCCCTAAATTTCAGTCTATCTGATATTAATATTGCTATCCAAGGCAGTTTTAAAATTTATATATCATGGTGTATATGTGTTTCCTTTTTATTTTGAAAGAAATATTTCTTATAAGTACCATATTACTGGATCTCTTTTTTATTAATTTTTTTCTTCACCATTTTCTTCTATTTAAAAAAAAAAAAAATCTTTCCTGCTTCTGTTAAATTGATAATGTTTTGTTTCTATTTTTCCCTTTTCTAGTTTGAAAGTTACATATTCTGTTTCTATTATTTTTGTTCCTTCCCTAAATTGTTACTAAGCATTTTATTTATTTTTTCTAACAACATCTAATGTTAATCAGTGTCTACAGCTTCCATGTATCCAAGACACAAAATTGAGTTATGCTTTCATCTCCTACTCCTACTTCATTTCTACTCTCATTACGTAGTTGGAATCATTGGAATTTTAATTCCAGATTGTTATAGTAAATATGCATATATGTATATTTTTCATGTCCAGTGGAGGCACTAATGTGTCATTAGTTTCTTTTCTCATAAGTACTTATTACCTATCATTATGTCCTTCTGTATTCATTATTCTTTAAGTATATACTCTAATCATTCTTTAGAAATATTTTTGCTGGTAATTTCCTAAGTCCTGGTTTGTCTGTAAATATCATTATTTTCTCTCATATTTAAATTATAATTTAGTTGGATGTATCATTCCTATTTAAATTTATTTTGTAATATATTCACATGTTCTGCCTACCACACCTGTATATTCATGCTCCATGTTTCTTAGCTTCTCTTTTATACTTTCCATTTCCTTACACCTTCCTGATGCTGTGGCAGCTTTGGTTTTCCAGGAATCAGATGTTGTGGTGAAATTAAGAATGCAAAAAATTTAATGAGGAATTACACTACACCTGTGATATCAAAAGGGCATGGTAGGATCAGGGGAAAGGGGGGAGCTGTCAGAATACTGTACTTGCCAGACAGTCCCTGTCAGCCCAAACGATACTCCAGAGCAAACTGCTCCTCAAAAGGAGCCCCACATTACCACTGCCTTGCTAAAGCATCGGCTGGGGGCTGGTCTGAGAATAGCATGACCTTGACTCAAATGCCGAGGTAGCCACTTATGAAGCCAACCACTGAAGACAGCTAAGCACTCCCCCTACAGCTGGACTTTTAATCCTTTTTGAAGGGGATCTGGGTGTGCATCTCACATAGCAGAGAAATATTCTGGGAGATTTTTACAGCTTCCAGATCACCAATTTCTCCTTGACTCTGTATATTCTACTGTTCAGTCTATCTCTCTTCTTGTTCCTACTAATATTTCCATTATATAACCGTTTTCATTTCATTAAGAAGATCCCCTGCTTCCTCTTTAATACAGTCTCTCAGTTTTGCTTCATGCGAGCTCCACTTTCATTTTTCACTGAGAATGGTAATTATGCTTATTATAAATTGCTTTTCTGCTTTTCCTGTCAGCTCTGTTTCTCTGTTGTTTCCCTTTTATAGTGCAAGTGCTCACATATTTTGTAATCCTTGCCTACAAGCTTATGTTCACAGTTGAGTTCAACCTCAAGACCATCAGCTGACTGTTCTAGGGCTGGAAGCTTCTACTGAGGTCTTTCCTTTGCTGTTTCCAGTAAGATTAAGAATTGGGTGATAGGTAGCAGCAGGAGAAGAGCTTCTCCCACTGTCTCTCTGGAATTGCAGACTATTCTGTTTCTGCCTTGTCTCCCATCTAGAAATGGTTCCTCTGACCACAGCTGATTGTTCTGAAGGCCTGGAGTAGTGGGGATGGTTCACAGAGCCTGGCCACCCTTCAGCCCCTATCAATTTCCTCCTTCCCATGCGTGCTTGGCATTCACATCCAGGGGTATGAAACACCCCTACTGCTGCCCCTTTGCCTACTAGTGCTATCGGTATTTACCTACAAGTCTCTGGAGCTTCTGCTTCCTTTGGTCAAATCCTACCTCTTCTCAGCCTCTCATATTCTTCCCGGCCTCTATTTTGAATATGCCTCTGTAATAATTCAATTAAAAACCTATTTTCTGACATTTCAGATATTTGAAACAGATCATGGAGA
The DNA here is from genome assembly GCF_937001465.1 of Orcinus orca. Taxonomy (NCBI): domain Eukaryota; kingdom Metazoa; phylum Chordata; class Mammalia; order Artiodactyla; family Delphinidae; genus Orcinus; species Orcinus orca. The sequence goes on along the minus strand of NC_064564.1, from coordinate 104,452,308 downwards.
AAATGGCATGAACCCCAAACACCATGTTGACTAGAAGTCCCACCTTAATGCAATTTCAATTTTTTCCCCAATAGGAACATGGATTTGTGTTCATTGAAGTGAATGATGGGGAGGTCTGAAGCCTTTCTCTCCAGAGGTCCCTTTGCATCTCACCTATGGCTCCATGGAACACAGTGCTTAAAATCATTGTATTAACGATCTTCAGGGTCACATTACTCATGCATTTTATGATTCCAGGGCACAGGAATCACTGTGTTATTTGTAAGAACTCCAAAGTCTCAAAGGGAAGAGTGAATAGAATTCTCCCTCTTTTTTTCTTATTCCACAAACATAGACTGTTGAAGAGCTGGAAAATCCCATAGGCTGTTTCCTAGGTCCAATATTGAATAAAGACAGGATCCTCACTTCCCTTTAACATTTTAGGCCTCTTTCTCCACATCTGTCAGAGAACAACTCTCCATTTTCCACATTCAATCAATCTTTCTCCCATTTCATTATTGATTATATCCAAGAGAGTAATGACCGATAGCTTGAGGGAAATATGCACAGAAGCAAGTTGTGAATATCAATTATATGCTTAGTCCAGGTCGGGGAAACCATTTTAGAAATGGCTGACCACTTGTGAGAAGCTTGGTAAGTTTTTTTTTTTTCACTGTTTGATAAAATTCATTATGTCACATCTTGGTTTGCTTTTTTTTTTTGGTAATTTCTTCACACATTTTAGTTTTGAAAGTTGAGTTCACGGAAAGGACTCTGAAAGATACCAGTTGAGTGGCTCTGTTAAATGTCTCTGGCTGAATAAAAATGTCCCTTAATGTTTGAGAAAAAAAAGTGAGAAAGAGAATCGTGAAATTTCTTGCAGGGGAAAGTGTGAGTGCCATTAACATTCCCCACACAGCATGGAGTTATAGGAAGACAGGTCTCTTCCAGATGTTCAGTGAAACTAACAGCACATGCAGGCAGAACGAAGTCTGGCGAAGATAATGTTCTATAAGAGGGCTGATTGCCTGATTTTGCCTACTGTGAGAACCTATGTTTTGGAAATAATTATTAAGTAGAGTTTACTCCATTGAACGATCAGTCTGTAAAAGCATTTCCCAACGTGTCTTTTGCAGAACAGTTGTCTTATGAGATGTGCTGTGAAAAAAGACCCAGTAGTCAAATAAATTTGGCAAGTAATTCTACATCCACTCCTCCTTTGGGCGATCTCTCATGCATATTTTCATATTTAAGCAGTTTAATTATTATTAACCTGGCATTTCCCAAAGCTGTTTACCATAGCACCCTCTTTGGTAAGGTTACTTGACACCTGTTGATGTGGACAGGTATAATATATCCTGTTAATTAAGAGCATGGACCACAGAAAGAGGGACCATTTCCAGTCCTTCCATTTACAGGTTAACCTCTTTCAGTTTCACTTCCTTATCTGTAAAAGGGAAACACTAATGGTTATCTTGCAGAAAGAGGGACCATTTCCAGTCCTTCCATTTACAGGTTAACCTCTTTCAGTTTCACTTCCTTATCTGTAAAAGGGAAACACTAATGGTTATCTTGCAGAACTGTTATATTCACATGCACTAATACAACTAAAGAAACTAGCTCAGTACCAGCAATGTGCAGAGGGATCAGAAAATAGTAGCTGCATAAGCAGTGATTATCCTAATGAAATTAGTATTAATAACAGAAACTCAACAAAAAGGAGACCTAGAAGACCATAAAGCTGTAAGCACATGGATATTTCACTTTTCCTTTATTTGATCCTAGAGATGTAGTAGAGTGAGATTAAAGACCCAGAAAAAGGTTTGCTATGGAGAAAAATAAAAAAAATAGACATACCCCTTAAAGTCAATTTCTGTTATTGTTCCTCTGGTGGAGCCCTCTCTGCACTCATGTCCTGCGATGCTTTCTATTTCCTTTCTGACACTTATTTTGTATTTACCCTGACAAGGAAGTTGCTTTCTATAATCCCTATGTCCTTCCTGCCCGACTGTCTCTTCCTCAGTGATGAACTCAATGTCCTTAAACACAGCCACTGTTCTGTGTAGCTAAGGAGGTCTTGGAGGAGCCTGGGGAGAGACATAATTTTTCCCTAAGTTGAACCTCAGATCAAATTTGAATTGAGGGTTTCCAGCAGCTGTGTTTCAATAGAACAGCAGACCCTAGTAGGAGGTGGTAGGTTTAAATTTTCCTGTTAGTTTCTATTCTTTACTACTGGATTTGGTAAAAAATAAAACAAACAAAACATTCAAATTCATTTGGCAGCTGTTCTTATCACTCCAGCACGGGTGCTCAGAATTTCAATGTTAAACCTGTTTACACGTTAATCATGATTCAGAATTCAAGAAAAGTATAATGATTGGGTACATGAGCTTCGCTGTTAAAGACCGGGATCTGCTTATATTAGAATAATCCACTTGGCCTCTGCAGGCCTCACTTTCCTTATCTGTAAAATGAAAAACAAAGGTACCTATTTATGAAGATTATAGTTAAGATAAAAAGAAATAATGAAGAATGTCTGCTATTCTGTTGGCTTAGGAGACTGTTAGTTTTCAGGAAAGAGTGAAAGTTGACAGAGTTTATCAGTTTTTGCATGAGTTAGATTACTATCCCAGAATGGGAATTTTGCTAACAATTCTTTGTCCATAAATATATTAATGCATCTTGTGTCCATTAAAAAGGTTGCAGACCAGGTCATAAACAAGGAAATGTTATGTTCCAAAGTCAGAAATGTCAGAACAAAGACCAAATCTTATCCGATCCAGAGCAGACCTTAAAATTTCAGAGTCTATTAGCAAATGGGCATTTGTTTCTGAGGAAAAGTTGTAGAAGCCTTCTAACATCAAAGAATTTCAAGGCTATTTTGCTAAATGGATGATTGAGGACAGTCCTACAATAATGTACACAGGAAGTAGCATCTGCTTTAATCTCTGTCTCCTTGGCCCAGGTTATTTTCAAGCCCATGGGAGAAACTGACACAGCATTCTAGGGATTGGGTCATAGCTGACAGATAAGGAGCCAAGGTCCTGTTCATCAGTTCTCTCTTTGGCTATATCTAAGCTGCTATTCTACTAGTGTGATAAGTATTTGCTATCAAACGACTATATTAACATTTATTTTTCATCTTCCTGCTATTTTTCATGTATTTTGGTAAATTCTTATGGTTTGAATTCCCTTTGTACACCCTTATTTAAAAAACATACTTATACTTTATATCGTATGTTTCTATTAGTTGAAATCGTAGCAGATCTATTTCAGCTCACTCTTATATCTGTTGCCTCCTATTCGTGCTGGATTATTTCCTCTTGTGTTTTGTAATTTGAAGTTCTAAACTCCTCTTCCTTTGCAGTCTGAGTTGAGGGCATATCTCTCTAGCAAGGAACTGTATAGGAATTTTCCAGATACCCAAATAAGACCAAAGACCAGGGATCATTAGTACGTTAATAGCTAAGCTTGTGGCTTCACAAATCATAAAGATGTTTAAATTCAAGCCCTACACCCAAAAGTGAAACAGGGTTATGATTTTAATTTCACAGATTCTTGAAAGATGTTTTTTCCATCCAGAGACTAGTGACAGACGGACATATTTTCTTAAATTTTTACTATGCTGAAGGATGGTTTTGAATGCACTCTTCTTTTCATGAGGGAGTCCCAGTTTAATGAAACTTAGAATCAATTCTCATCTTTACCCCTGGTGAGCCCAAGGTCATATCTGCCGTCTCTGAATATGTGTTAGCCTCTAGTTTAGGGGCCACACTCACTCCCAGCTGTGGTGTTAGCACCTGCATGTCTACTCTCATTTGTAGTTCCATTTTTATTCATGGCACTGGGAGATTTCCCTTTTGTTCCGACAAGCTGGGCTATGCATTTAGAAGAAAGTTTGCATCATTTGGTTGAGGATGTCTAAGTGTTTATTATTGATGGGTTTTGGTTTCTGCAGTCAACTATTTTGCCCTAACCCAGAGTCAAGCAGTGTTGTTTCAACCTTGGGTTCTTCTGTGGTTCTGGGCAGCTGGTAGCACTAAAGGGGTATGTAGTATGGTGGCTCTCAGTCCTTCCCTTGCTTTCGGCAGAACTGCTTTCCTTTTGTCTGTTTTTTATGCTGGGCTTCTGAATAAGAATAGGTTTCAGCCTTTTTAAAATAAAGTTTTTTAAATCCTGCATTAAATTTTGTAATAGAAAATGTTGATTCATGAAGAACATGAATCTCATTGTCCCATGGCATGAGCACCTAACAAATTCCAAACAGCTACAATCATTCTACAAACAAACATACACTCTTTTTATGTTCCTGCAGCAGAAGTCACCTCAAACTTAAGCAGTTGAGGCAACCACACTTCCCCAGGGAGGAAACCACTCCAGAGAGAAGCTGAGCAAAGTCAGAGGCCCATCAAGTTTTGTGAACTAGGAAAAGTTCCTTCATTAATGCTGGCAGAAGTGGGGACCTCACGTCTGGAAGGAGTCAATAATGCATTAGGTTACTTCAGCTGTAGAAAGAGTTCATTACACCATGGAGGCAAGAACTCCTCTAGTCCCCAAGAGGCTCCAAATAAGGTGGAATATTGGCTGTTGGGATCCTGTCCTAGATAAAGTATAGCAAAGGGAACAGAACAAATACAGGGGGTTGAAGAAGTTTGGTAAAGCATGAGAAGAAGGTAAAGGTAGAGAGAGGGACCAGACAGTTACAGAAGAGAAAACAAAAATATGCTAACAAGGACAAAATCTCCAGATGTTGGATGTGAAATGTTGCATGTCTTAGAGTCACAGACTTGCTAGAATCGGCAGAGCAGACTTCACCAACGAACATACAAGTAGAAACATTTTCCATGTCTGACAGTTCTGATTAATATGACCTCTAGTGAAGTTCCCTCCCACTGCCTATGGGTACACTCGATTGGCCTTAACCCTGTCTTTACACCAAGCCAAGCTTGTTCTGACATTGAGCCATGGGACATCCTATCACTTTTGTCAGTGGTACTTCTCCACTTGGACTTCTTGTCTTACTTCAAATGCTGCCTGCTCAGGGATGCTCTCCCTCCTCTTCAGCACACACCTCCATACAAAACTAAAGGAGGTTCCCCTTTGACATGCTTTCTTAGCACTCTGCAGCTCCCCTTTAACATACTTAATTCAATTGTAATGATATAATTATTTTTATCATCTTTTTAAAAATATATTTCTTTCCTTATCAGAAAGTATATGCTATTAAGCAGAATAAAAGCAGGGACCGTCTGTTTTCCATATCTAGGATCATCCCTGGCACTCAAAAAAATATATCTCGGGGAAATAAATGAAAAGTTTAAAAAGTAGAAGACACATTTTTTACAAGTTAAAAACAATTAGTCTTATAATAAAGTACTTTACGGAGTCAACTCTTCATTCCCCACAAGACCACAAAAAAAGTCAATTGATCAAGAAAAGCTAAGTTTATTAGATTTAGTGCAGGAAAGAAGACAGAGTCTTAGCACTGTTTTCAAAATAGAAGTATATAAGGTTTTAGGGCCTGGGGTGGGTGACTGTGAGGCAGGTCTTGCAAGATGGGAATCTGCTGGGTTAGGGCAGAGATTGTGACATCATAGATTTGGATTGATAGACACAGTGAAGTGAGGGTTTTGAAGTAATTCTTGAGAGTAGGGTATCAATCTTGATAAGTAAGCTGTTGGTTCACAGTCTTATCTTCCATGAGCATGTATTTCCTGGAGCAAGCAATTGAATTATTATTATTATTATTTTATTCTCAGCATTGTTTAGTAAAGAAGCAGGTAAGCATACAACATCCCAGAGTTGTTTAGCCCAGAGAGAGGAAAGTATAACTATCTCTAATATTGTCAAATACAGGGACAGGGAATGATTTTGGTTTGAATTCTCAGTCCCCCCTTTTTTGGTCATACTTTGGCCTGAGCTTAATGATAAACCATAATTGTCTGGAGACTTGATGGATCCAGATTTCCACTTATATTTGATTGCTATGTTATCACACTTTTTAGACATTGAAAGGTTGCAGATTGTCTTGTTCTTTTTTGCTGGAAGATTGTTGGATCATTTAATGGGACAGTGGCTTCACTTGGGTACTTCAAAGCTAAGAGAAGAATTATAATCAGATTGTACAGTACATTCTAAGCCAGGAGTCAAAGGGCCCGCATGAAACCAAGAGAACAGATCCTGTCCCCAGTGTGGAAGATCCCACAGAACCACATACATGGAATTGGATAAATTATCTAATGTCACCTTCTTTCTTTATGCTTGGTCCATGAAGGTTATTTGCTCTTCTCAACCCTGCTTCCAGAAATAAAACTACAGAAACTCCAAGAATTTTTCTTTTACTTTGCCTGATTGTCCATATTTAAATTCAATCATTTAAGCCTTGAGGGTTGAATTTAGAGGGAAAGAAAGGTTGCCTCTGAGAACTAGTACATGCTGGCATAGCAACCCTGTGAGTTCTGACAATAAAAAGTTGAGGGTGTAGAAAAGAGAAGCAATTTGCTAGAAGTGGGACAAGTAGAATATGTCGAATACTGGATATGAATCTGAGTCCCTCTGAGTCCAGAGATCGTGTGCACCCCACTGTACCATATAATCTCCCTTTGAGGAATAACATGAAATGCAATTATGAGTTAACTACATACATTTTTCCTAATAATACTGTTATAGTCATATCATTCTCACTTTTGAAGGATAAATGGGGGCTTGGGTTTTTCCTGGAGACAATGCGAAGCCACAAGAGGGACCAGGAGGGGACTCACAGGATCAGTTGTTTTTCTTGCGGTAGCCACATGTGGGGTGAGAGCAAACAAGCCTGAACACCCAGAGATCCCTGTCTATAACCATAGACGGTTAAAAACAAACTTCTCCTTAGAGATAAAGGTAGCTGAATAGATCCACTGTCAGATGGGAAGGACTGTTGTTTTCCAACTTTAAGAAGGATGTATAATTTAGGCCAAGATAATCACCAGTGATGCAGACAGCAGAGATTAACTTGAAAATTTAATATCAAAAGATTGGAGGACTTGCTTACAAAGCCACAGCTTCTAAATTATATTGAGGCAGTGGTTGGTTACAAGTGCTCAGGAGCCTCAATGTGCAGAAGAATATTAAAAGATACCACATGTCCTCTAACTAAAATCACAGCAAAATGGAGTAATGATTGCAGATATGATGTTAGCAAAGGGTAGGAGGATGATTGGAGAGCAGTGCCAGGAAGCCAACAGGGGCTGGAAACCATGGCCTCCGTGGAGAGAAGCCTTTGTCCAAATTGCAGCAAAATCCCTGGAAATTAGCAAGAGCTAGAGGGAAAGCTAATGTTCATTGCTGGCTTTATAGAGAATGAAAATATTGCTCTATCACACATGATTTGGACAAAGGTTTGGTCTGTTTGTTCAGTGCAAAGTGGCAACTGGGAGCAATTTAAAACTGAGCCTGAGCTTGCAACTCACACCCAACAATAACAATCAGATGTTCCCAAGCACTTGATGCTTTTTTTTGGTTGGTTGATTGTATTGTCTTTGTGTGATTATTTGTTTGCTTTTTAATTTTTTTAGGGGTGGGTTAGTAGAACAAAGCCAGCAAAATGAAAGGTTTCCACTCATTCCTAAGAGGACAATATTGGGGCTTTTCAAGAGGACTGGCAGGCATTGCACATACGAATCTTTGCCTAAAATTGGCATAAAAAATGTGTCATTTAGAACATGTCTTGCATTTTCGAGGCATAGATTTCTGAGATGAAGTCACAGTGTGAGGTTTTTTGATAGTTTCTCTCCAAAGTGGAGAAAGCTGGTTGGAATTAATATGAACCATAATGGCTAATGAGAGAACAGAAAGACAGGTGAGAATGATCATTCCGTTCATCAGCCCATCCCTATTCAACCCTCATAACCAGATTTTCCTCCTCTGCAGTTGTACTTCCCAGCTCCTAAGCAAAAAATGGAGTGAAACCCAGACCAAGATGACTTTGTAAGCAGAGGATATTCATGCATATTGCACATAGGCTGCCACCTCCCATATGATGGTCACAACAGACATCATTAATCCATTACAGCACTCTTTCCCACTGACTCCAGAGCACGCTCAGAATCCTTCTCAACAGAGCATTCCAAAAGTCACTATCAGTCTTCAGAGGTGTCATGCAAGATGCTAGCCTCATGCTAGGGAAATTCTAAAAATTTAGGAGATTCCTGAATACATCTCATCTACAGGAAAGGAGGATATAGATAGCGAGGTGTAGGAAAGATGACTGAATTAACCGTCAGAAGTCCAGGGCTTCTGTTTCCTCTCCTGCTTATCACTCTTGTGATTTTGAACAAGTAACGATACTCTTTGACCCTCAGTTGCTTCATCTATAAAACTGGAGTAATGTGTACCAGTAATACAAATAGTAGAATATGTTTTGAGCCACAGCAAGGTGTAAAAGCAAATTCTATTATTGGTATTAAACTCTGGTAATTACTAACTCCATTGCTTGACTCTTTTATAGCTGCAGCACAGTTGCTGGCAAAAGCACTTTTGCCCAAACTTCTTTACCCCACTTTATACCACATTCCATGCTTCAGTTGTCCTCAAATGTGTATGGCCATCAGAGTTGGAGGGGGTGCTTCTTAAAATACAGATTACTGGGCTCCCCGACCAGGGTTCCTGATCCAGTAGAACCGAGGGGTTGGGGCCCATGAATTTTCAGTTCTAACAAGTTCCCCAGTGATTTTGATGTTGCAGGTCCCAGGACACTACTTAAGGGAGCTCTACCCCACCTAAATTCTCCATTATCATGTTTAGCCCATTTCCCATATATTCTAGGATGCATCTACAACAAACCCAACCCCAGAGATCTCTCAATTCCCAGATCCGCTACCCACTGAGAGTTTTCTACCATTCCTATGAGCCTTAGCGTGTTTATGTAAATATTTTTAGGAATCTTTTCATTTATACATGCCTTGCCTTCCCAGAGAAACTGGGAAGTTCCTGAGGCTTTGGTCTGATGAATGTTTAGATCTTTTTCTACCATTACTGACACTGGTCTAAGCATCCACCTGCCCCCAAAGTAACCCCCTCAAAACATCTCCTGGGTGGTTCTTGAGGACTCCCTAAGTCTGCCTAACGGGTGCCAAGGAACAGCTCTCAGGCATCCTTTTCCTGTAGACAGCACACCTGTCACCACACAGCTGCTGTCCTAGGGAGATTAACCTTCCTCTGGACACAGCTACCCTTCCCTTTGAGGGTGACCACAGTACTTCGTCACTCTTGCCTCAGGAGGAGACTTGCCCCCAAATTCCAGGCTTCTTTGTTTGGAGAGCCCCATAATTAGGCCCAGCCATTTCCTTAATTTTCTACAGTGGTAGCGATCAGGCTATAATGTATTTAGAAGTTTATCTAAAGGATAATACATATAGAGAAAAAGTAACTGCAGAGATTAATTTACAATTACAGCACAAGCCCAGACCCATACTACAGTCCTGGCCTTCTGCCTTGTTCCCACTGAATCTTCGCATGGCTAGGTCCTGCCACTGGAAGTAATCCAGTTTTCTTTGCAGCTTGGACTCCTAGGTCCAGAGAAAGAAAGACCATTCCCCCTCACTGCATTCTCCATCCCACCTCCTAAGTTCTTGCATTCCTGTCTCCACCTCTCTTCATCACTCTCTGAGAGTAGAAACAGCCAATTCCTTCAGGGAAAGCCTTGCCTTTACACAAAAGGAATAATCTGGCTCCATGGCCCCAGTGATATAGTCATAGGGTAGCTGGATATCAGTACATTCCCAAGTGTCTAATATTTAGTCTTAAAAACCACTTTTTTTCTTAAAATATCAATGACCCCATTCCTTTTTCATTCTCTGTTTACCCAGAATTCCAAAAATTTGGGGGTACAGTTTCACCCACAGTCATCTTGTTACATAAGTAGAAATGTATTGGGAATGTGTTAATAAGTAAATGCATGTTAGTTTGACCTCTTTGTATCTATCTAAAGGCCACTGTGACTTGAGAAACACATTTAAACAGCTAAAACAGAGCTCTAGAATCTCCAGTTTCTCCTCTGCTCCTAATGCCATTTCTCTTTACACTTAACCCCCCCACCCCACTGCATCAACGTGCTTTTGCAGCAGACGAAAGTCCTTGAGCCTATTTGTCCACACAGTAGGCCAACCCTTTATCTATTCTGCCCCCCTCCTGAATAATTCTCTGCTTTGCATCTGCCAGTATTTTTACCCAGGCAACCGCAGGTGCTCACTTGGAAGGCTTTGCCTTGAGCAAAGATTGCTTTGTTTGTTCCCATTGCTGATTTGTTAAGATGAACCCGTCCATCTGTCCATGTGCCACAGACCCTGGGTGGCGGGTGAAAAGCAATAAAAGGAAACCACTCTTTGATGGCCCTTCCAGCAGCATAGTGCCGGCGTGAGCAGAGTTTGTTATCTCGTAATGTCACTGCTATTTCCAATGGGCCGCCGATGGATCTGCTGACTGGTGAAACAAAGGGGAGACAGGGTTAACACAGTTCCTGAGCTTTGTAAGGGGCAACACTGTGCTGAGCTTTGAGTGGCTTTTACTGCCTATCGATTGGTGTATCGACTGCAATTTGATGCTCCTTCTCCCATGGGGAAGTTGTCACTGGTGTATTTATTTCATAAATCCCACCGTGGGCAATGACCAATGACCACTGCAGGGCTGACTTAGCTTCTGTGCTTCTTGATGGACTGGGGAGAGAAATAGGCTAAAAGTGTGAAGGTGTTTTCCAGCCCCAGGTCTGCCACGAAATTGCTTTATGACCTTGGCTGAATCCCTTCTCCTTTACTGCCCTCGAGTCCCTCCTCTGACCCAAGAGATCCCAGGTCTGACCTAAGAGGAGTCGATGATTCCATGATTCTTATTTCAAGACTTCCAACTCCCCAGAGTTGCAGCATGAACTGTTTCAGAAGGCCCCCAAAATAGCAGCACAGTAATTGCAATGTATATTCTAATAGCAGCAGCTGTAGTAACAGAGCCACCCCCTCCCCGGGTTTCCTCTTTAGGGGTGATATGCTAGAATGAGAAACAAAATTACTGTGTCTGTTCAGCAAATTCCTCCTGACAAAATCTTTAAGCGTTGACAAGAGTAATATACTGAAAATTAGTTTAGAAGTGTTTCAAGTTTCAGAAATCAATCAAAATCAAATTAGGTTCTGAAGACGCTGTCTGTTGAGTTTTAGGAAAAAATAAAGATTTGCTTCAGCAACTCGGGAAAGTGGCTTTGACCCCGAAAGAGATGACTCTTGCACAGAAAGCAATTGTCCTTCCTTACATCTACCTTTTGGGCCCCCTCCAAGCAATGGGCTGAGTATCCCTTTGTTCTGTTGTCCCAGACATTTGTAAATAACTCCCCAGTTGACCTACATTGTAATCCCATTTCTTTCCTTTCATCTCGCAACCTCCAAACCCTATCCAAAACTGAACGAGAGAAAAATTTGAAAAAGTAAAAGAACTAGTCTTAACCTCCCAGTGTAGTAAAAAGGGCTTGTGGTGGGAAGAAAAAATAATTAATAGCCCATGATCTCCCTTAACTTGGTCTGATTGTCAAGTGCAAAAGAGCAGATGGTGGAAACAGAGTCATATTTGGGACATGGGAAGGCAGGTTTCTGTGGGGGCACGTAATGAACAGGAGTTCCAGCTTTGGCTTCAGTCCTTCTCCATATGCACGGCTCATAAATCAGAGTCTTTCCCAGCCTGGGAGGACAATAGTGATCTCGTTGACATTTATGTTCAAATTAAAGTGGCTCAGTTACCGTCTCACAGTGACTCACCGCCCCCCCCCCAGCTCACCCTCCCCCCTTCTTAGCTTTTTGGGGACTTCTCAGAGAGATTAACATGTGTCCACAAACCAGGTTGGAAGCCATAGTCATCACAAAAAGACCCTCTTTTTTTTTACTCAGTTCTACTGAGTAACAGGTTTTACTCAGTGCCTTTATTATATATGACATTTCCATGGTGACCTCTTCATGCCCAAGTCAGTAGTTTTTAACCCATTAATTTGGAGCTGTCTACCTATACACAGGCTCACCTGAGCACAGAAGAAGAGTTGCATTATCTGGTTGCCATTTCCATCAGACCCATAATTTCAGATAATCGTATCTCCCTATTCCCTAGAGAGTTTACACTATTGAAGATTCCATTGACTTTTCAAGGTAATAGCAACTTCTCTTAGGTTCCCATAGCCCTCACCTTTGGCACCTATCCCAATTTCTTATAATTGTCAACATGTTGCTTCCTCACTACATCAAAGATATTAGCTCTCACCCTTCCCAACTTTGTACATATGAAGGATTTATCTGTGGGTGTTTTCAGTCTCTGCACAGCTAGCTCTTGAGAGCCGAATGTCCCTTCTCCTGAGCCTGATGTGCCTCCTGCCTTTAGCAAACCCTGGGGCCAGAAGTACACTAAGCTGGTTGATGCTGGCTCTCCACCAGTAACTTTGTGTCTGGGAATGCCTAGATGGAGGACTCATCTATTTATCCTAGCAGCCTAGAAAAGAACTTGGCACACAATGTGGACTCAGTGTTTCTTTATTTAAGATATGTATGGATGGATAGATGCGTGGGTAGCAGAAAGGATGGAAGGAAGGATAGAAAAGTCAATGACAAAATTAATACGTATTTTCTGGAAATAATAATAATCAAAATTATGCTAAAAGAATTGTCCCATTAAAAATCTTGCCTGCTTAATAAATACCACATGGGCATTTGGAAAATCCAATGCAGACAAAACTAAAAGTTACAACTAATTTGCTGTCTGAATAAAACTACTGTTAAAATATTGTTGCATTTTCATATGGTTGTTTTTCTGTGCATATAAGGCAAACATATTTTCCTTAACAAAATTCTTGTTACTATATTCTGATTTATAACACCTCTTTTTTTTCACACTTAAGTTATACCATGGGAGGTTTTTCTTTAATATGTTTTGAAGTTTTCTCGTAAGACATGATTTTTAATGACTTCACAGTATTCTATTTTGTTGGTGTAATCAATTTTAATTTTCCATTCTTTGACATTTAGGTTTTTTAAAATTTCTGTAGATTATAAATAAATGTGCTACAATACCTTACACATATATATGCATGTTTTAGGAACTATTGGGAGACACACACACACACACACACACACAAACACAAATCTATACCCTATCGATCTATCTATCTATCTACCTGTCTGTCATCTTATATCTACACCATGCAGGTGAGTGCCAATTTCAAGGCGTTTTTACTTCTCTCACTTTTGGATACTTCTTGAAAGCAATGAAAAAAAAAAAAGGAACACTTCAACTCTAATAAATTTTCATAAATAAATTACTTCAGTGTCAAATTATATAAATAGAATAAGACCACAATTTTCCTGAAATTCAAAACTCAGGAATCATTTTGATTCTTCCATCTCACATCTGTGAATCATTAATTCTTGTCCAGATTACTTTCGTAGTGTGGCCTCTGAGCCTTTCTTCTTCTCCAACCCTTCTGGCACTGTTGTAGTACAGGTGTACTGCTTGGTCTCCTGAGTCATCTAAATTGCTTCTTGTAAGGGCTTATTGCCTACAGTTTCTCTTTTTAATCTAACATTTCCCATGGTGTTTTCCATCAAACACTGGTGCCAATGGGATACATGATGAAAGAAGTTCCATGACAAGTAAAATTATGAAAGCTCACCTATTCTCTCTCCTCTTCGAGATTCATCAAGCATATCAGTGTATTAGATGTTGTAGGAAGTCCAATAGCTAAATCATCAAAACAAGAAAAATCAATAACAACAAGCTTAATTAGCTTGGCTGAACCTAAAATTTACTAACCTAAACTCATTCATTCTTCCAACAAATATTTCTTTGTATAACTACTATCTGTGATAACCATGTGGTTGTGTTTGTAGGTGAGACACCTTTTAATAACCAGTTGAACTTGTGCCTGAAGAATACACTTTGGGGGTACTTTTATATTGACTCTTTCACACAGATGATGAATTAATTTTCTAAAGACTACATATAATTATATATATATATATATATATATATATATATATACACTTTTAAACTATCAAAAATGTTAAAAAGAGAGTTCTCCAGTACAATATAAATTCTGTATCCCTACCATGGCATTAGAGACCTTCATAGTTGTCTTAATTACAATTTTCCAGCCTTCAGTTGCTCTCCTGAATCAACAGAAAATCCAAGCGTATCAAAGTTCTCTCTCTTATCTGAACATGCTGTAGATTTTCATCTTTTCATGGCTTGATTTCTGGTATTTCTTTTGTTGATCTTCTCTAGTGGTGATATTTGATTTACCCCCAGCAGCAAATATCTAAATCTTGCAAAATCTTGTCCACCTTCTCCAATGGTCACTTCTTTTTTATCCTTCAAATTCTAACTAAAATGGCCTACCTATGAAACATTTTCTAATGTCCCAGGAAAAACTACTCATTCTTTCTTAACAGTCTCTAAGGTTGGCAAGCTAGTAACCATTATCCTCATTTTCTAGGTAAGGAAACTGAGGTCTAAAGAGAGATTTGCCAAAATGATGGACTGAACAGGGAAAATAAGCGAATTTACCTGTTTGCATAGTTGTGGGCTCTCTGCATACACTATGGTCTTTGCTAACCATGTAATAATTGCTTCAAGGAGATCAGAGATTAGAGAATTGAGGGGGTGAAGGAAGTGGGTGTCTAGGGACTTCCTGGAATCCCAAGGATGATGAATGCTTAGCTCAGACACAAGAGGCCTTAACTAAATCCCAAGATTGTTTATGTCCATCAGAATTGTGCCTGGCATGCTCAGTTCAGATTTTCAGGGATGTAGGTTTTAGCTGGCAAAGGAAGTTGGGAAGGGAAAAATAGAAAGCCAGCTAATCAGAAGCTATTAAGCCCATAAAAAAGTGTTGGCCGAGTTATAGTTTGTGGGGGAGATACTAGTTTCAGCTCACTGTTCAGTAACTATTGACGTTTTAGGTCTCCAAATTAGATGTTGACTAACTCACTTAAGCCAAGAGTTAAATTTTCTAGGCTCTGAAAAACTATAAGGATCCTGGGGTATGCTTGATAAATGCTGTCATTAACAGTTTACATTTTCTAGACATATAATAACAATAAATTGAACTATTTTGCATCTGTCTGCTTATTTACTAGAATAACCTTCATTATACCCATTTTAGAGAGTGGAAAATTAAAATGCAGACATGTCAAGTGGTTCTCTGAAGTTGACAGGAAGGGCAGTGTTAGGACTTGAACCCATATGTTCTAAATTCTAGTGATGCTAAGAGGGCCCTTGAGCGTGGTTTGACTTAAGGTGATCATGAGTCAGCCGCTGTGTCTCAGTCTTTAGGACTTCCCAAGTATTGAGGGAGCAGAACAATACATGAGACAGAGAGCAGGGAGGGATAGTGGGGGGGGGGGGAATGCAGTTCTCATTGGCAAGTTGGACTGAAGCTCTGCAGACATGACCTTATGGGCAGAGTGCAGGGGCCACAGTCTATGACCCTGGCTTCCTCTCTTTTTCCTTCTGACTCTTGAACCTTGCATTCTTTTGTCAGGAATGATGGCATTACCTGGTTATCTGCACAATGGTCTAATCTCTTTCAGCACCTGGTGCTGAGATAGATTTGGCAGGAACACATTGGAAATGGTTTGATGTAAAACTTGAGTGTGTTATTAACTATGGGTAGCTGGATTTAAAAAATAATGATGATGCCTATTCTGCATTTTAACTGTGTAGAGTGTTATATGTGTTCATTACCTTAATTACTGATTTCACACACATTTACTGAAAGCTTACTCTGTGTCAGATACCGTGCCAAGCTCTGAGGTATATAAAAAAGGTAAAGCCCTCAGCACTGAAGGAGCACAGAGTCTAGCAGACATAGTGGTAAGATGGGTCTCTCTGAGGGATCCTTGAATTCTTCAGTAACAGTAGTGATATCTTCATGTCTTCTCCCACTGATGGGAGGGGGAATATTAGCATCCATTCAAACCCTCTAAAGACCAAGTACTGTCCTCCTAGAAGTCCATAAACCTCAGGTTAAAGTATTCTGGAACAGAGTATCATTGGAATTCATAAATATTCACTGCACTTCTACATTATTCAGGGAAGTGGAAATAAAAGAGTAATATTCCAATGATTGTTGTCAGCTCACATCACTACTGCCCCCTTCTAAGTGTCCTTTGCATCGTGGGGGAAAAAAAAACAAACTTCATTTCCTAGAAATCCATGCCCAGTATGGTTCTAGCTTAGAATTTGACAATGGAAAGGAGAAGGGAAGGAGAAGCTCTCACCGTCTGGGATAGTTACAGCTAGATATGTTAAGATGTCATGAGATTTACAATGGCTTCCCAGAAAGCTTGCACAAACCTCATACTCACTGCTGCAGAATGAGACAGATGGCAGGTGCTTCTCAGAGATTCCTGTGAATTGCAGTAGGGTCATGGATAAGGTTTGAGAACAGCCCATTTCCCTGTGTCAGGATGAGTTCTTCTGTGACAACTTCCAGAGCTTTGCTCCCTTAGCTAGCAGTGGTTGGGTAACCCCTTAATTTCCACATTCAGTCACTAGTACATGGAGTAGATAGAATGGCTTGTCTTTTTTTTTTTTTTTTTAATTTATTATTTATACAGCAGGTTTTTCTTAATTACTTATCTACTTTATACATATTAGTATAATCCCAATCTCCCAATTCATCTCACTACTACCCTCCACTTTCCCCCTTGGTGCCCATACATTTGATCTCTACATCTGTGTCTCTCTTGGTTCATCTGTACCATTTTTCTAGATTCCACATATACACCTTAATATGCGTTAATACACAATATTTGTTTTTCTCTTTCTGACTTCACTCTGTATGACAGTCTCTAGGTCCATCCACGTCTCTACAAATGACCCAGTTTCGTTCCTTTTGATGGCTGAGTAACATTCCATTGTATATATGTACCACTTCTTCTTCATCCATTTGTCTGTCGATGGGCATTTAGGTTGCTTCCATGATCTGGCTATTGTAAAGAGTGCTGCAATGAACATTGGAGTGCATGTGTCTTTTTGAATTACGGTTTTCTCTGGGTATATGCCCAGTAGTGGGATTGCTGGGTCATATGGTAATTCTATTTTTAGTTTTATAAGGAGTGTCCATACTGTTATCCATAGTAGATTTGCTGATGATACCCATTCTAACCCGTGTGAGGTGATACCTCATTGTAGTTTTGATTTGCATTTCTCTAATAATTAGTTATGTTGAGCAGCTTCTCATGTGCATCTTGACCATCTGTATGTCTTCTTTGGAGAAATGTCTATTTATGTCTTCCGCCCATTTTTTGATTGGCTTGTTTGTTTTTCTAATATTGAGCTGCATGAGCTGATTATATATTTTGGAGATTAATCCTTTGTCAGTTGATTCGTTTGCAAATATTTTCTCCCATTCTGAGGGTTGTATTTTCATCTTGTTTATAGTTTCCTTTGCTGTGCAAAAGCTTTTGAGTATCATAGGTCCCATTTGTTTATTTTTGTTTTTATTTGCATTACTCTAGGAGGTGGATCAAAAAAAATCTTGCTGTGATTTATGTCAAAGAGTGTTCTTCCTATGTTTTTTTTTCCTCTAAGAGTTTTATAGTGTCCGGTCTTACACTTAGGTCTCTAATCCATTTTGAGTTTATTTTTGTGTATGGTGTTAGGGAGTGATCTAATTTCATTCTTTTACATGTAGCTGTCCAGTTTTCCCAGCCCCACTTATTGAAGAGGCTGTCTTTTCTCCATTGTATATCCTTGCCTCCTTTGTCATAGACTAGTTGACCATACGTATGTGGGTTTACCTCTGGGCTTTCTATCCTGTTCCATTGATCTATATTTCTGTTTTTGTGCTAGTACCATATTGTCTTGATTACTGTGGCTTTGTAGTATAGTCTGAAATCAGGGAGTCTGATTCCTCCACCTCTGTTTTTTTTCCCTCAAGTTTTCTTTAGCTATTTGGGATCTTTTGGTCTCCATACAAATTTTAAGACTTTTTTGTTCTAGTTCTGAAAAAATTGCCATTGGTAATTTGTTAGGGATTGCATTGAATCTGTAGACTGCTTTGGGTAGTACAGTCATTTTCACAGTATTGATTGTTCCAGTCCATGAACATGGTATATCTCTCTGTCCATTTGTGTCATCTTTGACTTCTTTCATCAGTGTCTTACAGTTTTCTGAGTACAGGTCTTTTACCTCCTTAGGTAGGTTTATTCCTAGGTATTTTATTCTTTTTGTTGCAAAGGTGAACAGGATTGTTTCCTTAATTTCCTTTTTGATCTTTTGTTAGTGTATAGGAATGCAAGAGATTTCTGTACATTACTTTTGTATCCTGCAACTATACCAAATTCATTGATTACCTCTAGTAGTTTTCTGGTGGCATCTTTAGGATTCTCTATGTATAGGATCATGGCATCTGCTGCAAACAGTGACAGCTTTACTTCTTCTTTTTTTCAATTTGTATTCCTTTTATTTCTTTTTCTTCTCTGATTGCTGTGGCTGGGACTTCCAAAGCTATGCTGTATAATAGTGGCAAGAGTGGACATCCTTGTCTTGTTCCTGATCTTAGAGGAAATGTTTTCAGTTTTTCACCATTGAGAATGATGTTTGCTGTGGTTTTGTTGTATAAGGCCTTTATTATGTTGAGGTAGGTTCCCTCTATGCCCACTTTCTGGAGAGTTTTGATCATAATTGATGTTGAATTTTGTCAAAAGCTTTTTCTCCATCTATTGAGATGATCATATGTTTTTTTTTTTTTTTTTTTTTTTTTTGCGGTATGCGGGCCTCTCACTGCTGTGGCCTCTCCCGTCGCAGAGCACAGGCTCCGGACGCGCAGGCTCAGAAGCCATGGCTCACGGGCCCAGCCGCTCCATGGCATGTGGGATCTTCCCGGACAGGGGCACGAACCCGTGTCCCCTGCATCGGCAGGCAGAGTCCCAACCACTGCGCCACCAGGGAAGCCCGATCATATGGTTTTTATTCTTCAGTTTATTAATATGGTGTATCACATTGATTGATTTGCATATACTGAAGAATTCTTGCATCCCTGGGATAAATCCCACTTGATCATGGTGTATGATCCTTTTAATGTGGTGTTAGATTCTGTTTGCTAGTATTTTGTTGAGGATTTCTGCATCTATATTCATCAGTGATAGCGGTCTGTAATTTTTTTTTTTTTTTGTATCTTTGTCTGATTTTGGTATCAGGGTGATGGTGGCCTCATAGAATGAGTTTGGGAGTGTTCCTTCCTCTGCAATTTTTTGGAAGACTTTGAGAAGGATGGGTGTTAGCTCTTCTCTAAGCGTTTGATAGAATTCACCTCTGAAGCCATCTGGTCCTGGACTTTCACTTGTTGCAAGGTTTTTAATCACAGTTTCAGTTTCATTACTTGTGATTTGTCTGTTCCTATTTTCTATTTCTTACTGGTTCAGTCTTAGGAGGTTATATAACTTTCTGAGAATTTGTCCATTTCTTCCAGGTTGTCCATTTTATTGGCATAGAGTTGCTTATAGTAGTCTCTTGTGATGCTTTGTATTTCTGCGGTATCCATTGTAACTTCTTTTTTATTTCTAATTTTATTGATTTGAGTTCTCTCCCTCTTTTTCTTGATGAGTCTGGCTAAAGGTTTATCAATTTTGGTTATCTTCTCAAAGAACCAGCTTTTAGTTTTATTGATCTTTGCTATTGTTTTCTTTGTTTCTGTTTCACTTATTTCTGCTCTGATCTTTATGATTTCCTTCCTTCTCCTAATTTTGGGGTTTTTTTGTTCTTCTTTCTCTAGTTCTTTCTTTAGGTGTAAGGTTAGATTGTTTATTTGAGATTTTTCTTGTTTCTTGAGGTAGGATTGTGTTGCTATAAACTTCCCTCTTAGAACTGCTTTTGCTGCATCCCATAGATTTTGATCATGTGTTTTCATTGTCATTTGTCTCTTAAGTATTTTTTGATTTCCTCTTTGATTTCTTCAGTGATCTCTTGGTTATTTAGTAACAAATTGTGTAGTCTCCATGTGTTTCTATTTTTTACCTTTTATTCCCTGTAATCTATTTCTACTCTCATAGCATTGTGGTCAGAAAAGTTGCTTGATATGATTTCAATTTTCTTAAATTTACTGAAGCTTGATTTGTTACCCAAGATGTGATCTATCTTGGAGAATGTTCTATACACACTTGAGAAGAAAGTGTAATCTGCTGTTTTTGGATGGAATGTCCTATAAATATCAATTAAATCTATCTGGTCTTTTGTGTCATTTAAAGCTTGTATTTCCTTGTCAATTTTCTGTCTGGATGATCTGTCCACTGGTGTAAGTGAGGTGTTAGAATCCTCCACTATTATTGTGTTACTGTCAATTTCCTCTTTTATAGCTGTTAGCAGTTGCCTTATGTATTGAGGTGCTCCTATGTTGGGTGCATATATATTTATAATTGTTATATCTTCTTCTTGGATTGATCCCTTGATCATTATGTAGTGTCCTTCCTTGTCTCTTGTAACATTCTTTATTTTAAAGTCTATTTTATGTGATATGAGTATTGCTACTCCAGCTTTCTTTTGATTTCCATTTGCATGGAATATCTTTTTCCATCGCCTCATTTTCAGTCTGTATGTGTCCCCAGGTCTGAAGTGTGTCTCTTGTAGACAGCAGATATATGGGTCTTGTTTTTGTATCCATTCAGCAAGCCTGTGTCTTTTGGTCGGAGTGTTAATTGTTTTGGGTTTGCTTTTGTAGGTCCTTTTCCTCTGTTGTGTTTCCCACTTAGAGAAGTTCCTTTAGCATTTGTTGTAGAGCTGGTTGGTGTTGCTGAATTCTGTTAACTTTTGCTTGTCTGTAAAGCTTTTGAATTCTTCATCGAATCTGAATGAGATCCTTGCCAGGTAGAGTAATCTTGGTTGTAGGTTCTTCCTTTTCTTCACTTTAAATATATTGTGCTACTCCCTTCTGGCTTGTAGAGTTTCTGCTGGGAAATCAGCTGTTAACCTTATGGGAGTTCCCTTGTATGTTGTCATTTTTCCCTTGTTGCTTTTAATAATTTTTCTTTGTCTTTAATTTTTGTCCATTTGATTCCTATGTGTCTCAGCGTGTTTCTCGTTGGGTTTATCCTGCCTGGGACTTTCTGCACTACCTGGACTTGGGTGGCTATTTCCTTTCCCATGTTAGGGAAGTTTCTGACTATAATCTCTTCAGATATTTTCTCAGGTCCTTTGTCTGTCTCTTCTCCTTCAGGGACCCCTATGTGAATGTTGTTGCATTTAATGTTGTCGCAGAGGTCTCTTAGGCTATCTTCATTTCTTTTCATTCTTTTTTCTTTATTTTGTTCCATGGCAGTGAATTCCACCATCTGTCTTCCAGGTCACTTCTCCGTTCTTCTGCCTCAGTTATTCTGCTATTGATTCCTTCCAGTGTAGTTTTCATTTCAGTTATTGTATTGTTCATCTCTGTTTCTTTGTTCTTTAATTCTTCTAAGTGTTTGTTAAACATTTCTTGCATCTTCTCGACCTTTTCCTCCATTCTTTTTCCGAGGTCCTGGATCATCTTCACTATCATTATTTTGAATTCTTTTTCTGGAAGGTTGCCTATCTCCACTTCATTTAATTTTTTTTCTGGGGGGTTATCTTGTTCCTTCATCTGGTACATAGTCCTCTGCGTTTTCATTTTGTCTATCTGTGAATGTGGTTTTTGTTCCACAGGCTGAAGAATTGTAGTTCTTCTTGCTTCTGCTGTCTGCCTTCTGGTGGATGAGGCTCTCCAAGAGGTTTGTGCAAGCTTCCTGATGGCTTTTGTCTTCGTAACAGAACCCTGACTGACGTACGGTCAGTATGGTCTCTCTTCTCTCTTCTCTAGGATGCAAACATATTTGTGGGGGAGTCCTGTCTACTGCAGCTATTCAATTTGCCATTGTATCGCAAAAGCAGCCATAGATAATATGTAAACAAATGAATGTTTTATTTACAATAAAACATTCTAAGAGATAAAGCTTTATTTACAAAACCAGGTGGCAGGTGGTATTTGGCCCCTGGGCTATCCTTAACAAAACTCTTCTTTAGATATTTGAATTAATCATAAGTCTCAGCTCATGCCTTATGGTCTTCATCTGATGTGAGGCTATTTGCTTGATTTCTTTTTAATGTATACAGTTCTTATGTATCTATTCTTCACTTCTACTTTTCTCTTTATGCCGATAGACAGATTGATAGGTAAACAGATAGATAAATACATGGGTAGATATAAAATGGATATATGTAAATTCATTTTAATATATTCAATGTATACTGTCCTTTGTGCGCATTCTTACAAAATGTGTATTGTTTTATTGCACATACTTTAACTGAAATTAAATTTTATATCATGCTCTGTTTCTTTCTTCATATAATACTGTGTCTTTAATAGTCTTTCT
The DNA here is from genome assembly GCF_937001465.1 of Orcinus orca. Lineage (NCBI taxonomy): Eukaryota > Metazoa > Chordata > Mammalia > Artiodactyla > Delphinidae > Orcinus > Orcinus orca. The sequence continues at coordinate 104,429,941 of NC_064564.1, read as the reverse complement.
TATTATAATGTGTCCATCTAGTTCACTACTTTTAACTGATGAATAGCACTCCATGGTGGGGGTGTTCACCATTATGTGGTTCTTGTTTTCTGAGTCATCAAGTGATCAACTGAAGAGTCTGTCTAGACACCACTGCACTCTGCAGGAGTGAAAAATAAATTTTTTAGTGCTCATTTATTACCATGACATTACCTAGCTATCCTAGTATGTTGCTCTAAGTATACCATGATATACATGCAAAACATGACATCCATCTACTCTCCTAGTAATGGAACACTGAATTGCTTAGGTAACATAGCACAGTGATTAAAATCACAGTTTCTGGAACCCAAGTGACTGGATTCAAATTCTGGTCCCATAACATACTAAATATGTAATTTGGGGTAAGTTTCCTTACTTTCTTTGCCTCTGATTCTTCATCTATTAAACAGGGATATTGCTAATGCATACCTTATAAGGCTTTGATTAAGATTATCTGATTGGAACAGTATTTTAAAAAATTAAAGTAGTTTTTCACATTTAAAAAGTATACCATATGTGTTTTTAAGTAAAAAATTAAACTGCTTGCCACTAAAATGTTCAGATACAGGATTTAAATCTAGGGCCTTTCCATCATAAATGCTCCATGCTTGCAGGGGATGAGAGGGCAGATATTGTTGCCCCCAATTTGCAGGAAAGGAAAGCAAGACTCAGATAGATGAAATCAGTTATCTAAGGTCATGTTGCTCATCATAACAGAGCAAGATTCAAACATCTGTCTTCTGGCTCAAAGAGAGAACTCCTTGTTTTCTCTGGTCCAAAGAAATAGGGGACTCTGTGTGGGAAAAGAAATCCAGCAGGACCCATTATGATGAATATTAACATAGGAGCTCCAAAAGGAAGACATGCTGAATTCTAACCAGGCCGTGATGGAGGTGGAGGGAGTTGGGGGGAAAGGAGAATGAAAAGGCAGGAGTGTGGAAGGGAAGAAACCGCCAGGGAGGTGAGAAGAGACATTTCCTCAAGGATAAAGGGAAGGAAGGTTAAAGGCATATTGATCTTGACTGGGAAAACATTCTCTTCACTTTCCATCCTGCTTTCAGATCATCTGGCATCAAAAAAGGTGTGTTACTGAGCTCAGCTTTGGAGATGGTGCAAGAGATACAACAGCTGACAAACATTTGCTGACATGGAGGGCACCAGAGTGGTTTTTGATGATATGAGCTGAGCTGCAAGGTAGAGGTGATGTGAAAGCTGATAAAAGACACATCCAGTGATGGGCAGGCAGCAACCAAGCTCAGGCATCCTGTAAAAAAATAAGCTATTTCCTGATCTGAGATGAGGCTGGCTTTCTTTTCAGAAGAAGTTGCAAAACTACCCAGGTCGAACCCAGGGGGGGCAACAGAACATGTTACAACTTCCAAGGTGCTTCCCCCAACAATTTCCTTGTAGGATCCTCAAAGCTACCCTGTGAGAGTGGGCTGGGCTTCATTTATGATCTTCGTTTTACACACGATGAAACTGAAGATGAGAAAAGACAAGGACACACAGCCAGAGAAGCAATGGAAGAGGTAGGAGCAGATCATGGCTTCCCCATAATTACCCGATTATCTTCTCACCAAAGCACATTATATCTGGCCAAGTTGATTTTTCACAAAACAGCGTTGGTAGTATCCCTGTATGAATATATATATGAACATACCTATCAATCTAACTCAATTATATATTCATGCATCTTCATTTCCCATTCATCTTTATAATCTATCACCTATGATAAATTTATATTACCTATTAACGTTTTTATAATTATCTGTATCAATGTATCTATAATTTATCTATTATATCTTCTGATTAGTCATCTTTGCATGGATACACTGACTGATGTGAAAAGTTCACCAGCACTGAAAACATCAATGCATGGTTATAAACCTTGTATTCTTTTCATTGTCTCACTGATTAATCTCCCAGAGCCTCAGTTTTGTACTTTGCCAAGTAGAGATAGAAAAGATAGAAATGCCCACCTCCCAGGGCTGGGAGAGATATATAATAATAAGACAGTGGTTATAAGATGCTGAGTATAGTGCCTGGCTCATAGTAGGCCCACAAATATACTTGTTCCTTCCTGCTCACTGTCATCAGAACCTTGCTTTCCCTCCTGGTCATCTAGCTTTTGCACTGATTTCAGTGGTCTTAGTTTATCTTATCTCTGAACTTCAATGTTATAGATCATGTGAGTGTATTATATGAGCATTTGCCACACATATGATTCCAAGGATTGTTCATTTTAGACCAGATGTCATGATTTGGCAATCTGGCTATAAGATTCTTAAAATAGAGCTTCCCATTTACCATTTAGGAAACCAAGAAGTAATTCTCAATCCACACTTCTGAACCATATGAAGAACTCTGCACAGGGATTTTCTCATAATCGGTGCCAAGTAAATATTTGATAAATTAGAGGAGTTCCCAAGTAGCACCCTTGAGCCTGCGAGAGTTTGGGAGTGGAGGCACATAGGAGTTGATTCTCCATGTACATAGAAGAACTGGGATAGCAGAGTCCTCTTCAGTTTTAACAAATTTTATTTATTCATTCTTTCAATCTATATTTATTGAGCAGCTAATCTATGTTAGGTCCTGTGAGATATGCTAGAATACAGAAGTGAATCGGACATATATATGCAGTCTGGAAGAGTCAAGAAACAATTCCATTCTGTGGAATGTGATAGAGGGATACACAGGAACTTTGGGAACACAGACGTGGTAGACATCTGATATTTTTCCTCCAGTATTTCTTTGCACCTTCCTCTAGTAATAGCACCCCCTTACTTTGCAGAGCTGAATATCTATCACTCTGTGTAGTTCATGGCATTCATGTGACCAGGTCTGGCTAAAATCGTTTCCTTGGCCATAGTCATTGACTCAAATAGGGGTATGTGATCCAATGTGGTCCAATTAGAGTCCTTCCTTGGAAATTTATAAGCAAATGCTGATAGAAGATCTCTCTTTACATGACTAAACTCGCTTAAAATAAGCCAAGAGATATATGTTGTTTGCTGCCTCCACTCTACCCACTGCATAGAAAACCTCCTTGTGGTGTAAGAAAAAGAAGTCGAAAAATAGGGTGATGCAGGTAATAGGAATAAAGAAAAAAAAAGATTCTGGATAATTCTGAAGTAACTAGTGCTCCCTGGGGCCATCTGTACCCCAATTACATGAGCCAATAAACTCTCACTTTTGCTCAGAATTTGAACTTTTTTACACAGACATTTTCATACAGCTCTTCTATTACTCTAAATATGCACAGACCGTTACACCATTTTAAAACCATTTCATTTATATCATCTTGTTGACTATCAAGACAATATTGTGAGAAACACTGGTATTGTATTATAATTCTACCTGATGAGAAAAGTGAGATCAAAAAAGGAATGAGGCAGCTGAAATTGGTCAAGTTAATTGTGGTTGAAGCTGAGAGAGAAATTAAACTTTCTGATATTTAGAGCAGAGTTCTCACTGCATTCATCCTGGAGTCTGATTACCAGACCACATATTTAAGTGTTCATTTCTGACTCTAATTGGCCATTTGAAGCCTATCACAATATCCTATTATTTTGTGTCCAGGAGGGTGGGGATAAAGTTCACTCAATTCTTCAACATTGCTGACTGTATGTGGGGATACACACACACACACACACACACACACACACACATACATGTGTGTGTGTGTGTGTGTGTGTGTGTGTGTATTATATCTATTGCTCTTACTCAGTGAATTTCATTAAGAGAAATATTTGGGGGTATTGATCAGACCCATGGATAGATGCCTTTGCAAATATCACTTATTAATGAGACTTCTTTTTTGTTGCTTAAAATGTGACCTGTCAGCCCTAAATTGAAACCAGCTGATGCAACTTGATCACATAACCTCAGATTGACTTTAGTTATGGTGCTGCTTTTGAAATGTAACATGAAATTGGTTTCAGCAATATATTTTAAAGGTTTGGTGAATCACTTGTTTCTGGGCAACCCAGTCTCTGAATTCATGAGCATTCTTGAAGTACATGGTCAGCCCAAGCCTAACCTCTGCTGAGAAGAGAACAATTACCTGACTGCAAATGATGCCAAAGTGCTTTTAACTGACCTCAGTCCTGGAAAGGAGCTACTTGAAAAGTTTGTTATTGATCCATTCTTCCAAATATGCTATCCTCGAATCTTTTATTAATTAGACTGTCAGAATCTTGTTATATTAGAAACAATCCACAGAGATTGATTTAGTCTTTTATAGTTGTTAAAATATGCATATATCTATTAAGATTTTAATGCCGTTATCTGTATTGTTATTACGTGGATATATTTGCTGGTGTGTTTGTTAGTTGTGAGGCAAGTGCATAAGAAAGAAACACTCTTGGAAAGATTGATTTTTTTTTTTCCAGTCAAAACCTTGTCTAAGGCACCATTTAAAGTGATGTTCATTGACCCTTTTGAACCATCCAAGTGATAACATCTATCTAAAATTGAATAACAGAAAAAGTTTGTGTTATCTCAAGAATGGGTATGCTTACTTGTGTCAGGTTTTACCTGTTCTTTACCACCTTCCTTGAAGTTAAAGTCCAAATTTAATGCTAAGTCATAAACTTTTTCCCAAACTTATTTCTTCAACACTTATTATATCAAAACTCCCACTCACTGAATGATAACTCTCTCCTAAACACTTTGCTGATTTCTTTCATTCATTATCTCATGCATCTCCTCCTTGGAAGTTTTATTTTTGGCTTTTTTATTTTACAATTTAATAAAAATATATACACGCTCATGGCTTGAATAAATGGTCAGAAAGTTTTATAATAAATCCCAGCAGCACCACATCCTGATCTCTATTCTTGTTGCTCAAAAGGAACCTCATTTCTTAAAATCATTGTTAACATTATTTTCTAGTATGTAGCACTGTATTTCTAAAGACTATGTTCCTAGTAATATTGTTTGATTTATCAACTTCAGGCATTTTTTTCTCCACACCTACATCTTTCCATAAAACAAACATAATTATATTTTAATTTAAATAAAATACCTGTGTTAATATTATCTATTTATACAAATGAACATGGAATTTGCTTTTCCTTTCTTGAATGTTTTTGGAGTGCATTTTTACTAGATTGAGTAATTGCCTGTCTTACTTTCATAACATTCTGTAAACTTAACATCATTGTTACATTGATATATTCTGATTTTTGTTGCTTTTTATAGATGATCTTCCCCATCCAAACTGGAAGTTTCTAGAATCTTCTATTGAAGAAGATATATCTATCTTCTTGATCTTTCTATTAGTAAAGATCAAGTTATAAAAGTTTATGATTATGTAGCTTATAAGGGTCATTTTTAGCTTTTTAAAAAATCTGGTCACTTATTGGAAACTTTCAATCTGGAAACTCTTTTATCTTTTAATTCAAGAAATGCCCTTTATTTTTTTTCAAAAATAGAATTCCTATTATCTGTATATGTTCTACATATTTTTTTTTTAATGTTCTTTTGTCTCCTACCATAACCCATCAGGTCCAATCAAGAGACAAAAATCGCACAGTAATTTTAACCGGGGGCGGGGTGGTTTAATATAAAAAATTATTAATTACAACATAGCATTGTAGTAATGGGGAATTGGCTAACAGAAGGTAAAGGCAACTCTAAAGCATATTGGAATAGCAGATATAAGTAATGGCCACTATCTCTAGCACTGTGATAGAACCCATAGGAAGAGTCCCCCCAACCCTTGAGTGAGATCTAGATCTCATTGGAGAGGATGTGTCTCGCATGGCTCAATGGATAAGAGAGAAGTTCACTGAGGTGCTTCATGAGCAGGACCCTGCAATTTGTCCTCTGGAGTGCCAGGAGGAAGCCCTTCGCAGGGAGACGCTATGCCTAAGAACATGTCACAATCACACAAGAGGGTCCTGGGGGAGATTCCATGTCCTGCTGACCACTGGGCATTACTGGCTACCACACTGTACAAGAACTGGGTGCTGCTGAAGCTGTGTGCCCACAGGAATCTGGGGACAGGAGCAAAGTAGAAACCGAAAGGAAAGCCCCTTCATTCTCCAGTGTCCCTACAGTTCCCTCTACTGACAAAGTGTAACATTGTGTCAGCTGGTAAAGGAGAAATATTTATAAGACCCACCTCCCTTACCTTAGAAAAGATTGTGAAGGATACATTTGGAGCTGACAAGCAATACATGGATAATGGCTGACACTTTTTTTTTTAAATAAACTTAATTTTTTTAGAGCAGTTTTAGGGTCACAAAAGTTGAGCAGAAGGTACAGAGATTTCTCATATATTCCGTGCCCCACATATGCATAGCCTCCCCCATTAAAAGTATCCCCCACCAGAGTGATGCACCTTTTACAACTGATGAACATTATTGGTACATCATTATCATCCAGAGTCCGTAGTTTACATTAGAGTTCATTCTTGGTGTTGTACATTCTGTAGGGTTAAGCAAATTCATAATGACATACAACCACCATCATAGTATCAGAGTGCTCTCACCACCCTAAAAATCCTCTGTGCTCTTCCTATTCATTCCTCCTTCCCCCTAACTCCTGGCAACCATTGATCTTTTTACTGTCTCCATATTTTTTCTTTCCTAAAATGTTACATAGTTAGGATCATACATACAGAATATAGCCTTTTTAGTTTGGCTTCTTTCACTTAGTAATGTGTATTTAAGTTTCCTTAATGTCTTTTCATGACTTAGTAGCTCATTTCTTTTTTTTTTTTTTTTTTTTTTTTTTGTGGTACATGGGCCTCTCACTGTTGTGGCCTCTCCCACTGCGGAGCACAGGCTCCGGACGCGCAGGCTCAGCGGCCATGGCTCACGGGCCCAGCCACTCGGCGGCACGCGGGGTCCTCCCGGACCGGGATACGAACCCACATCCCCTGCATCGGCAGGCGGACTCTCAACCACTGTGCCACCAGGGAAGCCCGCTCATTTCTTTTTAATGCTGAATACTATTCCATTGTCTGAATGTACCACTGTTTATTCATTCACATACTGAGGAACATCTTGGTTGCTTCCAAGTTTTGCTAATTATAAATAAGGCTGTTTTAAGCATTCGTGTGCAAGTTTTTGGGTGGACGTACATTTTCGACACCTTGGGGTAAATACCAGGGAGTGTGAGTGCTGGATCTTAAAGTAAGAATATTGAGTTTTGTAAGAGACTACCAAGCTGTTTTCCAAAGCGGCTGACCATTTTGCATTCCCAGTGAATGAGAGTGCCTTTTGCTCCACATCCTCACCAGCAATTAGTGTTGCCAGTGTTCTAGATTTGGGGCGTTCTAATAGGCATGTAGTGGTATCTTGTTGTTTTAATTTGCATGTTCCTGATGACATATGATGTGGAACATCTTTTTGTGTGCTTATTTGCTCTCTGTATATTTTGTTTGGTGAAGTCTGTTAAGGATCCATTTTAAAATCAGATTCTTTGTTTTCTTTTTTTTTTTTTTTTCAGCATCTTTATTGGAGTATAATTGCTTTACAATGGTGTGTTAATTTCTGCTTTATAACAAAGTGAATCAGTTATACATATACATATATCCCCATATCTCTTCCCTCTTGCATCTCCCTCCCTCCCACCCTCCCTATCCCACCCCTTTAGGTGGTCACCAAGCACCAAGCTGATCTCCCTGTGCTGTGCGGCTGCTTCCCACTAGCTATTTTATGTTTGGTAGTGCATATATGCCCATGCCACTCTCTCACTTTGTCACCACTTACCCTTCCCCCTCCCCATATCCTCAAGTCCATTCTCTAATAGGTCTGTGTCTTTATTCCCATCTTACCCCTAGGTTCTTCATGACCTTTTTTTTTATTTTCCTTAGATTCCATATAAATGTGTTAGCATACGGTATTTGTTTTTCTCTTTCTCACTTACTTCACTCTGTATGACAGACTCTAGGTCCATCCACCTCACTACAAATAACTCAATTTCGTTTCTTTTTATGGCTGAGTAATATTCCATTGTATATATGTGCCACATCTTCTTTATCCATTCATCTGATGATGGACACTTAGGTTGCTTCCGTCTCCTGGCTATTGTAAATAGAGCTGCAATGAACATTTTGGTACATGACTCTTTTTGAATTATGGTTTTCTCAGGGTATATGCCCAGTAGTGGGATTGCTGGGTCGTATGGTCGTTCTATTTGTAGTTTTTTAAGGAACCTCCATACTGTTTTCCATCGTGGCTGTATCAATTTACATTCCCACCAGCAGTGCAAGAGTGTTCCCTTTTCTCCACACCCTCTCCAGCATTTATTGTTTCTAGATTTTTTGATGATGGCCATTCTGACCGGTATGAGATGATATCTCATTGTAGTTTTGATTTGCATTTCTCTAATGATTAATGATGTTGAGCATTCTTTCATGTGTTTGTTGGCAAATGTATATCTTCTTTGGAGAAATGTCTACTTAGGTCTTCTGCCCATTTTTGGATTGAGTTGTTTGGTTTTTTGTTATTGAGCTGCATGAGCTGCTTGTAAATTTTGGAGATTAATCCTTTGTCAGTTGCTTCATTTGCAAATATTTTCTCCCATTCTGAGGGTTGTCTTTTGGTCTTGTTTATACTTTCCTTTGCTGTGCAAAAGCTTTTAAGTTTCATTAGGTCCCATTTGTTTATTTTTATTTCCATTTCTCTAGGAGGTGGGTCAAAAAGGATCTTGCTGTGATTTATGTCATAGAGTGTTCTGCCTATGTTTTCCTCTAAGAGTTTGATAGTTTCTGGCCTTACATTTAGGTCTTTAATCCATTTTGAGCTTAGTTTTGTGTATGGTGTTAGGGAGTGTTCTAATCTCATACTTTTACATGTACCTGTCCTGTTTTCCCAGCACCACTTATTGAAGAGGCTGTCTTTTCTCCATTCTATATTCTTGCCTACTTTATCAAAAATAAGGTGACCATATTTCTTATTATTTAGTTTTAAGAGTTCTTTGTATATTTTGGATAACGGTTCTTTAAAAGGTATCTTTTGAAAAATATTTTCTCCTAGTCTGTGGCTTGTTTTTTCATTTTCTTTATAGTGTATTTTGCAGAGCAGACCCACACAACTTTCTCTTTTTTGTCTTTTTCTACTCTCTGAATATTTTCTCAACTTTATCTTTTAATTCTTCTATTGGAGGTATACACACACATACATAATTTATAAGACTTATTTCTTCTTTCCCATTCTTATTTTTTCATAATGTTCTTTTCTTTTTTATAGATATATCTAGCTTATATTATTAATAAGCTTTGGTTGCAAAGTTTTATTCTATTGCCTGCCTCATCTGTTTTCTTCCTGCTTTTTCTCCTTCCTATTTATTTGTTTAGGATTTTCTCCTTTTCTCTGAAGTTTTTCTGAACTGTCAGTTGATTCTTTACTGCCTAGGCTCATAAGATAGATATAAGCTTTGTATATCATTGGGCTTCATATCAGAGGGAAGGGGTGTAAGTCACTAATTTTATTGATTGATCACAGTAACCATATTCTTTTTTCTAGAATTATTCAGTTTCCCTCCAATCTCCTGCCTTTGGTCTCTATGCAAAACTGCTGTGGGGTTGATGAGAACTCAGGGACTGGAGTGATGTTCAATTCCTTTGTACATAAACATTAAGTCAGTCTCCCAATTTTCACCATCCTCTGTGATATCTGTTGCCTTTATGTGTTGAATTCTTAGGACAAATTGGTTTGTTTTTCATCAGTGTCTCCCTCTGCATGAACTTATTTTATAGGTTGTATTCCTTTGTTGAATCCTCCATCTTTAATTTCTAAAATTTATTGAAGTCTCTCAAGCAGTGCCCTTTCTTCTTCTTTAAGTCTCTTGTTTCTTGTGCATTTATATGATTCTTTATTCCTTTACTTTCACTTGAGAGATGCATCTGGAAAGGAAAAGGTAAATGTATTTTCCTATTGAATTTCATTTTCTAATTCATCAACCTTTTTGAGTAATCATTTATTGAAACCAAAATTCTTCTTAGAAATGATCGAGTCACAACTGATAAATAAAATTGACCCTTGAACAACCTGGAGGGGCAGGGAGCTATCCCACTGATCCACTGCACAGTAGAAAATCCATGTATAATTTATAGTCAGCCCTCCTTATCTGCGGTTCCCCTGTATCCATGGTTCTGTATCCATAAATTCAACCATAGGTCATGTAATACTGTACACTTAACTACTTTAAAAAATCTGTGTATAAGTGGACCTGCACAATTCAAACCGGTGTTGTTCAAGGGTCAACTGTGGTGTTACAGATTCATGAGAGAAAGTGATAGTGTGGGACAGCAAGGAAGAATAAGTGAATGGGAAAGAAATTGAATGACTAAATGGGGAACAAAATGAAACAATAAATGATTATATTAGTGGACAGCAAGGTGTGGTGGAAAGGACATTAGGCTGGCAGGATTTTTGTCCTGGGCTTGTGTCTCATTTGCTGTAAAGGCCCAGGCAAGTCACCTCTCCAGACTTATCTGAATTGCCTCATTTGCACAGTGCATCAGGGAAGGTTGGGACTAGAAATAGGAAGGATCCCTTCAGGACTTATGTACATCTCTGCTCCTTATTCTTTATCTTCTTTTTAAAAAATTAACAAATTCAAGGCTAGGGAAACCCTGGATTTTCTTAAATCACTGGCTTTCAACTATTGGGGTGACACAGATTCTGGTGAGAACCTAATAAATCTTTAAACATCTCTTCTTACAACAATGCACATAAATAAACACATAATCTATATACAGTTTCAAAAGCTCACATGAGGACCCCCATGGGGTAAAGTTAATCTCAGAACCTTTGTCCTCCTTCAAGGTGACCTCTGGTCTTTGCCTTCTAGAGGGGGCTGCTGATGTCTGTTTCTTTGGCAATTTGAGGCTTCCTAGAACACAGCTAGAAAGTAGCAAAGAACATTTCCCTTGCATGCAAACCTTGTCATTCAGGTGAACCAATTTTCTCTTTGTAAATCAGGACATTTGCAAATGTTTCATTAGCTTTGGCCCAGATAGCTCTGTAACAAATGCATTTGCTGTGTGGTGCAGATGATGTATCAGCACAAACAGCTCACTGGGCCTCCATTAATTATATGCAGAGAATGAAGGGACTATTTAAATGGAGACACAGAAATTTCATTTGTGGGGTGTGTTTTGCCTGGGAAAGGAAAGCATTCCCCTGTTGCAAGAATCCTATATGCTTTCTGATCTATTTCTTTTCAATAAACATGACGCTGAATCATTCACTCTTTCTTTCATTCATTTACCTAATATTTATTGAGCACCAGGAAAGATGCCAGATGCTGGAGATAAAATAATAAACAAAGGCAATACAGCCTCTGCCCTCATGGAACTAACTTGTGGAGGTGACAGTAATAAAGTAATCACAAATAAGAATATAAAGTTACCGTAAGTATCAGGAACCATGAGAACAAATAAAGGAGTGTGGGAGAGAGCTGATCTAGCAAGGAGAGGTCAAGGAAATTTTCCCAAAGGGAATGACTTTAAAGCTGAATTCTGGAGGACAAGTAGGAAGTAAACAAGCTAAATGGGGGGAGTGGGGAGTAACAATACCCTGGGCTGAGGCATGTGTGCAATATTTGCTGAACAGAAAGAACTCTGGTGTGGCAGAAATACGAAAAGACTATAATTAGAGGAGGCTGGGGAGGTACATGGGTCACCTATGCAGGGCCTGTAACCTCCTGAAAATTTGATTTTTATTGCAAGGGCAACAATAAGCCTATAGGGAATTGAAGGGATACAGAAATTAATCAGAAACCTGTGCAAGGAATGTCCCTCTAAATATTGGCATGTGAAAAGCATTTATTGAATGATTTCTGTGTGTTCCATTAGACCAGGGAAACTTAAACTCTTTTATCAAAGGACAGTTAGTAAATGTTTTAGGCTTTGCAAGTTTTTGTTGCATTTATTTATTTATTTATTTTTAAACAACCCTTTAAAAATGTAACACTGGACTTCCCTGCTGGCACAGTGGTTAACAATCTGCCTGCCAATGCAGAGGACACAGGTTTGAGCCCTGGTCCGGGAAGATCCCACATAACACGGAGCAACTAAGCCTGTGTGCCACGACTACTGATCCTGCGCTCTAGAGCCCGCAAGCCACAACTACTGAGCCTGTGTGCCACAACTGCTGAAGCCCGTGCTCCTAGAGCCCATGTTTCATTACAACTGAAGCCACTGCAGTGAGAAGCCCGTGCACCGCAACGAAGAGTAGCTCCCGCTCGCCGCAACTAGAGAAAAGCCCGTGTGCAGCAACAAAGACCCAACGTGGCCAAAAATAAATGAATGAATGAATGAATGAAAATGTAACACTAATCTCAGCTCAAGGACTGTGCAGAAACAGGCCGAGGGCAGGATTTGGGCCATAGGCTGTGCCATAAGTTTGCCAACGCCTAGACCATAAGCTCTATGAGGGCACAGACTGTATTTTTCTTGTTTATTGTAGATTCTCCAGTACCTGTCACAGTGCCAGGCACATAGCGGGTGCTTAATATACATTTATTAAATGAAGTAATGCCTGAACTAGGTGAATTCAATATTCAGTGTCTACTTATGACTAAAACCAAGTGAGAAGCTGGTATTGCTGTTAATTTTGTCATTGTTATTACCATTATTATTCTTGCTGTTATTATCGACATAATGCAGATAAGGAAAACATAGTTAAATTTGCCCAAGATCATGTAGCTAGTAAGTGACAAGAACCAGGATTTAAACTAGGTCTGTAATATTTGTCAGCCTGTTTTCTTCCTTCTAGTCATTCTGCCTCTTTTGTAAACAACACACAAAGAGCTATGTATAATACAGCTAAGCAGTAAATGACAGAAGCATAAGCTAATGTTATGGGAGAGATATGCCATTCAAAGTAGGGGACAGAAAACCTGCATCCGTCTCCCCTTCTGTCTCAGCCAGCTTGGGCTGCCATAACACATTACCATCACCTGGGTGGCTTAGACAACAAATATTTAATTTTCACAGTTCTGGAGGTTGCAAATCTGGATTGTGGGAACAGGGAGCCAGTATGGTTGGGTTGTTGGTGAGGGCCTTCTTCCTGGGTATGTGCTCAAATGCCCTTTCCTTGGTGTGTGCACACAGAGAGAAAGAACCCATGTCTCTTCCTCTGTTTAAAAGGGCATTAATCCCATCATGAGCGCCCCACCATTTGACCTAATCTAACCTTAACTACCTCCTCCAAACCCCACCTCCAAATACCATCATGCTGGAGGTTACCATCACATATGAATTGTGGGGATTCCTTAGCATTCAGTCCATACACCATTCTCTGATAATAAATGTAAAGGGATGTCTGAAGGCAGAAAACTGAAATAAAAAAAATAAAAGAGAGAAAGTGAGAGGAAGGAAGGAAGGAAGAGAAGGAGGGAGGGAGGGAGGAAGGAAGGGAGGAGAGAAACTAGTAGATGCATCATGGATGAAAGAAGTTAAACACTTTTTAGGATCAGTTGGTACTGTTGACTAATGAGACAAAGAGAGAAAGCCACATCCTAGGGTGTGCATGGAGGAAACTTGAGCTGAAGAAGGGATTGCCCTGCCCAATAGGTTACAGATAGGAATCCTTCTCAAAAACACCTACCACGAGGTGTTCCTGCAGGTTCTGTGTCTTGTATCTATCAGGGAAGGAATTTGTCAGTCTTCCCTTGCAGGCATTCCTAATCTTTATTAGTTATTTACTTGGCTTGGGGGATGTTGAGAATTTCTTTTTCCTTGCCTCCTTAAGATTTCCTTGATAAGGGAAAATCACTTATCAAGAAAATTACACTTTTCACAAGGACTCAGGTGACTCAATGATCCCTATGCCCATTACCTACCCAGTCCTCTTCTTATGTAGACTGAGGAATAAGGATAAGAGATGTTGGTGTCCATGATAATAGGGTGGATTGCTGCTTCTTGGAAACACCTAGGGGTCAGTGGAGGAGTGTGGCTCCAAAGTTGGTGATTCTTAGGTTTCTCTTTAGAATATGAGTGACTTAGAATATTTTAACTTCAGCTTTCAGATTTAGATACACCTTAGAGACAACAAGAAATGAATGTTTCGTCAGATATCTTATTATAGAAATATTCAGTTCAGCTTGGAAAAATAGCACAGAAAATTTCAGGAAGAAATTTTCTGAAGGATATTGATAGTGGGGTTGATTTTATAGACACTATAGCATAACTGTAAGCTTGAAAAAACTTGAAGATACAGTGACGGGACAGAACAAAAGAAAAAAAGGATGATAATCAGAAATTGTAGAAATAAACACATAAACCAAAAGTTAATAATAACATGTTTCACATGAAGCTAACTGAAACATGACCCGATTTTGAGCTTTTTTTTCTTTTCTAATGAAAAAATAGCCTCTACATTTATACTATTATTAAGAACATTCTCCTTGGAATAGGCTGATAGTGGTCAATGACATCATAACCAATGTGAAGGTAAAATCTCTGGCTCTATATTAATTATACTTCTGGCTCTATGTTAATTCAGTTTTCAAATTCAATTGTTGGAATCAACCTGAAAACAAATCACAACAGCACTAAACTAGGAGGCCCTCCTCTCAGGGTCCTAAGCGTGCAAGTTCAGCACAGGCTCTACTTTGCTTCCGTAAATTTTGCTCCTTCATTGCCTTGCTTGCTTGACCCTAGTTTCAGTCCTGTTTACACATTCATAACCACTATGCATCACGACCTTTCTGTCACTGCCAAGGTGAACTGACTGGCATCCCCTAGGCTTGCTGCTCAAAGAGTGGTCCAAGCACCAGCAGTATAAGCTTCATTTGGAAACTTGTTTAAAATGCAGAATATCGGATCCTTCCCCAGACATACTAGTATCTGCATTTTAACAAAATTCCCAGATGAATTGTATGTTCATTGAAATTACAAACCACTGGTCTAACCCACTTTCCTTCCTTGCCAAGGACCTTCCCACTCTTCAGTCTGTTAAAACTGGCCATTGTTGTTATTTTAAAGCAGTCACTGTAGAATACAGGAAAATCTCATGGGGCCAGGATTGTACGGTAAGAGTAACACAGCAGTCAAGATCACACAATTTAGAGTAGGACAGAGTTGACTGCAGTTTCAGCTGCATCACTTAATAGCTGAACATCTTAACCTCTTTTAACTTCATTGTCTTCAAATGGTATGTTAGTTGGTTTAGGCTAGCTTACCTTGTGTAATAAATGCTCCCCAAATCTCAGGACTCTTTTCTATATGTCCATGCGTGGCTATGATGTTCCTTTGTATCATCTTAAATTTGAGACCCAGGTTGACTGGGCAGCCTCAGTGTGGGACGTTGTTGGTCTAATGGCAAAGAAAAAAAGCGATATGAAAGAACATACACAGAAGCTGAAAGCTTCTACTTAACAGTGACACCTGTTACTTCTACTCACCTTCCACATTGCTGAGTCGGCCTTTAATGAACACAAAGGATAATTCCTCCCACAGGGAGAGGTGCTGCAGAGGGGGAAACAGGGAAGAACAGTAATACACTTGACAATGGAAAGAGTGATAGTAGTCGCCTCATATTATTGTTTGAGATTTGAATGAGTTAAGGCATGAGACAGCCTTGATTCTTTGCTCAGTAGCTGGGTGGCTACTTCACCTTTCTGAACTTCAGTTTCCTTATCTGCAAAATGGGGACAATAACACCAGCACTTAATGAAACGTTGAAAAGAATGCCTGGGTGGCACGGAGTAGGCACTTAATGGGAAGAGACCATGAACATAGTAAGAACAATTATCTCCTTTCATGCTCTCAGAGGTAGAAACTGCCTAGTCCACATAGAAAATCCTGAAATAGAGATACTGGGGGAAGCAGAAACAGCCGTGAGTTGCTTCATTCTCTGTTTCCTCTGGGTCTGCATCCTTCCTTGCAATAGTTTGACAGGAAGTCTGCTCTCCTTTGGAGGCATAAGTTGGAAGAGGGTGTGTGTTCTGAGAGATAGCATGGGGCAAGTTCAGGGGTTACTATTGAGTTTCTGCTTACCTTTCATATTCATTAAGAATCCCAACCAGAACAGGGGTTAGTTATAGCAATCTCCCTCCCTCCCTTTCCACCTCCTCCCTCATCTGCTGACAGCACTCCTGTCTCTTCCAAAGTTGCTTCCCAGCTCAAATTGTAACCCTAATCAGAAACTGATGTGACGGCAAAACTGGGGAAAGACAGACATGTGGTCTATGAGAATATTTTGAGATTGGATTTGCTAGCACTCATGCAAGGAATTTTAAAGTCTGTCCCAGAAATGGAATCCACTAGAGCTCAGACCCGCTCTGTGGCCCACATAGACACTACTTGTGGTTTGACGCTCGTTCACAGAATCCAGAACATTATGCCCAACTGTAAAGTTCTTTAGAGTTTATAGAGTGCTTCAGTGTGATGTGGCTTATTTAATTCTCCCAGAACTCTCAGGAAAGGAACATAGGTGTCATGGTCCCACTCCATAGATGAGGACTCAAGAGGTCCTCAAAGTAAAGGGCCATGCCCATGAGGGCACAGTTAGAAAGCAAGCAGGACAGAAGTCTGTATCCTCTGCCCCCTGTCTTATACTCATTCACTACACCATGGTTTCTCCAAAATCCCATTACCCTTTGGTGTAGAGAGATAAGATACATTTCTAGAGCCACAAAACTGAGGGGCCAGGCTTTGGAAAGCAGTGACCCCTCCAAGGCTACCTCTCCATCCTCATGCTCTACTTTACAGGGTTTTCCATTTCCTCATCCCCTCTGTCACTGCCACCGCCTAGCCTTCTGGCTCCCAGCCTTTTTTGACAACTGTTGTTATCCACAGAGCAACCAGAGGAAAATTTGGGATGCACACCTGATGGTGTCACTTCCTCCTTAGAGCCCTTCAAAAGATTGCCTTCAAAATAGGGACTTTTGGGGACTTCCCTGGCTGTCCAATGGTTAAGACTCCATGATTCCACTGCAGGGGGCACGGGTTCAATCCCTACTCGGGGAACTAAGATCCTGCATGCTGCAAGGTGTGGCCAAAAAAAGATAAAAAAATGAAATAAAACAGAGACTTCTTGACATGGCCTGTGTTGGCCATTATGCCTTGCCACACTCTCTAAACGTGAACTTTTACATTTCTGCCTTCTCACATTTGCACTCAGGCCAGATTGAACTACTTCAAGAAATTGGATCAGCTCAAGTTTCTTCTTCCTCTGCATCTTGCAAGCACTATCTTCTATTTCTCTTCCTAGCCAATCACCACTCACTTATAGAAGTGTCTCCTCATCAGAGCAGATGTTCTTATAACACCCTGTGTCCCCTCTAACTCAGTACTTCCTGCTGCACTAGAGCTGTTTCTCTTTCCCAACGCCCAGCATACACACTAGACTAGATTTCCTTGAGGACAGGAGCTTTCTTAGCCATTTCTGTACCCAGAGCTCCTAGTGCAGTGCAGGGTAAAGCCTGGTGAGACCTCCCAATAAATGTTTGGAATGAACAAATGAATAAATGAGAAGCCCTAGAGTCAAGGGTATTTGATTTTCTAAACTTCACACTCACTACCTCTCCTACAAAAATCGGAGGACAGATTTTAGATCACCTTTTCCCTCACCTTTTTTTTTTTTTTTTTTACATCTTTATTGGAGTATAATTGCTTTACAATGGTGTGTTAGTTTCTGCTTTATAACAAAATGAATCAGTTATACATATACATATGTTCCCATATCTCCTCCCTCTTGCGTCTCCCTCCCTCCCACCCTCCCTATCCCACCCCTCCAGGCACTGAGCTGATCGCCCTTTGCTATGCAGCTGCTTCCCACTAGTCCCTCACCTTTTGAAGTCAGCTGGAACCAGATGTTTAAGAGCTGAAAACTGGACAATCTTTTAGTATTATATTTTGCAGGAAGCTAGAGAGAGGTTGAAGATAAAATTCAGAACACTTAGTCTCTTTCAGTCACTGGGGGCAAAGGAAACGGGGAGACACTGAGCGTCTGTCCTTTGAAAAACTCTCTAAAAATCCAAAACCTGTTCTGCTCTCACCAATAGTGATATCCATTCTTCCAGCTTGTGACATTCAGCATGTGACTTCACCTCTCTGTATCTTAATTTCTTCATCTGTTATATGAAGTGAAAATAATACTCTTTCACGCTATGACAGGGTAAAAGAGACTTAAGAGACATATTAGTCAACTCAATGTGTGGACTTTGGCCTGATTTGAATAGGCAGACCATAAAAAAGATGTGTTTGAGGCAATGGGGCAAATTTCAATATGAAATGGGTCCTAGATTCTAAGGAATTATAGTTAATTTTGTTAGGTATAATTACAGCATGATGGTAGAGAGAGAGAGAGAGAGAAATCATTATAAACACACACACTTATCCATTAGAGATGCATACTGCATACTAAAATATTTATAGGTAAAATGACATGATATCCTGGATTTGTCTTAAAATATTACAGAAAAATAAGTAGAAATCCATAGATAAAACAAGATTGGCAAAATGTTGATAATTGCCGATGATGGGAAACGCGGACATGGAGGTTCATTATAAGTTATAAATTTTCTCTAAAAGTGTTTCTATAATAAAATGTAAAAATATAATACCCTCTCAGTTATGAGAAGTTCATATTTATAAAATGAATAGAAAAGTACTTCCCATATAGTGTTATTAGGGTATATTAAATGCATATACCTCAATTATTGTCCCTCACAATTTACTTGCATTTACAGACTTAGTCACATTCCTTATTTGTTTGCTTATGCACAGAAAGTTGTGACGTGATAATGAGGAATGGCAGCTAATATTATTAATAACAAAGAAGGACAGGTAATATTAAGTGGGCATTTGCTCTAAGCCAGAAATGCAGCATGTCCATTATCTTCTTTCCACCCTCACAGAAACCCCAGAAAGTAGACCCTATTTTAAACTCCATTTTACAGATGAGGAAGTTGGGGCACTGAGAGATGACGCCATTTGCCCAAGGTCACCTAGCTAGTCAAAATTAACCTGGAGCTCAAATCCAGTCCTGTCTGATTCCAAAGTCAAGACTAGCACAAACAAAATGAAGCTCATGCTACAAATGAGAGCAAAACTGGATTTAAATTAAATTTAAGTTTAAATATCCTCCCTCAGTCCTCTCGTTGGCTCGATCTAGTGTGAAACCCAACCACTTAATAAGATTATGAGGGAAATTCTTAACACTCCTTCCACTCTCATTTGACCCAGTCATCTGAAGGTGGGTTGATGTTAAATAGTCTGAGAAAAGTAAGCCTGCAAATCTCTGTGTCAGTCAGTCTGATCAAAACTCTTAGGATGGTGGATCCATCTATTTAGTCCACATGACAGAAATGCAGAACACGGAGGTACCTCAGTCTTTATGTCATTACCCTGCTTTGAACCATCCACACTGCCTTGAATTTAAGGCCCCAAATGACTTATGTATATGCCAGACATTCCAGCTTCATCTTCCTCTCTCCCTGTTTATCTACCTCTTCCTCCATCTAAATAAGGGGGGACACGTATCCTGTGAATATGACCCCTAGTGCTTCTTCTCCTGTTGGTTCACCACTGCATCTCTAGAACACAAAAGAGTGTTTTTCAATCCTGGCTGCATATTACAATTCCCTACAAGGTTTTTAAAACATACTGATGCCAGGGCCCCACCTCTTGAAAATTAATTAGAATTAGTTAAATGGGCCAGGGATTCATTTTTTTTTAATGCAGTAGGTTATTCTAATATGCAGCCAGGATTGATAAACACTGGCACAGAACAATGCCTGGCAAAGAACAGGTATTTAATAAGCATTTGCTGAAAGAATGAGTAAATGAATGAATAAACATTCTAGCTTAAGAAGTACTTACTAATGTGCATTCTTTATCAGTCCCAACCCGCAAGCATACGTGCATATACCAGCCATGAGCTGCGTGAGGGTGCATACTGTTTTACATATTTTTGGTTCTTTCATTTCTAGCATATAATAAAACCTCAGTATTTATTAAATGAATGTGCTGTCATATATATCCAAGACAAGGAACAGGAAGATGTATTGGACAGATGGAGAAGAGTGATATAAATGAGAATACGTGGAAAGAACACACTTTGGGAGTCAGATGGAGCTGAATTTGGACTCCAGCTCTATTACCTATCGACCCTCTGAACTCTGAGCAAGTTTCCTCATTTTTAAATGGGGTTAAATTACCCCTGTCAGCATTATTGTGCAACTTAAATGGAAAGCATGAATGTATTTAGCTCAGTGCCTAGTGTATTGAAGATACTTAAAAAATGTCACCTTCTCTTTCTTATTCCTTTATTTTCCCTTTGACAGAGGTCCAGCTAGACTGATTAGGTTAGACCTTTGGGAGTTGATTAGAGAAGAGAGAGAGGGAGAGAGAGAAAGAGAGGCAATGAGCAAAGAGTAGAAATGAGTGAGGATAATGTCATGATGGTTATAGAATAAATACTTACTATTAGCCACAGCCAACGAAAGCCAAATCTTCAGGCGTTGCATTTGTCATTCTTCCTCCTCTGACCAATCCAGACATGTAACACAGCTATAAATTACTCTCCTTCAGCATAAGCACTGGATGGTAAGTGCCATGAACACTAATAACAACATTCATCACCAGGTAAGCAGCTGCATATTGAGGTAGTTTGGGCCAAGCTTCCAACCATCTGGAAAAACTCCAAACACTATGCCTCATACCTTCTGTCCTAGGCTTTCTTGGAAAGAGGGACATGGTGCTGTTGAGACATCCCTGGCTTGGGATCTGAAGCAGCTGAGTTCTTATTCAGTTCTAATGTGATCACAAATGTATTCACCTGCAAAATGGAGGCAAGGACTCAAAGAAATTGTCTCTTGATGTCCCTTCCAACATTGTGTAAGTCTGGTTGGAAGTTACCCTTATCCCATTTCAGCATTTGGTAATAGAGTCAACTAACAATACTATCCTTAAGAAATTTTATTTGGTCTCACCTTTGGTGATACCAGAATTGAACCAGTTCTCCTTTCTAATGGATTGATCTGCAAACTTGGGTAGAAATAAGGTCCTTTATCTTTAATTTTTCTAGTGATTTGCATAAGTTTTCACCCACCTTAATAGCAGGAATTCTAGTATCCACATCTTGAGACTTCTCTCATCCTCTGATTTGACGAAAAACTACAAGGTTGTTCAAGTGTCCCAAAAGGGAAAGTTAGACCAAGTTATATCATGGCCCCAGAGTTGCTCCCAAAGAGTTATTGGTTATTAACTTTATCCTTGGAGACCTGGCGTAAACATCTTCCTCTATGATTTTGGAAGCAAATGTTGTCTCTCTCTCATCTTCCCTATTTCTTCTCTGTTCTATTTTTTTTTTGTTTGTTCCATCTCCTTTCCTTGAAAAGGCTATAGTTGAAATCTCCCAATTCTCACCCACCTGGAAACTAGACAGAATCAGAGAAATCCCATATGTTGACAAATTAGATCAGCTAAGCTATCAGCCTTAGGGAGAAAGTACTTTATCTCTGATATAGTCTTGCTTGCTTTTCTCCTTGGACTTGCTTTTCTCATCACAGTAATTATACCTTGACATGGGTAAAAGCAGTCACCTATGTAGCCTGGTTTAGCTCACCCTGGAACCACCCTGAGGTTTTGGATAAAGAACATGGAGAGTGCACTTTGCTCCTTTTCTGTCCTCTGGGAAAATAATCTTTTTCTTAAAGCTCTCGCAGGAACTGGTTGGGTCATCAAGATCAAATTTGAGCATTCAAGGATCCTGAGTCACATCAATTGCTATCACTCTCACCACAATTTATGGACATTAGAGAATAAACAGTGTAAGTGATAAGAATTTAGAAATCCAGTTGATGTCCAACACCTTTCCAAAGGAATTTATTCTGGGCTTCCCTGGTGGCACAGTGGTTGAGAGTCCGCCTGCCGATGCAGGGGACACGGGTTCGTGCCCCGGTCCGGGAAGACCCCACATGCCGCGGAGCGGCTGGGCCCGTGAGCCATGGCCGCTGAGCCTGCGCGTCCGGAGCCTGTGCTCCGCAGTGGGAGAGACCACAACAGTGAGAGGCCCGTGTACCGCAAAAAACAAAACAAAAACAAAGGAATTTATTCTGCACTGCCTGCCAAAGAATTTTCCATGGATCTTTAATTTTGGGTTTATTTGTTTGCTTTTTCCACTGCAGTACGCTGTCTCTCATACAACTTGATAAGGCTTGCAAGAGCCCCACAGTCTCTGGCTTCTATCTTTTTCTCAATACTCATCTCCCACCCCTTGCTCGCTTTACTCCAGCCATGCATACCTCCCTATTTCACAAGTGCTCCAAGATCTTTCCCACACTAGGACCTTCAAGCATGCTTTTCTCACTGTCATGCAATGTTTTAATGCTGCTTATGCCTCCCCACAAACACACACAAATTTTTTCCTGGATGTTTCATTCCAGAATGAAAATATTATTGACTACCCTGTCATTGTTGTGTCTCTGGTATTTAGAACAGCTCTTGGTACCTAGTAGGCATTGTATAAATATTTGTTGAATGGATGAACGCTAGCACATTTCTAGTCTCTATTTAGGAAAGAAGGTAATTGGGCAATTGGACAGAAAGAAAATTATAAATTCAATAATAGGCAGAGGCAGCTGGGAAAGGGAAGGCAAGGAGACAAGCTCAAAGGTCTGTGGTCAGAAAAAAGGCCATTGTCGGGAGTGGAAGCTCCTCCCAACAATCTGGCACCAGTCAGAGCAATGAGTCTTTTCTTCACAAGCAGCAAATTCATTTGCAAGTGAAAATAAATAAAACTTTATTGAAATATGAAGTTGCAAATGGGAATGGCTGGTTGGGGCCCTTTGTAGTAATTATGCAAAAAGACATCTATTTGCTTGTTTTTATATGCAAGTAAAAAAAGATTCTTTATTTTTGCAATTTATTTACTCAGGGAAGCTTAGCAGGGCTAAGAGGTTTGCATGAATCTTGGGAGCCTGGTTCATCTGATTTTCCAGTCAGCTAGAAGGGCAGTGTGGTTTCATTAAGCACCAGGATTCTTCCAGTGTAGGAAGTGGCTGTGACTCTTTTAACTTCAAACTCACGAACCCTGTGGACTCCATGGATTTGATGAATGTCATACTCAGTTACCAACATAGGGTCTCCTTCATACCACTGGATTGAGTATATTGGTAATGCACATCTTTTTTACATTCTGCCCTTGTTGCCCCCAAACTCGTGTCATCCTAATGTCTTCAGGCAGCATTTCAATAGCCATGTATATCTTTAATAAGATGGGGTTTGAATCATTGTATTGGGTATATGGTGACAGTGTTGGCTATTAGTGGCAGCTGTAGCTGGATATGGTAGTGGCTGAGATAATCATCCCTGCAATCAGAAAGACCTGGGTTTGAATCCCAGTTCTGCCTCTTGCTCACCAAAGGACTTTGGGCACAATTCTCACCCATACCAAATCTTAGTTTCCTCATTGGTAAAATGGGCACAACAGTGATAAGTGTATACACAGTGCTTGGCACATGGTGAAGTCTACATTGGTGGTAACAGCAAAGAGTAACAGTACAAGCATTTTGGTGATACACTGGAAGGAGCAGATTTTAAAGTCCAGATAGACCCTGTTCACAATCCCAGAAGCAGAAGATTGCTGCTTGGTCTTGGACAAGTCACTTGATCTCTCTGATTCAATTATCCCATTTGTAAAATACAGATGATATCTAACTTTATCATGTTGCTTTTGAGATTAGCTTTGTGTGATTTGTTACTTGTAAAGATTCCTACTTAGAGCTTGATTCATAGAAGGTACTAAAACAAAAAGGTGGTCACTGTTGTTATTGCTACTTTTATCTTATTAGTCTCTTTGTGCCTTACCTTCCTTATTGATAAAATATAATGTTGATGAAAATCCCATTCCAATACTGCAATTTGTCCACTCTGTGATTCTTCCCTCCCAGATGTAACTTCACTGTTCGGAGCACTGGCCTTCAGCCCAGACTCTCAGCCCCTGTTTTACCCTCTTCCCCTGTGCTCTCATTAACTACTACTCTTTACAATTAAATTGTGCAATGAATGTCAAGTACCTGGGTTGAAAGAATTCTAGCTTACCACTCTGAGTATAAATTTCCACCAACAGTCTTTCTGGTGGGATCATAATTCAGGGGCCATTAATCACCTACCTGGCCTCCTGGATCCAGCAGAGGCAGAAGAGTTAATAAAGACCTCATAGAGAAGAGAAAAAGCATCACAGCCAGAGTTGGGAGATCTTTTGATAATCGTAGAGTGGGCTGCAGATTGCTGAAAAAAGTCCTGGCTAATTAAAGACCTTAGAGCTAGATGTGGTACTGTTTCTACCAGATGTAGCAGAGGTTACTGTCTTATATGGTGGCACAGACAGTGTCTGTCTATATGGTCTAGTTAAGAGCCTTTGGGCAAGAATACCCTCGTCTAGCTATAAATCTATCCCCAACTACTTATTGTAACAACTGTAATTCTACCAATACAGATAAGTTTCTCTGAATCATTGATATTAGTAACTTTAATTATGATGATATCAATCCTACATGGTATTTTAAAGCACTTGATAGTTTATACACTGCTTTCGGTTTTTCATATTTAACTGTCAAATCAGGTAGGCAGGAGATGCATTGTTTTCTCATTTTATAAAGGAAGAAATGGAGGCACTGAATGTTTAAGTGATTTTCCAGAGTTCTCACGGCTACCAAATGGAAGATCGGGGATTCCCAGCCACACTGCTGGACAACACATCCACTGCTTTTTCATCATGTACCGCATTGTTCAGACCGAGGAAGAATTTTTCAGGTCTAAGTGTAGTTAAGCACTGACAACAACAACCCAGGGAGGTGGTAGGAGAATGTTAAAACACACAGAATAGTTGTTGATCTCTTAGAAAGAAATTAGCTGCAGCTTTGTCCAGAGACAGAGAAATAGTGTAAATGCCTTTGGTGCCGTGTTTTGTTGTCTCATGAGCAAAAACACGGTGAATAGGAAAAAGAGTAAGCCCTGGTTTTGACCGACCTGGTTTGCTTCTTGGCTCTTTTCTTGAGATATTGAACCTCAGTTTCCTCAATAAAAGACTAGTATATAATACCAACCTTGCTGCCTATGATGAAGCTTAAGAGAAATAGTCAATATGAAGCAACGGGCACATAGTAGGTGTTCAACTAATGACAGATGTGATTTGTTTTACTGAGCTCTGTTCTTGGCTAGTCATAGTAAGTATACTTTCAGCTCAAGTGAGAGAACCCTAACTAAAATGGAGTTAAGTAAATAAAAAATTATTGGTTGACAAAACTAAAACTTTCAGGTACCACTAGATTCAGGTGCACATCTGATGTTATTCTTAGGATGAGCAAGAATTCAAGTGTTATAACAAAGAATCCCCAGATATCTCTGTGGTTTAATATTCAAAGTGTTTTTTTTTCTGGCTTATAGTACATATATGTAATAGTTTAAATTATTGTTCAATAAATATTCATTTTCCTTCCCCTCCCACTGTGACTGACTCTATTGTCCGTCATTAAAGTTGGGCTTAAGTGACTTGCATTGGCCAATAGAACACTGGCAGACATCACACAAGCAGAGGCCTCACATATAGTTATCTAGTCTGGCTTGGGCTTCCACACTGTTGTGACGTACTATGAAAAGGATATGGCCCAGGTAGCTATTGCGCATCCACCTGCCCCCAGACTGAGACGTATCGAGCAGACATTATGACCTGGATATTTGTTGCTCTGAGGAGAGCAAGAGTCACATGGAACAGACCTGAACCCAACCTTCAGCCTAGATCTTAGAGTCCAGCCTAGCCCAGCCAAGTGGCAATCAACCCCAGACCTGTAAATGTGACAATAAGTTGTCAAGGTTTAAACAACTGAATTTGGGGATGATTTATTATGCAGCATTATTGCAGCGAGACTCATATCCAAAATGGGTTAGCTGTTGGTGGGATGAGTCCTCTGCCCTACTAGGGGATTCAGGTCAGCACAGGCTCTATCTCCCTTGTTTTTAAGGGCTTTATTGCAACATAATTGACCTACAATAAGCTACTCATATTTAAATTGTACAATTGATACATGTTGACACATGCATCACCACAGTCACCATCCCCACAATCAAGACCATATCAATCTTTTTTTAAAATTTTTTTTTATTTTATTTTTGGCTGCATTGGGTCTTCATTGTTGCATGGGCTTTCTCTAGTTGCGGTGAGTGGGGGCTACTCTTCGTTTCGGTGCGTGGGCTTCTCATCGCGGTGGCTTCTCTTTGTTGTGGCGCGCGGGCTCTAGGGATGCTGGCTTCAGTAGCTGCAGCACAAGGGTTCAGTAGTTGTGGCACACGGGCTTAGTTGCTTCACGGCATGTGGGATCTTCCTGGACCAGGGCTCGAATCCGTGTTCCCTGCATTGGCAGGTGGATTCTTAACCACTGCGCCACCAGGGAAGCCCCCCACAATCAAGACAATAAACATATCCATCACTTCCCAAAGTCTAATCGTACCGCAATGTAATCCCTCCCTAACTCAATCTTTCCCCTCCACCTCTGTCCTTAGGAAACCATTGACCTACTTTCTGTCACTATTGATTGACTTGCATTTTCCAGAAATTTTTATAAATGGAATCATTCATCTTGTATTCTTTTTTGTCTGGCTCCTTTAACTTGGCACAATTATTTTGAGATCCACCCCTGTTGTATATATCAATAATTTATTCCTTTAAATTGCTGAGTAGTATTCTATTTTATAAATCAATTATAATATTTTAAATCCATTCATCTATTGATAAACATTTGAGTTACTTCCAGTTTGAGGCTATTATGAATAAAGGTGCTATGAATATTTGCATAAAAATCTTTGTATGGACATAAGCTTTCATTTATCTTGGTTAATACCTAGGATTCAAATGGCTGAGTCACATGGTAGTTGTGTGTTTAACTTTTAGCCACCTCCTTTTTTAGATATGCAATGCATCACCTCCTTGGAGGGTTTGCCACTTCTGCTTCCAGAGCACTGACTTGACCTTGCCACACTGCTCTACCTCACTACAGGGGGGCTGAGGAATGTGGGGTACCCCTATCTCCTCCTCATCAGGTTTTTGTCTCTCAGCATCTTTGTTCTGCTTTTCTCTCTGGTGGCTTCATTCTCAGGCAGGCTTTTATAAATAATAAGATGGCCAGAAAGTCACTACAATATCAACCTAGTATCTCCTTAGATCAGCATCTTAAGGGAAAAGACAGTAAGTACCTTCTTTATACACATATTACCAAAGTCCACTGTTCACTCTCATTTGACTGGCTGGGGTGCTATGCTTATTCATGAACTATGGCTAGGGGGATGGAATAAGTCAGTTATTAGGCTGGGGCCAGGAAACTGGATCAGTCTTCCTAGATAGTATTGTCAGACAAGGGCCTCTGCCAACATAAAGAAGAAACAGGCAAAGACACACTTAAACAGAC
Source organism: Orcinus orca (assembly GCF_937001465.1). Taxonomy (NCBI): domain Eukaryota; kingdom Metazoa; phylum Chordata; class Mammalia; order Artiodactyla; family Delphinidae; genus Orcinus; species Orcinus orca. Next base: position 104,402,542 of record NC_064564.1, on the reverse strand, counting down.
AAACAAACCAATCCTGCTACAGTGATAATGGTGGAGTCATGTCAGTATTTATGTCTTTGTTTTGTACCAAGGGCCTCTCAGCGCTGAATTGAATTCTTTCACTTTACCCAATCTCTTCTCCTCTTCCTTTCCTCTAGTGAGCTAGGATGCCCATTATTATGTTAAGATAATATTAGACTTTGAATTCATCTATCCTTAAATATCAGTACCATATAAAAGAAAGTTAAGGCAGTGGGGTACAGGGGCGGGTGAAAAGGGAGCTGCAAAAAGAAAAAGCAAAACAATACAGGAAAAACCCTAAGGTTGCATCCTTCTCTAAGAGTCTATTAGTCTATGATTTGATAAGTCTTGTTCTATTATTGTAGGATTCTCTGATATTAATACTTCAGTATGCCTTGATTCTTGAGGCAGCCTGTGCTCCTGAGCAGTCCACACTCTAGTCTTGTTACTGAGTTCAGATCATGAGGTTGATACCCCCTGAGGACAGATTGACATTTTGATGCTCCTAGTTAGCAAAAACATGAACTGGGGAAGCTGCATTAACAAGCAAATAAATTTATGGTAGGCTGGCACTAAAACGAATCTCGCTGTTTGTCGGCAGCTTTTAAGAAGTGAAATATGTACGTGGCCAATAGAACTGGGAGAGCTCTCTGCTCAAAAATATCTTTCTTCTCTGTTTCCCTAAGATGCAGAGAGAAGGAGGAGAATATGGCAGACTCCGTGAAGCCACTAGATTATTAATGAGAGGCCACTTTGAAGAATTGAAAGGACCTTTTATTATTATCTTTTCTGCTCTTGATTCAGCTTCTGTAGCACAGACTGTATCACCCTTTGTTCTTCCTATAGACCCCAAAGGTTTCAATCCAATTCCTTCTCCTCACACTGAGCACTTCATATTCAATCTCTTGGTATTTCTTTTCTACAAGAGGATAACACCTTAAAGGCCTTTGCTTTTCTGAGAAGTAGCATTGTATACTGGGAGTATAGGGCTTTGGTTGTGGGAGACCTAAGTTTGAATCTGTGATCTGACCTAGCCAGCTGAGCCCTTGAGCAAGTGGTAGCGAGCCTAGGTATGGTCATCTATAACAGCTTCACTGAGAAGATTTAGTGAGCCATCAGACGTAGGATATTGAGGAGAGAGGAAGAATATGATAAAAGATAATTCTCTCCCACCACTCTTTACTATACCCAAGGAATTTAAACAAGTTCCCTAAGGGACTTAAACATTCTTTAAAGAAGTTTAGTGCAGAGCACAGAAAGTAGATGTGTAGACAAACCATGTAGGCATGTTTTAATATTTAAACAATATCTCAGTATCCTCAGACTGTTTGATTTTGTTTGACACAGAATCGAGTAGAGCTTTCCTGCCGCAGCGTGGTAATTAAACCAACTGGATTTTCTGGGACAATCTTAAGTTCAAATATCCACTCTTTTGTCTAATAAACCAGTATAATATCCCTGAAAATCCAGTATTTCAAAATCTGAACTATAACGAGAACTCATACATTGAGGTAGTTCATAAATCTTTTTTTGAGGATTTGGGGTTCAGGAAATATGTTCTCCTCTAGACTTTCCTTTTTGATGCTTAATGAAAAAAAGTCACTAAAGTCTTATAAAATTGGCCACTACTAACCATTTCTAGATTGTCCTATTGGATTTTCAGTAACCCTATAACACAGCAAGAGCAGAACATTCTCTATCTTATGAATGAGGAATCTGAGGCTGAAATGTATGAGACAACTCACCCTAAGTCAGTCACTTAGTAGGATATATTGCTAGGGGAATCAAAGAGAGAAAAGGTAGATATTAAAGAACTCTGGAAGCTGGAAAAAAGCCCATGCATTTGTTTTATTAGTTATTACCATAAGTGATAATTATTTTGACTGAAACAAGGTCAGCAAGAATTCAGATACGATGGTAAAAAAAATACCCCTTCTACAGTTTGGTTGGACAAAAATTCCTCTGTGCGTGTAGCTTTGCCATGCAATGTTGCCCACCCTCCCACCAGGAGGTAAAGTCTATTTCTCTACCCCTTGGATAGGTTGAACTCCCTTAAGTGTGCACTAGCCTGTGGTACACTTGGTCCAATAGACTAGATGTTGTATGATTTCTCAAGAAGGCTCACAGCTGCCTCTCACCATCTCTTAGAACCCAGCTTTCATGTGAGGAAGCCTGAACTAGCTATGTGGGGAGGTTTCTTGGAGGAGAATCAAGGTGCCTAGTTCAACATCCCCAAAAAACTGACAGGCATGTGAGTGAGGTCACTAAACACCCTCCAACAAACCTGCCAATATACTAGTCAAGAAAATTTGTATTTCAGGGTCCATGAAGCTCTTAAGAATAGGCCATTTCTCACTTCTTTATAGACAACTCCTCAAAATGTATTATCCACAATATCATTAGAAGTTGCTAACTTAAATTCATATAATAATGGAATCTTAGAATTGGAGGAAGTCTGAGAAATCACTAAGTGTGTGCATAGGATGACCCTAGGTCCCTTAGTATGTCTTATTAGCCTCACAAAATTATTTATATGCCTTCCTCTCATCTCAAAAAAGTATTCCAGTTTTGATAACATATTTGATCATCACTCTATGGAGAATCTTATCTGTAGAATCTTTGGTAACTTCTGTTTGAGTCCTTCCAGCCACAGGATCATCATGACTTCAGAAGCCCAACGACTCCATTGTGGAGTAGGTGCTCCTTTTTATTGACTTAAAGTATTTCCTTATATGAAGAAGACACCTGCTTTCTCATACCTCCCACTTATTAGTCTCTGATATTTGAAGACAGTTATCACAACTAACTTCTCTCCCATCGCTTAAATCATGTAACCTCATATAAGAATGCACACACAGATACACACACACAGACACACACACCCAAAACCAGTCCCTGAGTTAACAATTTCCCTGAGTTAACAATTCTAAACCCTCCAAAATTTCCTCTGATGTAAGAGTTGAAGGATTCTTGATTATGCTTCGCCACCCTCTTCTCTGAATATAAGCTTTTAATAAAATTTGAGAATTAACCATTGGACAGAAATGGTAGGCCCATTATCTTTGATTCACTCATGACCCAGAAATTTCCCATTTCCTGGAATTCTTAGTGAAACTTTCAAATTCCTTGGCAGCCACATTCAAGTATCATAGATTTTGTTTATAGGATTATTGAACATGATATTGTTATCTATGGAGAATGGAATAAGAGAAAATAAGTTCATTTCTAATTTAAAACAGCAAAACCTTGATTGGAGCAAAAAGTTTTCTGGTGCAGTGGAATTCTTTGAGGCTTTGAAAGAGTGTATGAGACGTGAGTCAGCGATGATGAACATGAGCTTCAGAGTCTGATAGAACCAAGTTTAATCTTAGCTCCACTCTCTACTCTCTGTGTGTCTTCGTGTGAGTTCTTTAACCACTCTGAGATCATGCCACTATGTGTGTAACAAATGGATTGTGATAATATATTTATAGGATGGTTGCAGTGTAAACCCTTAATACATTTGTGGTACCTAAAAATTCTTAACAAATGCTTACTTTTATTATTTGCAGTTAGATATAGCTGGAATCGAATTGTTGGCCTTATCTAATAGCTAAGTTGAATACGTTTCTTGACCTTTCTAAACTGGAGTAAGTTTCTTAACCTCTTTGAACATTATTTTTTGTTTGTATGATCTGATTAATACAACTTACCTCATAGGGATGTCGATTTAATTAGGAGAGTCAAAAGCTGACAAAGCATGGAGAAGAATTCTGTAAACTAGGAAAACATATAACTTTGACATTAGTCTACAACAGATACAGTCCTTGCTCTCATGGATTAGTATCTGGTGCAGGAGATGGCCAAGAAAGTTTCCATTTTAATAAGAGCTATAGGGCTTCCCTGGTGGCACAGTGGTTGAGAGTCTGCCTGCTGATGCAGGGGACACGGGTTCGTGCCCAGATCCAGGAAGATCCCACATGCCGTGAAGCGGCTAGGCCTGTGAGCCATGGCTGCTGAGCCTGCGTGTCCGGAGCCTGTGCTCCGCAACGGGAGAGGCCACAACAGCGAGAGGCCCGCATACCGCAAAAAAAAAAAAAAAAAAGGAGCTATAATGGGGAAGAACAGAGTGCTTTAGGAGCCTAGAGAGGGGTCTCTTATCCAGACTTAGGAAATAATCAAGCAAGATCTCCCAGAGGAAATGGTGTCTAAACTTATCTGGGAAAGATGAGTAAATGAGAGCCAGATGCAGGGGTAGGGTGGGAGGTGAGGAACAGCAGGAAATTGTGGAGGAGTCAGAAAAGCCTTGAAACCAGAAAGACGCTGGCAAATCAGAAGTCCAATACAACTGGGACTACAAGTACATACCAGAAACTATTTGAAGCACCTTAAAATTGTTATTGTAATTGACCCTTCTGTAGCCCTATGAATTAAGGTCATAATGTCCATTTCAAGAATAAGAAAACTTAATCCCAATTAAAGGTCATTATTTACGTAAGGTTTCAATAAAATAAAGAGCCAAGATTGAAACTTGAATAATTGATTCCAAAGCCATTGTTCTTTCCTTTGACCAAGAGCTGAGAAAGAGAAGAAAATTTTAAGGATTCAGTGCTCTTAACATGAAGGTTTCCAACCATCAGTCCTGAAGGAAGGGGTGGGCAGGTAATCATGTGCCTTTGATGCATCTTTGTTGAGGTTGGCATGGTGGAGACAGGTATAGCCAATGTTGTCCTCCCCAGGGATCACTTAAAGCTTAATCCTTCTGGGAGAAAGGGATAGTCTTTGGCAAGCATGATTCTCAGATGGTCCAGATGCTTAGGAGACTGAAAAGAAGCTGTAGAAACAGAACAGGCAGGCTGCGCAGTGAGAAACATGTCTTTAGACAGGATCCTGGACATTTAGACCTGATCGGCAGCTGCCATCTTGCTGAGAACTTTTGTCCCACCGTGAGTGATTACGGCTTTCTGTAAGCACAAGTGGCCTTCCTGATAAAATTCAATTTCAGGGAATTAAGGAAGAGGCCCTCATTTGGTTATTTATCAAGGCCTTCCCTATCTCAGGCCAGCAGCTTTATTGTTCTATGGCTGCTTCAAAGGACCCTCTCTGGAAGGACTTGTGCCTTCTCTCCCTAAGCCTTATCGGCTTCCCTCAGACCAGCTCATTTGCCTAATGGCATCTCCACAAAGGCAGCAGAAGTCCAAATCTGAGCTGAGCAACTTCTCACTTTTGGCCAGCTGCAGGAACTCCCCTGGCCTCCCTCTGTGTTGGATGCTCAGAACTCACTGGATATCCTGTTTCTCCAAATCTTGACCTGGCAGCAGTCAGCTGCAGACTTGAAATTTTCTTCGGACCAGACATTCAAGACCCACTGGGTTCTCTAATGTGTCATGTTCTCCAACATTCACTGGGCTGGCATTGCACCTAATGATGCCATGGACAGCCTGCTGCTTCTCTCCTATATTGGACATTGACAAGGGATCAGGGAATAGATAGAGGAAATATTGTGCGATGGATAACGGTTTTCTGATCATACCGATCTAAGGGGGATCTCATAGTAATTAGATGTTTGACCTTATATGTTGCTTAAATTTTCAAAGCCTCATTCTCATTTATAAAACAGGAATACTAAAACCTACTTTAAGGGGGGGATGTGAATATTAGATGATATTATGCCAGGAAAAAATGCAAGGCATTCACTTATTTAGTCAAGAGATATTGATTTTTTTAGTGAGTCTAAAATATGATTTTCCTCTGAAGAAGAGGTGACAAAGAAAGATACCATCGAGCACAATAACTATGGTTTATTCATCTTCTCCATAGTATCGATGTTTGAGAAAGTTGATGTTTGATAAATGTTTGTTTAAATTTAACTAAACATCTACAGAAGACCTTGGAACTACAGAGAGGGCAGTTAGCTTGGAGTCAGGACATGAGGGCCTACTTTATGTGACACTAAGAGACTTGCTTGGGGTCTATCACTTTGCAACAATATTTGACATTGAGCAAATCATTTCACTTCTTTAAGCGCCAGTTAGCCCTGCAAAATCGGTGTCATGATGCTCTCAGATATCTGGAAATAATAATCATGGAACCAAAACCATTGGAAGTCCTCTACACAAAAGAATACTTTCAATTCACTAATGAAGAACAAAAATATATTAAGGTATTGAATTTCTCCTGTCTTAGGCACTCCATTTATATTCTCTCTGACTCCATAATGAAACTCTGTGGAGCAGGACTTAGTACCTTTATTACAGAGGTAAAGAGACTGAAAATGAGAAAAGTTGTGTCTTGCCAAATGTCACACAATGGTACTCCATCCTTCCAGTTTCTTAGGTCAACATGGGAGACATCCCTGGTGGCTCTCTTTCTCATTCTCCCATATCAAGTTCTCCTAAAAATTATAGTTAGTTCCACCTTCAAAATACATCCAGAATCTGATCATATGCCATCTATAATACTTAAGTCCCATCATCTCTTGCCTAGATTTCCATGTGGTCTCCCTAACCACATCTATTATCTTCTCCAGAATCAGTCTTTTGAAACCTCAGTCAACACAAGTCCTCAAGTGAAAACATCCTCATGTTTTCCATCACGGTCAGAACAAAAGCTGAAGCCTAGCAATGGTCTCAGATGCCTTGTGTGCTTGGATTCTTTTCTGCCTCTGAGACCTCGAGTCAAGCTTCACCCTCCACTTTGCTCACTCTGCTCAATTCTACCAGCTCTGCCTCTTTGCCTTTCCTTGGTGAGGAAAGGCGTGTGCCACTGCCTCGGGGCCTTTGCACTTGTCTCTCCCTTGGTCTGGAATGCCTTTCCTCACATGGATCACATTTGTACTTCATTCAGGTATTCTCAAATGTCAGTTTATCAGAGTGCCCTTCTCTGATTGCTCCACATAAAAAAGCAACTCTCCCTCTCCTGTCATTCACTAAGCCCTTAAACAACTTGGATTTTCCTCTTAGCACCTATTGCCTGCTATACTAGTTGATGAGTTTTAAATTTGCTTACTTTTTGTCAACCTAGAACACAACTCTGTGTGGGCTTGGACTAAATCTCTCTTTTCCCTACTTCGTAGAACTACACTTTACATGAAATTAAATGTATTCATTTTAATGCATAGTTTGATGAGTTTTCACAAATATAATCAGATAGAGAACATTTTTGTTACACCAGAAAGTTCTCTGTGTCCCACTCCCCATCCTAGGCAACAACATGATCTGATTTTTAGAACTATAGATTAGTCTCTCCTCTTCTAGAATTCACATAAATGGAATCATACAGTATGTACACTTTTGCATCTGGCTCCTTTTGCCCGATTCATAATGCTTTTGAGATACATTAATATTCTTCTGAATATCAGTATTTTCTTTTTATTACTAAGTAGTATTCCCATTGTAATGAATATACCGCAATTTGTTTACCTGTTGACCTAATGATGAACATTTAAGGTGTTGCCAGTTTTGGACTATTATGAATGAAGCGGCTATGACCATTTGTGTGCAAGTACTTTGTGAACATATTTTCCTTTTCTTACGTAAATACAAAGGAGGAGCATTGCTGGTCATAGGCTAACTGTATGCTTAACTTCGCTCTAAATCTTCATTTTTCACTGATATATCCCCACCATCTAGAACAAGAGTCTAGCATGTAGTAAGCACTCAATAAATGTTTATTAATTGAAAACTTCAACAGTAATACTTAGAATGGATACAAGTCCATATCTCCCTGAGCATCAAGTTAGAGTGTTCTGTTCATGGATTCAAACTGACTGATCAAGGTAAAATTATTGGTGCATAGGATTCATTTGAGACTTCTGTGGTCAGTGCCTGTGTGAGTAACCTCATGAGACCCTCAGTGAAATTATTCACGATGGAGCATGAATGGAGACAACCCTGACACGAGGCAATGTCTCTCTGGCCTTGATATTTAACAGGCCTTGCCTGGCTGTTTCCTTCCCACCAGGGAGCCGCTGTTATAATCCCCAGAGTTCTCTCTCTCTCTCTCTGTCCACTCTCGCAATCCCATTATCCTCCTGCCTGCAGAGTCGAGTTCCTCTGACAGTCCTGCCAGCACAGAGACTTATGTGGATGTATTGAATTCACCACCTGGTGACTACAGTGAAAATTTCTCTCCTTTGATTTATTTTGGCTGGGAGAAAGAAATAATTTACGTTCTTGGAGATGCAGATAAGAGATGATACATGTCCCATTCATTTCCCTGATAGCAACACTTCCTGTCACTCACACAGATGGAAAAGAGACTTCAATCACACCCACACCTGTATCAGAGGAAAGATGAGGTGGTGGAGGGAGCAAAAGGGAAGAGAAGAGAAGGAATAGTCCAGAGGAAGGAGATAATGAGAAACATGCCTGATATTCCTGGGAAGAGGATTTAAACCAAAGGAAGATGTACTTCTGCTTGATTCACAACGTTGTCTTTTCTACTGATAATGCAGCCCCTCTTTTCAATCAGTTGAATAGAGTCAGATATCATCTTGAAGACAGTATACAGTCATCCGTTGGTATCCACAAGGGTTTGGTTCTCCAGGTCCCCCACAGATACCAAAGTTTGAGGATGCTCAAGTTCCTTGCATAAAATGGCATAGTATTTTCATATAACCTGCACACATTTTCCCATATGCTTAAAATGATCTCTAGTTTAGTTATAATAACTAATGCAATATAAATGCTATGTAAATAGTTGCTGGGACGTGACAAAATCAAGGTTTGCTTTTGATGACTGTCTGTAATTATTTTCAGAATATTTTCGATCTGCTGGGTTGAATCTTTGTAGATACGGAAAGCCAACTGTAATCCAGGAGTTCTTATCTTCGGGGGGCGGGGTCTGTGGATAGACTGGTAGAAGATTCGTGAACTTCCTGACATGGGGGGCAGAGCAGTAAAGGCACCTATCTTTCCTCAGACACTCAGAAGGGGTCTAATGACGACAAAAAAAGTTAAAAATAAGCTGACCCAGTAAAACTTGATATTTACAGTTAAGAATACTTAAATCTAACAAGATAAGAAACATACTCAAATTCATAGTGCCGATCATATTTATGTCAGAGTCAAAAGTAGCACTCAAGTCTCCTGACTCTCATATTCAGTCTATTTCATCCTGTTCCTCATCTGTACACCTGCTAGTAGGAGGTGGTGCAATTTGCTCTGTATTCCAATCAGACCACCTGTAACAGCCCCTGGAGGTGGGCAAGGAAAGTGTGACTGATACCATTTGACAGATGAAACAGAGGAGCTCAGTCAACTCACTTCTTCAAGATGTATTTAGTAGACCTAAGTTGGTGTAGCTTCATGAATCATAATTCTAATCCCTCCTCTGACAGCAGATCCTTTTACCCCCACCTCCAGACCTACACATGAGTGGGCGTGTCACTCAGGCTGAGCCAGTCAGAGTATGTCCCTCCCTTCGTGAGTGTAGGGGTAGACACATGATCCAAGCTGGACCAATCAGAAACCTCCTCTGGAATTTTTTAAAACTGAAATTGGAAGTGGGTTCTTCTGTTTCTCTCTGGTAATACATTGAGGAAGAGACCTCAGATGAGATGGGAGCTACATAGAGAAGTCTGGGAGAGTAAGACCTACTCAGCAAGAATGAGGGAAAAAAGACAAAGCCAATAAACAGGGTTCTGACATCAATTCCTTGTTTTTTTCTTCCCAAGGCTTACATTTCCGTCACTCCCTTATCTGTGAGCTATCCAAGTATGCTCTGAATAATTATCTTTTGCAGGGAGGTGAAACAGGGGATATGCCATTTGTAACTGAATGTGTCTAAGTGTGACTCAGGTGATCTTGTCCCTTGGAATCCATCTCTTCGAAAACATCTTTGATATCATTTTAAACAACTACTTATACCCTTTCAGTGCCAAAATGGAGCAGGAAGATGCCTGCGGGGGAGTTAACCATACCACTGAATGCGGAATCCCAGAGGAAGAGCCATTTCCTGTTCTTTCTGATTTCCAAGTTATGAGGAGGTTTTCTCATCCCTTTTCTTTATCTCCTTTTTCTCTCTCATTCTCTCTCCTTGCTTTCTTCTAATACTCTTTTCCTCCCTCTGTCACCTTTTAATATCCATAGAGTTCTGATGCCCCCTGCTGCTGGCTGTGGGCTTCTTGCTGGCTGCAAGAACCACATGTTTCTCTGGCTGCTGACCTCTCTCATTCCTGGTTTTTCCAGCCTCTGTGTCGTCTGTGCTAGTTCTTTCTTCTCTCATTACATTTTTCTCCTATGTTATCTAAGTGACTGTCTCTATTTCCTCACCATCTTTCTGTGCCACTTGTATCTTATTACCCGCATCTTTTTTCTAGCGTCTTTCTCCCCACCCACTTTCTCAATTTCACTTTCTGATTATGTTCTCTCTGCCTCAATCTATATCCCATTTCGTATTTCTGAATTCCTGGGTTCCTGTCTTTTGGTCTGTTTCACAGGCTCAGTTTCTGTTGCACACCCTCACCCACTCACTGGTGGAATGTTTTCTTTCACGGAGAAACACACCAAATGTTCCCCTGACTGTCCTAAGAAAATTTCACCAGGAGGTGGTCAGCCTTACTGAACAGCTGGGTAGCCCTCTGCGCAGAGTTCCTCTGAGAAATAAATCTCTTTCACTAGGTTACAGAAAGTTAGATTTCTTCTGCAGTCTTTACCACCAGCTTGCTTTTTGAGATTGGGCAAGTTATTTAACTTTTCTGAGCTGTAGGTTTGAAAACTGTGTGCCTGACAGTCGCTAGAGATGGGGAGGGAATAAGTGTCAGAAGACTCTGGATCATCTTCTGAATCAGAGAAGGAAGTTATGGTTCTGAAGCTCCCTGTAAGAGGGTAGTATGTGTCACAACTGTGCTGTGGAGCTCTCAGTGTGAGGTGCCTGCTTAGGAAGTCCTGCTGACGGATAGATTCTTTTGCTAACAAATAGGACTAATATTCCAAGAACCCCACCGGCCTGAGTTTGTTTTTCTGCCAAAGTGAGCTAGTATTAGCATTTGAGGTAAACACCCAAACAACCTAACCAAAATGTATTACCATCCATCTGGGTTCACAGAAGGGAACCATCAGTGGTCTAATGAAACTCTGAATGACTGAGGCTCACCTCTGAGTCATCCCTAACCCCTCCTTCTGCTCAGCTTTTCATAATTCGTCATCTTCCTTATGTTTGTCCTGCCAATCTTTCCCCTCCTCTCCATTACCTTGGCCTCTACTCTGGACTAAGACTGTTGTTTATGACGACATATACATGTCTGTAAATTCTACATCAGTGGGTTTCTCTGATGGCAAAAACTATGTCATAATCAACTTTTGATTTCCCATGATGCTTAACAGCTTGTCATTTTAAATGCAGTAGACACTCCATTTCTGTCTTCATTTTCTGAAAGTCAAAAGAATGGGAGCAAACAATTCAAGCATGAAGGAGAGAGGAAGAAGACAATATAAAAGGAAGAAAGGAAGGGAAGCAAGGGAGAGAAATATTTTAAAGTGTTTTTATTATATGACAGGACTCCTTTAAGACATAAAGCACACTTTATTATTGGTTTACTTCTTACATTTAAGCACTGATTACAGAGAAGGAGGACCAAAAATATGGAAAGGTAAAGAACTAGGAGCCAACTGAATATCAAATTGGGAATGAAATTACAAAATTTCTCAAATCAGAGAGTAATCCAGTAAGAAAGCAGCACTTGCTTTACAGGGTTACACCTCTGAAAACAACTTTTGTAGATGCACGTTTATCCTGCAAAGCAAAGATGCCTTCGTAACCCAAATGCATCCTTTCCGCCGGCTTCAGGGAAACCACTCAGCATGCAGTAGCCCCTGGTAGCGCTGTTCCCACCATTCCCATCACTTTCCCCACAGTGCAGCCTCCCCAGGTCAGATGCTGGCAATCGATACCAAACACCTCACGCTTAAATCCATCAGTGAAAAGGCTGTTACAATAACAGCAGCTATTTTATGTGGCTACTGATTTCTTTGGGGCCTCCCAGACCCAAAGGTAGGAAATAATAACTGGTCATTTTTCACCAAGACAGACAATACAGGAGGACAGTTGGAGCAGAGGTGCTTCCTGTGAACTGTACCGTCCATGCAAGTGCCACCAGGAGAAAAGATAAAAACCCACCATAGGTTTTCAATGCTTGCGCTGATGACGAGCACCAATAGGCATCCTCACCAGCACAGTAATCAAGGCAACACAATCCTGCATCCCTGTGCAGAGCCATCACTGTGGTTTCATGTGAGCCTCCAGGTGAGGCTGTGTGACTGGTAAAAGAACAACCATCATCCTCATTTCACAGGTGGACAGAGACACACAGGGGAGGGAGTTATTAAATGGCAGAACTAGGGGTAGAACACAGAGCTTCTTTCTCTTCACCCAGTTCTTTTGTTTCCTTTTTTCCCCTCAGATTGAATAGCAGTGAGATGATACAGTGATACAGATCCAGACATTGATGGAGTCCCACCAAATTATGGTTTTGAGGAATATTTAATGACCTGGGGAAATGTTTATGGTATAAAGTTAAGTAAAAGAAGAACTATGTATGTATTAAAATCCTGATTTTGTAAAAATTTTGTATAGATATATCACACATCATATATTAACCAAAAATACCTCTGGATGGTGATATAATGAGTGACTTCAGGTTCTTCCTTATGCTTTCTTGTGTTTTATACATTTCTTATAGTATACGTATAGTCCTAATATTTTTTAAAAGTTAATTTGAATATATAATTTGAATTAATAATGTATTTTACACACACACACACACACACACACACACACACATCAAAAGCAGATAATCCCAAGAAGAAATCCTTTTTCCACTTTCTCTTGTTTTCTTCTATGGAGGCAATAAAACCAGGTAGCAGTAGAACCCAATGACTCTGCTGGACCATATCCCTGGTCAACTCCGTAACCTAAGTCCAATGCTTTCTCTCTAAGCGTCACAATCTTCACCAATCAAAAAAGGCATATTTCTATTTCTTGCCTAATTTATATGGTTTTTGAAAAACAAATGAAGAAATAAGATTTTGTGCCTGGAGCCCAAGTGTGCAGGCAGACAGAAAGCAGGGGTGTCATGCAAGAGGGGGATCCCTGCTCTTGCAACCAAAAATGTATTCAGAATTACTGTCTTCTCCAAGCTGTAGGCTGTAGCAGGCCCCGTGATTATCTCTTCACAATCAAATGGGTGCAAATCTAGGGCAGCAGATGTAGCTCCAGTGGAGGGGGGTGGGAGTCTCTAATTGCAGGATTTACATGAGATGAGATTTCCCCAGAGGCGGAGAAACTGACTTCACTGGAGACAGTGAGAGCTATTTTCCCAAACAGAGAAGGATAGGGAGGCTTTGAGAAGAGGCTGCCTTGCTCTCGGCCCTCAGTGTCCTTAGAGGAAGGAAAATAACTTAAAACTGAGACTTAGGGGCTTCCCTGGTGGCACAGTGGTTGAGAGTCCACCTGCCGATGCAGGGGACACGGGTTCGTGCCCCGGTCCGGGAAGATCCCACATGCCGCGGAGCGGCTGGGCCTGTGAGCCATGGCCGCTGAGCCTACGCGTCCGGAGCCTGTGCTCCGCAATGGGAGAGGCCACAACAGTGAGAGGGCCGCATAACGCCAAAAAAAAAAACAACAACAACAAAAAAAAAACTGAGACCTGGTGGTGAACGATTGAATTAAATTTAAGGAAACTTTATTGAACAGCTACTTTCTGCTAGGCACTATGGGACTAAGAGGCAAACAATGCCATGGTGAAGAAATGAGAATTGAGAAATATTTTTCTGTTGCTGTTTGTGTGTCAGGTACTCTGTTAAACTCTTTATTTAAATTATCATGTTTCTTTATTACAATCAACGTGTGAGGTAGAGATGAAGCTAGGTAACTTCCTCAATGCATCAAGCACTCATGCAACAAGAGCCTGTTAGAACATCTGAGGTCTGCACACATGCCAGGCTCTCCGCACTTGGCTTCCTTTTCAGAGGCTGTTCCTTTTACCTAGGAAGAGATCCCTTCTCACTTTCCCCACTTGAACTAATACTCCTTCAAGAATTAGTTCAACTGCCATCTTTTCCAAGAAGCCTTCTTTCACCCACCTACTCTTAGGCTAGTTGAGATCCCCAACTCTACTCCTAGTGCATTGTTTCCACGTAATTATGTACTTGCTTGTCTGTATCCCTCACTACACTGCATACATTTTTATTTTTTTTTCTGTTACAATCTCTGGTGCCTAACAGAAAACTAGAGAAATGAAGATGCTCAATAAATGTTTGTTTTCTAAGACTTCATGGAAAGAAAGAAAAAGATAAACAGATGACTAAATGGATGGGTAAATTAGTAAGTGAATTAAAGTATCAATGAAAGACAGCATGAATGTTTCTGATACAGCTCTGAATGCTGCAGATATAGATGGTGAGAGGGCATAGAAATGACTGGAACACAGCAGAGGTGGCAAAAACAGATAGGTCACAAATACCAACATGAAAGCAATGCCACATCCAGGAAAACCATGACTCTTTTTAGCTTGCCGTTTCCCAAAAGTAGCATCCGATTTCTTGCAATTGACCTGTGCGTTCTGAAAGTGTCCAGCCATCCTGCCAGTTTCTTATCTGGTGCATCCTTTGAGGCTCATGTAAAAGCTTCAGGCCCCAAAATCTGGACGGGGGCAAATACCTGCTCACAGCCTTCTGACTCAGACTGTGCATGAGTGTGACTTCCCAGCTGATTCTGATAGTTAGTCATGTTTAGGATCTTCTACTATAATGGAAATTCTTGTACTGTAGAGAGAAAGCTATACCAGAGAGTTTTTATACCCCATAAATCTGGCATTTTATGGTTTCACAGTAATACAACTGCCAATTATTAAAACCGTATTCAGTTTTTTTGAAAAGTCTTGCCATTGACAAAGGGTTAAAGTTACTGCATTTTCTTATTTAATCTTCATGATACCCTTAGTGTTGTAGGTGAGATCCTCTTTCTTGGATAGATGAGGAAACTGAAACTAAGTGAGATTGCTTAGTTTTCTTTTGTCCTAGCCCGTCAAATATTTTGTGGGTTTCTTCTCCTTTCTCACTCTCTTTCCTCCAATATTAGAAACTATTAGTACTAACACATATCTGATCCTCCTCTCCTTCTGGATACATTGAAGGACCATCCTTCTTAGCTCTTTATAATTCAGAAGGGCCATTTGACTACTTCTGGCCAGTGAGCTGTGAGCAGAAATACATATGTCACTTGGGGACATAAAGCATTTTAATTGCTGGTGCAAGATCCTTCATCACCCCACACCCCTCTCCAAGTCTCATGCTCCCTTCTCTCCCTATTGAAGCCTCATGTTGATAAAATAGTCACAAGACTAAAGCTGCCTGGAGGGCTACTGCCCTGAAGAGAGGCATGGACTTTATATAAGTGAGAATTAAATTTTATCTGTGTTAATCCTAAAACCTGTGGAGGTTGTCTCTTAACCCATTTTCACCTGATAAATGTAGATGCTCCTATGAAGAATAGCAAACCTAACTTCTGCCTTCTGAGCTCCCACCCCGCTGACCCTGCTAGATCAGAGTTTCTCTGCCCACACTTTCCGGAGGTTTTTCCTGTCCTCTACACATAGTGCTCCCCTGGTGAGCTTCTACAGACCATTAATCATGACCCTGTAATCATCTCTGGAAGTGCACTTAAATTCAGTCCCCGATCAATATTCCTCCCCGCACTGCCCCACGCCTACTCCCTCTCACACATCACTGAAATAAACAAGCTAGGCTGTCCGCAGGTGACCCGCACTCCAGGCGGCTTTATTTGCTGCATCCCCATCTGCACCATTCCAGACCCATGGACCTAGGAGTTACCAAAAGATCACAAGGTCAAAGATCTTTGCAAATTTGAACACCTGTGGAGCTGGAAGAAGTCATCCAGTGGAAGAATTAAGAATATGGGGAATGGAAGCTGCATGATTGCATGTCCTTTACAGCAGAGCTGCAAGAAAACATTCAGTTTCCCACAGTAACACCTCTAGGGGCAAGGCATTTACTAAGCTCACAAGACATCTTCTTTAACCTTTGGGCACTCCTGACTCTTCAGCTAGATCTTCATTGTCTTGTGCCTATGTATTTCATCCAGGGCCCTGAGTGTACCACTTTAGAGTCAAACAGAGAAATCTGTTCTACGCCACAACAGTTCTTTAAGAATTTGAGAAAAGTTGCAGGCTGTTCCTCATCTGGCCACAGTATCCCCTCCTTTGAATTTAAGCCTTCTCATCTACACATAAGGAAAATAACCCCCAGAGAGAGAGACAGAGACAGAGACAGAGAGAGAGAAAGACTGAGACTTAACCAAGATCGCACAGCTTCCAATCCAGGGCTCTTTGTATTTATTTACGTTTATTTAGCAAACATTTTTAAAGCACATAGTAGATAATGCAGGACTTACAATTTGAATATGATTCAAACCCTGCCACAGAGGTGCAAAAATTCTAGTAAGATATGTGGACAGTTGAAACTGCTATAGTGAGAAGAAGGTGGGGAAAATTATATTTATTAAATGTCTCCTAAATGTCAGGCATTGTCAGGTACCTCTCATATATTATTTCATCTGATTTTTCAAGTACACTCTAAGACTGGCAATATTGCCTGATCTTGCTGATTTAAAAACTTTACCAGCTGCCTATTGCTGCAGAACAGACTACCCAATAGTAGTGGCATAAAACCATTTTATTCTGCTCATGGATTCTGTGGACCAGGCATTAGGACAGGGTACAGAAGGTATAGCTTGTCACTAGACAAGCTAGAAGGAGTTGAGGTTGTGCTCAGCTGGGACTGTCTATCAGAGACACCTACACATAGCCTCTCCATGGGGCTTGGGCTTCTAGTGGCAGCTGTGTACTACAGACTTAGCGCTGGAAGTCATGCAATGTCACTTCTATTGGTGTCTATAAGGCGAGCGTGGATTAATTTAGAAATTAGACTTCAGTTTGTAATGGGGAAATGGCAAAGTCACCCTGTAGAAGAAGCTGTGGGATGGGAGATATCACTATGACATACTCTAGGTTTAAGTTGTATGACTGGCAGATTTTGCTATGTGACTTAAGAAGATGGGTAGATCTTTATGTTCTTAGAGACATCTCCACGGAGAAGATGCCATTTGGAATGGGCTTGGAAGGAGGGGGGAGATTTGCACATGGAGACATTCTGGATTTGGAATAAAGTATGACTAGAATCACAGAGGCGCCATCATGTACTTCCTTGACCATCTCTGGGTCTTTTTCTGTTTCCAACAAGGAGACATGGATAATTATCCTCCCCAACAGTGACCAGGAGTTCTAGGTACTGGAAAAGTCTTACAACTAAAAGCTGGCATTGTTTGCCAGATGGCAAGGTCCCCAGTTGGCTACTGCACATTGCACAGGCAACTGAGCTTTTGACACAGTCCAGCTACAGAGAGAGGATGGGACTAAATGGAAGAAAAGAAAAGAAAAAAAGCTCAATTTTGGAGGCTCAGGCAGGCTGAAATCCTCTATGATAAGGCAAAGTGGATGGCAACTACAGCCCATTGCCTTGTGGCAGTAACCCTTTGAGCCTCTGAGTAACCAAAATTAGCTCAAAAGCATTTGGCATGAGAATCTTAGGAAGTTTTCTGGGCTAATTGTATACCTCATACTTAGGGAGTAAGACAAAAGTTCTGTTGAAACCTAAATTGTAGAGGAAGAGACTTACATGAAGATTTTATGAGCACCCAAATTGTAACAATTGCCAATGTCTACTTTCAGCAATCCCATCACCTACCCAAGACATTCCTGTAGCTGCTGACACCAGTATCAGACCCATTATGTCATACATGTACTTCATTACTTATTTATTGACTATTAACCCCATGAGAATGTGAGTTCCACATGGAGAGTCTCTTGGTGCTGTATCCTTAGCCCTAAGGAAAACGCCTGCATGTAGTCACTGAATGTTTGTTAAATAAATTAGATCCCAGGGAGGGGAAGAGGGGGCTGACAAGCTTGTGGCTACAACCTTTCTCCTTCATCTTGGGGGTACATGTGACCCTGTAACACTGTCAATAAGCCAAGACTGGTTTTCTTGTCACCCACACATCCATTCTAAATTTTGACATCAGACCTATTTGGGATGCAACCCCAGATCTTCTACTTAGTATCTGTGTGATCTTGGTCCATCATTTAGCTTTACTGAGCGTTAATTTTTCCACAAATATTTTCAGCAGAAGGTTGATGTGTAGATCAGATCATGAAGGTATGTTGAAGGTGATAGTGAGGCAGGGGGCTCAGTCATCTGGTCCAGCCAACCCCAGGTTACTTCCTGCTAAGCTTGGATAATGAAAGGAAAAGGAAAAGGAGAAAGGAGAAGCAAAAAGAAAAAAAAAAAAAAAAAAGGAACAAACAGGAGGAATAGGAAGAAGAGGAAGAGAAAGAGGTCAGGACATAGGAAACGGAGAAACACAAAAAGTGAAAGAAATGAGAATAGAAGAGAGAAAAGGGAGAGGAGTGGGAAGGAGATGAGAGGTGAGGAGGAAGAAGGTAAAGAAAAAGGGAGAAAAGAGAAAGGGAAAGAAAAAACAGGAAGGGAAAACATTTTGGAAAAGATTGAGAAGAGAGAAAAAAATGGGACAAAGAGAGGGGAAGAAATGGAGAGGTCCCTCGGAGAAGCATCCCAGGATTCCAACAGTGACATCAGGGCTCAGGGCTCACTCACTGGCCCCAGAACCCAGGCTCTGGACCCCCCTGCAAGAGCATTGCCCCTTTATCTGGCTGTCCCTGTGTTGGCCAGCCCTCCCACTGAGGAGCTCTAGCCAGCCAGGAGGCAGAGCCAGGATCCCCAGAGAGGCTGGGGGCTCACCTCCCAGAACTAATTCTTTGTTTCATGCTCTCCAGCCCCTCTGATTGGCTTTGACAATTAGTACAGCCTTGGCTTCCTGTTGAGGGCATGAGGTGGGTTCCAGCAGACATCATTAGCCCTGACTTTATGGGGATTTATTCAGACTGTTACCATGACTCATACTTTAGTAATGAGGTCTCTCTTCCAGGCGCTCAGTGCTTTGCTACTGGTGTCCCTCCCCGTGTCTTCCTACAGTGGCTCCATTTCCATCTTTCCCCTGAGAATTTCCTGGCTTCCCTCCTGGTTTCAACCACCTTTCAGGGGTGGAGAATGGAGAGTGGTTTCTATAACTTCTGTCTTGCAAAGAGCCTCAGAGAGCTACCCAGCTAGACCAACAAGTAGTAAGAAAACACACAGTATGAAGAGTTGTTTTTTGTTTGTCTGTTTTTTTCTAGAGAGACAGGAGAGAGATCTTGGACCTACTACCAAAAACCCAGATCTGGAAAATTGTTTATATCCCTTTACTCTGCTTGATGTAATTTGGAATGTCAGAGGAGAAGTAGAACTTTAAGACTCTAGACAAATATCTCAGTGGAGAAACTAAGGTTCAGGGTGGGAAGAAGGCTTGCCCAAGATCTCACATAGAGTGGTAGTTAAACCTTGAACTTGTAACTTCTGACTCCTCTTTCCTCCCTATTCTTTCAATTTATTAATTCACTTATCTATTCAAGTAAATACTTGAATCAAGGATCAAGGGCCAGCTCTGCTGTGAAGCTTTCTGAGACAGTTAGGGCTGGCTTGGTCCTACCTCCCCTTTGTACCTCCTGAGCCCTGAATACATATACCAACATTATGGACTTCGATGCCGCATTATTCAGTATAATCTTGTGTCTCGGGGGACTAGAATCTTTAGGATGGAGATTCACTTGTGTAGCCCTGTCACTGGCACAAGGCTTGGCACAAAGTAGATGCTGAGTAAATGTTCCATGAATGAAGGAATGAACAAGCTTCAATCTTCTGATCAACTGCTAAGTATCAGAAAATACTATAGATTCAAGAGATTAACCCCTGTCCCAACTGCCTCCTTGACTGTGGTCCTCACCCTTTAGTGGGAAGACATCACCCTTTCTCTTGTCCTCCTGATTCTTGATTTTCCCAAAGTCCCTGGGGAATGTGCACTGCCTTTTTTTTTTTTTTTTTTTTTTTGTAATTCTTTTTTTTAATTGTAGCACTTGTGCTTAATTAAAATTTAACCTAAATTTTACTGGCTATAAGAGAAAATATACTGGATTCATTTATATAATAACATATTTTGACATAAATTTCAAATCCGATTAGTGCTGATTTAGAAGTGTATGGACGTTTATTTGAACTTGAAGGGAGAAACGATAAACCCTTGATCCCCCAGAAGCTGACATGACCATTTTCAGGGTTCAAAGTTCTCTTTGCCTATTTCAGTGAATCACTGAGGGCTTTCCTAGGCAAACTGAACCAAGTAACAGCTTTTGAAAGAAACAAAGCTGGGCATCACTCAGGGAGATCAGCTCGGTGCTGTGTGACCACCTAGAGGGGTGGGATACGGAGGGTGGGAGGGAGATGCAGGAGGGAGGGGATATATGTATACATATAGCTGATACACTTTGTTAAACAGCAGAAATTAACACAACATTGCAAAGCAATTATACTCCAATAAAGATGTTAAAAAAAATAAATAAATAAATGCAAAAAAAAAGAAAGAAAGCTGGGTTGTTAAATCCCAGGAAAATAAAGGGGGGAAAGGAAGGAGCTAGAAGGATGTTTAACTCACCTGACAATCTGATTTGGATGCTCTCAGGGTTACCTGATGCATTTTAAGTCCAAGGTAGAGAGACGGCTCCAGAGGAAAATATCCCACTTCCAAGACAAAGACCCTCAGTGGGCTCTGAGCGGGCAAGATACAAACAGGCAGCCATTTCTACCAGGTAGGCTATAAATCCAACCTTTATTACCTTTTATTATGTTGTTTCAACAGACTCTTAAAGACAGCACAACAGTCGGTTGATAGCTGCACTAAATCTCTTTCATTTTCTCCTCATATTACTTTCACCTCCTGGATTTTTTTTCCTCTCTCTCTCTCTCTTCATGAGTCAAATTTTATTGGTCTTCTCTAGAGGATGGCAGTAGAATAGAAACATGGTTTATGATTGGGAAACAAAACCCAGCAACTCCCAAACCCCAAAACTGTGAGCAAGCAATGAATGTGTGTGTGTAACCTGTATATGTATATGTTTTATTTGTGGAGATATATATATATATATATATATATATATATATATATATATATAGCAGAAAGCAGAGGAAAAGCATAACATGGCAAAATGAGAGCAGGGGGATTGGCAGGAATGAATTTAAAAGCAATTTACTGCTAAGATGTCAAAGCCTAAATTGGAATGAAAATTAAGAGTCACCATTTCTAAAAGCCCTGCTTAAAGAACAGAATTCTGTTAAGGGCTAAAAAGTAGTTCCAAGAATACTATGAGGTGGTGAAGTGAGGCAGAGAGGTAGAGAGAAGAGAAAATGAATAGGAGTTAGGGAAAACTAAATTCTAGAATCTTTCTGTCTGAGCTCTAAAGTAAGGCTCAGAAACATTTTCATTGCATCTGAAGTAGTAATTAAGTAGATATTGAACAAACATCTTCAACCAATTTTCCTTTCCTTTATTAATCAATTATTAGTGCCTCTAGGGGATTGACTACTAGGTGCTCATTTCCTTACTACCCATCCTTAACTATGACTCACATACATGCAAACACCCCCACCAAGCTGATGATGACAATTGCCTTTTTGAAGACCCCTTAACCTACCCTCTGCTTATTCTTAAAGAGCTAACTGTTCCACCTCATTCTTGAAACTGCCCCGACAATTCTCATCCTTCTTTGAGCCTCTTACCCTCTGTTCTCACTGCCCCATGATGTCTCTGGTCCACCAGACCTGGAAGACTTTTTTTTCACCTCTGTATTGTCACTTCTTTTAGATCTAAGTGTTAGCTCCTTGAGAACTGGAATCATGTTCACCCTTGAGTTAGACTGCCTTGTTCACAGCCTGGCTCTACCATTTACTGGCTGTGTGATCTTAAGCAAGTTACAATCCCCTCTGTTTAGCAGATGAAGAAACCTCTGTTTCTTCATCTGCTAAATGGGGGAAGGGGACTTCCCTGGTGGTCCAGTGGTTAAGACTTCACACTTCCAAAGCAGGGGGTACGGGTTAGATCCCTCCTGGTCAGGGAACTAAGATCCCACATGCCGCGCAGCGTGACCAAAAAATAAAAAATGAATGGGGGAAATACTACCATCTACATCATAGGGTTTTAGCAAGGACAGAATGAGACAACAGGTGAAAACTGCTGGTGCAGCTATGCCACTTTCTGGGTAGGAGGCAGTAGGCTCTGAAGTTGTCTTTATTCATAAGAAAAAATAAACATAACGACCAAGCGTTTGGAACATCATGAGGTCATAAAACATGGTGGTCATAAGCTCAGACTCTGAAGCCAGACTACATGGATTCATTTGCAGTCTATGCCACTGATAACTGTATGACTTTGGGCGAGTTACTTGACCTCTGTTGCCTCCATTTCCTCATTTGTTAAAGATACTAGCAGTACTTCCTGTATAGAGCTCTTGTGGAGATTAAATGAGCTAATTCAAGTAAAGTGCTTAAAACAGCCCCTGACACATGGGAAAGGTTCAATACATGTTAACTGGTATTACTGTGATTTAAATAAAATGATGAACATGAAGGCACATAGTAGGAGCTTCATGAAGTAATCTCCATTCAGAAGGTAAAGTCTTTCCACTCCTAGAACTAAAGTGTGTTAACTCAGGTAATGCATGCATGACAAGAAAACGGAATTTTTATCTCCTATAGTCAAGGCAAATGATAGATCCCATCATTACCAAGTATTTGCTTTTCATTTATTATCCTTATGCTTCGATATTCTGTTCAGGTAGAGAAACCCCATCAGATCAGTGCCCAGAGCTTGCATATTCACCAGATAGGAAACTCTCATTGTTTCTAATGAGGAAACCAATTCTTCAAGCCTTGTTAGTATTGCCAAACAGGGTTTCCTGCTGGGCAGTTTCATTTACTTGGCATCTCCTACTGAGAGATACCAGTACCATTCACAGAATGGGGAACAGAGAAGACAGACAACTGAATGAGAAATACCAACTGAAATTTGTCAACACCTTCCGGAGAATAGGAACACATTGTTTTTTAACAAAATGAATTTTAGGAGTTAGACAAACTCATTGCATATATATACTCTGAAAGTGTCAGAGTTAAACAATGAAATCTCAGAAATCATCTAATGCTCCAACAGCCAAGTTCCAATTGATTGATAGCAGCTGCTGGGAACAGTAAGGAAAGAATGATTCTGAGGCTCCTTCCTAGCTCAGTGGGAAAGTGCTCTATTCCACTAGTGACGTCTGCCGTGGGCAAGGAGTTGAACAGTATTGGACCAACTTGCCATGTTCTTCCTATTCGTGATCTGGTTCAACTTCCTAATTTTACAGATGGGAAGACTAAGTCCTACTACTCTGCTGACGTTTTCAAATTCTCTATGTTGGGAAAAGAGGGGCTTAGACTATGCTCATTTTTAAATGCTGTTTTAGTACATGCAAATTTACTGCAATATCAAAAACTGAATATAAATTAGAATGATTTGTGTATTCTTGGCAAGCAGTTGGATACAGCTAAATAGATTTTATGAGCTCTTGAATAATGTCTGATTTCTTGAATAGTTTAAACCATCTTTTTTCTGCCTCCATTGGTAACTTTGTTTTCCATCTTTATTGCCTAGAAAACCTATTAAAATAGTCTGGTATTTGTTAAAATCTTTACTGATTCCAAAATATTAAGATGTACAAATAAATTAGACTTTACTAGGAATTTATGGATAAGCATAACAAGAAAAGCATATATTATAATACACAGGCAGTCTCCTAAGAGTTTTAACTTAAAGAGAAGTTTTTCAGGTAGTTCATGGATTCACGGATTTTTCTTGTTGCCCTAACAGTTTTACTAACTACAGGATTTGGATTTTTTAAAAAGCACTCTCCCTTATATTATCTCGTTCGATACATTAGCTTGGTGAAAGAGGCATAAAAAGTAGTATTATTCCCATTCATTTAGCAGAGGAGGAAGGAGCTTCATAGAGAATTGGTTTGAAAATACCAATTAAATAATTTTCCATCTCTCTCTGGAAATCAGAGATTGAAAAAGAAATTAATGTCATTGATTTGATCCTAAATTTCAGCCTCCTACATCTCTCTGATCAACCGTAATATCCCTGGGCAATAAATAGGTGTAAGTCAAGTTTCAAAATATTAAATGCTAGATGAAATGCACTAGGAGTCTAGGATAATAGAATGAACAAAGTTACTTACAGTGGTGGAATCAGAGAAGGATTCATGGTTTAGAAGGGCTGAATTTGCTTCTCAAAGTTAGATAAAACAAAAAGGAGATAAGAATGGAAGACATCTCAGAGAAGTTTCAGAAAAGTGCTATCAAATCCTTATCTTGAAATTAATAGAGAAAAAGACACTGCACAGTCTCTTTGGAATTAAACAAATGAAAGACTATTTCCAATGACTCATGTTTCTTGGTTGTTATTTTCAAAGTTGATGTGCAGCCTCCATAAGAAGTTCTACTGCAGGCAATGACCCTGCTCAAACATATGTATGGTTTTCAGTTAGAAGCAAACCTGTTTCTGATTTTATTCTTTGCCATTTGCTACATATGTGACCTCAAGCATATGATTTCAGTCCTTCCCTTTTCCTTTTTTTTTCCCTGCTTTTTGCTTAGTCTGCCTGAAAGGAAAAATGATATCTATCTCCCAGTGTTGGTGTGAGGATCATTACTGGTATACAAAGAGAACCTTGCAGATAGCATGTGTTCAGTGCATTCGTTTTCCTCTTCATTTCTCACAGCCAGAAGTACCTATCTGGCTCAAGAGGAAAGAAAATATTTGATTTTCCCTAAGTATAACCAAACGTGTAGATGAGATTATCAGTGCTGAAATTGAACTTTGTGTGTATATGTGACATAGGGTAGAACATTTCATCAATTTCTACCACTGTTCAGCTAGGGATTTAGGGTAGATCTACAGGAAAGCATGGAAGTGACTAAATTAAATCAACCTGGTGAACTGTTCAGGGCTTGTGATGCTTTGCCATTAAAAAAAAAAAAAAAAAAAAAATCACGTTAAGTCCCAGTAGTTTCCAGCTTGATCGAGCAACAATCATTCTTTTTTTTTTTAAACTTATTTATTTATTCATTTATTTAATTTTTGGCTGCATTGGGTCTTCGCTGCTGCACGCGGGCTTTCTCTAGTTGCGGTGAGCAGGGGCTACTCTTTGTTGCGGGGCGCAGGCTCCTCATTGCGGTGGCTTCTCTTGTTGCGAAGCACAGGCTCTAGGCGCGCGGGCTTCAGTAGTTGTGGCACATGGGCTTCAGTAGTTGTGGCTCGCGGGCTCTAGAGCGCAGGCTCAGTAGTTGTGGCGCATGGGCTTAGTTGCTCTGCGGCATGTGGGATCCTCCCGGACCAGGGCTCGAACCCATGTCCCCTGCATTGGCAGGCGGATTCTCAACCACTGCGCCACCAGGGAAGCCCAACAATCATTCTTAAGAAATGTTACTAAATACTTATTTAATGAGTCTGAGGCAAGTGACACAATATAACATGTATAAGAATAGATAACGCATGTTATCTATTTAATAGAACAAAACTTAGTTCATATGAAGTCTATGGGTTGAGGTAAGAAAAGCTGAATTTTTTTAATTTTATGAAGCAAAAAACAACTACACATATGCATCATTGCCTTTATCCATACCTATGTATGTATGTGTGCATTTATTGTTTTAGATATAAGTGGCAAATCTACCTACCATATCAAACTATTTTCTCAATAAAGATCCTTGTAGATAGATAAGATGCTATTATATTTAACACACCACTTAATACCATACCTGTGGATGTTTCTAAAGTTCAGAGAAGTAATTTCTGCTGTTAAGCTGTCTTATCATTACCTACCCCCCAATCTTTTAAATGCTACGTTAAAAAGGCTTGCTAGATAAAACATTTTTAATACTGTGTGTGAAGGCTTATTTCAGCCACCAAGCTATGATTGTACATATTGACCACCACTATTAATCAGTGTTGTCTGGATGCAAATATTCAATCAGATATTAGAATATAATTTCTCTCTAGAGAAGTAACATGTTGATCTGTTTTTATTCATTAATAAGGACTTGAAGAGGCTTATCGGGTATCATCAGGGCCTTAATAGAAACTAAAGACATAAGAACAGATCATGTTTCTCTGGAGGATGGTGGAACATAAAAGTTCCCTAGAGAGGGTCAAGTGGATGGCTGGAGTGGGAGGTTGGGATAGTGTTGATCATCTGACATGGAATAGAGATGAATAGGAGGAGAGGACTTGGCCCTGGGGATAGAAGCGCACAGTGGGAACAGGTGGCCACCTAGGTTCTTTCATTTATTCAAACACATATTATTTGAGAGTATATGTAAAAATATATATATGCTTATATGACAGCATCTGTATGTAACAATAGTAAATGTGACAATCAGAGTCTTTGCCCTTTACAGTTTATGGTCTAATGAGCTCCTGGACCAGCAGTATCGATATCACCTGGGAACTTTTTAGACATAAGGATGCTCAAATCCCACCCCAGACCACTGAACCAGAAACATCGAGGCGCCCAGTAATCTGAGTTTTAATAAGCTTTTCCGGAGATTTTGAGAACCACTGGTCTGATGGGAACTGTTCTGTAATTTCACTCCCTCAAAGCTATCCTGCTACAGAAAGTGTGAAGAAGCGGGAGTGTAAAGTGGCAGGAAAGTTATCAGTAAGTTTTCTTGATTCTTTGCTTGTCTCTTTGCCTACACAAGCCACTTGGTACTTCTGTGACATCATCTGGTGCATGGAGTCCCAAACTTTTCTGCTCACCAGAATTATTGAAGGGCTGTTTATTTATTCAGTTGTTCATTTAGTCATCCTACCAGTATTTGTGGAACATTTATATCAGGCACTGTTCCAGGCATGTTGATGCAGTGGCAAAAAAGACAAGCATTATCCTTGCTCGTCTGGAGTTCAGAGTCAAAATGATACTTCAGAATATAAACAATCACAACAACGAAATAACCACAAATATTACAAAATAAAATAAGATGTTATGGAACAGAACAACCTGTATGTGTCGAGGGCGGGAAGGACAACTTAATTTGAGAGTCCTTTAGTACATCTCTGAAGAAGTGTTATTTAAACTAAGCTAAAGGACAGAGAGGCATTAACCAGAAGAGAGATGAGTCTGTGCAAAGATCTGGAAAGAGGCAAAACCTCAGGGTGTTCAAGGAACTGAAAAGGACAAGTGCAGAAAACAAGGAAGGAGGTGTTTGGATTGAGACTGAAATCAAACAGATTGGTAGAGACCAGAGTGGGCAGCTTGGGAGGACACTGTGAGCAGGAAGAAGATTTACGTTAAAGTGACCACAATGGTTGCAGGGAGGAAAATGGATTAGATCAGAGCAATGGAAGCAGGAGGACCACCTTGGAAGAGCCTGCCTCTCAGATGCCCAAGTGATAGATAAATGGCTTATGTGTGGAGGGAGCTAACGGGTAATGCAATGGCTTAAAAAGCAGGATTCCTGCGTCTAGAGAAGATACCACTCACTGGAATGGCTTCCAAGCTGTTTGGACTCAGAGGCCCCCCTCTTCCTCCCAGCCCCAAACCTTGACAATTGAATAGAGAGAAGGGTGTTCACCTCCGCGGTACTTTCACTGACCTCGCTCAGAAGTCCCTTCTCTGTGCCACCAATTCGCTCTTACCTCTCACTTTCTTTTTCCTAAAAGTGTTGCCCTCTCACTGTTCTTTTAAAGTGCAAATCTCCTGGGAAAGTAAAGCTCTGAACTGTCTTTGATAATGCTGAGAACATCAGTTCCCTCCTGACAGAGGCAGGTTACAAGGTTCCTTGGTTACGACGCTAAATGCTCTGACATGACCTTGGTTTCCTTCTGACCCAGGTCAGGACAGGGATGTGATGTGACTGACACCTCTTACCCCACACATAGCCTCTGGTGACTGGAGGTTGACACCTTCACCAGCCTTCCCCCCAGGGTGCCCAGTCATCTCTCCCTGTGGAGCTGACAGCGCGTTGGCATTGCTGACAAATGACTCATTTCCAGCCACATAAAATGCCTTCAATCTTCTCTTATTTGAAGTCTCACAGATTACCTCCTCCACCCCCTTCTTTTCTGACAGCTTCACTCCAGCAGTTCATTATGTTAAAAAACACACTTATTATGCCAGAGTGGGTCTGGCACAATTAGAGTTCAGTTTTAATTACAGACCTGGATCAACTGTAATACTTGGACTGATGCTTCTATGGCCCTGTGACTCCCACAGTGGACGCCATGGGACACCTTGTTCTCCCCACCGTATAGCCCCTTCCCAGGGGGGTGGGAAGAGACTGAACGTCCTTCTTCATTCTCTTAGTTTTATTTGATTGTGGGGTCCCCCCATGAACTACATCACCCAAGTCAGAATTCAGGGTACAAACTCAGAGGCCTTCCCCATCTTTTTTTTTTTTTCTTGGCCAATCAGCCACCAAAATTCCTTCTTGCCTTTGGCTTTGGCATCTCTCTGATGCCCCCTGCCATGCCCGTAGATCACACTATCATCACCTTTTTTTTAGAATATTACAAAATCCTCTAGGTCAGTCTTCTGCCTCCTGTCCTGCCCCTTCCAAACAGTCCCCCAAATAATTGTTTAAAAATGTAGGTCAGTTCACCTGATTCACTGTTCTCAACCCTTTGACAGCTTCTCACTGACCTTAGCATAAAGTCTTCAGCTTGGAATTCAAGGTTCTCTCTAACTCCCTCCCATGCCCCTCTACCCCAGGCCACCTTCACCTGAATCCTGTGATGGGAAGATCTCTAAGTAACCAGGTTACTTAGAGATCTTCCCATGCATCCTACTCTTGGATTCCTTCCCATCTTTGCTCAAGCTCATTCTTACCTGGAATATCTGGTTTTCCTTCTCATCCTGCAGGGCTCATTTCACGTCCAAGAAATCCTTCAGGACATGTCATCCCAAAGGAATTAAGGACCTGTTTCTGAGGTTCAAACACTCTGTGCCTCCCTTTATCCTGCCATGAATCTCATTAACATGTTTGTTCTTTTGCTTGTCTTCCATTCCACTGAACTATGAATTCCTTGAGGACACAAGTAGTGCCTTAGGCAACTCTGTGTAACCAGAGACACACACACACAGTGAAATGTGACTGACTATAGTGTGCATCCTTTCTGCCTGTAGTTCAGCTTTAATAACAGTTAGTGTGTGCATCCTGGTCCTCCATATAGGACACATTTCAGCATCTCTCGCCCCATTTAATCTTCACAACACACCTGTAAGGAAGTCAGTTTAACCAATTTTACAGAGGAGAAAAATGAGTTGCAGGGAGGTTTAGTAACTTGTTTGTTTTCATTCCACTGGTACCAGTAGTGCCTGTGTACCTGCTGTCAGAAATCTACATGGATTTGGGTATGAAACAGATATGGTTATAAAGCTACACCATAAGGATTAGAAGGAACTTGTCAGTTGAAGTGGAGTGATTGAGAAGTTTATTCCAAGCAAAACAAAAAATGTGTCCCTACACGTTGACCTTAATATAGTCACAGGGCTATAAAGGAGGGAGGTGGTTAAGGAAAAGTTCCAGTCTGGTACATCTCTGCTAATTAGTAGCTGTGTGATCTAAGCCAGTTTCCTCACTTCAACTTCCTCATATGTATAATGGGGATAATAAAAGCTCCAAAGTCCTTAGATTATTGTGAAGATACAATGAAATAGTGTATATAAATTCCTAAGAACAGTCTCTGACAAATAGCAATGGCTCAACATATCATAGCTATTTCTAGCACTGCTATTCCAGCTATCCATTGTTGTGCAAGAAACTACTCCAAAACTTAGTACTGTCAACCATTTTACTTTGAGCATCAGTTTTTTAGAAAGAGCTCACCTGGGCGGATTGTCTGTGTGACACTGACTGGTATAATATGTCCACGTATAGGGTGGCCTCTTCTCTCACTTGTCTGGCACCTGAGCTGGGATGGCATTTGTGTAGGAAAAAAGATGCTAGTTGTCAGCCAGATGCTTAGCTCAGGGTGTTGACCAGAGTGCCTACAAAGGCCAGATAGACCAGTGTGGTCTCTCCAGGGGTGTGGACTTCTCAGAGTTGCAACTTGTTTCCCAGAAAGGAAAGGGATCTGAGCAGAAGACACAAGGCCCTTATGAGAAGTTACAGAAAGTCACTTCTGACATATTCTCCTATTCAAATAAGTCACCACAGCCAGTCCAGATTCAAAGGGAGACAATTAAACGCCACCTTTCAATGGCCTACAATATAGCTAGTACTACTGGTAGTATCATAACATTTAGAAGCAATCACAGATACTCCACTGCTATGAACATGTAGAGAGTGCATGAAAAAGGGATGATTAGGGGC
This sequence comes from Orcinus orca, assembly GCF_937001465.1. Classification (NCBI taxonomy): domain Eukaryota; kingdom Metazoa; phylum Chordata; class Mammalia; order Artiodactyla; family Delphinidae; genus Orcinus; species Orcinus orca. The sequence continues at coordinate 104,372,186 of NC_064564.1, read as the reverse complement.
ATGGAGATGCTGAGAAAGTACTGCATCAATGTGGTAGAGTAGGAGGAAGAACACTATTCCAACCGCTCTGCTACACCCAGCAAAGCCAGTGAGAACTAAGCAAGTGAATTTCCCAGCCCCAGGGGGTGCATGTGTAAACCAGGGACTCAGGGGCAGCACTCTGAAAAGGAGTAAGAATGCCAAGAGCATCCCTGGGATTTCTTTCCTGAATCACCTGAAATGAAGCAGCCAACTCTCTCCAGCAGCCTTTTTCTGTCTCTTACATGACGGAGGTCACGCTGAGCTATTTTTCCAAACTGTTGAGGTAAGAGGATAAAAGGTCTCAGCTATCTTGGCCATCATAAGCTGGAGTTACTCATGGGGAACAAGGCAGGAGGCATAAAGAGGACACAGCAAAGCGGATGTTGTACATGAAAGACACTTTCTAGCACAATGTAGTTCACATTTCTTCTCCTCACTGACTGTGCTCATTTTTTTTTAACCATGTGGGTTTTTTGTCACCACAAGATATGTATGGCCTCTTTTCTGAGTTCATTGATCTGGTTAAAAAAAAAAAAAAAAAAAAAAAACTCATCTCTTTGTGGCTGACCTGCTCTTACCTATCAATTTTATTAATGCTTCTGTTATACTTCTACCACCTGAGAAAGACCTGAATAATTTAACAACTTCTACTGTTCTGTTATTCTTATGAATTCTTGACACCAATAACACACACCAAATTAAATACACACAAATGTCCATTCAGAGACATAACTTTCATACACCACACACACACACACACATACACACACACACACACACACACACACACACACACACACACACGTGTCAAAATATCCTGGATTGCCTGTGTTAGTCGTGGGTCTCTCCTGTTTTACAGCTGTAATTATCAAACACACACACACATTTCGTTCTCAAATATGTTCCATACGGATGATAAATTTTACAGTTGCCTTAACTTTCCAACATACATGGTATACACCCCAATAAAACATACATACAAACACATACCAACACACTGAATCTCCCTTCTCTCCACAAACACACATGAAGATATTCAACCATTCTAAAATGTACACACACACTTACCAGAATGCATAGACACCCTCAAATTCTAAACGTACACCAACACTTCTCCCACTTTAAATGGGGGTGAACTACTGCATACTAGCAGGTAACAACTTTTACTTTGATTAAATAAAGGCACTGAATCCTTCTGCCTGAGTGGTACAGGAAAAGGCATGGAAAATTTGGAATTGAAAAACCTCAGTTCAAACCCTTGCTCTGCCCTGAGTTAACTAAATGAGTCTATAGTTGTTTATTTAGCAGCTACCATGTGCCAGGTTCTATTCTGGGTGCGGGACAAGAGACACATCTGAAACAACCTCAGTCTTCACAATTTAGATGGAGAGAATGATACATCAGCAAAGAACCTGGGTATAAGTTATTTAAATGCTATGGACGAGGAATTATCACATATAATTATCAAAGCATATTGCTATATTTATTGTTTTTCCCATATTATTACCATGTTATCACATCCATAAAAATCCACCTCCATCTTCTTTTTTATATTCTCCCACTTTTTGTTTACACACACCTCAACCTCCGAAAAGCTCAAGGCAAGCTCCAGAGTGTCTTCCCAACTCATGCATGTCTTGGCATGGATTCTCTATTCCTCCTATGGCAGGAAAGGCTGAGCGGCCCATAACCCATTCTTGAAGTTGTGCAGCATCGCATGGCACTGATACTTAATTGCATTACTTTTATTCATCCAGCCTTGGGTACTTCAGCTCGTTGGGTTCCAGCCGCGGTTAATTGGTATATCTCCCACTGGCTCCTGATTAGCTGCTTCTGATTAGGGCCTAATGACTTCATTCGGTCCCTAATTCAGGGGGATGAGTTGCAAAACTGCCAGCAAACTGCTCAGACAGAATTAAATTTTCCCAAGCCCTGAAGACAGCACTTAAACTCTACATAAACAACATTCCCCCACCCTCGTTCCTCCTCATTGCCTCCGGACCTCGCTGCATAGAAGCAAGAGAGGAAGGAAGCTTGTGACCCAGCTCCTGGCTGCTAGAGCAGATGTCACAAGAAAAAAAGGCCTGGAAGCTGACAGCCTGGCTCCTAGAAGGAAGTCGCTCCCCACAGCACTAACTCCTGCATTGTGCCTGAAGGGAAGACTTGGTGTGTAAGACCTTCCCTGAAGTCTTCACCTTTCACACCTGCTGCTTGCCTTCTTTGGGAACAAGATACACCCCTGAGCTTTGCCTTGAGCTTTGGCTACAAACACCTGGAAGCCCTAACCCATTCCAAATTCAGAAGACACAGAGAAAATAGTCTCTACCCAGGATCCAAACTGACCATAACTTCCCCTGGTCCCCAGTGCTGACTCTGACCTCCCAGACCACAGCCCCTGACATCCTACACTAAGGAGCAAGATGGTCAGAGATACAAACTTCTGCCTAAGGATGAGAAGCCCCTTGGGGTGCATCTTTAATATACAGATTCCCAAGCTCTAGAGACCCACTTCAGAAGATTTTTGTCTAGTCCAGTATTTCATTCTGCAGATTTATATATTTTTTTCATGATATTATTTTTAAATTTTTAAAATTGACGTACAGTTGATTTACGGTACTATATTATTTTCAGGTGTACAGCATAGTGATTCAGTGTTTTTACAGATTATACTCGATTAAAAGTTATTACAGGATAATTGCTATAAAACCCTGTGCAATACAATATATCCTTGTTGCTTATCTATTTTATACATAGTAGTTTATATCTCTTAATTCTGTACCCCTATCTATCTTGCACCTTCCCTCTCCCCACCGGTAACCACTAGTTTGTTTTCTATATCTGTGAGTCTGTTTCTGTTTTGCTATATACATTTGTTTTATTTCTTAGATTCCACATATAAGTGATATCATACAGTATTTGTCTTTCTCTCTCTGAACCATTTCACTAAGCATGATATTCTCTTGGTCCATTCACCTTGCTGAAAATGGCAGAATTTCATTCCTTTTTAAGGCTAGATAAAGTTCCATTGTATATATATATAAATATGTAAATATATAAATATATAAATATACACACACACACACACACACACACACACACACCACATCTTCTATCTGTTCTTCTGTTGATGGACATTTAGGTTGCTTCCATATCTTGGCTATTGTAAACAGTGCTGCTGTAAACATTGGGGTTTATGTATCTTTTCAAATTAGTATTTGTGTTTTTTTCTGGATATATAGCCAGGAGTGGATTTGCTGGATCATATGGTAGTTTTATTTTTAGTTTTTTGAGGAACTTCCATACTATTTTCCATGATGGCTGCACCAATTTACTTTCCTACCAAGAGTGTAGGAGAGTTCTCTTTTCTCCACATCTGTGCCAACATCTGTGATTTGCTGACTTTTTGGTGATAGCCATTCTGATAGGTGTGAGGTGACATCTCATTGTGGTTTTGATTTGCACTTTTCTGATAATTAGCAATGTTGAGCACCTTTTAATGTGTCTGTTCGTCATCTGTGTGTCGTCTTTGGAAAAATGTCTATTAAGGCCTTCTGCCCATTTTTTCATTAGGTTGTTTGTTTTTTTGATATTGAGTTGTATGAGCTGTTTATATATCTGTTTATATATTTTGGATACTCACCCCTTGCTGGTCCTATCAATTTGCAAATATTTTCTCCCATTCTGTAGGTTGTCTTTTCATTTTTGTCGATGCTTACCTTTGCTTTGCAAAATCTTTTAAGTTTAATTAGGCCCCATTTGTTTAATTTTGCTTTTATTTATTTTTATTTTTTGGCCTATCAAAATACCCATGGCATTTTTCACAGAACTAGAACAAATAATCCTAAAATTCATATGGAAACACAGAAGACTCCAATTGCCAAAGTAATCTTGAGAAAAAAGAACAAAACTGAAGGTGTCACCATCCCAGACTTCAGAGTATACTACAAGCTACAGTAATCAAAACAGTATGGTACTGGCACAAAAATTGACACATAGATCAATGGAACAGAATAGAGAGCCCAGAAATAAACCCATGCACCTATGGTCAATTAATCTGTGACAAAGGAGGCAAGAATATATAATGGAGAAGAGACAGTCTCTTCAATAAGCGGTGCTGGGAAAACTGGAAAACTACATGTAAACCAATGAGATTAGAACATTTCCTCACACTGTCCACAAAAGTAAACTCAAAATGGATTAAAGCCTTTAAATGGATTAAAGACTTCCCTGGTGGCACAGTGGTTAAGAATTCGCCTGACAATGCAGGGGACACGGGTTTGAGCCCTTATCCAGGAAGATCCCACATGCCGCAGAGCAACTAAGCTTGTGCGCCACAACTACTGAGCCTGCATGCCGCAACTATTGAAGCCTGCGTGCCTAGAGCCCATGCTCCACAGCAAAAGAAGCCACCACAATGAGAAGCCTGTGCACCACAACAAAGAGTAGTCCCTGTTCACCACAACTAGAGAAAGCCTGCACACAGCAATGAAGACCTCACACAGCCAAAAATAAATTAAATAAATAAATTTATTAAAAAAAAAAAAAGACCTAAATGTAAGACCTGAAACCATAAAACCCTAAAACTCCTAAAATATAACGTATGTCCTAGAACACTCTCTGACATAAATTGTAGCAATATTTTTTTTGGATCTGTCTCCTAAGACAAAAGAAATAAAAGCAGATTTATATATTTTTTTAAAAAGAAAGGAATTTTATAAACATTTATTTAACACTTACCAGTTGCCAGATCCCATGTTAGGCTCTAGGGAAACACAGGTGACCAAGACTTCATTTTTGCCCTCTAAGAGTCACTGGTCACTGGGGAAACAAATCCTTTGATTGACAAGTCAGCACACTACAGTAAGTGTCTGGAGCATAATATGTGGTAACCGTAATCTGATCTAAAATCTCTCTCTATACACACACACACACACACACACATAATACATATATATGAGAATATGCTAAAATGCAAACCATTTAAAATGCAATAAAGGGGACTTCCCTGGTGGCACAGTGGTTAAGAGTCCACAGGCCAATGCAGGGGACACGGGTTCGAGCCCTGGTCCAGGAAGATCCCACATGCCATGGAGCAACTAAGCCCATGCGCCACAACTATTGAGCCCGCGTGCCGCAACTACTGAAGCCCGTGTGCCTAGAGCCTGTGCTCCTCAACAAGAGAAGCCACAGCAATGAGAAGTCCATGCACCGTAACAAAGAGTAGCCCCCGTTCGACACAACCAGAGAAAACCCTCACGCAGCAATGAAGATCCAACACAGGCAAAAATAAATAAAGATTTATTAAAAAAACAAAACAAAAAAAGCATATAGACCTGGTCTCTAATTCCAGTTTTGCTATTACACCTGATAAACATTGGGAAGATTACAGAGCTTCTATAAAATTCAATTTGTTTGTGTAAAAAGAGAATGATCATATTTAATTTTCAAATTCTTTTGAGGATTATGTAACACAAGAAATTTGTAATAGGGTCAAATGCATAGTGTATGCTCCATAAATAGTAAATATTTTAATATTTTATTTTAATTTTATGAATTAATGTCTACCTCACCTAGTAGAGCATAAGCTCCCGAGGCCAGGGACTACATTGTTTAGTGGACTTGTGTACATCCAGCATCGAATGCTGTGCCTGGCACATAGTAAATGTTTAATAAACATCCACTAAAAGAAAGAATGAGGGCTTCCCTGGTGGCGCAGTAGTTGAGAGTCCGCCTGCCGATGCAGGGGACACGGGTTCGTGCCCCGGTCCGGGAAGATCCCACATGCCGCGGAGCAGCTGGGCCCGTGAGCCATGGCCGCTGAGCCTGCACGTCCGGAGCCTGTGCTCCGCAGCGGGAGAGGTCACAACAGTGAGAGGCCCGCGTACCGCCAAAAAAAAAAAAAAAAAAAAAAAAAAAAGAATGACTGGAAGAATAAACAAATGGTAGTTTCTAATTGTCAGCTCAACCTGAACTAAAAAGATAAGCCTTGGTTTTGGTCTTGGAGAAGGCTGGAAGGCATTTCAGGCTAGGGGAAGTTTACAAGCAAAGGCAAGTTCGCATGGGGACCCAAGGTATTTTAAGGGATTGTACGAGAATCAATGCATTTGGGATAGAAGATACACACTACTAATGAGTGAGATGTTGCCTGTGACACATCCCATACAGAGCACGTCCTTAGTATGTGTTTGATAAATAATGCTGAGAATAAACACACAGCAAACTGATGAGAAGATCTGAGGTCACTACAGCCGCTTTGTAGAATTCACCCAAAATAGTCGGTTGGGAAGCCACAAAATGGGTCCACTTTGTGTCATCTCCTAGGACCCCAAGAGGCTGACACAGTGCTCCAAGTAAATAAGTGAGAACCACACACGCTAGGCAGCGATGGGACAAATAGAATGGCAGTGGTTGCTGCCGAAATTGGCAAGGGATAAGTATACATTTGGGCCCCATACAATCTTAAACGTGCTATAGCTTGCTCTCCATGTCTTTACCTCTCCTTCGGTGCACAAATTGAGTAGTTGAGGTGGCAGTAAATTGATGAAGTGTGCCAAATTACCTTTTCTTCCGTGTGTGCAGAATTAAAGTTTCTCTCCCAGCAAATGGAACTAGGGGGATTTCAACCAGGCACTATCCCTGGGGGAACTAGCGATGCACTCTTAGCAAATCAGAGACTGAACGTTGGTATTTTTTGTGTTTGGAGACAGGTTGGGCAGAGGGTCTGCACTGGAAGGATGAGAGAAGATAGAAGGGGTTGCAGCAAATAAGCTGGCTTTTGCCAAACCCCTGCTATTCTTCAGTGACTCATGTCTTCTTCAATAGCGTTATTGTAATTATATCTGTCATTTACAGAACACTCACCAAGTGCTAGGAACTGCACTAAGCACTTTTGGCACATTATTTAACTTAATCTCCATAACTACCCTCTGAGGAATACATTATCACCTCCAGAAACAGATAAAGAAACATTAAATCAGAGAGGCCAATTTAGTTGCCTGGTGTCACATTGCAAACTGGTGACAAACTGGCATTCTAACATGGGTCCTTATGATTCTGAAGCCCAAGTCCCAACCCTTTCACTCTTCCCCCTTCCATTGCAAGGCTTGGTGTGAGGTCTCACTTTAGGGCAGAGTGAAGGTGTTTGCTTAATGATAGAACAAATGGACTATAGTGAGGAATCATATGTTGGTCTATATCCTAGTTTGTAACCCAGCCAATTTGAGACAGCTTTCAAAAATCACTACAATGAAATTGAAAAGCACACAAATACAAGCAAAACAGAAGGACCAAACCGATGTAAAAAATACTGGAACTAAATATGTGGTATCTAGCAGATAAAGGTTATTAAACTGAAGCAATAAATCCAGCTTGAGCATCCTGTCTGCTGAAGCAAAACGGAAAACACAGTAGTTTGCTTGATATCTAACACTTATAAAGGAAAAACATGCCAGTTCTTTAGAGGAAATAAATTAATAAAAGTTTAGCATCCAGAAAAAGATGATTGTTTAGTCAACAGGCACACACTGAGAGCTTACCATGTGTCAGTCCCAGAGGTAGGGGCTAGGGGCACACTGAGGAGCTAAACAAGCACAGTACCTGCCTCTTAGACCCTTAGGTCTAGGTGATAGATAGCCCTAAAACAAATACAAGAAAGTGTTCAACTCTTCAAAGAGGTGTTGAGACAACAGGATTATCTAATTCATGCTGGGAGGAGCATGGACGATTTCCTGGTGGAAGTGCTATTTAACTAGAGGCAGAAATGATACTTAAGCAGGGCTGTAACAATGAATATTATTTAGGCAGATACAAGGTAAGGGCTGGGGGCATTGGACAAGGGGAATGTGACAGGTAGAGAGATAGTATTTGCAAATGCCCAGAGGTGTGGAAGAGCATGTTATATTCAAGAGTTAGAGAAGTCCAGTGGCTGTAACAGAGTAGGAGAAAACAAGAGATGAGACTAAGACCCATATAATCAGAGCGTGCTGGGGCAAGCTCATTCGTACCAGTGAGCAAGAACCCATTGTACACATCTATTCTAACTAGGGTAGTAGCTTGAAATCAGCCATAGTGGGAATATTTCTACCATGGAAATTGACAAACATCATATATGTAGGACTCTTTATCTCCTTCACAAGCATTGATCAGCTCACCACTGCATATAATCGTATTTCAAGATGGTAGTCCTGCCAAGCAAATACCTTGGAGGGAGAATCAGCTGAAACTGAAGGATGGGAGAAGGCTTCTGGGAAGAGATGACATTTGGGCTAATGATAACATCAGGCAAAAATCTAATCCAGCAGGTTGGAACACTGAATCCAGAGAGTTAGTCAGCAGCCAGCAGGTGGTAGGAAAGCACAAATGATTAACCTTAGAGAGAGGCAATGTACGGAGACATAGTGCTCTGCTTAGCTATGAGGGTATTCAAAGAGAAGTCAGTTTTAGGAGACCTCATAGGCAATTATTACCAACCAGTCAGCAGTCCAGTGTTCCAAAAAAGAAATCTGGTCCCATGAAAAGAGAAGGCAGGACTATGAGATACCAAGCAAAAATCAGTCCTCTGGTTATGTCAAGCTGTGCAGGTAATTCAGACAGGGACCCAGGGATGATGTCTGGGACCTAAGGTGTAAATCTCCCTCTTAGCAAAATGCAGGAGCCCAAAAGCTAGGTCATAAGGCAAGCATATGACCTGGTTGGATGCGGAATGCCCTAGTCTCTGTTTTGCATTTCCTTACTTTGTGATGTATCAAATACATTGGGACTGAGGCTGCAGGTGAGCTTCCAGGAGCCCCAGGTGTGTGGAGAGAGGAGGCAAAGCAGTAGTACACTAGGATTTGGTGATCTGGGCATAGGGAGGACTGGGTGAACAAAGTGGCAAAAGCAGGGAAGGACAGGGGAAATAAGTAGTTTCTCCTGAAGAAGAATGGCGGTTCTAGTAGGTAAAGTTAGAAAGGTTAATTAGGGCCACGATATTAAATGCCTTAAATACTTGGCTAAGAGGCTTTGACTTCATGCAGCAGGCGATGGAGGGGAGAGGGGTGGCAATGAAAGTGTCCAAGCAGGGCCATCAGTGATGTGTCCAGGGCCACACTTTGAGACTAATCTGGTACTGATGCATGTATGTGGGACTGAACAGCAGGGAAGCTGGGCCTTGTATTCCTACAGAACTCAAGCAGCACCACACTAACAAAATATACACCTAACAAGTGGTGAGGAAAATGGTGTCTGAGCTTGGTGCATACCATTCCTCATCATCTTTAACCCTTTTGCTCTTCTCATGTATCCTTGCTCTGTCCCAACCCACTCATCAATCTACTGAAATCCTCTCAATTAGGAGACTGTTATATAAGAAACAAATGCCCTAGAAAATCTGACTGTCTCATAGTTTCTCCCCAAATATTAAGTTTTACTCTAAATGTGACCATGGTCTTTTGCAAAATGCATTTACCATTTTTCTGTATTTTTCTTTCTTAAACTAAGACAAAGTGTTGGAGGTAATGTTGTTGATTTGACAAGGGACTTTTTTATTCCTTCTAAAATGCTACAAGAAATGTCCTATTACAATTTCATTGAAATAACTTGTAAGCAACTTGACCTCATAACTCCATCCTTGGCAAACTTAGATGGCATCACTATGGAGATAAATACTCTCACAAAATTAAGCATTGATGGGTATAGTAATATTCCCACATTTCAGTCAGAAGGTCTGGGCTTAAATTTGGGCTCTGCCATTTCATAATTGTGTGATTTTAGGCAAGTCCCATAACCATATTGAACCTCAGTTTGCCCCTCTGTGAAATGGGGTGTTTATCTCTATCTTCCCTGAGGGGATTATTGTAAGGATAAAATGAGATTATGCACAGGAAAGCTGTTTTGTTTTGTTTTGTTTTGTTTCTCTACAAAGTGCTGCTCAAATAACAAGGAGTGATTTCCTCATCAGTGGCTCCTTTTATTTGGGGGTTTCCATGTACTTCCAAGCTCAAATGAGAAGCCTCATATTGCACAGTGCATGCTCACATAAATTGGAGGGGCTGGCTGACCTTCTTGTTGACTACAGGGAAGCCATAATTGTCCTTTCATCCTGGTACAGCCTCTTTTCTCACTTGAAAGGCAAGTTTCAAAGGAGAGAGAAGGAAAGTGGCCTCATATGATAGACTCCCTTCCCTCCCCCACTCTCCTGCCTTTGAGTTGTAGATGGCTAAGAAGGGTCTCCTCCCTGGCTCTGGAAGCTCTTCCCTCAGCCACTGTTGGCTCTGCTTATTTTAGCCTCCTTCTTGAAAGCTGAGGGAAGAGGAAGGGCCCAGCCTCCGGTCCTCCTGTCTGGTTGGATCTAGAAGGGCTAGTGTAGGCTTTTCTCCCAGGATGAGGCATCTCTGTCATAAGAATTGAGGGGACATTTATCTTCCCGAAACACACACTAATCTGCCAGCCACAGATGAAGATAAGGGGATAACGAGCAGGAAGTGAAGGAGAAGTGGCCATTTCGATGGGCAGGGAGAACATTCTTGGGATCATGCATCCTCCCCATGCTTGCTTGAGAGGGACAGCTGATGCAGTGCTCGTGGAGGTAGAGGGAAGAGGCTGGGGAAGCACAGCAGTACCCGTGGGAAAGCAAGTAAGTAGACCTGACTTCAAATGTCAGCACGGCCACTTCTCAGCTGGGTGACTTCTCTGAACTTCAGGCTCTGGTCCACAGAATGGGTACACTGCTGGTAGTGATGTGACTTTCCCAACATCACAGATTGGTCTGACAGTACTGTGATATAAGAGGTGTGAAAGCATCCTCCCCCGTGTTTCCCTACACCACCATCCCACACCCCTGAACTCTATCCCACTCCTTCCATCAAAACTGACCTGGCAGTGTGGTTGATAAACCTGCCAATCCTGGCTCTTAAGTATGTTGGTACAAATGGTTACTATTTCACCCTTCTAATGAAACAGGGTTTCACATTTTCAACAGCCTTGTGTCGTCTCAATACTTTAGTTCCTAAACTAAAGGACGTTCTCCAGAATCCCTTGCAAGGCTACATAGGATAAAAGCCAGGACTGAGGAGACTGAGTAGGCAGACTCCATGAACCTGACCCCCCACTTCAACTAGATGTGTTCTGAATAGTGCAAAGATGCTGCAAAGGGAAAAAATGGTAATAACAATACCATTGGAGACTATGTTAGGAATGCAGTGGCAGTAAGGGGAAGCCTCTCCAGGAATTTGTCCAGAGCTGAGCATATCAAACATAAATATGTTACAGGAAGACAGATGAATGAGCGCATGTTTTAAACAGGGCACGCATCCCAAGATGAAGGCAGGGAAGCTCAGATGTTACTGAGCTGATCGTGTGTCGCTGCCACCATGCATACTCTTCACCTGTTCTGCTCACTCTTCCAGATGTCACCACTGCCGTCCCACACACATGGGCTTCCAGCTCCCCCACTGGAAGTGATGGAAGGGAAATCTAAAGTACCAGCAGTTTCGTTTCATGCTGAAGGTTTCCTCAAGGAAGGCCCATTTTTCACGTTTTCTCTTATGAGAGCAACAGAGTATCTGTGATTCCCTAGAGGACACAGGGACTCATCAGCAATGGTATCCAGCTGGGTCCAAACCCACCTTCACAAATGAGCTGTAATAATAATACCAACCATAACAGTGTTGTGCCAGGACCTGTTCTAAGTACATAGAAGGATTTTCTCTTTTCCCATGATGCTTCTGCAAGATAGATATCAGCACCTCTTTCTTATAAAGGAGAACAGTGAGGCTCAGAGCAGTTAAGTATCTTGCCCAGAGTCAGATCACTGCTAAGTAGCACTGCTGACATTTGAACTCAGGTTTTTCTTTCTCTCCAAAAACTTACTTTGTATATTACACTAAGCTGACTTGCTCCTTAAAGACAGCCTTAGACCTTGAAACAACCCTGGATGAACACCTCTCTGGGAAATGCAGTGTTACACAGATTTTAGGTAATTGCATCAGCCCCCTCCAGATATTTTCACTAATTCAAACAGGAACGTGCATGCAGGAGTCCTTATATTTCTGCAATGATTCTGGTCAACATATTACACATGAAGTCTCCTTTGGCTCCGTCAAATAAAGACTGAAAATGGGACAAGAAAGTGAGTGAATGCTGGAAGAAATGCACAGATAAGTGAGTGAAGGAGAAATTAAATGAATGAATAGATGAGTGAATGAATGAATGAATGAGGCTTCCCGCAAAACACTGAAATCCAGCTGTTAAGTCAGTGAGTCATATAGCTGAGGCTGAGATTTGGGACCCATGGGGATAATTATACAGAGGGTGGGAGGGAGCAGTTCTGGAAGGGAAGCATAGAAATTCTCACAGAAATCTTTGAAAGCTGAGAACACAGGCCTGTATTACCAAACAGGGAGATGACCACAGAGACCAGGGCTGGGGCTGCTTCAAGTGTAAGTGACAGCTCAATATACACAGGCAGAGCTTTCAGTGGTGGTGGAAAGAAGGGAGAGGGGAGCGGCTGTGACATCCTGCTTGGCGCCTTTGGGCACAAGTCTCATTGCAGGCTTCACTCCAACCTGCGTCGTCAGGAACAGGACTCAGATCATGGGAGAACCACAGGTCCCGGGAAGATCAAAGACACAGGCTTTTATGCATCAATTAATGTTCTGCTTTACGGCTTTCAAACACAGTGTAGCCTTTCTGTGCTGGGCTGGGCGAGACACAAAGACGTGTGCTGGGTCTTTTTGGAACACAGAGCCCAGGAGCATCTATAATGAACAGTTTCTCCCTGCGAAAGGGAAGACGACTTTGGTACACAGCATAGCTTGTGGGTGAGAACGGAAACTACTATTCACAGGATACTGAGTGGGCTGTCTGCCCAGGACCGCCTGTCACAGCCTGATAAGGCTTCAGGGCACAAAAAGTTTGAGGTAAGGAATTAGGAGATAGAGTTCCAGCCAGGAAGAGAGAGGAAGAGGGATGGGAGTGAGGAGGATGACAGTTCACCAGGTGCGGAAAGAAAGTCAGAAGGCCTACATTTGTTGTGTTCCGGCTTCACCACTTTCTGTGTTGCCTTGGGAATTCATAGAGATCCTTAAATCCCACTTTCTTGTAAGAAGGGGATAATGAGACTGCCCTTGAGGACTGTTTCCTTGAATCTTTATTCCTTTTCTGAGAAAGTTTATTTCAGTATGCTCTTCCAGGCTTATACTGATTCACTGATAAACTTCCTGTGAAACCCTGAGTAAGAAATTGTTCTTCCAAACCAAGGAGTGTCCTGGAGCAGAGTACTTACATTTCCTTTTTAACCCCGTATGATCTCCTGAATGGCTTTGGTTGTCCTAGGAGTGGAGCCATGCTCCTAAAACCAAGAATTGGGTCCCATATAGACAGGGATGACTTGGAACAAATTGGGTTTATAAAAGTACCCATAAGAATATTAAGGCAGTTATGCTAAGGAAGGGTGCCACAGTAAGTGCTGGTGCAAAGGAAAGCACTGGAGACCTTGTGCAGTGTTAAAATCTCAACCTTTGTGCTGGAAAGAACCTGCATAAACAGGAGTGAGCAGAAACACAAGGTGCAAGGGCAAAGGACCACTTTCTGGTGCTGAGGGAAAAGGCTGGATGGCTGCTGTGTGTCAGGCATCTTCTCAAAGTTAAGCGACTGCAGAAAATTCAGACCCATCTCGAGGGTTGCAGAGCCTGCATTCTCACCACTGAATTCCCTACCCCCTCCGCTATAGTGTGGAAAGACTGCTCATTCAACTAGGGGCCACGAGGCCTGAGGCAAAAGCAAGGAAAAGAGGGTTGCGTGGCAGTGACCCTCCCTTTCTGAACCATCCTATCTCTACATGTATCTGCGTGTTTTTCCCCCTTCCCGATCCCCAGTACCCTAAGTAAAACGACATCACTGAGTTTTGAGAGAGAGACAGAGAGGAAAAAAATCATGTATCCTAAAGGAGAACTTTCAGTGCTCTCACTTCAGACACAGCCCATTCATCCCGCAATGGCCAGTGAGAACTCCAGGAGTCGGAACGTTTCCTCTGTAAATAAAGGGATGGAAACCGTGCACACGAACACCCACCAAAGTCTTCCTTTTATTCTCGCTATAAACGCAGGCGAGCGCCGCAGAGGCGGGCACGTGTGAGCCGGCACGGCCTCCCTGCAAAGCCGAGTTCCGTTCTCTCCACTGCAGAGCCAGGGGAGCGCAGCCTTTCAAAGCCCCATTTTGAAAGCGGCCGTCGACTTGAAAGGCGGTTCAGATGTAATTTGCTCATTGGCGCCGGCTGCACAATAGGCTCCGCGCCAGCCGGGGCCCCGCGGGCCGCTTTGACCCCCGCGGGCCGCCTCGACCCTGCGAGCTCGCGGGTCCCCGCAGCCTCGCGCATGCCTGCGCATCCCTGCCAGGGCGCCGGGAGGGCTCAAAGCCGGGCAGCCCTGGCGTGGCCGACCTGCGTGGCGCTGGTGAGAACAGCCTGCACTAATGAGTTCCACCCAGAGTGGTTACAGTGGCAAGGCTGCCCACGGGACTTTGGGGCATCGGGCTGAGTTTTCAGTTCTTTAAAAGCTCACTTCAAAGTTTTCCATTTGAAGCTGTTGAGAAAGCCTGATAGACACAAGAGAAGAAAGAACAGCAAGGTTTGAAAAAATAATTTTTTTAAAAAACCCCAAAAAACCCTGAAAAACAGGTAATTTAAAAAGTAGTTTAAGCAACTGAAAAGAAAACCATGAAGGCATTAAGAGCAGCCCGCACCCACCCCCATACCTGACTCACTACATTCTAGCTACAGAGACTTAAGTGAAAGACGGAAGCTTTGGGCTGACTAGGAATTAAGGCAAACCCAATCCAGGGGGACTAAGAGGGGAAGTCACAGACGAGAATTGCAGTGGCTTTTTAGCTTAAACCACATATTTCCTCTTTGGTAGTTTTGCAGATTAGCAAGTAAATGTGAAAATTTTCCACCCGCAAAGAAGGCTGCCCTGTTAGTCACATTCCCACTTATCACTGACCAGTCTTCAGACTTAGGTTTTACTTTGCTTCCGTCACAGACCAGGGACCAAAGCTCAGAAAGGTTAGGTTAACAAGGCCTGTAATGTCAGCGGCTTGGATTCAGACACAGCCCCTGTGTTTTCCAACATGTTATTCTGACTGCAAACAAATAATGAAATAGATAAATAAATAAACAAATGAAATAAGAGAAAGGAACAAGTTGGCTGAGGTAGGATTCCAGTCCAGTACTCTAAAGAGATTGAAGCCTCAATGAAGATACCTAACATGTAAACAGCATCTATCAAGTGCAAAGGCCATGCGGGACCCTCTGGAAGAAGTAATAAGAAATCAAAGTCTCAGTGCTCTGGAAATTCATTGTGCAATAGAGTAGTATGTACACATACATGTAGCAGAGATAGAAAGGAAAGGGAAAACTGGAAACTAGCCTTTACTGGGAGAAAGGTGGAAGTGACAATAACACAAAAATGATGGTCAATGCTTATGAAGCAGAGGCTAATAGGGATCAGGAATGTTGGCTCAGAATCCTTGTGCTACTGTCTCCTCACTGTGTGACCCTGGGCACATCATTTAACCTCTCTGTTCCTTAGTATTGTATTCAACAACAGAGGTATTATGAATCTTAAAGTAAATAGTATGTGAAAAATTCATAGAAGAGTGCTTGGTATGTTTTAAGCGCTGAATAAATATCTGCTACTTTTTGTCAAGCTGTTGTAAGCATTTTGCCTTTATAAGCCCATTAAGTCTTCATGGCAGTGCCATGAAGTATGTGAATGTATCTCTATTCTATAGATGAGGAAACTGAGGCTCTGAGAGTTTTTACCACCTGCCTGGGTTCACTCACCTAGGAAATAAGGAACCAAGCTATAGACTCAGGTCAGTGTAATTCAGGTTTATTCTCTTCAAAACTGTGTAATATTGCCTCCCAGAACTCATACCAGAAGTGTAAGTTTAAATTTGACTCAATCAAAAGCTTTTCAAACATGTCTCAAATACTGTCTCTGTGCGGAGCATCTGCTAAGTATTGGGGATGAAGAAAAAAAAAAAAAAAACTAGTTCCTAGTTCCAAGTTCCAAAGAGAGTGTCATATCTATCATATCCCTGTGGCAATTGAAGATTTAAGAAAAAATAAGTATTCCAACATTAGCTCTCACTGCTCTCCCCACCCCACCTATTCCTATGTTGTCTCTAAAACTGAAAACTTTGAAGTAAGCCAAAGATATTAGTAAAGCAAGACCCTAAAGAGGGGCAGCTACCTATCCAAGATGATTTTAATTAACCTCCCATCCAATACAAAGATTGCCTTACAACATCCTCAGAGGTTCTTGAGAACCTCCAGAGACAAGAGACTGACTACATTTGGGGGAATCCCTTTCCATAGGCACACAGTTCCAAGTCCCAAGAAGTTTTTCTTCTATGAAACTGTAATTCCACCCACAATTCTAGTCTGTCCATTGGAATACACAAAATAAGTCTTTTCCCTTTTATCCTAACTTTTATTTTTATTGTACCCGTTCCTTCCCTCCACCTTAATGTTTTTCTCTGAATTCAACATCTCTGAATTCTCTGATCCTTCCTCAGAGAATATGATTTTCAGGCATGGCAACATCCCCAATCACTCTCCTCAATAAGGTCGAGCTTGTCAGTATGCATCTTAAAGTAAAGATGCCAGAGAGACAAACCTGGGTCCCACCAGAGCCTTATAACTAATCTTCTGTTTCGGCATTCAACTTTTACCAGTGCTGTCTGAGTTATCACTAGCTTTCCTCCACATTGGGAAGGGAGGATTCGGTGCCAGCAGCAATATTGTTAGTTCATCTGCATCTCTGTTGGGGACAGGGGAGCAGGTAATTAATTGTTTCTCTCCTGCACTAGGCAGCCAGCTTTCTTTGGAAAAGTTGAGCATCCCTCATCTAGCAATGGTTTCTGCAATTAAAGCTATCCACAGCCAGGAGTTTGATTAATAGCTGGGAGATTTCTCCTTTGCTGACAAATGAGAAAAAGAGAAATCAGATAGGGAGAAGCTGAATGCATTTGCTTAGCACAGGGCTTGGCTAATGTTCTTTCCAAAGAAAGAACTGCAGCAATTTTCTAGGGACCGAAAGGGGAGAAAATCCCTTAAAAGTTTGCAAAGTAATGGATCCAAAAAACAGATGTGCCAGTTCCTTGAGAGCAGAGCAGAAAATGCTGAATTGGTGGTCTCTGGAGCTGGAGAGGATTACTACTCACATGGCACAGGTGGGAAAATAAGGTCCAGAAAAGGGGACCTGGTTTTCCCAAGGTCACACAACTTGCCAAGAGAAGCAAGGCCAGCTGTTGCCAAACTTTACATTTCCCAAAGTCACAGAGTCACTTTGTTCCAGCAGAAGGGAGGATAAGACCATTGGGCCTGCCTGTCACAATTGAAGCAATTAAAGACCTGAATCCAGAAGCCTACGCCCCTGGTCCAGTCCCTCCATCACATCACAGCTGCTTGTGGCACAAAGTGTATTGAGTGACCTAGAATGAGATCTGCCCCTTTATAAATTCCGCTCACTGTTTCTAGTTTTTCCCTCCAGGAGTGTCCTGAATAATTAAAATCTCCTGCCTCCTTGGAGATTAGAAGACAATGATCCTCTGCTAGGAGCACTGAGCATTCTTCTCTCCCTTCCAAGCATCCCAAATTCCCAGAACCTCTCCTTGAAGGGCATGGGGGGGATGGCATTGTGAGTTGAGAATAGCTGGTCAAGGAAGGAAGTCTGTGAGCCATGAGGCTAAGCAATCAGTACCAAACCAGGCCAGCAAAGGCAGGGAGGAAGCGGAGGCTGGAAAAGTGGATGAAGGGTGCCCAGAACTCTAAGGGCTGTTCCTGGGGCACAGCCAAAGCCAGGAAACGGCAAGGGTAAATATCACAATACATCGTCAAGGAAAAGGGCAAATCGGAGATTAAGACCATCCGGTGATCAGGAGGCAGAGGAGCTGGGGTGCACAAGGCCATTCCCAGTGAACTCTCGTGGATATTGGATCATCGCAGTGGGGTGGCTCTTGAAAGTCCTGGGCCCTGTTCCCACCGATGTGCTTTTGTTAGGCCTCATGGCCCAGCGCTCTGAGAATAGGGTGTGACAGAACCTGTTGGATGCAGAAATTCTCCCAGGCTGGAAGGCTGACCTGTCAACAGAAAGAAAGCTATACCGTGTCTCTAAGCATCAGACAGACCCTGTATTTGAATGTCAGCTATTCTTATAAGCTACATGACCTTGAGCAACTCAATCTCTAAGCCTTGTAAGATGGTATATTTACAGTACTTAACATACTACTTGACACAATAAAAATCATAGCAAATAGTATTTGTAGTACTTAATACTACATATAGTAACAATAATAAACTAAAACAGGTGAGAATAATGAAAGGCACTAGTGTGGAATGCATTGTTTGTGGCATAGATTAAATGAGGAATTGCAAACTATGGCCTATGGGACAAATCCAGCTCACCACCTATTTTTGAGGAGCCCAGGAACTAAGAATGGTTTTTATATTTTTAACAGATTGGAAAAAAAAAACAAAAGAAGAATACTATTTCATGACACATGAAAAGTATTCAAAATTCAGATTTCAGTGTCCATAAATAAAATTGTATTGGAATACACCCTGTCCATTCATTTACATTTTGTCTGTGGCTGTTTTTGAGCTGCAAAGGCTGAGCTGAATAGTTGCAACCAAGATGATATGGCTCTCAAAGCCTAAAATATTGTCTGTTTGACCCTTTATAGGGAAAGTTTGCTGGGCTCTGGATTATATCCTCCTCCCGTGCCTCTTCTCTGCCATGTCTTTTAAGTTCAGTGCAGCCCTGGCCTCCTGGCTCTACAGGCTGTACACAAGGGGTGGTTTGCAAGCTTTAGATGTACACTGTAACTCCCAGGTACGGTGTCTGCATCCTGTGACACAGGTCTGGTGATAATTCTCCATGTGTATGTGGACTGGTAGACGATGGTCTCCAACTCCCCACAGGAAGTTGAAATAACTGTTTTCCCTAGAGTGCGTCTTCCCCCTCCCCTGTGCAGACGCACGTGCTCTTTGCAAAGTCCTAACAATTCAAGTCATAATGGAAGGGAATCTCACCCATTTTATTGCCATAGTTACCGGGATTGCAAGTTTAGATGCTGTATTAGCAGTAAGTGTGTAGTAATAATAGAAGTCAGGGAGGAGGGGACGAAATGGATTCTGGCTCCTGTTTCTCCCCACAGCATCCTTCAGGGCAGATATACCAGAGACAGTTTGCATTAAATTGCAGAGTTGGCAGTTTTCTTAAAAAAAAAAAAAATCCAAATAATTGCTTCAAAATCTCCTGTCTTCCCCTGACTGATTAACCCCTCACGCAGCTCACCTCATCCTGAAACAATGAAAAGGAGGTTAAAAGAAAAATAAGTGGCCAGGGTTACCATGGGAACCAAAGTCGAAAGCAAGTGAAAGTCAATTGAAGCTTTAAATGCATATGAAGCAGATGTATGTGCGTGGACATATTTGCATATGGATGTCCATCTCCCCTCTTCTCTGCTATCCATAAAGTGTTTTTCCTTCCGGGCCCACCTCAGGACCCTCTACCTCCAGAGAGATTGTCCTGACAATTTCAAGCCCCAGTAATCTCTCTGTTCTGGAACTACATTTGAACTGTAGTCTGAACTCAGGAATCAACCTCTTAATATACACAGCCCTGGTAAGGAATCATAAGAGCCTTTGAGGTCACTGAATACTTCATGCTGTCTTATCTCTGTGCCTCTCCTCTTGCTGTTCACACCACGTGTAATGTCCTTGCCCACTCCTTTCATCCAGCTAACATCTATTATCCTCCCAACCTCAGTGCAAACAGCAGTTTCTGTACATTGCTTTTCTCTACCCCTTTGCCTCATTTCAGTGACCCCCATACTGGGCTAGGGGCCTCTTTTCAGTGCTGGCATAGTCCCTATCATAGCTCTAATTATATTCAGTTGTGATCTCTGCTTACATGGTTACCACCCTCATCCCACCCCTGCTGTCCAGACCGTGAAGCACTGGAGGACAGGGACTGTGTTTTACTTTGTGTACCCTCATTGCTCAATAGAAATATATATGGTGAATGAATGAATATTAGAATAAATAATTAAAATTGCACAACCTAGGTCAAAACATCCATTTCCATATGCCAAGAACAGTTTCAACTGTTATTATTATGGTTGCTAATTGTGACTGTTATCTTTAGATGCACACTGTACTATTTCCCCCTGTTGATTCTAAGGGGAATATTGAATATATGAGGAAGGTGCAGAAAGGCAAGATGGAGGGTGTTGGGATGGCAGAAACCTTAGCCTATGAAAAGTGGGTAAAGGACCCTGGAACTTTAGCACAGATAAGAAACTGAAAAGATATGATTCACTGAGTTCCATTCTCAGAAGGGAGTCCTGGGACAGAGCCTATTCTGTGGGATCCAGAGGGCAGACATGGAGCGGGAGGCAACAAATGAAAGTTATGAAACAGAGTTTGTGTTTCATAAGGAAAGATGAAGGTTTACAGCTGTTCAGTATTAGAAAAGGCTGTCATGTAAGGTAATGAGTCCTTCATCACAGGAAGCATCCAAGTGGACACGAATGACCACTTATATATCAGGACATTAGGGAATGAGAATTATGGTGTATGGTTAATAAGATACAAAAAGAAAACTGGAGTTTAAGGTGATGGAGGTGGTGGTGGCAAAAAATGATGCGAAATATGCAGGACTGAGCGGAAGACGCTAAAAATGTAGCTCACAGACCGAGCACAGAGCACTGTGTTTGGCATTAATGTTTGACGTTAATTTTCCTACAAGAATGGGGAGCCATGGAGGGGTTTGATGTGGAAAGTGACATGACCATTGGTATGCTTTTTGAAGATCATTCTGTCAGTTGTGAACAAGATGGATGGAGGGGACAAGCTTTAAGAATATTATGCAACTGTTATCGCTTCTTGGCCTTTTGGCTAAGATCAAGTGAAGAGTATCATGCAACTGTTCCAATAGCCCAGGTGATGGAGGCCAGGATGAAGGCAGGGGCTGCAGGGATGATGAAGAGCAGGGACATGTATCAAAGCAGAAGAGACAGGCTGTATCAACCCGTCCTTCTATGTTGGTTCCACTCACTCTCTGCTACCCCTATGTCTGCCATCCTGCTAAAGAAACTTGCCTTCCTTGTTTGCAAGAGCAGGCTCGGACTGCTGGCTGGGCTGCGAAGGTTGCAGTCACCTTGAGTGGATTCCCCACGCAGCTCAGCGAGAAGCAGAGCCTTCCCTCTGCTGCTCTGTCAGCTCCACTTTACATCAAAACTGCTTTGTATGTCACCAAGTTATTAAAGTTGTGGATTGCAGTGCTGTGTCAGGCGATGTTGTGCTGAAACTGGGTCAGCGAGGCTGTCTCTCTGGAAAGACGTGGCCTCCTGGTGTCCCCACATGGCAGCCCTGGTTGCAGTGGCTCCTTGGCCGCCTCTCCCCAGCCGGCTTTGAGAGGAGGACGTAATAACCACACAGCTTGGCCCTTCTATTCAGCAGCTCCAGTGGTAAATAATTCCCAACGCGAAGATTGAAGGGGCTCCTCTGTTCTCGTGGTCATTGTCTGTGCTGGCAGGGATGCCAAGGTCTTGCTTTTTCCAAGTGTCTTTTGAATCATTCCTTTTCATGAATAGAATGACTATAACAAGTGAAGAATCTGCTGTTTCAAAACCCAGGCATGCATGTTTCCCCTCTGCTGCTCCAGGCAGCTCAGGGACAAAGGGGAACAGAGGGGCACAAACAGAATCTAGAAACGTGGTCAGGGAGAATGGGAGCACTTCAGGAAGAGACACAAAAGTGCACTGTAGAAGGAATGGTCACGCAGCATAGGGGGCACAGACATGAGGATTTGGGGTCAAAAGAAGAAGTTCCTACTGGGCCTGTTCAAAGGCAGAGGGCACTACTTCTATTCATATTTCTTTTCCAATTCGAGCCAATGCATATTTATCAAACACATAATATGTAGCAGCTTTGGGATGAACAACACAGACAGAACAAAGATTCCTGTCCTCATGGAGTTTGTATTTTAGCTGGGGGAGAAGGGAAATAAATCATGAATATAGTAAATAAGTAATATAAATTACATAGTATGTTAGAAGGTATAAGTTATGGGGAAAAAAAATATGTACTTATAGAGAGACAGAGACAGAGAGGTACAGAGGCAGAGAAGTGGAGGATAGGAATACCAGGGAACAAGGCTGTAACTTTTAAAAGGGTGGCTTTTAAAATAATACTTTAAGATAAGTGTCATTGAGAAGGTGATATTTCAATAAGAAAGTGAAGAGGGTAAGAGAGTTAACCAAGGGGACCATCTGGGGGAGCATGTTCCATGCAGAGGGAAGAACCATCTCGAAGGCAGTGTGTCTGGCAGGTCCAAGACACAGCACAGAGGACACTGAAGCTGAAGCCATGTGGGTGACGGGAAGAACAGTAGGAAGCGAAGTTAGAGAATTTCTAGGGGCAAATCAGAGAGCACCTTACAGGTCCATGTCAGAACCTCATCTTTCACCAAGAGTGATATGGAAAGACATTGCCCGAGAAGACAATGAGCTCTCAGCAGAAGGTAGAACGTCATCTAGAAAGACTATTCTAGAATAGTGTTTCTCAACCAGGGAAGATTTTGCCTCCAAGGGGACACTTGGCAATGTCTGGGGACATTTTTAGTTGTCACAACCAGGGCAAATATACTACTAGCATCTAGTGGATAGAGGCCAGGGATGCTCTTAAACGTGCTCCAATGGGCCAGCCCCCCACAGCAAAGAATTACATGGTACAAATGCCCATAGTGCCAAAGTTGAGACACTGCTCTAGAAGGGAGGCAAGCGTCAGTCGACTGTCAGCCTCCATGTTCTTTGAGTAAAATGTGCCACAACTTTTAGGAGAGCCTAGCAGGGCTGACTTATCCATTAGACACAGTAGAACTAGTGCTTAGGGTCCATGACAATTTTATGGGGCTACTAAAAGGTTTACTTAAAACTTTTTACTTAAAAGAAAATATATATATATATAACTTATCTTCGATTATGTTCATCTTTGTAACAATACAGTCATAAAATATACTTTTTTTTTTTTTAAATGAAGGAAGGAACCTGTGATATGCCTAGGGCCCCAGAGGTCATACTGGCCTCTTCTGATGTTCAGTTTAGGACATCTCTGCCTTCCCGAGTCTTCCGTCTACCCATGGTGTTCCTAGGCCTAAAGAATGCAGTCTTGTCCTGCCATCTTTCCTGTCCAGGTGGGTAGGGTTATAAACATAACTTACCACCAAGTTCAGTCATTTTCATGGAATCACAGAACACTGTCAGAGCTAGAAGAGCCTTCAGATCTCATGTGGTCTGGCCACCTCATGTTGTAAGGTAAGGAGATTGAGGTAGACAGGGGAGGTGAGCTGACTACAGTCACACAGGTAATTTGTTCCAGAGTCAGAACTGGGAGGCTCTTCAGAGTTCACATTATCAGCTTCCATTTCTGAGTCTCACATTTGGTTTACACCAATTTAAAAAAAACAGAATAAACAAAAAACAAAAACCCTTAATGCCATTCTTTGTAACTTCTTAACATTTTTCACTTTTCAAAGCTCTTTAAAATACTACTCCTTCACTTGATCTTTTCAGTAACTCTATGAGAGGCAATTAGAGAGGAGGCAATTCTTATCATGCCTATTTCTGAGATGCAAACACTGAGACTCAGGAGTCCCTGTGACTTGTCTTGGATTACAGAGCTCACAAGGGCTGGAGTCACACACTTACATTCTAAGTTCTTGACTTCTCTTTCAGGGCTGTCTTCCAAGCCATCACTTTTTTTTATTATTATTAGCCTTAATAGGTCACATGATGCCGACATCATACCTGGTATTATGTAAATGCTTATTAAATGAATAGCTGAACTGTTGTGTTCCATAGATTAAATCATGCTCCCAGCAACACAGCAACTCACGTAATGAATGTCTGATACATCACAGTCAGGAAGAAGTTGGTCTTATTCATAAAAGTGCCGGCATAGAACGGGGGATGGGTGGCACTGTAATTTTAGTTCACTTTCGTTTCACTAAATACCATTATAGTTTAGTTATTTCCCCTGGGTTATTTTTATAAGTATAAGTATGAGAAAATAAGTACAAGTATAGGGAAATGAAATGAAAGATGATAGGGTGTCAAAACTCCAAATTGCCTGTGAATTGCTACTTGAGAGAGCCAAATAAACCAGATTACTCTGCTGACTTGCTTGTCTTCCTTTCCTGAATTGCTCTTATCTTCTAGGCTGAGGCCATTTAACCCTATTTCCATGTTCCAACCTACTGCACACTTGGGAACAAGCCCTGTGTCTGGCCTATAGAAATATGAAAAGATCCAGTCAGCTCAGGGCCTCAGTAACAAGGCATTCAACCTGTTGGTCCGAGTCTGACCTGGTGTTACACACTGGAGTTGAAACCTGGATGTCCTGTGCATACGCCCTTGCGTTAACGGCCGATTCTAGATATTGGGTCTTTGTCTTCATTCATTCATACATCACAAACTTAGAGTGAATGCATACCATTTGTCCACATCCATCCTCCTAGTTATTTATAAATGTGTATTGAGCACCTACTATTTGTTAGGCATTGTGTCTGGTGCTGAAAAACCAAGAAAAAAAGACATAGTGTATTGTAGCTTTCTAGAAATTCAAGAGCTAGAAAAATGTGTAAAAGGTATACCTGTAAGTAAACTGACAGCTGCAAAATAAGGTGATTAGACCTACAAAGGGCATGGACAAACTCCTCTGAGAGTAGACAGTGGAGAATGACTGGTTCTATCTAGAGCAATGCGGTGGTTGGAGAAGGCTTTGCGAAAGATGCAAGAAAAAAAGAGTCATGGAAGACACTTTTCAGGGTGAAGTGAAAGAACATTCCAGGTGGAAGGAACAGTAAAAACAAAATCAGACATGCATGAGGGGCTGTCACTTCTCAGAAAGGTAGAAATATTCCAGTAACAATACATCCCAGGACTGAGTACCTATGATGGCAAAGACAATGGGTTAAGTATTTAATGCACATGATCTTATTGAATCCTCCCTTCAATTCTGA
The DNA here is from genome assembly GCF_937001465.1 of Orcinus orca. NCBI lineage: Eukaryota > Metazoa > Chordata > Mammalia > Artiodactyla > Delphinidae > Orcinus > Orcinus orca. Next base: position 104,347,098 of record NC_064564.1, on the reverse strand, counting down.
GATTTACCTATTTCATAGATGAAGAAGTGCTTGCCAACATGAGGAAGTGGGTGACCTAAGATTGCATAGCTTGTAAGATGAACCAGTAATTGGGCATTGATGTGTCAATCTCCAAAGCCTCATTCTTAGACCCTACACTGTGCTGCTCCCCCATTTTATTGATGGGGAGAGCGGGCCCTAGGGAGGTGAATGCCTTTTCTTAGAATCACACAGCTGTGACAAGTTGAATCTACAACTAGATTGGTCCATGTTTATGTTCTTTTCATGACGTAAACTGTCATGCTGTGCAGAGATTTATTAAAGAGTTTTCAGTGTAGAAACAAGCATTTCCCCCCCACAAGTTTGTGATGAGAACCCAGCTACTCAGCCCCCAAAACGAGTGTTACCTTTATGGCACAAACAGATATATCAATGCAAACTGCCCCTGAGTCCATTGCATTATGAAAAGAAAAACTACCCAGCTAGAGGAGTTTCAGGAAAAATGGAAGGGAAAGACAAATAATGGACTGATGGAACGAGAATTCGATGGTCTTTGGGGAAGAAATGGGAAAAATAAGGACAATGGATTTCAAGTTGAGGCAGTGGAAGCCCTTGAGGGTTGAAGGAAATGTAGGCAGGAACAAGAGATGTACAAGATGCAAGAAATAAAGAACACAGCGAAGACTGCTCTTGCATAGAGAACCGAACAGAACGCACATCAGTAAAGAAGGCTTTGTGTGAAATCCGCCGAAGAGAAATAGGGAGGGGTTTTGTGAGAAATTAATAGAGAAAAAGCAAAGAGTGGAGACTAAGAGTCCCACGGTGACGGAGCGCACATCCCAGTAGAAGGAGAAATACATGACTTGAGGAAGTTACAGCCCGAGAAAAAAAAAGGAGTAACACAAAGGGGAAAAGCTAAGAGGCTTAGAAAGGAAGTCTTGAAGGATGATAATAGAATTGCACAGATACAGAGAAATCACAACTCAGAGTAGGGGACATGTAATACCAAGAGGAAACAAAGCATGTGGGCTTCGAGTGAAGAACAGTGGAGATAAATTGAGCATAATAAAGGGGGAAATGTGGATTGAGAAAATATAAATGATTCATGAAAGGAGCAGGAGTCGGTAGCTAACATTTATTGATCATTTGTAATGTGCCCAGTATTTTACTTACGGTCTATCATTTAATTCTCCTAACAGCCCTATGCTGTCAGACGTTTAGCCATATATTCCAGATCCAGTAGAGGTTACGTGTCTTGACTGAGATCATACCTCTAGTAGTACTAGAGCTAGGACTCGAATTCTAGAATTGTGGTGCACCTGTGTCCAGAGACAGTCCTTTCCCCACATTTCAACCTGCCTCCATCAGGATTGGTGGGTTATACACTGGTCAGCAGAGAAGAGCATCATAATCTAGTTCACATACTCTTTGATGTTAGAATACAACCAATGGTAACGTTAAACTATATCAAGTGATTTGCATACTCCCTGGAACAGAGAGATCACTCCATAAATATTGGTTTCTGTGATTTCACTTAGCCAGAAATTGGACCTGGGAAAAATGATGTGATTTGTGTGTGAGCAAGAATAAATAAGTATTTTAAAGGTTAGAGGAAAAAAATGCTACCATTTCTGATCATTTGGCTACCGAAAGCTGATTGTAAGCATCCCTTCTCAATTGCATGCTTAGTGACTTCATATTGGTACCTTGAAATTAGCCATGGTGGAAATATTTATACCACAGAAATCAACGAACAGTATCAAGGCTTTCTATTCCCCACCCCTGTCCCCATAGAGCTCATTGTTAAACATTCATCAGCACATCAATGAATAGTCCCCACCTGGGTGGGAAGAGGTATGATCTCAGTTATATAATAGGGAAGGACAAACATAATGTGTTTTTTTTTTTTAAATGAATGTGCCTTTCCCCAAAACACACACACACACACACACACACACACACACACACACACACACACACACAAATATACTTGTAGAAACAAGGTGGTTTTCTTGAAACAGTAAAACAGATTTATTTGGAAGAAGATTTTGACTGTCTTAGGGAAAAGCAAGGCATTGGGAAGTGGTTAAGTATGAACTGTGAAGTTACACGTTTAAAATTGGAATCGGACAAATGATATTCAGACATATATTAAAATTCTGAAGCGTAGTCGTGATATTTATGAGAGTACCTTCTGGAATAAATGCCTCAGGGTTTAATTCTGGCTTGGCCCCTTATTAGCCAGGGGATCTTAGGCCAGTTAGTTAACTTCTCTGTTGCAATTTCATCTGTAAAATGAGGATAATGACAGTGCTTCTTGGAGGAAGTCAATAGGAGTCTGTGAAGCAACGCAGGTCAAGAAATTTGCACAGTGCTTGGGATGCAGAGATCACTCACTAAATGCTGGCTTCCAGGATGTTACTGAACCAGAAACTGGGCCTGGAAAATTGGTACAATGTATGTGCAAGCAAAAATAGACACAGTAAGAGTTGGAGGAAATGATGCTTTTTTTTTTTTTTTCTGATCATTCTAGTGTAATAGCTAAATTTAATCCTTTAAATGTGGGAATATTTGACCCCAACATATAGGAGATGCTTCAGCTCCTCTTAGAGGAAGAGAAGACTGAAAATGTACTAAGACGTTAACAGTTTCCTTCCTGTGTTGTGAGGTGGATGGATGGATTCTATCAGTGCTTCTCTAATCTGATGGTTTATTAGAATCACCCAGGTGGCTTTAAAAAATATACAGTTCCTGTCCCTAACTCAGAAAAGTCTCGTTAGGTGTTGGGGGTCTATGAATTTCTCTCTTTCCCAAAGCACCCTCTCCCAAGGAGATTTTGGTGATAAGCCAGGGTTGGTGACCACTGAACTACATCTCAGCTCTGCGTCTGTAACTAAAGCTAAAGTTATTTCATATCTAACTGCAGCCTCAGCCTCACCTCTGGATGTTTCTCTTGCACTAGCCCCTGCACCAGTATTTGGGGCCAATGACAATTAAGGCTGAGCACTGTTTGGGAAGTCACTGCTTGTGGGGAAGCTCATTCCAATATTGGTTGGTTTGGTTCCCATGAGAACGCTCGCATGTGCTGAATCCATGTCTCTCTGTTCCCCTGTCACTTCTATCCATCACCTTAGCTTTATCTTTCAGGGTCAGAGTCTTTGTAGAGTGTAAGTCAGCACAGAGCCTGGCATCTTGGGAGTACTTGGGAAATATCCAAAGGAGCCTAACAGGCCAGAAATTCTACTCGAGTTCAGTGTATCTACAAATACAGGTAGACGCTCTGATCAGAGAAGGCTTCCGAGAAGAAATGGAGTTTTAGCTGGACCTTGAAAGATAGAAAGGCTTTGAGGAGATGGAAATTGGGTGTTGGGAAATGGTGAGGCTCCTTATTGTAGGAAGGGGCAAGATCAGAAATGAGCTTTAGATCTATCAGTCATGGGGTGGTGTAGTGGATGCATCGAAGGGGAGAATCCTGGAGGCAAGAAGTCTCCCTTGCATGGGCTTTGCAAACACGGAGAAGCCCATGGCACAGGATGGTGGGAGGATTTTCAGGCCATGAGAGCAGTGGGGCCATGCAGTCACTAGTGGGGATCTAGTGTTTATAGGACCTCTATCACATGGCCTCATTCTACCTCTGTTATCTCAATCCATCCCACCTGAACCTGAGAAGGTACGCATCCTTTATCCTCACCTTACATGGAAACAAATTGAGCATAAGGAAGGCGCCATGACTGTCTCAAGGTCACACATGAAGTGGTAAAATCAGACCCAGGCTGGCCTATCTCTAAATCTCAGGAGCCTTGAGGCATGTGATTAAAATCCAGACAAACAAAGGAGAAGGTGACAAAGCAGCCATTTGCAGAGGAGGAACACGTAGATAGAAAAGGAGGAAGGGAAAAAAAAAAACAGAAACACACACACACACACATACACACACACACACACACACACACACACACACACACACACACACACACACACACACACACGAGCCTGAACCAGTACTTATTATACTCTAAGCAGGCCTCTCCCACTGTCCTCTGGCTAATGTATTCTGCAGCGAGTTTCGGGGATTTAAGAGAGAGTGACGTGTGAGCTCATAAAAAGTAAATGATAGCGTGGGGATTACCGGTAATCCTACCCTTTCTCTTTCCAACCCTCCAAGGGACTAAGAGGCCTGTATATATATTTTTTCTTTTTTTTCAGAAAAGTTTCTTTCCTTTCATAACCCCTGGCCTAGATTGTGTCTCTTTTTCCTCTGGTGTTTGGCCAAATGCAACGGGAGACGTGACAAGACTAAGTCTTTGCGATGGGATACAAAAATAATAATAAAAAAATAAAGTCGGTCATGTTACATCTGCATTCAGAAGGGCCTCCTGTCTCTTCCACTTGGTGCCTTTGCGCAAATTAAAGTACCGTCTGCCTCTTGTCACCGCGGCTCTATATATATCTCACGCTCGGCTATCGAGATGAATGAGTAGGGCCCATGTTGTTTGGTCAGACCACAGGAGACATCACTGCTGCTACCTTCTCCCCAAAAGAACAGACTGTGTTTCTGGCCCTGAAGGTCCCCCCACCCCCGTGCTTTATGAGATGGGATTCAAAGGGGCCAAGGATTCGAGGGCTCCTGAACTTTCAGTTTCTTCTGTAACAAGATCAGGAATCTCTCTGACATTCATCAAAGCAGTTGAGGTGGGGGCTTCCCTGGTGGCACAGCGGTTGAGAGTCCGCCTGCCGATGCAGGGGACACAGGTTCGTGCCCCGGTCCTGGAAGATCCCACATGCCACGGAGCGGCTGGGCCCGTGAGCCATGGCCGCTGAGCCTGTGCATCCGGAGCCTGTGCTCCGCAACGGGAGAGGCCACAACAGTGAGAGGCCCGAGTACCGGAAAAAAAAAAAAAGCAGTTGAGGTTATGGCCTTCATGTTCTACTGACTGGTCTTTTGGTTCCCATCTTTTTCCTTTCAATCCATCTGCCATACCATCCCCTGAGTGACAGAACTAAAGATTATTTCTGATCTTATGTCTTCTTAGTAGAGTTTCGCCATTTCCCAATACCTTAAGCAATTTCAGGTCCTTCAGATCTGGTCTCCTGCCTCCTTTCCAGGTTTCTCTCTTCTTTGCCTCACCCATATTTTTATCATTGAAAATAATTATAATAATAGGTATCACTTACTGAGGACTTACTATGTGACAGTGTACCAATTACTTTCTAGTCATCATCTCAATTTATTTTATGCCATTGTAATTCTCTGAGGCAAGTATCTGCATTATTGTCATTTTACCAGGCAAGGTGATGAAACTTAAGAAGAGAGGAGTTCAATAACCTGGCCAGGTCACACAGCTTCCACTTGGTAGATTTAGGTATGTCTGTCATTAAACCCCCCGTTATTAATCACTAATCTTTGCCTCACGTATGTCACACTACAGTGTAACCCACAAGTTCACATCTGTCTCTCTCTCCACTAAATCAGCAACTCAAACAGATTAAGAATAGTGCTTTTGTTCATTGTTCTCATCCCTAGCTGGAACAGAGCCATGGCAGACATTCAGAAAATGTTTTCTAAATTGTATTCTATTCTGTTCTATCTCCGAGTGGTAGATAGAGGCATGGTAAGAACTACACTCTAGATGCAGACTAGTTCAAATCACATTTCTGTGACCTCTGGATTTGTAATAATCTAGGGCAGAGTTGTTAGCTGCTCTGTGGTTTAGTTTCCCATTTGTATAATGGGATTTGAGTGAGAAGTAAATGAGTAAATTCACATCAAGCTTTTGAAGAACGCCAGGCATAGAGGAAGTTATCCACAAAGGTAAGCCCTAGTTATCAGCTGGCTGCCTGATGACCCACAGCACTGTGTACACTTTTAGGAATGTGCCGTCACGCTATGCTTCCCTGTCTGCTCTGCTAGACCTTGACCCTGCTGAGTGTGGAGGTCATGCTTTGTTTGGGTTTTTACACTGCTCCCCTTCAGGGCCTGGCCAGTAATGTGAGCTCAGTCAAGGACTCTAAATGAGTAGGCACAGAATTCTGGAATTATATCTATTCTGCTCTCCAGTCTATGGGGGACAAGAAGGCTGCCAGATAGGGATTCTCAATTGCCTCCTCCAGTTTCCATGCCTGTAAGAACTACATACGACTGCTTCCCGATGCCCCATTCAACGTTTGCTCAGCAGCTAGTTACTGAAGCTGACCACATGGGCAACTGTGCAGGAACCATGTGCTGGGCACTGCTGAGTGTCTGACATGCATCACCCTGTTTCATGTGAACACATTACATTAAGTACCCCAGTGTACTGGAGAGAAACTGGTGAACAACACAGACAAATGACATTCCTCATGGAGGTGGCAGAGGAGGGAACCTCTGTGTGTGATCATTTAGCATCTCCTACCTCCCAGAGACCTCAGTCAGTGTCTTGGAGAAAGTCAAAGAGGGAAGCCAGAAAAAGGGAAAGTCTCTGCAGGAGGCTTCTCCCGGAATGCTGTCTCTGCCCCAGGGCAAAGGCTTTCTGCTCCAGGCCAGCCAGGAGCTCCTGCTGAGCAAAGGGCAGGGTCTGGCTCCAACTGCCTTTCTGGACAACACTTTATCTTCCACACCAGTGCCTGTAAAGCAGCAGCTCTCAGCGCTTCCATATCACAGGTGAAAATGATGGACCAACTCTCATGCATAGGGAGGTGGATTGGGGCTCAATTTAAATGTTTGTATTTATATATCTGTCAACAGACGTGTCAAACAATGAAATGAGGCACTTGGGGGAATAATTAGCCCCATCACTGGCGTTTTGAGCATAATCTGAACCATCATGAATAATAGATATTTGAGGACGGGATTTGAGAGCCCACCCAGTATTGGTGATCAGGCACACATGGGTTACAGCCTTACTAACTGCAGTTCACTAGCTGCATGATTTGGAAGAATCCGTTCAACCTCCCTAAGCCTCAGTTTCCCCCCTGCTCAATGGGGATGATGAGGACACCTACCTCAGGGGTTTTTGGGAACATTGAATGGGGTGATTCACGTAAAATGCCCAGCATAGGGCCTGGCACATGGTAACTGCTCAAAGACTGCTTTGTTAGTATAAGTGGAGTTAATAACTTTTTAAAAATTAGTGTGGTTTTTATTCTTATTGTTTTATGGTAGTGGAAGGAATTTCTGCACTGGATAGAGAGTTGAGCAAAAGCTTTAGAAGAGAGAAAGAAAGAGAGAAAGAGGAAGGGAAGGAGGGAGGGAGGAAGGAAGGAAGGAAGGAAGAAGGAAGGAAGGAAGGAAGAAGGGGGAGAAAATAAGGCTAAAACTCTTAACCAGAGCCCTGAATATAAAACAGATTGAAGTGGAACCACTCCAGTTAATCCCTCGCGTGTTTCCCCACCCTTTTTCCTCCATCTCCGCCCTTTTGTATTATCATCAGTAGGGGTAGTGTTCCTATCATTTTATGACTGCTACTACCCCACTACTCCAGTGGTCTCTCCTTCACACACAGTCAGCTTCGTTCAGTGGGATCAGGCAGATCTGACTCAAATCTATGCCTCGCCTCTCACTGTTCCTGCGACATTAGGCAGAACAGGAGGCCAGCAGAGAGAGACAGGGGAGCCTAGGCCTGAGGCTGCTGTACTCATACAGAGTTCTTTGGAAGATTTATTCTTCTGGTGTTTCACGTTCTGTCTCTACCACCCAACTGGCATCTCCTTGAGGACAGGAGGCAGCTGTCTCTTCTCTTTGTACCTTTTCACCATCTGGTATAAAACTTTGCATTCAATGGATGTTCTCTGGTTTCTGGCTCCGTAAGCTGCTAATTTCTAGGTGATGGATTCTTTTCAGCTGGAGTGTCTACTCCAGAGAAGCAAAACTGCCATGTCATGAATCTTTGACCCTTTGTCATAAAAATAGGGGAAGGGGAAATTATGTAACTCCGTTATACAACTGACAACAATTTTATAGCCAGTGACACAGTCCCTTTACAATGGTGATTCTCCAGCCCTGATGTTGTAACATTCCAATATGCTATTTTGTTTCCTGAAAGGGAGGGTGAGGTCATGGCAATTCCCGGAAAGTATTTAAAGCAAACCAAATAACAAGTCACATTACCTCAAGTCTAAATTATAGCTTCACCAGTGTCACACAGCAAGTGTACAGCAACATCAGGATGAGAACTTGGGCCTCCTAAATTCCAGGAACCACAATCCAGCGGAGTTAATGCTAAATGATCAGGGCTTTCAATCTGATTGTATCCTCCCTGCCTCTTAGCATAAGCACATACCAAAAGTTAGTATTTTTGAGTGATTGCCAAGAACCTTGCTCTTTGCTTGTATTAACTCATTTAATACATTATCCTTAACTGAAGGATGAGCCAACTGAGACTGATTAAATGACCTTGCCAGAGTCTCCTGATGCCAGTTAACTCTCGGCATCTACACAATTAACTATTTCTACTATATACTTTCCACCTCTTTGTGCTATAGCTGTGTTCTTCTACCTGCTGTTTCCCAGATTTCAGCTTTGCATTCATGCTATTCTTTTGTCTAAGAATTCCCCTCCCTCATCATCTTCCACCATGCTCCACCTGCAGAGCTATTCTTTTAAAATTTCCCGCTCAAATAGCACCTCTTCTGTAAAGCCTTCCTCAACTGCTTCTAGGCAGAACAACCTGGCTCCCATGTTGGCATAACAGTGTGTGTGTGTGTGTGTGTGTGTGTGTGTGTGAATTATCTGTTGACACATCACCCCCACCAAATTGAATCTGAACTTCTCAGTGTTGAGAGCATGTCTTTGTTATTTATTCCTTCACCCTTGTGTGTCTCGCACTGTGCTAACAGCAGTGTAGCTTCCCCATGAATGTTAGATGGGATGATGAGTAAAAAAGAAAACTTTCAAGAAGAAAAAGGAGAGCGAGAGCTTTACTTTAATTAAACTGCCAACAAATCTGAGAGGCACGTATTAGTGTCCTCATTTTACCGCTGGGTCAGACAAGGCAGATACTGTAAGACGTAGCATCAGAGCAGAGATCTGTCTGATTCCCAAGCTGGCATTCCTCTCCTTCTTTTAGAAGAAGAAAAGGCACATTCTTTGGGGTAATGCAGTCAGCACTGTGACATGCAGAAGCGGTTAATGAAGATCACAGAAAGAAGGGAAGGAAAAGAGCAAAGGGAGAAAAACATCAAAAAGTAAGGAAGGTGGAATATTGTCAGTTCAGGGCAGAGAGGGAGACAGGATTTCCCAGGTAAGAATCAGCTTAGCACCCAATAAGAAGGTGCAAAGAAAGGAAGATTGCGGTGACATTTAGACAGGCTAGAATGACACCAGAATTGAACCCCAGATAATTGGATGAGTTTTCTTCAAAACTGTTTCAAGAGCCAGAAAAGAGTGAAGAGCAAAGACAGGGGTCTGTGTCAGGCAAAGGAAAAAGAATTATTTAAAGGCAGATGCCACGGCTCAGGAAGGTAACTGCTTGACCTCACTGCTTGAGAAGGGAAGTGCCTGGGAGGTCTGGCAGCCTGGCCGCTGAGTACATCTTTGGTGGCTGTTTGCAGTGGCATATGGTTGAGGGATAATAGCAGCCCCACAGTGATAGAAGGGATAATCACACATGACATTTTAAGAAAGAGAGCAGGAAGGAATGAGGAACCAGAGGTCTCTGCAATTACCAACCGCCAATTGTGAAATTTATGCAGAGTGTTTACTCTTAACTGGCAAGAATTTGCAGATGGTGAGAGGCACGAGGGGTCAGGCAGTGCCTCCGTAGCTAACTGTTCAGGAGCCTGTGAGATATCACTTTAAATGTCAAGTATGGGAAAGGAAAGGACAATTGCAAGCATTATAGTATAAGAAATGGCTTGGATTTAGACAAACTGTAGTTTTCTCCTTAAGATAATTCAAAATAGTCAAGTATACACATTGCTAAAATTTAGAAGAATCTTATAAAGGTGACATGGATTAATTTAAAAGATTTTTAAATGTGTAGGCAAGCTGGGAGGTATTTTGGGGATTATACAATTGGACAGAAGAGGAACCCTTCTTTCAAGGAGTTTTCCATCCAGAATGATACTAACCCCTCCCATGTAATAGCACTTCCCTAAAATGTCTTGAATCTTCTGTTTCATTTGCTTCTCATATCTGTCATAGAAGTGACTCCATAAACCATCACTCCCCAGACAAAGAAACAGAGGCCAAGGGACAAAGAGATCAGCGAGTGTTTGTTAAGCAGATAGTGGTGGAGGCAATTCACCATCCCATTGTCTTAACCCCTGCTTCCATAGTCTTTCTCTAGTCCTCACCTAGATTAATAGCTGAATCTTTTCCATAAGTGAGGGAGAGTGGAAAAAATTATAAATGCATGAATAAAACTGCTTGATTAGTGTTTCCCAATTTCGTATAGTATCAGGAGTTTTAAAATGCTAAAACCACATGTTAAGGGTGCTGGACCATCTGCCTGATAGAGTTACACCTCTAGTCATAGAATGGAATTTCTGGAAAGGACATTTACTCCAACTTCTGCATTTTATAGATAAGGAAATAGTCCTGGAGAGGTGAACATGCTAGGATGTCAGAGAGCTGGCCTGACCCTCAACGGCTGTTTGGTTCATTGCTTTCCAATAGACAATTTTTTCATGGCACTTTTAACTTCTCCCCACATCTGCATATCTCTTGTATTATTCATTTTGTTCTCTGTTTTATTTTTCCTAAAAAGGCCCACATTATAAACTTACATATATATTTTAATGGATCATATTCCTTACTACTCACAAACTTATTACAAATAGAAAATAACCATGAAAATGTATACATAATCATTGAAGGTAATATACTCATCAGTTATCCACATAAAACCATCTTTTTTAGCAATACCACTCTTTGGAAAATGCTGATCCAGCCCAAGTATCCCATTTTACAGGCAGGAAACTCGAGTCCAGAGAGCAGTTTTGAACTATGCATCTACTGCCTCTGCTCACTTACCTGAGCTCAGCAGCTAGTATTCCAGTAACCAACAACAATATTCCCTGCTCCTTGAGGTGCTCGGTTCTCAGACCTAGACGAGACACAGACCACAGCCAATCCAGTCAAAGGTGATGTGTAGAAAGGACTCAGCAGGACCCGGCAGTGAGCTGAACAGTCAGAGATTTATCTCCTGCCATAATTTCAAAACTGCTCCTTGCAAGGTAGAAGTTTTTACAGCAAGTATTTCCCTCTGGAGAGCAGTAGACTCTTCCAGAGATTCAGGGTCTCAAGTTTAAAGGTCAAATCTATTGAATATCAACCTTCAATGCCCACTGCTACACCTGCCCTCAACAGTACCAAAAAGAGGATCCTGGGAAGACTGATAATGGCCCAGCAGGTTCTTGCCCAGGAGATCCTGGTGTTTCCCAGAGAAAACCATTTTTGGAATCTTGAGAGTCAATGGCAAGCTGAATAGTCAGTTTGCAAAAGTGGAGCTGACAAGTTTTATTTTGATTTATTTTGCAATGGAACATCAGAAAAATAAAATAGGCAGCAGATGCCTCAGAGAGTTCAGGGCAGACCGTGACGTTTTTCTGGTATACGTTTATGCTAGGTCTCAACTATCCTGGAGCATGAAGAAAGGAAATTGGCAACACACTAAGAGGAACTAGGAGAACTAAAAACTTGCCTAGGTCACAATGTCTAAATGGATACTGTAAACTCAAAATCAAACAGGCCCGGCTAATCTCCCAGTGAGTCTGATCTGGTGGGATTGAGAAGAAGCAAATGTAACCGTGTGAAAGAAAGAGACATTTTCTGACCAGTAAGGGATGTTTAACAAGAAGGATCACATGTTTCATTCTTTTGGTCTTGCCTTGGTTGTTATGAATCTTAGCAATAAATCTCAAGGACGAAACCAGCAATCATATTAAACGTAGGGTATTGTCCTCCATTTTCTATTGTAACTGTGATTCTCAGATCTGTCAGTGCATTAAAATCACTTGGGGAATATTTTAAAATACAGATTCCTTAGGCTCAACCTCTGATACTAAATCAGAATTTCCAGCAATAAGGATGATAAACAAGGCTAGAAAAATAGATAGAAATATATAGTTAAAGACCTCAAGTGATTCTTAAGCCAAGCACTTTTTTAAAAGTCAGAGTTGGTAAGCTTTATCATCTTGATATATTATTCCCACTTTTAATAGTTCTACTGAAAGCATCTCAATTGTAAGCTGCCAGAAGTCCTTGGTGAAAACAGACTGAGTGCAAATGAAGGGTGAGGGAAGAGGCTAGAAGAAGAGAGAACAGATGAGAAAGAGAGAGAGACCTAGAGACCTTAGAAAACATGTTGGATTAAGTAGCTTAATCTAACTTTAGTATCTTGGAACAGAGAAGGCTTATCTAACCTTTGGAGAGAGACTTCTGTTACCCATCTAAGAAATAAAGTCAAAGACAGCTTGTCTGGAGATTTTGTGAGAAGTTCAGAGCCTCTGAAACTTTTTCTTACAATCCTCCCTTATTTTCAACTTCCTCTTTCCAAATAATGCCTCCCAGGGATTTCCTTAAACAGGAACAGTATTCATTCCTCTTTTGTGGAGATGGGAAGAATCTAAAGAAGAAGATAAGACTGAGTCCCAGAAAGAAGGTGGGCCATGTGACCACATCTCACAGTTGATTTCAAGTACTGCCTCATGTCTCTCACACAGCTCATGGACACTGGAAAGATGGAGGCATGACGTCCTAGGGAGCAGTGGATAAAAGCCAGGCTGGGTTATTTCAGGTCAGTCCTGTCTTGCTTGGCTCATGGGAGATGGGGTGTTGTTAGTGTGAGACAAGAGCTCAGATTGGCGACTGACTGGTTTTGATTTAATTACATAGTGAGATAGTTTCTTAAGAGCATACATCACCATCCTTTCTCCTAAACGTGGGTTTCATTTTCAACAAAACACTTCTCGCATAAGCAACATGTCGTGTCTAAACCCTTATTGCCATTCCCAGAACTGCTTGCAGCCTTTCAGAAACCCATTATTTTATAATTATAATCAAGACTATTAGGACAGGACAATTTGTGCCAAAAGCACATTTACACTCAGAATTGTCACTTAGCACTGTCACAGGGAGGTAGCATCTCTATTTCTGTAAAATCAAAGAGAGTAGCAGACACTGCCTTATAAACTTTCAATTTCTAGATGGCATGGGAGGTACTGACCTTGTCTGAATTTTTCTCCAATCAGTCCTCTGAATACCCCTGGTGAATAGCTGTTACTTGGTGGAAAGAATGCAGCCCTGAGAATCAGGCCAACTTGGGTTCACATCCTAATTTTCTTCCTTCCAAGTGGACAATTCACCTTTGGACCTCAGTTTCTTCATCTGAAAAATGGCAAAGCTATTAGTATGTGCCCATTTAATTTTAACAATTAAATGAATTAATATACAGATTGGAACAGTCCCAGGCATGTACCAAAAGCTTAGCAAATATTAGTTATTTTTGTGATTAATGCATAGAAGCTGTGTGACCTTAGACAAGTTACTTATCCTCTCTGGGCACCCATTTCCTTTTTGTCCAAGTGAGGAAACTGGTAGTGGCAGCAATCAGATAAGCTCACATGCCGCTCAATATATTTGATTCCTTTTGATCAGCCATTTATTCCACAGGCTTCACTATGAGTTGAAAACTCTGTGAGTTCCATAACGGAACCCAGAGCGTGTGACCTTATTCCAGCCGTCTGGAAAGTCCTTAGCTTTTGGAATTTCCCCATAACCTCTGTGTTCAGTCATAGGTCTGTGATTTCCATCAGGAAGTCAGACTGACTGGAAAAATGATACAGCAACATAAACATGTTGTTTACAGGAAAGGCATGATCTAGTGGACCTGATTTGTCCATTGTTAAGAATCTTTCATCATGTGTATTTTTTTTTCAGATTAGTCCAACAGCTTTATTAAAAGATAAAACCCTTCTCCCTCTGCGGTCCTGGTGGCATCGGCCTTAGGCTCTGAGCATCCAGATGTCCTGCAGCCCGAGAGGCATCATGTGTATCTTTAATTTACTTTTTTTACTTTTTTTTTTTTTTTGCGGTACGCGGGCCTCTCACTGCCGGCCGCGGCCTCTCCCGTCGCGGAGCACAGGCTCCGGACGTGCAGGCTCAGCGGCCGTGGCTCACGGGCCCAGCCGCTCCGCGGCATGTGGGATCCTCCCGGACCGGGGCACGAACCCACGTCCCCTGCATTGGCAGGCGGACTCTCAACCACTGCGCCACCAGGGAAGCCCTAATTTACTTTTTCACAGGTTCTTATGGCTGTAATAGTAATCTTGATAAGTAACAATAGTAATAATTCTCTTTGGTCAATACCAATCAAAATTATGACGATGAGATGGAAGGCTTTATGCATTTTTGTGGGAAGAGAGTGCTCTTGACATAGTACAGTGCTTACTTGTCTTAGTTATGGAGTGAAGTAGACTTACATCCTAACCTCAGAGCTGTCATTCATTAACAGGTGACCTTGGGCACATTACAGAATGACTCCAAGTGTCAGTCTCCTCATCTATAAATTGGAAATAATTAGTATCTTCCTAATTCATTGATGTGACAAAGTAAATGAGATAGTATATATAAGGCCCTTGCACAAAATGATTGCTCAATTGAAGATAACTATTGGTTATTATTATCAGTATTGTCATTATAGCTCAGTGAGGTCTGCAAAGAAGATAGTATCACCCCCATTTTATGTATTGAAACCTGAGCCTCAAGGCACTTGAATGACTTGCCCACAATCACACAACAAGTAAATGAAGACCCTGAACCAGGTCTTGGTTTCTACTCTCACAGGAAGTTCAGTGTCCCCTGCGTCAGAATTCTGTTCCATTATAAATGGACAGAGTCTGGCTTTTGCCCTTTATTTTTAGACATATATACATTCTTTTTTAAATATTCTTTTCCATTAAGGTTTATCCCAGGAGATTGGATATAGTTCCCTGTGCCATATAGTAGGACCTTGTTGTTTATCCATTCTGAATGTAATAGTTTGCATCTACCAACCCCAAAATCCCAGTCCGTCCTTCTCCCTCCCCTCTTCCTTGGCAACCACAAGTCTGATCTCTATGTCTGTGAGTCTATTTCTATTTCATAGATAGGCTCATTTGTGCCATATTTTAGATTCCACATATAAGTGATATCATATGGTATTTGTTTTTCTTTCTGACTTCACTTAGTATGATAATCTCTAGTTGCATCCATGTTGATGCAAATGGCATTATTTTGTTCCTTTTTATGGCTGAGTAATATTCCATTGTATATATGTACCACATCTTTATGCATTCATCTGTCAATGGACATTTAGGTTGTTTTCATGTTTTGGCTATTGTGAATTGTGCTGCTGTGAACATTGGGGTGCATATATCTTTCGGAATTATAATTTTGTCCAGGTATGTGCCCAGGAGTGGGATTGCTGGATCATATGGTAGTTATATTTTTAGTCTTCTGAGGAACCTCCACACTGTTTTCCATAGTGGCTGCACCAACTATGGCCATTCTGACTGGTGTGAGGTGCTACCTCATTGTAGTTTTGATTTGCATTTCTCTAATAATTAGTGATGTTAAGCATCTTTCCATGTGTCTACTGGCCATCTATATGTCTTCTTTGGAGAAATGTCTATTAAGGTCTTCTGCCCATTTTTCAATTGGGTTGTTTGGTTTTTTGTTGTTGAGTTGTATGAGCTGTTTGTATATTTTGGAGATTAAGCCCTTGCTGGTTGCATCATTTGCATTTTGCCCCTTTTAAAATTCTAGCAATGGTGTCTGATAATTCACTGTGTTTTTCAGAGCTAGGACCCTGCCATCTCTTTCCATTCTCCCTCCCTGAGAGTGGAATCACTGAGTTTGACTATGGGTGTGAGCCTCCTGCCTTAGAGACTTTCAGGTTCCAGTTTTCTATGTCACCTTCATGCCAGGCTTGGGATATTTCTTGCTCATAAGGCAGCCCCTTCAGGCAGGTAAATTTGGAGCTGTGCTCCATCTCCCTTCCACTCTCTATTTTATCTTTGTAGTAGCCCTGTAATATAGGAGAAACTTACCCTTCCTATTCAAGAAAACAAACTGAAATTAGAGAGATTAAGAAACTTATCCAAAATTATCTTGTGAAGGTGTGGCAGGACCTTCAAATCCAAGTCCACTGTATGCATCTGCTAGAATAGTAGCCACATAAAGAAGTCCATATAGGATTTTTTAAAACTTGTCCTCCCTAGAGACTTCCCTGGTGGTCCAGTAGCTAAGACTCCGCGCTCGCAATGCAGGGGGCCCGGGTTCAATCCCTGGTCAGGGAACTAGATCCCACATGCCGCAACTAAGAGTTCACATGCCGCAATGAAAAGATCCCTCGTGCCACAACAAAGATCGAAGATCCTGCATGCTGCAGCTAAGCCTCGGCGCAGGCAAATAAATAAATAAATAAAAACTCTGTCCCCCCTATATTTAGCAACAATGACTAGAATATTCCATTGGAAGAAAATGAAAGCCAGATTTTCTAGCACTCCTGATTTTCAAAGCATCTGTATTCTTCACTTAGCAAAATAGATAATTGGCATTCTAGGTACTAGGCTGAAATTCTAAGTCCAAATTCTCAATTATTTGGGTCCTCCTCTCATTAGACAGCCTGAAAGAAGTGAGAATAATGGTGCCAGTGGGAAAGTCAGTCCAAGAGGCATGCTTTGTTGCTCCTCCTGACAGTCCAACTTAAATTTTGTGTCAAGGTGCATTGCTAAAGTTGATGTACTCAAACTACATCAGTTAAGTCTCCTTATTGTGTTGATTTCCAATGACACATCCCTGCCATTTAATGAAGGCATTGAAAGGAACAGCCTTATTCCAAGTCATGTGGCAGAAAGGTATCTCTGAGTACAGGTTGGTGGGTAATTGCTATAAATACAGAAACAGTTGAGCCTATCTGGAAGGCCATTTGAATAGACCTATTTGCATGGAGTCCTGGGAGCCTCATTGAAAAGAAATTACTACATCAGAAAAGATAATTAAAGTGGGAAAGGCTTAGTTCGTCATTGTTGGAGGAAATGGTTGATTTCAAGTACTGCCTCATGTCTCTCACACAGCTCATCTTTCAGCCCAACACACATCCTTTGATTTAACCTTCATATCTGGATTCTGTTGAGCCCTGGCCAACCAGTGGAACCATAGGAGGACTAATTCTAATTAGGGAGTTTCTTTCTGACTTGGCCTCCACCCATGCTGTTGTCAGAACCCCAGCCTCCTTCTGGACTCTCACTTTTCTGGAAATTACCAGCAAGTTCCTGGAAGGTACTACATGAACTCATAGGTGTCCTAAGAAGAATGACTGAGAGGTCTATTGCGTTTAAATCCAAGCTCTGCCATTTTCTACCTGTGGGACTTGAGATAAGTTACTTATAGAGCCTTCATTTCCTAATTGTTAATAATGCTGGTATTACCAGTGTCCATCTAATAGGCAGAGTATGGGACTTAAAATTAGATACCATACACAAAGCAGTAGAATAGGGCCTAAAAATGGCCATTAAAAATAATTATTATTAGAGAAGTCCTCTTCTCCCATTCTGCAAAGTCTTTTGTAATACTTGGAGTTAAGGAACGAAGTGGAGGAGGTGGCTGAGAACATCGC
This sequence comes from Orcinus orca, assembly GCF_937001465.1. Taxonomy (NCBI): domain Eukaryota; kingdom Metazoa; phylum Chordata; class Mammalia; order Artiodactyla; family Delphinidae; genus Orcinus; species Orcinus orca. Next base: position 104,329,540 of record NC_064564.1, on the reverse strand, counting down.
TTCATAAAGTCCCAGAGGATTACTCCCCTTTAAAAGTGTTCCTTATATTGAACATGTACTATTTTTAATACTTAAAACAGTTTTGCAAAGTAATAATCTACCCTCCTTTTATATTTGAGTTAACTAGATTCTCAGGGAGGTGAAGCCAATGTCCAGAGGGTAAGTGGTGAATGTGAGTTTTGGCTTTCTCCAAAAGCCATACTGTCCAAAACACCAGGGGGGTCTCCCTGGAGTTAGGACGGGAAACCACTGCTAAAGCTTACTCTAAGGGTCTTTTTTTCCTTGTCAAGATTTTCTAGTTCTAATTAACTAAACTTGTCCATGTATTGTTTTTTTGAATCTCCCTTGTGCCCTTTATGGAAAGAAAGGTGTCATAAATAAATCACTCAGTATATATAATGTATATATGCATATGTATTTACCTAATGATTCATGGTTTCAGTGAAAAACCCTTGACTACTGTTAACCACACAGAGAGGTTCAGGAGTTTCACTTCCTGTCTTGTGAACCTGAAGCATGAAGCAGTGGGGTACAATGGAAAGTGAGCTGCCCAGTGTAAGCTGGAAGCCAAGTTCAGGCCCTGCCACTTTACTCTGTGGCCTAATAAATTTACTTCCTGGAACTTCAGATTTTACACCAGTAAAATGGTGAAATGACTTCTTAATCTGCTACCCCCCCCCCCCAGATCATAAGAGATTCAAATGTGGTTATAATTGTGTGAATATGTTCTAAGTTGTAGGGTAGTACACAAATTTAAGGCATTATTATTAATTTTTCTTTTCTTTTTTCTATTCCACCCTTCATCTCTGTTTAACCCAGAGAATTTAAATGGCTGCAAAGAACCTGTCCTAGGCCTAACTTTCCTTTTTCTTCCCCTTATGTTTCTGTCATATCATTTCTTTCCTTTCTTGTCCACCTCACCTGCAATTTTCAGAATTCCCAGCTGGGAGAGGGGACTGATAGGAAGAAGACCAGTGACAGCCTTGGATCCAGGAAATATTCCAGTCCTATTTTGATTTTCCTCCTTGGAGTCTTGTGTATTTGCTTGAACTAACACACAGATGAAGAATGCATATTTAAATATGAAAAGAAACACACTCACATATAGCCTAGACACACACAAAAATGCATGCCTTCAAGCATACTCAGAATATAGCACAGACATTTGTCTATAAGGAATCACATACCAGCACTAGAGTGAGGACCTAACTCAAACATCTGGAGACATCTATGTCAAATGCAAATATTCCCCTTGCAATATAATCACACTTTCTTGCATGCAGACATGATCACACAAAAAGCAACAGGAACACATAGAGGCGTGTGCACAAATACATACATCCACTTTCACTAGCACATAAGACCTATAAACACACCCAGGCATGTTCAGCAACTCCAACCATGCTCCAGCCAAAATGCACTCTGGAACACTCAGTCACAAACACACTCCTAAATGTGGCCATATTTCCAGTTTTTGACAACAGTATTTTCCAAGTGTCCTCATTGCCCTTTCTTTGACTGCACCGTTCTGGGAAAGCTGGCTGCATGTGCTTTTCAAAGAATTTCCCTTCGCATGACCCACAGTAACCTCAAGGACGTTACTTTCTCAATGATAATATCTACTCTTTCCTAAACGTAATCATGGAGTGACATCCAACAGGAAACAGCAATGTGTGCTCCCCACCTCGAACCATTTCAAAATCCCCTGAAGGATTCAGTGGACCATCAAACAATACTCATTTGCTGCAGAAGAATCCTTTGCTGCAACTCCCATCATGCAGTCACCCCAGCTCTATCAGCCCACATGTTTCTGGGGTCATCAAGAAGAGCTGACCTCCTGAGGTCACCCCACCTCCTGCCCTGCCTCTAGCCTGAATTGCTCATGATGAGACCAGGAAGCTGGACTTGTCTCCCTCTATTACAATAAGTGCCACTTTCAACCAAATTATTTTAATGCTTCCTTCATGACAGTCATAACTTGGTAGGTAATAACTTCAGAATGGCATCAAGTGACAAAGTGACAGAGTATATTTTACATATTTGCTCAAAAGTTAGTGATTAAGTATGGATCTTTCCAGCATGTCTCTAACAGCCTTATTTATGATATGGGTTTATAGAGAAGACATGAAAAATGAGAACTGGATTTATAAAGACAAAAAAATATCAGGGACTAGTCGTTAATAGATAGAACATGCTAAGGGATAACCAGGGTATTTGTGAATAGACTTAAAGTAGGGGGTGTGGATCTGAATCTGGAGCCTTTTGAGTCACAAATAGAATTTAAATTATATTCAAAAGAAAAGGGAAAAGTGAGCCAAGACCTAGATCAGTTGAAACTACCAAAACCGCTTTGTTTTAACATGGCTAGCACATATAACATGAGATGGTTTCTACTCAAAAGATGAAGGAGAAGAAGTCTGTCCTTTTCTAATCTCACTGAGGCCCAATCTCTTAGTTCTAATTCAATTTGACGGGGTAAGAGTTGAGTTGACTTTCCCTGTCCTGGACTCCTTAGCTGAGTTGGTTGAAACATCCACCTGGAAGTTCTGTATTTCAGTACAGTGTTTATGCCCTCTACATTGTAAACTCCATGAGATTAACAGTCCTGAATATCTTGTGCACCACTAAATCATCAGCCTTTAGCACAATGCTTGGTACGTTGCAGCATTTAATACTTGTTAACTGAACAATCACTGTGTCCAGCTGGGCAAGGAGCACATCAGGAGATTTTCCTCCTCAAGTGGAGGCTGTTGCTTCCTGCTGTCTGCTGTCTGCATCTGCTGTTCCTTCTGGCCTCCATGGTTTACCGTCCAGCAAGGCTTTTCTGAGTCGTCTCCAGAAGATGTGCCGCCCCAGGACACTGTCCTCCCACTCCAGGTAGGTATTCCTGTTGAGAAGGCGATACAGCTCTACCTGCTGCCGCAGCAGGGACTTCTCCAACTTCTGCAGGACTATGAAGATGATGCCAGCACGGCTGCTAAGAAACTGCCAGGTCTGGGCAATCTCATACTCAAAGATACACCATCGGCTCTGGATGAAGTGCTGGGACACCACGACAATAACCTTCCGGCTTTTGTGGAAACCTTCCTGGATGATGTTGGCGGCAATGGCTACCCCAGGAATAAAGTCTCTGTAGTGAAGGCAGAGCTGAAAGGGGGGCACCCCCTCCTCCAAGTTCTTTACCAATTCATTCCTCACCCAGTCTTCGTCCTGGCTTGAGTAGATTACAAAAGCATCATAGGTGCTTTCACCTCTGCCATACTTTTTGCAGCCAGCAAGAAGCATTAGGTGGAAATAGTACTTATAGACCAGGGCTCCTGCCACAGATACCAAGAGGATGGTGAGAACCGACACACTAATGATCATCTTGTTCATCTGACAAGTGGCATTCCTGAAACTAAGCACGGGCATGTCCTGCATATCTAAAGGTTGTGTACACATCATTTGCTCAGCTCCCACCAAGAGCTGCCTCTGGTCCTTCACCCACTGCAGGAAACTCTGGTGTTCACAAACACAAGCAAAGTCATTCTGAGTAAGATTTAACAAAGCAAGGCTCCTTGGCAAATGCTGTAGTTCTTGCTCCTTGGACTCCATGATACGGTTGAAACTGCAGTCCAGAATCTGGAGGGAGTGGAGTGGTTTATAAGGAAGTGTATCCAATGACAAGAGTTTGTTGTGACTCATATTTAGCACCTGAAGTTTAGGGAGGGAGTGAAATGCCATCTGGGATACCCGTTCCAGTTGACACTTAGAGAGGTCCAGGATGGTTAAGTTCGTCAGTTCTGTGAAGATATCAGGAAGCAAGTTGTTCTGAAAAGAATTGCCTGCCATTTTCAAGGTTTGGAGGCTGACCAAGCCAACAAAGATGCCATGGAAGACAACTTGGGTGTTGGTATAAGAAATGTCAAGGTAACGGAGATTTCTGAGTGATAGGAATACTGAAAAATCGTTGGCCTGTTTCAGATTGGAATGCTGAAAATCCAGGTGTTCTAGTTGCTCTAAGCCCAAGAAGTTTGAACTCATAGTAATGACATCATTGAAGCTCAGATCTAAATGCTTCAGTTTGCTTGTCCCAAAATTAGTGTGAGAACAGCAACCCTTGAAACTCAAGTGATTTCTTTTGAGATCTAGAAACTGAAGGTTTGGTAGCTCAAATTTAGTAAAAGTGCTCATATGTTTGTTGTCTATGAAAACAAACTTTTTGAGAGAATTGAGCTTCAATGTGGGAAATTGTTTAAAATTACAGTTAGTCAATTCTAAGTGTTGCCATCTGCAATCTTTAGGAAGGGCTTCTAGACTGTCTAAATCCAGACTCAACAGAGAAATCACAGAAACATTTACCAAACAATTAAATAAGCCTGTATCATCCTTCGGGAATTCACTGAAGTATGCTATCCGAAACTGTTCGAAGGTCAAATTGCACAGTCCCTCCAGGACAGATCTGTCAAAACTTTCCAAGATCCTTTCATTTTTAAATTCTCCCAAAACCAACCGATTGATTTTTAAACCAGCCAGACCTTGAATACAAATTTTCATTACACGTGTACTATTAAAATTACTTCGCAAAGTCAGTTCATTGAGCTTAATTTCTTTAAAGGTGCCTGGTTCAATAAAGTCTAAAGGGTTCAGGGACAAATCTAAAGAGAGGTTGAGTAGGGGCATTTGATGTAGAACCTTCAAGTCTTCGTGATAAATATTTTGGATTTTGTTATTAGAAAGATCCAAGTGCTCCAGGTTGGGCAGGTTAGAAAAATATTCAGGAAACTTGAAGGAATGGATAAGATTGTGAGCCACATTAAGCTCCTTCAAGGTTTTGAGATGCCCAATGGGGAAGTCCTCTAGAGATGCCAGGTTTGTCTCCACAGCTACCAGCTTCTGTAAACTTGATAGCCCAGAAAAGGCTCCCAGGGCTAAACTCTGTATAGGGTTTCCTGTCAATATCAAGGTGGAGAGGTGGTTTAGGCCCTGATATGCATCATCTTCAATCATCTGAATTTCACATCTACAAGGAAAAGAGACACAGATTACATAATATTTCGGCTGAATTAAAAAAAAAATGAAATATCAACACAGTCATCTAGGTCTTCACACAGATATGACATGACATATTATGATGCATAGGCAGAAATATCAAGCAAGGCAGATGAAGCAAAGAAGAAGCCCCACACATTTGGTACTATCGTACTGGCCCCCGTGACAGTCTCTTTTTATCACACTAGGCACTCATGCTAAGCAGAGGCAGCCCATCCAACAGAGGGAAATCAGTTAAAGATCAATGATTGGGGCACGTGAAGACTGAACCTCGGATCAGCTTTAGCCATTTCCTGACACACATAATTGTGATTATATATCTGATTGGTACAGATGAGGCAGATAGCTGTTAGTTGTTAGGCATGATAAATGACTAGTGAATGTCAATTTCAAAGGTATAAAAAATTACACCGAAGTGTCACAGATATCCTTAATGTTCATGAAAAGTTCTCCATATAGGGCTCATCGCTTAATATTAATCAGAGTATTAAGATGAAGAGAATATTTAACTTGGAAGCAGGAGATGTGAACATGAATCTCTGGTCTGCTGTCAACAAGGCATGTGCATGTATATGAATCCCTTAAACTCTCCAAGCCTCAATTTCCTCATCTACAAAAAGAAAAAAATGTATCAATAGATTTCCATAGGAAAAAAAGGCTGCCTGGTCTATCACAAAGCATCCTTAGAAGATAAGTGGAGTTACTGTATATGAAGAAGCAACATGAGAAGTCAGAGTATCTATTGCACTGTAATCTGTCCTTCCCCTAATCCAGAATCTCCTCCTGGCTAACCAGGAGGGGGAGCTAGCCTCTCTGCAAGCACATATTTAAAGCCTCTGAGGGTAGTTCCTTGGGTATGTGTTGCGTCGAAAGTGAATTATAAGGGACATTGATGAGAAACTTTTGTTTAAAAAAAAGCGTTGGTCTGTCTACCTCAATTCAGTATATTTCTTGACAAAATTCTTATTCAGAAAACTGAAATTTATAAACTAGTGGAATGCTATAATAGTATTTTATGCTTATAAAGTCTACTTTACAAGGTTTTTAATATATATAGCGTGTTAACATTTAGTATCACAGTTAACCCTATGGGGTAAGGTTCACCATTTATGTTTCACAGATTTGAAAACTGAGACTCAAGTCACACAAAGTGACGTGCCTCAGGCCACATGGCAGTATATGTTGGAGGAGGACCCAGCTCAAGTCTTCTGACCTCCATAAGGCTCTATGTCACTGCCTTCAAAATGCTTGATCCCCCCTTTGTTGTAGTCTATCAATATCCAAGTTAGAGTACAAAACATAAGATGATCACTCTTCTGCAGAAATATCTACTATCCTCTTATCCTTTATTAAGAGTTTCCATAATAAAATGTCATACATAAAATGTTTCTCCATTTTTCACAAACCCTTATAGAGATTATAGTCCATTATCTATTACATTTCTAAATAAGGTCCCTGATGATGAAAATGATTTTAGGATTCAATTCCCCCCAAAATGATGATAATAACTTCACCTGTTCTAATGAATGATATACTTCCCTATATCAGAAAAATAAAACATTAGTCACTGTTCTGTCTCACAGCAGATGTTTTCCTTTGATCTTGTTATCTTTCTCTTTGGGTTACTTGTATCTTTCTAATTCCTTATCCTCTACCCCACTTCCAATATTCTAAACATTATTTGAACCCACTCAGTTCATGAACTCTATATTGATTATTCACTGCATAGAAGGCCCCTTTTCTGTACAACACAATGTCTTGCCTCTAGTTTGCAAATAACTTATCACCTCCTCTTATATATTACTATCCTTATTATCTCAGGTTCAAAAGCCAAAATCAGAATCATGTAGCATGTGTTGAATGTCTACTATGCTGAGCACCATGCTCAGGATTTAAACATATCAAGTCTTTCAAGTGGACATGCCCTCCTTAATAGCTAGGGTTGTATGTTATATATCAACACACTCTTGTTTCCTAGCAGAGTGAACAACATATAGCAAGTAGTCAATAAATACCTGCTGATGAAAGAGTTTGAGTCAATCTACTCCCCTAACTTAAAAGAAAATCAAAGATAGAATTGTCCTTAGAGACTGTCTCATACAACTGCTCATTTCACAAATAAGAAAGCTGAGACCTGGAGAAGGGAGGTGGCTTGCCCGAAGTTATATAGCAGGTAAGATGTCTGTTGAATGAATAAATAGGTGAATGAAAATGAGACTTCACTAATCAGGCTTTCTGACTTAAGAATGAAATGATAAAACAACGAACATTTCTCCATGTACAATGGTAAAACTCATATATTACCTGGATAAATCCAACATCTGCAGTTCTGGGAAGTTGGAGAAGCTATGGCTGTTTAAATGATTCAGGTGGTTAAAGCTCAGGTCCAGTATCTTGGTCGATGTGGGGATGTTGTCAGGGATTCTGTAGAGATTCAGCTCCATGCATTGGTAACTAATGTTAGGAACCACCTGAAATGGTCAGACATTAGATGCAGTGTCTTGCTGCATGCATCTTACCAGACCTCCCAGCAACTCTCCTCTCCTAGGCCAGAGCCTGGGATGCCACTGGGACAAACACAGGGGCCAGTCAGCCGTCTTTCATCCATCCATCCATCCAGTCGTGCATCCACCCGATCATCTGTTCATCCATCCACCCATCCATTCATTTATCCACTCACTTCAGTCTTATAAAATGTCTTACTCTAGATTAGGAAGGGAAAAGCACCTACCCAGTGTTTAACCTCTACTATCACAATGGCAGCGTTTAGCGAGAAGCAGTGGAGTCAAGTGGTGAAGAGCTGAAGCTCTAGAGTCCAAAAGCTCTGGGTTTCACCCTTCCCTGTGATTTGCAACAAGGGATTTTGTTGTTGTTGTTGTTGTTTTAATTATTTATTTATTTATTTATTTATTTATTTAGGGCTGTGTTGGGTCTTCGTTGTGATGCACGGGCTTCTCATTGCAGTAGCTTCTCATTGCAGAGAAGAGGCTCTAGGTGTGCAGGCTTCAGTAGTTGTGACATGCAGGCTCAGTAGTTGTGGCTCACGGGCTTAGTTTCTCCGCGGCATGTGGGATCTTCCCGAGCCAGGGATCTAACCCGTGTCCCCTGCATTGGCAGGCAGATTCTTAAGCACTGTGCCACCAGGGAAGCCCCATTGTTGTTGTTTTTCTAAATACACCTCTTGTTGTATACAAGCTTAGGGAGACTGCGAGTCAGGTGTCCAGACCTTCCTTAGTCATAGCCCAAGTTTTGCCAATTGTATTCTTTCCCTTGGATCAAGGACCTTTGAGCAGATGAGATAGAAATGGGGACAAATCTTTGAACATGGGGACAAATCTTTGAAGTGCGTAGACTCCAGTGGTGGAACCTAGTGAGTAAGGTCAAGCGCTGGATGCTGTCTTGGTTCCTCTGCTGAGTTTATCATACTTTCCCAAATTCTCTGTAAGCCTCGTTCTCTAAACTCCCATTTAATTTCCTAATTCTCTGATTCTTCAACAAAATTCCTTGCTTAAGCCAGCTAATTTTGGTTTTCAGTTTAAAACCAGTAGAATCTTTTAAAAGGATTAATGAGATACGGTATTAAAGAGATTATCTCAAAGCCTATTACAGTGTAAATGATCAATAAATGTTAGCATGTTTTATTATTGGCTATTATAATTCCCCACTATATGCAGGCTTGTTTCTTATATGTTACATGTTTGAACTTAATCTTCAAATAAACCTTTTTAAGAAGAAAAATTCAGTGAGATGAAGTAACATGTGTAACGTCTCACAGGCCATAGTGCAGCTCTTTGCTTTATTCGCTTGTCTCCTGAAATGGTATTCCTCACAGAATCCTCACAGCCCGTACCGTCTAATAGAGGATGGTGCCAGACATCCTCCCTTCCCCTCTTTTATCCTCCTTCACAGGAGTCATCACTATCTAACATTATGCCTTCTGTGTGATTGTTCCATACGTACTGTTTGTTTCCCTCACTAGATCGTAAGCTTTGAGACTCTAGCTCTCTGTCTCCAGCACTCAGAATGATGCCCGGAAAATATTTGTTTGAACAAATGAATTGACAACCGATTACATGGAAGTTTATTCAAATCCCAGTTGAAGGCATTTTCTGCTAAGTGCTGTGGGCAGCACAAAGGCCAATGTGATAAGGCTCCAGACTTCAATGAGCTCACAGTCTAGAGTAAGAGCTATGATAGGAGCACAGCTCATTCCTGAAAAGGGTCTTAAACCAGGCTTGGCAAGTATTCTGTTTGGTTCAGAAAAGGTAGAGATCAATCCTGGATCCAGGGATTGTAGATTGTAGAAGGCTTCCAAGAAAGAGAATATTTCCAGGTGGGTCTGGAAGGATAAGTGAGATTTGGATATGGGAAGAGGAAGAATGAGGGAAGAGTGTGAGTACACAGGGGTAGAAAACTAGCTCAGATTAGCTGGTGTGTGGCAGGAGTGGTGAAACCTAAACCAGAGGGGAAGCCAGAGCCAGATCAGGAGGGCCTCATACTTTGTCCTGTGGCAATACTTTTAATCACTTAACACGTATAAATTGAACAACTACATGTGCCAAGCACTGGGATAAAGTGATAAATAAAACCAGCAATGATCTTGCCCTCTTACAGATTCCATTTCAACAGAAAGACAAACAGTGAACAATAAATAAATATATATATATATATTCACAACATTATATGTATTTTATATATATAGTATATATATATATACCCAATGATGTGATATAAAAAAATAAAGCAGCATAGGAGATTAGAGTCAAATATAGTGAGTGGGGAGCTCTACATGAGGCAATCAAGGAAGACTTCCCAGAGGAGGTGACATTTAAGCAGAAATTTGAATGAAGTGAGGGATTAAGCTATGAAAATATCTAGGGCTGCACTGTCCAATATGGTAGCCACTGGCCACACACAATTGTTGAGTATGAGAAATGTAGATAGTTTAAATATGATAAATGTAAAATATATACAAATCTCAAGGACTTAGTACCAAAGAAAGAATGTAAACTATCTTGTTACTAGTCTAGTATATATTACATTTTGAAATAATATTTTGAATATACTGACTTAAATAAAAATATTGTTAAAGTTAAATTCACCTGTTTGTTTTTTATTTTTTTAACTACTAGAACATAGTTTAAAACATAGTTTTAAATTCAGTTAGTTAAAATTAAGTTAATTTGATTAAATAAAAATTTAGTTAAATTTAGTTTATTAAATATATCATTTAAATTTAAATAATATCATGTGACCCATTAAGCAGCACTGATCTAGGGGAAAAGCATTCTAGCTAGAAGAACTAGCCAGTGCAAAGGCCTCATGGTAGGAAAAGGTCCTAATAACAATGGAAAGTTATTAAAAGTTTTTAAGGACAGTAATTTGTTAGATCTGAACCTCAGAAAAAACAACAACAATGACAAAAAAACAGCAGATGAAAATGAGCAGAGTAGATTAAAGGAAGGGGGCTGAGGGGTCGGAGACGAGTCACTGCCCAAAAGTCAAGGCCAGGGGAACTGAGGATCTGCCCTAGGGTGGCACTGAGATGATGGGCAGGGTTGGACAAGTTTCAGAAACAGAGCATTTGGGGCATGGGAAATAGGAGGAGCCAGGAGTGGCTGTAATTATATCCTGGGGTGACCATGATTGGAGGATCCATACCCACTAACTGAACAGCAGGAGAGACACAGGGAGGAGGACAATGAGCAGGGAATGGGGGGAACAGAGGACGTGGAAATAACAAACTTGTCTTTGTTACGTATTAAAGTACACAATTTCCCCCATGTCCTCAATGTCAGGACTGCTGGTTATGCGTTTCTTGAATTTCTGCCACACCCTAAATCCCAGGGCATTCTTCTGGCTGCTTGGTTCTGCCGTGGGCTTTCCAAAGCAATTGTGAAGTCCATGCAGGGAAAAACAAAGGAGATCCTTCATGAATGAGATTACAAACCAGCTGGTTGATGTTTCACAAAGAAAGAAAGCATTGGGCTTCCCTGGTGGTGCAGTGGTTGAGAAACCGCCTTTCAGTGCAGGGGACACGGGTTCGATCCCTGGTCCGGGAAGATCCCACATGCCGTGGAGCAGCTAAGCCCATGTGCCACAACTACTGAGCCTGTGCTCTAGAGCCCGCGAGCCACAACTACTGAGCCCACGTGCCACAGCCACTGAAGCCTGCGCGCCTAGAGCCCATGCTCCACAAGAGAAGCCACTGCAATGAGAAGCCCGCACACCGCAACAAAGAGTAGCCCCCACTGGCCGCAACCAGAGAAAAACCCGCGCGCAGCAATGAAGACCCAACACAGCCAGAAATAATAAATAAATAAAATAAAATAAATAAATTTATTTACAAAAAAAAGAAAGAAAGCATTGCCTTAGCTGATATTTTGCATCTCTCCCTGTCTCTTCTTCTTCTCTCTCCATCGCTCTTTCTCTTTCTCTGTATCTCTGTCTCTCCTTTTCTTTTCCAACTCTTTTTCTTTTCATTTTTTGGACAGAACTATGACTAGATTCAGAAGTCTGAAGTCCACTTAGAAAGTTGTTTCTATTAAGAGACCAAAAATATCTTCTTCCTGAGATCGAAAGGGGCAAAGCAACAGCTTGAAGCAGAGTGTACAGACCACCAGCGTTAAGCAATGACAGGAAGCAGGCTTCTTACAACTTTCTGTTAAAGCCTATAATTCTTTTATCGATGTGAAAACTCGTCTCAGAGAGGTTTAATAACTTCTGCAAGGTCACACACCCCGAAAGTGAAAGAAGAGTGTTTTTTTGTTTTTTTTTTGTTTTTTTTTTTTTTTGCGGTATGCGGGCCTCCCACTGCCGTGGCCTCTCCCGTTGCGGGGCACAGGCTCCGGACACGCAGGCTCAGCAGCCATGGCTCACGGGCCCAGCCGCTGCGCGGCATGTGGGTTCCTCCCGGACTGGGGCACGAACCCACGTCCCCAGCCACTGCGCCACCAGGGAAGCCCCAAGAAGAGTGATTTTAAGCAGGTCTATCTGACCTGAAGTCCCTAGGAGCACTTTAACTCCTAAATGGGACATGACCCTATGGGCTGCTTGTTAATGTCCTATAGCCATGAATCATTTGGTCCCTGTGGTTTCTTAAGTTTTTAAGGTAATTTGATGTCTGTTTGCAAATGAAACTAACTGGGGCCCGTCATGGGAAACTGAGCTGAGAGCAGATTTTCAGAAGCAAGGTAAAGCTCCAGGAAGCCGAACTGACTCCAACCACGTACCTGTACACAAGGGTCCCAGCTCTCCGACCTCAGGCAGAAGAGGAAGGCCATGGCTAGGATCAGAGCTGCAGCCAGGCGGGTGTGAGGCATCCTCCTGGCATTTTCTGTGACCAAAAGTGGCCTTCTGGAAACATGACGCTCTGTGTCTGCCGGTCAAGGCAGCCTCCGAGGCACTGTGCTTTCTTCTCTTTCCTGCTCGGCGCCCCAGGACACTGACTGTATTCAAAGCAGTGCTGGGCTAAGGGAGGAGAGGAAGTGAGAGTGGCAACCTTAGCATTCTGGACTTTTGTTTCTCTAATATCTATCTCCTCTGTTACTGGAGGGGAAGTTAGAAGAAGAAGAAGAAAATGTCTGCAGACCAGGGGCTGGAGTAACAGCAAGAGGAAGCTGGCTGTTATCCCAAGAGGTCATCTGACCTCAGGATTAGAGAGTTTAGGAAAGTAATCAGACTGGTCATACAGCATGTGTGACTAACTACCTAGGACGGTGGCTTCCCACTTTTGTTTTAGTAGTGGAAACTTACTGTCTGTATTAATTTCCTAGGCCACTATTAAAAAAAAAAAAAACACACAGACTAGGTGGCTTAAACAACAGACATTTATTTTCTCACAAAGTTCGGGAGGCTAGAAGTCTGGGTTCAGAGGGTCAGCAGGGTTGATTTCTTCTCAGGCTCTTTCCTTGGCTTGTAGATGGCCGTCTTCCCCCCTGTGCCTTCACATGGTCTTTCCTCTGTGTGTGACTGTGTCCTAAGTTCTCTTCTTATAATCAGTCAGTCAAACTGGAGGAGGGCCCACCCTAATCCATTACCTCATCACCTCATTTTACCTTAATTGCCTTTTTAAAGACCCAATCTCAAAATACAGTCACATTCTGGGGTAATGGGGTGAAGACTCCAACCTATACATTTTGGCGGGGGATACTATTTAGCCCACGGCACTGTCCAATTTTATGAAATCAAGATTCATAAAAGGTAAGCCCACATTTATGAAACATTGAAAATAATGCTCCAGTGAAACACATTTTGAAAAGTACAGGAATATTGGCAAAAGATTGGGATGAAAAACCAAATATACCGAAATTCAAATCCAGCCTAGGTGATTTATGGTCTTGTAGCATTGATCAAGTCACTTAAACTATTGAGACTCAATTTCTGGTCTGTAAAATGGGACAATAGTTCCAATCACAACAGAAGTTCACATTTATGAAATTTCATAAATAGAAAGCCATGTGATGCAAGCCACTAAGCATTAGTTTTCTGGTCTCTCAAGTGGAGATAATCACATTTGTCTTGCATGATTGAATTAAGTTAATTTACATAAAATGCCTAGTCTAGTGCATGGTTCATCAGGATAGTCCATAAATTGGTAGCTATTAAGGTGATTAAAAATATGAATGTAATGAGGATAATAATTCAAAGTACTGTTATGGGATTAAATAAGATGGCATTTGTAAAGCTTTGAGGACAGAGAGTGTCTAGGGTGTAAGAAGTGCAGTGTAAGTTTCTGAACGTAGGTTAAAATGGGGATGTTATTGGTATTGTATCCTAAATAGTTCTACCAAGATGTCCCCTAGGCACCTCAAATCCAACACATCTAAAATTAAGCTGTGAGGAAGCATGTCATAGGGGACGGAGCACAAACTCTTGCAGACTTCTTCAACAGCACTGCTGTAAAATTAAGCTAAAAAGAGTCCCCCTGTCAAAATGTTGCTTTAAGGATTGATTGAGACTATGTAAAGGTCTTAAAGCAGTACCTGGCACCGAGTAGGTGCTCAGTAAAGTTTAGTTCCCTTGGAAGTTAACAGCATTTTACTTCCATAGTCATCCAAAATGGAAATCTTTTTGACTGCATTTCTCTCATCAAATGTATATTAACTATTTTCATATTGTCTGTATTCTTGATGCTCTGGCATTGGTGGCCTTGCTGATGAGGATAGACTGGGCTGCTCAGTTCTTAGAGATAGCAGATGATTTGCCCTGGAGCATATTTTCATATGCAAACTAACCAAACCAGAGCCCATGCTCTGAAACACCTCCTCTATCTGGCTTTTATACAGTAAGTCCCCTACATATGAACCTTCAAGTTGTGAACTTTCAAAGGTGAAAATGTGAGTTTGCACGTCCAGTCACGTAAATTAGTTCATGTGTCTGGCGTACATTGTCACGTGCGTGCATCCTCTGCAAGTGGTTGTGCTTTTGTGTACTTTACAGTACTGTATAGAGTACAGTAGTACAGTATCTTTATTTCAAGCTAGATCTGCGAGAGGACAACTTCATTGAACTCCTTGCTGTGCAACACGAGGAGCTTACTGATGAAGAACTGATGGAATTGGAGGCCCAGAGAAAGGATGAAAAGAGACAAGAGGAAGAAGAAGTAACTGAAGAACCAAAGAGATTCACAATGCAGGAAATGGCAAAGGGATTTTTTATTTGAGGAGGCACTGTTAGTATTTAAGGCACAGGACCCAAACATAGAATGATACACGAAGGTTGTAGCAGCAGCCATTCAGAATGCAATCCAGTGCTACCATGTCATCTGTGACGAGAAGAAAAGAGCTACTACCCAGACATCACTGGACTGTTTTTCAAGAAGATACATAGTATTGAATCCAGCAAGGAACCAGAACCTGTGCCATCAACATCAGGCATGAGTGAAACTGCAGCCTGCCCTCCGTCTCCTGTTGCTGATGATCCTTCAGCTCTACCATCTCCCACCCCGTCTCCCTCCTCCAGTCAGTAACTCTTCTTGCCTGTTCACTCAATGCCAGTCCCTGGATGCCAGCTGTTGTACTGTACTACTGTACTTTTCAAGGTACCATACTGTAAGATTAAAAGTGTTTTATTTTTTGTTTTTTTGTATTATTTGTGTGAAAAGTATTATAAACCTATTACAGTATAGTACTATATAGCCAATTGTGTTAGTTGGGCACCTAGGCTAACTTTATTGACTTAGGAACAAATTGGACTTTAGAACGTGATCAAATGGAACTCATTTCTGAGTAGGGGACTTACTTACTGTAATATAGAAGGCAATGTTCTTCTGCCTTAATCATCACAGGGCCAGG
The DNA here is from genome assembly GCF_937001465.1 of Orcinus orca. NCBI lineage: Eukaryota > Metazoa > Chordata > Mammalia > Artiodactyla > Delphinidae > Orcinus > Orcinus orca. The sequence goes on along the minus strand of NC_064564.1, from coordinate 104,314,214 downwards.
TACCAGACAACGAGAGAAAGCCCGTATACCCCAGAGCCTGCTGAACTTAAAGTATCCAATCCTAAGCCTGCTCACCCTGCTTTTTCTTGCCTTTCCCACAGAAGCCATAATAAAGGCTCCTGCTCACGCCTTCCCCTTGCTCCTTCTGCCTCCTGATGGACTCTGGTGCTTCCTCATGTGGCTCCTCAGGGTATCACATGCCCCCTCCTCTTGGGAACTGTGAGTAACAAACTATCTTTTCAATGGCAATTGTCTCCTGATCTGTCAGTCTCACAACACCTGCATAATAATAAAATCAGCATTTTAAAACAAAACATTCTACCAAGTTCTAGAGATTTTTATCTGTAAAATAATTCTAAAACGTCAGTCTTCATTTCTGTTAGTATGACCATTGAACACATCCCTTGGCCTAGAGTATTGCAATGCACTGCTCAAGGGTCTTCCAGGGTCCAGACACACTTCTTTCAAAGTCTCAACTCTTGTTATCCATCCTTTATCCCCAAATCAAAGCAATCTTCCTAAAATGCAAATAAAACTATCTCATGCCATGTCAATAATATTCTGAGGCTGTGTATTGCCTAGATCCCAAGCATCTTGGCCTACCCCCCACTACACACACGCACACACACACACGCACACACACACACACACAGAGTCACTGAAGTGTTCAGCTCCACAGCACCAATTCTATTCTACACTATGGAAGGGGAACACAAATCTGTGTTGATTAGGGGGTTATCAGTGCCACAACCTTAGCATCCTATAATATCCATTTCATGATGATTATAAGAAAGTAACAAGAGTGAACAATCAAAACATAGCCTGGCTCAGGGAAGAAAGCCCCTCACAGTTTGGCATATCTAAGAACCAAACCTGATTCCATTCAACAATTCTAAATTTCACATTTTTTCATACGTTAACACCTCTCAAATCAGAACGTGTCTCATAATTGACAACATATTACAATTATCATTGGCAGAGTTTTTTTTTTCTTTCCTGGTGACAAATAAGGTAATGGTACATCTAACAATCAATGGTACCTTATATTCAATGAGAAACAGTTTGTCAATAAGAAGACAAAAAAAAACAAACAAAAAACCCACAAGCTCTGTTCAAATAAAGAAAGAAAACAAATGGTTGGAGAATAAAGAGATTTGTTTCTTAAGTACTCCTTAGAACATGTACTAGAGTAATGGGCATTTTGCATCTACAAAGAAAAATAGAGTACTCAATGTTTCCTAACCTTTTTGACCCACGGTGAATCTCTTTTATCCTTGGATACCCATTACCAGACCTGTATCCATTAGCGTGCTGTGGAACCATGTTCCTGTGATCTGTAGTACAGAAAATGCTACTCTTAAGCAGAATCATGAAGGATATTCCCCTGGCACCCAGCGACCCAGTCCCTGTCTCTAGGGCTGGGTCATCACATGAAGTATTGCCCTGTATTTTTTGTCCAAATACCCCTCCTACCAGCGGTGAGTGAGTGCACCCCACAGAGGCTATCAAGGTAAACAGCCTAAGTAGTGCCTACTCCTCCCCAGCCTGAAATGTCTGCGGCACTTCTGTGTTATTTTAAAAATTACTTTGAATTTTCTATCTCTGTATTGTTTGTCTCTACCAGTAGACTGTAAACTCCATGAGGGTAGAAGCTTTGTCCAGTTTCATATAGATTGAATGCATGGGTATATACTCAGTAATTAATGAATGGATCAATGAACGATATATCTGAATTTGTTCTTAATATGCAGCTAGTATTTTAGAGTATTTGTCCCTTTCCAGTAATGTGATTCTCTTATAATATGTTCAGTGATTATTCTGGGGCTTTCTTACTATTCTCATACTTTTAAATACTTGTTCTTTATACTTTTATTATGGTTATACTTTTCTACTCCCTAATATTCCCTGAGGGTACATGTGCCCCAGTTTAAGCAACACAGAATAATAGAGTCACAGCAAGTGGGTTGGGATAGAAGTCCTCGTTGCATTAAACACCATGCCTTGTCTTGGGTTAGAAAAATCTTCTTTGTCTTTTCGAGTGATGAACCTGAGGCAGAGGCTGGTTGATTATGAACAAGAGAGTCTTTCCTCTTTGCTCTGTCTCTGTACTCCTCCAAATCATTCAGTGGATCTCTGCTTGTCCATCCAGACCCTGGAAAGGTATGGTGTAATATATAGAAGGCTATATTTTTAAATATTTAATTATTCTATTTACTTTCTGGCATCATCATTTCTTTGTATGTGACTTACCTTTAACTTCGCCGAGTTTCCTTAACTGTGTAATGGAAATAACACTGTGGCCTAATCAATAATATTGTTTGAGTGTTAAATGAGATAGTATTTGTGGATGTACTTGTAAATGTTACAGTTCTACACAAATGTTGACTACCATTCAGTCATTCACCCAATATGTAGTAAATGCTTAACATCTGCCAGGCACTGTTCTAGGCACTAGGATACATCAGTGAATAAAACAGACACCCCTGCTTGCATGGAGCTCATGTTCTAATGAGGAGAGAGCCAAGAGAAATTATAAATAAGTGTGTTACACAGTATGTTAGAGGATGTTAAGATCTATGGGTGGAAAATTAAAAGAGTAAGTGGTAAAATTCAATGAAGAGTGGTAAGGGTACTGAAGTTTTCAATAGGACAGTCAGTATGGGCCTCCTTGAGAAAGACATTTCGAGCAGATTCCTGAAGGAGTTGCTAGCCATGCAGGTATCTGGGAGAACATTGGGAGCAATTTTGCCCCTAGGGGACATTTGACAATGTCTGAAGACATTTTTGTTGTCATACTTGGCAGCAGTAAGTGTTGCTACTGGGATCCAGTGAGTAAATCCAGGGATGTTGCTAAACATGCCACAATGCACAAGACAGGCTCCCAATCCAAAATACCAATAGTGCCAAGGTTAAGAAACCCGGAATTAGAGGGATAAGCTGGTGCAAAAGCCTAGGGACAGGAAGTTGTCACAACCAATAAGGAAGCCAGTGTAGAGATGCACAAGTGACCATCTAGATCACTTAGGGTGAGGTAGGCCATTGTAAAGGCTTTTGAATCTTCTTGATACCTACCCCAGGCTCCCCAGGCAGGCACTGTCACTCTCTTCTCAGTGCTCCCACAGTAACCAGCTGTCATGCTCAACAGCGATTAATTTTCTGCATGTCTCACTAGGCTTTCAAGTCCTTGATGATAGCAGTCAAATCTGGTCCATCTCTGTACACCCTGTGCCTATCACAGTGCTTAATACCCAGTAGGAGTTCAATGTATGTTATTTGCATCAATGATTATGATAATAACTTTGGATGATAATAGCAATTGATTTTATTTTTATTCAACATACAGGCTAATAAGATCCATGAAAGGACAGATTTTGTCAGTTACATTCATAGCTGTAGTCGCAATGCCTAGTCATTACCAAGTACATAATAAGTGCTTAATAAACACCGATTGAATAAAAGAATGAGTAGGTTATATACATAATCAGCCCTTCCCTTGATTTCTGGTCAGTCAGATTTCTCCTCTTCTTAGCAACTTCTCTTGAAAAAGAGGAAAGAGAAGTTGAAAAGGAATATCTGCTCTTTTTTCTAGAAGACAACCTATGACAAAATACTCTGAGCTGGTAAGCTGATGCGACCGTGCTACACTGGCAGGTCACATTATAACACGTTAAGTGTAGACAGCACATGCTTGCATAACCCAGGGTAATCTTTGGAAAAGGGTGAGGACATAAATCAATCAATCAAGCTGGTTGATTCCACAAGTAGCTCCCCTTTTCTCCTATTTCCCACACTAGAGGAATCCAGAAATCTGGAGATGATCCGATGGGGAAAGGATGAACAAATATGCACCCTGGGTAAATAAATGCACATGGAGCACTGAAAAGTATCCAGTGAATGCTTTCCTTGAGGTTCAAGAGATACGGTTCAATCCATACAGAGTGGAAAGGATGGTGCAAGGTTCAACGTAACATTCCTAGTACCCCGGCTTTATCCTTAGCCTTTGAGAGAACCCTACTTATAAGCTATCCCTTCCTCTGCAAAAAGTATTATACCTAAACCTGTTCCTCACGTGCTCTCCCAGGCCCCTGCAGACCCTTGGTCCTTAACTATTCTCTTCCTTCCAAAGTCCAGGCGTTGTGTTAGCTACAGACTTATTAATATGAGTTGTTAGTTTTTCCCTGTTTGGCTTGGTGGTGTTGATGGGCAGGGGAAAGGGAAAAATCTACAGATTCTAAGGAGAAGAGCATAGGACAATAGGACCCTTGTGGATTGACCACCAAGTAGGAGGGAAAAAAAAAAAACTAAAATGAAAAGAAACCCAAAGGATGAATACTTACATGATGAAAGTGAAACTCATTCCAATCAATTATTTTATATTTGATGCTTATATAAGTACTTGCCTCCTTTCCTGGTCTGAGTCAAAGTAGGGGAAAAAAAATAGGGGAAAACCTTTCCTAGTGCCTTGGTCTTAGATGGTTGAGGCTCTAGGGAGCAGGAAGATGAAGAGAGAAAGAGAGAAAATAAAAAGGTTTGATGTAACATTGTGGAAAGGGATTGTGCTTGGGGTAGCATAAAATATGTTTAGAATACTAAACATAAACATGCTTCTATTTTGACTCCGTCCTTTTGATCCACACCAGAGACCATGCCTTTTTCGTCTTTGACTCCTCTAGAGCTCAGCAAAGGAGATAGCCATCAAATGTGTCCTGAATGACTCAGCAAAGGAACAACTCTCAATGAGTTGGCATAGAATAATAACTGAAATGTACGGACTATGCATTTGATTGGGAGTTTTTGCTTCTAATGCTTCATCATGTCTTAGCTGTGTGACATCAGCCAAGTCATTTAACTTCAGTAAGCCTTAGTTTCTTTCTCTGTAGAATGCTTCCTATAAAGACAAAATGAGATAATGTAGGCTAAGACCACAACAAATTAAGTCTGTTAGTACTTGATGAAGATTTCTCACTGCTTGTGGAAAAGTAGCACCCTATGCTCCTTTCTGATCACAGACAGCTTTTTCTGGGTTGACTTCTTAATATCTTTGAGTTAGTCTGAGTTTCCCACAACTTGAGAAGATGCAAAGTAAATGGGTGATGGAGCTCCTGTAACTTTGTATATTGAGGTTTAATTCCCACGACCTGTTTCCCCCACTGAAAGAGCACATGTTACTTTATGAGGGCTACTGGAATTGAATGTGAAAAGGAGGTGGTGACTCAGGGTGTTTGGGGAAAAAATCTTGTTTTCCAAGGCTTCAGACTCAGCTCAAAGCAGATCACCACATTGTTCTCTGTTTCCTTCTTCAGCTTCCTCTATTCCCAGCCCCTCACACTCATATATTGCAGTCAAAGTGACTTCAGTTTCCACCGGATTTTTTTAGAAATATTGTTCTGGCCCTTATGCATACTTACTTAGTTTTTTTTTTTAATATTTATTTATTTATTTGGTTGCACCAGGTCTTAGTTGCAGCAGGTGGGCTCCTTAGTTGCGGCACATGGGCTCCTTAGTTGTGCTATGTGAACTCTTAGATGTGGCATGCATGTGGGATCTAGTTCCCTGACCAGGGGTCAAACCCGGGCCCCCTGCATTGGGAGTGTGGAGTGTTATCCACTGCACCACCAGGGAAATCCCATATACTTACTTGTTTCAAAAGACATTTTATCATAGCTTATAATCCTCTCAAAGCCAGAAACCCTCCAGGACAAGAACCTTACTTTGCACATATATGTATTCTACGTAGCACTTTACCCTGTAGTAAAAATCAACTAATGGAAGGCAGGAAGAAATAGAGGGAAATAATAAACGGACTTGATAGCAGAATAAATTTTTAAAAGTAAGGTTTGGAAAGCTATCTATAAAATTATTTGACACTATCACAAAGCATAACGTGAAGCTCAAAAGCAATGCAACTAAAAGAAAAATTCTCATTGCCTAAGAACTGAAGTGAATCCTCTCTCCATTTCCTGCTAGTAAGGTGCTCTGGGACTGCACAGTCAGGCCTACACAATGAAGCCCATGGGTTCAGCTGCCTTGGGCCTCTCAAAAGGCATTTGCTTCATTTCCACCAACCACAAGCCTTTGCTTCTGCCTCTGTCCCAGTCCAGCTGGACAACACATGCTAGAGGACTGGCTATTCTAAAATCTCTCTCCTACTCTTGATAAGTGGTTTCCATGGAGGTCCCTCAGTCCCATCTAACTCTTTCACCTTTAAATGTGCTGAAGAGCGAGTTTGAAATTAGACCCAGAGCCATATGGGAAAGCTGAGGGCAGCATATGGTTGCAGATTGCTCAATGCTGATTGATAGCATCTTTAAGCTCACCTTCCATCTCTCTTTACACAGGAAACAGTGATAGGGTCGGAGTTCTGTATTTTGAATTGCTCTGTCCTTCATGTGGGAAAATGAGACTCAGAATACAGCACCCATGTTAAAACTTGTTTTAGTTTCTTGGTCTTGGTGGAGGTAGAGTACAAAGAAATATCTGTACTCCTACTTGTGATCAATGGGAAGTAAACTGATAGGGATAGAGATTCAGTCTGTGAACTTGAATGATGATCTGTCCTATAGAAATGCGACTTTAAGTCAAACCTAACTAGGTCTCACCTGCAGATTTAGGTCATGCCAACATAAACTGTAGATGGGGATGAATCAGTCCCATGGAAACAGGGAGCATATTGCTACAGTTATTACAGTGAGATGATAAGAGGAGGGAGAAGTTCTGTGGTCCGAGCAGGGAAGATATTTTTTTTTTAACAAGCTGAAAAATCTGAAAAGAAGAGGATGCCAAAAAAAAAAAAAAATAGCGGGGAGTCAACTGCAAAGAATCAAAGAGAAAGAGTAAGCATGCAGAAGGAAGTAAATAATTCAGGATCTATCTCTGCAAATTCTGGGCTACAGCATGTCTTACCTCACTTCACAAACAACGCCATCATTATTGCAAGGGCAAATAATGGCCTTATGACAAATTATGACAAATGCTGTCATAACTGAGCAAATTTCAGAAAGCTCCACTGGGTCAATTGGTAGTGGTTTGTCTCCTTTATGAAGTCAGGTTTTCAAGAAGGAAAGCTCTTGTTTCCATGAGTAAGTACATTTTTCTGTTTGTTTGTGAAAACTAAAACTTAGCTATACAAATGCACTTTTTCATATAATTAAGTCTGGCAGCGCTGGAACCCAAAACCAGATTTCTTTTTTAATTTCAGCTGCATAATTATACTGTATTATCAAGCGAATAAACCAACGAACAAGTAGACATAGAAAAACCCTTTAACATGGAAAAAGGGAGAATCATCACAGAATACCCTGGGAAAGAAAGACAAACAAGGAGAGAGAAAGGGTTTTAGAACTTTGAAATACAACAAATCAATGTGATTCTTATCATCACCAGTGACATCATTAATTGAGGTCCAGTTCATGTACCAGAGAGTAGCTTTGATAACAATATGTCACTGAACCATCACTGGGGCCGTAAACAGCTTTAATGAGACTTACCACACCATTCACTTAAACTGTACAATTCAATGTTTATTTTAGTGTATTCACAAAGATGTTCAACCATCACCACAGTCAATTTTAGAACATTTTTGTCACTGCAAAAAGAAACCCTGGGTCCTTTAGCAATCAATGCCCTACCCCATGTCCATTGCCCTAGCTCTAAGCAACTATTATTCTACTTTCTGTCTCTATAGATTTACCTATTCTGTGCATTTAATATAAATGAAATCTTATAATATGCAGTATTTTGTGACTGGCTTCTTTCACATAGCATACTGTTTTCAAGGTTTATCCATGTTGTAGTTGTATCAGTACTTCATTCTTTCTGTGGCTGAATAAAATTCTATTGTATGGATATACCACAATTTGTTTATCCATTGATTAGTTGATGAGCATTTGTTTCATTTCCACCTTTTGGCTATTATAAATAATATTGATGTAAACATTTATGAACAAGTTTTTGCGTGGACATGTTTTAATTGCTCTTGGGTATATACCTAGGAGTGGAATTACAGAGTAATATGGTAACTGCATTTTTCCTCATCTGGGGAACAGCTAGACTATCTTCCAAAGTGACCATTCCTGCCAGCAATGTGTGAGGGTTCAAATTTCTGCACATCCTCACCAACACTGGTTACTGTCTTTTTTATTATACCCATTCCAGTGAGTGTGAAGTGATATCTCACTGTGGTTTTGATTTGCATTTCCCTAATGGCTAATGAGGTCAGGCACCTTCTCAAGTGCTCATTGGCCATTTATATATCTTCTTTGGAGAAATATCTGTTTAAGTTCTTTGTCTATGTTTTAACTGAATAGTATTTTTATTATTGAGATGTGTTTTATTTAGATAAATATATATTCTGGATACTAGTCTCTTATCAGATATATAATTTGCAAATATTTTCTCCCTTTCTGTGGGTTGTCTTCACTTTCTTGATAGTGTCCTTTGAATCACAAATATTTTAAGTTTTGAAGCTCACATTATCTATTGTTTCCTTCGTTGCTCATGCTTTGATGTCATATCTAAGAATCCATTGCCAAATCTGAGGTCATGAGGTCGTGAGAATTTATCTGTATGTTTTCCTATAAGAATTTTATACTTTTAGCTCTAACATTTAGGTCTCTGATCCATTTTGAGTTAATTTTTGTATATGGTGTGAGATAAGGATTCTTTTTTTTTTTTTGGCTATGTTGGGTCTTAGTTGTGGCACTTGGGAATCTTCATTGTAGCACACGGGATCTTTCGTTGCAGCACATGGGCTCTTCATTGTGGCACGGGCTTCTCTCTAGTTGTGGCATGTGGGTTTTCTCTCTCTAGTTGTGGCACACGGGCTCTGTAATGTGCGGCACGCAGGCTCTCTAGTTGAGGTGTGCGAGCTCAGTAGTTGCAGTGCACAGGCTTAGTTGTCCTGCGGCATGTGGGATCTTAGTTCCCTGACAAGGGATCAAACCGATGTCCCCGGCATTGGAAGGCAGATTCTTTACCACTAGACCATCAGGGAAGTCCTAGGATTCATTCTTTATTTGATTTTCACACCACAATTTGCTGAAAAGATTAATCATTTCCCATTGGCATCCTTGTTGAAAATCAGTTGATCACAGACACATGGGCTTATCTCTGAACTTTCAATTCTGTTATCATATTGATCTTTATGTGTATCTTTATGCCAATACCACACTGTATTGATTGCTGTTGCTTTGCAGTAAGTTTTGAAATTAAAAAATGTCAGTCTTCTAACTTTGCTCTGTTTTGGCTCTCCTGGTTCTCTTTAAATTCCATGCAAATTTTAGAATCAGCTTGTCAGTTTCTACAAAGAAGTCAGCTGGAATACTGATAGAGATTGCATGAATCTGTAGATCAATTTGGGGAATTTAATCATTTTATCTATTTTAAGTCTTCTAATCCATCTAACAATCTAGTGATATTTTCATTTCAGTTATTGTACATTTCAACTCTAGAATTTCCATTTGGCTCATTTCTATAATTCTCTGGCCTACAGTTTAGCCTATATCTCCAGTGAATCTAACAGTATCTTCCCAACTGCCATCCATCACAAGCTCCACTAGTTTTTGTTGTTGTTGTTTTTGTTTTTGTTAGTTTTTCCCATCTTTATTGGAGTATAAATGCTTTACAATGTTGTGTTAGTTTGTGCTGTACAACAAAGTGAATCAGCTATACGTATACATATATCCCCATATCCCCTTCCTCTTGAGCCTCCCTCCCACACTCCCAGTCCCATCCCTCTAGGTCGTCACAAAGCAACAAGTTGATCTCCTCGTGCTGTGCAGCTGCTTCCCCCTAGCCAGCCATTTTACATTTGGTAGTGTATATATGTCAATGCTACTCTCTCACTTCATCCCAGCTTCCCCTTCCCACCCTGTGCCCTCAAGTCTGTTCTCTACATCTGCATCTTTATTCCTGCCCTGCCACTAGGTTCATCAGTACCGCTTTTTAAAATTCCATATATATGCATTGGCATACAGTATTTGTTTTTCTCTTTCTGACTTACTTCACTCTGTATGAGATTCTGGATCCATCCACCTCACTACAAATAACTCAATTTCATTCCTTTTTTACGGCTGAGTAATATTCCATTGTATATATGTGCCACATCTTTATCCATTCATCTACTGATGGACATTTAGGTTGCTTCCATGTCCTGGCTGTTGTAAATAGTGCTGCAGTGAACATTGGCTCCACTGTTTTTGTGAGAGCTCTTGAGCTTGAAATTCCCCACTCTCTTGTAAATAAGGTCAGTTCCTTTGGGAAGAGATTAGGAACTACCTGTTTTAAGACCTGCTTCTTCCCCTAGGCAAAATCTCTGAGGCAGGGCTCTGAAGCTGGGGATTGGGGCAATGCTGTGATTCTCTCTGAGTTACACTTCCCACTTTAGGAGCTGAGTGCTCAGTGGATAGGAATGGAAGTAGCATCAGGTCTTCTTGGCTTGCCTCTCTCAGCATGGAACCACTGCCTTACAAGCTGGGACAAGGAAGATTGGCTTCTCAGTATTCTTAGTGATACCTGCCCAAGGTAGAGCCTCCATGCCATTAGTCGGGACTCAGCAGAAGAAGAAAGAAGTCACCACTTGGCTGCACTCACACAGAACGTAGCCTCAGCAGCAAGTAGCTGGGGCAGGATGAAAAATGCTGACATACTTCTCCCCCTGGGAAGGTAGCCCTTCAACTGGGAGATGGAGGAGATGGAGTCCTGTATTCTTGACAGCATAAATCTAAAGTCCAGTTTCTGTTTCACTGAGCTGGGAGTAGGGAGTGAGTGAGTCTTGCTTCTGATACTATGGATTCTCATTGTTCCTACCAAATTTTAGTAGATTTTCTTGAATATATGTTTCTGCATTTGCTATATGCCATTTGGACCATTTCCAGAGACTTTGAATGTTTTCTTTTTTCAATAGTTTTCGCCAGTTTCTATGGGGAGTATGTCTACACAGCTCCTCATGCTGTCATTCCAGAAGTGGATCTCAAAAATATGTAATATTTATACCAATGTTAATAGCCTAAAAATAAGACCAACAATCATAGGAGAGGCAATGGGCAAGAAGAAGCGGTAAATGGGGCTTAAAGAAAGGAAAGAGGAAGAACAATAAGAAATGCATACAATGGGAGAAGAAATGACAGCAAGAAGAGACAAAAACAGATGGAAAAAAATAAACAGTGCAAAATAGCCATATTTGACCCAAATTGGTCAGAATGAGCTTGAATGTGGAGTAACTGATGTAAAGTTGATATCCCTCACACTGACCTTTCATCACGTACTGACTTACGTTCCAACATCATCCAACTGTTTCAGGTGTTCACATATCAAGTTTCCTAAAAGTGATCTTGAATTCGTGCAAAAATTATGCTTTTCCCCCTTCTGTCTCAAAATATATAAATCCTCCCTATCTTTGAAGGATCAGCTCAAATGCCATCTCCTCCAAAAAGCATCTCCTCGTTTACCCACAGCTGCCTTGATGTCTGTTCTCTCCATTCTCTGATTTTTTTTTGAATAATTTATCTGTATCTCTTTTGTGAAATTATCATTTTTACCTCTCCTCCAGAGTTCCTTGCCTCCTGCTTATTCCCAAATCTAATGCTCTGAGATATCCTCAGAGATTCTTCCAGTGTGTTTTTCTTTTCTTACGTTAACCAGGGTAAACTTACAATCAATAACCCTAATCAATACAGATATATGCAATTTTTTTTTCAATTTTTTTAACATCTTTAGTGGAGTATAATTGCTTTACAATGGTGTGTTGGTTTCTGCTGTATAACAAAGTGAATCAGATATACATATACATACATCCCCATAGATATGTGCATTTATAAAAATGATGGAGTGAGATTGGCACAACAATATACTCATAGTCTTCAGTCCATCAACTGAATGAATAACACTGAATGAACAAATTGAACAAATGAATGTCAGAAATAATGAAGTGTGCATATTATCAGATTGGGAAACTGATAAAGAAAAGCAACTCAGTAACCTTATGGAGAATGGAGTAAATACAGACAGGGAAACTAGGATTCTATTCCTTATGACTCTGTTACTAAATCTTGCTATGTGATCTTGAGCAAAGTATCTAAACCTCTACTTCAGTTACTTCATCTGTAAAGATAGGAGGTATCCTAAGTTTTTTTGTTTTGTTTTGTTTTTTCTGCTCAGAGTCTCTTAAAAGAGACTATGCTATGAAAAGTGGTCTACGATAAAACAAGTGTAACAAATTCTCAGGTAATTATAAATGTAAGTGCAAGACCATTTTTTTAGTTAAGTGAAAATATATAAAGAGAAGGCGACTATAACTATGCAATGCTACACACTCCACTTCAGCTTCCAAAAAGACATTTCCTTTCTCCTCTCTCAATTACATGACCAACTCAAAGAGCCTATAAGTTAAAAATGCTTATTTTTAACAAAGAGAGAACACTGGACATAACATCACAGTTTAGAAAATCTTCTCTCTCCAGAATTTTCATCCTAGGTAATTGGATTAGCCTCATGTCACAAACGCTACTAGCTCCCAAGTCTGTGGAGAAATCTGGTTAAAAATTTCCACTCAGAGGGGCTTCCCTGGTGGCACAGTGGTTAAGAATCCTCCTGCCAGTTCAGGGGACACAGGTTCGAGCCCTGGCCCGGGAAGATCCCACATGCCGCAGAGCAGCTAAGCCTGTGTGCCACAACTACTGAGCCTGTGCTCTAGAGCCCACGAGCCACAACTACTGAAGCCCGTGGGCCTAGAGCCCGTGCTCTGCAACAAGAGAAGCGACGACAATGAGAAGCCTACACACTGCAACGAAGAGTAGCCCCCACTTGCCGCAACTAGACAAAGCCCGCGCACAGCAACGAAGACCCAACACAGCCAAAAAAAATAAAAAATTAAAATTAAAAAATAAATTAATTAAAAATATAAATAAATAAATAAATAAAAATTTCCACTCAGAGCTGTGAGGAACCTTAACATCTCAATTAAATAGTCGACATAAGAACAAGATGAGAAGAAAATGAGGAGGTGAACTGGATAATTCTGGGAGGAAGGGAATTCGTTTCCTTCACTACACAAAACATAATCTTCATTTAAACAGAGGTTGTTGGATATTATCTGCTCCAAATAAAAACATATAAAACTACAATAACAAATAATTCAATGAAAGGTGTTCAATTTCTCCATGAAGGATTGAAATTTCAATATCTAACTATACAAGGGAAACCAAGGCACACTGGACTTCTCCTAGATCATAGAATGAATTACTCCTGGGTTTATGCTAAGGAATCCTCCAAATTAGGCCGGACTTTTAAACAACAATTTGCTAGCAACTATCTTTGCCAAATGCTAATAATATATCAGAACCCCACTGACATCAAGAAGGGGATATACCTCCTAAGGGGGTGCCAGGATTATGCATCATCACATCAAAATCTGACCTTCAGTAAATATTTTCATCCAGAGCTGCTTCTCTGCTCAGAAGTCATGTGGAATTACGTACTGAAGAAAGAACATACTTCTTAGCAGAAGCGAAGGAAATTGTAATCTTGCCCTGAAAATAGTTCCTTCCCAAACAGTTAAGAATCATTCCTTAGCCCTTGGATAAGAAGTTATGATCAAATTTGGGAAAAATAAATGATGAACTTTGGAGAACAATTCATATAACAGATTTATTCTACTTGAATGAAGGCACAGTGATAGAGTGGAGACGGAATGTATTTTGGATACAGGCATATTTGAGTTTGAATCTCTGCTTCCCAGTTGTCCCATTGTGGAACTTTGGGTCACCACTCTATCTCCATGTATAAAATGGGGATAAAAGTACTTTCTTTACAATGTTGTCAAAAGGATGACATGAAAAAATAATATGCAAAACATCTAGTACAACACCTGGCACATGGTAGGTGCGCTAGACGTGTAAAATACCATTGTTTTCATTTTTCTTTTTTTCAAACTACAAATTAGAGTATTAGAGTTTTCCATGCCCCTAATTTTCTTCTCTGGGTATTAGTAGTGGGGATACAGCATATAATGATGTTGACCCATAACTGAGACTCTAGTCTACCCCTCTGCACTCTGTTTAGCCTTCCTCTTTGCTTGGTTGTATACTTGGCCATTGGTATTAGGGTTAGAGGAAAGGGTACTGGACCCAGTGTCAGAAGACTTGAATAATTCCCTAACTCATTTGCAATGTGAACTTGAACACATCACTAGGCCTTTCAGAGACTTAAATACCCCGTCTGTAAATAGGGACTCATAATCCAAGCTCTGCACTCTGCTATCTGTTTTTTTAAAGTTTTCACTAACCTGAGTCTACCCCCCAAATTACCCACCTACCCTACACGAAATTCCCAACACTTTCCTTAAGTCCATATGGCATTTTATAATTTAGAAAATGATTTCCAATTCATCGACTCATAACAAGCCCTATTAACTAACTAATCTGCCCAGTACTCTGATGTGAGGAAAAATCAAACTTCTACCTGAACTTTTCAACTGAACCAATTAAATGAGATAACAAATCCAGAAGTGGGCTTAGAATAGTTCCAGACATATAGTAAAGTTAATAAATGCAAGCTGGGCTTCTCTGGTGGCGCAGTGGTTGAGAATCCGCCTGCCAATGCAGGGGACACAGGTTCGAGCCCTGGTCCGGGAAGATCCCACATGCCGCAGAGCAACTAAGCCCGTGCCCCACAGCTACTGAAGCCCACACGCCTAGAGCCCGTGCTCCGCAACAGGAGAATCCACCACAATGAGAAGCCCGTGTACTGCAACGAAGAGTAGCCCCCTCTCGCCACAACTAGAGAAAGCCCACGGGCAGCAACAAAGACCAAACACAGCCAAAGATAAATAAATAAAATAAATAAATTAAAAAATAAATGCAAGCTACAGCTGTTATATCTCAAAGTAAATTCTGATTATTGATAAATGGGACCATGTCTTATATCTCCTAAAGTGCATCTCTGCAAATCTCAAAGTAGATAGGACAGTGCTGGGTATAGAGGGGATGCATCCAATACATCAATAGTGACTAAATGGATAAAGTGGTTGTAAAAGTAAAGTAGTGAGGAAAAGAGAAATATCTTCCTAGAACACAAGTACGTTAAATAATTGTGTGTGGGGATGTGTGTGTGTGCACGTGTATGTATTTTAACAGCACTTCCTCCAGTAAATGTCTAGCTAACAAAAAGATAGCATATCTTCAGAGAAGTCTATGCCTCTTTATTCCAAAGCACTCAATACTAAAATTGACAACAGACTTCAAGTGGAGAACAAAGACCTTTCTAGGCTCCTACGACTCCAGGAAGGAGTGAACATACAAGTTCACACACCGGAGCTGCTTAGCCCTTTTCATTCTACACATTCAATTCAGATGTCATCTCCATTAAGCTTTCTCTGAACAACCCATCTAGAAGTATTGAACCCCTCTTCTGAGTCTGAGAAAAAAGACATTATCTGTGCTTCACCTAATTTTCACACTTGAGCCTTCTCTGATATTACTTATATACATCTTGTCTTGAGGCGGCATGATGCAGGGGCAAGAGCATGGATTTCAGAATTAGGCACATCATCGTTTAAATTCCAATTCTGCTGCTTACCATCTGCATGTCCTTGGGCAAATTCCATGAGTTAATGTAACCTACACATAAGAGCTATCATTGGGAAAGTGAAATAAAATAATAGATGTAGGCATTCAGCAAATGTTAGTTTCTTTCTTTTCATCCCCTTCTTTTTCTGCTAACCATAAGACTGTAGGTTCCTGTGAAATGCCCTCTTCAAAGAAGACTGAACATTTTAAAAATGTGTTATTTTATTCTAGGCACACTTTGAGCATCCTTCGCAGAGTTAAATACTCTTAAGACACAGCAACTCTCTTTCTACTCCCACCCATCCAAAAGGAAATGTATGGACCTTTCTGTTATATAGTTACCCTTAGAGGAGTGGACAGGAACTGATTACATATTTTGGTGTCATTCTTTTCTGATTCCCTCAAGCATCAATTAATGCAAATAAGTAAGTACATACACACATAAATAAATACCCCAGGTACATACAGTGCTTATTTCTGAAGAAGTAACATCAATTAGTTTATAGAGGACTTCAAAGAATTGTTGTAGAAGATATAAGATTAAATGAAAGAGAATCATAGATTACACCTGACTTTCAGCCTTCACATTCAACAAGAAGTATATGGTTTCATAGATGACCAGAGGTTAGGAATACTTAATTGAAATATAGTTTTCCTTTATGAAATGGTAATTGGTGTCTAAAAGCAACACATACACACATGCACACACACACACGCACACCACAGTCAGGGACCTGAATCAGTCTGCACTCCTGGGGAAAAACAAGTAATTAAATTGACGGGTAATGAACATTCAAAGATAATTACCGGTAGTACTCAGACACACATCAGATGATTAATAGCAATAGATTCCATGGAGGTGATTAATAAAGAGGCAGACAGAGTAGCACTAATATATAAATGATTAATAATGAAACTCTTCAGTCCTTGAAGGAAGGAGGAGAGAGGACTAAGGAGTCTCTCTTTCCCCACAGCTGCCACTAAGAGGGTTTTGGGGCACTGAGAAAACCAAGGAGAAGCTGAAGGTAGAAACCTACAAACAGAGATTATTCACAGTAGTCTTGAGTAAGTCATTGAATTGCTCTTTTTCAAAGGCCTCATCTGAAAATGGGACAAGATGATTTCTCAAGCCTTTTATTGAAAGGTTGATTGTCACTGATTTCTTTAGGTGTCTGTTTTTAGATTAGGAACACAGTGAAAGAGAGTGAAAGAAGATTGGGTCAAAAAGGTTTAAAGGTTAAGAGAGACAAATATAAATATTGAATATTTCCCAAAAACTGAAAGTAAGGACCTCTGAGATTCAGGGAATTCCCTGGGGTCCAGGTTCAGTCCCTGGTTGGGGAACTAAAATCCCAAAAGCCGTGCGGCATGGCCCAATAAAACAATCTCTGAGATTCAAACCTCAAAGTACCGATTCATGCACCAGAAAGCATGTGTTGAACAATGGTCTATTAAACACATTTATCTAAATTCAGCAGTTGAGCATGGCTCCATCATCCTACAACGATGCCTTTCAAAGCCTGCTTCACTGAGAAATTTCAGCAAAATCTTTTCTTTTAGAACAATAATCATTCTTGAATGGAATGGAGACCAGTAAGAAATCTGTCTGTTGCTCAGCATGTTATAGGAGGTATTCCCAAAAGTTTTCCTCCCCCCAGGTTTCCTTGATTCCTTTGTTAAGTCTTTGTAAATTTATTTATTTATTTATTTATTTGTTTGTTTATTTATTTATTTATTTTTGGCTGCACTGGGTCTTCATTGCTGCACGTGGGCTTTCTCTGGTTGCGGCGAGCGCGGGCTACTCTTTGTTGCGGTGCGCGGGCTTCTCATTGAGGTGGTTTCTCTTGTTGTGGAGCATGGGCTCTAGGTGCGTGGGCTTCAGTAGCTGTGGCACGCAGGCTCAGTAGTTGCTGCGCAAAGGCTCTAGAGTGCAGGCTCAGTAGTTGTGGCGCACGGGCTTAGCTGCTTCGCGACATGTGGGATCTTCCTGGACCAGGGCTCGGACCCATGTCCCCTGCATTGGCAGGTGGATTCTTAACCACCATACCACCAGGGAAGTCCCTTGTAAGTCTTTGAATCTGATGCATAAAATAACAAAACATGGAGGAGAAACATTTCTCTATGAGGAATGGCTCAAAAGAAGTGGATCTAAATAATGGCGTGGAAGGGACATCCTTGACAAAGCCACTGACCTAGTCCTTCCATTTTGCTGACAAGGAAAATGAAAACATTACAGTGATTTTCCCAAAGATAAGCAGTTGGAGGGAAAGCTATATTAAATCCAGTTCAATACTGGACACTGGACTTAGAATAAAAACGTCTGGGTCATTTGTCCCCATTCTGTTACTAACTGTGTACTTGAGAAACTGACATTAACTCTCTCTGACTGTCTCAGGGTGGTCTTCAAGGGCTGTCAGAACAGACATTCCAGTATTCTGGTCTCTTTTCCGATTAGATACATTTGTGAAGAATAAATCATATTAGCTTTAATCCCAAACCTATGAGGATAGGGAGTAGGAAGGATTTTTTTTTCTTTCCAAACAAATTTTCCTGTAGTATTCCAGATGGAAAGAGAGCATCATGAGGAACAGAGCCCTACTCTTCCAGGATTTTTTTTTTCCCCTGATGCTTTTAGGTCCTTGACTTTAATTCTTGTTTTTGTTTGTTTATCTGTTTGTGGGTTTTTTTGCGGTACACGGGCCTCTCACTGCTGTGGCCTCTCCCGTTGCGGAGCACAGGCTCCGGATTCGCAGGCTCAGCGGCCATGGCTCACGGGCCCAGCCGCTCCGCGGCATGTGGGATCTTCCCGGACTGGGGCATGAACCCGTGTCCCCTGCATCGGCAGGCGGACTCACAACCACTGCGCCACCAGGGAAGCCCTTGTTTGTTTTTTAAGTGTTCTGTTTTCTTGCTATGTGGGGATGTCTCAGGAAAAAAGACATTTGGCTAAATATTTTGAGACACGGGCTATTTATTTTCATTATTTACAGGATTTGCAGCATTTTTAAGGTTTTACCCTGCTTGAATAAGTTAAAAAGATTACCTGTTTCGGGCTTCCCTGGTGGCGCAGTGGTTGAGAATCTGCCTGCCAATGCAGGGGACACGTGTTCGAGCCCTGGTCTGGGAGGATTCCACATGCCGCGGAGCAACTAGGCCCGTGAGCCACAACTACTGAGCCTGCACGTCTGGAGCTTGTGCTCCGCAACAAGAGAGGCCACGACGGTGAGAGGCCCGCGCACTGCAATGAAGAGTGGCCCCCGCTTGCCGCAACTAGAGAAAGCCCTCGCACAGAAGCGAAGACCCAACACCGCCAAAAATAAATAAATAAATAATAAATAAGCTTTCATTTAAAAAAAAAAAAAAGAAAAAAAAGATTACCTGTTTATGTAGCTGCCCACAGAATGCTGTTCCCAGATTGGGTCATTTTGGCCATATCTTTTGCCAGAATTGTAAGCTAGATTTCTCCTCCAACTTTTGTCCCTTTAAGTAAAAGCTGTTCTATATTTGACAGTTAAAATGATGCTGGTGGAAGACAGACAAATCTTTCTTGCACACTTCTCATTAAATCCCTCAGACCTCTTTGCAACTCACCCTTAACACTTTATACAAAATTATATTACTAAGAATGTCCAGCATTGACAAAAGTTATTACTTTCTGCTCTCTTGGTCATGAGACCTGAAACCTAGAAAAGGTCTTCATTAGGATGTAAGCATTTTGGAATACCTTGCCGAACCTGTTGTTGAGTTAAAGTAGGAGAAAGGAAATATACAAAGAAAAGAAATACCCCACAATTTTGACAGCAGCATCATCATCTTTATCATCATCATCACCAGCATCCTCATAGCACACTCTCATAGCATCATTCTCTTTCAGGCACTGTTTTGAGTACTTTACACATACATTAACATCATGAAGTGGAAATGAACATGTATTTACAGCTTGAGTTATAAAAACTCAACTTGTATATGTCCTATTCAAAATTTCCTCTTTTGCCACTTGAATACAGATCTACCCTGCAAAAAGCAGTCTTGGAATAAGAGTACCACCCAGTGGTGATTTTTTTGTCCATTAAGTTTAATATTTCTTTCCTAATAAGATTGTTTTTACCCTCTCTAGTCGGGATAGTCATATGACCTTTCACTAAGTAGCAGTTAGTTATTTCAACCTCAGGTGGCCTCTTTGTGGTAGTCTATAGTGTTGGATCATTATTTTCCTTCTTTCCCAACCTCTGTCATTATTCACTGAGAACAAATTGTACTTCTCCACTCTAATGACTTGGGGGTTGGCCATGTGATTGTCTTGACCAATGAAATGTAGGTGAGTGTAAAGTGCACCATAGCAACTGCTGTTTGGCTTGGTCTCTTGCACTCTTGCCCTGCACCTTAAGAGGATCATACCCTTGTAGGCACTGTTCTTTAAACCTGAGTTGTGGAACGAAAGATGGATGGAGCCAATCTGAACAAACTCATAGCATGAGCTAGAGCCTCCCAGTGAACCTGCAGACATGTGAGAGTGAAATCAACGTTTATTGTAAACCATTGAGATTTGGGGCATAGTTTGTTACCCAGCATTGTTGTATCAGTGGCCACCGAATACATTTTCATATGTCCATTAGTGTTCGGATTAACTCCATCACTCCCTCCTGCTTCCTCTCCCAAATCTTGTTCAGTTACATTCAGTAAATCTACGTTCTCCCTTCAATTATTTCTCCAGATTCTATTTATGAGCCTTTGAAGTCTCTAACAATGGTCAGTAAACATAAATAAGTTTTCCTGATAAACCTTTGTCAAAAAAAGAATTAAAGTATACTTAATTAGAAATTCAAGAGGTAGCTTTAGGGACTTCCCTAGTGGTCCAGCGGTTAAGACTCCGCACTCCCAATGCAGGGGGCCCAGGTTCGATCCCTGCTCAGGGGACTAGATCTTGCATGCCACAACTAAAGATCCTGTGTGCCACAACGAAGATCCCATATGCTGCAAAAAAAAAAAAAGAAAGAAAAAGAAATTTAAGAGATTGCTTTAAACGACTTTATATACAATGTTATTGCTCTCATATTTTCTTTCAATGCTATTATTTTAACACTCAATCCAGATTACCTGGGTTTGAATCCTGTCTTCAACCCTTACTAGCTACAAGGTCTTAGACAAGTTTCTTAACCTCTTAGAGTCTTAGATTTCTCACATATAAGTGGGAAAAACAGTGGTATCTATTGTGCAAGGGTCTTGACAAGATAAAGTTAGTCCATGGATGTAAAATGGTAAAACAGTCTTGGGAATTGGCAAGATCTCAGAAAGTTTGGCAGTTAATTTCATCATCATCATCACCATCCGTCACCTTTCAGAGTTAACGTATGGTGTTTGGCTTCCTTCTGGTTTAATTAGTTGTTTGTGAGTATGCTTGACAGGAACAGATACCTCTGGGTGGGGGGATGGATTGGGAGATTGGGATAGACATATATACACTACTATGTATAAAATAGATAACTACTGAGAACCTACTGTATAGCACAGGGAACTCTACTTAATGCTCTGTGGTGAGCTAAATAGGAAGGAAATCTAAAAAAGAGGGGATATATGTATACATATAACTGATTCACTTTGCTGTACAGCAGAAATGAACACAACATTGTAAAGCAACTCGACTCCAATAAAATTAATAAAAAGAAAAGAAATGAACAGATACCTCTAATTCCTCCTAATGGGAAGATATTGACTACTACCTATAATTCTAGACAGCACATTACTATATTTGAGTGCTCTAATAGTCTTGAAATAATATAGTCCTCAAAAGATCTCTCTACGGGAAAAAAAAAGGGCAAGCAGTAATGCTTAAATTTTAACGATTAAAAGCATAAGACTGAAAGAGGTTAAAGGATTTATACTGAAATCTCATGAGTAGTTGCCTCAGAGCCTGGGTGGAAAGAACTGGTTTATAAGTAGACTGTTGGGAAAAATATTTGTTAAAAAGTGAAAATAAAAGTCCCTAACAGGCTTCTAGTGCCTGTGTTTATCTAGGAAAGCCTAGATCCTTTTCCTTCTCTTCTCTCTGCAATATGGGCCCACCTCTCACTGTCAATATGTTGAGTGGCTTTGAACAAAGTGACTAGGGAGTGAAATCAGGCCTTGGATATTTGGTCTCCAGGGATTCAGCTGTCCCTACTGTACTGATCACTCCTGATCTTGAAACCCTCTGCTAGATGATTGTCCTAGATCCTGTAATACTGCAGCCTTGCATCTTAAATTTTGTAACCTGTCCCCTCTGATTTAGCCTGTTTAGAACCTATCTGTGTGCATCTTGCTGTTTCTCTCTCCATTACTCATATCATACTCCTTACCAGCTCCTCTTCAGCAGGACAGCATTCTCCTGAACACCTTGTTTGAATCTTGCAGCTTCCAAAAGGTATCCCTGATTTGCCCCAACTCATGCTGACCCATCCTCTTAATTTGTGAGCCCTCAGTAATTCTATATAGTAAATGCCAAAGATAGATATGAGAGCATAGCTATTACAGTTAAGAGGAAAAAAAAAAATTATATGCATCTGTGCAGCCATATGTGTGGTTATAAATTTTCAAAAGAATTAAAAATATAATAAAGTACTTTGAGGAAAATTAATCTTTTTTTTTTTTTTTTTTTTGCGTTACGCGGGCCTGTCACTGCCGCGGCCTCTCCCGCTGCGGAGCACAGGCTCCGGACGCGCAGGCTCAGTGGCCATGGCTCACGGGACTAGCCGCTCTGCGGCCTGCGGGATCTTCCCGGACTGGGGCACGAACCCGTGTCCCCTGCATCAGCAGGCGGACCCCCAACCACTGCACCACCAGGGAAGCCCAAGGAAAATTAATCTTTGATGAGTCATATTTCAGTATTTTTTCACTTCTAAGATGAGTAAGAGGAGAAAAGTAACAGTAGTATCAATATCTTATATTTGATATTCTTCATGCTTTCTTAAATATCCCTAAAGCAACCACATGAGTAAAGCTGAATAGACATTAATATTTTAAAATAAAAGTATTCTTCCTATTATAGAATGGAAATATATGGCCATCCTAGAAAATTTGGAAAATATTGAAGAAAAATAAAAATAAAGAATAAAAAAACCTCTTTGATACACCCTACTCTGAAACGTGTGGTACAATATTTGACATAATTTCACTAGCGTCCGTTTTATTTTACATACTGCATTTTAAACTTATTTTCTCTGACAGTATAAGACTTGAAATATGCAACAATTGCATGGACAGATATGGTCTTCATTTCACATATAAAGGAATTTCCACTTCCAAAGATAAGTGACTCATTCAAGTTTGCACGTGGGAATAAGCCAGAAAGACCTGTCTCTTCAATGCCCTGTAAATACTGTGCTTGTGTCCCTGTTTTTGTATTCTGCCTACAGCCTCCCTCCTCCTTGCCTGGAGAATTTACTCTTCCTTCTCTGCCTAGGAAATTCTATTCATCCTTAAAATCCACATCAATGTAATATATAGCATTTATATTTGGAGTCAGACCTGTATGACCTTGGACAAGTTGCCTATGAACTCTGAACCTTAGATCCCTTGCTTATGAAATTGACCTAAGAAGCGGTCATGAGAACTAAATGAGACAGTACATGTCCATGACTAGGAATGGGTGGAGCAAGGATTTAAACATGGTTTGCGTGATTCTATCGTATCATGCAGCCTCACAAAGATTAGAAGTTCCATAAAAGTGCCTCTGTCCCAACTGCTCCGTGACTCTTTGCACGAAAACTATGTCTGTCATGAAGAAATGCTGTTTCTAGAAATGCCAGGTACCAGCTCTGTGACCTCAAGCCAATTCTTACCCCCTTAGCCTCCTCAGATCTCATTTGCAGAATAGGGTCACCCATAGTGCCTACTTCCTGGAATTGTTATAGATGCATGCATGTATGTGATGCATGCATCTGGCACATACGAGAGCTCAATAGATGATAGATTCTGTTATTTTACCCTAACAACAGTAATAAAGCAATAATGGGTGATTACATCTAGGTCCTTTTGTGTGTTCCATGACTTTCTTCGGCCTCCGCAATTTTCAATGCCAGGCTGGAAAATACCCTGTGAGGGATGTCAGCAACATTCCCTCGAAGGAGAGCAAAAGAATTTCTAATGCAGGCACCTTCCTAAGAAAGAAAAAAAGGAGGAAAACAGGAAAGGTATGGGGGTGGGGTCAGGTTATCACAAGAGCTCTCCCCCAGAGCTGGCTGCTCACCATCTGGCTTCTTGCCCCGTTGAATCCTACACTTACACATCTGCTCTTAGATGTGTCTTTGCAGGAAAAAGATAAAGGATAACACAAGGGACGGGACAGATGGGATAAGGAATGAGGCTACAA
Source organism: Orcinus orca (assembly GCF_937001465.1). Taxonomy (NCBI): domain Eukaryota; kingdom Metazoa; phylum Chordata; class Mammalia; order Artiodactyla; family Delphinidae; genus Orcinus; species Orcinus orca. The sequence continues at coordinate 104,290,304 of NC_064564.1, read as the reverse complement.
GTAGGGAGGAGTAGAATAAACTGCAAGAAGATTAGGGAAAAGACAGTAAAAAGAAAAATGGAAAGGGAGAGAAGAAAGAAAAGAAAGAGGAAGTGAAAAACAGAGGACATGAAAAAGTGAGGAAGAGAGAAAAATATGAGTAAGGACATAAATCACAGGGAAGAGAACTGTGAAGAGGGAAAAGAAGGACAGATGGAAATGATGAAAATAAATGTGGGACAAGGGGAAAAGAAAATGAAAGTGATTAAAAGGAAACAAGGAAAAATCAGAAAGAATAAAAGGTGAATTAATGAATGAAGAAAACTGAAAGTGATTGAAAATTAAGTGGCAGTTGAAGTGAAATAAAAGGAGAAAGGTAAGAAAGAGGAAGAGAATGGAGAAGATCAGAAGGAAAATATTAGATAATGAAGTTGAAAAAGTGATGAAGCAGGTGCTGGAAATTAAGAAAACTACTACTGATACTGCCTTAGTCAACTGCCATAAGAAAATACAATAGACTGTATGGCTTAAATAAAACACATTGATTTCTCACAGTTATGCAGACTGGAAGTCCAAGATCAAGGTGTCAGTATACTTGGTTTCTCGTGAGGACTCTCTTCTTGGGTTGCAGACAGGTGTTATCTTGCTGTGTTCTCACATGGTGGAGAGAGACAGAGACAGAAACAGAGACACACAGAGAGAGAGTTCTCTAGTATCTCTTCTTACAAAGTCACTAATCTCAGCATGAGAACCCCACCCTAATGACCTCACCTAAACCTAATTAACTACCAAAGGCCTCATCTCCAAACACTGTCACATTGGGGTTTAGGAATCCATACATGAATTTGGAGGGGAGGGCACAAATTCAGTCCATAACAACTACTATAAATAATAATAAGCATATTAACAATGGAAAATGGGAAGAATGGAGTTACGTAGTTTATGTAATTTGTGTTCCAAATGAATGATTCTGGGATAGTCACCCTAATAATGCCATAGGATATACATGGTAACTTTACAAATTATTAAAGAAAGATGTCCATATTTTCTTTTCTGGCTCTTACAGCAAATCAGAAATTATTTTACCCTGAATGCCTTTCTGTTAATGTCACAGTGACACAGCCCTCTGTTTTACTTTGTGATTTTAAATATAAAATCTTGGTTGATTTTATTTTGCAGGGTAATGAAATTTTAAAACATTTCAGGATATTGCACAAATACCTCAACTTCCAGGGTCAGAATAGGTATTTCTAGGCAAAAATGCAAAGGGAAGAGGAGAAGATGGGCCTCTGTTCAAGAATGTGAGATAATGTTTGGACTTGAATCATTTAACAAACACACAAAAAATATTTTGTAAGAGAAGGACTCTGGAAGAGATAAGAAGTACTTCCGGATAAATGAAGAGTAGTCCACAAGAAGGATGAAATCTCAAATCATGGACTGAATGAGTTTATAACCCCACCTTTCATACTGGATCAAAACAGTGCTATATAAACAAGCCATCTCTTTCCACAGCCTTGAGTGATAATTGCTAAACTTCTTTGAAAAATGTAGCAAGTTAAGATCTGCCAATTTTTTATTTAATTTAAGAAAAATAAGAAATATTAATTTCATAAAATTTAAAATTTGCTTATATTAATTTGATTTCAATTAATAACACTGCAAACACTTTGTTGATTTTCATGTAAAGGAAATTTCTGAAAACATCAGCAGATGATGGAGTTGAATATGCCCCGAATAAGCCATATTATATGTTATTACCCAGTACTGGGTCTAGAATATACTTCTGGTAGGGAAAACATATAAGATATTAAAAGAGGGTTCAAAAAAAAAAAAAAGAAGAGATAATAAAAACTGAGCAAACTTGCTTCTGGGAATTAATCCTATGGTGACTCACAGAGTGGAAAGCACCTGGAAAAACCCAAGATCTTTAAGGATAGGGTTAATGCAGGAGTAATTTACTCAGTTCCCTATCCTTGCTGGAAATTCCTGGACAGTCAGAACACCATTCCTTACCTAAACTTTTGAAACCATATACCAATAAAAACAGTATTATCGGTTAATATTTATTCAGTACTTTCTACATATCAAGGACTGTTCTGAGTCTTTTATAAGTGTTAATGCATTTTTTTTCTTACAATAACCAAATGAGGTTATATCATCCCCATTTACAGATGAAAAACCTGGGGCACAGAGAGGTTAAGTCACTTGCCCAAGTTTGCACAGCAAGTAAGTGGCAGAGCCAGGATTTTAGCCAAGGAGTTCGGTTGCACAAGCAACACTCTTAGTATAATCTGCTACCTCTTTAGACACAAAGGAACCAGTCGAGGCCCATTTGTATACTTTTGCTGTTTCAGACAAATGCAATGTGCTTGTCATGAATACTTTGGAGACAAAACTCCTAGCCCAGAGACACTGCCTCTCACTTGACCATGATCCAATGAATAACCCCATATGTATACAGTTAGATCAATGCAAAGCAAATTATAGTAAATGCTATGATGGCTGTACCTATAAAGAGCACAAATAAAACAATAAAGGAAAATATGTTCTAATTGGACAATCTAGAAATACCTTATGAAAGTGGGGCAGGCAGTCCAGGCTCAGAAGTATAGAAGTTCATGTGATAGTTAATTTTATATGTCAACTTGGATAGGCCATAGTACCCAGATATTTGGACAAATGCCAGTCTGCACATTACTGTAAAGATATTTTTGATAAAATTAATACATTAATATATAAATCAGTAGACTTTGAGTAAAGTAGGTTCCTCTCCATAATGTGGGTGGGCCTCACTCTATCAGTTGAAGGCCTAAAGGAAAACAATTGAGGCCCCCCTCAAGGTAGAGGGAATTCTGCTTCCAGACTGCCTTCACACTTGAGCTGCAACCTTAAGTCTTCCCTGAGTCTCCAGCCTGCTGTCCTGCCCTGCAAATTTCAGACTTGCCCAATGAGCAAATTTCAGCTCCCATAATAAGTCAATTCCTTAAAATAAATCTCATTCTCTCTCTCTCTCTCTCTCTCTCGCTGTATATATATATATATATATATATATATATATATACACACACATATGTATACATGTATACGTTTACACATATACACATACATACTTCCTATTATATCTGTTTTTCTGGAGAGCCCTAATATAGCTCATATTGTGTTTTCCAGCAGTAAGTGTTCTCATATGGGTGAAATGTAGTGCTTGTGTGATGATTTTGTAATATACAAGGAAGGAGTGATAGGTCAAGTCCAGATCATAGAGGATCTTAAATGCCCTTTGGAGGAATGGAGAGTCACCAAAGAATGCTGAGCGGGGGAGTGACACAAGGATTTTTAGAAAATCTGATCTAACACCAGGGTGTAGGGTGGATTTGAGGAGGCAGAGTAGGAGGCAGGGACCCAGTTCGTTGAATAGTTTCAATAACCACCCATGTGAGCAAGTCAGAGGATCCACAGGCTGCAACAACTAATTGGTTGGAGGTAGTGATGGAGAGAAATGAAGAAAGGATGGAAGTTTCAAAAGGTTGTTTTTTGCTGAGTCATTCTGGGAGATTGTTCCCTCAAGATACTTTGCAAAAAATACACTCTATTCATAAGCGTGGCAAGTCTTAAACCATCTCACCAGGACATTATTTTCCTTCTTTTCTACCTGAATATGAGAACTGGTCGATTCTCAGATGTAGGAAACCTCCTATGCCCCCATTACTCACTAAGTGTGGAGAATAGACTTGTAGCCCACGTCCTACAAGAATCCTGCCCTGACTAGTGCAGAAGCATATTCTTTCTAAACCCTGAGGGTGGAAGGGAAACAAATGATGACATCTTCAAGATATTATATCAAGAACCTTCGAGAGAACAAACTATCCCTTAGTTGGAACCTTAGACCTTAAGAGTTGAGAATGGACTTTGTTGCTGCTTAACCTCTGGAGGTTATGACATCCTTGAAAATCTGAAGAAAGCTGTGGACTATCTCCCTGGAAAAATGCACATTTACGAATGTATGCTATTATTATACATGATTTCAGGGATTCACAGAGCATGCCTCCTCCTTCCATATATACTTTAGGGGTACATGTTAAGGTCCCAGTTTCTAGCCCAGTGCTTGCCAAGAAAATACTCTGGAAACTGACTGAATAAAGTAATTTGAAAGTAGGACTCTGACTGAGAATTTCCTCACCCATATCCAATGAACTGGTCTGGGAGTTGTTGATCCATACATATTAATGAGATAAAATGAACCAAAGATCCTGCTATGAATTAAATTATGTCTCCCCAAAACTCAAATGTTGAAGCCCTAACCCCCAAAATGACTGTATTTGGAGACAGGGACATTAAAGAGGTAATTAAGGTTAAATGAGGTCATAGGGATGAGGTCCTAAATCAGTAGGACTAGTGGCCTTATAAGAAGAAGAAGAGACACTAGGAGGGAATTCACCCAGAACAAAGCCCATGTGAGGACACAGAGAGAAGGCAACCATCTACAAGCCAAGGAGAGAGACCTCAGGAAACAAACCTGCTGACACTTCGGTCCTGGACTTCCTGCCTCCAGACTGTGAATACATTTCTGTTGTTTAAGCCACCTCAGTCTGTGGCACTATGTTATGGCAGCCCTAGCAAACTAGTATAGATCCCTGCTCCAAAGAGCAATATTAAGAAGGTGAGGGAAAAAAAGACTCAAGAGATATGATGTTCTGGAGATTTAGGAGAAAAGGATGCACTTGGGCTTGGCTGACCTGGGTTCAGACCCCGGCTCATCAGTGAGATTATCAGAAGACCACTTAGCCCCTTGGAGATGTGGCTTCCTCATTTGTGAAACATGAATACTTTCCTGGAGAAAGTGTTCTGAGAGCTAAATGGAGGATATAAGGAACCTGATGGACCGTACTTCATGCTAGCATCATGGACATCAAATACAGAGAATGGAAGCCAGGAATGGAGGTAGTTTTTACCATCTCTAGTCACTTCCAAAAGCACCAGAAATGCACACATCTCTGTGTGTCCCTCATTGCCGGATACAGCCCACCCTCAAAGACAGTGGCACCCCCCTGATCTTCCTTGGGAAGACCTGCAGAGGGGATGTCTCAGGAACTTGCAGGATTTATGATGAGGTACCATGATTTGTAAAAATCAAACCTGGTCGGTTTAAAAACCCTAACTATATATAATCGATAGAATTACCTAGAAACAAATATCCAGGCTCTCCCCTGACCTCTGAATCTCAGAGGCATGGTCCAGGTGTTTATAGTTTTAATTACTCCCAGGTGATTCTAATGCACCAAGAGGATGAGGAGCCACTGTTCCAGCTCCACTTTCTCCTGTAAAAAAATGCGAGAATGAGGTGGGGGAGGTTGCGGTCCAAGGGCACAGAGCCAAGTCTCACGTCCAGGTCTCCTGATGCCCAGTTCTACTGAGTAGGACATACCAGTGTTTCTCGAAGGCCACCCTGTGCCATCGACATTAGAATCATCTGGCTCACTGTTAAAAATGGGTATTTATAGGTTCCACCCCATGTTTACTAAAACAAAATTAACAAGATCTCCAGATGATTCTCAAGCCTAAATTTTAAAACTGCTTTATGACATCATGCAACTGTCCTCCTATTTGAAAGACCCCTTGCTCTTTGTGGACAGAGTATAACGTTCTTTGCAGATATAAAAGACAACACAGAGGAGGGAGATTCTTGGACTAGGAACTCAGGGTCTGTTGCTAGCCGTGCCGCTAATCAGCCCCCTAAACCAGCTACATGATCCTGAAGACTCAAAGGAGTGGATGAGAAAGTATTTACTTAAAAAAAAAAATTAGATTAGAAACTGCTTAGCAGTCATTAAGACTTAGTGATGATTGCCATTGCTTTTTGCAGCATAAGTGACATCACTTCTGTTTCCTCAGATATGCAATGACTGTTAAACTCAGACCTCCCCAAAATGTTGACTGTCAGACGTGATATTGTATGTTAAGTGCCGAGCATAGTGTCTGCCATACAGCGGATGCTCAGCAAGATTCCAGCCTCCATTTCCAGTTTTGGAAGACAGACTCCAAAAGACTGCTGTCATGGTGCTCCCCCGATTATGGGGATCTCTGGCCTGACCACGACGGGAGTGAGGAAGCCCTCCCTCCAGGCAACAGAGTATACTGCAGCAGCAGCAACTCCAGGATTTCTACAGAGGGGCCACAATTTGATTAGTGATGGAGTAAGGAAGGATTTGTCTTGAGGTTGTGTTCATGCATCAGAACACATTATAATTTCTCAAAGGATTGTCCACATACCAGCAACATCAGCATCACCAGGGAGCTTGTAAGAAATGCAGAATCTCAGGCCTCAGTCTGGATCTATTGAATGAGAATCTGCATTGTAATGAAATAACCAACTGAGTTGTGTGCACATTAAAATTTAACAAGTCCTGGCTTAGGCTACATATAAAAGGCATGGCTTGGAAGGGCATGGATAGAGATAAAGGTGCAAGGGATTTCCACCCCACTTCACACCAAAGCCATCCTTGGACACCAACTCTGTGTTAGGAGCAATACACCAAACATCTGTGTATGTTTGGAGAAGCAGAAGACTCTACGACCACCAGATCTAAGAGGGGAAGGGAAGGATTAAGAGGGGAGAAAAGCTGGAACGATTACCCTAAAGTGTTGTTTCTAAAACTGAATACATAAATGGAATCAAGAATACTTTTTCAAAATGAAATTTTTTGGAGAAGCAAAATGCAAAACAACTATAAGCAGAGTTGTTCTGCCTGAAACAGTGGAGGATCAACCAGAACCTCATAACTGCCTGCCTCCGCCTCCACGCAGGCTGACTTGAAGTCACTTCTACGGAACCCTAGTTTGAAAACCGCTGGCCTAGATGCACTAGCTTTTATGGGTCAACTGGAGAATGATGCCTCAGGCTGGGAGAAGTGGCCTGAATTTATGGACTTGTCCTTAGCTAAACCGAGGGAGTGAATCAGTCACACATCAGTGTTCTGGGTGATTGCACCTAGATTAGGGGTGAACAAACCAATGTTTACCCCATGTGACTTCTAGGCCAGCTCCACACCAGGATCAGAGATCTGTGGGTGGCTTCAACACTCAGCTGTGGAATTAAGGTATTCATCACCTCAGTGTCTATTGAGGTATTTCTCAAGACCTATTACACAGACCTAATACACGGGGAAACAGATGGACCTAGGAAGGAAATGAAACTCACAGTTGCTGGTGCAATCGTTTAATTCAAGAGAGTTGGGCTAAGAACCAAATTACCGTTTCTGATCCCTCAAACACATTTTCAGAAGTCAGTGAGAGGAGCAAATTCATTGCAAGGCGTCATCGTTTTTGTAAACACAGATGGAAGTAAAAGGATTTCCAGGGGTGAAGGTCTGATTTTCCACTCAGCTTCTTATTAAATGTAAATTCATAGGCTGGAGTTGAGGTCAAATGCAAGGTCCCATGGAAGATAAAACACATGCAAATGTCTGGAAATTCAAATGTTTGGTCCCAGTGGTCTCTGTAACCTGTAATGGGCTATTCAGACTGTTAGTCTATTAAAATCACACATGCACAAGAAGATAAATATATCTAATAGGGACATTGGTAATTATGGATAGATAATATTAATGCTAATTATAATTATAACCAAGTTTGATTGAACAGTAATAGCAGATCTGTTGCAATTTTTAGTAACATGTGGTTAGCTTACATTTAAGTTCCTACTGTCTGCCAAGCACTTTACATGTGTTGTGTCACCCTTACTTACTGCTGATTCCCCAGTAACTAGAACATTTCCTAGTGCATAATAGGGGCTTGACATAGATATATGAAATAAATGCATAAACAAATGAAAATCCCCTCGCTGGCCCCAAAGGGTAGTTCTTATTTTCTTTATGCAGAGAAAGCAACAGTTTTGGAGAAACAAGGTGTCTTTCTCAATATCCAACAGATATTGCTGATATCCATGTGTCAGAATCAGCATGGGGGAAGGCCTTTTCCTGACATGCTGCAGGGATATGTATACATGTATGGATTTCCATGACAACTAGGATTTTGAACACTTATTTTGTGCCAGATACTGCACTAGCAATTTTATACATTGTATTTCCTTTCACCCTCCTCCCAACTCTTTGCAAGGTAGGGACCTGTACTCGCATTTACAGAGAAGGGAAATGGACCTTTACAAGATTAAATAATTGCCCAAGTCCTCATGTAAAAGTCTGTGATAGAGGCAGATGAGGCTGACTCTAATGCCAAGGTATTCATCACTGTGCTACTTCCCATGTGCTCCCCCAGAACGCACAGAAAACTCACACACACAACAAGCCATGAATTGCAACGCCAACATGTGACTGTACACTTTGCTCTAAAATGCCAACTAAGGCATCCAAGCCTTAAGTCTATTTAAATGTTTGCAAGGAGTTAGTGAGGCGAAAGCTATCTACAAACTTCTCTGGATTAGAATGTTCCAGATTGGTTTTCTTTGATCTGGCCATGAACTAATAATTATACAGCCTTTAGTAAACAACATGTGGACTTTACAAAATGTATTATATTTCTGCAGACTTTGAGACCTTAAAGAACAAGAACCTTGCTATCCCAGCTTTGTCTTACTGATCTATAGCATGATGCCTGCCACACAGAGGTTCTTTTTTTGTCAGTTTATTTTATTGAAGTGTAGTTGATTTACAATGTTGTGCTGATTTCTGCTATACAGCAAAGTGATTCAGTTATACCTATATACACATTCTTTTTCATATTCTTTGCCATTACAGTTTATCGCAGGATACTGAATATAGTTCCCTGTGCTATTCAGTCGGACCTTGTTGTTTATCCATTCTATAGATAATAGTTTTATATCTGCTAATCTGAAACTCCCAGTTCATACCTCCCCCCGCCGCCCTTGGCAACCATAAGTCTGTTCTCTATGTCTACAAATCTGTTTCTATTTTGTGGATAAGTTCATTTGTGTCATATTTTAGATTCCACATATAAGTGATATAATATGGTATTTATCTTTCTCTTTCTGACTTACTTCACTTAGTATGATAATCTCTAGATCCATCCATGTTGCTGCAAATGTCATGATTTCATTCTTTTTTCATGGCTGAGTAGCATTCCATTGTATATATGTACCACATCTTCTTTATCCATTCATCTTTTGATAGACATTTAGGTTGTTTCCATGTCTTGGCTATTGTGAATAGTGCTGCTGTGAACATAGGGGTGCATGTATCTTTTTGAATTATAATTTTGTCCATATATATGCCCATTTATCTGAACTGGGAGTGGGATTGCAGGATCATATGGCAATTCTGTTTTTAATTTTTTGAGAAACCACCATACTGTTTTCCATAGTGGCTGCACCAATTTACATTCCCACCAACAGTGTAAGAGGGTTCCCTTTTCTCCACACCCTCTCCTGCATTTGTTATTTGTAGACTTTTAATGATGGCCATTCTAACTTGTGTGAGGTGGTACCTCACTGTAGTTTTGATTTGCATTTCTCAATTAGTGATGTTGAGCATCTTTTCATGTTCCTGTTGGCCATCTGTATGCCACACAGAGGTTCCTAATGAAGTTTGGAATTAAAAAAATAATAAAGCAATGATGAGTTGATCTGTACGTTCTTCCTTCCAGTAGCAAATTATACTGTATATGAGTCTAATAAACTTAGAATTAAAATAATTCCAGCTAAACCATCCCATCTTTTGTCCTCTCTATAATCCTACAGAAAATGTAATAAGCATCCCACACTTTCTAGCCCAGATTATAAAGTTAATATACTGGGAAGCTAGATAAGCTCAGTCTTCCTAAGCCTACATACCGAAAGCGGTAGATGCGCTGCCATTAAAACTAGATTATACCATCAATCCAACAAAAGTCTGATAAACAGGTGGCCACTTTATCTGAGATTTCATTGGTACCAGTCATTGCCAAGAACATAAGTGGCTGGTTGTCCTATGCCAACCAACTGGGTGAGGCGAAAATGCTGCTTTATGGAAGTAGCAACCGAGTGATGTTCTCACCTGTACCCTCTTAAACATCAGACAAAATCTGGTGAGGCCTCTTTGGATAACATCGATTTCATACTTTCATAGAGCCCTTGACAGCCTACCAAGCGCTTTTGCTTTTGTTATTCCACTTGATCCTTAACGGGCAGGGCAGATATGCAAGGGTGGGAAAAAAAACAGGGTCAAAGATATTATATGATTTTCTCAAGTGTAAAAAAATGACAGAAACATGCTATGATACATGTCTTACGATTCCTTCAGTGGAATCCTCTGCCCCTTCCTGAACATGAGGCCCGTTCCACCTGCCTCTGAAGTTCTGAGGGGGAAGCCTGGACTAGTGGAGCCACACTGCTTAGATGACAGAGAGAAAGGCTTGTTAGATCCGTCTGTGCCCATTACATCAGTGCTGCGTAAATTAAATGATTTAGGAGCATCAGTTCCCTCAGCCATGATACAGGGCTGTATTCTGTTCTTCGCAGGGTCAGTCTGAGGTCTAATTATGTTGGAGCATGACATGTACATGCACATGATATGTTAGTTCTTTGTCTTCCTCCTGAAGAATGTGCTCACTGTGCACAGTGATCTTTCCAGAGAGAGAGAGAGATCCTGCAATACTGTGAAAATAATGATACAGGCCAATGGTGGACAGGACCAAAATGAAGAATCCACGCTGGCTTGCCTAGGAGGCTGCCTGAGCTGGGTCCTTCTACAGAGAGGAAACAGAAACAAGGTTTTTCCTTTATCGTGGATGAGGATTAATATAATTATAGACAGTCTACTTCAAGGCAACACAGAGTCACAGATAGATGGGTGGCTGTCTCACTTCAAAGAAGCCTCATTAATGGTTCACTAAATTCCATTGGTGACCCTGATCCCCTTCAGTTATGTACACCTTAACTCTCACCTACATCCAGATGCTGATGTGAAAGGAGATTCAATCTTGGAAAAAATTCTAAATAATACTAAGGAAAAGCATATATGGCATATTGAACTTTCCAAGATGTTTTCCCCAGATACATATTACTGCATGTAGTTCTCCCAGCAATGATCTGAGTGACGAAGTCCTTACTTCCTTCTTCCACTCAGAGATACAATTGGAAATCACTTGTTGGAAACCGTGAAGTTAGTAGGTGATAGAAGTAAGGCCTAGACCTGAACCTTAGACCACCTCGTCCCTGATCTTTTGCTATTTCTATAACATGCTGAGTTTGCTGTCACCCAGATTAGTGAGACGAGCCACAAGTCTAGATATGGAGCTCTCCTTTTAAAGTCCCATATTGTTGTCTGGATCATAGTTATTGAAGGAAGATCATCCTCAGATAAGGTCCAAATGAGAAGAGATGACCCAAGTTCCAATATCTAAGTCATATAGTAATATACCCTTTCTCATAAAAATTCCATATAGCCCAATATTATGGTTCTTGTATCATCTCCAAACTCAAGGTTTCTATAGAAATGTCTATTCACAGCTCTTGGGATCACCAGTGTCTGCCAAAAAGAAAGAACTGTGAAAAAGACTCTGGAATCAAAGAGTCAGCATCCTAACCTATCAGCCCTTTCTACATAGCATATGGCATTCTAGCAGATCCTAATAGATATTCAGAAATGTTAACATTTTATTTCTTTATTCATATATTTTATTATAAATGCAATAAATCTTATTCTCAGATATAATCCCTAATGAATCCTGTGAACAACTTATATTAGGCTATGACTAACTGCAGTTTTCATAAGGTTTAAACAAATTTTATCAGAAGCCTGTTAAAGCAAATATATACCCAGAGGTACAAACCATTCTAGGAAACCTTTTTAGGCACTGTAGTAAGTTCGAATGACATGCGTAGAGTTACATGTTGTTGAAAGTCAAAGGTTAATTTCTAAAAGATTAATTAAATGCTTAGGCATATTAAATTCTGATAAGCAGTTATTACCTTCCTGTCACCTGTCAGGATCAACATGTATAAAATAAGAGCATGTGCTTTTGTTTTTCCCATGATAACTGGAAGTTCGTGCATTGAAGGGAAATTGAATAGAAGCCCAGCCAGGTCAACTCTGTAAATGGAAAGAGCTGGCTGACTGGGGCCTCTAGGCTTTCTCAGCTTGATCCCACACTCCTGCCAGGGGCGGGGGGTGGGTCGCTGCAGTCCTGAGTCACTGTAGGATCTGAAGTGATGCATCCATTTTATAAATCCAAACAAACCAACAAGACTCTCATTCAGACCCCAGCTTTCTTGCTACATAATCCTGTGAAGTGTGGTTTCCAGGTTTTCTAACACATAGAGGATGAAAAGAAGAAAATTAGAAGCTGGGTAAGAGGTGGTTTCCAGACAATAAGCAAGGGGACATAAAAATCATAAAATGCAGGCGCAAGACTTTAAGAAGCAACATAAGTGGAACTATTTGGTGAAAGGGCACAATCCCTGCCTCCCTCAATAGGATGTCCCTTGTGAGAAGCCAGTGAGATAATAGATGGGATCATTAAGTACAGTGCAAGGTCCAGTGTAAGCACTCAATATATAGAAGTTGCTACAAGATGCTAAAAGGAGACATCATGGCAGTACTGCAGAGGGGTATGGTGTCAGAGCAGATGCTTATCAGGCCAATTTCAAACAACCACACAAAGGTAAAGTGAAATCTGTCAGCCTCTACTGAAGCCTTTAAAAATGTGTAATCTTCTGTTTAGAAAGGTTTGCATAAAAATTATTAAAAAGGAAAGTGTGTTCTCTTAAAAGGACCAAGCTTCCGTTTTTGAAAAATGTCACTTAAGTAGAATGCCTCATCTTCTGGATCAATAAGAACAGTCCTATTCGTGTTCACCACTGTAATCTTTTTTTATGCCTTTACATTTGATGAGAGGTTATATGTCTCTTATCCCAAATTACCCATTTTTCCTTCCAGCCGGTCAGCCAAGTTTTGACTCAGGGAACTATATGCACGTGGCCCTTATCTGCTCTCCATAATCTCTTCACGTACTCGCCTAAAGTGCAGATTCATTCATGTGTTTATCATCTATCTCACCCCACAAAGGGTTCAAGGTGGCTTACAGGAAAACATACAAACTAATAGTGAGAAATAAATACATAAAAATGAGAATCAGGAAATACATTTCAGTGGAAATATTTGCTTGCAGGTAGACTGCATCCAAAAGTAGAGATCAGATCAGTGCCATAGTGGGCACTTCTGGCAACAAGGTGGCCCAACTCTACCCTAAGTGGTAAGAAGCACCATAGGGTGGCATAGGGAGACAGCAGGCAGCATGTGCATGTCCTAAGGAAAGAAAAGCTGACCAAGAACAAAGTTGAATGATCAGAGGGAATAATGATCTCAGTTACGGTACTATGATTGTTTCTCAAATCCATTGCTGAGCCAGCCAACTGGAAGGGCGCATGCACTATCAGTAAATAATGAAGGCTCTGATTCAGCAAATTCTTTTAAGCATATGGTGGAACAGTCTTCACTGCTATGGCCTTTCTAAGAGAATGTAACATAAAGGAAGAAGGGGAGTTAAATAATCCCTTCAAATCACCTAAGGCTGCTGAGAATCTTTTGGTCTGTAGTAGCTCAAGTGTCAAAGGATGGTGACACCTGGCAGGTCAATGGCAACCACCCCTAGGAAATTGTAGAGCAACAGGAGAAACTGTGGTGCATGGTGGACAGAGGAGCAGAAATACCCTCCCAGGAAAGCCATGTTGCCCAGAAAATGGGGGGCACTGCAGGGGTTGGTGAAGCGACCAAGTGCTAAATTAGTGACAGTGCCAGTTGTGTAGACTGCTGAATCTTCTGGATGGAACCAAAATTCTTAGCCTTGCCCTTTCTGCTGCCCACAAAGGGGGTTCAGGCTTCTTCCACCACATTACCTCTTGCCCTCCAAGGACTGTTCTGTAATTGCCTTATTGGTTCTCTAGGTTTTTATGATACCAAAAAATGGAGAAAGAACCACAGAGATTCCAGGAAAGCAGAAAAGAGCAAGAGGTACATGAACTGTGGCTGGAGGAGTTTTGTTTTGTTTTGTTTTGTTTTTGAAGCACAAAGCAAGTCTGCACGGAGATGGGATGGAGAGGGCTTTTGGAGTTTGTGTGTGTGCATGATTTTTTTAAGGGAATGGTGCCAGAAAACTGATAGGATGAATGGACGGGGCTAGAAGGGAAATAAAGAAGACAAATGTGTACTGAAAATGTGTTTGGGGGGCTGGACCATATTGCCCACTATGGTGCTCTAAGACTGGACCATAAAAATCATGGTTTTGTAAGTGCTATCCTAGCAATGGCTTTTTGGTCTTCTGTGTGAATTCTGCTGTCCAGCGCAACAGCAGTTCCTAATGGAGCGGTGGAAGTTGCAGAAAATGTGTCCAGGAGCATATGTGAGAAATTTCCAGGGACTCAGGAAAAAAAAAAAAAAAAAAAGCAACAACCCCCTCCCCCCCCAGAAAAACTCCTAACGAGAGAGGGGAGGAGGAGAGGAGGTTTTGCAGGAGGGGAACGCTTTGCAGATCCTGCGTCAGCAGGTGGAGGCAGGAGTTAGTACCACTTGAATTATTGCTGTTAATGAACTCACAGGCTGGTAAAGTGGCAAAATGTGCATTCTCTGTAAGTTACAGTAAGAGGATTCCCCCATGTACTTATAACAAGACTCTTCCCCATCACCTAAAGAAAAATAGAAATTACTTTAGTATGGCAGAAGTTGGCTATGATCTGGCTGTCACTTCAGCTTCATTTTTCATGACTCCTTCCTTGCAATCTACATCCTAGACCCGTAGTTTTCAACTGTGGGAGATCCCCCTACCCCCAGGGACATTTCGCAATGTGTAGAAACACTTTTGACTGTCACAGCTGGTGGGGGAGGGGAGAACTGCTATTGGCATCTAGCGAATAGAGGTCAGGAAAATGGTAAACATCCTTCCATCCACAGGACAGCCCCCAGAAAACAGCCCCCACAACTAAGCCAAATGCCAGTAGTGCCGAGGGTGAGATACTCATGCTTGACTGGCTCCTCTTCTCTGACTCTCTGACATGACTGTTCCCTCTTCCCTGAACGCACCCCCCAACCCCAAGCATCAGACTTGTTCCTCCACATGTCCATTCAACTCTGATCATCTCTTGGAGAAGTTCCTTGGCTTTTAGAGAATGACTTGCGTGCCACTTCCTGGACTCTGCCCCTACATTTTGTGTACACTATCATTAGGGCAGTATTATAATTATTGGTAATTTCGTATTATCTTCTCTTCCCTCCCCACTCCCACCCTACTACGCTATAAGTTCACCAAGGCAGAGAGGGACCAGGTCAGGTCTTTGTATCTCCAGCTCTTGGCATTGTGTGATCAATAAATATTTGTTGAATGGAAAAAAACAAATAAGACGTTTAATCCCTGGGGCAGTTTCTTTCCTTTTTAGAATTGGGCATAATATCTGCTCTGCCTTCTTCACATAATTCTTGTCATGACTGAATGAGAAAAATAGATGGTAAGTTGTTTGATGTTTCACAATGATAACAGCTTCCGTGTACCAGGCAGCTTCTCTGTTCTTGTCACTGGGTGAGATGCTTTACACATAACACATCTAATTTTTTCATATTGATAAAAGGAGTGCTATTATTCCCCTCCAAACCCACAGGGATGACTGAGCATAAGGAATTCAAGTGACTTGTCCAAGATCACAGAGTTAGTAAATAGTGGATTCGAGACTCAAATCCAAATTTTGGAAATGGGAAATTTTGGAAGTGTTTTAAATATAGACTGATATCACTGCAAAAATCTAAGGATTCAAAGTTAGGGAGATTCCCAAAGATAGGAAACTTATCCAAATAGTCAAGGAAAATAATGTGGTTTTTGTTTTGTTTTGTTTTGTTTTCTGTCATCTGACCAACACTGAGACCTTTCTCAGGGAACCTGGCGTTTTAATAGCAACATTACCCCACCTGATTAATCAGAATCTCTGTTTGTTTGTGCATAAAAGACAACTCATTACGGCAAATATGCATTAGAAGGCCATAATATATGCGTTTATTCAGTTAAGTCTAATGTATTATTTAAGGCTTGGTGTGTGATATTTATCACTAGCAAATGCTAGTTTATACAGATTATCAGAGTGTAATTAGGTGCACAGCTTGCAAGGGTAGCCTGTACTTGGAAGGTGCAGCCATGACTTACTCTACTCTGGGCCAGTATATTAGAGCGTCTGTCAACCTACACCATATGTATACTTGGGCTCACAAACAGCTTTAAAAGTTAAAAAAAAAAAAAAGTAAATGATTGCACACCCCATTACCATGGCCCCTCCAACTGCTAGTGAAAGCCACTGCCTGTATCTTGGAGAGGTACCACTCACTGATGAGGGTTTACTTAGAGTCATATACCCTCTTGAGCATCAATGCCCCCATCACTCCACCAACCAGAGGTAGTGCTAACGAAATAGGTGCCTTCCCCATTACACCCACCCACCTCTATGCTGTATGCAGGAGACAAGGGAGTCCTTGAAACGTTCACTCAATAAACAGGCACTGAAAATCTGCTCTGTGCCAGGCTCTGTGCTGAGCTTAGAATATGTGAAGATGGACGAGGCAGAGGCCCTATATCAGGGGAGAAGTGTTCTGCAGACTTCTAGGGGACGGAGTTCAGCATGCCACAGTCCAAGACAGAGCCCTGACTGTCTTTATCAACTATGTGATCATAGGCAAGTCACTTTTACCCTCCAATCCCCAGTTTCCTCACCTCTTGCAGTGGAGAACCTACCCCCACTTATAAGATGGCTGTATGTATAAAAGAAGCCACTGTTTCTGACACTAAATGTAAACCTGCCCTTCCACCCACACTCTTTCCTCCAGATACTCAATCACACCCAACATCACTTGATTTTTTTTCTTTCCTAAGACTGTACTATAGGTTTTCCTATGGAGACAGAAATAGGGTGTTAACATTTCTTATTCCACAGCATTGACCCTAAAAATTTTTATCAGGGATATTTGTTTCCCCAGTTTGTGTTTTCCTGTTCTCTGTACCAGCAGGTATTGCTTCTCTGTCTTTCCCCAGATGGAACATACCTTGTTCCCTGTGGTTTGCACTCTTCCCAACCTTCCATGCCTGGCATTTCAAAAACAAGTTCCTGAAGTTTACAGAGCCCACTTGGGCCAAGGGAGCCTAGAAAAATCCTGCCTCTGCAGGCTGAGATCCTTGCCTATTTACATGAGATAGACTGTATATACCTGATTTGGGGAAAAGATTCACTTGATAAGCTATCACTGAATATGGCCTTTTCCATTATGAAGAGATCATTTCTTTGTAGCTAAGAGAGGAAGGAAAGGAAGTATTAGATGGCCTTCAAATGAGGCAAATACCTTGCCAAATTTAAATCTTGTAAAATCTGTTTCTAAGTGACTGGGGTGAAAGTAACAGTGCCTTATAGCTGTGAACTATTTTGGTTGTCAAGATGGAGGGCATTTTACCAGAAACAGTTGTTGAGATGAAATACGTAGCAAAGTGAAAGAGAACAAAATAGGCCCCCACTATCATAGTATAACTATTTCTCCCCAAAAGCAAAGTTAAAATAATTGTACTTACCACCATACACTCCCCATCAGAACTCTACAATTAACATTTTACTATACTAGTGTCATCAGTGAAGTAAGCAAACCACCAAAAAGAGGGAGATGTGATCTCAGCACATCTTTCCACCTGACCTTCCTCTATTCCTCACTCATCCTTTTCTTCTGCTAAAGGTACTTGAAATTCCCCCAACTTTTGCTTTTTCTCTTATTACTGTCTTGGTCTAAAATGACCTCCGTCTAGTCATGCCCAAATCTCATCCATCCATCAAGGCTCAGCTCAAGAATACTTAACATTTTTTTTGAGATCATACTACATACCAGACACTGATTAGTTGCTTTATTTGCATCAACTCACTGAATTCTCATATCAACCTTAAGATGAATACTATTATTATCCCCATTTCACAGATAATGCAACTGAGGCCCAGAGAGGTCCATGGGCTTGCCCCATATCAACCAGCTAATACCAGGCAGAGCTGGGATTTGAACCCTAAGTTATGACCCCAGAGCCTCATGCCCTTAACTTCAATGCCTTCTGTGATTTTCCCCTGGAATAGTCTTTCCTTGGAGCTTCACTAACATTTAATGTTCATTTCTCCTAAGACACTCTTCATATTCTACCTTGCACTGAAATTATGCCCCTCTTCCTTTTCCCCTAATAGATTAGATAAGGGCTGAATCCCTATCAGTTTTATCAGTTTGCCTTCTTAAAAAAAAAAAAAAAAAAGACACAGTAGGGACTCAGTAAACATAAGGGCATGGAAATGGTGGACCAGAACCAAACCTCATGATTTATCTGCAGAGTGGATGTGCCCATTTTAATAGCCAAGAGGTCACTCTTTTTTTTTTTGGCTGCGTTGGGTCTTCATTGCTGCGCACGGGCTTTCTCTAGTTGCAGTGAGCGGTGGCTACTCTTCAATGCAATGTGCAAGCTTCTCATTGCGGTGGCTTCTCTTGTTGTGGAGCACGGGCTCTAGGTGCGCGAACTTCAGTAGTTGTGGCTCACAGGCTCTAGAGCGTAGGTTCAGTAGTTGTGGCACACGGGCTTAGATGCTCCGTGGCATGTGGGACCTTCCCGGACCAGGGCTCGAACCCGTGTCCTCTGCGTTGGCAGGTGAATTCTTAACCACTGTGCCACCAGGGAAGTCGAAGAGGTCACTCTTGAACAGTGGAAATCTAGGGAAATATTATTTGGTTAAACCAGGATCTGCCCCTTCATTTCTTTCCTCTATGCAATATTTGAGCTGCAAATGTCGGTTTATAAGCAGACTGATTATGCGTGCGTGTTGGGGACTTAAAAAAAAAAAAAGTAGGAGATTTGTCTCCACAGCAGGAAATAAAGAGAGAAAGAAAGGAGGCAACTGTAAAGAAGCCAATTTGTTTCTTTTTTTTTGTTTTTCAAACATGAAAGGAAAAAATACATAATTTAACCAAGAAATTATCACCAAACGCCCAGGGAACCTCCTGCCTGTCCAAACAGACAAAACACACAAACATTCTATGTGTGTTTTTGTGGGCTGTTAATTTGGTGCTGGCAGTGGAGGGGAACAGTATTAGAAGTCCAGAAAGGCATATATACAAGACAAGAAGCAGAAGAGCCAGACGTTGGAGGATGCATGAGGCTGGCGTAACCAGTGTGTCCAAAGGATCCAGGGTTGTGAGCAATTTCAATGCACATGTGGTGTGATGGGGAGACAGACTCAGGTCTTATAAGTCCATCAACTCTTTACTAAAGTACCTTAGGCCTTCCCAAACTTGATATTAAAGTCACCTGGGATGATTGCTAGAAATACAGATTCCAAGCCTCCATCCCAAGCTTCCTAAGTCAATTTCTCTGAGAGGCACCCTGGAATCTTTACATTCAGTAAGTGCTCCTAACGATTCTCAAGAACAAAGGAGGCAGGGAAACAATGCTTTGGGTGATAGGAGCTGAATGCCTGCTTTGCGGCAGGCTGGGGTGCAAGGATTAGAATGTCTGGGTGCCCAGCGTAAGGTGCAGAAGGAAGCCAGATTGGAAACTGCAAAGCCAACAGGTCACGTAAACTCTCTGGGCCTCACTGCCTCCGTCTGTGAAGTGTTACTGCCCGCTTCACCTATTTGCTGCTAGGTCCATGTAGTGCTTTCTGAAGTTGACCCCCTGGTTTCTGAGGGGTTATTTGACAACGGCTACCTCATCATGTCCACCTAACTCTCCAAGGGCTGAGTCCTTCCCAAAACAATCCCTGATATAAAACTGCTAGTCCTTGAGTCTGTAGGAAGGAGCTCCATGGCAGACAGTTTCCAAGGTGGCCTCTGATGATTCTACAGTAAGTTCCGATACGAACCTTCAAGTTGCAGACTTTCAAAGATGCGAACGAAGAGCTTACTAATGAAGACCTGGTGGAATTGGAGGCCCTGAGAAAGGATGAAGAGAGACACAAGGAAAAAGAAGTTACTGAAGAACGAAAGAGATTCATGATGCAGGAAATGGCAAGGGGATTTTCTTTATGTGAGGAGGCACGGTTAGTTTTTGCGGTACAGGACCCGAATGTAGAACGGTACATGAAGGTTGCAGCAGCAGCCATTCAGAATGCAGTCCACTGCCACCGTGTCATGTATGATGAGAAGAAACGAGCTACTACCGAGACATCACTGGATCATTTTTTCAAGAAGGTACATAGTATTGAATCCAGCAAGGAACCAGAACCTGTGCCGTCAGCATCAGGCATGAGTGAAACTGCAGCCTGCCCTCCGTCTCGTGTTGCTGACGATCCTTCAGCTGTACCATCTCCCACCCCCCTCCCTCCTCCAGTCAGTAACTCTCCTTGCCTGTTCACTCGATGCCAGCCCCTGGATGCCAGCTGTTGTACTGTACTACTGTACTTTTCAAGGTACCATACTGTAAGATTAAAACTGTTTTATTTATTGTTTTTGTTTGTTTTTTATGTATTATTTTTGTGAAAAGTATTATAAACCTATTACAGTACAGTACTATATAGCCAATTGTGTTAGTTGGGTACCTAGGCTAACTCTGTTGGACTTGGGAACAGATTGGACTTACAAACGTGCTCTTGGAATGGAATTCGTTTGTATGTAGGGGACTTACTATATCTACCTGCATTCATGCCTCCATGTAGCCTGCTTCCATACTGGATAATCCATGATTGTGGAAAATTATTTTGTGGAAATAGCGAAGTGTGGCTTCTGAGGCTGGCCATCCATGACACTGCAGCGTCCACTTTGCTCTCTTGGATCATTGGGTCACTCCCTCTAGGGGAAGCCAGCTACTATACTGTGAGGGAACTCAAGCAGCCCTGTGGAGAAATCCGGGTAGCTAGGAACTGAGGCTACCTGCAACAGCCACCATCATCCTGCCACATGAGCCAACTTGGAATCAGATCTTACAACCCCAGCCAAGCCTTTAGATGATGGCAGCCCAGGCCAACATCTTCCCTGCAATCTCTGAGCTAGAACCACCCTAGTCAGCTTCTCCTGAAATTCTGATCCACTGAAACGGTGTGGGTTATTGTTTTAATCTGCTATGCTTTGAGGTAATTTATTATGCAGCAATGGATAAATATACAGTCTCTCTTTCACCTGTGTCTGATAATGGCTTGAAAAGGGTCTAGGAATTGATGGTCCATTTGGATTCTATTTGGTGTAATAGCAACTAGAAAGTATTGGATGCATACTAAGAACTTTGCATGCATCATTTCATGTAATCTTCTTAAGAGACAGATACCATTATTCCCATTTTATAGATAAAGAAACTAAGATTTAGAGAAGTCAATTAAAAGTCCCAGGCCTCTGATTTAATACAGGTGAAGTAAGAACTTGACAGAAGTTCTGCTTCAGAAAAGATTCTCGCTCTTTGTTTTCTAAGGATGAGTAATATTCCATTGAATGCATAGACCACGTTTTTTAATCCATCCGTCAATGGACATTTACTTTCTTTCCATATCTTGGCTATTGTGGTAATGCTGCAACAAACACAGGAGCACAGACAGCTCTTCACGATCCTGATTTCAGTTATTTTGGATAAATACCCAGACATGGGGTTACTGGATCATAGGGTTATCCTATTTTAATCTTTGAGGCC
Source organism: Orcinus orca (assembly GCF_937001465.1). Taxonomy (NCBI): domain Eukaryota; kingdom Metazoa; phylum Chordata; class Mammalia; order Artiodactyla; family Delphinidae; genus Orcinus; species Orcinus orca. Next base: position 104,268,716 of record NC_064564.1, on the reverse strand, counting down.
TTAAAAAGAAGGACATTCTCCAATGTGTGACAACATGGATGAACCTTGAGGAGACTATGCTAGGTGAAGTAAACCAGTGACAGAAGGACAAATAAATACTGTACGATTCTGTCATATGAGGGATCTAAAATAGAGAGTAGAATGGTGATTGTCAGGGGCTGGGGGAAGTGGGGAGATACTATTCAATGAGTATAAAGTTTCAGTTATGCAAGATGAGTTAAGTTCTAGAGATCTTCTGTACAACACTGCACCTGTTGTCAACAACGCCACATTGTACACTTAAAATTTTTTTAAAAGGATAATCTCATGGTAAATGTTCCTATAAGAAGGAAGGGAAGGAAGGGAGGAAGGGAAAGGAAAGGAAAGGAAAAAAAAAAAGAAAAGGAAAGAAAAGGAAAAAGAAAAGAAATTCTCTACTCAGGGTCACTATTTAGAGCCTCCAGGCAGTTTGTATCCTTCTCAGCTCATTCTGTTTGAGGATTTGCCGGCTCACTTGGCCTTGGTCCTTATCTCTGTGGAAAGAGAATGTGTTAGGCTGGCCCTTGATCTGCATGGATAAAGTGGGAGGGGTAAATTCAAGCTCTCTGAGCCTCAGCTGCCTCATCAGTCACATGGGGATAATCATTAATTCACAGGGCAGTTGAAAGAATTCAATTTCACAATGCATGTGTCATCGTTTTGTAAACTCTAACACCAAAGCAAATTGTTGTTTTTATCAGTATTATTATCTTAATTTATTCCAAGCACATAGAGATTATTGGATTAACAGAGCCAATTATGACAGCCCACCCAGGGTCTATGGAAAGGTCCCCAGCTTTAAAGACAGTCGATGTGTCTTTCTTTCCCAGAACGTGAGAGAAACACTGAAGAGCTATTCATTGTCTTCCAGCTGTAATTGATTATGGGATGAAAGTTGTTTTGTCGATCTTCCATTGCAGTCCTTGAATAAAAGGTTAGTAAATAATAATGATTAAAAAAAACCAACACATTCTCTTTTGAATCCCACCCACGCAGGCTCTCCTACTTATATCTCTTTGAAAATGGTCTTTATGAATATCAATGTCTGAAAAAAAAACATGTTTCTTCTGTTGTATCATCAATAGTAAAGAAAAAAGCAAATTAAATATTCTCTTGGCTCCCCACCCTTGGGGCCCTCCCTGGTGTAGCTGGGGTGGCAGGAGAGGGAGTAGCAAAGAAAGGAAAAGGGAAGAGAAAACCCATGCCCGGAATTTCCAAGCCAGAGGGACATCTTTTTTTTTCTTTAAAATTAAAAATACACATCAATTTCACTCAAACTCTAAAAGCAGAAAGGAATGGGGGATTTGACTGGTAATGTTTAGAAATAAAGGATTTCTGGAAATTGATTGTGACTTGAAAATTGAGACGTTCTGCTTTTTTAAAATAAAAAGAAGAGCTGCAATTTCTACACACACACAAGCACCCATCTCATAGGCTCCCCCGCTCCCATCTCCTGGACACAGTCGTGGTTTTCCTCCTTTGCAGCTGTGGAGTGGGCTTTCTCCGGGACAGCAGCCTCCTGCGCCTGGGGCTGACCTGGTCGTCATCGCTCTCCTCCGACACTGCTTCCCCCGCCACCTCCAGCAACACATGGAAGCAAGTGTTCCTCCAGCGCTCTGTTCTTTCTCTTCTCGGGAGGACTGCAGATTCTGACCCTCTTCCCTCTCTCTCCCACCATGTTTTTATTTGAGAGCAACAGAAAGGAGGATGGACACTAGGGGTGATGGAAGTTGAAAGAGAGAGAGAGAGAAGCAGGTGGCTATTAAGACAGAGAAAGAGCGAGACAGACATGTAGAGAATGTGAGGGGAGAGGTGGAAATTAAGGAGTCAGACGAGCAGGGGTTAAAACATTCTAATTGGAAGCTGACTCTTTGCCAGAGATTTCAATCAAATCATTTCCCTAACCCTAGGCATCTTCTAGGAACTCCCTCTTCCTCTCTCCTATTCTCCTATTCTCTCTCCCCTTTCTCTGTCCCTAACCCCACGGAGCCAAAGATGACCTCAGCTGTGGCTCATGCCAGCACCAGCACTTTCATTACTATCACCTTCACACACATGTGCACACACATCACACATATGCACACAATTTCACACGCACACAATCTCACACATACACCCACCCACACACAACTTCACACACAACCACACTCCAGTATCTCACACACAATCACACACACACCCTCACACTCCCCTCATACATTCCACAGATGAGCAAACACTGAGGAGGGGACTGAGGAAGGCAAGCCTGGATGGAAGGGTTTGGGGCTGGTCCCCTCCCACTGCATCTTCTCACTGCATCTTCTCTCAGGGGCCCTGGCAACACTTCCTTATTCTTTTTTCCACCATCACCTCTTATTTTCCTTACCCCAGGTGGCAACAAGCCACTGCCCCTCAAGCACCACAAACACAGTCCCAAGAGAGAAGAAAAACATTTGGAGAAACTGAGGGATGGGGTATTACAAGCTTTCCTGTTGTTAAAAATGGGTCTAACTCAAAGGGGCATCGTTCTTCACCAGCTGCATCTGGGAAAACATCTAAATTGCTTCTAGAGATTCCAAACAAGCCAGAGATTTAGAATGGCAGTACATGCCTTCCCAGCTTCGAAAGCTACTGTCCTCTCCTAGAAGCCCGTCCCAGCAGATCTGGCCCTGGTCTGAGGCACCTCACCCTCTTTCCCGGCGTTTTTCACAAACCCTTCAAAAGCAGTACAGAGGTTGTTCAACCCTTCTGTGGCCCTGCACTGCCATCATGTGGCTAAAGTGAGCACTGCAACCAACTTAAGCGGCGAAAAAATGACCGCCTCAGTGGTTCCGCGGTGTGCAGGAAGATCAGGGCTGGTCTCTAACGGATCATAAATGGGATATTTTCACGTTCCTGTAAGGAGTGCTGGGATATTTTGCAAAACATATTTGGATGCCTTTTACACATCTTTCCATCCGCTGGTCCCTTTTCAAGAAATGCCTTCCCCCTAATCTAAGTATTACCCTGTGTTGTAAGAAACTTGCCCAGATATCTAAGCACGATTAACCTCTTTCACCTTCAAACACACGTTTCACTTCGTTTGCTGTGATTGTACCGCTTACTAAAATTCTAAACCGTATGGAAATTAATGCGTGTGTATCTCTCTCCCCTACCAGGGAAGTGAACTGGCAGATGTCAGCGACCCGGTTTTATTTTTTCACAATTTGCAAATACTAGGAAGTCTTTAAATGCATGTTGCAAATAAATGACTTGATACCTTAGCTACCCCGCAATTACTTACCTACTGACCCCATCCTTACCCTTCTCAGCGCAGTGCTGAGCATCATGGGGGATGTGTCTGCAGAGCACCATTTGGGTGTGTGTGTGTGTATATATATATATACACAAATATATGTATATATATGTGCCACATATATATGGAAAAAATATATATATATGTGGAATATTATATGGAAGTTATTATATACACATATATATGGAAGATATATACATATACATATACATATATATATATATATATATATATATCTCCCAGAAAAAAAACATTTCAGTAAACTGGGGATGGGGTATTATAAGCCTTTATATCAGAGCTAGACTTTTCCCGTATGATGAGCTGTGTGTCCTTGGGCAAGTCACCTTCCCTCTCTCAGCCTTAGTTTTCCCAACTGCATAGAGAAGAATGAGTCAAACTATCACTATCCCATTCAGACAGATGGCACGGGGCATTTTAAACAAACCTACGACAGAGCTAGTGGAACTCTGAGTGTACAAAGAGAGATGAGATGCACCATGGTTTTCATCTTTCTCCATTTACCCCAAGGCATAGGGCTTGGATACACAAAATAGGCACTCAGTCAATATCTGGAAGAGAATATTAGATGGAACAAAACACATAGCAACATCAACAATAACAAAAAAAAAAAAAAAAAAAGGAAAATGGCCACAGAATAGATGTGCTCAGCAAACATCACAGCTCCATTTGTAATTCACATTTAGATTTTCTATCTCCTGACACAAGCATGCTGCAAAAAAACTATGTCAAGAGCTGGTGACATTCAGTGAAGGCTGTGGTGGACTTTTCCGATAAAGCTTCTTAGAGGGCAAGTTATATTCCCAGCCAAAAGAAGCTGGCTCTAGATTAAAGGGGAAGATGGCGTTTGAGATGCAGTGAGGACAGCCCAGGGAGGGAGTGACGAGGCAGACATGAACCTTGGGCAACAGCTACACAGCCACGGACCCTCATCCTGACTTCAGAAGCCTCTCTCCAGCTGTAATCCAGATGGGTATCACCTGAAAAATCGCCCTGCTCCTGCGACCAGAAACCCGAGCGGAAGTCTGTGGTTGGTCACGTTCTATTTCATAGATTGCTAGACATGGTTCGGCCCAACCTCTTCTTTTCACAGATGCACAGAAAGCAGCAAAGAGCATGTTGTGTTTAGGGAAGCCTCTTCCTATGCCTTGCAGTGTCTCAGGCGCATTCTATGTACTTCATAAGTGGTTCAGTGTCATGATCTGTTGGCACTCTTCCTTCTACCAGTATTATCAGACATTCTAGTTTAAGCCAGGAACAAGGCTGGGCAGACATCTACTCCCAGTGCAACCACCTGAAGAAGCATTACCCTGGAAGCGCAGAGCCAGGAGCTTGGATATTCGTGGTCTCAAGTGAAACACTCACCATGAGGCCCTCTGAGTTAGTCAATGAAAGGCTGGAAGCCTTAATACTAATTGCTGGCTTATGCATCTCTTCTGCATATGTTTTCCTGATGAATAGAGTTATGATTATTTAATTTGCAATGGACCAGAAGGAACAGATTTTACCATGGCTGATGGTCAGGAACTGAGGGTGTTGAGACTAAGGATTTTTCAAAATGTCTCTCAAATAAAAAGAGAGTAATCAGGAGTTTTCCTTTCTTCTTGCCAATATCGTATGTGCTTCCTTCCCTATTGAAGTGGACTAAATTGCTGCATTTCATCACCCTGCTGTCTTTTGGGGTTAAGCTACAGCCCAGAGGTTGTGATGGGAATCCTAGGGGTATGGAGTTTACAGAGACCTCAGAGGTGGACTCATCTGGGAATGGCAAATCTATGGTGTTGCTGTGCTCCCAGCTCCCACGTGTGACAGATCTTGCTAATCCGTCCAGCCATTTGTGTCCTGCAGCATCTCCTCAGCACACTCCTCCAGAGGAATCAGGGTAGGCGCTTAAGATGCAACCCATTTTTAACCTTTGAACCTGAGACCTTAGGAGGCTGACTTCTCAAGTTGCAGTTAGGATTAGAACTAGAATTCAAATTTTCTGATACCTGAAATCTTTCTCCTTTCTCTCTTTCAATTGTAAGCTGCCTGAGGATGAGCATTATTTCCTCTTTTACCTCGGTATTATTTTTTAAATATTCAGTCAATACATAGGTTGCATTCCTGTCTAGCATGTGACTACCCACAATGGGATCCAGAACAGAAATCTACACTCCATCTTCAGAAGGTTACCACACTCAACCCTCTCTATGCTTGATGCCCTTTCTCAAGTAACTGTCATCGCTAAAAGTGTCTCCTTCACAACCTGTACCTGAAGCTCTGCTCAGATGCTGTGTTATCTGCAGGGATTCCAGGTTTGTCTTAACCTAGCACCATCTTTATCCTTAACGGGCATTAACTTTTGCATTCTCTTTTCTTCCTTAACATTTGTTTTGAATCTAAACTAGACTTCTGCTCAGTTATTATGTATCTGCCTATCACTTCTACCAGACTGTGAGCATAAAACTAGAAAACATATTTTACTTCTGTGATGAATAGAGGGTGCCTAGGATGCCATAGGCTTCCAATAAATCTTAGCTGGATTCAATGGAGTTCCTAGAATCATCACCATTAAATACAGAATCACAGAACTGAAAGCTGGGGTAAACCTTAGAGATCATGTGATCCACAATGGGAAATGTTTTTTTTGTTTTTTTTTGTTTTTTGCGGTACGCGGGCGTCTCACTGTTGCAGCCTCTCCTGTTGCGGAACACAGGCTCCAGACGCGCAGGCTCAGCGGCCATGGCTCACGGGCCCAGCCGCTCCGCGGCATGTGGGATCTTCCCAGAACGGGGCACAAACCCGTGTCCCCTGCCTCGGCAGGCGGACTCTCAACCACTGCGCCACCAGGGAAGCCCAGGGAAATGGGTTTTATTTTAAAGCTAATCCCAATTCATGGTTAGTGGCTGCCTAGAGTAGCAGGCAAAGTCCAAGTTCCGTAGGAAAGAGTGTTGAGCTGGGTTTGGGATGTCTGCCAAGAGTGAGCAAAGGAGCAGCACAAAGTGTATGCCTCTGCTGCCATCAGGGATCAAGGCCACTCCCTACTATTTAATTTTTTTTTTTTTTTTTTTTTTGCGGTATGCGGGCCTCTCACTGCTGTGGCCTCTCCCGCTGCGGAGCACAGGCTCCAGACGGGCAGGCTCAGCGGCCACGGCTCACGGGCCCAGCCGCTCCACGGCATATGGGATCCTCCCAGACCGGGGCACGAACCCATGTCCCCTGCATCAGCAGGCGGACTCTCAACCACTGCGCCACCAGGGAAGCCCCCTACTATTTAATTTTAAAGCCTGGGTACTGCAGTGGATGATCTGGGATTTGGACTAGAATGCTGAATTTGAATGCTCTACCGCAAGATGTTTGTATGGTTGTATTCAAATCTCTTACTCTCTCCAAGCTTTAGTTCCATTGTTTATGAGATGAGCATAGTGGCTCTCCCCCTCCTTGCCTTGCAAGGTTCTTGTGATTGTTGAGGGCATGGCCATGAAAGGAGTTTACAAACCATAAAGCAAGGTACAAATGGGTGATGTTCCCTTAGAGCACTGAACTCAGCGATCATTCCGTAAGTGGAAAGAGAGAATCCAATCCTAAAAAAGATGACTGGGCACTTTGATATTCAAGCATGCTCCTGGTCTGAAGCTATGATTTATTTACCGTGTAAGAAATATTCACATCTGGGCATCATACACCCATTAACTTGGGCACGTATCAGGATCAGAGACCATTCAGTCCAGAAAATAAGTGTCTTGTCACGGTCTTACTCATTGGAAAATAATTATGTCACTGGTTATTAACCCAGGGTATTTGTACCAGATGAAAATTTCTGTGTTCTGTGTCTTCCTCTAGTTTCTTTCCCTTTCTTGTTCATGTCCTTTCCATTTCTTGTTCATGGTCTTCTTACCTCTATTTCAAGACATGACTATAGTTCTAACTGGGCTCCTCTCTTTACTATGATCCCGCTGAATCTAGTCTCCACAGAGCTATCAGAATGGTCCTTCAAAAGTACAATAGGTACCCTGTTATTCCTCAGTTCATCAGTCTTCAGTAGCTCCCTACTGCCTTCAAGTAAGGTCCAGAATGCTTGGAATGGCAACAAGCCTGTTACAAAGCGACCTCTGTTTAGTCTTCCAGACTCGCCCCCAGCTATTCTGTACTCATTTAATCCTCTACAAAGAGCCTTCTTGTCACCTTTCTCTTAATGTCCTGCAAATTTCATGGTTCTGGGTGTTAGTTAGAATTGTCCTCTCTGTCTCAAGGTCCATCCTTCCCCGTCTAATTGGTAAAATCCCATTAATTATTTAAGATAAAGTAGGAATGCCAGAGCTAATAGGACTCCATTGTTAAATTCCCCTAGACAGAATTAATCCCTCCTACCTCTGTGCTACTCCCATCACTTTGTATACACTCTACCCTGTTTTCCACTAAGTTTTGACTCCTTATGGGGTCCACTTATCAGTAAATATATCGGATTGTTCACCCTGTATTTTCGTGTTCTGGAAAATTCTTTCAGCATATTTTGAATCATCCCACTGTAGCATAGTCATTTATTCCAATGTTTATCTTGTCTATGAGACCATGATCTTACTAAGATGAGAGACTTCTTAATGTGCAGTCAGTGTCTACACAGCAGACAACCCTTGATTATAAGTTGGGTTAGGCTACTCTCCTATGCAAAACCCTCCAAACTTAAAATTCAAACTCCCCACCATGGCATCAGGCATCAGGCCCCACACAATGGTGGCCCCTTTCTGGTCCCTTAGCCTCCTCTAGTCTCACCTTTGTCTCACACACTGAGCTTTGTGTTATTTCCCAAAGTAAATTCTGTTCCAGCTCAGGCCTTTGCATTTGCTGCTTTGCTGCAACCCCCTGCCCAGAAAGCCGTGCCCCAGACTTTCACAAAACCCAGTAGATGCTGACCCAGCTCCAAAGGAGAGGCTAGATATGAAAGAAAAGGTTAACAGAAATCGAATTCACCCAGGCTCTGGAGAGATGGGTGAGTCAGGAGAGAGTATTCTTTAATGACTAGAGATAGACTGGAAAGTGAGGTCACTTACTAGTTTTTGGTCCCAGCCCTTTCTCTGAGTGGCTCAAGGAACCTTCGGTTTCAGCTCTCATTTCAAACACCATCTCCCTGGGAAGGGATCTGCTGAACACCATGTCTAAACCAGCTCCCACTCTAGTCACTTTCCACCTGGTTTATTTTCTGCAGATCACTTACCACTCTCTGAAATTTTCCTATGTATGTTACCTGTTCACAGTCTATGCTTATCTCCTTCCACTAGAATTCAAGCGCCATGAGGGATGACACTGTCCTTGCCTTGTTCATCATTGTGTTCCCAGGGGCCAGAAGAGCACACACAGGGCACTCGATGCATAGGTATTAGTTAAATGAGAAAATGACTTCATCTGGCTGCTCAGTAAATGTCCCTTGAAAAAACTAATTAATAATTACTTTTCACATGGCAGCAACTGACTTTTTTTTTTTTCATTTTAAACCTAAATTGTTTTCCGTAATCTAGGGATAAATTATTCCAGTTGTAGGATATCCAGAAAGGGTCCTTGACTCCCTCATGTGGGTCCTATCTCTGTTAATTCATCTTTTTAAGCAGAGAATGAACAGAGCCGGTAATTCAATCCAATCACAGGAATAGTTTCTTAGCAGTTCTGGAGAGTAAATAGATAAACTAACTCTCTTATTGGTGCCAGGATTGAACCTGCAGCCAGAAATAAAGTTCTTACATTTTCCAAAGACTTTCTTTCATTTCCCCCTTTTTCCTCTTCTTACCTGCTTTATCCTAGCCTCCTACCCCACCCAAATGTAAGCCTAGAGAGAGTTTATTTCACTGAATGTTTCACGAGCCAAAACCAGCAACTCATTACCTGAGGACAGCAGGAACAGGGGGGAAGCAGGGCACCAGGTGAGTGTAGGTGGAAAAAGGAGTCATTTAAGAGTACGCAAATCATCCGTCTGGCATGCAACACGACTTCCTGCCGTCTGAGATTTCTCTAGTCCAACTCTACATGCAGGGAGAAGGTTAAAATGGATTAGTTCCTCTTCAAAAGCAGAGAGCAGGAAAACCCAGAGAGAGAAAGTAACTGGCCCAAGGTCACCCAGCACTCCAGGTGGCCAAGTCCAGCTGTGAGACCTGAAACTGTCCCTTCAATCAGCAGGTCTCCCTAAGGCTGTTCTGGCACTTGGCTCCTTGCTTGTAATTTCCATGGCTCTGAAGGGGAGGAGGATTATAAAAGAAAAACAAATTTAATAAAAATCAAACTCACCCAGACCCTGAAGGGATGGGCAAACCAAAAGAGGTTGTTTATTAGAGCATGAGATGGCACAGAAAGTGAAAGCACTTATTAGTTACTGGTTTACACTTACCTGAGTCTTTCCCAGAGCTGCCCAAGGCTCTTGCTGACTTAATTTTAAAGTTCTAATTTCTCTCATGGACCTCTATGAGCCTGAGAGTATCCAAAACGCAGAGCAAAATAATGCTGCAAAGATTGTGGGAACAAAGTCTGTTGCGGAATATGTTAGGCATTATGCTATTTGGATGTGGGAGCTGAACATCTTCCCCCAGCCAAGCCTGGAGGGGTGTCCATGGTCCAGGCCGGGTCAGTTAGAGACACCTTAGCTTCTGTCATCCTGGCCACTGCGACTGGTTCAAAGACAAGCATACGACTCACACCAAGCTAATGAGAACACTCCTGGGACACTTTAGAATTATCTACAAGGATGCTTTCTCCTCTCTGGGATTTTGAACTGTAAGGACCATGCAGGCTTGGAGCTCTGAGGTGAAATCCCAAGGTTCACAAAAGCTCACTGCAGGATGTAGAGATGGGCTTCAACCAGGCTAAAGAAACAATATCGGGGATTTGGGATTCTGAAGGAATACGTAAGTGCTTTCTCTATAGAGCTGTAGATCCTTCCCCACCCGTCTCACACACACACACTCCCAGAAGTGCCCATCTTCCTTGTCAGTGGCAGAGGCGCCTGCTCCACTCTCCTGAGGATGAGGCTCTGACAGTACCTCTCCACGCTTTTCATCCTGCATCCCTTCTGGTCAGTGCCCTTGTCTTCTTGCTGCTGCCTCTGACCTCTTCTCAAAAGTTCTTCTGTCCTCATCACTGCCCCTGACCTTCTACCCCCCTCTACGTCTGCTTCTCACATCCCCCAGGAAAGCAACCTCTTTTCAGGTCCTTTTTTGGGTACTGGCGCCATTGCTTACACCCTGTCCCTGTCTTTAACTGCTTCTCCCACAGAGTGGTAATGCCTTCTCCCCACTCAAGGTGGAGGTCACCAAGCACAGCCCGGAGGGGTCAGGTCAGGCTTCCAGCTGAAAGTGACTTACAAGCTGAGCCCTGACAGATGAGTGATAATTGGCCGCTGAAGGATAAGGGGAGTGGCAGAGCGTCCCCGGTGAAGGGGACAGAATGTTGTGAGACCTTGAGCGGGGAGAGCTCTAAGTGTTCCCTCCATCGAGATGGATAGAACATAAATGAGGAGAGGCTGAAGTTCCAAATAAGCAGTGGATTTTGAGGGTCATGCTGAAGTGGCTGGCTTTTATCTTAAGGGGAATGGGGAGCCGCTGCAGTTCGTGTAGACAGAGCCTTCAGCTGACTCATCCAGCTCACTTTGGGCTGTCATCTCTGGTCCCCATCCGGCAACCTTCCTCTTCTTTCTTAGCTCCCCTTTTCTGTCACTACCTGTCAACACACCCTGGGTCTTTTTATTATCTCTTGCACCTTTCACTGTCTCTCAGGTCCTACCAAACTAGCTCTGTGTCTCCAAGTCTTATGAATTCTGGTCTAGACTTTTTGATCAATCACCACCTTTTGGAATCTTTTGGAGCCTGACAATCTCTCAGGGTCTTTTCAGAGCCTCTTAGGACAAGTCACAGGCTATCATGACTTTTCATGTCCTATCAGTGACTCTTTTGGCTTCTCAGGGCCTGCCAGGGTCTGTCACACATCTAGGTGTCTTTTGGGGGCTGCACTTACCTCTGAGGTGTCACCACCCTCCATTTTGGACTGTAACCCTTTGGTTGGTAAGTCTGTTTCTGCTCTCAGAGGCTGGTTTGGTGTTCCCTCATCCATGAATCAGTTAGAACTGACTCTCTTCCTCTGTCCATAGAAGATGGAGCTCCAAGAAATTAGAAAAAGTCATGCATTTCCCAGGACAACCCTCCAGGCACTGAGTCTTTTTTACAACCTACCATAGGGCAGGTTTCATCACCCACTGGGTTAGGTGCATGTCAATCATAACATCTTGGCCAATGAGCTGTTAAGAAATGTGGAGGCTGAACTCCTAGAACAGAACCTGAAAGCTCATTGGGCAGGTGAAAGTTAGCAGGGGTATTTTTCTCGGAGACTTTGCCAAGAGGCAATATGAGGAGATTACTTTGCAGTGGGTCAGGAAGCCACCCTTCACCCAGGGAAATTGAGACCCAGAGGAGCTTCAGTGGGGGCAGTATTTAGTGATACCTTCTGGACACAGATCCAGTGTGGGGAGCCAGGAGCACAGAGATAACCATGAGGTCCTGTGGTAGGATTGGGGTGGAGTCAGGGAGCTACAGAAGGGAAGACAGGAAAGACACCCAAACGTTCAGTCAACCGTTGTTTTAAGTTGCTCTAGAGAGACACAGCAGAGATAAGATAGACACAGTCCAGTCTTCACGGGGGTACAACTGCAGGGGGAGATAAACATGCTGAGTGAGGAGACAGAAGACTGAAATGGAATCCTAGGAGAGGCCACGTCTGTTTACTACAATGGAGAGCCACTGACAGTTTAAACAAGGAAGTGACTTTGGAAGGACATTCTGGCTGCATTGTAGAGAATTGATAATAGAGGTCAAGAAGGGAGCCAGGGAAACAGAGACGGCTGTTGTGGGTGGAGGCTAAAGATGACAGCCCTAAGTGAGGTGGATGCCTTAAACCTCAGCTGTCTGCTGCCCACTTTCTGCAAATCGTTTTTTCATATGTTCTGTCTAGTGGGCTGTGGTGAGAGAGTAATTCAGCACTCTTATTTCCTCATGGCTGGAAGTGGAAGTATCCTTAAAAATATTAACAATAATCTGTATTTTTTTAAAGATTGTTTTTTGATATGGACCATTTTTAAAGTCTTTATTGAATTTATTACAATATTGCTTCTGTTTTATGTTTTGTTTTTTTGGCCACGAGGCATGTGGCATCTTAGCTCCCCGACCAGGGATTGAACCCGCACCCCCTGCTTTGGAAGGCGAAGTCTTAACCACTGGACCGCCAGGGAAGTCCCCAATAAACTGTATTGATTATATTATTTTATCCTCATGATGACACATAAAGTGTATACTTCATTTTCCCCATTTTAAAGATGAGGACACTAAGACATAATGCGTTTCAGTACTTGCCTAGTGTTATACAGCTAGTAATAGCAGTTTTGAAATTTGAAACAGGTCTTCTGACAGTAAGTACCATACTCTTAACACTACAAAAGTAATCTCAACACTGAGAAAGAGATTCTGTTTCTTTTTTTATTATTTCCTTTACAAAATTGTTAAAGAATAATATGTATTATTTGATAATATTTTATTTTCTCTTCACATTAGAAGAATACATGTTCTATAACAGAATTTAATAAATTTGCCTGATCATTAAACTCACCTGGGGCACTTGATAAAAATTCGTATTTCCAGTTCCCTCTCATGGATATTTTGACTCATTAAGTCTAGGGTGGAGCCTATGCTTTTATAATTCATCCCAGGAGAATCCTACGATCAGATAAGTTTGTCAAACCTTCTATATAAGATACTTTTTATTGGCTGCATATGATTTAATCATGTAGATATTTCACAATTTAATTTACAGTTCTCCGCTGGTAGATTGTGTATTTTAATGACATTTTAATACTGAAACAACACTGTGATGATAGAGAAGTGCACGTCTCTGATTATTTCCTTAGAGAACCATGGCATTTAAACCAATCTCTCCAGCTCTGTGATTGAGTTTCACATGCTTGGGAACCTAGCACAAGTGTTTCTCTACTGCAAATAATTCTAAGAATATCGTCATTCGGGGGGTGGGATGCAGGCTACAGACTGGGGAAAAAGAGGCACATAAAGCATAAATGTATAAATTTAATTGTTTGACTTTGTCTTAACATTTGTCAATTTACATACATTAAACACCCATTAACATTATACTGGGTGCTTTCCTGTGTATCACATTTTATCATCTCTGCAATCCCACAGGAGAATATTATCCTTATTTTACAGATGAGTAAAATAGAATTTAAAAATGTTAAACCTCCCTAGCTAGTAGTAATATATATATATATATATATATATATATATACACACACACACCCACACACATATACACTCATATGTATCATATCTTTGATATGTATATATATATATACAGTATATACATACTGTATATATACATACATGAGGCATACTATGGGTCAGTTCTAAGTATGCAACTATTTTATATCATTTAATCTTTAAGACAACAATATCATCAGGTGTGTGTTATTATTATTATGTCAAAGACAGAGTCACTACTGTTGTCCTTTTTTTTTTCCAGATGAGGAAATAAAAGCTCAGAGTGATTGAAGATTTTGTTTACAGTAACCAAACCTAACCTAACCTAACCTAACCCAACCTGAGAGGCAGTTGTAGTATTAGGACCCAGATATAGCTCATTCCTAGACCATTTCTGTTTTCCAGAACACTGTAAATGCCTTCAATTCAGCTATCATCAAATTCCTTTTTTTTTTTTTGGCCGTACCACACTGCTTGAGGAATCCTAGTTCCCTGGCCAGAGATGGAACCCAGCCCCCCTGCAGTAGAAGCCTGGAGTCCTAATCACTGGACCACCAGGGAATTCCCAAATTCTTATTTTTAGTTTTAAAAAATATTCCCCACACCTTCCCTAAAACTCTCGTAAAATTTCTAACTTAAAGAAGTCAAGGAGCCTTCAGCAGGTTTGTATTTCTAGAAAATGAGAGATGCTGAGGCTGAAAAGCCGATGAGAGACGAACAGGTGGCAAAGGAACTGTATGGATTTAATCTTAATTTTAGTAGGAAAATAAATCAGGTTATCTTCATTCCTGCTCTACTGCTCTCAACGGAGTGGTCCGGAGGGAGCATAGAGCAAGCGTAGACTTGGCACCACAGAGGAAGAGATTCAAATCTCAACTTAATACCTGCATGAACTTGAACTGATCATGACCTCTCTCTGAGCTTCTGTTTCTTTATTTGTAAAGCAAGGCAAAATCCAATCAGTGGATGATTGTGATAATTAAATGTGATAATGTGACTAAAAGGCTAAGCACATTTGAGTTCACAGTGTACTTTTATAATTAGATCGTTCCTTGCCTTCCCCAAAAGCTCCTTCTCAGAGTCTGTCTGCCTTGGCTCTCCCAGGAGACTGCTTTCAAGAAAGCCCACTGGGGTACATGGGACAGTTTCTGAGGAGGGTTCATTAGGCAGAGGAGTAGTTACCAACCCCAGAACAGGAAGACCCCCTTAGTTTTCAGCTCTTATTTTATAGACAGTATTGAAAAAAAATCTGGGCTTGTAACAGGGAGACCAATTCCAGCATTGTGATTTCATCACTGATACTGACTAAAGGATTCTGGTTAAGTCACTTTGGATACAGATGGTATTGTTCTAAAATGGAGATAATAATAATAATACCTGTATAGTAGGAACATCATGAATACCAAAAGAAATACTGGTTTGCAAGTGCAGTGTTAACACATCTTGATTCTAACCCTGACTCTGCCACTCCATAGTTGTGGCCAGAACTGTGTCCCTCTGGACCAATGTCTACACCATCACAAATAAGAGACTTGCAACTTACGGTTAAAATCTCTTCTTTCTCTGATATTCTGTGATTCTGTGACTTGACTAAGGTCTTGCCAAAGTCTAGGTTGCCACACACCTAGTCTGAGTGTTTTCACTTTGTATGGTTGTCCCAGCTCACAAGTGTGTGTCTTATGGCCTTGGGGAAAGTCTTGGTCCATAAAAGAGCTGCCTTGTATGGTATCTCCAAACTGCAACCTTTTCTAGATCCCTAGAAATCCCTCATGTGATCTGTATTCTAGGGAATTTACCTACCTGCCCACCCAACTGTGGTATTCCCTTCCTGTGAGGTTTATTGAATTTTGATTTACACTATATTGATAAAACTGATCACTCATGTGTCAAGAGATCTAGTCCCAGCTATTCTGCTGTGTGGTCTATGGCTAGGCTTTCCCTCAGGAAAAACAAAACAAAACAAAACTCTAAAAGGACATAAGTTAAAAACTCCTAGGCCTACTAGTCAGTCAGATGTAAGAGAAGAATGATTTATCACTGGTGCAAAGCGTAGTTCAAGACCCAGAACCTAGACATTAAGTTTGGGTGACCAGGATCAATGAATAGCAGAATTATTGACTAAATTAAGTTATTCTTGGGAATAGATATCGCTGGGACTATAAAATCACACATTTCTAGATTCTTTCATCCTGGAAAACATTAAACTTTATACAGGATCTAAAAGTCAGTGAATCTCGAGTACTTTTATGTGATATAATAGAAATAATAAGGATCCACACTAGCCCCTGAATCCTTATCTCAGGATTCAGGTGCCGGTGTGAATCCTGAGAAGCATTTTCTCTTCCAAAAGAAGCATTAGAACTGAGGTTAAAGCAAACTTGAATAAAATCCACATTGTTGTTTTCTTCCCTCTTCAATCTCTGCCTAATCCTGTACTTTGGGCAAGTTCACTAAAATTCCTTTAAAATCTCTCAACACCTAAAAATTTCTGAATAGCTAATCTGAACTAACATTTCTCCTGCCCAGGATCTATTCACCTGGATCCACCTATGCCTGAAGTCTAAATCTGGATTTTTTTTTTAATCTAAATACATGAGCCATAATATGTCTTATTTTTCCCAGGCCAGTTTGAGTTATAATCCTGTCAGTTGCAATTGGAACTACATCTGCCCAATGGAAAAATTACCTGCCTAATTAAAAAATAATATTTGCTCTTTTCACATCATGGGACTGATATAAATATCAGATAAATTAACAGACTTTGGTCACTAACCATAGTTGCGGTGCCAGCTACTATGCTAGCAGATGAGAATGCAGTGATGACTAAGACATAGTCTTTTCCCTAGAGAAGCTCAGTCTAGTTGAAGAGACAAGCATTTACAGAAATAACTACAGCAGAGCATGCCTGACCATAGTGAGAAGGAAGTTATGGGAGGAAATCAGTCAGTTTTCCTAGAGAAGTTAGAAAGCCTCTACGGAAGAGGTGGCATCTGAACTGCATAGTGAAGGCTGGTTAGAAGTTTTCCAAGTAGAGCAATGGCTCTCAATCAGAGACATTTTTAAGCTCCAGTGGACATTTTCATTTGTCATACTTGGGATATGCCAGGGATGCTGCAAAACATCCTGCAATGCACAAACAGCTCCCACACAAAGAATTATCTGTCCCCAAATGTCATTAGGCATAAGGTTGAAAAACTCTGAAGTAAAGCTATTAAGAAAGAACATCCCAGAACAAGGTGAACATAAAGCCAGGGGTCATGATTAGTTCAGAGTGATGGAAATATCTTGATGCAGAGAAAATAGGTTGAAGGCATATGACAATTTTGATCTTTGAAAGTGAGGGCTTTGAACATTATCCTATAGGTGTGGGAAGCTATCAGAGTTCATTTAAGGTTGGGATTAGAAAGGCCTCCTGAGTTGAAAATCTTGGAAGAGAAACAGGTCTGAAAGTTTCTTAACTTTGACTTTGAATATGTGGGGCTACCAAAGATTAGAGGAGATAAGGATTCCCACGGGAGACAACCTTAGAGAACTGTGAGGCTAGAAGGATCAATGGGTTATTAACATTACTGCTAAATTTGACCAAAATGATGCTACTGATATTGGTGATGAAGAAAACCATTGGGTTTGGCTTCCCTTCTAAAAATGTTTATTGGATTCTGAGCCAAGCAGAAGCCCTCTCTGAAAACAGCCTTTTCCATCTCTCCTGTGCCTTTTATTCCCTCTCTTTGGACATTCTGCCAATTCATCTTGGAAGAATTAAATATTTTTATAATGAATCAGATGCTGGTGACAGGTGTCAGACTGATGACTCTGGAGGAGGAAGCTTGAAGCGCTCACGTTCCTCACACTGAGATGACAAAGAGAAGAGTTATGTGTGTTGAAAGATTTATCGTCAAGCTGTCCACAGGCACCTCTTTGGCCTCCAGAGAGTGGTTTAAAATTAGACACAATCTGGAAGCTTTTTAGAGCCAAAAAGGAGTGTCATCATGTTGATGTTCTTTGCTCTTGTTACCTTTGGTAGAAGTAAATTGGAGCTCGTATTCAAACACAGTCTACAGTTACGCTGAAAGGGTTGCATGTGGCATTCTCCTACCTCTATTCTGTGCCATCTCCACTTTGGAGAGTCACTGAGCTTTAGAACTAAAAGATATCCTAAAGATCACGTAACTCACCTATTCCATTTTACAGATGGGGGATGTGAAAACCAGAATCAGATTCATGACTTACCCAGGATTATGCAAGATGTCATAGAATAAACTAGAGAGAACTTCTATTGCTTTCTTCTTTTATGAGTGCTGTCCTACTCCATTTCTTTTTTTTTTTTTTCTAGCTTTATTGAGATATAATTGACATAACATTGTATAATTTTAAGGTATAAACATGATGATTTAATACACATATATATTGTGAATTGATTACCACAGATCATCTCACATAATTATCATTTTTTTTTGTTGTGATGATGGTGAGAACGTTTCAGATCTACTCTCTCAGCAACTTTCAAATATACAATATTGTATTGTTAGCTATAGTCCCCAGAACTTATCCATCTTATAGCTGGGAGTTTGTACCCTTTGAACATCATCCCCTATTTCCCCATCCCCCAGACCCTGGCAATCACCATTCTACTCTCTGTTTCTATGAATTTGGCATTTTTAGATTGCACGTATAAATGAGATCGTACAGTATTTGTCTTCCTCTGACTTATTCTCTTAGCATAATGCCCTCCAGGTTTATCCATGTTGTCAAAAATGGAAGGATTTCCTTATTTTTGTTTTTGTTTTTGTTTGTTTTGTTTTTTTGCGGTACGCGGGCCTCTCACTGTTGTGGCCTCTCCTGTTGCGGAGCACAGGCTATGGACGCGCAGGCTCAGCAGCCGTGGCTCACGGGCCCGGCCGCTCTGCGGCATGTGGGATCTTCCTGGACCGGGGCACGAACCCGTGTCCCCTGCATCGGCAGGCGGACTCTCAACCATTGCGCCACCAGGGAAGCCCTCCTTATTTTTCTATGACTTAATAATATTCCATTTTGTATATACACCACATTTTTTTTTATCCATTCATCCCTTAATTGACACTTAGGTTGTTTCCATGTCTTAGCTATTGTGAACAATGCTGCAGTAAACATGGGGATGCAGATATCTCTTTCCGATAGTGATTTCACTTTTTTAGGGTATATACCCAAATCCACATCTTAAGTGGGTATCCCCCTAGCCAAGCTAACTCCCCTCCCATCCTATCATCCTGCTCCCCATAGCTATGAATAATAGTAAAATTATTATTAGGAAGTGCCTAATCTGTGCCTGACTATTGACCATGCTAAGCTCTTCACACATACTAACCCTGACTCTGTAACAATCTTAGCAAATAATAATTGTTATAATAATTCTACAGATGAGGAAACTAAGTATCACAAAGCTTAAGATGCCCAAAGATCATACCGCTAATAAATAATCATTCAAAATTTAAACCAATACTTGTATAATTGTGTTATAGCATGCAATCTACCCAGTTCTGCTTCAAAATTTTTCTCTCTGTTCCTTCCAGCCATAACAATTTCTGTGTCCATCAAATGGCTCTTTTCAGGGTGGGGTCAGAAAATCAAGGTAATTGACAAAATTCACACTTTTGTTTAATTTTTAGGGAAGAAATTTTTTCCCTATTTCTGATGACGTTTCCTTTCATGTGAAGAAAGCTCCAATTGCATTTTGCATATGGTTTTTCTCCCCTAGTTTGTTGAGTGTTATTATGAAGAAAGGGTATTGAATTTTGTCAGATATTTTCTTCTGCATCTATTGAGATGATCATGTGGTTTTTCCCCCTTTATTCTAGTAATATGTGTACTAAATTGATTGCTTTTCATATGTTGAACCAACCTTGCACTCCTGGGATTAATCCCACTTGGTTATAGTTTATAATCCTTTTTATATACTGCTGGATTCAGTCACTAGTATTTTGTTGAGAATTTTTGCATCTATATGAATAAGGGATATAGGTCTGTATGAATAAGGGATATAGGTCTGTCTTTGGCTTTGATATCATGGTAATAGTGGTGTCATAAAATGAATTTTTCCTTTTCTTTTTTTTTTTTTTTGTTTGTTTGTTTGTTTGTTTGAGAAGGATTGGGGTTAATTCCCATATAAAAGGAAGTGGAGTAAACCATTTGCTGAGTTTGAAAAGAACACCTGGACATAAACAACCTCCCCTTCTCTCTCTTTCACTTGTGAGTGATCCA
Source organism: Orcinus orca (assembly GCF_937001465.1). Classification (NCBI taxonomy): domain Eukaryota; kingdom Metazoa; phylum Chordata; class Mammalia; order Artiodactyla; family Delphinidae; genus Orcinus; species Orcinus orca. The sequence continues at coordinate 104,248,889 of NC_064564.1, read as the reverse complement.
CTTTCAGGGAAGGAGGGGCAAGCTCTTCTCAGTTTGCAGTGCCCTAAGTTTCAACAAAAACTTGGCCTAACATACCTGTCACTGGATGCTGGACTCAGCATTAGAAAGATTACTTAATGCAGCACAAACCGTTTTCTTAATATTAACTTTATCTATAGCAAAGTTAATATTTTGAACTCGTTTGCCTTAAGTCCAAAACCTGGTTTGGGAAGAAGGACTTTACAAATCTTTCATGTTCTCTTAGAGTTTAACAATATGAAAGCAGAAACCTCTGAATGTGTGTTTCAGAAAAGGATTGAAAATAATCAGAGGTGCCTAAAAGTTATCACAGAAATTAACAGAAAGAATATGGGATTTGGAACCTAAACACTTGAATGAAGATTAAAAACAAAATATACAACATAGTGTTTTGTATGTGTAACTACTGTTTTTAACCGCCTCTCTCCCCTATGGGCTAGCTACATAAAATTAGGCAAGATATTTCATCCTGCTAAGCTTCTGCTTCCATCTCTGAAATTGGGAATCAGAACATTCACTTTCTAAACCACCAGTTTCCTTCACAACAGGTGCTAGAGCCTGCTCATGCTGGCTCACAAGGCTGATGGTTTACATCTCTGTCAACTCCACTCTCACTTGGTAGACCGAAGTCCGCCACAATGGAAATAATTTTTCCAAGGCATCAGGAAATGTTATGTAAGGGTTTTTTCTACCTGGAGAGCTAGTTGTTAAACATTTTCCCAACATACCTAATCCAGCCTTGCTTCCCACTAGTATGTACATGACAGCTGATACAGCCCCTTCTGTCCTCAGCTGGAACTTTCCTGGCTTCGAATTAGCTCTTGTCAGAAGACAGGCAAAGGCAGGAAGAATGCAACCCCACTTAGTTTCCCAAGAAACACAGCTTCTACAACTTAAGATCCCCTCACTATGTCTTGCCAACTGCAGCTTAGAGAACTGTCACCCACATGAGTTGATATCTTTCAGCTTCTTTGTGGTCCCTTACCAACCAATCCATCTCCTCTAGATATCATTTTAAGGATAACAAACCAGTAATTAGTATGGTAGTTAGTTTACAGAGTGCTCCTGGAGCTTTATTTCATTTAATCTGCACAACTCTCCTACAAGGGACAAGTTTATTGTCCATATTTTTCAGTTGAGGAAACTAAGATTCAGGAGCAAGTGCAACCACCTGTGCATCTGAACCCCTCTCCTCTTCCACAACCTTGAGGTAATCAATCAAAATCTCTATAATTAACCCTTTCCTTTTAGAATCCTTCTCCTTATACTATAAACATGCTCAGGGCTCACATACCCTTTAAAAAAAATCATCTGGCCTGTCGTTACTCTATATTAACCATTCAGTCTCTTTTTTTTCTCCTTTATCAGCCAAACTCTGGGAAGACCAGTGAACACTTGCTATGTTCATGTCCTTTTCTCCCCTCCTCTCCTATTCACTAGCAACCACTCTTCAAAAGGAAGACAGAATAGAGATTGCCTAAGATCATATATTCTCAAGTCACACAGACATGCATTAGGATCTGAGCTCTAACATGGGCTAGCTTTGTGATCTTGAATCAAAAACCTTTCCATAACCTTTAGTTCCTATCTAAAAGTAGAATCATTGCACTTACACCACAAGACAGTTGTGAGGATTCCAGGATGTATGTAGAGTTTTGGCACAAGTCCAGATAGTCAGGAAATGACAGCTATAACTTTTGCTTGGCATCTATAGACTCAACTCATCTTCACATTTCACGTATGACCATTTTTCTCTTTAAGTGTCTACTTTAAGTGTCTGTTTATGCTTCCTTGAACTTTCCTGCCTCTCTCAAGGTGGTGTTCCCTAGGGTTACATCATTGCTCTACTGCTTATGTTACTACACATTTGTTCTAAGTTATCTCATTGGCCTCCAGGCTAATTTATAGACACTGGCTCCCAAATAGATGTCTTCTATCAGACCCCTTTCTTTAACTTCAGGATCTTATGTCTTCACTTGGATGACCAAAAGCATCTCAAACTCATTAGGTCCAAAATAAGACTCATCATCATAATTTCTAAACCCACCCCTCGTTTGCTATTTTCTGTTTCAGTTGGTGGCACTACTATTTAACCAGTTATACTGCTATTTACCCAGTTATCCATGCCAGAACTTTATACATGAAACTTGACTTTCCCCCCGATCCTTCTCGATCACAATTTTTTTCCATCCTGTGTGTTTCTACTGTCTGTCATTGTAGTGAGCAGAATGGTGCCCTGTAAACATCCTAATTCCTGGAAGCTGTAATGCTACCTTATTTGGAAAAAAGAGGCATTTGCAAATGTGATTAAGTTAAGGATCTTGAGATGAGATCATTCTGGGTTATCCAGGTGGGTCCTAAACACCATAACAAACATCTGTATAGGAGAAGGGCAGAGGAAGATTTAAGACATGCCAAGGAGAAGGTGATGTGAAGGCAGAGGCAGAGTTTGGAGCAATACAGCAGCAAGCCAACAACCCCAAAGAATGCCGCCATCCACCAGAAGCCAGAACAGGCAAGGAATGGATTTCCCCCAAGAAACTCTGGAAGGAACATGGCCCTACCAACACCATGGTTTCAAACTTCTGTCCTCCAGAACTCTCAGAGTTGCTTTGAGCCACCAAGTTTGTGGTACTTTGTTACAGTGGCCACAGGAACTAAGATAACCATCTTTTCTTCATCCTCACTTTCATACCTTTGGTTCTCCCCATTTCTCACTTGGATGACTGTAATAGCCTCTCTCTCTCCCTATTTTCAGTCTAGTCTTCCTCCAAGGTATTCTCCAGTAGATGCAGATTAAGATCATGTCACCCCTCTGCATAAAACATTATAAACACCAATATCTTTAACACTGTTTTTAAGTCTTTCACAATCTGATGTTTTTCCTTCTCTTTGGTACCAGGAACCGGTTTCCTGGAAGACAATTGGTTCAGGCAGTAATGCAAGTGATGGGCAGCGGTAGTTGAAGCTTCACTCACTTGCCCGCCGCTCACCTCCTGCTGTGCAGCCCGGTTCCTAACAGGCTGCTGACCGGTACCAGTCTGCGGCCTGGGGGTTGGGGACTCCTGCTCTAGGCTCACCCAGTTGTCTCTGTTTCTTGCCATCAGGCTTTTCATGCTGTCTGTTCTTTCTGTGTTTATTTCCTTCTCCACCTCTTCTTTGTTACTCTCAACTTAGTACACATTTTAATAAATACATCTTTGTTTAATCTTTATTCCTCATCATGTTGTCAGCTTCTTGAAAGCAGACACCATGCCTCATTTTTCTATCACTTACTTTCCTAATATACCTTACTTATTTTCCTAATTTCCATGTATTTCTAGCACTTGGGTGAAAATAGTAGATTGCTGAAACATAGCTAATACTGAAATGGTCTACTAATCCAACTGAAAAATCCCTGCCCATGGCCATTGTCATGATGACTTTAATGCCATCTTAAAAGGATTGTCCCACTCAGATCCAAGTCTGCTCTCAAGATATTATTTGTGCAAATGGCATGACCACACATGACCCATCACCATCAATCCATCTAGAATTTAACACTACCTCATAAAATAATTAATAAAATTCTACTTCTTCCAGGAAGACTTCTTCAACTGATGAAAATGAAGCAATTATTTTCCCACATCTAACTTATTTTGAAATCATATCCCTCCACTAGATATTCCTCATTCTGCTTTCTTATTTTTTATGCATATACGCTTGTTATATTTGTGTGTATGTACAGAGACACATGCACACATATATGATTGTGTATATTTACTTATAAGTGTATATTTATATGAATACAAACAACCATCTACATACATATACAAACAGGTATGTAAACAATATATATACAAGTTTGTATATATATAAACATATATGTGTTTATATGTATACTTGGCATGTGGATATTCATCTCACATTACTGAGTGAATATATAGGAAAAATACTTTGGAAAAGAATAATAATAGATGTAGCTATAAATCACAATTTTAAACCTGAAGGGAATTTAGCAGTCAATGTTTCAATCCCTTTACTTTAAAAATTAAAAAAAAAAAAATGAAACCCAGTGAAGGGAATCTACTTACTTGTTGTTTCCTAGTGAAATAGGAACAAAATTGAGACGAGAAATTTGGTCAGCTGATACCATGGCTTATGTGCTATTTTCTTCCTTCCCCTCAACACTGAAACACAAGATTTAGCTCTGACATTCTCTGAAATGTCTCTCACTCCATTGCTTAAGATTCTAAATGATTCATTAGCTTTCTTGTACGTTTTGGCCAATTCCTAATCTCCATTAATTACCCTTGCCAGTTTCCACATGAAATTTTAGAATCCCATTCTGTAGGGAGTAAGAAAGACCTGCTAACCAAGTGCCCAAGTCAGGTTGTTCTCTTTCATGAGTATGACACTAATAAGATTTATAACATGACCAGGGTTTGCAATTGGTGGTGACAACTAGAGAATTGCCCCAATAAATATTTGACATGACTTTGAGAGGAATAAAATATTTTATTTTTGCTCAGTTTTCTCTGGGAAGAGAGGAGAAAGAGCCACTGGAGGGCAGGGCAATGGTGCCATAATTCTTCCTAGGGGACATTATGGTTGTTCAACTTGGATAAATTTCTCTTCAGGTATGAAGAGGTGTCAGACTGGGCTATGAGTCACCGTTCTCCACATCAACAGTTTCAGGATCCTTTGGAAACTATCTTGTGAAATGAGTTATGAGTTTTTGGATAAGAAACAATTTCCTAAACTCAGTCATCACAATTTGGATAAAGTTTCTTTTCTGTGATGTATCAATTCCTGACATTTGGTTTGTTTGCCTTTCCCAGTGCTTCGAGGTTTCTTTATTTAATCCCCAGATGCAAGAATGCAAGAGTGTGAAGGAATCTTAATGCATATGCAGGTCTAACTTCAGTCAGTTGACTGCATACTCTTTAATATCCCTACCAAGAAGTCACTGGTCAAATTTCATGTGGATATATCCATAGACTAGGAGCTCACTGACTCATGAGGTAGACCAAGTTAATTCATGATAACTATGACTATTAAAGCTGTCTTTCTTATCTGAGCTATACTTCCCATAATGCTTATTTGATTATCCTATTCCTGTCCTCTAGAGCCACGTGGGTTTAAATCAGATCCTTCCTCTATGATAAATCTCAGCTATTTGAAGGCAACATTCACGTCTAACCATTCACAGACAGATCCCACTGAAGACCTCCAAAACTCTCATTATGTGTCTTAAAACAGGACCAGCATTGGACACTGGTTGACACAGAGAGTCTAGATGCCCATTATCTTGTTTTGTATTCCCCTAGAACCAGACCTTCAGGCAAGGATTCAAGTTCAAGTACTTTATTAGGGAGGTGATCCTCAAAAACATCTGTAAGAGAGTAAGGAAGTGAAACGGAGGCAACGAATAAAGAATGAGTCATCAAGCAAATTGCCACTGAGGACACCTGTATCTAAATCCTGCTAAGGCCAATGTGGATTATCCTTAGGATAATCCTGGAGGAGAGGGAGCTGGGAGTTGTATCTGCCTTCTCCTGTCAATCATTGTTTGAGGAATATTTGAGGGCTGCTCTTGAGGAATATTCCCTACCACTTCCAACCTACTACTGCATAAGAAGAGGGTGCTCTGGAAGCCAAGGAAAACTATCAAGCAAAGAGATATAGGTTCTGGCAGTTGGAAGTTAGTCAATGAAAAAGATATAGTCTGAGGGGATACGGACCGATATTGACAATTTCTGCTACTCCCATTCAATGTTAGCCTAAAGAAGGGTGACAGCCAACAGTGAAAATACAGCAAAAGGACCATGGGTCGGCACATAGAAAACTTCTATCATCCCTGGCTCTGTTCACCAGATGGAAGACATAAAAATAGAGGAGGGATAAATTTTGTATAAAAAGTGGACCATATACTTCATATACCTCCTCTAACTCCAAATCACCAGAGAAGGCAAAACTATCCTGTCTGTTTCTATTTGGCCTATAAGCCAAGATAGAAAAGAAATGAAAATGAAAAGAAGAATAAAATTTCAAGACATCTGAAAATTACATGAAATTCAAATTTCACTGTGTATAAATATTGTTGGAACACAGCCACGCCCGCACATTTCTGTATTGTCTATGGCTGCTTTCACACTATAACTGCAGAGTTGAGTAGTTGCGACAGAGAACATATGGCCTTGCAAAGCCTAAAATGTTTACCATTTGCCCCTTTACAGAAAAACATTTCTGGCCCCTATGCTAGAGCCTTGGATAGAGCTAGTCTGCACTGGGGAGGTGAGAAGACAAAATCTTAAAGAGAGTTTTAGATTAGCATTAAAGTAACCAGGGCTAAGAATTCAGTAGTACAGCTAGAGTGCTCTAATATATGAAAATGGCTCAGAAGCAAAGGAGCAAGACCAAAAGATGTCGTTAATGAAACTTACATAGAGTATAGTTGAGGTAAGTGTTGAAAGATTTAAAACCATTTCATGTTTAAACTCTAGAGAGTGTGTATTCCCATACATACATCTTGGTTATACATGTTTACATTCTTTTGATGTCTCCTCACACTTAAAAGGGAGCTGTATGACCTCACAGCACTTTCAAGGCTGTGCTCATCTGGTTCCTGTCTACAGCTCTGGCCAGATCATCTTTCACCCTTTGCATTGCTCCCCAGAACTCATACCCCTTCATCTCCACTCCACTTGCTCTCCCTCAGAAATACCAGCTCCTTCCCTCCGCAGGACTCTGTTCTTGTTCCTCCCTACCTGCCACCCTTCTCCCCCAGCTCTGTGAATAGCTGATTTGTCCTTCTGTTTCAGGTCTCAGCCTAGATGTCACTTGCTCAGGGAAGCCACCTAAACTGGCTTTATCCCATCATCCATTTTTTTTCTTCATAACATTGATTTCTACCTAAAGTTACATGCATATTTATCTGATTACAGTTCCCTGAATACATAAAATAGACCGTGAGTTTCAGGAGGACAGGGGCTTTGTCTCTTCTGTTCATCACTGTATCCCCTGCTTTTTAAAAGTTGCATGTTATTCCTTCTCTTAATTTTGCTGTGACCCTAAAACTGCTCTTAAAAAAATAAAGCCATAAAAAAGATAAATGACCATTTAAAGCAAAAATAGTAATGTATTTTGGGGTTCATAATTAGAAATAAAATGTATGAGAAAAAAAGAACAAAGGTCAGGAAAGAGAGACATGAAAACATACTAATATAAGCTTTTTATACTATATGCAAAGTGATATAATGTCATTTGAAAATAGACTGTGATAAGTTATAGTATAAACCCTAAAGCATCCATTAAAATAACACAGCATAGAGCCTTATCTAATAAACCAACAAAAGAGATAAGAAAAAATCATGAAAAATACTAACCCAAAGGAAATCAGAAAAGAGGAAACAGGATACAGATCAAGCGAATATGAAGCAAATAGCAAGTAGCAGCCTTAAACCAAATCATATTAATAATTACATTAAATATAAGTTGTCTCAATATTCCATTTAAAAGGCAGAGATTGTCAGAATGGATAAAATTACAGGACCCAGTTGTATACTGTCTACCAGAAATATGCTTTAAGTATAAAGACACAAATAGGTTACAAGTAAAAGGATGAGAGAAGATATACCATACTAATCAAACAAAAGCTGGAGTGGCTAAAATAATATCAGAGTACCATCAAAGAGACTATTTACTTTCAAGAGAGGTGATATTCATTCCCTTGTGTAAGCCTGAAATAAAAGTATTACAAAGAAAAAGTTGCATGTATTAGACACAATAAATATTCATTGAATAAATGAATATGTGGCTTTTAAAAAGTCAGAAATGATAGCAAAATCATAGACTTTTCAAAGACATTGTCATTTGGTAAAGTGGTGTTGGACCAACAGACCTGGGCATGAATCCTAGTTTTGCTGTTTAAATTAGTATGTAATAACCCTAGGCAAGATCCTTAATCTGTTTGAATCCATTTCCTTATTTCTAATTTGGGATAACAGTTCCTACCTATGTGAGAGGTTATAAGCATTAATGGGATAATGATGCTTGCAAAGTTGCTGGGTACACAGTAGGGCTAAATAAAGGGTAGCAATCCTGCCTCTGCTACTATCATTACAATTAGGCTGAAGTTGGAAAAGGTGTCCTAGAGGATAGATAACCTTGGCCTACAACCTGACATCACAAACAAAGACATAGAGGTCCAGGAGGGGAAGGGATTTAATCACAGCTTCAATGCAAGCTTGGCTGCAGAGCCAGGACTGGGGTCCAGGTCAACAGTCTCCAGGTTCTTTATCCTTTCTACTTTACCAGCCTGCCTCTGTCTTAACACCAGACATTGATTGTGGGCATTCTCCAGAGATCTTGGAAGTTGAATGGAATGTCATGTGTAAAAAATTCCTTTGCTAACCAAATAACGTTTGTGTGAAACATTTTTGCAGCAAACCCAGAGATGGTGTCTCTCATTCCCCCAGCAGCCTGCACCTCAAGCAGAGTTCAGCAGGGCAGAGTGCAATATTCTGATTTTTCTAGCACTTTTTTATATACCCATTTCGAGCCTTTCCATGTCCTGGGACTTTAATGCTCACTCTGAATAAAGTAGAAAGATGACTAAGCCATCCTGGCCCTGCACCCCTCCAACTTGAGTATCTCACGAGAATGAGTCCTCTGAAGTCTCTGGGGCAAACCAAGTTCTGCCGAGAAAAACACTCCGTGACAGCAAGGATTACTCTGCATTAAATAATAATTGGCCTAGAGTTGAGATTTGACTGTACTTCTGTGTGGCAGAGAATTAGCCTAAGAAGTGAGGGGAAAATATGATAGAGCAAGCCCATATGCTAGAGGAAGCAGTGGGCTGGGAATTCAGAGACACGAGCTTTAGTACTGAGGCTGCCAAGAGAGCTCTGAGTGGTTTTGGGGAGTTCCTGAAACCACTGTGGATGCCAGTTTTCTTGTCTATAACAGGAGGAGGTTGGAATAGATTGTCTCCTTCTTTTCCCAGTCTATCTTGCTAACATCATTCTTTAGATAGGGAAGGGGAGATGAGAGAAAGCAGGCAGGCATAAAAGGCGAAGGGTCACATACAAGAAGAGCAAAGAGGGGGCAGAAAACCAAAATAGAAGGAAGATGGGGATGAAATTAAGACTGAGTCAGGTAGGGGGAGGCTGGATGGATTTTGCAGATCACTCTTGGAGATGAATACACTAGAGGCTTAGGAACAAGGCAGCAGAGAAGATTGGCTTGCATGCTTGAAGAGTCTCCATGAGAAATTGTGTTAATGAGATTTGCACATGGTTTGCCCCTTCCTCATGCCTTCTGCCACCTGGTAGATTATCATCCAGACTGGAGTGATTCCGATCTCATCTTATTTTCTTCCCAGAGAGAGGCAAGGGCATTGAGACCATCTGGTCTGGTGTTCCCCTGTGGATTACACCTCACCTAGGGGCCTGCTGTGGGAAGAATGGAGCCATGTCCCCTCAATTTCTTTCCTCTTGAAAAAAAGAGTCCTAAAAATCCAGAGTCCCACATGTACTAGCCTCTTGTCCCCAGTCAATAGCACCACCTCCACCCCACCACAAAGCACACAGCTGGCAACAATACTGTTTCCATGGTGATAATGAATGGCAACAGGCAGTAATCAAGAAGGGTCGCTGGAGTCATAAGTCATTACAGATTGCATTTAAAGGGACACAGCTACCTTTAAAATGATGAATGACTTCTTCATAGCCTCCCCCTGCTCCGGTCTCCCAGAAACAAAGGTTTGCTAGACATTTGTTTCTCATGTTTAACTTCTTTGTATTTCTTTCCATTTGGACAGTGGAATCAGATGGGACAGTTTTTTCATTAGGATATCCTAAGCACAGCTGCTCACACGCTAGGGTTTATGGCATTTGGGAAGGCAGCCTGGCCAAAAATGAAGTCCTTCCTCTATCCCTGGAAGAACCTGAAATTTCTATATGACAGATTCATCTGTCTGGTTCTTTAAAGACACTGGAGTTCCAAGTGTCTCATTGAAAGTCAAATAGTCCTAGGAATCTGACATCCACTAACAATTAAGCTGCATTTCAGAATAGATATAGTAGAAACTCACCTTGAATTTGGACTCAACACATGGGCTTGAGTTCCAGCCATGTCCTCAAAATGGTGACCTGGGGCAAAGCCCTTAAACTTTTTGAACACCTATGACTTCATCTTTAAATTAGAGATAATAATGCTTAGCTTGGAGGGTTGTTATGAGGATCAAATGAGCTAATATATTTGGAAACAGAATACAAACCATGTAATACTTTCTTAATGTAAAATACTTTTTAAACATATTTTAAAATACCAAGTTTAGGAGAGACTGTAGTAGTCACCTAGTTAAAAAAAAAAATCCTGCTTTAGATAAGGCTGTAAAGAGGAGGTATTTTACTGGGTGACTTTAAAGAAATCACTTGTCTTTTCTGAATGATTTGTTTCGTAATCTGTAAAATGGGGATGGTAACTTCTGCCCTGCCTGATGGCTAGGTTGCAGTGAACGTCAAATGAAATAGCCCACATGTAGGTGTTCCATAGGTAGGTGCTCCACCGTATTACCCAAATGTAAGCTATAGTCACTTAGAAAGCATCTTGTAAAGACAAGATCAGGTTAATAGTCACATTCAAGTTTTTTTTTTTCTTGCTGCAAACCTCCCATTTCAGACCTAAAGTAGTGTCTCATTAAAGTCCAATCCTCCATGAGGTTAAAAGTAAATTCCTCGCTTCACCTGTACTTTACACTTGTATCTTTACTGTGCCGTCTCGGTCTTTGAAGCTAAATGTTCTCTAATGGTCTTATTGACAACCTGAGACCAAATAAACATATTAATATGGAACAGACATTCACTCGATCTGAAGAGCAAGGGAATTGGTCCAAAACAGTTTTTGCATAACAGGTATTCCTCCTGGCAAAACATACAATTATTTCTGAGATCTCTTTGCAAACTAAGATTTAAACTGAATTGCATGCCATTAATATTTCTCTCTGACTGTTGGCCTCAGCTTTTTAATAAAGTAACAGCTGAGGCAGGGTGCAATTTAGATACACCATGATCCGTCTTCTATATTAAGAGATATTAATGATAATATTAGTGATTAATTATGCATGTCACCTCACCGACGTCCTAATACAAGTGCAAATCAGCCACAGCAACCTAAGAAAGTGAAGGTGTGTGTCTGTGGCCCTCTTGGTATCTTTACTGCATAAATCTTATCATTAAATCCTCCTTTGAAATTATCTCACATTCAGTGGCTTATTGCAAAAACAAAAACACTTTTCACTGCCTTGCCTCTGGAACTTTAGAAATTTATATTTTATCTGAAAATAACATCACTAAAGGTTTTATCACACAGTTTCTTATATCGCTATAGAAACTTAATTATGATTTCTTTATTTCATCAAACTCTTCAGGTTAAAAGCGACATATGAATCTAAATCACTATTATAATTGTTAGTATTATCATCATTGTTCTCATTCAATTTCTGTTACTGGAATTAATTTGGTCTCATATATCAATGATATAAAGTGTAATTCCAGAGATTATTTTTATGTATTTTTGCATTTACATATCAAACATCTCTATTCCTACCTCTGAGAGAGAGATGAGCCTATTTATCACATGTACTTTGTCTAGGAGGTGCCCTAGAGAAAATGCAACATTCCTCTCCTTTCCCAAACCCGCTGCCTCACGTGTGCATTGCCCGGTGTTCTCCTGAAGGTTCCCCTATACCCAGATGTCCAGTGCAGCTCAGTTTCTTTATCATTCATGCCCATTTCCTTCTGTGGAGCAAATCATGTGTAAGAAGGACACATCGTTCTTGAACTTCTCCTCTTGCTTTCTCACACTCCATCCTGCTTTCTCCCAACTTCCCATCTGTTAACCAGCAATCGCACCTACTGTTTCTGTTTCCAGCCTTGTTCTGATTACCTCAGGTGTAAAGCAAGTTTTCTCAGTCCTGGCGTATTGACATTTTGGGCTGAATGATTCTGTGTGGTGTGTGGGCATTGTGGGATGTCAAGCAGCACCCTCAGCCTCTACCCACTACATGCCAATAACATTCCCCCTTCCCAGTCCTGACAACCAAAAACGTCCCCTGGAGAGCACAGTCACTTGAGATCCACCAGTAGGAAGGGAGGTTAGAACCAAAAGGTTGACGATCCTGGCTACCAAGAAAAGCTAGAAAACCCTGCTTAGTAAACAATATAGGATAATCAAGCATGGATTAGAATTTGAGCCATTTCAAAAAAATAACTTGCTTGGAAAACAAAGTAATGTGGAAAATGTTTAGAAGAACTCAGTTAAGAAAAGCTGCAACAACCTGGGACAGAGAAGATTAGGTTCAGAACTATGGCAAGGGTAGTAAGAACAGATATAGAAAGAAGAGGTTTTGATGTGAGAAATATTTTAACAATGAAAGCGGTAGGAATTAGTGAATAATCAGATATGGGGATAAAGGGATGGAGAAGAGTTGAGATAACTTCAAGCTATCTCCTTGGAAGATGGGAATAATTGCGATACTGTAATCAAACATGGATTTATAGTCCACATTTATTAATGGTATCCAGGAAACATGACATTTCATTTCCTACAGAGTGAACAGCTAGAGAACCAACTAGCTGGAACCAATGTATCCTATTTATCTTTATATCTTTGTATCTATTCAATATCTAGAATTAAAGAATGCTAGTAATTGTCTTTTATTGAAAGCCAAGCAATGTGCTAGCACCTATATGAGGTACATTACCTATAATCCATAGAGCAACCTTTGAAAGATCAAGATTTTATCCCCACTTTACAGCTGAGAAAACTGAGAAGTGAGGAAACTTGTCCAAAGTAACAACAACAGATTAGTGATAGAGCCAGGTCTCAAATCTCTCTCTGTCTGTTTTCAAAGGCAATGTTCTGTCCTTTGTGCCAACCTGCCTCTTTTCGTTTAACATTTTAAAAAATTAATTCATTAATTTTTGGCTGCGTTGGGTCTTCGTTGCTGTGCACAGACTTTCTCTAGTTGCGGCAAGAGCAGGGGCTACTCTTCATTGTGGTGCGCGGGCTTCTCATCGTGGTGGCTTCTTTTGTTGTGGAGCACGAACTCTAGGCGCGCGGGCTTCAGTAGTTGTGGCGCGCGGGCTCAGTAGTTGTGGCGCGCGGGCTCAGTAGTTGTGGCTCGCGGGCTCTAGAGCGCAGGCTCGGTAGTTGTGGCGCACGGGCTTGGTTGCTCCACGGCATGTGGGATCTTCCCGGACCAGGGCTCGAACCCATGTCCCCTGCGTTGGCAGGTGAATTCTTAACCACCGCAGCACCAGGGAAGTCCCCAGCTGTCTCTTAATTAGAAGTTTTCCCTGGTTGCATTTATCACCTCACCCCTCAGCCAGATGACTCCCCCAGCCCCACCCCCATTCTGGAATGAAAAAGCTGAACCAGGGCACAAAGGGTTTGGGGCGCTCCCCTCTGCCTCCCCCTCCTCTTCCTCTTTCTCTTCCTTCTCTTATTCCGCCTCCTCTTCCTCCCCATCCCCTGGATTTAGGAATTTCTGTCTCTTACACAAAGGGATACTTTTCCCCTCTCTGGAACACAGGGCAACAGCTTAGCAACTGCCTGCAGGCATTGGGAAATTGGACTGTTCTTACAAGGCCAGAATATTTGGGCTGAATGTCAGTGCATCTAAAACATGATCGATTAAAGTACCTTTCCCCACCACATGTGAGTTAAATGATTAGGTGCAAAATGGCTCGAAGCAAAACTGGAATATTTGATCAAAGCCAGAATGTTAGAAAAATGGCTGCAGTTGGTTTTTCTGACTCCAAGTCTGGTTGGTTTTCCATTTCTCCCAGCTGAAAGCTCAGCACATCTATCTGTTTAGGAGCCTCCCAGAAAAGGTGGGATTGCATAAGCACTGAGAGATCTTTGTCATCCTGTGTTTCATCCAGAACTGTAAGTAAACATGATCTGTTTGCATTGTGAATAATCCCCTGAAAGGAAGAGTGGGGTGGAGGCTGGACGATGTCAGTCATGTCTGAATGACAGAGAGGTCTGTGCCTCTGGGCACTACTCAATATACCAAGCATGATGCTGCTGCCATGGTGGGATATCAGTCAGCAGTGGTCAAGGCTTTTAGTAGTAGTCAAAGCTTTCTACTGTTGAGAGTAAAGATAATTATGGTGACAGTGATAAAAATGAGATGACTACAGTGATGGTGGGATATGAGCATATAACAGATGGTCCTCTGGCTAGGCAATTTATATGCACATGAGCAGTAGGCAAGCAAAAAACCAATTATGACTTTCTTAACAAAAGCTGGACTGGCGTCTTCAGTAGCGTTTCTAACTCATTCCCCTTGAAGCTTTATTTAAGGTTAGGATCTTGGCCTTGCAATGTCATTAAAATTAAGTCAACATGACATCCATCAGTGTCATAGAATTAAAAAAGGAGCAAGACAGACAAGAGAGAATACGTTTTCCCATTTTTCCACGGTCTCTAGTGTTAAAGCGACCTAAACTGTGCAGCCTATATCCAGAGCTCCAAAACAGGCTACAGAGAACAGAGTAGAAATTCCTCACCTCCTACTCAAGGAGGAAGTCTTGGTTCTTTCAACTAGATAAACACAGGTTAGTGGAAATGAATGACATATAAGTACAGGAAGGGGGAAAAAAATAGGTCAGGGTCTGTTTCTTTTCTTTAAGGTATGAAGACCCTGCCCACTAATGAAATGTGGTCCTGATTTTTAACAAATGACGGTGAACTAGTAAAAGTTGTAGGCAGTGAGACTGAAAATTATTCTACTCTATGAACAAAGTGGGTCAAAAATCACCCTCTTCACTCTAACCTGAGACAGAAACATTCTTGCTCTTTGACAATAGTGAGGAATCAGTGCTCATGACATCTGACATTGCAAAATAGTTTCTAGCCACCACCTTGACTCCCAGAGGTATTACTTAGCCACAAAAAAGGACAAGAGAAAGCTCTGTTTCAAACAGGGATTTTCCAAGAGCTACCTTCCAAAAAGACTAAAGAATTTCCCCAAATTTGTGGTAAGGCTGCCTTCTAGCTTCACCAATCAGTGATGACAGCAGCCCAAATAAGATGTATTATCTGTGTGAGTAAATGACACAGATTACAACTATCCTAGACACTGGTCGCATCACCCAAGCATCCTATCATCTCCCTTCCCCCCACCCCTGTCATGTTCTATTTAAAGATGGAACCAGGGAAGTATGCAGCCTACCCTAATTGCTCAGAGGTGACAATACTCAGTAGGAAAGGAAAGAGAGTGTATATTAAAGACCGGGCATACAAAATGTAAAGATAATAAAGTCTGTGTTCTGTGCTCCTGGATTTGCCTTTCTTCTACCCCTCCTAACCTGTGGCAGAACCTATGAGTAATGAATCCATCAGAGCTTCCTGAGTTAGATTGACCTGGCTCCACCTCCACCATTTCCTGGCTAAATGTCCTTGGGCAAGTTACTTAAGTTCCTGGAGCTACAGTTTGCTCCTGGGTAAGATAAACATAATGGAATTTACTCCCCTGACTGATTATTAAAGTAAGATAACATGTAAAGTATTTGCTTCCAGCTGTGACCTTAAATAAATCATTTTCCTTCACTGCACCTTGGTTCTTCATCTATATAATGGAGGCAACCACCTAAAAATAAAAAGAGCTACCATTTATGTTCATGTTATATGTTAAACATCATATCAAACTCACTCCTCAGGACACATACCAGTCAATATATGTCAATGGCTGATTATATAATCATCTATTTAAATGGCTATTGTTCCAGTACCATCCTTTAAAGATTTTAACTCATAAGACCTGAAGTGAGATCTGGTGATTTTCTAATTTTAGCAAGTGCTATCTGTGATTTTTATTATTAGGCAAGCTATGAAAACCCATGGGCTGTTGCAAAGATTAAATGAGATGCTTAGTAAAATGTCTGGCACATAGTACGTGTTCATTGAGTGTTTTGTCTCTACCTCCACTTATAAAAATCTATTTTTCAAGTTTTATTAAAGTATAAAGTACACATAGAAAAGTGCACAGCTCATAAGTGTGCAGAAAGTGAGGATGCTGTGTAACTACCCAGATCAAGACCAGAATGTCACCAGCCTCCTCCATCAGGCCCATTCCAGTCACTGTTGCCCCAAGAATAAATACTCTTCTGAGTTCCAGCACTATAGATGTTGCCTGTTTTTGAACTTTATATAAATGAAATTATACAGTGTATACTCTCTTTTATGTCTGGCTTCTTTGGCCTAAAATTGTGTTTATGAGAGTCATCTATGTTGTTGAGTGTAACTGTAGTCCCTTCATTCTTGCTGTTGTACAGTATTCCGTTGTGAATTTAGTCATGCTTTTTTAATTCTATTATATGGACATTTAGTTTCTTTCATCTCTTAGGCAATCAGAGATAACTGTCTCATACATATGTAATTTGGTAAACATGTGTAGACATTTCTGTTGGGTATACATCTAGGAGTAGAATTCTTGGGCCTTAACATTGGCATATATTCAACATCAGTATATTCTACCAAATAGTTTTCCAAAGTGGTTGTACTGACTCTGTACATCCATCAGCAATACCTGGAGTTCCCATTGTTCCGCAACTTTGTCAACATTTAATACTATTGGTCTTTTACATTTTGGCCATTTTGGTGGATGTCCAGTGGTATTCCATTTTGGTTTTAATTTTCATTTCCTTGATGAGTAGTGATGTTGAACATCTTTTCCTATGTTCATTGGCCATTTAAAATTTTTTTCTCTTGTGAATTACCTGTCATCGTTCTCATATTAACACCCCAATTCTTAAAACTTACATGCTGTCGATCCTCATTATTTATGGACTCAATTTCTAAATTCTCCTACTTTCTAAAACTCATCTGTAACCCCAGGTCAATACTCACATGCTTTCATGGTCATTCACAGACATGTGCAGAGTAGTGAAAAATTGTATTCTGACATGCACGTTCCCAGCTGAGATCAAACAGGGTGATGCCCTGCCTTCTTTTTCTTTTTTTTTGATTTTAGAACGATTTTTTTTTTCTAATTTTTATCGGAGTAGAGTTGATTTACAATGTTGTGTTAGCTTCAGGTGTACAACAGAGTAAATCAGTAGTACATATACATATATCTACTCTTTCTTATACTCTTTTTCCCTTCTTAATTCAGTTTCATCCTATAAAGTGTCCTTTTTGTAGTACATTTGCTGCCATGTTTGTTGCATTTTTGTGCTTTTGTTGATGATTTCACTGTTTGAAACGATACCTAAGCATAGTGTTAAAATGCTGTCTAGGGTACCTAAGCTCAAGAAGGCTCTAATGTACCTTACTTAGAAAATAGATGTGTTAAATCAGCTTTGTTCAGGCATGAGTTATAGGGCTGTTGTCTGTAAGTTCAATGTTAATGAATTGACAGTGAATATTAAATAAGGTGTCTTTAAAGGGAATACACATAAACCAAGTTTATATACTGATTGGTTGATGAAAATGTGATCAGAGGCTCACGGCAACCCTACGGATATCTCCCTTAGGAGCAGTGGTTCAGTATTCACCGGGTCAGCGTTTGCAGTGATTTTATGGAACATGACTACTATGAATAGTGAGGATTAACTGTATGTGGCATCCGTTTCCTCAGAGCAACCTGTGGGCTTGTTAGGATGGGCATAAAGTCCCTGTCTGACAGATGAGGAAAGTGAGGAGCAAGGAGGCACCATATCTTATCCAGCGCTGCACCACTAGCTAATTCAAGTTCCGGCCTCGTATCCAGGTGCCTGGACTCCCTGCCATGTATCTTCTCCATGGATTGACCTTCGTGGTAGGCTCTCTCCAGCTCTGTTTTGTGGACACCACAACAGGCATCTCCAGATCAGATGCACATTGGAACTTATTTCCTTATCAGTTTTCTTGTTGAATCCAAAGGTTCTCTTAGAAACTTCTTTCTAAAAGAATGGGCTACAGTTCTGGTGGTTTGTAATTGATGACATAAATAGCAGCTAAACAAGCTAATGCTGGACTGGAGGTAAGCTCTTAGTACAAGCCCCATCATTTATAAGTCATACAGCCGTAAATAACTTGGTTACTTCGAGCCTATTTCCTCAGCTATAAAATAGGCATAATAGTTCCTGCCTTCCTTTCCTCAGAAAAATGTCCAGTTTCTCAAATTCAATGAGTATGGGCCAGACGCTGTACTAAATACATGGGGAGATACAAAAGAAAGTAAACACAACTGCTTCCCTTGGGAAACTGGCAACTTATTAAAGAGGATAGAGAATGTGTTTAAATGACTGTAATAAATGGTATCAAATACTAAAGAAAGTAAGCAGTTTTTGAAAGAGATGAGGGAACTGCTACTTCTATTTAGCAGGTATCAGGAGTAACCTCAAAAGAGGAGAGGCAAAGTGTGGACTATGTGTAGAAGCAGCAATACTAACAAGGATAGCTGGCATTTACTGAAGGTGTGTTATGTGCTTGGCCATTCGTATGCATCGTAGTATGTCCATCCAGCAGAACACATTATGGTAGGTTCATATGATGGGATGCCACACAGCAGGGTTTCTCAATCTTGGCACTATTGATACTTGGAGCTGGGCACTTCCTTGTAGGGCACTGCACTGTGCATCGTAGGAAGCTTAGCAGCCTCCCTGGCATCTACCCACTAGATGCCAGTAGCACCTCTGCCCAGCTGTGAAACCAAAATTATCTCCAGTCATTGCCAGATGTCCTCTGGGGGTGGGTGGGCAGAGTCGCCCAGGTTGAGAACCAATGCTACCTAGTAACCCATGTGGTGAGCTAGAAAAAGGTATGGTTCTGTGAGTTAGACAGACTTGTTATTCAAATGCTCTGCCCCCTGGGCAATTCTGGGATTTCTCTGGTCCTGTTTTCTCAGCGGTAAAATGCAGGTAGTAATGAGAACAGTTATGATAAGTGAATTAAATAAGATGTGTAAAGGGCTTCCTGTGGCACAGACAGGTGTTGGAGAAACAGTAGGAATTATTTTTATATGTAGCCCTACAATAACCTAAGAGTTAAGAATTACTTCTATCTCCATTTTCCAGAAAATCAAACTGGGCACAGAGAGGTTGAATAATTTGCTGAGGGTTACTTTGCTATCAAGCCTGCCTGGATTGCTTTCACCAATAATGATGTTCCAATAGATCAGGGTGGGGCTGGCGAGGGTGTGGGTGTAGGGTATAAATCAATCCAGAAGGGTAAGGCATTGTATGGGGTGGGGGGCAATAACCATTGTGAGAATCCAGTGAGATATTTTAGGTACAAGCAGGGAGAGAGATTCTCATTATTTTCACTGGAGAGAGAACTCAGGCCAGGTGGAGAGTGAAGAGGAAAAAGAATGGAGGAGAGTGTATTTAAACTGAAAATCCAAACCAAAGGTATAATTTTGTCAACTCTCATTATAAACACTTAATCATTTACAAAATAACTCTTAAAAACATACCTAGAGATTTGATGAGTCACATCTTGAATTTTTAAGTGTCAGATTCCATGCCGTCAAGAAGGGATAACTGTTACTATCACATTTTATTAATTCTGAGATGCTAAGCAAGTAGCAGATGGAAGAAAAAGAATCATTTCATTAAAGGTGGCCACAAGCAGAGCAAAGGGGAGGTTTGCTTTTAGGCAACAATGGGGAGTTCCTGGGCTCTCGTCATGGCCCTGCTGGCTGCAAGCTCTGTGACCATGGGCATGTCACCTCTCCTAACCACACCCTCTGAACCTCAGTGTCCTTTATGTGCAGAATAGAAGGAGGGAATTGCACAAACGTGATCAGGTCCCTTTCTGTTCCGACATGCCATAATTGAGTTTGCCCCTCATTCTCCAGCTCAGTGGCAACCTCTCTGACTGTCTGCTTTTAAAGAGACCCCATGTTGCAGCCCTGGCTTGATAGTGCACTGATCTTTTCAGAAGGAAATATAGCCCACGACATACTGCACACACCAATCCAGCCCACTGATGAGTCTTGCTCCTTCTCTGATGAGAAACCAAGCTTGTGTCCTGCCTTTTACCTTTCCATCCCCCTACATCCCACTCAGCTAAGAACTGTTTGGTTCCCAGAGCCAAGGTGGGCAGCTACTAATTGCGGGGGTGAGTTTTCTCTCACCATCTGTATCTCACCACCTTGCAATTATAAAAGTTTTCTCGCAGACAGGCTTAGAGCCCTTAGGCATCCCTTGCATTTTAGGACAAAGAAGGAGCACAGAAGCATACAGACTTCTTTACAGGTGAGGAAGCTAAGGGCCAAGGAAAAGGAATACCACAAACAACGGAGTTGGTACTGGGGCCCTGAGTCTCCCAACGCAACCTGGTTTTGATTAGTCCTCTTCTGAACAACCATGCGTTAGATGACTTACTTGGGCCTTATTTCTTTTGCTGAGATGGGAAACAGAGAGACTTCAAGTTTAAAATGTTTTTAATGGAAGAAGAAGAACAACAACAACAAAAAGAAATGAAAATTAGTGATTAGCTCATGATGGGGGATGAGGCATGCTTGTTCAGTGTTAACTGACATAAAACCCTACCTTTGACAACAAGTACGTAGGATGCTGACTGCTGGATTGTAGTTTTTCATTAAGCATCTGAATCAACAGTTATGACCAGAATATGTTCTGATCCAGGCTTTCAGTCTGGGAAAACACTGACCTCAGTTTGGGTCTGGAGCTCCACAAAAGCAGGAATATTGGCTGTTTTTGTTCCCCGGTATATGCCAAGTGCCTCGCACAGAGCCTGACACAGCCGGTACTCGGTCTATACTTGTACAAGGGTTTTCTGGTTCATGCACAGCTTGGTTGGGTGAACATATGATAGGAAACACAAACCGTTCAACTTGCAACCAGCAAACCTGACTTCTACTCTAAATATGTTGCTACTTACTTCTCCCTTGGACAAGGCATATTTTCTCAAGAAAGCTCAGTTTTCTCAAAATAGGAATAAATTATTACCAATTTCAGAGAGTTGCAAGGATTCAACATATTAATGGATGATAAAAACCTTCAAGTTAACAGATGATAAAATGTAAATGTGAGGTATCCAGACTACATGAAACAGCTTTTCTTAACCTGGGGATTGGCTTCAGGGAAATCTCTCAGCCTCTGTGATTATGTGTAAAATTTTATAGGTTTACTTATTTTTCCAACAAACGGGTCTTTCAGCTGTCATGCAAGTCTCAGAGACATTCACAATATCCAAAATTGAAGGACTACCCATAGAAAGCAATAGTGGTTATTAAAACTTATCCGGCACATCCTGGTTGCTGTGCAAACTCTCCGAGCTCCTGGCTCCTCATCCAGATGGGTCACTACTCCTTGTCCCCTTACCTGGGCTCCCAAGCTCCCCACTTACAGCTTTGCTTCCATAACTGCCTGTCTTCTTAAACAGTGCCCACTAGTAGTCCCTCAACTTGCTCAGTCTCCCTCTCTGGTCTGCTTCCATTCCCGACATCTGGTCTGAACCTCAGATGACCTTAAGCCTCTGCTTCATCCCTATCTTTAACTCCTTTTGTAAAGTTTCTACTGCCTTGCTCTGATTCTAGAGGCCCATAACCATAGTTGCCATCTATCTGTGTAGCTGCCTGTTTTAATTCAGCATCATCTTTCTTCCCTGCCTGTCTCCCCTCACCCTTACCTTCAACAAAGACTTTGGGTACCTACCATACACTGTGCCATACACTATTAAGGAGTTGATTAATGTGTTCATCCAACAGTGATCATCTGAGAGCTTATTATATGTCAGCAATGAAGAATAAATCCTATTTTTTCTCATAGAGCTTACGTATCAGTATTGGGGACAGAAAGATGCATAAGATCTGGTTGCAGCCTTCACGGTGGACACAGAATGTCTCAGGTCTTGGCAGCATTGATTTCTAGACTAAGATTTTCAGCCTTTGCTTTGCAGACAATGGGGAGTCGTTGAAATTTTTAAGCAGGAAAATAACATGTTTAAAGTGATATTTTAGGATGTTCAATCTGGTGACATCTACAGGGTAGACTAGAAGTGGCAGAGCCTGGAGTCAGAATGTCTATAACTGTAATTGTCAAGGAGAAAAGCAATTAAGGTTTAGGCTAGCCTGGTGACTTTGGAAATAGAGAGGAAGTGGAGAGCTACTGAAGGCGTTATGAAGCATCAGTATGATGGCGTGCAGAACAATAGAAGAATGAACAAAAGACAATTCCAGCCTCTTAACCAACAAGCAGCAGAACTCCTCTCCCATCTCCTCTGCTCTCCTGCCTGTTTTCCCCACCCCCAGGTAGTTCTATGGCTTTTAATATCTCCTTGGCATATATTTTAAGCTTCAACTGCCCTGTCTCCATCCATCGCCCACACTGTCATTAGGGGACTTATCTGAAGAGGCTGAACAGTCATGGAGGAAATTGCAGGCTTGGACTGCTCAGGTGTCACTCAGAAAAGACTGTCTCAAAGGTCATCCCCTCTTCTCCTGGTGTCTAATGACCCCTTCATTTCCCTCCATTCCCCTTCCCCAGGTGTAGTTCAATGATTCCATGGGGAAAAGAGAAAAGAATCAACAGGATGATAGCTCTGTTTGGTCTGCTGCCTCACCAGGGCCAGCAAGAATCTGAAGAAAAAGTGGCAAGGACACCCAGGGAGAGCCAGCCAGCAGGAGGAGAGAGGAGCGGGGAGGGAGGCACCATCCTCTGACATCAGAGTCTTATGAGCAGCTGAATGCATCTGGTAATTACCAGTGAGCAATGGGTTGCCCAACCCTCCAGAAAGGCCAGGCTCTGGGAGAGTTTATAGCAATGCTTGAGGCTTCCTTTTTGATCCCTCCTTACTTCTCCATGTGTGATTCTCCCAAAGGACCCTCCACCCCACCCAGCAATACCTGAGCCTTTCCTGTCCGGGGCAGAAAATATATTAACTTCAGATTCCACATTTGAGGTGTCTTGGCTAAGTCATGGGTACCTAGGCAGTTTCAGAGTTGTGCAGTTTCCTCCCTTCCCCGACACCCAACTTCTCAATAAACCAGCACTTGTAAAATAGATTGTCTTTATCCACCTTTGCTAGAAACTGCCGGATCTAGCAGTTTATCCATAAGAAGAGTATTCCTGACACAGTGGCCTCTCTTCTCTCTACTTTCCATACTTCAGACTCCCTCAAGGACTGCTCACCAATGACCTTCAGTCACTTTTGGGGGGTTCTGGAGACCAGCCCTTGCCTGTTTCAGCCCCAGGAGTCTCCTGTTTACCATATCCTGAACAGAAAGATTGGAATTTTAACAAATGGGCAGATCACAAAAAAATACGTTGCAATTCTTCATGAATCTTCATTGTTACTATCTGCCTGGAACATTTTGCTATCTGGTTCCTGGTCTAGGAATGTGTTAGAAGTAGGGAAGGCAGCCAGGCAACAGTGTCAAAGCATGATCCCCTCAGTAATGTGGTCACTTTTAAAGCCACTCCACCTGTAAAGTGCTTTCCTATGCATCATCTGATTCAGACTTCACAGTAACCCTACCCAGGCTCTATCCCTTACTCCTACTATGCAGATGAGTGACAAAAGCCTGGGGGAAGTCATAGGATTGCTCCATGGAATTGGTACAACTGTGACTCTCAACCAAAGCTTCTCTCTAACTCTTAATGCTTTTCCCATTCAAAAATTCCTTAGGGAAGTGGTGGGTGAGGAAGGGACAACTTTCCTGACCTCATCATTTTTCCTAGTGCTCATTCTGAACAGTCCACCTCTCTGCCTGCAGTGTATCTGGAGATCATGACAGACAGACAGACACACACACACATTGGTAAATAAGGGAGAATAAAGATCAGTACTCTGTTGTACAGTTAAGCCTGTGCCTATCATGAAAGTAAGGAGGAGAGGAAGAGGAATCTCATATTACCTACCTTCCATGTGTCAGGTACTGTTCTTTCTTTTTTTTTTTTTTAATTTATTTATTTTTGTCTGTGTTGGGTCTTTGTTGCTGCACGCGGGCTTTCTCTAGTTGCGGTGAACAGGGGCTACTCTTCATTGCAGTGCATGGGCTTCTCATTGCGGTGGCTTCTCTTGTTGGGGAGCATGGGCTCTAGGCGTGCAAGCTTCAGTAGTTGTGGCTCATGGGCTCTAGAGCGCAGGCTCAGTAGTTGTGGCGCACGGGCTTAGTTGCTCCATGGCATGTGGGATCTTCCCGGACCAGGGCTCGAACCCGTGTCCCCTGCATTGGCAGGCGGATTCTTAACCACTGCGCCACCAGGGAAGTCCCAGGTACTGTTCTTGATGTGTGATCTCATGTAACTGCCTGTATTAGTCAGGGTTCTCTAGAGAGCAGAACCAATGGCAGACAGATAGATGCCAGATAGGTAGATAGATAGATAGATAGATAGATAGATAGAGATTATTTATTAGAAGTCCCATGATCTGCCACCTGCAAGCTGGAGAACCAGGAAAGCTACTGGCATTATTCAGTCTCAGTCTGAAGTAAAGTTCTGAGAATCAGAGCAGCTGATGATTTAGGTCCTCCCAGTCCAAGTCTGAAGGCCTGAGAACTAGGAGCACGGAAGTCCCTCGGCAGAAGAGGGAAGTCCGAGCTCAGGCAAAGAGAGCAAACTTACCCTTCCTCTGCATTTCTGTTCTCTTCAGGCCCTCAATGGATTGAGTGTCGCCCACCCACATTGGTGAGGGTGGCCTCCTTTATGCACTCCATCAATTCAAATGCTACTCTTCCTGAACACCCTCACAGACACACCCAGAAATAATGTTTTACCAGGTATCTCAGCCTTCCTTAGCCCAGTCAACTGACACATAAAAGTGACTATCACACCTCCACAATGTTCCTTAGATTCACAGTCATTCACTCCACAAATGTCAATAATTGGTTGCCAGAGTTGCACAAAGTACTAACAGACAATTATAAAACAGTGTCCTAAGTGCCGTGCACTCAGGGCGTAGGTATGTACCCAGAGTAGGCACCCAAGAGCAAGGCTTGAATCATTTTATTATGCCACTTCACCTATAAAGGCCCTGATGCTCAGAGAGGTAAATTTTATATGTACTGATACGGAACAATCTCCCAGATACTTTGTTCAGTCAGGGGTAAGATAGTGTGCCTAATATATTACTATTAGTGTGGGGGGAAATTTTTATTTATGTATATTCTTGTATACACATCTTTGGAAGAAAATACAAAATATTATTAACTGAGAATGCATTCAAGGAGGATCCTGGTAGCTAGAGAGAAAGGGAGATTTAGGTTTTACTGTATAGCCCTTTGTAGTATTAGAATGTTTTTGTCTGTGTATATGTATTATTTGAAAATAAAAACATAAAGCATGCCCACATTGATGATTGATTGAAATGAGGTTCAAACCCAAGTCTCAACACAGCTCAATAATTATTTGTTGAAATAAGTATTACTGGAAATATAATATGGAGGAGCTTAGACTAGACCACAGAATAATCAGGAAGGCATGTGGGCTTGACCCTGGGGGTTCCTCCTGGGTACAAAAACCTTCTCTGTGTAGGCCTTCCTTGAGTTACAAAGGGCAGATTCAAACAGTTCCTAATTAGGGAAGTAAGGGAATGCAGAACCGGAGAAAAAAGCAGTCAATAAATTATAGTGCAGCTATAAAGCAGAGACCTAGCTCCCCTCCAGTGGATATACATAACAATCTGATACTTATATTCGAGTTCTTCTACAGGAACTAAGGACCCCCCACCCAGGTGGAGAATAGTAACTCCAAGCTAGGCACAGAATTCCTAGAATACCACCTGTTACCTCACCACCAACCAATCAGAAGAAGACACTCACCCTGCAGCCCTCACCCCAGATTTTGCCTTTAAAAACTCTTCCCTGAAAGCCGTCAGAGGATTTGGGTCTTTTGGGCATGAGCCCCCCATACTCCTTGCTTGGCCCTTGCAATAAACCTTTCTCTGCTCCAAACTCCAACATTTTGGTTTGTTTGACTTCACTGTGTGTTGGGCACATGAACTTGGGTTGACAACAGGCTGTGGGTTCAAATGGACAGGGGTACAGAGGTGCGAATGACACTGGTGTGTTCTGGAAAACTGGTCTTGCTAAGGCAACTGGCATGTGACGGGCATCCAGGGCAGTGAGGCTGGGTGGAGAGAAGGGGTCAGATTGCGGAGGTGCCTGAAGCCTGTGCTCCCTCTTTGGACAGGACTCTGGCTGTCACCAGGAGAATGTTATGTTTGGGAGCCACTTTTCTAAATGTGATCATTATTAGCAATTGTGTCAAATTGCCTTTTCCTAAAGGTCTCCCCATGGCTGCCAGAGCTTTAATGCTAATTGGACAGATTGTCTTTGGATTTGAAACACAAACTGTGATTAATGAAACAACTGTTAACGAGTTTGGCCTGAGGTGGTTTCTCTACCTTTGCTTCTCCTGCTGATACAGATTTGACAAGGTCCTGTAGTGCATTTTTTGGCCACTGTGCCCGGCATGGGGAAATTGGCAGCCCGGTCTGAGAAGGATGGAAATTTTGACCTGGATGCCACCTTCAAAATCTGTCCCTCTACTTCTCTCATTTTATGGATGAGAAAATCGAGTGTCAGAAAGGGAGAGAGTCTTGTCTAAGGCAACCCAGGGAGTGGGTGAGAGCCAGGCTACAATGTAGCACCAAGGTTTTATTCTGAAAAGATGTTTAACTCCTTTTTCCTCTTTCCTCTGCCTTGTCCAGTTTCTTTTCCTTGACTCCCTCAGTCATTTTAATGACCAGACTTGCATGTCACAGTTGTGCTATGTCACAGATGCATTGTTTTTCCTCCATCATCCTTAGCATAGGTCTTATTTACTCATCACTGGTAGAGGTTGGTTTGGTGATATAGAGATACAGACTTCAGAGTCATGGGAAACAGAATCTGTAGCTCATATCTACTGTCTATAAGCTATGTGATCTCAGGCAGTATCCTCAAATCTAAAACTAGCAAAATGATACTTACCTTATAGGATATTGCAAGAATTAGGTATGTGATGTATGTAAAGTATTCAGCATGAGCCTTGGTGATAGTGTGGGCTCACTACATAGTAGTCATTTTTCTTACCTACTTTCACCTGCTTGCAGACTCTAGTTTTGCTCTCCACCCTTTAGAAGCTGTCACAATGCATCATATAAGATTTGTGTTGGTCTGTGATTTTTAGTTCAGGCATACTGGCAGTCTGAACAAATGCACACTGCCCCCCTTTTGTCTGTAATACCTAGAAATGCACAATTATTTTTAACAGGAAATAAAGACAAAACTAACTCAATAGAGAAAATAAGCTAAAATTAAAAGTATATTCCTAAATTCCAGAAACAAACAGTCATAAGTACTCTAAGGGAATGCCAAAGAGAACTTAAGTAATATTTGGTCCAAACATTTGCTCTTTGGGATAAAGGCTATAGTTTTAACACCTTTGCAGGGGTAGAAAATATAGCTTTGGTCCTATTTCTCCCTATAGATTTGTCAATGTATTTGAAATTTCTTATTAAGAAGATACAGGGGGGGACCTTCAAGATGGCAGAGGAGTAAGATGTGGAGATCACCTTCCTCCCCACAAATACATCAAAAATACATCGACAACACATGGAACAATTCCGACAGAACACCTACTGAATGCTGGCAGAAGACCTCAGACTTCCCAAAAGGCAAGAAACTCCCCATGTACCTGTGTGGGGCAAAAGAGAAAATAGAGACAAAAGAATAGGGATGGGACCTGCACCTCTGGGAGGGAGCTGTGAAGGAGGAAAAGTTTCCACAGACTGGGAAGCCCCTTCACTGGTGGAGATGGAGGGTGGGCGGGGGGGGAAGCTTCGGAGCCACGGAGGAGAGTACAGCAATAGGGGTGCAGAGGGCAAAGCGGAGAGATTCCCGCACAGAGGATTGGTGCCGACCAGCACTCACCAGCCTGAAAGGCTTGTCTGCTCACCCGCCGGGGCAGGTGGGGGCTGGGAGCTGAGGCTCCTGCTTCGGAGGTCAGATACTAGGGATAGGACTGGGGTTGGCTACGTGAAAACAGCCTCAAGGGGCTAGTGTGCCACAGCTAGACGGGAGGGATTCCAGGAAAAAGTCTGGACCTGCCTAAGAGGCAAGAGACCATTGTTTCGTGGTACGTGAGGAGAGGGGATTCAGAGCACTGCCTAAATGAGCTCCAGAGACGTGTGAGCCGCAGCTATCAGCAGAGACACCAGAGACGGGCATGAGACGCTAAGGGTACTGCTGCAGCCACCAAGAAGCCTGTATGCAAGCACAGGTCACTAACCACACCTCCCCTCCTGGGAGCCTGTGCAGCCCACCACTTCCAGGGTCCCGTGATCCAGGGACATCTTCCCCGGGAGAACACACGTCACGCCTCAGGCTGCTGCAATGTCACGCTGGCCTCTGTCACCGCCCTGCATTCTGTGCCCCTCCCTCCCCTGGCCTCAGTGAGTCAGAGCCCCCTAATCAGCTGCTACTTTAACCCCATCCTGTCTGGGTGGGGAACAGCAACCCTTAGGTGACCTACATGTGGAGGCAGGGCCAAATCCAAAGCTGAAACCCTGGGAGCTGTGCGAACAAAGAAGAGAAAGGGAAATCTCTCCCAGCAGCCTCAGGAGCAGAGGATTAAATCTCCACAATCAACTTGATGTACCCTGCATCTTTGGAATACCTGAATAGACACGAATCATCCCAAAATTGAGGTTCTGGAATTTGGGAGGAACTGTATGTAGACTTGCGGTTTGCTTTCTGCATCTAGTTTGTTTCCAGTTTTATGTTTATCTTAGTTTAGTATTTAGAGCTTATTATCACTGGTAGATTTGTTTATTGATTTGGTTGCTCTCTTCCTTTATATATATATATTTTTTTTTTCCTTTTTCTCTTTTTATGAGTGTGTATGTGTATGCTTGTTTGTGTGATTTTGTCTGTATAGCTTTGCTTTCAACATTTGTCCTAGGGTTCTGTCTGTCCGTTTTTTTGTTTGTTTGGTTGGTTTTTTTAGTATAGACTTTAGCGCTTCTTATCATTGGTGGATTTGTTCTTTGGTTTGATCACTCTCCTCGTTCTTTTTTCTTACTTTTTAAATATTTTTTTAAAATAATATTTTGGTTATTTTTTATTTTAATTATTTTATTTTATTTTTTTCTTCCTTTTGTTTTCTCCCTTTTCTTATGAGCCATGTGGCTGACACGGTCTTAGTGTTCCGGCCAGGTGTCAGGACTGAGCCTCTGAGGTGGGAGAGCTGAGTTCAGGACATTGGTCCACCAGAGACCTCCTGGCCCAATGTAATATCAAACAGTGAAAGCTCTCCCAGAGATCTCAATCTCAACGCTAAGACTCAGCTCCACTCAATGACCAGCAAACTACAATGCTGGACACCCTATGCCAAACAGCTAGCAAGACAAGAACACAACCCCATCCATTAGCAAAGAGGCTGCCTAAAATCATAATAAGTTCACAGACACCCCAAAACACACCACCAGATGCAGTCATGCCCACCAGAAAGACGAGATCCAGCCTCATCCACCAGAACAAAGGCACCAGTCCCCTCCACCAGGAAGCCTGCACAACCCACTGAACCAAATTACCCACTGGGGGCAGACACCAAAAACATTGGGAATTATGGACTTGCAGCCTGTGAAAAGGAGACCCCAAACACGGTAAGTTAAGCAAAATGAGAAGACAGAGAAATATGCAGCAGATGAAGGAGCAAGGTAAAACCCCACTAGACCAAACAAATGAAGATAAAATAGGCAGTCTACCTGAAAAAGAATTCAGAATAATGATAGTAAAGATGATCCAAAATCTTGGAAATAGAATAGAGAAAATACAAGAAATGTCTAACAAGGACCTAGCAAAACTAAAGAGCAAACAAACAATGATGAACAACACAATAGATGAAATTAAAAATTCTCTAGAAGGAATCAATAGCAGAATAACTGAGGCAGAAGAACGGATAAGTGACCTGGAAGATAAACTAGTGGAAATAACTACTGCAGAGCAGAATAAAGAAAAAAGAATGAAAAAAATTGAGGACAGTCTCAGAGACCTCTGGGACAACATTAACCACACCAACATTCGAATTATAGGGGTCCAAGAAGAAGAAGAGAAAAATAAAAGAGACTGAGAAAATATATGAAGAGATTATAGTTGAAAACTTCCCTAATATGGGAAAGGAAATAGTCAATCAAGTCCAGGAAGCACAGAGAATCCCATACAGGATAAATCCAAAGAGAAACACACCAAGACACATATCAAATTATCAAAAATTAAACACAAAGAAAAAAATATTAAAAGCAGCAAGGGAAAAGCGACAAATAACATACAAGGGAATACCCATAAGGTTAACAGCTGATCTTGTGACCGAAACTCTGCAAACCAGAAGGGAGTGGCAGGACATATTTAAAGTGATGGAAGGGAAAAGCCTACAACCAAGTTTACTCTACCCAGCAAGGATCTCATTCAGATTCGACAGAGAAATTAAAACCTTTACAGTCAAGCAAAACCTAAGAGAATTCAGCACCACCGAATCAGTTTTACAACAAATGCTAGAGGAACTTCTCTAGGCAGGAAATACAAGAGAAGGAAAAGACCTACAATACCAAGCCAAAAACAATTAAGAAAATAGTAATAGGAACATACATATCGATGACTACCTTAAATGTAAATGGATTAAATGCCCTAACCAAAAGACATAGACTGGCTGAAAGGATACAAAAACAAGACCCGTATATATGCTGTCTACGAGAGACCCACTTCAGACCTGGGGGCACATACAGACTGAAAGTGAGGGGATGGAAAAAGGTATTCCATGCAAATGGAAATCAAAAGAAAGCTGGAGTAGCAATTCTCATATCAGACAAAATAGACTTTAAAATAAAGACTATTACAAGAAACAAAGAAGAAAACTACAGAATGATCAAGGGATCAATCCAAGAAGAAAATATAAAAATTGTAAATATTTATGGACCCAACACAGGAGCACCTCAATACATAAGGCAAATGCTAACAGCCATAAAAGGGGAAATCAACAGTAACACAATAATAGTAGGGGACTTTAACACCCCACTTTCATCAATGGACAGAGCATCCAAAATGGAAATAAATAAGGAAACACCAGCTTTAAATGAAACATTAAACAAGATGGACTTAATTGATCCTTATAGGACATTCCATCCAAAAATAACAGAATACACTTTCTTCTCAAGTACTCATGGAACATTCTCCCGGATGGATCATATCTTGGGTCACAAATCAAGCCTCGGTAAATTTAAGAAAATTGAAATCATATCAAGTATATTTTCCGACCACAATGCTATAAAACTAGATATCAATTACAGGAAAAAATCTGTAAAAAATACAAACACATGGAGGCTAAACAATACACTACTAAATAACCAAGAAATCACTGAAGAAATCAAAGAGGAAATCAAAAAACACCTAGAAACAAATGACAATGAAAATGCAACAACCCAAAACCTACGGGATGCAGCAAAAGCAGTTCTAAGAGGGAAGTTTATAGCAATAATATCCTACCTCTAGAAACAAGGAACATCTCCAATTAAGAACCTGACCTTACACCTAAAGCAGTTAGAGAAAGAAGAACAAAAAACCCAAAGTTAGCGAAGGAAAGAAATCATAAAGATCAGAGCAGAAATAAATGAAAAAGAAATGAAGGAAACGATACCAAAGATCAATAAAACTAGAATCTGGTTCTTTGAGAAGATAAACAAAATTGATAAAACATTTAGCCAGATTCATCAAGAAAAAAGGGGAGAAAACTCAATTCAATAGAATTAGAAATGAACAAGGAGAAGTAACAACTGACACTGCATAAATACAAAGGATCATGAGAGATTACTACCAGCAACTATATGGCAATAAAATGGACAACCTGGAAGAAATGGACAAATTCTTAGAAAAGCACAACCTTCCAAGACTGAACCAGGAAGAAATAGAAAATATGAACAGACCAATCACAAGCACTGAAATTGAGACTGTGACTAAAAATCTTCCAGCAAACAAAAGCCCAGGACCAGTTGGATTCACAGGCAAATTCTATCAAACATTTAGACAAGCACTAACACATATCCTTCTCAAACTGTTCCAAAATATAGCAGAGGGAGGAATGCTCCCAAACTCATTCTACAAGGCCACCATCTCCCTGAAACCAACTGGACAAAGAGGTCACAAAAAAAGAAAACTACAGGCCAATATCACTGATGAACATAGATGCAAAAATCTTCAATAAAATAGTAGCAAACAGAATCCAACAGCACATTAAAAGGATCATACCCCATAATCAAGTGGAGTTTATCGCAGGAATGCAAGGATTCTACAATAAATGCAAATCAATCCATGTGATAAACCATATTAACAAACTGAAGATGGAAAACCATATGATCATCTCAATAAATGCAGAAAAAGCTTTCAACAAAATTCAACACCCATTTGTGATAAAAACCCTCCAGAAAGTAGCCATAGAGGGAACTTACCTCAACATAATAAAGGCCATATATCACAAACCCACAGCCAACGTCATTCTCAATTGTGAAAAACTGAAACCATTTCCACTAAGATCAGGAACAAGACAAGGCTGCCCACTCTCACCATTATTATTCTACATAGTTGTGGAATTTTTAGCCACAGCAGTCAGAGAAGTAAAAGAAATAAAAGGAATACAAATTGGAAAAGAAGAAGTAAAACTGTCACTGTTTGCAGATGACATGATACTATACATAGAGAATCCTAAAGATGCTAGCACAGAACTACTAGAGCTAATCAATGAATTTGGTAAAGTAGCAGGATACAAAACTAATGCAGAGAAATCTCTTGCATTCCTATTCACTAATGATGAAAAATCTGAAAGAGAAATTAATGAAACACTCTTATTTACCATTGCAACAAAAAAGAATAAAATACCTAGGAATAAACCTACCTAGGAGACAAAACACCTGTATGCAAAACTATAAGACACTGATGAAAGAAATTAAAGATGATACAAACAGGTGGAGAGATATACCATGTTCTTGGATTGGAAGAATCAACATTGTTAAGATGACTATACTATCCAAAGCAATCTACAGATTCAGTGCAATCCCTATCAGACTACCAAAGGCATTTTTCACAGAACTAGAACAAAAATTTCACAATTTGTATGGAAACACAAAAGAGCCCATATAGCCAAAGCAATCTTGAGAAAGAAAAATGGAGCTGGAGGAATCAGGTTCCCTGACTTCAGACTATACTACAAAGCTACAGTAATCAAAAAATTGGGTACTGGTACAAAGACAGAAATATAGATAAGTGGAACAGGATAGAAAGCCCAGAGATAAGCCTACGCACATATGGTCACCCTATTTTTTTTTTTTTTTTTTTTTTTTTTTTGCGGTACGCAGGCCTCTCACTGTTGTGGCCTCTCCCGTTGTGGAACACAGGCTCCAGATGCGCAGGCTCAGCGGCCATGGCTCACGGGCCCAGCTGCTCTGCGGTATGTGGGATCTTCCCGGACCAGGAAACGAACCCGCATCCCCTGCATTGGCAGGCAGACTCTCAACCACTGTGCCACCAGGGAAGCCCTAACACTTGATATTTTATCAAAGTCATTGAGGCTCTGTTATTTTTCGATCAACTGCTAAACCCATTTTTTTTTTTTTAACTTCAGGTAGCAAGTTTAAATTTTTACTTTTCAGTTTTAGAATATTCATTTTGTTCATTATCACAGTTTTAATATTTTCCTGAAATTCCACAACTTTTCACTAATTATATTAAAGTTTTCCTGAAAATTGTTTATCACATTTCTCTTTCTTTTTTTAACATTTTTATTGGGGTATAATTGCTTTACAATGGTGTGTTAGTTTCTGCTTTATAACAAAGTGAATCAGTTATACATATACATATGTTCCCATATCTCTTCCCTCTTGCATCTTCCTCCCTCCCACCCTCCCTATCCCACCCCTCCAGGCGGTCACAAAGCACCGAGCTGATATCCCTGTGCTATGCAGCTGCTTCCCACTAGCTATCTACCTTACGTTTGGTACTGTATATATGTCCATGCCTCTCTCTCGCTTTGTCACAGCTCACCCTTCCCCCTCCCCATATCCTCAAGTCCGTTCTCCAGTAGGTCTGTGTCTTTATTCCTGTCTTATCCCTAGGTTCTTCATGACATTTTTTTTTTCTTAAATTCCATATATATGTGTTAGCATACGGTATTTGTCTTTCTCTTTGTGACTTACTTCACTCTGTGTGACAGACTCTAGGTCTCTCCACCTCATTACAAATAGCTCAATTTCATTTCTTTTTATAGCTGAGTAATATTCCATTGTATATATGTGCCACATCTTCTTTATCCATTCATCTGATGATGGGCACTTAGGTTGTTTCCATCTCCGGGCTATTGTAAATAGAGCTGCAATGAACATTTTGGTACATGACTCTTTTTGAATTATGGTTTTCTCAGGGTATATGCCCAGTAGTGGGATTGCTGGGTCATATGGTAGTTCTATTTGTAGTTTTTTAAGGAACCTCCATACTGTTCTCCATAGTGGCTGTACCAATTCACATTCCCACCAGCAGTGCGGGAGTGTTCCCTTTTCTCCACACCCTCTCCAGCATTTATTGTTTCTAGATTTTTTGATGATGGCCATTCTGACTGGTGTGAGATGATATCTCATTGTAGTTTTGATTTGCATTTCCCTAATGATTAATGATTTTGAGCATATTTCTCTTTTTTTAAAGTCCTTGTCTGCTAATTTCAATATTTGATTGTCAGTGTTTCTATTGAATGATTTTTCTTTTGACTACAGATCATATTGTTATATTTAATATATGTCTAATAATTACAGGTATACCTCATTTTATTGTGCTTTGCTTTATGCTTTGCAGTTACTGTGTTTTGCCACAATATTGAAGATTTGTGGCAACCCTGCTATCAAGCAAGTCTATTAGCGCCTTTTTTTCCTACAGCATTTGCTCACTTCGTATCTCTGTGTCACATTTTGGTAATTCTCACAATATTTCAAGCTTTTCCATTATTATTATATTTATTATAGTAATATGTGATCAGTGATCTTTGATGCTGCTATTGCAAAAAGATTATGACTCACCAAAGGCTTAGAAGATGGTTAGCATTTTTTCAGCAATAAAATATTTTTTATTAAGGTATGTGCATTTTTTAACAAAATGATATTGCACACTTTATAGACTACAGCATAGTATAAACATAACTTTTATATGCACTGGGAAACCAAAAAGTTTGTGTGACTTGCTTTATTGTGTTACATGCTTTATTTCAGTGGTCTGGAAGTAAACCCACAGTATCTCCAAGGTATACCTGTCTTTTATTGTAAACTAGATATTGTGAATAATAAACAGTGAAGATTCTAGATTCTGTTATCTTCCTCTGTATAGTGTTGAGTTTTGTTCTGGCAGACAGTTAAATTACTAGCAGATCAACTGGATCTTAGAGGTTTAGATTCCGGTCTTGGAAAGGTGACCTATTCCAGTTTTTTTCTGAGTTCTAAAACAAATTCCTTAATCTGAGACCTGTTATTTTCTTCTGTGTCATCCTTCTAATATAAGCCCAAGGTGTTTACCAATTCCCTCTTATGTAACTTGACCTAAACCCAAAACTCTGCCTTCCATGAGGTAGGGAGCTGCTGAAACCTCTGATCAGAAATCTAAGGATTCCAGGTGCTGTTTTGCCTGTGGACCACTTACATTTTCATGCCTCTGGCATGCATGTCAGGAGTCAGCCAAGGATTCGAGGGAAGCTAATAATCAGATTTTAGAATTAATTTTCTGTGGCTCCCTCACTTCTAGCATTTCCCCCCTTTTAATTCCCAGTTGCTCTGGCACTCCCAAACGCTGTCTGATTTTTTTAGGCAAATAAGACTGTACATTCTGTTTGATCTCCAAGGCATGTGATTGGAAATGGTCTGTTTCACTTCCATGCCGACTTATATAAGCTTCTGAGTTATTTCCTTCTTTTTGCTGGATGTAAATGATGATGTTGGTGAGACTCAGAGAATGGCAGAGTTTCAAGATAGAAAAAAACTGAATTATCATATGAAGTTGAGCCACCTATGACCTTGGATTGTTATGTTAGTGAGAAGTAAACATTGATTGGATTAAAAACTAAAATTTTTGAATCTATCAGTTACTATAACAGAACCTACCTTGGTAGTAATACCTTACAATAGGTTAATAAGTATATGCATGTATATTTATATACATTTACTTATATACACATGAATTCTTCCTAATGTTTTTACTCACAAATTTATTGCTAAACTCATATTAAATAATATATATAAAGAAGAGCTCTATGTTCCAGTTTTGCTCAAAACTTAATTATAACAGTAAGTGCAAAGGCACATGTTTTGTTTTGTTCTCTTTTAGGAACATCATTGTGTGCCTTCTGATGACTCAATTCTCCCTCCACTTTTCTTTGTTCAAACTGCCAAGGACTATTTGTCCCTATAGCTTGTCATGAGGTCAGTTGGCTCTCAAATGCATCATTTATTCTGAAGTCTTTAGCAGTACAGTTTTCTCATTAGCCTGCAACATTCAAGATAGTGTGACACTCCCCTTCACTGAATCATTTTCATGATGTCAAATTAAATTCTTAATTTATCAACTAAGTCAATAAGTTAATTTCATAGTCCATGAAAATATCTTTTGAATGCAACCCATTGCTGAGA
Source organism: Orcinus orca (assembly GCF_937001465.1). Classification (NCBI taxonomy): domain Eukaryota; kingdom Metazoa; phylum Chordata; class Mammalia; order Artiodactyla; family Delphinidae; genus Orcinus; species Orcinus orca. The sequence continues at coordinate 104,212,238 of NC_064564.1, read as the reverse complement.
AAGAGTAATTTTGTCATAATAAATGTTAAAGGATTAATGAATACAGTGGCAGATGCAGAGCAAATATTGTCATTGTGACATTAGGATGTGAAAGCTACATGCTGTCAAACTTGCTTACCAACACATTAAAAGTTAAATGCTGCCACTTGGCATCATAATCTAGCATTGACATAATTATGAAAAACAAATAGAAATACAGGTTTTGAAATTAGATGGTAGTCTTGATTGTAACATTGTAATTTAGAAACATCTAAGGAATGCAAAATTATTTTTAAGTCATTATCAAAATGATAATTAGCATGAGGACCCAAAGACAAAAATATTCTCTGTGACTTTGTTTATAATATTAAATAATTAAAAACAAGGTAAATGTCCATCATATTAAAAACACTACCTCTGGAGTTAAGCTTTCTGAGTTCTAATGCTTCCTAGATGTGTGATCTTGGGCAAGTTGCTTAAAATTGTTTCTGTTCTGTAAATAATAATGACAATTGTGCTGAATAATATCTGTTCATATTTACACTCTCCCTGCTCTTCTAAGTTCTTCCCTGTATTACAAGGCCTAGAAGATTAGAAACTACATTTCCTCTACATCCTTACCAGTAGTATTCCAATATAGTTTCCACCAATGTAAAGCACTTCTGCAAGATGATACGGTAAAAGAAAGGAAGGGTCATTCTTCTTTTGATAGCCTCAGTGGTGGCAGCAGACTAAGATTGACCCCTACAGTGATACTGGTAGCAGCAGACAAGGGAACTTCCCTTCCATGGAATTGGTGGCCATAGCAGGCTCTTGTAGCAGCTGTGCAATGGCCAACTCTTGCCATAGTAGCAGCTGATGACCTAGTGAGGCATCTTAGGACAGTAGTGGCTTCTCACAGTTCTTTATGTCTGGATAGCACTGCCCTTTGAGGGGGAGGGGGAGTGCGGTTCTGGTCCTTGTAACTATTAAATAGCTCAGATTTCTATATTTATATGTTTGATGTCTCTTTGCCTGAAATAACCTAAACTGGTTTCTGCTTTCTTAATTCCATATTGACTGATAAGGTTATTGTATCAACATAATAGACCTGCCATGAGGATTTACATAATATGTGTAAAAGTGCATAGAATATGTCCTGAAGCATAGAGTCATTCATTAAATGGTAGGTTCTGCTGTTGGCAAAGTCATTATACACTTGAGGATGTGTCTCATGCTCTTGTTTCTCCATATATCAAGTTATTTATGGTTAGCTCCTAGATATTGAAAATGTTATGGTATGGAGATGGCAGATTCTTCTGGACTTGTTGAAAAAGTGAGGGGTTCTGTTTGTTTGTTTTAATAGAAGATAACATGGTTGGGTGCAGAATGCAAAGTTCAGTTCTTTTAGCCGTAGCTAGCTTATTTAAACTCTGCTCCGTGCATGAATGATTAAGCTGTCAGACAGAGATTTGGGAAGAATTTATAAACAGAATTTGGGCTGTCCATCTCTGGCTCTGTCCTTTCTAAGATCTGCCCCTCACTTTCCAGCAAATATGATTGCCCCAAACTCTAACTTCTGTTTTTGAAGCCAGAAAGGCTGTGTGCCTTCTATCAGAGTTTTAACTGCTCTGCATGGAGCAGACTATGGACTGCCCTCATGCTGAGATAAGCTATGAAAAGGAAGACCTCATTTTTCCTCCAAGTGTCAAGTCCCCTCCAGGATACACCTACTTCTGCTCCCTCTCCATTGCCTTGAAGTAGCTGCTTTTTAATATTTTGTCCATTACTTATTGTTATCCATGGGAGGACCAGTTTGATAGAGGTTTATTTGCCCATTAGATGAAACAGCTGTTGTTTATGTACACTATTAATATTTTATTGGTATAAATATATATGCATATTTTATTTATCTACTGTTGCATAATCAACTACCCCAAAACTTAGTGGTTTAAAATAATAACATATTTTTTTCCTCATAATTTTGTTGGCTGACCTGGCTCAACTGGATGGGTCTTTTGTTCCATGTGGCCTTGGGTGGGTCACTCACTCAGCTGAATTCAGCTACCAGTGGTCTAGGCCAGAAGTTCACGAATTCATTCACATATCTGGAACCTCAATGTTCTTCGACACGGCCTTTTCACGTGGCTAGCTTGGGTTTCCTCATGAAATAGTGATCTCAGGGTAGTTGGCTTTCTTACATGACAGCTGACTTTGTGGAGGGAAGACTCAGAAGCTTTCAGACTTCTTAAGGCCAGGGGTCAGAAGCCCTAAAATGTCACCTCTGCTGCATTCTATTGGTCAATACAGGTCACAATCCCAGATACAGGGAGAGGGGAAATAGACTTTACTTCTTGATAAGAATGGTACCATGAGCATGCAAGAAAGGGAAGGATGTATGACAGCTATTTTTGTTAACTGTACACACACACATACTCACATACATAACATTCTGGCAGACTAAAAGAAGAGGGAGCTATGAGAGGCTGAGTCTTCAATTTTAGCTGCCGTGTTTTATTTCTTAAGTGTAAGGCAAAATAACAATCTAAATATTTGTTAATTCTAAGCAGCTGAGTAGAGGATTGTTTGCAGTATTATTCTGCTGTGCTTTTGTTTGTTGGATTTGTTTTGTTTATTTAAAACTCTTCCAAATAAAAGGCGCATAGGCTTCTTGAACCCCCAAGGCTTTGTCTGTGGGGTTGAACAGACTCCTATTGATTGGCACAGATCCATAGGTCTCTAGACACCTTCCTACTCTAACAGATAGTAATTCTACCTATAAGGAGGGAAAGGACTGGATGACCTTTCAAAGCCCATCTAAGCTCTGTGGTTCCTTGCTCTTTCTGCTGTGCCTGGGATCATTTCATTCCCAACATTGCCCCTTAATCACTCTCCTAGTCATTCTGCTCCAAAGCAGTTTTCTTTATCATGATGTTTTCATACCCTGAACTTTACTCATTACTCTCCTTCCCACCTCATTACCAGAATGTGCTGCTTGAGTTTTGCTCACTTAAAAATAATCTACCATTATAACTGTAGAAATTACCCAACCAACAGGCATCTACCTCCTTCAGCATCCATCAAGCTGAAGAGAGTGATTAGAGAAATTGCAGAGACCAGGATACTCTCCACTGGGGTCACACTGGTGATTTTCATCCTCTAGTCCTACAGAGGAATACCTTCAAGTGGACCCATCTTGAAATGAAAGGCAAAGAGTTCTGAGAAGCTTTGCTGACTTAGAGAAAATTCATTTGTTAACCAAACTTTGTGACCACATAGAAATAATAACCTAATATAGGAGAAATCCTACAAAATAAGTGCAAAACATAGGGGTCTAAGGCGTTCACTCAGCCTTATTTGTAAGAATAGAATATTAGGGAAAAAACCTAACAGTACTTGTCTGTGGAATAAAGTCATAAATCCTAGTACTTGCAAACAGAGGATTAGTGCTGAGCCATTTCAAAAATTGAGGTAAAATCACGTGCCCTGACAGGGAAAAGTGCTCATAATAATTTAAATTAAGCCCCAAATTTGCAGAACAGTTTTTTAGAGTTTTATGATATGATCCTATTTCTCATGAAATAATATTTTTAGATGAGTGTATGTATTGTTATAAATACAAGAAAGAAAACAATGAATAATAACTTTCCTATATTGAAAGCCTCCTATATGTAGTGTGCACATACCAAATTATTTCGTCATTCTTCACAACATAAGGCTGGTTTTATCATCACCGCTGTACACATGTGGAAACTAAAGCTCAGAAAAGTTAAGGAACTAGTCCCTGGTCCTCTAGCTAGGAAGTAACCAAATGTGTATATGCTTCTTGGTTTGCCTAACACAAGTGCCTGCATACTTAACCAGTTCACAGTATCACTCAACTTCTCACTTTTCAATTTCTCTCACTATCAAAATGATAGTACTCCCTGTCTTTACCCACACTCTGCTCTCCTCCTCTAATATTTTTGTCAGATCTCATTTTACCCTGATTAAAAGTTTTGGGGGGCATCCTAACATATGGTAACATTTGGCTGAGGAATCTTAAACGTGCCTTTTAATAGCTAAAACATACATATGGTTCAAAATACAAAACAATATATTACCCCATTCACCAGCAGCCCAGTTCTCTATATGAAAGGTGACCGATGTTCCCTGTTTTCTGCATGCATTTAAGTATCTATAATAATACTTTAGCTATGAGGAAGTTGTGGGGGGGCACTTTGAATTATAGCAGAGTTCTCATCAGAGACTATGGAGGTCAGACAGAAGTGACACAATGTTTTTCAAGTGCTGAAAGAATAAATAATGGAAAAGTAATACCTAAAGCAACCACTAAAAAAATAAACATACTCAAAAACACTATAGCTAAATCAAAATGGAATTCTAAAATGTTCAAGTTACCCACAGGAAGGTAGAAAAAATGAAAGAGAATGCAAAACAGAGGTAAATAGAAAACAAACAAAAAAGCAAGTGGAGGACTTAAGCCCTCATTTATCAGTCATTATATTCATTTTAAATGATCTAAACACTCCAATTAAAGGACAGTGATTGACAGACTGGATTTTTAAATGGGTATTATCTGTGTGCTGTCTACAAGAAACTCACTTCAAATACAATGATACAGGTAGGTTAAAAGTAAAATGATGGGAAAATATACATTATGCAAACATTAATCAAGAGAATGCAGGAACAGCTATATTAATAACAGATAAATAGACTTCAGAGCAAAGAAAATTACCCCAAACAGAGACAGATCTTATAATGATAGAAGGATCAATCCACCAAGAAGACATATCAACCCTAACTGTATGTTCATCAAACAACAGAATTTTAAAATATATGAAGAAAAATTGATGGAAATTAAAGGATAAATCCACAAATCCACAACTGTAGTTGGTGACTGCAACACTTATTTCTTAGCAATTGATAGGAAACCAGACCAAAAAAAAAAAAAAAAAGCAAGGATATAGAATAATTCAACAATACCATCAAAAAGAGTATCTAATTGAAACTTATAGAACACTACACCCAACACCAGAATACACAATTTTTTTTCAAATACCCATGATAATTATACCAAAGTAGACCACAATCTCAGATGTAAAATAAATCTCAACAAATTTAAATGAATTGATATGAGATAGAATGCATTCTCTGCACAAGAAAATAAAACTATAAATCATACCAGAAAGATAAGACTATCTTAAAACATTTGAAAACTAAACAACACACTTCTAAATAATGCATTGTCCATGTTGTTCTTATACTAGCAATGAATACATGAACATCAAAATAAAAAATACCATACCATTCACAATCACTAAAACACCCCAGATACTTAGGGTCAAATCTAACAAAACATGTATAAGACTTGTATGCTGATAACTATAAAACAGTAATGAATGAAATCAAAGAAAATATAACTAAGTCACCACGTTCAGGGATTGGGAGACTCAGCGTAGTTAAGATGTCAGTTTTCTCGAAATTGACGTATGTTTACCATAATTTCTATCAAAGTCTCAGCAAGATATTTTGTATATATAGACAAGATTATTTTGAAGTATATCTGAAAAGGGAAAAGAATAATTAAAATAATTTTGAAAAAAGAAGAATAAACTGAAGGAATCAGGCTACCTGATTTCAAGATTTGCTGTATAGCCAGTCATCACAGATGTGTAATGTTGGTGGAAAAATAGACACATTGATCAATGAAAAAAAATAAAGAACTGAGAACTGAATTCACACAAATGTGGCCAATTGATTTCTCACAAAGGTGTAAATGCAATTCAAGGGAGAAAGGATAGCCTTTTCTACAAATGGTGCTGAAGTAATCGGACATCCACAGGGAGGAAAAAAAAAAAAAAAAAGAACAAGAACCTCCACCTAAACCACACATTTTATATAAAGTTAACTCAAAATAGATCAGACTTAGATGTAAAATATAAAACTATATATCTTTTGGAAAAAACATAGGAGAACATCTTTGAGGTCTGAGCCTAAGCAGTGTTCTTATACAAATGTGTAGGCATCTAAGAAAAGAGCTTTGGAATTCATGGAACACCTAATGCTAAGTGAAAAGTTCTTCAGCTAGATTCCAAAAGTACTATCCATAAAAAGAAAAGGAAAAAATAATAAAAAATTTATCAATTGGTCTTCATCAGAATTTAAGACTTTTTTCTGCAAAAGACCTTGTTAAAGGCTGAAAAGAGAAGCTACAGACTGAATGAAAATATTTGCAAGCCACACATTCAACAAAGGACTAGTATCTAGAATATATAAAGAACTCTCATAACTCAACAGAGAAAAAAAATCCGTTCAGAAAATGGGCAAAAGTCATGAACAGATCTTTTACCAAATACAATACTCAGGTGACGAATAACCACATGAAAACATTTCAACGTCACTAGCCATAAGAGAACTACAAATCAAAACCAGCCTGTAATATCTCTACGTGTCTACAAGAATGACTAAAATGAAAAATAGTGACATCAGGTGCTGGTAGGGATGTGAAGAAACTGAGTCACTCATACATTGCTGGTGAGAATGTAACATGGTACTGTCACTCTGGAACATGTTTTGACAGTTTCTTTAAAAAACTAAATATGTAGCTACGAAAAGACTCAGCAGTTGAATTGCTGGACATTTATTCCAGAGAAATAAAAATGTATGATCACACAAAAATCTGTACACAAAAGTTCATGGCAACTTTAGTCATAATAGCTCCAGAATGGAAACAATCCAGTTACCAATCAATGAGTGAATGATTAAGCATACTATAGCACATGAAGAAAAACATGTGGAACTTAAATACAACACAGTAAGAAAAAGGAATAAATGATTGATACACAGATTTCTTGATAAATCTCTAGCTAACTATGCTGAGTGAAAAATCCCATCCCTAAAGTCTATATACTCTATGACTTCATTTTATACCTTTCTTGTAAAGAAAAAAGTATAGAAATGGAGGACAGATTGGTGGTTACCAGGGGTTAGAAATAGAAGGAGGGGGAATGGAAGTGAATATTGCTCTAAAAGACCCCATTAGAGTCCCTTTTGCTGATGGAAATGTTCTGTGTCTTGACTGTATTAATGTCAATCTCATGTTTGTGATATTGTACTATAATTTTGTAATGTGTTATCATTGGAGGAAACTAGATAAAGTATACCTGGAATCTTTCTGCATTATTTCTTACAACAATATGTGAATCTACAATTACTTCAAAATAAAAGTTTAATTAAAAATATTGTTGGGCTTCCCTGGTGGCGCAGTGGTTGAGAGTCCGCCTGCCGATGCAGAAAACACAGGTTCGTGCCCTGGTCCGGGAAGATCCCACATGCCGTGGAGCGGCTGGGCCCGTGAGCCATGGCTGCTGAGCCTGCGCGTCCGAAGACTGTGCTCCGCAACGGGAGAGGCCACAACAGTGAGAGGCCCGTGTACCAAAAACATATATATATAGTTTTACTATCCAAGAACATGGTCTGTCTTTATACTTGTTCAAGTCTTCAAGAATATTTTACAGTTTTCCTTTATATAGATCTTGGCCATTTTATTATTTATTGCTATTTTTTAATTTATTTTATTTTATTTATTTATTTTTGGGTGCATTGGGTCTTCGTTGCTGTGCGTGGGCTTTCTCCAGTTGTGGTGAGCAGGGGCCACTCCTCATTGCAGTGCATGGGCTTCTCATTGCGGTGGCCACTCCTGTTGTGGAGCATGGGCTCTAAGTGCACAGGCTTCTGTAGTTGTGGTGTGTGGGCTCAGTAGTTGTGGCTCACAGGCTCTAGAGCACAGGCTCAGTAGTTGTGGTGCACAGGCTTAGTTGCTCCACGACATGTGGGCTCCTCCCAGACAGGGATCGAACCCACGTCCCCTGCATTGGCAGGTGGATTCTTAACCACTGCACCACCAGGGAAGTCCCTATTGCTATTTTAAATTGAGTCTTTTCTTCTGTTTTATTTTCTGTTTTAACTGTGTGTTATTTGTATTGTGAAAGTTATTGATTTCAGTATATTAATATTGTTCCCATCCACTTTATTGAATTATCTGATTATTTGTAAAAGTTTTCACTTTATTCTCTTAGGTTTTCCAAGTATACCATCATATTATGTACAGTAGTGATACTTTTACATATTCATTCCCAATGTTTATATCTGTGATTCTTTCTCTTGTCCCACAGAACTGTCTAGCACCTTCAGCAAAAAAAAAAAAAAAAAAAAAAAAGATTAACTAATAGCTGTGGGTTTTGTTGTCATTGTTATTTCTGTTGATGGTGAGTTCTTTGTCTCTAACTTTAATGGAAGTGTTTTTAGAGTTTAGTGTTTCTCTCCACTAAGCAGGATATTTATCATATTAAGGAAATACCCATCTTTGAAAAATATTGCTAAATATGATCACATATTCTGTCTTTTAAAAGCCTCTAATGAAGCACATTGTGCTTCAGAAAAATAGAAAAAAATAATGTAAGCCATAAATGCAAGATGCATATGTTTAATTTTTCTAGTAGCCACTTTTAAATAGTAAAAATAAACAAGTGAAATTTTTTTTTTCATTTTTTTGGAGTATAGTTGATTTACAATGTTGTGTTAGTTTCAGGTGTGCAGCAAAGTGAATCAGTTATCATATACATATATCCACTCTTTTTTTAGATTCTTTTCCCATATAGGCCATTACAGAGTATTAAGTAGAGTTCCCTGTGCTGTACAGTAGGTTCTCATTATTAGTTATCTGTTTTATATATAGTAGTGTGTTTATGTCAATCCCAATCTCCCAATTTATCCCTCTCCCCAAAATTAATAGTAGTTTAATTTAAATCAATATCTCAAAAAATACTATCATTTTAACATGGATTCAATATAATAATTAGATATTGTATATTCTTTCCCAAGACTAAGTCTTTGAAATTTGATGTATATTTTACAGTTTTAGTACATCTTAATCAGGACTTGCCACAGTTCGAATACTCAATAGTCTGGGTTCGGTTCCTGTCCTCTGCGTTTCCATCATAACTTGTTTCCATCATTCTTCCACTAGACTGTGTTCTTCTTGAGATAAGGGACTCTTGCTTCCCACATCCGTAACACATAGAACAGTATACATAGTAGGTACTCAGCAAATACTTTGTAGCACAATGAAGAGGTGTTATGGCATGAGATACAAGCCTTCATGCAGAGCAGAGGAAAAACAATATGTCTGGTGTATCTTATGAATGAGAAAGAGAAAACTCTGAACACAAAAATGTAGGACAGAAGACTTGGATAGAAGTGGGTGGATTATCAGAAAAGAAAGTAACCTGTTAGACCCACATTAAAACATGTAAATCATGACATCTCTGTACCTAGGTTGCAGTATTAGAGGAAGAGGAGGAAGTGGCAGAATGCATAGGTGTCTGACCATGTCTTGTTGGAGAAGGGAGATGATGAGATCTGCAGCTTTCAGCTTCAATGCCCTGGGCCACTTTAAATTTAAATGTTCTTTTTGTTGTTGTTCCCTTGGTTGGAGTAATGGTGTGAAAAAATATCATCTACCAATCACCATGCTAAAGCTTTAGAGTACCTTGCCCCATTGGAGTGACCCTTTCTCAAGAAAGATCACTGTCTGTCGAAACCTGGAAATCATGTTACTAAGGTATTTCAGTGCTAAAAGTCTCTCTCCGTCTCTGGACTTACATTTTTATATTTCTCACTTTCTAAGACATGTTTCATAGCTCCCAGCCCATCCTGTCACCTCTCTAATGGAAGAAAGACGCATTAGCTTTCAAACACTGACAGCTAGCATGACCCTTGTGATACGTATCCTTGGAAAATTACTGAATAATAACCACAGTAACAATAGTAATGGATACCATGGACCACATACATACTATGTGTCAGGCACTGAGCTGAATACTGTATCCACGTCATCTCATTTAAATGTCACAAACTTTACAAATAAGTAATGGGCCCAAGGAGACATAGCTCATAATTAACTGCGCTGGGACTTGTTCCTAATATATCTAACTTCAAAACCCATGAATTCATACATTATATGTTATTGCATACAATGTATCAAACAATATAGAATACTATTCCTGAAAATCTCAGTTATCTATCTTTGCTTTCGGCCAACGCCAGAACATTTGGATTGCACTCCAGTTCACTCCTCTTCAGGAAGAACTTCATCTCCATCACGTTGGCCTTTGGGTTAGACTGAGGAAAAATGCTTCGGTGTGTCTGCTACTTTCTTTCCCATGAGAAGAGAGGCAAAATGACTGACTCAGACCCGTTCACATACGGAGACCACAGCAACTCACAGTCAGATATCTTCTGTGTAAGGGTCAATTAAGATGTGTACTTGACAGGGAACTCTGCTCAATATTCTGTAATAACCTAAATGGGAAAAGAATGTGAAAAAGAACAGATACATGTATGTGTATAACTGAATCACTTTGCTGTACACCTGAAACTAACACAACATTGTTTATCAACTGTAATCCAATATAAAATTTTTAAAAAATTAATTAAAAAATTTAAAAAGATATGTGCTTAATAGTAAACCAAGGAAATAAAGCACAGATGGAGGAATTTGGTCACAGTGACTGAAGGCACTTTGACAGCTGCTGTACTGATTACATCACCAGACACTTGGCTTTCAGTGAAGATTGTATCTTGATAACCCTTGAAGAGTAATATAAAGCATTTGTCTTTGTGATAGAGTCTTTAAAGGCTTTAACATACATAGGTTAGAAATATTGGCAGAACTTAGATTAGTGGTCCAGTCAGCCCTTTGTATCCACCGGTTCCACATCTGTGGATTCGACCAACTGTAGATCAAAAATATTTTTTAAACAATTCCGGAAAATTCCAAAAAGCAAAGGTTGAATTTTCCACCCACCAGCAACTATTTACACAGCATTAACACTGCATTTACAACTATTTACATAGAATTTACATTGTATTAGGTATTATAAGTAATGTAGGGATGATTTAAAGTATCCAGGAGGATGTGTGTACATTATACGCAAATACTACACTATTTTATGTATGGAACTTGAGTATCCACAGGAGATGGGAATAGGGTGGGGGGGATCCTGGAACCAATCCTGTATACTGAGGGACCACTGTACTCAGCTTTGACTACACATTAGAATCCCAGGTTGCATACCCAGAGACCAGTTTCATCAGAATCACTGGGGGTGAGATCCAGGCATCAGCGTTTATTATAGTCCCCTTGGATGATGCCAACGTTCAGTAAATAAGATTATCAAAATATATGTTTCTCTTACCTTATCTTACTTACCAAATGTAAAGTACACTTCTACTGCTTTATCGTCAATGTCTAAATTATTTGCATTGCAGAAAGAAAACGTAGTCTGTTCAGTACCAATTTTTAAAAAATATTTGATAATTTATTTATGACCATATATGTCACAAAAGCATATGTGTAGATAGTTATATATGTATACTTGGTACATTTTAGAAAAATTATGTTACCAATTTTTGCGTATAACATATTTATACATATGAACAAATACACACATACATATGACAAACCTTGCTAATTTTGTTAACTATTTTTGTCTATTTAATCTATTGATTTCTGATAAAGATATTTTAAAAACTCCCACTAATGATAGGACGTTTGATAATTTTGCAAAAAAATGATATCAATTTTGCTTTTATATTTTGAGGATCTGTTGTTAAGTGCATCAGTATTCTTTAAATTATGTTTGCTTAGTAACTTTTTAAAATTTACTCTTAAGTAATATATTTCTTCATCTCTAGTAATGCTTCTTTGCTTTGGATTTCATTTTGCTGGTATGTTGCCTCATTATGTTTCACTGCATTAGTATTTGCTTAATATATCATTTACTTTACCTTTCAAACTTATTGTGTGATTTTTGTTTCAAGTGATTCTCTTTTAAGGAACATTATAGCTGTAGTTTTGAAAATCCATTCTGATAATATATCTTACAATGGCAAATTTTATTCATACACATTAATAGTGATTACAGATATATTTAGACTTGTTTCTACCTTCTTATTTTCTTTCCCTTTTTTCGATTCTGCTACGATTGATATATTTTCCATATTTATTATTCTCCTCTGATCTTTCAGGAATGTATTTTTTTCACATACATAGATACAGTCAACCCTAGAAATCCTGGGGTTCCACATTTGCAAATACAACCAACCTCAAACTGAAAATATTTGGTAAAAGAATTCTAGAAAGTTCCAAAAAGCAACACTTGAATTTGCTGCATGCTGTCAACTGTTTATATACCGTTTACATTGTATTTACAACTACTTACATAGCATTTACTTTGTACTAGGTGCAATCTAGAATTTATTTAAGGTATTCGGGGGGATGTGCATAGGTTAAATGCAAATACTATACCATTTATAAGGGATTGAACAACTGTGGATTTTGGATTTCACAGGGGCACTGGAACCAGTTCCATGCAGATACCAAGGGATGACTGTAATTATAAATTTTTAACCATGACTAAGATTATTCAAAATTTTAAATGTTTTCCTGAACATAGCAAATATCTTAGAACACATTATTTACTGCTGAACTCCAGCCCGTCATGGTAATTATTGTTCAGACTTTGAATTACATTTTTTACAGAAACATAATTATTATTAATTTTACATTTAAAGTTAATTAAATGTACTGGTATTTTTTTCAATTCTGTACTCACAGAAATTTTCCCATTATTTTGTTTTTTTTAACTTTTAACAATGTTTCTTATATCCCACATCTTTATTTGGGGTTACCATTTCCTTATTAATAAAAGACATCCTGCATTTTTTCTTCTTGAAAGAACCTGAGAGTGTTAACCTCACTTAATCTTTGCATTCTAAAAAAATGCTTTGTCTTTCCTTCAAACTTGACTAAAAGTTTAGCTTGGTCTAAAACCCTGAGTTAATACATGCTTTCCTTCAATACAGTGATATATTACCCTTTGATCTTAGGGCATCATTATTGTCAAAATGAGAAAGAAAATATCTTATCAGTCTAAATACTATGATTCTGTGGTCACTTTGACATTTATCTCTGGTAATTTTTAAGACTGTATTTTTGCCTTAGTTCTTCTACCATTTCAGTCAATGAGTACGTATTTACTTGGTATAATTTATTATTCTCTGTGGATCTTTGACCTGTGGACTTGTATTTCGTCAGTTCTGTAAAAGGCCAGTAATTACCTCTTCAAATATTTCTCCTCCTTTTTCCTTCATTCAGTCTTCTGGAACTTTTACAGGGTCTAAGTTGGAGCTTCTCAAGATATCCTTGATATCTCTCTTTTTCTCTTTTTATTTTATGTTTTTCAAGGGGAACTGTATTTATTTATTTTTAAAACATCTTTATTGGGGTATAATTGCTTTACAATGGAGTGTTAGTTTATGCTTTATAACAAAGTGAATCAGCTGTACATATACATATATCCCCATATATCCTCCCTCTTGCATCTCCCTCCCACCTTCCCTATCCCACCCCTCTAGGTGGTCACAAGCACCGAGCTGATCTCCCTGTGCTAGGCAGCTGCTTCCCACTAGCTATTTTACATTTGGTAGTGTGTATATGTCAATACTACTCTTTCACTTCGTTCCAGCTTACCCTTTCCTGTCACCATGTCCGCAAGTCTATTCTCTACCTCTGCGTCTTTATTCCAGTACTGCCCCTAGGTTCATCAGACCCATTTTATTTTTTTTTAGATTCCATATATGTGTGTTCACACATGGTATTTGTTTTTCTCTTTCTGACTTACTTCACTCTGTATGACAGAAACTAGGTCCATCCACCTCACTACAAATAACTCAATTTTGTTTCCTTTTATGGCTGAGTAATATTCCACTGTGTATATTTGCCACATCCTCTTCATCCATTCATCAGTCGATGGACACTTAGGTTGCTTCCCTGTCCTGGCTAGTGTAGATAGTGCTGCAATGGACATTGTGGTACATGACTCTTTTTGAATTATGGTTTTCTCAGGGTATATGCCCAGTAGTGGGATTTCTGGGTCATGTGGTAGTTCTATTTTTAGTTTTCTAAGGAACCTCCATACTGTTCTCCATAGTGGCTGTAATCAATTTACATTCCCACCAACAGTACAGGAGGGTTCCCTTTTCTCCACGCCCTCTCCAGCATTTATTCTTTGTAGATTTTTTGATGATGGCCATTCTGACCTGTTTGAGGTGATACCTCATTGTGGTATTGGTTTGCATTTCTCTAATGATTAGTGATGTTGAGCATCCTTTCACGTGTTTGTTGGAAATCTGTATATCTTCTTTGGAGGAACGTCTATTTAGGTCTTCTGTCCATTTTTGGATCAGGTTGTTTGTTTTTTTGATATTGAGCTGCATGAGCTGCTTCTATATTTTAGAGATGAGTCCTTTGTCAGTTGCTTCATTGACTAATATTTTCTCCCATTCTGAGGGTTGTCTTTTCGTATTGTTTATGGTTTCCTTTGCTGTGCAAAAGCTTTTAAGTTTCATTAGGTCCCATTTGTTTATTTTTGTTTTTGTTTCCATTTCTCTAGGAGGTGGGTCAAAAAGGATCTTGCTGTGATTTATGTCATAGAGTGTTCTGCCTATGTTTTCCTCTAAGAGTTTGATAGTCTCTGGCCTTACATTTAGCTCTTTAATCCATTTTGAGTTTATTTTTGTGTATGGTGTTAGGGAGTGTTCTAATTTCATTCTTTTACATGTAGCTGTCCAGTTTTCCCAGCACCACTTATTGAAGAGGCTGTCTTTTCTCCATTGTATATTCTTGTCTCCTTTATCAAAAATAAGGTGACCGTGTGTGCGTGGGTTTATCTCTGGTCTTTCTATCCTGTTCCATTGATCTATATTTCTGTTTTTGTGCCAGTACCATACTCTCTTGATTACTGTAGCTTTTTAGTTGATTCCTTGTTGGAGAATTCTGGGTGAGGTTCTTATAATTCCACTCCAAATCACCATTTTTATTATTTATTAACTAGCATTTATTCCATTCTTTATATTTTTGATTTAAATGTATCCATTTTCAAAATTTCTAACTGGTTATTTTTTTATGTCCACACTCTCCAATTTCATTTTTTTTTTTTTGCTTGTTTCCTAATTTCCAGTGTGATTCAAGTTTTCTTTTTTTTTTTCTGTGATTAACCTACATATTCTTATTATGAACCTTTGTCAAACATTTTGCAGAATTTATTTAATTCATGGTGTATTCATGTTTAGATGCTTGGTTTTGCTGGCTAATTTTCTCAGTATTAACTTTCCTCATATGTGAAAGTATGTGTGTGTGCTTTTTTTTTTTTTTTTTTTTTTTGTGGTATGCGGGCCTCTCACTGTTGTGGCCTCTCCCGTTGCGGAGCACAGGTTCCGGACACGCAGGCTCAGCGGCCATGGCTCACGGGCCCAGCCGCTCCGCGGCATGTGGGATCTTCCCAGACCGGGGCATGAACCCACGTCCCCTGCATCGGCAGGCAGACTCTCAACCACTGCGCCAACAGGGAAGCCTCGGCGTGTGCATTTTAATATTTGTTTTTCTCCCTATTCTTCTTCTCACCCCTTCTTGTATCATCCACATATTTATATATAAATATGATTTGAGTGGCTACTATGCAACAGTCCTTGTGTAGCTCTGGGGGATATCTAGGCTACAAAACACACAAAAATCACTCCTTGCATGGAGCCTGCATTCCAATGGAAGGAAATAGACAATAGACATAACACATGTATAAATCATATAGCATGTTAATGATCTCATAATTGACTGCATCTGTTCCTCCAGGGCTCCCAGTCCAGAGTGTTGGTTAGGGGCTCCTGCTATACTGTGCTATAGAGCATGATTATTTAGAGTGAAGACCACAATGGTGATGACTCACAAACTGTAACCTGTCCATGATGAGAAAAGTATAAAAATTTAGAGAAAGGCCCTGGAAAATTTTATATCCATTTGACAAAGCAATTTTATTTCTGTCAAATGTTAACACAACAAAACTTGATCTTGTATTTGTATGTCTACATTTTATTTCATTTTTCAATTTAGTTTAATTGTATTTTACTAAAAAACAACAACTCTGTGTTGAAATAGGGAGAAGAAAACAACCAACAACTGTTCTTTGGGCACAGAGTCTGAGAAGCATCGGTGTAGAAGTTCTTCCAGGTGGAAATTAGCTGGTGGGGCTTGGTTAACCTCTTGATAGAAAGGCTATGGGCTGTGTCTGTGTCCTCCCTCCTCCCTAAGTGTGCAGCTTTGTGGAAATCACAGCCTATAGTGGCAATTGGAAGCTTATGTTTTTCATCTTCTCTGTGTGAGGCAGGCATCTTTGCCCCAAATGTAAGCAACCAATGTGCCATGGAACATTTTGGTTCCAGTTATCTGGTGGTCACAGAAGGGATTCTCAGAATATATCTAACCCTCCTACTGGACATAAATACAAGGTTCTTTTCATTCTGAGACTTCTGCTTTGTTCAAACTGACCCCTGAAAGAAACAGTAAAAGGAGTACCCGACTGACTGCCAAAATTCCTAATTTCAGACGTTTGCTTGGCCGCTGAATTAATGGTGAACTTAACAACTATTCTCTTTCACTGTTTACCCTTTATAATGTTTACAATGAGTCTGAGGATTATTTTCATAAAGAAGGAAAACATATTCAGAAATGTGCAGTGACTTGCCTGAGGCAAGCTATTCAGACAAACCCAGGTGTGTCCCAAATTCCATATGTGCTATCTCATAGAATACTTAAAATGGATGGAGACCTCTCTTTGGGAAGGTCAAGGGTGGTAAAACTCAAACACTGCTATAAAATACTAGCATTCTTTTCATCGCAGGGATCTGGAATCCTGTCCCAGTTGGAGACACCCTGCACCCTGCCTGTGGCTGCTGTAGTTTTGCTTGCAGACACTTGGGTGTGACAGCAAACAGGCTACTAAACTCTTCCCCCATTGTCAGAGCTTAGAAGCTGTGACTGACGGGCACTAGACAAGGTAGGGGAGAGCACATGACCTTGACAACAGACAATGTGTGTTTACCCAGATGTGGCTTTTGGAAGCTGCTGGGGAAGGGATTTGATTCACCTGGATGCAGATCCGTACAATCGTGATTTGCTCAATATTTCCCCTCTCCTTCACACCCCTCTCCTTTACTGCCTTTTGTCTTTTGCAAATCCTGACACCAACATCTAGCTACATTCTCTCTTGAATACAGGTCAAATTTCATTTCAAAAAGATTACAGTGAAAAAGCAGAATTATGTAGAATAAAGTTCTGTACTTTGGTATATGACTCCTAGGAACAAAGCTTTCTTAATCTAGTTACAACAAAATTTGAGCTCTTGTGCAAACACTTTTCTTGAATATAACATTCATTCTTAAAGTAGTGTTTCCTTATGTATGCATCTCTCATGGAAGATTAAAATGCATGTCCAAGGCTTATTTTGTTTGATCTTTACAAGAGCAGTTATTAAAATATCAAAATTATTCCTATTTCACAGATTAAGAAATTGAGATTCAAAGAAGTAAATCAACCAAGACTCCACAGCCCTTAAATTGCAGGAACTGGGGATTTTGGATTCTAAATATGCTCTCTCCTGTATAATATTCAATTCTGAATATAGCTCTATGAGAACGATTTTTCCAGGAAACTAAGAGTAATGGCTAAGGGATTTGTATGTTTTGCATCCTGCAATCAAGGAGCAAATGCCAAGCGAGTCACTAAGTATGTACTAGTATGAGTAATATTGTTAATATCTTTTATTTCCTTTCCATCTCAGATATCCCAAATAACAAAACCAAATTGGGAATGAAAATATTCACATTGGGAGGGGAAAAGGGAATGGGGATGGTGTCTTTTCTCCCATTTTGGGTTGAAATATTGGGATTTCAGTGTAGACAGGGGAATCATCTCTTTTCAACCTCCAGGTCTAGGAATACAATGTTTTTACTAGGCCAGTGAGGGCAGAATCATGGAACAAATAGCTATAGAGTTGGACAGAAGTAGCCCTACCACTTATTATACCTAGAACATGTTGCTTAAATGCTCTGCAGTACAGCTTTCTTATTTATGTAAAGATGGTGGTCATAATGATATATATACTAGGCTGTGCAGATTGGGTGAAGTATGTCCAAGCAAAACTCGTTTTAAACTGTAAAGAGTTGTTCAAATATGAGTTCTTATTTTGTCCATTTTGTACTTTTCCTAGCAGCATAAATTCTATTCTAAGGATGGGTTAACTTATGGAGGTCCCAAACTGTGGACACGTGTGGCAATAGCAATTGCAATTAAACATAGTGTGACTTTGAGGAAATCATGTAACCTTTTTATTGTCCCTGTGCTCTCCATAGAACAACCGAACAACATCGTCATTACTCTCACCTTGAGATGAGCAAGGTTATATATAATTAGGACTATATAATCACACATTTATGATGCTGTGTGTGTGTGTCTGTGCAGTCTCCTTTTGCAAATGCAATGTAAATTCCTTGAAGTCAGGAACCATATTTCTTCTAGTCTGTAACTTTTACAGCATTGGGGAATGGAAATACAATCACTGACTATCAGAGCAGGAAGAGACTTTAGCCTCATTTAGTCTAACTCTCCTCATTTTATAGGTAAAGGACTAGGAACCCAGTGTACAGAAAATAGATGATTTGCCTACCATCACCCAGCAGAGGCTGGAATTAAACCAGATGTTTTGATTTCAACTCCTTGTTTTTCCATTATACCTTGCAGTAATATTTGATATATAATTTTCAAATGAATAGGAATAACTAAAAGACATTTAGTGTAGCATCTCACATAGTAGAAAGCAAGTTCAGTGATCGAAGAAATTTTAATAAATTCTATACTCAAGTACTTTGGTTTTTTATGCTAATATAAGAATATCCAAAGCATAGTAGGTTGTTTTTTTTTGCAAAGTTCTTTGAGAAAAGACTTTTTTAAAGGACAACGGCTATTAGAATATAATAAACAGCAAGTAAACATGAACAGTTAAGTGAACAAAGAATGGAGGATGGTGTCTTAGGATTTCAACCTCAAATCTGATTACCTGTCTTACTTAGCCTTTTATAACCTATGTAACCTTAGATAAAACTTTTCAGTCTTTGCAGCATGGTTCCTCTTCCTAGGCTAGACATAGGATGACCTGCTCAACCTACCTCAAGAGGCAGCCAGGAAGATCAAAGTTTTTGGGAACCACAGAACATGGGTTGACTCATGAATGACTCATTTTAAGCACCAGCCGTTCTTCTTTCATTCGGGGAACAGTACTCTCCTTTTTTTGGGGGGCGGTGGGGTGGGGGAACTACATTTCCCCTCACCCCATCAATATAATTACCATTGGAGCTACCATGTTCTGATATAAACCTGACCCTCCAGCCAGAATTAACAGGTTGAGAGCTACACACCTCACTCAAGCTGAACCAGAATTCTCTCCACTAAGATTTTAGCTTTGGAACTGAGAGTCAGCTAAGAGTTACTGTGGCTAAAACGCTGTTGAGATCCCTCATCTCTCTCCAGTATTTCCTTTGGTCACTAGCTGCCAGCCACAACCTTCAGGTATTCCAAATTGTGCTCCCATCTGTTGGCTTTTCCACTTATTTCTTCTCCCAACTATGTCCTGCCCTCAGATATTTGCAGAGCTGACACCCACTCGTCATTCGTGCGTCAACTCCAAGGTCACCACTTCAAAGATCTCCTCTAATCACTTCACTAAAGCAGCATCACTTGTCTTTCTACATCACATGACTCTGTTTTATCTTCTTCATAGCTCATGTCAGTAGCTAAAACTATCTTATTTGCTTATGTGTTTATTATCTGATTTCCCTGTAAGAACATAGACTCCTGAAGGGCAATTTTGTCTTATTCACTCCTGCCTCCACAGCCCTCAGAATAATGCCTAATATGTACCCATTAATTTATAAGTTGGTAGGAAGTCTCTATGTTCATAATGATCTTTAAAGTAAGCAGCACTGTCCTCCTTTTATAGTGGAAGGAACAGAAACCCCAAGGACATAGTCATTTGTTCAAGACCCCACAGTTATGAAAGGAGTGGTCATCTCCCACCTGGTCAAGATGGTTTCTCTAGAATCCATCTAGTGGAAGCTCACTGATTTTATATTAATAAGACTGTATTTTGGGGGGGGGGAGGGGGGAAGGCAGGGTGGTTAGTTGGGTAAAGGTGTGAAAGATCTGAGCAGGTATCACATGCCAGTCAATGCATTTAGAACCATTAGACATCACAGATAAACGCTACCATATAACCACAATGTCCTTTTCTCCTGGTGTCCAGTCTTGTTTTTGGAGCAGTTTCTGCTTATAAGTCTGGGGCTGAAACATTCTGGAAAGCCCTAGGTATCACTACCTTGTAGCTACCAACCTTCTAACACTGATACTGCTTCCTCATCAGTAGGCCGGAATAAGCATTAGTAATAAGGGAGAGGAGAGGAGAAGCCTCCTTCTGCTTTCAGCTTTTCTGCCAGACACCAGTGGGCTTTGTTTTACCAGTGAAATACACTTCTTAACGTGTCCATGAAAGAAAGCCAATAGTTGGCAGAGCAAGAGTGACCCCTACACAGGCTTATTCCTGTGGGGATTGAAAATAAGATTCTGTTTGTTTGATTTTCCACAAGGTCAGACCTAGCTGAGATTGGCAGAGGTAACCGTTCCCACCTTTACTCTGCTGCCAGATCAGGAGAGAAGCTGAGCTCTGGCCCGTTTTTCACATTGAATGAACCTCACTCGAGACAGGTAGAAGAATGAATCCAAGGTCACACAAAGGCTCATATATGACTAGCAGTCTGAAATATTTGACTTGACTTAATGCTTGACACTTTGAATTATTAACTCATTTAATATGGGCAGCCATCCTGCAAAGGAGACATCGCTACCTAAAAGGAAGTTGAAACCAAGAGAGGTTAAATGACCAGTCCAAGATCACATAGCTGGGAAATCACATAGAATTTCTGTACTCCCACTTGGGTCAAACCATCCAACCACTGTTTCAGAAAAGAGGTCTCCCTTGTGATCATCCCACCTTTATATACCGTCACAGGAGAACGTTCTCATTTCACACACCTTTATGAGAGTCACCACCCAAAACTGGGCTCTACAAAGATCCCTGCATTTCCATGGCAACTGCCACTTCTGTCCTCAATCCTCGTTCCCCATTTCATATTATTCACCTCAAAGCAATTTTACCGACAGGTGTGATTCCAGGTTACAACAGAGAAGTAGCAATGGCAAAAACCAGTCAGCAGCAGATCCCAGGTCCAGGAGGCTCAGCTGTCCCCAAAAAGCCCATCAGGACCATTTTGGCTTAGGGGAGATGGCTAGGAAACGGATGATTCTCCAACAGTCCTCCCCTTCAGGGTAAATGGAATTCTCCCCACCTGTGCACCTCGTGATCCGAGATGGGTAGTTTAACCTCGGCAAGCTTCAGTTTGTCCTCTAATGGTGAAATAATAATAGCAATACCTATATCATAAGGCTACCAAACAGATTAAATACTTCAATGCATATGAAGTATCTAGAGCAGTGCTTGGTATTTAGTAAATGCTCAACAAATTATAGTTCCTCGCAGCTCCATTTTCTCTCAATTACTGTTTTTTGGGGGGGCCTGGAACAGGCTAACCCCTATGCATATTGACAGACTGACTTTCTGAGTCTTCTTTTTTCCCCTTGAAGGCTGATTTTAGCATTCATTTTAATTTTCCTAGATAGACACGTGTGACTTTTTTGTCTGATTGCCTATATCCTCTGGAGTTTACTGTGCCCCTCTAGAAATGGCATGGGACAATGTAGCTCACCTATTTCCATCACCCATAAGAACAACCCTCTCCCAGGCAGAGCTGCTGGGCTTCAGCCAGATGGTCATTCCCTAAAACCCAGGCCAGCAGATGTCCCTGGACTAATTTATCCTTAGGAGACCCCTGTACACAAGGACATGTATGCTTGGCGTATCTTGCAGAAAAGAATCCAATGTATCTATTTCTGTATTTCAGCATCTGGCTCAAGCCTGAGACAAAGAGAGTGCTCAGGATGCGTTTGCCAAGAGAATTTCTATGTAAATCCCTACATGGCTAGAGCCCCTTAATAACAACAAAGAGCAGTATCAGCTTAATGAGTATTATAGCGAGACCCTGTGCTGAGCACTTTACAGACATAACCTTAGGAGATTCACAGAGCAAACCTATAAAAATATACTACTGGGGGCTTCCCTGGTGGCGCAGTTGTTGAGAGTCCACCTGCCGATGCAGGGGACGCGGGTTCGTGCCCCAGTCCGGGAAGATCCCACATGCCGCGGAGCGACTGGGCCCGTGAGCCATGGCCGCTGAACCTGCGCGTCCGGAGCCTGTGCTCCGCAACGGGAGAGGCCACAACAGTGAGAGGCCCGCGTACCGCAAAAAAAAAAAAAAAAATATATATATATATATATATATATATATATATATATATATATATATATATATATATACTATTGATACCCCCATTTTAACAGATTAGAAGACTCAAACTCAGATAGGTAAGAGTAACAGAGCCAAGATTAAACCCAGGCTATCAGACTCCAGAGACTGTGATTTCAAGGAAACTGCAGTGATTATATCTCTTTCCTGCATTCACTTAATGCCATAGCTCTCCCACTATTCTGGCTGCAACACATGGGAAGCTAGCCCCTCCAGTGATGGGGAGCTCGGTACTTCACAAGGCAGTGTAGCTTTAGTCTTGGATCATGCTAACGGCCAGAAAGTTCTCCCTCATATTGAGTTCAATTATTTCTTGGAGTTCCTTCCCTCTATCAATTCTGGCTCTGCCCTCTAGAGGAACACAGAAACAAGGTCTCATGTCTTTCCCATATGTTAGCCTTTGTGCTATAAATAAATCAGTCTCCTGCTTATTCCAACTCAGAAAGATGGAGCTAAAGCAGGGGAGGGGAAGGTATGTTAAAAACTAGTCAGTTTTTCAAAAATCTATGATAATGATACTAGCTAACACTTATTAAGCACTTGATATTTCTTTTGAAACACATTTTTCCCTCCATTCCTGGGTGCATGCCTCTAAGTTTGCAAACAAAGAAAATTTCCCCATTGCTGTTAAAATAGCCATCATCAGACTTGTGAACCACACCATCTATGGGTGACTACCTAGTAAATCCTGCATCTGTATTCCATGCAGGTAAATGACAAGGCTGGGGATGATTTAATGGATTGTGACTCTGTTGCATTGATTTCTTTCCCACTAAAATTGTATTGTGCCAGAGTGAATGCGAACTGAAATTTTTAGCGTTAAGAGTGGGCTCTGACATACTGGGAAGAGAGAGGGCTTGGAAAAATTAGAAGAATTATCAGTTGAAGCCCCTTCTTGGAGACCGGCCCTAGACTTCCCTTTAGCTCTAGGACTGATAATAGTGTTGAGTGGGGACAAAAGAGGAACAAATAATGGGTGTGAGTCAGGTAAAGTAGAACCATGCATGCCCTAGAGACTTTGTCCTCAGTGTCTGTAGCACATCCACTTGGTGCCCTACCCATAGCTCCTTGGTCCCTGTCAGAGGTCATCTGGAAGTTCAGTGGACAATTCCTGTACACACCATCAGTTCCTGCCTCTAGCACCTGTGTGTCTCTCCCTAAAGCCTTTCTCCAGCTTCAGGAATGGGACCAACCCACAAGTGGTGCAAGGGGTTAAGGGCCCCAGGAGCAAACGTAACCAACAAGGGATGGGGTTTGGTGGTTAGATAAGCCTCCTGGCTTCTCAGGGGGACAGCTGTGAGGTGTGTTCCACAGTCTCTGAAAGGGCTGAGTGTCAGTTGACACGGATTGAGTGTCAGTTGTCCCCACGATAACGTATTCCCTACGGTCTTTCCCTTTTTCCTGGCTCATTTTCTCCCTCCCTCCCTTTGTTTCCTGGGATTACCTCTCTGGTTGACTATTTGCATTCAAATCCTTGTCCCAGTATCTAACTGTGGAGAAACCCAACCTAAAAGTGTTCCTGCCAAGAGTTACATGGTGACTGTAACCTCCTTTGTAGGGCTGTTGGGGGAAATAGCATTGGCAAGGTTTTGGCACAGAGCCTGGCCTGTGAGTTCTAGGCAAAACAACAGCAACAGCAACAACCAAAACCATGCAGAGCATCCTCCACTTTATCCATCGCGTCATCCTTGTTCTCATTTTCCTTTTCTTCCTGCTGCTGTTTCTCTTCCCCACTCTCTGAGGGTGAATGAGAATTTTACCCGAGAAACAAATTTTACTAGTCATCAAGCAGGATGTTTAAAAACATTAACTCAAGACAAATCAAAAGTGGGGGACACTAAAGTAAGTTCGAATTTGGGAACAAATTTTCATAACCTTGATTAAGACAAAGGGCTACCATACCTGGGGCTCACTTTTACTGGTACTGGCTCTACCTGAATATGAGTGGATTACACTGAGCAACATTTATAAGTGGCAGATGAGCCATAGTGATACTCTATAAACTATGTATGATCTACAAAGGCAGAAATAGACATGTTTAAAGAGTAGCCAAAAACAAGAATCCTTGGGCTTCCCTGGTGGCACAGTGGTTGCGAGTCAGCCTGCTGATGCAGGGGACACGGGTTCGTGCCCTGGTCTGGGAAGATCCCACATGCCGTGGAGCGACTGGGCCCGTGAGCCATGGCCGCTGAGCCTGCGCGTCTGGAGCCTGTGCTCCGCAACGGGAGAGGCCACAACAGTGAGAGGCCCTTTTACGGCAAAAAAAAAAAAAAAAAGAATCCTTATGATATTATCAGATTTGGGGGTCTTGGGCAAGGGTCAACAAATATGGCTCAACACCTGTTTTTGTGAACAAAGTTATCAGAACACAGCCATGATCCTTTGTTTCTGTGTCATCTATGGCTGCTTTGGTGCTACAGGCAGAGCTAAAGAGTTGCAACAGAGATCAGAGTCCACAAAGCCTAAGATATTTATTATCTGGCCCTTCACAGAATAAGTTTACTGACTCCTGGTCAAGGAGTCTGGACACTGGTCAAGGTCAAGGACACTGCTTTGATTTTTTTTTTAATGTAAAAAGTACCAGGAAAGCATAACTAGGAAAATTATTTTAATATATTTTTTGTAATTCCGCACCATGAATAGTATATGCTGTCCCATAATTTCCCAGTCATATTTTTCTTTCCTTTGCTTTTTGGTCCAGAGAACACTTTAGTGGGCAATAGATCAGGCCATCCAAAAATAAAAATAAAACCAGCCTTTCTTATTTGAATTATAAAATAGATATGAAACTTTAGGTTGGAAATGGCAAGATTTAACCAGGCAATATTGTTGACCAATGGGTAGCCACCACACCCACACCTCCATCCTAATGGGAAAATAAAATCTATTCCAAGAATTGTCCAGGCCTTAGCAGCTCTATATATAACAAACATGAAACATGATACTTTTAAAAACAACCCAAATTATACATAATGCATGCTCATATTCTTAAACTGATCTGTTAGAGATGCTAAAAAAAGATTGCATATATTTCAATTTTCCCAAAATGTCTCTTTCTCCAACACCAACTATTTTTTCTCCCTTTCAGAGCTCCAGAAATTCTGGAGACCTTCCTAAAATAAAACTAAAAAAAAAAAAAAAAAAAAAAATTTAACAAAATTTTTAACAAAAAAAAATAACCCAGGTCTGAACATATTATTCCACTGTCTGAAAACCTTTAAAAATTATCTTTTTCCCAGATTAATTTCAAAGACTTTGATATCGTATGTCACTTAAATTTTCAATTTTGTACCCTGATAGCAACATCTGCATAGTGTCACTTTGCATACGCAATGCCATACTCTTTCACTGCCATTCTCCTGACCATGTATTCTTTCATCCCCAGGCTTTTGTTCACATCGTTGTCTGCTTAGAACAACCCCCTTTCCCTATATTAATCTTTTTTAATATCCTCCTTTATAACTCCTGTCATCCAGATATCACTTACCCCTGGAGGCCTTCCTGAGTTCTCTTAGGCAGCATTAATTTCTACTCCATCCTTCTGCATCTCAGATAATAGTCCTGCCATCTACCCAGTTGCTTAAGCCTGAAATCTGGACTCATTCTTGTCTTCTCCTCCTCCACCTCTCATAGACAATCTGCATCCCAGCTTTGTCCATCCAATCCTCAACATACATATTGAATCTGTCATGCCTGCTTCAAGCTGCTGTCATCTCAGTGCTGGACAACTGTTTTATCTGTCCCTCGCATATCAATTCTTGTTTGCCTCCAATCCATTCTCCACTCTAGTAGACTAATCCTTTTAAAAATACAGATTGGATCATATCACTCCTCTGCTTAAACTTTCTGGTGGCCTACCTTTACATTTGGAATGAAATTCAGATATCTTAAGGAGGCCTGCAAAGTAATGCATGATCTGGCCCCTAAGATCCCACTCCAACCATTCTCCAACTCATTCTAATCCTGTGCTAAATGCCAGCCAACATCAGAAACTTTGTGATTTTCTTCCCTACATCTGAAATACTCTTTTCCTCACTCCTTGCTTGTCCAAATTCTTTGTTCATAGGAAACAAAAAAAATTAATTCATTTGAGATGATTTTCATATCTCCTAAGACCAAATCAGGGCATCCTCCATAACCTTGCTTCATAGCACTTGGTTTTCTTCACGTGCAAGAAACTTGAAGCTAGACTTACTGCAACTTGCCATTATATATTTATTCATAAGTAACTTTAGAATATTTGCCTTTCCTACTAGTCTGTAGTCTGTAAATTTATGAATCATGTTATCTTGTTCAACACTCTATTCCCAGTGCATCTCTGTTTAGTACACAACAGTCCCTTGTTAAATATTTGCTCAAAGGAAAGATGAACAAATGAATAATTGAATGAATGAATGAATTATATATCATACTGAACATATATCACAGAGTTGAACTCCAGTTATTGCATTTACAGCAGCTTATCTGATACCAAATTTGTTTATGTGCAGCCCTGTTTCCCTTTCTGAATTGTAAGCGCTTATGGGCAGTTAGCATCAATTATTCAGCATGGAATGTTCCCACTGATCCTGGAAGCTGAGCCTTCCATGAATATAAGTTCATAGGAATCAACTGCCTTACTCATTTGACTATAATGTAATCTCCTTGAGGATATAAGCTTAATATATACAGTTTTTAATCTCTAGTACCTGGCACACAGTAGATGCTGAATAGATGCATGCAAAAAAAAAAAAAATAGATGCATGCATGCATATATATTTATCAGAAAATCAGCAAGTCAGCCCTCCACCAATGGGTTCAGGAATACAGAAGCAAGAACAGACTTTTGGCCTTTTTCCTATTGATTTTCCCCTTTTAGCATTGCTGGATCACTTTCCTCCAGGTTCATTTCAATTCATTAAGTGTGTGTTAGAGTCTACACTGTGTAGTCACTGAGGTAGGCCTGGAGGTCAGAATACTAGTAGGACCCAGCCCCTGATTTAAGGAGTTCATATACTGAGAAGGTAGAGAGGATCATGAGCATTTTAAGATAATGTAGGTGTTATAGAGGCTGACGCATATGCCATTTACAGGGTCAGTGCACTGAGCTCTACTTGCAGTGAGTATTGGCTGGTAAGGTTCACACCTCCTGTTGAGAGAATGACACTTAGCTGCCCGAAGCCACCCACCTCCACTAGTGAGCAGCTCACAGCCAAATGGACACTAAGGACAGACAATGCTGTGGTGTCGTTTTTGCTCTAGAATCCTGTCCTGTGGATCAGGCCAAGGCTAGGCTGTGCCTCAGACCACATCTGTGCTTGGCTCTTTCCCCTTCCTTACCCTACTTTAGTACTCTCCCTGTGTAAATTGCACGGACCCAGGTCCCTAACTCAGGCTCTGCTTCTGGAGAACACCTCCTAAGCCACTGTACAGTAGGTGCTTTGATAGAGTAAGTACATGGGGCTTTGAGAGCACAGGGGAGAGGTATCACACGTGGTCTAGAGACAAAGGGCCTGAGAGGGCTTCCTGGGAGAGAGGCATCCTGAGCTGAATCTTTCTATAGACATGAAATCTTTTAAATCTATAGAAATGTATCAGACTAATACAACATTATAAAACACATACTCCCCACCTGGAAGTAACTAATACCAACATTGTTTCATAGATGCTTCAAAACCTATACAGAATTAGAGATTACCAATATAGTAGAAAACTTCTTTGTGGGACTTTTCAATTCTATGCTCTTTTTTTTTTTTAAATCTCTAGAAACAACACCTGGCCTGATAATGATGTTAGAACTTCACAATTATATTTATGTATTTGTACATATCCATGAGCAATACATATCATGATATCATTGTTATAGGAGGTACATATGTTAGAATCATACCTAAACTTTGACAACTTTCTCTTTTATCCTGAATGTTATATTTTTGTGATCTACCCATCCAGATCTAGACATTCATTTGCATTGCTGGGTAGCATTCTTTATCTTGCCGCCTTTTTGCCTCCTTTCCTGCCTTCTATTAATTGAAAAATTTTGTCTTTATTTCCTCTTTTTAAATTGAAAACTATACATTCTACTTGGCTTAATTTAGAGATTGATCTTCAATTTTAAACATGCATGCTGTATTTAATAAGTTTAAAATTGATCATTTCTGTTTTCTACATGAATATTGTGAAGCACATACGACCCTTTAACTGTGTTTTCCATGTATTGACAAATATTTTATTTCCACCATTTTAAAACCCCTCCATTATTTGTGTATGTGTACACACAGCTATATATGTAAATATTTGAGGTTTGTGTTTATTTAGTGCTAACAGTATGCTTAATACTGTTTACTCAACTTTGCTTCCTGCATCTTATACCTTCCATTCAGATTCAGCTTCCTTTTTCACTTCCGTTCAACCTTTAGTAGTCCTTTTGCAGAGGCCAGTAAGCAGACAAACCACTTCAGTCTTTTTTCTGTCTGAAAATGTCTTCATTTTGGTATAAAATATATTGGGTATAGATTTGTTTTTACTTGTCTTAACTAGGATCCTCTATGTTGATTTGATCTGTTTTCAAAACTGGATGAATATTTACTATACAATTCCTCTTATATGAGGTATATAAAGTAGTCAAATTCATAGAAACAGAAAGTAGAATGGTTGTTACCAGGAGCTGGGAGGGAGGGAAATGAGGATTTGTTGTTTAACAAATATAATTAAGATTTATAGGATGAAAAACTTCTGGAGATCTGTTTCACAGCAATGTGAATATATTAATACTTAGCACTACTGAACCGTACACTTAAAATGGCTAAGATTGTAAATTTTATGTTACGAGTTTTTTACTACAATAAAAAAAAAATGGAAAAAATTAGCCTATTTTTCTGTGAACATCACTTGCCACTAGATTTACATTTTCTCTATTAAATGCATGTTGGATATTCACAGTTTTTAGAGATCTAATGTTACCCTTCTTCTTACATCTGTGAACTGCATTTTTTTGCAGTTTGAGGTAATTTCCTCAAAGCTATATTCCAGTTCATGAATTATCTTCTCTTCTAGTCTACTGTATCATCCATCCATTGTGTTTTTAATATCTACAAATACATTAATTTCTAAACTTATTTTTTTTAAATCCACCTATTATTTGTTCCATATTCTATTGTTCTTGACTTACATGTACTACTTTCATTTATCTCCTTTGACCACTTTAAATACACTTTAAAATCTCTTTCAGATTGTCTAGTGTTCAGGTTCATTCAGTGTAAATTCTTCCGTTTGCTTCATATGTAGACTCTCCTTCGTTGTGGCTTGTTTCCTTGTGTGGTACACAATTTTTACTAGGAAGTTGTCTCAGTAGGGGTGTGTATAGTGGGAGCCGCTTGTGTATTGTCTTATAGAAGCAAACTGATGCGTTAGTTTGAGATTCTTTTTTTATATATAAATTAGTTTTTCATTTGGAGTCTTAACACTCCAGAGATTATGTGAATTTAAAGTCTACAAGTATATTTGGCTTTGGCCAACGATTCTGACTTCTCACAGGGATCTGATTTCCACTTATAGCCCTGGGAGGGGAGGGCTAGTGGTAAAATCCCTATATTATACATAGGGCATTTTTTAAGGCTTGTGAATTTTTTCAGGGTTTCAGTTCACCCAGGAGAGCAGAGCCCATACTCATTTATATGACCTCTCCCTACCCCTGTGAGTTAGGGATCAGTCTGTATTCATAGCTCCAACTCCAGGCATTGTGGATTTCCCTCTCTATGCTTTAAGACTAGATGTGTATTGTTTACTTATTATTATATAATATCTAACATTTTTATGTTTGTATTGTGGGAGATACGATGAATCTTTCCAGACATGCCCAAGCCTCCATTTACTGGATCTGAGCTAAGTTTTCAAACATGAGTGAGACAGTCAGGCAAAAAGAAGAAGGAAGGGTATGTCAAGGAGAGAAAATAGCATAAAGAAAGAAGTGGGAAAAAGCATCATGGGCTCCATCTTGGTGACTTAGCGTAGGTAGAACCTGGGGCTCTTGGCTGCCTCTATCCAGGCCGCTCTGAGAGCCAACAGTTACTAGAAGGAGAGAATACACAGTGGCAGGCATGAGGACCAGGCGAATCTGGACTCAGAGATGATATGTCTGCCATGAAACTAGGGATATGGAGGTGCGGGCAAGTAAGTCACTGTGAAAAAAAAGCCAAGTCAGAACATAGAATAAACGAGTCTGATGTGATCAACTCTCAAAATATCCTGGGCTTAGGGCAGGCTCACCTGGACCTTTCTGAGCACAGCAGCACCTGGCCTGAGCAAAGCACATACTTCACATGTGAGTGTGAAATGTACATGTGCATGTGCATCACTCCAAAGGGAATTCAAAGTTGGAAATAATCTTTCCAGCAGAACATGCTACTTCTCCAGTGTCCTCATGCCTGGCCTTTCATGGAGGATGTGGGTGGTATAAAAACTTGGCTCCCAAACGTGTGAGGAACTTGGTGCCAGGGAGGGAGCAGTTTGAATCTGAAGTACCTGGAAGATCTGGAGAAGGAAAGAGGGGACATATGTTGGAGAAACACACTATTCTTGCTACTCAGGGAACCTGCTCCTGGAAGAAGGCAGTGTGGGCCTTGCAACTCACCAGGAAAGAGAAAGCCACTTTGTGAGGAGAGTTTAAGGCAGTGGGTTTCATCTTAGCTCCTCAGAACCCCAGGGTTTTGCAGAAGGACCTCAGGGGTTCTCTTGGAGTAAGAGCAAGGCTGAGCTAGAACATCCTCCCAATTCTACTTCCAACACAGTTGCTTCTGCTTTTAACTGGGATGGTGGCTCAGAGAGAAACAGGAAGCTTTTTTATAGCTTTTTTTAAATCCTTTTTTAAAGTTGAGATCAAATTCACATAACATAAAATTCATCATTTTAACCATTTTAAACTGTACATTTCAGTGTCTTTTAGTATATCCACAATGCTGTACCACTGTTATCATTATTTAATGACAGAACATTTTCATCACCCCGAAACAAAACCTATTTTCATTAAAGTCACTCACCACTTCCTATCCTCCCCTTCCTCCAGCCCTTGGAAACCACTAATACTTCTGTCTCTATGGAGTTGCCTATTCTGGGCATTTCATATAAGTGGACTCCTATAATGCATGTCTTTTGTAACTAGTTTCTTTCACTTAGCATCATGTTTTCAAGGTGTAACATGTATCAGTACTTCATTCCTTTCCATGGCTGAATAATATTACACACATACACCACATTTTGTTTATCCATTTATCACTTGATGGGCACTTGCCTTGTGTTCACTTTTTGGCTGTTATGAATAATGCCACCATAAACATTCATGTGCAAGTTTTTGTTTGAACATAAATTTTTAATTATCTTGAGTTGGTAGGGTTTTAAATGAAAATAGTTCCACAGCTTTTCCCTGTGTGCCCCAAAGATGCTTTGTACCACTAACTCCAGGAAATGGCGTAATTAATGTGTCTTAAATGGGAGTGTGAATACTTCTGGGGGTTTGTGATGTGGTACCAGTGGATACACAAAGCCAAAGGACAACCATGGTGCATTTTATGAAGTAAAATTATTTTAAAGATTGGGGGAAGACAGAAGGAAAATAAAGTTTTATATTAAAACAGACAGATATCCAATATTTCATTTGTGGTTTAACACCTTGGAAATCAGAATGCCTTTTACAATCCACGCTATGTCACAGTTTAATCTACAGTGTTTTTTCTTTCTTTCTTAGTGATAAAACAATGATGTGTTTCATAATAAATGCATCTTATATTTTATGGATTATAGTAATATGGAGTATAATCTACAATTCACATAAAATTTTAAAGATAAAATGGGAGATTTGGGGCTGTTTCAAGCTAGCTGCAGTTTCTGCAGGGTTCCCTGACCACCCCATCGTCCCCTGGGGCTATGGAACACAGTGGTTCAGGCTGTGCCCGGAACATTAGGGTGCCACGAAGCCTCACAGAGATGGCTTTGCATGGCCCACTCCAGGGTGCTTATCTACCGTCTCCTTCTCTCTGGCTTTGACTTGTCTTCCACCTTCACCACAGGCTCCCAGGATTCACAGCCCTCTCCCTAACACTCTACTTCAGTGTCGGATAATCCCCCTTTTCTTATCTCCCCTCAGCGTAGCTGAGACAGGCTGACATTTTCAAGAAGCACTCTAGAAAAAAGCCAAAGGAAAAAAATAAATAAATAAAAGAAGGAAATAAAAGCAGTACAGAAATTGTCTAATTTTCCATGATTGCATTTCTGATAACTACCATCCTATAAGAGTAAAAAAGAATGTTAGTGAGACCCCTCAATTTCAGCAGAAGTTAATGACTCTTAGGAAGCCTTGTCTCATGTTCCGACTCAGTCCAGGATCACCTCTAGCTGACATTCACTCACAAAGTTAGAGCATTGGCTTGATGATTTCTCAGA
The DNA here is from genome assembly GCF_937001465.1 of Orcinus orca. Taxonomy (NCBI): domain Eukaryota; kingdom Metazoa; phylum Chordata; class Mammalia; order Artiodactyla; family Delphinidae; genus Orcinus; species Orcinus orca. The sequence goes on along the minus strand of NC_064564.1, from coordinate 104,179,436 downwards.
TTCCTCCACTGCTGACATCCTACAGCTTGGTTCTTTTGAAAAAGTTCTGGCCCAAGCGAAGTGCCACATCTTTGTCCATAAAATGGCTTGGAAATCACTTGAATAGCTAGGAAAGTAAAACTCTTGCCAAAATCCGAGAGAAGAAAAGAAAACAGAGCTCACTGGGTTAACGCATGAAAATTAGCTCTGCATTTTCAAAGCACTGCAGTCACCGAGAAGGAGTTAGTTCAGAGGTGAGTGGTGTAAGTGAACAAAGGGTTGCTAACAACCATTCAGGTTACTTTTATTTTATTGCACAACAGTCTCTAAGAAAAAAAAAATAATTTCAAAATTAATGAACAGATTTTCCCAAATCCTAGAAAAATTACACAACAACAAAACCCAAAAAAACTTATCTTTGAATCTAACCCGGAGAACTCAATGTTCCAGTGACTGGGTGAGTAGTTCTGAAATCAGGAGGAGGAATCCACTGTGCCTAATAACCCCCCGCCCCCATGAAATGCTTTCTGGTCTTTGGATTTAAACTTATGATAAGGGTGTGAAGACTTCTCCTTGAGAGCTGATTAGTTTCGACATCTGAGAGTGGTCCCAAGTACTGTATTTTGTCTTGTGAGAGAAGCACATTTAGCAGGAGGAAAGAAGCATTGCATCATTGTATTCCTTCTGGATAACAGACTAAAATAAAGCCAAAGACAGGTTGAGGCATGTTACCAAAAAATCAATCAAAGTTGTGAGTGCAGTCAAAACCACGTCTGTGGGAAAGGTTGAAGGAAGTGGGATTATATAAGCTAGAGAAGAGAATACTTACGATTTGGGGGTAGGGACAGAAAGGAAACAATCTACAAACACATGAAGATATATTATGTAAAAGCAAGATTGGGCTCATCCTTTGACATCAAGAAGACCGCTATTTGTACTATATGAAGTGCACTGTACAATTTTCTAATAGTTAAATCGGTCCAAGATATTACGGCGTGCTTTGGGGAGATCTGAGTTCTTCAAGAAAGGAGGTATGCAAGAAATTAGGTATTCAAGCACCATCAGTTGTAAGAACTCCCTAACTGAATTGTAATAGTTAAGTGATAGAAGCTCATTTTGAACATCCCTTTAAACCTGAAGTTCTAATGACCACCAAGCTATGACAGGGGAATGGAGATTCTCAGCTGTCCCACAAGGAAGGAAAAATATAGACTCTGACAGCCTTTGGGGTGCTTGATTCAAGTTGAGATGTAACATAGCAAGATTTCCCAGAACGACGACGACAAAAGCCCAGCCTGTCTCACTTTGGCAATGTCTTAGTCATATAAATTAGGGATCATGTGTCACCCCTTTTCAGCAGGTTTACACCTCCCTCCTGACTCTGCAGGTTGCAGCCAGCCCTCTGAAAACTTACTGTTCCCCACATACCACTTGGGAGAAAACTGCGGACCAAGATATAAAAAATGTTCAGACCAGCTGAGCTCTTGCATGGTGCACTGCGATTTGAGCAAAAATGTTCTCTTTCAAGACGGATGACCCTCTTGCCAGCAATTGCTTGGATCAAGTGTTCATTCTGGGCTTGTTACCAGCTCAGAGCATGGAAATCTTGCAGGTAATTTCTACCCGCCGTCCAGTCTGTTGCTTGCCCACCCTCACACCAGCTCACATTTGGTCCTTCCCAAGATAGATGCAACATTATACACACCACTTTATGATCCCTAACACAGCAGGTGCAGTTAGGTACATCCAATACCATACTAATAAGAGTTCTAATGAAGAACCAAAATAACGTACCTGTCACAGAAGTTATATCACCCCCTAGGAAAATTAAAGTGGAAAATCATCCCACACATGGTCTGTTTTATCTTTGTCTCCACCTCGTTCCCTCTGCCTGCCCCAAAGTGTCTCTTTGTTATGTGTGTTAGTTCTTACAGAGTGCTTTCAGCAGGCCTGGGTTTGGTTGCTAAATCACCTGGCCATTTGCTGTGTCACTGGTGGAGCCAGGAAATAGAAGAGCTGGGTAGGAGTTCCAGCATCCCCTCTGCTTCTCTGTCCAGCAGGAACCTTCATTTTAAGAATCTATGCCAGGACAAACTTAAATGATGCTTCCATGAGGTTAACAGATGCAGATTTACCCAGAATGATCTGCAGTGCTGGCTACTGCAGATTCAGAAATAAAGAGCAAGCTCCTGCCTTAAAAATATTGATAGTCTGGTATAGAGGTCAGTAACCTTTTCATGAAAAGGGTTAGATAGTAATTAGTTTAGGCTTCACAGGCCAAAAAGTCTCTGATGCAATTGTTTAACTCTGCTGTTGTAGCTTAAGAGCAGTCCTAGACAATATGTAAACAAATGACCACAACTGTGTTTCAATAAATATTTATAAAAACAGGTGGTGGGCCAGATTTGCCCTTTAAGATGTCATTTGCAGGCCCCTTATCTAGTTGGAGAAACAACCAGGTGATCCTACCATTGCAGTGTTCAAGAGTGAGTGACATGGGGACTTCCCTGGTGGTCCAGTGGTAGAGAATCCGCCTTCCAATGCAGGGGATGCGGGTTTGATCCCTGGTCAGGGAACTAAGATCCTAGTTCCCTGCAGCACAACTAAACCCATGCACCACAATTACTGAGCTCGCACACCTCAACTAGAGAGGCTGCGTGCCGCAAACTATAGAGCCCATATGCTCTGGAACCCGCACGCCACAACTACAGAGCCCATGCACCCTGGAGCCTGTGTGCCACAACTAAGATCCAATGCAGCCAAAAATAAATAAATAAATAAATCTTTAGGGGAAAAGAAAAAAAGAGCAAGTGATATGACAAGAGCAAAGCAGCGGAAGGTAGTTAGGGAAGGCTTCCTAGAAGAAGTGAGGTTTGAGTCATAAAGTGAACAATTAGGAGCTGTTTGATCACTTGCCTGCCTCTCCTTCTTCTTTAACTACCATCTTCCCAGGTGGACTGCTTATCTGTGATTAGATTCTGTTAGATATATATATATATTTTTTAAATATCTTTATTGGAGTATAATTGCTTTACAATGGTGTGTTAGTTTCTGCTTTATAACAATGTGAATCAGCTATACATATACATATATCCCCATATCCCCTCCCTCTTGCGTCTCCCTCCCTCCCACCCTACCTATCCCTCCCCTCTAGGTGGTCACAAAGCACCGAGCTGATCTCCCTGTGCTATACGGCTGCTTCCCACTAGCTATCTATTTCACATTTGGTAGTATATATATGTCCATGCCACTCTCTCACTTCGTCCCAGCTTATCTTTCCCCCTCCCCGTGTCCTCAAGTCCATTCTCTACGTCTGCATCTTTATTCCTGTCCTGCCCCTAGGTTCTTCAGAACCTTTTTTTTTTTTTTAGATTCCATATATATGTGTTAGCATATGGTATTTGTTTTTCTCTTTCTGACTTACTTCACTCTTTTGACGTCTCTGATAGCTGCAACTGCATCTTCGCCATCTCTGTATCTCCAACATCAAGCTTAGTGCCCGTACGTAACCAGGGCTTCATGAATGCTTATTGGATTAAAAGGTATTTAACTTTTACTTGTGTTGAGCAGTCTCCCCTCTGCATTTTGGAAGGGGGCATTCCTGCTTCTCTCTGTGCTACAGCCTGGGGAGGACTTTGTAACAAGGCAAAGGAGTCCATATAGCTTACTGGCAAGGGAGTCCATATAGCTTACTGGCTACTAGTTCATATTCTAAAGACAGACTGCCTTTAGTATCATGCTCTGCCATTCACTAGCTAAGGTGACCTTAGATGTGTCACTTAACCTTTCTGTGCCTCAGTTTCCTCTTCTGTTAGAACAGAATATTGATATGACTTACCCCATGTGATTGTTGCAAGGATTATATGAGTTTATAAGAGTACAGTATTTAGAAGGGTTCCTGGCACAGAGCAACTATTCATTAAATGCTGGCTATTGTTAACATTACAAAGCTAAGCATAGTCTGTTTGTAATAACCTTGCACCTCCATGGTGGGAGGGGGAAAGAGGGACTGCCAGTATGTGCTGACATTCACTTGGAAATTCTAACCAACTTCCTGGCTCCAGCCCTATTTGTTTGTTTGTGTTAATCTCTCTGCCCTCAGCTGCTGCACAAGGAGAGGAGTTGATTGGCAGCTTAACTGTTTAAAATCAATATAAGAAGCACTTGGGGATTAAAGCAGTTTAAGCAAGGTACTGGCTGGGGTTGGGAGCTAAAACTGCTCTTGAAGGAAACAAGCAAAGGAGATGAAGGAAATGGGTCACAAATGAAACGGGTTGAAACTGTGTGAGTGGAGGTGAGACTACAACAATAGAGCAGCATGACTTCTTCATCAGAGAGAGATCTTCCCTTTTTATAAAAAATAGAATAAAATAGAATCCAAAGCGCTAATCCCAAAATTGCCCCGCCTAGTACTGATTGTTCTGCTACTTTAAATACACCTGTCTCTACCCTCTGCTCCCTGCTGCCGTACTCCCCCACCCCCACACGTGTACTCACTTTCCCCTTTTCTTTTTTTTTAAATGTCACCCTTTTTTTGTTCTTTTTATTTACTTTTATTTATTTATTTTTGGCTTCATTGGGTCTTCGTTGCTGCGCGCAGGCTTTCTCTAGTTGCGGCGAGCGGGGGCTATTCTTTGTTATGGTGTACGGGCTTCTCATTGCAGTGGCTTCTCTTGTGGAGCACGGGCTCTAGGCACGCTGGCTTCAGTAGTTGTGGCACGTGGGCTCAGTAGTTGTGGCTCGCGGGCTCTAGAGCACAGGCTCAGTAGTTGTGGTGCATGGGTTTAGTTGCTCCGCGGCATGTGGGATCTTCCCGGACCAGGGCTCGAACCCGTGTCCCCTGCATTGGCAGGCGGATTCTTAACCACTGCGCCACTAGGGGAAGCCCACTTTCCCCTTTGCTAACCTCTGCAGGAACTTCCTTGCCACATAGAGATGGAGAGATTACATGTCAGCTTTGTTGCTGAGACCGCAGAAGACCAATTCCCACTGGAACTGAGTCACAGAGACTAGGTGCAAGAGTGTCATGTGGACATCACCCCAACAATCTTGTCTACACCAATCGGACATTTGATGCAGTTAACGCAGTCTGTTCTCACATAGTAGGGGCTCCATTGAGGGGAGCTAAAACTGCATTCAATCTTCAGTAAGTCCAAAGTATTCTGAAGTAGATAAGAGAGCCCCTCTGTGCCCCTACTTGTCTCAGACATGCATTGGAACCTCCATCTCTTGCTCATTCTCCTTTATTCCTCTTATCCTACTTGGTTTGTACACTAGGCGTTAAGCTTTTATGGATTTCACAGTACTTAATGCATCTTCCTTGCCACAACTGTTTCAATATGGACCCTAAGATCTCCTATCCTATTTCCACCACAAACTGGTCCCCTACTGGGTTAACCTCAGCCCTAATAAGGGATTACATGTGCATGGTTTACAAGGGTGTTTCCATACTTTTGACTCTAAATTTCTCATATAATGTTGGTGATTTTCATGCCCAGAGAGCCAGAAAAATCAGACACCTATGCTGTTGGGGTATCCAAAGATCTTGGAGGGCTTGGAACCCACATCAGAGAAGACCAGTCTTACAGGAAAGCGTCTAACTACATGTGGAACATTTAAGCAGGATGTGATTAGTACTGTGGGCTTTATTCCTACACACTTTGGGGTCTTGTCTTCAAGACGCAATCTACACCTCCCCCCTTTGAAAGAGAAAAGGGAGCTTTCTTAACATAAGAATACTAACTAATATATGTCACTGGAATAATAGAATAGAAAGTCACTGTTTGGTAACATCAAGAAATAATTGATTCATGGAGAGTCAATAACAGTCAATAAGCCATTGGTTAAAAGTGTCCTGAAAAAAAGGGCATTTATGAGATTTCAAACCATAATCTCACAGGTCACTTGAGATTCTTAATAATGGAGACACCTGGGGACTAACACCTTAACCAACTGACCAAATTTAGCAACACCAATAATAGGATAAACTTGCATTATGTGCCCCCTGATGTTATTCAAAGTCAATTGCACAATAGCTTCCCCAAAATGTTTAACTAGAATTCAGTCATGAAGAATCAGAAAAATCCAAAATTTGGGGCAATTGTGCAAGACAACTAGCATGAAATTCTCTAAAAAATTGCCCATGAATAAAAGTAAACAAACAAACATAGATGAATAAAGGAGAGGAGGGTGTATATTAAAGACAATAAGAAAACATAAAAAACAAATGCAATGAGAGACCTTTAGTTGGATCTTGGATTTTTGAAAGAGCTATAAAAGTATATTTGGGGAGAACTTGGGTAATTTGAAGACTACATGTTAGGCAATTACCATATTAGTGTTAAATTTCTTGGGTGTGATAATAGTAGTATAGTTCTGTAAGATAAGGTCCTTGTGTTCTACAGGTAGATATAGTCTAAAGTATTTAGGGTTGAAATATTATGATGCCTACAAGTTACATTCAAAAGATTTTGGGAAAAAAATCCACTGTGTGTGTGTGTGTGTGTGTGTGTGTGTGTGTGTGTGTTCATCATCCTCAACAAATACTCTATACCCATAAAATGTGTGTGTGTGCACATATATATGCGGATAAAGCAAATGTGGCAAAATGCTAGCAATTGTGAATCTAAATGAAGAATACATATGCATTCATTATAATATCCTTTCAGATTCTCCAGGGGTTGAACATTTTTTTTCAAATAAAAATTGGGGAAGATGGAAAAATTCCCTAATAAAAATTAGGGAAGATTTTCATTTGCCTTCTGAAAATCCTCTTTAAATGTTCCATTTCACAAAACAAGCAAGGTCTCTTGACTACCCTGCTTCTGCTGTTGTTGCTATTATCTTGCCCTTTAATTAAATCTGACAGACAGGCAAGCATGTTTGAGCTGGAGGTAAACCAAGGCCAAGTGGAATCAGGGCAGGGTGTTCTCCCTCTTGAGAGCTGGAGTCTCAGCACAAAGCCTGAGGCAAAGCAGAGAGAAAATCAATAGTCCTCAGCTAAACTCATTTTCAAATGTGAATGTTGCTTGCTTGCGATTATCGAGAGAGGAACACAGTGAAGAGTTTTTCTCTTGAGTTGTTTTTGTCATTGTGTTCATGGTTGTTGTCTGATGGTCTTTGCCTACCAGTCCAACTCACTATTTTAATATCATCTTTAGATCTAGATAATGATTTATTCTGAATAATGACAGTTAACCACACTTGGGGTGTCTCCTATAGGCTTGTTTACTGGGCAGTTTTTGAGATCCTACTATGCACATAGAAGTGTGGTAGGCTTATGGCAGTTGAGGGAAAGAAACATTTATCAAATCATGTCACAAATATACACTGATATGTGTTGAGTGGTAAGGATGGTCTGGCTGGAGGACTGACCTTGTCAGAATAGAGACAGAGAAGGTATTGGTGAGTAAGCAATACTGAGCTGAGATATTCAAAGTGATAAGGATTAGCTGGGCGAAGTGTGTGTAGGCACATCTGTGTTGGGTATATGCTCAGTTGTGTGTGGGGTGTGAAGATGAGTGTAATTGGGAAGTGAAAAGAGTATTCTAGGCCAAGGACAGAGTGTAGGCACAAAACCGTGAGGAGGGAGTATGGAGGGTGTTGCTGCCTTCACAGTTTCACTGTAGTAAAGGAGAGAACCATGGAAACCAGCAGATTACAGCTGTGTATGCTCTATGGTGGTGGCATTCTAGTGTCACTGAGTTCAGGAAGGCTGAATTTCCCCAGAAATATCTCCATTACCACATGTCAGAACTTTCAAATCTATCACTAGCCTACACAATCTTTGCCTTCTTCTTACACTTTATTTTAGAGTGCAAAGGATAAGTCCTTTATTCATTGATTTTTTTTTCTAACAAATATTTATGGAGAGCCTATGATGTGCCAGGCATGATTCTAGCAGCTGACGTTCCTGTGTTGAACCCGACAGAAACAGTTTCTCCTTTCATGGAACTTATAGTAAATCATCCCTCCTCTATAAAATCATGACTGCCTGGACATACTTCTAGAATCTTGTCTCCCTAGGGTAAATTGCTCTACTATTTACTTCTATTGGCTGCTTTGAATATAAAGTGGATGAGCTGGGAACAGTCTTTTCAATAAGTGGTCCTGGGAAAATTAAATAACCACATGCAAAAGAATGAAGCTGGATTTCTATCTTACATCATATACAAAAATTAACTCAAAATGGATCAAAGACTTAACCTTAAGAGCTAAAACTGTAAAACTCTTAGAAGAAAATTTTGGGGAAAATCTTCATGACATTAGATTTGACAATGACTCTGTGCATATGACACCAAAAGCACAGGCAACAAAAGAAAAAAATAAATTAGATGTCATCAAAATGAAGAACTTTTGTACATCAAAGGATATCATCAAGAAAGTGAAAAAACAACCTCCTGAATGGAAGAAAATATTTGCAAATCATATGCTTGTTAAGAGATTAATATCCAGGATATATAAATAATCCTAAAACTCAAAAGCAAAAAACCAAACAACCCAGTTCAAAAATGAGCAAAGGACTTAAACATTTCTCCAAAGAAGATATACAAATGACCAGTAAGCACATGAAAAGATGCTCAACATCATTAGTCACTGGGGAAATGTGAATGGAAACAAGATACCACTTAACACATAATAGGATGACTATAATAATGAAAATGGAAAATAATAAGTGTTGGCAAGGATATGGGGAAATTCAACCCCCATGCATGAGTGGTGGGAATGTAAAATGCTGCCACTGTGGAAAGCAGTTTGGCAGTTTCTCAAAAGATTAAACATAGAACTACCATGCGACCCAGCAATTCCACTCATAGGCATATACCCAAAAGAATTAAAAGCAGAGACTCAAACAGATATTTGTACATCAGTGTTCATTGCAGTATTATTCACAATAACCAGAAGGTGGAAATAGTCCTAGTTCCCATCAACAGGTTAATGGATAAATAAAATGTGGTATATACATACAATGGAATAATACTCAATAGAAAAAAATACTAAAGTTTTGATAATTATTAAAACATAGACATCCCTTCAAAACAGTATGCTTAATGAAATAAGCCAGATATAGATACACAAATTTTGTATGATTCCACTTACATGAACTACCTATAACAAGCAAATTCACAGAGACAGTAGAATAGAGGTCACCAGGGGCTAGGGGAAGAGGGGAAGGACTAGTTATAATTTTATGGGTACAGAGTATTTGTTGAGGATGATGAAAAAGTTTGGGGTATAGAAAATGGTGATGGTTAGCCAACACTATGAATGTATTTAATGCCACTGAATTGTACACTTATGAATGATTAAAATAATAAAATTTTTATGTATATATTAACACAATAGAAAAATGAGGAAAAAAAAAGTTAAGAGGGATTTTGAGTTGCCTGGGTAAACCCAAGAAAAAGAGATAAAGAAAACTAATATCAGGTGAGGAGAAGAGAGATTGTGCACATAGGCAGGGGATGTTGGTGATGGGGTAGATCTTGGGACAGAGGGGTGACTAAGGGTACTTAAGTCTGAGGGAGAGATAACCAATGAGCAAATTAAGGTGGTATAATGGCCAAGGGACTTTGATGATCTGGAATGTTTAAATTTGCATAGAATTTATATTTTGGTTTGAAGGAGATGGATAAATAACACCTCTCTTTTCCCCATTGGGACAAAAACATTAGACAGAGAGAAATGAAAATAATTAAGAAGACTATAAACCCCCCGAATTAAAACATTTCATTCTGTCACTTTCCATTTTAGGTTGCCAATGCTGTGATTTAAGTTCCACCAGGACCTCGAATCTCTTTGAGAGTGGTTTATTTTGTACTTCAAGGAAAAATGTCTGAATCCCATAATTTAATGACAGAGAAAAAGGAAAACCTTCAAAAGGTAAGATGGGAATGAGAGAAATAATCTAAATGCAAGGAGTAAGGAGAAGATGTGATAAGGGAAAAGGAAGAACTCCATGAATACAGCAGGAAGCTGGTATTCTAGGGATCAGCAGAGATACACTTGATTCTTTGTATAAGGCAGTGAGTGGATGTGTTAGAAGACAGATGACACATGAAAGGAAAGATTGTTCCTTTAGAAAAATATTTTTATTTTCAACTTAAAATGTCTTGGTGCAAAATGAAGAAAATGCTTTGTATGGCTTCTTGTCTTGTTACTGGAGTAGGTTAATTTTTTTTTCTTTTCTGGAAGCAGTGAAGACTATGCCCTCCTTTTCCATCTTAGAAGAGGTGAGCAGGTATGTGTGACCAGCCCTGTTATCCTCAGCAGACCACACTCCCACACTATTTCTCCTGGGGGTGAGAACCTGCCTGTCTCACTTATTCTCAGCATGTGTGACGGTAGTAATATACAGTGACAAGTTTTCCTTTTGCATGTGGGGCTCTGTAAGTGGGGCTTCCTCTCTTCTCTAGGAAAAATATTTAAAAGTAAGTTAAGTTTCTCCTATTTACTGATAGGGATATAGCAAGGTAATAAGCGTGAAACATTTATCATGCCATGATGTAAGATAAAAAGACTACAGAATATCTCAACATTTATTGTTTACTTTTATGGTAACTTACATACATTTTCCCTTGAGAGTTGAAGGACTCACATCTTGTGTTCTATGGTCTCTAGGTAACAACGTTTTCAAGTCCATTCTTGTCCCCAGATAAAGGAATGGTTATAATCATGACAATGGCCACAATGCCTTGGTTTTCAGGGAAAGATTTTCTAAGAGTCTCTGATACATTTTACTTTTACTTTTTCTTACTAATTGGAAAAAAAACGGTGAATGCTGTAATGCTGTACTCTTCAAAGTACAGAAATCCTTGCATTTGGCCAGAATCCATGGTAAATTAAAGAAAGAAGCTAGTGTTTCCTAGGAGCATATGGCCGCTAAAATAATAACAATCAATTTATACATGTATATGTGTGTGTATATGTGTACACATGTGTGAGTGTGTGTGTAGTGCTAGGTTCATGTGTTTTCAACTTTATGCAAGATGACCTACAGATGATGTAAGTTCTAATTCACCTCAGAATGTTGTGTACAAGAATGACACTCCTAGCCTGTAAAAAATCTGGCACAAACATTGTAGATTCTTTCTGAAGTACACCATTTACCCTCAGCCAATAAAGAAGAGCTAACAATTAGATATCCCAGAACCTTGAAGGCAGTGACCCTCCCAAGAACATTGACAGGCATATATGTCACTTTATTTACATGGATATACAGTTTTTCAACCCAATATTAGAGTCGTCTCATATTTTTTCACCATTTGAAGAACGGTCATCTATTGTATCCACTCTTCCTTAGAACAGAACCAGATAGTTTTACAGAAGCTGCAATGAACAGGTCTCTAGGACTCTGAGCTGAGCTGGGAAAATAGAGCCCTGTGGCCCAGCAGCTCACACTCAGGAGGTGTGGCTGGCAGCTTGGGATAGTCATAAATTTAACACAATTGCTTGGAAGAACAAAAGTAAAATGATACTTCTGGCAATTGTGTCTGGACAATGTTACTTCCCAGGCAGCTCTTACTCTTTATACCCAATAGAGATGTTAGAAATAAAATCATAGCCAAGATACAAAGGCACAGTTTTCATCTAGTTCTCTCTTATTAACTCCCTATTACCAATTTTTCTTCCTGTATGGACTTACCAGTTGTATAGCATGACTCATTTTGAAACACTGCTTTCTATTTTTCTAAGCCTATAAAATAGTTTTATTATCCCTGTGGTTATTTCTTCCAATTCACAGTTTCAGTACTTTGGGCACTGATGTCTTATTGGAGAGTCTAGCTCATTAGATGGTAGGCAAACATTGTCAGGTTCATGCATTATGAGCCATGGCTACACACTTCCATGATCAACCCACCTCCCGCCAACCATGACCTCTAGAGTAGAGTTGGTTGTTTCCCCCAGGCTGAATGTCTACATGGTGTCTTATTTCAGTTTAACACAGCTCTCTGTTGCATGGAATTTTTAATACTTGGTTGGCTTCAGAGCAATTTGGGAATGTTTTATCTACCCCAAAGCCATTTATGTCTCTGGAGAGACTTAAAATGCTCCGTCCTTCTACCTCATATCCTTTACAGTTCTACTCCCAGAAGGCCTCAGAAGGTTGTGCCCTGTTCTCTGTGGGATTCCAATTATAACAGACAGGTTAATTACCCCAAACCGAGGTATAGAAAGTAGTATCTAAGAGGCTTCCACCACTCAAGAGTGCTGGTGAGCTCTTACTGAATATTCTTTTGTGTTAATAGAGATACTCACTTTAAGTGTATATGTCACTAGTTATACTTCAGGATACGTTTTAAAAATTGTGTTCACACATCAATCCGCTAAAGTTTGTCATGTGTCATGTTTGACACAGTAATTATCGTCAGCACAATGACAACCCACTGATTATCTTCTCCATTTAATAAACTAGAACAATATGATTTTGTGGTTGAGATTTTCAGTGTTTACCTATATCCAGTTCCACTCTCTTTCAGGCACAGGATAATAATTACATTTCCCTACTGCCTTGTAGTCTGATAGGACCATGTGTCTAGTACTAGACAGTGGGCTCTGAGAGGAGGTGATGTGTATCATCTCTGAGATGAAATATTTAATTTCCACTCTAAGACCTTTTTTGCACTTCCCTTTACCTGCCACATTGAACATGGAGGCCATGTGTTCCAGATGGCACAGCTGTAGGATGACAAAACCTCCATCAGCCTCTATCACTGAGTCACCAGATAGATGATAGTTGGTCTTAGTGAAAAATAGAGTGACCTTCAAGATGGCAGAGGAGTAAGAAGCAGAGATCACCTTCCTCCCCATAAATACATCAAAAATTCATCTACATGAAGAAAAACTCCTAGAGAACACCTACTGAACACTAGCAGAAGACCCCAGGCTTCCCAAAAGGCAAGAAAATCCCCATGTACCTGAGTAGGGCAAAAGAAAAAGAAAAAACAGGGACAATAGAATAGGGACAGGACCTGTACCTCTGGGAGGGAGCTGTGAAGGAGGAAAAGTTTCCACACACTAGGAAGCCTCTTCACTGGTGGTGATGGGGAGTGGGCAGGCGGGGGAAGCTTCAGAGCCGCAGAGGAGAGCACAGCCACAGGGGTGCGGAGGGCAAAGCGGAGAGATTCGCGCACAGAGGATCGGTGCCGACCAGCACTCACCAGCCTGAGAGGCTTGTCTGCTCACCCGCCGGGACGGATCGCGGCTGGGGGCTGAGGCTCTGGCTTTGGAGGTCAGATCCCAGGAATAGGACTGGGGTCGGCTGAATGAAGACAGCCTGAAGGGGGCTAGTGTGACACAGCTAGCTGGGAGGGAGTCCGGGAAAAGGTCTGGACCTGCCGGAGAGGAAAGAAACCTTTGTTTCTGGGTGTGCGAGGAGAGGGGATTCCTTTCCAGTGTGCCCACAGAAGGCAGAACACTGCCTAAGTGAGCTCCAGAGGTAGGCACAAGACGCAGTTATCAGCTCAGACCACAGAGATTGACATGAACCACTAACGCTGCTCCCACTGCCACCAAGAATCCTGTGTGCAGGCACAGGTCTTTATCCACAGCCCCACTGGAGCCTGTGCAGCCTGCCACTGCCAGGGTCCCGAGATCCAGGGACAGCTTCCCCAGGAAAACACACAGCACGGGTGTTGCAATGTCACGCCGGCCTCTGCCGCCTCAGGCTCGCCCTGCATTCCAATTATGACTACGTACCCCTTGCTCCCCCCGGCCTGAATGAGGAAGAGAGCCCTAATCAGCCGCTGCTTTAACCCCGTCCTGTCTGGGTGGGGAACAGACTTCTGAAGGCAGCCTACACACAGGGGTGGGGCCAAAACCAAAGCTGAACCCCAGGACTGTGCAAACAAAGAAGAGAAAGAGAAATTTTTCTGTGCAGCCTCAGGAGCAGTGGATTAAATCCCCACAATCAACTTGATAAACCCTGCATCTGTGGAATACCTGAATAGACAACAAATTTTATCAAAATTGAGGTGGTGGACTTTGGGAGCAACTGTGGACTTGGAGTTTGCTTTCTGCATCTAATTTCTTTCTGATTTTATGTTTATCTTAGTTTAGTATTTAGTGCTTATTATCATAGGTGGATATGTTTCTCGTTTGGTTGCTCTCTTCCTTTTTTTTTTTAATATATATATTTTTTTGCCTTTTCTTTCTTTATGAGTGTATATGTGTATGCTTATTTGTGTGATTTTGTCTGTATAAGTTGGCTTTTACCATTTGTCCTAGGATTCTGTCTGTTTGTTTTTTTTGTTTTCTGTTTGTTTGTTTTTGTTTTCTCTCTTCCTTTTCTTCTGAGCCACATGGCTGACAGGGTCCTGGTGTTCCAGCCAGGTGTCAGGACTGAGCCTCCAAGGTAGGAGGGGCAAGTCCAAGACATTTGACCACCACAGACCTCCCAGTCCCACATAATATCAATAGGCGAGAGCTCTCCCAGAGATCTTCGTCTCAGCACTAAGACTCAGCTCCACCTAATGGTCAGCAAGCTCCAGTGCTGGATGCCCCATGCCAAACAACTGGGAAGACAGGAACACAACACAACCCATTAGCAGAGAGGCTGCCTAAAGTCTCACTAAGTTCACAGACACTCCAAAACACACCACCAGATATGGCCCTGCCCACCAGAAGGACAAGATACGGCCCCACTCACCAGAACACAGGCACCAGTCCCCCCACTAGGAAGCCTACACAACCCATCGAACCAACCTCACCCACTGGGGGCAGACACCAAAAATAATAGGAACTACGAACCTGCAGCCTGAAAAAAGGAGACCCCAAACACAGTAAGTTAAACAAAATGAGAAAACAGAGAAATATGCAACAGATGAATGAGCAAGGTAAAAACTGCCCAGACCAAACAAATGAAGGTGAAATAGGCAGTCAACCTGAAAAAGAATTCAGAGCAATGATAGTAAAGATGATCTGAAATCTGGGAAATAGAATGGAGAAAATACAAGAAACATTTAACAAGGACCTAGAAGAACTAAAGAGCAAACAAACAATGATGAACAACACAATAAATGAAATTTAGTAATCAATAGCAGAATAACTGAGGCTGAAGAACGGATAAGTGACCTGGAAGATAAAATAGTGGAAATAACTACTGCAGAGCAGAATAAAGAAAAAAGAATGAAAATAATTGTGGACAGTCTCAGAGACTTCTGAGACAACATTAAATGCACCACCATTTGAATTATAGGGGTCCCAGAAGAAGAGAAAAAGAAAGGGTCTGAGAAAATATGTGAAGAGATTATAGTTCAAAACGTCCTTAACATGGGAAAGGAAATAGACAGTCAAGTCCAGGAAGCACAGAGAGTCCCATACAGGATAAATCCAAGGAGAAACATGCCAAGACACATATTAATCAAGCTATCAAAAATTAAATTCAAAGAAAAAATATTAAAAGCAGCAAGGGAAAAGCAACAAATAACATACAAAGGAAACCCCATAAGGTTAACAGCTGATCTTTCAGCAGAAATTCTGCAAGCTAGAAGGGAGTGGCAGGACATATTTAAAATGATGAAAGAGAAAAAACTAAGATTACTCTACCGAGCAACAATCTCATTCAGATTCGATGGGGAAATTAAAACCTTTACAGACAAGAAAAAGTTAAGAAAATTCAGCACCACCAAACCAGCCTTACAACAAATGCTAAAGGAACTTCTCTAGGCAGGAAACACAAGAGAAGGAAAAGAACTACAATAACAAACCCAAAACAATTAAGAAAATGGTAGTAAGAACATACATATCAATAATTACCTTAAATGTAAATGCATTAAATGTTCCAAACAAAAGACACAGACTGGCTGAATGGATACAAAAACAAGACCTGTATATATGCTGTCTACAAGAGACCCACTTCAGACCTAGTGATACATACAGACTGAAAGTGAGGGGATGGAAAAAGATATTCCATACATATGGCAATCAAAAGAAACCTGGAGTAGCAATACTCATATCAGATAAAATAGACTTTAAAATAAAGAATGTTACAAGAGACAAAGAAGGACATAACATAATGATCAAGGGATCAATCCAAGAAGAAGTTATAAAAATTGAAATTATTTAGGCACCCAACATAGGAGCACCTCAATACATAAGGCAAACGCTAACAGCCATAAAAGGGGAATCCACAGTAATACAATCATAGTAGGGGACTTTAACACCCCACTTTCACCAATGGACAGATCAACAAAAATGAAAATAAATAAAGAAACACAAACTTTAAATGATACATTAAACAAGATGGACTTAATTGATATTTATAGGACATTCCATCCAAAAACAACAGAATACTCTTTCTTCTCAAGTGCTCATGGAACATTCTCCAGGATAGATCATAACTGGGGTCACAATCAAGCCACGGTAAATTTAAGAAAATTGAAATCGTATCAAGTATCTTTTCCAACCACAATGCTATGAGACTAGGTATCAATTACAGGAAAAAATTACAGGAAAAAGGCTGTAAAAAATACAAACACATGGAGGCTAAACAATACAATGCTAAATAACCAAGAAATCACTGAAGAAATCAAAGATATCAAAAAATACCTAGAAACACATGACAATGAAAACACGATGGCCCAAAACCTATGGGATGTAGCAAAAGAAGTTTTAAGAGGGAAGTTTATAGCAATACAATCCTACGTCAAGAAACATCTCAAATAACCTAATTTTATGCCTGAAGCAAATAGAAAAAGAAGAACAAAACCCCCAAAGTTAGCAGAAGGAAAGAAATCATAAAGATCAGATCACAAATAAATGAAAAAGAAATGAAGGAACAATAGAAAAGATCAATAAAACTAAAAGCTGGTTCTTTGAGAAGATAAAATTGATAAACCAGTAGCCAGACTCATCAAGCAAAGAAGAGAGAAGACTCCAATCAACAGAATTAGAAATGAAAAAGGAGAAGTAACAACTGACACTGAAGAAATCCAGAGGATCATGAGAGACTACTACAAGCAACTTTAGGCCAATAAAATGGACAACTTGGAAGAAATGGAAACATTCTTAGAAACGTACAAACTTCCAAGACTGAACTAGGAAAATATGAACAAACCAATCACAAGCACTGAAATTAAAACTGTGATTAAAAATCTTCCAACAAACAAAAGCCCAGGGCCAGATGGATTCACAGGTGAATTCTATCAAGGATTTAGAGAAGAGCTAACACCTATTCTTTATCAAACTCTTCCAAAATATAGCAGAGGGAGGAAAACTCCCAAACTCGTTCTACGAGGCCACCATCACCCTGATACCAAAACCAGACAAAGATGTCACAAAAAAAGAAAACTAGGGACCAACATCACTGATGAACATAGATGCAAAAATCCTCAACAAAATACTAGCAAACAGAATCCAACAACACATTAAAAGGATCATACACCATGATCAAGTGGGGTTTATCCCAGGAATGCAAGGATTCTTCAATATACGCAAATCAATCAATGTGATAAACCATATTAACAAACTGAAGGATAAAAACCATATGATCATCTCAATAGATGCAGAAAAATGTTTCAACAGAATTTAACACCCATTTATGATAAAAACTCCCCAAAAAGTGGGCAGAGAGGAAACCTACCTCAACATAATAAAGGCCATATATAACAAACCCACAGCCAACATCGTTCTCAATGGTGAAAAATTGAAACCGTTTCCTCTAAGATCAAGAACAAGAAAAGGTTGCCCACTCTCACCACTATTATTCAGCATAGTTTTGGAAGTTTTAGCCACAGCAATCATAGAACAAAAAGAAATAAAAGGAATTCAAATAGGAAACGAAGTAAAACTGTCACTGTTTGCAGATGACATGATGCTATACATAGAGAATTCTAAAGATGCTACCAGAAAACTACTAGAGCTAATCAATGAATTTGGTAAGTAGCAGGGTACAAAATTAATGCACAGAAATCTCTTGCATTCCTATACACTAATTATGAAAAATCTGAAAGAGAAATTAAGGAAACAATCCCATATACCATTGCAACCTAGGAATAAACCTTCCTAAGGAGACAAAAAACCTGTATGTAGAAAACTATAAAACACTGTTGAAAGAATTTAAAGACAATACAAACACAGAGAGAGATAAACCATGTTCTTGGTATATCTTTATACCAAGATTGGATTGGAAGAATCAACATTGTGACAATGACCATGCTACCCAAAGCAATCTACAGATTCAATGCAATCCCTATCAGACTACCAGTGGCATTTTTCACAGAACTAGCACAAAAAAATTTCACAATTTGTATGGAAATACAAAAGACCCCGAATAGCCAAAGCAATCTTGAGAAAGAAGAACGGAGCTGGAGGAATCAGGCTCCCTGGCTTCAGACTATACTACAAAGCTACAGTAATCAAGACAGTAAGGTACTGGCACAAAAACAGAAATATAGATAAGTGGAACAGGATAGAAAGCCCAGAGATAAATCCACGCACCTGTGGTCAAATAATCTGTGACAAAGGAAGAGAAAAGACACCTCTTCAAGAAGTGATGCTGTGAAAACTGGACAGCTACATGTAAAAGAATGAAATTAGAACACTTCCCGACACCATACACAAACTTAAACTAAAAATGGATTAAAGACCTAAATGTAAGGCCAGACACTATAAAAATCTTAGAGGAAAACATAGGCAGAACACTCTATGACATAAATCACAGCAAGATCCTTTTTGACCCACTTCCTAGAGAAATGGAAATAAAGAGAAAAATAAACAAGTGGGACCTAATGAAACTTAAAAGCTTTTGCACAGCAAAGGAAACCATAAACAAGACAAAAAGACAACCCTCAGAATGGGAGAAAATATTTGCAAATGAAGCAACTGACAAAGGATTAATCTCCAAAATTTACAAGCAGCTTAGGCAGCTCAATATCAAAAACTCAAACAACCCAATCCAAAAATGTGCAGAAGACCTAAATAGACATTTCTCCAAAGAAGATATACAGATTTACAACAAACACGTGAAAGAATGCTCAACATCACTAATCATTAGAGAAATGCAAATCAAAACTACATTGAGGTATCACCTCACACTGGTCAGAATGGCCATCACCCAAAAATCTACAAACAATAAATGCTGGAGAGGGTGTGGAGAAAGGGAATCCTCTTGCACTGTTGGTGGGAATGTAAATTGATACAGCCACTATGGAGAACAGTATGGAGGTTCCTTAGAAAACTAAAAATAGAACTACCATACAACCCAGCAATCCCACCACTGGGCATATACCCTGATAAAACCATAATTCAAAATGAGTCATGTACCACAATGTTCATTGCAGCACTATCTACACTAGCCAGGACAGGGAAGCAACCTAAGTGTCCATCGACTGATGAATGGATGAAGAGGATGTGGCAAATATACACAGTGGAATATTACTGAGCCATAAAAGGAAACAAAATTGAGTTATTTGTAGTGAGGTGGATGGACCTAGTTTCTGTCATATGGAGTGAAGTAAGTCAGAAAGAGAAAAACAAATACCATATGCAAACGCACATATATGGAATCTTATAAAAAATAAAATGATTCTGATGAACCTAGGGGCAGGACTGGAATAAAGACGCAGAGGTAGAGAATGGACTTGAGGACATGGTGAGGGAAAGGGTAAACTGGAATGAAGTTAAAGAGTAGTATTGACATATATACACTACCAAATGTAAAACAGCTAGTGGGAAGCAGCTGCCTAGCACAGGGAGGTCAGCTCCGTACTTGTGACCACCTAGAGGGGTGGGATAGGGAGGGTGGGAGGGAGGCACAAGAGGGAGGTGTTATGGAGATATATGTATACATATAACTGGTTCACTTTGTTGTACAGCAGAATCTAACACAACGTTGTAAAGCAATTATACTCCAATAAAGATGTTTAAAAAAATACCTGAGTTTTTCTAAACCACTGAGATTTTTCAAAAAATTTTTTTATTGAAGTATAGTTGATTTACAATGTTGTGTTAATTTCTGCTGTATAGCAAAGTGATTCAGTTACACATGTACATTCTTTTTTCATATTTTTCCATTATGGTTTATTACAGGATATTGAATATAATTCCCTGTGTTATATAGTAGGACTTTATTGTTTATCCATTCTATATACCATAGTTTGCATCTGCTAACCCCAAACTTCAAATCCATCCCTCCCCTACCCTCTCTCCCCCTTGGCAGCCACAAGACTGTTCTCTATGTCTGTAAGTCTGTTTCTGTTTCATAGATAAGTTACTTTGTGTTGTATTTTAGATTCCACACAAGTGATATCATATGGTATTTGCCTTTCTCTTTCTGACTTATTTCACTTAGTATGATAATCTCTAGGTCCATCCATGTTGCTGCAAATGCATGATTTCATTCTTTTTTATGGCTGAGTAGTATTCCATTGTATATATGTACCACATCTTCTTTATCCATTCATCTGTTGATGGACAATTGGGGTTCTTCCATGTCTTGGCTATTGTGAATAGTGCTGCTGTGAACATAGGTGTGCATGTGTCTTTTTGAATTATAGTTTTCTTCAGATAAATGCCCTGGAGTGGGATTGCTGGATCATGAGGCAACTCTATTTTTAGTTTTTGGAGGAGGCTTCACACTGTTTTCCATAGTGGCTGCACCGATTTACATTCCCATCAACAGTGTAGAAGTGTTCCCTTTTGAGAATTTTTTAATCACTGCATCATAATCTAGACTTTCCTTACCAATAAAGATTTCTTTCATTATTGAGCACAAAGTCATATTACCCTAGTTCCATGTACAGTTACTGCTCAAGGTAGGACAGGTGTCATTAAGATTTAGAGATATCTGTATACATACCACCCAGTGTGTCACAAATAGCTACATGAGATTCTACCAGAGATGTTATAAATTACATTGCTTCCTACAGCCCAAGTTCCATGCATGCATGGAGCTAGAGCAATTCAGGTGAAGTGAAGGTCACCTTGAACAATAGTAATATTCATCAGAAGTTGCAGGTTTATAGGGATTACAGTAGCCATATATTACTGTGATGATGTTACCTAAAATCTTGGTGGTTTTACAGCAAAATCATGTATGATCCTGACTCTTTGACTCACTAGTTTATGGATTGCCTGCAAAGAGGATGGGTAGGTACTCCGCCACAGGTTGTGTGTCATTCGTGTCACAGGTGTTTCATTCTGGGCCTCAGGCTACCCATGGCATGGTCTTCTCATGGTGGGTGGCAAAAGCACAAGAGACCAAAACAAATCGAGCAAGCACATTTAAAGCCTCTGTTCATGGCGTATCTGTCAATATACTATTGGCCGAAGTAAGCCAGATGGCTAAGCCCAAAGTGTTTGGAGGTGGGGTCCTGGTGGGGATGTATACTCCACCTACTCTACTTAGAGGCATCAAAGCCACATGACAAAGGGCATAGGTGTATACTTCTATTAAAAGGAAGAAGTATTAAAAATAAAAAGTAAAAAAAAGGAAAGAGTAGGCTTCCCTGGTGGCACAGTGGTTGAGAGTCCGCCTGCCAATGCAGGGGATGCGGGTTCGTGCCCCGGTCCGGGAAGATTCCACATGCCGCGGAGCGGCTGGGCTGTGAACCATGGCCGCTGAGCCTGCGCGTCCAGAGCCTGTGCCCCGCAACGGGAGAGGCCACAGCAGTGAGAGGCCCCATACCGCAAAAAAAAAAAAAAAAAAAAAAAGGAAGGAGTGAAAAATAGAAAAAGAAAAATGCACATTCTACCAAAGGAATCATACTGGAATAGGAAGAATTAACTAAAGGTCTTTTATTTCAAATGACTGTGATATCTTACATTATCTTTCCCCATGATATGATTCAGCTATATAGTCAGTATTTCCCTGTCCTGAAATATTTACTCTTATCTATTTATATATTAATATATTTATTTGTTTTTTGGTTATTTATGTATGGAATTTTGTGTCTTGGCCACCTGGTAGTTAATCCTTATCTTGCCTCTTCCTCCTTTGGCAAAGGGCATTTTCCTTTCACTATATACTTAATTATTTTCAATAAATTGTAAAATTAAAGTTAACTTCTGATTTAATCAGTGAGTTATTACAACATTGCTCCCTTGGATTGTGTAAACAAACATATATATTCAACACAATATGGTTCTTTTTATTTTTCCAATTTATAGTTGTTGTTGCTGACCAATATAGCAATTGAGTAAATAAATTGTCTCTATTTCTGCTTCTTTCCATTGTGATTTAACAATGAACAGTTCAAGATTTCATATTTGTTTTTCATCAGAAACATTTCTTGGAGCCTGCCACAGTGAATGGCCATACTAATACTTCCCTCTTTCTTATCCATCCCTTGGTCCTATACATCATGAAGGCATGTGCTTGGACAGACTGTCCATAAAGTGACTAATGAGAAGATAACACAGGCAGTGATAGAACCATCAACTCCTCTGCTAAAGTTTCAGCTACTGAGGGTTTGATCTGGGACTTGAAGTGTCCTTTGCATGTTTGGGATTGAGAGTTGAAGTGAAAGAACCATTTGATATTCAATATGTGAGCCTATTCTTAGAGCACATGTGCTGCAAACCGGGTTATCTGATCTAATTCAGAAAATGTTAATTGCACACCTATGTTTCAGGCATGTTCTAAGCTCTGGGGATATAACAACAAACAAAATATTCCCTGCCCTTATGGTGCTAACATTTTAATGGGACCCTATGGAGTCAGGAAATGATTTTTGAAATAACTTTCATAGTAAGACTCCTACCAATAAATCTTCAATTACTGCTTTTACTTAGCACATGACCTCATCCTCAGACTAAGGAAAGGAGTCAGGGTGGGTTCCATTTTTATTTAAATATTAGCAGTCAGTGTGACCCCAAAAGTTTGAAATACCTTGAGACATCCAGGAGGCTGCTATTAGGAGTATAGAAGTGGTAACAAAGAGTGTGTTTTATTTTCTAATTCCTTCTGGTTATAAGAACACATATCCCTAGGCTCTTCCACTAATGGTTAGGATTCTATATGCCTTGGGTGGGCCCTGGATGATTAATAATAAATGGCTCAGTGATTCTTATGATCAGCCATGTTTGAAAAAACACTGCAATAGGAGATGTAAGAGCATTGGTCCAAGCTCTGAAGCGCATTTTCCTTAATCATCACAACAGCCTTGCAGTGTAGACATCTTTGTCTTTCTTTTACAGGCAACAAGAATAGTATTTAGATCACAACATTAGTAACTGGCAGACCTTCAATTGGAACCCAAAGATCCAAGTCTGTCTCCAAGCTTCAGGCTCCTTCTATCAGACTACACCATCTTTTATTTGTGCATTAGTTCATTTATTCATTTAATCCTGTTTCTAAAGATATTTATTGAGTATTAGACTTAGAGATGGATGGTATGGGAAAAGGGGGAATGAAGTTTTGAGTAAGATCCAAGGAACTCAAAGTCTACAAAGTGTTGCATTTATTTAAGTCCATGAAACATATCCTGGGAACACAGAGGAGAGAAAGGTCAGTTATAAGTGGGCAAATGCTTCACAGAGGAGGTGGCATCTCAGAATGTGTATAGATGGGGACAGAGGGCCAAGATTCTAGGTAGAGGGAACAGCCTGAAGAAAATCCAGGGGTCAGCAAACACAGATTATAGGGAATCACAGGATGAAAGAAGAGGGGTTTCCACAGTCACACACCTAATTTTAGAATATTTGAAATGGTAGTTAAGATTGACAGATGTAAATATACTAGATATCAGAATCCTTTTGAAAATTTTAAGCTCTAGCAGCACAGGGCCATCTTTCTCCTGAGCACAATCTGTGAATCTAGGTAAAAGCTGCCCCTTTCATAGGCACCATCTAGTCTAATTCTCTTGGGCCAATGTACGCGTTTATATTAACTGCTCAGCCTCTGTGTGCATTTGAGTTCAATCTTTTGAGTAGAAGATTTAGAGTAGGTGGCAACAGACGAAGCTACAAAGATGCGTTGGGGCATTGGCAGGTTTCTTTCCCCAGGGGACCAGTTGTTGGAGAAGTCACCTAAGGGTACTGAGCCTGTCTGCTGTTAGCTGCTTAAATAAGCTTTTAGCACCTCCCTCGCTGTGGAGATAGAGGCAGGATGCAGTGACAGCCCTGGACAAGTCCACTCCTGCCTAGGAATTTTCAGTCTTCTAAACCTGCTGGGCAGATAGTTCTCTAGACAGAAAGTGGGCATATGGATGGAGTGTGGGCTGTGGATCTGTGGGCTTGACCAAACAGCCTTTTCTTAAAAGGTGAAACTAGTCGGTGATGAGTGGAGTTCTACTTCTCTATTATTACCTTGGGAACTGTTCTGTGACTTAAATGTTAGCTTTATTTAGTCAGCCAAGGAGACAGTAATGGTTTAATGAAGGGGAAGATCCATGAATTTCTAAGATCACTTTGGCATTTTCTTAACCTAGAGATAAATGCTGGAATACACATCGAGGGAAGAGAAAGAGAAAGAAGGAAAGAGAAAGAATTGGAGACAGAGACAGCTACAAAAAGAGAAAAAATGAACAAATATGTATTGAGTGCCTACTATGTGCCAGGCACCTCTCCTGGTGGTCAAACTGATGACCATCTGGTGGAGAACAGGCTCGACATTATTTTTTCACAGAAGTCAAATATTATAGAAGTTATTTATGTGGATACAAAATACATGAGTGTGAAGGCCCTGGGTCAGATCAGTTAAGCCAAGAGTAGATGGATCGGGTGAGCCCGTGATGCTCAGCTTAAACACACTTGAAGACTGATTATTATCCTGAGAAATGGGTAAAGGAATATTGACTTAGTTCAGGACAATTGGTATAATGGCAAGAGCAGGTGTTTTGGACTCAACAAGTCCACAGTTTGTGCTATGTCACACACTGTGCAGTAGCTAGCAAGTTTCTCTGAGCCTCAGTTTCCTCTTCCATGAAATAAGAATCATAACTATTTTATTATATCACAGAGTTTGGGTGAGAGTTAGATGATAATATTTTCAGACACACAGTAGGCTCTTTATAAATAAGAGATCACATTCCCTCTTCAGCTGTCTTAGTGACACGGTCTAAGTCATTAACATTCCTGAGTAGTTTTGTCCATGCTGGAGGATAGGAGACAAAATAAATTCAAGTCCCAAACCTCTAAATGAAAGCTAATGAAAAATGTATGTTCTCTCACTCCCTTATTTGGCTGCCTGCAAATGATGTCTCTTGATGTGTGCTGGTTCCTCTGCTACTCCAGGACTTCAGACACTGAACTCTGAGTCTTTATCACATCAGCAGCGCCAAGTAATTCCATACAGAAGCCTGACATTTCCAGTTGAAAAAAATAAATTGATTAAAATTCAAAAGGCGAGTAGTGTTTGGCATTTAAAGGTCGAGGAATCTAGGGAACTATCAACTGTAAGATAATTCAACATTTAACGTGAGTGGGGGTAACCAGGGTGTGTTTCCTTCCCTCATGGCCCTAGCATCTGACTGCTGGGAATATAATTATGGAAAATTTACAGCCTTAAGATAGAACATCCATCTTTAGGGGTCCGTAGCAGTTGGGGTTCCAAGAAAGTAAGGAAAGATTGATTTGACTTTCCATGGTTTATGTCTTCACTTTCGTTAGGCAGGAAAGAATCTTTGCTTTCCTTGCATGAGCTCTCTGGAACTGCCTTCTTTGCCTTTTGAGATTCCCAGGATGATTGCCAACCAGTTAGTCTTTGTTTAAAGAGGGAGAGGGAGCAGATCTCTGGACCATAAGCTCCAGGACTTGACTTATTATGCTCCATGCTTGACTCATTACACTGGTGTGGTGGACATCCCGTTCATCATTATATAGCAAATGACTAGTATACGGCTGGCATGTAGTAAGTAAGTCTGTTATAAATATCTGTTGATTGAATGAATTAAAAGGCCACATTTAGGCTCTTTCAGATACTACTCGATCTTCGGCAAGTTACTCACTCACTCTGGTCCTCAGTTCCCATCTTACTACAATAGGGGCAATTCTCAATTTTTATGTTATTTGTCAATAGCCTGTTAGCTTTATGTTTTCTCTACAAGACAGTGATATTTAGTGCAGGGACTGTTTTCTTAGGTCAACATACCTCCTCATTCCCGACAGGGATCAGCACAGTGCCTCAGAAAGAGTAATGTTCATTGATTTAAAATGAATTAGAGTCCACACCATATAGCATTAAGAGTACTGACATGGAATGCAGGAAGCCCAGGGTCTAAATCCCTATCCTATCACCAATGTGTGATGTGACCTCTAAGTCTTAATTGGCTCATCTGCCAAATGAGAGATTTATGATAGAAAATCTCCAAGCTCCCAGTGAGTTCTGATATTCTTTGATCCTTATTCCTGTTTTATCAGGACTTTATTCATTAGAGATCATTTACTGAGTCTTAGTAATGACTCAAAATTACAGCAAATAAAAGAGTTTTCTGAAAACATGAGATGACTGTAGAGGATGACATGACTGCTGTCTGCAAATATCTAAAGAGTTTTTATGATGGGGCTGCAGATCACTTGTTCTCACTTTACTGAAAGGAACAGGCTTTGGTTACTGCAGGTAAGGATGCAGTTAAACAAATGGAGAGATTTCTTGATAACTGCAGGGATAAAATGATGCCTACTTTCAGTCTCCTCTACAGGTGAGAGCTTGAGTCCCTGATGAGTCAATCAATGAATCAACAATGATTTGCTAAGCCTGCTAGCTTCTCATTTTCCTCCTCATGACATTTTACTCAAAGTGTGGATCATGAACCACCTGCATCAAAATCACCTGGAGCTCATGTTTAAAATGTAGATTCTTAGACTCACTCCAACTGAATCTGACTCTCTGGGGCTAATGTCTAGAATAAAATGACATTTCTGTGCATCTTGAAGTTAGGCAAACACTGTTCTTGAGTTTATTAGTCTTAAACAATACTTTCTCCCAACTTGGGGGCTATTAGTATAATAATAACGACAGATACTATTTGTTGAGCACCAACTGTGTGCCAAACATCTTATTTATATAATTCATAACAGACACACTTGCCCTGTGAAGTAGGTATTATCCCAACTAAGAGATGAATAAAATAGACACTGAGTGACAAAGTGACACAACCAGAAAGTGGCAGGATTAGAGCTTGAACCCAGGTCTCCTTACTCTCATCCCATGACTCCACAGCTGCTTTCCTGACATGCTGGCTTCTAGGAAGGGCATTCTGTGAGACACATGTTCTGGAGCCATGACCTTGCTTGTGTCTGAAAGAGGAAAAGAAGTAAAGAAGGTCACACAGATGCAAGCTCAGCCATATTCAGCTTTGTCTGTTAACTCTGAGTTTTCGAAAGGAGACTGAGCAGGAGCTGGATCTCAACTCCCTGCAAAGATCCAGAAGTATGGTTTCTCAGAGAATTCACAGATTTTTTTTTTTTTTCTTTTCTTTCCTAGAGAATATGGGACTTTTTGTGTGATCTTACTGTGACGCCTACAGGTTACTCAAAGCAGAATAAGGAGACAACCTCCTTCACAGATCTCAGTCCAAAGGAGGGAATCCAAGGAGCCACTTTCAAATGGTCCCCATTTACATTATTCCTTTTAATTACAAAATAAAATCTCCCTTTGGATCCTCAGCTTCTGGAGGTGAGCAGAGGTCATGGAGGACATGTCTCTTCTCGCTTTGGACAAAGAAGTCTAATAGGTTATTAATTGGCAGAACTGACGATGTCACAGTGAAATAATCAAATGACCATTATGTCCATTATCAATGATTACCTGACAGGTGTGTCAGAAGTGGAAAGTAAATTTGAGACAGGTAATGTGGGCTGATGGTATAGAAATGCAGATGATTTTAGGAAACTCTTCCTTAGTCTTTCCTTAACATCTTCTAGATAGTTGGAATACAAGCTCAGCTCTTCAATGTGTTTCCAAACTAACTCTTTAAAGGTTAAAATGTCACCCAACCAACTCATCTGGAATAGTTTAGGGAAAGCATTACAGAGGCAGAGGAATGGTTAAAATGACCTCACTTCTCACTTAGTTTCATTCATTCAACTCACCTTGATTGTCAGGCTAGGAGAACCTGAGGCTGCAGGAATAACTAAGTAACAGCCTCCTTTGGAAAGAGCTCTTGTAATTCATTTGCTATGTGAGGAAGGAAAAAGAAATAACCCTCCACTGGTGAATTCTCAATGTTAAAAGAGATGGCAGGGCAGGATTATCTCAAGGAAATCGGATAAAATTAACGTCATAAGGAATAGGCAAAGAGCAAGGCCATGAAATTGCCTAGGTGCCCTTGCGTAAGTCACTTAACCTCTCTGGACCCTGGTTTCCTTATCTCAAATATAAGGGAGTTGAATTACATGATCTCCATTGTCCTTTCTGGCTCTTACAGTCTATGGTTCTACTTCTATTTTTGTAGACTTATAGGCTACTAAACTTAGATGTATGACTTATTGAGAAATACTAAATCTATTAAAATGCATTTCCCCACTGCTCAGAAAGTCTGAAATCCACCTTAGAATCCAAGGCTCCTTAGTGAGAACCTGAACCAAACCTATCAGTTTATCAATGGAGAGACTAAAGTCCAGAAAAGGAAAAGAACTTGCCCAACATCATGTGCAGGTTAGTGGCTGGCACTCTTAGAAGGCAGGCTTCTGGATTCTCATTCAAGAAAGAAGGTGATCCAGGGCACTTTCCACCCCATCCCCTTGCTGCCTATACATTCAGTACTGGGTTTTTTTTTTTAACTTAATTTTAATTTTAAACTTAAATAAACTTTAAAATAAAGTCTATTACAAGAGACAAAGAAGGACACAACATAATGATCAAGGGATCAATCCAAGAAGAAGATATAACAATTGTAAATATTTATGCATCCAACATAGGGACACCTCAATACATAAGGCAAATGGTAACAGGTATAAAAGGGGAAATAGACAGTAACACAATAATAGTAGGGGACATTAACACCCCACTTTCACCAATGGACAGATCAACCAAAATGAAAATAAATAAGAAAACACAAGCTTTAAATGATACATTAAACAAGATGGACTTAATTGATATTTATAGGACATTCCATCCAAAACCAACAGAATATACTTTCTGTGCTCATGGAACATTTGCCAGGATAGATCATATCTTGAGTCACAAATCAAGCCTTGGTAAGTTTAAGAAAATTGAAATCATATCAAGTATCTTTTCTAACCACAATGCTATGAGACTAGATATCAATTATAGGAAATAAACTGTAAAAAAAAAAAAAATAGAGATTAAACAATACACTACTTAATGACCAAGAAATCACTGAAGAAATCAAAGAGGAAATAAAAAAATACCTAGAAACAAATGACAATGAAAACACGATGACCCAAAACCTATGGGTTGCAGCAAAAGTAGTTCTAAGAGGGAAGTTAATAATGATACAATCCTACCTCAAGAAACAAGAAACATCTCAAATAAACAACCTAACTTTACACCTAAAGCAATTAGAGAAAGAAGAACAAAAAAAACCCCAAAGTTAGCAGAAGGAAAGAAATCATAAAGATCAGAGCAGAAATAAATGAAAAAGAAATGAAGGAAACGATAGCAAAGTTCAATAAAACTAAAAGCTGGTTCTTTGAGAAGATAAACAAAATTGATAAACCATTAGCCAGACTCATCAAGATAATAAGGGAGAAGACTCAAATCATTAGAATTAGAAATGAAAAAGGAGAAGTAACAACTGACACTGCAGAAATACAAAGAATCATGAGAAATTACTACAAGCAACTATATCCAATAAAATGGACAACCTGGTAGAAATGGATAAATTCTTAGAAATGCACAACCTTCCAAGACTGAGCCAGGAAGAAATAGAAAATATGAACAGACTAATCACAAGCACTGAAATTGAAACTGTGATTAAAAATCTTCCAACAGGGCTTCCCTGGTGGCACAGTGGTTGAGAATCTGACTGCTAATGCAGGGGACACGGGTTTGAGCCCTGGTCTGGGAAGATCCCACATGCCGCGGAGCAACTAGGCCCGTGAGCCACAACTACTGAGCCTGCGCGTCTGGAGCCTGTGCTCGGCAACTAGAGAGGCCACGATAGTGAGAGGCCCGCGCACCGTGATGAAGAGTGGGCCCCGCTTGCCGCAACTAGAGATAGCCCTCACACAGAAATGAAGACCCAACACAGCAAAAATAAATAAATTTATAAAAATCTTCCAGCAAACAAAAGTCCAGGACCAGATGGCTTCACAGGTGAATTCTATCAAACATTTAGAGAAGAGCTAACACCTATCATTCTCAAACTCGTGCAAAATATAGCAGAGGGAGGAACACTCCCAAACTCATTCTACAAGGCCACCATCTCCCTGATACCAAAACCAGACAAAGATGTCACAAGGAAAGAAAACTACAGACCAATATCACTGATGGGCATAGATGCAAAAATCCTCAACAAAATACTAGCCAACAGATTCCAACAGCACATTAAAAGGATCACACAGCATGATCAAGTGGGGTTTATTCCAGGAATGCAAGGATTCTTCAGTATACGCAAATCAATCAATGTGATACACCATATTAACAAATTGAAGGAGAAAAGCCATATGATAATCTCAATAGATGCAGAAAAAGCTTTCGACAAAATTCAACACCCACTTATGATAAAAACCCTCCAGAAAGTAGGCATATAGGGAACTTACCTCAACATAATAAAGGCCATATATGACAAACCCACAGCCAGCATCGTTCTCAATGGTGAAAAACTGAAACCATTTCCACTAATATCAGGAACAAGACAAGGTTACCCACTGTGACCATCATTATTCAGCACAGTTTTGGAAGTTTTAGCCACAGCAATCAGAGAAGAGAAAGAAATAAAAGGAATACAAATTGGAAAAGAATAAGTAAAACTGTCATTGTTTGCAGATGACATGATACTATACATAGAGAATCCTAAAGATGCTACCAGAAAACTACTAGAGCTAATCAATGAGTTTGGTAAAGTAGCAGGATACAAAATTAATGCACAGAAATCTCTTGCATTCCTATACACTAATGATGAAAAATCTGAAAGAGAAATTAAGGAAACCCTTCCATTTACCACTGCAACAAAAAGAATAAAATACCTATGAATAAACCTACCTAAGGAGACAAAAGACCTGTATGCAGAAAACTATAAGACACTGATGAAAGAAATTAAAGAAGATACAAACAAATGGAGAGATATACCATGTTCTTGGATTGGAAGAATCAATATTGTGAAAATGACTATACTACCCAAAGCAATCTCCAGATTCAATGCAATTCCTATCAAACTACCACTGGCATTTTTCACAGAACTAGAACAAAAAACCCACAATTTGTATGGAAACACAAAGACACTGAATAGCGAAAGCAATCTTGAGAAAGCAGAATGGATCTGGAGGAATCAGGCTCCCTGACTTCAGACTATATAACAAAGCTACAGTAATCAAGACAATATGGTAGTGTCACAAAAACAGAAATATAGATCAGTGGAACAGGAGAAAGCCTAGAGATAAACCCAAACACATATGGTCACCTTATCTTTGATAAAGGAATCAAGAATATACAATGGAGAAAAGACAGCCTCTTCAATAAATGATGCTGGGAAAACTGGACAGCTACATGTGAAAGAATGAAATTAGAACACTCTCTAACACCATACACAAACTTAAACTAAAAATGGATTAGAGATCTAAATGTAAGGCCAGACACCATCAAACTCTTAGAGGAAAACATAGGCAGAACACTCTATGACATAACTCACAGCAAGATCCTTTTTGACCCACCTCCTAGAGAAATGGAAATAAAAATAAACAAATGGGTCCTAATGAAACTTAAAAGCTTTTGCACAGCAAAGGAAAGTATAAACAAGATGAAAAGACAACCCTCAGAATGGGAGAAAATATTTGCAAATGAAGCAAGTGACAAAGGATTAATCTCCAAAATTTAAAAGCAGCTCATGCAGCTCAATATCAAAAAAACAAACAACCCAATCAAAAAATGTACAGAAGACCTAAATAGACATTTCTCAATAAAGATATACAGATTTCCAACAAACACATGAAAGAATGCTCAACATCGCTAATGATTAGAGAAATGCAAATCAAAACTACAATGAGGTATCACCTCACACTGGTCAGAATGGCCATCATCAGAAAATCTACAATAAATGCTGGAGAGGGTGTGGAGAAAAGGGAATCCTCTTTTACTGTTGGTGGGGATGTAAATTGATACAGCCACTATGGAGAACAGTATGGAGGTTCCTTAAAAAACTAAAAATAGAACTACCATACGACCCAACAATCCCACTACTGGGCATATACCCTGAGAAAACCATAATTCAAAAAGAGTCATGCACCACAGTGTTCATTGCAGTTCTATTTACAATAGCCAGGACATGGAAGCAACCTAAGTGTCCATCAACAGATGAATGGATAAAGAAGATATGGCACATATATACAATTGAATGTTACTCAGTCATAAAAAGGAATGAAATTGAGTTATTTATAGTGAAGTGGATGGACCTACAGTCTGTCATACAGAGTGAAGTCAGAAAGAGAAAAACAAATACTGTATGCTAACACATACATACGAAATCTTAAAAAAAAAAAAATAAAAAGTTTCTGAAAAACCTCGGGGCAGGACAGGAATAAAGACTTAGACATAAAGAATGGACTTTAGGACACAGGGAGGGAGAAGGGTAAGCTGAGACGAAGTGGGAGAGTGGCATTGACATATACTCTACCAAACGTCAAATAGATAGCTAGTGGGAAGCAGCCACATAGCACAGGGATATCAGCTCGCTGCTTTGTGACCACCTAGAGTGGTGGGATTGGGAAGGTGGGAGGGAGATGCAAGACGGAGGCGATATGGGGATATATGTATACATATAGCTGATTCACTGTGTTGTACAGCAGCAGCTAACACACAATGTAAATCAATTATACTCCAATAAAGATGTTAAAAAAAAAAGAATTGATATTGGAAGGAATACTATGCTACAATGCTGGGGGTAAAGATGATGCTGATAGTGGTACAGATGATGACAAAGTAGTGGAGAGGAATAAAAAGGACAAAGTTGTTAAAGCCATCAAGGTAGTAAAGATGATGATGTTAATGAGGGTAGCAATAGTAGAGAGGTGGTAAAACTGAAGCTGATGATAATAATGAGGTTAATAATAATGAAAAACACAATAGGTCAACATTCAATTAACACAAGCTCAGTGAATTTACATGCCTTTCTGATGCATCCTTCCTAAAGAATTTGCCTCTGGCTGCAGCTCTTGTTTTTCCCTTTATATAATGTTATTATATCCCCTTTTTCTGGCCACTCCTGACTGACTCAAGGATGGACACCTGGTCCAGGAAAACTAATCCATAGTTTGGGCTATCCTAAGTGAATCAGAACTTCCATCAAGAATTTTTAATATGACACAAGATATAGTCAGTTAACAATGGGCTCTTGACATGGCAGGTTCAATGTTCCTTGTTGTTGTATATCTTTTGTTCACAATTATTTGTTCCTCCCCAGCCTTTTCATGCTTCCCTGCCCCATTTTGTGGGGCTTTGCCATGTGTCATATCCTGACCAATGTGATATGAGCAGACATGATGCTAGGGTCATATGTACAGAAGCTTTCAATTTGATTTCTTGGATTGGCTGGGTGCTTTTTTTCTGGGCTACCTCTATGAGAACAACATGTCCTAAATTGTAGCTTCTCCTTCAGCCTGGGTTACAGAATGAGAAGACATGTAGAATCCAGCTAAGTCTAACAGAGCTGTAGCTGACCCCAAACCCCCAAGAAATTTAAGAATTAAATATGTATTGATAAGATTTTGAGGTTGTTTGTTATCCAGCGTACCCTGGTTAAAAACTGACTGATACATATACACTCAGGCCTAGAGCTAACCACAGAGTTTGCAAAGTCACATACAGTTGTAGGTATGAAGAAGCAGAGAACCTCTAAGAAAGCAAAGGAAGTTATTCTGCAGTTAGAATTAAAGAATAATGTCTCAACATTTCTCTCCTGAAGAGATCTGGAGGAATAGGTTGGATCTCAGGAGATCACAATGGCAAGATGCAATAACCCCAGTGTACAATCATAGCTCAGACTTGTGTGCAGCCTCATCCCTACACCTATCATCAGAGTAGAAGCAGCTCCCTAAGGCCCTTATATTTTATCTGAAGGGTTCGGATAAAAGAGCCCTTATTATTTCTTCCCAAGTCCAAGTGAAAGAGATGTCATCTCACTGCAGTTGGTTCAACTCCTTTCTCTTACTGAGGGCAATATTTCTGATAAACATTCTCCAGCCTGGATCCTATTTCCTAAAAGTTATCTTTTAACTCAGTTACAATTTTTGTTAAAAAATACACATCCAGGGCTTCCCTGGTGGCGCAGTGGTTGAGAGTCCCCCTGCCGATACAGGGGACACAGGTTCATGCCCCGGTCCGGGAAGATCCCACATGCCGCAGAGCGGCTAGGCCCGTGAGCCATGGCCGCTGAGCCTGCACGTCCAGAGCCTGTGCCCCGCAACGGGAGAGGCCACAACAGTGAGAGGTCCGCATACCAAAAAAAACAAAAACAAAAAAAAAAAAAACACATCCAGTGAAGAGTGGTCGTTTCTCTGTTTTCTACAAGAGAGAATTTCAGAAGATAAAAATTTCTGTATACAAGTTGAAGCCTCTCATCTTTTTTTAAAATGTCACATAACTATTAAATGATCACAAGCAGAAATTTATGAGATTTTCTCTATGAAATCCAAGTTTCCTCATCTGTGAAAAGGAAATAATAATACTGATGTCTTAGGGATCATGTGAGTATTATATAAGAGAGAATGGAGGATGTGTGACACAGAGTAAGTACTCTGTAAATGACAACTGATATTAATGTAGTGGGGAAGGATGAGGTGGCATACCTGGAGGAAACAGAATTGGAAATAATTTGTGAATTAAATAACAAACAGAGACCCCACCCATACAGGGCTATTTGGGAGAAGGAAGAGAACACATTACGCAAACAGCAAACCTGTGTCCAAAGCTAACAGGAAGGGAAACCCAGAGTGAATTCCACCTGCTTTCCACTTGCACCTGCTATTTATTTACTTTTCAGCTTCATCAATCGAGGCCAAATTGTTATTTAAAAAAAAAAAAAACTCAAAACATAAGTAGAGAAGAGAGAATGGTAGAGAGAACAAGAGGGAAGGGAAAAGAATAACACCATAATAGATAACATTTGTTGAGTTCTTACTATGTGCCCAGCATAGTGTCACATATGGGTTAATATATTTACTAATCACAACGGCTCTATAGGGAGGTTACTCTTGTCCCTGTTTTATAGGTAAGGACTGAAGTGTGGAGATATTGAGTGCTTTGCCCAAGATGTAACGCTAGTAAAAGGGAGAGTCAGCATTTAATCCAGCCAGTCTCATTCCAGAGACTGACTTTTTAAATCCCTCCATTATATAGCCTCACAAGGTTTGCTAGAATGGAAAGGAGAAATATCCTAGGAGAGATGGGAACAGGAAAAAGAATATCATCCTTTCCCTGTGGTCAGGCAGATCTTCATATGTGAATGGAAAGCAGTCTGATTTGGAAGCAGTACATTTTGGGACTCTCCCTGACTGTTTTTACGTACAGGCACCATTTGGTTTATGACTTCTGCGGGTTCAGTAAATCTCTAAACCTCATTTTCCTCAGTTGAAAAATCCTGTAGTTTACTAAATCACCTCTGTGGATCAAATAATAATAGGACAACAGTTATTTGACTGTTTTTTTAAAAGCATGTCATTTAGGCAAAGTAATTAGTGCATGGTAACCGTTCAATAAATGATAGCTGTTATCATGATAATTATATATTATTATTAAATTAGTTGGAGAAAAAAATCAAGAAATTCTTCATGAAATAAGTGGTATTTCAGCAGCTTCTAGTGGATGGGGAGGATTCTCATAGGTGGAAATCAGATGGATTGTTCTAGGAGAAGGAACAGTATAAGTAAGGAACAGTCATAAGAAAACACAAACTTGATGTTCTGACTTCGCTATTTCAGGAATCAGGGAAGCATATGATACATCTCAGAAATGCATCGCTCTAAAATTTGTTGAAAGACAACCCTTTGGAACTTAACGTGGCAGACCCTTAGCCATCTGGGAACTTTTACTAAATGGAAAGATAGTCCCAGAGGGATCTCCATACTGGAGGTTTTACTGTAGCAAGACACAAATAGACCCACAATCTGTTTCCACAGGACTGCCAGCAAGTGTCCATCAGAGATCCTCTTCTCCCAGAAATAGTTGGCTTTTCCCTTGATTTTCTGCTGAAGCTATTGGAGGAGCCACTGACCAAAGCCATTATATGCTGAGACTCCAATTCTAGAATCTTATTATTTAAGTCAGGTCCAGATGGGGTTGAGACTCCTCAGGTACATCTTTATGATCACTCTTTATCTAAAAACCTGTGACCTAAAAAGGCAACGTCTTCCCCCACTGACACAACATACAGTGGTGAGCTAGAGGTTGGATAACCACAAAGGACGATCCCACATGAAAGGTAGAGTAATGAAAGTGCCTTAGCTGTTACAATTTTAGGTAAATTTTGTCAGGACCCTGTAATTTAGGAACAGTTACTGTTCTTTCAATAGGGCCTGCATTTACTCCCTAGGAGTAGCTCCCAAATTCATCACTCCCTTTATTTATTTGTTTGTTTTTTATATTTTTATTGGTATATAGTTGACATACAATATTGTTAGTTTCAGTACAACATAGTGATTTGACATTTAAATACACTACAAGTGTTCACCACCATAAGTCTAGTAACCATCTGTCACCATACAAATTATTACAGTATTACTGACTGTATTTATTTATGCTGTATATTACATCCCTGTGACTTATTTATTGTAAACCTGGAAGTTTGTACCTCTTAATCTCCTTTACCTATTTCACCCAAATCTCTACCTTCCTTCCCCCTCTGGCAACCACCAGTTAGCACTCTGTGAAATAAGAAATAAGTCTATCTCTGTTTTGTTTTGTTTGTTTGTTTATTTTGTGTTTTAGATTCCACATATAAGTGAGGTCATTTGGTGTTTGTCTTTCTCTGGCTGACTTATTTCACTTAGCATTATATTGTCTAGGTCCATCCATGTTGTCACAAATGGCAAGATTTTATTCTTTTTTATGGTTGAGTCATGTTCCATTGTGTACTTATATAGCACATCTTCTTCATCCACTTATCTATCATCGGACACTTAGGTTGATTCCATGTCTTGGCTGTTGTAAATAATGCTGCTATGAACACTGGGGTGCATGTATCTTTTTGAATTAGTATTTTCATTTTCTTCAGCTATATACCCAGGAGTGTAACTGCTGGATCATAAGGTAATCCTATTTTTAGTTTTTTGAGGAACCTCCATACTGTTTTCCATAATAGATGCAGCAATTTACATTTGTAAATTGCTACCAACAGTGTACAAGGGTTCCTACCAACAGTGTACAAGGGTTCCTACCAACAGTGTACAAGGGTTCCTACCAACAGTGTACAAGGGTTCCCTTTTCTCCACGTCCTCGCCAACGTTTTTAATTTTTTTTTATTTTTGAGGATACCTATTCTGACAAGAGTGAGGTGATATCTTAT
The DNA here is from genome assembly GCF_937001465.1 of Orcinus orca. NCBI lineage: Eukaryota > Metazoa > Chordata > Mammalia > Artiodactyla > Delphinidae > Orcinus > Orcinus orca. The sequence goes on along the minus strand of NC_064564.1, from coordinate 104,141,898 downwards.
TGTTGTTTTGATTTGCATTTCCTGATGATTAATAATGTTGGGCATCTTTTCATGTGTCTGTTGGCCATTTGTGTGTCTTCTTTGGAGAAATGTCTATTCAGGTCCACTGTCCCTTTTTTAATTAGATTGTTTGGGGTTTTGATATTGAGTTGTTTAGCTTCTTTATATAATTTAAATATTAACACTTTACTGGAAATGTAATTTGCAAATACCTTCTCCCATTGAGAAGGTTGCCTTTCCATTTCGTTGGTGATTTCCTTCACTGTACAAAAGCTTTTTAATTTGATGTAGTCCCGTTTATTTTTGCATTTGTTGCCCTTGCCTGAGGAGACAGACCCCCTCCCAAAATTGCAAAGATCTGTGTCAAAGAGCATACTGCTTATCTTTTCATCTAGGAGTTTTATGGTGTCTTACACTTAAGTCTGTAATCCATTTTGAGTTTATTTTCATATATATATGAGAAAGTAGTCCAGTTTGATTATTTTGCATGTAGCTGTCAGTTTTCCCAGCACCATTTATTGAAGATGCAGTCTTTTCCCCGTTGTATATTCTTGCTTCCTTTGTCCTAGATTAATTGACCATGTAAGTGCAGGTTTATTTCTAGGCTTTCTATTCTGTTCCCTTGATCTGTGTGTCTGTTTTTGTGCCAGTACCATACTGTTTTTATTTTTAACTTTTTATTTTTTTATTTTTTTGCGGTACGCGGACCTCTCACTGTTGTGGCCTCTCCCGTTGCGGAGCACAGGCTCCGGACGCGCAGGCTCAGCGGCCATGGCTCACGGGCCTAGCCACTCCGTGGCATGTGGGATCTTCCCGGACCGGGGCACGAACCCGTGTCCCCTGCTTCGGCAGGCGGCCTCTCAACCACTGCACCACCAGGGAAGCCCTAACTTTTTATTTTATATTGGAGTATAGCTTATTAAAAATGTTGAGATAGTTTCAGGTGCACATCAAAGCAGCTCAAGCTGTTTTGATTACAGTAGCTTTGTATCAGTAGTATAGTTTGAAACCAGGGAACGTGATGCCTTCAGCTTTATTCTGCTTTCTCAGGATTGCTTTGGCTTTCTGGGTCTTTTGTGGCTCCATATACGTTCTAGGATTATTTGTTCTAGTCCTGTGAAAAATGCTATTTGTATTTTGATGGGAATTGTATTGAATCTGCATATTGCTTTGGGTAGTACGGAGATTTTAACAATATTAATTCTTTTACTCCATGAGCATGTTATATCTTTCCATTTATTTGTGTTGTCTTCAATTTCTTTCATCAGTGTCTTATATTTTTCAGAGTTTTTCACCTCCTGATTAAATGTATTCCTAGGTATTTAATTCTTTTTGATGCAGTTGTAAATGGGATTTTCTTAATTTTTCTTCCTGGTAGAACATTGTTAATATGTAGAATTGCAACAGATTTCTGTATATTATTTTTGTATCCTGCAACTTAATTAATTTATTAATTCTAATAGTTTTTTGGTAGAGTCTTTAGGATTTCTATATATAGTACTATGTTACCTGCAAACAGTGACAATTTTATTTCTTCCTTTCCAATTTAGATACATTTTACTTATTTTTCTTGTCTGATTGCTGTGGCTAGGACTTCCAATGCTCTGTTGAACAAGTCTATTACTTCATTTAGCTCTTGACTCTCCCCATGGGATATTAACTTTACTGTCTGAGATGTTCTTGCTGTTTTGTAAGAAACAACCTTTGTTTACAGCTAAGTAAATTTTTTAGCCTATCTCTGGCCTATAGGAAGTTGAGGGCTTGGAAGCTTTTTAGAAACAAGAGCAATCTCAGTCACTTTTAATGCCAGCTGGTGGTCCATTCCTGATACAACTCCCTTAAAAACTTTGTGGGCTTTCCACATATTAATGTAGAAATGTAGAATCAAATGTCCAATTCATTTTATAGAAGCAACAGCTACAATCTTTTCTGTATGCCTCTCTTTACTTTGACCATGCATTGTTGTGGAAAAAAAAAATAATACTCTTAAGATTCTGAGAAGTCCTTTGTCTGACTGAGAGGGCCTATTGGACATAGCTTTAAATCTTTTGGATGTCTTAAAACCATGCTTTTGATACCATTAGGCAGCTGCTTAATTTATAAATTATTTAGAATTTTAACTAAGGTTATATTTTTTCTTGCCTTTAAAAAAAAGCTCAAACCAGTATTACCCCAAATAATATCCAGTCATAATACCTTTTTGACCATCTTTTATTTCCCAATTCAACCCCACAAGCACATTCATGCAATAGTATTATAATTTCTATTTTATAATTAAGAAAGAGGAGGCTCAGAGAGGTCAATTTTCATTCTAAAATTACACTGCTATTAGCATAACTGGCATTTAAGCTTCAATTTATCTGTCTTCAAAGCTATAAAATTGACCATTTCACTCCACTGTGTTTCATCATAATAATCTCACCCTCTGGCATTACACTTTACAGTTTACGAAGCATGATTTCATTTGATCTCATTTAATCCAAGCCCGAGAGATTGGAGGATTCTCTGTCATGGCCAGACAGAGGGCTAAACTAAAATATAAAACTTGGGACTCCCCTGGTGGTGCAGTGGTTAAGAATCCGCCTGCCAATGCAGGGGACCCAGGTTTGATCCCTGGTCCGGGAAGATCCCATGTGCCGCAGAGCAACTAAGCCCGTGTGCCACAACTACTGAGCTTGTGTGCCACAACTACTGAGCCTGTGTGCCACAACTACTGAAGCCCACGTGCCTAAATCCCGTGCTCCACAACAAGAGAAGCCACTGCAATGAGAAGCCCACATGCCACAACGAAGAGTAGCCCCAGCTCATCCCACCTTCAGAAAGCCCGTGTGTAGCAACAAAGACCCAACACAACCAAAAATAAATAAATAAATAAAATTGATTCTTTAAAAAATAAAATATAAAACTCCCTCTTCTCTAATCTTCTTCAACAAAACAAAAATGAATAATTTCAAAATGACTTACCTTCTTCCCTATGTGTAAAAAAATGTGCTTTGCCAAATCATTTTCAACCAGCTAAGAGTTTCTGATCAACAGCAAGTGTAAGCACTTAGCAATTTTTAATGCCTTTCCCCACTTTTGTTTCCTTTCACTGAGTTTGGTTGATTTGTGCAATAGTAGAAATGGGTCTGTGGTTGGGGAGAGATGTCACATTGGGCCTCATTTGTGCAAACTGTGGGTGCTAGCCCTGTGAACCAAGTCTCTCACACAGAGAGCGTGGTGGTCTGGCTGATGCCCAGGGCTTAGGAGGGCCAAGACACAGAAGCCAATTAGAAACAATCACCTATTACCATTTTTTAACTTTACTCAACAGTATATAAAACTGAATTTGGAGTTCTGCGCATTTGTTGATCATTCAACATTTTGAGCTACCACCTAGTAGCACTGCATGCCAGCCAACAGTTCAGGGTGGACAGTTTTGCCATGTTCTCTGTATAGCAGGGTTTGTTTGTCCAAGGGATTGCCTTTTTTATTGCATTTTGTCCTTCCTGTCTTATAATTGTGAATGGAAAGTGGAAAAACGCAAGTGCCGCTACTTGTAGCAAAAACAGAGATATAATAAGTGTAATACAATCGAGGAAAAGCTAGAAATTGCTCCAGCCTAATGGTCCAGTATGTGTGTGTGCTCTGAATGACAGCTGCTTTGAATTTAGGCTCCATCACTTACTAGCTGGATGACCTTCGACAGAATGCTTTTTCTGTCTTCTACAAAATGGGGATTATAATTAAATTCCTTTCTCATACATTATGTGAGGATTAAATTACATAATCATGAAAGATGCTATTTAAACACCTGTAAGGCAGTGCTTTTCAAAATAGAGTTTCCCGACCAGCAGCATCAGCATCACCTGGGAACTTGTTTGAAATACAAATTCTCCAGCCCCACTCCAGACCTACTGAATCAGAAACTCTAGGACTGGGCCCAGAAATCTGTGTGTCACCAAACAATCCAGGTAATTATAATGCACTCTAATGCTGATACTGACATAAATTATGATGGAGGAGAGCGGGCTCAGAAGTTAACTGATCTAGATTTAAATTCCAGTTCTGCCTCTCAGAAATTGTGTGATTTGGGGTGAACTATGCAGCCTGTTGGTGCCTCTGTTTTCTCATCTGCAAATTTAGAACAATATTATGTTTATCCTGAATTTGTCATGAAAATTTAAACAACATATCAATCATATCACAAGTCTTCAATACATGATACCTGGTTGTTTTGTGGTTCTTCTTATCATTTTCTTCTGATTTTAATTGCCCTTAATCCAATTGGCTTTATACCTAATTGTGGAGGAAAATCAAAATCAAAGAGCATATATGAAATATTGAAAATATATTGTGGGAGAAGATTTTTTCTAAAGTTAGAGAAACATACAAATTTTATTTATTTTCTAGCTGTTTTGGAAAATAACCCTCCTCTACAACAGTAGTTTATAGTTTGATTTCTATACTTTTGACCATCATACACTTTCTAAGGAAGACATAATTTCAGAATGTATTGTCCTAGCAAAACATCTCTGGCCCAGAGCTGGATTCTCTCATCAGGGACTTTCTGGTCTGCCAAGAAGGTAGGGGAGGATGGACAGAGAAAGAGGGAGAAGGTCCAGGGCCTGCCAGTCAGGGCCCTAAAGGCCAGTCCCTCTGCTACAGGGCTGGCTTTTGCTTTGGCCAGAGGCCCACTCCAAGAAGTACTGCTGGGACCAGGAGCTCAGGTACAGCCTGAGCAGGTGTGACCAGCAGGCAGGCATAGTGAAAAATCCAAAAACAGAGGAAACAGGAGAGAACATAACTGTGGGCCAAGCCGCAGGTAGCCATGGAGACTCTTGGCTATGCTGGCCAGAGCACAGAGCAGAAGCAGCCCTTCCTCCTGTAGAGGAAAAGGAAAAGAGCAAAGTGGATTGTGCTCCTGGTCATTTTTCTACCACTAACTCATCGTCAGACTCATTGTCAGACTCCGCACAAGTTTCTGGTCCCTACACATTTCTCCATCTAAAAAATCTAGGAAGAGCTGCCATGAAAACCCAGGATTTTACCAATTTGTATGTAAATCAAAAACCTACCCATGGTGAGTAGGTTTTCTAAGTAGTGCCCTGGACCGTGATGGTAACTCTTCTGCCAACCCCAATAATCACCAGCCCTCAATGCTGGTACATCTCTCTCCCTGTACCATTGCTGTTGGCATGGTAACACTGGCATCTTTGCATGCCTGACCCCAGACCTTTTCTCTATGTGGCTGGATTCTTGGATGGCTGTGTTTCCCTTTCACCCACATTTGGTCTGGTGACAGCCATCGTAATGGATGCCCCAGACATACATCTACCCACAGGATCTAAGGGCACCTCTGATTCCCTGGCATTTCCTAACTTGCTTACCTTCCAAAGAAAAGTGCCTTCGCTTTTCCTGATCCCTTTACTCTGCATTCTCTTTTCTTTCCCTTCAACTCCCATCTCCTCTCAGCTTGGTTTATGGAGAGAATAAACTTAATTCGGAGTCACAGCTGAACTTCATCAAGTTATGTAACTTCTCTGAGCCTCAGTTTCCTCATTTTTTAACCAGGATAGTGGCATATATCTCATACCATCATCAGCAAGATTAAACAAGAAAATACATATAACGTGCTTAGTACCGGGCCTCCTCTATAGTAAGACACACAAATGAGTACTGATTCTATCATTACCATCGCCTTCATCATCATCATGAACTCATAGCATTTATCTCTGGACTCAACTACTTATTTCAAGTTTGTCTTCCTACAGGATTGCAAACTCCATGAGGGTAAGCATCCTGTTTTGCTCACTGCTAGCTCTTCACCCAGTGGCTGGTCCACAGAATAGGTTGCAAAAATATTTGTGAAATAGATGTTGGAAAGCAGAAGCTGGGCAAAGACTTTTAAAGTATGGTGTGAATGTGTGTGTGTGTGCACATGCGTGTGCATGTGTGAGTGTTTCTGCCTGTGTGCTGCAGTCCTGAAGAATCTAGTTCCCTTCTCTGCTGCACATGTTGCTCTACCTCACACTTAGAGCCTAATCAACTGGAATGGTCCTTTGGGGACTCTCTGGAGCTACTCTATGTTAGTCCCTTCCTCAAGCCACCCAGCCTGCCCTCATCCCCAGGGAGCCACAAGATGAGAGCCACAGCCATTTATACTTACTAACTGGTGTGGAAGATGGTGGCTGAAAATTAAGGAGAATAAATAACCAGCCTATCCACAGTTAATGTTTTCAAAAAGGAACAGAGAATGAAGGGCATTTACAGTATATTTAGATCTCCAAACACAATACTTCAAGAAACAGACATCTAGAGCTGCTCATTTGGTCTCAGCCACATCATTGACCGATGAACAACCATATACTGAGAATGTACTTTGTTCCAAGCACCACGCTAAGTACATTTATAGAGAAAACTGCAACTCTTTGTTGGCAGGGAAAAAGCATGGGCCAGAAACAAAAATAACAGAATTACAATACAAACTGATAAACGTGTCCATATGAGAAGCACAGAGCACTTTACGTGGTACCGCTTTCTTCTGGATGAAGTCAAGAAAGTTTTTCCAAAGGGAGCAACATCTGAGCTAAGTTTTTCAGATCTAGAGTTAACCAGATGAGGGAGAGGCATGTATAAATGCATGGAGGGTGAGAACATGATGCTTGTTGGGAAATCCAGGTGCTGATAAGACAGGAATGCTAATAATAAAAGTAATAGAAATATAGTAGCTAACACTTTTATAGTACTTACCACGTGCCAGACCCTGTTCTAAGCATTTTACACATTCTAACTCATTGAACAACTAGAGCTTAGGGCTCCAGGAGTTGAAAGAATTTGGGAGAAGCCAAGTTCAAAAGTAGATGGTTCCAGGGCTTCCCTGGTGGCGCAGTGGTTGAGAGTCCGCCTGCCGATGCAGGGGACGCGGGTTCGTGCCCCGGTCTGGGAGGATCCCACATGCCGCGGAGCAGCTGGGCCCGTGAGCCATGGCCGCTGAGCCTGCGCGTCCGGAGCCTGTGCTCCGCAGCGGGAGAGGCCACAACAGTGAGAGGCCCATGTATTGCAAAAAAAAAAAAAAAAAGTAGACGGTTCCAGATCTTGGTGGTTTTATGAGTAGGGCTTGGGAGGTTAGGATTTGATTATGGGAAGATGGGGAGTTACAAAAGGGCATGATTTGATCTTGACAAGTAGATGTTTTAGAATGATTAGTTTCATTGTACGGTGGTGGATGGATAAGAGTGAGCTTCAGACTGGAGTCTGGGAGATCAGTGAACAGACTGCTGGAGAGTTCCAGGTGAGAGATTTGAGCACCTGAATCAGGAAGCAGTGTTGGGAGGAGTCAATATAGTTTGAGTTGCTGAGGGCCACACATCTAGATACAGAGCTCGTTCTTTTTTTCCAGTTTTATTGAGGTCTACCTAATATGCAATGCTTTCCATATTTACTGTAAATTTTGATGAGTTTGGGCATATGCATACTGTCTGTGAGTCTACCCTCTTTACTGCCTTCCTTACCACACAGTGTCTCGCAGATGTCAGAACACTTGAGATATCCCTGACACTGCCTCTGGACTCCCTTCCTTACCAGCTGTGCTGTCTAATGGACCACTTTATTTCTCTGAGCCTCAGTTTCCTCATATGCTAAAGGATGGTAGTAAGACCTTCTCTGCTTACATGCAGAACAGGTCAACTCACTTTGTGCTTTCTGAATATTAAACTGTGATGTAAATGTGAGGGCTGTACTGTGCAGATACAGAAGAGGAGGGTAAGGGTGAGAATGAGGATGAGGACAGCCACACCTTTCCAGAAACCATTTCCCCTTGGTTTCACAGGCCAAGCTCTACCCATTAATTTAATCTTTCATAGTACCTTGTCCTGTTCCCCTTCCCCTTCCAGAAAAAAAATAATTTCTCTCTCTTCTATTGTCCCATTAAAATTGTGCTCACTACTCAGCCTTTACATCAGATTGCAGTCCTTAAATAATGATAAATTCTGGGTAGATTACTATTGATGTCTGATTCAAGACCTGAACCCTCCAATGTCCAGGGACTAGGGGGACAGTTTTACATATATGCACCCTTATGTTTAGACTTGAAGACCAGAGTATTTTTGTTGCTGTATTATTTAATTATTCAAAATAGAAGTCACCCACTACGGAAAATGACAGCTTGCTACATGTAATTTGCCTTCCAAACAAACTCATTTGGGCTTTGACATTTGACAGAGAAAGGTCTGGGAAGATGAGCTGTTTGGAAAGGGTGTCTCTGCGTCTGACACTGCCTGAACTTTGGTAGGTTGATTTTTACAATTGCCAGATTATCAAAGGTTACACTCATTTAAATTCTCCCTTTACTAACAAAGAAAGAAAACAAAATGCCACAAGCTGCCTTAGCCTGCTGTCCTCCACTACACGCACTAGCTGAGGACTCTCATAAAATTCTTCATGTCTGCAAAAGGTGCGGTGAATTTGACAAAATTAATCTATCATACCCTTGCGCACACTTTCTGCATCCTTTCCTCTCTGAAAATTCAGAGAGCTCTTGCTCTATTAAATTCTGCTCTGTATAAAAACTCTTCCATCAGTACTCATTCAGCCCTCCATTCCTTCACTTTCCAGATATTCTTGGGTGGTTTGTTGTCAGGCACAGAGCTGGGTACATACGGCTGAATGTGTCTGCTGTTCCCATCCCTTTCCTATGATGCCGAAATAATCTTCTGAGTAGTGCCCCTTCCCCGTTTTGCTCCAGTCTTTCTCTCCACAGGCACACTGGAGCCCTTCGATAAAGCACTAATGTGACTATTTCCCTCCAGGGACTGCAGAAATTGCCATTATACAACTGAGTCTGACACATAGAGCCTTTATTTTATTAATTCACTTTACAAATAGTTATTTAGTACCCAGTGTATGGCAGGCATATTGTACAAGGTATTGGGAGATATAGCACTGATGAAAATGGGCAACGACATTTGCTCTCACAGTAGAGAAATAAGTAAATAAACAAAGAGCACGAAAATAAATATATAGCTTTGAACTATGTAGTTAAGAAATAAACACTACTATAAGAGAATAAGAGAGGACATCCCACTTAGGTTGGTAGGAGGAGGCTGGGGGAGGTCTCTGGAATCTGAAGGAGTGACAATCTGGGTAAAGCTCGGAGCATGAGTAGGAGGTGAGAAACCCTATGATGTGCTCAAGAAGGGCAGTGTGTTGAGAGCCTACTGCTCAAGGGAGAGAAGTGAAGGTGGACAGGAAGCTAGGGACCTGGCCATGTAATACCTTATAAGGTGGTAGTCCTCAGCCCTGATGTTCAGTGCTTGGGAGATTTTTTCAACTGCGGATGCCCTGTCCTTACCCCAGATCAATTCATTTTGAATCTGATAGGGAGGAGCCTGAGCATGCATCGGTTTATAAAGCTCTCCAGGTGATTCAAATGTGCAAGCCCGTATTGAGAACACCTGCTGTTCAGTCTTCTAAATTGACCCAACCTCCCCCTATGTTTCATCTCCATCTTGCCCATCCGTTCCCTAACACTATCCCATAGCATCCTCTCTTCCCCTTAAACACTAACCACTTTCATATCTCTTCATTTCTGCTTAACTAGTTTCCTCAGCCTAAAATTCAACCCCCCTCCCAATATCAGTTAGGGATGTTTTGGGCTGCAAGTAATTAAAACCCTGACTAGGAATAGCTTAAATAAACAGAGGCTTATGTTTCTCAAATTATGAGTGTCAAGGTAGGTGTCAGCTGGCATTGTTCGGGGGCTTAGTAATACCAGGGCCTGCAAGTCAGCCTTCAGTGGAGGAAGAAGGGAAGAAAGATGAGCCTCAGGTCATTTTCATCAGGAAAACTAGAGTTTTCCTGGAACCACACTCTGGCTGACTTCCCCTTGTGTCTCCTTGGCCATATCTGCATGAGGAGCCTTCTCTACCTGCAGGGGGCAGATGGATATGAAATTATTCACTTAGATGGACCATGTCCCATCACCTAGAGCTTGGTGCTGGGGTTCTGTTAAATGGAATAAGGGGAGGTAGCTGTTGTTTAGACAACAGACACTGTCTTCCACACACGCTCATAATCTGCTCAGTGAAACCCTACCATCCCTGAATAAATGAAAATTGTGGTTCAGGAAGAAAAAGTTACATACCCAAGATTACTGGTGCTAGTGGTTAGGAGAGACCAAGCAGAAGGGTTCCTTGCTCACACAGTGTTTACACTCAGTTTTAAGTTGGAGGACTTTTTGTCAGTGATGAGTGGGGTTGGGACATGAGGATTCGGAGGCAAGGTCAAGGTACAGGTTTGCATCTTTTGGCAAAACAACAAACTCTAGTGGTCTGACCGGACTCCTGGGTTTGTGTTCCATAAAATTAAAGGACTTCAGAGAAGTAGAACAGCAGGGAGGGGTATGCGAAGATCTCATGGATGACCCTAGAGGATATGGGATCTAATAGGTTTTCCTTGGTAGAAAGAAGGAGAAAGGACCCAGGCTGCAAAGAATACAACAACTCCCAGTCCCACTTTCAATACCTCCGTGAGTTTTGGAAGAGAATGAGAGTCTAGAAAGAGATGATACAAAGTTCTGCCAGGATCAGGGTTTAAAACTGCCCTCAATAATTTCAGCTTCCATTGTGATCAGTGTGTGTGTGTGTGTATATCTATATCTATATCTATATCCTGGCTGGGAAGGGACCGCTTCCTCCAAATTGCTCTTTGAAGCACATTCTTGTAATTGAACCCTAGCCCCAGATGTCCCTGGCATTTTTTTTTTTAAAGCAAAAATTTATTTTAATCAATGTCCTTTCTGCCGTGGGTAGTGGAATAAACAATAGGCTCTCACCCCAGGGAAATGGGCATGGCTTGCTGCTCAGACATATGGGTGGTGAAATTAATCAAAGCCCTTCTACTTTCAGCTGCTGACCCTAGACTCATGTGTGGAAACCCATACCATCATTACTATCATTATATGCATCATTTTCATTAAATCCTTATAAACTAAAGGGGTAGATTTCATTATCACACCTGTTTCTCAGATGAGGAAGTGGAGGCAAAGAGAGGTTAGGCGGGTCTTACTGGAGTGGTCAGGACCAGAATCTGGGCAGTCTGACTCCAGAGCCTGTGCTCTTAACTAGCATGCTACTTCCTGCCATAACCTATTATAGTATACTGCCTCCCAATTAGGAATGTCTTCCTCATACCCACTTGGAATCTGTCTTTTGGTACCCACTCTAAGCTTAAGACTATTAAAAGCCAACCATCCTACTCACTACGTAATCAGAGGCCACCAAAGTGAGCCACAGACAACTCATGAAAGTTTTAAGAACCAGTTGTCACCTCTCGTTTCTACCCCTTCTACTCACTTTCTCCCCATTCCCTTGTTTATCCCGCCTCTTGGCCTTTCCTCTGGCCCCATGCTTGCATCTAAAATTGGTCTAAATTTGGCTTTCATTTCCTCCCCCCCCCCGGGCTCCCAACCCCCCTGGCTTTCATTTTTTAATCCACTATACTCTTTTTTTGAGCTCAGCTTTTTATTGAACGTGTTACTAAAGAGGTTTAGTCAAAAAGACCAAAGCCCATGTCATCATCAGACTCTTCAGATTCTTCTTTCTTTGCTTCCACTTTCTTCTCCTCAGCTGGGGCAGCAGTGGTGGAGGGGGCAGGACCTCCTGCTGGTGTAGCACCAGCTGCTGGGGCAGGTCCACCTGCCCCCACGTTGCAGATGAGCCTCCTGATGTTGACAATGGCCAAAGCCTTTGCAAACAAGCCTGGCCAGAAAGGTTCAACATTTACATTGGCTGCTTTAATGAGAGCATTGATCTTATCCTCCGTGACCGTCACCTCATCGTCATGCAGGATGAGGGCCAAGCAGATACAGGCGAGCTCCGAGACGGAGGCCATGGTGTGGGCGAGCGCTAGGCAGGGACTGCCGGGCACGGTGCTAGTCACCGGATGAAGTGAGGGACTCACCCCAACGTGGCCTTAGGTTCCTCGGAAGGACAGAACACCTTAGCTGCAGCTGAGGAAAAGCTAATCCACTATACTTTTAAAGGAAAAGAATTGTCTGACTTTCCCACTCCAAACTCAGATCGGACCTCCCAGATGCTTTGTAGTTTTATGGAGCTAGTTCAAACCCCCTTGACCCCAATTTCAGCGTCAACTATGTCTGTTCCAACTCCTCAAAGAAAGGTGCCGTCGGCCTTCCAGTTTTCCTTTTGTTATTGTCGGTGTTTATTTTTTTTAAGCTAGTGTTTGTTGAGTTCTTGCTTTGTACCAAGCACTGTGCTAAGCCCTTGCTCTGTTCTGTCTCACTTGATTCACCCCTAAACCCTGCGGGGTAAGTATTAGTAGTATCTCTATTGTACAGACAAACGAATTGAGCCCCAGCAAGATTCACTCACCTGCATAGGTTTGCACCCAAGCCCATGTCTGGCTGACACCAAATTTCTCTCTTCTAGGGCTACACTAAACAAGCCTAAATCTTCCTTCATATGTCAGCCTTTTAAATATCAGCCAACAATTCTTACATTTGCCTGAGTCTCCTTTAGTTTCAACAACCACAGGTCCGGCCTCACGCTTCATTTGCCATGATTTTGCCTTCATCTCCTCATCATCCTTCTCTCTCCTCAGTGTGTCCAGCGTTCATCTGCTTTTGGAGTTTGGTGTAGACCTGCATTCACTACTCCAGGTGTGGCCTGATTAACATAACATGTACAGTTGGCCTGTCCCCTCCTTCATCCTTTATGGTCTGTTTCTGGCGATTAAATCATACATTCTTTCAACAGCCTCTAAGGCCCTAATCAGCAGAATGAATGAGTCCAGAGAGAAATTGCTTCTGAGGGTGTCGACTGTTAGCTCTGGAAATGGATAAAGTGAATGAAAGTAGAGGAGAAACAAAGTCTGGTGAGGAAGACTGTTAGGAGGCTGGACTCTTGTGATGGGAGTTGGGGGTCATTGACTGCAGATGCATCGGTTCACATGTAACGTATTACCCCACATCCGGACACCAATGGTCAGCTCTTACCTGAAAATTCCCTGGTGGGAAGGCCACCTTGAGGCTATCTGATGTACTTAGTGTTCTGCTCAGCAGTTAGTGTTTTTGATGCTGGGCCTCCTTGGTCCTTGTGATCCTGTGACATAATGGAATCAAATTAAAGGCCCATTTACCAGCTTTATTGCCGATTATTTATAATACTCTGGTTCCACAGTGCTTCTTTATAGAGTGCTTAAACTGCCATTGCTGGATAGAGCTCGCCATAAATGCCTTCACATGCACGGCACATTATGTCCCATAGCCTCAGCAAAAAAAGGGAAAAGATTATTCTCAATTATTTCATATAGTCTATTTTATTGTTTTATTGTAATAAACCGCCATACCTTACACCACTTTAAAATCAATAGTTTGCATTAAACATAATGAAACATGGCCATTAATCTTGTTTAGCATTTCTGCTATTACTTTCTGGTAGTGAATCCGCAATATAGAAAAGGTAATAATTATTCACTTCCAATCAATAGGAACATTTTCAAATGCTCCTGTGTGTCCCACTGCTATTGCATCGATGGGACTTGATGACAATGGGGGTGTAGATTTAAAGACCCCTGGTTGGCCTGAAGTTCTTCATGCCCTCCCTGCACCTGCTAGCACATTCCCTGACTCTCAGAGCATCCTTTTTAATTCCTTGAGACAATATGACAGAATGGTTAAAGACCTGGGCTTTGGAGTCAGACAGCCTAAGCTTAATTCCCAGTTCCAACACTCACCGGTACCATTTGAACAACTTTCGGCATGTTATTTAACCACTATCTGCCTCAGTCTCCCCATCTATGAAAAGGGAATGCGAATGTCTACCTTGCAGGTTTGTTGTAAATATTACATGCAAACTTACAGGACATGCTTATTCCAGTGTCTGAATTGTGGTACGTGCACTAGAAATGATAACTGCCATTATTATGCCATGCACACTTGGCGTTGAGAATGGCCTGGTAGACAGCTGTTGTTTCCGAAGAGCTAGTAGCAAAGGCAGGTGAAATGGTGGGTGCTGTTTCTATCCTTTTGTTCATTCCTTTCCAGCTGGCATAAGAAGATCCAGCTGTGCTTTTTGGTGGTACCCAGCATCTGGACTTGAAACCCTGACAGGAGAAATTGAGCCATCAATTTGGCTGTGATGCAAGAGGCCTTTTAACTCCCAACCCTTTGCTCTGCAGCAAAGTCTCTGTGTAGACAGCACTAGACTGAATACATGGTTTTATTGGTAAATACCCTTTGATCAACACTCAAGTCAAATATAACGAGTGGAGATGGTGAATTCTTAAGCTGTAATTGATGGCATGGCTTTTCCTGTCCTGTTTAATTCAGCAACTGTTTATTGAACAGGTAGCATGTGCCAGGAGAAAGCCTAGGTGTTAAAGAGTAAAGAGATTCAAAGATTAGTAAAGCATAATATTTGCTGTATAAATATCTTCAAATCTAGGCAAAGACACACATGTCACCTAAATAACTTGAGTCCAAAGTACAGAAAGAAAGATTGATTCTACTGAGCAGGGAGAAGTTATTTCAGCTAAAGCACAAGTGAGTAGACCTCATCAGGAAAACAGAGGAGAAGGAATATTCCAGAGAGAGAGAGAGAACAACAGAGGCAAATGTCAAAGGGGGACAAATGCACATCTCAATGTTGCTTTGTTAGAATAAAATCCTTCTAAATTCCCTGCTGCCTAAAATGCATCTCGTGGCTCCATAGTTTCTCAGCCTTAGTCCACTCACTATGTTATCCTACCTAACCTAGCTTCCTAACAAACACTACACCAAGGCCGTTTGTACATTTTGAACAACACGTCCTCTGTTTCATGCCTCTCTAAGCTTGCATTTTCTGTCTCTTGGACTCAGAATTAATTTATCTACCTGAAAAACTATTCTCCTGGAAGACTCAAGCTCAAATATCACCACCTCTATGCAGCCTTCCCTGATGCTCTCAGATAATATCACAGTATGTCACAACTCTTTGTCTGCATGTCTGTTGTCATGTTCCTTGAATGAATGAATGTACAAATGAATGAATGGATGGATGAATGGAATCATGTATAATGTATTCAGAAAATGGCAAGTCTGCAGGGATTGGGACCTAGCCCATTTGGGTACATAGTGAGCTGGGCTTATAGGACAGGCTAAGTAAGGAATTTCAAATTTATTTTATATAAGATTATGTGAATGACCAGAATCATCTCCTAAGAAGATTAACCTAACAGCAGCCTGTAGACAATTTTGGCAAGGGAGAAACTAGAGGCAGACATACAACTTAGATGATGAGATACCAAAATACAATAGTTTCAGCAGAAATGAAGAGAAGAAGAAAGTGGAGGATATGCTAGAGAAAGAACACAGAAGTTGGCCATGGATTGATCAGAAAAGGGAAGAAGAGTAAAGAGGCAGAGATGAACCTCATATTGCCCCTCTTATCACTGCAAACATTGTTGGGAAAAGATGTTCCTATATCATTCTCCTCCTTACCCCACATTGCTTTAAGAAAAGTTACTAATCTGTTTAGGTCAGATTCCAGGACAGAGGTAGGAGAATGTACCCCAAGGTAGGGTCACTGAATTATGAACAAAATTGTCATGCTCTCTTCTAGTCTCTCCTCTCATTGCAGCCAGATCAATAAGTTAGCTCATCAAGTTTGCAACTTCCCCCTGTCTTTCCTGTCAAGAACGCTAGGACCTTGGTACGCAAAGCATGGTCCATGAGCCAGCAGCAGCAACAGCAGCAGAGAGCTTGGAGAAATACAGATTCTTGGGTCCCACTCCAGAGCTACTAATCGGTATGCACGTGAAAGTTTGAGAAGTACTGCTCCAGGAAATTATCACTTCAGTGTCAGACAACTAGCTTAGAAGGTATGACTCTCAACCTGAGCTGCATGTAAGAATCATATGGAGGATTTTTTTTTTATATACAGCAGGTTTTTATTAGCCATCAGTTTTATACACATCAGTGTATACTGTCAATCCCAATCTCCCAATTCATCACACCACCACCCCCACACCCCTGCCACTTTCCCCCCTTTGTGTCCATACCTTTGTTCTCTACAACTGTGTCTCAACTTCTGCCCTGCAAACAGGTTCATCTGTATCATTTTTCTAGGTTCCACATATATCCGTTAATATATGATATATGTTTTTCTCTTTCTGGCTTACTTCACTCTGTATGACAGTCTCTAGATCCATCCGGGTCTCAACAAATGACCCAATTTCATTCCTTTTTATGGCTGAGTAATATTCCATTGTATATACGTACCACATCTTTATCCATTCGTCTGTCGATGGGCATTTAGGTTGCTTCCATGATCTGGCTATTGTAAATAGTGCTGCAGTGAGCATTGGGGTGCATGTGTCTTTTAGAATTTTGGTTTCCTCTGGGTGTATGCCCAGTAGTGGGATTGCTCGGTCATATGGTAGTTCTATTTTTAGTTTTCTAAGGAACCTCCATACTGTTCTCCAGAGTGGCTGTATCAATTTACATTCACACCAACAGTGCAAGAGGGTTCCCTTTTCTCCACAGCCTCTCCAGCATTTGTTGTTTGTAGATTTTCTGATGATGGCCATTCTAACTGATGTGAAGTGATACGTCATTGTAGTTTTGATTTGCATTTCTCTAACAATTAGTGATGTTGAGCAGCTTTTTATGTGCTTCTTGGCCATCTGTATGTCTTCTTTGGAGAAATGTCTATTTAGGTCTTCTGTCCATTTTTTGATTGGGTTGTTTTTTTTTTTTAATATTGAGCTACATGAGCTGTTTGTGTATTTTGGAGATTAATCCTTTGTCCATTGATTCTTTTGCAAATATTTTCTCCCATTCTGAGGGTTGTGTTTTGTCTTGTTGGTAGTTTCCTTTGCTTTGTAAAAGCTTTTAAGTTTCATTAGGTCCCATTTGTTTATTTTTGTTTTCAGTTCCATTACTCTAGGAGATGGATCAAAAAAGATCTTGCTGTGACTTATGTCAAAGAGTGTTCTTCCTATGTTTTCCTCTAAGAGTTTTATAGTGTCCGGTCTTACACTTAGGTCTCTAATCCATTTTGAGTTGATTTTTTTGTATGGTGTTAGGGAGTGTTCTAATTTTGTTCTTTTACATGTAGCTGTCCAGTTTTCCCAGCACCACTTATGGAAGAGACTGTCTTTTCTCCATTGTATATCCTTGCCTCCTTTGTCATAGATTAGTTGACCATAGGTGTGTGGGTTTATCTCTGGGCTTTCTATCTTGTTCATTGATCTATGTTTCTGTTTTTGTGCCAGTACCGTATTGTCTTGATTACTGTAGCTTTGTAGTATAGTCTGAAGTCAGGGAGTCTGATTCCTCCAGCTCCGTTTTCTTCCCTCAAGACTGCTTTGGCTATACAGGGTCTTTTGTGTCTCCATACATATTTTAAGACTTTTTGTTCTAGTTCCATAAAAAATGCCATTGGTAATTTGACAGGGATTGCATTGAATCTGTAGATTGCTTTGGGTAGTATACTCATTTTCACAATATTGATTATTCCAATCCAAGTACATGGTATATCTCTCCATCTGTTTGGGTCATCTTTAATTTCTTTCATCAGTGTCTTATAGTTTTCTGCATACAGGTCTTTTGTCTCCCTAGGTAGGTTTATTCCTAGGTATTTTATTCTTTTTGTTGCAATTGTAACTGGGAGTGTTTCCTTAATTTCTCTTTCAGATTTTTCATCATTAGTATATAGGAATGCAAGAGATTTCTGTACATTAATTTTGTATCCTGCAACTTTACCAAATTCATTGATGAGCTCTAGTAGTTTTCCAGTGGCATCTTTAGGATTCTCTATGTATAGTAGCATATCATCTGAAAACATATAGTAGCATATCATCTGAAAACAGTGACAGTTTTACTTCTTCTTTTCCAGTTTGTATTCCTTTTATTTCTTTTTCTTCTCTGATTGCTGTGGCTAGGACTTCCAAAACTATGTTGACTAATAGTGGTGAGAGTGGACATCCTTGTCTTGTTCCTGATCTTAGAGGAATTGCTTTCAGTTTTCCACCATTGAGAGTGATGTTTGCTGTGGGATTGTCATATATGGCCTTTATTATGATGAGGTAGGTTCCCTCTATGCCCACTAGCTGGAGAGTTTTTATCATAAATGGGTGTTGAATTTTGTCAAAACCTTTTTCTGCATTTATTGAGATGATCATATGGTTTTTATTCTTCAATTTCTTAATATGGTGTTTCACATTGATTGATTTGCATGTATTGAAGAATCCTTGCACCCCTGGAATAAATCCCACTTGATCATGTTGTATGGCCCTTTTATTGTGTTGTTGGATTCTGTTTGCTAGTATTTTGTTGAGGATTTTTGCATCTATATTCATGAATGATATTGGTCTGTCATTTTCCTTTTTTGTAGTATCTTTGTCTGGTTTTGGTATCAGGGTGATGGTGGTCTCATAGAATGAGTTTGGGAGTGTTCCTTCCTCCGCAATTTTTTGGAAGAGTTTGAGAAGGATGGGTGTTAGCTCTTCTCTAAATATTTGATAGAATTCACCTGTGAAGACTTCTGCTTCTGGACTTTTGTTTGTTGGAAGATTTTTTTAATTTTTTTTTCTTTTTTTTTTGCGGTACGTGGGCCTCTCACTGTTGCGGCCTCTCCCGTTGTGGAGCACAGGCTCTGGACGCACAGGCTCAGCGGCCATGGCTCACGGGCCCAGCCGCTCCATGGCATGTGGGATCTTCCCAGACTGGGGCATGAACCCATGTCCCCTGCATCGGCAGGCGGACTCTCAACCACTGCGCCACCAGGGAAGCCCATGTTGGAAAATTTTTAATCACAGTTTCAATTTCATTACTTGTGATTGGTCTGTTCATATTTTCTATTTCTTCCTGGTTCAGTCTTGGAAGGTTATACCTTTCTAAGAATTTGCCCATTTCTTCCAGGTTGTCCGTTTTATTGGCATAGAGTTGCTTGTAGTAGTCTCTTAGGATGCTTTGTATTTCTGCGTTGTCTGTTGTAACTTCTCCTTTTTCATTTCTAATTTTATTGATTTGAGTCCTCTCCCTCTTTTTCTTGATGAGTCCGGCTAATGGTTTATCAATTTTGTTTATCTTCTCAAAGCACCAGCTCTTAGTTTTATTGATCTTTGCTGTTGTTTTCTTTGTTTCTATTTCATTTATTTCTGCTCTGATCTTTATGATTTCTTTTCTTATGCTAACTTTGGGTTTTGTTTGTTCTTCTTTATCTAGTTCCTTTAGGTGTAAGGTTAGATTGTTTATTTGAGATTTTTCTTGTTTCTTGAGGTAGGCTTGTATAGCTATAAACTTCCCTCTTAGAACTGCTTTTGCTGCATCCCATAGGTTTTGGATCATCGTGTTTTCATTGTCATTTGTCTGTAGGTATTTTTTGATTTCCTCTTCGATTTCTTCAGTGATCTTTGGTTATTGAGTAACGTATTGTTTAGCCTCCATGTATTTGTGTTTTCTACGTTTTTTTTCCCCTGTAATTCATTTCTAATATCATAGCATTGTGGTCAGAAAAGATGCTTGATATGATTTCAATTTTCTTAAAATTGCTGTGGCTTGATTTGTGACCCAAGATGTGATCTATCCTGGAGAATGTTCCATGCACACTTGAGAAGAAAGTGTAATCTGCTGTTTTTGGATGGAATGTCCTATAAATATCAATTAAATCTCTCTGGTCTCTTGTGTCATTTAAAGCTTGTGTTTCCTTATTACTTTTCTGTTTGGATGATCTGTTCATTGGTGTAAGTGAGGTGTTAAAGTCCCCCACTATTATTGTGTTACTGTGTATTTCCTCTTTTAGAGCTCTTAGCAGTTGCCCTATGTATAGTGGTGCTCCTATGTTGGGTGCATATGTATTTATAATTGTTATATCTTCTTCTTGGATTGATCCCTTATCATTATGTAGTGTCCTTCCTTGTCTCCTGTAACATCCTTTATTTTAAAGTCTATTTTATCTGATATGAGTATTGCTACTCCAGCTTTCTTTTGATTTCCATTTGCATGGAACATCTTTATCCATCCCCTCACTTTCAGTCTGTATGTGTCCCTAGGTCTGAAGTGGGTCTCTTGTAGACAGCATATATATGGGTCTTGATTTTGTATCCATTCAGCGAGCCTGTGTCTTTTGGTTGGAGCATTTAATCCATTCACGTTTAAGGTAATTATCGATATGTATGTTCCTATGACCATTTCTTAATTGTTTGGGGTTTGTTTTTGTAGGTCCTTTTCTTCTCTTGTGTTTCCCACTTAGAGAAGTTCCTTTAGCATTTGTGGTAGAGCTGGTTTGGTGGTGCTGAATTCTCTTAGCGTTTGTTTGTCTGTAAAGCTTTTGATTTCTCCATCGAATTTGAATGAGATCCTTGCCAGGTAGAGTAATCTTGGTTGTAGGTTCTTCCCTTTCATCACTTTAAGTATATCATGCCACTCCCTCTGGC
Source organism: Orcinus orca (assembly GCF_937001465.1). NCBI lineage: Eukaryota > Metazoa > Chordata > Mammalia > Artiodactyla > Delphinidae > Orcinus > Orcinus orca. The sequence continues at coordinate 104,121,480 of NC_064564.1, read as the reverse complement.
TTGTAGAGTTTCTGCTGAGAAATCAGCTGTTAACCTTATGGGAGTTCCCTTGTATGTTATTTGTCGTTTTTCCCTTGCTGCTTTCAATAATTTTTCTTTGTCTTTAAGTTTTGCCAGTTTGATTACTATGTGTCTTGGCGTGTTTTCCCTTGGTTTGTCCTGTATGGGGCTCTCTGCGCTTCCTGGACTTGGGTGGCTATTTCCTTCTCCATCTTAGGGAAGTTTTCGACTATAATCTCTTCGAATATTTTCTCTGGTCCTTTGTGTCTCTCTTCTTCTTCTGGGACCCCTATAATGCGAATGTTGTCGCGTTTTATGTTGTCCCAGAGGTCTCTTAGGCTGTCTTCATTTCTTTTCATTCTTTTTTCTTTATTCTGTTCCGCAGCAGGGAATTCCACCATTCTGTCTTCCAGGTCACTTATCCGTTCTTCTGCCTCAGTTATTCTGCTATTGATTGCTTTCAGTGTAGTTTTCATTTCAGTTATTGTATTGTTCATCTCTGTTTGTTTTTTCTTTAACTCTTCTAAAGTCTTTGTTAAACATTTCTTGCATCTTCTCCATCTTTGCCTCCATTCTTTTCCTGAGGTCCTGGATCATCTTCACTATCATTCTTCTGAATTCTTTTTCTGGAAGGTTTCTTATCTCCACTTCATTTAGTTGTTTTTCTGGGGTTTTGTCTTGTTCCTTCATCTGGTACATAGCCCTCTGCCTTTTCATCTTGTCTCTCTTTCTGTGAATATGTTTTTTGTTCCACAGGCTGCAGGATTGTAGTTCTTGCTTCTGCTCCATATGGAGGACTTTTAAAAATCCCGATTCTCCAGTCTGCATCTCAGACCAATTAAATTAAAACCATTGGAAGTAGAACCCAGCCTGCAGTGTTTTAAAAATCTCCCCAGGTGATTCCAATATGTGGCCAAGGTTTAAAAGCACTGGACTAAAGTTAAGATTTAGGCTGGACACAACAGGAGAAATCATCTCCTTTCCTCCTTCCCCATCCCCATTTAGCCCTTGCTTCTAAGCCAAGTGCTCCTGTCGGTTTAGCAAAGAGATCACGTTTGGTTTTCTGGCACAGGCACTGCCAAAATAAGGTGGAAGTTTGATTTCTCAATTTCCTGTCATTGTTTATGTGTTTATTGCCCTTAGAAATTCTTGCAAAGAAAAGAATAGGTGGTGTAAGGCAGTATTCAGATCTTCTATGTGCCTCATAGGCAAACACCATTTAATAATGCTCCAACACTTAACCGTTATTAAGGTGAAGCTGTACCTCCATGCTAGTGAGAATAGAAATGCCACCAACTAAAACAGAGGACACAGAACAGCTTAGATTAAGGAGAAAGCTTTAAACGGAGCGTACTTTCTGTCTCCTCTCTTTATGAACACACATCAGATATTCTTCACTACTTATTCCACACAGTAGTTTTCACCCATTGAGCTCAATGGTTTGCATTTCCCACCCTCCTCCTCAATATTGTACATAAAACTATCTGACCAGAGGTTTGGTTTAGTCCATATTTCATACAAGGAATCAGTAATGGAAAAAAATCCAGAACATTAATTCTCGGTGATGATATCATCAAGAAAGGGAGGGAAATGTCATTCTACGGTGTTGGTTTTATTGTAATGATACAGGACAAGCATTTATCTGAGTGAGGGGCTACAGCTGCTGGATATAAACCACTGTAATAATGAAGGCCAGATTGAATTATCTTCAGCCATGATTAAAGATCAATGTTTTGTTTGTTTGTTTGTTTTTAATAAACCCAGTCTTGTTTTTCATTGTCAGAAATGGTTTAGGTTAAGTTAGTGGGCTAAATAGAGAGATGGAAAACTGAAGGCCTTTTCAACAAAGTGGCCAAGCAGGAAATATAGGAATGGCGAAATGGATTTGTGCATGGGTAGCGAGGTGGGTTGGTGTATAGATAAAAGAAGACAGAACCTTTTGAAGGACAATAAGGGAACGTGATCTGGTCTCCCTTGCTGCCAGAAATAGTATTTTCAAGAATAATCATAATGATAATGTCAGCTATCACTTTGTGAATATCTACTATATGACAGGTACTGGATTAGATGCTCTCAAACATTTATTTGGCTCATTTGATTATCTGATTTTAATAATAAACTTGTAGGGTAGGTATTATCTCATTTTTAAAAGAAGGGATCTAAGATGTACAGATGTTAAGTAATTTGTTCAAGAATATATGGGGCTAGAATTTATTTCTATCTTACTCTTAAAACATACAGCTCTTTTCACAGTACATTGTTCCTTCCAATTAATTTAATGATTCTTCATGTGGGAGTGGGAGTGGATGGATACTCTTACACATCGCTTTGTGAATGTGGGACACTCTCTTCAGAAAAAAAAAAAAAAATGCATTTCCTCCCATGTACAAAATTTTATGAAATTTCAAGGAGTTTCCTGACCACCCAAATCCATATAGAGTTTCACATTAAGAAGCCCATCCCCCACAACTTAAGTAATGAATAGAGGTGAGAAGGAAAGCAGACAAACAAGGAAAAGCAGTAGACAGTTTATGAGGCATTTCCTGGACTTGCTCTGTTTGGAGCAACTGTATTTCTGGAGTTTGGTTCTCTTAAAATTGTCTTTTAAATTAACGTGCAATATACATATATTTGCGTAATTGCAAGTTAATTCTTAAAAAAAACACTATCACCCCAAACTCTCTGGGGAAAAAAAAAAACACACACACCCACTGCCACTTAGACTTCTGTGATGTAACGGTCATTGGCCATTAAAATGCACACCATGCTGTGGCTGTGAAGTGATCTGAGACATACCGGCATCAATACAGGTCATTTCCTGCCCATAGGATCATACTGTCATCACTCTCTCCACTGTAATGGAGCATGCTTTATTACAGTGGAGTGGTTTTGTTTTTAATGGGTGCTCACTGAAAATAATACCTTTTAAAATGTGCTGGTGTCTAGTGTCCTGTACTTCTCTTGACTAATTTGAAATAATGCAGTGTTTCATGTACAGACAATCAGTCTATAATGGCCCTGCCCATCATCAGCACCAGGGCATTAACTTTCTCTGCTTTCAAGTGCATCCTTAACATGCACTCAGTGGTTTGTGACTTCTCTTCACCCATTCTGTTCTGCTCTACCCATTCTATTTAATTCTTTTTTCTTTAAGGATGTCTTGCATTTCTGATACCATCCGGATTAATTCGATCAATTTATATTGGAGAAAAATTTCACTTGATATGGACCCCACAACCCTTATGAACAGCTGGAGGGAGGGGAGTGTTTTTAGTCACTGTTGGGGATTTAAGCCATGATCAGTATAAACATAGGAAAAAGGAAAGTGTTAGCTTGGGATTTTGGAATTGCACTTTGTACTATTTGGGGATATTTTGATTAGTGACATTTGTCTGACTTTATATTATCAAAAGACATGCATGCATTCAACTGACATGTCAAGTTCCTGGTGTGTGTTTGGTCCTGTGGAGCACGCTTGCATCAGAAGCCTTGGTGTATTCAAGTAAAATGAAGGGGAGCGCTAGATTAGAAGTCAAAGCACCTGAACTCCAAATTCCATCAACAGCCACAGAGCAGAAAGGGCCGCCACTTACTAAACATTCACTAGGGATCTGGCAAGTGCTTTATAGAACCTATTTCATTTATTGCCAAAAACATACTCTCTCGTATCTTCCAAGATATTTAATATCTTATTTGTAAGAAAAGTATGGAATTGGCTACATTTGAAAGAAACAAGAAATTAGATCATAATATTTTAGAGCTAGAAAGGCTTTCAGAGATCATTCACCTGCATTTTCTTCTGTTGCCAAAATGGGTAGACTGAGGCCAAGAAGGGAAGTGACTTTCCCAGAGTCAAATACCCAGTCAGCCACAAAACTGGCACTAAAATCCAGGCCTCTAGAGTCTTAATCATGCATTGAATCATTCAATCACAGATGTATTGAGCACTTACTTGGGAGGCATTGAAGATACACATCTATTAGCAATGGGAAAGAAGCACATGGTATTTACATTAGACAGGGGGGACCAGACATTCCATAACTACATAAATAATCACAATTATGGAAAAGTTATACACGGAGAAGTATTGCTCCAAAACTCTCAGGGTATAGGTGGGGAGCAGTGTTCTTTTAACAACACAATGCCTTCAGGTGAACATTTCCCAAATTGTTTTTCACAGTTCATTAGTTGTACATGATAATCTCAATAAAGGGCTCTGTGGTCCAATATGTTTGGAGATGCATGATACCAACCCCCTCTCCAGGAAACTCTTCGTGCATAGGCTCTGAGAAGTCCTTCATTTAAAAAATCTGCTCAACCTTTTTCAACACAGATCGTCCCTCTTGAGACATGCAGAATTCCATGTGATGAAGAGAAGTGAAGTGCCTTTCTGCTCTGTCCTAAGGCAGAAAAAACAATGGGAATGTCATAAACACACACAGTTCTAATTGCTAAGTCCTTCACTTCTTAGGGCAATTAGCCATAATACTTCCTTCCATCACCATCATAAAGCCCCTCTTCTCCAACATCTACAAAAATGCATGTGTGTTTTATTCAAAACTTCTTCCAGCTCTTACTCTACCTTTTGGAAACTGCTGCTGATGGCCCCATCCATTTCATTGCCATTGGGAAGGAGAGATCCAAGATCACGGGTCTTCAGCTGACAAAAGTCATTCAGGGCCTCACAATAATAGGTCTTATCCTGACATTACTCTGTGCCACTCTCCTGGAACACAGAATCGTGAAGTCTTTTAAGGGGGAGAACCTTCAAGTTCACTTAGCATAACCGGCCCTGACCATAGTACAGAAAGGTAAACTGAGGCCCCTGATGTTAAATGACTTCCCTGTGGACCTCTCCCCTCTGTCAGCCCCAACCCTTGGACTGTCTCATGGGAAGTCATCCTTCCAATGTCAGTCAACATATCTTTTTCCCTGAAGTTTGTATTACATGCACCCCTTTTGTGCTCTCACAGTATTCTATACTTTCTTAAAGGTAATCTTTAGCCTGTAAGAAAACTGTGTGTTTATGGCTTATGTCCTTCCTAGAAACTCCATGAGAAGAAGGTCCATTATCTGTCATGTTCTTGTCATTCCCACAGAGCCTAGCACAGCATGTGGCCCTAGATTCATTTGACTCTCAACATTAATAGAATGAGTTGTAAAATGTCTAAGATCACTTAGTGAAGAATGGCTAAGACAAAAGTATTTTGATTCCATATTCAGTGTTCTTTTCAATAAACCTTGTTGTCCCTGACTCCTGTGTCCAGATATGAGGAAGGTCTAGGGGCAGAGATTTGCAGAGGAGGTGAGAGAACTTTCATTCTCAAGGAGGTTGATGTTCAATCTCAGCCAGGTTCAATCTAACCCTGCAAAAAACAGAAAGCAGAAACAAACTGGCTTGAAAAGGGATCTGAGCCTAGGGCATGTGTCTCATTCTAGCTATCAGCATGATCCCCACACAATTATTATATGAACATATGACAAAATTCAGGCCAGCAAGAAGGGAAGAGCAGTTTGCAGAGAGTTTCTGGGCAAGGCTGACTGTACTTCTCAGAGAGCATCTCTAGATATGGGTGAGGAGACATATAGCCCTGGACATTCTGATAGTCAGTTTATGGACAAGAAATGGGGTCAGCTTTAGGATGAAGTCAACATTGCGGAAGGCAAAGCAAATAAACAGGAAGAAACCAGGGCCTTGATGACACCATAGAGTCAGTGAATCAAACCAAACTGAAATCCACCCTACTTCTGAACTTCTAGCCAATATGATTTTCTGTTCCTCACAAAAAAACATCTTCCCTTTTATATGCCAATTCTGTTCTATTCCTTGGCTCATGGCTCCCAAAGTAGTTCTATTTATGTTCAGAGACTTTTAAGTGCTTGCTCAAGTACTATTTTTTTCAGTTTCTAGCCCTAATCCCAATTTCAGATGTGTCTGAACAAAATGCATCATGGTGGCATGGGCCAATGGCCATTCCATCCATTTTCATCTTTCTGATCCCTTTCTTACCTCCCCAGAGTCTCTTCCTTCTGCTTCAGTCAACACTAGATGTTCCTATGAACAGCAATTCATGTAAATAGATGCCCACTTTATTCACTTACTAAAATGTTTCTCTAATAAGTATCTGTCTCCCTGGGTTGAGCCCCCATGGATGTGTGAGACCTCTAAGCTCCAAGAACTTGGCTGGAAAAGAGGCCATGTGAGAGAACATAACATTTTTAAAGAGCTCACTTAAGAACATGAACTTTAGTGTTACACAAATCATGATTTTCGTCTTGACCTTGCTACTTAGGTAACCCTGGATAAGTGGCTTCACCTTATGTTTCTCAGTTACCCTGTCTGTAAAATGGGTATTGTGATCTATACTGCAACTTTGTGACTATAAAATGAGCTAATGTAAAATTAAGTGATTAGCTGAATGCCAGGCACATTAGAGATATCCAGTGAATGGTAGTTATGATGAACATCTTTCAAATGGTCCCTGCTCCTGGTATTCAAGTCCTTAGGTAATCCCCTCCCCTGGAAACTTACTTCTCGCAAGTAGGATATAGCAAATATGATAGGATATCGATTCTATGATTAAGTTATGAAAGGCTGTGACTTGCTGGACTCTCAGTACTGCCTTCTCAGCTTGCACACTTTGATGAAGCTGACTGCCGTGGTGTGTTGGAGAAATCCATGTAGCAAGGAGCTGAGGGTGGTCTCAGGCCAACAGCCAGCAAGGAACTGAGACCTTCAACCCAGCAGTCTCTGAAGAACCAAATCCTATCAACAACCAACAGGAGATTCTTCCCCCGTCAAGCCTTGAAATGAGACTACAGCCCCAGCCAAGAGCACGATTGTGCCCTGTATGAGACTGAAGCAGGCACCCATCTGTCCATGTCCTGATTGCTGACCCACAGAAATTGTGAAACAATAAACATGTGTTGCTTTAAGCCACAAAGTTTGGGGATAAGTGGTTATGCAGCATAGATAATACAGTAACTGTCAGGCTATTACCACTGTCACTTCTGCTATTTCTGCTGCTGCTGCTGCTGCAACTGTTAACAGCAGAGAAAATAGTGAAAACCTAGCCCCAGGACTGCAGGACAGAATTGAAAAGTTAGCCATCCATAGTCTCAGTACTTGTACCAAATCTTCTATTGGTCTTAAATGTATTCAACATTTCAACATTTGCTTTCTACTCCTTAATATATTCATGATTCTTTTTAAAAGTTTAAAAGTACCTACCCATTAAAGTCATTAATTTCCCCTACCTCCGGTATTCAAATCAGATGGTCATTTTAGGCCCCTAGGTCTTATTCATTTCTAGGCATCCTTCGCCCCTCACATGTTACCTGTCATTCACCTCAAGAAGATGCATCTTGGGGATGGTACCAACCTACCCTTGAAAACTGGCTTTGGTAGCATCACCAGAGACTGAGCCTATTGCCTTCATCTATAAAATGAGGATAAGTTCCCCCATCCTCGGAGTGTTGTTTTGAGCCTACAGTGAGAGAATATTTATCAAGTGTCTGAGCAGTAGTATCAAGAAATGTATCTTTCATTTCAAATATCTCTTATGCACGAATCACAGTATCATGGAACATTATAGATCTTAATCTGCTATAGGAAATTACACTGAGAAACAGCAAAACTATACCAAAAGTGAAAAAGGAAAATAAATGGCTTAAATTCACAAGAAACTTTTTTAGCTTATCCTAGCACTTCATTTCTTCAGGATTTTCAGGATTCCACAAACGTATATGTGCATGTTTTTTCCTCAGGGGGAAATATAGCAGACTCTTTCCTCCTCGGAGGGTCTGGGCTGGCCACACATTGGGATGTTTGAATAAAACCTGCCCATCCTTTGCTGGGATGTCATGGCCTCAGACTGAATGGCAGTAAAGGAAGATGGAGTAGGATATGGGGACATTGGCCTCAGTAAAGACAACTGACCAATGCATACAAAGCCCAGGGGCCTCTGGAAACTTAGACCATGGTCTGGCAGGTCTTAGGGTTCCAACTCAGTGGGCAGAATAAGTTCAATTACTTGGGGGTTCCCAAATCCAGGTCAGCCTTCTATGCATGGTGTGACCATGATGAATATTCCTGTTTTCTGGAAAAAAGAGAATGGTAGGAGCTAGGCAGTATTATGTAACATGGTGCTTCTCTAATTTTACTACACAGACAAATCACCTGCAGATCTTGTTAAAATGTAGATGCTGGTTTAGTAGGACTGGAGTGGGCCTGAGACACTTGCACTCCTAAACTGCTTCCAGGATTACAGGTGATGCTGAGTCTCTGATCCACAGATGGCATTTTGAGCAGCGAGGGTATAGGGGGAAAAGCAAAGGCTTCTGAGTCAAGCAAACAGGAGTCTGAGATCTAGTTCAGCCAAGTTGGATGACTTCAGGCAAGTTACTTAACTCCTCTGAACCTATTTCCTCAGCTGGACAATGATTTTGTTTATTTCCTAGGGTTGATGTGAGGATCAAAGGGAAAAAATATGCTTGTAAATGCTCAGCAAAGTGTTTTAACAGGACAAGTTGCAGGGAGAGGGAGATTTCTACCACATTCCTCATGCTTCCATCTCTGCCAGCCTCTTGCATAGTCAGTCTAATTGATCATCCCCAGGACATTTAATTAGCAATGTTCAGGGTTCCGTCCTGCTCCCAAGGGGTAAGAAAATCGGGGTACATTTTTGCCTCCTTGGAGGAAACAAGTCTGTGTGTCTGTGTGTCTACCCCATTTCATGTGTGCCTGTAACCAAGTGAGTAACTCCTACAAGTTACTCCTCTGAAGACTCAGCCACCTCAGTTTTTAAAAAGGGGGTTAAACAGACCAACCTAGGTTCCCTAGCTTCATGCTGCAAGCAGGCTTTTACCAGAGCTCATCACTGGAGATTACTGGTATTGGTTCAGCTGTTAATCCAGAAGAGCGTTGTCTTCCATATGGATATTTTCCCTTAGGTACGTAGTCATCTCAGTTGAGAGCCCCCAGGTTGTGTGAGCAGCAGACCAGTCTCTGAGTATTTACTTAATTCCTGATGTAATACATTTCCATTTTCAAAACCTCACCCTGATGCCTTAATTGTGGCTGCCACCATTTCATCACCACCACTCTCTTGCTTTCATTATCATCATCATCATCATTATCGTCGTCATTGTCATCATCCCCAGCAAGACCCAAACTCATTTTGTTCAATTCTATTTGAAGTGAAATTACTCGAGTGTCTGCGTTGTGCTGTATGGTGGAGTTCTGTCCTCTGCATCTGTGTGTTGGATGGGCCAAGTCCATTTGAATGTTCTGCGTGCACTGGACATACCGGTACTGAAACCGTTCAACTCAGATTGGGACTTGAACCCACGGTCTTTTAATTGAGATCACACACCTGGTCTCAGGACTTAATGAAGCTCACGTTCTTTTTTTTTATATAAATTTATTTATTTATTTTTGGCTGCGCTGGGTCTTCGTTGCTGCGCGCGGGCTTTCTCTAGTTGCGTTGAGCCGGGGCTACTCTTTGTTGCGGTGCACGGGCTTCTCATTGCGGTGGCTTCTCTTTGTCACGGAGAACAGGCTCTAGGCACGCAGGCTTCAGTAGTTGTGGCATACGGACTCTAGAGCACAGGCTCAGTAGTTGTGGCACACGGCCTTAGTTGCTCCACAGCATGTGGGATCTTCCCGGACCAGGGATTGAACCCATGTCCCCTGCATTGGCAGGCAGATTCTTAACCACTGCACCACCAGGGAAGTCCTGAAGCTCAGGTTCTTGATGTCTCATTGCAGAAAGAATTCAGTGAGAGACAAAGGGATAGGTAAGAAGTGGATTTATTTAGAGAGAAACACACTCCACAGACAGAGTGTGGGCCATCTCAGAAGGCAAGAGGCCCCGAAATATGGCTTGGTTAGTTTTTAGGGGATGGGTAATTTCATAGGCTAATGAGTGGGAGGATTATTCCAATTATTTCTGGGAAGGGGCAGAGATTTCCAGGGATTGGGCCACAGCCCACTTTTTGGCCTTTTATGGTTAGCCTCAGAATTGTCATGGTTCTGGTGGCTGCGTTATTTAGATGCTAATATATTACAATGAGTATATAATGAGGTCTGCTAGAAGTCAAATCTTCTGCCATCTTGGACTTAGTTGGTTCTAATCAGTTTTTTTCATGTCCTATGGCTATGTCATTCCTTTAAATGTTGTGCCCTGCCCCCTTCCCTCCTGTTTCAGTACTAGGCAATGGGGATAAAGACATATCAAGAACTGCTTAACTCAGGGACTGGAGCAATGTTGCATCTCAAATGGAAATTTTCATCAGGGAATCCAGCTTCAGGAAACAATGAGGAAATATGAGGCTGAGGTGCACCTTCATCCTAGTGGCGTCTCCCCTACCTTGGAGCTGGGGTGAGGGAGGGAGGAGAGTGCCAGCCACAGACAGAGGCAGCACCAGAAGATCTGCTCACACTACCAATGGGATTCTTATCTAGTTTGGACATTATCTGAAATTAAAATCATACCTGACATGTGAGGCCCTGGAAGAAGTTCACCGTGCTTTCCCCACCTGAGATTATCTCTGTTTAGTTCCTGTGTGATAAGAAGGGCAGACAGAGGATTCTCAGTCCCCGCCACCTCCCCCCACCCCACCCCTTGCTTTTCTTTCTGGCAGGAAAATAGTCTTCCTCTGGGCCATGGCTTTTGGAGAAAATACTTCCGAGGGTGGCTCTCCTAGAAAGAAACTGAAGCACCAGCTTTTGTTTGGCAGAGATCATGTCTGTGTCTGGCCCCAGAGTAGGTGTTCTTCTGTCCTGGTCCCTAAGCCTCACTCAGAGCTAGCATGATGCCTTACTCGTGGTGGCTCTATTGGCACTGTGCTAATTATCTGCACCTATGTTTTCTTGTTCAATCTTGCAAAAGCCTATAATAAAGACAGAATTACTAAATTACCAGTCTCGTTTTACAGTTGAGGATACTGCATCTCAAACGGTATGGGGAGTTTTTAAACACATACAAACTTGGATTCTAACCCATGTCCTGTGATCTGTCCCAATGCCCTTTTCTCTAGGACCAAATAGTGAATATTTTAGGCTTTGCAGGCCATGAGGTCTCTGTAGCAACTACTCACCTCTGTCTTTACAGCATGAAAACAGCCACAAATAAGGAACAAATGAATGAATATAGCTGTGTTCCAATAATGTCCCGCTGTGTTTATTTACAAAGCAGGCAGCCAGCCCAAGGGCAACAGTTTTGTGACCTCTGTTCTAGAATGCTCTCTGGACTCCCACCTCTTATACCTGGTGATAAGCCAGGCAAACAAACAAACATTAGTGGCCTCTGAGTTCCCATTCTGTCCAAAACATACCGTATGGCCCAGACCTGGTCCCAGGTCCTAAACCACACAGTGTGGCATTTCTTGTGTTGGATACAGCCCGCATCAATCATACCCTTACACTGGGGCATGTCCATCATGGTAGAACACAGTCCACATATTCCTTACTTAGCTTCATGGTATGGTCCATCATTTAATTTTAGGACACTTTCTATAATATAAATAGAGACTCTGAAGTCCAGTGAGTTATAAATAGTGGATCCAATCTTCGAGCACGGTTTCAGAAAAATACAGACACACTTTTTTCTCCTGGGCATTTTTCTTATCAACCCTCTGTAAAGGCAAAGAGCAAAATATTAAGTCGTGACTCAGGGACAGCATTTCTGCCATGGGCTGAGATAATGTGACTCAGGTATTTCCTTTCCAGTGGAGACTGGAGATGAATGGATAGTTAGCATGTCTATTAGACTTTCTCTGTCAAACATCAGATATCGTAAATGAGCCTCTGAGAAGCGCTGTTTCTCATTCGATTCACAATCAAATCCTCTAACAAGGACTTAGAATGCAGATAATCTCTAATGTGGATTAAAGGAAAGCCCATAGAAGATGGCCACTATGTGATACAGAAAGGTAGAGACACCATCCTTCAAGAACACTTAAGAACTGATGGTTTAGTGGCTTCCCAAAAACAGAACCAAACTACTTCAGGGCAAGTAAGAGCAGAACATCCCTCCTTCTTGGGATGTCTTGCCTTGGGGTTGGCAGAGACCATCCTCAATAGAAATTAGTGGGTGTTAGACTCAAAAAAGAATGACAATCTAAGAGTTGAACAGGAAGCCCAGTCAAGATGCAGAAGAAGCCTTGGGAAACTGCCTGGAATTAATCTTATTAGTTTTATTATTTATTTTATTTTATTGCTTATGCCCAATTTCAATGGTATGTGCAAAAGTGGGCCTACTCGCCTAAAGGGCCACTAAAGAAAGAAAATGGATTTGTTTGGTTAATGATATAAACGTAATTAAGGCTCTTAATGAGTAAAAACCTACTTGTACTCAAGAAATGTTGGTGAAGGTAGAGCATCACAGCAGTATGTAAGAGTATCTTCACCAACATTTCTCTGAGAGACAATCCTAAGAATCAGAAATCCAGCCATCTAGTCACTCATTCACAGATTCATGCATGGATGTTTTTATTCATTTATGCATGTGAGGATTCATCTATTCCTGGATTAATTTGCATAGTAGGCTCCCAAGATATATTTGAATGCATAAGTACATTAATTCATTTATTTATCTGTGTACAACGTCATTTATTCATGCATCCATGCAACTTTGATTCACTCCTTCATTTGTGGGTTCTCAAAAGTATTCATTAATCTGTTCAACAAATTGCTGTTTAAAACTGACCATACCAAAAAAGCACTGAATTAATCTATGTATGGAATAAAGATGATTCCCTATCTTCATGGAAAGTACACTTAAGAGAGGAGGAAGAAACATGTGCATACAATGGCTAAATACTAGATCAATTTAAAAATGTGTTGCAAGTAAAGCATTGTGTAAGTTAAAAGCAGGGAGGATTTACTTCCATCTGGGGCAGAGATATGGTGGGTAGGAAGCATATTATTATTTTAGGAGAAGTTAACCTTGAAGCTGAAGCATAACAAGTGGACAGAACTTGGACAGAATCAGTGAGGCCAAGGGAACCATGTGAGTGCATGCAGTGAGCTGAGAAAACACAACGGGGCCGGAGAAGAATGTGCTGGGGAGCGAGGGGAGGCTCTGTATGGCTGGAGTCCAGGGACTAGAGAAACACTGGACACTAACAGTGAAAGGCAAGAGAGAGTCAGGTCATCAAGGACCTTAAGCGCCAGCTAAGGATTGGGGAGTTGATCCTGTAGGTGGCAGTGAGTTGCTGAAGGATTTTAGAGAGAAATTATACCATCAGAAATGGGCTTAAGGAGATTTCCTTTGGCTGTCATGCATAGGGAGGTGGGGAAAATAGCTAAGAAGTTATTAAGGAGAAACATATGGAGGACCAGACCTGGAGCTACGAAAGAAGAGAAGATATATAAGAAAGAGAGAAAGATTTGGAAGATGTTTTGATAGGACTTAGAAAACTGGTTATAGAAAGAAAGAGGGGAAGAATAGGTAGGTGTCTCTGAGGTTTCTAATCAGCGGTGCAGGAGATGGTAATGCCTTCTGGACATGATGAAGGATCAGAGAAAGGGGAGCTGGGATGGGAAGGAAGATGAGGAGATGAAGCTTGGCCTGGGTCTGCTGTGGTTCTCAGGAGGCTGGCAAACGCCCTTGAAAGCAGAGGGCGGTAACTCTGGACTCCGCATGAGCCAGCACACCGAAGGACCCTTCCTTCTCCCCACCTGCCCCACCAGCCTCAACTCCTCCCACCGCTGACTCTAAGAAGTACAAGCTCCAGGAAGCCATCAAGAAAGGCTACTGGTTACTGGAGGGAGAAGCACAGGGCTGGGAGCAGGGAGGGGACAATTACCCACAAAGTGACTTATCAAGCTCGCCTATTTCTATTGCATCTTCTCAACCTTGGCCTGAGCTAATGAACCTCAGAGAGCAAAGCTGTCTTTTGTTTGTTTGTCATTTTGAGGTTTTCTGGTTGATTAAGATCTATGCCAGCAGCGGGTATAACATCACCAGCAATTCTTAGTTCGAGGATCACAGGGCATTGTCATCCCCTCCTGACAAAATGCTGAACTTAATATAAAAATGCTGTCCCATCCACTTTAGAAGAGAGAAATTGTTAAAAGGATTTCTTTTCTTTCTCCTTTTTCCATTTGAATTGTTATTTTTTTCCTCCTCTTATCATTTTCTGCTTTGTTTCACACCCCCTGTAAATCAGGTTTCTTTTAAAAGCAAAAATTGAATTCCTAGGTACAGACAAAAACTACAAATGCATCTCACTCTGAGTGAGGCCAAGGGAAGGAAAAAAGAAAAGAAAAGAAACTCTTAGTTAGTGGGTAACACTTTGAGGTTAACTTTTCCTCATCAAACCCTGCTTTTTCTTTTTCCACGCACTGTTCTGTCACCCCCAGCAATGCTAACCCACATCCTTGAAACCCCTAACTCTTGCTGGAGAAAGACTGCAGCCTTCAGAGCTTCAGTCTTACCGGGGAATGTAATTATCTAAACTGGCGTGGATCCAGAATTCAGCTTCCCCATGAAAAGGATTTCTTATGAAAGATTAAGTGGTAACACGTATGTCAACAGCGCTCCCAGCTCTGGAGTAATTCTGAGCAAACAAGAAAATGGCAACAGTTCTTGTTCCCCATCTGGAAACCCTCCCTGGGTCTCTTTCCACCCCAGGTGGCACAGAGCTCTTGATTTTGTTCAGGTGTCTTATCTTGGGAGCCAGGAGACAGGTGAAGGGGACAACGGGTTTATCCACGGTGAGCATTCAGGGAATGGGCGCCAGGGAAGCAGCTGGATGTAGGCAGCCCTCTGAGGCTGGCTGTTTTAGGAACGCTGCACAGGCCACCAGGTCGGCTTAGTCTGGGCCTCCGTCCTGTTTCCTGTAGCCCTGTGTCTTGGCTGGCATGGCAATACTGCCCTCTGCTGGAGAAGCACAGTCATCGCGCCCCACCCGGATCCGATGGCCGAGGACAATGGCTGGGAATATGGTGGGGAGAAGAAAGGCTTGACAGCTAATCAACCTCTAGCGTCAGCTCTTATGTGGATAGTATGTCAAAAGTCCCCATCTCTGATGTCAGCCTTGACCCCGGGATGTAGAATTAGACAGACAGCTCTGCCAAGCCCTTGCTCTGTGACCCTGGGCATCTCACTTTCTGAGATTCAGAGCAAAGGGAAAGTCACCTATATTATGGGGCTATGGTGAATATGAAATGAATAGTATCTCTTCTGCAAGGGCGGCCATACATCCTAGTTTGCCCAGGATGTAATTATTAATAGCACCCTTTTTCGTTCTTTTTCATTCATTCATTTGGATAGGCTGACAATGTAGTCAGCCTATCCAAAGCACAGGGCACACTGCCAGGTGTAGTAGCTACTCCAGGAATTCTCTTCTTTATTAGGCTGCTGGTTTTCTACTGTGAATGCTTATGTCCATTTGTAAAGGGGCAGGTGGCACAGTTTTCTTTTCCTTTCTTTCTATGGGACAAACTGGGCACTAGCTTTCCTGCATTCAACTAAGAAAGCAGTACTGCCATGTTAGGAAAAATCAATGATGGAGGGGGTAGGAGACATAGAAAGACAAACCAGGCCAACAAATTCTGAGAATATTCTAAGCAAGCCCCTTCCACTCTGTCCCTGCCTCTTGAAGGGAGGGACCTTCTTCGCGGGACGGTGGCAAGGCCCAAATGCATCAATCAGTATGAAAATGCAGTGCTAGACAGCATCTTGTTTTCAGTGGCTACCAGCTATCCACAGTTTGAAAAATATCTGAAAGAAAAAGAAATGTAGGGCTTCCTGGTGGCGCAGTGGTTAAGAATCCGCCTGCCAGTTCAGGGGACACGGGTTCGAACCCTAGTCCGGGAAGATCCCACATGCCGTGGAGCAACTAAGCCCGTGCGCCACAACTACTGAGCCCACGCACCTAGATCCCGTGCTCCACAACAAGAGAAGCCACCGCACTGAGAAGCCTGCGCACCGCAACGAAGAGTAGCCCCCGCTCGCCGCAACTAGAGAAAGCCCGTGCACAGCAATGAAGACCCAACGCAGCCAAAAATAAATAAATAAAATAAATAATTTTTTTAAAAAAAGAAATGCAAAATTGCAGCATGTGTAGGCCTATAGCTGTCTAATATGCATTTATTTCTTCCAAGCCTGAGAAATGTGGGGAATTATTGAAAAGTCTACCGCTGTGATAGCTCAGATCAGCACCAATGGTCAAATTTTGTTGCATCAACATCCCTGATAGGAAGCTGGCACCAATGCCAGGGTAGCAGCTGATCTGCTTGTCTATTTACATAAATTTGCACTGGTTTGATGTTAAAAAATAAATGCTGATATTAAGGGAAGTAGTTTTCCCCCAGACTAAGTCATCTCAACAGCAGAGCAGTGAGGAGCACAGGCTCTGGAATCTAGCTGTGGCCTTCAATTTGTGTGACCTTGAATGAGTCATGACCTTGTTCTACTGTGTTTTCTTATCTATAAATGGGAATAATAAGAACACCACCTACTAGAGAGGGTTGGTACAAAGATTGAGTTAATGTATATGAGGGACTTAGAGCGTTGCCTGGCCTATGAAATGCTCAGATATTAGCTACTATTATTATCCCGTAGCCTGTCTTGTCTCCCACCACTAAGCTGTGTAACATGACCTCTGCTTTCTTCCTTCTGTAAATCATAAAAGTTGGAAATCTGGAGCTGGGAGGGATCTCAGAACATCTAATCAGTCACTTTCAAACTTTTATTTTATTCCTTTTAAAATAACCGTGGAACACTTTTTGAAAATGAAAGCTTATATGGAAACCCAGCAGGGGGGCCGTGTAGAATTGTGGTTAAGAAAATGGGCTTTGCCGACAGACAGGTCTGATTTCCAGCCCTGGCAAACTGCCTATTAGCCCTGTGACTCAGGGCAAATGATTTACCTTGGCTTTAAGCCTCCGTTTCATAAAGTATAAAATAGCAATAGTAACTGTAAATATTTCATAAGGTTGTTATGAAGCTAAATGACTTCATACGTATTGAGTGTTTAGTGCAATGCCTGGCACATAAGGAACCAATAATTATGTTAACTCTTGAGATTTTAATATGTGAGATAGATGCAAGCAGAGCCACTCCAGGTGAAGCCAGGCAGAGAACCAGAACCACATGGCGGGCTCCAAGGGAAGCCCTATGACTCTGCAGAACACAATTTAAAAGCTCCTGATTTAAGCCAGCATCTGGAAACTAAGTTCCAGAAAGCCCCTAGCCCCTGACCACACCTAACATTAAGCTTTCATCAGTAGATTTTCCCACCCCTAGCCAGGGTTCTAACTCTGCCACTGTCACTTACTGGCTGTATGATTGTCCGTCTTTCCCCTTGGCCGTAAATCCACAGCCCTGAGACTGTGGATTTGGTTTAAACACTTTTTTCCAGGTCCGATTAAGCTGAGCAAAAGTGTGTGGCATCCCTGGAATTGGCTTCCAATGAGGTGAAAGTGTCCTGAACTTGCACTTCTAACATCTCCTGCTCCTTCCTGAGCCTTTGACAGCTCACTGCCGGAGGGGGAATGAGTCATTTTGTTAAAAATAATAAAAAAAAAAAAACACTACCATCTTCCCTCTCATGGCTTTGTTCATGATCACTGCAGGCTGGCACTGATACGCATTCCAAGCAGCTAGGCGCAGCCCAGGAAGCTGGCCTACCCGAAACCGCAGCTTTGTCATCACTTTGCTGAATCTCAGGGGTCCACCTTGGCTGGCTTGTGGGTAGTGTGGGACCATGAATGACATTAGCGTGGGATGGGAGGGATGGCCAGGTTCCAGAAGAGAAGGGCAGTGCTGGACTCAGGAGTCATCTAGTTAGGGGACGAACGGTAAACTTCATAGCCCACAGAGAGCTGGTCCAATCTCTTCATTTTGCTGAGACCTAGGAATGGAGAGTAATAAGACGACTTAGCTGAGAGTGGAAAAGTAAGACAAGTACTCAGGGCTTCTGTCTATAATAATTATAACTACTGCTGCTACTAGTGCCCTTACTTCTGCCTGCTGTTTCCAGCACTAGGCTAAATACTTTTTATCAATTGCCTCATTCAGTCCTCAATCCCGTGAGGGAGGTACTGTCATTATTCTCATTATATAGATGAGAAAACTGAAGGTTTGAGAGGTTAAGTTCCTTGCCTGTGCTGCACCAGCTAGTACATGATGAAGAAGTGTATGAAGTAAGTTAATTTTTCAGAGCTTGGATTCCCAAGCACTGAATCATCAGAGTGTGGGTAGTGGGAAGCGTGTTCCTTTGCCTGTGTGTGTGTGTGTTGAAAGAGCAGGGACCGTGTTTTGTTCGTTGTTGAATCCTCAGTGTTCATCACAGTGCCTGAACAAGAACAGGCACCCTGTAAATATGCTGAGTTCATACGTGAAGAGCATGATTGTTTGTTCCTTTGGAGCCTGGGTTTTCCCCCCCCTCTAATTGAGGGTGTTAGTGACTGCTATACAAACTTTGGTCAGAAGAACTTCCTCTGGCCATTTTGGGTATCATCTCTCTTCTCTACCCATCAGACACCTGACTTATGCTCAGGCTTGTGAGAGGCAATGCATGTTAGGGCTGAACTGGAAGTTAATGAAGCTATGACAATAGTCTCGGTTCCACTGTGTGACTTTGGAGAAGTCACTCATCTTCTCTGAATCTCGATTCACTCAGCTGGAAGGAAACCAAATGGTTTCCAAGGACCTCATGCAACAAGAGCCTCATCTAGTCCGGGTGTAGAGTGAGGTTTCTCAACTCATTTTGAGCTGGATCATTCTCTGTCGTGGGGACCTGTCCTGTGCATTTCAAGAAGCTTAGCAACATCCTTGGCCTCTACCCATCAGATGCCAGTAGCTCTTCCCCAGCCAGACATTGCTAAGTGTCTCCCAGGGTGAGAAGAAGCAAAACCCCTGGTGTGAAGTAACTCAGGCTCTGCCCTGGCTTTGACATCACCTATCTCAATGTCCTTCGGAGAGTCCCTTGTCCTCTCTGGGCCTGACCCCTCACCTACAAAAAGAGAGTATTTTTTTGTAGTATTTCTCCAGATGATGGAGCCATGAACGTGCTCCAGCTGTGATCCCCTCCTACCTGCACTGTGGGTGGAGGTAACAATCAGCTGAGAGAATTTGGTACTAAGTGCTTTGATGCAGGCATGCGACTACCAGAATCCATTGCGTAGAGAGAGAATTATGTTAGCTGGGTTTATGAAACCTCACAATCGTGTTTGCAACACAAGGAAAATCATGTCAGCCCCATTTCAAACCTTCCACCAGCCTCTGATGCCCACACTCCAAGATCCTATCATATTCCGGTTTTTCATGATCTGACTCCTAACTCCCCAGTTCTTCCCCTACTCTTGTGCCATCTTTTTACTTTGAAAAGCTGCTACCTCTGACAGGAATACCCTTCTCTCTATCGTGCATGATAAACTTTAGATTCATCGATCCAAATCTGACCTGAGATATCACCTCCTCCAGGAAGTCTTCCCAAAACCCCTGTGTATATATTTAACCTCTAGGCCTTTCTCATATGACATAGTGGCTGCCACACATGAGACTCAGATATGCAGCATCGCTTCTGTAAGCTTCAGTGTTTTCACCTGTATAATTGGTTCTGTTTCTCTGAAGAACACTGGCTGATGTAAGATATTCATCATCATCATCATCATCACTACTGTTCACACACCATTTGGTCAGACATGTGTGCCAGAAGCTGTGCTGGGCTCCAGGTTTATAAGAATCAGACACCATTTCTCAGTGCGAATCAGAGGGCTTGGTTATGCCTCTTTCTGCTCTGTGACCACAAGCTTCTCTTAGGATGTGCGTATATTATGCCACCTCCCTCTGAGGGATCTGCTGAGTTTCTCCAGTGAGGTA
Organism: Orcinus orca; assembly: GCF_937001465.1. Taxonomy (NCBI): domain Eukaryota; kingdom Metazoa; phylum Chordata; class Mammalia; order Artiodactyla; family Delphinidae; genus Orcinus; species Orcinus orca. Next base: position 104,101,642 of record NC_064564.1, on the reverse strand, counting down.
CGAGGTGTAGGAGCCCTTTTTAATGTCAGATGTCACCCCACCCTTGTTAGGGGTTATTATTTTGGAATCAGGGAGAATTCATCAGTTCTGCAGATGCTAAGCGTTCCAGAAGCAGGATTCTGTCTTTGTCCCCTGCTGTATGCTCCGTGTCCCAAGCCGGCCTTGCTGAATAAATAAATGAAAGGCCTTACTCTTCTGGTCTCTGGCTCAGAAAGCCAGGATAACTTTTATCCATGGGCATATTGAATACATAGATAAACATCCCGTCATACAAGGAAATCCAAACCTATCCAAACATGGAGAATGATTTTCTATGAAATCTGGAGCAATTGTTTTCAGATTCCCTTTGAGGAACAGGTCACCCTGTCTCTTCTTCTACTCCCTCTTTTTCTAACTTTTCTTGAAAAACCCTAAGCCTGGAGAATACAATTTGAAGAGAGTTGGCCATAAATATTTTGAGTAAAATTTGGTGTTGGAAGAGCACTGTGCAAGGAGTCTGAAGTTTCAGCTTAGCCTTCTTTCTGCCTCTGACTCACTGTACTCAGAGACATCTGACACATCCCTTCTCTGTGCCTCAGTTTTCCCATCTCTAAAGTGGGCAAGATGGAATATCTTTGAGTGGTCCAATCAGATGTACTAATCTATGAACAAAGGAGGCACTCAATTAATCAACCTATTTCTTCCCCCTTTTGCAATATCCCTTTCATATTCATTTTTGTTTCATCTGTTTCTTCTTGAAGGGAGCAAGGGCCCAAGGGGGACCCAGTAGAATGTATCCAGATGATGGAGCTTCAGCTGCAGCACCTGAGCACCTTGATGGGGTTACTGTGGCAACCTGAGCTCTCAAATGGTGAAATTAGGTATCTGCATGACCTGATCAGAAATGACATGGGAGAAAAGAAAAGAGCCATAGTTGCGACGGCAGCTGGGATCCCATGTTTGGCTCCAGCAGCATGGAGGCACAGTGCCGGGGGCCATGTCCCAGCAGTTAAAAGAAATAGCATCTATTTGCCAACTAATTACAGAATATCATTCACACATTATCTGGCCAGAACCTGCTCTCTGGTCCTCACAGGGCCCTGACTGATAACAGTCTGTTTTTTCCTCTTTTCATTACCCCACTAGTATCAGATGAACATCTTATAATTTTCTTGGCGTAATTTTGGCTATGGTGGGACTTGCTTTCTCATGATGCTCTTTTCTGCTGCAAAAATGTACACATCTCCTCTTTGCCTGATGTTCTGACTAAAATTTTTCAACTTGCTTTTTCTTGCATCCTGCCTGATGTCAGGGAGCTAGAAAAACCTAACTTCAAATCTTGCTTCTGCCATTTCTTCCTGGAGTAATCTTTGAGAACTTCTCTGAGTCTTGGTTTTCATGTCCACTATGCCTTCTCAGTCAAGTTCCCAGGTTTATGAGATTATGAAACTATTCTACGCATTTTAAAGTGTGTTACAAAGTGTAAAAATATCACACATGTTAATGTTTGTGTAGTCTCAATGGCTATTTACAGACCTTTTCACTTCACTAATTATTTCCCATATTGGGTGTAAAGGAAGTCTAGTTCTATGAAATGATAATAAATGTGCTCTAGGGGGGGAAAAATTTAAAGCATTCACAGAATAAATAAAATTGAATTTTAATTATGCACATTTCTTTGTGCAGACCTCCTCAGTGCCTTTATGCTAGAAATGTTATCTGACCCACAGAAGTTTTTGTTTTCCCTCAGGAATCACTTATTACCATATCCTAGAACTAGTTTAGCAGAAAATAAAATTTGAGAATTACTGAACTACACTCTACCTTCTATTAAGAAAAGTACACTATAACAACTGCTTTAAAACTAGAAAAATTAATTCAGGAAAATCTAAGAGAGTAAGACAGAGAACTTAGATCACTTCATTTTTTTCTAGGCTCTGTAATTGTTTTTCTTTGTATGTTTCTTTTTCTTCTTCTCTCTCCGTCTCTCTCTCTCTGCACCCTCCTCCCCTGCTTGCCTTCTTTTTAAAATCACTTTGTAACTTGCCATAAATACAAATTCTCATGCCCCTCCCCAGATCTACCAAATCAGAAACTCTTGAGTGGAGCTCAGCAAAAAGTGATTCTGATGGACACTAAAGTTTTCACTTTAAATCACAGATTTAGTTACTTATTAATAGTGCCGTCTTTCAATTCCAGATGTCCCAACTTGGACTATAAATTATGTGATCACCTTAAATATGGCTGTTTTAGTCATCCTGTGTTAGCTAAAATTTTTTTTTTTTTTTTTTTTGCAGTACGTGGGCCTCTCACTGTTGTGGCCTCTCCCGTTGCGGAGCACAGGCTCCGGACGCGCAGGCTCAGCAGCCATGGCTCGCGGGCCCGGCCTCTCCACGGCACGTGGGATCCTCCCAGACCGGGGCACGAACCCGTGTCCCCTGCATTGGCAGGCAGACTCTCAACCACAGCGCCACCAGGGAAGCCCTAAAATATTTTGATAATAATTTCATTCCTTTTGGTAGACAGCAGTTGCACACACACATGTGTGGACACACACACACACACACACACCTGTACAGTCCAGCCTCCTCCCCTGGATGCACTGGACGAATAAACATTCCAGCTACTAAAGAATTAATGCCGAGCACAGCAGATCCCTGTTCTGACACCCTGGACCAAGTCCTTTCTGAAGGATCAGTGCCTTACTACGACAATTAAATGATAATTGTGTCAAGCACTTAGCACAGTATACAGGAAGAATTCAACAAATAGCAGCTATTTATACTTATTTTCTACCTTTTCTGACACCTTCGTCTATGTCAGAAACTGTAGTAGGCTCTGGGCATTAAAAGATGAAGCAGACAGACGTGACCCTCCCCCGAGCCCCAGACCTTACGATCTAATTGGAAATACTGACTGCAAACAACTGTGATCCAAGGTGACAAGGGCTGTGGCTGGACAAGCAGGAGTGGTGGCAGCAGAGAGGAGGGGGTCCATCCACCCAGCCTGGGCAGTGCTGGGCAGGAGCGGGGGAGGGGAAATAGACATCCCCTGGGCAAAGCAAGAGTACGCGGAGAAATCCAGGAGATGAGAAGGAGCATGGCTACTTGTGGGCACTGTATGCAGCTCAGATTGGCTGAACTTCATAGTCATGCTGGGGAGAAAATGGGGAATAATGATAATGATGAGAGATGAGTCTGAAGATGTTGGCAGGGACCTAATCATTATCAAGAGATTTTGGAGCCGTGTTGGAAAGTTTGAAAATTGTTTTGAGGGCAGTGGGGAGCCGTGAATGGTGTTCAGCAGGGGAGTAGCGTGTTTCGTATTTTTTGAACCTCACTGTGGATGTTGTGTGGGATACACATGACTGAATGAGAGATGATGAGAGCTAACTACACCCCATCGTAATTGGTGGTGTCCTGGATGAGGAAAGTGGAGTGGGCATGGAAAGGTGTATCTACGATTTTTGCTTCCGAGTTTACTGTTTACTGAATTTTGCTTCCGAGTTATGAAATAGCATATTCATTGTTTTCTCTCTCATCATACATCATTAAGTTTTGTTTTAGAAAGTAGAATGATAGCAGTATTATGTGTGCATTTGGATCCCTAAAGGAGCTCTTGTTTTGATTGTTCTTGCTACCTTTATTGTCCAGACCTTAAGCCTCAGTGTAGACCTCTATCTAATGGAACATTTATTAGTCCATCTAAATATCTAATATCTATATATTACTTCTAATAAAATTACTGTGATATTGTGATTTATAAGAAATATATATTTGGTCATTTGAAATAAGGTCAAATTTGGTCAAATGACCAAATATATGTTTCCCATCTATGTTTTGTCTCAACCCATAGTTCCTGGCTCAGAGCTCCCAAAACCCTTGCAATTTCCTGAGTGATAAATAAGAGCAGTGGGAACATCTTCTGTTATAATAATTTCTCTATAGTCCTGAGTAAAGGCAAAAGGGTTGTCTTGTTATTCAAAACAAGCTCCTTTCCACCAAAACTGGGTTTATATTAATGAAGGTGACTTTTGGAAAGCACCTAAAGATGGGGGCTAGTTGCCAGGGGAACGAACCAGGAATAGAGGGTTGGAACTTTCAGTTTCACCCCTTGATTTCCACGAAAGGGAGAGGGGCTGGAGGTTGAATCAATCACCAATGACCAATTATCTAATCAGTCATGCCTATTAATGAAGCCTCCATAAAAGCCAAAAGGATGGTGTTTGGAGAGACTCTGGGTTGGTGAATACATGGAGATCTGGAGAGAGTGGAGTGCCTGGAGAGGGCATGGACGCTCCACACCCTTTCCCCATACCTTGCTCTATGCATCTTTTACATCTGGATGTTCCTGAGTTATATCCTTTTTTTTTTTTTTTTTTTGCGGTACGCAGGCCTCTCACTGTTGTGGCCTCTCCCGTTGCGGAGCACAGGCTCCAGACGCGCAGGCTCAGCGGCCGTGGCTCACGGGCCCAGCCGCTCCGCGGCATGTGGGATCTTCCCAGACCCGGGCACGAACCCGCGTCCCCTGCATCGGCAGGCGGACTCTCAACCACTGCACCACCAGGGAAGCCCCTGAGTTATATCCTTTTATAATAAGCTGGCAGTCTAGTAAGTAAAATGTTTTCTGAGTCCTGTGAGCCGATCTAGTGAATTAATCCAACCCAAGTTCGGGGTCACTGGAACATCTGATTTATAGCCAGTCGCTCAAAAGCACAAGTGACAACCTGGACTTGCAATTGGCATCTAAAGTGAAGGGCAGTCTTGTGGAACTGAGCCCTTAACGTGTGGAGTCTGGTGCTATCTCCAGGAAGATGTGCTAGAACTAAGCTGAATCGTAGGACACACGGCTGGTATCCAAGTGTTGCCTGTCGGTGTGGTCAAATCACCTACCCCACCCACAAATACACACACTGGAATTCGGGACAAGAATCTTAGTTATTGTCTTCTCATTTGATCTGCAATGTAGATCTGTGACTTAGGCCAGGTGAGATTGGAAGTTGAGACCATGAGAGGGTTGGCCACGTTCATACAGATGGCTAGGTGCCTGGTCTTCTGTCTCCAAATCCCATGCTCTTCCACATCATCACTCTGCTTCCCACTCACGTGTCAGCATGTCAGGAGGACTTCGGGAGAGCCAGCATTTGAGAGCTGGAAACTTCTGTGAAGGTTCAAAACCAGTTGCTGTGTTCTGCCCACATGTGTCCTACCTGGGCTCAGGACAAGAGATGACAGAAAGGAAAAGGATGAAGAAGGAAGAGGGAGGGAGAGGGAGAAGGAATGTGTCACCTTCTAATCCTGCAAGAGCAGCAAAGGTGGCACTAGAGGACATTTTCCACCAGACCTATAGCTCCTGAGCAATCTTAGAGCTGCACCAAAATGCCCCAGACTCAGCAACAAATGTTCTTCTGAAGGTAGATCCCGGGCAGAGATAACCACTGGCACATTAGGAAGAGCACTAGGCTGAGCCTCAATTCTGCCACTTACTAGCCAGGCAACCTCCCCCTCTCTGAGCCTCAGTTTCCCCATCTGTAAATGAGGACATTAATGATACCTGTCTCCCAGGGTTATAGTGAGGGTTATTTCTTGTTCATTTTTCTATTGAAGTATAGTAGATTTACACTATTGTATTAGTTTCAGATGTATGGAATATATGTATGTGGTATACAGATATATACCACATCTTCTTTATCCATTCATCTGTCAGTGGACATTTAGGTCCGCTTCCATGTCTTGGCTATTGTGAATAGTCCCACTATGAACGTTGGGGTGCATGTATCTTTTTTAATTAGAGGTTTTTCTGGATATATGCCCAGGAGTGGGATGGCTGGATCATATGGTAATTCTATTTTTAGTTGTGTAAGGAACCTCCATACTGTTTTCTATAGTGGCTGCACCAACTTACATTTCCTATGATGAGGATTATTGAGAGGATTAAATGTAGTAATGCCTGGCATGCTCTTCCCCCCAAATAGCTGCATAGTTCCCTGACACAGGTCAGGCCTTTACTGAGATGCCTCCTCTCTGAGAGGCCTTTCCTATCCGTCCCATTTAAAATTGCAGCACTTCTCCCTCTTGGTCCTTCCTATCTCTCTTCTGGCTTTACTGTTCCTCACAGAACATATCCATTGTTGGACAGTGGATAGCAATGAGCATACCTCCATCTAACAAAGTAAATATTCTACTTATTTATTGATTGTGTCTCCACCTTTCACAGGAAAGCAAGGATGTTTTTTCTCTTCTGTTTACCACTTTATCACTAGTTCCTAAAAGGATGCCTAGTGCAAAATCGGCATGCAATAGGAACTAGATGAATGAAGGATGAATGAGTAAACAAATAAGTGAAAATATTTCATTTGTCGGCTTTCCATTTCCAGACCTGTGTTATGCTCTTAGAGTTTCCAGTAAGCCAAATTTGTTTCTTAATACGTAATCCATGAATATGGTCTCACACAAAAGAAGTAATCATTACAAGAAAATAAAATAAAAATACACAAATAGGGGCTTCCCTGGTGGCGCAATGGTTCAGAGTCCGCCTGCCAATGCAGGGGACATGGATTCGTGCCCTGGTCCAGGAAGATCCCACATGCCGCAAAGTGGCTGGGCCCGTGAGCCATGGCCGCTGAGCCTGCGCGTCCGGAGCCTGTGCTCCACAACGGGAGAGGCCACAGCGGTGAGAGGCCCGCGTACCGCAAAAAAAAAAAAAAAAAGCCTTTCTCTAATGGCCCATGGTTTTGCTCTGCCACCATCTCCCCAGCTCATCACTGTCTCTGCAGTTCTCTCTGGGATAAGGTGCAGGGTATCCCCTGTCCCTCATCCCTGAGGTCAGTTCTACTTGTGAGTCGCCACAAGCCTCCTTTGAGTTTCCTACTGTACCACTATTTGATTCCTTGCTCCTCTGCACCAAGAAATGAATCACTTCCCACTAAGTGGGGATCTTGGAAGGTGGGGAGAGGATAACTTCAAGCATTCTTTAAAATCAACAGATACCCAAGGAAGTCAAGCAGGGGAAGCAACTGCTGCTATTTTTGCTAATTTGCTGAATTTTAAAACCAATTGTTCAACTTCTTTAAGTCTCCAGTTTCTCATATATTAAATGACAGTAGCTCCCAGCTTACTACCTCATGTGTCTGAAGTCTAGTATTTTGGGAGATTCTGCATAATCATAATGAGTTCTAACAATCTCTCACACTTACAGAGTGATTTACAGCTCACCAAGTACTTGTTGAAGAGGGATATTTCCTAGACTCAAAAATTTCAGAGGTGACCCTTACAGATGAACATATCCAGTGGTTCCCCAACTCTGCTTACACTCCCTGGCAAGAAGAGCCCGAAGGTATAATGGCAGTCCATGAACTCTTCAATATTTCAAAAATGCTAACGGGAATCATACATTTCCACAATAAAATCAGACTTTAATTGCTTTTGGTGGGGATTATATCAACTAAAATTGGTACTTATTGGAAAACTAATTATCCCTTAATAAATGTAACTTAATAGACATAACCCTTTGAAACATTGGGGGTCTATGGGGAAAAAAAATATAGAAGGAAAACTTAATTGTGAAATGATGAAGGATTTGGGCCACAGAAATCCCCACACTTCATAGACGAGGAAAGTGGAGCCCAAAGAAGCAAGCTGTGCCCTGAAACTCCCCCTCTTCTTCATCACTCCTGCCTTAGATTATGCCTCGTCTATCCTCTGTTGGAATTATGCACTAGTGTCCTATCTTATCCTAGTCTGTACTGGCTGCTTTCCATCTGCCCCTTGAACTGCAACCAAAGTAACTTTTTAGTATGCATCCCACCTCTCCTTTGATGGGTTCACATTCTCTGAAGTCTCCCCATCATTGTCAGGATAAAGACACACTCTTCTGTTGGCACCCAAGGCTCTTCATGATCTGGCCTCAGCATCCCTTAAGATGCTTCTTGAGCTCCCGCCACACTTAATGGATTTTTTTTTTTTTTTTTTTTTTTTTTTTTTTGCGGTACGCGGCCTCTCACTGTTGTGGTCTCTCCCATTGCGGAGCATAGGCTCCGGACGCGCAGGCTCAGCGGCCATGGCTCACGGGCCCAGCCGCTCCGCGGCATGTGGGATCTTCCCAGACCGGGGCACGAACCTGTGTCCCCTGCATCGGCAGGCGGACTCTCCACCACTGCGCCACCAGGGAAGCCCACTTAATGGCTTTTGGTCCCTGAATGCACCAGGCCTTCTCAGCGTCCCTCTGTGTCTTTGCATAAACTGGTCCCTCTTCAGAATGCCCTTCCTCCACCTGCTTACCTGTCAACTTAATGCATCCTTCAAGTTTCAGCTACATCACACCTCCTCCAGGAAGCCTTCACTCCAGAGAGGACTGAGTGCCTGCTCTGGGCGTCTCAGCACCCCATGCGCCCATCCAGTGTACGCTTCTGTTACTGCATTGCAATCTCCTCAGTAGACAGGAAATTGTTAAATGAACATGACTTCCCCAAGATCTCATGGCAGAGGCAAGAGGCAAAATGCTAGGTCTTCTCCTGGCTTCATGGCTCTGTGTCCTATAGAACGATGAAGTGCTGTGAAAATCTCAAGGTTTGGCTTTTCCCTCCATGGACCCCACAGTTTGAGAAAAAAAGAAAAAAAACTGTCCAACATGAAATTTATTAAGGGATAATTTTAGGACTACCAGCAAGGAAGAAGGCATACCATTATGATAGTCAGATTCTATCCTCCAGACTGGAAACACTAGGAGAGCTTTAAGGGAAAGAGCCCAAAGTGGAAGCACCTTTAGGCAGAGGCACATAGGGCAGCTCTGCCCCAATTACTGTGCAGGTGCAAACAAGGCCAGAGAGACCCTGTCACTCATATGAGAGAGAACCCAGATAAGGATTCGGGAGGCCTGGTCCCATTATGTCAGGCTCACTCAAAGGGCATTTTCCCCTGGGCTCTCTGCTTTCTGAGACCCGCTAAGTACAATGCCAGGCAGGGAGGCCAGCATCTACTCTCACATGCTTACAGATACGGTGCTGCTACCCACCAAGGCCTTGGCACTTAAAGAACATGGACCCACCTTTAGAACCTCCAAGTCCTGGCCTCCAGCTGCTGCTTTAAGGGACCAAAACCAAACCAAAACAAACAACCATGACAATTAGGAGGATCCCCCTCAGCTTCTAATCAGGAGACCCAATGTTTGCAAAAATTAAAGACACTACACTTGATTCACGATATATTCAATCTGCATTATTAGGACCTATAACAACCCTGGACAATTGACAAGCCAAGGACAGTTGTAATGTTGTCTCTTTTTTTAAAATGAGAAATCCAAAGCTATAAGTTGTTTAATGACTTTCCTGAGATCTGATGAATGTATGCAACGTCTCTGTGTACCAACAGGGCCATCAATCTGAAAATGTCAATCCTTACCTCAACCTTGCTGTGCAGTATTACACAAGTTACTTAACCTCTCTGATATTCACTTTCCTCATCTCTAAAAGGGAGACAAAAATATCACTCTCACATGGTTATTGTGAGGTGAAGTGAATTAATGTACTAAGTATGTTAATTCACTTCATCTCACAATACAGTACATGGATCACTGCACTTGATACCTAGAATTTAAGGACCCTGGTCTTCTGACTCCAAATCCCCCCATCCTTTCTTTTTTTTTTTTTTTAAGTTTTATTGGGGTATAGTTGATTTACAATGTTGTATTGGTTTCAGCGGTACAGGAAAGTGAATCAGTTATACAGATATATATGTCCACTCTTTTTTAGATTCTTTTCCCATATAGGTCATTATAGAGTATTAAGTAGAGTTCCCTGTGCTACACAGTAGGTCCTTATTAGTTATCTGTTTTATATACAGTAGTGTGTATATGTCTATCCAAATCTCCCAATTCATCCCTCCGCCGACCCCCGCCCCGTCCTTTCCGATTGTTCTGCTTCAAACACTCTCTGAGACTTTGGATAAATTATTTAGTCCTCTGGGTATAATTTTTCCATCTATAAAGGAGGTTCTAGTGACCTTACACAACCTCTCTGAATCTCAGTTCCCTCAACTCTAAATTGGGAGGAATAATTACAGTCTCCTCCTTATAGGGTGATTCTGAGGAGTGAAGTAGAAAATGTTTGGAAAGCACTTAAGACAGTGCCTGGCACATAGCCAACACTAAAAATAAATTAACTATTACCACTGTGATTGTTGCTAATGTTAATATTATTAGTCCCTCCCATTATAAAATGGGATATATACCCTCTTAGTCAGGTGATCAAAACTCAGTTCTATCTGGATCACCGGGAGAAAATAAAATTTCTGTATTTTTACTACCAAAGCCCCCCCCACACACACACTCACCTTTTTTCTTCTTGCCCCTGACCTTAAAGAATCATAGACTCTCAGGCCTAGAAAAGTTTTCAGAGGTCATCCACTTGACCTGTTCTCCATTTTTTTATTTCTCTCTACAACATCTCCACCAAGTGGCATATACTTAAATACCTCTGGTGATGGGGACCTCACCACCTTATACAGTAGCTCACTCTGAACACAGTTCTGTGTGCTGAGCTCTCTTATGTAAAGCCAAAATGCAAGTCACAGTAGCTTCTTCGTTTTGTCTCGCTTTTACCCTTCAGCTCTAGCTGGATTCACAGAAGTGAATTCACAGAGAATTTGCAGAAGCCAAGCTTCAACAACATTTTTCTCCAGACTGTAACAAACTCGAATTGTATTTGTTGGTCATTTTTTTTCCTCCCTCTTTCTGGAAAAAAAAAAAAAAAAAATCTTAACCACATTTCACCATTCGAAAGATTTTTTTTTTTCTTTCCCCCTGTCTGCTGGTTCCCACTGGGATGAAAAGCAATAAAAAGTTAGAAAGAAGTATAGGTTTGCCTTCTGCTTTTGTCACTTAGACAAATAGCACCATAAAAAACGGTGAATGCTATCGGTTAAAGCGAACTCCTTCCTCTCCCTCATACATTTCATCAAGATCTTATGCAAGGGGTTTGGACAGGAAAACCTTTTTCTGAAGATGGATAAGATAGTGAGTTAAAGATTTTGCATTAAAAACAGATTCTGGTTATAATATCTTCCTGACAGTAGCATTTTGCTACCCCTGTGTTGTGAGTCCTGTAAATAAATCTCAGAGGGCACATCAGTTGGGCAGGGGATATCTGGGAACCTTGTGAGGTGTCTGCCAATCAGGGCATAATAAAGAGGAACAGTTCCAAGACAGCTCCTGCAGTTTTCAAGGGGTCTTTCTGCGTGCTTTCTCCTTCCCCACCCCCAGCACTGGTGCTCCCTTCTCCTTTTTTTAATTTTCTTTGTATTTCCAATCAGCTCCCTGATCTGGCACCAGCTTTAGGAAGTCGTGTGAATAGACAACATGAGAGGATCTTGTAATAGTTCACACTTTCCAATGAAAAATATGCTGGTTGGAAACATTAATATTTAATACCAGGTAAAGTGTCTGAAAAGTTGCAGGAGAATTTTCCATTAAGATATGGAGATACTCAGAAAGTATACTCACTTTGTTAGGAAACCTTATCAGGCTGGGGCAGCAGCCGTGGGGCTAAATCTGTTGCCCTCCTGGGGGTTAAATATGAATTGCGACCCACAGTAAACACGAAGCAGAGAAAATGCTCCTCGATCCAGTGCATGTCTCTGACCAGCACAAGCAAGATTAGGAACTGAAAGGTGGTCATTGCACTTTGAGTCAGGGCAAGAGGGGCAGAGTCTAGATGTCAAAGATTACTTTGACCTTTTCTCCTGTGAGAATGGTAGCCCGATGGACACAATAATAAATCATAAGCTAAAACTTACCTTTGTGTTGCAATATATGTTAAGAAGTGTCTTCTCAGCTATGATCTCATTGGATACTCCATCATGGATGAATGATATGAATCCCCCTTTATGGAGGAGGGTACAGAGGCTCAAAGAGGTAAAGTGATTTGTCCAAAGTCACAGAATAGATGTATGGTTGGGTTTTTAACATAGGTCCTTCTGACTCCAAACCCAGTGTTCTTTGCACTAAAGCATATTATCTTCAGGAACAGAGGAGCAGGTCTTTTGTGGGGAAGATGATAGTGATGATGATGACAAAAGATGATGCTGATAATTAACACATTTTCTTCATGTTTCGAGTCCTACTAAGTGTCAAGCCCTATGTTAGATACTTTCTGTGAAATCTCTCATTTAATCCTTATAACAGGCATAAAATGCATTATTACTATTATTATTATTTCATTTTACAGATGATCAAACAGGCTCAGAGAGGCAAAATGACTTGCCCAATATTATATAAGGGATTATTCAAACCCAGCTCTGGATAGATTTTAAATTCCTGAACTTTCTTTTTTTTTTTTTTTGCTGTACGTGGGCCTCTCACTGTTGTGGCCTCTCCCGTTGCGGAGCACAGGCTCCGGACGCGCAGGCTCAGCGGCCATGGCTCACGGGCCCAGCTGCTCCGTGGCATGTGGGATCTTCCCAGACCGGGGCACGAACCCGTGTCCTCCGCATCGGCAGGCGGACTCTCAACCACTGCGCCACCAGGGAAGCCCCTGAACTTTTATTTAACAATGGAAAAAGGAAAAAAGTGGGAGGTGGGTAAAGAGGAGGATTTAGGGTTGAGAGATGTGGAGTTCAGAGGCAGTCAGGAAAATTGATTTACATAGATGATCCTCCAGAGCTTCACGTACTTAGGGGTGCTCAGAAGGCAACTGGAAACTAACAGGGACCTGGAGTTGAGCAAAGACATTGGAGGCAGACCTGCAGAGCCAGTATGTCCTAGGCATGCGTTGAGCACCGAGTGCATGCAGTTCCAGTATGTACAAGGACAAGTTGGTTGTGGAGCCTGAAAAAAGCCCTAAACTTTGTAAAGATTTTCTAAGATCATTTGGTAGCCTTGGGGATCAGCAGAGCTGAGCAAAGACATTGGAGGCAGACCTGCAGAGCCAGTATGTCCTAGGCATGCGTTGAGCACCGAGTGCATGCAGTTCCAGTATGTACAAGGACAAGTTGGTTGTGGAGCCTGAAAAAAGCCCTAAACTTTGTAAAGATTTTCTAAGATCATTTGGTAGCCTTGGGGATCAGCAGAGCGCAGGAGGCTAGATTACAATGATGTGGAGCCAGAAGGGGAAATGAAGAAGGGCAGGTGCCAGCAAACTATGGAGGCGTTTGTAGTCAAGGAGCCACAGTGGCAAAACGGTTTAAAGGATTATCAAGGTCAAGGAACTTTCCCCCCTCTTCTTTTAAGATAAGAATTGAACACTTTCATGGGCTACAGAAGGATTCAGTGGAGAGGGAGGGATCAAAGATATAGGAGAGAGAAGAAATAATCAATAGCACAATTGAAGGCAGTGTTGGAGGATTGCACTTCAGAAAGAAGGGTCACTTTCCTCTGCGACTCCAGGCACAATAAACATTTGCATCCGTGAATGAATCGTATCAGATTTCTGGGGTGGGAAAATGTCAGGGTATGAGCAAGGCACACTGAGGTTCGAATTCTGATTCCATCACTTTCTAACTCTCTGATCTCGAATAAATCGATTAACCTCTTGGAGCCTCAGTTTCCACATCTGTGAAAAATATGCAAAACAGAGATGTCATCACCCACGACAACGTTATTGGCTTGTTCCAAAGCACAGATTCCCAGACTTGCTGGAGTCACAGTTTCTTTAGTATCTCAGTAGTTTTTCACAGGGCCCCTAGGCCAAAATAAATACCCAACAGTTCCATGTATTAAGCAGTTGGGTTCAAACAATTTCAAAAGTGTGTATGTCCTATCACTTTATATACATAATTTGAAAGAAAGATAACACTATCATTTCATTCTTAAATAAACACAGTCACCTAATTACTCATGGAATGTGTGGGACTGTGGACACTGTACAATCAGATTGAATACCGACATCCCTCTTTCCTGTTCCACATTGGTGTTTGCAGTTACTTGCCTGTTTTTTTTTTTTTTTTTGGCCATACCATACAGCAGTGAGAGCACAGAGTCCTAAGCATTGGACCGCCGGGGAGTTCCTCTGCAGTTACTTGCTTTGTTATTAGAGCAACTCACTAAAACCCAGCATCACCTATATATGATGTCATTGAATGAACTGTAGTGTGATCTGATGGTGAGATGGTGAACTCGCTCACCCTGGTAATTCCAGGGTATTCAGCAGATGTTAAATATCACTGAGTTTCTCCCTAAAGTGTTAAATGTTGCTTCATGCCCCTTTAAGTTTTCTGTGTCCCCCCTAGGCACCTTGACACAATTTGGGAACCGTCATTCTAAAGAGTAAATTAAATAATATATGTATAATATATATTATATGCAATTTCTTATCAATTACAAATTGGTAAGAAAAGGTGGAACATCCCAGTAGAAAAAGGAAAAAGATATTATGGGCAAATATCAGAAGAGAAAACCCTAATGCTAGTACAAGCCTAAACTTGCATTAGGCTCCCCTAGTTGTTAGAGAAATACAAATCAAAACAGCAATGAAATAACATTTTCTCCTAACCAATGCACGAAAATTAAAGATTGATTCCATTTAGTAGCTGGCAAAGGGGTAGGAAAATAAAAACTGTCTCATATTGCCCGTGAGAATATAAATTGCTGTAGCATTTTCAGAAATTAAGCTAGAAGGATCTAATAAAATTTAAAACCTGTCTACCTTTACCACAGCAATCCCACTTGGAGGAATCCAGCATACAGAAATAAAAACACCAGTATACATGGATAGTCAAGGATCTTTATTAGATAATTGTTTATTATAACATAAAACAGTCTGGAAACAACCTGAGTGTCCATCAATAGTAGAATAATTCTTATGCATCTATCCTCTGGAGAGTTGTTTAGTTATTAAAAGAAAGAGTTTGATCTATGTATATTGACAGAAAGGAATGTCTGCGATATATTGTTAGTGAAAAAGGCAAATGTGGAGTAAACAGGCATAGCAGGTTATCGTTTTTTCTGTAAAGAAGTAGAATAAAAAAAGCCTATGTTTATACAAGCATATGGGAAAGCCAGGGAGGACAAAAGCTAACACACTTAATTGTTGATACTTAGTACAATGTGTGTCTTGCTGGGGGCGGGGTATAAACATGGAAAGGAAGATTACTGGTTTTGTCTATGTTCATATCTGAGTAGTTTGGCAGGTATTCATCTATCAACCAGCATAAGTTATACTGCCCTTCATAAGCTGAAGAGAAAACCCAGTGAAACGTCCTCCAAAAAATGCATTTGGTTTACCTAACACTGTGCGTATCACATGACAGGGATTTTGTGTGCCAGTGTTCTGCCTCTGGTTGTCTTTCTGCATGTCTGTTATTCCACTGCATTTCCCTCTACCTAGCTGCATCTCTCCCACTCCCTTTTGCTCTCCCTCTCTCTCTTTTCTTCTCTATTCTCTCCCCTTGCTTTTATGCCACATGATGTGGGGACACAGACGAGGAATAAGACAGGGCACCTGCCCTTGAGAAGCTTACAGTCTGCGGGGCTGAAAACCAACACATTTTCAGAGGTGAAAGGAAGTGGAGGAAGATGGCGCCAGATGAACTTAGTTTTGGTGAAGAATGGGTAAGTCCCCCTTCTTAGGAAGAGAGGAGGCTGAGGACTTATGGGGAATGAAAGTGGCTCAGGCTGCAAGTACGGAGTCAACAGGAGATCACTCGAGGGATTATCTTTCAGCCCTTCTCCCTGGGTGGTTTCAAAATTCATCTTTCTGAAGGCAGGAGTCTGGCTCAGGCACCTCAGAAAGGCTCTTCAGGATCTGATTCCTTCATTTTTCAGGTCTGTGTCTAACCGTTCGGGCAGATGGACCCCTCCCCTACCTCATGCTAAAGCTTTTCTATTTTAGCTGTGCTCAGAGGCTAACTGTCCTTACCCATTCCCTCCACAGCCTGCCTCACCCATAAAGAGAAACGTCAGACTCAAACCAACTGTACCATCCCACAGCCTGACCCTCCTTCCCCCACCTCTCACCCCATACACCATCCTCTGTACCATCCTCTTGTCGGCAGCCAGCAGGCCAACGTTCCTGGGCCAGCTCTGCCTCTGTCTCCCTAGACAACGGTCTTTGCAGAGACAGAAGAAGGGTCAGATGTCAGGGCCGCTGGGCTAGGATCCCACAAGCTGTGTCCTAGTTTTCCAGAATAAGCTGTCAGGATTTGCCTCAATGCAGTCCCCTCTTCCCTCTCCCCAAATCCTATTTCTGAGCCTGAAGAAATGGCTTTGCCAGCCTCAGGAGAAGCCTCTTGCCCAGGGAAAGCCAGGCTTGAGAAGCTGCCATCAGACCCCATTGTCTGTGTCCTGGGACCACTGCCAAGGCTCGGGCATCTTGGCTGGGGTAAGGGCCCTGTTCTGATCCCATCTGTTCAGAGTGAGGGAAAGAAGCCAGGTTCCCTCCCCTTTATCTCTGTCCCCAACCCCCAAGCTTTATGGATGAGTGGCTTTTCAGAGATGAAAAACCAGAGCCCTGTCAAACAAGTCTTCTTGCTTGACAAAGATAGAATCTAAATATAGAAAGGTACAGCTAAGCTCTGCAGCCGAGCGAGCAACCCCATCTGGCGCAGCTTCAGGGTGTTTCCTCCCCTACCATGGCTCCTAGCCCAGTGCCCAGGACACAGCAGAGGGTCATCAAATGTTTTGTTGAACTGACCTCCTGAATCTTGCTGAACACCCCTCCGCTACCAGCAAAGAGATGCTGTACAAACATCCCCATGACACCCACTGAAGCTGCCCTGGACCCCTCACTTCCCACCTGCACATAGCCCTGGCCCCTCTCCTATTGAGAACATCCTTACAAAACTGCCAGTGCCTTGAAAGAAATCTCCCTGAGATGGGGGTAGGGGGCTAATGCATATATCTTTCTTTTCCGTGTTATCAGGCACTGAATATCCACTACCTTATTTAATCCTCACAATATCAAGGATATAATTACTCCCATTTTATAGATATGAACATTGAGGCTAAGAGGTTAACGGACACATCCAAAGCCTTGCTGTTGGAAAACTCAGGTCCATTTCCCCTGCTCCAGAGAACACCATGGAATGGTGAAGGGGGTATTCATGCTGCTAGACCCCATTGATGGCCATGGTTTCCCCTGGATAATTCTCCTTAGGACCTCTAGAACCTTCCTTTGGTTTAACTAAAAATGATACCATCATAATTCGTGGAGCCAAAAAGTATTCCCGGAGAGCATGGAGCCCAGGCTCCTGTTTTCAAGAAGATAACATGGTATTCAGTTGGTGTGTTTGTTTCCTAGGGCTGCCATAACAAAGCACTACACACTCGGTAGCTTAAGACAACAGACATGTATTCTCTCACAGGTCTGAAATCAAGTTGCTGGCCAGGCCATGCTCCCTCCAAGGCTCTAGGGAAGCATCCTTCCTTGCCTCTTCCTAGCTTCTGGTGGTTACCAGCAATCCTTGGCATCCCTTGGCTTGTAGGTACATCGCTGCAATTTCTGCCTGTCTTCACACAGTTGTCTTCCCTCTGTGTGTGTCTATGTCTTTCTGTCTGACTCTTCTCGTCTTTCTCTTATGTATAAAGACACCAGTCACTGGCTTTAGGGTTCACCCTAATCCAGTATGGCCTCATTTTAGCTGGATTATGTCTGCAAAGACCCTACTTTCCAATAAGATCACATTCTGAGATTGGGTGGACATGAACTTTGGCGGAGCACTGTTCAACCCAGCACAGTTGGTACAGCATGGTGCCAGGAGGGTGGACTCAGGAGTCAGGCTGCCTGGGACTTTAATCCTGCCACTTGCTCACTCTGTGACCTAGAGAAACTCAACCTCTCTGAATCTCAGGCTCCTCATATGTAAAATAAGGATACTAGGCTGGTTGGGAGAAGCCACTAAGATAATCCATGCACAGAGCTTAGCCCAATGCCTGGCACAAAGTGAGTGTTCAAACATTAGCTCAGCCCCCTATATTCTTGGTAGTTAGGGGCACACACTTTGGAGTCAGGCTACTGGGGTGAAATACTGGATCTATCCATTGTGGGAAGATGGACACATTACTTAAACTCTCTGAGCCTTAATTTCCTCATGTAGAACAGAGAGAATAGTTGTATCTGCCTCATGGTTTACAGTAAGCAGCACATGAAGTAATTCACATAAGGTATTTAAGAATATCTTGCATGTATGATATCATTTATATGTAGAATCTAAAAAATAGTACAAATGAATATACATGCAAAACAGAAACAGGTTTAAATATAGAAAACAAACAAGTGATCACAAAAGGTAAGAGGCAAATTAGGGGTATTGGGATTAAGCGATACAAACTATTATGTATAAAATAGATAAGCAACAAGGATACATTGTATATAGCACAGGGAATTATAGCCATTATCTTGTAATAACATTTAATGGAGTATAAGCTGTAAAAATACTGAATTACTATGCTGTACACCTGAAACTAACATAATATTGTAAATCAACTATACTTCAAGAATAAAATTAAAATTTATTAAAAAAGAATATCTTGCTTATAGCAGGTTCCCAATAAATGGTGGCTATTATGGTATTGATGTTCCCAATTCAAATCCACATGATATTATATAATCCTATAACACCATAGGAACAGGCTCAGCAGAGGGGTCCTGGGTTTCTGGCAGAGAAGGACCAGAGTTTTGTGGGCATCAGCGAAATGTGCCTTTCCCCAGAAGGGAGGGACCTACAGGTCTGATGTACTGAGACCAGGCGTCTCTGTCCTGGGCAGTGGTCCAAGGGGCTGAGCCCGTCTCCTCCTCTCCTTTGCGGTTGGCTCACTCAGTGTATACCCAAGGGATCTAGGGACATGCTCTAGCTCCAGGGCTGGGCACTTCCCCACACAGACTCCCATCCGTCTCCAGCTGCCAGATGAAGGTGACTTAGGAGATCTGGGGTGGAGGATGGCTGGGGAGCCGGGGGCAGAGAAGCAGCATGAAGCTCATTAGTAGCTGACTACTCTGGTGGAACAGACCTCTCCCGGGGGCCATAACTCTGTCCCTGGAAGAAAGAATGATGATTGGGAGGTGGCTGACACTCGTGCAGCCCACATATGGGGCTAGGCAGTAGGAGCAAAGCTGAGTCCCTGCCTTCTCTAAATCCCCAGCATATCCGTGGAGAAAGAGGAGCTGCAGCATGAAAAAGGGGGGGAGAGAGTATGATTTGAAAGGAAGCTGAGAAGCATACTACAGAGCTTCCATTAAGTAGGCAGCGATCCTGACAAGGCGTCTGGACTTCCACCATCAAGGAGGCATTCTGGAGCCAGGCTCCCTTGGATTTTATTGGGTCCCCAGCCTTCTGGGTGATCTTAGATAGCTCAGTCTCTCTGAGCCTTAGGTTCCACATTTGTAAAATGGAAATGTCTATTTTTCAGAGTTGTCTTAAAGCCTACATGATGTAACTCACATCGACCTGATTTGTACTGGGTCTTCAAGCTCAGCTCAGTTGCCCCTCTCTGAGGACGCCACCGTCCCCAGCACAGCTAGGTTGGGAGCCCTGCCAAGCCCTTACACATTTCTCTGCCATAACATGAACACTTCGTTGCTGAATTATAATTTTATGTTTCCTTGTCTGTGTCCTGCACTAGGCTATGAGCTCCCTGAGGACAGAGAAGGTCTTGTTCCTTTAGGCATTTTCAGTGTCCAGCATAATTCCTGGCACAAGCTGAGTGAATGGATGAATGAACGAGTCTAGTTGGGTAAAAATAAGTCTCATTAGGCAGGTTTTTAGGTAGCAGTTTTAACCAAATCATTCTGGAAGGCACAATGGGTTGTATACTGATGAAAAGTTTCTCTCTCTCCAAGGTAACTTTAGTAGAGGTGTGGTAAAGGAAAGTTACAAGGGGTGATAGAACCAATAAATGGGGAAATGCTGCTGTGTGGAAGGCATTATGCTATGCGTTTTTCATTAATCATGAAATTACTACCAACCAGCTGTATTTATCCTCATTGTGCATGTGAGGAAACCGAGGCTCAGCGAGACAAATTACCTTGCCCAAGATCACAAAGCCAGTAAATAGCAGAGCCGTGGAGTGGAACCCTGATATGCCTGGCTGCCCAGCTTATGTCCTTTCCTTTATTCCCCTTCCGATAGAAAACTGAGGATGTTTGAAAATGAGTAGCTCCAAAAGAAGAGGGGGAGGGGTGGGGTGGAGGGAGCAGCAGTTGAACTGTCTAAGGCTTATTAGATTTAAACCCTGCATAGCATCTTGCCTTTTCTTTCTTCCCCATTCATTGGCGAGGCAAATGCCAGATAAAGCATTTTGGACACTGAGGTATCAGGGGGCCACTGATGAATTAAAACCCTGTTTGTCAGGGACAGACATTCTTCCAGTCCTGAGTATAATGGAAGTGACTTAGTGGTCATAGGAGTCTCAGAAGGGCCTGGGGCTGTGAGGATGCAGAATGCAAAAGAGGCAGAAAAATGTCCTTTTGCTTTTCTCAGAAGGAAAATATTGCCTAGATATTATAAATTGACCAAAGTTGAGGGGAACAATGCCTTGCTGTGGGCTGTGGAAAAAATTCAAGCATCTCTCAGGTGGAGGCAATCCATTGCTTCTTGAGCCCGCATCATGCACCGGGCGTGGGGGGGCTTTATATGTGTTATCTATTTTAGTTCTCACAAGGCCACCCCCATTTTACAGATGAATATAATGAGTCATGCTGCTAGGATGTGGCGTACCTGAGACTCTTACCCGTGTATCTAGCTACAAAGGGCATTGTGGTTGGAATCTTTACAACTGGGATGAAGCAGAAGTGTAGATATTGAGATGCAAAGTCCAATCTAGCATAAATACAAGTTTTGTTTTTCTTTCATTTTACACTGAATTACCCAAGAATTAATTTCAGACTCCGTACATCCCACTCCTTCCTCTCACCCTTCCTCTGGCCTAAGAGCAGTGCTAGCTCTAGGATCCTCCTGAGGCCAACCAGCTCAAGCAACTACCACAAAGAACACACCACCCCAAGGACATAATTACAACATATGTAAAGGTTTAACTACAAGGATGTTCAACACCAAACTATTTGTAATATCAAAAAAAAAAAAAAAAAAAATAAGAGGGAACTCCCCAAACACTCAAAAGTAGGCACTTGAGCAAATAAACTGTGGTGCAGTCATTATATAGGGAATTCTATGCAGCAATTAAAAATTATTTGTGTGACAATATTTAGGGACATAAGCATGATCAGGGGTTTACAAGATATAATGTTGATTTTAAAAAGCAGGTTATAAAACCATTTGACTCTTGGCATTGTAAGTGGTTTTTAATTCTTTTTGATTATTAGAATGTTTTCAATTTTCTATATTGAATATCTGTTGTTTTCATAATAAGAGGAAATAATGAAAGGTTATTTATAACATGAATAATAAATATTCCAGCCTCAACTCTCCTTCAACTGTGATAATAAAAGCACCAGTTTACATGAACACAAAGAGAAAAGAAACCCTAAGTCTGCAGAGAAATCTGACTAAATAATTGGCATCTTTGTTCAAGGAAAGGGGAGCATCTGCTTTCTGTCTCCCTGAGAGGGGACATGTTTGAACGACAGCAAGCTGGATTGGAGTTGAATACAAGGAAGCACTGCATTACTGCAGTTGTCATCCAAACACACCATAGACATCTACCCAGTGGGTGTCGATAATCAGCGTGGTTAGCTGAACCGAGAAGAGTCATGTCACACAGAGGATTGGCAATACCAGCTACAGCAACAGCTACATGGCCTATGCGCCATATGCCTTCTTTAATTCAACGATAATCATTAGATGACACTCATTTAACATACGAGGAAACAGAGGTTAAATTAGATGCTTAGCAACACACATCCAGAAAGTAGCAGGGTTGATCTTGGAACCCAGGTCTGTCTAGTGCTAATGCCCAATTCCATACACTATGCTGATTTCCTTGGCTTCCTCCTCTACCAAAAAATATTCTTCTCACCAAGCTTGCTGTAGTGTGCAGTATTTTTTCATAAACTTGTTAAATTTTAGAATACTTTTAGATTTACAGAAAAATTATGAACATAGTACAGAGTTCCCCTATAACCCGCAGTGAGGTTGTCCTACTATGAACATCTCATATTAGCATGTCACAATTAATGAACTAATATTAATATATTATTATTTATTAACATGTATATAATATCTAGATTTTCTTAGTTTTTACTTAATATCCTTTTTCAGTTTCAGGTTCCCACCTTACATTTATTACCTGGTTTCCTTAGGCTCCTCTTCACTGAGATATTTCTCAGACTTTCCTTGGTTTTGATTACCTTGACAGTTTTTAAGGAGTACTATTCAGGTATTTCATAGAAATACCTCAACTGGGATTTGTCTGATGTTTTTTCTCATGATTGGACGACTGGGGTCATGGGTGTTGGGGAGGGAGATCACAGAGGTGAAGTGTTATTCTCATCACCTCATACCAAGGGTACATTTTATCAACATGACTTATCACTGATAATGTTCCTCTTGATCACATGGCTAAGATAGTGCTTTGCAGGTTTCTCCACTATGCATTTACTCTTTTTTTCCCCTTTCAAACGGTAATCTTTGTAAGGGAGTCATTATGCGAAGCCCACTTTTAAAGAATGGGGGACACTTGAGGACAGAGTAGGCAGAAAAATTATTTGGAATTCTGCGTGGGAGATTTATCTATATTCCCCCATTTATTTGTCTACTCAGTCATTTGTCTACATCAGAGTGGACTCATGGATATGTATTTTATACTTTAGGCTATAATCCAATATAGGTTTCCTGCACTACCTGAAAGTATGGTAAGACTATGCTTAAGTTCTGTAGGAAACTGCCAGAATGTCTGCTAAAGTGGTTGCATCATTTTCCATTCGTACCAGCAATAAATGAGAGTTCTTCTTGCTTAGCATTCTTGCCAGAAATTGCTATTGTCAGCTTTTTGGATTGTAGCCATTCTAATAGGTGTATAGTGGTGTCTAGTTGTTTTAATTTGCATTTCTCTAATGACAAATTATGTTGAGCATCTTTTCATATGCTTCCTTGCCATCTGTGTATCTTCTTTGGTGAGGCTTGTCCAGATCTTTTTCCTATTTTTAAATTGGTTTGTTTGTTTTCTTGTTGTTCTGCTTTAGAGAGTTCTTTGCATATTTTGACTGCAAGCTCAGATCTGTGTTTTGCAAATATTTTCTCTCAGTCTGTGGTTTGTCTTTTAACTCTCTTAAGAATATCTTATACAGAAAAAAGTCTTTAATCTTAATAAAATCCAATGTACCAACTTTTTCTTCTATGGATCATTCTTTTGCTATTGTATCTAAAAACTCATCTTCAAATCCAGGGTCATGTGGATTTTCTTTTGCTTCGAGAAGTTTTATACTTTTACATTTAAACTTAGGTGTATGATTCACTTTGAGTGAATTTTTTTGGGGGAGGTCCATGCTTAGAGGTTCATGGTTTTTTACACGTGGATGTCCAGTTGCTACAGTGTCATTTGTTGAAAAGACGATTCTTTCTTCATTAAATTGCCTTTGCATTTTTGTAAAAAATGAGTTGAGTTAGTTTTGCTTTTATCTGTTTCGTTAGTGTTCTGTAGTTTCCACATATATAGATACTACAACAAAGTTTTGTTAGATTTATATTAATATTTCATTTTGTGGGTGCTATTATAAATTATATTTTTAGTAGTAAAATTCATTACTGGTACATAGGAAAGCAATCAATTTTCTGTATTATTCTTGTATCCTGAAATCTTGCTGTCATCACTCATTAATTCCAGGAGGTTTTCTTGTTTGTTTGTTTGTTTTTTTAATCAGTTCTTTGGGATTTTCCACATGGCATCTGAGAATGATGGTTTCATTTCTTCCTTCCCAATCTGTATATTTTAATGATTCTTTTATGATTGCTTTAGATGAAACTTCCATTATGATATTGAATTGAAGTTGTAAGAAAAGGTTTTCTTGCCTTGTTCCTGATCTTAGGAGGAGAGTGCCATTAAGTATGACATTGTTATAGGATTTTTTAGTTGTCCTTTATCAAGCTGAGGACATTCCCCTCTATTCCTAATGTTCTGAGGGGTATATATATATTTTTTTTTATCATGAATGGGTATTGGATTTTTTCAAATCCTTTTTTGTTGTCTTCTGATACGATCATATGCCTTGTCTTCTTTGTCCATTCATATGGTTGATACATTGAAATCATACATTGATTTCAAATGTTGAACCAGCCTTGCATACCTAGAATTAATCTCATTGGGTCGCAGCATATAATTATTTTTATACAATGTTGGAATTTAATTGCTGATATTTGGCTGAGGATTTTTACATCTATGACCATGAGATATATCGGTGTGTAGTTTTCCCTTCTTGTAATCTCTTTTATCTGGTTTTAGTTTTAATGAAATGCTGGACTCATAAAGTTACTTTGGAAATTCCCTCCCCACTCCCAACTTCTAGTTACTGAAAGAGATTGTGCAGAATTGGTCTTCTTCCATGCTTGGTAGAGTTCACCAGTGAAACCATCTGGGCCTGGTGTTTTCTTTTTTGGAAGGTTGTATTCAATTTGGAAGGTGGATTCAATTTCTTTAATACTTACAGGGATATTCAGGTTACGTATTTCTCTTTGTGTGAGTTTTAGTAGTTTTTCTCTCTCAAGGAACTGGTTCATTTCAAGTAAATTATCAAATTTGCAGCCATAGAGTTTTCATAATATTCTTTTATTCTCCTTTGCATATCCATGGGATCAGTAGTAATAACCCTTCCTTCATTTCTGATATTGGAAAATTGTTTCTCTTCTCATATTTAATTGGTTAGCCTGGCTAGAGGTTTATTAATTTTACTGATCATTTCAATCTATTTCCCTATTTTCAATTTCATTTTCTATTCTAATTTTTATTATTCCCTTTCTTCTGCTTGCTTTAGGCTTAAATTGTTCTTTTCCAGTTTCCTTCTCTCTAGTTATACTACCCATCTGTTCTTGTATGTTGTAAATCTTTTCCATTAGAGGCTTAACAGATTAATTATAGTCATTTTAAATTCCTTGATAGTTCAAGCATCTGTGTCATAAACTGAATCTATTCTGAGGCTTGCTTTGTCCCTTCAGACTGTGCTTCATGTGACCTCATAATATATCTTGTAATTTTATTGTTGTTGTTGAAAAGCAGACATGTTGTATCAGATAACAAGAATTGTGGCAAATAGTCCTTTGGTGTGAGGATTTATGAGAAACTGGCTAGGATTTGGGTGTGTTTAATATTTTGTGTAGCTTTAGGTGCCAGAGGCTTCAACTTCCTTTAGGTCCTTGTTTTTGTCTCCCCTCTTGAATTCAGGCTTCCCTAAGTACTGTTCCTCAAACTACTAAAGGCTTCCCTAAGTACTATTTCAGCTGTTTCATGGGTAATCCACTGTCATTATTCTGTAACCCTGTTGTGGTGTTGGTAAGGCATAGGAACGGGGAGCTGGATTAGTTTCCCATTGTTGCTGTAATGGATTAACACAGACTTAGTGGCTTAAAACCACACACATATTGTAGTCAGAAGTCTAAAATCTGTGTCACTGGGCTAAAATACAGATGTATGGTGTCTTCTGGAAGCTGGGCTGGTGTCTTCTGGAAGCTCTAGGGGAGAATCTGTACATCTGACTTCTAACATCTGGCAGCCACATGCATGTCTTGGCTGGTGACCCTTTTCTTGAAGCACTCCAACCTCTTGCTTCTCTTTTCACATCTCCTACTTCCTTCTTTGACCTTATTGCCTCCCTCCAATAAAGACCCTTGTGATTAAATTTAAGGCCCATTAGGATATGATAATCCAGGATAACCTTCCCATCTCAAGATCATTTAACATAATCATATCTGCAAGTCCTCTTTACCATGTAAGGTAACATATTCACAGGCTCTGGGGATTAGGATGTGGCTATCGTTTGTGGGCCAGTACTCAGCATATCACAGGAGTATTCTAGAATCTTCTCATTAAAATTCAGCATTTCGCACCAGAGGGCAGACAGCAGAAGCAAGAAGAACTACAGTCCTGCAGCCTGTGGAACAAAAACCACATTCACAGAAAGATAGACAAGATGAAAAGGCAGAGGGCTATGTACCAGATGAAGGAACAAGATAAACAACTAAATGAAGTGGAGATAGGCAAACTTCCAGTAAAAGAATTCAGAATAATGATAGAGAAGATGATCCAGGACCTCAGAGAAAGAATGGAGGCAAAGACAGAGAAGATGCAAGAAATGTTTAACAAAGACCTAGAAGAATTAAAGACCAAACAAACAGATGATCAATACAATAACTAAAATGAAAAATACACTAGAAGGAATCAATAGCAGAATAATAACTAATCAATAGCAGAAGAATGGATAAGTGACCTGGAAGACAGAATGGTGGAATTCACTGCCATGGAACAGAATAAAGAAAAAAGAATGAAAAGAAATGAAGACAGCCTAAGAGACCTCTGAGACATTAAATGCAACAACATTCACATTATAGGGGTCCCAGAAGGAGAAGAGACAGAGAGAAAGGACCCGGGAAAGTATCTGAAGAGATCATAGTTGAAAACTTCCCTAACATGGGAAGGAAATAGCCACCCAAGTCCAGGAAGTGCAGAGAGTCCCAGGCAGGATAAACCAAGGAGAAACACGTTGAGACACATAGTAATCAAATGGACAAAAATTAGGGACAAACAAAAATTATTGAAAGCAACAAGGGAAAAATGACAAACAACATACAAGGGAACTCCCATAAGGTTAACAGCAGATTTCTCAGCAGAAATTCTACAAGCCAGAAGGGAGTGGTATGACATATTTAAAGTGAAGAAAGGGAAGAACCTACAACCAAGATTACTCTACCCGGCAAGGATCTCATTCAGATTTGACGGAGAAATCAAAAGCTTTACAGACAATCAAAATCTAAGAGAATTCAGCACCACCAAACCAGCTCTACCACAAATGCTAAAGGAACTTCTCTAAACGGGAAACAAAAGAGAAGAAAAGGACCTACAAAAACAAACCCAAAACAATTAAGAAAATGGTCATAGGAACATACATATTGATAATTACCTTAAACGTGAATGGATTAAATGCTCCAGCCACAAGACACAGGCTTGCTGAATGGATACAAAAACAAGACCCATCTATATGATGTCTACAAGAGACCCACTTCAGACCTAGGGACACATACAGACTGAAAGTGAGGGGATGGAAAAAGATATTCCATGCAAATGGAAATCAAAAGAAAGCTGGAGTAGCAATACTCCTATCAGATAAAATAGACGTAAAAATAAAGAATGTTACAAGAGACAAGGAAGGACACTACATAATGATCAAGGGATCAATCCAAGAAGAAGATATGACAATTATAAATATATATGCACCCAGCCTAGGAGCACCTCAATACATAAGGCAACTGCTAACAGCTCTAAAAGAGGAAATAGACAGTAACACAATAATAGTGGGGAACTTTAACACCTCACTTAAACCAATGGACAGATCATCCAAACAGAAAAGTAATAAGGAAACACAAGCTTTAAATGACACAAGAGACCAGAGAGATTTAATTGATATTTATAGGATATTCCATCCAAAAACAGCAGATTACACTTTCTTCTCAAGTGTGCATGGAAAATTTTCCAGGATAGATCACATCTTGGGTCACAAATCAAGCCTCAGTAAATTAAAGGAAATTGAACCCATATCAAGCATCTTTTCCGACCACAACACTATGAGATTAGAAATGAATTACAGGGAAAAAAGCCGTAAAAAACACAAACACATGGAGGCTAAACAATACATTACTAAATAACCAAGAGATCACTGAAGAAATCAAAGAGGAAATCAAAAAATACCTACAGACAAATGACAATGAAAACACAAAGATCCAAAACCTATGGGATGCAGCAAAAACAGTTCTAAGAGGGAAGTTTATAGCTATACAATCCTACCTCAAGAAACAAGAAAAATCTCAAATAAACAATCTAACATTACAGCTAAAGGAACTAGATAAAGAAGAACAAACAAAACCCAAAGTTAGCAGAAGGAAAGAAATCATAAAGATCAGAGCAGAAATAAATGAAATAGAAACAAAGAAAACAATAGCAAAGATCAATAAAACTAAGAGCTGGTGCTTTGAGAAGATAAACAAAATTGATAAACCATTAGCCGGACTCATCAAGAAAAAGAGGGAGAGGACTCAAATCAATAAAATTAGAAATGAAAAAGGAGAAGTTACAACAGACACCACAGAAATACAAAGCATCCTAAGAGACTACTACAAGCAACTCTATGTCAATAAAATGGACAACCTGGAAGAAATGGACAAATTCTTAGAAAGGTATAACCTTCCAAGACTGAGCCAGGAAGAAATAGAAAATATGAACAGACCAATTACAAGTAATGAAATTGAAACTGTGATTAAAAATCTCCCAATAAACGAAAGTCCAGGACCAGATGGCTTCACAGGTGAATTCTATCAAACATTTAGAGAAGAGCTAACACCCATCCTTCTCAAACTCTTCCAAAAAATTGCAGAGGAAGGAACACTCCCAGACTCATTCTGTGAGACCACCATCACCCTGATACCAAAGCCAGACAAAGATACCACAAAAAAAGAAAATGACACACCAATATCACTGATGAATATAGATGCAAATATCCTCAACAAAATACTAGCACACAGAATCCAACAGCACATTAAAAGGATCATACACCATGATCAAGTGGGATTTATCCCAGGGATGCAAAGATTCTTCAATATATGCAAATCAATCAATGTGAAACACCATATTAAGAAATTGAAGAATAAATACCATATGATCATCTCAATAGATGCAGAAAAAGCTTTTGACAAAATTCAACACCCATTTATGATAAAAACTCTCCAGAAAGTGGGCATAGAGGGAACCTACCTCAACATAAAAAAGCCATATACTACAAACCCACAGCAAACATCATTCTCAATGGTGAAAAACTGAAAGCATTTCCTCTAAGATCAGTAACAAGACAAGCATGTCCACCCTTGCCACTATTATTCAACATAGTTTTGGAAGTCCTAGCCACGGCAGTCAAAGAAGAAAAAAGAAATAAAAGGAATACAAGTTGGAAAAGAAGAAGTAAAACTGTCACTGTTTTCAGATGACATGGTACTATACATCGAGAGTCCTAAAGATGCCATGAGAAAACAGAGCTAATCAACAAATTTGGTAAACTTGCAGGATACAACATTCATGCACAGAAATCTCTTGCATTCCTATACACTAATGATGAAAAATCTGAAAGAGAAATTAAGGAAACACTCCCATTTACCACTGCAACAAAAAGAATAAAATATCTAGGAATAACCTTGCCTAAGGAGACAAAAGACCTGTATGCAGAAAACTATAAGACACTGATAAAAGAAATTAAAGATGACCCAAACAGATGGAGAGATATACCATGTTCTTGGATTGGAAGAATCAATATTGTGAAAATGACTATACTACCCAAAGCAATCTCCAGATTCAATGCAATCCCTATCGAATTACCAATGGCATTTTTTACAGAAATAGAACAAAAAATCTTAAATTTTTTATGTAGACACAAAGGATCCTGAATCATCAAAGCAGTCTTGAAGGAAAAAAACAGCTGAAGGAATCAGACTCCCTGACTTCAGACTATACTACAAAGCTACGGTAATCAGGACAGTATGTATGGTACTGGCACAAAAACAGAAATATAGATCAATGGAGCAGGATAGAAAGCCAAGAGATAAACCCATGCACCCATGGTCAACTAATCTATGACAAAGGAGGCAAGGATATACAATGGAGAAAAGACAGTCTCTTCCATAAGTGGTGCTGGGAAAACTGGACAGCTACATGTAAAAGAACAAAATTAGAACACTCCCTAACACCATACACAAAAATAACATGGTTTTAGAGACCTAAATGTAAGACTGGACACTATAAAACTCTTAGAGGAAAACATAGGAAGAATACTGTTTGACATAAATCACAGCAAGATCTTTTTTGATCCATCTCCTAGAGTAATGGAACTGAAAACAAAAATAAACAAATGAGAACTAATGAAACTTAAAAGCTTTTGCAAAGCAAAGGAAACTACAAACAAGAAGAAAAGACAACCCTCAGAAAGGGAGAAAATATTTGCAAATGAATCAATGGACAAAGATTAATCTCCAAAATATATAAACAGCTCATGTAGCTCACTATTAAAAAAAACCAAACAACCCAATCAGGAAATGGACAGAAGACCTAAATAGACATTTCTCCAAAGAAGACATACAGATGGCCAAGAAGCACATGAAAAGCTGGTCAATATCACTAATTATTAGAGAAATGAAAATCAAAACTACAACGAGGTATCACCTCACACCAATTAGAATGGGCACCATCAGAAAATCTACAAACAACACATGCTGGTGAGGGTGTGGAGAAAAGGAAACCCTCTTGCACTGTTGGTGTGAATGTAAATTGATACAGCCACTATGGAGAACAGTATGGAGGTTCCTTAAAAAAACCTAAAAATAGAATTACCATATGACCCAGGAATCCCACTACTGGATATATACCCAGAGAAAACCATAATTCAAAAAGACACATGCACCCCAATGTTCATTGCAGCACTATTTACAATAGCCAGGTCATGGAAGCAGCCTAAATGCCCATTGACAAATGGATAAAGAAGATGTAGTATATACATACAATGGAATATTACTTAGCCATAAAAATGAACGAAATTGGGCTTCCCTGGTGGCGCAGTGTTTGAGAGTCCGCCTGCCGATGCAGGGGACACAGGTTCGTGCCCTGGTCCGGGAAAATCCCACATGCCGCGGAGCAGCTGGGCCCATGAGCCATGGCCGCTGAGCGTGTGCATCCGGAGCCTGGGCTCCGCAACGGGAGAGGCCACAACAGTGAGAGGCCTGCGTACCGCTAAAAGAAAAAAAAAAAAAAATGAACGAAATTGGGTCATTTGTAGAGATGTGGATGTTTCTAGAGACTGTCATACAGAGTGAAGTAAGACAGAAAAACAAATATTATATATTAATGCATATATGTGGAGTCTAGAAAATGGTACAGATGGACCAGTTTGCAGGGCAAAAATAGAGACACAGATGGTAGAGAACTAACATATGGACACCAGTGGGGGAAAGTGGCAGGGGGTTGGTGGTGGTGTGATGAATTGGGAGATTGGGATTGACATATATACACTAATATGTATAAAATGGATAACTAATAAGAACCTGCTGTATAAAAAATAAATTAAATTAAATTAAAAAAAAACAAAAACTCAGTGTTTCACTGAGTGTTTCACTGAGGCTGTGTCTTTGGGCTCTGCCCTTCACAGTTGTCTCCTCAATGCTATAACTTTATTTCTCTTTTTTTTATACCCGCTTCCTATTCCTTTCCCAGGATGAAGCATTCTCAATCAATGTCATTGAATCCCAAATGCTATGGACTGTGCTCCTCTTCCTTCTCCCCTTAGGTGAAACAGGAATGCTAGAAGGAGTAATAGAAATGTCCTTCCTCTTTCCTCAACTGGAATAGGGCTCTCACCTGGAGTGCACGCATTTGTCATGAAGAGGTTCTGGGAGTATTTCATAAATATTACTTATCCTTTCCCATTCACCTGCCAGAGACACAGGGTTTTTCTCACATCTTCAAAATGAGAATCTGGTGGGGTTCCTGAAGGTAAAGCTCATAAAAAAATGTAGGGGAGTACCCTGAGACTGAGGTCCCCAGGCATTTTTGCTTAATACTCAGCCACAAGCAATTCTCAAAATTACTGTTACAGTGTTCTTACCAGTGCATGGCTCCAGAAGCTTTTGGAGGGAGCCTAGCTGTGTCTTT
This sequence comes from Orcinus orca, assembly GCF_937001465.1. Taxonomy (NCBI): domain Eukaryota; kingdom Metazoa; phylum Chordata; class Mammalia; order Artiodactyla; family Delphinidae; genus Orcinus; species Orcinus orca. Next base: position 104,069,893 of record NC_064564.1, on the reverse strand, counting down.
CTGGATAGGACTGTCTCTCCAGATTTCATAAAGGCAGCATCAGTTCTCTAAAGGGTCCAAGAACAGCCTTTGGTTTTCCGTTTTTCCAGCTTTTTCTTGTTTTTAAGATTGAAGTGATTAGTCCCAAGCTCTTTATATGCTGGAGCTGAAATCCAATGTCCAAGATTTTCACCATTATTTTCACTAAGGCTTTGAGCTAAGTCATTGGTATCTCTTAAGTTACTGTATCAGTCATGTACCAGCTGGGAATGAAAATAAGGAAAGTTTCTCACGTCAGTTAATAGAGAGATGGAAGAGAGCTTGGTCCCAACCTTCTGCTTTTCAGATGAGAAAATTGATCATAGGTGAGGGAAAAAGAGTCAATTGAAAACATACAGTGAATTCCATCTATATTTGTCACTGAGACCAGCTTAAAATGGTCTAACTTCTGGGACTATTTAAAAGCAGATTTCCAAAGGATAATTTGCTAAAGATGAAATGTCAAACATGCCTTATGTTTGACATTTATGACAACATAAATGTCAACAACACTTATGACACAGAGCAGGTACTCAATAAAAGTGTTTTATTTTTGTTTTAAAATGAATCCATGAAATAAAGAGGTCATTGCATGACCTCTTACACTCACCTCTATAGGTAGTCAAGATCTTTTCTACTATGAACAGTAAAACTACAGTTACATATTTCATCACAATTTAAAAATTTCAAAAACTACAATTAGAGATTGGACAAATCTGGTTAATGGTAAACTCACGCTAGGTTAATATTTCTTTCCCTTTACTTTCTTTTTTCATAAAGTTACAAAAAAGAAATGTTATACTTGAAGGTCTCCATTGTAATATTTATATGAGTTATCAACTGCTGCGTAACAAATCATACCAAACTTAATGGCCTAAAACACACATTGTTATTTCTCTTGAGTGTGTGTATCAACAGAGTGGTTCTTGTCTTAGCTTGTCTTATTTGTGAATCTGCCAGCAGCTGTGTGTCAGTCAACTCTGCTGACTGTAAATTACTCATAGATGGCCTCAGCTGGGCCCTCTCCATAAGTAATTTGATCCCCCAAAAGGTTAGCCCGGGCTCTTGACATAGCCAATGATTGGGTTCCAAAGGAAAGTGAGCAAAACACCTCATTAGGCCTCGATTTAGAATGACTGCACTGTCACTTCCATTATATTCTCTTAGCCAGCGTCAGTCAGAAGGCCACATTCAGGGGACAGGGAACCAGAATTTACCACTTGACGGAAGAGGCAGCCAAGTTGTATTGCAAAGGGTATGGATATAGGGGAAGATTAAGAATTGCGGCCAGTTCTGCATTTACTCTACGAGCTTCTAATAATAGAACAATTTCTCCTAATTTTCCAAAATGCTGTTTGGCATTATATTGTATGGATGCTGAGTTTAGAATTAATGAAAAGGTGAAAGTGGGGTCACTTCTCTGGTCAAAGTATATTCAAGAAATGTATTCAATCACCAATTTTCTGTAAGCAAGTCACCAAGGGGCCCGAGTCTCTGCTGCACTGAGGAGGGGCATCTGCTGAGCACCTCACACCTTCCCAGGTAGATAACCACGGCCTGGGATGACGGTGTCTGCGTTGGGTGGCCAGGCGATATAGACATCACTTTGGAGCAGCAAGTTGCAAACATGAGACCCAGATCATTCCTCTGACTTTATAACTGACTAATGAATCTATTAATAAAGCATGCAATTTGTGTATCTAGGATTCAAAGTCTTTCTCTTTCTGAACATCTTTGCAAACTGAGCTAATGGCCAACAAGACTTTCATCTACATCACATCATTTGATCCTCGAAATAGCCTTGCAAGCTGAACAAAGGCTGTCACCCCTGTTCTGTAGATCAGATCATGGAGGTATTTCAGTTTAGCTAAACTCATACATGGGTTAATCACCAAACCAGAGCTCTCGCTGAGTTTTCCCAACTCCTAGGCTCACATTGATAGGGGGTTATATTCCTCTCAAGCACTTCCCTCTGAATTTCAGAAAATAGGCAAGTTTGGGATTGAACACTTCCCTGATGAGCCACTGTCTCAGCTACCACGTGTTGTAGCCACCACCACTGTGGGCTTTAAAATGCATTTTTATAGACTGATTCATTTACTCCATTATTCTAAGTGGGCCTCAGGGAATTTTAAGAGAGAAAGAAACACAAAAATAGACAACAAATCCAAATTCTGTTACATTTGGTATAAAGAAAAGAATTAATTTTCCTCTCTTCCTACCCAGTAAAGATTTGAAGCCACAAAGAGCCCTCATTAACCTCCTATCTTACCCTTATAATTATCAATAATAATAATCAGAGCTGCTGGGTCAGTGCTTCAAGGATTAAATTATGAACCCAACGTTGATAATGTTATTATTCATAATAATGATGGCATGATTAGAAGCTGCTTTTACATTTTCACCTCCCATCCCACACCTCCACTGATTAAGTCTATAATGCACCCTATTTAATTAAGTATCTTTGCCCTTATTTTGCTGATGGTAAATTAAGGCACACAGAGGTTAAATGCCTTTCTCAGTACCACTGAGAGAGGTTGTTTCTGGACCTTGGTGTCTGAGCTTTGTAACCCGGGAGGCTTGGAGGAATGAAAAGAGCATGAATTTAAAAATAATACCAACCAGGATGTGAAGCCTGGTTATGCTACTTTCTAGCTCCTTGACTTTGAGCAAGAGATTGACTCTCTGAGCCTCAGTTTCCTTTTGGGTAGATGGCCTGGCAGGATTATGGTAAAGAAGCTCCTGGCCCTCAAGGAATTTGATTGATTGGGAGGCATTCAGTTAAGCACATTTTATTTCCCTTCCAACTCATTACTAATGTCGAATGAAAAAAAAAAAAATGCACAACCGAAAAGTTGAGAATTATATTTTTGAGAATTATATTTTATTTGGCAGAAAAAACTGAGGACTTAAGCCCGGGACACAGCCCCTCAGCGAGCTCTGAGAGATTGCTCCAAAGAGATAAGGGAGGAACCAGGATATATAGGGGTTTTTGCAACAAAGACCAGGTAGTCTGTTAAATAAAGAAAACCAGGTATCTCTAGTTAATGAACTCAGCACTTTTCTTTGTATGGGAAGATGCAAGAACCTGGGCTCATCGAAATCATTCCTTTGATATGCATCTTAGCTGTCTAGGGCCAGTATCCTGTGCTCTCCCATCCTGAGTCCCTCAGGGTACACCATTGCGGGTGGTCTCAGTGGCTGAGGGCTTGGCGAAGGGCAGTCTGTTACTCTCCATAGGGGGTGGCGGTAGTAACTTGATGGCTGTAAGTCCTTTGTTTGTTGATATGGCAGGCAACATTTTTCACTCACACTACGAGTCTCTTCAGATATAAAAACTCAACAAAAATACCAATTCTTGAAACTGCTAACCCCTTAGTCTACTCTTGCATTAATCTAGCACTTATTTACTGAATACATTTTGTGGGCAAGACACAGTTTTCAGTGTAACAGAGAAATGTTTTTGTAAATGTGGTCTTTAGACTTAACAATAGGATCACCTGGGATAATTGCTTATAAGATAGATTCCCAGGTGCCATGGGAGATTGACTGAATCAGAATCTCTGTAGGTGGAGATCTGCAATCTCCAAGTGATTCATCTGCACCATGACATTTTATATGTACTATAATAACACTTATAAGCTGCAGTTCCTATTTTCCAGGGTCCTAAAGAATAAGAAAGGAAAGTTATGTGTGCAAATTAATATAGTAAAGTATATGAAATGATCAAGTACTCTAAGGAATGTTCAAACGAACTGCTAGGAAATTTGGGGCAGGTGAGACCACTTAATCTCAAAAGTGATCAGGAATTCCCTGGCGGTCTAGTGGTTAGGACTCCATGCTTCCACTGCAGGGGGGCCCAGGTTCAATCCCTGGCTGGGGAACTAAGATCGCACAAGCCTCGCAGTACAGCCAAAAAAAAAAAAAAACGTGATCAATAAGTTCTCCAACCAAAAGGTGATACAAGTTGTCCATGAAAGTGTGACCATGATAAAGATTTAACCTTTTACCTTTGGCCAAAGCTAGTCTTTACAGAATTGTAGGTGATTGTCTTTACCCAATGGTGGCCTCTGGCATCATGGCAGGAACAAATTTGGCACTTATCCATCATGCAAATCTTGGGCCTTTTTTTTTTAAATAAATGTATTTCTTTATTTTTGGCTGTGTTGCGTCTTTGTTGCTGTGCGTGGGCTTTCTCTAGATGCGGTGAGCGAGGCTACTCTTTGTTGCGGTGTGCGGGCTCCTCATTGTGGTGGCTTCTCTTGTTGAGGAGCACGGGCTCTAGGCGCACGGGCTTCAGTAGTTGTGGCACACAGGCTTAGTTGCTCCGCGGCATGTGGGATCTTCCCGGATCAGGGCTCAAACCGGTGTTTCCTGCACTGGCAGGCGGATTCTCAACCACTGCACCACCAGGGAAGCCCCAGGGCCATTTATTTTTAATGTCCAGAATCCTGAAATTCAAAATCCATTCCTTTTGAACTATTGTCAAAGTTATCGATTCCAAATTCAAAGGCTAAGAATTGATTTTTTTGTTGCCTACTCTGCTGGAACAATGCTTCCCTGAGGGTGTGAAAATGGAATGCCCCTACGTATGGTTCCAGGGGATGGCCACAGTATGTAAGGCAATGTGAGGCAAAAACATGTTAGTAATTCAAAATATGATCCCACTCTATTGATTATTAAAGAATGATTTCCCCATTGCATCCTTTGTAATCTTCCCTCATTTCAGTAGCTCCAACACCATAACAACACAAGGTGAACTCCACAATCATAATAATAAGAGCTAATACTTCTCATCTTCTAACCTGTGATAGGTGGTGGTCTACATGATTCAAATATATTATAACTGATTTTCTCATTAATTAATTTAAGCTGTGAGGGAATGCTCAGAAGAGGCAGAGAAGCAAGACCATAAGAAACCACTGCCTCCAATTCAGAGATGTTTGTACTCAAACGTCTTGTCCAGAAAGTTTTCTTCTCTTTTTGACTCTTGGCACCTTGTGATTTAAAACACCTACCAGAATTTCTGGAATATGCCCACCATCTTGCTGCAAGTGGTATCCATCTGGTCCTTGCTCATATCTTACCTTAATTGATTAAACATAAAGTAAAAATACCTAGATCCTACATATCAACTAGGAGACAAAGTAAAATGTTCTAAGAAAAACAGAGGTGAAGGTTTCTCAACAATGTCCCTATTGAATTAATATTTAAAATGAAAGGTGTTAGAAGGATGAAAAAAAGTTCTTATTTCTGGTGAGTAAAGATAAGGAAGAATGAATGTTAGCTAAGGCTGATATTCCCCTAGATCCTTGCCACTTCTCTAACTTTGAGTGTGTATTTTCTTACTCCCGTGAACAGGCAGGAGGATGGGTATACAGTGGACCCTTGGCATACCCAAGGATGTGGTACCCATATGGAACAGGTTCAACCAACTACAGATCAAAAATATTTGGGGAAAAAAATTCCAGAAAAACAAAGCTTGAATTTGCTGCACTGACAACTGTTCACATAACATTTGCATTGTGTTTATAAAATTTACATAGTATTTACATTATATTAGGTATTATAAGTAATCTAGAGATGATTTAAAGTACATGGGAGGATGTGCATAGGTTATATGCATAGACTGTGCCATTTTCTATAAGGGACTTAGGCATCCACAGCAGATATTGTGGGACAACTATAATTTGAAAACCTGGAAATGTGATAAAAGAGGATATTCCAAAAGGAGGGAACAATCTGGATATAAAAAGGCATCATCACCTCCAACAGCATCAGTGCCATCATCTACCCTCTACTGGATTTTTCTATGTTTCAAATAATACCACCTTATTTATTCTACACAGAAGACCTACAAGATAAGCATCACTTTAAACATTCTGTAAATGGTGATCCTGAATTTCCAAGAGATTGAGTTCCTTCATTAAGGAAATGCAAATCAAAACCACAATGAGACACCACTTCACAGCTACTAGAATGACTGTAATTTAAAATGTTTAATTAAAAAAAAAGAAAATAGCAAGTGGTGACAAGGACGTGGAGAAGTTGGAACCCTTGTATTACATTGCTAATGGGAATGTAAAACAGTACGGCTGCTGTGGAAAACAGTGTGGTGGCTCCTCAAAGAGCTAAACTTATGGGAATTCCCTGGTGGTCCAGTAGTCAGGACTCCATGCTTCCACTGCAGGGGGCACGGGTTCAATCCCTGGTCAGGGAACTAAGATCCCACAAGCTGCGCGGCACAGCCACCAAAAAAAAAAAAAAAAAAGCTAAACTTAGAATTACCATATGACCCAGCAGTTCCACTTTCCAAGTATATACCCAAAATAATTAAAACAATGACTCAAACAGATACTTGTACACCAGTGTTCATCACAGCATTGTTGGAGGAGGTAATCAAGAGGATGTGACTGCCAGTTGACCCAGGAGCTGGACCCAGGCAATCCTTACCCCCTCCTATCCTCGGAATGTGCATTCTGCACACAGTTCCCACAGTGGGTGCTGCTTTCAAGGATGTAGCCTTGAGAGAGCAACGTGATGTTGAGACCATCTGTACGGTATACATGACTGAACCCCGTTAAGACCTCTATATAAACTTTCAAGAGTCTGGTGGACAGGTGCAGAGATCTACTTGTCTTGCAGCCACTCAAGACAAGCCTTGTATGTAAGTTCCCTTGCACTGCCACCTACCAACCTGGAGGGGTCTGCCTCTTTCTCTGCTCTCTCCCTGCCCTCTGTGTATGGGGGTGAGTTTCAGAATTCACCTGGGAAACTCCTGAGGTTTCAAGCCAACAAGTATCATTGTCAATAGTCAAAAGGTGGAAACGACCCAAATGTCCACCAGCGGATGAATGGATAAACAAACTATGGCAAATTCATACAATGGAATATTACACAATGGAATATTATTCAGTCTTTAGCACATGCCGACACATGGTACAAGATAGATGAATCTTGAAAACGTAGTACTAAGTGGCACAAACCAGACACAAAAAGACAAGTATTGTATCACTTAAAGGGAATAAGGCAAACTCATAGAAACAGAAAATATGTAGATTAGAGGTTACCAGGGGCTGAGGGGAGAATGAATGAGGGGTTATTATTTAATGGGTAGAGAATTTCTGTTTGGGGTGATAATGTTTGGAAATAAATAGTGGTGATGATTGCACAACACTGTGAATGTGATCGATGCCAATGAATCGTACATTTTAAAAATGGTTAAAATGGCAAATTTTATCTTATATATATGTTACTACAATTTTTAAAAAGAAGAGGTAGAGTTACTTACCAAAGTCACACAGTGAGTAGGTAGCAGAGGTGAGAGGCAAAGCCATATCTGTCTAAATCAGATATCTTACATACTAGATTGTTCTACTTTTCTATACTCATGAACTTAGGGAAATTGCAGATTGCAATGGAGACACATACATTAATTCCTTTATTTTGTGTAGAAAAACTCTCTTTAACTCTTGCTTTCTTGTTCCCTGCATCTAGCAACTTGGAACAAATCATCATTTTCCATGACCTTAAATCTTGTAGTTTAAGAATCTTAACCCCCATTCCTCCATCACCCCAACTGCTGAAAATAACAAGGTTTGGATATATTTTCATTCATTTCATAGCCTTACAGGAACAAAGACATTGTACCATGTTAATGACCTTTCTATTTTCTCTGTTTATCTTTTTTAAAAACATCTATCAGTCCTGATTCTGTGGGAGATTTCAATGCTATGTCATTGAAACTTTGCTATTCTTTGAATTTGAAGGGGATAAAATATAAACTTATCAGGCTTTTCTATGTGGTCCTCACTTTAGAATTTAGTATAAAAATAGTAGCAGTTGGAAAACCTAGCCTCTGGCCTATTTTCTCCCACTGACTGGCTGGGGACCTTGGAAAAGTGACTGACAAATATTCAATGCTGAATAAATAACGGTGGTTGTTATTGTTATTACTATGATTATTAAATGTCAGTGATACCTTAGTCGCTGTATCCATAAACTAAAGAAGTTTGATTTGATGATTTCTAAGGACCCTTTCTGCACGTGTTTTCCAGAATTCTAATTTTTTATGAAAAACATTAGGAGAAAATGAATCTGCAAATCTCTCTCTTCTAACCCTCTTCTAGTTCCTCATTGCGGGAACTTTTTTTCTAACTTTCAAAGGTTGCTTTTGTTGTTAACCATAACTTATTGTTTTCCCACACTTGGTCAGATTTTTCTTCCCTGGTCTCATTACCCCTCAGGTGAAATTGACACTTTCAAAGCTTGGTGAGTGGAGTGTGAAATAATTAAATTTGACAAGCCTATTGCTTCAGATTGAGTCCAACTCTCAAAAAGTGGGATTGATTTTCCTCCAACTTAGGATAAGAAATGGGTCTGACAAGTTACCACTCAAAAGGAGGCTTTTCAGAGAATTTCAAGCAGGTGAAAGTTGGGCTTATATTGAAAACTGTCCTCCCTGCTATGATGCAGAGAACAGTGAGTCAACTATGTAACTCATCTACATAGAGCCAGAGCTGTCATTTGTACTAATTAAGGGAAGGCCAGTCTAAACTCCAGAAGTGCATGTTTTAGAATTTAATTCAAGTCCCTATGGGGACATGTTGATGGAAATAGAAAAATATTCATTGGTAACTAGCACATAACGTGCTAGTTATAACACAGTGCTTGAAAATTGTTCTCTTAAGGAGTCTAATCATTCTGTGGACTCTAGATCAGTAAGCTTTAACTTACTTGCAAACTTTGCAGATAATGCAAAGAATTTTATCCACTCTTAGTGGACCCCTGAAATAATAGCATTAAGTGGAATGGCTTTTACTCAGCTTCTCTTGTTTCCATATAAAGGAACTTCCATTAACATATTATTCTTGGTCTTTCTATACCCCCAGGGAAGTGGCTTATCTGATTGGTGAGTTCTGCCCCCAAAATGGGTATGTAAAGCTCCTCAATTTGCATCTTTGTTTGTTTGTATTGTTTTTTTCAGGTCTGCCTGCCTGTAGGGAGGGTGCATGTTCAGCTGCCCTTTGTCATGTGCTGAGCTTAGTTGAGCACTGCCTGGAGGACTGTGATTGCCCACTGTACCAGTGACTGGGCAGGTAAGCTTAACTTATTCAGAGATAAAGTGTTGGTAGGCCCACCTGGGCAACAGACCCAAAGCCACATCGTCTAAGAGCTTCGACAGTAACAGTGGTGATAGACTGATTTTTCTCTTGGTTCCTGTGCCTACCTCTCAATTGGTTCTAAACACGGGTGGAAAATAAGATGTCACTTATTGGAACAAACATTATGTTCCATAGTGATATACAGGGCATGAGCCTAAAATTAGCTCATCGTGTCTCTGTGTGGACGGGGAGAGACTGAATATGTATATTTTGCACACATTTGTGTAAAGGTCACAAAATTAAAGGTTAGGTGATCCAAGTTCAAGTTGAAACTCTATCTAACTAGAAAGGCATCGTGGATGGATTCTGGAGCCAGATCTGCCTGGATTAGCATCCTACACCTGCCAAGTAGTATATAGCTTTGCTAACTTTGGAAACATTCCATGACTTCCCTTTATCTCCTTCCCTCTTCTAAATGGGAGAGAATAATACCTACTATGTGAGGCTGCAGTAAGGATTAGCTGTGACGGTATGTGTAAAGAATGTGACACGTATTTTGCCTTGGAAAAATGGCTTTCCCTCTGACAGCCTCTGTCTCTTCATTTGCAAAAAATAAGTGGCAAGACTCAGATGTTTAAAACGTTTCTGCAAGTCTGATGGTCTATGATTCTGTTCTGAAGACTCTGAGAGTAAAAAATCATGGTGCCTGTGAGTTTGTGTGTATGTGTGAGTATGGGGTTTATGTCTGTGACCCACAAATTCTTGCTTCCTCTCTAGATCTCCAAAATTTTACCATTACTGGAAAACACCAACAGAGGGCATCAGGATTTAATTCTGGGTGAGTTGTTGCTGGAGGCTGAGGTTCTGGTTGCCTGACAGGTCTCTAAGCAGAGCTCTTTCCCCAAAGGCACGATAAAGATCTCACTCTCCTTCTGACACTGCAGCAACCTCAGCCCCTTCCTTCCCATCTGGCGCTGGGGTACATGCTCTGGCTTCTGTTTCTAGAGTTTCTTCCCCAGGGGTATCTGCCTTTGCCTGGTAAGGGTGCTGACGCATTTATGGAAACAGAACAGTGATTAATGACATCTGAGCTCTTTCTGCTGAGTGCTGAACTGAGATATGCGGGTCTACCCAAGGGCTGCTCTCCTGTCTAAAATGACACCAGGGAACCTTCCAGCAGGCATACAGAGTAGGGCGGGCAAAGCAGAGAGGGGAGTAAGGAGGGAACCCAGGCAAACAGGTGGTCCGCTCTGTGCTTCAGTGTACCCTCTTGCTAAAGGTGTAATTACACTTCACTCCGGGGACACTTCCACATCACACTGAAGGAAAAGGGCTACGTTTGGAGCCAAGTGTCCTGGTATGATCTCTGTCACTAAATGTATTCTTACGGCAAGAAACAAATTCCGAGCTTCATTGTCTTAATCTGCAAAATGGGAATAATCCCATCACAACTTCCTTGTGGGATGGTGTTGAGAAGCAACGGGGAGGAGGCATGAAAAGGCATTTTGGAGAAGTGTGAAATGTCTACATAAAGGGTAGCCTATCGAAAGCACCTTTAGGTCTTGCAATGATTCTGGTGGTGGTGGCAGTGGCATTAGTCATGTCAGTTGGGTCGTAACCACACTCAGAGATGCTGGGAGGGGTTGCCATTCAGAGTGCCAGCTGTGGAATCAGATGGTCTGAGTTCACATTTCGTCTTGCCGTTCACCTTGCAAATCACCTGTAATCTATAAAGAGGGAATAATAGTCATAGCACCGACCCCATGTTTTGTGAGAAACATACCAGATGTTGCACGTAAAGCACTTAGTACATGTCCTGGAATTGAGTGAATGCTTAATAAATTGTAGTGATCATTTTTATCATAATTATTGTTTCTTCCTGGTAAGAGGAGACATTCCTGAAGGATGTCCTAATGCCTCACACCTGGAGAACCTTTCCAGATGACTGTGACTCGCAAAGGCTCCCCGTTTCCCTAAACTGCCTTAACACTTAAAATCTGTGCCAGCAGCCCCCAGGCACAATCCCACCTTACATGGCCTGGAACATCTCATAGCAGCTTGTATAATTCTGTCCCCACTTGGCATCCTAGTTCCTGCATGCTGGACACTGTGAACCCCTCTCCTCTCCTTCAGCACCCAAAATATTTATATTCTCATCTAGCATTATAGTTGCATTGGTTTGCAGATATGCAAATACATCCAGGGCCACACACTCACACTGGCTGACTCTCTGCATTTGGTCTCTTTCCAGAGCAGGACCCAGGGGGAGTTTGAGCTGGAGATGCCCTGGGGCCAGGCCTTGGGCCAGTGTAACTGGGAATTAGCCATGCCTTTGCTGCTGTGTCCCTGGACCGTGGGATGGGCCTATGCTCTCAGATGCTCCACACTAGAGGGACTTCGGTGGCAGGTCAGGCCGTGGGGTCTGCTTAGGTGTCTGCAGGCTGACCTGATGGGAGAGGAAAAGAACAAAATGAGATCCGTTGTCACAGCAAGGGAGTTCTTCTGTATAGACATGTACCCGGGGATCAGCTTGTGGTCCAGGAAATGATTTCCTCTAGCAGGGCACAAAAGAAAGAATGGTGAGCAGTCTTGAATCTCACAAAAAAAATTATAAAAGGAAAGAAACAGCCACAACAATGAAAATAATCCGAATTATTTATCCTGCTAGGTTGTAATTACTTGGCCGCTCCCCCGCTCATTAATAAGAGCAAACATTGACTTCGCCAGGCACTGAGCTAAGCACTTTACACTTACAACTTACAGTAGTGCTGTTGGGTCTCTTATTGTGTCTGTTTTTTTAAATATGAAAAACTGGAACTTGGGAAGGCCCAGCGACTCTCCCTGAGCCACAAAGCAAGCACATGGCAGAGTTCAGGCTTTAACCTCTGTCTTCTGCTCCCTCCTCCTCCCCGCCTGTGCTTCCTGCTGCCCAATCTGTAAAATGTGACTGTCATTCCGTTGAATTAGATCAAAGGTGCCTCCAGCTACCTGATCATCAGCATTTCTCAAGGTGCTCTTGAAAAGTGCAAAACCCAGGCCTCTAGAGTCTTAGGTGAGACTCGCAATGTGTGTTTTTTCACAATGCCCCAGATAATTGTGTGGACCGGCCAGGGCCTCATCTAAGGGGATCCCAGAAGACACAACCAGGTTCAAGATTCCATACTTCTTGTGTCTTTTACCTCTCGGCTGGGAAGTAAGAAAAGGGGGTTGGGCCCCATGTAGAGACAGCTGAAATAGGACCTGGAGCCAGTCTCAACCCTTCCCCCATGGGCCTGCCCATAAATATCACCCTTTTGGGACTGGAGCCAATGTAGATCAGAAGCATTTTCCCCTCGAAGCATCTGATGTCTGGATATGTCAGCTAAGTGGAGCAGCAAGACTGTACAGGCTTTGCTGGTTTTTGGATGGCAGCAGCTCGTCTGGACTCACAAGACATTAGCTACCAGCCTTTGCAAAGTCGCTGTGCAAAGATCATTTTCTCTGAGCGCTTATATTTGGCCCATCTAGAGAGTCAGTCGCTGGTATCCTCCTCCTCCTCCCACATCCACTTGGGCCAAACTTATCTTCCTAAATTGTTCTCCCAAAGCAAGATTATCATCTGAGATTAGCTGCAAGATCTGGGATCTAGTTCCAGCTCCGCCTGTGTCTGTGTCCTCCAGACAGGTTTCTTTCCTTGTTCCTAGATCCTCATATGACTTCTTGAACTGCAAAAGGGGTAAGGAAACTAATGCTTGTTCACTCAGCTGAGATGCAGACTCAAGTCACTGTAACCTAGTGTTTAAGGGCAGAGGCTCTGAAATTCACATCTTGAGGTCACATCTTCTCTCTGCCACTAACTGGCTGTGCAAGCTGAGGCTAGTCAGTTTACCTCCCTGGACCTTACTTTTACCATCTGAAAATTAAGGATAATAACAGTACCTAAGTTATAGAGCTGTTGGAAGGATTAGATGAATAACATACATAAAGTGCCTGGCATTTAGCAATTAGTAACTATTATTGTCATTACTATTATTAAATAAGCATATAAACAGATAACTATACTCTAGTGCCATACATATTTGAATAGAAAGTGCAGGGGTCTCTGAGTTCCTGATAAATGATCCAAACCAAGCCCAAGGTCCCAAAAAACTCCTCTGGCAGGGATGTTAGGCTCAAGTTGTTGTAAAGATTGAGTTGTGGCTTTCCAGGCAAACGCCAAAGAGACTTTCCCAGGCAACATGGATTCTCCGTGGCAATACCGCTGAACCCATCCCCAGCATCTCTAGCTTTCTTCCTTTTCCTGGCATGTGCCCAGACGTTCCACCTCAAGGTCATTGTACAGCTGCTTTCCCTCTGCCCACCCCCACTCATCACCAGGTGAGCCCTCTCACTGTCCCTCCCACCTGACACTGCACTGCTGAGGCCTGTTTCTGCCCTCTGCTCCCAGCGCTGGTTTCCCTATTCCCTATGGACTTGCACTCCCCTCTTGAATGCAATGGAAGCCCCTGATACTGAGTTTGCCTGGTAATGAACTTGTCTATTTCTTTAGGTTCAAGCACCTCTGTTTTATTTCTGGCTATTCCGGGCAACTGTCCACTCCCATTTGGATTCTAACCCACTCTCTCAAGATACCCTGGTGTCCACAGACGTGTGCTCTGGGAATAAGGCATCCCGGGTGAAAGCATAGCTGACAGGGGTCTTCCGAAGTCAGAGAATGGTACAAGGCACTTGGAAAAAAATCTTTTTCATTTGTTTGCTTATTTAATCAGTAAATATTTATTTCACCAGGTGTCACAGTAAGAACTGGGATATCATTCTGAAGAAGGTCTATTGGCCCAACCCTGAGGAAATGGATAGGACAAATAGGAGGACAGATAGCCAGATAGAACAACTTATAACATGGAGTGAAGGGGAAGTTCGGGGGCTGTAGGGGCACAGAGGAGGGCGTACTGTCTCATTCAGGGTTCTCAGCTGAAAACAACTCTTTCAGCAGAGAAAGAATTGAGGAAAGGAATGAGTTAATGGTGGCCTGCAGAGAACCAGCCTTGTCCACCACACAGCACCCAAACCACAGTGTGGGGATGTGCCAGCCCCTGACCAAAGATGGCAGCACATCCCACTGGCCCTGGGTGCTGGACACCAGAACTCCCTCTTCCTGTGGCCTGAACCCCAAATGCTTCTACTATCAGCCTCAGCAGGAAAGAGAGTTTGTACAAATCTCCTTCCTCACGTTCCTGACTTTCTACTCAAGGTTTCACTTGGGTGTGCCCAGTTGGTCAGGCTGGGACTGTAACCGATCAAATTGGAATAAGGCAGGACATTGCCCAACCAGGGTGTGTGTGGTGTGTGTGTGCGTACATGTGTGTGTTCCAAAGCTGCTGAGTAGCAGAAAAAGCAAGACAAGGATCCATTACAGATCCCCACAGGAGAGTTTGTGGGGGGCGGATAGAATGTGGAAGGGAACATGACCAATTTCTCAGAGGCATTGATCTCTTAGCTGAGCTCTGAAACAAGGAAAGAAATTAGCCAGGTAAAGACAGGCCTGGGGGAGTGTTCAAGACAGACAGAATAGCAGGTGCGTATGCTTGGAGATGGAGAACAGCAATAGTTCAGTTTATCTGGAATAAATTTGGATGGGGGCATGGTCAAAGTTGAGGTTGGAGAGGTCAGCAGAGCCAAGCTCCTAAAATCTTAAATCTCCTGGGCTGAGAAGCAGAAGCAAAAAACAAGGCAGCAGTGTTCTTTTGAGAGACCAAAAAAAGATGGTTACACATTCCAAGACTATCTCTGTAAGTGTCTCTGATGTTTCATTTCTTCTTTTATTGAAGACTCTTCATTGCAGCTCACTTAAAAACTCCCTGTAAGTAGAAATCCCTCACCATTGTGGAGAATTTCTTCCATAATATCACACAGGCGTGGGCTGTTTATGGAAGCATGAAACATTCCTTGCAGGAGACGTTATTTAGCGTTCATGATGGAAATATTATCAGTCTCCCTTTGGAAATTAACACAAGAGCTGCATTCTTCTGCCTCTGGTCTGCAGGTTCGCCTTGCACCTCTTGACCTGTGCAAGGCACAGTTCATACCCCATCTCCTGCATGCAGACTTCCTCAGCGGCACCCATCCTTTCTCATCTGACTTCCTCTGGCTTTGAGTACCTCATGTTCTCAGGTGCATATATTACTAACTTTTAACCCTCTTGCAATGAAAAGCAAAAGGAACTCTTACTACTTTTCACAAGTTGAGATTCCTTTTTGTGAGTTCTCTCCAGAGGAGGAAGCTGGAGCATAATCTGGGTATCTAGATTTACTGTTTTATGGAAAATAAAAGCTCCTCACCAGAGCTCCTTTGCACACAGTAGGCTTAGTTTCCATGCCAAATTAATATCCAAGCCAATGCAGAGCCCCACAGGGAAGTGTTCTTTCCCTGAGACAGAGTCCACCACAATAAGCAATGCAGGGGTGTGACATCACGCCTGCCTGTCCAGCTATTCATCATGGCAAGTCACGGGATTCAGAGGGGAGAGATCATTGTTCCAGTGCTGTGTAAATCTCTTCTGTTCTTGAACCTGGGCTTTGTAGAAATGAGTGAACAGGCATCTACAGAAGACATCATTTTCTTAGTTATGTCTCTATTTGATACTAGAGAGATTGCATTATCTCTTTAAATCACAATAGGACTGTGTGAAAATCACTTTCTCTAAGCCATTTATTTGCCTGTAAAATAAAGAGATGACAAGGAAAGCATGTTACTTCTTCCATGAAACGCTGCCTCTTAAGAGCTCAAGTCCGGAGCCCTTTCCTCTAGGTAAATATCCCAACATCTGGAAAAGTGATCCTCTGATAACTTTTGATGGTACTTTTGCCTCAGGACCCTTTGAAGTGCACCTTATATTGGTTGAAATCAAAGGATCTGAAACGTCATGGAGACCTGGAAATTCAGAATTGGCTTCGAGTACCCCGAGAAGAGGGACT
This sequence comes from Orcinus orca, assembly GCF_937001465.1. Taxonomy (NCBI): domain Eukaryota; kingdom Metazoa; phylum Chordata; class Mammalia; order Artiodactyla; family Delphinidae; genus Orcinus; species Orcinus orca. The sequence goes on along the minus strand of NC_064564.1, from coordinate 104,053,818 downwards.
AAGAAGCCTGTAGGATCCAAAGCTACTTTCTCATTTTTGTTTTATTTTGTTTCTCTTCTCTGCTTCTCTCTTGCTTCTTGTCCTTCCTCCTCAGTCATAGCATCTTCTGCTTTCTGCTTGTCCCTGGCTCCTGGTGGCTGACAAAACCCCCAGCTCTCTATTCCTTTTTCAAAAGCAGCACCCACCTTACTGAGCTGATTCAGCTCAGCTGTGCTCATTCATTAAGCGTTATATAAAGGTAGCTTCTCTAAAATGGGATATGGACAGAGCAGAATTTTCAACCTGCATTAGTCATCTATTGCTGCATAACAAATTACCCTAGAATTCTGTGACTTAAAATAATAGTAAATATTTTTTTTATCTCAGTTTCTGTGGGTCAGGAATTTGGTAGCAGCTTAGCTGAGGTTTTATCTAAAAATCCCTCTTGTGGTTGCAGTCAAGATGTCAGCTAGGGCTACAGTCACCTGAAGGCTTGACCAGGGCTGGAGAATGCACATCCAAGGGGGCTCACTCACATGCCTGAAAGTTGGTGCAGGCTTTGTCCAGCAGGCCTCAGTTCCTTCCCATAGGGGCCTTTTTGTGAGCTTCTTGACTCTCTTCGTGATATGACAGCTGTCTTTCCCCTGTGTAAGCAATTGAAGAAAGACTATGAGGAAGCTGCAATGTCTTTTATGACCTAACCTCAGAAGTAGCACACTGCCGTTTTCTATAGTATCTTATTGGTTACACAGGTCAGCCCTATTCATGGTCGGAGAAGACCATGCAATGACGTAAATACCAGGTGGTAAGAATCACTGGGGACCACCTTGGATGCTGGCTACCACAAGAGCCAGCACTAGAACAGGTTTCCAGGGACAGAGATGCAATATCTTCATTGAATGGCTCATACCGTTGTTTCCCCCTGGGTGACCAAGGAGCTCTCTTTTAGCTACAACCTGAATATTTTTTGCTTTAAATTCTGAATTAAAACCAACTCCTTGTGCCATAGAGTGAGAGATGCTGTACAGCTGGTTAACTACATATTCATGATTTGTAGGACACCGCTCACCCAAGAGATCTGTTCTAATTTCCTTGAAAATGACGTTGCGTGAGCCCCCGCAGAGAGCCATGCCTAGCTCAGTGTGAAGCTCTGAGGAGTGGGTGCCCATATGTATTAATTGATGACACTGATTCATAGGCTGCTGAGTGGAGATGCTCTTTAAATGCTCTTAAAAGAAGGTAGGGGACAAGGCAAGGAAACACATCACTTCCGTGTGGGAAATCTGAACAGTCAATAGCTTTGACATCTGCAACGTTGGCCACTTTCTCAGAATCCAGAGTTGGCAGAAAAAACAAAGAGCTAAATAGAAAATAATAAAAGAAAATTGTATGTGCTCTGTGCCAAAAAAGGAATGCTTCTAGGAAAAAGGTTACATTCTGAACCCTGGGCTGTCACAATAATATGTGCTTCAAAGCCCTTATGAGTGTGGAAAAATATTCTGTGTCAAGACCAGAAGTTGGGAGACCTGGCTCCTAATCTTCAAATCAGGTGCACTGCCTTTGGATTCTCCAATGCAGAGTACACCAGGACTAAAAGCTGAATTTTTTTTTTTTTTTTTTTTTTTGCAGTATGCGGGCCTTTCACTGCTGTGGCCTCTCCCGTTGCGGAGCACAGGCTCTGGATGCACAGGCTCAGCGGCCATGGCCCCCAAAAGGCTTTTTTTTTTTTTTTTTCACACTGTATGTGTATAATTATAAATAGGTTTTTTAGAAGTCCAGATTGGCGTCAGGGCTGGAAACTTGTTGACTTTTCTTCCCATAAGATGAAGCAATGATAAATGACCTTGATTATGTAAAAACTCATTCAATCCTCACAATCCTCTAAGGTAGGTATTATTATTATTTTTTTATCAGCATTTGTCAGATAGAGAAACTGAGTCACAGAGAGGTTAAGGGATTTGTCCAGAGACTTGATCGCAGGTGGCCTGGATCCTGGGTCTAAACTCTCAGTCATCGTGCTTCTATGTTTCTCAACAATACCGTAGTCTTTGCTGCATGAACACCAATATCAATTCTATTGGAATCATAAATTGACACAGATCATTCTTTTTATAAGAATGATATTAGTTAGAACTATTTTGATTCTGAATAAAAGAAATCAGACTCATATTTAACATATGCAAAAGGGGAAATTTATTATAAGGGGGGAGGGGAATGTCTCTTGAGGAAGCCAAGGTCAGGAATGCAGCTGGACATCAGAAACAATGGGAACCAGGAACTGAAACAGCATTAGGACGCTCTCCTTGTCTCTTTTCCTTATTTCTTTCTATTATCACCTACACCTGCTTTCTTCTTCATTCTGTCTGTCTGCAGAGTTACATCTTAAAATCCCTGTTCCTTACAGAGGAGAAGCACATGTCCACAGATTCTGAGCTTTATTTTTGACACACTTGGACCCAAAGAGAGACTAGTCCAGTATTTGCTCCTAATATGTCCATAAAGCCCAATATGAAAGTGATGATTATTATCGTTGTCACGGAGGCCCTTGTGGTGGATAACTCTATTGATTTCTGTGTCTGGTGCTTGGACCAGCTCCTTTGCCCTACCTCCTCAGGTGCCTGAAGTAGGAGCAGCTGCCTTTTAAAGCAAAAGCATTACAAGCGTCCCCAGTCCTTACTGGGCCGGTAAGGAGCTTCCTTGGACCTTTTCAAATCTGTAACTGTCTTCCAGAATTTGATACCTGAAACAGCATCAAGAAGTAGGAAAAGTGGTTATTACTATTCTTTTTCTTTCTTTTTTTTTTTTTTTTTTTTAACAGATGAGGACTCAGGTTCAGAGAGATGACAATACTTATCCAATTTTGCATTGCTCTCAAGTGGTAAAGTCCTTTCTCAACGACTTTTTGTACAATGAAAGCAAAATTCAAAATTCAGCTTTTAGGGCTTCCCTGGTGGCGCAGTGGTTGAGAGTCTGCCTGCCGTTGCAGGGGACATGGGTTTGTGCCCCAGTCCGGGAAGATCCCACATGCCGCGGAGCGGCTGGGCCCGTGAGCCATGGACGCTGAGCCTGCGCGTCCTGAGCCTGTGCTCTGCAGCGGGAGAGGCCACAACAGTGAGAGGCCCGCGTACCGCAAAAAAAAAAAAAAAAAAAAAAAAAAGGAAAAAATGCCTTTTGAGGGTTGAAAGGAGCCATTGTTCCCTGTGATAATGGGATAACTTGAAAGTAATCAAAATTTCATGTTGAAATTGGCTGCCACTGCCACATGGAAGATCGCTGAGACCCCAAGCTTCAGATGGGGAGCCCCTAGTGAAAATGTACGTCTGTGCTCAAAAATCCTGGAAATAGGGATAGATAATTGAGATTCTGGCTAAAGCAGAGTGAACAAAGATGCTCTAATTAAATGCTGCATAGGAGCTAATTAACCCATTTATGTGTTTACTTCCTTTGTGTAATAGGGGAAGCAAATATCAGCGTTCATATATTTGCAGCCTATCAGTATGTTGTGTGGGATTCTTTTCCTCTTGAGTACGGTGGGAGGATGCCCACCATGGGATCTCCAAGCCCTAATTCATCTGTCCCGAGGCTTCCGCTTAGTTTTGACATTAGCTCTGGGAAGCACATGCAGGCTTTGCTCTTTGGGCCAATCACAGAAGTAATCCTGGAGGGTACCACCAGTAATCATAGCTGTCTCCTGACACAGGGTCCTTCAGACCATCCCGGAGCTGGTCTCGGGAGTCACCTTGAGGAAAGGGCCTTGGTGCTGGTAGTCCAGTGTGGGCAGCTCTCCTGACTGCTCAGCGATCAGAGAGGCTCTCCTCACTGTGGTGCTAAACGATTGACAGTTGACAGACAGGGTATTTCAGGATGCAGAGTCCCCCCACCCACTCCAGCTATGTGGCACAGGTATTTGCTTCCTTGGGGAGGAAGTGATTTATCTGTGGGAGAACACTTTTGGCGAAGTTTGCATAGGGACAGCCTCTGTCTCTGCAAGCATGTGCGTGTGTGCGTGTGTGTGTGCGCGCGAGTATGCACGAAGCAGTGAGAGTGAAAGATAAAGACAACATGAACGCCCTAAAAAGGCACTTCTTTATACGAATGCTTGAAAACACATGATGCAGAAAGACATCAGACCACAGAAATGAATTTCACGGCTATACTTTCTTCTTAGCTATACTAATTCAACACAGCTGTACTACTTCTTCAGAATCAGGAGCGTGCAGTGTCACTGGCTTTATTATGAAAACCTTCACAGAGAGGAAATAGTCTTAGAGGGAAATGGGTGGAAGAAAAGAAGAAACAGAAAACAAAGCTGGGTGGGAGGGTTCTGGGTAAGGGAGCAAAGAAAATGCATTTGCTCCAAGTTTGAGTTGAAAATGTTATAAGGACTCCACATAGCAGTGTCATTAGTTGGCGTCTTATAGTTGCGTATGTATGTATGCTTTGCCGTTAGCTAATTACCTAAACATTAACCTTCTGGTTACTTGGCCTAGTGTTTAAATTCAGAGAAGAAACAGTTTCCCTGAAGGATTTTGATCCTTAGTGATTTAATTTTGTTGATTTCATTATAAGCTAGGTATGTAACCAAATGCTTTTAACTTTAGATGAATATAAGTTCATGTTACTCATTTGTTTCTAGCATTACTCATTTGTTTCTAGCAATTACTCATTTGTTACTCATTTGTTTCTAGCATTCACCATTACACATATTAGTAAAGCACAAGGACCCAATTTTTATAATTGAAGAAATTGATTTCTTTGGTCAAGCAGGAAGATATAACAATTAAAAATCATTCACCTATCAAAAGATCATATTTTAAGACTTTATTAAACATTGCACAGCAGGTTGAGTTACTGGCAGTTGTCCTTAACACAAATATGTTTTTTGTGATAAAAATATCTCAAATAGAGAGCTTACCGACACTGGATTGGAAGGGTTTGATTAATTGGCAATTATGACACCTTGGGTCCCATCCTTAGTTGCATAAGGATTGCTGTGTGGCCTTGGACAAGTCATTTGCAATGTGAGCAACATCTGCTATGTGAGCACAACCATGTGTTCCTCACCTGCACGTATTTCCTGTGCAAAGGAAACAAGGTTCGAGTTGTGGAAGTTCTTTGAAAAGTTAAGCCTCTGAGTGAAACGCAAGTTTTTATGGATCCATGTACACATACACTATTCATGATCATGAATACATAAGGGGCGCCCTGCGGAATATGCTATAGGTGTTTTGTGCTTTGAATGCATGCGCCTGGAGATCCCAGCCCGTAACAGCACATAACAGGTGTCCTCCGTGGGATGTAACCTAGGTGACACTCTGCACATTAAGCCGCACCTGTGCTCTGACAGAGACAGCGGTGTGCAGAGAATTTGGAAGATCAACAGGTGCCAAGGCAGAGAGAGAACAGAGCTCTGCATTGGCAGCACCAAGCCTGTCTGTCCCTCAAGGCCAAGCAGAAATACCACTGTATCCACACAGCTTCCCAGGGCTCCTCTCTCTCCCTGAAACAATTAATTTCTCCCAGATCTGTGTAGTTGGTGCACTTTATTGGGGTAGCCCTGACCTTTAAGCACCCATGCCAACCCTCACAGTATTCAACTGGCTCAAATAAATAGGGTGCCCAGCCTGCTCTGAGTTTGCAGCCCTGGTTCTAAAACTCTGACCCTGAACCATTCCTCAGATTAGATTCTACCCTGTTTGGACGCTCCTGGCTTCCAACTCAAGCCAAGTCAATAAATAGGTAGCACGAGCCTGGTATTTGCTAGGCTTGTGCTAAGTCATGGAACACAGCAATGGGCAACAATTCATGTGCTCGCCCTCATGGAGGTTATCATCTAATGGAGCGATAGACAAACAATTCCAATCTCCAGACTGAGGAATCTGTGGAGAAACTTCCAGAAAAGGTGATGTCCAACCTGAGACCTGAAGGCTGAGAGGGTGTTAATCAGATGAAAGGAAGTTGGGAAGGAAGAGAAGGCAGAATATTCCAAGTAGCACATCCAGGAGACAAGAGAGAACCTGTTGCATTTAAGAAACTGAAAGATGTTTAGTCTGGACAAAGGTACGTGGTGAGCAAAAGCCAACTTCTTTATGTCTTTATTTCCAGCTTCCCCTTAGATTTTGCACCTTCACACCTGATGTTAATCTCCACCACCTTCAGCTCCAATCCCTCCCCCACGGACTATTAAGCACCTCCCAGCGTGATTGGGTTTGTATAATATCTTCTGGGTGGAGACCCCATGAGGACATTGGTGCCCTTATAAGGGGATAAGAGACCACAGCTGACCTCTCTCCACCCCGTGAAGACACTGGTGAAGGCAGCCATCTGCAAACTGAGAAGAGAGCTCTCACCAGACATGGAATCTTCCAGCATCCTGATCTTGGATCTCCAGCCTCCAGAACTGTGAGAAATAAGTCTTGTTGTTTAAATCCCCCAGTCTATGGTATTCTGTTATAGCAGCCCACACTGACTAAGCCAGGACTGATTTCCCCCGGCCTTGTAAATGGAAACCAATCTGTCTCAAGTCTTCTTTTACACGTAATTGTATCACAGCTCTCTGACTTTATTTTATTTTGCCTATTAGACTGCCAAGGCACAGATGATCTTGTATTTCCTCTCAAGTACGTGGGACAGTGCCGAGCAACATGTTTTCCTATAACAAATTTCTATTGTGTCGCTTTTTGGTTTAAAAGCCTTCAGCGATTCTGCATTCATCTTCAGACAAAACTCTATCACTAAGCACGGCTCACAAGTCCCAGCCCCTGTTAGCCTGCCAGCCCCACCTCTGCGCCTTTCCCCTTCTCACTCTCCCCTCCAGTTTCACTGACCATTCATGTCCTCAGTGGCTCCGAGCTCTCCTGCCTTTGAGCTCTCACACATGCAGTTCCCCCTGCTTGCCCCGTCCGACCCCTTCACTCGTGCTCATCTCCAGAGTCTCAGCTTATAAACTACTTCTGCACGGAGGCTTCCCCTGACACTAGCTTACTTGCTCCTGCTAGAGCGTGGCACTTACTACGCTTTATTGAAATTGCGTGTTGGAATGTCTGCTCTCCCACTGTCTCAGCCTTGGCACTCTGGATCGTTTGGACCGGGTAACTCTGTGGTGGGGCTGTTCCATGCACGGGAGGATGCCGAGCAACGTGCCTGGCCTCTACCAACTAGATGCCGGGCTCTCTCCCCTCCCCACCCTCTGCCCCCATGGTTAGGACAACCAAGGGTGTCCCAAAGGTCCCCTGGGAACAAAAGTACCCTCATTGGAGAACCACTGTGCCAGACTCTTTCAAAGGTAGAGACTGTGTCTTTTGCACAACTCTGTCCCCAAGCTGGCAGGTATAATAGTAGAAGCCCACTAATCATATGCTGCAAGAATGAACAGAAGTTCCTACTATAAACTCCTCCTGAATGAATGAACGTTGGGAAGGAAGCTGTGTCAGAAGCCCTAGTAGCTCAGAGCCCTGCGTTTCTCTTTAATGAATGGGTAGGACCTGCACAAATGTGGTGGTCTTCTCACTTTGGAACCAGTCTCCTCCCTGCCTGTTACATCTGTCCTGGTAGGCAACAGGTCATCTAGTCTTCCGCCCCCTCCCCACACACACCTCTTTGGGCTGCCCTGTCCACCCATCTCCCCTCTACAGAACAGGAAAAAGGTTCCGGCTCTCTGAGCTTCCTGCATCAAAGATGTTTAAGCTTTTAATGCGAATCCTGATTAATTAACAAGGGCACAGGACTTATAAGCATTTCAAGTTGCTTTTATCTCTGGAAGAAAAGATGCCTTTTGTTAGATACTTTCTGTTCACTGTCTAGTTCAGCATTTCAAAGGGCACGCTTTGATGGGCTGAGCAGGTTACCATTTTTTGTGTGTGAAGGGCAATGACTAGTAATTAAGGTTCAGACCCCTTTATGTCAACTCAGGGAAGAAGAATCAAATTCAATCTCAGCTTCATCCAAAATTGACTTGTGTCAAAGCTGGAGGGCTCTTCCTGGTGGCAGAAGGCAGAAGGAAGAAGGGAAGAGGGTGTGCAATGTGGTAATGGTTGCAGCCTTTTGGATTTCAATTTAAAAAGCTAACATTTGTTGAGCACCTACAGTGTGCTATGTCACCTTTCCCACAAATTCTGTGAAAGAGTAATATTATTTCATTTACAGATTGAAGAAACTAAGTTTTGGAGATGTTAAGTAATTTGTCCAAAATATAACAAGTGGGCCAGCCATGCTTAGAATATGGTGGGTCTGATGGTGGGCTTTCTCTTTGAATTCTGTATCCTTAGTGTTTCACACAGTGACTGGCACAGAGTAGGTTTCAAGAAATAGTTGTTGAATTGAATATTTACTGAGGACCTATAATGATGAGGTTGCTGGTTGCTTCCAACACCTACTTATCCCTTCTTCCTTAATAACATAATACTCATTTTTACCTGGAAGGTCATAACTCCAACTAAATGGCTAAAAAGACATCCCCAGCTCCTTTGCAGTTAGGAGTAACTGTGTAACAAAATCTGGTCCATGAGATATAAGCAGAAGTGTTGTGTTGCACTTCCATGAAGTCTTCTCTTACTGTCTCCTACTATTTAGATCATGCATGTGATGGCTGGAACTCAAGCAGCCGTTTTGGACCAGGAAGATCAGAGCCACACCTTGGGGATTAAGAAGCAAATATATAGAAGCAACCTGGGTACCTTATGGCCAAAGAAATGCTAAAACAGGTCCGTACTGTCTATTTCCAGACTTGTTTTATAAGAGAGATAAATAGACTTCTATCATTAAATTCACTGTTTTTGATTTTTTGTTACTTTCCACTGAACCTAATCCTAGCTGCTCTAACTACTAAGTGCAGAGCACTGTTCTAGGGATTGCGAGGCATGCTGACATGGCTACCCCATGCTTTGTGAAGCTCACAGCCTGTAGGAGAGCTTTGATGTATCCATATCTGATGATTATGTGCCACGCTACACTACAGTCATATAAATTTTCTTCTCAGTCCCCAAATGGTAATCACCACAGAGAAGATAAAATGCTCAGTGGGAGATGAATTGGGAGATGCCGCTTACAGCGGGAGGGACCGTGACAATTTTCATGGAGGAGACACCCCTAGAATCTGGTCTTGAATATTCATGGGAGTTGGGATCTGCAGAGAATGGGATGATGTTGAATACCCCAGGAACAGAAAAAATATAGGCCATGTTTGGCAGAAGGCCAGAGATTCTGTCACATGAAATGCATGAAGCAAGCGTGTTGTGTAGTATTTGTGAGCGTGGGCTCTGGAGTTAGATGTCTTGGCTTTGAATTCTAGCTCTGCTGTTTACTAGCTATGTGACCTTGGCCGATCCACTAAACTTCCATGAACCCTGTTTCTTCATCTGTAAAATGAATGAGGGCAGTAAGTCCTGTCTTCTCAAGTTGTCAGAATTAAGTGAGTTTATATGTATAGAAGGCTCAGAACAGTAGCCATTTCAAATAAACAAGCCCTAAATGTTCTCTCTGCCAGTCATCTCAAAAAGCTGGAAGAGTTAGTTGAAAAACAGCACACAGAGCCACAAACGCCAACTTAAGACTATTATTATGAAGGTACCAAAAAGCTGCTGAAGGTTTGTAAGCCAAATTGTGAGTGACGGGGCTTCCCTGGTGGCGGGTGATTGAGAGTCCGCCTGCCGATGCAGGGGACACGGGTTCGTGCCCCGGTCCGGGAAGACCCACGTGCCACGGAGCAGCTGGGCCCGTGAGCCATGGCCGCTGAGCCTGCGCGTCCGGAGCCTGTGCTCCGCAACGGGAGAGGCCACAACGGTGAGAGGCCCGCGTACCGCAAAAAAAAAAAAAAAAAATGTAGGTGACAGGAGAGCTATTTTGGGGGACGTCTTAATGTGTCAACATTTACCATCTTATCATGCTCTCTCTCCCACTCCCACCCTGTCAGCCTACTGACCCGGGTACCTCCTGGCCCCAGGGCACATCAGTATTCAGCAATTCCCCGAGGCCCTTCTCCAGGAGTCTCTGGGGATCCCAGATCACTGACTTAGACAAACCTGGCTGCTTCTCAGAGCCCTGGGAAAGGAAGCCCTCTGGCTCACAGCTCCTGGGTCTCCTTGTTCCTTTGGGATTTGCTAAAGCATGTGATTCCTGTCTCACTCTTCTGCTTTCTCTGCCCCAAATTCCCCTGCCCCCAACCCCTCAGGTTTGGGGTCATCAATGCTGACATTCTGACTCTCGGCTGTGAAATACAGACCAATGATTACATCAGAGCTCGATAACATGAGCCATTTTTTTCCTCCTTAGGGACAGTGGGAACCATGCCACCTTCACAGAGAAGGTTGACCATACTGTATGCTATGGACTAAATTGTGTCTCCCCCAAATTTACATATTGAAGCCCTACCCCCCAAAGTGATGGTATTTGGAAATAAGGCCTTTAAGATATAATTAAGGTTAAATGAGGTCATGAGTGTGGGACCCTAATTCAATAGGATTAGTAGCCTTATAAGAAGAGGAAGAGCTCTCTTGCTCTCTCGCTCTCTCCACCCCTGGCCACAGGCACACATCAAGGATACAGAGAAAGTAGCCATCTGCAACCCAAGGACAGAGATCTCACCAGACACCAATCCAGCTGCTCTTTTATCTTGGACTTCTAGTCTCCAGAAATGTGAGAAAATACATTTCTGTTGTTTAATCCCCCCAGCCTGTGGTATTTTGCTATGGTAGCCTGAGCAGACTAATAACATTATGTCTACATGTACAGTTCATTGTATGCCTGTTGCTGTACAGACGCTCCTCTGAGCTTGGGAGCCAACTGCAGACCTCTTCCGACAGCAAGTTGCAACCCTCTATTTTTTTTTTTTTTTTTTTTTGCGGTACGCGGGCCTCTCCCATTGCGGAGCATAGGCTCCGGACGCGCAGGCTCAGCGGCCATGGCTCACGGGCCCAGCCGCTCCGCGGCATGTGGGATCTTCCCGGACCGGGGTATGAACCCGTGTCCCCTGCATCGGCAGGCGGACTCTCAACCACTGCGCCACCAGGGAAGCCCGCAACCCTCTATTGGTAGCTTATTAATAGCCTCCTACTCTTCCATGCCAGTTGATGAAAGATGCATTGGATTCCCTTGTCCAGATTCCAGGTTGCCAAGCCCAAAGTCACAATCCTATGCTACCTGTGACCATTTAGCAGCCGCAAAGAGAGTAGCTTCAGCTTTCTCCCCCCACTTCTTCTCAACTTAACATTTTATTGACATTTTAAGCATCTTCCACTTAAGACGTCTGCATGTGGACATCCAGTGAGACACACATCACAGCTACAGAGAATATTACAGTATAGACAATATCAAGTCAGGGGCCTGCCTTGGTCCAGACAAAAATAGAATAAGAAAAGTTAAAAAAAAAAAAAACAACACCCTACATGTGCATTGCTGTTTCACCCAATTTTTATTCCCTCGAAAGATAACATGGAAGATGAATATCCATGGTGAGAAACGTGAGGCTTCAGCCTTGGAAGCATAATTTATCGTTATTTCGAATTTCATTAGCGCTTTACATTTGTAAAACCCATTTGGGGTGAGGCATTTTGTTTCTTTCCTCCCTTGCCTTTTTCTTCCATGCTTCCATCCTTCCCTAAACACCCTGTCTTCTTCCAAGAGCTAAATCAGACACTCACTGTCATTTTTTTTTTAAAACATCTTTATTGGAGTATAATTGCTTTACAGTGGTGTGTTACTCACTATCATTTTTTACAGAAATGAAAAGTCAGGAGTGAAGAGGGGAACTGACTTTGAAACAGAAATAACCAATTGTGGCAATGGAAATAATTACTCTAGAAAACTTGCTCTGAGGCTGTCAGGCCATCGTGTGTGCTGATGGTGGAGCTGCAAGCTCCTGGTACAAGAGGGTCGGTCACATGCTGTCTCTTGCTTCACTTCCCAACCTGAGCAAGGAGCCAAAGTGGAAGGATACAAGGTATCCTTGAGTTTCCTTCCTCCACCTGTGTGACTGAGGATCTTAACATAATTTTGGGACTTTCACTGGCAGGAACTAAAACTTTTCTGATTGATTAAAGAGGTAGGAAAGGGCAATATTTTTTATTCAACAGGAGCTATGTGTCAGACACTGGGCATAAGTATATATGAACATTCTCTGTACTGGTTACCTGTTACTGCTTAATAAACCACCCCAAAATTTAGTGGCTTAAAGCCATTATTTATGATTATAGCTTACATGTCAGTGGGTTGGTTGGAGGTTGGCTCTATGGGCTAGGCTCATCAATGCATCTGTGAGGCAGCAGGGATTCAGCTCTAAGCTGAACTTTGTTGCGGCACCTTAACTGGGAAATCTCTGCTCCATGTGTTTGCCGTCTTCCTTCTGAGACCAGTAGGCTGGCCCAGGCATGTGCTTCTAGCGACTGCAGAAGCATAAGACAGAAATCAAAAACACACAGGGCTGGGAACTGACCCACCATTCACTTCTGCCTCATTCTATTGGTCAAAACAAGTCACATGGACATGTCCTGATTCAAATAGTGCAAAAATAGACTCTGGCTCTTCAGTAAGAGTAAAGACACCTGGCAAAGGTTGCAGACACTGAGAGAGGTAAAGAATTAGGACCATGATATAATCTACTGCATTTCATTTTTCAAATGATTCAGGAAGTACCTTGCCTAGGCTACCACATGGTGAAGTGAGAACCAGGTATTTTGGATTCAACCTTTCCCTTCCTTTTTACTTGTCTCCTATGGTTTGGCCCTGAAGACCACACTTAAACTTGCATCCTTACTTTTCAATCAACCATTTCTTTCAGTAGAAACATTCCAGAAAATACTCTCATGCAGTGACTTTTCTTGTTATGGTACCTAATAATTATGACCATAATAAAATGATGATGATGTTAGCTTTATTCATTGTATGTCTGATCTTGATGATGAAAGGGGATATGAAGTAGTGTTTATAACCAGGAGCTCTAGAGTAAGATGCCTGAGATCAAATCCTGGCCTCATCACTTATTAGGTGTGTGACTCTGGACAAGGAATTTCACATTTCTTAGCTTTAGTTTCTTCACATGACAGACGACGATGCTTACACTTCCTAACTCTTAGAATTGTTGGAAGGGTTAGCTGAGATGAGACCTTCACAGCATTTAGCATACTGCCTGGTACACTATAGGGACTCAATCAATGATACTATTATTATTTTTGTTGTTGCTGTCATACACTAAATAGTGTACTAAATGTCGTAGTGCATTATCATATTTAAATTGCACAGTGATTAGAAAGTAGATCTCTGTTGATATTTGTCTACTTGACCAAAACATTTATTTTCTTATGGCTGCTGTCCCCATTAAGGTCTGCTAGCATATCAAGGTGGCATTTATTGAAGGTAGGAAAAAAATCCAACTTATTCTTTCAGGCTAAGAGATGCCAGTTTTGGAAATAGCCATGCATTTCTTTTGGCGTGTCATTCTCCAAGCCATGCAAAAGTTGCCTTTTCTCTCTCACAGTCCATCTGTACTAGCCACCTGCTCTGTCAAAAACATAGACACAAACAAAAAGCCTTAGGTGATATTAAAGCACGTGCAGGATGAATTTTGCTCCCCAGTGGCTGGTGTCCAAGGCAAGGAAGCTGGACTTAACGCTTGGTTCTGTTGATGCCTTCCATGATGCAGGCATTTTAGCACTCTAATCCTCATTCCTAGAGTTCCTTGTGTTGCAGAATTGAAGTCATCAGCAATAAGCTACTTTAGCCACACCTTTGGGGTGAGTAGGTGGGGTAGGCAGGAGAGTGTGACAGAAATGCTTAATAATCAGGAAAAGCTCTCGGAAAAGGGCATTGAGGTCACACTGTCAAATCTAGACGTCATGGATCCAGGTTTTTGATTTACAGGTGATGATGGCATTTAGGCTCGGCATGCCCAAAGCCTCTCCATGATAGGGGAAAGGGAGAGAGGTGTCACTCAGCAATCAGAAAATGACCCACCAGTACCTGTCCCTACAGATTTCAATTTTACCCTTGGGTCAGCTTCTACGACTCATTTTCTCAAATGGATGCAAATTCCTCCCATCTGTCTGGGGATTTGCTCTTAACCTGAGATAATGGGAATCAGCAGTGAGAGAGGGATCTTCTGCTCTTTTCTATCCATTATCACTTCTCTGATTATTTTGCTGCCCTCGCATGCAATTCAAGGATAATCAGGGTTTGCACGTTGACTGAATTATGAATTCCTGATTCTCGAGCCTTCCCAAGCCACCAAGGAGCATCAAGACTCCAAGTCTGGCTTTTTTGGCACTGAATACTGTTCCTCTAGTACAATGCCTGACACAAAATAAGTATTCAATTAATTCTTGTTGAACTAATGAGTACATTAGTGTTACTGATTCTTGAATCTTGAATTTCTCTCTAGAGTTCTTTAATCATTCATTTATTAATCCATTTATTTGTTCAAAAAATATGTATTAGGATTGTGTTTTGGAATTTTGCATGAGTGAAAAAAGATGGATCAAACTGTCCCTAGCTTCAAGCAATTCAGAGTATAGGAAAGGAGTTAAAACTTTGTATCAGTCAGTGATTGGCACAATAACGCTGTGTAATAAAACTCAGTGGCTTAAAATGGCAACAATTTATTTTCCCTCAGATATCTGAAGGTTGGCTGGGGGGGTCTGCTGATTTGGGTTGGCTTGGCTAGGCTTGTCTCCAAACCATGGCTTACGTACAGATCTTCTATCATATCTGTCACCCTACATGGACCAGTGAGCTAGACAGGGCATATTACTCTCATGACAATGGCAGAAGCACAAAGAGACAGCATCACTACAAAAGCCTTGGCTCATATCATGACTTCCAGTACCTCACTAGCCAATGCAAGTCACATGGCCAAGGTCAACATCAACAAGTTCTGGGGAAGACTCTCTACTCACAGAGGAAGAAGGGAATGACTATTTATTGGACAATAATCTAAAGCATCACAGCATTAAATGCAAATAGGATATGTGATAGAAAATATTAAATGTTATAAATAAGTTATACAAGGAATAAGGACATACAAAGGAAAAAACTATTACTCATAAAGGATATGATGAGAATCAGAAATGGCCCTGAAGGATGGATGCTATCTGTGCATGCAGAGTACTAGTGAGGGAAAAATAATCTAGACAGAGGTAACAGGGAATTTGGAGTGTGTGCAGGGAATAGTAAGGACATGTATTTTGATGAGGGCAGAGATTACAGGAAGAAAAAATAGCAAGACAGTAGATCAGAAAGGTTGTTTAAGAACTTGAATATCATGCTAATGGGTTACATAAGACTTAGAGCAGCAAAAATTAATTAGAGAATAACAGGTGAGAATTAAAGCTAACAACAAAGTGCATGGCTCATTGTCAAGGTAGGTGTTAAGACAATATATTAGTTCCTAAGAATCTCCATAGATGTCAGGGAGAATGAGCTACCCATAGACCGAGGTGATAAATACTAGACATTACACTTTTTCAAGTATTATTTTTTCCCAGTGAATCTTAGTGGGCATCTCAAACCCCAGGCTTAATGCCACGACTGCAGTATATCTCTCCCCGTGCAGCCTCCTCTGCTTTCCCATCCTGTCACCTTGAGGAGAAACCCCTCCTGCCTTCCAAGAAGAGGGTGAGAACCAGCTATTGGCCAGCTGTTCAGACAGAAGCCATGCTACTGAGAGTCCAGAAGACCCAGTGCAGGGCCAAAGGGAGTCCTATCTCTGTGCAGTCTTCCTCGTTCCCCAACCCAACTTCGTTTAAAATGCCACTAACTTTCACAAGAACGTAAAAAGTATAGATTGACCTAGCCATTGTTTTTAAGTTACAAAATAAATTCCATAATTAATAAATGCATGCAATTGTTAATTTTCCATCAAATACTTATTGAGCACCTCCTGTGTGTCAGTGTGTCTCCTAAGGGCTGGATACACAGCAGTGGATGAGAGAGGCAAAATCCCTTTCCTAGTAAAGTTTATATTTGAGTGACGGAGGCAATCCATCAATCAATCCATGAATCAGCTGTGGTGGAGAAAATATCGACATAGAAATGATGGTGAATGGGTGGTACTTGTGGAGTAGGGAGTCGTGAAAGTCCTCTCTCTGGGGATGACATCTCCACTGAGACCTCAACAAGTAGAAGGAAGCAGTGAGTACCCCATCTGTGCCGGCCGTGCAAACTGGGATGCATAATTCAAACCCCCTCTTGCCTCAGTTCCCTGATACACAGAGAATGATAGTACACCTTCCTAGGTTTATAGAAAGATTAAATACATTGTTATTTGTAAAGTGCTTAGAACAGTACCTGGTACATCAAACAGCTCCAGGTTAAAGGTGGAGACAGAAGAGCAGATACTTTTTTTTTTTTTTTGCGGTACGCGGGCCTCTCACTGTTGTGGCCTCTCCAGTTGCGGAGCACAGGCTCCGGACGTGCAGGCTCAGCTGCCACGGCTCACGGGCCCAGCCGCCACGGCTCACGGGCCCAGCCGGAGGAGCGGATACTTTTAATGCAGCATATTCTCTTCTCTGCTCCAGGTTGATGCAAGGTGCTAGAAGCAAAGAAAGGAGGGTGTCTAACTCAGCCTGCGGCATCAGGGAAGCCTTCCTTGGGGGAATGATGTTAAATCAAAGCAAAGATGAGGGAAATTAACATTTATTGAGTACATAGTTCTTGGTGCTAGGTGATTTCTCTTATTAGTTACAGAATTTACTTTTCACAACAATTTTGTAAGCCAGGTATGCTTATGTCCACTTTATAGATGAAGAACCAGCTCACTGATTATATACCTTATCCATGACACTATGGCAGAGTCAATATTCTAAACCCAGATACCTTATATTACACCCAAAGCAACTTTTATTTTACCACTATTGCTTTAGACCAAGATGGTCTAAGATACTATAATAACTAACATCTATTGATTATGTTTATTGATTATTAATGCAGGCTGGACACTTTCATTGTTTCATGCTTTTAATCTATTAGCTCATTTAATGTCATCCAACTCCATGAGGTCATAACTTTTGTTGTTCTCAGATAAAGAAACCAAAGTTCAGAGAGGTTAAATGAATTTTCCAAGGTCACACAGCAAGTATCAGAGTCAGGATTCGAACACAGACAATCAATCTGATACCAGAACAATTGAGCTTATTCTACATCTATGCTGCCTCTCACTCTAGGGTGAAAAGAAGCTTGCACTTGGAGTTGAGGACCTTGATTCAGGACCCAATTCTTCCACTTATTTGTCCAAACTTGGTAAGTCACATCTTTGAATTTTATTCTCACCACTTATAAATTGAGGCTAAAAACTCTTGTCTTGCTGCCTCACAAGGTTATGGAAGTCAAACTTACGGTGATGAATATGGAAGCATTCACTGTAAATGAAAGTTATTGTTAATTTTTATTGTTTTTATTTTCATACCCATACAGAGAATAGTGGAGGTAGCTGACAGGGACAGTCATTTCTTGAAAGGGAGAAGGAGGTAGATGCCTTCAAATACTTGGAGAATTTTTATGCAACTTGCCCCACATAGCTTCTCAAATTTATACAATTTGAATCCATAGTGGTAGATTAAACAAGGAAAAGATGAATCAGTACATTCTATTGGTCAGAACCAACCAAAGAGAGAACCAGTTTTCAATGGAGATAATGAGTACCCACTATCAGTGTGTGAAAGCTATAGGACTTCATGGTGGGGGGATATTGGAATGGAAAAGTCTGCGTCCTAGACAGGTTTACACCTGGGCAGCTGTGATGGACTCCGTGCTAGACTCCTGCTGTTCTGTCTTGTACTATTCAAATCCATCTCTACCTAAAGCCAAAGAAGTATTTTAAAAAATGTCTATGACTATGCCATCTTCTTACCTAAAATTGCCCATGGCTTTCCATTTAAATTAGAATTAAACCCAGACTCCTTGCCATGGCCTACATAGACCTGAACAATTTAAGCCATACTAACTTTCTGAGACTCATTTTATCCTTTTCTTGTCTTCCCTCTCAACTGCCTAGCCACGCTGACCTCAAATGTTTGCCTCCTAGAACTTGCCAAGTTATCTCTCATAGCATTTGGCCCTGCTGCTCCCTCTGCCTGGCTTTCCCCCCTCACTTCCCTTCCCATAACAATGCTATTCATTCTTCCTTGTTTCTAATTAACTGCCATGTTTTCAGAGATGCATCACCTGGTCCTCAAATATAAATCAATACATCTCTCATCATTCCACTTCATAGAACTATGTTCTTTTCTATCACAGAACATTTAAAATCATATATTCTCTTTTTTATTGTAACAAGAGTTAACATGAGATCTACCTTCTTCATAATTGTTTATGAATACAGTATAGTATCGTTAACTATACAATATAGTATTGCACAGTGTTATACAGCAGATCACTAGAACTTGATCATCTTGCAAAACTGAAACTGTATACCAGTTTGTTGAATAGCATCTCCCCATTTTCTCCTCCCATATATTCATTTTCGATTATTTGTTTTTGTCTGTCTCTTGACTAGACTGTAAGCTCTGTAGGGGAGGAAAACCTTTCCCTTCTTCCTTTCTAGTTTGTTTGTCTGGTCTAATAATTAAGTTGACATAAGACCAAAAAAAAAAAAAAAGGAAAAACTAATTTAATTGCATATGTATGGAAGCTCATAAAAGTCTGAGACTCCAAGAAGTGACCAAAGCAGGCAGCTTCTATATCTTTTAGACAAAGAAACAATAAATTTCTAAAGAATTGACAAAACAAAGGAGTTTGGGCTTGGGGCAGCTAATTAGTGAAGAAGTAACAAGTTTGTTTATACAGCCTTCTCTGCCCTGAATTCTCTGTCTCTGGTGATAAGGATGTCTCTCTACCTCCTGGTACAGAGAGGGTACTTTTCACATGGAAGATGTATTTCCTACTTTCAGGGTACAAAGGAGGATCAGAGTTCCTGCACCGGCTGTTTCTTAAGTAACTTGAATTCAAAGCAATCAGTATGCCAAGGTGGCATATTCTGGAGTGGCATATTCTGCTCCCCTTTAGCTCTGGGAGTGCAGGGACCATTTTAGTTTTGATCATCACTGTATCCACATTCCTGGAGCACAGTATTGCATAGTCCTCCATGCATGAGCGATAACAGGAAGAAAGGGAGGGAGGAGGGACAAAGGGAGGGAGGGAGGAAGGAAGGAAGGGCTCTTTTGAGTTTAAATATTTTTTTCTTTTTCCCTCCATAGACCAGAGTCTCAGTAAAAAAAAAATAAAAAAATAAAAAAAAATTTACATGTATATTATATATAGTGCCTAGAGCTGAGATGAGGGACTTTCAATAAATTTCGCTGAAAGCCTCTCTAAATGAGATGGAATGCAGCTGGACTTTCAGGAGACTTAGGGAGCCTGCAGAGCCTCAGCCTTGCTGAGTCTGCATTCTCATACAATAGTCATCAAATATAGCTTGGTAAGTGGGTCAGGAGCCGGGGATGTCCTCTGTATTCCTGAGATACATCCAAGCGGAGGCCCTTGGAGTTATGTTTACATAAAGCTCCTTGAGATAGTGGGAGAAATAGTGAAAGGAGGCCATGGAGTTGGGAGTTCAGGGCAGTGAGATCCCTGGTGTAATAAAATGTGCAGGGGACTTGAAAACAGGCAGTCTTGGGGTTTCACCCCAGATCATCAACCAAACTAGCACTTGTCCTTGAGTATAATAGAGAGACTGCATTATTCTCATTTAATAGATGAAGAAGTGATGCTTGAAGAGATAATTAACTTGCCCAAGGCATCAAAACTGGCAACTGGGAGAGCTGGGATTTGAACCCTGGTTTGCCCGACTCTAAGGGTTGCTAAATAAGATTACTTAAAAATGAAAAAAAAAACTATATGCACACAACAGCATGCGTCAACAAACTTAAAGATATAGACTGAAAGATGTCTGCTGTCTCCCTACTGTGTTCAAGGTCACATGGGTATTAAATGGCAGAGCTGAAATTCAAAACCAGTGTCATCTTATGCAAGAGATTTTTCTTTTAACATTCATTCATTCATTCAACAAATTATCATTGATGACCTAACACATGCCAGGCAGCAGAGAACAAAATTGACAGGATTTCTGCCCTTGTGGTAACTATAATTTAACAGGGAAGACAAATGTCAAATAACACTCTTGCAAAGTGGTTATTATCATCCCTGTTACAAAAGTATGGAAACTCTTAACCCTTAAGCTATACTGTCTTGTTGGAGGAGGTCACAGAGAGGACGTGACTGCCAGTTGACCTGCAAGCTAGACCTGGGTTCGTTACCCTCTCCCGGGTCTTCGAAATGTACATTCCATCCATTGTTCCTGGAACCATGTCAGGAACGCAGTCTTGAGAGAGCAATGTGTTGTTGAGACCATCTGGACGGTGTATGTGACTGAACCCCGTTAAGGCCTCCATACAGAATTTCAGGATTCTGGCAGACAGGTGCAAAGATCTACCTGTCTTGCAGCATCCAAGACAGGCCTTGCATGTAAATTGCTTTCATCTTATTAGCACTGCCACCTGCCAATCTGGAGGGGTCTGTCTCTTTGGTCTCTCCTTGCCCTCCGCCTACAGGGCTTACTTTCGGAATTTCAACCCAAAGAAGTTAGAAGGACTTCATTAGATGTAAATTGCCTAGTATATTACAGGCAGCACATTTTCTATGTGTTCCCAATTGTTTCTATGTAAAGCTGAGATTAACAATTGCAACCTCACAGGTGGTTGTGAGAATTAAATAAGAAAATATGTTTTGTGCCTAACTCATAGTAGACACCCAGAAAATGTTGTAGAAATAGTCACTCTATGCTGCATCACCTTCACCAGTTCAAAATGTAATAGTACAAATAATGTGCTGCAGAAAGGAAGACAACCTAGTACTCGCTAGCAGAGAATAAAGCTTACACTTTTCATTAGTAAAATACATTCTAATGTACCAGGTTAGAAGTTCAGCTTGAATAAATATAAAGAGGATACTGCAAGGCTTTTTTTTTTTTTTTTTAAACTAAAGCAGGGTTCCAAAGAGAAAAATATTCCAGACAGGAAGAGCCAATGGAACGCAGACAGAGGGTCCTGAAAAATACACCAGTAGTAAGATTTGGAAGGAAAAAAGATCCAGAGGAATATCACCTATTGCTATGAGCTAAGGATGAAAGATGACAAGAGTAACAAAGGAAGAAGGAAACACGAATAGGTGAAATGATTAAGTAGGCAAAGAGGTACAGAGATTTGGGCACAAGCAAATGAATGATGGGGATGAATTAAAGATGAGCGAACTTGAAACAGAAAATGCAACAGGATGAATGAGGAAAGAGAGTCTTTCAAGGAGTTTTGCGAGGGTTTTAACTAGATGGTGTAAGAAGGATTTGAAATGACTGTGTAAATCATGGAACAAGAAGGGGTTGATTTAGAGGACCGGGGACAGGGAATGTGGGAGGTAATGAAAGGTATGAGCTGGAGAAAAAAAATAATAAATTTGAGAACTGTTAAGGGAAAAGAGTCAGATAAGTCCTGGGTTGAAGCAGAAATCAGTTAAACGGATGCAAGTAGAAATGAAGAAAGACAACGGTGATTAAAATACTCTTTCATTTTTCATGAAGGAGAAGTTAGAGACAATGGTAAAAGTTTGCTCTAAATGAGATATAGTGGAAATGTTCTGGAAAGGGAGATGAGAAATGGAGGGAGGAAAGCAAAGAGACAGAAAGGTCACAGAAGGACCAAATAAATAGACATTTGGGGTTGGAAACAAGCTAGCGTTACTGAGGACCTACTATGTGCCAGAGAGTACTCAGTGCTTCCACTTATACCTGCTGGCTCATCCAACTTTCCCATCACCCAACTTACAAGAAAGATAATTAAGGCTCAGAGAGGTAGTGAATCACTAAAATTAGCCAACTAGTAAGTGATCGAGAAATGAATTTGAGCTTACGTCAAAGAGAGGTCTGAGTCAAAGAAACAGCAGTAATAGAAATGTTTACAGTGATCTAATTTGGAGACATCAACAGTAAAAGGAAAAGCTTCAAGATTGACCTTCATCTTGTAATTGCTCCTGTACCAACGGAAGGAGTTGGGCTCTGCATGGTTTAAGATGCTGAGGTTGGCAGACCTAAAAGGAGAGTGTCTGTGGGGAGGTGGCTGAAGGGAAGAAAAGGAAACAATATGCTGGGTGATAAATGGATTCAGAGTGCTGCAGGGAGCGAGGCAGGATTAAAAGAACAAGGTGAATTACAGAGAGGGCCATGATTGAAGCAAGAGAAAACAAACGGTGGACAGGTGTGGGTACAAAGAGGACTGATGGAGGATTGAGCTTAGATAGAGTAGAGATGGAGCAAGAGATAACAAGCTCTTCTCCTGAAGTGGAGTTTGTGTTCTAGACATCATTTTGAAGCTTAAAGAAGAAAGACTTTTAAAAAAAATCACTTGAATCATGGAAATCTGGGAAGGGAGAAAAGAAGGAAGGAGGGAAAGAAGGAAAGGAGGAAGGAATAAAAGGAGGGAAGGAGGGACAGACAGATAGACAGAGGGAGGATAATGTACTCATTGTGGAAAACCAAAAGGATGGGTCTCTTTTCTTCACTGCAGAATTATGGCTAGTGCCTAATACAATACCTGTCTTAGACTTAAAAGTCAAGAAAGGCGTGATGATTCATTAACAAAATACTGATTTTGTGTCTCTACCCTATGTCAGACACAGAGCTAGCTTGTACAAACAGGGTGGTAAGCAGGACATACATGGCCTTTGATCTCTTTGAGTTCCCAGTCTAGAGGGGAAGACGCATCAAGGAAATACACTAATAAATGGACAATTATTAAAATATGTAATGAGTGCAATTAAAATATATACGAGGAGATGTGAAAGGAAATAACACGGAAGTCAGAGAGGAGCTAGCTTGAACTGGGGGCTTAGTCATCTTAAAGAAAGTGCTTTATGCACTAAGACTTACATGTAAATGAAAGGTAGCAAGGTGAAGTCTGGAGGGAGATCCCTCCAGGCAGAAGGAAGAGCCTTTGGGAAAACACTGGGGACACAAGAGCTTGAAACATTCCAGGAACAAAAAAGACGTGTATCTGGCCGGAACAGAGTGATGGTGCTGAAGATCTTGTCAAATGGGGCTGGAGAGGAAAACAGGGAGTGAGATACCAGAAGATGTTTGGATTTACTTATAATGTTAATAGAACCCATTATGGGCTAGGCATTTTCACATATGTGATCTCATTAAATTCCCATAATGATCCTGAGAAATGGGTATTACTTTCCTCCTTTCACAAATAAGAAAATGAGGTCTAATAGGGGCATTATTGAGTGATTTGACCCAATAGGTAAATAGCAGAGATGATATCTCAGCCAAGCCTGTCTCTCCCCAATCCTTGCTTCTCCAAATACACTAGGCTGTCTCACTCATGTGGTCTGAATAGATGGAATTTTTTAAAAACAGAATAGCGTAAGGTGGGGGAAGAAGGAAAGGAGAAAAATGTTACAAAACTACCTAGAAAGGCAAATATGAAATATTCAAGATGAAGCAAGAGGAAGCATTTGCTGGGGAGCGGGGGAGCTGGAAGGGGTTAGAAAGAATGAAAAGGAATTTCAGATCAGTGGAGTCAGAGATGGGGGTATGTGGGGACCCTCTAGGAGAATAAATTACATCAATCATGAACTGTAACTAATTAAATCAATAATGAACTGTGACTTAGGAGGAGAGGGGAAGGGTGAGAAGAGTGATACCACTGGCCACAAGACAGGGTATCAGAGTGTGAATAGGGAAGTCCTAGCATCCTGAGGGTAGGTGGGAAGGGTTGGGGCAGAAAGGTGGCGTGATGTGGCAGAGAGAGCAAGGACTTAGGAGTCAGGCAGATGTGTGTTCCAGCACTTGGTTACTGCATGATCAAAGTCAAGTTTCTTAGCTTCCCTGAGCCTCAAACTCCACATCTATCAAATGGGGATAACAAGCCTCCCTCCAGATGTTGCTGGAATTAGACATCAAAACAGCAGTTATAATTTATCGAGCACCTATTTTGTTAAGCACTTTGCGTAATGGTTTCTGAAGCCTCACTACCACCAGGAGGCAGGAATTGTTATCATCATTCATTGATGTTCTGCATAAAGTTTTGAAGCTGCAGAGTATGTGTTCAGAAATATGAGTTCTTTTCCTGTGGTTGTTCCCGATTCGACACTGCCTACTAGATAACGTAGGTCCTCCTTCAAAATGAACAGCAAATTCCTCGCCTGCCTTTTTTGTCTTGTCTTCAATCTCTCCTCTCCCTCTCAATGAACTTCCTCCATTTCCCTTCGTGAGCTTTGCCCTCGCTGCCTTCCATTTGTTTCCACTTTCTGTTCTTAGTCAGGTGTGTTAGTCACAAGCAACAGAGACCAATTCTGATAATTGAAGCAGTAACAGAATTCAGTAGTGATATTACTCAGAATATCCAGGAGGGCACGGTATCTGGGCTGAAAGTCTGTGAAGTTGAGAGCAGCACTCCAAATCACATCACAGAACTGGCTGACGGAGCTATTGTTGTAGCTGCAGCCAGACACCAAGAAGGCATTTCACACTTTTGACACCAAATGACACTGGGCTCTGAGCAGCAGTGTTAGAACGATTTCTACTAGTGATGAAATCAGGATGTAACTGCCCCACCTGTTACCACTTTGGTCCCCAAGTGGATTCTGCCTAATTCCAGCTTCCTTCCCAGAATCTGGGGTGGGTGAATCTGATTGGTGAATTCTGAGTCATGTGCTCAAGTCCTAGATGCAGTGGAGGCTGAAAGTATCTGGAAATTGTAGCCTCTTCATGGGAGGTGGGCTGTGGCTTAGAGAGTAAAGCCCCCTCTAAGGGATTCATCCAGATGCTGAGCAGTTGCCAGGAATGCCAAATGGCAGATTTAACCGCATGCTACTAGGCCTACATGGCTCAATTCCAATGCCACCTCCTCTGGGAAGCTTCCTTTGATTTCTCCAAGCATATGTTTCAGAGCACCTCATAAAAGAAACACATGTCTGTCTGTCTGCCTGCCTGCCTGCCTGGTATCTGAGATATTTCTGTGTTCTCTCATCCCCACACCTCCCTCCACATCGTTATAAACTCTCCAAGGGCAGGAGTTGTGTTTATGCATCTCTGCATCCCCTTATAGTGCCTGGTAGGAGCCCTAGATATTTGGTGGTGAATGAATGAATGAAAGTGTTGGTCTCATTCGACAGGCCTTTGTACCAGGGGTCCATGAAGGACTTGCACAGACTCTGCCTTACATAAGGGAGCCCTTTTTTCCTGGTGTGCACTTCTATAAATGGACTATGTCAGCATATTTGAAGAAAGGGGCATAGAAAATCAGAAAGCCCCGTTGCAGAGGATAGTGGCGGATTGTAAGGGTACAAAGGAGAGACTGAGGGAGCCAGGGCGACATATTTTGGAGGAGTAAATGAACTGGAGCAGGCGTCAGAGAGGCAGGAGACAATTTAGAATCAGAGGACTTGAAAAGCCAGATTTCCACACCCCCGCCCCCTCCCTGGGTTCACAGATTAGTAAACTGAGACAGGAGAAGCATACCTTACAAACCTCAGAGCTGAAAAAGACCCAGATGCACTCATGCGGATGTGCCTTTCACAACATCTTTGATAGGTGGGCTTTTCCAAGGTCACTGAGGACAGTGTGTTTCAGTGGAAACAGCCAAGGCTTTGGAGCTTGGGGTTCAGATCTGAGCTCTTGTGCTCATTAGCTGAGTGACCCTGGGAAGTCCCTTTACCTCCCTGACCTCCTGATCTCAGTTTCCTCATCTGGAAAATGGGAATCATAATACCCATCTCATTGGAGTATGTTTATGTATAAAAGTTAACACAGGTACATGTCTAGCACTTGGAGAATGCTTAATAAACAGTATAATTAAGTCCAACTTCACAAAACAGGTTTTGATTTTTCCTTCTTTTAAGTCCTCTTCCTTTATCCAAAATCATGAAAAAGTAAATAAAATGTGCTGGGAGAGGGAAAAAGGCCTTTCCTATGAAGGGTTAAATACAGAAAGGAGAAAAGAGGCAGAAGAGGGAAGAGCTAAGATGAGAGAAGTTAATGCACGGAGGAGACCACACCAAAGGTGTGCAGATGGGCAAGAAATAC
Organism: Orcinus orca; assembly: GCF_937001465.1. NCBI lineage: Eukaryota > Metazoa > Chordata > Mammalia > Artiodactyla > Delphinidae > Orcinus > Orcinus orca. Next base: position 104,027,780 of record NC_064564.1, on the reverse strand, counting down.
CGGGAGATGGGAAATGGCTCACAAATAATAGGTAGGAAGCATTTATAAGATTAAAGTCAAGACAAGGTTAAGAATGAAATCAGTGGAGAGATGAAAGAGAGAACAGAGAGAGGAAAGAGGAAGAAAAGGAGGGGAGTAGAGAAGGCGGGGCCCCTCAAGGCCCAGATTCCTGCAGAGGTGATGGCTCGCTGGGGGATACCAGGTATGTGGGTCAGAGAGAACCGACCCAGGGCCAAAAGGCTGCCCTGTGTCCGAAGACCTAGGTTTAGAGCTCAGCTTGAATCCAGGAGAAAAACGACCAGGCTTGGGGGTGGGGTGGGGCGGGGTTGAAGAGTCGCGAGGGGGGCAGAGGATGTGGGAGCCCGTGGGAGCCAGAAGCAGACAGAGTAGTAGGTCTCTACCTCGCACCCTTTTCAGGAATTTTACACCAGAGCAGCCAAGTAGTGCTGTCCAGGTTGGGAACAGGATCCAGAAAAAAGCGCTGGCTTGCAGGGCGGCAGCTGGGGGCCGGAGCATCCTCCTGGTCAGTGCAGGAGGGTGGGGGCCTTAGAGGGTGGAGTTCGACAACCCTTTGTCCATTAGCTGTTGGTGCAACCTCCGAGGCCTGGGTAGATGGGAGAGGTGGGAGAAGGAATGCCAGAGTTGTGGGCAAGTGGGTGGGCAGGGGTCTCAAAGGCCACGAGGAATTATTTCAGGGACTAGGAAAGGGTACAGGACTTGTTATTAGGCTTGAGGGGAGACAAAGTTGTCTTGACCATCCTCAGGCGCCCCTACCCCCCAGAAGGCGGGGTCTGGAGCAAGGCTGGGCTAAGGCGCGCCCCCAGGTGCAGCCTCTGGGTTGGGCCAGGGGTGGGGTAAAGCTGGGCGAGCTGGGTTGAGCCCAGGGGAATAAGGGGAAGCACCCGGGGTCCCTAAGTCTTAGGAATTTGCAGAGGGGTGCTGTGGCTAAAGAATATTGTGAGGGCGGATTGGGGGATCCTGGGAAAGGAGAGGGGGCGACTGGGATTCGCACGAGGCTGGGCGGAGCCTCCGAGACGCTCGGGGTCTGAGTGGGGAGCCAGAGAAGGGGCGGGCGGCGGGGCCCGGGGAGGTGGCGCGGGGGGGGGGGGGCGGGCCAGGGCCGATCGGGAGGCGGAGCCCGGAGCCGGGGGCTGCTAGCGAGCGGCTCCCACGGCTCCTTAGCTCCGGCGTCCTGGTTCGCTTCGGCGTCCGCCGCCGCCGCCACTGTCTCTTCCTCCTCCTTCGCCACCGCCGCTCGCAGCACCGCAGCCCCTCCCGCCATGGCCGCCGCCGGCGCCCGGCGCAGCCCCGGCCCCAGCTCGGGGCTCCGGGGGCGGCTGAGGCTCGGTTTCCACCCGGCGCCGCCGCCGCTGCTGCTGTTCCTGCTCCTGCTGCCGCCGCCGCCGCTTCTGGCCGGCGCCACCGCCGCCGCCTCGCGGGAGCCCGACAGCCCGTGCCGGCTCAAGACAGTCACGGTGTCCACGCTGCCTGCCCTGCGGGAGAGCGACATTGGCTGGAGCGGCACCCGCGCCGGGGCCGGGAGTGGGACCGGGGCAGGAGCCGCCGCTGCCGCCGCCGCGTCCCCGGGCTCCGCTGGCTCCGCGGGCACCGCCGCCGAGTCGCGCCTCCTGCTCTTTGTGCGTAACGAGCTGCCGGGGCGCATCGCGGTGCAGGACGACCTGGACAACACAGAGCTGCCCTTCTTCACCCTGGGTAAGGCTGGGCGCCGGCACACGCGGGGTCCCAGGGAACCGGGAGCCCCCAAGTGAAGCCAGACGGGTGGGGGCGCCCTGGGGATTCCCGCCCCGGCCTGCCCCGAGCAGGGTTGAGTGAGGGCAGCTGAGGGGCCCGGAGGGCGTACAGGTGGTTGGAATGAGTCCGGGGCAGTATCTGAGCGAGCGCGTGGCGGGAGACCGGAGGCGTGCCAAGCCTCCCGCGGTGGGGACCTGTCCGTCCGTCTCTCAGTGCAGACGTTGAGCTCTGCCGCGATCCGTCGCTGACGCCGAAACCCCAACTGCCTGAGTGTGCTTGAGCTGGGGGCCGTGGTAGTCCCCCGCTCGGGAGCCAGGTCTGGGTCCAGCCGCCCACTGCTCCTGGGGCACGGCCAGTGGCCGCCCGCGGTCACCGCCCCCTCGCTGTCGCCTCGGAGTCGTCGGCTCTGCTCTTCCGGTTCGATTTTCTCGAGAATCGGAGCGGAGTCGCTCCATGTAGAATCCCTTGGTCCGCATAAATTCGGCCTCCCGATGGGTTGGGTGACCTTGGCCAAGTCGCTTCCCCTCTCTGGGCCTCAGTTTTAGCCATCTGTGAAATGGGGCTGGGGAGGATTGAGTGATTTCCGAGCACTGGCGTTCGGAACCCAAGGTCTCCCTCCACTTTCAGATTCTCCCTCCATCCCCGTGGTCGCATTCGCCTTCCTACCCCCCTCCCGGCGGAGAGCAGGTTTGTCCTCGCAGCTCACTCACTGGGCTAATAATACTAACTTAAAGGCATGAAAAAGGAAGGGGAGAGGAAAAGGATGGGGGTGGGGGCTCAAACGTAAAAGTTAATCAGAAAGTTCGCCCGCAGCTTGCTGCCAGCTGGTTCCCAGCGCGATTCCCGGAGGAGTCGGCCCTTCCAGGTAGCTGTGGGAGGCGCAGCTGATTTCCCACCCGGGTAATTGATCGCTTAATCATCTCGGAGAGCGTTTACAAAAATGTTGTTTCCCCTTAGCTCTCCCGCGCTCACCGGTCTCTCTCTCCCCCCTCCCCTCTTGGGGGAGCGGGGTGCGATTGGTTGCCGGAGTCTGGCCAGCAGCAGCTCCAGGAAGGCGCCGGGGGCTCGCCCCAGACTCCAGACCCCGGGATCCGGCTGAGCTCCGGCACCGCGGGGGTGATGGGCCTTCGATGTCCGCGCCTTCGGGGTCCCGGCTTGAACCTCTGAGGTTAACTCCTTGCTCGCCCGAGAAGCCCCAAAGAGTAATCAAGGGACTAGACTCCTCTCTCCTGGGAGCCATAATATTTTTGATGTATTTTTGTGACGCCCCCCTCCCTCCCGCCCGCCCGCCACTTCCCTTTCGTGCTGGCCGCCTTTGGAGCTTTGAGCGAGCGCCAGGCCCTTTCCTGGTCTGAGCATGTGCCTCGGGTTTCTGGCCCCTGGGCTCTCCCCAGCTGGCTGTAACTTGAGCGTGCTGAGCTTTGTGGGGTGCTAGGCAGGAGAGCGCCTTGCAGGTTCCCAGGGGACTTTCCGCGGCGGCACGTCTCCTGTGCCACACACACACGTTCAAGCATACACACGCGTGCGCGGACACACACATACACCAAGAGCCATTCCCACGTGCACTTGTGAGCTGCCCATTTCCAAGTAAGTGGATGGGGGTGAAGATGGGGTTCCTTAGGGCGAAGAGCCAACCTTGGGCTCATGGCCAACTCCTGTGACCCCGCCGCAGGGAAGGGTCCTTCCAGAGAAACGGAGGGTGTCCCTCACCACTTTCAATCCCAACCTTCTCCCTCCACCCTCGAGATCTCTCTACTCCCGGATGTCCGGAGAGGGAGGGAGTGGGGGTCCTTCTAAATGGCTGTTCAGATGAGGGGGAAAGGGGGGGCATCCTTGGGTATGGCATGACTTGGAAGCGAGGACCCCAGAGCGTTCCAGTTTCCCTAGGATGTGGAGGACCTGGTCCAGCCAGCTACAGGAGTCGCTCCAGAATTCCTGGAGCTGGCAATCTCTGCGTTTTTAAACTTTGGCTTTCAAGAGGAAATGGGTACCTGGGAGCTCAGGGCAGGCTGACTGAGGAACTGAGTGAGGAGCTGCAAGTGTCAGATCCCCCAGACCTGTGCTTCAGCGTCAGTCTTCTGGTGCTCTCCACTTGGAGGCTTCCGCCTTCTCTGACGCAGGCGGCTGAGCCTCGGCGGCTGGGGACTGCCTGCTGTGGAGTGGCAGGTGCCGTCCTCCTTGGAAGCCCTGAGCCCTTTGGGGAAGCAGGTTCCTCCTCCTCCTTCCCCGCAGCCCGAGGCACTCCTACCAGGGATTTGGCTAGCGAGGTAGTCGCCAGATGGCCGAGCATAGCAGGATCTGTGTAGGGAGACGTGGGCTTTTTATTTGTGTTGTTCTTCCACTGTTTGTGTGTAAACACAGAGTGCACGATGAGCTCTGGGAGGGCCAGGCTGGCTCAAAATGAGGGCGGAGGGGGGGTACTCTGAGTCATTTATGGCCGTATCTCCCCCAGGGTCCCCAGGCAGCCCCATCCCATCATCCCATCTTCAGACCTTCTAAACATCCTTCCCTAGTGTTTGTCTCTGGAGAGTTGGGTGAGTCTTTCACTACTAGGTCACCAGTTCAAGGGATTTGGAGATGGCATGCGCCGCAGATGCACATGCAAAGTCGGAAAATGCCGAATCCTGCCAATAGCGGGGTGTGTGGAGCCACCACTAGGGGGGGATAGTGTCTACCAAAGCCCTCAGGCTATGCTTTGGGTTGTGGGTCTAGAGTTGGTGGTGGTAAAATGTCCCTGGTGTTAAGGGGCGGTGAACAAACAAATAAAAGGTAAAGTTCCCATTCTACTCCAAGTCCAGTTGGGGAAGCTCAAAATTATTTTGCACACACTGTCTACCATCCCTATTCACCAAAGTCACCGACATACCTGGCCTTTCCTCCCTCCATTGTGCCTGCCTCTCCTGTTTGAATTATCAGCTCTATAATTGGTAGTGCCCAGACTTAAAAGACTTTTCTTCAGGTCTTTTCCTCTTCATGTTTAATCTTCCCTTCATGTTCCAGCCTGCTTTATGTAGGTGGAAGTTTCCCTCAGAGGTGAAATGCCCCCCCAAGTTTCTGTGTCTGGGCCTCTTCTTTAGAATCTAAGTCAGTGGTCCTGATAAAGTGAATTTCCTTGAAATACATCAAGGAATAGCAAATAGTTGTTGAATCCTTACTGTGCTGCTCAGAGCTTTACTCTTGCCTTTTATTATTTACTCACATAAAATATATGAAGTGGGCACTGTTGTAATTTATTCCCATTTTACAGGTAAGGAAACATTCTTTAGAGAGGTCAGGTGCCTAGTCCGAGGTCTCACTTTGAGTAAATGCAGTCCTGGGACTGGAATCTCAGCGCATCGGACACCTACATTCTTGGTAATTGCTAAACAGCCATCCTGAGCCAAACATGCACTGAGGGGCTGGTTACATTTATGTAGGGCATGGTGCAGGGTCCTGGAGAGGAAACATAACAATCATCAGCACGGCAAGAACCTTTCTCAGGGGGACTTTAGCTACATTGGTGCTGAAGTATGAGAGTGTGAGAGTGAGGCAGGAGTTAAATGACCTTCAATGACCCTGCCAACGCGAAGTTCCATGACTCATGGGATGTCAAAGGGCATCCTATGTAGTGGTGCAAGTGAGTGATGGGTATGACACATTCTGTAACATCAGGGAGGGAGATATCTCTTTAGACTTAGAGAAAGCTGGGGACATTTCCTGGACAGGAAAAAAACAAAAGCAAAACCAAAAACTGAGTGAGGTCATGGAGGATGGGCTGGAGGAGAATTTGAATGCTCCAGTACAGCTTGGGGGCTTGATGTTGCTTATGACCTGGAACTCTCAGCTGGGGCCTGCTCTGACCTTGAACAAGTCATTTACCCCGGATCTTCAGTTCTTTGTGTTATAATATGAGTGGGTAGCTGAGCCCTAAAATAATCCTTTGGTGCAAAGATTCTGTGAACTTGAAGTGCCCTGACCCACTCTGTAACTCTGACCAGCTGCTCTTACTTCTCACTGTCTCCTTTCCTTTGCTGGTAACATGGGGGTGTTGGGGAGGACTGACGGAAAAGAAAGAATTTGAATGGGAGCAACTGTCCTTGCAGGGCTTCTGAGGTGAACCCGCACATCACCCAGTGTTCATCTGCCCCCAGGCAGCTCCAGAGTCTGCTTGTGGATTTAGCTTTCATGCCCACCGCTAGGGAAATGGCATCCTTCTTCCTGTGCTTGATAGTGGCCAGGTTGGACTGTTTACCATGAGCCTTGATTCAGCAAAAGGGGGAAAGGGGATAAAACTGAGTAACTACTCGTTGTCAACATCCATTACTAATTTACCTTGTCATATAAATCACACAGGTGAGGAGCGTGCTCTATATTTGGGGGAGGGTGTGTGGAGAAAGAAAAACCATCCAGTAGTATGTTTTTAAATGCATCTGCATGAGCAGATCTGGCAGTGTCCTCAAGATCTGTCCTGAAAGGATGCTGTTTGCAGGAAGCTGATTGGCCTGGGTGGAAGACGAAGATGCTCTGAAATGCCCACTTGGTCAGTCTGCAAAGATTCCTTAAAATACAGGCAAAAATGGACACCAAGAGAGAAGAGCCCCCAGAAGGGGTGAGGGACCAGGCACAAGGTCAGAAAGGTGGCTAGAAGCAGGGAGTTTAGCCTAAGGACAGTCCACAAGGGCTGGAGAAACGTTCTTCAAACATCAACAGGGAATGAGGCATGTGCTTTTTTTTCTGTCTGGTTCTAAAGAATGTCCTAAAGGTGCAAATACTAAGGGGATGGAGTACAACATGACAGGAGGATGTGTCCCTGGGAGCTGTCCACCAGCCAAGCATTCTGACCTCTAATGATGACAGGGTCCACATGGGAGGAGGTCTTCAAGCAGGGACCACACAGCTATTTGGCAGGCATTTGGAGACAGGACCAGAGGCATTGAGGCTATCTGCCCCTTTTGGTTTCTGCCTTGATTCTGAAGGTTGATGACAGTTATTAAGTGGGAGAAAAAAAACAGATACAAACAGTATAAGCTGGGTTTTCTGTAGGGATTTCTGACCACAGAATATTCATTAAAATCAATCCCAGTGTTTTTTCCAGAATGGGTAAGAGGGAGAGATTCCGGGGTGGGTGAGAGGGCGAATTTGATGTCTTCAGACAAAGCTTACAAAATGTTATTTCCTCATTTGGGCTCCAGGTCCCTTATCACTAAAATATTTCAGTAGCACTCAGACTCCAAGGTCCCGTCCTGCTCTGATGGTCCAGGTTTCTGGGATATTGTAAATAAGGGTGTGTGTGTGTGTGTGTGTGTGTGTGTGTGTGTGTGTGTGTGTGTGTGTGTGTGTGTGTGTGTGTGTGTGTGTGTGTGTGTGTGTGTGTGTGTGTGTGTGTGTGTGGCGGTTCAGTGGTCTCTGATCTGAGTTTTTCCCCCTTTTCATTCACTTCCCTTACTCCATCCCCACCCCTTTGCCAGTTCAGGTCTGATGAACTCTAATAATTAGGGCAGAGACAGATATATTATCTGCCCTTAGAAAGTATAATTAGCCCACCGTAGCCGTGGGTTCTACATCCCCAGATTCACCCAACCGTGGGCCGACTGCACTATTGCCATTTTATATAAGGGACTGGCACATCCTTGGACCTTGGAAAGGGGTGGGGTCCTGGAATCAATCTCCTGCAGATACCAAGGGACCATTATACTATGTTACTGAGAGGGTGATGGGGCAGGGTGAGAGGAGGATTCGTTTTAGCTGTTACAGAGGCCCAGGTTGGGTCAAGGCCATCCAGATTTGCTGTTTCTGGGGGTCAGGAACAATAGCTATCAAGACAGCACAGCTCTGCGAGCTTTTGTGACCCAGAGCTTGCTCCTTCTCCTGAATGGGGCCCTCAGGCTGCAAGATCATTCAATAATACTAATTTACAGCAAGTCCAACGGTAGGTTTGCCTAGGCCCCTGGCAGGCAGAGCCTCCTGCTTCTCACCTCCTTGCTTGGCTGTAAACTAGGCGTTGGCTGCCATAGGATGGTGTGAACACATGTGCTGGGGGGAGAGAAGGACAGAGAGTGACAGTGACTTCTTTGGGTAAAGCCATGAAAACTGTGACCATGACCATCAACTCTGATGGCCTTACAGAATCACAGACTCTCAGAGCACATTGAATCTAGCCCTTCCATTTAAATGGTAACACCGCGTCCCAGACAAGGGAGGTAACCTACCTAAGGACCAGCTGGGTTCACACTTAAACCCAGTGGTCTTGAATCCCCATCCACGCTTCTTTCCATCACACTGACTACCAACACGTGGCTCTGGGTTAAATATGTCTCAGGTCTGCAACTTGGTTGAACATCCTAAGGTGCACCAAGTCTCTCCTCCTCTCCCTGCAAAACAAACAAACAAAGAAACAAAAATCTAAGGAGAAAGATATCCCTGGGGAAGTTGAATTTGTTCTCCTGCCCAAGGTATCCACCTGGTTGGCTCCAGTCTCTCCTGAGAGCCTGAGCCAATGGGTTTTGTGCTGGGGAGGAGGGAGCCTCATTGCTTTTCACTCTAGCTGCCCTGAGGGTGAGAAGAAGCCTGCTCTTTTCCAGAAAAAGAAAGAAAGAGTCAGATTTAACCTTGAGGTGCAGCAGCATTACAGGGATGCTTTCTTTGTAGGGCTGATACTTCCCCAAGTTCTCATACTGACCAGCTAGTGGCAACAGAAGATTAACTATAGCGAGAGAGAGCTGGCTTTTCTTTCCTCCCAGCAGAGCTTGCAGTCTCTCGGCCCCAGAGAAGGCAGGCAGCGGTGCTTGGCGGGACTCGCTCTGCTCTCCTCTCACTGGCTCTTCACTGCCGTCTGCAGTTCTTTAGGACAACAGCCCCCAGGAAGACTTTTCCTTGGTTTGGAAGGGGGTTGGGTGGTGACTACCCAATGTAAGATTCAGGACTGGAAGATTTCTAGCTTCCTTATTGGCATACTGGAGCGTGCAGGCAGCCCTTCTGTGAGTCGAAAATTGACAAGGATGTTGTATGTCATAAACCATTAGGGTTTTCACCTGAGAAGAAACCCTTTCTCCATGCCCGTTGTCACGGCCCCCGGCAGGGTCAGATGTCAACACTTCTCTCGACTACGATTTCAGCTGTCAACTCACTGGTATCTCCCTCTAGTCTTATTCTCTCTAGTCCATCGTCTGTACTTGCAGACAGAGGGAGTTCATTAAAAGCCCAAATCTGATCATGGCCATCCTCTCCTAAAGCACTTCACTGGCTCCCCATAATTCTTAGTATGAAGTTCAAGCTCCTTATTGAGCTACAAGGTCCATGATCAGACTCTGCCCAGACTGTCCTATGCTAAGAACCCTTCTTTCTTGTTCTGTAACTCTGCCCCAAAGGCCCTGGGAAAATTCCTTCTTACATTTCAAGGCTGAATTCAACTATGAACTTACCTTTGAAGCCTTTCCTGACCTCTTGGCACTAAAGTTGGACACTCTGAGCCTTGGTACCCACTAGCGATATAAAGACTGGTGTAACAGTGGCTGGTCCCTTAGAACCACTGAGCGCCTACAACATGCTAGGCACTGCTCCAGCCACTTAAGATGTATGGAGAACAAAAGACATAGATTCCTGTGTTCAGAGAGCTCATATCCAGGAGTACGTGTATATATGCATGTGTGTGTGTGCATGTGTATGCGTGTTGGGGAGAAGATGATAAATGTAATAGATAAGAAAATTATGTGGTATGTGAGAAGGTGATAGATTCTATAAAAAAAAAGGGCAAAAAGAAAATGAACATTATTGAGGTGAGGAAATCAGTTTTAATATTAAATAGGGCCAAAGGATTGTTTATTGAGATTATAGGATTGGACCAAGACCTGAAGGCCATGAAGGCCTCACCAGGCAGATGTGTGGAGGAGTATTCCGGGCAGAGAACGGCTCCAGCAAAGACCTGACTCCAGAGCACACCTGGATCGTTCAAGGGCCAGCAAGAAGGCCAGTATGGCCGGAGTGGAGTGAGTGGGGGGTGGACAGGACAGGACAGGATTTAGGCTTTTACCGTGAGTGCCATGGCGAGCCAGGCAGGACGTTAAGCAAAAGAGTATCCGTAACTGACTTCTGTCTCAAAGGAATTACTCAGGCTGCTCTGTAGAGGAGCAAGGATGGGAGAGGAAGGTCTGCAGGAGTCTGTTCAGGTGAGAGATGATGGTGACTTGGGGCAGAGAGCAGAACTTAATGTGTTTCTCTGTCTGTCTTGTGGTACTTGCCTAAGAGCTCCACAGGCAGAGAACATCCCTCCTTTATCTCTGGGGCTGCAGTGATTCACCCTGTGCTTGGCACATCCTAGGTGTTCAGGGCATCTTAGATGACTAGAAACAGGTTTGCCAAGTCTCATCTCAGAATCCATACTGTGCAGAACTGGAGAGGTATTGCAATTCCACTCCTCTGTTAAGGCTGAGCTGGAATGCCACCTCTTCCATGAAACCTTCCCTCTTCTGAGCTTCCACAGCTACTGCCTCTACCTTCTCCTGCCTCCTCATTATTCTGGGGTGTTTGTAGGATGAGGAATGAGACCAGTTTGATTAGAGGAGAAAGAGTTGGGTTTAGGGAAGACCTTTTCTTGAGAATCATGGAAGCCAGATAAGGGATTAGCACCTTTGCATTGTGCCAGACAGAGAGGCACTGAATGTTTGGGGGGAGATGATCCATCCATGGTGTTGGGGTCATCACCTGCCATAAATGGCAAGAATTTAGGACATTTTCTGAATGAAACCCTTTTATATAAAGATGGAGAAGTCAAGGTCACCGTAGCAAGTCAGTGGTGGAGCAGGAACCAGATCCAACCTTTTGACTCCTGGTCTGGTGTACCTTCCTCCCACCTTAGTCCAGGCCACTGGGGGTGGGGGGAGCTGGTGTGCTGGACTTCCCCCTTCTGGTATGGGGTAGGCTATGCAAAAAGCAACCATTCATTGAACGTTTACTATGGCCTGGATGCGGTGCTGGCACGTTTGTTATTGCAGTTCCTTCTTTCCATAGTGCTGAAAGACAGGTCGGATTCATCCCATGTTATAGGTGAGCACGGAAGCTCAGAGGAGTTCAGAAACACACCCAAGATCACTACAGCTGAGCTGGGTCCTGTCCCAGGTGTGCCTGCTTCCAGGCTCCGTGCTCTCTCCGCCTTCCATACTGCACAGAACTAGGGGTGCCCTTGAGTTTTCACCACTTTGACAACCTCTTGTACTTTTTATCTCTTCCTCCTCTCATTAGCAAGAAGTTGCAGACGTTTCTTATAGAGGAACTTCAGGTGTGACAGCCTCACAGGCCTGAGGGACTCAACACCTTATTTCTGGGCTGCCAGGAGCTGACTCAGCCTCTCCCCAGGCCCTGTCGCTCCTTGCTCGTTTGCCAGGAGAGCACCGGGCCTTGTCTCATCTGCTCTAGATGTCACTCGTTAGCCCTGGACTCCTTGACAAGCAGATTCCCATGCTGCCGTGGCTTCTTGATTTTCCTCCTTCCCTTCATCCTTCCTCCTTTCCCTTTCTTCTTCCCTTTCCACTTCCTTCTTCTCCCAGTGCTTAGGGAATTCCCACCTTCTGCTGGGCATACAGTTATACTAGGGAACCTGTTACCTAGACCTTCCAGGAACTTAGAGAAGCTCTGCATTTCTTTTCTAGAAGTTGTCAAGCATCTGTTGTCTGAGATGCAGCCCCTGTTTGATTGGGTGACCTTCCTTGTCACTCCTCCCCTTCAACCTAAGTTGACTTTTGTCGCCTAGTGCTTCTTAGCAGCATTGTGCAGTTTTTATGGTCCTACCTTGAAAACGGAATTTATATTACATTATCTATACATATGGGATATATATAATAATAAATATTTATATATATATATATATTATAATGCTGTAAAAGTCCTAATAAATAGTGTATAGTTCTCCTAGAGTATTAGAGCTGGGTAAAAGAATGCCTTTGAGATCCAGCCCAACTCTCTCATTTACCTAGCAAAAAGAAGTACATTTGTGGGCTTCCCTGGTGGCGCAGTGGTTGAGAGTCCGCCTGCCGTTGCAGGGGGCACGGGTTCGTGCCCCGGTCCGGGAAGATCCCACATGCCGCGGAGAAACTGGGCTCCGTGAGCCATGGCCGCTGAGCCTGCGCGTCCGGAGCCTGTGCTCCACAACGGGAGAGGCCACAACAGTGAGAGGCCCACGTATAGCAAAAGGAGTACATTTGCAAGGTCCCACAGCTAAACCATGGCAAAATCCAGTCTGTAGCCCAGCTCCTCTGACTGGTGTGCCGGCTCTGAAGACCCAAAGCCCTGGGATAGAATCCCGGCTGCACTACTTCCTAACTGTAGACCTCTGTATGCCCATGAAGAAAGTGGAGGTAACACAGCAATCCCTTCTCTGGATTGCTGCGATCATTATTTTTGGAGAGTCCTCCATCTTCAGCTGTCGTCAGTGTCCAACACTGTGCTCAATTTTTACTTACACTAAGCCATGTGATCCTTACGGAGATAGTGTGTGCAGAGCACCTAGCACAGCATCTGGCACCATTTGTGCTCCGTGCCTCTTAGCCACCTGGAATCCTTGTTATGGGAGGAGGTGGAGGTATGAATAACTAATGCATGCAAATTCCCTTTCCCTCCCCCCTCTTTCCACTCCAGCCTGCTGGCTTTGGCCTCTGCCCTCCCTCCCTCTCTCCCCACCAGGAGGAGAAAAAGGATGAAATTGACCATTGATCTCTGCTCTCTCTCCAAGAGCAGGGGGAAGCTGTTGGGGGGGGTGCTCCTAGGGGGCTCCCGGGTTGTCTGAGGACAGTTTGGCCAGAGAAACTCGGAGAGGCTGAGTCTAAGGCAGGCGGGTCTTGGGGGAGGCAATCGGGGCAGAACCCTCTCCCTTCTGGTGGCTGCCTGCTGACAAAGCCTTGCTGTCAGGCACCTGGGAAGTCACGAATGGCTTTGCAAGCAGCCGCAAAGGGAAGGAACATTTCCATTAGCAGAATCAGCAGTAAAGAGATTTCCAGTCACAGTCATAGCTGCATTTGGGGGAATCATTTCGGTGGTGGCTGTGGGCTGAGGAGGGAAGGAGGCAGGGCGGCAACGAGAGGCATGGAGACGTCTGTCTCCTTGCAGGAGCTGAGAGCTCCAATGAGAACCAGGTACCAGATGCCTAGGGACTCTTGGGGAGCTGGGTGGGTCCTTGGACAAACATTCTGGACCACCAGCTTCCATCCAAACGGACAGAACCCCCTTCTCAGGAGTCCCCTTGGGAGGCTGCAGGCTTGTTCTCTGCCACCTTTGTTCTGATTACCTGGGTTACTCTTTTCAAGACTTCACAGCCAGCAGCAACTTCCTAGGCTCCTGGGATTTGTCACTGGGAAAGGTCCCAGATTATTTAGCCCGGTTTTTCCCAAAGTTAGCGACTCCTCAGAATCACCTTAGAGGCCAGGTTTTCCCTTCCAGATCAGTGGAAGCACCTGGGAGGGGCCTGGGTATCTGTACTTTAAGAAGTATACCAAATCCTTGGTGTGTCCCTGGACACCCTGGGTGCACTGGTCCCTGGGTATCTCTTCGGTCTCACCTCCTGACATTCCCCGTGGCACTTGGGGCTCTAGCTTCACTGATTACTGGCAGATCTCTGGGGGGAACCAGGCACATTCCCCCTTCCTGAGTCCTGAATAGAAACACTGTTTTCTCTGCTCATAATGCTTTTCTGGTCTCTCATTCACCTGGCCATCTCCTAGCCTTAGCTCAGCTATTACCTCTTCTGAGGAACCTTCCTTTCTCCTCCAAGGCTACCCCCCTAGTAGGATTGGCATATCTTGTGAACAAAAAATAAATGCAAAAAATAAAATGCCGGATGCCCAGTTGAATTTCAGACAATGAATACTTGCTTAGTATAACTATGTCCCATATGTCCCATGCAATATTTGGGATGTAGTTATGCTAAAAATGACTCTCTGATTATCAGGAATGCAAATTTAGCTGGACAGCCAGTATTTTTTCTGGCAACCTGCAGGGACCCTGTTTCTCTCTCTGCTGTCAGGAATCATATTACCAATGTGTGATTTGTCCCCCAAACCTGCTCTCCCTTCCATCTCAGGAAACCAGACTACCATTCACCCAGTTATTCAAGCAAAGGAATCATCTTTGATATCTCCCTTCCTTTGCCTCTCTCATTCTTTCAGTCAACCAGCCTTGTTGGTTTTACTTCTAAAATGACTGTCAAAATTCTTCACTTCTCATGATGTCCTACTGCCATCACCTTTGTCCAAGCTCACTTGGGCTGTTACCTCAGTCTCCTAACTGGTCTTCCTGCTGCCTCTCCATCCTCCTTATCCTTTCCTTATATTTTTTGATATATAGCACACGGGCCAAATCCAGCTTGCTGCCTGCTTTTGCGTGGCCTGTAAGTCTATTTTCTTGTTTAAATACTTGAAAAAATCAAAAACAGAATAATATTTCATGATATGCGTCAATTATATGAAATTCAAATATCAGTGTCCATAAATAAAAAAAAGATTTATTGGAACACAGTCACACTCATAGCCTTGTGTATGTATTGTCTGTGGTTGCTTTTGCTTTACAACAGCGGAGTTGAGTAGTAGCAACAATGAGTATCTGGCCTACCAAGCTTAATATATTTCCTAATTGTTCCTTTACAGAACAAGTTTGCCAGCCCTGCTGTATACAGTAACCAGAGTGATCTTTTTCAAAAATCAAATTGGATCTTGCCACTCTCTTGTTTAAAGCCTTTAAATGTTTCTCATTGCTCTTAAGATAAAATCTTAATTCCTTTTCACAGTCTAAAAACTTTAAAAAATGTTGCCTTCTTCTCTGGGTTCATATTTCCTTTTCTCATAGAACTCAAGTCACCTCCTCCAAGAAGTCTTCCCTGACCAAAGCCTTCCCTGGTACACCGTCCCCCTCATAGCTTTCTATCCCGTTTATTTAAAAAAAACAAAAAACCCAAAAAACTTTATCTGGCAGCTCCTTGATGGTAGGGAATGTGTCTTGTTCATTTTTTTTGCTCCTCTCAACTATATAATGCATTACACAGCACAGAGTAGGTGCTGAGTAGATGTTTCCTGACCAAATGAATGACACATGGGCAGCGGTAGGGGTGGTAGTTTGTGAACACCATCTTACAAGGTAGCGGCCTCATTGGGTTGTTCTGTTGCTTATCAGGAGATTGCTATCAGGATTCCAAGAGCTAAAGTTTGCAGAGCAGGTAGACCAGTGCCCACCACTCAGCAAATGCCATCTAGGTGTCTGTTAAATAAACAGACCTATACTTTAATCCCTAGGACACATCTCCTCCCCACTTTATTTGCAGTTGGAGCATGTTCAGGGCAATTCACAGGAAGTCCTGTGAGTAAAGACCTCATGGAGCCAGGGGGCAGGGTCATCTGGTGGCTGGAACTAGGAGCCAGGGGTCCTGGGGTTTGGTCCCAGTTCTGCTGGTGTCTGTGGTCAAGTCCCTTCCACTTTCTGGGCTTCCTACCGTTTCTCATGTGATGAGATTAAAACAAGTGATATTTGAGGTTCTTCTCAGCCCCCGCAGCTCAGCAGGAGCCCAGGAGGGAAAGAAAGATTCCCGTTAGGAGCTTCTGAGTCTGGAAGCTCAGCTGCAGCAGGAGAAAGCTGACTCTCTCCCTTCCTTCCTCCATCTCTGCATCCTTTCTCGGGCGTCTGAAGATCAAACCCTCAGCTCTGAACCCAGGTGCAACTCAAATTTTTAAGCCCAGTCTCACACTAATTTGTTCAGGCACCTTCTTCAATTACTTTCTCTCTAGCCTTCCCCAGGGAGGGAGACTGGAAGAAGCTGACAGCCCAAAGTAACCAATTACCTGTCTGCCAATAGGAGGACTCCTACCGTCCCTCCCTCCCTCCCTTCTTTTCTTTCTCCACTTTATTCTCCTGGCCTGTAAACCATCTCCAAACTGCAGAACCCTCCAGGGAATGGCCCCAGTTCACCTGCTCCCAGCTGGGGAAGAGAAGGCAACCCCTCCCCCAAGAGAGACAACAGGTGGGAAGGCTGGTGGCTGAGAAGGGGCAGCTGCGGATCTTGGAAAGCCAAGCAGGTTTTGCAAGCCTGCTAAATACCAAACTGTGCTAGATTGAGAGGCAAGTGCTTTGGGCTCTAGCCCTGTTTCTGCCATCTACTTGCTGTGGCCTCAAATAAATGACAGTTCCTCTTTGGGCCTCAGATAAGATTAAGTGAATATTGTCAGAGCCATCTTTCCTTCAGGTAGGTGGGGAAGATTGGCCTGCATAAGATACTCCATGAGAGAGGAGGAACCTTCCAGTCCTGTCCACTACTGGAATCGCAGGTGTCTAGAGCTGTGCCTGTCACATAGTAGGCACTCAGTAACTATTAGTTGAATGAAGGAATGAATAAATGGAAAATGTGTGTGTTTAGACATTGCTAATGAACTTAATCACAGCTTCAGATGCCTCATCAGTCACTAGGATCAACTGGGGTTTGCATGGGTGATGAATTCTGTTCACGTTCCCTAGACTCAACCAGTTCACCCAAAACCTGTGGTTCACCTTAAGTTCCCCTTGCTTGGAGCTAAGCCCCTTCAGTCATTATTCAGTCGTTCTTCCATCCCAGACATTGTGCTGAGTACCTTGGGGGCACAGAAATGCAGGGAGTTCAAACTATTAGGATAATAACACTTGAACTTTATGATTAAAAAAAAAAACAAACCTCCCTTTCATGGGTATTTTTAGCATCTCCATATTACTGATGAAGATGTGGCCATTCAAAGAAATCAAGTCAATTGCACAAGGTCACATAGTAAATGGGATTAGCTGTATTTATTTTTTAAAAGGAATCTTTGTATCACTCTCAAAATGGAACACCAGAATAACTTGCTATAAATGGAAGGTAGCCTGTAAAAGTTAGCGTAGTGTCCACGTGCCGTCTAAACTCATCTCTCATACCACAGTTCGGGAAACATGGATTTAACCCAACTGCTGAGATAAAGATATTCATTTAAAATTTAAATTTTGCCCACTTAATTGTGAGATTTCCCTTAACGTGTACATTTAAATAATATCTTTCCTGCCTCATAACTCCTACCCGTATTTTAAGATCCAGCTTGAATGTGCCTTTGCTACTTCCAAGATGACTTCCCTGGCTCCCCCGAGAACAGTTATCTCGCAAGCACTTTGTATATTCACTGCAGTCCGTGTTTTCATGAAAATATGGTGATTGTTTAATTGTCTGTCTCTCTTGCTAGCCTTGTAAGCTTCCTGAGTTAAACATCATGTCTCTTTAATATCTGTAACTCCAGCAATGAGTGCATACATACTTAGTAAATTTTTAACCTTAATTTTAGGTTTCAACAAAAGGAATGCAAGCTTGTTGTAGTAACAAATTCAGGCAATTCAGGAATGTTATACGGGAAAAGGTGAAAGTCTCTCCCCCGCCCAATCTCATTCCCCAGAAGTGATCATGATGAAGAGCTTGCTGGGATCCTAGTGAAATGTAGAGTAAGTATGTGCCTGACCAGCCACCTTTGGTGATGGGACAGAGAGGAAGTGACTTGTCCGAGGTCATCCGGAACCATCTTTTGTTAGGGCATTGGTTTTTCAAACTGGGTTCCATGATAGATCTGGGGAGGATGAGTCGCTCTGGGCTCCAGCTAAAGAGACACTCCAATGTTAAGCCAGCTCCGGGTCCCAGCATCTACTTGCATACTTGCAGACTTCTTCCAGACCACAGGCAGGGAGTCCTCTTCTTGACTGACCCTATGTGAATGTGTGTATATACACACACACACACACACACACACACACACACACACACACACATAATGTGTGTTTATATATGTATATGTACAAATGTGTGTATGTATATACACACACACACATATATATACACGTATGTGTGTACATACATATAGATACATATGAGAGATAGAGAATAGGATAATGATTCTCCTCTCTGCAGAACTAAAAGAAGAAACTGAAGCCAGCAGGGGAGGAGCCAGAAAGGAAACAATGATCACAAGTCTGGGGTGGGTGTCTCTTTCTGGCACAGTATTTGACATGATGGGTAAAGCAGTTCTTCTTTTCTTCCTTAAATTATTTTCTCACTTGAATGGGGAGACAGACTATTCAGGAGAGGGTTACCTGTGCTTAGGTTGAGTTGCTTCCTTTAGAAGCCCTCATTTGTGAAGCCATGTAGATTGGCAGCTGGTCAGTTAATAGAAGAAGCCTATTAAAGCAAGGAATCATAAAAAAAATAATAATGCACATTAAACGTTTCCTTTTTAACTTAAAATTCGTAAATGTGTATACGTTTGCCAGTGATTTGATGTAGGCCCAGGGCCTCTTCTTCGAGTCTGGGTCAACTGATTGGAGTTCCATGTCATCTTTCTTGTATAAGCCATGCTCGTAATATTCCGAATATGATCTCCAATGTTGGTCTCATTAAAGGGGACTGAGAACTTAAAGATGTTTGCCAGGTAATTCTTCTAGAGTTTGATGATTCCTTTCTAAATTTTTATAGTTGTCACACCTGACCTAACTCAATAGCAATGTTTAAGTGACTTTATTTTTATCGTAAGATTAGCTCAGTCCTCCTAGAAGCCACTTTCTTTTGATGCTCATAAATTTTTAATCTGCACAACATTTCATTAAATTTTAGAGTTATGAGAAACACAACAGGCATAAACAGGTTTGGGAAACTGGCTCTGTAAAAACGCATCTGGCGGTCAGTGCAGAGAAGCCTAGCTGAAAGCTTTTTAAAAAAAATAATTAATTTTTGGCTGAGTTCGGTTTTTGTTGATGTGTGTGGGCTTTCTCTAGTTGCGGCGAGCAGGGGCTACTCTTCATTGCGGTGCGCAGGCTTCTCATTGTGGTGGCTTCTCTTGTCGCAGAGCACGGGCCCTAGGCGTGCGGGCCTCAGTAGTCGAGGCTCACGGGCTCTAGAGCGCAGGCTCAGTAGTTGTGGCGCACGGGCTTAGCTGCTCTGCGGCATGTGGGATCTTCCTGGACCAGGGCTAAAACCTGTGTCCCCTGCACTGGCAGGCGGATTCTTAACCGCTGTGCCACCAGGGAAGCCCACTGAAAGCTTTTGAAACTTATACATGTTTCAGGTTGACAGAGGCATTAATGTCACAGAAATTTTAGCGGTTGAGCCATTAGATAGCATTTTGCCCCAAACCCTTATTTAAAGAAGAAGAAAAGGGGACCCACTTGCACTTTTGGGGGGAATGTAAATCTTTGCAGCCACTATGGAAAAAGGCGTGGAAATTCCTCAGAAAATTAAAAATAGAACTACTGTATGATCCAGCAATTTCACTTTGGGCTGCTTATCTGAAGAAAATGAAAAACAGTAATTTGAAAAGGTATATGCACTCCTATGTTGATTGCAGCATTATTTACAAGAGCTGAGATATGAAAGCAACCTAAGTGTCCATCTCAGGATGAATGGATAAAGAGGATGTGGTTTATACATATAATAGAATATTATTCAGCCATAAGAAAGAAGGAAATCCTTTCATTTGCAACAATGTTGGATGGACCTCCAGGGCATTATGCTAAGTGAATAGTGTATGATAGCACTGATATGTGGAATCTAAAAACGCCAAACTCATAGAAACAGAGACTAGCATGGTGGTTCCTGGGGGGTGGGAGAAATGGGGAGATGTTGATCGAAGAGTACGAATTTCCAGTTATAAGATGAATACATTCTGGGGATCTAATGTACAACATGGTGGCCACAGTTCACAATACTGTATTATGGTCTTGAAAGTTGCTAAGAGAGTAGCTCTTAAATGTTCTCACCACAAAAACAAAATGGTAATTATGTGACGAGATGAAGGTGTTAGCAAGTGCTCTGGTGGTAATCATTTTGCAATATATAGTTGTATCAAATCAACACATTGTGTAGCTTAAACTTACACAGTGTTATGTGTCAGTTGTATCTCAGTAAAACTAGAAACTTTTTTTTTTTTTTTTAAAGATGGGAAAACTGAACCCCAGACCTGTGTCAGGAACCCAGGTCAATTAGACTCTTGGAGTTCATGGCCCCCCCTGGGACTCCACAGCAATTGTCATGATGCCCCCTTCCTTTTGGGTGGCCTCTTAAAGGAGGCACCCCAACACTTCCGTTTTACAGATGAGGAAACTGTGGTTCAAATACTGAAGTGACCTAGCATGGGATGCAGAGCGAGATGGAGCTGCAGTTCAATTCCCAGATCAGGCCAACTTCCTGCATGCCATGCCAAATATCCCTGTGCTCAAGGGTAGTTTTTCAATATCTTTTAAAATAATTAGGTCTTATCAACTATTTTTTTTTCCACCTATGACCACACCTTATCTTTCCTTCACTTCAGGAGGGAATGCGAACAGGGATTCCACTTCAAGTCCCTTTGTCCTCACCCCAGATCTTTCTATAAAGGCACAGCTTTTCAGGGGATCTTTGTGCATCCCTGAGCCCACATTGCAGGCCATCCAGATTCAGAACTCTCAGGGCCCTCAGGCCTATCCAGACCAGCCCTCTCATTGCACAGAGGGAGACCCAGGGCCAGAGGAGGCCAGTACCTTACTAACGTCAAGGGGCTGGGGCTGCTTCTGAGTGCAGACCCCAGTCCCTTCACCTCCACTGGGCTGCCTGCATGGCCCTGGGCCTTCCAGCGTGCCTACCTGCTGGGGAGGGTTGGTCAGGTAACGAGAGGGCAGTGTGTGTGCGTGCAGGCTGCCAGGGGTTTCTGTGCTTTATGAGGTGCACAGTATAATTCAGTATAAAAACCCATTTTGGGGATGTCTTGCCCCATAAAATCTCCTCCAGCAGGAATGGCTGGAAATTTGTTTTGACTTCCCTAGCACATGTTTTTTTAAAAAATACCTTCTCCATCTCATTTTGCTCTTTGCTTCCTTTTTTCCACCCAGTTCTCTTTGGATGATATGCCCGTAGTGGCTTATGAGGGGACACGGTGGGGATGACACTGGGGGAAGGGACCCTGCAGTATAGGTTAATGGGCTGGCAAATCGTTGTGAAAAAGCTCACCTTTCTTGAATGATTCTTCCTCTGCAAAGACTGTGGCTCAGGGCATGACTTCAGGGAACTGCCTTCAAGAATTATAATCAGACTTCTGGATGTCATTCTTTTTTTTTTTTTTTTAATTTATTTATTTTTAAAATTTTTGGCTGCGTTGGGTCTTTGTTGCTGCACACGGGCTTTTCTCTAGTTGCGGCGAGCGGGGGCTACTCTTTGTTGTGGTGCGCGGGCTTCTCATTGGGTGGCTTCTCATGTTGCTGAGCACAGGTTCTAGGTGCGCGGGCTTCAGAATTGTGGCACGTGGACTTCAGTAGTTGTGGCTCGCAGGCTCTAGAATGCAGGCTCAGTAGTTGTGGCACACGGGCTTAGTTGCTCCGTGGCATGTGGGATCTTCCCGGAGCAGGGCTCGAACCTGTGTTCCCTGCATTGGCAGGCGGATTCTTAACCACTGCACCACCAGGGAAGCCCCTAGATGTCATTCTTATTTGGGGCAAAATAAGGCTTCCGTACAACCCTCTCTCTTGTAATCCAATAGCAGCTACTCCTCCCTCATTTCCCACCTTCTTCGTGTCACATCATCTCTTTCCCAGTCTCTTGCAATACTGCTTCAGTTTCTTCCTTTGAGTAGATACTTCATATGCTGCCTGAAGGGTCATTCCCATAGGTCATTTCTCCCTCACTTAGAATCCTCAGTGGCTCCCTACTGTGTACAGGATTAACAGCAAACTCCTTGGCATCTGAGCTCTCCACCTAAGGACCAAACCCACCTAAATTATCCTTCTCTCTCACCATTCCTCTGCCTACACTTCAGATAAACTGGGTTTTTTTTTATTGCTCTCAGAAAACAAGCTCTACTAAAGTCGCATTTCAGCGACTTGACTCAGGCTGGTCCTCTACCGTGGATGGCCTGCTTCTCCTCCATTTCTGTTGGTGGAACCCTATCTACCCTTCTTAAACTGCTTTCTTTATGGAAACTTCCATCCTTATTCTTTCCTCCTCTTTCCTCCCTCCCCTAATTCAGATTGAATAACTTTATTCAGAAACGTTTTTTTGTATCTCTTAGGCCACCCACCTCACTTATAATGAAACGTTTATGTCCGTGTCTTATCCTCTGCCTGCGTAGTACAGTACAGAAGTCACTAGCCGCATGTGGCTATTGAACACTTGAAATGTGGCTGAAGGACTCAATTTTAAATTTTACTTAATGGTAATTAGTTTGCATTTAAGGATTGATAATAGCCGCATGTGGGTAGTGGCTACCCTCTTGAATAGCACAGATATAGAACATGCCCACCATTGCAGAAAATTCTGTTGGACAGAACTGCTTATGAGGTCTTTGAGGACAGGCATGGAGCCTTGTCTCTTCTGTACCCTGTTCCTAGTACAGGGCCTGTTATTGAATGAGTGTCAATAAATGCTGGTAGAACTGACATTCGGGCAAGACTGTGTAAGCACTGACCCCAAAGAGATTCGGTTTTTAAAATTAATTAATTAATTAATTAATTAATTGGCTGTGTTGGGTCTTCATCGCTGCACGCGGGCTTTCTCTAGTTGTGGTGAGCAGGGACTACTCTTCGTTGCGGTGCGAGGGCTTCTCATTGCAGTGGCTTCTCTTGTTGCGGAGCACGGGCTCTAGTCATGCGGGCTTCAGTAGTTGTGGCTCGCAGGCTCAGTAGTTGTGGCTTGGGGGCTCTAGAGTGCAGGTTCAGCAGTTGTGGTGCATGGGCTCAGTTGATCCACGGCATGTGGGATCTTCCTGGACCAGGGCTCGAACCTGTGTCCCCTGCATTGGCAGGATTCTTAACCACTGCGCCACCAGGGAAGTCCCAAGATTCAGTTTTAAAGAAAGAAATTCACAGAAATTTACTTAAGACCAAGGTTTGTTAATAAAAGTATTGCTTTGTAGGCTTTGCAAAGCCTGATACATCTTATAGTCTGGGATGTCTTAGGTTAATCCATTAATGACACTTACTGGTAGGAATTCCGGGTCCTTGATGGGTCATTTCTCAACCGTGCCTTTTCTTCCCATCTTAATCCCCTCCCTCCCTTCCCAGAGCAGGTCCGTCCCATAGCTGGGACTTAGAAAGAGCAGTCCCAGGAGTTCTCATTTCCTGGGAGACAGGTGTGGACAGACCTGTCTGACACGAATGCTCAGGTTTGCGCTTCCATTGTTGCTTCATGGAAGATTTACGAGTGTTTCTTCGAGAGAGAATTCCTGAAAACTCTGCCCTATGACTGATGGGATGAGAATGGGATACAAGGGTCTCTCCCCTTTTTTCTCCTGCCCCCCATCCTTTTTCCTTCTTCTCTTTTCCTCCTAAGTTTCTCTTCATGTCCACTTTCTCTTTTCTCTCTTTAACCTCTTCTCTTCTCTCTTCTTTGTCTTTCTCTCCTTTGTTCTCTTTACTGCTCTTAATGTCTCTTTCCTTTTTTCTCCCTGCCGTGCTGTGTGTGTGTGTGTCTTCCTCCTTGTATCTCCATGCCTCCCTTAACCTTTCTGTCTGCTCCCCATAGCCTTGAGTTCTCGTAAGAATTCCTGAGCACAAGTCGCTCCTGTCTGCCTACCCTGATCAAGCCCCTTGTTGACCAGCATGGAGCCATGCACGGCTCAGAACTGGCTACCTCTGGTCTTCACCTCTAGCCCAGGATGGTATTTGGAGTGAAGGAGACCAGAGGTGCGGGAGGTATTGCAGGGTGCAGGTCTACCTTGCTTCTAGTGTCAGGGCCTCCCTCCTCCTCACAGGGCTGCCTCCTTGCCTGGCCCTGTTGTCAAATGTGATTCCAAATGTCCTGAATGAGTTTAGAGGCCTCGATGACCATTTGGTCCATATTGGACACATTTGACTGTGACCTTGATTTTCAGTGTGAGGTGAGTTTTTGAGAGCAGCTGGTACAAAGCATCTGAGTGTCTTAAAATTTCTGTTTTGCTAAATATTCAAAGCTCTTTTTCTGCAACTCTGGTGGGCTCCTTTTTCTCAACCCCCTCTGCTGCTCTAGCACTATTCATCAGCTCTCTTTTCCCTCAAGGCATTAGAAACATCTGTTGGAGAGTTTCAGAAGAAAAGTTGCAAGAACGATAAACCTTTTTTTTTTTTGCGGTACGCGGGCCTCTCACTGTTGTGGCCTCTCCCGTTGCGGAGCACAGGCTCCGGACACACAGGCTCAGCGGCCATGGCTCACGGGCCCAGCCGCTCTGCGGCATGTGGGATCCTCCCAGACTGCGGCACGAACCCGTGTCCCCTGCATCGGCGGCGGACTTTCAACCACTGTGCCACCAGGGAAGCCCCTGATAAACCTTCTTAAGAGATCATTTCTTCTGAAATGTCAACCCTTGGCTGTAACTGACAACAAAAGGCATCTGAGCCAAGTTACCTTATCCCCCAAATATCATGTGCCCTTTTGAGATTGACCTTAAGGGCATATGCTCAATTATGAAACTTGCAAGAGTTTCTTAACTTTAAAATAGCAGTTGGTCCTGAGTCAACAGGATTTCTTGTTCCAAAAATACAAAGCAAACAAAAGAACAAAATAAAGAAAATGGTGAAGAAGAAGGACAGGAAGAGGAAGAAGAGGTGGAGGGAGAGAAGACAGAAAATAAAGTAGAGTTTAAGTCATCTCATGTGTCTATCCATAGGGTAGACTTAAGTTTGCTGCTGGAGCAGAAGTGGAAGTATCTTTTTACAATCATTGCATTTCTCTTTGTTTCCTCCCATTTCAATATGTAACCTGTAACCACAGCTTATTAGTTTTTCCCCCAACATTTGTTTTGAATGCATCCATTTCTTTCTGTCGTTATCCTGGTACAAGTTCCTTTCATCTCTGACCTGTAATTCAGTAGACTCCTAACCGGTCTCTCAGATTCATTCCTGCTCTTACTCCCCTCCCAGCCCTTCCCAGTCCATTCTCAGACGCGACCAGAAGGACTTCGTAAACGTGTGCACCAGATCACACCTCTGCTCTGCTTAAATTCATAATGACTTCCCATTGTGCTTATAATGAAATACATAGTCCCCAACCAAGGCCTACATGATCTTCAACCATAGCTGCACATTAGAATGCATGGGAAGCTTTTAAAAATGCCAGGGCCTGGAATCTACCCTAGACTAATTAAAGCAGTATAACTGGGAGTTAGACAGTTCAGCAGTTCCTTGCAAAACTAAACATGCTTTTACATATGACCCAGCAATTGCATTCCTTGGTGTTTACTCAGATGAGTTGAAAACTTACATCCATGTAAAACCCTGACTGCGAATGTTTATAGCAGCTTTATTCAAAACTGCTAGAACTTAGCAGCAACCAAGATGTCCATCAATAGATGATAGATAAATAAACTATGGTATATCCAGACAGTGGAATATTATTTTGTTTGTTATCTTCCCAGGTGACTTAGGGGTTCTAATACACAGCTGGGGTTGATGGCCACGACCCAGGGGGACCCTGCCAACCTCTGCCTCCACCCATGCTGCTTCTCTCTTACTTGCCAAACCCCACAGAATCCCTCCCTGCCCTCCCGATCTAAACTGTACTTGGCTATCTGTCCGTGTTTATTGTCTGTTGGCTTCTCTAGACTGCAGACATTTTGAGGACAGGGGCTGTGTTTAGCACTGTGCTTCTCAAAACATGTGTTTCATAGTTAGTCCTTAGTAAATGTTACTGAGCAAATGAACAGATGAATGGCTAGGTCTGAAAGTTTAATAGATCCCTCCTTGTTGCCCCCATAATGGCAAGCAGAGGAGACTATCAGGGAAAGCGGTGATATCTGGAGCTGGGTAAGATGAAATGTACACATACCCTCCTTCCACTCCTGAAGGGACCTACAGAACACAGAATAATTTCTTTAATCACCCATGGGCATTCCCCTCTGCTCTTTTTGCCCTCCAGCTGATGGCCTGGCTCTCCCACGTTTAAGTTAGGGAATGGATGAGATAAACTTGTCTCTGTCATTTCCGTTTTCTTTCTCTGCAATAAAGTTAGTGATTGCTTGGTCAAACTGCAGTATAATGCAGTTAGGCTCGTGTGTTCCTATCTCCTTCAGGTGCCTTGGGAGTGACTTCTGCTACTGTAGGAAACAGCTCTGTAGTCAGTGAGCAAGCTGAAAGAAGAAAACCCAAAAGCCCTACCCTTGGCCTTCCAATGCCAGCCCCCTTTGCTGCTTCTTTCATACAAGGAAATTAAATTGCCTTTAGATTGTGAGCAAAGGGAAGAGTGATGTAGAAACAGGATATTCACAGGTGCTTTCTGAAGCAGGGATAATTGCAAAGGATTCCTTTAATCCTTGCTTAGTTGGGAGAGAGACACACATATACTGTTGGAGAAGCAGAGTCAGGAAGCAGTTAAGGATGTTTCTTGTCTCTGTTTGGCTTGAGTTCTAGCTCCCGGCATAATATCTGTACTTGTTTCCCTGCACATTCAGCAAATTATCTTCTAGCCAATGAGGAGTGACTGATGTCAGATTTATGGTGACGGACCCCGAGGGCAGGATAGCCTGTGAGCTCTGTTGAAGGATATAGAGAGGAAGGTAGGCAACTATATTTTTTATCCTCATGAGACTTAGGAAAAGAGGCTGGGAAGACAAGGCAGAATACTAGGAATTAAGGACCCAGTTAAAGTGGAGCTGCAAATAGTTACCAGCCCAGGGAGCCCCAGGCTGTGGTTGAAGAGCTCTGATTTCTAATCTTGGGTAAACTTCTAACTCTCCGAGTGCCCTGAGCAAGTCATCCATACAACCTCCAACTGTATGGGGGGGTGGGGGTGGCAAGCAACGGAAAGCAGCTCTGTTTACTTAAGCATAGAGACTTTATGGGATGACTCAGGAGGATGGAAGAGCTGAAGACACAGGCTCAGAAAGGACAGCTCTGGGGATCTTGAGCAGTAACCTACCCACAGTCTCATCCGAGCATCCGCATCAGGACAGAAGGGCTCCAAGTGTTCGTCCGTCCTTTCCTCTCTCACTTTGACATCCATTGCCTCAAAGTGGCCTCGTATGTACCCCTCATCTAGGGAAGAAGAGGACACGCGGATTGACATTCCCTCCAGGCTGCACATGTTGGAGAGAGAGCTATATTTTGCAAGTGAGTCTAGGGGCTGATACCAATATGGTTTCTGGGTAGCAAAAAACAGCACATGTCCTCATCAGGGACCTCGGTATTCTCATCTGTAAGATGATTGTGGTTTTCCAAATCCTCTTTTAGCATCTGAAGCTTTCCTTCAGATAGAACCTTGGGCAACCCACTGTAAACACCAGAGGAAAGCAGTATTGTTCGGTTGAAGTAGGGGTGAGGAGGCCCAAAGCCCTGCCCTTTAGGCTTTCTCTTCCTCCTCCCCTGAAGTGGTCCTTGAAATATCTATTTAGAACCTAGAGATCCATGAATTGCAGTTAGGTACCAGTGGACTATATGATCTCCAGGACCGTTTTCAGCCCTGGCCTTTGCAGCGAAACAGAGCATCTAAGTCAAGGGCTCTATAAAGACTTGTGTAGAGGAGAGGGGGGTTCAAGGAAGTAGTAACAGGGCTGAGCAGCCTCTGGTTTGCCTGACAAAGATGATGACCTTCGTGTGACCTGCTGCACTCATGCCCCAAAGCGTGCCCAGAAGAGTCAGGACTTAGCATCTCTAGAGAGAAAGGCTTTGCCTTAGGGAAATGATGCTAGGCAGGAGGTGTGTGGAACTTCTGGTTCGAGCCCTGTTTACATCTTGCCAGTCTCCCTGTGTTCTCTGTTTCTCCATCTCTGCTGGGCTTCTTTCAATTCCTCTAATGTAACAATCCCCCTTCTGCCTCTGGGCCTTTGCACAGGCTGTTTCCGTTACTTCTTTTGTCTGTCTGACTCCTACCAATTTTTCAGATCCTCAATTAATATCACTCCTTCAGAGAAGCCCTTCTGAATTCTCAGGTTAGAGCTGGTCTCCCTGTTTTATATATAAGCTTCTGTTATTGGTAGCACTTAGTCACAGATTGTAATTATACATTTATTTCTTTTTGGTATTTATCTTTTCCAGTATAAGCTCAGTAAAGGCAGGAATCAAACCTTATTAGATACCAAAAGATGTATGGGGAATGAAGAACTAAATATAGAGCATCATACGATTTTCAGAGTGTTGATTCAGTTCAGTATTTACTGAACTGAACACCTTCTGTATACCAGGTCCTCTCATAGGTACTGGAATGGATCTCTAAATAAAGACATAGATCCAACCCCTGAGTTGCTCACTCTCTTGGTCAGGAAAATTTTGCTGTTTCTCATTTAATCCCCAGCCTACCCCCAGGAAGTCAAGAGGTATAGACTGTAAGGCCCAGAGAGGTCAAGTGACCTGACCAGTGTCACACAGTGAGTTGGTGGCTATGCCAGGATTGAAGCCTGAACTTCCTGACTCCTGGTCTGGTGCTTCTCTGTTTCTCCCATTCTTATGGAGAATAATGTAATTAGTGGAAATGGACTTTTTAAAATTTAATTTTTATTTTATATTGAAGTATAGTTGATTTACAATGTTGTGTTTCAGGTAAAACAGCTAAGTGATTCAGTTATACAAATACATATATCCATTCTTTTTCAGGTTCTTTTCCCATATAGGTTATTACAGAATATTGAGTAGAGTTCCCTGTGCTATACAGTAGGTCCTTGTTCTTTTAGTTTTTGGGTTTTGTTTTTGTTTTTTCTTTTTTAAAAAAATTTTATGGGAGTATAGTTGATCCACAATGTTGTGTCAGTCTCAGGTGTACAGCAAACCGAGTCAGTTATACATATTCATAGATCCACTCTTTAGGAGGTCCTTGTTGATTACCTATTTTATATATAGTAGTGTGTATGTTAATCCCAAATGCCTAATTTATCCCTCCCTGCCATATTTCCCCTTTGGTAACCGTAAGTTTGTTTTCAAAGTCTGTGAGTCTGTTTCTGTTTTGTAAATAAGTTCATTTGTATCATTTTTTTTTAGATTCTACATATAAGTGATACCATATGATATTTGTCTTTGTCTGACTTACTTCACTTAGTATGATAATCTCTAGGCCCATCCATGTTGCTGAAAATGGCATTAATTAATTCTTTTTTATGGCTGAGTAATATTCTATTGTATATATACACCACATCTTCTTTATCGATACCTCTGTCAGTGGACATCTAGGTTGCTTCCATGTCTTGGCTATTGTAAATAGTGCTACAGTGAACATTGGGGTGCATGTATCTTTTTGAATTATGGTCATCAAAAAGTCTCCAGACAATAAATGCTGGAGAGGGTGTGGAGAAAAGGGAACCTTCCTACACTGTTGGTGGGAATGAAAGTTGGTACAACCACTGTGAAGAGCAGTATAGAAGTTCCTGAAAAAACTAAAAATAGGGCTTCCCTGGTGGCACAGTGGTTGAGAGTCCGCCTGCCGATGCAGGGGACACGGGTTCGTGCCCCGGTCCGTGAAGATCCCACATGCCTCGGAGTGGCTGGGCCCGTGAGCCATGGCCGCTGAGCCTGCACGTCCGGAGCCTGTGCTCCGCAACGGGAGAGGCCACAACAGTGAGAGCCCTGCGTACTAAAAAGAAAAAAACAAAAAACAAAAAACACCTAAAAATAGAATTATCATATGATCCAGCAATCCCACTCCTTGTCATACATCTGGAGAAAACCATAATTCGGAAATGGACTTCTTAGCACACAACCGAAAGTGCTTTCCCCCAGGGAGAAAGTAGTCTTGGCTAGACAAGGATGAGGTGTGTGGGTGCAGAAAGAGGAAATAAGGGCAGGGGCTTAGCAAAGGAGGGTGCAGCAGCACATGTGGGTTTCTGCAGTCCAGATGCTCCCCGTGGTACCCAAGGCAGCTGAGGAATTGAGCTGGCATCTTAGAGTGCCATGCCCTCTGCTGTCAGAGAGAGAGAGAGATGTTCATTCTGTGACCTCAGGGAGCTTGCCTTCTCCTTTGCATCCCAGGTCCCTACCTGCTCTGCCTCACTTCCCCGTCTCTTTCCCAGCTCTCTCCTCCAGAAATGTACTCTGAAAGCAGCTCATGCTCCATCATGGTCCCAGTAGTGTTGTCCCCAAAACAGTGGGTCCTGATGTGGTACAAAGGCTGCATCAGTTCATTTTAGCCCTGCTGGTCAAAAAGAGCACCATGTTTCTGGGTCATTGAGACTCACCAGATCACGGCAGCAAAATGGGTAAAAATCCCCCTTCTTCTCGTCTTGCCTCTCTTACACCCCATTTAACCTTGCTGGAGGCGTCAGCAGCTCCCTACTAATTGGAAATAGCTGCTCATTCCCAGCTCTCTCTAAGCTGGTGACAGAGGGTGGTCCTGGTGAAGGCAGAGTCTTCTTTGACTGCAGGCAGAGTTTCTATGATTGTGGAGCTAGTTGTATTATCTTCTTCTTGTCTAAGTGTATGAAATGTCTGCTTTCATTTTTTCCCCCTTCCCTCTTGATCTTTGTCAAAGAGTGACAGCTTCTCTAATTAGGCGGTTGAGAAGGTAACCGTAGCAACTCAGAGCTGGCAGTGGAGAAAGAGACAGGGTTCCAGGTGCCCCCCTTGCCCAAGCACTGAGCGCTCTGGGCTAGGCACGATTGCTCCCTGCAGACATTAGCGAACTCCAGACCTTCCCCACCAGAAGGCTCCAGAGCTGCCTGGCCATTCTCTGCTGCCTCTCTGCTGCCGCAGGAAATTCAGCCTCATCCTCGTCCTTTTTCAATCGGGGATTAAAACTCCTGGATGCAGGGAATTCCCTGCGTTTCCCAGGGCAGGCAGAAGACTAGAGATTCATGCACTCTCGGTTGGCACTTCGCTTGCTGAGCTCCTCCCAACACTCCAGGACGCTCCTGCCCCCGTGGTCTTGATCAAGCAGTTGTCAATATCCCCATCCTCTCATCCTTGCATCTCCCCAGTCTGCTCTGTGCTCATCCCCTGCTCTGTGCTCATCCCCTGAACAGCATTCCCTGTGCTTTCCATCTTCCAAAGCTCTTTCTTGAGAAATCTAGTTACCTGCACTCCCCATTCACACATATTTCTCTCTGCCTAAAACTCCTTATTTAATGCTTATCGTCTGGACCACATAATCTAGAAACAGTTTGTTTAAAAAAATTAATTCTTTTATTCTTTGCACGACGTGGTTTTCTGGATCTGAGTTATGCTTTCCCATAGGTGAAGGGCTCACATATTCCCTTATATTCTTTTCACAGTTAGCATATTAATAGGCACCATGTGTGCTTATAATTCATGTGCTTACTGTGAAACAAAAGGAATGTTATGGTCTGTTTCCTGAAGAGGGGGCTTCAGAAAGCTTTGGAAGTTACGAGAATTTATATAATGGGATTTATCACAGTGGGTACTCCGTGTACTGGGACTGAGCTATGGTAGTAAAGGAGGTGCTGAGATATTGTCTGTGGATGTCTTTCTTCCCATTTCTCTGTTCTCCAATATTCCCCAATTGCCTGTCATCCATTTTTCCATCTTGTCATCATACCACTGATTAATCCATCAGCCATCTACCCATCCACCCTTCTGCCTCTTCACCTACCATCCATCCATCCATTCTCTGTGCTAAGAATTATGGGATTAGTATCCTTAGGGAGCTTTCAGGGCAGGAAAGGTTGGGGTAGGAGGGATGACGTATGCTCAACTGTAATCCAAGGTGCAGTCTAATGAGAGCAATGAGATGAATGCCCTGAGTCTTCTGAGCAGGCAAGAGCAGAAGACTCCAAATGTGGGAGGGTCTTTAGGGATTTGTCCCCTTCAGCCCTCTAAGTGTATAATGTGGCGCCCAAGGTTCAGAGGAAGTGACTTGCTCAGCGTCACCTGTCAAGCTGGAGAACCAAGGTTGAATGGAAAGAACTGTAGAGCTGAAACGGATTGCTGACTTTGCTCTTCCCTTCTCACAGATGGGGAAAACAAGGCTCAGAGGTGGGAAGGGACTGGTACCATATTACTAGTACCATTCATCTGGCAGCAAAACTGACATTTGAGCAGAAATCCCTTGACATGGTTAGGCTCAGTTGTGTGTTATGCTGAGAAAGGACCAGTGATTTGCTTAGGTGAAGGTTATACTGGGATTCACTTTTGTGTTTGAATCACCAGTCCACTTCAGTACTTTCTCCAATGAACCACACCACTCTATCCCCAGATCCCCCAAGACACCTTGAGTTCTAGGTAAAACTGGACTCCACAATCCATCCCTTTGCATGCAACCCAGCCTTGTCCTGTGTGACCACGCTGTCTGCTCACCTTGCAAGGACCACCACTTTTACCCAGTCCAGCCCTGCCTGGTGGCCCAATTTTACTACCCAGATGTGGACTCCTCTCCAGATATTCCTAGGCTTCCCTGAAGCTGGCAGCTGAAGCCAGGTCCCAGGTGCCGAGGAGACAAGGTTCTTGGCTGTCAACGGGAGGTAAGTGGAGACGTAAAAGGTGATTTTCTGGCCTGTGAGCCCCTGTTTGTGGATTTCATCTTTGAATGGAAGTGCAGTAAATAAAAGCCGTTTTCACAATATGCCAAGCAACAGGTCAGAAACATCTGAGCCGCTGGAATTGATAGAAGGGAGCTGAGCGTGACAAATCTCCCCAAATTGCACCTGGCTCCACTTGTATCAGCTTCCAGACTGCATCCCCCAGTTATGTGCAAGGCAGTTACTTCTGAGCTGGAGCTTAAGGCATGTGGATGGGGTATACTCTCACTGCTTCTCGCCAAACAGAATCATTCACCCCATTTTTTGGTTAGTGTTTGCGCGCTGATTGAATCTTATCCCTACTCCCCTTCAACAGTTTCTTCCCCACCTTGGAAGCTGAATTCATTCTTCAAGCCTCATTCAAATGGCACCTCTTCCATGCAGCCACTTCCTACCCGTCCCCCCCACCCCCCCACCCCCACCCCAGTGTTTCAGTTCAAAGCAATAGTGTTACATTGAAGCTAAATTTACATGCAATGAAATGCTGAGCTCTCTGTGTACATTTCAGTGAGTTGTGACAAAGGTCTACATCCATGTAACTAAGAACATTTCCATTGGGATTGACATATATACAATACTATGTATAAAATAGATCACTAATGAGAACATACTGTATAGCACAGGGAACTCTACTCAATGCTTTGTGGTGACCTAAATGGGAAGGAAATGCAAAAAAGAGGGGACATATATATATGTACAGCTTATTCACTTTGTGGTACAGCAGACACTAACACAACATTGTAAAGCAATGATATTCCAATAAAAATTAAAAAAAATAAAAATGAACATTTCCATCACTCTAGAAAGTTCCCTTGTGATCCCTTCCAGTCAGCCTTCATCCACCCATAGGCAGCTACTGGGCTAATACGTATCATTATTAGTTAATTTTGTCTGTTCTTGATCTCTTATAAACGGATACATATAATACAGGGAACAGAACACTATGGCCTATGGTCCAAATATAAGCCATCACTTCTTTTTTTGTTTGTTTGTTTTTTGCTGTATGTGGGCCTCCCACTGCTGTGGCCTCTCCCGTTGCGGAGCACGGGCTCCGGACGCGCAGGCTCAGCGGCCATGGCTCACGGGCGCAGCCGCTCCGCGGCATGTGGGATCTTCCCAGACCGGGACACGAACCCGTGTCCCCTGCATCGGCAGGCGGACTCTCAACCACTGCGCCACCAGGGAAGCCCGATTACTTCTTTTTGTATGACTTATGAGTGAATTTTTTTTTTTTAGGGAATATAATAAACTTTTTTTTTTTTTTTTGGCCCACAGAACAATATAATTTATGTAAATTAAAGTTAGTCATAGGAAGCAATTTGTGTTTTGCAAGAGCACAAATAAATGGAAGGAGCTACACTGTGATAGTTTCCTAGGGATGCTAGGAAATATCACAAACTAGGTGATTTAAAACAACAGAAATGTATTCTCTCACAGTTCTGGAGTCTAGAAGTTAAAATCAAAGAGTCAGCAAGGCTG
The DNA here is from genome assembly GCF_937001465.1 of Orcinus orca. Classification (NCBI taxonomy): domain Eukaryota; kingdom Metazoa; phylum Chordata; class Mammalia; order Artiodactyla; family Delphinidae; genus Orcinus; species Orcinus orca. The sequence continues at coordinate 103,994,172 of NC_064564.1, read as the reverse complement.
ATTTCTTCTGGAGGCTCTGAAGAAGAATCTGCTTTGTGACTCTCCAACTTCTGGTGGTTGCTGGCAGTCCTTGGTGTTCCTTGGCTTGTAGACACATCACTCCAGACTCTGCCTCCGTCTTCCTTCTCTTTGTATCTGTGTCCAAATTTATTTCTTCTTTTTTTTTAATCTTTTTTTAAATTTATTTTTTATTGAAGTATAGTTGAATTACAATGTTATGTTAATTACTGCAGTACAGCAAAGTGACTCTGTTATACATATATATATATATATATCACTACATTCTTTTTCATATTCTTTTCCATTATGGTTTATCACAGGATATTAAATCTAGTTCCCTGTAAGAATGGTTTTTACATTTTTAAATAGTTGGCAAGAAAATCAAAAGAAGAATGATATTTAATGATACATAAAAAATATATACAATTCCAATTCCGGTGTTCATATATAGTTTTATTAGCACCAGCCATGCCCGTTGGTTTGTGTATTGTCTATAGCTGCTTTCAGGCTGCAATGGCAGGGTTGAGTGGTTGTGACAGATTATCTGGCCAAGGCCTAACCTGTTGATTATCTGACCCTTCACTCAAAAAGTTTCTCCTTGATCTATTATACACTCTTCTTTCTGACACCTTTGCTCAAGTTACTGTTTTTGTGATTCATCTATTGTTGTGTATAAGGTTACTTTACCAGTGGCTATTTCTAATTCCTTTAGCTAGAACGTTGTGTCTTATTCTTTGAACTCCCAGAGCGGTGATGGCAAATACGGTGTGCTTTCACCTCTTTCTGTGCCTATGGCTTCGATTCCTGATCACTCATGGTCTGTTTTCCTGCTGGCCTGAATTTGGGATCAGAATTCATCTCAAGCCAGTGCCACAGGCAGTCACTGCGAAAAGATCAGAGTTGAGTATCTGTTGAAGGTCATTTGCCATCCTGCTCTAGGAGCATTATAGTGTTGAGCAAAGGTGCAAAGAACTTTGGCATCAGACAAAACTGGATTTGAATTCCTGTGCCGCCACTTACCACTTCTTTGTATTTGGGCAACTTACTTAGCTGCTCTGAGCCTCAGCTCTCCTCCCTAAACAATGGGAGAATAATAAAACCAATCTCATTGGTTTCTTGCTAACATTAAAAGAAGTACAGATATAAAACACCTTGTTCAGTTCTGACACATAGTAGATGTGTAGATGCTAACTAAATGTCACTGTGGAACAGACTTGTTCTACTTGCCCAAACCTGCTATTCCTCCTGGTTGGTGAACTCAGAATCCTCCCCATCATCCACTCGCAAAACATCAGACTCATAGCCTGTCCCCTCCATGTACACACGCCCACCCCCATCACCCTCTCTTGACCTGACACCTTCTCTTACTTTGACCTGTGCAACTGGTCACCCTCTACACCCTCTCTGTGACTCCATCCAATTTATGCTGCCTAATACAGGCAAAGTGAATGTATGACACACATACAGCTCCCCACCAATAGCCCATTATTCTAAGGATAAAGACTAAGCTATTTAAAGTGGCCTAAAAGTACCCATGGTAAACCCCTGTCTACATTTCTAGTCTTAGGTACCATCATTCTCCCTTGCTCCCAACAGCCAGCCACATTGACCTTGACCAGTTCTCCTATGAACCACAGGACCACATCTCCCCGCCCACGGTGATCAATATATTTTCTCCTCTCTCTTGGGAATGCTAATCACTCCCATCATTTGGGGTGATGAAATTTTCTAAAAGTTCAAAACAGCTGTACCACTGTATAATCCTACCAGCAGTCATGAGGGTTCTGAGTTCTCCACAGTCTTAACAAAACTTTTTAAAAAATAATTAATTAATTTATTAATTAATTTATTTTTGGCTGAGTTGGGTCGTTGTTGCTGCGCACGCGCTTTCTGTAGTTGCGGCGAGCGGGGGCTATTCTTCGTTACAGTGCCTGGGTTTCTCACTGCGGTGGCTTCTCTTGTTGCGGAGCACGGGCTCTAGGCGTGCAGGCTTCAGTAGTCGCGGCTCGCCGGCTCTGGAGTGTAGGCTCAGTAGTCGGGGCGCACAGGCTTAGTTGCTCTGCGGCATGTGGGATCTTCCCGGACCAGGGCTCAAACCCGTGTCCGCTGCGTTGGCAGGCGAATTCTTAACCACTGCGCCACCAGGGGAGCCCCCAAAACTTCTTACTGTTTGTCTTTTTGATTATAGCCATCCTAGTGGGATGAAGGTGGTATTTTATTCACCTAGTTTTTTCTTCCTTGTCCTTTAGATCCAAATCAAATATCAACCCCTTAAGGAAGACTTCCCCCAATGGCATCACCCCTAACTAGAACAGGCCTTACCGTTCTTTCATAGCTTCCTGTGACCTTTTCCTCCAGAATCCTTATCATGCTTTTTGAATCGTATATGTATTTTTATGATGTTGGATTATTCTGTGACCCCCACAGTCAACACTGAGCTCAAGGAGGGTAGAACTCATCTGTTGTATTTTGAGGGTCCCGCACACTGCCTTGCATGTAGTAAGTGCCCTACCCCCAAAAAAATCTGTTGAAAAAAACCATGGCTCGATTCCTTCATCTTCTACTGTATACTCTCATGACCTGTGGTTTCTTGTTTTCTAAAATCTTTCACATTAACTTCTCATCTTTTTTTCGGCCCCTAGCCTTGCCATTTTTACCCATCATCCACAGAACTGTCAGATTGATCTTCGTAAAATACTTTAAAAAATCATGCCACTCGGAAAATATCCATGGCTACCTATTCTATTTCAAATAAAGTACAAAATGCTGAGCCATTTTGATGAAAGCCCCCCAAGGTGATATGTACTGTAGTTGAGCTCTTGATGAAATATACAGAAGAAAGGGCAGTTATGGAACTTCCTTTCTTCTTTACCTTATTTTTGAGTTTTCTCCCTTGTTTTAAGTTTGGTTGGCACACAGCTTACTGCTCTAATGAGCTATAAGCTCCTGGAAGACAGGAAAGTATCCTATTCATCTTTGGATGTCCCACTATGCCTCACAAGTGCCTGGTTTAAAGGAACTGTCAGTAAATGCTTGTTCACTTGGATTAAATTTTATTATTCCTCCCAAGAGAAACATTTACATGCTAACAAAGGCCTTGGAAGATTTAACTGGAAGGACTAATGATGGAATTCCAGGCATCTAACGCAGGCTGGTTGGGGAGATATTCTTGGAGCCTGCCAATCACCACCGCCTCATGTTGTCAAGGCCACGTCTTTACATGAACTTGAAGCTAGTTCTCCCTGAGTCAGGTTAGTGACTCTCCTTCTTGCAAGCTGCAGAGCCCTGGGTGCCTTCTTTTCCTCCAAGGGGTGTCTAGCCTCACATGCCCCTTCCTGTGCAGACCCTCTGGCTCCAGACCCCAGAGATGGAGAAGCACATGGAACCCTTTGTTCCTGATGACAGCATTTTGACCCAAAGACGTATTTATTTTTTCCTCCTGATAAGTAGGAAGGATCCAAAGGCATTCAGAGAATTGTGGGGTAGGGGGTAGAGATAGAGGTGCACACTAACATATAGAGAATGTTTTAATGCTGGAGAAAAGGGAACCCTCTTGTACTGTTGGTGGGAATGTAAATTGATACAGCCCCTATGGAGAACAGTATGGAGGTTCATTAAAAAACTAAAAATAGAACTACCATACGAGCCAGCAATCCCACTACTGGGCATATACCCTGAGAAAACTATAATTCAAAAAGAGTCATGTACCACAGTGTTCACTGCAGCTCTATTTACAATAGCCGGGACATGGAAGCAACCTAAGTGTCCATCGGCAGATGAATGGATAAAGAAGTTGTGGCACATATATACAATGGAATGTTACTCAGCCATAAAAAGAAACAAAATTGAGTTATTTGTAGTGAGGTGGATGGACCTAGAGTCTGTCATACAGAGTGAAGTAAGTCAGAAAGACAAATACCGTATGCTAACACATATATGTGGAATCTAAGAAAACAAACAAACAAAAAAAAAACAATGGTTCTGAAGAACCTAGGGGCAGGACAGGAGTAAACACGCAGACGTAGAGAATGGACTTGAAGACATGGGGAGGGGGAAGGGTAAGCTGAGACGAAGTGAGAGTGGCATGGACATATATACACTACCAAATGTAAAATAGATAGCTAGTGGGAAGCAGCCGCATAGCACAGGGAGATCAGCTGGGTGCTTTGTGACCACCTAGAGGGGTGGGATGGGGAGGGTGAGAGGGAGACGCAAGAGGGAGGAGACATGGGGATATATGTATATGTATAGCTGATTCACTTTGTTATAAAGCAGAAAATAACACACCGTTGTAGAGCAATTATACTCCAATAAAGATGTTAAAAAAAAAAAAAAAGAAGGAGAATGTTTCAGACTTTCTCAGATGCTACCAGATGGGTCTAGGGTGGAGCACAAATTCAAACCCTGAGTTTTGAGACGCACTCAACCTAGTTGTCCCTGACCTTTTCCAGGAGAGATATCTCTCTGATAAAAGAAGGGGAGGGCATGAGTGAAACTGTGCACCTTAGATTGGGACTCCAACCCAGCTTAAACCTAGATTGAGACTTGAACCCACCGTCTTTTAATTAGAATCACTCATCTGCTGTCTGGACTTACTGAGGCTCAGGTTCTTTGTGTCTCAGCGCAGAAGGAATTCAGCGAGAGGCAAAGTGATAGGCAAGAAGTAGATTTATTAACATAGGACACTTCTGAGAGATGTAAGTGGGCAGGTGAGTAGGCTCTGCCTCGAGGATTAAGTGGGCTACAATTTTGTGATCAAAGGAAAGTGGGGCCATTCTTACTGGTGTGAGATGATATCTCATTGTAGTTTTGATTTGCATTTCTCTAATGATTAATGTTGTTGAGCATTCTTTCATGTGTTTGTTGGCAGTCTGTATATCTTCTTTGGAGAAATGTCTATTTAGGTCTTCTGCCCATTTTTGGATTGGGTTGTTTGTTTTTTTGTTATTGAGCTGCATGAGCTGCTTATAAATTTTGCAGATTAATCCTTTGTCAGTTGCTTCATTTGCAAATATTTTCTCCCATTCTGAGGGTTGTCCTTTGGTCTTGTTTATGGTTTCCTTTGCTGTACAAAAGCTTTTAAGTTTCATTAGGTCCCATTTGTTTTTTTTTTGTTTTTATTTCCATTTCTCTAGGAGGTGGGTCAAAAAGGATCTTGCTGTGATTTATGTCATAGAGTGTTCTGCCTATGTTTTCCTCTAAGAGTTTGATAGTTTCTGGCCTTATATTTAGGTCTTTAATCCATTTTGAGCTTATTTTTGTGTATGGTGTTAGGGAGTGATCTAATCTCATACTTTAACATGTACCTGTCCAGTTTTCCCAGCACCACTTATTGAAGAGGCTGTCCTTTCTCTAGTGTACATTCCTGCCTCCTTTATCAAAGATAAGGTGACCATATGTGTGTGGGTTTATCTCTGGGATTTCTATCCTGTTCCATTGATCTATCTTTCTGTTTTTGTGCCAGTACCGTACTGTCTTGATTACTGTAGTTTTGTAGTATAGTCTGAAGTCAGGGAGCCTGATTCCTCCAGCTTCATTATTCGTTCTCAAGATTGCTTTGGCTATTCGGGGTCTTTTGTGTTTCCATACAAATTGTGAAATTTTTTGTTCTAGTTCTGTGAAAAATGCCAGTAGTAGTTTGATAGGGATTGCATTGAATCTGTAGATTGCTTTGGGTAGTATGGTCATTTTCACAATGTTGATTCTTCCAATCCAAGAACGTGGTATATCTCTCCACCTATTTGTATCATCTTTAATTTCTTTCATCAGTGTCTTATAATTTTCTGCATACAGGTCTTTTGTCTCCTTAGGTAGGTTTATTCCTAGATATTTTATTCTTTTTGTTGCAATGGTAAATGGGAGTGTTTTCTTGATTTCACTTTCAGATTTTTCGTCATTAGTGTATAGGAATGCCAGAGATTTCTGTGCATTAATTTTGTATCCTGCTACTTTACCAAATTCATTGATTAGCTCTATTAGTTTTCTGGTAGCATCTTTAGGATTCTCTATGTATAGTATCATGTCATCTGCAAACAGTGACAGCTTTACTTCTCCTTTTCCGATTTGGATTCCTTTTATTTCCTTTTCTTCTCTGATTGCTGTGGCTAAAACTTCCAAAACTGTGTTGGATAATAGTGGTGAGAGTGGGCAGCCTTGTCTTGTTCCATCATCAAAAAATCTAGAAACAATAAATGCTGGAGAGGGTGTGGAGAAAAGGGAACCCTCTTGCACTGTTGGTGGGAATGTAAATTGATACAGCCACTGTGGAGAACAGTATGGAGGTTCCTTAAAAAACTAAAAATAGAACTACCATATGACCCAGCAATCCCACTACTGAGCATATACCCTGAGAAAAGCATAATTCAAAAAGAGTCATGTACCAAAATGTTCATTGCAGCTCTATTTACAATAGCCAGGACATGGAAGCAACCTAAGTGTCCATCACCGGATGAATGGATAAAGAAGATGTGGCACATATATACAATGGAATAGTACTCAGCCATAAAAAGAAACAAAATTGAGCTATTTGTAATGAGGTGGATAGACCTAGAGTCTGTCAAGCAGAGTGAAGTAAGTCAGAAAGAGAAAGACAAATACCGTATGCTAACACATATATATGGAATTTAAGGAAAAAAAAAATGTCCTGAAGAACCTAGGGGTAAGACAGGAATAAAGACACAGACATACTAGAGAATGGACTTGAGGATATGGGGAGGGGGAAGGGTAAGCTGTGACACAGCGAGAGAGAGGCATGGACATATATACACTACCAAATGTAAGGTAGATAGCTAGTGGGAAGCAGCCACATAGCACAGGGAGATCAGGTCAGTGCTTTGTGACCGCCTGGAAGGGTGGGATAGGGAGGGTGGGAGGGAGGGAGACACAAGAGGGAAGGGATATGGGAACATATGTATATGTATAACTGATTCACTTTGTTATAAAGAAGAAACTAAGACACCATTGTAAAGCAATTATACTTCAATAAAGATGTTAAAAAAAAAAGAAAGTGGGGGAGGGGGAAAGACCGCCTTCTTCCAGTAGACGTCAGGCTTACGACACCAGCTCCTCCTTTGTATCAGGCATGAGAGTGTCTGATCCTATTAGGTCAAACTAGGACTGTCATAGCGCTTATTCAAATCAGTAGAAGGGTGGTAACATTTTTCTCTCACCTAATGAAGTGGGGCATATGTCGTGCTTTTATTTATGGCCTTATAGTTAAGGAAGGCCGCTTCGTTCCACGATGTTCTAATAACTTTTTTTTTTTTTTTGGCGGTACGCGGGCCTCTCACTGTTGTGGCCTCCCCCGTTGCGGAGCACAGGCTCCGGACACGCAGGCCCAATGGCTATGGCTCACGGGCCCAGCCGCTCCGCGGCTTGTGGGATCTTCCTGGACCGGGGCACGAACCCGTGTCCCCCGCATTGGCAGGCGGACTCTCAACCACTGCGCCACCAGTGAAGCCCTCCAGTAGCTTTCTTGAGCGATCATTAACTTACAGTGGTCTCCCAAAGTTTCCTTGGTTTCTCTCTCTATCTGTAATCCCCTACTGGGACTTCTACAACTACCTGTATAACTCTCCTCTTCTATCCCCATCAGTGCCAGAGATAACATCCTGATTCAGGCCACTTACAGCACGCGTTCCCCGGGAGTCTCATAATAATTAAAGTTCTCCTGCTATCTAGTGGGAATGTTCCTTCATAACACGGATACCCAAGGAATCCAGACCTTGAAGGTGGTGGGAACAGCTCTGGATTGGGGTCCAGGAGGCCTGAGTCTACTCTCTGAACCCACCAAGTGACCTTGGACAGATCACTCCCTCAGTCTCTGCTCTCCCCATCCAAGAAATACAGGACTTGAATCCACCTGTCGAGCCTCTTCCCACTCTCATCAGCTGTTGAAATGGGCTTCATTTTTTAAATGTACACTTTTCTAAATTACATAAATAATATATAAAGCCATTCTTTTTGTAAAAATATAAACAAAATAAAATCAAACGGAGTAAAAAGTAACAGTCTGCCCTTGGCATCCCCCATCTCCCTTCCTACCTAGAGATAATCACCGTTTGTTTGGTATATATCCATCCCAATTACTTTTTTCTTTATTTACATCCACATATGTGAGTAAGTTCAAGTATGTATCTGTGCTTTTACTATATGCAGGATTATGGCTCTTTTTTTCTGAGACTTGCCTGTGTGTGTTTTTCACTGAGAGATAATAGGAAATTTTTCAATATCGGAACATTTGGATCGACCTCATTTCTAATGACCCCATTTGGTAGTATGGATATACTACGATTTATCCAGTGCGTTTTCCTATTGATGGACATTTATGTTGTTTCTAATCTTTCAGTATCAAAAGCATGCTACAGTGAACTCTTTGTATAGAAAGCTTTCTACTGTATATGAGTATTTCTGTAGGTTAGATGCCTAGGACTAGTATTGCTACGTCAAAGACTATGAGCATTTTCAATTTGAATAGATACTGCTGAATTGCCCTCCAAAATAGCTGTACCCGTTCACACTCAGATTGTCGAAGTGGAATTTTAAGGGTATCTTTGTGGGTCCAGGATGCTGTCCATCACCTTTCAAAACACCCTCTGCAAGCTATTAGTGATTCCGTTTACAGGTCAGGCGGGTCCTGCCCCGAGTGCCTTCTGCGTCTGGTTTCCTGCAATTCAGCGCTTGCATGGCTTTCAAACAGGGTTTTAGAATAGGCTTTCCAGAATGGGGAGGTGGCTTGATTAACCTCCTGCCCAGCTCAGAGCCCTGCATTTCCTGAGAAGGCCCCAGTGGATGGCCAAGGGCTGGCAAATAGCTGACTAATAGGGGCTGCGGCATCTGGCCTCGCTCAGAGATCGGCCAAGTCCCGAGGAGTTCAAAGGACCTCTCCAGCTCCCTCGCCCCTTCCTGACAAAGGCCCACCACCCAACGCCCTGAATAATGCATTGTGTTCATCCTCGCTTGGTCAGATGGATGGCTGCATTCTTCCCTCCACCTGCCTGCTTTTCCTCCTTTGTCTGCCTTGTGTCTCTTAAGCCTTCATCCACGCCTGGAGCTCAGGCAAGAGGAAGGAGTGGCTGTTTTTTTAAAGATTACTTGCACGGCTAGCGGTCTTTCTTCGAACAAAGCCCACTTGTCTTTGTTTCTTACTCTGAATCCTGAGTCAGGACAGAGAAAGAGAGAAAATTAAAATGCCCACGTTTATTCAACTCCTACTCTGTGTTCGATATAACATTGGGGAGGCACGTCATCAGCTCTTCCCAAGAAGACCTTGTTGTCACTATTTTCAAACGAGGAAACTGAGCCCAGAGCCATGACATAACCTACTTATAGCTGGAGTCAGGAGCTGAGACTTCAATCTGCAGCTGTCTGACTGCCTAGCCCAGGTTTTTTTCCCCCACTGTGCGTGACTGCTGAGAGGAGGACTTTAAAAAAAATATATTTATTTTAGTTTGTTTTATTTTATTTATTTTGTTACCTTTAGCTACAGGCATCAGCATTCAACTAACCCCCAAACATGTATTTCTCGGTATTTCCAAAGATGCAAAGCATCAGATCCTCCACAGCCACTTCCTGCCAACCCAGAGAATCACTGAGTCTGTCTTGAAACCTTCCCTGATGATTATTCATTGGGATTTGGCTGCCTCTCTGTTTGACTGTGCCAAATGGTTTATCTAGCTTTGACATTTTCCTGGAGGCTGTGTCATGGGAAGGGGGGGAAAATGGACTTGGAAGTTAGACCGATCTGGGTTCAGACTTCCTTTACCTTTGCCACTTGCACACATGTCCCAAAAGCCTCGCTTTACCTCTGTGAACTCCGGTGTCTTCTTTAGGACAGTGGACTTACTATTTATAGTTTCTACTATAGTCATGTGTGTGTCTGCTGTCCTGTGGTGTGCTGAATAACTCCCCCTCCCAGGATGTCTACATCTGAATCTCCTGACCTATGAGTGTGGTATGGCCTATGGCAAAAGTGACTTTGTATTAGATTGATTAACTCAAGAACCTTGGGATGGGAAGATTATCCTGGATTATCAAGATGAGTCCAATATAATCCTTTTTTTTTTTTTTTTTTTTTTTTTTTGTGGTACGCGGGCCTCTCACTGTTGTGGAGCACAGGCTCCGGACGCGCAGGCTCAGCGGCCATGGCTCACGGGCCCAGCCGCTCTGCGGCATGTGGGATCTTCCCGGACCGGGGCACGAACCCGTGTTCCCTGCATCGGCAGGCGGACTCTCAACCACTGCGTCACCAGGGAAGCCCCAATATAATCCTTTTAAGAGTGAAGCACTAGCCTGAGAGTCTGAGAAGGAGATGTGGAGAGAGAGGCAGAGAGAGACTTTTATGGGGGAGGAAGGGGCCAGGAGCCAAGGTATGCAGCTGTAGGAACTGGAAAAGGCAAGGAAGTGGGATTTTTCCTAGAGCCTCCAGAAAGGAAGGCACCCCTGCCAACACCTTGATTTTGGCCCAGTGAAACCTGTTTTGGACTTCTGACCTCCAGAACTGTAAAATCATAAATTTGTGTTGTTTCATGTCCCTAAGTTTGTGGTGATTTGTTACAGCAGTGATAGGAAACTGATACATATGCTCACTAAATGGTGGGCTTCTTACCGTCTATAGGCAGACAAGACAAAATGGAGCTTGAATCTCTCACTTCTGTACTTACAAGCTGTGGGTGACTTTATGCATCTCGGAGCCTCCCTTTCCTCACGTGCAGTATGAGGTTAGTGATGACTCTTCATTAGGATTTGTGAAATTTGCACAAGACCATGTGCTAAGCAATACGCCTGGCACCAAACAGATGCTCAGTCATGAAAATGATTAATTTCCTTGACCTATGACCTAATTTCCTTGACCTATGACCTAATTTCCTAGCCGTGAACTGGTGGTACAGATATCGGCGGTGGATGATTGTGGTGAGCTGTGTGGTAGAGTGGAGAATACTTGGGCTTTTGTGCCGAAGAGATTTGAATGCCAGCTCTAGTATTTGCCAACTCTGTGATCTTGGACAATATGCCTAAACCTCTATGAAGGACAATGAATCTCCTGAACCTAAATTCAAGCAAGTTTCAATGAATACACTGTGCAAACCCTAGCTCAAACATCCTTGTCTAGCTTGAGCTTCTGGAAGGCGAGGCAAAGACTCCTGCCTTGTCCATCTCTCTATCTTTATGATCTAATGCAGTGTATGTCACGTAATTGTTCATGGAGATTCTTGTTGCATAAACTGAACTGTGATGGGAGGGAGTTTGGTTTAGTATGATCAGAGTAAATCCCACACCTTACAGATGAGTCTGGGTAAGGACTAGAGCTCAGGGAGATCCATCAGCAGGAAGAATTGGTTCTAAATATCAGCCTGCTGGTCAACTGGAAAGGGCAGGGTGGGGACCACAGTGGTTAGGCAGGACCTGACATAATGGGCCTCCAATTCTGGGTTAGTGGTATTTGGTACATCCAGATATTCAGGCTTCTGTCCCGCCTAATTCCTCCTTTATGCCATGCCCACAGCTCCTCTTTTGTAGGTGCTAATGGTAAGAAAGGAAATATCCTTATCTGGACCTTACTTCTTCTATTAACCCCAGGCCTCAAATGAGGCTCCGTTCAACAAGATTCCTTCACCCAGTCCTGCTGTGCATTACTAACCAGACAGGAGGATTCATAGAATGACATTGTGGGGGGCTCCGAGCTCCCCTGGCTTAGTGCCTTCCCTTGTATTTGAATTACTTCCACCATTATCCTTTGTTTATTGCCTTTGAGCTAATTTTTGAGTCTTGCAGTTATACAGCCTCTCCCAGTCCATTTGAATTAATTTTGCGGGAAATGTTTTTGAGTTATTGTGGTCCAGATTAAGTCATTTTGTGATCTTTTCATCCACTGTCTTCGTAATTCTGTTGAAAAGCTATCATGTTTATGGGCTGTGATGGGTGCTTTTTTGTTTTTTTTTTTGTAACCCCAGCCTTATGCAGTCTCATAATTCCTTTGTTTCCAAACTGGGCTGTGTCCAATTTGTTAATCCTTGGTGTAGAAGGGCAATAAAAATGGTAAGACATGGGCCCCGCCAGAGTAAGGCAGAGACTGGGGTTGAATTCCAGCTCAGGCAGGGACGAGCGGCTGCCCTTGGGCAATTTGCTTCCGCCTCTTGAGGTCTGGTTTCCTGGTCTGGAAGATGGGAAGACCCCAAGCCTGGCTTGCAAGTGGATGATTGAATGAGATGCTCTGTCTGACAATGCCTGTCACATACCAGCTGCAGGTATTTCCCTCTCCTCTTAGTTCTTAAAACTCCTACTTCATGTATTTTTCCCTTCTGCCTAAAAGATCAACATGATATTTGATATTTTAAAAAAAATCAGTGTATGTTCTGTTGCTCTTCTACAGTGACTTTTCAGAAATAATTGTTAAGTGCTTCACTAACTATACTAGCTCTTCTCTGGAACACCTTAGGATACATGCTGTCCAACCTGCTGATTTGTGTTTTCCCCCAAATCGCTAAGTATCCCCTTAACTGCGTTCTGTCATAGCTGTTTCTGTGAGAACTTAATTACTTCCTAATTGTCCACATTTCTTCTCTTTCCTTTTTTTTTTTTTTCTTTTTCTGGCAAAAGACAGATTATCAAAGACGGGTTCAGGATCTTTGCCACCTTAGAGTCATCGTTAATTTCCTTTCTTCCTCATTATGAAGGCAGGGATATGTTCCAGTTCGCTTTCTGATTTCCCACCTGGATTCCTTCTAAGAACTCTTGATAATCTCAGCCTCTCTGAAATCACATTTCCCCTTCAAAAGAGACCTTTCTGAGCAGATGCTTCTCACACTGTACCAGCACATTTCACTGGTCTGCATCCCATCCTTTGACCTTATGGTTTTTCACTGCAGTGGGCAATAATTTACTCATGTCTATTAAATGCAAGGCACCATGTGAGATACCAGGGAGGCAGAAGTGAAGATAGCTCTGTCCTTGGTTTGAGCACTTCGTGTAGATAAACACATGCTCAAATAACAAACAGTAAAATGTTAAAGATCGCATTAGCAGCTAAGGGAATGCAAGCCAGACTGACAGTTTGAGCAAGTGGACATCAGAGAAGACTACAGAAGTGAGAGTTTAACTAGGTATTTTATAAGATGTAAATTTCCACATCTATAAAATGGAATGATTAACACTAACTGTTCAGTTTGCACGTAAAACCGGGTAAATTTTTAAATGCATTACTTATGCTTAGCATTCGATAATTATGAATATGCTCCTTCACTAATAATAATAACAATAATAATAATGCTAGTGACAGCAACAAAAATGTGTATATCACCTTTTCCCACACTCATTTTATGGTGGCAGATCAGGAAATGCCATCATCCCCAGTAGGGAGATGAGGAAACTGAGTCTCAGAGAAATTCAGTGACTTACCAGACATAATGCTACAACTTAGAAGGGTTAGAACCATGGGAACTGAGTGGAAATCTGTCTCCACATTCAAATTTTCACTTTATGCTTCTACCTTCCAGTGTGCTTGCAGACAGGAACCTGCCAGATGAATTTGCAAAGTATTCCTCCAGACAGCCAACATCAGCCAGGAGATAGCAGGGAAGGGGTGGTGAGCTGCAAAACCTTGGGATTTTGAGCATACATTAGCCAGAATGTATTTTTAAAAAATATTTTTTAATAATAGATAAAACTTATTCATTACCTACTGTATATCAGGCATTGTGCTGTGTGTTTTGCATTTATCATCTCATGTAATTCTTGCAGTCTTTTGAAGTAGATACTACTGTTCTTCCCAGTTTTCAGATGGAAAGACTGAGGCTTAGTGAGCTAAAGGGAGTTGCCTACATTTCATGGCTAACCAGTGGCAGCACTAAGGATTTGCACCCTCCAAATCCAGGATCCTAGTTTGCGACTGTGGAAACACCCCTCAACTCTCAAATGTCCATATGAATGGGGTGCGTGTTACAGCCATTGCACTGGAAGCCTTGGTGAGGGTTGCTAACTAGTACCAGTGTTTGATCAGCCACTCAGAAGCTCTCCCCTCCCCTCCTCGCCCCCTAGGGGGACAGAGTCAATGAGCCATGAAATGACCAAGGGGCATCTGAAAGAGAGAGGAAAAGCCAGGCACATGGCTACTCCACCAAGGACATGATCAGCCTTCGAGTCATTGCATTGGCTGGAAGTTAATGTGCCCACACTTGCCCTGGGGACTGCAGTCTGGCCTCGTGCAGCTCTTGGATCGAGGGTGTTCAACAAGACGTTGGACATATCAGTAGCTGCTTTGCCAAGCAGCATTAAGGATTCCCTGAAAACTCCACTCGGCCAAGGCCAGCCCACCACTTCTCACAAGCAAGAGAGGGACGCTCTTTGCAGGCGAGCGGTCCTGTGGGAATAGGAGACTGAGAAAAGTGTGCATTTGCAGCCAAAGACCCCCATCTGGGCACAGGAAGCCATCCCTGGTTCTCGGAGTGTTCTGGAGCTGAGGTGGGAGGAGGGGCTTCCTCTCTCCAAACCTCAGTTTTCTCCTCTGCAGAATAAGAAAATTAGACGAGAAGACTCTGCAGGGGCCTCCCTGACTTTGCATCCTATGATGCAGCAGTGCTTTGACATCTAGCGATGATAATAACAAAATTTTATGAAATGCTTTCCATCTTCCAGACACTGTCTAAGTGCTTCAGGTATTATCTCATTAATCCTTACAACTCCGAGGGGTGAGGTGCACTGTGATGCTGGTTTCCGGATCAAGAAACTGGGGCACAAGGGGGTCACGGGTCTTGCTCAACGTCATACAGCTATTCAGGGTGAACTGGGATTCGAATTCACATCGTCTGGCTACTGAGTTTGCATTTTTAACCACTGTGCCTCGTTGCCTTTCAGTCAGTCCTCCTTGAAAACATGGCTCCCCACCTCCCTGTCTGCAGGTGACAGGACACTTTTACGGGAACGGTACTAAGGGAACTTAAAGCGTTGCTATTTTTGTTCAAGTTTTGCTTGGAGGGGACAGGCAAGGCAGCGGGTGACATTACCATATTAAAATATACATAGGCCCTTTTAATCCCTCTGCTGGGATGAGCTTGCATTGGAATAAACAGAATGCCCCCAGCTGGGCATGTGGTACTTGCAGCTGGATTTAGTCTTGGCTCTCCCTTGGGTCATGAGGGCCATTTGCTAACGTGGAGTTTAAGAGTTTGGCCTACGGGGTTCAAGGGACCTGGGTTCATATCCCAGCCACTTGCTGGTTGTTTGATATTGAGCACATTACTTAATTATTCCCGTTCCATTTCTTATTTATAAAGTAGGAATTCTAGTAGTACCTACTTCCAAAGGTGTTTGTGAGAATCAAATGACCGAATGTAGTTAAAATGGTTTCTAAACTGTAGAGGTTCCTTCGGATGATTGAACATGGACCGGACTGCAGTTAACCTTTTGGGTTTTTTTTGTTTTTTTTGTTTTTGCGGTATGCGGACCTCTCGCTGTTGTGGCCTTTCTCGTTGCGGAGCACAGGTTCCAGATGTGCAGGCTCAGCGGCCATGGCTCACGGGCCCAGCCGCTCCGCGGCATGTGAGTTCCTCCCGGACCGGGGCACGAACCCGTGTCCCCTGCATCGGCAGGCGGACTCTCAACCACTGCGCCACCAGGGAAGCCCTGCAGTTAACCCTTTGTGGGTCTGTTTCCCATCCTGTTCCTTCTCTCTCCCACTGCTGCCACCCTGAGGACTGGCCTGCAGCTCAGGGGCCCTGGGCCTTTGGTGTTCACCGAGGCATTGCTGGGGCCCGGGAGAAAGAGTGGGATTGATTTGCTTTGCATTGACTGCGCAGGCTGAAAAGTGTTTTTTTTTTTTTTTTTTTTTTCTTCTCCTTTCTTCTTTAGTCCTGGGAATTCTATTTTTCTTAGAGTGTTTTTAATGGAAAGCACTGAACCAAATTCCCTCAAATTGAATTTGGCTGCCTAAACTGTCAGCTCTCCATCTACTACCCTCTGCATCCTCATCCACCCCCAAGCAGGAGCCTCCACGTTTATACCCACAATCACTCGTGGGCTTCCAGCCTGGGCTGAGAAAGAGACGGGGGTGTGGAGGGAGGTGGACAGTATACCTAGGCTTACGGCTGGCCTGCAGCTCCTGCCTACTGCTTGTCAACCAATGTTTCATGACACAGCAGATAGACATGTTTTTGATGCTATCAGGTGGCAGCCTGGCCCTGCGGATGGCCAATCACACCAAGAGTCAGAGGATTGAGGGTGGGGTCCTGGCACCAAGCACTTAACAGCTCTGTGCCCTTGGGGAGGTCGCTTCACCTCTTAAGTTTCAACATCCCTGTTTATTAACAGAGAACATATCAAGTAATCTCCTTGCCTCAGAAGAGATGTAAGAATTCACTCATTTGCTCATGTGTTCATTCATTCTTTTAGCAAATATTGGTCAAGTGCCTACAGTGTTCCAAGCTTTGTGCTAGGTAATGATGTTAGGACTCTGAATAAGATACGTTTCCTGCCTTCCAAGAGTGTTTAGTCTAAGAGGATGACAGATAATAGTTAACAAGTAACTTGAAGGTCACATGAAATGCCATATTTAGAGTGAAAATGGCCTGGATCTTGGGGTCAGGCAGGCAGGAGTTTCAGTCCCATCTCAGCCACTTATGAGCTGTGTCATCTTAGGCTGGTTATTTGACCTCTAAGGGCCTTGGTTTCCTCCCATATAGAACTAGTGTTACAACCTCCTTGTAGGGTTATTGTAAAGATTAGAGATATTGTGTTTACTGTTCACTGAACAGTGCCTGGACCCTAAAACGCTCACAATAAATGGTAGCTATTATTAGTAGTAATGATAATACTAATAATGGATGGAAAAGTGCTTTCCAAGCTGCAAAACCGTACACAAATATAATGAATCTTTATAATCACGTTACATAGAGACTCATTTCCCAAGGGATTCCAAGAGCAATCAGGATCACTGGTGCCTAGAAAAATAAAATAATATTATTAACAAGAAGAAGAATGCTTTACGTTTGAATAGCACTCTTCCAGTTTTAACAAATAGCGGTGGCAGGGAAGAACACTTAGAGAATTCATTAATCCCAGCTGGCCTCTACTTTTGTTGGCAAGTATTATCCTGTGTGTGTTGTAAGATTTTCTGTCTTCGTGAGCAGCACTTTCGTTTCCCCCTAAGTAAACGATGGTTTATATAGATTTGCCCCATTTTACTTGACCTAAATTCAGCCAGGACTCTTCTGTGCCGACACCTGCCATCAAGGTTTGGGGCATTTCTTAAGCCTGCAGCTGATTATGCTTCCTCCCGTGCTAAATGCACAGTAATCCCTGGAGACTTGGCTGACTGTGCCTTTGTGATAATGGGGTTTTATATTTATAAACCAACATGTTAAAAACCTGCGTTATTTTTATGTACAAGTTTTTCAGATCAGAACTCTTAAACAGCACATGACAATCATTACGGTCCCTGGGGAACCAAACAGTTCTATGGATTAGTGTAGACAAAAGAGAGCTGTTTACTTTCCTTTTCAACAGAGGGTTAGGATACTATCTCCCACCCACTTGTGCCCTGAACCCAGTGATCATGTGAAAACCTTATCTGTTACATACATTGGGAAGATTAATAAGGGAGATGGAAGGTATAATCATATACTTTCCTTCCAAAATACGTGGCATTAGTTTAGTCTAAACCCTCTGGAATGAGGTGCAGGCTCCTAATGGAAACCATGTATGAGAATCTCCTTTGGCAGTTCTCACCACCAGGTGAAAAGAGGTCATTATTTAGTATATTGGCTACTTTTAGCAGGTTAAAAAAAAAAAAAAAAAAACTCCTATGACTCTTGTTTTGTTTTTGTTTCAATGGATGCCTTCTTTAGTTTGTATTGGGTGTGATATTCATAACTGTGAATGCGCGTGTGTTTGTGTGTGCATATGCTCATGGTATATTTTTTCAAACCCCTAAGAAGAATTCTAAATCTCTCAGATCTATTCTTGTCAATTCTTGTACTTTTCCAAAGTCAATGAAGAGTTACTACATAAATATTACACTCCTTGTGTGAATTCCTGATCCTTAGTTTCTGCTTAAGCCATGTCCATTCCCAGATGGTTAGCTACAGGAAAGCCATTTTTGATTCATTTTTCTTGTGGTCAGGTTGCTATCTGTTTTACAAGTGAGAAACTGAAGAGTTACAAGTGGAAGTTGTTTGTTAAAAGAGCACATACTGCACGCTGTGTAGAGGGATACTGTACAGAGTTCATCGTATGGAAATAAGACAGGGCATTTTGTAGAGATGACTTTTGCAAGTGGATGGGGCTGGCTTAGAGTCCTTTCTTCCTCAAGGTTTCTGTGATTCTCACTGAACCTAAAAATAGCATTAGGTGAAAGCTAGCCAAGTTCTGTGTGTCTGAGAAGCAAGAGTGTCAGTGACTTGATAGATAAATATCTATGTGCACTCCATCAAGTCCCATAATCATTTCAAGAGTTGATGAGCAGTGACCATAACCCAGGCCCTGTGTTACATTCTGGGGAATCGGCTGTGAACAAGCAGAGAGGACTTCAGCCTTTAGGAACTTCCCATCTAGAGGGAAGGCAGACAGGAGGAAATGACTCACGCACTCATTGTTTACCGTGAGGAGGGCCTGTGCAAGAGCTTCATATGCATCCTCTCGTTTATCTTTACAGCAGCCAGAAGAGGATGGGGAAAATGCCCCTCCTTTTGCAGAGAAGGAATTTGAGACTTAGAGGTGTCAGCGAGGAGCTGAAGGTCACAGGGCTCGTAAGTGGCAGAGCCAGACCTAGAACCAGATCGAGCTGACTCGTAGGCCTCAGGCTCACAAATTGTCACCAGACCGCCTTTCCCATTGCTTAATGTCTACAAACCTCATCGATGAAATGGGTGGCCCTGCTTCATCGAAAGCACTCTTCCAGGAGATGGTCCAGAGAAGCCTGTACAGTAATATGACTTGTTTTTATTGTAGTTGCTTTGTGTTTATCATTGTTGCTCTGAAACACACAAAATGGAGAGGTAGTGAAGTCTGTGTAAGCCCGTGCCTCCATTCTGCTCTGGTAATGTCCCCACTCATTACAGAACTCACGGAAGAAGATGTAGTTGATGCTATTTGTAGTTCAGAGCAGGTGTTCCCAGAGAGTGGGGGTTGCTGGAGCAGGAAGGCAAAGCCGGTGGCTGTGGTGGGGGCAGGGAGTTCACACACCAAGATCAAGGCCAAGGTCATAAGGATGGCTCAGGTGTCTAATCTGCGCGATGCAGGGAAAGACTGAGTCCACTTATAACAGTAAGGGCTTATTCCCTTGTTATGGGAGGAGTTAGGGAGAGGAGAAAAATTCTTACGGAAAGATCATGGGCAAAAAGTGCCCAGCTCTAGCTTAACGAGCTAGATGACCTTGGGGAAAGTCCCATTCCCTCTTGGGAACCTCAGTTTCCTCATCTTTAAGATGCTGATGACAGTTTCTGCTCTGCTTTCCGCACAAGGTTAATGAAAACATCAAAAGAGAGAATAAAGGTGAAAAGGATCTGTAAATTGGAAAGCGCTCCATACATGTTATTTTCTTCTTAATGTTTATCATTAATATTATTAGCTGATCACTGACATCGTCAGTATTATCATTGTATGCATTCATTGGGACATCCACAGAGTTGGCTGGGCTGAGTCCTGGAAGTCATTGTTTTTTGGAAATTTTAATCCGTTCGTTTATTAAACAAACATGCGATGAGCGCCTCCAGTATGTAAAGAAGTATGCTAGGTTTTGCAAGATGAGTCAGACAAGGCCTCTGCCCTCAAGGAGTTTGCAAGGGGAAATGAGCAGAGGCCTGGGATAACTGCAGAACAGGGCTAATAAGTTATGTAACGCATCAGGAGCACAGAGCAAACAGAATGCCGTGTTAACTTGTCACATCCCGCCGAGGTGACTCTGTGTGCTGGGAGAGCGCTGAGAAGGAGCTCAGAGAGCATCACACACGCGCAGCAGGGAGGGGATACCTACCAACTCCCAGGCTGGTGCCTTCCGCCAGGGATTCAAGCTGCCTTCTCCCTGTGCTAGAAAGCTCAGCCTCGCATATCATCAGGACACGGCAGGCTTCCTGAGAGGTTCTGTTGGCCAGCCTCTGAGTACTGTTTTGTCAAGGCTTTCTGATGCTTCTCCTTTCTGAGTTCATGCTAGGCTTGCCTGTCCTCCTGGCTTACTGTTCTTTGCAAGTCTCCAGTAACTACATTGTGAGTAGAAGTGATCGGTGCCACTTTTGGGCCAGAGCCCATTTTACCTGCCAGGGGAAGCCCTGCAGAGCTCCCTTTCCTTCTCATGTGGAGATTGGCAACATTTGACCTGGTGGCTGCCCGCTCCGCCTGGGTCATTGAGAGCCTAGTGAGTGGAGGTCCCCTGTTGACATGGGATGGACGTATAGTATAGCATGAGTAGAACATCCATCGTGATCCCTGAGGTTTGGGGCTGAAACAGGCTGTAGCTAATGTTAACTGGTATAGGAGCAATGGCATAACAGAGGTGGGGAGAGTCCAGTGATGCCGGTTTTCTCATTTATCGAGCCTCTTCACAGGGTCCTTGATGCTGCGGTGTGGGGACTCAGAGTTCCTGAGGCACCTTGTAATCCAAGTTTGAGCCCGGCCACGTCTGTTAGTCTAGGGTGATTTTCTTGCGCTTCTCCAACTAGCATTTTTTTTCTTCTTCGAAGCTGCCAGAACTTCATTCCCTGAGGCTTCACTGCCTCCTGTTCTGCACCCCATCCCCTGGCTGTTTATCTTCTGTAGTCTTTTAGGAGGTACCTCGTCAACAGCGTTTGGAAAAACTAAGTAAATCATCCTGCCTTTTATTCCACACTTGATTAAACTTGTCGGAGAATTCAAACAAGTTTATAAGGCTCGTGTTTTCCTCTGCTCACAGAAAGGAAGACCCACCTGATCTGTTTCTTGGTTTAACCTCCCATGTGTGATAGCAGATAAGAGTCAGCAAACTGTGCCCTGTGGCCTGCAACACAAGCCCTTGGGGATGAATTTTTGGTGGTTGTTGTCGTATATTTTTTATTGATTAATTTATTTTTAAATTATATATGTATATATTATTGAATGAAAGTCTTTAAATTCTATAGTGCTTTACAATTTTCAGAAGTTTCACACTCATGATTTCATATAATCCTGTAATAACCCTTTTTTTCCCTTATCCCTGTATTGCCCCTCCTCCCTTCCCTCTCCTCACTGGTAAACTCTAGTTTGTTCTCTATATATGGAAGTTGGCTTCTTTTTGTTTTATTCATTAGTTTGTTGTATTCTTTTAGATGCCACATGTAAGTGATATCATACAGTATTTGTCTTTCTCTGTGTGACTTACTTCACTTAGCATACTGCGCTCCCAGTCCATTCATGTTGCTGCAAATGGCAAAATTTGATTCTTTTTTATGACTGAGTAGTATTCCATTGTGTGTGTGTGTATATCTATATATGTCTATCTACATCTTTATCTATACCACCTCCTCTTTGTCCATTCATCTGTTGATGGTCATTTAGGCAATTATAAATAATGCTGCAGTGAACACTGGGGTGCATGTTTTTTTTTTTTAAATGAGCACTTTTGTTTTTTTTGGATATATACCCAGAAGTGGAATCGCTGATCCACTTCTGGACCACTATATATGGTAACTCAAGTTTTAGTTTTTCGAGAAATCTCCATACTGTTTTCCACAGTGGCTGCTGTAAGGCCATCTGCCCCTCAGACCCAGTGTAACTTGCACAAGTAGGTGATGAACAGATGTTTGATGAGTGAACGTGCTCCTGGACCTTCAGTGTTATTTATTTATTTAATTTATTTTTGCTGCATCAGGTCTTAGTTGCGGCATGCAGGATCTTCGTTGAGGCATGCGGGATCTTTCCTTGCGGCACGCGGGCTTCTCTCTAGTTGTGGCGTGCAGGCTCCAGAGCACCTGGGCTCTGTAGTTTGCGCGCAAGCTCAGTAGTTGTGGCACGTGGGCTTAGTTGCCCCGCAGCATGCGGGATCTTAGTTTCCCGACCAGGGATCGAACCCGTGTCCCCTGCATTGGAAGGCGGATTCTTTACCACTGGACCACCAGGGAAGTCCCTGGACCTTCGGTGTTATATCATTCAGGGCCCAGGAAGGAAACAGACAGCTCCCTTCTGAACACACTCAGAAGAGGGTAGAGAGTTTCATGGAGGGTGTGGCACGGGTAAGGGGACTGACCCGGGGTCATGAGGCATTCTAGATTAGCATCTGGGGTGCCTCGGTCTCCTGGCAAAGCAGGAGGGATTGCCACCCAAATCTGGTTTAGGTGTTGAGTCCGATGATCACACACACACACACACACACACACACACACACACACACACACACACACACACACACACACACACACACACACACACACACACACTATGATAGGGTCAAAAGGGACTGGCCTCAGTTTTGATTGTGGTTCGAGGTGGGGCTGGGGTGAGAGATCCCATGCATGGGCAGAGGCTTGCAGAGTTTGAATCTCCAGCCAGTGCCAAAAGGAGGGAGCATTCAGGCGTTCTTGTGAGCTTGTTCAGA
This sequence comes from Orcinus orca, assembly GCF_937001465.1. NCBI lineage: Eukaryota > Metazoa > Chordata > Mammalia > Artiodactyla > Delphinidae > Orcinus > Orcinus orca. The sequence goes on along the minus strand of NC_064564.1, from coordinate 103,971,641 downwards.
TATAAAGCACAGAGGCGAGACGGAAAGGTGAGGCTTAAAAACTGTCTGTGGTCAAACATCAAAAATAGGAGCCAGACTGCTCTTTTCGAGGGGAAAGATCCTGCCGCCCCAAAGGAGCCAGAAGAGGGACCTCGCTTACAGGGACCGGCCATATGGGGTCCGCACTCGCTGTGTTGAGAACACAGTTCAACAGGGAGCAAGTGAGGATGATTAATACTCTGACCTGCTGCTCACCAATCTCCTGCCAGTGTGTCTCCTGAGCAGAACCCACCTGGAAGCAGAGGGCAAGAGAACCTGGGTGATATGGTCTGGAGAGGTCAGTCAGCATCCTGGGGTTAAGGGCATCACAGAAAATGGTTTGGGGATGGGGCAGAGCACATGGAGGATACCCAGCAGATAGGGATCAAATAGAAACCAGTGAGATTCTGAATCTTTGCTAGCCACCATTTACTGCGCACACTTCATGTGCCAGGTGTCATACTTGATATGCAACATTTTTTTTTTTTTTTTTTTTTCTGCGGTACGCGGGCCTCTCACTGCTGTGGCCTCTCCTGTTGCGGAGCAACAGGCTCCGGACGCGCAGGCTCAGCGGCCATGGCTCACGGGCCCAGCCGCTCCGCGGCATGTGGGATCTTCCCGGACCGGGGCACGAACCCATGTCCCCTGCATCGGCAGGCGGACTCTCAACCACTGCGCCACCAGGGAAGCCCATGCAGCATCTTTTTTAATCCTCACAACCTTAAGTAGATACTACTTTTCACAGATGAGGAATCTGAGGCTCAGAGGGGTTAGAGTCTTAAAGATGGGTGGAGCTAAAATTTACACCCAACACTGTGTAACTCCATTGCCGGTATGCTTTACGCTGTACTGTGCTGTCCCTTCTCTTCTTGGGCGCTGGAGAAGTCCCCACGTGAGGTGTCTGGCACCAGAGAGGTGGGAGCCACAGACACTTCCTGCCAGCTTTCCACAGAGCCCCACCTTGCTTTAGCTTCAGCTACTCTTCATTATGCGGCTTCGTTTTACCCTTATGGTGATTCCTTGAGGAAATGATAGTGGTTTCACTTTCCAGCAGGGGAAACCAAGTCTCAGAGCAAATGAAATCACTGGCCTGAAATCACACAGCTTTGAATGGGGTGGGGCTCCAGGTCAGCTCTGCATGGCCCCAGGTTTTGGGAATTCCTGCTCTGCCTGGCTTTGCTGGCTCCTTCCTTTTGAGAATGAGAAACAGAGATCCAAACTTCAGTTCCCTCAATATGCTGGGGGCCTTTGAGATGTATCCAGAGGGAAGCTGTTTCTTTTGTCTGTTTGCAAATGCCCTACTTTACGTGTCTTTCTTTCCTTTTTTTTTTTTTTTTTTTGTTTTGTTTCCTGCTTGCCTCCAGCCTGACTTGGTACAACATTTTCCTTGGGGCCGTGGAGGAGCCAGATCCCTGATGGAGGTCACAGGAGTGGCAGCCCCCGTTTATCTCCATGCCCCTGGGACTGAGAATTTATTTATGATGGCAGGCCAGGGCAAGATTTAGAATAATTGAGGGATTTAAGTCCTGAGGATATGAGAAATAAATAATGTCACCCATTCCACATAAAGGGGCCTAATGTAGAAGAAGAAGAAGAAAAAAAAAAAACAACAACTATGATTCTATGAGAAGTTAAGAACAAATCCTAAAAATCGCTAAGTCATTCTGGAGCATAGCATTTTCAGTGTAGAAAGGTGTAGATGGTGGTCTGGAATAGTCCCCTCTTTTAAAGATGGGTGAGTGTGGCCAGAGAGGGGAGTGCCTTGTTCATGGTCACACAAAGGCTACTAATAAAGCCAAGCCTTGAAATGAGGTGGGCTGCTTGGTCTCAGTGTCTGCTGCATTATACCCTGCCCACCGTGGATGCAGAGTCATGAGGTGGGAAGGAACTTTGTGTGATTCCGGTTGTTTGTACAGCTCAGACTACACTCTGTCCACTAGACTGGCAGTGTCATGAGGGCAGGAATCACATCTTACTTAACTGTGTGTCTCCAGCACACTTGCTATTTCCTTTCTCTGGTATAGTTTCCACTCTTCTTTAACTGACTACCTTTGATTCATCCTTCAGTTCTAACTTGCACAGTGTTTCAGATGGGAAATGCTCTCTGACTCCTGGCTAGGTTAGATGCCCCCTGTTGTATATTCCCATATTCCCTGGACTCTTTCCTGATTTCTACATTATGCTTCATTTTTGTTACCTGTTTAATTCTCTTACCCACTAGACCAGAAGCTTTGTGAGAGCAGGGATTATTTACTCGTATTCATTTCAGTAAGTATGCTTAGCACAGGGCCAGACATACTCCATAAATGTTTGACAGATACGTGAAGGATGAAATTAAGAGGGTCCTAACCTCAGAGTGTAATCCAAGGATCTCCGAGTGCTGGACAACTGCCCACATGTCCTGGGACTCAATGAGTCATAAAGACACTCATCAATTTCTACTACTTCGTGTTTAGCAATCAGTAGGAGCCAATGGGTTTGCATCCACTTTCTCTTTTCCCCTGGTTTATCCCTGCTGAGAAAAGCTGCCGTCCACCCTTATTGACTTCCTAATTCCTGCTTCTATATTTTGTTCTTCATCGAGTTGTCCTTGGTTTATATAGTCATTGCATCCTTCCCTCCTGACTTTCAGGGAAACTGAGGCTCAGAGAAGTAAAGTTACTTATACAGGCTCATATCAAGACAGGGAGGCCAGGTCAGAATTGAGTCTGTAATCCCTGAGTTCACTCCTCTCTCCTGCCTCTGATAGTTTAGGTCTAAGTTCCTGTCTTCCTTTTTCAACTTATTTTGCTCTCATCAGAGAACCTGGCCCAAATCTGTACTGCCGTACTAAAGTTTCTGTTCAATATTCATGCAGTAATTTCACAAATACTGACTACATACTGACACTGTGCTGGCTGTTAACCAAAAGACTCCCACTTTCCAGACAGGGACCCGTAGCTTTTAAGAACCATAGGATTCAGCAGTGTTAAGCCATATAGGCCAGTTCTTCGTATGGCGTTTTGATGGCATTCTAACTCTGGAACCTCGATGGGTGTGTAGGTATTTAATGGTTATCTTTTAACTCACAGCTGAATGACTAAACCCTTATCTCAGCATATAATAGGTACACCTGGAAGACAGCGTTTGCCTTTCTTGAGTCACAGAAAAGGGAGGAATATCGGCTTTGTTACTTTCTTTAACACACCGATTGTTCCTTTTGGAGTGGTAGTAATATCATTCCTGGCATTTATATTGCATTATCATTGCCTGCAGTCATATTTTGCTTTCTTTTCAAAACAACCCATCAAGGTTTAAGCACTTTCTTCCCATTTTACAGATGGGGAATCTGAGGCTCGGTAGCAGGAAGGGGCTTGACCAAGGGCACAGCATTAGGGAAGGGGCAGAACCGGAACAATAACCAAGGGGTCCAGAATATAAGATTGATCCTCTTACAGTAGCCAGTGTTTATCATTGAGTCTGTGCCTTGCGTTACGTGGAAAAAAGGGCTCTGAACGACATCAGGGACCAACCAGGGTTTACTCATAGAGTAACTGTATTTGGGTTGAACTCAAAGCATGCTTAACTCCCCACTCCCCTCCCAGTTCACAGGTAGTGGAAATTGACTTGTCAGGAGCAGAGGAGTGGGAGGTGAGTTGGGGTAGGCAGGTTCTTGGAGAAAAGTGGGATTTATGAAGGGAAGTTCTGAAGGATGGGTAGAACTTCAACAGCAGGTATAGAGAGAGGCATGACAGGATGAGGGAAGCAGAGGAAGGAGATCTGTTTGAGGAATGTGGGGGGAGGCTGTTGAAGTGTTGGATGCAACTGGAGGAGATTACGGTTCTCCAGCAGCCCCGAGAGCTTTCTTCATTCCCCTGCTCTTGGGACTACTAGAGAGCAGATGCTGAAAAACCACTTTCAGGCACTTCCTGTTGCAAATTACATGATAATTTCCACACTCCATGTCAGTGCCACCAGAGGCGGGTGGCCCGCAAGTTTGTGATTAGAGGTGGTGCCCGGGGTGATGTAAAGACAATTGCCCTCAGTTTAATATTGGCCCCTTTCTCATTCAAATGATGGGAAAGGAAATGGAATTTCTTATTCAGCTGTCATGCCCAGGAGAGTTTTCAACTCTGGGTTGGAGGTATTTGTAATATGACAACTCAAGCAGGGGATATAGCCATGCCCGCACCCCTATACTGTCCCCAGGTCTTGAACCTTGCATTGCCCCTGATTTACTCTGTGTGTGTGTGTGTGTGTGTGTGTACATGTGTGTATGTATTTGAGTGTGTGTATGTGTATTACCTAATCTGTCTGACCTTTACTGTCTCTCTGCAAATTCTTAGAAATGATACTGTCTGTGCAGAAACTAACAGGCATATCCTGACTTTTGGACAAACTAGATAGAAGAAGGCTTCTTAAACACCAAACATGATAGATCCTTACTATAACACTGATTTTACTATAAGTGGATCTGTGATAGGATCATCCATGATATCCTAAATGTTCAGTATTAAAAGGTCTTTCAAATTTATATATGCCTGTCACTCTCCTTTTTCTGATAGGGGAAACCAAGGCCCAGCAGGGGAAGTGACTTGCCCAGATCACACACACATTTACGACGGAATTGTTACTACAGTCTGTGTCTTCTCACTGCCATTCAAGTGTTCTGCCATTCAAGTGTTCTGTCCATTCAAGAGGTTATATACTCAAGCTTCCAGAAGGACGTTATTAGAAGGAAATCCTTGCAACAATGCCAGGAAAGCAACACTTGCAGATTTTCACTCTTAAAAAGCAAAATTAAGGACTGTAGCTAGAATAGGCAGAGTTTGGGTTAGGCGTCAAAGGCCTGCTTAGCCATTGATTGGGTATTGGTTTCAACCTCCAGAATCCCATTAGGTTCCAAGGACCCATAATAAGTGTGATTCTTGAAATGGAGAAAATGATAAAGCCAAAGGTAACTTTAATTTAGCCTCTTCTCAGCTTGGCATAGCCAAAGGCGAAGTGCCGACATGAACCCAGGGGCCCGATTCCAATCCTCTTGGTAATGCTAGAACCTCAGCTCTGCCCATGGTAATTCCATGCAAGTGCCCATCAGAACACAGCTGAAAGCACTCTTCCCCAATCCCATGAATCCTCATCAGCTCAGTTTGGCTCCACATTCAATGGCCAAGGTTGTATAGTAACAAAGTCAGCATACAGGCAGCTTTATGACATTTGAGGGACTAGGCACTTTTGCCTTTGGGGGCTGTTCCTCTATAACATTTAAAAAAAAATCTTATTATCATTTACTTTAAAAATTGTACAATTGTGTTTGTATAAAGATGAGGATATTAACATCACAAATGGAGACATTTTCTTTGAACTAAACATTATTTTTGCTTCTGGTTTCAAGAAAAGTTAAAACATTTTTGTTGGTTCCTAAAAGGTCTGTAGGCTCCAGACACAGTGCCTGACGGATAATCCACCCTGCCAGGACATGCTTCATATTCAATTCTTTATCTTTGCTGAGATGATATGAAGAGGGTTTTTTTACCTTCTTTCATCTTTTCTCTGAATGCCCCTTTCCTAACCATTCTTGACATACTTCAACTTTGTTTTATTTTTTGAGCAACAATACTTACATGAAGCCCATAAAAATGGGAAATCAGATTGAACAGACATGGTACCACCATTTCATTGTACTGCAGAGCCAGTCCCGGCATATTTCTTGAGAAAAGGTAAAGGAGCTGGCTTCCTGCATTGCTGTTGCTTCTCATGTTCTCAGAGTGAAGTCTAAAGACCTTGGTGTGTTTTAACTGCTGGCCCTGCCTCTTGCAGTAAATGGCTTTGCCTCTCAGAACCTCACTCAGTTTCATCATATCAAACATGAAATAATAGTGTCGTCCGCACAGGTTGTAAGTGATGGCCCATATGGAGTGCCTGCTGGCACATAGTAGGTATACAAGAAGAATCAGATCCATGATCATCTTCCTGGGAAAATCCAACCCCTCTCAGTATTTAAAAATTTTGACTTTACGTTGGAGACTCGTGCTTTGGATTGATCACAGGGTACTTGGAGACAGACTAGGGCAGACTTGTAACTCTTGTCTCAGCCTTACCTTTATACCCTATAACTTTGAGCATGACATTTCCCCTCTACCAGCCTAGGTGTGTGCATCTATAAAGTGGGCATTATAACACTGATTTCAGTAGGGTTTGGGGGACGACCTAATGAGACTAGAAGTTATATTACTTTGGAACCTGTTGCACACTCTGCAGTTGTAAGGGGTTGTTTCCATTACTCCTCTGTCCCCTGACCCCCAGGACAGGCTGCTCCCCTTCTCTGGGTTCTTGGGGGAAGCATTTTTTATTAGCAATGCTGTGAATGGGTAAATCTGTCATCCACCACTTTAGCTGTAGCCTGAAGCTGTGGTGCTCCTGTGTCCCCCAGCCTGTCCCCCAACAGCAGGCCAGCCTCTGCCTCCAAATTTCCAATTCCAGCTGCTCAGAGGTAGCCAGAGGGTGTTTGATTGCCCACAGACTCTGGCATTACAGCACAATCCAATCAACTCTCTTTCAGAGAAGAATCCCCCTCAGATTGTAATCAGGGTCCATTCTGTCTCTCCCCATCTGGCTCTGGTCCCCAGGAATCAAGAGGGCTCATTTGCTTCTCTGTCGTGGCAGCTTCTCAGCCTCTGTTCTCACCCTGGGAGCCAGCAGCCTGGCATCTGGTTGGCGCCTCACTCACTACGTTATACGTGGCAGGTCAGGTTCTCTCTGTGAACTCCATTACCCATTTCTAGATGTGGGTTTCTATCACCCAACACTGACATTACTGAAAGAATAAGGTGAGAGAGCATGCTTGAAAAATATTTGGTAAATGAAAAGAACTGTTGTCATCGTACTCATAACATTATTTTTGCATACGCTTGCAGTGGCGTCTTCAGTCAGAAATGCGAATGGTGCTCAAGAGTTTCTACCATGAAGGAATGGAATAATTCATTTATGCAAGGATTTCTGAACTTCTCATTCATTCGTTCATGCAACAAATACTGAATTTGCTGACCACTCATTCTGTGTCAGAGACTGTCCTAGACCCTGGAGATAAAAGAAATAGAGTCATTTTACAAATAATAATTATCATCCACCCGGACCCTAGAGGGGTCTCTGGAGGATAGAGAAATGAATCCATTTATTCACATATATACTGGTAATGTCTGATATGGCAGGAACCATGGGTACAACTGTGGGGGGAAGAAAAAGAAGGACAACAGGGTAAGAAGCTGGTAAGAAGGTAAGAAGCCTGAAGAAGGAGATAAGAATTAAACAATTTTTAAAATTTTTTTTATATATTTTTTTGCGGTACGCGGGTCTCTCACTGTTGTGGCCTCTCCCGTTGCGGAGCGCAGGCTCCGGACGCGCAGGCTCAGCGGCCATGGCTCACGGGCCCAGCCGCTCCGCGGCATGTGGGATCTTCCCGGACCGGGGCACGAACCCATGTCCCCTGCATCGGCAGGCGGACTCTCAACCACTGCGCCACCAGGGAAGCCCTAAACAAATACTTTCATAAGTAATTATTGAGACACATTTTTAGTAAATGCCTTGAAGGAGAAAGCATTGAATATTTTGAGAATGTATAACTGGGTGGTTTATTTTAGGCTGGGAAAGCAGGGAAGGCTTCCTCAAGAGGTGGAGTCTGAGGTCAGTTTGCTGAGGTTTAGCTGGGGAGTGGGTTCCAAGCAGAGGGAAGAGAGCCAGCAGCCAGAGGAGTTCTGGTGTTCTAGGATGGTGAGAAGGCCAGTGCTTGGCTGGAGGGAGGGGGGCGTGATGGGGCCTTAAGAGATTGCCTGCGGCCAGGTCATGCAAGATCTGGTGGGGAGGAATAAGACCTACCCTGGAACAACTGAGAGGTTGTTAAAAGAGAACATCAGTAACAAAGCAAGGATAAAAACTGTGATATTTATTCAGTGCATGACCGGCAAAGGAAGGGGGTGTTAACTCAGTCTTCATGGCTCAGCGAAGTATTCAAAGAGGGGGATTCTGGTTTTTAAAAGATATGAGGGAGTCTACCGAGCAGCTCTAGTAGAGAGATGAGGAACATTCAACTCTGAGGGAATAGCATGTGCGAACATGGTCTGCGGGAGAAGTCGCTGGTGAGTTTAGGGAACTGGCACGTGGCGTGAATCTCCAGAGCAATGAGAAAGGGACTGGAGGAGAGGCAGGAGCCAGACGACGAGTGAATTTTAGCGGTATTTTACCTTTCAGTGGTTTTTTCTTAATTGACTTTACTTTTTAGAATAGTTTTAGGTTCATAGCAAAACTGAGCAGAAAGTACAGAGTTCCATTGACCCCCTGCCCCCACTCCCAGGATCTCCCAATAGCAACTCCCCCCACGAGAGCAGTACATTTGCAACTGAGGAACCTGCACTGACACACCATTATCACCCAGTGTCCATAGTGTACGTTAAGATTCACTCTTGGTCTTGTAAGTTGTGTGGCTTTTGACAAAACATGTATCAACCATTATTATTCATACAGAGTAGTTTTACTGCCCTAAAAATCCTCTGTGTTCTACCTATTCATCCCTCCCTCCTTCCCTGAACCCCTGGTAACCACTGATCTTTTTACTGTCTCCATAGTTTTGCCTTTTCCAGAATGTCATGTAGTTGGAATCATACAGTGTGTAGCCTTTTCAGATTGGCTTCTTTCACTTATATGTGTTGAAGGTTCCTATTTAGTGCAGATTTTGGAAAGCAGATGACATGGTCGGGTCTGCTGTTACTAAGGCTGCTTTTCCTGATGGATTGGAGGTAGACGTGGACCAAAATCAAGGAGACAGGTTGGAGGCTGTGCTGGTTATCTTCGGAGCTTAAGTGGCTAGTATTTAGATTAATTAAATTAAATTAAGTTTTTAGTTGCTCAGGCACATTACCCACATTCCAAGTACTCAGTAACCATATGTGGTTAGTGAGTACCGTATTAGATAGTGCAGATGTAGAACATTTCACTGTGGAAGAAAGTGCTGGATTAAATGGATTAAAACAGCAATGGATTAAATCTTTGAGGACCTCTTTATGGTTTTCTGGAAAGATTACAGACTTCAGAATCATAATAGGTTTTGAGTTGTCAAAACATTCAGTAGTGATGCAGTTTTTTAAATCAGCGTATGTATATGTACACATATATAACATAAAATTTGCCATTTTAACCATTTTTTCAGTGTACAGTTAATTAAGTGGCATTAATTGCATTCACATTGTTATGCAACCATCACCACTATCTGTTTCCAAAATCTTTTCATCACCCCAGACAGACACTCTGCAACCACTAAGCAGTAACTCCCCATCTCTCTCTCTCTCTCTCTCTCTCTCTCTCTCTCTCAACCACCACCCCACCCCGCCCAACCCCTGCTATTCTCAATCCACTTTCTGTCTCTATGAATTTGCCTCTTCTGGACATTTAATATAAGTAGAACCATTCGATATCTGACCTTTCATGTCTGGTTTCTTTAATGTAGCATAATGTCTGTAAACTTCATCCAAGTTGTAGCATGTATGAGAACTTAATACCTTTATGGCTGAATGGTATTCCATTTTAGGGATATACCATGTTTTGTTCACCCACTCATCTACTGATGGACCTTTGGATTGTTTCCACCTTTTGGTTCAGTGTTGGGATTTTGAATCGTCTACTTAATTTCTGAGCTTCATTTCAATAAAGTGGGTGTATTAATACTTAAATCCTAGGATTATGCTGAGAATTAGAAGACTCGCCCAAGATAAAGCTCTTGGGATGAGGTTTCCTGTTCGGCAGTGTTAATTTTCTTGCCCCTCTTCCTTCATCTCTGTCAACCACCCTCTCGGTGCCCGGATCCTTGTGCGTTAGAAGCTCAGCAACTGTTTGCCAGTCGTTGATTCTCTCTGGGCCCATTAGCTCAGCTCTGATTCTTGGACTGTGGAATGTGAGCAGAATCTTTTATTTGACCTCTGCCTGTTTAATGTGTGGGAGGTTCCAGGTCGGTGGAGATAATGCCTCTCAAGTGTCGCAACTCCTAGGATGCGGACGCCGGCCTGTGCTCCTCATTAAACTAATAATTCCTCTCGGGAAGTGTGGCGAAAATCAGCACTTGACATTTAAAAGTAGATGAAGTCATAAGGAGATTATGACTTGGCCTTGGATAGCATATCTTGGGCCAGATTAGAAATTCACATGAGAGAGTAATTGTTTTCTGGGGTCATACTCTGTGTTCTCTCCTTCCAGGGCTGGAGGCATAGATTCTGAGTCACAAGGGACTGTTTCTCTCTGAAGGAGGTACATTGAGAAGTCCGGGTTTTCCTCTTAAAGGGACTCAAATGATAGGGAATTCTCACATTCAGTTCAATTAAAAAGATATTAGTCAGTGTCTTACTTAGGATACTTTTACCTGTATCCCAGAGGCTTAGACAGTGAGGACATTTAATCATCTCATGTGACAAAAGGTTTGTAGATTGGTGACTTTGCAGCTGAAGACTGCAGTACCCAGGGTTGGAATCTCTCTGTCGTAGCCTTCTCCTTGGGGTTCCCAGTTCCCAGGTGGCTTTAGAGCCCCAAGATTCATGAACTAACGTATGATCTAAAGCAGGGATGAGGGTAGGGCAGGCAGAAAGCAGCTTTCCTTGTGAGCTTTTCCCTTTATTAGAAGAAAAGCCTTTTCCAGAAGTGCCTTCAAAGGTTTCACCTTATGGTTCATTAGCCAAAAGTGAGTCACATGGCCACCTCTGTTTGCAGTGAAGTCTGGGAAAGTGAGCTTTTTCATTCTTTACAGAGAGAAGACGTGGCTAGGAATTGAGCACTGGGTAGCCAGCCGACACTATTTACCTAAACACCTGTGTGCAAGGTGCAATGGAAATATAGATACTGATAAGGTATGGACATGCATGCTCCCAGCAAACCAAAACCATAGTAAATGGAATACATCCTAAAACAGATACATAAGAAAGCTGGGATGTAGAAAATTGAAGGGAGGAACAGTTTATACTGTCTGTGTGGTCAGGGAAGCCTTCACGGATGCAGTGACATGTGCATGAAGTATTAGGATCTGGACTCAAGGCAGCTCAGGCTGAGAGAACAACTTACACAAACGTACAAGAATTGGAAATTTAAGTTTTTATTTTTATAGGATGTAGAGTTGAAATATCTGTAGTAAAGCAACAAGGAAGAAAGTGAGATATAAAGGTAGTTTATTGCAAATATAATAGGTGTTGAATGCCAGGCTTAGGTGTTTGGACTTTACTCTGGAGACATTAGGTAGCTATTAAGGTTTTTGAGTTGGGTTTGCCATGATCAGTTTCCCCAAAGCCTACTACTTCTTCATTATCTAGTGATAGATTTGCCATCGTGACTTTATCTTAATGTTTGTGACTCCATTTCTCAGTTGTATCCAGTTACCCATATCCTTCCCCCAATTCTCTGAGTAGCAGTGTAGACATGGGTGCTGCAAGCAGAACAAACAGGCTTCCACGTTCGTGGTCTTTACGCTTTCAAGTCAAAAGCATGAAAAACATTTCACTTTCTCCCATCTGCCACTCAACACAGAAGTCACATCAGAGCAGGGCCCACATAGGATGGCTTCATTGTGATTTTATTATACTTGCTGTTTTCCCCATTTTGCTGCTTCCATATTAAACAGGACTTGCTGGTTGTCTTTGCCAACTCCTCTGACTTCTAGACACTTTGCTCCTATCTGACAGGCTTTCTCTGCTCTAAAACATTCATCGACTCACTAACATCCTTCACCTCAATTAGTAGATTCTTTGCGCTGTTGTCTCTGATACTCAGTCTCTTTCCCTCTGCCCAGCAAGCCCTCCTGCCATAGCAGGTACACAAAGTGCTCTGAACACATCATCATGCTGTACACGTTTCCCTCTGATGACAGTGTCTTCCTATGGTTTTTATTTCTCCCTCCCCCAGACTGCTTTGCAGGAGTAATTAATCTCTCAAAACCCTTCTTAAGCACCATATCTTTTTATCTTCTTATATATATATTTTTAAAATTTTGGAATAGTTTTCTAAATATATAGAAAATTGGCACAGACAGCACAGAGATGTTCCATATATCCTTTACCCAGCTTCCCCTAAAGTTGACATCTTACATTTGTACATGTACAAATGTAAGATGTCAACCTTTGGTATATTTGTCAAAATAAGAGATCAAGACTCCCTCTCGCAAGAGCACCAGAATCGCAACTAACTACTGAACAGTCATCGACAGGAAGATACTGGAACTCCCCAAAAAAGATAGCCCACATCCAAAGACAAAGGAGAAGCCGCCTACCAGTGAGATTGTGGTAGGGGCGCAATCACAATAAAATGAAGTCGCATAACCACTGGGTGGGTGACTCACAAACTGGAGAACAATTATATCACAGAAGTCCACCCACTGGAGTGGAGGTTCTGAGCCCCATGTCAGGCTTTCCAAACTAGGGGTCCGGCAATGGGAGGAGGAATTCCCAGAGGATCAGACTTTGAAGGCTAGTGGGATTTGATTGCAGGATTTTGACAGGAATGGGGGAAACAGAGACTCCACTCTTGGAGGGCACACACAAAGTAGTGTGTGCACCATGACCCAGGGGAAGGAGCAGTGACCCCATAGGAGACTGAACGAGAGCTACCTGCTAGTGTTGGAGGGTCTCCTGTAGAGGCAGGGATGTGGCTGTGGCTTACTGCAGGGACAAGGACACTGACAGCAGAAGTTGTGGGAAGTACTCCCTGGCGTGAGCCCTCCAGGAGTCTGCCATTAGCCCCACCAAAGAGCCTGTAGGCTCCAGTGCTGGGTTGCCTGAGGCCAAACAACCAAAGAGAGGGAACTCAGCCCCATCAGCAGACAAGCGACTGAAGTTTTATTAAGCTCTGCCCACCAGAGCAACAGCCAGTTCTACCCACCACCAGTTCCTGCCATCAAGAAACTTGCACAAGCCTCTTAGATAGCTTCATCCACTAGAGGACAGACAGAAGAAGTAAAAAAAGAACTACAGTCCTGCAGCCTGTGGAATGAAAACCACATTCACAGAAAGAAAGACAAAATGAAAAGGCAGAGGACTATGTACCAGATGAAGGAACAAGATGAAACAGCAGAAAAACAACTAAATGAAGTGGAGATAGGAAACCTTCCAGAAATAGAATTCAGAATAATGATCCTGAAAATGATCCAGGACCTTGGAAAAAGAATGGAGGCAAAGATCGAGAAGATGCAAGAAATGTTTAACAAAGACCTAGAAGAATTAAAGAAAAAAATAGAGATGAACAATACAATAACTGAAATGAAAAATACACGAGAAAGAATCAATAGCAGAATAACTGAGGCAGAAGAACGGATAAGTGACCTGGAAGACAGAATGGTGGAAATCACTGCCAGGGAACAGAATAAAGAAAAAGGAATGAAAAGAAATGAAGACAGCCTAAGAGACCTCTGGGACAACGTTAAATGCACCAACATTCACATTATAGGGGTCCCAGAAGAAGAAGAGAAAAAGAAAGGGTCTGAGGAAATATTTGAAGAGATTATAGTCGAAAACTTTCTTAATATGGGAAAGGAAATAGTCAAGCAAGTCCAGGAAGTGCAGAGAGTCCCAGGCAGGATAAACCCAAGGAGAAACATGCCAAGACACATAGTAATCAAAGTAACAAAAATTAAAGACAAAGAAAAATTATTAAAAGCAAGAAGGGAAAAACGACAAATAACGTACAAGGGAACTCCCATAAGGTTAACAGCTGATTTCTCAGCAGAAACTCTGCAAGCCAAAAGGGAGCATGATATATTTAAAGTGATGAAAGGGAAGAACCTACAACCAAGATTACCTGGCAAGGATCTCATTCAGATTTGACGTAGAAATCAAAAGCTTTACAGACAAACAAAAGCTAAGAGAATTCAGCACCACCAAACCAGCTCTACAACAAATGGTAAAGGAACTTCTCTAAGTGTGAAACACAAGAGAAGAAAACGACCTACGAAAACAAACCGAAAACAATTAAGAAAATGGTGATAGTAAGATACATATCAATAATTACCTTAAATGTGAATGGATTAAATGCTCCAACCAAAAAGACACAGGCTCGCTGAATGGATACAAAAACAAGACCTATATGTATGCTGTCTACAGGAGACCCACTTCAGACCTAGGGACACATTCAGACTGAAAGTGAGGGGATGGAAAAAGATATTCCATGCAAAAGGAAATCAAAAGAAAGCTGAAGTTTCACTACTCATAGCAGATAAAATAGACTTTAAAATAAAGAATGTTGCAAGAGACAAGGAAGAACACTACATAATGATCAAGGGATCAATCTGAGAAGAAGATATAACAATTATAAATATACATGCGCCCAACATAGGAGCACCTCAGTACATAAGGTAAATGCTAACAGCTGTGAAAGAGGAAATTGACAGTAACACAGTAATAGTGGGGAACTTTAACACCTCACTTACACCAATGGACAGATCATCCAGACAGAAAATTAATAAAGAAACACAAGCTTTAAATGACACAATAGACCAGATAGATTTAATTGATATTTATAAGACATTCCATCTGAAAACAACAGATTACACTATCTTCTCAAGTGCACACGGAATATTCTCCAGAATAGATCACATCTTGGGTCACGAATCAAGCCTTGGTAGACTTAAGAAAATTAAAATCATATCAAACATCTTTCTAACTACAGTGCTATGAGATCAGATATCAGTTACAGGGAAAAAAAAAACATAAAAAACACAAAGACCTGGAGGCTAAACAATACGTTACTAAATAACCAAGAGATCACTGAAGAAATCAAAGGGGAAATCAAAAAAAAAAAAACCTAGAGATAAATGACAATGAAAACACGATGATCCAAAACCTATGGGATGCAGCAAAAGCAGTTCTAAAAGAGAAGTTAATAGCAATACAATCCTACCTCAAGAAACAAGAAAAATCTTAAATAAACAACCTAACCTTACACCTAAAGTAACCAGAAAAAGAAGAACAAACAACCCAAAGTTAGTAGAAGGAAAGAAATCATAAAGATAGAGCAGAAATAAATGAAATAGAAACAAAGAAAGCAATAGCAAAGATCAATAAAACTAAAAGCTGGTTCTTTGAGAAGATAAACAAAATTGATAAACCTTTAGCTAGACTAATCAAGAAAATGAGGGAGATGACTCAAATCAATAAAATTAGAAATGAAAAAGGAGAAGTTACAGCGGACACTGCAGAAATACAAAGCATTGTAAGAGACTACTGCAAGCAACTCTGTGCCAATAAAATGGACAACCTGGAAGAAATGGACAAATTGGTAGAAAGGTATAACCTTCCAAGACTGAACCAGGAAGAAATAGAAAATATGAACAGACCAATCACAAGTAATGAAAATGAAACTGTGATTAGAAATCTTCCAACAAGCAAAAGTCCAGGACCAGATGGCTTCACAGGCGAATTCTATCAAACATTTAGACAAGAGCTAACACCCATCCTTCTCAAACTCTTCCAAAAAATTGTGGAGGAAGGAACACTCCCAAACTCATTCTATGAGGCCACCATCACCCTGATACCAAAACCAGACAAAGATACTACAAAAAAAGAAAATGACACACCAATATCACTGATGAATATAGATGCAAAAATCCTCCACAAAATACTAGCAAACAGAATCCAACAACACATTAAAAGGATCATACACCATGATCAAGTGGGTTTTATTCCAGGCATGCAAGGCTTCTTCATTATAGTCAAATCAATCAGTGTGATACACCATATTAACATATTGAAGAATAAAATCCATATGATCATCTCAATAGATGGAGAAAAAGCTTTTGACAAAATTCAACACCCTTTATGATAAAAACTCACCAGAAAGTGGGCATAGAGGGAACATACCTCAATATAATAAAGGCCATATATGACAAACCCACAGCAAACATCATTCCCAATGATGAAAAACTGAAACCATTTCCTCTAAGATGAGGAACAAGACAAGCATGTCCACTCTTGCCACTATTATTCAACATAGTTTTGGAAGTTCTAGCCACTGCAATCAGAGAATAAAAAGAAATAAAAGAAGTACAAACTGGAAAAGAAGAAGTAAAACTGTCCTTGTTTGCAGATGACATGATACTGTACATAGATAATCCTAAAGATGCCACCAGAAAACTACTAGAACTAATCAATGAATCTGGGAAATTTTCAGAATACAAAATTAATGCACAGAAATCTCTTGCATTCCTGTATACTAACAATGAAAGATCAGAAAGAGAAATTAAGGAAACAATCCCATTCATCATTGCAACAAAAAGAATAAAATACCTAAGAATAAACCTACCTCAGGAGGTAAAAAACCTGTACTCAGAAAACTATAAGATGAAAGAAATCAAAGATGACACAAAGAGGTGGAGAGATATGCCATGTTCTCGGATTGGAAGAATCAATATTGTGAAAATGACTATACTACCCAAAGCATTCTACAGATTCAGTGCAATCCCTATCAAGTTACCAATGGCATTTTTTATAGAACTAGAACAAAAAATCTTAAAATTTGTGTGAAGCCACAAAAGTTCCTGAATAGCCCAAGCAATCTTGAGAAAGAAAAACGTAGCTGGAGGAATCAGACTCCCTGACTTCAGACTATACTTGAAAGCTACAGTAATCAAGACAATGTGGTACTGGCACAAAAACAGAAATATAGATCAGTGGAACAGGATAGAAAGCCCAGAGATAAACCCATGCACCTATGGTCAACTAATCTATGACACAGGAGCCAAGGACATACAATGGATAAAAGACCAGTCTCTTCAATAAGTGGTGCTGGGAAAACTGGACAGCTACATGTAAAGTATGAAACTAGAACATTCCCTAACACAATACACAAAAATAAACTCAAAATGGATTGAACCCTAAATGTAAGACCAGACACTATAAAACTCTTAGAGGAAAACAAAGAACACTCTTTGACATAAATCACAGCAAGATCTTTCTTGACCCACCTCCTAGAGTAATGGAAATAAAACCAAAAATAAACAAATTTGTACCTAATGAAACTTAAAAGCTTTTGCACAGCAGAGGAAACTATAGTAAGACGAAAAGGCAACCCTCAGAATGGGAGAAAATATTTGCAAATGAATCAACGGACAAAGGATTAAAATCCAAAATATATAAACAGCTCATGCAGCTCAATATTAAGAAAATAAACAACAGAATCCAAAAATGGACAGAACACCTAAATAGACATTTCTCCAAAGAAGACATACAGATGGCAAGAGGCACATGAAAAGCTGCTCAACATCACTAATCATTAGAGAAATGCAAATCAAAAGTACAATGAGGTATCACCTCACACCAGTTAGAATGGGCATCATCAGAAAATCTACAAATAACAACTGTCTGAGAGGATGTGGAGAAAAGGGAAACCTCTTGCAGTGTTGGTGGGAATGTAAATTGATGCAGCCACTATGGAGAACAGTATGGAGGTTCCTTAAAAAGCTAAAAATAGAATTACTATATGACCCACAATCCCACTACTGGCATATACCCAGAGAAAACCGTAATTCAAAAAGAGTCATGTACCACAGTGTTCACTGTAGCTCTATTTACAATAGACAGGACATGGAAGCAACCTACGTGTCCATCGGCAGATGAATGGATAAAGAAATTGTGGTACATATATACAATGGAATATTACTCAGTCATAAAAAGGAACGAAATTGGGTCATTTGTAGAGATGTGGATGGACCTAGGGACTGTCATACAGAGTGAAGTAAGTCAGAAGGAGAAAAACAAGTATCGTATGTTAACACATATATGTGGAATCTAGAAAAATGGTACAGATGAACTGGTTTGCAGGGCAGAAATAGAGACACAGATGTAGAGAACAAAAGTATGGACACCAAGGGGTGAGAGGGGGTGGGGGGGTGGTGCGATGAATTGAGAGATTGGGATTGACATAGATACACTAATATGTATATAATAGATAACTAATAGAAAAATACGTCTCAAAAAAGAAAAAAAGAGAAAAACTAAGAAATCAACCCTTGTACATTACCATTAACTAAACTTACAGACATTATTCAGATTTCACGTGATTTCCACTAATGTCCTTTTTTCACTCCCAGAACCCAATTCATGTTTCTGTGTTGCTTTTAATCATTGTGTCTCCTTGGTTTCCTCTGATATGTGATGGTTTCTTAGTTTTCCCTCCCTTCCTCCCTTCCTTCCTTCTTTCCATTCTTTCTTCTTCTTTTATTTTTTTTAATTATCTTAACAGTTGTTCAAGAAACTGGTCACGTATTTTATAGAATGTCCCGCATTTTGGTTTGGTATGTTTTTTCATGATCAGACCGAGGTCATGTGGGTATGGAGAAGCACACTGCAGAGGTCATTGTATCGTACCAGAGAGTATATGATCTCAACCTGATGTTCCCCGGATCACCTGGTTAAGGTGGTATCCACCAGGTTTCTCCACTGCAAAGTTACTATTCTTCATATTCTTTATTCTGTTCCTTAGAAGCAAGTCATTAAGTGCGGTCTACATTGAGGGAGAGGGGAATCAACCTCTACCTCCTGTAGGGGGGCATAACCATCTCCTTTTTTGAGCCTTCCTAGCCCCTTAAGAACCAGGGAGCTATTTCCTTTCAGTACTTCTTCTGATCCATTGGCAGTCACTTGTCTGCCATCCCTCCCCCCACCCTCCATTAAGCAGTGGACTGCTGAAGCCAGGGGTCATGTCCCATTTGTCTGTC
Organism: Orcinus orca; assembly: GCF_937001465.1. Taxonomy (NCBI): domain Eukaryota; kingdom Metazoa; phylum Chordata; class Mammalia; order Artiodactyla; family Delphinidae; genus Orcinus; species Orcinus orca. The sequence continues at coordinate 103,952,914 of NC_064564.1, read as the reverse complement.
TCCTCAGAATTTAGTCCATGACAGATGCTCAGCAATAAATATGACCCCAAGTTAACTTCTCCCAAATTGGGTGCTTTTACTCTGCTCTGACCTTGGAGACCTCTTCATGGGCGGTGCTCGCGAGGGGGGGACGGAGTCTCTGCCAGTGCCCTTAGCCCCTGTCTGCTGCATCTGTGTTTGAGCTTGCCATTTAGATTTGAGGACAGAAGATAAAATCCCTTTTGACCCATGTGCCTGATGATCAATGGCCTTCCCGACATGCTTCACTGCCCCCGCCTAGCTCTCTGTGGCACCAGTTGTCACTCGATAAATCCATAAAGAGACAACTCAATTGTTTTGACTTTCGTCCACCTTTTCCACTGGTTCTTCTTTTCCAAGTTAATGGGGCAGAGGGAGGGGAGGCAAACGATTAGAAGCTACACACGCTTTCATTTTTGGCAGAGACAAATGCCTCTATATGCTGACAGGGTCGTAAAACATGAATTAAGAAATCAGTTATTAATGAAATACTCCAACCTAATATCATAGCAATGAAGCCCTTGGCTTTACACAAAGTGTCTGGCACTTGTAACGTAAAAGCTTCGAGTTCTTTTCCTTGCCTCTCTTTTTTCCACAGTAGAATACAGCTGGAACAATCAAAACCAGAATTTTCAAGTTCTGGTCTAGGATACATGTGGGCCAATGGCTCTCTACACCCAAACACACACATATACAGACACATTAGAGGTTCATAGTACAAATCAGTGTATCAAGGAAGTCCGCTCTGAGCAGCTTTACAGGAAATAGATGCATTTCTCTTTGCTCGTCTCAGTATTTCCTAAGTTTATTTGACCATAGAAGACTCTATTTCCTATTAATGTCTAACAAATGTAGGGTTCCACAGAACATATTTTGAGAAACAAGAATGTAAGTGACATCGCCCAGCACCTCCTGGATCACATGGATGCAGAAGAGTGGTGAATTGAAATAAGAATGTGTAGAGTTAAAAGGGAGATACAGCAAATCACCAATATTTTTTGTGTTCAGTTGTGTTGCTTCTTCAGTCAGAGTGAGAAATTTTAGATTGAAGTGGCTGGAAAATTGCCTTGAATCCCTGCTTCATTTTTCCTTTGGCCAAATTGTTTAATCTTCCCCATCCTGGGAGCAGGGTTGACCTGAACTCTCAGGCCCAGGCTGAGCAGGTCCCCCCAGTTACCTACCTACTTACTTATAAATAGATTGTGCTCCTTCCTGATTTTAAGCTTGGTGCAGTGTTGGTTAGAAACACTAAAAATAATGAGAATGTAGATTAAGTGTAATCTTCTGATCTGGTAATAGACTCTGATTAGCATTTTTTCATTTCCTCTAGATTCCAGCTAAGCGGCACGCACAGGGCTTTGGAATCTAAATGACTATGACAGTTTAGTTTTCAGAAAGCTGGACATGTAGCACCCAGGTCCCTGGGCCTTCTCTGCCCTTGTCATCTGGTGCTGAGTGCTTTGCCCAAGAGGCGTGAGGTCAAATGCACCTTTTTGTTCCCTTTTAGCAATTCACACTTTCTCTGCCCTTGAGAACCTGCTTCTGTCTTTGTGTGGTTATAGCCATCATCTTCTCACTTTTTGTTTATTACCTACTTTTTTTTATTTCCAGAAAGACATATGTATATATGAAGGACAGAGCATTGAGTGTAGTGGAAAAAGGGAATTGCACTACACAAAGCAGAAGACCTTACTAAACAGCTGTGTGATTCTGAGCAAATTGTTAACCTCTCTGAACCATGGTTTTCTCATTGATACAATCTTGGATAACAGGGACAACCTCCCAGGGTGGTGGTGAGAGCAAATGAGATACTGAACTAGGAAGTGCCTCTCTGATTACTGAGAGCCATTTACAAGTGAGCTCTCAGTATAATGTGTTTAGGTAGTAATTTCTAAAGTGTCACATTCAAAAAATTCACCTCTCCCTGAAGTCTGTCATTGTAGAGAATGCTTCCTAACCGGGAGCCCCTTAATGATTTTGGAGCCATGTTGCATGTGCCTTTTCTCCTTGACAGCACCTCCATTAAATATTCCACAATTTCCACTCCAAAATCTGCTCCTCGGATGTCCATGGGTACCAGATATACCAGGTCACCCTGCCTCAGGTAACACACACCACTGAAGCAGCAGGATACCCTTCAGGTTGTAGGTTGGTGGTAGAGGAGTAAGCGCCGCCCAGTTTGATGATACTTACCTGCATCTCTGGCTCTGGTCAGTTACCTTGCATTTCATTTTCCCCAGATGTTAAAAGGGAATGCATCTGTATTGAGCACAGATTATTTGTCACCATCATTTCCAGTTCTTCTCATGACTCCCCATTTAATCCTCATCCCAACCTTAAATATGTAGGTGTGAGTGTCCCCATTTTACAGACAATGAAAGTTAAGCTCAGAGAAATTAAGTAAATTGGTCAGAGTTGGCAGTGATAGAGTTTGAACCCAAATCTGTGTGATTTCAATACTGATGTAGTAGGTACATCCCCTTGAGAATACAGAGATGGCTTCGGGCAGATTCATTCACATTCCTGGCAAGAGAAGGAGATGGAGGAGAAAATCTAAGGCACTTATATTCCTCCTTAACATATGAGGGCAGTTTAATGGTTTATTTCTGCTTAATGATTTACCAGTAAACTGAGCTTCTCTTCTTCCTTGGTTTCAGTTTCTGTGTCTGCAAAATGAGAGAACTGGGCAACCCTTCCTGCACTAAGAGAACAGGATTCTAGAGGGTGAGTGCAGGTGAACGTGTTAGTTTGGTTGATGGGTGGACAAATGCTGTGTAAATAGGCGGTCAAGTTCAGAGCTTGGTAGGATGTGCAGTTCTGGGTGCTACCTGAGAAACTAATCCATGCTATATTGGTCATACTCAGTTTCCTAGTTTTCTATGCTGTGCCTTGATTTGATATCTGCAAATGCTTTTGAAAAGTAACCAGAACACTGGTGGAATAGCGTATTGCACTGGACAGAGAATCAGTGCACACAAGTTTAGTCTTGACTGACACCCACGGGCCATGTAGCTTTGGGCAAATGTCATAACGCCCCTGAGTCTCCACGGGGGATTAGACAAGATAAAATCTAGAAGATGCCTGGTGTCATCATGCCCTCTCCTCCTTTCCTTTCTCTGCCCGTCAGTTTGCCTAACTGCGAAGTGAAGGTTAAAATTATAGGCCAGAGTGGGAGCCACAAGAAGACCTGCAGAGTGGGTGCAGGGAACTAATTAATGGGACTAGGAAGGTGTTAGAGGGGAGAGAGAAAACTACAGAATGGAGAATGTTAGTAATGGAGGAGCCAGAGTACAGGGATAGGGTAGAAGAGAGAAAGAAGAAGAGATAAAAGAGAATGGGCTAAGGAAGGGTGCGTGTTTTCTTGAAATCAACTTCTTTCCTGCTTTCCTCATGGCCAGTTTCTTCTCATCTGTCACCTCCTTCGGTTTCAATGTCACCTCCTCTGAGAAGCCCTCCCTGACTGTCCTGTCTAAAAAAGTATCTGCCTCGGTTATTCTCTATTGTTGCAGGCTGTTCATTTAACTCTGGCACTTAACACCCATTGTAACCATGCACTTAAAAAAGTTATTTTTAAATTTTTATTGAAGTTTAGTTGATTTACAATATTTCATGTGTACAGCAAAGTGATTCAGTTATACGTATATATGTATATACTTTTTCAGATTATTTTTCATTATAGGCTATTACAAGATATTGAGAATAGTTCCAGGTGTTGTACAGTAGGTCCTTGTTTTGTTTTGTTGTGATTTTTGGATAAAGGCCAGACTGCTTGGGTTTGAAAACCCAGCTCTACCACGTCCCAGCTGTGCGACCTTAGGCAAGTTCATAGTCTGTGAGTCACAGTTTCCTCATCTCCCATCCAGGGATTTTGTAAGGATTAAATGATTTACTATGTCTTAAGCACTTAGAATTGTGCGAGGTACATGGAGAGCTCTCAAAGCAGCTGTGGCTGTGATTCACACTTGGTTATGTTCTACATACATCCATAAGGGCAAGGATTTTGTCTGTTTCTTCTCCACTGAACACCCGGAACCTAGTCTATGTCTGACACATATTAGGTACTCAGCATATACTGGTTGCATGACTAAAATTAATGTAAAATATAATAATAACTAAAAAAAAAAAAAAAAGATAAAAGAGTGAGCATTAAGGGCAAGCCTTGCAGGCCGGGGCATTCACCAGACACAGGCTTGGTTCCAGGCACTCCCTGCCTGGGCTCCTTTGTGCTGCGGCAAACACAGTTCCAAGGCAGAATGTTGGGGTGGCTTCTTTTATTCTGATGGACCCTCCCACCTGTCACCCTGGCTCCCTTAGGATCCTGGGTCTCTTCATTCAGCCACAACCTGTCCGTGCCCCGGGAGGGGAGGTGATGGGGGATGTCCTCCACTCTTGTGCAGGCCGCATGTGTCAGCATTGCTTTCCACATTCTGGAGAAAAAAATAAATAAGTAAAAGTAATTTATGTTTGGGTGAAAAATGCATTGGGGCCCTTAGGAGAAATGAGCCATGGGAGGTCAGCGCTGGCATTAGCATTGCTCACAATACTTCCGCCGGCTGTTCCCCTCCCCGCCACTCTTGCCTCACGCTTTTCATTACTCTTAGGTCTAGAGCTGAAACCCATGTTCATTCTTTCCTCTTCCCTTAGCTTCAGGCTTGTGGGCTGAAGAAATGAAAACAAAATAAATCATCAAGAAACAGGGGGAACTGCAAGAAGGAAACAGGGCTTCGAAGCAGGGAGAGGTGTTACCTGTGTGTCTGTGTCACTCTGCGGGGTGTGTGAGCCTGGGGTGTGTGTACACACAAATTAATATGGCCGCCCCTGGGCACTGCTGTGCTCCAGAATCCAGATAGCTTCCCCAGATGTCTGTGGGGCTCAGAGTTAACATGGCCCTTTTCCTTGTGGGACTCCCGGGGTCCTGGGGGTGAACGAAGCTGGGGAGGGACGGGGTCTCTGGGGTTCGGGGCTCATTAAGGCTTTGGCATCTCCACTCTGCCTCTGCTTTCATCACCCTCAGCACAAAGCGTCCTAGCTCCCAACCTGCCTGAAGGATTCATTTCTGTATGCAGAGGGCTTTGAAGTCTTATTAGCTGTGCCATGGTGTAGGGTTTAATTTTCTCTTGTTAATGTTGCTTTTGGGAATGGGTTTTCCCTCCACGTGTTTGGGTAGACGGTTGTGTAGTTTCTCTGGCTTCTTTTCTCAGTCGTGCTATGCTGGAGCTCTGTCTCCTCCCTCCCTCCCTCTCTCTCTCTCTCTCTCTCTCTCTCTCTCTCTCTCTCTCTCTCTCCCCCCCTCCCCCTCCCCCTCCCCCTCCTTCTCTTCCTCCCTTTCCCCCTCTTTCCATATGTCTCTCTACTAGAACTAATGGTGGGGCCACCTTGGGAGTTGGCTTCTCCTGCTTCAGGAATTTTTGGAGTAACATCTAAGTGGCAGACTCTCCGGGTGATGCTTTCTGAGTAGTTCTAGCCCTTCACCCCTCCTCCTTCCCTTTTCTCTTCTCCTATTCTCCATACCTTCCTTGATCTCTTCTTCCTTAATTTTCTTTTATTTATTTTTCCCTTATTCATTTATTCATGGCACCAAGGATTAGGCCAGTGGTAGGAGGGGTACAAATCTGCAGAAAGTGCTAGCTCAGCCTTTAAGAAAGGCACAGTTTAGGAGGAAAGAGAAAGTTGGTAGAGAACTAATTAATGCAGGATAGAATGGGCTTGGGAGGTGGGCAGTGAGCAGGGAGTAGACACTATAGATTGTGTTGAGAGCTGCGCTTCTGGAACCATACATGTGGGTGGGGCTGGAATCTCTTTCCACGCCTGGTTGGTTAATCCATCTTGGGCAAGTTAAGTTACTTAACCTCTCCAGGTCTCAGTGTTCCCGTCTCTGTAAATGGGGATGGAAATAAGAAGATGTACCTCACAGGGTATTTGTGAGGATGCAATGATGTTATTCATTGAAGCATCAGCCCTATGCCTGAGTTTTAGTGCTACACAAACATCATCTGTCAATACCACTTTTCAATGAGATCATGACAGTTCAGCTAATGTTTTCTGTGAGTCTCTCCCAGGAAAAGTGAGTTCAGGCACTGGGGTGATCTGAGAAATCGTCTTGGATGAGTTATTTTCATATCAATTCTTCAGGGTGAGTAGACTGTGTACAAGTGTATTTGTATTTGGGGTGAGAGCTGAGTGTAGTTCTCACAAAAGGAACAGATGAGCAAAGTGACAAAGGGGCCCTGGAGATTTTCTCTTTGCAGAGTTTAAAAAGCTTCCAAGGTGAGTTATCGGGTGTACTTGTTTGCATTCTTAAAGTTTGCATTGTGACTATAAATAAAGAACAACAATATGGTGGACTGAATAATGCCCCACCACCAAAAAAAAAAAATCACATCCTAATCCCTGGAACCTGAGAATGCCACCTTATAAGGAAGAAAGGTCTTTGCAGATGTGATTAAGTTGGTGCTCTTGAGATAGAGAGATTACACTGTATTATCCAAGTGGGACCTAAAAGTAATCACAAACATCCTGATCAGAGGGAGGCAGGAGGAGATTTGACTTTAGACAGAAGTGGAGAAGGCAGAGATTGGAGTGACGTGGCCATAAGCCAAGGAATGCCGGCAGCCACCAGAAGCTGGAAGACACGAACAGATTCTCCCCTAGAGCCTCCAGAGGGTGCACAGCCTCCCCGACACCTTGCTTTTTGGCCCAGTTAAACTGATGTTGGATTTTTTGGCCTCCGGAAATGTGAGAGAATAAATTCCTGTTGGCTTAAGCCATCAGATTTGTGGTAATGTGTTACAGCAGTCAGAGGAAACAAATACAAACAATAATGATATTTGCGTGTGTTTCCAGCCCAGCACGGGGATGGCCTCTTAGTAGATACGCTGTCCCTGTGTGGGAATGAAATGGCAGTGGACAGGATTCCTTTTGGCTGCCTCTTCTTTCCTAAAGCTTTGCTTCTCTTATCAGCTCTCCCTGTCTTGGTTTTTTGTTTTGTTTTTTTTTTTTTGGTGATGAGGGTGAAAGAGCAAGCATGACCAGTAGCCATCCTGATCAGAAGCCAGCTTTGGAAGCTGGTCAGGAAAGAGCTGTCCAGCAAACCAAGCTCCTGAAATTCCCACGGCACCTGGCCTCTGTGGTCTCACAGAATGTCCTTAGGATCGCAGAGTCATATGCTACTGAAGGTAGTCAGGGGCAGGGGCAGGGGTATAAGTGGGGCTCATGGCCCCCATGCCCACGAAAATATCCACTCTCATTTGCTAGGCATGTTCTGCTTGTACTTCTGTAATAAAGCTGTGTTTGAAGAAATGATTCTGTTCTAAAAACACAGTTTGAAAATTGCTAAATTACATGTCAAGTCCACCCCCCTCATTTTATATGTGAAGAAACAGGGACTCAACCAGGGGAGACAAATGACCAGATGTTCCTGGTGAATCAGCGACAGCGCAAAGAGTTAAACAGGAGGTCCCTGAGCTCCTCTTCTGGCACTGAAAATCCAACTGTAAGTCCACATAGTGGAGGGGGATCCAGAGATAGCACTCAGTTTGGGAAGCTCCAATTCACTGCAAACTAGCCTTTCCCAAATTCTCTATGCTTCCCACAGACTTTCTGCCGTTCTTGCCACATTAAGTTGAATTATCTCGCCCAGCACGTATCTTTTTGTTTTAGTTTTCACCTGATAATACTGAGTTTCAGGAGGACTAAGTGACTTGCCAACAGTCAAGCAGCTAGAGGTGGCAGGATGGGGGATTCAGACTCCTGACCATCTGGCACTTTAGCTTATGTGTTCTTGCAGCTCTGAACCTGATTGTGCCATTCACAGAATGGAGATGCCTTGGTGGGTGTGGACCTTTCAGGGATCTGTGTTTGGTTAACGACAGTTAATGAATAGCTCTGTGCTGCTTTGTAATAGATGCCGTGAAATGGAGATGTTAAAGATTACCTCTTCAGCCATGGGGAGAGGTGATGTTTGACCAGGTGTCCACCTAGCCAACCATAGCAGAAAATAGCCATGGCTATCACTGCAAACTCGGGTCCACACTTCCACTTGAGTCAAACAGCTCATATATTCTTGTTTCCCTAAATGAAGGATGCACTCAAGCAATTGAAAACAACTTCTGGGACAATCTTGTTCCATTATGTCTAATGGAATTGAGTGTCTGTGGCGCACAGTGTGTGCTATTTTGCAGACACAAGGCGGGATTTTCCCATTACTATCAGGATGGATGAGACGTGAAATGAACTCCTCAGAGACCTCTCACTTTGTCACAATAGAGCTAGTGAGTCACATTAGGAGATTTGGGGAACAGAATGCATTTTTGGTTCCTGCTTTGTATCCTCCCCTACACTCTATGCCTTCGTTCCCGTGCATTTCTCTTTCTGCTAATAAATTGGGTGGCAAGAGACCCATATGAAAAAAGCCTATATAAAAGGATTCATCTTGCTGTTTAAAGAAATGTCACTGCTGTTTGGAATACAGAGACCCTGCTCTGAACATGGCATTGTCTTTGTCAATGATTGTTTGCTACTTTACATTTTTTTCTTTCCTTTTCTTCCTCATTTTGTTTTCTTTATCTTCGGCTCACGAAGATGAGGAAAGTCACTGCCTCTAGCTTGGAGGCTGTCTCTGCCTCTGTCTCTCACCATCCGTCTGTGTATCTCTGTCTCTCACCATCCGTCTGTGTATCTCTGTCTCTTGTGTGTAAAAATGTTTTGGCAGCTCACTCCTATCTCAGTGAATAAAGTGCCCGTAACAGAGCAAAAGGCAGCGACCAGAAAAGAAACTATTGGATTCATGAACATATACTCTCTCTGGGGTCCATTTCTACCTGGACTATTTCCTTGTTTCTTTCTGTCCTCACTTATATTAAGTTGTTTTCTCCTCAGAGAATGACATGAGATTTCCTTGCCCAAGGAATTTAAGAGACACAAAATGTCCCATCTCACAAAATGTGAGAGCGGCAGTAGTTCTGAAAGACCATCCTCCCTCCCTCCCTCCCTCCCTCCCTCTCTCTCTCTCTCTCTCTCCCTCTCTCTCTCTCTCTCTCTCTCTCTCTCTCTCTCTCTCTCTCTCTCTCTCTCCCCCCCCCCCCACTCCAGCCTTAACCAAGGGTAGTCTTGGGTCTGTAGAGAAGCCAGCACCATGACCAGCCTCCTCCTGAAGTCTCCTCTGCGTTGTCATAGGCACGAGGCTGTGCAAAGGTCCTGAGGGGTGTTCTAGCAGTGGTCCAGGCTGGCTGTGCTGCTGATGGCCAAGCTGAGGCCCAGAGGGATGAAAGTCCCATGTGATAGCTGCTCAAGGTCACATGTAATAGCTGGCAGAGCTGGGACTGCTGGCCTGGCTCCCTTTGCTTTTACTTTCTAACTCATCACATAGACATAAAGGGATGGGGATCTCTTCCAAAAGCAACATTGTCATGCCTTTTGTGGTACTTTACAGTTTATATTAAGGGTCCCCTGTCGGTAACCTCATTTGACCCTGGAGGCAGCGATTCTATGAGATAGGCTAAGGCTGCTGTTAGCATCGCCTTTTTACAGAGGCAGGAAGTGAGGAGAGCTGTCCAAGGTAGCAGTCAAGAAAGGGGCAGAACCAGACTCTTCCGCTCTGTGGGTTGGGACCACACATTTCTGCTGCTGTTTGGGCTTCACTCCCCCAAAGGGCTTAGCATGGGAGAGACTGGTAGCCATGAGGCACTGACTGATCCTTTGGGTGCGGGTATTTAGCAGGGCACACAGGCATTTCTCTTTTACAGCCTCTCTTCCTGCCAGGCTAATGTCTCTCCCCACGTGGTCACACCTTCCCTCTTTTCCATGTATCTTTCTCTTGGCCTGGAGGGGTATGGGTGAGGGAGGGGGTATGCTGTCTCAGGAGAAGAGACATCTGTCCTTCCCGTGCAGGGAACAGAGGTTTCTATTCGGGCCCCACCTTTTCCTCCACAAGCCTCAGTTCCCATCTCAACAGTGCTTCAGCATCAAGATGAGTCTTCTTTGTCTGTCTTCAAAAAAATTACTTTTTGGTAAGAGTGAATATTTCCAGACTTAACAGATCAGTGCATTAAAATCCATAAATATTTGATCAGCATGTGGTCTTCAGAGGTTCTTGTCCGAACAGCTGAGTGCGTGTGTGTGCCTCTCTCCCCCTTTCTCTTTCTTCTTTCACCCCCTTCCTGCCCTCACCCCAAACATTTGGGTAATCTATTTACTAATGAACTCAATATTAATGTATCCATTTTTCTCCATTAGTGTCAGATTTCATTAGGAAACATGGGAGGCCTGACATTAATTGTATGAAAAATGGGTCTCAGGGAAGCTGCTGGGTTCTTGCTTCTTAACAGAGAAAAAAGTTTCTCCAGGAGAAAACATGGTGTTTCTCTGCTGCTCTGATGACATTGGAGACGTGGCAGCAACAGATTATGTGCGTGTGTGTGTGTGAGAGAGAGAGGCGTATCTCAGTGGACCTTTGGGATTGTGAGTCTGTTACCATGCCTCCTCTTGCCTCTGCAATATACAAGGATCATCTGTACCTTTCAAATCTCAGCTCCAGTGTGGTAGAAATATCAGTCATTGTGGAGTTAGACTCCTTTACATTCCTATCCTGACCCTATTCCTTGAAAGTTCTGTGACCTGGAACGCTCGGAGCCCTGGTTTCCTCATTGGCAAAATGGGAAGTACTAATACCAGTTGCTAAGAGCAAAATGAGGGGATTGGCAGTGTTGTAGCCAGGAACCCAGCAATGCCTGGATCCTGCCATGCCTATCAACTCTCCTTCTCCTGAGGGATCCAAGATCACCTGGAGGGATACTTTGCAATGCTTCAGGGAAGGCTGGGATGAAACCAGCAGCTTAACAGCAGCCCAAATGGGGTCTACACGTCCTCCATCATCACCTCTCAGCCAGTCCAGACTGTGAGGTCTAAATATCTCTGGATAGCTGCATGAACTCTCATGGTTGATGAGAGAGAGCCATCACAGCTGGGTGATTGAATTTATCCATGAATTTATCCACCCATCTGTGGGGTCAGGAGAGGTAGAAAAGGGAGGGATGTGCTGTTTGATTTCAGTGACCCAGCCTGAAAGTGAAGGTGACCCAAACATTTTCATAGGTCTCACCAATCCATTTAAGAGCTAAAGCTTGGGAGATTAGTGGTTGTGATGGGGGTGGGGGAGAGAAGACACTCCTCCCTTTATATTTATCTTATATAATTGATTTATTGTTAAAAGAAAGTAAGATGATAAATGAAATGTGCCTAGCGTGATGCCTGACACATATTGGGTGCAGACTGAGAGCGCCCCTCTGCGGTGAGGTCTGTCCTGCTCTCCCCCTCTCCTTTACCTGCATTTGCACAGAGACAGATCTTCGTCTTTCTTACCCTAGTGCATTTATCACTTTCTTCTGTGTCTCAGAGTATGTTACAAATGTCATCTATATTTACAATTAGCTGCTAAGCCCTTTAGGGCAAGGACCCTGTCTTATGAGTGCCCATCACAAGGTACTCCATCTGAAAAAGTTTTCGGACAGATTTTCAGATGCCTGGTTGGATGGATGGATGAACAGATAAATGGAGAAGAGCTTGGGCTTGAGTGCTTGTCTGCTTAAAGAAGTGAGTCTTTAGGTGTAGATCTAGAAGGAATAAGTAGGCATGTTTTATTTGGGGAACTAAAAGATTGGGGGGGAGACACATCTGTTAAGATTATGTTCAATGTGACTCAGGATGTTAGGGTGTCCTAAAGGCTAATGTGAGTAGAAAATAATAATTTAAAAAGAAAGTCAGCTATTACACAGAGTACTGGTAGCTTCACTTTCTTATTTGCAAAATGGGAACCTTTCCTAACCCTCCTGTTCTCTCCAGGTAGTCTGTGAAGATGAAAGGATGATTAGAAAGTATTACACACTGTAAAATTATAGATAGATAAATGATAGTCAGTGGCTCCGTATTTGCTCTGTTTTTCGTATGAATAAGAACAGAATTAGATTCAGATGGATACTTGGCAACACTTCAGCTGCACGAGGGAAAATGAGCTGACTTACTATTTCCACTAGATGGGCTTGCCCAAGGTCATGAGCACTGGTCAGCCCATTGCCCTTGATCCTCCTTGGATACTAGGTTAGTTGTGTGTGCTTCTGCTTCTCCCCTTGATTCTGAGCTTACTCAGCGTGCCCTACACAGCGTTTTCACTTAAAACAGAGTCGCTACTTGTTGGTTATTTGTGGAGAATTCTCCACTTTTCCCCCCGTTGTGATGCCTCATTACCTGATAACCTGCTTCTTTAAGAGGGAATCTCAACAGTGAAAACAACAACGGTTGGAGTTAGACATATGTACTGACTAGGTTTAAAAGCTGTTCTGTCTCCAGAAAGTCACTTTCTCTCTCTCAATATCCTCAGTATCCTTATCTGAACAATGGGTGTACTGTACTACTTTTACTTCATGGTGTTTTTAAGATAATGGAATGAACTATAGTAATGCTTGCAAACCACTCTGTCTAGTGCCAGGCATGATTGTTCACATGGTCTTGTGCAACATATGGTGCATAATAAACACATGAAAATGACCTCTCTTTTCATTGCTCTCTGTTATAACTTCTCTAGGATTGGTAGCTTGGACAAAATCCAGAGATTTTGATCTCTGGAACCCAGAAGTCACAGGTCATTGCCCTGCAACTAAACAATTTTAATTCCTTGAAGAAGCCATTTAATTTCTGGCTGCCTTTCTTCCATTGCGCTCTGTGGACCCATCTGTACCGTAGGAACTCATGTAGGAATTCACGGTAATTTGTTGCATGGGGCAGAGGTGCAGGGGGGATGTGTATGATTCCTTGGAAGCCTCACATTAAGTGTGATTTGCATATGGTATTTTTAAGATCCGTCTTCATTCATTCAGCGTTACCACTCTTCTTATGTACGTGTTTATCTATGTTGCTCCTCTTTCCAAAAATAATGTTACATGGCTTATTGATTCATACAAATAGTGGCAACAAACAGATACACAGCTAAGGGGGAAAATGGAAGGTCTACACTTTTGAGTATGGACCTAGTGTTGTTTTGCATTTCTTTTTTTTTTTAACATCTTTATTGGAGTATAATAGCTTTACAGTGGTGTGTTAGTTTCTGCTTTATAACAAAGTGAATCAGGTAAACGTATACATACGTTGCCATGTCTCTTCCCTCTGGTGTCTACCTCCCTCCCATCCTCCCTATCCCACCCCTCTAGGTTGTCACAAAGCACCGAGCTGATCACCCTGTGCTATGCAGCTGCTTCCCACTAGCTATCCATTTTACATTTGGTAGTGTATATATGTCCATGCCTCTCTCTCGCTGTGTCACAGCTTACCCTTATCCCTCCCCATATCCTCAAGTCAATTCTCTAGTAGGTCTGCGTCTTTATTCCCATCTTGCTACTAGGTTCTTCATGACTTTTTTTTTTCCTTAGATTCCATATAGATGTGTTAGCATACGGTATTTGTTTTTCTCTTTCTGACTTACTTCATTCTGTATGACAGACTCTAGGTTCATCCACATCAATACAAATAACTCAGTTTCCTTTCTTTTTATGGCTGAGTAATATTCCATTGTATATATGTGCCACATCGTCTTTATCCATTCATCTGTTGATGGACACTTAGGTTGCTTCCATGTCCTGGCTATTATAAATAGAGCTGCAATGAACATTGTGGTACATGACTCTTTTGGAATTATGGTTTTCTTAGGGTATATGCCCAGTAGTTGGATTGCTGGGTCGTATGGTAGTTCTATTTGTAGTTTTTTAAGGAACCTCCATACTGTTCAACATAGTGGCTGTATCAATTTACATTCGCACCAACAGTGCAAGAGTGTTCCCTTTTCTCCACACCCTCTCCAGCATTTATTGTTTCTAGATTTTTTGATGATGGCCATTCTGACTGGTGTGAGATGATATCTCATTGTAGTTTTGATTTGCATTTCTCTAATGATTAATGATGTTGAACATTCTTTCATGTGTTTGTTGGCAATCTGTATATCTTCTTTGGAGAAATGTCTATTTAGGTCTTCTGCCCACTTTTGGATTGTTTTTTTTTGTTTGTTTTTTTTGATGTTGAGCTGCATGAGCTGCTTGTAAATTTTGGAGATTAATCCTCTGTCAGTTTCTTCATTTGCAAATACTTTCTCCCATTCTGAGGGTTGCCTTTTCGTCTTTTTTATGGTTTCCTTTGCTGTGCAAAAGCTTTTAAGTTTCATTTACAAATGTTTCTTTGTTTGTTTTTTATTTTGTTTTTATTTCCATTTCTCTAGGAGGTGGGTCAAAAAGGATCTTGTTGTGATTTATATCATGGAGTGTTCTGCCTATGTTTTCCTCTAAGAGTTTAATAGTGTCTGGCCTTACATTTAGGTCTTTAATCCATTTTGAGTTTATTTTTCTGTATGGTGTTAGGGAGTGTTCTAATTTCATTCTTTTACATGTAGCTGACCAGTTTTCCCACCACCACTTAGTGAAGAGGCTGTCTTTTCTCCAATGTATATTCTTGCCTCCTTTATCAATGATAAGGTGACCATATGTGCATGGCTTTATCTCTGGGCTTTCTAACCTATTCCACTGATCTATACTTCTGTTTTTCTGCTAGTACCATACTGTCTTGATTACTGTAGCTTTGTGGTATAGTCTGAAGTCAGGGAGCCTGATTCCTCCAGCTGCATTTTTCTTTCTCAAGATTGCTTTGGCTGTTGGGGTTTTTTTTGTGTTTCCATACAAATTGTGAGATTTTTTGTTCTAGTTCTGTGAAAAATGCCAGTGGTAGTTTGATAGGGATTGCATTGAATTTGGAGATTGCTTTGGGTAGTATAGTCATTTTCACAATGTTGATTCTTCCAATCCAAGAACATGGTATATCTCTCCATCTGTTTGTATCATCTTTAATTTCTCTCATCAGTGTCTTATAATTTTCTGCATGCAGGTCTTTTGTCTCCTTAGGTAGGTTTATTCCTAGGTATTTTATTCTTTTTGTTGCAATGGTAAATGGGAGTGTTTTCTTAATTTCACTTTCAGATTTTTCATCATTAATGTATAGGAATGCAAGAGATTTCTGGGCATTGATTTTGTATCCTGCTACTTTACCAAATTCATTGATTAACTCTAGTAATTTTCTGGTAGCATCTTTAGGATTCTCTATGTATAGTATCATGTCATCTGCAAACAGTGACAGCTTTACTTCTTCTTTTCTGATTTGGATTCCTTTTATTTCTTTTTCTTCTCTGATTGCTGTGGCTAAAACTTCCAAAACTATGTTGAAGAATAGTGGTGAGAGTGGACAACCTTGTCTTGTTCCTGATCTTAGTGAAAATGGTTTCACTTTTTCACCATTGAGGATGAAGTTGGCTGTGGATTTGTCATATATGCCTTTTATTAGTTTGAAGTAAGTTCCCTCTATGCCTACTTTCTGGAGGGGTTTTATTATAAATGGCTGTTGAATTTTGTTGAAAGCTTTCTCTGCATCTATTGAGAGGATCATATGGTTTTTCTCCTTCAGTTTGTTAATATGCTGTATCATATTGATTGATTTGCATATATTGAAGAATCCTTGCATTCCTGGGATAAACCCCACTTGATCATGGTGTATGATCCTTTTCATGTGCTGTTGGATTCTGTTTGCCAGTATTTTGTTGAGCATTTTTGCATCTATGTTCTTCAGTGATATTGGCCTGTAGTTTTCTTTCCTTGTGACATCTTTGTTTGGTTTTGGTATCAAGGTGATGGTGGCCTTGTAGAATGAGTTTGGGAGTGTTCTTCCCTCTGCTATATTTTGGAAGAGTTTGAGAACGATAGGTGTTAGCTCTTCTCTAAATGTTTGATAGAATTCGCCTGTGAAGCTATCTGGTCCTGGGCTTTTGTTTGGTGGAAGATTTTTAATCACTGTTTCAATTTCAGTGCTTGTGATTGGTCTGTTCATATTTTCTATTTTTTCCTGGTTCAGTCTCGGCAGGTTGTGCATTTCTAAGAATTTGTCCATTTCTTCCAGGTTGTCCATTTTATTGGCATAGAGTTGCTTGTAGTAATCTCTCATGATCTTTTGTATTTCTGCAGTGTTAGTTGTTACTTCTCCTTTTTCATTTCTAATTCTATTGATTTGAGGCTTCTCCCTTTTTTTCTTGATGAGTCTGGCTAATGGTTTATCAATTTAGTTTATCTTCTCAAAGAACCAGCTTTTGGTTTTATTGATCTTTGCTATTGTTTCCTTCATTTCTTTTTCATTTATTTCTGATCTGATCTTTATGATTTCTTTCCTTCTGCTAACTTTGGGGTTTTTTTTGTTCTTCTTTCTCTAATTGCTTTAGGTATAAGGTTAGGTTGTTTATTTGAGATGTTTCTTGTTTCTTAATGTAGGATTGTATTGCTATAAACTCCCCTCTTAGAACTCCCTTTGCTGCATCCCATAGGTTTTGGGTCTTCGTGTTTTCATTGTCATTTGTTTCTAGGTATTTTTTGATTTCCTCTTTGATTTCTCCAGTGATCTCTTTGATATTAAGTAGTGTATTGTTTAGCCTCCATGTGTTTTTATTTTTTTTTCCTGTAATTGATATCTAGTCTCATAGCGTTGTGGTTGGAAAGATAGTTGATACGATTGCAATTTTCTTAAATTAACCAAGGCTTGATTTGTGACCCAAGATATGATCTGTCCTGGAGAATGTTCCATGAGCACCTGAGAAGAAAGTGTATTCGGTTGTTTTTGGATGGAATGTCCTAAAATATCAATTAAGTCCACCTTGTCTAATGTATCATTTAAAGCTTGTGTTTCCTTATTTATTTTCATTTTGGATGATCTGTCCATTGGTCAAAGTGGGGTGTCAAAGTCCCATACTATGATTGTGTTACTGTTGATTTCCCCTTTTATGGCTGTTAGTGTTTGCCTTGTGTATTGAGGTGCTCCTATGTTGGGTGCATAAATATTTACAATTGTTATTTCTTCTTCCTGGATTGATCCCTTGATCCTTATGTAGTGTCCTTCTTTGTCTCTTGTAATAGTCTTTGTTTTAAAGTCTGTTTTGTCTGATAAGAGTATTGTTACTCCATCTTTCTTTAGATTTCCATTTGCATGGAATATCTTTTTCCATCCCCTCACTTTCAGTCTGTATGTGTCCCTAGGTCTGAAGTGGGTCTCTTGTACCCAGCATATATACGGGTCTTGTTTTTGTATCCATTCATCCAGTCTATGTCTTTTGGTTGGAGCATTTAATCCATTTACATTTAAGGTAATTATCAATATGTATATTCATATTCCCATTTTCTTAATTGTTTTGGGTTTGTTATTGTAGGTCTTTTCTTTTTCTTGTGTTTCCTGCCTAGAGAAGTTCCTTTAGAATTTGTTGTAAAGCTGGTTTGGTGGTGCTGAATTCTCTTAGCTTTTGCTTGTCTGTAAAAGTTTTAATTTCTCCATCAAATGTGAATGAGATCCTTACTGGGTAGAGTAATCTTGGTTGTAGGTTTTTCAGCTTCATCACTTTAAATATGTCCTGGCAGTCTCTTCTGGCTTGCAGAGTTTCTGCGGAAAGATAAGCTGTTAATCTTATGTGTCTTCCCTTGTCTGTTGTTTGTTGTTTTTCCCTTGCTGCTTTTAATGTTTTTTCTTTGTATTTAGTTTTTGATAGTTTGATTAATATGTGTCTTGGCGTGTTTCTCCTTGGATTTATCCTATATGGGACTCTCTGTGCTTCCTGGACTTCATTAACTATTTCCTTTCCCATATTAGGGAAGTTTTCAACTATAATCTCTTCAAATATTTTCTCAGTCCCTTTAATTTTCTCTTCTTCTTCTGGGACCCCTATAGTTCGAATGTTGGTGCATTTAATGTTGTCCCAGAGGTCTCTGAGACTGTCCTCAATTCTTTTCATTTTTTTTTCTTTATTCTGTTCTGCAGTATTTATTTCCACTGTTTTATCTTCCAGGTCACTTATCTGTTCTTCTGCCTCAGTTATTCTGATATTGGTCCCTTCTAGAGAATTTTTAATTTCATTTATTGTGTTGTTCATCACTGTTTGCTCTTTAGTTCTTCTGGGTCCTTGTTAAATGTTTCTTGTATTTTCTCCATTCTATTTCCAAGATTTGAGATCATTTTTACTATCATTTTTCTGAATTCTTTTTCAGGTAGACTGCCTATTTCCTCTTCATTTGTTTGGTCAGGTGGGTTTTTTCCTTGCTCCTTCATGTGCTGTGTTTCTCTGTCATCTCATTTTGCTTAACTTTCTGTGTTTGGGGTCTCCATTTCGCAGGCTGCAGGTTCGTAGTTCCCATTGTTTTTGGTGTCTGCTCCCAGTGGCTAAGGTTGGTTCAGTGGGTTGTGTAGGCTTCCTAGTGGAGAGGACTGGTGCCTGTATTCTGGTGGATGACGCTGGATCTTGTCTTTCTGGTCGGCAGGTCCACGTCTGGTGGTGTGTTTTGTGGGTGTCTGTGGCCTTATTATGATTTTAGGCAGCTTCTCTGCTAATGAGTGGGGTTGTGTTCCTGTCTTGCTAGTTGTTTGGCATAGGGTGTCCAGCACTGTAGCTTCCTGGTTGTTGAGTGGAGCTGGGTGTTGGTGTTGAGATCTAGATCTCTGGGAGATTTTCACTGTTTGATATTATGTGGAGCCGAAAGGGCTCTTGTGGACCAGTGTCCTGAAGTTGGCTCTCGCACCTGAGAGGCACAGCCCTGACGCCTGGCTGGAGTACCAAGAGCCTGTCATCCACATGGCTCAGAATAAAAGGGAGAAAAAAACAGAAAGAAAGAAGGAAGATAAAATAAAATAGAATAAAATACAATAAAGTAGAATAAAATTAAAAATAATTATTAAAAAAATTAAAAATAAAAAAAGAAGAGGCAATCAAACCAAAAAACAAATCCACCAGTGATAACAATTGCTAAAACTATACTAAAAAAACAAAGAAATGGACAGACAGAACCCTAGGACAAGTGGTAAAAGCGAAGCTCTACAGACAAAATCTCACACAGAAGCATACACATACACACTCACAAAAAATGAAAAAGAGAATAAAAATATATATTGTTGCTCACAACGTCCACCTCCTAAATTTGGGGATGGTTCATTGTGTATTCAGGTATTCCACAGATGCAGGGTACATCATGTTGATTGTGGAGCTTTAATCCGCTGCTCCTGAGGCTGCTGGGAGAGATTTCCCTTTCTCTTCTTTGTTCGCACAGTTCGTGGAGTTCAGCTTTGGATTTGGACCCGCCTCTGCGTGTAGGTCACCGGAGGGTGTCTGTTCTTTGCTCAGACAGGACGGGCTTAAAGGAGCCGCTGATTAGGGGGCTCTGGCTCACTCAGGCCGGGGGGAAGGAGGGGCACGCAGTGCGGGGCGAGCCTGTGGCGGCAGAGGCCAGCGTGACGTTGCAGCAACCTGCGGCGCGCCTGCATTCTCCGGGGGAGTTGTTCCTGGATCCCGGGACCCTGGCAGTGGCGGGCTGCACAGGCTCCCCGGAAGCGGGGTGTGGAGAGTGACCTCTGCTCACACACAGGCTTCTTGGTGGCAGCAGCAGCAGCAGCAGCCTTAGCGTCTCATAACCGTTTCTGGGGTCCGCGCTCTTAGCCGCGGCTCGCGCCCGTCTCTGGAGCTCCTTTAAGCAGCGCTCCCAATCCCCTCTCCTCGCGCACCGGGAAACAAAGAGGGAAGAAAAAGTCTCTTGCCTCTTCGGCAGGTCCACATTTTTCCCCGGACTCCCTCCTGGCTAGCCGTGGCGCACTAATCCCCTGCAGGCTGCGTTCACGCGCCAACCCCAGTCCTCTCCCTGCGCTCCGACCGAAGCCCGAGCCGCAGCTCCCAGCCCCCGCCCGCCCCGGCAGGGGAGCAGACAAGCCTCTCGGGCTGGTGAGTGCTGGTCGGCACCGACCCTCTGTGCGGGATTCTCTCCGCTTTGCCCCCCGCACCCCTGTTGCTGCGCTCTCCTCCGCGGCTCTGAAGCTCCCCCCCTCCGCCACCTGCAGTCTCCGCCCGCGAAGGGGCTCCTAGTGTGTGGAAACCTTTCCTCCTTCACAGCTCCCTCCCACTGGTGCAGGTCCCGTCCCTATTCTTTTGTCTCTGTGTTTTCTTTTTTCTTTTGCCCTACCCAGGTACGTGGGGACTTTCTTGCCGTTTGGCAGGTCTGAGGTCTTCTGCCAGCGTTCAGTAGGTGTTCTGTAGGAGTTGTTCCACGTGTAGATGTATTTCTGATGTATTTGTAGGGAGGAGGGTGATCTCCACTTCTTACTCTTCCGCCATCTTGAAGCTCTGCATTTCTTTTTAAATTCACCCTTTATAGCAGAACTTGTCACAGCAGCTCAGCCTTCCACTTGGGGGAAATTGACATGATGTAGTCCAATGAAGGCACAGACACACGGGGACCTGGGACTTCTGAGTACAGAACAAAGGAATGAGAAACCACCTGGGAAGTGGGAGGAGTGATGGGGATGGTCCCTTACTACAGGAAGCCAGTTGGCCCGGAGGGTGAATAATCAAACGTCCTCAGTGAGGTCGGGGACACTGTAGAAGACTGAGCTGGCTGGACGGTGATAGCAGTCAGCTGGTGGGAGTTGGTAAGGTGCTTGCAAGTCAGTCAACACACACGAGGCACAGAGTAGCTATGAGATAGTGTTATTACTTACCGGGATCTGGAGACAGGATGGAGCAAATAAGGACGAAGGCAAGCTTCGTCCTTGTCCCCGTGGGGAAGCAGGGCGGCAGGTGCTAATTGCCCAGGCTTCTAGGGCCCCGAAGCCCTGACTTCCCCTTTTCACCTCTTGAAGAACTTTCTTTAATTCTCCACTGATCTCCCCAGCTGAATGTCAAGGAAACAAAGAGCAAATTAATCCCGGCATGAGGGGGTTGGAGGTTAATTTGTATAACAGATGAGTGACATCTTACGAATGGATTATTACCCATGCAGTCTCTTGGGAGCTGTGTGAGCATGCGTGCACACACACGTCATGTATGCAACTCTTTCAAACTCTCACCATACCCCAGTGCCTCTGGTTTGAGCCCTTGTCTTATAGACAGACTTCGAAAAGATCAGAATGGGAAGGTTTCTATGTGCCTTCTTGTCTTTTCTTTCTTTCTTTCTTTTTTTCCCCAGACCTCTTGCCTCCTTAAGCTGCCTACACTGGCTGCCAATTTGTTCAACAAAGCTGTCGTGTGTTGTTAATATTGTCAGGATTTATGGGCATTGCTCAATGTGTGCCTGGAATAATTTATTTTCCTTTTCTTTCTTTTCTGTTTCTCTCCAAAGAGCAGCATGGAGGGTGGAACTCTGGGTACAGACAGACACGGGTTCTAGTCTTAATTCTGCCACTGACATGCTGTGTGATCTTGGGCGAGTCCATTTTTCTCTCTTGCCCTGAGTTCTCCATCTGTATTATCAGATGGGGTGATATTGAAAGGACCTTATGGCACTATGGTTTTATGACTTGACTGATTTAAGTGGTTCCTCATTCAGTGAAGAGGAAGACTGTGAGAAAGTCCATTCTCCTTTCTGAGCCTCAGTTTCTCTATCAGCAAAATGTAAGTAGGGAGGGAGTTCAAGGATGCTTGAAGGTCTAATTTAATACGGAGATTAATGAAATGGCCTTTCTGCAACCTGGGTGCAATGCCAGCTCTTGGCAATTAATGTCATTAGAGACCCAGATCATTCCAAACAGTGTATCTGAGTTCCAAGTAAGTCTGTGCCTAACTGAGGGGTATATCATTAGATTGACCTTCCTAACATGGAGGTGTTTATATTATATTCAAGCCCAGTACTCCCCAAACACAGGAGCTTAAGGTGGAGAAGTCAATTCAGAAAATTGTAGCAGTGGGGGGGGGGGGAATCATTATTCCTTTTTTTTTTCTTTCAACAAATATTTACTGAGTGCCTACTATGTTCCAGCCAGCATTTTGATTCTAGGAAACCAGAAGAATCCAGTAAGATCTTTATGGAGCATAGAGAGAAACAGACAATAAACAAGTAAATAAATACATAAGTGTTGGCATTTAAGGTAGCGGGAAGGGCTATGAAGAAAGTAAATCAGGGTGATGTGATAGAGTGCCTGGAGGTACAGGGTAAAATGGGGGTTGTTGATTTAGATAGTGTCATCAGGAAAACTCTGCCAGGAAGTAGCAATTGAGCGGAAATTAGGAAAATGACAAGAATGAGCTGTAGGAAGGTCTGGGGGAAGGCATTCCAGGGAGAGGCACCTGTGAGCGTAAAGCAGCAGAGTGTGTAAAAGGAACTTAGCAAGGTAGGCAGTGTGGCTGGTTCTGCGTGAGTACAGGGAGACAGTCGGGTAGAAGCAGAACGATGAGAGATGAAGGCGGAAAGTGGGAATGGCTTTGCTGATCATCATTATTCTCCGCACTGTTAAAGGCAGCCCTGATTTACCGCTTCTGTGTAATCCTTGCCACATCCCCTAGGGCGAACACTGTTGTCGCCATGTTGCAAGTAAAAGAAAGGGCTCAAAGAGGTGGCTGATTTAGTCTTGTCTCAGAGGTAAGGGGCTGGATATCTGGACCTGAAAATCTGCCTGACTCCAGGTACAGGGCTTTCCACCCAACCACACTGCCACCTGAGGCAGTTCTAACAAAGGCATTGAGGAGGGGCCACTTCTCTCATCATATGCTGCCCCTTCTATCCCTGGGGAGAGACATGAGTGACAGTGAGGGCTCTGTTCAGGGCAGGAGTCAGCAAACTGTGCCCTCCTCCCCGATCTGTTTTATTGAAACACAGCCACACCCCTTTTTATGTATTGTCTGTGGCTGCTTTTGTACTACAATGGCCAAGTGAATTGCTAAAGAGACCAGGGCAGGCAAAGCCCAAAATATTTACCATCTGGCCCTTTACAGAAAGGTTTGCTGACCTCTGGTTTGGAACATGAGTTGGTGAATGGAACCAAGTTCTCCAACCTCGTCGTCTTGCTCCAGGCCATTAATCTGGGCTAAGAGGAACCTGTGATTTGGAGGGGGAGGAAAACTAGCCCTCTGCCCAGCCCTAATATTAACTCACCACGTGACTCAAAAGAGACCTTTTTTCTCTCGTGTGTAAATTATCTTATGTTTAAAATGAGCAAATTGGACGAGATCTGTGGCTTCCAAACTATCTTATCCGTATTTTCCATAAAAATCTTATATGGAAGCCTAGCATGTAAAGTAGAATTTAAAAACTGCTCTGTTGAACGTCCCAATCCCCCTGCAATCCCCCTGGAGACCTTCATGGGCGTCTTTAGGGGATGACACTTTGGGGCCATTTGAAAATCACTGGATTAGATCATTTTAGGATCTGTTCTGGCTCAGATTCTCTGTTTATAATGAACACAGGTGGGTACCTCCTGTATGGAGATGTTGAGAAAATCAGTTTTCTTTTCTGTAAATTAAAATTGCCTTTGGAAAGAGAACACATTATTTTTCCACTCTGTCTCTCAGTTTCCTCATTTATGGAATGAGAACAGTCATCCACACCTCACAGAACCATCCTGAGAACTCAGTGAGGTGGCACATGCCAAGGGCAAGGTGATGAGGTGGAATGAACAGGAACTGGAAACCTTCCAGACATGGTTTCAGGCATCAGCTTAAAAAAAAAAAAAGGTTTATTGAGCTATGTCACGTACTATATTTCACCCATTTAACGTATACGGTTCAATGGATTTTAGTGTATTCACCAGTGCAGTCATCACTGGTCAGTCTTAGAACATTGCATCACTTCAAAAAGAAACCCCATGCCCTTTAGTGAATACCTCCGTAAGGAATCACGAATCTACTCCCTGGACACTTTGCATATATGGAATCATATAATGTGTGGTATAATATGTGGTATTTTACGACTGGCTTCTTTACTTAGCATGATGCTTTCAAAGTTCATCCATGTTGTAACATGTGTCAGTAAATTCCTTTTTAAGACCATCTAATATTCCACTGTATGAATATAGCATATTTAGTTGATCATTCGTCAGTTGATGGGCATTTGGGTAGCCTTTTGGCCATTGTGAATAATGCGATTGTAAATATTCATACACCATTCTGTGTGTGGGCAGGCATCAGCTCTTGCCTTGGGTGAGCAGCTTAAGCTCCCTGAACCTCCATTTTCTCCATTTTTTCATCCGTTAAACAGGCTGAGCCTGCATACGTGTGGGCTTGTGAGGGTTATAAAAGAACCCATGGTAGGACATCTAGCATAGAGCCTGCCATAGCACAGATGTCTGATAAGTAGTTGTTTACTCTTATTATGAGACAAAGCAAGTTCTCAAAAAGCAAAAAGGAGTTTGTTTCTTCCTCTCTTTACTTTTTGTGTTAAGTCTACAGGCTCCTTGGTGGCAGGGAGCTGACCCACTCCCTCACAGTGGGCCTTATATTTTCTAGATTTGGGGGTTCTGTCCCTTTCAGGCAGAAGCCGAGGAGCCTGCCTGGTGAAGTCAGAAAGAAAATTAGCATCTTAGAATATCTGTGAAAATTAAATGAAGCATAAATGGAGCAGTTGTTGAGGAGAAATGTTCTTGGAAGGTTGTAGAGAGAGGAAGGTAATTATCCTTCAGCTTTCCAACTTTAAAAGGGCAAAGAGACCCTTCCTAAGTGTTTTTGCAGCAAAACTCAGACATTTAACTCACAGACCGAGCTTTTTTTTTTTTTTCTCCCGTGTTCGATAGTCTTTTGGTTTATATTCAAAAGATCCAATGGGGAAGGTATATTCGTACTGTGTTGGTGATTAACAGTGTTCCGAGTGCACCCACGATGGGCCACGTGCTTGGTGCACCCTGCCCATTTATTCATCAGTTCTTTATCCAGCATTCACCACGTACCAATAACATTTTGCTAGCGTTGCTGGATAGATATGCCAGTGATCAAGACAGACACAGCCCTTCCTCCATCGGGGTATAGCTTATCTCATTTAACCCTCAGAGCCCCATTTAATGGATGAGAACATTGAGGCTTGGTAAGTTAAGCTGTCTAGTAAGTGGTAGAAACCTATTGGAATTCTAGTCTGTCTCCCAAGACTTTGTTCTTTCTATTAACCTGCACTGTTTGGGGATAAACACATGACATAGGAAATGTGACTCCTGCAGTCAAGACATTCATAGTCTTCACCGTCTAATCCCTTCTCTCTGTGTAAGTATTGATTAAGCTACAAGTAACAGGAAATCCAGCACTCCAGTGGCTTACACAAGAGAGATGTTTGCCTCTCTCATAGGTGTTTCTGATGTAGGACACTGTGTTGGGTCCTTTTACCTTGTTGCTTTGTTGCACGTGGCCTGCATTCTCAAATTCACCTCCTAGACCAACACGGTTGTCCCAGCAGCATCCACTGTGTCCAAAATTTAGCCATGTGAAGGACAAGAGTCCAGGAGAAGGGCGTGTCCTCTTCATTTCATTTCGGGGTTAGGGTTAAACTAATTAGGTCAAGTTCAACTAATTTCCATTTACATCCCTGTAGCCAGCACTCAGATGTATGGTCACAGTCAGTTCCAAGGGAAGGTGGAAATTGCCCAGCTAAACTTGGGGGATTCTCTTCCTGCTGAGAGGGGAGGATTGTGTTTTCAGGGTGTGGGGTGGAGCATGAACCATCTCTGCTGTGTTCTCTGTCCCTCCCTACTTGTTCTTGGAGGCTGACACGCAGGAGGGGCGTGGTGAGGAGGGGGCAGAAAAGGTTATTTGGGTGGAGGCAGGATCTTGCACCAAAGGTCAAGCTGAAGTGTTGAAGTCCAGATGGGGGGCTGTGAGCCATTGGCTGCTTTCATTCCCGGAGTCCAAGGTGTGACGCCTTTCTCTCTTCCCTTCTGTTCTCTCATTGGCATCGGTCCCCAGGGAGTCCTCCAGGAACCCACCTAGAGGGCCTTTGGAGAGGGGCTCAGGGTGAAAAACTCTGCTCTGTGTTTCCATCCGTCCCCAACATCTGGCTAAGCTTTCTTACTCTGTGTCTCAGATGGACTCATTCTTAACCATGTCAGGTGGGTTTCCTGCAGGCTTAGGCAGAGGCTGTAAAAAAAAAAAAAAAAAAAAAAAAAAAAGGTGAAGGAGTTCTTTACCACCTTTATTCCCTCTTGGAAACTGGCTGGAGTGACCTAGCGGGAGGGTGTGATGGGGGCAGCCAGGCTCCCTTGGGGATCTCTCCTTCAGGGTCTCTGGCCTCATCAGCTTATTTCCCTGGTAATGGAGAAGCTGTAGGTGCAGACAAGTAAGTGCTCAAATGGGTGCATAGAGGTTAGGAGCAAGGGCTGTGGGGCTGCGAAGTCCTGGGCTTGAGTCCCTGCTCTGCCGTCACTGGTGACCTTAGGGAAACTACATAACCCCTCTGAGTCCCAGTTTCTTTGCTTAGATTTAACAGTGATTAACAGTTCATACTTCACAGGGCAGGTTAAGGATTAAAAGAGCTAGTGTACAGGAAGCGCCAAGTGCAGGCTCCCAGGACAGTGTGTGCTTAAAAACGGTCATCATGTCCATTATTCTTCACGTGTCCAGCTCCATTCCTGGAACACAGTAAACAATAAGTGGAAGTTATTATCATTACAGTCTCCTGGCTTTCCTGGGCCCTGCATTTATGACCTCAGCGGCAACCGAGCACAGCCCGCTTTACGTGGAGTCCTGAGAGCTTGCACCTCTTGCCAAGTGATCGTGGAGAAGTAAATGCACGTGGCCCCTCTTTTCACCTTCACTCCATGCTCCTCTCCTTCATCATTTAGTTGATTAAAAACAGCAGGCTTTCTTTTTCCTCCCCCTTTCTGGGTGGTTCTCCTCCCCTCTGTTCCTTTAAAACCCTATCCTAGTTCATCCTCACCCATCAGTGACAGGGACCCGGAATGCATGTTAAAAAATGAGAGACTTGGGAGCAGCGAGTTGGACAAATTAACCGCCTGTCCTGAAGAGGGCGCTGCAGCTGCGGCTTGCTCAGAGCTGTGACAGTAGCTTCCCATGTCTGCTCTTTTTTTTTTTTTTTTTGACCTGTAGTTCTTTAAGGGCAATCAACTCAAATATCTCTTCTTTTTGTAAGTCTTCTCTGCCCTCCTATAGAAGGTTACCCATCCCTGGTCCTCCCAACTAGAGGTAAACCTGCTATGATCCTCTTACCAGAGGTTACCTTTCTCTGGGGAGACATCTCCTATAGGCCCAGACTCCTTGGGATGGTACCCAAGCCTTCAGTTTCCCTTTCAGTCTCCAAAGAGCATCCACTCTTCTTTTTCTCTCCATGAGACTCCTATTCATCACCCACTCTGTGAAGGGTTCGCCATCGCTTTCTTCTTGCAGTGACTCGTTGCTTATTCACTCAATCACTTTGTGCCTCTCTGGCTGCATTAACCCTGGGGCTGGTGATGAATGGCTGTAGAAAGACCCCAGGTTCCAGTCTTGACTCAGCCTCAGCCTGACTGAGTGACCCTTCAGCCCCTTTCTGTGCCCATTTCCCTGGGATGAAAAATGAGGCTTCTCAGCAGTCTCTGCCTGCCCAGGGGTGGTGAGGGATTAATTAACAGTCATCAGGAAAGTGCTTTTCTTCAATGTATGGAATACCTAGAGAAGACCAATGAACTCAGTAATTATAATAATGCAAGTGATGGGAAACAGCACTGGCCATTCAACCTGAGGTCTTTACAGGGGCAGGTCAAGGTAGAGAGGTGATTCTGGAAGCTGGCAGATATGCAGCTCCACAGCTCTGAGTAGCCCCAAAGCTTCCCGAATCTAGCTTTCCTCTCCTTCCTCTTTGCGGCACTCTATTTTTCCAGACTCAGAGATTTTGCACATATTATACTCTCTTCCTCCGTCTCAGTCTACCCCATTTTACCATGATTTCAATTTCACATATGACTTTTGGGACATAGAAGCTTGGAACTTCCCCAAGCTCCTCTATTTTGTAGATGTGGAAACTGACCCCCAGGCTGGGAAAGGGAATCGTTTAGGGTTGTATAACAATTACAAAGACTCAAGAGAAATCCAGAATCCTGATCTCGGAATCAGAGATCTTTTCTCCCACCGTGCATCTTCTCTCTCAACCATGCCTTTGAGCTCTGCTGGAATTACTCAAACTTGGTCCTTCGATTTATCCTTTGGACCTGTCCGCTTAGATGGAGCAAACCATCACTGAGCACTTACTCTGTGTCAAGCTCTGTGCTTCGCTGTCAAGAGAAGAGGCTGAAACCCTCTTCTCAAAGGGTGCTTTGTACATGCTGGGTGTGCAAGACATGTATTGAATGGTTGCTTTCTTCATCACTGGATCGCCAGCTCTTAGCATAGTGCCTGGAACATGAGAGTTGTTCAACAAATAAATAGTCATTGAACGAGGACTTTTGAGTTCTTAGCAACCTTTCAAGAGGCTTCTGCATCAGGTTTTTACCCTCTGGTTCACTCTATACATGACTCTTCCCCAGACGCAGCGCCTATAGTGTCATCACCTCTGGTCTTTGTTCACAAACTTTCAGCAGCTGTCCATTTCCTGCCTAACATATACATATTTCTTTGCTTGGCACACTCGGCCTTGTCAGGTGTGGGCTTGACTCCCCTCTTCAGCCCTGCCACTCAAGGCTATCATCTTGAACAAATACTGTAGCTAAAATGACCTCTGCTTCTCAGCTACATATACTCCCCCTGCATTTACATCTCAGGACCATGTTTGTATGCTCCCATTGCCTAAAATCCATGCTCTCCACTCAGTTTCAAATGTCCCAGTCCTTGAGAGTTAACCTATAAGTCATTGCTCCTCTCCATGGTAAACTAATTACCCTTCAAACTCCATCTTAAGTGTCATTTTATTTTTGAGAATCTTCTTGTCATCATCACTTCCACATAGATTAGACACCCCTTTTTTTGACCCTGTTTCTTTGAAGATTCTTTCTTGGCACCTGCACCGCTTTATCTCCCCTATCAATTTATGGGTCTACTTGCCCCCGCTCCAGTCTACCAGCTGCTTAAAGGGTTGGGATTGTGCCCATGTCCCCAGTCTCAACCCCCTAACACAGAAGTGGGTGCTCCGAGATTCTCATACGGAAGCAATCCATGGTTCAGTCTCTTGCATATGAAGCCTTTTGTCTACCCTTCCTCCTTCCTCCACAACCACCACTGGAAGTGATTTCTTCATTTCCCGCTGTAGAATTTTCTTTGTGCAGTTGGATATCTCTGCTCGCACTCATTAGTAGTATTTACATGCCTGTTTGATTCCTGTGATCTGTGATCAGCCTCCAGTGTTTAGTGTTGTGGAAAGCGGGAGGGTGGGACATCAAGAAAGCTTGCTTGAGTCTTGGCCGACCATAAACTTGCTCCGTGACCATGGGCAAGGCCCTCTTTGACTCTGAATGCCTGTGTAGTCTCCACGTCTGTAAAGAAGGTGTTGGATTAAAATAGCCATCTCAAACTGGCTGCCCGCAGGCCACATCTCGCATGCAGATATCATTTTGCTTGGTTCGTAAAATATTTTACTTTAAAAAAAGTGGATAGGTTTCTAGAATGAAAAAAAAAAATTACATGAGAAATTTTACACAACAGCTGGATTTCTAGCTTCTCTGGAAAAATTAGAAGAGCTGCCCAAACTGGGCCTCCTTCCTGCACGGCAGTGCGCTGCTGGGGCTCCATTGTGTTGATTCTTCTGAAAGGGATATGAAGTCCCCGTCCCTCCCCCCGCCCCCCGTAACTCCCTGCGTCAGAGGCCAAGTGTCAGTTGTCATTTATCATCATGTATGTGCTGCTGATTTTCCCCCATCCATTCTGTGCCCCTCATTTAACTACCAGCCTGGTGTCTGAAAGGCTTTGACATTGGGACTCCTGAATTGGGTGAGAGTTCAGGGCTCCTTTCGTGCATTTCCACCCCCTTCCTCCATTCCATTTCCTTGACTCCCCTTCCAGCTTCTCCATCTCTAAAAATACCCCAATCCTGTTCAGTCATTTGTCAGGGAAGGGGGTGGTGGGAAAGTGGCCTTATCTTGACAGTGGAATATTTTGCCTTCCTGTAATCCCTGCATGTCCATCCTAATTACTTCCTTATCAGTCTCTGTGAGGATATACAGCAGGTAATTAGGAGGGGAATTGATAAGCCAGTCTTCATCATTAAAGAGTCTGGTAGGAAAGGGAGAAGGGAAGAGGAGCCTCTGAATCCAGGAAGGACAGTGGGGTTCCAGCCCCAAGTGCCCAGCTCTTGGTCACATGATCAGTCTGGGTCAGCCTAGCTCAGACTCGGCACCGGCCGGGCTGGCTGCTCTCACAGACATCAGAGAGGGGGTGACTGGAGAACCCACGGCGACAGAGGAGATGGGAGGAGGCTGTGCTGTCTGTGTCTGTGTTGTAGGGCCAGGAGGTGAGAGGTGAGCCCTTGCACTCTGACCCAGACCCCTCCTGTGGACAATCCGGAACAGTCTAGTGCTTTCTGGAAGGGCAGGCCAGTCTGTGCTGGACCTGCAAGAGTCTGGCCTGTCATCAGCCTCTCCCTCAGGGACCAGGGCCAAGAATCTCCACTTCAGATGGCGTCTCTTGTCTGCCTGCTTTATTATTAAATAAGTTACATGGGCGATGCCACAGTCTCTCGCCAGCCAGCTGCTCCGGCAACATCTCACTCCCGCCCTCTCAAGTTTATTGCTCCTGAAACACAACATGCAGTGTGCTCGGCCCCTTATTTCCCCTTATGCCCAGGCCACCCTTGCTTCTCCAGCTGTAGGTCACCCAGGACAGGTCCTGCCTGCTGCAGTAAGTTTCCCTCAATACCACTCTTAACCCCCTCCAACTGCCTTCAGATCTGATCTCTTCCTTTTGCAGTAGAGTAGGAGGAGGGCCAGCCTACCAGTCTCATCTCTTTTTAAGGTGCTTAAATCTCTGGAGAGGCTCCTTTTGGATATCAGGGGAAATCCCACCTCCTGAGCATGGCCTGCAAGGCCTGGCGTGA
This sequence comes from Orcinus orca, assembly GCF_937001465.1. Lineage (NCBI taxonomy): Eukaryota > Metazoa > Chordata > Mammalia > Artiodactyla > Delphinidae > Orcinus > Orcinus orca. The sequence goes on along the minus strand of NC_064564.1, from coordinate 103,922,096 downwards.
TCCAGCCTGCAGTCCGTCTCTCCAGCCTCATTACCCACCATGGTCATGTTCCTGCTTCCTCAAATCTAGATATCAGCTAGGCTGCATTTTTTTCCAGTTTTTTGAAGGATCCATATTCACCATTTTTTCCTGTATATTCACATGTGCTTCCTCTGGATGGAATGCTTTGGTTCACCTTGTTCTCCTTGAAAACTCAACTGACCCTATAGCTCTCAATGGAGGCGTTACCTCCTCCCATGAGCCTATAAGACCGTGCTAGGGTTGGGTCTCCTCCTTCAACTCCCATAGCCCCGCTGTGCTCAACTCACTGAGTACTTTCCACATGGCTGTGGGTACCATATGGCTAATTGGCACATATTTCTTCCCAGCTAGGAGGGCACATGGCCATGTTTATCTTGTTTCTCTTTATGTCCCCTGAGTCTAGAATGGTGTCCAGCTGATAGTTAGGCAGTTAGTAAAATATTGGTTGATTGATTACATGAATTGAGTTAAATACAATTAGATGCAACTCAGTTTTACTTTGAGCCTTTATTTCCTCATCTGCAAAGTGTGTTATGTCATATATTTACCTTCTTACAATAAAGATGAAAAGCAAAAATGTACAGGAAGAAAGAAAAACAATTAGAATGTCTGCTACGTGATTCCATACGAGGGACATAAATAATATTGGGATGAGAGTCAATCCTGGACATAGTTCATACTAAAAGGATGTTGACTTTTTTTTTTTAATTTAATTTATTTTTGGCTGCGTTGGGTATTCATTGCCGCGCACAGCCTTTCTCTCGTTGAGGTGAGCAGGGGCTACTCTTTGTTGGGGTGCGCGGGCTTCTTATTGCGGTGGCTTTTCTTGTTGCAGAGCACGGGCTCTAGGCGAGTGGGCTTCGGTAGTTGTGGCGCGTGGGCTCAGTAGTTGTGGCTTGTGGGCTCTAGACCGCAGGCTCAGTAGTCGTGGTGCACAGACTTACTTGCTCCGCGGCATGTGGGATCTTCCTGGATTGAACCCATGTCCGCTGCATTGGCAGGTGGATTCTCAGCCACTGCGCCACCAGGGAAGTCCCAAAAGCATGTTGTTGACTTCCAATACTGAAGGTTTCTTTGTGGTCATGGAATCTTCCCCCACCCCTCCCAACTTCTTTTCATGAATACAGTGTTGGTGATTCAGGATGAAGCAGGGGGTGGGATGGTATTAGGTCTTTAGTTGGTAAAGCCATAAAGCTTTTCGGAAGATAATGTTCATGTTCCCCGAAGAGACTCTATCTGGGAAGGCCCAGAACCAAGAAGTCAAGTACAGACACTGAGTGAAAGCAGGTAGGATCAAATGTGTGCTGCTTGGCCAGAGCGAAGGTCTTTTTTTTTTTTTTTTTAAGAACCTACAACTTTTGACATACATACATTTATTTATTTATTTATTTACATCTTTATTGGAGTATAATTGCTTTACAATGCTGTGTTAGCTTCTGCTTTATAACAAAGTGAATCAGAACAAAGGTCTTAATTGATTGCCTGGAATGTCAGTTTACATTTAAGAACGTGCCTTCAGGAATCAGAGATGGGGCAGACAGACTGTGCCCAGATCAGTTTATTGCAGCTCATTTTTTGTTTTTGTTAAAGAAGTTGTTCTTTTCAAGCTGTGTGTGTGCGTGTGTGTGTGTGTGTGTGTGTGTGTGTGCATAAAAATGGCTCACTCTATGTCTGCACCAGACCCGTTATGGGAATGGATAAACTTCAGCCCTCAGGACTGTCAATCTAACATCATGACTAAAACTAAATTAAAAAAACCAGAAACAAAAAACAGAGAGAGGAGGAATTGGAATACCTTAGTGTATATATATATATATATATATATATATTTTTTTTACCTTTATTAAATTCTGGTCTTGACTCTAGGAGAGGGGGAAAAAATCATTGTTTCTATTCTAGCCCCCGAAGGTTCCCATTACTGGGCAGGTTGAAGGAGTGTAATAACACCACCAGAGACAGGAGAGTGTGTTGAGAATGCCCGCATATTCTGCTCAGGAAGCAGAGCTGGGGAGGAGCCTGACTGCTGAGCTGGAGCCCACCTGTGCCTGTGCTGTGCTGGGGGCAAGACCCACCATCGACACCACCCGCACTGCCCTGCCTGCTGCTCCACTGCCCAGAGCCAGCAGGGTCGGGAGCCCTGGTGAGAGGAAGCAGTGGGGTCACCTTGGAGCCCCAGGGCCCTAAGGCAGAGGGCTCTGCCATCCGGCTATGGTAGGAAGCAAGGCAGGTGAGCCCATGAGTGGAAAGCCAGGAGGGCAGGCTGGCAGAGCGGGAGCCCACAGACTTAAGTGTACAACACCCCATTGTGCTATTTGCTGCCTGTGTGACACTGGTGAGTCCTCCCTGCTCTCTGGGAGTCTGTTACTCACTAGAAACATGTGGTGATAACAGCCCATGATGCTCATGGACAGCGGCATGACGGCATGCGGACATAAGATGCCCGGTGGGCCTGACGTGTCCCAGGCAATCATTAAGGGTTAGTGTTAGTGTTCCATTCCTGCATTTATTTACTCAATCCTAGGCCACAGTAGCCACAGTATTAGGAGCTTGGGATTTAAACACGAATAAGGTAGGGACCCTGCCCTCCAAGAATGCAAGGTTTCCTTCAAGGGTGCAGAGAAATAACCACGGTGTGACCAAGCGAGCATAACTTGCTTGTAGACGTGGAAAGCATCTCTCTGCTGTCCCAGTTTCAGGAGGCCCTGGAAGGCTTGGCAGAGGAAATGGCCCAGGAGTTGGGGAGCAGTAGAGACTTGCCAGGTGGTGAGGTGCGGACAGGCAGGGAGAGAAGATTCCGGACGGAGGGAACAGAATGTGCAGGTGGGAAGAGATACCATGGTGTATTCAAGACCCTGGGATTGATTAGTTTTGTATTACTGGGTTAGTACATTTTTATTATTTTTACTCTAGACCAGTGGTTCTCACCAGGAGGCAATTTTGCCCCGTTGGGGACATTTGGCCATGTTTGGAGACGTTTTTGTTTGTCCCAACTGGTGGAGGCAGAGATGCTACTGGCATTTAGTAGATAGAAGCCAGAGATGCTGCCCAGTATCCCAACCAGCACAGGAGAATCCCCACAACAAAGAATTATCTAACCCCAAATGTTCATAGTTCCAAGGTGGAGAAACCCGGCTCTGGTACATCAGAACCTGGCCTGGTAGAGAAGGTGGTTCCTTAGGTGTTGCCTCTTTGATTTTAGTCAAAGACTCATCCCCCATCCCTGTCCCAAATATCCCCTAATGTTGTCATGGTGCCGGCCACTCCCCTCTTAGAACTGAATATTCATGACAGTGACTGAAATGCACATGGGATCTATGACTTGATTCCATCCATCCGAATTCGTCATTAGCAGCCATTTGCACCTTAGCCTGAATCATTTCATCAGATTATTCAGTCATTTAGCAGGGAACACAGCTTTGGATGTGGGGGGCATGGGGGCTGTAAAGTTCTGGAACTGGGTTGCTTGGAGGGCCAGGAAAGCCACATCAGGTTCTGTAGCTAGAGAGGTATAAGTGGTTTTCCCAGCATCACAACTATTCCGTTGATCATCTGCTCTTGGCCCAGTACTGATCTAGGTGTGTCACTGAATCATTTCTTAGGCACTCATCAGTTCCTCCATTTGGTCTATAAGTATTCACTGAGCATCCACTCCATGCCAGACACCTTGTGAAGTGCTGGACCTCGTGGTTTGGGTATTACCACTCCATTTCACAGATGAGGAAACAGAGGCCCAGAGAGGGGAGGCCACTGCTAAAGGCCACAGAACCAGGACTCACATCCAAGGTGCCTTTTAACAGCCAGGTCGCCTTCCCATGGATTGAAGTGGCCGTGTCCGTCTCACCAGCTGGGCTAGGACTTTGGTTTCGGTCTGTGTCTGACAACATTAAGTGAAAGAAACTTGATGGAGTGTAGTACGTAGTACTCATCCCTGCTTGACAGAGTGGTGGAGGAGATATGCCTTTTCGTGCATCAGGAATGTGTGCTAGCGGACAAGGAGCTGGAAAATTAGACTGCCCATCAGCCTGGGCCACCTCTGCATGCTTCACATTTTAATTTCCAGAGGCTTTCTTTGATTCTTGCTGTTATGTTTGTCCCAGGCAGGGAAGCAAAGAGGAAATGGGTTGCTGTTCTTTGGGCTGCATGATGAGGTGTTAGTGGGTGGCCCTTATGGGGAGCTTGGGGTGGAGGAGGGACTGTCTGACTTCTTGGTTAGGCTCTAGGTCAGGAAAGCAAAGAGCTATGAGAGGGGCACTTACTTAGTACACCTGACTGAGCTGTCCAGAGTCTGAGAACACAGCAGAGGTTCTGCTCTTCCACGTGCCTTGAAAGGAAGCAGAAGGTGCTGGTTCTGGTCAGTAAGGAGGGGCAGAGTGACAATATGGGGTCAACATAGACTTTAAATGTAGACCTTCATGGAGTACAAAGTCCAGAGCTACCACTTCCTAGCTCTGTGACCCTGGGCAAGTTACTCAACCTCTCTGGGCCTGTTTCTTAATCGGTTGATTCTAAGAAGTAAATATGGTCCTATATGCAAAGGTCTTTCCATCTTCTCCTCTGAAAGGCACACAGAACAGCCTTGTTTGATGATTCTCAAACTTGGGCACAAAGTCATCCCAGGCAGAAGCTGATGAAAATGCATATGCCTTGGCTCCTGCCACATTCCTGTATGAGTCCAGTGAATGTGGGCCCTGGGAATATGCATTTCAAGGAGCATCCCAGTCATCCTTACTGGGGATAAATAAGCAGGGGAAACAAACCTTTGTGATCTCTTAAATCAATGCATCTCTCCCCTGCCGGCAAAACAAGCTCACTTGGTGGCTTGCTTTGGTTCTCCCTGCTGCCTGGTAAAGTAGATATTTTCACTATCTTCATTTTGTGGACGAGACAAGAGGACCAAAAGGCTTATTTAAAACAGTTTCTACCTTTACATCAGCTTTCAATGTGTCAGTTCCAATGTTATGAACTCGAACCCAGGGCATAGTAGAGAAATTGTGGGGCTGGGAATTGGGCAGCCTGCCTCTCCCACTAAGTGTCTTGTGGGTCTTGGGCATTTTTACCTCCATGTCCAGATCTCTTGGCCTCAGCTTCCTAATATGTGAAATTGGGACCACTGACAGGGAATGAACTCAGACTCCTCACTTCTTTTTTTTTAACCTCTTTATTGGAGTATAATTGCTTTACAATGGTGTGTTAGTTTCTGCTGCATAACAAAGTGAATCAGCTATACATATACATATATGCCCATATCTCCTCCCTCTTGCGTCTCCCTCCCTCCCACCCTCCCTATCCCACCCCTCTAAGTGCTCACAAAGCACCGAGCTGATCTCCCTGTGCTATGTGGCTGCTTCCCACTAGCTATCTATTCTACATTTGGTAGTGTATATAGGCCCTTGCCACTCTCTCACTTCGTCCCAGCTTACCCTTCCCCCCACCATGTTCTCAAGTCCATTTTGGGATGAATTTCTTATTCCCATTTTACAGGGCAGTAAAGTAACTTGTCTGAGGTTTTACAGTTATAAAGTGGGAGAATCCAGGTTTTATTTTTTTCCTACTGGGCTGGAGGCCTCGCTGTGCTGCCGGGAGAAAGCACTGGATTAAAATATAGGTGGAATCGCGTTGAGTATTAGTCTGTCACGTGAGGGTGCAACTATAGATCTGCATGAAGCAACTCATTATGGGGCCCCACTACATATAGAATAAAAAAGCATGTTCAGAGCGGAGCACGACCCTTAATGATTACTTTGATCTTATCAGAATAAATGGTTCCTTTAGAGCAAAAGGCTCACTCCTTGGAAGAGAAGGGATTATTCCCAGGAGCCTTTGGAAGAAGCAGTTTTCTGAGTGGTGCCCTGTATGAAACACATGTGCCTTCATTTGCCTCTCACAGTGACTAGTTGAGTCCCCTCCCCTCAGAGCGGGAGAACCAGCGTCGGGTTTGGTCCTTCTGGAGTACTGTATGTTCACAGAGTGCTTTATAACAGTTAGGTCTGGTACCCTCTGTAACCCCAGGCCTTTCTCAGGGCAGCCCTGCGTGGGAAAAGTGGCAGCCAGTGGCTGAGACGCAGGACTTGGTTATCATCCAGCTTGGGCACCTCCTGGGTGACCGTGGGCACACCTTTTCCACTGGGGGCCCCAGGTTTCCATCACAAAATGAGGGCATTGCATGCGTGCATTCTGAACCCCCTCCGGAGTCATGCTCCACATTTGAGTTAGCTCTCTTATACTTGGAGCCCCAAGCTGGGAAAGGGGTGACACATCCCTCAGAGAGCACAACACCACTGAATCAGCCCTGACCTTGGATTCCTGGCCTCCCTTATACCAGAGGCTCTTCAATGTCTGCTGATTCTCCCAAGTGTCTTCTTCCTTCAGCCAGGAAGAAGGAAAGTCTAAGATGGACCAAGCCTGGAGCAGGGGCCTGGGGACTTTGGGGTAACCTACACTGTGAGACGGCTGTGGTCGCATTATATTCAGATGCACGATGATAATAATAATAGCTAGCATTTATAAAATGTAGATTTTCCTGCCACAGTTGTAAGCGTGTTACACATTATAACATATCTAATCCTCACAAAATTCAGGGATAGAGGCATTATTATATCCCCATTTTATAGATGGGAACACTGAGGCCTAGAGAACATGAGCAACTATTGAAAGGCCTACACATCAGCGAGTGGAAGAGGAGGGATTTGGACTCAGTCAGGCTGACCCCCAAGACCATGCCCTTACCCTGGGCCGCACAGCCTCACTACTGAGCATCTTGTAACTTGGCAGGACAGTTCCATTCTGCCTGCACTCCAGTGTGGCTCCAACAGGGATCCAAAAGAAAGCAGAGACATTCTGGGCCACCTTGGATCTGGTACCTTGCTGAGCCGCCAGCATCTCTGACCAGGGGTTCAACTACCCTCCACACACCCAGTCCTGCTGGTTCTCTGCCCTGGCTCCCGGCCCCTCTCTGGACTGGGCAGCTAGGGCCTGGCACTTGGCCTGCCTTCACCGAGTGTCAGAGCCCTGCCAGTACTGTAGCCGGGAGGGCTGCTCCTGTATCCAGGACCCAGCTCTCTGGGGACTCCTCCCTTCAGTTCTCCCAAGGCTGGGGGGTGGTCTCTGCAGCGGTGTTAATAGCTGGCAATGGATGGAATCACAGGGGTACCTTCAGTGCCTTAAATCAAAGGCCTGGGTTTGACAATCCCAATAGTTGGGGGGGTAAGAAATGAGATGTGAGGCAAAAGCTTGGTTCTACTGTTAACTCACAGTGTGATCCTGGGAAGGAGACTCAGCTGTCTTGGAACCTTGGTTTCCCCACCTGTAAAACTGGGGTCAAGAACTTACATTTCATTACTTTATTCATTCAACATCTGTATTGAGTGCCTGCTATTTCCCGGGCATGTTTTAGGCTCTCCTAACTCAGCAGTGAATAACAGCTGAGTAAAGCCAGCCCCAAGTTCCTTTTCAGTCCTGGCATTCGATGGGCCCATGAACTTACGGTGGGTGGGTGTGGAGGCGTATATGGGGCAGAGATGCGGAGATGCTTCCTGAGGCTCTGAAACCTCATCTAGGGGTGCAAGGCTCCAAAGGTGTTTCGTTTCTGCGTCCTGAGGGAGAAGAGATTGTGCGTGAGTGTGTGTGAATGAGAGAGAGAGAGGAGGGGAGGAGAGAGAGAAGAGACAGTGTGGTGACGGATAGAGGAGGGACAGTAGACAGAAAGGAGAAAGCAGAAGGAACAGCGAATAGAGGAGGAGGCAACAAAGGGAAGAGGTGAGAAGAGGGATGAATACACAGAGCCAGAGGGTTCTCTGTTTATGTTCCTGGAGCCCAGATAGACCCACAGAATGTACCCTCCTGAGCTCCACTCCGCTTCCCTCCGTCTTTCATGGATTCTGGCATAGCTTCTCACCTCCCCCGGCCTCAGAGGCAAAAGGATCCCGAGACTCGAGTCCGCACTACACTAGGATCCCACCAGCTGTCTGTGTGTCTGTCAGGAAGCTGCTGGCCGCACACTGGTCTGTGGTTTGTTCTCCTCCCCACAGTGCCCACTAGGAAACCTGAAAGTGGAAGGCCCAGCAGTATTCAGATTTTAGGGAGTCCGAGTCCAGCTCTTCTTGGGGACAGGGAGGCAAATCGTGGGGGTGATGCCCTCAGATAGAGGGCATGTGCAGACGGAGAGTGTCATCCTGTACGTATCCCTCCAGGCTAGGGCTCCGGGCTCCTTCCTGACCACATAGAGTACTATGGCCCAGGAATCTACAGCTTCATCCCTTTCAGTGCCTCTCCTCCCTCCAGCCCCTCAAGAGGCTCTTGTAAGGGAGAGAGTAAAGATGCTGCTATAGAGAGAAAGCCTACCGTACCTCCTTCCTTCCTTTCTTTTTCTCTCCCTCCCTCCCTCCTTCCCTCCTTCCTTCCTTCCCTTCCTTTCTTCCTCCCTCCCTCCCTCCCTTCCCTCCTTCCTTCCTTGCTTCCTTCTTTCCTTCCTTCCTTCCCTCCCTCCCTCCCTCCCTCCTTCCTTCTTTCCTTCCTTCCTTCTCCTTCTCCTTCTCCTTCCCGCCCCCCCCACCCCGTTCATTGAATTATCAGTACTGTTTGGCAAGTTATGCTTACTTTTTAATTACCCCTAGTTTATGGATGAGATCCCCAAGCACAGAGAGAGGAACTGGCTTACCTGGAGGTACTCAGGTAATCCGTGTTGGACCCTACACACTTCACAATGCTGCCTGATTCCAAAGCCCACAGTCAGGGAAGCCACCACAGAGGAGTGGTTAATTGCATGGGCTGGATTGCCAGAGAGTGTGTGATTTGCAATCAGTGATCAAATCTTTCAGCACTTCATGTTTGTCGTTCGTTTTTTTCATCTGCATGATAGGATTGGTGTGAATATCTACCTCCTAATATTGTCGTGAAGGTGACACGAAATAGTTCATTTAGATCACTTAAAGTTCTGGGCACACAGCAAGCCCTCAACTGATATTACCTATTATTACCATCTGACCACAATGAGTGGCAGATTCAAATTAAGATCCTCCAGCAAAGATGTATCTTAAGAGGTCAGAGTTAGGGAAAGCTGGCTCACTCCATCCTGGACTGAATTTAGGGAACTGAAACTTAACACAATGAAAAGTGCTGCTCAAGTGTTCAAAGAAACAACTGCAAAGTTTTGAAGAAAGAAACGAGGGAACAAATATTTGCAGAGAACTTCTGTTTGCCAGATGTTGGATGGATCACAGAAGCCCTGGTGAGGAAGGTGATATGATCCTATTTTTTTAGACAAGGAATCTGAGTTTTAGAGAGTTAGAAGGATTTGTCTAAGCTCACATGTCTGGTAAGAAGTCCAGGTGGGATTGTAATCCAGGCTGGCTTCAGAGACACATGCTTGTCAGTCTCCCAGCTGTGGGCCGAGCTTGGCAATTGCGGGAAAGCTGGTGAAGCAATTGACCTTCAGTGTCTTAGCAACTCAGCTGAGTACATAGACAGTGTCTCTGGGTTGTTATTCTTAAAGAAAACTGGAAAACGGGCTCGACCCTTTCACTGCTGAGGATTCTGTAAGGACTTCTTAAATATTGCTGTGCTTATTCTTTGAAATAAAAGGGGAGAAAACTACCCTGTATAATATTTAAAAGTTCCTAAAACATTGTGAAGTACCTAGGTCATTTAGGAAGGTGTGACCACTTATGGTTCTAGCAAGGCTAGAGGTTCTAAATTCAGGGGATTTTGATGGAAAACATCAGAGTATATTGGACTAAATATTTGTTATTCGTGTCATGGATTTGTTTTGAAGGAGGCAGTCCAAAGGTACCCTGCTGAGCAGTTCTCTTGTGGTCCTGCTGTAGTATCTCAATTTCAGATCATTCTCGGTTCCTTCTATGTGGAAACACTTCCCAAGGGTTTTCTTTACTGACATAGGTGGCCTTAGGGAACAATCTCAGGTACACTATGAAACACAAGAATCTGAGCGTTCACCTATAAAAATATGAAAGGATAGGACACAGCAAGGGCAGGTTTTGGTGATCAGTAAAGATCTGAAAGAATTTGTCCTTAAATAAGCACACTCAGGTCAGAGCTGGGTAGGGGATGATCCAGAAAACCCTGGAAGCTAAGAGGACAACTGTAGGGCCACAGGGCCTTGTCTTGGAGTTGATAAAGTGGGGAGCGATATTTAGATCTCGGCAAAAGAGATCTGAATTGTGTTTTGGGAGATGGAAGTGAGCTTCAGGTTTGGCCACTGACGCCTGTTCTCTGAACCCTGTATCTTCATTGCTAACGCAGACCCTGGTTGTCCTGGGATGCTCTTTGTTCTAAATGAAATTAGGCTTCAATCTATAAGTCACTTCACTTAAACATTCAGGATGGGGGTAGGCAGACTCGCTCTGTGTGTGTCTGCCTGTGAGTGAAACAGACATGTTCTTAGCAGTGTTTTATGAAAACAATAAAGTCCAAAGCCCCAATAACTACAGATTCTCTCTCCTTTTCAGCTAGGTGTCCTTTGGGGATTCAAGCCTTAAGGTGTTGTCTTGCAGTGCATTAGAAACCTGTTAAAAGCCTCTGCCTGTTAGTTAGGCAAGTGATACATAGTGTTTTTGCTTTGTTCCTGAGAAGAAGGGGATTTGCAGGAAGAGAGGGATGGAAGGAATGCTTAGGAAGCAGCGACATAAGTGTCAAAGCACAAAGGAAGAAAAGAAAGTTCCAGAGAACACTTAGAAGGTTGAGACAGGTCTCGTCTGGTCTGGCTTTCAAAGCCTCTGTACCCTTTTCCAAATTGCCATGAGACACGGAGGTCCTGGTCTTCAGTGCGCATCCGTGACTGTATCCTGAGCCATCTCATCACAGATGGACCACATGTCTTACGTGTGAGATCATCCCCAGTGTCTGACACCTGTCGGGACTGGCTGGTGCTGGAGACTCATGTCTCAGAGAGGTTTGGTGACTTTGCAAGGTCACCCAGCAGGCAGTGGCCCCAACGTTGTGAGTCAGGGACACCCAAGGCCTTGTTTATCTTCAGCATGGGGTTTTGCACTTTCTTGCACAGAAAGCTTTTAGAAAACTTTTCCCATCTTCACTTGACAAACATTTGACCACTCCTCATGGCTGTGCTGGGACACCGTCTGCCCAGGAAACCTTCCATCGTTGCCCTTTAAGGTAAAGTTAATCATCGCCTCCTGTGCATTAGTTCTCTGTCACATGATTCCGGAGCTGTATTTCTCACTCCCGTGTGTTGAGGAGCTGAATGCTCATCCCACCAATGTGAGGCCTCACTGAAGCAGGAGGAGACCTGGTCTGATTCCTCCCTGTCTCTTGGCCATCTCACGCTCACAGGCTCCTTGGAGCTGGAGCTCAGTAAATACAAAATAATCCAAACAGAAGAGCCAGGTCAGAACCAAAGCCCTGGGTTGCAGTGTCCTAAGGGTCTGCCGTAACTACACATGTGTCCTCCCCAAGACCCTTTCCATCAAAACCCCACACAGAGGACCTCAGTGCAGACAGTGAGGGGCGAAGGAGATAAAGTAGCACCCGGTGCTGTGTGTCAACAAAGGGGGGCTGCAATGAGTCAGGTTTCTAAACAAGGAGTCTTAATGCTGGCTTTATTTACTTTGTCAGGAGTTGGGCAGGGAGGGGGGAAGCAACATAAAAAGTGAAACCACGTTAGTAAACAAAGGGATGCCACAGTCTGTGGAGTCTGTAAACTTTCATCGGGGAGTGAGACATCATGAAGATAGGCGCGGTGGCCACATGGCTTTGATGCATTTTCCACGGGTTTGTTCCAGTTTTGATCGCAGTCCTGAAAGGATTTAATACATTTCAAAAATGTTCAGAAGACTTGGACTTCTGAGCCCTTCATTTTAGGGGTGGGAGGATGGAGGCTCCAGGAGGGGAATGGGTCTGTTCAAAGTCATAGCACATAAGTGAATGGCAGGGTTGGGTCTGGAGCCCTGGACCCCATGTGCCTATTCTAGGGAGACTTATGAGCCAAGTCTAGACCGGAACTCCCAAACCTTCATCATCTCAGGGATATCATCATCATTTTGGCCATATCTGCATTTTCTTTTTTACTTCTTTTTTTCCTTACAGTAATATGTGCGTTGTAAATGGAAACTTTAATATCATGATGATAAATGGAAAACTAGCGTCACTTACGAAAATTAGAAGAGGCCGCTATAAAAATGAGTACAATGAAAGCAAAGCAGTGCTATTACATTCTGGCCCCTGGTGCTACCAGCCAGGGGGATTTGAGCCTGAGGGCTGCTCTCTCTGGCTTGTTAGGGACCTTGTAGCCCCTCACCGATACTTTCTCCTTGAGGTTAGCGGAAGGGCCAAAAGACACTGGAGAGGTTATAGCTTTCTCACGTTGTTATTCTCTCTTCATTAATTTGATGAAAATGGACTGCGTGCAGTCATCCTCTGCGCCAGCATCCGTGCATCTCCCTGTACTTTGGAAAATTTCCCCTAATATATTAGCAGCAAGAGAGAAGCCTTAGGGGCAAGAGGGCTTTTCTTGTTACCTTCGTGATAGCTAATCTGTACTAAGTGCTTACTCTGGGGTTCGTGGTTTACCTACTCTACTTCCTTGGATAGATACGCTCAACTGCCCTATTTAAAGATGGGGAGACTGAGGGTCAGTAACGTGCCCAAGGTCTCATAAAGGCTAACTCGCAGTGGACCCAGGGGTCACCTTGGCCATCTGGCTCCAGATCCCCATTTTACCATGCTATTCTGATCATAATGGGGGGACAGCTCAGAGGCCCTTTGGAATTGTTTCCGCCAAGGAAGGCCAGAAAGAGCTTCAGCAGGGATATACTATGGGTACCATGAGAAGAGCATTTGCTCAGTTAATACATACTAATGAGCACTTAATATGTGCCAGGCACTGCACTAGGCTCCTGGGGGACACAGCAGTGAACAACACAGGCAAAAATCCTTGTAGCTGTGGAGCTTACTTTCCAGTATGTATGCATAGGGCAACTAAAAAGAAATAATAAATCATAAATGATGTTTATTAGGCAGGCCACCTGATTTCTTCTTTTGAACTTGCCCTTTATGCATTAGTTTGGCCTATTTGGGCATGTTTCTGTCTGTCAGTTTCTGAATCTGTAAAACAAAGGGTAGACAAGATGTTCAGTTTCTAGGCTCTGAGATTCTGGGTGGGTTTGTGCTTCCCTTTTGCTGCTGAGTCCAGGAAGGGAGTGGTTGGTGATTCCTTGAGCTTTCACTTGGGGTTGGGTCCTAGGAGCCACAATGACTGGCATCTGCCTCTGGTGGGAAGTGGGGCCCTGAAAATCAGTCCTGACTGGTCATGAGCAGGGTCTGCGGACATGATTTCACTAGGAGGATAAATTTAAAAATTTATCTAGTTAAATTTATTTAACTACGTTCTGTAGTCTTCCTCATGTCTTCTCATGAAGCAGCTTTTCTTTGGTGGGGGGAGGGTAAGCCTACCATTTATTGAGAGCTCATGTCTATGCCTGATGCTTTATTAAGCACTTTACATGCATTATCTTAATGAAGCTCACAGCAGCTCTGTCTTAAATTAGGTTCCTCTAGAAGCAGACCCTGGGAAAGGAGATGAGTGCAAGTAATGTATTTGGCAGTTGGTCCCAGTAAGCCCCAATAGGGCAAATGAGGCAGGCCTAGGCAGGGAGCCAGTGAAGGGTGTATAGCTGAGCAGGGGGCTCTTGTGGGCATCAGAGAGGGGCTCAGTCCCACTGAGGAACTCTGGGCGACAGTCTAGAACATGCCACGGACCATCCCAAGCTGGGGCATTTATTCCCCACCTCCCATCTGTCATTGGCTAAGGGCTATGACATTGAGGGATGGGGGGAAACAGGTGGAGGACATTAAAACTCCTTGGCATTTCTGGCCTCTTCACGAGGGTTAGGAAGGGCCTGGGTGGAGTGCAGGTACCTACAGGAGAAATCGCTATCGCCTGTACAGGGAAGGTGTGTCCCAGGGAGGATGTGGGTAAGGCACAGATGGTGTTGGCTACACACCCTGCCAAGTTAGCACCTAAGTTAGTCACTAACTCACTCAGAGTTGAGGACACTGAGGCTCCGAAAGGGGAAGTGTCGAAGACAGGACCAGGGATGGAATTGCGGGGCCCATCCAAGATGAGAACGTGGGGCACCTTGTTCACAAATTATTAACACTTTCAAGGTGGTGACAGCGAAGCCTTAACTAAGCCCTGTGTGACCTCACAAGTCATACACCAGGAGCTGGCTCTGGTCAAGGATCTCAGAGGTATAAATGACACCTCTGAAGCCACTGGTGTGCCTGTCACCACCCGTTGTCTTTTTAACGTCAAAACTCAGTGGCTTCCAGTGCAGGTCAGAGTAGATGCTATGGGAAAGGAGCCTGGATTTTGTTGAAGCCTGCTCCATTTTTTTCTCAGGCAAATCCTTTCCTCTCCATGGGCCTCAGTTGGCTCATTTGTTTAAAAAAAAAAAAAAAAAGGTAATCCTGTTGCCTCTGGGATGGAGGGATTACTTCCCCTCCAGCTCTTTCACCCTCATCTAGGAGAGGAGAGCTCTCTCATATCTGTTCCTGCTTTTGGGTCAGTGACCTCAGGGTCAGGATTTCTCATCTTGAAAATGCACTGCCTGCCACAGAGCACATTCGGAAAAGAGCATTGATCTGGGGGGGTCAGAAGGGCAGGCCCTAGTCCCCGTCCAGACGTTTATTGTACAGTGACCTTGGCCAAGACACTTCACCTCTTCCAACCTCAGTGTTGCTAACTCTGTATTATCTCCCAGGGATCATCCAGCGGTGCTTTCCTCTGCTAAATAGCCAATATTATCGAGATTAGCCAGCCACCTCAGGTAGTACATGCAGCTGCAGGAGGGCCAGTAAGAGGAGTGAATACTGTACGGTGAGGACCATGGACTTAGGTTGTGTGGGTCTGAATGCTACCTCTGCTGTTGAAATCCCCTGTGATCTTTGCGTAGCGTCATTTCTCTGACCCAAATGTGCATGTATGTATGTGTGTGTGTATATACAGATATATGCATCCATACACACACACAGACATCTATGAATACATAATGGGTTGTAATAACTGTCCTGAAAGGTGGTTGTGAGGATTATGTGGGAAAGTGTGTGTGAAAGGGTTGGTGGGTGGTTAATGCTTCTCATTGTGGCAAGGGGCAGAGGGGTATATTAAGGTAATTTTGCATCTCTCTTTCCTTGCTGCTTTGGAAAATAGTTGTGCAAATATTTTTAAAACATCTAGTCCAGATCCCAGGGGGAAGACTGGGGTTGGCTGCGTGAACACAGCCTAAGGGGGCTAGTGCGCCACAGCTAGCCGGGAGGGAGTCCGGGAAAAAGTCTGGACCTGCCTAAGAGGCAACAGACCATTGTTTCGGGGTGCGCGAGGAGAGGGGATTCAGAGCGCTGCCTAAATGAGCTCCAGAGACGGGCGCGAGCCGCGGCTAAAAGCGCGGACCCCAGGGACGGGCATGAGACGCTGAGGCTGCTGCTGCTGCCACCGAGAAGCCTGTGTGCGAGCACAGGTCACTCTCCACACCTCCCCTCCTGAGAGCCTGTGCAGCCCGCCACTGCCAGGGTCCCGGGATCCAGGGACAACTTCCCCAGGAGAACACATGACGTGCCTCAGGCTGGTGCAACGTCATGCTGGCCTCTGCCGCCGCAGGCTCGCCACGCACTCCATACCCCTCCCTCCCCCAGCCTGAGTGAGCCAGAGCCCCCAAATCGGCTGCTACTTTAACCACGTCCTGTCTGAGCAAAGAGCAGATGCCCTCAGGCGACCTACACGCAGAGGCGGGGCCAAATCCAAAGCTGAACCCCAGGAGCTGTGCGAACAAAGAAGAGAAAGGGAAATCTCTCCCAGCAGCCTCAGGAGCAGCGGATTAAATCTCCACAATCAACTTGATGTACCCTGCATCTGTGGAATACCTGAATAGACAATGAATCATCCCAAAATTGACGGGGTGGACTTTGGAAGCAACTGTAGACTTGGGGTTTGCTTTCTGCATCTAATTTGTTTCTGGTTTTATGTTTATCTTAGTTTAGTTTTAGGGCTTATTATCATTGGTAGATATGTTTAGTGATTTGGTTGCTCTCTTCCTTTTATATATATATATATTTTTTTTTCTCCTCTTTGTGAGTGTGTATGTGTATGCTTCTTTGTGTGATTTTCTGTGTATAGGTTTGCTTTTACCATTTATCCTAGGGTTCTGTCTGTCCTTTTTCTTTGTTTTTTTTGGTACAGTTTTTAGTGCTTGTTATCATTGGTGGATTTTTTTGGTTTAGTTGCTCTCTTCATTCTTTCTTTTTTTAAATAACTTTTTAAATTTTTAATAATATATATATTTATTTTAATAACTTTATTTTATTTTATTTTATTTTTTTTTCCCCTCCCTTTTCTTCTGAGCTGTGTGGCTGACAGGGTCATGGTGCTCCATCCGGGTGCCAGGCCTGAGCCTCTGAGGTGGGAGAGCTGAGTTCAGGACAGTGGTCCACCGGAGACCTCCCGGCCCTACGTAATATCAGATGGCGAAAGCTCTCCCAGAGATCTCCATCTCAATGCTAAGACCCAGATCCACTCAATGACCAGCAAGCTGGACAGCCTGTGCCAAACTAGCAAGACAGGAACACAACCCCACCCATTAGCAGAAAGGGTCCTTAAAATCATACTAAGTTCACAGATACCCCAAAACACACAACCAGACGTGGTCTTGCCCACCAGAAAGACAAGATCCAGCCTCATACACCAGAATACAGGCACCAGTGGCCTTCACCAGGAAGCCTACACGACCCACTGAACCAAACTTACCCACTGGCAGCAGACACCAAAAACAACGGGAACTATGAACATACAGCCTGTGAAAAGGAGACCCCAAACACAGTAAGTTAAGCAAAATGAGAAGACAGAGAAACACACAGCAGATGAAGGAGCAAGGTAAAAACCAATCAGACCAAATAAATGAAGAGGAAATAGGCAGTCTGCCGGAAAAAGAATTCGGAGTAATGATAGTAAAGATGATCCAGAATCTTGGAAATAGAATGGAGAAAATACAAGAAATGTTTAACAAGGACCTAGAAGAACTAAAGAGCAAACAAACAATGATCAACAACACAATAAATGAAATTTAAAATACTCTAGAAGGAATCAATAGCAGAATAACTGAGGCAGAAGAACGGATAAGTGACCTTGAAGATAAAATAGTGGAAATAACTACTGCAGAGCAGAATAAATAAAAAAGAATGAAAAGAATTGAAGAGAGTCTCAGAGACCTCTGGGACATTAAACGCACCAACATTCTAATTATAGAGGTCGCAGAAGAGGAAGAGAAAAAAAAGGGACTGAGAAAATATTTGAAGAGATTATAGTTGAAAACTTCCCTAATATGGGAAAGGAAAGAGTTAATCAAGTCCAAGAAGCACAGAGAGTCTCATATAGGATAAATCCAAGGAGAAACATGCCAAGAAACATATTAATCAAACTATAAAAAATTAAATACAAAGAAAAAATATTAAAATCAGCAAGGGAAAAGTGACAACAAATAGCATAAAAGGGAATCCCCATAAGGTTAACAGCTGATCTTTCAGCAAAAACTCTGCAAGCCAGAAGGGAGAGGCAGGACATATTTAAAATGATGAAAGGGAAGGACCTACAACCAAGATTACTCTACCCAGCAAGGATCTCATTCAGATTCAACACAGAAATTAAAACCTTTACAGACAAGGAGAAGCTAAGAGAATTCAGCACCACCAAACCAGCTTTACAACAAATTCTAAAGGAACTTCTCTGGGCAGGAAACACAAGAGAAGGAAAAGACCTACAGTAACAAACCCCAGGCAATTAAGAAAATGGTAATAAGAACAAACATATCGATAACTACCTTAAATGTAAATGGATTAAATGCTCCAACCAAAAGACATAGACTGGCTGAATGTATACAGAAACAAGACCCGTATATATGTTGTCTACAAGAGACCCACATCAGACCTAGGGACACATACAGAGTGAAAGTGAGGGGATAGAAAAAGATATTCCATGCAAATGGAAATCAAAAGAAAGCTGAAGTAGCAGTTCTCATAACAGACAAAATAGACTTTAAAATAAAGACTATTACAAGAGACAAAGAAGGACACTACATAATGATCAAGGGATCAATCCAAGAAGAAGATATAACAATTGTAAATATTTGTGCACCCAATATAGGAGCACCTCGATACATAAGGCAAACGCTAACAGCCATAAAAGGGGAAATCAACAGTAATACAATAATAGTAGGGGACTTTATCACCCCACTTTCACCAATGGACAGATCATCCAAAATGAAAATAAGTAAGGAAACACAAGCTTTAAGTGATATATTAAATAAGATGGACTTAATTGATATTTATAGGACATTCCATCCAAAAACAACAGAATACACTTTCTTCTCAAGTGCTCATGGAACATTCTCCAGGATAGATCATATCTTGGGTCACAAATCAAGCCTCGGTAAATTTAAGAACATTGAAATCGTATCAAGTATCTTTTCCGACCACAATGCTGTGAGACTAGATATCAATTACAGGAAAAAAACTGTAAAGAATACAAACACATGGAGGCTAAACCATATGCTACTTAATAACCAAGAGATCACTGAAGAAATCAAAGAGGAAATCAAAAAATACCTAGAAACAAATGACAATGAAAACACGATGACCCTAAACCTATGGGATGCAGCAAAAGCAGTTCTAGGAAGTAAGTTTATAGCAATACAGTCCTACCTGAAGAAATAAGAAACATCTCAAATAAACAACCTAACCTTACACCTAAACCAATTAGAGACAGAAGAATAAAGAAACCCCAAAGTTAGCATAAGGAAAGAAATCATAAAGATTAGATCAGAAATAAATGAAAAAGAAATGAAGGAAACAGTAACAAAGATCAATAAAACTAAAAGCTGGTTCTTTGAGAAGATTAACAAAATTCATAAACCAATTGCCAGACTCATCAAGAAAAAAAGGGAGAAGTCTCAAATCAACAGAATTAGAAATGAAAAAGGAGAAGTAACAGGTGACCCTGCAGAAATACAAAGCATCATGAAAGATTACTACAAGCAACTATATGCCAATAAAATGGACAACCTGGAAGAAGTGGACAAATTCTTACAAAAGCACAACCTTCTGAAACTGAACCAGGAAGAAATAGAACATATAAACCGAGCAATCACAAGCACTGAAATTGAAACTGTGATTAAAAATCTTCCAACAAAGATAAGCCCAGGACCATATGGATTCACAGGCAAATTCTATCAAACATTTAGAGAAGAGCTAACACCTATCGTTCTCAAACTCTTCCAAAATATAGCAGAGGGAGGAACACTGTCAACCTCATTCTACAAGGCCACCATGACCCTAATACCAAAACCAGAGGGGGTAAAAAAAAAAACCCAAAAACTACAGGCCAGTATACTGATGAACATAGATGCAAAAATCCTCAACAAAATACTAGGAAATAGAATCCAACAGCACATTAAAAGGATCATACACCATGATCAAGTGGGATTCTTAGTATATGCAAATCAGTGTGATAAACCATGTTAACAAATTGAAGGAGAAAAAACTATATGATCCTCTCAATAGATGCAGAAAAAGCCTTCGACAAAATCCAACAGCTATTTATGGTTAAAAAAAAAAAAAAAAAAAAAAAAAAACTCCCCAGAAAGCAGGCATAGGGGGAACTTACCTCAACGTAATAAAGGGCATATATGACAGAGCCACAGCCCACATTGTTCTCAATGCTGAAAAACTGAAACCATTTCCACTAAGATCAGGAAGAAGGCAAGGTTGCCCAATCTCCCCACTATTATTCAACATAGTTTTGGAAGTTTTAGCCACAGCAATCAGAGAAGAAAAAGAAATAAAAGGAATACAAATTGGAAAAGAAGAAGTTAAACTGTCACTGTGTGCAGATGACATGATGCTATACATACAGAATCCTAAAGATGCAACCAGAAAACTACTAGAGCTAATCAATGAATACGGTAAAGTAGAAGGATACAAAATTGATGCACAGAGATCTCTTGCATTCCTATACATTAATGATGAAAAATCTGAAGGAGAAATTAAGGAAACACCCCCATCTACCACTGCAACAAAAAGAGTAAAATACCTAGGAATAAACCTACTTAGGGAGACAAAAGACCTGTATGCAGAAAACTATAAGACACTGATGAAAGAAATTAAAGATGATACAAACAGATGGAGAGATATACCATTTTCGTGGATTGGAAGAATCAACATTGTGAAAATGGCTATAGTACCCAAAGCTACCTACAGATTCGATGCAATCCCTATCAAATTCCCAATGGCATTTTTCACAGAACTAGAACAAAAAATTTCACTAGTTGTGTGGAAACACAAAAGACCCCAAATAGCCAAAGCAATCTTGAGAAAGAAGAATGGAGCTGGAGGAATCAGGTTTCCTGACTTCAGAATATACTACAAAGCTGCAGTAATCAAGACAGTATGGTACTGGCACAACAACAGCAATATAGATCAGTGGAACAGGATAGAAAGCCCAGAGGTAAACCCACACACATATGGTTACCTTATCTTTGACAAAGGAGGCAAGAATATACAATGGAGAAAAGACAGCCTCTTCAGTAAGTGGTGCTGGGAAAATTGGACAGCTTCTCATAAAAGAATGAAATTAGAACACTCCCTAATACCTCACACAAAAATAAAGTCAAAATGGATTAAAGACCTAAATGTAATGCCAGATACTGTAAAACTCTTAGAGGAAAATATAGGCAGAACACTCTATGACATAAACCACAGCAAGATCCTTTTTGACCCACCTCCTAGAGAAATGGAAATAAAAATAAAATGAACAAATGGGACCTAATGAAACTTAAAAACTTTTGCACAGCAAAGGAAACCATAAACATGACAAAAAGTCAACCCTCAGAATGGGAGAAAATATTTCCAAATGAAGCAACTGACAACGGATTAATCTCCAAAATATACAAGCAGCTCATGCAGCTCAATATCGAAAAAACAAACAACCCAATCCCAAAATGGACAGAAGGCCTAAGTAGATATTTCTTCAAAGAAGATATCCAGATTGCCAACAAAAACATGAAAGGATGCTTAACATCACTAATCATTAGAGAAATGCAAATCAAAACTACAATGGGGCTTCCCTGGTGGCGCAGTGGTTGAGAGTCCGCCTGCCGATGCAGGGGACATGGGTTCGTGCCCCGGTCCGGGAAGTTCCCACATGCCACGGAGCGGCTAGGCCCATGAGCCATGGCCGCTGAGCCTGTGTGTCTGGAGCCTGTGCTCCGCAACAGGAGAGGCCACAACAGTGAAAGGCCCGTGTACCTAAAACAAAACAAAACAAAACAAACACACAAACTACAATGAAGTAACACCTCACACCAGTCAGAATGGCCATCATCAAAAAATCTACAAACAATATATGCTGGAGAGGGTGTGGAGAAAAGGGAACCCTCTTGAAGTATTGGTGGAAATGTAAATTGATACAGCCACTATGGAGAACAGTATGGACGTTCCTTAAAAAACTAAAAATAAAACTACCATATGAGCCAGCAATCCCACTACTGGCTATATACCCTGAGAAAACCATAATTCAAAAAGTGTCATGCACCACAATGCTCATTGAAGCTCTACAATAGCTTTACAATAGCCAGGACATGGAAGCAACGTAAGTGTCCATCGACAGATGAATGGATAAAGAAGATGTGGCACATATATACAATGGAATATTACTCAGCCAAAAAAAGCCATGAGTTATTTTTAGTGAGGTGGATGGACCTAGAGACTGCCATACAGAATTAAGTAAGGCAGAAAGAGAAAAACAAATACTGTATGCTAACACATATATATGGAATCTAAGAAAAAAGAAAATGGTCATGAAGAACCTAGGGGCAAGATAGGAATAAAGATGCAGACTTACTAGAGAATGGAATTGTGGACACGGGGAGGGGGAAGGGTAAGCTGGGACAAAGTGAGAGAGTGGCATGGACTTATATATACTACCAAATGTAAAATAGATAGCTAGTGGGAAGCAGCCGCATGGCACAGGGAGATCAGCTCGGTGCTTTGTGACCACCTAGAGGGGTGGGATAGGGAGGGTGGCAGGGAGACACAAGAGGAAGGTGGTATGGGGATATATGCGTACTTATAGCTGATTCATTTTGTTATACAGTAGCAACTAACAGAAATTGTAAAGCAATTATACTACATTAAAGGTTAAAAAATAAAAATCTGGTCCAGCTTTAAGATGGAACAGACCGTGGCCCCACTAGTCTGGGAGTTCCCCAGTGGAAAATCCCGGCGGCACCTCTCGCGGGACTCAGCAGCGAGAAGGGGCTCAGCGCACATTATCAGATGAAAGATGGACTCTACCACCTCTTCAGCTGTTTCCCTTCGTCCCTATCTTCACTTCCCCCCTCTCTTCCCAACACTGTCCTGTTCTCCTTCCTGACTCCTTCCCTTCCTTTTTCCCCCCAAACGTATTCTCCTTGCTCATCTTCTTATTCAGTTCCCTGTTGGCTGGGAAAGCACCTCTGCAGTGTACCAAGTGCTCTTCTCTGGAAGGAAACACCTGAAGTCAGGAAGATTCCAGAGGCCAGGCAGTAAGCCAGGGCTGGCCAGCATGCTTCCAGATCCCCCTGAGTCCAGAAAGTGCTCCGGGGCAAGAGGAGCCACGTTCCCATTCCTCCTCATTCGCTGCCGTAGCACTTTAGCAAGTGCCTTCACCTCGTGGAAGCCCAGTCTCCTCCCTGTAAAATGGGCTTGCTTATAGCTCCCTGGAGAATGTTCTGAGGATCAACTGAATTCACTGTGTGACGATGCTGAGCATCCTGTGTGGCCATCAGAAGAGCGTGCAGAGGATTAGGAGCGTGTTATTTCTGCTCCGGACTCTCCAGCCCCTGCATCCAGGGCGCTGCTCTGGCTTTCCAGCCAAGCTGCCTGCACAGTACATGGAGTCAGAGCCTCACAGGAATGTCACTGGGGCCACCGGGGGCCCGGCATCAGCGGGTCTCTTTCTACCTCATGTGAGTCTTTCTCTTTCAAGGACATCAGCCTGTGGGCTGAAGTAGGAATTTTTTTCCCCCGTAACAGAATCAGAAAGCATTGAGTGGATGGACAGGCAGGGAACAGAGACTGTTCTGTTCTTCTTTGCTCCACGATGGCCTGTCAGTCATGCTAGGAAAGAGGAAACAGCTTTCAGAGACTGTGGGGGAGAGGATTTGCTCTTCCTCCTTGGGTACAAAACCAGGCCTCTTGGAGGACAGATCCAGAGATATTCCTATGGCAGAGAGGGGCTTTTCCTGATGTCGGTTATATGAGGACATAAATGAGTGCTTGGGTGTATCCTTAGGCTGGATATAGTCCTAGCTGTAGGTGTGTGCACGCCTGAGCACATCTGTGAATTTCTACCCATGAATGTGGCCATCTGCACCTATGTGTAAAGATACCAGTGCACATACATGTGAATTTGGATATGCAGGATAGAGCATGCACGGCAGTGTGCAAATGGGGTGAACACACGGTGAGAGTGTGCATGTGTGAGGATCCTGCATACGCCTGTGGTTGCTGTGTTGTCAGTGTGCACGTATGTATGTGGATATGTACATGGAGATGCCTGTTTACATGTGTCGGGGGATGCATGAATGTGCGTGCACGCACAGCTACTCGCGATGCTAGTGTGAGGAAGGGAGCAGTTTTGAAAGATGGACATGTGAGTCTACACGCAGCCACACATATTCTGTAGCACTGGTGTCTGTATCGTACATAAATGCTTCGATCCGTGTATTCATGCATGTGCATGAGAAAATGACTGCGTGTGAACACGTGTATTTGTGTGTGCAAGGAGATGTGGATGCCTTCCAGGAAGTAATGTAGACATTCGTGAGGAGGTGCCCATGTCTGTGAGCACACTTGTGCTTTGGGAGCACAGACAGATGAATGTGTATGCTCACCTGCTGGGCATCTCTGCAGGTACTTTGAGGTTGTGCAAACTTGACTTCCTGCTTACCTCTAACTCCCCTGGGCTAATTCCCTTATATATTCTCTAGAGATGATTTCTCTAACTTTGTCCTCACTTCCAGTGCCAGCGCACTGCCCGGTTGCCCCTGTGATGGGCACACCTGCCAATCACAAGAGCATTCTGGTAACATGTTTTTTTCTAGTGTGTTCCACATCACTCTGTGGACAAGAACCTGGGTGGTGATGATGGTGGTAGGAGTTAAACCACCAAGTGGTCATTAAAGAGCAGAATTCAGAAAAGATAAAAAGCCTGTCAGGAAGGTGTATGGGATGAGTGCATGGGGCACCACGTTGGGGGGGCCCTCTGCTCCCCGTTTCCATTTGTAACTATCATGCGATAGAACTGATGATGAGAGTCCCCATGAGACTGTGAAGTGGGAGACATGGTCCTCTATGTTCTCTGGTAGCAGTAAGATACAGAATAGGGTCCAAGAACCTTTCCCACTAATGACATTCTCTAGTAAATCCTCTGAACAGCATCTGAAGATGGCATGGCTGTTCCCATTTTACAGGTGAGAAAAGTGAGGTTCGGAAAGGGAAGCAGGTCATTGGTGGAGCCAGGAGGCCACTTAGAATCTGGCAGATGGAATATAAGAGTCTGTCCTTGAGGTCAAGAGGCTGGATTCTTGCCGACCCAATCCCTGATTTACTAGGTAATCTGGGACCACCCCCTGTCCTCTCTGAGTTTCAGTTTTCTTGTCTCTAAATGAGAAGTGGAGATTCAGGAAAATGATGCCTAAAAACTCCAGCACAGGGCCTGGCATGGCAAAGGCTGAGTGGGCTGCATTGGCTCAGTCTACTGTGGTTCCGGACATGGAGCCGGCAGGTGGTGTGAGGGTGGGGGAGGTGTGACACTTCAGAGATCACGGTTCCTAATCCCATGCCCCAAGGATATTCCAGGTGGTAACCAGAGTGCCCTGAAGGGGTAATTGGACAGATGTGATTCTTATTCTCCAGAAATTTACAATCAAAGACAAGCCCCGGAGCCTCAGAGCACACAATCCCCAAACTCCACATTAACTGGCATAAAAACAATGAATCTGTGTAGCCCAGAAGAGGTGGAGGGAGAAGCAGCACACTCTGTTACAGACCTCACTGAGCCAGTGCTGGTGCCAGGTCTCGTGCTGACACATTATCTCAACGCTGCACACGTGTGGATTTGTTATGATTTGTAAGCCATAGCGATGTTGGGAGGATGAAATGAGATGAAACATGCAAACAGCTAGGAACAGAGCTTTAGCACATCATAAGCATTTAATAAGTGTCAATCATTCCATTCTTTCAGGGTAAGTGGCTACGTTATAGCAGGTGCTGTTCTAGGCGCTGGGACACAGGGATGAAGAAGACAGTACAGTCTGTGCCTTCCTGGAACTCACACTCCAGTGATTATTATGACATTATTCCCCCCAGTTTATGAGGAAAATGAGACCTTGGGAAGTTAGGTGACTTCTGCAAGGTTACTCAACAAATAAAGAGAGTGGCAGGGGTGAGAACCCAGGTGGCTGGTTTCAGAGACCAAGCACTGCCCCTGTGCTGTATTAGGGAAGCTGATAAATAGGGAGCAGTCAGAGCCAGGGAGCTGGGGTATTAACACGGGGGAAGGAATTGTGGCCTTTCTCATTGAGCCTCTTGGTTTCAGTTTTCCAGACATCTTCCATCAGGTTGAATAGTATTAATCATAACTATGAATTTGGCACAGACAACATTTTATTCAAAGTATCTTCTCATGAATTTCTCCCTTTACTTATTCCAGTCTTCTAGTGAAGGTGTCAGGGGGAGGGATCAGTCCTCCCATGTGACAGGTGAGGGGACTGAGGTCTCACCTAGGGTCACAGAGGCAAGATGAGAGTGGAATTCGTCTTTCCTGACTGCTAGCGTGGCAATATGGGAACCACATTCTGTCCGCTTACCGGGGAGCCTGGAACTTAAATCAAATGAAAAGGTGTCCAGCAACGGGTCACAGGAGTCCTTGGACCTGAGCCTGTCGGAGAAATCCATGATTTGCCATCATTAAGGCCTCACTGCCCTGGTCCAGAAGGATATTGGACATCCCGAGCCTTTTTCTCCTTCTGCTCTGACGTAGTCAGAAAATCAAGAGGGTCCTTTCACCTTCCCCATCCCCAGCCTGGCATCCTCTTATCCTCCCTTTCCTGCCACAGGGCACCATCTGTAGCAGGTTTAAATTGGACTGAATGGTGTGGAATTGCAAGTCAAAAGGATCCTGTGATCATTCTGCCGAAGGCCCGGGGCTCTGTGCTCTGCCGCGTTATAAATAAGAGTAATGGAGTAACGGCTGAATGACAATCAAGGCTGCTGTGAACACACCGAACAGGCACGGGGCTTATTTAAGGAACGTAGAGGCAGATTATGCTCCCGAAGCTATGCCGTCAGAGCCAGTCAGCACCTGCTCACTCTTTCAAATCAGGGCCACGGAGATTTTGATTAGGAGGAAGAGAGGCTGGGGGGATATGGTAGGATCCCGAACTCTGGGAAGTTTTCAGAATCCATTTGTCCTGTTCTACACATGCCCACTGAGAACCTATTCTGAGCTAGGTTTTAGGGAGAGAGAAGGCATTAAGGGAGTCTAAGCCTTCTTAAAGAAGCTGGGAGACTTGGGGAGCAGAGGGGTAGGTGAACTGTGAAATAACTAAATTGATAATTATAATACAATGTGATAAACACAGCAGTGAAAGGAAGCAGAGAGCAGGGGCCCCAACGCAGCTCTGGAGGGAGAGAGGCTTCGTGAAGGAGGAGAAGTCTGCGTTATTCTTCCAATTAGCTATTGCTGTGCAACAAACACCCCTGAAACTTAGTGCTTAGAGCAGTTTTTAAGCTCGTAATTTTGTGGGCTGGGAGTTTAGGCTGAGCTTAGGTGGGCACTTCTGCTGGTGTTGGAAGATATCCTCCGGGCTCTCTCATGTTCTTGTGGTCAGCCGGAAGTTCTGCTGGGAGCTGGATGATCTGGGATGGGTTCTCTGGCGTGTCTGGTGGTTAGCAGCAGGCTTCGTCTGGGGGTGCTGTGGGCAAATGGGCCATGTTTCTCATCATTCAGCAGTCTAGCCTGGGCTTCTTGCCATGGACGTTTCAGAGTTTTCAAGAGCAGCAAGAGGAGAAAGCAAGACCCTGGTTCACAAACACTTTTCAAGCTTGTGTCATTTTTGGCGTTGCCCCTTTGGCCAAAGAAAGTCATGTAGCCGACTCTGATTCAAAGGGAGAAGAAACAGACTCGTCTCTTGATGGGAGGGGTGGAGATCTGCACTGTCACATTACACTGGTGTGGAGGTAAGGAGGAGAAGAATTGTTGATGGTTTAGTTTACTTACAGCTGAATTCTGAAGATTAGGCGAGCAAAAAACAGTGAGAAGAACAGCCTAGGGAGAGAGAACAGTGTGAACAAGAGCATGGAGGTACGCTTCTAAAGGCAGGGAGACAGGGAGGGAGTGACACACCTGGAGACACAGACAAGGCACAGGAGGGTCACTGTCATGATTTGACCTTCAAATGCCGTAGGATCCAGGTTGGTCCTGTTTTGATAGATGCTGCAGAGGCTATAGAGTGTGATGGGGGCGAGGGTGGGGGACAGGTGGACCCATAGGCTCTTAGGATAAGGGACTTTACCTGGTTTCTTCTACTTCTGGGTCTCCATCTCTCTAAGTACCTTTGGCACCCACTGTGCCTTAACATTACCATCTGTGAATTGGACCAGGGAGTCTCACCCTCTTGGACCTCTATTTTAATCTTGTATCAGCCTGTATTTATCAAGCAGCTGTTATTGCAAAAAATGCTGAGCTACCATGAGGGGGTCAGAGGAGGCAATAGGGATTCCTGGCTCAAAAGGATCTCATGATCTAGCAAAGGAAATGAGAATCATGGACAGGTGAGGTTGGTGAATCATGAGAGGGAGTAGAAACCTGGCAGAGGAGTTCAGAGCTCAGAGGAGGGAGAGGGCATTTTGGGGAGGGCTCTTCAGAGGGGTCGGTTCAGCTGGGTTTTGCAGGGTAGGTAATGTCTGTGTGCAGAAGAAGAGGTTAGAGCGTCCCAGGAAGGAGGCAGCGTGAACCAAGATTGGGAGGTGGGGCTGTGCTTGGGGCCTGTGGGCTGTGGCTTGGAGCACAGACGCAATGGGCTTAGTCCAGAGCATGGCCCTGGAATGAATCCATCATGTGAAGGCATTCCTCCTGGTCCAGCCCCTCACCCCTTGCTGCAGATAGTTGGTAGTCAGTGGCAGATGTGTTCACTCTCTTCATCTGCTCGTTGCTGGGTTTTAAGGTGTCATTCTTCCTCTCGCAGCACCCACAGCACTGCACGGTGCCATGCTCTCCTGACTCATCACATTTTGTGACCTGTCAGGTCGCAATCCAAGCACGTGACACTCCCACGTGGAACCCTGTGGGCTGAGGTGAAGGTGCTGGAGGTTGACAAGTCAGACTCAGCCACAGACATAAGGAGCCTTCCTGGTAGCATCTTCAGGAGGGGCTGAGGGAGACCTGGAGTTATGAGGGAATTCTACACACTCCCCCATTGCTGCAAAATCCCTTTTAGGCATCAGAGAGGTTCCACATCTCACCTCTGTCCTGGTCCCTGTACATCCGTGTCTCCTCCCCCTCACCCCACCCCTGTGATAAATCCTTGTTTCTGGCACCCCTGTAATCCGTGAATGGCACTGGATTATGAAGCTGTGTGTCTTTGGGCAAATTGCTATCTCTCTCTGGTCCTCATGTTCCCAGTCAGTACAGTGGTAGACTAGATCATTGATCACCATACCTTTACACTCTTTTCCTGTTGTGATTTTATGTGATTCCAAGTCAGAGCCAATAGGAGTGACTTAAAAAGGGTGGAGGGCACTGGGAACCAGAGAGAAGGGCCTTGAAGACTTTCCAAGTGAAACGGGAAGTTTTATCTCTGTGACCTCTGCCTCCTTTTTCTCTATATTTGATACCGTGTCATCCTCCACTGCTCTCAAAACAACCTGATTGTTCTTGTCTTGCCAGTAGCGAGTTAGAGAAAGAGTGAAGAGAAGGCAGACAACTTACAGGGAACGTGCATACGCTAAATGCTGCGCTGGCTCCTCCAAACACTTTATCTCCCTTAATTCTCACAAGATCACAAGGCATTGCTTTCATGATTCCCATTTCCCATGTGAGGCAAGTGAAGCTTAGAGAGGTGAACTTAATTTGTGAAAGATCACCCAGTGAAATATAGGAAGGAGCAAAGTGGTCCTAAAAAAAAAAAAAACTTCACTCACTGTAAGACAGAATGCTTCCTATTTCTCTTTCCCAGGGGAGATTTGCATCCCAAAAAAAAAAAAAAAGGGCACACCACTTAACCCTGGCAAATGACTTATAAGAAGGGATGTATAGACAGAGCATCTGACTCACCCAGGTGGATGCCTGCCTGGGTACTTTTATCACACCTGCAGTGTGGACTTGAGCCCTCAGTCTGTTTACTCCTTTTCTCAGCCCTAATCCAGAAAACACTGGATTTGGAATCAGGAAACCAGAGCTTGAATTCATGCTCTGCCCCTTGCTTAGATGGAAGATCTTGGGAAAGTCCAGTCACCCTTTGGGGCCTCAGATATCTCAGGTGAAAAATGGGCATTCTTCTACCTACTGTATCCATGTGGGTTTCTCATGAGGGCTACCAAGGCAGTGAATGAAAGCTCCGAGCTTACTGCCTGGCACACAAGTAGGCACTGGTGAAAGACCCTGTCTTCCTTCTGCATCAGTTTGTGGAATGGCAGAGAGGGGCGGGGAGAAAAACTCATTGACTGTTTGGATGTAATTTTTTAAAAAAAAGGAAAAAATAAAAGAAACAGCAAACCCACAAAGAAACCAAGGGTGCATAGCGAAAGCTAAATGACAAAAACAGGCAAAAAAATGCAACAAGGAGGGTGGAAAATGGTTCAGGAGAGAATAGCTAAGGGTAATGA
The DNA here is from genome assembly GCF_937001465.1 of Orcinus orca. NCBI lineage: Eukaryota > Metazoa > Chordata > Mammalia > Artiodactyla > Delphinidae > Orcinus > Orcinus orca. The sequence goes on along the minus strand of NC_064564.1, from coordinate 103,892,132 downwards.
GAATCAATTCCATCAACCCTCCATCTGTTTTCAAATCTAATCTGAAATGATATGTTCTTCTCTCTTGCCAATATCTCTTTTTTAAAATTTATTTTTTTATACAACAGGTCCTTCTTAGTCATCAGTTTTATACACATCACTGTATACGTGTCAATCCCAATCGCCCAATTCATCACACTACCACCCCCACCCCCCTGCCGCTTTCCACCCTTGGTGTCCATACGTTTTTCCTCTACTTCTGTGTCTCAGTTTCTGCTCTGCAAACAAGTTCATCTGTACCATTTTCTAGGTTCCACGTATATGCATTAATATACAATATTTGTTTTTCTCTTTCTGACTTACTTCACTCTGTATGACAGTCTCTAGATGCATCCACGTCTCTACAAATGACCCAGTTTTGTTCCTTTTTATGGCTGAGTAATATTCCATTGTATATATGTACCACATCTTCTTTATCCATTCGTCTGTCGATGAGTATTTAGGTTGCTTCCATGTTCTGGCTATTGAAAATAGTGTTGCAATGAACATTGGGGTGCATGTGTCTTTTTGAATTATGGTTTTCTCTGGATATACGCCCAGTAGTGGGATTGCTGGGTCATGTGGTAATTCTTTTTTTAGTTTTTTAAGGCACCTCCATAGTGTTCTCCATAGTGGCTGTATCAATTTACATTCTCACCAACAGTGCAAGAGGGTTCCCTTTTCTCCACACCCTCTCCAGCATTTGTTGTTTGTAGATTTTCTGATGATGTCCATTCTAACCGGTGTGAGGTGATACCTTACTGTAGTTTTGATTTGCATTTCTCTAATAATTAGTGATGTTGAGCAGCTTTTCATGTGCTTCTTGGCCATCTGTTTGTCTTCTTTGGAGAAATGTCTATTTAGGTCTTCTGCCCATTTTTGGATTGGGTTGTTTGTTTTTTAAATATTGAGCTGCATGAGCTGTTTATATATTTTGGAGATTAATCCTTTATCCATTGATAAAAAAAAAATTTGCAAATATCTTCTCCCATTCTGAGGGTTGTCTTTTCATCTTGTTTATGGTTTCCTTTGCTGTGCAACAGCTTTTAAGTTTCATTAGGTCCCATTTGTTTATTTTTGTTTTCAGTTCCATTACTCTAGGAGATGGATCAAAAAAAACCTTGCTGTGATTTATGTCAAACAGTGTTTTTCCTATGTTTTCCTGTAAGAGTTTTATAGTGCCTGGTCTTACATTTAGGCCTCTAATCCATTTTGAGTTTATTTTTGTGTACGGTTTTAGGGAGTGTTCTAATTTCATTCTTTTACATGTAGTTGTCCAGTTTTCCCAGCACCACTTATTGAAGAGACTGTCTTTTTTCTATTGTATATCCTTGCCTCCTTTGTCATAGATTAGTTGACCATGGGTGCGTGGGTTTATCTCTCAGCTTTCTATCCTGCTCCATTGATCTATATTTCTGTTTTTATGCCAGTACCATATTGTCTTGATTACTGTAGTTTTGTAGTATAGTCTGAAGTCAGGGAGTCTGATTCCTCCAGCTCTGTTTTTTCCCCTCAAGACTGCTTTGGCTATTTGGGGTCTTTTGTGTCTCCATACAAATTTTAAGATTTTTTGTTCTAGTTCTGTAAAAAACTAGTGTCATTGGTAATTTGATAGGGATTGCATTGAATCTGGAGATTGCTTTGGGTAGTATAGTCATTTTCACAATATTGATTCTTCTAATCCGAGAACATTGTATATCTCTCCGTCTGTTGGTATCATCTTTAATTTCTTTCATCAGTGTCTTATAGTTTTCTGCATACAGGTCTTTTGTCTTCTTAGGTAGGTTTATTCCTAGATATATTCTTCTTCTTGTTGCAATGGTAAATGGGAGTTTCCTTAATCTCTCTTTCAGATTTTTCATCATTAGTGTATAGGAATGCAAGAGATTTCTGTGCATTAATTTTGTATCCTGAAACTTTACCAAATTTATTGATTAGCTCTAGTAGTTTTCTCGTGGCATCTTTATGATTCTCCAAGTATAGCAGCATGTCATCTGCAAACAGTGACAGTTTTACTTCTTCTTTTCCAATCTGTATTCCTTTTATTTCTTTTTCTTCTCTGATTGTCATGGCTAGGACTCCCAAAACTATGTTGAATAATAGTGGTGAGAGTGGACATCCTTGTCTTGTTCCTGATCTTACAGGAAATGCTTTCAATTTTTCACCATTGAGAATGATGTTTGCTGTGGGTTTGTCATATATGGCCTTTATTATGTTGAAGTAGGTTCCCTCTGTGCCCACTGTCTGGAGAGTTTTTATCATAAAGAGATGTTGAATTTTGTCAAAAGCTTTTTCTGCATCTATTGAGGTGATCATATGTCTTTTATTCTTCAGTTTGTTAATATGGTGTATCACATTGATTTGCATATATTGAAGAATCCTTGCATCCCTGGGATAAATCCCACTTGATCATGGTGTATGATGCTTTTAATGTGTTGTTGGATCCTGTTCGCTAATATTTTGTGGAGGATTTTTGCATGTGTATTCATCAGTGATATTGGTGTGTAATTTTCATTTTTGGTAGTATCTTTGTCTGGTTTTGATATCAGGGTGATGGTGGCCTCATAGAATGAGTTTGGGCGTTTTCCTTCCTCTGCAATTTTTTGGAAGAGTTTGAGAAGGGTTGGTTTTAGCTCTTCTCTAAATGTTTGATAGAATTTGCCTGTGAAGCCATCTGGTCCTGCACTTTTGTTTGTTGGAAGATTTTTAATCACAGTTTCAATTTCATTACTTGTGATTGATCTGTTCATATTTTCTATTTCTTCCTGGTTCAGTCTTGGAAGGTTATACCTTTCTAAGAATTTGTCCATTTCTTTCAGGTTGTCCATTTTATTGGCATAGAGTTGCTTGTAGTAGTTTCTTAGGATGCTTTGTATTTCTGTGGTGTCTGTTGTAACTTCTCCTGTTTTCTTTCTAATTTTATTGACTTGAGTCCTCTCCCTCGTTTTCTTGATCATTCTGGCTAAGCTTTATCAATTTTGTTTATCTTCTCAAAGAACCAGCTTTTAGTTTTATTGATCTTTGCTATTGTTTTCTTTGTTTCTATTTCATTTATTTCTTCTCTGACATTGATGATTCCTTTCCTTCTGCTAACTTTGGGTTTTGTTTGTTCTTCTTTCTCTAGTTCCTTTAGCTGTAACGTTAGATTGTTTATTTGAGATTTTTCTTGTTTCTTGAGGTAGGCTTGTATAGCTGTAACCTTCCCTCTTAGAACTGCTTTTGCTGCATCCCATAGGTTTTGGATCATCGTGTTTTCATTGTCATTTGTCTCTAGGTATTTTTTGATTTCCTCTTTGATTTTTTCAGTGATCTCTCGGTTATTTAGTAACGTATTGTTTAGCCTCCATGTGTTTGTGTTTTTTACATTTTTTCCCCTGTAATTAATTTCTAATCTCATAGTGTTGTGGTCAGAAAAGATGCTTGATAATGATTTCAATTTTCTTAAATTTACTGAGGTTTATTTTGTGACCCATGATATGATCTATCCTGGATAATGTTCCATGCACACTTGAGAAGAAAGTATAATCTGCTGTTTTTGGATGGAATGTCCTATAAATATCAATTAAATCTATCTGGTCTATAGTGTCATTTAAAGTTTGTGTTTCCTTATCAATTTTCTGTTTGGATGATCTGTCCATTGGTGTAAGTGAGGTGTTAAAGTCCCCCACTATTATTGTGTTACTGTCGATTTCATCTTTTATAGCTGTTAGCAGTTGCCTTATGTATTGAGGTGCTCCTATGTTGGGTGTGTATATATTTATAATTATTATATCTTCTTCTTAGATTGATCCCTTGACCATTATGTAGTCTCTTCCTTGTCTCTTGTAACATTCTTTATTTTAAAGTCTATTGTATCTGATATGAGTTTTGCTACTCCAGCTTTCTTCTGATTTCCATTTGCACGGAATATCTTTTTCCATCCCCTCACTTTCAGTCTTTTTGTGTGCCTAGGTATGAAGTGGGTCTCTTGTAGACAGCATATAGATGGGTCTTATTTTTGTATCCATTCAGCAAGCCTGTGTCTTTTGGTTGGAACATTTAATCCATTCACGTTTTAGGTAATTATCAATATGTATGTTCCTATGACCATTTTCTTAATTGTCTTGGGTTTGTTTTTGTAGGTCCTTTTCTTCTCTTGTGTTTCCCACTTAGAGAAGTTCCTTTAGCTTTTTTTGTAGGGCTGGTTTGGTGGTGCTGAATTCTCTTAGCTTTTGGTTGTCCGTAAAGCTTTTGATTTCTCCATTGAATCTGAATGAGATCCTTGCCGGGTAGAGTAATCTTGGTTGTAGGTTCTTCCCTTTCATCACTTTAAGTGTATCATGCCACTCCCTTCTGGCCTGTAGAGTTTCTGCTGAGAAATCAGCTGTTAACCTTATGGGAGTTCCCTTGTATGTTATTTGTTGTTTTTCCTTTGCTGCTTTCAATAATTTTCTTTGTCTTTAATTTTTGCCATATTGATTGCTATGTGTCTCGTCGTGTTTCTCCTTGGGTTTATCCTGTATGGGACTCTCGTGATTCCTGGACTTGGGTGGCCATTTCCTTTCCCATCTTAGGGAATTTTTCGACTATAATCTGTTTGAATATTTTCTCGGGTCATTTATCTGTCTCTTCTCCTTCTGGGACCCCTATGACAGGAATGTCGTTGCGTTTCATGTTGTCCCAGAGGTCTCTTAGGCTGTCTTCATTTCTTTTCATTCTTTTCTCTTTATTCTGTTCCGCAGCAGTGAATTCCACCATTCTGTCTTCCAGGTCACTTATCCGTTCTCCTGCCTCAGTTATTCTGCTATTGATTCCTTCTAGTGTAGTTTTCATTTCAGTTATTGTATTGTTCATCTCTGTTTGTTCTTTAATTCTTCTAGTTCTTTGTTAAACATTTCTTGCATCTCCTCGATCTTTGCCTCTATTGTTTTTCCAAAGTCCTGGATCATCTTCACTATCATTTTTCTCAATTCTCTTTCTGGAACATTGCCTATCTCTGTTTCATTTAGTCGTTTTTCTGGGGTTTTATCTTTTTCCTTCATCTGGCACATAGCCCTCTGCCTTTTCATCTTGTCTTTCTGTGAATGTCTTTTTTGTTCCACAGGCTGCAGGATTGTAGTTCTTCTTGCTTCTGCCGTCTGCCCTCTCGCCAATATCTCTTAATTCTCTCCTCCCCTCCCTTATTTAACCAGGTATAACTATATTAGTTATCTCCACCATGTGGCTGGGGAAAACAGTTTTGTGTAAAAGATGCATTTCTAAAGGGTGGGAATGGACAGATTGGAGGCAAAGGCAGAGATGAATGCTGACAGATGGGGGCTGGGAAGGAGGGGGTCTGAGGTTCTTCTGGGACTTTCTCTTCCAGTTGCTGCTGCTGGGCCTGGCTGTGTTACTGCCCCTGCCATCTCTCCACCTTCTGTCTCTGCCCTCCCTAGGGGGCTTCCTAAACCTAGCACCACTGTGATGCCATCATGCAGGCATTTAACCTCAGCATACATCAGGATCTCGACTTATAAAATGTCCAGCTTATAAGCTCTGCCTGCTGGCCTCATCCAAACCTTTGATAAACAAGGAGCGTTAACTCAACTCTCTTGCGTGTTCTCGTGACATCCTGTGCATACTCTCTTATGGCACCAGACGGTGGTCTCTGTTGATTTCCCTTTTCTGCTCTCCTAGGTTATAATTTACTTGAGGACAGGAAACTTATAAAATGTGTATCGAGTGGTATGTTTATTCAACAAGTATTTATTGAACACCTGCTGTATGCTAAGCACTGAGAATAGCAATTACCTAGACAGACACAATTCTCTGCCATGAATGAATGAATGAATAAGTGGATGAATGAATGAATGAATGGAAGCAAGAGGAAATGGTGCTGCTGTTGCTTAGTGGGAACAGAGGAGAATTCAGACTAGAATGGAAGGTCTGTGAAGGCAGCAATGAAATGCATCTTTTTCTCCAATCTATCCACAAAACCTCACATTGTGCCTGGAACATTTTAGACAGTCAATAAATATTCATGGTAAGGTACATTGTTGAATGATGGGAATCATGATTGTATTTGCTTTCAGGACTAGCCATGGGACTTTGCAGATTTCTAAGCACATTGCTAGGTATGACCTTATTTTCTCTCAGTTCTACATTAGATGTGATGTAAGTAGGACAGATCGTGACACTCCCCCCACCACCGGCCACACACACTTTCCAAAGAAAGAAAGAAAATCAGAGAAGCTTTGTGATTTGTCCTCAGGTAAACTGTCCAGTTGGTGCAGAGGTATCACACAAACCTACGCTTCCAACTCCAAATTTAGTGTTTCTTTCAGTAACCCAGGCTGTGTGATTATTGATGAAATCAGAAACATAGGAATATATCCATCCATCCATCCATCCATCCATCCATCCATCCATCCATCCACCCACCCATCCATCCATCCATCCGTCCATCCAACCGTCCACCCATCCATATATCCAGCCATACATCCATCTGTCCATTCATCTGTCCATCTTTGTCTATCCATTTGTCTATCCGTCCGTCAGTCCATCCATCCATCCATCCATCCATCCATCCATCCATCCATCCATCCATCCTTTTCATTTATAGCAGTTGAAGAGATTCATTAGCCTCTGAAGTAGGACTTGGTCTGATTGCATGAGGGAGTCCCAAGTTGGACTTAACACTTTTTATTCTGCTGGCAGATTGTCCATAGGTATAGCATGGTAACCCCCATTTTACTTTCCTCTCTACAGAACGCTGTATCAGTCTCTCTGTGTTTCCTCTGCAATGATGAGCTTCCATATTTTCTACTGGCTTCCTCCCACTTCACTCCTCTGCTCACGTGCAACCTTCCTGCCTTCTTGTCCTTGTGCCACTCCTCCATCCGAAATATCCTTTACTACGTGGGTACCTGTTGAAATTTTGTCCATCCTTTAAGACTCCTCTCTGAATACTTTCTAGATTCAGCCAGATGTTCTCTCCTCTGCTCTAAGCTTCCTGTTTTGATTTATAGCTACTTATAGCCTGATTTTTTTTTTCCATTCCTTGGACTGAGCTCCTGAGGATAGAGTTTCTTTATGCCAGACCTCAGAAAAGGTTGGTTGACTAAGTGAATTTTAAGGTGAGCACATATTTGTATCTGCTACAGAGGTAATATATATTCAGTGTAGAAAATGTAGAGAAAAATGAATCATGATTAAAATCACCTCTGATCCCCCCAATCTTGATGTTCCAGTGTTTTTCTTCCCAGCTGTATATGCATATACTTATCTCTAAACAGAATCATAGGACTGTGTATTTTCTATATAAACTTCCTCTGCTGCTCCATAAGAATGCAACCTCCTTGAAAGTTAAAGTTCTGTCTTTCTCTTCATTTGCATTCTTCAGGGTGCTTAAACTTGAGCCAGTTGTTGAATACATTTCTGTAGAGTGGTTATATGGGCATCAAGCCGTCATTAGCCTCCTGAGTTGCCATCTCCTTTCTCTGTCTTCTGGGGATGCGCATCTGAATTCAGATATGAGGACAGCTCAGTTCAACTCACTAAAGATTTATGGAAGCTTCTTCTCTGTATTCGACTACCGTGTCAGGCATGAGGGCACACGAATGGCTCTGATGTATCCCTGCACTGGAGCCCAGTGAGAGAAGTCAGCTGTATAAACAGACCATTTTAACATAGATAAATACCATGTTACAATAAGATGCTATCACCTGTGTATATGAAGTAATATGTAACAAATGGAACTGTGGAATGCTCACTGAGGATCAAGATTAATGTTAAAAGCTAATTTGTTTGTATTATCTCATTTAATTCTCACGACAACCCTACTAAGCAGGTGCTGTTAATATTATTCTCATTTGATAGATGGGGAAACTGAAGCATGAAGAAGCCAAAAAGCTTGTCCAAAGACATACAACTTGAACACAGGGGAACTGGGGTTCAAAATCCAGCAGTTGGTCTCCAGTCTATAATGTTATGCAGCAGGCAGTATTTCCTCTTAATGGAAGCATAAAGAGGGGGTCATACGGGGGTCAAGGAAGTCTTCCAGAGCGAGGGGTGGGGTTTGGTAGGAAAGGTTATACCAAGCTCTGAGAAAATGTCTTCAAAGATGTTGAAGTAAGAAACAGGATAGTGTGTATGGAAGATTACGTAAGTATTTGATCAGATTTAACATACAAGTGCAAAGGAAGGAGTGAAATAAGGTAAGGCGTGGAGAAATGCAGGTGCCAGGTTGGCGAAATTAGGTTTTATCCTAAGGGAAATCAAGAGCCATTGAAAGGTTTTCAGCAAAGGAGTGACATGAGCATATTTATAAGTTAGACATGTAATCGTGGTAGCCCTTTAAAGGATGGCTGGAAGGAAAGAAGCCTGGGAGCAAGGATAATAGTTGGGGCTACTCGGTAGTCTCCATTTGCCCCCTGAGATCCACTCTCCATGCTTTTCCCCCCTGCTGTGTGCCTTGGAAGGCTGACCCGTATGATTTGCTTCACTGGAGCACCCTTGGGTGCTTGGTTGAGGTTTGTCCATGTTAGGCACCTGCAAGAGATTAGCAGGTACAAAGAGGGTGAGGTTGAAGCATTTATTACCCTATCACCTCCATGCTTGGTCATGCCTTGTCAGAGTTAGGTTATTCTGCTGGATTATACTGAGGTAGGAGATAGCTGGGCCCCAGGCTGAGCAGCTACAACCAGTCTCCTGCTGACACTTTGAGATAAGATACTAGCAGGTGCATTGGGCCCTGATTGGGTGGGTGCAAAGAGACCATTTTCCTCATTCTTGTGGTCAAGGGGATTTCCCAGCCCGACACATGTGCAGAGAGTCTAGGGGGGAGCCCAAGGAGCGAGGCGACACCAGCCCTTAATATGTCCTGCCAGCCTCCCAGAAACCTTCGCGTTGGAATCCATCTTGGCTGGGAGATGTGCACACCCACCAGGAAGGACCCTGAGTCAGGCCAAATATGGGCACAAGCAAGATGATTGGCCAGAGACCACCTGGAAGACTGCCTCCCCCGTAAGCGACCTTCGTTGCCCCTCTTCGGGGCAACTCCCTCTGAGTTCACCTGTGTGCTCTTCCACATGCACACTGCTTCTAATAAATGCTTTATCTGTTTCACAGTCTTGATCTCTTTGCTAAATTCTTTCTTCAAAGAAGACAAGGACTGAGGTCCTTCTTCCAGCCGCCTCACCCCTGAATTCAATACTACCTGAAAGCCACAGCAGCTGACTAGCAGCCCTTTCCTACAGCTATGGCTCTTTCAGGGTGATAGAACCCTCCCTTCCTTTGCCCCTTCAGGCCTAGGATGGTGACAGCTCCTTGCTGTTGCCGGCTTTGAGATGCTTCATCATTGGTTGGCCTTAACCCTGCCTGTGATGATTAATTTCATATGTCAACTTGACTGGGCTAAGGGATTTCCAGAGAGCTGGCAAAACATTACTTCTGAGCTTGTCTGTGAGGGTGTTTCTGGAAGAGATTAGCATCTGAATGGGTAGACTAAGTAAAGGATAAAGGCCTTTGTCAGTGCAGGTGGGCATCATCTTGTCCCTCTAGGGCCTGAATAGAACGGAAAGGTGGAGGAAGGGGAGATTTGCTCTCTGCCTGAGCCAGGACACATCTGTTCCTGCCCCCTGAAATTAGTCCTCGATTCTCAGGCCTTTGGCTCAGACTGGGACTTACACCATTGGCTCCCCTGGTTCTCAGTCCTTTGGGTTTGGACTGGAACCACACCACTGGCTCTCCTGGGCCTGCAGCTTGAAGATGGCAGACTGTAGGACTTCTTAGTCTCCGTGGTCATGTGGGCGAGCCCCTCATAATAAGTCTCTTTCTATATATCTATATATGTTCTGTCGCTTCTGCGTCTCTGAGAACCCTAAGACACTTCCAAAGCCTTTGTAAATGGTCCCATTATTAAACACTTCTCAGTCACCTTACTGAGTGTGTCTTCTCTTTTCTGATGAGACACTGACTGGCACAGAGCCATTTAAAGCAGTCCACAAGAGAGATGATAAAGGTTTGCAGTAAGGCAACCACTTAGAGATAACAATGTAGAGATTGATATTGTAGAGATGATAAGGAAGGGTGTGTATTTGAGATGTATTTCCCAAGCCCACTCCTCATGACTTACTGTGTAGAGGCTGGAACAGCTAATGTCAGGGGTGCGTGAAGTCAATGTCACTACCTTTCCCAGCTCTCCTTCTACCTAGGCTGTGAGTTCATCTCACAGAACGTCTGCTTTCCCCCTCATGGCGAGGCAAAGACCATTTGCAAACTCATCAGAAGAGCTCTCTGGCCTTAACGTGAATAATCTGCAGGAGGGTCAGCTGGTGCTGTGGAATCTGAAGACGGGTTAGTTAGCCACTTGGGAGACGTTACCAAGATGGCTGGTGAACAGAAGAGCTGCTTATTTTCATAATGACCTTCAGGAATTAAATAAAAATACAATGAATGCCATAGATTAGGGAGAACAAGCCAATTAAAACCACAACACGCCTTTGGGATTTTTTATTTCTTTTCCAGGAGGCTGAAAGGCATCCGTGGCTGCTGAGGCAGGGTGGAGGTCTTTCCAGAATCACTGATGAAGGCTGATCCCCTTGCTTGGCTTTAGCGGGCAGTGGAGGGGATTTGAGCCTATTGAATATTTCACGAGTTGCAGCCCATGTGGGGAGAACAGTGAAAGGTGAAGAGGCAATGCCTGGGTTTCTTTACGATTCCAATATAAAACTAAGCTCTTCGGGGTGGGAGGGAGGCAGGCATTGGAGTCAGTCTACCGCCGGAAGGCATGGTGCACCAATTCTCCCACTTTAATATCTGCTGTTTCATTTTATATTCATCATGTCAGCATAATCTGCCTTTATGGGAATCATCTTTGTTGCCAACCAAATGCATTTAGTCCCCCTTTTGCTTTAAGTTTGATTGTAATATGACTTGAAGACTTCAATGAAATGTTTATATGCAGGGGCTAGGGGAAGAGGAGAGGGAAAATGCAATTGGAAAATCAATCATCAGGGAATTTCAAGAACCTAGCCTTGGTTGTGCTACTATTTATTTGACCTGTTTTTAACGGACCCAGGACCGGCTCTCGGAGTAAATCTACCTGCTGATTCCCTACTGCATGCTGAAAAAAGTATACTCTGTTGCCGGACACCCAAAGCTCTTAACTCTGTGTCTGAACCATATTCCCGCCCTGACATTCTACTGCCCTCCTTCTGGTGCATGTGGCTTCACTGCCCTGAGATACCCAGCCGCCCAGCCCATCTCTCTGCCTCCTTCTCTCCTCCGAGGGCTAACAAGATGCCCATCCTCTGCAACACTCATGTTACCACGTTTTGGGAGTGGTTCTTGGTCTCAAAGCTAGGAAAGTCCTGTCCCACCCTCGAGTTCCCCGTGGACCTTTACTTCTTCTTTATTTCCCTAATGAACCTCAACACTGCTTTCATCATCTTATTACGGATATGTATAAACACATGTATGTATGAGTGTATATCTGTGTGTGTATTCATCATTCAGCAATTCAGTTTTTTTTTTTTTAATTGATCACTTATATGTGCCAAAGTACTTGAAATGTGGCAGGAATAAGACACACGGGGTCCCTGCCGTCCTGGAGAGACAGGTATTAAATGCATGTTCTAGAAAATACATGAAGTAAAATTCTAAGAGTGATAAGTTCCATAGAAAGTGTTTGTAAAGGTGGTACAGTAGAGAGTGCATGTATATGGAGAGAAGTACTTTATTCTTTTTAATCTTTTTTTAATTGAAGTATAGTTGATTTACAATGTCATGTTAGTTTCATGTCTGCAGCACAGTGATTCAGTTTTGTATATATTTTTCAGATTCTTTTCCCTTATAGGTTATTAAAAAACATTGAGTATATTTCCCTGTGCTATACAGTAAGTCCTTGTTGTGTATCTATTTTATATATAGTAGTGTGTATATGTTAATCCTAAACTCCTAATTTATCCCTCCCCCTCTTCCCCTTTGGTAACCACAGTTTGTTTTCTATATCTATGGATCTATTTCTGTTTTGTAAGTAAGTTAATTTGTATCTTTTTAAATTTTAGATTCCATATATAAGCAGTGCTGTATGATATTTGTCTTTGGCTCACTTCAGTTAGTATGATAATCGCTATGTCCATCCATGTTGCTGCAAATGGCATTATTTCCTTCTTTTAATGGCTGAGTAATATTCCTTTGTGGATATGTACCACATCTTCTTTATCCATTCATCTATCGATGGACACTTAGATTTCTTCCACGTCTTGGCTATTGTAAAGAATGCTGCTATGAACATAGGGGTGCATGGATCTTTTCGAATTATAGTTTTGGAGAGGAGTACTTTAGGTAAGAGTGGCATGGCCTCTCTGAGTAGGTGTTAGTTGGACTGAGAGACAAAGGCTGAGAAGAAGCCAGCTTGCAGGCTTTGGGTGGAGAGTTCCAGAGACACTGGACAGAAAGTCTGTATGTGCTGAGACAAGAGGAAGCCTGGCCTGTGTGAGGAGTAGTTGTAATTCCTGTAGAGCTGGGGTATGCTATGAGCAGATGATGTGAGAGGTGGATCAGGATGCCGCATGGTGTCCTGGGTCACATTAAATGGAAAGTGTGCACATGTGTGGACAGTGACATGGGGCAGGGGTAGAATTTCTGCCATTAAAGGACTGTGGGCTTCCCGAAGGCAAAGCTATGTCTCATTTCACTCCAGATTCCAAGCTACTAAGCCACCTGCTATTGAGTAAGTCCTCGGTAAGGTGTGTTGAGTGTCTAAACAAAGAAACACATGAATAAATGAATGAATGAGAGAACAAATGACCAACACCTTCTGCTTCCGCTGAGGCAGTTTTCCCTCTGAGGTTTCATGCCCCATCTCCCCTCCCAGCAATAGTTTGTTTTTTTTTTCCCCTCTTTGTAATAGAGTAAGGCCAGAGCTGTTCTTGTGATTCAATATTTACTGTGTTTCACACACTGCTATTATCATTTAGCGTTTACTGTCTGCTGACTGTGCACTCATCGCCGTAGCAAACAAAGAGCTCAATTGGTTTATGGGCTAATTTAGTCAAGGAAAAGGAGATGTTATAAGAGCAACTGGCATAGTAGAAATTACATAGTCTGGAAATCCACTGGGTCCAGCTGGGTACCAGTTCACCAGTGACCTTAAGCAAGTGACTAACCCTGCGTGACCCTCTGTTTTCTAATCTGAACACGGGGATGGCGGCAAGCTCCTTTAATGGTGGGGTTGCAGGCACAGGTGGGGAGAGCTCCAGAAGTAAGGGGTGCAGATTTCAGGAAGGATTCCTCCGCTTCCTCTGCCTGCTTCTGTACCAGGCTGTGTCAACCAGATGTGGCCTGCCTTGGGGCTCTCTGCCGGTGCCATTTCAGGGACTCTTAGCACAGTAAGTGCCTGCCCAGCTGACAGCACACAGATCCTCCTTCTTGAGCTGCTTAATGAGAGACAACAATTTCCAGAGGCAAATCCCAGCGCTGGGTTCCCTGGACGTCTGGTTCTGGCTTTGATGCACAGAGAGAAAAACGAGCAAAGGCACTGAGCAAGGCCATTCACCATAACGTCTTCACGTTGCCTTGGCCCAGCTGGCTGGCTGCCAGAGAAGCTTCTGCCACGTCCTCCGATGCTGAGGCTGGGAGGCTGGGGAGAGGAGGTGCTGGGGAGAGACGTGCTTCATAGACTAGGCTCCCAGCCAGTCTCCTCCCCGGGGCCACACAGTGTGCTCTGGGGGGCCCCTTGGGGCCTACGTTCTAGGAGCCGATGTACTCCTGAGATGATCTCAGCCCTCCTCCACTCTTACTGCAGCAAGGGAAGCCCAAGCAGGTTTTCACTTGGACTCATAACTTACTATATTCCAGCCACTTTGTCTTTGCCTTGGGATGAGGTGGGAGGCTGTTGGTTTAGAGCAGAGTGGTGACGTGAGCTGACTTATGCTGTGGCAGGATTCTTCTGACTTCTGGTTGAGCGTAGACAGAAGAGGCAAGGGTGGAAGAAAAGAGTCAAGTTGAAGAGCCCTTGCAGGAAGGCAGGCAAGAGAGGAGGGTGGGTGTCTTGGCCCAGGTGGCTTGCGGTAGAGGAGCTGAGAAGGGTTGCATTGCGGATGCCTTTTGAAGGATTTCCTGATGGACTGGATGAAGAGTGGGAGAGAAAGCAGGCAATCAGGAATGTCTCAAGAGCGTCTGAAGGGTGCATTAGATCCTGTCCCTATTAATAATAATAATAATGATCATAAATGTTAATAGCTAACTTTTTATAGCACTTATTAAGGGCCAGATGCTCTTCCCCTAAGGACTTTTTTTTTTTCGAAGAACATGAGTAACCTTTTTTTTTTTTTTTTTTTAATTATTTTTGGCTGTGTTGGGTCCTCGTTCCTGTGCGAGGGCTTTCTCTAGTTGCAGCAAGCGGGGGCCACTCTTCATCGCGGTGCGCGGGCCTCTCACTGTCGCGGCCTCTCTTGTTGTGGAGCACAGGCTCCAGACGCACAGGCTCAGTAGTTGGGGCTCACGGGCCCAGTTGCTCCGCGGCATGTGGGATCGTCCCAGACCAGGGCTCGAACCCGTGTCCCCTGCATCGGCAGGCGGATTCTCAACCACTGCGCCACCAGGGAAGCCACCCTAAGGACTTTTGATTGTGAAATTGAAGGAGTTAGAGTCTACTGGGAATGGACATATAAGAATAATTCAGTAGAATTTGGTGAGCAAATATCATCATCTCATCTCAAGGTGACTCTTTCATTCAGTGTCAGCAGGTGTGATGGGGGCTGCCGTGGGCATGGGTTGAGCTGACTAGATAAGAAGTTCTAACTCGTCTTCCTCATCAGTCCTCCCCAAGCTCATGTCTGTGTGCATGTACATGAGGTCTTTGGGGACCGTAGAAATACTGTCTCTAGGTCAGCTCTGTAGCTCCGTCCAGAGGTCCAAGCGTTAGACGCTGTTAAGGCCACTTGTCTATTGATGGATTGATTGCCTCTGTTTCCTACAGTAACTCTCACTTGAGGGAAGATCTGATAATTCACCAACCCCATCACCCTTCCCCTTCATTCACAGGACACACTGATAGGCCTTGCCCTTCAAAATATTTTCAGGGACACATCCCTTTAGCAGACAGCACTAGGAAAAGGTTGTATGATCCCACTGCAAGGATGCTTTTGGTACTGTATGCTCTCACCCTTCTTAATAAGAAGCTATATTGGTACAATTACATTGACTGGAAGTACTATTAAAGGGATACTTACTATTTTTAAAGCATTTTCAGAGGGAAAAACAGCATAGAGGCAAGAGTTAGGAAGTTCAAGTCAGGTGACCTTACAATTGACTAGAAAGTCCTAACTTCCCATTGGTTATATGAGAACATTGAAGTAGGAAAGAGGGTTTTGAAGTATTTTTAAGCCATGGAAACCTTTGTGCCAGTACTTCCTGGCTTGAGAGTACAGTATATACAATATGAGGGAAAAAATGGAGTGGCTCTGACTGAAGCAGGAGAAATGGCTCAGAACAACCCACTTGCCAGGCTCCTTTCCCTTAAAGGATGATCCCGAGGCACCTCAGCTGGGCCAGATGTTCTTTTGGGCCTTCCCGGCTCTGAGGTTCTGCGTTTCTGCCATGAGCATTTCCAACTCATCTTCTGAAGAGTTCGCACTCTGAGCTCCCACTCTTCAGAGATGTCCTTCCTTCACCTTCTTATAGTTCCGTGGCCTCAGAAGAACGTAAGCACGTCCACCTCTTGCTTAGTTCGCCTCCACTGTTGGAGTAGAATGAATACCTTATCATGCATGCTGGTATCAAAAGGGCACCAGGCAGACCTGGGTTCAAATCCTGCCTCTGCCATTCTGTTGTTTGGGGATAACCTTGGCTACAGTTGACTCATCTGTAAATGGAAGTGATGATCTCTGGCTCAGAGATTCCATGTGGGGAGAGGCATCCTGGTACAGGTAGGTGCCTTCAGAGCTCCTGAATACATGTGGCCCCTCTCCTCCCTGGAGCGCTGAGGCCAGACCTGCCGCTCACCCAGCACCTTGGGTCTTGTCTTGCAGAGATGTCAGGCACGGCAGCGGACATCTCGCTGGTGCACTGGAGACAGCAGTGGCTGGAGAACGGCACCTTGTACTTCCACGTCTCCATGAGCAGCTCCGGGCAGCTGGCCCGGGCCACCGCCCCCACCCTCCAGGAGCCCTCAGAGATTGTAGAGGAGCAGATGCACATCCTCCACATTTCTGTGATGGTGAGTGAGTGGGAATGCAGTGGGGGCTTTGAGGGGTGGGTAGAGGGAAGGGCGAGTGGAGAGACTGTGGCAGGAGGCAGGGGATGGCCAGCAGGTGGAGGGAAGGAGCTGGCCAAGTGTGAGAGGTTAGAATGATAAACAGAAGGTCGGATGGATCCCACGGTGTCACTTGGACTGATGCATACTCGTCCATCATCTGTCAGCTGTGACAAACTAATTGTGCTTCAGAGGAGAAAATAAAGGGTCTCCAACTCCTTGGCCTTTTGGCCGACATCTCTGGGAACAACTGTTTAACATCTGTCACGTGCTTGACCTGCTTTGCCGAGGGCTGAGATTCAGCGCTCCACAACCGGCCGTTCCAAGAATGACAGAACAAACAAAATTGGAACGGGGCTGTCCTTCCCCAAGTGCCCTTGATGTGCCAGGTGCTTTAACTCTCACAACACCCCCTGCAGTGTAGACCGTGCATGGTGGTCCCTGGAGCTGGACTGGGCATAGCCGGGGCTGTCACACACCAAAGCCCCCCCCCCCCCCCATTACCCTCACTTTATAGCTGTGAATACTGAGTCAGAGGGGTAGAGAAACTTACCCAAGGTCACATAGCTAGGAAGAGATGGAGCTGCTCTTGGGTATTTGAACCCATGTGTATCTGGCTACAAAAACTGAACTATGCCCTTTACACTCTCTCTCTCAATGCAAGAATTTTTTGACTATCCACCATGTGTGAAGCATTGTACCAGGCACATTCATGGACATGATTTCATTGCATTCTCACCAAGAAGTCAGACATGTCACTTCCATGTTAGACATGAAGTTATGGACACATAGAGATCTGTTGCCTGTTGGCCCCAGGGTCTGGAACACTCCGAGGCTGCTGCCTCCCCAGAAAAGCGTGCTAGGACAGAAATCACCTGAATGGTAAAGTGTATGTAGAGTCACATTAATGATGTATTAGAAAAGCTGTAATTAATGGCTTTGCACAGTAGATAGAAAAAAATGCAGTGTGCAGAATGTACGGGGTCTAACTGGCTCAAGAAGAGATCAGGTAATAGCTACAGCTGACATCCCTCTAGTGCTTTCACTCCTGAAGCCGTTCTTACGTTATTTTCCCCTTTTTACCTTTAGCACAGCTCTGCCAGATGCAAGAGGGTAGGAAAAGTTATTCCCAACCTATGTGTGAGAAAGGTAGGGCTCAGAGAGGTAGAGTGATTGACCTAAGGCCACTCAGCAAAATAGGGCTCTAACCCAGCCCTTCATTTTTTCCTTCCATTCAATAGTCAACAGTACTTACCAGGAGCCTACAATGGAGCAGATCTTGCCTTTTAGTCTCTGTTCTCCTGGTCCCTCTTCAACCTGCACTGTGCATTAGACATTCTCATTAGGGCTGAGTAAGTGCCTGGAAATGTTCTCTTTTTGGAAAAACACACACATACCCCAGCCAGACAGCGACGTTAAATTTGGACCTAACGCATGCTCGTCACGTGGAGGAACAAATCAAGGCCTTTGTGTTATTCATGGAATGAGTGTGATAGACTTTTCCCATTTTTATATTTAGCGAGTGATGCAGCCACACGCCAAGCCAAGTGGATGCCTGCATGCTAAGTTTGGGTTGCAAGTTTGTAAGCACCCTCTCAGGGTACTTGCTGAGTTCCTCAGAGGGCCCGGGGCACCAGCTGACGGGCACGACAGCTCTTCTTTTAGTCTGAGTGAGACTCGGTTTGAACTAATATTTATTAAGCATTTTCTGTTCGGCATGGCGTTTACTCACCTACGTCCTTCCCATAACCCAGTGACCCAGACAGTATTATCTCAATGATCAGTGAGTCCTGCATGGCCTTTCTCTGCTTCCATGCCCAGTGTTAGTGTTAGTGAAATCAGACCTCTCCCCAAAGACTGAAGGCGTTTCTCACTTTTTTCTGCTCAGTGAGTTTATCTTGGAAAGAAGAACTCACTAAAACCCAGATGTCGCTCCAGTTCCCTGTAATTCAGGATGTGGCTGGTGGAGTAGGTGGTGTGGAGGTTGCCAGTCTCTAGACCCTCCCTGCCCGCAAGCTGGAGTGGCCCAAGGCTACCACCTTGTGGTCCCACCCATTCTTTCCCCCTTCAGTGCTCCCAAATCTTGATCTTTCCTGTCCTCACCTTACCCTCAGCAGACAGTCCTGTCCAGGAAACTTTGGTCCCCTTTGCATCCGTTGATGGCAGCCCAGCCTCTCAGAGGTGGGACATGCCTCAGAGAACCCTGCCCTCTACATAGAGGTAGGACGACATGGCTATAAGCATAGATACCTGAGCCCGAGTGCCTGGGTGTAAAGTTTCACTCTGCCACTTAGCACTCTGGGTGATGTTGGGTAAAGTATTTAACCCATCTATGCCATGTTTTGTCATCTGTAAAAATGAGGATTATACGAATACTTACTGTGTATCAGAGCACTTGTATCAGAGGAGCTTGGCATACAAGGGCATTAGCTTTTATTATTAGGCACACTTTTATTATGGAGACGTGCTGATGTATTATACCCATTCATTTCACAGATGGATAAACTGAGGTCCAAATACAGACTAAGACTTGTCCAGGACCCCCAGCCAGACAGTGGGGCTTGGCCAGGAGGACAGACCTCTCCGTGGCTCAGACTCTGTCCTTGCCGTTCTGGCCACAGATAATTCAGCAAGAACAAAAAGAGTGTTTGGTTCTCCCCACTCCCGCCTTACCAATCTTTTTAATTTTTAAGACAAATCTTGAATCTTTTAGATTTTTAAATCCTAAACATTTAAAATGGCATTCATGGTGGCTGGGACCTGCCTTCCCATTTCACAGATGAAAAATCTGAGATTCAGTGAGTTTAACTGACTTGCCTAAGGCTGCGTGGCTAACAAGAAAGCACTTCTGGGCCCAGGCTTTTCCAAGATTCCAAACTCATTTCACGGGGCTACTCAGGACACCGTGACTCTCCCTCTGTCAGACTTTGCATTGTTATCATCTTCGGTGAAGATCGGAGATGGTTTTGTGAGAAGACCAAATCATCCAGTCAAATCTCAAAGAAACCTGGAGGTCAGAGTCAATGTTTTCCATCCACTTTCCTGAGCATAAATATCCTGCCCACCCATGCAGGGCAACCAGTTCCAGCTCAGTCACTGGAACCTGCTACAATCCGTGCCTACTGGAGTGGAACCAGCATGCCCTTTTGGGCTTGTTAAGCCCTGAGTTGAGCATCTACTTTATCCCAGAAGGTTACATCATCTGACTATTAATATCCCAAGAGTCAGGCAACAAAGAGGTACTCGGTGAAACCCTGGGCAGAGGAAGAAAGTAGTGGGTCATTCATCTAGTCTGCAGCCCCGACTTCAGCTACTCAGAGCAGTCCCATGCCTGCCTCAGCCATGCAGGGGGCACGGTGGATGCAGAGAACAGAGCAGAGGTTCGGAAGGCATGGTCTTTCTTGCTTCCTGCTTCCTGATGGTTTTACTCTTGGGAGTTCCATCACCTCTTTGAGTCTCAGTTTACCTATGAAACAACTGATCATACCAGTCTCACAGGGTTATTGAGAAGAGTGGAAGAAATATATAAATCGTACCTAGTATCTAGTCTGGCACATTGTGGGTATACAGTAAAGGTGGCTATTACTACTACCGGTGCAGCAATTTTAAAGGACTCTAATGTAGGAGTAAGGAGACATTGGATTGAGTCTTCTTTTTGCTGCTATCTTGCTATCTGATCTAGAGAAATATTCACAATACCTGACATTTACTGAGTATTCACTACATCCCAGCTAGTGTTCCAAATTTTGTTTTACATGCATTATTAAATTTAATCCTTACAACAGATCTTAAGGTGGATACTCTTGTTATGTTTACTTCATAGATGTGGAACCTGAGATGTTAATGATATCAATAGCTATTGGTGTGAGTTGGTTAAGGTTAAATGGTAAAACCAATATTTAGTTCTATAGCGGCAGACTCCAGATCCTCTGCTCTTTTTTTTTTTTTTTTTTAACATCTTTATTGGGGTATAATTGCTTTACAATGGTGTGGTAGTTTCTGCTTTATAACAAAGTGAATCAGTTATACATATACATATGTTCCCATATGTCTTCCCTCTTGCATCTCCCTCCCTCCAGACCCTCTGCTCTTAATCTGTAAAGCAGACCATCATTTCTCTTCTCCCTGAATTAGTTGCTGACTTAAATTATAAAATGTTATGGACAAATTAATACAAAGACTCCCACCTTATGTGGAATCTATGGGTGTGTTAAGGGGGGTTATGACTTGGGCGTCAACTCCAAGGTTAAACAGCATCTCTGTTGCTGGCTTTATGACCTTGGCCAAATCAACCTCATCATTCGTAAAATAGGAATAATATTTCCTAATTCTCAGATTTGTTTCTAAGTACTGAATGAGGTCACACACGCATAATAAAAACAATGGCTACCCTCACTGAGGACTTTCTGAATGCCAGGCACAGTCTAGGTGTGGTACATGCACATTCCATTTAATTGTTCTGGTTCCTCTATAAGATAGATACTGTTTCTGTCCCTCATTTACAGATGAAGAACCTGAGAGCTAGTGAGATTTTATAACCTGCTGAAGTTCACATCACTAATGAGTACCAAAGCTGAGATTCCAACTCCAGTCTGCACAAATTAATAAGAATCTTTGCTCTTGGGCATGATTCTGCATGGTGCAGTGCCTGAAATTCAGTAAGTGCTCACGAAGTGGTAGCTGTCATTACAATGTTAGCTGTAGTGACAACAGTGATGAATATTGTTGCCACAATGTTTTGAGCAAAGGGATGAAAGGAAATGTTTGATTTGATGAGTGAGAAGAGAAGACCTTGAGGACATGTTTCTTTCAAAGGGACCATTCCACAGAAAATGCCACAGATTTGTACTGGTGGGCCCCAGTGAGGAGGGCTTATAAAGGACCAAGCTTCCAAAGTGTTTGAGCTCTCCAGAAATGGAGGGGACTGAGTCAGGGGGTAGTGAGGTCCTTGTCTTTGGGGGTATGCAAGCAAAGGCTAGAAGCCATATTTGTCAGGACTTTGAGAGGAATAATAGTTAAATTAGATGACTATTGTATTCCTTCAAACTTGAAGATCTATGATTCTATGGCATAATATATAGAAAAACACTTTGAGGATTATAAACGGCCCCATAAATCTAAGAAATTATTATTACCATTCTCAATCAGTAGCTTTGTCTGAAGGATCTGTGTGATATGGGGATAGTACATTTTAAAGCTTTCTGTGAAAAATGGCTTTAGATCATTTCCCCAGTCATTGCATTTATTCATTCACAGCATATCATGCATTCCTTAGTTTATTGATTTAATCACTCAATCATGCAATGCTTTACTTGCCCACTAAACCCAACAATGAAAATCCTATCTGGTAGAAAAAAATAAAAAAGTAAAAGGCTCTAAAAAGTCAACCACAGGCTCAGAACACGCCAGCTCTGTGGGATTTGATCATTAAAAGGGGTCCTACGTTTTAAGTTGTATTCATGAAAAATGAGTTTTCCGAGCAACTAGTTTTAGAAGGTTCTAGGTGAGACTTGAAATATTGTGTTTACTTTTGGGGATCATATGTTAAGATAAACAATAACTGACTAGAAAATGTATGAGAAAATAGTCAAGACAGCGAAGAGTCAAAATAATGCTCACAAGCACTGTTATAATGCTTAGTTAGTGTTATAGTCATTGACAGATTGTTAACTCATTTAATCCTTACGATAATCCTAAATCAATAGATGTCATTATTACTCCTGTTCTACTTTTGAGAACATGTAGGCATAGAGAATGTAACTACCACGCAAGCCCTGTGGACCTGGTATCCCAAGGTTCGTCACTGACTTACCGGCCATGTGACTTGGGCATGGTCCTTCCCTCTGCTTCTTCCATTTCCTCATCTACAATGGAGTGAGGGTGGAAATACCTGACAAAGAATGCTGTTGTGAGGATCACCTGAGATGATACACATAAAGCACATATGCTAGAGCCTGACACAGAGTCAGGTCATCATAAGTGTTCAGACTCTGCTTTTTACAAGTGTATGTTTCCTAGGGCTGCCGTCACAATGCACCATAAACTGAGGGACTTAAACAACAGAACTTTACTGCCTCACCGTCCTGTAGGCTAGAAACCTGAGATCAAGCTGTGGGCAGGCCAAGATGTGGATCTGTTCCAGACCCCTCCCCTAGCTTCTTATAGCACCTGGGCTTGTGGCAAGATAACCCTGTTCTTCCTGGCATTCTCCCTGTGTGGGTGTCTATCTCTGTGTCCAAATTTTCTCCTTTTTATAGAACACTGGTTACATTGGATTGAGGCCCACCGTAATGACACCATCATAACTTGATTACCTCTATATGTAAAGATCCAGTCTCCATGTAAGGTCACATTCTGAGGTACTGGGGATTTGGAGTCCAACATATCTTTTTTGGGGAGACACAATTCAAGAAATAACAATAAGTGCTATTGCTGTGTTATTTATAAGTGATATTAATGAGGGATGCCCAGGGCCACCAAGTGCAGGCAGAGTAGAAGGGGAAACATCTTGACTAAGAGGAATATTTTTAAAAGGTGGCAACAGTGGTAGGAAAATCATGTGATACACATAGCACAAAAAACTCTGGCCTGGGACTCAGCTGTTGCAGCCCTGCCCCTCATGTGCTCTATGACCTTGAGCAGGTCACACTCCCTTCTTAGCCTTAATATCCCCATCTGTAAGTTGAGATCCTCAAGCTTATATCTGTTGCCAAGACATGCTGAAGTTTGGACGTACAAATAT
Source organism: Orcinus orca (assembly GCF_937001465.1). Taxonomy (NCBI): domain Eukaryota; kingdom Metazoa; phylum Chordata; class Mammalia; order Artiodactyla; family Delphinidae; genus Orcinus; species Orcinus orca. Next base: position 103,869,153 of record NC_064564.1, on the reverse strand, counting down.
CCCAAGTACATTTTATATGTATGCCATACCTCGTGAATCCCATTTACTTTTTTTGTTTCCCCAGAAAGTGAAATTTTTAAAATCACAAATGCATTTTTTAGTTTTTAAAAATGTAAATCATATGTACCTTGAAGCTTGGCCATGGCTTGCCTCAACAACAAGGATTAAAATCCCACAGAGTCTCTAGCTAGGCTAATGGGAAGATGAGGAGAATAAGCCATGGCTTCTGTCCTAAAGGAAATATGGCTTATCTCCCACGACATTTAGGGATGCAGCTTAGGGAAGTATTGATGGAATGAGCCTGAGGTGGTGTCGGGAGGCCTGGTTTCACGTTAAAGACTGTACCTTGTACCAGCTGCAGAGATTTGGACAAACCTTCACCTCTCTGAGCTTCTTGGTTGGTCATCTGCCAAATGGAAATAAAATTAGAATCAAAACATTGAACTGAGATAGTGCACATGAAAGCATTTGGCTAGGTTCCCCCCCAAAGCAGCAGAACTATACAGTTTGGTTGGAACGTTGGAGCTGAAAACACCTTAGACCTTGCAGAATCCAGTTCTTGAGATGTCAGCTTTTGCTTGCCTTTTCTGTGAACAGATCACTCTGAACCTCAGTGACTGACCAAACAATGCTTTATTTCTCATGCACGTTACGTGTCAGCAGCTGCAGTCACGGTGGCCCAGATCTGCTTGTCTTCGCATGCTGGGACTGTGGCTGAGGGGAGCCCCAGTCTGAGACATTTGGTTTTCATGGCAATGAGCAAGACAGCAGGCAGAAATCTAGGATGGCTCTTAAAGCAAATGCTTAGACATGGGTTCTCGCACATTCTGTGGGCCAGAGCACATCGTGTGGCCAAGCCATTGGCAGGGGTGTACGGTCCTATATGGAGAATGGGCACGCGAATGATTGCAGATAGCAGTTAGATGAGACCACGCCTCATGTTACAGATGGAGAAGAATGAGGCCAGAAAATGGACCTTCTCCATCCCTACTCCATTCTTCTGGGCCAACAATCAAGCCCAGCTGGAGAAGGCTGACAAAGGCATCCTGGATATACATCTCAGGAAGGGGGCCTGGAGGCCATTCCTTTGAGCCTTCTGGTCAAAAAGAAATGCAAGATGGGAATGTATATAAGAAAAAAATCTGCATAAGGGGGAGGAGCAAAGAGATAGACAGGAAAAACAGACATCCACCAGTATTTATTGAGCAACTGTTGTATACTAGGTGTGTAGAAACTACCAGCGGCAGAGAGAAATCAAAGGAAACCGAAAGAGGGAGCCAAGGACAATGAGAGAGATGTAGAAAAATAAAGGGAAATTGGCAGGAACAGACAGAAAAGGATTTAGCAATAGAAGCAGAGGTGGGGAAAGAGGAAACAGAGAATAAAAGCCATGGAGGAAACCACACAGAGACAAGTAAACAGGGAAAGAGAAACAGCTGAGTGAGAGGGACCAGAAAGATTGGGATCCCCAGAAAGAGCTTTGGAGGGTGGACTGACAGGGTGAAGGGTGGGGTGCTAGGAGCAAGGCAGAGGCTGAGGAGGAAGTCCGGAAGATGGGGCAACATCCAGCAGAGATGGGGAGGCTCTGAGGCGGGACTTCGGGACCAGCGGATCTGAGAAGAGGCAGGGGAGGTTGAGGTGGGTGAAGCTGCAGTGCCGAGTCCTGGAGGGTGGGGGGGATCCAGAGACTGCAGAGGGGCAACACGGGGAGGGGCCAGATGGGTTGGCAGAAAAGTCAAGGAGAATGTCCTCTCCATGGCCACGCCCCACCTGCTTTCCTCCAGCCTCTTGTCCACATTTCATCTTCCTTCAAGAACCCAGGGCTTTCGTATGGTGTTCTAGCAACAGGGAATGAATGAATGGGGTGTGTGTACAAGTGGGGTGCCATGTTCCCACTGTTTACTCCCCTTCCCGCATGTTCTGAGTCTATCCTCAGTGAAGATCAAGGTGGGCTTCCCTTGGGTTCATTAGTGGGCTTCCACTTCCTGCTTCACTTAACTCCCCTTTGTCCCCTCTCCCCATCTTCAGGAGGCAGCTTGGTTTGGTGGAAGTAATGTGTGTTTGGAGACAGACAGCTGTGCATTCAAATCGTACTCTTTCCCGTATTGCTGTTTGACCTCAGATATATTCCTGAACTTCTCTGATTCTTACTTTCCCCTGAGGCTTATTTTCCAGTGAGGCTGTGAATCTCTCATTCATGGGGCTCAGGGGAGAAATAAATGATAAAAGACACATGAAGTGTCCTAGAACAGTGCTCAGAGAAGATCCCTTTCTTTTCCTTTTGCCTCCTAAAAATTCCTTTCTAATTCACTGTTGGGCTTGGCCTTGGAAAACATCCTTAGAGCTAAGCTGGGCAAGAGTTATTAAGAATATTGACTCTAAAATACTGATATAAATAATTGACTAATAAATAAATGGGATAGAAGAGAGAGCTCTTTCTTACAGTGGAATTCCAATTAATAAATGTAGAGGAAAGAGGGAACTAGAAAGTCACCATTAGACCATCACCACTGTAATAATTACTACCAACAAGATCCACCCATGTATACTAAAATTAATGGGTGAAACTTCAAGAAGCAGCAGGACATTTGCAGTCTCAAGGAATTACACCACCACCCACCCCCTCGGATGTGTATTAATTACAAAAAGAAAATGGTGACTTTACAGTGGGACAGTCTGGCAGATACCACTTGCATTAACTTCCTAGGGCTGCTATAACCAATTACCAAACACTGAGGGGCTTCAAACAACAGAAACTGATGTTGATGCTTTTCCAGTTTTGGAGACCAGAAGTCCAAAATCAAGGGGTCGGCAGGGCTGCGTGCTCTCCGGGGCTCTAGGGGAGGATCCATTCCTTTCGCCTCTTCTAGTTTATGGTGGCTCCATGCTTCCTTGACTTGTGGCTACTTGACTCCAATTTCTGCTTTCATCTGCCTCTCACCTTCTCCTCTGTGTCCTTTCTTCTATGTCTCTCGTAAGGACATGTGTCAGTGGATCGAGGATCCACCTGGATAATTCAAGACGATCTCCCCCTTGCAAGACCCCTAGCTTACTTACATCTGCAAAATAAGGTCATATTCACAGGTTCTGGGCACTGGGATATGGATATATCTTTTTGGGGGGTCCACCATTCAACCCACTGCATCACCTTAACCAAGTGACCCAAGTTAGCTTCACCAGGAATAAGACATACGGACAGCCTGAATCAGCTGATAGGATGCAGTGAGAAGATCACAATGCCGTTTCTTTGGTTTTCTTGCCAAAAAATGGTGTAACTTGATTCTAATCATGAGAAAACATTAGAGATAAACTCAAAGTGAGGGACATGCTACAGAATAGCTGACCAGTGTTCTTCAAAGGTATTAAGATCATGAAAGACAGGGAAGACTGAGAAATTGTCACAAATAAGAGAAGACAAGGGAGACTCGAAAATTAAATGCCACGTAGGATCCTGGGTTACACCTGGCCCCCACCTTCCCCCTCCCCCCCAAAAAGAAACGTTGGTGGAAAACCTAGTGAAATCCAAATAGGTCTGTAGTTTAGCTGATGGGATCGTATTGTTAACTTCCAGGTTTTCATTATTCTACGGTTGTCTCTCAGTATCCATGGGAGGTTGGTTATAGGACCCCCACAGAGACAAAAATTCATGGATGCTCAAGTTCTTTAGATAAAATAATGTAGTGCAGTTGGTCCTCCGTATCCATGGGTTCTGCATATGTGGATTCAACTAACAGAAGGTCGGTTGAACCCATGGATACAGAACCCGCAGATAAGGAGGACCAACTGTATTTTGTTATGAGAAATGTTACCTTTAGGGGGAAGTGAGTGAAGACTATGCAGGAACTCTCTGTAGTAACGTTGCAACTTCTGGTGAGTCTATAATTATTTCAGTATAAAAGAGTTAAAAACAGAAAGACTATTGCATCTGGAGCAGGACTGTTTGGGTTAGATCCTGGACTCATGGCTGACCTCCCAGTGTGACATGGTTAAGTTACTCCCTCGTGCCTCAGTTTCCTCCACTGTAAAATGTGATAATAATAGTTTCTACCTGCTGGAATTAAAATGAGGTCACACATGTAAACTCTACGCAAATGTTGTATCATCAATTTCATTAATATTGCTACTGTCATTGTTCCTCTTTCACCAATGATAAAACCAAGGCCTCGACAGTTAAAACTACTGTTTTCTAAGATCACACAGCCAGTGCCCGACCCCAGAATTAAAGTTAAGTTTCTGATTCCAAGTGATCTCTCTCCTCTATAGTATTTCTTCTCTTACAGGGGCAAGGATGGGTAAAGATCTTTTAGGGACCCATCTTCATAATCATCTAGTTAATACTTGACTCTGTGTTGTTAATGCAGGTCTGCCCTTGGACTGTGGAAGGAGGTAGCGTATCCTCTTTAGAAGTGATGAGAGCAGACATTTCTGACTTAGATTCCCCCCAAAAAACAAAAGCAGCTACTTTGAAACTCCTCTAGTCCAACTCCTTCATTTTAGAGCGAAAACAAATACAGAAACCAAGGCTGTAGGTCTCAAAGAGTGATGTGGTCAATGTCATGTGGCAGGTCAATGACAGAGCTGGCCTTCCCATTTGGATCTCATGACTCTGTGTGTGTGTGTGTGTGTGGCCCCCACTGAACCACACTTTCTAAACCTCCCCCAGCTGTGATCTGCACTCAGTAGATGGCCCCTCACTCTGTGCTGTGGGAGCCGTAAACATATAGGTTCAGCACAATGATATTTCACTTCATTGTGGTAATCATGCTGTCTGCAAATCTACCAATACAGTCAAACAATCACCCAATTCAGACTTCTGCTGCTAATGTCCCCCAGCTCAAGGGTGTCTTTAATAGCAAAATAATACTTGTTTTTTCTTCCTTCCCTCTGTGTTTTTCCTAATCTCTCCCCAATGAGACATAACATTAATTACAGCAGTTAACAGAAATTCTGTCTCCATTACTGCCTGCCACCTTCTCCATCTTGACTTCTGCCTCCAAAATCTCTCTCCTGAATGAAGGGAGGGGAGTTTATGCAGATGTGTGATTGTCTGTATTTACCTTTTCTCTGCCACCTCCTTGGTGCTGAATTTTAAGTCAAGGAGGATCGATATTTTCACTGGGGGGGGGTGTGTGTGCGTGAGTGTGAATGTGTATGCATTGTTTGTGTGTGCCTGCTTTGTAATCTAGCTGTCATTTTGGGCTAATTGTGTTGTTTCCTCTTGTGTGGAAGGAAATCTTATCTGTTTTGGATTAAAATTCAATGAAGGTCATAGCGGCTGGAAAACTTACCAGACTGCTGCAATTAATGTTCATTTGGCTTTGATAAATTGGTACGTTCCCCTCAATAGGACTGGAGTGGATTTCAGAGGCAATAATTCTTCCATTAACTCAATGATTCTGCCTGTGATGGAGGACCTTGTCCTGCTTTTGTTTGTCATCTGTCACTTGGAGGAGCTGGGCATATGTCGGAGATGATTTATCATGATTGCAGCGCCTGCTGCTTGTATCAAAGCATTTAAAACCACAAATTATTTTTGCCCCCTGTAAATTGCTTGATTAAACAAACGTGAGGTTGAAATTAAGGTAGAAAGAAATTTTTGTGCCTCTGTTCCCACCCCTGGGTTTCCACAGTTATGGGGTTATTGCAAGTTCCTTTCAAGCTCAAGGTGAAAACGCGTTTGTAGAGGAATAATACTGAGCGCTAACTGTATGCCAGGGATTGTGCTGGGAGCTTTACGTGCATTATTTTACTTAATTCTTAAAATAATTCTGTAGGGTAGTTTGTCTTTATTACCTGGGAAGAGGTTGAAATCCATAGATCATAAGCGTTTCATCCAATATAAGCAACATAAGATTGGAAACCAAGTGTCTTGATTCTAAAGCCCTTGCATTACCACTCTGTGCATTAGGATCTTTAAAAATTGCCTAATATTATTAAGTTCTACTGTTTACTTCTGGTATTTCACTAGATGTGGAGCCAGATCTCTCGTCTATACATAAGAATTACCTCAGGTGTTTGTTTAAAAGGCAATTTCCTGGGCCCTGCCCCAGGTCTGCCAGAGCTGAACACCTGGTGTGGGGTTCTGGGGAATCTGCACTATGGCAGGCTCTGCCCCTAATGTTTGCCGATAGCAAAGGTGGAGAATCACTCACCTGCAGCTCATTGAGACCAGCAGTGGGAAAACCACAGCCTCAGCCCACTAAGTTTTTAAATTATTATTTAGTTCTCACGAAACCCCGCCATGCAGGCATTGGTATCACCATCTTACAGATTGAAATGTTGAAGTACATCAAGTTAAGTGGGTTTGGTCAAGGTCACACAGCTAGGGAGAGCCCAAGCTGGGGTCTAGACCCTGCATCTGCCTCACTGGCTGTAAAGCTCTTAATCAGCATCCCCATCTCACCCTCTCCTGCCCTTGACCCTCTATGTCCCCAGCCCTCCCTCCCTTCTCTCAAATTCTGCAGGGGCACCAGCAAGAGTGGCTCTCTGTGCTCTCCCCATGGACACTCTCTTCAGCTCCTGGTTTACTGAAGTCCATATGTGTCCTGATGTTCCCCTAATGAAGCGTCTAGAGGCCTGCCCTGTCTCCGCCTCCCTTAATAGGGAGTGAAATATGTTGGTTTCTGTGCCAGGGGCTTTATTGAGATGGTTCAAGAGCCCCCGGGAGGAGATGTGGGGGGAGACGAGACCCCCTTCCCCTCATTGCAGATGATCTCAGGTAAAGGAAACTCATGCAGGGCAGGTCTGTGCCATTACAGTAATTATAGAAGCATGGCTGAGAGGGGAAGCTGATCAGCTGGACCTGGGTCTGACAACCTTTTGCTGACTTTGTGGTCTTGGGCTAGCTACTTGCCCTCTCTGAACCTTGATTTCCTCAAATGGAAAATAGGTGTAACAATAGTACCTCCTCTGATAAAAACACTGCCAGATGTGGGAGTCCATGGTGAGTGCAGGCTTGGTATATGATACGTAGAAGTTTCTCAGGACTTTGTAGCTGTTCTTAAAGCTCTAACACTGGTGACCCACTAATGTTAATAGAACATGCCATTTAACATCTCCTGAAAGCTTGACAATCTATTAAGTAGGTGTCCATTTTAACACCCTTTTATAGCAGGTCAGGCCAAGCCTCAGAGAAGGGGCTTGCTCAGGGTCACACAGTTGGTCAGCACCAGAACAAGAAGTCTCTGGATCCCTGACAGAACTGGGTAGGTGGGGCCGTTGGTGGACGGTTGCCTGAAGTCCCGTAGCAGGTAATTTAAGGTCCATGGTAAAATTGGGGCTGGGTACCCTGCCTGCCCTTCATTTTTGAGATTGAGTGGCAGGTGTTATGAACTGAGCCTTGTCCTCCTCCCCCCAAAAAATCCTATGCTGAAGTCCTAACCTCCAATGTGACTGTATTTGGAGATAGGGCCTTTAAGAGGCTAATTAAGGTTAAATGAAGTCATAAGAGTGAGGTCCTAATTTAATAGGACTGGTGTCCTTATAAGGAGAGGATGCTGGAACATAGTGGAAAGACCATGTGAGGACACAGTGAGAAGGTGGCCGTCTATAAGGAACCCTTACCAGAAACCACCCCTGTCAGCACCTTATCTCCGATTTCCAGCCTCAGAGCTGTAGGACAATACGGTTCTGTTGTTCAGTCCACCCTGTCTGTGGAGTTCTGCTATGGCAGCTTGAGCAAACTAATACAGAAGAGAGTTGTGGTTAGTGCCTCCCTAGCCGACAACGGCTGAGGGATGACAGAAGCTGGAATACATATTTCCCTTTTCCTGCGTTCTTATTCCTGGGACAAAGGGGAAAAAGAAAGAGGGGAGGAAATGATCACAAAGCAGAAAGGGGACAGGATGGAAAGGGGAGAGAAGAGGGGAAAGAGGTTTTTAGAGTGTCTGGCATATACTAGCAGCTCAGTAAACTGTTAGATGAATGGCTTGGGAGATAGATGATTGGATCCTGTCACGTGTTACAGTTTTTAACTTTTTGCAACATTGTAATACTGGGTGCAGATTCCCAGGTTGCAGGGAGAGGGGCTGATGGTAACAGCTTCCACTTAGTTACTGCAACAGTTATTTGAGAGTGCCTTTTATATGCTTGCATGGTCTTCCTCACACACTACTTCATTAGAATTTACAAAACTGCCTGTTAGTGATTATTCACAGATGAGATGTGTAAGACTATGCCCATTTGATGGATGAGGAAACTGAGGTTGCCCAAGGTCACACGCAGCCAGAGACCTGGACTCTTAGTCTCAAGCCCATGCTCTCCCTGTTGGCACGTTGAGGCCAGTGAAACTGGAAGAACGGTTCACTCAGAGGAGAGACCCACACATTGTTAGGTTTCTCTTTACCCAGTTACTACCTGTGCGACCTAGAAAAAGTTGTCTAGCCTGACAGAGATCCTCACAGTGGTGGAGGGAGGCTTCAACGAGGGAGCCCAGTGAAGTGCTCAGTGCCTTGTCGGTAGGAAGTGCTCTGTAACAGGCAGCTCTGAAGTCGTGCAAACCTTCCTTCTTATCTCCAATATCCTGTTTCCTGGACCTTAAATTAAGAACAGCAACTCATACCTTAAAAGACTGTGTTGAATGAAATGAGATAACCCAGGTAGAATGCCGGGATAGTGCCTCGCACGTAAAAGATGCCCAGTTCATGGTGACTCTGATTATGATTACCTGTAGTCTCCCAGACCCCATGCAGATTAGGGAGTCCTCACCTTGGGAATCGCCTAGAAAAAGCAAAGACAAAGATGATGTTTTTCTGGCCTATCCCACCCCAGGTTGCTAGTGGGAGGCCCCTGAGTGGAGGAAAGCCCGCAGCCATGGGAGGTGACAGCTGGGGTCTCGGACCCACGCTGGGGACCACCTCCTGCTCCTTGGAAGGTGGAGACATGGCTGGCCTGCCCAAGTGGCGCAGAGTGACAAATGAGGTTGTGAAGCAGCAACAACATCTGTGTCATCATTTCCGCACCAGGAGGTCAACTGGCTTCATAAACCGTGTTGCTGCTGGAGCAGTCTTTGTTTAGGAATTAATTAGGAGAAGCGAAGAACTGCTGCCCATGCAGATTTTGGTCTCTGGAAGTTATAAAAAGCAGATGGATTTTATAAGCAAATGCGGTTTTCACCCTTTAACATCAGGTGAAAGGGTACGTATTAGAGCAGGGGCACCCGGGAAGCAGGCATTGAAAAGAACACCTGAGCCCTCTTCCTAATCCACTTCCGTGTGCCCACGCGCATGGCACCATTCTTTTGGCTACTGCAGTTTGTGCATTGATACCACTTTGGTATTAATAATAGCAGAGTCTGCTGAGTCTTTTTTTTTTTTTTTTTTTTTTGCAGTACGCAGGCCTCTCATTGTTGTGGCCTCTCCCGTTGCGGAGCACAGGCTCAATGGCCATGGCTCACGGCCCAGACACTCCGCGGCACGTGGGATCTTCCCGGACCGGGGCACGAACCCGCGTCCCCTGCATCGGCAGGCGGATTCTCAACCACTGCGCCACCAGGGGGAAGCCCTGCTGAGTCTTTTTATGTGCCAGGAACACTGCTAGATGCTTTCCACACTCTTATCTAATCTCCATGAGAGTCCAGTGAGGAGGCTTTTGGTTACTGCCTTTTACATGTGAGAAACCCGAGGCTAAGAGCAGCAGATTCTTTTCTTAGAAGTGATGGAGCTCAGGCTTGAACCCAGGCTTGTAGAAGTCCAAGGTCGATGCCTGTAGCTGCTGTGCTATAGTAGAAGCTCCTCACCTTCTCCATGAAATGCTCTGAGTATCCATTTGTAACAGATATCCTAGTATCTGTTAAAAGCTGAGTGAGGGGGCTTCCCTGGTGGCACAGTGGTTGGGAGTCCGCCTGCCAATGCAGGGGACACGGGTTCGTGCCCCGGTCTGGGAAGATCCCACATGCCGCGGAGCAGCTGGGCCCGTGAGCCATGGCTGCTGAGCCTGCGCGTCCGGAGCCTGTGCTCCGCAACGGGAGAGGCCACAACAGTGAGAGGCCCGCGTACCGCAAAAAAAAAAAAAAGCTGAGTGAGGAATTTTGAAGAGCAGATCTTGTAAAGCACAGGGATTCTCATGTGAGGGCCAGTGAGGACCATTTACACTTTCATGCATCACCTCTATTTGGATTTGGAAGTTAATTATCCTCAAAGAACGCATTTTACCCTAGCAGTCATGACACTGTTGATGATAACTAACATTCGTACAGTGCTTTTGGCAGTTTCAAGGCAATGTTCACAGCATCTTCTATTGCCTTTTATCTTCAAAAACCATCCTTGGGTATTTAGACATTGAAGCTATTATTATTATTATTAGCTCTGCTTGAAGCTTAGAAGGGTTCATCCTGTCGAAAATCACAGTGAGTCCATGGTAAAGACCAATCTCCTTTTACCAAATATCTCAGCATCCCCTGGGGATAATTGGAAGGTTAGGGTTGCCCTGTAGAGGCAAATGGGGAAGAACTCGTGTTGGAGAAGCACATACAATTATGATATATTAGAGGCACAAGGAACCTTTAAATCTCTGCTTATAAGCATTTCATTTTTAAAAGGAAGTAAACCAACGGCCAGTGAAAGAAATTCCCTTCTTCAGAGTCACACAGTAAGTTAGTGTGACATCGAGGATAAAAGATGGACACATTTGAGTTTAAACCCCAAACTTTCTTTCCCCTCTACTTATGACTTTGGGCAGGTTAATTTATTTGAGCCTTAGTTTTCTCTTCTGTAAAATAGAGAGAAAGTACTACCAAACAGGATAAGGATTCAGTGAGATGATGTATGTGAAACGGGTGATACAATGCATGTCCACAGAGCATGTGCCCACTGAGTGAGAGTCTCTGGGATGGTCGATGAGGAAGAAAACACATGGGCTGGGGACCAGTTAAGGCTGAGTGCAGCTCTAAGATCCTCCGTCATCAGCTCTGTGATCTTGGAATCCCTCCAATCCTCTAAACCTCGGTTTTCTTCTAGAAAAATTAGAATGGTGGTTATACCTACACCATTTTGTTTGCTGTGTGGGTTAAAACTAATTTATGACAAAGATCAGCCCAGGGCTTTGCCCACAGTGAACTTGAACTCTCCTGGGTCCCAGTGTGTTCTGCTCTTCCCATCCCACGATTTTCTTTCTCAGCTCCATGCTCCTCAGGCAAACAAAGAAAGCCCATGGCTCCTTCCCTGAAGCACCACTGTTGATATTCTTCCTTTGGACACAGGAGCTGGGAAGCAGTTTTGGATTCCAGCCATTTCTATAAAAATCTTCCCAAATTTGTGGAGTGATGTGTCCCCTCCATGCACAGAGCTAGAGGAAAAAGATAGCATTAAGTGTGATTAAATATGCACTCCTGCACTTGGGGAATGCACTGGGGGATTTGTCTTTAAAGTGTCATTCTTTTTGCAAAGGCACCTGTTATGCTAATGGTGCTGCGTTAGTCTCTCAACTGGGGGCCTGGATGCTTTCTTTGCAGACCTACTGTGCATACATTACACCCCACGCTGCACTCCATGGTCTAGCATGTTTTGCTTTTTCTCAAATGTTAGCACCTTGGATTCTTAATTTGGCCTCCATAATGAAGCGCATGGCTGGGAGAAGTGCTTAAGTGAGTCCCCCCATTGGAGAGAATGCCTGATGGGAAAAGACTAGAAGAGAAACAAACATTTGTTGGGCAATTGCCATGCACCAGGCGTGCTCAATGTACGACCATTCTCTGCTATTTAATCTCACCACAGAGATGCCAGGTAGATATTTGTATCGTTACTTTACAGATAAAGAAACAGAAACTCAAAGAGGCTACAATTTAGTATTTATACAACTCATATTTCTTGAACAACCACCCACTGGATGTCAAGTACTGTGTCAGACCCCTGGGCTTGTGTGATCTGGTCTATAGGGTTTAGGACACGGGGAGGGGGAAGGGTAAGCTGGGACAAAGTGAGAGAGTGGCATGGACATGTATACACTACCAAATGTAAAACCGATAGCTAGTGGGAAGCAGCCACATAGCACAGGGAGATCAGCTCGGTCCTTTGTGACCACCTAGAGCGGTGGGATAGGGAGGATGGGAGGGAGGGAGGTGCAAGAAGGAGGAGATATGGGGATATATGTATATGTATAACTGATTCACTTTGTAATAAAGCAGAAACAAACACACCATTGTAAAGCAATTATACTCCAATAAAGATGTTAAAAATATATATATATATATGTATAGGGTTTATTAACAGCACTAACCAGAGGCTGACTTGAAATTGAGGCCCCCAAGGACATTAAGCAACTTTTCTAAGGTCACACTCTAGGAATTGGCAGAGCTGGAATTCAAACCTAGATCTCCTGGAGTCTTGTTTAGTTTCCTTTGAACCAGGAGGCCTGGAGCTTGTTCCTTCACTTCTTCGACTTCCATGGAGCATCTCATATGCACAAGGCACTGTGTTAAGCATGGCACTGGGTTCTGAGATGAAGGTTTCATATCTTTGGGTAGGGATGTTGAGTCAAGTATTCAAGGAAGACAGGGTAGTACCATGTCAGGGGCCAGATCAAAGACAGTGGGAAAACAGAGGAGGAAGAGGTAACTTCTAGCTGGAGGGATCAAGGGAAGCTTCCTGGGGAAAGGGAAAATTCATCCAGGTCTTAAACTGTGGCATGGATTTGGACATCAGTCAGTAATTGACAACTTCTGCCTCTTTGTCAAGATCTCTTTGCAGTAGCTGGTATTAGCAAGACTTTGGGGTCAGGGATGTGTTCCTCACTCATTCTCTTTCTCAGAGGTTATTAGACTCTTAGCTTCCTATTCAGCACAGATTCACGTGGTATTGACTACTCTGTCCCAAGACAAGGGCAGGGGACTGATCAACCTAGGTAAACAGACATGGCTCCTCCTATGAAAAACTCCCAGACTAGAGAAGGAAGGGAGTGTTTAAGTCCTTTTTAGTTCATTCAGGAAAGTCTTGGCAGGGGAAGGTGAGCGTAAGTTTAGAAAAGAACCATATCAGTGATCGATTCCAGTACTTCTCAACATTTTACATCAGAAACCTTCCATCTAAATGAAATGTTGTGTAGATACCTAATATGTAACAGACAAAAATGGATCTGTTTTGGCTGGAAATTTGGAAGAGTTAGTGGTAGGTGAGGGTAGACAGGACTTGTGTGGCATAGCCACACACCACTAAGGCTGTGCCACGTGAACATGACTTGAGCATGACTAAAACACCCTCCACTCCCCGTCGTGTAACAGACAGAGGAGCTGCCCTGAGAGGGGAACTTACTCAAGGCCGGAGTCAATGAGCCAGCCAGCACCAGGTGCAAGCTCTCTAGTATCCTACCCCAAGGCTTTCTACAACACCATTGAGAGAAGGGATGGTTTTGGTTTTGGGGTTTTTTTTTGGGTGGTGGTGGTGGTGTTTTTTCACTTCTTATTTTGAAATTTCACTTATTTATTTTGATTTACAGAAGAATTGCAAAGAAAGCACAGATAATTCCCATATACCTTTAAGCTAGCTTCCCCTAATGTCAACATCTTTCATGACCATGGTATATTTGTCAAAACCGAGAAGTTAACATTGATGCCACATTGTTAACTAAAGACTTTATTTCCCCAGTTTTTCCACTGATGTCCTTGTTCTGTTCCAGGACCCAATCCCGGGTACCATATTACATTTAGTTGTTCTGTCTCCTGAGTCTCCTTCTCCTCAGTCTTTCTTGCTTATAACCTTGACCTTTTTGAAGAGTATTGGGTCAGGTATTTTGCAGGATGTCCCTGCATTTGGGTCTGTCTGGTGCTTTCTCATAATTAGACTGGGATTATAGACTTGGAGGAAGAATACCACAAAGACCAAGTGGCCTTCTCGTCACATCATATCATCAGATGTGTGACACCAACAGGATTTATTACTGATGATGTTAACCTTGAGCACTTATGTGAGGGGGTGTCTGCCAGGTTTCTCCACTGTAAAGTTTATATCTTTCTCTTTCCATACTCAATTATTTGAAGCAAGTTTACAAAGTCCAGCACACACAAGGAGAGGGGGATTAAGGGCCACCTCCTGGAGAGAGAGGTGTCAAAGAATGTGTGGGTATTTGTTAAAACCACCGCCATAATTAATAAATATGGGGGATAGATACTTTGAGACTCTACAAATACCCTGTTTCTCCATGAGGTCTTTTCCCACTAATTTTAGCATTCCTCAGTGGATCTTACCTGCAGTGATTTATTACTGCAGTGGAAAAAAGGAATTTTAAAGCAAAATAAAAACAAAAATGTAAGGGGAAAAAAAGGAGACAAGAAAGGAAGAAGAAAAAGGGTTCACACTTATTAACGCCAACCTCTTTCCTAGGTGGTAGACCTGGGTCAGGGCAGGTGTCATGGAGAAAGAAGCTGCGGTATCCTCACCGGCTTCGCTGACCTCCTCTCAACATGGAGTGTTCTAATTGGCATCACCATGGCACTGTCAGTAACCATCACACTCTGAGGCCGAGGGAGGCTCTTTTAACTCTGTTAGGAAAAGGTCAGCGTGGAACAATATAATAGCACCTACCTTGCGTATTTCTTTCTCCAGATTTCATTTTAAAATACACCTGGTTGAGGAAGCAGGAACCTGGCAGACACTCCCTCACTTAAGTGCTCAAGGTTAGCATCATAAGTAATAAATCCTGTTGATGTCACGTACCTGCTGATATGATGTGATGAGAAGGCCACTTGGTCTTTCTGGCGTTCTTCTACCAAGTCTATAATCCCAGTCTAATTATGAGAAAGCATCAGACAGTTTCTATGCTTTCACGTGTATGTGTGTTGTATGTGTGTTGTATGTGTGCTTCTTGTTTTTCTCTGTACGTGTGTTTACTACTGGGTCCCCTGGGATTTAGGGAGGAAGGGAATAACAGATCCTTCCTTTGCCTGTATCTTAGCTTTGGGCAGTCACTTAGAGCAGCTTGAATCCTTGGCGAGGTTCCATAAGATCTAGATGATAAAATACAGCTGACTCGAAGCTCAAGGATGGGGAAGCACAGGAATGTATATAAACTGCCCATGCCTGGCACGTCGTGGGTGTATCTGGTGCAGGTCACTGAGTTAAGTATGTCAGATCATCTTGTTTAGCCCTTGGAGCAAATCTAATGGAAGAGGTGACCTTTGAGATGGTCCTTGAAGGGATGAGGGTGGCAGGAATTATTCCAAACAGAAAACAGCATGCAAGAGCTTAAGGACCTTAGGGAATTCCCTACCCATGAAAATACTGGGGGGCTTCCTACTCATTTTGCCTGGAATTATCTCTGATCCTGAGGAACTGGTGTGTAGGGATGTGGCTACTTGCATCAGAAGAGTGATCAAGCACTTGAACGTTCCCTCTCTAACATCTTGCAATAGTCACACAGTATTAATGATTGTTTCTTAATTGATTAGTGGGTTGCTCGGTCTGCTGGTTGGTAGCTTTAGGCTCATTCAGAGACTCTGCCTCGTTACCCTTTGAACTTTGGAGCAGACGCTATTGGTGTCCAGCTCAGATCCCCTGAGCACTAACCCTTTCCGTGCATGCTGGCTTGACCAGTTGCCAGCTCATGTGCCTCTGGCTAGAGGCTCTCTGGCAGCTCAGTAGCCCTCTGCCCAGGCTTGAGGCAGGCTGGAGTGCCTGGGAGTCATCAGCTCTTCAGCGGCAGCCCTTAACTGATGATTGCTGGACGATGGTTAATACATACCCCCCTGCCCCTGTCACCCCAGCAGGATAGACCTCCTGTGGTCCACTATGCTATCTGGCTTAATAAACCATCCTTTACTGGACTCTTTCCCTTCCCCGCCTCATTTCCCCACTTCTCTATGAACGTTTCCTGGAATCACTTTCCAAATAACCACGTGCACTCAGATCCTTTTCTGAATTTCTTCTGGAGACAGACAGACTTCAGTGGGCTTCCTCTGTGGCCTCTTTGACCAGGATGTTTGGGCCCAGAGGAGGAAAAACAAAAAGATGACCTTGACTTCCAGTGACTCTGAAACTGATTTGCTGGTTGAAATAGAGCCAAACACTGTCACTCTCTGAGGCTACATCCCTTACTTGTAAGGGGAGACATTGGCTCAGGTGTTGCCAAAGCCCTTCCTGAAGTTTTTGTTCTGAGGTTTCAACTTCCAGACACTTTCATTTCCCCCTATGGGTGTGATTTCCAGGAATTTATTTAATTTGCTTTAAGGAAATGTGTATGCTTCCTGCCTACCAAGTCCCATTTTCAAAACAAACTCTTTAACACTTTACCGGGGGTAGGGAAGTTTGGCTATCCCGTCTTCTAGGAGTACTTGTCTTGACTTTGGATGTAAACCCAGAATATGGAGAAGGATAGTCGTATTTCCTCTTCCCCCTCCTCCTCTTTCTCTGTCCCTCTACCTGCACTAACTTTTCCATTTGCACACATGGAAGAAAACAATCCTGAGCTTGAAAGAGCTGACTTTTATTTTATTTTATTTTTCCTGATTGAATATAATAGTAGGTACCGTTTTTTAAGAGCTTAGTACATGCCAGGCACTGTGCCAAGCACTTTCCATACATTATCTTGTTTATTTCTACAATGGCCCTGTAAGGAAGGTACTATTATTATGTTATCATTAGGAAGCTAAGATTGGGAGAGATTATGCAGTTGTTCAAGGTCATATAACTGTCAGTGGTAAAGCCAGGGTTTGAATCCAGGCTCATCTTAATTGAAATGCTGTATTTTACCTATTCCCTGCTTCTCTGCATGATGAAATGCGATAGGCATAACTTTAAAGACCTCTGTGTACTTCAGAACATTAATCATAAGAACCGGGTGAATGTAGAGGGAGGGGCAGAGAAATGACCCAGCAGCACCTTGGAAAAACACAGGTAGGTTTTATTGGACAATAAGCTGAGGGAAGTAATAGTGTTCAACAACAAAATATTTTTTTTTTTCAATTTAGATTTCATCAGTATAAGTTCTTACCTAGAACAGGGATATTCTGATCTGCTTAGTCATTTCTTGGAATATTGTGCATAGTTGTGGTATTATCTTTAAAAAAATAAAAAGCATAATCAGAATCGAGTGTGTCTGAGGAAGATTAACCACAGGGTAGTGAAAGCATTCAGAACCATATTACCAAAGTTCTGAAGACGGCTGGGAGGATTTAGCCTGGAGGAGAGAAGACTAGGGGATCTTGGTGGGGATTACTATTTAAAATCCTAAATATCTCTCAAGGGGAGGTGGGAGTTAAATTTGTCCTGTGTGGCCTTCAGACATAAGAAGCAGTGGGGGGAAGCCACACGGCAGCCGATTCCAGCTCTATTTTAAAAAGAAACAGTAACAAAAGTATCCAAAATTGGAATAGGATATTTCAAGAGGTGGTATTCACTCCACCATGCCTGTGTTAGGATTTTTTTTTCTCTTTTGCAAGTGATATAAATCCAACTCAAACTGACTAAAGGCTAAATAAGGTCTTCGCTTCCTCAAGGAATGAAGTATCTAAGTGTAGCTTTAGTGCAGGGATTGTTAGATCAAAATGTCCATATAGAGTCTTTAGGAATATGTCTCTGTTCCTTCACTCTGGTTTCCTTTGGGTAGGCTTCATTCTTGGACGAACTCTCCCCAGGTCACGATAAGATTACTTTATACTTAGCACCAGCAGGAAGGAAAGAAAGTGCTTCTTATTTTTAAGTTAAGTGCCCGGACAAACTATCATTTGCTCATGTGTGTATCCCTGTGTTAGTTTTCTATTGATGCTGTAACAACTTACCACAAATTTAGTGGCTTAAGACAATACACCTTTAGAGAACACATGTATGGATACCAAGGGGGAAAGGGGTGGGGTGGGAAGAATTGGGAGACTGGGATTGACACAAATACATTATTGATACTATGTGTAAAATAGACAACTGATGGAAACATACTGTACAGCACAGGGAACTCTACCTAATGCACTGTGGTAACCTGAATGGGAGGGAAGGCCAAAAGGGAGGGGATATATGTATGTGTATGGCTGATTCATTTTGCTGTGCAGTGGAGGCTAACACAACATTGTAAAGCAACCATACTCCAATAAAAATTAATTTAAAAATACACCTTTATTATCTTATAGTTCTGCAGTTCCTAAATTTGAAATGGTCCTCGCTGAGTTACTTTCATGCTGTTGGTGGCAGGACTGTGTTCCTTCTGAAGGCTCCAGGGGAGACTCTGTCTCCTTGCCCCTTCCAGCTTGTAGAGGCTGCACACAGTCTTTGACTTGCACCCACTTCTTCTATCTACAAAGCTAACGAAATGGAGTCAAGTTCTTCTCGCACCACATCACTCCGACCTCCTCTGTTGCTTCCCTCTTCCATTGATAGGGACCCTTGTGATCATATTGGGCCCGTTTGTATAATCAAGGACACCCTACCCTTCAAAAAGCCAGCTGCTTGGCAGCCTTAATTCCATCTGCAACCTTAATTCTCCCTTGCCATGTAACCTGACATTTTCACAGGTTACAGGGATAAAGACGTAGGCCGATTGGGGACATTCTTCTGACTACCACAAACCCTAAATAAGTTACTGTGATGCTCTACTGGTCAACTCTGGGTCAGGCGGCCACTCCTAGACTTAGATTCCAGTAAGCCAGAGCCAGACCATGTCGATGGAGAGTTTTGAAGGGGTATCATGTAGTCTCTCAAGGAAAAACTAGGTCCTTGTTACAAAAGGAGAGGAAAGAGATACTAAGGGGTTACAAAAATCAACCACAGTGTGGGGTGGGATATTCGGTATTAGGTAGGGGATGAAATTAGTGATTTCAAAGATTTTTTTTTCATATTCTGATGTTTGAATACCATATCTGATGGCTGTGCTTAACCACAAAGAAAGGGAAATAGCTTATTTCTTTCAATAGATAAGAATTCTATTCTCTATTCCTAGATAAGGCCCTGGGGATTCCTAAGCCCAGACTTACTCTCTTGTTTATATGATTTCCTGGTTCCTAGATGAGAGAATCAACTAGTGAGAGTCATGGGAGACATTTTAGGAGAAATGGAGTTGTATTAATTAATTTTTTTCATACTTTAGAGTCCCAAATGGTCAAGCAGGATTCTTGACCACTGGAATAATGCTAATCAAAAACGTTTTGGTATCATACGTATTTTTTTTAAGAAATGAAGAACACTGTCTTCCTCACCCGAGAAGGATATTTTTAAGGACATATTCTAAAAGATGCCATGCAAGTCTCCAGCAAAATAATTCCAAAGGGACAACAACAACAACCTTTCTTTCCAAACTTTGCCTTAAGAAAAGCAAAAAGTATAGGTCTGCCCATAACTGAACATTTTCCCCTCCTTGCCTGATGCTAGCTGAAATAGGATGGGACCATGAAATCCTAACCAGTTTCACTCCACTGCAGGTGCCCTGAGTGATACATTTCCAGTCATATGCACACTTTAGGGCTACAGATGGTGGAAAATATAGAAAGCAGAGGTAAGAATGAGAAGCGAGTCATCAGAGGTGTTTTAGGAGAAATGATGTGCTATTAAATTTTTTTCTGACTTTTGAGTCTGCAGTGTTTAAGCAGGAAGCTTGGCTGGGGCACTTATTGGGGAAACCTTTAGTGATATAGGCAATTTAGGCATAGCTATGGAAGTGGAATCAGGTCCTGCATACAAAACACATGCACTTTGAGGATCTGTAAAGGTCTTTTAAGCCAAAGTCAGATTGAACAGATCAGCTGCCCCAGCAATGCCCAAGGCATAGCTACTAGATAGGGTGCTGTCCTGGGTGCTGAATAAGTACATGTCCAAACTTCTGCTTGGTCTGATTTCTGCTGAACACAGCCTCAACTTGTCCTGGCTTCTGTTTGTGACCAAAACCCCACCTCTAATTATACCTCCATAACTGGGTGAAAAAGCCCAGGGCTCCTTCTTTTCCCCCTCAGATGTGACATTTTCATCCATAGAATGTAAGCTTTATGAAAGCAGAGAATCGATTATATTCACTGTTCTGTCTGCAGGGTCTCAAATCTCATTCATACAAAACACTTGCTGAGTTTGGGTCAGAGGGATTTACTAATCATATTGTCCTCACTTTCCACTCATTCACTGGAATAATGCATACCTACATATGTACATGCATACACACACACACAATCAAAAGAGCTGCAGTCTTCCTGTAGCACACCTTGTAATGTACGGAATTCATCATGTATGGAATACTTCCAAATTCAGTCTTCCTAATCAGTTTAAGCTATATGTTATTTGCCTCTGTATCTGTGTCTAGCTCCATGTCTGGAAGGCACATGGTAGGTATGCAGCATTTTTGTTGAACTGAACTAGGTTAATTTTACAGACCAAAAAACTAAAGTTCAGAGAGAAATGAATGGCCCAAGGTCATACAGTAAATGGAGAACAGTGACATTTCCCTTACCTCCTCTTACACAGTGTCAGTCTCCAGACCTTTCAGTTCCCCCACTTTGGTGACTAAATTTAAAGACCATATGAAGGAATCACGATTCCTGACCTTTTAATTCTCTCAAAAATATTCATGTTTTCCTAACACCAGGTATGGTGTGGATCCCTGTCATTTATATACACACACACACACACACACTTTTATGCATATATATGTATACACACACACACACACACACACACACACACATATATATATACAGCAGGTTTGGGGGGGATTTATGTGTAAAAGTTATGAAGTGTGTTACCAAGATGTAAGTTTTAGAACTGAAATCACATTGCTTCAGATCTTCCCTCAATCTTGGCACCTGTTTACTAGGAAGTGGACTGGAATGATGAGGTTTGCATCTAAAGATGGGTCCTCAGTAGAATAGCAGGAATTCTCAATTCCTTTAATTAATAATAACCCTCTCACCCTCTGTTCACGTGGTAGCTTGCTCAGTGGAGCTCAAAGCGCAGTGCAGGGGCAGAACACTGCCATCTCACTGCTCTGCATTCGCGTGTCCCGCTGAAGGGGTAGAGAGCTTTGAAGTTGTATCACGGTCCTCAGGGATAACGCTGGGCTGTGCCTAACCCCTTCACCCAAGGCCACGAGAATTCCAAAATCATACTTCGGGGAAGAAGGAAGGTGTGAGGGGCTAGTAAGAGAAGAAATGAAGGAAGGCAGGAAGAGAGGGAAGGATGAAAGTAGAAGCGGATATGAGACAGTGAGCTAGAAAGCTTTTATTGAGCTTCCACTCTGTACCTCATCCTACGAAAGTCACTTTAGCATTCATCATTTCAATGATTTGCATCTGACGTACATACTGAAAGCAGGGGTGAATGAATGAATGTGTTTAATCTCCCCAGCCCTCTAGAGTTTAGTGCATACACTTCACATATGAAGAAACTGAGCTGCAGAGAAGTGAAGCACAGGGGCAGCTAAGAGGAGGGTTTTGGAGAACAAGAACCTACGTTGATACTTTCACCCAAGGGGAGCTCTGAAAGGCACTGGGAAGGTGGGAGGGCTGAAAAGGAAAACATCCTTTATGAGCAGTCACACTAATATCTGCGAAGGATGTCGTTTTATTTATATCTGAGAAAACAAGAGGATTGGAAACTTGAAATGTCTTGTCCAAAGCTACTCTCTCATTCATTCATAGATTCTACTTTTTTTGAGCCATCTACACTGGACAAAGGGTGAAACAGACAGTCCCTGCCCCTCAAGGCTCTGTTAGTTCGGTGTGTGGCTTTTTCTGTGGCCAGGGTCCTCTGGATTAAAGGAAGGTAGATGGAGGTGAGGTGGAGAATGGAGAGGAGCAAATAAGGCGTGTTCCATGCAGAGGGCATAGCACGTGCAGACACACAGAGGCTTCAAGGTGTGAGAACACGGCACTTTTTCAGGAGCGGAAGTGAGTTGTTGTGACTGAGGTACAGGTTGCTTGGGGAAGCGTGATGGGTGGTAAGGCTAGAGCAGTCTGATGGTAGAGACTTGAGTTTTATCCTGCAGCTGTGGAGAGACAGCAAGTCTTCATAAGCGAGCACAGCATAGACTTGAGAAATGAGAGTACAGAGCGGTGGAGCGGGGGTGTCGGCTTGGGGCTTGGCATGGCCCTGTGTGAATTCTTGCCACTGTAGTCTAGCCACCTCCCCTGCTGCAAGCCGTAGGGCAGACCATGACCAGGCAGGTGCTTCCAAAGGAGCAGGGAAAGGGAACAAATGAGTAACCCAGTTTGAGTCTGAGTTGAGCTGTTGAGAGCCTGAGCTGCGTGGTAACAATTTGCAACATTAAATTGAAATTGGGTCTGATTGGCTGGAAAGCACTTGGCCTACATTACTGCCTGGGGAGACTCTCTGGGTCTGATTAAGCTGCATCTCCTGGTGATCCATCATTATTCATGTCAGCACCAGGCCTGTCAGCCTCCCTCCACCACCGAAATTAATGAATTGAACTCCATGACCCACCCGTTTGATGGGATGAGACTCTCCAAGTCAGCACAAGGCCATGGGGATGGACCACAATTGTTCGTTACTTCTTTCCTCCAAAGGAGAGGCTAAGCTACACCCTACTCTTCCCTTCACCTTCTTTAGCTGCTGAGCCGGCCTCGTGAGTGGTGACAGGGAACCCAGGAATAAGGCAACAGGAATACCTAGAACCTGAGACCAGAAATAGTCCTTGGAGATATAGTTCAACTGTATACCCCCACTGCTTAGCTGTGAAGAGTGAGGCTGTGTCCCACAATGAGAAAAGAACAGAAGAGGGAGTAAAACAAATCTCTCCTGTTCTTTGATTTCCTGTCGTCTTTTATACCTTCACTTGCCCCCTAGACTGCTGCTTTTTTCCTCATTCCCCCTATTTTCTGAGAATGGAGAGAGGTGTGTTAACATTTCCCATTTTGCCAGTGGAACGGAAATTCAGCATCTCTGTTTCTCCTCTGTGTCCTCTCTGACATCAAAGCCAAATTTTCTGTGATGGCTGCTGCCATAGGGAGAAAAATGAGAAAAGCAGACATTAAATTGTATCTCTAGCCTAGAAAGAAACTTGGGGGTCACCTTCAGTTCTATCTACAGCATCCCTGCCAAGTGATCTTCAAGCTTCTGCTTGTATGGCTCTAGTGCCAGGGAGCTCACTACTTCCCAAGGTGATCTTTCTTTTCTGGACAGTGTTACCTATTTAGAAAGACATCTTTATGTTGACCTAAAATTTGTGTTCATTTTCCACTCTTTGGTCATAGTTCTGCCATCTCTAGCAGTGAAGCGTGAATCTATTTTTTCTTCCATGTGGGAGTCCTTCGGATCCTTTGAGCTGGTTCATGCTTTCGTGCTCTGAAAGTCCATGGTTCATTCTCAGACTCCTGTGTTGGACTCATTAGTAAGCTATTCAATCCATTTAATGAGTCAGGACCATCACTGTCTGCAACAAAATAGAATGGAATAGAATAGAATGCAATGGAGAGTATCAGGATTGATTGTAGAAAGTAAGGACCAGTCTTGTTCCTGAAATTTTGTTGTTTGCATGTGTGTGTGTGTATGTGTGAATATGTTGAGTGGGTCCCCTTGAAGAATGTTTTCTTCCATGTCTTGGCTATTGTGAATAATGCTGCAATGAATATGGGAGTGCAGATACTTCTTCAGCTTAGTGATTTCATTTCCTTCAGATGTATAGTCAGAAGGGGGATTGATGGATCCTATGGTAGTTATGTTTGTAATTTTTTTGAGAAATTTCCATACTGCTTTCCATAATGGCTGTACCAATTTTCATTCCCACCAACAGGGTATAAGGGCTCTTAAATTTATACAATATTGCTTCTCAATTATATCTCAGTAAAGCTGGAGAAAAAAAAAATTTCTTACCATGAGTAGTGCTATAAAAACATTGCAAGGAATATTGCTCGGTCTTCCCTTTTTCAGGCTAAACTTTTTTTGAATTGGGTATCATTCCAGCTTTGTAACCGACTATCTTTCAACAATTATTTAACCTTTCTGGACCCCAGTCTCACCATCTTTCAGATGCAGAGAAAGTGCCGTGCATCTTTCCTCTCATCATTTTTGTGAGGATCAAGTATGGAGTTGAATGTGAAACTAACTTGGAAAGTGAGAGGGTCTGAGTTACAATAGTAGTGGTGGAATGGTAGTACTCATGGGAGGAAGAGTAGTGATAATTTCTCTGATTCCTTCTTTTTTTCCCCCTCCTCTTCTTCCTTTCATGTTTTCTCCTCTTTAGTGCTAGTTTAGCACAGTCTGGATTTCCCATTATTGTTTCTTTAATCAAGAGACATCATGATATGGTGAGATGAACCTGGGCTTTGTGAACACACAGACCCAAGCTGCAACCCAGCCTTTTGCACGGTTGTATGATCTTGACAAGTCTTCTAACCTCTCTAAGCCTCAGTTGCTTTACCTTTAAGGTGGGAATCCCAGCCTGTAAAAACGATAAGGTTTCATGATTGAACAAGTTATCCAATGTGCGTGACACATCATAGAACTTGATAAATAATAGGTTGCTTTCTCCTGTCCCACCCACTCCCAAATCCCCATCCTCAGAAAGACTCATATTCTCATAGGTTGAAGTCAGTCTTCTCACCCAGGATTGGGGTGAGCCCAGATCCACTAACAGGGAAGGGAGATATGTATGAATCTCTCCAAGAGGTTTCTTGGCGATGAAGTTGCTCTCTAATAACCTTCTGGAAATAGTGGCATTTCTGAGGCTTGTGCCAGAAGCAGATGCCTCAGGATTCCAGGAATCAGTGTTTGTGCTGCCTCACTTTGGCAGCAGCCTCTGCACAAGGAAAGGAGATTGGGTTCCCTGGAAAGCATGGGAAGAGGAAGCATAGAGCTATAACAGGAGTCCTAGGTGAGGCTACACCAAGCCCTGAGTCTTGACACCTGAGTCTCCATTTCCCCATCACCGCGCAGAGAAAACGATCATCTCTGCCTACCGACCTCACAGGCTGGGTGGCAGCATCAAATGAAATTGAAAATGAGGCGGTGGTTTTCAGTGATCCAAATGGGAGAATTTTATTTTTGTCTACGTAATTTTAATTCAGACCAAGTCTGTCTTTTTCCCGTGGAGAGATGGCCAGTTCTGGACACGTGCTTCTAAAGAATTAATTTGTTCCTGCCATGAGCTGTGCCCTTCCCACATCAGGGCTGAAGCTTAACCTCTGCCAGAGGCCTGTCAACCCTGCCCTTCAGCCTGGGACTTGGCCTGGAGGGCCCCCACCAGACAGCCCAGCCTCCTTGCCTTTCCCCTCCCCCCCCCCCGCTCTGTGTAGCTTCCAAGCACCACTGAAATCCTCTCTCTCTCTCATGCAGTCTGTACCCCAGCCAAATTTGACTTCTCCATGTTCTCGCAAAATGCTTTGTAGCTCCAGCCTTCTTCCTGTATTTTGCTCACACTATTCTTTTCTTTTTTTTTTTGAGAGGCAGAGGAAAGGCTTTCCTTTGCCTCTAAAGATAGAGTCATCTCAGAAAGCACCTCCTCTGAGAACCTTTCTTAGATTGCTCTAGCTAGAACTAAAGAATCTGAGATTTAAACAACCTGGGTTTAAATCCCAGCTCTAATATGTAGCACTGTATGACCATGGGCTACTTCTGAGCCTGTTTCTTCATCTGTAAAATGGGTCCAACGCCAATAGTCTCTCAAGGGAACAGTGGGGGTTTAATGTGCGGCTGTGTGTAAAGTACTTTAGTACTTGGTGGGCGTTTGATAAATCCTCATAAGGGTAAGAATCATCTTATTCAAGCCCAGCTCTAGCACTTGGCATGGCACACATAAGCGTCTGATAAGTATATACACATGAACTGAATTAACCAACAATTTAAATCATCTCCCTCCCATCCTTTCTCTGAAAGCCTAAGAGGGGGCTCTTTATCATCAATATCAGCCCTAAGTCATCCTCACCAATTGTTAGGGGTCTAGAAAGGTGGAAATGGCCAGTTAATTCTGGGCCCTCACCCTTTCAGCCAGAGTAACTCCAATTATTTGTTTAATAATTATTAAGATATTAGTATTAGCTAGGATTTAATTTCAAGAGAGTATCTCAGATATAGATAACTGGAACAAACAGCTTCTTTATACTAGTGATTTTTGAAAGATAGGTCAAAACCATGTAATGGGCCATAAAATTTTGAGTGGCTTGCAACAAACATTTTTAAGAGATATCAAAGAGAATATAAAAGCGTAGAATGGAACAAAATAGATAATAATAGAACAGAATGCAATGGAAAGGAATTACACAGATCAGAATAGAATGAAATAGAATAGAAAAGGATAGAAGATGACAGATGAGAATATAAAAGGATAGAGTGGAATGGAAGA
This sequence comes from Orcinus orca, assembly GCF_937001465.1. Taxonomy (NCBI): domain Eukaryota; kingdom Metazoa; phylum Chordata; class Mammalia; order Artiodactyla; family Delphinidae; genus Orcinus; species Orcinus orca. The sequence goes on along the minus strand of NC_064564.1, from coordinate 103,842,963 downwards.
GAACAGAATGGAATAGAATAGAGTTGAATGGAATAGAATAGAACAGAACAGACATTTTGGCATTCATCCATTATACTAAAGGCCAGTAGTTTTTAGTGTGTGAAACTTTTTTTGGGTCAGTTACATACATACATACACATATGTAAAACTATGTATGTCTTATTGCAAGCTTTAATGGAAAATAAGTTAAATTCACTACTTTATGGTTTGGTAGTCAGCTATGCCTTTGTTTTACCGCTTAAGTTAATGATAAGCTCCCTGACCAGGAACTGTAACTAATCCCCATCTGGGTCTCCCCATCCTCTAAACATGGGCCTGGCCATTTAGAGAAGCTCAAGATCTATTGGTCAAATTAAATGGCCAAGAAAACATCGAGCTTTGTGGCAGTCATCCCTATAAAAACATGGAAGCTGAAGTGTATAGTGGATTTAAGGAAATATATCAGTAATAACAATACGTTCTACTTAGGGATATCAGTCACTGCTCACATGTTTCGAACAGGGTCTGGCACGTAGTAAATGCTCAATGAATGAGCATTATCTTCAGTATCACCCCGCCTCCTCAACTACCACCATTTATCTAATGCTTACTAGGCGCTTCAATGCCTCTTGTCCTGTATTCCTCACACCATCCTTTGGAGGTAGCTGTTAATGTCCCCATTTGACAGACGAAAAAATTTGAGGCTCGAAGAGACAGAGCGATTTGCCAAAGGAGGTAAATCCCAATAGAAGCAGAGCTGGCATGAGAACCCCTACCCCACCCTCTCTGTCAGGTTCAAGAGTTCCGTGCTCTCTAAGCACTTCAGAGGCCACTCAAGGTAGGTGAAGTAGACCGGCCACAACAGTTCAGACCTGGCAAGGCTTCCCGAGGCTGGCCACCCATGCAGATAAAAAACCTCTGGGTATGTGGCTGGCGAGACTGCCAAACAGAAGGCACAGGGAGGGATCAGGTAACTGGGTTTTCCAGGCCAGGTGTCCCCGAGGTGAGTTCAGCCTTATTTTAGGACAGGAGGCTGGCAGGGGGAGTCGGGATCATTCCAGACCCACTCGCTCCCCCATTGTGCCCTGAATCCCCCTTCATGGCTCTGAGTCTGCTACTGGTAACCACCCAATGGGCCAGGCAGCAAAGGGGACACAGTGTACACCACCTCTTTAAATGTTTGTAATCCTCATTAAACTCTGCGATGCATTAGTGTTCCCATTTCACAGAGGAGGACGCTGTGACTCAGAGCTGAAGTAACTTGCCTATTAGTAATAATAACATCGACATCAGATACCCTCATATAGCACTCACCGAGAGGCAGGTGCTGTTCTGAGCACCTCCAGGGCTGTCTGACTTCACAGCCCGACTTCTGCAAAGGCATGAGGCTGCCCAGGACCGTAGAAGGGCTTTGGCCAAAAACCTGACATGGGTTTAAATCTGTGCTCCCACATCCCAGGCTGCCTGCTCTCTGGCACATTCCTAAACCTCTCTGAGCTTCTGCTTCCTTGTTTGACAGATGAGAGTGATGCTAATGGACTTACAGAGTTGCTGATTAAAGGGTACAAGACATGTCTAGTCCCTGACAAATATAAAACACTCTAATGAGGTAGCGATGATTTGATTTTTGTAATGGCCTTGTGCAAAGAATGTAGTCAGGAAACACTGGGCTATTCAAACCAAGTGGACACAGACTAGGCTCTGTCCTGCTGCTTGTTTTGTTCTCCATGGCAGTGCTGTGTCTTTGAGGGTATCAGAAGCGTTAGTTGATGATTGACTAAATGAATGAATGAACAAGTAAATGAATGCAGTTGACTTAGATATGTACAGCATCTTCTTGATTTCTTTCCAGGTTTTGTTGGAAGGAAAACCACCACCTTTTAGTTCTGCCTCTCCATTCTTGGCCGCCGATGGCCAGGTGTATGCAGAGAGTAGGGAGGCTAGAAGTGCTGTCCAGGGGGTCAGCCTGCTACCCTTCAGGTATCAGGCTCTGCCTTAGGTATCTACCTCACTGACTATTAGGTGAGCCTGGCCTCGACTTCCACACGATTTAGACATTCATCTCCATCATTATTAGGCAGAACAATTTTTTTTTTTCCTTTTCTAAAGACACCTCTCCTCCAACCCATAGACAGTGTAATTTTATCAGAGGCTGTTCTGGAAATATTTAATCTGAGAGACTGTTCTTGCCACTTTTATGTTTAATCTCCAGAAATGGGAAGAGCTCTGCCTTCCTGGAGATGTGACCTTCCTTCTCTGGCCTCTTTTATTAGTGGGCGGCAAGTCTTGGGCTGACGGTCTGCCTGAGGCTTCAGGTCCTTTGCGGGGGGGTCTTTCCTCTTCATCCCTCTTACTACTCCCTGGTCTAGACCATCATCTTCCCTGGCAAACAATAGCGCACTGCCTCTTCTCTGTTCTCCTGGCCCCCAAGAGTGTCTTTGTCGAATTCATCCTCTACATTGCTACCAGCATGGACTTTCTAAAGCCACATCCTGTCGTATTCTTTTCCTGGCAATAGTAACTAAAAGGTCACAGGCTCCCTGTCAGTCATGGGAGTGTAATACAGCATTGAGTATCAGAGCAAGGATTTTAAATTGAATGAATGAATGAGTGAATTTCATTCATTTAACATTTATTGCATTCCTTCTGTGTGCCGGGTACTGTTATGACTACCAGGTATATAGTATGAGTAGAAACAAGTCCTTATCCTCATGGAGCTTACATTTTTGTGAGAAGAAGGTAATGCACAAACACATACATTTATATTATATTATCAGACTGTAATAAGTGTCATGAGGAAAGATGAAGCGGGGTCATGGGCTAGACAATGACAGGTGGTTCTGTTTTACATAAGGTGACCAGGAGACAGTTCTCTGAGAAGATTTCATTGGCTTGGTTCTGTGAATGAGGCAAGAGGGTAAACAAGCCGCTCAGGCATCTGGGGGAGTAGAGTTTCAGGCAGAGGGACAGACCTGGGTTGACAGTCTACCTCCAGTTGCTTCCCATTTGCGACCTTGGACGGATCATTTCATCTCTGTTGTTCTCACTTTCTTCTCTAAGATAATTTATCTGGGATAGTTCTGACCTCTTAGTTTTACTTACAGCACCATTCAGGCTTTGACCTGTGCTTATTCCTGACCCAGCCTCATCCCTTACGCCTCCCTGCCTGGTGCAGCCACACTGAACCCCTAGAGCCCCCTTCCACCTGCTCTTCTCTCCATCTGGGTGGTCCTCTGCTTCCCTCTCTCATCTTCATCCCATTCCCTTTTCCTGGATTACTGCAAGTCCGCCTTCAGATATCAGCTTAGGCATTACTTCTTCCTGGATGCCTTTGGTGACTCTCCCGCCCCAAGGCTGGGGTATGTGCCACTAAGTGCTTCCATGACTCTGTTTCCTCCATTCCACCACTGCCCACAGGATCACCAGTGTCTGTGCCCCTCATGAGACTGTGAGCTTTGTAAGGCCGACAGAGCCAGTGTTTGCTACATAGTAGGTGCTCCTGAGTGTTTGTTGAATGAATGAATTAATTAATTAATAAACTGTTTGGGTAGAAGTCTGGATCAAATAATGACTAGAAAGGTCTTTTTAAAAAAGAGTCCATTCAAAGGATTAATCTCCAAAATTTACAAGCAGCTCATGCAGCTCAATAACAAAAAAACAAACAACCCAATCCAAAAATGGGCAGAAGACCTAAATAGACATTTCTCCAAAGAAGATATCCAGATTGCCAACAAACACATGAAAGAATGCTCAACATCATTAATCATTAGAGAAATGCAAATCAAAACTACAATGAGATATCATCTCACATCGGTCAGAATGGCCATCATCAAAAAATCCAGAAACAATAAACGCTGGAGAGGGTGTGAAGAAAAGGGAACACTCTTGCACTGCTGGTGGGAATGTAAATTGATACAGCCACTATGGAGAACAGTATGGAGGTTCCTTAAAAAACTACAAATAGAACTACCATACGACCCAGCAATCCCACTACTGGGCATATACCCTGAGAAAACCATAATTCAAAAAGAGTCATGTACCAAAATGTTCATTGCAGCTCTATTTACAATAGCCAGGACATGGAAGCAACCTAAGTGTCCATCGTAGGATGAATGGATAAAGAAGATGTGGTACATATATACAATGGAATATTACTCAACCATAAAAAGAAACGAAATTGACTTATTGTAGTGAGGTGGTTGGACCTAGAGTCTGTCATACAGAGTGAAGTAAGTCAGAAAGGGAAAAACAAATACCGTATGCTAACACATATATATGGAATCTAAGAAAAAAAAAAAGGTCATGAAGAACCTAGGGGTAAGACAGGAATAAAGACACAGACCTACTAGAGAATGGACTTGAGGATATGGGGAGGGGGAAGGGTAAGCTGTGACAAGGTGAGAGAGTGGCATGGACATATATACACTACCAAACGTAAAATAGATAGCTAGTGGGAAGCAGCCGCATAGCACAGGGAGGTCAGCTCGGTGACCACCTAGAGGGGTGGGATAGGGAGGGTTGGAGGGAGGGAGATGCAAGAGGGAAGAGATATAGGAACATATGTATATGTGCAACTGATTCACTTTGTTATAAAGCAGAAACTAACACACATTGTAAAGCAATTATACTCCAATAAAGATGTTAAAAAAAGAGTCCATTAATAAATTAATGAACAAATGGAAATACTTGTAAAATATTAACTGAAATTGATGAAAATGTCCTAAGGAAAATGATGGAAAATATACCAAATAAAATTATTCCTTGCATGTGTGAAGTACTTTACAGCTTATCAATCCTTCCACCTTCATTATCTCACTTGATTGTCAAACAAACTAGTAAGGTAGTGAGGGAAGTGTGAAGACCTCAAGGGGCAAAGAAGCTTGTGTCAGACAAGATCAGCCAGGTTGAAAAGCACGGGACCAGATCTCAAACTCAGTCTTCTGATTCTTTGCCCACTGCAAGCTTTGCCAACTCCTAGGACTGCAGCATTAAAGCCTCTGTGGGAGTGTGCAGGCGTGTGAGGGTGCAGGCGTGTGTGTGGTGTTTCCTACGAAGCCTCCTGCTCCCACCCGGACTCAGAAGTCCCAGCATGGGCAGCAAGCACAGGAAAAGCCCGAGGCTCTGAGAATATGTCTGCCAGGTCAGGGGAGGCTGATACAGCTGCTTCCAAAAAGCAGAGTTGGCACTGAGTGTGGGCGGTTAGTGAGTTGACTCTCCAAGGAAAGGGAAAAAGGAGGTGAGGAGGCAGTGGCATTCTGGAGAGAAGATCCCTTTGAGGGCCCCTGTGGCTGTTGTCTCAACTGGCTGGGGCAAAGAAGGCAAGTAGGACAGTGGCATACATGTGGGTGTGGAGTCCCAGAGACCGGGGTTCTGGTTCCAGCTCTGTTACTGCATAGTGTCGCAGCTCGAGCAAGTGCCGCCTTTAGTCTGGGTCTCAGTCTCTTTATTTAAAAAATAATAGTAAAGATTAGGTCAGTGGTTTTTAAATCGTGCTTCTTGGGACTTCAGGGGTTCGTGGCTGTGCTTCTGGGCCAAGAAGGAAAGTGGTGGAGAGTAGGGAAAGGTACAACATGCCCCCTCATTCTTACGGAAACATTCCTCTTATAGGTTTTGTATGTGGGATTTTGAGTATAAAGTTTCATTTGAACAAAATGTTCTGCTACAAAATGAAGTTTGAAAACCACTGGCCAAAATGATCTGAAGTGGTTTTCCAGTTCGGGCAATCTGTGAAAGGTGAATCAGAGGGAAAATAAAGCCTTCGATTTCAAGTACTCCTTCAAGGAAAGAAAGCGGGCAGGCTGCAGGGAGGCAGCTATGGGATTAAATGGGGACGAAAAGAAGCTACCATCATTGTCTGTGACTTTGTGATTTAAGACTGGAGAGAGTGGCTTCCCATGAACCTTTGCTTTCCCTCACGATTTTGTTACCCTTTTCCCTTCTCTTTCTGTCCAAATAGCTACTTGAAGAACTTAATAGGACTTCAGCAGTTGTGTGTTATCAAGCCACAACTTGATCAGATCATCTTTGTTCTCTTACAAGCGTGACTTGCAGAAGTTGGCCATGAGAACGGATGTTGTCAATACTCATTGAAAAGTTTGTTGTCTCTAATTCAAAAGCATATATGCACCCAGATGTTCACTGCAGTACTATTTACAATAGCCAAGACATGGAAGCAACATAAGTGTCCATTGACAGATGATGTGGTATATACATAAAATGAAATATTACTCACCCATAAAAAGGACTGAAATAAAGTTAAGCAAAATGAGAAGACAGAGAAATATGCAGCAGATGAAGGAGCAAGGTAAAACCCCAACAGACAAAACAAATGAAGAGGAAATAGGCAGTTTACCTGAAAAAGAATTCAGAGTAATGATAGTAAAGATGATCCAAAATCTTGGAAATAGAATGGACAAATACAAGAAACTTTTAACAAGGACCTAGGAGAACTAGAGAGCAAACAATGATGAACAAAACAATAAATGAAATTAAAAATTCTCTAGAGGGAATCAATAGCAGAATAACTGAGGCAGAAGAACGGATAAGTGACCTGAAAGATAAAATAGTGGAAATAACTACCACAGAGCAGAATAAAGAAAAAATAATGAAAAGAATACAGGACAGTCTCAGAGACTTCTGGGACAACATTAAATGCACCAACATTCGAATTATAGGGGTCCCAGAAGAAGAAGAGAAAAAGAAAGGGACTGAGAAAATACTTGAAGAGATTATAGTAGAAAACTTCCCTACTATGGGAAAGGAAATAGTCAGTGGAGGCCAGGAAGTGCAGAGTCCAATACAGGATAAATCCAAGGAGAGTAACGCCAAGACACATATTAATCAAACTATCAAAAATTAAATACAAAGAAAAAATATTAAAATCAGTAAAGGAAAAACAACAAATAACATACAATAACAACAAATAACATACAAGGGAATCTCCATAAGGTTAACAGCTGATATTTCAGCAAAAACTCTGCAAGCCAGAAGGGAGTGGCAGGACATATTTAAAGTGATGAAAGGGAAAGACCTACAACCAAGATTACTCTACCCAGCAAGGATCTCACTCAGATTCAACAGAGAAATTAGAACATTTACAGACAAGCAAAAGCTAAGAGAATTCAGCACCACCAAACCAGCTTTACAACAAATGCTAAAGGAAATTCTTTAAGCTAGAAACACAAGAGAAGGAAAAGACCTACAGTAACAAACCCAGAACAATTAAGAAAATGGTAATAGGAACATGCATATGGATAATTACCTTAAATGTAAATGGATTAAATGTTCCAACCCAAAGACATAGATTTGCTGAATGGATACAAAAACAAGAAATGTATATATGCTGGGTACAAGAGACCCACTTCAGACTTAGGGACACATCCAGATTGAAAGTGAGGGGATGGAAAAGATATTCCATACAAATGGAAATCAAAAGAAAGCTGGAGGAGCAATTCTCATGTCAGACAAAATAGACTTTAAAATAAAGACTATTACAAGAGACAAAAAAGGACACTACATAATGATCAAGGGATCAACCCAAGAAGAAGATATAACAATTGTAAATATTTATGCACCCAACATCGAAGCACCTCAATACATAGGAAAATGCTAACAGCCATAAAAGGGGAAACTGACAGTAACACAATCATAGTAGGGGACTTTAACACCCCCCTTTCACCAATGGACAGATCATCCAAAATGAAAATAAATAAGGAAACACAAGCTTTAAATGATACATTAAACAAGATGGACTTAATTGATACTTATAGGACATTCAATCCAAAAACAACAGAATACACTTTCTTCTCGAGTGCTCATGGAACATTCTCCAGGGTAGATCATATCTTGGGTCACAAATCAAGCCATGGTAAATTTAAGAAAATTGAAATCATATTAAGTGTCTTTTCTGACCACAATGCTGTGAGACTAGATATCAATTACAGGAAAAAATCTGTAAAAAATACAAACACATGGAGGCTAAAGAATACACTACTAAATATCCAAGAGATCACTGAAGAAATCAAAGAGGAAATCAGAAAATACCTAGGAACAAATGACAATGAAGACACAATGACCAAAAACCTATGGGATGCAGCAAAAGCAGTTCTAAGAGGGAAGTTTATAGCCATACAATCCTACCTCAGGAAACAAGAAACATTTCAAGTAAACAACCCAACCTTGCACCTAAAGCAATTAGAGACAGAAGAACAAAAAAACCCCGAAGTTAGCCGAAGGAAAGAAATCATAAAGATCAGATCAGAAATAAATGAATAAGAAGTGAAGGAAATGATAGCAAAGATTAATAAAACTAAAAGCTGGTGCTTTGAGAAGATAAAAAAAATTGATAAACCATTAGCCAGACTTATCAAGAAAAAAGGGAGAAGACTTAACAGAATTAGAAATGAAAAAGGAGAGGTAACAACTGACACTGCAGAAATACAAAATATCATGAGAGATTACTACAAGCAACTATATGCCCATAAAATGGACACCAGGAAGAAATGGACAAAATCTTAGAAAAGCACAACCTTCCAAGACTGAACCAGGAAGAAATGGAAATATAAACAGATCAATCACAAGTAATGAAGTTGAGACTGGGATTAAAAAGCTTCCAACAGACAAAAGCCCAGGACCAGATGGCTTCACAGGTAAATTCTATCAAACATTTAGAGAAGAGCTAACACCTATCCTTCTCAAATTCTTCCAAAATATAACAGAGGGAGGAAAACTCCCAAACTCATTCTACACAGCCACCATCACCCTGATACCAAAACCAGAAAAAGATGTGACAAAAAAAGAAAACTATAGGCCACTATCACTGATGAATATGGATACAACAATCCTCAACAAAATAGTAGCAAACAGAATCCAGCAGCACATGAAAAGGATGATACACCATGATCAAGTGGTGTTTATCCCAGGAATGCAAGGATTCTTCAATATATGCAAATCAATCAATGTGATACACCATATTAACAAAATGAATTACTAAAAACCATATGACAATCTCAATAGATGCAGAAAAAGCTTTTGACAAAATTCAACACCGATTTGTGATAAAAACTCTCTAGAAAGTAGGCATAGAGGGAACTTACCTCAACATAACAAAGGCCATATATGACAAACCCCCAGCCAACATCATTCTCAATGGTGAAAAACTGAAAGCATTTCCACTAAGATCAGGAACAAGACAAGGTTGCCCACTCTCACCGCTGTTATTCAACATAGTTCTGGAAGTTTTAGCCACAGCAGTCAGAGATGAAAAATAAATAAATAAATAAAAGGAATCCAAATCAGAAAAGAAGAAATAAAACTGGCATTGTTTGCAGGTGACATGATACTATACATAAAGAATCCTAAAGATGCTACCAGAAAATTACTACAGCTAATCAATGAATTTGGTTAAATATCAGGATACAAAATTAATGCACAAAAATCTCTTGCATTCCTATACACTAATAATGAAAAATCTGAAAGATAAATTAAGGAAACACTCCCATTGACCATTGCAATGAAAGGAATAAAATACCTAGGAATAAACCTAAGTAAGGAGACAAAAGACCTCTATGCAGAAAACTGTAAGACACTGATGGAAGAAATTAAAGATGATACAAGCAGATGGAGAGATATACCATGTTCTTGGATTGGAAGATCAACATTGTGAAAATGACTATACTACCCAAAGCAATCTATAGATTCAGTGCAATTCCTATCAAACTACCGATGGCATTTTCCACAGAACTGGAACAAAAAATTTCACAAGTTGTATGGAAACACAAAAGATCCCGGGTAGCTAAAGCAATCTTGAGAAAGAAAAACAGAGCTCGAGGAATCAGGCTCGAGTACAAAAACAGAAATATAGATCAGTGGAACAGGATAGAAAGCCCAGAGATAAACCTACGCATATATGATCACTTTATCTTTGTTAAAGGAGGCAAGAATATACAATGGAGAAAAGACAGTCTCTTCAATAAGTGGTGCTGGGAAAACTGGACAGCTACATGTGAAAGAATGAAATTAGAACACTTCCTAACACCATACACAAAAATAAACTCGGAATGGATTAAAGACCTAAATGTAAGGCCAGAGACTATCAAACTCTTAGAGGAAAACATAGGCAGAACACTCTATGACATAATCACAGCAAGATCCTTCTTGACCCACTTCCTAGAGAAATGGAAATAAAAACAAAAATAAACAAATGGGGCCTAATGAAACTTAAAAGCTTTTGCACAGCAAAGGAAACCATAAACAAGATGAAAAGACAACCCTCAGAATGGGAGAAAATATTTGCAAACGAAACAACTGACAAAGGATTAATCTCCAAAATATACAAGCGGCTCATGCAGCTCAATAACAAAAAAAGAAACAACCCAATCCAAAAATGGGCAGAAGACCTAAATTGACATTTCTCCAAAGAAGATATACAGATGGCCAACAAACACATGAAAGGATGCTCAACATCACTAATCATTAGGGAAATGCAAATCAAAACCACAATGAGGTATCACCTCACACCAGTCAGAATGGTCATCATCAAAAATCTACAAACAATAAATGCTGAACAGAGTGTGGAGAAAAGGGAACCCTCTTGCACTTTTGGTGGGAATGTAAATTGATACAGCCACTATGGAGAACAGTATGGAGGTTCCTCAAAAAACTAAAAATAGAGCTCCCGTATGACCCAGGAATCCCACTACTGGGCATATACCCTGAGAAAACCATAATTCAAAAAGAGTCATGTACCACAATGTTCATTGCAGCACTGTTTACAATAGCCAGGGCACGGAAGCAACCTAAGTGTCCACTGACAGATGAATGGATAAAGAAGGTGTGGCACATATATACAATGGAATATTACTCAGCCATAAAAAGAAACGAAATTGAGGTATTTTTAGTGAGGTAGATTTACCTAGAGTCTGTCATACAGAGTGAAGTAAGTCAGAAAGAGAAAAACAAATACTGTATGATAACACATATATATGGAATCTTAAAGAAAAAATGTTTTGAAGAACCTAGGGGCTGGACAGGAATAAAGACGCAGATCTAAGAGAATGGACTTGAGAACATGGGGAGGGGGAAGGGTAAGCTGAGATGAAGTGAGAGAGTGGCATGGACATATATACACTACCAAATGTAAAATAGATAGCTAGTGGGAAGCAGCTGCATAGCACAGGGTGATCAGCTCAGTGCTTTGTGTCCACCTAGTGGGGTGGGATAGGGAGGGTGGAGGGAGACACGAGAGGGAGGGGATATGGGGATATGTGTATGTGTATAGCTGATTCACTTTGTTATACAGCAGCAACTAACACAGCAAGGTAAAGCAATTATACTCCAATAAAGATGTTAAAAAGTAACAAATACATATATGGTGCTTACAAAAAACAAAAAAAGGACTGAAGTAATGCCATTTGCAGCAACATGGATGGACATATAGATTATCATGCTAAGTGAAGTAAGCCAGACAGAGAAAGACAAATACCATCTGATATCAGTTATGTGTGGAATCTAAAGTATGATACAAATGAACTAATTTACAAACCAGAAACAGACTCACAGATATAGAAACGAAACTTATGGTAATGAAAGGAGAAAGGGGCTAGGGAAGGGATAAATTATGAGTTTGGGATTAGCAAAAACAAACTACTCTGTATAAAATAAACAAGTTCCTACTGTATCGCACAGGGAAATATATTCAATATCCTGTAATAAACCATAATGGGAAAAGAATATGTAAAAATATATATGTATGTATACACATATATATATATATGAATCACTTTGCTATACATCAGAAGCTAACACAGCATTGTAAATCAACTATATTTCAATTAAAAAACTAAAGAATATTTTCTCAGAAAGTAAAACTCATTACATACCTGGGGTAGACGCAACCATAGTGAGCTTCTGGTTCCGTTGCTCATTGCACAGATGGGAAATGGAGACCTGAGGAGGGAAGAACCTTGCCCAAAGTCACAGCATCAGCAGTGAGGCAGCCGATAGTCTAGCTATAAGGGGTGCAGTCACTGATGGAGGGACACAACACACAGAGTTGTTCAGAGGCACTGTGGGAGTTGCTGAGCTTGAATTTATTTATTTATTTATTTAAATTTTATTTTTTTTGGCTTCGTTGGGTCTTCTTTGCTGCGCATGGGCTTTCTCCAGTTGCGGTGAGCGGGGGCTACTCTTCGTTGTGGTGCGCAGGCTTTTCCTTGTGGTGTCTTCTCTTGTTGCGGAGCACGGGCTCTAGGGCCTGCGGGCCTCAGTAGTTGTGGTGCGTGGGCCCAGTAGCTGTGGCTCGCGGGCTATAGAGCGCAGGCTCAGTAGTTGTGGCACACGGGCTTAGCTGTTCCGCGACATGTGGGATCTTCCTGAATCAGGGATCGAACCCTTGTCCCCTGCATTGGCAGGCGGATTCTTAACCATTGTGCCACCAGGGAGGTCCCTGACCTTGAAATTAAATGCAGATTATTGACATTATATCTTTGGGGTCGGTTTGGGGTCTGTACTACATGCTACCTTTCTGCTTTTTCATCAAATACACGATTGTGTAATAATGCAGGAACTACACGTACTCTGCTCCCATCTCTAGAAAGGTACAGTCAACATAGATCTTATTTTGTTTATGTTCAAGATCGTGGGACAAGAGCCGAGGGCCCAACCCTGTCACTGGACACACATCTTCCCCCCTGCTTGCAATGTTCCATTGCTCTCATTCCCTTCAGGATTAAGTCCTAGCTCCCTGGCCTTGTATCTAGGGCAACTAGGGCATCCCCTGCCACTCCCAACCTCACATTTATGTCTGGACTAGACATTGTGAAGTTCTTATAGCATCTAAAACGCTCCATGATGTTTTAACCAGAAGGCCTTTGCTTCTACGATTCCCTCCACCTGGAACACTGACTCCTCTTTTTATTTCATTCTACTTAAGTCAGAGTCAATATTCCTCATTTATAAGTCAGTTCAAGTGTCAGCTTCTCCACGAGACCAGCCTGGCTTTCATCCTCAGTGTCTGAATTGCAAAACTGTCCTAAGTGTGGGCAAGTCATCTTAAGCTCACTTCGACCATAACACTTTATTGAATATGGTAAAGAGCCCCTCCTCCTTTCTGAAGTCCTGCAGGACAGGGGACAGTGTGAGATCAGAGCCTCCATCCAATTCTCCGGTTAAGTGTTAGGTAAATAGATCTGCATGTGTCTGTTTACCTGAATACACCTGAGCCCCTTTGAATTTCACTTTCTTTGTCTGAGTGATTCAGAGACTAAGGCTATTGGACAGCGGTCTGTGAGAGGAAACATTTGACTGTATATATATATATGTGTGTGTATATATATATATATATATTTATTTATTTATTTATTTATTTATTTATTTATATAAAGGGCTTCGTAAGCCATGCCTCATATGGATAAGCAAGTTGTCGCTTTAACACTCACACACCTGGATCGTGTCTCAGGATCTCCTGCTGCACCCAGAGCCTTGTGCCAGGCCGCTGAGAGATCTAGGAAAAGAGAATGACACAGCCTTCTACCTCTCCTCGTCCTTCAGAAATGAGGCTTTATTTCTAGAAGGGCAGCTCAGCTAGGTCTTGGGGCCAGTCCTTTAGAGGTGTGGGCAGCTGCTGGCCTGTAACTGCAGCCCTGCCTCTGCTGTGAGGATGGAGCTTCTGCCCTGGGTACGCGCACTGACTTCCTTCCTCTGCACACATCAGAAACCCAGACTAGCTCCAGGACCGTGACAGGACAAACTGTTCCATACCTGAGACCCTCACACATTGCTTTTCATGCCTTGAAACTTGTCTATTTACCTTTTCATCCAAACAGGCTTTAAAAAAAGGAAAGCATTGTAGGTCAACTATACTTCAATGAAAAATAAAATTAAATTAAAAAAGGAAATAAGAATTCAGGGAGTTTAAGGGAGAAGAAGCTAGCTCACCATTTCACCTACACTCAAAACTCCCCAAGGAAGCAGAACATGCACTACAGAGAGGGAAGGTTATTTCATTAGCGACATCCTCTCACTCTTTGGCCAGTGAAAACAAAACAAAACAAAACAAAAACCTGAGGGACAGAGTATAAGGGTTTTTCCCGAAAGCATGCATGAATGTAGGATCAGAGGAAGGACCAGTGCCTGGGACCCTCCAGCCCAGGGTGCATTTCCCTGAGCCACAGGGGTTTTACTGCTTGGCCACTTATTCACTGTTACCCTCGGACCAGTGCCCCTTCCCATCCCTTTACCTCGTTTGCCCTTTCTATAGAGTCTATTTACCTTCTCTGTGAGATTCTTTCCAGCCGGGAGGTGTGTGTCTGTATATAGTCGTCACTTGGTATCCACAGGGGACTGGTTACAGGACCACTGTGAATACCAAAATCCCCAGATGCTTGAGTTCTTTATATAAAATGGTATAATATAGTTGGTCCTCTGTATCTGTAGATGTGGAACCTGCAGTTATGGAGGGATGACTCCACACACATATACTGTATACACTTCATTTCATGATATAATAGAGTTTTGAAGTTAAAATATGTCCCTTTTCATTCATCCATCCATCCATCCATTAATCTATCCATACTTAATTCAATTCATTCATTCATATCTTATTGATTATCTACTATTAGGCACCTTATTCAGGTTGGAGTCTCTGCTGTCATGAGACTTAAGCTCTGGCAGACTCCAGCAGGCATTTTAGATCCAAAGAAAATTAAGATGCTCTTAAAAACCTTGACAGTCAAGAGAACAATATTTATTTTATTTTAATTGAAGTATAGTTGATTTACAATGTTGTATTAATTTTTGCTGTACAGCAAAGTGACTCAGTTATACACATATATGCATTCTTTTTTATATTCTTTTCCATTACTGTTTATCCCAGGATATTGGATATACTTCCCTGTGCTATACAGTAGGACCTTGTTGTTTATTCATTCTGTATGTAATAGTTTGCATCTACTGACCCTGAGCTCCCGGTGCATTCCTTCCCTCATCCCCCTCTCCCCCTTAGCAACCACAAGTCTGTTTAAGAGAACAAAATTTTTTTGTGTTTCTGGTTAAAAGTAGTCTTGCCAAAAGTATCATGTTTATACATGATGCTTTCACGTATATTCTCATATATGATTTTAATAGTGGCCCCTTGTGAATTCAGCAGGATTAGGGAGGATTTTCCCACTTTGCAGATGAGGAAACCAAGGTCTAAAAGGATGAAGTCATTTTCCTTAGGTTCCCACAGACGGTTCTTTGCAGAAGAGGCATAAACATAAATTGCCGGGGTTTTTGTCCAGGTGTTGATGACAGGGCAAGAGAGAGGAACCTTGTAGTGGGCCACCAGGCTTTAGAAACAGGACTACACAGTAGGGCTCTGCTTACATCTGCTCGCACTGGGAAGAGGCTCTTCTGAGACATAGGGTCCACCTCTGATCACTGTGCGCAGACCTAGCTGTAACTGGGGTAAAAGAGGTTGGGGTTAGTTCAAAGATCCAAGCTCTGGGCAGAGATGGCCTCTTCCCTTCATTTGGCTTCAGGCCCTATGTCTGCACAATAAGGATGATGCTTACCTAGCTACTTCACAGCAATTCTGAGTGCCCAGTGAGACATGGTACATTCCTTGAGCAGACCCCAGGCAAGGCATCGTCTTCCTCCACGCCTGGTACACAGTGGGTGCTCAGTGTTGTTTGGTGATCTTGGGTCTGGAGTGAGGCAAAGGTTGGATGAAGGGGAAGGACATGAATGCACTCCTTTGTTCTAGGAACTATATTAGGTGTCTTTCATGTAGCCTTTCCTTTGACGCTCTCATCACTCTGTGATGTAGGTGCTGCAGATGAAGGGACTGCAGATCAGAGAGGTTAAGTAACTTCCCTACCTCACTCAATGCAGGTGGGCCAGAACTGGGATCAGAATCCGTGCCTCTGTTGTGCCTCTGTTTTCCCTCTGTTTCTTGCATCTCCTTCAGTGATAGAGAGTCCGTTTGGGTAGGTTTCTGTCCTGTAGCCAGGAGTGCAGCCTGAGTGATGAACAGCATAGGCAGTGGATGGCCTCAGAAATCCTTAAGATAAGGAGGCAAGCCATTAATCCTTGCTTTTTCTGTCTTTGTCTTTACAAGTTTCTTATTAGGCATTCTCTCCTCACATTTTCAATTAACATTTCTTTCTGATTCTCTCTTATTTTTCCCTCCCGTTCCGCTACAGTTTTTCTTTCTCCATTTTTCTCTCCGAAGTTCTGAGAAGACTCCTGTCATGGTTTCCTTTATTGGTGCTTTTGCCTCTTTGCCTGTTTCCAGAATGTTCTTTCGACTGCTAAGTCTGACCTGGTCATTTTCATGTTCAAAATCCCTCACAAGATAGAATCCAGGCACCTTCACCTATTCCAGAAGTTCCTTCAGGATCAGGTCCGAACAGTTGTGTCAGTGTCAATGCCTACCGTCCCTCTGTTCCTGCAGCTCACAGCTTTGCAGAGACACCTGCCATATAGTAACCATTTCTTCACCCACCTGCGCCCCTCACCCCCACCCACCAGGGTGGAAGGTCCTTGAGGGAAGGGCATGCTTTGCTCACCTCTTACACCCCAGTTTCTAGAATAGCACTTTGCTCAGCACATAGTAGATGCTCAGTACATCTGCTTAGTAAACTTAGTAAAGAAGTGCATCAGACACCCCACACTCTCCTTTACCTCTGTCCTCTTCCCCAGGATTTAGAGATCGGAAATCCAAATTCCAATATCCACTGTCTGTTTGCTAGAGACACCAGCAGGAAGCTATTAAAGTGACACTTCCATAGCATTTTGCAGACTACAAGCCATTTTATACAGATTAACTGTTTGATTTTCACGAAAACCCATGAGCTCGAGGGTGGAGATTTTCATTCCGTCGCACAGGAGAGGACAGCAAGACCCAGAGCAGCTGCAGGACTTGTCCAGGGCCACACAGTCGTTGTGCCACGTGCCAGGATTTACATCCTGCATGATCGCTTGCTGCCGTGGACCTTGGCTTCTCCACTAACAAAGACACTCTGTCTTAATTACAACGAATGAGGGAAGGAAAAGCCAGGGTAATTATTGGTGACACATTGAGCAAGTGTGAAGCTCTTAAAGAATTGAAATGCTTTCTTTCTGTACCTTCAAGGACTTTTTCATTACTCCTAATTCCTTAACATTTGTATATCAATTTGGAGGTTTGCAACGTGTTTTTTTTTTTTTTTTTCCCCCTCAATCCTACATTCCATTTGCTTGCCTCTTACTCTGTTTAGTGACATGGGCAGAACACAGCTTTAACACACACATTTTTGTCTTATCTCTGTTCCATGCACTATGCCAGGCACCAGGGACATAATTGTGGGCCATCAGACGTTGCCTCTGCCCTCAGGGAGCTAGTAAGCACACAGTTGTGAGGATGCCAGGAACACAGGATGCTGTGTAATATAGAGAGCCCTAGGTAAGTGGCGGCTGGAGAAGGTTTTCCAGAAGGAAGCAGTGATCTAAAGGATAGGAAGAAATTAACTAGGCAGACAGTGGTGGGAAAGGATGTACCAGGCAGGGAGAGTATGTGCAAATTCCAGGAGGCAAAGTAAGTCTGGTTCAAGATTATTGCAGCCCTGTTCATAATCATGATCGCCGAGATGCAGAAACAACCTAAATTTCCATTGACAGATGAATGGATAAAGCAAATGTGATATATAGGTATAGAATGGAATGTGTGTGTGTGTGTGTGTGTGTGATGGAATATTATTCAGCCTTGAAAAAGAAGGACATCCTACCATAGGCAACAACATGGATGAACCTTGAGAACCTTATGTTATAAGTGAAATAAGCCAGACACAGAAGGACAAATATTGCCTGATTCCACTTACATGCAGTCTCTAAAATTGTCAAACACATAGACGCAGAGAGTAGAATGGTGGTTGCCAGTGGCTGGCGGGGAGGGGAAATGAGGCATTACTATTCAACAGGTATATATGTTTAGTCGTGCAAGATGAATAAGTTCTAGAAATCAGCTGCACGGATCTCATTAACAGTACTGCATTGTACACTTAAAAGTTTGTTAAGAGGGTAGGTGTCAGGTTAAGTGTTATTACCTTGATTTAAAAAAATGATTGTGAGTCATTCAGATGAGTTAATTGAAAGCCACAGAGAGGGAGGGACTTGCTTGAGTGGCCCAGTGGACTCAGGGAGGATTGGAAGCCATGGCAGAGACCGCCCGCCTCCCCGCCTGTGTCCAGACTCCTTGGACGCCTTTGCCGGCCTCTGCTTTTCAGGAGGCAGAAGGGCAGTTGGGGGGAAAGCCTGGGCCACGTGGGTTCAAACACAGATGCCGAGGACTAGCCGGAGCCGGCGCCAGCTGCTGAGACCGTGGTGCCCTGAGCCCCGGCCCTCTGCTGCCCTGCAGACTGGGCCTCCCGCCACTCAAAGATTAGTCACAGATGCTGCAAACACATCCCCAATATTATGTCAGAAAAAGGCGTGAGGCAGCATTCATATAGCAGGCTCATTAGCCTGTGGGTATCCGTTCACCCAAATATTCCCACTAATCAGCCTTCAGATGGGCAGGATTAATTGGTTACAATCCTAGCACTGGGCAGAAATGAATGCGTTTGCCTTTCAGAATAGACAGCTTATCCATTGCCATTACACAGAGCACGCCCTAGCCCATGGGTTTTGCTATCAGGGCCATGACAGCAGAGCCCACGGGAGATGAATGGAACCGTTTTCTCACCTTTGTTTGGGGCTGGAGCCCCCTTCTTGTATCTTGGTGATCAGTTTGCTGCATGTCCATCTTCCCTACAGGACTGGGAGCTACTTGAGGGCAGATCTGTATCAATTAGCATCGGGTCTGACTACATATAACAAGAAAGCCATAATAATAGTGCCGTAACTAGGTGAAATGTATTCCTTCCCTCTTTCCTTCCGTATTTTCCCATCATCCTAAGGCGTAGCTACATCCTCATGGTCCAAGATGGCTGCAGGAAAGTCAGCCATCATATCTGAGCCTCAAGCAGCAGGAAGGGGAAAAAAGAAAGGGAAAATGAGGCACACCTCCTAGCTGAAGCAGCTCCCTTTAAGTAGCTTTTGGAAATCCCTCACAACACTTACATTTAATATCTCATTGACCAGAACTTATTCACCTGACAGATGCAGTTGTTAGCTGGAAGTGTAGCCATTTAAATAAAACCAGGGCCTGTCACTAAGGAAGAAAAGGAGAATACATATTGGACAGGCACCTTGAAGTCTTTGACAAAGTGTCTGGGTCTGATTCAGCTTTGATATCCCTCACAAGGCCTTCCTTGTACATCATGGGTGTGGTTAAGAATTCAGGTCAGAAAAACCTTGGTATCAGTGCTGGCTCTGCTCTTTGCTAGCTGTGTAGTGTAGGCAAGCATCGTTTACTTTTCTGAGCCCAGTTTCTTTGTTATGGTAATAGTCACACTGACTCTATAGGGTGGTTATGAGGATTAAATGAGTCTGTTCTATTCAAGTGCTTAGTAGGACTTCTGGCACACAGTGAAGCATGAGTAATTGACAGCTTCCAGGGTTACGAATGATTGTCATTCCCACCGTACAGGTGGGTATTATGTCCTGTTTTAAAGAATTCTGGGCTTGGAGGGAGAAGACATATGTTTCAGACCCACACAATGGCTGTGTGGCTCTGGCAAGTCATTTAAACTGTCTGAGACTCATTCTCATTTCTGGAAAATGAATATAATTCGATCCACTCCCAGTTATGAGAATCAAAGGATTTCTTTCCAACACACTATAAAATGTTATACTATTAACAAAGGTAGTGTATTGCAATGAGAAAACCACAATTTTAGCGGAGTGGGGGGGTCAGACAACTTAGTTGCACGCCCCAGCTCTGTCACTTCATAGATATGTGACTTTGGCATATCACGTGACCTGGCTGGCCCTTGGTTTCCTTACTAGTAAAATGGAATAGCAATACTTTCCTTGCAGATTTCTTATAGAATTGAAGAGAATTATCTATGCAGATGCAAAGTGCCTGAAAAATAGAAGACTCCAAATAGATGACATTGATGTTTCTGGTGATCATGGTGACAGTGATGGTGATGAATCACTCAATATTTATAGAATGAATGAATAAGTGAAAGAATGAATGAGTCAGCAGGCAAACTAGAAGCTTGGAGTTGGTGTCCTCCATCTGCAGGGCCACATAGAGGGGACACACAAAAATCCCTGTGGCATTCGGGTACCAGGTTTTGCTCTGGGCAGCCTCCGCCTTGCATGGCGGGTTCCACACGCCAACAGGGCCCACATGACATGTGTCGAGGAACCCCCCTACGGACGTCTTCTTATCATGTTCCAGGGAGAGAAGGTTTACCAGCCAAACATCACCTCCAGTCATCCTTGGGCCCACCTGCCTCCTACTGAGAATCAACTCCTGGCAGCGGCCGCGTCCTCATCCATGTCTCCAGGCCACCTGTATATATGTATATACATATACATATATGTATATATATGTATATACATGTATATATGTATATACATATATATACAGCCCAGCTGTATATATGTAGCTGGGCAGGGTAGCATAAAGCCTTGATTTTGCAGAGAGTGAAGTGATAACATTACTTATGCTTTTCTCTTCTAACAAGAGGCGACGAAACCTTTATGATACCCCCAGCCCACATATCCCTGTTACACTTCCACGTTATTCTTGCTTTTTCAGACTCCTCCTGACTTTCCTCCATTAAGTACATCGAGTACTAAGAACGCGGAGCTCATCTGGTACAGAGAGAAACTCAATTATATCCACCAGCAGAGTGTCAAAGAAATGGAGGTTTGAGATCTATTTATAGGTTACAGCCTCTAGGTGGAAACTTGCCCGTTTTCAGTCCAGCAGTCTATAGGAATGCTCAGGAGGACGTCAGCTGAGTCCAGGGGAGCCAGTCCACATAGGAAGCACTCTCCAAGAGGATCTATAGTAATGTGAATGTCAAAGTTAGCCCCAAGTTCAGTGAAACTAATTGGACCCTGTAGAACAGTTTGTAAACTGGGAGCCCAAGAGCATCTCTAAGCCACAGATGAGTCTCATTTTGTCCACAGTTAAAAAAAAAAAAAAATCGGTTGTCCAAAATTTGAAAATCAGATTTCAAACGAAATTATAGAATATGTGTGTGTGCGTGTGCAAAACTGCGTGCTCTACGTACAGTGGATCCCCATTCTTGATGGTAACGATTGGCTGGATTTCAGTAGCAGATACCCCTTTGGAAAGATCACATGTGCTGTAGTTTGCCATTGTCCCCACCACTCCCTGTTGTCTCTTTTATTGTATTGTCTTCCCTTCCCTATGTACGTTCTCTGTAGGTATTTGTGTTTAGGCCCCTTCTTCACAAGACACTCACTGCTTGAAGTGATACACAAGTCAGAATGACCTCTAGTGTGAATGAAACCAGATGGATCCTTTAGAAGGTACTCCTGGCTTGTAGGAGTGCAGCTGTCAAAGTTTCTTCTAGCTGAAAATGTACCCAAACGAATCCATTAGAGAGAACTCGTGAGTCATGCAGGCTCTGAGGAGCTGCAGTGTCAACTCTGAAAAGCATCATAAGGACAAATTTAACCAGGACTCAGGTAGTCGGGGAGTGAATGTGAACCTTGTGCTACAGCCTCATGATATGCAGAAAATGAGGTTGAGAGTATGGTGTCGAGGGCTGGAGAGTGTCTGCCAGGGAAGCAGAAAGCCAGGGTTCCATCCTGAGTTACATCCCTGATGTGCTAAGTGAGTCTGTACAAAGCCCTTCCGTCTCTGGACTTTGGACCCCCATTTGCAAAACTGGGATTGGACTAGATAAGTTCTAGAAACCCTTTCAAAGATTGTTATCCTGGAGAAAGACCTGACAAACGTTACAGAAGGGCGAGTCTGTAAGAAGGACCATCTGAGGGCAGCTCGAGCGTCTGCTCCGAATTTACGACGACTGCCCTGGATTATTGTCACTGCCTGGTCTCTTGGTCCTCTGCTCTCTGTCTTCATGATATGTCCCCACCTCAGCTCCTCTCCCCCTCCTCACTCTGCTCCAGCTGTAGCAACCTCATGTTCTGGGAGCATGCCAAGCACAAGACATTGCTTCAGCCTGTGACGCCCTTTTCTTTATTCTCGCAGAATCCTACTTCTCAAGACTCAGTCCCTCCTCCTTGAAACCTTCCCAGTCCCCTTCCACTATCACACACACAGTCACACCCAAAGTCGACTGGCTTTGGGAGTCAAAGTCCGGCTCTGCCTCTTGCCAAGAGTGTCACACGGTTTGCAAGGATGGCAGGGCCGGGAACCCAGTGTCCCCAGCCCTTCCCACCAAGTCCCTGGACCTTCTAGTCGCCACTGTGACCACAGGTAGGTCACTTGACCTCTCTGCGTCTCAACGTCTGCATCCAAAAAGGAAGGATCCAAAAAGTAACATTTATCTCATAACGTTGAGAGAATTCACGAGTAAGCGTACTACCCACGTGATCCTGTGCCGGGCACCTAGTACGCGCTCACTTTCTTTAAATATAGAGAGAGGGCTGCGTTCACTTTTGTGCTCACTTGCAGCCCATGCCTGAGCCGAGCGCAGAGAAGGAGTACTGTTCTGGGAGTCACAGGGCTTTGTGTTCGGGCCCTAGCTGCCTTATTAGCTCTGTGATTTGGGGCAGGAAGCTTAACTTCTGTGAGCCTCGGTTTTGCCTTCTAAGCAGTGGAAATGGCCCTGCCTGGCTTTGAGACAGCTGCTGTGTGCAGCACTCACTGGGGCTAATGAACGGGAGTGAGAAGGATTGGGGATGTTTCTTGAAACCGGAGAGAACACTCCGCAAACGTGAGCTCTTGATTATCATTCCTCACACCAGCGGTGTCTTTTCTCCAGTGGGAGCTGAGAGCCACTTGCTGCCTGACAACGGCGGCCCAGATGTTGTCAACATCTGTCTGCTCCGCTGGGCCTTTTACAGAGAGAGGAGGAAAAAAGGAGTGAGGGAGGATTATATTCCGGAAACTGTGTGGACAGGTTTCCCTAACTCCTCTGCCGTCCCTCCCCCACTTGTAGCCCCCCTGGGAGGAGGGGCCACTTCTCATTCCTCTCTGGACTCCAAGTGTCCTGCCCAGTGTCTGGCTTCGGAAACACGGGCTGACTTGATTGTGGGGACTCAGTGCTGCCTTTTGTCTCTGGGGGGATGCTGTTAGCCAAGGATGACAGGGCCTCTTGGTTACCCCAGTAGAGTATATGATGACTTTGGGATTCAGGAATCCTGCGTCTGCTGCTGCCTTGCTGTGTGACCTTGGGCAGGGCAGATGCACCCTCTGGGCCTCAGTTTTCACACTGATAAAGTGACGCACCTCAGGTTCTAGGAAGAAACATTCCCTGCCTGATGGATCCTTGAGTATTGTGGAATATCTTCCAGCAGGGAAAGGCTGGAAGTTTAGTATCTGCATGTGAGTAGACCATTTTTTCCCCTTTTTGTTTGTTTCTACTTGGGAGAGTGGCAGCTTGGCAACTTGGAGAATAATAGCCAATGCTACTGGGTACCAGGAACTTCGCTCACGTTAGCTCATTTAATCCTTACAGCAATCCTTCCAGGTGGGCACCAGCATCCTTGTTTCTCTACTGATTAAACTGAGACTCAGAGAAGAGAATTCATTCTCTTATGTCACACAGTTCATCAGAGAGTCATTCAAAATTTCTTCCAGGGTGCTATGCTTTCCAAGAAGTAATGAGTCTCGGGCTTCCCTGGTGGTGCAGTCGTTGAGAGTCCGCCTGCCGACGCAGGGGACACGGGTTCGTGCCATGGTCTGGGAGGATCCCACATGCCGCGGAGCGGCTGGGCCTGTGAGCCATGGCTGCTGAGCCTGCGCGTCCGGAGCCTGTGCTCCGCAACGGGAGAGGCCATAACAGTGAGAGGCTCGCGTACCACACACACACAAAAAAGAAGTAATGAGTCTCTCATCACTGAAGGGTGTTGTGGAAGAGATTCAGTTATGGGCTGGGCCAGAGCCGGAGATGCTGGTTGTGACCTTATCGATGCATACACTCATAAGATGTTCTGCGCTGGGAGGACCCTTGCAGACCACCTGGTACAAGCTCCTTTCATAAATGAGGCTCTGAGAGGAGCAAGGACTTGACCAGCATCGCTCACCAGCCTCCCAGAGTCAGGCCGGTCTGGGTTGGAACTCTGTCACCTACATCCCTGACATCCCACTGTCCCTCAGTGAGAGCCTACAAAGGGAGCCCAGCCTCTGTTCCCCTGCCATGGATACACAGGGCTGGGCCAAGGGACCTGAGGGAATACCTGCAAACCAGTGGGTCCTCTTGCCCAGAGCCTCCGGGGATACACCTCTGCCCTTCCTTCCTGCACTGGATGGGGGTGGGAGTGTCTTTATTAAACACCTCTTTCCTCCCTCCAGGGAGTGGGGTGGTAATTGCAGCTCTGTAAGGTGGTGGGGTTTCACTTTGCCACCTTCCCAAAACCATGGCCGGTGGCAGCCCTCACCCTGGGCTCCTTGGGAAACACGACTGCATGTTTCCGAGGAGACTGGCTAGCCTGTATCCACTAAGTGTTGGAGGCAGGAGGCCTCGCACCAGTATCTCCTCTCTGACTTCCTGCTTGCAGATGGGTGCACAGAGAGGAAGAGTGAGGTGTGCCAGAACGTGGCACAGTGGCCATTGGAACTTGACCTTCAGAGCTACTTGGCCTCATTGACCAGCCCTTCTAACAACCTTGAACAAATTACCTCCTCTCTCTCAGGCTCAATCTGGGAAAAGGGGATAATAATAGAGCCTACTTCACAAACTTGTAAGGATTAAGTAGAATAATGTTGGTAAAGTGGGGAGGGCCGGGACTGGTGGGCAGAAGGTGTCTCCCTCCCTCCATGGTTCAGGCCTTGCTCTGCATTCTCTCCTCTGAGGCCAGCAGTGGAGCCTGAACCAGTGTCAGACACAAAAAGAAAATATCAGCTACCTCTATTCTGTTTGCTTTTGGGGGCTAAATTTCTTATTATCTTTTTTTTTTTTTTTGCGGTACATGGGCCTCTCACTGTTGTGACCTCTCCCGTTGCGGACGCAGGGTCAGCGGCCATGGCTTACGGACCTAGCTGCTCCGTGGCATGTGGGATCTTCCCGGACCGGGGCACGAACCCGTGTCCCCAGCATCGGCAGGCGAACTCTCAACCACTGCGCCACCAGGGAAGCCCTCTTATTATTCTTTTGCCTCATTTATGTAGCGCTTATGAGGTGCCAGACACTGTGCCTAGAGCTTGACCTATATTAACTCACCTTTCTCTTCCAGCATACCCATGAGGTATGTTGTATTTATTTTACAGGTGAGGACGTTGAGGCAGAGAGAGGTTGCCCATTGCGTGGGAGCAGTGGAAGAACTCAGAGTCTAGGGCTCATTGTACCCAACTGAATCTCAAAGTCTGAGATTTGTCCATTATCTTGTCTATTATCAAGCCCCTGCTATGTGTTAGGCATTGTTTCAGGCACCGAAGATACCAAGCATTGAACAGATAACACCCCTGCTCTCACAGAGCGTACAGCTCAATACGGAGGGAGACTCAAATGTCAGAGCCAGCCCCCGGGATCCCACATCCTGCCCTGAGTACTCTCTCCTTTGCTCATGACATTCTTTGGACAAGTCTCCAACCAACCAACAGGCTGGTGTTTCTTCCACTGCTTGCCCACTGCCCCACTGTCTCCAGCTCACTGCCTGCAGCCCAGGACAGCCTCCTTGGCATTTCCCCAGGATGGTAGGAAGCACAGAGCCCAGTTACCACTGCTTCAGAATGGTGGCCATCTGCAGGCTCTCTCAGAGCCTTCACGTTTCTGCATCTTATTCACAATAATCCTCATGTTTTGGTAATGATGGAAGGCTGTGTGGACTGTGGGATCCTATCAGAACTGAGTTTATTACTGAGCTCTGCCACACCGTAACCCTGGGTTTCTGCACAACTCATTTGGCTACTGTGTGCTTTGGTTTCGGGGTATGTGTAATGGGACTCAGCTCTACCCTTACCCCATCACACCGACATCACTGGATTCCCAGGGCTGAGAGGCCCACAGCTGGCCTAAGAGGAGCTTAAGGCCTGGAGTCAGAAGGACCTGCCTTTAGTTCCCTGGAAATGTTATTTAATCACCTTCCTCATAGTAAAATAGTACAATAATACATTTCCTCCCCATTTCAGGGATCTTCAGACTGTAGGGCTGGGGCTAGAGTAGGGGAATGAATGCTTCACTCATCTTGGGCACGGAATTGAAAGGGTTGTCAGAACACTCAGGAATGCATTCATTTTGATTTTTTAAAGTAGTGTTTTAAAATATTATTTATCTTGATTACTAAGTTTTTGGCATCCCTTTACGTTTTGTATACAAGATGAGCACCTCCCTCGCCTCTCCCTGGTCCCAGCCGTGTAATGCAGAGCTAGCTGCTCAAATGAGGGAGTGCTGCAGGGAAAGGCTTTTAAACCTAAGTGCTGTGCAAATGATGCTGTTTTGTTGCAGTGGTGGTGGTTTATATTGTTTGCTTGTAGTTACAGTAATACGCTTTTAGATGGGAGGAGATTTTTCCGGAGGGGAGAAGAAACCCTCCCAGAGTTTCTACTGAGTCTTACAGGTCTGGGTTCTGATCATGGGTCTGATACAGATTCATTTTGGGACCTGGAGCAAATGACATAACTTCTTTGAGTTTTCTTACCTGCAAAATGGGTATATTAGCACCAACCTGATTCCCTGTGAAGATTGATTCAGTTAGCGCAATTAATTTGTCAGTGCCGATGAATGTCTTGATATTCCCCTTGGCAAAATGAAAGAGTACATTTTTTTCTAGTTCTGTTCCATGGAACCCTAGAAATTTCAGACTCCCAATCTTCACTTGAACTGGAAATTTTTTATGTTGTTTTTTTATTCCAGAAATTGGTACCCAATCAAGATTTTTTAAAAAGGAAAGCGTTCACAAACTAATAATCATAACAGTGTTGGCTAGCCTGAAGAGCTCTGAGTTCCTTTCTCTTCTGACAGTTGGAAAGGGAGATTTTAGTTTAGAAAGATGAATGTGTCTGTCTGCTCCCACCAGGTTTCTCTCCAGCCCCTGCCAAGCATGGCATGAGCGTGGTATGAGACACGTGGACTGATCAGGAGAGCTTAGCTGGCACTGGAGGGCCGGGAAGAGAAAGAGGAAGCGGGGTCATGGGGCAGTGGTCTGGACCCCAGGCACGTCTGTTTGGTCTCTGCTGAGTTTAACTAGTCTCACTCTGCATCCCAGACACCATCTATCCCTGCCCACAGCTTCCTTTGCAGCCTGGTTGCGGGCAGCTGGGTACCACTGCTGCCTTCTCTGATCTGGGGAGAGAAGGTTGGCTCTGCCTCTAGCCCTCTGCCAGTTACTTCTCCTGTAACTCCCCTTCCTGCTGCCCAGCCCTTGTACACAGCATTGCAAAGATCCCCTTCTGTTACAGCGAGAGTCCATCAACATTTTAGTGGGGAGTCCAAATGGAATCTTACAGGGAGGGATCTCCAATTCCTAAGACAGATACAAGAAGCGTTTTATAACAGTGGAGTCCTATCATATGCACATTTAATTTGCGTGAATTAACCTATATATGTTTTTATGACAAGAGATACAGAGACAGAAATTTAAGAAGTTGGGTCATTTTCTCTCTGCTACACTCAGTGAGCATTTATAATCCAGAGGGAAAATGGGATGGGAAACACGAAACTACTGTCTTCCTTGGTCAGTCTGAATGTCCACTGCTCACAGTTGGTGCTGCTGTGCCCTGTGTGCAGTTCTCTTGTTTAAATATATCCTTTTCTTTCTTGCTTTTTTTAAGTGTGGTTCTAAATTCAAGCCAATTATTTCAGGTGCTGAGTCAAATAAATAGGAACAGGGACATTTCAACCGGATCTTGAAGGATGAGCAGAAATGTAGGTTTTCAGTATTTATAATGCAGTGAGAGTTTTGAGAGCATATTTTAATTTCATGCATGTGTATTGCTTACATACATACACATGTATGTAAATAACACTTAGTGAATTTCAAAACCTCTTCGCCTGCATCCTCTCATTTGCTTCTCCCAACCACCCTGGGAGTCAGGGAAGGTAAATCATCATTGCCACTTGACTGGTGAGGAAGGAAGCTTGAGTGACTTGCCTGAAAATCTCATTAAGAGAGTTAAGTTCTGAACTCCTGACTTCCACTGAGCCTGATACTGATTTAGGTCCAGCAATTTTCCACGATATCCTCCTTTTGAGTGAGGACCAATTGCTTGAGGGAAACTGCAGACAGGGCATCCTTCCAGAATCCGGCCCCTCCCTGATTTCCTCAGGAGTTCCACTGCCAGCCTGCTCTCTGCCTCCTGGAAGGGCCATGCAGCCCTGCATCCAGGGAGGCTTCACGAACGGGAGACCCTGGCTAAGCCGCTCGAAAACTCGCTTGTTGACAGCAAAGGGGGAGGAACCCCAGAAACCAGTCACAGACAATAGGAGGGAGGGAATCATGTCAAAATTCCTCCCTGTGCAGAAAAAAGAAACAAATATTCAAATTGAAAGTGTCCACTGAGAACAAAAAGGGGAGGAAAAACCCACACCTAGTTGCATTGTGGTGCAATTTCAGAACAGTATGGATAAAAGGCAGGGGGATGTAAAAGCTTTCAGAGAGAGAGAGAGAAATGCAAAAAAAAAAAAAAATGTTCCCTATAAAGGAAAGAGAGACAATGCAGTTGTTGGTGAATATGATAGTAGTAACAGAACAATTTGCTGAGAACATCTATGGACCAAGTAGTGGGTATCGAGCCACCCAGTTTGTGGTGACTTTTATGGCAGCCTTGGAAATGAATATCCCCAGCTTCCTTGGGGGCTCAGGATTAAGATGAGGATATGGGGAGGGGGAAGGGTAAGCTGTGACAAAGCGAGAGAGTGGCATGGACATATATACACTACCAAACGTAAAATAGATAGCTAGTGGGAAGCAGCCGCATAGCACAGGGAGATCAGCTCGGTGCTTTGTGACCGCCTAGAGGGGTGGGATAGGGAGGGTGGAAGGGAGGGAGACACAAGAGGGAAGAGATATGGGAACATATGTATATGTATAACTGATTCACTTTGTTGTAAAGCAGAAACTAGCACACCATTGTAAAGCAATTATACTCCAATAAAGATGTAAAAAAAAAAAAAATGAGATTCAGAAACAGGGACTTTCTCTGGGGCAGTCCTATCCCACCTCCACCTGTTCCTCCAGGGTGTTCTGGTTGGTTCAGAATCCACAGGGCTCTGGAGGGGCCAGGAACCCAAGCTAGTTGTCCTTGATTGAGCTCAACCCGTCACCAACATGGGAAGGAGGTGATTCTATGACGTGGTCATTTAGTTGAGCTGCATCTAATTCCTCTTTAATTGACACAGTTCCTGGGCTCTCCCACACCTCATCCTTCCAGCCTCAGGCTCTAGTGGCCCCTGAATGATATGTCTTCTTGGGTGGCTGGTTTGGGGGAGCTATCACTGACCCCTTTAGGCTATGAAGTGCTGAGGTTTGGGGTTCCTGTACTTCACCCTGGACTTGAGCTAAGGACAATGTACAGTCTTGGAAGCCCATCTGGGGCTGGATCTGAGGGAGGTCCGTGGAAGGATATAGATGCAGAATCTTAGGGAGAGATTGGGGAAGCAGAACTTGGAGAGCTGCCTTGGAGCAGCCCAGCTTGTGACAGCAAGGCCTCAGGGAACACGTTCTGAGGTGCTTAGCGCTCATGGCGAGGGTAGGGGCTTAACCGTGTTTCAGTTGGGATGTTCCCTGAACAAGGAAGGAAAGCATCGCATACCAGCGCCCCCTGCAGCCTGT
This sequence comes from Orcinus orca, assembly GCF_937001465.1. NCBI lineage: Eukaryota > Metazoa > Chordata > Mammalia > Artiodactyla > Delphinidae > Orcinus > Orcinus orca. The sequence continues at coordinate 103,813,200 of NC_064564.1, read as the reverse complement.
GCCCTGGGTTGCCAGAGGTGTTCCCCAGGGTGGAGGGCATCGCCGAGGTAAGAAGAGTTACTAAGAATAAGGCGGTAGGTGGCTGGCAGTTCTCTCCGCTAACTTGGGGGACTCAGGAAATGCTGAATTCTGTGTTTTTGAAAACTCAGGAGGCAAGGAGCAAGCAGGTAAAGAGGAAAGGGTGAATCGTACCAGGTCAGCCGTGATGGTTGCAAGGAGGGCACTGAGCGATTTTTGCTTCCCGCCTCTGTCATTGCTCAAATCTGCCTCCCCTTGAGTCCCCTCCCTTCTCCGTTCTCATTGGTTGTCATCTTGTGCTTGACCCTCTGCCCTTAGTAACTACCTTTCCCGGGGTTTTCCTGATCAGACCCAGTAGGGGAGGCCCCCCCAGGCTGTCACAACACGCCTTCCAGACAACTGACAGCTCCATCACCGGTGCTGGGAAATGGCAGCAAAGCACTGCCTCCTAAAGACCCCTAGTGTGTGACTTGTGATACGTTTTGCAGAAACTTGATGGGTAGAATGAAGGCATTGGAGATGCTGGAAAGCCTCTGGGTTTGCATCTTTGCTTTCTGTGACTGCAGTGACTCTCTGCCCGAGTTGCTGCTGGTGTCGGGTTTCTTCTTTCTTTTTCAACACTTACTTTACTAAACATTGCTCTGTGTCAATCACTTTGCAACAGAGAAAGTTCTCTTATAAACATGAGTCTCAAGATGGGTCCTTACATAAAGAGGAAAAGGTACCTGTTATCATGGTCTTTTTAAAGATGGGGAAACTGAGGCTCAGAAAGGTGAAGTGGCTGGCCCAGGGCTGTACGGCCGATCAGTGACAGCCAGGACTTGATGCTGCATCATGGATGTCCCCTTTCACTTAAAGTCCTATTATTTCCATCCAGGTCTAGGACTAGGAATAGCAAATAGATATAGCTATCAATTTGCTTTCTGTGGAAGGTGATTGTGCATGAATAATTGGGTCGGACATCACCTCACCTCTTCGCTTTCTGGTTCATTGTCTCCTGAGCATTTACAAGTAAGTAAATGATTAAACAGGCTTGGAATGCAGACCAACTTCTCCTCTTTGCCCTCAAAGCAAGGAGAAGTAGCCTGACTGTTGTCCTGTTTGCCTTTTAATTATCCACAGTGCCCTTTCCCTGGCCCTAGGAGGGAACTAACAGCAGTGTGTGTGTGTGTGTGTGTGTGTGTGTGTGTGTGTGTGTGTGTGTGTGTGTGTGAATTCACTAAGTATCTTCCAGACTTCTAGCCCTAGGACAGGACTCAAGGATGCTTCAGACTCAGCCCTTTCCCTTTTGGGACTTCCAGGCCATTTGTAGAGACATCTATCTGCCCACTCATTTATCCGCTTATCCACTTATCCATCCATCCATCCATCCAAAAGATATATAGTAAGCACCAACAAAGCACCTAGTGCTACTCTCAGCACTGACAATAAAGTAATGAACAAAATGGAGGTCCTATCTTATGGAAGTTCTATTCCATTAGAGCCATAAACAAAGTTAACACATGAATGTATAATATAACAGCAGGGAGAGGTAAGTTCCCTTTGAAAACAGTTAAATCAAGGAAAAGAGATAGAGATGCTGTGATGGACACAAGAGTGAGGAGCACCATTCACCAGGGATGCAAAAGGAGGTCTTCACTGATGAGGCTGTGTCTTGTTTGCAGACCAGCACCGCTACCAAACCTCCTTTCCCCACCCAAGATTTCTCAAGAAGCCAGCTCACGTGCGAAGCTCCCTGCCTGTATGAAAGTTATTTTGAGTGTATTAAGTGTTGACCAGCTTCTCCATAGCCTCCTTGAGAGTCTGAGCTCTCTTTTCTGTCTCAGAAGGCTGGGTTGTTGGCACAGTGGTGTAAGGTTGGCACAGTATTAGGGATCTCTCCATGGACCGTGTGTGTCTGCAACACATTCCCTGAGAATGATGCCCTGAGCAAAGGCCACAGAGTCCGGATACCGCCGACTCTAGGGACAAACTGAGAGCTTCAGGATTCTCATGGACTTTGGATTCTGGAACCAAATGTGTGCCCTGCCTCTAACTGACTCTGCGACCTTGGGCAAAGTCACTTCTAGGAGGCTGTCTTTCCTTGTCTGTTAAATGAAGAACACTTCACTCACAGGGCTGCTACGGCCACCTCGTTAAAAAATTACACATGAGGACCAGTGAACTTTCTGCAAACTTCTTCAGTTTATAAGGGGGCAGGGCCAGGGCTAGGACATAAGTTTTCTGATTTCTTTCTCAAGGCAGTTTTCCTCTGTCTGAATTTTTTAAACCGCCATTTACTGACCACTGGCTTTGTTCTAAACATCATCTTGAATGCTTTGTGCATTGACTTGTTTAATACTCACAATAGCCCCATTCTGTGAAGACTGCTCTCCTCAACTTCCCAATGAGAAAACGGAGGCTTAGAGAAGGGCAGCGACCCACCCAAAGCTGCACAGCTGGTACACGATAGCTCAGGTATTGGAACTCGGGACCATCACCTCCTGCATGGTTAGCCAGGCTGTTTAGTTGGTTATCCAGCCTTTCTGTCACATTTGGGGTATGAGTATACTTGGTAAGATGGGCCAGCCTACTCCGCTACCTTTGAACTTAACTGTAATTGGAATGACAGGGAAGTCCTTTTTATTCCCAATTCTTCTATGTTTTGCATTTAGAAGCTATCAGAACCTTTGCTTCTTACTATGTTTCGTTCTGGCATAGAGCTTATCAAACTGGGCATTGCAGTCATTATCTGCTTACTTATCTATTTCTCCAGACTGACTGCAAGTTCTTGAGGCCTTATCTGGGTATTCCTAAATCTAGGCAGAAGGTTTGGCACAGGGACGGGGCATGACAGTAATAGCAGTAACAGTCAAGCCAGTAACGGCCATGTATTGAATGTTTTTTTATAGGTCAGGGGCTGTATGACATATTTTACATACATCATCTTATCTAATCCTCACAACAGCCCATTTTGGTTAATGGTTTTATTCCATGTTGGGACTGCAGAAGCTGAGCTTCACAGAGAGAAGGTCACACCACTGGAAAGAACAAGAACTTGAACTTGGACCTGCCTGGTTCCAGGCATGCCCTTAATCTGGTGAATGAGTGAATCAGTGAATGAGTGCAAGGCTCCTCCATAGTCACTTGGGTTCATCTGTTTATCTTCATGACTCAAAGAATAGGAAAAAAATCAATCCTCTCAAGGATGCTCCCCCCGCCCATCCATCTTCAGAGTGGGGTTTCTGACAGAACTGAGAGGCCACCTGAGGATGTGGAGAGGATGCTGATTTGCGCTAAGTGCCTCCTGTGAATTGTTTTCAGCTCTCTCTCCCACACAGATGGAGAATTGCCAGACAGATGTAGGTATATGTCAGTCACCTACCCTCAAAGAGGCATTTATAATGGATTCATTCGTTAATTCTTCCAAGAAGTAATTGAGGATCTACTATGTACCATGTACCATTCAAATTTATTCAGAAATAAATAAAACCCTGCCCTTCCCTTCACTGCCTCTCACTGTAGAAATACAATCAATGCATAACGAGATCTACTCATTATTGGACCCTGGGCTTGGTCTTGGGTACATGGAGTTGATTAAGGATGCCCTCCAGGGGCACTCAGGGTGATGAGAGGGTAGTTGGAAGACAGAAGCATGAGTCACTGAGGGTCCTAACAGGTGAGTACTTAACCAGCCAGAGACAGCAGGTTTCACAAAGGCTTGCTGAGAACTCATGACCCAAGAGCTGAGGTTTAAAGGACTAGACAGAGAAGTGGGGGAAGGACATTTCAGGCAGAGTGAGTGGCATGAGCGAAAGCACAGCTGCGTGAGATGGTGCGAGGGATACAGGATGTTTCACTGGTGGTGTTAGTTCATGCTTATACAACTGAAATGCGAGGCGGGATGTCATGAAAATATATATATTTCATCTGTTCGAAAATGCTTTCACGTTTGCCTTTGCTTTTCTGATCTGGAATATTGGAGCTGGAAGGACTGTTAGAAACCAGCCAATTTTATCTACTCGCCCTGAAGAGGGGAAGGGCCATGGCCAAGGTCACACAGCTTGGAATCTGTAGGAGGAGAGCAGGGTAATCAGGGGAATGTTTTGGGAGACGGTACAGAGAATATCTCATACTTCAATGGAGGGAGTTTGGTGGCTCCACCATTACCTTGTATCTAACTTTTCAGGAAACAAGGCCTTGCATCAATAACAAGGATGCTGACATTTCCTGAGATCTACTACTTGCAAGCCATTATGCTCAGTGTTCTATAATGCAATCTCATTTGATCCTCCCCAAACCCTCTCAGTTACGTGTTAGTGACCCAGTTTATAGCTGAGAAAACTGAAGAAGCACAAGGGATATACCAGTGACACCCAAAGGAAAGATAGTACAGCCATGACTCACGTCCACGTCTTCCTGACTCAACGTGCGTTAGCTTTCCTCTTGATGAACTGCTGTAGCGTTCAGAATGATCGCCCAGGATTTGGCCCCCATTCTCATCTGATCTAAAGATGATTAAGAAAGTTTGAGCTGGATGGGGAGTGAGTATGTCTCAAAGAATTTCTGCATTTTTACTTTATTCCCTTGACATCATCTTGGGAAATAAAATAGGGTCGCTAAAAGATACATTATAAGTAGATGATTACTTTAAAAGAAAAAAGGTTTCATTTTCTATAATGGGACCTCCTTAAATAGGTCACCCTACATCTGTCTAGTGACAAAGAGATAACTATAGATAAATATAGCCAGCCATATATATATATATATATATATATATATATAAAAAGATGTGAATATATTTTTATACACATGAATACATACATACATGTATATAATATATATTATATACATGCACATCTTTGTTGTGCATTTATCCGCTCCTCATTGTTCATACTTATGAACAAAGTATGTAAGTATAAGTTCAAACTTATCTCTTCATTTGATTCTGTGCTGGGATCTTCCATGACCTTCTGGGAGCTTACCTAGGAAAAGAATTAACACATAGGTAGAGTCACCTCTAATCCAGCGACAGAATCCACACCTCACTGTCATGCTGGTACTTTCTTTCTCTCCCCTTCCTGCCAATCAAACACCAGTTCTTTCCACCCCGTGGTGTGTCTTATTTCTACCCCATTAGCTAACTACTCACTTCAACTGCCCTAATCTCAGGTCTCATCTTCTCTCTCTTAGACCAGGGCTTCCTCAACCTCTGTACTATTGAAAGAAATCATTATTTGTTGTTCCTGGCTATCCTGTACATGTAAGATGCTTACAGATTTCCTGGCCTCTACCCATGAAATGCCAGTAACACCTCTTCCCTAGTTGTGACAACCAAAAATGTCTCCATGACCAAATGTCTCCTGCGGGGCAAAATTGCCCCCAAGTCGAGAAGTGCTGTCCTAGACGATTGTGAATAGCGACCTCACTGGTCTCGCAGTTTCCAGTCTCCTCACCACATACATCCAGTGTGATCTCACCACTCTATGGCTTAAAAAAAAAAAGTCTCAGATCCTTAATGCCTAAAGAATGGTCATGCCATTTGCACTATGTTTCTGACCTGTGTTATCATCTTATTCTCCTGCAGCTCCAGTGGCCATTCCCAGTCTGTGAGAGAGTGGGCCTGCAGTTTTACTGGAAATAGCCCCAGGTGGGAGGTCTTATCCCCTGTATTTGCCACTGTGTTGTGTATTCTTAAGCAGTTTATCTTCCGAGCCTCCGCTTTTCCATCTGAGCAATGGGTATAATCATCTAACCAGCTGGGGAGCTTGAGCATCACTAGCTCTAATACAAGGTAGAAAGTGCTAAAGCTCCTGAAGTAAGGGTTGAGATGAACTATTCTGGGAATTCAGAGGATAAAGCGATATCCTTCTGGCTGAGGCTGCAGACGGGGAGATCCCAGAGGAGTTCACCAAGGAGATGGCAGTGAAGGTAGCCGTGAAGTCTGCCTGATATTTCAGCTTACAGATGTGGGGGTGAGGAATAACAAGGAGGGCAGCATTCCAGGCAGAGGAAATCTCAGGACATTAAATAGGAACAGTGAGTTCCCATGTGGTTGAATACTTAGCGTGGTGCCCTATCGCAGGCGCACAGTAGGGTTGGTGGCATGGATGGGGGAAGCATATATTTTGAGAAGATTATCTCAGAGGCATACATTTTGAGATATAAGTTAAGCAATTGATGAACATGAACTGTCAAACTGCAGAACTTTCCAGCTTACTCAGTGGGGAGGGGCTTTGTTTCCTGCTGTGCATTATTTATGATAGAAGATGGGTTGAGAACAGTGAAGGAGATGGAATAAAGCCTGGGAGATGGTTCAGAGTGTATTCAAATTATCATGGTGAAAGGTAATTGTGACTGGGACATAGGATGGAGAGAAAGAAAGGTTGGGGAAAGAAACTATTTTGTAGATCAAAGTGTCAGGATTCATGATTTCTCAGCAACTTTGGGGAGTGTGGACTATATAGTCTGCCTCCAAAACCATTTCAGGATGTTCTGTGATCTTGGTCAAGTCACTTCCACTCTCTGTGCCTGTTTCCTTACCTGTAGCACCAAGGGTTTGGACTATTTTCTAATAATCCCTCCAGCTTACACATAGTCTGAGGCCTGAAAGAAGATGTCCCAGAGAACTTGAAGACCCAGCCCCTTTCCCTGCTAGCTGTCACTCAGCAAACGGCCAGGAGAACACCCAGTGGATCATCAGGGCTCAGCTGTCCTGGGGCTGGCTGTCGGGACCAGACACAAGTGACGAGAAGGGAAGGACATTACTTGGGAGAATATGCATGTTCACAGCTCTGAGGATTAAAGGCCCATGTTCTTATCACTGCCTAACAGAGTATTATAAATCCATTCTTAGAATCCCAAATCCTTTTGTGGCTTGGCCGTCGTGAGGGAATATTAAAAAGGCCAAAGACAGAAATAATCAGTTTCCGAATGACACGTTGTCACATAAAAGCGTTTCTTGCATTACCCCTTTCTTTCCTTTCTCTGGCTCCTTCTCCTGTGCCTGGATATTTTAACCAGAAAAATAGATTAAAATGGAGCCAGGCTGAATGGAGTTCTAACCTTGACTTTTCAGAAGGCTCTCTCGGTGTGGTGGTTTGGGAGGTGCTTTCTGTTTTCCAGCTCTGTGTGTTTTTCAGCGTTCGATATTGTGTGTGTAAGCGAGCCAGCTGGAGGCACGAGCATTGCGATAAAGGCAGAGCAGCAAAGAGGGGCCCTGCAGGGTCTGATCAGGTGCCCTCGGGGTGCTGGGGTCAGATTTACATTCCTCTGGCAAAGTCCGGGCAAGGTTTTAGGTTTCTGGATGTTTACTAAGCGCCTTCCTGGGCCAAGCACCATGTTTTAGGCTGGATAAATGAAAGCTCAGAAACTAGAGTGGGAAGATGGTCAACCAGATGATCAGGTGGTAGCAGTGTAGCCGGATAACTGACAACCATGGGGTTCGTGAGGGAAGAGAGCACAGCCTCCTCCCAACACGCAGAGGCAAAGGTGCCCCCTGAGGAAGCCATGTCCAAGCTGAGATGGCTGGGTGACTTGAGATGAGCAGATGAAGGGGAGGATATTAGCTTCCTAGGGCTGTCATGGCAAATTATCACAAACTGGGGGGCTTAAAACAACAGGAGTTTATTCTCTCACAGTTCAGGAGGCCAGAAGCCCCAGATCAAGATGTCAGCAGGATTTGCTCGTTTGGAGGCTCTGAGGGAGAATCTGTCGCATGCCTCCCAGTAGCTTTTGACGGTTGCCGGCAATCCTTGGTTTTCGTTAGCTTGTAAATGCATCAATCTAGTCTCTGTCTTCACATGATTTGTGTGTGTGTGTGTGTGTGTGTGTGTGTGTGTGTGTGTGTGCGCGCGCGCGCACACGTGTACATCCTCTATTCCTTTTTTTTTAAGTTTTTGTTTTGTTTTGTTTTTAGTATATTTTCTTGGCCGCGCTGTGGGACATGTGGAATCTTAGTTCCCCGACCAAGGATAGAACCCGCTCCCCTTGCGTTGGAAGCGCAGAGTCTTAACCGCTGGACCGCCAGGGAAGTCCCCTCTATTCTTCTTTTAAGGACACCAGTCCTTGGATTTGGGGCCCACCCAACCCAGTATGACCTCATCTTAATCAATTACAACTGCAAAGACCCTATTTCCAAATAAGAGCACCTTCTGAGGTTCTGGTTGGACATGATTTTGGGGGTGGGTATTATTCGAACCACTACGGGGAGGGAATGGATGAGTGCTCTGGGCTGAGGAAGAAGCCACTGGGGAAGTGCTCAGAGCATCACACTTTGGGAAGATGCTGATCACACAGTGCGACTCCAGGACAGGGTATGAGGTAGGACTTGCAGGGAAGGGAGGCATGAGAAGGAAGCAGAGACCTAGGCATGAAGGGGCTTAGGTGCCAGGCTAGGGATCTGGACATAATTCTGAGGGTGGGGGAAGGGTATGAAAGGATTTGATTTGGGATGGAGGAATAGAGAGGCTGAGGGACTGAGGCTGGTGGTGGTGACATTTGTGGAGCCAGACTTGTATCTAGATCTTTCATTGTCTTGTTTAATCCTTAGCTTAATCCTTCACATTGAGACCAATCAGCACATTTTATAGGTGAGTCTGTTGTAGCACAAGGAGGTAGAATGTCGCAGCCAACTTGTCATGGCCAACAGCAAGCAGGGACAGGGGCTCCCATGCTGGCCTGTGTGCCCCCAGGATACCTGCTTACCCCATCACATCACTCTGCCCTTGACATCGCCCACGCTCACCCTTGCCTGGCTCCACTGAGGGATCTGAGACCAGTAATAGAAGGAGTGAGCTTCTGTTATTAGAGAGGCTTCTAGTAGGGAAGGTTCCAGGACGGATGGGAACACATATTCCATCTCCTGTCTCTTTCCCACTTCCTGCCTGACAGCTCAGTGAAATCCTCAGACCCGTAAGAAGGTAAAACTAGTCACCCGAGGCTTGCAGTCTCACAGAAACCCACCCCTAACCAACAGACTGAGATTTTTATTTCTGCAACTCCTGGCCACATCTCCAACCTTGTTTGTCTCGGGCTGCCTAGAGGAAACACAGTCCACACCAGATTGGGCTTCGGGTTGTCCCTGAGGCCAGCAGGACCTCAGCTTGCCACCCCTTGAGCCTTGGCCTCTTCTTAACTTGCTTTCTAAACATTCACAGCCTTCTCCTTACATCCTCTTTTCCCTCCTGGGCTCCCTGCTTGCCCTGCAGCATTTTCTCCACCGCTGGGGTCTGTGTTTGCCCCTGGCGGGTAGCCTCAGTGGCTGGACACTCTGCCCCGCTCACCTTTCCAGAGACAGTTCCTGCTTTTCTGTTTCCTTGCCCTGGTGAAGGAAGACTGCAGAGAAGAGGGGGCTCAGCTCTGCAGGAGTGGAGCGGCACAGCAGCCTGGACCGATCCAGGTAGATGCAGATCGTAGTTTCTTCTTGACTTCGAGGTACTCATCTGCTTTCTTTGGGTGAAATGTTCCACTAGGACAGAGGTGGCTATGTGGTCCTCTTGAGCTCCTTTGCTCGTGCACAGCACCCTTCAGTTTGTGAGGACCGTCACAACGGTGTTTAGATTTCATTTGCACAACAACCTTGCAGATACCATGAATGAGAATCACGCCCATCACGGGTTTACCATGTGCCAGGCACTGAGCACAACACTCCGTGTCCAGGAACTCACATCTAACCTCCCTCTATAAGGACGCTTTTTACACGGTTTTGTGAATGAAAAAATTGTGATTCAGAGAGGTTCAGCCCTTTGTCCGTGATTGCCCCATTTTTATGTGACAGCATGAGATTTTAAAGACGTCTTTCTGACCCCCAGCCTTTGGCCCTATGTGCTATACTATTCCAAGTATTACCAAGTTGATTTTACAGATGAGTGAACTGAGGGTCTCTAGGGCATCTGGGAAATTTGAGATCACATAGTGAGTAAACTTGAATTCAGAACCTTTTCCTGCATGCTCTGAGCCTACCTCTGAAGGTAGGGCTGGTCAGTGGTGCTTGAAACATCACCCGAGCTGCTACTATGTCTTGGGTAAGGCCCCCTGAGCCCTTTAGGAGCCCAGCCTGGGGCTGTCTGTTTCCATTGGTCAGTGGCACTGTGAGACCTTGATGACTGGAATTCTCTTTTGGCCCAGTTTTCACAGTGAAACCCTGATCTGTAATGGCAGCTGTGTGGTCATTGGCTTAGCTGAGCTGGTGGGAGCAGAGGTCAGAGCAGGCTGGGGAGTGAGGGAAGGGAGCCTGGGCCCCAGTAGGAGGGCTGGAGCCACTGGCCTGGGGTCCTATCCAATGAATCAGCAGATCATTGAGCTAAAGGGACTCCCAAGCTCAGCTTCCATCAAAGTGGATGGTCTTCCTCTGCCACCTCCTTCTGGAAGCTCCCTAGGCTGGGAAATCTGTGCCTGAAGTTGCCGAGGTAATTTGAGGAGGCAGAGGTGAGGCTGGGCAGGGGCTGTTACACCTCGGGTGCGCCTGTCCCTTCCCACCACAAGCAAAATTGGGAAGCCATGATGCAGTGAGTCTGAATCTCAGCAGCACTACCTGGGTAAACAGCCTCCTGTCTCTGGGCCTCTTTCCTCATGTAACATAGGATAACGATGCCTTATGTGCACAGGTGTAAAGGTAAATGACAGAGCGTGTGTAAGCGTTTGGTCCAGACTGAGAACGGTTTAGGGACCCAAGACAGGTTTTGCAGAATGAGCATTCAGGGGCAGAAGGTCATTCATTCATTCATTCATTTATTCATTCAACATTAAATATCCACTAGCTGAATGCCATTGGCAATAGCAATAGCTAACAGTCTGTGAGCAGTTACATGTGTCCCACACGGCACTAAATATTCTGCAGGCATCTCACTTAGCCTCACAATGATCCATTGAGGAGACCTTGAATACTGCCCTTATTTAACCAATGAAGAAACCAAGGATCTGAAAAGTAGTGACCTAGTCAAGGTCACACAGCCTCTTAAGCAGTAGAACCTGGACTAAAACTGTGTCAGTCTGAGGTCAGCTCTTAGCCTCTATGCCAGATATAGCTAGAGGGCTCTGGAAGCAAAGGACAGGGCTTCCTGCCTTCCAGGAGCTCCCTGGGGGTGCTTTATGAGCTGATCCAGGACTGCATGGGAATCCAGGGAGGCTTGTCAGGATACAGTGCGGGGAGAGAGGAGTGGTGGTGGTTACCTGTGGACAGATTGGTTAAGCCTCATCTTTCCCAGGTCAGTTTTGGTCCTGGGTCTGACCACAGGGTCAAACACCCATAATCAGGGTGGGCAGAAGGGGCCGGGGATGAAGGACTCTGGAACCAGGCAAGGTCTGCCCCTCACAGCGAATGAAACACCCAAAGGGGAGAAGATAGAGGGCTGAGTCAGGGATAGCAATTTCCCGAAGGGTATCCATGGACCAAAATTAAAAGCTTCTCTGAAGAGTTTGCCTCGAGATGTGCCCCCTGAATCCTGGATTTGAAAACAATGTTTTCCTTTTCCTTCTCGGGATTCCCTTTTACTTTGTACACTCTCACCATTTTTCCCACTTTTCCTTTCCCTTCCTTTGCTCTGTAGAATCACTATGCTGTCAAATAGCCACTGGCTATGCCGTGAAGAACTGGGTTCAAGTCCCTGCCTTACTACCTCCTGGCCTTTTATTCCCAGTTGGACCTAGGATCAAAACCTCTGTGACTTTAAGCAAGTTACTTAACCTCTCTGAACCACCTTTCCCTCATCTCATTTATGGAACAGAAACTATTACAGAGGATTGCCTTAAAGATTAAATAAAATAACATTAAGTAAAAGTAGTAAGGAGAGGGCCTGCTACTGTTATATTGAGTGACAGTGTTCTTCCTGCCTCCTTTTTCTCTTCACTTATCTTTCTTATTATCTCTTCTGTCCACACTCCCCCCTCTGTCTCTTTCCTTTCTTATCTCTGGTGTAAAAAACTGACAAGTAATACCACGTCACACATGATTTCTAGACGTAGAGCAATCTCTGTTGTATGTTTTGTGGAGGGAAAAAAGGGTTTGTTCTTGTTTTTCTAGGGCTCCAGAGGCACTAAACTGTGCACACACACACACATTATTTTTTTGAATTGTATTTATTTTTTTATGCAGCAGGTTCTTATTAGTTATCCATTTTATACATATTAATGTATATATGTCAAGCCCAATCACACACACACATTTTACATACACTTGACAGATCGTACACACACACACACATATACATAAATACGCATACTTATAGCTTTTTTTTTTTTTTTAGTATATTTATTTTTGAGTTCTGACATCCAGAGAAACCTGGGGATCCCACAGTAACTCACCGCCAGAGTCAAGACGGGGCTGTCAGCCATACCTGCAACCCTGGTCACCTCTTAGCCCACTTACCACCCACTACCCATCCCCCGTGGAGGTGATGAATTCCAGCTTAGTGAGTTGAAGGACTTGCAAAAGAAAATCATTATTTTTTTAATGGAGCCAGCAGGACAGCGGAATCATTTTAGTAAATAATGTTCTTCTTGGCCTAAACAGGTATCCTTTCCAGCAGTCACACCCCCACCCAAGATAATCTATTCAGGGTTAGTTAACATCTGTCATCTTTGCTAGATGTTATACAAGTAGTTTTCAGAAATTGTCCTTTGCCTGCAATGTGATTATAATTAAGGAAGAACAATCAGCCACATGGGTGTGGTTGAAAGAATACAGGCTTTAGAGCTAAACACCAAACCAAACACACGCACACACAGTGAGGCTCAGAGCCTGCTCTGCCATGCACCGTCCGAGTTCTAGAGCCTCTTGATTCATTTGCCTCCTTCCCCCTAAACCACAAGCGTGATCCTCCCCAAGTGTAGGGATTACACATCAGGGACTCAACAAAGTGGCCCCGAATCTCCCAGGCAGAAAGCACAATGTATAATGAAGTCAAGCAAGGTAACTGAAGGGGCTACACCTGTTCACTGGAGATGCTTCTGGCACAGAGTGAAAGCAGGGAGGCGAGGAGAATACAAACCTTCCACCTCCAGCCCTTGACCAGTTCTGTGGGGAGCAGCACGGACGTGCTTTGGAAATACCCCTGCCCTTGAGGAGTTCACAGAGCAGGATAGTTCATGAGTCTCATGAATCATGCAAGAGCCATTCGTAAACACTTTAGCCCGTTTCAATTTAATGTGTGGTGTGCAGACTCAACCAAATATTTACTGGCTGGATGTGTTAAAGAAAAATAAACTTCAGTATGCCTTACATTTCTGATTAAGGGAGCCCTAGAACAGTGCATTTGTTCATTCATTCATTCAACAAATATTTATGAAGCGCCTGGTTTGTCCCAGGCCCCCTGCTGGGAATCAGTGTTTATGATAATAAAAATATACATTATGCAGAAATTGTTTGACTTGACAACACTATTGTATATTCCCAGCAGGATGGAACAAAGGCTGCTATCTCTTGAGCCCTCAGTGGACTCATTCTAGACATGAGGAAGCAAGGCTGACAGGGTGTGAGCAAATGTCCTGGGGTCACTCAGCTGGTGGAAGGCAGATTCAGGACTCAGACACTCTGTGTGTGAAGCCACAGCCCTGACTCATCCCATTAGCAGTCTGCATCACTCTGGCGTGACCGTTATCCATCTCATTTGCTCCTCGTGGCGACTTTCTGAAGAAGGAAGGGCAGGGGTTCTTACTCACCCTTATACAAGTGAAAAACAAGGTTCAGAGAGGTGAAGCAGTTTGTCCAAGGTCACACAGCTTTTTGGTGAGAAAGCCAGGTTTGGAAACGGTGTCGCTCTGAGGCTCTGAGAGTCAAACCCAGGGATCTGGGCTGAGTGTGGTGGACGGAAGACCTCCTCTGGCACTCCGGCCCAAAGAACAGTGGCCCATTTGCTTGTCCTTCTTCCCTCCCGCTCCAGGGTGGCCTCATCGCACTGCTGCTGCTGCTGCTGGTGTTCACTGTGGCACTGTATGCCCAGCGGCGCTGGCAGAAGCGTCGCCGCATCCCCCAGAAGAGCGCCAGCACGGAAGCCACTCACGAGATCCACTACATCCCCTCTGTGCTGCTGGGTCCCCAGGCCCGGGAAAGCTTCCGCTCCTCCCGGCTGCAGGCCCACAATTCCGTCATCGGCGTGCCCATCCGGGAGACCCCCATCCTGGATGACTATGACTACGAGGAGGATGAGGACCCACCCCGGCGGGCCAACCACGACTCCCGTGAGGATGAGTTTGGCAGTCAGGTGACCCACACCCTGGACAGCCTGGGCCGACCAGGGGAAGAGAAAGGGGACTTTGAGAAGAAAGGTGAGTCTTCCTTGTTGCATCCCACCTTCCAGGGGGCGTTTTGGGGAGCTGGGAAGAGGCGCGGGAGCTGGGCGGTTGGGGACACAGGAACTGTCTTCTGGGCTAAGCCATTTTTGATTTATGGCCAACTTCCATTGGGTTTTCAGAGTTTATTTTCTCAGATTCTTCAGTGTTGATGGGAGGAAAAAAAGAGAGTGTCAGTGTGCTTGGAATTGGAGTTTTGAGGAGCATCAGAAGTTATGTAGTCCAACATCTCTCCAGTGTCTCTTGATTACCTCCCTTGATGGCCTTCTCACTACTCAGGAAAGCTCTCATATCATTTCCAGACACTACTATTGGAAGGTTTTTCCTTAAACTGAGTTGCAGTCTGTTTCCCTGGCCCTCTATGTCAGAAAGTGAATCTGAATTTTTCTTCTCCAAGGCAGCTCTTGGGAAATGTAACAAAAGGAAAAGAAAAAAATAAAAGGCACCCTGTAACTTTTAGAAATCAACCTCAATAAACAATCCCAGTTTCTTCAGCTACTCTGATGTGACATATTTTGAGACATTTCACCCTTTTGATCACTGTCCTCTAGATGAAGATTGTAATTTGTCATGTCCTGGAGTGTAACACCAGAACTGACAGACGCTCCACTTCCTCAAGGTGGGAATGCACCTGTGCTGAGAAAAAAGCAATTTTCACCTCCCTCTTGCTAGCTGTTATGCTTCTGTTGATGCAGTTTGAAGATCACATTTTTTTTTTTTTTTTTTTTTTTTGCGGTTAATACTGGCCCATAGTTGGCTTTTTGATGACTAAAACCTCTCACTCTTTTTCATGTATGCTGTTGCAAAGACCCATTCCCTTTGTTCTGTTGGAGGACAATTGATTATTTGGACATACGTGCAGGATGTGTTTGTATTTGTCTTTATTAAGTGTTATGGCTCCAGCTGGTTTATAGCAGGGATTTGGGTATTTTTTCCTTTAGATAAATACTATAAAAGTACTGTTCTGCTTTTTTCCCATATTGTCTTTGTGATGCTGGTGGTGGGTTAAAGGTTTGGCCTTGAGGCCCCAGTGTTAGAACTACTCTTCTTTGTGAGCCATGAGGAACCATCATCACTGCTTGGCCCAGTCCTGGAGCTGTGAACTCGACATTCTTTTCTTCCGCATCTAAGATCTTTCCTCTCAGATCCATGTTTCCGTGATACTCAGTGGGCAAATAGGAACACTGGGGGCTTCTTAAAAAGGAGGCATTTCTGTTAAATTTAGAAACCCAGGGAGGGAAAGGAGCGGTAAACAAGCGAAAGTACAGGTTTTGGCGCTGTCTGGGCCTGGGTTCAAATCTCGTCTCCTTTGTTTGCTGGGTGACCTTGGAAAAACGGGGATTCAATCCTCCAAGTCTCAGCTTCCTCACTGAAGGATTTTTGAAAGGATTAAATATAAAAATAAAATGTGTGTAAAGTACCTAAGGCAGGGCCTAATATCTGGTATGTGTTGAATCCCTGAGAGCTGTATTTGTAGACCTCAGGCCCTTGGTCTTTCCTGGGCCTCTAAGACGCTCCCTAATCCAGCTCCCTATGCTTCGCCAGTCTCGCTCTAAGTGCCAGCCACCACGCTCTGCTCAGTGCTCTGGAATGTCTGCGTCATTTCCCTTCTCCGCCACCATCTCTTCTGTCTTTGAACTGTTGGTTTACTGACAGTTTCCTCAATCTTTGCTTTCTCAAGCATTATTTATCTTTCTTCATGTGACTTCTCATCTTGGCACAAGAACAGTCTGCATTTATTTCATATCTCCACATCTTGTAGTACCTGCCTAGCACAGTGCCTCACGTGTCAAGAATGTCCAGTGAGTGTTGGGCAAGAAAGATGGCCGTAGAGAGTGAGGTGGTTTGGGAGCAATGCTGTCAGGCCAGAGCATCGTGCCTCTCTTGTCTAATGTAGAAAGTCGCTTGGGTAAGACACAAAGCATCTTCCCGTTTGCTTAGATTTGGACTTCTGCAGCCTAATTTACTGAGCCTCGCTGTGTTTATGTGGAAAATGGGTGAATTAGCAGCCAGTCCGCCCCCCTTATAGCTTACCTGTGGGGATCAAATGATAATGATCATTTGATCATTATCTTCAGCGCACGGGAAGCGCTGAAGAAGTTTTCCCAGAAAACTTCTAGGAAAGTTGTGGGATTTGTTCTCCACACCAGAATCTTCCCCAGCCTAGCTAAGAGGAATGCTTCATGTCTCCTTCAGTTCCTGGAGCAGGTTGTGATTACTTTGAGCTCATTACTTATCACTGTTCAATAATAATCCATTTCTCTTTCTGTTTTCGACACTACCTAGACTTGGAGATTTTTATTTATTTATTTATTTTTATTGAGATATAATTAACATATAACGTTGTGTTAGTTTCAGGTATACAGTGTAATGATTCAGTATTTGTGTATATTGAGAAATGATCCCCACAATGTCTAGTTAACATCCGTGGCCTTACATCATGACGATTTTTTTCTTGTGATGAGAACTTTATGCTCTTGGCAACTTCCAGATATACAATAGGGTATTATTAACTCTAGTCACCATGATGTACATTCCTTCCCCATGATTTACTCATAAGACCTGGAGATTTTTGAGAGCAAGGGCAGTGTTCCTTATTTTTGTTTCACTAGCATCTGGCGCAGTGGGTAACACTTAATAGATGCTCTGAAAATACTGGTTGACTGGATGATTAACACAACCCCTCAATCATTTGGTCGATCGGATAAATCCAGGCATTGGTTAGACTCCAGAATTCTCAGTTCCAGACCTCAAATTATCTCATTGACCTCAGATCTGGGGACCAAAGTGTTGGCAGAGGCCATCAGTAGTGATGACCAGAACCCAGAAAAGAGTAGTCACTGGTTGGGGGTGAAAACCCAGGAAGAATCACTGATGACAGATGAGTAACCACCAAGGAGCAGAGCCAAGAAGCCGCCAACAGAGGCAAATTCTTTCCCCCCAGCCCCCATCCCCACGCCCGCTGCCTCCACCAAGCTCCGTATGGAGAACGGAAAGCATCTTCAAAATGGGGAAGCGGGTCACTGCCCATAATCCTGTCTGACTTCTTTTCCTTCCTTTCTTCCTTCTCTCCCCACTCCCTCCGCCCTCCCCTCCCTCTCCCTCCTTCCCCCCACAACCTGGAAGGTGATACAGTATGGAGATAAACACTCTGCCCTCAGGAGGCGGAACAGTAGAGAAATTAAGTTTACCACCCAGCTTACTAGCTCTGTGACCTTGGATAAGTCACCTACTCCTCTCCCGTCAAAGGGGCATGATACTAGTATTCTACCTCCAGGGTGATTGGGAAACGTAAACGAGGTAACACAGGTAGAGGCTCTGGTACAGTAAACATTCAGTACACATTTCTGTCATTGTTATTCATACCATCAGTCCTCATAGTTGGCCCACTGTGCCAGAGGCCATGATAGACTCTGGAATAGAGGTGAGGAAAGGAGAACCTTTGCCCTTAAAGAGCATGGAAACCGAAGCTGAAGCTCGAATAGTCCTGGGTCTCTCTGTGCCACACAGCAAGGGGGTGGCAGAGTCGAGGTAAGAGCTCCAGCCTTCCTGGCCAGAGAGCACCCTTACTGTATAGATAGCTGTCGTGCTCAGAATGGCCTACATGGCATCATGATGACGGCCCATTTCATTGGGGTTGGGGCCTGCCAGGTCTTGTGTTCCTTAAAGAGAACCCTCAGGCTTGCCATTCTAGCTGCTGGACATTCCAGTTATTCACACGCACAAAGCGTAGACCTGACTCTTGAATGACAGAGACAGCACAGGGGGACAGAATGGTGCTGGATCCAGAGGATACAGAGGACTAACTCCTGAGAGAGGGGCAGGGGCTCTGGCCTCCTCTCCCCACGGGGTCCTCTAGAGTCTGCACACTCTCAGGCTTACCACTGCGTCGTGGCTTAAAGATGCCCCTGTCCCTTGCGTTTTCTTTCAAGCAGAACTCTATCTAAACAATAACAAAAGCAGACTCTTGTTTTCTGAAATCTCAACTTTAGATGAGAAGCATACAAGAGAGATCTAAAGAGGATGAGTATGAATGCATGAGAAACAAGACCCAGTCCTTGCAAGGCAGCCTGGTGGAGTGGGGGTGAACAGATGGGCTTGGCACCCCACTCTTGAGTGCGCTGGCTGCGTGGCCCTGGCGAACCTCTTAGCCACCGGCAAATCCATGCCTTTGTCTCACCTGTTTTCACCTGGCCACGTTATTTTTTTTCACATTCCTCTGAGCTGGTTTTAAAACAAAGTACGATTTGGAATAAAACCAAGCACTTCATTTAATTCTGTATCCCAGCAGCCCTTAGATCTGATAAGGGTAAGAAAGGAGGAAACCTGGGCGAGAAGAAAGTAGAAGACACACTTTTCCTGAGTCCAGACAGGATACTGGACACCCTCACCGTGGGGAGGTGGTGGCTGGGGACTGTGCTTGCAGCATTGTGGCCCCTGAGCTCCTGTTCCCCCTTTCCTGGACAGAAGAGGGATGATTCTGCCGGCAGATTGTGCAAGTTATAACAGCAGCAGCTCAGACCACACGTGCTTTCTGTTGCCTCAGGTGGCTCTTGGAGAGAACCATGAGACTCTTTCTTTTATGGGGGAACCTGGGGACAGCTATGCATTTTGTCCAGAGTGGGCAGGTATCAGAGGCTAGGCGATCCCTATAAAAGTAATCCCAAAGGCCTTTGAAATTACATTGCCAAGGGCTGGTCCCACCTGCCCCTCTCACACTTAGAATTTGCCCGTAGGTTCAAACTGCTTCATCATACTTGAGCACCGTCAGCCTGCTTTGCAGCTTGGACCTGAAAATGATAGAGGGACCATCTGGAGGCAGAGGGAGAAAGTTTCATTACCAAGAGACAACAGCTTGGGTTCCCAGACCCCAAGAGCACTGTACTGATCGGGCTGACTTGCAGCTGATACACACTCATGTGGACGTACATACCCTTTGTTCAACACTGCAGTTCTTCTGTGCCAGTCAGTAAGAAGCTTGCTGCCCTGCGTGACCCTCCCCATGCCCTCCTGCTGCCTAGCCATCCCACCCCCTCCCAGGGACCCTCCTGAAGCCCCCACTGTCCAGAACAGGGTGGCTTTAGACTGCTTCCCCAGGATTATGGCTGGCATCCCGTCTTGGCGGTTAGTGCCTGTGCCTTAGACATTCTCAGGTATTGCGAGTGTCACCCTTGATATCACCTTAGCCAGTTGCTAGGAATTTAATCATGTCAGTATGTGACCGCTCAGCACTGCGTTGGGTCCGTGACAGAAACTTGATGCATTTTAATTCCAGTTCTCCTTATCCGTCCTCAAATTTATGTTTCCCTTTCCTGAATATTATGCATGGAAGCTCAAGGAAATTAAAATAACAAATTTATCACTTTATCAAGGGATAGGGTAGGGGATGGCTGAATGGATATTGGGTTTTCTTAATTTTGGTTTATTATCGTGAAAGAAATGCATACTATTTGTAATGGAAGGGTGTGAGAGAGGGTGGGACAGAAGGAGAGAGAGGGGGAAGGGAGCGAGAAAGAGAAAAAGAGAAAGAAAGAAAAGGAAGAAAGAAGACAGGGAGGGAGCAAGGAAGGAATAGGTCTGAGTTGTATAAAGCAAGAACTAAAAGCTCTGCCACTGTCTCTCCATCCCATCCCATTAATGGGACCCAAAGGCTAATCTTTGATAATAGTTTGATTTATATTCTTCTACAAAATTTTTCCTATATATATATATATATATATATATATATATGGAATGTATGTGTTATATATGTATGGTATAGATATAAATATATGCATTTTCACCCAGATATACACTAATAGGGCCATCTCAGCCACATTCATCATTCTGCAGCAACTTCACAGTTTACCAAACAATGTGTGAAAAGCATCTTTCCACGTCAGCCCTGCACACCTATCTTCTTCTTTTTGAAAGCTCTGTAGGATCCCATCATGGGAACACACCAAACACTCCAACATTTGCTTTTCTGCCCCGTTTTGTGGATCATTATCTCAATTTGCTGCACTTACAATGAGTCAGTAAACATCCATGCGCACACGCACACACACACACACACACACACGTATATATTTTTGCAAAGTTTGACTGTTTCTGTAAAACAGATGCCTAAAAGCAGAATCTCTGCCTTAAAGGGTGCACATTACACACTTGTAATTACAAATTACACATTTACAATTTGGGAAGTACTGCCATATTTATTCACTTTAAAATTTGTTTTGTACTCTCTTGGGAGCCAGTATATCCTCTCACACACAGATCTGCCCAGACCACCCACTACCCCATCACATTGACTATTCATATATTAGCATGGACCCTTCTGGTCTTTATCTATATAGTAGCCATCATTTTAACTGTGCAATTTTCTCTTTTGATTTTTTTTTTTTTTTTTCTGATTAACTTTGGTCCAAATTCTTTTTTTTTTTTTTTTTTTTTTTTTTGGTCAGAAGTCAGTCCTCATGGTTACCCTGAGCAATGATTCTTTGGTGAAATGATGCCACATAAAGGCTTTTCTCTGCTGTCCCACTTCAGTTCAGGACTTAGGGTGGAAAAAGGAAAGAGAAATGGCATCAAATACCAGCAGCGGCCCACAGTGATAGATGTGGAGGGGTCACTGTCTCTCTGACATGGACCAGTAGGCTAATCCTTACTGTTGCTCAAGATGGCAGGCCAGAAAGTTTCAGGGTGAATGGGACCTTTGTTGAGAGGATGGGGGGGGCAGGACTTTATTGAATCCCTATAGGAGCCCAGCTGCTGTCCTATACATTATCTCAGTGAGCCCTTTGTAATTAACCCTGAGGGGAAGGCAGATGGAAGAATTGGCTAGGAAAGCAGTACTGCTGCTACTGGTGATAAAGATGACAGCTAACTTCCACTTAGTGATAATCAGTGTCTGGGAACATTCCAGAAATTATGTCATTTACACCTCACATCAACCCTATGAGTTACCTACTAATATTGCCCCACCTTACAAAGCAGGAGACTGAAGCTAAGAAGGGTTGAATAATATGTCCAAAGTGACACAGGAGAAAGTGACTGAGCCAGGTTAAAACTCTGGCATGAGAGCTACCATGCTAAGGGGCCGAGCTGGAATGTGAACACATGACACCACACTGAATTACATGATCCTTGGGAAGGCGCTGAGCTCCTGCAGTCCCAGGGATAGAGCTGAAGCATAGTGCCCATGAGCTTGCGTCCCTCACAAATATGGCAAGAAAAATAGGTAACTAACATCTGTTCTCCAAGGCAGGATGCTGCTACAGAGTAATTCTGAGCTTCCAAATCGGCAGAAGGGACTTTGCAACAGGAAGACCCCAGTTTTTTTTAGAGTGTTTTGAGTGGTCCCCAGGGGTGCAGGGAACTCATGTTTGGTGTCAATAAAGCACTCTAGGGTGACAGAGAACTGAGGAGCTGTTTATTAACTCACCCTTCTGACGTCCCCTGTGAATGCCATGTAAATGTCCCCCAGTGCAGCGTTTTCTAAAATTTCAGAGCTCTTTCATAGTCAACACCTTATTCAGTGCCTCATCTTGGTGTTCAGACTTCTTTACACAGAGACTCTAGCCTGTTTCCACCTCCCTCATCTTCACCTCTACTCATCCATCCCCTCTTCAAGCCACATCAGTCTTCCTGATGTCTCCAAAACACCTCATTCTCACATACCTTCCTGCTTGCGTGCCTACCCTCCCCTTCCATTCTCTACACAGCTTTCACTCTGTTGTGACCACAGTTCCATGCTTAAAGTTTTGCAGAGTTCTCACTGCTCTTGATCCTCATCCACTATGCTCCAGCCACAGTGACCACCTTTCTGTTCTTCAAACTTGCTAGGCTTCTTCCACCACAGGCTATTTGCATTTGCCATGATTACCATTGTCTGCAAAAATCCCTCTCTTTCCTTCCCCGATCTGTCATGGCTGATTCCTTCTCATCATTCTGGTCTCAGCTTAAATCCTACTTCATCCGACAAAGCTCTTTTCCCTATGAGTTCTCCCCTTCTGTCTTCTGTAACAGCACTTTTTTTATTATTTTGATTAATCTATTAAATATTTTACTTCTTCCTAGACTCAGGGTTCCATGAGATCATGTCCAAGGTCTATTTGCATTGTTCTGTGACTGTCAGAGTGACTGGTACATAAAAGATGTTACAATATGTGTTGGGTCAATAGATGGAGGAGTGGATATGTGAATGAATGGATAGGGGGATATCTTAGTGTCTTTCCACAAGCTGGTAACCTCTGCATAGACTCTTTATCCTTTTTGTGAACTGTATGAACTGTGTTTAGTATTTTCAAATCAATGATTTGCTGAATCTTCCCATCCATCTCACAAGGCAGAAATTATCCTTATCAAAATTTAGAGATCATCCCAAAGTTATACAGTTAAAAGTAATGGAATCATAATTTGAACCCAGCTTTGTCTAATTCCCAAACCCAAGCATGTTCTGAAGGTTACACAGCATAATCCTGTCCATTTATTTGATCAGGAGAGGTAAGACATGGGTTTAGATGAGTTGTGTTTCTCAAGTGTTGAATACCAACCACAATGAGAGATATATTTTGCTATGGCCACACACACATTCTTTTTTAAATTACAGTTGATTTACAATGTTTCAAGTATAGAGCAAAGTGATCCAGTTATATATACCTATATATGTCTATTCTTTTTTACATTCTTTTCCATTATAGGTTATTACAAGTTATTGAATGTAATTCCCTGTGCTATATAGTAGGTGCTTGTTGTTTGTCTATTTTATATATAGTAGTGTGTATCTGTTAATCCCAAATTCCTAGTTTATCCCCCCCGCATCCTTCCCCTTTGGTAACCATAAGTTTGTTTTCTGTGTCTTTGAGTTTTGTAAGTAGGTTCATTTTTATCATTTTTTTTAGATTCCACATATAAGTGATATTATTTGATATTTGTCTTTCTCTCACTTACTTCACTTAATATGATAATCTCTAAGTCCATCCATGTTGCTGCAAGTGGGCATTATTTCATTCTTTTTTATGGCTGAGTAATATTCCATTGTATATATGTGTGTATTCCACATCTTCTTTATCCATTCATCTGTCGATGGACACAGGTTGCTTCCATGTCTTGTAAATATTGCTGCTATTGTAGATAGTACTTCTATGAACATTGGGGTGCACGTATCTTTTCAAATTAGAGTTTTCATCTTTTCCAGATATATGCCCAGGAGTGGGATTCCTGGATCATATGGTAACTCTACCTTTAGTTTTTTAAGGAACCTCCATACTGTTCTCCAAAGCGGCTGTACCAATTTACATTCCCACCAACAGTGCAAGAGGGTTCCCTTTTCTCCACACCCACTCCAGCATTTATTATTCGTAGACTTTTTGATGATGGCCATTCTAACCAGTTGAGGTGATTCCTTATTGTAGTTTTGATTTGCATTTCTCTAATAGTTAGTGATATTGAGCATCTTTTCATGTGCCTGTTGGCCATCTGTAGATGGCCTTCTTGGAGACATGTTCTTGTGAATGTGTGTCTTCTTTGGAGACATGTGTTCTTGTGACTGTGTGTCTATGTGTCTCTAAAAGAAGTTTGGCAAAAGCATCCTTCCCCTGTTACCTGTGGCATGCTCTGATATTTTCTATTATTTTTTGTCATCTCTTTGATGCTGGTGTGAACCACTGAATTGATTTCACAGTTTATGAGGAGGTCATAACCTAAAGTTCAAAGACCTTTCAGCCTCAGAGAGGCTGCATTGTGCTGGGATATCCACAGGGGGACAGATCCCTGGTCACTGGGTCTGTGATAGCTTCCTGGAGGTGTTCCTTACCTGGAGAGCTGAAGGATGAAGATAATTAGACTCAAGGTAAGGGGTTGGTAGAGGAACTAGGAATGGTGCTTGAGACAGGCAAGGCCCGCATGATGGCTTTATGTCTTACACCACTGTCCCTGTGGCCAACCCACTGGGGTTTTTCACCCAACCCTCTGGCCCGCTGGTCCCATCGTCTCCATACTTTCTCTTGAAACTGCTCAACCTGCCCTCCCAAAGGATCCTTTGTATCACCTTTATCTTGTTTCCTTGTATATTTTCTCTTCTGCCCTCACCCCCCACCCCCAAAGTTCTCCACTTCCGCTCGCTGCTTAGAAAACTGCACCCATCCATTAAGGTGCAGCTCAACAGCTCCCTCTTCCCAGTTGTCCTGGAGCCCAGAAGGAGCTTCTCAAAGAGCTTGCGGAAACTCCTTCCTAACTGCAACTCCCATTTTGACAGTGCCTTCAGGGTGCTGCCTGGGCTACCCGGGGACAAGAGGAAAGCAGAATGGGCAGCATCGTTTTCAACTGGTTTACACACTGGGATTCCACTTAAGATTATTTTTGAAAGATGGGCAATCCAGCATAAAAAGAAGAAAGGTTTGGATATGACTTTCTTCCTCCAAACTCCCCTGATGTCCTTATACCAAACTGCCTTTCCCCTCTCGTTGTTCAAAACACCTTTTGAAGTCTGCGTTGGAAACTGTTCCAGGGGCTGTTTGGTGGTCCTTCTGTCTCCTGTGCACCTCCATCAGCCATCTGAAGAAAGCTGACAATTTAGTCCCTGCATCTTCTCTTTGGGTACACCTCCCCCTCACTACTCAGTCATTCATTCATTTAACAGATCTTTACTGGGCATCTACTATGTGCAAGGCACTGTGTTTAAGGCAGAAGATACAAAGCAAAAATGGAAAATAGTTTTCTCCTAGAAGCTCACAGTTTAGAGGGGTATAAAACAGTAATAGCTGCTTTCTTTTATATAGTCCTTTAACATTTATAGAATGGTTTCATAAACATTATATGATAAACCCTGTGTGTTACCGAATCCTTTTGAGAGACAAAGGACCTTACTCGGGCTCAGAGAAGTTAAATCACATCCCACAGTACTTAAACCTGCATCTCTTAAGTTCAGGTTCACTACTGTCTTCATTTATCCCTGCAGCATCCTGAATATCAAATTGTTTAACTTGTTACATCCACATTGCCTTCCCACTCTTAATTTTGAAGGTCATAAACTCCTAGTGTTCGGAAGTATTCACACAGGATGGGGTAGCCATTTGTCAAGGACGGGGTAGCACGGTTGGAGCTTTAGACGCAATTTAAGTCATCCCTCTAATTCTCAGATTGTAAAAGGGGCTGAGATGTGTTTGAAAATATAGGTTCCTTAAAACTAGTTAGCCTGGAAAGTGTCCAGAATTGAGTCTTTTTTATTTTCTTTCTCTTTGAACTGCAACTGATCACTTGTAGAATGGTAGAAAGTTCATTTTTGCTCCAGTTAATCATACCACATAGTGGAGTTAACAGGGCTATGGAAGACCAGGCCCTGACTCTACGACAGAGCTTTTGGACTTGATTTCTAAGCCCCTCCCCTCCTGGACCTTGGTCCTGGTGCCTAAAAGCCTAGGCTGGCAAAGTGGGAGCCAGCAGTGTCTCCAAAAGACAGGAGCTCAGCATCCCCAGACAGCCATCCTCTGAGCTGTCTCCACACTCTCTAAAATAAGATAGAGATAGAGATTTGTTATGGAATCACAAACAGGAATGTCACCAAAGCTGTCACCAGAGTCCCTTAAAATGTCACTTCCCGGCATTAATTGCACAATAGCAAAACAAACGGGTGTGCTCTGAACATTTGCTCTCCCCCTCCTGCCTCGTGATCCTCTCCCTACCTCCCTGTCTCCCCTCTCTCCCGACTCCCTCAGACCCCGCCCCCCTCCTCTTGGTCTCCGGGGACCCTTGGGGCATTCTAATTTGATTAGACTGTGCCCCGGGAGGCAGCCCCACCGCACACTGACAGATGAGGGTGAAGGAGGTTTGATAAATGTCAGGGGCTGAAGAGACTGTTCCCTGATTGATCAGAGCTGGAGCAATTTCCCAGTAGTCAGGGGACTCTCTGCCTCCCATCCTGGCCTCCCTTGAAATGGCTGGAAATCACCCAGTGGGGGCCTGACTGTCACACAGGGAGTCCAGGCAGCTCAGCTGCAAGTCCCCACGGGGACCCAGCCTGCCTTTTGCTTCCGTACCCTCGTCCACCTTGGGGAGGCAATAAAATGCCATCCTTGTCCACAATTATGATTCGTCCTTATTTTTCCTAATACTTCCTGGTTATAAAAGTTATATATGCTTAATTTAGAAAACTTAAAAAAATAAAGTATAGATTATCACTTTTCAGAATACCTCAGTAAATTGCCACAGTAACTTCTTACCATTTTTTCCTTTTCTCATCTTTTCTTCTTTTACATATTGAAAGCAAAAACCTATATTATTTTACATGTTATACTTTTATTAAATATCATATTTCAATATGTTTATCTTTCTGTTGTAAAACTATCTCACAGTTGATTTATTGATGAACATTTCAGTTGCTTTTTTTTTTCCCCTTGCTATTTTGTTTTCATCAGCAACAAACATTTTTGTACTTAAATTTGTTTTTCACCATTCTGGTTTATTTCTTCAGGGTATATTTCCAGGAGTAGAATTACTGGGTAAAATGGTCTGAATGTTTTAAAGTTCTTGATATATGTTTAGCTCAACAGCCCTGGTGTCAGGAAGTCTCAGTAAATATTTCTGAAATAGGGAAACATTTGTTCATCCACATTTTCATTCATTAATTCAACAAGCTTTAATGAAGTACCTACTATATGTCAGGCACTAATTAGGGTGAGGATAAAGCAGTGAATAAAATATATACAAATCTATTTCTATTGAGCTTTTTATTGCGTGTGGAAAGACCATAAACAGATGAACAAATATATAGAATATATAAATACAAAATATAAATATTTTATAAATGTATATTTTGTAAGAATAAATAATATGTAAGTATATAAAATATATATTACATACATAATATCAAATCATGACAGTTACGGTGGGGAAGAAACAAAAGTAGGAATGGAATTAGGACCCTCAGGAAAGGTCTCACTGATGAGGCGCTATTTGAGAACTAATCTGTAGTAGATGAAGAAGTAAGCACTTTGGATATTTGAGGAAAGAGCTTTTCAGGCAGTGGGAGAAGCAAGTGTAAAGACCCTGTGCTAGGAGCACAGCATGCTGGGAGCATTCAGGAATAGGAAGGAGCAGTATGAAGAAGACAGTGGTAGAATGCATTGGGTCACAGAGACATTGAAAAGCAGGGCAGAATCTAACCTTATCTGTTCACACTAATTTTGATATCTTGGACCAGTCGCTTCATTTTGCTAACCCAGTGGTTCTCAACCAGGGGTGATTTTTGTCACCTCCCCCCCCCCCTTAATGGGGACATTTGACAATGTCTGGAGACATTTTGGTTTGTCATGACTGGGAAAGGGTGGAGAATGCTACCGGCATCTAGTCCTGGACCCCAGGGATGCTGGTAAACACCCTACCATGCGCAGGAAAGCTCCTCACAGTAAAGGATTGTGCAGCTCAAAACGTCAGGAGTGCCAAGATTGAGAAACCCTGCTCCAAGCTGTAGTTGTCACATTGGTAAAATGGAGAAGCCAATTTCACAAGAATGTTGGAGAAACAAGCAATTGTAGAGGTGAATCCATTTTGTAAACTAACACACTAGACACACATAGTGCGGTGGTAACGTTGTTGCATTGTTATTTTTTTTATCATCTTCTGTAAGGTTTTGTTTTGAGGGAGCTACCTCAGGGCCTTTGCATCGCGGAACAGTTCTTCCCCCAGGTATCTGCATGGTTTATTCCGCAGGTACCTCCAGGCAAATCTTTCCTTATATCTCACCTTGTCACTGAGGCCATCTCTGGCCACCCCATATGAAACAGCACAATATACACGATCACACGTACACATGCCATACTCTCTATTCTCCTGTACTTCCTCTTCATAGCCTTTGTCACCCTTTGATCCATCATAAATATTTGTGTGTTTGTTGTCTGCCTCCCCCAGGTATTTTGTCTGTTTTGTTCAATGCTGTTCACTTGTTTAGAACAGTGCCTGGCACAGAGCAGACAACAAATAAATAACTTCTTGAATGAATGGATAAATTGAATGAGTAAATGAGTCAGTGCATGGCTGACAGTGAGCGTTTTCTTCAGCTTGCTTAGGATTCAAAGAATGGACTGTGTGGTTTAGCTAATGCAGGTTTATTTTTAGTTGCAATAGGAGTAATATTAGCTAGCCTGTATGGACCAAGCTCTGTGATCAGCACTCAATAAATATTTATACATTTAATCCTCAAAAAATTTGGTGTGGTCAGTACCTCTAATTGCCCCCTTTTTCAGATGAGCCAGCTGGGACTGGGAGAGCTCAGGTAATTTGCCCCAGATCACGTGCCAGAATTTGTACCTAGATCTGCGTGACCTTGAAATGCTCATTTCTCACCAGTACTCTGCTGCCTTTACTACTGGAGAACACAGGGTCCAGGGATAATGTAAAACAGTCTCGGGCTTCATGGAGAAGGAGCCATTGTTAGGATATAATAAAAATTGGCACATTGTTTCTGCCATTGTTTAGCTCTGCTAAATTCATGAATGGGTGTCTCTCTCTGCGACCCATTTGCCTCCATCTGGTAATGACCTCTCTTTATCTCCTAGGCTGTACATGCCCACTGCTTGCTTTTACTGCCTCACAGCTTCTGCTCCTGGCTCCTCTGTGTTCCTTGTGAGATATGCACTCTTTGTCTCTATCTTCTTGTGTTTCCTATTCAAATAGCCCATGAAAGAATCTGTCACATTCGATATTGAAAGTCCTAATGGGCAAATTCTCACACCAGGCCACACCACCACCCACCCGTGAATCTGGGGCCGTCTGCATCTGCTCAGATGTGGAGCTCTGGTCCCCTGAGCTTTGCCAAGATGGTGGAGTCTTGGAGTCCCCAGCAGGGCACCCTCTGGGTGATGAAGCACCTACATCTACTTTTCACTAAAGCAGGCATCTGTGAGTATGATGCCTCAGACCATCATATCCTCTCCAGAACAATGGGGAGTACATCTGCTTAGAGCTGGGCTGGTGTGTTTGCTCCAAAAGAGCCTGGTTTGTGAGTAACTCAGCTTAGTGAAGAGGTAAATCAGAGAGTGACAGATTATTTTCCTAAATGGTTCTTTATTTTACGAAAGCATTCACCACAGAATCCCTTTCGGTACATAGCACCCCACCAGTGCATGGAAAAGAAGGTAGGATTTAACCAACTTTTTTTTTTTTTAAATAAATTTATTTATTTATTTATTTTTGGCCGTGTTGGGTCTTCGTTGCTGCACGTGGGCTTTCTCTAGTTGCAGTGAGGGGGCGACTCTTTCTTGCGGTGCGCGGGCTTCTCATTGTGGTGGCTTCTCTTCTTCTGTTATAGAGCATGGGCTCTAGGCACGCAGGCTTCAGTAGTTCTGGCACGTGGGCTCAGTAGTTGTGGCTTGTGGGCTCTAGAGCGCAGGCTCAGTAGTTGTGGTGCACGGGCTTAGTTGCTCCGCGGCTTGTGGGATCTTCCCGGACCAGGGATCGAACCCGTGTCCCCTGCATTGGCAGGCGGATTCTTAACCCCTGTGCCACCAGGGAAGTCCCTTAACCTACTTTTAGCCTACCAAAATGTTGAAATGTTTAAACCAAAGCAAAACCATAACGGCATGGCTTTCCAAGAAATAGTCAGCAGCAGGGTGATGGGTTTGGAATGGGGCAGATGTGGGTGTGAATCATGTCCCCACATAACACCTCGATCTTGGACAAGTTAACTAACCACTTTAAGTCTCAGATTCCTCCTCTGTGAAACTGATTTAATAATTGTGTCAGATCCCTAGGGTTGTTTCGAGAATGAAATTCAGTAATATATGAATAGCTCTGTGCAGAGGCCATCTGCCATAAATATTCATGGTCTTGGAAAAATCTTATTTCCTTCCTGAACCTCAGTCTTGCCATCTGTATAATGAGCAGCTTGGACCTTTGCTGTTCAATTTCTACCCCTTTTGATACTGACCAGGGTTCTTGGCCTTCCCCGATCAATAGGAATTGATAAGAGGCAAGACAAGAAATTCAGGCAAGGCTTTATTGGGCCCCTGCTGTAGTAGGGGGGAGCAAAAACAAGTGACACGTTCCCTTGCTCACTTCCCGAGAGGGGGCAAGGTGGTTCCTTATATGGTTTGAGGGTAGGGGCGGGTCCAGGGGTCGGGCCAGAGCGGGGGCTTAGGTGATCTGCCCACCGCCTTGGTGGTGGTGTGTGCAGGGGCCATGCGCAGTACCCTGCTTTTGCTCCTGACCCCCTGTTTTTGCTCCCAGCTCTTCAGAAGTGGCAGTTGGTTTTCAGCCTTTTTGTATCTTGTTGTCGATAATTTGCCCCAACTGTGCATGCACGCAGTTATTTTTAGTCCCTTATAGTTTCTTTGTATTCTGTTGCTGGAGAAGACTCTTGTCCAGGTTCAAGCCCTGTGGCAAATGGTCCCAGGTCCCAGCCTGTCTCACTTTCACCAGAATTCTGAGGCTGTGGATTCATGGGACCAGTGGAAACTGAGCTAGAACTCAGTGCCACATGGCTCGTTGGCACGACTTATGGTGTGTGAGTAGGTTGGAGAGGGTATTAGAAAAACCAGGAGGTCTCTAAGAGGAAGACTTTCTCTCATGCAAACCCTTATCTCCTCATACTTCCTTGGACAGAAATGATGCAGAAAGAAAAGGGGCACCAGTCACTTGCATTCTAGCTGGGCTAATAGGTGGCAGAGGCCAGTCTCAAGCTTCTTTTTATAGCCTCCTGGCTCCAGGACTCTTCCCTAAGTGTCCCAAGGAAGTTGGCAGAGAGAGATATTACTTCCTCATCATTTCCCTTGTGAATGAAGCCTTCCGAGACCAGATGCATCCACTTCATTATAATTATGTTAAGTGCCGCCTGATTGGCGCAGTTCGTACCCCTCTGGAAAGCAGCCTCACCAGTGGACAAAAAGGCAGCCTGCTTGGGCTCAGCACAGCTCCCTCTCATTCAGCTGTGTCCTCGGCAATGACTTCTTGTGGTACCCAAGGATCTCCTCTGGAGAAGAGGAAACAGTGGGGAGCGGAGGGGAGGGCACTGGCTTTAGCGGGGCGTGTGGCCTGAGCTGAGTCTTCCCCGCTGGGCCTCTCAGCCTGATGATCAGATGAGACCTCTACACCCTCATCCAGCTCTTAACCTGTCAGTATCTCAGGAGGCAGGTGACCTTGATATCCTTACAGGGGATGCTGCTGGGACTATAGGTTAATTTGGTCCTGGGGGTTCTGAATGTGTGGGACCCTGTGTCCTCACCTTGTAAGAAAATGAGGTTTGCCTCACCCTTCAGAAGGGCCAGAGCAGGGTAGAAACTATTCTGATACCAAGGGCTACCTCTTGTAACCTCAGTTTTCTGTGCATGGGTTTGTGGAAGGGGGATGTGAGGTTCCAGAATTAAGAGAGTGTGGCTGCTAAGCCAGCAAAGACGCCACGGGAGTATTTAAGGCTGAGAAAAATCCAAGAGGGAAGGTGTAGGGATGGAGCTGAGATGTCTCTGAAGTCTGGTGCGTAGGCATGTGGCCCTGGAGCTAGGCTGCCCCAGTTGACTCCTGATACTTTCTGAGAGTTACTAGGTGTGCGTAACATTGACATAGGAGTAAATGTCCCCGTCTCTCACTGTCCTCATCTTTAAAATCGGGGAAGTCAGAGTTGTATCCATGAGGTTTCAGACTAAATGACTTAAAACATGTCACAGGGCTTAGAAGAGTGCTTTCTACAAAGAAAAGCCTCCATTCATGTTACTTATTATCATGTTGAGAATCTTCTGCAAGTAGATTAGGCATTTTGTAAAGCTGCTTCATTTAGTTCTCACAGCTACTCAGCAATTCATTTGTTCATTCATTTACCAAAGACTCATTAGGACAGAGCAGCAAAAGTGACCGGCATGACCCTGCCCTGAGAGACATTGTCCTTTAATGGGAACCCAGGCTTGAGACCTGAACTGAATTATCACAGTTACTAATTTAACCAACACGAAGCCGCCAGGAAAAACATGTGCTGAGCGTTCTTGGGGAGGAGAGGGGGTACTTGGCCTCAGTTTGGCTGTTCAGGAAGTCCTTTCTGAGAAAGGAGGAATTAAGGTGAAGTCAGAAGGAGGCACAGTGTTTGGCCAGATGGACTGAAGAACAGCAGAAGAACTTTTGCAAAGAAAAAGCCTGGCCCGTTCCGTGACCTGGTGGGCCAGTGTGACTAGAACACAATGAGGGACTGGGCCAGAGTGCTCTATTACACATAGATGGGGAAACTGAGGCACAAAAAGTTCAGTATCTTTCCAGAGGTGACCTACCTGGCATGGAAGGGTTGGGTTGTGCCTGAGATGGAAGCTTTCCTTCCTGCTTCATTAGGGAGGATACCGGGGAGGCTGGTTCTGGCTTGCTTGTACAGGGAATGGAGAGCAGCTGTGTCTGAGCTGAGGGATGTTGTGGACAGAGGGCAGTGACTTAGAAGGTGGTGGGGTGGGCCTCGAGTTTCCCAGCTGAGTTTGGACCTTATCTGTTCTAATTCCCTTAGGGTTACAGGCTAGAACTGGATTAATTTCTGAATAACCTTATCCATGCTCCAGGGTTTAATACCTCCTGTGTCCCCTGGGTCATCCTTGGCATGAGAATCCCCTGCTCAGATCAGCGGTATAAAGTGTTTTCAGTTTTTCATAGGGGGTGTGTGTGTGTGTGTGTGTGTGTGTGTGTGTGTGTGTGTGTGTGTGTGGTTTTCTGCCCCAGAGCTTGCTGACTTCACTGAGGGAAGCGCATGGGACGTGGGTGAAATCTGATTTATTTTTTGGGAAGGCATGCAGTACAAAGTCATTTCTCTCCCTGCATAAATATGCATGAGGCTGGCCTGCACTCTCCTCCTCAGGAAGCATGGGTTGTGTTGGGGCAGAGGGAGAGCCCCACGTGACTGGTGTCTCGGCCCTGCCCATGGCTGCTGGCACCCCATTAATCACGGGGGAGCACAGCCTCATGAACTGTGAAATTGGCAGCCCCCTGACAGCTCTGGGGCCAGCGGAGCAGGGACTCTGTTTCACAGCTGGAAGGCGGCAGTGTGGAGTGGGCAAGGAGGGTGCCGGGCTTAGTGGGCCAGTGCAGCCATGCTTCCCTCCTGGCCTTCCCAGACCCCAAATGAGCCTTGCTGTTGATTAAGGGGAGACACGGGGAGAAAGAGAGAGAGAGGAGTAGGCAAGAGAAGGAACACCCTGAATGATAATGGCCATCATAACACATGCTTATTGAGTACCTGCTGTCTACTGAGGTCCAGGCACTCACTATGCTATGCACTTTTGATGCATTTCTTTATTTAATCCCCACAAATATCCTACATGGTATCATTGTGAGCTCCATTTTACAGACCAGGAAAAATGGGGCTCAGAGAGATGAACTGTTGGGTCTTCCCTGGCAGTCTGGTGGTTAAGGCTCCGTGCTTCCAATGCAGGGGGCACAGGTTTGATCCCTGGTTGGGGAACTAAGATTCTACATGCCAAAAAATTTGGTGTGGCCAAAAAAGAAGAGAGAGAGAGAGAGAGATGAACTGTTTCAAGCTGAAAGATGTAATAGATCTAGGATTGAGACCTATGTCTGTATGTCTGTCTGGCTTCAGAGTCTGCATTTGTAGCCACTGCACCATCCTGTACTCTAGTATGCTTTTAAAACAAAAAAAGCAAGAGAGAAGTGTCTTATTCATTCAGTGGCCACCTGCAGAGTGTACACTCCATGCAGAGACTCGAGTCACTGTGCCAAGTGCTGGGGTTCTCTGGGGATGAACATCTTTGACAGTTCATGGTGTGTGAGAGATTTGGTTCAACAGGTTTGCACAGCAGTATGACATATATTTGAGAGTGGAGCCCGTGTATAATCTTAGCTCTGGCATTTACCAGCTCTGTGGCCTGGGGCAAGTTATTTAACCTCTCTGGGCTGCAGTTTCCCCATCTCTAAAACAGTTATACCGGAAAACCCAGATTAAAAAATTGCTTTGAGGATTGAATGAGGTGTGCCATGTAAGGTATTTAGAACAGTGCTTGGTGCCTGGTGAGAAGCCCATAAACTACTGCTGGCAAGGTGCTGGAACGTGGCAATGAACAGATATTCTAGGAGCGCACAGGAAACAGCATTTAAATATGCCGAGGGGGCTAGGGAAGGCTTCCCTCTGGAGGTGACATCTTGTAGATAAGAAGCTCATCAGTTAACCCAAGGGGCAAGGGGAGGGGATGTGCAAAGTCCCTGAGGCACCCAAGAAGGAAGGGCACATTCTAGGAGCTGCAAGAAGTCCACAGTGGCTGGAGCAAGGGGACATGCTCAGGAATAGCAGACTGGAGAGGAACACAGGGGCCAGACCGCAGGGGCCTTGGACTTTATCTGGAAGGGACTGGGCAGTCATAAAAAACTTTTGAATAGGGAGTGTCATGCCCAGATATTTTCCTTCTCAGAAAGATGGCTGAAGAGGCAGGATAAGCATAGATAAGAATAAGGGCAGGGAGACTGGTGTCAGACTGCCTCTGTGATTCAAATGAGACATGAGGAGTTGGGATGCCTCAGTAGGTGCCACGGTGTTTATGTGGGAATGGACCTCCCTGAGTTTGACTCAGAGCTCTTCTGCAGATGTGCCATGTGAGTTGACTTAGCCACCCTGCTGTGGACCTCAGTTCTCCCATCTGTTAAATGAGACCCAGTGATCTCTGAGGGGACATCCACCTCCAACTTCTTTTTTGTTTTTGTTTTTTTTTTTGCGGTACACGGGCCTCTCACTGTTGTGGCCTCTCCCATTGCGGAGCGCAGGCTCAGCGGCCATGGCTCACGGGCCCAGCTGCTCCGCGGCATGTGGGATCTTCTCGGACCGGGGCACGAACCCGTGTCCCCTGCATCGGCAGGCGGACTCTCGACCACTGCGCCACCAGGGAAGCCCCACCTCCAACTTCTTATATCGTTGGGAGGAAAGGTAAAGAGGATGGAGATGTCTGAAGTGAGAAGATGGCTAAATAAAAGGAAGAGAGAGTAAGATAAGTCCCTAACCACAGATTTTGCACAGATCTGAGTGACAGATCTGCAGTAGGGCAGGGAGGGAAACCTGGGGTTGGAGACACAAGAGTCAGACAGAAACACCATGCCGCCGCCCTTCCCCAGCAAGCCTGGATTGCAGCAGGCAGTCAGGGAGGGGCCATCCCTGGTGTCCTTATGTTGCACCTTGATTTATTGAGGGAAAGAAGGAAATAGAGGGCAAAGGAGAGATGCAAGAATGGAAGGCAACTGAGAAAAAGATGAGAGACTTCCCTTTAGAAGAAGGGAGAATATCCCCCATCTCTCTTTCTTTTTTTTTTTTTAAATAAATTTATTTATTCATTTATATTTGGCTGCGTTGGGTCTTCGTTGCTGCACGCGGGCTTTCTCTAGTTGCAGTGAGCGGGGGCTGCTCTTTGTTGCGGTGCGCAGGCTTGTCATTGCGGTGGCTTCTCTTGTTGCGGAGCATGGGCTCTAGGCACACGGGCTTCAGTAGGGCTCTAGAGCGCAGGCTCAGTAGTTGTGGCACACGGGCTTAGTTGCTCTGCGGCATGTGGGATCTTCCTGGACCAGGGATGGAACCCGTGTCCCCTGCATTGGCAGGCGGATTCTTAACTACTGCGCCACCAGGGAAGCCGCCCCCTCCGACCCCCTCGTCTCTTTCCTATCGCTATAAACCATGGGGTCTTGTATTAGGATGACATCTCACAGTACATAGTCCATTTTACCTCTTGGAAAGACTGTTCCAGCATGTTGGAGACCCCAGAGAGTTGGAATCTGAGATCTGTCCCAGCACTTGGAATACTTCCTGGCATATAGTAAGTCCTCAATACATATTGGTTAAATAAATAAAATAAATGAGCTAATGGAGTCAATGTAGACTGTAAAGGGTTGTGCACATGTGAATTAATCTGTTACTGCTCTTACTGGGGACTCTCCATATTGTCTACCATGTTGACAAAAAGTAAAGGGAGGAGAAGGCTGAAAGGGCTGTGAGAGCACAGGAGGCAGCTCAGCCTGCATCCTCAGCCGTTAGCCTCCCGCCCAGCCAGCCCTGTCTGCGGGTGGCGGCCCAGGAGCAGCCCGGCCACGGTGGTGTGGATCTAACAACTTAATTAGAGCTGGTGCCACTGGCGCAGCCCAGCTGGGCCCAGCCCTCTCCCCCTGCGGGTGACATGTTGTCAGTGTTCGGTGCTCTGATTCCTTGTGGGCTCCTTCTCTGGGGCCTTGTTAATTAGATCTAAGTGCAAGGGGTCTGGTGCCAGGCTGGGTAGACCTTGAGGACCCCATTCCTGGGACCCAAGAACCTTACCCTTTCAGAACATAAGTGACATCACTTCTCTGCTTGCCCCGAGCAGATAGTTATGGGCGTTGGGGAAATTGCTGTCACTTTTTCTCTGTGATGTCCCCTGGCATTGCACACACACTGTTTTTTTCTTGTCCTTAGGAGCCCAGAGTGAAGCCAATCTACCCTATGATGCTGTCAGGGTTGGGCACACGGACATGTCTAAAAGAGTGTCCAGGAGTCACAATCATAAATCCCAACTAAATTCTCTCCCTCCCTTCCTTTTCTTCTGTTCACCAACACTCACTGAGCACCTCCTGTGTGCCAGGCATGTTTCCGATGGTGGGGACAGAGCAGTCCTCAAAGTAGACACAAGTCTTTGTGCTCAGGAGCTAACGTTCTAATGGGGCGGTGGGGGAAAAGACAGACATTCTACAAGAATCCACTTGTAGAAACTTCAATGCAGGGCCGTGGTAAGTGAATGATGGGTAGGGGCATAAAGAGTGAGAAGAGTTGGATTCGGCTATTACAGAGAAGATGGCCAATCTGAGAACATAACTCCCAAGGCTATGAGATGGGTTCCAACAATGGGAGACACAGTGGGGATGGAGCAGAATGAGAAAGGGGGAGAATTATAGGCTGTGAGATTGGAAACTTCACGAGGGGCCAGATCACCCCAGGCCTTAGGGGTGATAATGAAGAGCTGGGATTTTCTAGGTGTGATTTGCAGGCACTGGAGGGTGTAGAACAAGGCAGCGGCAAGTTCAAATTCCTGTTGCTGATTGGAGTATAGAGACTGTAGGGCACCAGGAGCGTGGAAGCTGGGAGAACAGTTAGGCGATTGCTGCATATAACAATAACAATAGTCAATGCCATGCACACAACTGGTACTTATTGTGTGCTCTGTGTTAATTACATTAACAGTCCTCCCAAATTAAGAATACTCAGTGCTGAGAATTTATATCCATGGTTCACTGAATGAGAATATACAGTTTGTTCACTCCTTTCCAAAGTAGGGGGATTTTAATGTTTGAGTTGTTTCATGTTTCAGTTTCCCCCTAAAATTATTTGCAAAATTGGGGATATCTTCAATTTTGTGACAAAAAGGATCCACAGCTTTGTCACTCGATGAAAAAGCTCCCAGACATAAGCAGGAGTCAGGAGCTCATTTCAGTTGCTGGAAAAGTCAGACCTTCAGGCAGCTACACACCCGGACCACTTTACCTTAAGATCATAAAACAACTTTTATGTAACTGGCTTTGCTATAATGACATTAAAACAGGGTAATGGAGAGCCAGACTGTCTAAGTTCTCTTCCAGGCTTTTCCACTTCATAGCTATGGGATTGAGGTAAACTGTTTACCTCTTTTCCCCTCAATTTCCTTATACATGAAATGGCGATCATAAAATCAGGCTAGTTTTAAGTATTAAATAAGCTATAAAGCATGAACTGTTTAGAACCGTGGCTTGGCCTACACAGGGACTGCTTTTGTCATTAGCCCTTGCTGCAGTTCACTCGGAGAAGGTCTAGTTGAGTATATTGTTTAATAACTTACACAGGGCAGCAAATAATGAACTTTGACCTCAGGAATCAGAACCCAGATCCCCGTGTTCCCTGGCCAGGTGATTATTTTAATGTTATGGACATTCGAGTCTTGTAACCAGTTTTCCGTCTCTGTGCTGTCCGCTGGGGTGCTCAGAGTATCACGTGAAACTGAAACTCTAGGAAGTTGTTAATTTTTATGTGTTAATTCTGAGTACTGCTCTTTCCCTTGGGTTCTTCTTTATATCGTTATATCTATTGTTTTTTTCGTGGATTACATCTTTTTTTAAAATCCTCCTAGAATATATTTTATTATAGAACAATGAACTACTTTAACCATGCAATAAAGTAAGTGTATAATATACAATGCATGTACATACATAATATATATAAATATATACATTATATATACAGTATATATATTCTTACCACTGAATTAGAACAAATATAAATATTTTGTAGTATCCATCAGATATATTTTTATAAATAAAATACTAAATTACACGGCTAAATCATTTCCTCCACTGATTACATGCCTCGCTACCCCAGAGTTTGTGTTTCCCTCTATTTGAATGTTTATACTTTGACTTCTTGATCATATCTGGGCTGGTCTCCCATGCTTTTAAATTTTCTATTTTATCACACTCCCACCAGCAGTGTATAAAATCTACTGTTTTCCCAAATTCTTAACAACACTTATTATCAGACAGTTTATACTTTGCCTGTCTGTAAGATATGAAATTATGATTTCAGTGGTGATTTAATTTTCATGTCAGAGATTCCTAGAGGTTAAAGTATATTTTCTTATATTAAGTTTTATTTTTCTGTCAATTTACTCATTTATATCTACTGCACATTTTTCTAGTGGGTTGTTTTTTTTCTTATTGATAATAATAAAATTAGCAAAAATAAGTAGCCCTTTGTCATTTGAAAATATCTTCTTCCAATTTATGCCTTAACATATTGATTTTGTTAGGAGAAACATTTCCTCATTTTGACAATTTTCATTATAATGCTATAAAATTATTATTTCTAGTTTATAATTCTTGTGAATGATGGAAAAATATCTTTCACTCTCTTAATGTCTTAATGATGTTCCTGTATTTCCTTCTAAATTATTAAGATTTGGCTTGCTACATATGGGTCTTTAGACATGGGTTTGTTTGTATATGGTATAATTTAGAGGCCTAATGGCTTTATTTTTCACATGGATAGCTAGTTTTTCTGCCCACTCCCCTAAGAGTCCATCTTTACATCTTTACTCCACTGGTTCATAATATTGCTGTCATGTAATAACAAGTTCATGTATGTGGAGGACAGTTTCTGAGCTCTCTCTTCTTTTTCACTGGCTTACTTACTGATCCGTGCTCTAGTAACATGCTGCTTTTAATTATTAGAGTTCTGTAATGTCTTGGTATCAGATAGGGCAGTGCCCCCTCACTGTTCTCACTTAAGTATCTTGGCTGTTCTTTTCTCTTGACGCTTCTGTGTGAATTTTAAGATAAATTTCTTCTATTTTAGGAAATGTCTTGCTGTGATTGGTATAATGATTGCATTGAATTTACAGATCGATTTGCAAAATTCATAAAACTCAGACTTCCTATCCATGAAATAACAGGTCTCTTTCTTTAGGTCTTCTTTTATGTCTTTGAATAGAGTTTTAGAAACTTATCTATTCACCTATCATACCCTTTTTATTATATTTAATTTCTAGGAGCATCCCCACTTTCTATTATTATTGCAAATTGTATCTTTTCATTTTTATTACATTTCTTAATTGTTGCTTTCTTGTGTATAGATATACTAGGTTTTCATTGATCTTGAATCCGGAAAATATGATTAATTATTTTATTACTTTTTGCCTATAGATTTTTCTGTGTAAAAAAATCATATAATATACCATTAACAGTCATTTTGCAGATCTGTATGTCTTGTATTTGTTTTCTCTTGTCTTACTGCACTTACAGTCATTTCTGTTCCTGACTTTAAAGGGAAGAATCCTAAAACTCTTCCATTACGTATTATGTGTCTGTAGGTTTTCCATAGATAATCAAATAGTAAAAGCTAGTAAGCTTTTAATAATAAGGAAATTTCTCTTCTATTCCTAGTATATTAAGAATTTAAAAAATCATGATTGAAGGTTACATGTCACTAAACAGTCTTTCTGCATCAAGTGAGATGATCATAT
This sequence comes from Orcinus orca, assembly GCF_937001465.1. Lineage (NCBI taxonomy): Eukaryota > Metazoa > Chordata > Mammalia > Artiodactyla > Delphinidae > Orcinus > Orcinus orca. Next base: position 103,772,971 of record NC_064564.1, on the reverse strand, counting down.
TTTCTCTTTTAACCTGATTGTGTAGTATCTGTATATACATGCACATTCTACATATATACATATATATTCTATTAGTAAACCATCCTTATATTTTCTAACATCTTTGACAAGTTTCAATACCAACATTATTCTAGCTTCATAAAATATGAGATTAAGCAGCTTTCCCTTTTATTCTATCATGCTGTTATATATAACTATTCAAATGTACAACTATATGAAATGAGAGCTATCTCATTCTAACATTTGTTAGAATTAATGCTTCAATCTATCTGGGCCTGACATTTGTCCGTCTGTATGCTAGATGGTAAGTTCTGTCTACTGATTCAAATACTTACATGGCTATTTCAGTTGTCTATTTCTTCTTAAGTCAATTTTGGATACTCTTCCTTAGAGTCATTGGTTTTTGTCTACATTGTCCCATTTATGGACGTAATGTTTTGTGTTTTCAGTCTTATGTGTTAAATATTTAGCAATAGTATTATATATGTATGTATGTATGTGTGTGTGTGTGTGTGTGTGTGTGTGTGTGTGTGAGATAAGTATGAGTGCATATGCATATCTCCCAAATATTTACCATACCTATAATTATATCCTCATTTTAATTCCAGACGTGGGTTTATTTGGGCCTCTTCTCTCAATCTTTTTGGTGTTATATCTATATTATTAATATTTTTTTTAAATTAGGCCACAGTTTGTTGAAACTCTATGCTATTTCTTTTCTATATTATTAATTTCTGCTATCTTAATTATTTTCTTTATATCCTTTATTATTACTCCATTATTCTTTTGTAAACTATTGAATTAAAAGCCTAGGTCATTAATTTTCAAATTTCACTCACTAATATTTGCATTAGATATTTAACTTTATTCTATGTATTGTTTTAATCTCTAGGGGTCAGGTTTTGCTATATAATGTGCCTGCCGTTATTTAGTCCTAAATATTTTTTAAATTTCTTTTTCTTTGAACAATTAACTATATCAAATGTTTTTTGTTTAAATCTCTAAATATACATTTTAAAAGCTTTTTCTGTTATTGACGCTAATTTTATTATACTTTGTCAGAAAATATGACCTGGATACTATCCTTGCTTATTTGTTGAGACTTGCTTTGTACCCTGGGACATGGCTACTTTTTATAAATGATTCCTATGTATTTGAGAAGCATCATGTATTTTCTAATGGTCAGACAAAATATTCATGTATAACCATTAGATCCTGCCTCTTAATTTTATTGACCAAAATGTCCATGTCCAAATTTTTGTCTGCTTTATATATATATTTTGGTTCTTCTTGTTTCTGAGACAGATGTGCTAAAATCTCCCAATCAAAATCTAGGCAGGTAGGCTGGTTAATTTCACTTATTTCTGACAATTTGTATTCTTTTATGTTTTAGGACTACATTGCTAAGTGAATAAAGTTTTGGATCGCTAATGTTTTGTAGGGAGTTGATCTTTTATCATTAAATCATTAATATCTTTATTGCTGTTGGTGCTTATTGATTTTCTTTTAGTTAGTATTTCTCTAGGATATATTCTTTCATCCCTTGTCTTATAAATGAAGGAGCTAGGACTTGGAAAACAAGTAACTTAGTCAGCTCATAAGAGAATCGGGAATAAAATCTAGGATTATCTGGCAGGAAATAGATAACTGGTAGATGTTTAGCTGAGTCTGATTTTACACTATTTGGTCCGTGGTCAGATCACTTCAGGTCAGAGGCTCTGTAATGGTGGCCAGAGTGAGGTGAGCAAGGATTTCTAATATCAGTTCCAGGAAAGCCAGGACTTATCCCTGCTTTGTCCACTGCTTCATTCCAAGCACCTAGAACACTGCCTGGCACTTAGCAGGTGCTCAAAAAATATGTATTGAATGAATGAGTTGTTGAATGGAATCTTCTCAGCAGGTCATTTTGTGATGCCTTTTGCCCATTTGTGAAAGGCTTGGATGGGCTTGCCCCCTACCCTGCCATTTACAAGCTACAGGACCCCTCACAAATCGTGACCACCTTTCTGAGCATCAGTGTAGCCACTGCAGAAATGGACACCATAGGGATTTTCCTCCCTACGTTGCCTCAAGCTGCTTGTGAGGACCATATGATGTAGTGCAAGTAATAAATTAATAGTCCTAGCTAATGTTTGAAGGATAAAGCAGTTAAAGTCTGTAAACTGCACAAATCTTAAGTATATCCTTGATACTTTTTCTTTTAACATATGCATATATTCATGTTACCACCATCCAGGTGAAGATTTAGATTGTAGCTGCCAAAACATGGGCCACTAGCCACATGTAGCCATTTAAATTTAAGGTAGTTAAAACTGATTAAACTCAAACAACCAGTTCCTTGGTCACACAGACCACATTTCAGATACTGAGCAGTCACCTGTACCTTTGGTTTTATACGGTGCCTACTGCCTTGCACAACACAGAATGTGAACAACATTATTATCACAGAAAGTTCTACTGGGCAGCTGTATGATAGGCTTTCAAAAGTAACCAATATTCTGACTTTTACCATCAGTTGGTTTTTCCTATTCTATATGTATATGGGATCCTACACTGTTCACTCTTTTGTGTCCAGCTTTTTTTTAGTCAACATATCATGTGCAAGATTCATGCAGAGATACTCGTCTCCCTTGTCTTGTAGTTTGGTGTTTACCTCCCTCCTCCCTCCTTTGGCTGGGAGCTCCCTCCCTTCCCTGGGAGGTGCATTAAAACTGTCTCATTCATCTTTGACATCTTTGTCCCCCACTAGGGCTGGCACAGCCCCCATGTGACACATAGCAGGTGTCCTCAGATTGTTTGTTAAAATGTTCTTTGCTAAGGGTTGGCTCTATGAGAAAGCATGTGCTGGCAATGCTAAGCCCATCTTTCTGGTGGCTCCCTTCTGCTGCATCATCCTGTCAATGTTTGGGGAGCAGCCTGGTTGTTTTTTCCTGGTCTGTGTTTTAATAATTAATACCTTCTGCTTGGAAGTGAAGTTCATCCAAGAACAATCACAAGCAAATGAAAGCTAAGCTATGAAATCATGGTGGAGAGAGAAAACAGGGAGTCACTATAAATAACCCCCAAGCCCACATGCCTTTTTTTTTTTTTTTTGACTCTCACACACAACTATAAATGTTTGATGAAGCACTTTACTTATTTATAAATCCTGTCACAGCAAACAGAGGCATTTGCACCAAGTTCCCCTCCCCACAGCAAATAGCTACATTTGGAAGACAGAAAGACCCCCTGGGTAGAAAATGAATGAGATTTTTCTTCTTCTTCTTCTTCTTCCTTTTTCTTCCCCCTGAGACAAAAGGGATTTAACTATGCTCTAATACTCCCATTAGCAGCCTCTATTTATAATCAGTACCGTTTATTGAACACCTATTCTGTGCCAGGAAATCTATGTAGTGATTTCCCAGGGTATTACCTTAATTCTCCCAGCTCTTAAAGTAGGCATTATTATCCCCATTTCACAGTTGAGGGAATTGAGGCTCCAAGAGGATGTGTATTGTCCGAGATCACATCAGCAATTAACTGACAGAGGCAAAACTCAGAAGCATGCTTGCCGTTCTTTAAACAGTTTTCTAAACTGCAGTTAGGTTCAATTTATTGAGTCGTGGTCAGCATTTAAACATATGGAAAAACAAAACTGCAATGAAATAAGAGGACAGTAGGGTAAGAGAGAATAAAAAACCAGTATAGTATATCATATTAGTATTGCTTCATGCAGCTTTTGTTCAGTTGGGTCGCAATTTAAAATGCATGTTTTACTATGGGTTCCATTCTGACAAGTTAGAAAGGAGCTGCTGTGATGACTGAATGCTTCCTCTGCCCTGAAGGTACGAGCCTGATGTCTAAGGATGGACTTCAGGGCATGTGTACCCAGAAACCAGTGGGGTTATAGACCAATGTCTTCCACCGAGCGTTTTTCTAAGGAAAGGACTCTAACTTACACTAGATTCCCTAGGATGTTGCGTTCCCACCTCCAAGTATAAGTTAAGAATCCCCACGTGAGGGACTGTACCCACAGGCTGTCACACTACGCTTTTTCTTGTGGAAATGAAGATATTGATAAAGCAACTTTTATTCCCATTAATTTAACATGCACAAGTTGTGAAGCATTTGCACACTCACCTCTTCTTAGCTTCCCCATCATCCTCAGAGCTCCTCCCACTATCATTTTAGCCCCTCCTCCCTCTTCTTAGCCCCTCCTACTATCCTCTTAACTCTTCCCTGCAAGTCTGAATGTGAGGCAGAAGAAGGTTTGAACCAAGGACCTACTGCATAAAACAGGGAACTGTACTCAATATTTTGTTATAACCTATAAGGGAAAATAATCTGAAAAACTGTTTATATAGTTGGACCCTGAAAACTCCATATACATGTCCAACTATATATATAGTTTTTCAGATTATTTTCCCTTATAGGTTTTATATATATATATATATATATATATATATATATATATATATATATATATATAGCTGAATCACTTTGCTGTACACCTGAAACTAACACAACATTGTAAATCAACTATACTTCAATAAAATAAAATTAAAAAAACAAAAAAACTTCCAGTTATAAGATAAATAAGTTCTGGGGATGTAAAGTATAGAGCATGGTGACTATAGTTAACAATACTGTGTTGTATATTTGAAAGTTGCTAGATCTTAAAAGTTCTCATCACAAGGAAAAAAAATGTAACTATGTGAGGTGATGGATGTTAATTAGACTTATTGTGATGATCATCTTGCAATATACACATATATCAGCATTATGTTGTACACTTTAAACTTATATAGTATATCAGTATCTCAATAAAACTGGAAAAAATATATGAAATAAAAGAAAAAATATTCCTAAAAAAAGAAAAAAAAGGTTGATAACCCCCATTTTATTTTATTTTTATTTTTTTAAACATCTTTATTGTAGTATAATTGCTTTACAGTGTTGTGTTAGTTTCTGCTCTAAAACAAAGTGAATCAGCGATATGCATACGTATATCCGCATATCCCCTCCCTCTTGTGTCTCCCTCCCACCCTCCTTATCCCACCCCTCTAGGTGGTCAGAAAGCACAGAGCTGATCTCCCTGTGCCATGCGGCTGCTTCCCACTAGCTATCTATTTTACATTTCGTAGTGTGTATATGTCCATGCCACTCTCTCACTTGGTCCCAGCTTACCCTTCCCCCTCCTCGTGTCCTCAAATCCATTCTCTACGTCTGTGTCTTTATTCCTGTCCTGCCGCTAGGTTCATCAGAGCCACTTTTTTTTTAGATTCCATATATATGTGTTCTCATACAGTATTTGTTTTTCTCTTTCTGACTTACTTCACTCTGTATGACAGTCTCTAGGTCCATCCACCTCACTACAAATAACTCAATTTCATTTCTTTTTATGGCTGAGTAATATTCCATTGTATATATGTGACACATCTTCTTTACCCATTCATCTGTCGATGGACACTTAGGTTGCTTCTGCGTCCTGGCTATTGTAAATAGAGCTGCAGTGAACACTGTGGTACATGACTCTTTTTGAATTACGGTTTTCTCAGGGTATATGCCCAGTAGTGGGATTGCTCTGTAACCCTCATTTCAGAGGTAAGGGAATTGAGTCTCAAAGAAGCTGACTTGCTTAGTGGTCCCTGTTAATGGTCTTCACCTTGCCATACTGCCCACTGCCCTGTGGTCCTTTCTCCTCAAAGCTACTCAGCTAATATTTCTAAATTGTAGATAAGTCCTTATTACTCTCATGACTAAAATCCAGTGCTTTTAGGATAAAGACCAAGTCAGATGCCAGCTAAAATATTCTTTCCTCAGGAGAAAGTTTGCTGACCACCCAGATCACATCAGATTTCCCTGTTGTATGCTCAGACAGCCTCCTATGCAGGACCTGCCACTCATGAAATTACTTGAATTGACGTCTAGCTCCCTTTCCAGAATATAAGTCCCATCAGAATAGGGTCAATGTCTTCTTTGTTCAGAGCCTAGTATATAATAGGTGCTTAATATTTACTGAATGGATGATTTTGTTTTGTTTTTCTGACTCACAGTCTGTTTTGTCCACTACATACAGGTTCAAGAGAGACAGTAATTTAATATTTCTGCTAAATTTTCAAATCCTCAGAAAGTCTTTCCTTGATATTATGTTCAGCATGTGCTGTAAATTGATTTGGGCCCTTGTTCCTTTCCTTGGTGTCATGTCGTATGTGGGGAAAAATGGTTAAAATAAAGGGAGGAAAACAATGGTTTACGGAATTTATTTAAGTCACTCCAAAATTTCCAAGACACTAAAATATGTAATTGCTAAATAGTGTTTTAATGATTTAATTGTAGATGACTCAGAACTATACGGATTTCATTTCTCTTTAAACTCACAAGAATTTAGCAATTAAGGAAAGATGTTTTCAGGAAAAGAAAAACATAATGTGATCAAAACAAGATAGATAGATAGGCAGATATAGAGAAAGATGTAGATAGTATATTGCGCTTGTCATGAAATTTGGGGATTTTTCAGGGTCCAACTGGTAGTACTTTTCTCTATTTGTCAATCCTACCTCTCCAAATCTCCTTTTGATTTAGTTTGGTTTTACCTTTTTAGCTTCTCTTTCTTTTTTAAAAAACATATTTTATTTGTTTATGTTTTCTTTTAATTTTCTATAATTTTAAAGGTTACTTTCCATTTACAGTTATTACCAAATATTGGCTGTATTCCTCGTGTTGTACAGCAGATCCTTGAGCGCATCTTACACCCAGTAGTTTGAGTTCTCACTCTCCCACCCCTGTAATGCCCCCCCACACACACTGGTAACTTCTAGTTTGTGCTCTATGTCTATGTGTCTGCTTCCTTTTCTGTTACATTCACTAGTTTGCTGTATATTTTTTAGATCCACAAGCAGGTGATGTCACACAGTATCTGTCTGTCTCTGACTTCTTTCACTTAGCATAATACCCTCCACGTATGTCCATGTTGCTACATATGGCATTATTTCATTCTTTGCTTATGGCCGAGTAATAGTCCTGTGTGTGTGTGTGTACACACACACACACATACACACACACACCCCCCACATCTTCTTTACCTGTTCTTCTGTTGTTGGACACTTAGGTTGCTTCCATATCTTGGCAATTGTAAATAATGCTGGTGTGAACATTGGGGTGCATGTATCAAAAATAGGTTATCCTTCTAAATGAAAAAAAAAATAAAAGAAGTATCTACTATGTGCATCGTGATTGGAAGTTTTAACAGGAATCTCTCATATGTGACCTTTTATCTTCTCACCAGTCCACTGTAGCAGAAAGAATGGATGTTTTCAACATCACTTGGCCTTTGAGGAAAATGAGGCCCAGAGGGGAGGAGTCGAACATCAGATTACGTGCCTGGTACTGGGTTGGGCTTTTAGACTTGGGCTGTCTTCTTTGATTCTTGGGAAGTTCGCAGTTTGTGGAAAAGATCTTGAACCATAAGCATATTCTATGAGAGGAGAATTAGGTGGTGCTATTCTGTTTAAAAGGGGGACCCACCTGGTTCAGAGGGTCAGCAAAGATTTTTCTAAATAGCAGAGAGCTTACTGAAGAGCTGAAGGACAAGTAGTACTTAGCTAGGGGAAACCAGGGCATGGGAAGATGCTGCGAGAACTTGGGTTTGGCTGGGTGTGGCTCACAAAGGAGCACAGAACAGCGAATGGTGAGGAGGCTGTTGTGGGTGAGGTTATAAAGGGCTTTCCCTGCAAACCATGTACGAGCACTTGACTTTGTTCTCAGGTCTTTCTGGAGCCGTGAAAGGTCTTTAAACTGCTGAGTCAAAAGATCCCATTTGCATTCTGCAGATCAGATGGACTACGGTGGGGAGGGTGGGTTGGAGAGGGTGAGACTAGGGAGGGAGAGGCAGTGGAAGCAGCCAGAGGATTCGCAGGGCAAGAGGAACAGCCCCGTAGGCCCTGGGCTCCTCCACGTGACTTGACCCTTCAGACTCCATATCTGCATCTTTGTCTTCCTCTTTCCAGCCCACTGTTTCTAAATGAACACACTCTAAAGCCGTAGAGTGTTATGCATTTGATATTATCATCAGCACCATTATTTATCTTATTGATAAGACCCAATGCCCGTGCATTGGGGAACCAGTTACCTGAGTAAGTTAAGAACTATTCGTTATAAGTGCTAAAAAGATGATTTTTAGTCCATGATTATGTTCCCGAGGTTTAGAAACCTCAAATAATCAGTGCTTCTTCCAGTGCAGATGTTCCTATAATAATAGCTTTTCCTTAAAAAAACAGAAACAAAAACTGGATCTTATTTTGTGTTAGGCAGCATACTGATGCTTCTACATCTAGTTTCTTATTTCATCTTCCAACCAATTTTATGGGGAGGTGGTATTATCCCATTTTGATAGACATGGAGAGTAGCGTTCAAGAAGTGTGAAGTGACTTGTTCAGCAAATCACAGCTGAATGTGTGGAGAAAAGGGACCGTGTTTTGCCACTGGAATTTCAAGTATCTGTGGTGAGCAGGGTTTTGGGCAAAGGGTTTGTGGGGAATATACAGTGAACATGCATGGTCCTTGCTCTTGGGAGCCCGCAGCCTCCTGGCACAAATGGTTCATTCCTGGGAGTAACTGTCGAACATCCATGCTGTAGAGGGCTGTGTTCCATGAGAGAGGGGCCAGGACATGCCAGCTGAGAGGCGAGGGAATCTCTTCTTTGAGTTGGGACAGCCAGGCAGAGCTATACTGGGGCACTTGGAAAGGAGCCCAGGCCTCCCACTCAGAATCATAGCCTTGCCTCTTGCTGGTACAGCTGTTATTCCACCTCCCTGAGCCTCTGTTTGCTCATCTGTGAGACAAGGGTAACAATACCTACTTTGCAGAGGTTGAAGTAAAGTGTTGAGTGTAATGTACCCAAGTCATGTAAGACGTGTGGTAGGTGTTCAGCGAATCACACATGCCCTCTGTGTGAGTACAAATGCATATGGCAGGACAGATGTGGAACAGCAGGGCAGCAGAGGGGAGGAACTTGGAGGAGGCGGCCATGACCCCCCCCAAGCTATTGCACGGGCACCATGTAGGCAGTGGGAGTTATGAAGCTTAGTGGTCTTCCTCTACCCTACGCTGGCCCTGTGACCTTCGGAGACTTAGTGAAACCTTCCTGAGTCTCACTTTCTTCATCTGTAAAATGGCTATGATAAGAAGTTATTTAGCTCACAGGATTATCATGGGAAGTCAAAGACAGTCCATATATGTGCTGAGTTCAGTGCCAATGTAGGGGAGGCAACGAGTCGACCTTGGCCATCACCATTTGTCCTCCTGAGAATAAGATGCCCAGTGGGGCAGGGGGGAGGATCCCAGCAGAGTTCACACAAGAGGTGTGAGGACAATTCTACCAAAGCCTGACACCCGATGGCAGAGTCTCATCCCTGTGTCTTGCGCTTGAAGGAACCTCCCCTGCTTGGGCTCAGACCCATGCCTCATAAAGACGTTGCGTTCAAACCCAGCATGAGTAGCACATTTCAGGGCCCACTGGCTGCCTAGAAGAGATGGGGGCGGAGGTCTAGGGAGACCTGGAGGCTGAAGATCTGTTTTGACTTGATGTCTGTTGATCTTTCCCCAAATTTCATGCAACATTAGCCTGGGATTTTGCTGCCCGTTCATTAATGCCAGAATGGAAGCTTCCTCCAGGCTTCTGTTCACTTTTCATTTACACCCAGTGACAGTCTCACCGGGTGATGCCGTGAAGTGTGAATCCATAAAAACAATCACCTGAAAAGGGCCAGAGGGTTCTTCAGCCAGCTCGGTGCAGCAGAAAGAGCTCTGGACGAAGAGGTGAACACCTACCTGCCTTCCCATCCTGACCCTGCCTCAGGGGTCATCCCCAATCTCTGGGACCTTGTTCTGCCATCTGTAAATGATATTTTGAAGGTTTTGTGCCCTTCCAAATGGTGATACTTCTAAAACTGATTTTAAAACCTAATCAAGTGATATATTAGTTGGGAAGGTATTTTAAGACAGAACTATATATATTAAACCCATTGTTTTGAAGCCAGTGCTTTGAAACTCAGAATAAAAGTGGTGAGTCCCTGTTACTTAATCCATTCATTCATTCACTTACCTGACATGCACCAAATACCTACTCTGTGACGCACTGTGCACTGGAGAAACACTGGACAAACAGTAGTAAATTATACCAACATGGTTTTGCCAGTGTGGAGCTCATTTCCAACTGGGAGAGATAACAAGCATACATCATTGCAAATATGAGAAGTGTTACAAGAGCTAGGACTCTATGATAAGATGGGAAAATATAGAAAAAGTACCTAATCCAATGGAAGAAAGACTTAATGGTTAACCCAAGTTTGAGCTAAGGAAAAAAGTGCATCATTTAGAGCCATAAATTATATATATCGATTGTCTCCTGGTATGAAGAATGATTCATGAATTGGGAGATACAGACTCAAGTCAAATTTCCCCACTTCCCTGCTAAGTAATTTTTATCTGGATATGTTTTGATGATTTTATTAAATTAAAAACAAAAAGGAAGTCCCATTTAGAGTGGAAAAGCTGTATTAAAATAATAAACTAGGGGCTTCCCTGGTGGTGCAGTGGTTGAGAGTCCGCCTGCCGATGCAGGGGACACGGGTTCGTGCCCCGGTCCGGGAAGATCCCACATGCCGCGGAGCGGCTGGGCCCGTGAGCCATGGCCGCTGAGCCTGCGCATTCGGAGCCTGTGCTCCGCAACGGGAGAGGCCACAGCAGTGAGAAGCCCGCGTACCACAAAAAATAAATAAATAACTAAAATAATAAACTAGTGTGTAACAAAAATAGTACAGTAAGTCCCCTACATATGAACGAGTTCCATTCCAAAAGTGTGTTCCTAAGTCCAGTTTGTTCCTAAGTCCAATGAAGTTAGCCTAGGTACCCAACTAACACAATCGGCTATACAGTAGTGTACTGTAATAGGTTTATACTACTTTTCACACAAATAGTACAGAAGAAACAAACAAACAGAAAATAAAGAAAACATTTTTAATCTTACAGTATAGTACCTTGAAAAGTACAGCAGTACTAGCTACATCACTGCTGCTTTTATGCTTGCTTCTGGACATCCTGGGCTTGAAATAAAGATTCTGTACTACTGTACTCTATACAGTACTATACAGTAAAGTATCAATACCTAAAAGCACAACCACTTGTAGAGGATGCACACACATGACAATGTACGCCAGACACGTGAATTAACTTACGTGATCGGACGTGCAAACGCATATTCTCATCTTTGAAAGTTCGCAACTTGAAGGTTCATATGTAGGGGACTACTGTATTAGAGAGTTGTAACCTAGTGTGCTGCCTGGCTATGTCTCATAGAATACAGTCACAGAGCATCTTTAGTTTTGTCTTCTATCACTGCTTTGTACTTGTTGAGTAGTATCATGGTATTAGTTTCTTCTCTGCCCCTGAAATAAAAGCACAGTGACTTTTCTGAGGAGCATTAGGTGATAAAAGGCTGACATTTACTTAACGTAGCAAAACACAGTCTCAATTCAGGGCTGTCCAGTGTCTTGGAATAACCAACCCTTCAGTCTCCGCTGAAAGGAACGTCTCTCTGCTGCTCCCCCAGTTAGGGCCGAAGTTATCTTGGCAGCTGAAGAAGGTCGATGAAACTTGCTTGCTTTCTCTTTCTCACTTACCTCCTCTCCTACTTTTTAGCTGTTGTTTCCAACAACAGTGGGGCTGGGGTGTGGCTGAGGAGGGAGGAAACATAGGAAGGCCGGGGAAGGTCCGGCTTGATTGGCATTGTCATAACATGACTTCAACTTCAGTGATCCGGGTAGAGTTAGAGCTGGCTCTCTGTCTGAAGGCATTTTCATGATCTGCTCGCAGACCAGCCCCCATTCCTAACGGCCCCTCCTCTGAGGTCCCTTTATGTGGTTGGATGCATCCCTATTTCCATGTGTTGCTTCACTCATTCTGTTACTCTCATAGTTTCTCCAGCTTCCCTCTGGTGAGATCTGTTCACCCTTCCAGGCAGCCTTGTTCCTCAGAATTTAAGATAATTTCGGTAGCTAACACTTGTGTGGCACTTACAATGTGCTAAATATTTTACCTATGTTTACAGTATCTATTATTACGTGATTATCATCCCTATTTTACAGATAAAGAAACTGAGCCTTAGGAAGCTTAAAGAATGTGCCTAAGATCTCACAGCTGGAATGTGGAAGGGCCAGGATTTGAGCTCACATAGTCTGTCTTAGAGTCCTTCTTTGAACAGCTATTTTGTACTTCAGCCCCATGCTAGTTTTTCTCTGGCTCATAATCCTGGGCCACGGAGAAACTTTAATTTGAAAAGATACCCACACCCCGTTGTTCATAGCAGCACTGTTTACAGTAGCTAAGATATGGAAGCAACCCAAGTGTCCATAAGAGACGAATGGATTAAGAAGACATGGTATAGATATATCATGGAATACTACTCATTAAAAAGGAATGAAACAATGCCATTTGCAGCCACAAGGATGGACCTAGAGATCATCATACTAAGTGAAGTAAGTCAGAAAGAGGAAGACAAATAATATATGATATCACTTATTTGTGGAATCTAAAAAAATGATACAAATGAATTTATTTGCAAAACATAAATAGATGCACAGACATAGGAAACAAATTTATGGTTACCAAAGGAGAAATTGGGGGAGGGACTGATAAATTAGGAGTTTGGGATTAACAGACACACATTACTATATATAAAATAGATAATCAACAAGGACCTACGGTATAGCACAGGGAACTATATTCAATATCTTGTAATAACCTATAACAGAAAATAATCTGAAAAAATATATAAACGTATATACATATATTTATATAGATAAATATAACTTACGTTTTATATATATATATAACTAAATCACTTTGCTGTACACCCGAAACTAACACAACATTGTAAATAAACTATACTTCAATAAAAACCAAAAAACCTTAAAAAAAAGTAATTTGTCATTCCCTTGATAGAACTGAGGGGTTAAGCAGTTCACTCCCTGGTTCCTAGCTACCCACTTTTCACATGAGCTACTGGAGTGATCTATCTGTAACTCATTTTGATGTCTGAAATGTGTCACTTTGGGGTCTCAGCTAAACTTTCCATTTCTCATCCAGCTGCCAAGTTAAATGATGCACTCTCTTTGAGCCTCTGTTTCTTCATCTATAGCATAGTGATGATAACTCTTCTATATATCATACATGGTTACTATAGAGATCAACTTATATAATAAATCCGGAATTGCTTAGGTAAACCTAAAATTTTTAAAAGAAGTGTGAAAATTGATTGGACAGTTGTAACTGTTACCTCTGCCCTTTTCTCCCTCTGGAAATTTTCTTGTGTTGTTTTCCTTTTCTGGGATTTTGCTCTTCCATCTCCCCGTATATGGATCAAATGTGGTCTTTAAGAGTCAGTTCGGGAGCCTCTTGTCCTCTGAAGATTTCTTCAACTTTTAATCCCCATCCCTTTGCTATACCTGTTGTGGAGTTTAATTCTGCCAGCTTTTTCAACAGTTAGTTTTATATACCTTTTTCAGGAAAAACTACAAGTTAAGAGGACGCTCATCATCATGACCATCACCATCCGCATCTTCATCCTGTTAGCTACCTAGTTTGTACCAGACACTTTAATAGATTATCACAGAGACTTGAGAGATTCTGGCAAAGTCTGTATATGTAAAACAGTTACATAGATGAGATCGCTGTGAATTGCTGAGGTTAGGAGGCCTTCCAAAGCAGCACAGCTGGAAAGATATGAAACTGAGTCATCAGTATTTTTTTTTATTCCAAGCCCAGTGATATTTTAAATATGTATTATTTTAATTTCTGTTATATTTAGTACCAGCATCACACCACAACCACCACTGTCATCATCATTACCATTCTACTGTACCTCTCAAAAAACCCTTGTCCCCCTTCAGAGCTCAAGATAGTACCTAGACTGGCACAGGTTGAGTTTGTTGTGTTGCATGCAAAGAGTATTTATAAAGTTGGGTTTATAACATTGTATTTCATTTACTAAAAAAAAAAAAAAATATTGAGTGTGTACTACATTTTAGTCAGTACCTTAGGTGCTGGTGATATGATAGTTAATGAAATAGACAATATCTTTTCATTTATTTAACTTACATTTGGAATGGTTAAGGGGGGAAAAATAATAAAATAAATATATAACACAATGTCAGTAGTGATACGTTTGATGAAGAAAAATAAAGCAGAGCAGTGCAGCAGAGCATGAACATACGAAGAAGCATCCTGTTTTTAAAACTGTATCTCAGTCACCTTCCAATAGCCTTCTTAGGAAGATTGGCCAATATTATTGCCTTTTATACAGATGAGAAAAGCTCCAGGTCATGTACTCACTACCACTTCTGTGTCCCCATGGCCACCTCCCTTTGACATGAGCCCCTACAGTCCAGAAACTTAGACCCTCAGTGGTATGGTTTTCTTGGTGTTACGGAAACTTGAAAGATTTTGGGGTGTGCTAGCTTAGATGATTGTTCAGCACATATTCACTTTCCATCTGCCACTGTGAGTCGGACCTATTTTCTTTTCCTGTTGACATTGAGCTTGGCCATGTGGCCTACTTGACCAGTGAGATATTAGTAGGTGTAACACAAGCAAAAGCTTGATATGTGCTCTCACAGAGGAGTTTCCTTCTTGTGCTTTCTGAAATGTCCATGGGAATGTGTCCCATACAGCCTGCTGGTCCAAAGAGGATGATAGGCATGTGAAGCAGACCTGAACTCAACCTGCAGTTTGCAGCCGAGCTAATCCCAGCCTGAGTAATCTCATCCTCATGTGGCCCATAGGCACGTGAATGAATACAATCTTGAATGAAAAAAAAAAAAAAGGAGTGGATCTTAATGGCAGTAACTGGCTGATACTAGAATCGAGGATTAAATCTCACCTAGCCCATTCTAGCTCTTCACTTTAGCCAACTTCCCTAACTTATAGACTCCGTTCCTTTGTCTCTAAAATGGTACTAAAATACGAACTCCGTGGAGTTGACGTGATGAGTAAATCAGATGATATATGTGAAGCACCCAGCATAGAAGATGCTTGATATGATTTTTCTCAGTGTTCAGAAGTTTTGAGCACGCTTCCTGGTTGCCTTCTAGAAATATCCAAGTAAACTCAGCTCCCCCGATGTGGACTCTGGCCAGGTTTTCTGGACTACTCCGGCTTGTTCCTACCGGCTTCACCAGTCTTCATTCTTCTCACTCCACAGTGACTCCAACCCTTTTTCCTTTTTGCTTGAGAAATTTCAGTAAGCACGTAGCACCGGCTGGACGGTCCGTGCTGGCATCTGAGCTTCCAGTATGTGTTTATAACTATGCTGCATTATCTTAATTACAATGATACAAAGGAAGGGAGTACGGGGGAGGATTTGAAAAGAAAATTGTTCAGAAAAATGCTTCAAGAAAAATAACCCACAGATAGTGAACAACAGGCCTGCAATTGTGGTTGTAACTGAAGATGGCACTATTAATGCAATACTTATTCATTCTGTATAATAAAAAAAGGAAGCTCTTTTCACAGTTACCCTGTTCCAGATGAAATTAACATCCTGTGGCATTTCCCATAAACGGTTGTTTTGTACACATTGATGGAAACAATTAGGTTGGAAGTGCATGAGAGCTGTGGCTGGAGGATAAGGTAGGGAGGGTCAGGTACATCCAGAAGGACAAGGGTGAGCAAGGGAATTCAGACTTTGCTGAGGATGGGAAAACAGTGAAGCTCAGAGCAGGCAGTATACTTGGTATCCAGGAGGAACAGTGAGACTTTAAGAATCGGACTTATCTTATGGGTCAGAGCCACAGAGACATTCATGGTAAGTCTGTAGAACAGGTGAGTGTAAATATTTGCATGAGTTGTGTTTACTTAAGTTTCAAGTTCAGTCACCCACAAACCCTCCTGCTTATGAGACCAGTGCCATCCTTGGCTGTCTGCCTGAACCCTTAGTCCTGCCCAAATTCCAGAGTCTGGTCATGGTCTTACCCAACGATCTCTGCCCTTCTGCCATCCCTCATTGAGGATGATGGTGAGATGAAGAAATTTTTTCATGCCGTGACTTTGTTTTTTTCTTTTCTGTAATGAATGTTTTAATTTAGTTCTGTAGACAAGCTGATCATGGTAAGTAAAGCATCAATGGCAAGTCATCCTTTTATAATTGAAAAGGGGAACATTCAGGCAACCTTTGGCTGTATTGGGGTATAGTTAACCCTGAAACCATATAATTATATATCATTCCCAAGGGGAATAACTAGAATGCATCTCAACTTCTCTTATATCCTCCAATTCAGATCTAAGTCCTATCATTCCTGTCCATTCTAACCCCTAAATATATATGTTTTCAAATATAAACCTTGTTTTCTATTTCCTTTGACATTGTTATAGTCAAGATTTGTATCTTCTTTTGTCTGGACTTATAGAGACTTCTTGACTAAGTGCACAGTCACTAGAATTGGACCTGGGTTAGTATCTTGACTCCATCAACGTTAAGTATTGGGGTCTTGAACACAATTTGAGTTCTAAGCTTAATTTTTTTCTTCTACGAAAAGCAGTTTATTGAAATGCTTACCCCGTATGATTGTTGTGAGTATTAAATTGGAAAATTCAGGTAAAATGCTTAGCACAGTTACTGGCACATGCTGAATGGCTGAATACATTTCAGCTCTTTTTATCATTATTATCATTATGTGTTATTTTCCCTAGGAACCCTCTTCCACACTGACATCACATTGAACTTTCTTAAGTATTTCTCTGACATGCCACTCTTCTGATCAAAATCCATATATATATATATCTTACAATGCATGCCCATATAATCTTCCCTGCCGTACAGACTAAAGTTCAGATGCTTAGCTTGGCATTCAAGTCCCTTCCTGATGTGGTCACAAGCTCTTTCTCACCTCATCTGTAGCAGCATCCCTCTAGAGACACTGAACTCTAGCCATACTAAGTGGCTCATCATTTTTTTTTAATTAATTAATTTATTTTTGCTGTGTTGGGTCTTTGTTTCTGTGCGAGGGCCATCTCTAGTTGTGGCAAGCGGGGGCCACTCTTCATCGCGGTGCGCGGGCCTCTCACTGTCGCGGCCTCTCTTATTGCAGAGCACAGGCTCCAGACGCGCAGGCTCAGTAGTTGTGGCTCATGGGCCCAGCCGCTCCGCGGCATGTGGGATCTTCCCGGACCGGGGCACGAACCCATGTCCCCTGCACTAGCAGGCAGACTCTCAACCAGTGCACCACCAGGGAAGACCAGCTCATCATTTTTTGAACTGAAGATGTCTTTGGACTTGAGCTCTTTCTATATGCCACCTGGGAAAACCCTCTCATCCTTCTTTGATATACTGCACGCAGCATCAAAGTGTTGCTTCAGTCCCTGTGCTTTGCAAGGGAGCGCTAAAATCATCAGCCATTAGCCATCTCTCCCTACTTGGCCTTCTGGACATGAACTCCACATCCTCCTCCTGTCATTTTTTTTTTTTAGTGCTTGAGTCACCAGTTAATTGAATAATTCTTTTTGCTGTCCAGTCCAACTTAGTCCAGCTTTAACTTAACTTCATCTTGGTGTAATGTATTGCATCGTCAGGCTCTATGGGAATGGTCTCTAAAATGTCACCTAGACGATTGGCTTCCAGCAGGTTTGCTCCTGACTTAGATCCATGCACCTTTGCTCATACCAGTCTCTAATTGATAGAGATGTACACGTCTTTCCTCCACTTTCCTCCTCTGTGTTCAAACACAGCTCAGGAGGTAGATGTCTTGGCCATGAAGAGAGGCAGGTGGGAGGCTGTGGGCTTCCCTCTTGTCAATGTCTTCCTTTCTCAGGCGCCATTAATTTATTACACACCAGTGGAGACTTGCCAATTCGCCCCACAGCTAATGACTTGCTAGATTGTATCTCAGTTTCTTCTGCTTAGAACCAGATAATGGACCAATTGTTTCTGAGCCCAGATGCATGGGCAAGAGGGTTTGTATCTGTGTGTGTGTTGGAGGGATGAAGAAAGGAAGTTAGGCATGGCATCTTCCCAGTCTCCTAAGTATAAGAGCAAGGCAAATTTCTTTGGGTTTCTACTAAGGATAAGACAATTCAAATTATGATTTGTTTCTTCCTCTGTAATTATTGAAAGGCACTTAAAATTAAAATTAAAGCGTCGAGTTGTAAATTCACAGAATAATGGATTTTTAGGGTTATCATTGGTCGAGCTGTCTTTTAGTCCATCTTTTCTATTTAAGCCTTGAATCTCCTCTGTGTTATTTTTGGAATGTGGCACCTTTGCCTACTTACTTCCAGTTTCAGAGGACTTAACTAGCCCCACGAGCTCTTCTTTCCATAGTTAGAAAGCTCTGTCATGTAGTGTGCTCGTAAGTAATCAATATTACTATCACGATTGTTATTGATATTCTTATTCTTAAGATCATGGTTCTTCATACCAGACAGATCTGAGTTTGAATTCCAGCCGTCCCACTTACCACCTAGGCTACCTTACTCTGGAGGTTCCCAACCGAGGTGATGTGGCCCCTCAAGGGGTATTGGGAAATGCCTGGAGATACTTTTGGTTATCACAACTCAAGGAGGAGGCTAACAGCATCTAATTGGCAGAGGCCAGGACCATACCCACAACAGAGAATTATCCAGACCCAAATGTCAGTAACGCTAAGATTGAGAAATCTTGCCTTAGTCAAGAACCTTAACTGTCTCAGGGTCAGTTTTCCCATCTGTAAGAGAGAGATGAGTAGAGATTGCTTCACAGCATCATTGAGAATTACGTGAACTTATATCTGCAAAGCACTTTAGCAGGTACCTGGCCCAGTGTAAGCACTGGAAGAAATAGCTCTTGGAATTATAACATATATAATGCATGTATCATGGTGCGTGGGACATAGTTACAGTAATAAGAATATTAAACATCGGTATTATAAGTACTAATAATACTACAGCCCTTCAAATAGTCGAAGGCAGGTGAGTTTACTTTTTATAGTGTCTTTATTGTTTCTTATGATTCCATTACAAGCTTTCATATTAATCTATCTTCTCATCTCTGGATCTGCTCTGTTTTGCTAATAATATTCTTAATGTGACACTCAGATCTCAACACAGTTCTCTAGGTGTGGTCTGAACAATGCGCAGTAGAGATGTCCCGTTCTTCGTTCCAAGATTTTATGCTTCTTTTAATGTAGCCCCAAAATATGTTACCTTCTCAATGGTCACCTTACTGTTAACTTACATTGAGATCTCTAATGCCCAAATTATTGAATGGAAATGATGGGTAAGGAGAGAGGAATAACGCCCAGCTGAACATGTGTTTATAAAATCTATGTTAGTGGTGAGGACTCCAAAAAAACCTACTTGGACACCCACATCTAATCCAGGCATGCAAGGTCCAAATTCTAGACATTTACATCAGGAGATGAGTGATGAGAAATAAAAGGTGAAGAAGGAGAGGCAGACTCAGAAGAGAAATAGCATGTGTTGTTTCTAATCCTGGAATACCCGTTATCAGGACAGTAGCTGGAGCGTGAGCCCCCTTCCAGGCCATCAGAATCTCCAGTGTTGCTACTGGACGAGCTGAGTTTGGAGGTTCTATCACAGCCTCTATGCCTCTCTCTCTGTCTCTTTTTTTTTTTTTTTTTTTTTTAATCACATTTCTCTACATCATTGTGCACATCTAGCAAAATGAGAGCATTCCTCAAGACCCATCTGCCCGTGCACGCAGGCTCCCTGAACAAATGGCTCCCTAGGATGGATCTCTATTATTTCACCAAAAAACATCAGAGGAGGAATTTGTTCTGCTCCACTAAAGACATGATTTCCAGTCCTGTCTCCTGCCTTAGCTCAGTTTTTTTTTTTTTTTTTTTTTTTTTTTTGGCTTCTCCCTGGGAAAAGGATAGAGAGAAAAAGAGGTATCCATAATACTTAGCTGGGCCAGTTTAACCAGGCTAAATAAGGAAAAAGAAGATAATTCAGGATTATCTAGCTTTGGAATAAAAATAGTTCCTAAGATGCCTATGTGAGCCCGGACAGCCCCACCATTCCACAGGCTGATCCCTTCTCTGCTTCTCCCACATCCTTCTTTTGTTTCTCCTCCTATTTGCATCATATCAGCAGTGGTTAAGATCAGAGAGTCAGGCCAACTTGGGCTCCAGGTCAGGCTCTGCTCCCATATGGGGATACTAATGTCACCCACTTTCCAGGCTGGTGGTGAGTGGCATATGAGGCAGCAGTGCCTGGCATAGAGTAGATACTCAACAGGTCAACAAGTATGAGTTTATAGTATAACTGGTGTGCTTATTTAAATCTTTCTTGTAGATACCCTCATCTCCATTTAGTAAATGAACAGAATAACCAAGGTTCAGAGAGGCACTGCCATTGTACCTTGCCATCTTCAAGGGTGAGCAGATGCTAGGAGGCAGATCCAGGATTTGAACCTCAGTGCAACAGTAAAATCATTGTGCATCGAGTTTTTACCATGTAGTTTTGTCTTACCTCTTTGTTTGTATACTGACTGTCTCACATGAATCTCACAGGCATTTTTATTTTCTGTGGCTCAGAGCAGCCTAGTGAGGGGTTCAAAGTCACACAGCAGCTGAGCTGAAACTGAAGATCTGGTCTTCTTTCTCCACATCTGCTGAGTTTTCAGTTCAGCATTCCCTGCTGTCCCCTCCCCCCACTGTTGCTCTCTAGCCTTCTGCTTGCATTTTTGTGTTGTGGTGGCATGTAATCGCACATAATAAAGCAAGGCTGCTCTAACTGTCATGCGGAAATGGGAAATTGAAATTGTGAAGTCATTAAATGGAAAATCCCAAGCCTTATAGTAATGCCAACTCAGCCTCAATCCATTATTGTCTATATATTTAGCCAGTCTATTTTTAAGGGTTTAATATTGAGAAATAGGACATATTTATAATGCAGCTGCATTCATTTCACTCTAAAATCCCTGCCATTTGCTATAGTTGACTTACATGTGTTTAAATTTATAACCACTTTCTTGTGCTGGGAAAATTTGCCCTTAGTTTAAAGGAACATGGAAAAAAAAAAAGGAACATGGGTGGAAAATCTGCCAGTTGAAGAGGTGAGAACTTTCCAGTTTCCGTGTTCTTCTCCCCAGCATCAGCATGGTCAGGAATGCACCTATGTCACCATGTATATTTTTCACACCTTTCATTTGGTGCCCAGTCGTATACAATGTGAAACATTTTTTTTTCATTCATTCAGCAAAGACAGCCCAGCCCCAAAAGCTCTGAATAGATGTGCTAGCAGTCTTAATGCCACTGAAGAGAGACATCTCGGTTTCAGATGGTTGCTATTTCTGGGATTATTCTTATAATTATCATTCATGTGGTCTAAAGGGAAGCTGGCTAAGAGGGGTTCCTTTCATCCACTCCGGTGTGGAAGTCAATTCATTAAACCGTGTTTATCGGTCCCATTCCAAAACAAGCCATGGTGAGGTATATGAAGCTATTTGTCTAGCTGTGCTATTTATAGGCTATATGACCCTTGAAAAATTAATCTTGTTGTGCCTCCCTTACCCAGTTGTAAGATGGAAATTTATCAGTCAATCATTGCCACAATAATGCTACATAATAAAAAACTATGGGGCTTCCCTGGTGGCGCAGTGGTTGAAAGTCCGCCTGCCGAGGCAGGGGACGTGGGTTCGTGCCCCGGTCCGGGAAGATCCCACATGCCGCGGAGCGGCTGGGCCCGTGGGCCGTGGCCACTAAGCCTGCGTGTCCGGAGCCTGTGCTCCACAACGGTAGAGGCCACAACAGTGAGAGGCCCGCGTACGACCAAAAAAAAAAAAAAAAAAAAAAAAAAACTATGAAATATCAGCGGCATCCAGTAATAAACATTGACTTTCCAAGTGTCTGCAGATTAGATGGAGTGTTGTGCTCATCTAAGGTGGATTGCTTATCATCTGCAGATTGGCTGGTGTCAGTGACCTAGGCTGTAGGATTAGGCTGACTCCACTCCATGCTGAAGAGCTGTGAGTTCACTATGTGTCCGTCATCCTCCTTGGACCTGTAGGCTCCTCATGGTGGTGGCAGGTATAAATGTGTGAGCAGACATATGTGTTGCCTCTTGAAGCCTGTGTTCATAAGTGGCGCACACTGACTTCTACCCACATACCACTGGACAAAACAAGTCACATAGCCAAGAACAAATCAAGGGGCAATGAAGTCCACTCCATCCCCAGTGAAGCTATAGCAAGAGGTGGGTGCAAGGAGTGGCGAAGACGCTAAAAGTTTCAGGTACCGTAGTCATTATGAGAATTACATTCAACCATGGCTTGTTTACTTTAAAATACTACGTGTTACATTATAAACACTCCATAAATGGTAAATATTATTATTCTTGTGATTACATGACTAATGAGGTGTTCTTGGCAAATTAGAAAGCTACATTTAGGTGAACCTCCGTAACAGATCAACCAGAAACATCTAAGCTTACTTTCTGGGGGGAGAAGTGAAACCAGGAGGAGGTGAAATTTCTGGGAAGGAAGAGAGTAGGGGTTAGAGAGTGGGCTTCTCCCTTCCCTGCCAACCAGATGCCAGAGAAGCAATGTCCTCTGGCTCAAAATGATGGAGCTAGATCTTCATAAGCAACAGATCTCTCTCTCTCTCTCTCTCTCTCCCCCTCTCTCCCTCCTTTTCCCTCTCTCCCTCCCTCTCCCTCTCCCTCTCCCCCTCCCCCCTCCCCCTCCCCCTCCCCCTCTCCCTCTCCCTCTCCCTTTCTATATACATATATATAATCCCACATGTTTGCCACAGTGTGCCTTACATTCAGGACCTGGTGATCTCTTAGAGGTCACAGCACAAACTTGATGAGAATGAAAGGGCAAGATATGAGAGTGGACAGGGGGCTATGAGCAGAAGATCAATTTCCAGGCTTAGTGTAACAGCCATACCCAGGTCCCAGGTTAGGCTAGATCCACGGTGTAACCATGGGGGTTGGCTGACGTAGAGTGCAAGCCCTGTGTGTCCCTGGGGTCAGGGAAGAGATTTATACATGAGAGCACAATAGGGAGTTAGAGTCCTTAGTCAAAGGCACTGAGTTACCCAAAAGGGAAATGGAGAACCTAGTCTGTATTAAGCTTTGACTCAGTGCAAGGCCTTCTGCAAGCTTATGTCACTTAAACTTACTAACAGGAATGATAATAAAGGCTATTACTTTGTTGCGTGTTTAACCCATTTTACATACTGTGCTAAGCACTTTGCATATATTACTGCTTTGAATCTTAACCAAACCAAGTAAACAAACAAACAGAACCCCACAATTCTTGAGAGAGATTTATGCTCAAGGTTTTACATGGAGAACTGAGGCTTAGAGAAGTTAAGTCCCATAATGAATAAGTGATAGAATGAAGGTTAAACCCAGGTCTGTCAGATTCCTAAACCACATGCACTTGCTAAACCCAGGGTATCTGAGATAAATATAAAAGGCACAGGAAAGGGTAGTAAGGCTGGATAGCAGAGCTCTCAAAAGAGGTGGACATTTTGAACTGTGGTCTGGGAAAGGAGCTAGGAGTCCGCAGAAAGAGCCAGACCAGGCTTCATAGCTCAAAAGATGGATTTTCTTTATAATAAAATCATCGCTCATGTCAAGCTCTTGAAAAACCGAACTGTGTGGGATTTTCCCTACAATTCTTGCCCCTTTTTTCTGCTGATGCTACTCTTTATGTCATCCTCTTCACCTGGTTCTGCATTCTTTAAGGGTCGGGCAAGTTCACATCTCCTCTGAGGATTTTCTATAGCTTTTCCACATGCAGAAGGAATTAGAGGACACATTTTCAGCCGTCTCATCACCGGGCATTTAGCACACTGTGTTTTTCTTATCTTTATCTGTCTCTTCCACTAAGCAGTGTTGTGTTTTAAAGAAGGCTCAACATTCAGTTCATCGCTGTGTCCCCAGTGCCCATCTCTGGATACAGCACCCGGTAACGGTGTTGGGTGAAGAATTCCAGTTGTAGAATATGGGTGGCCCTCTAGTCACAGGGAGTGCTGAGCCATATACATAGCCTTCCTGTGCAGTTATAGAAAGGATGAATCTAGGAAAAGAATCTGACTAGTGACTGCGAGTTCCATCAGATTCTGGGCACGCACATGCCACCCGGGGTTGGGTAGAAGACCTGTATTTGCTATGTCTGACGGTTTAAGATCTTTTTGGCAGTAACAGTATTAACTCTCATCTTTAAAATGCTTACTCTGTATCAGCATTTGTGATAAGCATTTTAACATCTCATTTAATCCAAAAACAGCTTTATGAATTTGGAATTGCAAGCCCCCTTTTAACACTTGGTGAAGCAGAGACTCTGAGTGGTTAAGTGATTTGCCCACGTTTTGCAGCTGGTAAGACACATAGCTCACATTCCAAACTATGGCCGATTCCAAAGCCTTTCCATAGCCATGCCTTGCCACCAAGGTCGTAATAAAGTGACCAAGAAGTCTTTGGCCCAGCCTGTCTAGTTACTTGACCTTTTCTCCCTTGAATAGCACTTGTTGATTTGTGGTATCAACTCCAGCCCACCCTTTGGAAATCTCCTTTGCCTCTATGGTCTCTATAAAATGGGAGGTGGTAAAGACAGCATCAGCTGAGAGAGGTGCAAGTGCTTTGCAGACTGAAGCAAGCAGTGTCTGTGGTTATTGCCTTCATCTTGTTAAAAGCACGTTTCATTGACATTTATAACTACAAGGCCATGGAGCTGGAAGGAACCTTCAAGACCATCTGTGTCCTGGCTAGGAACTGTGGAAACCGGCTCCACAGAACCTGGATAGTATTGTGTTTCTAACGGAGCAGAGGAAAATATCGCTACGTTTAATTCAGTCATTCAAACTCAATGCAGTTTTCCAGCGGAAATTATGATCAGTCTACAAGTCTGCAGTATGAACTGACACACCCAAGGTAGTGTATGTAAGCAAAGGCCCGTCCCAAGTTTTCCGGTTTATGTTTGTTGCTGTTTGTGCATTTGTCTTGTCTGCTGGCACTCGTTTGAAGATAAGCTGTGCCAGGCACCAAAGGTTTAAGAAAATATATGGAAGAAAAAACTAAAAGGGAAGAAAATTCTATCCATCAAGTTTACCCCTGAGAATTGGGAAGAGCTGGCCATGTTTAAAAAATGCGTACATGGGTTTTAAATGTACTCTAGTCATGCAGCATTCTCATCTGGCTAGGGAACACTGGCTGGCTGTTGTCTTTGCTACTTTTTGCTTCTTTCATGAGAAGATGACTCCTATATGAAGTGGAATGTCGGGTTCTGGAACTGGATTCTCACAACTTCCAAATTCGCTGGTTCTTTGCATTTATACCAGGTCTTCCCAGCTGAGGTGTTCTTTAGGGCTGGGATGTCTTCTCTTATTACCTAATCCCCCCACAAACCTGACATTTGAGTGTGCCCAGCCCAAAGCCTGGATATGAAAATTGAGGTCTATATTAGGGTTCTCCAGAGAAACAGTCAATAGGAGATGTAAATATAGACACGTGTGGATACATCATCTTTTGGTTATATACATCCCATCTGTCTATCTGTCTATCTATCTATTGATATCTAGAGAGATTTAAAGAATCATCTCATGTGACTGTGGAAACTGACAAGTCCAAAATTTTCAAGGTAGGCTAGGAGGCTAGAAATCCAGGGAAGAGTTGTTACAGCTCAAGTCTGAAGGTAGCCTGCTAGCAGAGTTCCTTTCTCCTTGCGGGAGGTCAGTCTTTTCTCTGTTAAGGCCTTCAATTGGATGAAGCCCACCCAGATTATGGAGGGTTGTTTTATTCAAAAGCTACTAATTTAAATACTAATGTCACCTAAAAAATACTTACACAGAAACATCTAGGAAGATATTTGACTAAACATCTGGGTACCACAGCTTTGCGAAGATGACACGTAAAATTAATCATCATAAGATCTGAGGTTAAAACGATCCTAGAATTTGGGGAAATGGGGTGGGGAAGTAGAAATAGGAGACTTGAGTGCTGGACCTTGGTCCGCTGCTGACTTTTATCATGACTTTGTCTCATGGTGCCTCTGTTTTCACATCTGTGTAAAAGGGAAAATGTATATTCTCTAAAATAATTTTGAAAGTGAATATCTTACAATGCAGATGCCTTTCACAATGAATGAATGAATGAATGAATGGATTGAGCAATCATAAAGCTGAAGAGGGAGAGAAAGTTGGGTTGTGGCCACTCTCGATCACTTACTGTGTTCCAGGAGCTCTGTTAGACAATTATGTACATAATTATGTTTAATCCTCCCAACAACCCTGCAGGCATTCAGGGAAACTGAGAGTTGTAAAAGAGGAGGGAGTGGCTCTAGGTCACACAATGGCAGAGCTGACATTGGAACTCGGGTGGGCTTTCTCACACTTTGCACTAGGCAGTATGGCCAAGTAATACCCACCTGTTGCTTTGTTCTCTGAACATAGTTCTGTAGTGAGACAAAACTGACAACACGGGGCATGAGCTGAGCCTAGGACCTCCAGGCTGGACAGTCTTGACCATCGACACTGAACAAGGTTCCTTGGAAGAGCAGGTCAGACTCCAGTCAAGTTGAGCCCCTGGCTCCAGCCAGGACCAGATTGCCAGGGGCTCCTTGCCCAGATGAGTTAAGAGGGGCTGAGCTTTTAGAGTCACTTTCCAGGCCCAGAGAAGGCACATCCAAACTCAAAGACTGGGATATCCATGTCCATCCACCAGGAAGGACAGAAAGAGTATGTGTACGGGGGTGTGGTGAATGGAGCCCGGTCATCAGAGTTCTCATAACCTGAGTCTAAATCCCAGCTCTGCCATTGTTAAGGGTGTGACCCCCGGAGCTTATTTAGCTTCTCTGAGCCTCAATTTCCTCATTTTTAAACGGCTAATGACACTTAGCTTTCAAAGTTGTTAGGAGGAATAAATGAGAAAACATAAAGAAATGCCAGCTTTCTTGCCTGGCAGAGAATTGGTGAAGTTTTCAAGAACTGTGAATTTTCTTCCTATGTAGGCTGGGTGAGTCTAGAAAAATGAAAGAGGGTGATGATAAAGGTGATATAGGAACTTGAACCCAAACCCATACAAGTTACAGTGATAGAACATCCCAGGCTGTGCCGGGGAGAGAACAGCGCATGAGCGTTTGAATGTGGACTTGGTGAATGCCAGTGTAGACAGGGCATGTAGTGCCTGTTCTTCAGGGTCGAGTATCAGGCTGAAGCTTGCCTGGTGGCTGGAAACAAACACGACCCTTATGCCTTTGCAGTGGTACTCGG
The DNA here is from genome assembly GCF_937001465.1 of Orcinus orca. Classification (NCBI taxonomy): domain Eukaryota; kingdom Metazoa; phylum Chordata; class Mammalia; order Artiodactyla; family Delphinidae; genus Orcinus; species Orcinus orca. The sequence continues at coordinate 103,745,720 of NC_064564.1, read as the reverse complement.
GGTCTGCCTTCTCCTTTCCCTTCTCTTGCTGTCTCTGTCTCCTCTTGTGTCCTTCCTACCCTTCCCTTTCTGTTCCCTCTTTATTATTTTCCAGATCTCTCCCCTCCTTTCCACTCTTCTTTGCTTCCCTTTTCACCCCCTGCCCTTGATTACTGAGCACGGTTTTCCTTTCCATTCTTGTTTTCTCTCCCTCCTCCTTTTTTCTCTCCTCTTTTCTCTCTCTGTCTTGGCTTGGGGGCCGGGGCCTCTCTCCTTGGCCCCCAGTGCTTCATTTCCATTAAGCTTGACAGTCTCTCATATGTCAATTAGAAAGGGCTGCTTCCCCCTCTTCACCCTCCCTTTCCTGGGCCTGCTGTGATGCTCAGATCAAGCACCATCTGTTGCATTCATCTAGGCGACGGGTGAGCATTTTGCTGCTCTGGGGAGGCAGAGCTCAGCGGGTACCAGGAGGTAACGTGGCTTGTTTGGACAACTTGATATATTGATATTGATAGAGCTACCGAATGGGATTGAGAGGGATGGGGGCAGGAGAGAGTGGTACAGAGGATGAAATAGGCTGTGGATGGCTTTGCATAAGCACCTCCCCCTCTAAGCCTGTCTGGGTTCTTGGCACTGTCGCCAAGGCGAGAGCAGCCAAACAGATGGATGGGATTTGCCACAGTCGGGATCAGAAACCCTTGCAGCTCCCTTGCAGCTCAGGGGAGCAAACCTTGCCTCTCTGAGTGTCTTCCTCTCCTCCCCGCTGGTCAGATCTGCATCAGCTTAGGAGAAAGTAAAGCAGAAATAACAGGATGGGCAGGGGCTGACCTTTAGGAATTGCTGAATGTCAGAGCCTCGATGAAAAGGGAGGATGTATCAGTCAAGGTTCCAGCTGGGCAAAGAAGGCGCCCTCCAATGGGATTTTTAGGTGAAGTTCAACGAAGCTACTATTTATAGAGGTGTAGACAGAGTGAAGAGAATCAATGGAGAGGGGGTATTGAGGCACCAGGAAAAATAACTATCAGGAAGCCACCACTAATTCCTAGAACTGAAGGAACAGGGAGAGGACATGGTTTTACTGGAGTCTGGGAAAAATGGATTTGTGGAAAAGGGGCCCTGGCAGAAGCTGTGACTGTTGAGTGTCCCCGTCTCTATCAGAAATATGCAGAAACAGGAAAGGAGTAAGGGAAGACATCCCCTCAAATTCCCTCCTCCCATATCCTGCCAGAGCATCTCCCTGGGCAAACTCACCTAGTAGCCAGATAAGAAGGATCTGTGAAATAGCCCATTGAGGGTCTGCTCCAGGCCACAGAGTGGGGCAGAATGAGCCTGTGGGTGGAAGATGGATCTGGGGGTGCGAAGGGAGATCAGGCAGTGCAGATCAGGAATGGTCACGTGTTCCATCGCCTCCACTGTGCCAGAAGCTAACGTGCTTCACCACTACACACACTCCCTCTCTGCCTGTTCCGAAGAACACGTGAGCAGAGCCTCCACAGGGTCCAGTTGTCTCTTGTGAGTGCGAGACCCACATAACTTGCTGTCTGCTCAACACCTCTCCATGTAGACATCTGGGAGGCACCAAGTGCGCTCACCTAAAACCAAACTCAGTTCACTCCTCTTTCAGTGTCCCTCCTCTCACTGAGAGGTACCATCGTTCTGCCTCTGTGGATGCCAGAAGGCCAGGAGTCATCCTCTCTACCTCGCTCTCCCTTATCCCCCTTTTCCAATAAATCACCACATTCTCAGGGAGGGGTACCTACAAAGTAACTCTCAAATGTGCTCCCTGCTCTATCTCCACTGCTCCAACATCTCTGTCGCTACTCTCTCTCCTGCTCTATCCCTATCTCCACCTCTACTACCTGGCATCTCCTACATGGACTTCTGTAATATGGTACCACCTTCCTAGTTGGTCTTCTCACTTCCATTTCTGTCCTTCCCCAATGCATCCTTTCTACTGCCAGAGCGATCTTCTCTAAGTGAAGATCTGATCAAGCCACTCTCCTATCTAGAACCTTCCGTATGCTCTATTCTTAACAAGGCCCAGAAGAGTTAGGGTCAGGGTGGGGGTTAGGGTGAGGGTCAAGGTTAGCGTTAGTATTAGGATTTCCTGCCTCTCTAGCATTATCTCACACCGCTCGCTTTCAGCATTTCAGCCGCAGTGGTGACGGCAGCCCCTTGCATATTCCCTCCCCCGCAGCTCCCTTGTCACCTGATTTTCTCATACTCTTTCCAGATCTTAGTCACACTGGTCACTTCCTTGAAGCAAGTTTCCATGGTTTTCCTAGACAAGGTCATATTCCTCTACTAGAGCCTCTTAGATCATCTTTCACCTCTCCTTTATTGTATACATCAGTTGTAAATTTTACATTTCTCTGTCATCTATTTCATTACTATTGGTTTTCCTGTCTACATGGTGAGCATCACGAGGGGGTTTTGTTTGTTGTTGTTTTCACCATCTTACCCTGCTATGGACTGAAAGTAAGCCTTATTAACCCCCAATGTGACTGTGACTTTGTCTACTAGACCCGCCAGAGCAAAATGCCAGACTGTGTGGCTTAAACAACAGACATTTACTTTCTCACAGTTCTGGAGGCTAGAAGACCGAGATCAGGGTGTCAGCATGGTTGGGTTCTAGTGAGGGCTCTCTTTTTGCCTTGTAGATGGCTACCTTCTCTTGGTGTCCTCATGGGGAGATCTTTCTGTTCTTCTAAGGCCACAGTGCCATAAGATTAGGGCCCCGATTTTATGATCTCATTTACTCTTAATTACCTCCTAAAGATCCCGTCTCCAAATGTAGTCTGCTATAGACTGAATTGTGTACTCCAAAATTCACATGTTGAAACCCTAACCTCCATTGTGACTGTATTTGGAGATAGAGTTTTTGATAGGTAATTAAAATTAAATGAGAACATATGGGTAGGATCCTAATTTGATAGGATTGGTGTCCCTATAAGAAGAGAAAGACTTCTCTCTCCCTCTCTCCCTCTCTTTCCCTTTCTTTCCCTCCCTCCCCCTCTCTCCCTCTCTCCCTCTCCTCCCCCAACATGGGTGCACCAAGGAAAGACCACGTGAGCAGACAGTAAGAAGTCAGCCATCTTCAAACCAGAATCTGACCTGTTTATGTTACCGAGTCTATGATTTTTGTTATGCAAGTCCAAGCAGACGAAGACATATTTTCTGAAAATACTGTAGAGTGAATGAATGAGTGAGGAGACGAATGAATGCGTGAATTTTCACAGATGTGTGTGGGTCCCTCTCTTGGAGGATTCCAGACAGTGGCTTGCTCTGGACTTTTGACCCCCGTTTAGCCCAACTCTTTCAATTTTGTGCAAATCGCTCTCCTCTCTGGGTTTAAAGCATCTGGATTGGGTATGACAGTGCTTCTCAGAATTAGACTGTAGCCTCTTGCTGGGGGGTTCTTTATCATAGGCTTGGAGTAGGGGGCCCATGTTTGGGATTTTCTTCTTGGCTTCTAGACCTAACTGAGATACCTGTGGAGACAGATAGCAAGAGAGGCAGGTACGTTACACTACTACAGTGTCATTTGTATTGTCAGTTATCTTTTCCTTAGCAAACGCAGATGCCCCTCTGTGTCCCTAGAGATGAGGCTTCTCACAGAGCCCAGTACCCAAACCAGCCCTCTGGGTATGACCTACCCTGCAGACACATGTGTGTCTAAGCTGATAAACTTTCCTGGGAAAACAGGATCTCCTTGAAGTTGGTGTTGGGATGTTCAGAAGCCTTCTTTGTCTACTCTGGGAAAAGCTCATCAAAGAAACAGGAATCTTTACCACATCCCATTCCTTGTCATCAGACAGCAAGTAGCTTAAACTGAAGAACTTTCCCAGCCTCTTGAGGCATAGGTGGAGGGAGGGTTGAGTCTGAAGATTTCAAAGTCAGGGCTGTCTTTGGGGATTTCTCAGAACAAAGACACTGTGATCATTCAGCCAATCTTCTTTTCTTCTTTCTCATTTCCCCTCCTTTTCTTTTATGTTGGCTCTCTCCTTCTTTCTCGTTTGTCTGCTTTTTTTTTTTTTTTTAATTTTATCTTCTACCTTTTTTCCCTCTGCCCTTCTGCCATCACTCTCTCCATTCTCTATAACTTTCTACCAGTCTCAATTTTGAAATTTCTGAAAATGTGGGTACCAGCAGCTCCTTAGAGGATATTGAAACGAAAGGAATGTTGGAGTAGGATTTAGAAGGCTTGACTCTACTGCTTGCTAGCTTGGAGCTAGTTGTATGCCTTGTTTGGGGTGGGGGGGGACTTCAGTTTCCCCTAGTAAAAGGGGGCTCTTGTACCAAGTGATCTATGTATCACTGCACTGCAGTTTTGTCTCCTGAAACATTGTTTGACCCATGTACTGCCGTCTACCTTTATTGTCACTGTTCTGGTTCAGGCAATATTGTCTCTGGCTGGCTTCTGCAAAAGCCTCTGTACAGCCCTTTGTCCTTGCTTCTGTGTGTATTCTCCATACTCTGGTTAGTAATTGTTATCACAGGGGCTTAATTGGAACATGCCAGTTTCCTGTTTAAAACCTTTCAATGATCATCTTTTGCCTTTGGGATAAAATCCAAGCTCCGCAAGGTGGCTTACAAGGTGTTCTGCCCTCTGCAGCCTCATCTGCTCTTCCCAGCCTCCACTGCAGCCACACTGAACTCCTTTCAGTTACTCAAGCACCGTGTTCTTTCTGGCTTCAGATCTTTGCACATGCCTCTCCTTCCACCCAGGGCACTCTCTTATCCCAAATCTTTTCAACAACTCCACTCTGATTCTATCTTCTTTGCTAATTCCTACTCCTGTTTAAGGTCTCAGTGGAGGTATTGCCTCCTCCTCCAGGAAGCCTGCCTTGACTCCCAGGACGGGTGAGCTGACCCTTCTTGGTGCTCCTCTGGTACTCTGTACTCCACTGTCACAGAAGTATTGCACAGTGTTGGAAATGCCTGGATATGTGGGCTACCAGGCATGGATTCCTTGAATCATGGATTGTGTCAAACTTTCACCATCGTATCTCAAGGGCTTGGGGCAGTACCCTTGAGAACACAGTCGGTGTTGAAGAAATAAATGCGTTAAGCCAGTAGATTCATCTCTACTGGCCCCTGTGGCTTCTGCATCACCACTGGGTCCGGGAGGGAACTCCGGGGGGCCAGGCCCAGTCCTCCAGGGGCTGAGGGTGGGCCGAACCCTAACCTCAGCCCCGTTGCCCACCCCGTAGCGGCAGCTGAGGCGACGCAGGAGCCAGTGGAGTCCCTGATGCAGAAGTTCAAGGAGAGTTTCCGTGCGAACACGCCCATCGAGATCGGTCAGCTGCAGCCAGCACTGCGCAGTGCCTCGGCAGGGAGGCGGAAGAGGAGGAGCAGGTCCAGAGGTAGGTCCTCCCAGAGGCTCTGGCCAGGATGTCTGCCCACTGTGCCCAGGTTCTTAAGGTGCCGGGAAGAGCTATGCCCTCTTCCCCCTGCTTCCCTGTGCTCACAGAACCCACGCCACTGTCCCCCTGATAAGTCGTCTCAGCTGAGGCCTTGGAGCGAGAGGACCTGTGTCCCTGGGTGGAAAGCTAACCTCTCTGAGCCCCAGCCGCCTCATCTGAGAACGGGAATGAATTGCCCACCTTCCAGAGAGGTTGAGAAGGTTAGCAACAATCTATGGAAAGTGCCCAGCACAGGACCAGGGTACAGCAGATGCTCTTCAAGTCGTAGCTGGTGTCACTTTGGAGAGTGTGAGAAAGCCAGGATGTTCTTGTGGAAAACATCCTCAGACTGGGATCACAGCACAGCGTTTGGACCCACTCTTTAATAGCCTGAGTAATCTAGTGGTCAAAGCAGGAGTGCTGTGTATTAGACAGAACTGGATTCAAATTTTGGTTTTGCTGTTACCTAACCCTGTCACCTTGGGCAGTCCCTCCACTTCCCCAAGCCACTCCTCTCTGCCCAGCTTCCTGTAACATCTCAGCGCAGTGCCCAGCCAGTGGGCAATCAAAAGTAGATTTTCCCCTCTTCCTCCTTCCTCATCCTTCTCCCTGTCTCTCCTCCCAACGTTACCATCATCATCATCATCATCGTCTCCTTTCTCTGACCTTCTCGTGACCTTGTGTCTGGGACGAACCCCCTCCCCATTTCACCATTGCCTGATTTCCCAATGTCGTCTTTATCCTTCCATGCACTCAGTGGTCTCCAGCCAGTCACTCTTCCTCTTGACTTTTACTCCTCTAGTTCCTGTAACTTGATTTTGATTATGTCATTTCCCTTCTCCTGTAACTTCAGTGGTTGTCCAGGGTCTTCAGAAGTGTTCGTGCTTATGAAAATGGCATTTGAGGCCCCCAAAGAGCTCCAGTCTCTCTGCTGACTCTTCTAAATCCATGTGCCCCCACTTCCACGTTTCTTTCCCGGCCAGTTTCTCTGCGTGAAAACCCCTATCTAGCCCCTATGAATAGTTACTGGCACTTATTGACAGGTACTCCAGGCAGCAGGCTAAATGCTGTGCATATCTTATCTCATTTGATCCTCAGCAACCCTATGAAACAGGTACAGTGATGACGCCCATTTTACAGATGGTATCACTAAGGCACAGAAAGCTGCAGCCACCTGCCCGAAGGAACATCCTAGCAATTATCAGAGCCAGAAAGAACTAAGCAGTCTGAGTCCCAGACTTTTTTAAAAAATCAACCATTGGTGAAGTCCTACCTTTCTTTCCAAGCTTAACGTGCATGACATATATTGGCAAACACATCACTGACTGTCACCATCACAGTTCACCCTGAATTCTCCCATGTGTGAATTCTCCCACATCTTTATCTATGTGTTAAGCACTGATTTCACTTTTGTGTAATATCATTTGCTTTTGTCTGTCTCTCTCTTTAGCTAGACAGTGTTCTTTGAAGGCGGGAAATATCTTATTTGAATTTCTGGGTCTAAATCAATGTCTGCACACGTAGTAGACACTTGTTATTTGCTGAGACGTCTAGGTCTTAATCCTGTGAATTCCTGTATCCGGTGAAAAACCGAGATCTACACATTTAGGTGAGATCGTAAATCGAGGCAGAGTTTGATGACGGAGTTCCTTTTTGGAACTCGTGGTAAACCCCAGGGTGAACCATTGTATAATGATAAAGAATAGTTGTTTCGAGGTCGGCAATGTCTGAGTGCTAATCCAGCCCTATCAGTTTCAACTTGCTTAGCTTTGGAAGAGTCACTGGGTGTCTCTGAGCCTGAGTTTCCTCTTCTGTAGAATAGGGTTGCCAATCCCTACATCAGAGGACTGCTGTCAGGATCTGATGAAATGATGGATATAGACTACCTTGGAGTGCTGAGCTAATGTGTATTAGGAACTGAAAAAATGCTATCTCATGTTTGTCATGGCTTGGACATTCAGGATCACTTGTGATTTCACTCAGCTTTAACTAGCCATCTTTATTGCTCCAGTATTCACCAAGAATCTCCTTCCCATATCCTCTCTACAAATACGGCCCCCATAAATACACTCGACTCCAAGTCCATAGCCTCCCTCCTCTTCACTATCAATCTGAATTTCTTTCCTTAGTGTCATATCCTAAACATTTTTATGTCAATGAATTCTTCCAAAAACAATCTCTTTTATGTACCGTAACTGTCTTAATGAGGCCACCACTGTAAGGCATTTGGGCTGTTTCTAATTATTTGCCCATTATAAACAATGTCATGTAGAACCTTTTTTTTGCATAAAACTTGACCTTCACTTTGGAGTCTGTTTTCCCCTCTTGAATTGCAGAATTAGATTATTCATGAAATCTATTGTTTGACAGACTCTAATTGAATATCAAGTTATTTTAATTTATACGTTAGGTGGGAACTAAGAGAACTGATACAGGAAGAAATTCATTTTGTCCTCCCTTTCTTTGTCACCGTTATGACCACTGCCACCTTTTATCTCCTGCTTCTGACTATACCCTCCTTGAGATTCTCCCCAAGGCAAGCCAGAGTAACCTTTTTAGAAATATAAACAAGATAAGGTCGCTGTTCAGCTTAAAATTTTTCAGTGCTTTCCTGTTATCTTCAGATCACAGTCCAAAGTCTTTGCCATGGCCTGTAGCTTCTGTTCCATCTGAATCTGTTCCTGCCTTATTCGCTCACTTGGCATTTCCTGTGCTCCAGGCACAATGCCTTTCTTCATGTCCCAGGAACACAGCGAATGGAGCCCCAGTGTAGGGTCTGAGAACTTGCTGCACTTCTCCTTGCCATGTCTCTTTTTGTCCCCCAGATTCTCTCCTGGCTGGCCCCTTCTCACCTTTCAGCTCTTAACTCAAATGTCAGCTCCTCAGAACCATTGTCCATGACTACCCAAACATGGGTACCCAAACTTTTACGCCTTTCCATCCCCAACCTGCTACTATCTGTTACATAACCATTTTTCGCTCCTTCCCTAATATTAGGGTCTAAAATCACTTTTATTTGTTTGCTTGTTTACTGTTTTCCTCTCTAAAATGTAAGCTTCATATTCATAAACCTAATACGTAGAAAGCGCTTAATAAATATTTGTTGAATAAATGAGTGCATTAACCTCAAAGATTGTGGAAAAGTGGCTTAGTTTTATAACTTTCAAATTGTTGGTAGAAGAGGGATCCAGGATAAAATAAAACCTCCCAGTACAGATCTCCAGGGAATCTTGTTTCCCCTAGAGATAGACTCATTGATGGATAGCACATGAAACGTGCTCAAGTGGGTGCTGTCAAAGCAGTTTTCAAAATGGCTTAATAACGTTGTGCTCACGGTTTTGCTGCCACTATTGGGTAAGGTTTTTGCAAGAGAGAGAAAGGCTAGTACGTGCCAGTCCCAGACTTCCCAACTCACACCCTTTCCACCACATGTCCTCAAGATTTTCTTGGACAGAAGAAATCCATGGTCAGTAACTGTTTTGGAAATTCCGCACACTCCCTCTTTCTCTTGGAAATTCCCAAATGCATCTTCATCTGTGAAAGACCCTGGGAAATCCTGCCGTGCAGAGAGCTGGGCAGATTTGTTTAGTTCATCATCTGTAAAACCATCTTGACCGCAGACTCTGTTCTTCCCCTCGGAACATGTATGAACATCTTGCAGCACAGAGAAGTTTTGGAAGTGCTTTTGGAAGTGCTCCATTGGCTTCCACTGACCATCAAACATCCCAGATATCACAGTCAAAATCCCCAGTCTTTCACTGTCTCTTCCCCCTGCCGCTGAAGTGGCCGTGGGCCTTCTGACCCAGAGTGGGAACACCTGGCCTCTCTCTGCTTCATTAGGCTCTGCGCCCGGCCCATGGTGCTCAGCGGGTCCCAGCAGATGGAATGGTAGCAGAGAACCGGTGTCATGAAACTGAGCACATGCTTGAAATCAGCTCCAATGCGGTTTTGTAGTTAGGGCTTCCTCCTGAGAGACCTGGCAGGTGCTGACGTGAATTGTCCTCAGGCAGACAGAGGAAAGTGGTGGAGGTCCCAGTGCTGTCCTCTTGGCTGTGACAGCGTTTTATGAGGCAGCTGTTGGGTAGTCAGGTCCACAGGTAGTGAAGAGGGGGTGTTGGCTCTCAAATAAAGCAGAGGAAGATTTCTCTGGATGTGAGGGAAGGCTGCTGAGTTTCATGCAGTCTAGGTAGTGGTCTTTAAAAAGTGGGACTTTATATTTGAAATTGAATTCCACCACTGGCTAACTGATGGATCTTAAATAAGCAATGAATTTGTTTTCAGCCTCAGTTTTCTTATCTGTAAAATAGTGCTAATAATGCTGAAATCACATGTAGGATGTGAGATAATACCTGCAAAATGCTTAGTCCAGTGTCTGGCTCATGGTTGACCCTCAATAAAGAGTAGCTAAGTTTATCATTGTCATCAGGGTCCCACTCATCTGGCCTCCAGGGGCTCACAAATGTATCCCTCCTCCCCGGGCCGTTGTCTCTGACTTGGTTAAGGTTTCATCATCCCTCATCCAGATTCCCGTAACAGCCTCTTCATCCCCAAATCCACTCCACCCTGGTGGGTGAAGTGATCTTTTGAAAACACACTAAATCAGACCATGTCACTCTCCCGCCTAGAACATTTTCCTGATATTCTGTCACTTGCACTGGGGGCTTTTGAAGCTTTTGCAGTGAAGTCTTCCTGGAGGCAGACGAAAATCAACACACCCCCAAACAGTCTGCAGCTGTACTCACAAAACGTCAACATAAGCCCCTAATTCCCGATTCTGTCTAAAAAAAAATCCATGCCATTCTATTTTGTAATATGTGCATATTTATTTTAGTTTAGATTATATTATTTGTCAGTTAAATTATTTAACATTTTCTCAAGTCTTTAGGTAATGTCGATGTCCCGAGAAGAAGAATCCTATTTTCGCTGATTATACTAGGATAGTACGGTACCATCTTCAGTAGGTTTCCATAGGATCCAGTGAGATAATGCCTGTAAAGCCCTGAGCACAGAGACAGGCAAAAGGTGCGCACTGAACATGTGTTCTATTATTTTCTTATTTACTACTCTTATGGCTACTGTTTTATTATTACTTTTGCGTTTGTCAGTATCACTGTCATGACAGTGAGAATGTCAACATCATTGTATTTTTCAATGTCCCATTAAGGATACACCTACCCAGTTTTAGAAGGAAGAGTCTGTAGGATTTAGGGCACACTGTTTAATAGGATCAGAAAGTTGCCAGAGCTGGCTACACAAGGCTCCTTCCTAGCCTGGACTCCAGCCTACCTCTGAACCCCCCCAAGCCACTGGATTCTGCAGCCTCCAGCACACTGTCCATTTTCCTCTTCTCCCCAAATGACTTGGTTTCCAAATCCGTGTAACGATCATCCTTTACCTGAAAGCCCCTTCCTCTCTTCTCTAGGCAGAAAATTGCTACTCATGTTTCAAATTCTGGTCTCAAGATTTTCTCTATGAAGACCCCACCCCCCAGCCCACCCTCAGCCCTAATCCAGGCTGAGTGAGCTGCTGCTTTGGGCACTTGTAGCCCCCGTGCTGCTCTCTATCACAGCCCTCATTACAGGACACATCTGCTTCCCTCATCATCTCTGACAGTCCCGTGATGGAAAGGACAGTGATTTTTGTCTCTCTGCAGACCAAATGCCTAACATAGAACTGGCATAGAATAGCAATTGGCTGAATGGGAGAATATACGAATAGGTGGATGGATGCATGAATGCATGGATGAATAAAAGAAGATAGTTGGGAGCTTCATGGAATACAGAGGGTTAAGAAGACGTGGTTCCACTAGCACTTACTGAGGACTTAGTGTGTTCTAAATACTATACTCATCATATATTATCTCATTTAAAAGCTCCCCACACCCCATAAGGTAAGGACTATAATTATCCCCATTCTACAAAACAGGAAATTTCAAGCTTAGGTAAGTTACGTGACTTGCCCAAGTATACCCAGCTAATAGACTGTGGAATTGTGAATTCAAAGCCTAGACAGAGCCCATATTTCAGTTCCCAGATGACTATAGTTTTTGTCTTAGCTAGCCTGGCTAAGATCTTTGAGCTGTGAAATTGTATCAGCCTAGTCTAGATACTGGAAGGAAGAGGTGGTAGTTCTCTTAAATTGGTAGGTGTTTCTGTATCATCAGAGCGTCTGTGAGGGTGATCAGGAGCTACAAGGTTCCGGAAAGTGAGGTCTCTCTCTTTCTTAGAGTCAGGACTGCCCCCCTACAATCTCCCTCTGGCCCCAGAGAGCCAGTTCTGTGACCTGAGGGGCAGCAAACCCAGTGGTTATGCCATTGTCCAGTGTTCTCTGCATTTGAAAGGCACTCACCCACCTTTTTTCGCTAAGTCGTACAAATGTAGGATGTGCCGCCCAGATCCCTGCCAGCCAGCACTTCATCATTTAGTGAATGAAGCAGGTGATTAGACATTTGCACCACAAGGAATGCATAGGAAGGTGGTGTGAGCTGGCCTGGGGTGTTTACAAAACTGGGAGAATAATTAAAGAAGGGTTCACTGTGGAAGTAGCCCTTGAAGAATGCATTGGTATCAACTGAGGAGAGAGATTGGGAAGGTATTGCTAGTAGAAGAAAGAAACATGCAAAGGTACATGTGAGTGACACTCTGCAGGGCATTATGGGAATATCTGGGGAAAACTGTGAACAGAGCCAGGCTCCGGATATCACTCCCACAATCCCCAGCTGCGTCCCCACGCTGGGAAGAGAGGCACATTCTGGCTTCTTTATCCTCCCTGATAGATAAGCCCTGATGTGCTGTTTTATTGGGGGACACTGTCCTTTAGAATGCGGGTTTATGTGGTGTGTGTGTGAACTCTTTACTAGTAAGTAGCAATGGATTGTTCACTTAGTTGGAGAAAAATATTCATAAATATTAAGGGCTTTAAATTATTTGCCTTATTGGATTGTTGCTGTGCTTAAACATTAAAACGACAGCCAATCAGATATGTCTTTATTTCTTTGGTTTCCGTCTTTGTTACCCAGCCCCTGTGCCCCCTTAATAGCATCCCCTTCCTACCAAGGAGTTTTGGGTGGAGCTCACTCCTCCTTTTGCCAAAGGTAGTTTTTGTTTGTTTGTTTGTTTGTTTGTTTTTTTGTGGTACGCGGGCCTCTCACTGTTGTGGCCTCTCCCGTTGCGGAGCACAGGCTCCAGACGCACAGGCTCAGCGGCCGTAGCTCACGGGTGCAGCCGCTTCACGGTATGTGGGATCCTCCCGGACCGGGGCACGAACCCGTGTCCCCTGCATGGGCAGGCGGACTCCCAACCACTGCGCCACCAGGGAAGCCCCCAAAGGTAGTTTTGAAACTGCATAATCAAAATGGCATTCAACTTGAAACCATGAGATAGTTACAGGGATAGAAAGAAGACTGGATAGACCCCAGCTACCTAGAGTCTAGCGCTAAATCTGTGATGAAATAACCCCTTGTCTCTCTACCTCTGTGACATTTCTCCTACTTGATTTTCCTCCCCGTCTCCATTGCCGCATGTCCCAAAGCCTGCTCTTCCTTCCAAATAAAACCTTAAAGCTACTTTCTTCGGGAAGTCTTTCCAAATTTTTCCCACATGAGAGTCATGCATACTTCCTCCAAACTTCAATAACCTCTTCTCTATCTTTCTTATGATATTTGTCACTTATTACCTTTTATGAGAGTAATTTAAGGCCACTTCTCTTCTCCCTTAATTAATCTCCTGAAGCACAGTGACTATGTACAGGTCATGCCTGTGTTTCCAGTGACTAGACTAGTCCTGACACGTAGCAGACACTCAGTTAATGCTTGATGAATTAATAGACTAGGCTAATCACAAGGGCTGTGTGATCTTGGACACGACTTTCCACTCTCCAGGCATCATCGTCCCCATCTAAGAAGCTGTGTGGCTCTGTGGAAACGAGCTCAGGTTCTGGAATCAGATAGATGAGAATCGACAGCACAGTTCTGCCTCTGACTCCCTCAGCTTTTGGAAATAACTTGTGCTAAATCGTCATTACCTAATTTGTAAATCGTACACTCGGCCACCTCATAGGGAGGCTGGTAGGATTAGACTTAATGTATGTAAAGTGCTCAGCAGGCCACACTAAACCTAGTAAGTACGTAATAAATCTTTGTTGTTGTTAATTTGGAAAGCAAAGGTGATGGGCTAGATAATTTCCACAGGTCTCCTCCACCTCAAATGACCTTTGACTGTAAATCTGATTGGCAAGCATTGTTGTCGAGTGAAAAGTCCAGTATTTGGAGTCAGAAAACCCTGATTTGAACCCCAGCTCTTAAGTGCAGTGGGTCCTCAGAGAAATTAATCAATTTTCTCTGGATTCCGTCCACAGCACCTGGAGATGTGGTAATATCTGCTATTCTTGTTTCTCAAGGCTGTTGTGAGAATGTGCTAGAATACTTATTGAAATCCTTTTTTAAAGCACACTATAGATTACCAGCATCCTGGAATCGTAGCCTTGGCACCTTCAAAGACAGGGGATAACACGCAGATTTGAACAGGAAGCCTTTCCTCTGGGGCTCTGGCTTCCCTTTTCTGGACCACATGCCCCTTCCAGGAGGCGCTGCCAGGGCCAGTACTACCACAGCCCAGTGATCCCAGGTCAGGTTGGACTGAGGCCCGGGAGAGCTGATTTATAGTCAGAGCACATAGCTGCCTCCATAAATCTTCCCTGATGTGTCTTTCAGAGAAGTTTGCATTCCTAAAAGTGCATGTCTCCTCCAGGCGGTTTTCCTTGTCTGTCTGAAATATGTCACGGGGCCCTCAGTCAATTCTGTCTGGTCTGGCTGGGTGGAGAGGCAACTGCAGGCAGCCTTAAGAGAAGGCTCTGGACCAGGGCTTGGCGGGGCCTGGGGATATAACTCTAGGATATTTCTTTCATCAGAATGGTACAATACCACGTCAGAGTTGTAGCATAATAAACACCCTGAAACTTGGTGACTTAAAACAGAAACCACTTATTTGTCTCTTAATTCAAGGCAAGCATTTGGCCCTGGACTCAGCTGGGCAGTTCTTCTGGTCTGGATCGGGCAGGCTCAGCTGACCTCAGTCAGGTACCTGTGGTCAGCCAGCTCTCCAAGTCTGGCTCACATGGGTTCCAAAAGCAGAAAGGACAAGAGCTGCAAGGCCTTTTGAGGCTTACGCTCAGAAGACACACTTCATCCTTCCCACTTCATTCACTTGCTCAAAACCAAGTTGTGAGGCCATCTTAGACACAGAAGGTAGAGAAACAGAGTTCATCCCTTGAAGAAGGGTCAAAATATTAGGGTGACTTTTGTAACCTACAAGTACTCATATTTTATGAAGCCTCTGTTTTATGCTAACGTCTGAGCTGATCCTCACAACCTCAGCATAATTACTTCTAATTTGCTGATGGAAAAGTTGAGACTCAGACATATGAAGGAAACTTGATGATGGGGCACAGCTGGTCATGGCAGAACCAGATCCCTGATTCTAATCCTTGTAATAGCTGATCTAAAGACCATATATATATATATATATATATATATATATATATATTTTTTTTTTTTTTTTTAACCTCTGCTACTTTGTCCCTCTTTAACAGTGCTAAAGACTTCATGATATCAAGCCATTGTTAGATACAGCCTGGCTTGTGGTGTATCGAAGGGCAGTAGATTTGCATCCTGGCTCCATCCTTTCAAGGGCCTATGGTCTATTGCAAGGTCAGTAAAATGCTTTAGTAAAGCGCCAGATAGAAAATATTTTAGGCCTTTCTGACCAAGAGACAAACTTCAAGATAGTATGTAGGCACCTGTACGATGAGAAAATTTTTTCCACAGATTTTTATTGATGAAATTTAAAATATAATAATAATCAAGTACCATTTTTTGTAACAAAGTTCTGCTAACGAGAAGAATGGAATTTATTTGATACTAAAATGTGAATTTCATATCATTTTCACATCTTAATATATTCTTCTTTTGATTTGTTGTTACCACTTAAAGATGTAAAAAAAAACAGGCAGTGGGCCACATTTGGCCCACAATCCCTGGCATAAGGGAGCATCTCACATTTGGACTCAGAGAATCCTAGATCCAGCCCCCCCATGACTATCTAATTGCTCTGTGGTTTGTGATTTGAGGCGAATCCTTAATGTCCCAGAGCCGCTGTTGCCCCAGGCTCCTAGGCACACAACAGAGGGGAAACAATTCCTTATGTTCTCTTAGTCCCCCAAAGATGGAAGTGAATCTCAAGTTCATCTGATCCAGCTTGCTTGTAGATGTGGAAAATGGTGGAGCGGGAGACCTGTCTCTCTGCCGTAGAGAGAAACTAGCAGACCCAGAGATGGAATGCCACAAAATTGCCCTTGTTTCATGCCATTTGAACATGTAAAATTATGTAGGCCATATTACATACATAAGGATTGACTACTGGGGAATTTGGATAAAACACGTAGTTAGAAGCTGACAGATTGTTCTCTGTTCTAATTCAACTGCAATCAAATGAGTAAATCATTTAGAAGGTTACAAAGAGAAGGCTTTGTGTTTTCCTATGTTTGAGAAAGACATGGTGAACCAGAGTGAGGATATGGGGTAGAGTTCACAAGCCATTAGCAGGAGTTTTTGGGTTTTTTTGTTTTTGTTTTTTAACTTATTTTATTTTTGGCTGTGTTGGGTCTTCATGGCTGCGTGCGGGCTTTCTCTAGTTGCGGCGAGCGGGGGCTACTCTTTGTTGCAGTGCGTAGTCTTCTCGTTGTGGTGGCTTCTCTTGTTGCGGAGCATGGGCTCTAGGCGCGCGGGCTTCAGTAGTTGTGGCTTGGAGGTTCTAGAGCACAGGCTCAGTAGTTGTGGCGCACGGGCTTAGTTGCTCCGTGGCATGTGGGATCTTCCCGGCCCAGGGCTTGAACCGGTGTCCCCTGCATTGGCAGGCGGATTCTTAACCACTGCACCACCAGGGAAGCCCAGCAGGACTTTTTAGGCTGTGCTCCAAATAGGTGCTCAGGGGACGAGCAGGCATAGAGGGATATCGCTGTGCAGGCAGGGCTCTTTCATCAAGCTCCTTGTCTAGATTTATGTATCGGGCTTCAACATTTTTGGAGAAAAGCCCCAATTCTAGCATATACGCTTTTAAGAACAAATGTTTTTATGACAGAAGCTCCCATTCCTATATGGAAAGAAAGCCAGCAAGGGCCTTCTTCCTGTTACACACACACACACACACACACACACACACACACGCACGCATGCACGCACACGCACACACACATAGACACACACACAGGTTGGGTAAAATATAACATTTTCTTTTAAACACAAATTTATGTCAGAAATGAAGAAAGGCAACTCCTCAGTTGTAAGGAATAAGGAGGAAATGCAAAAACCTAAGCTTTGAGTTTAGAAGCTGATGTCTTGGTGACTCCAGGTGGGCAGTGGGATGGGATGGGATAAAAATAAAAAGAAAGCAGGAGCAAGGAAGAAATGAAAGATAACTTGGTAGAAAAAAGCCCTAAAGCATGAGTAATCATAATAACTATAATTTGCATATTAAAATTCAGAGCTAGATTATACTACACAAAATCTATTTATGTGCTGTTTACCAAAGAACTTCTTAAAACATAAAGACACAAAAAGTTTGACAGTGAAGGAAAAGAAAAATATATACTAGGCAAATACTAATCAAATGAAAGCTTTGGGAGAAGTATAAGTATATGACAAAATAAAATTTACAACAAGAAGAAAGAAAAAATTGAAGTAGAACAAGAAGTAGATGGATACCTAATCAAAGAGGGAGATTTTTTTATAGAAATCTTCCTATTAGATCAAGTAAGCAAAATGCTACTAATAATACGGACAAATTGAACTGTACTATTAAAAATACAATAAAATGGGCGTATTTAAAATCCTGTCCCTAAGAATTAGAGTTTAAAGATTTTTCTCAAGAAGTGAGAAATTCTCTTAATGGTCTTGACGTCTTATGACCCGAATGTTCTGGCTTTGGCCCAATTTCCTGAAATTTCATTTTATTTTCAATGATAACTCTTTGCAACATTTATGACTACATGTGGATTCATTTTTATGCCTCTGAAAGACATATCTCTCAATCAGGGGTGCAAGCAGGGAGTAGCAATCTATGTGTACTGATTTTCTTTTGCTTTTGCTTTTGGCGGGGGAATAGCGTATAGGGGAGGTTGTGGTTGAAGGAGAACGCTTCCAGAAAGATAGTCGCCGTCAAAACAAAGCAGTAGTATTTTGTTTCAATCCATATTCCTCATATTTTTCCTCAGGCCAGAGAAATAGTCCATTTTGTCAGGATAGCTTCTGGAACCAGAAGGGCTTTCTCTAGATTACCTGTATATGATCTGGTTGTGAAGGTTTGCAGGAAATAACTGTAGTGTCTGACTGCCGGGGACCAGCCCCAGCTGAACAGGTTTCACCGAAAGGGGAGACGGAGTCGGCGTGGACAGAACACAAGACACCTCAGAGGATGCAAGGATCTGCCAAATTTATTTTCATAATTCCGAAGCTTTTATACTGTGAGGCAATCTCACTTTCAATCTTAACAATCTAGTTCCCTCGCCAAAAACCCCTTACAAGCCATAAAACAAAGATCAAAAACAAAGGTACAAAGCCATAAAACAAAGGTCGTTTTCGTCAGCAGATTACATCAACAGGTTAAACAGGTTTTTATGGTCAAGTAGTCTTCTGATCTCTATAGTCTCTTTCATCCCCTGTGGTTAGGTACATCTTGGTCACATCTAGGTCAGGAACTTTATCTGCGGTTCCATTATTCTTCCCAGAAGTAAATGTTCTTATACCTGTATGTTCTGTTTAGTTAGCTGGTTACACAAAACACAAACTCAAACACATTACTCTTTTACAATCTATAAATGCCTTCAGGCCGTAACATTTTACCTTTAACATCAAAACAAGGTGCTATAAACGTACTAACCCTAGGGGGTCTTTGTGGAGGGCATTGTACCTTAAATCTATCACCAAGGTCCTTTGCAAAATATTTACAAAATATAATTTGTCCCTTATATCTATTCTTATAAAAAGAGCAGTAAAGCTTATATATATTTGCCTTAAAGCTTACCCTATCTAATTTCGCATATACCCATTGTAATAAAAACCTTCCCCGCCACCAAACCCAAGAATTTCCTAGTATATCTTTAACTCCCCAGGGAGGCCATAACTCATCCAATTTACTTTGTAAAGTAGGTTCTTGCCACAAAAACATTCCTGTCGTACTTCCCCGAGCCCAATGCCCTGGCCTGGGAGTGGGGATCTCAGGTGTAGTCATCAAGGGAGCCGGAGTGATTACAATCCTTCTTGGCTTTTCCCTAGTTGGGATCTTTCCTCAAACCCTCCATCGGAACTGGGAATGTTTCCCAACCCCAATAGCAATCCCACAAAATCACTTTAGGCAAAGGCAGGGGAAGACAAGGGGAACCACACAGAGCAAAGCCTTGCTACCACACAGAGGAAAGCTGTGGTCCACGGAGGAAATGGGAAACAAAGCCCTGCTGCGGCGGGAGAGCAGTTGCCATTGGCCAGGTCTCTTGTCTGCTACCTGGGTTCCCATCTGAGCTGGGCGTGGGAAGCGAAGCAGCCATGGGGACAGGGTTCAGGCTCCTGCAAAGTTGGGGGGTGAGGGTCTATGCCCCACCTCTGTTGGCCCCCAAGTTCTCTCCTGATGGCCCCTCTGCGACTGTGCCTGTCTTAGGTTGTTCCTTCCCTGAGGAATCTTACCCGTCTCTGGCTAACCAGCCATCCTCCGGGGCCAAGCAGGGAGATGTGAGGTGTGCGAGGTGCAGTGCCCCCAGAGAAGGTCAGTTCTCTGTCACCTTGGTAGCCTATGCCCCCGTGGCCTCCACGCCCAGCACCTGCCCTGGGATTCCCTCGCCAACTGGCGGGGCCCCGGCTCTGGTCACATGACTTCGGGAACCCAGGTTTCTCCTCCAGGGAGGGCCCAGCTTACAACACTGGGCAAGAGAGACCGATTGCAAGGCACCAGCCACCAGGAGGCCTCAACAGGGTAGGGGGAGTGTAAAAAACCCTATGTTCAGGAAGCTTTGCTTTTCCATATATGTGTCTGACAGCATCAGCTTTGCAGAGGAGAACTTTGCCTCTCCATATTTGTACCCGATAGCATCAACTTTGCTTGACACTACGGGTCTCGTCTGTGCTGTAACTCAAAGGCACTTCCTATGTGGCTCCCGACATCTGACCTCCTATATCTGTGTCAGTCTGGTTACCTTGCCCAAGGAGTTGCCTGAGAAGGGTCAGTGTGATCCCCTTCATGGAATCATGTGACATTAGCAGTAACCTTTATAGATTCCAAGATGGGAAAGGGTCTTGAAGTCGTTTCCCTTTTAAGCAGGACTGCATGGCAGTAACTCTGCAAGATCTTGAGAACTTAAGACTAGATAATTACACTGGTAATTAATATTATAAATAATATCTTATTTATTTTATACGTAATAGTCTGTACCTCTTATTTCCCTACCCCTGTCTTGCCCCTCCTCCCATCCCTGTCCCCACTGGTAACGACTAGTTTGTTCTCTATATCTGTCAGTCTGTTTCTTTTTCGTTATAGTCACTGGTGTGTTGTCTTTTTTTTTAGGTTTCACGTATAAGTGATATCATGCAGTACTTGTCTTTCTCTGCCTGACTTATCTCTGGCCTCATTCTGATGTAGATCGTCTTCTTTGGTCCCAAAACAGCCAGAGAAGTCAGATCATCACTATGACATCATCATTCCTGCCATAGGATGAGACTCTTCCTAACCGCTCCCTAGAAATTCCCATTTCTTGGATTCTAGCCCCTCCTGCTATTATCCTGCCCAGGGCCTCCAACCTTACTGTCATCATTCTTTCAACTGAGTGCCTACCAAGTATGAGACACCATGCAGAGTCCTGAGACTTCAGCAGAAAACTGGGTATACGAGGTCCCTACCCCTGTGGGGGTCAAGGTATGTAGGAGGAAACAGACAGGTTATCGATCAAGCAAGGAAGCATACAAGTACAATGATTGCAGACCGTTGTAAGTGCACTGGAGGAAATGACCTTGGTGTTGGCCATCACAGTTGTCCACCAAGCCTAAGGTAAAACCAGCCAGGCTTCTCCTTCCTTGCCTTGGCTAGAAACCATCATCCCTGCCTGTGACTTCCCCAGCCACGTCCAGAGGAGCAGATCCTGAGGTTGCAGTTTGCTTTTATTCTATTTCCTACCTTAGGACGTATATCTGGTAGGAAACAGTAGCAATAATTGGCCACCTGCCTTGTGCCAGTCACTGGTCCAGGTGCTTTCAAATGTATTCTTGTAACCACCTTTCTTTAACCCTTATTTTGCAAAAGAAATCGATGTTCAGAGACGTGAAGTATGTTGCCCAAGCTCATGTGGTCAAGTCGGTGATGGAGCCTGGATGTCAACTTAGATCTGTCTGCTTCCAGCACTGATGTCCTTTCTCCCATGTAGTAGCTCTCTCTCTTTTCAGTGCCTGCCTCCAAACCTGCTTTCACATCACCTGTGTGGGGTCTCTGCACATACACAGGCCTCAGAGGTTAGACTGAAATTTGGCAGAAATAAAGTCAGCCACAAAAACAGACCCTTTTGAATCCCCTAATCACCCTAGTGGGATTTTCATTCATTTTCTTGCCTGATTATTATTAAGAATATGCCATCTGTGTCAGTTAGATTTCATGATTTTGTTGTAAACTTTTGCACAGTGCAACTTAAAAAATCTAGCCTTTTATCTCATTTCAGGATGGAAAATGTTGGTTTGATGTACAAGGTCTAATTGTCCTCACCACGTGTTAGAAATCCAAGTGCAGCTAAACATTAAGGTTAAATGATGATACCACAACTTACTCAGTTTGCATTTTACATCCAATTGAAAACACAAACCACTCGCCTCATTAATCCTTTGCAATCCAGTTCTCCCACCCCCAAATGAAATGATCCTTTTGGGACACATTTATATCCTTTTAACAGCCTCCTGACAGTTCTGCTGATGGAGTTTGTATCCAACTTTGTTACTGGGTAGAGACAACTTGCCCTGATGGCTATGTGTACATAATTATTCTCTCACAGTTAGATTTAATTAATGCTTACCCTCATCATGATCTTGCAGCTAGCAAGCTTGCTTTGCTTAATGGCAAAAGGATTTCCTTTTTAGCCAAGAGAGACTCCAAAGGGCTTTGTAAAACTCTTCTACTTTTTTTTTAAGAAGAAAAAAAAAAAATTGCACCTGAGCCTGGTTCATTTCTTCCCTCCCTCATATTAATGCCACATTGTGAATGGATGTGACACTACATATGGGGATGGGTTATGAAACTTAATTTTATACTAAGTATCGCTAATGTGAACAGCTCTGACAGACCTACAAAGAAGATGTATAATTTTCAATGTCTTAGTTTAGAATTGAAGTGTCCTGGCTTCATTTTGTTTGTCTCTCTACAATATATGTATATGTGTATTTTTCTAACCACCTCCCCAAATGGGACCCAGAGTTCAGTAATAAATAGCTATGAAAGTAAGGAGACATTACGAAATGATGGGAGAGACAAAGGGAGTTTGAAGATAAGTTTGGAAAGAGATTATTAGAAAGTTCGTAATAAGGAGAGGGTGTGTGTACTTATAAAACCCCATAAGATGGGAATACTTTACAAATAATCTGTCCCAGTCCATGCTTGTGAAATATTCATGTGTTCTTTGCTTTTTGTTCCCATAATGGCAATGCCTTGTGTTTGCAGAGAGCTTAACAGTTTACAACAAATTTTCACATCCATTATCTTAGGTGATCTTTTACAACAGCCATGTGATGTAAGCAGAGAAGAATTCACAGATGAGGAGACGGAGGCTCAGGGAGGTTGAGACACTGGCCCATAGTCACATACCTGTTCAAATAGCAGTCCCTCTTTGCCTTCATTTGTCTTGCTAAAACATCAGCAGACTCTTAGCTAAAAGATAACATCTGGGGCTTCCCTGGTGGCGCAGTGGTTGAGAGTCCATCTGTCAATGCAGGGGACACGGGTTCGTGCCCCGGTCCGGGAAGATCCCACATGCCGCGGAGCGGCTGGGCCCGTGAGCCATGGCTGCTGAGCCTGCGCATCCGGAGCCTGTGCTCCGCAGCGGGAGAGGCCACAACAGTGGGAGGCCCGCGTACCGGAAAAAAAAAAATAAATAAATAACATCTGGAGGCAGCAGAACCACTATAATCCTACAGCCTGTGGAACAAAAACCACATTCACAGAAAGGTAGACAAGATGAAAAGGCAGAGAGCTATGTACCAGACAAAGGAACAAGATAAAACCCCAGAAAAACAACTAAATTAAGTGGAGATAGGAAACCTTCCAGAAAAAGAATTCAGAATAATGACAGTGAAGATGATCCAGGACCTCGGAAAAAGAATGGAGGCAAAGATCAAGAAGATGCAAGAAATGTTTAACAAAGATCTAGAAGAATTAAAGAACAAACAAACAGATGAACAATGCAATAACTGAAATGAAAACTACACTAGAAGGAATCAATAGCAGAATAACTGAGGCAGAAGAACGGATAAGTGACCTGGAAGACAGAATGGTGGAATTCACTGCCGTGGAACAGAATAAAGAAAAAAGAATGAAAAGAAATGAAGACAGCCTAAGAGACGTTGGGACAACATTAAACACAACAGCATTCACATTATAGGGGTCTCAGAAGGAGAATAGACAGAGAAAGTACCCAAGAAAATATTTGCAGAGATTATAGTCGAAAACTTCCCTAAGATGGGAAGGGAAATAGCCACCCAAGTCCAGGAAGCACAAAGAGTCCCATACAGGATAAACCCAAGGAGAAACATGCCAAGACACATAGTAATCAAATTGGCAAAAATTAAAGACAAAGACAAATTATTGAAAGCAACAAGGGAAAAACAACAAATAACATACAAGGGAACTCCCATAAGGTTAACAGCTGATTTCTCAGCAGAAACTCTACAAGCCAGAAGGGAGTGTCATGAGATACTTAAAGTGATGAAAGGGAAGAACCTACAACCAAGATTACTCTACCCGGAAAGGATCTCATTCAGATTCGATGGAGAAATCAAAAGCTTTACAGACAATCAAAAGTTGAGAGAATTCTTAGCACCACCAAACCAGCTCTACAACAAATGCTAAAGGAACTTCTCTAAGTGGGAAACACAAGAGAAGAAAAGGACCTACAAAAACAAACCCAAGACAATTAAGAAAATGGTCATAGGAACATACATATCAATAATTACCTTAAACATGAATGGATTAAATGCTCCAACCAAAAGACACAGGCTTGCTGAATGGATACAAAAACAAGACCCATCTATATGCTGTCGACAAGAGACCCACTTCAGACCTAGGGACACATACAAGACTGAAAGTGAGGGGATGGAAAAAGATATTCCATGCAAATGGAAGTCAAAAGAAAGCTGGAGGAGCAATACTCATATCAGATAAAATAGACTTTAAAATAAAGAATGTTAACAAGAGACAAGGTAGGATACTACATAATGATCAAGGGATAAATCCAAGAAGAAGACATACCAATTATAAATATATATGCACCCAACATGGGAGCACCTCAATACATAAGGCAACTGCTAACAGCTCTAAAAGAGGAAATTGACAGTAACACAATAATAGTGGGGGACTTTAACACCTCACTTACACCAATGGACAGATCATCCAGGCAGAAAATTAATAAGGAAACAAAAGCTTTAAATGACACAACAGACCAGATAGATTTAATTAATATTTGTAGGACATTCCATCCAAAGACAGCAGATTACACTTTCTTCTCAAGTGCGCACGGAACATTCTCCAGGATAGATCACATCTTGGGTCACAAATCAAGCCTCAGTAAATTTAAGAAAATTGAAATCATATCAGGCTTCTTTTCTGACCCCAATGCTATGAGATTAGAAATGAATTACAGGGAAAAAAACGTAAAAAACACAAACACATGGAAGCTAAACAATATGTTACTAAATGACCAAGAGATCACTGAAGAAATCAAAGAGGAAATCAAGAAATACCTAGAGACAAATGACAATGAAAACACGACGAGCCAAAACCTATGGGATGCAGCAAAAGCAGTTCTAAGAGGGAAGGTGACAGCTATACAAGCCTACCTCAAGAAACAAGAAAAATCTCAAATAACCAATCTCACCTTACACCTAAAGGAACTAGAGAAAGAAGAACAAACAAAACCCAAAGTTAGCAGAAGGAAAGAAATCATAAAGATCAGAGAAGAAATAAATGAAATAGAAACAAAGAAAACAATTGCAAAGATCAATAAAACTAAAAAAAAATAATAAAAAATAAAAGATAACATCTGAATCGAGAGTAATATGATGCTACTTACTTCAATGATTACATGCAATATTAGTGATCACTATTACTTTGCATTATTATGGGAGATTTCATCCAGTAAGCTCTGAGAGGCCACCACTGAAGTGTGGCCACTTCAGGATAAGAGGAAACACACTTTTTTCATTACATCGAATACTCCTTAAAGACCTTGACCTTGAACTCCAAATAGACCTACAATAATATATTCTAGAAATTCAGGACTGTAGAATGGGAGCTGGGTACTTACAAATCTTCCCGTAGTACAGGTGAGAAAACTGAGGCACAAAGAGGGGAAATGACTTCTCTACCTTGAGTTAGTGGCAGATCTGAACCCCCAACCCTGCTTTACTGACTCCCAGTACAGACCTCTGTTTACTACACTATAGCTGTAACCTCAAGCTGGAAGAGGCCTGAGAAATCCCCTTTCTGACAAGTGAGAAACTGAGGTTTAGGTGAGAGGAGTAGCTTACCGAAGGCCACGCTGACCCAGAGACAGAACTGGATCCCAAATCCTGTCTCCTTAATTTATATAAATTTAATTCATTTTCAACAAATATTGTTTGTGCAAATGTTATGTGCCAGGCATTGTGCTAACTGCTCTGGCTACATCATCCTACAAAAGCACAGGGAGGCATACTGTGGATGCAAGAATATGACCGCTTACCCTCATGTGGCACTGTGGGTAGGAAGAACATGAAACTGATTTCCAGGGAAGTTCAAGTCTGCTTTTAAACAAGCTGACTTTGGAGAACAGGGCTGAGGAGAGATGGGGTAGAGAAGGTTGGGGAGCGGGGAGCTACTGACCCCATTACAAAGTCTCTTTTCTTTGCTTTCCTCCTAATGTTGTTACCTCTCTGAGTCCCCGAAGATGAAAATTTGAATTGAAGAATAAAGGCTAGATGTCAGTAGAATGTAATCTCTTACATTTGGCCAGCACTTTACAGTTTACAAAACACTAGCATCACCTGTTGACATTGTATCCTCATTTACCAAGGGCTTAACTATGTGCTGAACACCATGCCTAGTTTTTCAATGTATCTGATGAAATCTTCACAATATTCCTGTAAGGTTGAAGGTTGATGTTATCATGGCTCCCATTGTACAGATGGGAAAATTGAGGTTCATAAGATAAAGTTGACTTGCCGTAGCTCACATCTCTGATCAGTGACAGAATATAAATTTCAACCCAGATCAGTTGAACCCCAAAGCCCAGGCTCTTAACTGCAACACACATGGCCTCTGTCATTGAAGCTGGCTGCTAGAGCAGCGGGTGATGGAGCTCACAAGGTTGGCCTCTTGCTCTGGGACAGTGACTCTCAAGGGTGGTTTCTGAATGGGCAGCATCAGCATCTTCTGACAACTTGACAGAGATGCAAATTCTCAGGCCCGCCGCTCCCCCACTCCAGGGTGGAGCCCTGCAATCTGTGTTTTAACAGCTTTCCAGGTGATTCTGATGCCCGAGTAAGTGAGGGAGCCACTGCACTAGGAAACTGTTCCCAGCCTTGGCTCCTTTGTCATGGAATCTGAGGGCCAGAGGGACCCTGCTGGTCACTGATTCCAGCCCCTTTTGGAGCTTTGTATTATTCACCTGGTCTCCATTTTTCGGTGCCACTCTATGTATTTCACATGGGCAGTCAAAGTCAGGTTAAAAGAGATTGAGGGTTGAAAACTTTGCCGACAGGCTCCAAGGAGCTGGGCCAGGTTTAGTGTGAATTGGTGAGCTGTGGCACGTGTCTGAACCTCTGAAAGTGAAGAGACAAGTTCCACAGTCTTCTGTCTGCCTTCTCCTCAGTAAACCACCACCCACTGTTGACCACAGGCAGGAGTGTCTCACTGACTTCTCAAAGACTTTTGTTTAAGTTGGTGTTGAACAAGCAAGTGGGGGAGGGGGGAATCTTCCTGTCTTTCTCTGCCAAGGCCCCTGAACAGCCAATCAAGTCATACATCCACGTATCTCACCTTGAACCTCACCTTTGTCCCCACAAAGTGCACCCCTTGAAGTCTGTCCTTTGTGCAGAAGTGGCTTATTTTGGGCTTGTATCCATATGTACGAAGCTAATATCTCTCCGTGAAATCAGCTTGGCCTTCCACCCCCATGCCTTCCCCCAACCCCCACCGTTTACATAAGCATAAGGAAGGGTGCCAGTGGTGGACGGCGTGGGATCTGGGCCATCCACGTGTGTAGTTTTGTTGCATGAAGGGGGACCCCTTCCAGGGCCCGAGAGTGGACTCTTGTCTAACACTTGGAAATGAACTGTCCGTGAAGACACACGTGCTGACAAAGCAAGTGACTTTATTGGAAAGTGGCGCCCGGGCAGAGAGCAGCAGGGTGAGGGAACCCAGGAGAACTGCTCTGCCACGTGGCTTGCAGTCTCGCGTTTTATGGTAATGGCGTTAGTTTCTGGGTTGTCTCTGGCCAGTCACCTTGCTTGGCCCATAGTCTGACACAGGGTCCTTCCCTGCGGTGCGTGCATCTCTCAGCCAGGATGGATTCCAGCAGGAAGGACTCTGGGAGATTGGTTGTGTCCTCCCTCTTTTGGCCCCTCCCAAATTCTCCAGGTTAGTTTTTGGCAGCAGTACCATGTTCCTTATTGGGACCTCCTGTTGTGGGACAGCTCGGGCAAGTGGGCCTGGCCAGGGCGGGTGGTTTCCATCAGCAGTTCCCTAACAGTTTACCTGCGCCCTCTGAACTTGCTTGGGCCTGATTCTGGTTGTGCCACTTTCGTCTTATGCCATCTCTCCCACATGACTTGGTGGATCTGACAGAATCCAGCTCACGATAGGCAGCTCTGGCTTCCTAGGCTCTTGACAGGACCTTGTAGCATACCAGGTATAGGCCCCACCAGCCCCCTGCAAATGCATAGCTCTGTGCTGCATATGGTATGGCCTTATTCCAGAAGCTTGGGGGGTCTACATTATGAGTCTCCTAATTGGCACCTGCTACAAACTCCACAGAGTATGTATTTCCACCAATGACTCTCATACTTAGAGGACACACTGGATCACATAATGCACATAGCAGGGTTGTTTGTAGCACAGCCTGACCCACTGCAGATCCTTTTCCTGCTCTGTGATCTACGTAGAGCTGGCAGCCTTCCACGCCACCGGGAAAATGGGTCAGGGTAATATCCCCAAGTGTTTCGTATGCTGCTTTCAGAACCCAAAGAGGCCTACCAAGCATTCTGCTTCCTTCCTGGAGTTGTGAAGTGTAAGATGCAGGAATTTCTTCTTTATTTTGGAACAGATAATATAGCATACCGCAGACCACAGAAACCTGCAGTCTTCACTGATGTGGCAAGCCCCTGTTTCTTCATAGGATTTATCTTGTACTTTCTGGAGTACATATATCTCACTAGGCTCTTGAATGTACTTTCCCTTTTTTGTTCTTCTGGTCCAGTTAGCAGGATACATCAACATAGTGGGCCAGTGTGATATTCTACAAAAAGTCCAGGTGGTCCGTGTCTCTTCAGACTGTTATGACAGAGGGTTGGATAGTTAATACAGCCCCAGGTCAGGACTGTAAATATGTAGTGGTGCCCACCCCATGTGAATGGAAACTGCTTCTGATCCTTCTTCGAGAGGGATGGGAAAAAACTTATTTTCCAGATAGATGGCCACAGACTCTATGCCCGAGGTTGTGTTAATTGGCTGTAGCATAGACACCACATCTGGCAGCTGCAATTAAGCCTACAATTTGTTTGAGTGTGTGGTAGCTCACTGCCATCCCCCTGGACCCGTCTGAATTGTTAAAGGACAGGGTTGGTGGATTACATGGCGATGTGATGGAGGCCACCATCCCTGCATCCTCAGGGTCTTTAAGAGGATCGCTTACCACACCTGTTTACCCTCAGGATGTGATCCTGGTTTTGCTTTCCTCTTTGGGCTGGAGATAGAGATGATTGCACTCGCCTTCCCCACTATGATAGTTTACAATAGAGACCAAGGAAACAATGGGAGCAGGGTTCTGCCAACTACTCCATACATCCATGTAAATTATCCACTTGGGGACCGCGGAAATGGTCATCTCACGGTGAAACAGACCTAGGTGAGGACTCCATTTGTTACCTGGCAGTCCATATTTCCCTCACTCTAACCATACCTTGGGTCCCTGGGTATCAACGTCAACTTGTATTCACCTCTCTGAATAGTCTGGATGTTCCTCTTACCTGGGTATCTGATTGCCTAAATGAACGGCCGTAAATCCCCTGAGGAAGACCTGGGGGAACCGTTGCTACGTACACTTGCTGTGCTGTCAGAGCCTTCCTTGCAGGTACCCAGGTTCTCCTTTGGTCAGTGAGTTCAGGTCTGAGAACTGGTTTAGATCCAGAAACAGGAATATAGTAGAAGCTTAGCAAATACTTGCTGTCATAACACGATGACTCACTTTGCCGGAAGTGTTCAGAATGTGCGTGGGAAGGTGGAGTCTTCAGTCCTTCAAAACAGAAATGATAAAATTTTCCTATGAGCCACCACCTTCTTCTATTTCAGGGTTTTTCATCTCTCCCCCATACCCAATAGGAGCCAAAATATTTTATAATCATTCAGCGTTTTACCGTTATGTAATCTTTGAATACAAATAATTTCCGTTAATGTGAAATAATAGTCGGGCTATGTTCAGAAATTACCTTCTCGTGTTCCAGTGCCACCTACCTCCTCACCTCCACTCGGCAACATCTACCCATGGAAAAGATTCTGAAGTCAGGCTCCATCACCTTCTGGGAAAATTCGGGGTAACGGACATGTCACAATGGGAATCCCCTCATTTGTGTCACTCACAAGGACCTTATCTCAAACAAGAGCTAGTGAGGCAGGAATAAGGGTCCCTATTTTTCACATTACACAGCATTTTTAAAAATGCAGAAAAGAGTCAAAGAGGTTAAGTAATTTTCTCAAAGCTCACTCAGCAAGGAAGAGGCTGAGCTCACGTCCTGTGTTCTTTCTAGCACTTGGAAGGGTAGGCTTTGTCATTAACTGTGGAGTGAAAAATTCTGGAACCAGTGGATGAGGGAGTGTGGTGAGGGAGGTGTTGGGAGGGGCAGGGACACTGGAGGCCACTCTACGCTCTCTCCCCATCCCCTGCCCCCAGCACAAGCCCATCTGGTCCTCAGCAGGGGCCTTCCTGTCCCGCTGCACCTCGCCTTGGCACTCTCATCCCCTCAGCCTGAAGGCGTTTCCTGTGAAATCCAGCACAATCTGGGAAATAACACACCATGCCGAGCAAAACAAAATGCGTTTTTCATTTCCTTCATTTCCCCAGACAGTTCCTCACATAGCCAAGCAGGCAAGTTGTTCCTGAAACGTATACATGTTGAAACGTATATGTGTTTACAAGAGATTTCCAAACCTACATGTAAGTCTTTTTCTGTTTGGAGTGGGCAGGGACAGCTATAATGTATAATCTTCCCTTCAGCTGTGCAGCTTTGAACTTTTCCACATGTTTTTACGTGCATTAGCTATTCATTCGTTCCACAAATATTTTATCGAGTGTCTGCTCTATGCCGGCACTGGACTAGGTGCAGAGTATGGTGATGGAAAAACAGAGATCCTAATCTCCTGACAGTTCTATTCTGATGGAAGAGAGAGGCAGCAAACAAAGGTATGGCATCATTTCAGGTATTAATAAATGTTATGAAGAAAAATAAAGTAGAGCATGTGGGAGTAAAAGAAAAATAGTATATCAGATAGGGTAGTCAGGGAAGACTTCTCAGAGGAGGTGACATTTGAGGAGAGGCCTGCACGAAGTAGAAAAAGAACATTCCAGACGAGGAAAGAGCAATGTCATGACCCTGGGGCAAGAACAAGGTTAATGTGTTGGATGAAAAAAGGCCAGGGCGAATGTCAGTGACAAGGAGGACAGAAAGAAATGGGGTTGGATTGTCTTTTCTCTAGGAGAGAAAGAAAGGGCCCAGGGATGGCTGCCATGTTTTGGCCTGAGTAAGTAAGTGCATGACTAGAGATCATTTTTTTATTTAAGATGGGGAGCCTGGGAGAGTAGCAGGTTGGGGAAGACCCATCAAGTTTTCTGACTGGGCCATTTAAGAGTTTCTCATCTGAACTGAATAGTAACTTTGCAAAATCTATGAGGAAGATAACCATTATTTTTCTCTTATAAGAAAATAGGGAAGTTAAATGACTGACCAGAAGCCACATGGCAACTTTGATAGAACCAAGGTGAGGACCCAGGAATCCTAGGTCTTACTTAATGAGTCCGTGTAACTTGCCAGTGAATCCCTATTTGAATGACAGTGAAATTCCCTGGCGCTTGTACCCTTGTAGGAAGTGGAGAGAGGTTGGAAATAATGTGGGTGTTTTTGCATAACAGTGCTTTTTTTTTTTTTTTTTTTTTTTTTTGCGGTTCACGGGCCTCTCACTGTTGTGGCCTCTCCCATTGCGGAGCACAGGCTCTGGACGCACAGGCTCAGCGGCCATGGCCCACAGGCCTAGCCGTTCCGCAGCATGTGGGATCTTCCCGGACCGAGGCACGAGCCCGTGTCCCCTGCATCGGCAGGCGGACTCTCAACCACTGCGTCACCAGGGAAGCCCAACAGTGCTTTTAAAAAGGGATTTCACCTGCCTTCTGCCCAGCTGTTGTAAGATGCAGGAACCTTTGGGTGGAATCTTACAGAGGGATGCAACGTGTGCCCTTAGATGGCCATGTCTGAAGAAAGACTCAGTTGTGGTGTCTGCTTTGAGACGATGCTGTCTTCTTCTGCGATGGAAGTGTGGGAGGGCTGAGGGGGGAATGGTAGCAGAGAGAACTGAAAAAGCAGACTCTCAGGGCATGGTGGAGTATTTCTGTTTGCGACTGAATGGCTAATAACTCAGCAAACAGGATTAAACTGGAGAATGTCTCCTCAGAGCATCTGTAGCATCACACCTTGGGTGTGCTGGTGAGAACACTTCCTCCTGCTTCATTCTTTCTGGCTGGCCCTTGCTAGCACCTGCTGTGTGCCTGGTTCCACACCAAGAACTAAAGGAGGGGGAAAGCCCCTGCCTACATTTTGAGACGTTATGGGAGAACTCTTCCTGCCCCCCAAGAAAGCCCCCAACTCTTTCCTAATACAGCTGTATTGGCACCACTCTGGGTATGACAGCTGCTTGGTCTTTCTTTTTCTTCCTCTTTTTCTAACTTTACTTCCCCGCACCACCACCACCCCCCCACCCAAGCTGTCTAAAAACCGTAAACTTCTCCAAGGGAGAAAAGAAGGAGTGCAAATAGCAAATTGCACTGAGTTCATTTCGCATGGATCTGAGCTCAATAAATTTGGCATTTGTCCAGAGCCCTTCATGTCTCTGCCGCAGAGAGTATTGGACCTTTCCCAATGAAGGGGAGACTGAAGTCCCTCATTCCAAACAGGTCCCCTTCTCTCTCCTCTTCACCTGCCTGAGGCCTTGATTACTCTGAGAACCTCACTGTAGTCACCATCCATCACCATCCTGAAGTGCTAAGTTATCATATTGTCCACAAGAGGTATAGGGAAGAGCCCTGGGTGTAGACACCCAAGAGCTGGTTGTGAATCAGTTGTTCTTCTGTCATCTCCTAGACACCTGCCTTACACATTGGTAGTCACCATTCTGCTTATTCTGCTTATGTCGTGGAGTTGCTAAATGGACCTACTTAAATGACAAATGGGAAGGTGCTGTGTTTTTTTTTAATTTTTGTTTTTTGCTGTTGCTTAGATCCTCCTTGATCCCCCCCTCCCCTACCCCCCCCCCCACTTTGTGAGTATAGTCATGATCATCTGACAATCAAAGAATAGCTCTACTGGCTGGGGCACAGCCATTAGGCCTAAGGCAGGCCTATCCCTGTGTAACTCTGACTTGGAAACAGGGGTTTTGCAAAGATTTTGGAGCCAAGCTTCCATGGTGGCCTCCTGGTCTTGCCATTCTCCGTCCTCGCATTGAGCAGAATGAGAAGTTTCTCTTGAAATCTTGTACCCTCAACCTTACCTCCTGCCTTGCTTGTCCAAAGTGACAAAGATTATTTCAGGGTAGCAATTATGTGAGTCTGTTGTTCTTGATTATTTGTTTGCCTATTTATTGTTTTATTCTCGTGTGCCTAGACAGATGCACGGAAGGCACTCCTCCGTCATGCCACATTGTGAAGTCTTCTTTCACCAAGATGGACATAGGTCACAAGAAACCCCCTTCCTTGTACAACAGTCCACTTTCCTTTTTTAGTCTCGACTCACTGACTATTGGGCTAAGCGGGATGCCCTGCTTCTCTTATGCAGCGGTGTTTCCGCCACTCTCATGCCTCCCCGCACTTCCACACCTCTAATCCGGAATCCTGACCATTCTCTCTGCTGCCCCCAGGATGGTAGGAACGAGCCCCTACCATGTGTTCCACAGTTCCTGCACTGACCCACGTGGTGGCCTTTCCACACTTCAGTCCATCTCCTGGTTTCCTGACCACTTCCTCTATCCGGATCTGAGTTATCTGACTGGAGGGACTGTATCCTGTTAATGGTGATACCCTAGCCTACCACACAGGCTTGACCTACAGTAAGCATTCAATAAGTGTATTAAGTAAACATATACATAAGTAAATAAAATAAAACTACAAGTATTAGCTCAGAACTCCAAGGTTCACAAGATCCTTTTCATCCTTGCAACAGTTCTAACATGATGTTCGGTTAGAGATGTAACACTTCAGAGTTTAAAGATGTCAAGTGACTCACCCATGATCACTGTGTGAGTACAGGTATTATTGCTGCATAATAAATTGCCCCACATGTTGTAGCTAAAAGCAACCACCATTTTATTTTACCCAAAATGTTGTGGGTCAGGAATTGGGGAAGGACTTGGCTGGGCAGCTCTGGCTCGGGATCTTTCCTGTGGTTACAGTCAGACACCAGCTTGGGCTGCGGTCGTCTGAAGAGTCAGCCGGGCAGGGCATCCAAACTGGCCCACGTGCATGGCTGGCAGGTAATGCCAGCTGTTGGCCAGGAGCTCAGCTGGGGCTGTTGACTCGTGCTTCTACAGGTGGCCCCTCCAACGTGGTAGTCTCTGCAGAGTCAGACTTCTTACATGGTCACTGGCTTCTCTCAATGCAACCCTCCCGAGAGAACCAGGAGAAACTTCATGGCCTTTATTGTTGGTGGGGGCGGGGTACGCGGGCCTCTCACTGCTGCGGCCCCTCCCGCCGCGGAGCACAGGCTCCGGATGCGCAGGCCCAGCGGCTACGGCCCACGGGCCCAGCCGCTCCGCGGCATGCGGGATCCTCCCGGACCGGAGTACGAACCCGTGTCCCCTGCATCGGCAGGCGGACTCCCAACCACTGCGCCACCAGGGAAGCCCTCTTTTTCCTTTTTTTAAACTTTTATTGGAGTATAGTTCATTTACAGTGTTGTGTTAGTTTCAGGTATACAGCAAAGTGAATCAGCCATACATATACATATATCCACTCTTTCTTTTCCCACATAGGCCATTACAAAGTATTGAGTAGAGTTCCCTGTGCTATACAGTAGATCCTTATTAGTTATCCATCTTATATATCGTGGGTTGTGTATGTCAATCCCAATCTCCCAATGTATCCCTCCCACCCCTTTCCCCCCGATAACGGTAAGTTTGTTTCCTATTGTTACATCTGTGACTCTATTTCTGTTTTGTAAATAGGTTCATTTGTACCATTTTTTTAGATGCCACATATAAGCAATATCATATGATATCTGTCTTTCTCTGTCTGACTTACTGCACTCAGTATGACAATCTCTAGGTCCATCCATGTCGCTGCAAATGGCATTATTTAGTTCTTTTTTTATAGCTGAGTAATATTCCATTGTATATATGTACCACATCTTCTTTATCCATTCCTTCATGGCCTTTTCTGACTGAGCCTTGGAAGACATACAGCCTCACCTCTGCCATTCTCTGTTAGTCAGAGCAGGAACAAGCCCACCCAGATTCAAAGGTAGGAGATTGTACTTGTCAATGAGAGGTGTGTTAAACAATCTGGGGGCTGTGTTTAAAACCACCACAGTAAAGCAGAATTGATGAACCAAGACTCAAACTCAGGTATCCTGACTCCAAAGTCAAGCGTTCTTGAATCTTCCATGATGGATGGAGATGTGTGTGTGTGTGTGTGTGTGTGTGTGTGTGTAATGAATTTTGAATACACAATACAGTTCAGAGCTAATGCAGTGTATCAGTGAAGGCCTCAGTTCTTCAGATAGGTACAGGAAGACTTATTCTGCTAAAAACATTATTTATGATAAATTATTGAACTGTCTGTGTTCCAGTTTCATGCCTGAAATGTAGATGAGAAGAAGAACACTTATCCCTCTGGGATTACCTCTTTGCCCTTGATTCTGACCAACAAAAAGAATGTTATTTGGAAATAATATGTCTTAGACAAAAATGCATATCTTAATCATACATGGTACCAGGAACAGGAGGCTGCCCTTAATCTAATACATGTCATGAACTTGTTTATTTTTTAAATTTAAAATGATTTATGTTCATTAAAGCAAGTTTCTAACATTCCTAAAAGTGCCACCAGAAAAATAAAAACTTCCTGTAACCCCATTATCTAAATATTACCAACATTTAAATTTTGCTGTAGTTAATTTTCAAGCTTGATTTATATTTTTCTATATGTAATTTAAAACTCAACTAAATTAAGCTATATTTTATGTACAATAAACTGCATACATTTAGAGTACACAATTTAATGAGTTTCGGAGATGTATATAACAGTGAACATTTTCATCACCTCCAAAAGATTCCTTGTCACCTTTTATAATACATCCTTCTTTCCATCCATAACATCAGGCAACCACAGATCCTCTTTTTGTCACTGTAGATGGAATTTGCCTCATCTAGAATTTCATTTAAATGGAATGATACAGTATGTATTCTTTGTGTGTGGTATCTTTCATTCTGCTTCGTTACCTTGAGATCCATCTGTTTTGCATGCATTGGCAGTTCCTTTGAAAATACTGGCTGTTATTCCATTATGTATTCACCTGTTGATGGACTTTGGGCTTGACTGCACTTTTGTGCTACTGTGAGTAAAGCTGCTACGGATATTCATGCACAAGTCTTTGTGTGGCCGTATGATTTCATTTCTCTTTAGTAAATAACTAGGAATGGAATATCTGGGTCATATGGTTGTTGTGGGTTTAACTTTTCGAGAAATATTTTTTTTCAAAGTAAGTGCCTGATGCACATTCTCATCAGCAGTGTATGAGAATTTTGTGTGCTTCAAAACTTTGTCAAAATTGGTAAGGCTGATCTTTTTTTAAACATTAACCATTCTAATGGTCATGTAGTAGTATCTCATTGTGGTTTAATTTGCATTTTCCTGATGAATAAAGAGTTTAAGCATCTTTTTATGTGCTTGTTGCCATTCTGAGATGTGTTTTTTTGTTGAAGTATTTCTTCAAATAACTTGCCAGTTTTTCAACTGAGTTTTTGTTTTCTTTTTCTAGAATTATAAGGAGTCTTTATATATTCTGGATACAAGTCCTTTGTCAGATATATGTATTACAGACAATTTCTCCCATTCTGTGGCTTGTCTTGTCTTAGTGATATCTTTAGAAGAATTGTTTTCATTTTTATAAAGTTCAATTTATGTATATATATTTTTTCTTTTATGGTTCATGCATTTGGTTCCCCATCTAAGATCTTTGCCTACCGCAATGTCACAAAGACATTTTTCCTGTTTTCTACTAGAAGTTTTGGTATTTACTCTTAGTTCTAGGATACATTTTGAGTTAATATATGTATACAGCATGAACTAAGGGTCTGTGCTCATTTTCTCTAGCATATGGCTCTCCAGTTGTTCCAGCACCATTTGTTGAGAAGGTTTTCCTTTGACAACTTTATGAAAAATCAGTTGTGTATATTTCTGAACTCTCTATGCTGTTGCATTAATCTATATGCCTGTCCTTTAGCCCAAAATGCACTATAGCAAACCTTGAAAACAGGCAGTGTTAAATCCTCCAGTTTAGTCCTGTTTTAAAATTGCTTGGCTATTCGAGGTTATTTGCACTTCCATATAAATTTTAGAATCACCTTGTTGATTTCTACCAAAAAAAAAAAAGAGCTGCTGGGATTATAAGTAGTATTTCATTTAATCTATAGATACATCTGGGGGTAAATGGCATCTTAACAATATTAAGTCTTGCAACCCACAAATGTGGTATATTTCTCCATTTATTTAGGTTTTCTTTCATTTCTCTTAGCAGTTTTATGTTGTTTTCATTGAAGAGATCTTGCATGCCTGTTGTTAAACTTATTATTGTGTAGTTTAGATTTTCTTGTACTGTTGGGTGGAATTGTTTTTTAAATTTTATTTTCCAGTTGTTTGCTGCCCATATATAAAGGTACAATTAACTATCTTATATGAAACTTTCATCTTGCAAGCTAAAGTCACTTATTCTAATAGTTGTTTTGTAGATTTCTTATGATTCTTTTTCTAAACAGTCATGTCATCTGCAAAAAATATGGTTTCATTTCCTTTATAATCTGTGTTGTTTATTTCTTTTTCTTGCCATATTGAAATGGCTAGAGCACAGCTGTTTCTGTATGTTTGATTTTCAGCTGTTTGACTATAAGGATAGGCTTTTTTCCCCCTCATATTTATTCTGTTCCCTGAGCTTTACAAATTTGCTAGTTTACATCTTATGCTAAATTTGGTACATTTCAACCATTATTACTTTAATTTTTAAAGTGATTATTCTGTTTTCTCTCTTTGCCTTCTGCAACTCTTTTTATCCATATTTAAAACTTTTGGTATTGTCCCGTAGATCCCTTAAACACTGTTTATTCTTTTTTCAATCTTTCGTTTCTCTCTTCTTCAGATTAGAGAATTTCTATTAATCTGTTTTCAAGGCAATGATTATTTTCTCTGTTATCTCCATTTTATTAAGCCCATACAGTGGTTAAAAAAAAAATCACATATATGTTTATTTTTTTTCGCTTTTAAACCTTCATTTGCTGTATGTATGTTTGTGTATAATTTTCCTGCTCATAATTCTTATATTTTTTATTCATTATAATTATCTTCATCCTTACCCCATTGAGCACAATTATAGTAGTTGTGTTAAGGTCCTCATCCATCTGCATCATCTTAGGTTGACCTTTGCAGATTGTCTTTTCCCTTGGGAATGGATGAAACTTTCCTGGTTCACCATATGTTGAATAATTTTGGATTGAATTCTAGAAGTTGTGAATTTATTGTATGAAGATTCTTGGATTCTGTTTCTCCAAAGAATGTTGAATGTTGTTTTGCAGGCAGTGAACTTGGTTAGACTCCAGCTGTCTTGCCTGTGGTGAGCAGCAGCTTAAATCTCAGTTATTATTATTACTTTTTTCCTCCAGCTGAGCTGGTTGGAGTCTGCCTTAAACATATATAGTTCAGAGGTCAGCCAGAGATGTGGACAGAGACTACAGACAGGTTACAAAACGCTTCTCTAGGTCTCTCCATTTTTTGGGTCTCTCCCTCACTCCCTGGGAGCATTGGTTGATCTGGGATCCGTCTACTGGGTCCTCAGTCCAGAAAAAATCAGTCTTTGTCCTGTTGTTTCTGTTGCCCTGAGCCATACAGAAACTGTGACCTACCCTCAGGACCAACCCTGAAACATAGGAAATTCACCCAATACTTCCTGCTTTCTCCAAGTTTCAACTCCTTCCCAAAACATACCTGCTTTTATTTACTTTCCAGAGCCCTCAGGTAGCATCTTTTTTTTCTTTTTTTTGTCCAAAATTTATTGTTGTTATCTGCAAGAGGGTTGGCCTGCCAATATTTTACTCCTTTATGCCATAAGCAGAATCTCTACTATATTCAATGATTATTATTTTATAATATAGAGTTTATGTTTTTTACCCTCCTTTCTCAAAGTGGATATTGGGCAGACACAAATAATTTCTACAGCATCTCATCCTCATCAAGACCCTTTTAATATTCCAGCATAATTAATTATTCCCCTCAAGTTGGACATTTCCATTTTTCTGTATTTATAACTAACATGGCAGTGAGTGTAACGCTGCATAAAGCCTTTCCTATATTTAGGACGGTTTCCTTCGGGTGAATTCCCAGAAGTGGGTCAAAAGGGATGGAGATTTTTTAAGGCTCTTTTTTATATTGCCAAATTGCTTCCCAAAAGGGCTGTGCAAATTTGCAATGCTTGCAGCAATTTAGGAAAATGATCATTTCATAAAACCCTTGCCAGCGCTGGATATTATTAAACCAAGAAATAACATTTTTCTATTTGAAGAGATGAAAAATTATAACCAGGAATTTATGAACACATATACACATAGTATTTTAATGCCAGAAGATAGATTTTTCTGGTTCTATGACCGGAGACTCTAAAATGAAATAAAGGTTATTACAGAGAGGAAGACTCTGAAAGATGAAATTCTGTACAAATAATCACAAAGAATTACAATGAAGGAGGAATTTGGGAAGCATAGAGGGGGAAGCTATATTTGCACAGGAAACTAATACATGGAAAAAAGGCCGAAATGTGGAACAGTTTAGCCTGAACTTATGAAAATACTCCCAGAAAGGCTGAGACTTCAAATTTGTCAGTGCCTGGTGGGCAAATTTGAAAGAAGACAAATAAAACAAGGTTTTAAAATTGCTTTTGGAACAGTAAGAACAAGAAAATGATTGTCCCATTGCATGAAACAACTGAAACCTTATAACCAGATGAAAGTATAAAACTAAATTCATTCTGAGTCTGTCAGATCTGTCACTTAAATCAAGAAAAAAATCTGAAAACTAGGAAAGGGAGAATAAAGATGTTTCATAAGGAATGGAGTTCTAACACACAGAGGAGGTACTAAGTATTTACTTTGAAGTGTCTTCCTCAAGTTCAGTCTCTAGACCCAAGCAAATTACTTTTCCAGGGCTAAAATAATATGAAGATATGTTTTCAGAACCACAAAGTTACTTACACTCTTGGAGGAATAAAGGTAGGCAGAGAAGCTTCCAAAAATCTGAAACGCACAAATCTTATCCTGATTTCAAGTA
This sequence comes from Orcinus orca, assembly GCF_937001465.1. NCBI lineage: Eukaryota > Metazoa > Chordata > Mammalia > Artiodactyla > Delphinidae > Orcinus > Orcinus orca. The sequence continues at coordinate 103,706,007 of NC_064564.1, read as the reverse complement.
AGTTGTGAAGCACTTTTGAAACATGATTTTGATCCTCAAGAATGATAAGATCAGTTGGCCAAATTTACATAGTGAGTGTGTGGGATCAGAAGTTGGGAGCATTAGAAGCCATCTTGGGTTCACTGCAAATAAATCATGCCAGGTGAATTGCAGTTCTACTTTGGATATATTTGTTGCACAGGTAGATCAGGGAGATACCATGAAACAGGATATCTGCATGTCAACAAGGTATTTGACACAGCTTCTCCTAGGTGTATTGCTTTTTACATGTGTTTATCTGAATATTCCATCTTCCCAATTAAGTGCAAATTCTGTGATGGCAGGGAATATTTCTGTTTACTCTCTACTGCATATCCATTACCTGGTGTATTATAGGCTCTCAACAGATATTTATTGAATGAACAACACTTTTTTGTTGGTTTTCAAAGGAGGAAATTGTAGAGTGCTTGATAGTATAGTCAGTTTTATTCAATTTTATGTTTCCAAAGAGTTTTCATTAAGGGACTGATGTCAATTTGAAGAGAGTTCTATAGCCATGAGCTATCAAGTTCTATTCTCCATCTAGTTCTCTTCAGCCCTGATGTCCTTGCCTTAGGTAAGGGGAGGCCTGGCATGGAACTCTGGGAACAGCAAGGACCACAGTTAGACTTCCCAATGCATTCCTTCTCTGTACTGGCTGTATGGCCTTGCCGAAGACAAATAATCTCTGCACGCATCAGTTTCTTAATATTTGAAACAAAGATGCCAGCATCGACTTCATTATACTCTTAAACGTACTATATGATTTTAAGTTACATAAACATCTAATCTATGACTTGACATGTTGTAGACACTCAGTAACCTTTCATTCCTTTTCTTACCTCCTGTTCCTTTTCATATTTATCCAATTCACAAGGGGCATATAGTCAGGGAATAATGAAAACATGAGATCACAGGATTAGGACCAAAAATATCCTGAGATACTAGAAGAAAGGGCTGAAATAGATACAATTTGGTAGTTTAAAATGTTTTTTACTTTGGTTTTAGAAAAATCAATTTTACAAATACATGATGGGAAAGACCAGATTTATTTGCAGTGCATGTGAACAAAGAACTGAGGGCATATTGGACACAGGTCAGCTGCCGGTAAAGCGGAAGCAGTTCTGGACTGCGTTATTATAAGTCTTGTGTTCAGAGAAAGGGAGGTGACAGTCCGTTTCTGCTTGGTGTAGGTCAGAACACACCTGGATTATCATGCCTAGTTCTGGACATCAAAACTCAAAAAGGAGTTGAGCAAATTGGACTATGTTGAAAAGAATCTGACAAAATGAATTTGGAATATGGGATGCACATCACAATCACAAAGACTGGAAAACAGTGATGCAATACCCAGTGTTACAGAGGAAGTAGTGAAATAATCACTCCTATATACAACAGATCAGGATGAAATTAGTATAACCTTTCTGGAGGACATCTTGACAATATGGATCAAAAGCTGTAACTGTGTCAATACCCTTTGACCCAGCGATTCATCTTTTTACTCTCAAGAAAATTCTACACATGGAAGCGTAGGGATGTGCAGAAAGATTTATCTTTAGGAAGGTGTGATGTAATATGACAGTGAAAATTGGAAACAATATAAAATGTAAACAATAGAGAATTGATTTAAAATATACATCGATGGAGTGGAATATATTACAGGCATTAAATGATATTGGAGTCAATACTTAATGATATGGGATAATGTGTGTGACATAGTTTATTTAGCTTTGTCTTAATTCCACAAGCAATCTCAATTCATTAAGAAAAAAAAAAAACAGGAAGGTGAACAAGAAGAAATCTCAGTATTCAGAGAAAACACTATTAACACTTTGGTGGTTTTAGATATCTAAATATGTATAGATGATGATATTGATATACGTATAAATCTAGATATAGATCTGAATGTGTGCATATGCACACACATTTGATATATGTAATTTATGTAATAGCAAAAGCGTGAAGAGTATAGTTGGATCCCAATATGTATTTCTGACATAAGGGAATAAATCAATATATGCTTAGATATTTTTAACAAAACTCACAAGATGTACTCATGTAAAAAGACCATAAAATCTAGTTGTAAAAACATACGCATATAAAAGGTAAAAACCTAGAAGTAAGGAAGGTCAATTGGTAGTGATAGTATTTGACTTGGTTATTACCTTCCTCTTTGTGCTTTCTTATTTTTTTTTCTAATTTTCTACAATAAATAGGCATTGACTCTGTAATCTAAAAAATCATAATCTTGGTAAAATGTGTGATATCAGGAATGGCTGAAGGTATTAGCAGGGATATTTTGCTTGGATGGAAAGATTGTAAATGGGCACAGGAGCAGTCTTCAGACAGCTGAAAGGCCATTGTATGGGGTCATGGAACAGCCTGAGCCCATGATTCTAAAAGGTTGGACAGAATCTCGAGGGGACCTTCATTCTTGGCCAGCCTCACAGACCCGAACCTGCTCTCTTATTCTCTTGTATATACCTTCTGGGCCTGCCACTGTATTCTAGTCTTGGCCATTTACGAGCTTTGTGACCTGGAGTAAGTCATTTGTAGTGTCTTTGATTCAGTCTCCTTATCTTTCAAATGAGGATAACAATAGCTCATGCAATTATTGTGAGGGTCAAATGAATCACTATCTTTGGGAAGAGAGTAAAGTGTTGTTATGTAATACTGGGTTGGCCAAAAAGTTCGTTCGGGTTTTTCCATAATATCGACCTTTTTAGGCCAACCCGGTATTTATTAGATGTTAATGCTTTTTTTTTTTTTTTCAGTCATACAGTATGTTATTAACAGGACAGACTTAGGATGTGGGTCTCTGGACACCCAGTTCATCTTTCCATTGCTCAGGGCTGCCATACGGGGACAGGTTGGAAGGAGTGTGGATGTTTTTGTAGGACTAGACAAAGGGGAGTGTTGTGATTACCTACTACTTCATAGTACCCCACCCCAAACTCAGTGCCTTAAAACAACAGTCTTATTATGCTCATGGATTCTTGAGTCAGGAATCCATAAACAAGAAAGGGAAGATAGACTGTGTCAGCTTTACAATGACTGAGACTCAGCTGGAAATACTCAAACACCTGTGGGTGACTCAGATGTCTGGAGGCTAGAATCAACTAGAAGCTTCTTCTCTTCACATTTTTGCCACCTGGACTGAGATACCTTTTTTTTTTTTTTTAAACCATCTTTACTGGAGTATAATTGCTTGACAGTGTTGTGTTAGTTGCTGCTGTATAACAAAGTGAATCAGCTGTATGCACACATATATCCCTGTATCCCCTCCCTCTTGCATCTCCCTCCCACTCTCCCTATCCCACCCCTCTAGGTGGTCACAAAGCACCGAGCTGATATCCCTGTGCTATGCGGCTGCTTCCCACTAGCTATCTATTTTACATTTGGTATTGTATATATGTCCATGACAGTCTCTCACTTCGTCCCAGGTTACCCTTCCCCCTCCCCACTGGACTGAGATATCTTGAAAGCTGGGCTCAGCTGTGACTGTTGACTGGACCACTTACACTTGGCCTCTCCTTGTGGCTAAGACTTCTCACAGTGAGGGGCAGGTTTCCAAAAATGGAGTAAGTGTCTAGAGAATCAGCATGTCAAGAGAGCCAAGCAGATGCTGTATCGTCTTTTATGACCCAGCCCAAAAGTTATGCAGAGTCATGCCTCTTTATTAAAAATGCACGCCTAGGGGCTTCCCTGGTGGCGCAGTGGTTGAGAGTCCGCCTGCCGATGCAGGGGACACGGGTTCATGTCCCAGGCCGGGAGGATCCCACATGCCGCGGAGCAGCTGGGCCCGTGAGCCATGCATGGCCTCTGAGCCTGCACGTCTGGAGCCTGGGCTCCGCAACGGGAGAGGCCACAACAGTGAGAGGCCCGCGTACCGCAAACAAACAAACAAACAAACAAAAACAAAAACAAAAACAAATGCATGCCTAAGGCAGCCCAGATTCCAGGTGAGAGAAATTAGCCTTCACCTTTGACAAGGGAGTGGGAAAAGTCACATTGCAGAAGAGAATGTGGGATGGGAGATTTTGTTATGGCTATCTTTGGAAAATCCAGCCTCCCACAGGAAGCAATGGAATATCCCAGAAGATAAAGCTTTACTGTCATGAGATACTGCGTTAAGCTTGATCGGAGAGCTTCCCCTCCACAGGCAAGCAGTTCTTTGGGCCAAAATCTAGGGATAAATTGAGATTTGTCCTTTCTTGGATAGTGGAATGATCACCTCTGGGATGGCCATATTACACTAAAGGTCAAGTGAGGAATAGCTTAAGCTGGAGCAATAAAGACAAATCCATTTTTAAAAAATAAACATAACTTTTATTAAGTATGTTTTTTTACAGTAACCAAGCATTAGATATTCACTGGAGGAAAATTATAAAATGCAGATGAAGAACAATAAGAAAAATTTAAAAAATACTCCAAATTTTACTACCCAGGGAATAACCACTAGAGTATCTTCATATATTTCTTTCAGTATCTTTTTGTGTGTGTGCGTATGTGTATATAAGTATATATATATATATATTTATATATATGCATACATTTACATACTTTATGTGTGTGTGTATTTTTAAAACAATAGGATCGTTTTGCACTTACAGTTTTTCAATTTGCTTTTTTAAGCTTGGTTCATAACCCTAGATCATGAATATCTCAGAATGACTTCTACTTTCCTCTTCTTTATTTTTTAAATTAAAATATATTTAATTTTATTACACATACTCAGTGGAATTCACACCACATATCAGCAAATATGTATAAATTTACACACGTGAAATCCCTCTTTGTATTCTTCTCTGTTTACTTTTCCATTCAACAACATACCATGGGGAGGTTTGCATGTCAGTAAATAGAGATTTATGTCACTGTATTTAATGATCTCATAAAAGTCTGTATTAGAGCTATGCCACCTTTTTTTTTTTTTTTTTTTTTTTGCATTATGCGGGCCTCTCACCGTTGTGGCCTCTTCCATTGCGGAGCACAGGCTCCGGACGCGCAGGCTCAGCGGCCATGGCTCACGGGCCCAGCTGCTCCACGGCATGTGGGATCCTCCCGGACCGCGGCACGAACCCGTGTCCCCTGCATCGGCAGGCGGACTCTCAACCACTGCGCCACCAGGGAAGCCCGCCACCATTTTTTTGAGCAGTCCCCTATAAATGGGCCTCTAGGTCATATTTTTTTTTTCCTGAAATTATAAACAATCATGTTTAATTATATTTTACCATAAAGATATTTTTTAACCATAAAGATCAATTTAAAGAAATTCAACATGAATCCCAAGAATGCTGCAGAATCTTCTTCTCTGGCGACCAGATAAACCTGGATTTGAATCCAGGTCCTGCCACCTCCTGGCTTTGTGACTATGGACCAGGAGGGCCATGTCTCCCAAACTCTGTTTCCATGTTGGAGGAAGAGGAATATGTGTAGTCACCTCTGGGTGAAGTGCCTGGCCCTGTGCCTGGCCTATCGTGGTACCTGATGACAGGTGGCACTTGTGGTCAGAGCATCTCCAAATGGTAGATGTGTGTGAACCTCTGTGGTTTAGCCCTAGAGCTCAGAGCAGTTATGAGCTGTCTGGTTTAGGGTGTGGGAAGTTTAGCCACTTTTGTCCTCTTCCCTTGACTGGTACCATTTGTATTCCCTGGACAGCTGGGGGTCAGATGGGTTTTGCATTCCCAAGCTACATATTTCTCTATCTGGCACAGTTCTGGGCAATCTAAAAATGCAGTATCACTGTCACCAGCTCGAGGAAGACACGGAGTCTGAATAATTTAACATGTCACCACCATCCATCATGATACCAAGAGCATGGGAGATGGAGGTGGAGGAGTGGGTCAACTGGGGGCTGCAGAGCAGGTTTGTGGACAGGGCCGCCCAGTAAGAGAAAGTACATTTGCAGTGCGTTAATCCTCAGGCCCAGGATAGACTATACATCCTAACAATTGCTCCAGCCTTTTCCATAATATGGCTTTCAAGTTGTTCAGATGCCCTGATTTGCCCCAGAGCAAACCTGGGGTCAGGTCTCTCCTTGCCACAAAGTATCTGTGCCATCTTGGGGGAGTCTCTATAAACTTCTGAATGTCTCAGTTTACTAATCAGCAGAATTGAGGTAATTCCCACGTAGAGGGCTCGGCATCATGCCTGGAATATTTTAACTGCTTCCTCACCAGGAAGGAAACTCCAGAACGTAGGAAGTTTAGTCTGTTTTATTCACTGCTTTATCCTCCCTCAGTGCCCAGAAACAGTGTTTTGATACAGAGTGGGCATTTGTTCAATAATCGTTGAATGAATGAATGAAAAAATGAGTGTTGTGGTTATTTGAGGTGACCACTGGGTCCGGGACAGACTGACTGGTCACCTTCTGTGACCTCAAACACTGGATCAAGACGCCTTGAGCCTGGACGCTTTCAACAGGGCTCTGTGATGTCTCCACTTTGCTCTGACAGTTCCCCATTATACAGGGTTTTTTGGGGGGATATGCGGGCCTCTCAATGTTGTGGCCTCTCCCGTTGCGGAGCACAGGCTCCGGACGCGCAGGCTCAGCGGCCATGGCTCACGGGCCCAGACGCTCCACCACATGTGGGATCTTCCTGGACGGGGGCACGAACCCGTGCCCCCCGCATCGGCAGGTGGACTCTCAACCACTGCGCCACCAGGGAAGCCCTCATTATACAGTTTTATCATGAGTCTTGTGAGGTTGCAAAGCAAACAGAGGTTCTCTCTTTTTTTTAAACATTTTATTTATTGAGGTAAAATTCACATAACATAAAATTAACGATTATCTATTTAAAAGTGTGTAATTCATTGCCATTTAATACATTCACAAGATGTGCAACCATCACGTCTGTTCCAAGACATTTCCAGTACATCAAGAGGAAACCCCGTACTCGTTAGCAATCACTCCCTATTCTTCTCTTCCCTCTGCACAGCCCTGGCAATCACTATGCCTTACTTATTTCAGATGTGTTCTATAAATAGAGCCATATAACATATGACTTTTTATGTCTGGCTTCTTTCACTTAGCAGAATGTTTTCCTCAGATCCAAAGTGCTGTTTGCAAGGTCCATCCATGTTGTAACAGGTGTCCAGCATTCATTTTTACGGCTGGATAATATTCCATTGTGTGAATATACCCCATTTTGTTTATCTGTTCATCAGCTGATGGACATGTGTCTTTCCGCTTTTGGCTATTGTAAGCAGTGCTGCTGTGAATATTCATGTGCCAGTATTTATTTGAATACCCTCTCCGGTTCTTTTGGATATGCCTAGGGGCAGCATTCCTGGGTCATGTGTAATTTTGTGTTTAACTTCTTGAGGAACCAACTGTCAAACTGTCTTCCACACTTTCTGCACCGTTTTGCCTTCCCACCAGCAATGTATGAGTGTTCCAGTTTCTCTGCATCCTTTCCAACACCTGTTATTTTCTCATTATTTTGATTGTGGCCAACCTAGTGCCTAAGAAGTGGTATCTATCTCATTGTGGCTTTGATTTGCATTGCCCTAATGACCAAGGGGGGTTCTGAATCAGACAAAACCCAGGTTCAAACTGGGGGGCTCCGCGACTTATAATTTGTGTGATCTTAGATAAGCAGTATTGAGGTTCCGAAGGTTGGTTTGCCCCTCAGTAAAGCTGGGGTGATTCTTACCTCTCAGACCCCATGTGAAGTGTGGATGGGATATTGTGTATAAGGTGTCCAGAGTGGTGCTTATCCCACTATGGTATGTGCTTTGCCCGTCTTCTTCATGCTCCATCCCAGACCACTCAGGACCAGAAGGAACAGAGGCCTGTGGAACAAGGGCAAAGGAGCTGCTGCTTCCTCTCCTTTCCTCTTGCCAGCCTCTGCCATTCTCACTTTCTCTTGGCCCCTAAATAGAAATACTTGAGCAGCCCTGTATAATTAATGGCTGTACTTTAGTTCACTGTATCACCAATTTCATATTAAAATGCTAGCAGAGGGGGCCCTTTTCCATTTGTCTGAATCATCTCCAAGTCAGTCTGGAATTGGCCTGTGGCCCCTGCAGGTTCTATGGACACTCAGAGGTTGTTCGCCTTGGGTGGCTGTCACCTCCCTACAATGTCACAGAAGGCAGGGAGTCGCCACTCCCACTCAGTGGCATTTCCATTTCTTCTCCTAAACCCAGGCAAGCACTGAATGAACGAGGAGTGTGCCCTCACTCTCACTTCTCTGATGTTTGTGCTGTTTACATACACCGCATCGTTTTCCTCATAGTGGCCATGTGAGCTGAGAGTTACTGCCCTCTTTTTAAAGATGAATTCAGACAGTTGGGGGGCCTTGCCTAAGCCCACACAGCTAATAAGTGGGACCACGGTTAGAACGCATATCTGACTCCAGTAGCCTGATTTCTTGTGCAGAAGTGCATGACCTTTCATGACTCATGGATTAAACCAATCTAAAAACCTACTAGCCTTTAAGTGCCTGAGGGCAGAGACAATGCTATTGTCTTTTAATGGAATCTGAACTACACTATTTTTTATCCAAATCACATTAAAAAAATTCAGCACCTTAGTGGGGCCCATGGCTCATTCATCTCTCCAGATTCTGGTCCTTAATTATACTCAGGAAATGTCTCATATAAGTGCCTTCAGAACTGTGCTCTCTGATATGATAGGCAATTGAAATGTGGCTAGTCTGTGCTGAGATGTGCTGTGAGCATAAAATATACACTGGATTTTGAAAACTTGTGAAAAATATATTAAATATTTCAGTAATAATAATTTTATGTTAATTACAAGCTAGATGAGAATATTTTGAATATATTGGTTGAATCCAATATATTCTGAAAATTAATTTTATCTGTTTATTTTTTACCTTTTTAATGTGGCTAGTAACATTTAAAATGGCATCTGTGGCTTGCATTATATTTTGGGGTTGATGTAGAGGCAGCCTCTCTGAGCCTCAGTTTCAACTCTGAACATGGTACCTTGGTACTTACAGGAGGGACGTGAGGGCCAGAGTTGTGGGAATGGAGGTGGGACCTGGAGAAGCCAGGGGCTTGGTCTTGGGGTATGGGAACATGTGGAATGCTGGAGGCATCACTAGGATCTAGCTGAGTGTGATGAGACTTCCTATCTATAGTACAATTGCTGAGGTTCCAGGGAGGAGCGGTGAAGAGTGGAAAATGTGCCCTGGTGCTGGGGGCCAGTGACGGACTTGCTAATCCTCAGAGGTCATGATCATCAAGCTTTTGCTACCGCTCTACCTCTGCTCTCACGCACAGACACACACACGTGCACACGCACACACACACACACACTTTCCTTGGTTATCGTAGCCATGAGGCAGGCTTTGCAGGCAGACCTGATTTCAATCCCAGCTCCCTCACTCAGCACCTCTCATCACCTCTCTCTGAGGCACGGCTTATTCATCTGCGAAGCAGGGTTCACAATGCCTTCCTTACAAGGATGGCTGTGGGCATTAAATGAAGTCTTTGCTCATATGTTATTGTACGTCAGCCTCGGGACTAAGGGAATAGAGTGCAGCCACTGTCTGGGTTTGAACTGTGGGTTTATAGCTTATGAGCTGCGTGACCCCGGGCAGGTTACTGACTCTCCTTGTGCCTTCATTTCCTCATCTGTTAAAAGGGGAAGGAAAGTATTAACCTGCTTCTTAGGGTTACTGTAAGGATTAAACAAGGCAATGCAAGCAAAGGGTTTAGAACCATGCCTGGCAGAGGGACAGTGCTATGGGAGGCTTAGCTTTTCTTATTATATTCGAATTGCCTGGTGACTTTGCCATCCCCCCACTCCCCCTCACTCCCTGCCACAGCTAGACTGTCCCAGTAGGGAAAGACTCCTGTCTGAATTCTGTCTTCCACTTTCACCATAATAGGCCATTTGTTTGGGAAAGGAAGGAAGATGAGAAAGAGGAGGAGAGGAAGGAAGGGAGGGTTTCGCTGGAATGTTTAAAAGTACTGCAGTAGCAGTAAAGGGCATGGAGTAGACTCCTGACAGGCAGATCCCTGCCTTTTCCTCTGCCGCCCAAACACAGCAGGAAGTATGACAGATGCTTCCTGTATTTGAGACAGCTATTTCATCACATGCCTTCATTTTCCCCTTGGCCAAAAATTATGTGTAGATGAACAAAAGTCCCTCCCTCCCTCCCTCCCTCCCTTCCTTCCTTCCTTCCTTTTTCTGTAACAGTAAAATATTTTAATGGAAATTTTAAAAGCCTACTGGTCTCTAAGACCTCTGCTCTTCCACTGCTTCCAGAATCTCCACGGGGCGTCTGCCAACTCCATTTCAAAGGAGAGCCTTTAAATGGAGAATTGCATCCGGTAGAATCTGGAGTCTCCTGCCGCCTCCAGGTCCAGCTTTTAGTTGCTGGGGATTGGGGAGATGAGCACCAAGGGACAGGGACAGATAGTGGCTGAAGACACATTTGGGGACAGTGATCAGGTATTGTTGTCCCTTGTCCTCTCCCGTTCATTACAACACACTGTCTCCAGGAAGCAGGAGGCCAAGTATTCATCTTTTCCATTTTACAGAGCATTAAACTGAGAAACAGTGTCATAACGGTTAAAAATTTGAGCTTGGCCGTCGGACACCCTTGGGTACCAAGTCTGACTTCACTCATTGTTCACAAATCACCTTCCTTTCTGAACATTGGTTGCTTCGTCTGTAAAGTTGGCATCATGATACCTCCCTCCCACGAGGACTGAGAGTTTGGAATGAGGTGATGTATGCAAAGCTCATAACACAGCACTTGACACCTTGATGCTTAAAGGACAGTCTTCTTTCCCCAAGGTTCCCTCTTGAGTTGTTTGCAGGGAAAGCAGTTTACATACTGGAGAGCCCAGATTTGGAGCTGGACAGTGTAGCCCTGAGTCAAAACTCTCCTACTCATCAGTTGTGTGACTTTTGGCAAGTAACTTTGCCTATGTGTGTCTTTATATTATTGTCTTGTATGTTAATTACGCCTTCCTTATGAGTATATCACAATGAGGATTGTATGTAATAATGTATAGACATCTTCTAGATACATAGTAGCTTGCTACATGTGTTGCTGGAATGAACGAATGTGTAATAACTGTTATAGAAAGCATGTCTAAGAGTGGGATTTTTGTGGACCGAACATCATTTCAGATGCCCCACCAGAGGAAATGACAAAGTAAATCCTTTCACAACTTGAACGACATTTTCCTCTAATGTATATTTTTCTTTTCTTCAGGTAGAATTTTTGGAATAGGTAATAGGTTTGCACAGTGCCTGATGCAAAAGATACAAAACATTTACAGGGAGAAGTAGTCCTCCTCCAGCGCCATCCTTCAGCCACTTAACGTCTCCACCCAGGACAACCATGTTTACCAGATCCTTGAGTCTCCTCCCAGATGTAGTCTGTTGGTGTAGGTGTCTGAAGCTCCATTCACTAAACAGTCTCCTAAACCAAACTCCCTCTTGTTTCCCACCCCAGCATGCTGTGAGGCTCTCCCATCACCATTTATTCTCTAGGGTAAAGAGTCCACCAGTCCTTTAAGCCCTCTTTTTCCACATCCTGGACTAAAAAGAAATAAATAAATAGAGCACAGAGAAAATAAAAATGACCCATATTTCTCCCTGAAGAATTAACCGTTATTAGTAATTTGGTATATTTCTTCCTAGCCTTTTTTCCTTTATCGGTTTGTAATCAACCATTCCTAGCGTATGAATACATCGCCTTTTTCCCCCTCCACGTTCCTCTGAGTTTCTCTCTGAAGCATCCCTTGCACTCATCTCTTCCGCTCCATCCTCACCACCCCTGGCCTCACCTAGACCCCCATCTCCTCTTACCTGGTGATCGCTGAGACTCCTGGCTGTGCTCCCTCCCTGGCACCCATTCTGAGGTCTGTGAGCCACCGTCATGTCCCTCCTGGCATGCACAGCTGCTGAACTGATGCTCTTGCTTCAGAACCTTCCGTGACATCCAAAATGAAGCCCGCAGTCCTCAGTGTGCCACTTCCCCTGGGACGCTCCCACAGATCCTTGCCAGTCAGCACCCGCACTCCCCCTCCCCAGGGATATCTCCAGCTCTTACCTCTCCTCCCAACTCCATTTTCTACCACTGAAGCGCCCCATCCATCCTTCCATCCCTGACCTAAAATCTCCCTTCCTCCATAAAGCCTTCCCGGGTCCTCCGTGTTGGGATGGATTGCTCTCTTCATATTCCCCGTGTCTCATTGTGTGGGAAACATGGCCATGAGTTAGATTAAAGGCTCCTTAGCATCCCATTTGTCCCCATGACTAGCTTACCATCCCCTGGCTGGCAAGGACCGGGTGGTATCTATCTTTGCTTGTCCTGTGTCTGGCTCTGGGCCTGGCATAGAGGAAGCACTTGACTGAAACATGTGTGTGAAATTAAGTCACCTGGAATGTTTTCTCAGAGGTAGGTTCATCATTCTAAGCAACAATGTACCTATCAATTATCTGGTACCCACCCCGGACCAGGTATTTAAGTATCATATCTCCTTTAATCTTCAAAGCAACCCCACAAGGTTAACAGCTTTTCCCCTGTTTTAGAAAGAAAGAACCCAGGACTCAGAAAGGTGAGGCATCTCCTCAAGGTCACACAGCCCCACGGCTGCCAAGCCATGGTTAGAACCCAGGTCCGGGTCATGGCAGAGCCTGAACGCCTTCTATAAATCATGCCGACTCCAGGGCCACTTGGGATTTACAGAAAGGAGTCTGGGGATGGGGTTGCTCATCTTCGGGGATTTAACAAGCTTCTGGAGGCCTGTGGTGACTGATGGATTGTGATTTTTTGCACAGGGGGAATCAGCTTTGGGAGAACCAAGGGGACGTCGGGTTCAGAGGCAGACGATGAAACGCAGTTGACATTCTACACGGAGCAGTACCGAAGCCGTCGCCGCAGCAAAGGTAACAGAGTCCTTGAGAAGGTTCCAGAACCAGGGTTTGGAGGAAAATCTGGGAAGCAGCTTTTGTGCTTCACAACAAACCCTAAATCTTCTTCAGCCTGGTCCCTATCAAGTTAACACTGAACTTGGTGTCTGATACCCTGAATACCCAGTCTCTGTCTGATTTCTGTCTTACCCCATTCCTCAGAGGATTTAAGTTTATGCAGTTTTTTAAAAATCCATCACAATAGAGAATCGGATTGAAAGGAAAATCGGAGTAAGGAAAATAATTCAAATTCAGCTTAGATGTATGCACGGTAATCCGTGCCATGCTGTGTTGTGTAGTTCTTAGAAGGAGCTGACAGCTTAACTCAGAGATTCTTAGCAACCAAAGTGCAAAAGGACACATACAGCTGGAGAATGCACAGGGTCTAGGGGATAAAACTAGCGTTTGCTCAGGAAATTCTATTTACCTGACACAGAGACCAGGCAGAGAGTTCTCCAGTTGGTTCCAATAAACAGGACTCTGGGAGGGCTTCCTGGAAGTCGAAGCTAGACAATGACCTGGGCCCAAACTTGGCTTTGTCACTGTTCATCCACAGAACAGAAGCAGTAATCCTAACTTCCCCATGTTTAAGATGGGGTAGCAATACCTCCCTCTCAGGGTAATGGTGGGGTTAGATGGAAACATGAGCATCTCCTGTTTTTTTTTGTTTATTAGTTTTCTTAAATTAATTAATTTATTTTTTAAAAAATTTGTATTGGGGTATAATTGATTTACAGTGTTGTTAGTTTCACGTGTACAGCAAAGTGAATCTGTTATACAAATACATACGTCCACTCTTGTTTAGATTTTTTCCCATATAGACCATTACAGAGTATTGAGTAGAGTTCCCTGTGCTTTACAATAGATAACTAGTAAGGACCTACTGTAGAGCATCTCCCGTTTAACTACAACTCCCGGCAACAACTTTTCCCTTTCTCCACGGCCACCATCCTAATGCCTGTCCCCTGCATCCTTTGCTTAAAAACTGTTACAGTCACCTTCTCACTATTCTCACCTACTGTTTCCAACCCCTTTTCAACCCTGCGGCCAGAGTGATCATTTTAATAACGTAAATAGGGATCATGTTGCTTCTTCTGTGCTTAGAAGCTTTAATCCATCCTTTTGCATTTGGGAGAGAATGTGAAGTTCATGCCACACCTACGATCCCATGAGTGGTCTGGCCCTGCACATCTCTCCAGGGCTCTGTCTGCTCTGCTACCCAGCACTCTTCTCCAGCACTTCCCCATCTGTCCCACCAGAAACTTCACAAACATTCTCTCCCAGAACACTTCCCCCGCCCTCTCCGACTCACTCCTACTCACTCTGACATCTCCATTTAAATGGCGTGTCTTAGCTGAGCCATCCTACATACAATTTCCCTGTCTCATTCTACACCAGCTCCTGTGCTGTTCCCTCTGCCGACTTTCACCCCTGGAATTTTACGTTTACCGATACGTTCTCTGGGCAGTGTTTCTACCCTCCACTGAACTGGAAGTTCACGAGAATAGGTACCTCCATTGTCACTTGTATCCAGCTTTCCATCCCTGCGCCAAACACAGGGATGGGTCCATATTTTTGGTTCAACTATAGGTTCATATATTTGAACAAATGAAGGATTAATGAATGAATGAAATAAATTCCTATTCCAGTGTCCGGATTATTACGAACGCTCAGGGTGAATGGTGGTTTTCCATCTGGCCCTCCTTGTTTTCTCTCACTCCATTCCCAGTTACTGGGGAAAAAAAAAAAAAAAAAGGTCTCCTCTCCTTTCCCCTTCTCTTTTCCGCTCCTGGTGAGTAGAGCTAAGGCCTCAGGCCTGCCCATTCTTCCACCTCAAGCCACCGGGGAAGGATGTGCCTGGTAGTCGGAGGAGGGCCTGAGTACTGATGTCGAAAGCCGGTTCTGCCTGGGTTCTTCAAGCACGGTTGGAGCAAGTGCAACCTGAAGGGATGTAACAAGTCTGGGAGGTTCTCTGGCAGATGCGCCCAAGGCTGATGGTAGAGAGAGGACATGAAGTGGGAGGAGAAAAGAGACAGCTCACAGGTGTTTCCTCCCTAGGTCCCTCTCTTTAGCCTGTCCCGTGAGAGAAATAGAAGTGGCACTGGATTCAGCCAGTCCTGGCTGTGAATTCTGACTTCACCTCGTCTGCTTTGTGTGGCCGTGGATGGGGCTTTTCACCTCTGGGTCCTTCTCTCTGTATAAAATCGAGCTATTGATAACTACCTCGCAGAGCCAGCGAGTCTAGAGATGGAAGGTTATGGGACTCCCCCAGAGGTGCTCAAAAATTTTTGTTCTTTCCTCCTGAAACTCCCCTTCCCTTGAAAACAGTCTGCACCCCAAAGTAAATCAGCTAACATCTCAATTTTGGCAATAGGGTCTACTGGAAAAGAGATTTATGATATAGTCTGAAAATCAACCCTTTCTTCCCTGAGCCTCAGGTTCTTTGCCAGGGAAATGGGACTGTTATTCCAAGGTATCTGCTATGGCCAGGCAGAACTCCATCCCAAAGCAAAGAACTGTAGTCATCAATATGGTGAGTGGGTGGAGAGGAAGAAAGACAAAGGGACCGAGAAACAGAGACTGAGAGACATGTGCGTCTGGTGGGATTTCCCTAATCAGAAATCAGCAACCTTTCTCTGTAAATGGTTAATCAGTAAACATTTTCAGCTTTGCAGACCTTACAGTCACGATTGGAACTACTCAACTCTGCCGTCTTACCTTGAAAGCTGACACAGACAGCACATAAAGGAATGAACACAATGTGTCCTAGTCAAACTTTATTTCCAAAAGCAGATGCTGGTTCAGATTTCACCGGTGGCTCACAGTTTGATGACCCCTACCCTAAACCATCCATATCATATCACCTGTAGGACTGATCCAGGAAGCAGGAGTGAAATCTCACAGTGCTTTGTGAAATGAATCTGATCTCAGGGCATACGTGGTCTTGCTGCTGAAAGGAGTTTTTTTGTGAAGCAAAGAGTTTTATGTTTGGGCAAGTGAATACCCATCTACTCCATCATTTGTTTGGGGTGTGCCAATTCTGATGGTATTTGACAGAACTAACTGTTGAGGTAGCTGGATATGGTAGGTTCCCACTTGGCAGAATTCCACCTTTATTAACTAGAGATGACACCGCACACAACAGAAGACTCTGGACTCATAGTCCGGAGATGTGCAGTGAAGTCTGTGGTCCCACCACCAACACACTCAGAGAGGCTTGGCGAGCGTGTGCCCTCTTGGGGCCTCAGTTTTCCTATCTGTGAAACAAGGATATTTACATGTCATGTCATCAAGTCGGAAGCTCATTTTAATCTAACCTACATTTAGGGAATGATGCTGGGCAGTGTTGGGAAACAGGGCCCGGGCCCCCAGCCTCAAGGTGGTTATAACCTCCTTGCAGGGGGAGTGCAGCTCACACAGAGAAGCGATGCTGATCAGGATAAGCTCATGTATGACTGAAGGTCCAGATGAGAACTGCAGATGGCGTGTCCAGCCACAGGCACAGGGCTGAGCAGGAGACAGAGCAGTACAGCTGCTGCTGATTCCAGCAGTGCAAGCACCCAGCATCAACCTCCCAGCCCAGCTCTGCGCGGGTGGCTGTGTGGCCTTGGGCGAGTCTCTCTCACTCTCTGGACCTCTGTTGGTTGCTCAGCCAGCTCTGGAAACTCAGGTTATCTGATTCCCAATCCCATGCACTTTCCTCTAATCTTTGCTGATTAGTTCCCCAGCAAAGAGAACCAGGGCATGAATGCCCCCTGCTTTTGCTTATTTTTTTTTGTTTTAGTTTCTTGTTTTAATGTGATGGTTCTTAAGCTGAGATTTTCTGTAGTAATAAGAACTCTTGAATTTAAGCAAAACTTTGTGTGAAAAAAAAGAATTTTCTCATTAATGAATGAATGAAATAAATTCCTATTCCAGTGTCCGAATTATTACGAGCGCTCAGGGTGAATGGTGGTTTTCCATCTGGCCCTCCTTGTTTTCTCTCACTCCATTCCCAGTTACTGGGGAAAAAAAAAAAAAAGGTCTAAAAAAAAACAAATTCCTTTTGATTCTCCCCCGCCAACACACACACACACACGCACATGCACACACGCGCACACACACAGTTTAATCATGTTTTAGAGGACGTGGACAGGTGAGGGAAAGTTCAAGCCATATCTGCAGAAAAGGAGGCCTTTCGGGATTGAGGGAAGGAGACTGTTCTGAAATTTAATCTGAGAATGCCTGGATGGAGCAGAGACTCCAGGAAATGGGGATGGAGTGGGGCGGAAGCTGAACGTCAACAGAACAGTACCTGCCATGTATGAGGGCAGAGGTACAAGGTGTTCTGAGGGTGGGGATGGGAGAGATCCCAGAAGCTAGGTAGAGCCCAAGGCTATAGCTTTGGGAGTAATGGCAGATTGGCTGGCAGTAATGGCAGCAGGAGCCATGCCTTGACCATTGGGACACCCATCCCATTCTTTATCCAACATTTCTCATCAAGCCACAGCATTTCTTTCAGCCCTAAAGATAATCCATCCAGTTGTCCATTTTATGCACACACAAAAAAACAAGGCTCAGAGAAGGGAAGCATTTTTCCCAAGGTTAAAGTGTCATCTCTTCAAATGACAAAGCAAATGGGGCAAAAGGTTAACAATAGGTGAATCTGGGCAAAGGATGCATGGCTCTTCTCTGTACTCTTCTTATCCTTACAGCTTTTCCATAAATTTGAGATTATTTCTAGACTAAAACAGTAGGTAAACAGTAGTCCTTCTATGTTGATTACAGGTTTTGAAATCAGCACCCAGGGGTCCAAATCCTTGCTCTGCTGTTTCCCAGCTGCATGACCTAGGGCAAGCACTTTCCTTCTCTGAGCCTCAGTTTCCCCTGGGTAAAGAAGGATAAGCCTAGTGTTAATCCTTCTACTCTTCCTTAGGCTTGTTGCAGGGAGTAAAGGAGGGAATGTATGCAAAGGACATGCTTAGTGGAACGTGCCTGCCATGTGATCACTGTTCACTAAATGGTAACCAGTTAAGTACAGCAAATCAGTGTCTGGGCCAGGCATGACTCCATGGCCTTTTTCCAATGTGTTGCTCTGCAAATTGGTCTTGCTTCTAGGGGGAAAAAAAAAAATGGCATTTTAGGTAAGAACATAAACTTGGTGGGCCCGTCCTCTTGGGGACATTGTGCTATGGTTTTCATCTTTGCCATCTTGTCCCTTGGTGAGGTCAGCCTCTTTCACGGGAATTCTTCTAGAATTCCAAACAATACCATGGGAAGGAATTATTTTACCTCTGTTTTACAACTAAGGAAACTGGGACTTAGGTCACTTACCTGAGACTACCATGAGGTAAGGGGAGCTGAGATTTGGACTTAAGCTCTTTGGTTTCAAAATCTGGCCAGACCATTATATGACTGAGATAATATATGTGCAGTGCATACCACAGTACCTGCATAAGATATATACTAAAGAGACAGGAGGGAGGTACCCATGTCTTGCTGGTACAAAAGCCTGATAAGATCCCTGAGAATGTCCTGGTACAAACTCTGTAACCCTTCAGAGAGCATCAGCCCTGGAGGAGCTGGGAGTGGGAACAGGGACGGTCGCAACTAGCTCAGACACTGAGAAGTTAGTTCAGTGTAGAGGGGAAAAGGTAGCATCCATGCGGACCAACCCTCCCAGGGTCCTGGTATTTGGTCAGGGAGGAAAACATATGACAAAGAGATCTTCCAGTGCTCTGCTGGTGCCAACTCATACCAGTTGTGAGAGCCAGTTTTGTTCATCGTTTCCAACTCCGCTGTGAGTGATGTCACAATAGTAGCTTATAAGCAACCATGCTAGAAGTATTTACACCGTGCAAATTAACAAACAATGCAATGGAAGCTTCCCTTTCCTCCTCAGAGCCCATTGTTAAATATTTACTAGCACACCACTGAGAAGAACAGTCAGTAAGAAGTAAGAATTAAGCTACAAACCAGAGTGCAAGGGCTTTTTTCTAGAAATAGAGCAATCCAGAATCTTTCCCAGAGGACAATGCACTGGGCCTGGGACAAAGCAAACTACTAAGTTCAAGGCTTTGGACAGAGGATCTCTTTTCAGAAACAGAAGACAAGGTCAGCTGGGGAGGCTGGATATTTAGGGCCTGCGTAGGAGGTTGGAAACTCTGGTGTTACCCGCTTGAAGGAACAATGAGTCATAGAATCTGGGTCAGGTCAGAGCCAGCAGTGGATCAGGTGTCCTCAGCTGTGTGGTAAGAGGGGCTGTCAGAGACTAGCCAGTTCTCTGACCTCATTGAACCTCAGAATCACTTGGAAAACTTAAAAAAAAAAAAAAAAAAAGCAAAGAAAACAACCCAATTCCAAATACTTATCTCAGACCCATTATATGGCAATGTCTGGCCAAGGGGTCTGGTATAAAATTCTTTTCAGGTTCTAATTTTCAACCAGAGTTGAGATAAACCACTCTACAGTTCCCTTTACATATCAGCTAACAGTACATCCCTGTTCTTATTCTGGCATTGGCTCCCACCGAGTGTATCCCCCTTTCCCAAGCCAGGAACTCGACTCCCAGTTCTAAGAGGGATAACAACTTAGAGCAGCCATTTATTGCCACTTTTGTGCCAGATCTATTGCATATTCGCCCGTCATCCTGTGTGATCTATTACTGTCCTTGTCTCTGTGTGCAAAAGAATGAAGCTAAAACATGGCAGAGTAACTTCCGCAAGGTCATAGAATCAGTAAGTTGCAGGATTGAGTCTAGAACCCCATTCCAGGTGTTTCCAAAATCTATTGTCACCATACCCCAGCATCAGCCCCTTAGAAGAATCTTACAGGTTTTTTTTTTTTTTTTTTTTTTTTAATTATTTATTTTTGGCTGTGTTGGGTCTTCGTTTCAGTGCGAGGGCTTTCTCTAGTTGCGGCGAGCGGGGGCCGCTCTTCATCGCGGTGCGCAGGCTTTTCCCTGTCGTGGCCTCACTTGTTGCGGGGCACAGGCTCCAGACGCACAGGCTCAGTAGTCATGGCTCACGGGCCTAGTTGCTCCGTGGCATGTGGGATCTTCCCAGACGAGGGCTCGAGCCCGTGTCCCCTGCATTGGCAGGCAGACTCTCAACCACTGCGCCACTAGGGAAGCCCGAATCTTACAGGTTTTAACTTCTTCCCTCTTATCATAACTCTTGCCCTGGTCATTAGCTATTTGTTATCTGTAGTAGGTAGATACCTTCCTCCAGAATGTTCCAGCAGCTCCTGAAGGCTGTATAGAGAGATTCTAGTTTCTCTCATGAAGAAATGAGACTGGGAGTTTGGATTTCTCTTACTGAAGGAACAGTAAAATGC
Organism: Orcinus orca; assembly: GCF_937001465.1. Taxonomy (NCBI): domain Eukaryota; kingdom Metazoa; phylum Chordata; class Mammalia; order Artiodactyla; family Delphinidae; genus Orcinus; species Orcinus orca. The sequence continues at coordinate 103,685,768 of NC_064564.1, read as the reverse complement.
AGAAAACTAGGTTTGATCTACGCCTCCATTTGGCCCCATTTAATGAGATGTTAGTGAAGAGAAAATTACGTATTCAGAAATTGTTATAGACTCAAAAACTCCTGTCTGATGTCTCTCTTCTCTCTCTTCCCTCAAACCTCAGAGGAAATAGACATTGCTTTTTGTTGTTGTTTTTCTCTCTTAAAGGTCCCTCCCAGACTACCTGTCCCCAACCTACAAACATCAGGCGGTCTTGGCAGACAAGGGTTCCCTGAATGCAGTGAGAGAGTCAAACAACTTCAAAAGCTCCCTCCCCAAGCTCGTGATGGTCCCTGAAATATTGCTTAAATTGTTCTTTCTCCTCCTCCTTAGCGATGCCAACCAGCTCGGCACCTGACAGCCCGGCATCCAGGGGAGGGAGAGGGCTGTCAGGAATCAAATGGGAGACCAAAGGCAATAAAGCAAACATGTCGTTTTTAGTTGCTTACACTAGCGAGAAGGAATAATCAGTCTCTCTCGCTTTCTTGTTTTTCAACTAGGCTCAGCAGGATTCCCTCACCCCCACCCCTTTTCTTTACACTGAGGGATTGTGACTCTCTGCTTCCCACCCAAGCATCAGCGCTCTGTCATCCCTTTTCTTCACAATCCTGTGGGGTGGCCAGGATTCTCCTACCCTGCTAAACGCTTTCCCAGATAAAGAGGTGAAACTACCTGGCACGATTGCCAACTGTGTGCCAAGTGCCCTGTGAGATGCTTGCACGCATGACCTTTTGTAGCCCTGACTCTTAGTTACTTTCCAGGCTTCAGTTTCCTTTTCTAAAAACTGGAGGTGAGAATCCCAATTTATAGGGTTTATGCGATGATCCAGCAGAGTCTTGTGTCACTAGAATACAAGGTATATGAAGGAAGATAATCCGAACAAAGCTGGGAAGGGTGAATTGACCCAGATCGGGAAAGAATTTGATTGTCAAGTTCATTCACCTGTTCATTCATTGATTCAACTAATGTTGACTAAGTATCTAACTCTGTTGAGACTATATGCTAAGGCTCAGGTCTAGAGTCGCAAACAGACCAATCATGGGACTGACCTCATGAATCTTATAGTCTTGCCAGGGAGAAATGGGGAGGGAGAGAGGGTCTCACAAACAAACATGTAAAGAAATATATCATTTCCGACTGTGAGAAGTGCCGCTGAAGAAAATACAGAGGGAAACTCATATCATGGGGAGAGTCATGAAAGACATCTTTTTTTTTTTCTTTAAACAACTGTTTGAGATATCATTTGCATACCATACAATTCAATGTTTTTTGCTATATTCACAGAGTTGTGCCACCATCACCACAATCTAATTTTAGAGCATTTTTGTCTCCCCTAAAAGAAACCCTGTACCGATAGCAGTGAGTCCCGAGTTCCCCTTCCCTCCAGCCCCTGGAAACCACAAATCTCCTTTCTGTTTGTACCGCTTGGCTTATTCTATACCTTTCATATAAATAGAATCATACAGTGCTATCTTTAGGGACTGGCTTCCATTTAGCATCACATTTTCAAGGTTCATCCACGTTGGAGCATCTACCTGTGCCGCATCTTTCATTGTCATTGCCAAATATTATTTCATTGTATGGATGTGTCACATTTTGTTTATTGACTCATTAGCTGTGGGACATTTGAGCTGTTTCCACCTTTGAGCTATTATGAGTAATGCTGCTGTGAACGTTGGCGCGCTCAAGCAAGTAACATCTAAAATTGCAATTGCACTGATTATCCCACAGCTTCAAACCCTGCATATCTTTCTTCTAACCTAACAGTGTATGAAAACACACTATGCTTTCCATCTTATCTTTTCCTAAAAGAAGGCAGTTTTGTGTGAAGGGATTGTGGCAGCCTATGGGTCGGAATAGTGGAATTTGTGAAGAGACAACACCTGAATTATTTGGAAAAACAAAATTGCTTAGCTAGGCAATGCTTCTTATGTGACAAGTTTGCGATGTGCGTGAATTTGCGCATCTGTACGCTTATGAGACAGGCCATGTGCAAAAGGTGCAAACCTGGGGCCCAGAGGCCAAATTCATCCCCACGGGCATGCTGTGTTGGATAAAATTATTGTATCCAACATTTTAAAAATATGGTAAAAATCTTGATTTCTGCTTTGTCTCGAAAATGTAGGAGCTCCAGCCTCACAAGCACTTGCCCTTTCAGATGGGGTCACCCTACTGCAGTTGCCAACACCCCACGGTTCCCCATGAAAGACATCTTTGAGGAACCAGCAGTAATGCTGAAATCTGAAGGATGAATGGGGGGTGGCTGGCTACTAAGAAAACACATCTCCACATGAGCAGGAGAGAGCTTGAACTTGAACCTATGTGAAATGGGGAGTGCATTACGGTTTTTGAAGAAGAGAGTTGCATCACCCTGTGCTGTTTTCGGATCACTCTCTCCACAGTGGAGGAAGAGCTGGAGGGGGACAGACCAGTTAGGAGGCTGTTGAGGTAGTAGGGGGGCCCTCTGGGAGAGCGTGGGACAGGATGGCTGCTAGGGATATGTTCAAATACAGTTAGAGCTGATGATTGATTGGCTGTGAGGAGGGGAACCCGTGAGCATTGCTGAAGATGAGCGTTGGATTCTGGCGGGGGGCGCTGGAGAGAAGCACAGTGCCAGGGAAGGGAGTAGCAGCAGGCCTTCAGGAGGGGGAGAGATGAGCTCAGCTGTAGAGCTGCTGCCTTTGGGGTGCCTGTAGGCCATCCAGATGGAGACACTGCCAACCAGCTCTGAGCCCAGGAGAGGTCTGACTGGGGAATGGGAGAAAGAGTCAGGACTGCATGGCTGTGCATTCACTTTCTGTTTCTGCTTAACAAATGTCCCCAAACTTAGCAGCTCCAAACAACGTACATTTCTTATCTCACAGTATGTCTGTCATCGAAAAGTCCAGTTATGTCATTGCCAAGCTCTCTGTTCAGCGTCTCAAATCAAGGAGTCGGCTGGGGCTTTGATCTCAGCTGAGGCTCAGGGCCTTCTTCCAAGCACTTGTGGTTGCTGGCAGAATTCACTTCCTTGTAGCTGCATGACTGACATGCCTGCTCTGTTGCTGCTGTCAGCCAGGACCACCCCCGGTTCTTATAGGTTACTCCCTGGCCCTTCTCACAGCCCCCTCCGTGGCAGTTCACAGCACGGCTTCCTCAAGGGCAGCTGGGGAGCACCTCTTACACTTTGACTGTCTTTCTTCAAGGCCCCAGTCTCTCTTAAGACTCATTTGATTTGGCCAGACCTATCCAGGATAAACTCCTATATGATTAACTCAAAGTCAACTGCTTCTGGACCTTAATTTTATCCGAAAAAAATCCCTTCACCTTTCTCAGATAACATCATTTAATCACAGAGTGATATCCCATCATATTCACAGACCCAGCCACATTCAAGAAGAGGGGATGTACAGAGGGTATATAGGGCATGGGAATCTTGGGGGCCGTTTTAGAATTCAGACCCCCCCACACACACACTGGATGGTAAAGCAGGCACAAGAGGAACCAACGCTCCCAGCAGAGCGTGTAGACTGGAAACTGAAGAGTTCCAGGTTGTTCGGCTCAGTCATGGATTCTGGGTTGAAAATGTCCTTCTCTCAGCATCACAGGTACCGTCAAACCACCTGGTGCTCCGTGGGGAGGAAGCAGATGCCATATCCCAGAGGCATTGGTCATGAGAACAGCTTAGGGGCTGTGGGACATAGGGATTCAGGGGAGATCTGTAACTAAAGTTCACTGAGTCGAACCTATCCTGTGTCGGACTGGAAAAGGACTCTTCCTTCATGGCTCCCGTTGAGCAAATTTACTAACCATCTGCCTCTTTTAATTAGAGTAGATTTTGGAAGAAGTGCGGTCAACTCTGGTTCTTGCACTCAAATGCTGGGGAACATTGGGAAAGTCTCTTTGGCTCTCCATCCATTCAGTTGGGGTGTGGTGTTTGAATAAATTACATCTGAGGCCTCTTCCAGCTCTGAAATTCTATGCTTTTATTCATTGGACATACATTGTACATTCCAAGAACAGTATGACTTTTTTGGGAATCGGGGGTTAATAAAACATGGTTCCAGGGAATTTCTTGACAGTCCAGTGGTTAAGACTCTGCACTTTCACTGCCAAGGGCACGGGTCAATCCCTGGCTGGGGAACTAAGATCCCGCAGGCCATGCAGCATGGCCAGAAATAAAAAATAAGATGTGATTCCAGCCTTTAAGAAGCTTCTCTTCTGGCTGCTGTCTGTGGAAAAAGTCAAGACCACTGACTAGCCCAAGCTCATCTCTCCATGGTGAGAACACTCAGGGAACTGAGATATTTCAACAACATTGAGGATGGCATGCTTATTGTTTCTGTCATTTTTCACCAGTCTAAAGTCATGTAATAGTACTACCAGAGGAAAATAGAAACAAACAAAAACCTTCTAGACCAAAGAGCTGATTTCATTTTTCCTCATCCTCATTTACATATATATTTTTCTCATCATTGTAACTGTAATCAACACACACATTTCACTTGCTTGTTTTTTTTACTCAACATTATATTATGACCATATTTTTTCCATGACACTCTAAACCTGAAGATACTCATTGTAGCATAATCTGTAATATTGAAAAAGTAGAATGAGCCTGAATGGCCAACAGTAGGGAAGTGGCTAAGTGAATTACAATGCGTCAACTTGATGGAACATTATGCAGCCAGATAATTGCTGAGAATGATTTTTTAAGAAGGGCGGGATTCACAAACCACAGTGCTTACTTCCGAGGACAGACAGAACAATTCATTTAAAAAATATACTTGGGTGAATCACAGTATGTTATATATGTATGTATTTTTTTATCCTTCTCTTTATCAGTTATACTCTGCTGGTTCTTAAAAGGGATTTCAGGTGAGTGGATTTGCTGGAGGTAATTGCACTGGTGTGCAATGCTTGATTTGTGGTCTTTGGAGGTAAACAGGTGGTTGAAGGGACTTCCCTGGTGGTCCAGGGGCTAAGACTCCGAGCTCCCAATGCAGAGTGCCTGGGTTCGATCCCTGGTCAGGGAACTAGATCCCATATGCTGCAACCAAAAGATCCCGCATGCCGCAACTAAAAAAGACCCCGCGTGCCTCATCGAAGATCTCACGTGCCGCAACTGAGACCCGGTGCAGCCAAATAAATAAATACAGTAAGTCCCCTATATATGGACCTTCAAGTTGAAAACTTTCAAAGATTCAAACGTGCATTCCGTCAGCGTCAGGCGTGAGCGAAACTGCAGCTTGCCCTCCATCTCCTGTTGCGGACGATCCTTCAGCTCTACGATCTCCCACCTCCTCTCCCTCCTCCAGTCAGTAACTCTCCTTGCCTGTTCACTCGTTGCCAGCCCCTGGATGCCAGCTGTTGCACTGTACTACTGTACTTTTCAAGGCACTGTACTGTAAAATTAAACATGTTTAATTTTTTTTTTGCTTGCTTTTTATGTATTGTTTGTGTGAAAAGTATTATAAACCTATTACAGTGCAGTACTATATAGCCGACTGTGTTAGACGGCTACCTGGGCTAACTTTGTTGGACTTAACGAACAAATTGGACTTATGAATGTGATCTCGGAATTGACCTTGTACGTGTATATAGGGGACTTACTGTAAATAAATAAATACTAAAAAACAAACAAAAAAAAACCAAAGGTGGTTGTGAGTCCTAACAGAGTGATCTTGGGAAGACCACTTTAACCCACTGGCTCCTGCTTTCTTCAGCTCCGTAGTACATACTTGGAGTTCCTTCTTCTAAAAGTGGTTTTGAGGTTGAAATGGAATAATACAAGTAAAGCAGTCAGCACAGTTCCTGGCGGATGGTAGGTGATGGATAAATCTGTCCACTTCCCTTTATACCCTAGGGTACTGTGTCTCAGTAGCTAGGTCAGATGATCTCAAAGGTCTATTCTATCTTTAAATTGATTTGGAATCTTGAAAAATGTTGCCTTTCCCTCTTTCATTATTCATTCAAACCCTTGTGTGTCTGGTCTTGGGATCCCTGGAGGCATGAATGCATTTCATCTTTACCTAATGGAAAAAATATAAAAGAAAGAAGATGAAGAAGAATCAAAACTAAGTGTCCAGGTGGAAAGGGTCCTGGACCACGAGAATGATCACCTTGTACTCTGTCCTTGAATGATGTTTTGAGTAAAGTTACTTTCCCCTTTAACATGGTTCCCAACCCTATGTGCATAGGAAACATGTTCAGGTTTAAAAAACAGATACCTACCTTTGGACTTCAACCCAGAGTTTTATTTAATAAGTTTGGGGTGGAGCCTGAGCATTTCTGAGTTTTTATAAAAGCTTTCCAGGTGCAGCCGTGGTTGAGAATCGCTGCCTTAGGGAACCACACCAAAGAAGAGTAAGAGTGGTGGTCCATGTGCTCAAGGCATGTTCAGCCTGGTAGAGCGATACGAGATCCCTCAAATTCAGTGGCTTCCATTTCTCTTTATTATCTCTCTATAATCAAATAGATTATAATTCTAGGATGTCCTCTTGGCTCTGCAATTCTGTGATTCTAATTGAAGGATACCTTTTGTTTTGTTTTTAGCAAATGTAAGAAAATGTAGTCTTAGCCACGTGCTGATAGCCGAGGCGGTTTAGAGTGAGGCGTTGGGGTACATAGGGTCCAAAAATAAAGGATGACGCTTCAGAAAAGGAAAATCTTGAAACACACATCTAACGAAATAATTTTCTTTCTGTTGGAGAAACTAGAAACAAGAAGAGAGACTCCTCCCATTCCAGAAGAGATCTCCAGCAGGCGTTCCACCATTTAAGTCCAAGGTAATTTCAGTTCACAAGACTCGTACTGGAAGCCTGCTGTGTAGGCCCTGGGAATACAGAGACAAGTGAGGCACAGTCTTTGCCCTGTGGGTCACACAGCCTGGTAGGGGCAAGAATCAAATGGGCAATTACAATAGAGTGTGAAAAGGTCTGGGATAGAGGCTGGTGGTGATTTCTGTGCTGGCACAAAAGAAGAGCACCTGACCAGCTTGGTGGGATCAGAGTAGGGATGCTGGCATGGGAAATCTCTAGGCTGAATTCTGAAGAGCAGGGTGGTGGTGTTGAAGGGAAGAAGGTCAGAGAAGACTACTGCATACAGAGGAGACTGTGAATAGAGTGAGATGGAGCAAAATGCCTGGCATACTATAGGGCCTCAAAGTAATTCCTGTTGAAAAAGAAGGAAGAAAAAAAGGAAGGGAAGGAAGGATATGTCTACTTCGTCTCATTGAAATGTAGACTTTGAAGAGCAGAGAGCTAGAGGTGACATTGGCTGAGCGATTTGGACTTTATCATGATGACAATGAGAAGCCATCAAAGGATTTCAACAAAGAAGTGATGTTTTCTGACTTGTGTGGTAGAAAGGTCACTCTGGCTTTTGTAGAAGCTGGGATAGAAGGGGACAAGAATGGGGTGAGAGAGAGCAGGTAGGAGGCTGTTGCCATAATTCAGGTGAAAAATGATACCATCTGGCCTAAGACAGGGATGGTGGGGATGGAGAGCATCTCCTTTATTACAGGATGTAGTCACAAGCCACACCCACTACCTGCCTCATGTGGTCCAGCCCCATCACCATGGCAACATCCTCTTTAAAATCCCTGACCAGAGAGAGTGGTAACAACTCTTATATCTGTTCCTGGAGGTCCTGCCTCTAAGTTTTTTCTTTCTTTTTCTTCTTTTTTCCCCTTTGATTGTATCTGATCCAGCCTCACTGGGTAATTGAGTGTTTGAGAGTAAAAAATTATCTCAGCAGCTTGGCCCTTATCTTGACAGCAAAGCAGTACTTTTAATTTAATTTTGTTCGGAGATGCATGGGTAACAAATTTCACTAATCGCCCGGCTGTCGCCTTCTGCATGGTAACGAGCCGTTTGTTACCAGGCAGCCCAGCGTAAATACATATGGGGGAGCAGTCGGGGGACAGAGACAGGGTCTGGGGAAGAAGGAAGGGACAGCTGCAATCAGTATTAGCCAGGGGCTTCCCTGGTGGTGCAGTGGTTGAGAGTCCGCCTGCCGATGCAGGGGACACGGGTTCGTGCCCCCGTCCAGGAAGATCCCACGTGCCGCGGAGCGGCTGGGCCCGTGAGCCATGGCCGCTGAGCCTGCGCGTCCGGAGCCTGTGCTCCGCAACGGGAGAGGCCACAACAGTGAGAGGCCCGCGTACTGAAAAAAAAAAAAAAAATATATATATATATATTAGCCAGGCTGGGGCTGCCACCAGGTGTAGAATCAGAGATGGGAATCCGGCTGCGTAACAAAAAGAGAGGGGCTTGGGAGTTAGGTTCTTCGGAGCTCCCGGGCTTGCTCTGCCTCCTCCTGTCTGGGTGCACCCTTGAGCAAGTGACTTCACTCTCTGCATCTTGAGTTTCCTGTCTGAAGGTGGGGGTGGATACTCCCTACCCCACTGGGTTATGAGAGTTAAATGAGAAACAGTACAATCAGTTAATATGCCGCTAAGCATTATGCCATGCTATTCAGTGCTGGTGAGGACCTGAATGGAAATACTCTGCCCACCCCCACCCCACCCCCCGCCATCCAATGTTGAAATTTCTTTCAGAACATCAGCTCCAGACTGTTGGCCAGCTTTTACCTGCATTCTCCAGAGAAGGGGAGCTCACTCACTATTGAGGCCACCAATAGTTGTGACTCTCAGAATTGTCTCGGTACACTGGTGTGAAATATGCATCTTTCAAGATTTCCGCCCTACCTCAGCCCCCACCCTGCCCCTGGACCCCCGCAAGGAGTAAATTTGCAACCTCCTCCCTAAGTAAGCTCCCTCCCGCCAGATTTGGTTAACTCTTCTTGTATCCAGATAAAAATGCCCAGATGAAATCAGTGCTAGAAAAGCCCTTATAGGTCACGTGGCACAACTTTGCATTTTACAGATGGGGAAGCTAAGGCCAAGAGGGAGGGAAATAAATTTAAAAACAGCTGTTATTTACCGAGCATCCATTACGGGCCAAGCACTTTACCTGTGTTCTCCTTTAGTCCTTTCAGTACAAGGTCTTCTCCTGATTTTGTAGATAGGGAAACTGAAGCACAGAGGGAAAAAGCAATTTGCTCAAGTCACATTTTAAGTAAGGATCACAGAATAGAGATTTAAGCTCATGTCTAACTCCAAAACCTGCAAGCTTTTGTGTTGTGATTTTGGTCTCAAACTGCACAGCAACTCAGGAACTAGAAATGAGGTTCCCTGGCTTCTGGTCCTACAGCCACGCTAGAAAAAGGTGCATCCCAGGAATTCCTGTGTAGAAGGTGGCAAAGATGCCCATCTTCTCTGTAGGATCTGGACCAGAAAGCAAGGGAGACTGTGAAAAAGCTAAAGAGGTAGCCAGTCTGTCCCTCCCCCTCCTCCCTGACCCCTGCCAGACTCCAGCCGATGGATCCCTGGTTCTGAATTTATGAGCCTTCTTGGTGTCTCTCTTTCTTTCCGTCCTAGAGGGCTTGACTCTTCCCTCTCTCAGCTAATTAAAAAGCCCAGCCTGGGCTGCCAGCCTTGGATCACGGGCTGCTGGGCAGAGGCACTGATGCTGCTCTGATATATCACTCCCTGGGGCCGTGGGAGGCTGGAGCATTTGTCAGAGGGGCTGAGCTCATCCAGGGTTCCTCTGGGACACTTGGGGACTGCTACAAATGGACCGTGTCCACCCCTGCTTACCCCAGAAGGGGCTTAATTAGGAATAAGCAAGTAGGAACCACCCAAAGCTGATGGGGTACGTGTGACACCAGAGTCATCTTCTGAAAGCATTTGTTAGATCGTGTCATTCCCTCATACACTTTTAACAGCTCCCTCTTGGCCTTCGTAATAAATTCTCCACTTCTTAGCCTGACGTCGGGTGAGGAGTAGCAGAGCATTGGAAAGCATTGCCTTTCGAGATGGGCAGTCCTGAGTGTAGATCCTGGCTCCGCTGTTTCCTTACTTCGGATGTGTTACTGAACCCCTCTGTGTTTCATGTTCTTCACTTATGAAATGGAAATAAAAAACTACGTATTGACAGATAGATATACTTATGCATATGTGTGTATATACACACGTAGGACTCAGTGAGGCATCGTGTACACAGCCCTTAACGTCGTCCTCGGCATTCTGCTCCATCCTTCTGTCCCTGTGGCTGCAGCCATTCCCACTTGCCATTGCTACTTCCACCGTTCTGACTGCTATTACCTGTTGTTAATTTTAGCCAAACCTGCCTGTCTAGCCTGAAATTCCGTTCCGTCTTCTGCCCAAACACCCACAAACACACCTCGTACATCTTCACCTGCTAGTGTTTGCTGGTGTGGTCCCATCAGCTTAGAGGGCATTGTCAACCCCACTCTAATAAAGCCGGACTGTCCTCTGGGTCTGGCTGGAATAAATGTCACCGCCTTTCTGAAGCTCGCCCTGATGCCTCCAGACAAAATGTTCCCGTGGCACGTTACCTATATCTCTCTTATCATCGAGTCCTTGTCTCTTCTTTAAAATCATGGTTAGTCCTGTATGTCTCTACTCCCCTCCTGAGTGGAGACCAGGGGCGGTGGCTTGCTCACACCTGTATTGCTAGTGTCTGAAATCATGTTTGAGGTGGTAGGTATGCAATAAATATTCCCAGTTAGAATAAGAATCCCAGATACGTTCATCCCCTCTTTTCTTCCTGATAGATCAGAATGCTTTATTGCTCATTCATCCTGTTCTTCCTGGCAGGTGGGGGCTGGTGATAATAGCGGCCTCGCCTGGGCTTGGTGTGAATGGAGTGAGCTGTTGCCCTTCCACGATGAGTGATTCCCCAAGCCGCAGAGCTAACCAGTTCCACAGACTAGAGCCCGGTGCTTCTGACTTTCACTGTAGTCTTTAATCCACCAGGGCAGGCTCTGTTCCATTCTCAGCCTCACCTGGTGAAGTCTGAAAGGATTTCTCCAGTTTTGAATTACTCTTCTTTCCTTCTCTGTTTCGCAGAGATGTTTGGTAGAAGGAAATTGTACTCTTGTCTCCTCGCCCAGGGTCCATTGCTGGAGTTACCCAAGAGCGCCTCCCAGTGGTTTTAGAAATAATTTTTCACTCTGAGAGCAGGAGCCCTTTGTGCGATCGTGCATTCATCAGTCAGGCATTCACCAGTCCTGCATTGTGCGTAATTCATGCTTTACCCTGTGGTAGGTGCTGGAGATATAGGATGGATCAAACCTAGTTCCTGGCCCTGGGAAATTTAGCCTACTGGACGAAGCAGGGTAACGTGAAAACAGAGATGTAAAGTCCATTGCGATAAATAATACGATGGAGGTTTATGGGGTGTTACAGGAGCACAGAGGAGAGCCTTCCAGCCCTGTCTGGAATGGAAGGTAGTTAACAGGAAGAGGGGGGAGGAGAATTTCCTGAAGGAAAGGAGAGCTTAAAGATTAGGTGAAATGAACCTAGCAATATCTAGGAATGGAATGGAGGAGAAGGGCAATCAAGGCGGAAGGCAGTCCTGGAGGCAGAAAGCTGGGCTGGGGGTTGAGGGTGGGCGGGAGAGGTCAGCCAAGCTCAATGACAGAAGGCTGGGGACCTGGGTAAGGAGCGAGGACTTGGTGGATGCAAAAGCACGGGGAAGGGTTAGAGCATCTTCATCAGACAGTGACGAAACAGTTATCTGACCCCATATTTTTATTTCTGCCATCTCCCTGTGTGTGAATTTTTCCTGCAGTATATTGTCTTTGGTTTTCCCTGTTTTCTCACACTTTCTCTGCCTCTGTCTTCATGTTCCTCATCCCTCATCTTCTCCTCCTGCATAGATGTCTTCTTGCCTTACTTCCATCCCTCTAATCCTTCTTCCTCTCTTTTCTCCTCAAAAGTCTTAAGGCTGTTTTGCCTTCCCTGCAAAATTCCCTTGGTCTGTACCTCCAGTTTTTTTTTTTTTTTTTGGGGGGGGGTTGTTTGTTTGTTTGTTTGTTTGGATATCTAACTTCCTGTCTACTACAGAACAGCAGTTAAAAGTCAGAGATCCTGGTTCTATTGTTGCCTTGCTGACTGGTTGGAGAAGCCACTTAACTTCTCTCTACCTTGGTTTCATCCACTGTCTAAAAAAATAATGAGTTGCACTGTGTCTGTGCCACCATATTCTACAACTCCAGCAGCCACCTTCAGTTCCTGCGTTCCAGCCCGTAGATTCAGGGGAACTGGGCCACTGGAACTGTGCTATGAGGGCCTTGAACAAGATGAGCTCTAAGCATCTGTTCAAATTGATGGATGCATTGTATTTTTCCTTCCCCTCCATGTCCCCCCATCTCCTTCTCTCCCCATGTCCGTTCTCTTTATTTCTTCCCAGTTCTAACTAGCACCAGACTGCAAGATGCCGGTATCCAAAGGGAAGCGCTTCCAAATGGGGAGAGTGATCTGTAATTGAAAGATGATGGTTTGGGCAGAAGGCATTTGTTTTCATACTCCCTGCATGACGATTCACAGTGTCTCAAACCAGCTGAGACTCGGAAGACTGTCTTAGATACGAATTCAGAGGCCTCCCAAGGAGCCTGAAGACCGAACGAGCTAAATTCAAGGATATGTGCTCTTTGGGGGAAGCTTCATTCTGGGAAACAATAGAATATTCTTTGTCACTCGGCACATGGATTAGGGGGTCTTGTTGGGGTGGTAGAGAGCCTGGGATTCTGTATAATATGTCGTTCAAGAGCATGGACTTGAATGCTAGTCTGAAGTTCATGTCATGCAGCGTCACTTACTGACTGTGCCGCCCTGAACAATCCGCTTCTCTTGGATTCAAGGTCATAATCTGTAAAATGGGAGTGACGATGTTATTGTCTGAAAAGAGTTACTGTCCGGATTAATGGCATTAACCCACTTAGTCTTCTACTTACGTTTCAGAGATGAGGGCTCTGAGGTCCAGAGAGGTTAAGTGACTTACTAAAAAGTGATAGAATCAGGGTGTACACCAGGCTGACCCCAAAGCTGGTGCTTGTATCTTTGACATTATACTGTCTCATGCCTGGTCCTGAAATCCTCTAAGTTTATTTTTAATAGACTTCAGGTAGGGGAGGAGGAAAGGTTAGTAGATGGGCCTGGAGATGCAATAGGTATGGGTTTCTATAATTGGAAAGGAAGGGAGAGAACACAGATTAAGTCATTCATTTGTGCTCACCTTAATTGTATAGGAATTTCCTAAGTACTTGTTTGAGTATAATTAGGTCTGGGGCCCAAAACTGAATCAGATGTAGCGCATTCTGTCTATGCCCCCAGAATTTGGTAGGAGGGAAGGATAAATGACTAAAATGACAAGTTAAAGATGCTGAGATGAACTTTATGGGTATATACACTTAGGGGCACCAAGGAAGTTGGGATCTATTCTAATTGGAGGTGCAGTCAGGAAGGCTCACACGTAGGCTGGGAGCAACATTCAAACTTAATCTCAAAAGAAAAGTAGGTCCTCACTGCACGGAAGAGGTGAGGGAGGACATTCCAGGAGGAGGCTAATAGTAGTTTCCTGTGGCTGCCGTAACACATCACCTCAAACTGGGTGGCTTAAAACAACAGAAGTGCATTCTCTTACAGTTCGCAAGGCCAGAGGTCCAAGATCGAGATGTTGTCCGAATGAACTTCTTCTGGAAGCTCTGAGAGAGAATTCATTCCTTGCCTCTCTCCTAGCTTCTGGTGGCTAATGACAGTCCTTGGCATTTCTTATCTTGTGGCTGCATCATTCCAATCTCTGCCTCCATCTTCACATGGCCTTCTCCTCTGAATGTCTCAAATCTCCCTTTGTCTTTGTCTTAAAAGGACCCTAGTCATTGTATGTAGGGCCCATCCTACATCTAGGATGATGTCATCTTAAGATCCTCAACTTAAATAGTTTTTGTTTTTTTTTTTTCTAAATAAGATCACATTCTGAGGTTCCAGATGGACATATCTTTTGGGAGCTACAGTTCAGCCACTGCAAGTGGAAATCAGAGAAAAGGTTCTTAGGTGTTGGAAAGCAGCCAGATGGGGCCCCATGCCAACAAGAGGGGGTTCTTGGGAACATCTCGAGGACCTTCGATTCTTGATGCTGGCTGAAGCTGGGTCACCCCTTCTCTCTAGACCCCAGTTTCCCCATCTTTAACAACAAGGCTCAGCTGAGATGATCTTTAACATCTTTCCAGTGTTGATATTCTGGGACCTTGGGACTCAGGCAAAGACTGTTTTGCCCAGTAGACCCCAAAATAGCAATGTGGACAAGAGCTGGACCACAGCAGGTTGGAGGAAACACCGGCCGTCCCAGCGGCCCCGGCTGGACCATGATAACAGCTCTCCAATACCGCTGTTAATCTTTAATTGGTATTTGATTTGATTTAACATGATCTTCTGCTTGTAAAACACCCTGAGATGTTTCTGCGTTGTGAGCGTGTCCTGGAAACGCAGGTTTATTGTATTAACAAGTCTCGGCCTGAACATAAAGGGAGATAATTAGAACCAGCAAAGTCCCTTGGCACGCTCAGGGCAGGCAAAAAGCTCTCGGGAAAACAATCCTTTCAGCTGCTTTCATGTATCCGAATGAGAAATCTGTTGGAGCAGCCCCAGTGGATAGGGGAGCATGTTAGGGTCACTCAGCACACTATTTCTAGCTCTGAGCCTGTGCCGCCTTTATACAGCTCTTGTGGTGCACCCCTCGTAAGTTTCGGCTACAACCCCTAGGAGCTCAACCTAGGAGCCCTCTGGGTGGCCAGCAATTTGTTTGTAAGATCTTTTGGCATGCAGAGCGTGCTTTCTCATACAAAACAAATATATCAGCAGCGGCAGAGTTTCCAGGCTAGCCCACAAAAGTTGACTAACCTCCTAGTGGATCAAAAACATTACCATACTATTGAGATGCCTACCAGGTGCCCACATGAGCCCTAAATGGTTCTTTAACCTGAAAAAAATGTACCTTAAGGGTGGCGAGGTTATAAAGTGTGGTTATTTCTAAGAATAGCCCTAGTTGGCACTCTACCATGCAATATATTTGAATTAGAATTATGCCTGACATAGGAAGTATATAATAAAAGTCTGTGCAAACTAAGGTGGTTGGGTTCCAAGGCTATTTCATAAAAAGTGTACTTATGTAGAATGCACTTGAAGTAAGAGAATACACCAAGGTTGGTTAGCTTCTAAGGCTGTATACAGCATTCTGTCTAACCTCTACCCTGGTGTGCCTGAGCTATGGCAATAGTAAAAGTGGCAGTTTGGAGCCAAGGTTGGCCCCTCGAAAAGTTGCATAGTCTTCCTGCAAATTGATAAGATTATGAATATGGATTAAATTTCCAGTCTTGTCTCCAAACCTAATTAATCTGTTATGTATGAAAAATATGAATAGTATCACATTCACTACATATAAATATCCTTTATGAAGTTAATTTTAAAGAAATACGTCTTCTGTGTTTCTATACAGTGTGCTGGAAGAGCATCTGTGGGCGTGGGAGCACGCACGCACACACACAGTCAGACACACACCATCACCATTGCTCTGAAGGCATCCATGGGCACCCAAGGTCATGGCTTGGGGCTTGAGTGTAGATTCCATTGAAGGTATAGCTCATCTCTGTATGTTTTGTGTTTTTTCTTTTCTTTTTCCCTCTGAATATGTGAATTTTAATTTTTGTTTTAATTTTTTGCCATAAAAAGGAACAAAATTGGGTCATTTGTAGAGATGTGGATGGACCTAGAGACTGTCATACAAAGTGAAGTAAGTCAGAAAGAGAAAAACAAATATCGTATAGTAACACATATATGTGGAATCTGAAAAAATTGGTCTAGATGATCTTATTTACAAAGAAGACATAGAAACACAGACATAGAGAACAAACGTATGGATACCAAGTGAGGAAGGGGGGGTTGGGATGTTTTGGGAGCTTGGGACTGACATATATACACAGTTGATACTATGTATAAAATAGAGAACTAATGAGAATCTCTATGGGTTTTTTTATAGGAATATTTTAAAATTAATTTTTAGTGGAGTATAGTTGATTTAATAGTACCTTTCTTTGATTTTCCATCTGCAGGAAAAATGGTGAACAATTCTACGAGGAAAAAAAAAAAGTTTAAATATCAGATTTCTGGACCTCACCCCAGAGAGTCTTGTTCAGTAGGTCTTATCATGGGGCCAGAGCACTGTATTTACAACAAGCCCTGTAGGAGGTTCCGAGCTAGGGAGCAAGCAAAGCTGGATCTGCTCAATAAGGTGAAGATATGATTGAAAGAGAGCTGCTTTCTAGGGTCTAGGTATCGGTTAGTGGTTTAAGAGTGGCTGTCTAGCAGTAGTGGTGGCCCTGTGCTCCTAAAAGGTGAGAAGATGCTCTAATGGTGACTGCATCAGACAGGTAGGCAGGGGTGGATGACACCTTAAGTCCATGAGAATGGCGTTGGGGGCAGGCTGGGCCACTCAGCAGCCTCATTGTGGGGCCAGTCCTGATGGACTTGGCCCCCAAATGGGGTCATGCTCCCTGCTGGGCAGAGTTCCATGTACTGCACAGGGCGGGCTCATCCTCTGAACTTCAACCTGGTGTAAAGTCCCAGCTCCACCCCACTTAGCACCTTCAAGGCTTCGGGCGAGTAATACAGCTTCCCTGATCTGTAGAAGCACTGACAGTGTTATAATGAGATTGAAGCATAATAGTGTGGGTAAAGAAACTATTAGACTAGATGGCTCCTCGCCCAGGGGCAAGAAAGACTTCTGAGGACTGAATTGAGGACCTTCTCCCCCTCTTCATTCTCCCACCGAAAGTTCAAGGATGACAGTATTTATTTTCTCGTTCAGAGAATGTAGACAAGCCACAGCCTGGACTGGCATCAGTAATTTATACAACAAATCACATAATGTGCAGAATACACAATTTTTTAAAAAAATTATTTTATTTATTTATTTTTGGCTGTGTTGGGTGTTTGTTGCTGTGTACAGGCTTTCTCTAGTTGTGGCAAGCGGGGGCCACTCTTTGTTACGGTGCGTGGGCTTCTCATCGCGATGGCTTCTCCTGTTGCGGAGCACAGGCTCTAGGCGCGTGGGCTTCGGTAGTTGTGGCACGTGGGCTCAGTAGTTGTGGCTCGCGGGCTCTAGAGCACAGCCTCAGTAGTTGTGGTGCACGGGCTTAGTTGCTCCGCGGCATGTGGGATCTTCCCAGACCAGGGATTGAACCCGTGTCCCCTGCATTGGCAGGCGGATCCTTAACCACCATGAGACATGTGTAGCTTATATTTATCAGATACTTTTGTAAACATGGAAGACGTGTTGATTAAGTTGATCTTTGACAAATACCTACAGAGTACGAATATACAAATGAGGATATTAAAGCAAAGAGAGGTTACATAATTTGCCCGAAATCACACAGCTATTAAATATCCAGCTGCAATTTAAACCCAGGTCTTCTGGTCCCAGAGCCAGTGGTCTCCTTTTACAAGTTCATCAGCAGAGTAGACGCAATTTATATTGCATTGTGGGTTGTTTTGGTCTATAGCCTTGATGCAACTTGAATAATTTAATGTGGATGTAGCAAATATTTTCATAACACATTCTTAGATAAATGAATACTATTGGTAGAAATTACACTGTCTTCTGTTTACAAAATTATCTTTCTTCTACTCAGAGCTGACTAGAGATGGAATGGGGTGCAGGGAGAGTGGTGAGATTCCTGCTCTAGTGAGTGTATAAGTTAAGGCTGCATGCTACTGAGGATAATCAAGAGGGAAATGGGTTGGGAGAAAAGGCTAGAAAATCATAGGGGAAAAAAAAGAACAATAATAATAATGCATAGCATTCAATGAGTGCTTCCTAAATACCGGGCACTGTGCAAAGCACAAACATATAGCATGTATACATGGTCCCCAATTTAAAGGCAGGGGAATGAAAGTGAAGATGGTAAAGTAGACTGCCCCATCTGGACCTTCAGTAAGTGCTCACAGCAGGATACACACCCAGGTCTGTCTGACTCTAGTCTGTGATCTGGCCCTGAAATGCTTCGAGTTCTTAAAAAGGATTGGTGTGTACTTTGTAACCGTGAACTAGGCTTCTGCACATATTTCTGAATTCTCTGAACTTGGAAGAGGAACCTACAGACTGTCAGTCCCATTGAGGCAACTTGTCCTAACCCAGTGGTATGCTGGCAGGCTGGCTCTCTGAGAAAATGTAAAAAGCCTTACTTATAGCATTTGCTTATTTCTATGGTGTACAATCTCCTACCATGTCATTTCAAGTCATAGATTTAACAACTACCAAGCGGCATCCCTGAATATTTAACAAGTAGCTGTCTTGAGTCAGCTGGAGCCAGTTCCAGTATGCCATTGCTCCAGTTCCACTGACCAACCCGGGATGCATCTCCTAGGAATTGCTATCTTGTCTTTCCCTGCATCTCACATAGTCTGGCCCATAGAGGAAATACAGAAACTCGGTACATATTTGTTGATCAAAGAATAAATAAACAATTGAATGATTCATGAATAATCAAAACTAGAGAGGAGGATGGGAAATACTGTCTTCAGCCCTGAAATAAGAAGAACACAACATCGTCTTACTAGGAGATTCTGCCTGCTTATCTGTACTTCTCTATGACAATGAGATGACCTGTTGAAGAAATTCTGCCTGCAAGTACAGTTTGGGTGGAGATGTCAAAACCCTACTTATCCCTTTCCCTTTCTGAGCCATCACAAGCCAGCAACTCTGCCTTCAGACGTGCTTTGCATTTGATGACGTTTCTCCAGCCCCAGTGTTGCCACCACAGTCAAGTCATGCCCCCTCCTTCTCAGCACCTTTTTAGTTGTTCTCCTGTTCCTTAGGGTTAAGAGCAAACCTCTTAACCTGGCCTTCAGAGCTTTGCATGTTCCTGCCCACCTATCCATCCTCATCTCATGTCACACGTCACTGTTTCCACTGCATTCCACCCTGGAACATCCATCCTGCTGCTTGGAACACCCTTCCTCCCCCTGTCAGGACTGGGCTTAACTGTCCCTTGCTAAAAGAGGTCCCTCATCCCGCCCTGTTCTTCTCCACTCTAGCGTGAAGCAGAGTGCACATGATATATTCACATCTGTCAATGCCCACCCTCACCAGATGGAGAAATTCATGAGAGTGGGGGCCACATCTGTTTCTGTGTTGGCGCCATCTTCCCTGCAGTACTGGAGAGGTAGCCACGTAGGCTTGGGAGGTCTCCTCTCATAGGTCAGAAGGCTGTCACCTGGGAGGCAATGTGACAGAGAGTTTTGGGGGCTTCACTGTGGGGTCAGCCATCTTCAGTTTTAAGTTTTATCAGCTCTGTGATCTCAGGTAGGCAGTTGCATTCATAGGGCTTCAATTTTTTTCCTCTGTAAAATGGGTGTATTAACAGCAATTCCATCACAGAGTGTTATAAAGATTAAATGAAATAACTCCGTGTAAAGCCCTTAGTCCAGGACTCAGCACAGAGTTAAGTGCTTAACCGTGGTAGCTATTATTAGTTTATTGGGAGAAAAAGTGATACTTCATCTGAAACTCATGCTTACCTCATTCTCTTCATCAAGGAGGTAATGCCTGGATTTTGTTTCCTCCTTGGAAAGTACCCGTGAAAGCTGCTCCTCTCTAAAGTAAGTCATTGGTTGGAAACTTTTCTGTTCATTTGTTCATCTGTTTGTTCATTAACCAAATATTAATTTAGCTGCTACTCAGTACCAGGTCCAGTGGTGGAGAGTATAAGGCAGGGTACATGCCTTTGAGCAAGGCGGAGTCTCATGGGGGGAATGGCACGTTTACATTCTTCTCTCTCTAGTTATAGGATTTTGCTAAATAACTTTGCAAATAGCCAGTTGGAGGATTAGTCTATAAAAAACAATGAACTTTCACTGTATCCTATCCTTTGTAGGTTGAAATACGAAGGCAGGGAGAGAAGGAAGGAGGGAGGATCTACTTCCCACACTAAACTTTGAATAGGACTAACCAAGACATTCTTACGCCCATTTGATCATTTGAGGAACCAGACACTACAAAAAAAGAAATGAGCATCCCAAGGTCATGTAGCCAGAAACTGGTGAATCTGGGAATTTGAACTCTGCTGACTTTTGCAATGTTTTTTCTATTCTTTGAGCTGCTGACTACTAGAAAACTAAGAAGAAAGCAGCATTGCTAATGGTGGCCCTGGTTGGTGATTGAGGGGGAAGAAGAAGGTCATAGTTATGATTCCCAGGGCTGCTGTTGCTTCTACTCTAAGCATACATACATCCTAATCTCAATTCTTATACACTTACACATATATTCACATCCTCACACATAGACATAGATTTCTCTGAAATTCAGTAGGGCTTCTATTTTAGCTCTTTAAGATGTTCAGATGTGGACGCTGTATAAATAAATATGTGCTAATGTTGTTACTATGATTGCTGTCCCATAAGTTTAACGGTACATGCAGGAAGCTCCAGGTGTGTGTAGCACCTGAATTACAGTTACTTAGGGAACCACTGCTACTGTGTCCCTGCCATCTCTATCTGAGTGATGCCTCTGCACATCTCCTGCTGCAGAAATAATCTGTGTCCTTCCATCCCAGCACAAGGAACTAAGTGCCCCTGGGGGTGGGCTAGGGAGCATTTGTATAAATACTCAAGGATGTGTGACTTGAGTGCATCATTGCTGGCCAGCCCTTAGTCTCGGAGGAAGCCTGAAAAATCAATGGGTCCAAGGCCTCCGCTAGTAACATTAACAGGTAGAGCAGCTAAGAACACTCAGTAGATATCATACAAGGTGCTGAGAACTTTACATGCATAAAGACACATAAAAAGTTAAGTAACTTTCCCAGCGTTACTCGCTATTATTGCGCCTTTCTTATTATCAGCCACTGTGCTGAAAACTTTTTGTTTTCACTCAAGTAATCTTGTGAAGTAGACATTTTGATTATTCCTGTTTTATGAACGGGGACACTGAAACATAGAAAGATCATATTGAACCAGCAACTTCAAGTAGTAATGGGCAGTGCCGGTGCTTGATCCCAGCTCGGTGCAAAGTTCAGGGCTATGATCTTAATCCTTCTTTTTTATTGACTTCCTAAGTTCACATTGTTGAGAAATTACTGAGTTGGGTTTCAAGCTTAATTGGTCTGGCTGCAAAGCTCATAAGCCTTCCATTTCACCAACTTCACTTCTGGGATCAGTGTGTGAACACAGGATCTTGCAGAGAGAAAGAGAGAGAGAGATGCCTTTATACAGATAAAAGGAGCTTCCTCCCCTGTGCAGCCAGCCCTGGTTTTGTCAAGCACACTTCAGCAGCTCCCTTCCTCTCAGCTCTCACTAGGGTGTGAAGAGTTTAGTAAAACAACCTAGCAGTTATCCAGGCACAGTGCAATGATGTCTTCTCCTAACCTTCTCGTGTACCTGACTGTGCCCCTGCAGGTTTGGGCCGTGCCCGGCTCCCTGGCGAGTCCTGAGACTTGCCCAGGGCATAGCACACACAGGTGCTCAGCAACCTTTTTGCAATGACTGAAGGTCTCTTCTGAACCTGAAGGACCCCGAGTTTCCTGCTAGGGATGTGGACTCTGCAGCCTCTCTCAGTCATTCATTCAAGTGGGCCCCAGGATTAGTTATCTGTTCCTGTGTAACAAAGTATCCCAACGTTAGCAGGTTAAAACAGCAAACGGGTATCCTCTCATTTCTTATCTCAACCAGCATTTATCTATTCACGTTTATTACCTCAACCAACATTTATTCTCTGAGTCAGGGGTCCAGGCACCATGCAACTGGTCCTCCATTTCAGAGTTTCTCTTGAGATTACAGTGATGTTGTCAACCAGGGCTGTGGTCTCCTCTCCAGGCTTCATTGGGGAAGGACCTGCTTCCCAGCTTCCTCATGAGGTTGTTGCAGGATCTGTTCCATGAGCCACCCTCAGCTCCTTGCCTTGTGGGCCTCTCTAGGGGGCAGCTCACAACGTAACATCTGGCTTCAGCAGAGCAAGAAAATGAGAAGAGCCAGAGAGTGTAAGAAAAAAGGAAGGCACAATCTTTTGTACCCACCCTACTGTTGTAAGTGACATACCATAATTTTGCTATAGACCACCTGATGGAAGCAAGTCTGTAGGGGAGGGGATTACACCCGGGTGTGAATACCAGGAGGCGGGAACCACTGGGGACCGTTTTGGGTTTTGTTTTTCTTTATTTATTTATTTATTTTTCGCTGCATTGGGTCTTCGTTGCTATGTGCGGGCTTTCTCTAGTTGCGGCGAGCAGGGGCTTCTCGTTGCGTGCGGGCTTCAGCAGTTGTGGCACACGGGCTTAGTTGCTCCGCTGCATGTGGGATCTTCCCGGACCAGGGCTCGAACCCGTGTCCTCTGCATTGGCAGGCAGATTCCCAACCACTGTGCCACCAGAGAAGCCCCTGGGAGCCATTTTAGAAGCTGCCTCCCTTTGTCCACTTGCCCTCTTTCCTTTTCTGCAAACCAGGTCTTTCTTTGATTTCAGACGACTTATGCTTATGTGCATCCCTACACTTGAAGAACGATTTATCACCAAGCTTCAGGTTCTCAGATTCTATCCAGGATGTTCTTCAGCCTCCTCTGGTGTAAAGGTCCTCTGGTGTGTCACAGAGTGTCTTTGCAGGATAAGTTTTGTGCCTCTAACCCGGTGCCTCTCCGTCTCCTCCACTCCAGAGGTACAGTTGTAGATCTCATCCTTTATCACAAGGTCTTTGGATCCCACCCCTTGAGATTATGAAGTTCCTGCAGCATCTCCAGCACCCAACACAATGTTTGGCACTTAGTAGATACCTAGAACGTCTTTGTGGACAAAGTGAATAAATGAGGACATGTTTTAGCTTTGCACAGTGCCGGGAGAGCTGGCCTGAAAGGACTGACTACATCGTCTCAGATAAAGCCCACTCTCCTGGCAGTGGACCATGACTTTCTTTGTGTGCCCCTTACTACCTCTCTTGCTTCTTCTGCCTGCATTTTATTACAGGTACCTCCTGCCATTCCAGGTTATGTGCAATGCCCTGTTCACCTTTGCTGTTCCATTCTCCTGGACCACAGGCTCTGTTTTCCTACTTGGCTAATAGCTCTCATGTTATAAGCCTCAGCTCTGAGGAATGATTCTCTGACCTCCAAACCTGCACTGACCTCTGCCACCATGGTGATCCCCTTGCATTACTTTCTCTGTTTGGGGACCTGCCTACCCCACTGGGCATTGAGGCCCTTGATGACTCTGATCTCTGGGTCCCCTACTCACAGAGCTCAGTGAAGAATGGACTCTCAGTAAATATTCATTGAAGGAATGGATTTCTCCTGTTATAGGCAGGGAAGACAGAACTCCAGAGAAGGGAGGGATTTTCCGAAGGTTTCATAGTGAATGGTGGCAGAGTGGTGTTCAAGTTTGGTCTCTAGACTTCCAGAGCAGAGCTCTTTGCACAGCACCCTCAGGCCTGCCCTTGTTACTGAAGGACGAGACAGAATGTGGGTCTAGCGTGGCCCTTGGGCAAAGACCACTATTGTTCTGTTGGAGGTGGCATCTTTCAACCAGCAGGTTTGAAAGGTTTAGGCCCGGAATGTCAGCCTGAAATGGGTAGAGGCCACTGTATGGAAATGTATTTGGGCAGAAACGCTTCATGGTAACACTTTTTCCTCTTTTCTTCTTTTATTCTCTTTTATATTCCCTCCTCAAAGGTCTAAAGGCAAAGATGTTTATCTCCAGTTGGCTGTTTAAACACAGTGCCATGTGCTTTTGCTGAAATTTAGTGGTCTGAAGAGACGGTGGATTGGAAAACCAAGGAGGAAAATGCCCCTCTATGTAAAGAGCTGGAGACGAGTGTGTTTTTCCCAGTCAAGTTCCCAGGTGATGAGCAGCCCAACTCCTACACCCAGGAAAGGGCAGAGTCCTCTGTCCCCTCATGGGACCCCAGTTTCTTCCTTTATAAGAGTGAGGTTTTGGGTGTGGAGCAAGACCCTTGGTTTGAGAATCTGCTTCCTCGGGCCAAAGCTCCTTCTAGTTTCTTAGATTTGCAAGAGTCTTATGGTAAACAAGCCCTGGTATGAAGAATAAGGGTATTTCTTGGGTCAGGTAGACCTAGGTTGAATCCGGCTCTGCCTCTGATTGTTTGTGCAGCTTGGGATAAGGGTCTGATCGCTCTGAGCTTCATTTTCCTCATTTATAAAATAGAGATCATGGTACTTAACTCAGAGGGCTGTTTTTTTAACAATACAAGTCAAGCTCCGAGCCTTGGTTCACAGTGGTTGCTCATGTGGAATATCTGTTTCCTTTCCCTTTTGCTACATTTGTGTGTCTTCCACAACATCCTCGTTAAGAGGCCCCTCTGCCTGAATCTTCCTTGTTTCAAGGCTAAATATCCTGTATCCTTCCTCTGGTGTCGTCTCCTGACATAGTCTCCAGTCTAACCCTGGTTACTGTCTTCAGGCCATGGACCACTTGTCTGTGTCTTGCTTAGAGCATCCCACAGACCTGAGTTACATTACCAGCTCTGCAGCTTACTAGACATGTGACTTTGAGCAAACCATTTCTCCTCCCTAAGCTCCACTTCCCTGCTCCATAAAATGGGGACCCAAGGGTTGTTGTGAACGCAAACTGAATAATGGATGCAGAGGGCCCAGGAGAGGCTTAGCACACAGTAGTTACTCTGTATGTGTTTGAACCTTCTCTTAGTAGAAACTCACTGCCCTTCTGACCACATGCTCTTTTTTCCACTTCTGACCCATCCTGACTTTATACAGATAGTTTCCTGGATTCAAAGGTCAGTCTCTACATTTATTGGTCTTATATTTAATGATGATGATGATAAAAGCTACTGTGCATTGAGCACCTACTATGCAATGTATATTTTCCTACCTAATCTTTCTAATGAGCCTGTGGAGTAGATGCCATTCACATTTTATGGATTAGGATAATGAGACTTTTTGAAGGTCAGCCAGAAAATAATGCAGCGGGTTTCTCTAACCTCCAGTGTCCCCATCTTTACTTTAATCTACTGTGCTTTAGGCTTTGCACTTTGGGATCTAGATGTGGATTTGAATTCTTTGGGACTCAATAGCCTTCTAGACTTGGGCTAAACTCAATTTTCTTATTTGTAAAATGAGGAGCTAACAAAACTTTATGATTGATTGACTCAAGTGATATCTGTAAAATATTTTGCACCACATGTCATACATAGTGAGTGCTTTAAGAGAAAAGATTATCATCAGCAGCAGCAATTAAGTGGGTTTTCTTTTGAGCTGATCAGCTCCCCGTTTAGGTGATATTCAAACACAGGTTGGATGACCATGGCGGGGAGCATTGTAGGAAACTACCTGTATTATTGTGTTATATGTTAGGGTCAAAGCCCTTTTAGTCCCCTGTGATCCTGAGTTTCTGTGATTCAAATTAAAGCAGATGATGCGTGTGGCAGGAGTTAAGGGGAATTTGGCGTTCCTGTGAGTTGTGATGCTTAGGGAAGACTTCCAGGAGATGGGAGTTCTCTGGTCTTGAAAAGTTGGTCTCCCTTTGACATGTTAAGAAAAGAAGGCAGGACAACACATAGGTGTAGGGAATGCATGCAGCTTGATACAAGGAAAGGGACAGGCAGATTTACCTGTGGCAGGGGGTTTATGGAACATCAGGCAGAGCCTTATTTCCCGTTACTTCTCAGGTACAATCTGAGAATCGGGAGAAAGAGGTGGGGAGGAAGGTACATGGAGGTTTGAGGAAGCCCCCTTCCTTTAGAGGCAATGTGATGCAATGGAGGAAAGAAACATTGAGTTTGGAGGTCAGTAGGTCTTGGTTCCTATTCCATCTCTGCCCCTAGCTAGTTCTGAGCTGTTGGGCAAGTCAGTTAAACTCTGAGTTTCCATTTCCACCAGTGTCAAATAAGTCTCATTGACAGTAGACATGGGAAATAAAAGGGTTTCTGGTGGTAAAAGCCACCACCACAGACCTAGTAAATATGAAATGCACAATAAACAGCATTCCTCTCCTCCTGCTTTCACAAACCTTGAACCAAAGTTCAGTGACATCTTCTAAGAGAATGGAACAGTGACTTTTTTGGCAAGCTCTGAGAAAAAGCAGCTAGAAATGTGTCTTTCAAGAAGATGGGAGATGATTGGCCCTGATCTTCCTTGGTAGCCATGGAAACCTGTGGCTGCTTTGTGCTCTGTCCGTTTGCACCCACTGCTTGGTCCCTACTCTTCCTTGCCACTCCCCTTTGCATCAGTGATGTGGGCTGAAGGCAGTGGATGCAGTGAAACAGCCTACAGTCTAAGAGGGTGAACCCAGGGGTCAAACACAGGTAGCTTAACTTTTTTTTTTCTTTTGGAAGTCAGTACCAGCTGATGATCACCTGTGAATCTGAAACTCAAGTGTTACCTTTTCTTCCTCCTTTCCCATTTATTTCTGAGCCTTTCTAGAACTTTAGCTCTTTCGAATCATCTCCACGGTTTCTCATTCACACACTGCAATTTCACCTCGGGAGTATAGCATCTTTTTCTTTCCCCTAATGCATTCCATCAGCCTGTTAAATTCCAGTTGAATAGTATTTAACTTTCTACACTGGCCTCTTGTACCTGCCTCTTTTCCTTTCTTGCACATATTTTCCTGTGACTCTGAAGTCCATTTTCCTTAAAAATTATTTTCTAGCTTTGTTGACATATAATTGATGTACATCACAGTATAAGTTTGAGGTGTGCAACAAAATGATTTGACTTACATATTTTATAAAATGATTACTGCAACAAGTTTACTTAGCATCCATCATCTCAGATACAATAAAAAGAAAAAGCAAAAAAGAAGGAAAAAAATGTGTTTTCCTTGTGATAAGCACTTTTACGATTTACCCTCTTAACACTTTCATATATATTATACCTCAGGGTTAACTGCATGTCATCATGTTGATGTCATCATCCCTAGTACTTATTTATCTTATAACTGGAAGTCTGTACCTTTTGTTCACCGGTCTTCCAATTCTCCTTCTTCCCACCCACCAGCCACGGTAACCTGGCTGTTACCGTGATCTATTTTTCCATAGTTTTTTGGTTTTCTAGATTCCATAGATAAGTGAGATCACACAGTCGGGCAAGACTGACTATGAAACTGTCCTCCATCACTTGCCAGTGGTTAAGGCTTGGTTTTCCCACTTTCAGATAGAGACAGTAATCTCCGCCTTGCAAGACTGTTGAAAAGTGTAAGTAGGCAAATGTAAGTAAAATCTTTAACCCAGTGTCTGGCATAGCAGCCACAGTTAATTACTGGGAACTGCTCATATTCCTAACAGTCACCTTTGTATGAACTATTAAAGTAGCTCATTATTTTCCCCACTTTGTTCCACAGAACAATGGTTCTGCAGTATAGCAATACTTTGGGGAAACACTGGGTTAAATTCTGCGAAAGAGAATTTAATGTAGACCTTTTCAGAGAGTTTAATATCAGATATATACTCTCGCACCTTAAGAGTTGATTATAGAATAGAGCATATCCCAGAAATTTTTGAAAATTGATGTCTTTTTTCTTTTAAGATACATTTTTTGTTTTGTGGGCAATACCGCACTGGCTCTGTGGGGCATTTGGATACACTGGTGTGGTCAGTGGTTCTGGAGGTAGGGCTCACAGATTCTAATCCTACCCTCACATTTCACCAGTGAGACCTGGGTCAGGTGTCACGGAAAGAGCAGTAGGCTGCAGGTCAGATGTGGCTCTCAGGCCCCGTTATTCCCTTGGCGCCTAGATGGGAGTTCCCCATTAGGTCTCTTGTTCCTCATTTGTATCCTGGAGATAATAGCAACACCCACTGCATTGGATTTTGGTGAAAAGTGAATGAAATATTTGTGAATAATTTGTAAACTAACAAGAATTGAAAAAATATGGCGTGCCATCCTCATCGCCAGCACCCTTGTCACCACACCACTGTCGTCATCTCGAAGTTGCCTTCACACTTCCAGGAGCAGGTGTCTGCAACCGCCACAGAGAGATCCAGGGAGCGAGCTGTGTGTAGCCCCATTCAGTGTCTGCTGGCAGTGCCTTTCTGGGGTGATCCAAGCCTGCACTACAGACACACTCCTCGTCTACGGGGCAGAGCCAGCCCAGGGGGCTCCCCAGGGGCCTCATGAATAGTGACTGGCCCCAGGCAGCTCAACTGAACTGTTTTCTGGGGCTCAGAGAGGAAAAGAAACAGCCATCTAGCTTGTCCCTCCCACCATCTGCCCTCCTTGTAAGCCTCTCTCTGGTGATGCAGAGGTCCCCTTGAAGACCTGTGGTCAATATGAGGGAGGACAGTGAAGCCACCATGCATCCACCCATAGTCACCATAGGTCCGCAGGGCAAGCTGAGGTCTGTCAGCAGATTGACACTGAGGGTTGGTTCTTCTTGGCTCAGGCCGCATCTAGCATACTGATGGAGAAGTTGTGGAGCATAATGGTTAAGAACTTGGGTTCCGAAGTCAGTTTTTTTAAAAAATTTCAGCCCTATTACCTTTGAGCTTCATGGCCTTTAGCAAGCAGTGACCTCAGTTTCCTCTTGTGTCAAATGTGGGGGAGAGTAGACAGCATCTCATGAGGTTTCTGTGAAGATAAGTGAGATATTATGTGAAAAATGTTTAATTATATTTTCTGGTACAAAAGTGTTTTTTATAAATGTTCCTTATGATGATGAGGATGATATTCTTTGCTAGGAAAGCCACAGTAGAAAAAGCAAATCTATGCAAAGTATAATAAAGAGGCTCAAAATACGACGTCAGAGAAATAAAGTAAAACTAGCAATATTTGGTTTGGAGGAAAGAAAGCTCAAGGCAACTGCATTGCCACCTTGAACTAACTAAATAGCCTGGAGGAGGAGGTCTTGGGTACATCCTATTTGACTTGGACAGCAGAAGTTGGCTCACAGAGTGAGATTCTAGGACTGTTTAGTACAACTGTCTGAATATAGAATTGCTGCTTCGCAGGGGGTGAGTTTGCTGTCTCTGGAAGTATGCAAAGGCTGGATGAGCACTTGCACAGATCTTATAAAGGAAAATCCTAGGGAAGATGGGAGATTTTAAAGGATACTATGGATTTGAGAGCGTCAGGTTCAAAGTGCCAGAGGACACAAGAAACTAGTTCATGGCAGAAATAGAGGGGCAGGGGGTGAGGAGAGACTTGGCCCCTGATGAGCGACAGGGAAAAGGATGCCCCAAAAAGGATGCCCCATATTGACACATCACACTGAAGAAGTGTGTGCAGAATGTATACACGAGGCAGGCTGAGGAAAGGCGGCTGCCTTCCCCAGAGTTCTGAGAAAGCCCCAATTTCAACTATTCTTTCCTTCTGCCTCCAGCGTGACACTTGCACTTGTCAGAGGATGTGTCCCAATTTTAGTTTCCAGAAATACACAGAGAAGCACAGAGGCACTGGAGCTCAGGTGTGGCAGGAATCCCATGAGGTCTTCAGTGAGATTAATGGGGCACCCCACCAATCTGTGGTGGTCACCCTCATATGCAGGAGGCTGGGTGGCCTCTCAAGGGCTTTTTGTATGATTTCTGGCTGGCCGGGGACCAATCTTTGCTAAAGAAAGTGAATGAATACATTTGACTAGAAAAGTACCAATAGCAATATTCCAATACTGACACCTCTTGGTAGAATGAGGAATAACATTTAAGCATTTATTCATTCACTCATTCGTTCAATAGATGTTTATTGAGCACCTAATATATCCAGACATGCTTATAGACACTGGAGCTAATAGGAGGGCATAAAAAATGAGGTCTGACACGTAGTAGATACACATTAAATAATTACCTATTGAATAAATTAATTCCCAGATAAGGACATCGAGACTTAGAGAAGTAAGGTGACTTGTCCATGGGGGCCAGCAGCTAAGGTTAAAAGCCAGAATTCCAGCTTCTACCGGAGTATCACCGGCCTCTTGATATCCATGTAGATGCCAAGTGTTGGGCAGTGGGGTTTTAAGGAATTGAGATGAAAGGAATGACACCAAGAGCGTATATGGATCCCTAAGTATGTGTGCTTGGTGTTGTAACTGTGACCTCTTATTTAATCCACACAGTTCGCCTACCAGTTAGGGATTATCATTGTCATTTTATAGATTAGAATACCGAAGCTCTGAGAGTGTAGGTGACTTGCCAAAAGTTAGAAGCTACTAACAGGAGGAGTTTAGACTTAAATCTCTATGTCCAGAACCTAAAGCGAACCTTTCCTTTGTTCTAAGTGGCATTTCTACCTTTTGGTCTCCTTTACCCTAAAGTCTGGGTTCCTAGAATCTCTGTCCCTCACCCCAATTCCATATGCCATTTAAGGAAAGAAATGAGTTCTCAGCTTAGGTCCAAGCCTCTCCTGCCCCGTGATATCAGGAGGAAGGAATCAGTGGGAGTACAGCAGCTTTTAAGTTTTCCACGCACAGGGGTCTGATGGGGTTAGATCTCTTTTCTTCATTGTAAAATGTGATTGATTCAATTCCAGATTTAACTTAAATTTGATTTTCCTCTCTCAACCTGGCATTTCCAAACTGAGAATTAATCAAACCCCAAATTATAGGCAGCATGTGGATCAACAATGCCGAGTTATTTCCAGTCGAATTTCTCAAGCAATGAATTTTATGCCATTCTCTGCTGCCATGAGAGGAGTTGAGGGGTAAGAGGGAGGGGGAAATGAAGGGGAAATTAGATTATTAACTTTCTCCAGTTCCAGCAATCAATACAACCTGGTGAAATTCTATTCCCACAGCACAGCTCGCCCCCTTGCAAGTGATGGGGAGGGAACTGTAAACTGGGATGTCAACCAGGGATAACCATGACCCTAGCCATCCAACGATGCTCCTGTTACGATATGGAGCTATGATTTATTGTTTTGTTTTGTTTTTACCAATTATGTGCATCATCTTATTTTGTCCTCAAATCAGCCCTGAAAGACCATTGTTCCCATTTATTCAGATGGAGACATTGTGTCTTCTCAGGGTTAGGTCAGTGGGCAAGTGTCACATGAGATTTTGTGGTGAGGCAGGATTTAAACAAAGGCATACCTGTCTCCAAAGGCCATGCTCCTTCAGCAACTACATGATGCCATCCTGGGACACTTATTCTGTGGTGAAGTGGGAGGTAGTATGATATGGGGGAGAGGATGGAAAGAACTGGTTCTAATCCTGACTCTGCTACCTATGGATTAAGTGACCTTAGAAAAGTCGTTTTATCGCTCAGCCCGTCTGTTGCTGTGCAAAACAGAGATAGTAGGAACAGTTTGCTGTAAAAATTAAATGAGATAATTTCCCTCCACTAAAATGTAAGCTTCAAAGACTTTGGCTGTTTTGTTAACTGTCCTTTCCCCTGTGCCTAGAACAGTGTGAGGGAAAAGTTGATGTTCAATAAAAATATGTTGGACGGATGGCAGGAGGGATGGTTGGATATAAGTATTAGGCATAGTTCCTGGATCGTAGTAAGCACACAACAAATGGAGGTTCTCTTCCCCGTCTTTGCTCACTGTGGTACAGTGCGGAGCCTGGGTGAGGAGGGGTTGGGTATTATGGGATAGACAGTTTCTACCTTGCCGCTGTCTCCAGCCCCTCCTCAGAGCTAACTGCTGATGATCAGTTCCCTAGGCCAGGAACTCTTAAAAAGTCACCTCTGTTTGAGTCCCACTGTGAAGTTTCTGCCAGGCCTAGTTGCCATGGAAACCCCCAAGCCCTAGTGGCTGCTCCACGGGCATCTGGCCTGAGTGCAGACTTGACCTGCGTGCTTTCTTCTCCCTGGACTTCAGAGACAGCTGTGGTGTTTCAGGCATTCTCTGAGTAAATGGCTACCTCAGGGTGCTATTAATTTGCATTCTTTCTTCCATTCCCTTTGCTTCTTAAAACTCTCCCTGCACTCCCCACTCTGTGTGTCTTTAGCTTCTGTAAAGAATAATTCAATCCCTAGTATGTTCTGATAATGGGTTGGACAAAGAGATAAATAAGTCCTGGTTTCTGCCATCAGCTAGGAGAGAAATACCAATGTCTGGCTTGGAAAGATCATTTACCAAGGGCCTATCTATGTGCCAGAAACTGTGCTGGTCATTTGACATTTTCTGTCTCATTTAGGTCTTACAACACTCTTGAAGGAAATGTCATTTTATTCCTATTCTCCAGATAAGAAAACAAAGGGCCAACAAGCTAATGTGACTTTACTCCCCACCGTATTGACTCTTAAAGACCTTGGATTACCAGGAAGATTTAAATATAGGGGATGCAATTAGCCCAGCATGAGCCCAGGGAGCTAGTACAAGCAATCCTACTCCTACCCGTCAACCCTCTTCCCCCAACTAGAAATCAGCCTCATGGAGCCTGGGTGGTACGTCTGGTAGTTGTTTAATTAGTGAAAGGAATGTCTTGGTCACATCTGTTTCTGCTGCTGCATGGGCCAGTCTGAGAGATGCCTTCTTGGACACTCACGGGGCACTACTGTCCTTCCAGGGAGTCCACTCCCCAATGCCAGGCGCCTCTAGCCACCTTTCACGTCTCACGCTCTGGACCTGGTTCACCTTCCCAAGAGTTTGTTCCTGCTGGACTCATGTTTACATGTTCTTTCTCTTGAAACAGCCTCCTTAGAGTCGAGACTGGAAACTCAGTGCTGCTGCTATCTGGGAACGGGGGTCGGGGGGTGGGGTGGGATGTTAAATATCTAGATATCTAGGCTAGGAGTCATATGTTGACTTTTTTCTCTTTTTTCTTTTTTTCTTTTTTTTTTTTTGCGGTACGCGGGCCTCTCGCTGTTGTGGCCTCTCCCGTTGCGGAGCACAGGCTCCGGACACACAGACTCAGCGACCATGGCTCACGGGCCCAGCTGCTCCGCGGCATGTGGGATCTTCCCGGACCAGGGCACGAACCCGTGTCCCCTGCATCGGCAGGAGGACTCTCAACCACTGCGCCACCAGGGAAGCCCCATATGTTGACTTTTTAAGGAAAGACCTATGCGAGGCAACAACGCTTAGTCCATACCCTTTCTGGTAGAAAACATCGACGTTAGCTTGCTTCTGCTATTTAGTTATGAAACTGTTGATATTATCAGAGTTTGAAACAGCTTCTTGTGGCTCCCAGATGAGAGAGAAAATGTGTTCCTTTTTTTATGTGGTCCTTTTAAGTTAAGAGATTTT
This sequence comes from Orcinus orca, assembly GCF_937001465.1. Lineage (NCBI taxonomy): Eukaryota > Metazoa > Chordata > Mammalia > Artiodactyla > Delphinidae > Orcinus > Orcinus orca. Next base: position 103,652,772 of record NC_064564.1, on the reverse strand, counting down.
CTGTCCCCTGATACCACAACCATCTTTTTATCTTAACTGCTCTTCTAGTTAACTAATGTTCACCAACTATAGCAACCACAAGTATATGAATCGTCCCTGCCATAGGCTATGCCTTATTCTAAGACTGGCAATAAAGACAAAGCCCCTATTCTTTTATTTAGTTATGTATTTATTTATTTAACATCTTTTTGGGTTTTTTGACATGTTTATGTAAAAAGATGTATACGCCCATGCCACTCTCTCACTTCGTCCCAGCTTACCCTTGCCCCTCCCCATGACCTCAAGTCCATTCTCTCCGTCTGTGTGTTTACTCCTGTCCTGCCCCTAGGTTCTTCAGAACGATTGTGGTTTTTTTTGTTTTTTTTTTTCTTAGATTCCATATATATGTGTTAGCATACGGTATTTGTCTTTCTGACTTACTTCACTCTGTATGACAGACTCTAGGTCCATCCATCTCATTACAAATAGCTCAATTTCGTTTCTTTTTATGGCTGAGTAATATTCCATTGTATATATGTGCCACATCTTCTTTATCCATTCATCCGATGATGGACACTTAGGTTGCTTCCATGTCCCAGCTATTGTAAATAGAGCTGCAACGAACATTGTGGTACATGACTCTTTTGGAATTATGGTCTTCTCAGGGTATATGCCCAGTAGTGGGATTGCTGGGTCGTATGGTAGTTCTATTTTTAGTTTTTTAAGGAACCTCCATACTGTTCTCCATAGTGGCTGTATCAATTTACATTCTCACCAACAGTGCAAGAGAGTTCCCTTTTCTCCACACCCTCTCCAGCATTTATTGTTTGTAGATTTTTGATGACGGCCAATCTGACCGGTGTGAGGTGATACCTCATTGTAGTTTTGAGTTGCATTTCTCTAGTGATTAGTGATGTTGAGCATCCATTCATGTGTTTGTTGACAATGTGGATATCTTCTTTGGAGAAATGTCTATTTAGGTCTCCTGCCCATTTTTGGATTGGGTTGTTTGTTTTTTTCATATTGAGCTGCATGAACTGCTTGTAAATTTTGGAGATTAATCCTTTGTCAGTTGCTTCATTTGCAAATATTTTCTCCCATTCTGGAGGTTGTCTTTTCATCTTGTTTATGTTTTCCTTTGCTGTGCAAAAGCTTTTAAGTTTCATTAGGTCCCACTTGTTTATTTTTGTTTTTATTTCCATTTCTCAGAAAGGATCTTGCTGTGATTTATGTCATAGAATGTTCTGCCTATGTTTTCCTCTAAGAGTTTGATAGTGTCTGGCCTTACATTTAGGTCTTTAATTCATTTTGAGTTTATTTTTGTATATGGTGTGATGGAGTGTTCTAATCTCATTCTTTTACATGTAGCTGTCCAGTTTTCCAAGCACCACTTATTGAAGAGGCTGTCTTTTCTCCACTGTATATTCTTGCCTCCTTTATCAAAGATAAGGTGACCATATGTGCGTGGGTTTATCTCTGGGCTTTCTATCCTGTTCCATTGATCTATATTTCTGTTTTTGTGCCAGTACCATACTGTCTTGATTGCTGTAGCTTTCTAATATAGTCTGAAGTCAGGGAGCCTGATTCTTCCAGCTCCGTTTTTCTTTCTCAAGATTGCTTTGGCTATTCGGGGTCTTTTGTGTTTCCATATGAATTGTGAGATTTTTGTTCTAGTTCTGTGAAAAATGCCATTGGTAGTTTGTTAGGGATTGCACTGAATCTGTAGATTGCTTTGGATAGTATAGTCCTTTCACAATGTTGATTCTGCCAATCCAAGAACATGGTATATCTCTCCATCTCTTTGTATCATCTTTAATTTCTTTCATCAGTGTCTTATAATTTTTTGCATACAGGTCTTGTGTCTCCATAGGTAGATTTATCCCTAGGTATTTTATTCTTTTTGTTGCAGTGGTAAATAGGATTGTTTCCTAAATTTCTCTTTCAGATTTTTCATCATTAGTGTATAGGAATGCCAGAGATTTCTGTGCATTAATTTTGTATCCTGCTACTTTACCAAATTCATTGATTATCTCTAGTAGTTTTCTGGTAGCATCTTTAGGATTCTCTATGTATAGTATCATGTCATCTGCAAACAGTGACAGCTTTACTTCTTCTCTTCTGATTTGGATTCCTTTTATTTCTTTTTCTTCTCTGATTGCTATGGCTAAAACTTTCAAAACTATGTAGAATAATAGTGGTGAGAGTGGGCAACCTTGTCTTGTTACTGATCGTAGTGGAAATGGTTTCAGTTTTTCACCATTGAGAACGATGTTGGCTGTTGGTTTGTCGTATATGGCCTTTATTATGTTGAGGTAGTTTCTCTGTCTGCCTATTTTGTAGAGGGTTTTTATCATAAATGGGTGTTGAATTTTGTCAAAAGCTTTTTCTGCACCTACTGATATTATCATATGGTTTTTATCCTTCAGTTTGTTAATATGGTGTATCACATTGATTGCTTTTCCTATATTGAAGAATCCTTGCATTCCTGGGATAAACCCTACTTGATCATGGTGTATGATCCTTTTCATGTGCTGTTGGATTCTGTTTGCTAGTATTTTGTTGAGGATTTTTGCATCTATGTTTATCAGTGATACTAGCCTGTAGTTATCTTTTTTTGTGACATCTTTGTCTGGTTTTGGTATCAGGGTGATGGTGGCCTCGTAGAATGAGTTTGGGAGTGTTCCTCCCTCTGTTATATTTGGAAGAGTTTCAGAAGGGTAGGTGTTAGCTCTTATCTTAATGTTTGATTAGATTTACCCGTGAAGCCGTCTGGTCCTGGGCTTTTGTGTGTTGGAAGATTTTTAATCACAGTTTTAATTTCATTTCTTGTGATTGGTCTGTTTATATTTTCTATTTCTTCCTGGTTCAGTCTTAGAAGGTTGTGCTTTTCTAAGAATTTGTCCATTACTTCCAGGTTGTCCATTTTATTGGCATATAGTTGCTTGTAGTAATGTCTCATGATCCTTTGTATTTCTGCAGTGTCAGTTGTTACTTCTCCATTTTCATTTCTAATTCTATTGAATTGACTCTTCTCCCTTTTTTTCTTGATGATTCTGGCTAATGGTTTATCAATTTTGTTTATCTTCTCAAAGAACCAGCTTTTAGTTTTATTGATCTTTGCTATAGTTTCCTTCATTTCTTCTTCATTTATTTCTGATCTGATCTTTAGGATTTCTTTCCTTCTGCTAAGTTTGGGGTTCTTTTGTTCTTCTTTCTCTAATTGCTTTAGGTGTAATGTTAGGTTGTTTATTTGAGATGTTTCTTGTTTCTTGAGGTAGAATTGTATTGCTATAAACTTCCCTCTTAGAACTGCTTTTGCTGCATCCCGTAGGTTTTGGGTTTTGGTGTTTTCATTGTCATTTGTCTCTAGGTATTTTTTGATTTCCTCTTTGATTTCTTCAGTGATCTCTTGGTTATTTAGTAGTGTATTGTTTAGCCTCTGTGTGTTTGTAATTTTTACAGATTTTTTCCTGTAATTGATACCTAGTCTCATACCGTTGTGGTCAGAAAGCATACTTGATACGATTTCAACTTTCTTAAATTTACCAAGGCTTGATTTGTGACCCAAGATATGATCTATCCTGGAGAATGTTCCTTGAGCACTTGAGAAAAATGTGTATTCTGTTGTTTTTGGATGGAATGTCCTATATGTATCAATTAAATCCATCTTGTTTAATGTATCATTTAAAGCTTGTGTTTACTGTTTATTTTCGTTTTGGATGATCTGTCCATTGGTGAAAGTGGGGTGTTAAAGTCCCCTACTCTTATTGTGTACTGCCAATTTCCCCTTGTATGGCTGTTAGCATTTGCCTTATGTATTGAGGTGCTCCTATGTTGGGTGCATAAATATTTACAATTGTTATATCTTCTTCTTGGATTGATCCCTTCATCATTATGTAGTGTCCTCCTTGTCTCTTGTAACACTGTCTCTTGTATTTTAAAGTCTATTTTGTCTGATATGAGTATTGCTACTCCAGCTTTCTTTTGATTTTCATTTGCATGGAATATCTTTTTCCATCCCCTCACTTTCAGTCTGTATGTGTCCCTAGGTCTGAAGTGGGTCTCTTGTAGACAGCATATATATGCGTCTTGTTTTTGTATCCATTCAGCAAGCCTGTGTCTTTTGGTTGGAGCATTTAATCCATTCACGTTTAAGGTAATTATTTGTATGTATGTTCCTATGACCATTTTCTTAATCGTTTTGGGTTTGTTTTTATAGGTCCTTTTCTTCTCTTGTGTTTCCCACTTAGAGAAATTCCTTTAGCATTTGTTGTAGAGCTGGTTTGGTGGTGCTGAATTCTCTTAGCTTTTGATTGTCTGTAAAGGTTTTAATTTCTCCGTCAAATCTGAATGAGATCCTTGTTGGGTAGAGTAATCTTGGTTGTAGGTTCTTCCCTTTCATCACTTTATGTATATCATGACACTCCCTTCTGGCTTGTAGAGTTTCTGCTGAGAAATCAGCTGTTAACCTTATGGGAGTTCCCTTGTATGTTATTTGTCGTTTTTCTGTTGCTGCTTTCAATAATTTTTCTTTGTCTTTAATTTTTGCCAGTTTGATTACTATGTGTCTTGGCGTGTTTCTCCTTGGGTTTATCCTGTATGGGACTCTCTGTGCTTCCTGGACTTGGGTGGCTATTTCCTTTCCAATGTTAAGGAAGTTTTCACCAATAATATCTTCAAATATTTTCTCTGGTCCTTTCTCTCTCTCTTCTCCTTCTGGGACACCTATAATGCGAATGTTGTTGCATTTAATGTTGTCCCAGAGGTCCTTTAGGCTGTCTTCATTTCTTTTCATTCTTTTTTGTTTATTCTCTTGTGCAGCAGTGAATTCCACCCTTCTGTCTTCCAGGTCACTTATTCGTTCTTCTGCCTCCGTTATTCTGTTGCTGATTCCTACCAGAGAACTTTTAATTTCATTTATTGTCTTGTCTATCATTGTTTGTTTGCTCTTTAGTTCTTCTAGGTCCTTTTTAAACATTTCTTGTAGTTTCTCCATTCTAGTTCCAAGATTTTGTACCATCCTTGCTATCATTACTCTGAATTCTTTTTCAGGTAGACTGCCTATTTCCTCTTCATTTGTTAGGTCTGGTAGGTTTTTATCTTGCTCCTTCATCTGCTGTGTATTTTTCTGTTTTCTCATTTTTCTTAACTTTCTGTGCCTGGGGTCTCCTTTTTGAAACCTGCAGGTTTGTAGTTCCCATTGTTTTTGGTTTCTGCCCCCAGTGGCTAAGGCTGGTTCAGTGGGTTGTGTAGGCTTCCTGTTGGAGGGTAGTAATGCCTGTGTTCTGGTGGATGCGGCTGGATCTTGTCTTTCTGGTGGGCAGGTCCACGTCTGGTGGTGTATTTTGGGGTGTCTGTGGCCTTATTATGATTTTAGGCAGCCTCTCTGCTAATGGGTGGGGTTGTGTTCTTGTCTTGCTAGTTGTTTGGCATAGGGTGTCCAGCACTGTAGCTTGCTGGTCGTTGAGTGGAGCTGGGTCTTAGCGTTGAGATGGAGATCTCTGGGAAAACTTTTGCCGTTTGATGTTACGTGGGGCTGGGAGGTCTCTGGTTGACCAGTGTCCTCAATTCGGCTCTCCCACCTCAGAAACTCAGGCCTGACACCCGGCTGGAGCACCAAGACCGTGTCAGCCACACGGCCAGACAAAGTTCAACCAAAGTTGTGATACTTATTTCCCTTGTAGGAGTCCACATGATATTAAGAGGCACCATGGGAGGAGTATATTAATAGCTACCATGTCTTGGGCCTTACGATTACCCTTTTTCCCTTAACAACATCACCTCCCGGCAGGTCCTGAGGAGACCAGGCTCCTGTGAGAGAGAACTGGACCCCACAGTTTCCCAAAGCTGAAGCCCCAGTGGGTCCTGAGGAGACCCAACTTCCGTTAGTGTGGACTCGACCCCCGGTTGTCCTGAAGCCCGGGCCGTCAGCATGGACTCAGCCCTGCGTGTTCCAGTAGCCAAAGACCCAGCGGGTCCTGAGGAGACGGGCCTCCTGGCAGCTGTCCACAAAGCCCCTATTCTTAAATTAAGCAATTTAAGGTTCTGAGCAATGAACCTGGCAGGAGAGACATAAAGATGGTAAAGATGGGATCCCTTCCCTCAAGCAGCTCACTGATTATTAAGAAAAATAGGTATCCGTACAAAAATCTGAAAGTGGGCTGTCAGGGGCTCCTGTTCCTCTAGGGTCCATTTATCTGGGAGTGTTGGTTGTCTATGGTTGGCATGATTTTTGACAGTTCCGTGCCTGTGTCTGGTTGCTAATATACTTATTATCCCTTCTGGAAGATATGATGCATTTACTGAGATGCTACCACATTGCAGACACTGTGGTAGGCATTGCGATACAGTGGTGAGCCGAAGACGCAGTGCCTGCCCTGAAGGAATTTACCATCAAGTTATTAGATTCTAGTGTTTGAATAAGATATTTTAAGAAGCATAACAAATGTAGGCAGTCTTTCTCCCTAGAGGGAGAGGGATTTACACTTATGATTAATCTCAGTGAGTGACGGGAAACAAGGAAACAAGTGGATTTCTATGCAAAAGAAATAGCTCCTATGCTAATATTAACATGATGAAGAGCGCTCACTTTGGCATCACTGCAGTGATGCAGCCCTGCCAGCTCGTGGGCTGGGTAGGAGAGAGCAGCAAGGAGGTATGAATGTAGGGACGCACTGTGAAGGCCTCAGATGCCAGGCTAATCAGTGTGGACCACATGCTGTGGCCAGTTGCTCTATAACAGCTCAGGGGGTTCCACCATGGAGTTAGATGGGAAGATGTGCCTACACCTCCCTCATCTCACAAGCAAACAGACAACAGAAGAGATCAGGGGTAAGAGGTGAAAATGCTAAGGACATAGAGTACACAGGACTGCATGCTGTTTAGTTGCTATAAAGGAGGAAGACAGAAGACTGAAAGTTGACATCTAGGTTTCTGGCCAGTTTAAATGGCAGTGCTTTCAATACTTAGGGGAGCCCAGGAGAAGGAGGAAGAAGAGGCTTTAAGGAGATGGTAATGCGTCCAGTTTGAACATGTTGTTTTGTCATACTCATGGGATATTCAGAGAGAGATGGCCGGGAGGTTTGGACATAAAGTTTTGCTCCAAATAAGAGCAGAGTGGATAATAGAAATTTGGGAAGCATTGTTCTAGATGTGTTAATCAAAGCCTTGAAATTAGATGTGAATAGTAAAGCCAAATAATGAGACTCGTTGGGGGCTCAGGATATAGTCCTTAGAATTTCTTTGCTGGTCCAGCACTCTCCTTGCCAGGCAGATCCAATCTACTCATTGTACTGTGACCGTGAAATTGTCTTTAATTTTCCCAGGCAAAACTCCCCTTCTCATCTTGTGCCCTCTCTACTAGCTCTTAGCACAACTTGCCTTGGATTCTAATTAGCTGTGGATAAGTCCGCCTTTGCCCCCTAGCCTGTAAGCTCCTGCAGAGCAAGAACTATTCTTATTCTGCTCTATGTGTGTCTCACCTAGGAGGTCATCAGTAGATGCTTGGGAAATTAACTTGAACTGATCGGCCTCAAAGTCCGTGCAACCCTTCTAGATGGCAGACATTGTATATACCCTATGCCACACACATGATCATCACAACCACCTGTGAGCTGTCTGTTATTATCCTCATCATGCACATAAGAAAACCGAGGTTCAGAAATTGAAACAGGTCACACAGCCAATGAGGGCTGAAGGCCACATTTGAACCCAGATGGTCAAACTCCAAAGCCCATGCTCCTTTCCCTAGGCCCTATGAATTCAACAACACAGTATCTTCTCGGTTGCTTCTAAAGTGAGTAGAAAGTTTAGTATCATCTAAATATTATCAAACAAGACCAACCTAATTGAGAGGGGAAGAGTAAGAATTGCCACAATTTTGAGGAAGTTTTTTTCTTTTCGTCTATACCAAAAGGGATAAATAAGCCCATTTTGCAGAGAGTTAAACAAAGACCCAACAGGGGACCACTGAGCTGTCGCTACAAGCACAGAGGTTGGAAAATGTGGTTTCTTTTTCCAGCTTCTCATTTGGAAAACAACAGAATTCCCAAATTCCATGCTATTCCTGTTTCCTCACCTCATGGACTTATGTATCTTTGTGTGTGTTTATGTTACTAGGTTTGCTGAAAAGCCCAGTGAACAAGACGGCCCTGATGCTGATCGCTGTGAGCTCCTGCATCCTGGCCATGGTGTGTGGCAGTCAGATGTCCTGTCCACTCACTGTGAAGGTGACTCTGCATGTGCCCGAGCACTTCATTGCAGACGGTAAGAGCTGAGCGTCGGAGATGCCCCACATCTCCTCGGCACCTTGCACCCCTGTGTGCTCCAATGTTCCCCATGCGTGGCCCAACCTCAGAATTATATTACTAAAAAAGAGAGAGAGCATCCAAAGACCTTAAGAGGTCCTTATCTCTGAAAATCCTGGATTATTTGAATGGAACTAAAGACTGCTTTTATTCCATGGGCAAGGGTAAGGTTTGTTAATAAAGAAAGAATTCCAATGTGCGTGCAGAAAGATTGAGCTACTTCAGAGAACCTACTGTTTTCTTATCATGCGTGTGCATCCTATGCCTAACTAAAAATACCTCCCCGCCCCCCAAAATAGTCTTTCCTATTTAAAAAATACGACAAAGAAGACTGTATGAGCTTTTTTGGAACTTCCTAAGTGTCCTGGATTATACTCATATCTCTTTCGCTGTAAATGTCCTTTACAAGCATGTTATATCCTACCATTTACTCCTCACCCAATTAGTTTGAATTAATGAGACACTGTAGTTGCTATACTCATTCGCAAAGCATGGTCCAAGAAGCTGATTAAGGTGCTTGATATCTATTGCTAAAGTGCCCTCCAGAAAATTGTTCCAGTTTATATACTCCAGCAGAACGTGATGTGTTTCCCCAAATGCTTGGCATTATTATTTATTATTTATTTTTACAATTTACATATATTATAACTTTTCCTTTACATACATTACAAATGACAGAAATGTATCCATTTTGGGGAAGAATTTTTTTTTTTAATTGACGTGTAGTTGATTTACGATGCTGTGTTAATTTCTGCTGTGCAGCAAAGTGATTCGGTTATACATATATATACATTTTTGTATTCTTTTCCATTACGGTTTATCTTAGGATATTGAATATAGTTTCCTGTGATATATGGTAGGACCTGGTTGTTTATCCATTCTATGTATAATAGCTTACAACTGCTAACCCCAACCTCCCATTCCATCCCTCCCCTCCTCCCCCCTCCCCCTTGGCAACCACCAGTCTGTTCTCTATGTCCATGAGTCTGTTTATGTTTTGTAGATAGGTTCATTTGTGCCATATTTCAGATTCCACATATAAGTGATAACATATGATGTTTGTCTTTCTCTTTCTGACTTCATTTAGTGTGATCATCTCTAGTTTCATCCATGTTGCTACAAATGGCATTATTTCCTTCTTTTTTATGGCTGGGTAGTATTCCGTTGTATATATGTACCACATCTTCTTTTTTATTATTAGTTTTTATTGGAGTACAGTTGATTTACAAAGCTGTGTTAGTTTCAGGTGTACAACAAAGTGAATACATATATACATTATATATATATACACGCACATGCTCATTCTTTTTTCAGATTCTTTTCACATATAGGTTATTACAGAATATTGAGTAGAATTCCCTGTGTTATACAGTAAGTCCTTATTAGTATTATTATTTTTAAATGTATTGAAAGTTATCGTAAATATAATAAAGAAGAAATATTAAGTATGCAGCTTAATGAATTTTTACATGAGTTCACCCAGATCAAACATAAAACATTTCCAACACCTTCAGCTTCCTTATGCCCCCTCCCAGTGAATCCCATCCTAGGGATAACCACCCTTCTAGCACCATATTAGTACCATTATTATTTTTTAAAATCTTTTTCCCATTGGATATGTATCAGGTGTTTTTGAGATCCTTTATATATGTCAGCCATATTTTAATGCAACTTGATTTTATCTCTAATTTTTTAAGATACAATGTTCACAACTTAGCACCAATCCCTTCAGTATGTTCTGTGCAGAGTGGAACTTTCACCTCCTTTCTCTCCTAGACTTATACTAAAGCATCCTGTGTTTACTCCTACTTCACCATAGTGAACTAGCCCCTACTTTAAATTTTTTTTCAATTATATTTTTATTGAGGTATAGTTGATGTGCCATATTATGTAAGTTTCAGGTATACAACGTATTTTGCACAATTTTTAAAGACTATATTCCATTTATAGTTATTGTGAAATACTGGCTGTATTTCCTGTGTCGTACTATATATCCTTGTAGCTCATTTATTTTATATGTAGTAGTTTGTACCTCTTAATCCCCTACCCCAGTCTTGCCCCTCCCACCTTCCCTTTCCCCTCTGGTAAGCACAAGTTTGTTCTCTATATCTGTGAGTCTATTTCTCTTCTGTTATAATCACTAGCTAACTTTATATTTTAATTTTTATTTCCATTTTTCAATTGAACTGCAAGTAAGTTTAGTATTTCTCATCTTATATGCACTCAGTTGATTTTTTTACCAAAGCAGAAGACTTTCGGTTCATCCCTATCAAATCGTATGTGCACATAAGACAGGAAAATATGGGAATATGAAATGGCAGAAGCATAGCAGAAGTAGAAGGGACAAAATTTACTGCAGCACCTAGGCACGTAGGCTCATGGAGCTTGGGGCTGGAAAAATTGCCAGGACCTGGGTGTGGCTGGAACATGGGATGGGAGAGTTAGAGTGATGAAAACCAATAGGGCAAAGTTTGACCATTGTTGGAGGCATGTGAACTTACTTTTTATCACCACCAGTCACTATTCATTAATTGTAGAATGTTAGGTCTTAGAGACATCCACATTTTGAACATTTATTTTCACGCATGTAGAAATGGAGCTCCTAAGAGACTAAGTAACTTGGTCAGGGTCATGATTAATGGCTGAGATCAGAGACTATAGAATAATACAAACAAAATTCAAATACTTGCCCTATTACCTGCCACTTCCGTAGCCAAGTGAATTATTTACCTCTCTGAGTCTCAATCTCGGCGTCTATAAAATGGGAATGATAATGATACCTATCTCATAGGCTTATTGTGAAGCCTACAATTCCGTATTTATCAGATTTTTAGATAGCAAGTAGGTGGGAAATAGCAAAATCAAAGGATTACCCAAGAAAACTGTAAAACTACTGTGGTGGCTTCAAAGGATAGACAAAAATGTGGTAAATTAAAAGGTGCCCTTTCTTATTCTGATCTCTGTCATAAACTTAAAGCTTTATAACTACATGTAGACTTGTCTGCTTCTGCCTCTAGACTGGAATGTCTGTGAGGCAAGAATATCCCTGGTGACAAACACGCCGCATGGCCTGTGATGGATGCTCAATAAGTATGTGTTGAATGAATGAACAGGGCCTAAATTAAAGCAGAATTATGAAAAGTTCTGTGGGATTCTTCTACCAGATGTGTAAGCAGAAAGGGGAGACCGAGTGAAGGAAAACTAAGGCAGAGTATGCACAGAAGTCAAAAAAATTGGAAATAACCATGGAATATAGAAGATTAGAGACGCAACTTAGGGGGATCTTCAGGAATCCAGAAAGCAACCAACACCTGAAGTCAGGTGGACAGCTGTCTAATAGTTCTAGGCAAGCAGACCTTCCACAGCACAGTCCCAGTGCCTCTTGTGGGTGGATAATCTCTGTGCATTGCTCATTCCATTCTCCCAACAGAAAATGGATACCCCTTTTCTAGGAGTAGAGCCCAAGTATTAATATTCTCAATAAGAACTTGAGGTGATCCCTTAACAGAAGTTTGAGAGCTGCATCAGTATCTCTTTACGTGTTACTTTCCTTTCATCTAACAGATTAACAACTCCTTGCGATCTCTTGGAGCCCTGATAGGGGCTTTGGTTTCTTCCATCTTACACTTGATCAATGCTGTATTAATGGAGCTGCCTTATGGCAATTCCAGTGATTGCCTATAGCACTGAATACCATGTGAATGGTCCAATATGAGTTTTATAACAAGGCAGCTCTCATCGCATGGATTTGGGCTTCACCCAAATTGCCCTACAGGTAGCATTATTGATGAATGGTTATTGGTTAACATTAAAAGCTCATATGAGTTGAGATGTTAGTTTCTTCATCCCTCGAGGCTCCCATTGTATAATATGTCAGGACATATTCGCCAAATATCCTGGCCCTATAGTAAGCCAGTAGAAGAGACAACATTTAAAGGAATAAGCTGTCTAGATTAAATGGGTGAAATGGTTCCACTCCAGTGTAGATAGATAACACTATACCTAGAGTTCTCTGTTCCATTTTGTTCTGGTAGTTGTGCTTTAAGAAGCACAGAAGGTCAGTGATATATTGGAAGGCATCCAAAATAAAGGAATTGCAGCCAAGGGATTGGAAAAACATTGTCAATACCTAAAAACCCCTTAAGGAAAGGGTGGAGGAAAATCATTCTATAAGAAGAGTTGAAGGAACTTAGACAAAAAGTGAGCTTAGAATTATTGAGCATATCTGTTATGAATATGGCAGTGTTCAAAACACTTTACATGGAGTTACTAATATAATGCTCATATCAGAACTCTGAGGCAGGATTTAGCATCCTCTTTTTGCATAAATGGAAGGTAGTTTTTGGAGATGTTAAGTGATTTGGCCAGGTTAACACACAGAAGTGAAGCAAGGTATGAAAACCCAAGACTACCTGAACCTCTCATCCAAGTTTTTTCCATGTCCCATGCTTCCACAAAATTGACGATGATAGTTATCATTTGTCTTGAAAAGGGAGCAGGCTTGTTCTGGAAGTCCCCAGGAAGCAAAATTAGAGCCATATGGGTGAGGAGGGTGGTCAGAGATGGGAGAAGATTGAGTCTTAATCTGAAAATGTCTTCCCTTTCTAAGCTTTAGTCTCATGTATAAAGTGGGGGATTATAGCAGTACGTACCTCCTAGAGCTGTTGTGAAGAATAAATGAAATAATGCTCATAAGGCTTTCAGCTCATTACTGAGACCTAGTAATGGCTCAATAAATCATATACATGTTAGTAGTTGTGATAATACTTTTTCAGTATTGGAAGGGGGTCCTTGCAAGGTAATGAGTTCCCCATCATAGGGAATTTCCTGAAAATAGATGACCACATTTATCTCTATGAAGCCATAGAAGAAAAGTGAAGGAATGTGTTTGGCTAGGGTACAAAATATTTTGCATCAGAGCCATTTTATCAGACTATACATTTTTAAAACACTTAAATTTTTAGGACCTTTAGGGTATGTTTGTTTATTCTTTACTTCCTCATCCGTGAGTATCACCCATTCTTTGCCTAGGCTCAGAAATGGAGTGAGACCCAGGAATGAGTTATGGCCAGTGATGTCTCTTGACTAAATACACCCTGCTACCCAAGCACAGACGGTGTTCTTTATGTTGATATGCTCATTGCGTAAACATCTATGCCAAAATATCTGGTTGTTAAGGTCAAGTTAATGTGTTAGCCTTGACTTTTGGGTTGGACTAAGGTGTATTCAAGTCTTCTCTATTCCCTAGGACTAAGGAATTGGGGATTATGGATTCCTTACCAGCCTATGAAATCCTCAAGTGGAAATGTTCATCATTAGGATGGCCTGGTTCATTAATATGCCACATGTGTAGCTGCTTTTGAACACAAAACTATACACGATGAATCTTGTTCTACATTTATTTGCTTGTACCCCTACTTTGTGTCTTTCAACCCAAGAGAGTGAGCTAGTGTGTGGCTGTGCTGTCAATAAGGAATGAGGTTCATAAGTGACTTCAGAGCAAGTTTGCAGTGATTTGAATACACGGGAGGAGTATTTTCAATTCTTAGAAGTGGAAGTGACACCACACTGAAGGTGACTGCTTAGTCACAAACCACCAGGCTACTTGCCCAAAAAGAGTAGCTCCTTGGATATCTTGCTCTCTGGAATCATCCGGAGCTTTGTTTTAAAATGTTCAGTTTTTATTTCAGACTTTTGAGCACCATGGAACATGTTCAGGTATAGAAGTGCTCTACAGTATGACCTCTCCCTTTTCCATTCTTAACTCCTTCGCACGCACTTAATACTATTTAGACAGATAGACTGCCTGGCTTTGTATTACCTCATTTCTATGTATTGCAATCCTACCCATGTCTAAGACCTAACTTAATTTTCTCCTTTCTCCAGAAACCCTTCTTCAACAAAACCCCCAAAACTTCTTCAAAGGAAACGCCCATCAGAAATAATCTCTCCTTCCTTGAAAATTATGTAGAACTGTATTTGTATCTTTCTAATAACCCCACAATCTAATTTCCATCACTGTTATTGTTAGGTATGTGTCACTGGAACAACTGACATAGTCCGAAGAACTGGCCTCCTGCATTAAATCAAGCGCCTCTCCAGTCTTTTCTTGACATTGCAAACAGAACAATCTTTTAAAATGAAAAATCTCAACATGTTGCATCCTCCCATAAATCTGTTCAAATACTTCTTTTTTTTTTTTTTTTGGGTACGCGGGCCTCTCACTGTTGTGGCCTCTCCTGTTGCGGAGCACAGGCTCCGGACGCGCAGGCTCAGCGGCCATGGCTCACAGGCCCAGCTGCTCCGCAGCATGTGGGATCTTCCCGGACCAGGGCACGAACCCGTATCCCCTGCCTCGGCAGGCGGACTCTCAACCACTGCGCCACCAGGGAAGCCCTCAAATACTTCTTATTGTACTTATTATAAAGATTGAACTCTTTAACATGGCCTTTAAGTCCCAGCAAGATCAGGCCCCTGCCTGCCTCTCTAACCTCACCTTATAACAGTTTCTCTACATTGTTTTCTTAAATATCCTTGGCTGTCTCCTGCCTCAGGGCCTCTGCACATGTCCTTCTTACTCTCGGAAAATTTCTCCCCACTTCCTCAGTTTCTTCGGTACAAATTCCATTCACCGTACAGTGGTTGACCTCCCCTTTCATTTCCCAGTCTCTGTTGGGCCCATAACTATTCTTTCTCCTTGAGCCCTGCTCTATTCCTTGATCACACTCATTTCTATTTGTAATTATAGTCTTATCTAGTTAATGTTGAGCTCTCCCACTAGGCTGCGAGCTCCTTAAGGATAGACATAATATTTGTTTGTTTTGAACATTATATTCAGCACTTGGGACAGCACCTAAAACAGAGTGCCCCCAAAGCTTTGGTTGAATGAAAATAAATAAATAAATAAAATGATTTTAATAGCTAGTCTGTAATTTCCTCAAGAGCAAAGCCACAATTTATTCATGCCCTGAACTACTGTGAAGCCTAAGGAAGGTTCTGACTCAGTAGACATATAATAAATTATGACTGTGAAATGAGTGAAGGGACAAAGGGCAGGCAGGTGGATGCAGATGCCCTAAGAAGATACATTCTGGGGAATGACGGTGCAAGAAATCTGAGGCTGCCTCCTCTTCTTATGACTGACTTCACTTCCCAAGGTTTTTGTTCCCATCCCCAAAGATAAGAAACTCCAATCAAACTCACATCTCTCCACCTCCAACACCAAAATGAAACAAGCCTTATCCCAGAGCCCAGGAAGAGGGGAAAATATAAATTGAGCTGAGATTCAGTACACCCAGGGGGGAGTGGCAGTGAAATACCAATAAACCATATTAATATGCTGAAATCAGGAAGAATAGGTTGAACTCCAACCCAGATGTAATAACTATACGTGAGAGAGTGCAGGAGAAGGCAAGCCTAGGTTTCAGTCAGAATTAAAATGAGATCTGTGATGAAACTGGTAATATAATTATAAACTGTGAAAACATGTTCCCTTCTCCCTCTTCTTGTACTTAATGGACAGCTTGCTAAGCAATGGCCTGGAGCTGGTGCTGGGAGCTGTGGAGAGCCCCTAGAGTGGATTCTGTTGGGTTTTTTTCCCCCTCAAATCTCTTCATTAGAAAAGTCTAAGTCCAGAAAACCATGGAAGGAAAAAATGCTTCAAGCTTCCTTAAAGAGTAACTGATCCCCAGGTTAAAAGTGACAGGGGGCTTGAGGGGAGAACAAACCCCGGAAAACCATTCTAAGCAGCTGAACACGTTCAGGCTTTTCAGGATGTCACAGCAGCCGTTTCAGTTGCGATGTTTAACGGCACTTTGTGCTATGGTGTTCACCTGGCTTCCTACCAGGTTGCATTGTTACTAATTTCCCTTCTTAACAAAAGGTATAACTGAGTTTGACATCCAAATTTGGAGACTAATTTCTGTGTTTTGATAGCAGATCAAGTCCAAAAATATATTAGTAGGAACTAGAGGCAGAGGATGGCTGCAGGGGGGTAGGGGAATTTCATTTATTCTCGTTAATAATTCTGCTGTTGTGAACAGAAGCCCACTTTGACTTTTTGACTAGGAGGAGAGAATGGCAGGTGGGAGCTTTGATGGGATGGAGCTCAGGACTATGGAGTTAGATATGCCATCATGGTTGGCTTGGTGTTTGCACAGTGGTGTGGGGTTGAGGCAGTGGTGCAGGGCTGGGATAGAGAAGGGCACGTGGTACAGAGGTCAGGCGCACTGATCTGTGACGCAGCGGGTGTGAGTTCTACTCCCGCTTCTTCTGATTTCTAGTTTTCTGACCTTGGCAATATTAATTCACCCCCCGCTTCTCACTTTTCTTTCCAAAAGCAGTGTTGATACTCCTTGCCTCAGCTGAGTGTGAGTGGGGCTGATGAGTGTGCATGCACTTGGCCAGCTGTGAGAATAGCTCTGATGATGAGAACGTTGTGCTTTTCCCTTTCTGTTTGTTCAGTGTTTTATTATTTTTGAAGACAAAGACGTTGAGAAGAGGTCTTATTGGGTATGGCTAGGTAAGAAGAAGGTACAATTTTAGAGAGGCTTAGCTTGGCCCCAAGGAAGAAATTAAATAGTTAAAAATTCATTAATAATATCACCACTTCTTGATTCATATCTAGTGCCTGTTACTTCCCTTCCTTCCTCCCTCCTTCCTGTGGTCAGCAAATATAGCACATCGCCTTCTCTGTGGCATGCTTTGATGCTCAGGGATGCAGATATGGAAGAAACAGTATCTCTGGCCTCCCCCAGTTTGGTGGTAGTAAGACACTACCAAGCAGATGAAATAGGAAACACAGTGTGGTAAGAGTCTTAACGGGCTGTGCAGTGTGTGCTATGGGAAAATAGGGGAGGAACAGCCAAGTACCCCAAGCTGGAGATGGGTTGTGGTGCTAAGGAGAGGATGTCTTCAGGAGGTGCTACCTGAGTTGGGTCTTAGAGCCACTGGTGCTTCCCTGGAGGTGGGTGAGGATGACACAGGCTTTCCAGAGCGATCATGGACGCTTTTCACTGCATCCCTATAGACCCTGCTGCTCAAGCCTCCTGGTAACTGTGATAATAACAACACTGTGAAGTGGTAACATTTACAGAACATTGCTACGTGCCAGGCCCCATGCTGAGTGCTTTGCAAAGCATTGCCTCATTTAATTCTATTACCACATGTGGTAGATCCAGGCATTTTCCCCATTTTAAGTTTAAGGGAAACTAAAGCTGAGGGAGTTTATTGGACCACCTCAATGTCACACAGGCAGGAACAGGTTGAGCAGAATTATTTCAAATTAGTGGCCACAGGATGTAGTAGACAGAGAATTATTCAATGACAAGATCAGGTTCTACCTCTGCCACAAATTCACCTTGGCTTTGGGCAAATCTCTACTTCTCCAGGCTTTTTCCAGATTTTGTCATTGTAAAATGTGGGCAAGGGAACAAGATGGTCTTAAAATTCCTCCCTGGCCTAACATTCTAACAGTAGAATGAGAAATACTGGGGCTCAGAGTCCCTCTTTACTCATCCCATTAGGTATGTGACCTCCGGAGTATTTATGCCGTCATTCCATTAGCATCCTCAGTCCTCTGCTTTCTGCCTCTCTTGTCTGGGACAGTCCGTGGCTAGGCAGCCCCTGAGCGAGGATCTTGGGAGCAGAGGCAGCTGAGCAAACCTTTCACAGCCCACAAGTTGCCATTTGAAGAATGCTTAGAAGGATCACAGCCAAGCTTGTGCAGGGACCGCAGGCTCCCAGGGCTGCTGGGATGAAACAGAAAGTGGTGGGGAGCTGGGCCATGGTGGGAAAGATGCCTCTCAGTCTTTAACTGCAGCAGCTTCAGCTGCTGAGGGACCTTGAACATCTCGGATGCCAGCAAGAGCACGGGAGGGGGAGGATGCATCATATTCAGAAGGAAGTGATGAGATGGGAGGAATAATTAAAACCTGTGTATCCCTCCTGCTTCTCCACCTCCCCCTGCTCATTCCTCCCCCCTTCCCCCTCCCCACTCCCGGCCTGTGGTACCCAGCAGAGCCTTGCTGTTTGGCTTTCCTCCCTAGCCACGCCTCCGAGTTATCCGACCCAAATATATCTGCAGCTGCACATCCTTGTTTTTTTGTTTTGTTTTGTTTTGTTTTTTGTTTTTTTGGCTGCTGTTGGCAACTTCCTGGAGCTCTGCTAAAGTCCCTGGGCATCTCACCCTTACTTGGAATTATTCCCAGAGCCCGGACCACGCCCTGAACTTTCCATGTCTTCCCTCCCCTGCTTTCACCCTGATTCTCATTTGGACTTTATCAATGAATCCATCCATCAAGACCGTCAGCTGACACTGCTGAGTGTCTGCTCAGTGCCAGGACTCATACTCTAGAACTCACTCAGATACTTATCTGCACTAAGGGAGTGTGAGGTAGGGGAAAGAACAGGAGATTTAGGAGCAGAAAACCTCCAGTACGAATCTGCACTCCTCCACTTACTAACTATGGATCTTGGGTGAGTCACCTCACTTCTCTGAACCATCAATTTCACCATCTATAAAAGTACAGCTCTTCGCCTCTACTTCACAGGGCGTTGATGAGGTTGAAATAGAAAGCGGTATGAAAATAGCCTATAACAGGTGCTCAGTAAATGCTAAGCATGCCCTCAAAGGGATTGCACTTGTTATTTAAAGTGATTGGATACCTATAAAGCAAAAGACAACACTAGAAGGCAGATCATAATCTGGACCAGGAGGGGCATATAGTTAAGAGTCAGCAAAGGCAGAAATAGAGACACAGTTGTAGAGAACAAACGTATGGACACCAAGGGGGGAAAGCCGCGGGGGCTGGGTGGTGGCGGTGGGATGAATTGGGCGATTGGGATTGACATGTATACACTGATGTGTATAAAATGGATGACTAATAAGAACCCGCTGTATAAAAAAATAAATAAAATTAAAAAACAAAAAAAGAGTCAGCAAGATCGCCAGGGAAGCCTGGTATTTTCCACTGGCCAGATCTGGGTAAAGCTTCAAGGAGCTAGAGGCTTTAATTTGCCTTGGATTTGTCCCATCGGAGGAAGCTGGATGGACAGGGATTGGAAGTGAGACTCTCTGCTTTGTTGGAGATGATGAGAGAGAGTGAAGACAAGAAGGATGACCTTCCAGGCAGAAGGGACAGTAAGAGCAAAGGTGCGGCAGGAGCAGACAGCATCCAGAGCATCTGCGGCTCTGTGGGGCTTGAACGGGACTAAAAGGAGGAGCAGATGAGAAGAGCAAGGGTCTCTGTGCTGGGCTTTTACCGTGGAGGTGGTCGGGGGTCACAAAGCCGCTAAAGGGTTGTTGTTTTTTTTTTAAAGAAGATGTTGGGGGTAGGAGTTTATTAATTAATTAATTTATTTTTGCTGTGTTGTGTCTTCGTTTCTGTGCGAGGGCTTTCTCTAGTTGTGGCGAGCGGGGACCACTTTTCATTGCGGTGCGTGGGCCTCTCACTATCGCGGCCTCTCTTGTTGCGGAGCATAGGCTCCAGACACGCAGGCTCAATAGTTGTGGCTCATGGGCCCAGTTGCTCCGCAGCATGTGGGATCCTCCCAGACCAGGGCTCGAACCTGTGTCCCCTGCATTAACAGGCAGACTCTCAACCACTGCGCCACCAGGGAAGCCCCCGCGAAAGGGTGTTAAGCAAGGGAGTATAAGTAAGTTAGTTGCTTAAAAGACAATGCAGTATGGCAATTCAGAGTTCAGGCTGTAGAGTCCGATGTATCTGGGCTCAACTGCTGGTTCCATGACTTACTAATAGTTATTTGATATTACAAATGTTACTTAACCCTCCGGTGTGTTTCTTAATCTGTGGAGTGGACATAATAATAATAGCTCCCTCTTAGGAAATTTAAATGAGATAATATCTCTCTAGTATTTAGTAGAATGTGTGGCAAGCACTAAACACTGGGTAATACTTGTTTTTATTGACATTATCATCTTCATCACTCTCTCCTAGTCTAAGTTAGTCTCCCTCGTAAATGATCCTGAACTTTTCTTTTTTGCACTCAGCACATTCACACTTGCTTATTTGATGTCTAATTTGGTTAAGAGTCTGAGCTGTAGATGCACACTCCCTGAGTTCAATACCTGGCTCTGATATTTCCTAGTCATGAAGCATTGAGCTAGTTATTTAATTTCTAAGCCCTTGTTTACTCATCTTTGAAAGGGGGATGATGACAGTAAACCACGTCAAAGGGCAATCAAATGATTGTACATGAAGCACTTGACAAGGGCTCAGCACATCGTTGAGACTTGGGAAACAGTACCCCTGATAATGCTGCTTTAAACCCCTAAGAGCTAAGACTGTAGCTGTCTTGTTCTTGTGGAGTCTCCAGTACACAGTCAGGGTTCAATACAGATCTGTGGACAGATTGACCACAGTGTAGAAGGTGAGTCTGAGGGCCCAAGACAGAAGGCAAGCAATTTATTAGGGGGCTGTTACATTTAGTCTATATGGTAATGTCTGAACAAGGGCATTAGAAGTGAGAGTGAAGATAAGGGAGTCCTATGGAACGAGAGCAAGGAAACTTAGCAGCTCATTGCAAGGAGAAGCCAAAGAGGGAAAGGAGTCAAAGACTACTTGACATCTGCCTCCTGGGATCCCTTAGAGGCTGGTGACCGCAGACATCAAAATAGAAGTATGTGCCAAGCTGTGAAGTGCATGAACACCAACGGCAGAGTGCATGGGTTCAAGTCCTAACTCCACCTTCCCTATGATGCTACTTCGTCTTCGGAAAAACAGGGATGCTAATGCACCGGGAATCAGACCGGGACCCTGGGGATTAAGTGGTTGTTAAATGCAAGAGCCTGGCCGTGGTAAACACACCCAAAAGCTAGCTATTATTACTATTCTGCTCATGCACCAACTTTCCTATGTGAGATCAAGAATCAGGTGCGCACCTCTTGGTTATGTTTGTAGAAAAGAAGGAAAGAAAAATACAAGGAACTTTGAAGAACACACAGTCTTAGGACCTTTACAAATCCTACCTGGTTGGAAATTATTAGTAAGAGATGTCACTGTGCTCTGTGAGCAAAATTAATTTGCCAGATCTCTTAAGGCTGCGCTCTTGAAGGTTTGAATCATTTGAGTAATATTTCAGGTGAAGTCTCACCACAGTCTTCGGGCCAGGATGGAGAATGGAGAGAGTGATCAGTCCTGGCCCTCACACAGGTGCTGACGTGACCGGAGAGTGTGAAGGCTCCGGGGGTGGCCATTTCCTGAAGAGACTCCAATGCAGCATTAACGTGCTGGGCATGCAGGCTGCCATGGAAGCAGAGGCTGGAAGGGAGGCCCAGGGGCCCAGTGATCGGAGCTGGTGTCACATTTGAAATATGGAAACAATTAACAATGGCAGCTTCTGCCTCAAGAGAGAACGTAGGTGCAGGGGTGAGGGCACACAGTGGCCATGTGGCACATGGCAAAGCAGCCAGCTTGGCAATTTTCTAAATTGTAGAATGTGAGAGCCAAAAAATACTTTCAGCCTCATCTTTGCTCGTTTCCTGTCTCGTTAGCACTCCAGCCAAATGAAATGGCTGTTTCCTGAAGGCCCAGGTTCTCTTTTTTTTCCTCTACAGCCATTCCTTTCCTGTCATCTAAGTCCTCTTTTCCCTTCACTCCACCTAGCTGCTGCTTCCTAGTGCTTAAATGTTCAGCTAAGATGTGACCACCTTGACTTTGCAGGGGAGACAAGGGCCCCAGCTCTGTGCCTCCAAAGCTCCCTGTTTCATCTTCACCACAACCTTGATGATGGTCTGTAGTAACTGTCTAGTTATCCTGCAACACTACTTTCAGGCAGGGTCTCTCTCCTCCACCTTGATAGCCTCCAAATTTTGTCACAGTATCCAACAAGGAGTGGGACCTCTGTATTTTTATTTTTTTTCTTTATTTCTCTGTTTTTAAAAAATTTATTGGAGTATACTTGCATTACAATGTCGTGTTAGTTTCTGCTGTAGAACAAAGTGAATCAACTATATGTATATATACCCTCCGTCTTGAGCCTCCCTCCCAACCCACCCCCATCCCACCTCTGTAGATCATCACAGAGCACTGAGGTGAGCTCCCTGTGCTATACAGCAGCTTCCTACTAGCTATCTATTTTACACGTGGCAGTGTATATATGTAAGTGCTATTCTCTCAATACATCCCAACCTCCCCTTCCCTCCCTGTGTCCACAAGTCCATTCTCTACATCTGCGTCTCTTTTCCTGCCCTGCAAGTAGGTTCATCAGTACAATTTTTCTAGATTCCATATATATGCATTAATATACAATATTTCTTTTTCTCTTCCTCATTTACTTCACTCTGTATGACAGACTCTAGGTTCATCCATATCACTACAAATGACCCAATTTCATTCCTTTTTAT
Organism: Orcinus orca; assembly: GCF_937001465.1. Classification (NCBI taxonomy): domain Eukaryota; kingdom Metazoa; phylum Chordata; class Mammalia; order Artiodactyla; family Delphinidae; genus Orcinus; species Orcinus orca. Next base: position 103,630,122 of record NC_064564.1, on the reverse strand, counting down.
GGCTGAGTAATATTCCATTATATATGTATATATGTCATATCTTCTTTATCCATTCATCTGTCGATGGACATTTAGGTTGCTTCTATGCCCTGGCTATTGTTATAGAGCTGCTATGAACATTGGAGTACATGAATCTTTTTGAATTATGTTTTTCTCAGGGTATATGCCCAATAGTGGGATTGCTGGGTCATATGGTAGTTTTGTTTTTAGTTTTTTAAGGAACCTCCATACTGTTCTCCATAGTGGCTGTATCAATTTACATTCCCACCCACAGTGCAAGAGGATTCCCTTTTATCCACACCCTCCCTGGCATTTATTGTTTGTAGATTTTTTGATGGTGGCCATTCTGTCTGGTGTGAGGTGATACCTCATTGTGGTTTTCATTTGCATTTCTCTAATAATTAGTGACGTTGAGCATCTTTTTATGTGTTTCTTGGCCATCTGTATGTCTTCTTTGGAGAAATGTCTATATAGTTCTTCTGCCCATTTTTTGATTGGGTTGTATTTTTTTTTTTTTTTTTGATACTGAGTTGCATGAGCTGCTTGTATATTTTGGAGATTAATATATATGACAAACCCACAGCAAACATTATTCTCAGTGGTGAAAAACTGAAAGCATTTCCTCTTGATCAGGAACAAGACAAGGGTGCCCACTCTCACCACTATTATTCAACATAGTTTTGGAAGTCCTAGCCATGGCACTCAGAGAAGAAAAAGAAATAAAAGGAATCCAAACTGGAAAAGAAGAAGTAAAACTGTCGCTGTTTGCAGATGACATGATACTATGCATAGAAAATCCCAAAGATGCCACCAGAAAACTACTAGAGCTAATCAATGAATTTAGTAAAGTTGCAGGATACAAAATTAATACACAGAAATCTCTTGCATTCCTATACACTAACAACAAAAAATCAGAAAGAGAAATTAAGGGAACAATCCCATTTACCATTGCAACAAAAAGAGTAAAATACCTAGGAATAAAACTACCTAAGGATGCAATAGACCTGTATGCAGAAAACTATAAGACACTGATGAAAGAAATTAAAGACAACACAAACAGATGGAGAGATATACCACATTCTTGGATTGGAAGAATCAACATTGTGAAAATGACTATACTACGCAAAGCAATCTACAGATTCAGTGCAATCCCTATCAAACTACCAATGGCATTTTTCACAGAACTAGAACAAAAATTTTTACAATTTATATGGAAACACAAAAGATCCCGAATAGCCAAAGCAATTTTGAGAAAGAAAAATGGAGCTAGAGGAATCAGGCTTCCTGACTTCAGACTATACTACAAAGCTACAGTAATCAAGACAGTATGGTACTGGCACAAAAACAGAAATACAGATCAATGGAACAGGATAGAAAGCCCAGAGATAAACCCACACACATATAGTCACCTTATCTTTGACAACGTAGGCAAAAATATACAATGGAGAAAAGGCAGCCTCTTCAATAAGTTGTGCTGGGAAAACTGGACAGATACATATAAAAGAATGAAACACTTCCTAACACCATACAAAAAATAAACTCAAAATGGATTAAAGACCTAAATGTAAGGAACTCTGTAGTTTTAGATCTATTTCCCGTTCAAGACATCAAAACAAAACAAAAATAAAAACAGGGCTTCCCTGGTGGCGCAATGGTTGAGAGTCCGCCTGCTGATGCAGCGGACATGGGTTCGTGCCCCGGTCCGGGAAGATCCCACATGCTGCGGAGCGGCTGGGCCTGTGAGCCATGGCCGCTGAGCCTGTGCGTCCGGAGCCTGTGCTCCACAACAGGAGAGGCCACAACAGTGAGAGGCCCATGTACTGGGAAAAAAAAAAAAATCTCAAAAGCCAGTCTGAGACATTTACTATGTTATTTTGATGATGATCCGTATTGCAGTTTTATTTTGAAATCCAGAATTAGATCACATGATCTGACAGTGGGATGGCCTCTTTAACACAAACCTCAAACCCAGGAAACATAAGCTGAGTGGTTTCCAAAGCTACATCAGAAATAGAATGGGGGCTGGAGAAGAGAATTCTCACTGAGGTTGATCTCAAAGGAAGGATTCTTAGAGAAGGGAGAGGTTGAGTTGAACATTAAGGGTGGGTTGGGCTTGAACATTCATCAACCCCCTCAAAGAATTTGTTTGAGGAGAGGATGAGACTGGTTTGTGCAAAAGGAAATTGAGCTCAGCTTTTCCACCTCCCTTATCAAGCTGCTGAGTCAGCCCTCAGCAGCTCCCAGTCTCCTCAGCACCTTCCCCATCCTCACGCTCCCAGTAAGATCCATCTGTACAACAAGCACACACTTATGGCATATCGGGTATTTCAAATATAACGTGAGACAGCAAATTGGCCTTTGGAGCCCTCCAGTCACCTTTTGAATTTCCATCCTTCTGCCCTCCCAGGATCGAGCTCACTATTAGAATCCAGATTAACATAATATTGGTTAATTATAAAAATAACCAACTAAAAGTCATCAATGTGCCCCTGATGTGGCAGGCAGTGTACCAGGTGTTTTACCTACTATGTGTTAATCTTTCCAGAACCTATTCACTCGTGGAACAAATATTTATTTCATGTTCCTTATGTGTCCTGGAGCATTAGAGATGCTGTCTTGGAAAAAAACAACAACAACACACACACACACATTATAAAGACCCTGCCTTCATAATGCTTTCATTCTCAGCAGGAGACACACACCAAAGCAAATTAGCAAAATAATGGAATATGTCGAGGCGATGAAATAAGTGAGAACTGCTGTGAAAATAATTAAAATGGTGTAAAATAATTAAAACAAAGAGGAGAGTTGGGATGTCATCTCAGATAGGGTGGTCAGAGAGACCTCTCTGAGGGAGGTGGCTTTTCAACTGAGATGTGAAGTGAAGAAGGAAGAAAGGGTACTTCAGGTAGAGGGAACAGCAAACCCAAAGCCAGTGACAGAGAAGCTGGGACAGGGTGGGCATGGCTGGGTGGATGGGGTGAAGGGGGGTTGCATAGGTGAGCAGGAACCGGGTCTTCTGTGGCATAGGCATTCTTTTGCCTTTCCATCTGATGCTCAGAAAAGTAGGGCTCTCATGAGCATTCCTTTGTTCAGAGGCACTTCCTGTCTGCCCCAACTTTGTATGTTTAAATTAAGCTGGGCCACCCCATTCCTGGCCTGTCACCATTCATGAAAAGTTTCAGCATCCCTGCTCTGGTCACTTCTCCCCCTGACGTATCGCTTCTTCCCTCATTTATGGCCCTCAGTTCAGTTCTGTGGCTGCCTGCCTCCTGACATAGTTTTTGCTTCTTTTCCTCTGCCTGTCTCCACGCTGCCCTGAGAACCAGGGGCGGATTGACCTCTCTTTGGGACATGCCTCCCAGGTTCATCCCAGACACAGCCCCACTGCCCACTCTGACTCCATGCACAATGGCACCCACAAACCAGCTCCTCTGACCATCCTGACACCCAGTTCCCAATTCCCAATTCCCAATTCCCAATTCCCAACTACTACTTGTCACATCATTATTTGAGGTTCATAATTTGAGAGGGATTAGAATTTGACTAAGCAACCTGAGTATTTGAAATTTCAAAGGATAAATGAATTGGTAAGATGGAATTTCAGGCAGTGAATGACGATTATTATTACTTTCTTTTAAAGAATTTGCCCCCATCTCCCCCTCATTTAAGTCTGTTTTTCAAAACCGTTCTCCGTTGCCATAGAAGATGCTACTTGGGGAATCTCAGGGCACTTTCCCATAATGGAAATGAGAAAGTCGAAAAGAAACACACCAGCAAATAATGTTCCTTTTTGCCCTGGGATACTGTTTGTGATTATTTCTCAGAAGTGATCTTTAATTGTTTCATCTAAAGAGTATGCCGTCTTCTTTCCTCTGACTCTCTTCCTAGACGCTTGTGAATTAGATCCAGCTATTAGTAGCACTTACTAATTTCCTCTGAGTCTTGCTGGCTGAAGCGCTGGGCTTGAAACAACTTTTAATTTTGTTTTTAATTAAATTTCAGTTGTTTCAAATCACTCACTTTTAATGTCCTTTCTTTGCAGCCCTCAGAAGCAACAGGAGCTGTGTGTTCTTGTTGATACGCACACACCGTCTGATGTGCATGTATCCATGGCCTGGCTAATGACTGACTCCTGGCTGAGGTCCAGTGCAAGAGCAGGCAATTAAGAAAACAGAAATGAGTCACAGAATGAGCCTTTGTTTACCCTGTTACATTCAAAGCTTAAGCAGGAGGCTCTGTTATCGTGGGGTTTTTTTGCCAAACTGTATTTGAACAAGGCAACATTCCCTTGTATTTCACAAGAGGGTTATCAAATATATGTAAGTAAAAATAGTATAAGAATAGCTAACACTTATTAAACATTTATTATGTGCTAGGTACTGCTTTAAGGACTTTATGTAGATGACCTCATTTACATTAAAAGTGAGTCATTTAAAACAACGGAAAATTAATTTACATATATTACCTCCCACATTCCTATGAGATTCTTATCCACAGTTTTATAGCTGAGGAACCAAGGCCCATTTAACTGGATCATTTTCTCTGGGTTAGTTCGTGGCTGGGCTGGAACATGAAAACTGGCCGCCTGACTCCATGGTCCTCCTCTTAAACACTGCACTGGACTCTTCGTCTATAAAGAAACAGGAAGGGCTTCATCATCTAAATGAACTTAAAAACAAAAAATAGAGAAAATGGACTACTTCTTTGCAAAAGTGAAATTATGTTCATCTCTATTTGGTCTGTTATGGCCTCCGGTAAAACCCTATCCTATCGTGTAAATTGTAAACTGCACTATGGGGTTGAGTTCAGATTCACAGAATCCTAGTTTGGGTATTTAACTGCTCTTTCAGATGCTTAGCACTGCAGAAAGGACAATTGAGTTTGAAAGCAAAAGCATAAATACACGCCAGATCTTACACATCCCCTAGTTTAGCTAACATCATTTGCTTTACTGCTGGTCCCAACCGAAAATATTTAGAACCCAATGATTTTCCATCTTAGAACTTCACGTACTTTATTTATTTTTGCAAGAAACATTATTTAACTGATATCACCACTTTGCCTTCTCCTCCCCAAATACACACACGCACACACACACATGCACGCACACACACACACACACACACGTGCGCGCGCGCGTGCACGCGCGCGCACACACACACACACACACACACACACACACACACACACACACAGCCTGCTGGGCACTCACAGCAGCTCCTTTCTTCCTCCGCAGCACTCCTTATTTGTAGTCCTGTACCCGTTGGTGCGTTTGCTTGTTTTATGCTCATTTCCTTGTACATTCACTACAGCCAAGTGCTGTAGTGCTGTGTCTTTTGTGTTCCCTGCTGAGTACCCAGTTCTTCCAACCAGGCCTGGCATATGTATGGCGCTCAATAAACATTTGTCAACTATGTGAATAAATATGTTCAGACTTAAACTCAGTAACCAGACTGCTGAGAAGTAAAGTGACAGTTAGATGAGGCACAGGAATGAGGAAATGAGGAAACCGAGTCCCAAAGAAGGTAATAGGTTTGCCCAAGCTTACACAGCTGCTGAACAAGATCTGTCTGACTCCAGGAGCTCTCATATCTCTTGCTGTGAGGATCAAGTGAGATATTGCATGTATAGGTGTTAGCCAGTATCTTAAATGCTGAACAAACATTGCCTGTTACTAAAGCTCATTAGTGAGTCTCCGGTGAAATTTGAAGCACTGTTGGAGAATGCAGGGGGAAAACTGTGTGGTCGCCTTCTTTTGTTCCATTTGATAACATCTACGGTGGTGGTCTTCAAAGAGCTGAAAGCACCGTTTGTCACTTCATCCGTCCGAACATCCATCCATCCATCCAAAATGTTTACTGATTACCTGCTAAGTGCCAGACACCTTGCTAAGGAACCATAATTTGAAGATGAGTTAGATATAGATTGTCCCTCCAAAGCTCAGTCTCTTCCAAGGTAGATAAGACATCAACTTGCCCAAACCCTGCCACGTGGGGGATACTCAGTAAGTTTGTGCTGAACTCAAATCCTTTAATAGTGGCAATCGTATAAGGAGAGAGCTTCATATGCAAGGCCACTGGGGCAGAAGAAGGACAGGCCACTTCCAGGTGAGAGAACCAGGGAGGACAAATTGCCTTTGACAGGGACTGGGGGGATGGGTATGGTTAGGAGGATGCTCCAGGTATGGGAACAACCTGAGCAAAGACAAAAGGACAGGTGGGCTAGAAAGGACGTGCGTGAGACGGGGAGCAGAACCATTTAGTCAGCTGCTGCCTTTTTTATCCAGTGCCTCTCCTAGTCCAAGGGAGAGACAACAATATTCCTTAGTTGCCAGGGACAAAAAAAATAAATAGCAAGCACATTTTGGTCACCAACTATGTGTTTGACTCAATACTATAAATATATGTATGTGTGTGTGTGTGTATTTTATTCTTTACTCCTCCCCAAACCTTCTGAAGTTGTTGGTATGCTAGCAGTAGTAGTAGTAGTAGTAGTAATAGCAGCAGCAGCAGCAGTACTCTTATTATTAAAGTAATACAGGAGTGATTGTAGTAAATATTAAATATGCCCTCATTCATAGTCCTAGTCTGTTGGCTTGGTGACTCTCTCGGTGTATATTCTTCCAGAATTTTTGCTACTCCTACACTGGCACAAATACATACATACACACATGCATGAACACACACACACACCCCTCCTGAATTGCTGCTTGTTTGTTTGTTTCAAACCTGAGATAAGATCCTACATATTCTTAGGCAACTTGCTTTCCTTATCAACCATGGACATCTCAGTACGGTATGTGGAGTATGTGATAGGTATCATTGTCTCCATTTTATAGAAGAGGAGCTAGGACTTTCCTGGTGGCGCAGTGGTTAAGAATCCACCTGCCAATGCAGGGGACATGGGTTCCATCCCTGGTCCAGGAAGATACCACGTGCTGAGGTGCAACTAAGCCAGAGAGCCACAACTACTGAGCCCGCATGCCACAACTACTGAAGCCTGTGCGCCTAGAGCCCGTGCTCTGCAACAAAGAGAAGCCACCACAGTGAGAAGCCCACGCACCACAATGAAGAGTAACCCCCGCTCGCTGCAACTAGAGAAAGCCCATGCACAGCAACGAAAACCCAACGCGGCCATACATAAACAAACAAACAAACAAATAAGTAAAATAAGAGGAGCCCTTAAAGTCAGATAATGGGCATAAAGTTCATCAGCTGGTGAGTGGCAGGCTTGAGGCACCAACCAGTTCTTTCTGATTTCAGAGCCTGGCTCCCGTAAGCTACACCCCCTGAGAACAGAATGAAAGAACTCATCCTTCACATGCCATGTACCAGAAATGTGGATCTCAGTCATCCTATATCCTGTCTGAGCCTCAAGACCTTCATTTGGTCCTCACATAAAAATCTTACCCTTTCTCTCCTCACCTTTCCCAGAATTCATAGTAGGCTCAGCTGGTGCAGGGCTGGTGGCTGTGGACGCTGCAGTGAGCCTAAACTGAGCCTCCTTTGTTATGTTGTCCAGGTACCAGTATTCTGTATTTAGGCAGCTGTTCTCATCTCTGCCAGATGGTGAAATCTGTGTCATCAACATGACTGTTGAAACGTCTGATTTTTGGAAGCCTTGCCTCATGTACTCCTTTGTAGCATCATAAAACAATTAAATGTAGGCTTAACATTAATTTGAATTATTGTCCGGTTTCCAGAAAATATCTTCTGGAAATGTCAAGAGGAGGTATTACATGTCTTTGGAAATATTAAGTATTGAATTACAGTATTGTGTCACTTTCCCCCTGCCATTTCTCTCTCGTTCACACACACTCAGCATGGTCTGATTATGTTTCAGGCACCACCGTGAGAAACTCAGTACGTAGGGAAATAACCAGAGATGAATATTGACAGAGGCCAAACACACACACACACACACACACACACACACACACACACACACACACACATTAGTAGTGTGGATTGGTTTTCCTCAAAGTAAGAAGAATGGGAGGCAGCCTGGTGTTACAGACAGAGCTCTAGACTCAGAGACGGGTGGACTGAGCTCTGATTTGGAATCATCAGCTCTTTAGCCGTGCAGTTTAAAACATGTACCTTTGACATCTTCAGCTTCAATTTCCTTGTCTGTAAAATGGAGGTAAAATTAACATTTGCCCTCCAGAGTTATTTCTAGGATCAATTAGATTAACAGCAGCAGCAGTAATAAAAACTTCCATTTGATAAGTAAGGTACACAGAGTCACATATGATATTCCTTCAAATGCTCCAAGGTAAATATTATTCATCCTCTTTTAGTTGAGGAAGCTGAGGAAAGGAATATTAAGCAGATCCCAAGGTCATTCAAATAAAAAATGGTAAGGACACTTTCTGAATCCAGGTTTGCCAATTCCAAGGTCTGTGCTTTTCCCACTGAATTCAAAAGAGAAGAGAATAGACGGTACGAGATCTAGAGAGAAAGGAACACACACACATGTACATACATGTATGCACGCACGCAATGACAGACACACAAAAGCAGGCAGGTGCCTGGGCCTAATTTGGTCAGTTGGCATTGAACCCACGGTGTGGCAATGAAACAGATCCGGGAGGAATTGCTAATATGGTTATTCTTAGTGCTCACAGTTGTGAGTCGTCCTTGCCAAACAGGCCCTGATGTTTGTGCAGATTGCTTGTGAAAGGCAAAAAGAAGCGTGTTTCATAGAAAAGGGTGGACCAGAAGAAGGGGATGGGGCAAGGAACATAGTTAAACTGCTGGATCTGGAAAATCACAGGGCACGTTCATGCATTTGTTAATTCAGCCAGCCAGTCATGTCCTAGCCACAAATTTTGTATTTTCATTACAAATTTATTGAACCTAATAGGTGCCAGGCATTTCTCCAGGGCCTCTACAATGTTACCTCACTCCTGCGACTTATTTCTTTTTAAATTTTTTTTGGAGTATAATTGATTTACAGTGTTGTGTTAGTTTCTGCTCAACAAAGTGAATCAGTTATAAATATATATATATATATATATATATATATATATATATATATATATCTCCACTCTTTTTAAGATTCTTCTCCCATATAGGTCATTACAGAGTACTGAATAGAGTTCCTGCAACATATCTTAAAATAGTATCCCTTGTTCCTGCCCTAGCCAGCTTGCCCCGGGAAATTGTGAAAATCAGAGATGCTGCTGAGATAAGCCATGAATCCACACAGGGAAAATGACCATTCTTGGGTAGACAGTAAAGGTTTTCTTCTTCTAAATGAAGCTATTGTCTGACTGTTTCCCAGGCAGGGCCTCCATGTTGCAAAGCTCCAGGAGCAACATCTAAATAGGGTAGAGTTATTCACAGAATTATCTGTGTTTCTGTATGTACACATACGCAAGCATATATGCATAGGCACACTCAATTGTCCAATTATATTGTATATATGAAATATACAATAATATATATACCATATATGGTATATATGGATAGACATATGATTATGCATAGCATGATTTTTTTTTTTTGCTATGTAAATTTTGTCCCCGGAATAGTACAACTCAGAGGCCCTAGCCAGGCGCAGTCCTGTTCTTAGGCAATTCACGTGTTTTTCATTTAATGGTCATAGAACCTCTATGAAATAACTATTCCCTTTGTACAGATGTGGAAACTGAGGAGGGTTGCCAAGATTAAGTGATTTGTTCCAGGGTCACACAGTTACTCAGTGGCTGGACTAGGATTTAATCCATGCTTGTTTGACTCCAAAATCCAGACCTCTAACTCCCATTCACGTTCATGTCTTATGTGAGCAACTGACAGAGAGGGAAGTTTTTCAATATTAGTCAGACCTAAAGGATCTTTGCGTTTTGGGAGCAACTGTCCATGTTCATTCAAGAAGCACTGATCTTATTGGATCAAAAAGAAATCCAACATTATTAAGATTGTGTTTGATGCATAAATTCCCACTGAATTAATGAAGAAATTTTTTTTAAAAAGAAAGGAAGAAAAGATAAACGAATTATTAAATTAAAAGTAAATAGCTGCTTTTAATCTTTAACCACAATTCTTCTTTAAAATTTTAAGTAACAAAGAAAAACGGGAAGCATTTTATGACTTTGTTCTTTTCCCCTGTTGCCTAGCTTGATACCAAATTGTTATATCTCTGGGGAGAAAAATAATTTTTTGAAATTTCAACACGTTAAACCTCTTTTGTTCAGACTCAAACACCCCTAACTCAACCTTGAAGCAAGAGCAAGGATACATAAAGGCTTGTGGAATTCTGTGGCAATCTGTTTTAGCTAGACTTTGATCACATTTTGAGGTGGGGAAGATAGAAAGCATAGAAACACAATTGCCTGGAGCAAATATGGGTCTGGCACTACGGGGAAACCTCTATTTGGGGAGAGGGAGCAAGGCTTTGAAACAGCTTTATTTGGAAATAACTCTTTTGCTAACCTAGAACACCAGCGGCCTGTCTATAGCTGTGCTTCCTTTTCTGGGACATCTAGTGATGGATTCTTCCACGTTTCTTCTATGACATGGACCTCACAAGGGTATTAGCATTTCATCTTCCCATCTCCAGCCTCATGACAACTTACTTTCATGGAATCTATTCTTTGATTTTTTATTTTATTGAAGTGTAGTTCATTTACAATGTTGTGTTACTTTCAAGTGTACAGCAAAGTGATTCAGATACATATATATATATATCAGAATATATGTGTATATATATATATATTCTTTTTCAGATTCTTTTCCATTAAAAGTTATTACAAGATACTGAGTATGGTTCCCTGTGCGATACAGTAGGCCCTTGTTTTTGCCTATTTTATACGTAGTAGTGTGTATATGTTAACCCTAAAATGCTAATTTATCTCTCTTCCCCCCCCACTATCCCCTTGGGGGCCCATAAGTTTGTTTTCTATGTCTGTTGAGTCTGTTTCTGTTTTGTAAATAAGCTCATTTGAATCTTTTTTTTAAGATCCCACACATAAGTGATATCATATGATATTTCTCTGACTTACTTCACTTAATATGGTAATCTCTAGGTCCATCCACGTTGCTGCAAATGGCATTATTTCATTCTTTTTTTATAGACGTTCCTTAAAAAACTAAAAATAGGGTTACCATATGACTCTGAAATCTCATTCCTGTGCATATATCCAGAGAAAACTCTAATTCAGAAAGACACATGCACCCCAATGTCCATAGCAGCACTATTTACAGTAGCCAAGACATGGAAGGAACTGAGATGTCCATGGACAGATGAATGGATAAAGAAGATGTGGTGTATATATACAGTATACTACTCAGCAATGGAATTTCTTCTTCATCGTCAGTGTGAAATCCTAGAACAAATACTGAGCTAGAAGTCACAGCACTCAGGTTCTGGTCCAAACTCAACACTTTCCGGCTCTGTTGCCTTGGGAAATTCAGTTCACCTCTTTGACCGTCACCTCCATCACGTTGCTAAGAGGCTGGGAGTCGTAAAATCTAGGTTTTAGTTATGGACATTTCACTAATCCCAGTGGGATCTGGGGCACACCTCTCTCCTTCCTTAGCCCTCAGTTTCTTTATTTCTAAAAGAAGAGGGTCTCCCTGGAGCATCCATTCTCAGTGAGGACAGTAATACTTCCAAAGGGATGAAACTGATTCTTGGGAAGTACAGGGAGGGGGGCACAAAAAATCTTACTCCTTTTATGTACAACAAAAGCACAGTACATAAACAGATATACAGTATATCTGTGGTATTAAAAGTTTATGGGTGGGGGAGTGATTAGGGGAAAAAAGGTCTAAAAAGGTTGTTTAGTGTGTGGTGATAAAAAAAAAATTAAAAGTTGAGAGGGACTTCCCTGGCGGTCCAGTGGTTAAGACTCCGTGCTCCCAATGCAGTGGGTACAGGTTCGGGTTTGATCCCTGGTCGGGGAACTAAGATCCCACAAGCCGCATGGCATGGCCATACACAGAAAAAAAAAAAAAAAAAAAAAAAAAAAAAAAAAAAAATTGAGAAACTCTAGAGTAGAGGAACTGAGAGTTTTCTAACACTTTAGAATTAAACCTGTTAACTTAGCATCAGACAGTTCTGATCTATTGTATGATTGTTCCAAGAAAATTCTGATCTTAACCAAGTTTCTATCTTCCTTAGACCTTAAAAAACAGTATTTTCGGGCTTCCCTGGTGGCGCAGTGGTTGAGAGTCCGTCTGCTGATGCAGGGGACACGGGTTCGTGCCCCAGTCAGGGAAGGTCCCACACGCCGCGGAGCGGCTGGGCCCGTGAGCCATGGCCGCTGAGCCTGCGCGTCCGGAGCCTGTGCTCCACAGCGGGAGAGGCCACAGCAGTGAGAGGCCTGCGTACAGCAAAAAAAAAAAAACAAAACCCAAAAAACAAAAAAAATCCCAGTATTTTCATTTACAATAAACAAAAGGAAAGAGGTAACCCTCTTTCAATTAGCCACTGAACTATCGTAGCGTTTTCTTAGTGTCTTTCTTCTCCTTGTCATATGCATCTCATTCACATACTGCAGCAAGATTACGTATTCATTGCAGCCAAGCTGCCATTCCCTCTGCCCATCCAGTGGTGTTGGGAGGACTTGGAACCAGGTCAGGCAGCAGACTGGGCACCTGTGGAATGAATGAAAATAGCTTAGTTCAGACGAGGGTTTTTATCCTGGACTCTACTAACCCCCAAGGGGGTCCATGGATAGAACTCTAGTTCAGTTACTGGTTTCCTTTGGAATACCATGCATTATGTTTTATACATTTCAAAACTTTATCCTGAGAAGTGATCCACAGGGACCAATGACACAAAATAAAGGTTAATAAATGGAGCAAACGCCAGGCTTAAGAGATAGTTGCTGTCCAGAAAGAGGTAATATATCAGTTTGCTAGGGCGGCCATAACAAAGTACCGCAGACTCTGCGGCTTAAACGACAGACGCTTATTTCCTCACAGTTCTGGAGGCTGGAAGTCTGAGATCAAGGTGTTGGCAGGGTTTCTTTTGAGGACCCCTCTCCTTGGCTTGTCGATGGCTGTCTTATGGCCGTCTTCTCCTTGGTCTTCACACGGTCTTCCCTCTGCGTGTGCTTGCATCCTAATCGCTTCTTCATGGAAGGACACCAGCCCTATTGGACCCACCCTGATGACTTCATTTAACCGTAATTACCTCTTGAAAGATCCTTTCAACAAGTACAGTCATATTCTGAGGTACTGGACATTAGGATTTCAACAAATGCATTTTGGGGTGGACACAAGTCAGCCCATAACAGATAGAGTACAGAGAAATAGGTTGAAGTTGATCCAAGGAAAAGAGAAAGAAATGGCAGAAGGGAAGAGAGCTGGAAGGAGAAAGTCAGGTTAAGGCATCGAGTAGCAGATTCCTCTCTCAGACGCCTGTAAGAGAATCACCCCTCAACCCTGCGACCCTAGAGAGCTGTTGCTCTCTCCCAGAGGCTGAGCACCTCCAGCTACCCACACTGGCTCTGCTTACTCTCCCAAGCCCTCAAACCGTTGTTTTTAACCTCACTTTTGCAGAGTTTGATCACTCCTTAAACAGTGTTTCGTCAATGGCTGGTGGTAGAATGTATTCATTCTACATTGTGTGGGGCTCTGTGGATTGGGGGGTTAGGGGAAGAGGTAGGAGTGGGTGCGTTCTTCAGGGGTCTATTGGGCTGAAGGTAGATGCGCTCCTTATTCCTGCTTCATCACACTTTGTGTTTCCTCCTGTGTCCCGGAAAGACGTTTCTCCCAGGTCCAAGTCAGATGGGATCCTCATGGGGAAACAGATGTAACAGAAAGAAGGAAGCCTGTAATGATTTTGCACCCAAAGAAAGAGGGAACAGGAGAGAGAGAATACGTTGGGCTCAAAAAATTCCCTGACCTTCTATGTGAAGACCATCTTTCAGCCATACAGTCCTTCCCTCCTCTGCTCCCCATTCACCACTGTGACCAGAGCCTTCCTTTGAAATTTTCTATCCATGGTTTTCAGAGGTCTGTGTCATGATTTGAGGTGTAATGAAAGAGATTTGTGCGGCTGTCTGGCTCTCCAGGCGGTTTTGTCTGATGCTACCTCCTTCCGTGGTATTTTTAGTTCTCATCTGTAGCTCTCTGTGTCTTTGGGGGCTGATGTGCCTCTGGCTTTTCCGACTCCACTACGGAGTGTCCTGAGCTCCCCAGCTCACCCCGATCTATGCCACACAGTTAAAGAAGCAGGCTTATAATCAATGTAATTGAAGATCAGAGTTAATGAGTACCTCCGTGCCCAGGCGGTCCCCTGAGCAGCGCCGCACTTCAGATGCAAAATAAGGAAACGATTGGGCTGAACTGAAAATCCATTTGGCTAATTAGATGATGTATATTCCCACAGCCAGTGAGAGAAAAATATGTATATATTTTAAAATAAGGAAACATGACATTTTGAAGTTGAGACTTTGGCAAAGATTCATTTCGGAGTCATTGCACTCTGAGGAAGTTGACTTGAGCACAAAAGAAGACTCTCAGAGCACCCAGAAAAAGGGAATGCATTTGATCCAAAGTCAAGAAGATAAAACAGGGGTCCGCTGGAAAACTAGAGGTATAGGAGACACGTGGAATAAGGCATTTTTATTCCTTTCCTGTGTAAATATTTATTCTCGAAGTACTGGTAGAGTTTACCCAGGGAGAACTGCTTGCTACTCTGGCTTATAACACTTTCTCTCTCCCTTCCCCCACCCTCATTCAACACACACATGCACACATACACAACACACACACACATCTTCTGAACCTCCACTATACTCTAAGCACTGTGGTGATAGCACAGTTACATAAGGCACGGTCTTTGCCTTCAAGAAATACACAGTCTAGATGGGAGAGTAAGAAAAAGAGGATTAAAAACACTCATGCTTTGCCTTAGATTTGCCACTTTGAACTTCCTTCCTTCCTTCCTTCCTGGACTACAAGTTTTCAGTGGATAGACACCATGTTTTGCTCATCCAGAGCATAGGAACAGGGCATGGCACATAGTAGGTGCTTTATTTGTTAAATGAACAGATGTATGAATGCATGGATGAATCTATAACAGGGCATATATAGCTGTTAGTTGAGTGGAATACCTTGTACGTATTAGAGAGATTAAGAGGCATATGAGCCAGGTCTGAAGCCGAGGCTTAAGGGGCAAATTCCGCCTCAGCTTTTGCCTAGTTTGTTGTTCTTTTTTGCATTCTTCAAGGTCTAGCTTAAAGACCAACTCTAATGATTCCTCACCGATTCCCCTTTTTCCTTCCCCTTATATCCACTTAATGCCCATCCCTTTCAGGCAGTTCTTACAACACTCTAGGATGTATTATATCTACGTGTCATACGTTTGATCTCCCTCGTTATTCTACAAATTTCTTGATGGAGTCAGTCTGTTTTTCAATCTTTATGTCTATTTCTTACTCAAGGAGCAGTTTAATAACTGTTCGCTAAATGAGCACATAGATTAAGCCTTGATTAAATTTTGCAGGTACTTCATTTCACTCTCTGGTGTGGCAACTCCCTGCCACACACCTTTGCCCCTTCACACTGAGTCCCTCTGGCATCTCTAGTCATCCACATCACAAGCCCATGGGGTGAACAAGAGCTCAGGAGCCACGATAGCAAACTTCAAGTTTTACTTTGGAACTAGGGAGACACTGAAGGGCTAGTCTTGTGTTCTGGCTCCCACAGGCTGAAAAAAACTAAACTTTGGGATCAATGAGGAAGCATTTCTACTTCACAATTCCATCATAAACTAAGCTGAACTTTCCTCTAGTCAAGCATGGAATTTTTTTTTAATATCTTTATTGGAGTATAATTGCTTTGCAATGGTGTGTTAGTTTCTGCTTTATAACAAAGTGAATCAGTTATACATATACATATGTTCCCATATCTCTTCCCTCTTGCGTCTCCCTCCCTCCGACCCTCCCTATCCCACCCCTCTAGGTGGTCACAAAGCACCGAGCTGATCTCCCTGTGCTATGCGGCTGCTTCCCACTAGCTATCTATTTTACGTTTGGTAGTGTATATATGTCCATGCCACTCTCTCACTTTGTCACAGCTTACCCTTCCCCCTCCCCATATCCTCAAGTCCATTCTCTAGTAGGTCTGTGTCTTTATTCCCATCTTACCCCTAGGTTCTTCATGACCTTTTTCTTTTTTTTTTTTTCCTTAGATTCCATATATATGTGTTAGCTTACAGTATTTGTTTTACTCTTTCTGACTTACTTCACTCTGTATGACAGACTCTAGGTTCATCCACCTCACTACAAATAACTCAATTTTGTTTCTTTTTATGGTTGAGTAATATTCCATTGTATATATGTGCCACATCTTCTTTATCCATTCATCCGGTGATGGACACTTAGGTTGCTTCCATCACCTGGCTATTGTAAATAGAGCTACAATGAACATTTTGGTACATGACTCTTTTTGAATTATGGTTTTCTCAGGGTATATGCCCAGTAGTGGGATTGCTGGGTCGTATGGTAGTTTTATCTGTACTTTTTTAAGGAACCTCCATACTGTTTTCCATAGTGGCTGTATCAATTTATGTTCCCACCAGCAGTGCAAGAGTTCTCTTTTCTCCACACCCTCTCTAGCATTTATTGTTTCTAGATTTTTTGATGATGGCCATTCTGACTGGTGTGAGATGATATCTCATTGTAGTTTTGATTTGCATTTCTCTAATGATTAATGATGTTGAGCATTCTTTCATGTGTTTGTTGGCAATCTGTATATCTTCTTTGGAGAAATGTCTATTTAGGTCTTCTGCCCAGTTTTGGATTGGGTTGTTTGTTGTTTTGTTATTGAGCTGCATGAGCTGCTTATAAATTTTGGAGATTAATCCTTTGTCAGTTGCTTCATTTGCAAATATTTCTCCCATTCTGAGGGTTGTCTTTGGTCTTGTTTATGCTTTCCTTTGCTGTGCAAAAGCTTTGGAGTTTCATTAGGTCCCATTTGTTTATTTTTGTTTTTATTTCCATTTCTGTAAGAGGTGGGTCAAAAAGGATCTTGCTGTGATTTATGTCATAGAGTGTTCTGCCTATGTTTTCCTCTAAGAGTTTGATAGTTTCTGGCCTTACATTTACATCTTTAATCCATTTTGAGCTTATTTTTGTGTATGGTGTTAGGGAATGTTCTAATCTCATACTTTTACATGTACCTGTCCAGTTTTCCCAGCACCACTTATCGAAGAGGCTGTCTTTTCTCCACTGTATATTCTTGCCTCCTTTATCAAAGATAAGGGGACCATACGTGCATGGGTTTATCTCTGGGCTTTCTATCCTGTTCCATTGATCTGTATTTCTGTTTTTGCACCAGTACCATACTGTCTTGATTACTGTAGCTTTCTAGTGTAGTCTGAAGTCAGGGAGCCTGATTCCTCCAGCTCCATTTTTCTTTCTCAAGATTGTGTTGGCTATTCAGGGTCTTTTGTGTTTCCATACATATTGTGAAATTTTTTGTTCTAGTTCTGTGAAAAATGCCAGTGGTAGTTTGATAGGGATTGCATTGAATCTGTAGATTGCTTTGGGTAGTAGAGTCATTTTCACAATGTTGATTCTTCCAATTGAAGAACATGGTATATCTCTCCATCTCTTTGTATCATCTTTAATTTCTTTCATCAGTGTCTTATAATTTTCTGCATACAGGTCTTTTGTCTCCTTAGGTAGATTTATTCCTAGATATTTTATTCTTTTTGTTGCAGTGGTAAATGGGAGTGTTTTCTTAATTTCATTTTCAAATTTTTCATCATTAGTGTATAGGAATGCCAGAGATTTCTGTGCATTAATTCTGTATCCTGCTACTTTACCAAATTCATTGATTATCTTTAGTAGTTTTCTGGTAGCATCTTTGGGATTCTCTATGTATAGTATCATGTCATCTGCAAACAGTGACAGCTTTACTTCTTTTCCAATGTGGATTCCTTTTATTTCTTTTTCTTCCTTGATTGCTGTGGCTAGAACTTCCAAAACTATGTTGAATAATAGTGGAAATAGTGGGCAACCTTGTCCTGTTCCTGATCTTAGTGGAAATGCTTTCAGTTTTTCACCATTGAGGACGATGTTGGCTGTGCGTTTGTCATATATAGCCTTTATTATGTTGAGGAAAGTTCCCTCTATGCCTGCTTTCTGCAGGGTTTTTATCATAAATCGGTGTTGAATTTTGTCGAAAGCTTTCTCTGCATCTATTGAGATGATCATATGGTTTTTCTCCTTCAGTTTGTTAACATGCTGTATCACGTTGAATGATTTTCCTATATTGAAGAATCCTGGCATTCCTGGGATAAACCCCACTTGATCATGGTGTATGATCCTTTTAATGTGGTGTTGGATTCTGTTTGCTAGTATTTTGTTGAGGATTTTTGCATCTATGTTCATCAGTGATATTGGCCTGTAGTTTTCTTTCTTTGTGACATCTTTGTCTGGTTTTGGTATCAGGGTGATGGTGGCCTCGTAGAATCAGTTTGGGGGAGTGTTCCTCTGTCTGCTATATTTTGGAAGAGTTTGAGAAGGATAGGTGTTAGCTCTTCTCTAAATGTTTGGTAGAATTCGCCTGTGAAGACACCTGGTTCTGGGCTTTTGTTTGTTGGAAGATTTTTTAATCACAGTCTCAATTTCAGTGCTTGGAATTGGTCTGTTCATATTTTCTATTTCTTCCTGGTTCAGTCTCGGCAGGTTGTGCATTTCTAAGAATTTGTCCATTTCTTCCAGGTTGTCCATTTTATTGGCATAGAGTTGCTTGTAGTAATCTCTCATGATCTTTTGTATTTCTGCAGTGTCGGTTGTTACTTCTCCTTTTTCATTTCTAATTCTATTGATTTGAGGCTTCTCCCTTTTTTTCTTGATGAGTCTGGCTAATGGTTTATCAATTTTGTTTATCTTCTCAAAGAACCAGCTTTTAGTTTTATTGATCTTTGCTATTGTTTCCTTCATTTCTTTTTTATTTCTAATCTTATCTTTATGATTTCTTTCCTTCTCTGACTTTGGGGGTTTTTTGTTCTTCTTTCTCTAATTGTGTTAGGTGCAAGGTTAGGTTGTTTATTTGAGATATTTCCAGTTTCTTAAGGTAGGATTGTATTGCTATAGAGTTCCCTCTTAGAACTGCTTTTGCTGTATCCCATAGGTTTTGGATCGTCTTGTCTCCATTGTCATTTGTTTCTAGGCATTTTTTTATTTCCTCTTTGATTTCCTCAGTGATCACTTCGTTATTAAGTTGTGTATTGTTTAGCCTCCATGTGTTTGTATTTTTTACAGATTTTTTCCTGTAATTGATATCTAGTCTCATAGCGTTGTGGTCGGAAAAGATACTTGATACAATTTCAATTTTCTTAAATTTACCAAGGCTTGATTTGTGACCCAAGATATGATCTATCCTGGAGAATGTTCCTTGAGCACTTGAGAAAAATGTGTATTCTGTTGTTTTTGGATGGAATGTCTTATAAATATCCCTCTTGTTTAATGTATCATTTAAAGCTTGTGTTTCCTTATTTATTTTCATTTTGGATGATCTGTCCATTGGTGAAAGTGGGGTGTTAAAGTTCCCTACTATGAATGTGTTACTGTCGATTTCCCCTTGTATGGCTGTTAGTATTTGCCTTATGTATTGAGGTGCTCCTGTGTTGGGTGCATAAATATTTACAATTGTTATATCTTCTTCTTGGATCGATCCCTTGATCATTATGTAGTGTCCTTCTTTTTCTCTTGTAATAGTCTTTATTTTAAAGTCTGTTTTGTCTGATATGAGAATTGCTACTCCAGCTTTCTTTTGGTTTCCATTTTCATGGAATATCTTTTTCCATCCCCTCACTTTCAGTCTGTATGTGCCCCTAGGTCTGAAGTGGGTCTCTTGTAGACAGCATATATATGGGTCTTGTTTCTGTATCCATTCAGCCAGTCTGTGTCTTTTGGTGGGAGCATTTAATCCATTTACATTTAAGGTAATTATTGATATGTATGTTCCTATTCCCATTTTCTTAATTGTTTTGTGTTTGTTATCGTAGGTCTTTTCCTTCTCTTGTGTTTCTTGCCTAGAGAAGTTCCTTTAGCGTTTGTTGTAAAGCTGGTTTTGTGGTGCTGAACTCTCTCAGCTTTTGCTTGTCTTTAAAGGTTTTAATTTCTCCATCAAATCTGAATGAGATCCTTGCTGGGTAATCTTGGTCGTAGGTTTTTGTCCTTCATCACTTTAAATGTGTCCTGCCACTCCCTTCTGGCTTGCAGAGTTTCTGCTGAAAGATCAGCTGTTAACCGTATGGGGATTCCCTTGTGTGTTATTTGTTGTTTTTCCCTTGCTGCTTTTAATATTTGTTCTTTGTATTTAATTTTTGATAGTTTGATTAATATGTGTCTTGGTGTGTTTCTCCTTGGATTTATCCTGTATGGGACTCTCTGTGCTTCCTGGACTTGATTAACTATTTCCTTTCCCATATTAGGGAAGTTTTCAACTATAATCTCTTCAAATATTTTCTCAGTCCCTTTCTTTTTCTTTTCTTTTTCTGAGACCCCTATAATTCTAATGTTGGTGCGTTTAATGTTGTCCCAGAGGTCTCTGAGACTGTCCTCAGTTCTTTTCATTCTTTTTTCTTTATTCTGCTCTGCAGTAGTTATTTCCACTATATTATCTTCCAGGTCACTTCTCCGTTCTTCTGCCTCAGTTATTCTGCTATTGATCCCATCTAGAGTATTTTTTAATTCATTTATTGTGTTGTTCATTGTTGCTTGCTTCCTCTTTAGTTCTTCTAGGTCCTTGTTAAATGTTTCTTGCATTTTCTTTATTCTATTTCCAAGGTTTTGGATCATCTTTACTATCATTACTCTGAATTCTTTTTCAGGTAGACTGCCTATTTCCTCTTCATTTGTTAGGTCTGGTGGGTTTTTATCTTGCTCCTTCATCTGCTGTGTGTTTTTCTGTCTTCTCATTTTGCTTATCTTACTGTGTTTGGGGTCTCCTTTTTGCAGGCCGCAGGCTTGTAGTTCCCATTGTTTTTGGTGTCTGTCCCCAGTGGCTAAAGTTGGTTCAGCGGGTTGTGTAGGCTTCCTGGTGGAGGGGACTAGTGCCTGTGTTCAGGTGGATGAGGCTGGATCTTGTCTTTCTGGTGGTCAGGTCCACATCTGGTGGTGTGTTTTGGGGTGTCTGTGGCCTTATTATGATTTTAGACAGCCTCTCTGCTAATGGATGGTGCTGTGTTCCTGTCTTGCTAGTTGTTTGGCATAGGGTGTCCAGCACTGTAGCTTGCTGGTCGTTGGGTGAAGCTGGATCTTGGTGTTGAGATGGAGATCTCTGGGAGATTTTCGCCGTTTGATATTACATGGAGCTGGGAGGTCTCTTGTGGACCAGTGTCCTGAA
This sequence comes from Orcinus orca, assembly GCF_937001465.1. Taxonomy (NCBI): domain Eukaryota; kingdom Metazoa; phylum Chordata; class Mammalia; order Artiodactyla; family Delphinidae; genus Orcinus; species Orcinus orca. Next base: position 103,608,799 of record NC_064564.1, on the reverse strand, counting down.
GTTGACTCTCCCACCTCAGAGGCACAGCACTGACTGACTCCTGGCTGCAGCACCAAGAGCCTTTCATCCACACGGCCTGTCTGTTGTGAAGCAGTTGTACCTTTATTCTGATGACAATGCGAAAGACTTATTAAAGAGTTCCTTCCCTTTGGCACTTATAATAACATCACCTCTGGGAGTTGATTTCTAGTGTATGGACCCTGTTGGCTCCCAAACGTCGATTTGTTGCTCCAACTTTCAAGCTCTGGGGAAGCTGGTGCCACTTTGGGGAATTTTGAAGGGAAAGATCCTCAGGACAAGCTGTCCCGGCAGCTGCTAGGGCCTTACCCCCAAATTCCCCAACCAGGGCCGGCTGGCCACAAGTAGCAAGGCTCCTGGCTGGCTGCGCCAACATTTGTTAAGAGTCCAAGCTCGTGCTGCTCACCGCACTACAGGACAGTAAATCAAGGAATGAGTTGCTGGGGCGAGGAATAGTGACTTTGTTCAGAAATCCAGCAGACCGAGAAGATGGTGGCCTCACGTCCCACAGAACCATCTTGCCTGAGTTAAAATCAGGCTCCTTTTATCAAGCATGGAATTTTGATTTCATTATTTCATTAAGCAGATAGTCACCAAGCTCCTAATATGTGCAAAGCCTTTTTACTGAGAGCTGGATTGCAACGGAGTAACGAACGAATCCTTCCCTGCAGGAGATCACAACCTATTAGAGAAAGCAAAAGCCCTTCAACACTATAGGAACACACTGAAGGGGGATGCACAGACTCCCAGAGGAGGAGGAGAAAGACCAAGGAAGTCACCTCTGCCTGATACCCAACCAAAGCTCCAATTCTCAAGACCGTCTGGAATAATGGGCAGGTCCCAGCTTTGAATGCTGAGAAACCTGGGTTCAGTTTCCCCTTTGGCCACTGAATAGTTGTGCAAGTTTGGCTAAGTCAACATCTCTCTGAACTTCACGTTGTCCTTCTGTAAAAGCAGGGACATACCCATGCTGCAAGGCTCTTGTAAGGATTAAGTGAGCATTCATCCCAGGATCTGGACCAGAGAGTGCGTTCAAAGGATGGTAACTTCCTTGTGTCATTAAACCAACAGTATACCTAGGCGTAGTATCTTTGTAAGGAAGCTGAGGATAACCTGCTCTCGAGTGAGTCACTTCCAATGAGAATCATATTTCTCATGTTTGAAAAGATCTGTTAACCAGTATTGCATTCAGAGCTTCCAAGCTCATAAGAAATCCAAGTAGTAATGAAAATAGCTCCAGCAAGTTGAGATTCCCCCATGTGCCAGGGACTTCACGTACTATAGTGGATGTTGTAATGCTGCTTCCAAATCTCTCATTAGAACAGGGGCACTCATTCCCCCAGCCACCTGGAATGTTGACGGTTGACCGCTCTCTCTCAGTCTTCCTTGGAGAAGTGCCCTCCATTAAAAGGGACCACTTCATCCAAGTTTATGTCCCTTCCCCAGGGATGTCTTATGGCCTATGACTGGCTCTGTGGGGATACGAAGACCTGACACCCTTATCTTGATTTGGAACAACTCAGAAGGACCATCTTAGTTCCAGGGCTTCCCGTGGGATCAGCTGAGGGCTTTGCTACAACGGCATGGCGATCTACCTTCTCCCTCTGCCCAACCCCTCTTTGCTCATGCCCTCACAAGAGAACACCCCAAAAAACCTCCTGCATGTCAGTCTCTGCCATTAAGAGTGATTTCTGGTGCACCTGACCTAAGACAAATGCATTGTCTCATTAAATCCTTATCTTTTTTTAACCCTGTGAAGGGGAAATCAGTATTCACAGCTTTCACAGGATATAACTGAGGATTTGTTTTCCTGTCCAAGTTTACAGAGCTGGTGGGTAGCGGAGTGAAGATCTGAATACATATCTTGCTGACTCTATTCTCTTTATCCCTGTGCTGTGTAGCTTTCCTAAAGTAGTGGGATTAGCCAAACTCAGCCCTGGGACATAATTCAATATCCATCCCTCAGTCTTTAGTGAGAATAAATACAAGAATTATCCACTTAAACAGCATGACTGTGCTTTTTAAAAGAAAAATCTGTAGTTGATACTGACGTTCAGTGCCTTGCACAAGGACCCATGTGACATGTTTCTGCTCGGGCTTAGTTCCAGAGGGGAAAATATGGCTTTGGAGATCGATTTGCATATCTCCCCTTGCCAGAAATTTAAAATATGGAATCCAACAGACTTCTTCTTTTTTTGCTTTAGCTGCCAAGGATTTTAAGGCCAACTTCAAATGTGGTCATTTCCTTTTCTCCCAGCCAGATGCTATCTACTCCCAATGCTTTGCACATAGAGTCCTCTTTCATCCTCACCAAAACCATATCGTCCACTGTGCTTTTATTTAGGAACTCATTCTATACGATGATATAAATCATAACATGTGTACGACTTAGAGAAGATAACATTGCCTGCCATGCCCATATCCTTTCCAGGGAATCTTAGATCCTCAGGGCAGCCAGGTAGGGTTTGATGTGGCCCTGCCTCTCTGACCATTGCCCATTGGACCACAGCTGGGTACCAGAGGCAAGACGAACCCGACCATTGGTTAGCCAGCAGGGTCTGATGGGACCTGACAAAGAGGTTGCTGCCAAACCCACAGGATGTCTATTAATTGAGTCCCTCTTTGGAACATTTAAATTGCCTACATGGAAAGATTTTGTTGCTTGGTAGTGAGGTAGAGAGAAGCAGATGTAGGGAGAGAAGCCAAGTCATGCTAATTTTGAAACAATTTAAGATCTCCTTCTGCTGAGGTCTCTAGATCTGCCATAAATCTAGAACCACTCTCCAAGTCCAGCTTTGAGGAACCTGGTCCTATTTGAACTCCTTTTTTCCATTTCCCTCTGTGAAATTCTACCTTCACTATATTGCGACATATATACACTCAGCATTTACACCCAATATGCAGCCACCCTGAATGGGCTTCTGCTCCTTGACCCCAAAGAATATATGTAATATATGTATGTGTATATATGTATGTAACCCGTATATGACTGTGTAAGTGTGTATGTGCGTGTGTGGAGGGGGGGTGTTTTGTTTGGCCTACACAAGCTTTCAAGAACAAATTTAAACCATCATTTCCAAATTGGTTGATTACAATAAAAATGTAAATTTTCAGCCTCTCCTGATGAAAACCTGAAGTCCTTGCACCACTTACCTTTAGACCCATTTGACAAGAGCTGGCTAGAGCTGAGTTGCACCTGCTTCATTTTCATAGAGCCTTTAGTACCCAGTTCACCCCAAACTCCATCTTTCCTTATTATATCCCAACATTAAGGCATCTTCCATTGCATAAGTGCTGCTTTTCTTTTAAAGGTGCTACAGATTTCTTTGAATCCATCTCTCTCTCTCTCTTTCTTTCTCTCTCTCTCATACAATAAAACAAAACAAAACGCAACCAAGGCCAGGGGGCCAGCATGCTATTTCCCTTATACTCAGCCAGTGCTTCCGAGGGATATAATCTGCCTCCCCCCTGTGGGGTATTAGTGAGTGACCCCTGTTCCAAGGGGGATGCCTGGGTGACAGAAACAAAAGCTTTTTTTATATTTTAAATTTGAATGTTTCATCATTCTTTACTAGGACAAATGAGGCACTGGCTAAGCACTTTATCTACATTGATTTATTTCATTTTCGCAACAATGAGGTGGGTTCCGTTACTATTCCTATTTACCGATGATGTAGCCAAGGCCCAGAGGCATTGAGTGACTTGTCCAAAGTCCATGGCCGGTAAAGGTGGATCCAGGATTTGAACCCAAGTCTCTCTCAGTCCTAAGGGCCTGACCCTTAAGCACTAGGCTGAACTGCCTCTCACGTCTGACTTGTCTGTCTTCACTGGCTGCTGACACCATGACTGGCACATTGTAAATGCTCTGCGAATGTGTGTAGCTAAGCGAGAACAGAGGACCTGGGGTCGCAGGGCGGATGGCTTGTGTGCACCTGTCTCTGTTCCTGCCCTGCAGCATCAGTGGCATGACACCTGTACCCTAAAATCGTGGAGAAAGTAGCTCTCTCTCTGTTTCCCCACAGGGAGCAGCTTTGTGGTGAGTGAAGGGAGCTACCTGGACATCTCCGACTGGTTAAACCCGGCCAAGCTGTCCCTGTATTACCAGATCAACGCCACCTCCCCATGGGTGAGGGACCTCTGCGGACAGAGGACCACAGATGCCTGTGAGCAGCTCTGCGACCCAGAAACCGGTGAGCCATGAGCAGGGATGGGGATAGAGGGAGGGAGGGTGTCGGCTGGAAGATGGTCTGCACTCCTTCTGCCTGAAGAATCATGGCTTCTGAGTGATTGACAAGGGGCTTTATGTAAAGGTCCATCAATCCCACTGGGGGTTAAACTATGTGCTGCCATTGCCGGACAACAAAGCAAATACTTATAAAACCACAGCATCTCAGAAAGGACCACAGAGAACATCTAGTCCAATTTCAGCAAAGCAAAGTGTCTGAATGTCACCAGACATCCCTGAGCTCAGATCCTGTCTATCAGTACCTTTCACTATCTGGGTATTCTTTATCATTTTTTTTTCATCTTTATTGAAATATAATTGACATATAACATTGTATAAGTTTAAGGTGTACAATGTGATGATTTAATACACATATAAATGATTATAGCAATAAGGTTCATTAACACTTCCATCACCTTACTTTTTTTGTGTATGTGGTGATAGCATTTAAGATCTACTCTCTTAGGAGTTTTCCACATGTAATACCATATGGTTAACTGTTCACCATTCTGTACATTAGATCCCCAGAACTTTTTCACCTTAAATGGGGAGATGTTGGCTGTAGGGTACAAACTAGCTGGGCATTCCTTAGCAAGATACTTTCCCTCTCTGAGTACTAGAGAAGGAAAGTAGCATCTAACTCACAAGCCTGTTGTTAGGATTAAATGGGATAATGTATGGAAATCTCCTAGTATACTCATTTATTCATTCATTTGGTAGATATTTATTGAGTAGCCGGGCACTTTTCTAGGCATTGGTGACATAGCAGTGAACAAAAAAGGCAAAATCTCTGTCCTAATTAAGTTCATATTCTACAGAGACATTATATTTACACTGCCTGAGAAGATAGCCACTAGCCACCTGTGGCTGTTTAAATTTAAGTTAATTAAAATTAAATAAAAGTAAACATTTCCTCAGCCACGTTAGCCACATTTCAAGTGCTCCATAGCTAATGTGTCCAGTGGTTACCTCTTGGAGGACTCGGGACATTACCATCACTGCAGAAAGTTCTGTGGGACAGTGCTGCAATAGACAAACAGGTAAATGTGGATATACTGTGTCAGGGGATGATAAATGCTGGGGGGAGAGCACGAAGCATAAGGGATGCTGAGCTGGGAGTAGGGGTGGAGTTGTTATTACAGAAAGAGTGGTCAGGGAAGTCTTCTCCAAGGTGGTAACATTTGAGCCGGCGCTTTAAGATGGAGACGGTGGAAGCCATGCTTAACATCTGGGGGGAAAGCATTCTAGGCAGAGGGAATAGCAAGGGACAGCCTCTGCAGCAGGAGCACAGGAAGATCCCATTGATTCAGCACTAGCAGGAAGACCAGTGTGGTTGGAGGGGAGAGAGAGAGAAGTTAGGGTGCAAACTTGAAAAGAAGCTTGGGAAGGGGGTGGTGATGGGGGGAGGTTGGAAGGCCTTATATAGGAAAAGGACTTTGGATGTTACTCTGAGTGAGATGAGAAGTCATTGGAGGATTCTGAGCAAAGGAGCAACATGATCTGACCTACATTTTAACAGGACTACTCTGACTGTTGTGTGACAAATCAACTTAGAGGGCGTTCAAGGGCACTGTTTTTCCAATGTAGACAGGAGTTGGTAGTGGCTGGGAACACAGGGATTAGGGGAGAAGATGGTGATAAATGATCAAATTCTGGATATATTTAGAGTGTAGACTTGACAGAACTTGTTATTGTATATGGAAGATGAGAAATAAAGAGGAGTCAAAGATGATTCCAAATCATTCAGTCTGAACAGTGACATGACGGACTTATCATTTGTTGAGTCAGAAGCTGCTGTAGGCGGGTCAGGGCTGAGGTGAAGGGGATGGAGACTGCCATTTTGGGTATTAGTTCAAGATGACTCCTAAACATCAGGTAGAGATGAGAAATAGGCATTTGAATCCAAGAGTCTTATTCAAAGAAGAGGTCTTCGCAGGAGATAGAAATTTGTGAGTCAACAACATACGGACACTGTTAACCCCAAAGACACCATCTGATCTACAGTTATTGCTTAGTAAATGGACAGCATCTTACTCATAGCTGCTGCCCAATAGCTACTAATGTCCACAAACAGGGAAATAGGAGTTAGAGAGGAGAAAAGCTTACTGAGATCACAAAGCAAGTTAGAAATGAAGCTGGCATTAGAACCCCAGTTCCCCTTCTCCCCGTCCTGTGCTCTTCCCTACAACTCATACTGGTATATTTTTTTCTGCAATTTCACCTGCCTCTCCATTGACAAGATTCTGGCCATCTTGCCTGAAAATCTCACTGTACTGATGCCGTGAGGAAGGCTCTGTAGAGCTGAGGAGACTCAGTGGCCCAGGCCAAGAGTTTGCTTTCTCTACCCAAATTCTCTTCCGCTTCTCCATGGGGCAAGCAATTCGGGAGTAAGGAGAGGGATTCTCCAGGCTAACCCCTGTGTCTCTGCAGAATCAGGCAGGGACTAGGCTTTCTAACCATCATTCCCTCCTTATCCTTTAGTTGGGAGCCTATATTCAGACACATTTTTCCAGCCTTTACATAGGCCTACTGGGGAAGCTATTCAGAAGATGTGATGCAACTCTAGTGTACCATTGGACCAGACAGCTGAATCTTCTTTCTCTTAATTAAAACATTTAGACTTTAAGGCACTGACACCCTAAGCAGTATCCCCTTACCCCCAACACACACACACAGACACACACACACGCACACGTACACACACACACACACACACACATACGCACGCACTCAGCCCCTTAGAGTTGAAGATGTTGCTAGAATCCACTGGGTTGACCTTCTCAATTTTATCACTGATGATACTGATACCCAGAGAAGAAAGATAAAAGGAACAAAGTCACACACACAGGTGGCAGAGCCAGGATTCAAACCTAGGATCCTGTGCTCCTAACCAATGCTTCTCAAGCCCTCAGTAGGTCTACAGTGAGGCCTGAGATTCTACTTCCCTAAAAGGCCGTCAGCTCTTGCCGATATTTCTGACCCAGGTACTACCCTTGGTACAGCAAGGCTCTAAACTATTCTACCCAAATAGTCCTCTCATGTTCTAAACAAACAGCGAGAGGCCCAGTCACCGTATTTGTTAATTCATTATTTATCTTGACAAAATCATGCTTACTTTTATCACTTTATCTCCTGTCTCTATTTGTCACATACCGTGGGCTCTAGGTCCACTGATACCCGCACTTCGCTGAAGGCACCATGCCTTTTCATGCCTGCGTCCCTTTCATGGGCTGTTTTCCTCCCCCTTGAAATGTCTTTCTCCTCCTTTTACTTGGAGACCAGGGGCTCTTTTTGTTGTTGTTTTGGGTTTTTTTGTTTGTTTGTTTTTTTTTGCGGTACACGGCCCTCTCACTGTTGTGGCCTCTCCCGTTGCGGAGCACAGGCTCCGGACGCGCAGGCTTAGCGGCCATGGCTCACGGGCCCAGCCGCTCCACGGCATGTGGGATCCTCCCGGACCGGGGCACGAACCCGTGTCCCCTGCATCAGCAGGCGGACTCTCAACCACCGTGCCACCAGGGAAGCCCCAGGGCTCTTTTTATTTCCATTTCATGAAGCCCAAACATCCTTCCTCTCAGAGGCATTCATGACTCGCCACCCCCAGCCCTGACCAAATTCAGGGGTCCTCCTCTCTGCTCTCATAGCCTCCGTGCCTCCCTGTGTTATAGTCCTTGCCCCTGGGCGGTCATTGTTCTTTCCTCGTCTGGATCTACCACCAGACTGTAAGCTTTGCTAGGGGCTGGAGAGGGGGATTCAAAGCATGTGTTTTGCTCATCTGTGTATCTTTAAAACTTATCGTTATACTGACATATAAAAAAAAAAAAATGAAAGGGGGAAGGAGGGGGGAAGGAGGGAGGAAGGAAGGAAATTTCCCTTCCCATGCTCCTTGAAAAATTTGTATTCACCAATTTTCAGCTTCTTCCTCCATACCCACTTACATATAAACTCAGATTAAATATTTTCCAGCACTAGAGAAATTGGGTCACCAAGAGCTGTCCAGTAACCACACCAGCTAGAGAGTCTCACCCTCCCATTCAGCTACATACATTCCCAAGAACATTCCCCTTTGCATTCTCCTCTCTGCTCACATTCACCATCCTCCCACCCCCCAAACACCCTATGCAGAGTTTTACCTTCTGACTAGAGTTCAGGCTCTTCCCTCTACCTGAAATTTCTTCTATCCTTTAATTATCTACTTTCCAAAATTCTATTTACTTAATTACCTCTCATTTCCTCTCTGTAGAATGGATGACTTCTACAGTATCACCAGAGTTTTCTGTTGACTAGAAATTTGATTAAAACGTGAGTTATTATTTGGAAACTGCAACGCTAAAATGTAAGCTCCTTCCAGCTTACTGCTGTATCTTATTTATCCTTCAGCAGAGCACCTTGCTGTTGCAAATCACAAGACATAAATGGATGGGGTGATCTACACATAAGGAGTGGAAATAGGAACATAAGTTCCCTGAATATATTTTCATGGAGCTTGATTCAAACCCACTATGTAAAATTTATTTCAGTTTGTTAAATACGTTCAAGCAATATTTTCTTAATTCCACAAATGCATTAAGTCTTGTGTGTCAAGTGCTATGAGAAATCACAGACAAACTGGACAATGTTCCTGCCTTCATGGATTTCACATTTTTGCAGGGATAAAAATAATACGCTCCTCTACAGCTATTATAAAAGACACAATGTAGAATAAATCAAGAACAGGCATTTATAGAGTACCTCATGCCTGGAGAAAAGGGAGAGATGTATTCTAGATGGGAATTTCAGGAGATCCATCATGGAAAAGATGACCTTTTAGCTGAGCCTTGTAGAATCAGTAGGGAGTATGAGTAAAAGGTGCTTGAGCAGAGGAATCTTGATGATGGAGAAAGAGAGGAAGTAAGTCTAGAGTGATTCCCAGAACCAGAGAGCAGCATAGCTGGGCTGGCCTCTGGAGAATGTGCTGCACATGAGGTAGAGGAAGAGAACCAGGGGAGTGGAAGGAGATAAGGTTGGAAAGGTGGGGTGAAGAGAGCTCACAGAAAGATGAGGATCTGAAGATTCTGAGAACCACCAGGGATTTTAGGAAGGCTACATCGGCCACTGAAAAAGGGAAACTTGCCTTCTATCTATCCAGTTGTTTTAGGGAACATCTAACTGCCCAAGGGAATATCTGGGTGTTCTCTCCTCAACCTTCCACCAAGAATTAGAATTTGGGGAAGTCATGGAAAAACTAAACTCCCAAGCCCTGTACATATTCAGATCTTAGAGCTGACAGAAGTGGCTTAGCTTCCCTTAAATGAGCCCTTCCTTCTGTTGGGGGATCTATAGGGCTGAACTAAGTCATGGAGTCTAAGTACGGGTCATCATGCCTTAATGCTTTATTGGATGTGTCAGCAAGAAGGATCATTCTTCCCAGCTGACCAGAAAGGAGAAGGAAATTGGGGAGATAGTGTTGCTGAAGAATATATAATTGCCGTGATGTGTGAAGGAGCCTGGTCAAGGTTTCCTGCCTCTGTGCCGAAGTCCAGCTCAGGTGTGTTTGTCCAGGGATTTCAATAATTAGTACCACCTGCAGGGCCGATTATGGAATTGATTCCAGAGTGTGCTGGAGCTGGCTTGTATGGAGTTAAAATCTGAGTTTATATATAGGTGGATATAGAGGAAGAAACTGAAAGTTGGTGAATTCGATTTTTTCAAGGAGCCTAGGGAGGGAAATTTCCTTCCTTTCTCTCTCCTTCTCTCCCTCCCTCCCTCCCTCCCTTTCTTCCTCCTTTCATTATTTTCTGTGAACTCATGAGAGTCGATTGTTACCATCTCATCCCAGCTCTTTGTTCAGTTCTGTCATGCAGGTAGCTTGGAAATTGGCTGTGATGAGAGTATTTATACCCAACAAAATTGGTAAATGTTACAAATCATGGCTTATTTTCTTTGGAAAGTCAATCATTAAGCATTTGCCACCGTAACAGTGGATGGGATGAGAACAAACTAATCAAGGACCAAGGCAAAGAAGAGTCTCAGTGATGGCTCAGAGAAGGCTTGAAAATGTTGCCGGAGGGCGGCATCATGCTCCCTTCCAGAATAAACTACCGTTACTCTGCAGCTCTCTGAAGACAGGAAGTGAACATTCAAGGACTACGTGCTATGGTGCGATCAAATGCAGCACCACACAGTCCAAATGATCAGGCCTTGACCTTAAGAATGGGGAGAGTGACATGGGTAAAGGGGATCAACTCTATGGTGATGGGTGGAAACTAAATTTTTGGTGGTGAGCATGTTGTAGCGTGTACAGAAATAGAAATACAATGTACACATGAAATGTATAGTGTTACAAACCAGTTACCTCAGTAAAAGTGATTTTAAAAATGTCATCATGGGTGAATCTTAGTGTGAAACAGCTTTGTTAAATTTCAGCAAATGGGTGGGGTATCATGTTACATTCTGTGTACAAAATCATTGACAGTATGGCCCCAACCACATGAGGCAGGTAGCTGCAGAACACTAACTCATCTAGTCACTAATTCTTTCACCTGTTCGTTTATTCATTCAAGCCTTTAGTGAACCAGAGTAGAATTGGAATATCCTTTGGAATCCTACAGAACTGGGTTCAAATGCTTGCCTTTCTGTTTACTGACTTTGGCAGGTCATTTAACATATCCAAGCCTCATTTTTACATATACAAAAAAAGGCAAATAATTCCCATTTTGCACAGTTGTTGTGAGAAGAAGATGAAAAATCACATTTAAAATGCACTTGGTACGGTACCTAATTTATGGTGGGCACTCAAAACATAGTGTCTACTGCTATATTTTATAATCAGTTATTTAGTCCATAGTGTCTTCACTTCATTAATTTAATAAACATTTCAATTAATTTAATAACTATTTTATGAAATACCTTTAGTTCAGCAATGCACAACTGTGCTAGATTATGTGAGAAGAAAGTAAGATACAGCCTCTGGCCTCTAAGACCTGACCACCTAATGAAGAAACTTGCAGTAACCTGGATGTTTCCATCTGCTGGCTTTTCATTTAGTCCTTGTGTGACTTTTAAATGTGTGCAATGAAAAAAGTCATAGGCTCTCAATCCTAGTGCCAGCTTTGCCACAGATTTGTCATTTGACCTTGGGTATGTCACGTATTGTGAACTTCATATTCCTTCTTTTCAACAAGGAGATCAGTGGAAACATAATTTTAATGCTAGAAAGGTCCCTAGCAATCATCTAGTCTGATGTATTGAGGGTCACGGAGGCTAAGCAAGTTGCCTGGTGTCACTCAGTCAATTAGTGGCAAGATACAAATTACAACCCTGAATAATTCCTAAGATATTTTCCAGCTTAAAATTCATGTTTCTATGACCTTTTAAGCACTAATAACTTAGAACATAAGTATGATTGAAACAATTTGTAAATGGCATTCAAAGCAGATTGAATTTTCTTTTCAAATTGATACAGATGTCAGTCATATTTGCCATCATATGCAGTTTATTTTCATGTCTTCAGCAGCCACTTTTCATTGCAATTGGATATGAAATGAGAATACAATGTGTGTAGTTATGTCCTATGTATGTCTTATAATGTACTAAATGTTTCCAGTTGTTTATAGATTGTTTCTGTTATTTGCTGATCCCTGTATTATTAACGTTTAAAGGGACACAAGGACTTCATGAAGTTGTAAAGACCAAGAATGCACAGAGAATAAGAATGTCTCTGCCTTGAAGGGGATTGTAGCATGGGGGGTTTCTAGGTAATATAGTAGATAACATGGGGTTTACGTTGGGTGGTGCTTAGTGAGATGTGCAGTTAAATAAGTTGAGATCTATCCAAAGAGAGCCAACTTTCTGGCAGACCAGAGAGGAGAAATTTATATATGAGAACATAAGTTTTATAAAGAGTTGACCTTTGCTCATCTCGTTTATTGCTGCGTACCAGGTACTGAAACAGTTCCTGCATCAATACATCTTTTCTTGAATGAATAAGTGAGTGAGTGAATGAATGAGTGAATGAATGAATGCATGAGAAGCAAGTTTCAGTTGCTGAAAGGTCAAGAGTTGGTTAGTGGGTTGGGTGTAGGGTTCTGGTGTCAAGACCAGGAGTAGCCCTAAGGGTGCTGACAGTGACATTTTGGCTAAGTGTGTTTTTGCTGAAGATTTTTTATCTGGGACAATTAACTCTCTGCTGAAAGTCACCTTCTCCCTTGATTCTTGACCTCAGAGTAAGCTCTGTCCTTTATCTGGTTAGGATCAGTCCATGTCCAACTATGCTGTTACCCCAGTGGACCTCAACTGGGGAAATCAGTCCTTCATAAAGTGAGCCACCGCTCCTCAGAATCCGTAATGCTGTCCACCTCACCATTCCTTGGTCCCGAACTGTCCTGGGAGATGCATTAAACAAAGCTCATCTAAACTGACTGTAAATTAATGAACCCAATGCCTTATTTTTCAGACATACAAGATAATGTAAACAAACTATCCAACACCATTTCCAACAAAAGACGTTCAAACAACAACAGACCAAGATTTTTCTGCTTAAATTCCGTGAAATGAATGTTAACCATAAAAGCACATTTATCACATCAGACTGATCCATTTGATGCCTTCATTATTTATTTATAGCAGATGAGGGTGTTAGACAGTGACCGAATATAGCTTATAGTTAAAAGAAGGAGGGTAGAATTTGGGTGAGCTATCAAGAGGTACCTGAATACAGGAACAGCATCTACTGTTTATTGTGTACTTGTTGTGTAACAGGTATCATGCTGAGACTGATTTAGGAACTCTCTTGGTCTTCATGAGAACACATCTAGGTGGTTATTATTGCTTCCATTTTCCATACTAGAAGCTGTGTCTTAAAGTAACTGATTGACATTCTCAGGGTCATATACTTACTAAGTGTCTCAGCTGGGATTTGGACCCAGACTGAGTGAGGAGCCTACTGTATTGAGAGTGAGTGTGTGAGCGGGTCTGCTTAGCCCAGAGAAGAGAGAGACATTCTGGCAGTCGCCCTGTGGTAGGTGTTTGCTGAGAATTCTCAGAGGCAGGCATAAATCCTTTGGACAAAGAATTTGCAGAATAAGTTGACCTGGAAAAAAATAAAAGGACCCGTTTAGGTTGGGGGTGAGGGAAACATGCAGAACCAGAGAGGTGAAACTGGGACAGCACTTATGAGTTGTAGGGAAACCATTTTTTATCTCTGTTTGGGAGTCTGGCTTTATCTGGTTTAAATGTGTTGTAAAATGTTATGTTGTGGAAGAGGGTTGAGGTCCTTGGAAAAGAACAATCTGTGTCAAAGATGAGGTCATAAAATTTCAGAGAGCCCATGACAGCAAGCCACAGGACTGCCTGCTCAAGCGCTGGGAAGGATGGGAAGGTTAGAATGGGCTGCAAAAGAGACTTTGAAAACATTTTCTTATTGGGAACATGCCAGTCCCACTGGAAGTTCAAGGCAGCCTTTACTTCTGAACTTGAAAGAAAGAGGTTGTGAGAACCTCATATTGTAAAGTTGCCTGGAGGAAGATAACCTGAGATGCGTCTCTGGTAATTATCTCCAGGAGAATTGTACCAATGAGGAAGAGGGCTCTCAGCTTCTAAAACTAGATTTTATCATCCAGAAAATAATCTACGGTCATTTAAATTAGAGTCTGTGTTTAATTTTAGCCAACAAATGTATTACAAAAATATATTTGCCCCCCCAAGAATGTTCTGTGTCCTACTATTAAAAAAAATAAATTCAGGAAGCTTCTAAATATATTTGTAATATCTTATGACCAATGGATTATAAATAAACAAAAGTATGGGCAAAAGTATAGATTGGAGATGGAAGTGTTATTAGGATACAAAAGCCATGTTGTGAAGTGTCCACACTTGTCAAGGGTGAGGCATTTCCAGTAGCCAGTGTGATAGGTCTTTGCAGGTGTGTTCACTCTGCAGGCTGCAGTCTGCCCTCTACCCACCCCCACTTCATATAAGCCACTTTCTTCATGCATCCTTGTCCTTCTTGTTTCAGTTTAAATGTCACTTCCTCAAGGACGTTTTTGCTGACCTTCTAGACTCAGTTATTCCTCCATGTTTTTTTTTTTTTTTTTTTTTTTTTTGCGGTACGCGGGCCTCTCACTGCTGTGGCCTCTCCCGTTGTGGAGCACAGGCTCCGGACGCACAGGCTCAGCGGCCATGGCTCACGGGCCCAGCCGCTCCACGTCATGTGGGATCTTCCTGGACAGGGGTACGAACCCGCGTCGCCTGCATCGGCAGGGGGACTCCCAACCACTGCGCCACCAGGGAAGCCCCGTCCTCCATGTTTTAAGCTCCATTTGTGCACTCTACTTTTGTCTTTATAGTAAATACAATGATAGTAATAATAATAATGCACATTATATAGCACAAACTCTGTGTCAGCCCTCTTCTAAGCAAGTCACATGTATTATCTCATTTAATCCTCTCAATAACCCTGTGAGGTAGATAGAGTCATATTTTAACTAAACCAAGACACAAACAGATGTATGTACCAATATCTTACATACACACTGTTAAGGAAAAATTGCTGCCACTAATAACCATAAGTTGCTAATAATTACCACATAAGTCCTCATTTTCTGGGATATTGAAATGTGGAAAGTTGTGTGTCTTAGAATTAGTGGAATGCCCTATTACTATCACCATTTTACATGTGAGGAATCTAAATTATGTAAGTGAATGGATTTTCCCAAACTCACACGTCTAAGAAATGGTAGAGTTTAGACTGGAATTTCAGAAGTCTGGCTTCAGAGTTTATCCTCTTAACCGCTAGCCTACGCTACAATGTATAATTAATATACATTTATTTGTGGGGTTCTGTATTCAATTCCTTGTTATCTAACAGACTGTACGCCATAAAAAGGCAAGGATTTTGTCTATATTATTCCCTGCTTTATCCCATTGTACTGATGTTTAATGATGAATAATGGAATGAGTAGATGAAAGAAGAAACACTGGATTTGGAGATAAATTCCATGGGCTTCTCCTAGATCTGCAGTTTTTACTCAAGATGTAACTTTTGACATGCCACTCTGTCTCTGGGCCTCAGTTTCTCTATTTAATATAAGAGGAGTTTACATTAGATTTCTCTAAGTGCTCTCCAGCTCTGAAATTCTGTGTACTGAAAATCTGCACTGAAAGTCAATGCTGTGTCCAACTCTGGCTCTGGAGGATGTAGAAATAGGATCACTCGTGCTTCCTGATTTCTTGAAGGAATGTACAAACAGGAAACTGGGACCACCACACATTTCAACTCTTAATAAACATCTTGTAATGGTCAAGAACTTGAGCTCTGGGTTCCAGTACACTGGGATTCAAATTCCAGCCCCTTCATTTTGGACCTGCACAACTTTGGACACGTTCCCAACCCTTTCTTAACCTCTGTTTTTCTCAGTGGTAAATGGTGGTAGATGATGATGCCAACATAACAATCCTCAGAGAATGATTACGTGGATTGAACTAGGTAAAGCATATTAAGTACTTAGCATAATGCCTGGTACACAACACTTAACAAATGTTAGCTATTATTAGAGCTGTGCTCAAAACGTGAATTGAATAAAATGAGTATTGTAGGACTGTTTAAAAAAAAGGCAGTTTACTATGAGCCTGAGCAGTCAGGGAAGGCTTCTTGTAGGGGGAGAGACCAGAGTTGGACCATGAAGCAAAAGCATGATTGTGATAGACCTACACTGTCCAATGTAGTAGCAAATAGCCATATGTGGCTAAATTAAAATGTGAATTAAGCCACAGTCCCCGTGTTCCAAGTACTCAGTAGCCACACATGGGTAGTGGCTGTGTATTGAAGAGCATTTCTATGATTGCAGCAAGTTCAATTAGACAGCTGTGACAGAGAGTGAAGAGTGAAATTATGTTTCATATATATTTTATTTCATTTAAAATATTTATGAGTGACAGTGCTGTGCTGAGTAATGTTTTAGGAACCAAGATTTAACAGTGAGCAAAACCAGACACATTGCTTGGCCGGGTAGAGCCTGGTCTAGTGCGGGGGTCAGCAAACTACAGCCCACCAGCCAACTGCTGTTTTTCATAAAGTTTTATTGAAACACAGCCATATTCACTAGTTAACATATTGCCTATGACTATTTGTAGCTACAACAGCAGAGTTCAGTAGTCATAACTCTGTGACTTGCGAAACCTAATATATTTGCCATCTGGTCCTTTAAAGAAAAAAAAAAAATGCCAACCCCTGGTCTAGTAGACTGATTTCATGCTTTGGCATCTGAGTTAAAGAACTGGGTTTGGTATTTATTCTTTCATTCGTGGATTTGTTCATTTAACATTCATCCGGTATTTATCAAGCATCTAATTTAAGCAGGATGTCAGGCAGTGACAGAATGAAAAGAACAGATAAAAATTGCGGCCATGATGGAGCTCATACTCTGGTAGGGGCACGGGACAGACAGATGAGTAGAATATAGGTAGTAATTAATAAAGTGTATCCTATGTTAGAAGTTGATGTGTTATTGAAAAAAAGACTACAGGAAGGGGGGCTGTGAATGCGGAAAAGAGGGATGGTTGCACATTTTAGTAGCCTCTTCAAGGTAGGCACTGTTGGGGAGGTGAGGGAGAAACACGCTTTGTGGATATCGGGCGAGAGCAGAGTCCAGGCAGAGGAGATAGTCAGTACAAAGGCTCTGGGAGTGGACTCTGCCTCACATATCTGAGGAAGATCATGGGAGAGTATGTGGCTGGGCTTCTCTGGACACTAGGAGGATATTAGGAGATGGGGTCAGAGAGGGAACAGAGGGCCAGAACCTCAGTAGAACTTTCTTTCTTTTTTTTTTGTTTTTGCGGTACGCAGGCCTCTCACTGTTGTGGCCTCTCCCGTTGCGGAGCACAGGCTCCGGACGCGCAGGCTCAGCGGCCATGGCTCACAGGCCCAGCCTCTCCGCAGCATGTGGGATCTTCCCGGACCGGGGCACGAACCCGTGTCCCCTGCATCGGCAGGCGGACTCTCAACCACCGCGCCACCAGGGAAGCCCTCTCTGTAGAACTTTTTAAGAATATTGGCTTTCAACCTGAATGCAAGGGGGAGCCACAGAACATTCTGAGTAGAGGACTGATGTCATCTAACATATTGTAAGAGAATTACTCTGGCCACTCTGTTGAGAAAAAATCTATAGGGATAGAGACAAGAGTGGTAGCAGAGAAGCTACTTGGAAGACTGATGGAATAACCCAGACCACAGATGCTGGTGGCTTGGGCCAGGGTGGTAGCAGCGGGGGTGGAAAGAAGTGGTCAGAATCTAGATATTGCATTTCATTCATTGCAGTCATTTAGTGAATGCCAATTATATGCCAGGCATCATGCCCAGTACTGGGGATAGTAAGAAAAAAGCTGCCATCTCTGTCCCTTTGAAGCTTTCTCTCTAATGAATTGGTTTCAGGCTTTGACGTCAGAGATGAAGAATCCAATTTTTAGGTCCCCCACGTGTGTATGAGCTCCAGGACCAGTTTTCACACTGTCTTTAAAGAAAAGATCCAGGAGAGGATGACTCTGTCTTGGTCTGCTTGGGCTGTCATGACAAAATATCACAGACTGGGTGGCTTGAGCAATAGAAACTTATTTTTCACAGTTCTAGATGCTGGGAGGCCTAACACTGAGGTACACTGAATTAGTTCCTGGTGAGGGTCCTCTTCCTGGGTTGCAGATGGCCAATGTCTCAACTTGTCACTCTGTCCTTACCTGGCCTTTCCTTGGTGTGTGCATACAGAGAGAAAGCAAGATCTCTCTTTCCTCCACTCCTTATGAGACCACTAACCCCATCACAAGGGTCTCACTCTCATGACCTCATCTAACCCTAATTGCTTCCCAAAGGCCCCATTTCCAAGTACCATCACATTGGGGATTAGGGATCTGACATAGAAATTTGCGGGAGACACAAACATTCAGTCTGTAACAGACACCCATGACCTCGGATAAGAGAAGAAGGAACACAGTGAAACAAATACGTGCTGCAGGTGAGGGGGCTGGACAGAGCTTTCTCAGGCACTCTGCCACACAGGGCTGGGATGAGAGCAGGTGAGCAGAGAGCCTCAGCACAGAACCTAAGGTGTCATTCTCAGGCGGCAACTTTGAACTTGCACAACACTGAGTGCCCCTTTTGGGGGAGGGAAAGTATTAACTCATGACAGTGGCCTCTCCAAACCTTCTCCTGAGAAGCCTTTATAAAGACTCTGCTGCAGGGGCAAGTTTGGAGGCGGGAGTCCAGAACAAAGAGAGGCAGAGCTGGAGGAACCGTGCCAATCATCTAATCCACCCCCTCCTTCTACAGCTGCTGAGGGTGGGTCATCACCCTTGACCACGGGTCAGCGCCTCACCAGAGTCAAGTCAGGGGCAGAGCAGAGGTCTTCTGACTACCCTGCTAATGCTTGATCTCCCTACCTCTTGAGAACATTTAAGCAGTCAAAATATTGCATCCTTGGGAGGTAGGCGCCTGCCTGCAATTTGACCCAATGCCTTCAGGAGTCTTTTACAATGTGTGCAGGTCATACCGGCTCCCAGCAGTGCTTTGCCAGGCTCGTCTTGCATATGCTTGTGATCAGATCCACTCATTCATGCAAGGAAGAGTTTCAGTGTTGGGCATCTGGAGCGTGGCGAGTTCCCCATAAGCTTCATTCATGTCTTTCTTCCACAAACAATGACTGAGCCCCAAGACTGAGTCAGTTCCCAGGGAGGGAAGTGGACCAGACCCTGCCACCACCCTCTCTTCACTCGTAATCAAGCTGCCGTCATGGTAGCTCAGTTTTGTGTTTGGAGAGGCGGTCAGAACAAAATTGTAGGAGTCACGGCTTTGAAGTCAGGCAGACCTGGGTTAAAACCTTGGCTCTGCCTCTAACTACGGTATTGGTACAGTTTTAAGCAAACTGCTTAATTTTCCCCAAGCCTCAATTTCCTGCCTTTTTCATCACAGAAGAAGGTATTCATTCACCTTTGCTAGGTTATTGTAACAATTAGAATCAGCATAGCCGTATAAAGTACCTGCTACATTATATGGCAAATATACATGTTCAGTAAATGGGAATTATTGAATCAAGGGCAAAAAGAACCCCCAGTGTTGGCAGTGCTTAACCCACAAAAGGCTTAATCGTGATGGAATGGAAGGCGTGATGACAGATTTTGGAGCAGAAGAGGTCTCCATGAAACCGTCTAAAACACTGCGCTTAGCAATAGTACTGGCCTCCTCTGGTTATTCGATGCCATCTTTAGGGAGCTAGCCCACTGCATCACACTAGCTTTCTTCTCTTTCTTGACTGAAGGCAGCTTTCATTTCAGTGTAGATGATTAAAGATCTCTGAATAGGAGGGGTGTGTGTGTGTGTGTGTGTGTGTGTGTGTGTGTGTGTGTGTGTTCCTGCCCCAGCCTTTTGGCTACAGTGTTAAGTGATCTTTTCATTAAAACTTCTTCACGGGACTTCCCTGGTGGCGCAGTGGTTAAGAATCCGCCTGCCAATGCAGGGGACACGGGTTCCATCCCTGGTCTGGGAAGATCCCACATGCTGCAGAGCAACTAAGCCTGTGTGCCACAACTACTGAGCCTGCGATCTAGAGCCTGCAAGGCACAACTACTGAGCCCATGCGCTACAACTACTGAATCCCGCGTGCCTGGAGCCCGTGCTCTGCAACAAGAGAAGCCACCGCAATGAGAGAAGCCCGCGCACCGCAACGAAGAGTAGCCCCCGCTCGCCGCAACTAGAGAAAGCCCGCACGCAGCAACGAAGACCCAGTGCAGCCAAAAATAAATAAATAAATTAATTTTTTAAAAAAGGTATAAAAAACTTCACTAGATAAGTGTCTACCGGACCACAGGGAGTGAGGGAGGTGTGTGGATTTTATGCTGAGCACACCAAGACTGTCCATCAGGACGGGACATCCAGGAATTCGAGCTGCTCCTCTCAAGCCACGCAAGGTCAGGTGCCTCGCCCTGTGCACCGTGAAGGGACTGCTGCAATTTCTCGAATGGCCACAAATGGACGTGACAGTGGAGCCTGACCTCCTAGTGAAGCCTGGAGCAGGCCGCCTAGACTCACGTTGCTTAAATTTAATGATTCATGACGAGTCTCCGTCCTGTACCAGTAAAGGTGGCATAAAAAATGTTTGGTAGAAGGATGTGCATCTTAGGAGTGGGAACCGTGCTGTCCTGCAGCTAAGTTGTTGCCAGAAAGTGGGGGCTGCCTGGGACAGGGGTGAGGGGGGCAGAGGCAACAGTGTGTGGGCTTGTGTGAGAGGTGGGCAAAGAGAGCAGGATGGATGGGAAGGGAAGAGAGAAGAGGGAAGGAAGGGAATGAGGAGAATGAGAGAAATCAAGAGAAAGAGGCAGAAAAGGAGGGGACCTGGAATGAGCAGGATATGACTGTAGTTTTTGTTCTAGGCACCTTTACACACCGTATCTTACATAACCTTTATCTTTGCATTAACCCTTGAAGCAGACCAACTGTCCTTTATTACCTCTTATTTGAGGAAGAGGAAACGAAGGTGGGTCTGGGGGGTTAACTTGGGCCTCTGACTCAAGCTTAGTTATTTTCACTGCAGAGTGATACAAAGGAAATGGGACAGACAGACAGACAGTGAGGAATATGAAGGTGCATACAGAGGCAGAGGCCAGGACAGAGAAGCAGAGACTGAAGAGAGACACGGAAGCAGCGAAAAAGACACAAAGACTGGGAAACGAAGAGAGACAAAGATGGGGGAAGAGAGACAGGGAGGAGAAGTGAGAGCTTTAACCAGGAATGAGGGTAGCGGAGTGAAAGTGAGCTGGATTCAGCTGAACATACACTTGATGTAAAACGGTACAATATTCCAGATGGAAGGAACTGGAAATGACAATCCTCCCAGTTCCTGGGAAGCTGGCCTGACCCTGGTCACCTGCCTGTAGCTGAGGCTGGGGTCACTCTGAGGAAGGGACCCCCTCAGAAGCAGAGTGCAGATGTCACATGCCCTCCCCTGGTTCTCTCCATTTCCCCTGATATCCGACTAGAGGAAGGCCAAGGTCCACGCTGGTGGGTGTCTGGACCCCCGTGATTTCTGGCCTGGATGGCATGGGCAGAATGGGCAGGGCACATGCGTGTGGCCCGCTGTACTCTGTGCACATCTGGAAAATCATGACTCTTTGCTTTAATTCTGTAAATGAAATTTGACTTTAAACTCACAAAGATAGCTGATGCTTGGGAAAAAAAGATCAATGCCTCTTTTTCTGTGGAGGGAAGAACTCTTTTGCAAAATGATTAATTACCCTCTGCGTAATTTATTTTGTATATTTCACTTTGCTGTTTCAGGTTTTGTGCAGGCGGCGGGGACAACAGTGTTATTAATCATCATGTGTTCTGAATAGGATGAGTCTGAGTCTGTATTTTATCCTCACAGCATCCTTGTGAATGGGAGAGGACAGGCGTCTGTTCCCCGTCTTCTGGAAGAGAAGGATGAGGCTCAGAGAGATGAAGGGGCTTGAGCAAGGCCACCCATTAAATGGTGGGAAAACAGAGCCGCAGGGTCCCGTGGCATGACTACCCCCAGCACAGGTGTGATAGGCGGCCAGGGAGAGCCACCAACGTGGGTCATTTTGAGTGAGACACAGGGTCATGTTGAACTCCTCCATCTTACCTGGCATCCTGTCAGGGAGCTCTGACTGCAGAGTCATGCAGGACTAGGTTTGAATCCTGACCCTGTTTCTTTCCCACTGTATCATCTGGAGGCCAGTCACTTAGCCCCGGGAGCTTTAGTTTCCTCATCTGTAAAATTAGGACACTAACACCTGATTCACAGAGGGGTTGGGTGGAGTAACACATGCTTAATGAGATCCATACACTTCTTCTAAACTTGTCCTTTCCCCAGATTATAACCAAGGGGTTCAAGATAAAAGCTATGGTCAGGAAAGGACAGTAAGACAACCAACTCCCTAATAATAATCATGGCGATAGCGTGTTATGATCCTGGAGCCCATACTGGGGACAGAGCATTCTTGGTGTTATTCACTGATTAACCTCAGTGTAGAATTGAGGAAACTGAGTCTTGGCCAGAGACAGGAAATTATATTCAATACAAAGTCACAGAGCCGCTGGGTGACGAATGCAGTTTGAAGCCTGTTCTAACCCCAGTTCCTGTCTTCTTTGCTGTAAACTGACTCTCTCCTTGCAGAATGCTTGGATTCAGCATTTGGGAGTGACTGTTTTGGAGAGGGGGTATGGGGGTTCCCAGAGGTTGTTTCCCCACACCTGTGGAATTAGGGTGGAATTTCTCAGTGCCTGATTCAGCTGATCCAGAGAAACAAAAGGGCCTGTGATTTCCCATTTGTGCGCTGACCTACCTTTGCACCCATCATTTCCTCTGTCTGGAAAACTCCTCCTTCCCCTTGAGAGAGAGGTATTGCAGCCTGGGCACGGCAGCACTGTCTCTGGAACCAGGCCCACTGGATTCCTATCCTCTTAGCTTTGTGACTCTAGGTAAGCAAGTTACTTAACCCCTCTGGGCCTCAAGTCTCCTCATTTGTAAGATGGAGTCGAAAATAGAACCTGCCGCATAGGCTTGTAGGGTCACATGAATTACTATAAATAGAGAAATTCCAACACTGCCTGGCAGTTAGGGATCTCAGAGTTCCCTCTTATTATCACCCTCCATCTTCACTGGTGTGAAGGCCACTCAGTCCATAAGTAGTAGACCGAGGATTCAGCCTCAGATTGCTTTGATTCCGGGTTAATGCCATTCACCTTCATAGGTCTATGACCCTTGACTTCCCCCTCAACCCATTCCAGGCTGATCTGAGAAGCTTGGATGAGACAGGCTCTGGGGTGGAGGTCGGGGAGCGGTGGTGGGAGATGGCAGCCCCTTGCCCAGCAGACACAGCTCTGTGCACCCCTGTTAGGAATCGCACGTTGCTTAACTGGAGCCAGATCCTTCCTGGTTATTGGAGATGTCTGCGTCTGTATCTGTTCCACGCTGCTAGTGAGATTTCTTCACCCCTCTCCATCTTCAATCAGCCGTAATTTTAAGGGAGTCTCTTACCCCCATGCGTTCCCCCCAGACACTCATCTGTAGATAATTGTGTGTGGGGTTGCACTCGGGGATGGAGGAGGCTAGGAAGAGAGGGAATGGAGCTGCCTGAGAGGGGTCACCATGGCTGAGACCTTGAAGTCGGGGTCTGGTGTGGCCTGGCCGGTGGCCTTTCAGAGACCAGGCCATCCCACGTGGGCTGCCCACATGAGCTAAGTCAATAGCCAATTAGGCCCCATGTATCCTTGATTAAGGACTGTGATCTCCATCAGACCCAGTCACCAGCCTGTGCCGCCCCAACCTTTTGGCCTCTTTTTTTTTTTCTTCTTGCTCTCAAAGGCCTGATTATGAAAGGCAATGAGGGCCTGGCAACTGAAATGCAGTTATCCAAGTTTGTCTCAGATGCTTTGGGAAGAACAAGGCCAAAACATCTCACGCCAGCAGTGTAAGGAAGAAGGGGACATCAGAGACACGCACACAAGGTTCCTAAAGATGTCATCAAGGCCCACCTCCTCACTATACAGGTAGAGAAACCAAGTCTCAGGGAGGGAGGGGACCTGCCCAGGTCACACAGCATGTTTGGCTGGGTTGACTTCTAAAGAAGTCCTCTTCACTTCCTAAAGGTCTGAATTACATCCTCTTGTTATTTCACTCCAGTCATGTTTCTCTGCCTCCCAAGCCTCTATTTTCAAAACCCCCAACCCTTCCACACATACCCTGCCTCCCCCTCCAATCCCTAGGGAAATGCTGGCTTCAAGACACAAGACCAGAGTATGTTAGAGGTAGAATCAGGGAATCTGAACAAGGTTTGGAAGGCCGTTTGGGGATCTCTGAGTACTAGCTACTCATTTTACAGATGGGAAGACTGAGACCTAGAAAAGTAGAGTGATTTGCCCAAGTTTGCAGGTGGGTCAGCACTGTACAATGTATTCCCTGATGACACTACTGACATTCAAAACTGCCCAAATGATCTCATTCCTTCTCTAAATAATTATGTTGCCACTTAACTTTCCCTTCATTTCATATTCCCTCTCAACCCCTGGTCTCTCTTCTGTTGAATACATCCCTCTCCAATTTTCAGGCTCTGCTTTTCTCAAGAATTAGGATCAGGGCAGACCTACTGCAAGAAGCAGGTCCTGGTCTGCAACTGAGTCTCACACAACCCTGTTCTTATCAGGAAACTCAGGGGCAGTTAGAGCAGGAAAGATACAGAGAGGGAGAGTAATTGATAAGGGGGAAGATTGCCTGGGCCAGTCATGAAGGACTTTGAAGGTTAGACTAAGGCATATGAAGTGTATCGTGAAAGCAACTGAAAGTCCCTGGAGAGTTTTTAGGATGAGCCATGGGTGCAACTGTTCTTTGAAAAGGTAACTGGCCACCACTCAGATTGACGGGCAGACACTGAAAGCAGGTTTCCAGTGATAAGACTTTTTCCGTAGTGCACATGGACAATGTTCAGGGCCTGCCCCAAGGAGAGATGGGAAGGAATGGATCCAAGTGACAAATAAGAGTAGAATTAGTGGGATTCAGGTGCCATTTGGATACTAAGGGTTAAAAAAAAATAGAGTCCAGTCAGAGATTTTTCCAGTTTGGGAAGAGGGAAATAACAGGTTTAAGGTGCATTGGGCAGCTTCTGTTACACTGATGCTGCGTAACAAGAACCACGGTATTTACTGTCCACAGCTCTGAGCAGTTTTCCCCTTTGTCGCACATCCGGGTGGACTGATCCACCTGGGACTCAGCTGCCCTTGGCACCAAGTTCAGGTCGTGTCCACTCTGTTCTATGTAACCCTCGTCCTCCTTGGACCAGCCACTGCTTGGAATGTGGTTTTCTCATGGCAAGAGGAAGGAATGCAGGAGAGCAAGCCCGGCCACAGCACACTTCAAGCTTCAGTTCGCATCATGTCTGCTACCAGCCCACTGGCCGAAGCAAGCCCTAAGCCAAGCCTGGAGACAGGGTAGGGAAGAAATCTCGCTCTTCTCACAATCAGGCATGGCAAGGATGTGAATGCATAATACTGCTCTAGAGAAATGAGGACTTGACACCAATAATTCAGTCTACCACAGGACAAAGTTTCCTTCAGCACCCCCTGATCTCCTATGCCTATCCAGACTCTCTGAAAGCATGTCCTCGTAGAGGGCCATCACATGGCTTGGGAAGGAGTCAGAAAGGTCCCGGACTTGGATGTTTGCTCCTCTGTTCACAATTCTCAGCAGCATACTCACTCTCTCCAAGCCTCAGTTTCATATCATTGAAAGGAGCCAGTGACATCTTCCTCCCAGTGTTGTCATGGATGTCAAAAATCACCTGGGTAAGGTTGGTACATAGTAGATGCTCAATTAACAGAAGGTATGACGCTTCCCTTGAGGCTTACCCCTGCTACCTAGAAATCAGCCCAACCACACTTCATTATGTGGGTACTATTAATTCAATGCAATCCATATATAAAGTATTTACTTTTAGACAGGGCTTATTTGCAAGAGCAATTCTTAACCTTTAGTTATAGTGGAATTTTAGAAATCAGCAGGATGCCAATTTCAATGTGGGTGGGTGGAGCTGCCTCTTCTTCCCTAAACCCTGTGTCTCGCACATGAGAATTGTCAAATTAAAGGCAACTCCCCTTGCTCTTGCCCTTGTGGTTATGTTTCCTGCTGTGATGTTTGTGAGTGTATGAAAGCAGGAGCTTTGAAGACCTGACTCTACAGCCTTGGGCAAGTGACTAGTTGAGTCTGAGCTTCAGTTTCCTTATTTTACAGTGAGGACAGAGTGCCTTCCTCCTGGTACTAGTCATGGGTATGACCTGAGAGATGAGATGCAATAACATATGTCAAGCATCTTCCACCACTCCTAGCACAAAGCACACCCCCCGTCATGTCATGCCCAACCCATGCCTCTCCCACCGCATGCCTGGCCCTGAGCTGGGCTCCAGTGACGCAGAAGTGCAGAGGTGCAAGGGGGCCCAGTTGGAGTCAGAACAGGAAAGGATGCCATGCACACTCACTGTTCTGAGGCCCAGGGTGATGCCTTTTCAAGCTGCAGCGACAAGAAGAGTGAATAGGAAAGTGAACAGCAGCCAGTGTCCCTGGCCTGTGATGATAAGTGACGACTGAGTCGGAAGCAAGTGAAAATGGAATCGTAAGGGGTTAACAGGGTGGGAGGAGGGGAGTCAGACAGCCGGGTGGGATTGGAAAGAAGTTTTTGCACTTATCTGATACTCTCACAGGCAGGCGACGAGCTCTTCTGAGCTGTGGAAGACAGAGGAGGCAAGACCCTCTGGCGACGCCCTTCTTCATACTTGTGTGTCCTTCGCTAGAAGAGGCCATAGACCAAGGCAACAGGTGTTTCTGAGAACAGGGGACCAGCCTGGGAGATTATTTCATTCAAGCTGCCCCAAATGCACAGATAAAGAAACCGAGGTTCCTTTTGCTTTGCTTTGCTTTGCACAGGGCAAACCTCGAAATTGAGACCATCGTTCATCTAGAAAGCACCTTTTCTTTCCAGTAAAACAAGATGCTAAAGTGGCCTCTCCTGTCCAGGGGAAAAAAACCCAAAAAACTGACACAGCTAATGACGTTTTCAGCAAGGAGAAATACGCCATAGACTGTGCTGAGGACTTTTCAAATGCATCACCGATCTTGCAGCAAATAGGTGATATCAGCCTCATTACTGATTAAGAAACAAACTCGGAGAGGTGAAGCAACTTGATGAAGTTCATGCAAGTTCTAAGTGGCAGATCCAGGACAGAACAAGAGGATTCTAGGGCGCACACTCTAAACTATTTCACCAGTCCGCTGGCTTCATACGATTGACACGAAGGCACCGTCTGCTTTGAAGTGGTTTAGGGGAGCCCCACACAAGAGAAACTTAGATTGTTCATTATTGAGGGGTTCCGTTGTTCTCACCCAAGAGTTTATGGAGTGAGAACACATGTAACATAAAATGAGAACTCGATAAATGGGGCTTGAGAGACGTAAAGAGTGAATATTTTAAAACCAATACAACTCATGCATAGCTGATAATATAGAGTTCTAGTGACTAGCACAACGAAAATCCACTTAGGTGAATTCCCTTATGGGAGCCACTTTAACGAAGAGATTAAACTCTTTGTTAAGGTCTACATTATCAATCACTTATAAATGTATGTTTTTAAGGTGTTACGGGTAGTTCAAAATCATTATATTTAAAAAATAATTTCTGGTTTTAAATGTAATACATTATAGGAAACTCAGAAATGTCAGAGGCGTACAAAGAAAAAAAAATGCAAGAAAATGTTGCTGGGTGTATTCAAGTACTGAGACCACTAGTGTAGTGGAAAGGACGCTGAGGTGATGACCAATAGTCCTGGGTGCTAATCCGGACTGGCCAAGAGGCTATTACAGTTATTTGGCTCAATGTCTTCACTTTCTGAGCCAGAGTTTCCCCATCTGAAAAATGAAGCTGGGAAGATTTGAATTAGATGATCTTTATGAGCCTTTTCTACTCTGATGTGAAATAGAAATTCTGTTTTAGCCATTTCATCAGCATTCATGTTTACACTTTCCATTTCCTTGGCAAATACCTGCCATGGATGTAAGAAAGTCTCTTCCAGTCTTCAGCAGAATCATCATCATTCTAAAGGAGCTCAGCCTGAATTCATGATGATTACCGTATATTTATGTATTCACTAATTCACGTATTCACTCACCCATTCATTCTTTCAACAAATGAGTCACCTACCCTTCATCAGGCATGCTACTAACTACTAGGAGATGGAGATGATTAAGAAAAGGTTTCTGCGATCAAGAGACTCCCAGTTTAGTGGGGAAAATAGGCAAAACGTCCCTATCCTATCGGCATAGGCATTACTATTGTGAAGGATACTCCCTCATTTATTTATGTACCGGGTAGGGCAGCAGGTGCTGGATGCAGTGGTGTGCAAGATGGGCCCATCCGTTTTTCCAGGGAGCATCTGCTGTGGTGAGAGAGTCAGGGAGTGCGGGCGGGCATTCACAGTCAGCACAGGGAAAGCGTGTAAACGTATGTCCCTGGAGAGCTGATCTTCAGCAGCCTGGCTGCCCTGGGTATATATACCAAGGCAGGATTGAGGATGGGACTCCTCCGGGGAAGGGGTTAATCCTCAGCTCCCGCTGTCAGAGGCTTGCATCTTGCAAGAAGTAAATGCTTGGTTGTGAATAGTAGAGAGGTCGCTGAGCCAGCAAAATGGAAAGTGGGGGACAGTAAAGCCAACAGTCATGGCGTTGAGGGAAAATCCTGCTGGAGGGACCCAGCCCAACTGCTAAGAGTGATCAGAGTTAAGGTTTTGTTTTTTGGGGTTTTTTTTTGCTGTACGCACGCCTCTCACTGTTGTGGCCTCTCCTGTTGCAGAGCACAGGCTCTGGACGCGCAGGCTCGGCGGCCATGGCTCACGGACCCAGCTGCTCCGCAGCATGTGGGATCTTCCCGGACTGGGGCACGAACCCGTGTCCCCTGCATTGGCAGGTGGACTCTCAACCACTGCGCCACCAGGGAAGCCCCGAGTTAAGGTTAAAACAAAGGGTATTCAGAAAACTAGATATAAGCGATTCGGAAAGGCAATGGAAACGACTGGCTCTCACTGGGGCCCGGAACTCATGAACATCTATTCCAAGCTTCCATTTTGCAGATGGGGAAACTAAGTCCCAGCAAGGAGGAGGTTACCTATCCAGTGTCCGTAGAGTTAATGTGTCAGCATATGTCAGAACCCAGTTGCCATCTTGGAATGAAAGGGAGAGAGGAGGGAATGAATTTGTTGAGCATCTACTCACTTTCTACATGAGCCATGAGCTTTACCCTTCAGTACTTCAGTTTATTCTTATATCATCTCTGAGAGATTGGCAGAACTGTCATTCTCATTCTGTAGATGAGACAACTGAGACCTCTTCAAAAAATGAAGTAACCTCCTCCCCAAGACCACACATCTTAGGGACAGAGGAAGTAAGGATTGGAACCCAGTTCTGTGTGTCTCCAGCACTCATGTGCTTTTCCCTCTGCCTCACTTCCTGTGCTCCACGCAGCCTCCAGGGTGGTTGCTTCTCATTTGCAAAATACATATTTGTTGTACAGTGAGCGGCAGTAATTAATGATCCATTCCAAGGCAGGGGAAACTTGCCTAGTAAGCACACACGAAAAGAGAAAAATACAGCAGCGCCCTTTTTCTGTGTAGATTTCTCATTCTCACTAATATTCGCAAAAGGAGGGAAAGGGGAAAAAATGACCTGTGCCCTGTCCTGAGTCACTGAGAGGAGAGACAGGAACCTCAGCCCTTTCCATGGAGGACAAAGAGCCTCCTTTCCCACCATGCTCCTGGCTCGCCCCAGCCGGACTTCCCGTCCCTTTGCCAGAGGTAACCACTTTACCTCTCCCATTATGAATCATGAAGGCTGTGGCTTGTGGCAGATCATAAATCAGTCCTGGGAGTCTCGAGGACAAATCCCAGGACTTTTAATCTTAGATGTGTTTAAAGTGGTGAATATTTCATGAAGGGGCTGCTGCATTTTAACACATCATTAGTGACTGCTGCCCCTCCCACTTCGGTCGGTGATTCTCATCCAAATCTCAAGGACCTCAACTCTTTCCATCCATTTTCCTTACCTCTGGCAACAATCAATCAGTCCATTAGGTTGCAGGTACTTACAGCCCAGGCGTCCGGTGGAAGACCCTGAGATGTTATTGGAGAGGAGAATTATAGACAGCATCCCTGCCTGCAAGCAGCCCCCTCTTATATACCAGGTATCCGGAGAAGGGGAAAGGTAGCAGCATCCCTGCCTGCAAGCAGCCCCCTCTTATGTACCAGGTATCCGGAGAAGGGGAAAGGTAGATCTCTCTCTTTCCCTTCTCTTTCTCCTTTTAACAGTCTTATCTGAATATTGTGAATATTCTCTCTGACCCATTTTTTTCTCCATATTCTGTCTTACTACTCTTTTAGTTCAACCAACATTTATTAAGCCCAGGCTGTTTGCCAGATACTTGCTGATGCTGGACATACAAAGATTAAGCAGCGTTGGAATGCATAAAACAAATTAAAGTGTTGACACTCGGAATACTTTGTATAAGGTCAAATGTATAACATGTATAGTGAATCAGTGAAAACAATAAGGCTATTCCATAAATACAAGCACTTAGAAATCAGGAGTTGTGGGCGATAGTTGTAGAACCTGTGTTACCCTAGCGTCTTATTCACTGCTGTGTTTTGTTTTTGTTGCACAAGGTTGAGAAAATCCTGATTCATAAGACTTGAAGTTGTACAAAGCATGAGCTTGTTAGCACCTAGACTCACAGTCTCAGGGTCCTCTTCAATGAAACAAAGATGACAGGAGAATTTTTTTTTTTAATGAGGTCTGCGTAAAATCTGTTTACCTGGCAACCAGACTTAAAGTGACAGTGCTCTTCATGTCCTCAATTCTAGCATGTAATATCTGAGTGTTTAGCCATCATTTTTTTTATTATTAAAGAGATTTGAAAATAAAACTTTTTAAGGAACATTAAAATCTAAAAGGTGCAAAGTCCCTAAATCTCCCCCATTGAGCTAGACGTTTCCATGAAACATAATTTGAAAACGCTTGGGTGAAGCCAACCAGAATCACCGTAGGACTGAAGAATTGCAGGTTCATCTGGGTATGTGCATGAGTGTGATTACCAGAAGATGGCAACGTGGCAGCAATAGTCTGGAAATTGATCAAAGCCATAGATAGTTAATTATTCATTCAACTCACAGTGTTGAGCACCTACACTGTTCTATGCAGTGAGTTCAGCCAGGGCACTTCCTACCAGTGTTTCCCAAAGTGTGTTCCACAGGACACTAATCTATGATTTGTTTCACCAGCAAGGCTTCCAAGGTGAAATAAGTTTAGGGGAAACTGTATACATTATCACCCTCATGAAGAATCATACTCTACTGGCACTAAGGAATGGTACAGTATTTCACAAGCTTTTTTTTAATGGAATCTATTTTTGGTTTTTTAATGGAATCTATTTTTGGTAAAGCATCTGGGAACATTCTACAAATACGTCTTAGGAAAATCTAACAACTAATTGAATCAAAAAATACCCCCCAATCTTAAGGAGTGTACAGTGAAGCAAGACTAATAGTAGCAAGGAGGTAGGACCCTTCCAGAGTTTTGAACACTGAAGATACACCAGGAAACAAGACGTGTGCCCCCAGAATGAGCTTGGCTAATGGGAAAATATACTTAAGGCAGTGGGGGATGCTAGTGAGGATGTGTGCAACCAAGTGTAAGGCATGGCCAGAAAACAATGACACATGGATACATGCATGGATGGATGGATAGATGGAAGGGAAGGGACAAGAAGGGAAGTGAGGGGAGGAGGGGAGAGGAGAGGAAACCCATTAAGACAAACAAGCAACAGCAAAACAAAATAAAATCTGGAGATGGTAGATGAAAACAATTTTTCCAAAAGGGGAAATCAGAGGTATTTGGAGGAGGTGGCATTTGTTTTGGGGCTTACAAATGAACATGAATAGTTCATTCAGGTGGAGAGAATTCAATTTCCTGATTACACTTGTCGTGCAAGTGTACTTTATCATAATTTAAATATTTGAAAATAGGACTTCCATGTATAGCCACCAGGTTACTTTCTGTTTGCCTCGTTAGGCCATGAGCTCCTTCAGCATCTGGGTTGTACCTTTGACCTCTGCATCCCCAGGGCTGAGCAGAGAGCCTGGCAGGGAGTGTGGTCAGGGCTCGCTGAGTGAATAAGTGAGTGAATGAACAAATGAATAAACTCTTTATTAACCACAGTGGCAGGTAGACCAGAACACCCTCTTTCCGTGACCTTTTCTACAACTAGCCACCTTGTTTTATTTTCTCAGAAAACAAGGAAACCAGAAAGAAGGGCAGGCAGTATTTCACAAGATCCTTTTCTCTTTTACAGGAGAGTGCAGCTGTCATGAAGGCTACACCCCTGACCCGGTTCACAGACACCTGTGTGTGCGCAGTGACTGGGGACAGAGTGAAGGGTGAGTGGCCAAGGACATCAGGGCAGAGACAGTGGAGGGCCCACCTTCCTTATGGCATTACCAGATGCCCCAAACTGCTCCACAAAGAGGACTCTTCCTCTGCAACAGTTGTGTCCCTGCAAAGCCTGATGGAAAGTGAATCCTATTTCCCACTGAATCACATTTTAGTATTACAGGTACATGATTGATGAATCTTCTAGAGAACAAAGGCTGAAGTTTAGCTCACCCTCCCAAACCATAGGTAATCAAAGACCACTCTCTTGAGTGGGCTAATGGAGAAGAATTGGGTTTTTTATACATAATCTCCAAAATGGACAAAGTGGACTTTGAAGTGTTGAGTCCTTCGGTGAAATGGAGCCTTTTATAATGTAAATAGCCTTATCCAATAATTACCTCTGCAAAATTTGATTGTTTGTAAAGCTACTCCAAGCATTGTCCACATATGTATCCCACCTGCATCTGACTAATAGCATCTTCTATCCCTTTTTCTTTCCCTGTCTCAATTCTTCCCACAGACCCTGGCCTTACACGACACTTGAGAGGGGCTATGATCTGGTGACAGGGGAGCAAGCCCCTGAAAAGATTCTCAGGTGAGTTGACAGTCTGTTGGGGCATGACGCTGGGGTATGGAGAAGGGTCTGATGGGAGGTATAGTTACGCACCTCCTTAGGTTATCGAGCCTGTGCACTTCCGGGATGC
Source organism: Orcinus orca (assembly GCF_937001465.1). Classification (NCBI taxonomy): domain Eukaryota; kingdom Metazoa; phylum Chordata; class Mammalia; order Artiodactyla; family Delphinidae; genus Orcinus; species Orcinus orca. The sequence continues at coordinate 103,575,857 of NC_064564.1, read as the reverse complement.
AATGGCCCCAGTTGCTATGGGAATCTAATTCCCAATAATTGCTATGGGAATCTAATATCCCATTGTCTGGTATAGACATAAATTGAGATACTTGAACTGGAGGAGACATTACTGATTATCTAGTCCAGTGGTTTAAAAATATTCTATAGCCATAGAACCTCTTCCTGCCACTACCATGAAATCATGTGTGAAACTTCAGTACCTAAGCTGATGAAGACATACAGCAAATTAAGTGGCAGAACTGGGAATCAGATTTTGGGTGAAATTGATTCAGGGTCCATGCCCGTAACCTTTGTGCAGATTGCCCCTGCTGACTTAGCAGTCACTTATGGTCCTCCTGCTGGCTATCAGGACTGCTTGGGAAAGCAGAGCTGAAATAGTTCCTGTCCTCACAAAGCCCACTGGTAAATGGGAATCAGGATTTAAACTCAGGAAAATAAAACTAGCAATAGAGAACAATGCATGGGCTAAATGATTAACAGAGTGAAGAAGTGACCATCCAAGTCTGGGCAAAGTTGGCCAACATTATGCCTTGGAGAATGCAGGGGACTCAGTTGGGTGGGGGAGTGAGAGAAGGTTCTAGAAGGGAAGGGTGGAGGGGCCCCTTTTTTCTGTTTTGTCTCTGCTGCCCAGGGAGTCCCCCAATGGAAACTCTTACATTGCAGGTCTACTTTCAGCTTGGGCCAAGGACTCTGGCTTCCTGTCAGCAAAAGCTTCGTGGTCCCACCCGTGGAGCTGTCCATCAACCCCCTGGCCAGCTGCAAGACCGATGTGCTCGTCACAGAAGACCCTGCAGATGTCAGGTAGGGATGTCATCTCCAGCACCTGTACCACGGGCTTCTTAGAGCCCTGGAAGCCCCTCTGTTTCAGGATCTCAGGAACTCCTGTGGAAAAGTACTCTTCATGTTGTTGAAGTAGGCAGTTGCCTAGTCGATATATAAAACACTGTCCAATATGCCATGCTCCACACTCCTGAAAGTGACTTCCATGGTGGTACTCAGTGCCTTTATATTTCAACATAATTACTTTCCTTTGGGGTTTATATAAAACATGAGAGAGGCGACCACATTCTCTGGCTTATCCTGGGATCTTTAATGATCTTCTCTTATAAAAGACGATTACTTAATAGTATATTGGAGAGTCATGAAGGTAAAAGATTGGAGAATGAGGTGCTTTCTCTCATGACTCAGATACCGGGAACAGATTTTGGGCTGATCCATAGGTCTGAAATGTCCAGGTCAAATGAATTTGTTTTTTACTCATGAAAGGATGGAGATTACATCTTTCCTTACACGTTTTGCACCTTGTACTTAACTTCCTTGTAGACTGACTCTACTGTGTTCTAATTAATTGCTTACATATCATTCTGTCCTATTATGTGGCGAATCTTTCAAGGTCAAAGCAAATAACTCATTTAGCTTTTTAATCCCCAGTTCCCAGTACATATTGGACAGCTACTAAAATGTTTATTGATTTAATTTTACCAGTGGTCTTAGATCTGATCCTAGCACTATTCTGGAGCTTTCTAATGGAGGTTCTTTTTTTCCCCCCTCCCAATTTGATTGAGGGAAGAATTCTAGAATTTAAATGTTACATAAAACAGACTCTGATTTTACTTTGGAACTGGCTTGTACACAGCTTATGAGCTCCTGAACTGGAACATGGAAGCATGGCCCCCATACTTCCAGTGACTGTTATCCTCCTGTCTAGCTGTCTTCGGGTCATTTTGAATTTAAGATGCTATCATATATCCATGACATCTTGATAGGAAGCTCCTAGAACCCACGTCTCTTGCTTTACAATTTATTTATTCTCACCTTCTCAACATTTCATGGAGGGATGAACACAGCATGATTTTTTATTGGTATTTCTCCGAAGAGGTAATTTTAAAAAGGATAGAAAATTAAAGGGATAGCACTTAGAAAATGAAGTGGTAATTACTAAGAACTAAGATGATTTCATGCACACACAAATTGATTCATGGCAAATTACCATTATTTCCATTTTTGATAGAATTAAGGTCAGTGAGAGTTTAGTAAAGCATGTGCTAAGGTTTCTCTGCATTACATATTTTAAAGATGGAGAAAAGACCATCTGGTTGAAGGATTATTCTCAAAGAGACCCTACGACCGTGTCTCAAATCGACTGAACAAACGTCTCTACTAGCTTTCCTCAGAGTTCTGTACTGTTGACATTGAATGTGTGATTTCAGTGAAGTTATAAATGTCAGACTGGCTGATAGTAACACTCCCTCTGGAGTCAGATAGGTCTGGGTTACAGTCCCATCTCTACCATGGATGAACTATATGATTCTGGCCAAATGCAACTTACTAACTTTCCATTTCTTTGCAAAATGAGGATAATAACAGTGCCTACCTCACAGAATATGATGATAATACTACTACTACTACTAATAATAACTCATCTCCATTGATCATTCCCAAACCCTTTACTAACATTATCTCATTACATTCTTATGAGATATCACCCCAAATGTGATGCTAATATTATTTTTATTTTACAAATTAAAAAAAAAATCCGAGGCATAAAGGTGATACCTTCACTAGTAAGTAGTGAAGCCAAGCTTCACCCCGTGATCTCTCCACCTCCTGAACCCATGTTCTTAACTATTTCATTGAAACACCTCCCAAGAATCGTTGTAATAATTAACTGTGTAAATGCTGGTACACAATATACTCCCAAAGGTACAGGATTACCAATTTTAGATAAATTCAATTCCCACTACCATAGAGTTCAAGTAGAAACTGGTGATGGTGGGGAAGGCAGAGTCAGGAAGTTTGAGTACCATGTCATACTGCTGAGAATGACCATGGTCTGTAGGATAATTCAGTTGCCTTTTCTGCTCCAATCTGAATGATTACATTGAACAGCAAACCAGACATGGAAAAGAACAGAATATCAACCTACAGGGACTCTAAAACATCTTTGGAAATAGTAAAACAAAATTGAGAAAAGTATAGTACTAGAATTTATTTCAGTGACAATATTGTTTGTAGTTGGAAGAAATACTGTAATAAATTGAAAGTGGTGAGACCTTTGAAGGGCATGATCCGTAACAATTAGATGCTCTAAGCTGCTAGAAATGCTGTGCCTGGGTACATGGAGGGTGTGCCTTCACCGAGTCGGGACCAGAGCAGAGTGGCTCAGGATAGACCCTTTGAAGAATATTTGAAATGTATTTCAAATATTTGAAGAATGTTGGTTTGATTAGGTCACTAAATTATTATCCTGCTTGGGGTGCCCACACGTCTTTGTCTGGGCTTGGAGCAATTGCAGACAGCCTTTTAAGTCTTACCTTCATCTTACCTCTCACATACCCATTGGTTTCACTGTAAGGGTAGATAAAAGATTGCAATCATTGCCATTCAAAAGAATCTGTGCTATGTAGGTTGAGTTTTCCAAGCTGCACTAATAAACCTTGTTTGACATGACACCACTCAGGCAGGCATATCCTGGGGATTCAAAGAATTAATAAGTTTCAGTCAGATGCTATGTTAGAAATTAATAAATAATAGATCTTAATTATAGATAGCCAATAATATGCCAGAGAATCACAACTGAGAGATTAAAGGAAAAAGCAACGTCAGGAAGGAAGAGATAAACATTCCAGTAGGATTGGGAAGGAAAATGAAAAAGTGCTTTCCTGGTTGTTGTTTTTTTTTTGGTTTTGTTTTTAAGTCTGTGACAGATTACTATGAAAGTATGGAATCTCAAACTAGGGGAGGCAGAGCAAGTTAGAGTCAAAAGTAAAGGCTCAACCCGCCTGGGTGTCTAAATCTAAAACAATTGATGATAGTAAATGTTGGTGAGAATACGGAACAGCTGAACTACCATACCTTTATAGCAGGAACGTAAGTTAGTGTGACCACTGTGTAAATCTACTGGGCAGTATCTACTACAGCTGAACATCTACATATCCTACAAATAGGATACCATAAATAATATGTTCAAGAATACTAATGGTGGTATTCGTTTGTACCGCCAAAAAGCTGGGGGAAAAAAACACAGATGCCCATCAATAACAAGATAGTAGATAAATAAAACAAAACAGCAGAATGTTATTAATGCTCAGTATTAATGAACACAACCACCACACACGTCACCAATGATGAATTTCACAAATATAAGATTGAATTATTGAAGCCAGACACAAATGAATATGTATGTTTAAATGAAGATCAAAAACAGTAAAAACGAATCTGGGATGTTAGAAAAAAGAAGAGGGATTACCTTTGGGTGATGGAGGGGACAGTGATTGAAGGGAAACATGCCAGCATGCTGGTGATATTTGATTTCTTGATCTGGGTGGTGGTTATATGGGTGTGTTCATTCTATACAAATTCATCAAGCTGTACAGATACGATTTGCACACTTTTCTCTATGCATGCCATATGTTGATTAAGCATAAAGTTTATTAGGTAAGGGTGTTCATTTTTTTAAAAAAAATCATAAGCTATAGAGCCCAACTGAACTGCGTCAATTCAAATCCCAACTCCACCACTTGCTTCCTGCGTGAGCTTTCCTGAAGCTCTGTTGGCCCTTGTGGATAATGTGGATAGAAGACTATCTATGCCCTACAGGGTAGTACTGAAAATTAAAAGATATAATACCTGTAAAGTACTGAGTTTGGCACATGGTGAACTCTCTAGAAGCATCAGTTATTATGTTTGTTGTTATTTTTCTCTCTTTCTTTTGCTGAAAGGACACATCCAATCTATGACATACCTTAAAATCGATAGGGTCTTAGTATTGAGAGTTTGCATTAATCCCTTTGTCATGGGGTTTGAGGAAGACTTAAGTGAATATATACCATCTAGTACGGTGTGGTAGTTCTAGTGGCTTTATGCATATGGAAATATTTGCAGAATGAGCAAAGAGGCACACGTGCGGTACACATAGAGTGCCTTGGGGATGGAAAAGGAAGAACGAATTCCTGACCAAAGGAATTAGAAAAGTATTTGCAGGAGAGAGAACATTGGCAATTAACCTTGAATTGAGCATAGGATTTGTCTGTGTGGAATTTAAGGTGGGAGAGAAGGCTTTCAAGTATGAAGGGTTGAAGGGCCAAGGAAAAGAACGCTCCCCTGGACAGCTCCCATTCTTCGGCCCGTTCCAGCAGGAAGCTGCTGGAAATGAGATTTTTAGCATTCGAGACACTAATGATGTCAGCTACAAAGGTGGAGGAGCGAACTCTAGTTAAATTGCGTGCAGATTCCTTTCAATTCTGAAAACCGTAGCTGGGCCCCTCCTGTGTGCCAGGCACTGTGCCAGGTACCATAGGAATACTGTGATGAATAAGACCCACCTTGGCTTTCAGGGATCTCATGGTGTAGCAAGGAGCATGGAACAAGAGACTGACTTGAGAGATGAAATAAAAGATACTCGTAGAGAGACAACATGGCAAACAACACTTATTGCTACACACTGGGCCTGCTTCACAATTTCACCGAGAGCTGATTCTTCTTATAAGACAGATGCAAGAATTGCTGTTATGGCTGGAATAATAATCATCTGCAAAGCCCAGCTTTTGCAGCCCCTGAGTGATTTTTCTGTGATCTCAAATCAATGAAAATGAAATGGTGAAAAACTGTTAATTCCTACACAATGTTGAAAGGATAATGGGGCATCAGGATACAAGCCAGCATCGCTCACTTGGTGACAGTTTTCACACTGAATTAGTTCTGGATAGAATTCAGAAGAGTTCCTTGTTCTTTTGGCCTCTTGATTCCAAGCACTAAGAATTTATTGAACACCTACCATGTGCCAGGCTAGGTATCAGAGACAGAGAAATGTTCAGACAAAGATCTTGGGGCATTGAGACAAAATTGCAAACAAAACAGTGTTGTACTTTGTGACCTTTGCAAAGGTTAGAGGAAACGTTCAAGGCAGAGAAGGGACCCAAGGGAGGAAGGAGGTGGTTAATCTCACCTGGGAGGTAAAGGAAAGGCCTCACAGAGGAGAGGACCTCTGAGCGAAATTGCAAGGTATTAGCAGGAAGTCACTAGGTCACTGGTTCTCAAAGCGTGGTCCCTGGACCAGTAGCCTCAGCATCACCGGGAAACTTGTTAGGAAGGCAGATTCTCAGACTCCATCTCTGGTAGACTGACACTGACCCCCAAGGGTATCAGTTTCCAGTCCCTAGAACCTGTAAATGTTACCTTATTTGGAAAAAGGGTCTTTGCAGATGGGATTAAGTTAAGAATCTTAAAGTAGGTTGATTATCCTGGATTATCTGGATGGGCCCTAAATACCATTACAAGTGCCCTTATAAGAGAGAAGCAGAGGGAAATTGAACACACACAGAGGAGTCGGCAACGTGAAGAGGGAACTAGAGATTGGAGTGACACAACCGCAGCCTAGGAGTGCCAACAGCCACCAGAAGCTGGAAAAGGCGAAAAGCAGATTCTCCCTCTTGCGCCTCATGGGGGCGCGCAGCCTTGCTAACACCTGGATTTTGGCCTCACAATACTGATTTTGGACTTTCGGAGGTTTTAAGCCATCCCAGTTTGTGGTGATTTATTCCTGCAGCTGCAGGAAACGCATACATCACCCAAGACCTGAATCAGATATTTTGGAGGTGGGCCCTGTAATCTTGTTTAGCCAGTAATCTGGTTTAACAAGTCCTCAGATTACTCTAGTGCCCACTAACGTATGCACACTAAAGCACTAGGCAGCCAAAGAAAGGAAGGCTCACCTGGCTGCCACAGAAAACAAAGGATGGAAGGGCTTGCAAACTCCAGGGTGGCAACGGCTTTGGGTCCAGCAGGAGTTATATGCTCTACCGTGTTGTTAGGACTCAGTATTTGTGTCTCTCTTCATCCCTCATCTCTGTCTTCCTCTGGGTTAACGTGCTCTTCGGGCACACTCTCACCAAGAACTCCAATCTTACAGCCTCAGTGGGGCGTTGCCAGAGTAAGGAGATATCCTGTTTCCCCAAGCTTTAAGCAAAAGTCCTGGCACTGAGTGACAGCAGTGAGAGCTCCTCCTTACGTGGCAACTGTCCCAAGTACTTTGCTGAAATGAACTCGTTTAATCTTTACCCATTATTAGCCTTATTACATGCATGAGGAAACTGAGGCACAGCGAATTTTATAACGTGCCCGTGGTCACACAACCAGTAAGTGACACAACCAGGATTTGAATCCTGAGACTCTGACTCCTGACTCCATGCTCTTCATCTCTAAGCTATGATGCTTCTGTTTGGCCTATTTGGGGACATTGGCCAATATCCCAAATCAGTGCCTGAAATTAGCCAGACCTGGGTCACTGACCAACTCTCAAACCAGCAAGGGTAGGGGGATCTTTACCATGTGGATTGAGATTGCAGGTAGGATAGGGGGAAAGCAGGGGGGAATCAGGACAGGCAGCAAACGGGTGCTGAACAACAACAACAAAAGAAGGCAAAACCCACGGATGTCTGCTCCGTGGATGGGGCATGGGGTCTTGAAGTGGCATGCCTGATGCGGGAGCTTCCAGGGTCAAGGTCAGTGTGTCTTGTGGGTAGTGCCAAAGGGCACGTGGCAGAGAATACAGTGAGAAGAGGAGAGGAGACGGAACCTCATGCTATTTCCTTCCTCTCCCCCTCTTTCCTCAGTTCTGGGCCACCTGGCTTAGAGACAGCAAAGACTCTGAGGGCACTTGAGGAGAGTGTATTCACCACTCCAGGGCCCCCAGCAGATGCTCCTGTGCAGATGCTACAGATATCATAATCTGGCTTTTGCCCAGGCAGTACCCCAAGTCAGTTACAGTGTATTCTGGAAACATGGGCCATCCATCTTAAGGTGAAACCCTCAACAAAAGCGCTCTAGGTACTTCCCTGTGTGATGGACACTGTGTAGGCTCTGGAAACATAAAGACCAGAAAGGGAAGAGGGTGTAGGAAAGCGAGCATAGGCTTGTACTCCTGCAGATGTGGATACGAATCCTGGTACCACAGTTGCTCCCTGAACTCCTTGGGCCAAGGCAGTTTACCTCTTCCAACCTCCATTTCCGAACCTGGAAGATAGAGATTGTTGTGCTTCCTTCAGATGGCTGTCGTTAGGATTATGCAACATAGATAGAGTAACTAGCACAGCACCTTACACGTAACTGGTACCCTATCGTGGGAAGTTTTTGAACTTTTAGTCGGCATTTTAGTACAAATAAGGAAATAACTGTATGATGCAGTTGGGTTAAGGTGATAAAAGACGTAGTTCAAGGCCCAGAAGTGGACACAGAAGGGATCCCCTGCATTCCTCTTGATCTCCTTAGGCATCAACAGCAGAAGTAAGGGAGGGTAAGAGCAGCGGGACATCAGGGTGTGTGGGGTGGGCAGGGGTGAGGCTCGGCCAAGGCAAGTGATGTGTTACACTGGGACACCTGGATGGTAAGGCCCGGGGCAGCAGAGCCTCCGGTGGGGGGAGTCCCGTAATGGAGGCCTTGTGTGATTTGATACTCAAGATGCTCCCCCCTATTGGAGGTGAGTAAAACTCAGACGTCTGGCCTTTGCCTTCCCTACAACCTTGACAGCTTTTGCAAATAAGTGACTGTGTGTGTGTGTGTGTGTGTGTGTGTGTGTGTGTGTGTGTGTGTGTGTGTGTGTGTGTGTGTGTGTGTGTGTGTGTGTGTGTGTGTGTGTTTTTGCATGGTAGGCAACCGAGAAGCATACTTCCCTTCCCAGGGAGATGCTGAGACTGGGGTGGGCTTCTGCAGCCCTTATTAGACAGTTTCAGCCCCAAGGAGCTTCCCCCACTTTCCCCTGCTTCGCCAATTACTCACATAGATGTTCTTTTCCAAAAGTGCAAGAGGACTTCAACAGGCAACCCACTTACCTGCTTGAAACACAGAAGAAGGGAGATTTGGGCAAAGAGAATAGTGAAGGCTCTGGAGTCAAACTACCTGAGTTCAAATCCCATCTCCACCACTTACTAGCTGACCTTGGGCAAGGTGTTTAAACTTTCTGAGCCTCAGTTTTCTGTCTGTAAATGGGGATGATCACTGCTATTGTATCTTTGGATGTTTTTGCAAACTGATGAGATAATACATTTAAACTCTTAGCCCCGTACGTAGTCAGATATAATCATGACTCACATGTACTGACTGTTTACTTTGTATCAGGCCCTGTCTAAGCGCTTTACATGCATTAGTTCTGATTCCTCCCAATGACCCAATGATGGAGTTACTACTATTTACAGAGGAGGAAACTGAGGCACAAGAAGTTTAAATCATTCGCCCAACATGTTCCAGGCAATGAGTGGCAGAATCAGGATTTGAATTCAACCCATTAGGTGAGAGCTCAGTAAATGCTGGCTACCGTTGATGCAAGGGGTTCTCTGTGAGATTAAGGGGTAGGCGCATTGGACTTTTTGTCTTCATCTTTGTTGACCATTTAGTCCATTGAGTGTGTGTGGAAGTCCATTCCGTGCTCGTGGAAGATTAAATGGGGGTCAGGGGAGACTTTGGAAGCAACAGGGCATCTGTCTGGCACTCACAGCTGGGCTCATGGGATTTGGGCATTGGAATTTTCCCTGCACCCCTGCACCCCTCCCTTCTTTTAGGAGAATGAAGCCCCTCCGAGAAGCATGAATGTAAAGACCTCCACAGTCCCCACCCAATGGATCTGTCTTCTACTCACATCCCTTCACAGCCTTGCTGCCTGTCATTCAGCCAGTGAGCCCAGCGACATATATATTTCCCCTCATTTTGGTTTCGTGATCTTAATAAAAGTGAAGTCTATTAGGATGAGTTTCTGCCCAGGCTCAGTAAATCTCTTCAAACACCGTTCCGCACCAGATTTCTGTTAGTCTTTGCCCCTGGGGAGGCTGCAGCAGGCGCTGACTGTCGGCTGGAGCAGAGGCCCACGGCACATCCTCTGCTAAATGAAACCCAAATGGAGACTTCGGAATATAAATATTGAAGTGACCCAAGTTGGATAAAGGGGAACCAGTTAGCTAAGCTTCTCTCTTACATGCAGGAGATGCTAAATTATTAAAAGTTTAATAAATGTAATAATAAATATTTGATGTTGAATTATGGAAGGCTTTGCAGATACAGTGAAACTGAGAAACGACTTGGTATATCTGCATTAGAAGTTAAACACTTTTCAAATGGGACTTCTGACGTTGAAACGGGACTGCAGATCTTTCAGTGAAAAGAGAGAGAGACAAGGGAGAAAGACACATAAAAGCATGGTTTTTTGGCGAGTACACTGGGCAGAGAGTTGGGATGTCTGAGTTTCAGTCCTGACTCCACACGGAAGACAGCAATAGAAGCAGCGTTTTGGGCATGCCTGACTGGGCAGAGGCTTTTATATAGCATCTCATATGTGGTCTTTGCAGTCATCTAACGAGGCCAAGGCTATTTTTATACCCCCACCCCCATTTCACAGATGAAGAAGCTGATGTTCTAAGACCCTAAATAGCACAGCTGATAAGAGGATGAATTGGAATTTGAACACAAGGCTTCTGATCTCAAGACCTTTACTCCATCATCAGGACACCATGTCTTCCTCCCACTTGTTGTGTGGAAACCCTTTCTGCTCTATATTAGTCAGGATGTTTTTGGTTTCAGGAGAGAGAAACCCAGTTTAAATTAGCTTAATGGCAACTGCACCGGAAGGCTGCCATGGGAGGGTGAAAGGTCAGCTTAGCCACAGAGATGAGGGGAGTTGAGGGAATTATACAACATTAGGATTCTGACTTTCCTCTCTGCATCATCCCACAGTGTCTTCATTCCTCCCCACTCACACCCCCATAGTGGGGTTGTGTTAGTCATGAGTTTCCAAGACTATTGTACTCCTACCACCAAAGAATGAATGCTTTTCTTCGTTGAGTTGCAGTTTGAAGAATCCTAGAGAAGGAATCTATTGGCCTGGCATGAGTTAGGAGCTGACCTCTCAGTTAGTCACCTGTGATTAGGGGACAGGATCTCAGTGTACAGACACAGCCATAGAAGGAAGTGGGGGGACCATGAGCTGAACATCTACTCCAACCCATGTCTTCAAGATCCCCCCCGGGCTTCTGCGTATCCATCTGCCTGAGAGGTTGGACTAAATCAGAGATGGCAGATAGCAGACATCTCATGTGCCAGCTCAGATAAATGGGCAGGGGCTACCTAGGATGTCAAGTTGGGAGGATTTCTGAGGCTACAGACGGACTCAGATGGGAAGATTGTTATGATCAACTCATGAAGCCTGCCTTCAATATGGGACAGGAGTGGTGACAGATGGGTCAGGTATTTGCCATCGCTGAACTTGGTGGTATCTAGAGGTCCTCCTGGTTTTGCATCTGATGACTTGATGATCATGTGCCTCTGTGAAATGAAGAGAGATTTTCTGGTTGCTGAGATGCAGGAGAAACACAGCCATGTGGATGGAGATATTGAGGATGAATTAGAAACGGGGCTGTCTTACTCCATCTATCTGTTGCTATCCATCTGTCTGTTATCTCAGGAGGTATATTTGGATAATCTCATCTTGCTGCCAGTTAGTTTCCTGAAATAGATTTCTGGCTTGAGACACCGTTGAGGCCTCCATCTAGGTGCTTCCTAGATACAGTCTGGCACTATCACTGTCGCTTGTAATGTATTAAAAACAGAACGCTCTAATTTAAGCTGTAAACAAACCACTCGTAACATAGAGGCCTTGAGCTGCGTCTTAGTTTCAAAGGCAGGTTTAAACAATTATAAACTCACAAACGATGCGACATTTGGAGTCATTTTTTTCCCTTCTCCCTGCCATCACTCGGATGGTTCTAAACTGCTACAGTCCACCTCTGCCTGTTGGTATATCCTACTCTCTGGGTGTATGGTCACATTGCTTCCTTAGAAATCCCTGCTCTGGTCTCAGCTAAGCAGGCCAGGCTTTAGATTCTGCAAGCAGCAACTCTGGGCAGTGGTCATCAAGATGAGCTAAGTTGAGCAATCATTTTCCCTTCTAAGACCACTCATTGGGGGTAGGTAGGACCACCCATTTCCTTTAGTGTGTCTTACTCTGCCCAATAAATACCAATCCCCTCTGTACCCAACACACGCACACGCACGCACGCACGCGCGCGCGCGCACGCACCATACATGCTGGTCAGAAAGATGATTGGATATTTCAGTGAGTCATGAATTGATATTAGGCTTAATTCCTTTTCTTCTCACCAACTAAGGAAACTAATATCAAAGAGCATCCCAACAGGAAGCAGACGGTATGCTCAAGTGGGAAAGGTTTCAAAGGGGGCTCTGCACAAAGTTGGGGGGAAGTCCTAGAAATGGGGTATTCAGTACACTGTGGGTGGTGTCAGTGGGTCCAGATGAGGGTGATGTTACCAGAACATGGAGAGGGAATTCCATGGAGACTCCTGCAGGAGCTGTGACGTTTGGTCAAGGGACAGAGACAGGAAAGAAGCCAGAGGAATAAATGTCCCAACCTTACTCACCCACCTCCTGCCAGACCTTCTGCTGGTGCCCCCCACTGGCTGAGCCAAGGGAACCCAGGCAAGAGAGCCCATTGAGCTGGTCCATCAAAGTCAGCCTTCTGAGGCACAAAGCTGGGTACAGGTGAGCCGAGGGTGGAGGGAGGAAGAGCAAATGGAAGAGATCCAGCAGAAACTCCAGGCCCTTCCATGTTACCTTCAAAATATCCCTCATATGTCATCCCCACCCCGTCCATCTTCCCTGGCACTCCCAGGCTCAGACCCTCCTAAAGAGTCCCACTGCTTTCCGTCCTCTACCCCACACCCCCATGCACATGCCCAATCCAGCTCCTACACAGACCGGGCCACGCCTCTCTTCTGCTAGAACCATTCAGAGCCCCATCACCTGCCCCGCGTAGCCTCAGGATCAAAATCCAAACCATTTCACCTGGTACACATTCCCTCCTAGCACTTCATAATCTGGCTTTCATGCCCTCTGGGATCTCATTTCCCACCATGTCCTCATCTGCCATTTCTTCAAAATGCAAAATACACTTTAGTATCTCCTTGCCTTTGGCAGTGCTGTCCCTCTGCTGAATTGTTCTAATACTCACACAGTCCCCTATGTCCCTGGCAAACTACTCCTCGTCCATCACAGTCTTGCAGAAGTGTCACTTCCTCTGAGCAGCCTTTCCAGAACATTCCCTCCTTCCATCCACCAAAATCGTAGCCTCCTCATTGCTATATTCATGCTGCTAGTATACCTCTTCCTTAATTACAGGACAGCACATTGTCCTTGCATTATGGTTAATTGTAGAAGGGTATCCCTCCTCTGCCCTCAGCTGGTGATCTGTGTCTTCCTGGAGGTTGAGAATTGAATCTTAACCATCTCTGCATTCCTAGTTCTAGGCAAGTAAATGGCTCAGAGGAAGGATATGGAACTTTTTTTTTTTTTTTTTTTTTTTCGGTTACGCGGGCCTCTCACTGTTGTGGCCTCTCCCGTTGCGGAGCACAGGCTCCGGACGCGCAGGCTCAGCGGCCATGGCTCACGGGCCCAGCCGCTCCGCGGCATGTGGGATCTTCCCGGACCGGGGTATGTACCCGTGTCCCCCCATCGGCAGGCGGACTCTCAACCACTGCGCCACCAGGGAAGCCCTATGGAACATTTTGATGCCCCGATTTGATGTGGCTTTGTTGGCACAGTCATGAGGATATTTTGATATTATCAGTAAATTGCTCAAAAAATATATTTATGCAGTCTCCGAGCATCACCCAGTCCCCTTACATGGAAATATTCTATGTATCAAACAGCCTCATCAAAACTTCCTGCCTCCCAGTGTCCATTGTATTGTATTATAAAAACCCGTATTGTCTGAGAGTGCTTCCAAATAACACCTGTATTTTGGGAAGAGTAAATGTAACAAAATAAAAAAGGAGTGTTCCCTAATTTGAAAGGTTTGAGAAATCCTATGATAAAGAAAGTTGCTATGTTGATTTCCTTGGTGGAAGCTTTTCCAAGGACATTAATATACTAATGAATATCATGAATCCTTAGGAAGTGAAGTCTGCACATCACTGTTTCCCCAAGACTATTTTACTAGATGCAGGCTCAGGACCAACGTTCCTTGACACCCCCTCCAAGTAATACCATGTTAGCCCAGTGAGGCTCAGAGGCTACACACATGAAACGAAACATCAGAGAAGGGGGGGATTTGGTTCACATTCCTTGGGAAGAGGGGGAAGCTGGCCTCTATCCTGTTGGCTTATTATTTAGTCCACCCGGCCACTGAGCTCCACGTTCTGTCTCCCTGGCCCTGCAGAAGACACAGGGACCTCATGAGGGGTGCAGCGTTGGGATAGGATGGGCATGCTTGGATACTCCAGAGAGGGAACAAATCCTGGCTGAGTAGAACTCAAAGATCACCTAGAACTGGCAGAGGAAGAAAAGGAAGTAGCAAAGAGAAAAAGTAGTGAGAGAGAGGAAGAACTTTGTGGCCGCCCAGCCTTTTGAAACTCGTAAGCCCGGCCCAGCCTCGTTAGCAGCACCTGCTCTAGCGCCCAAATCCCATTTCAGCCGCACACTGTCTGGGGGAGGGTGAGCAGGTTACTAGACCTTCCTCTGCTTCCACGTGCACATTTGCAAAAACAGATAACTGTACATTCCCTGTAGGGTTGCTGTTGAGAATCAAGTGAATTAACGCATGATGTGTTTGGAACAAAAATAGTGGCAGTTATTGTTATAATTTTACAGTTATTTAGCCCAGACTTAATCCACAGTAGGAATTTCTTATTAGGCTCTTTCTAAACTCTTGCCTCTCAGAAGGGACTGTGATTCACGCCCTTTGTAAATTCCACTTTCCCTTCTTAGTGCTTTGCATTCAGTAAGTACTCAGTCAGTGCATGAGGACTGTTGTTGGAATGTGGCTCAATAATGCTGCAAAAAGAAATCAAAGATGCATAGCAGCATTATTCAGAATAACTACGATGTGGAAGCAACCCAAGTGTCCATGGGTTTTTATTTTACATTATTCACAATAAGAAAAATGTGGTAGATACGTACAGTGGACTATTATTCCGCCTCAGACAGGAAGGGGATTCTGACATGGACCATCCATCCAACCATCCATCCATCCATCCAACATGGATGAACCTTGAGGACATTACACTAAATAAAATAATCCAGTCACCAAAAGACAAATGCTGTATAATTCTACTCGTGTGAGGCACTTGGTCAAAGATCATAGAGACAGAAAGTAGAATGACGGTTGCCAGGGGCTGTGGGGAGGAGAGATGGGGTGTTATTGTTTATTGGGTGCAGAGTTTCAATTTTGCAAGATGAACGGTTCTGGAGATGGGTGGTGGGGATGCTTGTACAACCACACGAATGTACTGACTGTCCCTGATCTGTACCCTTAAAAACGGTTAAGACAGTAAATTTTATGCTATATATATTTTACCACAAAAAAAGGGGGTGGAAAGTAAAGTGAAAAAAATGAGGAATAAGAAGTGGAAGGGAATGGCTTAGGGGGAAACATGAATGGCCAGCCTGGCCAGTCATTGCAAGCCATTCCAGACACCTCAAAGACTATCCGGGTATAGAGTTCCTGGAACAGGGGGTACGCCTCTATAGTGTCTCTCTCCCCACTCCTCCTTTCTAGGGCACCTTCCAGCCCTGCCGCTGTCCTCCTGTGTACAACAGTGACGACTTAAATGCACTGAAGAGCCTGACATGGATCTGGATTTGCACACAAGGTGCACAGGTGCTAGGGGATGGTTGAGTTAGCTGTGAGGGTGTCCATTGCAGCAGCGTGAACACAGCCTCTGGAAGGTATGACAGGAAATAGTCATGGAAGTCTATGGTTCCACATATCCCAGAGGAGCCTGGTCTTCGGGGAGAGAGTTTGGATGCCCAGGAAAGCTGAGGTCCAAAGGAAAAGGCTCACTTCCCTCATCTGTAAAATGGGCTTCAAAAGGGATGATTTTGCCCCCCCAGGGGATGTTTGGCATTCTCTGCGAACATTTTTGGTGGCCACTGGGAATGTGCTGTAGGCATCCAGTGAGTAGAGGCCAGTGATGTTGCTAAACATCCTACAATGCACAGAACAGCCCCGCTAATAAAGAATTATCCAACCCCAAATTTCAGTGGTGCCAAGGTTGAGAAACCCTACCTTAGATGGTTATATTGGCCCCACTGAACATATGAGAAAACTGAGGCTGAAGAGGTATGATTTCACATTCACATTCATTACTAACTTGCACTATGCCCCAGCCCCTTCAAGAGACCCAGTTCTAAAGAGGCTGGTTTATAGTGCAAGCGATTAAGCCAGAAATTGAAGCATGAAGAGAAAAGATGGTGTGCATAGACTTAGCCTGGGGAGACAGGAGGACGATTTGGTCTCAGGAATAAGGCAGTGCCCTGGCTCCAGGAGTGAGCATCCTCCTCAAGCTTCTGGCACCCTTCTCAGTAGGGTTCAGAGAGTCCTGCAGAGCCCAGTTGGGCTGCATAGGTTCAGTGGCATGGCTATGGGGCCAGGAGGAGCATCGCAGGCAGGTCTGACAGCAACCTGCACCTCCAAAGTGAGCAAGAGACACCGTGCCCGCCCTTGCTGTGACGGATTTTGCACATTAAAAAAAAGTTTACAATCCCAGCCAGGCAGGCATAAATCACAGCGCCTCTGTGCAGCAGCAGCAGACATGACTTATGGTCCCATCACCATGGCAACGGGAGCGCAGCCGGCACAGGCACAAAAGCACTGCTCCCGCCTGACAGGCCTGTGAGGGGCCCTGGTGGAGAAGGAAGCGTTCCGGAGAAAGGATGTATTCTCCAGAACTCACTGCCCATTTGTCTTCATTCTGGACTGGAGAGAGCCCCTTGCTCTTTCTCTCTCCTCATCCCCTGCCAACAGGTTGTTTTCCTCCCTCTCTTCTGCTTGGGAAGGGGTTTTCTTCTTTTAATCTGTTCTCCCAAAGGTTTGCAGGAAAGACCCCAATTGGAGCTTGCAAAGACCTGGATGGGTCTGCCTGGTGGTCCTCCCCAAGCTGTGAGTTAGAATGATAGCTTTCACGTGAGGAGCACAGGTCTGTGCCCACACCTTGAAGCTATCTCCTCCACGACGTTGGCAAACCAGCCTCTTAGACTTTCTTCCTGCCTCCCAACCCCTGCCCTCCGAGTCATCCTGTGTGTGCAACTGGAGTGGATGCTTCAAGGTTGCAAACCTGATCTAGACCCCTCCATTGCACCCCTTGCCTGTTGCCAGGAAGGTGAAGACCAAACTTCTAACTGGGACACACAGCCCTTGGTGCTCTAGCCCTGCTTCTCTCTTACATCGCATCCCCATGCTCCCTGCTAGAGGCTTCAACCTTCTTGAGGGCTGTCTTGTTCCATGTGTAGTCTTGTTCCTCCTGCCCCTTCATCCAGCTGCCTTCCACTCAGCAACAGGGATAAGCATATGCCACCTCTTCCAGGAAGCCTTCTCGGATCCCACGAGCCCAGTGTAGAAGTCCATGCGTGTCCACAGTGCCTGACACTCACCCTCACACAGTGCTACTGTATTTGGTGATCCCTACTCCGCCATCCAGGTCACCATTTCCTCTCTCTAGACACTATTACCTCCTCACTGCACTTCCTGCCTTCACTCTGGACACCCTCCAATCAATGCCGCACATGGCAGTCAAAAGAATATTTTTTTTTTCCAACACAAAAACCCGGGTATGTCATTCCTCTGATGAAACCCATTGCATTGTCTCTCCTCGCTCTTATAAGAAGTTCAAACTCCTTGCGTGTCCCCTGCCTGCACCTCCAACCTTCTTCCTACCTTGCACTCTGTGCCCGGCCAGCTGGCCTTGGTTCATTCCTAGATATATTCTATGCTTGTTTGTCCCCGGCCTTATTTTGAATGTAGAACATCTGCACCCCCATACACAGCAGTTTCCAATGAGTACGGCTATTCCTCTGCATCTTTTAGGCCTCAGTGTAAATATCTCCTCTTTCAGGAGGCCAGCTCTTACTTCCTTATATTGGGTTAGGTTGAGCAGCTCTCAAACCTGGCTACATGCATGTAACCTGGTGAGCTTTTAAAATTTGTGGATAGAACTAGTGGGTGAATGTTTGAAGAGGGATAGAATATTCACATCATCTCAGAGTATCTCTCCACAAGAACCTCCTGGTGTGATGCACTGAGAAGGCCATGACAGCATCACTTCTGGGGCACTCCTGCCAAAAACCCATTACCGAGATGTAACCATGAAGAAACATGAGACACACCCAGATTGAGGGGCATTCTGTCAAATAGCTGACCTGTATTTTTAAGAATATCAGGGCCACAGAAGACAAAGCCCAGTGAGGAGCTTTCTGGATTAAAAGAGCCCAAAGAGACTGTGGCAACAGGCTACAGCACATACACTGAGATATTCTTCTCTTTATTTTTTTTCAGCTTCATTGAGGTATAACTAACAAATAAAACTTTTATTATATTTAAAGTGTACAATGTGATGATTTGCTATGCCTATACATGGTGAGAAGATTCCCACCAAGCTGGGCTTTTCTTTTGTTATAAAGAACATTCATAGGACGCTTGCAGGAATATGTTGATTAGATGATAGCTATACTGATACTGATACTACAACTATACTGATGTTAATCTCCTGATGTCAGTAATTGTATTAAAAATGTTATAAAAGACAATATCTCTGTGCTTAGAAAATGCTCACTGAAGTATTTGAGGGTAAAGGGACATCACACCTTTAACTTATTATCAAACAGTTCAGAAAGAAGTGTATGTTTGTATACCACTTAAATACATACAGTTACACCGTGTGTGTGGTGTGTGTACAGACAGCGAGAAACAATGAGGGAGAGGAGGGAGAAAATAGAAAAAATTGGGGCATCTGAGTCCTCCAGCTTTGTTCTTCATTTGTACGATTGTTTTGACTTTTCTGAGTTCCTTATATTTCCATATGAATAGGATGAGCTTATCAATTTCTGCCAAAAATAATTCAACCGGGATTTTATGGGGACTGCACTGAATCTGTAGATCAGTTTGGGGAGTATTTCCATCTTAACAACATGAAATATTTGAATCCATGAACATAGAATGTCTTTCCATTTATTCAGATCTGCTTTAATTTCTTTCAGCATTGTTTTAGCTTTCAGAGTGCAGGTCTTTCACTTCTTTTGTTACATTTATTTTATTCTTTCGGATGCTATGGAAAATGGAATCATTTTCTGAATTTCATTTTCGAATTGTTCGTTGCTAGTATGTAGAAATATAATTTGTTTTTGAACTCAGACCTTGTATCCTGAAGTCTTACTGAACCCATTTATTAGTTCTAATTGTGTGTGTGTGTGTGTATGTGTGTGTGTGTGTGTGTCTGTCTGTATGTATGTATTCCTTAGGATTTTCTATATACAAAATCATGTCATCTGCAAATAGAGATACTGTTATTTATTTTCTAATTTGGATGTCTTTTTTTGTCTTGCCTGATTTCTCTGGCTAGAACCTCCAGTAAAATGTTAAATACAAGTGGCAAGAGTTCATACCTCTTACAACTGTTCTGTAAGTCTGATATTATATTAACTTAAAAAGTAAAAAAAAAATATATATATATATATATATATATATATATATATATATATATATAGTCCCTACCTTCAGGAATTCTTGTTGGCTTGGTCTGAGGTAACACTCAGGCAGTGGCATTTTTTTTTTTTTTAACATCTTTATTGGAGTATAATTGCTTTACAATGGTATGTTAGTTTCTGCTTTATAACAAAATGAATCACCTATACATATATCACCATATATCTTCCCTTTCGCGTCTCCCTCCCACCCTCCCTATCCCAGCTCTCTAGGTGGTCACAAAGCACCAAGCTGATCTCCCTGTGCTATGCGGCTGCTTCCCACTAGCTATCTATTTTACATTTGGTAGGGTATATATGTCCATGACACTCTCTCACTTTGTCCCAGCTTACCCTTCCACCTCCCCGTGTCCTCAAGTCCATTCTCTACGTCCGTGTCTTTATTCCTGTACTGCCCCTAGGTTCTTCAGAACCTTTTTTTTTTCTTTTAGATTCCATATATATGTGTTAGCATATGGTATTTGTTTTTCTCTTTCTGACTTACTTCACTCTGTATGACTGACTCTAGTTCCATCCACCTCACTGCAAATAACTCAATTTTGTTTCTTTTTATGGCTGAGTAATATTGCATTGTATATATGTGCCACATCGTTATCTATTCATCTGTCGATGGACACTTAAGTTGCTTCCATATTCTGGCTATTGTAAATAGAAATGCAAAGAACATTGTGGTACATGACTCTTTTTGAATTATAATTTTCTCAGGGTACATGCCCAGTAGTGGGATTGTTGGGTCATATGGTAATTCTATTTTTTGTTTTTTAAGGAACCTCTATACTGTTATCCATAGTGGCTGTATCAATTTACATTCCCGCCAATAGTGCAAGAGGGGTCCCTTTTCTCCACACCCTCTCCAGCATTGATTGATTTTAGATTTTTTGGTGATGGCCATTCTGACTGGTGTGAGGTGATACCTCATTGTAGTTTTGATTTGCATTTCTCTAAAGATTAGTGATGTTGAGCATCCTTTCATGTGTTTGTTGGCAATCTGGATATCTTCTTTGGAGAAATGTCTATTTAGATCTTCTGCCCATTTCTGGATTCGGTTGTTTGATTTTTTGATATTGAGCTGCATGAGCTGCTTCTATGTTTTGGAGGTGAATCCTTTGTCATTTGCTTCATTGGCTAATATTTTCTCCCATTCTGAGGGCTGTCTTTTCTTCTTGTTTATGGTTTCCTTTGCTGTGAAAAGGCTTTTAAGTTTCATTAGGTCCCATTTGTTTCTTTTTACTTTTTCCATTTCTCTAGGAGATGGGTAAAATGATCTTGCTGTGATTTATGTCATAGAGTGTTCTGCCTATCATTGCCTCTAAGAGTTTTATAGTGTCTTGCCTTACATTTAGGTCATAAATCCATTTTCAGTTTATTTTTGTGTATGGTGTTAAGGAGTGTTCTAATTTCATTCTTTTACATGTAGCTGTCCAGTTTTCCGAGCACCACTTATTGAAGAGGCTGTCTTTTCTCCATTGTATATCCTTGCCTCCTTTGTCATAGATTAGTTGACCATGGGTGCATGGGTTTATCTCTGGGCTTTCTATCCTGTTCCATTGATCTATATTTCTGTTTTTGTGCCAGTACCATACTGTCTTGATTACTGTAGCGCTGTAGCATAGTCTGAAGTCCAGGAGCCTGATTCCTCCAGTTTTGTTTTCCTTTCTCAAGATTGCTTTGGCTATTTGGGGTCATTTATGTTTCCATACAAATCGTGAAAATTTTTGTTCTAGTTCTGTAAAAACTGCCATTGGTAGTTTGATAGGGATTGCATTGAATCTGTAGATTGCTTTGAGTAGTCTAGTCATTTTCACAATGTTGATTCTTCCAATCCAAGAAATGGTATATCTCTCCATCTGTTTGTATCATCTTTAATTTCTTTCATCAGTGTCTTATAGTTTTCTGCGTACAGGTCTTGTGTCTCCATAGGTAGGTTTTTTCCTAGGTATTTTATTCTTTTTGTTGCAATGGTAAATGGGAGTGTTTTCTTAATTTCTCTTTCAGATTTTTCATCATTAGTGTATAAGAATGCAAGAGGGCTTCCCTGGTGGCGCAGTGGTTGAGAGTCCGCCTGCCGATGCAGGGGACGCGGGTTCGTGCCCCGGTCCGGGAAGATCCCACATGCCGCGGAGCAGCTGGGCCCGTAAGCCATGGCTGCTGAGCCTGCGTGTCCGGAGCCTGTGCTCCGCAACGGGAGAGGCCACAACAGTGAGAGGCCCACGTACCGCAAAAAAAAAAAAAAAAAAAAAGAATGCAAGAAATTTCTGTGCATTAATTTTGTATCACTACATTACCAAATTCATTGATTAGCTCTAGTAGTTTTCTGGTAGCATCTTTAGGATTCTCTATGTATAGTATCATGTCATCTGCAAACAGTGACAGCTTTACTTCTTCCTTTTCAATTTGGATTCCTTTTATTTCTTTTTCTTCTCTGATTGCTGTGGCTAAAACTTCCAAAACTGTGTTGAATAATAATGGTGAAAGTGGACAACCTTGTCTTGCTCCTGATCTTAGAGGAAATGGTTTCAGTTTTTCACCATTGAGAATGATGTTGGTTGGGTTTGTTATATATGACCTTTATTATGTTGAGGTAAGTTCACTCTGTGACTACTTTCTGGAGGGTTTTTATCATAAATGGGTGTTGAATTTTGTTCAAAGCTTTTTCTGCATCTGTTGAGATTACCATATGGTTTTTATCCTTCAATTTGTTAATATGCTGTATCATATTGATTGATTTGCATATATTGAAGAATCCTTGCATTCCTGGGATAAACACCACTTGCTTATGCTGTATGATCCTTTTAATGTGCCGTTGGATTCTGCTTGCTAGTATTTTGTTGAGGATTTTTGCATCTGTATTCATCAGTGATATTGGCCTGTAGTTTTCTTTCTTTGTGGCATCTTTGTCTGGTTTTGGGATCAGGGTGATGGTGTCCTCGTAGAATGAGTTTGGGAGTGTTCCTCCCTCTGCTATATTTTGGAAGAGTTTGAGAAGGATAAGTGTTAGCTCTTCTCTAAATGTTTGATAGAATTCATCTGTGAAGCCATCTGGTCCTGGGCTTTTGTTTCTTGGAAGATTTTTAATCACAGTCTCAATTTCAGTGCTTGTGATTGGTCTGTTTATATTTTCTGTTTCTTACTGGTTCAGTCTCGGAAGGTTGTGCTTTTCTACGGATTTTTCCATTTCTTCTTTGTAGTAATCTCTCATGATCCTTTGAGTTTCTGCAGTGTCAGTTGTTACTTCTCCTTTTTTATTCCTAATTCTATTCATTTGAGTCTTCTCCCTTTTTTTCTCAATGATTCTGGCTAATGGTTTATCAATTTTGTTTATCTTCTCAAAGAACCAGGTTTTAGTTTTATTGATCTTTGCTATTGTTTCCTTCATTCCTTTTTCATTTATTTATGCTCTGATCTTTATGATTTCTTCTGCTAACTTTGGGGGTTTTTTTGTTCTTCTTTCTCTAATTGCTTTAGGTGTAAGGTTAGGTTGTTTATTTGAGATGTTTCTTGTTTCTTAAGGTAGGATTGTATTGCTATAAACTTCCCTCTTAGAACTGCTTTTGCTGCATCCCATAGGTTTTGGGTCGTCGTGTTTTCATTATCACTTGTTTCTAGGTATTTTTTGATTTCCTGTTTAATTTCTTCAGTGATCTCTTGGTTATTAGGTAGTGTATTGTTTAGCCTCCATGTGTTTGTATTTTTTACAGAGTTTTTCCTGTAATTGATATCTAGTCTCATAGCGTTGTGGTTGGAAAAGATACTTGGTACAATTTCAATTTTCTTAAATTTACCAAGGCTTGATTTGTGATCCAAGATGTCATCTATCCTGGACAGTGTTCCATGAGCACTTGAGAAGAAAGTGTATTCTGTTGTCTTGGGATGGAATGTCCTATAAATATCAATTAAGTCCATCTTGTTTAATGTATCATTCAAGGCTTGTGTTTCCTTATTTAGTTTCATTTTGGATGATTTGTCCATTGGTGCAAGTGGGGTGTTAAAGTCCCCTCTATGATTGTGTTACTGTCTATTTCCCCTTTTATGGCTGTTAGCATTTGTCTTATGTATTGAGGTGCTCCTATGTTGGGTGCATAAATATTTACAATTGTTATATCTTCTTCTTGGATTGATCCCTTGATCATTATGTAGTGTCCTTCTTTGTCTCTTGTAATAGTCTTTGTTT
Source organism: Orcinus orca (assembly GCF_937001465.1). NCBI lineage: Eukaryota > Metazoa > Chordata > Mammalia > Artiodactyla > Delphinidae > Orcinus > Orcinus orca. Next base: position 103,552,151 of record NC_064564.1, on the reverse strand, counting down.
TAAATTCTATCTTGTCTGATATGAGAATTGCTACTGCAGCTTTCTTTTGATTTCAATTTGCATGGAATATGGTTTTCCATCCCCTCACTTTCAGTGTGGATGTGTCCCTAGGTCTGAAGTGGGTCTCTTGTAGACAACATATATACAGGTCTTATTTTTGTATCCATTCAGCCAGTCTATCTTTGGTCGGAGCATTGAATCCATTTACATTTAAGGTAATTATCAATATGTATGTTCCTATTACCATTTTCTTAACTGTTTTGGGTTTGTTATTGTAGGTCGTTTCCTTTCTTGTATATCCTGCCTGGAGAAGTTCCTTTAGCATTTGTTGTAAAGCTGGTTTGGTAGTGTTAAATTCTCTTAGCTTTTGCTTGTCTGTAAAGGTGTTAATTTCTCTGTCGAATCTGAATGAGATCCTTGCTGGGTAGAGTAATCTTGGTTATAGGGTTTTCCCTTTCATTGCTTTAAATATGTCCTGCCACTCCCTCTGGCTTGCAGAGTTTCTGCTGAAAGATCAGCTCTTAACCTTATGGGGATTCCCTTGTCTGTTGCTTATTGTTTTCTCCCTTGCCGCTTTTAATATTTTTTCTGTGCATTTAATTTTTGATAGTTTGATTAATATGTGTCTTGGCGTGCTTCTCCTTGCATTTATCCTGTACAGGACTTTCTGTGCTTCCTGGACTTGACTATTTCTTTTACCATATTAGGGACGTTTCCATGTATAATCTCTTCAAATATTTTCCCAGTCCCTTTCTTTTTCTCTTCCTCTTCCTCTTCTGGGACCCCTATAATTCGAATGTTGGTGCATTTCATGTTGTCCCAGAGGTCTCTGAGACTGTCTTCAATTCTTTTCATTCTTTTTTCTTTATTCTACTCTGAGGTAGTTATTTCCACTATTTTATCTTCCAGGTCACTTATCCGTTCTTCTGCCTCATTTATTCTGGTTTGATTCCTTCTAGAGAATTTTTAATTTGATTTATTGTGTTGTTCATCATTGTTTATTTCCTCTTTAGTTCTTCTAGGTCCTTGTTAAATGTTTGTTGTATTTTCTCCATTCTATTTCCAAGATTTGGGATCATCTTTACTATCATTACTCTGAATTCTTTTTCAGGTAGACTGCCTATTTCCTCTTCATTTGTTTGGTCTGGTGGGTTTTTATCTTGCTCCTTCATTTGCTGTGTGTTTTTCTGTCTTCTCATTTTGCTTATCTTACTGTGTTTGGGGTCTCCTTTTTGCAGGCTGCAGGTTCTTAGTTCCTGTTGTTTTTGGTGTCTACCCCCAGTGGCTAAGGTTGGTTCACTGGGTTGTGTAGGCTTCCTGGTGGAGGGGACTAGTGCCTGGGTTCTGGTGGATGAGGCTGGATCTTGTCTTCCTGGTGGGCAGAAGCACAACTGGTGGTGTGTTTTGGGGTGTCTGTGGCCTTATTATGATTTTAGGCAGCCCCTCTGCTAATGGGTGGGGTTTTGTTCCTGTCTTGCTAGTTGTTTGGCATAGAGTGTCCAGCACTGTAGCTTGCTGGTCGTTGAGTGGAGCTGGGTCTTGGCGTTGAGATGGAGATCTCTGGGAGAGCTTCTGCCATTTGATATTATGTGGAACCGGGAGGTCTCTGGTGGGCCAATGTCCTGAACTCGTGTCTCTCACCTCAGAGGCACAGACCTGACACCCGGCCGGAGCACCAAGACCCTGTTAGCCACACGGCTCAGAAGAAATGGAGAAAGAAAGAAAGAAAGAAAGAAAATAAATAAAATAAGTTATTAAAATAAAAAGAGTATTAAAAATAAAAAATTGAGAAGTAATTAAAAAGGAAAGAAAGAAGAGAGCAAACCAAACCAAAAAAGAAATCCACGAATGATAGCAAGTGCTAAAAAACTGTACTAAAAACAAAAAACACGGACAGACACAACCCTAGGACAAATGGTAAAAGCAAAGCTATACAGACGAAATCACACAAAGTCCACCTCCTCAATTTGGGATGATTCGTTGTCTATTCAGGTATTCCACAGATGCAGGTACATCAGGTTGATTGTGGAGCTTTAATCCGCTGCTTCTGAGGCTGCTGGGAGAGATTTCCATTTCTCTTCTCTGTTCGCACAGCTCCTGGGGTTCAGCTTTGGATCTGGCCCCGCCTCTGTGTGTAGGTCGCCGGAGGGCGTCTTTTCTTCGCTCAGACAGGACGGGGTTAAAGGAGCCGCTGATTCAGGGGCTCTGGCTCACTCAGGCCAGGAGGGAGGGAGGGGTACAGATGTTGGGCGGGCCTGCGGCGGCAGAGGCCGGCGTGACGTTGCACCGGCTTGAGGCGCGCCGTGCGTTCTCCCGGGGAAGTTGTCCCTGGATCCCAGGACCCTGGCAGTGGCGGGCTGCACAGGCTCCCCGGAAGGGGGGTGTGGATAGTGACCTGTGCTCGCACACAGGCTTCTTGGTGGTGGCAGCCACAGCCTTAGCGTCTCATGCCCATCTCTGGGGTCCGCGCTGATAGCTGCAGCTCGCGCCCGTCCCTGGAGCTCGTTTAGGTGGTGCTCTGAACCCCCTCTCCTTGCGCACCCCCAAACAATGGTCTCTTGCCTCTTCGGCAGCTCCAGACTTTTCCCCGGACTCCCTCCCGGCTAGCTGTGGCGCACTAACCCCTTCAGGCTGTGTTCATGCCGCCAACCCCAGTCCTCTCCCTGGGATCTAAGCTCCGAAGCCCGAGCCCCGCCCGCCCCGGCGAGTGAGCAGACAAGCCTCTTGGACTGGTGAGTGCCGGTCGGCACCGCTCCTCTGTGCGGGAATCTCCCCGCTTTGCCCTCCGCACCCCTGTTGCTGCACTATCCTCCGCGGAACCGAAGCTCTCCCACCCCGCCACCCGCAGTCTCCTCCCGTGAAGGGGCTCCTAGTGTGTGGAAACCTTTCCTCCTTCACAGCTCCCTCCCACTGGTGCAGGTCCCGTCCCTATTCTTTTGTCTCTGTTGTTTCTTTTTTCTTTTGCCCTACTCAGGTACGTGGGGACTTTCTTGCCGTTTGGCAGGTCTGAGGTCTTCTGCCAGCGTTCAGTAGGTGTTCTGTAGGAGTTGTTCCACACGTAGGTGTATTTCTGATGTATTTGTGGGGAGGAAGGTGATCTTCATGTCTTATTCCTCCACCATCTTGAAGGTCTCGGCCGTGGCATTTTTTTAACAGCTCCCAGTTGGTTGGAATGTACTGCAAAGGTTGAGAAGTTCTGGATCAACGTCTCTGGGAAGAAGCCTTTGTCCTTCTCCACCACAGCATGTGTCACAGTTGACTGTGGTTTCCTATGAAGGTTCCCAATTAAACTGCAAATCCTGCCTGAACTGGGATGGTTTCTTTCTTGCTCACCATGATATCCACAACAATAGTGCCTGGTACAGAGAAGACTGGAAAAAAATAAATGTCAAAGTCTGTAATGCTCTCTCCAACCCCATGGGTATGTAACACTGGCCCGTTTTATAGAAGGAAAAATGAGGCTCAGAAAGGTGAAGCAACTCGCCTAGGACCACACCCGTTAGATCGGAGCAGAGGGGAGTTCACATCTCTGCCCATACAGATCCACCTCTATCAGGGCCTCAGTCATACACGTGGGAGGAAATGTGGCCCACCCAGGCTCACAGGGTAGGAAGTCGAGAGTGGATTAGCACAAGGGTCCTGGCTCTGAGCCCATCTCATGGCGTGTTCCACTTCACCAGAATTGCCAGAAATACCCAACAGATGGTTGATGGTTCCTCTGCCATGAATGAGCTTAATGACCTTGGGCAAGTATCTTATCCTCTCTGAGCTTCAGTTTCCCCATTCAAAACTGTGAACAATTAACCTCATCAGGTAGTTATAAGGCCCAGATGATGGAGGATCTTAGCTGGGATCATGCTAAGAGCCCAGCACAGGGCCTGGCACTCAGAACATGCACAACACAGGACACCAAACATGTTTGTTAAGGAAAAATAACAATAATGATATGACTGGCATGTATTCAGCATCCGTGGGTTCTGCATCTGTGAGTTCCACCAACCATGGTTTCTGCCAACCACGGATCAAAAACATTTGAAAAAAAAAAATTCCATAAAGTTTCAGAAAGCAAACTTGAATTGGCTGCATGTGGCAACTATCTGCATAATATTTACATTATATTTACAACTATTTACATAGCATTTACATTGTACTGGGTATTACAAGTAATCTAGAGATGATTTAAAATATGTGGGAGGATGTACAGAGGTTATATGCAAATATTAGACCATTTCATATAAGGGACTTGAGCATCTTCGGATTTTGGTGTCCACGGGAGTCACAGAACTAATCCCCCATGGATACCCAGGGATGGCTGTATCCCAGAAGCAGCAGCTACCCCAGAGGACACTGAAAAGCCTGTCAACATTCTTGCTGACCAGCCAGCTGGACTCCATAACTCGAGTCCTAACCAGGGGCTTGAAAATTCAAACTGGAAATTGGAGAAGCAAAAATTATTGTCTCATCCTGGGCTCCTCTGGGCCTCTCTGCCTTCCTCTGAGCAGGCATCGGGCCCTAGCAGCACCTGGTACCTGCGGTACTATCAGGAAATTGGCTTGGTTAGAGTGTCTTAATGGCCTGCGCTCGAGCCAATTGGATTGCTAGAAGAAAGGGCAAGGGCTTTTGGAGTCAAGCCGATTTGGATTCAATTCTGACTCTAACCCAGCCTGTCTGTGGTTTGGGGCACCTCACTTAACCTTGCTAGGCCTCAGTTTCCTCATCAATAAACGTGATAATTATACCGTCTTTACAGCTGTGAAAAGCCAATGAACCAATTCACCGATGCCAAACAATCAGCAGTTAATAAATATTGTTATTTGCCTCGTTGAATGGGAGAGTTAAAATCACAGGGTGCCCTGCCAGTAACAGATATTTGTGGAGGTCCGAGATGGCGGAGATCTGAGACACAAAGTCCTCCAACACATCCTTTCAGAATAGAGAAGTGGAACGCAGAGATGTCATGCAGCTGTCCCACCATCACACTGTGGGTATCGGAACAGGCCATTTGGGTTCTGTCAAGGGGCCTCTGCATTTCATTGAGCTGCATCTCTGTGGTCCAGGTCAGCACAGAGGTCCTTTTTTCCAGGGTCATCGGTGACAGAGCAGGAATCAGGGCCCTCTTTGGAGGTTGTAATCAAAAGCAGCCTAGAGCCATGAGGATGCAGCTCCAAAGGCTATTGCTTAGCGTGCTGAGGCAGAGGCTTGAGGCCAGTATCAGCGGCCCTGGGATCCTGACAGCAAGTGCAGATGATGAACGAGCAGCTTAAAGTGATGGAGCAAATTGATCGTTGCATCACCGACCACAACTTATTCATTTCTGAATAGAGGGCAGTTCATTACCCTGCATGTCACACTGCCCGTGTCATCGCCAGAGATAAAAGCCTGAAGCCTCACAGCCTGGGTTTCTCATCACATCTCACCTCAACTTAATGGGAGAACAAGGATGCTGAAATAGAGCACCATATGCTCGAGGCTGCTCTGGGGTCCTTCCTAGCTTGGCCAGAACCTGGGAGCCATTACTTCTTCACCAGGAAATGAATAGGAACAAACCTCAAGGGCTTTTAAAGCAATCAACAATAGAAAATAAGTTGCCACTTTCAGGCCCGTCTTGCACTTTCCGCAGCGTGATGTTGAGAAGGATTCTGAGGCTGCATGTGAGCTCAGTAAGAATGAAAGCCAGAATCAATTAGTGATGTCTGCTGTGGGTCAAAAATAAGTAGTCAGACATATACCATCTATAATTTTCCATCCACTGATGGTGATAGTTGGACTATTCCATACAGCTCTGAAGTCCTGTTGTCAAGTGTGCAATAGCATTAAGAATAAAATAAAAGGTAGTTAAAAATAGGGCATGTCATTATAGACAATTAATGAAATGTTTATATCTTACTGTTATTTCAGTCAATGCAGTAGCTTTCAACCACAGTAGCCCTCCCACAGGTTTGTCCAAATAAATTTTGGGGTAAATTACAAAACACGTAACACTAAAAATAGACACATTACTTGTGTTACTCTGGTTTGTAATATTTGCAAGTGCAGGGGCTCAACCCAGAGTTTAGGTACATTGCAAAGTAATAATGATAGTCAAATGATTCAGGTTTGAAAATATTTTCTCTCTGGGAGGGATTTTTTTTTAATGCAGTGTGTTCAAAGTGGTAAGTAAAATAGGAAAAGAATTCTGGAATGCTTTTCTTTGAATAGAAGAGAAAAAAGTGGGATGGTGTATAACCTGCTGGTAACAGCTTGCACACTGACAGAATCTGTGGTACCTCCCTGAGCTTCTGCCACCAAGTAAACAACTGGGCTTCACCTATACCTTCCCCGCTTTCACTGACTTCCAGGATATGGCCCTCTCCTGTCTGAGGCAAATTCTTCTGCCTGAGCTCTGGATCCCAAGCCTCTAGTGTATTGGGGGACCTTACACGATTGCTTATATCCTCCCCTTCCTGTATCTTTGCAATAGAAACCAGACTGTCTTCATGGTAGGTGACAAAAACAACTCTAACCAGCCTCACTGTAAATGCGAACCCGGTGGTTCTCATGATAGAGATGGGCTTACACATGGAAGTATCTGGAAAAACAGAGCTCATGCTCCTCCCTCCCTCCCTCCCCCTCTCTCTCCTTCTCTCTCTCTTTCCCTCCCCCCACTTATCTCACCTCCTGCCTCTGTGTTGACCACATTATTTCCATATTCTCCATAAGGTATTAAGGTATGGGATGTAGGCACCAGGAGCTCTGGAGACATATTTTTACATCTTGAACATAAACGAAACAAACATCTCTTTCTCCCTTTGTCATATAAAATCCCAGGGAAGGATATGTACTGGCCCAGACAAATGCATGTGCCCTTCACTGGGACAGTTATTACTAAAGGGGATAAAGTACTATAATTAGTCGCGTCTGGCATATGCTATGGCCAGGATGGAAGCGTGCTTATATATCTGTCCCTTTCCATCCCCCTCGCCCCGCCACCCCATAGCCATGTGAAGTCAGAAAGAGGTAATTCTGGAAAATAAAGGAAAGGAAAAGAAATGGAGAAAGAAAATTGGGTGATGTTATCAGAATAAGGTAGAAGGGATGCTTACCAAATGAAAACAACTGCCGTGACAATCTTCCGGTATTGACTGATTTTTACCCAGTATTTAAACATGTCCAGCCATGTCTCATTAAAAATAATGATAATTTAAAAAAGCAGTAATCATCCTCTCTTAATCATGTTCTTCCTTCTATCTATCCACTTATATCTCTCCATCACTGAACAGCCGCATTTATTGAATTTTTTTTTTTTTTTTTTTGGTCATTTCCTAGCCACTTCTCAGCTCCCTGGTAAATAGCTTCCTTTAGCCCAGTGGTTCTTAACCAAGGGCACTTTTGCCCCCTTTCCCCACCCCCCAGGACATTTGGCAATGTGCAGGAATAATTTTGGTTGCCACAAATGGGAGGGTGCAACTGGCATCTAGCGGGTGGAGGCCAGGGATACATGCTAAACATCCTATAATACACAGCACAGTCCCTCACAATGAGAAATTGAATAGCCTGAAATGCCGTTAGTGCTGAGATTGAGAAATCTGGGACCCTTCTTCTGGAATTAGCTCCTTCGTTCCTGATTGCCTTGCATATTCTTTTATAGACCTCCCTGAGAGACCATCCAAACTCCCAGCTGATGCTAAAATGACTGCCACCACCAAACAAGGAAGAAGGAAAAAGACCCTGCCGTTTATTGAGCATTTACCATATGCCAGGCAGTGGACCAAGTTCCGTGCAACTGCCGTATCTAATCCTCACAAAGGCGTTATGAGCTAGGTACTGTTATTGTATGTAAAGTCTCACATCCTTCTCAGAGGGAAATCCAAGACCCAGACTTAAATCCGGCTGATGCCATAGTCTGTGCCTTTAATCACTAAGCAATAAAGACTTTGGAACCCTCACTGTATCCACCAAGAAGCTGTGAGGGTAGGCTTCATCCTTCCTCCTCATAGACATTTACACATTCTGGAACTGGGCATGATATGACCCTGCACCCAGCTTCCCTGAGCCTCAAACACCTGCACTGGTTCTGGCACAGTTTCAGTTCATCTTTTCCTCCAGAGGACAAGATTTCAGCATTCTATGAAGCAGGCATGAGAGAGAGACAGAGAGAGAGTGAGAGAGAGAGAGAGAATTAGTATTCCTCTAGTATATTTTCAAACAGTGATGACAAATATGTTATAAAAAACTCAAGTAGAGCATATATATACATATATATATAACAGTTTATATCACTGAGAAGCAATAAAAAATTCTAGACTGGGACTGACATATAAGTAGATGCTATGTACTACATGGCCTTTTTGAATGGTCACCAAGCACAGGAGCATATTCAAACCTCAGGAAAGTCCAATGTTTGCCAGGCTCAGTTGACCTTAGATCTCTTTTTTCACAGAGTATTTATTAACAGTTTACTAGAGTATGTTTTGAGACATGCTAATCAAATATGGTTGTTATAGTACAAATAGAAACCAAATACTTCCGTCTCCCTCTCTGTCTCTCTTTCTCTGTCTCTCTGTCTCTCTGTCTCTCTCCCCACCCCCACACACACACGCACGCGTGTGCGCACATAAATTAAACTCTGCCTACTGAAGGTGAAGGGCCTGGGACCAGCAACCCCTGCTCACCCCCGCCCAACACACAATAGCAATGAACATGCCCGGTGTCAAGATCTTGACTTCTATACACAACTTCCACTGAAAGGAATCCCAGCTCTTTGAAGAAATGGCAGATTTCAGGGCTAAGGCAAGGAAAATAAAACATCTTGAAGTCAGAAGAATGGGGACATGTTCAAGGACACAGGAGCCAGCTTGAAAAAGCTTCCACTGGCCAAATTTGGTGCAATTTGGGCCAAATCAAAGCTATATTATTTGGATCAAAATAAATAGCTATAGTGAGGTATAACCCAGTCAATAACATAGGAAACCACCATTCAATACTAATGTACATTAACAAATGAATGCATTGAGTGATGAGGAAAGGTATATTTGCATAGTTTCAAAGTACCTCTCCACAAGACACTTTATAATTACAGAGGGGAAAGGGTTACTTTACAGTAGAGAAAACTGGCAGACAACACCTTAATCCTCAGATGAATAAAGTGAGGATCACCCTAAATGGGACAAATCAAAATCCTGTGCTACCTGAGAGGATGCCCTGACAAAGAAACATGACTTCTGTGATATTATTTTCTGAAGATGCATTACCTGACTCTGGTCATGAAGAAACAGGCAAACACAAATTGAAAGGGTTTGGTATTCAAAAGCTTCAAGGTTATGAAAGATAAGAAGAAAAACCGAGGGCATGTTCTGGATTGAAGAAGACTTAAAGACATGACAAATAATGGCAACACAGGATTCTGACTTAGATCATTTTCCCGAAAGTCCATTTTGGGACATTTGGCAAGACTTGAATAGGACTCGAGGAGTCTATGGTAGTAACGCATCAGTGTTAATTTCCTGATTTTGATGATTACACTGTTATGTATGTTTTTGTTTGTAGAAAATACCACTACAGTGTTCAAAGTCATGGGCAATCTGGTCAGCCCCTTACTCTCCAGTGGTTCCTAGGAAAAGATTCTTTGGTCTGACCAGGAACATAAAAACACTGACTGAATCAAAATTCCGTTCTTTAAGAATGAGTCTCCTTCTCTGCTGGCTAGATTTGAACCAAAGACATCTCTTTTTGGATGTCTTCAAGAGTAACAAAAAAGATGCAGCCCATCTCTTTAATTTTTTTTAACATCTTTATTGGAGTATAATTGCTTTACAATGTTATGTTAGTTTCTGCTGTACAACAAAGTGAATCAGCTATACGTATACATATAGCCCCATATCCCCTCCCTCTTGAGCCTCCCTCCCTCCCTATCCCACCTCTCTAGGTGGACACAAAGCACCGAGCTGATCTCCCTGTGCTATGCAGCTGCTTCCCACAGCTATCTGTTTTACATTTGGTAGTGTATGTATGTTCATTACACTCTTTCACTTCGTCTCAGATTACCCTTCCCCCTCCCCCTGTCCTCAAGCCCATTCTCTACGTCTGGTCTGCGTCTTTATTCCTGTCCTGCCCCTAGGTTCATGAGAACCTTTTTTTTTTTTTAGATTCCATATATATGTGTTAGCATACGATATTTGTTTTTCTCTTTCTGACTTACTTCACTCTGTATGACAGACTCTGGGTCCATCTACCTCACTACAAATAACTCAATTTCATTTCTTTTTATGGCTGAGTAATATTCCATTGTATATATGTGCCACATCTTCTTTATCCATTCATCTGTCGATGGACATTTAGGTTGCTTCCATGTCCTGGCTATTGTAACTAGTGCTGAAATGAACATTTTTTTTGGCGGTACGCAGGCCTCTCACTGTTGTGGCCTCTCCCTTTGCGGAGCACAGGCTTGGGATGCGCAGGCTTAGCGGCCATGGCTCACGGGCCCAACCGCTCCGCGGCATGTGGGATCTTCCTGGACAGGGACACGAACCCGTGTCCCCTGCATCGGCAGGCGGACTCTCAACCACTGCGCCACCAGGGAAGCCCCATGTCTCTTTTTGAATTATGGTTTTCTCAGGGTATATGCCCATCAGTGGGATTGCTGGGTTGTATGGTAGTTCTATTTTTAGTTTTTTAAGGAACCTCCATACTGTTCTCCATAGTGGCAGCCTATCTCTTTAAGAAGAGAGCCTAGAGATCTGGGATACACAGAGAGAGAGAAAGTAATTGAGATGGAAAATCAAAGTTGTTCACACATTAATGTCTCAGTGAGATCTGTTATGTGGTCCCTTTGGGAAGTATCTTCCCAGAAGAAATAACCTTGTCAACCTAACTCAGACGTCTCCATGAGACTAACACATTCATTATCCCATTTGTTCCTCAAACAGCCCACAGAGGCAGAATGAACACAGGTCAGTCCCATTTCACACAATAAGAAACTATGACAGTAAGAAACTAAGTCCCCCAGAAGTTAAGTGACTTGTTACCAACACCACGCAGCTGGCAAATAATGGTTCAGTGACTCAAATCCAGAACGATCCGATTCCAAAATTCCTCTAAGAGTTCACACACTGCCTTCCTAGATCACATCAGAGATAGCGTCTCCATCAAAGAAACAGCAGCAGTTAGTCTATAACTACTAAAGAGATATCATTCCTCTCCATGACGCATATTCTGCATTGGCTTAAGACATGCTGGAGAACTTTGTCCTGCTTTCTCCCATCTTGAAATGTAAAGGCAATCCTGTTTTGGACAAAATGCATACTTGTGGCCGGTCACTCAGGCCAGTCGAGACTGGGGTCCCAATTTTAGGTACAGAGGTGAGTGTGGGGTGGCAAAAAGCCTTGGCAGATAAAGATGGCACATGAATCCTCTGGTCTGCGGAGGTCGTGGACCACTCACTCCTCTCATGTACCCTCTTCCTGCCCCATAGCCTTTCCACCTCAAGCCCTTGAGGTGAGATCCTTGTCCCTTTCTCAAAGGCTCAATTCTCTGATCTTATCCTGTAGACTGTTTTGATTCCCAGCCCCGCCCCCAGGTGGCCTTCCTCTCCTTCCCTGCTCCTGCTTTATTAACTTCATCCTTCATTCCAGTGCTAACAAATATCGTTATTAGATTTCAAGAAAGTTGCGCGGCTGAGGAGTTTATTAATTTTTCCCTTCGGCTACTAAAAAACCAATAATCATTATCAGAGAATTTAAAAGACAGTGAGAGGAGGAGAGAGGGGTTTAGGTTGCGGGTGAGGGAAATAAACAGACACTGTCTAGTTCTAAGATGCTTTTAATGTCCAGAATCTCCCAGGGGACATCTTCCCATTTTCTCACACTAGGTTCCGACTGAATTGGCAAGCAGCCTCAGGGATGGTGAAAACTCTGGATAGAAGAGAGAGATCGCTGCGGGCTGCAGTGTTCATAAAAGGCTTCATGCAGGAAGAGGGGGCGGGGGGTAAGCTGAAGGGAGACAAAGACTCATGGTCATACAAAATGCAGGAAGGAACCGTGTGTCTTGCTTAGGACCGTGATTCCGGAACTAAGAATAATACTGAACAAATTATAAACCTTGGTAGGTTTGTGTTCAATAGAAGGAAAGTGGAAAGGAGGAAGGAAGGAAGGTGAGAAGGTGGGAGGGAGCGAGGGAGGGAGAAAGGGAGGAAAGGGCCATGAATGCAGGCTAGAGTGGTAAAAGGCAATGGATATATGAATAAAAGATTGCTTCTAACCGTCGTCACTTTGGTTGTGCCTTTACTTTGAATGCCCTCCTCTTCCCCACTCCCCACCACCATCACCTTCAGGAAAAAGGCTGTTTTTCTTTCAGAAACACTGGCTGCGAACTTGACATTCAGTCCTCCTTTCTTTACTCATAAACTGGGTATTTGATACAAATATCTACCCTGTGATTCAGGGAAAAGTAAGCCCCATCCCTTTCTAAGAACTAATCATGATAATCTAAACCAATATGATGGATTCTCCTGGCCAGTTTGATCAAGGTTGGCATGTGAACCTCAGTCCTGGCCAGTGAGATGTAGTGGGTGTGGAGAGGTGGTCTGAGATATGTGCCCTTGCTCCAGAAGCAGACACCATAAGTGATGGTTACTTTCTGACCTTGGACTTTGCCATGTCTGGCCAGGAAGCCTGAAAATGTTCAGCCTTCTGGAGGCCATGAGGCGAGTCCTCATGAGAAATAAGCCAGCACTGAGCTTACTAGAGTGGAGGGATAGAAACCTGGGTCCTGATGACACAGTTGAGCTACTGAATGGCACAACTCTGAAACTCTCCCTATCTCTGAACTTTGTGGTATAAGCAACACTTCATGTCTTTATGGATTAAGCCACTTTCAGTCATGCTTTTCTAGTTCTTGGAGGCAGAAGCACCAAAAAGAAGACAGCACCTCCACCTGCTGTAATTAAGTCCCTCACAACATCTCAAACCTCATCTCTGACCAACATGACCCCTTTCTCTCTATACTCTGGCCACATCAAGTTGTTTATGGTTCCCCAAACACATCCCACTCTATATACATTCACATCTTTGCACCTGTTTTTCATTTGGTCTCCTCTCCCATGTGTCTGTAGGGCAGAGTATATTTCCTCTCCCAAAACTAACTGAGATGTCACCTCCTCTGATCTGTGAGCCTGTAGCATAACAGTCAAGAGCATGGACCCAGAAGACTGGATGCCTGGATTTGAATCCCACCTCTGCCACCTACGACCTTTGTGAGCTTGACCATTTAGCTTAATCCTTTTTTGCTTTAGTTCCTTCCTTTCTAAAATAGAAATAGTAATAGTACCTCCCCTACAGAGTAGTTATAAAAAATGATATGAGCTCGTATATGTAAAAACACTGAGAACAGTGTCCAGCTCATAGTAAGCACTGCACAGATTCACTGTTATGGTTCTATTTGTCTGTTGTATATCGGTCTTCACAATGAACTGGTGAGTCTGTGAATTCTGTGAGGGCATAAATTTGTTTTCTTCATTTGTTTATCCTTCACACCTGTCATAGAGCTGTGCATCGCTAAAGAGAGTGCTTAAAACAAAACAAGACAAACAGAATCTTGTGGGATGGGATGCCATGGGATGAAATAGCACGGAAAGGCATGGAATGCACTGGATGAAATGGAACATACAGGGCCATGTGCAAGGCCAGTGCATTTAAAGCAAAGGGCGCCATACAGAGTTAAGCCTTTCTGCTGCAGTGCTTGTGTTTGGAATGTCAGGCCAGAGGAATGGATTTTATCTTGAACAAATTAAGGAAGCACTGATGATCTTGATCTACAGAACTGCACAGTCACAGGTGTACCCAGAAGATGGATTTGCTTTTTTTTTTTTTTTCTTTGCGGTACACGGGCCTCTCACTGCTCTGGCCTCTCCTGCTGCAGAGCACAGGCTCCGGACGCGCAGGCTCAGCGGCCATGGCTCACGGGCCCAGCCGCTCCGCGGCATGTGGGATCTTCCCGGACCGGGGCACGAACCCGCGTCCCCTGCATCGGCAGGGAGACTCTCAACCACGGCGCCACCAGGGAAGCCCGGATTTGCCTTTTTAAAGAGCTTTTCTGAGATATAAATTACATACCATAATACTCACCCATCTTAAGTGTACATTTCAGCAACTTTTGGTAACTTTACAGAATTGTGTAACCATCACCAGAATCCAGTCTTAGCACGTTTGAATCAGGCTTCTCTAGCAGTGCGGGTTGAACGGTAAACCCTCACGTAAACTGGCCGCTGAGGGGCCCAGTTGTGTAGGTTTGCCCAGAACTGAAGGTGGTGGCAGCAGGAATGAGCATCTGGAATGAGCCTCTCTTTGCTCCTAGCCTTGGCCCTGGAAAGCGTGGACCCTAACCCCCACGTCCCGTGAGGTCTGTCCCCTTCAGTCTTTCCCCTCCCTCCTTAGGCTCGACATTTATGCCTAATTTATTATGTACCTTTTCCGCTTGCGCTGCCCTCTAAGCTGTAAACTCCTTGATGTTTAGGATCATGGCTGATTTAGCATTTTCTCCCCAGTTCGTACCTACTGGCAGCCAGACCTGGCACACAGTAGGTAGAGATTTGACAGTTAAGAAACTCAAGAATGTCACTAGTTATAGTTCTGACTCTCAACTCCCCTATGGAAATGGGCTGACGTTCCTGTAGCGCGTATCCATCCAGGTGAGGGTGTGGACGATGAAGGAGAGAGTTAACGAATATAGAGACTTTGAATTATTACTGCCTCTTTGGCAATTACAGGTCAAGTGCACCAGCCACCTCTGGTCTCCTGCAGTTGTTACCTCTGAGCTAAGCCACCTGGCTGTTCCCTGAGTCCTCGTTTGTGTTGGGCAGAACTTGACCTCTCATTGCTTCTCTCTGCGAGGCACCTGGAAATGTTCTCTGAATGTCACACCCCTTGTCTCTGTCTAGCTTCTCTGGTGCAGAAAGGAGCCTTGCTCAAGGGGAGCCCTCACAAGCTGTCCCCGATGGGCAGAGTGTGTGTGTGCACACGTGCCTCTGGGCAGTAAATCAGTGTCTCAGCTTGTGCAGGAAAGGCAGGGCCTTTATTGCAGGCACACATTCCTAAAATAAGCAGTTTGAAGCTGAAAGCAGTGCAGGGACCCCAGGGACTCTCTGGGTCTAGCATCCAAGGGGTCCAGGGCAAAGGAATTCATGCAAGCTGTCAGGGGGTTGAGAAACCACTGACTCCAAAGGGAGGTTGGAGGTCAAAGATCAGAGAAGAGGGGCAAATCCTACAGGAGGCTCTGTCTTGGGAGATTAGAGGGATGAGTTCAGATGGAGTTCAGGTTGAACGGAGGATGGTTAGCTGTGACCGGAAAAGGGCCAAGGCGTAGACTGAACTTACCAGCACTGAGGGCCTGAGTGGTAGTCATTGTACTCCAAGTTGGCACACTCCACTGGATCAGGAAGGGACCTCAGAGGAGCGGGACCGCATTGGGTCATTTGCGTGTGTGTCCAGGTGGTGCGCGTCTGCAGGTGGTGTGTTCTCCTCCCTAAATCTCTATAGACTCTTAGAGCCTGAGGGGACTTTTGACTTATCTAGTTAGATTTCTTTAATGAAGAATCAGAAAGGTGCTGCAGTGTGCACGGAACCTACAGCCTTTTAGTAGCAAAGCCAGGATTGGAATCCGGGTATTACGTCTACTGGGCTAGTGTTCTCTCTACTCCTCTGTGTTGGGTGACTGAATATCTTGCTCTGTTCCGGCGGCACAGTCCAGTAGTCCCAACTTGGGGGCTTAACTCAGATGCCATTTGATATGCGTAGAGGTTATTCTAATGAATAGGTAATTGGCTTTCAAATAAAGTCTGTCGTCTGTTAACAGTATTGTTTCAATGTTAATCTCTTAGTTTTGATACATGTACATGATTTTATGTCTCAACTGAACTGGGCCATGGGGTGCCCAGATATTTGTTCAAACATTATTCTGGGTGTTTCTATGAGTGTGCTTTTGGATGAGATTAACATTCACGTCGGTAGACTAAGTAAAGCGGATTGCTCTCCTGAATGTGGGTGGGCCTCATCCAATCTGTTGAAGGCCTGAATAGAACAGAAGTCTCCCCAAGTAAGAGAATTCTCCTGCCTGATAGCCTTTGTTTTCTTCTTTTTTTTTTAATTTCATATTTTATTTAATATTGGAGTATAGTTGATTTACAATGTTGTGTTAGTTTTAGGTGTACAGCAAAGTGATTCAGTTATACATACACATATATCCTGCCTGATGGCCTTTGAACTGGGGATCAGCTCTTCCTGGTTCAAACACAACCTCCAGCCTGCAATTCAAACTGGGCCATTGGCTGTGCAGATTTAGGACTTGCCAGCCTCTGGAATCACATAAGCCAATTCTTTATAATAAATCTCTCTATATATACGTATATGTATATATATGAGATTATCTTATATAAGATGTTAACATTAGGCGGAGCTGGGTGAAGGGTATACAGGAATTCTCTGTACTGTCTTTGCAACCCGTCTCTAAATTATTCCAGAATAAAAAGCTTCAAAAAAAAAAAAAAAAAAAAAAAGTCAGACCAGAATCTCAGTATCCTAGATTATCATAATTCCCCAATAAAGGGACTGCAAAGTCCTGAAAGGGCAAAGGGATAAATACAGTGCTAAACAATGTACTGTACCCAAGGCTTCCAGATCCCACACTAGTGCCCTCAGTTTTCTTCCATGTGCTATCACTTTCCATCCGAATCATTAAGAAGAATAAATGTTACTTTTCTTATTTTGTCCCTTCACCCTGGCACCATGAAGCTATGAGATTTATAAGAGCAGAGATAGTGTTTTATTTGTCTCTCTCTCCAGCCCTCCACACATAGGAGGCGTTCACTGATTTTTTTTTTTAATTTAGTCAATTTGAAAAAAAAATACAAAAGAATAACAGGAATAATTTCATTTCTGTCTGTATGACTAAAATATATTTGACTAATTTATTTTTATTTCTATTTTTTATTGAGAGTCAAGTGTGTGATGAGCCTTTGGCTAGATATAAGGGATAGAGAAGTTACAAAGAAGAAAAACATACAATCCCTGTCCTCAAGGAGTTGACAGTCCTGCGGAAGGCCAGAAAGTAAGAAAATAATAATAATAAAACAGTTACTTTTATCGAGCATTTACTATGTGCTAGCTACTATACAGGATTGTCTATATAGTATCTCCTGTCATCCTTAAATAAGACATTGATGCTGGTACTAAAATCAAGACTCTATGAGGTTAAGTCCCTGGCCCAAAGATCTTTTGCCAATTAAGTGGCAGAACTGGGATTGGAACTCGTGACTAGCCTCCAGCAAAGGAGAAGCTTTTTACTAATGTGCTATCCGGTCTTTCTGAGGTAGAACTACTTTTTCACACATCTCTCTTTTTTTAATAGAGTAGGTGACATGAGAGGAAGGGTTCCAATCATGTTTATCTTTGTTCTTGAAATCTTAACACTGCTGGGCACACAGCAATTAAAAAAAAAAAAAAAAAAGTAAATGCTTGTTGAGTTGAATTAAGGAAATAAAACTTCGAGAAACAATGAGGAACAGAGAGAATCCCTTCCTGGTAATGTTCTTTTTCTTTTTTAATGGCAAGAAATATCTCAGAGAGGTGATCAGTTCTTCTCCGGAATTATCCCCCTGTGTACTTATAGTAATGAATTGCTATCAGTCTGAAGAACAATATTGTGATAAAATATTGATACCCAGATAATGTGCTGTGGTTTGGACCAATGTGATGTCCTCAAATGGGGCCAAGAGCTGGCCGTGGTCTCCAGAGCCCTTTCATGTATCAGCTGAGGAGGGGAGCAATGGATAAAGGCCTGAAAGCGAACTTAATGTAAGCACTTCTTGGGGACATGGGGAATTGGTAAGGACCCCCGGGGCCTGTAAAATGCCATCATCCAGCCATAGGGCAGTGCCATTGATCTACCATGAGAAAGAAATGTCAGTGTTTCTTGTGGACAAATGGAGTCACATGTCTGGGGTTGAAGGGGCACGATTTTGGAGGTTGTATTTGTCAGGTGACAAAGAATATGCCCCACGACCTAGAAACCTGTGTTCTGTACCTGTTTGCATTAATATGTGGCTTAGGAGGTTATCATCCAGCCTCACAGGGTCTCAGATTTCCTATCTGTAAATGGAGGATTGTGATAGCATCCTTGTCTCCCTCAGAAAGAGTACTTTGTGAGACTGAAATGAGGTAATATGCCTACAAATGATGGCAAATGTACAAAGTGCTGTTCAAGTGTTTTACAGCAGAATGGAGTATGAATTAAGGGAATATGGCAAGAGAGCACAGGTGTTAAGGAGAGCCAGTTTGTATATCTATCACTGCATTGCATGACTGAACAAAGGAAAGTTACCTAAATTAAGTAAACTGAGCTATGCAAATCTCCCTGCACTTCAGATTCTTCATCTGTAAAAATGGGATAAATACTTGTCTCATAGATTGCTAAGAAAATTAGAAATGGTTTGTGCCAAAAAATGGCTTGGTACAGGCTCAAACAGCCAAAATATATTTTGTGAGTTTTGGTTTGGTGTATCTGCCTCCCCCATTAGACCGTGAGCTTTCTGAGGGCAGAAAAGATATATTTCTCTTTGCAGCTGAGCCTATCATGTAGCTTGACAGTTCAGTAAAAAATAACAAATCTTTGTAAAACGAATGAAATATAGTACCAGGATAAACTAGGAATCAGAGAACCACATTTGTTAATTTGTCTTTAAATTTCAATTCCATTTGCACCTTTACCTTGTCTTAAACCTTAAATATGTTTCTTTCTACCCAGCCTCCGGAAACAAGGGTAGTTGTTGATCCTTGGAAATGCTTGTTTTTGTATTTATTCAACCAATAAATATTTATGAAGGGCTCACCCATTGAGTCACTGACTTACAGGGTGGAAAACTCTTCCCAGTCCCTGGCCTTGTTGGAAAGATAATAGATAGTTCTCGTAAATGAGAGATTAGAGGATGGACAGATTTGAATCATCCAGGCTGGCTTCCCAGAGAAAAGTGGAGTCCCCAGCTGACATCCAAAGGAAGAGCTGGGGAGAAGAGAAAGCGAAGGGAAAACATTACCTAGACATTCTGGGAAAGGCAAGGTGTTCTGGATTACTGCATGAAGGTTGATGGCAGAGGGTGAGGGAGGATGGGGAAGCAGGAAGTGAGGAGAGAGTGGTTGGTCCAGGGACCAACCATGAAGAACCTCATAGATTATATTCAGGGGTCCTGTCTTTTTTCCTGAGAGCACTTGGGAGCCATGGAAGGATTTTAAGGAAGAGAAAGCATTACTGGATTTCCATTCTAGAACCATTATTCTGGCTCAGCGTGGAAGATGGACAGAGAGGGAAACAAGGTCACTGTCGTAGAATCATCTGAGCCCAACATTCTCCTGCGAAATACTAGGCCCGTAAAATTAAACCAAATTAGATATCAGACACACGTGATCCAAACAATGATGGGCTATTCACACCTTCTCTTATGTTCTGGTCCCTAGTGTCTTAGACCTGTGTCCTCACATCCAATGCTTTGTCCCGCCCCTAAGGAGACAGGCAGTGCTCGACCACCCACCTTTGCTGATCAGTCTTCTTTCCAAAGACATAAACAAGGTGCCAGGCCTTGAACAGAGCTGTGCTCAATGAGAGCAAGGTGGAGACGTGTGTGGGTTCATTTGTTATCTGAGATTCACCCTTCAAATCAGACAGGGTGAAAAGATGGATATCCAAGGGCTGTCAGAAAATCCAACCTTTACAGCTTGGAAATTCCTGGAAGAGAGAAATGCCTTCTGGAGACTGTCAGATATGTGCCTGGTGGTGTGCTGGGTGCATTCCCAGTTTCAACAGTTTTGTAAAGTGCCTAGGAGCCTGGGCTTTGGGGCCAGAGAGACTCGAATCAATTGTAAGCACTGGCGCTCGCTAACTCCGTGACTTTGGGCAAGTCCCTTAACGCGTCCCATAAGGGTTGTGGTGAGAATAAAGTGAGGCCGTGCGTGAAAGTGCTTGGGGCCTGTTCAGCACAGGAGAAGTGTGTTGTGCTGGCGAGTGCAGTTGTGATGGTGGTGGCAGCAGTGATGGTGGTGGCCTGCAGCTCGGTGATTAGGAGCATCAACCCCAAAGCCAGAATATCCCCAAGTCTGCCACTCACTAAGATGTGGTCTTGGGCAAGTTACTCAATGTCTCTTTCTTGGTTTCTCATCTGTAAAATGGGGATAATAATAGTACTTACCTCAAAGAGTTGATATGAAGATTAACTTTAATGAGTCACAACTGTAAAGTGTGAACATAGCTTCTGGAACATGATAAGTATAAATAAGCATTAAATAAATATATAAGCTAATTAATGCTCAAAACAATCAGGTGGGACATGGATATCCCCACGTAGAGGAAGAATTGCTTCCTTATCTTGCACATGATGACAATGAAATGACAGGTAATATTAGTGCCCATGTCACCAGCCAGTAAAGGGTGGGGTTGGAATTTGAACCCTGTTTTCCCTGAGGACAAGATGGTACTCTAGATAGTGGGACGAGAAGCTTTATGCTTTTCCTGGCTCGTCCCCAAATCTAGCTGTGACCCAAGGAGGAACATGCTTCTGGAGTGATGGATATCTCTTAAAAAGCTCACATTTACTGAGTGTCTTCTGTTTGCTAGGCCCACACGTTACATTATTTAATTCTTAGAACAATCCTATGAGCTAGGCAGTATTTATTTCTATATTAAAGATGAAGACAGGGACTTCCCTGGTGGTGCAGTGGTTAAGAATCCGCCTGCCAGTGCAGCATACACGGGTTCAAACCCTGGTCCAGGAAGGTCCCACATGCCGCGGAGCAACTAAGCCCGTGCGCCACAACTACTGAGCCTGCGCTCTAGAGCCCACGAGCCACAACTACTGAAGCCCGTGAGCCTACAGCCTGTGCTCCAAAACAAAGAGAAGCCACCAAAATGAGAGGCCCATGAACCACAATGAAGAGTAGCCCCCGGTCGCCACAACTAAGAAAGCCCGAGCGCAGCAATGAAGACCCAACGCAGCCAAAAATAAATTTATTAAAAAAAAAAAAAAAAAAGATGAAGACAGTAAGGCTCAGAGAGGTTAAGTTACTTGCCCAGGATCACATAGCTATTGTAAAACAGCAGGGACAGGACTCAGATTCAGGTATGCAAAACTCTAAAACCCATTCTCTGAAGCCCTGGGCTCTCGCAGCCCTAATTCCCCAGTGTAGTGAACAGTGGGATACCCTTCTTGGAATTCAGTCCAGGTCCTGTTTTATTTAAAGTGTGAGATCTAGCAGTATATGTTCGACCAGCACGGGCCTAAAGACTGCTAAGGGAATTACCATTAACTGATACCTTTTGTAATTACTCTTAACAACAACCTAGCAGGGTGAGTATTATCCCCCAAACTTCTTTATAAATGAGAAAAATAAAAGCTCAGAGAAATTTAAGTAACTTCTTCCAGTTTGCACAGCTAGAACAGGAAAAGAGCTGGAATGTTCATGCATAACAGCCTGACTCTAGAAAACCAAACCTATTTCTCCAACAGTCGCCATATAGGGGGGTGCATCTAAATGTCAACAGAAAATAATGGACCGACCATCATCTGTCTGCATAATGCCTCAGCCTAGGGAGCTAAATGAATTCAAAAGCCATTTTTTTTTTTTACAAGGCCATCGCTTAGGTGCTTACCAGCCTAACTCCATTGCGCTCTGAGGCTTACCTGGGGGTATCGCCTTCCTCATAAGGTTGTCTTAATGGCACACTCAGCTCTGTTAATTGCAGTGTGTTTTGTGTGTATTAGCTGAAGCTGGCACTGATTTTGATGGGTACTCCAGGGCCCTCTATGGGGCTTGGAAGAAAACTTGCAGAACACTGGCATCTCTGCAGCGGTTGAGAAAAGAAACCAGGCTTCTTTGGTCCAAGGCATTGAGGCATCTCTTTGGAGCAGTAGTTTCTCATTTGTGGAAGCGGGGCTGATCTTCGGCAGGTAGGTACCAGTACACAGTGACTGCTGTAAAAATATTGAAATGCATTAGGACCAGTTCTTGAATATCTGCTTC
The DNA here is from genome assembly GCF_937001465.1 of Orcinus orca. Classification (NCBI taxonomy): domain Eukaryota; kingdom Metazoa; phylum Chordata; class Mammalia; order Artiodactyla; family Delphinidae; genus Orcinus; species Orcinus orca. Next base: position 103,530,117 of record NC_064564.1, on the reverse strand, counting down.
CTGAGCCCCAAGTGCCCCTGGTGACTCCAGCCCCTCTGCTAGGACTCCCCAGCTGTCTCCTTGATCCAGAAAACAAAGGACTAACACTTGACAAAACAGAAGGCTCCGGGATCCTGCCGCGTTCAGATTGGTTCATTGGCAATGCTTTCTGTGTACCCTCTGTTCCATTCTTTGACGGTTACTCCTTCCTGAAGACATTATTTAACTAGAAGACAGAACAGTCCAGAACAGGCAGACCATCTCAGTATTATTTTTTTTCTTTTCTGACATCTTGCACAGATTCATGGGAATTCCAGCATAATTGGTATGTTCCACCTATTGCATTTAAATGGTGATATTTTAGTCAACGGTGACTTTTCCTTGGCTTTTTTAAAAATAACATTCAGGAATGATCTTTGCCAATAAGTCGTAGCTTCCAAAGGGTTGCCATCTCCTGTTAGCTAGGTTCTGTTTGCATCAGGCTTTCCTCCTGCCTTGTGAAATGAATGCCGGTTTAATTGCTGAAGTGCTCTTGTCAGACCTGTCTTGGCCTGCCTGTCTCATAAACAGGAAACAGAATCGCCGGCTTCTCTGCGGGAAGGGACTGCCTCGTGCTCACCTTCACTCTGGCTCCTCTCCTGTCTGCTTGAAATGGGCCTGAGGGTAGGCAAGGAAGCACAGATAAGACCACTGTGAGGTCTCAGAGGCAGCTAGTCTTACCCATTCCTGAAGCACTGAGCTGCAAGGAGAGCAGGTAATGAGAAGAAAATAGGAGGGAAGCTCAGAGTAAATGTGGGCAGTTTGTTTTAAAGGAGCTGGAATTAGCTCCTGTCTCTCTGAAGGCCCATAAAAAATCTCTCCCTACCCCTTTATTAGCACATGTAACTCTTAGTCTGCAATAACAGAGGCCCAAGATAAAACGTGCTTCCACACGGGACGGAGGTGTAAATTTCTCTTGGGTAAAAGTTCAGAGGGAGGAATACATGGCCGCATGGTAGCTCTTTACTCCAGGGGTGCTTAGAGATACAGGCTCCCTCCAGCTTTCTGTTCCTCCACCCCTGAGATCCAGCTCTTTTCCCACGGGCTCCAAGATGGTAGTGCAGCCGTTGCATCCACAGTGTGAGCAGTCGGATGGAGACAGTGTAAAGAAAGGAAATTGTACAACGAATTGCTTCCCAAGGAGGAGCTGCTGTAAGCTACATCCACATATATCGTGGTAGCCACGAAAGAACCCAGAGGTCACACCCAGCCTCAAGGAAGGTTGGGAAATGTGATATTTATTCTGGGAAGCCAGAAACCAAACTAAAATGTCTATGACTAGAGAAGAAAGGAAGAGCAGCCACGGAGGTCCACCTTCAGTCTGTTTGTCCTTACCTTGAATCAGACACCCGGCTGTGTGTCTGTCTCCACCGTTAGAACTCTAAGAAGGCGGTGACCGAATGTACTTGGTTGTTGTATACCCGCCAACCGGATTTCGTCTATAAGGTGCTCACCAGGAATCTTTAAAAAGCACCTGCATGCAGGGGGATTTCCCTGGTGACGCAGTGGATAAGACTCCACGCTCCCACTGCAGGGGACCCAGGTTCGATCCCTGGTCAGGGAACTAGATCCCACATGCATGCCACAACTGAGTTTGCATGCCACAACTAAGGAGCCCACCTGCCACAACTAAGGAATCCTCCTGCCGCAGCTAAGACCCGGCACAACCAAATAAATAAATACATATTTAAAATTTTAAAAAAAGCACCTGCATCCAGTGGTGTCATTCTGCCGCTTAAATCCTACAGAAGGCTTCCCATTGACCTTGGTTCCAAATCCAAGCTCATTACCATGGCCTCTCTAAACTCAAATGCACTGTATCCACCTCCCACCCCTCATTATCATGCTTCGGCCAAACCAGCGTTATTTCTGTTCCTGCAGCTTGCAAGCTATGTTTCTTCTCAGGCCCTTTGTGCGTGCTGTTACCTCTGCCTACGATGCTCTCCCCTGACCACTGTTCATTTAGCTGACTTCTCTTTGCTGACATCTTGGCTCAAATCTACCTCTGGACATTTCCCTAACTGCCCAACCGGACATAGGCCTGGCCCACTATCACTTTCGTGCCGTAAGAGATGCGGTCTTCATATCCCTTATCATTATCTGAAATCGTTGTATGTATGTATGGATGGATTTACTTATCTTCTCTTTGCCTCCCAGGTTAGGATATAAGCTCCTGGTAGGTAGAGATCTTGCCTGTTTTGTCATCCGTAGTATCCTACATGCGTAAAACAGTGTCTGGTACCTAGCAAGCTGTCAGTAAGCATTTGTGGCCTCAACTGTTCCATTAGCGAAGTGGCAAGAGTTTATCTTTAGAAGTTAAATTCCATTCTTTCTCTTTTTGTTAATAATATTACCCCACACAGTTGCAAAGTAAAATCTAGAAATCAGCCTACGTGAATTCACAAACTTCTTGCCCACTGCCTCTCCCAGGTTAGGAATTTGCCTTCGTGCTTTCTCCCATGTGATGGGAGGGGAGTCTCCATTTGAGGGATCAACCCCCCCCACCCCCGGCACCTGTTGCCAGGATGTTGTAGCCTCGAGAGGCCAGGCTCCTCATCCTCATTGTCAACCCATATCTACATCATCATCAAATGAATAGGATCAGAGATGTAGGCAGATGGACCTACGAGTAAAGATTGAACATCAGTTGGGGTGATGCAGTTTAGGAAAGAGAGGCTCAGGGAGATAGAAGCTAGCATGTGTTGACCAGATCCCTTGCCAGATGCCACAGCAAGTCAATGCCCTGTTTCGGAGAGGGTGAAACAAAAGCTCAGAGGGGAGTCAGGAAGCCTGGCTGGTATGTTTGAGGAACAGAGTCAACTGGGAGAGGAGATGAGGTCCAAGAGGCCACAGCAGGAGAGGGTGAGAGAGTGCAGACCCCATAATAACTAGATGGGACAGTAACCAAGCAAGCCATGGACAAGGGAAGGAGAAATGGGGATGAAGAAGAAAAAGAATTCCTGAAGCATTAGTGAAGGAGAACCAGAGCCTTAGGAAGTGGTACAGTGCAGGGGAGGGAGGAGTGGACAGTTGTGAAATAGATGTAAAGGTCAAGGATAATTTCCCAAAAATGCCTGCCCTGGGAGTTAGCACAAGGAGCTTGTCTTTGTCATGCATGCAAAGTGCTTAGTAAATATTTTATGGAATCAAATCCAATTTCTTTCCCTTCTTTGTCCTTCTATGGAGCTTCTGCTTTGTTCCAGACTAAATGTACAGTTTGTGATGCCCAATCTTGGATGGCATCCCCTCTTCGTCACCCCCAGTTTTGCTGAATGAAACCTGACGTCTTTCAGCGCCGAGGCTAGACCATGCTGAGCCCGGATCACAGTCTTGAGATGTGTACCTTCTCCTGACTGCTCAACAGCTACTTCCTCATCCCCAGCAGCTCCCCCGCAAAACTCCAAACACACAGCCGGCCTTGCCAGGCCAGCAGCGATAATTACTGAACACCACCCAAGCCAGCCATCCCAGTGGTGCCCAGCTGGTACCATGAAGCCATTCTGGCTGTCCTCACCTCTGTCTTACTGTCTCCGCCTTTGTACACTCATCACAAGTTTCCATTAGCTCTAGCAGCAGGAAGTCACCACCCTTTCGTGTACAGCCAGCGAAATGGACACCCTGGCCCTCCAGCAAGCATCCTTCCCAGTACATCCCATTGGCCTCCATTAATATTCGGGGACTGACAGCTGAGATTGACTGCCTCATTAGCAGGCGTCGTGTGGAACTCTGACAATAATTAACAACTCAACAGTCTCATTTGCTGGCCTATCAGAGAAGTATTCAATCAAAAATGTAATTTGCCCGATGCCTCCATTTAGCATGGGAAGACTATTCCCTCAAAGTTCTAAATAGTCTAATTAAGAGGGAAGAAATAGAAGGGGGAAAATTATTAACAGTATAGGTTTAATGTGAAATTGCTGGAGCGAATTAATAATGCAATAACCATTTTTAGCAGCTGTCTATCAGTTTGTGGGCCAGAGTAATTCAGTGAGTCAGCAAAGGGCCGTTTGGCTTAGACCGTGGGGAACAAGTGCCATTTTGTCTCTCAGAGGCTCTGTGGACTTTATTTCCCCAGGTTTGGGAGAGATTCGTACAAGACACTCCAGGTCGCTGCACAGAGCCAATGTCCAGGGAGCATTGTGCCTCCTGGTTGGAGCAAATGGATTTGTTTCCTACGGTCCCTTGAAAATAGTCCCAGTGACTCTGCTTGGGGTTAAATTCTTGCAGAGGCAACTCCACAGTGTCAACGCCCTTAATTCAAAGCAAACCGTCTGCCAAAGTCAAGAGTTCTAGCTGGACTCGACAGGATTCTGGCTATGTCCCCTTCCAGCCGCCTAATGCCATAGCCGCACCGGCAGGTAGCCTTTTCTGTTCTCTTCTCCCTGACTGTGATCATGAAGACTTTTCTCTTGAGGATGCCTTCCTAGTGTCTGTTCACTAAATCCTATCAGTCGTTTCAGGGCCAGCTCAAATCTCATCCGCACAAAGCCTTCCTTCTCCCAAACAAAGCCTTCTAGTTTCCAGGTCCTTTCCAACTCTGCCCCTTCCTCTTTTACCTGTTAACACAGATAATATGGCGGATCCAACTGGAAGGTAACGAGGTTCAGGTGAGAAATACCAGAATTGCAGGCAGTAGGTCTAGCAGAAAGAATACAACCTTTGGACCCAGACATATTTGAATTCTAATTTTGCTTCTGCCACTTAATGGCTGCCTATTCTTAGGTACTTTGCTCCACCTCTCTGTGCCTTAATTTCCTCATTTGTAAAATAGTGCTAAGAATAGAGATAGGATTTGCTGGCTTCTTGTAAGGATGATGGAGGACGTATGAAAAGCCCATAGTACATAGTAGGTGCTTTAAAATGGTCACCATTGTTATTAATGCACTTACTACAGTGTCAGGCTTATAGTAAATATTGTTGTTTTTTTTTTTTAACCTTTCCTAACTCATTCCTTTGAACCTCCACAAGTCTTTGTGTGTTTCTGAGAGTATTCTAGTGGTCAATTCTTTTGATATAGTTTTTTTCTTTCTCTTTTTCCCTCATCTCCCTGTTCCTTCGTAAAGTCATCAAGGGTATGATTTATGTCGTATAGAGTTTGTACCAAGCCCCGCCCAGCTCTTGGCCTTACACATGGGAAACTGGAGTAGCTTCTGCAGAAACTGGATGTATGTATAAGGTTAGAAGAGGAAGAGCTGTTGCCATGAAGGTTTGTGAGTAAAAGTGAGTTCAGGGGTATGTGACTACCCATTAGTATTCAAATCTGTATGTGCAACTTTCCTTGAATAGCTAAAAAAATTAATCAGTGTTTCTACATGAAGATAGTTAGACTGCTAGACTTTGGTGTCAGTCACAGCTGAGTTTGCATTTCAGTTATTTCTCTTAGGCTTGTAAAGTCCCTTCTCTGAGCCCCTGTTTTTTTACCTGAAAAATAGGTAGTAATCGACCTACTTAATGGACTGTTGCAAGGATCCAGTGAAGTTTTGCATATAAAACATCTGCCGCATAGTAGCTACTCAGCAAATGCTAGCTGTTTTAGCATTATTTGGAAGAGAGAGGCAGTTGGGAGACCTAGGAAAGTGATAGGGAGGGAAGCTGAGACTAGTTGTAGAATGTCATGGGAAATGCTGAACTATAGCCAATTGAAAGCAAGGAAGAGATATAGTGGGTTGTTGCCCAAGCATGAAAGGGTACGTGGAGAGAATTATGGCCAAAGCTAAACTGGTGTGGTTTCCCAGGGAAGGAAAACACACCACAGGGGGTTGTCAGCACTGAGAGTCCTTTGTATGTAGCAATAGGGCAGTACAATGGTATTTTCAATCACTCACTCATTCAGTCCAAGAACACTCCCTAAGCATCTCCCACAGGTGTGATCGTGGAATAGGGGCTAAAGATGCTTCAGAAAAGACCCCCACCTTGAGATGCTTCTCTCAGAGTGGGAGATAGCACTTGGGTAAACAAGGGGGTTGAACCAGCTGGAGCCCGGGCACCGTTCCTTGGGAGCCCACAGGCATCAAAGGGAGGACGGTCTGGGACAGATTTCTGTCATAACTACATATTCAGTGTGGCCAAGACAATTCTAATAGATGGAGCTGATCAGTCCAAATCGGTACGCTCTATGAATACTCATGAGCATGCTGGTAGGCAAGTGAGTTACCGAAGCTTGCTGAAGAAGGAACCCGAACACAGGCAAAAGCCAGGAGAACAAAACCCACCAGTTTCCCATTGGTAACAATAAATGTAAAGGTAATAAACAGCCCCGTGACTGTGGGCTTAACACAGCTCTACATCTATCACTGTAGGACCATGTGAGAGCTACACATGCTAAGGGCTCCGCATGCATTGTGTCCTTTTAACTGTAGAAATCAATCTTGGGGGAAGTAAGAAGCATTGTGCCCTAAGGAGAGGTTCTGATGAAGAAAGCAGGGGAGACCTGGCCCAACAAAGGCAGAGGAGCTGATGGAAGGGGACAGAGACACCCTGCCACCTACACTTCCCAGCTAAATGCTCAAGGTTTTCTGAACTATCCACAAACAATAAAAACGAGTCTTTGGTATTCGTGTGCAGCCCGCTCAAGGATGGACTGTTCAGGCTAACCTCTTCGCTGTAACACAATTAATTAGTTTACCCCAAACTTGTAAACCACATTTCATTGTTCTCAGACTGCCTGCTCCGACTGTTTCCTCTTTCCTTCCTGCTCTCTTATAAATCCAGGTTTTATTTCTAAATAATGGTCTCGTGGCTGTCTCCCTGTTATATAGTAAACTGCATGTGAGTAAATATCTCTGGGTTATTCTGTGATCCAGAGCTTGGGCTTTGGAGTCAGCTGTGCCTGGGTTCACATCTCAGCTCTGTTACTCTGTGGGTGATGTAACTTGCATGAATGACTTGACTTCTCCAAGACTTGGTTTTCTCATCTATAAAATGGAAATTTAAAAAAATGTGCCAGCTCATCGGTTCTGTGAAAGATTTAAATGAAGCAATCAGTAATCAAATGCCTTATTTAACTTATTATCATCAACATAGTCAGGCATATTGTTACAAGAGTTGATCAAACATTTCTTATGACACTGATGAAAAATAATAGCAATGCAAAGTCACTGCACTTGTTTTTTGAAATGGGACCTAGTAACCTGAAGACAGGGAACAAAGAGAAGAAGAGGTGAGTACAGGTTCCTGTAAGAGCAGATGAAGCTTCCAAGGCTATAGGTGGTACCAAAGGGAAACGTGCACCAAAAATAAATCTCTATGTTGGAGGGCAGGGGATGGGTGGTAGCAGTTCAGGCACCTGCATAAATTGTTGGGATCAATATGTATTTTGAGGCAATTTTTGAAAATGATCCTAAGAGCTCTGATGAGAGAGAGATTATTTACAGCAGGAATCCTAGGAACATCACTGCTGGTTTCATGGACATTGCAGTATTGGAACTGGGCCTTGGCGATTGGACGGGGGATGGCATTCCAGCCAGTGGCACCGTCCGAGAAAGGGCTGAGATGGAGTGCACAGGAGACCACTTTGGATGGAGAATGACAAAAAATGGAGGAAGTAAGGTTAGAAGGAAGCAATGAGGCTTAATCATAAAGGACCTTATTTCTAGGCTAGGGTGTTTCAACTTTATGGACAATAAGGGGACCTTGGACCCTTTTGAATATGAGTGTTCATGCCTGAGTGTGTGGGCGGGAGGTGTGTGTGTGTGTATCCTTGTGTATAGAGGGAGGAAAGAGGGTGGAATAGGGAAGGAGAGATGCATATGATCCAAGCTGGGAAGCAGAAACCATGGTCTTCCTTAATCATTAATCATGACCTGTAATATGTGCAAAACTAAATAACGAGGCGCGGCAGGGCCAGGTTTGGGTCTGTTTGAGAAACTGGGACTGTGGATAATTCCACTTGAGAAGGCAGCTCCTGGAGTCAGCCCCGAGCTCCCTTTTATGTATCTGCGTGTCAGGGACCGGTACATATAAACACGTGTGTGTGTGCACGTACGTGGGCATTTCCTTTTCGGCAGAGGAAAAGCAGCCCCACTCTGATACTAGAAGCCCCAGATGATGAGATCTGGCAGGAGGAAGCACATCTTTTTTTTTTCGTTAAGAAGCTACTGGAAAGACAGCTGTCATGATAGGTGGCCATTCCTTCTGATGGTGGGAGATTCCTTGCCCCTCTCCACAAGGTTCTTAAGAAGCAGCCGCTCAAGGTAAAACACTGGACGGAATCCCTAAGCACACAGTGGACACTCAGTGTATAATCACTATTACCACGATGATGGTGGTGGTGATGATCCAGTAGGGGCTATAGCTCTAAGCAGAGTACTTCAAAAGAAGTGTCCGATATTTTGGTAATTGGGATTGAGGGAATGAGTCCTTATTTCTTTTTATATTAGGAAGCAGAGTATTCTTCTAGCGTTGAACTGAGAGTCAGGAGACTTGGATTTTAATAAAATGTCCACTCTCCGGACTTCATTCTTCCCATCTGTGAAATGAGGGGTTCGATTCTAAGGCATCTCTCAGGCCTCCTAAGTACCTTCAGTGCCTTATCCTGAGATGTACACTAGGCAGGGCCGAAGATTCTGGTCCCTTTACCTCAGAGCCCTGCGGATGAGGGTTCAGGGGAAGCAAGTCTCAGCACTGCCAGCAAGTGCATTATCCTAGTGAGACCTGTTCAACAATGGAGCACACTCCTCTGTGAGGTAGTGAGCTCCCCGTCACTGGAGCAGAGCCTGGTGGTCACTCTGCAGGGAAGACCCAGGGAGATTCCCTCACAAGGGTCAGAAGTTCGGTTGAATCACCTCTGCTAAGGTTCCTCCCAAGTCTGAGTTTTAAGGATTCTAATTTGAATTCTTATTTCCCACCTTCTGACTCCTTCTGAGATGGCCCATCCCCAGTGCAGACCAGCCAGGCATCAAAGACCCTGACGCAATCACCATCCCCAGGAACGAAAGCTGTGGATGTCTCTGCCAAACCTGATCAATGAATGTTGGGTCTAATCACCAAACAGGAACTGTTTCCTACAGCTCCTTCCTGCTCACTCACCTCTTCTGAAAAAATGCAGATGGTACCACTCTTCCCTCCTTGGAAGTCTGCTTTGCAAAGACAACTCAACTCCATCTCTAAAGACAAAAGAGCAAACGAAGCCATGTAAGTGCTGACTTGGACCCTCGAGGAGTGACTATCTCATTGTGGAAGTATGATCAGCTCAGACCTGGGGGCAGAGAAACAAAAGGCAAAGCCCTTGCCCTTGCCCTTGCCCTTGTCCTTGCCCTTGCCCAAGAGCAACTTGGCTGGCTGGGGTGATGACCTCCAGATGAGAAAAGCAATGAGAGGGAAACACAGCACAGGAGGGAGCTTCCTGGCTGCTGACCTCCAGCTGGGTGAAACCGCAGAGGGCTCCACGTCTCCATCCACAAAACGGACTTTGATTAGAATCTTGGTGTTAAGCTCTCGAAGAGGATGAGCTTGAGATTTAGACAGGCTGTGCTTGAGTCTGAACTTTAATGTCCTCATCTATGAAGTGGCACTGCTGATCCTTACCTCTGAGGGTTTGTTATGAGGCTAAGTGAGGAATACAGGCAAAGACCTCAGCCCATCTCTGGCAGATAAATACTCAGTGAGCCCAAGCCCCCTCCTGCCCTGCCTCTGCCAGTCTTCACGTCCTATGCGTCTATTGTTCTGGGTCACCAAAAAAATCTTAAGACGCATTTTCAGAGGAAAAAAGCAGAAATGTTCACTCATCAAACTTACATCCCACTCCAAAAGTAGCCACTGCTTAGCAGTTTGAATGCAGATTCTAGAACGGTTGACACATGTTTATATAGGGAAATTTTAACTATATATTTTTCCTGAAACTTGCTTTTTCCTACTTAATACAATGGTTTAAAGATGACTCCATGTCAGTTCACCCAAATCTACAATATTCCTTTTCATAGCGGATTAATATTCCGTAGCACAGATGTATCATGAGCTAACCATCCACCAGTAATCGGCCTTTAAGTTATTGTTGTTGTTTTTACTAGTATAAACAATGCTACAATGAACAGCCTCATGCATGAATTTTCATGACTATGTTTGAGGATTTGTAAGTTGGAATTATATGATAAAAGAAAAGATATTTTAAATTACGATAGGCAACGCCAAATTGCTCCCTGACACTATGATTCCAAGGCTTAAACTAGTCATTACTGAACACAAATTGATTAAAAACCCATTATGAATCAGGCATTCTTGCAATACACAAAATAAATCATATACAGAGACTTCCTTCAGAAGCTTATAACTTGCTATGGGCACACACTTTGCAAACAATAACAATACCAGGTATCAAGTACTCAGACACTGCTCAGGATAATAATAAGGGGCTTTCTGGGGAAGGTGGCTTTAGACTTGGGAAAGAACAGGAGGGCTGTGGACTATGTCACTCCTAGGGGAGTCCTACCTTCCAAAGAAGTGATCAAGGAGGACTTCCAGAAGGAGGTGGCCCTGGAGCAGTCACATGAAAGAGGAAGGAGCCTTAAATAGGGAGGTAGAGGGGGGTAGGCATGGTTGATGGGCACAGGGACTGAAACAAAGCAGGCTTTGAGGCCAGACAGACCTGAATCCTGGGTCTACTTCCTATCAGCTGCATGACCTTAGACAAGTAACTTAATCTCCAGGAACTCCAATTTATGCTTTGTAGAATGGAGGTCGTAATCCTACTAGCCTCAGAGAGTCATCGTTCATTGTATCACCAAATACTTAATGAACACATACGAGGGACCTTGGTGTTGTCCTAAAAAATGGGGGTGCAACAGCAAACATGCCACATAACCCACCGCTGTCCACGTGGAGCTGACATTCTAGTTGAGGGTGAAATGTGGCCATGCATGATCAAGAGCTTAACATCGTGCACAGGACATAGTGAAGCATTTTCATTTAAGCTGCTAAGGTAAGCAAACGTCATGAGCATGAACAGGGCTTGCAAGAGACCAGTCGGATGTTGACCCAGGATTTTGTAAGAGATCCTGAAAGTTGATTGTTCCCGTTCTTCCCTTTCTTTTTACCTTTCAGTCTTCCTCATGTGCGTTCTCCTCTATAAATTATTCCCAGTTAATCTTCCTCTCATAGGAGGAGCTGGAGAACAACTCTTTGGCTTTTATGCCACCAGATTGTTTAGAGCTTTCGTGTAGAGCAGAGTCAGCTGGTCTGGCTCCTCTGAACATGATGTGTCGACTGGGGTGGGGGGGCTGGGGTTGGGGGAGAGGGGCTACTTCTGGGACAGAGCCGTGTGCTCAGGAGAAAGGTCCTCCTTCATCTATGAAACTGCTGCTGTCCTTGCGAGGAGGAGACTATTGGAGCTCAAAGCCTTTTCTAGAGAAGAATCTGATCCAACCCCCCACCTTCACTGTACAGTGTTGGGAGAAATAGGAGGCAGAATTTGAAACAAGACTTATCAACTTTAAGAACTGAATTGCAAAGAGCAAGGTGATGTGTGCTTGACAGCCGAGATATGGGGACTCCCCACCCTCATTCCTAACATATCAACGTGGCATTTTTTTCATGATTTGTTTTTTAATTTTATTGAAGTATAGTTGATTTACAATGTTGTGTTAATTTCTGATGTACGGCAAAGTGATTCAGTTATATATATATATATATATATATATATATTTCTTTGTTTTTCATATTCTTCTCCATTATGGTTTATCACAGGATATTGAATATAGTTCCTGTATACAGTGGGACCTTGTTGTTTATCCATTCTATATACAATAGTTTACATCTGCTAATCCCAAACTCCCAATCCTTCCCTCCCCACCTCCTCTCCCCGTTGGCAACCACAAGTCTGTTCTCTGTATCTGTGAGTCTGTCTCTGTTTTGTAGATATGTTCATTTGTGTTGTATTTTAGATTCCACATATATATATGGTATTTGTCTTTCTCTGTCTGACTTACTTTGCCTAGTGTGTTAAATCTCTAGGTCCATCCATGTTGCTGCATATGGCATTATTTCATTCTTTTTTATGGCTGAGTAATATTCCAGTGTGTGTGTGTGTGTGTGTGTGTGTGTGTGTGTGTGTGTGTGTGTGTGTGTGTGTGTGTATACCACATCTTCTTTATCCATTTGTCTGTTGATGGACATTTAGGTTGTTTCCATGTCTTGGCTATTGTGAATAATGCTGCTGTGAACATACAGGTGCACGTATCTTTTTGAATTATAGTTTTGTCTAGACATATACCCAGGAGTAGAGGAGTAGGATTGCTGGATCATATGGTAACTCTATTTTTAGGTTTTTGAGGATCCTCCATACTGTTTTCCATAGTGGCTGCACCACTTTACATTCCCACCAATAGTGTAGGCGGGTTCCCTTTTCTCCACACCCTCTCTAGCATTTATAATTTGTAGACGTTTTAATGATGGCCATTCTGACTAGTGTGAGGTGATACCTCGTTGGGGTTTTGATTTGCGTTTCTCTAATAATTAGCAATGTTGAGCATCTTTTCATGGGCCTGTTGGCCATCTATATGTCCTCTTTGGAGAAATGTCTACCTAGATCTTCTGCCCATTTTTTTATTGGGTTGTTTGTTTTTCTGTTATTGAGTTGTATGAGCTGTTTGTATATTTTGGAAATTAAGCTCTTCTTAGTAGCATAATTTGCAAATATTTTCCCCCAGTCTGTTGGTTGTCTTTTCATTTTGTTTATGGTTTCCTTTGCTCTGCAAAAGCTTATAAGTTTGATTAGGTCCCATTTGTTTATTTTTGCTTTTATTTCTATTACCTTGGGAGACTGACCTTAGAAAACATTGTTATGTCAAAGAATGTTTTGCCTATGTTCTCTTCTAGGATTTTTATAATATTATGTCTTATATTTACATCTTTAAGCCATTTTGAGGTTTTTTTTGTGTGTGTGTTTGTGTTTATGTGTGTGTGTATGTGTGTATGGTATGAGTGTGTATTCTAACTTCATTGACTTGCGTGCAGCTGTTCAACATTCTCAACACTACTTGCTGAAGAGACTGTCTTTTCTCCATTGTATATTCTTGCCTCCTTTGTTGAAGATTAATTGACTGTAGATGTGTGGGTTTATTTCTGGGCTCTCTGTTCTGTTGCATTTATCCATGTGTCTGTTTTTGTGCCAGTACCATGCTGTTTTGATTACAGTAGCTTTGTAGTATTGTCTGACATCTGGGAGGGTTATGCCTCCTGCTTTGTTCTTTTTCCTCAAGATAGCTTTCGCAATTCTGGATCTTTTAAGGTTCCGTACAAATTTAAGGATTATTTGTTCTAGGTTCTGTGACAAATGTCATGGGTAATTTGATAGGGATTGCATTAAATCTGTAGATTGCTTTGGGTAGTATGGCCACTTTAACAATATTAATTCTTCCAATCCAAGAGCGTGGGATATCTTTTTCATGATCTTTTAAAAAAAAATTTATTGAAGTATAATTGATTTACAATGTTGTGTTAATTTAATGTGGCATTTTTTAAAAACAATGGACAGAATCTAAGCAACTCTAAGAACTGCTCTGTGGTTAGCAGGGGAGGAGGGGCCTTGTAGCTCTTTGAAAGCAAGTATGAGGCCTCCTGACCTTAACAGAGATGGACCTTTATTCATAGGTCAGCACACCTCAGAGGACTAAGAGACATTTGAAAGAGGTTGCAGTATCTGCCCAACAGAATTTTTAGGACTGTTAAAGCATTCATGGTGTGAATTCCAGGGGAATTGAGATAGTGTCTTTTTGACCTGTAACAGGAAGTTCTGTTGATCATGAAGGCTGTGTTCCTCTTAAACAGTTGGGGAAACAGAAGCCCAGAGATGGTACAGAACTTACCCAGGTCATACAGCCAATTAGGAATAAAATTAATTCCAAAGTTCAGGACTCCCAAACAGTGACCTCCTGTCTCCAACCTCTGTCCCTACCTCATCAGACTTATCCTGTTGTTTGATCCCAACCTGCACTGAACAGTTAAGCTGTGAACTGATCACAACAATGATCCTGCTATGGTTTTAGTCTTTTGTGTCCTGCCAGGCTCAATGAACACTATCTGAAAACACCCCGTGTGGGGAGCACAATTCTTGGCCCCATTTTAGAGATGAGAAAACTGAGGCTCAGGGAAATTAACAAACTTGCCCAAAATGACATAGTAAATAAATGACAGCAGTTTTTAATTTGTGGTATTTATTTACTTTTTATTTATAAAAGACATTCCCAAGTCATAAAAAAATGGAAAATAGAGAAAATTTAAATAAGTATTTTTAAGTCCCCATGCAAACGTAAATATTGGTTGATACTTCTCGAGTTTTGCTTTTTTTTTAACAATACATTGAGTTTTTATTTATTTATTTATTTTTTATTTCTTTTATTTTTTTATTTTTTTTTTAAGCAGTATGCGGGCCTCTCACTGTTGTGGCCTCTCCCGTTGCGGAGCACAGGCTCCGGACGCGCAGGCTCAGCGGCCATGGCTCACGGGCCCAGCCGCTCCACGGCATGTGGGATCTTCCCGGACCGGGGCACGAACCCACGCCCCCTGCATCGGCAGGCGGACTCTCAACCACTGCGCCACCAGGGAAGCCCCATAGTGTTTTTATTTTTATAAGACTTGTAATGATATGCCTATATGGTTTTTCACCCTACTTCCTGTTATAACCTAAGTGTGTTCCGTGTTATCACACAGTCTTTGTAAACATAATTTCTAATGGCTACATTATAGTCCACATAATGGATATATCAGAGGAATGCTAGGAAAAGCATTGGTGGAAGGGGGAAGAAAACATAGAGGGAGTCAAGAAGAAGGTGGGAAATTGACATTTGGAGGCAGAATGTAAATAAGAAAAGAACAGGGGAGGCTCTCATGGGATTTGGCCATTACTTGATTCACAGGTTTTGTAGAAAGGCTTACAGGAGAGAGTGGAGGAGAGACTCCACAGGGGAATAAAGACCAGCTTGCATTTCTAGCCTGGATTACTGCAAGAACCTCCCAAGCCATCTGTCAGCCTCTAGCCTGGTGACATGTGACAAGAAGCTCCACTGAGTATGAGGTTGCCCTCTCTACCCACCACTCCCAGTCACCACCTGCAGGAAGCTCTCCTGCCCCTAGATCAATAAGCATCTCCTCGCTCTGCTTTGGTAGCTCTAGATGCCTTGCCCATCCAGGCAGGTATAAGGTGTTCTCTAAAGGCAGGCATCATATCTACTGTGTTCACGCCAGAGTCACAGGGCCCAGTGTAGTACTAGGCACATGGTTGGCGCTCAGATAATTTTACCAAATTAATTGGTGAACCAATTAACTGATTTATTACCTTGGGCTACCACAGCCTTCCCTTCTACCTTCCTTTCTCCTTCGCAGTGCTGATCAGTCATTAATATGCATAGGAATCATCTGAGGATCATGTTAAAATGCAGATTCTGATTCAGAAAGGTTTGGGATGGAGCCGGAAATTCTGTATTTCTAACTAGCCACAAAGAGAAAGCTATGCCTCTTTAACGCACAAGTTAGGAAATTCTGTTGTCTCCAGACCCAGGCATTTTAGCATCCTGTACTTTAATACATCCATGCATTCGTTCAGAAATGCTCATTGAGCATCTACTATCTTCCAAGCCCTGTGATTGGAATTGAGGACTCAATAGTGATCCAAGTGAATGTGCTCTCTGCCCTCTTAGAGCTTATGGTCTAGTGGATGAGGCTGGCATAAGCCCAATAACTCACCAATTAATCAATACTTGGAAACTGAGCTATGTGCCAGAGAATAAAGCAGTGCAATGCTCTGAGAGTTCATTGGGAGGGGAGGGGGCTGACCTCAACATGGGTTCAGGGCAGCTTCTTGAGAAAGTCACAATAGATCTGAGATCTAAATGGTGAGCAGCGTTAAAGAGGGAAAAGCATTTCAGACAGAGGGAACAGCATGTGCAAAGACTCTGTGGGCGGCAAGAACGTGGTCATCACTGGGGTCTTTGCAATACACAGGAGTCCAAAATTGACATCCTTGTTCCTTAAGCAAAAAATGGCCAGGGAAATATCTTCCAAGAGAAGTTAGCACTTTTGTTGCCCAAATGGCTGGAACAATGGCATTTCCCAAGGTAGTGAGAAATCTTGGATCAATGAGAAAGGTGAGAGTGGAGGTGAGACAGATGAAGGCCAAATCTGTGTTTTCTTAGCATCAGAGGTCATGTGGTACAGCCAAAAAGGCTACAGGTTTTTGATGTCAGAAAAACAAAAGACCTGGATTCAAACCTTGTTTCTATCACTTACCACATGTCTTGGGCAAGTCATTTAATAAACCTTTCTAAATTTAATTTCCTCATCTATGAAATGGGGATAGTAATGCAGTACCTACCTTGCAGGGCTGTGATTGGATATTTTTGAGCTGATTTGTATAAAACAGCTACTCAGTCAACTTCCCCTCCTCCCTCCCAGCTTCCAAGCTCAGATGCCCTAAAGTGATGTCCAGAGAGCTTCACCAGCTCTTTTCATTGGTGGTGGCCCCATCGATAGTGGGGGGAGGTAACAGTATGAAACTCCAGTGTGTAGAAATAAGGTGACCCTCTGAAGAGTATGGTGAAAAATCATCTTCTAAAGCTTGAGTCGACATGCCGGTCTAGTGGTCAAAAGCCTTTTCCCCAAGGAAGAGGTTGGTCACAGCTACAGGGAATCCTTGGCCTTCTAGCAAGTCTAAGGCTGTGGCAGACTTTTGAAGGTATCAGCCCAGATGTCCCCCTTGTGACAATGGCATTGACGTGTCTGCAGAGAGAATGCTTCCCGGGGCAGGAGAGGGCAGTTTGGAAGTTTGGCAGCATGGGGCCTCCTTGAGAAAAAAGTTTGCAAAGAACATCCCAGACTTTGGGGGAAGAGATTGTGGATCTGATCCCTAATTCCAGGCTCCACCTGTGTACATTTGAGCACAGAAACACCTAAGGTAGCATCCAGAGCCTTTATGCAGGGCCCGTGTGAGGCCAGAGCCCCGCTGTGTCACAGGCTGGTTTTATGACATTGGACTAGTGATTTCTTTTTACAGAACCATAGTGTACTCATCTATAGAACAAGGATCCCAGGACCTCCCTTGAAGGGCAGTGCAAAGGATGAAATTAGCCAGTGGACATTAAAGATTTCCACAGTGTTCTTTGCTTTAGGAGGTACCATATTGACATAGCAATGGGACTGGCGAGAATAGGGCAGCTGCCCAGGCAGGCATGACTCTTGGCCCTGCCACTCAGCCCTGGGTGACCCAAGTACGTCCTCTTACCTCTGAGCTCCAGATGTGAGGGGTGACAACCTCTGCGTGGTGGGCTTCTGATGATCAAGACACATAATAAAGAACTTTACAGTGCCTGGCACAAAGTGGGCCCTCAGTAACAGGGAGCCTTATTATCTTATTATTATTATTATTATTATTATAAAACAATAGGGACTGGGATAACCTTAGTTTAAACTTGACCTTCACGGCCAGAAGAGAATAAAGACTCAGGAATTAGTTGTGTCCCGCTGAAGTTCGGAGCTACTGTCCTTCAAGCTACTAAAGACTTTACTTGGATCATCAAAGAATATACTCCCCTTTACAGATGAAGAACGGAGGCCCAAGAAAGATATGTCTTTCCCACGTTCACATAGTTAGTAACAGCCTGAACTGAGCCTGACTCCCAGGCCGGGGCTCTTGGTACCAACCTTAGGGATTCTCATTCAACATTTCTTGGCATTAAGAACCTCATCACCACAGCCCATGGTCTTCTTCCAGCCACATTCCCCACGCCTTCCCTAAAAAGATCTCCACCCCAGCCAGGCTGCTCTTCTTACTAGTAATTGAAAACACCCCCGATTGTCCAGACTCTGCACCTTTGCCCGTGCTGTTCTTCTCCAGAATGCCCACCCCACCTAAGGAAATATTTCCACCAATCTGCTCCTTTTCTTGTCTTCGGGGCCCCGGAGGTAGAGGTGCACCCACAGAGGTATGCTATGAGGGAATGTGGGTATTACCAAAGCACGAACCACCCATAATTTCCCCGATGAATGGATGTGAAGACACTTGGTCCACGTGTCTCCACTCACCTTCCTGCACATGCCAGAGAGTTACAAGCAGTATAGATTATTTTAATGACAGCATTACTTCCAACTGCATCTCTCCCATCTGTTCTTCCCCAATTACGAATGCAGAAACGCAGCATGTGTCTCCATTCTGGCAGTAGAGAATGAAATATAAGTGCTGTAAAGGGGAGTGTATTCGTTGAACAATACAGTTGGCACCTGTGAAGCTTGCCTTGTGTTTCAGACTCTCCTGCATCTTTGAGAGGGAGCCAGAGCCTCCTTAAGAAAACGCCACAGCATGCTCGAATCATCCGTCCCTTCTCCCAAATTTAGGGCAACTGAGAAATGACAAAGCCAGCAGGGTTTTGTCCAGGAAAGAGACTGGGGTTCTCATGGAAATGGCCCAAACCAAAGTGAGAAGAAAAAGGAAAAAATGGGGAGTCTGTTTGTCACATCAAATGCACGAGGCAGGGGCTGAGGCTGGGAAAGATTAGGTAAAGCAGGTTCTATGGGTACAGGCAGAATTTGAAGACCCAGAAGCATGCCAGGCAAAGTAACCAAGAGTGTTGTCATTCCCATTTTTGTACACGAGAAAACAAAGGCACAGAAAGGTTAGGTTACCTGTATGAGCTCACACAGTAAGGACATGGCAAATCTGAGTTCAAACTCAGCTCTAATAAGAAGTCGATTCATAACCACCACACAGGTCCTAATAAGGTGATTCCACCTCCCAAGCCGCAGCCGCAGTTGAATTGATGCCCCTATTTTTTGCATACCCATAGCTACTTAGCAAAACCCAAACTGGCATCTCTCACCCCTGCCACAGCAATAGACAGGATTAGCTGCAGAAGGGAAAGTAAAGAGAGGGCAGCCAAGTCCTAGACTTCAGAAAACATATCATTCTCCGGGAGAAATACATACACTTCAGGGAGGAAAGAAATCCCTAAATGTTTTATTAGAGGAATTCAACAACCACAAATATTAACAGCAAGGCTATGAATTATTTAAAATTCAACTACCTAAACCAGCCTATAAATCAGACATGAAAGGTTCTTGTCAGAAAGAAAGAGGCCGGGTTTGCTCTTGGTTCTGAGCTCTTAAGAAAGAAGCCTGACTTCATGTTTATTGAGCACCTACTGCGTGCCAAGTGTTGTGCTTTTCTCGGTTTCCATTTGGAGTCTCACGTGAAGCCTGGGTCAGGGAGAGATTATGTATGGGCTGCAGTTTACAGATGCAGGAAACCAAAGGTTTGAGGTGGAAAGTGATTTCTCTACAGACACATGGTTAGTTAATAGGGGAGCTGATGCTGAACCAGCTTTTGCCTGGATTCAGAGCCATCCCTTTGCACTGTACCAGGCTGCCTCTCGGCTGGAGGACACATGTCGGCGTAAAAGCAGAAAGCAGAGGCCTTAGACACATCATGGTGAAGACAGGATAACTACCTCCAGCTCCCAGTGGCCGGAACATCACAGACAAGCAAAGCTCCTGGAGTCAGAATGCCTGGGAATTAGTCACATCTTTGTTTTTGTTGCTGCTACTACTGCTACTACTGCTGTTGTTGTTTCTAGGGAAGTTTTTATTTTGAACTCATTTTAGATTTACAGAAAGATTGCAAAGATAATACCGAGAGTGTTCATTGGCACCTCACCTATTTTCCTCTAATGTTAACATCTCACCGTGACACAGTTGTCAGAACTAAGAAACCAACATGGGTACCTTACTCTTCATGAAGCCCGAGACTTCATTTGAATTTCACCAGTTTTTCTAGTAATACCCTCTTTCTGTTCCAGAATCCAATCCAAGATATAACATTGCATTGAGTTATCGTGTCTCCTCAGTCTCCTCTGGTCTGAGACGGTTTCTCGGTCTTTACTTGGGTTTTGTTTTGTATTTTGACCTTGACAGTCATGAGGAATACTGGTCAGGCGTTTTGTAGAATGTTCCTCGATTTGGGTCACACCATCTCTACCAGCTGTGTGACAGTGGATACATGACTCACCCTTTCTAGAATTCTCTTATCTTGCTGAGAGTATTGAATGAGATGAGGCCTGGAGAGCCCCCACTCAGGGCCGGTGTGCTCAGCCATCACAACCGTTATTTATGGGACTGATCTTATGCTCTCGTGAGTGAAGGTGCCGCGGAGTAATTCTGCATGGTAAACTCTAGGGCATCGGGTTGCTTTGCTCTGTAATCACAGAATCCCAGAACTAGAAGGCCTAGTAGGATCATGTGGTCTGTGCAGCTTGAATGCCTATTACAGGGCACATTGCTCTGGCAATGAGGCGTGCACTAACTTAGAAGGCACCCATCCCATCCTCTAGCCGCCAGGACTGGTCTTCTTTCTCTATCCCACTTCCAGTCCGTTACAAGGCTTACAGGAACCCTAGTCCACTCACTCTCTTACTCTGCAGAGTGACTACTTCATTCCTTCCCTTCCTGCAAACCTCTAACACAGCCTCCTGCCATCACGCTCTTAGTGGACGCCCTTGCTTTTCATGGCACTGAGAAAACACAAGTAATGAGAAGATTCAAGTCTATCAGTTTACTGGTATCTATACCCTAAACTCTGTCTTGCCTTCTTTTCTTTTATTTATTTTTTTGCAGATTCAAAACATTTTATTATTAAAATGTAAACATGTATAAATTGCCAAATACCAAATAGTTTGTTATTGAACATTAAAGGAAAGAAACTGGCCTTTATTCTTCAGAAGTGTCACTGGCATGAAAGACAAACACAAACTGAGATTCCAGATAAAAAGAGACTAAAGAAACATGAGAACTACATGTAATATATGGTCTTGGAACAGGTCCTGTGAAACCGTGCACCTCAGATTGGGACTCGAATCCCTGTGCCAGTACTCGAACCCAGCCTAAACCCAGGTTGGGACTTGAACCCATGCGGCCGGGGCTCGAATCCAACCAAAATCCACTGTCTTCCAACTGACATCACATGCCTGGTTTCAGGACTTAACGAAGGTCAGGTTCTTGATGTCTCATCGCAGAAAGAATTCAGTGAGAGACAAAGTGATAGGTAAGAAGTGGATTTATTTAGAGAGAAACACACTCCCCAGACAGAGTGTGGGCCATCTCAGAAGGTGAGAAAGGCACCAGGGTATGGGGTTGTCAGTTTTTATAGGGGTGGGTCATTTCATAGGCTAATGAGTGGGAGGAGTATTCCAGCTATTTCAGGAAGGGGCGGGATTTCCAGGAGTTGGGCCACCGCCCACTTTTTGATCCTTATGGTCGGCCTTGGAACTGTCATGGCACCTGTGGGTGTGTCATTCAACTTGCTGATGTGTTACAGTGAGCATATACTGAGGCTCAAGGTCGGGTGGAAGTTGACTTGTCTGCCATCTTGGACCCATTTGGTTCTAATCAGTTTATGTCATGTCCTCGGGCTATGTCATTCTTTCAGAGGTTGTGCCCTGCCCCCATCCCTCCTGTTTCACCTGTACTGGATGGAAAATGGAAAAGACAATTACAAAGGACATAATTGGGTCAACTGAAAAACATTAGAGTATGGAAGTTAGATTTGATAAAAGTGTCATATCCATGTGCAATTTCCTGAAGTTGACAACTATTCTGAGGCTCTTCTTGTTTGTAGGAAATACACAGTGAAACATTAAGGGTAAAGAGGCATGATGTCTGAAAACTATTGTAATAGCTCAGGAAAATAGATAACAATATGTGTGTGGGGGAGAGAGAGAGAGAGAGAGGGAGGAAGAAAACAAATGTGTCAAGATGTTACAAATTGGTGAATCCGGATAAAGGATGTATTTGCCTTCTTTTATGATGGGTGTTCTCCCTGCTCCAATCTAAGTGCAAGCCCTCAACTCAAGCAGAGGTGGGTTTATCAGAAGCAAAGGGAGCCTAAGCTTCAGAGACCTTTATTTGCCTGGCGCCTGTCAGTGCTAGAGGTTTCTAGGGCTTGTAGATATTTGAGGTGGAGATTGTGACCATGTATACATACTGTTGTATGTAAGCATTTCAGGTAAATTATCTAAAGCATATGGTTCTCAAGGTGGTGGAGGGCAATGTCTCAGACATCGTGAGTTGTCAGACTTGGGGGATGGCTGCTACTGGCATCTAGAGGGTACACACCAGAGATTCTGCTAAACATCCTACAGTGCACAGGACAGCCCCCTCCAACAAAGAATTATCTGGCCCAAAATGTCAATCTTGTGCAGACTGAGAAATCCCGGCCTAAAGAAGTCTCAGAAGAAAGATACGTGCATCTTTAAAGTGTTGTTGATTTGCTATGATTTCTCTTCTCGGACTAAGTAAATATTCATGTCCATAACTGATTTTGAATTCATGATTTTGAATTCTTTTTCTCAAAAGAAGCCTCTTTGGATTGCATCAGCGCAGGTCCCACAGAATTTGGACTGTCCCTGAACTCAGGCACTGGGCTCCCTTTCCGCCATTGTAGGCTTTGCCTTTGCAGTTTCTCCCCTCTCCTGGATCATGTCCATCAATATAAACGTGTTTTCAGATCTCTCATTTTACAAAACAAGACCAAACCCTTTCCTTAACCCCTCCATAGGAATTGGGCTCCACTCCAATTCTCTGCCCTCTTTTTATAGCACAACCCCTCTAAAGAGTTACCTGTATTCACCACCTCCAGTGTCTCACCTTCCTTCTCTCTTGAATCCGCTTCCACTGGTCTCTCACCCCACCCCTTCCCTCCCAGCAACACACTCAAATCTCATTGTCAATGTCCCCAAGTGACCTTCGTCTTGCCAAATTTCAATGACCAATTCTCAGTCTCTATTTCCTGGACCCTTTTGTGTAACATAGCTAGTCACTCCTTCCTGCCAGAAACATCTTCTTTACTCTAAGACAACACTCTCTCCTGATTCTCATAGGCAGCTCTGACTCACTGGCCTCTCCTGGATCCTCCCTGCTTCCCGACCTCTAAATGTTAGAGGTCACCCAGCACACTCCTCAACTTCTCCCTCCCACACTGATTTCATTCAGCGCCCTGGTTTTAAATGCCACATAGCTCAGCCCCAGCCTCATAAATGCCTCCATTTGAATGGTTAATGGGCATCTCAAACGTTGACTGTCTGGAACCGAACTCATTATGTCCTCCACCTGCTCTTCCCACAGTCTGGCCCATCCTGGAAAAGGCACCGACGCCCACGTGCCCTATTACTCAGGCGCAAACACTTGGAGTTATCCTTGAGTAGTTCTGCCTCTCATGTCCACGTCCAAACTGTCAGCAGATCCTGTTTTGAGAATATACCTTGAAAGTACATCTACCTTAAAATATACCCACCTTGAAAATATATCCATTATTCAAAACTGTTTCAACACCCTCAGTTGACCGCCGAGTTCAAGCCAGTATCACCCTTCACCTGGGACACGGCAGAGCCTCAAGACTGGTCTCTGCTCCCCCGCCTTGCTCATCCCCACCAAGTCCATTTTCCACATAACAGCTGAAATTATCATTTAAAATAAAAATCATGTCATACCACACCCTGCTCCAATGCCACCCCCGGTGACATTAACCATCTAAGCATACTTAGAATGAATCCAACATCCTTTCCACTATCAACCCTTTCTGAGCTGGCCTCTGCCGACTTCTGCTATTTCCTACCACGCCCTCACTCCCTCCCTCCATCCCTGGCCTGCTTGTTCTCCTTCTAGCACTCCAAGCTTTTGGCCTCACTATTCCCTATGTGTAGAGTACACATCTCCCAGATGTTTGTGTCTGGTTCCATTACTTCACCCAGGTCTCTTGAATCCACTTTGTACATGCATATGTTATTAATGTGTAATGCATGTATAATATTACACATGATATGATTATGTTGTTTTCAGTTCTATATACCCAGCTGCTAAAACAAGAAACAGTGGCTCCTTTGAACAAGCAGAACAGAGTGTGCCAAGTGTGTGCTAGTTACACGGTGCCTTTTCCCCACGTCCTGTTGATCCTAGCTTCCCTATGGGGCCACAAAGAACAGGGCTCTCCGTCTGCTCTGCGAGAGCCTTTAGAGAAGTGAAACCACCAAAATAAAAAGAGAAAGCTTCCTTATCCAGGCTGAGGATGGCGACGGTGATGATGATGATGATGTTTTTAACGGGGAGGAGGAGTATGTGGGTGATAGCCTCTGTTTATCAAGTCATTTATTTTATTTTATTTTTTTAACGTTTTTATTGGAGTATAATTGCTTTACAATGGTGTGTTAGTTTCTGCTTTATAACAAAGTGAATCAATTATACATATACATATGTTCCCATATCTCCTCCCTCTTGTGTCTCCCTCCCTCCCACCCTCCCTATCCCACCCATCCAGGTGGTCACAAAGCACGGAGCTGATCTCCCTGTGCTATGCTGCTGCTTCCCACTAGCTATCTATTTTATGTTTGGTAGTGTATATATATGTCCATGCCACTCTCTCGCTTTGTCACAGCTTACCCTTCCCCCTCTCCATATCCTCAAGTCCATTTTCTAGTAGGTCTGCATCTTTATTCCCGTCTTGCCCCTAGTTTCTTCTTGACCTTTTTTTTTTTTTTTTTAGATTCCATATATATGTGTTAGCATACGGTATTTGTTTTTCTCTTTCTGACTCACTTCACTCTGTATGACAGACTCTAGGTCCATCCACCTCACTACAAATAACTCAATTTAGTTTCTTTTTATGGCTGAGTAATATTCCATTGTATATATGTGCCACATCTTCTTTATCCATTCATCTGTCGATGGTCACTTAGGTTGCTTCCATGTCCTGGCTATTGTAAATAGAGCTGCAATGAACATTGTGGTGCATGACTCTTTTTGAATTATGGTTTTCTCAGGGTGTATGCCCGGTAGTGGGATTCCTGGGTCATATGGTAATTCTATTTTTAGCTTTTTAAGGAACCTCCATACTGTTCTCCGTAGTGGCTGTATCAATTTACATTCCCAACAACAATGTATGAGGGTTCCCTTTCTCCACACCCTCTCCAGCATTTATTGTTTGTAGATTTTTTGATGATGGCCATTCTGACTGGTGTGAGATGATACCTCATTGTAGTTTTGATTTGCATTTCTCTAATGATTAGTGATGTTGAGCATTCTTTCACGTGTTTGTTGGAAATCTGTATATCTTCTTTGGAGAAATGTCTATTTAGGTCTTCTGCCCATTTTTGGATTGGGTTGTTTGTTTTTTGATACTGAGCTGCATGAGCTGCTTGTAAATTTTGGAGATTAATCCTTTGTCAGTTGCTTCATTTGCAAATATTTTCTCCCATTCTGAGAGTTGTCTTTTTGTCTTGTTTATGGTTTCCTTTGCTATGCAAAAGCTTTTAAGTTTCATTAGGTCCCATTTGTTTATTTTTGTTTTTATTTCTATTTCTCTAAAAATCCTCAACAAAATACTAGCAAACAGAATCCAACAACACATTAAAAGGATCATGCACCATGATTAAGTGGGGTTTATCCCAGGAATGCAAGGATTCTTCAATATATGCAAATCAATCAATGTGATAAACCATATTAACAAATTGAAGGAGAAAAACCGTATGATCATCTCAACAGATGCAGAGAAAGCTTTCGGCAAAATTCAACACCCATTTATGATAAAAACCCTCCAGAATGTAGGCACAGAGGGAACTTACCTCAACATAATAAAGGCCATATATGACAAACCCACAGCCAACATCGTCCTCAATGGTGAAAAACTGAAACCATTTCCACTACGATCAGGAACAGGACAAGGTTGCCCACTTTCACCACTATCATTCAGCATAGTTTTGGAAGTTTTTGCCACAGCAGTCAGAGAAGAAAAAGAAATAAAAGGAATCCAGATCGGAAAAAAAGAAGTAAAGCTGTCACTGTTTGCAGGTGACATGATACTCTACACAGAGAATCCTAAAGATGCTACCAGAAAACTACTAGAGCTAATCAATGAATTTGGTAAAGTAACAGGATACAAAATTAATGCACAGAAATCTCTGGCATTCCTATACACTAATGATGAAAAATCTGAAAGTGAAATTAAGAAAACACTCCCATTTACTATTACAACAAAAACTCATTTATTTTTATGTCGGGCTCTGTGCTAAGAATTTACAAACCGTTAATCCATTTAATATTCGTAATAGCTCTGTGGGGTGGTCTTTATCCCCATCTTCCAGACGAGGAAAGAGGAAAAAGGCCGGCTTGGCGAACTGCGACTTTCCTGAGCTTACAAAGCAAACAAGTGTAGGGGTGGGTACCCCTGCCCTAATCCACTTAACTCTAAAGTCTCTTTTTGTCTTATCCTAGTGCCTTTCATCTTTCTTTCCCTTTTTGAAGTTGTTAACTTCAAATTTATTAACCTAGGGAACTCCCCGGTGGTCCAGTGGTTTGGACTCCATGCTTCCACTGCTGGGGGCACAGGTCCGATCCCTGGTCGGGGAACTAAGACCCGACATGCTGTGAGGCGAGGCCAAAAAAAACAAAGAAAGGCAAATTTATTAACCCACATGATCTGTAGAAACACTGGGATGAAGGTCCATCCAGCCCCATAGCCAGTGTCCGTTCCCTGATCCCGCACGCCTCAGCCTGCACACCTTCATGCTGCAGTTTTGAAGTTCCACAGCCAGAGGTCCCTGCCTCTCAAAAAAGGGGGGTGGGGTGGGGCTGATGCCATCATCACGTGGCTAAGTACTCAGTTCCGGTGTCCTGGAGGCTGAGATCAGCCTAGTCTGTCGTTGGGTGTGGTCGCCTCCAAACAGTGCCTCCTACAGCCTTGGGTATCTGAGCAAGACAAGACCTCTGAGGGGTTTGATGGGGAAACTGAGGCCAGCGAGGGGAAGGCTTGCCCCAACCTTCTGTGTCAGTTCGTGGCAGAGCTGGGGCTTAAGGACCCAGTCCTCTGGACCCAGGGATGAAGCTCCTCCTGCAGCCCAGCATTTTTCCGTAGTGCCTACCTCTTCACCTCGGTGTCACCCTCCTTCTTCCCTCCCCTGCCATTCCTCACCACCTCCACCACATTTTGTTTTCTAGTTCAAATGGTACTGGTCTTGCTCTTCCAAAACTCCTTTCTGCCAAATAGATCCCTGCGCACAGTACAGGTGTTGGTAAAGGATATTGCCCGCCATCCGTCTTTCTGAATCACACTCTGCTCCTGAAATGCAGCCATTTCTAGGGTGAAATACGGCCCCTATTTAGCCGTGTGTAACACCAGTGGGAAAGCCTGTGAAGGCAGGCCTGCTTTTCTAGACGAAGCGCACACTCCCAAACAGAGGTTGGAAGATTTTCCTGGGTGTGGGCTTTGGGCGCCTGTCACTACTTGGAGCCTGCCCAGAGACCTTTGTGTGGGGCTGCAGCCCACTCTCTGGTGCTCTTAGGGACCCAGACTAAAGGCTGAGGTATCTTTTGGGCCCCAAAGAAAGCCTGGAACTTAGGTAACTCCAACCTCCAGGCTCTAAGCGGCAGTGAGAGCAATACATTACCCAGCTCTGTGACCACAGGGCCAAGGAGAAGGGCACTGGTCCTCAAATTACTGAATTTATCACCTACTCTTATGAAACAGTCAGTGAATGCATACCCCGGGTTCCAAGGCACATTTCTCCACTTCGCGGCCGAATGATCGTGAACAAGCCTCTTAACCTCTCTGAGTTCTCAATTTTCTCATTTATGTAAAGGGAATCATAGTGCAGCTGAAAGGGTTGTTCTGAGTGTTAGACGAGAAAATGCAAGCAATGCTCTTAAAGGATGTAAACAATATTTAATAGTTGTTTAGTAATTGTTAGCACTTGTTACTATAAGTCAGTAAGAAGATTAATGAAGAAATGCTAACAGAGAAATGAAATAGAAAAATACCAAGCAGAGAAATTTTCAGGTTTATAGATACTGTTATATTTATTGATATGATAATAAGGCTCTCACTTGAAGGTATTTTTAGCTTCTTACTGATCCTTTTTTCTCTCCAGTTTCTGTCTTTCCTGAGAATTCTCACCTATATTTTTTCGTTACTTTTTTTTTTAACATCTTAATTGGAGTATAATTGCTTTAAAATGGTATGTTAGTTTCTGCTTTATAACAAAATGAATCAGTTATACATATACATATATCCCCATATCTCTTCCCTCTTGCGTCTCGCTCCCTCCCACCCTCCCTATCCCACCCCTCTAGGTGGTCACAAAACACTGAGCTGATCTCCCTGTGCTATGCGGCTGCTTCCCACTAGCTATCTATTTTACATTTGGTAGTGTATATATGTCCATGCCACTCTCTCACTTTGTCCCAGCTTGCCCTTCCCCCTCCCCAAGTCCATTCTCTAGTAGGTCTGCATTTTTATTCCCGTCTTGCCCCTAGGTTCTTCATGACCATATTTTTTTGTTTGCTTTTTAGGTTCCATATATAGGTGTTAGCATACAGTATTTGTTTTTCTCTTTCTGACTTACTTCACTCTGTATGACAGACTCTAGGTTCATCCATATCACTATAAATGACCCAATTTTGTTCCTTTTCATGGCTGAGTAATATTCCATTGTATATATGTGCCTCATCTTCTTTATCCATTCATCTGTCAATGGACACTTAGGTTGCTTCCATGTCCTGGCTATTATAAATAGAGTTGCAATGAACATTGTGGTACATGACTCTTTTTGAATTATAGTTTTCTCAGGGTATATGCCCAGTAGTGGGATTGCTGGGTCGTATGGTAGTTCTATTTTTAGTTTTTTAAGGAACCTCCGTACTGTTCTCCATAGTGGCTGTATCAATTTGCATTCCCACCAACAGTGCAAGAGGCTTCCCTTTTCTCCACACCCTCTCCAGCATTTATTGTTTGTAGATTTTTTGATGATGGCCATTCTGACTGGTGTGAGATGATATCTCATTGTAGTTTTGATTTGCATTTCTCTAATGATTAATGTTGTTGAGCATTCTTTCATGTATTTGTTGGCAATCTGTGTATCTTCTTTGGAGAAATGTGTATTTAGGTCTTCTGCCCATTTTTGGATTGGGTTGTTTGTTTTTTCATATTGAACTGCATGAGCTGCTTGTAAATTTTGGAGATTAGTCTTTTGTCAGTTTCTTCATTTGCAAATATTTTCTCCCATTCTGAGAGTTGTCTTTTCGTCTTGTTTATGGTTTCCTTTGCTGTGCAAAAGCTTTTAAGTTTCATTAGGTCCCATTTGTTTATTTTTGTTTTTATTTCCATTTCTCTAGGAGGTGGGTCAAAAAGGATCTTGCTGTGATTTATGTCATGGAGTATTCTGCCTATGTTTTCCTCTAAGAGTTTGATAGTGTCTGGCCTTACATTTAGGTCTTTAATCCATTTTGAGTTTATTTTTGTGTATGGTGTTAGGGAGTGTTCTAATTTCATTCTTTTACATGTAGCTGTCCAGTTTTCCTAGCACCACTTATTGAAGAGACTGTCTTTTCTCCACTGTATATTCTTGCCTCCTTTATCAAAGATAAGGTGACCATATGTGTGTGGGTTTATCTCTGGGCTTTCTACCCTGTTCCATTGATCCATATTTCTGCTTTTGTGCCAATACCATACTGTCTTGATTACTGTAGCTTTGTAGTATAGTCTGATGTCAGGGAGCCTGATTCCTCCAGGTCTGTTTTTCTTTCTCAAGATTTTCCTTACTTTTCTAAAAAGGATTTCAAGCATCCCACTAACTGAATGACCTCACATAAGACCCTCCACATTCAGATTCTGTGCTGGCATCTCTCCTTTGATCCATTTCAACCACACTCCCTAAGCGACCACTATATGCCAGACTCTGGTGTATAAAAAGGAACAAGGTCCAAGGTGCATCTCCTAGAAGCTGACAGTCTATGGCGGGAAGGGGTGGTGGTGCGGGGAGGGGGGCATGGGGGAGGGATGGGCATGCAAGCAAATCATTCTTCCTGTAAGTGAAGAGGTTGTACTAGAGCAACAGTGTTAAGGATGGGGCTGCCCAGACACCTGATATTGTAAGGTGGAGAGGCAACTGGGGTCCTCTGCTCACCAGAGAGAAAAGAGAGGGAAGAGTCTGGACACATCGATGTCCTGCCCCCACCAGCTTCAATCCAAGAGAGCAGCTCTGCTTTCTTCAGTTTTCTATACCCAGATCCCGGAAAAAATTATAGCTTGAATAGAATGTTTTGCTGCTAGTTTTTTTTTTTTTTTTTTTTTTTTTTAACATTGAACAAAAAGCTTCCTTTTGTCCCTTTGTGGGCTGACATCCCAGGATTTGCTCCCAGATGTGTCTGCTTTACACATCATTCACTTTGCTCCTTATCATGTGTGTTATTGAGTTAGCTCACGTGGGCCTGGCAGGCCGTCTCCTTGTGTCGCCTGTGAGCTCTGTGGGGGCAGGGTCCCTGCAGCCTCCCCTGGTTATCCCCAGCCTCCGAGCAGAGCCAGCCATACAGGAGGTGTCCCCTGGACTTTGGCCGACATCTGAGGGTTGGCTGGTCAGTGGAGAACAGAGATCTGCTTTTTCTGTGTGCCTGTGATGGATGGGAGTGAAAAGCTGTAAAGGATGAAAGAAAGCTCTAGAGAGACAGGTTTAAGTTCAAGGGCAGATAGTATTTCCTGCATGTCTCCTCACGAGGACATGTGATTCCTAGACCCTTAAAGCAAAGAAGACTGGGCACACACTCAGTTCCACGTTCCCTTGCCCACCTCTGGATGCTCTGAGCATTGTGAATGGTGAGGTACCACTTCCTCTTCCAAGGAAGCTGAATTTGAGCCTCACCTCCCAGGTTGTTATGAAGGCACAGGTCTCCCCTGCTGTCCAAAAGTAGAGCATTCCTATGAAACCTTTCATAAGCTGAAATGGTGTAAAGTGAAGAAGCGATCACCTTAGGACACATGTTGCTAACGGATGCAGAGAGTAAATCACAGACACAGTTCAAAGCTCTGGCAGCTTGATGCTGAGATGCTGAGCGTAGTTCCAACGTAAGGAGCTTGGTGGTGCCTGTCTCACTGCTCAGGGTGCGAGTTGCTTCTAGAAGCCTCCCTGCAAAACAAACACTGAACGCTGTTTTTCCTTTTCGCCTTTTGCAAAAATGAAAATCCTCTTCAGATTTCTTTCGATTACTGAAAAGAGGTACGAATGTGGGTCTTTCGTAAAGCAAACTGGCGTAAAGCGAACTTTTGAAAAGCTGGGGACACCTGTATACTTGTCAGTTGAGTAGGATAAAACACATTTATTGAGTGTCTTACTTTAATGTATAACTTTCTAATGCTTCGTCTCATTATGCCCGGGTTTCCAGCTGTCCTCTTGAACATGGGGGTGGGCAGGTCTGCTTAGGAAGACAAGGCGAGCACCTGAGTGGGAGGCCTGGCCTTGCACACCTGCACTCACGCAGAGTTCCCTTCCACACGAGAGGAGGCAGGGGCCCCCGGGAGAGGAGAAAGACTGTGTGTTGGGGTGCGTGAGGGGCCATCCAGCATTCAGGGCGCGTCACTTGCCTGGTGGATTCACGGAGGCTTCGTCTCCTTTTATATGCTGTGCACGTCTTGGTAAAGTGCTAAATGTTTTGTGCCGGCACAAACGCCCCTCTTGTGTCACTCCAGCTCCTGCTGGTGGCTCTTCGCAGCCCACAATAAGTTGTACATTTATTTCCGCTAGGACTTTTCAAAAAGGAACACGCGCTCTGCCGTACAAGAAAAATCTGTCTCTCCCACCTACCCACACCCCCTCCCCCAGAAGTGAAGCCCAAAGATTAGCTCCCTGGGTGGTCTTTTTAGTCTCCTGAAATAACCTGGACTCCGAGGAAGGAGGTGGTGTTAGGTGGCTTCCAAGATGGGGAAGGTTTCCGGACTCCGAGGAAGGAGGTGGTGTTAGGTGGCTTCCAAGATGGGGAAGGTTTCTGAAGGCTGGGCTTCCTCCCCATTTTTTGCAAAAAGAGGGCGTAGAGGGGTCTCTAGAGGGCTGGGCGAGAGTTATCTTGGAGGACAGTGCTGGAGACGTTTGGCTCGGGCCTCGTAGTCTCACTGCAAATACGGAGCTCTGACATTACCTCCAAATTGAGTTCTGGAGCATTTAGTCCCAGAAAAGCACTGGAGGACTGAAAGATGTTCATCACACGGCCTGGATCTCGAGTTTATTTTTATAATCCTGTTTGTTATGTGAATTTCTGAAGAGATGGAAGAGGCCCAGACCTTTCTGCTGTAGAGAATGGATATAGATCCTACTCAACAGGCAGATTGATAACAGATACTCCTTAGCACTTAAACTATGCCAGACCCTGTTCTGAGTGCTTTACACATATTAATTGGTGAAATCTCTGCAATTCCAATGCCTGGGGTAGGTGATGTCATTATTCCCATTTTACAGATGAGGAAACTGAGGCCCAGAGAGCTTAAGTAACTTGTTGGAGGTCCTACAGCTAGTAAGTGACATAGCCAAGATGGAGGAGCAGGCAGTCTGGCCCCCCAGGATGAGGTCTCAGCCACAGCATGGTCTGGCCTCTTGGAGATGAACAGCCTCACCCCCTAACCAGTGTCTGAGTAGAGTCATGCTGTCCCACCTGTCACATCTTGGTTATATCCCAGACTCTCAGGGTCCTAAGAAGAAACCATCATACGGCCACATAAGAGTACCTGCCCCTACAACATAGGAGCCTCATTCAGCCTTAACCTTTGGTGCTCCTGTGTCCTGGAGAGACACAGATTTCCCCCAGTTATTCACATCCTTGTTATGTATGCCAGGCCCTGTGGTAGACACTGGAGCTTCAGCAAAGGCACGAGAATCCCTGTGCCTGTCCTCACCTCGTGCAGGCGAAGGAGAGGGCTGGAAGGCACTCACCTTCTGGTGTGATGCTGGCCAGGATGGTAGAGGGATGGGTGCCCTGGGGCACGCAGCAGAAATCCCACCCATGGGAGGCTGATGGGGGCTTCTAGATGCAATAATAATTAATTACTGAGACTCAAACAATTAGCAGGCACTAGTGAAGCCAAAAGCAGAGGGAGGGAGGGTGGCGAACAGTGTTCCTGGCAGAGACCCGGAGCCAGGTGAGAGCCTGTCCCTTCTTGACTGTCAGCCATGCCTGTCCCCGGTGAGCCCATCCACAGGGGCACCTGCCTGGTCATGCAAGCAAAGAGGCTTTCGAGACTTATTTCCTTTGGGCTCCAGACCTCTGCATGGAAGGAAAAGAATATCAAACTAGTCTTATGACTGTCCCATACCACACCCTGATCTGAACTCTCTAACTGTGTCATCTCATTTAACCCTTCTCACAAGGAACCTGAGGCCCAGAGAGGGAATTTGTCTCCTGTCCAGGAAGAGGAAGAGGTGGGCTTGGCATGGAGGTCGGGATACTGCCAAGCCTGGGCCTCTCACACCAGTGCCCTGACACCTGACCTGCCTTTGAGGAGTGATTTCAATGCTACCAGGAAATCCCTGACTGTAGAATTCCAGTTTAGTCCTGGTGGTCTGGCTGAGGCGACACTGTTGTCCTGATCAGTTATTTTGTTCATTAACCTATATATAACTGGGCAAGGTTCAATGCGAGTGAGTCAGCCAT
Source organism: Orcinus orca (assembly GCF_937001465.1). Taxonomy (NCBI): domain Eukaryota; kingdom Metazoa; phylum Chordata; class Mammalia; order Artiodactyla; family Delphinidae; genus Orcinus; species Orcinus orca. The sequence goes on along the minus strand of NC_064564.1, from coordinate 103,496,670 downwards.
TCTATGCAAGTCAGCTAGAGTGGTTCACCTAGGGCGAGAGGAGCTCCACTTTCAAGATGGCATTCAAGTTGGTGCTCGCTGCCAGCTGGGAGCTCAGATGGGGCTGCAGGTTGAGGGACCCAGTAACTTCAACTGGGCCTCTCCATGGACTGCTTGGGTTCCCACACAGTATGGTGTTCGAGTTCCAAGAGAGCAAGGTGCATGGGATGGCATTTTATGACCTAACCCTGGACGTCACAGAGCATCATTTCTACTGTACTTTATTGGTTGACGCAGTCGTCCACATCAAGCCAGTTTCAAGGAAAAGAGACAGAGAGCCTAGCATTCAATGAAAAGAGTGCCAAGGTCACCTTGGAAGAAGTGCGTGTGGGATGGGAGATAGTGTTGTGGCTATCTTTGGAAAATACAATCTATCACAAACATTTACTGTTTACTAGGCACCGCTCTAGATGCTAAGTATACTCCAGAAAAGGAAACAAAGACCCCTGCCATCACGGACCTTATATTCAAGCAGAGAGGGGTCAGGGGGTGGGGGGAGACAGACAATAACATGACAAATAAATAAAGCATGTAGTAAGTTAGAGGTGATAAGTGCTGTTTAAAAAAGAGCAGGATAAGGGGGTCTGGAGTGTGGGGTGAGAGTAGCAATTTTTTTTATATAGCAAATTCTTATTAGTTACCTCTTTTATACATATTAGTGTATATATGTCAATCCCAATCTCCCAATTCACCCCACCACCATCACCCCCCCACCCCCCTTGGTGTCCATACATTTGTTCTCTACATCTCTGTCTCTATTTCTGCCTTGCAAACTGGTTCATCTGTAGCATTTTTCTAGATTCCACATATATGCGTTAATATATTTGTTATTCTCTTTCTGGCTTACTTCACTCTGTACAACAGTCTCTAGGTCCATCCACGTCTCTACAAGTGACCCAATTACGTTCCTTTTTATGGCTGAGTAATATTCCATTGTATATATGTGCCATGTGTTCTTTATCCATTCATCTGTCGATGGGCTTTAGGTTGCTTCCATGACCTGGCTATTGTAAATAGTGCTGCAGTGAACACTGGGGTGCATGTGTCTTTTTGAATTATAGTTTTCTCTGGGTATACGCCGAGTAGTGGGATTGCTGGGTCATATGGTAAGAGAGTAGCAATTTTAAATAACATAATCAGAGAGGTTTTCCCAAGAATATGTCATTTGAACAATAAAGTGAAATGAGAAGAGAGAATGAGTGTGTATATATCTGGGGAAAGAACATTCCCGGAAGAAGGAACTACCAGTGCAAAGGCCCCGAGGCACAGAATGCCTGAGGTATTTGAAGAATGGTGAGATCAGTGTTCCTGCGGTAGGAAGTGAGAAGAGCTGTAAGAGGGGATGTGAAAGGAGCAGTAGGTGGTCAGGTCATAGAAGAAGTTTAACTTTTACTCTGAAAGAAATGGAAAGCTATTGGAGGATCCTGAAAAAAAGAGAAACACGATCTAACCAAATTTTCAAAGGGAACACTGTGGCTGCTTTGTTGAGAACAGACTGTAGGGGAGGGAGGTCGGAGGTGAGGAGGACAGGTAGAAGACTACTGCAGTAATCCAGGTGAGAGGTGATGGTGGCCTGGGCCGGGTTTAGATTCAGGAAGCATTTTGAAGTTCATATCTCCTTAAAGAGAGAAAGAGATCTTCCCCTGCCGCCGCGGAGTTGCGCGGAGGCGGAGGCTGGGTGCACTCAAGATTCAGCTCCACCCGTAACCCACCGCCCTGGCCGAGGAAGGCATTGCTGCCGGAGGTGTAGTGGACGTTAATACTGCGCTGCAAGAGGTGCTGAAGACCGCCGTCATCCACGATGGCCTAGCACGTGGAATTCGGGAAGCTGCCAGAGCCTTAGACAAGCGCCAAGCGCATCTCTGTGTGCTTGCATCCAACTGCGATGAGCCTATATGTGTCAAGTTGGTGGAGGCCCTTTGTGCCGAGCACCAAATCCACCTAATTAAGATTGATGACCGCAAGAAACTAGGGGAATGGGTAGGCCTCTGTAAGAGTGACGGGGGGGGGGTGGGGGGGGCTTCCCTGGTGGCGCAGTGGTTGAGAGTCCGCCTGCCGATGCAGGGGACACGGGTTCGTGCCCCGGTCTGGGAAGATCCCACATGCCGCGGAGCGGCTGGGCCCGTGAGCCATGGCCGCTGAGCCTGCGCGTCCGGAGCCTGTGCTCTGCAGCGGGAGAGGCCACGACAGTGAGAGGCCCGCGTACCGCCAAAAAAAAAAAAAAAGTGACAGAGGGGGAGACCCCATCAAGCGGCTGGCTGCAGTTGCGCGGTGGTTAAGGACTATGGCAAAGAGGCTCAGGCCAGGGATGCCCCTGAGGGGCACTTCCAGTGCAAGAAATGATCAAATACAAAAACCGGGCTCTTGTTCGTCAAAAAAAAAAAAAAGAGAGAGAGAGAGAAAGGTAGGTGTCAAGCACGATTCCATAGCACACCCTTATCTGTCCTGTGACATTGGCGAGTCTTTGCAGAGGGAAGAAGGTGGACTTCTTGTCTTGGCTCACCCTGAGCCCCCTTTCTTGAGAAACGATTCTTATTCTTTCAGATAATTTCATTGGACTCTTTTTTGTTCCCCACAACTTGTACTTTAAGCAGTTGGGTGCGGCGTCCTACCCACTTCCTGGGGAATGGTAGCCCTATACAATGCTCTGGGACTGTGGTTTCTGTGGTGTATCAATGGGGAAAAGGCCGCCTTTATATTTTTCCCTTTCTGAATATTTACAACGTGCACTTCCTCTGAAAAGTCCTGAAGTAAAGACCTTGTTTAACTTAGTTCAGCACGTCATTTCTCAAATATATTTGACTCCAGGAAGTTTTTCCATTAGCATGCTTCCTCGGAACAATTTGGAAAAAGCTGATCTTATTTCAGTGACCTTCCTCCAAGGAGGAGATCATCAAAGCAGCCAGGTCTCAGTTATCTGCGTGACTTGGAGCTGCCTGTCCCAAACCAGTTTGCCAGGCTGCTCTGGCCTTTCTGGCCTCCTGCCTGCAGTCTCCTCACCTTTGAGGTCCTGCAGAGGCTGCCCTTTGCTGGGACAGTGCTGCCCCATCCACATCGCTGTCTGCTCTGAGATGTCCTGTGCAGGAACGCTTAAGAGTCAGCACCCCGAGGTTGTCCCTGACTCTCCCATTTGTTCCTACAATCATTTATGGGCACTTATTCTATGATGCTGAGCTGTTGGAAGATGCAGAGATGAATCCAAGCTGGGTCTTGCTCTCAAGGTGATTCAGGTACATCAGTAGCAGTCATGTAAGGGGAGCTAAAGTAAGAATTGCTATAGGAATAATGCAGCTTTAAGCATGCACACACACACACGCACACACACACACACACACACACACACACACAATATCAGTAACCAGAAGAGGGTTTGGGATTCAGAACTTGCAAATTATAGCCACTACGTTTGACCTTGGACACATTTTTTCACACTTCTATCATGGTTTTCAAGAAATCCACAAGAAAAATCTTCATTTGATGTAGTAAATGGTTTTACCGCCTGGCCAGCCTAAGGCAAAGAAACCCTAAAGAATAGAACCGGACTGCCGGTTCCCTCACAGTGTGTCGTAAATGTACTGTCCCCTCCCACTTGCTTCCTCTGGAGCCTCAGAACCTAAAGGAGGTGTGGGTGGAGGGGAGAAGAGGAAGGAGAGACGGGGTAGAGGGAGGAGGGGGCAGGCAAGGAACGCTGAGGCTGGTGGTGAGAGACTTTTCCTACTGGAGACTCACCCTTGGGACTTTGTGATGGAAACTATTCTAGAAACTGCTGGAGGCTCCTACCCTCCCCAGCTGGGTGTAGCCTTGAGGGGTTGCACTGGTGGCCAGATGTTCCATCCTCTTCCTCAATCATCTTGTAGGATTAGCTAGTATGAATGGTGAATCTCCTGCCTTAAAGAATGGAGCATTTCACAGGGCTCTATTTTTTTTTTTCTCTGATTGTGTTTAAACTTTCTGTTTCTGAGGATTAAGCCCAAGGAATACAGCCCAGGAAAATCTCTGAAAATGAGTTCTCTCTCTATAAATCAGTAACAAGAAAACGTAGACCCTCAGAAGCCAAGAACATGATAAGGGAGAGAGGTGTCCAAAAGCAGAGCCCCTAGAAAATGGTGACCCCCACCCCTCCCTGTTAACATTCTTCCACACTCACTGAGCCTTGGTTTCTTCATCCATAAAATGGGAATACGGATGCTTAGTTCTCAGGGTTGCCATGAGGATTAGATGAAAACCCAGCATGGTCCCTGGTAATTAATGTTGCTCTGTAAATGGTAGCTGTCATCAGCATCATGGTCATTGTTGTGGAGGGAGGAGGTATCCATGAAGACTACATGGAGAAAATGACATCAAGGAAAATAGGATGTAGGCACGTGAACATTGTGGGAAAAGATGGAATTCCAGGCGGAGGACTAGCCTAGTAGAAGCACAAGGTCCTGAAAGCTTAAGGCACTCTTACAGAAGATGCTCCCCTGCGCTGCCAGCTTCGCCTGTGTGGACTTAACCCCGGCAGTTCTAACTCAGGGTCATTGAATGACACTTTGACTTTGATCCCACTGCTGGTGTTGTCCTTGTGAAGTGGCCCCTCTTTAATACTCATTGATACCCACAAAGCAAGGCAAAGGACGTGTTCCAGTTCAGCTGAAACCTTGCTCAGTTAAAACCCTGACTGACACTATGACAATTAGAAAAACTTTAAAAAAACTCATTAATTCTGAATCCATTAAATCAATTTCCTGACTCCATGGAGACTAGGAAGGGACTTCACCTTTTAATTCATTAAAGGAGTGATTTTTTTTTCAAGTGTAAGAAACAGCAAGAAAATGCATGTCCTGTTTTCCAGGGCGCACGGAACAAATAATATGTGAATGTAAATTATGCCCCAGACAGGACACACTATTGACTACTTTTTGGCGCTCAGCTTTGCAAAGTCCATTTTGCAACTGGGGAGTCAGAGACTCTCAGCAGAGAGGTTATCTGCTAGGATTACTAGGTCTGATTCCATTTTCCAAACTCTTTCCACATTATCACGTTGTCTTCTGTGATAACCAGACTGTGTACTAGACATTTCTCATTTTTAGAGTTGACTGTAAAATGCATGATTCGATTCTGCTTTTGTCAATTAGAGCAATATCACTAAAGCTAAAACCACCCTGACTGTCCCACCCACATTCACCATTGCTAGTCCCATCCTTTCTTTATTTCTGAGTTTCTCTCCTCAAAATTAGCCACTCGTGTAAATGCGGTTTTAATCTTTCCAACATAACTTTAAATGAGTTTGTTGTCGCTTTTCAGTCCTTTAAAAATACTTTTCCATATATGTCACCTACCCAAAGGAAAGCTCTAATGTGTGCATGTTCTCTTAAATGGTGTCATACTATATATAACATTCTGCATCTTGCTTTTTCCCTCAGAAATATTTTTTGAGCTCTACCCATGTTGACACATATAGAGTCAGTCCATTCCTTTTAACTGCAGGAGAACATTCCAGCACATGACTATACCATTTTTATTCCACAGTGCCCTGGCTGAAGGTTATTTAGGTTGTTTCCAATGCTTTGCTGTTACAAACAGCACCTCGGTGATCACCTCGTACACATATATCTATGTGTGTTATGTTTGCACCCTTGAAAAGCTCACACTTAAAAGCTAACAGGTGGAATGCTCGTTCTAGATCATTTTTATCTGTGTGAGAAGCAGTTTCCTGAAGGGCCTCTGATCCTGGGATCTGGGTTGACCATCTGGTTTACAGAGTTACTGACAGTCTTGGAGGGAATGTAAAGATTCAGACTTCTCCTTTGAAAGTTAGGTTCTGATGCCCAGAGAGACGAAGGGACTTGACCGTGGTCGCAGTACCCAGAGCTCCTCCTTGCATGCGCTCAGCGAGCTTTACTGCTTACCTGTGTCCTTCCCATCTCCTCTTGGCTCTCAGCAGCGGTCACCTACGTCTTCAGGTATGCGCTACACCTGACTCTGCCTTCGGGCTTTAGAAGAAACTTGGGAGGGGGCAGTGGTAGGAGTAATACCCTCAAAAAATTGTGCAACCCTCAACAAATGACAGACAGGAAGCTGGCGGAAAAATACCCCAGGTTCCTTGCCCCTTGGTGGAAAGATTCTAGGTGCCTCCTACCCAGCCTCTGACAGACTCCAGCAAGACTGCAACCATTTCCCATATGGTGACCCACTTATTAACACACCCTTGTTAGCTTTCCTCCCTCCCTTGTCTCTCTCACTTCCCAGCCCCTCACCTGCTTCCTGGGATCACCTCCCAAATCAACTACCTGCACCCAAATCCTTGTCTCAAGGTCTGCTCTTCACGGAACTCAAAGACTGCATCTGTATGCCAGGGTCTGTGCCAGGCAGAAGAGGATACAAGAAATGAATAATATATGATTCGCTGCTCTTAACGAGTCACAAGCCAGTGACCCAGGTCTTCTGACTCTCAGTGCAGTGCTCTTTGTGCTGTGCATATCTGTGCATTTTAATTCAATGACATTCTTTAAAAAAAAAAGCAACCAGTCTTCCCAGCAATCAGTCTGACTAAATGAAGTTTTATTGTAATAAGTTAATTCCACTGCTTTTTTTTTTTAATAGTAAAGACCTGACTAAAATATTAATCCTTAAACTCGGACCTTCACTGGATACCAAGCAGTTTCCCCGACGCGCTATCGCCATCTCCATTTTTCTGATATATATGTTTCTCCTTCCTCTGTTCTTAGAAAATGTTGATGTTCAGTTCACCCTGATCAGTGTTTAGCTCTTCTGGTCAATGTATCTTATTTATTGACCTGAGCAGAAAATCAATGTAGTCTTCATTTGCCGTCCTGTTTAATTCGGGAGAATTGGATTCTGTGGAAACTGTGCCCAAACTACTAGAACCTCGATAGGGTACCATCTACTCCAGAGAGCCTTCCAGGGTCCAGCCTTAACTGACCTCCTCTCCTACCCCCTCCCTGTTTCCACTCCCACCCCTTTAAAAACAGAGACAGTCAAGACCAGATTTGCATGCTTAGTAAGTACAAATGGATGTAAAGTTTGCTTTCAGAACGGGCTGGGTCTCCGAGATCTCTGCCCAAAGACTCCCTTCTTGCGGGGCCGCTTTCATAAATGCACAGGGAGGCAAAATGCCTTTGCCATAAATAAATAACGTGACCAAGAACACTTCTGAAAAGCTGGTTGCTTTCACATTCTAACAACTGCTGGGGAGCCTCAGGTCCAAAACTGCTGCAGGAGTTTTCCTTTCAAACAGACCTCGAATCCTAACCCCAGCTCCTCCCTGATAAACTGAGACTTCGGGCGAATTACCTTACCCCTCTGAACTTCTGTTCGCTCACCTGTAAAAGGAGGCATCGAGGATATTGTTGTCAGAATAACAGAAAATACCCCTGACACTCACATCAGGGCACTGGGCTCCTACTGGTTTTTTTTTTGTTTTTGTTTTTGTTTTTTTTTTGCGGTACGCGGGCCTCTCACTGCCGTGGCCTCTCCCGTTGCGGAGCACAGGCTCCGGACGCGCAGGCTCAGCGGCCATGGCTCACGGGCCCAGCTGCTCTGCGGTATGTGGGATCTTCCCGGACCGGGGCACGAACCCGCGTCCCCTGCATCGGCAGGCGGACTCTCAACCACTGCGCCACCAGGGAAGCCCGAGTCATTGTATTTTTAAAAAGAACTTATATTTGTTTTGGTCACCTTCAAATATCAGTGATCATTCAACACATGTTCCTACTTACCATTTTCTTTTGAAAATCAAGAGTAAAGCCCAATTTATCCCCAATTCCTGGGCAGAAAGGGGGCCCACGTGTTTTCTTTCTAGAAACTGGCAGGTAAATGTCTGTCTTGGCATTGGGATCCCGCTTTAGCCTGTGTCTGAGCAGAGCCTGCATGGAAGAGGCTTTTGGTCAGTATCTGACTGAAGTAAGGAAGTAGGGATGGCTGGTTGTTGCTGCCCTGGAGTGAAAAATATGAATTTCTGGAAAACAATGAACAATTGCAATATTTGGGACACATTATACTTTAAAAAAAACAAGGCTGTTTATTTGAAATTCAAATTTACCTGATGTCCTGAATTTTTATTTGCTAAATCTGGCACCCCTAATAGGAGGTGGTCATCCAATGACATTGAGCTGGTGACATTTGAGCCAAGAGGCTGTCTGGGGAAAGAGCATTTGTGCTTGGATCAAAGATAGCACGATAACAATTGTAGCTCTCGAGGCAGCGGGATTAACGGATTTGTTTTTCTTTTTACTTTTCAGTGTTTTCTAAACATCTTAAAACAGCAATGTATGACTTTTCTAATAAAAAAAAAAAAATTGAGGGCTTCCCTGGTGGCGCAGTGGTTGAGAGTCCGCCTGCCGATGCAGGGGACGCGGGTTCGTGCCCCGGTCCGGGAGGGTCCCACATGCCGCGGAGCGGCTGGGCCCGTGAGCCATGGCCGCTGAGCCTGCGCGTCCGGAGCCTGTGCTCCGCAACGGGAGAGGCCACAACAGTGAGAGGCCCGCGTACCGCAAAAAAAAAAAAAAAGAAAAAAAAATAATTGGTTGAAAGTCAGTGAGCTGGATAGGGTATAGCCTGGCCCGACCAGGATTGACATACAGCTTTATCCATCTTCTCTCCTTTGCTTCCTGCAGACCAGGCCCTCAGTCACCCCACCCAGTTTAACCAGCCCCCTACCCTTTGCCTCTTTAACAAACCGTCTACCCTCAGACCACGTAACCGACCGTAACTGCCTGTATATGAGGGCAGCACCTACTCCACAAATTCACCCGACAAAGGAGGCTGTCACCTTGAGTATGGCTTTCTCACACATAAAGGGTATTTTTGCAACTAATTTCTTTTAAACAACAACTGCTTAGGGGAAGATACATTAGACTAGATCAGGAATTATAGGTGAAGAGTTGGAATAAAGTAGTTTTGTTCAAAAAGAGTAGGCAAGAGCAGTAATTCTAAATGTATTATTATGTGCAATAGGAGATTTTAAACAGGTAGGGGTATTACTAAAGTAATACATGAAATACTCTAGATATGTGACTGGTTCATTTACAGTTCTAAGTCAAGTTTATATTTTCAGGCAAATCAAATAACTCTTCTCAGGAAGGTGGTGGTGAATTTCCTTATATTCAGTAATACGTGGGGAAGGGCTTGCTAGACACTGAATACTGCAGACTTTTCCATCTTAGCTGTTACAGTAAATAACAGCTAAGGGACTTCTAGTGGTTAAGACTAGGCGCTTCCACTACGGGAGGCACGGCTTTGATCACTGGTCTGGGAACTAAGATCCTAATTTTTTGCCACATGGTGCAAAAAAAAAAAAATAACAGCTAACATGTCTTGAATACTTACGTTGTAACCAGTTCTAAATGCTTTGTCTGTGTTAATGCATTTTATGCTTAGAGCAACCCCATGTCCAGGGTGATATTGTTACTTCTGTTTCACAGTTAAGATCTTAGGCAGTCTGGTTCCAGAGCCTGCACTTAAAATATATATATATATATATATATATATATGGAATATATCAAACATATACAAAAGTAGCTGGAGTAACCTCACCTCATAGCTCAGAGCCCAGCTGTCAATCAAGTGGTACCATATTGTTCATCCCAGCCTGCATTCAGATTCTAGATCCTCCACTTTCTTGCTGTGGAGCACTGTGCCTGTCCCCAGGCCTCGCTATGCCTCAGTTTCCTCTTCTGTAAAAGGGAGGGAAAGGAGCACAGGTGCTGTTTCATGGGTTTGGGGTAAGATAGCACATTTTGCCCCGCTCCCTTTTGGACACATAGGAGACATAGCATTATGGGGTTAACGTTCATTTCCCGACTGTAACAGAAGCTGCCAGAGGACCAGGCTGACTGAAGACCGCTGACTGCTGAACAGTAGGTACTCAGTAAATGTCTGTCAGGGAAAGTGAAATGTCTTGTCTCAGCCCCAAAGCTCCACCGCATATGGCTCCTTGTCTTTAAGCAGAGAAATTTTCCTTCCCAAGTTAATAGTTAGAACTGCTCAGAACCTTTTCAAAAATAAACAGTCTTTAAGAGAAATTGTATACTAATGCAAATATCAAGGTACCTCTGGCTACTGTTAGCAAAATAAACTGAACAGTGAATACAAATACATTAGATGCAGCAATGCCAGTCGTGTGGATTCTAGGAACTTTGCTCTGATGACTGGAGCCTACAGAATTGTTTCTAGAGAGAGTGGAATTGCTTTGTGTATGTGAAGGCTAGCAGAGAGCTGAGTTCTTCCTAGGCTAACCTCAAGGCCACTGGCACCAAATGGAATTTTAGGCCAGGCAGAGAGGTAAAATCACTAATAAGATTAATGAGAAATAGTCTTTCTTTGAGCAGCTGCGTCAGGCAGAACTAGGTTGGTCTCATACCTCTGCCACTACCAGCTGGGAAAAGGTCACTTCCCTTCTTGGAGACATGATTTGCTTGCCTGTAAAATGGAGATAGCAATCATGGGGCTGACTCATTATGAGACTTAATGAGATAATATTACAAGTGTGTCTCCCCTCTTTAAACATGCTCTTGTCTTCTTTAGCAACAGCGCCATTCACAGTGTATCCACATTTTTCACGCAAGAAAACTGAAGCTCAGAGAGGTTAAGTACCCTACTCAGAGTCACACAGCTTTTACAGGGGATTTAATTTCAAGGTCTGCATGCCAACGAATGATTTTGTAACTAAATGCTTGGGTATCATTTATTTAAAGGTGGGGGGGTGGGAGGGGAAGCAATAAATGAAATCTTCAGTTCTGTGCACTGAGCCCGGGGAATTGGGCCCCCTTGATTATATAATACAGAAATGGGAAGATTTCCTTTAATTACCATGTTGAGCTATTGCTAGCAATTTGAAATGTTTATGTGCGTCCCAGGCAGCCAATCATCTGGGTGGCAGGTGCAGTTAGAAACATGGCATAAGAAGGGAGTTTATTTATAAAGGGCCTGATGAATCCCTAAAATGAACTTGTCAGTCAGCCCAAGAAATGTAACTGTGAAGGAACAGGAAATTAATGATTGCCCCCCTTGGCATAGACAGGCACTCTGCTATCAGGGCTATGATTTGCTGGCTGTCAGCACATTTCTCTCTCCCCCAGCCTAGTTGCTAGTTATTTCTGTCAATAGAAACTCAGAAATGTTGATCAATAAGCTTAGCATTTGCTGTTTGAAATGAGCTTCAGCATTGCCTGGAAAAGAAAGAAAGAATTGTATTCCTTTCTCTCCCTCCTCCCTCCCTCCCTCCCTCCTCCCTCCCTCCCTCCCTTCTTCCTCCCTCCCTCCCTTCCTCTCTCTCTTCCTCCCTCTCTCCCTCTCTCCCTTTCTCTCTTCTGTAGATGTTTTTTACACCAACCGCATCAGAGCCTGTGTTAATCTCTGAGGTTATACAAGTATTGGGTGGGCCGAAATGTTCGCTTGGGTTTTTCTGTAAGAAGTTATGGAAAAACCCAAATGGACTTTTTGGCCAACCCAATAAATGAGAATAATGAACACTGTGAGTAAACATCATACTCATGTGCCCCTCAAGGTGCCTCAGGAGGGATGCATCCGGGATCCAGGAGGGTAGACAGGCAGGGGACAGCAGTTCAGCCCAAGTGGCACGGTGGAGGGAGGGCTCTTGGATTCCAGGAGGCGAAGAGTGAGCTGGGCTCCGGAATGTGAATAGGAGTCCACCAGACAGCAAATGAGAGGACGGTTATATCCGCATATTCAGAGATACAGTGGTGAGAAATGGCACGCCGCTGCTCCCTCGTGCTTATTTCTGCCTCCTCTTTCTTCTTTTTTTTTTTTTTCTTTTGCTGCTCCCTTCTCCTCAAGGATGAGCCTCTGGTGAATTGTAACACTGTCACTTTGGGGGCAAGAGACATAAAAATACGAACGCTGTGCTATTCATATAGTATAATATAATGCAATGTAATGCAATGTAATATATATTAGTTCATATCAAGTGATGATAATTTATGAAGTATTTACACTGTGCCAATAGAACCATCAGAAGGTCCCCAAGGGCAAGAAGTAGTGGCTGTCTCCATCTACACTGCTGTATCTAGCAGCCTACACATAATAGGCATGCAATGAATATGTTACTTTTAGAATGAGTGTCACATCATTTGCCTGTGCTACCTCTGATCTCATGATACACCAAGATGAATAAGATGAATAATGTACACTACACACGGAGAAGTCAGAGTTATGCTTTTAAACTGTAAATCAGATCATCATACTCCTTGTACAAAATCCTCCAGCACCTTTGCTTCGTACCCAGAGTTCAACCCAAAGCCCCTGCTGTCACCTCCAAGATCCACTGGCCCCTGCTGCTCCTTTCAGGGCCAACCCCACCCCTGCCTCTGGGCCTTTGCACCTGCTGTTTCCTCCCGTTGGGACATGCTTTCCCCAGCCCTGTTCTCTCCAGCACTTCCTCCCTGCTTCTGTTCAAAGGTCATCTCCTCGAGCCTTGGAGGTCCTTGGTCTCCCCACACCAGGAATCTTGATCTCGGCCTTTGCCTTCTTTTCCGACCTTCACTCACCACTCTGACTTTATACTATGCATTTATGTGTTTGTTTATGCCAGTCTCCCCTGAAACATGGCTGGCTCTCAATAATCCCTTATGGAATGTGTCATATAAATTTCTTTTTACATATTTCCGAATTTAATCTACTCAGCAACCCTATGAAATAGGCATTGCTGTCCCCACGTTCAGAGAAGGAATTTAGAACGTAATTAACAATAACACTAACAGCAGTAATTCCTTGAGCACTTGCTCTGTACCAGATGCCGTGCTAGTCACTCTGCATTCATTACCCCACAGATTATCTCCATGACCCCACAAGACTTCCCTGGCATCTTAGTAAACCAACACACCACCCCTCAGCCCACCGCCAACACTCCCTAGCCTCGTTCTGTCAGTCACTGTCCAACACTTCAGCCATTTACCTCTTTAATCCTTTTTAATTTGTTTGAAGGTTCTCTTCCTAGTAGAATATAAATACCATGAGGGAAGGGTCTCTTTTTTTATACACCACAGTCTTTACTATATGTAGAATGATGCCCAACATTTGATATTTCTAAAAGAGCAAAGTCTTTCCTCCACCAAAAAAGAAAACACGATTTGCAGAAGCCAGTTCCTTCACATGCTTGTACACCGTCTGCACTTGAGTGCTTTGCGGACCCTGGGACTCGCCCGTAAGCACGGTCTCCACCTCCTTCCTCCCCCGCACTCTGTCTTTCCTATCCACCCAGCCCAGCAGGCCAAATAGTGGCCTTGTCTAGAACAAGACAGGCAACGCGGGCCTGTGGGCGGTAATTGCATCTTCCCCTGTGCTGTACGTCTCTCTGTCAGCGAGTCTGTGGCTCTTTGCTGCCTGATGTACGTCCACCCAGATCCTTAAGAAGTAGAGACAAGGGGATAAATCCAGAAGGGAGCAGCCCACGGCTCCCCCACACTCCCTGAGCAGTACCACCAAGAGCCTCCCCATCCTTTTGACATAAAGAACCAATTTTCCTGCATATATCTAAATTGGTAGTACATGCTAGTTAGTAGACATTCAATAGATATTTGCTGAATGAATGAATGAATTGGTAGTACATGCTAGTTAGTAGACATTCAATAGATATTTGCTGAATGAATGAATGAATGAATGAGCATGCTGCCAAGTGAATGAGCACATTATCCTGAGGCTCGGGAAAAGGAAAGTGCCTGGCCAGGATCTTTCACCTGAGCGGCAGAGCAGAGGACTTGAAACTACTCTCCTGGGTTCCAGGCTCAGTGGCTTCCTCTGTGCTTCATGGCCTCCTAGGTCCCCAGGCTCAGGCCCCGGATTCATAAGAAACAGGGCCTCTAGATAAAGCCTGCCTGACTGGGTGTGAGACTGAATTTAGAAGCAACTCTATTACCATTGGTCTCCAGGTGCCTTCTCTGATTTTCCTCCTTCCCTCCTCCTCCGCGCTCTTCCAGATGGCGGCAGGGCTGTGATTGAGGCCTCCCTTCCCCTGTCTTCTGCCCTCTGCTGGTCTCTGTCTGTCTTAGACATCCCTCCTGGTCGCGACTGCCTGAAGCTCAGTTGTCCTCTCTCAATGCCCTTCTCCAAAAGCCCTGAATCTTCGTCTGGATCTTCTGTTGCCAAAACTCAAGACACACTGAACACACTTAGAAGCTCTGAACTGAAGTGTTCCTTAATTATTTGTAGACACATCTCTATTTATGTCATTCCCCTGTTCAGAAACTTAGAATGGCCGACCATTGCTTGTGACAACAGTCAGCAAACCCAAGTAGACCTGCCACAGAGGGGCACCTTGAAGAACTTCCAAAGGTGCGTGATCATGGGTAGTTTACAAGCAATTGATTTCCACATCCTCAGCCTTCATGACATTCTGCTTAAGATTCAGATTCCCAAGAGTGAGCCTCTGCTTGGCCTAGTTATCAATTCCCTCACTCACCTGTAGGCTAGAAGAATGCAAGCACCTTGACTGATGAATCCACAAGGCTCTACCCATGGTGCATGTGTGTATGGGGGAATGATGTACATTTCTACAACGCTAAGGGGGTGCTTATACCAGAAGGGGGCATAGATATTGTATGAACAAATCTAAGGGCTGTCTACTGCATAGTTTCACCCCTATTATCACACATCCAACCCAGTGAAATACCACAGCCGCCGTGAAGTGTCTCTTTTTGTTAATTATGTATGCATGTGCATTTGTGTATATGTAATGTTTTCTTGATTTGGGGGGAAAAAAAGTTTGTTTTTTTTTTTTAAAGTTTTTCCATATCATTAGCTATACCTGGAAAGCATAATTTTAAATTTTCACATAACTTATTCTATGAATGGATCGTATTGTCACTGTTAGATATTTAGATCATCCCCACTTTTAACCCCATTATGAGTGATACCACGATGAACATCTTTGAACATATCTCTTTATCTGGTTGCTCTTTTTTCCTTTACAATGCACTACTATAATCACTAGGCCAAACTGTATGAACACTTCAGAAGTTTGGTAGATGTTGCCAAATCGCTTTCCATAAATGTTGGCGATTTATACCAGCACAAGTAGAATAGGAAGAATATCATTTCACTCTACCCTCGTCAGCACTGAGAATCATCATTGGACAAAAATATTTGCCAACTTGATTGGTGAGAACTGCTACATTCTTGTCAATGCCTCTTGCGTTACCACCCATGGGGCAAAAGCTCAACTCTAATGACCTATTTTCAGTCCATAATATTTCTCTTCCTCTTCCTCCTCTTCTTTCCTCCTCTTCCTCTTTCTCCAGTTCTCACTTATTTTTTAAAATAAAATATCTCCTTATTTTTGAATAAGCGTATACATGCACACAGTTCAAAATTCCAAAGATACAAGAAAGTAGAAGTCTTTCTTGATCCACACACCCAACTACCACCCACTCCCCTCATCCCAAACTGGAAGTACTCTCCTCCCCTTCTGACTTCCCATGGACCTTTCTGCTGTGTCTTCTCTGTTCTTCAATACTGCTGGCTTTGTGGAGGGCAGAGACCATCGCTTAGTCTTGTCTGTACTTCTGACTCTTCATAGCACAGGGGAGGGTATAGCAGGTGCTCAGTAAGTATCTTTGTAATGGATGGTTAGATGGAACGATGGGTATATGAATGGATGGATGGACGGATGGACGGATGCTTATTTTGTTGATCCTGAAGAAATTAGGAATCGTTGTTTCAGGCTTTGCGTACCTAACAGTCTTGTAATTATGATCAGCCGGCAATTACCTAGCGATTTCCACCACATAAAAACTCCATTCATTAAATTGTGCTACAGGTAAACCTGATGCTTCAAAGTAGCAATATTTATTTTCAGTAAATGAATTAACTAGTGTTTAATTACCATAACTCACTATCCACTACTTTATGTTTTGGCAAGTAGCTGATAGACACAGGCTTTTCCTGCGTGGAATTTACATTTTATAAAGTCATTGTTTGTAGGCTGGTAGAGGTGCCTCGTGTTCTACACAAGCTGGAGTCTCTTGAAAAAATGGCATTTTCTTCTAACCTGTCACTACCATGCAAGGGCAGCAGGCACCCCAGGTGCTGACTGAGAAGGGCAGTAAGAGGGACTTCACAATGGCTGGACTCTTGCTCGGTGCTGGACAACGTCTGGGTGCTTTAGGTGGTTTATCTCATTTCGTTGTCACCTCTGTCCTGAGAGGGAGGTGCTATAATCTCCATTTGACCAATCAGGAAGCTGAGATCAGAGACACCAAGTGACTCTCTTGAAGTCACACAGTGAAGCTTCCAGGCAGAGCTGGGTTTCGGGCTCAGAGTCCTCTCACTGGCATCCCGAATGCTTTCTGATGTTTCAAATTATTCTCTTTTCACATTTCTTTTCTTCTTTTGTTCTAACAATGCTTGGAATGTTATTTCCTCCCTGCACCTATATTATAGAATCGATTTCCCTACTTTATGGGATAGAATTGCACTCTCCAGGCTTCTTTTCCCTTCTCTGGCATGTTGTCTCCCCCACTCCCCACACATATTACCCTCTAACGCCTGTCCTGTCTTTCTTCTCATTTCCTTTTCCTCCTCATCTTTGTCCTCGTCTTCCTTCAAGAGCCAATGTATTGCTACTCCCTCCAAGAATCCTTCCCCAACCGGCCCAGGAAGAATTCCTTGCTTCCTTTTGGAGATCTCATGTATTTTTATGCATCTGTGCTGTGAGTATTCACTCCACTTTATAAACCTTGTCGTCTCTGGCTGCAGTCTATGCACTTCTTGAGAGCGGGGCTTTGTCTGGGCTCCTCTGAGTGCTGAATATCTAGCGGATGGCTTGCTACTCCGTAGGGGCCAGTGCATCCCTGTTGTGGTACATTCAGCAGCTCTTAAGTGTGAGTGGCTGCAAAAATCTTGTCTCACCCTAGAAGGTATAGAAGGGGGGCATTGAGGGGTAGCACTCGCCTCTTTGCACAAGGTGCATTGCCTCGTTTATCTCACCCAGTCCCCCAGGCACTGAGGGAACATTGCCATGATGCATTTATAGAGGAGGAAACTGAAGTTCACAGAGGGAGATCACTTGGGTGAGGACACGCCCTTAAGAGTTTAAAATTTTCTTTTTCTGAAGGCAAAGTCTGTCCCCCTTTCCCCACACCACATATGCCCCACCAGGAAGGAGTGATTTTGGTGTGATCGTAACTGAGTTTTAATTTCCTGTCTCTTCTTATCTGGACCCAAGCTTCTGGTTATATTCACAGATCGACAGATATTCGGGGAGAAGCTTTCTCTATCAAAGTCTAGGCAGAGGCTCTCAATCCAGGGTCTGTGCTGGTCCATGAAATCCCCTAATAATAAATGTTCACTTTCACCAACTTCTCACTGAAATTTAGCATTTCCTTCTATTGCAGACATGGGTGTGTTAATAGCACCTGTGACTTTTTCGCCAAGAGAAATCACATGTAGTTTTATATCATCTTACGTTTGTTGTTTCATTTGTTGCAGATGTCTTAAAACATAGTTTATTCTCTTCACTACTTCCAATTTACGGTCATTATTACATCTGTTCCTAGACCTTTTTATTTAATGTGTCAATAAAGAAGCATATATATCATTATATGCCAGTTGGCTTTTTAAAAAAATGTTTTGATAAATGGTTTCTTATGTAACGCTTTTTGTATCTGATCTTGTGCGTTTAAAAACATTATTCGAAGATGTGGCCCATATGCTTCTCTAGACTGACAAAAGGGTGACAGGTTGAGTTAAGAACGCTTGTTTTCCCAGCTTGGAGTAACTTTCAGGGTTTCAGCCCGAAAAGCAGGCTATTGTCAGTAACAACCACAACAATAATAGCGAGAGTATCCGTGCAGTGGTTCACATACATTTTCATCCATTCACTCACTCATTCGCCCATTCATTCATTCATCTGTCCGACAAAAATCTGGGTACAATGTTCCAGGCACTGGACTGCAGTAAGCATGACAGAGCCCCTGCCTTCACGCAGCTTTTATTACCTCATGTCATCCTCATGTAACCTAAGAGGGTTATTATCCATGATCCATGCATGGGGAAACTGAGTTCAGAGAGGCGGAGTGACCTGTCTTCTCAGCTAATAAGTGGCAGGGTCTGGGTTTCAGCCCAGGGCTTCTTCCTGGTAGCACAGTTGTATTTATTTCTCATTTCCCTGCTGACTGTATACGTCCCTTGATTTCCTTAGATGCAAAACAGTGGAAATATTGGATATGATGGATACAATGGAAACCATGGCTATTCTCTCTCCCTCCCTCCCTCATTCTTACATTTCCACCTGTCCTTCTTGGGAAGTCACATAAGAAATCTGAGCTGGAGGGACCCTTAGCAATCATCCCATCATTGTATAAATGTGGAAGTAGAGGCCCAGAGAGGGTAGAGGGTTACCTGGGGACACATAGCAGTACAAGGTAGAGCTAGACCCAGACCCCAGTCCTCCAGCCTCCAGCCGGAGCCTGTCCTGCTGGAGGATGCAGCCCTGTTTACTCCCTAATGGTGGGCTCTCCTCTGCCCCTCTCAGGCAAGCCCCTCTGCCCTCCCAGGACACCAGGGTCTCCCACCATCGCCGGGCAAGAGGGCTTCTGGAGAACACGGCGCCTTTCTACCTCTCGGAGCCCACCTTAATGAGCTTCCCTATGAAATCAAGACTTAGCATCGTCACTGAACCTTTTTGATTTCTTTTGAATATAATGATGGGATTTGCAAGGGGCAGGAGAAAGGGGGGGGCAGGTTGGCAAGGAGGAGGCTTTCTATGAGTGAGCAGTCAACGCAGGGAGGGGGAGGTAGCTTTTTGCCAAAGAAGGGTGGCCTCAGAGATCAGATGGACTCCAGGGTCATTGTGTGTGTGCATGGGCCACACATTATCCCAGCACCCCTGGGGAAAGCCCAGATGTGACAGAACTTCTCCAGGCCACTGGCTGGTTTTGCTTCAGGGCCTGACACTCCCCGGGGAAATATGCTCCCCCCAACACCCAACGCCCACCCCCAGTTCCCTAGGTTAGCTTGTCCCCTCTGCCATATGCTCTCCTGGTATCCTGTATTTTGTAAGCATCTATCATAATTTGTAATTATAGACACAGATATAGATGTAGATACAGATACGGGTATAGATACAGTGACAGGAACTTGCTGGGTGGCTGTGTTCCATTCACTGAGCTGTAAGTTCCAGGAGAGCAAAGCCTGTGTCTGTTTTGCTCTTTTCTGTATATTTAACCTCCAACCTCCATGGTGGTGAGTGCTGGGTAAATATCTGTGACATGAACAAATGCATTTCCGGGATACAGCAGCCCCTTGTGAAGGTGTCTCTATGGGCCTGATGATGGTGAGGGCCTCCTACATCTTCTCTCTCCTGGAGTCCTCACCACGACCCTGTGAGCTGAATTTTATTGTCCCTATTTCACAGATGGGCAGTGGCCACACAGAATCATTTTCTCTTTGTCCCCAAGACCACACAGCTGAAGGGCCTCATTCATCCCTCCGCCTCTTCCTTGCTTATTCAGTGAACAGCTGCCACATACCCAGCGTGCAGGGGGAAGCGAGTGAGGAGGGTCTCTGCACGCAGGAAGCTGGCAGGCTTCTCAAAGACACAGGCGCTCACAGGAAGCTATGAGACCACTCAGCACAGCGATATGTATTCCTGACCTAAACTAGTGCAAACCATGATTGCTAAGGGAAGGGGAATGATCAGGGTCAGCTGCAACACCAGTCCCAGAATCTCCAGGTGGGAAGGGATCCTTAGGAGGAAGGCAGGACCCTACTGGGATTGGAGACGGACACACCAGAGCAGAGCCACGGTGTGTCACAGGGCAGGTCCCCTCACCTCTGTAAGCGCCAGGTCCTGATCCGAGTGTGTGCATCTGTTTTAATCAACAAAATGGGGATAAGAATGGCACCATCCCATAGGGCTCTAGCAAGCCCTACGATCAGATAGGGACTTCCCTGGTGGTCCAGCGGTTAAGACTCCACGCTTCCAATGCAAGGGACACGGGTTCAATCCCTGGTCGGGGAACTAAGATCCCACATGCATGTGGCCAGAAGAAAAAAATACAAATAAAAAAAAAAAAGAAAGAATGAGATAACCCATGTTAAGTCAAGTTCTCAGGTTGTAAGTTCTCCATAGATAGTAGCCATTGTTGTGACTCTCACTATGATATTGTACTGCCCTCCCCCGGAAGCTTGACTTTCCTCCACCCCAATCCCAGAAAATGGCCATCCCTCCTCAGGTTGCATTCCTGCAGTGACCAGCAGCAGCAGGACCTTGGGAGATAGTGTTCCCATTGCTCAATAGCTCCGACTTTAAAAAAGCCCAAATCTGCTTCCCTGTGCCATATGCCAGCTCACCCCGGCCCAGAAGCCATCTACCAGCTAATCTTGATAAAGCAGATGCCACGTGCCAGCCACTGTCCCAACACTGTTCCTAACATGATCTTCAGCTGGTCTCAAAACCGCTTAGTCCTCAAAACAGGGACTTCCTTCCTTCTTTCCTAAAACGGGGATGAGCATGTCATTTGCATCACTGTGTTTTCATGTGGATTAGGAAGGCGGACACATGTCATGCTTGAAACATTTCCTGGCATATTATGAACGTTCAATAATCATGAACTATCATTACTGCTGTCGTCGTTATTGCCATCATGATTATATAAAATCGTAGTCTGTGTTATTAGTCTAAATAAAAGCAGAAACTGCTTCTAGAACCCTTGGGTGGATGCGTGCTGCTCCCAGGGTGAAGGGAAGAATCGTCGAGGCCTGGCACACGGAACCTTGTCTAGCTTGTCTCCTCGACACTCCAGCTTCCCTGAATTGCTTGAAGTTCCCCCGATCAGGGTACACCCTCTGCTACTTCTGCCTGGAATACCCTTATCTCATGCCACCCTCCTTCATGTGGCTAATTCCTGCTCAGCCTTTCTGCCTCAGGTTCAATACTGCCTCCTCCAAAAAGCCTCGTCTGACCCCCCACTACCAGAGTCTGGGTGGATGCGGAGGCCTCTTTATAGCCCTGTGGCCCCAGTTATGTTGTGAGGTTAATTGCTTTTGTTTTTCCCTTCCTCCTTAGCACATACTATGTCATATCTATCCCTATATCCCCCCTCCCCCCAGGAACCAGCCCAGGGACAAATTAGGTATCAATGAAAAAATTTAAGTGAGTAAATGGATACTGTGAGGCCCCAGGTCTTCCTTTTTTCTCCTGCATTGAGCTCCTTACAGTCTCCAGTCATGGCCTTTGCAATTTTGCAGGACAGTCAGATGATTCTAATTTTAGCTGGCTGTTGGGCACCTTCTGATAATATTTTGCATATATTATCTAATTTATTTCCCTCGCTAACTCTGCCAGCTAGGTATTAATATCCCCATTTTTCAGACAAGAAAATGGAAGCTCAGGGTTTAAGGGACTCACCCCAGGTCTTATGGTGAGTGAAGCTGGGGGACACACCTGCCACGTATCACTGTTCTCCACAGCTGCTCCTGCCGCTGGGGCTGAGGAGCCTCCCTGAACGTGAGGCGGGGGTGGGCAGGGTGGGAAGGCAGCTTGATTCCTGACAAGCCCTGTCCTCGGTGCCTCCCTCTCTGGGAGCTCAGGAAACAAGGCTGCCTGTTGTCATCAGAGAGTGATTAGTCTGCACCCATGGGGGGCTTGTCACTGTCTGGGCCCTAAGTCATCCATTAGCACCTCTCTGTGAGTGACACAGACCTTTCCTGGTGTTTATTAACAGGGGGCCATGTCAGCATCTGTTCCCAGCCGCTGGCATGGGGCTCAGCTGACTCGGCCCACCAAATGGAACCCAGGTGATGCGTTCACACTTAAGGAATCAGCTAGTGAGGGGATGGCAGCCTCACTCAGCCTGGTAGGGTCTGGCTGACTCTGTTTTGAAACCAGTATTATCAGAACAAAAAAAAAAAAAAAAAGAAGAAGAATTAGAGTGTCAGAACTGGAGAGATGCTTGGAAGCATCTTAGACAGCGGCTGGACTTAATAGATGCAGAAATACAGGCAGAGTGAGGCCAATGGAGAGACGTAATGATAACCAGTTCAGTACCGGGCATGCAGTAGGTGCTCAAATATTTGTTGAATGAATGAATGATAAATGTATTTGCATTGGGTTTTTGAGTTTGTAAAACAAGATCCTATGCATCTTGTCATTGCATCCTCACAATAATCCTACATGGTTGGGAGCTAGAAAGATGCTGTTCGCATTTTGCAGATGAGAAGAGTGAGGTTCAGAAGAAAGAGTCTGTAGACAGGGGTCCGCAGCCTGTTAGAAACCGGGTCGTACAGCAGGAGGTGAGAGGCGGGCAGGCGAGCTAGCGAGCAAGCGAGCAAAGCTTCATCTGCGGCTCCCCATCGCTCCCCACCGCTCCCCACCGCTCCCCATCGCTCCCATCGCTCCCCACCGCTCCCCATCACTCCCCACTACTCCCCATCGCTCCCATCACTCCCCATCGCTCCCATCGCTACCCATCACTCCCCACCACTCCCCGTCACTCCCCACCGCTCCCCATCGCTCCCCATCGCTCCCATCGCTCCCCATCACTCCCCACCGCTCCCCATCGCTCCCCATCGCTCCCATCACTCCCATCACTCCCCATCGCTCCCCATCGCTCCCCATCGCTCCCCATCGCTCCCCATCGCTCCCATCGCTCCCCATCACTCCCCACCGCTCCCCATCGCTCCCATCACTCCCCACCACTCCTCATCACTCCCCACCGCTCCCCATCACTCCCCATCGCTCCCATCACTCCCATCGCTCCCCACCGCTCCCCATCGCTCCCATCGCTCCCCATCACTCCCCACCGCTCCCCATCGCTCCCATCACTCCCCACCACTCCTCATCACTCCCCACCGCTCCCCATCACTCCCCATCGCTCCCATCACTCCCATCGCTCCCCACCGCTCCCCATCGCTCCCATCGCTCCCCACCGCTCCCATCGTTTGCATTATCACCTGAACCATTCCCCCCGCCCCCCACCTCCCTGTCCGTGGAAAAATTATCTTCCACAAAACCCGTCCCTGGCGCCAAAAACGTTGGGGACCGCTGATGTAGGAGAAAGAATGTGGGTTCTTGAGTTGGACATACCTCGGTTCAAATCTAAACTCCAACACTGACCTGCAGGTTTTCCCATGTAAAACAGGAAATGGCAGTCCAGTCTGCTGTGTCTTTTTGTAAATACAGTTTTATTGAAACATAGCCGTGCTCATTCACTGCATTTTGCATGTCGTCATCGCATATTTTCTATGGCTGCTTGTGTTCTATAAAAGCAGAACTGAGTAGTTGGAACAGAGACCATATGGCTTGCAAAGCCTAAGATATTGACTATGGATTTCTGTATAGAAAAGTTTGCCAACCTCTGTTCTGCCTGGGGTGTGTTAGGTACTTAATTAATGTTGGTCTTTTCTCCTCTCAGATGAAGGGGAAATGGCTTTACTGGGATCCTTTTTCTAAGACTTTATAGGCCTTGTAAATACCACAGTGTAACATGCAGAACCTGGAGTTGGAAGGTGTGGTGTGAGGAACACTGGTGTTAAGAGTCAAAGACCAGGGTGTTAATCTCGGCTCTGTCCTACCGTCCTACTCAGCTTAAGGACGTGTCTCTGAGCCATGAGTAATGGGTTGAGTAGCATCCTCCCAAAACCCATGTCTACCCAGAACCTCAGAACGTGACCTTATTTGAAAATAGGGTCTTTGCAGATGTAATTAAAATAAGGCCATAATAGATTAGGATGGGCATTAAATCCAATGGGTGGTGTCATTGTGAGAAGAGGAAAAGACACACAGACACAAGGAAGAAGGAAGAAGGCCATGTGACAATGGAGGCAGAGATTAGAGTGACGCAGCTACAACGCCAAGGAATGCCAGGTGTTGCCAGGAGCCACAGGAAGCTGTGAATAGGCCAGGAATGCTTCTCTCCTAGAGCCTGTAGAGGAATCATGGCCTTGCTGACACCTTGATTTTGGACATCCAACCTCCAGAACTGTGAGAGAATACATTTCTGTTGTTTTAAGTCACCTGGTTTATAGTACTTGTTACGGCAGCTCTAGGAAACCAGTACACTGGTGTTGTCCTCTTTTATTCCAATTCAGATTGAGGCTACTGTGACATGTACATAGGCCAGGAGGCGGCACTGGGCAGTGTGCAAAGGTGGCACAGGCTCTGTTCTTCCAGTTCTTCCTCCCCTAAGACACAGAGGGATGGGTATAGATTTCTACCAGCTTTACAGTTAGGAGAGCTCTGACTTGCCCAAGGGCACAGAGCAGGTTGGACAAGCTCAACGGTGGCCTGGAGAAAGCTCACGACCTGACGTCAGGCAGACTTGCATGCAGACCCTGGCCTCAACACTTCACATCCATGCGACCCAAGACAAGTGCCGTCTCTCCCCAATATCCCGTTTCTCCAGCTGTACAGGGGGAGTAAAAATGTATACCTTAAGGCTATGGAGACAGCATGGGAAAGGAGCCTAGCACAGTTCTCCCATAGCAGGTGCTCAGGAAGTCATAGATGATGGAGATGATGTTGGTGATGATGGTGATTTCTGGCAAAGCTAGGACTCTCACCGGGATCTCCCCATCACCCCAGCCCACCTCCACCTCCAGGGCTGTTCCCTCCATCCCTTTGCGCCCTGCTATTGGGGCAGCTCTGAGCTCCAGCAGACCCCAAATCCTGCATTCAGCAGCTGGGATGAGGGATGGAGTCCTGAGTTAAGAAAATGCCAGTGTCTGCCTTAGCTCCCTCTGTCACTTCCCAGACTGACACAATCACTGCTCTCAACTCAGTAACAGCCCCTGTGTCAGGGCTTTGTGTTTTAAATAATGTTCCCCTGGTATAACTGATGTTTATGCAGAATCAGTGCTTTCAAAAGCTAACAGCCTCCTTATTTGTATAGCCTGAGCTGTCGCCAGGTTGCCCTGGAAGGTGAAAATTTTTTCTTGTTTTTCTCCCCTCTTCCTTTGTTTCTCTCTGTTGTTCTGTCTCTGCTCTTTCCACTCATACAGTATCTTTCTCTTCACTTTCATTCTCTGTCTTTCTGTGTCTGTCTCCTTCCCCCATCCCCTTCCTCTCTCCCCCCCTCCCCTCCTTCCCTCCTCTCCACCTTCTCTGTACACTTCCACATTTGTTCTCCTTACCTTGGTAGTTTCTCCTTTTTTAATCTCTGGGTCTTACTCCTGTTTCTCCTTTGCTTTTTCCTGATCTAGCTCTGCATTTTTTCTCTCTTTACACCCTTTGCCTCCGTCTTCCTCTCTTTTAATCTTCCTCTCTATGACACTCCTGGGTGTGTCTCTCTAACTCTCTCTGTCTCTCTGTCTCTCTGTCTCTCTCTCTCTCTCTCTCTGTGTATCTGTCCACTTGTCAGTTCATCCATCCTTCCATCTATCCATCCATCCACTTTCTTCTGGATGAGGGTGTTTCTGCCTCTCAGTTTCTCTTCTTTCTTTCTAGCACATTCTCTATATGTTTATCTCTTTTCTTGCTCTCACACTCTCTCAGATTGTCTCTCCCTCCGTCTTTATCTCCTTCCCTCACTTATCACTTCTTCTCAGGGTATTAATATTTTAATAGCCTTAATGTCTTTCCAGGACCCTCAACCCTTTCCATGATTCAAAAGTGGCGGATCTCCCAAGAGCTTCAGTTCAGGGACTGTTGATTCTCTTCCTCCATCTACCTGTTACCCTGACCTCAGTCTATACAAAGTTAGGAAGTGATGGATAAGTTTGCAGCTCTATTCCTCACATATTCTTTTTTGTCCCTATACAACAGCCCTGAGCATGAAGGATTTGGGATGGGAACCCAGAGTTGGGGGTAGGCAGGGGAGTGTCCTCTTTGGAGACACTCTTGTTAAAATTACTGATTGGTGGCAGTGGCATCCATGCCTTCTGGTGTTTTCTTTGT
This sequence comes from Orcinus orca, assembly GCF_937001465.1. NCBI lineage: Eukaryota > Metazoa > Chordata > Mammalia > Artiodactyla > Delphinidae > Orcinus > Orcinus orca. Next base: position 103,470,779 of record NC_064564.1, on the reverse strand, counting down.
TTCACTTGAAAAACATTTACTTAACACAAGTTCTTAGCAGGCCTTGTGCTGGCAGCTAAAGTGGAATGACTAAGTCATGAGTCTTTCACTCAAGAAGCTTACAGTCTCTTTGGGAAACCATAGAGTTGGTGATGAAGATCAGTAAGATAATAGATTTAAACAGTGGACTCAAAGGGAAAAGGAATTAATTCTGCTTGGGGGAAGTAGAGAAGGTTTCACAAAGGAGGTCACAGTAAGCTTGGTGGAGGTAAGGACTTTGTCCAATGTCACTACTGCATCCCTAGTACCTAGAATGGTGCCTGGCGCATAGTAAACACTCAATAAACATTTGTAATATATGAATGAATGAATGAATTTGAATATGAACTTGAATTTGAATAATTTTTACGAATTCTTAGGATTTTGCGGGGGAGAAAATTTGGAGATGAGCGTCCCAGGCAGTAAAGCATGGTTAAGGATTCAGAAAGGTAAAGGTACATACTGTCCTCAGATCCCCTCTTCAGGGCTGGCCCACCCATCCTCCAGAATGTGACTGAGGCTCACAGCTCTGTCCCTCACTGGGCACTGCCTTCAGCCATAAGGAACTGCCTCTCCCAAGGATACCCCCTTCCAGATGGCAGCCATACCAATGACTGGCTGGCGTGGTGTTGCAGAGGCCTGGATCCCTTGCCTCCATTCAGTGTGTCCCTAAAGGGCCATCCAAGCTCCAGAGCGCCCCTCAGGACCAGCTGAGGCTTCGGATCTAAATGGCATCAGCCACATGGCAGGACAGCCTCTCCCCTGCCCAGTCCTGCCTTGCTTACTTCCTACAAGTATATCCCAAGAGGGCTCCTTGATAAACCTCGTATATGCAATGCTCTGTTTCAGAGTCTGTTTGCAGTGAACCTGACCTAAGTTTGTGTGTTTAGGGAATGAGAAGAGACCTGGGGGTATCAAATGGAGACTCTGAGGACAAGGTGAAATGTAGCCAGGCGAGTAGGCAGGAACCAGATTATGAAGGACCTTGAATGCCGATGAAACTAATTTAGATTTTCTTCTATAAGTAATGGAGAACTATTGATCCATGGGGTATCTAATTAGAGTGGGGGCTTACTAAGTTCACTGGCAGTCAGTATGAAAGATGGGATAGAAGGGGATAAGGCTGGAGTCAGGGAATAAGCTAGGAGACTGAAACCTGGAGCTCCAAGCCTGAGGAGAGAAAGGATGGGGGAAGGGATGAAGGATGGTCCAGAGACATCCGCAATAGTGCTCACTGGTCTCCTCTTACGACATGTACATGTACCAGCATCTCCCTTCTTTCAAAATTCCAGAGTCCATGAGGCATACAACATGGAAGAATATAGTGCCTCTTTTTATTGCCTGTAGTGTCCCTTTAATAATATCTCCTGCAAGTGTACGCATCATAAATAATCCAGTGCTAGGATATTCCTTATTTGAGGCCCTTTTTCCAGAATCTTCCATTTGTATCTCTCATGTAATAGAATTTTGGCAGATCCATGGACTGTGGTAGCTAGTCTAGTCTTGTCTCTTGTGAACCTCATTTGGGAGGAGTCATGCATTTGCCTAGAGTCTTATCACCTTTACAACAGCTGATGCTACCATTATTGATGGTGTGATTAGTATGCAACGGTCTGAAAAATAAAGTTCTAGGGTACGAGGATCAGGCAGTTCTGTGTTTGTATCTTGGCTCTGCTGTTTATAGGCTGTGTAATAATTTGGAGTAAGCCCCATACCGCCCATAGCTTCAATTTATATCCACTATGTTGGAATAATGGGAATTTTGCAGAGTTGCAGAGTTGTTATGGGGAGGTCTGGACTCTGTAGAAACATGTATGATGCAAGTTAAGAGCTGTGTAGTGGGAAGAACTTTCTCTTTGGACTCAGATGGAGCTTGGCATGGACTTTAGTTCTGCCACAGTACAGGCTTGGTGACCTTACTTCACCTTTCTTTTTTTTCTTTTTTTTCTAAATGAAGTATAGTTGATTTACAATATTGCGTTAGTTTCAGGTGTACGACAAAGTGATTCAATTATATACATTTTTTTTCAGATTCTTGTCCATTGTAGGTTATTACAAGTTATTGAATATAGTTTCCTGTGCTCTACAGTAAATCCTTGTTGTTAATCTACTTTATATATAGTAGTGTGTATCTGTTAATCCCATTCTGCTAATTTATCCCTCCCTCCCTTTCCCCTTTGGTAACCGTAAGTTTGTTTTCCATGTCTGTGAGTCTGTTTCTGTTTTGTGAATAAGTTCATTTGTATCTTTTTTAGATTCCACTTGTAAGTGATATCATATAATATTTGTCTTTCTCTGTCTGACTTGCTTCACTTAGTATGATAATCTCTAGGTCCATCCGTGTTGCTGCAAATGGCACTATTTCATTCCTTTTTACGGCTGAGTAATATTCCATTGCATACATGTACCACCTCTTCTTTATCCATCCCTCTGTTGATGGACACTTAGGTTGCTTCCATGTCTTGGCTTTGTAAATGATACTTCACCTTTCTGAGCCACAGTTCCCTTATTGGTAAAATGGAAATCTCATGCCTACTTTCCAAAATTATGAGGATTAATGAAATAAAGGGTACCAAGTTCCAAATATATTCCTCTTTATCAAAACTAGACAACCATCGGAAATTCCACAGCGGTCCAGTTGTTAGGACTCGGCACTTTCACTGCTGGGGCTGGGGTTCGGTCCCTGGTCAAGGAACTAAGATCCCACAGGCCGTGAGGTGCGGCCAAAAAAAATACAACAACAAAAACCTAGACAACCGTCATGTCATGTGATGATATATCTATTGAATTTATTTCTTTTTGTTTTTCTTTACTTCTTATTTTTTAAATATGTGTTTAACTTTCTTCGTTGTAAGTATAATAAATGATGATCTCAAAAGTAATAAATGCACATTAAAATTATTTTTAACCCAATGATACAGATGTCTCTGGAATTTAACCATCTCCTTTCTCTCCAAGGGAAGAAGCCATGCTGTCCACATACTTTGAAACCATCAATGACCTGCTGTCCTCCTTCGGGCCCGTCCGTGACTGCTCTCGGAACAATGGGGGCTGTACTCGAAACTTCAAGTGTGTGTCTGACCGCCAGGTGGACTCCTCAGGATGTGTGGTAAGTGCTATTGGCCTATGAACATGGTGCTGGCCCAGGTGCCAAGGCTACATACTGGCGGCCCCTCCCTGTGAGGGGCAGCTGGTCAAGGAAGATCATGCTACTCCTAGCACCTACCTCTGTGGCCTTCAACACACCAGGCTGCCTTGGTTTCCTCATCTGCAAAGCGAGATAATGAAACTTACCTCCTGGAAGTGTTGGAGGAATGAAATGAGATATTAGAGCATTAGTACCCAATAGGTAGGTCCTTGAGAGCTCCTGGCCTCTGGTTCACCAACACCCCAGGCCTTGCCCCTGCCCTGCCCCGCCCCACCGGTACGAGATCCGCCAATCCGCTGCAAGCTCTTCATTGGATTAAGGGTCTGAGGGTGTGGTCACTCTCAATCCCCAGGTAGAACAATGAACACCTTTGAAGGAATTCTGTTAACACATCTCCAGAAACACCTCTGGATAGGATCATGTATAAAGGTGCTCAGATGGAAATGAGCTGGGGCCTCAGCCCTCCCCAGTGTTTTCACACTGGGGTTTAGCCTTCCAGGAGGCTTACAGTCCAGTTGAGAGTGAGGTAGGGCCTGCCTTATTTCTGTGCACTCAGTGGGGAACATGTCACCTGTGCAGAAGAGAAGTTTCAGCTGAGACCTCAGGTTTGTAGAAGGCTTCCTGGAGAAGTTGGTGTCTTAACTGTCTTCAAAAGATGGGTCAACGTACATTAGGAGAAGAGTGGGGATGGCCAAGGCAAAGCCATGGAGCGGGGCTGGTGGCCTTGTTGGCAGGGAGCTTTAATATCAAATGTGGGATAAGGACACAGAAGAAGACATGTGAGGATCATTGTTGCTTATAGAAGAGGGTCCTTAACTGGATGATTTGTTTTATAGGAATGACCAAGGGTGCTTGTTTAAAATGCACATTCCAGGTTCCACACTAGAAATTTTGATTCTATAGACGGGTTTCTGTCCCAGGAATCTGAATTTGTAACAATGTAGTGAGTGTGTATATGTGTGAGACATGGGAGTGTGTTGGAAGCACACTTGGGAAACGTCCTACAAGCTGAACAACTTAGCCGGGTATTCAGTGCCTTCTTGATCTGGCCCCTTTCCAGCCTCGCCATCACTTTACTTCATTCTCCACTAGAGCCAAATGGAGCTAATTAGTTGTTGTTCCTGAATATACTTGCCACCAATGTGGGAAGCAGAGTGACTTTCCAAGGTCTCACCACAAGGTGGCAGGATGGAGGCCCAAGAACATGTCTCCAATACTCTCAGTGTTAGAGCCACTTTGGGCTGCTTTCCTGAGGAGCTGAGAAGAGACAGCAGCAGAGAACCTTGGAAAGAAGGCTGGCCTGAGTGAAGTGGGCTTACGCCCTGACTTGGTCATTGGCGTGTTGGTCATTGGTCATCTGTGTTGACCTCATTAGCCTCAGTTTCTTAATCTTTCAAAGAGAGCAATAGCTCTTGAACTCACAGCTTTTCTGAAAAACCAAAGAATGTAACTGGAAATTATTTGAGATTTACCCAGTGCCATTTGTGTGTGATGATATGATGAAAGCCACAGCTACTGATGAATTTATGTAGGCGATATGATATGATATTTGGGGCCACAAAAATTCAAGAGCACCGTGTATTTAATTTCCTATAGTGCTTCTACAACTGAATTTTATTTATTTTCTGCTCCATCCATTGGCAGTGGAAACGTAATTCTAGTCAGTTTAGGTGTGCTGCCTCCTACCCCTTCCTGAATGTCTAAGTTCAAGGGGACTGAGGTACTTGTAAGGCGTGGGAGTGAGGGGATGCTTGATGCTGGACCATAACCTCTCAACTCTAGTACCTGCTGTCTCATCTGGCCCTTGTCCATCACTCTCCTTCCTTTGTGGCATAAGCCAGGATCTCCCTGTTCCACCTGATTTATAGGTGCATGGTCCATCCTGGCATCTGCTGCCGGTTCTCTTCATCCCCACCACTTGTCATTTGAGGCCATCTCGTTTTAACCATTAGATAGCTTACCCACCCTATTGAGGAAATGAGGAACGTCCATCAGCTCTTCTACACAACCCTCAGGACATGAGGGTCTGAGGGGAGCTGGCTGAAGCCCTCTTGATCCAGACAGACCATGAAGGCATTTGTAGATGGAAGCTTTCATGGCAGAGCCCTCGACCACATTTACTATCCAATAGGCAGGTGAGACACAGACCCCACTTTGCCTTCAGAGCCTTCAAACTCACCTGATTTTCTGCAGCCCTCGTCCTTTCCAACCACCCATGTCATTAGCCTGGTGGGAATAGAGACAGGGTCTCTTTAACAAGGTCATCTTGCTTGACTTCCAACATTGCTCTCTTCCCCCCAGATCAAGTAGTCTTTATGGGTGGGAGGGAAGCCACTTCTCTAACAGATCACAGATTCTCCCTATTATTACTATTATCATTATTCCTTCTAATTAGACCTCAACTTCTGAAACCCAAAATTAAAAAAAAAAAAAAGTTTCCTTCTCTTGCTTGGTGTTCCGATTCTGCTGTGCTAACCTGCTCCTGGGATAATGGGTCCTCAGGCATGCAGCTGCCCAAATTGGGGAGGGTCATAGGATGTGTGGTAGGCAGAATAATGGACCCCCAAGGACGTCCACATTCTACCGCCTAGAACCTGTGAATATGTTACTTTCCATGACAAAGGAGAATTCAATTCACATGTGGATTTAGAGGCTAATAAGCTGAATTTTGAAGAGAAAGATTATCTTGAGTTATCAGGATGAGCCCAACGCAACCAAAGTCCTTAAATATGGAAGAGGGAGGCAGCAGAGGCATTCAGAGCTCTGCCGCATTGCTGGCTTTGAAGACGGAGGAAGGGGGTTATAAGTTAAGGAAAGTCTATGAAAGTTGGATGAGGCAAGGAAATGGGTTCCCTCCCCCCAACTAGAGCCTCTAGAAAAGGGATGTGGCCTTGCTGAGACCTTGAATTTAGCACACTAGGCTTTTTTTCCACTTCTAACCTGTAGCACTGCAAGATAAATTTGTGTTTCTTAAACTGCCACGGTCATGGTAATTTGTTACAAGAGCAGTAGAACACTAATGCAGGTGAGCAATAATATGGGAAGGGAGGTTGATCCTGGAGATAATATATAAAAAATTATCCTGTTATTTTGATTTTTAATTATTTGCAGGGAGACCCTCACCTCTTGACCAGGGATAGAGAAAGTAAAAGTGAATGAAGTATCAAAAGAGGGAGGGAGGGAGTCTTGTGTTCCCCTTCAACGTGCTAAAGGGTAAAAAAAAAAAAAAAAAAGTTATCTATCAGAAGTGGTCTAAATGTGACAAACATAATGATGTCAGCAACGCACAGCTTGAAAAGTCAGCTATGGTTCCGTTTATGCTGTGTGGCCGCATAAACATTGCAAAATTCTAATCAAGATAGAGGGCAAAACCAAAGAAAACCGTAAGCACTTAATCATGATGATACCCTGTAGAGGATGCGCCCACCGTCTCTGAGTAGCTGCTGCCCCCTGAAGCGTTTCACTGCCGCTGTTCCCTTGTGGTATCCTGGTTTTCCCAGCTCCAGAAGGAAACTTTTATTGGACTCAACCCCAGACAATCTGGTGATCAAAACGTATCCTCCGTAGCCCCTTTAGAAATGTCAATTCACAGCTCACCGTCAGTGTTCCAATTTTCTGTTATTGTGTAATAAAACTGATTTGCGGCAACAGGGATGGACCTAGAAATTATCATGCTGAGTGAAGTAGGTCAGACAGAGAAAGACAAATATCATATGGTATTATCTATATGTGGAATCTAAAGAAATGATACAAATGAACTTATTTACAAAACAGAAACAGACTCACAGACTTAGAAAACAAATTTATGGTTACCAGAGGGGAAAGGTGGGGCAGGGGAGGGATAAATTAAGAGTTTGGGATTAACATATACACACCACTATATATAAAATAGATGATCAACAAGGATCTACTCTATAACACAGGGAACTCTACTCAATATTCTGTAATAAACTAAATGGGAAAAAAATCTGGAAAAAAATATCATATATATATTGTATATATGACATATATATCATATATATGTCATATATATGACATATATGTCATATATATGGATATCACTTTGCTGTACACCTGAAAATCACACGCTGTAAATCAAATATACTCTGATATAACATAAAAATTAAAAAGAGAAGTTCTATTGAACAGTGGTTATCTAGAACACAGTTTATAGTTCTCATTTTTAAAAACTATGGCTGTATGAAGATCATACCTGATTTTTAGAGAATGTTAGTAATTTGAAAAATTAATTACGTTAAGAAAAGAATGAGTTAAAAAAAACACAAAACTCTGGCTTAAAACAACTAGTTTGTTTTGCTCACAGTGTTGTGGGTCAGGAATATGCAAAGGGCTCCGCTGGGTCATTTGTCTCTGGTCCGTGGCAGGTAGTTTATCTGTAGCTGGAGGATTTCCTTTCCAGAGGACCCCTTCACTTACATGCCTGGTTCTGGGGCTGGTGTGGCTTACACTTGATCCTGGCTCTGTTAGACCTCAGCTGGGTCCATCTCTAGAGCACTTGCCCATGGTGTCTCCATTTGGCTTGGACTTCTCATGCCGTGGAGGCTGGATTTGCAAAGGAAATATCCCAAGATCAAGTGCTCCAAGAGCCTAGGCAGAAGCTGTACATCTTCTTAGCACCTAGCCTCAGAAGTTCCAGGACATCATTTCTACCACAATCTATTGGTCAAACAGGTCATTGATTTCAGCTCAGATTCAAGGGAAATGAACTGGACTTCACTTGTCCATGAGAGGAGTAGCCATCTTTAATCTACCCATTTTCCTGCAGCTTGGACTCACAGACCAGGAAGGGACCCTGGAGATCTTCTAACCAAGCCAGCACCTCTCCCACTATACAGACAGGAAAACAAATGGCTAGAAAGATGCAGGAGTCGCTCAAGTTCATGTAGGGAAGCAGTAATAGCATCAAGATTTGATCACAAAACTCCTTCCATGCAGTTGTACCTTCCTAGGTCATGGTCTTTTAGCATCATCATTGCCACTGTAGCAGTCCAAATATTGACTTGGCAACACTGTATCCAGCACTGTGAATGTAACAGAGGATACAAGAACAACAGCCCTGCCTTGTTTTATAAGCTAGTTCAGAAGGCAAGATGGACTTCGGCAGGGCTGCAGCGTGACCTTCACGCTGCAGCATGACCTTCACGTGAACAGGTCACTTTGTATCTCTGCACAAGAATATCCATCAGGGCTGACATGAGCACCAGAGGGAAGGGAGGGGATGTGGGAGAGAACCAACACTCATTGAGCACCTACTGTGTGCCATTTCACTTATGTTCATGGCAGTTCAGTGCTTATAACCACCCCCTAGATGGGTATTATTGTATCCATTTTACAAAAGAGAAAAACTAGTACTATAAGAGCAACCATCCTCACAGTGACTGTGTGCCAGACATGATTCTAAGTGATTTGCTTATTTTAACCAATTTAATTCTCACAGTCATCCTGTGAGCTAGGTTTTATGATTATCTCCACTTTACACATGAGAAAAATGAAACTGTCTGGTTGGGAATGGGAGTATGGGGAAGAGCACAAAGGAGTGTGGGAAAAAAGGGCAGTGCTAGGAGCCTTCATAGAAATTTAGGACTGAAAGAGGTACAGAGATTTATACACTTGCTAGACCCTATAGAGTGATGGTGTCTTTTAGGAGGTGTGTCTAATGTCAGTTTCCAGCCCTGCCTCTGAATTCCAGACCAATCCCACTCTACCCCACCCCCTGCAAGTCACCCAACCACATTCCCACTTCCTCTTCTCCCTCTTTTTTTTTTTTTTTTTCTCCCCCCACTTTGACCTAAAAATCCATCTGGCCTCCCAGGTATTAGGAAGGACCAGAAGACCCCTGATTGCCCTTGAAATGCTGAGAGGCAACAAAAAAAATGCTGCCTTTTAAAAAGCCAAGATGAGTAAAGTTACAAATTTTCATTTAGTACAGGCCAGGCCCCTCTTTGGCACCACCAGGGAAGCAAAGACTGACATCTGGTTCAGTTAGGGAGAGGGAGGCTGCTTCTTTCCATTCCTCATGTTTTCCCCTTTCAGTGACTCAACTGGACTGTAATGAAAGGAAACAAAACTCAAGAAGAGCGGGGAGCACAAGTGATGGGAATCAGAAGAGTGAGAAATCACTCTGAAACACAGCCCAGGCCCTGCTGACTGGGAAGCCCACCCCAGGGTGCCTAGCTTCCTGCCCTTCTGTACGGGCAGAGCAGGGCTGAGCCTTGGTGGGGTCTGGGCCCTGCCAAGTGGGTCTTCCTCCCCAGAAATGGACTCTCTGTCCCTGCAGGTCAGCGACAAGGGGGTGTGATGGATTCATGGTACAAGCAGGATAGGTTTTGCCAGGGTCCAAAATAGGAGGAATGACACTTGTCACATTTTTCTTATTAAACGTCTTCATAAACATGCAGTCAAGAGGCAAAGCATCTTTATGCAGACTCTTTCAGAGATGCTTGGTCTGGGAAGCAGGATTTAAAGGGTGAAGCGTTTTTTTGTGGTACGCGGGCCTCTCACTGTTGTGGCCTCTCCCGCTGCGGAACCAAGCTCTGGACGCGCAGGCCCAGCGGCCATGGCTCACGGGCCCAGACACTCCGCGGCAATGTGGGATCTTCCCGGACCGGGGCACGAACCCGCATCCCCTGCATCGGCAGACGGACTCTCAACCACTGCACCACCAGGGAAGCCCTGAAGCATCTTTTATATGGTATCCTCATCAAAGTGCCTTCTGCTCAAACAGGTCCATAGACAGATAATTTTCTTTTCTTTTTTTTGTTTGAGAAATCATTTTATTATTGTTTGTCTCAACAATGTACACTGCCCAGAAAGTACCACATGCGTATATGGTGTGGTGCGTGTAAAGAACCTCTTCTTTAATGGCTTCAAGGAGATACTTGCCTTTTTTTTAATCAGTTTTATTAGTTATCTGTTTTATACGTATTAGTGTATACATGTCAATCCCACTCTCCCAATTCATCCCACCACCACCGTCTCCCACCGCTTTCCCCCCTTTGTGTCCATACGTTTGTTCTCTACATCTGTGTCTCTATTTCTCCCTTGCAAACTGGTTCATCTGTAACATTTTTCTAGATTCCACATATATTTATTAATATATGATATTTGTTTTTCTCTTTCTGACTTACTTCACTCTGCATGACAGTCTCTAGGTCCATCCACATCTCTACAAATGACCCAATTTCATTCCTTTTTATGGCTGAGTAATATTCTGTTGTATATATATACCACATCTTCTTTATCCAGACAGAGAATTTTCTATATGCACCTCTATCAGTAATACTAGTACCGATGGCATTAATAAATAAGGAAATCATTGCTATCAAATATATCAATGATAGTCTCACTGATGGAGATGCCTCTAGAGAGTGTCTGAGTGCTGATTACGGACCAGGCCCTGGGATAAGTGCTTAAAATGCATCACCACAGTGAATCCTCATAGCTGCCTGATGAGATGGGCATGATTACTGCTCCTGTCTTGTCTGTGGGAAAAGGGATTCAGAAAGCATGAGAAATTTGACCAGAGCATAAATTCAAACCCAGGTCTATCTAAATCCAGAGCTACTCTCTTACCTCATCAGATGCAATTTCCAGAGGCTGAGGATAGTTCCCCAAGGATAAAGCAAATGTCCCCATGTCAGGGAGCATACAAGGAGGCAACACTTCCTTCTCCCCACGCTCCATCAATGTCCAGGGTTCCTTCTTCCTCGTATGTATCCAGGAGATCTGGAGGAAGAATAAGGGAGTGAGTATTGGAAAAAGGGAGAGGCAGTGAAGGAAGTTTCCAAAGAAGGAAATTGGAGCCATGCCTCTTGACTCAGTGCCTGTACACAAGGCTCAGACTTTGGGAGGTGAAAAGGAAGGGTGTTCTCTTTCAGTTGGGAGCTGTGCCTTTGCATCTTTTCTTTGTGAACTTCAGATAAAGTCCTCCTCCCTTCTGCGTATGGGGGTGAGGGGGATGCGGTTTGGGGTTTCCAAGATTATAATGTGTGGCATTCTCTTAAAGCCTGTGCACCCTTTTATGACATTAAACATTATTCCTCCCATGACATTTGAAGCTGTCTCTATTTTTTCCCCCTCATTTTATTTATTTGGGACCCAGATTTGCTGGGTCTGATGGTATTTCTGGTAAGCTGGTTTTATTGTGTGGAAGTCATTATCTGTTAAAGTCAAGGAACAGCCCCCGCCCTTCCAAGGTGATGGGTTTTACCCTTTGCTTCCCAAAAGGATGGTATGGAGGAAAAGAGCCCCAAATTGGAGGCAGGGGATAGAAGCTTCAGTCCTGGTTCTGCCACCTGTTGGCTGCAAGCTGGAATAAATCCCTTCAGGAAGGCGGTGGCCATCTGTGTGGACCGCATGCTGGACCCAGAGAGGAAGCTTGGGACCAGCCTGGGGAGGGCCCGAGGAATTGCTAAGGGCCCTGAAATCTCATAACATATGTTCCCAGAGGGCAGTGATTCTAGCATTGGAAAGATCTGAGGGCAGGGACAGACAGCATGGGGTGGAGGCCAGGGCTTAACTCATTGGCTAGTGGGGAAAACAAACACAGAGAGAGGGATGGTTGGTGGGGGGGGCATCTCCATCCCTTTGCTTCCCTTTTGTAAGCATCTCTGGAGTCATCATTGACATTTTAATTGTGTTTCATGCACCTGCATCAAACACCTTTTCACCTTAGGAAGGTACCACGAGAGAGAATGTATTTCCTCCATCACCTCTGCCTTCAGGAGATCACAGTTTCTGGCATCAGAGAAACCTGGGCCCAAAACTCGCTCTGTCACTCACTAGCCGTGTGACCTTGGGACAGATTACTTAAGGCCTCTGAGTCTTGGTTTCCTGCTGAGTAAAATGGGATAATAATACCTGGCAAAGCTGCTATGAAGACTCACTGAGATAATGCATACACAGTGGGCCAGCACCTGGCTCTAAGTAGGCATGAAGCATCATCACTTATTATCTGATGTCTCACGTAGGGATGATGAGGATGGTGGTGGCAGTGACGATGAGAGCTCAAATTGTCTGAGTGCTCGCTATGTCCAGAGCCCCTGACATGGTCTCCTTCTTGTCCCTTTCCTTATAGGTGGGAAAACTGAGGCAGGGAGAACATAAATGACTCAGGTTCACACAGCTCTTAAATTCTAGAGCAGAGGATTTCAGCCACGCATCCTGATACCAGAACTCTCATCCTTAACCGAGGCAGATTCTTCATAAACATCATTTGTAGTGGTTGCCTGATTTCTGTGGACAGGAATATTCCATCATTTATTTTTGTCTTATTGTTGGACATTTTGAGTGTTCCAACTTTATTATAAACAATGTGCTCTGAGCATCTTTGGGCAGAAGGCTCCTTCTGTGTTTTATTTTTTTCTAGAAGTCTGTAAGGACGGTTTCAAATTGCATTCTTGCTCCATGATTTTGGTGAAGGTATGGGATGGATTAAAATAAAAAGGAGGAGCTGTCTCTGGTTTTCTAACCTTTTCCTGTTTGGGGTGCTGGTTTTTGTTCTGTATCCAACTCAAGGGTGTTGGGCCGAATGGGCCCTTGAAGAAGGGAGTGATAGAATAAAAGTAATACGTTAGGAAGTAGAGCCTGGTGAATTGTGCAAAAATGCATGTGGAAGAGAGTCCCAAAGCAGAGGAATGGTGCAGACAAGAGTAAATGAGGCAGCAGGGCTGTCATCTCGTTGAGGACATGAAGGGGCTCAGAGGCAGTGACTGCAAAGTTCTTAGTGGCCATGCTGAGTGCTTGTGAGCAAGGATTCCATAGCTGTTGGAATGCTGATAATTAGACAGCTTTTTCTTAGCTCTGAAATGGAAACCTTTAATAATTGTGTTTGTCTTAATTATAGTAATAGAATTTTGGCATTTATAAGGTATTTTACCCCATCCAGTTTTCAATCTTCTTTTTATTTTTTTTTAGTTTTCTTTTAAGTAACTCATGCTTATTGTAAAATCAAATAAAACCAATTCAAACACTGATGAAATGTATAAAGAAAAAAAAACAAAACAAGGTCCTCTTTATCACTTACTTTAGAGATAACTGTGCCACACTTTGGGCTATATATATATCTTCGTATACATTTTCCCCCATGCATATGCAAAAATAAATAAGAATTTATACGTGTAAGTTTTTAAATGGAAGCGTAAAAAGTATACAGTCGTGTCCTTTTGGGGTAACTTTATATGTCAGAACTGCATGTATTTACATATGCTTTTCAAAGAGCATTTCCCTTTCTTCTTTTTAAACTGGCTCCCTAACTTGATCTTAACCGTACGTAAACCCTTTTCCTTATGTCAAAAATTAATATGAGCAGGCTTCCCTGGTGGCGCAGTGGTTGAGAGTCTGCCTGCCGATGCAGGGGACACGGATTTGTGCCCCGGTCCGGGAAGATCCCGCATGCCGCGGAGCAGCTGGGCCCGTGAGCCATGGCCGCTGAGCCTGCGCGTCCGGAACCTGTGCTCCGCAACGGGAGAGGCCACAGCAGTGAGAGGCCTGTGTACCACAAAAAAAAAAAAAAAAAAAAAAATGAGCAAACTGAGGCCAGAAAACATAAGAGCAATGCTTGTCTTGAACCCAGGTGTCCTGAATTCCAATCTAGGACCCTCTCCCTTCCACACATGTAGTATCCTTCTTTTATTTTTTATCATCATTCTTTTATCTTGTATCATGGGTCTTGGGATAAGTGGATGAGAAATGATGTCATCATCATTATTGTTGTCAATTTGAAAAGTTATCTTTGTTTTCCTGTATTCTCCAGCTTCTTCCTGAACCCTGCCTTCATAAGTCTTCCCCCACCAGCCCAGATACTCTTAGAGACCATAAAAGTTGTCCAGGGATGGCAAACTGTTTGGAGCACAGGAAAAAGAATAACTGGACTCCTGCCACCAGCCACGATCATGAAAGCTTTTAGTCTTGAGGGAGCAAACAGTGAGAAAGTTTCATAAAACAATCATTAGCCTTTCTACTCACTGAGAAAATAGCACCCGGATAGAGTTATATATGTTTCTTGGGAAGTGGGCTAGTTAATCAGAATTCCAGTCCAGAGGAAAGAGCAGACTTGGCTGTGATACAGACTCGGGTTCAAATCACATCCCTTTCACTGGGAAGTTGGGTGACTTTGGGCAAATTGCCGAATGTATCTGAGCCTTTGTTATCTTGTCTGTCCGTAAACTAGGAATGGCCCTTGTGCCTTATAATGTTGTTGGCTGAGCCCAGTTTGAATAGCTGGGTACCAGCCAGACACAGTGATGTAACCTCACTTGCCAGGGCCAGTACCAATTGGATAGAGAGGAGCTTGGTGAGCTAGGGACCTGGGATCCTCTTCTGGCTTCCACTGAGTGAAGAACTTTTTTTCAACATCGTTGAAAGGAAAGGTGATTTCAGGAGCCCACTGTCCTGGGGATGGTATAGACCTAGGTTGTAACATGATCCTCTGTCTCAACTTGGCTCTACTTACTGTGCGTTCTTAGCTAAACCCCTTATGCTTTCTACAAACTCAGAGACTTTAACCTGATTCTCTCTGGGGCTCTTTCCTTCCCTGCAACGGTCTGTAAATCAAAGCTGTGCTTGCGTCCCTAGAGGAAACAACCCAAAGATCAGCCTATGCAACAGCCACTGAGACTGGTACCCTTCCCCACCCTCCCTTGGAGAGTTGTTCTTCTGTACACAGTAAACCTTAGGGAGAAGATGGGGTCCTCCACAGGGTGGAATTTCAGGCAGGAGTGTTGTAACCAACCTCCATGATTCTGTTGTTGCCTCGTTTAGATAATGAGGCATCTCAATTAAAAACTTATTTGTTTCAATTATAAAATTATTATATGCACATATTAAGAATGTTTAGAATACAGAGGGAGGAAAATGAAGAAAAATATCACCCATAGTTATACCACCTCCAATAATCACCATTAACATTTCAATATTGCCTTTTAGTAGCTTTTCTACATGATAGAAATTTTAGCATAATAGAAAGTTTTGCATAACAGAAAATTTTGCATAATATAATTTAGCAATTTTATTATGAAATATAATAGAAATGTGGAAAAATGGGTAGAACATTCCATGCCGTTTCATCAGTAGTAATTAAGTAATACCCATCTACCCATCACCCAGGTCAAGAATTAGAATATCGCCTGCATTCCACAAGCCCTCCCCTAACACACCCACTGTTTCTCTATTTCCCGTTTTAGCTCCTCTTCCCCTCTAGACCTTCATGCTAATCAGGCCCTTTATATTTTCTTTATAGTTTTCACACCTGTGTATACATAGAACAATTTATTTTATTCTTCTGATTGTTGGTGGTGGATGACCTAGCATCCAACACACCTCATTAAGCTAGGTAAAACTGATCTTCTTCTTTGGTTGAGGCCAGAATTGGCTATCAGCTGGTTCACAGTTGTATTCAAACTTGAGCTGCATTTACAATGTAACCTCCAAGTACCTACTATATGTAGGACACTCGGTTAGGCTCCAAAGTTACAGCAATGAACTGTGTCTTGGCAGCAAAAAGCTCACCATCTGTTTACCTGGCTAAAAATCGATGCTCTGGTCCTACCATCATGAATCACACGTGGATGCTTCCTTACGGCCCAAACACGCAATATACGTTCTCCTAATGATTCCCTCTACTGTAGACTCTGGCCTAGGCTGTTGCTTCCTGTCCTTTGAATCTTTGGCACCCATATGAACATATTAGTTTTCTTTTTTCCAGCTGGTCCGAAACCTTGCAGGCTTTTCCTAGGGCATACTTTAAAATGTTACATCCTGGGTTCATCCTGGGTGAGAGGAAAAGATTTTAGGCAGGGGATGGGGTTAGAGAGAGAAAAAGAACAAATGTCTCTGAAGCTGCTTGTAAGTGTAACTTTAGATCTTGGAATCCTCACAGCATCCCAGCCAAATGCTAGCACCATCCCCATGCTGAGAGTGTGGAAGCCAGCTCAGGAAAAGAGGTGGCATACCCAGTGTCCCTCAGATGGGCATGGGTGGCATTGGGATCAGAACCTGAATCTGAGGGGCTCTGGTAACCTTGATGGAAAAGTTGAGAGCACTGGTGGGCGGATGGGCTTCCTGGAGCACAGATCCGTGTTGCCGTAGTTGATGACTATTGGACAACGAAATGTCAGTGTTCTCACCTGCACAGCTCTGCACTACAACGTGGGATGAGGGGATAGTTCAGTGGGATTGGACTGGTGTGTGCTTAGCCCAGGGTCTGGGTGATATTTCGTACTCAGTAAATAGTAGCTAGAGGACAGAGTCAGACAGACCATTGGGGAGGTTGTGAAGTTAAAGTCGTGAAGGATGCTGCCGTGGGGCTTAGTGCCCTGCTGTGGGTGGCAGGGATGTGAGAGCATCAGAGCTGATGCTTAGTTCTTAGCGCTTGTAAATTCCCATCCGCCCACCTCCATTCCCGAAACGCTGGATTGGGGAACCTCAGGGTCCAACATATATGACATCTGTCTCCATTCTGGGGTGGATTTTTTTCCTCCTTTCTCTTTTTGCTCTCTGTGACACACACAAAAAAATAAAATATGCAAACTGCCCAAAATTACACTCAACATACGCTGAAAAAATATATACCCACAGAAGCATATGTTCAATGGCTGCTACTCCCTGTGTTTCAAAGCCAACTAGCTTATAAAATCATTCTTCACGCAGAGTCCGGGTGATCAATGAGGAGGTGCAGTGTGAGGACGCAGCCTTTAGCTGCAGATTGAGTTTTTAGTTACAAAGGATGGGGAAGGGAAACCAGCCAGTGAAACCCAGCAGGTACTGAAAAGTCTGCATGTCCAGCCTGTCCTATCAAGGACCTGGCTGTGGCCCTGGGATGTCTTGCTCTTGACGAGGCATGGGGGTGGATAAGAGGGGATTCTTTGGAGTCAAGCCGTGTGGGTTTAAATCCTGACTCTGCCACCTACCGTGTAGTATTGGGACAGGTTGCCTTAAACCTCTTTGTTTTAGTCTCCCAGTATCGAAAAAGGGGTTATGTAATAGTACCTACCTTTCATGGTCATTGTATGAAGAAGTACAACCAAAGGGTTAAAGAAACAGACCCTGGTGCTAGATTTTCTGTCTCTGCCACCCACTTACTGGCGATGTGACCTTGGACAAGTTAACGAACCTCACTGTGCCTCATTTTCCCTATCTAAGTGTGCATGATAATAGCTTCCACCACCGAGGAAGAGATGAGTTAATGCATGTTCACGGCTTAAAATGGGACCCGGCTCCATCCTAAGTGCTCAGATCATGTCCAAGGCCATTTTCCTCAAGTGCCCCCTTGTACACAGGTCTGAAGCAGGCATACCTTGTCAAAATGCCCTTTTGCTCTGTGCCACTCACAGAGGAAAGAGGACAGGAGGCTTCTGAAAACTAAAAGAAATCCAAGCATCTATAGTGTAAACCTGGAAAAAGCCATCTCTCTTCTCCAAGCCTGTTTCCCATTTGTGAGTGGTGAAAATAATAGTACATCCTTTTCTGAGTGGTGGTGGAGATTGGATAAGATACTCTACCCTAGCAATGTGTCTGCCATGTGGGGAGAGCATCATCAATGTCCATTTCCCTCCCTGTGCCCTGAAACCACAAAGTGCCTAAACCCAGGTGTCAGTGATTACAGCCCCGACCTTGACAAGAGGGGCTTCTTCACAGGTGGGAGGGGGGCGTCTCGCTGTCAGCCCAGCAGGCGCAGCGTTGGGATGGTACAAATCTGAGCTCAGTGTGTGAGCTTCCGCTCCACCCCACACCCGCTCACCGTGTGACCTTGGCAAGTCCTCGGACATCTCACACCTCAGGGTCCTCTCCTTCCAACCGGGATCTGAGTCTCTATCTTGCAGTCCCATGAAGTTAAAACAATATAATGAATGGAAAAGTACTTTAGAAACCTTAACGCACATGTGAAAGGCAGCATAGCGTGACTTGATGTCTCAGCTCTGCCACTTACTTGCCCTGTGGCCTTGGGACAAGTGACAAAAGTTGTCTGTGCCTCGGTTTCCTTCTCTGAAAAATAAGGAGAGTCGTGTACCTGCACCATCGGGCTGGGGTTAAGAGTAAGAATTAATATTCATAACACATTGAGAACAGTGCCTGGCACCGGTAAGCACTATTAAGTGTTAGCTATTATTATTATTAATGAGCTATACAAAGGCTATTTATTATCATCACTAGACAGTTACTGAATAGACATTCGTCAGGACTCCTGGCGGATTTTCTTGGGAGAGTGTTCCCTGGACTCCCTTCTGTGAGCTCTCGGTACTTCTCTGTACCATATAGAAAACCTCAAGGACTGTAAGAATGTGTGCACTTATTTCTCTCCCCATGCCCCCAACCCCGCCCTTTGGAATAGATGCTCCTTGAGAGCTGGGGCTAAGGTTTTGTAGATGTGATGGCCTGGAGGACAGCAGGCTTTGAATAAGCATTTGCTGGACTGAACACCCAGTCCACGCAGGGCCCTGGGGGGCTCCAGAGTTGCAGAAGTCTTGATGACTCCCGCCAGAAGGATGCCCAGGCTGTAGGAGTGAGCTGCAAGCTATGTTCTCAAGCCGCTCCCTCTAGAATAACCTTCTCCATGGTTCCCCAGCTCAGGTGCCACTGACTATCAGAACCTATCACCTGACCTTCCTGGGAATCCCTGTCAGCCACTTGCAGAGAACCATAGGATGTCCAAGCTGGAAGGGCCCTTGGAGACCAGCGGCCAGCTTTCTCACTGCATAGATGGGAGGACTGAGGGCCAGAGAAGGCAAGTGCCCAAAGCAGGGACCGTAACCTGTGTCTTCTAACTCCCTGGGCTCCTCTGATGGGAAAGGCAGGCGACCATAAATTCATACAGCCAGCCTTGATCAGCACGTTGTGAGCAAACCCAGCCATGCATTCCGCCACTCCCGGCATTCCGCGTTTCATTGCGCTTTGCTCTATCGCGCTTCGCAGATGCTGCAGTTTTTATGAACTGAAGTGTCGTGGCCCCGCTGCATTGTCAGATGATGGTTAGCATGTTTTAGCAATGAAGTATTTTTAAATTAAAGTATGTACATTGTTCTTTAGACATAATGCCATGGCACACTTAATAGACTACAGTATAGTGTAAGCATAACTTTTATATGCGCTGGAAAACCAAAAAGTTCATCTGGCTCATGTTAGCGGGATATTCACTTTACTGCATTGTTCTGGAACCGAAGCCGCAATGTCTCTGGGGTCTGCTCGTATTGCTATTTCAGAACTGTTCTTTTTTTTTTAAATTTTGTTGACGTGTAGCTGATTTACAATGTGTTAATTTCTGCTGTACAGCAAAGTGACTCAGTTATACATCTATATATATATTCCTTTTCACATTGTTTTCCATTCTGGTTTATCACAGGATATTGAATATAGTTCCCTGTATTTCAGTACTATTCTTGAGCAGAAACCGAGCATAAGCCTCTCAGGGTTTACCCACTTCCTCTGTTGGTCTGGATGCTTCTTTGTGTCTCCACAGGACAGGGGTGGTGTGGTGAGTGGAGAGAGCGTGGGGTTAGAGTCAGACATACCTGTGTTTGCACCCCAGCTCTACTCCTGGAAAGCTGAGTGACCTGGGAAAAGCACTTGTGGTCCTAAAACCTGTTTCCTCTTCTGCAAAATTAGGCTAATGATAGCAGGCTCATAGGGTTGCCGGCTTCAGCAAAGTAGGCTAGTGAAGATACCTCGTGTCGTGCCTGGCCTGCAGTAGGTGCTCAGAGCCTTTGAATTTCCTTTCTCGTGTCTTCAGTAGGAGTGTGTTGAACCTGCACAGATGGCTGGCATGTGGGGAGAATGGCCTGTTGGCATTTCACTGGAACTCAAGCTAAAATGCAACAACATAACCAGACATTTTATTACATTCCAAAAATATTTACCAAGCATTGAATATTGAGTGAGAATAGTCATAATACCTAAACTTTTATAACAGTGGACATTTTACCCCGTACCAGGCACTAGGTAACGGACATTAAATGTCTAACTTTTTATTTCCCCCACAGGCATTCTGTTGAGTAGATATAATTAGGCTCATTTCACACTGAGAATATTGAGAGTCCAAGTGTTAATGAAGTGACTGATATTACACAGCTAGTTAAATGGCAACACCAGGTGGGGTTCCTGCCTGACCCCAGAGTGCACACGGGGTGTCTTCCTCCCCTGTGCTGGGCACTGGGGCGGTGCTGACAGGCGGAAGCTGTGTGTGTTACATTCTCTGCCCTGAAATAGCACGTAGGCTCAGAGGGAGACAGTCTGTGAACCAGCAACCATCCCACCTGGCAGTACGAAGTTTGTACCAGAAGAATAATTAATGTGGGAGAGAAGGAAAAATGATTCTTGCTGACTCCAGGCATCAAAAGGAAGTCAGAACCTCTACACAGGGACGTCTCATGGCACCAGGCGT
Source organism: Orcinus orca (assembly GCF_937001465.1). Taxonomy (NCBI): domain Eukaryota; kingdom Metazoa; phylum Chordata; class Mammalia; order Artiodactyla; family Delphinidae; genus Orcinus; species Orcinus orca. The sequence continues at coordinate 103,450,218 of NC_064564.1, read as the reverse complement.
TCCTAGCAACACCTAGGAGGCCGCTGTTTATTATCAGGTCCATTGTAAAATGGGGAAACCAAGATCAGAAAGGTGTGGTGACTTGCCCGAAGTCACACAGCTAGGAAGTAGCAGCGTCTGGACTAGACTTCCTTTCTTTCTGTCTCCTCGGCATCCTTCTGCTTCTTGAGCTCATGAAGGGATCCACAGAGGGGGGCTGTGTGAGCTGTAACTTAGAGGATACATACGGTTCTTTAGAAAGAGGAGGGCAGGCCCGGAGGAGGGCAGAGCACGGACAGAGGTACTGAGGTCGGACCCTGCCTACAACAGGCAGCGTTGGGCATTGGCCCAGGTGGTTTCCAGATGCGGGTGGAAGGACAGATGAGGCAGGGTGGTGCTTTGGGCAGCGTGCCTGGGAGCTTTCCTCGGGACTGAGGCAGGCGGGCTCTGCCTTCTCCACTCGGGTCCGAGGCCCTCTGGTGGTGCCGGCAGCTGCAGACAGACACTACGCAGGGCTATTATTGATCCCTGGAATCCCTTTTTGCATGCCAGCACCCTCCCTCCATGTCAGCTTTGCAGCCCAGCACAGATTGAGCGGCAGCTGAATTGACATGAGTTGATTAAAACTCCCAGTAATTATGGGCTCTCGACCGGCCCGGTTGTCCAAATCAATGTCAGCAGTAATAGACAGGCCCTGTTGACAGATTGAGGCTGAGCGGGAGGGGGCGGGGGCCGGGGAGCTTTCCCCACTCACTCCCATTCCTGGCGGTGCTCCAGAGGCCTCCTGGGATAAGGAGCAGCGGGCTCACGCAGTCGCTAATCAACGGGGCGGTTCTTAGGAAAGGACTCAGCGCATGGGATGCTCACTAACCTCGCCAGCAAAATGGGTGTATCTCAGAGGCGCCTCTGAGTTTTGTTGTGGGGATTTGTAGAAATAGCATATGGGAAATATGCAGCCCATGGGAGGTGCTCGATAAATAGCCATTTCATTTCCTTCCTTGCTTCCTTCCCTTCCTCTTCCCAGGATTCTGTATCTGATCTGTGCACCCAAGACTATCCTGCCAGCATCCTCTCTGAGTCCCCTCGTTAACTCATCATAGGGACCTTCCCATAAGGTGCTCAGAATCCTTGTGTAGCCCAAGCCAGTCTGAACCGCTTGTGACATCACAGGCAGGCCGCCTCCATGTGGATCAGGGGAAAGAGCACCTCATTGACAATTTAGGGAATCTTCAGTGGTGGGCACAGCCTGCCTCTCCCTTGCTGTGTGACCTTAGGCAAGTCACTTGGCCTCTCTGGGCTTTAGTTTCCTCATCTGAAGTGTGAACAGGATGATATTGGTCCTACCTTAGCGTTGATGGGAAAAGCAAAAGCTGCCTGTGGCGGTGTTCTGCCTCCTCTCCACATGTAATGGGTCTCCTTCCATTGCTTTCAGAATGTATTTCCTATGTGGGGGAAAGTAATGAGCTATCCACAACAGGAGTTACCGCTTTTTGAGCACCTGCCATTGTGGCAGGTCTGGGGCAGGTACCTGATCTAGTTTGGTTCTCTCACAAGCCCAGAGAGGCAGGAGTGACTCTTTCCAGTGGAGAGATGTGGAAACCAAGGCTCAGGGAAGCCAGGGCACACAGCGAGGAAGTGGTTTGGCCGGATTTCACTCGCAGCTGTGGGGATGCTGTGTAGCTGCCAGCGTGCTCAGCCTTTCATTCACGCCTAAGCTCACAGTTGCCGTTGTCTCGTTTAATCTTGACCGTGATCTTATGGGGCAGTGCTACTGTTAGGAAGCAGCGCTCTTCCCAGGAGGTAGTACTATCATTCCGCTTCCATTGGCAATGAGAGAGAAAGCAAACGCTTACAGAGCCCTTGGAGGAGGACAAAGCTTTGCCCGTGGTTAGGCAGGTTTGGAGGCATCCTTGTGATTTCTTAAAGTGCGCTCCCTCAATCAAAGGAAATTCTCCATTTTCTTCTGAAATACTTTAGACCTAGTTCTCCCCTTTTCAAGATCCATAGTGGCTTTGGTACAAACCCAAGCAGCTCAGAGCTAAAAGGCTTCTCCAACTTCCTATTGCCCAATTCCTTCATCTTACAGCAGAGGAAACAGACTCAGAGGGTGGGATGCGCTTGCCTGAAGCCATCCAGCGAGTCAGAGACCGACGCCAGGCAGAACTGGAACTCAGCGCTCTGGAGAGCCTTTCCCATGCATCTAGAGGGCTGGCTAGGATCTCGCTTCTTATCTCCAGCATCCCATCTGCCTCCCGCTTCCACTTTGAGGACAGGCTCAGAGAAGCCTCGCGATGAGCTCAAGGTGACAGCGAGTACGAGGCTGGGTCTAAGCTGGAGCTCTTTCCATTACCCCATGCTTCCTGTCAGGCCCCAGGTTGTAGAGGAGAGTAGAGGTACCACATTCCTGTCTCCCAGGGCCCAGGGAGGGGCAGGGCTCATCCTCCAGCACCACTGGGAAACCCCCCAGGCTTATTCACTACATTTGTCAATCCGGCCCCAGGAAAAGTTACTCTGTTTTGCAAGTTGGTTGTTTTTCCTTCTGCTTAGAACAGCTGGTCCACCTTCTAGACTTGGGGGGTGGGGTGGTAGAACAGCTCATTACAAATTTTGTGCTGGGAGCAATTTGCATTCCATAATTAATGAACATTAAAATGCATAATTACAAACAGAAACAAATGGCTTGGTGCTGATGAAAAGTCAGGCTGGGAAGGAGCCAGAGGCACAGGGGATGGAGGAGGAGGCTGAAGAGAGCAGGGTAGGGCCAGCCTGTGCCGGAAACAGCTGGGAATCCCCCAGTTGCCTCCCCTCCACCTGCTAAGATCCTTAAGGCTTTAAGCCTTAGGGACCCAGGCCCAGGGTCTTCCTGTGGGTTCTCTTCTGAGATGGGGCAGAATGGGGGCTGTGAAGCTCTGGAGCCCAGCGGACCTGAGTTAGATCCCAAGCTCTCTCACCTACTTACTATAAAGCCTCAGGCAAAGGAGCAACACTCCAGGGATTGGGGTTATTCTCAGCTGGACCTGCCCCCTTTCTCCTACCCACTCCTTGTCCCCCAGAGCCCACCTCCCAAGGCTCCTTGTGTGAGCTCTAAGAAAGTACTTGGAGATAACTGAATCCACTTACTTCAGTAATCTCTTCAAAGTAGCAAGTCAAATCACTTATTCCTCTGCCAACAACCCTCCAGTGCCTTCCAGTTATACTTGAATAAGCTTGAGATGCCTTCTCATGACAGAGCCCGGGGTCAGTACCTTTTTTTGTATAAAGGACCACATAGTAAAGATTTTAGGCTTTGCAAGTCACATGTGGTCCTTTTGTGTGTGTGTGTCTCATATTCTTCTTTAAAAATCAAACAAAACAAACAAACAAAACAACTTTAAAAATGTAAAGAGACATTTTTAGCTCTGGGGCTGTGCAAAAATAGGCTGTGGGGGGGAGTGGAGTTCTTTTCTCTGTTCCACTAAAAACAACTAAAAACTCTGCAGGTTATATATAAAACAAACTGTGAGAAGTGGAGAGAGGAGAAGGCGGCAGACCAGTTAGGGATTTTGAGACACGAGGAAGGACATGGTGGTCATTCCCTGGGTTTTATTTTTGCCTCATAGGTCCCAAACTTGGAGCTCAAGGAGACAGCAGCTCAGAAAGGCTGATAGATAAAGACACAAACAAGCGAACAAAAAGAAAAAAAAAAGCCTGCTTTCTTAAGGCAAAGTATCAGGAAAAGGGCAGCTGACCAAGATAGAAAATTTTAGGTGCTAACCATTCTATTCAGGCCAAACATCACAGAAAATTATAATAATACTAACAAGGATAACAACATGCCTCCTCCCCCACCCATGCTAATAAAGGCCAAGGAGGGAACTAGATGCCATCCTTTGCAGGCTGTACTGAGACCATCTGCCAACCCAGTTCCCCCTCCCTGCTGGGGTGGTGTCAGACAAGGTCAAGTAAGGAGCCAGGACTTTAATCCCCACTGAGAGGTAATGAGCAACCCTCCTACCCCCATCCAAGGTCCATCCAGTGTCAGTGGAGACTAAATAAAGAGCCTGGACTTCACCCCAACCTTCAGTAATAGGGTACTCTTCCCCTCCCTGCTGAGGTACTGCCAGAGGAGGCCTAGTAGAAAGTCAGGACCATTGACCATTGATCAGTAGTGATGAAACCAACCCCCACCCCACCAGATGGTGTCAGTGGGGAACAGTAAATCAGCACACCTAACCATTCCCATCCAGGAAACTATCAGTGGAGTCCTAATAGGGAGTCAGCTTCCCACCACCCCCCGGCAGTAATGAGGACCCTTCCCTCTTGGGTATCAGTGGAGGCCAAGTGGGGAAACTGGGATTCTGCCTCCCCCTGACAATAACAAGGTGTGTCTCCCCTTTCACCTGCTGGAGCAGTGTCAGAAAAAGCCAGATGTAGAAATATATATTTAAGATTCAGAATTTTAAAAATAATATAACATAATGTCCCAAATATCTAGGTTTCCATTGGGAATCACTTGTCATACCAAGAATCAGGGAGATCTCAAGCAGAATGAAAAGAGACAACCAGTAAATGCCGCTACCAAGATAACAGAGATATTAGAATTATCTGACAAATATGTTGGAATAGCCATCATAAAAATGCTTAAGCAAGCAATTATACGCACAAATGGAAAAAAAAAATCTCAGCAAAGAAGTAAAAGATATAAAGGAGAAGCAAATGGAAATTATGTAACTGAAAAATACAATAATTGATTTACAAAATGCAGTGGATTGACTCACCAGCAGAATGGAGAGGACAAGGAAATAATCAATGAACTGAAAGATAGTACAGTAGAAATTACCCACTCTGAACATCAAGAGAAAATAGATTGGAAAAGAAAATGAACACAGTCTCATGGGCCTGTGGGACTGTGAAAAAAGATCTAACATTTGTGTCATTGGGGGCCCAGAAGAAGAGAAGAAAGAGAGCAGGACTAAAAAAGTACTCAAAGAAATTATGGCTACAAACTTCTAATTTAGCAAAATGACTCATTCTACAGATTCAAAAAGCTGAGCAAACTCAAGGATAAACACAAAGAAATCCACACCAACACATCATAGTCAAATTTCTGAAAATATCTTTAGTTTTTCAAAAGAAAAAACCTTATTAACAAGGAGAGAGAAATGACATCTATAGGGGAAACACAATTTGAATGATGGTGGAATTCTCATAAGAAATCATGGAGGCCAGAAGGAAGTGGCACAACATTTTTCAAGTGCTAAATGAAAAAGAGCTGTCAATGCAGAATCCTGTGTCCAATAAAATATCCTTTAGAAATGAAGGAGAAATGAAGACATTCTCAGATGAAGGAAAACTAAGAAAATGTTGTCACCTGCAGACTTAGTCTAAATAAATGGCTAATGAAAGTTACCAAACAAAAAGGAAGTCATAAAAGAAGGGATCTTGGAACACTGGGAAGGAAGAAAACACAGTTAGCAAAACTATAGGTAAATGCATTAGACCTTCCTTCTCCTCTTGAGTTATCTTCATTGTGTTTGATGGTTAAAGCCAAAATGATAGCAGTGTCTGATGTGATTCTGAATACAGTCCACCCAATATCCCCAGGTTTCATATCCACGGATTGCACCAACCTCTGATGTAAATTTCCCAGCTGGTTGAATTTGTGGATGGGAAACCTGCAGTTGTGGAGGGCTGAGTGTATTTATTGCACCAGGCCATATGAGGGACGTGAGCGTCGATGGAGGTTGGTATCTGTGTGGACTCCTGGAACCAATCTGCTATGGATACCAAGGGACAACTGTATATTCAGAGGAATATTTAAGAAAATTATGTTATAAATGGGAGAGGATAAAGGGACATAAAGAGAAGTAAGCTTTCTTTTTTAAATAATTTATTTGTTTTTATTTTTGGCTGCATTGGGTCTTCGTTGCTGCATGCTAGCTTTCTCTAGTTACGGTGAGCAGGGGCTACTCTTCATTGCAGTGCACGGGTTTCTCATTGCGGTGGCTTCTCTTGTTGCGGAGCATGGGCTCTAGGTGCGTGGGCTTCAGCAGTTGTGGCATGCAGGCTCAGTAGTTGTGGCTCACGGGCTCTAGAGTGCAGGCTCGGTAGTTGTGGCACATGGGCTCAGTTGCTCTGCGGCATGTGGGATCTTCCCAGACCAGGGCTCGAACCCGTGTCCCCTTCATTGGCAGGCAGATTCTTAACCACTGCACCACCAGGGAACTCCCAAGAGAAGTAAGCTTTCTACACATCACTTAAACTGGTAAAATAATGGCACCAGTACACTATGGTAAGTTATGCATACTAGAACGACCACTAAAAACTTTACAAAGAGATGTACCCCAAAATATTATAGATAAATTAAAAAGAATTTCTAAAAAATGTTCAAGTAACCCACAGGAAGGTAAGGCAAGGAAAGCAGAGAAATGAAAAGCAGAGATGAGAAAACAGAAAGTAAAGCAGTGGACTTAAGTTCTAAGCTATCAATAATCACATTAAATGTAAGTGATCTAAATACACAAATTAAAGACAGAAATTGGCAGAGTGGGTTAAAAATCATGACAAATATATGCTCTCTACAAGACATTCACTTCACATATAATGATTTAGGCAGGTTGAAAGTAAACAGATCAGAGAAGACATATACATAGCAAACAAAAGCTGGAGCAGCTGTATTAATATCATATAAAGTAGGCCTTAGAGCAAAGAAGGTTATCAGAGAAGGACACTGTATAATAATGAAAGGGCTGTCCACCAGGAAGACATAGAAATCATAGATATTTATGCATCAGACAACAGAGCTGCAAAATGTATGAAGCAAAAACTAATTGAACTGAAAGGAAAAGTAGACTAATCCACAGTTATAGTTGGATCCTTCCACACCCCTCCCCCCACAACTGATACAAAACTTAGACAGAAAGTAGCAATGTTATAGATTAGGTTAGTAACACCTCCAACCAAAAGGATCTAGTTGACATTTATAGAACACTCTGTGCCGCAACGACAGAATGCTCATTCTTTTTAAGTACCTATGGGACATGTACTGAAATGGACCATATTCAGGGCCTTGGTAAAAGGCTCAACAAATTTAAAGAATTTAAATCATACAGAGTGTGTTCTCCAGCCACCACAGAATCAAACTAGAAAGCAATAACAGATAACAGAAAAATCTCTAAATACTTGGAAACTACACAACACATTTCTAAATAATGCATGGGTTGAGAGGAAGTCTCAAGGGCAATTAAAAATACATTGAACTGAATGAAATAAAAATAGAGTATATCAAAACGTATGGGACACAGCTAGCACAGTAATTCATCTTTTCCTTAAAGTAAAAGTCTTTATATTTAATGAGGAGGAAATTTATAGCCATAAATGCATACATTAGATAAAAAGTTTCAAATTAATAATCTAAGTTCCCCACCTCGAGAACCTACAAAAAGGAGAACAAAAGAAGCTCAAAGCAAACAGAAGAAAGGAAATCAATGCAATTGAAAACAGAAAAATAGATAAAGTCAATGAAACCAAAAAAAAAAAAAAGAAGATTCTTTGAAAATGTCAAGAAAATTGAAAAAAGATAAACAAAATAGCAAGACTTTTAAAGAAAAGAAGAGGGAAGACACAAGTTACCAATATCAGGAATGAGACAGATAATATCACTATAGACCCTGCAGATGTCAAAAGGATTAATAAAGGAATGTTACAAATAGCTATACACACATATATTTGACAACCTAGATGAAATGGATCAATTCCTTGAACAATGCAAAATATCACGTCACCCAATATGAAATAGATATTTGAATAGCCCTACAACTACTAAGAAAATTGAAATTGTAACTTAAAAACTCCCCCAAAAGAAATCTCTAAGCTTGAGCAGTTTCACTGGAGATGTAAACCTCAGTGTAAGTCTCACGCTTCATACAAAAATTAACTTGAAGTGTATCACAGAATTAACTGTAAAACATAAAGCTATAACACTTCTAGAACACACACATACACACACACGAGAAAATATTTGAGATTTGAGCTTGGCAAAGACTTCTTAGATTCCAAGATATAGATTTTATGATACATAAAAGAGAAAATAACTTGGATTTCATCAAAATTAGAAACATTTGCTCTGTGAAAGCTCAGTTGAAAAAGATGAGAAGACAAATTACAGAGTGGGAGAGAAAATATTTGCAAACTGCAGATTTGACAAAAGTCTAGTGTCTAGACTATATAAGGAACTTCCAAACCTTAACAATTAAAAACAAACAATCCAATTAGAAAATGAAAAAAAGACACTGAGAGACATCTCACTGAAAAGGATATAAAGGTGGAAAATAAACACAAAAGATGTTCAGCATCGTTAACGATTAGAGACATACAAATTAAAACCACAGTGGATGGGCTTCCCTGATGGCACAGTGGTTAAGAATCCGCCTGCCAATGCAGGGGACACCGGTTCGAGCCCTGGTCCGGGAAGATCCCACATGCCGCAGAGCAACTAAGCCCGTGCACCACACCTGCGCTCTAGAGCCTGCACTGTAGAGCCTGCGTGCCACAACTACTGAAGCCCGCGCACCTAGAGCCTGTGCTCCGCAACAAGAGAAACTGCCGCGGTGAGAAGTCTGCACACCTCAACGAAGAGTAGCCCCCACTTGACGCAACTAAAGAAAGCCCACGCACAGCAACGAAGACCCACCACAGCCAAAAATAAATGAATGAATGAGTGAAAAAACACAGTGGAGGTATTATTACACACCTGTCAGGATGTGTAAATAAAATGAAAAATATTGACGACATCAAATGCTGATGAGGATGTGGAGAAACTGGATCGCTCATGTTTTGCTGGTGGGGATTTAAAATAGTACAACTGCCCTGAAAAAGTGTGGCAGCTTCCTAAAAATATTAAACATGTAACGACCGTACAACCCAGAAATTATACTCCATGGCTTTTTTTTCCCCAGAGACATGAAAATGTATGCCCACACAAAAACTTGCACATTAACGTTTGTAGCAACATTATTCATAATAGCCAAGAACTGGAAACAACCCACATGTCCTTCATCAGGCAAACAGTTAAACTATAGTCCATCCATAGCATGGCATAATACTCTGCAATATAAAAGGAACTAAATATTGATACATGAAGACACCTGGATGAATATGAGAATTATGCTAAGTGAAAAAAAACCCTAAAAGGTCACAAACTATATGGTTTTATTTATGTAACATTCTTGAAATGACAACATTATAGAAATGGAGAGCATATTAGTGGTTGCCAAGTATTAAGGAAGGGAGTCAAGTGAGCAGTGGGTATGGCTTTAAAAAGGCAAGAGGAGGAATCTATGTAGTGATGGAAATGTTTTGTATCTTGATTATCAATGTATATATCCTGGTTGTCATATTTTGATATAGTTTTGCAAGATATTACTATTGAGGAAAACTGGTAATAATCTGGATCTCTCTGTATTGTATTATTTCTTACAGTTGCATGTGAATCTATTATAAGCATCTCAAAATTGTGATATATATATAACTAAAAAAAAAAAAAAAGCACAGGCCTCTAACTGGATTTGGCCTAGAGACCATAGTGTGCCAACTTCTGGCTTAAGTGATTTGGTCACTTTCTATGTCTCACCCCTTGCCTTGTGCCAACATTGCTTTCCCCTGTCTCACGGAGCTTCAGCTGCATTGGCTTCCTCTGTTCCATGGACAGGCCAACACTGTTCCTGCCTCAGGACTTTCATACGTGCTGTTCCTTCTTGGATAACTCTTCCCACTTATACTCACCTGGGAGATTCCACTTATTATTCAGGCTTAGTTCAAGTGCTCAATGTATGCCTCCTTTATCCCCGTTCACTTTTTATCATGTTGCACTTTTGTTGTACTTTTTACTCTATGAAATAATCATTTTACTTCTTGTTAATCATTTGTCTTCTCCCTAGAATTTAAGCCCCATGAGAGCAGGGTCTTGCTTGTCTTCTTTACTACTGCATGTCCAGCACCCAGCATCTTTGCTTAGCACTGAGTAGATGTTCAATATACATTTGCTAAATGGTCCAAAGAAGGACTCATATGGATGAGAAAGAAAAGATAAACAGATAGTGCCAGTTAGGTTTTATGGGAGGGAATGGGTTCATTCATTTATCATTTGTTCCACTTACCCATTCATTTATCCTTCATTTATTGAGTGCCTATTGTGTGCCAGGTTCTGAGCCAGATTCTTGGGTGTTTTTTTTTTTGGTTTTTTTTTTGCGGTACGCAGGCCTCTCACTTGTGGCCCCTCCCGTTGCGGAGCACAGGCTCCGGATGCGCAGGCTCAGCGGCCATGGCTCACGGGCCCAGCTGCTCCACGGCATGTGGGATCTTCCCGGACTGGGGCACAAACCCGCGTCCCCCGCATCGGCAGGCGGACTCTCAACCACTGTGCCACCAGGGAAGCCCCAGAGCCAGATTCTTTAGGTTGTTTTCTCATAGGGTCACCAGAAATGCCTCCCAGAGAGGCATTCTTATTTCCGTCTTACAGATGAGAAGCCTGAGGCTGTCTTTGAGGTGAAGCACTTGCCTAGATGCTCAGCGTCAAAGGCCTGTGTGCAATTCAAGACTAACATCAGTCCTACTGGTCCTGTCTTCAAGGTGTTGCCTCCATTTAAGGAAGAAAAGCTGAGGCCCAATTAGGTTCAAGGTCACCGGGCGTGTGAGTGGTGTACCTGAGAAGAGTTCTGATCTTCCTCTCTCTAGTACACCAGAATCTCCGTTTTGCCCCAATGACATTCATCTCTTTCCTCTAAGAAGACATCCCCGACCCAAGCCTGCCTACTCCAATATTCCCCAATCACATTTGCAGAATTTCCATTTTCCCATTCAAGTTATACTGTGCTTCTTCATGTTTGCTTTGTAACTAGTGCTCTGTCTGACAGATATATGTATTTCTCATTTCTCAAACCAGATCCTAAGCTTCTTAATCATACCCAGAACGACAGCTACCATTTGCCAAACACTGTGCGAAGCACTTGTTACATTTATCTCACTTTATTAGTTATCTTTTGCTATGTAACAGATTATCCCCAAATTGGGCATCTTAAAACAAAAAGCGTATATTATCTCACACCATTTTTTTTTTTTTTTTTTTTTTTTTTTGCGGTACGCGGGCCTCTCACTGTTGTGGCCTCTCCCGTTGCGGAGCACAGGCTCCGGACGTGCAGGCTCAGCAGCCATGGTTCACGGGCCCAGCCACTCCACGGCATGTGGGATCTTCCTGGACCGGAGCACGAACCCGTGTCCCCTGCATCGGCAGGCGGACTCTCAACCACTGCGCCACCAGGGAAGACCCTCACACCATTTTTAAGGATTAGAAATTTAGGAGTGGCTTAGCAAACTGGGTGGTTTAAGAAAATAGAAATGTATTTTCTCAAGGTTCTGGAGGCCAGAAATCTGAAATCAAGATTGTCAACAGGGTCTTCCTCCCTCAAAGGGCTCCAGGGGAGAAAGCATCCTTGTCTCTCCAGCTTCTGGTGGCTGCAGCACTTGGTGACTTGTGGCCACATCACTCCAATCTGCGCTCTATCCCCACGTGGTCCTTTGCATGTGTGTAATCTCTCTGTGCCTCTTTTTTATAAGGACATTTGTGACAGCATTTAGAGCTACCTAGATAGATAATCCCCATTAGTCTCCTCATCTCAAGAGCTTCAATATAATTACATCTGCAAAATAACGTTACCATAGAAGGTAACATTCACAGGTTCCGAGGGTTAAGATGGGGACGCATCTTTGGGAGCCATTATTAGCCCTGCCACAACACCTCATAGGTTTGCCATAAGGATTAACTACGTTAAATTAGATACAGTGTTTAGATTATGCCTGGAATATAGAACATATTGTTTTAAAGAATAAAAGTGGTAGGGAATCAGTGGGGGGTGGAAAGAACTGTGAGTAATACCCCGCCCCAGATATCTCCTGTTACCTGGTGAGAAGGTCAGCCCTTCCTTCCAGCACTCACCCCTACATCTCTGCAGACAGATGACCCAGCCCCAGGTACCAGCACACAGCTCCCAATGACCCCATGACTAGGTGCCTTTCTGTCTGACAGTGAGTGTTCTGAGACAAGCAGGGGCCTCCTCTAAGCTTGTATTAATATGTACAGCACTTCACTCCCATAGAAAATTTATTTTTCTTTTTAAGCACAAAATGTAGCCAGTTTTATAACCTTTCTGCAGCTTGACAAAGGCCATTTATAACCAACTCTCTCTGTCACCCTTCCTGGTGCCAGTCTCAAATGTCTTGAAGAACTCTCTCGTGCATCTGTAATTATGAATTCTTCTTAGGCAAAATGTAATTTCTAAGAGAGATGACCTTTTTTGGTTATTGTGGTTTTTGTAAATTAATTTTGGGGTGTGTGTTTTGTTATTGATGTTGTTCAGGATGACGGCTTGGGGAGGGGACGAGGGAGCTGGTTGGGAGGAGAGGAACGTTGGGAGGGCGTTTTAATCAGCGATGTCCAGTGATAGATGAGGAGGGCCGGGCTCTGGGTGTTAATCTTAGTGGACAGGAAATGCCAGCAGGGTGACTGAAATTAAAACCTAGTACCTCATTTTCTCTCCCAAACGCAGGAGAATTGGAACTTCTTCTCCATCTGCTGGACTGGAGATGAGCTCAGCCTCATCAAATGATGGGAAACTAAATTAAATAACTAGGTGGTTCTACCGAGGGTATAAGAGCTTCCATTTACGGAGCACTTAGCAGGTACACCCTTAGCTGGGCACACCAGAAGAGCATTCGACTGAGGTCACTCAAGGTTGGAATTGTTGAGCTTTTAAGGGACCAGAGGGCAACCCGTTTGGTTACCTGGAGGAAAGTTCACATGGCCTGGCAGAGGGTTTGATATCATCTGCAGAGGACCTTGGCTGTCAGCTTTAGGAAGATTCGCTTTGTTGTTGTTTAGAATTCATTTATTTATTTAAGCTGGGGAGTGATGTTACTTAGAAATATCACTCTGGAGACCGTTAGGAGGATGGTATACAGCAGGCCAGACTGCAGGCCAGCAGACTGTGTAGGAGGCCTTTGTGAAGATGCAGGAGTCTCATTTAGGACTTCAGGTACTAGGATGGAGAAGAGGAGACACATTCAAGACAGGAAGGAAGAGAACTCACATTTGATGAGTACCAAATTTCATGCCAAATTCTGAAGTAAGTTATGCAGCCCCTGTGGTCCAGCTTAAGCTTGACAACAAATCCACAGATGCAGGTGCTAGGCTCGTTTAACAGATGAGGAAGTTGAAGCTCAGAGAGGATGAGTAACTTGCCCCAGATCACACAGGGAGAAGGGGAAGATCTGGAACTTAAACTCATATTGGTAAAAGCTCTTTAAAATATATCTGGCTGCCTCCCATGGTGACCCTATTGGACAATAATAATAAACACAATAATGATGATGATCCCAGCAATATTAGTATTCATAGCAGCTCACTTTTGCTGTATGGTTGCCGTATGAGCCACAGGGTTCTAAGTACTTTGCACACACTGTCTCCCTTCATTCTCCTAATTTTACAAGATAGATATTGACAAAAGCTCCATTTTACAGGTGGGCACACTGAGGTTCAGAGAGGTAAAGGAATTTATCCAAGGCCACACAGCTATTAGGGGGTCAAATGAGACTTTGAACCTGTCTCTACAGTCCCGACACCTGCCCCTTTTCAGAAGGTGGGAGGAGAGGGCGTGATGAGACCCTCCACTTCTTCAGCTGTAACCGCCCTTTTGCTGTCTCTCTGAGCAGTGCCCTGAGGAGCTAAGGCCCATGAAGGACGGCTCCGGCTGCTATGACCACTCCAAAGGCATCGACTGCTCCGATGGCTTCAACGGCGGCTGCGAGCAGCTGTGCCTGCAGCAAACACTGCCTTTGCCCTACGATGCCACCTCCAGCACCATCTTCATGTTCTGCGGGTGAGTCTCTGTCCCCGAGGCCCGGCCTCTCCCTTCACAGCAGTGGGAGGGATGCAGGAAAAAGATCAGGAACTACAGCCTGGCCCAGCTGGGACTGACCTTCAATGAAATGGCCTTTCTTCCTCTGCTTTTTCGGCCCAAGAGGAAAAAGGCAACAATATAACCTTTGGTTGGGGGTTGAAAAGAAGAATGGAAGAAGAAAAATAAATAATTGATTAGTGGTTATGACAAATGGAATCCTTGCTCAGGCTACATCCTAGGGTCATGATTTTTTTCTGCAAAAGTCTCTTGCCCCTTCTGCATCACCCTGTAGCCACGGTCAGTGTATTTTGGAGACAAAAGCAGGCACCGTGAAGGTGTCCCTGAGAAACCAGGAGGTGTGGTGCTTAAGAACACGGGCTTAGCCTGGGCTTTCAACTTTCTTTCTGCAGAGATTAAGCAGTGCCAAGTTCAGAGGTTACCCCCTCTTTGTCCTAATGCCCCTATCAATAATGATAATTAATTGGGGGAGCTGAGGTGGAAAAGAAACAATGCAGGCAAAGCTCGAAGTTCTCGCTCATGCTAAGAAATCAGCTGAGTTTTAAACTTAGTATGAGACTGAAAGAGGGGGTCACGTTAGGACCAACTTGCTGGGTGACCTGGGACAAGTCATTGTCCCTCTCTGGGCTGCAGTTTGACGACTTGTGAAATGAGATCTTCGGACAACGACGCCTAATAGTTGTTCCAATTTATCTTGTTCTCCTTGTTGAAAAAGTCTGCAGTGGGAGTTACCTCTGCCATGGAGAGCTTCTAGCATAGCATTTGGTCCTCAGCCGTCACTCAAGAAAATGGCAGCCTTTTTTCTTCTCTTCATTGCCTTTCTGATGATGTCTTCATATTAGAAAATTTGCTCATTTTTTGACATTCTGTGACTCAGAGAAATAATTCTTTGCTTGTGCAAGATGGTTGGTCATTGAAGGGTGCTCAGTGCTTTACTAAGATAGAAAAGCAGAATAAAGTGTAAACAAACTTTTCAGTCCTGCGTATTACGAAAGAGGAGGTGGGGGAATGTGTATGGGTTTAATCTCAGTTTAACAGAAAATTAACTTTACCTGCATGGTTCTAGTCGATGGGGTCTGGTTTTCCTTCTGCGGCTAATTTCAGGGTCTCCCCACCCCAGCCCCAGTTACACTGGGTGCTGCAGGCGCCCTTGAGCCGTTGTTAAAGCAACTTGCCGGAGGCCCTAGATATGTATCAGTCGGATAAATAAGACATAAAGTATTGTATGCAGATGTGAACTTATAGGGTCTCTCCTCAGTTTAAGTGACTGCAGGGCAGTGTTGAATAAATTATGCGTGGGCTTAAATCTGAGACTTGAATAGTAAATCAGCTGTGTTCTTATCATTGTTATTGCACTTGGGGGGAGAAGTGTCCTTCTGTTGCAAATTATAGTAACAGCAGGGGCAACGGCAGTAATGGATTTTGACTTAGAAACTGTTACCACCGTTCATCCCTAGCCCACGGCAGCAGTCCAGGGGAATCAGTAGACTTGGGTTCTAATCCTAACTCTACCTCTAACTTTCTCTTAAACATGAGGCAACTCTCAGGACCCCTGAACTTCAATTTCTCCATCTCTAAAATTTTAATAATATCTACATTAACATACTGATCTTTGTGAAGATTGCAAAGTACATTTATTACTCCGTTCAGGTTAAGTAATGTGCCCAGGGTCACACGGCTGGTAATGTAGCTTACCACCTCTCGCTGTGTGACCTTAAGCAGGGTACTTAACATCTCTATGCTTCAGTTTTCTCATCTGTAGAAAAGATGATAATAGCATCTCTCTATAGAGTTGCTATGAGGATTAAATGCATTACATTAATTACATCACAGTTTACATTACTATTTCTAAAGTCCTTTGGAACAGTGCCCTGCACAGAGTTAGCACTAGTGTGTATTTGTTAAATAAAATAGCTAAAGTGAGTGATAGTAATGACAACAGCCCTCCACTTGCTCAGTGACCTGAGGTGCTCAACCTCTTAGTTTCCGGGTCTGTGAGACACGGACAAACTAACCTTCCCTATCCAGAAAGGTCTCTTAAAGTTTTAAGTTAGACTGAATTGGGAGAGGGTGCTATGAGCTGTTGAAGCTCGTCCAAATGCTGATAAACAGGACAAAAAAAACGAGACTAAAACCCAGGTCTCCTTAAACCAGCTGCAATGTCAACATGCTTTGAAAATTGTCTATTAAGGATGCAAATGAGAAGTTAGCCACACTTGTTAGAAGCACTGTAAACAAAACCATTAGCAGGTACTTGTGTGAAAGTTGGTCTAGAGAAGTGGCAGGCTACTGAATTAAACAAGGAAAACAAACCCTCCTCCAGGGGACTTTGTCGACTTGCTCAGAGCTCTGTGCCTTTTCTGAAAGTTTCCTGGGTAGCACAGGTTTAATAAACCTATTTGCAGGCAGGTTAATAATAGCAGCTAACACTTATTAAGCACTTCCTACATGCCATGACTGTGCTAAGTACTTTGATGACATTAGCCCGTTGAATTCTCATACCAACTCTACAAGGGAGGTACTAGTATTATGATCTCGATTTACTGTCAAGAAAACCAGGCACAGAGGGGCTCAGTGACTTGCTCAAGGTCACACAGCTAAATAAATAGGGGCGTCGAGATTGAAACCCAGTCCACGGGGCTCCAGTATTAGTCAAAACAAATCTGATATCATCCCTGGCCTCTGGCCACTCCCGGCCATGTGGTTTTGAGCAAATCACTAGACATCTCTGAGACTCTTGTTTCATGTAGAATCAGATGTGATTGCAGCAGCATTGTGAGAGTTAATTGAAATCACATGTGCATAGAGGCCAGCACGTGTAAGCACTCACTAAATGGTAGCTATAATTAGTCTGATAGCTATAAAGCCATCTCATTTAATCCTCCAATGACTGAATTGTATGTCCTGTTTCCTGTTCTATCTCCAGCACATTAGAACAGTGCCTGACACATAGTAGGTGCTCAATTAATAATTGTGAAATTAAGTTCCTCAATTGACACGGCTAAGGAAGTTGTTCGCAGTCTGGCCTTTTCAGCTGTATTTCCAGTTACGTCCCTATTCCTGAATTAGGCATCTTGGCTTCAGCTTCTGGAGTGTTCAGCATTGTTTCCTCTGCTTCTCCTCCTCTCTTCCCCCCACTACCCCCCATTTGTCCGTGGCCCTTTAGCTTAAATGCTCTGTTTCATCTTCAAGTCTTGGTATAGATCTTAACCTTCTTCAGCCAGTCTTCTCTGAGTCCCAAGAGAAGTCCAAAAGTGAGATGTGTAGTTACCGTGGAGCTGGGTGTATAATGCCTTGCCCTTTCAAATGGATACCATTTAAATGTTGGCTTAATATTTATCAAATCTTAATATTTAGAGGAAAGACTGTTTTTCTTGTCTTATATTAGTTTGTTTTTTTGTGTGTTTTTTCTTTTCTACCCATAGGGCCTTCTTACCAGGGAAGGGCCATTGACATTTTGTCTCCAATTCTAATTTATCCCAGTGAAATCTTGACACCTCTTGCAGACTGGACCGCTGGCTGGCTGTTCTGGTTGTCAGCCCTAGTCAGGTCAAGTTCCTCAAAACTGAGTAAAGCATCCTTTCTCTGGAGTCACACAGCCCCCCACCCCAAGCTTCTCACTGTCGCAGCCTCACTGCTGTGTTGACTTACCTGCTTTCCTGCCTGGTCCCTGTCACACTGCAAACTCCTCATGAGCAGGGACTAGGTCTTAATCACCTGTGTGTCCCCGTTGTCACTGCTTGCCCAAGAACTTTTTCAAAGCCATAACTGTCGAATTAAAGAATTCATCCACCTAAGATTTGCTGCCCCAACTCTGTGCCTGGTCTTTTGTGGGGTGATAAGAATGCAAAGAAGCATTGAGTACAAGTCCTTGCCCACCAGGGGCAAAGTGGACTCTGAGGACAGGTGTTTGAGCCTCACTTGGTCCTGATTGCTGTTGATAGACTATAGGTAACAGTAGGATAAGAGAAGCAGGTGGATTTGAGATAGATTGAAAAGGTCATTGTATACTAAGATGAAACATTTAGAATGAATCTTATGGGTGAGGAAGCATTTCTTCTCTCCAAGACCCACACAAGTTACCTAGCAACCAAGTTTGTTTCATTTGTACAAGTGTTTACAGCATATACCGCGCATTCTTCCAAGAGAAGTTAATATTATCCACATGAATCCAACCTATAAAAAATGGATAATATAAAGATATGACAGGACGGATCAGAGCCATTTGTAAGGAGAGAAAGGGAAAGGGAGAAAATGGTTTCAGGAGCCTGAAATGGGAGAATTACTCAATGTGAGATAAATTGAGCACTGTTTGTCTTGGCAACCAAAGAAAGCAGAAAAAAACATGGTGGATTATAGAGTTGTCCTTGCTTGAGAAAAGGAAGTTTGCAGTTTTGGGGGGTTTTGCTTTGCTTTGTTTTGTTTTCCAGAGGATGTACTCCTTTTCCTGACATAATTTGCTAAGAGAGATGTTTCCTATATATACCTATATAAGAAGTAGTGAACAATGCCATCAACAGTTTTGAAGTTTCAGTCTTTCTCACATCATTTAGAGGAGAAAACTGAGGCCCAGAAGGGTCTCACAGCCAGTGAGGAGGTGAAATTGGGATAGAAGATGTCCCAGGCTACTCTATTCTAATCTGAATATATTGAATATACTTAAATATAATTTACTTTAAAGTGCAGTGAAAATGTATGTAAAAATACGGACTCAAAGAGCACATCCAGCCTCAATAGTCCTTGCTAGGCTATCTGTTTAATGTCATTTTTATATGATTTTAGGAGGGAGAGGAGATAAATACATGTGTTTAATAGCCATTGTTAACTGGAAGCCTCTTATTTTCATTGCCAAAGCTGAAATTGGCTCTAATAATGGAAAACACTGACCTAGAGAATGCAGACAGAGACTTTAACTTTCACTGTCAGTAACTAGTTGCAGAGGTATGGGGGATATTCACTCACGCACTTGTTTTGTTGTAGTTTCAAGTTTTAGGCTAGGCCTGACCTCTGACCTCTCCGACTGCTAATGGAAAGATGGGGCTTTACCGCTCAGAGTGGACGTAGAATGTGCGCTTGCCAGCTTCTTGTCACAAAAGTACAACCTTGCACTCTCAGCTGTTTGAAACATTTGCAAGAGCTCAGGTGCGAGACATACTCACAGACAACTGATGGAAGCACGCAAGGTCCAGACATTCATTCAGACAGGTGTTTTCATATGTGGGTCCTGTGAAACATTAGTTCCATGAGATGCTCAAAGACAGAAAAAGGGAAGTTCCAGTGGTCAAGCCCACATGGAAGGTCTGCCCTCTAGAACTGGCTCTTGAAGGTTCACAGGGCACCTGAGGATAATAAAAGCTCTAAGTCCTGCAGTGGTCAAACATATCATATTTTGTTGGTTCTAAAGTGCCCAGATTTTTCCACATTTTAACATTTTTGAAATTAGGATGTATTTTACTATCGATGGTTTGACAGAGTTTAATTAAAAATTGTTTTTTCTTTCTTAGTGTTAGGTGAAATGCTAGTGTTTCTTATAGGTGTTGAGGGTCTTAGAGTAGATAAAATATTTTATATAATTTAGCCCAAGGTTCTCCATGGCATTCCCTTCCCTTCCCTTCCTTTTCCTCTCCTTCCTTCTTTTCTGAAGAATACTCTTGAGTATGTTACCTTCAAAATGGCTTTTCTAGAAACTAACTTTTTCCCTTGAGTGAAACCTGCAGACAGAGGCCACTCTGACAAGAGTTTTACTAATCTTCACGCTGGTTAATGTTGGCACAGTCCTGAGAACCTTCATGAGAAACATTAGTGGGGTCCATGTGGCTGAAGGCCTTAACTGCTAGGTCACAGAGGGCCCTGGTCCTGATTGACCCCAGAGTGGGATTTCTTACAGGTGTCAGGAACAGCAAAGCTGAGAAAACGCCTGCTTGCTTCTCTCTTGCCTTGGTGGTAGGATGCTAAGATTCATCCCTAACCTTAGTCCAAGTCCATGTGGTATGCAGTTTCTTGAGCTCTTCTTACCCTTAACTTTGCTCTATTCTTTTTTTTTTTTTTTTCCTGGGATTTGATTCCCTTCCCCATTTAAAAAAAAAGTTTCTAGTCTATGCATTTCATTACATAATTGTATTGATTCCATAGCCATTGAGGAATGAATGAATGTGCAGGTAAATACGTGAATAAATAACTAAATACCCTGCCTTGAGAATGTGTATAAATGCCATTTCTCTTAGGCCCCAGTTTCTGTTTTTTGAAGAACAAGCAGATTGGAAGCAGTCATTTGTGCTGAAGTGGAAGGAGCCCTAGATTTGGAGGAAGAAGAGCCAAGTCCAGGTCCTGGCTTTTCCAAAGCGCTCGTGTGATCTTGGTCAAGGGATTTAAAATGCCAGTCCTCAGGGTCCTTGGTGGCAATGTCAGAATGAAAGTACCCATCTCATGACATTGCTGTAAGGATTAAATAAAACATGCTCTTGGCTAAAAATGTATAAGATTTTGTGGTACGGGCTCTGAATCCCCATCCAATTCTAGTATTCTCTGTAATGTGATGGGTGTGTTCAGGGTAACACATTCACTGCCTTCAGCTAAAATGCCCAGTTTGTATCTCTGTACTTATTTTATGTTTTTCATTTTGGCATATATATAAATATAGTTTCATGCAGATCTTGGCTGGTTTCCTGTGAGCCTACACTCTTTAGAATTTCTGTAAGAAAATCTCCCAGACGACAGAATGTTCTAAAGGAGCTGTATAATTATGTCGCATGGTACAAAAATAAGATTAAAAAAAAAAAAAATAGAAACCAACAACTAAATAGACCTTTGCATAAATCATCCTGTGCCCTGAGGTGGCTTGGGGGAAAGAGTTGCTCACGTTTTAAAACTCAAAGGTTCATTTGCATTTATGAGTTCTCTCTCTCTCTCTCTCTCTCTCTCTCTCTCTCTCTCTCTCTCTCTCTCTCTCTCTCTCCTTCTCTCTCCCCCTACATCTCTAAGGGTCTTACTAAGCGAACCCAGCCTTTTATCTCCCTTCCTTCCTCTCGTGCTGAGCCACAGTCTTTTCTCACCCCCAGGCAAAAGAAAATCACCATGCATCTACAGTTGTAATATGGCTAAAGTCGTACACACACATACACACACATTCATATACACACTTCTTGAAATAGGAACTCCAGGTTTAATTCCTAGCACCACCATTGCCAAGGTATATCTCCATGGGCAAGTCACTTCACTTCTCTAAACTTCAGTTTTCTTATTTGAAAATGGGAGCAACAGCTCCTTGTGAAGGTTGTATATTAGTTTCCTAGTGCTTCTGCAATGCATTACCACAAACTTAGTACCTTAAAACAATACATATTTACTATTTTATGGTTCTGGAGGGCAGAAGTTCTAAAATCTAGGCATCGGCAGAACTTCAAGGCCGGAGACATAGTCTCTGTGTCTGCTTGTCTGTCTGTCTCTTTCCTCTGCTTCCAAGTTATATCTCCTTCTCTGATCCTGTCACTCTTCTCTACCTCATATGCTCCTATAAGGACCCTTTTGATTACATTGAGTCCACCCAGGTAATCCAGAATAATTTTCCCATCTCAAAATTCTTAACTTAGGGCTTCCCTGGTGGCGCAGTGGTTGAGAGTCCGCCGGCCGATGCGGGGGACGCGGGTTCGTGCCCTGGTCCGGGAAGATCCCACATGCCGCGGAGCGGCTGAGCCCGTAAGCCATGGCCGCTGAGCCTGCGCGTCCGGAGCCTGTGCTCCGCAACAGGAGAGGCCACAACAGTGAGAGGCCTGCGTACCGCAAAAAAAAAAAAAAAAAAAAAATCAGAAAAGGGTAACTCTGTTGGCTTTAAGAAATCTGGATCTAGAAAGAGGCCAGCAACTAAGATCTGAGAACCACTGGAAGTAAATGTACATTCTCTGGGAAGTGTAAATTGGCTAATAGATGAAGCAGCAATCATAGGTAATACTAGCATAATCACAGTAACATTAATCATCATCGTCACAGTAGCTGATGCATTAATTGGCCACTACATCAGAGATATTATTTTATCCTTTATGTAAGTTATCTCTAATTCTCACCTCAGCCCTATGATAAGGATCATTATTATCCCCATTTCATCGATAATGACACTGAGGCCCAGGGTAGTTAACAGACTTGATCAGGGTCACACAGCTGGGAAGTGGTACAGCCTCTATTTGATCACAGCTTTAAGTAGATCCAGAATCTGAACTTGACATTTTGTGCCTCCTTTAGGTAAGGGGGCCTGGAATGTCAATAAATTCACCAAAGTAGAAATTATACAAGCTACATTCTCAGACTAGACTGTGATAATATTAGATATTAACAGCAATCTATCTAGCATATGAATCTATATATTTGGGAATTACAAAAAGCAACCTTCTAAATAACACTTGGGTAAATAAAATCAAACTGAAATGATCACCTCTTTAGCAATGAGCAGGAGCTGGAAAGCTGCATATCAAACTCATGGAATAGAGGCAAAGCAGTAGTCAGAAGCTCCATGACATTTACTAAGAAGAAAGAAAGACCGAAAATAAACAAATGAAGCATTCAACTCCAGAAGCCAGAAAAAGAGTTATAAAACAAACTCAGAGAAATCAGCAGGAAGGAATTAATACAAGTAAAAGCTGAAATAAATGAAATAGAAAAAAAAAAGGAGCCTTGCCAATAAAATGCAAAAGCTTCTTCGAAGGAGAGAGAGAGAACACAAACACATTAGTAATGAGCTAGGGGCATAACCATAGAAGCACAGAAGATAAAACAAATTTAATGAGAAGACTGTGTGCAAATTTATGCCAATAAATTTAAAAGTCTTGATAAAATGCATTATTTCCTTAGAAAATATAAGTTACCAAGTTTGAGTCATGATGCTGTAGAAAATCTAAATAGCCAAATATAATAAAGTGATAAGAGAGCTAAATGTCTACAATTAAAAAGAAGACATCAAGCCCAGGTGATTTTATATGCAGGTCTTACCAAATCATCAAGGAACGGATAACCTCTATCTTATGTAAACTGATCCAGAGAAAGAAAATAAAGGACAGTTTTCTAATTTATTCCATAATCCTAGCATAACCTGAATACCCAAACTGGCCAGATATATACTCATTCATCTGGCTGATGTGTTAGAACGGATGGGCTCCTTCTGTGCTAGGATGAAAAATCAACTTTCAAAAATCAAGAATAACTTTCCTCAATATCAGCAAAATAACTAACTAGAAAACACAAGGGAAAACACGCATGAAAACGGATCATATTCCTCAAGTGGAAAATACTGTAATAATGGAAGCTGTCACTCGACTATATCCTTGTGCACGCTGTATTTCAGACACAACTCATTTAATCCTCACAGTGGCTCTGTGCGGTGGGAACTTCTTCATAGATAAGCAAAGGAAGTACAGAGAGGTTAAGCATTTTGTCCAGGGTCACACAGCAAAAAATGGTGGAATCTGGATTTGGACCCTTGTGGTCTGGATCCAAAACACCTGCTCGTAACCTCTACCATAGTGCATTGCATAAATACCTATGAATAAACCCCCACCAGATATGTGCAATATTTTTATGACCTAAAGTCTAAAACTTCAGTGAAGATTTTAAAAGAACACTTGCTAAATGGAGATGCAAACTATGTTTCTGAATTAGAAGACTCCGAACTGTAAAGATGCTGTATCAATCAGCCAGGATAAGATAGGCTATGTTGCTGTAACAAGTGAAGCCTCCCAAACCAGGAGATTGTACACAAAAGTTGATTTCTGGTTCACACAAGGTCCATTGTAATTGAGGCAGCATTCTTCCATCCTGCAGTATTGATCTGGAACACGTGATCTCCAAGCTTGCCGTAGCAAGGGAAGAGAGGGCTTGAGAGTCATGCAACATGTTTGTAAGGGCTGGATCTGCAATGACTTATATCACAGCAACACAGATTCCATCTCTCAGAATCCCTTCACATGGTCCCTTAAACCCAACTGCAAGGGCAGCTTAGATGCGTAGTCTACAGGGTGTCCACAAAGAGGATCCAGTGTGGTGAACATAAGACATCATCTCTGCCACAGTTGTCAACAGTGCTCAGCACAGAGTTGACTCTCAGTGCGTATGTCTTACAGGAAAAAAAAATTAACAACTTTCCCCCATTTAGTCTACAAATTCAATTTAGACAACCCAAAATTCCACTAAAGTTTTACATGAAATTTGACAAAACAACTCTAAACCTTATCTGAAGGGAAAAATGAGTAAGAACAGTGAGGAAATTTTGAAATAGGAAATTAGTGTTCTTGATAGGGAGAAGACTTACCTTGCTACATGCAAAACATGCCATAAAACTCTACTAATGAAAATAGTACTGAATTATTGCAGGAATATACAGATAATTAAATAAAATTTCCAACTGTGTATATGTGGTACATATAAGGATTTAATACATGACAAAAAGGCATTTCACACTACTTAGGGAAGGGATGGCTCCTTCAGATGCTCATCTACCCATTTTAAAAATAATTAAGTTAAAATAACCACTCCCACCACGCACAAAAATAAATGCCACACAGATTAAATAACCAAAGATGAAAAAACTATATAAATACTACAAGAATATAAAGAAAGATTGGGTTTTTTTTTAGCATCTTTGTGGCTTCCTAAGCATCACACAAAATTCAAAAGCAATAAAGGACCAGGATAAAGAGGTTATAAGACATCAAAAGCAATATTAAAATGCAAGTACAGACTGGAAGAAATTTTGGAAGGTGAAAGATAATTACTGAGAAAATATGCAAAAAATATACAAACCAATAAGGAAAAAGACAAGTCTCACAAAACATGGATGGATAATGAGAAATACAAATGACCATGGCATGAAAAGATGAACCTCACCAGTAATCAGGGAAATGCAAAACCAAACAAAAATGATGAATTTTTGACATCCCGGATTGGCAATAATGAACGTGACAGATGTGGAGAAATGAGTTCTGTCATTCATCAGTGATAGGATTGTAAACTGGCAGTGCCTCTACAGATAGCCATTTAGTAGATCTATCAAAATTTAAAAATTCATAAAACATTGATCTAGCAATCCCTCTTTTAAGAATCTGTTTTATAAAAAATAAACTCAAAATGGATTAAAGACCTAAATGTAAGGCCAGACACTATCAAACTCTCAGAGGAAAGCATAGGCAGAACACTCTATGACATAAATCACAGAAAGACCCTTTTAGACCCACCTCCTAGAGAAATGGAAATAAAAACAAAAATAAACAAATGGGACCTAAGGAAACTTCAAAGCTTTTGCACAGCAAAGGAAAACATAAACAAGATGAAAAGACAACCCTCAGAATGGGAGAAAATATTTGCCAATGAAACAACTGACAAAGGATTAATCTCCAAAATTTACAAGCAGCTCATGCAGCTCAATATCAAAAAACAAACAACCCAATCCAAAAATGGGCAGAGACCTAAATAGACATTTCTCCAAAGAAGATATACAGATTGCCAACAAACATATGAAAGGATGCTCAACATCACTAATCATTAGAGAAATGCAAATCAAAACTACAGTGAGGTATCACCTCACACCAGTCAGAATGGCCATCATCAAAAAATCTACAAACAATAAATGCTGGAGAGGGTGTGGAGAAAAGGGAACCCTCTTGCACTGTTGGTGGGAATGTAAATTGATACAGCCACTATGGAGAACAGTATGGAGGTTCCTTAAAAAACTAAAAATAGAACTACCATACAACCCAGCAATTCCACTACTGGGCATACATCCTGAGAAAACCATAATTCAAAAAGAGTCATGTACCACAATGTTCATTGCAGGTCTATTTACAATAGCCAGGACATGGAAGCAACCTAAGTGACCATCGACAGATGAATGGATAAAGAAAGTGTGGCACATATATACAATGGAATATTACTCAGCCATAAAAAGAAACTAAATTGAGTTATTTGTAGTGAGGTGGATGGACCTAGAGACTGTCATACAGAGTGAAGTAAGTCAGAAAGAGAAAAATTAATACCGTATACTAACACGTATATATGGAATCAAAAAAAAAAAAAGGTTCTGAAGAACCTAGGGACAGGACAAGAATAAAGACACAGACATAGAGAATGGACTTGAGGACACAGGGAGGGGGAAGGGTAAGCTGGGACGAAGTGAGACAGTGGCATGGACATATATACACTACCAAATGTAAAATAGATAGCTAGTGGGAAGCAGCCGCATAGCACAGGGAGATCAGCTCGGTGCTTTGTGACCACCTAGAGAGCTGGGATAGGGAGGGTGGGAGGGAGACGCAAGAGGGAGGAGATATGGGGATGTATGTATATGTATAGCTGATTCACTTTGTTATAAAGCAGAAACTAATACACCATTGTAAAGCAATTATGCTCCACTAAAGATGGTTAAAAAAAAATCTGTTTTATAGAAACACACACATGCATAGTGATATATGTACAAAATTCTTCACTGTGGCACCATTTGTAATAACAAACAGCTATAAACAACCAAAATGCCCATCAATAAAGATTAGGTACAATCATTATGGTACATTCATACTGCGCAATGCCAAACAGTCATTAAAAAGATTGATCTGTATGTATACCGATTTGAAAAGATCTCCAAGAAATTAGGTACAATTCCTATCTCACAACAATGTATAGGGTAATTCTGTTTATGAGTTTATTATGAAAATTATAATTTTAAAATATATATGATATAAAAATTAAAAGAATATATTTTATATTATAAAAAGTGTAATATATATATAGTAGATCTCTAAATGCAGTAAAAAACCCTACAGGAATACATAATTATTAACAATGATGACTGCTGGAACAGGAAGTAAGGATATGTGTGGAGTGGAGTGAGAAATGAAGAACTTCTGTGTTTTACTCTATAGACTTTGATAATATCTAATCTTTTACAACAACAATGTATTCATTCATAGGTGTACACGTGTGTGTGTGTGTGTGTGTGTGTATGTATGTGTATGTGTGAGAGAGGCGGGTGGGGTGAGGGAGAGAGAGAAGAGGGTGAGCTCTACCCAGTATGTCATTTCTCGTATTTGCTAGGAACCTTTTGGAATACATGGATGGAAGTATATTTTATTGAGAACTTACCATATACTCTGCACATTTATATAACTCACATTATCTGTACTGCAACTTTATGACGGGAGAGTTGCATGTATTTAATAGATGCAAAAAGAAGACAGGATAGACTTGACCAAGGTACCAAGATAGCCCTCCTTCCAAGAACTTTCCACTGTACTTTGGGCAGGAGCATGTAAACATTGGAAAGACAGTCGGTGCGTCTGTGCAATACACTGGGAGTTAGAGGAAAACAAGGACAGAGTGACAGCTTGCTTCAGACGTAAGGTGTTCCTGAGTTTTCAATAGGAGTGATCTTGGGTCATGTTTTCAGCTCTGCCTGCCTACTTCCTGCCTTCAGTTGGGTTCTGTGTCTCTAGCATCAGCTAGTGGTTCCTGCAGACTGGGTACACTTTCTTCCCAAACCATGTCACAGAGCCCCTCCCTTCTCCCACATGAGCCTTTTTGCAGTCAGATTCAATAGATCTTCACTTCATCCCATGGGAGAAAGGCCGATAGGAGACTGACTACTTTCTACTGACTCCAATTAGCATAGTGTAACCAGGGTCATGTGATGCAAATAAGAACAACTGTATTTGGAAAAGACAAGTGAGGGAAAAGTTACCTTTGTTGCTGGACAGACCTGATACTGAACGCCAGCTTTGCCACTTACTCGTGGTGTGACATGCTTTATTTCATGGCTCTTCCTGTTGCTCTCTGTAAAGCAGGAATGATGATACTACCTTTTTCGTGGTTAGAAAATAAACATACAAAGTGCCTAGTCAGTAGCATATGCTCAATAAGTAAATACCACCATTGCCACCATGACAACCTCTCTATATTTATTTTGTTAAGTACACTTCAATTTCTAACTGTTTATGCAGTCAGTGTATCATGGAACCTCATAGCAGCCTAGTGGATTAATGTAGGATAGTAGTGTCTACCCCCTTTTACAGATGAGGAAACTGGAGACCAAAGATGTAAAATGATTTGCCTGGTTCACATATGTCACAAGGAACAAAGATGACATTTTACAGCTATCTTCAGTCGTACAGCCTGTTCTCTTGTGTGTCTTATTTCTTATGTGCACCCTACCCTCAGTGCCTAGCAAAGGACCATGAACAGATAGACATTCACAGAATTTCAGTTTCTGAATTGATTTTCTCATAGGCTAGGACCTCTGCTTTCTCTTTTCCCCCCATGCCTCTCTAAGAGATTTCTTTCCCACTGTAAACATCCCAAATTGCAAATATTTTTTCCACACCCCATTCACATGCCTGTTTGGGCCATCGTGGAGCCCATCCCAGTTTCAAAGGCGTGTCAAGGGCCCTTCTGCTGTCAGGATTAGGTAGTTAGAGACCAACAGAGGCTGCTAACATTGCTAATTGAACAGAAGCTGTGGCTGCTGCCCCCCTGCCCCCTCCCCCCCCCATGCGCTGTCCATGGTCCTGGAAGGATCACCTCTGAGCTACAAGGGCAATAAAAACCTTGTTTTTGCTACAGTCTTCAACCTTGGCCAGCAGATACACTGGAAATAGGTTCTGGTTTGAGAAGCTAGTTGATAATTCCCTGTGAATTGGTCTCTCATGCTTTTGAAGGTTTGTGTGTTCATGGAAAACAGTTTTTAAATTTGCTTTGTGTATGGAAGTGCTCTCTGACGTCCCCCTCAACTCCTCCAAAATGTCACAGATGACTTTCCTTGAATTTACCAATTTGCAGGATTAATGTGCTTCTCTCTAGACACCTGTGCCCTAGATAGCTTCCAGCCAGAATAGCTGTATGCATTCCTAAATTCTGACCTGTTTTGCAGGCAAGGGAGGCCTTGATTTTAGGTCACCCCCGATGGGGGCATTCAGCATGCGAGCTAACTCTTGGCCCTGTTTTATCATGCAGTTGTGTAGAGGAGTTCAAGCTGGCTCCTGATGGAAAATCCTGCCTAATGCTCTCAGATGTCTGCGAGGGCCCCAAGTGCCTCAAACCTGATTCCAAGTTCAACAACACCCTCTTTGGAGAGATGCTACATGGTTACAACAACCGGACGCAGCATGTGAACCAAGGCCAAGTCTTCCAGATGACCTTTAGGTATGGGACAGACACCTGCACTTCACTCGTCAAGTCACTGACCCAAAATCTGGGCAGGGGGAGGAAGCCATGGGCACCATGGAATAGAGGTCTATTACACTGGTCAGCATCTCCCCCAAATCACTAATGCCTATGCATGAAGTATCAGCAGTCAGCAAAGTCCATTCCCTGAAGTTCTTTTTCCACTCACCTATCCTTTATTTATCCCACCCTCCCATTTTCTAACTCTATCCACATATTTGCGATTCAATCTTAAATCATCCTGTAAGTACAGTTAATGGAATTTCTAATGTGATTAATCTTTCCGTCTATTAAAAATAAGTATCTTATGTAGGCTCTTCAGGCAGTTCAAAAATAAAGACATTTAATGAACGAGAAAATAAATTTTCCATCACCCAGAAATAGCCAGAATTAACATTTTCTTGAACATTCTCAAAACACCTCTCTCTCTCTTTCCCTCTCTATCTGTGTATCAGTGTACACACACACACACACACACACACACACACACACACACACACACCCCACACACAAACACATAAACATGCCAACTCTCAGTAAAGCTGTTTAGGAATTGCTTTTTTTGCTCATCGGTATGTCAAAGACCTCTTTCCCTGTTAATAAATACAGAGGTACATGTGAAATTAAAAGACTGAGACTACTCTCACATAAGAATAAACAGAGGGACTGGGTTGGCCAAATTTTATGAAGATTAGACATGCAGTGTACTTCTGAATGTCTTCTTGGGAGAGTTGAAGAAACTGGGGCTGTTCTATCTGAAGAAGAAAGGCCTTAGGTGGGATTTATTCATGCCTCAAAATCTGAAAGCCATAAGATGGTAGCATGAGAAGAACTGTTCCGTGTATAAGAAATGATTATCTTAAAAAAAAAACTATTCTTTGAGACAATTTTGCATAAAAATGCAATAGGATATTATCACAAAGAAGGGTTCTCCCTACCATTTGAGGTCATGTCCACAAGTCAGAACTGGTAAGAAACATCACCGTTATAATCATCCTCGTCTTCATCCTGTCATCTCACTAATAATAATTGTAAAAATAATAATAATAATTGTGATTGTAGTAGGAGTGGCTACTATTTATCAGGAAATACTCTATATGTCAAGCTCTTTGGTAAGTATTTTAAAAAATAATAATAACCACTAACACGAATTTAGTACATGCAGTGGGCATTCAAAGCACTTTCCATTCCTTAATTTAATGTCATCCTCACAATGGCCCCGTGAAGCAGAGGCTCTTGCCATCCCCTTTATACAGATGAGAAGTGGCAGTGTTAAGTGACTTTCCCAAATCCCCCTTATAGGAAGTAAAAGAGCCAGGGTAGTACCATTTTAGCTTCACAATGAAAACCCTTTGAGATACCACAGCCTCCATTTTACAGTTGAAAAGTCAACACCAGAGAGGTAAACTGACTTTCTCAAAGTCACCATCTACTGAGAGGGGTAGTGAGGATTCAGATGTATATCTGGCTGACTCCAAAGCCCTGCTCTTATCTTGTAATCCAACATACCTTATCACTTCCCATTTTATAGAACTAGAATCAAAATGTGAATTCCATAAAACTATTCATCTATGTAGTTATCACCTGCTCTTTGAGCACCTGCTATGTCCCAGGTACCATGCTTCAGACCCTGTGGTGCTTAGATATTGTGTGTGTGTGTGTGTGTGTGTGTGTGTAATCTTAAGTACTTAATTTGTGGCAGGAATTATGAAGTAAAGATGCAGTGTTCCAGGTAATCAGTTAACAGTGGGATCTAATTTAGTTGGAGTAGAGTGTGTGCGTGGCGGAGGGGGAGTACATCTATTGGATTAGAAAACAGTAAGGCTCACAGTCTACCTTGCAGAGGAAGTGTTATTTAACTAATACCTGGAAGATGAGTTGGAGCTGGCATTGTAAAAGGTTTCAAGCAGAGACAGATATTCTAAGAAGGAAAAGAACTTGGTTGGTTTCAGGAGAGGAAGAATGTGGTGTGGTTGAAGCTGAGTAAATATGGGATGTGAAGCCAGAGGGGTAAGCAGTGACAGATTATGGGGGTCTTGCAGGCAAAGTCTTTATTCTAATAGCAAAGAGGAGAACTCTTAAATGGTTAAAAGAGGGGAATATGTCATGATTTCATTGTATGTTTTGACTTCATGGTAGCTGTGCGGAAGTAGATTGCAATGAGGGTGGAAAGGAAGACAGTGGAATGGGGTCAATTAGGTGTCTGTTGTGGAAGCTACTTGAAAATGTTAGTGGCTTCAACCAGGATGATGGGGACACAATTGAGAAAGGGGATTTGGGGAGATATTTGAAGGGTATAATGGACAAGGGCCAGGGAACAGTTGCAGGCAAAGGGTAAGGTTGAGGGAGGATTCAAGGGTGATAGAAGTACTGGCAGCCACATAGCAACTTAATGGCAGAGTTGAGTCGTCCAACTCCCAGATGCTCAAGCCAAGGCCGATGCTACTTCGGAGCAATTTAAGGGCAATCTGGATGAGCTACTTTTAATTCTAATATTCTACAGTCCTGATTTTCTATAGTTTTAATAGTCTATGAAGCCCTTTGTTGAGTACCATGATGGATAGAACAATGCTGCATGGAATCCAAAGGAAAACATTCATTGTCCCTGGCCTTCAAGAAAGGAATTTACAAGTTTGCAAGAAGACACACACTCAGTTAGGAAACAAATATGTGAACACTTAATTTGCAAAGAAATATTCCAAATGATGCCAGTGGTTTTCAGAGTTCCCATACAAAGACTTTTGAAAGAAATTAGAAGGAATAAGAAAGTGCTTCATAAAGGATGAGGTTTATGAACTGGAGTTTGAAGTGATGGCAAAGAACAGTGCCTCTTGGGAGAGATAAGAGCTATAAAGGCATTTTCCTGTCCAGGAAGGAGCACGCAGAAGCCCAGATATATTGATAAGCGAGGGGAGTGGGAGGGATAGGAAAAAAAGTCTCCAGATAGACCCAGCTCCAAATCCTGGCCCCATCCATGACAAGCATAGTCCTACTGCCTCATCTTTAAAAAGGAGTGTTTAATCATATACTAGTAACTGTAATATGGCAACATTGCTTGTTTTACGTAGTTTGATTTCTCATAGCAACTATCAGAGTGACTGGCATGTGATAAATGATCAAATGCACTTGTTCCCATTCTCAAGTGTGAAGATTAGCCTGGTCCAAAAGAAGGATACAAATTGGGTAGTAAGATGCTAGATCCTGAAGGAACTTCATGGAATCCCAGGATCTCATTTGCATGTGGGGAAGGGACTTGGCTAAGATCACAAGGCAAGTCATTGCAGAGCTAGCCTATAAACTCAGATCTCCTGGTTGTCCAGCATGCTTGCCTTCCCCCTACCAACAGACTGGTTGGTAAGGAGAGCCTGGCTCCTCAAAGGCTGACCTGGAACTCTGCAAGCTCAGACAGAATTTAAGCCCCATCAGGAGTCCTCCTTCTGCCTCAAACACTCTATTTATTGTTCCCAGCCCTTCCATCTTGGGCTGTCTCTGAATAGCTAGGGCCGATCTTCCCTGATTTGCTCAGGAAAAGCAGTATAGTGAAGAGACCACACTGTTATCTTTTGACAACAGCCTCCAGATGTAGGAAACTCCCCAGACTGCCATTATATTAGAGTAGCCCATTTCACTTCAGCTCGCTCATCCTTGGCTTCAGTTAAACTTTCTTTGCAATTATTTCTGTCCCCAGACCATGTCACCTCTCGGAGACACATGCTAAGGCAATTGACTTCCCTCTGTGGGAAGGCGAATGGCTTCTGACGAATCTAAATTCATCTCTTTCAAGTCTCCTTTCCTGAGCCCCAGATAAAAGGGAGGTTGCGGCTCCTTTGTCCTTCAGGTTTCAGAAGGCAGGCCTGTAAGGTTCTCGGCATCAAAGGCTGTTGTCACTTCCCGCCTCCTTCTCCTTCCTTGCTCTCCTCCTGCAAGTAATTTCCAGTCCAGTCCTCCAGAGTAGCTAGCAGGCACCCCACCAGCCCCATATGCCGCATTTCCTGACAACTGCCTGGCCTGGGATTTCAAACTCTCTCCCAGCTAAAGAATCTGCTGTGCGACAGTCACAACTCTGCTTTGTACTCCCCCCTGCCCCTACCTGGATCCCCACACCTAGCAACTGCCGATAGAAGACAGGTCTGCCTCTCATGTCTTCTCTTGAACCTCTGAAAGAGCAACCTGGATTTCTGCTTCCAAAAAGCCTCACGTGGGCTTCCCTGGTGGCGCAGTGGTTGAGAGTCCGCTTGCCGATGCAGGGGACACGGGTTTGTGCCCCGGTCCGGGAGGATCCCACATGCCGCGGAGCGGCTGGGCCCGTGAGCCATGGCCACTGAGCCTGTGCGTCCGGAGCCTGTGCTCCGCAACGGGAGAGGCCACAACACTGAGAGGCCCGCGTACCGCAAAAAAAAAAAAAAGCCTCACGTTTCAAATCTCTGAGCTGGACAAACTCTTAAAGATTAACAAAATTCAGACCTAACCTCTTATCGTATAGCTGGAGAAACTGAGGCCCAGGAAAGGATATTACTTGCCCGGTGCTCACCATGATTTGGGGCCCCGCTGAGACTGAAAGTTTGAGTTTGTGACTCCCAAACCAGTGTTCTCTTGGTTTCCGGTTCTGTTACAGGGGA
Source organism: Orcinus orca (assembly GCF_937001465.1). Taxonomy (NCBI): domain Eukaryota; kingdom Metazoa; phylum Chordata; class Mammalia; order Artiodactyla; family Delphinidae; genus Orcinus; species Orcinus orca. The sequence continues at coordinate 103,416,482 of NC_064564.1, read as the reverse complement.
TGTATGTAACTTCTCCATACCCCCATACTAGTGAGTGCTAAGACGAACCACCTGCTTCATCCCTGCTGTCAGCAGAGAGTGAGGACTCAGGTGTCTTGGGGATGCCAAATTCATAACGAAGGGGGCATCTTAGGCAAAGCCCACTTGCACGTACATGATTCTGCAGAAACTTGACCCCATTCCTGGCTATCTCCTCGGGTTGCCGCACGTAGGCTGCAGCCTGTCTCTGAGAGAGGAACGTGTGGAGGCGTTTAGGACCCTGACAAGTCCAGGACTTATCCACTGTGTGGGAAGATGAAGTATGGATCACACTAAGAGACACAGAGAAGGACAGCGGCAGGGTGAGAGTGATAAGGAGAAGCAGAGGGACAAAGCTGAGACATGCGGAGAGACAAGGATGGAGGAGATGTTGAGAGTCAGAGTACAGAAGGAGGGATCGCCAGGCACAGAAAGGGTTAAAGAGATACAGAGTAGTGACAAGGGTTAAAGAGATAAGGAGGTAGATGGTGAAAGGTAGGGGAGTCGGGAAGGAGTGAAAGATGAAAGTCTTGTTCTGTAATTAAGTTCACTTGTATCATTTTTTTAGATTCCATATATAAGCAATACCATATGATATTTGTCTTTCTCTGTATGGCTTACTTCACTTAGTGTGATAATCTCCATCCATCCATGGTGCTGCAAATGGCCTTATTTCATTCTTTTTAATGGCTGAGTAATAGTCCACTGTATATAAGTAAAATGAACTTATTTACAAAACAGAAACAGACTCACAGACTTAGAAAACAAATTTATGGTTAACAAAGGGGAAAGGCAGGGGGAGAGGGATAAATTGGGAGTTTGGGATTGATATATACACACTACTATATATAAAATAGATAATCAACAAGGACCTACTGTATAGCACAGGGAACTCTGCCCAATATTCTGTGATAACATAAATGGGAAAAGAATGTGAAAAAGAATAGATACATGTATATATACATATATGTATATATGTACTGAGAAAAAAAAAAAAAAGAAAGAAAGATGAAAGGCTTGAAGGAGGGACCTAAAGTGATAGAGAAAGAAGGACACAGAGTTTACACTGAAGTCACAATATAATTTATTCCCAGGAGGGAGGAAGGGTTGTTTTAAGAGACTGGGTGGTGCCCGGAGAGAGCTCTGGATTAGGAGTTGTGTTCAGATGGATTATGAATGCACGTAAAAGCCTTTGGTAAAATGCCAAGTTCTGTGCAAATGTGAAAAGTCAAAGATCTCACTTCTGAATTGCCCCCAAACGCAGTAAATGATGTCAGGCTTTGCTGTTTCTAATCCCTTCCTGTGAGCTGTGTTGGTCTTAATGACCCATGCAGGATCACCGTCAGAATTCCCTTCCCTTAACTCTTGATCAAGGGGGGATTGGCACAGACTGTTGGAGTGAGATAAACTCATCAGAGGTTGGTGGTATTTGCTGTTTTGTTTGTTCATTTGGATTTTACTTCCCTCCCTCTCCCATCCTTATCCATCCTACCTCATTTTTATAAGAAGGAAAGGTCAACTTCGCTTATAGATTGTAGAGACTTAAACATAAGTCAAGAACTATTATTGAGCCTGGAGTCTCAGAAATTGCGCTGAGAAGCTGCTTGGGAATGGGGGCTGAGTGAATACAATGGTGGATTTTGCAAAAGCCTCATCAAAAAGAAGACTGTTCTACCAGCCACAGACATTTACTCATAGGCCTTCACAAATGACCTACAAAGAATGTAAGGTGCTCATGGAAAATCTACTAGAAAGGCGCTTGCCAGTCTGGTCTGCTTATCAGATGTGCGTGTTGTAGAGCACAAGAGGACGGTCTTCGGTAAGACGTGGGATTCAGGATGAGGCACCACCAACCCACGCCTGGTGAGACAGAAGGATTCTCTTTAAAGATTTGAGGAAAGCTGGCTTTCACTTGTGGCACCCACTTGTTCCCCCGCTGAAGGTCCTGAGTCACATCTTATTAAGTTGCTCCAAAGCTACTGTTTTTCTGCTGCTTTCCTGGGACGTGGTTAATTGTACACGCTGCTTCTGTATCATTCCGTTTTCTACACTTTAATCATGTGTGTATGTTTTTATGTGCCGGGTCCTATACTACATACTTCGTTTTCTCACTTAGTCTTTCCAAGACCTGTTGCAAAGTAGCTCTTAACAACTGGGTTTTACAAAAAAGGAAATGAATGTGTCAACCAGACTGCATTAAGCTTTGTCTTGATGACACACAACTTCAAAACCACGGTGGCTTCACAGGAAAGTGTGTGTGTTGCTCATACCACATGCTCTGGACAGAATCACAGTGGTTCTGTTCACCCTGGTATTTGGGAATCTGGGCTGACAGAGCGTCATCTTCCATGTGCTTCCGTGAACGCTATCATAGTGGGGAAGGAACTTGACTCTCATTACTTCCTCCTAGAGGTGACATTCTGTTCACATTGCATTGATCAAGTCAAATCTCATGGTCATGGTGCCCCTCCAAGGGTTGAGCTGAGTCATGAAATCCTATTATGTGCAGAGAAGCAGAGACCCAGAAATATGTGGGACATCAATACTGTTTACCACACTGAGGCACAGAGATGTTAGGCTAACTAGCCTGACAGTCATACAGCTAAAAACTGACAGCGCATGGGTCTAACAACAAAGCCCATTTAGCAGTAGTGCCTCCCAGGCTCCCGGGATACTCCTACTTCATATCACCACCTCTGAAAACTGTAATTAGACTTCTGTTCTCTTCTTGTCAGTTTCCTTCATTCAATCCCAAGGAACGATAGACTTTCTAGATGGGAGAACCTTGGAGAACAGTTTGTACAACCCCCTCCATTTGTAGATGAGATGTCCAAGGCTCACAGTTTTTAAGTGAATTACCTAAAATCCCATATAACTAGTAAATAAATAAGGCAGGCCTCCAACCCCCAGTCTATTGGTCTTCTCTGTATCCACTTGGAAGGCTTAGGGAGATAGCATCCAACTCCCACACTGTACAGATGGTAACACCAAAGCCAAGGTTCCATAATTAACAGCAGAGCCAGGCAGGGAAGCTGTTTTTCTAAACTCTTAGGCCTGAGTGTTTTGTAGTATACCACGATCTAATTGTAAAAAAGAAAGCAAAGGAGGCAGGTAGTGGAGAAATTATCAATCAAAAAAAGTAGCATTAGGTTTTGATTTTCAAGGACATTCCCAGCCTCTCTATGTAGTAATATTCCAGCTCTTGGCAAAGTCTTCAACTAACCACCTAGAGGCACAGCTGCATGCTACCTTCTCTGGGGGATCAGTGGTGAGATCTTTGAAGTGGACTGAGCGACAGAAGTTGGAGGCTGGATCACAGGAGTCAGGGGGCAGTTTTCCCTGGGGTCCTGACTCCTGGGCTGACTGTGAAGAGTCTCCTTTCTGTGTGTCCATTTTTCCAAGGTTTCCTAACATCATCCCACAGGAGTCAAACCCAACATGTCCAGTGTACCTTAGGTCCTGGAATCAGAAACTCTTCCTTCCTGTTCTACCACTTCTACCACTCTCGGCCATTCCCCGCTTCTGACTTCTGTTGTCTCTTCTGTATATTAAAGTGAGGGCAGAGCTCAGACAAAGACTGAGGGCTTCTGACCTAGAATACAGCACTCTTTTTACTCAACTGCCATGGCCAGGGGCCTAGTGAAGCCTTTCCTACTTACCTGATCATAAGAATCATCTAGGGCTATGCCAAGACCCACCAATCTTTTTTTTTTTTTTTTTTCCCCCAGTTAAGGGGCCTGGGAAAGTGAATTTCCACTGTTTCCCAGGTGGTTCACATTATCCAGCAATTTGGAGATAGAGTGGCCTGATGTCTAAGATGCAAGGCTCTAGAGTCCGAGTTCTAACTTGCCACTAACCAGTTGTCTGACCTTGGGCACATTAGCTCATTAAGCTCACTTTCCTCATCTCTAAATTAGGAATAATAACAAGACCCACTTCCTGGTGGTGTTGTGGTGATTAAATGAGATTGGCCCCTGTTTCATCCCTATTCTCAGCAGACAGGGAGGATCCTGGTACCATAGCGGGCGGCCAAGTCAATCACTAAGGAGGAATCTTAGGCAAAGGCCATCCTTATGTGCGTGATTCTGCAGGAACTTGCTCCCATTCTTGGCTGTGACCCAACACAAGGTGTCAGGGTGCTACCATCAGAAGTAACAGGGTCCAAATCCCACGTCTGCCATTTCCTAGCTGTATGGGTTTGGACAAATCCCTAATCTCTCTGAACCTCAAGATCTTCAACTGTAAAGTGGGTTTTACCCCAAAATATCCTCAAAGAGCTATGGTAAGGATTTAACAGTCTAATAAGCAAGGATCCTAGATCAGTAGGCTTTCAGTAAACATTGTTTTCTTTTCCTTCAATTGTATTCCTCTCCCCGTAGTTCTAGAATCCACATGGTTAATGAAGATGTATTCTGTTGCATTCCCCCAGATCTCATCTCTGGACTGGAGTCATGGTCATCCTTCCAACTTCCTCCAACTAACACATGTTTTGGTGAATACATTGCTTTGGTGAAATGCCCAGGGTAGAGACAGGAATGTAGCTCTTCTTGCTCTATGGGTCTGTTGGAGGTGGACAGCTCAGCCAGCAATGTGGGATGGGGCAGCAGCCATGGTCACCTTCTTGTGGGAGTATTTATCCCAGCCTTTGGAAAGATATAATCTCGCTGATGTGTTGTATCACCTGTGTCCTATAGGGTAGCCCCCTTCGTCTGAATGACCTGCAGTGAAATACATCTAATTAGCAATGTGACATTTAGATGCTTATGTGGGCTATGTGGAATTTGATAACCTGGGCCCAGATCCAAAAGTTTCAGAACTATATTAATCTACCACCTCTAGGGTGATATTAAAAATATTTAATGATGAGCATAGAAGTGGCATTGACCAATCAAAGAGGATGTCCATCCAAACAGAATGAAGGTTTAGCTGTAGGCCCTTCTGGACCTCACATCAGTCTAGCTCACCTTCCGCCTTTCCTGATTTCCTCCCCCTCTTATCAACTCATCACATCCTCTGGTACATTTCCTCAACACCTTTAAGCGTGACTGATACTGTAAAACTATTTTTTCTTTTCTTTCTAAAGTCTGTTTCTGAGGGGCATAGGCAGATGTTTCTCCCATGACACATGTGGACAGAGCAGATTGCCTATCATACTTCTTACATGAGAAAACTGAAGCTCAGAAAGGTGAGGTGTGGCATCCAAAGTGCCGTGTGCATGTGGTCTAAAACCATATGATCCTCAAAGAGCAGGAAAGCAAATAATAGCTCATCATCATCACTGTACACAAAACCTCTATCTAAAGGTAGGAATTGTCCATACCTCTGCTTAGAGCCAGAACTCAATACACATGAAATACACTAGTGCTTCTTAAACTCTCATGTGCATACAGATCGCCAGGGAATCCTGCTAAAATACAGGCTGTGGTTCAGTGGGTTGTGGGTAAGTCCTGAGACTCTGCATTTCAAATGAAATCCTGGGTCTGAGGACCAGTTTGAATAGCAAAGTGTTAAACTGAACTTTATGCTAGATGTGAGCCCAGGTTGGGCCTGAGAATGGAAAAGGATGGTTTCCCCTCCACGTGCCTGTTTGAAAACAGCAACTGAGTCCCAAGTCCAGTGGCACAAGGGCACCATGGTGTCCCAGAGGAGTCTCCCCTCAGAGTGACCAAGTGCAGAGACGGCTTTGGATTTGCAGCAGCCGGGGCGGACAGTGCTGTCCTGCAATCCAACAGGCCGCTAGTGCATAATGTAGCACAACTCGTTCTCTGCATCCACTCGTCTGCTCGGCTCACTGGGGGGTACAAGAACACTGAGCATCAGTACCGATTGGGGAGGCACCTATCCTGACTCTAGTGTCCTGAAGCTGCAGCTGGGTGCCCAGATCATGGCCTCCTCCATCTGCCCACACTACAGTTCCAGCCATCAGTCGATGCCGTGGAAGGTACTTTGCAGTGGAGAGCTGGGCTACAGTCTGCATTAGATCAAAGGTGGAAGGCAGACTCCTAGAAAATCAGTGAGAAATCCATTTGGGAGGGGACATTGGTCTGGGTGAAGCTTTATTTTTCTTAAGCGCTGAGACCAAAATCTCATACCGACGACGCTCATTAGTTTAATTGGGGACAGAAGGAAAGTAGTAAAATTAAGACCTAGTGAAAGATGCTTTTTATTTATTTATTTTTGCGGGGAGCAGGGAATTGTAATCCATTTTTAAACAAGGACTCTCTAATCTCCCTCCCTAATCATAGTAAGAGAAGAAAGAAAAATAGCTACTTCATTTTTAAAAACATTTTGTTCTCAGTGTTCACATCTCTGAATATACCGAGCATGGTCATTTTATGAGGAAAACAAATTATACACTGCATACTTTGAATGTTCTCCAGCTAACCTAAAGATGTAACTGGAGTCCGCAAAAGGTACTAAAACAACAAGAGTAACCAACCAGGTCCGTTTCACTTCTCTTCTCAGTATTCTACCTAACCCCCGCTCCTTTTGGTTTTGTTTTTAATTTTCTATCTTCAAAATCCCTGACTACATTCTTTCTCTCGGAGTCAGGAGCCTATCGGAATCATGGAGGCATCTGAAGCAGAGACATTTTTTTTAAGGAACCGCAATTTCATTACACTCAAACGCAGGCAGTAACTCACGCAGGTCTAAGCACTCAGAAGGAAGAGTCTGGAGGGAACCTTCGGAGCAGATAAGGATAGATTGTAATTAGCACAGTAATTGTAATTAGCAGAGCAATTGTAATTAGCACAGTGATTGTTTGTTCATAATGGGTGCTTCCAAAGTGACTTCAGGCGGTTTGTCCTCTTAAATATCTTCTGCCATTACCCGCCCCCCCCCACCGTGATCTTGTTTACACTGCTAATGTAATAATGTGCTTAGCAATCTCTTTTATAAATAAACACTCCAAAGGTACAAGCCAGACTAGCCCCTAGCCAAGCATTATACATCTTAATTAATGGAGTCCACAGCACTGAAATTTACCGTATTTGCATTATGCTAAGGCAATGCCTCTATATGACTCTCTGAAGAAATCACACTTCAGAAGTCATTTGTTATTGTTACTGTTGTTCTGTTAATTACAAGAGGGAATGGGATGTCACCATAAGACTGCACTTGAGGTCAGAGATTCCAGGCCTGGCTTTACCACTTATTCTCATTTGTTATTTAACAAGTTTTCATTAAAAAACCCCTCTGATGTATTAAGCATTGAGGATGAAAAAAATGGAGATAGGCAAGGTCCCTACTCTGATGTGGATGGACCACTGGTCCAACCTTGGTGTGGTGAGCAGCAGGGAAGACTTTTTGAAAGAGATGCTGGCTGAAACCTGGAGGATGTGATGAACAGTTAGCTAGGTGGGAGAGTACTCCAGGCAAGTAAGAGCATGAAGATGGTGAGGGGATGGGATTATAGAGATAAACCATGATGAAGGATGGACCTTCAATCAGGAAGGGTTATTTAAGCACCACAGTAATGGGACCATTGCTGGCTGTAAGACTCTGCACGGTCTTCTAATCTTTCTGAGCCCAGTCTGCTCATCACTAAATCAGGGAACGTAATAGTACCAGTCCCATAGGAGAATTATGGTGTGGGGGCGGAGAGGTGATGAGAAAAGTCAGGTTAAAATGCTCTGTAAAGTGTAAAGACATGTGCAAATGTTAGTGACATTTTCCTAACATGAATCTGAGCATCTGTGAGATACCACTTACTCCAAAATTATGTGCTGGAGTGTGCGTCCTGGCACATTTGAGATCATGTGAGATGCAAATTCACCAGCATTACTTTCTTTGTATTCCTTCCAGAGAAATGAAAAAGTAAGTCTATTCTAAGCTCCCATTAATAAGCCTATGCATGTGAATCAAGAAAATTAATTTTTAGGGAAACATTTCCATTTCAGGGAGATGCCCTGAATTGAAATGTATTTAGTAACAATTCTAATGAAAGATATGATCACAGTTTATTAGATGTGAATTTATACAGAAAGCTCCAAGGGCAGTGGCTGGGGTTTTATGTAACATCACCACTGAAAAATTACTATTACTGATAATGTAATGGAACACCTCAAAGGTGGCTTTTAAGAGTCCAAAATGAGCATTTATTTTTATGTCTCATAAGATGCTCAGAGGTGCCCGTTAAGTGGGCAATTAATTAATTAGCAGGCACAAGCCGGGAGCCTATGACGCAGGCATTCAGTGCATCCCTTACCACTGTGAAAGAGCCTTAATCCCTGAATCAGCCAGCCACCTCTCCATCCTCTGCGAGTGTCCTAGTGCTGTGACCTTGAATCTATTTAGCTTGTGTTGAATGCTTTCTAGAGTAAGAGGAAAGAAATAGGATAAAGGGGTTGGTCTTCCTTGCCATCTCATAACTCAGACAACTAAAGTTACACCAAGGGATACCTTTCCAAGTTTCTGTTAATTAGCAAACTACTTCTAAGGAGTTAGTGAGGACCCAGACACCGGAAAGATACAAGCCCAGAAGCTATACAGGCATCTTGCAGCCGTACTTGCAAAGGAGGAAGAAACCTAGCTTGAAATTAAACTAAATTGCAATTAAATTCTCCTTCAGCCTTGTGATTCAACCAATAAATATATATTGAGTGCTTATTATGTGCCAGGTTCTGGAGATGCAAGCTGAACAAGACTCACAGAGTCAAACATTGGTGTAAAGGAGAAAAGAATGTTCTTCTCCTTGGTATTATCTAAGGCTGTGTTTCTTAATTTTTTTCCTTTCTCAAGGACCTGGGAGCCATCTCTTTGAAATGTAATCATCAATGAAGAAAGCAGAGAAATACATTTGCAAGTTCAGACATCACTGCACTGTGTGGGGCATATCCCCTGGTTCACCTCCCCCTTGAAGTCCTCCAGGACTTTTCTGTACGCGGGCCTCTCACTGTTGTGGCCTCTCCCGTTGCGGAGCACAGGCTCCAGACGCGCAGGCTCAGCGGCCATGGCTCACGGGCCCAGCCGCTCCACGGCATGTGGGATCCTCCCGGACCAGGGCACGAACCCGTGTCCCCTGCATCGGCAGGCGGACTGTCAACCACTGCGCCACCAGGGAAGCCCCCTCCAGGACTTTTCTACTTGCTCAGCCCAGCCTTAAAAACCCCTCCTGCTCTCTGTTTCAATGAAATTGAGTTCAGACCTCTCAACCCTATTGCCATAACCTTGAATAAAATCAGTTATTCACGTTAGTTTTTACCCAGTGTCCTTTTTCTCTGTTCCAGGATCTGATCCAGTGCTCTGTTAGAGCAAAATGGCACTGGACAATGTCAAACAGTCAAGCAAGACTTTATTCGAGGCTGTTGCAATAAGGAGAGGGAGGTCTGGACTCAATTCCATTGAAACAAAGGATTTTTAATGCTGGGCTATGGGAGCGGAAAGGTCCTGGAGGACTTCAGGGGGAGGTGGACCAGTGGGATGTGCCCACACAGTGCAGTGATGTCTGAACTTGCAAATGTATTTCTCTGCTTTGTTCATTGATGATTACATTCAAAGAGGTGGCTCCCAGATCCTTGAGAAAGTCATCCCTGGGTTATAAAACTGGCAAGAGGCTTTTAAAAAGATTAACATGTTACAGGGCAGAGAAGGAATTTACAGTGACAAGTTTTCTAAAGGAAATGCTCTAAGAAAAGGGAGGTCAGGGACCTGGAGTCGGGAAGAAGCTTGCCTGAAGTTTGACCAAGCTGGGCAAACCTTAAGCCGGCTTAGTTATTACCTTATCTTTAGTTGTTTGTCTCCTTAGGCTCCTCTCGGCTGTGACATTGGAAGGCTGATTGTTTTACTTGACTCTTTATAGGTATTCCATTTACGAAGTTCAAGAACAAAAGCATATAAGAGACACCCAATGAGGAGCGGTACTCCTCTCCCTGTTTCTCTGTATTCCGTTTCTCCTACCTCCTCTCCAGTTTTATTCATTTACTGGGTATTTTCCCAGTGTTTCTTTATATAAATTCAAGCAAATAAAATTAAATAGCATTCTCCCCTTTCTCTCACAAAAGGTGCATACAATATATTGTTTTTCACCACCCTCACTTATTTATATCTCTTAAAGATCTCTCCACAGACAACAAATTTTTCAGTAATGACACAGAACATTCTAGTGCTGGGGTTTCCATGCCACCATGGAAAAAGTAGGGGCCCCGGGGAGATGGAGCGACCTGGGTTTTGGAGATGGGTGACTCCACCGCTTGGGCCTCACACAGGTGATGTCACTCTTCTTGGCCTAATCTCTTCATAGGTAAAATAAGCATCCTTACATCTCATCACGTTGTTGTGAGAAAACTAAGATAAGAATTGTGCAGAGCCTGGTCCCAATAAAAGTAACAGTAGTGGTAGTAGTAACAATAACAGCAATAACAAACATACACGGTATTTACCTCCCACCAGGTACCACTGTATCTTCATTCAATCAAAAATAGTTATTAAGTACCTATTACATGCCCCTCATGGTTCTAGGGTACCAGGACTACAAAGGTGAACAAAACTCATAAAAACCCTGGCCCCGTGAGTTGTATTCTAGTGTGGAAGACAATCAGTCAATAAATATATACTATGTCAAGTGTATGCACTATGGAGGAAGGCAGAAGGAGGCTAGGCTGGACAGGGAAGACCTCGTTGCTAAGGTGACATCTGTGCAAAGACCTTAACAGGTAAGGCAGGGAGTCTTGCAGATATGCAGGGACAAGCTTCCAGGCAGAGGGCACAGTAAGTTCACAGAACCTTCACATGTTCCGTGGACAAAAAGGAGCCCAGAGGTGGATGGAAAGTAGTGAAAGAACAGGCGAATGGTAGGAGAAAAGGCTCTAAATACAAAGGTAATGGACGTCAAGAGGGGCAGTGTGACAATTTGTACAGGGTCCTATGAGTCACATAGGTACAGTACTTGGATTTTACTCTGAGTGAGAAGAGGAAGAAGCCAGCACATGGACTGAGCAGAAGAGGGCTATAATATCACTCATATTTTTAAAAGACCACTCCATCTGCCGTGTGAAGAATAGACTTCAGCGGGCAGGGTGGGAGCAGGGAAAGCAGTTCTGAGCTTTTGCAGTGGCTCAGGTGAAAGACAACGTAGCCTGGTTGTAGGTGTCCGCATGGTGAGAGGTGGACAGGTTCCGGGTGTATCTTCAAGGTAGAGCAACAGAATTTAGTGATGGGGGAAAGAAAGGAGGGAGGCAAGGGAGGCTCCCTGCTTCTAGCTTGAGCAGTTGGACAGAAGGAAGCACCATTGATGGAGACAGTAGGGACCACAGTAGAAGCGGGCATAAATGAGGGGAGTAGAAATAGAAATTTGTGGGCTTCCCTGGTGGTGCAGTGGTTGAGAGTCCGCCTGCTGATGCAGGGGACACGGGTTCGTGCCCCTGTCTGGGAGGATCCCACATGCCGCGGAGCGGCCGGACCCGAGAGCCATGGCCGCTGAGCCTGCGCGTCCGGAGCCTGTGCTCCGCAACGGGAGAGGCCACAACAGTGAGAAGCCCATGTACCGCAAAAAAAAAAAAAAATAGAAATTTGTTTGTGACCATGTTAAAAAATTAACTTGATTATGAAAAATTCCCATCATTTACAGCAATAGACAATAGTGTAATAAAATCCAAGGTACTCATCACCCTGCTTCAGTCACCATCATCTGGTTATGTCTAACGTATATATCCTTATGGAAAAGTCAGAAAGCCAGTAGGATATACAATCCAGCAGAAGACAGACCAGACTTGAAATGCACATTTCAGATTATTTAGCCTATAGATGGTATAAAAGTAATGAGAAGAGACCAGTTCACCAGGGAGGAGCTAGAGAAGTGGAGAACCGAAGTCCCCAGCCCAGGGGCTCCTGTACTTGGAGGTCAAAGGGATGAAGAGCCACCAGCACAGGAGGCTGGGGAGGAGCCCCCAGTAGCATAAGAGGAGAAGCCGGGATTAGTCCTGCCCGTTTAAACCCGCTCAGTTCTTATAGCAGTGTGACATTCATTTTCTTAATGTCATCCAGCTTGTAAATGGTGGAGCCAGGACTGGGATGTAGGCAGTCTGGCTCCAAACCCGTGCTCAAATATCCATCTCCCCCATCCCTTCCACCACAGAGTCACACACTCCTCTCCCTCCGTAGCACTGTGCTAGACTGAGGGACTTGATGGTGGTGGCACTAGGGGACAGGGAGAATGTTATAAAAACATCCACGTTCAAAGTTAACTAACAATGCAGGACGTTCTTTGTGTGTGATCGACCACCAAATTATCTTAGTCAATAATTCAACACTGCCTAATAATATTAATGATGATAATAATTGCTATTTACTGAGCACGTATCTATGGGTCAGGCACTCTGTGAAGTGCTTCGAATGCTGTATCTTCTTTAATATTGCAACAAGTTTATGGAGATGAACCAGTGTTATATCCATTCTGCATACAAAGACACGGAGGTAACAGAGCTTAGAAAGTGGTGGCAAGGGATCTCTCTGTTCCACTGATGGGTTTATGATTGCGTTATTCGGAAGAAAATGGGGGGAGAAAGGGCAACATAGTGGGTTCAAATCCTAGCTCTCTGCGATGTGGTCTTGGTCTTTCAACCACCCAGCCTCAGTTTCCTTATCTGTGAAAATGTAATGAAAAAAAAAATCCTATGTCTGGTCCTTGTACCCTCTTTTCTCTGAAATACTTGTAGATACCCGAATAAGTTAATATTTGTGTGATTCTTTATTTAATGTCTACCTTCCCTATTGAAATGAGGCCTGGAACCATTGTTGAATGTTCACGCTAAGTCCCCAAGACCTAGCAAAGTGTCTACATGCCTAAGGTCTCAACGAATGGTAGCTGTAACTTACAAGCTAATTTAGTTTTTAAAGTCTATGGGTAAAGTATATGAGATTTGTGGGTCAGAGTAGCTTTTACGCCCACCCAAGACTGGGAACTTCCCTCATTCTTTACACCCTGTACTCCTTTATATTTCCGTTTTCCTCTGTGAAGCTGAGGCCGTAGCATAGTTTAATGATGAGACTGTGGCTTCGGACTCAGGCAGACCTGGAATTGAATTCAGCCTGAATTCAGCCTCTTTTGCTATTAGCTGTGTGACCTTGGTCAAGTCACCTGACCTCTCTGAACTTCATTGTCCTCATTTGTACAAGGTGATTATATTAGCTGCCTCATTGGCCAGGTGGTTAAATAGTATGTGGTGTTTAAATCAACTGACCCATGGTAGATGCTTAGTACTGGCTACTTATTTCTCCTTCTCACCCTCAAGGAAGAAACCATGTTTATTTATTGTATGCCCAGTGATAAAAATAAACAGGCCTTAATGCATAGGAAGTGATTAACAAGTTGGAAGGCAGGAGGAAAGAAAAGAAAGGGAGGGAAGGAAGAGAGGGAGGAAGAGAGGAAAGAAGGAATCAGAAAAGGTTCTGTAAGCTTGTCATTAGGACTAGTTTTTAAAAAGAACCTATTTCATTCATTCATTGAACAGATATCCTGCACTTAATAAATTGTAATCACTGTCCTAAGTGATGGAGATACAGAGAGAGCCAGACAGTGGCCACATGTACCATATTTGTAGCGTGACCATACATTCCATTTTGACTCGGGCAATTCTCGTTTATGCCTGTTGTCCCAGAGTCCTGTCTACTTTAGCATTTATCCCTGGACAAAAGTCACCTGGATTAGATGATAAATTATATAGTCACTCTACCTACTGAGTTCATAGATAACAAAGGAAAGATGCTTATTCAAATGAAATTCAATCAAGCGAGTTGTGCACTGTGACGTTTGGAAGTCAGGGTGCTCTTAGAGCAAACATCTGGGACCCACACGGGGTATTAGGAGTCCAGGTAGGTGCTCCTCAGGAAGTAATGTTTATGATGAAAACTGAAGGGTGAGTAAGCAGTTACTAGGTGAAGGGGAAGAAGGGAACAGACTATGGTGAGCTGATAAGAGTTGGTACAGAGAGCATATTGCTCCAAATATAAAGACTAAAGGGAATTCAACCTGGTGTTCAGAAAGTGGCCAGCATGTGGGGGGGTCTCTTTCCTGGTCTTCATTCACTTAGTAGGTCCCTAAAGGGGGGAAGCACCTCTCTGCCCGTCTTTGCCTTCCTGCTGTGGGTGGCAATCCCCAGAAAGACGGAAGACAAATGGAAGTTTATGGAACTCGCACTCCTGGCTTGGCCCAAAGGGACCTGTCACGGAGGTGCCAAAAAAGGCAAAGAATGCCTGTCTCCCCCAAATTAGCTTTTCTTGGAAAGACAGAGGGGAAGCTTTTGTTCCGACAAAGTTATATTAATATTGTCAAGTTGGTGCACTGGGTCGCTGAACTGGTACTTGGGGACTGTCACAATATTGATGGGGAGTTGGGCAAGTTAATTTTAAATCTGTCACTTCACTCTTCCATGACTTCTGCTCCTTAATAAAACTCCACAGTGATCGAGCTGACAGCCGGAGAGTGATCTTCGAGTCTGAAACTGGCATGGAATGATTCTTTCTCCTCTCCCTCTCTCCTCCTGCCCCCTCCTTCTCTCCCTTCCCCACATCCTAGGTTGCCAACGTGAAGTGAGAAATCCCTCCTCTTAGAAAGGCAGTCCCATTGTTGGGGGCAGCATGAAGTCCCGGAAAGGGTGCAGGCTTCGCAGTTAGAGCAACTGGGGCGTGAATGCTGATTCTGCCACTGACCAGCTGTGTGAACCTGTAAAAGCCACTTGAGGGATCTGATCCTCTGGTTCCTCTGGCTGTTGTAATATAAAATTCTACATGTCAAAACACCTGCTACAATTTACCACCTGCCGGGTCCCTTTCTTCCCTTCAGCAATATGCGGGACGTGAACTGTAGGTATCTGGCCCTGGACTCCATTGACAAGTGAGCCAGAAGCGATCCCTCTCTCCACACCTTTAGTAGATCCAATGCTCAGGCAGTGTCAGGAAACCCATGGAGGAATCAAAAGGAAGACAGTGATTAAAAATGTGCAGCGCTTTTGAGAGCCCCAGTGAGTTTCTAATGAGCTTTTTGGACAACAGACTAACAGTTCTAATAAAACCCACCCTGCTGGAGCTAAAACCTTCATTTTCTCCACACTTGTAAGAGTATCTTTTTTCTGCTGGGGCTCCCGAACCAATGCAAATTGCCAGGAACTTGTGCAAACACCCAAACATTGTAGGCATGTGACATTCGCTCCCTGGCTCTGTTTTCTATGGCCAGCGTCCAGTCTACTCTAAGACAATCCTATGCACCTACTCCAGTCCCCAGCGTTGATCCTGCCCCCTGCTTATACTTGAATTCAATTTTTCCCTGTATTTGAACCTGTACTTTCTTTATCAGTGTTGACTTTGCTTATTTTCCTGGCTCTCACAGTCACTCCCTCTGTATCACCAGTCTTCCAAGACCCAACTGGTTATGCTGACTGTTTGGTGGGCAATCCCACCCAGCTGACCTGCTCTTTCCTCCTCTCTGTAAAGCACAATTCTGGGCAATGTGTGAATCCATTGTTGAGCATTTGACATTCATTGTATAGGTATTAATTTAACAACTGTATTATGGTAAGCCCTATGTGAAGACCTAGTATTTACAGAAGTAAATAGAACAGCTCACAGTCTCACAGTCGTGTTGGGGGCAAGAAGAATGAGGTCACCTAAGGGAAGACAGTGGAAGACACCTGCAGTCATAGCCATGCTTGTCCTGATGAATGAGATTCTTCTGAGGCTCTGTCTAGCACTCACTTCTCAGCCCCTATTCGGTTACACTCTTTCCTCTCCTCCCCTTGAAGGACAGACTATCTTAAGTTTGATAGAAACGTATAGCATACAGTCTCCACGTCCTCACTTTCCAGTTGCTTCTCACACTTTTCTAATTTGATTTTTCCCACATCACTCCCCAGAAACGCTAGTCTAAACTAAGGCCACAGATGGTATTATTAGTGAATGCAGCAGAGTGGTTAAGAGCCTGGGGAGAGGAAAGAGAATGCCTGCACTCAGATCTCAGCTGAGTCTGTGTGCTAAGTAAATTTTGTTTCATCATCTTTTGAAAGGAAGGGAGTATTTAAACCAGGAAATGCATGCAGACTACTAGGTACGTAGTTAATAGCCCAGGCATGTTATTACTTTTCTTCTCAACCTCATGCCTTCCTCTGCCTTCCTTGCACCCCCTGGTCATGCAGTATTTGCAATTATATGTTTGCTTCTTTGTCTTCTTGACTGGCTTGTGAATTTCTCAAGAGCAGAGGCCATATCTTCTATGAATCAATGGCTAAGGCAGATCCTGACCATGTGAACACCCAGTGAATTTTGTGTATGATCAGTAATTGAACGAATGAGTGAATGAATGAGTGTCTGAATGAGAGAACTGATGTGAATGAAAAATGGAATGAATTAGTGGATATATACATGAATATATATGAATATATATTCAAATATGATTAATATATAGATGACTATATGTGAGAATAAATGCATGAATAAACGAATCCATGAATGGATTAGTGAAGTGATGAAAAAAAAAATTGCTGGGATAGATGACGGAATGGCTGAGGGCAGAAATGTTATTGAGGGAATGACTGAATGAAAAGGTAAGCAAATGAATAAATTACGTATTGACCCCAGGTGGATATGGGAGGAACCTGGATTTAATGTTGGCGAAGGGGAGCCATACAAGGCACACGGCTTTGGGGGAAATTTGTGTCATTCTGGGAAAATGGAAAAATGAGGCTGGGAGTTGAGCAAAACTTGTTGTCTTTTCTGGAATTTGAGGAATGTTAAGAAATAAATCAATATTTTAAATTTGGTACTGTGCTAGGCATTGTGGTACGGCCATGGTAGGGAAAACATGAGAAGCAGGTGGGGAGGGCACACAGAGATGATGAGGAGAATGGTAGGAATTAACTGAGGCCAGGAAATTATGTGGGGTGGGGTCTATTTGTTACAAGGTCCTTAAGTATCAGGTTTAAAGTGTAACTAGTGTTTAGTGTATAATAAGAATCACAATCATGAACCATTTCATTCCTATTGTACCTAACAGTCTACAACAGTCCCTTTTGGGTTTCTCTCTTGTGAGCTTGCCAAATGCTTCAAGAGGAGGTTGGGCAAAAAGTCCTCTCTCCTGCGGTGTGAATTCACTTAATCAAGAGTTTAGATTGAAGCCCCTTCTGGTCTCCTACTGGACTTTATTTACTTATTTTTTTTTATAATTTTATTTTATTAAAAAAAAAAATTTAATATGTTTATTGGAGTATAATTGCTTTACAATGGTGTGTTAGTTTCTGCTTTATAAAAAAGTGAATCAACTATACATATACCTATATTGCCATATCTCTTCCCTCTTGCATCTCCCTCCCACCCTCCCTATCCCACCCCTCTAGGTGGACACAAAGCACTGAGCTGATCTCCCTGTGCTATGCAGCTGCTTCCCACTAGCTATCTATTTTACGTTTGGTAGTGTATATAAGTCCATGCCACTCTCACATCGTCCCAGCTTACCCTTCCCGCTACCCGTGTCCTCAAGTCCATTCTCTATGCCTGCATCTTTAATCCTGTCCTGCCCCTAGGTTCTTCAGAATCTTTTTTTTTTTTTTTTAGATTCCATATATGTGTGTTAGCATGCGGTATTTGTTTTTCTCTTTCTGACTTACTTCACTCTGTATGACAGACTCTAGGTCCATCCACCTCACTGCAAATAACTCAGTTTTGTTTCTTTTTATGGCTGAGTAATATTCCATTGTATATATGTGCCACACCTTCTTTATCCATTCATCTGTCGATGGACACTTAGGTGGCTTCCATGTCCTGGCTATTGTAAATAGAGCTGCAATGAACATTGTGTTACGTGACTCTTTTTGAATTATGGTTTTCTCAGGGTATATATGCCCAGTAGTGGGGTTGCTGGGTCGTATGGTAGTTCTATTTTTAGTTTTTTGAGGAACCTCCATACTGTTCTCCATAGTGGCTGTATCAATTTACATTCCCACCCACAGTGCAAGAGGATTCCCTTTTCTCCACACCTTCTCCAGCATTTATTGTTTGTAGATTTTTTGATGATGGCCATCCTGACTGGTGTGAGGTGATACCTCATTGTGGTTTTGATTTGCATTTCTCTAATGATTAGTGATGTTGAGCATCCTTTCACGTGTTTGTTGGCAATCCATATAGCTTCTTTGGAGAAATGTCTATTTAGGTCTTCTGCCCATTTTTGGATCGGATTGTTTGTTTTTTTGATATTGAGCTGCATGAGCTGCTTGTAAATTTTGGAGATTAATCCTTTGTCAGTTGCTTCATTTGCAAATATTTTCTCCCATTCTGAGGGTTGTCTGTTTGTCTTGTTTATGGTTTCCTTTGCTGTGCAAAATCCTACAGGAATTTAGACAAGCAGCAATAAATTGCATACCATAGCGAGATACTTAAAGCAGAGGAGTATATGTTATTTTAAGTTTGATAGTGGAGTGACTCTAGAACTCTCATAACAGTACCATGAATGAGTCCAGGGAAAATTTCGACATTGGAGAGTATACTGGGTTCTACTTGCAGGTGGAAGGAGGGATAGCCAGTCATCAGAGGAGAGAGAGATGAGTTAGCACTGCATCCTGAGAACTCTTTTATCCATGACTTCCCACACAAGAATGTTGGGCAATGCCATGCGGCATGTCTTCCACAATTGTTCTGAGACATCCCCAAATATTTTCCTTATGAATGCTTTTTAATTGACTGTCAGATGAAAGTCTTGGCATTAAAGAATAATAAACATTATAAGAAGAAGATTATTGCTTTAAAAATAAGCAAACTGAAGAAGTTAAAGAAATTCCTCCAATCATAAAGTAAATCAAAGGAAGCCAAGGCCTTCCTTGTCTTTAAATTTAAACTCAGGTCTCCCAAATTATGTCCTTCATTTTCCTCTTTGTTCTGTTTCCTCTACCTTGGATTCCAGAGTAGCTTCTTAAGTTATGGCCCTGTCTCTCTAGATTTCTCATTTCCCAGCATCATGGCATAGGCATATACCACTCAAGGTGTGGTTGCAAACTAGCAACATGGGCATCACCTGGAATATTATTAGAAATGCAGAATCCTCCATCCCCCAGAAGATCCACTGAATCAGAATCTGCAGTTTAGCAAGATCTCCAGGTGAGTCATATGCAAATTAGTATCTGAGAAGAACTGGGTTAGAGCAGTGGTTCTCATAATGTGATCCCTAGACTAATAACCTCAGCATCACCTGGGAACTTGGTGGAAATGCAAACTCCTGGGTCCCACTCCAGGCCTACTGAATCAGAAATTCTGGGAGTGGAACCCAGTGGTCTGTGCTTTAGCAACCTTCCCCCAAGCCTCCTTTCATCCCCCCAGTATCCCTGGTGATTCTGAAGCATGCAAAGTTTGAGAATGACTGAGCATAGAGGAAAGTGCACCAGCCATTAGAATCAGACCCACCTGGACTAGAACCTAGGAACCTCCACTTCCTGTCTATGTGGCCAGCCACTCCCTCTCTGACCATATAAGCAAAATTATGTTGATGACAGTTGATGACAATGAAGATGATGATGGTAATAACATCTGCCCCATAGGGAGGTTGTGATAATCAAATTATCTATAATACAGCCTTTCTTCCTGATGACCCAGAGTCTTCCACTGCTTTAAATATGTCTGTGTTTCTGCCTGGGCTCCCAGTGGCTTTTCTGACACTCCCTTCCAGACCACAGGTGGGGATGAGGAGGTCTCGGCCCTGGCCCTTATAGCAGCACCATCTATCAGCACCTGATGGCTCTGTTCTTCAGCCAGATTCAATAATAGCACTAATCCACACAATGCAGCTTGAATCAGAGGCAATTTGAATTAATTTAGCAAGCTGAATATCACATGTGACGCTATTCAGTATTTTGCTGGGGCTCAGATCCATAACCTTTACTACACTTCCTTCATCCACTAATTCTGTAATTTTGTCAGGAAAAGCTATCAAGTTGTCCAGGATGATTTGTTCTGCATGAACCCCCCAGTGCTCCTTATCACTCACTATTCCATTATCCCTCGAATGCTTACAGATTTCCTCTGGGCACATCTGTCCAATTATTTTACTAAATATGACACCAGGCTTACTAGACAGTGATTTTTCAGGATTCCATCTCATTAGCCTCCTTGGAAGACCAGTTCTGCATTTGGTCAGTTTCACTGCCACCTTTCCCCAACCTCCTGCCTCCTTCTGCACAGACCCACCACTCCTCCTGGGTGGCACTCCCTGTTGCTTGACTTGGAGAATAATAATATTATTCCTCAGTCCCCCACACCCCAATGCTCCAATAACCAAGGCCATCTTACGTATAGAATCACAGGAAGCTAGAGGTGAAACAGCCTTAAAGAGGTGTATTGTGGGGAAAGAGCCCAGCTGCACTTGGACTGCAAGCCTGGCTTCTCCTCCACTCAAGTGTTTCATTACCTGGGGCAGGTGGCCACCTCTCTCTGAGCCTCGGGTTTTTTTCCCTCCATCTGTAAAATGGGACTAAATAAACCTCGAGCGGGACTACCGAAAGGATTAAATAAGACAGATGCTTCATGCCCTCAAGTGTTGTGCCTGCCGGGAAATGGGTGCCTTGTTAATGGTAGTCCCCTTCACCTGTACTTTATCTAATGCCCTCTCTTAAAGAAGGGAATCAATCTAGGAAAGAGACACACAAAAGATCACATAGACCCCCCACAGAAGACATGTCTCAGTGCTTGTTCAGTGTAAGTCCATACATTTACCTCTGGCTCCTCCCCGTTAATTATCTACAGGTGGATGCAACCCCATGCAAAGATCATGGTTTGTCCAGTAGAGCATGGGCTACATCTCAGTCCCCGGTCATCTGTCAGTGAGAACCCTTGCACAGTGCACAACCTGCACAAGTGTGTGTAGAGACCCTGCATCTTCCCCTGTGCCACGAGAGATGAGATTTTAAAAACATTTTTTTTTACAGTTCTGTTTCATTTATTTATTGGCCATGCTGCACGGCATGCAGGATCTTAGTTCCCCGACCAGGGATTGAACCCGTGCCCCCTTCATTGGAAGCACGGAGTCTTAACCATTGGACCGCCAGGGAGGTCCCAAGAGATGAGATTTTAAAGCTTCTTCCAGCCTTGAGATTCTCTGATTTGTCCCTCTTCTTTGAGATGTCACAAAAAAATATGCCTGAAGTCCTGTTTTGTTTTTTTCTGTTTGCTGGATAGGACAGTGGGTGGAGGAAAGATAAGCAGGTGTATAAGGGTATCTCATACAACTGCTGCGGCAAAATAAACATAAAAAATGGGTTCAGGTTAAATTAATTTCATTGATTTTATTTTTTTCCTTCCGGTCCTTTGAAACCTCAGAGTGTGGAGGTTATAACTGGGCCATTTATTATCCGCTGCTGAGGGACTCGCAAGAACCAGCATCTTGGGGGCCTGGAGCTCCTTGTTTACATATCACCTTTCAGAAACGGATAACGGATAGTCCTCCTTGCTGGCCTGAGTCGCATTCCATTCCCTTTTATTATGTGTCCCCACAATTCTATTACCTGTTTGTGGTGTCAGTGACTCAGCCACGGTGGCTACAGTAATGACGGCTTTCAGAGCTCAGCTAATGACGCAGGCACTGAGGTGTCTCCAGACCCAGCAGCCGGCTGAATCTCAATTTCGCAGGATTTGAGACCGTGGCATCATGCATTATGCATGAGCGCACTAGCCGCCTGTGTGTACAGAGCCTGGGAGTTGGTCGGAGGAAGGGTAGCGGGGGGTGCACATTTATACCCAAGACCCTGCATCTTGGCGGTCATGGGAGGAAAATGAGCTGTCTCATCATGCAGAGCGTTTGCTGGGAGATTGGCAGGAGGAGAGGGAAGGAGAGATTGGTAAATATGAACAAATCTAACCTAGGAAGACAGTACAGCAGACTGGTTAAGAGATGGTCCCTGGGGTGAGAAGGCTGGGGATCAAATCCTACCACAGCAGTTTACTGGCTGGGTCACCTAATAGGAATTAAGACTCACCTTCCTTATCTCCATAATGGGATTGTAATCCACTGAGGGGATGAAATGGAATAATGCAAGCAAAGCTCTTTGTTCTGTGCCTAGCAGCACAGAAAGTGCTCAATTAATGTGGGCCACTATTATTAACGATTGCTTCCTCTGCCAGAAGGAAGTTTCTATCTCCAGATCCCACTCCCACACAGCCGGCCTGCATAGACACAGAACACCTTTTCTTCTACTCTGATGGATATGACTTGTCCACTGTATAGAATAGAGAACAGTAGAAACAACAGATGGGGACTCTTGTCCCAGTTCTGCCTCAAGGTCATTGAGTAACCTTGGGTGGGCCCCTTCCTGATCTTGGTCCCCAGCCTTCTTAGCCACAAATGAGGGGGCAAAGTGGATCAGATTGCATTTCATGGAGGAGCACAGGGTCTTCAGAAGAGCTTTGAGAGTCCCTTCCAAAAGAGTACAGATGGGGCTGGAGAAGACTCTACCTAATATCTATGTCATGTGTGGGAGTTCCAAACATAGGTTCTGCTGCACATAAAGAAAATAAATGATTGCAGATGACATGATACTATACATAGAGGATCCTAAAGATGCCACCAGAAAACTACTAGAGCTAATCAATGAATTTGGTAAAGTAGCAGGATACAAAATTAATGCACAGAAATCTCTTGCATTCCTATACACTAAGGATGAAAAATCTGAAAGAGAAATTAAGGAAGTGCTCCTATTTACCACTGCAACAAAAAGAATAAAATACCTAGGAATAAACCTACCTAAGAGACAAAAGACCTGTATGCAGAAAACTAGAACACACTGATGAAAGCAATTAAAGATGATACAAAGAGATGGAGAGATATATACCATGTTCTTGGATTGGAAGAATCAACTTTGTGAAAATGACTATACTACCCAAAGCAATCTACAGATTCAATGCAATCCCTATCAAACTACCAATGGCATTTTTCATAGAACTAGAACAAAAAAAATTTCACAATTTGTATGGAAACACAAAAGACCCCGAATAGCCAAAGCAATCTTGAGAAAGAAAAACAGAGCTGGGGGAATCAGGCTCCCTGACTTCAGACTATACTACAAAGCTACAATAATCAAGACAATATGGTACTGGCACAAAAACAGAAATACAGATCAATGGAACAGGATAGAAAGTAAACCCACGCATATATGTCACCTTATTTTTGATAAGGGAGGCAAGAATATACAATGGAGAAAGGACACCCTCTTCAATAAGTGGTGCTGGGAAAACTGGACAGCTACATGTAAAGAATGAAATTAAAACACTTCCTAACACCATACACAAAAATAAACTCAACATGGATTAAAGATGTAAATGTAAGGCCAGACACTATAAAACTCTTAGAGGAAAACATAGGCAGAATACTCCATGACATAAATCACAGCAAATCCTTTTTGACCCACCTCCTAGAGAAATGGAAATAAAAACAAAAATAAACAAATGGGACCTAATGAAACTTAAAAGCTTTTGCACAGCAAAGGAAACCGTAAACAAGATGAACAGACAACCCTCAGAATGGGAGAAAATATTTGCCAATGAAGCAACTGACAAAGGATTAATCTCCAAAATATACAAGCAGCTCATGCAGCTCAATAACAGAAAAACAAACAACCCAATTCAAAAGTGGGCGGGAGACCTAAATAGACATTTCTCCAAAGAAGATATACAGATTGCCAACAAACACATTAAAGGAAACTCAACATCACTTATCATTAGAGAAATGCAGATGAAAGCCACAATGAGGTATAACCTCACACCAGTCAGAACGGCCATCATCCAAAAATCTACAAACAATAAATGCTGGAGAAGGTGTGGAGAAAAGGGAATCCTCTTGCACTGTGGGTGGGAATGTAAATTGATACAGCCACTATGGAGAACAGTACGGAGGTTCCTTAAAAAACTAAAAATAGAACTACCATTCGACCCAGCAATCCCACTACTGGCCATGTACCCTAAGAAAACCATAATTCAAAAAGAGACCTGTACCACAATGTTCATTGCAGCTCTATTTACAATATGTTCATTGCAGCTCTATTTACAATAGCCAGGACATGGAAGCCACCTAAGTGTCCATCGACAGATGAATGGATAAAGAAGATGTGGCACATATATACAATGGAATATTACTCAGCCCTAAAAATAAATGAAATTGAGTTATGTGTAGTGAGGTGGATGGACCTAGAGTCTGTCATACAGAGTGAAGTAAGTCAGAAAGAGAAAAACAAATACCGTATGCTAACACACATATATGAAATCTAAAACAAAAAATGGTTCTGATGAACCGAGGGGCAGGATAGGAATAAAGACACAGACGTAGAGAATGGACTTGAGGACACAGAAAGGGGGAAAAGTAAGCTGGGATGAAGTGAGAGAGTGGCATGGACTTATATATACTACCAAATGTAAAATAGATAGCTAGTGGGAAGCAGCTGCATAGCACAGGGAGATCAGCTCAGTGCTTTGTGTCCACCTAGAGGGGTGGGATAGGGAGGGTGGGAGGGAGACGCAAGAGAGAGGAGATATGGGGATATATTTATAGTACAGCTGATTCACTTTGTTATAAAGCAGAAACCTAACACACCATTGTAAAGCAATTATACTCCAATAATGATGTTAAAAAAAAAAAGCAAAAAGAAAAGAAATGAAATTGAGTTATTTGTAGTGAGGTAGATGGACCTAGAGATTGTCATACAGAGTGAAGTAAGTCAGAAAGTGAAAAACAAATACCGTATGCTAACACACGTAAATGGAACCTAAAAACAAAATCGTTCTAATGAACCTAGGGGCAGGACAGGAATAAAGACGCAGACGTAGAGAATGGACTTGAGGACACGGGAGGGGGAAGGGTTAGCTGGGAAGAAGTGAGAGAGTAACACTGACATATATATACTACAAAATGTAAAATAGCTAGTGGGAAGCAGCCGCATAGCACAGGGAGATCAGCTCCGTGCTTTGTGACCATCTAGAGGGGTGGGATAGGGAGGGTGGGAGGGAGACGCAAGAAGGAGGAGATATGGGTATATATGTATACATAGAGCTGATTCACTTTGTTATACAGCAGAAACTAACACACCATCGTAAAGCAATTATACTCCAATAAAGATGTTAAAAAAGAAAACAAAAAGAGAAATGAGAAAACCCCTGTTCTCGCAGATACTAATGTTCTTATAGTTTTGATGGCCCATGATTCTACAACTTCTTCATGGAAGGGATGAGGTAAGCAGAGGGAACAGTGGCCACTCTCTTAAACTATGAGATAGTTTTCTTGAGGATGTTGACAAGGCATGTCTTAAAAGTGCAGAGACATCCTGAGTCTGTTTATCTAGACCAGAGATCTGGTTCTTCAGGAGGCAGGAATGGCTTTACAGTTAGAGCTGATTCTATTCTGGACTCTGCCCCTTACCTGCTTGGTGATATTGGGCAAGACTCTTAATTCTCTGAACCTGAGTTTTCTCATCTGTAAAATGGAGGCAGTGGCTTCTACTGCAAGGGGTGATGGGGACCGTAAGTGACATCATATACATAATTTCACAGTTCACGGTGTGTGGTATGCGCTCAGGCCATGTCTTTTTCTCTCCTCTTCCCCACCTGAATTCTGAATTCTGAATTCTGTTTTATTCCTCTACTTCGAGGCCTGCCCTTGGGTCAAGTGCTCTCTTATGAAGAAGACATGGTCCCACCTACCTTTCCTGTCATTAGCTATCTTCGCTGTGACCCCTGTTCTCCCTCATGACATCCCCATTAGGGTACAGCATTTCCTCCTTCAAATCCACAGACCTCTGGGGCAAAGCGTTGGCAGAAGACTCCCGGAAAGGAAAATACTTTACTGTAGCAGGTTGTAAAGTTCAGTACAGGCCCCTGTGGACAGTGCAAGTCGATGGTGGCTCAGAGTTGGGGCCCAGAACTTTGCAATGGGAACTAGGTATGTTCTGAAGAATAACATTTTAGAAATAGAGGTTTAGTTCCTAGAGGGAAAGCATCAAGCATCAGAAGAACATGGCTTGCTGGGCAGGCTATCCAGACAGTTATGGGATGGAGGCTTCATGTCCAAAACTGTTTCCTGAAATGAGAGTAAAACCAGAAGCCAGTCTAATTCTCCCCCTTCCATTCCTTTCTTTATTTCTCCCACCCCCTTTTTAAAACAATGCACTGCTTCTAGGCAAGCCTCAGGCTAGCAGGAAGCACATCTGTAAAGAAATAATGACTCTACCACTGGGTGCATGCGTCACAGACATGAGTAGCACGTGCTAATGTGAAGTTAAGCCTCCTGAGCTCTGACCTGCAGGTTCGTAAATTGCCTTTGACTGGAATCAGGTCCTGGTGACTGCAGCCAAGACGAGGCTGCTGGCTGGAGTCAGGTGGCTCTGCTGTGGGAAGAAAAGAGCTGGAGGGATAATGGTTGAGGGGAAGGCAGTCCTGGGAATAGGGCTGATCATTTTAACCCATAGTGAACTGCTGGCTGGTAGAGTCTTCTCAGGGGGAGCTTACGGAGCAGGGCTCAGATTGCTAATTCATTGACTCAACCCAATGGCTGGCTTTGCCTGGCCTGAACTCTGCTCCTCTGCTCTTAGCTTGCGGCCACCTAAAATCTAGCCTTTGGATCTGCAAACCTCTAATTGAGGTTCTTCATCCCTTACCTCAGTCCTGCTGGGAACCTAGGATCCCTATGTTTCAGAGAAAGGGTAATATCTAATATATTTTGAAAATGTAATGGCATGGATACCAAACAATCAGAATGGACCTGGATGGAGCTCTCGGATTGACTGTCAGCCATAAACAACGAGGAAGGTTGTGTGTATGAGAACTAGTGGAAAGTTCACCCTGAGGCTGAGCCCCCACTGCTCCATGGGACTTGGATCTTCTCTTGTCTGCTTACATGCTTGACTGTCTGGCCTCTGGACTTTGCCACTTCTAGATGGACGTGACTGTATTCCCTTTGGGTATGGCCACCACCACTATCTGTGGTCCTGGACAGAGCTTGGCACTCAATGCACAAATCCCGCCAGCATCCAGCCAGTTCTTGGGGAGGCCTCCTGCCCTGCAGATGAAGAACATATATCTTATCCCTCTACTTCTCTGAAAACATATGGAAATGAAGTAGGTCATTTCAGATAATGTGATTACAAGGACAGTATACAGAGGTGACTTAGATCCATCCATTCATTTGTTCATGAGCCCCTACTGTGTGCTCAACTCTGAATGAGGTGCTAGAGATGGAAACATGAATTAGATGCTCTTCCTGCCTTCTTGGTACTCATAGGCTGGTGGGGTAGATATAAGCATAAACTAAATACGGTATGTTTGACAACTGTTACTAAGTCAAGTGGGGATTCGTTTATTTTAAGGGGATTGGTTTATTTCTTCTTTACAGTAACGCTATGAGGTTGGTGTACACTGTCCTCATCCTACAGCTGAGGAAATGGAGACACTGAGAGGTTAAGTGACACAAGTAGTAAGTGCCTTGAACCAACTCTTATCTAGTCTAATAAGCCCCTCCCCCACTTGTTTCATCATCGTCCTCTGCTTGTTCTGTGTTATGAGAGAAGAAGCGTGAAAGTCAGGGGGCACCTGATATAGCCAGGCCACCCGGGAAGGTTTCTAAAAGGCGATGCCCGAGATGAATCTTGAAGAGTGAGTAGTGGTTAGGAAAGGACAGAGGAAAGGATATTTCAGGTAGAGAGATCAGCAAGTAAAGAAGCACAAAACTTGAAAAGAAAGCACGTAAGACTCCAAATGGTTTGATCTCTGTGGAGCGTGCGGGTCAGTCTTTGGAGAGAGAGGTGGAGAGGTGATCAAGGTCATGGAATGCTGGGCTCTATATCCATGGCTCTTTGAAGGACCTCCTAGTTGGCAAATTTGCTTAGGGAGAAAACTAGATAGAAGCCTGTGAATGTGTCCTTGGGGAAAACCTTCCAGAGAGTCCTTCTCAAGACCTTTTTACTGAGGAGTCTTGGCTTTCCCATAGGGAACTCATTACCGCCTGGAAAAAAGTGCATGCAGGAACACACGTGTTTGGAAACAGGAAACTAACAAACTGGAAGGGGCCGATGGGAGAGTGCGGGGAATGGAAATGAGGTCCCATAAGGAAGTGTTCAAAGCCTGGAGTTGTTTATCCTAGAGAAGCAAACACTCAGGGTGGGGGTGGGTGGAAATGGGAACTACAGTCACATCTCAAAGATTACGACAAGCTATGGAGTAAGGGAGAGAGCCTGGGCTTTGCAGCCAGACAGGCTTGTAAAACCTTAAGAAAATTACATCACTTCTCTGGGAACTGAGTTCCTCAGGGCAAAAGGGGAGAACGCATAATGGTTTTACAGTACTATCCTGAGAATTAGAGATACTGTATGTAAGCCACCTGGCAACTGACCAACACTCAACAAAGTGGTAACTGCTGTTGCTGTCATTGTTGTCCTGCGGAAGAAGTAAGTGAAGGAAGGACTAGTCTTGCATAGATTCCCCAGCCCTGAATCAACCCCACCACTTATCTTCCTTCCAACTTGGGGACAGCCACATGTAGTTTGTTTTTTATTTTTTTATTTTTTATTGGAGTATAGTTGATTTAGCCACAGGTAGTTTGCATCATTCACACCAAAATGCAGATTGGCACCAATACCCATCCATGGTCTCCAGTATCAGCTGGGTCCTCAGCTCTAGTAGGCTGTTCTCTTCCCTTCTCTCCATCCCTGCAGTGGCTTTTTTTTAAACATTCAGAGCCCTTGTTTAAGCCTCTAACACAGCCTCAGCCTTCTTCACTCTCCTGTTATTTTAAAGAAAAAAAATATGAGACCATCAGGCAAGTAAGGACATAACCAAACCTCCTCCACACGTACCCTCATACACACCCACTCCTGTCTTAGGAGAAGTGTTTCTTCTCCTAACTAATACTTATCTCGTCCCCTCCAATCTTTTAAGAAATATATCATCAGTAACCATCCTCTTTCTTCCTTAAATGTCTCCCTCTCCCCTGATCCTTTCCCCTCAGCCCATAAATATGTTCATTTCTCCCATCTCATCCGCTCCCCACACTTTGAGTTGCCGTCAGCTACCACCGTATGGCTTCCATTCACAGCCAGCCTTCTAGAAAGAGAAGTCTATGCAAATGGTCTGTACTCTCTCACTTCCCACTTGCCTCCCCACCTACCACATAGGCGTCTGCTCCTGTCATCCACAGAGACTGCCCCCCCCAAGGCCACCGGGACACCTGCTCATGGGCCCGTCTAATACACCTCTCACTTCTTCCCTCACACCAGCTCTGCTCTTGATTTGACCCCAGTGTTCACTGTCTCTTGAAAACTTCTTCCCTGGTTTCTGTGTACTGCACACCCCTGGTTTCCTTCTCACCTCCGTAGACACTTCCCAACCTTTCTGGCTTGATCCTCAGTACTTTTATCTTCTCTCCCTTCACATGCTCCGTGTATGCTCTCTTCCAAGCCTGCGCGCCAGTTGGGCCTATCTTCAGCTAAAGTCAGGTATATCCAACCTCCCAAGGATATAACTACTTGACGAGCAAACACACCTCTGAGTTGAGTTCTGAACTAACCCATTGGTAGTCACCAGCATGGAGATAATTATTTTTTAAAAGTCCTTTGAGATAAGATTTCCTGGAGAGACTACAGATAGTGAAAAGAGCCAGAACAGATTAGGGGTGGGGACAAGAGAAGGGGCCACCCAAGGTGACAGAGAAGAAGTGGCTGGGGAGGCAGGAGGGGGAAACACCAGAGGGAGGAGGTCATGGGGTCCTCAGAACATGCTTCATGAAGAGAGTTTGGTCATCCATGTCATCTGCTGCTCTGAGGTCCCCTCGATGAAGGTGGAGAGCAGTGGGCTTGTCAAATTGAAGGCCATCGGTAGCCGTGGTAAGGGTGAGGTATGTGGAATGCATGTGACCAAAGGCTTATTGGAATGGGCTGAGTGAGGATGAGAGCTGAGAAATCAGAATCAGTGTGATAACTCCTTTATAAGGAGGACTTTTGGCAGAAAGAGGAGACAAAACACTGGATTTGGGGAGCTTACAATATATTATCGTTATCTTTTTTTTATCTGTATGACTCCCCTACTAGACTACTACATGCTTGAAGACAGGGTCATTGTTTTTCTGCTTTGTTTTGTTTTCATCTTCAATACACGAGGTCTGACCCAACGTAGGTCTTCAGTAACTTTTGTCTTGAAAAGAGAATTAAAACCATCAGCATTTACACAGGTTGTTAATGGAAGTAATGAGCTCTCTTTTCCTATAGACCTGCAATCAGGAACTGGGGGATTTTCTTCCCTCCCTCCCTCCCTCCCTCCTTCTTACTTCCATTCTCCTCCTGCCCTCCTTTCCTTCCTTCCTGAGATATTTGCCGCATGACTCCGTCACCCTGTGGTCCCCACAGCGTTAACCCCAGGGGGGCTCTTGAGGTCAGATCCGACAGTGCTGGCTGCAGGGACCCCTGCTCGCAGAGCGGGCTCTGAGCACAGTTCACCAGGAGTGTGTCCCTCTACTGTGATGCATGGAAGACAGAAGACACCAGAAGAAAGGCCCAGGCATTGCCAACGTGGCTTTGAAGAAGCCTCGTAGTGTCTGTCTCCGGAGCTGCTCAGCCCACAGACACGCTGGTTATTAGTGTCTCCTTGTTACTGTGCTATTAAGAGCTGTCAGCTCCTTCGTCCTAATGCTCTCTTTCGCTTTGAAATGTTTTGTCAGGCCTGCGTTAGCCTAGAGAACAGGGATTCCGAGTTCAGCAGGATGTCTCTTACAGGGCATCCTCCAAGCCTGTCTCTGGGCATCATGCTTAATTAAACTACAGCAATCACCCTCCCCTCTCCCCAGCCACCCTGCCCGCTGTTCGCAGGGAACCGAGCTCTAGGAGCTGGCACAGAAGCAGGCAGCGGGGACGTGACACAGCCGGAGGCGGGCTGTCGGGGGCGGCAGGCAGCCCGATCAGTGGTTAGTTCTGCAGGCTTGGTCCTCTCCCAGCCCTCGCCATGCGTGCCACTGTGGGTGTGCTTGAATATAGATGTGTGTGTGAGTGTGTTTGCTTGTGTTTATATGTATATGTGTGTCTCCAGGTGCCCTATGTATACGTGTATGTGCCTAAGTATTTGTTTGTGTCTGCGTGTGCCTAAGTGTATGTGAATGTGTGCTCGTGTGTGTATGTATGTGTATGTGAGTGTGAATGTGTGTGTTTGTTTGAATGTGTTTGTTGTGTGTGTTTATGGGTATGTGAGTGTGAATGTGTGTGTTTGTGTGTATGTGTGTATGTGAGAATGTGTGCTGGTGTGTGTGTGTTTACGTGTACGTGAGTGTGCATATTTGTGTCGGTATATGAGTGTGTACCGGTGGGTATAGGAGGGATGGCGTTTGGCCCAGATGTCAACACATCTCCTGGTCACAGGTCTAGGCCATTTGTCCATGATGTCTGCCCAATCCCTGCTTCTTTAACTATTACCAGTGATCATTTGAGGCTTGTCTTAGGCTCTGTTTTAAGTGACTTAGGTAAGTTCTAATTGAATACTTAGTAGCCTTATTAGTAGGTAATATTAGTCTTCTTTTCACTAAAGATGGAAAGGGAAAATTATTTGTCCAAGGCCACAGCCTTTATTCTCCACCACCATAAAGTTAATATATATTTCTGTAGAAAATCCAAGCAATATTTGTAGAAAAAAAGAAGTTAAAAATCCCCTGGAGTCTTATCTGCGTGTGACCACCTTCACATTTGTGAACCTCCTGTCAAATGTCCTCCTGTGCTTAGAGTCACGTTTTATATATAGAAAAACGTATATAACTAGGGTGGCACGGTATATGCTCATCATTTTTTTTCACTTAAAAATATCCCCTAAAGCTCTTTCTCTAATTTATAAAGATCAGCTCTATGTTTTTTAATGCCTGCACCTATTCCATTACCCAGACTTATAATGCATTGGATCAATCCCCTATTGATAGACATTTAGATATTTGCCGGCTTTTCACTATCATAAGCTATGTTGTGATAAGCATCTTTGTAAATACAGCTGTGCACATTTGACCGTCTCTTAGGATGAATCCAGGAAGCAAAACCTCTTGGGCAAGAAGCATGCACATTGAACTGTTGATTCCTGATGCCACGTAGCCTCAAGAAAGGTTGAGCAAGTTTACATTTCAAGTCCCAGATGTAGTGTCTTAGCCAGAGGGAAGGCAGCTGGTCCTGATTTAACTCCACTGTTGTGGGGAGGGAGATTTGGACTGCCTCAGGGCTTGGCTGGTCCAGGACTCCGGTTTCCACTGCACGGTGCCTGGAAGACTAACGCAGGGAAAGCGGAACAGGGCTTTCTCTGCAAGGAAAGCTTCATTAGGCTACTCTGCCGCATGCGACGGTGCTCTCAGGTAGAACTTGGCCTCCACTCAGAAGGAACCCTCTTGGGCTGAATTACCCTAATTCAGCCCCATGCTGTCTTGGTCTCACATTTGTCATGAGCAAGCGTACTGTAGAGGCATCTGCATTTCACGCAGCGTCTCTCAAAGATGAAGAGGATCCGTACAGAACTGTGAAGGGAAAAGGCAGACAAAGCCGGAGCGGTGGGGCTCAGTGTGCAGACACACGCAGATGCCGAGGCACAGAGGGGTCTTTCAGAAGAACTGAGGATCCGATAGATGCCTGCATTAGACCATTATTATATTTAAAAATTGACCCTGCCCTCAACTTCCAATTAAAATAACAGGGGGCAGTTAAAATGTTCAGATGCCGGAACTCACATAAAGGTGGAGAGATAGTGATATCAGAAACAGTAAATGTAAGTTTGTTGTACTCCGAGTTCGTGAAGGCAGGGATGAAGGAGGGGATGACAGTTCTCGGAAGATTCAGTGAAGAGTTGAAATGAATGAATGAGTGACTTTCATCTTGAAGTCGTCCACCAAAAGATGTTCCAGTTGAGGACTGAATAGAAGTGGTTCAGATGTTACCTGCATCACTCACTAGCTATCCTTGCAAGTTGGGTTTGCTAAGGATGCAGAATCCAAGTTCAATAAGCAGCATGTGGATTAGGGAGTGGCTTTGGGATTAGTAGGTGTGGAGTGGGACCCAGAAGTCACAGTGCACTGCAGGTTCAACCACAGCCTCAGCGGCCCCCATGGGGAGCTCTGGGCTGAACTGGCCCTTCAGCTTGGCCCGAGTTGGGCCCGGATGTCTAATCCTTTATACGCTTGCAATGAGCAGTCATGGGTGCAGGGTACCCAGGTAGGGGCAGGGTCTTAGGCAAGGTGACTCTCTGTGGCCAAAGCAGTCCCTAAAAGGGCTGCACGCTGACAGCACACCTAGCATCTGGTTCTAGCATCTGGGACGACAGTGAAGGGGGACCTGAGTGGAGCACCACAGTGCCTGCCACGCTAACTGTATGACCTTAGACAGCCATGTAATTTCTCTGATCAGCGTTCTTATCCATGTATAGAGAACCCCCCTTATATAATGGAAAGGCTGGAAGGATTAAAAGGTCCTCTAAGGGGTGTGCCCAGCACTCTATTCCGCCCCAAGGCGTCGTTAGTAAAAGTTATATTCGCATTTCCCTTCTTCCGGGCTCCCTCTGCAGCCCTCTTGCCTTCCCCGCTGCTTAGTTATCTGGTTGTTTCCCCCCATCACCCCACTCCCAAGGGCCTTGCACAGTGCTTTGCATGTTGCAGAAAGGGAACTATAGTAGCACTTACTGAGAATCTACCTTGAGCCTAACACTGCAAGGCGCTTTCTCGTCTATCATATCCTGTCCAGTCCTCTCTGTACCCTGACAGCTGGGTTTTAGCAACCCCACTTTACCTGTAAGGAAACCGAAACTCAGCAGGTGAAGCCTCTTGCCCTGGGCCAGCCATACAGCAACTCACTGCTAGAGTGCGGATGAGATAAGAATTCAGGGCCACCTGCCTGACTCCACAACCCCAAACAAACACAGACGGTGTTTCTTCTCAGCGTTGCACCCTCGGTGGGGATTTTCTTGCCTGTTTTTAGTCGGAGTGATGAGGGTTGCCTGGAGTAGTTGAAGTTCCGGGTCTTTGAAGGTGGCTTTCAGGGGCTCCCAGCCACCGTGCAGCTGCAGGAAGAGACAGGTTGGCGTGGATCACGGAAGCTGCGTGCAACACAGCATTGCAGACACTGACTGCTGGGCTTCTGTCAAGAGATGGTGAACAGAGCATACGCGGACATCTCGAAATCGCTGCACTCAGGGGCAGATTTATACTCATTTTCAAACAGGCAAGGGAGAAAAGGAATCTACCTTATAAATTTGCGGCTGGGGACCGAATGCTGGGTGTGCGTGCCGGAGCGGCGGTGTGATAGCGCGGAATGGCTACTCAGCCAGGTGTCCGAAGTGGCAGCTCTTGTTTATCAGGCACCGACTGTGGTACAGGCACCATGATAGGCGTTGCAGAGAGTGAGGAACACAGCGTCCTCAGCCTTCACCCTCACTTCGTTTGTAGTCTGGTGAAGAAACCAGCCGCTGGACCTGTGAGCAGTGGGCGCGCCTCCAGAGAAGGAGGAAATTAGCTCCATCGGGGAGAATCAGGATGAGGTAAGAAGAGATTCAGCTTTGAAATAAAGTAGTCACGGAATTGAGGCAGTTTTCATCCTGTGATCCAATCTCCCTGAGCCTCAGTTTCTTCATCTGTGAATGGAGAGAAAAAAAAAAATCCTTACCTCATAGGATTGCAATAATTAAATAAGGCAATATAGCTAACCTGCGGGCCAGCAGAGTTTTCTATAAAGGGCCAGAGAGTAAATATCTGAGTCCTTCATAGAAAATGAGTTTGGGGAATTCCCTGGCAGTCCAGTGGTTAGGACTCCACGCCCTCACTGCTGAGTGCCTAGGTTCAATCCCTGGTTGAGGAACTAAAATCCCAAATCCCACCAGCTGCTCGGCGCAGCCAAAACAGACAAACGAACAAAAAGAAAGAAAAAAAAAGAAAATGAGTTTTGCAGCCACCTGATTATTTTTTTTTAATTGAGGTAACATTGATTTATAACATTATATAAGTTTTATGTGTACACTGATATATTGCTACTTCTGTTTACTCTACAGCATACTCACCACCCCAAATGTAGTTTCCATCCGTCACCATACAGTTGATCCTCTTTACCCATTTTACCCTCCCCCCACCCCTCCCCTCTGGTGACCACTACTCTGTTCTCTGTATCTGTGTGTTTGTTTTTAATTAATTAATTTATTTATTTATTTATTTTGGCTGCATTGGGTCTTTGTTGCTGTGCACAGGCTTTCTCTAGTTGTGGTGAGCGGGGGCTACTCTTTGTTGTGGTGCACGGGCTTCTCATTGCGGTGGCTTCTCTTGTTGCAGAGCTCGGGCTCTAGGCTCACGGGCTTCAGTAGTTGTGGCTCGCGGGCTCTAGAGCGCAGGCTCAGTAGCTGTGGTGCACGGGCTTAGTTACTCCGCGGCATGTGGGATCTTCCCGGACCAGGGCTCAAACCCGTGTCCCCTGCATTGGCAGGCGGATTCTTAACCAATGTGCCACGAGGGAAGTCCCCTGTGTGTTTGTTTGGTTTGGTTCATTTATTTTGTTTTTGTTTTTTGTTTATTAGATATTTTTGTATTCCACATGTGTGAAATATGTGGTATTTGTCTTTCTCTTCACTTAGCGTAATTCCCTCAAAGTCTGTGTTGTCATAAATGGCAAGATGTCGTCTGTTTTGTGGCTGAGGACTGTTCCATTGGGTATATATTCCACATCTTCTTTATCCATTCATGCACTGATGGGCACTTAGGTTGTTTCCATATCTTGGCTATTATAAATATATCTTTTCAAATTAGTGGGGGTTTTTTTTTGGTAAGTATCCAGAAGTGGGATAGCTGATTCATGTGGTAGTTCTATTCCTAATTTTTTAGGAATTTCCATTCTGCCTTCCATAGTGGGGGCAACCATGTGATTTTTGTTACAAATAACCAGCTCTGCTGTTGTAGGGGGAAAGCAGCCATAGACAGTGTGTCAATGACTCCATCTCCCCACTCATCCCCTTAGTGTGTTGTGGGTGTATTCCAATAAAACTTTATTTATAGGCGCTAAGTTTTGAATTTCATGTAATTTTTACATGTCACATGAAATATGATTTTTTGATTTTTTTTTTCCCCAGCGATTTAAGAATGTAGAAACAATTCTTAGCTTGTGGCTTGCACAACAAAACAGGCAGGGGGCTAGATTTGGCCATAGTAGTTTGCCAACCACTAAACTGAAATGTGAAGCCTGTGGAGGTGCTCAGTGGATTGGAGTTCACACCCACCCACTTCCCGTTCAAGGTGCTAAAGATTCATGTTTTTCAAAGCAAAGCACTTGCATGTCAGCCATCCAGGTTAGCCCTCCTAAGAACCCTGAAAAATAGGCAAAGAGAAGAATGTTATGCCCATTTCAGAGATGCAGAAACGGAAGCACAGAAATTCAGGGAACAGAAATTCAGGGAACTTTCCAAGTTCACAGACAGTAAGTGTCAAAACTGGAGCCTTTGAGGCTCTAATTTTGTGCTATTTTCTGTTTCTGGATATCAGGGATGGGGAAGAAAGACAGCAGAATGAAGTAATGATTAGATCTAATAGTACTGCTGTAAGTAAATAACTGATAACTAATATTTCTACAGCATCTTACACCTTGTAGGTCACTGTGACACACTATCTCATTTGCTCTTCACTGAAACTATTATTAATAGCTCTTCATGCTCTGCAAAATCACAGAGGCTGCTAAATGGCAAAGCCGTGTCTGTATCTGGGGGGCTCTGCCAGGCCCGAGAGAACAGCCCTCCTCAGTGCTGCACACGAGCCAGGCTGCCTCCAGCTGGAATTCTCATCAGCCCCCTTACTCACCCCCCGGTCTTCCTTCTGAATCTAGTCTCCCTGCTGCAGCCAAAGTGGTCTTCCAACATGCAGGTATGATCATGCCACTCCTCTGCTCAGAACTTGCCAGCAGTTCCTCATTGTGCCCAGGAGAAAGTCTGGCCTCGTTAGCATGGTGGACCAGGCTCTACATAATCAGGTTCAAGCCCACCTGTTAGGCTTCCTCTATCACTGCTCCTGGCCCTTGCCTTGCCTGGTCCCATCCATTTCTACCGAGCTACTTGTGGTTCCCCAAGTTCCGTGGGGTTCCTCTTGCCTCCCTGACTTTGCATATGCTGTTCCCTCTATCTAGAATGCTCTTCCAGTTTCTCTGCATGAAATACTTTAATTCATCCTTGATTTACACCAGGGGTCTATCACCTCCTCCAGGAGTCTTCCTGGAACCTCTTTCCTCCAGAAGAGTTAGGTGGTCCACTGCTCTCACCTCTTATCAGAGCCCTCCTTCACTAGGTACCAGTTCACATATCTGTCTCTCTGACTAGAATGTGAATGCCCAGCACAGAGTAGGCACTTCACGAATAGGCATTTAATAGTCAAGTAAATGAATGAGCTTCTTAAGGGCAAGGGATGTGTATGCCCCTGGAGCCTAGGTTCATTCCTGGCCCCCAGTAGTAAATGTTTGTGGAGTAGGTCAGTGGGCGGGTGGGGGACAGATGCAGCTGCCACTGGATGGATCAGGGAGGGTGGGGCGCTATGAGCAAAGTCCACCCAGGACTGCACGTCAACGCTGAATGAGCAGTGGCCATAGGTTGTGGTCGAGAGTTATCTGTTTCCCACCGTGCCATGTGCAGGAGGCGCCAGCCAGGGCTCCGAGTTCCCCGCCACCCTTCGAGCATCTCAGCACATCTCTTCTTCCCTAAAACTGCTGAGGAGCTGCGTTTCCCCACCTCCGTTTCCTCCCCTCCTCCCCCCACCCCCGAGAGTAGGTTTGGTGTTCCTACAGATGTTTGTATTCTCTGCAGCTGATGAAAATATTCATTATCTTGTTAGCTGCGGCGGGGAAGGAAGTGCAGATTTGCATTTTCCCAGCTAATCAGGGTGGCACAAGCGGTGCCTGTCACCCAGGCCCATTCCCTGCCAGCCCCACTGCCTTCTGATGCTTGGAAAGGGGATTCCTCACCCTGCAGCTTCTACCTCGCTCTTCCCCAGGCACAGTCTAGAATGGAAAAAGGCACCTTGGAGGCCCAGCCTGTGTGTACACACTACCAGATTCCCTCCCCAAAGACCACGTCTTCATGCGTCTCTTTCCTGCTCCAGATCCTCCCATGCTCCCAATTCTCAGTCAGGTCTGAACTGCCCAACCCGGCTTTTCCCCTTAAGGTTAGGGCCCTACATCTGTGAGAAGCTTTACACTTCACAAAGTACTTTCAAAATCATTAGCTTATTCCATCTTAGCAAGTACCCTCTAAGACCTGGTATTACCCTCACTTTGGTTTTGTGTTAAGAAGTAATTGAGACAAAATGACTTCCCCCAAATAATGTTGCCATGAAACAGTGCTACCAAAAAAGCTGCCCCCTGCTTCCCTGTTCAAAAACAGTCTTAAGTCTACCTAACACCAACTTGTCTTAGTGGAGACCTTTGTCCTGGGAATGGCAAAAGTTGGGACTTTGAGGCTGAGCTGTGCGTCCCAGCCCTGGCAAGGTGGGGAGCCTTTGGCAGTGACCTGGACTTTTACCCTTGGGCGGGGCAAAAGGTCTGTGTACACAAGGACGTGCATAGGTGTTTGAGAATAATGATGATGATGATGATATTGCCTATTTTGGCGAGCTCCCAAACTTGTCCTGATGCAGCTTCTCGTACATTCTGGGAGGTGTCAGGTCTGGTATCTGTATCTCGTCTGACAGGTGAAGAAGCCAGAGGCAGAGAATGAGGATTTGAAAGAGAATGTCAGACGGTAAACAGACATTTAAATAATGGGCCCAAGGTCATCCAGCCATCCTTCCAGTCGTTTCATAAATCCATGGCAAGCACCTTTATGTGTCAGGCACCATTCTCGATGTTAGCAGCATAGCAGTTAACAAGGCAGATAAGGCCCTTGCCCTCATCGAGCTCACCCTTCTGGGAGGGACGGGGGCGAGGAGGCAGCCACGAGAAAGCCAACATATATTTCTGGTGGTAGTGAGGGATATGGAGGAAAATAAAGCAGGGTAAGGAATTGGAAAGTCTTCCTTCGTATGAGGTGGCCCCGGCAGGCTTCTCAGAGGAGGTGACAGTAAAGCAGAGGCCTGAATGAAGTGAAGGGGTGAGGACTCAGAAGGCACAGGAGGTCTCCTGATATCTCACAGGCCAACTCACCGACTCAGGGGGCAAGAGCATGGTGGTTAAAAAGGGCACTAGAGGCAACAGAATACAGGTTCCAGCATCAGCGTTACTCCCTAGGAGCCATGTGACCGCAGGCTAATCCCTTAGCCTCGTTAAGCCTCAGGGCCCCGGTGTGTACATCGCACACAGTC
Source organism: Orcinus orca (assembly GCF_937001465.1). NCBI lineage: Eukaryota > Metazoa > Chordata > Mammalia > Artiodactyla > Delphinidae > Orcinus > Orcinus orca. The sequence continues at coordinate 103,377,205 of NC_064564.1, read as the reverse complement.
ATAGTACCTTCCTCACTAGGCTGTTCTGAGATTTTAGGATATCATGCAAATATTATGTCTGTATGAAGTCAGGACTCAATAATTTAGCTACTATTACTCTATGGGGCTTAAAGTCCAGGAAATCATGGTTTTTCTCTCTTCATCCTTCCCCTCCTGCTCCTTCAGTGACACGTTTATCCAGCACGCACTGAGCCCACACCGCACAGCAGGGTCTGTGATAGGTATTAAGAATACAGTGGCTCATTTATTCTACACGTGTCCACCAGTCCAGGCCCCGTCTCAGGTACTAGGGATCGAGACAGACACAGGATCGAGTTAAGGGATCGAGTTAAGACAGACACAGGTCCTGCTCTTGTGAACGTCTGCCTGTGTTCTGAACGTCTGCCTGCTCTTGTGAACGTCTGCCTGTGTTCTGAGGCTTCAGGTTCTGTCTCCAAGCTGTCCTTTGGCCCCAGAGCAAGCGCCAAGCCAACGGCTGCCAATAGGGCACCCGTGTGTGAATCAGAACAGGGAGCCTCCTCTGGGCAGACACCCCCTGCACTGAGCCTGACTTGCAGAGCAAGGCCGGATTTCACCTTCTCTTCGCCCTCTCGGCAGTGGCATGATCTATAGGGTCACGTGTGGTAGTCCTGGAGAGACACCCTACCACCACCCCACACCAACCCAACAATGGACAAGACTCTTCTGACCCAACATAGGTCAGAGCATCCCTGGACTCTGTCTTAATTCTTAGCCTGAGTGGTCCCCAAAGGGGGGACACTCTGTCTCCCTCATTATACCAGTGACCCCTGAGAGTTGGCACACGTCTGTCCCATGAGCAAGCCCTGGGACTCTCAGCATGGCATCAGCCCATTGCTGCTCAGGAAGAAGCAGTATGGGCTGGGAGGAGGAGCCTTGAATTATGGTCCAGGGCGTACCACAGACTGCTGTTGTCTGAGCAGAGCCCTTTCCCTCCCTCACAGCAAGTTTCCACTTTTCATTATCATTCACAACAGCAGCAACAGTGTTTGCTGAGTGCTTACTACCTTCCAGGAACTCTTCTCAAAGATCTGCGTATGTTATTTCTTTCATCCTCAAGCAACCCCATAAGGGAGGTGATTTTCTTGTCCCCATTTTACAGATGTGGAAGCTGAGGCACAGTGGGAGGACTGGACTTGATTTTGACTTCTCAGGCTTCTTCCAGTACTGACATTCACTGGCTCTGTGATTCTGCTATTCATACATTCAACAACTTATTATTGAACACCTATCATTATGTCAGGGACCGTGATAGGAGCTACATGTATTTTTTTATTCATTTAATCCTAACAAACTGGTAGAATATAGCTTTTATGATCCATTCTACAGATGAGGAAACAAAGACTCCGAAGGATCTGTTCGTTCATTTGGCCCATCAGCCTTCTTTATTGGACACCTTCTATGACATGCGCCTTGTCCTGTGTTCTAGGGAGACAGTGGTATGTGCTGGCCAGACAGATATTCTGTAGTAACTAAGGACAGAACTGAATGACAGTGGTGACCAGGGGATGAACCCTACATTCTACCATGCAGGAAGGTTGGCCTCCTTTTGAGGAGGCTTGCCAGCATACACAGATGGGGACCTTGTGATGTTGTATCCCAGTTTCGATACAACCACCATAAAAGCCCCATCCTCAGCTGCTCAGATGGCCCTCTCCATCCTCTATTTCGCAGACCCTCTGTCACCCACACATCCCACTTCCTGAGCCCTGGGCATGCTCTGTGGCCCCCAAGCCCACTGCACTCCCAGTGGGCCAGGAGCCTCCCATGGCTTCAGTAATTAAGTTCACACATGCCAAAAAGAGAAATAGCATCACAGATGCGGTCGCAAATTTCAGCTAATTAACCATATGGTCTGGATTGCTGACAGAGTGGGAAGGCACTCTCCGCGACTGCCGGTTTCCTGGGGGGAGGGAGGACTATGAGGTGTGTCACCTCCTCCTCCAGTGCAAGGCTTCCTGCCACCCACTGGGAGTCCTCCCATCTGTCTCTTCTCTAGGAGCTGCCCTAGGGAAAGAAGTCCCCACAGGATGGAAGGAGGGAGTCTGGCCTTATTTATGGTCAGGAAACACCTGACCCAGTTCAAGAGGCACTGTAGGTGGGAGCACGCTATCTCTGGGTGTAGAATTTGGAGAGACAGGCTTAGCAGGTGAGACACAGTGTGATATAGTGGACAACATATTGAAAACCTGGACTTAAATCCCAAAGTTGTCACTTATTAGCTGTGTGACCTTGGCCAAGTTGCTTAGCCTCTCTGAAGTTAAGCCACTTAGGACTTCTCCTGAGTGTCAGATAGCAGGATTGGGGTCAGTGATGACCATGCTTTTTTTGATTCTGAGCATCTCATAGATAGTTAGAGATGCTAATGGATGAGAGAAGGAAGTCGTTGGTACAAATTAATTTAACTGGTGCCAGAGCTACACCCCCACACCGTGGTTTACAAAGTCCCTGATTGGCTTTGAGAAAAGGAAAGCAGGTACACTCAGAATTACTGCAGAACCTAGCATAGTTAATAATAGCAATTATTACTATTACCTATCGAGAATATTAAAAACCGACTTTATTCCAGAAAATGTGTTCTTCATTTTACCTATATCATTTGAAATCCTCACAACAACTCTGGAAGGCTATCAATTTGATCCCCATACACTGATTAGGAAATTGAAGTTTAAATGGGTTATGTAATATGCCCCAAATCATGTAGATAAGATGTTTTGGAGTGGAGATTCAAATTTCATCCTGGCTGACAGCGAAGCCTTGCCCCTCAGAGTTCCTACAGATGTGGTTATATGAACGCGCTGCTCTTATTTGGGTAGGATGGTGGTTAAGTGGCTGCCTGACTCCTGCTTGAGAGCTAGGTGGCCACGGAGAAGGAGAGTCTGCATACCAAACTAACCCCAAAATGGTATTTATCTGAGAAAGTGTACATATTTGTTTCATCTGGCTGCTGTAACAAACTTTATTATGTACTTAGTAGTTAAAACAACGTACATTTATTCCCTCACTGTTCCAGAGGCCAGAAGTCCAAACTGAGTCACGTGAAGTTAAAATCAAAGTATTAGGAGGTCTTCCTTCTAGAGGCTTTTGGGGGGAATCTGTTGCTGTCTCTTCCAGCTGCTGGCATTCCTTGGCTTGAGGCCACATCACTCCAATCTCCACTCCCATTTCTACCTCCCCTTCTGCCCCTTCTGTGGGCATATCACTCTGCGTCCCTTTTAAAGGGACATGTGTGATGATGCTTAGGGCACACCCTGATAATCCAGAATAATCTCCCCATTTTAAGAACTTTAATTTAAATGTGGATGGAGAGGTTAGACTAGGGAACTCTTCCTCTCAAAAGTCCCTTTAGCCATATAAGGTATAGTGGCTTGCTAGAGCTGCCATAACAAAACACCACAGACTGGGTGGCTTAAACAACAGAAACTTATTGCTTATAGTTCTGGAAGCTGGCAGTCCAAGATCAAGGTGTCAGCAGGTTTGGCTTCCTCTGGGGCCTCTCTCCTTGGCTTTGGAGGGCCACCTTCCCACTGTGTCCTCACATGGTCTTCCTCATGTATCTCCAGTGTCTCCATTTGTCCAAAATTCCTCTTCTGATAAGGACACCAATCATTTTGGATTAAGCCCGCCCTAGTGGCCCCATTTTAACATCATCATGTCTTTAAAGGTTCTATCTTCAAATACAGACATATCCTGAGGTGCTGGAGGATACTGCAAAAATAAATGTTTATGTCAATCCCAATCATCTATATATTGAAGTCACACTACTATATATAAAATAGATAACTAATAAGGACCTACTGTATAGCACAGGGAACTCTACTCAATACTCTATAATGACCTATATGGGAAAAGCATCTAAAAAGAGTGGATATAGGTGTATGTATAACTGATTCGCTTTGCTGTATACCTGAAACTCACACAACATTGTAAACCAACTATACTCCAATAAAAGTATAAAAATTATATTTATATATATATATATATATATATATATATATATTGAGGGGAGACACAGTTCAGTCCATAATTTAAGGTAACATTCACAGGTTGCAGAAATTAGAACCTGGCTATCTCTGGGGGCCATGATTTAGCCTACCACAATACTTTTCAATTTAAACGAAGCCAGAGGAGCCAGGGCCATAGCTGGGGCACTGGGTCAGGCACTGAAACTAGAAATCAGAAGCAGGGGCTGGATGCACAGGTATGAACAGTAAGGTCAATAACCAGAAAGGTATTGGAAGCAGAAGCGATTGGGTCAGGAAGTGTGGTTCAGAATGAAGACTTTGCATGATGAGTACATGCCCAAGTTCTTCTCTGATGTTGTATTTCTGGATGGAAAGAGTGGGCTTGGTGGGTGAAAGGGATAGCAGAGGGAGGAAGAGAGGCTGACTTCTAATAGCAAGGTTAATGTGCAGTTCACACTAGCTGCGGAAGTTAGAGTAGGGAACTGTTCCTTTTGGGATGATAAGATAGTACAGATACCAGAATTTATTAGGTAATTGAACTCAGCAACTTCTAAATGTACTTCCTGGCCTGAAAGCCTCTACTTTAAAACAGGAGTCAGCAAACTTCTTTTCTGAAAGAGCCAGATAGCATATATTTTCAGCTTTGTGGGCCATGTAAGCTCTATGGCGACTACTGAACTCTGCCAGTATAATATGAAAGCAACAACAGACAATAGATAAATAAATGGATGGGTCTGTGTGCTAGCTAAATGTTACTTACAAAACTAGGTGGGGGCCAGGTAGACTAGAAGGCTGTGGTTTGTCAACCTCTATAAGAATACAGTTTCGTAAACAACTATCTGCCTATGCTTATTATCATTATTTTAATGAATAGATTATTTTAGGGCAGTTTTAGATTTATGGAAAAATGAAGTAGGAAGTACTGAGTTCCCATTACCCTCTATAACCCCGAACATACAGTTCCTCCTATTATTAACATCTTGCCCTAGTGTGGTAAATATATTACAACTGATGAGCCGGTATTGATACTATACTGTTAACTACAGCCCATAGTTTATTTTATGTTGTACAGTTCTTGGGTTTTGACAAATGCATAATGTCATGTATTTACCATTACAGTATCGTACAGAATAGTTTCACTGTTCTAAAATACCCTGTAGCATCTATTTATCCCTTCATCTGTCTCCCTGAACTCCTGGCAACTACTGATCTTTTTACTGTCTTCAAAGCTTTACCCTTTACAGAATGTCATGTTGTTGAAATCATACAGCATGTAGCCTTTTCAGACTGCCTCCTCTCTTGCAGAAATATGCATTTAAAGTTCTTCTGTATCTTTTTGTGGCTTGATAACTCATTTATTTTTATTGCTGAGAACTACCCCATTGTATGGACATGCCACAGTTTGTTTGATTGTCTAGTCATCTGTTGAAGGATAGCTTGGTTGCTTCCAAATTTGGCAAATATGAATAAGGTCCCCAACATTCACGTGCAGGGTTTTATATAGACATGACTTTTCCATTCATTTTAGTAAATATCAAGAAGCACAGCAGCTTCGTCAGAAACTAACCACCTTTCAAAGTTGCTGTTCCGTCTTGCGTTCGCACCAGCAATGAACCCTTCCTGTGGCTTCATCCACATCTTCAGCAGCATTTGGTGTCATCACTGTTTTCGATTTTAGACATTCTAATGGTTATGTAGTGGTATTTTATTGTTGTTTAATTTGCAATTCCAGAATGACATGTGTTGTGCATTTCTTCATATGTTTATTTGCTATCTAGATATCTTCTTTGGTGAGGTGTCTATGCAGCTCTTTTGTCATTTCTTAAATCTGGTTGTTTGTTTTCTTATTGTGGAATTTTAAGTGTTTTCTGCATAATTTGGATACAAGTTTTTTTTTTTTTTGAGGGGGAATACAAGTCTTTTATCAGATACATGTTTTACAAATTTTTTCTCCCAGTCCGTAGATTGTCTTTTCATTCTCTTTAACAGTGTCTTTCACAAAGCAGGAGTTTTTAATTTTAATAAAGTGCAACTTATAATTTTTTTTCTTTAATGGATCATACTTGTGATGTTGTATCTAAAAATCTATCACCAAACCCAAGATCACCAAGATTTTCTGCTATGCTATCTTCTAGAAGTTTTATAATTTGGGGTTTTAAATTTAGGTCTATGATTGTTTTGGGGTCAATTTTTGTGAAAAGTGTAAGGTCTGTGTGTAGATTCTTTTTTTTTTTGCATGTGGATGTCTATCTGTTCCAGCACCATTGTTTGAAAAGACTATCCTTTCTCTGCTGAATTGCTTTTGCTCCTTTAACAAATATCAGTTGATAGTTTTGTGTGGATCTATTTCTTTGCTCTCTGTTCTGTTCCCTGATCTATTATTTATCTACTATTTCACCAAAACCACATTGTCTTGATTATTGTAGCTTTATTAGTAATTTATTTAGTAGTTTATTTAATAAAATGTATTTAATAAATAAATTTATTTAATAAGTTAGTAATTTATTTAGTCTTAGAGTTGGGTAATGTCAGTTCTTTGACTTTGTTTTTCTCTTTCAATTTTGTATTGGCTATTCTGGGTCTTTGGCCTTTCCATATAAGATTTAGAATGAGTTTGTCAATCTCTACAAAATAACTTATTGGGATTTTGATTGGGATTGCATTGAATCTATAGATTAACTTGGGAAGAACTGACATTTCAACAACATTGAATATGAACATAAATATCTTCCATTTATTATTCCATTTAGATCTTTGATTTCTTTCATCAACATTTTGTAGTTTTCCTCATATAGATCTTACACATATTAGATTTATACCTAAGTATTTCAGTTTTTGGTGTCAGTGTAAATGGTGTTGTGTTTTTAACTTCAAATTCCAATTGTTCATTGCTGACATATTGGAAATAATTTGACTTTTATATATTAACTTTGTATCCTGTAATTTTGACATAATCACTTATTAGTTCCAGGAATTTTTTGTTGCTGCTCTTGATTCTTTGGGATTTTCTATTGAATATTATTTTAAAAATTACATTCTTATTAATAATGATGATGATGATGGTAGTTAAGAGTGCATAGTAGGAGGTGCCATGTGCATGCCACATGCACCATCTCATTTAATTCCACAACAACTTAGAATCACCAGTATTGTTATTTAGTCCCTATTACAAATGAGGAAACTGAAATTTAGTAAAGTGTGGCAATCTATCCAAAGTTGCAAAAGGCAGAACAAGACTTAAACCTTGTCCTTACTAGGAAACAAATAATAATCATAGCAACAGTAACCACAACTCAGTTAAATGCATACCAGGCTGTTTACATTCATTGCCCCTTTTGATCTTTGTAACTGAGTCTGTCAAAATCGATACTATTATGATCCTCACCTAACAAGTGTGGTAACTGAGGCTCCTGAAATGAAATAACTTTCCCAGGATCACACATCTAGTAAGAGGTGGAGTTTAAGATCCATTCTCAGTGCATGTGGATACAGTTATTATAGGCAAACTTGAGGCTGAGCATGGCCATGTGACTTCATATGACAATGTGGTCAGTAATTAACAAGACTGGAAGCTAGATCCAGGGTCTTAGAAACTGAATTTAATTATATTTTGGTGTCAGATTTTGAAAAGGCCAAATATTGTGTTCATTAATTGGATTTTTGTTTTCCTAGGCCCCTTTAAAGTTTTGACGTCCATTGATTTTAAGGAGCACTTAAAAGCCATTTTCAACTGTCCTATAACAGTATGCACACTTCACCTTGGTTATCATGTAAACTGGCTAATGTCCACACTAGCTGGGCTCTGGATTTGGCTATAGCTGATGTCAGATGTGTTGGAATTGAAAAGGAAGGGATGTGAGAGATGGTCAGGGCTCCTCATTAGCACAATGTTGCAGGAAGTACGTGCAAATAGTGCTGCCTTTTCTACTGCCTATGGGTGTTTTCTTCCTCCATTGCTAATGACTAATAAAAAAAGAGGGAGAGAGAGAGAGCAAAGAAGAAAGCAATTGCTAGTAGATTTTCTTCTACTGCAGTAGGTTTCTCATTTTGCAAAAGCTCATTAGAGACGGCTATATGGGAAGACTTCCAAGATGCCCCAGGGGGAATGGGAAAGATGAAGGGGAAGTAGAAACTTTCAGAGATGTGACCCCAGCCACAAATTCACACCAGAACCAGCTGTTCTGAGGTCACATGTTCAGATTCTAAAATGCACCTCATGGCTTGGATTTAAAAAAAAAAAAAAGGTTTACCTCTCTAACTACTAGCAGGAATAAAGGTTTACCTCTCTAACTACTAGCAGGAATAAAGTTATTATAAGTGCATTGATGCTGTGTGGTCAGTTAAAATGTGGCTCTGGTTTTTCCTATCTGTTGCTTTAAGTTAGAGTTTTGAAGCATCTTTTTTTTTAATTTCTTTTTTTTTATTGGAGTATAGTCGATTTACAATGCTGTGTTATTTTTAGGTGTATAGAAAAGAGATTCAGTTATATACATATATCTATTCTTTTTCACGTTCTTTTCCCATACAGGTTATTACAGAGTACTGAGTAGAGTCCCCTGTGCTATAAAGTAGGTCCTTGTTGATTATCTGTTTTATATATAGTAGTGTGTATATGTTAATCCCAACCTCCTAATTTATCCCTCCCCCAAACTTTCCTCTTTGGTAACCATGTTTATTTTCTAAGTCTGTGAGTCTGTTTCTGTTTTGTAAGTAAGTTCATTTGTATCATTTTTTAGATTCCATATATAACTGATATCATATGATGTTTGTGATAATCTCTAGGTCCATCCATGTTGCTGCAAATGGCATTATTTCATTCTTTTTTATGGCTGAGTAATATTCCATTGTATATATGTGCCGCATCTTTTTTATCCATTCATCTGTAAATGGACATTTAGGTTGCTTCCATGTCTTGGCTATTGTAAGTAGTTCTACAGTGAACACTGGGGTGCCTGTATCTTTTTGAATTATGGTTTTCTCCAGATATATGCCCAGGAGTAGGATTGCTGTATCTTATCATAGCTCTATTTTTAGTTTTTTAAGGAACCTCCATACTGTTCTCTATAGTGGCTGTGTCAATTTACATTCCCACCAACAGTGTAGGAGGGTTCGCTTTTCCCCCCACCCTCTCCCCCATTTATTGTTTGTAGACTTTTTGATGATGGCCATTCTGACTAGAGTGAAGTGATAACCTTATTGTAGTTTTGATTTGTATCTGTCTAATAATTAGCATTGAAACATCTTTTTATTCTTTTAATTTGGAGTCTAACCTACTAGAGGTTCAAGTTCACAAATGTTTTTGAGACTCTTCTGTGTATCTCAGGCTTTGTTGGGAGCTGGAGAAGGAGAAGGAAGACACAATCTCTGCTCTCAATGTAGGGGGAACAGACACCTCACAACAGTTTTTGTGCATGCTGAGGTAGGAAGAGAAGTATTCAACACATGGGGCTGGGGGGCATTGCCTCAAGCATAAATAACTCTCCTAAAAGTCAGGAGTAGGGTATGTGGTTACAAAAAATCAAATCAACCCGCAAAACAAAACCAAAAACAAAACCCATGTTATAAAGAAAAGAATTCCAAATTAGTGGCCACCTGTCCCTGGGTTCTTATTATAGCTCCGTCATGTGACTTGGACAAGCTGTGTATGCTGTGTGGAAAGGAGTAAAACAAAAGAATTTGAGGTCTGTTCCAGCTCTAAAATCTGCGTCTTTCTTATTCATCATCAAGATAGGCTTTTTGAGAACGTTAAATTAGACTGTGCTGGAACAGTGTTCTCTGCAGCAGCAGTAGCTACCATTTATTGAGAGCTTGCTAATCCCTGGCCTTCTGCTAAGCTATTCAGATTATGGACTCTCTTAATCTTTACAGCAAGTATGTGAGGCAGGGATGAATGTTATTCCCATTTTTCTGATGAACAAACAGAGGCCCAGAAAAATGCAATGTTCTGTCCAACCAGAGCCACACAGGAGATGGGAGGTGGAACCAGGATGCAAATCCAGGTGTGTCTGGCTGGTCCCCATGGCTTCCCCCCTTGGGAACTTCCTCTTAGCCCTCTAGAGCCATTTAGGGACATCCATGTTAGTCAAGGAAATGGACCCAGGGCTGAAAGGGTCCCCAGAGATGGGAAGCGACTTGCGAAAGGTCACACAGCAAGTGAATGCACAGCTTCACAGAACTGGTCTCCTCCAGCGCAGGATTGAATGCACACGAGGAACGGTGAGAACACACACTAGGATTCAGGGAGAGTCAATGCCTCAGCCCTTGGAATCATTTGGCAAGTGCTTTTGTGCCCCTGCTCTACGTCTGCTGTTCTGCTAGATCCTTGAGATAGACATGAATAATGGTGTGGGGTGGAGGGGCCCTGAATACCAGAATATGAAGATCCTAATTGCACTTGAAATATCTCTAAAGGTTCAGGGATATTGGCTTCTGCCCTTGACTGTGATAGAATTAGCAGCTAGACCTCTCAGGGAGGGAGATACACTGGAACCTGTAGCTCAGGGCGTGGAGAGAGAGATCTAGGCTGAGTTGCACCCCTCCCGGGGCAGCTGCCACCTCGGACCAGGAGATTCTGCACTTGCACCCTGCAGATCTGTGGGAGGGGGCAGGTTTTAGGCTTGGATCTCATCCGGCTGCATCTGGGCTGTATTTGGAGCAAGGCTAATTTCCCTCTTCAAATCTCATTTATAGCGTCTGAAAAAAAAAAGAGATAATGATAGCACTTGGTTGGAAAAATACAGAGGTTGGACCTAGTGATGTCGAACTTTCCCCACCCGCAGCTCTAAAGTTTTATGCCCGGCTGTCAGGGCCTTGGATCCCTTCTCTTGAGAACTGGAGGGACAGTTCAGGAAGATACTCCGGAGGACCTAGTGACAGCAACTCAGCTTGTTCCCCGTGTTATGACAGGATGAGGAATCCCGGTGCTGACACACAGGCGAGAGATGGAGGGCGAAGCTGCTGAGGAGAAGATAATGTTTCTCTAGCCTGCAATTTCTTTCAATTTCAGGGATCGCAGTTACCAGGACAGGAGTTAGTAACAGCCATGCCTGGAATGCTAAAGTGAGTTTGGTGCCACTGGTGGAAACGGTTTTGCATTTAGAGAGGGAAGCCTTGTGCATTGTGTAACCCAGGCTTCACATTCAGTGTGTGTGTGTGTGAATACACACCTGTGTATGAATGAGGGTAGGGCAGGAGAGAGAAAGACAGGTGTGAGCATGGTCGGAGAGGCGGGTAGAGGGGTGGAGCTGACAGCCCTGATTCAATTGTATGTGACCCTAGGAAAATGACCTCACCTCTCTGCACCCCAGTTTTCTCACGTTCATCATCGAGGTAATAATGCCTACTTTGCAAAGTTGTTGAGAAGTGTTTGAGTTTGTTCAGGCTGCTATAGCAAAATACTGTAGACCGGGTGGGCTAAACAGCAGGCATTTATTTCTCACCATTCTGGAGTCCGGGTAGTCCAAGATCAAGGCACTGACAGATTCAGTGTCTGGTGGAAGCTCACTTCCTGGCTCTCCCCATGTCCTCACATGGCAGAAGGGACAAGTAGCTCTCTGGCGCCTCTCTTATAAGGGTGCTCATCTCAGTCATCAGGGATCCACCCTCATGACCTAAGTACCTCCTAAAGGCCCCACCTTCAAATACCATCACATTGGGGGTTAAGTTTCAACGTATGAATTTGGAGGGAACACAAACGTTCAGTCTGTAGTGAGCAGGTTAGAAACAAATCCTCCAGAGCATCTAACACATGGTATGCACTCAATAAAGGGCAGTTACTGTCATTAATGTGGGGATCCCTCTGGGACGTTCAACCAGCACTGGTATTTTCAGTGACTCAACCTTCATGTTTCAGCATTTCATTTAGGGGGAAACCAAAACATCCCTAGCATATTTTTGCATAGTTTTTTAAGAACACAGAGTTAGACTGTTCAACGTCCAGCTTACTAGCTCTGTGAACTTAATTAACCTCTTTGTACCTCTGTTCTCTCCTTCAAAAAAAATAAAAATTAGAATAAGGGTTCTTACCTTTCAGGATTGTTGTGAGTATGAAATGAGATATGTGCAAAGCCCTTAGAATGACGTCTAGCACATTGTGAGCAATCGATAGTTATTAGCTTTACAAATGATCCTGCTGTTTTGATACTAGCTATCTAGGGAGGAAGGGGCAAGATGGGTAGGGGGGCAGCGATGAGTGAGGCAACGATCCAGGCCTCACAGGAGGGAGATTGCAGTCCCACAGCTGAATGCATTGTTCGCACCCCGCACCCCGTCATTTCCATTCAGCTAGGAGACATTCGTTCATTCACTGAATAAGCATTTATTAAGCCCCTTGTGTGCTTCAGCCACTGTGTCAGGGCTGGATGCATAGAAGTGAATAAGACAGACATGGTCCTTGTGCTACAGTGCCCTTGGTCCAGTGAAAGAGACCGCGAGTGACCAGGACCACAAGTCCAGTGTGAAAATGTTAGGATAGGGTGGTGTGCAAACTCAGGGAAGGGGCATTGAACCCGCAAATGAAGGGAGAGCCATTGACATAATTCTGGAAAAAAAAACCCACAAAACTGGAGTGTGGTAGGCAGAATAACGGCCCCCCAATATGTCCACATTTTAATCCGTGGAATAAATTATCTTACATGGAAAAGGGAGATTAAGGGTGCAGGTACAAATGAGGTTGCCCATAGTTGATCCTGAAACAAAGAGATTACCCTGGATTATCCAGGTGGGCCCAGTGTAATCCCAAGCGTCCTTAAAGTGGAAGAGGGAGGCAAGAGAGGAGCTCAGAGCCGTGTGATTCCAGAAGGATTTGACTTGTCTTGGCTAGCTTTGAAGACGGAGCCAAGGAACGTGGGCAGCCTCAGAAAGCTGAAAAAGGCAAGGAGATGGATTCTCATCTAGAGCCGCCAGGCGGTGTGCAACCCGGCTGACACCTTGGCTTTAGCCCAGAAACCCATGTCAGACATCTGGCTTACAGAGCTCTCAGATAAGAAGTTTATGTCATTCTCAGGCATTAAGGTTGCAGTGATTTGTTATGGCAGCAACAGCACACCATACACGGAGCCAGTGATATCGTTGAGTTAGGACTGTCCTTCTAGAAAATCACTCTGGCCGCAGGACGGTGAACAGGTCGGAGGGGCAAGGCCGGATGCAGAGAGCGCAGTTAACAGGCTGTTGCCACAGGCCCTGGGAGAGGGGATGGTGGCTTAAACCAGAAGAGACAGCTGTTATGTGCTGTGTCTGTACCAGATCCTGGAATCCGAGGGGAATCAGCCGAATAGATCCCTACAGCCGAGACCTACAGGGCCTGGGATGGAGACAGACATGCAGAGAACAGCCATCCCTGGCAGCACTACCCGACTTATCCCATGACTTTTCTTCTACTCCCCGCCACATGCAGTAATGATGGAGACCAGCAGGTTCTACGTCCTGAGTCTCGCTCAAACCTGTGCCTCTCACCTATGTTCTGCCATCCAGCTACTCCATGATGTCTTGGCTGGGTCGCTGCAAAACCTCATACCTGGTCTCCCTCACCCCAGCCTTGTTCCTGTCCCAGCCCATCCTCCACCCTGCATCCAGGCCTTCTTTCTAAAGCTCCAATCAGATGGCATCACTGTCTTGCTTAAAACCTATCATGGGTCTCCTTGCCCTCAGAATAAAGCGCACATTCCTCAGCATCATTTAGCAGATGCGCGCGCGCGCACACACACACACACACACACACACACACACACACCCCTTTGGACTTGGCACATGCTATTACTTCTGCCTGGACCTCACCCCCACCTCCCTTCCTCACTCTCTCCCTGGATGACCCCTCCCAATCGGGCAAGACTCACCTCCTCCAGCGAGCCCTCCTGACCTCCCCAGTCTGTGTTAAGTGCCCCTCCCTGGGTCTCTGAACCTCCTCTATGAATCTTAAACTACCACATTAACCTATAACCGTGTCTTTAAATAGTTAAGGGTTCAAACGTTTTTTTCACTGCAACTCAGTTATGCAAAACACTATAGTCTTCTTAATTTTCTACAGCCGATATAATATTTCCCTCAAGTTTTCATTCCACTGATAGCAAAAAAAGTAGTTCAACTTGCCAGTTAAGGATACAGAACATACTCTTCAGGGTAACTGTTTAGTCTGTTCAAAGGTGAACTCCTCGACAGCCAACCCTGTCTTTCCCTTACCAGGCAGTCTCCCCGACCTCTGCTTGGCCTCAGGGTGCAGATGGGGGCTGGGAAGAATGTGGTCTACTGGATCCTTGCTGGCGTTCACTGTGTGATTTCCTGTGTGAGCTTGGCTCTCAGCCCTTGCACTGGCTTCCATTGTGATATGGATGGTCTTGGGCATTTCTTTTAAGAGGGGCTACATATTGGAATCCACTCCCAAGTCCACAGTCACAAAGTCCCCACCCTCTGTGGGACCCTTGTTCTAATCTCAGGCCTCCTTCCCCATCCCCGCTTCCTTGGGAACAGGAAGCTTCTGCCAAGAAGTCTTGTCATCTTTATTCTCTCTACCCTGCAGGTGCAGGACGTGGGGGGCCGACTTCTGCTGGCCTCTTGCTCACCTACTGATACCCTCTCATGGGACCTTCTGTTGGCTTTTCAGAGAAAGGGGCTCACAACCCCCCCCCAGATTATACCCTGATCTAGGGAAGCAAAGCCCGTCGTTCCTGCTCGCCCCCATCCCCCTTGGATTTTCCCCAAATCCTTGTTGGTATTTAAACATTTGTTGGTACCTCCCTCAAGGCTGGGGTGAGTAAGGACGGGATGTTGACTTCCAAGAAGCCCAGAAAGAGGGTTGGTGACTCTCAAGCCTGAACTCTTGGCCTCTTGGTCTTCTGGGCAATTCCTCCCAGAACTAGTGGCAGAAAAAAAGGGTTTTCACCTTCCTTTTTCTGTCCTGTGGGAACTCCCCTGAGGTCATAGCCTGTACCAACTGTACATTAAAATAAGATATTATGATCTGGGTTGGCCAGGCCTGCCTTTGATGTATAAGGGACCTTCACTCCCAGCACAGGTTGGCTTTCAAAACTATTGTCTAGCTCAAGTCACTACAAAGCCAGCTTTGAGATCTAGCCCAAAGCTGAGTGACGGCTCCCTTTCTCTTCTAGAAGGTATGTGCTCTTCTATCTAAGGACAAATGCCTTTGATTTAGACCAATATGACTCATAGGGAATGAAAAAGGCTTCATTTTAACATTTTCAGCACCATCATCCACCTTGCACACATTTTCACACAATTTATAACATGTGTCTTACGCTAGGCTGTGAGCACCTTGAGAATGAGGAATGTCTATCTTATTGTTTTCCCAATGCCTGGGACACAGTAGTGAAAATTTGTTGAATGAATGAAATGAAAGGTTCAATGAAAGAATGACTAAATTCAGGGTGCTTGAACAAAAAACTTGCATGAAGACTCCTAATTAAGAAGCAAATCACATGAGAGCAGAGTTAGAAACAGAGTTTCTAACTGTACCCAAGAAGGGCAGGGCTTGGGGCGGGCGTGGTTGCTCACCACGAGACCCCATGACTCCAGCACCTACGGCATGGCTACAAAATCTAGCCCAGTGCGTCTCAGTCTGGGCTTCAGAGAAACAAAGATTTTGTACCAGCCGCCCACCCCTCCCGGTTCCAGAGGTAGGGAGTGGCTTTCCAAAACCACCCAGAAAGGCACTGACAGAGTCGAGATGAGAGCAGGGACCCAACTCCTTGATCACAGAGGAAACCACATCCCAGTCAAAGTTGCCTCTCACGTGGCAGAAAGGCTTAGTTTAGCTGGAGGCGAAGGATGGGTCATGGTTCAAACCAGGGGAGGTGTCCTCATTAGTATTGGGCTTTTTTCTTGGCACTGTTTCAGGAGGCTGCAGGCAGCCTAGGGAGAGCCAGGGAGAGCGGCCCCGTCCCTGCAGACTCAACAGCGCGCAGGCCAAGACTCCTATAGTCTTCCCTTGACTAAGGAAAGGCTGCAGACAGTGCTGACTGGCTCTGGGATGATTTACTTCTCTGAAATACCTCCATTTAAATGCTGATTTCCCCAGAACTGAGGGGTGATCGGCTCTTGCATGCTGGTGGCGGTGTATTAGTGTATCCAAAACACTCACACGTATTCTTGAATGGGGACAGGCGGGAGGGAGAACCTTGGGAAGGGTCGGGGGAGCCAGGATGGCCAAGGAGCCCAGCTTCCCTCGCTTGTTGACAAGTTCCTGCCAACACGGCTGATGACAGGGAAGCTACGCAAGGGACTTGCTCTGGGGAAAGGCTCCCTATAGGTTTGTGTCGCTTGGAGGTCATATGCAGGGGGCATGGGAGGTGAAGAAGCCTGCCCCTACTCTGTACACAAATGAACAGATTCCTGGGGGGCTTGTGCTGTAGGAGGCCCCGGGCTGGGCTCTCTGAGGCTCTCAAAGGAATCCAGGGTCTGGTATGAGGTTTAGGAAAAGGAACTAGCACTAAAGAGAACTAGGGGGCAGTTCCCTGGTGGTCCAGCGGTTGCGACTCCGCACTTCACTGCTGAGGGCCCGTGTTCAGTCCCTGGTCGGGGAACTAAGGTCCTGCACGCCGTGTGGTGTGGCCAGAAAAAAAAAAAGCTAACTCTATGTGGAGCCTCTTCCTCAACCCTTGAAGTTCAACTCATTACCCCCATTTTACAGATGACATTAGGAAGGCTGAGTAAAGTGTAAGTGACCTCTCCAAGGTCACACAGCCAGAGTCTGGATCCATGTCTGTATGATGTCTGAGCCCATGCCCTTTCCACCACCAGATCCCAAGGTAACTGCTGGAATTTACGCACAAACAAGAGGCATGAGAGAGAAGTGACAAGAAAGATTTATTCCAAGTGGGGAAAACTGACATGGTTTCTTGGAAGGGGTGGTTTTTCGACTGGTCCTCCTGTTTCCTCCTAGCCTTCCTCACCCCCCACCCTATCCCCTGCACCTCCCCGATGTGAATGCACACGTGTGTTCACGTGCTCACCAAGAGTGGGAGTTCTGGCCAGCCTCTGCTGAGTGAGATCACTTTTTCCCATCTGGTACCCGCTAGCTCTGTGGCCCTGGCCCCTATCTGAGCTCCATGGGAGCCAGGGTGTCTGCATGTTAGGAAGTTAGAGGAAGAAAAAGTAGGGTTTTGAAGCTTCTTATGGAAAGGCTGGCATTTTCGACTAAAATCCCCAATATCCCTTGGAAACTAAAGCATTTGGGTACCCTGTAACAAAACATCAGAAAGGACTCCACACAGGTCATACACACATTACTTTTGTCTCTGGGTTTCCTTCCTCTGCTTCCACAACAAACGTTCATTGAGCACCTACTTTGTATGCAGTTGACACTGGGCTCGGCCCTGGGGAAGGCGGCGGCAAATGGGACAGGCATCGTCTTGGCCCCCGTGGAGCTCACAGTCTAGTGGGAGAGTAGATATCCATCAAGGTCCCGAAGAGCACATCTGGGTTAGGAACTATGAAGCTCTTCCTAGAAGAAAAGAGCAAGATGCTATGAGAGGGTGTAACAGGAGAACTGACCTTGGGAAGGTTTCTGAAGGGCAGAGGAATAATGTGTGGTCTGAGTGACAAGTAGGAGTTGGCCTGCTGCAGGGGGCTGGGGGCCAAGAGCTTTCCAGAGAGGGCAAATCCTTTGTAGGAAGTGAGTATGCCCCATCAGAGGGACTTAGGGCCAATCAGTGCAGCTGGACCGCGGGCAGGGGCACTGGTTCATGAAACAAGGCAGAAGGAGTAGGCAGGGGCTAGATGGTGGAGGCCTTGAGACCTTCACACAGTGCCTGCGTTCTCCACCAGGCACCTCCTCTGAATTCCCACTGCCGTACCCCTAACGTGCATGGGAGACCCCAAAACACATTTGTGGGATGAAAGAGACCTCCCACTCCCAGAGTTCTCCTGAGTCCCCGGAACCCAGGATCTGCTACTTTAAAAATCTTATGAATTGTTTCCATATAATGTCAATTGAGATTGAACTGTTTTCATGGATATTTGCAGGGGGAGATGTTTGTCCAAAGAAACAGTAGCCCTGTCGCCGTTAGAGACACAACTTATGCAGACCCGCACACACACAGATATGCACGTACAGTGACATCCCTGGGCTCAGAAGCACACCCCTCCCTGGCCTGGTCTCAGGTTATCCCGGTGATCAGGAGCACGGGCTCTGGATTGATCCAGTGAATGTGTGCTTACTGAGTACCAGGTTCTCAGCTAGGAGCCCCATTACCACTTCCTAACTGTGGACCTCAGTTGGACAAGTTCCTTAACCTCTCTGAGGATCCATGTCTTCATCTGTAAAATGGGAATAATAATAGTAGTTATAGAATTCTCACATGGTGAAAATGACATACACATTCACATGTATCTTGACACACTACCTAGGACATAGCTGATGATCGACAAATAGGATCAATAAACAAATATTACTTACTCTTCTTCCTATCTGCCTCTTATTAGGATTTGTTAGTTGCCTGGTAGTTTATACCACACACACACCCACGTACACACGAGCTCTGAGAATCTGGATTTGTTTTCGAGCCAACTGAGTTTCAGCCAGCACCCTGCCATCCCCCCCATCACCTCCCCCAGGTGGGTGGATTCTGAAGTTGCTGTCTGGGTTCTGCCTGAGGTTCTTGGCCCAGTGGCACCTTCCCAGCTCTGCTCTTCCCATCCTGTTTTGCCTCCCGGGAGAGCTGACTAATGCAAAGGCCCTGGGCGCCCTCTGCTGGCAGAGGCCATGCAGGACTTGTGGCCGTCGCCCAGGCAGCCGCGAAGGGGCCCAGTCCTGAGGGGCCACCATTGGTCCTTGGTCTTTGCTGCAGCTGTCTTGTCATTCCCTGCTCCACCCCTGCCTCCCTCTCTCCCCGCTCTCCGCACTGGCCTTTGAACTCCCACCCTTCCATGGTCTCCCACCTTCTCACGCTCTTCCTTGAGACCCTCCCTGTGTCCTGCGAAAACCTTCCTCCGAGAAGGGGAGTGTGCGCTGGCCCCCTGCCCTCCTGAGGTCGGCCACTGTGCTGCCACTCCCTGAGGTCAGATTGAGGTCAGATTTGCCCAGAGTCAAGCCCAGCTTAAATAGAAGGCAGAAGGATTAGAGGAGAGGAACGTGGGGCTGGCAAGGGTGTCCCTGTCCCCCTCCTCTGCGATTATAAACGCATAGCCAGAGATGTGAAGTCGTGACCCTGGGTGGTAAAGTGAAAAGTGAGGAGCTTGCCTTCAGATCCCTCTTCCCAAATGCACTTGGTGTGTAAGTCCAGGGAGGTCAGTTCACGTCTCAGAGCCTCCATTTCCCCATCAGTCAAGAGGGGGTGTAATCGCACTCATCTCACAACGTTGGAGTGAGGGTCGTGAAGTCACCTGGAGAGCAGAGCCCCTCGTATGCGGTCAAACTACAATGAGTAACAGACCCCTTCTTTAGGCTGCAGCCTGTCTGGGCTCAGTGCACCCCGGGGTGCTACGGCTCTTCCAGCTTTGACAGCCTGTGACTGTCACAGGCAGCGTCTTCAGTGCCCCGCACCTGTGCAGTGATGTGGAGTGTGGGCTTTGGGGCCAGACCACCTGAGATCTCCCGCTTCCCGGCTGTGCGGTTTTAAGTAGTTACATAACTGCTTTGTGCTTGTGCTTTTCCACCTCCCAGCTAGGGGTCTTAAGGGCACCTAATTCATATGGTTGGGCGAGAACTAATGTAAAGTACTTGGACATCGCCTGGTGCATAGGAGGTACTCAACAGTTTTTGCCATCATTGTTATTGTGATTTCACTAAGACTGGCTGAAGAGCGCTTAGGATCCCCGTTTTACAGATGAGAAAACTGAGGTTTGAGTGGTTTGCTCCAGGTTTCACAGCTAGGATGCAGTGTGGGCAGATCAGGAACTCAATCTTCAGAGCCATCTCAGTCTTGCCCTCTCCTATTCATAAAACAAGTGCTTGGGTCTCGTGGGGAAGGGACCTTTAGCCAAAAGCCTCCAGCCCATCCAGATCCCTGAGAGCTGGCCCTACTGACTGTTCTGTATGGCTCATCCATTGTCTCCCCCACCCAGCTGGGAAGATCTAAAGGACAAAGGGAGAAGCCAGTCTGTCTCTGGATCCTGAGTACCTAGCTCAGGGCTCCACCCCGAGTGTGTGCTCAGTGCATGTTAGTCGAATGACTAGGGCAGGAGGACAGTCTCCACCTCATTGTATGTCTAAGGGAAGGTCTGTATCACAAGAGGCCACCTCATGAGGGGGACAGGAAGAAACTTAGTTCCTTAGGCCCTGGTGGGAGTTACATGCTACCTGGGGGCACCTCCATGACCCCTGGCAGGTTCCCTTTTTCTATTCACGTGGCTGACCCACACGTCCAAGTCTGCAGACAAATCAAAGGCTAGCCACAAACACAGGTGGAACCCACGACAACAGGCACACGTGTAGACATAAGCAGGTACGGCTCTGCAGACAAACACGGGCACAGCCATGCTGCACACAACAGCGTGCTTAACTGTACAAGTGTGGGCCTAGAAACTCAACGTCGTGTGCACGCATGCCCAGCAGACAGTCCAAGGCCCAGCCGCTTACCTCACCAGATGTGCAGTCAGAGAGACCAGGTTCCAATCCCAAATTTACCACCTCTTAACTCTGAACCTCATTTTTCCTTTCGTGTAAAATGAAGATAATGATAACTATCTTGTGGGTCACTGTGAAGACTAAATGATTAAATAGATGCAAAGTGCTTAGCGAGATCCTAGCAAATGAAGGATTCAATCAGGAATTGTCAAAGATGACACTGATGATGATGACGAAGATGCTGGTGATGTTGAAGATGGAGGCAATGGGTCCTCCCCTGGATGCTGACCTGCTCAGGGGTCAGACACCGAGAAGGTGTTCACTAAATGAATGACTAGAGGGTGAGCTTTGAAGGTGCCTGGGGTGGAGTGCATGGGGACGTGCAGTACAGAAAGGAAGGTGACCCAGGTCACAATGCTTGCTTGGCTGCCTTTGAACTGCCCGAGATCCAGGCTTCAAAGGCATTGCTTTGGCATCACAGATTTTTGTTTGCCTCTTTCTGATTTTCATTTCAAGGTTGCCCATTCCAGGTGGCAAAATGAAGCGATAAACCTCCCCTTCCCTTTGTTCTTCAATTCCCCCTCCTCCTCTCCAGATTGTAGTTAGTGTCTCTAACTCTGAGGATTTCTGAATAAGAAGGGACCTCAAAAGTCAGATCTGGATACAGAAATGCCCTGGATACCATCCATGCCAAGTGGCTATCAAGTTCCCTACTTGCATACTCCCAGCTACAGCAAGCTCACCACCTCGCAGTGGCAGGCTGTTCCATTCTTAGGCAGGTCTGTTGTCTGGAAGATTGAAGCCTGCCTCCCTGCAATGCACTATCACCTCATCCCCCACACCTTAAGACTACCTTTGTTCAGGGTTCAGTGCCCCGAGGGCACCCCGAGGCTTGTCTTCTGTTTCCTGGAGTGGCCCTGCAGAGAAGCGACAGAGGTACCTGAAGCATTTAGGGCAAGAAAGAGCACTAGCCTAGGAGTGGGGAGATCTGGTTTTGAGTCTAACACGTTGGTTGTCTGTGAGAAATTTGCTCCCCTTCTCCCGGCCTCAGTTTCCCCATCTCTAAAAGGAGGAGTTTGATCCAAAGGATCTCTTAGGATCCTTCCACTTTAGCACTCCAACACCCATTCTTTCAAGCCTTCCTTTCTCCAGCTCAGTCTCACCCGCTCTTTCTTCAAGCACTCCACACTCTCCTCAGTTCCCTTGCATCCTGGCTCACCGTTGTCACCGCTTATGTAAAGGGACATTTAGCAGCCAAAGAGACAGTTTATAGAATATCAGACTGTGTCTTAGGCAGTTGGCAGCTTTCTCCCATTAAGTGTTTAAAACTACCCTGAGATCTGACTTTCATAGAAAAGGAAACTGAGGTTCTGAGTGGACCAGGAACTTGCTCAAGATCACGCAGCTAGTAAGTGGTGGGCCAGGACTGAAGCCCCAGCCTGCCGGATTCTGGAACCCGTCCTTAGCACCATGGCCTCGGGGCTGGGACTCAGGGAGCCAGAGGCATCCCACCAAGGCCGTCCACAGGCTCACGAGTCAGTCTCTTCTGTGACTACGAGCTCCCTGCCCTCCTTCCCAGCAGCACCTGCAGCCTCCGCTTCCTCCATCTGGCAGCCTCTCTGCTCCTCTCCACAGGGAAAACAACTTCATCAAGGACTTTCCTCAGCTGGCCGACGGGCTGTCAGTGATCCCGCTGCCGGTGGAGGAGCAGTGCCGGGGGGTCCTCTCCGAGCCCCTCCCAGACCTCCAGCTGCTCACCGGTAAGACACACATGCTGGACCCCTCCCCAGCCTCCCTGACCACACACCTGCTCTCCAGTCCATCTCAGCTCTCAGCACATCCAGGATGGGCCCTGCCAAGCCTCTGTGTTTGTGAGGGATGGGATGGGAAAGGGACCTACCTACCATTTCTTGGACTCATGGACTGTGCAGAGCTAGGGGCTTCCCTGAGACTCCAAGCTCTGAGCCGAGGCCAGATTTACTCTCTTAGCAAACTTCAAGTACACAGTGCAGTATTATTAACTACAGTCACCGGGCTGCACGCTAGACCCCAAAACCGCACTCATCTGGTGTAACTGAACCTCTGTACCCTTTACCCAACATCTCCTCATTTTTCCTGCCTCCAGCCATCCTACTCTCTGCTTTTATGAGTCCAACGTTTTTCAATTCCACATAAAAGTGAGATCATGCAGTTCATTTTTAAGTCATTTTAAAATAAAATAAGTGGACCTCCCCCATCCCCACCCCAACCAGGAGCCTCTCTCAGTTGACAGCATCTCAGTTACACAAGCTGTTTTTGAATGTGGGCACTGGGCCATCCTGGGGGGTTGGGTATCATTCCTCTCGTGTTATAAGTGAGGAATCTAGACTCAGAGAGGTGAAGGGACTGATCAAGGTCACACAGTAAATCCGTCAGGACTGGAACCGGGTGCCATGGCTCCAGGTCTTCTGCCCTTTTCACTCCACTCTGCAGTCCGTCCCCCAACCCCCAAGCTCTGTCTCTCCCCTACTGAGAAGCCCTCTTTTGCAGGCTCTCCTGAGGCTTGTATTTTCTGTCCCACTGTGGGATGCCCATCTGTTCCACCTGATCTTCTCCCAGTTCCTCTCTTGCCCTTTTGGGGGACTTTCCCAAGATGTTAGGACCCTGGCTCTGCTTTTGTGTTACAGTACATTGTGGTTCTACATTAGTGGTACAAACCCTTAGGATTATTAGTTTTGATTTGGGGATCCTTGGAGGTGTCCTCATAAAGGAACTGTTATATTTTAAGGATTATTATTTTTTGTTTTTTTTTTACTTACCAGAAAAAATACCCTCCCCCCCAATCCCGGGGCTTCATTTTACCCCTAATCCTTTGGTGGGGATCTAGGATAGAGTCAGGTAAGATGGGGGTCAGAGATTGAGTAGGACCGGGGATGGGTTTTTGGTCAGGAATAGTATGCAAGGAAGTGAGTGAGTCAGTAAATAGGTATTTATTGAGAGCCTACTATATGTCAGGCTCTATTCTGTCTCTGCAGGAGTGGGAATAATATAGACCATGTCCTTGACCTCAAGGAGCTGACATTTCACTGAAGGGGCTTATATTTCAAGCTGGAATCCAGGAGGGACCAGGGGTGGGGAAAGTGAGGGATGGAGTGATGATCACTTATGGGGGTGGCCCAGGGATGGGGTGAGGGGCAGGGAAGATGGTTTGGTAAATTTCTCGATAATCAAAAGAGGCAGCAGCGTTGTTTTGCTTTGTTTTGTTTCCTTTTGGACACCATTCCACCAAGTGCCTAAGCTGCATCAGCAGCCTGCATCAGAATATCTGCCTCCCTCTATTGGGGACGGCCCCTCCAAGCCTGCTCAGAATTAGGGCAAGCAGTCATAGACGGGGCAGAGGCTGCCTGGGTGCTGGTGTCTAGTCTTCCTGTACAGACTGTTTTCTTTGCCCTGACTCAAAACACGGCCCTCTCCTCCTTTCCCACCCTCTCTCCTTCTCTCCCCGGTGTCTGCAGAGGAAGGAAAGAACAGGCAGAGCAGATAAACAGAGAGGACGTATTTGTAACAAAACAACCTCCCTCCAGTGGACATATCTTTGGGGATCATGAATATTTTACTTTAAAATGAAAAGAAAGCCTCTAAGAAATTATATTATTCCTGGGGCTAAGGGGGGAAAAAAAAGTTGATAGTAATGGACAACTTTAATACTGCAGTAATGTCCAGGAAGAAATCATTTGTTCCAGTGAGATTCTCATTTGCATCTTGGTATCAAATGTCTCTTTAAGTGCCTCCTCACCAGGGGACAAGAGAAAAGGACAGAAAATGTGCCTGCCATTTGCAGAGGATACACAACAGTAACAGTAACTGCTGATGTGACTAGCATTTCTTTTTCACGTATTTTTTCCTGATTATAAAAAAGAGAGTCTGCAGTGCTTAGAGCACAAAATTTAGAAAATGGAGATGAATAGAAATCAGAAAACAAGGATCTTTCACACATCCGCCACACTAAGTTAACCACTTGGTAACATTTTGTTGTGTTTTTTTTTTCTTTGTTTATGTTTTGTCTACACTTGTGTTTCACACGATGCATTCTATGAAACATGAGTTCCAGTGAAACCTAAAAACGGGGCTCCTTGGTCAAAAATGTTTGCAAAATGTTATGCACTATCTTCACGTACCTTTAAAATGCATATTAATTTATTCAAGGTGCTGAGAAATTATACAGCTTTTTTTGTTTTAATCTTTTTTAACTTTGTTTAGCCAGCGTTTCTTGGTCTTGTTTGAAATGGTAACCTTTTATGTGTACGCACAGGTATTTTATGAGCTTCCAAAGGACATCTTATGTTTCCATGTTAGGAAACAGACAGTCTGTAGAGGGTGAACAAACATAAATCGTCAGATAGCAAATGTGTTAGGCTTTGCACATGGTCTCTGTCACAACTGCTCAACTCTGCTGTCATCGTGCAAAAGTAGTCTTAGGCCGTATGTGATGAATGGGCTGTGGTTCTCTGGCCCCCAGTCCACACGTAGGACATTTCAAGATTACCAGAGGACTTCCACTGCTATTAATTTATTTGAGTCTCACAATACGCTTGTGAAATAAGATCAGCCCAGGTAGCCATGGTATCAGCTGGGGAAACTGAGGCACCGTGCTATCTAGCACCCCATGGCAAATCGCCACCAGAGTTAGTGGAACCGTAAACCCATTCTTGCTTGTAGGGTAAAGGGGGCCATGTGAGCTGTATAGCAGAGAGAAAAGGCGAGGTTGGGGCTGAGGTCAGAGGCCAGGAAGGAAGAGGCCTGGAGGTGGAGTCCAGATAAAACCGCCAACCCCAGAGAGAGCCCTCACCCTAGGGCCGAGCCTCTGTCCACTTAGAAGAGGTGGCTGTCGCCCAGAGCCCAGGGCCGCAGGGTGGGCTTGTAGGGTGAGGCCTCTACGTGCTGGGCTCACATGAGCTTCTTCTTCCCTCCCCAGGAGACGTCAGGTATGATGAGGCCATGGGTTACCCCATGGTGCAGCAGTGGCGGGTCCGCAGCAACCTGTACCGCGTGAAGCTCAGCACCATCACCCTCTCGGCAGGTGAGGACTGCCGCCCGCAGCCAGGGGGCGTGGCGTGGTTCAGCTCAGGTCCGCCAAGGATGCTGGCCCTGGAGATGCTGAGGGAATGAGGCCACGCCCCACCCCCCCTCCACCACCCCCCCTCCATCAACAATCTCACAGGGAGGGCAGATGGACAAGCAGGCAGGACGGTGGTGTCCACACACTGCAGCAGGTCAATGCAGTAAGGGGGCCGCTGTCCATTCTGGGGAGTCAGAGAGGCTCCTGGAGGAAGGGGTGTCTGAGCAGGGTGTGGGGGATGAATAGGAGAGAGGGGCAAATGATAACCTAGGTCACACTTACATTCTCGAAGCACTTCAGGTGTGTGAATTGTATGAGTTCTTTCAGGAACCGATTCCTCTGGTTTCTCCTGGCTGATTTCTTTTCCTGCCCATTTCCTACTCAGCAGTAATGCAGTCCCTGCTCCCCTCCCCCCACCAACACACACACACACACACGCACGCACGCACGCACACACTGCTCACACTTTGTCCACATGAACCCTGTGCTTCAGCTGATGGGGACAGTTTGTTGTTCTCAAAATGGGACACTTTCTTTCTTGTCTCTGTGACTTTGCGCACGCTGTTTCCTCCGCCTGGATCTCCTCGCACATCCTACGATACTCGGAGATGCCTCCCCCATTATCTCTACCCTTTGGAATAATTCAAGGAACTCCCTGTGCTCAACTGCCTATATTAAGCACTAACAAGTGCTTGATTCACATCAGAATCCTGTCTGTCTCCCCCACTAACCTGAGAACTGTGGGTAGGGCTTGGGTTTTATTTATTCCTGTACCTTACATTCCTGCACGTTACTGGTGCTCCGTTTTGATGAAGGAATAAAAGATAAACGAAAACTGAAAAGTAAGGAAATGAAAACTGAAAAGATGGGGCCTGGCCTTGGGTTTTCTACCCTGACTCTTACTCATAACACTGCCACTGGGTTATTGTCCAAGTATCTTGAAATGGTGGGCGAGCTCTTTTCTCCTCTTTTCTCTTTCAATATCGCTTCGTTCATGAACAACATGGAACTCTTTTAGCCTGGGTATGGGGAAGTATAAATAGTAATTATGGCTGACATCACCCAAGCGCTTTATAATGTTTCATATCTTAGGGCTTACATCAGTCTCGAGGGGAAGGCATTCTTTATCACTTTTTTTTTTTCAGATAAGGAAACTGAGGGTCAGAGAGGTTAAGTAACTTGCCCAAGGTCACACAGCTAGTAAGTGGCAGAACAGGAGCAGGGCAGGGATTTGAAGGCAGTGTTGTCTGCCTGGATAAAGAGCCACAGGGCATCTCCATGGTGTTATTTACTACTTAATACTTAACAGAAACCATCTCATTATTAACTCTGCTGCATTAATTACCCAGCTGCATGGGTTAACAGGTTGATGGGGAGGGGTTGTTCTAATCAAGGACCCATTCTTTGAGCCCTGTTTCTGTTTTTACCACCACCCACACCTTTACACCTGCGCTTGTGAATAACACTGCCGTGTTCCTCCGTGTTCCTGTTAGAACTACAGAGGTGTATCTACTTTAATTAATCAATAATGACGCTCCCGAGAACTCCCTTGTAAATCAGATGTTCGCACATTGGAGCGCATTTTTAATGGCGAAGAAGAGCTTGCTCTTTTACATTCTACTTTGATGTGGCACAGAATCAGCTGTTCGTATAATAATGGCCGTCGGTGTGTCTGCTGTGTCCGGGATCTGTGCCGTGAACCTGGTTGACTTGTGGGTGGGGAAGGATGCATGTGCAGACTCAGAGACAAATAGGACAGACCTTCTGCTTTCAAGGTGATGCCTGTTGAAGGTGCAAAGGGTGGGTGCTCCAGATGGTGGGAAAAGCTTCTTGGGGGAGGGGTGACTTCCTGGGGCCTGAAAGCATGAGTGTGACTTAGGGAGGAAGTGGGTGTCCATTCCAGGTAAATCGTGGGGTGTGTGTTTGTGTGTGTGTGTGTGTGTGTGTGTGTGTGTGTTGAGAGTGTGGGAGGGATATACATAAAGAAAAAATGATGGAAATCCCAGATCACATACAGGAGAAATAAGAAAAGTGATTTGGCCACAGATAAAGCCTGATGTATGTAGCTCATGGGAGATGACCTTGGAGGCCTGGGATACCCAGGTAAGGTCATTGAGCTTTATCCATAGCAGGGAGGAGCCCAGAAGGTCTTAAGGCCCCTGGAAAAATAGCTTGGTGACCTGCCTGTAGGAGGAGAAAGAAGGCAGGGGGGCAGTGGTTACTGAGTGATTGCTGTGCAGGCCCCATGCCAGGCACTGAGGACTCAGGCCCCTTTGGCATAGGACTAAAGGCAATGGAACAGCAAGGAGGCCCTTGACAATGGCAGGAGAAAGGACATAACTGTTGTTTTAGGGAGGCTGAGGCAGGGACAGAAAGGGAAGTGATGTTACAGGAAGCTAAGCCAGGGATCAGATATGAGGACACAGACTGTCTGCTGAGCCTGGGCCAGTGCAGCCCCCAGGCTCCAGCCGTGGACCGCTCAGGCCCTGGATAATTGGGTACATGGGAAGTGCGTGCATCCTGGGGTGAGAAGAGAAGTGGGTTGGAATCCTAGCTCCTCTGGCTGGAGGACCAAAGGCAAATCAGCTCCAGTTTATGACCTTTGACTTGCTCATCCACTCGACAGGGCTTATTATGGGTGGGACTGCCGTGCTGGGCTGTGGTTAAATTAGACAAAGTGTCCGGAACATCTAGCAGTGTGCCTGGAACACGCTAGGTGCTCAGTAGATATCAGCTTTGATTTTTCCTGGTTGTGATGTTCAGGTCGCCAGCTATAGGCCTTCCCCTGCTGTTGATTCCCTGTCAGTCCTAGTGTCTTGTGTGTCCACCAGCGAGAGCAGTCTTTGCAAAATAAGTGAGGGAAAGCTGTGCACATGTGGCTGCCACCATGGTGATGGATAAAGCACCAAATCCAGGCTTGTCATTTGCCGGCCACCAGCCTCCCAAGCCTGACCACCTCTGCGTGCTGCTCCTCTGTCCAGGCTTCACCGACGTCCTCAAGATCCTGACCAAGGAGAGCAGTCGGGAGGAGCTGCTGTCCTTCATCCAGCACTACGGCTCACACTACGTCGCAGAAGCCCTCTATGGCTCCGAGCTCACCTGCGTCATCCACTTCCCCAGCAAGAAGGTCCAGCAGCAGCTGTGGCTCCAGTATCAGAAAGGTAAGCCTGGAGGGCTTGCTGGAGGTGGTGGCCAGATGCAGTGTGGAGGTAAGGCTGCGGGGGAGATAACTGAGCTCCCTGGGAGCTAAATCCTGGCTCTGCCCCACAGAAACTGGGTGGCCTTAGGCAAGTCCCTACCCCTCTCTGGGCTTCTCGTTCACTGTGGATGGAATGAAGGGCTGTGTGATGCTTTCTCAGGAGTCTTTCAGTTCAGGCATTTCCTGAGAACCCGGGGTGGTGTTCCGGACTCCAGAACCCTGGCCTTCTACTGCACGCTCCTTGTTTCCCACTCTCTCCCCTTGAAACAACTGCCAGGGTCGGCGGGTGGAGGAGGCTGTGGGGTGGGAGTGTGTCTCCTTGACACCTTCTTCTCTTCAGGCTCTTGAAAGAACCCAAGAAGAGCTCTGGCTCCTTTGGGAGCAATCACCTCATGTCTGGGGGACAGTTTCAAGCCTCTGCCATGGAGAGACTTTTATCCTCAGGGAGGGTCAGCAGACCTTATTTCCCTCCGATTCTCAGCTATTATCAGAATTGGAATTTCCCAGACGCAGGAGACCAGTCTGTGCCACTCCCCTTGGGAAATCCATTCCCTTCCCACCTCAGTTTTCCCTTCCTGTGAAATGGGTACTTTAGCCATTCCTGTCTCCCTCCTACATTAAAGGAAAGTGGTTTATGCAGTAGCATTTGGAGAAAGATGGAACTATGGCACACACGCATTATGTATTGTAACAGGTCCATGTAGTCACAGCCCCATTTCACAGATGAGAAGATGAATCTCAGATAAGCCAACAAGTGCCCTGCAGACACACATAGCAGGGTGAGGATCACTTCCTGTTACCATTGTTATTATTATTATCAATTAATTTGAAAAGAAAGTCTCTCGATCGACAGAAAGGGTGAGGAGTAGTGTTAAAACGTGCTTGCACCTTCTCCATATGGACCAGCCATCCTATCTCCAAGAACCAGATTGACCGTAACTCCTAAAACCACAGAATGTGGGAGCCACAGGGACCTGGCAGGTCTCACTGGGCTCAGCACTCCCATTGCACACCTGGGAAAACTAAGGCTGAAAGGGAAGAGGAATCTTGCTCAGAGTCACACAGCTCCTCTGGATAGAGCCAAGACACAGCGGGACGCTGCACACTCCCTGTCTAGCTCTTCTCATGCAGCCCCTCATCCCCAACTGGATGAAGCCCTTTGTCTTTCCCCGAACAATTCCCTTTGCACTCTCCACCCTGTCATGGTCTCATCCCTCCCTTTCTCGTGTGTGCGACTGTTTGGGGCACCGGGGGTGGTTTATAGGCGCAGGGGAATAATTGAGTTGTCTGGGAATAGCTCCGGTTTATGGCTGTGACAACAACAGTCTTTAAGGAAGTGCATTAAATCAATAGAAGTCTCATTGTGCTACCCTATAAATAAGGTGACACATCATTAAGCAGGGCAATAAGCTTCCGGACTTTGAAGTAATACAATTAGGTTATGTTTATAAAAACCTTCGCTCACTGTGGCCACTGAACCAATTTGCCTCGTCCGGCGTTTGGGGCCTGGGATGCTGCGCTAGTGCCGAATCCCACCCC
Organism: Orcinus orca; assembly: GCF_937001465.1. Taxonomy (NCBI): domain Eukaryota; kingdom Metazoa; phylum Chordata; class Mammalia; order Artiodactyla; family Delphinidae; genus Orcinus; species Orcinus orca. The sequence continues at coordinate 103,346,870 of NC_064564.1, read as the reverse complement.
AGCTCCACCCTCGGCTGCTTCCAGGCCTTGGACTTTTTCACTCCAGAAAATGCTATTTCTTATATACAATGGATGCATGGAATCTCTGGCAAGTAAGATGGGGACGAGGGCAGACAGAATGCTGAAACAGCAGCTGGGGACCCCCTTCAAGACTCAGAGAACCTTCAAGTTTTCCACAAACTTGCTGGGTGGACTCGGTACAGAAGCTTTTCCTTCTGGGCTTCCAGGGCAAAGGCACCTTTCTTTCTTCCCTCGTCCGTGCTCGCTCCCAGAAGAGCATAGGGATACACTGAGGCCGGCTGATCTGTGTGTGTTTCTTCCTCTCTGTCTCTACCTGATGTGACCACCTGGATGGTACATCAAACACTGTAGTTTTACTTTTAAATTTGCAAGTGACGCTGGGGAGGAGGTGGATGAGAAGCTGGAAATTTGCCCACGAAGGACAGAAAGGACTCTGGACTCAGAGATAGTTGGTGTGTGTCCCTTCTCTCCCCAGCCACCTGTGTATCATTGGCATCTATATGTCAACTGTGTGTCATTGACATCTGTGAAACCAGGGTTCACTGGGGACCAGGTCAGGATGAATCTGGGTTTGGAAGCTGATCACTCTTGGGGCAGAGCTTGTGGGAAGAAGACGGATTAGAACAGTGTCGAAGTGGGACAGACAGGATTTCAAGTCCCGATACCTCTTCTTACATCCCTGCCAGGAAGCCTCAGGCAAAGTAACTTCTAAGTTTCAGTCTCCTTGTTTGGTAAGTGAGGGATAGTAATTTCCTTACAAGGCTTTTGGGAGAATGAAATGAGATAATGCAGGTAAGACACATCGCATGCAATACATACATAAAAAACAGTTGCTTAATGTGAAGTTACGTTATGGACATCAGCTGAGCATTGTAGTCCTGGCCACAGCTCTTGCTAATGTGTGGCCACAGCCCTCATTTCTCCCTGAAAAGCACCTGTGTCACTAGTCCCTGCAAATATCCTTTCAGCCCAGCAAGGGTAGAGGGTGGAGTGCTCCAGGATTCTTTGAAATCTATGTTTAGACCCAGATGGTGGTTTCTTCTTGGTAGGAAAGGCCAAGGCTGAAAGAGCAGGCTGTGAAGAGACCAAACAGGGTGTGGATAAGAACCACGGACATTGTACAGCCCTTCACAGTTTACACACAGCCTTCCTTCGGTCCTCCCACCTACCCCTTGAGGCAGAGAAGGCGCAAATACTCACCCTTTATCTTAGAGAAGGGAAATCTGAACTTAAAAGGGATTGTCGGCTTACCAGGGACACACAGTTTGCTACTGAATGAGCTGGTGTTTAAATTCCAACCTGAGCCCACATCCAGTGTCCCCAGACATTAGAAACAAACGTCCCAGCCTTTCCAGGTTCACTAATCATGGGGCTCTGGCCACTGTTGTGATCCAGCCACTAGAAGTCATGGAAAGTCAAGGGAGTTGGGGTGAATGTGCCTGATTAAAATATCTCCCACGAGTCATTCATTAACCTCTGGTTCACCGGTACTTCCTAAGCGCTTCTTCCCAGCAGACCTCGTGCCACATGCTGGGGCATTGCGGTAGGCAAGACATGGGTGCTGTCCTCACGTGGGTCCAGCCTGTATTAGCCTTCCAACATTTTGTCATTCTTGTGATAGACTTTTTTTTTTTTTTAATCTACTGATAGATGGCTGGAGAAAGGCAGGTGGCTGGGCATGTGGTGGGGAACCCAGTCACTGTCATACGATGGCCCATAACTTGTTTCATGTACCAGTTCTGATTCGCTGGGGAGTGGCTTTTCTAGACCAGTGTGTGGAGGTCACTGGGATCACTGGGAAAGAACGCTGAGATCAATGAACAGTATCTGCTGTTTGCAGAAAGGGAGAGTGGTTGTCCATACCTTTGTATTGTTTCCCTGTAATAGGGCAAAATGAAAGCTTGAACAACAGACCCAGCTTCAGATGATGATTCCAGAGAGGCAGTGGGCATGCCAACAAGAACTAGAAAGATCCAGGCAGGGAGGCGGGGTTTCCTATCACCAAGTGGATATTATGGGCATTCCACCAGTTTAGAAGGGACTGGAGCACTGGACAGGTCAATTAGACGGTACCAGCCAAAGCCAGGAAGAGCTGGACCTTAGAAGGCAACTAGAATAGCTTAAGTCATCCCCAGAAACTCCAGCCCAGGTATGATTAGCTTGGAAGCTGTTCAGCCTGTCAGGTTCCTTTAACCATCACCTCTGCTCCCAGGTCATGCTCCAAGCACCACGTCAAGTTTTTAGTTTCTTGCCGCAGCTTAATATTTTCACTATATGCTACTGTTTTCCTGATGCACCTATATTTTGAAAAGCTACTTTTCTCCTAATTGGGGCTTCACTTCACTCTTTGACTTAATATTCACACATTCTTCCTAGCCATGACCTCAGTGCATGAGTCTTATATCATGATTAAGACTCCCTGTATAAAGTTACCCTTCTTCTGGCTATCTGGGATAAAGACTTCCTCATTTGCAGACAAAACACAGGTTTTGCAGTCGATGGACCTTGGTTCAGATCCCAGCTTCCCTCTTACAAGCTGTGTGATCTTGGGCAAATCGGTTCACACTCTAAGATCTACTTTTCCATATGCAAGGTACGGGATCCAATGACAGCATAGACACATCAATGATGGACTTATTTATCTACCACTGAGCCAGGCATCTAATTACTATCTTGATCCAATCCACTCCCTCCACCCACGGCTGCTGCATACACTCGGGTAACCGTGATCCCAGATGTGTGTGTGTAGGTACACACGTGTATATGTTGGGGCAGGGGGAGACATGGCTGCTACTTTACTCCGCTCTCGTGTCAGTTGACTCAGCACTAAGGACAGGGGTAGACTGGACTCAGGTGGAGAGGGACTGCTGGGGTGGAGCCAGTGAGGGAGGGAGCCTTGGAGCTCTACTAGGGAGGTGTCTGTGACACCTGCACTTCTGTTATCCCTTGTCATTCTCTATTCAGAGGGGATAGTGATGAATGCAGAAATTATGAGTCCGATAGGTTTCCTGAATTTTCAGTTGCTTCTTTTTTCACGGAGAAAGTGACTATGGAAGGTAAAGGATGTGTGCATGTAAAGGAATTGTTCATTCTGTGTGTATGTGAGAGAGAGACAGAGACAGGGACAGAGAGAGATAGAGACAGAGAGAGACGGAGAGAGATTGACTGAGGGAAATAGGAGGAGACAGAAAGACAAAGAGAGATAGACACAGGGAAACCAAAATCCACAAAGAGAAATGAAGAAACAAAAAGTGTAGAAGAGAAAGTGTATGCGATTAATATGTCTTTTCCAAGTTTAGAGACTCGGTGGTGACCCTGATGAAAGGACATTCTCCATGTGAAGGTTGAACTGCTCTTGAGTTTAGATTGGGAGAGCCTATAACATAGAGATGTCCCCACAGATAAATGCCTGTTGCCACCTTTAAGAGATGTTTTATCTCTATTTTAATTTCCCAAGACTGTCCAAAGGAATGAACTTCTGCATTTCCATTTGAATTACGATGCCCTTTTGAATGTCACCTGAAACATTCCTAGATTACTCTTTAAAGGAATTCTGGCTGTTTGAAAGGCACCTCAGGGGTTGGGGAGGGGGGAGGAGAAGGGAAAGATGTAGTCAAGTGTCACCTCCTTTTGTGAGGACAGGTGTAGCCCAGGGGCTGATGTGAGCTGGAGAACTCTCCTGAGCTTTCTGTTTCCTGAGGGAACTTGCTTCAGAGATGCCAACCGGACATGAAAGGAGTCAGTCTCAGAGCTGAGACCTGCATGGGTACTGGTCTGCTTCCCTGGTGAAATCATCTGGGGGCAGTTTTCAGTTCCCATTTGCTTGACCGTTCATTAGTTGATGACGCTGACCACTTCCTGCTTGAGGCACTGTCTACGTTTGCTTCCGCGGTACCAGATCTTCCTGGTTGCCCACCTTCCTTCCTGACTGTTCCTTCTCTGTCTCCTTTGCTGGCTTATTCTCCTCTGCCAAACCAGTCAGTATGGTTTTGCAGGACTGCCCTTGTCTCTGTGGGGACTCTCAGCCACGCTCTCTGTTGCCATCCCTACGCTGATGACTCCCATTTTATAGTTCAGCCTCCAAGCTTTCCTCTGATACGTGCTATCCCGGTAGCTCTCTGCCTGCCCAAGCTCTGCCCCACACAGCCTAGAATTTTTCCACTGTTCTGGTGAAAAGCACCTGTATCTCTTTAGAGGCAGAGCCACAAACCTAGAAATCCTCAACTTTCTCCCTCTCCCTCGCTCCCCCCATTTCCAAACCATCCCAAGTCTTATCAATTTTAATTACCAAATAGCTTTTGAAATTGCCCACTTCTTCCCACCTCACTGCTGCCACCATAATGGCTTGTCTGGACTCTAGCGTTGGCCCCCTACCTGGTCTCCCTGCATCCAGTCCTGTCCCACATCAATCCAGCTACACAGCCCTGAGGACAGTCAGGGTTCTCCAGAGAGAACCAACAGGATAGATGGGTAGATAGATAAAATTCTCTTTATTATATATTATATGAACATATATATGATATATATTTATATGATATTTATGATATGTATAATATATATGAAAGCTATATATATAATCGGTTCTGTATCTCTAGATGTATGTATGTATATATACACACATATCCATACACACACACACACACACACACACACACATATATATATATATATAGAGAGAGAGAGAGAGAGAGGCTTATTATTAGAAATTAGCTCATGTGATTATGGAGGCTGAGAAGGTCCAAGCTAAGATCTCAGCAAACTGGAGACCAAAAGAGCCAGTGGTATGAGATCCAGTTCCAACGCCGGCAGGCTCTAGAACTAAGAAGAACCGATGCTTCTGTTCGAGTCCAAAGGCAGGAAATGATGGACATTCCAGCTCAAATACTCAGGCAGGAGGAACTCCATCTTACTCATGGGAGGGTCAGCCTTTGTTTCTATTCAGGCCTTCAACTGATTGAATGAGGCCCACCACATCAGAAAGAGCCGTCTGCCTTACTCAGTCTGCCGATTATTTTGCCGAAAACACCCTCACAGACACATCCAGAATACTGTTTGTTCAAATATCTGGACACCTCATGGCCCAGTCAAGTCCACATAAAAATGAAGCATCATGGGTTGTCTCTAAAATGGAGATCCCATCATGCCCTTCCTTCCATGAAAACCCCTGGGTGCCTTGTCATGGCCCTGAGGCTAATTTCCACACCCTTCCCCACGGCCTCAGGGCCTTCTCAGATCCGCTGTGTCCCCAGCAACCTCCTTAGCCCCATCTGTCTCCATGCTCTCTGCCTTCCAGTCACATTGAGCCTCGTACTCCTTAACTATCACTTGGGTTAAAGTCTCAGCCTGGACAAGGTCCCAGTGAGCTGATGGGAGGTGGCTGAGTATCCCTTGCCCGTCCCCTGGCCCCTTGGCCTCCGTGCAGCTGTTTGTAGGATAGGTCTAGCTCTGGGCGGGTGTTTTTTCTTGGAGAGGACAGGAGGACGTTAAATACGAGCTGGACACTCTCGAGCCTGCAGCACGCCAAAGGAGACAGCCAACTTATTCTCAGAACCATGCAAAAAGACGATACAGGATGTGGTTCATTCAATACGAATAGGCCCACGAGACTGCTGTTTCTACAGATGAAATGACCAAAAAAAAGCATCTGTTCCCCGGTTTAGACTGAGTCCATCTGGAACGGAACACCCTAGTATTTTTCCTATTGGTGCGTTCCAAGGATAATAATCCTCTGCTTGCGCTCAGCACAGCGCACCTCCCAAAGCACCTCCACATACATTATTTCATCCAATTTCCTCCTCACAACCAGCCTGTGAGGTGGGCATCGTTATCTGCGTTTCACGCTTGAGGAAACCGAGGCTCAGACGGGGGAGATGATTTACGGGAGTTCACCCCAGGGAACTTGGCAGACCAGGGGTTTGAACGCAGGCCGCTTTCAGCACAAAGACCTTGCTTGTCCACCTCTATCACAGCAGCCTCAGAAACCTCTTCAGATGTTGGCATCAGACCCAGGGGAACTGTTTGCTTTCCTGTTCTGTCTCTCTCATCCACAGTTGAAAGAACTGGGGAAAGCTGAGACTCGGAGTTTAGTCCCTCAGCTCAGGCAGGGGTGGAAGGACTCTCGTTATTCACCCCTCTGCACAACATGCTTCTCTAGCGTAACTTAGGAGCAATGTTATAAGGTAAAGCCAAACCCGAAAACATCAGGGCTGAGAGAGGCCTCAGCGGTCATCTAGCCAGACCTGAGTTTCCCTTATGTGTCAGTTATGATCAAACGGTAGTGAAATGCTGCCTGGAATACTGCACTGAAAGAGATTCTGGGTCAGGACCAGGCTTGGTGGGGTCGAATCGCTTAGCAGTATCTGTCGTGAATGTGAGAGTAAGAAATGGTGAGTCATGTGTAAGGTGTTTTCCATCCCCATCTAGGTTAGCTATTCCCACTCTACAGATGGGAAAGTTGAGGTCAGTTTAGGTAATCCATTAGGACCCGCCACTGCAAAGGGGGAAATTTAATAACCAGCTAGAGGCATAATTTGGTCTTTCTTCCCCTGAAAACCTACAGCAAATTCAAAGACTCCTAGTCGCCAAAGCCTCCCACATGCTCATAGATCACGGAGCCATTCATCTGGCAGCGTGCCCATTTTCTTATTTCAGAGTTCCTGCACACACAAAAACACATGCACAGGGCTTCCCTGGTGGCGCAGTGGTTGAGAATCCACCTGCCAATGCAGGGGACACGGGTTCGTGCCCCGGTCCGGGAAGATCCCACATGCCGCAGAGCGGCTGGGCCCGTGAGCCACGGCCGCTGAGCCTGTGCGTCCGGAGCCTGTGCTCCACAACGGGAGAGGCCACAACAGTGAGGCCTGTGTACTGCCAAAAAAAACAAAAAACAAAAACACATGCACAAATAACATTATTTCCTGAACCACTGGAGACTGTCCCCATTGTCCTAGTTAGGGGACGCATTCAGAGATTGACACTCTTGGTTCTCTTCAGACTGGGGCCAGACCATGCTTGTTCCCCTATCACAGTCCCATTCCCAGGAAGGTCTCACAGGGGCTCCGGGAGCAGGATTTTCGACAAGACCCTTCGCTCGCATCAGTCTTGCTCTAAGAATGTGGAATTTCCCTGGAGGTGAATATGGGGCTTTTGTTTTCTTTCTGTCTTCAGCCCCCTTCTGAGAACGAAATGGTCTGGAGGGAACACAGATACCCAGATGGAAGCTTTTGCCTTCCCAAGCCATTATTAGCAGGTGGAACTTTCCACCCTGAGGGCAGCCTCACGCACAGTTTCACACCACAGGGCGCCTTCCCTCCCCTGTCTCGCATGTTCCCTTCGTCCCTTCTCAGCCCCCAACTTTCCACAACAGTGTTCTGAGCCCCTAGTATATGCCAGGGCCTGTGTCCGGTGCTGGGGGTGCCATGGTGAATGAGACATGCTCTCTGCTCTCAAACAGCTCACAGTCAGATGGGAAAGATTTTCAGCAGGTGAACAGATGATTACAGCCCTTTGGATACATGCTGTGACAAGGAAGCATAAGGCGCGTGTGTGTGTGTGTGTGTGTGTGTGTGTGTGTGTGTGTGGTGTAGGGCCAGGGGTGGAGGAGGCAAGGTGGGGAGGTGGGCCCCTAACCACTGGGATGAGCTGGGAATTTCCCTGGAGAAGATTCTAAGCCGAGCCCTGGGGGGTGAGGGCGTTTGCCATCTAGGGAGGTGGAGAGGGATTGCGCAGGAGATGCAGGCTGGGTGTGTGGGGCAGCCTGGCAGGTGCTGAGTCCTCCCAGAGCAGTTGGGAGCAATAGTGCCTGAATCCCCTCCGGCATTCCTGAGGGTTGCCATTGGCTTCTTTGTTAGAGCTTTGTAAGTCTTTGTGCCTCTGCCATTGGCTCTGTCCACAGCAGAGAACTCTCACAAATAGGAGAGGCTGAATCTCCAAATGCCTAAAATTAAATGAAAACAAGGGACCGGTATGGGAGGTACCAGAGGAATCGTTGGAAAAACATCTGGACCTTTCAGGTTGTTATGAAGATGATACGAGATCATGTGATTAATCGGCCCATAGTAGGAGCTCAACATGAAATCAGTCATTCTTACCCGCTCCTTATCAGAGGTTACCTTTCAACAAATAACAACATACAAATCAAGCTGTGTGTGAGTCATCCGTCCCATCTGCCAGATGTGACTTAGGGTTTTCTGAGCCTCAGTCCTTTTATCTTTAAAATGGGCCTCATCATGCTTGCCTCACAGTATAGTTATGAGAATTAAAAGAATCAATGGTTGTAAAGTGATTATTGCTGCACCTGACATATAAGAAGTGCTCAGGAAATGCTAGCTAGTATTATTATCATTTATTACTGTGAGACACAATCAAGTTAGTGGTGATGCTTATTACTAAACAAAAAGCAGAATGATGTAGCTCTTTCCAGCCCTGACTACAGCAGCCTAAGATATAAGCCCTCTTCCTGCCAGACCTTCTAACACCATGGCTGTTTGTCTCTTGTTGGTCTGCCAGCTTGTGAATTTTAGTCCTGCCTGAGCCTGGAGGTGGGAATAGAAGGCAGAGTTATCAGAAAGCACAGCCTGGAGCCCAGCGGTGGAGCACAGGGGAGCGTGTTTGCACAGCCAAACACCAAGCTTATAGTGGTCAAGAATGTGTAGGGGTGTGTTGGGGGGAGGGCGGGGGCCGGGTGACAGAGGAGTGGGCAGCAATGACTGACTTGTTTTCTGTTTCTACTATGAAACAATTAATCACATGATCTCACACTGTGTTTGTAAAATCCCTGTGAGGTCCAGGTTATTATCCTTATCTTCTAAATGAGAAAACTCATGTGCTCAAGGTCATGTGGCTTGGTAATAGACAGAGGCAGGATTCTATCCCAGGACTGTCTGACTCCAGACTCCACATACCCTACTGCCGCCCTGTAATGACGAAAGCCAGTGGTACTGAGAACCACTGAGTGGCAGGAGATTCGCTGGCACCTCACATACATGATCTCATTTAATCCTCCAAACAGTCCTCTAAAGCTAGTATCTTTTTGCCTGGGAAACTGAGACTCAGCGTGGGTAAGATACATAATCCAGAGGTACATAGGTGGTGAAAGGTACTCTCTCTTGCCGTCTCTTTCTTCCATCCTTTCTCCAGTCCTCTCACCATTTACTTTTTACTATTAATTAACCACAATGGGCACTCCAACAAGTGTGTTCTCCCTGAGAGGCCTTTCTCTTCCTCCGAAGCAATTAGAAGTACTTGGTCACGAAGAGTGAGAAAAGAGGCAGATAGACCAACATGATTCCAGCCTGCATGATGTCGGCCCGCTGGCTCCAGATTCTTGTTTCCTAGCAACAACTTGGCTCTGGGTCAGGGTGAAGGCTTTGAGGCAGGCCTTAGAGGCGGACTTGACCAGTGATCCATTGGGTTGGAGCTGGCCTCGGCTGTCTTCATCTGACACACTGGCTCTGTGCCCCAGGGGTGCCTCCCTAGGGTCCTTGGGATCTGCACTTCTGTCTCCTCCCATTCCACAGGTGTCCAGGGAGATGGAAGACTCCTTTTGGAGCTCTTGGCTCAAGAAGTCCCTAAGGTCTGGGGCACCAGAATCACTGACATTTACAACTGAGAAAATCCTTAATTTAATAACTCTATTAATATAGTTAATGAAATGGAGTCCCAGGGAGAATAAGCAACTTGCTCAAAGGAATTATACATTAGTGACAGGATTAGGACTCAAACTAGTTCCTTCTTCTCTCTTCCCCATCAAAGAAAGTGTGTTGAGAGGCCATTCAAGGGACCATGTGTTCAAAGGTACATCTTTTTTGTTTGTTGACAGCTTTATTGAGATATCATTTACATACCACACAATCTAAGGTGTCTTTCTGAGCCTTCTTTGGAAGCACTGGTGACTTTGCACCAAGACAAAGTTTGGGTTGGATTTCCAGAAAGGAACACAACTTTTAATTATTTTATAGCTGAGAAGATTCTCAAAGAAAGTGAAATCTGAGGGAACCACTCCTCCCAGTTTTCAACCACATCCCGTTTTTCTATTGCAACTAACAGTGATTCAGCGAGGCAGCTGGTGGGAGGAGCAGGTGGCATAATCAGCTGGTGCTAAATATGACCCAGAGTGTTCATGTGTATCAACATAGGAGCTAAGCTGACCCCCTGCCCTGGTTTTATCCAGCAACTGTTGTAGTGCCTGCTTTGTTTCAGGTACCGCGCTAGATGCTGCCGATGCAGCGGCAAATTAAAAGTCGCTCTGCCTTCACAGAGCTCAGTCTAGCCTTAGAGAGGGGTAGGCAACAAGGAAATCATAATGCAATGGTCAGTGCTACAAGGCAGAAATACAAAAGGTGGCGTGGACACCTGACTCAAACCGTGTAGTGGACACCTCAGAAGACCCGGAAGAGGTAAGATTTAGGAGACACTGGTGGGTAGGGAGAGGGAAAGTGTTTTAGGTAGCATAAAAGCAAGGACCAAAACGGCCTAGAGAGGGATGGAAGCAGTGGTGAGATAAATCTAGAAAGATAAATAGGTGGGAATAAAATCCTACTGGATATGTAGACCATGTTAAGGAATTTTCCTTTTACCAGGAGCATTTTAAAGTCATTTAAATGTTTTATGTAACATTATTAGCGCTTACGTTTTAAATCTGACTCTGGCTGGTGTGGGATTGGGCTTGATTTGGGATGGGAGGAAGTGTAGTAGGTAGGATGCTAGATTAGATTTAAGATCAGTTAGGAAGTTGTAACAGTGTTTCAAGAGCTTAAATTTAAGGTTAGTGGGAGCTTAAATTTTCATAGTTATGAGAATGAAGAAAAGAATAAAGGGATGTGAAACATATTAAGCTGCTAGTAGGATGAGAACTTTATGATTGTATAGTGGGAGGTGGGAGGTGAGAGGTGAGGGAAGTGATGAGAAATGGTGCCAAAGTTTCAGGCCTACATGCCCGAGTCGATGGTTGTGTTCCTTAAATGGAACAGTAGCAGAACAGCAGGTATTGGAGAGCTGAGTTGTCTTAAATACGCTGAGTGTAAGTTTTCTAAGGGATATCTTCATTGAACACACCAGCCCACAGTTGGCGTGCCAACTGGCAGTATAAAGTGGGCAACTGCATATATACCAGTCAAAAGGAAGAGCTGAAAAATGCAGGTTTGAGACCTAGTTTCATAGGTCATTGAATTCATAGGAAGAAAACATCTCCCAGCATAAAAATAAAGTTCCCCTTTTGTAACTTGTTTCCTTAGGGAGCTGCTTTTCCCCCTACCACACCCAGTATTGTTTCTGATGTTTTATTTAGAGAGGCTTTATCTCATTCAGAGAGAGGCTGTCCAGGCTGCCCATTTTAGGCCACCTTTTACTTGTGTAAGATGTATGGGACATATTTCACCCTATTTGACAGTGTCTAGGTCCATCCACATCTCTACAAATGACCCAACTTCATTCCTTTTTATGCCTGAGTAATATTCCATTGTATATATGTACAACATCTACTTTATCCATTCCTCTGTTGATGGACACTTAAGTTGTTTCCGTGTCCTGGCTATTGTCAGTAGTGCTGCAATGAACATTGGGGTGCATGCATCTTTCTGAATTATGGTTTTCCCTGGGTATATGCCCAGTAGTGGGATTGCTGAGAACCTACTGTATAGCACAGGGAACTCTACTCAGTGCTCTGTGGTGACCTAAATGGGAAGGAAATCCAAAAAAGAGGGGATGTATGTATATGTAGAGCTGATTCACTTTGCTGTACAGTAGAAACTAACACAACATTATAAAGCGACTATTCTCCAATAAAAATTTTAAAAAGTCTACGGGACATTAAGAATAGTCCTGGTACATATTAAGTAGGCTGGAGTTAATATCCCCATTTCATTGAGGAGAAAAACAGGCATATGTGGCAATGGTCACCAGAGCAGAAGAGAAGGATACATACTTTTAGATTGTTTGCCTTTATCATTTCCACCTTTCATTTAGCTAACAATTAATTAACCTTTTTGGAGGATCCAGGGTATATGTGCCATTTGTATGTGCATTGTACATTTCTTCCAGGGTATTAATCAATGAAAGTTTTATTCTCCTAGATCCAGCCCCAGAGTCATGGATCAGGTGAGGTAACACACATGCCTGCTCCCTCTCTACTCTTTGAGTGTAATATTTTTAATGTAACTTTATTTTTAACATTTTTACAGAGTCATTAAATTTGTCAAACAAGTTTCAGATTCCTGGGGCTGAGAGATTTAGAGAGTTATTATTTTTAAGGGTAAATATTAAATGTCATTTCACAAAAGCACATGGTTTTATTCATGTGGTTGCTCAGAAATTAAAATTATACAGTTTTTTTGTTTATCATATTATGACGTTGTTTTTGATATTCAACTCTAAACATTTGTTGTCACTCTGAAGTAGGGGGATGGACTCCCAGCCATTATTTGGTTCAGATGATGAAATGGATGGTGCTACACACACACAAGAGGATTTTAAAAGATTTGTCACCCATGTAATGGAGCTTTCTGGGGAGAGCAAAGATGGCTCTCAAGCAGGTCCAAAAATGGCTTGAGAGAGCAAGGAAAAGAGACTGGCTTGGCTTTTATATAATGGCAAGTGGGGTGGAGTGAGGCTTGCATGGTTTGAACTTCCCTCTGGCACCAGAGGTGGGAGCACTTAGGCTTGCCCAGGTGAGGGGGCCAGTGGGGAAGGGGGAGTAGCGGGGCTTGAAAGCTGGCAGAGAGCAAGCATCAAATATGGAGTCAGAATTTTTTTAACATACAAATTTTTTTTTTTAACATAGGGCAATGGCCCGTCCCTTTTTGTGAGTTATTTTGTGAGTTATTTTGTGAATGTTTGTATGTCCTCAAAGAGCGTGTCAAATTAACGTCTTTGGAAGAGGGTGTGATCAGTGTGATGGCGTTACCATGCTCCTGGAAAAAGTTGGTTGCATTAAGATCTTGTCTGTAAAGATTGTGTGTGAAGGCATGGCTGTTGAGGTACCTCATGGGTAGCCAGGTAAAGGGGAATTGTGTCCCTTTGAAGTTGAAGGCAAACTATGTGTGAGAGGCTGTTAAAATAGGCACTGAACATGACATATTAGCCAAGTCTATGAGTGCAAAGTATTAACCAGTTATTGATTGGGTGGAATTTATTATTTCAATAATTGGTATGGAAGCATTAATGGGCGGGGCCTCAGCATTAAGGTTGCAGTAATCCATTGTGAGGTTTCATTCAGGTTTAAGAACAGGGTAGACTAGGCTGTTAAATAATGAAGCAGTGGGGATAATCACTCTTTTTCTAAATAGGTCTTGTATATGGATTTTAAACCTCAAAGGTTCTGTTTAAAATGGGCCATATTAACTATTTTAACTAATGGGGGAGGGCAGGGTCCATGTGGTCCCATTTTGGTAAGCCAATTGTAAGTACCAAAACTTAATTCAATTTTAATTTATTACTCATTGGGTCAGAGCAGCCATACTCAGTATGGACTATTTCAAGGTAATGAGTGTTATGGCTATGGGGAATTTAGGCAAGGCATTAGTTCTGATGATTAAGGTGAGGTATACCTATTTGTCTTCCTTACATATCCTGAAATGTCCTTAGTAACTCCCTTAAGATTATAGGGCATACCTTGTTTAAATTTAGGGGAATTCCCACATGTAAATCTAATTTGAGCCCCAGTATTGATTAAAGCCATGGGAATTTGGTAATTAGTGCATTTCAGCAGATGTTAAAAGCTAGTTCAGAGTTTAGGTTGTCGAGGCACAGAAACCAATTAGCAATCTTCGAACTTTTTTGTTTTTTGTATAAATTCTTTCAGTAAATTTTGGAATTCTAATTGGGTCAAATTGTGACCTCTATTTGAGTTTTTTGATTGTTTCCTCCTCCTGTATTCATTGTTTGTTTGTTTGTTTTTCTTTTGGTGGTTACTGTATATAGTTTTGTGGTGAGGGGCCGGGGGGAGTCCTCGCTACCCTACTCATAGGTTTCTTCCTCCAGAGTTGCACATCTGTGTCATCAGGATTAGGGTCTCCCTCATGGCAATAACGTTCATAGGGTTTAAGGATCCTGGGCTTAAACTGAATTTGAATTAACCCCTCAGCTATGCGACAAGGGAACCATGGATGCTCTTCTCTATAACCCTGAAGGTCAGGATCTTTTGTTTTGGCCAGCAGTGACATAGCAGCAGCAAAGACATTTTGTAGAGTCCTAATGAGCCATCTGCTTTTAGAGTGTAGACCACAACGGTCCACATGGTGACTGCTCTTCCTGCACATGAAACACCACCAATAGACCCGTAGATTGCATAAGGTAGCAGTATTTCCCTGAGCACTTTATAGAATGGGGGCAATGCCTGGTTGAGACAACCAACCAGTAGTCATAGGGCAAGAGTCATTCCCCTGAAGTCACAGCTTGTGCTGGAATCTAGACACATGATTCCATCTGAGACACAGATAGATCTGGACCAAGACACATGACCCAGGGCCACTTTGCTCTTGCCCCTTAACGCCAATTATCGTATCTTCCAACTCAGTTCAGTTAAACTTATAAGAGAGGCATGGTAGGGCTCAGCAAATGCAGCACAGGCTGCACATCTTAAAGCACAAGGTTGCCAGCGGGCAGTGCCTCAAAAAAGCTAGCCAGTTAGCAAACCAAAGCAAGAGAATAGAGAGCCCCTGGGATGGTGGTCATTGCCTAACACTGCTTATTGTGCCAGTTGTGTGGTTATCCCACAGAGAAGAGGGGGACCCACCCAAAACTTGGTTCAGACGTTGAGATTGATGATGCTGTGTATCCACCAAGTGGGTATGAAAAGATTTCTAACTCACATGATGAGGGTTTCTGGCGAGAGCAATGTGGGCTACCAAGCAGGTCCAGAAAGAGCTTGAGAGCAGGAAAAGGAGGCCACATTGGTTTTTATGGTGGCTTGAAGCTGGGGCTGGGGTGAGGATTCCCATGCAGGGGCTAGGACTTGTGTGGTTGGGACTTCCCACTGGCACTAAAGGTGGAAGTACTTGAACTTTCTTAGCAGCATGTCCAGATATAGGGCAGAAGATAAAGAGAGAATGGTGGGTTTTGAAAGCTGTCAACATCAAACATCAAAAAGGCAGTAAGACTCTAGTACAAAGTTATGTCGCTGTGATTGCAGAACTCATTTGGCTCAGGCTTTTGAGGGGGAGCAACTGGATATTATTTCAGAATTTTATTTTATTATTTTTTTTCTGAGACAGTGTCATCAGGCATTCCCAGTAAGGAGGTATGTTAGAATATTGGGGGGGGGGCGGGGGCGGGGAGGTGTACTTTCAAACTACACCATCTTCCTCCACCTTGGTCTCCCTCAGGTCTCCAAGGAGATTCTCATTCATACCCTACCAGTTCCATAAGAATGAAGCCTCCTTGAGCCATGATCACTGATAGGAGTAAATGATACAGCTTAGGACAGGAAAAAGAGAACCACTTGCATTGTTATTTGAAGGGTCATGGAGAAGTGGACCACTTTTGACCTTTGAATTGCTTTAATGCCCACTCACTCTTGTGGTTTGAACTTCCTGCTGGTACCAGCTTCTCACTCTTCCTTGGTATGTTGTACCTGTGTTCATGACACTCCCTCTACTTGCAAGGCCCTTCAGGAACCAGATCCTCTCAACTAGAAGCAGTCTTTTCTTAAACACTTGGCACTCTATTTCCATCTCGCACCGTTTATCTTATTCTTTTGTATATTTGTATTATCTTTTACATTCCTTATCTCTCCAGCCAGACTACAAGCTACCTGACTGCAGGGTTCATGATCGAGTCATCTTTGCATTCATTACTCATATAATTACGCCTATTAATAAAAAACAGTAGATGTCATATATGTCTGATGAGTAAGTGAATGAATAAATGAAAGAATGAAATCTAAATCTTAATATTCTGTGAAAATATACAGTGGCATTTTAGTTATAGCTAGGTAAACTGAGTAAATCACCAAAAGAAAATCCTGGTTTTATTTTAATAGGGAAGATATGCATTTGACTTGCAGTCACACAAACTCCTTGTGTTTACACTCAGGATTTCAGTGAGTTACTAAATAATTTCCCTTTGAGGGAAATAAATGTTTTCCTCACCAGTTTCATATAATCCTTCTATCACAAAAAATATGGGTAATCTTATCATACATTTAATTTACTGTATTGATACTGAGGACTACTGAAAGTTTATGAAATGTCTGAAAGTCTGCTAAGTGTTTTACATCCATCGTTTCTTCAGAACAATGCAGTAAACAGTATCTTTTTATTATTTGAGGAGACTGAGGCTGAGAGGCTAAATGACTCAGTGGTCATAGAACTACTAAGTGGAGGAACCAAGACTGAACTCGCCACCAACCCATCCCCGCCCCCCCGCCGCCCCATGCTTACAAAGCCCAGTTTTAACTACAATATGTTATATTACCTCCACCTGACAATGAGATTTATGGCTTATTTTAAATTTTGTAATTATTTGGGTTAATGAATGTTGACCGGAGGGAAAAATCCCTTTATGCTGGCCATCTATAGGAATAGCTAAACATGCATGTTTCTGCCAAAAGTCAAGATGCCATCCTAATTACTTTAATCAAATAATTAGCCTTTAGGTTTTATGTGCAGCTTTTCTAGTGGGATACACTGCTGTGAAAGTTTTGCCTCTGCCCCTCCGGCAATCCCACTCTTCTTCCGATAGGCTTTTTAATTAAGAAGCTGAGCAGTGTGGTTGAATCACCAATGCAGGTCTGAAACCTCCCCGAGTGTTAACATGAAAAATTTGCATCAGTTCACCAAGAGGGAAAGGAGGTCTTTGCCCCCTACAGTGGAAATCACATTTTCTGGGCACGTCACATTTTCTGAATTAGGTCCTTTTATATACACTATCCCATTAGTATATTTTAATTCTCACAACAGCCCTTTAAAACATAAACTGTCATTTCCTTTTACAAGATGAGGAAACAGTAGCTCAACAGAGTGGCAGTAGTTCGCAAGTGGCCCAAGGTCACAATAGTTGGGGTAGAGTAAGCAGTTGGACCAAGGTGGGGCTGATTACGAAGTACAGGTTCTTTCTACTACTCTAATGTAAACACGATAAAATTACAGCAAAATTATGCAAAAACATTGGGGGAAAACTCAACCACAATTCTATTTGGTAAAATAATTAAAATCATAGCGCTAGAAAGGATTTTAGTGATGATCTAACCCAACTTTCTTATTTTATAGACAGGGAAACCGACGCAGAGGTAAGGTGATCATCTGAGGCCACATAGCTAGTAGAGTTAGAGCTGTGATTCAGATCCAGACCAAGCCCAGTGGCTTTCCCACTAGAATGCATTGCCAGCCCCAGAGCTGCCTATCTTCAGACTTAGTCAGAGTACCATGAATATTAGTGATATCGACAAGATACAGCCAAAGTTTTGGAGTGTAAGTATTTTGCTAAACACCCTCCTACCTTACCACTGCCTGCTTGTAAAATTCATCCAGGCATCTGCTGTTTCTTACCTGTAATTTGTTTTGTGATCCTTTGAGGAGCTGCACGTCCTGAGTGCAAATCAGCAGCCTAATCAGGTATAAGGTAGAGCCGTGAGTTTCATACTAGACTTTGCCTTCCATTTCCCTCCTATAGAGCTGGTAGCACTTCACTTTTAAGAAGCCATTAATTAGTACTAGAGTAAAAGTACAACTACTTTAAGCATTACTTGTCTTACCCACAGGAACACAGACTCAAGCCAAGTTTATCCTGCTGATTGGAATAATGGAGTGGCCGTCTGTGGACTTATCTCAGGCTGGAGTGCACATTGGGATGGACCCTCACAGTCATCCACATAGTGCCTATTCCTGGCTTTTGAGAAAGCCCAGGGCAATGGAATACAATTCCAAATACTTTAGAAAGACTGTAAAATAACTTACGAGAAAGTAGACACATTAATATTACTTATCATTTTTTAAATTTTTCTGAACACCTGGCGTAGTACTGGGCTCACAGTAGGTACTCAATATTGAATGAATCATTGCTCCAAAACCTTAAATTCTATATAATTACTCAGAAATGATAAAGGAAAGCAGGGAGTTAGTGAACCTATAAGTCATTTGTCTGCCTTTATCTTTTAGCCAATGTGAGGGTGTTACTGGAGGGCCTACCATCACCAAGTCATATAAATAACAGCCAATTAAATAACTGAGGACATACTGTATATTAGGCACCATGCTATGTGCTCTTAGCTAGAGATTAAAGCTAACCCTCAATAAAGCTCAAATATATGGGCAAATAATTGCAACACAGTAAATTATATAATAATAGAAACATGAAATAGGTAGAGTGATAGTAAAAAGGAACAGGTGACCAGATTTATTTGAAGACTTATGGCTAGTGGGAGGAAATGCCTGAGAAAGGTTTTGATTGGCAAATAGGAACCTGTAACAAAAGGAAAGATGGAAGGTATTATTCAGAGTGGTTGGACAACCTAACCCCACTCTTTTGAACAACTCAATAGAAGATAATAGCTCTCACTGATTGAGTATGCCAAGAACTGTAGTGGGTATTTTAACATCTATTATCTCACATCTTACACCCGTCATGGAGACAGGGATCACTTTCATCATTTTCCAGAAGAGGAAGGGGTAAGTGACTTGCCCATGGCCATATGGCTAATAAGATGGAACTGGAAGATAAGCGATGTTGTAGTTTAGTGGTTTTCAGAAAGTGTTCCATAGATTCACGAGTTTTGCAATTGTACACAGGTTAGGTGAGGGGATAAGCCTGTTCTCCAGGCCCACGAGCCTGCTTCAACCAGTGCAGCTGCACTTTGATTTATTACATAATTGACTTGCATTTAAGACTTTATCTGAATAAAGGTATTACTGCTTAAAAAGAGAAAACAACAACAAAAAAACAAAAAACTGCTATAATTGAGCAAATCAGTTTCTTGAGGCTATACTCTGCAATTTAGTCAACTTGGTAGATAACTGAAAAATTGACTGTACTCAGCACAGCCTTAAATATTCACATCAAAGGAACAAAAACATTCAGACCACATTTATTTCCATTCTGAGCCAGCAGATACCTGCTGCATTTGAAGGCCAAGGCATGAGTGTGGTTCAGAGATGGGTTAGACCTAAATGCTGAATGCCAACAGTGACAGCACTTCCTTGCAAAGGCATAGGCAGCTGGAGGTTTCCTGGCATTGTTTATGTCAAGCCAGCCCACAATGTTATATCCATATCTCTGCTGCAAACCTTGTGCCAAAGGCCTCGGTCACCATTATTGCCTCAGCAAGTCCCCCACTGACAGCAAAGATAGATCTCCTGCTTCCAGGTGCTACCACAGATGAAGTGGCTGTAACAACTAGTGGAGTCATTTGTGATGCACTTTTAATTGGATCAATTTCCTCTCAATTATGCAATCTTTAGAAATCGGATGCAATTTCATAATCAGAACATGGGGCTTTCTCCAGATGAAAAGCACGAGACAGACCAGTTCAACATCATTTTAATTAGCTCCTTTCCTATCCTTTGGCAGCTATCACAAGAGAGGCCAAAAAAGCAACACCACCACCAAAAAAAACGATTTGAGTAGCTCGGCTTAGCAGATTTTGCGTCTGTGAAAGCAAGGTAACAGTTTTTTGGCTTGCCATCAGCCCTGCACCCAGAGCACAAGATATGTTGCTTGGTAAACACCAGAGCCTGAGGAACCTTGTCACAAAGTCCCTCACCCACTTCTGGGCTTCCTAAAAGCACAAGTTTCTTCCTTTGTTGAACTGTAATTATAAGGATAAAGCAGATGGTGGAGGCTGAGTTTAGAACAGGGTGTTGGTGGCTATAGACCTTGGGGGCTGATTCTGTACACGTGTATGTGGAAGTAAGTTTTGGATTATCTTTACATAATAGTGCTTTTTTGCTGAATTTTGACCTAGGTAGATTCGTACTACTCTCAAAGAATGCAGCGTCAGACATGGAAGCAAAGCAGCAAGGTACAACTTATCCCTCCCCTCACCTCCCAAATTCCATATTTAATTAAAAGACATGAATACCAGAGATGAAAAGACAATTATCAATTAGTTAATGCTTGATAGAGAGATGGAAATAAATCCCCAAACCAAACATTATTCACTGACTTGAGGAAAACACAGAATAAGGACCAAACAGTTTTGCTTTAGCAATGAAAATGAGATGTGTCCACCTCCCCACTTTGTTGGCCCTGGCCCGTGTTGTACAATTCCACAGACAGCTCCTAGCACAGGTCAGTGGAGAGAGGTAATAGGAAAAATGATGCGCTCTAGAGACTATTCAAGAATGTTTTGCTGACTATATTAGCATTTATTTTTGTTTATTTGCAACTTCCTATGCTTTGGCATAATTCCAATCCACATGCTCCTTTAAGAGGCAAGCGATTTCCAGGCTAAAGCCTTCGACACCAACGAGGGTCAATCCATTCTCTGTCACACCTGCAATTACAGACCAATCCAAGATGGCACAAAACCCCCAGAGCCAAGAGGTACTGCTTCCCAAAGGGACTATATAGCTCCCACGGTGGCACTAAATGAATGGTCTTTCACACTGGTAAAGGTGGTCAGACCTGAGACATCATGCCACAGGAATATGATGTCTGAAGTGTCACTGAAAGGTAGAGGAGATCCCACTACATGCATGCACACTAAATGCAGCAGAGTTGAAGAGGAAGTGTCACAGATGGAGCATGTTATAATAGGAAGGAAATAATGGACCAGAGTTATCAAAGCCAAAAGAGAGGAAAATCAACAAGGGTTCAATACACGGGAAAATTTCAAATACAGGGGAAAGAGGCTCTCTGCTGAAGCCTTAGAAGTGCCTAAGTTCTAATGAAACATCAGCTAATCTCATATCATGTGTCCTGTTTGGGGTAATGCATCTGTTAAAGCTCTAAACCTAGGCGAGGAGATAATGCAAATGAAAAACACTAGAAGACAGAGCTTCTAAACTTCTAGGACTACCCAGCTGAAATCAGGACACAGGCCAAGTCTACACTATAGTACCACCAACAACCAAGGAACAGGGAAGGGAAGCTGCTTGGGGAGCAGAAGAAACTGCTATTTCCCAGCCCCTAAGGGGTAGAATATCTTCTCAGATGGTAGCTGTAAACCTTGATGCAATGATCCCAACAGTCCAAGACCAGCAGCTGCCCCTTAGGTGTGAGGGCGATGCCCACTGGACAGGTGAGCCCCTCTCGAATAAGGACGCTATAGCCGCCACCCTTAGGAAAGTGGAGAATTTCTTTGCGACTACTGTCAGCCACAATGAGATCACCACGGGCATCCACACACATGCCAGCAATGCAGCGGAAATCCTCGTTCTCCGAGAAGAAGTGGCTAATCTGGCGACCCAGCTGCCCGTCGGGGCCCACAGAGCCAATGGAGAAGCCACCCTCCAGGTGGTGCTCATTCTGCCGATTCTCCAGATTGAGGCCCAAGCCCTGGGTGAAGTAGACAGTGCCTTCAGCGTCACAGGTGACAAACTTGGGCCGCACAGCACTGCAGAGGCAGCTGTATTTGACCACCCCTGCTCCTCGGTCAACAGTGAAGCACCAGAGCTTTCCACCTTCCACATCAGTTACCACAAATTGGCCAGATGGAAGGGCTGTGATGCCCCAGGGTTTGCTCAGCTGGCTCCTGTGACAGGCCACGCAGTGGCCATCCAAGGTGTATACCTTGAGGGAGTTGTCATAGCTGTCAGTCACACCAATCAGCCCATGGCAGTTCATGGCAACTGAGAGAGGAGTGAGATTGGGCAAGTCAGCCCCAAGGAAGCTCAGAACAAAGCTATCAATGCCACTGGGGCTGCGGCGGATCTCCTTCAAAAAGCCTTTGCGGGTAAAGACTTGTATACGGTAGTTGCCACGGTCAGCAACCAGCACTTCGCCTTGACTGGTCACGTAGAGACTGACTGGGAGGTTGAACATGCCTGGAGTGCTGCCTTTGGCCCCCATCTTCTTGAGAAAGAGGCACTGCTGGATGCTGGCGGCTGTGTCAGAGCCCCGCTGCTTAGCAGGCGAGGCCCTAGGGCTAGCAGCCACTTCCTCAGGGCTCATGTCCATCTCTCTAAATGTAACGGAGGAAGAGGCAGCAGAGGCTGCAGCCTCCGTGGCCCAGGAGTCTTCCATGTTGACTGTCCGGGGCTTCCTAGCCGCCTGCCCGATTTGGAGGGGGCCGACGTGGCCGACCTTGAGGAGCTCCACGTCCTGCAGGGTGAGCTCCCGGGGCAGGCTGGCAGTGAGCGCTGGCTCCTCCTCGTCGGCTGTCTCTTCCAGTAGTGCTACGTCTGCCTGCTTGATCTTGGCCAAGAAGTAGTCACAGCGAGACACGGCCTGCACCTCGGCGACATTGAGCAGGTAACTCTGCTCCTCTACCACCTGGCTGTTAGACTTCTCAACCTCGGCCAACGAGCCCGTGAAGAACTTCCGGGAGCGAGCCAGCTCCTCCTGGACCCTGCGCTCTTCGTGCCCGTACTCCTGGAGGACTGCTTTATACCTCGCCTGAAGGTCCTTGGAGACTCCTTCCAAGGCTACCTTCCGGCGCTGCAGCTCCCCCATAAGCTCCCGCAGACGGGCCAACTTCTCTCCAAAGTCCCGACGCCGCTCCTCAGCTGCTTCTTTGACAGGGAGTGTACAGTGGCCAGGAGGCTGGTGGTCCGCCTCCCGGCAGGGCTCACACAGCACCACGCTGCAGCTTCGGCAGAACTGCCGGGGCAGCCGCCGCCCGCACGACCGGCACATGAGCAGCCCCATGGCCTCACTGAGCCCAGCCGTGTCAATGATCTTCAGCACCGTCAGGTTGTCCGTCAGCTGGGTCAGGCTGGTTATGCGGGTAATCTTGCTGCAAAAGGGACAGCGGACACCATTGATGCTACTGGCCAGTAGCTTCTCCAGGCACTGGCGGCAGATGGTATGGCCACAGTGCAGGAGCTTGGGCCGCAGCTGCTCCTCTGTGAAGGACTCCATGCAGATGGGGCATTCCAGCACTTCCCGCAGGGCATCCAGGTTCAGGTGAGAAGCTGCTGCTGCAGCCATTGCTGTTGCCTTGAAGGGGCCTGCTAGCACAGCCCAGGACCGAACAGCTTGGTGTTCATGCTCCAGAGGGTTGAATCCTGCTAAAGAGAAAAGGAAGCCATTATTCCACTGCCTCTACGAGTTAAATCACTCAAGAAACATTTAGAGAATGGCTACCATCACTCAGTTCAGTCACTGACTGGTTGGAAAGGTAAACTGGGGAATGATTATAAGAAGTCTTCAGAGCCAAAATGAGACCTCGGAACTTCATTCTGATGAACACAGAGAAACAATGCATGTTTTGGAGCCGGGAACTAATATGACCAAAGCTTGAATGCAGTGGGGGAAAAGGCAGAGAAACTAGTTTGGAAGATACTGCAAAACTGCCTGGCGAAAGTTACAGGGAGGCTGAACTAGGGAGCAGGTGGTGGAAATGGAAAGAAGATGCATTTAAGCAATATTCCATAAGTACGATCACTAAGATTTGTTAGCTGAGTGGATTGGGGTGGGGAAGTGGTAGAGCTAAGACAGCCAAAGACTCAAGCCTGGATGATTTGAGAAATGGTAGTCCCTTATCAGGGACTTAGTTTTGGCCTGAAATACCCCCTCCTACAAGCAGTACATGCCATGAATTCTCCCACCCTCCTCGATCCACATATGCTCATGAAGTAGAACCGCAGAGATCTCAGTGCTCTCTCTGCAGCCTTATGTCAATGTCAATTTGTACCCAAAATAAGAATGAATAGATGTAGCAAGGTGAAGCACAAGGATAAATTCAGCCCTTCTTAAATGCAAATCCTACAGCTGCACCTGTGCAGTCTTGTGATCTGCAGATGGTCAACCATCGAGAAGAAGGAGGAGGAAGACCAGTTAGCTTGGTTTTCAGGGCAATGCAGCAAGCTGGGAAAAGTTTTGCAAATGTCATTAATTCTTTCTCCACCCATAGAGAAGAAGGGGAGTCAGCGCGGAGATACGTGTTACAAATTTCCCCATATTTAGCTTTGTATCACAGTCTGACAGATATTCAGGAGCAGACATGCACAATCTGTCTAAAGTCAATCCAACCTCCCTGAAATCCCACTTTCCTTCTACTGGAAAGGAAAAAGTATACATCTAGTGCTTACTATGTGCTAGATACCATGCTAGATGCTCCATATACTTAATCTCATTTAATACTCATAATGACCCTATGATGTAAGTACTATTTTCATTACCCTATTTTACAGATGAGGAAGCTAAGGCTCAGAAAAACTGGCTCAAGGTCACATGGTGCAAACATGGTAGAACCATGCAGTACAGATATCTTTAACTTGATTTAACCCAACATTACTTCAAGCTTTTTTTTTTCCCGTCATACAACACTTACCATACTCTGAGAAATGCTGCCTAACAGCATAGAATTGTCTCCACAATTAAGAAAGAATCATGAGATTTAGCTGCTCTAGAGTGGGTTAGATTGCTTTATTAGCTGAGTGACCCACTCCCACACACCAGCCTGGCAACCTCTTACGATTCAAATCCATGCCTCAACAAAATAACACATTACCCCATACCATGACCCTAAAAGGTCTCATGGGACTATCCATGTGACTAAGCTGTGAACGCTGAATGCTTAAATGTCATGGGTCTGGCTGCAGTCGTATAGAAACATTGATAGAAACCTCAGCTCAGGACCCATGCAAACCTCCTCAATTCCAAACCAATAGCTTCAGTTCTCTCTTCCATCATCTGGGACAACAGGCTGAGGGCAACATTTGGTATCTGGATCCAGAGCATGTTACTTTACAGTGCCCAGGGACATCTGTTCTTCTCAGAACTGGCACAGCAGATCAGCTAATTAAACAAGTGTGCCAACTTGTAAAAATACCAGCAAATTCTTTCTCCAGTTTTCTGGAATGTCATACCACCTCCTTCAATTTAAAAGCTTCCTGCCTCCCTGTTTAAGCCATCCACTTTAAAAAATGAATTTACTATGCCCGCGTCCATTCCCCAAAATATCTCAGCTGTATGCGGCTTCACGAGGCTCTCTGAGGCAAAAGAGAATGTCAAGGATCCCTTTCCTAAAGCTGCCATGCTTTGCCAGGAAACACGAGGTCCCATCACTAAAGCGTCAGGTGTGGAGATAGCTGCGTATCAGTCTAGGCTCCCGCTGAAAGTGGTGTTCCCAGGTTGTAGAAATGGGAGACATGGTTCAGGCCTTTTCTAGGTCTGAGGCTATGTGACCGGCAGATACAGCCCCTCTCTTCCAGAAGGATACAGCTGGTCATTATTGTTAGCACCGAGAAGCATTCAGGTGGAAGGTCAATTTGAACGCAGTTTCCCTTGAAAAGACGTATGTGTGAAAGGAATTGCCTTATCATCCCAAGTCTTTAAGTTAGCTGCCCATTTTCTGCCATTTATAAAATCTAAAACCAATCAGAATGAACCCCCAACATGTTATTTACAATTTTGGCTGCCTTCCTGATACTTTGAACGTATTTCCTGTTGTGCACTTTGTACTGTCAACTCTTGACCCCCCACCTCAGCTTACTGCCCCCCCCACCAATTTCTTTGATCTCATGATTAGTACTGCACACCCCATACTGATACTAGCCCAGCTCTGGTTCAGCTTCACATGAGAATCTACCCCCTAAGCTGTGTTTGCTCCAGCTGCCCTAAGACTCAGGAAAACTCTATAGTCATACCCTAGCCTGATCTAGCTGCTTCTGGCACCACTAGGCTTTCCCCAGTCTAAGACATAAATAACAAGGGTAGCAGAACAAAAACAAAAACCCGTGAACCTTGAAGTGAGACAGAACTGGGATCAAATCAGCATGTCATTTACAAGTTGTGGGACAGGAAGCAAGTTATTTAATCTCACTAAACCTGTTTTCTTGCTTTATAGAAGATAACTAACTTTATAGTTACTGTGATGATAATTTCTTACTTTATAAAACGGTTAGTGTGATAATAATCCACATAAAGTGCTTAGTCTGGAAACTGGTAGGTACGCAATGAAAAACTGCTATTTATCATAACTTCAGTAACAATCAGGAACAGTATTAACATTATAATAACTAGTACTAGTATTAACAAAGCATTTAGTTTACAAACTGCATTTGAAAGGAAGAAGAATCTTTCCTTTTATGGCATATAAAGGCACATAAAGATTAATAACCTGTCAGCTTTGAAGGAATTTGATTGAGGACACTAGATATCCAGGTTAGAAACTGGCAAATGAATTCACAACTTCTCTTGTTCAGAAAATACCAAGAGGGGCATAAAAGGAATTAGGCAATAAAATATAGATTTTAGTGATAGCAGGAGTAGCAGCAGTGGTGGCGGTGGCGACCACCCGGCCAGTGAGAAGGAATGAACAGGCACTTTTCAAAAGGCAGACAGCACCCAAGATATCAGATAATACACTTCAAAAATTAAAATGCTGAACCTTCCCTGGAGATTGTTTTATCTGTTCTCAAAATCAAAGGATTAGAGATGACCTAAGGTTTCAAATTGCCATCCAGTGGTTGAATCCCCACCATGGGATAGTTCTCTAGATGTCTCTATTCCCTAAACCTGTTAGCCCCTTGGGGGTCTTAAGCTATGAGCAAAACTGCAGGACTTTAAGAAATTAAACAACAAATCTTTACTGAGCACCTACTGTGAGCCCAGCCCCATGAAAACACTGGAGATATAATTTTGAGCAAAAACAGACAGGAACAGAGTTCACATAAAAACTAGACAACATGTGAAACAGCACCTACATTTCCTTTCACAAGACATAAAGGTCCGTCCTACTTCTTATACAGTCCCCTGGTTTGACTGGGTTTTTCGCAAGGCTTATCACATTTCCTTTCATGACAGCTTTCTAAACTTTGTTTATTCCTCCAGCATTTGAATGGAATGCGAAGCAAGTGCATAACCATCTCCCTGCCACCAATGCTCACTCTCCAGGAGTGGCTAGCAGGGCTGATTTTAAGAAAGTCAATGAGGTACTCATCTGACACTCACCCAGTTCTGTGTGTGGGAGAGGATTCTTAATGTTACATTACTCAGGGCATTTAAGGTACCTGCCAACTGCTAAGATGAACTCCGCAAGTAGGGGCTCATTGGGAAACGCAGGCATGACCCCAAAGCTGTACCACTGTGGGACACACAAAACAACCCAGAAGGGCATGTTTGTAGCGAAAAAAAATCTTTAGCTAAAACTCTAAATCAATAATAGTTTGCTGAAAAAAAAAACAAAAACAAAACACTTGTCTGTCCTCTGTCTTCCTCCAAAACTGCAGGACCTAGAAGGGATCCCCTGAATCTTCCACAAACATGTGCAATGCTGCCAATGAGACTCAAAGAATATAGGACAAGGGGAAAATCAGCAGTCTTCTCGGGGGACTTCCAACTGATCTCGACCCACCCTACTCTCAGTTCGTTTCTCTGCATACAGCATATGCACATTTAACCATGAGCTTTTGATTAAAGGATCAGGAAGCAGATCCTGGGAAAGGTACAAGAGGGGATGGGAATTTGGGGGAGACCAGTGGGGGCTGCTTAGGTTCAAGGAAATTTGGCAAAGCAATACTCAGTCCCCTTCCAGCCTCCCCATCCTCTCATAATTGCTACCTCTCATAAAACTGCCATTTGCTGAATGTCAGGCACCTTTTACACATTACCTTTTATTCTCATAATAACTACGTGAAGTATGTTTTATTCCTCTTTATAAATAAGGAAACTAGGCTCAAAGAAAAGCAACCTGTCCAAGGTTTCAAAGCTGCTAAGTAGTAGAAGTGAGATTCAAATCCAGGTGTGTCAACTCCCAGCCATAAAACCACAGCGACGCAAAAGATGTATTATAGTTTCCTAGCTGATTAGGCTACCATTAGCTCTAGGCACTCTGCCTGAGAGGCTGGTAAAGGTACCTAGGAATGGATTTTTAATCTGATTGTTCCACTAGAAGAACCTAATGGAGGTAGTGTCAAAGAGGCAGCACATCCGTGTGCAGGGACAATGAACCACTTCAAGGGCCTTGTAAACTTTTGACCACCAAGCACTCTCCAGACATGAGTGTATGGCTCTTAAGTATTGAAAAAGCCTTTCTACTAAAACTAGTATAATGTAACTTATGAGTCAGACAGATCTGGGCTCACATCCCTGCTTTGCAACTTGCTATGGAGACTTGGGTAAATCATTTAACCTATTAGTTTTCTCATCTGTAAAATGTAGAATAGCACCTAGATTATTAGCAGGATCATTGGCAGGATTAACTGAGATAATGCACACAATAAGCACTCAATAAATGGTAGCTATTCGTGTTTTCAGTAGATTGAAGCTGATAAGGGCAAGTACTTGTCCAAGATCTCCTAGTAAATTAGCAGCAGAGGAAAGGTTTTGAACTTTAAGCCTCTGATTCCCAGGCTGACTCCATTTCCATTACATATCTTCCTTAGGGCTGTGTGTGGATTTTCCAGCTAGGTCTCCGGCCTTCTGATGCAGTCCTACTATGTTTCTGAGCTGGTTTCAGCAATGCTATAGCTAGTCCTGGAGTTGACAGAGCAAATGCTGTCATTCTGTTCCAAGGGAAAGAAGCCCACAGGAGATCATTCAGAACAGGAGTTACTTTCCAGAGTATGGATGCCTTCAGCCTCGGTCCCTGCTGTGAAGTGTTTTTTCAAGCCAATGGCCTCCATACCTCACCCTCTAGTCTCCTGCACCTTATCCTGTCTGCTAACCTCAAGATCCTCTCCTTATCTACCCACTGGTCCTGGTCTAAGAGCAAATTGAGAACAAAGTCCAGGGCTACTCCCTACCTAATCAGATGGATTTATTCCCTTTACAGTTCAATTTGATACTCAGCGATACTCACTGGGTCATCCTTTCATTAGAGGGGAATGAGCTGAGATAGACAGTAAGACCAGGCAGGCCCCAGCAAAGAAGCAGCAAGGGAAGAGAGAATAATACAGGATTACAGAGATCTGAATATGAAGCTACCTTTGCCATCTCTAGCTGTGGAACCTTAGACAAGTCACTGCCTAAGCCTTAGTCTCCTTATATGTAAAACTGGATATTGTAGCACCTACTTAGTAGGGCTGTTATGAAAACGAGTAAGAAAGTAGATATGAAAATGAAATATCACTAAATGTTGAGCATTTACTATGCACCAGACACGAAGCACTCTGATTTACTTCACTGAGTCGTCACAGTAATCTGTGATGTAGGTCCTGTTATTAACCCCATTTTACAGATGAAGAGCCAGGCACAGGAAGGTTAAGTAACTCATTCAAGGCAGAGCCGAGATTGGAATCCAGGATATATCTGACTCGGCAGAGAGTTCAACTTCAGCACTACTGACATGGACCCGATACTTCTTTGTTGTGAGGACCGTTCTGTGTGCTGTAGGGTGTTTCACAGCGTCCCTGGTGTCACCTACGAGAGGCCAGTAGTCCTCCCCACCCCAACTCTAACAGCCAAAAATGGCTCCAGACATTGCCAGATGTCCCCTGGGGGACAAAACCACTGCCAGTTAGGAACCATTTCTTTAGAACTTGGCCCAGGACTAAATGCTCAATGCATCTGAGATCCCCTTTTCTTGTTTCTCTCCCAGTTCAAACACCTCATGTGGGATTAATCCAATCTACTTATATCACTGATGAGGAAAAAAAGACATGAGATCATGTTCCACTCATCCCCTGGAAGTCTCACACACTATCTGTCACCACAGCTTGAAGGGACCAGCAAAGGGGGGCTGGGACAGATGACCTTGAAGAGTCTCCTGCTTTCTGATTCCACTGACCACTCTCTCCCCCCCCCTCCCCGAAGCCTACCACTTTCAGCAGGTCTGGGGTTCAGAGTGGAGTCAGTGGGCGTACCACGGCTGCCTCATGGTAAGAGATCTCTGGCTAATAATTGAGGGAGGTTCTGCCCCTCACAGGCAGTCAGGCTCCTTCAGGAGTCCTGAGCTCAAAGACTTACGACTTTCTTGCTGGACCCCTGAACTCTGCTCAACTTCATACGCTCATATACAGTTTCATACATTACTTCTAGGTCTTTGGGTCCCCAGAACTCCCTTTGCTTCCCATGCAGAGACTTCAGGAAAATTCCTTTAGCAGCCCTAGACACCCATCCACGACTCTATTCAGTCTCTTAATTCTACAGTCCAATCAGTACCTCTCCACCCCACCGTTCAACCATTCCTAAATCCCATTCCCAACTCCTCTACAATACAGAATTCCAGCCTTTTGGGCTCTACCCTGCCAGCCTCACCAGTTGCTCACTCATGTGCCCTGAATCCCTGACACAGATCCTTTAATCTCTGTTTCCAAACCTCTGCAACCTTCAGCCCTGCATCACGGTTTAACACCCCAGTCCCACACCTCAGGTGTGTGCCCTCCCTCAAGCAGAGCCTCCACCCACTGCATGCCATCAGGAATCCTGCCCCGCCCTCAAGCCCTGCTCCTTCCTCTTGCCCACCCGTGTCTTAGCCAGGTCTCTTCTTTCTGCCGACCAGATACTGCTTCCCACTGGTTCCCGCACGAACTCAGCCCCTCATTCTTCCCCAGATTCCCCTCGGGAAAACGCTTCCTCCTCAGCCATGATGATAGCCCCGGACCCTGCTCCCTCTGACCTCAGATCTCGCCCCCCGCCCCAAAGCCTAATGCCCCCAGACTCCCTCAAGCCTCCTGAGATTCTGCACCCCAAACCTCACCAAGGCTCCCCCATTCCTTCATATTTCCGAGACTCTGCACCCCTGGTCCCTCCAGGGCCTTCAGATCCCCTCCCGTCTCCCAGATGCTGCACCCGTCTCTCCTCAGGGCCCCACATTACCTCATACCTCCCGAGATGCTGCACCGCGACTCTTCTGAGAGTCCCTCGCTCCCCTCCCCGGCCGCATTTCCTCCGAGCTCCTCAGCCCCGTCTCGGACCCCCGCCGCTCCCGAGCCTGCCCCCGCGCAGCCCCACCCCCACCCCGATCCCACTCCTCAGATCCGGTCCCCCAGACCCTGCCATTCTGGCGTGGACCGGTCGCTGCACGCCGGCACAGCCCACCGCGCCGCTCGTCAGCCACCGCCCGCGACTCCGGCCTCGGTCCCGGGTCTCCCACCGTCCACCCCGCCCCCTACCTGACCGCCCGCGGCTCCGACGCGTCCACTGCTGCCAGCCCACCCGCCCGCCGCGCTCTGCGCACGCGCCAACGCGCGCCCCTTGGCGGGCGCCAATTCGCAGACCCGCCTGTCCGTCACTTCGCCCCGCCCCCCCACAGGCATGCTGGGGCTTGTAGGCAGCGGCGCCCGAGCTCGCGGCCCAGCGGCAGTGTGGCGGCGAGCCCTCTGGAAAGAACGAGGTGTCTTGGGAACACGTAGTTCAGCTTTCTGTCCCCGTTGTACGGTTAAAGAAACTGAGGCCCAAGTTCACTCAGCAAGTCGGGAGCTAAACCAGAACTCACGTGTCTGACCCCAATCTGTGTCAACCCCTTTGCTAACCCATGGCCTCCGGGAGTGTTCCTCCGCCAAGACTTGGCACCTCTCAGAAAGGCCTCGCTCCACGTCAGCTTTGCCATCTGAGAAATGGGCCAAGGAGACAATACAACATCCACTCCGGGGCAAGCACAGAACCTGGACGCGCTTGGGAAGGTAGCTCTTCGGGCCCCTCAGTTCTCCCTGTGACACACCGCAGCAGCCTAGAGATAAGCTTATCTGATGAACAAATTGCTCTCCTGAAGGATTCTTACTCCTACTCAGCTGGGAGGCCGACAGCGGAGGTAGATATGAGAGCACACTCTCCATCCTCTGTAGAAGCTACCCAGGAACCCAAAGCCAAGTCTAATTTTGGGGGAGCCAGGAGGGGTAAGAGTCTTCACAGGTAAGCGATGGTCTAGCCTGTTGGCAGGGGAGGACCCTGGGTGGTTTGGGGCCAACTACAGGCTCCTGCAGGTGACCGTATAGTATAGCTTAAGAGTAGGAAGGAGTTTGAAGGAGGATGCGCTTGGATTTGACATCCCGGGAAGATAATGTGACCCTTCACAATGATAAAACAACAAACAAAAACAATAACGAAACTGTCTGGCTGCAGCTAAACACTTCACGTGCGTATAGTTCACTTAGTCTTCATAATCACCCTACGAGATAAGCAACTGATGCCCAGGTAATTGAATAACAGGGTCCCAAGTTGATAAGTCCCTCAACCTCTCAGCCCTTTGCGGGGGGGGGGGGGGGGCGGGCGCTGCACCATGGGGCATGAGAGATCTTAGTTCACCGACCCTGGATGGAACCTGTGCCCCCTGCAGTGGAAGCACGGAGTCTTAACCAAGGGACCGCCAGGGAAGTCCCTCTTTATTTCTAAATGGAGATGAGGTTTGCTATAGGATTAACTGAGATTATGTATAGTGGTTTGCATTTAACTAAGGGTATGCTCACTGCATGCCCAGCAAGTACTTGCAATTTGATGATTTCTCACAAAGCATATACCAGGTTGGACTTTAATTACCCACTTCCCTGCAGTTGTCACCAGTGGGCTGTGAACTCCCTGAAGGGCACTGCCTGCTGGTTGTCATATCTGTTAGCACTGTGCGCAGCACGCAGAAGTTGCTGAGTGAGTCAGACTCAGAAATGTGACCTTAGGCAAATCACATCCCCTGTCTAACTTAGAGTTAGTCCAGCTGCGGAATGACTCAGTGGGGTCAATCGAATAAAAGCGGACCATTTTTTGAACACCGGCAATATACCAGACACTCCATAGATACTGTCCTATGTCACAATTAATCTTTTCAGCAATGATTCAAGTAGGCATCAGTAGCTTTATCTTACAAAAGAGGCAACCGAGGCTGAGCAAGATTAAATGGCTTGCCTACAGTCACCTTTTGGGAAGTGGCAGGGCTGGAGTACAAATCCAGGCCAGTTAGGCTCATGACATGCTCCAAACCACCGTCCAAAGACTACCCACATTTTACAACACCAGTATCTTTCTATTGATACTTTATTAAGTAAGGTTTGTTTTTAAGCCTCAGAAGACAAGAGAGATGATATTTAGGAATTCAAGGAAAATGAGGCAAATGGTGCCTGTCATTATGACCACAGATCATGATCCTGTAAGGCAAAGACCCTCAGATGAGCTGTTCTGAGCAGCATTGCCAGCGAAAAAGAGGGACTGCCGTCTGCCCTGGGTTTCTGCCATGTTGGAGACTTAGTGCAGCCTGTTTCACCAGAATGGCAAAGAGCCTCTCTGGACAGAAGCCTGGGGTTCTTCTACCAACCACTGTGTTACAGGTGGGGGAGATGGGACAGTTACTGTCAAACGGTTTATTCCCAGCCTTGAGACCTCACTTATACCCCCTTCTTAGACAAGGTGGGGAGTTAGCACTCTGTTTGATGAAAACCACGGTTACAAGCCCAAAGTCTCAATTCAAGACTCATCATATTTTTTTACTGACCTTTCCCCTATCATAGGGAAGAGCTAATAGTATCCCTGACAGTCTGGGGACATAGTCCAATCATGCTTTCAAAAAACAGCGACAACAACAAACCGTTTCTTTTCTCTTAAAAAAAATCTGTTTGCCTTAAAAAATGTTTAAATTACTTACCAGTTAAATTAATTACCATGCTTCCCACAAAAATCTCAGAGTAAAATAAACACCCTGGGAAAATGCACTTATTTTAATCCTGTGGCTTTGCATACCCTTGACACATTATCAGTTTTCCTCATAGACGGAGACATTTAAAAAATACTCTTTGTGGAGTACTTTATTCTTTATTCAGCATTTTACCATAACTTTTTTTTTTTCATTTAACATTTAAACCACCTGTTTCAGTTTGCTTGTGCTGTAGTAACAAAGTGTCACAGACTGGGTGTTTTAAAACAGAGAAATTTATTCCCTCACAGTTCTGGAGGCTAGAAGTCTGAAATCAAGGTGGCAGTGGGGCAAGACTTTCTCTGAAGTCTCTAGGGAGGATCCTTCCTTCTTCCAGCTTCTGGTGGCCCCAGGTGTTCCTTGGTTTATGGTAGCATAACTCCAATCTCTGCCTCCATGGTCATTTTCTCCCTGTATGTCTCTGTCTTTCCATGGCATCCACTTCTCTTTGTGTGTCTGTGTTGACTGAAAAAAATGCATAACCTAAAAGTTGAGAATTATATTTTATTTGGCGGACAATCTGGGGACTTAAGCCCAGAAGACAGCCTCTCAGATAGCTCTATGGGACTGCTCCCAAGAGGTAAGGGAGGAGCCAGGATACGTAGGAGTTTTGCAACCAAAACCAGGTAATCTGAACATCAAAAGATTACTGTTAGTTAAAGAAAACCAGACTTTTCAAGTTAATGAATTTAGTGTTTTTTTTTAATTTATGAGAAGATGCAAGAGTCTGGGCTGATTGAAATCATTCCTTTGATATGCACCTTAACTATCTGGGGCCAGTATCCTGCTTTTCTCCATCCTGAATCCCCTCAGGGTGCACAGGTTGGGGGTGGCTTCAGTGGCTGCTGGCTTGATGGCGGCAACATTCTTTGTCTCCTGATGTGGCAGGCGACATTTTGCATCCGTACCTGTGTCTTCTTATAAGGACACCGGTCCTATTAGATTATGACCTCTATGTTACCCAATTAAAATTCCAGTATGACTTCATCTTAACTAATTGCATCTGCAGCAACCCTATTTTTAAATAGAGTCACATACTGACATACTGGGGGTTAGGATTTCAGCACATCTTTTGGGGGACACAGTTCAACTGATAACGTCCCCCTATCAGCTAAGCATTGTTTTCTCCATTTACAAATAAGATCTGTAGTTTAACCTCTCTTTCATTCCCTTTAAAATGGTGGTAACAACAGCTAATTCACAGCATCGTTGGGAGCAGAATAAGATACGGGTGTTAAGCACTTACATATTAGGATATTGCCTAACTTGCAGTAATGTCCATTGCATTGCATTTATTATTATTAAGTTTGCTTATTAAGTCCACCATTGTGTGGTAGAGGGCTTCAGAGTCAGACAAACCTGGGTTGGAACCCCAGTTCCACCCACCTGGAAGGTTTGGGGAATAGGTTAGAAGATGATTTGAAGTAATGCTTAGTAACTTGTTGCAGCTGACAAGCTGTGTAACCTTGGACAGCTTACTTAATTAGCCTTTCTGTACTTCACTTTCCACCCCTGCAAAATGGGAATAATAGTAGTTATCTACCTCATAGTAATGTTGTAAATTTCAGATGATTTAATAGATCTAGTTTTTAGAGCACTTCCTGAAAAAGTGTTCTATGAATGATAGCTATTAGTGTCATTATTATTATTATTACTATTTTGACAAAATGTTCTCTTTTCCTTCTCATATTAGCAGCTGAATTCTGAGGAGAAGGATAAAGGTCTTGTTTATGGAAAACAGGGTAGAAAATCTAAGGAGTTAAAACTCGAATGCATCCTAACCAAATCGGTCTGAGTCTGGGGATTTATAACTGCTAGCAATTCCATGAAATCATGGAAAATTATATCTGTCTATCTGTATTACTTATCTATCAGGGAATAACAAATTACCCCCAAACTTTGTGGTTTAAAACAACACACATGTTTTATCTCACAGGTTCTGTGAGTCAGGAATCTGAGCACACCTTAGCTAGATCTGCTTCATCGTCTCTCACGAGGCTGCAGTCAAGTTATTGGCCAGGGCTGGAGTCTCTCCTGAAAGTTGCAGGAAGGAGCGGTTTCCAAGATCTCTTAGGTTGTTGTTGGCAGGTTTCAGTTCTTTAAGAGCTGTCGGACTGAAGGCTTCATTTCCTTGCTGGCTTTTGGCTGGAAACTGCGCTCAGGTCCTTGCCACAGGAGCTATTCCAGGACAGCTTGTTTCAGCAAAACCGGCGAGAGAGAGGTCACAGCCTTTTGTAACCTCATCACAGGAGTGGCATCCCCTCAATGTTGCTGTATTCTGTTGGTTAAAAGCAAGTTACTCAAGTGGAAGAGATTATAACAGTGTGTATCAGGAGGTAAGATTATCACAGGCTGGTTTCGAGGCTCCATCCCTCCCACCCACCTTCCGCCTCTCCCTCTCCCCACTTCGTCCTTCCTTTCTCTTCTCCCTCCCTGGGTCTTTCATTCTGCTTATGTACATATCGGTGTACATCTCACATAGATATCTTACATCTGTCTGTCTGTCATTTGTCTACTTTCTGCTGAAACTCTGACTCCAATCTCTGTATGTCATACTCAATCCCTGTGGGTTTCTCAACCTAGCCTATACTTGATACTTAGTAAGTGCTCAGTAAATGTTTGAATTCTATTTAAATTTACAGCATAAAAGATAATTTGTTTTTTTTGTTTTTTTTTTTGTTTTTTTTTTTGCGGTATGTGGGCCTCTCACCGTTGCGGCCTCTCCCGTTGCGGAGCACAGGCTCCGGACGTGCAGGCTCAGCGGCCATGGCTCACGGGCCCAGCCGCTCCGCGGCATGTGGGATCCTCCCAGACCGGGGCACGAACCCGCGTCCCCTGCATCAACAGGCGGACTCCCAGCCACTGCGCAACCAGGGAAGCCCATAAAAGAGAATTTTTAAAGTCAACTTTATCCATCACCTAATATAACCATTATATTGATTATATTTATGTAAATACTTACCAAGTTTCCTTTTAGTCTGTTCATACATACTTGTGACCATGCTGGGTCTCCAACATTTTTTTTTTTAAATAAATATAAGGTTTTATCTTTTACTTTATGGAAAAATGTTTGAAATCATATTTTTCTGGCCTTTATGGTTGTCAAACTGTCTATATAAGAACTTGTCAAGTTGACAAGCTCATCTTTAAATATTTAACCATCACAAATAAAACTGCATAAATGTCCTTTGTGCTTTCTTTTGTTTGATTTATTTCCTTGTGCTGATATGGAAATAGCTGGTTTAGGATTTTGAACTTTTATTTCAATATCATCACATTTACGTGCATTGGCCAGATCCGGTTTGTAGTGGTTTGAACTAGTGTGGATAGTCAAAGTGTTACCGAACCAAACTTGGGTCCGCTTGACCACGGGCAGTAAAGCCAATCTACTGATGCTGGGTTGCGGTGAAGCAAAGTGCAGCGTTTATTTCAGGGCACCAAGCAAAGGGTCCAGGTAGTTAGTGCTCAGAAGGCCCAAACTCCCCAGTGGGTTTCAGGGAAAGGTTTTTAAAGAAAGGGTGAAGGAGGGGGCTATGGGGTGTGTGATCAGCTTGTGGACAGTTTTCTAATTGGTTGGTGGTGAGGTAATCGGGAGTCAACATTATCAGCCTTCTGGTTCCAACCCACCTGGGGTCTCTGTGCTTCTGGGCAGCATATCGTTAACTTGTTCCACCTGATGGGGGTTTCAGTATCTGCAGAACAGCTCAAAGGATACAGCTCAGAATATTATCTGTAGACCTTGAGGAGGAACTAAAAGTACTGGACTTTGTTTAATGGCTAAATTATTATTATTTTGTCTTGCTTGGCTGTTTTCCTTTCTTTCTGCATTTTCTCACTTCTCTGATTAAATTTACTCTTTGGAACTCGGAGAAGGCCTTAGGAGGCTAAAAATTTTATACAGATAAGAGGCAGGTGGAGGACATGGCGGGGTGGGGATTGAGTGGTGTCTGTTCTGGGAACGCCCCATAGGATCCTGCCTGGTGTCAAAAGGTCAGCGGTAATCAAACACTGACTGAGTAGAGACTTGGTAAACGTGAGTGGCATTGAAGGCTTGCTCGGAGAACATTCCCTGTGCAGTGTCATCAACCTCAACTTGACTCAGTGCGAAGTGAGGGCTACTGGAAGCTTTGCCATGTGCTTCATTTCTCCTAAGCCCCACATATCAACCCCCATCCAGATTTCCCGCCCTCTGGGCTCCAGGATTTCAGCAACTTTCTCTTTATCGTGGCTACCATTACCCTGTCCGTCCGTCGGTGTTTTTTTGTTGTTGTTTTGCCTGCACCATGCACCTTGCGGGATCTTAGTTCCTGGATTGAACCCAGGCCCTCGACAGTGAAAGCATGGAGTCCTAACCACTGGACCGCCAGGGAATTCCCAGTTGATATCTTTTAGGACTGGATGGCAGCAGACTAAGAGACAGTCTCCTTTCCCCAACAGCCTCACCAGCTTTACCCACATATTCTTTTCATGTCACTGCTATCCATTATTCTAATTTAGTTTTCCAAAAGTAGGCAAATATTATTGTTTTTTTAAAAAAATTGATATATAGTTATTTATAATGCATAAAATTGCATTATATGTTCTAAATTGCATTTAGAGGATACTGAAAATAAAGATGTATTTTTTCCCCATATACAAATTTATAGACCATTGAATTCTATCCATGGGCTTAAGAAGCACTGGCTGAAGTATACAGCCTGTCCCATGTACTTCCTATGGCATATATCAAAGGCACTTAATGTCTGATTTTTACTTTTAGTGAAGTTAAAGTTGATCAGCAGATTCAGGTGCAGCGAGTCTGATCCATTCATTAGAATATCTCCCATCAGCCTTTCTACTAATGGTTTTAGCATTCATCGATGATAGCTGTCTACATCTATTATCTTATTAGAGATTACAAAATGGTAATTTTCTAACTGTCATTCTTCCTGCCTGTATTAAATGCAATATTTCCATAAAGTAAATTGTAGTTACCCTGAAATCCAGTTCATGATAAAATCTTGACTACGACTTGATTCTTTTTCCAGTTTTCAGAATAATGAGCTGGTCTCTTAGCCATCCCCAATGATGAGCAATGAGCTTTTGTTTGTTTTTTCCAGTTTGAGTTTTAGCTTTGGTTTTGGGTTTGATTTGAGGAATGTCATGAATTATAGGAAATTTGTTTATCTGATCTATTTTAATCAATCACAGTCATGGTTCATTTTGTTCAATGGTAGGCCAGTGTGAGCCCCTCTAAACTGGTCTGCCTGTCCTTTTGAAATGAACACATTGGTCTTTGGCAACTATCTCGCTTTTGGGCACAGCAAGACTTCCCAGGCTCAGCTTGTACCGTACCTATCCCAGACTTGGAATAAGGAATTTTTCCAAGAATCTTTTGTTCCTTTTAGAGGAAAATGATATTTAAAAACAAGAGTCTGGGTATTAAGGGTATTTATTGCTGTTAGGTTACCATTACTTCTAGGCTTTTTCAGTGGACAGAGCTATGAAATGTTTTTTTTTTTTTAAAAGAGAAAAGCAAATCATTAGTGTATATGATTTCCAATAGAAATTTCAAGGTACAGAATTTTTCTCGACTTCTTTGACTTTATAAACATAAGAGACAAACAATTCAGGAATAATCTTAGTTCCTAATGACGGTAACATGATGGCTTGTCTGCTGGAGCCCACAGTATACACACAATAGTTTCAAAATAGCAATACCAGTATTACAACTAGCAGTGAGTCCATTAAATCTAGTTTAAGATTTATTTACAGAACATTTTTTTTCTTTGGACTGTTTTTCCCTAAGCATGTAAAATCAGAATACTGCATTTTAAAGCCTTTCAACATAATTATTTTCTCTGTGTAGTTATGCCAACACTTTGATATATAGCTGGATATATACATTTAAAATTTGCAGAGATTGTATTGTCTTTTTAAAAAAAAATTATTTTTTGGCTGCGTTGGGTCTTTATTGCTGTGCGTGGGCTTTCTCTAGTTGTGGCGAGCGGGGGCTACTCTTCATCGCAGTGCGTGGGCTTCTCATTGCAGTGGCTTCTCTTGTTGTGGGGCACTGGCTCTAGGCATGCGGGCTTCAGTAGTTGTGGCTCGCGGGCTCAGTAGTTGTGTCATGCGGGCTCTAGAGCGCAGGCTCAGTAGTCATGGTGCACGGGCTTAGCTGCTCCACGGCATGTGGGATCTTCCCGGACTAGGGATCGAACCCGTGTCCCCTACATTGGCAGGTGGATTCCTAACCACTTCACCACCAGGGAAATCCCTCAGTCTTTATTTTTATTTTATGTCTGTTTTCATTTAATTTGATCTTTTGATGGGTAGGCTCATTAGTCCCTTTTCCTGTCCCTAGAAGCACAGCTACGGGGAAGAGGGAAGCTAATGGGAGAAGTAACTCACCCTGAACATGTTCTCCAAAAGCACTACCTATCAGCATGTTTAAAGGTGACCTTTTAACCTGAGTACTGTTAAGATTTCAGTGAATATGAAGACTTAGAAGTGTGACAGCAAACCCTTAAGAAAGTGGTCAGAAGGCGGCGGTTTCTTTTCTGATGGTACCAAAGCCTTCAGCTGAGCCATCCCAAGTTCATACCCTCCCTGACGTTTGAACCTGGCAACCTCTCACCAGCCCCAGGTGGCCTGGTTTGTCTTGTTGGCCTGCTTTGCTGCCTCAAGGTCCTGTCTAAGCAGCATCTGGGAGTCTTCATCTCAAGCAGGCCATTAGCATCTCAGAGGCCTGTCGCTCCCTAAATCCTGTCTAGGAATGATTCCTTCTGGACATTTCCTCCTTGATCCCTAGTCTAAGAAGCTACTGGAAGGAGGGGGAAGGAATTGAGGAGGAACTCTCATTTTGGAATCCTTCCTCAAGGGGATAAGTTTTGAGCAGAGTTTTTAAGAAAGGAGGAATGGGATGCCAGGGAAGAGAAAGCAGGCTTCTTATTAATGACGCTTCTGCACTTCATCAGACAGAAAAGAGGCTTTGAAGTCAAAGCCTGAATGCCTAACGGCCTTTGGCTGCAGTGTGTCACCTCTCAGAACCTCTGTTTCCTTGGTTGTAAAATATGGTTATAAAAATTATCATATTCCTAGGCCAAAGCACTGTTGTGAAGATTCAATGAGATTTACAGTGTCTTGTGTTTGGCAAAGAATAGAAGCTAAGGAAATGTGACTTTCCTTTCTACCCTCTCCCCGTTTCAAGCACTTGTCCCACCACCTCTTAAAAATGAAACGAGGTAGTTATAATAATACTAGTAATAGTAAGAACGGAAATCTCTGGAGAGGCACAGCGTACATTATCTAAATTCTTACGGTAACTTTTATTATTGGTGATAATAGCCTTACTTTATGCATAAACAAGCAGAGGTTCCAAGAGAGGAAATAGCTTGTCCATGGTCACACCCAAGGCCTTAGCCCATAAGTCACATTTTGCATGAATTAGGAAATGGTGCTCCTCTGCTTGGATTCAACCCCGTGGGTACAGGCATGGCCAGTGGAGCTGAGACAGGATTCAGCCCCGCACTCACCCCCTTGCCTTGTCACTGTCGTGCAGTACACAGCTCGCATAACTGTACACAGAAGCTCTGGTCAAATGCATAGTTTTGATCAAACTGAAATTGAAACCCAGATCTGACCGACATTCGGACCACATCCTTTCCAACGCTACCTGGGAGTTCATCTCTTCCTCTTTCCTTTAAGATCCTACTCCATTGTTTATCTCTTCTCACTTCCTTATCTCCATCTCTCCCCTTTCCTTCTCTTATGGCTTTTCCTTCCTAGCTGATACACTCCATCAACTCTCTGCACTTAAGTACTGGTAGGTTTGAAACAAATCATTATTCATAATGTCACCCCCACCCCATACCTAGCTCCAAACCTGGCACTGGTAGGCCTTCTAAGTAATGCTTGTTCAGAACCTCTGTAGTCATTACGCTAGGCTTCCTTGTATCATAGCTAAGCCTTTACTCTCCTTCTTGTTGCCCTCGGTGCCTAGCAAGTTGCTTTGCCCACAGTAATCACGCTTTGGCATGAAAGAACTAAGATTTTTCCCAAGAGCAATTGTCCTAAGCAGGCACTAGGGGGCAGCAGAAGATCACACATGGCCTTTCATTCACCTTCCCGTTGCTGGCCACAGCCCACCTTGTCTCAAGAGGCAGGAGTAAATGATACACTGCAATGCTGACTGCTCCCTGACGTGCAAGAGCGATGTAAGTCAGGGGGAGGTGGGGGCTGAGCATGCTTTAGTCTGTGGGAAGAACCACTTTTGGGCCCACTGAGCTGCACTGGGATTCTTCACTCTGCCCCTTACTTTAGGGCAAATAATACAGCAGGACCACGTGGCTGTTTTTGTGCTTTTTAAAAATATTAAAATAATCCTAATTTGCAAACAAAAGACATCAGCCACTACTGGGCTACTGGGCATTATCCAGGGGTCCCTCTCCCTGCCCCACAGAGGATATGACCTTCCTCAGAGATTGACCTGCCGTCACTTGAAACAAGTATCCTCTCGTAGGCTATACTCTGTCACTCTGAGCCTCGGTTCCCTCCTCTGTAAATGGAGACAACAATTTCTACTTTGTAGGATGATAGCAA
The DNA here is from genome assembly GCF_937001465.1 of Orcinus orca. Lineage (NCBI taxonomy): Eukaryota > Metazoa > Chordata > Mammalia > Artiodactyla > Delphinidae > Orcinus > Orcinus orca. Next base: position 103,304,671 of record NC_064564.1, on the reverse strand, counting down.
AGACTATATGAAATTATAGATGCTGCATCTCTCCTTTGATGCTCAGAGCAGTTCAATGGGGAATTAGTGTCCTCATTTTACAAATGGGAAAACTAAGATTAGAGAGGTGAGGTGACTTACCCAGAATTCAGAATCAGGTAGTCTGACTAAATAGCTTTAGACTTAAGCTTTCAATTCTACCCTTGTCTACTGTGTTCCACCAGGTAGGAAGCGGATAGTTTAAGGAGATTCCTGACAGTGTGGTTAAAGCGCCAGCAGGTTACAAGGGAAGCTTTACAGATTCAGACATGCACGGGAGTGAATAATGCTGAGCTGAAGGCCAAGCACTGGAACAAACGACCTCTGATGATGCTCCTGACACCCTAGAATTTATAAATTCTTCATTGAGTTCTGTTTCTCGTTTATCCTCGAAATAATCCAAGATTTAGGTACTAGCATTGTTGACGTTTTACAGATGAGAAAATGGAGCCTCAGGGAGGTTAAATGACTTGTCCAAGGTCATCCAGCTGGAAATGGAAAAGCTGGAATTTAAACCCAAGCAAGTCACTGTCCTATAGCTTCCCTTCTGCAGTTTGGCATATTACTTGTGTATTTAGGGAAGAAGCTGCAAATCAGGTTAGGACAGGAGATCAGTTGTCCTAGGATTTGGCAGTTTTGTAGACCTGTCCTCTGTTTAGAGTCTGCACCGTTGCTTCCCCTTCCGTTCCTCAAACATGCACACAACACTCACACACACACACACACACACACACACACACTCGGACATACACACCTTAATCAGAAAGCACTCAAGAATGCCCCACAGTTCCTAAGGGTGGGAGTTCACCTGCCTGAACTGTAGTTTGTTGGTTAATCTTAGCATGACCCCAAGTAGGGGCAGGCTTGAGTACTGCAGATAGGGTGTCCAAGAAGCACAAAGTGCATAGCTCTGGGTCTGGGTCTTATGATTAGAATGAGAATTGCAGTTTTTAGATGGCAAGCCAGTCTAGGTTCAACAGAGCTGTCCCATAATGGAACTGGAGGCCTAAAAAGGTAATGAGTTCTGTGTCATAAGAAGCATCCAAAAAGCAGTCGGAGGATCATTTGGTGGTGAATGAAACATTAGATGGAATTTCTGACCAGCTGACCTTTAAAGTGCCTTTTACCCATGAGATCCCTTAGCCCATAGAAAGGGGTGGGGAAGCCTAGAGTTGTTGTCTGGGGGTGGCAGGAACGGGGAAGGCCCAAGTGTTTACAACAGGGATGACTTGTGCAGGAGTAAGAATTAGTGCTGAAAATTTTTCGGCAAGAAATTTGGACAACGAAAGGAGCAGTAGGACCAGGTGCAAAAAACTAAACTAGTTATAAGCTCTGTGGTCTTGGGAAAATTGCTTTACCTCTCTGAGTTGTCATTTGTACATTCATAAAGTAAGGTTAAGACTGTCTGCCTTTGGGGCTATGGTGATAAGATTGAGATAGTGGATTTGAAGTCTGATAAGGGTTACAGGAATAGAGGGGATTAAAGGTAAAAAAGAATCAGAGTACACATTCATCTGTTTATTTATTCAGATAGTCATCTGCAAACTGTCTGCATGACATCAGACATTGAACTCTGTGCTGGGGATGCAAGCGGTCATTGAAAATGGTCATAGTTCTTGCTCTTATGGAGCTCACAGTTGAGTTGGGGAGGCAGATATTAATTTAACATTAACTATTAATCTAACATTATAATGATGATGATGTAAACGGTTCAGTCGATTGTACAAATTGAGAATGATCAAAATATAGTTCTGATCATGAATATATGCATGTTCGAAAGTACATATCATAGTTGGTTCCCACACTCCTTTTAACATATTCACTGGATAACCTTCCTCTGCTCCTAGATGAAAATCTTAGCTAAGCCACATCTAATCTATTATAACTTTTGTGGAACAGACAGTGCTATAGACATTTTAAACTGATAACACAGTTTCACATCAGGAATTAGGATGTCTAGTCCAAGATTTTAATCAAATCTCTAAATCTGACAGGTCAGATCTCCTCTCCCTCCCCAGTGGGGATGTTAGGACGTGGGGCAAGGTTGGCCTTCGTTCTGTTTCTCTCCCTTGCTCTTCTTCTTCCTCTCCCTCTACAGTCAAAGCAGGAGAGAGGAATGGTAAGGATTCGGAAGGTCATACTTGCTCTGATAGCCTTGTATCTGCCTCTGTGTTCTCCGGTCCTGGCAGGTTTTTAAAACCGACCCTCTCTCTTGGTGGGGTGGGGGGCGTTCTGTGGTTTTTCAGTGGTCCTCGTGGCCAGGGCCTTCTCCCAAGACCTGAGACGATGTAGCATCTCTGTGGCTGGCTACTGCTCATCCCTGTCCACCCTCTGTTTCTCTGGCTGCTCACCTTATGGAGACTCTCACCGTGGGGACCCCTCAACCTCTGTTATAATTCCTCCTGGGTAAGACTCAAAACAGATCCAGCCCAGCTCTTTCTCTTATGTGACCCACATCTGGTCCGGGGGAAATACTCAAGCATTTTTCCCACTGGCAACCTCTGGGATTTGGGGCTAATCCCTGTGCTGCCTCTTCTGCCCTGCTGCCATAGGCCACTAGAACTTCTGCAGGTGGGGTATGACCCTAGTCCACTATCTTCCCCATTGCCGAGAAAATGTAGCAGTTTCTCCAAGAGGCACTCTTTTGAGGCTCCTTATCACAAAACTTGGGATTAGAAGGTAATGTGCTCTACATGACCCACCTGGGGTGCTGGGGACTCTAAACATTAGGTAATAGCCGTCTCCAAAGCAAATCTCTCCTATATCCTTCCTGTCTACCCTCTGACCTCATTTTATTTCCTTGTTCTGGCTGAGGTTTCTAGAGTTATGAAACTAGTCAGGATTCGTCTCCTTTGTAAAGTCTGTGTATAGGGGCCTGGCTCTGGGATTTCAATTCTATTCTGTCTTGGTGTCTCAGTAGAAATTTCAGTTTTAACATCTTGTTACAGCAACAGCACAGCAATAATTAAAACAATCACAACAACAACACCGATAACAGCTAGTATCGATTGAGTGCTAAACCTTTGCCTTATTTAATCCCTACAAGTAGTCTTTCAGGACGGTACTATTATTAAGTGCCTACTATTAAGTAGGCACCTTATTTAATCCCTACAAGTAGTCTTTCAGGATGGTACTATTATTAAGTGCCTACTATTAAGTAGGCACCTTATTTAATCCCTACAAGTAGTCTTTCAGGATGGTACTATTATTTATGAAGGGCACGCTGATGATGCTGGAGTTTGACTCTCAGGCTGAGAAGTTCAGAATGCACAGCGCAGAAGTTCAGTCCTTGCCGATGCCATCTCAGCTGGCTACTTTCCCTTTGTTAAGGATATTTCTGTGGGTCCTTGAGTCAGGCTTCAGGGCAATTGCTTTCCTCCAAGAGGAGACAGTAACTCTGCCTAAGAAATGATCCCATTTCAGCAATTCCTGGGAGGCCATTGCTGTAATAAAGGCCATTCTTTATGATATAAAAGTCTCACCCTCTTCCCCCCGCCCCCATCCTTAGCATTTCTAATTTGAGCCCCTCTGGTCCCTGTGGAGTCTTTAAATGCTTCAAGTGCAAGCTTATTGCCAAAGCAAGCCTGTCTGACTCGGGACGCAGCGCCCTGCACTGTTGCCGAATATTGAACAAACATTCACGCGGCTTTGGCTCTCCCAGAAGCCCTTAGTCTGATGCCTTTGTTTTGTTTTCTGGATGAGGGCAAGCGGTACCATCACCTCCTGCCGAAAAGCCCTGGCTGCCCTCCCAACAAGGAGTTGTCACTTCAACTGAGGCTTTTTTTTTTTTTCTTTCTGGTGGCAACAAAATAATACCCAGCAGGAATTTGGGAGGAGAAAAAAGAGAGTTCAGTTGGCAGGTTCTCAAATGAATGGGTTGTAGTGTCATTGGAACTGAATTGGGCTTGAAACCAGACATGATCCTATTTTGGAAGCATTGTTCAGAGGGATGGGAAATGTGAACAGAGGATAAGTCTCTTCAAAAATGTTCTTTATCCTTGGCCTGTTAAAGACAGCCTGTTTTAACTAAACTCTCCCATCCCCTCAATGGCAAGGGCCTATGTGAGAACCTAGAGGAGGTCAGAGCGACTGGCAAATTGATCAGCTATTCATCTGTCAACCTTTCAACTGAGAGAGCTAATTTTACTTTGAGAAGAGCTTACCACTTGATTACAAGCCATCAATTAATTGTCAATCCTGAAATTCACACATCTTCACTCTTAGACTCATCGATGCTTGGATGAGGTGGCACAGGGATCAGGGTATATAAATATACATGTATTCAAATATATTATTGAAAATCGTATTGAAAGCCTACTGCATTCCAGGTAATACGTAAAGTGGATGGGAATCGGCAGAACTAACACTGTCTCTGCCCTCATGGATCTTATAGTCTGGAGACATTAACAGGTGACACATAGAACAGGATGCTGTGAGGATCTTTAGTGTGAAACCCTAATAGAGATTGGAGGCATGGGGATGGAGTTCAGGGAAGGCACTTCTGAGGACCAGAGTCCTGGCCCCTGAACTAAGATCTGAAGGGTGAGTGGGAGTGAGAGCCAAGAGAAGTCAGGGCCAGAGGGTGGGATGGGGAAAGCATTCTGTGCAGAGAGAAGAGCACGTGCCAAGACTGAGTGAGAAAGGACAGGGTGTAGCCGAGAAACAGAAAGGCCTGTGTAGCTGAAAGTAGGAGAATCGGGAGGAACAGGATGACAGATCAGACTGGAGCGGCAGACAGGTGATCTCATTCGCATATTACCTATGTGCCACGGTGAGGATTTTGGTCTTCATCCTAAGAGCAGTGACGTGCCATGCAAGAGTTTTAAGCAGGAGGAGAATATAGAGTTTGCCTTTTGAAAAGATGACTTTAGCCACCGAGTGAAGTTGGATCAGAAGCAATTAGCTTTCGCAATGGTAGTATCTACAGAGGAACAATTAATGGAATGGCTAATGGTCTTCCCTGATGTAACTCTCCTCCTTAGGTATGACACAGTCTTTATGGAAAAGGATCGTTGTTAATAAATGCACGGGACTTAGAGGTAAATCCCTTTTTCCATTTAGGTCTCAGGTTCCTCACTTGTTAAGCCGTCGGTTTGGACCAGATGATACCAAAGTGCCCTCCTTTTGCAAAACAAGCCCTTAAATTCAGCTTGAGTTCTATACTGCTACTAGAATTCAGTTTTCAGCCTGGACTATGGGCTTTTAACCCCATTTTTTTGAACTGATAGATTGTTAAAAAAAAAAAAAAAAAAAAAGGATTTATTGAGAAAAGCAGACCAGCAAAGATCAATAGCTCATTTTGCTGTTAAATAGATAGATCTTTAACCCAATGTCTATGAATGTCCGTTTGATCAAGGGAATGCTTACTCCCAGTACCATGTTACATATTTTTCCCAATTAAATTATGGCAAGGTGCTATGAGGGATGAGGCATCTGTGTTCTAAAAAATGAGATACCACGAGTAGTTTAGTTTAAGTGATGAATTGGTTAACAGACAGCTGGGGTCATGTGCTGAAAGGATCACTAAGTCATCATGTGACCTTGGAAAGTCATTTTCCTTCTTTGGGACACAGTTTCCTCTCATTTTAAATGGGAGGGTTTTACCAGATTAGACTTTTCAAAGGTATGCTTTTTCAATAGTTTTCAAAAGATATTTTATGGAGAAAAGGTGCCCCACTCTATTTTTTCTCCTTGGAGGTTAATAATCCAAGTGTATTGATGGTCTGTTGATTCCAAAGTTTTTCCTGTAACTAATCCATCATACTGCCACATTCCTGTGTAACCTCTCTCTGAAACTCAGTTTCCCCATCTATAGCAAGGGCTGTAGAGCAGAGGTTTCCAAACGTTTTCTGTGAAGGGTCGTATGGTAAATATTTTAGGCTTTGTGGGCCATACAGTCTTTGTTGCAACTACTCAATTCTGGCATTTTAGCCATACACAATATATAAACAAATGAGGGACTGTGTTCCAATAAAACTTTATTTACAAAAACAGGCAGAGGGCTGGATTTGACCCACAGACCATAGTTTAGTGAACTCTGGGTCACAGTGGGGGCTAACTGCTCTCTAATGTCCTCGCAGCTCTGACTTTCCCTGACCTTCTCTCCTGAAGAGTTATTCTCTCCCAAGTTGGAAGTCCCCCTTCTCCAAAATGTATCCCTCTGGCCTGCACTTCCAAAAGTCATCATCATCATCATCTTCTTTTGACATGTCTGTATATAAGACTGTCTCTGTCTCCCCAGCTGCTGAGATGCCTTCTTCACAGCTTTGTTTTGTTTATCTTAGTAACTACCCTTCTTTAATCCCTCTGAAGGATTGGTTAGCTGGAATTTGCCTTGTCTTCTTCCCCCAGAGCCTTTGATCTTGTGCTCATAAGTATTTGCTGACAGCCAGACAGAAAAGGTGGAGCCCAGATCCCAAGCCCGAGGGCCCAGAGAGTAATGAATGAAGACTGCGTTTATTTGTATTTCTAATTGGCAAGCCTATTTCCAGATCAGCTGCATGTCACTGCAAGCAGAGAGCAAAAGCAGGAGACAACCTTCTTTCTCCCAGGCCTCGGTGCCCAGGGCCCCTGTTTTCCACTGAGGCAGGAGCTTGCCCTGATTTCACCAGGCTTGGAAGAAAATGCCATCTGGACCAAGTTTTGTCCCTTAGTACAGGACCACCTTGTTTTGCCACTCAGACTGTACATTGCACAACTTTGAGGACACCATTTACATCATCCGTGATGTAAATGGAACCCTCTGAGTTGTACAAACCACTTTTTCAAGCTTTGAGCCCTTTCTTCTTATGAAATCTTACATCGAAGGCCAGTCTATAAGAGATACAAGTGGAACAACTCTATCTGAAGCTGAGATGCAGGTTTAGAGTCCTGCCTTCTCAGTCTCCCTCTTGCCTTCTTCAAGCAGCTGCTGAGATGGCTGTTGGGATCCCTAGAATTTCTCAGATGAATTTTGGAGCCTCTAGACTAGATCATAAATGTTGTTCTAACCATTCACAGCTATATAATCTCTCTCTTGATAAAGTCTCAAGTATATCCCTAGCACCGTTCTAGGCACTGAATATTGAGGGGACAGGAGTGGGAGACATGGCCCCTGGTCTCCCTGAACTGATTTTATGGTTGGAGAGGTCAACAGAAAATGAGGTGAGAAAATGAGCTTAACAAGATAGGGTCTTACATGCAGAAATACTTATCAGAGAAGAAGGGCTGGGGAAAGGAGGAAAGACTTCCTGAAGAGGGTCACATTGGAACGGAGCGCCGATGGGTGGTAAAGATTTGGGGGGGCAGAGGGGAAACGTAGGGCAGGGAGAGCAAAGGCACGGAGGTGTGAAATGGCACTTGTAGGGATAAAGAAGAACAGCACAGAATGGGGCGTGCGTCCTTCATGCACATGACAGCACACTGAGGAAAAGAAATTTGAATAAGGGGACAGATGAGCACGGAAAGAAAGGGGAAATAATGCCTTCTCCAGACAGGTCCATCTCCTTCTATCTCATTTACCAGTCATAACTGTTTCAGTTGTTATTGTTAACCACACATTATACAATTAATCACTATAAGCTCCTGGACATTCAAAGACTTTCCCAAGGCAACAGAGCTATTATCCAGCAGAAATGAGATTTAAACTGAAATTGACTTGACTCCAAAGCTTGTCTCTCACCCATTACATAGAACTGCATGAAAAATATAGGACTGGAACAAGTTTTTGAAAAAAAGGTAGAATTTATAAAAAGTAACAGTAAACAAAAGAATTTCTTATTGGGAAAAATATGCTTGAGTATTCACATCTTACAAAGGTCCTTGAAGAATCCTCTAGTCCAACCTACTGACTTTAAATATAAAGAAAGTGAGGCCCAGAGAAAGCAAAGGGTTATTTAATATAAATGGTATAACAAGACACCATTCTGGTCTCTGAGCCCTCAGGTCAGTGCTCTTTCCAAAGCATCACGAAGGAACCACTCTATCATCTTTTTTCCCTTTCCAGTGGACGACTGCCTCCTTAGCACATCGTAATGGGTTCAAGAGTCCGACCTTTTGAACAGTACTGAACAATACTGAACTTACATCTCTTTCTCCAGAGACCACGGAGTTGGGCAGCAAGAAGGAGCTCAAGTCCATGCCCTTCATCACCTACCTCTCAGGCCTGCTGACGGCCCAGATGCTGTCTGATGACCAGCTCATCTCAGGTGTGGAGATCCACTGTGAGGAGAAAGGCCGCTGTCCATCTACCTGCCACCTTTGCCGCCGACCGGGCAAGGAGCAGCTGAGCCCCACACCGGTGCTCCTGGAAATCAACCGTGTGGTACCACTTTACACTCTCATTCAGGACAATGGCACCAAAGAGGTGAGGTCCCCTGACACAGCCACTGAGTCAAATCTAAGAACCAACCCTCCTACCCCCTGCCCTTGTGGGCCCTTTGTCCACTGGGATTGTCATCATCGTCAGCAACAGCATGGTGAGGGCTAGCATTTATTGATCCCTTACCATGTTGTAAGCACGTATATAACTTGGTAACACTAGCTGCTGTAACTGGCAAATTCTCCAATCTCAATGGCTTAGTACAATTACGGTTATTTCTTGTTGTGCAGAGTCCTAAATAGAAGTGTTTGATTGATGGGTGGCTTTACTCTGAGAAGTAGTTCAGGGTCCCAGCCTGTTCCATCTTGTGCTCCATTAATCTGATGCTTCCACGGCTGCTGTGGAAGAAGAAAGAACATGGAAGATTGCACATGAGAAGTTGAAATGGGCCACGCCTGAAAATGGCAGATTATCATTTCATCTCCTATTCTGCTAAACTAGAATTCAGCCGCTGGGCACACCTGTCTGCAAATGAAGACAGGGAAATGTATTCTATCTGTTTGCCTAGGAGAAGAAGGTATGGGTTTGGTGAAAACCTAGCAGCCTCTGCCTCTGTACTATACTTGGGTTATCTCATTTAATTTACCCTCCAGATCTATGATTTACTTATAAATATTGAGTTGATTCATATGGAATTTCTGACATTTGACCATTTTTTATTTATAAAGATGGCAATTCCGTATGGTTCATCCTTTTCTCATGCCCACTTTACAAGTGAGGAAATGTAAGATGTTGAATGATTTGCTCCATGTTGGTCTGCTCCAGAGCCTACATGCTTAATCATGAAATTATATCTCCTCTTTTTCCTCTTTCTGTCTCTGTGACTTTCAATTATAGCATGTCAGGGCTTGAGAGGACTGTATGAATGATTTAGTTCACTGGTTTGCACACTTGTGTTCATGGAACATTTTTTTCCAAATGTAGTGTTCAGGACCCCCAATCCATAAAACCAGAAACAGTGATGCCACTGCTTCAGTAAGGAAGAAGGTAGATAAAGCATCTCCCCTTGGTCCCCACTCTTCCCTCTGCAACACCTTCTGGACAGCCCTGGGCCTCCAGAGAAGGCCATCTGGTAGACCACTGACCAAGTCCAATAGGATGCTATGGATTACGTGCCCCTCCCAAAGCATCCTCCTGGGCTGAGTAAGTGCCAGTGCATGGTGAGTGGTCAGGTAGGGTTTCATAGAGGACAGATCAGGGATGAGAATAAGGAAGTGAGGAGAGTATCTTCAGGTAGAAGACCTGAGGCAGAAAAGTACATGGTCTCTACAAAGACCTATAGAAATTTCCCATGACCGAGACCAAGAGATGGAGGGAGGGCAGATATGAGGCCAGAGGGGACAGAAAGCACCTGATTATTTAGGATACTATAAGCTAGGTCCTGGAGTTTGGACACAATCTGGAGGGCAGTGACATGCTGAAGATACATGGTTAGCAGGAAGCTGATAGGATTAGATTTGTGTGGCAGAAAGAGCCCTCTGGAAACAACCCAAATGACCATCGATGGGAGAGCAGTTGAATAAGGTGTCGAATATGCATACAGTGGAACACTGTACTACAGCCAAGATGAATGAACTATAGTGACACTTAATATGAGATGGGTGAACATAATGTTAAATGAAGACAAGAAATCCCAAAGATATGGTTTATATAGCATGATACCCTTCCCTCTATTTTAAGTTAAAACAGACACACAGGGCTTCCCTGGTGGCGCAGTGGTTGAGAGTCCGCCTGCCGATGCAGAAGACGCGGGTTTGTGCCCCGGTCCGGGAAGATCCCACATGCCGCGGAGCGGCTAGGCCCGTGAGCCATGGCCACTGAGCCTGCGCGTCCGGAGCCTGTGCTCCGCAACAGGAGAGGCCACAGCAGTGAGAGACCCGCGTACCGCAAACACAAAACAAAACAAAAAGAAAACCACACACACACACACACACACACACACATACACGCATATCAAATACACGCCTTTTAAAAATAAATACAGATGCAATAGATAGTTTAAAAAAGGAATCAAGGAAATTAGGAACATAGGATCATGGTACTCTTGAGTCAAGCGAGGCAGGTAATGGCACGATGGAGCATTTGTTACATGATGGTAGTCAAGTTTCTAGCTGATGTGTGGGGGCTGGATTTGTGGGGCTTTATGAAAGTGCTAAAAGTAGCTAACCAGCTAACACTAACTGGATGAACACATAAAGCCTAACCACGCATGGTGCAGCAATGAGCTTGAGTCACGAGCCGTGCATCTCAAATCATCTAACTCTGTGCATCAGAGGTCCCCAGACCAACAACAGAAAAGCCAAGAGAGCCAAACGTGTATACGTCTCCAAACCTCTGGTTTCAGGGTGAGAGTCAACTGTGGAAACATAAGAGTGGCAGCAGGGAGACCCCTGAGGAGGCTGTTGAAGCTTCCAGTAAATACCAAGGGTCGTCTGACCAGTGTCGTGTCAGTGCAGACAAAAAAAGCAGCACGTCGGTAGCTCTCCAGGGTTTGGTGAGAGAGGCTATGAATATCCCTATTTAGGGCTCTTTCTGGGCCACGCTCTCCTCATCTTTGAGGTGGTTCGATACTAGCTAAGTCACAGGACTTTTTTTGTGTGTGTGTAATTTATTTTTATTTTTTATTTTTGGCTGTGTTTGGTCTTTGTTGCTGTGCGCGGGCTTTCTCTAGTTGCAGCCAGTGGAGGCTACTCTCTGTTGCACCGTGCGGGCTTCTCATTGCAGTTGCTTCTCTTGTTGTGGAGCATGGGCTCTAGGCACATGGGCTTCAGTAGTTGTGGCTTGCGGGCTCTAGAGCACAGGCTCAGTAGTTGTGGTGCACGGGCGTAGTTGCTCTGTGGCATGTGGGATCTTTCTGAACCAGAGCTTGAACCCGTGTTCCCTGTACTGGCAGGCGGATTCTTAACCACTGGGAAGCCCCAAGTCACAGGACTTTTATGATGTGTTCTTGGCACGTGTGCTGGCAAGACAAGCACTGGTTCCTTTCCTCTTTGCTTAGGAGTCAGGTTCCCCATGTCCAGATGCTATGCCAGCTTCCCTCAGCATCATCAGTTCTGGAAATGGGTCTTCCTGAGGCTGATTCACGTTCTCTCCGATACAGAAGCCCAGGAGTGTGAAAGCAGTCACTAGATGTCACTGTTCTCCTTATGTGGCATCTGCTGCTTTTGAAGCACGAGTCCTTCCTTCGTTAATTCAGTATTTTTGAGCACCTACTATTTGCCATGTATGGTGTCATGCCCCAGGAAGTGAAGAGTGGGACAAATGGACACAAAATGGGCGTGGTCTTTATCTTCATGGAGTTTACAGACTTGTGGGGAAGACAGATATTATTGAAACACTCCCACCAAATAAGTGAGAACAAACTGTGCTGAGTACCAAGAGAAGTTCAGGCCTTTGGGTTAAAATCGGGTGACCGAGGGCTTTGTGGGATGAAGGAAGTCTTCTTTAGGGAAATGAAATTGGAATTAGTTCTTGGGGGTCGGGTGCCTAAAGTGAAAGCAGAGGACTGGATTTGGGGGAGAGGAGGAACCTGAGAGCATTCCGGGTCAAAGGCCTAGCTCCTGCAGAGCCCTGAAGGATGTGCAAACGTGGCCCATTTCCCTGAGGCTGGGATGGGAGCTCCATGGGCAATGCCGAGGAGAGGCGGTGGCCAGGCTAGGCAGAGCTCTGAAGGCTCTGGTGGTGAGGAGTTTGGCCCCTGATAGCGGGGAGCATAGAGGCATTAGAGCAGACAGGTAGGCGCTGTCTTCTCAGCTCCAAGCTCCTCTCCTCTAAGTTATACCTGCAAAGGAACCTTAGAGCTGCTTGACTAGTTTCTTCTCTCCCTCCCCAACCCCCAAGACAGTCCTGTTTAGAGTTTCACAGCAGCCTAGGGGCTGCTGTGCATTAGGCCTTTTCAAAGGAGCCAGGCTGTGGTAGGAGTGGGTAAGACAGGCCCTGTGAAGGTCTGGAAACGATCCTGGAGGAGGGGATCGTGGCCCCTGAGAGAGGCTGGTGTGATGAGAAAGCAGCCACTTTCATCTTGGCCATCATTTCTCCTCTGCCTCTTCCCCAAACCCCCATCACTTCTCCCAAGATTTCTCCATCTCTCTGCATTTCTTTGCAGTCAGAGGCAGGGGCCACATGGGTCAAACATAAAAGGGCCTTGGCCTGGACTCTGACACTGAGTCATAGCGAGGCTGGGGCAAGTCCTTTTTCCTCCCTGGGCCTCTCTTCTCCTACCCTGAAAAAGCAGAGAGGTTGGGTGAGTTTCTTTCTGAGTTTCCTAGAAGAGACTTTGTCAAAGTGGAATCAGATAGTGCAAGATCTGTGCTCCACTCAGGTTGAGTTGGGAACCTGCCTCAATCCCCTACTCCTGTGGTGTGTTGCTGAATGACCTCTCCAAACCTCAGTTTTTATGTCTATAAAATGGACTCTTGTGATCCCTACTTCATGGGGATCAGATGATAATGAATGTATAGTACCTGGCATGTAGCATGTAATGGGCTTATGTTTCCTATGATAATGATAAAAATAACGTTTGCCTAAACTGATTCCTTCCTTTTTCTGTGCTTCCTTTGGTATCTCCTCTTCTAGGTAGCACTCGATAACTTTGCAGATGCCCAAAGTGCTAGGGACATGACGTTCAGAGTAGGGTCTGCATTTTGTATGCAAGAGATTAACCTAAAAGGGCAGATCACAAATGGAAGGATTTCAGGAGCATTTTTCTCACTTTATAAATATTACTGGAACTTGTACTTTATAGGAAAGGATACCATAGGTGGAATCACACGAGTAAAAGGATTTCCTTCTGTAGACCTTCCAACGCAGAATGGAACCATTCTTCTATGTGAGAACACCTGTCTCCTTGAGTTGTTTGAGATGCTAAGTCAACTGCTGAGTCCCGTTATATGGCATGGTCAGGAAGTATCAGAGAGGGGCTGTGACTTGCCTGAGGTTTGTGGGGCTGTTCAGGCCTCTGATTCTGGGCAAGGGCCAGCGTGTGCTCTTCATAGCCTTGGGGACCATTGGACACTAGTTCCTTTGGTGGTTGGGATATCCTTGGTTCCATCTCCTTGAATGCATGGGAAAGGATGATGCCTTCTGCCTCAGCTGGAAAGGAGCCTTTCATTACACTTTGTGCTGTTTTTCTGAATAAGCAAAGCAGGAAAAAAGTCTTAATGATGGAGAATTTGATTAATGCATCAATCTTCTCCCTCCACCTGTTAAATGACCCTTACACAGCCCAAAGCCACAGAGCTTAGCTAAGCACAACTAGTGCTTAAATGACCAAGACTGTGTGTGGCTATTAACTTAGCCTTTGGGTGAATAAGAAGAGGCTCCAAATGCAGGAGAAAAAATTGTGTCATGGTGAAGAGCCAGACTGAGCTGGATTTGAGTCCCATCTCTCCCGTTGATCGTCTGGGTGACCTTTCATTTTACTCATTTATAAAGTAGACATTACAGTATCTACCCCTATCCATTTGGGGGTTGGGAGTTTTCTTTGGAAGAACTGGGACACCTGGAATCTGTACCAGGTTCTGTCCTTGATTGTTATATGGCATTGGGCATGGATACTTCTACTGTCTTGGTCTGTTTCCTTAGCTGTATGACGAAAAGTATGGGCTAACTTTATCCCACAGTCCCTTTTGAAGATCTACGGTCAGATCTAGGTTCTGCCCTGAAAATAAGGGAAATATTTTGATGTTGGATGAGGCACCTTGTGACCTGCAATTTATTTTCCATCCAAAGATATTACCAATTTTACTCCTTAAGTTAATATTGGGAAGAGAAAGATTCACATATCTTGTACTCCATCCCAATGACACAGCATTTATGAGTAGAGATGGGTATTAAAATCATACCCTCTGTATTTTACAGATAGTAAAACTGAGACCTGGAGACGGGAATGACTTGCTCTAGGGCACACAGCCAAGTCTGAATTTGAAGTAGTCAGCCATGGCTTCTGACCTTGGCGATGTCTTTTGTCTCTCTCAGACTCAGTATCCTCATCTGCGAAATGGTGGTAACTTTCCCCATAGGGCTCTCATGTAGAAAAATTAAGAGACTGTTTGCTGGTGTTTTGAAGACTATAAAATACTCTGTAGATCTGGATGCTTTTTTTTTTTTTTTCTACTGCTCGAGTCCCCTGAATTCCAATAATGTGATATATTTTTTTTTCTTTCCATGCTGCCCTAGGAAGAACCATGTGTAATTTTGGTCTTGTTGTGGTTTTCTAATATTCTAGCAGATCCTTTCCCTCTGCCAGAAAGATTTGTTTGCTCAATTTACACTTCTTGGCTCAAACTGAGAAGAGAATTCCAAATGACTGCTCTTTGAAAAGAAATTAACAGCCAAGATGATCCCCCCGCCCCATTATTGCCACCACAGCTGTGCCCACCACTGTGACCACTACCTTTATCATAACCACCATCACCACTGCTGCAGCAGCATCACCACCACAACCTCTCATTGGGTGTGTATAGATACTGTGTGAGGAGAGATAATACAGAGGGAGACACGACACAGATTGTACCTTCAAGGACCTCACAGTCTAGGGGATGAGGCAGAAGAGCCACATAAGTAACTAATTGCTTACACATGCTACATTAATTCATGACTTATTTTCAAACAATACAATAGACATTCCAACAGTGTTAGAAAAGAGGGAGAAAGAAACTCTGGTTGGGGGGAGGTAAATCTGGAAAAGGTTCTTGCAGCAGGGAAGGTGGGTGTGTACAGATGGTGGATATAGCTTGAGACTACTCTGTTGATGATAAAGATAATCCTAGGTACCAGATGTACATTATATGCCAAAAACTGCCATGGGCTTTCTGTGCTTTATCTCATTCAATCATCCAAGAACTTCTGAGGGGAATATTATTATCATCCCTATTTAATAGATGAGGAGACTGAGGTTCAGAGAAGCTTGAACCCAAGTCTGTGAGATTCTGAAGCTAATCTAGGCCTGAGTTGGAAAACTCTGGCCCACAGGTGACATCCAGCCTGCCATCTGTTTTTATAAAGTTTGTGACACACCGCCACACTCATCTGTCTACACATCTCTATGTCTGCTTTCCTGCCATGACGGCTCAGTTGAGCAGTTGCCCCAGAAGACAGTAGGACACGCAAAGCCAAAAATATTTACTGTAGTCCTCTGAAAAAAATTTGACAAACCTTGGTCTAGACTAAGGTATATTGGAAAAGAAGAAAGAAAGTTATGTCAAATGCTGTGTGACAAACATTTAGAATAGAAGAAAAAAAACCAACAAGCATTGAGTGCCAACTGTATGCCTGGCATTTTTTAAGTGCCTTGTGTGTATTCGTATGTGTTCTCTCACTCTATCCCCTGGCACATTTGCATTATGATGCCCATTGCACAAATTAAAAAAATCTGACAACTTAGGTAAATAATTCATCTAACATCACACAGCTAGTGACTCTGACCCAGGAAGTCTGTGTCCAAAATGTATGTTTAGTCAATCATTCTTACTACAGGTGTGAAAAATTTGGGAGATATAAAACGAGAAGTGATGTGCAGAAAACTGGTGTCACAGAAACTTTGAACGTTGTGCTGAGGGATTGGAGTACCATGTGAACTATAGGGAACTCTTGAAGATTGGGGGTCAAGGGAAAGCCATGACCAGACGTGCATTTTTGGGTAATAACTACATCATCAACAGTGGAAGGGTGAATTGTAGGGACCAGGGCTGGTTTTATGTCAAGGGCTATTAATTTCAGGTCCGCAGATCATTGATTTTGAAGGGTTGTTGGATCTCCATCGCCAGAAGGTTTATGCAGAATTATATATTATTGCATTTTTCTTCTGGGGGAAAAGATACATGGCATCAGCAAATTTTCTAAATGTTTTTGACCCGAACGTTGTAGAACACTAAGAGAAGAGGACTAGTGAGTTGGGGTGTCCACTGCAGAAGTCCACATATGGGATGTCTGGGAGGGTGGGGACTCAATTCAAATAATTTTAACAAATATTTATTAAGGGTCTCCCATGGGCTAGGCACTGTTCTGGGCTTTCGGAATACATCAGGGAGCAAAACAGGGATATATTTCAACCATCTGGAGACTTAATTTCTACTGGAGTGTATGTGGGAGATAGAAAGTAAACAATAAAAATAGTGAAAAGTATAGTATATTGAAAGGCAAAGGGGAGGGGAAGTAAAGCAGAATAAGAGGTCAGGAGTGTGGAGTGGAGTGTGGAGACTTGGATCTCAGAACATCACAAAGTCAATCAGGATCACTTAGGTTGAGAATGGGGGAAGTGTTATTTAAAAAATGCAGATTCCTGGCTTCCTCCTACTGATTCTGTTTCTCTAGAGGAGTGAGGCTGAGAATTGTTATTTTCACAGGCTTCCCAGGTGATTCTGATGCACACTGAGCTTGAGAACCACTACTCAAAACCATTGTTCATATGTCTTTCTCATTCTGATATTCCTTCAGGGAATTCCTTGCTTAGGGATTAAGAAAGTCAAGTACTTATAATCTGGAGTAAATCTCTGCTATTGTGGGCCACTTCCTCTCCATCGGTGCATTATGAGAAGGAGGTGAACTGGCCAGGAACCAGGCTGTCAGGCAGTTCTTGGCAAGAGGGAAGATCAAAGAAAAGAGGGGGATATAATCCACATATTACTCAACACGCTCATGGTCAATTACAAAAGAGGAACTTAATGCTTGGCTTGTCTGCTTGCAAAACTGGAAAACATAGCTATTTCATGAGACCAGAAAACTACCAGATTCAGTAGGATATGCAAGACAAACAGACTTAGCAAATGCAAGCATTTTTGCGTGTCAAGAGTGTAGAGCTTTTTTTTTCCCCCATGGGACATTGAATTCAGTTAGCAAATGTAATAAAGAGAATCACAGAATGTCTTTTCCTGGTACTTTTAAGAACAACCACTTACTGAGCACTTCAATTGTGCCAGGAGCTCAGCTCAAACACTTTATGTACTTAGTTCACTGAACTCTCTGATCAACCCCACACGATGGGCACTATTATTATCTTTCTTTTCCCCTTGGGAAAAATTGAGGCACAGAGAAGTTAGATCACTTGTCCCAAGATCCTATAAATAAGAACTGGTGGAGCCAGGGTGTGATCTGAGCAGTTCTGCTTTTTCTCATTTTGCTGTAGTCTCTCTCTTAGCAACTTCCCTTCAACTTTTTAATAAAGTGTAAAAAAATGGAAGTCTACTGAGGACACTATCATTGCCTAATATTACCTTCTCCTGCCACTGTGTCTTCATTTCTTTCACTCAGTGGCCAAAAGATTTGAAAGAATAGACTACCTCTGCTGTCTACACTGATTCACCCCCATTCATTCCAGGGCTGGCTCCCTCCACCCAGTGGAAATACAGTAGCTTCTCTTCATGTGTAACCCATGCAGACACCACATTTGCCATAAATGACTTTGCCTTTCTTTTGATAGGCACCTTTGGATTTCCATCTCAGTTCTTGTAGTCTGGAAACCAGCGAGACAGCCCTGATACCTGTTTGTCCTTCCTCCTGCGCTCACTCCCCACCCCCCACCCCCCCAAACTATAGCTCATTAACAAACCTTGTAGAATTGTCTCCTTAGGAATTTCTCAAATACGCCCACTTTTACCCACTTTGGTCCAAGTCTTGACTGAACTGTTGCAGCAGCTTCCTAACCGGCTAACAGTGACCCTCACCTCCTCTAATTCATTTTCTTCCTGGGAACCAGAGTGATATTTTCAAAGTTAAAACTTGCTCACATCACTTTTCCAATGAAAACCCTTAACTGGCCTCCAGCTGCTCTTGGGATCCAGACCCAGGTGCTTACCGTGGCCTGCAAGGGGCTGCGCTTCTCACTTCTTACAACTTCTGATATTCAACTTTCCGGAACTGTGCTTTGTGATGCCAGAGAGCCTTGGTACATGCTGTTCCCTCTACTTGGAACTTGTTTTACCCTCCCCCTCCTTTCTCCTTTCCACTGACTTGACTGCTGTTCATCCACCAGATTGCTGAGGCTTCTAGATTTGATAAGATCCCCCTGTTTGTTTATTGGTTTACTTTCTTGAGGCTTTTTATCTCTCTTTCATAGCAGTTATCATAATTTCTCATTATACTTTTTTTTTTTTTTTTGCGGTATGGGGGCCTCTCACTGTTGTGGCCTCTCCCATTTGCGGAACACAGGCTCCGGACGCGCAGGCTCAGCGGCCATGGCTCACGGGCCCAGCCGCTCCGCGGCATGTGGGATCTTCCCAGATCGGGGCACGAACCCATGTCCCCTGCATCGGCAGGCGGACTCTCAACCACTGCGCCACCAGGGAAGCCCTCTCATTATACTTTTATGTATGTTTTCTAATTGTTTGATTAATGTCTGTATCTCCTCCTCCTCCACATTTTATTATTTTGTTTTATCACGACAACATTGCCAATGCAGAGGGAAGAGCAGATAAACTCAGGAATGAAGGCGTCTAGTCCAACCCTGGTCTATTTCTTGATTCCTTTCTGCCACACCTCACAAATGTTACAGAGCCTGTGTTTGAACATTCCCAGTAACAGCTTGCTCAGTGACCCCTAAGCATCCTGTTTCCCTCACTTCTGGAATATCCATTCTGATATTGAGTCAAAATATTTTCCTGTACATTAAGAGGTAAACTGCATAAGACCAGGGTCCGGACAAACTTTTGTTCAGCATTGCACCAATAGCTTCTACTATAGTGTCTGACTCATAGTAGAAGTTCAATAAATATATTTTTTATGAGAATAACTAAATGAATGTGTGAAAAATGAATGACCACCTTGCATCCGCACGCTTGCGTGGTGCTTTCACATACACTAACTCCCTTAATTCTTTCAGTAGTCCTATGAAGGTAGCAGTGTTTATTTTCACTTTACAGATTAGGAAACTGAGGCTCACAAAGAGTGGGTACCACCCTCTGAAGCCCCACAGGGCTACCAAATGTCAGAGCTGGGGCTGGAATCCCTTTTCCAGCTGTCCCACAAGCACTCATCCGTCATACAACCATCATTTATCTGGGTGGGTGTTGTGCAAAGCAGCCAGGGTAGTGCTGGGTTTCCAGGAACAGAGCAAGCTGCAGGCCCCATCCCTGCTGGAGCTCATCCCTGTTCACAGGGGGCTCTTCTTGGGTCATTAGGCAACTTCAGTCAGCAGTGATGCTAAGGGCGTAGAGAGAATTCACCACCAATTCAACTCTCTCTGCCTATTTCTCTCTAATCTTAGGAGAAAAAAAAAGTCGTTCCAGATGTGCCTCCCAATTCACCAGGCAGATGCGGTTGAAAGCAGCATGAGTTTGTACCATTACACAGTTGGTAAATCTGTACAGAGCCTTCTCTGGTCAACAGAGTCATGTCATTCCTTGAGTTTCTGAGCAGAAGGGTCCCAGACCATAAATTTAAGTCCCAAGAAGAGGAGAAACCCTCAAGTAATTAGCTTCTTCTTGAAACTACATGTTTCTTTTCTTTTTTAGATTCATCTCCAAATTTTCCCACTTGGGGGAGCATTGTCAAATTCCTGGATTTTCTGCTACCTAACTCCAAACCAATTTAGTTTAGAAAAGTATAGCATGTACAAAGCTAAAGTGACTAGTATAATGAACCTCCATGTACGTATCATCTTCTAGTTTCAATTATAATCAACTTACTGCAGGCCTGCATCCCCGGCTCTGTCCCCTCAAACACTATATAATTTGATATGTAAATGTTAAAGTTCGTATTTCTAAAATATAAGGACTCCAAAAATATCAATATCATTGCCTTGCCTTCCAAACTAACAATTCCTCTACACCATCAAATATCTAGTCATTGTTCATGTTTACTAGATTGTTTTATATTTTTGGTACCAGTTTGTTCAGATTGGGATCTAAATAAGATTCAAACATTATGATTGGCTGATAATTAAGTCTCCTTTAATCTATAGGTTTCTTCCTCCAACTCTTTTTATTTCTTGTGATATTTTATCAAGAAAACTGGGTATAGTTCCCAGGGGATTTTGCTCATTGCAGCCCCATGGTATTATTTAGCATGTTCCTCTACCCCTGTACTTCCTGTAAGTTGGTAGTTAGGTCTAGAGGCTCGACCAGGCTTGATATTTTGGCAGTCCACCACAGCCAGTATTGATAGACTTGTAGACCAAAGTGATCTAAAAGAACAGTTTTGTCTTTGATGCCGGTCAAATCTGTCATCAAGTCCTGGCTGTTCCCTTTCTCCTGTGTGACTTTTGGCAAGAGATTCTGAGCCTTAGTTCCCTCACATGTGTTGTGGGGCTAATAATAATAATAATAATACCTAATTTCTGAGGCTATTGTATTAAATGAGATGGGCATCTAACACGCTTAGCCTTGTGCCTGGTGCATAGCGAGTGCTGAGTATAGACAAGCTCTTACTTGTCTTCTCCTTCCTCCCTGTTCTTCCCCTTTCCCTCCTCCTTCATCTCTCCCACGTTTCATTATTATATTTTATGATCAAAACTGTGTGTTTGAGAAAGAAAGAGAAGACAGACTCAGAATGGAAGAGGTTCTCCAGGCATCTAGTCCAGCCCTAGTCTGTTGCTCGATTCTTTGCACCCATACCCTGAAGGAGCCTGTGTTGGATACTCCCAGAACAGCTTGCTCAGTGATCCCTAAGCAGCCTGTTCTCTCACTACTAGAATATCTTTCTTTATATTGAGTCAAATTATTTTCCTGTACATGCCCTGTCTTTGTTTCCAGTTCCATCCATCAACACTGTACTGAGATGGACTTACCTACTGACTTACCAGACAGAACATATGTTTTGGAATCAGAGAGATGAGGATTCGAATACCAGCTTTGCTACAAAATGTCTTTGTGCCTTTGGGCACAGTACTTACGTTTTTAAGCTTCTTTTTTTTCTCATGAGTAAAATGGGATTAATAACGTCTACCTTATAGAATTGTTTTGCAGATTAACAAATGATCCACGTAAGGTGCTTAGCAGCAACGTTTGGCTTATAGAAGCAGCTCGATGAAAGTTTGTCCGCTCTCCTAGTTCTAAGTGCCAGCCTTCCAGGTGTTTGATGACATCTTTGGGCTCCGTTGGACTTTTCTTCTGGTAATCATGCCCGGTTCCTGAAATTGTTTTTCATCACGAGTCTGTTTCTTATCTCAGACTCAGTCTTATCCCAGCCATTCTGAGTATTAGCCTCTGAAAGTACTCAGTACGCCTGTGTCCTTCTTGATGTACGCTTTATGAAGAAAGAGGTTAGAATACACAGAGACTGCTTTACTTGCCTGCAGAATTAAGGGTAGAATCCAAGTTTCTTGCTTCCCGACTTTGGGATCTGCCCTGGGTCACAATAGCTTCTATCTTTACTGTCATGCTCATAGTATTCAAAATATGATTTTTGGCTCGCTAAAGGAAACGGGAGCTCAGAGGGAAAATCTCGTATCAGTGTCACAAGCCAGTAGTTATGGAACCAGAATTTAAACCCTTGTCTGTGTGGCCCCATAACCTGTGGTCTCAACACGTAAGCTATAGAGACTACCGCATCATTGGTCCTTCCTCTACTCTTGGACATGGACAAGCTATTCCATCATCAAGTAGCTTTTCTTGGAATCTAGAGTCACCTCCTGTCACTATCTTTTTCCTCACCTTTCCTTGATGATAAAACATCTTGCTCCATTCTTACCTTTTGGTCACTTCTCAGCCCTTTTAGAAGCTGACTTTTGTTACACCATCTGCTTGAAGTTCTTGTCTTAAAACTCAACAAGGACCTGTTTACTCAAGCCAACACCCTCTTCTCAAGCCTTTTTTAGACGCATCAATCCATTCTTAAAAGAGCTTGGGCTTGGCTCCTTCACCTTTAGTTTGCCCAACCTGAATCCTTTCCAGAAATTATCGCTTCCCTTCAGAAACTCTGAGGGAATGCCAGGAAGTGGAAGCATGGTAGCTGCTTGGGGGTGGGGGATCATACGTTAGTGAGACTCTGTCCATCCCTCCATGGTGCTTCTCCCATAGTTGTTTCTTGAATATGCGGATCCCATTTTGAATGGAACGGGAGAAAATGGGAATTTAGATATATGTCTAAGGTAGGCATATTGGTATAGCTCTATACTTATATATATATAGATAGCTTTATTTACTATTTTTTTTCTTTTCAGAGAGTTATATTAGTTACATTCAAAGTAAACAGACTTCTTAGTGAGATTTTGAAATTTTAGGTGCTTTAGTGAGCTGTAATTGAAAGGGCCCAAGTTTTGGAGTCGGTCAGATCTAGATTTGAATTCCAAATCTGCTTACCTGTTGGATGTTACCTGCTTACCTGTAGTGAACAGGTGACTTAGCCTACCCAAACTTCATTTTCTTATCTGTCAGATGGGGATGATAAGAAGACTCGCTGCCTAGGTTGCTTCTGCGTATTATATCAGATGACAGATGTAAAGAAGGGCAGTATAAGAATCAGATAGACCTAGGCTTACATTCTCACTTTACCAGATATTCTGGAGCTATAAGTTAAATACTCAGAATCTCAGTGAGGATGGTCACAGTATTTAACTCACAGAGTTGTTGTTAGGTTGCGTAAGATTATATATGCAGAGCACTTATCAATGCCTAGAATAGTTAGAAGCTCAATCAATATGAGTTGCAGCTTCTTTCCTCTACCTTTGTCTTCTTCGTCTTTCTCCTCTTTCTCTTCCTCCTTCTCTCTTCTGCTTCTGCTATTGCTTCTGATTAAAGCATCCAGCACAGAGTAGGTGTACAATAATTGTAATTGCCTTACCTTCAGGCATCAGCCGATTAAAACACTGCAAGGGTAGTCAGTTCACAGAGACGAGGAAAGGCATGCTTCCCCAAAGTAAAGGTAATCTTGCCGTCTCTGATAGTTGGTTCTAATGACATATTTTTCCCCATTGTAAAAATGTTAAAAAGAAGAAAAATAATTCTGAGCATAGATGTGCCTAGAATCACTGTTGCCTGTAAATAACTTTACTACATTCATAATAAACAATAATAATTCATAATAACTATCTTTCTTCCATTTAGAGAATATCCAAGTTTAAAAGCTTTGTCAGTACTCTTTAATTATCAAATATATGTATAAGTGTGAACATATATGTGGTTCTGGCATTATTCTAGGCACTTTATAAATTATTCTTTTGCCATTCTTTATTGAGGTAGGTATTAATACATCTCCATTTTACACATGTGGGAATGAAGCATAGAGAACTGAAGTCACTTCTATCAAGTTTGCTCCGTGATGACACTAAGACTTGAACCCAGGGGTTTGGTTCCAAGGATCGTATTCTTAACCTCCATGCTCTGCCATCCCTCCAGCATTTGTAACATCCTTTGCTAGATTAAGGGATCAAGACTTCTCAGAGTCCAGCTTGTCAGCTTGGAAATATGGCTACAATGAACCTGCTAGGAATCTCCCTTTCCATAATTTTTTAGCCAGATTTCCAAGGCACCTTCTCAAAGGCAAAGATAAACTCAGTATGGGTCTAGACAGCATGTCCCCTCCTCTCCTCCGACCTTTCTTTCCCTGCCCCTACCCACAGGCCCAACCATGGAAGCCCCACCAGCTGGAGAGACCACCTCCCTCAGATGCCTCCTAAGGGAAAATGGATGTACTGGAAAAATGAGGTCACCAGTGGCCACAGAAGGGACATTTTGCAGCCCTTTACTCAGGAACTCACCACTAGCTTCAGCTAGCATTTAGCAACATAAACTCCACAGTCTTGGACAGATCCTCCACTTGAAAGCTTCCCACCTGCCTCTCATCTCCAGATGTTCTCACCACAAGGGGAGAGGAGTTACTGTCAAAGGACAGCAGGCCTTAGAAGACAGGTCTTGTCTATTGGGTGGGGCTGGGATCCTTGGCTAAAGGCTTCCCTTAGGAAAAGTGTGTGAGTTCCATCCAGGTTTCCCCTTCCAGGACTGAGTGGGCCAGGAGCAATGCCTTGTAGGAGACAGGCTGAGAGGAGGAGCCATCCTCTGAAGAACTTGGATTTGTACAGGACTGAGAAGCCCTTGGCAGTTCAAGGTCACAGGGCAAGATGCCTTGGGAAGATGACTCACGATTAGATGTATGAGGCTACTGATATGGCTGTGTCTTCTCTCTAGAGTTATAACTGATGTTTCCTATTGCTCATTCATCACTTTCACAATTGCTATCAGCTCAGTGACAGGCAGGACAAATGGTCTGGAGACAGTTTGGAACAATGTAAGCACAATCTGTTGCCCTGATGACTGAGCAGGTCTACTAGGATAACATAGATTAGACATCCAAAGAGCTCTCAGTCTTCTAGTCCTCAGAATTTACCATTCATTCGTGCAACACTTAGTCATACAACAGACATTTATGGAGTACCTTCTTTGGGCCAGGCCTTGTGTAGGAGCTTCTGATAAAATAAGGCAAAGAACTCAAAGTTCAGTGGAGAGGACAGGTATGCAAATAAATAGTTCTATAAAATATTGTGGTTCACTAACTGATGTGTTGTCCAGGTGCAGTGGAGGCCTTCAGTTCTGTTGGGAAATCAGAAAAGAGTTTCCAGAGAAGATTGCAGTTGTAGTGGGTCTTAAATAATGAGTATGATTTGATCAAAGGTAGAATGGAGTCAAGGCATTATAGGCTGAGGGAAATCATGTGCAAAGACACAGTGGCATCAAAGTGTGTTGCCTATCTGGTCCATGGCAGGTGGTTTAATGTAGATGTTATGTAGGACCAAGGAAGACTATAGTTGTGGGAGATGAGCTAAGGAGATTGTGTGGCATCACTGTGTGAAGGGCCCTGTGTGCCAGGCTAGGAAACAGAACCTTTATACTTGTCTCAGTCATAGCTCTTTTATTGGTGAAAAGAGAAACCCACTGAAACAGTCTAAGCAAAAGATGGAGAAATTATTATAATGATACAGTGATTTCTCATGTAACTCAAGGACAGAGAGCGCAGCTGAGCTACCAGCATCCAGGAAGCCACTGTCAGCAGTAATCCTGGAGCCTGACGTTCTGTTTCCCTCTGCAGTTGATTGGTGTCTGTCTCTCTCCTCTCTCTCCTCTCTCTCCTCTCTCTCCTCTCTCTCCTCTCTCTCCTCTCTCTCCTCTCTCTCCTCTCTCTCCTCTCTCTCCTCTCTCTCCTCTCTCTCCTCTCTCTCCTCCTTTCCTTCCTCCCCTGCCTCCCACGTTTTCTGGTTTCCATCCATGTGGCTCGACATGACAAGCCCAGCCTAGCCAAGCCTAGCCTTGCATCTCATACCAATTCAAGCACTCAGAGAGAGCAATGAACATTTGAATCTAAATTCCCAGGGAAAATATGTGATTGTTCCAGTTTGGGCCAGTTTTGGTCCCACTACTCTTGGCCAAAACAACAGGGTTATTTTTGTTTAGTTCAAATATGCACACCAAACCATCCTTTGTATC
Organism: Orcinus orca; assembly: GCF_937001465.1. NCBI lineage: Eukaryota > Metazoa > Chordata > Mammalia > Artiodactyla > Delphinidae > Orcinus > Orcinus orca. The sequence goes on along the minus strand of NC_064564.1, from coordinate 103,278,943 downwards.
TGATAACCTGAAGCATATCTATTAAAAATCCTGTCAGTTTTTATTCTCAAACTGAAGTACCCTGACTCAGAGGAATACACTATGATATGCCAGGATATATCTAAAGCCACAGGATAAAGTGATCAGAGATTCTTGAACTTAATACCTAAGAATTACTTGGGAGTGTATTCAATCATGGGTTCTGTAGCACCTCTCCCAAGATTCCGATTCAGTGGGTTGAGTTTGGCCTGGGAATCTGAATTTCTAATAAGTGTTTCAGGCCATTAATGAGGCAAGAGGGCCAGGAATCATACTATGAGAAACACTTTGGGGAAAACTCCATTGTTTTAATATTAAAAGCAATCAAAGTCTATTGTGGAGTGTAATTTGCATAAATATTTAAGAAAGTCTTCAAAGTAATTTTGCACTTGTTCCTTCTGATCTTTGGGATGCTTTGTACAAAAAGCTCAAAAGCCCTTCCATATTTTACTGGAGGGTGTGGAAGGTTTTTGGGTCAAGAACTTGGGCTCTTAGATCTCCTGGGCTGGTCTCAGGAGTAAAGTGAGCATCTAGGAGGAGCATGGCAGAGGTTAAGAGCCCAGGATTATCCTGAGGCCCCAGGCAAAGGAGAAATCTTCCAAGCTAAGGCCAACAGGAGGCAAAGGGACAGAGATGTGACAGGATTAGGGTTCTTAACATTAATTAACTTATGACAGACTAATTGATTAATCAATTACTGGGCCCCTACTCTGTCGGGCACTAGGGATTAAATGGTAAACAAAGTAGACAGGGCTCCAACCTCAATTTGTACAGTCTGTTAGGAGAGACAGACAAGCAATGACACAGACAATAAAATACAACACAGGAAAATAAGTTTTGTAATAGGGGAAGGTGGGAAGAGATGTGTTACAAAGGAAGGGTTCTATCCCAGGGACCAGGGACTGCAAGAGGTGGTCTCCAAGCTGAGAGCTGATGGACTGGTCAGTGGGGGAAATTATTAGATGGGGGAAGAGTGTTCCAAGGAGAGAAAATAGCATGTAAGACGCGAGAGGTGAGAAAGCATAGCTGGAAAATAGGGTGTAAAAAGCATGGTGGGGCTTCCCTGGTGGCGCAGTGGTTGGGAGTCCGCCTGCTGATGCAGGGGACACGGGTTCGTGCCCCGGTCCGTGAAGATCCCACATGCCGCGGAGCGGCTGGGCCCGTGATCCCTGGCCGCTGAGCCTGCGCGTCCGGAGCCTGTGCTCCGCAAATGGGAGAGGCCACAACAGTGAGAGGCCCGCGTACCGCAAAAAAAAACAAAAAAACCATGGTGGCAGGAGGTGATGTGTTGGAATCTGAGTCACCCTAGGTTGGTGACATTGTGCAAGTCACCTGATCACACGAGCCCAATTAATTAATTAATTTGGCTGCACTGGGTCTTCGTTTCGGCCTGTGGGCTCTTCACTGCGGTGTGCGGGCATCTTTAGTTGCGACATGCATGCGGGATCTAGTTCCCCGACCAGGGATCGAACCCAGGTCCCCTGCATTGGGAGTGTGGAGTCTTAAACATTGGACCACCAGGGAAGTCCCCAGATCTTTTTAAAGTTTCAACTTTTTCAAAGATTGCATGGAGACAATGCAACCTAATATATGGGCTTATTATGAGGATTAAATTAGCTCACAGTGGTAAAACATTCAGGTTTTGGAATTTGACACATTTAAGTTAGAATTTTGCTCTGCCAAATATTGGCTATGTGACATGGGCAAGGAACCCAGACTCCCTGAGGCCTCAGTTTCATCTTCTGTGTAATGGGAGTGATAGAGGTACTGAATCGTGGCATTGCTGTGCAAATGAAATAACTCCTCATGGCAAACACGGAGCACTGTGTGTGGCATATAGGTTTGCTCAGAAATGCTCCCTGTTATTTTTAATGCTTTAAAACCCAGCACTTCATCCTCTACGTGAGATGGATGGGAGCTAAAATATGGAGTGAACTGACAAGCAAAATAGCTCCTTGCCTGAAGATCATATAACCATATCATCCTGTCTCTGTACATCTTGGGAAACAGACAGCTGACAGAGCCCTGTGTAGGAACGTCTCAGTGGGTTGTATATTTATTTCTCTAATATTTTTTCATTAGCAGAGGTAAGCGTGGCAAGAAGGGGTTTGGCTGCCCCTAAACGTCTTCCCCCTGTCGCCCAGATTAACAAGCTGTTCTGTCAGGCTCTCATCATTCAGGTGAGAATGGCTTGAAAAGCAAACTTTATCCTGATAGGGGAAATTAGGTGTCGTTCCTGTGATTTATAGAGCTATAGATTGAGCTGCACAATTTCTCATAAGGAAATGGGTCCTTGCCTATTAGTATTCCTTTACTGTGTGGCCTTGTGAGTGAGGGGATCTAACTCAGAGGCTGAAACTGAGGGGTAGGGTAAGGGAGGTCAGGGGGCAAAGCTTGGGATTCAGTTAGAGGCCCTCTGCTCTGCTGCATTCAATCTGGGGGACCTGGGCTGGTATCTCTTCTCTGATCCTACATTGGCTCATCTGTACGGATTACTGGGAACAGTAAGAGCTGCCGTATCCACAGGTTGCTAGGAGTCTTATAGGAGCTAAGAGACAGATGTCCCAGCACCAGACCTAGAGTAAAGAATGCGTAATAGGGGTGTCTCTCTTCTTCATCCCACTCCCCCCTTTCCTCAAAAACCATCAATGACATGCTCATCGTCTGTGGGCCCTCTTCTACAGAGAAGATGTTAACTGGCAGTTTTTTTTGTTTTTTAACATCTTTATTGGAGTATAATTGCTTTACAATGATGTGTTAGTTTCTGCTTTATAACAAAGTGAACCAGCTATACATATACATATATCCCCATATCTCCTCCCTCTTGCGTCTCCCTCCCTCCCACCCTCCCTATCCCACCCCTCTAGGTGGTCACCAAGCACCAAGCTGATCTCCCTGTGCTATGCGGCTGTTTCCCACTAGCTATCTATTTTACGTTTGGTAGTGTATATATGTCCATGCCACTCTCTCACTTCATCTCAGCTTACCCTTCCCCCTCCCCATGTCCTCAAGTCCATTCTCTTAGATCTGCATCTTTATTCCTGTCCAGCCCCCTGGTTCTTCAGAACATTTTTTCTTTAAGATTCCATATATATGTGTTAGCATACAGTATTTGTTTTTCTCTTTCTGGCTTACTTCACTCTGTATGACAGACTCTATGTCCGTCCACCTCATTACAAATAACTCAGTTTTGTTTCTTGTTATGGCTGAGTAATATTCCATTGTATATATGTGCCACATCTTCTTTATCCATTCATCTCTCAATGGACACTTAGGTTGCTTCCATGTCCTGGCTATTGTAAATAGAGCTGCAATGAACATTGTGGTACATGACTCTTTTTGAATTATGGTTTTCTCAGGGTATATGCCCAGTAGTGGAATTGCAGGGTCATATGGTAGTTCCATTTTTAGGTTTTTAAGGAACCTCCATACTGTTCTCCATAGTGGCTCTATCAATTTACATTCCCACCAACAGTGCAAGAGGGTTCCCTTTTCTCCACACCCTCTCCAGCAGTTATGGTTTGTAGATTTTTTGATGATGGCCATTCAGACTGGTGTGAGGTGATACCTCATTGTAGTTTTGATTTGCATTTCTTTAACAATTAGTGATGTTGAGCATCCTTTCATGTATTTGTTGGCAATCTGTATATCTTCTTTGGAGAAATGTCTATTTAGGTCTTCTGCCCATTTTTGGATTGGGTTGTTTGTTTTTTTTGATATTGAGCTCCATGAGCTGCTTGTAAATTTTGGAGATTAATCCTTTGTCAGTTGCTTCATTTGCAAATATTTTCTCCCATTCTGAGGGTTGTCTGTTTGTCTTGTTTATGGTTTCCTTTGCTGTGCAAAAGCTTTTAAGTTTCATTAGGTCCCATTTGTTTATATTTGTTTTTATTTCCATTTCTCTGGGAGGTGGGTCAAAAAGGATCTTGCTGTGATTTATGTCATAGAGTGTTCCAGCAGGAGTTTTAGAAATAGGCTTTATTTTTAAGAGAAGTTTTAGGTTCCCAGCAAAATCCCAGTGTAAAGTGCAAAGAGTCCCCATACACTCCCTCCCCTGCAGAGAGTCCTCCCACACCACAGTAATGCATTTGTTACAGTCAGTGAACTGACACTGACACATCATTATCACCAAAAGTCCAAAGTTTACATGAAGGTCCACTCTTGGTGTGCACTCTGTGAGTTTTGACAAATGTATAATGGTGTGTATCCACTGTGATAGTATCATACAGAATGGGTTAACTGCCCTAAAATCCTCTGCACTCCCCCTGTTCATCCTTCCCTTCCCCCTACCCCTGCCAACCACTGATCCTTTTACTGTCCCCATGGTTTTGCCTACTGGCATGAATTTTTAAGAATCCCAGGCAGTATATCTGGGATGAGAACTTTTAAAAGGGGTGGGAAAATTGTGGACAGCTTTGAGAAAAAGCAAAATCCAGAACACAAATCAGAAAATGATTAGAACCAGCAATGCTATGGAATGTATGTCCAAGTTGAAGAAAATACAGGTGATAATAAGGCCCAGAGAGGGTAAATGACTTACTGAGGTCACACAGCAAGTTAGGCAGAAAATGTTAGAGTTCCCTGGGATTCTCGTGTCTGAGCTCTGTAGCCTCTTCCTGTGAGACTTTATTCACTCCTGAGGCTTCTGTTACATTGAACTATATAACATTGCTCACGTTTGACTTGAATGTAAATGGCAGTTACCTGTAGCATTTTCATTGGCCCATTCCCTTAGGTACAGTGAAAAATCTCAGTATATGCTAAAGGTGGGGGGAATCAGGAAGATAAATAACATTTTTTTAAAAATGGATTGTGTGTTTGGAGGCTTTGCGTTTTAGAGCACAGGCTCTAGAGCCAGACTCCCTGGGTTCAAATCCTGGCTGTGCCACTCACCAGCCCTAGGCTCTTGGGCATAAATGTAAAATGGAACATAATAATCATGCCTACCTCACAGGTTGTTGGGAGGATTAGATGAGTTAACATGTCTAAAGTACTTAGGGTTGTTGTGAGAAGGAATACATATAAAGTGTTTAAAACAGTGCTTGGCTTGTAGTAAGCACTCAATAAATGTTAAGTGCTGTTACTAATATCCTCTAGTTAGTGAGAATATTGTTCATGATGGTAGGAGCAAATGACCTGTGTTCAAACCCTTGTTCTACCACTTTTTAGCTGGGTGACTTTGAATAGGTTGTTTCACCCCTCAGACCTCAGTTTCCTCACCTGTAAAATGGGGATGGTAACAGCAGAATCTGCTTCATAAGGCTATTGACAGGATTGAATGAGGTAATGTGTCTTAAAATGCTTCTGACACTCTCAGTAAATGTTGCTGTTATGTTTGTTTCCTATCTAAAAGCATAACAGATTAGTGGCTTGAAGCCAGTTCCAAAGGTAAGCAGCCTTATATAGTGAATGTTAGTTGATATGAAAAACTTATTTTATTTTCTGACAGATTCTTGTGGTGTAAACTTGGACAGGTCGCTTTTCCTTTTGGGCCCCTTAGTCTGTGCAAAGTTGTGAAGGCCAGTTTCACCTTTCAGGACTCTTTCAGGTCTGAAATGCCAGGGATCTGGGGCAATGAGTATGTGTGTATGCACTTCAGAGCCCTCTAACTCCTGGGATAAGTATGTAATTTAAGGTGTCTACTTCCCTTTGACCAGCTGCTCCCTAGTTGCTACCTCTTCTAAGTAATCTTTCAGGATTATTCAGAAGTGAATTACTTGCGGTTCCAGTTATTCATTCCTACGCAATCACCAAAACAATGATCATTTTATTATTGTCTTTAATGGTTCTGGGGGTTGACGGGGCTGAGCTGGGCACTTCTGACTTGGTTCCCTCATGTGGCTGCAGTCAGCAGGTGTCTATGGCTCACCCATCTGGCAGATGACCTTGGCTGTTGGCTGGGTCCTCAGCTAGGTCTGTTGCCTGGAATACCTACATGCGGCCTTTCCATGTGGTCTGGGCTTCCTCACAGCATGGTGGTTGGGCTCTAAGAGTGAGCATTCCAAGAAACATGATGTGGAAGCTGCCAGTTTCTTAAGGCCTGAGCCCAGAAATTGAAGCAGCCGTACTTATTTTGATCAAGCAATTGTAGAGCCCAGACTCAAGGGGAGAGAACCTGGATCCCGCCTCACGGTGAGGGAAATGTCAGAGATATTTAGGGTCATGTTTTAAAGTCACCACACCTGCCTTCCTGCTCTGTTTGGGAATAAGAAATCTTAGGTCAACTAACATTACCCACTTCTCTTCCCAAATGTTCTCACACATGCTGCTTAAGTATGCAGTCATTGATTTGTAACGAGATGACCAGTTAATCTCCTCACTGTCAGGACACACCAGCATTACTTATTTTTTTCCCGAAGAATGGGGGCTCCAGCCCCCTGGTCTCCAACTCCTGTAACTGCCAGGGCAATGAGTGATTCGCATCTCCTATGGCCACTCTAGGGGGTGTGCTGATGACTGAATGGCAGGTGGCTCAGGTAGGTCCTATCCGAGGTCCAGGCCAGGTTGTAAACCACTATTTCTGCCTCTGCACAAGCACTGCTATGATGTCCTCGTCAACCCTTCTATGTGTTCATCAATCCTAGTCCCTCCTGACCAATCAAATGTGGTCAGCGTGGGCTCAGGAATTAGTCTTCCTACAAAACTAGAATGTCACCCACTTCCCTTCCTCCCATCTCTCTCTAGGAACATAGGAGCATGTTATTTTAGACCCAAGTACTTCCTGGGCAAAGAACTATCAACCTACTCTCCTCCAAGCAGTAATCCCAAATGCCTCCAAAAGGGATTCTACTTCCATACACCACCCTGACCCCTTTTCAACGATATCAAGGAATTTAGTCTTTTTAAGGTGACCAATTGCACTTCTGTCATCTCTTTTGCTGGAAAAAAAACCCCCAGCAAGTATGCAAGTTTATTCTTTGGCCAAGCATCCTATTACATATATCTGTGGAAGTTAACACATATTTTGGGGACCCTACAATGTGTTGACTCTTTTGGTTGGAGCTGGAGAGAGAGAGACGAATCAAATATATTGCCTTGGCCTGGAGGAGTTCCCAGTCTGATAAGCAAGAAGTACACATAAACAAGCAAATTGCGAGGGACCGTGACGTGCAGAAATTGAACGAGACGAGAGAGACGGAATCTCTCAAGTGACAGGGTCCTGGTGGACAAAAAGTTTCCTGGATTTCAGCAAGGAAACATAAGTGGGGAAAGGGCATTTTAGACAAAGGCACATGAGCAAAGGCTTGGTATGAAGCAGTGCACTCCTATAAGATGGTATGTGCACAGAGTAGGAACAGTAAGGAGAAGATGGGAGAAAAGCCACAGGCTGAACAACAAAGAGGACTTTGCAATCAGATGAAGAAGTAGAGGCTTCAGTCAGAAGGTGGTGGAGTATTTGAAGGGGCGCAAGCAAGGGGGTGGAATAGGCAGTGATGTTTTAGAAAGCTGGGAGAGGATGTGCTGGAAAAGACTGGAGCTGGAAGGCCAGTCCAGGGGCTATGACAATTGCCTAGAGAAGAGGCATTACTAACCTGCACCCAGGAGACAGCCATGGGGCCGGGGGAGAGAAGCTGGTTTGAAACCTGTTATGAGGTAGAGGGGGAAGCCCAGGTAACCCTCAGTTTCTGTCTGGAGGCACCAAATTGATGGGAGTGCCCTTCACTGATGTGGGAGATACAAGTAATCTTGAGGACGGAGAGCATCACACACACACACACACACACACACATTTTCCTGGCTTTATGATGTCATTTATAAACTTGGTTCATTTCATTCAGCATTCCATGTGAATTTTTAATTCAATTTAACAAATATTGGCTGACTTATGCTATCTGCTAGATACTGTGTTAGGTACTAAAAGGAAGCCTGGTGGCAAAAAGGTAATCTGTTTCTTTCTCCAGAGGGCCTTTCATCTCCTCAATTGGTATGGGCTGAGCACCACCTGACCAAGCTTATTAGTACTGAAGATAACATTCATGAAGCTTTGAGTGAGGACTTCAGGGCATCTTTTTGGTTATACAAAGCAGAACCAACTCCGTATCAAAAATAGCAGATTTGGTGTCAGCCCCTGAGTATAATTTTTCAGTGTAAAAAATAGTCATTGTAAGTATAGAGTATGGAATTTAATTCATAGGCTTAGTGACATTCTGTATAGATGGTCCCAAGAATCTATCTTAATCAAATACGGAGTGTTAACTTGAAGTTTAAGATTCCCAAGACATTGTCAAAGTTTTTAGAGCTGGAAAGTCCTCTTCCTTTGTATTCCCATAACCTCCTGCATGTTACTTCACAGCATTTCAACCATATTAATTGTAATTGTGTGCGCCTTCATCACTAGACTGTGAGTCCTTTGAAGTTAGTGACTGGGTCTTGTCCATCATCTTTCTCAGCATCTAGATGGCATGTAGTATGGAGGAGGAAGTTCAGTTAATTAAACCCTCCAAAATAAAACTTCTGTGTCCTCATTTTACAGATGGACAAATTGAGGCTTAACTGGAGAAATAACTTATGCAAAGTTCAATTAGGGAAGTAACAGTGGAGTCAAGAATAAATCCTAGTTTATTTTGATTGCTTAACATTTTTGTGGCTGTTTTCGCATCCTGAGGGGCTTGGTTTGCTAGCTAATTAGCCAGAAGTTGGAAGCATTCACTAGTAGTGGAAATGCAAACTTTCATTGTCATGAAAACCAATGACCATGCAAATGTAGCCCTTAGCCCTGTATTAAGTACAGGATTTGTTTCTTAAGTGCCTTCACTTTTTCAAAAGCTAGGAGTCAACAATGCCTCTAGTGTAAGGTTTCATTTTCCTCTGAGAACACACACAGGCACACACACATGCACACAACAAACAACACATAAGCACGTGATACAAGCAGAACAGCTGAAAAGGATGTTTTGGATGAAATCTTGGCATTTATAGTTCCTGTGCGACCTGGGAAAGTCCAGGGTGCCAGAATTCAGACGAACTTCAGTTCAAATCCTACTCATCCATGTGTCTGTGAATGGGAATAGGACACCCATCTCAAAGGGTAATTTTGAGGATTAAATGGAAGAATAGAGTCATTTCACCACAAAGTTGCTCTATCACCTTGGGCCAGCCAACTAGCATTTCTGGGCCACTGTATGTGCATCTGTAAAACAGATTCACTTAGATGATTTATGGAGTCCCTGGAAGCTGGAACATTCTATGCTGTTCCTCCCTTGGGATCTATTTGGATTCGGGATGGAGTGTTGCAAGGACTGGAGATGTAAGAAAAGAGTGAACCTGAGCTGATGCATGCTGGCTTCTGCTGCCTTGCGAGGGCTCCCTGTTTGATGTAGGCCTTTTATCAGGGTGTGTTTGAGCTCTATCCACGGTTTGCCTGGCCACTGCTGCAGTCCCCGTTCTGTTCCTCAGGGTTTGGGAAAGAGCCAGTGGATGTGGAGACTCACAGGCAATGTTTCTTCCCAAGAGCTGCTTGGATGGTGAAACTCACAAAGTCCAGAGAGATTTCCTGTTTTGTTTTTCACAAGCTCCAGTGACTATTGATTACAAAAACCACACACACACACACGCACACACGCAAAAACAAAAACACGTACACAAAACAGGATGTTCTCTCTCCTCCCCTTGCTGGAGTCCAAGGCAATCTCTTACCATCTGTGTCACTTTCATCCATGGCCCTGGATCTCACCATTATGATAATTAAGCCCTTAGCTCTAGCTGGAGATGTTACAGAATCTTAAACCACGAGCAGTTGTACATGTTAATTTAAATCAGAGGGAGCCGGCAAATGGAGGGAGAAGAAAGTCTGTCAGTCAGCATGACCCATCCCATCTGGTTTCTGCCCTCATGAGAGTGCCCCCTCTGGTGCCAGTAGGAGAACCTATGTTGTTCCTAACCTAGGTTCTAACTTGTAGTAAGAACAGTTCTATCATTGTGTGCCAGACTCTGGCCCACATAATTTATATGCAAACACTGAATGGGATATATTTATACTAAAAAAAGTTGTTTATTTGGAACGTGAGTTTAACTGGGCATCCTGTATTTTTATTTACTGAATCTGGCAATCCTACCTGGAGTCAACCCCACTGTCCTGAGTGGTTAAATAGAAAAGACCTATGCTTGGGAGTCACAGAGATCTGGGTTGGGATTCTGCTTCCATCATTTGCTTGCTATGTGATCTTGGGAATATTTCTTCACTGTTCTGGTTTCTAGTTCTCACCTGTAAATGAAGATCACAGTATCTGTGTCTCAGGACTATTGTGAGAATGACACTTTAATGCCCTTAAAGTACCTTCCACTGCATAATTAGATGCTTCATGAACATTAGCTCTTATAATTCTTTTTATTTCTTTGGGTCACTATTCTTAATTCAGGAGAAATTGGATCATTTGTTCACCCCTTGGAGAGGATATGAGTAAGGACATATGGCAGGAATAATTGGAGCCTTCTCATCAGAGGCACTGAGAGGAATGTGTTGGAGGCTTACACAGTAGTGTCCGTGATACACACGTACTCCTTCTAGATCTGTGTTCTGAGTAGCTAAGGAGGCAGACCCCAGATCCACTTTACACAAACATGCTGTACTTGAGTCTTTTCAACAATGCAAGATGGAGGGCTTCCCTGGTGGCACAGTGGTTAAGAATCCACCTGCCAATGCAGGGGACGTAGGTTCGAGCCCTGGTCTGGGAGGATCCCACATGCTATAGAGCAGCTCAGCCTGTGCACCACAGCTACTGAGCCTGTACTCTAGAGCCCGCGAGTCACAACTACTGAACCTGTGTGCTACAACTACTGAAGCCTACGTGCCTAGAGCTCGTACGCCACAACAAGAGAAGCCACCACAATGAGAAGCCCGCGCACCGCAACAAAGAGTAGCCCCCGCTCGCCACAACTAGAGAAAGCCCACATGCAGCAATAAAGACCCAGTGCAGCCAAAAAATAAAGAAAGAAAGAAAGAACAACCAAAAAAATGCAAGATAGAAAAAGTGTCACCTGCGTAATCAAGTGTCCTTGGTAGTAGGTTTTGTGAAGCTTTAGTTGGAAAAGTAAACAGAAGGTAAAAAAAAAAAAAAGAAAAAAGAAAGCAAGCAGGTAGTCTGTTACCTGGCAAAGGAGTAAGAGATCAACATTCTCTGGAATCCCCAAGTTTGAAAAAGAGCTGTCAAGCATTTTGAATCCCCAGTGCCTTGAAATGTCAGTGTAAATGGAGTGACGAAAGCATAAAGCACATCTGAACCTCAGCCTCATGATCAGTTTTTCAGTGTCTGTTCATTTATTCAGTAAATATTGACTGAATAAGTGTTCTCAGTCCCATGGGAACACTCATGTGAACAAGGCATGGCCTGTGCCCTTTGTGGAATCAAAGTCTGTTGGGTGAGATAGGCAAGGGAATGTGATGATTAGGTGTGGTCTAGTGTGTTGTGGTGTCCAGAAGAGGAGCCTGATTACAGGCTTAAGAAAGTCAAGGTAGGGTTCCCATAGAAAAGAAGGTTTCATCTGAGACCAAAAGAGTGAATTGGATTCCAAGGTGGGGGTGGGGTTGAGTATTCCAGTAGAGAGGACAGGATGTATTTAAAAAAAAAAGAGAGAGAGAGAGAGAGACAATGAAGCACATTGCAATTAAATAGAACATCAGGGGACTTCCCTGGTGGCACAGTGGTTAAGAATCCACCTGCCAATGCAGGGGACACGGGTTCGATCCCTGGTCCGGGAAGATCCCATTTGCTGTGGAGCAACTAACCCCATGCACCACGACTACTGAGCCTGAGCTATAGAGTCCGCGCACCACAACTACTGAGCCCACGCTCTGCAACTTCTGAAGCCCACGCGCCTAGAGACCGTGCTCCGCAACAAGAGAAGCCACCGCAATGAGAAAACCATACACCACAACGAAGAGTAGCCCCCACTCGCTACAGCTAGAGAAAGCCCGCGCAGCAGCAACGAAGACCCAACACAGCCAAAATAATAATAATCAATCAATAAATCATCATTTAGAGCAAGGGTCAGCAAACAATGTACCTCAGAACAAGTCTAGCCTGTTGGCTGTCTTAGTAAATAAAGTTTTATTGGAACACAAACATGCCCATTTATTTATAATTTGTGTCGCTTTCATGCTACAAAGGCAGAGTTGAGTTATTGTGGCAGAGACTGCCTGGCCATAAAGTCAAAAATATTTACTGTCTGGTCCTTTGCAGAAACACTTTGCTGTCTCCTGATTTAGAGCACACTTTTCATAAGCAGGAATTCACTGTTGGTGGAAATGTTAATGGTTGCATGAGGGTGGATGGTAGCATGCAAAGGAAAACCAGAGGAGTGGTGAGAGATGAGACTAAGAAGGTGGTCCGGAGCTAGAGCATGGAGTTTAGACTTTATCCTGAGGGCTATGGGGAGCCTCTGAAGGTTTCAAAGCAGGGTGGTGAGGTGGTCAGATTTCTACAAGAAGCAGTGTGGCAAGGTGTTAAGGAGGGCAGGGTCTGGAGCCAGACTGTCTTGTATCAGATCTCAGTCCCATCACTTAGTAGCTATGAACCTCAGACAAATTACTTACCTTCTGTGTGCCCCAGTTTTCCAGTTTGTAGAATGGGAAATAATGATAATTTTTATTACAGCTATCGTGTAAGGTACTGAAGATGAAATAAGTTAATATACTTAGAGTAGAGTGTCAGGCCCAGGGGAGGTTCTCAGTGGATGCTATTACTATCCTGTCTCAGTGATCCTTCTGGCTTTTGGGTGGAGAATGGCTCAAAATAGAAGAACCTGGTGGTAGAATGCTGGGGCTTTATGCAAGAGATGGTGTCCTGTGCCCAGGAGAGCTCCTCTGAAGCTTGGGTCAGTGACTATCATGGCCACTGGGACCTTCACTCTCCATCTCTCCACCATTGTCATAATCATCTCTTTTGTCCTCCTTTATTCCAGGCCTTCAAGAGTGCACTGATGAGCTCCTACTGGTGCTCAGGGAAAGGGGACGTGATCGATGACTGGTGCAGGTGTGACCTCAGCGCCTTTGATGCCAGTGGGCTCCCCAACTGCAGCCCTCTCCCGCAGCCGGTGTACGTATGTATGGCCCCTCTTCCTCTGGCCACCCCTTTCCATGGACTCATACTCTTGTCCTGCCAGTGCAGGCCATGGCTTGCTTCTGTTCCTAAGGTGCTTCACCAGATGCCTGAAGTCTCTGGGGGCCTACCTCCTTCTTTGAGAAAGCAGGGAGCTTTGGCAGAATGGAATCGTGGCTCGGGGGTAGACACTTACACTGCAGTGTGTGCTATTTTAATAGCACCGAGCCAGCCATCATTACTTTTCTTCACTCATCCATTCGGCAAAGGTTTACTGAGCACTAACTACTGCTTTGCCAGTTCTGTGTTGACCACTGGGACTACTGAGATAAAGAAAGTGTAGGACCTTTTCTAAGAAACTTTATATTATTCATTCATTCAACAAAGAAGTTTTGAACACCTGCTGTGTGTCAGACATTGGGGAATTCATAAATGAGCAAGACAGGCACAGCCTGTGCACTTAGGGAACTGACCGTTTAGTGAGGGGGACAGATGTCAAAGCAAAAACAGGAAAGCATGATACCGTTTAAACATTTAAATAATAAAAATATGAAAGAAAAACAAAGATGTGCTAATGGACAGAACAAAGAGGGGATGCTTTAGTTGGAGGAGAGGGAGATAGTCTGGGAAGCCTTTCTGAGAAGACCTGAATTAGAGTCAGAGTTTTCCAGGCAGCAAATGGCAACAGACATGTTTCAGGAAAAAGACAGAGCCCATGGGAAAGCCCTGACTCAGGAAACTCACCCTTTGAGGAAGTAAAGGAAGATCTTCTTGATTGGGGCAGTGTGATTAAGAGGGAGAGTGGTGTGATGAGTGGAGGAGGTCTGGGCAGGAGCCAATACTGAGGGTCCATTGTAAGACAGTCCTTGCAGAGTTAGTGGATATAGTGGAAAGAGAGAAGGAATCTGGGCTGGGGACAAGCAAAGTCACCATCATGGTTCTGTCCCCAGTTTGCTGTGTGACTTTGTGCAGATCATCCCCTTTTCTGGGCTTTGCTTTCACCTTCCATGAAATGGGGGGATTGCTCTTCCCTCTCTCAGAGGACCCCCCCCCCCCGCCAGTTCTCACCTTCACACATTCTGTTATTTCTTGCTTTGTAAAAGGATTCCCCAGGATCCCTGCCCACTGTGAGGGAGTATTGATATTAAAGCATTGACTGATATACTGGGGGATTGAAGAGAATGGCAGAGAGGTTGGCAGATGACTGTGTTTGAAAGCACTGCCAATTTAATTGACAGTGAAGCATCATTGAGAATATAGTTTAAACAAATGGAAAGCTAATCAACTTGCTGTGAGCACACACTATGTACTTGGATTAATTTACTGGATTCCACATTGATCCAAAAGGTGGCTCTTTCTTGTCCCCATTATGAACAAGGAAACGGAGGCTGAAAGAGGTATAATTAATTGCCTGAGTCTACACAAGGGGTATGGTGGTGGGTTGAAGCCAGACTGAACGCTGTGCTTTTAATCTTGACCTGTGCAAACTCTTGGGGCCCAGACAGTACTGGCTGGCAAACAAACAACCTTCCCTGTCACCCCCCTAGGCTGCGGCTCTCCCCAGCAGTAGAGCCCTCCAGCACCGTGGTCTCCTTGGAGTGGGTAGATGTCCAGCCAGCTATTGGGACCAAGGTCTCTGATTATATTCTGCAGCACAAGAAAGTGGATGAATACACAGATACGGACCTCTACACAGGTAAGTAGAAAGTTCAAGACTTCCTCTTTCGTTGAGATGGTGTGACAGAGGAGGGAAACTGGGATTTTCTAAATACCTTTGGAGACTTGGTGTCCTCTGAACTGGGAAGGCACTGGGAAGTTTCACTGTTCGGTGTTTGTTTCCTAGTTCCCACACCTGTGTGCTTTTTGGTATGATTTTCTACAGGGGGAGGTAGCAAATTGTACTTGTAGAGAATTTCTGATTCTCTAAATTGGATCCACAAAGTCATATACTAAAGTGTTAGTTAATTCAAAAAAGGATTTGTCCGTTTCTACTTGGGAAGGCCTACAGGTTACATTTTTGAAGACCTTGATCTGTAAATATATTATCTCTGGGACTGAGATAAAGAAGTTCAAGGAGTTGTCTTTTCTAGTGAGATGTACTGAGATAGTTGTCTTTCATGCTAAGGAAGAGGATTTGGAAATTATTCAGACATGCAGGAGAAGATGCAGAAAGTGGATCTTAAGGAGTGCTTTAAGTTTACTTAAAGAGTATACAGGAGGCTGTGACATCCTGGAGGTGGGTCTGCAGGGCTGGTCTGGCTTATGGCAGGCGGGGAGCCTGGGTCTGAGGGAGCTGGCCTTGAGGCTGGGCCATGAGGGCAGGCCTGGAGTGCTGGAGTGTCAGGAGCCTGGGAGCCAGCCTGGTTCCAGGGTAGGTCAAAAGCCTGAGCTGGTGGTAGTTGGCCTAGTGCTGGGCCCAGCCGGAAACCCGGGTTCAAGTGTAGATCACCTGGGGGCCTTCGGAGCTGGCAGGTGTCAGGGTGACTTGGAGACCTGGGTTCGTGGGAGCCCACTGGGAGCCTGGTGCCATGGAAGCTGCTGGAGCCCCTGGAGACAGCAGTTGCTGGGATGAGCCAGAGTCCTGGATGCACACAGAAGTCTTCTGGGAGCCACCTACAGCCATGGGAGCTGGCTCTGGAGTGCAAAGTGAAGCTGGTCTCACTTTTCTCTTTCCTTCCACAGGGACGGTTTCTCTCTCTGCACTGGGCTGCTCAGGCTTGGGGGAGAGGTTATAAGAGTAATGTGAATCTATCTTTCCTACCCTCCTCAAAGCATCTTTTCTTAGTTTTGTGCTTCACCCAGGTGCAATGATCCCTCACCTAGAAACCTTAGTTCTTGTGAAGTATTTCTGTGCACGGACAGCTGTTCAAATTGATTTTTCGGTTCAAATTGTCCCCACAATGCCATTACTCCGATTGGCTCAAATTGATTTTTTGATGGAGGTTGTTAGAGGGGTGATGGGGGGGTAGGGGGGTGGGGGTGAAAATTCTTATGCCGCCATGTTGCTAACATTAGTCTCTGAATGATTACCAGGCGCATTTTTATAGATCAAGTAGTGAATCCCAGAGAGGTCTGTGACCTTCCCAAAGTTCCACAGCCAGTCTGTCCTACTCCCAGCACAGTGCTTGAATCTTCATTTGTTATGAATGTTGAATTCTCTGTGTCCATTGAAATGATCATAGTTTATGTTTCTTAGTTTGTTAATACAGTAGATTATATTGATGCATTTTCAAAGGATTTAAAAAAAAACCCCTTGTATTCCTGGAATAAATTAATCCCACATGGTCATGATGCACTATCTTTTTGTGTATATTGTTGGATTTATTGTGTTAAAATTTTGTTTAGATTTTTGCATCCTTATTTGTCAGGTATTTTGATCAGTAGTTTTCTGGTAATGCTTGTGTCTGTTTTGCTGTCAGGATAATTCTGGCCTCTCAAAATAAATTGCAGAATATTTTATCCTTTTTAGTTTTCTGAAAGAGTTTGGGTAGAATTAGTAATGTATTAAAAAAGAATTGTTTGGTAAAATTCACAAGTGAAATAATCTGGGCTTGGAGCTTTTCTTGTAAGAAGGTTTTAATTGCTAATTTAATTCTCTGATAGATATAGGGCTATTCAGGTTACGGATTTCTTCTTAAGTGATTTTGGTACCTTGTGTATTTCAAAGAATTTATCCATTTTGTGTAAGTTATAAAATTTACTGGCAAAAAATTGTGATATTCTGTTATTTTTTTAAATATTTATGGAATTTATAGTGATATCATTCTCATTCTTGATATCGGTAATTTCTGTCATCTCTTTTTTTTTCTGATCAATCTGGAAAGAAGGTTGTGTAATTTATCTTCTCAAAGAATCAGCTTTGATTTCACCTACCTTTGCTATTGTTTTCCATTTCATTGATTTCTACTCTGACCTTTGTTATTTCTTTTCTTTGGCTTATTTTAGATTTAGTTTGTTCCTCTTTTTTCTAGATTTTTAAGGTGGTAGCTGAAGTTGTTGATTTGAGATTTTTCTTGTAAGACAAGTAATTTTCCCTAATTACTGCTTTAGTGGCTTACCACAGATTTTTGATAAATTGTGTTTTCATTTTCATTCAGTTCAAAATACCTTTTAATTTCCCTTTTGTTTTCTTCTTTGACCCATGGATTCTTTAGATGCATGTTACTTAATTTCCAAATATTTGGGGATTTTTCAGATAACTTTCTGTCATTGAGTTTTAATTTGATTCCACTATATCAGAGTATACACTTTTTATGACTTTAATCATTTTTTTTAAAATTTTTATATTATATTGGAGTATAGTTGATTAACAAAGTTGTGTTAGTTTCAGGTGTACAGCAAAGTGATTCAGTTATACGTATTTTCAAGTTCTTTTTCCATTTAGGTTGTTATAGAATATTGAGCAGGGTTCCCTGTGCTGTACAATAGGGCCTTGTTGGTTATCTGTTTTAAATATAGCAGTGTGTATATGTCAATTCCAAACTCCTAATCTATCCCTCCCCGTGACCCTTCCCCCATAACCATAAGTTTGTTCTCTAACTCTGTGAATCTGTTTCTGTTTTGTAAATAAGTTCATTTGTATAATTTTTTTTTAGATTCCACATATTAGTGATATCATATGATATTTGTCTTTGTCTGTCTGACTTCACTTAGTATGATAATCTCCAGGTCCATTCATGTTGCTGCAAATGCATTATTTCATCCTTTTTAATGGCTGAGTAATATTCCATTGTATATATGTACCACATCTTCTTTATCCATTCCTCAGTTGATGGACATTTAGGTTGCTTCCCTGTCTTGGCTATTGTAAACAGTGCTGCAATGAACATTGAGGTTCATGTATCTTCTTGAATTATGATTTTCTCTGGATATATGCCCAGGAGTGGTGTTGCTGGATCATTTTAAATTTATTAAGACTGGTTTTATGGCACAGGATATGGTCTATCATTGTTTTCAGTGTCCAGTTTAAAATCATGTATTTTCTTCTATTTATGGATGAGTTTTTCTATGAGTGCTAGTTAGATCAAATTGGTTGATTGTGTTGTTCAAGTCTTCTAAATCCTTTCTGATTTTCTATCTTCTTGTTGTATCAATACTTGAAAGAATGGTACTGAAACCTCTGATGATGATTGTGGATATATCTGTTTCTCCTTATAGTTCTATCAGTTTTTACTTTATGCATTTTGAAGCTCTGTTATTAAGTGAATAAACATTTGTAATTTTTATATTCTCTTGATGAATCAATCCCTTTATCATTGTGAAATGGTTGTCTGTATACATGTTACATTTTTTGCTCCAAAATCTTTTTTCTGGTATTAATATAACTTTCTCAGCTTTCTTCTGATTAATGTTAGAATGATTTACCATTTTTTATTTTTTTACTCTTATATTACTTGTGCCGTTATATTTAAAATGGGTTTCTTGTAGACAGCATGTATTTAGGTCTTTATTCTTTTCTTTTTCTTTTTTTTTTTCCTAATCCAATCTGACATTGTTATCTTTACATTGGGGTGTTTAGACCATTTATGTTTAATATGATATTGTTGTGGTTAGGTTTAAGTTTATCATTGTGCTATTTGTTTTCTATTGTTTCAGTTTTCTTTGTTTCCTTTCTTCTCTTTTTCTATCTTCTTTTAGATTGAGTGTATTTATAATTCCATTTTATTTCTTTTGTTGGTTTATTATAACTCTTTTGTTAATTTAGTGATTACTTTAGGGTTTATATATTTATATTTAACATATCACAGTGTGCCCTCAAGTGCTATTCTAACACTTCATATACAGTAAAAGAACCTTATATAGTATACTTTTATTTCTCTCCTCCAAGTCTTTATGCTATATTGTCATACATTTTACTCATATACATAAGTTTCATGATTCATTGTTATTTTCCTAAAAGAGTAATTATCCTTTAAGTATATTTAATTAATAGCTTTATTGTTTACTCATGTACTTACATTTTTGGTGTTCTTCATTCTTTTGCATACATCCATATTTTCATCTGATTTCATTATCTTTCTGCCTGAAGGATATATTTTATTATTTCTTATATTTCAGGTTTGTTAATGATGAATTCTTTCTGCTTTTGCTTTTGTAAGCTATTATGGCTGGGTACAGTATTCTAGATTGGCATATTTTTCTTTTAGTAATTTAAAGATGTTGCCCCTGTGTCTTGCTTACATTAGCAATTTATTGTGTTTGAGGTTTATTAAGCTTCTTGGATCTATGGGTTTACTGTTTTAGCCCATCTGGAAAATTTGGGGCCATTATTTTTCTCTCTCTCCATCTTGTTTCTCCTTCAGTGACTCTAAAAGTATATGTATTCAGCCACTTGAAATTGTTCTTTATCTCACTGACAGTCTTTTCATTTTTAAAAATTATTTCTTTTTGTTTGTTTCCTTTTGGATAGTTTCTAGTGCTATGTCTTCATTGCCTTCTGCAGTGTCTAATTTACTGTTAATCTATGCAGTGATTTTTTTTTAACTCAGACATTGTAATTTTCTATTTATTTAGTTTTGGTTGCTTTGGGTCTTTATTGATGTGTGTGGGCTTTTTCTAGTTGTGTCGAGTGGGGGCTACTCTTTGTTGTGGTGCGCCGGCTTCTCATTGCAGTGGCTTCTCTTGTTGTGGAGCACGGGGTCTAGGAGCGCAGGCTTCAGTAGTTGTGGCACGCAGGCTCAGTAGTTGTGGCTCATGGGCTCTAGAGCACAGGCTCAGTAGTTGTGGCACATGGGCTTAGTTGCTCTGGGGCATGTGGGATCTTGCTGGACCAGGGATCGAAACTGTCCCCTGCATTGGCACATTGGCAGGAGGATCCTTAACCACTGTGCCACCAGGGAAGTCTCAGACATTGTAATTTTCATCTTAGGAAGTTCAATTTGTTTTTTTGTTTTTTTAAACATTTATTTTAAATTAATTAATTTATTTATTTTTGGCTGCATTGGGTCTTCATTGCTGCACGTGGGCTTTCCCTAGTTTCATTGAGTGGGGGCTACTCTTCATCATGGTGAGCGGGCTTCTCATTGCAGTGGCTTCTCTTGTTGCGGAGCTCTAAGCTCACGGGCTTCAGTAGTTGTGGCACATGGGCTAAAGTACTTGTGACTCATGGGCTCTAGAGCACAGGCTCAGTAGTTGTGGTGCACGGGCTTTGTTACTCTGCACAGCATGTGGGATCTTCCCGGACCAGAGCTCAAACCCGTGTCCCCTGCATTCGCAGGTGGATTCTTAACCAGTGTGCCACCAGGGAAGTCCCGGGAAGTTCAATTTGGATCTGGCTAGTATATGGCATGTCATAACTTTTTTGATGTATAGAATAGAGTTATAATAATGGTTTTGATGTCCTTGTTTCCTAATTCTAACATCTGTATCAGTTCTGGGTCAGTTTAAGTGGGTTGATTTCTCTCCTCATTATGTGTTGAATTTCCTTCTTCTTTGCATGCCAGGTAAGTTTTGATTAAATGCCAGACATTGTGATGTTTGCCTTGTTGGGTTCTGGGTACTTTTGTATTCCTATAAATATTTTTGAACTCTATTTTGGGCCACAGTTAAGTTATTTGGAAACAGCTTGATTCTTTTGGGTCTTACTTTTAAGATTTCTTAGATGGACCCAGAGCAGTGTTTAGTCTAGGGCTAATTATTCCCTACTACTGAGACAAGACCCTTCAGTGTGTTCTACACAGTGGCCCATGAATTATGAGATTTTCCAGTGTGACTGGGAGGAATGGGCACTATTTCTGGCCCCTATACGAGCAATGGGCATTGTTCTGTCTAATCCTCTTGGGTTGGTAGGCTCCTTACATACATCCATTAACCAGTACTTTGCTGAGTATTGAAAGGGGACCCTACACAGATCTCTTCAATTTTCTCTCTGTACAGCTCTCTCCTCTCCATTACTCTATCCTATAAACTCTAGTCACTTTCATCTCCCTGGACTAAGGACTCTGCCTTCTCAATTTAGGGAATCTTCCAGGCATCTCCCTGCAGTGACCTAGAAACTCTCTGAAGACAGGAAGCTGCAGAAATGTTAGGGCTCACAGAATTTGTTTTCCATATTTCAAGATCTCTGTTGCCAGATTTCCAGTTTGAAAACTTGTTGTATGTTCTTTTCTTTTAAAAAAATCCTTCATGTTTCAGGTAGTAGGGTAAATAAATCTAGTCTCTGTTTCTCTATCCAGTCCAGAAATGGAAATCCAAGATTCTTCCTTCTGATTGTCTAGGAACCAGTGTTCTGATCCAAGAGTTCCTTTTTTTTGATAGAGATGAAACTTCTTTTTAGTTCATGGTCTGGGGACACCCCACAGAGATATTACCCCTTCTTCTTCCTGCTGCCGTTCAGAAGTTTGAAGATAATGACATATCTGCCACCATCTTTACAGGTTCTTCTAATTCTTCCTTGTGCTACTTGACTTTAATTCTCTCCACCATCCACTTCTTGAATTTTTCAGTGGACAATTGTCTTTAAAGAAGCAGGATAATGACTCTTAGGTCTTTATAATTTGGTATCCTTCCACAGTGCCTGACGTACATAAATGTTCAGTGTTCACTGAATTGAATTGTATGTGGGTAGGCATATACATGTTTTAACTTTTCAACTCTGATGTTAATTCTTTGAGAACCGTGTGGTCTTATGAGGTCTTACGTAGTTCTAGAGACTAGCTGAGTATATAGTAAGCCTTCTAAAATGTGTATGACTAATTGATGCTGTAGATGATTGGCAGTGGATATCTGAAGCAGAAACCTCATCTCTTTGCCTCCATGCCACTTTTACTATGTCTCAACAATCTCAAAAGTGAACTTGGACCAAATTTGAAAATTTCAGTCTACTTGACTGAACTTTATCTTAGAGGTTACAGCCGAATTAAGGAGCATGGGCTATTTTTTTTTTCCCCAAAAACCTGGCTTCTGCTTTCAGTTTCTACCACTTCTCGCTGAGAAATCTAGGGCCAGTCGACATCCTTTCTGGGTCTCAGTTTCCCTATCTGTGGAATGGGGAAAATAACACCTATTTCGTTAGCTACTTTGAGAGTCAAATGTAGCACAGTTCTTGAGACATGGTAAGTATTGATAAATGCTAATTGCTTCTAATTTCCATGAATTAAAAAAAGAAAAAGGAAAATTCAATGTTAGGAAGAAAACAAACAATAAAATAAGGTTTAAGACTTGTTTTGTTAGAGAGTTAGGATTGCGCACACATTTGGCCAGGTGAGGCCAGAATAAGGAAATGAGGGCTTTCTCTTTGATCTCTCTGGATTTTTGCTGGCAGCCGAGTGCAGTGCTGTAATTGTTTATTTATTCACAAGCTCACGCATGCGTGTGCACAGATATACATGCATACACACATTCTCTCTCTCTCACACACACATGCTTTATGACTGCCATCTGTTCAACACCCTTTTGAACTAGCTGTTGAAACGCGGACTCTCCCTCCCTGTCTCCTTCTCCTGCCCCCCACCCCTGGGTTTGGCGCCCTCTTTGTTTCCTTCAGAGAAGCTATTGCTCTGTCGGTCCTGGGACTCTATTGGGAAAGCCAAGCATAACTAGCCTCCTGTTCCAGTTGTTTTGAGCAGAGACGGGGCTTGTTTTGGGGGGTGGCTGAATTCCCCGCACGCTAATCTGTCATCGATATTAAAAACAGACGTCTGGTTCTCCCCCGTGGCCTCATCAGAGCAATTGGCATGGGTTTCAGCCTCTTGGGCAGGGCTAGATGCAGGGGGGTGGGAATAAGAAGGCGGGGTGAGGCACAAGAAAATTTAATGAATCCAAATACCATGCTTGACCTACGGAGAAAAAGGCTGAGGAAGACGGGAGCGGGGCTTGTCCCGAGGTTACACACATGAGCTAGTGGGAGAGTCAGTGCTAGAATGGGGGCTCTGGTTTCTTTACCTGCTCTCCCTGCCAAGTCCAAATATCTTTCCACCAGTGATATTACCTCTGGTGTGCTTTGTTCTTGTTGAGAATAAACCAAGAAGCAAATGGAAATTAGGGGATATAGGGTATCTATGTGTCTGGGCAGGATGGAGTATATAGACGTATGATGGCAGCTGGGGGGCTCTTCTAGAGAACGTAGCTCTTCAGACTCATTGCTTCTTTGTCATACATGCCAGCTTCTGAGAATCCCAAAACTTTAGAGTAGCAGGACCTCAGCAGTGAGTCCAACTCCCTCACTGTAAGGATCAGAAAAGGAAAGACAAGAAGTGGAAGGGTCTCACCCAACGTCATAACCTCCTACCACACTCCCCTGAATTTTCTTTGGTCAGCTGCTGGAATATTTTTTAACCTTTTAAAAATCAGAGACTTCTCTCTCTCCCCATGGGATTCCCAGCTTCACTTTGGGTTTTGGTTCAGGACTGGAAGGCCAGCTGGCTCTGTCAGCCCCCGCACGAGACAGCGGGCCCTCTCTACCATCCCCCACATCTGCCCACAAAAGGCAGCAACATCTGGAGCCGGTCAGTGCCCCTTTCTGTCCTGGCATGTGGGAGCCTGATGGGCTGCTCCCCAGCTTATCAGCACCAGGCTCCCCTCCTGCCAACTCTCAGTTCTTATCTCTGTGTCTTCCTTTCTCTATCCTCGCTCTCTCCTTCCTCCCTTCCTTCTTTTCCTCTATTTATGTGTGTCCCTCTTGACATCTTTCTCTCTGTCTCCTCTTTTTCCTTTTTTACTTCATGCCACCTTCTGCCTATGTCTCAGTCTATCTTTTCCTGTCTTTATCTCTTCAAGCTGCTTAGGCATGAGCTGCTCATCTAGATTCATCTAGATCTGGGTCAAGAATAATATCCCGAAGGGTCAGAAGACACCTGTCTCCATCCCCAACACAATTCTCTAAACCCTCCCTCCCTGTTTCCATTAAGTCTAATCTACAACTGAAAGGACACCGCCCACACCCTCTCCCTGCACACTCACCATCCCATCTTAGACCGATGACCTTCTCAAAGGGGAGCAGTTATGGAGGTGGGTTTCTGTGGGGAATAACTCAAAGCAAAGGACAGCAAGGCCTCACATCCCCCAGTAGCTGACAGGATGGTGGCAGCAGCGGCTGTGATGGAGTGATTACATCGGAGCTGTTTATGAAATTCTGTGGAAATTACTCATAGCTCCTCAAGCAGTGCAGGCCATGGCTGAGCCCTACTCTTTGTCTGAGAAGCTAGAATAGCCCTCACCCGCCTGCTGTCTGCCTGCCCTGGACCAACTTGAGGGAGGTGATGTCATTGGAGACGGCCCCACTCCCTCAGCTAGAGTGGAGGAGGGTGAAGGAAATATGTTTTACAGGGTGAGGTACAAACTGACATGCCTGCAAACATCTGGAACTGATCTCAGGTCCTCAGAAAATGTTTCTGTCACTCCAGCTGCTCTTTGGGTGAGAGGTTTCTAAAGTCAAGGGCCTCCAAAGGGAAAAGGTACTTGGAGGGTCTTAATTCTCTCCATTCCCCCATGCCACCCAACCTGCCTTCTATGTCACCGAGTGTTTTGTTTTATTTTGTTTTTTTAACAGTTCACGAAACACGCTCATTTGTTTCATTCATGTATATGGAGCTCTTACTGTGGTCCAGACACTGTAGGGTGTGCTGGGCATGGAATAGGAGCAAGGAAGCCATGAATTCTGCCCTCATGGAGTTTATAAGTCTACTAGGAGGTAAATACAGTTTAGCAAGAAATTACCCTAAAGCATGGTAGGAGATGAGACAACTCAGATACTGTAAGAGCACAGAGTAGAGGTTTCTAACTCAGTCTAGTGGCGTCGGTAAAGGCTATGCAGAGGAAGTGAGGCAATTGTTCAAGATTCTGGTCCCAGTAATTAATCATACTAGTCAAACCTCACTTGAGACTATCAGCACCCCCACGTGGAGCTCGCCCTCTGGTGAGAAAGTTTTCCCTTTCTCCCTGCTGCCACCTGTCACCATGCTTGACCTTCGTAGCAGCTGCCCATTATAGACGCCAAGAGAAGCAAAGCTAGCTTTCCCTCTGTACTCCCCAGAACCTCCTCCTAGGCCAGGGAAGAATTATGGTAGGTAGGTGCCTACCTCCCGTCCAAAGACTTTGGCAGGATTAAAGCCGTCCTTCCTTATGACCCTGAAATGCAGTCATTCCCCAAAAGATAAAGTAAAATAGAGTCCAGCCTTCATCTTCTTGCTGCAACTGGAACTGATGCTCTAAGTATCAAAGCTGCTGGGTTTGAGTTTTCTCTCCATCTGTGCTCTTGTCATCACAGTAGATGTGTTCAGGTCCTCCGGGGTTCCGTGCCCTACCACCCAGTCTCTTACTTCCTTAGCCTGCTCATCTCCATGAACTTGCTTCCGGTCTAGCTCAGCCACCCACTCCTAGTGCACACCCTGGAGTTGTCCTCATGTGATGAGGTCCCGTCAAAATCATTAGCTCCATTATCCCACTCTCTTTTATCCTGTTTGTTTTTTATCTCTCACCCCTACCATATCTGTCTTTTAACTCAATATGATTCCCTGCTCCTAGGTATCACTGCTCTATCTCCATCTATCAGTTCCAACTATTTTTTAGTCATCGCCCTATCCATGTGAAATGGACTGAATGTTTATGTCCCCCTAAAATTCATATGTTGAAATCCTAACCCCCAAGGTGATGGTATTAACAGGTGGGGCACTTGGTCAGTGATAAGGTCATGAGGGCAGGTCTTCATGAATTGGATCAGTGCCCTTTTAAAAGACACCCCAGAGAAATCCCTCACTCTTCTACCTTGTGAAGTTACAGTGAGAAGAAGGCCATCTATGAGGAAGTGGACCCAAAGCCTACTGATGTCTTGATCTTGGACTTTCCAGCCTCCAGAACTATCAGAAATACATTTCTGTTGCTTATAAGCTACCCATCTATGGTATTTTGTTGTAGCAACCCGGAAGGACTGAGACACCATGGTAGAGTTCATGGCTCATATTTTAATCACTGTTCTCAACCACCTCCTGATCTCTCTTGCCTTTCTGTTCTTCCGTTGCCCTGCTTGGCCAAACCCCTACACTGGATACACGCAGCAGCTCTCCATCCTCTCCTCTGCTAGTACATACATCAAACAGCTAGTGAGAAGCACACAGTTGAGAATATTTGGCACAAATATATCATCAGTCACCAATGTCAGCCAGGCTCTTCATGCTACCAGGCAATCCTACTAGACTTCTCCTATCAATTTACTTTCTCTTTGACCAGTCTTCAATTCATGGCACCTTATTCTTCCCCCTCTCTCAGCAAATAATCTTGGGTCCTCATTTTCAGAGAAAATAGTATAGGGAGTAGGTAAACTTTCCTCCTTAACTATTTTAAATCTGTATGTTTCTTTCTGCATATTCTTCCCCTTCCCTCCTGTAGCAATGTAGGAGGTGCCCTTCTTCCTCTGTAAAGTTAATCCTTCTGTTGCACTGTTTCCTATACCCTACTAAATTTCTAGGAAATTTGACATATCAATTATCCCTCTATATTCTATGCTTCCAATCTCTCCTTCTTTAGATTATTTTTACCATCGTTTAAATGTGCTTATATGTTTTTCTTAAAAAAAAAAGCATTCCATCTTACACTCTCATAACTATCTCACTCCTCTTCTTTATAAACACACTTTTGAAAGTAGAGTCTGCAGTGGCTGACTCCATTTCTTCACTTTCCACTGGTTCCTTAACTCCCTCCACTCTGTCTCCTGCTACCTCCAAGTTTACTGAAACATTCTTCTCCACAAACATCTGTAACCTCCATGTCATTAAATCCAATGACATTTTTTTCTGGGGGTGGGGCATAGACTTACTTGATGTCTTCAAGCATTCTACAGGATTCATCATTCTCTTCTGAAACCTTTGCTTTTTTGGTTTCTTTGACACCATGTTCTCCCTCCTGGTTTTACACCCGCCTCTCGGACTCCACCTCAGCCTCCCTTGCAGACTGGGTCCTCCCCATCTGCTCTTTAAATCCTAGAGCAGCTTAGATCTTGGTCTTTTATCTTCATTTTTCAATTTAAACTCTCTCTGGGCTAACATCCACTCCCATAGTTATAATCAGTATAATCACTGCTCTTACATTTGTGTTTCCACCTCATTCTTCTGAACTGTCTGTTCATATCCAGCTGACTAGAAGCATCTGCAACTTGATGTCTCACAAGCAATTCAAACCCAACACATACAAAACTGAACTTGTTAGCATCTCCCCACTAGTGTGCTCCTGTCTACATGCTCATTTACTCTCTCTATAACTGGTACCACTATAAATTCAGTTCCTTGAAGCAAAATCCCAAGGTTTAACTCTTTTCTCTAGTTCATCCTCATATTCAATTTACAACCAAGTTGTTTTGCTTTGATCTCCATTATCTTTTTTCCCCAGTTTTATTGAAATATAATTGACATACAACATTCTCTCTTGAATCTATTCCTTTGTTTCTATTCTCATTGCATGGTCTAAACCACCCATCATCTCTTGCAATGACTTTCTAATTAGTCTTCATATCAGCCACTTTTTATCCCTTTCAGTTATCAATTCTGAAGCCAGAGTTACCCTTCAAAATGCAGCTTTGGATCCTATCCAGTGCCTAGAACAGTGCCTGGCATATCATAAACACTCAATAAATATTTGATGAATATCTGATTTATAAGTATCATTTTCTTAATTTACACCCTTTAAGAGCTTTCCATAACTCTTCTAACTAAATGGAAAAAAAATGTTGACATGGCCTTTAAGGTTATGAATAACTGTTCTTGCCTACTTCTCCAGTCTTCTATCTGCTCTTGATAGCACTGATTTTCTTTCCCACTTAGGTCTATACACTCAGGTCTCAGCTTAAATGTCATTTATCAGAATCTTCAGATTATATTTGGCCCTTTCTTTAATTATGTGAACTTTTAGCATTTAATACTCTTCTTGTAGCACTTACTATAAATATGACGAATGCATTTTGATTTGAGGGAAGAAAGGTTGAGCATTTTCCCTTCTCGCTAGAATACTAGCTCCTCTGAAGTGGAGTTATGTTCATCTTTTTTCATGACTGTAGCCCAGTGCCTAGTAAAATGCCAGACGTATAGGAGGCACCCAATAAGGACCTGAAGTGTGGGCAGGAAGGAATGAGATGAAGTGAAGGTTGAGAAGTACATGAGGATGGAGAGTATTCCAGGTAGAGGGAAAAGCATGTGCAGTGACCTTAAAGTATAAAAGGGTTGCGTGCTCAAGTTTAAATTTTGAGTGGCAGAAATAAAAGAGAAGGGACTATAGCAGGGGTGAAATTACAGGGAGTTGTTTAAGGCATGCTAAAGAGTGAAAGTTTCATCACCCTGGCTGCTCTGTGGAAGATGAGTTGAAGGGCCTTTGAATCCATTATCTCATTTTATCTGCAAATTCTTCCTTCCAAGCGGCAGGGAATTATTATCTCCATTTACAGGTGAGGGAGTTGAAGATAAGGCTTGTGAACTTGATAGTTGAAGGTCAAACTTCTAAGAAGAGTGGGGTCAGGAATTGAATTTGAGTCTCCTGACTGTTTAATCCACATTTCTTTCTCACTGGCAGTGTAGTACTAACCAGAGGCAAGGAGCCCCTGGATTGGGGGAGCAAAGAGAATGGCTGAATGGTCTTTTCCTACAGAACTTTATTGCCCTATAGGAAAGGATTCTGTGTGGCAGTAGGGGTTAGACCAGGTGGCCCAGTCCGTAGAACTAAGACTCAGCTTCTGTTGCCCACCTGGAGAGATGGCCAACATGGAACTGAGAAGAGGCATCAAAGAGATAGCCCTAAGGTGAAAAGAGAGTGTAAGAAAAGGGGTACACCTGTAAGGTCTCTCCATCTTCCACCTGACGTGGGGAGGTGGGAGAGAAGTAGATTTTCCTTCTAAGACATTATTGACTGACTTGAAAGAAAAGCTTAGTTAATTACTTTTCCATTATGCCTCAACTCTTTGTTTTCTTCCCGACTAAGACCACTCTAGATAATTCCAATATAACTTCCTCACCAGGCTCCCCTGCTTCTAGTCTTGTCCCTATATTCAGTCTTCTTCATACTGCCATTCTTATCTGTCTATACCAGTGTTTCCCAAAACACCCCCCCCCATATGCGACTTTCCTAAGGAAAAAAAAATCAGTACTAAACATCAATATTTCTCAGTATCGTTGTGAGCAACCAATGGAATGATATATGATGTGTGTGAGATGCTTGGTGCATCGAAGATATACAGTAATCACTCATCCTCTTCCCTTTGTTCTTACCATCTTTGAAAACATTCATAATGCTCCTACTCATCTGAAATAATTTGCCTTAAACTAGGTAGCAAACCAGTGGCTACATAGCATTCTTTTTTAATATTTGAGTACATTGTCATCATTTGAAATCTGCAAGATTTTTAAATAAAAATCTGGATTCCTGGCTTCTGCTGAAAAAGGGTAGGTTTTGTTAATCTTGGGCTCATATTCCCACATGGCAGCAGTAGACAAGAGAGTTGAGCTTCCCCCTTTAGAGAATGCATGGACACTCTAGTTTGCCATAATCCCCTTCTTCCAGGTTGTCTGACATTCAACCTGCTACATTAATTTGTGTTCTCTGCTTTGCCCCTGTGGATATGCAAATGTGTCATCTCTAACTTAGGCCAGGGACAGGGAGCTCTCTTCCCTTGAGAGTTTTGTATTCGCCACTTCTTGGAATGTTTTTGCCTGCTATTTGCCATACATGGACAGGGGGTTTGAGCCGATTGTCAAATCATAACAGAAATGTCTTATTAAAATTGCTTTTAAAAAGATTGCTTTAATTTTTGAATTTTACTATGTTCCCCACAAGACTTCTAGTTCTGTGAAGGTATCCCTGTAGTTGATCACTGAATTCATTTGTTCATTCTCACCTAGTACAGAGTATGGTTTGCAGTAGAAGCCTAGTGGGTAACCATTAAAGAAATACACTAAATGAATGAAGTAGAGATGCTGTGGTAAACTCATTTAATCTTCAAAATAATTCTATGATGAAGTTACTATTGTTCTAATTTTCACAAAAGCAGAAACTGAGGCACAGAAGTAGTCCACTGCATCATATGCTTTCTAGAATCCTAAAATATCATACTTACAAGATCCTTACAGATCAGTTAAGCCAATCTCCTCAGTTCAGTTGAAGAAGCTGAACTTCAGAAGTCAAGGAACTTCCTCTCAGTCTCCTGGTAAGTTCAGGCTAGCACATAGGCAGGATCTCCTGGCCCCCAGCCCAGCATTGCTTCCCATACCATGTGCCCTTAGGAGTATCCGGGCTTGGATTTGGCCACCAATCGCATTTCCAGTCTTCATAAACTTCCTGTGATTGAATTCCCTCTTCCTGAGTCATCCTGTCCTGTCTCTCAAGGGAGAGATTCTGGGTACATCCCTGGAGCTATGTGAGATCAGGTCAAGGAGTTGTGTTCACCTGACCCCAAACTCCCCAGGAAGAACTCAATTAACCTGCCCTGATCCAGCCTCACCCATCTCCGTGGGAGAAGGTGAGGGTGGAGTACCCTGGAAAGAAGGAATTTGGTTATTAACCAACAAAGAAGATGGGCTTATAAGAGAGTTATTATGGGCCCTATTGTAATTGTCCTTTAATCCATAATTTCCAGGTTTCTCTCCAGGCTTGTGTTTGGAGACTGTTGACCCACTTAAAAGCCTCAGGCACAGCTGACATCAGTGTTGTAGGAGAGCTTTCCAACACATAAGAATTCCCTGGGAGTATTACCTCCATGATTCCAAAGGGCCTTTTAGAATCACAGGAAATCTGAAAGGAACCATAAGAGATCACAGATAAACCTCTACCCGGTGTCCACCACCCACCCTTCACCTCTTACTCAGTCATTACAGATGATGAATAAGACTCAGAGAGGAGAAGTGACTTGACTGAGGTCATTCAAAGTTCATGATTTAATTCTGTAAACCTAGAGGACATAACAAGAGTCCTGGAATAATTACTGCCCTCAACACTGACCATACAGGTGCCAAAGAGTTGGATCACAATACCTATGGATTTGGGTTCACTTACTTATTATTTCAGACCCCAGGCCACAGTCATCTTTTGGGAGTGTCTGAGTTCCGGACAGAAAGCCTTCAAGAAAGGAGCATACCATTTTCAAAGGCCAGAAAAGACAGAGGCCATACATTCTTGTAGGCAAGGACATAAATTCCTTTATATAACCATCCTTGATACATATTTCCTTTATATTTGGAAAAGAGAACAATACAACTCAAACTCTTTCCCTTCTTGAGTTGGCTTTTAGGAAGCTCATAACTAACCTAACGTGTAAGGGCAGAGCTGGGAGTTGTTTGGATTGCTAGCACCTTCATAGCAATTGGTTTTTTCATCCCATTGTCATCTTCACTTAGAGGTCTCTCTGACCACCCAAATGTAAGGTTGCTTCTCTGTCACTCCTGTCACATCCCCCCGTATTACTGCTCTCACATCCCTTATCATTCTCTGAAATCTCATTTATTTATGTTTTTGCCCATTTATTTTTTGTTCCCCTGCTCTTGAATGTAAGCTTTACAAGGGTGAGGACCTTGACTGTCTCAATCCATGCTATATCCCTAGCACCGAAAATACGAATTATGCTGTTATCAGAGCTCATGAAACCAGGCAGTTAAAACCACCATGAGTGAAGAAGCAGAAAGTTATCCAACATAAAGAGAGCCAAAGCGAGGGTGAAGCAAGAGGGGGAGCATCTGTTAAGCACCTGCTCTGTATTAGAACTTCGTAGTCACTATGGAAAGTGTAAAGCTAATGAAAGGGAAAGGGAAGAGAACCAACGTTTATTGAGCGTTTATATACCAGGTGTCTTTATAATATTTAATCATCAGAGTTATTCTGAAAAGTAGTTATTATTATCTTTATTTGACAGCTGGGAAAACCGAGGTTCAGGGGGCAGAGTCACTTGCCAAGGCGCATATAGTTGTCCAGTGACAGTGTTAGGATTTGAACCCAACTCTTTGTCCCTACTCTTGATAGCTCCCAGGGAATCCCTGAAGGGGGCAGAACTAAAAACAAGTTTTTTAAATGAAAAAAAGGAGAGGATTATGTAATTAAAAAGAAACACAATTTTTAAGAGGTGTGTTTTTGATTGGGGGTGTGTAGGAGGTGCTAGGCACTGTTTTCATGGGAGAAATCATGAGGAAACTTAAACTCTGAGTCACTTGTGTCATATCCTGGGTTGGGGCTGCAGGTCCCCGTGTTTCACGCATTGGTGCAGATGTGCTGTCATCAGGTGCGTGATGAATCACACCTTCGGAAGATCACATCTGGCTCTTCCACAGTGGCTGAGCATCTCAGGGGAGTTCTGGGCCTGTAGCATAAGGAGGCAAGGGGTGAGGAAACAGATGCAGTGAGTAATCTCAACTGGCTGAATGTAAAGTGACAGCAAAATCAAATGTCAGTGAGATTGGATTCTCCTAATGTTTGTCACCTAGAGATAGCTACATGGACGCCTGTCTCGATGATTATCTAGTTTATAAGTGGGATTTTCCTCTGCATGCTAAGTTGATACTAGTGGCTCATATTTTTAAATTCATTTCTAGCTGACACACAATGATGGACTATCTACCATGTGAAAAGTTGGTTCCAGACACTGGAGAAATGTTAGAAATGGTTAGGTGGGTTATCTACCTGTAATTCAAAGTAGAGGACATCTATTCATTCTGTTTTTGTTTGTTTTGTTTTGTTTTTCATTTTGGTTAACCTAAAAAGCCTGAGCAAGGATTGGGAGCAGATGGTGTACTTGATAGGAACACACAGGAAACAGTTGTGAGGCAGCTTGGGCAGTGACACCAGAAGGAGAGAAAACCAATACAGGGGTGTGTTCACAGGTAATTACTGAGTGGTACGAGCTTGATTCCACTGGTACCTCCTGAGAAGGAGACAGACACCTCCCAGAATTGCTGCCTGATGATGCAAAGCTGGAGTATGTCTGCTCTGGCTCCCTACCCCTATGATGTTTGAAGATTTTTGTTCCTTTCACTTCTGGGCTGTGCTTACCCTTTTGAACTGAGAACTCCCAGGGCATCAAGGAAGGTCTCAGACCAGAAAGCAGAAAGACGCACCTGGCGTATCTCAAGGTGGAAGTTATTGGAGCAGGACAAAGTGAGTCTGAACTCACGCTGAAACTGTCCACTGCAGTTGAGGCTGAAATCAGAGACTAGGAGTGTGTGGTGACCTCAAGGATGGTCTTATATACTCATTCAGAAAACGTGTATATTGAACAGCTACACATCTCAAGCATATTGGAAACCAGTGGGGAACATGATAAATACTTCTCTTGTGGAGCACTCAATCTACGGAGAGAGAAATGAAAAACAGACAATTGTATGATCATAGAATAAAAATGAAATGTGACTAAATATAGACAAAAACTTCCAATGGAAGAAAAATTAGTTTGGGTTGGGGAACTGGTAATCAAGGAGGCCTTCATGAAGAAAGTGGCCTTGACATCAGCCTAGAAGGATGAGAAGAGTTTCAATAACAGAGATGAGTAAGAGGCAATTCAGACAGAGAAAAGAGCATAAACCAAAAAAGAAAGACGTGAAGACAGAAAAGAAAGGTGCCTGGAGGAACATAGCGTGAGAGGCACTGGGGTTTGTGCTCAAGTGGGTGAGTGCCATGAAGGTCAGGTGAAGATATTTGGACTTCACTCTCTGGGCAGCAGAAAGTGATGGAAGGGGCTAAGTTGTGATTAGAATACACGTCCTCATTCTCAGTTAAGAATGGCTAGAGGCAGGTGAGGTATCATGGGTGGTTGCAGTATAGGGTGAGCCCCCCCAGTCTTGGCTTACATAGGGTCTTGGCAACAGAACAGAGGCTCTAATTTGGACAAGTGGGATCAAGGTAAAGATATAAAGCAGGTTAGCTTCCTCCAGACATTCTCTGCCTTTGATGTCCACATGGAGAATGGCATTTGCATCCCATTCCACCAACCAGGGCAATTTGATCCTTTTTATTAATGTGTGGCCTAGTGAGTATCCTCAGCCTTCATCCATCAAACGCTGCATCATGCCTTCAAGAGCGGCCCACACCCAGTGCCTCGGAAGCCCATAGATCATGCCTCCAGGCAGGGAAGCAGATTCCCTTTTATATCCCTTGCAAAAGCACAAATGTTTGGAATGTCAGTAAATGTACCCAGCCTTCTCTGGGGTTCAGGCACGGCTTCTCCCTGGATGACCTCTTTGGAATCCTCATTCCCAGTGCATTCCAGGCAGACGTGTTCTCCTTTTGTTCCTTTAGAGCTGCCTCTGCCTCACTCTTCCAGCCCATGTGTCATGGGCAACATATTTGTGTGGCCACATCTGCCTTGTCTCGGCTGCCAAGGCCATTTGCAAGGCAGATACTAATCGACGTCTGAACAATTTTATATCTGGATACCCAGATTCACGGCTTATCTTTAGACTTCGCCCGCATCTCCTCTTTATCATCTGAAGAAGGAAAGCAACATTAGGAAGGGCTGGGTTGTAGGAGACCTGATGTGACACTGAGTCCCTGTGTGATCTTGGCACTCTCCTCTGTGGGCCTCATTTTCCCCACCTCTGAAATGAGGTGGCTGAAATGGATCACCTCTGAGGCCTTTCTATCCTTAAGGTTTATGATTTCGAGCCTCTAGAGTATTACAGAAATATACTATCCTCTGTTCTTTTATTCATTTTTGGCAGAGTGCCTTTGTTTTTCGAAATTTCCATGGAAATGTAGCATTCATACACACAATTACACTAATCATAAATGTATTATCTTGACGAATTTTCACAAAGTGAACACAACCCTGAAACCAATACCCAAATCAAGAAACAGGACGTTGCCAGCCTCCCAGATGTCCACTCTGAGCTCCCATTCAGGCATAGACCGCCCCCTCAAGGGTAAATCACTATCCTGACTTCTATTAATATAGATTAATTTTGCCTGCTTTTTAAGCTATATGTAAAAGAAAAAATGTACAAATTCATTCTGTTGCATTCTGGGTTCTTTTGCTCACCATATTGTGAGAGTCATTCATATTGTTGGAGTTGTAGATCATCATCGTCATCATTATTATTGTTATTATCATTTCTCTTGTTCTTAAGGGAAGCTTCCATTTAAAAAGATGGCAGCAGTTTTTATATCTAGAGACAGCAAGTTAGCTTGGAGCTGAGGTTTTTTGTCTGAGAAGTTCTTCTGAATGGCCTCTCTTAGATATAAATATAAAGCTAAGGATGGTAGATAACCTTTAATTGCACTAGGGGAAGGATTTGATGAGGGCATTTGGTGGCTTGAAGAAGGCTACCCTCTCAATGACATTTGATATGCAGAGCTCAAGAGGAGAAGCTATGAAAATTTGATTCTAAATTGAGCTGCTGGGACTTCTCTCACGACGCAGTGGTTGAGAATCCGCCTGCCAATGCACGGGACACGGGTTTGAGCCCCAGTCCAGGAAGATCCCACATGCTGTGGAGCAACTAAGCCCATGCACCACAACTACTGAGCCTGCGCTCTAGAACCCGCGAGCCACAACTACTGAGCCCACGTGCCACAACTACTGAAGCCCATGCACCTAGAGCCCATGCTCTGCAACAAGAGAAGCCACCGCAATGAGAAGCCCGCGCACCACAACGAAGAGTAGCCTCCGCTCACCGCAGCTAGAGAAAGCCCGTGTGCAGCAACGAAGACCCAACGCAGACAAAAATAAAAATAAATAATTTATTTTTTTTTTTAAAAAGTGAGTTGCCACTGGAAACAAATGGGTGGAAGATCCGATCGCTTTCCCTGGTAAAGTCTAGAAACTCTCAGGTGGGTTAAGATCATCTGCACATGGAGGGTGTCTCAACACTTGGGAGGAAGAAGTCTGATTGGTGTATCGGGCTCAAAGCCAAGGCACAGGGACCTTGGCACAGTGGGCATGACCTGGGGATGAGGAATGAAACGTAATCTAAGGAGCTGTATGCTTGGGAGCCTGAGCCTGGGTCTCTTGTGGCCGAGGGAGTGGGGTAGTCTTCCCTTGGAGAGGGGTTGTGGTCTGTGTAAGGCAACTTTCTAATGCCTCTCCCTTCACCACGACCCGGCATACAGAACTCCTGTTTTCCGAAGTGACGTCACGTGGCAGTGGCAGGGGTTACAGGCAAAGAAGGAAAGAGGCACCACTGGAGACCTTGCCACAAGGCACTGGGGAGACTTGCCTGAGAAAACCTCTAGAATTCTTTCACAATTCAAAGGCAGAGGGGTTAACCTCGAGAGAGACACTGGATTCCTCAGCAATGTGTGCATGCGAAACTAAGGGACACCGTTCCAAACATTGAAATAAATGTTTGTGGTCCAAGTTGATGCAGCTGTCTGCAGAGGATACGTTCATTCATTCATTCACTCATTCATTCAGTGATTATTTATGGAGTTTCTGTTAACTGTCTATTCAATATGCTTGGTGCTTTCAGAAGTTATACATCTTCAACTACAATCTGTTCCTCCCTTCAGCATTTTTTCATTCTTCCCATCTTTCTTTTTTTTTTAATTCTCTTTTTTATTGGGGTATTATTTACATGTAGTAAAATGTATGCCTTTTGGTATAGACTTCTACAAGGTTCAACAGAAATGCCCACTGTTGTGTAACCAATGTCATAATCAATACACAGAACTATTCTGTCACCTCCCAAAATTCCTCTGTGCTGTGCTTCTGTAGTCATCTTTTCTCCCCATCCTGACACTCAGTGATCTGTTTTCTGCTCCTGTAATTTTGTCTTTTCCAGAAGGTCATATACATAGAATCATACAGCATATAGCCTTGAGTATTTCTTCTTTCACTAACCATAATGCATCTGAGATTTATCCACATTGTGTGTATTAGTAGTTGATTTCTTTTATTTGCTGAGCAAGGTTCTGTTGTTCATCCATTCATCAGCTGAAAGACATTTAGGTTATTTCCCAATGTGATGATTATGAATTATTCTTTGTAGGTTCTGCTGGATTTGCTTTGATAGTATTTTGCTGAAGCTGTTTGTATTTATTTTCATGAGGAATATTGGACTGTATTTTTTTCTTTTTTTCATTTTTCCCATCTTTCTTACTGTAACAGGTATGTTGACCTATGGTTAAAAGGCTCCATGTTTCTGCACCTCTTTCAGTATGGTTGATAATGAAGCATTTTGTGGGGAGAGTTATCTTCCGGGACATACTAAGCACTGAACAGATCTTTGCTATTTTGGGGGATCATTTTGATCACCGTAGAATTATATGACCTTCCCCACATCCGCCTCCCTAAGTCAATTCTCTAGACCTCAGTTTTCCCAATGAAAGAAAAAGAAAAAAATGTTGTACCAGTTCATGTATAAGTTTCCTTATAAGTCTGTGTTTCCTAGGTGCCAGAGTGATGCCAGAGAACCCAGCCGTTTTTCAAAAACATTGAGTTATGTACTTAAAATCTGTGCATTTTATTGTATATAAATGCTATTCCTCAATTTAAAAAAAAATCGGTGTGAGATGTCAGAGAAGAATATCATTTATTGAGCCCTTTGGCATAGTACTGTTCTGTAGTAAAAATGAAGCAGGAAGTGTACCATTACATTTTACCGATGAGGTCACTCATGTTCTGAGATGCTAATATACCCAAGGTCCAGTGGTGTCCAGTTTTTACCCATCATTGTTCTAAAGCCTACTGCAGTTATAACTGGCTCTACCTTCTCCATGAAGCCTTTCCTGATTCCCACTCCAGGACCAGAAATTCATCTTACAATTCTGGGTTCAGAGATATCTTTCCTCTAGAAATTCTGGCATAGACACCATCTCATCTGTTGCTACCGCTCTCACTGTCTCTACTCAGTGAATAAACAGAGACTTTAAGTTCCCAAGGCTGTCGATCGACTCTATCTTATTAGTCCTAAATTTGCTGCTAAAGTGTTTTACAAGATACAACCAAACAAAAGCATGTCTTTGAACAGAAGGTCACAGTTTTGGAAGGGCCTGTTTGGGTTTTAACAACTAATGCTGGGCATTAAATTCATCTTAAGCAGAGCCGAAATTTCCCTCTGGGTAAGAGGGATGGCTTTTCAATGACCAGTGTCATTTGGGATCCTGGAAAGCAGAAGGTGGATAGTTTTGGCGTGGTTTATGTCCAGTGCCTCATTCTTTAATTGACTCAGGTTTCTGGGTGGAGTTTCAGTTTTGTAGTAAGACTCTGGACCTACGACAACAGTCTGGCCAATTTCCCCTCGGTCACTCTAAATGGCAAGAAAAAATACTGGTAACATTTTCACAGGGCAGAGATGAAACCAGGACCTTGAAATTCTTGTCTACATGGAAGTACAATCACTTTAAGACTGAAATAATAAGAAGGAGATGCTAGAATATTCTCTAGAAAGGCCTGGGCATAGACATGAACAACTCTTGCTTTTGGGTAATCCTTCTACTTTATAAACCCCCTTTCATACATTATCTCATCAATTGCTTACAATAGTCCTACAACATAGAGTATCCTTGGACTCCTTTTCCCGATATGAAAATGGAGACTCAGAGAGGGAAAGTGATTTAACCAAGGACACATAGCTAGGAAGAGGTACAGTTGGGTCTCAGCTATTAAGGACTCTTGCTCTTGTTGCCAACCAGCTACACTGCAAGGGCTTGGGCTTATCACAGTCAATCCTTTCAGCAACTCTAGAAACTTATATCATTATCCTAATATATATGAGAGAAAACTGAAACCTGGGCATGGTAATGTGGATGGCCTAAAATTAATTACATGGCTTGGTACTCAGCAGAAGTTATCCCAGTTTTTCTACCCTTGAATCCATACCCAAGACGTAATAACCCTCCACATGGAAAGAATGATTCCTTCCAAAGCTGGCCTCAGATCTAGATGTTCTGTAACTAGATGTTCTGTATTGCTTTTTAACATGACCAGTTGGTTTTTGGAAATCAGGTTTCACCAGCTGTGAATTAGTGGCCTCTAGGAGACAAGTAGTTGCTTTTGATAGCAGAATCTTTAGCCTGAGAACATGGCTTCTTTCTAAACTCAAAGTCTCTGTCAAGATTTTATCTTAAAGGTCTTGTTCTTAAAATCAGTCATTCATTCGCCAAAGCCCAAAGACCCTCTCAGAATGCTCACTACCATTTGCTGCATATGTCTCTATGCAGACACTTTGCTTAGGACATCAGATGTACTTTCTCAAATCCTTAGAGCAGTTCTGTAAGCTATAAATTGTTAGTCCTTTTTATAAGAAGGGAAAACTGGTGCTCAGTCAGGTGAAATCACTTTTCCAGTGCAGAACTGGGATTTGATCAAGGTCTATCAGAGTCCCTGCCCTTTCTGGTATGCCAGAGTATCTTTTAACTACTGATCATAGACCATCAATGTTGGGGGGCTTTAGATATTATCCAAGTCAATGTCTGTCAACTTTCATTCTAAGGATGTGCAAATTAAGACCTGGAGGAGGAAAGGGTTATTCCTTAAGAGGAATTTTCCCACACTCTGCATTAACCTAATCAAGTAGGTTTTGGAGACTGGCACCTGCCTATAGGATTCTCGGGGCTTAGGCTCATCATTGATACCAGGCCAGGCATCCAGGGAGGAATCAGAATGCACCTGGAGACTACCCAGAGATCTAGGGCAAGGGGAGAAGAGCCTTCTTCACCTTTATGCCTCTCCTAAAGCCAGGACCTTGCCTTCAGCATTGTTTTGGGGACTGGAACATTGAAGTTTGGAGGGCCACACCATTCAGATTCCCCTGGAAAATTCCTGTAATGACGTACCCACCCATTCTCTCTCTGCTCCTCTCCTTCTTCCTGAATGAGACATGATCCTAGCAACTGGGTTATGTCACATTTCACTTTGTTTGGAGAGGATAAGATTTTCCCTCCTCTTAATTGAGTGACTGAGCCTTTGTGAGCTCACAGATCTAATCTCGAGATGCGGGTGGGTTAAATTTGGTTTTTGAGACATAATAGGAAATAGTGTTTTGGAGAGTTTGGGTTAGAGGGAGTGATTGAATCTTTTTCTCAGAGGCCTGGTTTGAGGGCAGGCTAGGTTTTTTCCCATGCAGATGGGCTCCTCTAGCTCTGGAACAGTCCACTCAGTGACTCTCTCTGAGATGAATGCATATACAGCAAAGGCTGGGGAGACTGTACCTGCCTCCAGTCATGTACTGTTTTTCCCCGGAGGCTATAACTTCCTGACCATTTCAGACTCGAGGCTTGTGAATGGTTGTGGTACCCAGGAGTTCTGGACATCAGATTCTCTTTGGTTCTGACTTTAATTGAGCTACCAACTTTCTCTGCAGCCTTTGGAAAGTTGCTTCTCCTTTCAGGCTCTGTTTCCCCATCCTGGAAAAAAAAAAAAAAAAGAGGGAGTGGTAGCAAAAATCTATGTCTGCCACAGTTTCTTTTTGAATTAAGGCTTTAGGGATCATTAAGGATGATTCAGTGTAACCAGCACATGTTCTGAATGTCAACAGTGTGCCAAGCTCTGGGCTAAGTGCTGGATTCCATTGGTGAACATGACTAGGCAAGACCTCTGCCTTCTTGAAATTTAGAGTTGAGTAGGGTAGATAGACAGTAAGCAATTGACTTTAAGCATAGTGACTCCTGTGGAGGGAGGGCATGCCGTTGTGTATACAAGAACTGTTGAAAAACTATCTTGAAACAAAATTTTAAAAATTTTATGCCACCAAGAAAAAAAAAGTCTCTCTTTAGAAGTAGGTATTTCTGCATGATTAGTAGGACAAGTGACATTGTTAAAAGGTCAGCTGATCTTCAAGTGAATCCAACAAGAACTGCATCACTGTAGGCTTCCTGGGCTGGAAGCATCTGATGGGATGGGAGACCCTGCATCTAGAGGGGCTGGACCATGGAAAGCTTAAGGGAATGCCTCCTTCTGTACTGATATGATCATTTGACTAGTATTTGTAAGCTCCAGGAGAGCAGGGCCCAAGCCTTTGTCACTCAACATTGCATTCCAATACTCTAGAACAGAGTCTGGCACATGGTTAATACTTAACAAATGTTGAATGAATGTGGTTGAGAGGAGATGAGACAGGAGCCAGATCACAGAAGGGTTAGAAAACAGGCTAAGCTGTTTGGCCTTCATCCTGCAGGCAAAGGGAAGCCTTGGATGCCTTTCAAGGAGGGTCATAAACATGATCAGAGTGGCACTTTGGAAAGAAATATAACTTTTCTAAACTTCCTGCTCATGATTCTTAGTTTCTTTAGCCCATCTATGAGCTTCCTGATGGACCTTTACTCCTGCTTCCTTGTGTTTTGCTCAGTTCCGTGTACAGAGGAAATACTCAGGGGATGTTTGTAGCATGAATGAATGGATGCATGAACAAACAAAGGCACAACAACAACGGAAATGACTGGATAGGTGGAGAGTAAGGTGTCCAACACGGGCTTGGAATCAGTCAGCGTGAAGTTTGAAATCTCAGTTAACCTTTTTTTTTTTTTCTTCCCTCTTAGTTTTTTTTTTTTCCAGTTGTGGACATTAGTGTGTGGCACATAACGGGTGCTCAATAAATTTCAGCCATTGTTATTTGTATTCTTCCTTTCATGGGGAAGATGCATAATTTTCTAGGAAAGCTATAAAAGACAATCCCTAGACCCTCTCATTCTCTGCATAGTTCATAAAAATTCCTGCAAACATTTGAGCTGCCAGAGCCCGTGTCAGTCATCTAGTACAACCCCTTCATTGTATAGACGAGCGGGTAGAGCCCTGGAGAGTAGAAAGGACTGATCCCAGCGAGTCAGAGGCAGAGCCAGGATTGGAGCCCTGCTCCTCTGGTTCATTACTCTTCATTCATTTTATGGACAGAGCATTTATCCATGAAACTGGCCATATGATCGCCGGTATTCTAGAGGTAGAATGGAGCCCTAGGCCCTTAAACATTCTCAAGGTCAAATGAAATTGTTCTTCTAGCTTATGTAGCACATCACTTTGGCCATTCCTTTTACCTAAAAAGTGTTGTGATAGTTTCTGGTTTCTTTTATCCCCCCCACCCCGCCGCCCCCGCCTTGAAGGATATGAGTCTTCAGAAGGAATGGGATTGGCAATGAGATTCATACCAGAGGCTGCTTTGCTGGGTCCTGTATTGTCTCAATAACTTAAACTACTCCAAGGGCTTCTGGGCCCAGGCTCTGGATGGATCCAGAAATTGTAATAGACTGTAAGTGAGCTGAGTGAGTGAGTAAGAAGAGGAGAGTGGGTGAAGGAAGGAAGTGAGTCGTCGCACAATGTCAGAGCCAAGACATGCTCAGAGATAATCTCACTCAACTTTCCCAATTCGCCCAGAGATGGGGCAAGACTGGCTGAGATCATGCAATGTCAATGCAAAGATAAAGTCAACGGGGTCTGGTGCTGGATCAGATATAGAAGGTGCAGGAGAATGAGGGTCCAGGATAGATGACACGTGTGTAAGTGGGGATGCTCTTCTTTGGGAAGCAGACGTGATTAAGGTAGAAGATCCTGAGTTC
The DNA here is from genome assembly GCF_937001465.1 of Orcinus orca. Taxonomy (NCBI): domain Eukaryota; kingdom Metazoa; phylum Chordata; class Mammalia; order Artiodactyla; family Delphinidae; genus Orcinus; species Orcinus orca. The sequence continues at coordinate 103,236,512 of NC_064564.1, read as the reverse complement.
TTTTCTGGGTATGTTGTATCTGAGGTACTTGGAAACACTCAAGTAAAGGCATAGCACAGTTGGATATGAGGACCAACCACGAGAGAAGATGGGACCATCCAGTGGAACTTCGAGGGTTAATCAGATGAAAGGTGAAACAATGCATGTGGATACACTGTCTTGATAAAGCCAGTTGACCCAGAGGAGAAGTGGGCTTGGGACTGAGCCTTGAGCAACCCCAAATTCTAGGTAGACAAGGCTGACCCTACAAAAGAGACTAAGCAGGATCAGGCAGATGGGACACTAAGAAGATTGGGGGGATTGAGCAACCCGAAAAAGAGAGCTTCAGGGAGTAAGGAGTGGTCAGGAGATGGCAGACTAGAGTTGCCCAGAGTCATTCTGGTGGTAAATGGCAGAGGCAAAACTTGAACCCACATCTGTGATTCCAAAAGCCATGTCCCTTCCAAAACACTATATTGCAACCCAGCCATGAGACAAACTGGATGGTAAAATGTCTGTGATTGCAAGCAAAACTGTCCACTCCCTCCCTGACTGGCTCCTAGACCCCAAATGCCCTCAGAAAAGACTGAGGCTTAACGGAAGGAAGGTCAACTAGAACTTGAAACTCAGTCAGAACACTAAGGCTCCTTTCTGCCAAACTTTCTCCCCACCCCCATCCCTGGGGAAAGGAGTCCAACAAAACTTCAATTCACTTATAATTGCTCCACTCCCAGAATTAGAAGGATTTCTTTTTTTTTTTTTTTTTTTTTTTGTTATTGGTCTCCTTCTAACACCCTCAACTGATGCTTTTACAAAACTGTTATTTTAGGGCTGTTTGGACTTGTTTTCTACATAGCTCTTGTTTTCTATTATTTCTCTATTTTTCCAGGGTTCAGACTAATTAAAGGAAGTGTAAATCACACCTCGTTTGCACAAAATACCTTTCATGAGGTCTGGAAGCAATTTAGCTTCTGTTTGCCAAAGATCTTTAGGAAAGAAAAAAAAAAATCCCCTTGGTTTAAAAAAGATTAATTTCTCGGTGCCAAAAAAACCCATTAAGTGCACCTCCCATTTCTGGGATCTTTTATGGTTTTCATGTGAAAATAAATGGCAGCCAGGGTAAGAAGAAAGGGAAGACCAGGCTGGCTCTGAAATTGTGTTTGGCTCTCCCGTGCCACCGATCCGGCTGTCCTGCAGCAAAGAGAGGACTTAGAGCATAGCCGGGTCTCAGGGCATCCGGAGTGAAGGGAAGATCTGTCTACTGCCTGTCTTCTGCTCCCCTTCCCCAGTCTCAAATTCTGATTGATATTCTTCCCAGGGCCAAGGGATGAACTTTATCCGTGAGGCTCTAGAGAACAGGGCAGAGCTGTCACCTCGGGATGCCTCTTGCCCCCCGCTCTATTTAAGACCTGTTCCCTATTTCAGTGTTGTTCCCTCTTCTCCACCCTCCCATCTCTGCCTCTTCTGTCCCGTGTATGTTCACCTTTGCTCTGAGAACTGACCCCCTGCACCTCCCCTGAGGTGTTAACATCCTAGAATGTGGAACCATGAAGGGCCTCTTGATACCTTCTAATGTCCTCATTTTTTACGATTGGTGACAATTAGGGCCAGTCAGGGAGACAGTTTGTCTGTGGATCCGCACCCATGGCCCAGCAGAGCCAGGGTTAGACCTGAGGGCAGACTCTCTGTCCAATGCCCTTTCCTGTCTTCATAAAGATGACTCTAATAGTAACCATTTCAGACAGCAAGAGGTGGGGAGAAAAGGCTTGGAGGGATGGTGTGTGCTCAGCTCCTTACATTATACCCCGGTGATGCTGGCATCTGCTCCCTTCTCACAGGGTCAGCCACGGGAAAAGAAAGAGATGAGCTGGGCTCACTATGGAAGTGGACGTGGTAAATTGCAGTAGGAAGAGAAAACCTTTATGACAGATAGATCTTGTATTCAAATCTTAGCCCTTCCATTCTCACCTGGGTGACAATGGACTGCGCCTTTCTAGGCAACAGTAACTCCATCTATAAAATAGGAATAATAGTACCACTGTCCTGCAGTTGTCAGGACAATTAAATGAGCTAGGGCTATAACACACCCATAGTAGGGGGTTAATAATCAGAGGCTGCGGTTTCTCCAGGTGCTTTCCTTCTTGAGAGGGAATCAAAACCTCTGTATGTGGCTACTTTTTGGCCTCCCCGTCCTCCGAGTGTGGAATCTACTTCCTAAGAAAATAAGTAAATAATAATACAAAAATATTTGGAACTTGTTAAAGCATGAAATTTCCAGACTGCTTTTCTGATGATCTGAACCTTCTATAATTCTTCCAAAGGGAAGAAAGTGCCATGGACAAAAATAACTTTGTCCAGGAACGTACTACATACTGTATCTCCTCAGTCGGGATGAAATGAGACAACCATTGCAACTAACCTTGCTCAGCACGGGGCATATACTGAGTGCTTTTCAGAGGGTGTGTCCTCCCTCTTTTTATCCTCGTCACTTGCCTCCTGGACATTGCTTCCAACTCAGACTCTGTCCTCACAGGCTCAGCACACAGCCCTCTCCTGTGTCTTCCTCTTTCACGGCCCTGTGTGTTAGTTCCTGGAGGTTCTGCACGTGGGTTCTGATTTCAGTCCCAGTTCTGTCGCTTAATGTGTGTCCCTTTGCATAACTTAGTCCGAGCCTCAATGCCTCATCTGTATAACGGGGACAGTGACAGCATCTCTCTCACAAGGCTGTTGTTAACGTTAAGTTAGAAAATGCACGTAAAGCACTTAGCAGAGCTCCTGGCACATAAAAAGCACATGGTAGGTGTTTGCTATCGTTGTTGTTGCTTCTGTATACCTAGTGCCTGGCCAGAGAAGATATGATGATTGTTGAAAGGATGAAAGCTCTCTATAAGCAAAGGGGAGTGTGGGATGAGTTTTCTGATGGTTTTCAGAGGAGAGTTGGTAACAGATCCAGGGTGGGGCTTGCTTTGTGCAATTATGGGGTCAGGCCAGGGCAGTCCTGTTCCCTGACTGAGCCCTACTCTCTCGCTCTTTCGTTTGAGAGCTGGGGACGGGATGATAAGGGGAGCGTGCCCAAATGTTCATCATGGGGCAGGCACAGGCACAGTCGCAAGAGAACCAACAGCACGTGAGTCAGCAGGACCGTCCTTGCCAAGGTGCCCTAATCCTGTCCTGAAGCGTTTCCTGCATTCCCACCCCAGCCCAGAATCCTGTCACGCTCCCTCTGCAGCCGTATCTACCAACAGGGCCACCCCTTCTGCAGCAGCCCCGTGCGGGGGGCTACCTAAAGCATCTTGCCTTTTCTGGGTCTGATTGGAAACTCCTTTTGAAAAACTAAAATACCATGGACCCTGGGTGGTAGACCATCCCAAGTTTGAATTCCAGCTTTCCTACTTAGCAGGTTTGTAATTAAGTCCAATGACTCAATATCCCTGAGCCCAGTTTCCTTGTCTGTACAACAGGGATGCTAATCCCCATTCACAAGCTTGTCATGAGGGTTACCTAGAACAATGTAAGTAGTACAGCGAGTCAGCTCCTAACATATACTAAGTCTTCTTAGGGGATTAGTCCCCCTTCCTCTTTTCATTGTCTGCACTCGCATCCTGGAAGCAGCTTCATGCCAGCGTCCTGGACACAGGTTGAGCTAGCTTCCTGTAACTGGGAGTGTTCAAGGCGGGGCCAGATGGCACTCAAATGTGGAGAGAGGGGTCAGGCTCAGAGGGATCGGGCTTTTGGGTTCTTCCAAACTTAGGATTCTGCTACTCTATAAAATACTACCCAGGCTGAGATGATCAGTGTGCAGACAAAGGGGGCTGTTGGTACTGTTCCTCTGCCCCGCCCTGAGCTTCTCTCCTAGCACAGCGCCAGAGTTGCCCTTTAAACGCTTTCCCTCCGAATTTAGCCACTCACATTCTCCTGCCTGTCTGGCTTCGGCACACGTGCCAGTGTAGAGAGGGAGGCGTTCAGTGAATGTTTGGAGGGGGAAATGATTAAGAAATTAGTTTACAGGACCCTCTGCAGAAGCCAGTCCCCCTGAGCTTTCGACGGCAGACTCTGTCTCACCGATGCCTTCCTATGTGAACAATGTTAGGAAATCCCGTTAGAGGTATTTTCTCAGCCTGTACCCCAAGACCAACCTTACGTTAATGTATAAATATGTATTGATCGCCTGCTCTGTGTCAAGCTCGGCACTTGGTGGGGTTATGCCATCTGTTTTCTTGCTTTTTCTCTGGCAATCTATAAATCAAGGTTCAATGAAACCTACAGACTTTAGGATGCTCTGCCCTTGCCATCTTCCCAGCCTCGTCTCTCCTCACTCCTCTGTAGGGACCCTTGATTCAGCCACACCAAAGCGACTACACTTCCTGAAAGACTATGCCGTAGTACCCCTTTCATCTTTTCAGACTTTATCCCCCTTCTGAATGTCTCAATCTCTCTCTCTCTGGTATTATAATTTCTTCTGGAATGGTTGGGTCTTTTAAACAGTAAGTTTGTATTTTTTATACTCTTTAAGAAGTTAGTTTCATTTTGGAAAACAAAGAAAAATTCAGCCAAGGAAAGTGATACTGCTCGTAAGAAACACAGTATCTGGTTGTGGCGATTTAGAGGGGAGAACTGGAGGTCTTCACCACGCAGGACGAATGCAGAGTAGAGTCGTGAAGGTCACAGTAGGACTTGGATGAAAGCAAGGAAGGAGGAGGGCATTCTATGTGCAGGTGCAAAGGCCTGAAGGTCAGAACTTGTAAATCACGCACAGGGACACAGAGACAAATGTGGTTTAGCCAGAGTGGATGCTGAAGTGAATAAGGTTGAGTCTAAGACTGGGGTCGGGTGTACGGCGCCTGGAATGCCAGGCTGGAGCACTTAATGTTGATTCTGTACCAAGTGGAGAGAACTGTAACATCACTGGGCCTGTGCTAGAGACTGAAGAATGGAGACGCTGCTCTGATATATTACATGTGATGAATGCTGGGACTTCTGCAGATGGGCTTGGCTATCTAGTAGATAGAAACAGGGAAGCATTTCCCTTTTCTAAGAGGGAGCTAGGTTTGTTGTCTTCCTCTGCTTTTCCAACAGACTAAATCCAAGTACAAGTTCACAGGCACCTTCCACTTCAGCTTATCTCAAATGCAGGGAGCTTGCTCTTTGCAAAGCTGCAGTAAGCTCACCCTCAGGGTTTAGAACACAGTTGGGGTTGGGGTGGAGTGGGAGACAGAAAGGGAACAGTTATGAGCAGGCCTGGGGCCTGGAACTGGCCTTAGAGTCTATTGCTCAATGCACTTGTGTATAAAGGTTCTCCTAGCCCAGAAAGGTTTCACTCCCCTCCCCGCACCTTGGTCTGCCTCAGGGGTTGGCAAACTAGGGCCCATGGACTACCTGCCTATTTTGCAAATAAAGTTGTATTGCAACACAACCATACATCCTTTCATTTACGTATTATCTATGGCTGTTTTCACACAACGATGGCAATGTCCAGTATTTGCAGCAAAGGCTGGAAGGCTCACATGAAGAAAATATTTGCTATCTGGCCCTTTACATTAAAAAGTTGCTGACACCTGATCTCACTAAGGCGTCTCCACCTTTCAAAGCACAGCTTAAATTCACCTCCTCCAGGAAGCTCTCCCTGACCTTCCCAGTTCTCCCTGAGGGTGCTCACCTCCCATATATGATGCCACTTATTTTCCATGAACTTTTACTACCATATTTCCCCTCTTTTTATGTATACTTTGAAAAAGTCTCTCTAAGTACAATGTACAGCTCTTGTGGGCAGGGACCACATTTTAACCTTTCTGTCAAGTTATGTTCAGTAGTAGTTAGCAAAGTAGAAGTATATGTGTTTTGGAGAGTCAAGTCTTGCTCTGTCCCTGGCCAATGTCATCACTTGGAACAAGGCACCTCACCTCCCTGATCCTCTCTTCCCATCTGTAATCTAGTATGATAACACAAGCACCTACCTATCCAGGTTATTGTCAGACCCAAAGAAACAAAACACACAAAAGAAAAAACAAAGCACATGGTTGCTGTAGTAAGTGGGAATTTAATGGTAGTTGACTTATGCTACTTGGAATTTTGCTTTACCAATGTGTAAATTTAAAATTTTCTCCCATGGCTGTCTGGGAGGGAAAATAAAATTCCAAATACTTCAAGAAACACTGCATGTAGTCATCCCTTTTCTCAGAAATTTATAAAACATATTAAAAGCTGTGAGATAGCCTATGGGAAAGAAATCTGTTTAACTTTATTTAACCCTGTATTTTTCAAATTTATTTGGCCACACCTTGAAATAACTATTAATGTCTCATGAGAGGTAATGTTCTGAAAGACACACTTTAAACTGATTGGGCCAGGTGTTCCTCGGGTCCCCCAGCAACCTTGTCTGAGTTTTTACAGAAACAGCTACTCCTTATCAGCCCCCTCTTTAATCACTAGCAGAAGGAATGCAACGAAAACCCACATTTTTGTATAAAATAGTGCCATTTAGGTCTGTTTGTTCTATAAGTAGAGAAGTAGTCAATGTGCATGCTCCCAGGCCCCAGGGATATTTGCCAAGAAGGCTGTTTGAGAGTTCTGCATTTTGGGGGGGTGTGTGTGTTTGCACTCATGCCCACATATGAGCACACGACTCCTTCCTCCTCCCGATGAGGCTCTTAGAATCACACACCTGGGGCGTTGCAAGTCCTGGTACATCCACGACTATTCCCTTTTCTTCCACTAAATAAAACCCTCTGACAAGGGTGCCTTTGACCTCCTTGCATTCAATCCACTGCAAAAGTTTCAGTGTTCATTTTGCACAGTTGACCCCTCCCTCTTTCTGGAACTGGAACCCTTAGGCCTCAACCTTGGTCTCTGTGGAAGGGGGAAATTGAGGCCTTGAGGAATTATTCGGAGGGTTGTGGGGGGGGGGGCATGCATGAAGTCATTGGGTAGGTGTGGTTTGAGATTCTCAGCTGCATGAATGTAAATTGGGAGAGGCTGTTACTTTGACCAGCCAGGGCCAGCACACACTTCGCAGTCTCTTTCTGCGGGGCTGTGACCCGAGTAGGCGGTCAGGGAAGTCTTCCTTACCCTGCCCTCAGGACGCCCCTGCTGTGTACCCACTGCCTCACTGCAACTGATAACACCCTCTTTCTTCTCAAAAGCATCTTGGTTTGAGCGAGAAATTATATGGTCATTTCCCCTTCTAATGAAGGCCCTTTATTAATGAGGCTGGAAGTCTCAGGGATGATCCAGACAGGGAAGAGGAAACCCCAGTCGCGAGTGTGGGCCACACGGCTGGCAGAGGGCGCTCCCACACCACACAACACTGAAGGCCTGGCTCCCGGCAGGCCCAGGGAGAAGGGGGCCAGCTGACCTTTCTCCAGGCAGTTCTCGGGTTGCCAGAGCAGCGGAGGTGTCAGCTGAGACCGGTCACAGCCTAGGGAGGAGAGGGGCGGGAGGGAGACTGGGGCACCCGAAGGGGAGGAAGAGCCGGCAGGGGAAACACAGACATGCATTTCACAGAGATGGGGACATGGGAGACACGCAGCATACGCACAGCATACCTACAAACAACACATGCAGTATATACCACACAGGCACAGCATACAACCCAGGAATTTTTTAAAAATCATACAGGATGCAGAACCACATGAACGCAACCCGTTGCACAAAGATACATGCCACACGGCCCTCTCACCCAGCTAAGCAACAACAAAGACAACACACAGACGCACACACCCATGTAAACACATCACCCCCAGGCAGATTCAGCCACGTGCAGTATACGAAAGGCAGGTAACAAAGACTCACACGGTAAGCACGCAGGCACACACAGTGGACCCACAACACTGACAGAGACACACAGCCTGGGGATAGCCCACCACACACAACAGACACCCCCAGAGACATATCATAGACAAGCAACAGAAGCACACACGATGTATAAACATAGCCAGCTCCACACAGGCGTACTATAAAGACATATGTTTTGTACCATATGCCACGTTGATCCACCCAACACAGACCGGCGCGCCTATCACACGAGATGTCATCCACTCGCGTAGCACACACCATGTGATGCTCACACCCACTGTATGGGCACAGGTCCACGTGCTTCAGAAGCACTCGGAGCTCAGTAAATGTTTCTATAAGAGAAAAGAGAGGGAAGCCAGATATAGGGTGAGAGAAGAGAAAGAAGGTTGAGAAAGATGGAAAAAAGCATAGGGAGATGAGAGGGAGTGAACAGCGGACCCAGGCAGGAGGGCTGGGGACCAGATCTGGTACTCTGCTCGCCTCTCCTCCCCGGTCACTGGAGCAGAGAGCGAGCTGTTTTCTGGTGGTGCCCTTGGGGAGGCCACACAGACTCAGTGGCTACAGCTGGGGTGGATGGTGCCCCCATGAACGTGAGCCACCAGCCTGGGGCCAGAGCTTGGGCCTCATTCTCAGCAGAGTCAGAGGCACCAAACCATAGCTCCATCTCCCTGGGGCCCTGCAGCTCCAGCGAGGCCCCCCTGACCCACTCATCTCATTTGATGCTGATCTGTGAGAGTCTGGCTGGCCCCAGGCAGCAGTATCACATAGAAACTAGTAAGCAAACTCACAGAATATATTTCAGTCTCCCTTTTAAAAGTATACTTTTTCAAAATAAAAAGGGAAAACTTGAGTGATCCCAAGAGGGGTTGTCCCTCCAGAGAAGACAGAACAGTCAGGGTGGTAAAGGACTCCTCAAAGCTTACTTATTGTGAGGCTGAGTAAATACAACTCACTTCGTGGAATCTCAAGATTTTCAGTGAAACAGATTCAGATCAGCAAATCTTCTTGAGCAACCATCCTGGTCTAGGCCAATGCAGGGTCCTGGGATATAGAAATAAAAGACTCAAAATCTGCCTTCCGAAATGTACAGCCTGGGCTTCCCTGGTGGCGCAGTGGTTGAGAGTCTGCCTGCCGATGCAGGGGACACGGGTTCGTGCCCCGTCCGGGAAGATCCCACATGCCGTGGAGCGGCTAGGCCCGTGAGCCATGGCCGCTGAGCCTGCGCGTCCGGAGCCTGTTCTCCACAACGGGAGAGGCTGCAACAGTGAGAGGCCCGTGTACCACAAAAAAAAAAAAAAAAATGTACAGCCTAAGGGTGGAAAGAGACACAATGTAAAACTTATAAAACAAGGGCAAAGGGTTAAGTAAATACACAGAATTTGGTTTCTTTTATATTGATAAGGAAAGAAGAGGGCAAAGAGGTGAACATTAATTGAAAGCCTACTATGTGTACGGTGCTGGGCACTGTATATCCATTATCTTGGTTAAAGCTCATAAAACAAACTCTGGCAGACAGGGATTAGCAGCTCCATGCTACAGATGAAGAAACCAAGGCTGCAGCTGTGAAGCCACCTGCCCAAAGGCAGCACAGTTAGAAGTCCACCGGGCAGTTTGACTTCAAGCCCCCACCCCTTTTCACTATATGGTACTAATTATTTCCTCTGGCTTTTCAGATCTTGAGCGAAAGCCAGCAGAAAGGGGAGAGAGACAATCACAGCAAAGGGACTTTGAGTTAGATGGCATGAGGGCATACTTTGGACTCTCCCACCAGTAAGAAGACCTATGTCTTCCAGGTTCTGGGCCTGGCATCAGGTCTCAACTTAGGTGCTGACATGTGGTTCCCAAGTTCCTGGTGATGCCCTCTGTCCTTGTGTGCTTCACCCCTCGGCTCCCTCGTGATGCTGCCTACCGTGTGATGTGGGTGTGGGGTTGGATCTCTGGCTTCTTGGATTTCCCAAAGTGTCTGTAGGTCAAGAAAAGAAGAAATGGCAGGAGAACCAGTGAGCCCAAATGTGGATTGAGGCTGAAGAGCCCTGAATTCTATTTTCCAGTTCACGTTGTTGTGGGTTATCAGATAACAGCAGAGGAGGAAGGAACATTTGGAGTCATCTAGTCATTTTATAGGTGGGAAAGCTGAGGTCCGATAACATGCCTTAATTGATTGATATTACTGCTATGCTTTCATTAATAATCATATTAGCAACTATTTATTAAATACTTACTATTATACCAGGAACTATGCTAAGCACTTTGCACTTATTGTCTCATCACACGTCCACAGCACTTCTGTAAGGCAGGTGCTCTATTTGTCGCTTTCACACACAAGCAAATCAAGGCTCAGAGACATGCAGTCGTTTGCCATGGGTTGCACAGCTAGCCAGTGACAGCACTGAGGTGTAAACCAGACATGTCTGACTCTTAGCAATCACTCCTAACTGCTCTGGCCTGTGCCTTCCCTGACCAACCTGGAGACAAGGGCAGGGGCAGTTACCCCCGATTTAGAAAGAAGAGAACACAGGTCAGAGGAGAAAGGGTATGTTCAAGGTCACAGAGCCGATTATCGAGCCCCAGGCTTCCCTGGTGGCACAGTGGTTGAGAGTCCACCTGCCGATGCGGAGGACACGGGCTCATGCCCCGGTCTGGGAAGATCCCACATGCTGTGGAGCGGCTGGGCCCATGAGCCATGGCCGCTGAGCCTGCGCGTCCAGAGCCTGTGCTCCTCAACGGGAGAGGCCACAACAGTGAGAGGCCCGCGTACCGCAAAAAAAAAAAAAAAAAACCCAGAGCCCCTGTCTCTCATCTGCTCCCTGACCCTATCACTTTTCTTGGTGTCAGAGTCATAAAAGGCCTCACTTTGTCTAGAAAGGATCCCTTTGGAATAACTAGAAAGTGGTGTTCTCCCTCTCCTGGGCCCCTTTAGTACATCACACAGTTGTTAACTGTCTTCCAGGTGGTTCCTTTGGGAAGGAGGACCCTCTACCTCTTGACCCCTTGAATGTTGCCTGGCTCAGTTTGGTCAAGTTCCTGCTCCATCTTAGGTGACTTTAGCTCCCTTCATTAAGACCTGGCCCTATCCACGTACAAGCGCTACGTGATAGTTGGCCCTGGGTTCAGAGAGGGGCCACCTTCAGGCTGGTGACATAACCGGCTTCAGGTTTCCTCACCAAGGCCATATGTGTTGAGAATGGAGGGTTAGCTGGTAAAGCCTAGAGGGCATTGTGTTCACATGTTGTTTATTCTGGTGGGATCTGTCTCTTACTCAGCAAGGGGATTTACGCTGGAATTATCCAGCTGTGTCTGCTGAGATTTGGCTACAGACTCAGATTCCCAGGATGGAGAGGTCAATGGCTGCCTTTCTCCTCAAATACATTTAATTTTCTCCCCAGCTATTCTTGGTTATCAGTCTACTTAGGATCCTAATGACTTAGGATAAAGCATCTCCAGAACTCCCTCTGTGTGATGAGTTCACTGTGGGCTGGTCGACTGGTCCAATCGCGGGCTGAAGTTCCAAGCATCCTTGTTCCCACAGGGAAGGCACCGCAGGTTTTCCATCTGCAAAATGGATCTCAGTGTCGTTCCTTTTTACATTGTGTGTTTCCTAATCTCTGTCCTTATTCAGGGAAGGAGAAGTGAAAAAGAGTGTATCCCACATTTGGGGACTTAATCTGAGTTATTAATGGCATCTAGAACAAGATACTTAGACCTTGGTCAAGAGACAAAGTGCTGGGATTATAGTTTCAGCTCCACCATTTGCTAGTAGTTTAATGACATCTTTAAAATGGAACGCTAATAATACCTCATAGGGCCGCTGGGAGGTATCATATACAGTAAAGGCTCAGTGAATTTTAGCTACTATTTTTGCTACCTGTTTCATTTTTGTTATTATTAGAGGCACAGTCTCTCAGAGGCTTAGTTTCCACATCTGTAACATGGAGACAGTAACTCTCACCTTGGTATTTGGGAGGTGGGGTGTGAAATGAGAAAGTGCTTCGTATAGACTCGGCAGGTAGTAAAGGCTCAGTAACTCGTAACTATGGTCTTAATCCCTCCCTCTATCCCTCCTTCCCTCACCTCCTTGATGTCCTTTGTGAAACGCTCTCCACAACACCATCTTTCATTCAGGCTTTGCATCTCTTATTTAAACTGCCTCTTACAGGTCTCATTGTCTTCTGCCTTCTCTCCTTCAATCCGTCTTGCACATCACAGCCAGGTAGTTTACACAAGGCCATTTTGGTATCACAGGCCCTCTCTAAGAAAACAGCAGATGACTGCTCCCCCTAGCAGAGCCTCCATTTCTAGGGACCTTAGAACCCCCATCCACCTCCTAGACTCGTGCAGAAGCCAAAAGTACACAAGGTCTCCAACCTGGTGACCCGACAGAGACTTCCAGGAACAGACTGGCTGCAGGGCCCTCCTGAGAAGAGCACTCAGGAGTGAAGCAGAACTGGGGAGGGCTCTCCAAAGATGCCCAACAGAGAGACAGAAACCTAGGCTTGCAGCCTGACAGAGGTGTGCGGAGCCGGTTTGCACAGGGTCCCGAGAACAGTCACGCATATCTCTTCCCAACTCCATGTTCAGTGATGTCACATTGGCAGCGGTGGAAAATTGTTAAAAAAAAAAAAAAAAAGTGTAAAACTGGCTATGGTGGAAGTATTTACAGCATGGAAATCAGCCAATGCCACAAGTCAGTGCCTCCTCCACTTTTTTTCTTTTTAATCCAGAGAGCCAGTTGTTAAACATTTACCAGCACACCACTGGACCTCAGTCTCATGAATTGTTCACAAGTCATGTGACCTCTCTGACCCTCAGTTCCCTCATATATACATTGAGGATGGTGCGTTATTTCAGGTCCTCTGAGAAGCAGATGCTGAGATGGGATGAGCTATCCAAGGATTGTCTTAGGGGAAACACGTGTTTGGAGATGAGAAGTTGCTCTGAAGACCAGGAGTGTCATCAGACTGTGGTGCAAATCTGACCCTGAGTGAAAGAGAGAGAGAAGGAAGGCTTAAGGAATGTTTGGTGAGGCCGTCGAGGAGTCCTCAAGACAGCCTACCATCCAAGGAGGAGTCCCGTGTCTCAGTATCCCTGCCATGTTCAGTCATTGGTCGGGAGCAGCCTGTTAGGAAGCGTGGCCTCTGTGCAAATGCAGTAATGGAATTCAGAACACTCAGACTAGGGCTCTTGGTTAATTGAGCCTCATATAGTTGAATTTCCAAGATGCATTCTCAAGGCTGCCACAGATATAAACATGTCAAATCCCACTGGATATATCTTATCCAGATCACATCATACAACCTTAAAGATATTTTCTAAGCACCTAAATCTGTGCCAAACACTGTGCCGAGTCTAGAGGATGAAGAGAGGTTTGAAACATGGTCCTTGACCTTAGGGACCCATACAAGCGTGATTGACAAGTAAACAGGCACATGCAGGAAAGTGTGAGAAATAAGCAGGATGGTGAGGAGGCTTGTCATTAAAGGCTGCACAGGAAAATAAGTGGTTCAGTGACCCTTGAATGAGGCCAGTATTGAGTAGAATGGGAATTCTGGACAGAAAAATCTTCAAAAGCAAAGGCTCAGAGACATGAAAGAACACGGAAGATTCAAGTACTAGCAAGCAAATCAACATGGGTTCAGCGTAAGACACGAGAGTGGAGTTAGTGAGAAATGACCCTGGAGAAGGAATCAAGGCGGACAAAGCCAAGGAATTGGATACATTTATTCATCTTGTAGACCGTAGATAAGTGAGGAGTATTACAGACTTTTCATCAAATGCATATCTTAGAATAATCACTGGCTGCAGTTTGGAAGATGGACTGGAGGGGTAAGACAGGAGACAGGAAGTCAGGACAGGAAGCGAGGCCCGTGTGGGAGGGAGATGGCAGGGGCATGAATGTTGAGAAGGAAAGTCAATCGAGAGGCATTTAAGAGACAGAGCCTACTTGAGTAGATGTAGATGGCTGTTGGATTTGGAAGATTATGAGAGTAGAGAGTCTATGATGGTGTCCAGGTAGCTAGCTTGTATTAAACATACTTGTAACCAAGTCTCTCTCTTGACTTTCTAAACCGTAGTTTCCGATTATAACCATTAGTGGGCCATGAAATCAACTTACTGTATTGTGGCCAACATTTAAAATAAATATATAATATAATATATTAGATTATACTGCATATAGCAAGGGTAAATGTTATTTCATAAAGCTTTGCTTAGAACATGTATAATGCATGTGTGTACTAGGTCAGGATGTGGAATCACAGTAAAAAAAAAGCTTGGAAGACCCTTTTCTAGGTTATGAACTCTTATAGGGCAAGGGTTGTATCTTGCACATTGTAAACTCAAGGAATAATAGAATTGGAGGAGGTCTTTCATTCTAACTGACTTAGAAATTTTGTATCATTGAAGCCCCACTGACTTAGAAGTTTTGTATCATTGAGGCCCCCTCACCCCCACCCCTGCCGCTCTACCTCTTTTAGCTGGAAATTGATGTTTGGAGAGGTTAAGTGATTTCTGCAAGATCAGATAATTCTCATAATATCCTATACAATACCTGGTTAAATTAAGAGAATGAGTAGATCGATGTATGCCTTTATGAATGAATACATGAATGGATATGATTATAGATGAATGCAGTAGTAATTCATGAGTAAATGAATGAAGGAGTAGATGAATTCATGAATGAATGAATAAATATATAACTGTATGAAAAACTGAGTGGATGGATTAAGGAAGGAAAGGTGGGAGGGGATACGGGGAGGGAGGGAGGAAGGAAACTCTTGAATCCTCTCACAGACACTGTGAGTCCGTAGATTCCCAGCTAAGGAGTGAAGAATTTCTGAATGACCCCAGGCAGGGGACAATGGCCAGTTGGAATTAATCATGTGGCCAGCACAGAGACCAGCCAAACTTGATGAAGTGATGACAGCCTTACAGTAGACTTTGTTACGCACCCGTTTATAGGGTGAGCTATTAACTGGCCCAGCATGGGAGTAGTCAGGTGCCTGACATCAGAGAATGAATGAGGTGTTTGGGGGTGGGGAGAGATGGTCTCCTTTCCGCACCTGTGGTCTGCTGCGTCATCCCCAGCACCAAGGGCTGCTGTGCTGTTATTCATCAGTCCCATGACTAGGGGCCAACCAGTTCCATGCACTCTGGGCCACTTCAGAAAGCTGCACATTTAGTTCAGGGGAGAAGTGCATTAAGGTGAACAGCAAGAACCCAAAGAGCCACCTGAGATCATTAAAAGTTAACCAAGCCTAAGTCCTTTTAACTATTTGAATCAGGTCTGGGTTTGAATCTGAGCTTCTCTACTTATTTGCTGCGTGGCACTGGGTAAGTCCCTTACCTTTCTGAGCTTCAGTTGACTCATCTATAAAATGCACGTAACATTGAGCTTATAATATTTCTACGATCTGTATGCTTTGCAAAGAGTTTTGCTAAATAAATGCTTATTATCTCCCTCCTTTCTTTGTCCTTCGAATTTCCTATACTTTTTATTCACTCATTAATTCATTTACTCAACATATGCCTATGGAGTGCTCACTGTGTACCAGGAATCAGGTGCAGGGGATGCGTGAGTGAACCAAAGAGACAAAGATGAGGAGCCTGGAGGGAAAGTGTCCCTGGCAGAGGGAAAAACATGTGCAAAGGCCTGAGGTGGTATTTGAGGAGTGGTAGAGGAACTGTGCTCTATTTCAAATTCCTTTTCTTGCCTCTCTGCTGGGAGAATTCTTAATTAACTTTCAGGCCCCACCCTCTTTTTCTTGGGCATCTTGTCAGAGGAATTGCTTTCTGAGGGCCTGCTTACATCTGTACTCCCACTGCAGAATGCAAGTTTCATGAGGCCAAGGTTCATGACTCTCTTGGCTATCTCTGTATTTCCAACACCAAGAATACCCTCTGGCTGAGTGTAGGAACTGAATGAATACTTATCAAATACATTATGGAACAAACAAATGAGCCTTCTGACTTGCCCCCTCTCTTCTCTTCTTTCCCCCCATTCTTCATCCTTCAAGGTCCTGCCTAAACCTTGCATTCTCCAAGAAGCATTCTTTAACTTGTCAAGGTCATGCCCACCTCTTCTTGACCTGAACTTCAGAGTCTACACGGGAGAACACTAGTACTATGGGAGTCTAATAAGTGAGCCATAGAACATAAAAAGAGTCCCGGGATTCGTTAGGGAAATTATTGGTTAATCAAGTCTAAGTGGGTTTCTTTATGCAGTGACTTCTCAGACTTGAATATGGTGATGGTCATTGTGAATCTCAAGGAGAGGGACTGTTAGGGAATGTATCCTAAATGTATCTGACCATATGATCATGGTGCATCTCCCAAAGGAGCAATCTTTAGGATCCCGCTTTAGGAAATACTCGGTTGAACCTTACTTGGGACTCTCCCAGCTTCTGCAATGTTGTTTGGTTTAACCTCAGCTGATGTCTGTCACTCGAGCCTCATGGCCCAAGGTAGCCACCTTGGTTTTGGTTTCTACCTCCTGCTTGTGTGCTGAGAGAAAGGCTGCTCAGGATGGCAAAATGACCTCAGACTTTAAAATTTTCCTGGCCAGTAGGGAACCCCTCAGGAAATATAAGGAGTCACAATTATAAGAATTGGGAGAAAGCCAAGGGAATAAGGGAACACCTGTGACCCAGGCCTGTAGAAGAAGAGGGCATGGCTTTTTTCCTTCTTACCCTCCGTAGTACCTTCTTAAGTAGTCTCAACAATAGAAGTTTGGCAGGTTAGTTCATGCTGTAAAAATTAAATTAGTGGCGGCATGTAATGGATGCAGTGTGATACCCATAGGGATGGGATCTTTATCTTTGCTCCCTGGGGCTTGTGGGAGATGCCGACCTATCCCTCCAGATTTTGACAAGGAGTGCCTTGTTTTTTCTGTCTCGTTGCGTCTGTATCTTTCTCACAGCTGTTCTCTGTTTTTTTTTTCCTCTTTGGTCGCGTCTCCTTTGTCTCATAAGCTTGGTTTGGCTTTTTCTGATCTGGAATCTGATGATCCAGCTAAACTTTAAGAAGTAAAAGATGAGAACTGGTACAGTAGAGAGATAAGAAAAAAGCAACCAATTTTGCCTCAACTTATTTTATTTTACTTCAATTCAGTTTAAATCAATAAACAGTTCTTGAACTTCTACCAGAGCCTTTATACCAGGCTTTGGGGAAAATAAGATGAATAAATCATAGCTATTGATCACAAGAACTTTCCAGCCTAGTAGGGGAGACATACACAGAAAGGTGACCAAATACATCGTGGTACACACTGAATTAGAGGGTGAAAGATAAGAGGGGACCCGGGGGATGTTTGGAAAATCTGTGCTCTCGGGATGAGTTTGAGTTTGAAGCAGGGACTATTGATTGATTGATTGATTTTTTTTTTTTTTGAGCATTGGTTTTCAGCATGTATGATGTCTCCAGACTTACTTCCCCCAAACTCTCTCACCCTCATTTTTATAAACAACCAGGGTTCATCTGGACACCTCTACATTCAGTCCTGCTAGCACGTACACACACTGTTCTTTGCTCCTGTGGTACCTTTCTCTGTCCCTTTGCCTGTCAAACACCTGTCATGATTCTTTGAAATAACTTTCACTTTCTCTGAGAAGCTTCCTTACTATCTTCCTTCTCCATCTTCTATCCAGGCCCAAATATGAATACTTGAATTCTGTGCCTCTAAAATAACCTAACCTAAGTGTCCGGCAATGGATAAATGGATAAAGAAAATGTAGAGTAATATATTAAATGCATAATATAGATTTCCTTCTTTTTATAGAAGGAAATTCTGCCTTTTGTGACAACATAGATGGACTTTCAGGGCATTATGCTATAGGTGAAGTAAGTTAGACAGAAAAAGAGAAATAAAGTGTGTTCTCACTTATGTGTGGAATCTAAAAAAGTTGAACTCAAAGAAATAGCAGAATGGTGGTCGCCAGGTGCTGGGAGGTGGGGGAAATGGGAAGATGTTGGTCAAAGCATACACACTTTCAGTCATAAATTGAGTAAGTTCTGGGAATCTAATGTATAGCCTGGCATCTATAATTAACAGTGCTGAATTACATATTTGAAAGTTATTAAGAGAGTAGCTCTTAAAAGTTATTATCACAGATTAAAAAACAAGTAATTATGAGAGTGGATGCAACTGTTAACTAACCTTATTGTGGTACTCATTTCACAATATTTATGTGTATCAGATCATCACATTGTACACCTTAAACTTACATATGTAATATGTCAATAATTATCTCAATAAATCTCAGGGAACATGAGCAGGAGTTAGCCCCAGGAAACTAAAAATGTTATACAAGAAAATAAATGTCATCATAGTACAGCACTTGGCTCAGCATTAAAAAAAAAAATCTGTGCCTCGAACATAGTATTTCTATCTATACTTATTAAAAAAATGCTACTGAATGCCCTCTGGGTCCCAGAGATGTTTCTAGAGGCTGGAGATACATATGTCAACAAGAAAAGGCATGTGGCACTTACAGTCTACTGGGAGACAAACACGTTAATTGAATTTTTTAAAGTAATGAATGGATAAGGAGATACATTCCTGAAAAGAGAACGTTCACGTGCTAAGGATGTGAGGCTGGAGGGAAGCTGGAACGTTGGACGAACTCACTGATGACTATTGTGAATGGAGGAGAAGTGAGGAGGAGGAAAGGTGGGGAGGGTCAGATCACCTGGGTCTAATGTTACGGCTTTTGGGTTTTATTCTAAATATATTGGAAATATGGGGAAGAGGTTGATGCTCCATAAGGAGCAAGTCTTCATTTTATTCTTCCCCGTCTTCTTAGTGATAAGAAAAGTGCCCGGCATGATGGTACTCAATACATGTTTACTGAATCAATGAATAAGTGAATCAGTGATAGTACCAGATTTTATTTTACAAATATCACTGTGCTTTTACGTAGAGAATGAGTTACAAGGAGTGGAGAGAGGGGATGTACAGAAACTAAAGGAACGTGTAAAGTTATGTGTAAATGGCAGACCATTTTGGACCTCACGGGGCTGTGGCAGTATAATGCAGTCATTAAAAGTAAGCATTGGAGCCAGATGGTCCTGGGTTCAAATCCCAGCCATGCTTCCTGTTAAACAGCATGACCTTAAATATGTTGCTTTCAGCAAGTGTTCCTTCACCCACAAAATATGGACAATAATCGTAGCTATATGTTTGATTGTTGTGAGGATTAAATGAAAAAATAAAAGAAGATAAGTTGCCTGGCAATAATAATAGTTCAGCAAGTAAGAAAGGGAACATAGTATAGAGGCCTGTACGGAGAGTATAGAGAATACACAGTCTTAAATTAGACTTCCAAAATTCAAATCCTGATTCTGGTATTAGAGTGTAACCTTGGACAAATCCCTTAGGTTTCCTGCAGCCCAGCTTCCTTACCTGTAAAATAGAGAAAACAGTACTACAGGCCCACAATCCCTTATCCAGAATCCTTAGTGGTAGGTGTGTTTCTGGACTCAGATGTTCTTTTCTTTTCTTATCTTTTAATTTTTAGAGTGTAATGAAGTGCATATGCCATATACTTTGTTACATTCTCATTGGGTTCTCCGTCAACAACTCCATAATCAAACTTCTTTTTTTCTGCAGCTATACATGTACTTACACAAACACACTAAGTAGAATTAAAGATAAAACACCACAGACAGCTCACAATGAATTCAGATTAGAATTTGCCTCTAAATAAGTTGTGAAAAAAACTGGGTTTGTGCTTCATCTTGTTTCTCAGCACCAGTCACATAGGGCCTGGTGTCGAGATGTATTCAGCATGTGTCTATTGAATTTCTCCTCCCTAAGTTATTTTCTCGTGTATCTGGTCTGATCAGATTTCCAAGGTCTCAGCCTTCTGCGTTGGTCTATGGGCTGGAGTAAGAGTAGGACAAAGGCTTTACGCTGGAACAAAGGCCTAGCATGGAATTTCCAAAGGTCCTTCTGGGCAACATTTGACACCTGAGAGCAGAGGAGAGGAGGTCTCCTCCAGCCCCACAGGGCTCAGGTTTTCCACAGGAGGCACTGGCTGGCAAGAAAGAGGGCAGGGAGTGGGAACTGCTTCCCCAGCTCCCCAGATGTAACCTCTGGAAAGGCAACAAGCTGTCATTTGTTGTTTTGTTTATTTGTTTTGTTGACTGGTCTATTCCAAGCACCTACAAGAATGACTGGCTCACAGTAGATACTCAATAAATATTTACTGAACGAATGAGAGAATGAATAAGAACGAGCATTTATTAAATATCTGCCACGCACCAGGCAATTTTACATGATTTCTTCGACCCTCTTATCAGTCTTATGAAGAAGGTAAAATTCTCATCTCTGTTTTACATCAGAGGAAACGAGGGCTCAGACAAGCTCACATCATCAGGATGTACACCTCAGCTTCAGTTCTGGCTCTTTCTTCTATGCCCCAACAGTCTGGTACCTTATGAAAGACAGGCTAACCTGGTATCTGTCCGGGGTCTCCTGTCAGCCAGAGCAGACCAGGGCAGGGCACGAAGTCTTCATCTCAGTCCCCACCACATATAGGCTGGCTCCTGGTGAGAGCCCAGGGCTCAGTTGCTGAAAGACTGATCACAGCGAGTGGACATGGTCATCTTATTTCTGTGCTTATAGCTCTGTGATGGGACTCCTATAAGAACAAAAATCCAGCAGTGTGTATCCAGTCATAGCCTCTTGGAACATGAACAGTGCTTGAAGCAAATGCAAGTTCAGAGCTGCTACGGAAGCAAAGAACAAAATGAGAGGTGTTTGTGTTGGTTTGTTATAGCATTTTGTTTGTCTGTATTATCACGGTGCCTCTTTCTTCCTCGGGCCTTATAATTGCTCAGAGACATAGAAAATATTGCATTTGTTTATATATACTTAGAAAGAAGGTAGGGGAAATACACACCAAGATGCCAACGGTGGTTATTTTGAAGTGCAGTGACTGCAGGTAATTCATTTTTTTTTTTCTATCTTTGCTCATATATAGTTTCCATTATTCCATTGGAGGGCCATGCATCACTTAAGTAATTTATGTGGGAATGTGAAGGGACTCAGCCTAAGATCCTCCAAATTACAGTCCTTTAACTTCTGTACACACCTGTGGTTTCTTTAAGGACAATTTCCAAGTGGCAGTGTCCCTTTCTGCATTGAGAACAAGAAAGGCACATCAGAAAAATGGTGGCTGTCCATGCCTAGACATATAGGAAGGGGCAAAAAAAGGGGAAGAAAATATCACTTATGAACTTGTATTATGTGCTACTCACCATGCTGAGTGCTGTAATCACACTCTCATATTTAATCCACCCAAGAATACTGCAAAATCAGACATTGTTCTTCCCGTTTCACAGAACAAGAGACTGAGAGACTTGAAGAAGTTAAGTTCCTCCAAATCACATATCCAGAAAGTAGTTGTCATTTTAGACTCAAAACACTGGGCTTTTAACCCCTACATCACTGAATTGAACAGCACTTAGTCACATGCAGTGGTACATCTATTTACATATCTCTTTACCTACATTTCTCTGTCTATATATATAATGCATATACTTTACCTATAATGTGCACATGCATATGTGTGGACACGTACTCCAGTGACTTCCTAGGTGCTTGCAGGAAAACAAATAGATAAAGTGGGTAGAAAATTACTTCAACGTGTGACTGTGGTCCTAGATATATTCTTATCACTCAGAGCTACTGGGTTAAATTTGGGAACATCTGTGTCACCATGGCCCTTGAAAGCCAACCTGGAAGGAATTTGGTGATGACCTAGTTATCAACTTCCTTCTTGATTTTCTTCTTTCTTGATTTCTCAGTTTTTCTTTATTTGTTCCTTCCTCCCTCCCTCCCTTTCTTTTTCTTACTCCTTCCTTCCTTGATTTCTCTCTTTCTCTCTCCCTCTTCCTCTCCCTTTCCCACCCTCTCTCTGTCCCTCCCTTCCTTTTCTCTGTCTCCTTTCCCTCCTTCCTTTAGTATCAGCAGAACCCTTTATTCAAACACAATTTAGAAAGGCCTAACGTTCAAAACAAAATAAAAGCAGGTGGCTTAGGGATCTAGGCTGACGTCTCCTTCTCAGCAGCCCCTGGGCTCTTCTAAAGAGCCCTAGGACTGAAAACCCATGGATCTAGACCCCCATGCTTGTCATCACTGAGGAAAGTTAAGACCAGGGATGCAAAGACATTTCTCCAAGTGTCTCAGAAACTTCTAAGCAGAGGTGAAGCGGGCCTCAAGCATTCCCTCACCTAAGAGCTCTCTTTACACTTTATTGCAATTATTTATTCAGATTTTCTATTTTCCTGCTGGAAGGTAAAGTATTTTGAGGGCAGAGGCAGCGTCTGGACTGTTTTCCACTGCACCCTCAGTACTTGGCTCTGAGCCATGCACCTTGTGGGTGTTAAATACAGTGTTGCTGAATGGACAATCAGCTGGATGAAGGTAGTAGATCCTTGTTGCTCAGCCTGGTGCTGCCATGCTGTGAGTTGATGACTTGTCCACATGATGGATCCATCTACTCACAGAACTAGCAGCCCCTAACTTGAGATGCTAATTATCCTAAGAAATAATCCATCCCTCCCTACACCCTGCCGCCTCTCCCCATTCCACAGCCAACAGCTCCTGTCATTCAGCTATCAGCTCCAGGGTTGGGATTATTCTTTTTAATATAGCCGACCCCATATATTGTCCAGTGAATGTTAAATCCATGGAGGAATCCATCTCCTTTCCCCCACTCCTCCCCACTGCAGAGCTGGGGACCCCCTCCTCCCCCGCTCCTAACCTTACCAGTGTCTTCAGAACACTATTTAATAGCTTTCCCTGAGGTCAGCTTGTCAGAGGTCTTGGTGAGCTCTGATGGCCTGGGGGGGGGTGGAGGAGAGGAGGTGAAGTAGGTGAAGTGTACTAAGTGGGGAGGGAAAAGCCCACCCCCATCCTCCTTAAACCCATTCTCTGCAGTTTTGGGCTGTCCTGGTTTCACCCTCTTGTTCTGTTGTGTTTCAAGCCGAGGTGGCGTGGGGGAGGGTACAGGAGAAGGGCTCTGCATCCAGGCCACGGACTTGCTTTTGGCTCAGAGATCCCAGCTGCGCACGAGTGGGCTGGCCTGTGCAGCTGGCCTTGCCTCTTTTCTTGGCCAGGGAGCAGAGAGGCCCAGGGTGGGGAGCTCAGAGAAATCATAGGGCCTCAGCCTCTTGCGGTGGTGGCCTCTGGGCAGCTCTGGCCATCTTCTGTGGGCTCCAAAGTGAAGGGGCACTTCGCTCTTCCAAGGGCCTCTGTAGACCTGCTTCTCTCCCTTACAGGCAACTGGTGGAAGAAAATAGAATACCCGGGAATCACATTATACAAATTAATTTTCCTGGAAACCAAAACTTGGTTTCCCTGAAAACCAAAGTTCATTTGATCCCCTTAAGAATGTTCTGGCTGGCAGTTTCAGGGTTTGAAGAGCACAGATAATCTGAGTTCCCCTCCTCAAAGGACCCTGGAAAATCATCAAGCACAATTTCTCCTACCCCTCATTTGAGCATCACGTTCCCAATTTTGTCCTACCTGGGATATTATTAACTTAATGTGTTCTTCTTAAAATTGACTCATTTTTATTATTTTTATTTTTGGTTAAATCAATGATTTTTAAATGGAAATTTATATCACTACCAGTAAATGGAAAACCAGGACTACTTGCCATAAATAGAAGATAACTCTAAAAATCAGTACAATGAAAAAAAACAATTTTTTTTTTTTATAATTCTAGACAGACGTTGTTGCCTCTGGAAGGTTCTGAACTGCAGCCTTGTTCTGCCTTTTATAAGAAAGGAAGGCTGGCAAATGTTACAGAATTGTCAAGAGCGTATCAGCGCTAAACCAAGCCATTCTCCAAGACTGAACTGGAAGGACTGAAAGAAAATTAGAAAGTTCTTTTATTTTATTAAATGATTTAATTCTGATATGTCCCACACTTTGGTAAACACGCTGTAACCCAATAGAATGGTTTTTACCAGAGAAGGGACTGGCTCCTAGTCACACAGTAAATCTGTGACAACGGTGGGACTAGACTAGACTGTGGACCCTGGGTTCCAGAGTGGGTTCTCCCCTGCCCTTCAAACACACAACAAATCGCCTCTTTGAATGGAACAATTCATTTTTCAGGAGTAGGGTCTCTTGGGTAAGGATTTTGTCAAGGAAGAGGTTTTTTTTTTTTTTTTTTTTCCTATCACAGCACTCTGTGTCTGTGGTATTGTTAAGAAAGATAATTGAGTTTTTCAGCATTCATTCTGCTTTATTGAGTGAATTAAGTGACTACTATAGTGATAAAGTAATCCGTGCTAAATTATAAAAACTAGAAAGTAAATCGTCTAAAAGCATGCTGAATTTTGACTATTATTAATAGTTTAATCATTCATTCATTTGGTACTCATTGAGTAACTTATACCTTCAGATACATTTACCTATAGCTGGTAGAAGACCCTTTGGAGCCTGCTGTCCTGGTCTTCCATGGCATTTTTCTAAACTTCAACTTCTGTTCAAGGTCGAGGAGTCAATAGACTAGTTCACCCCGAATCTGATTTCCCCAGGTGTTCTAAGAGAGGGAAGAGAGGCTGTAACTTAGTTGAGTATGCACAGTGCGCCAGGGCTGGGCTAGGTAGGAGCTGTTACCACAGCCTCGTTCGTAGAGCAGAGACTCAGCTGAAGCATTTTGCCCAAGTAACACCCTCCGGGGCAGATAGAAATTTGACTTGGGCTCAGGTCTCCCTGATTCCAAACCTAGCACTTTTTCTACTGCAGTTCAGAGCTACATACTTATAAGCATTTTGAGAGCAAACAGTTTTCCTCACGTCTGCTTTCCATTCCATCTCGGGGCCTAACACTGTGCCCTACACTTAGTTCCTGCTCAGTAAATATCTGCTGAGGATAATGGTGATATAACAGATCGGGAAAGTTGAGATCCAGAAGAGAAAAGTGAAGAAAAATAAGCACTGACCCCTGGCTCAGTGTTCTCTGGACTTCATTACCTCACTTAGGGTTCCTTGGAGGTGAATGCTATAAACATCTGAAGTTGCATCTTTTTTATTTATTTTTAATTTGGGAACAGAAATGAAGTGAAGTAAGACTGGTTATTGATCAGTCTTGTTTTAGAGTCAAAGGTGGACTCTCTACCTCTTCCCTTACATGTCTGAAGATTCACAGAATCTTCCTGAAACCAGCAGACCATTAAAAAAGAAAAGAAAAGAAAAGCAATGAAACAAAAAAGCAAAGGGGAGGAGGAAACATTTGCTCTTCAAAAGGGGATTTGCCTGAGCTGGGCTTAGGTATCTCTTAAGACTCTCAACCAGGGGAAACCTTTAACTCTGTCTCACCTGGCCCTGTCCTTTGATGCTGCCTCTGTCTTCTCTGTACGGGGCTTGTTGCCTACAGCCCTACTGCCTCCTCTCCCCCAGAACCTGTCCCATCCTCTTCCTCACACAAATAATTTCATGGATTTCCAAAGGAAGCTATAAAATCCCACCAACAGCTCTTGACTGTCCTACAGAGGTCATTTCTCATTTGCTGTACCCATGGCGGCTTGGTCCAGAGTGTCCAGATTCAAACCTGGTCCAAGGTGATGCCAAGTTTCAGGGCACCGCCCCTTGCATCTTCATCTTTCCTTTGACCCCTGAGTTGGGTTTTTCACACAGGCATGTAAGGTAGAGCCATTTAGCTGGAGGGACACTGTATGAAAGAGTTCAAATCCCAGTTCTACCATGACCTACTGCATAGTCTCCTTCTCTCTGGTTCTCAAAATAAGGAGTTTAGACAAGATTGACAGTTTCTAAAAATATATTATTAGAAACCTAGGTATACTTTGAGACACCCCAAGAGCCACCAAAGAAGGTAAATTAGAGTCAACAGGAGTTTGCACCCACTCACTTTCTGCTACTATCAGAGTGCCTTACCTTTACCTGTTGGGTTTTCCCCTGAGATTTGATTAGGAATAAGTGGTTCTCTGTTTAAATAAAAGAGTTAAAACACCCATTTTCTAAACTTGGTTTCCGTTTAAAAAAAAAAAAAACAACCCCTCTTATATACATACATATACACATAACAATACCCCCAAAGAAATTAAATGAAAACAAGCAAAATGCATTATTTCCCTAGTAATATGCCTATTTTAAATGATAGATTAACTCAGGCATGGGAAGGAAGTTGATTAAGAAAGTGCTTTGCTCACTCACCCACACCTTCACACATACCATGAGGGAAGACTCGGGCTCTTTGGCGTTACGAGTCCAGTGGGCCAACTTTGGCCTCTGGAAACTGCTGGAACAAGGGACCAGATTCTTCATGGATGCTTCTGTTTCTCTGAAGTTTATTACAATCAAGGACATACGTATATATGTACATGTATGTGCATGTGCATATACATGTACGTCCATACACATACACACGTGCACATACATGTGTTGTGTGTGTGTGTACACATACATATGGCAGGCTGTTGCAAAACCTGTTGGCCATATCCTTATGGCTAGAACTCCAAACTTGGTTAGACATCATATTCCCTTTCTCTGACTTGCCCTAATTCTCTACAGCTCTTTCTATTCCCTGAGAATCTGAGACAGCGAGGTCCTGCTTCCTTGCTCTCCAGCACGATTTCTTACTCTTCCTGCCCTACTCTTCAGTCTCATTGAACTGCAGTGCTCCAGGGGGAGGTGGGGACTGAACTAGAGTGATAGCAGTGAGGATGGAGGGGACAGGGGTGCTGAGAAGTAACATCCATAGGACAGTGGTGGTGGTGGTGGTGGTGGGGTGTGTGTGTGTATGTGTGTGTTATATGTATGTGGTGTGTGTACGTGTGTACATGTGTGTTTTGCTGGAGGATCGCTTCAGGAGAAGGCTGAATGGTCAGAGCGGATATAGACTCTGAGGGTTGAGTCAGGACCACTGACTATATGGATGTTGATGCCAGTTTCCCAGTGGAAGGAAATCCAGGAGAAGAAGCAATTCTGGAGAAAGAGAACTGAAGTAGCTGATAGAACTAAGTCGCAAAAAAGTCAGGAAGGGAGGCTTCAGGGACCTGACATTCATGGGCAGGGGCTGCCCTAACAGAGGTGGAGGAGTTCTGTTGCCCTCTCAGATACTCCCCCCCGCCCAGTCTAGGGCCCAGACGAAGCCAGACAGGAGGAAATAGTGGATAATAGCAGAGTGGAATGGGGTGTCCACATCGATTTAGTCAGTGTTCTCAGTAAAAGATGAATTGTGATGGAGGGGCAGGCTAGGCGGGGAGGAGAGAGAGATGATTTAGATCAGGGGCTGGGCTAAAGTATTTGGCAATGTGTGGTCCATTTATATAAGAATCACCAGGGAGAGCATGCTAATAGTGCAAATTACTGTGTTGACCCCAAAGCTACTGAATCAGGATTTCTGGGAAGCTTTATTTTTTACACGTTCCCCGCGTGATTCCATATCTACTAATGTTTGCGAGTCACCGTGATTGAGAAGCTCCTTGGGATGATGAAACCAAATAAATGTTTTCCCAAAGCGTTCTGCAGGCCCTTGGAATGTCCCTTCCCCTCTCCCTGCACCACATCCTGGCTTCTTGTGAAAGGCGGAGCAGGCAGGGCTTCAGTGAGTGTATTCCGTTTCCTTTAGGCCCAAGGTTAGGTCCCTGTGTGCCCAAAGGCTGACATCGGACAATGGGGCCAAGCCTGCTTCTCTTCTTGGCAGGCAACAGAGCCATGGAGCAAGAGCAAGCAAGGCATCTTAAGGGGTCAGGAGAGTCTGAGTTATAATCTGTCCTTGGCCTTGTCCCAAGCTTCCCTATACTGAGTAGGGTATTTTTCCATTTTTAGGGGTGGGAACTCCTGCCCATCTCACAGGACTATTAGGAGGGGGGGATGAGGTCTTTAGTGTAAAGTTGCTTCAGATCTGCCAGCCTCAGTTTCCTTATCAGTGAAAGAGCATAACAGCGTCTATATAGCTGCAGCCTTGCAGGGTTCATTCTTGTTTTCTCTTCCTTCTTCTCTCCTGATCGCCTCCTCACACCCATACTTCTGATGGTGATGCCCACAACTACCCTAGGAGGTAAGAATTGGCAGCCTTGTGTTACAGCCTGCTATACAAAGCACAGGTACAGGTGCCAGGACCTAGACTGAAACCCAGCTCTGTCTGAGTTCACAGCTTATTCTCAGAGACGTTATATGGATGTATGTCTGGTCACCTAGGAACTTTCAATTTTGTGGTCTGATACAGAAGTCCAGAGTGCTAAGTATTGCAGAGGAGAGAAAAGACACTTGATATAGATTTATAGAAGTTGAAAGGAATGATTCTGACTGTGGATATCTTGGAGGCACACTTCATAGAGCTACCATATGATCCAGCAGTCCCACTCCTGGGCATATATCCATAAAAGAAGAAAGCTCTAATTCGAAAAGATACATGCACCCCAATATTCATTGCAGAACTATTTACAGTAGCCAAAACATGGGAACAACCCAAGTGCCCATCAACAGACGATTGGTTTAAGAAGATGTGGTATGTGTGTGTGTGTACACACACACACACACACACACACACACACACACACACACACACACACACAATGGAATATTACTCAGCCATAAAAAAGAATGAAACATTGCCGTTTGTAGCAACATGGATGGACCTAGAGAATATCATACTAAGTGAAGTAAGAGAAAGACAGATATTATATGATATCACTTACATGTGGGATCTAAAAAATAAAACAACTAAATCTGTACAAAACAGAAACAGACTCACAGGCATAGAAAACAAACCTGTGGTTACCAAATGGAAAGGGAGGAGGGATAAATAAGGAGTTTGGGATTAGCAGATACAAACTACTATATATAAAATAGGTAAGCAATAAGGATTTACTGTATAACATAGGGAAAAATATTCAGTATCTTGTAAAAACCTATAATGAAAAATAATCTGAATATATATATATATAACTGAATCACTTTGTTATACACCTGAAACTAACGATATTGTAAATCAACTATACTTCAATTTAAAAGAAAGCAGAAAGGCTACCTCATAGAAAAAAAGGGGGCATTTCATATAGGATTTTTCTGTTTTTTTCATTTTTTTTAGAAAATATTTACTAAGAACCTACTAGGCATACAATTCTAAAGGACAAGTAGGAATTAGCCCAATAGAAAAGATACATGTAACATTCTCTTATTCTTTCAATGCCCCCTATATCTATGGTTGTCATTTTTAATATTAACTCATTTTTGCCTTCCTCCCTCTCCCTCTCCCTCCCCCCACCCTCCCTCTCTCTCTCTCTTTCTTTCTCGTTGGGGTTTTTCTGTTTTATGGGTGTTTCAAAAATCGTTTTACTCATCCTTTTATACTTTTTGGCATTTTTTTTCTGTCATAAAATTCATATAGGATTTTTTTAAGCAGGATTTTGAAGGATGCCTATGGGGTCCATTGGCTAGAAAGTGAGCACATCATAAGCAAAGGTATGGAGGTAGGAAACTTCTACACACATTTGGGGAAGTAAATGGTTTTACAGATAGTGTAAAAAGCATGGAGGGGCGTGGTGATTAAAGAGATGTTGCAGGACCAGATGTCCAATGCCCTGCTGCATAGGGTGTCTGTGGGGAAGGGCACTCCAGTGGAGACGGGCATCAGACAGGGTTCTGGAATAGGCCTGTGTCAGAGCCACCCAGCTGTTCAGCCGGGCCGGAGCACAGGGCCTCCTGAATCATCTGTTCCCTATCTCTAGCACACGTCCTTTCCTAAAGGTTGCAGGGCCCTCTCTGCTGGGATCACCTTGCAAAAGAGCATCCATCCCTCCCGCCTGCTGCCTGGATTGAGCAAGAGGCTGGAAGCAGAGTAAGGAAGCAGCAGCTGTGAGTCAGACCGCCCCCATGCAGGCTCCAGCCCGGGCCTGGGGCCCCAGCTGGGATGGAGCTCCTGCCTGGGTTGCGTTTGCCGAATACGCACTGTACAGCCAAGAGTGGCTCAGGGCTGCCCTGACTCACTGGGAGCTAACCAAGTGGCTCGTGCCCCTGCTGAGGCTTTTCTTTCTCTTTTTCTTTCTCCTCTGCTCACCCCCCCTTCTCTTCCCTTGCCTCCTTTTCTCTCCTCTTACTTCTTTCTCTTCTTCTTCCTTTTTAAATTTGCCCTCCTCTACTTTCTTTTTTCCTTTATTTTCAGCTTCTTCCTCTCCCTTCTTCAAACCCTTTAATTTGTCTACAGTTTGTTATTTGTGATGTGACTCAGGAGACCCAGGTTTAGACCAGGCTGCCAGTGACTCACTAGGAGGCTTTAGACTCATCCCTTTTCTCTGGGCCTCAATTTGCCCATCTGGCCAGTGCGGCAGTTTGATTAGATGGGGTTTTAAAGACAAAGAGCCATTAGGATTTCTCCTTCTAGAATTCTCTGCTTCTGCGCCTCTGCCTCTTTCATAGATTCCTTAAATGATAGTGTTCACAGGGCTCTGAGAACGCATTTAGGGTCATGGATCTAGACCCTGGCTGCCTACCGGAATCACCTGTTGAGCTTCTAACCATTGCTGTTGCCCAGACCCCATACCAGACCAATTCGATGAGAATTTACGGGGTGGGGCTCAGGCATTCATTTTTTAAAAGCTCCCCAGCAGTGACAATTAACTGATTTAGAAGAAGCTGCCTTTTGGTAAAGGTGGGAAAACTGAGGCCCAGTGTGGGGAAAAGGACAGGTCCAGGGTCACATGGTGAGTCAGCCTAGTGAGAACCAGAGCCAAGCCTCCTGCCATCTCTGCCCCCTTGGCCCGTACTTTGAGTCACCTTAAGCAAATGCCACCACCTGCAGGGGGGCCAGGCAGGAGAGTGGGCTTCCGACTCTGCCAGAGCCTGGCTGACAGGCAACACACAGCCCCGTTAAGCCACGCGTGCCTTACGGGAATCGCTCCTGGCTCCGGCTTAGAAAACAGAGTGCTTTGGTTTGCTTTGGCTGTGTCCCCCGGTGGGGTAGCTGGGAGAGCACCTGAGGACGCAGGTTTGCTGCTCTTCTCCTGGGCAAAGTGGAGCTGCCAGAGGGGGAGGACAGGAGACAGGTGGGCAGGCCCACTTGCGGGGTGAGCCGGGGCGCACATGCCTCCCCCAGCTGCAAACTGGCTGCCTGAGAACGCACCCCACAAAGACGCTGATGCCTCAGCTTGGGTGGCAGTTGCAGGTAAACCCTGTGCCTTGACCTGCCTCCAAGCAGACCCTCCTGAGTGTACACAATCTCCATTCCTCCCCTGCAAACAGCGTTTATAGTGGATAGAGGCCTTGGATGGGCTCTTCATTATAGCTGCTGTTTATGGAGAACTCCCTACATGTCAGGCATTATGATAAGTTATTTATATATAATTCTCATGGGGATTCCTCACAGCTCACCGAGATAGGAATGATTAATTTGTCCACTTCACAGATGAAGAAACAGGGTCAGAGAGAGGAAGTCCACCATTCCAGGCTTGCAGCCCTGAAGGTACACAGTAGATGCACAACTCAATCTCAGGTCTGCCTGATTCCTAGGTCCATAGTCCAGAGCCACTATGTAGCACTGCTTTCATGTGAATCAGCAGAACTGAGTTTGAATCCCCACTCCTCTATGCTGGGTCGTGTGTCTTTAAGCAAGTGAATTGACCTCTCTGGGCCTCAGTTTCCTCCTCTGTAAATCGATGCTTTCTCTGTCTATTTCACATGACTGATGTGAGGATCAAATGAAAGAGGTTAGTAAACAACAGAGAGATATACAAATAAGAGATTATTGCTGTTATCGCCAAACGCAGCTGTGTCCACACTCAGGGAACCACCATCACACATACACCTGTCCATACTTGTGACCTTGGCCATTCCTGGCAGCCTCTTTGGTTCCCAAGGACTCAGGTGGAGGAGTGGAAGGGGAGAGAGGCAATAATAAGAACCTGTTTATAAAACACATCACATCTCTCAGATGAAAGCGTCTAGATAGATATCGTAGCACCATATAAAAGAAATAATATTATTCCTGCCCCCTCCATCCAGCATGCCTGCAGATGCTCTCATCCAAGCTCAGGGCGGCTGGGGGAAAGTACGAAGAGCAAGGGCTTTGGTGTCAGAGTGACTGGAGTTCAACACCTGCTCCTCCAACGTACTGTTTGCATGGCCTGGGCGCTGTTCCTAGCATCTCTGAGCTCAGTTTCCTCATTAGAGAGTTGGGAATAAAACACATCTATCACCCGGTTGCTACAGTTATGCAAGCTCCTGTGTGTATCTCTGGTAAAGGACTCATCACACTAGCTACTGTTTACCTCTTGACATGCCTGTCATCCCCATTCTATGGTAAAACTCCACAAGGCAATAACTGGCTTCACTTGCATGTGATGGTATATACTCAAGTAACGTCAACTCCCTTCTTTCATTTTCTTAAAGTCACTCCATCTTCATACTCCCAGGCCTATCTCTAACTTAATCTATTACTCGACTAGAACAGGGGCTCGAGGCTCCTGACTTTTTGAGACGTTCAGGCTCTGCTACTTACCAGTTGTCTGACCTTGTGCAGCTCAGCTCACATCTCTGAGACTCAATTTCTCCATCTGTGAAATGGGGATGATGTCTCTCCTGTGCACCCAAATCCTCAGGAGGAAGATCAAATATGATACTACCAGTGAACGTTTGTAAAGTAGAAGGTAATGTGATCTGTAATGGAAACTCAGTGTCTATCAGATTGATAGAATTAGGTTTGACAGCATCATTTCTCCTAGGTTCTGGGCACCCTACCCATGGAATCCTTTCACACCATCATCTAAGATTCAGTGTCTTCAGCCCTTCACTTTGGGGTCGGAAGACTCAGTCATCACTGCCATTCCTGCTGTTCGCAAGTCATTCTCATCAGTGTCTCCTTGCTGTCTTGTCTCGTGCTTTGCAACCAGGAAATCTGAAACACTGCTCAGTTGGAAGCCTGGGGACCAAAAGCTGAGTCTGGGCCTTGAATCTGATATCCTACTCTTCAACTCAGCTTCTTTTAGTGGAAAATGAAGAGATTCCAGATGACAGTAATCATCACCTCTCACATTGTTAGCACATTTCTCTCCACAGGGACCTAAAACTACAGGGACTCAGAGAGATGCAAGTGGCTTGCCTAAGGCCACTCAGCAGTAAGGTCTATCTGGTATTAGAACTGTGTCATAGTTATCTCTTCATCCCCACTGCCTAGCACAGTGCCTAGCCTGCACCCTATTCAGAAAATGCTAGCACAGTGTTTGGCCTGCACCCTATTCAGAAAATGCTTGTTGAATGAATCCTGACACTGACGACATGTGAATTTGCTTAACATTTTTTTCTGCTAAAAATTAGTGATTTTGAAATTGTATTTTAAGAAAGCTTTAAGTTGTATATAAAAATCCTTAAACCATGATTTTCAAATATGTTTCTCTGAGCTTAAGAGATCCGTGGCTACACCTCAGGGGACAGCAAGCTGTGTGCTAGAATAGCTGATGGGGATGGGTGTGGGGAGGTATTGGATACAATCTCTTAGCCCCTCTCTCATCTGTCTTCATATGGGATGTACGCGTAAAGCTTAGGAAAAGTGGATTCTACTGCTTTGAGATGTTTGAAAAATGAGTGATTTACAGTAATGAGAAGTTATTGGCATATCGCAAATTAAGCAGTCCGCATAGAGTGGAGGGGTGTATGTGGAGACTCCAATCCACAGCTCATTCTCCAATTTTGGGAGAAATACTTTCTACATAAATCTTTAGAACACTTCTGCAGGAACACATGTGAAAGTTACAGAACCTCACTGGCATCTGGCCACAGCTAGGAGCTGAAACTCCAGGCCCTCTCAAACCCTCTGTTTTCTTGAGGATAGCCCATGGCCCCAGGCAGGCGGCCCCCCATGCCAGGTCTGACATCCCTGGCTGCAAGTTGGCACATCTGGGAGCTTGGCCCAACTCTGGGCCAGGAGCTGCTGGGGCAATCCAAGAACATCTCTGGGAAGATGGGAGGAACTGTCCCAGAGGCAGCAGAGGAGCAGGGCCCATCATGTTTGCTCAGGCATCCAGGGAGCAGGTAGCTGGGCCAGGAGCAGGCCATAGGCATTCTCACCAAGGGTCTTCTGGCTCAGATTCCAAAACAAGCTAGGGAGAATGTTTCTGCAGCTGGGAGGAAAGATGGGGGAATCCCTCTGAGGCCTTTTTATGCTTCATGACTTTTTATGTCCATAAGACAGCCACAAAAATGTCTCTCGGCTTCATCTTCTTTGCCATGTTTCCCACTGATTTGGCTCCTGGAAAATTGCTGTTGTGTTTGCTCCTGTGGTCTAGAAGCCTGCCCCCCAGTGCCTAATACAAAGTGTGACCTTTGGTGTCAAAATTATAAGGTCTGTGAACCCTTACTCTGTGCCAGTGTAAGCTTCTATATACCTAAGAACTAATCAAGCAGACAGCCCAGGAACAAAAATGTGAAACTGTCAGAAATGTGATAGAAATGTCAAACGTGCATTGAATCTATGTAAATAGAGGAGTCCAAGTTGTCCTTCCTTTTTATCTGGGATGTGTAAACATAGTGAATCACCCATAAGAAAAAAAAAAAAAAAGGTGGACCATTTCAGGGAAAGACCTACAGCTATCATGTCTAAGATACCTGTTTCCTTTGTCAAGGATAATTTTTGATGATAAACATTTTTTGTGGGGGGGGATGCTGTCCTAAGGTAACTTGATTAGACATGGAGGGCTTCTGAGTTGCTTCCTGTCTCCTCCGCCTAACTATCTTGGGACATTCCATTTTTTATGGCAAATATCTTCCTTCTCCCAAGACACTGCATATTCCTTAGTATGACTGCCTCAGTGCAAGTTTCAGGGTTGATTCATCATTGAACACTAGAATGTCAGCCATAAAGTGCCCTTGGAGAGTTTTGAGTGCAACCCCCTTACTTTGTAAATGAGGTCCTTTTTGGCAGCTCCTTCCCAAGTACTTCCTCAGGGAATATGATATTGCTAACCCATTCCCTGTTCTCTGTGTTACAACCAGACTGTCATTTTCTAATGGAAAAGACAGTGGAGGGTTCAGTCATCCACCCCAGGTCAAACTGGCTTTGCAAGGAGCAAGGACAGAGTCTGAACTCCAAGTTCTCATTAGTGCTTGTCCAGGGGCCCCATGGCTCGGCAGAAGGTACCAACAGGAACCTCAGAGGCATCATTCTGATGTCACAGATAGTTCTAGGGCCAGCGAGTTTGTCAGCAGGTCCCAGCAAGGAGCTGAGAAGCTTCTATCAGGTCCAAATTCACACGAGAGGAAAACAAAATTCCATCATAATGTTGACCATCTGTGGCTGAGGATGATTTTTCAAGAGAGGCCACTAGAGAGGGGGATGAGGAAAATAAAGACTATTGTCTTAAGGGAACACGATATGAAAGGGATCACTGATGCAACTAAGCAGTATCGGCTGTGGCATAGCAATACATTATTCTACCTTCCCAAGCTTCTGTTTTTAAAGTAATTTTAAGCTTCTTTTTGTTCTCTTAACATATTTTTTGGAGTAAAATTGCTTTACAATGGTGTGTTAGTTTCTGCTTTATAACAAAGTGAATCAGCTACACATATACATATATCCCCATACCCCCTCCCTCTTGCGTCTCCCTCCCACCCTTCCTATCCCACCCCTCTAGGTGGTCACAAAGCACTGAACTGATCTCCCTGTGCTATGCGGCTGCTTCCCACTAGCTATCTATTTTACATTTGGTACGATATATAAGTCCATGCCACTCTCTCACTTCGTCCCAGCTTACGCTTCCCCCTCCCCATGTCCTCAAGTCCATTCTCTACATCTGCATCTTTATTCCTGTCCTGGCCCTGGGTTGTTCAGAACCTTTTTTTTTTCCTATTCCATTTATATGTGTTAGCATACAGTATTTGTTTTTCTCTTTCTGACTTACTTCACTCTGTATGACAGTCTCTAGGTCCACCCACCTCCCTACAAATAACTCAATTTTGTTTCTTTTTATGACAGTAATATTCCATTGTATATATGTGCCACATCTTCTTTATCCATTCATCTGTCGATGGACACTTAGGTTGCTTCCATGTCCTGGCTATTGTAAATAGAGCTGTAATGAACATTGTGGTACATGACTCTTTTTGAATTACGGTTTTCTCAGGGTATATGCCCAGTAGTGGGATTGCTGGGTTGTATGGTAGTTCTATTTTTAGTTTTTTAAGGAACCTCCATACTGTTCTCCATAGTGGCTGTATCAATTTATATTCCCACCAACAGTGCAAGAGGGTTCCCTTTTCTCCACAGCCTCTCCAGCATTTATTGTCTGTAGATTTTTGGATGATGGCCATTCTGACTGGCGTGAGGTGGTAGTACAACCTCATTGTAGTTTTGATGTGCATTTCTCTAATGATTAGTGATGTTGAGCATCCTTTCATGTGTTTGTTGGCAATCTGTATATCTTCTTTGGAGAAATGTCTATTTAGGTCTTCTGCCCATTTTTGGATTGGGTTGTTTGTTTTTTGATATTAAGCTGCATGAGCTGCTTGTAAATTTTGGAGATTAATCCTTTGTCAGTTGCTTCATTTGCAAATATTTTCTCCCATTCTGAGGGTTGTCTTTTCGTCTTGTTTATGGTTTCCTTTGCTGTGCAAAGCCTTTTAAGTTTCATTAGGTCCCATTTGTTTATTTTTGTTTTTATTTCCATTTCTCTAGGAGGTGGGTCAAAAAGGATCTTGCTGTGATTTATGTCATAGAGTGTTCTGCCTATGTTTTACTCTAAGAGTTTTATAATGTCTGGCCTTACATTTAGGTCTTCAATCCATTTTGAGTTTATTTTTGTGTATGGTGTTAGTGAGTGTTCTAATTTCATTCTTTTGCACGTAGCTGTCCAATTTTCCCAGTACCACTTGTTGAAGACGCTGTCTTTTCTCCATTGTATGTTCTTGCCTCCTTTATCAAAAATAAGGTGACCATATTTGCATGGGTTCTTCTCCAGGCTTTCTATCCTGTTCCATTGATCTATATTTCTGTTTTTGTGTCAGTACCATACTGTCCTGATTACTGTAGCTTTGTAGTATAGTCTGAAGTCAGGGAGCCTGATTCCTCCAGCTCCATTTTTCTTTCTCAAGATTGCTTTGGCTATTCAGGGTGTTTTGTGTCCATACAAATTGTGAAATTTTTTGTTCTAGTTCTGTGAAAAATGCCATTGGTAGTTTGATAGGGATTGCACTGAATCTGTGATTGCTTTGGGTAGTAGAGTCATTTTCACAATGTTGATTCTTCCAATCCAAGAACAAGGTATATCTCTCCATCTGTTTCTATCAACTTTAATTTCTTTCATCAGTGTCCCATAGTTTTCTGATTACAGGTCTTTTGGCTCCTTAGGTAGATTTATTCCTAGGTATTTTATTCTTTTTGTTGCAGTGGTAAATGGGAGTGTTTCCTTAATTTCCCTTTCTGATTTTTCATTGTTTGTGTATAGGAATGCAGGAGATTTCTGTGCATTGATTTTGTATCCCGCTACTTTACCAAATTCACTGATTAGCTCTAGTAGTTCTCTGGTAGCATCTTTAGGATTCTCTATCTATAGTACCATGCTTTACTCCTTCTTTTTCCAATTTGGATTCCTTTTATTTCTTTTTCTTCTCTGATTGCTCTGCCTAAAAGTTCCAAAACTGTGTTGAATGATAGTGGTGAGAATGGACAACCTTGTCCTGTTCCTGATCTTAGTGGAAATGGTTTCAGTTTTTCACCATTGAGAACGATGCTGGCTGTGGGTTTGTCATATATGGCCTTTATTATGTTGAGGTAAGTTCCCTCTATGCCTACTTTCTGGATGGTTTTTATCATAAATGGGTGTTGAATTTCGTCAGAAGCTTTTTCTGCATCTATTGAAATAATCATATGGTTTTTCTCCTTCAATTTGTTAATATGGTTTATCACATTGATTGATTTGCGTATATTGAGGAATCCTTGCATTCCTGGGATAAACCCCACTTGGTGGTGTATGACCCGTTTAATGTGCTGTTGGATTCTGTTTGCTAGTATTTTGTTGAGGACTTTTGCATCTATGTTCATCAGTGATATTGGCCTGTAGTTTTCTTTCTTTGTGACATCTTTGTCTGATTTTGGTATCAGGGTGATGGTGGCCTCATAGGATGAGCGTGGGAGTGTTCCTCCCTCTGCTATATTTTGTAAGAGTTTGAGAAGGATAGGTGTTAGCTCTTCTCTAAATGTTTGATAGAATACGCCTGTGAAGCCATCTGGTCCTGGGCTTTTGTTTGTTGGAAGATTTTGAATCACAGTCTCAATTTCAGTGCTTGGGATTGGTCTGTTTATATTTTCTATTTCCTCCTGGTTCAGTCTCGGAAGGTTGTGCTTTTCTAAGACTTTGTTCATTTCTTCCTGGTGTCCATTTTATTGGCATATAGTTGCTTGTAGTAATCTCTCATGATCCTTTTTATTTCTGCAGTGTCAGTTGTGTCAGTGTCAGAGGAGAAAGTCTTCTCCCTTTTTTTCTTGATGAGTCTGGCTAATGGTTTATCAATTTTGTTTATCATCTCAAAGAACCAGCTTTTAGTTTTATTGATCTTTGCTATTGTTTCCTTCATTTCTTTTTCATTTATTTCTGATCTGATCTTTATGATTTCTTTCCTTCTGCTAACTTTGGCGTTTTATGGTTCTTCTTTAATTGCTTTAGGTGTAAGGTTAGGTTGTTTATTTGAGATGTTTCTTGTTTCTTGAGGTAGGATTGTACTACTATACACTTCCCTGTTAGAACTGCTTTTGCTTCATCCCATAGGTTTTGGGTTGTCGTGTTTTCATTGTCACTTGTTTCTAGGTTTTTTTTGATTTCTTCTTTGATTTCTTCAGTGATCTCTTAGTTATGTAGTAGCATATTGTTTAGCCTCCATGTGTTTGTATTTTTTACAGATTTTTTCCTGTAATTGATATCTAATCTCATAGCGTTGTGGTCAGAGAAGATACTTGATACGATTTCAGTTTTCTTAAATTTACCAAGGCTTGATTTGTGACCCAAGATGTGTTCTGTCCTGGAGAATGTTCCATGAGCACTTGAGAAGAAAGTGTATTCTGTTTTTTATGGATGGAATGTCCTATAAATATCAATTAAGTCCATCTTGTTTAATGTATCATTT
The DNA here is from genome assembly GCF_937001465.1 of Orcinus orca. NCBI lineage: Eukaryota > Metazoa > Chordata > Mammalia > Artiodactyla > Delphinidae > Orcinus > Orcinus orca. The sequence goes on along the minus strand of NC_064564.1, from coordinate 103,197,659 downwards.
AAAGCTTATGTTTCCTTATTTATTTTCATTTTTGATGATCTGTCCATTGGTGAAAATGGGGTGTTAAAGTTCCCTACTGTGATTGTGTTGCTGTCTATTTACCCTTTTATGGCTGTTAGCATTTGCCTTATGTATTGATGTGCTCCTGTGTTGGATGTATAAATATTTACAATTATTATATCTTCTTCTTGGATTGATCCCTTGATCATTATGTAGTATCCTTCTTTGTCTCTTGTAATAGTCTTTATTTAACATCTATCTTGTCTGATATGAGAGTTGCTACTTCAGCTTTCTTTTGTTTTCCATTTGCATGGAATATCTTTTTCCATCCCCTCACTTTCAGTCTGTATGTGTCCCTAGGTCTGAAGTGGGTCTCTTGTAGACAGCATATATATGGGTCTTGTTTTTGTATCCATTCAGCCAATCTATGTCTTTTGGTTAGAGCACTTAATCCATTTACATTTAAGGTAATTATCGATATGTATGTTCCTGTTACCATTTGCTTAATTGTTTTGAGTTTGTTATTGTAGGTCTTTTCCTTCTCTTGTGTTCCTGCCTGGAGAAGTTCCTTTAGCATTTGTTGTAAAGCTGGTTTGGTGGTACTGAATTCTCTTAGCTTTTGCTTGTCTGTAAAGGTTTTAATTTCTCTGTTGAATCTGAATGAGATCCTTGCTGGGTAGAGTAATCTTAGTTGTAGGTTTTTCCCTTTCATCACTTTAAATATGTCCTTCCACTCCCTTCTGGCTTGCAGAGTTTCTGCTGAAAGATCAGCTGTTAACCTTATGGGGATTCCCTTTTGTGTTGTTTGTTGTTTTTCCTTTGCTGCTTTAATATTTTTTCTTTGTATTTAATTTTTGATAGTTTGATTAATATGTGTCTTGGTGGGTTTCTCCTTGGATTTATCCTGTATGGGACTCTGTGCTTCCTGGACTTGATTAACTATTTCCTTTCCCATATTAGGGAAGTTTTCAATTGTAATCTCTTCAAATATTTTCTCAGTCCCTTTCTTTTTCTCTTCTTCTTCTGGAACCCCTATAATTTGAATGTTGTTGTGTTTTGTATTGTCCCAGAGGTCTCTGAGACTGTCCTCAATTCTTTTCATTCTGTTTTCTTTATTCTGCTCTGTGGTAGTTATTTCCACTATTTTATATTCCAGCTCACTTATCTGCTCTTCTGCCTCAGTTATTCTGCTATTCATTCCTGCTAGAGAATTTTTAATTTCATTTATTGTGTTGTTCATCATTGTTTGTTTGATTTTTAGTTCTTCTAGGTCCTTGTTAAACGTTTCTTGTATTTTCTCCATTCTCTTTCCAAGATTTTGGATCATCTTTACTGTCATTACTCTGAATTCTTTTTCAGGTAGACTGCTTATTTCCTCTTCATTTGTTTGGTCTGGTGGGTTTTTACCTTGCTCCTTCATCTGCTGTGTTTCTCTGTCTTCTCATTTTGCTTAACTTACTGTATTTGGGGTCTCCTTTCTGCATACTGCAGCTTTGTAGTTTCTGTTGTTTTTGATGTCTGCCCCCAGTGGCTAAGGTTGGTTTCAGTGGGTTGTGTAGGCTTCCTGGTGGAGGGGACTAGTGCCTGTGTTCTGGAGGATGAGGCTAGATCTTGTCTTTCTGGTAGGCAGCACCACATCTGGTGGTGTGTTTTGAGGTGTCTGTGACCTTATTATGATTTTAGGCAGCCTCTCTGCTAATGGGTGCGGTTGTGTTCCTGTCTTGCTAGTTGTTTGGCATGGGGCATCCAGCACTGGAGCTTGCTGGCCGTTGAGTGGAGCTGGGTCTTAGCACTGAGACGGGGATCTCTGGGAGAGCTCTCGCCTATTGATATTACATGGGGCCAGGAGGTCTCTGGTGGACCAATGTCCTGAACTCAGCTCTCCCACCTCAGAGTCTCAGGTCTGACACCCGGCCGGAGCACCAAGACCCTGTGAGACACACAGCTCAGAAGAAAAAAGAGAAAAAAAGAAAGAAAAAAATAATAATAAATAAATAAAATTTAAAACATTATTAAAATAAAAAATAGTATAATTATTAAAATAAAAAGTAATAATAATAAAAAAGAGAGCAACCAAACCAATAAACAAATCCACAAATGGTAACAAGCACTAAAAACTATATTAAAAAACAAAACAAAACAAAACAGAAAACGGACAGACAGAACCCTAGGACAAATGGTAAAAGCAAAGTAATGGTAAAAGCAAAGTTACACAAAGAAGCATACACATACCCACAAAAAGAGAAAGGAAAAAATATATATATTAAAAAAAAAAGGAGGAAGAGAGCAACCACATCAATAAACAAATCTACCAATGATAATAAACTCTAAATACCTAAGCTAAGATAAACATAAAACAAGAAACAAATTAGATGCAGAAAGCAAACACCAATTCTACAGTTGTTCCCAAAGTCCACTGCCTCAATTTTGGGATGATTCTTTTTCTATTCAGGTATTCCACAGATGCAGGGTACATCATGTTGATTATGGAGATTTAATCCGCTGCTCCTGAGGCTCTGGGAGAGGTTTCCCTTTCTCTTGTTTGTTCTCACAGCTCCTGGGGTTCAGCTTTGGATTTGGCCCTGCCTCTGCGTGTAGGTTGCCCAAGGGCATCTGTTCTTTCCTCAGACAGGACGGGGTTAAAGGAACAGCTGATTAGGGGGCTCTGGCTCACTCAGGCTGCGGGGAGGGAGGGGTATGGAATGCGGGGTGAGCCTGCAGTGGCAGAGGCCAGTGTGACGTTGCACGAGCCTGCGGCGCACCGTGCGTTCTCCGGGGGAAGTTGTCCCTGGATCCCGGGACCCTGGCAGTGGCGGGCTGCACAGGCTCCCAGGAGGGGAGGTGTGGATACTGACCTGTGCTTGCACATAGGCTTCTTGGTGGCTGCAGCAGCAGCCTTAGCATCTTATGCCCGTCTCTGGGGTCCATGCTGGTAGCCGCGGCTCGCGCCTGTCTCTGGAGCTCGTTTAGGAGGTGCTCTGAATCTCCTCTCTTCGCACCCTGTGAAACAATGGTCTCTTGCCTCTTAGGCAGCTCCAGACCTTTTCCCAGAGTCCCTCCCAGCTAGCTGTGGCTCACTAGCCCCCTTCAGGCTGTGTTTACGCAGCCAACCCCCGTCCTCTCCCTGGGATCCGACCTCCAAAGCCCAAGCCTCAGCTCCCAGCCCTTCCCGGCGGGTGAGCAGACAAGCCTCTCGGGCTGGTGAGTGCTGGTCAGCACCGATCCTCTGTGCGGGAATCTCTCCGCTTTGCCCTCCGTACCCCTGTTGCTGCGCTCTCCTCCGTGGCTCCAAAGCTTCCCCCCCACCCACCTGCCGTTTCTGCCAGTGAATGGTCTCCCTAGTGTGTGGAAACCTTTCCTCCTTCACAGCTCCCTCCCACTGGTGCGGGTCCCATCCCTATCCTTTTGTCTCTGTTTTTTCTTTTTTCTTTTGCCCTACCCAGTTACCTGGGGGAGTTTCTTCCCTTTTGGGGAGTCTGCCAGCATTCAGTAGGTGTTCTGTAGGAGTTGTTCCACGTGTAGATGTATTTCTGATGTATCTGTGGGGAGGAAGGTGATCTCCGCGTCTTAGTCCTCTGCCATCTTGAAGGTCTGCCACTTTTAAGCTTCGTTTTAAAAAAAATTTTTGTTGTGGCTCTTACCACTTAACATGTACTTTATCCTCTTAGCAAGTTTACAAGTTTTTAAGTGTATAATATAGTATTGTTAAATTAGGTACAGCCTTGTACAGCAGATCTCTAGAACTTATTCATCCTGCAAAATTGAAACTTCAGGCCCATGGATTAGCAACTCCTCATTCCCCTCCCCCACCCCCGGCCAACCCCTGGAGACTACCACTCTACACTCTGATTCTATGTGTTTGACTCTTGTAGGTACCTCATATGATTGGAATCATTCATGATTTGTCCTTCTGTGACTGGCTTATTTCATTTAGCATAATGTCCTCAAGTTTCATCCATATCATCACATATTGCACATTTTCTTTTTCTTTTTTTAAGACTGAGTAATATCCCATTGTATGTATATTATACATTTTCTTTGTCCAGTCATCTGGTGATAGGCGTTTAGGTTGTTTCAACATCCTGGCTATTGTGAATCTAAACCACAATGAGACATCACCTCACACCTGTTTGGATGGCTGTTATCAAAAGAACAGAAGTCAATAAATGTTAGCCAGGATGTAGAGAAATCAGAACCCTGTACACTGTTGGTGGGAATGTAAAATGGTACAGCCTCTATGGAAAACAGTATGGAAGCTCCTCAAAAAATTAAAAATAAAACCACCATATTATCCCCAATCCCATTTCTGGGTGTATCTAAAGGAATTGAAATCAGGATCCTGAAGATATATTAACAACTCCTTTGTTCACAAAGCTTCTTTTTTTTCTTTTTGACAGTCTATTTCAAAGCTATGTCATAATCAGCAAAAGTGAGCATCAATTTCCCTTTATGAAACTCGAGTATGAAGAGCTTCCTCATTTCCTTCAAACCTTTTCTATCCATCAAAAAAAACAAAACAAAACTCGACAGATGGTCCTTAGGATCCATATTTAGTAGAGCTAATATTCAATTTAAAATAGTTCCAAAAAAGTTATATTGCTGTCCAGCACACATACTATATGACTTTTTGTTTGGATTGGACACTTTAAAAGAGGAACATCAAGGTTACTCCAAAAATAATACTCTTAAAACAACACTTTGACGAATGGAACTGATGAAGGTCTTTAATAACTCCAAAATGTTACCTGTTTTTCCCAGAATCTATAAGTTGGCTTTGTTCAGGTTTGCCTAAGTTTTTTAAAATTTCACAGTAAACTTACATTCTGGGGGGAGACACCCTTGCAATGATCTTTGACCAAAAGTAAAATACATATTAACTTGAATTGATCTGATTTTAAAATAACTTATTCAATGGAAGTGACAGGGTTTGTTTTTACCCCCTTATAAGACAGTGGACATTTGAGGATCTTATGAACCATCAAAAGTTTACATCACCTTTTTATTTCATTAAAAATCATATAATAATGTTCATTGGACTCTATAATAGTTTGTTGATTGTAATATAAATTAATAAAAGTTTCTTAAAGGAAAATTATCAATATATATCAAAAGACAACATATTTTAGGAAAAAATTTTTCAGAAAAGATTTACATGTGAGGATGTTCATGACAATGTTAACTATAAAGGAAAGAAAAGAAAATCATCTAAATATTACCATTGAAGAAAGCCAGTTACAAAATAGTATATGAGATGTCTTAATTAAAACACTTCAGGCTATAGGGTGTGGGTGTATTTACTGAGAGCTGCAGGGGAAATGTTGTAAATCAAGAAGACACAGGAACTAGGGAGTTATTGTGAACCATGGGTGCTATTGTCTTCATCATTTGGAGGCCCATCACAGGCCTCTGCTCACTGAGTAGAGTCCCTGCCCCAGTCCAGTGTTTCAGCTAACTGCCTCTCTTCCTAGTATCTTGGTATTGCCAGCTTTAATTTCCTGGAGAAAAAATATTATTGGGCCACCTTGGGTTAAGTTTTTACTCTTGGTTCAATCAGCTATGATAAAAGGGATAGGGTTACCTATGAAAACTTTAGCTAAAACAGCCCAGTGTTATGCCTGTTGGCACCAGTTCTCAGAAAGCAGAGCTCCTGTTTGGGTAGACCTCACAGTGGTTCAGACTATTACAGATCTTCTGTGTGCATGAATGTATGTGTGTATGTGTGTACGTGTGTGTACGTGTGTGTGTGTGTGTACGTGTGTGTGTTGTATATGTATTCAAGCAACAATGACTGAGAATATATACTGTTGCTCTTGTGCTTTATAAGTTGTTTCTTTGTGTTCGGTCTGGCAGATTTATACTTTCCTCTTTTTTCCTTCATTTTCTATAATAACCATATTTTATTTTTTATGATAAGAAAATTTTTTAAAGTTATATGGAATTAACTGTCATGATGGAAAAGGGTATTGCACATTCATTAGACAATGGGAATGCAGAAGCAGGAACAGATCACTCAGAACGATACCAGTCTGGGATGATCAGACTTCTGGCATATTTCCTTTCTAGAGAATGCATAGTCCTTATGTCACGGAGAACAAATATATTTTTAAATTTTTTCTACGTTTTTTTGTTAGGTAGTGGAATCCCAACCTTTCCTTATAGTGTTACAAACGTTGCGCAAATACATTAAGGTCTGTATACTGTTTAATAATATGGATATTCCAGATTTTATTTAACATTTCTCCAGTGTTGGACATTTAGGCATTTCCAATTTCTCACTTATTTTGAAGAGTGCTAAAATAAACATAGGCCTTTGCATTGTAGACAAAAATAATCTTATGCGAAGTCTGATAATTAAAAGGAATCTCAAACCTACTAAAATATTTGCATTCTCTGATTGAGCTTACAGGCCATTCTCTTCCTCCATTGTGTTTCTATTCTTTTTGAAAGTCCTGTTTCTGTGTCAGCTCCCTCTGGGGTTAGTGCTTCAGAAGTCCTCGTTGGTGCCTGTATACAGAGCATCAGGAAGCTACCTACAGGCTGGACAATTACACACCAAGGAGAACTCATTCAGGGGCCAAAGCTGCCACCCAAGCAGTTGGCTGCCGTGGTGAACACATTTGACCACAGGCCCAGAGTTTCCCCTTTTAATGTGTTACTCCATTCACTGTCAGATCTTTGAGGATCTGGTGAATGGATAAAGAAGATGTGGCACATATATACAATGGAATATTACTCAGCCATAAAAAGAAACGAAATTGAGTTATTTGTAGTGAGGTGGATAGACCTAGAGTCTGTCATACAGGGTGAAGTAAGTCAGAAAGAGAAAAACAAATACCGTATGCTAACACATATATATGGAATCTAAAAAAAAAAAAATGGTCATGAAGAACCTAGGAGCAGCATAGGAATAAAGACGCAGACCTACTAGAGAATGGACTTGAGGACATGGGAAGGGGAAAGGGTAAGCTGGGACAAAGTGAGAGAGTGGCATGGACATATATACACTACCAAATGTAAAATAGATAGCTAGTGGGAAGCAGCCGCATAGCACAGGGAGATCAGCTCGGTGCTTTGTGACCACCTAGAGAGCTGGGATAGGGAGGGTGGGAGGGAGGGAGACGCAAGAGGGAAGAGATATGGTGATATATGTATATGTATAGCTGATTCACTTTGTTGTAAAGCAGAAACTAACACACCATGGTAAAGCAATTATACTGCAATAAAGATGTTAAAAAAAGAAAAGATCTCTAGGGATCTAGGATTCAGAGAGGATTAAGAAATGAAACTACAGATAATCAAGGGAAAAGTACAAGAAATCATTTTACTTTTCTCTTCTAGCATATTCCTTTCAGGAGATAAATTTAAATGGTTGTGATATTTTCTTCTCTTCCTTATTTGTCAAGCCTGTGGTCTGGTGCAAGACCTAATGAATGGTGAATTTCCCACCAGGCATGAATAAAAATCTAAATTAGATCTAGAACATCTCAGATCCAAGAGGATCCTTAGAAATAAATCCACTATAGAGATTTATAAGCTTAGGAATGGAGAAGGTAATGGATATATCCAGTATTTCATAGCTAGTCATTGACTGGAAAAACCAGCCTCAAGTAGCTGAGACTCAAATACTATATTTCATCACTTCGAGATGCCGTTGATTTTAGGAGCCACTTTATTTTAGGTGCTATTAGGAAAGAAGAGGAAATGCTGCCAACTGAACTATAACCCAATGCTTTCTTATGAATTGAATTTTTAGACTTATTGCAAGAGCTCATTTATTCTGATTCTGCTTTATAATACATCACTCTTGTGATACAAAGGTAAAATCAATGTTCAGATAGTCATAAAACTTTTTCACAGTAAGCTTTCTGCCTTTTCTGAATCACTTTTTGACTCAGGGTCTTTGAACCCCAGGGTTCTCCTTATACTGTCCTGCTCCTTGCCTGCCAGAGGACTGGTTATGCCATATTTCTTCCCCTCTCCCCAATAGTTATTTTAACTCTTGTATTTAGATATAATTTACATACCATATAAGTCACCCATTTAAAGTGTACAATTTAATAGTTTTTAGTACATTCAGAGTTGTGTAACTATCACCCCCCAACCCCGCAAATAAAACCATTACCCAATTAGCAGTCACTCCCTCTATTCCTCTCATTTCCCTAGTCTTATACAGCCACCAGTCTACTTTCTGCCTCCATGGATGTGCCACTTCTGGAGGTTTCACAGAAATGGAATCTTACAATATATGGTCTTCTGTGACTTGCTTCCTTCACTTAGCGTATTGTTTTCAACGTTCACCCATGTTGTGGCATGTGTCAGTACATCATTCATTTTTATTACCTTATTTCTTAAAAGAAGACTCCATTATTCTCTCTGGGATTTTCCCTCAAGTTTTATTGCTGGTGCTTTCTTGACCTTAACAACAGTTGTCAATGAAGCCCATTGAACAACAGTCGGGTTTCATGTTCCTTCCACAATTAGTTCTTAAGTAGTCTGTGGCCTGAAATATTGAGGGTTGTCCGCATCCAGCTGTACCACTAGGAACGACAGCCAAGTTCACACGAGCGCAAGCAGTGACATCTGCTGCCAGGCTGACGGAAGCTGTTTGACGTCATCATCATTTGTCAGTCACAGCTCAATTTCAGACATATTGAAAGATGAAAAAAGGAATGTATTCTAGAATTAATAAAGCATGGAATATATCTTCAGTACTTTTCCTTAGATCACCGTGAAGAGAGTTTGCTCTGAGCGCCAACAAACAGCGAGACTTGGGACACACAGCCCAGGAACTTGAAGGGATATTAGAAGTTCACATGTCACACACCACCCAGAGCAAGAGTCCCCTCCAGATTTGTGGGTCTCTGACCTTGGGAATGAGAGACATCTGGAGAGAGCTTGCAAATATGATGTCACAGGTCACAGCCATGAAGATACTTTTTCAGAAAGGCTGGCAAAGAACCACAATCTTTTCCTCAATCCCTCCATGCCTCCCTCCCTCTTTTTCTTTCTTTCTCTCTTTTTCTTTCTTTCTCTCTTTCTCTTTCTTCCTTCCTTCCTTCCTCTTTCTTTCTTTCTTTCTTTCTTTCTCTCTCACTTTCTTTCTTTCTTTCTCTCTCACTTTCTTTCTTTCTTTCTTCCTCCCTTCCTCCCTTCCTCCCTTCCTTCCTCCCTCCCTTCCTCCCTTCCTTCCTCCCTCCCTCCCTTCCTCCCTTCCTTCCTTCCTCCCTCCCTCCCTCCCTCCCTCCCTCCCTCTCTCCCTCCCTTCCTTCCTTCCTTCCTTCCTTCCTTTCTTTCCTTTTTCTTTCGTGCTTGCTTGCTTTCCCTCCCTCCCTCCCTCTCCCTCCTTCCCTCTCTTTCCTTCCCTCCCTCTCTCCCACTTGGTCTTTTACTCTCTTTCTTTCACTCTTTCTCTTTCTTCCTCTTTCTGTCTTTCTTTTCCTCTTTCACACTTTTTTCTCTTCACTCTCTCAATCCCTCTCTCTTTCCTTCTTTCTTTTTCTTAGAAGCTAGTTCAGAACTAGGAACCACAGCTCAAGCTCATTCCTGGACAGATCAGCCAGAGGTATGCTAAGCATCAATGAGAAGGTGTCACTAGTGAATTTGGAACATGCAGATTTGGTTTCTAATCCTGACATGACCACTTAGGAGTAGTGTGACCTTAGGCAATTTACGAAGCCTCTCTGAGCCTCAGTGCCATCCTCTGTAAAATGATAGCACCCTAGAGGGTTGTTGTGATAACTATGTGAAATCACACATGATAGTGCCTCATGTTTACAGACAATACTTCTTCCAATCCCAGCTGCCCTGGCTCAGGTCTTCTCAGGCTTGAATCGTTACCACCACCCCTCAGTACTGATGACTTGAAATTTGAATTTAATTTTTTGATTCTATGCTGGTATCCTATTACCCATGTATGGCAGCTGTCCCAGCTCTTCTGATTATGTGGTTGTCAATGAAATACTCTGGTTTCACCCATGTGCAGTAGACACTCTTTCCAAAGCCTGTTCTGTCTTTAAAACTTTTCTCCAAAGTACTCTGTTGGGTTTTCTGGCTTTGGAAACTCAAGGTCAGTCAGCTTCCATCAGATCTCAATTATTCACCTCCCAGGACTTCCCTGTGTGTTTGCAGCTCCCAATGACCCTACCACACATACACATTAAACATGTCACTTCTTCTCCTTTATGTCCAGGTCCTAGCTGGACAGAAAATCTGCAGTTGTCAGAAATGTGGTAGAACTGCCAAATGAATGTGAAGTTACCAATGTAAATCGTGGAACCAAAATTTCAGTTCTGTGTTTTCCACCATTGTATAAACCTGGAGACGTTTTGGTGAACAAATAGGCCAAATAGGAGAAAAGAGCAACTATGAGCAAGCAGAGGGACCTTGAACCACATGTCAAACAGAACTTCATAACTGCAGTTGTGCTCTGTTACTGTGTTTCTGCATACATGGCTGTGCGTTTAGGAAATAAAGCAAAATGAAAGGTGGTTCTGTTTCAGAAACCATAGTCTAGTAGGCAAGCAGACAAGGACACGGACACGGACAAATGCAATACAGCCTAAGTGTTTCCATGGAGGAAATGGAGAGACAGTGAGAGTAAAGACTGTGCCCCTAACGCAGACTGGGGGATGGGATGGGAACAAGAAGGTGTCTCTGCTTACATTAATAAACAGTTATTGAATAAAAAGCTACACTATGGCTTCAGCTTTCATCTAGGCATGATTTTCTGTTTTTATAAATAAAATTAAAATATCTATTTATTTACTTAACAGTTATATATTTAGTGGCTCTTGCATGCCATGTACTGTCCTAGGTACTGGATATTCAGTGGACAAAAAGAAATGGTCCCAATCATTGGAGGGCTTTTCAAAAGCAGCTGAGAGATACTAAACCAACATGTATACATAGACATTTCACACTGTGATAGGTTCTATGAAGGGAACTCTTAGGTGTTATGAAAAGGAATATCAGGGGAACTGTAATTTAGTTGATGGGAAAGGGGTCATTCTCATGTCAAAATAAGTCTTCTGTCCTGTTTCCTGATTCTTGTTTGATTGATTCACTCATTTTTTTCATTTGTTCATTCATCAGACATTGTATTTTCTTTTCCATTATACTGTATTACAAGGTATTGAATATAGTTCCCTGTGCTATACAGTAGGACATTGTTGTTTATTTTATATATAGTAGTTTGTATCTGCTAATCCCAAACTCCTAATTTATCCCTCCCCACCTTCCTCTTTGGTAACCATAAGTTTGTTTTCTGTGTCTGTGAGTCTGTTTCTGTTTCGTAAATAAGTTCATTTGTATGATTGTTTAGATTCCACATATAAGTGACATCATATAATATTTGTCTTTCTCTGTCTGACTTACTTCACTTAGTATGATAATTTCTAGGTGCATCCATGTTGCGGCAAATGGCATTATTTCATTCTTTTTTATGGCTGAGTAATATTCCATTGTGTATATGTATACCATTTCTTTTTTATGGCTGAGTAATATTCCATTGTGTATATGTATACCATTTCTTCTTTATCCATTCATATGTCAATGGACATTTAGGTTGCTTCCACATTCATCAAACATTTTCTAATCACTTGCACTATGTTAGAATTGGATCTGATCACTTAGGGTACAGATATCAGTCTGGGCTCACCAGGAAGTTAAAAAACAAAAACCAACTGGGGAGGCATACTGAAAATCACCATGTCATGTTTCCAAAATTAACATTTATTTTTATATTTCTTGTCACATTTGGTACTCATACCAACCTCATAAGGCGAGGATTATAATTATCCCCATACAACAGGTAAGGGAAGAGACGCTTTTAGAGGTCTCCGCCACGTGGCGCCGTGCCTATAGGGAGGCGACAGCATGTATGTAAACCTGAGCCTTCTGACGTCTTAGCCTTTGTGTGGATGAAATTAGCACCAAATAATAGAGGTCAACTGTGGATTAGAGAAGAAGGAATGGATAGGGCTGTAGAGAGGGTTTTGGACCAGGAGGCACGAGAAGATGGCATTTGAGCTGGGCCTTGGAAATGAGTAGGATTTCAGTAAGAGGGACTACGCCGGCAGCAGGCAAGGGGATGGGAGGAAGTGGCCTGCCAAGTTGAGGGAGCAGCTCAGGCAAGAACAAAGAGGCACGAAACTGAGCTGTTTGGGGATGAATCCAGAAGGGATGGTTTGTGCAGAGAGTGGGTCTGGAATGGTGGTTGGGAGTACATTGCTTAGGGTGACTCTGAAGAGCTTGAACTTTCTTCTGAGACCCATGGTGAATAATTAAGGACCTTTCAGTAGGGGAACGGTATGGTTAAGAGCTTTGTTTAAGGCGGGCACCTGTAGGATAAAGGAGCAAGAAGCCTCCCCTGGCCCCTCGGGAATTCTCAGTACTTCTCTCTGCCACAGCTGTTGAACACAGGTGGCTTTATAAATCTCCCGTGCTTGCTTGCTGCCCTGGGCTAACCTTATCACCCAAACCCAAGGACCAGTGGTAGAGATGAGACAAATAGCTTTTGGATGTGGGTTTTAATCTGTTGCTTGATTCATTAACATGTTACAATGGCCGTAGAGGGCAGAAGCTGTCCATGGTGTTTAGGCTATCAGGCTGGACAAGGGTAAACGAGGTGAGGAGACCCCAGCCCCTGCGCTGGGAAGTCTCCTGCACCTGGGCTCGGATGCTTTCTCCTCTGCCACACCTTCCACCCTCCACCCTATGCTCTGCCAGCAGGGCCCCAGGCAGAAGCAAGAGCTACTCCATGTGTTGTCCACAAGTGTTGCAATCATCGCTCTCTTTTAGTTCTCTTTATCCCGGGGCTTATGCCTTTTGGAAGTTGGAGCTTTTGGAGCAGAGACACCTGGGCAGCTTAGAGACCGAAGCGGGCACATCTCCACAGAGAGGCCTGGGACCTTGGCCACAGAGTCCTGAGCAGTGAATTCCCACTTTCATGTAGAAGTTGTGTAGGGGGGCTCACATCCTCACAGACTGGAGAGTTACTAACAACTCTTCAAAATTGCACAGGGGCTTTACGGTTTTCAAAGTGATTCTGCAAACGTTATTTTCCTTTAAGCTCAGAAGAACCCAGAGAAGTAGGAGTTTTCATGCCTGTTTGACAGATAAAGAAACTGAGATTCAGAGAATGACTCCATGGGTCATCCAACTAAGAGATCAGGAAAACTGGGACTGGGACTCATGTCATTTTGCTCTAAATATAGACCTCTTTCCATTATACCATGCTGCCTCACAAAAATCAGTGAAAGGCTGCAAAGGAAAGGTGTTTCTGGCGCCTCAGCATGGAAGGGAACTCTGACCACATTTTCCCATGGAAACATTTTTACCCAAGGTGGTTAAGATCTACAGCTCAAATAGTAAAGCACTGTGTTTCAGCAACTCACTTGCCTTCCCGTCAACTTAGTTACGTTTCACATAGCACCTACTAGGCAAGACTATAGAACAAAATTATAAAAGACATTTTCTTACTCTGGTGAAGAATACAGACATTTGCAGAAGCCACTGAAAAATAGGAGCCTCAATATTTATCCCACCGGACTTCCCTGGTGGCGCACTGGTTGAGAGTCCTCCTGCCGATGCAGGGGACACGGGTTCGTGTCCCGGTCCGGGAAGATCCCACATGCCGCGGAGCCGCTGGGCCCGTGAGCCATGGCCGCTGAGCCTGCGCGTCCGGAGCCTGTGCTCCGCAACGGGAGAGGCCACAACAGTGAGAGGCCCGCATACCGCAAAAAAAAAAAAAAAAAAAAAAAATCCCACCAAGAATCACCTTTCTTCTCCTTCCACCAGGGTGTCCAATCCATGTTAGAAACATCCTGTCAAAGAAATGGGGAGGCAGCATCCGTGAGGGTCCGGGTTTTAGAGCAAGACAGACTTCCGTCCAAATCTGAGCATCTAAGCTTTGTGATTTTTTTTTTTTTTTTTAACGTTTTGGCCTTTCTCTCCCTGCTAAAAATCCAATGAGCACTGACCAAAAAATATATTCCATGTGTCTGCTGCCCCTGAGACAATGCTTTCCTTGTGGAAGTCAGCTCCTATTCTCTGCCTGCTTCATGGAGGACTAGTTCTAGTTATGGGAGGCTCTTGAAACAGGAAAGCAATAATTTGTGAAGTAAGGCCTGTGAACTTCTCGGTTTAGCAAATTACGACTTTAGAAAATAATATTTGAAGCTGGCATCAAAGGCCTGGTTAAGTAGGAAGTGCCCATGTCTACACAAGCCAACCCTGCAAGCCATCCCATCTGAACCATTTCCTGCCACCTGCCTCAAACATGTTCATTCTTAGAACCTCCCTGAATAATCATCAGCATCAAAATCACAAGAGCCTCCTGTTATTCAGGGCCTACTTTGGGCCAAGGACTGTTAGGGTCTTTCTATATGATATTGCCAGTCTTCAGAGTTCTGCAAGGAAGGCGTTATGACCTTGTAAACCTGAGAAGATGGATGCTCAGAGAAGTTTAGTAACCCACCCAAGGTCAACATACTCTTTTCTCTATACCATGCTGTCCCAGTAGGCTAGGTCTGCTCTGCTTCTACAGCGAGAAGTTAGCCTTCTTCTGGAAAGTGAGACAGCCCTAGAGTACCTGAATTTTCTTTTTCTTATCCACAGTTAATACCTGTGCCAACTCACCAAAAAATATCACGGTTTAGTAGAATACAGAACTTAGGCAGACCTGGCTTTGAGTCTTAGCTCAGGAATTTACTTACGGTATGACAGGGACAAGTCATTCAGCCTCAGTTTCCACATCTGTACAGTGGCAGTCAACCTCTTCTTTCCCCTCCTCACCCACCTCCTCTTCTCCCTTGTCTTCCTCATCCTTTTTATAATCATCATGATCTTTTTCATAGTGTTGTTATAAAGGTTAAATGAAATGATGGATGTGAAAGGAATATATAAAGTCTAAATGATGACAACAGAGATATGGATAATGACAATAGTTAGTACCTTTTGAGCTCACAATCATGTTAGCCTTGTGGCAGGGGATGAAGACGAGCATCTTTCTGTGTCATCAATCACTGCACCTATGTCATAGTCTCTCTGAGTCTGAAGCCATGGGCATCTGGAATCTTGTATCTCAACCCTTATTTCCACATGACACATGTAAAGAGTGTAGTCAATGCAAGACACTCTCCCCAAGAGGTTTCCAGGAGTTTGACTTCTCACTCTAGTTCCTCTTCTTTCTTCTCTTGCCGGAGAAATCATATTTATATGCATATAAGTGTGAGGGACATTATTACAAAAATTGTCTAAATCACTTGTTCTCAAAATGTGGTTCTTACCAACAGCAACAGCAGTATCTGGGAACTTGTTAGAAACTTAAATCCTCAAGCCCCACTACAGATTTACTGAATTAGTAACTCTGGGGGCTGAGGGCCCAGCAATCTCTGTTTTAAAAAGAATCTCCCATCATAATAAATGATGCATAATAAAGTTTCAGAACCATTGGTCTAGATTTTCTAAAAAAATCATGTTTTTAAATTGAAGTATAATTGATTTACAATGTTGTGTTAATTTCTGCTGTACAGCAAAGTGCCTCAGTTACAAACATATGTACATTCTTTTTCATATTCTTTTCCATTATGGTTTATCCCAGGATATTGAATATAGTTCCCTGCGCTATACAGTAGGACCTTGTTGTTTATCCAAACATTCTTTTTTTTATAAATTTATTTATTTTATTATTGGGGTCTTCATTGCTGCGCACGGTCTTTCTCTAGTTGCAGTGAGCAGGGGCTACTCTTCGTTGCGGTACACGAGCTTCCCATGGTGGTGGCTTCTCTTTTGCAGAGCACGGGCTCTAGGCGTGCAGGCTTCAGTAGTTGTGGCACGTGGGCTCAGTAGTTGTGGCTCACGGGCTTACTTGCTCCGAGGCATGTGGGATCTTCCCGGACCAGGGCTCGAACCTGTGACCCCTGCATTGGCAGGCGGATTCTTAACCACTGCGCCACCAGGGAAGCCCCAAACATTCCTAAATATTTTATCTTTCTTATTTGTGACTAATAACTTCTGATGACCTGACTCAGTGGGTCACAGCCCCATTACTGAGAACTGCACGGGGTCACAAAACAGGCTGCACATAAGAGCCACCAGGAGGAGTCAGGTGACCTTTGGCTGCACGTAACAATAACTGCAACTCACAGCAAGTTATGCAATAAGGAACTGTATTACCTCGTGTTACCAGAAGTCCAGAGGTCGGGTGGATCCAAGTGTGACCTCTGGGAGATCCAGCCCCAGTTCTCTGTAATGCTCTTGTTTCTTCTCCAAGTTTGTAGCAAGATGGCTGCCTGGCACCAGTCACAGGATCACCACAGGGCTTTGAAGCATTACATTTGGATATGTTCAGAGGAGGAAATGGACTCTCTTCCTGTGTTTCCATCCCAAGAGAGAGAGGAAACCTTTCTCGGGAGCCCTCCAGCACACTTTCCCTACACCTGGCTCACATGCCCACCACCAAAGCAACCATCGACAAATAACTGTTGACTTATGATGTAGGTTTTGCTGTTTTCTGTCTGTGGTGGCAGGGAGGGGGAGGTTGACCCTAATCAAAATCAGCATTCTGTCTCCAGAAGAAGGGAGAAATCAAGATTCATACTGGGCTTCCCTGGTGGCGCAGTCGTTGAGAGTCCGCCTGCCGATGTGGGGGACGCGGGTTCATGCCCCGGTCTGGGAGGATCCCACATGCCGCGGAGCGGCTGGGCCCGTGAGCCATGGCCGCTGAGCCTGCGCGTCCGGAGCCTATGCTCCGCAACGGAAGAGGCCACAACAGTGAGAGGCCCGCGCGCAAAAAAAAAAAAAAGAGAGAGATTCATACTGACATCCAAATGGGAACTGTTTGAAAATTCAGCTTACCAGGGAATTTGTTTGAAAATTCAGAGACGGGGAGAGGTACGGGATGGAAAAGATACTTGCAAAGGCTGAAACCTCTACCCTCACTGCCACCTGGAAAACTGCACCTGGGGGATCTTCTCAACTCCGTCTTGCTCAGGTCTTCCAAACTACCTCTTCCTTGTCCCATAGTCTTGCCTTGTTTTCTTCCCTGTGCTTCCTTCTGTGGAAGCACTCCCCTCTTTGCTCTCTAATCACCCCTTATCTTGTGTGGGGATGCTGAGGAAAGGTCACTTGACAGGAAGTTAGCAGAGCTGCTTCCGGCTCCTAGATCCTTCACAGCAGTTCCACGTCTCACACTTACTGCTGTGACAAGTCAACTCCCTTTTCTGCTCCTCAGCTTTCCTTATCTACAAAGTGAAAGTAAGATCATCTGCTCAGAAGTGTTGCTGTAAGGATCAAAAGAAAGAAAGAAAAGGAAAGCGCCCTGTAAACTGTAAAGTGCTGTGATGCATGTGAGCAAGGGCGTCAGTGATGCCTTCAGGGATGAGGACTTCCCAGTGGGTGTCTTTACCACGCACGTGCACGCGCGCGCGCACACACACACACCCCTACCGCACAGTCTGTTGACTGGTCCTGTTGAAGGGACACGTTGAAAGGGCACTGGAGCTCTAGAAGAGAGCGTGGAGGGTGGTGAAGCTCCTGCAGGTTGTAGAACTGGGTGAGATGATGAGGATGATGCCTGTGTCAGTACCGCCACCATGCAGCCAGTGTCTAATGCCTCCTCCCTGAACTCATCTGCCTCTGCTTTGATGCTGTTGTGTGACCTCAGGCAACTCACTTTCCTTTCTGTGCCGACTTCTCCATCTGGGAAACGGAAGATTCACTTCAGTGGTCCCTAAGGGACCTGGCTCTGACTCTAAGGCTGTCAAATGACAATACCCCAACTCTGCATTTGAAGGGGACACCTTATTTGGAGCCTGGATAGCCCTTGGTTCTGATCCCATTGTGGTTGTTCACCATCTGTATGAGTTGTTGATCTTGTACATCCATTTCTTCAATTGAAAAGTAAGCATAATAATGCCAGCTTCACACGTTTCTGTGAGGATTAAAGCGATCATGTACGTAGAGCACCAAGCGCAGTGCCAGCCTGTTGCATGGGCACGTGACGTGGCACATGTTTTTCTTGACACCATCTCCCCCAAACCAATCCCCAGAGTTCCTCTAGGCCCAAGGATTATTTTAATAGACGAGAGAACTGACATCCAGAGAGGGCAGGTGAGTCACAAAGCAAGTCAAAGCACAGCCCAAGTCCAAGCCCAGGTTCTTTTCCTCTCTAGGGAACTGAGGAGTCCATGAGTCCCTCCCTCCCATGTCAGACTTGGCCATCCCCAGGAGGCAAGTGGAAACCTCGGGGCGATGAAGTAAGTCATCACCTCTTTATAGAGTGGAAATTGCTCTGAAAGGGTGGTTGGCTTTCTCCTGCCTGGCGCTCTGGAGCCTTGGAGAGGCTACAGCAATCCCCGCCTGCCCTCTTCCCACATTCTCCCAACTTGATACCATCCTTTCCGCCAGCTGGCTGCTGCTGGCTGGTCTGCAACACGGATGCTTTGCTGCCTGCTCCCAGCCGAGCACCAGTGCTCTGGTTTGTCCACAGGATGGCCCTGGCAAGGCCCATGTCTGGGTGGAGAACACACGGGGAAATCACTCCTCACACCTCCATCTCCTGCGACATCACCTAAGCAACAGAATCCCAAGTAACACCACTCCCCAGGGTTTACTTGGAGGTGAAGGGGAGCGGTAATGGGAAATACAACTTGGTTGGATAGAAATGACTTTGGATTTAAGTCTGACAGCTCAGCTTGCCAGTCCCTCCTCTGTCATTTACCAGTGGGAGGCCTTTGGAGAAGTTTCTTCACATCCCCAGGCCTGTTTAGTAATGTGTAAAATGGGAATCAGAATGCCAGCTTGGCTAGCCTCTTGGTGTTTTGTGAGGAACCATGAGTTCATTCAATACACACTTGTTGAACACCTACTGTGTACCAAACACTATTCTAGAAGCTGAGGACGTGGCACTGAACAACAACAACAATTGCCTCCCTATCATGAAGTGGGAGAAGAGGGGATGATGATAAAATAATAGATAAAAGAAAGCGGGAGTTGGGGATGGAGGCTGGGGGATGCCATTTTTGTTAAGGTGATCAGGGAATACCTCTGATGACATGACTTCAGAGTCATTGAAGTAGAGTCAGCCAACGGAGAGGGCAAGGGGCTGTAGCTGCAGCAGTAGTGCGGCCCTGGACCACTTAGGTCTTACAGACCGTGGTAAGGAGTTGATGGATATGAGATGACACGTACATTGTAAAGTTCTAGCCCAATATGAGTGCCCCTGGCCCAGAGCCCCTTCTCCTTGCCTTGGAAACATATTTTGTACATCAAGGGCAAGCATTGGGCCAGACACTTTACATCACATTAATTCCTTAAAACCTCCATCAAAGTGGGAGTACTTATTCCCATTTATATAAGAGGACGCTGAAGGCAGGAGACCCAGTCCTGTTGGTGTCCAAAGACAGTGCTTGCTTTGCCTGTAGCAGCAGACTTCTGGCATTGATTTTGTTTGCCTTTTCTTTCCCTCCCTCCCTCCCTCCCTCCCTCCTTCCTTCTTCCTTCTTTCCTTCCTTTCTTCCCTTTTATATTTCTGATGACTCTTCATATCCATTTGCATCATTGGTGAGGGAAGGAAGCAAGGAGGCAAGCCAGGTACCGGGGAAAAGCTGAGTTGGAGCCACTATAGTGTCCACAGAGCAGAGACTCCGTGAACACATCATCCAGATGGCTCCATTCATCAGCAGCCTTGATGTGATTAAAGGAATGGGTAGACTGTCGGACACTGGAAAACACACAGAATGAGGAGTCAGAGAGCTGCTTTCATTCTTTTTTTTTTTGCTGCTCTCATTCTTGGCTGCTGCTTCATGTGATATGACTTGAGGCAAATCCCTTCCCTTTGCTGGTTATTGATGCCCTATATACAAAGTAGGGTCTGCTGTGCTAGGATGATCAGTAGTGACTGAGTGTGGAAAGCATTTCAGTTATCTTCAGAGGATGTAACATGTGACGATATCTCTGCCTCTGTCCTTTCCTTATAAAACCCACATCTCAGCCACACAATTTGCCACGTGACCTTGGCCACCTCTGTGAGTTACTACACCTCTGTGAGTCTTGATATCTTCATCTGAAATGTGGGGAAATAGCTTTGGTTCTTGTGAAGCTGAAATGAGCTGAAGTGCATGAAATATTAAGCATAGTACCTAAAAGATTGTGAATAATATTTGTTATTAATATTAGTTGAGAAGGCATGGAAGAAATGCAAGCAATTGTTAGACATATGCCCTACTCTCAAGGGTTACTGCAAGCATCAGACATGATTAAGTGCTTAATAAACACTAGTTATTATCATTCTCCTGCTAAGCTTTAAGTGAAATGAGTTGTCTTCCTGGACCCCAGCAATCCAGGTTGGTCCCTCCTCATCTGACCTTCCCAACCCTCTCTCCTGCCCTCCTCTCTGCCCTGACCTTGGCTGAGCTCACTCCTAGGAATGCCATATACAGTTGTACAAGTTTTGCAGTGCAGAATGCTACCACATGTAAAAGCCCACCATTCCAATTGTAGACATTGTGGACACGTATTAATGATTGATCAAGTGTCTTGTTCTAAGAAATCAGAATCCTGAGGCAATTTTCAGATGCATAGAAGGAAGGTGTCTTAAGGAAGGGATGCTTGTTTTTTTTCTAATTTGCACAGAGGCACCGTATAGGTTAGCAGCGACTCTCTGAGCTTCAGTCCTCCGGTCTGTGAAATGAAGCCCTGAAACAGGTGATGCCTCAGGCTTGCCTTGGCTTTGCATCCTTCCAGGTCCAGAAGTGGGCACTGCCCGACCTGTGCTCATGAAATCAGTCTGTATGACTGTGGAGAGGGGAACTGTGACCGCTTCGAGACCTGAGGGTCCCTGGAGCCTTTGCCTTAACCACAGGTACCGGTAAACTGGGGGCAATAATCCTACCCTGTCTACCTCCCAGGGTTGTTGTAAGGCTCAAACGAGAGAAAGAGAGGGCTTTGTAAACCCTAAGGAGCTCTACCAATTTGAGGGATTGTTTATGCACGTGTTTACGTATTTATATGTGTGTGTGTTTATGTGTGTACATATAAATATACGTGTATTGTGTATATATATGCACACATGCATATATACAGATACATTTTATGTATGCTATATAAATGCAGATGGTATATATGTATAATATACTTTATATATATTGCAATATACTATATATATATGGCTCTAAACTTGTAGAGTTAGGTGTGAGTTAGTCACTTATAAACTGTGTTTACCCATTCAGTGTAACCTAAGGCATGTATTAAACAGTAGGAAAAACTGACCAGCCAAATTTTCCAAGCTTGAAAACCGTCTTATAGCTTTCCTTGTGGATTGAAGAGGGGACTCGTTTCCCCTTCTCTATTTAAAGGAAAATTTTAATATAAATGGGGAGGCCAGGGAGTCATTTCAGTAGAGAGTGAAAAGAAAATCTGTGTGTGGGAGGGATAGAAGAGGGGATTTAGATGAACATGGCTATTGCCTACTCATTCTCCCTTCTTCACCTTCCAGATCATTTCCCCTGGGGTACGTGGAGCCAGAGGTCACTAAAGTTGCCCTGATCAAATGCTCAAGGGTGCCTATTTCTGGTGGAAGCACTTCTGGCCTCTGAACCTCTTCAGAAAGTCACCTCTCCCTGTGGGGTTTAAGAGGGACCCCAAGGCCCTCCTCCGGTCAGGCTGTGGGAAAATAGGGTCTTTGGCTGTCTTGGTTTAGGGTCCAGAGCTGAAGAGGGGAGGGAGCAGTATCCACCCTCTGGGCCAGGGTCTGTCCCCTGTGTCAGGGCGTTGGGTAAGGCCGTGGAGAATGGGAAGAGGAGAAGGGGCGCTAGCCAGCCCTGGGCAGAGCCACGCACCCTCGTTCCTCGTCTTGCAGCTCTGGACCTCAACATCCAGCTCTCTCGCTCCCCACGTCTCTCTCTGCCTCTGCCCCTGCTGTTTCTTTTTCTGTCTTGTCCTGTTCTCTTTTGGGGTAGTTTCCTTCCTCCCTCCCTTTATGCCTTCCTCCCTTCCTCCCTGTTTCTCTTAATCTTGGCCTCCTTCTGTCTCCATTCCTCTCTGTTTTGATCTCTACCTGTATCTGTCTTTCTCCGACCCTCTCTTCCCGTCTATGACTCTTTCTCCCTTTTCTCTCTCTATTCCATTCTACCACTGTCTGTTTCTATGTCGGTCTCTTTGTCTCTTAGTAGTTCCTGGCTGTGGTTCTCTCTGACTGCCCTTCTCTATTCCTCCCTATTTCCTTCTCTCTGTGTGTCTGTCTCTGCCTTTTTCTCTCTGTGTCTGTCTGTCTGTCTCTCTCATTTGGAAATCTACCTCCTTCTGCCATCTCCCAGGTCCCACCTCCTTCTCAGTGATGCACCTCAGCCTGGTGGAATGGTGTTGCTCTCACAACCAGAAAACCTGACTCATCTTCGCTGGCCTTCGCTCCACCCTCCTGGATGCACCCTGCTGTGGGGCCTGAGCACAGGGATGGGATGAGGAGAGGAGTGCGCATGCCTGAGGGTGGTGAAGAAGCGGGTTGGGTAATGGAATGGACTCAGGATCTCATTCAGTCCTCCCTGGTGCCCTGATGGGGTACCCCTGAGGCCACCTTTGGAGGGTCCTGGTCAGACTGGGTTTGAAGCTTACATTTCCCCGCAGGGGGAAAGAAGAAAGACAAGCAGAGGCTCCCTTATCTACTGAAGATATACCCCAACTATCTGCTCACCCCAGGCTTTGAGGCTTATATTTAGAAAAGGGGAGAAGGTTTGGGCATTCAGCAGTCTTTAATCTCTGGGCACGTAGTTTGTGCAGTTCTGGTCCGGGAGGAGCAAGAGGTGCTAAATTCATGAGGATAATTCAC
The DNA here is from genome assembly GCF_937001465.1 of Orcinus orca. Taxonomy (NCBI): domain Eukaryota; kingdom Metazoa; phylum Chordata; class Mammalia; order Artiodactyla; family Delphinidae; genus Orcinus; species Orcinus orca. The sequence goes on along the minus strand of NC_064564.1, from coordinate 103,174,834 downwards.
TGTCCCTGGATTGTTGAGTTTCTCTTCTCTACTTACCCCATATGAAATGTTCCGTGAATTGGTGTTGTTCATAACAGTAATAACAGTAAAGCTGCCATTTGTTGAATGTTTACTGTGTGCCAGGCACTGTGCTAATTGTCTAAATTAATTCTCAATATGGTTCCATTGATTCCTTTAATATAGGCATTTTCACATCCATTTTACAGATGAAGAAAATGAGGCTTAGGGAAATTAAGTAACTGGCTTGGAAGAGTCATTTAGCAAAGTCAGTTTTTAAACCCAGGACTGAGTGCAATACTGCCTTTTCTGCTACTTTCCCGCCACCCAGTATTTGATACTGGTGTCTCAGTAAATATAATAGTCTAAGTCAGTAACATGTGGAAGGCTCAGTAAGGGTGAGTGCCTCATACACGTACTTCAGGGCGTGGCTCTGAAGCTGTGTGAGTCGTGGTTGGGCTCACAGTCTGGATGAAGAGACAAGAGCACGTGGTACAGCTGCTAGTGCACTAGATCAGGAGTCAGGAAATGTGTGCTCCAGCCCCAGTACCTCTTTCCCGAGCTTCAGTTTCCCCTTTTGTAGAATGTGATTTTTCACTTCCATCTTGTCTTGCCCACCTCACCGAGCATTTGTGAAGCTTAAATATGATGTGGAGGCCAGGGCATGCAATGCAAACTCTAAAGGGCTTTACAAAGGAGAGGGCTGTAGGAAGAGAAAGCCGTTTCTCGTTGCAGAGACAAGAATCAGAGGGATCATGGACAGCCAGTGCGGATGCCGAGGTGATGCAGCAGAGGGATTGGCTGCATAGAAATGCCAGGGTTGGGCAGAGATCAAGAGGAATAATATTAATGAGGGAAATTGCCTGAGGTGTGTGTCGGGGGCTGACAACTAGACAAAGAGCTCAGGGAAGCTAAGACTGAGGGAGCAAAGTGATAGGCACATATAGAGGAGAATAAAAGGGTCACAGCGTTGGGGTTATAGCTGCGAGATCAGGTCAGATAAGGGATGGGAGGGTGCTTGCTGTCCTTTGTTTTATATCGTGGCCATTTGCATTGGTAGAGAGAGATGAACTGATTTGTACAGAGTCTCACAGAGAGGCACGGGTGCAGCCCGTGTCCTCTTCCTCTGGATTCAGGGCCTTTTCACACGAGATCTGCTGGCCTCATGGGATTGCTCTTTCTGACACAATTCAAAGGCTGTTGCACAAGGAAGCCTTAGCCCGCTGCTCCCCTCGTGGGCCCTCATCCTGCTTGCTCATCAACTCGCTTATTTGGCATATGCCCATCACAGGGCTCAGATGGTGAATAAGGCAGGTACCTTTCCACAGGTCCTCCCAGTCTGCAGGGGAGGGAGACACTGAGTAGGTGATCGCAGGGCAGTGGGTTAAGGGCCACAATGGTGGGAAGCAAGGCCACCGTGGGAGCCCAGAGTAGGAGTCCAACTCTTGCTGGATGGAGGGGTGACCAAGGCAAGGTTTCAGAAAGATATTGGGTATGAGCGAAAACTTAAGTGTCTCAACACATTTACGAAGCCTAGCTGAGTCATCAGTTACTTTCTTCTCCAGCCTCACCTGCCCCCGATTCGGTCAGTGGATCTTTAATGAATGGCTGCTGTGTCCCCCATACTCTGCCAGCCACTGAGGAGACAGTGAACAAGATGGACAAGGCTCCTGAACTCATGGAGCTAACATTTTAGTGATCAAATGAAAATAAAGAGGAAAGCAAACAACTGTAGTAACTAGTTTGTCACTAGTGCGCAGAAGAAAATCACAAGTTCTATGGTGAGGCATAACTGAGAATGGGCAGTATGGGTTCCCTTCAGACAGGGTGGTACAGAAAGCTCTGAGGATGTGGAACTTCAGCTGAAATAAAGGAAGAGAAGCCAGTTCTCCAGAGCTGAGAAGAGTTTGGAAGCTCCAATCCCAGGAAGCTAGCCCTAGATTTCCCTGCGCTATAGCATCCTCATGCCCCCGACCCCTTTCTTCTTTGCTCTGTGTCACCGGCGGTTATGTTTTTGGGCTCGTAAAGGTCCTTCGTCATCACACTTTGTTTTCCCTGGTGTGTCCTTGGGGCTGAACACCGATGTACCTCACTACCCGCCAAAGGATGGTCTCTTCTCCGTCCTTCTAACTCCAGAAGCACCCACCTGACATTTTTATCATCTTACCTGCACTCTGTGGATTTCCCCTAACAACAGTCTTTTACAGATGCATCACTCTTTGCCGATTATAAGGCACATATATATATTTTTAATGGACTTAATTGAATTCACGCCTCATGAGCCCCTTGCAGAGTAGATGCTGACGTCCTCCTTTTAGAGACGAGGAGACTGAGGCCCACAGAGATAGAACAATTAGGAAATGCGTGTTGTGGTGGAAAAACCACAGGCTCTGGCACTGGATCAGCCCAGGTTCAAGTCCCAGACTCGCCGTGTACTCGCTGTATGGCTGGGCAGTGCGCCCCAACTCTCTGAACCTCTCTTCTCCTCTTGACAAAATGTGAATAATAGCCCAGCTCTGCCAGATGACATGCTGTTTCATCACAACTGCGGTCAGAGGGGCTATTAGGGCCCACCGTCAGCACACAAGTTTTCTGCCTTTTTGCCCAGAGAGGGAGACGCTGAATGAAGACTGGGGCCTGCAGAAAGTAGGACGTGTTAGAGGAACCAAGAGTCTGATGAGAAGCACATCGTGTACAGTTGGTTCTTTCCGCTTCACGACAATGTAACGTTTAGGGATATGATTTAAAAAAGGAAGGAAAGAAAAGAAAGCCCTCCGTGGATGAGTGCTGTGATGGCAGTAAACACACACTGTGGCCCTCAAAGAGTGATGGCGAGGGGAATGAGGGTCCTGGCTCTCCTTCCACGCCCCTCCTCTTCCGCAGTCCGGTCCCCAGACCGGCTCTCCTCACACGTGTTAGCAACACCCAGTCTAGCCAAATGTATTGGCATCATTTGTCCTCAAGATGGTGGGGATGACGAGGGCTTTTGCGGCCCTAATGAAGCCAACTGTAGAAAAGGGCAGGCTCTATTGGCAAACTGCGTATTAGTGCTGAGGTTAATATTATTCAATTCTGTATTAATAAGTTGCGAGTCTCTGGAGGGTTGCTCACGAAAGCAGCCATTGCAATTCTGCCTTGTTTAGCTGTGAGCATCACAGGGAGGGGGCTTTGCCTGTGTGGCTCAGGACTGTGCCTGCAGTGCCTCGTCCTCTCCCTGGCGTGGAGTGGGTGTTCGGTAACTGTGGACTGTTTCAGCAGTGGAGCTATCAGGTCTATCCTAGACCTCCGTGAGGAAGGCTCAGCAGTGGATCTTTCTATCAATTCCTCAAAGGCAGAGAGATTGGGTCTTTGTAGCAGATGCCACTGGGGCAGTGACATAGCCTCTTGGCCCAGGGTTATCTCAGCTGCAACTGTGCTGCACACCCAGGCTCCCCTTGTGCTGCCAGTGACCTCAAATGCACACTTGTACTTTCTGTCCCATGGCCTTGTATGAGACTGAGCTCCCTGGGCCTTGGGGGCAAGCCACGTTAAAAAACGTGTGGGGAAATTCACTCTCCCGGGGAGCCTCTCCACCGGTGGCCATCAGGAATCATCGGCAGATATGTGCTCCAGCCCCACAGCTTTCAGCCAAACAGCCCTGGGAGACATCCCGGTCACTCCTCAGAAGGCCGCAGTAGGATCGAGCCCCCATGACTCACAGCGGCAAACTTAGTGATGCACCTCTGCGTTGACCGTTCCTCTTCCCTGCCTCATTCTTCCCATTTCCCCATGCCTGCTCTTGGAGTCACCTTCTAAATAAATCAGCTGCACCCAAGCCCTTCTCTTAGGTTCTGCTCTCCAGGGAATGCAAACTAAGACATTCTTCTTTATGTTGCGTTCACAGCCATCAGCTCTTTTTACAGTACACAGTAAATACACTCATTCCCTAGACAAGTGTTTATGGAGAACACGCTGTGTATAGGCAGCTTGCTAAGTGAAGAAAGTCTCTTCATCAGGGGGCTTACAGGGGGGGATACAGGCAGTCCAGTAATTCATCAGTATAAGAGAGAACGATATGTTTTATGAAGTGAAATAGGGGATAGAGAGGGATTGGATTAGATTGAGTAGCTGGAGAAGTCCTTTCTGAGGAAGTGACATTTAAGCAGTGATCTGGCTAAGGAGAGGGAGTGAATCATGCAAAGCCATGGGGAGGAACTGTCCAGGCATGGAGACCACAGGTGCAAAGGCCCTGTGTTAGGAGCATGGTCTGCATATTAGAGGAGGAGGGGTACCAGCCTGGCTGGAGGGAGGGAGGGAGGGAGCACAGGCAGTGAGGTCAGAGGACAGGGCCAGAGGAAGCAGGACACTGGCGATAACCCGGTGATTTGTTGAATAATAGAATCCTTTTATCCTCTGCCCTAGGCAGTGTTTTATGATGGGAAAGGCTCCGGTGTTGGCGTCTGACAGCTCTGGATTTGAGGTCCAGCCTCGTTATTTAGATGGAGCGCGACCTTGGGCAACTTGCTTAAGACCTGTGACCTTTTTGTTTGTTTGTTTTTCATTTATAAAATGGCAATCATAAAATCTACCTCATAGGATTTGTATCTGGTAGGACTCCTAGTTGCAAGTAATGGAAAACAAACTAGCTTTGTCAGAAAAGGGAAAATACTGAGTCATGTATTTGAAATATCCAAAGGTATATCTAGCTTCAGACACAGCTGATCCAAGGCTTCAAGTGATGTCATCAGGACTTGGTCTGTGTCCCAGATGTTAGTCTGATTGATCAGGCTTGGGTCACTTGTTCATCTCTTGCTGGTCTCTGATATGGGATATCATGCCATTGATCGCATGCCCATCTCTGAAGAAGGGAGGAGGCCATAGCTCCACCTAAATCATATAGACTGAAATTGGGGGAGAGCTGACTCCCCGGTGGAAAACCGGCATGCTATAAGTGGAAGGAGACAGATTTTAGAGCAGGTCAAACCTACAGATGTGGGTTGTATGAGGGCTTGTATGAGGATATGCCGGAAGTCCCTTAGCACAACAGAGGCATATAGGGGCTCTCAGTAGATACTTGCTAGACTGCCGTGGCCTTTTTTGGATCCCTTACGTCTTTGGCAGTCCCTTCTCTCCTGTACCATGGGAGTCCTGTGCACTCCTGAAAGAGATCATGCAGGAGGCAGCCTGATTTCCCAAAAGAAAGTTCTAATGACAAGTGCTAGTGTTGGGGAGATGAGAGTGGATCCAGGCTTCAACCTCTGAAGTTTGGTTTCACAGAATTCCACAAATAACTGCATGGCCAGCCCTATGCTGGGTACTGGTGACACAGAGGTAACCAAAATACAGCTCTCACCAAAAGCATCTTACAGTCTGTAGGCAAATGTGTAGTAGGAAAACCACAGGCTTTGGATGACAAATGTCCTGGTTCTTGCCTTTTCTCTACCATTCTTCCCTGGTGGATCTTGTTAGGCAAGGCATTTAACCTTCTTTGAACCTGATCCCTCATTTGTAAACGTACAATTAACCTAATTCATTAGGTTGTATTGAATATTAATCAAGACAGGCTCGTTTTGAATGTTTAATCAAGATAATTAAGTAAAAATGTCTAGCACGGCTGATGCCATATAATAAGAGCTAAATAAACATTTTATTCCCCTCTCTCCTTGACTGCCTACCTTTCTTCCTTCCTTCTTTTTGAAATTACTTCATTTTGCAAAAACTAGGGAAGGTTTTAGGGAGTTAGGTATTATGTAATGTTTGTAAAAGCAGCTGAATTTGACCACTAAAAATTTTGCCATCAGGCAAACTGATGAGACATGATGGGGATGAGGGAGCACAAACATTGGTGAACCATTCGTGTAGCAGGTATACTGCATATATTACTTACCCCTTGCCCGGTTCTCTGATCATCTACTTTCCAGATGAAGAAGTGATCTCTCAGAGTTTAATCATCCATCCCTATGTTCTATAGTTCATAAGTGGTGGAGCCTGGCTTCAAAACCAGGTGTCACCTGCCCCCCCCAAACACACTCTCTTTTTCGTATCTCATACTGCCTCTCTCAATGGATGTGAGAATCATCACGCACTGGTTCTTCCGATGTAAAATAACATTGTTTTGGAAGAAGTGAACCAACTGCAGCTGAATGGTGTGAGGCCCTCAAAGATGCATTTTGTCACTGACAAGGTCTCAGAATGAATCTTCATTTGTCCAAGTAAAGGAAAGGTGGGGAAATGCAGAGCCCTGCCTCTCCCTGGGCACTGTAGCAAAGAGCATCTGTAGGTTAGAGAGAGGCCAGGCCCAGAGTGGCTCTAAATCCCCTTGGCGTTTCTTGAAAAGAGCGTGGAGTCCCAAGCAGGGACCTTTCTCCCCACCTGGGCTAAATAACTCACAGCTCTGGCCCCTTCCATTTTGGAATTTCTTTGCTGCTTTTCTCCCAACCTGTTTTCAATTTGCTCTTGTGGCCAGCTTTGACTGTGACCTCAACTCAATCAGAATAGAGCGAGAGAGAGAGAGAGAGAGGAGAAGGAGAAGGAAAACAAGGAGGAAGAGGATCGAGGGAGTGATGAAAGGGGAGGGAGAGAGAGAATTGAGGCAGGGGGTGGGGCCTGTAGAAAAATCGCTCTGTGCTTTGTTGGGTTGGTTCTGTAGCTTCAGCAGAATTGTGATTGACCTTTTCTGTGGATGGTAATGAGAGCAAGGCTGGAGTCTGAGTGGATAAAGAAATGTGTGTGAGGGTCTGGCCCAAGCCCACTCGGGTTACAGCCCCAGAAGAGCCATAATGGGGAACAGGCGCATTCCTGTGCAGCGACTCCCAACTCCCTATCTGTTTTCAAGGAAAGAAAAACAGAAAAAGAATGTTAGAGTCTTGGACAGGCATGGGCAAGGCGGCAGTAGCAGCCTGGGTCCAGGAGGGTTCTGCCATGTGGCCATAACGACTTCCTAGAGAGGAGGGGACAGAAGTGGCCGGGGCAGAGTGTCCTAGTGGAAGGCACATGGCGCTCAGAGGCAGAAGAGCTGGATTTGGGTTCTGGCCTCTGCCTGGGAGTAACTTCGAAGCCTTGAATGGGGGTGTAACATTCCTGAGCCTCTATATTTCTATCAGGGAATGTGGCAGAGTTTTAGGATTCAAATATTTTAAGCAATTAAACTTTTTTTTTTTTTTTTTTTTTTTTTTGTGGTACGCGGGCCTCTCACTGCCGTGGCCTCTCCCGTTGCGGAGCACAGGCTCCAGACGCGCAGGCTCAGCGGCCATGGCTCACGGGCCCAGCCGCTCCGCGGCATGTGGGATCCTCCCAGACCGGGGCACGAACCCGTGTCCCCTGCATCGGCAGGCGGACTCTCAACCACTGTGCCACCAGGGAAGCCCAAGCAATAAAACTTTTAAGCCGAGATTTTTAAAAAAGTTTTTATTTTCAACCTAAATAAAACATGGACCATTAGTATATAAATAGATCAAACTGGAGTTGATCTGGTTGAAGGTTAGTATAGGTATAGAGGAGACAGACTTCAGCACCCACCATATCTGCCATTTCTTCTTATCCCCAGACTTCTAAATATTCTAATTCTGAAGCCACTGTTAGAATGTATTACATGTGTGAGACCTGTTGAACATCTTCTGTCTCTCCTGGGCATTCTATCTTTCTCAGAGATTTCAAGTTTAAGAAGATGACAGGGTGGAGCTGTGTACCATGTACATTACAGTGCCCGGCACACAGTAAATACCCAGTAAATAAAGCTCACATTCGTGTTGAATAAAGTTGGTCACAAACTGAGGAGCACAGGCTCCTGGGGCAGCTTTGGAAGCTCTTCAGTTCTCAGTGATTTTATCTCAGTGCGCTGGCTGGTATGAATTATCTCACAGGCCATAGGAGTGAAGAGACCAAGTTTAGTTCCAAGTCTACCTCCCACTTTGTGTATGGCCACAGACATGCCACCTTCTTTATCTGGGCTTTGGTTTCGTCACCTGGAAAAGGAGCCATTTGGATACAAATAACCTCTAAGGGTCCTTATATCTCCTCTGTTATGATGACACAATAATAAAAACAATAATGATAGCTGATATGTTTTTTGAGCTCTTACTGTATACCAGACATTGTACTAATAATTACAAATAGTTATTATTTGTAAACAATATACATTAGACAGCATTATTATACCCATTTAACATATGATAAAATAGATGTAGAGAGTCAAGGAACCTGTCCAAAGCAAGCTGTAAGTGGGGATGTACCAGGATTTAATTCTAGGCAGTGTAAATGCAGGGCCCAACCTCTTAACCACTGCACTTTATTATTGTTCATTCGATTATAATGCTTCCAGATGTGGAACATGGTATACTGTGGAACCACAATACATGTGTTGAATCGCACTGGTTCACCTTTGTACATGGAGAAGCCCCCAGGCCTTTCTTAGTTGCCCCTCCACTGGGAAAGGAAGGACAGTGAGGGTCGCTGCATTCACCTGTCCCCTTCTAGCTTGCATTTAAACCTTCTGGAATAGAGTGCCAAAACAAGCAATCTTACAATTCACTTTATGGGTCTGTATTTAACAACCCTTCCTGTTGTCAGATTACAAGGTATAGAAGGCCTTTTATTGTTTCATTTCCCAAGCCCGTAGAGCTAAGAGAGTGGCTTGAATTCAATCTCAAACTGAAAAGAATTGAGAAAGTTCCCTTCCTAACACTGTCATTTTTTTTTTTTTAAACATTCTCTAGGAGGCAGCATAACATAAAAGAAAAGGTATGGCTTTGGAATTAGGATGATATGGGTTCAAATCTCAGCTCTGTCTCTTCCCAAATTTGTGAGCTTAACTTCAGCTTTATAACAGAGATACTAACATTTAACTCAGTAAGATTGAATGTTGTGAGGATTAAATGGGAAAAACAAAAGTTGGCACTAAGATATCAGTTTCCTTCATATTAACTCTTTTCATTTGAAGGTTATTATGTATATATAGCCCCAAACAGAACTGGACACTAAGTATCCTTATAATGTGCTTATAGGACTATTGATATACTCCACACTCTCCAGTTTCTTCACTTGAACTAAACCTGTAAACCTTAGAACTGTGTGCCGGTCTTACTGACCAGACGTATTTATGGGGCTTTTATCCCTGGTCTAAATTATTCTGAAATGCATGGAAATATCTGGAAAACTATGTCCATTTGAAAATGAATGTCAACCATCTTTTGGCTTGAAGACAGTTAATTAATACAGGCCACAGGCATACTGAATTCCCTCACGAAGGGCCAACTCTTTCAATGGCTATCTGGAAACAAACTGAGAAGCAGACAGACATGTATCCAAGCTCAAAGAAAACAAATGCAAGCAGCCAGACACGGAATCGTGAAAAAACAAGAGAAACAAAGCCCTCACTCCATCCAGTGAATAGGCCCATGTTTTTTCTCCTTTATTTTTCACCCCATACATTATTCTGCTTTGATACCTATTGGAAGACATTGTTGGTTTATGATTTTACTATGGAAGAAGCTTGACATTAGAGACCTATAGAAGAAATAGGGATGGCAAAATTTGAGATAAAAGAAGCGTTAAATTTACCTCTTCATTTTTTAATAGCAAAACCTCTGGTTCTAGACAGACTTTCTTCCTGGACTCAGGCTTTCTTTCTAGATTCCAGACCCGTAAAAGAGTCATTGACCCCTTGCTACAGAAAGGAAAACTGAGACTTGAGAAGTTAAGGGACCTGTGATAAATGGTAGAACTCAAATTCAGTCCCAAGTCTCCCTGGCAATAGCAGCTGAACTTGTATGTCCCTGACATTAGCCTGATTCAGACACTTGTTCTGGCATCTACATATCGAATCTATGAACTGTCTTTGTAAAAAGCAGAAAACAAAAAACACTACTCATCAGATCTGCTTTGTTGGACCACAGGGACAAATACGTTTTAGAACTGTTGTCCGTCTGAATCCCAGGGCCATCTAGACAGTTCAGTCAGACACGTGTCACATGGTTCACTTGTGAGTGAAGGATGAAATTCTTCTTTACGAGACCAAAAGGAAGTGATCTGTAAATTCTGTCCCCTCAGGTCCCTGGTAGAGAAGCACCGTGTCTTCTCAGACCCTCGGCCAACGTTATTGTTTCATGATGGTACCATCACGTTGGATTGTCCTTAATCCCAAGTAGAGAGAAGATAGTTAACAGATGTCCTCCTCTTGTTTATACCAAGAATCTAAGCGAGGAGAGACTACAAGGCCCTCCATATCAGGCATGAAGAAGAACAAGAAATCAACAGTCGGGCGGCCTCATATCCTTTCATATCGTGTGGTATACGATACCTCACGTGCCTCTAAAATCATCCTGTTTTAGAACTGGAAAGGAACTTAGAGGCCATTTAGTCTGGCTCATTTACTTTATTTTTAAGTAATTTTTATTGATTTTTTTTTTCTTGTTACAAAAGCAATACATGTTCCTTGTAGATAATTTTAAAACGAGAGATAAGCAAAAATAAGAGAGAAAAAAATACCCATTATCTAACTTTCCAGACAAAGCCACTGTTATTCATTTACTATATTTTATTCCTTCTTTTTCTAGATAGATAAATGTATAAAATGTCCACCAAAAATTATTCTGTAATAGTGTAACCTATCTTTTTAAACTTACTATGCCATGAATATCCTTTCAAATAACTTCGTATTTTTCCACAATATTATTTTAATGGCTATAAAATATTCCATTGCATCATTGAACTATAATTGATATTACTGTTTTGATATCATTGAACACTTAGTTGTTTTAAAATTCCTGCTAGTTTAAATAGTACCACAATGTTTATCCTCATAACTTAATCTTTGTGCACATCTATGTTATTTTATTTTTTCGGAAATCCTGACAGTGACTCTAGCACCTTCACTCTACAGAGGAGGAAACTAGAGTACAGAGATGGGAATTTAGTTCTCCAAAGCTATACAGCAAATTCTTCACAAAGCTAAGACTAGATCCCAAGATCCCAGATGTTCAGTTATTCTTTCTAGTCTTCATCTCGTCTTCTTTATGAGCCCTATTTCTAGTAAACTTCAGCAGCCCCCTAAAATCCAATGGCTAGACTGACTTTTCGAAATCATGGGGTTCGGGGCACTTTCTCTTCTATTGTCCCTTCCTATCTCATGACCTTCATCACTAATCAGTCATAGAACTCTTTCCCCCTTAGCCAGACCAGTCTCCATCCATCTCAACATGACACTCCATGAATCCAGTACCAGTGCGTAAGAGTGACTGTATGACATGAGACCTATTTTATATCCTTAGTCCAACTCCTTCATTGTACAAGGAAGGAACCAGCAATTCCAAGGAGGCTTCCTTAAGGAGTTAAGAGGAAGTTAGTGGCAGTGACAAGGCCAGAATAGTTATTCTAGACAGAAAGCGCTGTCCTCCTGTTGCATTTTCATGCATTTTTATTACACAATAATTTACCTCATTTGAGCTTTGCTACAATCTTATCAAGGTAGGTATTAGTATCTCCACTTCACAGTTGAGAAAATTCAGGCATAAATTTAAAAACGAATCATCAGGAGTAGACACTGATCTGTGTCATTTTCATATCCTGTGCTTGTTCTGTCCATTAATCCTCTTAATAATGGTATCCAGACATTTGATGGGTTTGGACAATAGCAGGAATGTCTGCTCACCAAGGCCTGAGCTGGGGAGCTCATCTTTCTTTGTCTCCCTCCAGGAGAATTCCTGAGTTTTGCCGATGACTTACTCTCTGGCCTGGGTACATCTTGTGTAGCAGCTGGTCGAAGCCATGGAGAGGTCCCTGAAGTCAGTATCTACTCCGTCATCTTCAAGTGTCTGGAGCCCGACGGTCTCTACAAGTAAGACATACTTTGTGTGTGGGGAGCGTGAAGCAGACAGGACAATTGTAAGTCTGGGAGGCAAGGCACGAGTCATCTGTCCAGACCAGCCTAATGTTTTATAGGCCAGTCTGTATGTGCACCTTAATATGCTAAGGCTTAGAAGTGTCCATTGGAGAAGTATGGCCACAGTGAGTTACAGAATCATACAAGGTTAGTGATAAAGGGTCCAGGGAGGCCAGTAACTTAAAACCGTCCCTCCTACTGATGAAGAATCTGCAGCCCAAAGAGGGAAAGTGGCAAGTTAGCAAGGAAGACTGTGACAGGAGTCCCTGCCTGGTGTTCTTTTCTCAATTCCGTGATATTTCCTCTGAAAAATGTTAGATTAGCATATCAGAAGTGTATACGTATATGTAGTATATATACATATAATTTTTTTTTATTAGTAGATTCATCCAGTCCCTTAGTAATAGTGTCATCATCACGCTTTCACAGAGTAGATTAGAGTCATTGCATCCAAATTTCTGGAGATGCAAAGGAAGTCATTCTGAGACTCATCTGTTCATCTCAGAGGGAAAACGGAGTCATTTTTTCTCTGTTTCCCAACTCAGTGAGTGTTGCCACATTCGGATGCAACCATCATAAGCTATAACATACAGTTCTAGCAACCAGCTCTCTTCATTCTCTAATTATGAAACCATAGGCCGCCTCCCTTACTAATCTAGAAAGCTGCAGTTGTTGACAAGGTGGGCATTGTTTTTTTTTTCTTTTTAACATCTTCGCTGAAGTATAATTGCTTTACAATGGTGTGTTAGTTTCTGCTGTATAACAAAGTGAATCAGCTATACATGTACATATATCCCCATATATCCTCCCTCTTGTGTCTCCGTCCCTCCCACCCTCCCTATCCCACCCCTAGGTGGACACAAAGCACCGAGCTGATCTCCCTGTGCTACGAGGCTGCTTCCCACTAGCTATCGATTTTACATTTGGTAGTGTGTATATGTCCATGCCACTCTCTCACTTCGTCCCAGCTTACCCTTCCCCCTCCCTGTGTCCTCAAGTCCATCTCTATGTCTGCGTCTTTATTCCTGTCCTGCCCCTGGGTTCTTCAGAACCATTTTTTTTTTTCGATTCCATATATATGTGTTAGCATACGGTATTTGTTTTTCTCTTTCTGACTTACTTCACTCTCTATGACAGACTCTAGGTCCATCTACCTCACTACAAATAACTCAATTTTGTTTCTTTTTATGGCTGAGTAATATGCCATTGTATATATGTGCTACATCTTCTTTATCCATTCATCTGTTGATGGACACTTAGGTTGCTTCCATCTCCTGGCTATTGTAAATAGAGCTGCAATGAACATTGTGGTACATGACTGTTTTTGTATTATGGTTTTCTCAGGGTATAAGGTAGGCATTGTTGACCAATTAATTATTCAACTCATTCATTTTTTTTGTTTTATTCATTGATTCATTCACTTATCCATCCATCTATCCAACCATTTATCCATCTCTCCATCCATCCATCCCATTCATCTATTTATTCTCTCTTATACTCCATCATTCATTCATTTATTTATTCATCAATTCTTTCATTCATTCACATTTTTATTTACTCATTTGTAACTCATTTACTTATTCAGCAGACATTGTCTGAAGATTTCCTATGTCTTGGTACTGTGCTAGAATGCAAGTATAAATGTGCCTAAAACAAAGTTTCTATCCTCAGGTAACTTATAACGTAATGGTAGTATGGAAGACCACAGACTGTGGATTCAAATCTGGCTATGACATATTTAGTTGTGTAGCCCTAGATAAGTCGCTTTACCTCTATGAGCCTCCGTAAAAGAGAAATAATAAAACCCAGGTTGCACAGTTGCATGAGAATTAAACCAGGAGCAACCTAGCATAGTATCTAAGTATGTGCTCAGTAAATATTAGCCCCTTCACCATCTGCAAATCTCCCTCCCCTCCAAAACACATCCTATCCCCACTTCCTCTGGAAGACCATGACTTTTCTGAAGACCACGGTGCTCTTTTGAACATGTGACATATTGAGACTCATTGGTAACACCCAGTGCGTTCACGTACCAAACTCAGGAATATCACCGTAAGATGGAAACCAGGGCTTCTGACTCTGGCTTTGCCACTGACTGTCTATCTCATAGATGTTAGGGCCCAGGTTTTATTTCATTCAGTAGGGCAAACTCAGTTGGGGACGGTGAGAGCTGTAGGGATGAAATCCCAAAAGTACAACATGCTATCAGGTGTCTTCCAGTGGGACATGTGTGCAAACTTCACAGAGGCGATAGCATTTACCTCAGGCCTTCAGTAATGATTTGGTATTTAGATCTTGGGAGCGCGAGTCTATAGCCTCTCAGTAAGCTCTGACACCAACCCCTTGGGCTTTAGGGTCACTGCATCTATGAAACACGAGTATGTGACTAGATTATGGGCTGTATGATCCGCTCCAACCCTAAAGACTATGATCGTGTGCAGAAAACAGCATTTTTGCAAGACTGCTTATGGCTGGTTTCTGGATCTTCTGTCGCTCACTGAGGGCATAGACTGCACTGGAGGCGTACAGAGCTGGGTTCAGATCTCCACCCTGTGCTTTCTCAGCTTGGCACTGAGTGAGCTGCTCAACCTTCCAGCCTCCGCTTCCTCCTTCGTGAAGATGTAAGTAATACGGTGTCTGGCTCACTGGGACCCCAAGAGGTTTGATGAGCTCGTAATGCACAGAAGTTCTTCACTTTGTCACAAGCCCCCAGCAGGAGAGTGAGGAGTGTTAGCTGTTACCATCGTTGCTCTTGTTGCCCTTGCTGTAGTAATAATTAATTTCAACTCCCTCCGCCTCCATTCTCCAGCTGCTGGGAGAGACAGCATCTAGCAGAGAGGGACCGAGCCCTGGCAGGTGATTCCTATCTGCTGAGACACAAGTAGTAACCCTGTCTCTGGGTGACACTGTGGGGACTTGGCGTTAGCCAGGCTGGAAGCCTACAGGCCCATTATGTAGAAAGCAGTGAAATGTTTTATGGAACCCCGAAAGCAATTAACACTTAGAGCTGACAAATCAGCCGCCATCCTTTACACACACACACACACACACACACACACACACACGCAGACACACACACACACCCGGCCCCCATCTCCTTCCCACCTTGTGAAGCAGGAACATCCTTTCTTCTCCTGTCCTGGAAATGTGCTTGTCATGAGCCTGTCATCCCTAACTCTGAACACTTATTTATTTTATTTTTGAAATCGATTTTATTAATGGCCCTGGGATCTGGGCGCTCTGACAAGGAGCCAGGGTGTTGTTTGGACTCGTCTCTTATCCCACTGGCGGCTCTCCTTCCCTGAAGTCTGACCGATTCGGTCTCAAGTTTTAAAATAGTTCCAGTGTCAGTTCTTGGGGGTTTTCATTTTCTGCTTGCTTGTTTCTTACCAAAATTAGTTTTCTTCTTCTTGGGCCAAAAAGGCCATGTGTGGCAGTGGAAAGAGCGCAGGCTTTGGAGACAAGCGGAGCTGGGTGCAAATCCTGATTCTGCTGAGTGGTCACGACCTGCCCTGGGTCAAGTCATTTTTTCACTGCTCTATGCAACAGTTTCTCCCACTGGGAAAGGGGGCTGATAATCTTTCCATTCTCGTAGAGTTATAGGGAAGAGCATTAAGTAAGAAACTCCACGAACAGGGTTTTTCAGATTGCATGGCATACGGGAGGTCTGCAGGAAATGTTGGTTACTTTTGCTTCTTCCTGTTTCATTCTCCTTGACTCAGTTGATGGTTTTCAGTGTCTCTTTTTTCCAAGGACAATCCCAGAAGAGCTATTCTCTATGAGGCAGGTTGGGGTCCCACTAGCCCTGAAAAGAATGAGTACCTGGGATCATTTGGGGAGAAATAGGATGAAAAGAGAGCATGGTCCAGACCCCTGAGTTTTAATTAAGCACAACTGGGCACCAAACCGTCCATCCATGCTGCCAGAAGGTGTGATGGAAGGATTCAGGTGACAGAGGCATGGAGGCACAGTCTCTCAGGCAGGAAGTCTGGGTTCACATCCCACTACTGCCACTTCTGCCTCTGGGACCTTGGGCAGAATGTTCACATCCTCTCCTTGTTTCACAAGTTCAGGATCTTCAAAATGAAGATGCATTAGATCCACCCAAGCTTGAGAGTTCTGGGAATGCATACTTCTGCCGTGGGACTTTTTTCTCATTCTCTCTCTTCTCCTCCGGGGCTCTTGCTCTTACAACTTCACCTTTGTTTTACCCTACCATACCTCTCTGCATCTCTGTCCGTCTCCCCTTTCCTTTTTTTTTTTTTTTTTTTTTTTTGCGGTACGCGGGCCTCTCACTGTTGTGGCCTCTCCTGTTGTGGAGCACAGGCTCTGGACGCGCAGGCTCAGCGGCCATGGCTCACGGGCCCAGCCGCTCCGTGGCATGTGGGATCTTCCCGGACCAGGGCACGAACCCGTGTCCCCTGCATCGGCAGGCGGACTCTCAACCACTGCGCCACCAGGGAAGCCCTCCCCTTTCCTTTTATTCCCTCTCTCGTGTGAGTACTCTCTGCATAGCTCACTGTCTTTGTCTGTCTGCCATTCTCCAATCATTCCTTTTTTGCCTTTCTATCTGTTAATCTCTGAATTTCTGTTTCTCTGTCCTGTTTCTTATTTGAGTTTTGGTTCCTCCTTCTCTCTCTCTGAATCAGGCCCCTCTTTATCCCCACTCCCTCTCTGCACCCCACCTAGGAAGGCAAATTGCTTCTGCAGCCCCTCTATCCATGTAATTTTACACAGCACCGCAGTTGAGACCAATTGGAGGAGTGAGAGTCAAGGCTGATTCTCTCGTCCTAAGCTCACCCTGGTGTAACAAAACAGAAACATCAGCACTTGGGCCTGTTTAAATTGAATGTCCTTGTTTGTTTCATTTGTTTTACTTTTGAATGAAAACAAACAAAGAGCAGCAGAGGGAGAGGGTCCCCAGACGTTCTGACAGTGTGACCAGCTCTTGCGTTGTTGGAGTCCGAGGGTAACCCCGAGCAGGAATCTCCACTCAAGGTGGGAGGGTCCGCCCAGGCTGGGCACTCACCATCCCTGCCCTTGCCTGGCTGGAGGCCTAGACACCCTTTTTGTCGCCACTCCCCAATTTCCTATTGTCCAAGGTAATTAGCCTCTGTCTTGTCTTGGCTGCCTTGCTTTCTCTGATCGTGGATGACTGCCAAAGTGTCCTGCGCAAACACACAGCAGCAGCCAGGCCTAATTCCTGGGGTGGGAGCTCATTCCCACACATGCGGAGGCTTGCTCCAGGCCTGCCCTCACCTCCTTGGCCTCAGCTCTGTGAAAGGAATGCCAAGGGAGCCTGCGTCCTGCAACCACGTGCCAACATCCACGGTGGGACCAGAGGCTCAGGGGAAATGTTCCTTCTTATCAGGGGTGGCTGGAGTTGGAGGAGAGGAGTAAAAGGAAAACCAGGGCCCTGGAGGAGGGAAGAGCCTGAGGTCAGGAGTCAGACAGCAGTTCCCACGCTTGTTCCAAGCGAGACCTGGGCCCAGTTCCTCCTGCTGCTCGGGCCTTGATGTTCTCATCTGTGAAATGGAAAAGTTAAACTCAGTGAGCTCTGTGACTTGCACGCTGAGGTAGAGATGGAGACTCCAGACCGGTGTCCTGATTCTCGGTGTCCCCAGTACTTCCTGGATACCAGGAGTGTAGTGATGATAATAGTTTATTGAGCACTCACTATGTGTCAGGAACAGTGCTTTAAGGATGTTACACGTGCTCTCTCATTTCATCCTCGCCATAACCCTGTGGAACTGGTATCATCATCATCATCATGTTTCATTTCACAGAGGGAAAAACTGAGACTTAAAGAAGTAAACATTTTGCCCAAAGTCACATGATAAAAAGAGATAGAGCTGAGAGTCATACCCAAGCTGACCCACCCTTCCCTTCCCCCACATGCTGTCCCTGCCCGTGTCCACTCACACATGGGGAGTTGTCAGAAGTACCTGGTAAGAATAGTGGAAGAGGGCCTTCTAACTGCAAGCAAATGTTTGCAATGGAAAGAACTTTGGGGACAAGAAGACCCCGATCCTCAGGAAAGGTACTTCACACCTCATCTTTCTCATCTGTAAAATGGAGCTTATTAATTCATCCATGAAATGGAGAGAATTAATTATACCTCCCCAAGTTTTTGCAAAGATTAAACTTGATAGTATATGAGAAAGTGCTTTGAATTTGTCCTAAGATTGTGTGAACGTGAAACGTTATGACCACTCTGTCAAAAAAAGCAGCCAAGGGACGGGCAATAGATATTTTGAATCCACATCCCTTCCCACACCCCACCACAATATACATATTTTTAAGTTAGGCCTTTGAAATCAGACAGAGGTGAGTTTTTACCTTGGCTCCAATACCTGCACTGTGTGGCCTTGGGCAAATTTCTTAATCTCTCTGAGTTTCAATTTTGTCGTCTTTAAAATGGAATCATGACAGGACCTATTTCATAGGATTGTGAGGATTCGATGAACTGAAACATGTAAAGAGCACAAGAGAGTGTCTAGCTCATTGTCAGTACTTAATAAATGATGAGAGGGGGAAGGATAACCACTGTTATTACTCATTGTGATTATATACTTTACCTAAGCATCGTGCCTGGGGTTGCCACTGTTGGCCACTGTGTTCTCAGCATTCCAGTGGGGAGAGCAAGTTAATCCTTCATCTGGCACTGATTCCTTTAGTCATCACTCCCTAGGCACACTTGCTAGAATGTATTAGAATGTACCTTCCATAAGGTCTTTGCTTCTACTGTTCTTTCCCCAGGATAGCCTTCTCCTGGCTCTTCCCATGATCAGTACCTTACTCTCCTTCAGGTCTAGGATTAAATGTCACTTCCTTAGAAAGCCCTTCTTTGACCACATTATCTACAACAGATAACACCTGCTATACACACAGACGCATAAAGCCATGGCACTTACTAAAGCTGTAGTGATTCAGTATCTAATTTATTGGTTTGTTGTCTGTCTTTTCACACCAGACCGTCAGCTGCATAGAGCAGGGTCTATGTCGGCCTTTGTCATCCTGTATTCCTGGTGCCTAGAACAGTGTCTGATGCCAGTAAAGAATCCAGTAAATCGTTGTTGAATGATTTGAACAAATTTCGAAGTCAGTGCAGAAATCTGGAGATACTGACTTCTCCCCTTCACTCACTCACCATCTCTAACTCACTTTCTCACCAAATATTCAGGAGACAGCCACTGTGTGTCCGGCTGTGGTCTGGTACCATATCTCTACATCTATCTCTAGGTTTCTATGTCTCTGTATCTATCTATCTACCTATCTATCCATCTATCTACCTATCTTAAATCTTACCTAATTTAATCCTGAAAACAACTCTCTAAGGCAGTGACTGTGATTCTTGTCCAACAGATTAGGCTGTTAAGGCACAGAGAGGTTAGATAAGTTGACCAGAGCCTCAAGGCTAGTAAATGGAGAAGATACAATTTGAATTCAGCCAATTTATTTCCAGAGCTTGAACTTGAAATTACCACACTAGTTTATGAGAAGAATTGGACATGTAGAAGTAGCAAGGTTCAGGGGTGGAAGCTGTTTAAAGGGATCTTTTGTGCAGAGATCCATCCTCAGATGAGCTGGAAACACTATGGAAAACAGATTTTGAGTCCTGACACCAAAAGCTACACGACTCCCACTGAACTCCAGACTTCTCCCTGCCTCTGCAACCCTGGTGATGCCACGTAAACAGTTGAGCCCTGAGTCTGCACAAGGACCCCTGCTCTTCCTAGGAATGTACTCCCAATGCCATTCTTGAGATGCCCAGTATCTCCAGCTCTCATCTGCTGGGTTGTTTCCCAACATCCCCAGGCTGCCATGTGTTTCTGCAAACAAGTCCAGGCTCCCTGCCCCAAGATACTATTCCAAAAGCCCAGGGGGCGTGACACCTTGGATGGAGCATTGCTGGGCCCCCCATCACCTCCAGGAACCCCCCCCACCCCCTGCCCGGGCACAGCCAGGGCAGCACATCGAAGAAGCGGCCAGGGCCACCGCCATGGATACTATAATTACATATTAGATGGAATCCCAAAGTTTCCTTTTATTTACATTCCTACCCTACCCTCTTCATTTCCTCTCTTTGTGCCAAGAATCAGCACAGAATTTACTGGAAAAAGCACGAAAGTCATCAGGAGCCCTTCAGGTCTGGCGTTTATGAATGCTTGCCCAGATGAAGGGAGGCGAGAGACTGGAGGGTCATCCTGCGTCTGGCCCTAAGCGGCTATGAAGCCTTGGACAAGGAGTTTCCATTTTGGAGGCCTGTGTTTCTCCCTTTGTAGAAGAGGGATCGAATGGGGCCAACCCAAAGAATGTTTCATGAATTCAGGTGAATTCGGAGGCTGTGTATCTCAGGAGATAATGGAGGCAAGGATTTGGACTCCAAGCCCTGGCGATCAGAGAGGGAAGGGTTGGAGTCCGGGCGGAAGAGTTTCATTCAGCTTAAGGCTCCATGCTTCTTCCCTCTTCCAGCTTCAGTGACCCTGTCTATGCAGTGGGCCTCTTGAGCCAAGTCCCAGCGTGACCGGGCCAGCTTCTCAGGGGACTTTCAGCTCCTGGGAGGAAGGAGATATGCACAGAGGAAGCCTTCCATGCTGACCGGGGCCTGGGCTGTAGCCTCTGAGAGCTGAGGCTGAGGCCCAAGGTTGATCCAGGACACAGAAGGGAAAGAAGCCAGGACGGGCCTGACAATTCCTGCCTTGCTCTTTACTGGCTTTTTCTCCCCACTGTGAAACTCTCTCAGTCCTTTTTTTCTCTTCAACCCTCTCTCCCTCCCTCCCTTCCTTCCTCTTCTCCCCCCCCTCTTCCTCTCTCCCTTCCTCTCTCCCTGAGTCCTCTCCTGTTTTTCTAACATCTCTCCTCTCCCCCCACCCCCGCCGCCCCTTTTTGTCCATTTCTGGTTGTTTCTGACTCCTCTTTCCCTCTCTTTCTTCCCGTCCCATCCTTGCTCTCTCTCTGCTCCGGGCAGGGATGCTGCCTCTCTCTCAGCACCCTGACTTCTCGTCTGTCTGTCTGTCTCAGTCTTTTGTGTCGGTGTCTCCTTCTCTTATACTTGCTCTCTCTGTATCTGTACATCCTGCCTCTTTCTCCTTTTCTTAGCACTCCTTAGTCTCTCTTGCTTGGTCCCATGATCTCTCTTCTTCCATGTTCCTATGCGTTATCTACCCGCTCCACCCCTCCTACCACAGCCTAGGAACAAAGGTCTGGACCTATTATATGACACTGGGGTGAACAGCCAGTTGGGTGTGGCCAAGGGTCCCAGAGCTCAGCAGGGGCCGGGCGCCTCTGATGTCCCATAACCCAGATGGAATGTGAACTTTCTCTGGCTGTGGTGCCCTGTCCTATTGGTCAGGGGGTGGGGTGAGGGGGGGCAGCCTAGCTACTCAAGACTCAATTCCATCTAGCGTCAGGTCACACTAACCTCTCCAAAGTGTTCAGTTGGGGCCCCAGAGAGGGAAAGAGCTGTCCTCAAGCCAGAAGCAAATACAGCCGTGAGTCCCAAGCCAAGAGAGACTCGTAGAGGAAAAATAACGCTGTTTTTCAGCCGACAGACAGCGAGGCTCCTAAAACCTGCTGGGGACTCTCAGGCAGGCTGTTCTCTCCTCAAGCTGCACCAGGATTTCATCCAGGAATGGGACGCCAGCCAGGCTTCTGGAGGGACAGGGCACAGGCTGCTTGTGCAAACTCGTGGAGGGTGGAGAGATGGGACCTGAGGCCGTGCTGGGGAACTAGGCCTTGAATGCCAGGCATAGGAGCTGAACTTGGTCCTGCAGGCAGTGGGGAACCAAGGAAAGCTGTTGAGCAGGCCCAGGCTGTATTTACACCTGTGTTTTTGGTGACAACCCTGACTGGGGTGTGGAGAACAGGCTGCGTTGAGTTGAGAGACAGTGAGGCCATTTGGTGCAAGTAAAGGCGAGGTCCTCACACATTGGGGATCCAGTGAGTGGTGCCCTGCGTAGGGCATGTGCTGGGTAGAAGTGGAGCAGCATGGGCTCAGCTCAGTTCTGGAAACATCGGAAACAGCTTTTCCTCTTCTTAACAACTGGTGTCTGTGCTGAGCACTCAGGAAAAGGACATATATGTTGGGTATCCACAATGTGCCTTATACTAAGCTAGTCACCTGGGATTCAGAGCTAACCAAGCCAAACAAAGTCTCTGCCCTCATGGAGCTCAGAGTCATGGTGGGGAGGCAGAGGAGACTAGCTCGATGATGCTTCACGTCATGCTCTGATGGGAAAGACTGGGGGCTGTGGAAATATCAAGGAAGGGTCGCTAACCCAGACGAGTCTAGTGCAGGGCCATTTTGCAGACCTGCTGTGAAGTCTTCCTGCAGAAGTAAGAGGAGGTGTTGCCCTGGGTTGAATAGCATCCCCTCAGAATTCATGACTACCTGAAACCTCAGAATGTGACCTTACTTGGAAATAGAGTCTTTGAAAATGTAATGAACTAAGGATCAAGATGAGATTTAACTGTAACTAGGTTGGTTCCTAAGTCCAATATAATATAGTGGCTGGTGTCACTCTAAGAGGAAAAGACACACAGAAGAAGGCCACGTGAAGATAAAGGTGGGGATTAGAGTAATGTTACCACAAGTCAAAGAACACCTGGGGCCCTCAGAAGCCAGAAAAGGCAAGGAAGGATCCTTCCCAAGAGCCCCCGGGGGAGCCTGGCCCTGCCGACACCTTGATTTCAGACTCCTGGCCTCCAGAACTGTGAGATAATATGTTTCTGTTGTTTTAAGCCACTATGTCTGTGGTAATATGTTATGGCAGCTACAGGAAACTAATACAGGGGTTTCAGGCAGAGGATAGATTATGAGAAACCTGGAAACTGAGAGACAGCATGATGAGGCAGAGAGTAGATCTGGAGTCAGGAGGGCAAGGGGAGGTAAGAGAGCTGGGGCTACTGAGCAGGTGAGGGCCTCGCCAGCCGTGTTGGAGCCCCAAGGGCAGCGTGGCAAAGATTCAGTGGAGGATGGTATGAACAAGCCTCACGGCTGCAAGGAGAGTTGGCTTGCAAGGGGAAGACTAAACATCTGAACAACGTCCAGAGGAGAGGAAGCAGGTCAGCAGGGGCCCTAGAAATGATGCCCCTGGAGAACATTTCAGGGGCCTGGACGGTTTGTTCAAGTGAAGAGAGGACCCGGGAGGATGGCCCACCGTCTTCAGCCCTCTGTAGAGCCCCACAGGTATCAGAGGCACAGATGTGCTCACTCTGACCCTGGGGAACAGGATGAGGTGAATGGCTGCGAGGAAGGCAAATTTCAGGTCACTGTCAAGAAACGTTCCAGGGCTGGCCTTCGGTGGGCTGGTAATCTCAGGGGGTGGTAAGCCCCATGCTTGGGGAGCAGGAAGCTGAGGGAGATGGAACAAACCCTCGGCAGGGCTTTATAAGGAGGAACTGGCAAGTGACATGAATGGGTCAGTGTGACCAGATGCTCGATAGCAGGGAGCAGTGGGGACAGTGGTAAACTAGAAATGGAGCAGAGAATCCTTAGCTCCAGCTAACCATTACTATGTGAGAACGTCAGCCATAAACCTAGGCTTAAATGAAATCTCTTAATTAGTACTTGCTGGAAACCAATTTAATACTGGTCATATAAACCAATTTTGAAGGTCACAATTAGCCTGCAGGTTATTAATTTAAAATCTCTAAGTTAACTCTCTCAGTATATAGATAAGGGAGCCGAGGCCCAGAGAGACCCATAGGCTTCACAGTGAAAGCAGAACCAGGATTAGCACACAGGGGTCCTGACACTCAATCCACGGCTCTTACCAGCAGGCCTTGACCCCCTACCTTTTACCTCGGGGGTGCTTTGGTAGGGGGAAAGCACAGGGACATCTCAGTGTGGAGAGGAGTTCCCAGGATGGGGTCACAAGCCACACTCGGCTCTGTGCCCAGCTATACTGCCCATCAACCAGGGGCCTTGGGCAAAGAGCTTCCTCTTTCTGAACCTCAGTTTCTTCCTCATCACAGTGAGAAGACTGGATGGCAAAGTCCCTTCCTTCTCCGACCTTTTAGGACTCTAGGAACTCCTGAAATAGGAATGGACCCACACTCAAAGCCAGGCCTCTCCCTGCTCCCATTATCTTGGCTGTGGGTCCAACACCACATGCTGAGGGCCTCCCCCCGCCACCCACCCACTTCTAAACTCCCACCTCCATCTGTGAAGGAGGCTGTTGCTATGAGCAGTCTTGAGGTCATCACTGGAAAGGTGTTAACAGACTACAGGAGATCACCATGAATGATGTGCAGAAACTCAGAGGCAAGACAGAATCCAGATTTCTGGCATTTTTCCTTTTGCTTTATTCTCCTTTCCCCCAAGGACAGATTCCCCCATGTACCAACAACCCCATTCTGCTTTCACATTTGAATCACAGCACAATAGAGCTTGAGGACTCAGACATCATGGACCTGATCCTTCTCTCTTTATAGAAGAAACTGAAGTTCAGGGAGGGCAAGGGCCTGCCCTTGGTCACTCAGAGAACCAACATCAGAGCTGGGCTGGACCAGGGCTCTAGATTCCACTATAGACCAGCTGCTGCTCTCTGGTCCTAGACCCGAGCACACACGCCCCCTATCATCTTGGGCATCTGAGAGGCTAAGAGTCTAGGATTTTAAGTTAGACTGTCCTAGTGTCAATTCAAATCTCAGTCACTTTCTGGCTGTACCACATACTTATTTTCCTGGGTCTCAATTTCCACATCTGTAAGGTGAGCGTATTGGTACTCCCTACATTAGAGTTTTGCTGTGATACAAATATAGAGTAGTTAACACATGCAAAGCTCCCAGGCATAGCAGGCCCAGCACACAGTAGGTGCTTAATATCAAGTACATACAAGACGTTTCTTTAGTAGGACTTCATCTGGGATGACCATGAAAGAGAATCATGATTGGCTAATTGTCCTGCCCTCTGTGAAGTTGCTTACGTGTCTCTGTTCTCTCTGAGCATCTTCCAGGAGCCCTCTGGACATGATGTGGCAATTTTGGTATCATTTTGCCCAAACATTTGACATAACAAGAGATGCCTTCTCTCCTTTTTTTTTTTTTTTCCTTCTACTGTTCCTTGAGCCCATCCCTAATGTAGTTCTCACAATCATAGAGAAATAAGATTGTCAGCAATCCAAGAGTAGAACAGGTTTTAGAAACCACGTTTAAGAGTCTGTGAATCCCTAACATATGGCCTGGGATTTAGTAGGTACTCAATTTAGAAAACACCAAAGGTCAGGAAGAGGTATAGCGGGTTGAATGGATGGAGTCAGGCCTTCATGTAAACATCTGCAGCTATTAGCCAAGGACATACATAGCAACGCCACAACCACTTCCTACCGATCACTATTGTCATTAACCATTTATCAAGCTCTTACTACCTCTACGCAACGTGCCAAGGTCTTTATGTCCACTAGCTCTCTGAACCTTCACGATATGGTACTTTCTAAGGTAGGTACTCTAATATCCCCACTTTATGTGTAAGGAAGCTAAGACAGAAGGACTAAATGACTTGTTCAAGGTCACTTAATTAGTAGATGGCAGAACCATGAGTCTAACACAAGATATCTGGCTCCAGAGTCCACACGTGGATATTCCTTCGCATTTCTCTCATAGACAGTGGTGCAGCTGAAATTTGAAAACTTATGGCTTAGACCGAAGGAGTTTTGCCCAGTGTTGGGAACAAACTTGTAAGGAGCTAATCATCCTGGGATAGAGGGTGATTTGCCTCATAATAAAGCATGGGCATTCTGAGGAGGCTGTGGTCTCTAATAGTCAGTGTACCTTGGGGGCCTGCAAGACTGGATAGCATTGAGCTGGGTCTGGAAGAGCGGAGAGCATTGACCATTTAGATTTAGGGCCATTATTGCATCACCAGCAGAGGGAACAGCTGAAATAAAGACAAGGAGGTGGGGAATTAAAGGGGCACATAAGAGAACAGCAGAAAGTTCAGGATAGTTGAGATGCATAGTGTAAAAGCTTGGAGAGGCAGGACTTACAGGGCCTTGTTAATGCAGACGAAAGAACCATTGATTCGTTTTGAGTAGCAGTGAGGAGGCCACGTTTGGGTTTTAGAACGATATCTGTGGAGTGTGGGTTAGAGCAGGGAGAGTTAGGGGCCGTGGTAAGAGATACTGAATCTAGAATTAGGATGGCGGCAGAGGGGGATGAGAGGAGTAAGTGGATGAAGAGAGTCCTAGGATGTGAGACTGTTGTGTTCACAGTTTGCTTTGGGAATCTATCAAATGACATAAGCCTCACTGAGAAGACTTGGCACAGGATTTGAAAATTTTAAATCTGGGTTCAAATCCTGACTCTACCATCTTGTAGTTGGGTAGCCTACGAAGAAATGCCTAAGTTTTGAGACCAAGCCTTTACCTGCATCCAAAAAGTGGTAATAATATATTCGACTTCAAAATGTGCATGTGGAATTGAAAATATATGTATTCTGTATGTCAGATTTGGGCACCTAGTAGGCCCTTTATTCCTATCAGTTTCCTCCCATTCTTTCCATCTGCTTTAGTCCTGTTGTGGTGAGCATTCATATTCATTCTCTCTCTCACTCCACCCCCTTACTGCCCAACTTCCCTCTCACTGTCCCTCTTTCCCCAGGATGCCAGAAATGAAATAACATTCTTTGCATGTTTGTTCTAAAGCTCCTGGCCGCCTTCCCGCAGACCCCTGGCTGGGTCAGGACTCATTTGCATTAGCATGTGTGAGGCCAGCATGAAGGGGAGGGAGAGGCCCTGTTTTCAGGGATTTTCATCAGGCGCCCCTGCCAGAAAAAGGAGAAGTTACTATTTCTTTCTGGGAAACATTCACAGACTCAAACAGGCAAGGAAGGCCCAGGGAGCTGCCTCTCTTGTGGAGAGGTTGATGGGTGGGTGAACTGCCTGCCTGACTCCCAAAACTGTATCCAGCTCCTCTCACCCTTATGACAGGCCTGCCCCCAGAAGTCTCTCCTTCAACATGTATAGTATAGTAACTGAAGACCATAACTAGATCTTTCTTAATCCTATCCATGGCCTGTAACAGGGAGAGGAGAGGGAGAGAGAGCACATAGGGGCAAGGAAGACACTCAGAAGCTACAGGATAAATAAACAACAATTTAGCTGGCTTCTAGAGAGGGATATTAAATCCACGGAAGCATCTTTAAAAAAAAGCAGTGGTAATCCCTGGAGTTTTTTGTTTGTTCTTGCCATAATCCTGTTAATTTTTAAAATAATACGATGTCATGGAGTTATACTTTCTCCCAGGACTCCCAGTAACCTTGTCCAAATCCAGACAACCAATGGCCGGCCAAAGGAAGTCCTTTGGAGTTGTCTCAGGAGTGCCATTGGCACCATGACATGTGCTGACTCTAGAGGCGAGGATTATACCATTTATAGAGAAGCAAATTGAGTTCCTGGTATTTTATTAGACAGCCTCCCATTATTTCCCATTATTTTTCTCAGTTCCTAGCCTCATTATGTCTTGTTCAGGCAAGACTTTTGCCTCCTCCTTCATAATACTATCCATATAAATACTTCAGTGGAAAAATGAACAAGTCAGTGATACACATGGTTATTACTTAGAGTGCCTTCAATATGTCAGGCACTGTTCTAAATGCTTTACACAAATTAACTTGTCCAATCCTCTCAATAATCCAATGAGGCCAGTATTTTGTTATTCCCATTCTTAGAGATGAGGAAACCAAAGCCCAGAAAAGTTAAGAAATTTGCTAAAGTCATGCACTAGTCAGTAGCACAGCCAGGATTTAAATTCGGTCAGGTTGGCTCCAGAGCCCAAGTTCCTAACCATTAACTAACCCAGCCTCCCCAGAAGTCACATTAGCATTTAATGAGCCGGTGCACACCAGATCTTGCGCTCTCACCCATCACAGGGCCTGGGTACATGCTACACCTCTTATTCAGTTCTCAGCCTAAATGTCGCTTCCTCAGAATGGCATCCCAAGAACCTGTAATCTCAGCTAGGTTCCCTATCCCTTTCCTTTATTGCAATTATTAAACTTTGCAATGACATGCATTCATGTGTGTTAACGTCTGTCCCGTACTAGACTTGGCAGTCTATGGAGGTAAAGACGGTGTCTGTTTTGTTTCTCTCCATATACTCAAATGCACACATGCAGAAGGCACTCAGTAAATGGTTATTGGATAAAAAATTGAATACATGTAATATTACATTTAATCATAGCTATAATCTTAAGAGACAGACACTTTTTTCCCCTCACTTTAGAGATAAAGAAATAAAGGCTCACAGAGGTTCGATAAATTAGGCAAAGTCACTGAGAGTAAATGGCAGAACCAGTATTTGAAAGCAGGTCTTTTCTGACCTCAGAGCCCATGCTCTGAACCTCTGCACTGTATTCCCTTCTGTGAAGCCGTATAAGGGACACATAGAGGAATGAGACATAGTGTCAGCCCTAAAGGGCTCCCTGTTCTACTGGGAGGAGCCTACCATACCACAAGCCGATTAAAACTGGTGAAGTGGTTCTACAACATCATGCAAATGATGACCTATGGAAAAAAGATGGAGGACAAGGAAGTTTTTGACAGCCAGGAATGACCTCCTGTAGCCTTTCTTAGACGATGTACACTTACTCTCTATGGGCACATTCAAATGTAGCATCCTCCCTATCAGCACTGGTGTTCATTCATTCCATTTGTTTCAGAGTATCTGCTTCTCTGTGGGGCTGTGTACTATATCCTGAAGACCCAGAGATGAACACAGTCGTCCCTGCCACCTTAGAGCTCCCGATAAAATGTGGCCCATGGTATGAGAGCTCAGAGGGGAGAGTGCCTCCTATTCCAGTGAAAGTTGGCCAGAAAGAGTGACATTTTAGTTGAGTGTTAAAGGATGAACAGGATCAGTAAGGTGAAGATAGAAGGGACAGTGGTTTTCCGGGGAGAGGAAATCATATGTACAAAGTTACTGAAGAACAAAGCAACTTAGCAATTTACAAACCCTACTCAAGTCACCATGAGGCAATGGGGCAAATCTGGGTGATGAAGTTGAAGAGGTTGATAAGACTCAAATCCTAAAGGGACGTTATCTCCAGGCTAAGGAGTATAGACTTTATCTTGAGGGGAAGGGGAACCGTTAAGGGTTTTAAGCTGCTCAGAAGACATTGTCAGATTTGCATTTTAGGAAGAGCACTCTGGCTAATATACTGGCAGTAGGGGGGAGGTGGGAAAGAACTGTTGGAAACGAATAAGGAAGCTGTTCCCAAGGCCTGGGGGAGAAGCAGTGAGGTCTGGTATAGACCAGAATTGGAAGAAAGAAGGGTGGTTGAAATCTGCAGTCTCTGATGAACAGGATGAGAGAGGGTGAGTAGTGGGCCAGAAACAACTCATCAGTGTGCACCAGTTTATCCTGCCTGAGGCTTATTGGTAAGAACTCAACTTCAGCCCTTGCTTTCTGGGCTAGCCCAAGATGGAAAGCATTTTCTTTCTTTCTTTCTTTTCTTTTTTTTTTTTCTTTTTAGAAAGCATTTTCTAAGCACCTACTATGAACTATGACTGTCCTCTGGAAGATAAAAAATAAGCAAGCTAAGTAAGCCTATGTGAGTTGGCAACAGTCCCCATTATTCTATGTCTGATTTTTAAGAGTACTTGACTCTCGTCTGCTTCTGAAACAGCAAGAAATGATTTAGAGGTGCCATTACCATGTGAGAGGCTGATGGGGTTAAAAGGAGAATGAGATATGGTTTCTTTCCCTCAGAGAGCTCACATGCCAGGGGGATGACAGTAAGTAAAGGATAGATGAAGACAGTGCTTCCACGGTTTCATGTCCTAGGTAGTAAGACTAAGACACTCAGAGGAAAAAGCAATTAGTCCCATCTGAAGAGGTGTGGGTCTTTCCCAGAGCCTGCAAAAGTGGTTCTGAGCCCAGTAGAGAGAGATCTGACCAAAGTCGCATGACCAGGCAGTGATAGAGCTTTTATTTGCTGGTCACTAAGCTGAGCTGCGGAGCCGAGCACAGGGACAGGCCTCCTTCTGGGACAAGAATCCACTACAGTCCTATCAACGATGACGGCTGTCTCCCCAGCCGCTGCTTGAGCATGTAGAAATGCATCAGATATTATGTTAAGTGTGTGATTAAACAGCATTAGCATGTTTAATCTTCACAATAACTTTCTAAAAGATATTTCAGAACAGTATGTAAGACTCTGAACCCTTGGATACAAGTAACAGAAACTCAAATCAAAATTGCTTATGAAAAAATGGAATTTATCCACTTATATCAACTGGGAAGTTCAACAGGTGTGCTGGCTGCAGCCCCAGAGACATCCAGGAGTTCAGGTGACGTGATATGGACTTTGTAGCTCTGCCCCAACTTTCCTGTGTGTTGGCTGCATTCTGAGGTGGGTTTTCCTTCTGGGAGGACAGAGATGGAGGTGGCAGACCCCACTCAGGTGCAGCAACAAAACTGACAAACGAGGAGAGTCCCTGGAGAATGGCCTGGTGTGAATGTGAAGCAGGGTGCTGTAGAGAACTGCCTAGAAGCCCCAGCCTCACATCCAGGCTTCAGAAAACATTTGCTGAGCCAATGACATCAGGGCTCATTGTTGGAGAGCATAGTGACATGAAGGTATGTAGGCTGGCCGAGAAGCTGGAGATCAGAAGTGTCTTGGTACTGTCTTAGTCCTTGGACCAATCCAAACCTCAGAGATTTTTCCGCAAGACAGAACAGTTTTGTCTTCAAAGTCAAGGTGAATGCAGCAGCCCTCACCCAGCAGTTGATGAAGTGCCAACTCTATCACTCTGCCACTCTGTGTCTGTCCTTGATGGAAAAGCCCCCTCCTCACCCTCCCGGAAAACATCAAATTCTCTGAACGTAAAACGCAGGCAATAAACCCTGCTTTGTCTTGCTTTCAAGGTTATTTGTGTAATAAGCTTTGCAAAGTGTAAATTGATAGGTGTCAGGAATGCATTCATTTGTTCGCTTTAATCATGAAAATGAAAATAAAATGCAGAGAGTATGGAGACAGGACAATAAGCCCCCATGTGCCCACCATGCAGGATTAATACATGTCAGGACTCTGTCACATTTGCTTCAGAGCTCTTTTCTCCTGAAATAAATTAAAATTAAAGATAAACTTGAAGATTATTTTGCCTCCTTGTCACCAGTCTTACTCTGTCCCCTCCTTCCCTGCTAAGCTGTAACCACCGTCCTAAATTTGTATCAGTCTAGTCCAAAGAACAGAGTGAGTTTATGTTTATTTGTTTGCTTCTTCTTTCGGGTTTTACTTTCCACCATCATTCCTAGTCTCATATGTTAGCAAATTAAAACTGCAGCTGCCTCCAACTGACACTTTGCAGCTTTTGTTATTACTTATTATGAATCTTAATTTCATTTCTGTAACAACCATAGTCACAGAAAGTCCCACTGTGTCTTATCTCTCCTGGGAACCTTTTTTTTCCCCCCTTTTTATGTCAATACCTGTAAGAAAATAAATAAATATGTTAATAATGTATTCTTCTAATCTCGTGCTTACGCAAAGGCTTACGTCTCTGAGAGCTTGTCCAGCCGTGGCGAGGTCTTATCAGGGCCGGATGCCCCAACCGTGCCCAGCCAGCCTGTTCCCTTATTCTGGTGGCTCAAGGTTTCCAAGGCCGTCATGTCCAATGGACCAGAGAGGCTTATCTTCGTGGGGCAAAGGGAGCCGGATGGGGCTCTGAGTTGGGGCTCTGAGATATTAGACGAAGGCTGTGTGGGGTTGCCTGAGTTCACAGCAGGGATCAGACCTGCTGGCTGGAGCGAAGAGGGGCAGCATACTGGGGGGTACGTGGCCCTGGTGGCAGAGAGAGACAGACCTGGGTTTTAATCCGGTACTCTGCCACGTCACTACAGGGCCCTAAGCCCCCAGTCTGCTTTTGGCTGATGGAAAGAAGTTGGGCCCTACTGGCAAGCAAAGAGCAGGGCGTGTGGCCCAGAGAGCAATCATCAAAGGAGTGAGAGGAGGAAAAAAGAAAATCAAAACAGCAACAACTGCCCGGTGTAAAGGCTGTCTGGGGACCTCACTGACAGCTCAGGCTCAGTGGGGTAGAGGCAGGGTGGTACCTTTGGGGAATGGCACCCCACTGTCAGCACTGTTCTTAGTCCTCACTGTGAATCTGCTTTACCATTGCTAAGTGCCTGTACAGCATCCTGCCTTGGAGGCAGGGGACCTGGGTTCAAATTCTGGATTTGCTTTGAACTTACTATGTGACCTAGGACAAGTTGATTGCCCTCTCTGAGCCTTAGTTAAACAAAGGGTTTAAATGAACTACTTGATAAGGTGCTACCCTGGTGCTAACAATTGTTCAGCTTATAAGAATGCTTTTGGGTTCTCTTGAGGAACCTGGGGCTGACATAGGCAAGGCTTCCTTCAAGCTTTCTGGGCAGCTGCTTCCAGCCCCTCCGCAGTTCCCACCTCTGTTGAGAATTCTGAGATATCACAAGTCCAAATCCAGGGTGTTTTCATCATCTTTAACCTTTTTACCAGCATTTGGGCTTAGATAGTTGATCTTTAAGTCATACTGTTTGCGCCACCCACCTTTACCCTCTACTGCTTTGGCCTTCCTAAATCGGTGAAGCTAACAGCTTATAACTCTTGCCTAAGGAAAGGCTTTGTCAACCCCTTTTCACCTCTCTGAGTAGTTTTACCAGTGCTTGACTTTCTGTCCTGTCCTGTTCACCACTGGCGCCTGTGGACATGTCTTATCTGTTCAGGGAGGAGGATGAGTGCCTTTTGGATTAGGACTAAAGTGCTGTTGGTTCATGGTGGGGCGCTGTGTAACACAAAGACCACAGATTTGGGGTCAAGTAGCCTCTGGGATGGCACCTGCTCTGAAACTGCTACCCATGGGATTCAGGAATCTCATTTCATTCTCTGAGACTCTGCTTCTGCATCTGAAAATATAGTTAAATATAGATAATATGATCTAGTACTTAAGCTTGTTGTAAGGAGTAAATTAGATAACGTATAGTCAATGATTGGCAAGGACGATATGTATGTGTGAGATTGTGTGTGTGTGTGTATGCGTGTATATATATATCGTCTAGTCGAGTATATCAGGAGCCCCTTGAAGGGCAAGGACTGTGTTTTATAGTATTTCTTTTTAATCTCATCTCACATAGTAGCCACTGGCACATAGGATTGCTGGGCTGCACCTGCTGCACTCAAGGCTCTTGGGTGCACATAGGTTTCTAGAAATACTGTGATGTGAGCAAACAAGTGTTACAGCAGCCACAGAGGGAGTAGCCTTCCTGCGTCTTTGAGCTTTCAAAACCATAATACCTTCTCCTCCTCTCTCTGCACCTCATCCTTTCCCCAGCTTTCCAAGGGCTGAATGTGGGGAAGAAAAGGATCCACCTTTGCCCTGAGCAATGCAAATGTGATTTCTCACATTCTACGCCCCAGTCCACACACACACACACACACACACACACACACACACACACACACACACAACACACACACACACACATTTATGTATATACATTTATTTAATAAACATTTATTGGAGGTCTACCATGTGATCTAGCAGTTTTTGGCACTGGGGATAGCTCAGTGAATAGAACACATTATATCCTTGTTTTTGTGAATTTGATATTCAAGTGGGAGTGACAAACAAAATCAGTAAATGTAACAAACAAGGAAATTATGTATTAGAAGATCACAGATATTATGAAGAAGAACAGGGAGCTAAGTGAATGATATTCTAATAGACTTCTAGGTGCAGCAGTTGGGATGGAGTTGAAATTTAAAAGGGAACCTCATCGAAAAGGAGACATTGGCACAAAGCTTGAAGGAGGTGAGGGAAGGAAGCGGGGAGAGAGAATCCCAGGCAGAGAGAGGAGCCAGCGTGCATTGCTGGGAGTATGCCAGAGGTTCAAGGTGAAGCCCCACTGGATTGAAAACAGTTGTTTATTTTTGTTTATCAAAGAAATAGGAAATGCAGCTGAGGATTATTAAAAATGCTAATTCTAACTATGGATTGAGAATTTGGCTAAAGGCATCTTATCTGCTCTGAGGACTCCTCCTAGCAATCCTGTGAGACAGGTGGAGATGTGTTTGTTTTATTGACAAGAAAATGAAGGTGAGGAAGTAAAGTACTTACCCAGTGTCACATAGCCTGGGAGCAACAGAGAGGATATTTAAACACAGAACTTTCCCTACTTCCAAGTCTATGCCTCTGACCTCGGCATCATACTGAGGTTTTGAACAATTCTGCTGCAGTCCGCAGGCTCCTACCTTCACAGATAAACCAAAGCCATAACTACCCACTTAAGCTTCCATTGAAGGCCCTGTTTCCCCTTTAAGAAACTCTGGGACAGGGGCTGGGGCAGGAGGGCTTGCTCAAATTCAGACCTCAGAAAGCTGCACATATAAGAGACCCAGGCCCCAAATGCCTGCCATGGCCACCATTTGGAGGCAGGATGCTTCTAGGTTGACACCACTGGTTTTGTTTGTTTTTTTTATAGAGTTTTTTTTGGTTTGTTTTTTTTTGTTTGTTTTTTTTAACCCCAGTTCTAATCCACATACCATGAACTTTACCCTTTTAAAGTATATAATTCAGTAGATTTTAGGATATTCACAAATGTGTTCATCCACCACAATAATTCCAGGATATTTTCATCATCTCAAAAAGAAACTCAATACCCATTAACAGTCGCTCCCATTGCCCCCTCCTCCCAGCCCTGGCAGCCACTAATCTACTTTCTGTCTGTAGGAATTGGCCTGCTGTGGACATTTCATATAAATGGAATCATACGATGTGTGGCCTTTTCAGGCTGGATTCCTTCACTCATCATAATGTTTTCAGCTTTCAGTGATATTGTAGTGTGAGTAAGGACTTTATTCCTTTCTGTGGTTGGGTACTATTCAATCGTATGGATATACAACATTTTGTTTACCCATTCATCAGTTGATGGTTATTTGAATTGCTTTCCACTTTTCGGCAATTAAGAATAATACCGCTCTGAAAATTGGTGTACGAGTTTCTCTGCAGACATATGTTTTCAGTTCTCTTGAGTATCTGCCTAGGAATATAATTGCTGGGTCATATGGTCACTCTGGATAGCTTTGAGAGGGATTGCCAAACTCTCTTCCAATATGGCTGCACCATTTTTACATGCCCACCAGTAATATATGAGGGTTGCAGTTTCTTCCATCCTTGCCAACACTTGTTATTTTTGTCCTTTTTATCATAGCCATCTTAATGGATAAGAGGAGATGTCTCATTAGAGTTTTGATTTGCATTCCCTAAATGACTAATGACGTCGAGCCTATCTCCATGTGCTTATTGACCATTTGTATATCTTTTCTGAAGAAATGTCTATTCAAATCCTTTGCCCATTTTTAAATTATTGAGTTGTAAGACTTATTTATATATTCTGAATATTAGACCTGTATCAGATAGATGATTTATAAATATTTTCTCCTATTATTTTGGTTGTCTTTTCACTTTCTTGGTAGTGTCCTTTAAAACACAAAAGTTTTTTGTTTTTTTTTTTCTGGTGAAGTCTAATAATCTATTGTTTTCTTTGGTTGTGCTTCAGGTGTCATATCTAAAAATCATTGCCTAATCCAAGTTCATGAAGGTTTACTCCTATGTTTGTTCCTAAGAGTTTTATAGTTTTTTGTTTTACATTTAGGTCTTTGAGCCATTTTGAATTTTTTTTTTTTTATATGGTGTAAGAATAGGGTCCAATTTCATTCACTTGCGTGTGGCTATCTGATTGTTCCAACATAATTTGCTGAAGAAACTATTATTAAAGAGACCATTCTTTCCCCATTGAATTGTCTTGGCACTCTTGTTGAAAATCAAATGACCATATTAGTTTATTTCTAGACTCTCAATTTTATTCCATTGATCGATATCTATCCTTATACTAGTAGTAGACAGTCTAGATTACTGTAATTTTGTAGTAAATTTTGAAGTCAGGATGTGTGAGTCTTCCAAGTTTGTCCTCTTTTGCAAGATTATTTGGCTATACTGGGTACCTTGTATTCCCATATGAATTTTAGGAGTAGTTTGTCAATTTCTGCAAAAAAAAAATCAGCTAGGATTTTTATACAGATTGTGTTGAATCTATAGATAAATTCGGAAATATTTTCATCTTAACAATGTTAAGTCTTCCCATCCATGAACACAAGATATCTTTCCATTTATTTAGGTCTTCTTTAATTTATTTCAGTGATGTTTTATAGTTCTCAGTGTGTATGTCTTGTACTCCTTTGTTAAATTTATCCCCAAGTGTCTTATTCTGTTTGACAGTACTGTAAATGGAGTTGTTTCCTAATTTTATTTTCTGATCATTCGTTGCTAGTGTATAGGATACAATTGATTTCTTTATATTAGTCTTTTAACCTGTAACCTTAACTGAACTTTTCTTTTAGATCTCTGTGTGTGTGTGTGTCTGTGTGTGTGTAGATTCCTTTGCTTTTCTATATATAAGATCATGTCATCTGCAAAAGAGATAGGTGTTACATTTTCCTTTGTTATCTGGATGACTTATTTTCTTTTTTGTTCTAACTGCCCTGTTAGAATAGCACCTTCAGAACAATGTTGAATAGAAATAGTGAAAGTGGACATCCTTGTCTTGTTCCTGACCTTAGGAGGAAAGCTTTCAGTCTTTACCATTAAGTATGATGTTAACTGTGGGTTTTCTACAGATATCCTTTATCAGATTGGGGAAGTTCCCTTCTATTCAGAGTTTGCTGAGTGTTTTTATCATGGAAGGGTATTGGGTTTTGTGAAAGCTTTTTTCTCTGCCTGTTGAGATGATCATGTAATTTTTGTCTTTTATTCTATTAATGTGATATATTTATATTGGTTGATTTTCATATGCTGCATCAATCTTCTTTTCATGGGATAAATCCCATTTGGTCATGGTATATAGTCCCTTTTATATATGTTACTATACTTGGTTAGTATTTTGTCGTGTCTACATTTATAAGGGATATTGGACTCTGTGCATGTCTGTGCGCGTGTGTTTTCCTTGTGATGTCTTTGTCTGTTTTCGGTATCAGAGTAATACTGGCTTCATACAGTTAGCTGGTAGTGTTACCTCTACTTATATTTCTTTTGGAAGAGTTTGTGAAGGATTGGTGTTAATTGGCGTTAACATTTGGTAGACTTCACCAGTGAAGACATCTCGTGGCCCATTGTTTCATAGGAAAGGAAAGCAAAGTCCACGGGGAAGGACTTCACCCAAGGTCATAGTGTTGATCAGGACAAAGTTGGAGCAGCCCAAGGTTCAGACCAAAGTTTAGCCAGTAGCTCCCTATATGCACTGTCTCTAATTCTGCTACTGCTATTGAAAGCAGGTATTGTTGTCACTATGTAACTGATGAGGAAACAGGCTCAGAGACATAGTATGACTTAGCTACACACCCAGCAGCTGAGCTAGAGCTCTAACCAAACCTTATGAAAAGCAGTGGTATTATTGCTTACAACACCCTCCAGGGTGATTTTCTTTGCCCAGGGGGTTGGTTTTTAAAAAAGCAATATTCCCACTTTATCTCACTTGAGTATCATGAATTAGCAAGGCAAGCAAGATAACATTTACCTTACCAAGCACTGTTTTAGGTGTTTTCCATGTTATTTCATTCTTACAACAATCTTGTCAGGCAGATATTATTGACTCCAATTTACAGGTATGGAAACTGAGGCTCTCAGAGATGACAGGAACAGGAAATAGAGCCATGATCAAATTCAGTCCTTCAGACTCCAAGCACAGGGGTTGGCGTCTTCTCCCCCCATCCATCCATCCACCCGTGGGGAAGCAAAGCTCACACATGTGGTGGAGACTGAGTTCAACCGGAAGTAGATAAGAACCATCCTGCCTATAGTGTTCCCTAACTCAGTGTCCAAAGGTAAATCCAAGTTGGTGACCTCTACTTGGCCTCCTTTCCTCTGCACTTGGCTTTGGCAAAATGCAATCTCAAAAGGCACCACAGAAGAAGAGAAGGACTCTAGGGTCAGATGTGGAAAGAGGAGCACTGTCAGTGTTGAAAGGGTGTGACGGCGATGGTGTTCCCGTACTAAGAGCTCTTCCTTGTCAAAAGTTGGGAACGTGGAGTTCGTCCTCCTAATAAACTCTAACCTCCTCTGAACTGTGACTCAAGACCAAGTTGGGACCAATGAATACCTAATAATTCTATTTGGAAACAGCACTGGACTTTGAGTTAGGAGACCTACACTGGGGCCTGGCTGAACTACTATCTGCACAGCCTTGGGAAAGTCAATTCAAATTTCCATGGTTCACTTGCCTCCTTGTAAATATGAACTTAATAATACATATCCCTTAGACAGTTGTAAAGAGGACAGAAGACAACTGTATAAAAGTTCCCAGCTTTGTGTTTAATGCAGAGTACGTGCCCAAGAAATGTGTGCGGAATCTCTAAGGCACTTTTGCATCCATAATGACTGCTTGGTCCTCACAGCCTCCCTGTGGAGTTATCAGTAGGTACCTGGGACACAGAGAAGTCAAATCATGTGACCAAAGCCACATAGCTAGTTGACAAGGTTAAACCTACAATTCATGTCCTCTGTCTCTCAGATCAACATATTTCCAAGTTATGCTTTCCTGTAAAAAGTTCTATAATGGAAGTCATTTAAAAATTATTGTTTTTATCTGGGTTTCAGAGAGGCTGTCCAGTATGCAATAAAGGTGTAAGAAAAAGGCCACAGTTTGCTTTAAAAATCCCAGGAATACAAGTTGAAGTGGAATTGGGCATTCCATGCATAATTCATTCCTTCACTTGGAACCATAAATTTAGACTGTGTCTGCTTTACCTTAAAGCAACCTATTAAAAGATGAACATCCTCCAACTAAGAGCTGTGGTCAGTCCAACTATGTGTTATCATGTTGTCCACTCCCTGCAAAAAAGAGAAGTAGGAAAAGAGAGGGGATGAGAAGGGGAAGGGACAGAGAAGAAGAAAAGGCAGGAGTAAGGCAGGAACTGCTGCTAAAGCCAAGTCAAGTGTGGACCAGAATTTTTCTTTCAAGAGAGGTCAGGTTATACCTGATGAGTTTAGACAGGCCATGTGCATAGTACTTGTGTATTAAAATCCACTGGCATAGTCACGCCTCTAAGGCTTTCTGAGTGGGGAAGGTAAGGATTGTCCACCATGTTGTTTTGTAGGAGAAAATGAGATTCTTATAGACGGTTGACATTCCCTGTAGGTTGCAGCTGACAGAGGATTCGGGTGGCCCTTGAATGCATTTCCAAGGCTTAGTTCACTGTTTAAAGAAGGGGGAAGGGACACACCTGAAGCAAACGCAGGGGCAAGAATAAATGTTTATTGAACTGCCATAGCACTGCGTCCCATTTCTTGTCCACTTGACCATCTCCCTGCTCTCCTGTGACCTCCTTGAAAGCAGGGCCCACACTCTTCTTATCCATGAGTGGCTCCTCCCCTGCTTGGCACAGTGCCAGGTGTCTATCCAGTGTTCCACCAGCGGCAGGCACACACACAGTGGAGCTGCTGTGATACTCACTCGTTCCTCAGTGGGTTATTGGAGATACACTCGACATGGTTTAATTGTAAATCAGTTCATATCTATTTCATTTTAAATGTCAGTACACGAAGCATTTGTTTCTGAGTTCTGGTATTCTTGGCACCGTGGGTTTTAGGGTAATGCTCATAACCCAGTGAGTTTGGGGGTCTTGGCAGTCAGAGCAGCGCATATCTAGCACTGTTTCTAGATTGTTGTTGCTTCTGCCTGAGCTTAGGCCCACACTGGTTTCCGAACTTGGCCTTCCCCCAGAGCTCTCTCTGCTGGCTTCCCTTTCCCCTGATTCTTTACCCGTTCTCTCATGGAGCTGGAGGGATTGAAAGGAGTGCAAGTGTAGAGGGCTGATGTTTGGAGTCCAACCGCAGACTGCCTCACCTTTGTCCCAAGCAGGGCCTCCCAATCACGGCTCAGACTAGGTTGTTTTGAAAGTAGAAACCTGGGCTAGAGCCCTTAATACCATGACGGTTTCTCTGTGCCAGGCATTGGAGTTAAATATTTATGTTGGGAGAAAGCATGGGTTGTCAGCCGAGTTAGGAGATAAGAAGGTTGGGTTTTGGTGTTGGGGAGTGTAGGTGGGCTGCATGTGGTATCCGTACAGCCCCTGGCTAATCATTCTCAAGTCCTACTTTGATATACCTGGACTAATAGAGATATTTTGCCTGGTGGAAAGCACCCAGCTGGGGGAAACTTCGGACATCTGAATTCTGGCAGCCAGTCCATACCATCTTGCCCAATGCCCTCATTTCATGGGCTGGGAACCTGAGGGCAGGGCATGCTCCAAGGTCACACTGCCCATTCAGTGGGTGAAACTGGAGTCCAGATCTTCAGCAGGCTGCTGAAGATCTGGGGTCAGAATAGCTTTGGACAAGTCACCTGAACGCCTTGTGCCTATCTGTAAAATGGGAATGACCATTTTACAGATCAAATGGGATCAAATGAAATAATGTAAGCAAATGATTTTAATGTTAAGTACTGTCAAAGCTCTAATTCAGGGGTCAGCAAACTTTTCTCTAGAGATCCAGATAGTAAATATTTCAGGCTTTGTGGGCCATATGTTCTCTGTTGCAGTCACTCAGTTCCGTCACTGTAGTGTGAAAGCATCCACAGAAAATAGATTTTAAGAAAACAAGAGTGGCTACGTTCCATTAAAGCTTTATTTACAAAAGCAGGCAGCAGACCAGTTTTGGCTATGCACCATAGTTTGCTGACTCCTGCCCTAGATGCTCGGACATTGTTCTAGTGACTACTGATGACATAACAAATGACCCCAGAATTCAGTGGCTTAAAACAACCATTTGATTATGCTGATGGTTCTGTGGATCGTGCACTCAGACAGGGCACAGCAGGTTGGGCTGTCTTTGCTCCTTTAAGTCTGGAGCCTCAGCTGCAAGGGTTCAAAGGCTGGAGGTGACTCAACTGCTTGAAGGCTCCTTTGCGCATCTTTCTGGGGATTGGCTGGAATGAACTGAACATCGTGCTGCTGAGGTGCCTGACGTAGCCTCTCTGCATGGCATGGCTTCCTCACACCAGGGTAGTTGGATGTCCTGCATGGAGGCTCAGGGCTCCCAGCAAGAATGTTTCAGTGAGCAAGGTGGACGTTGTCTAGCCCTTTATGACCCAGATTCACAAGGTACACAGTGTCCCTTCCGCTGTGCTCTATTACTAAAAGCACTCATGAACCTGCCTCATTCAAGGTGAAGGGACATAGGCTCCTGCCTCTCAATGGGAACAATGTCAAAGAATTGGGGTGGGAGTGGGGCCTCATTTTAAAATCATTATAGAAGAGATTCATAATTTAAACACACACATTGAAAAGTGGTGAAAGCTTATTTCGCACTTACCATGTGCCAGGCGCTCTTTTGAGCTCTTTATTCCTCCAGCATCCCTCTGAAGGGGGTGATATTATCATCCACGCTTTAACGACAAGATCACTGAAGAACAGAGAGGTTAACTAACTTACCCAAGGTCATAAAGATAGTACGGTGTAGAACCAACATTTGAGCTCAGGTAGTCAAGCTCCAAAGTCTGTTCTAATCATGACCTATCCTGCTTCTTTGTGATCAGGAAAATGAGAATTCTCTTTCTACTATTCAAGCAGAACTGGGTTAAGAACCTGAGTCTTGGGAATGTCAGGTGTCTAGCAGATCTTCCTGCCAAGAATCAGTTACAAACATTATTGCATACCTACTCTGGGTTCAGACTGTTCTGAGCACCGTGGGTAGACCAAGGAAAGAGGTACGGTTCTCAATTTCATTCATTTTAATTTGACTGGGGGGATTGAATTTTGATTTAATTCTCACAACCCTGTGAGATGGAACCTTGGTCCCCATTTTACAGATAAGGAAACCAAGGCCCAATGGTTCTTGCCCAGTAGCTGATGGAGTTCAAACTCAAACCCAGAGCCTGATAATGCAAGTCCATACTCTTTGCCATAGACTCCAATGGAGAAAGATCTGGAATGGATCATACCAACTCTTTCAGAGGCAAACATCCTCAGCCCCTAGAAGATCAGATCTAGCCCATCCCTCAGTGCTGATCATCTTGGTTTGGTTCCCTCCTTGCAGAGACGAGGGACTGAGACCCAGAAAAGGGCAGTTAGGTGTCCCTGGCCATCTGACTGCACAGACCCCAAGCTGGAGCCGGGACTCATTGTTTTTCCCACCATCCCTGCCTTCCACATTGTGCTGGGAATGGCAGGGAGGGGAGTGATGGTAGTTGGTGGAGGGGGGTTGTGGGGGAATGAACTAACGGGAAGTTGTTTGCCAAAGCTGTGTGGGGGAAGGAGCATTTTACAAGACCAGGGCCTCTGGCCTGGAAACATCTGTTTCCCTTCAAATCAGAGAGGAGACTTTTGCCTCCCCAGAATGCCTAAATCACGCGGCGGCTGGGGAAGAGCAGGCGTTGGCCTGGAGACTTCAAACGCATTTTCCCGTCCTCTCGGGGACCTAGTTCTGACGTGGGCCTCTGAGCCCCTGTCCCTGCTCTTACCCCCTGTCAGATCCATGAGAAGCTCTCACCGCCAATTAATGTCTTGGTTTCATTCTCTCACCCCTGCTGTGACGGGGTTCCGGGGGTCTTGGATGGGACCAACAACAGCTTCCTTTCTACCTCCCTTCCTCTAATCTCCACTAGGACAACTTATTCTGGGTGTGGGGGGAGGGTGTCAGAGCCTTGGGCTGTGGCCTAACAGTAATAATAGTAATAATAATATTGGTAATGATACCCACAGCTCTCTCTCATTGACTGCTAACGTGCCAGGCATCAATGGTGAGCAGTCTCCTGCCATATCTCATTCTAACAGCTGCCCTATGTAATGGGTTTTAATATTACGATTCCTGTTTTACAGGTGAGTTTACTGAGGCAAGGCCTCACACAGCCAATAAATGGAGGGCCAGAATTTAAAACCAAATTGCCTGATTCCAAAGCCATGCGTTGGGCCACTCTGTTTTTCTATCTCCTTTAATGGCCTTTTAATCTAATCACCTTTTGTTCATTTTAGATGGGGAAACTGATTTCTAGACAAGGGAACTACTACCTTAGAGTTGATTGAGTCCTTCATTCAGTCTGTCATTCATTCTGGAAAGTATTTGCTGAGCACCACGTGCTTTAGGTGTCTGAGCACCAGATGTAGGTGGACAGAGATGGGCAGAGCCATAGTCCAGTCCTGAAGATACTCACATGCTCATGGGGGCACGAGAGAAGTGTCTGGGCACTGACCTAGCCATGCCACATGTGCCGTGACAGGGCACCGTGCAGGGAGAATGGCTTCCCCAGAGGAGATGAGGTTTGATTGCTGCTCCAAGGGCAAGGTGGAGAGGGTCAAGTGGAGAAGGGGTCGGGTGACCCAGATGGAGGGTGCAGCAAGTGTGAAGGCAAAGAGGTGGGATCCATTAGCAGTTGGATGTGGTTCTACTGTGAAACAGAG
The DNA here is from genome assembly GCF_937001465.1 of Orcinus orca. NCBI lineage: Eukaryota > Metazoa > Chordata > Mammalia > Artiodactyla > Delphinidae > Orcinus > Orcinus orca. Next base: position 103,131,551 of record NC_064564.1, on the reverse strand, counting down.
TAGGAAGCAGAGGTTGTTAAACAAGGCTGGATCTGTGGCCAGAGTTTGAGACTCGGTGACAGAGTCTCAAACCGATAGTGTCAAATGAAGGAACATCAAGGAGTCATGCTGGGGGCGGGGGGTAAGGAGTTTGTCCTGAAGATGGTGAAGAAACATTGAAGAACACTTTGCATTTGAGTAGTCAATCCCAAGGCACTTCCCCACACATTGAAATCCCAATACACCAAGATCCTATAGCTGTAGGCATCTGAGATCTCACAACCCACAGCCTCTGGAAAAGCCGGGATGCAAACTCAAGTTTTCAACCACCTTGGCCAGTGTTCTTTCCCCTGAAACAAAGACAAAGGAGCAGCAAGGGCTTGAGCCTGGGATTCCCCCACTTCATCCTTGGAGTCTCCTCTTATTATAATTAACTTATCCCATAGGTGCAAGTGGAGCTAAGTCAGTCAATTGCACAAGAAGCAGGGTGGTGTCTAGAAGGGGCGCTGGAGGAGGAGGCGGGAAAGCCAATGTCTTTATTCTGAAATTATTGGCAGCGGGTCCTTGTGCAAGTCTGTTTCCTCTCTGGGCCTTGGTTTTCTCACCTGTAAAGTGAGGTTGTAGAGTTTGGGGATGGCTCAGGGGTTCTAGTCCACATTCAGTGGATCTCAGCCTGCCTCAGCAGGTAAAGATGAGAGAACCGAGCTGAGGTAGCCGGCACCCTTCTGAGAAACACAGATCTGACCGTGTCCTCTCTCAATCTCTCCCTCTTTCCCCTTTTCACTCTGTTTTGTGGGTGTGTATGCGTATATCTGTTTCTCAGCCTGCCTCTCTCTTCTCATCCTCTTCTCTTTCCCCACATCAGGGGCTGCTACTTTCTGCCCCTCTCAAAGAGCCCCTCCAAGCCCTGCCTGGTCTGCTAACAGCTTTCAGATGTGTCTCTGGAGCAGTTCTACAATTACAGCTGAGACAGGCAGAAAGCACATGGCCTTGTGGCTTCTGACCCAGGCCCGTAAGGCTGACATCTTCCTCTTTCGGCACCCCTCCACCCCCACTGGCAGGGTGGCCTGAGGACTCATCTATCCTGGGGCCTCTACTGACATGTTGGGTTACTCTAATGACACAAATAGAAACTACCTTTTGGGGAGCAAAGATTGAACCAGGCAATGCTGCAATCAGTATATCATTGAGCCTTGATCCCAAACTTGTGAGATACGGTTAACTTCACCCTGTTTTACAGGTGCAGAGACTGAGGCTCAGAGACAGTGAAGTGACTTTCCAAGAACGCTCAGCCAGCTATTGGGGAAAGCAAGATTCTACCCAGGTTTTATAATTTGAAAACCTAAGACTACTTCTTTCCCAGCATGCTGCTCTTCATGCTGCTTGGCTAAATAGAGAGGTGACCCTGGACCCTCTTGGTGGAGGAAATATATTACAGAAGCATCCTGGAAACATAATTGGCCAGTTTAAAATTTTTTCTAACTCCTCATGTTTGGAGACTCATTCACGTATTTACTACAGCCTTCTATGTTCCCCTCAGTTGAAATGCATCTCCTTCTCTTATACTCCAAGAAAGCATTTTAAAAATGTGTACCCTTGTCCAAATAAGTGCTCTTTATATGGCCTTTATTAAAATTTGCAACTTACAAGCCACTTCTCATACATCACTCTACGTAATTCTTGAGACAGCCATGCACTGTCTCTACAATTAGCCCCATCTTGTTGATGCAGAAACTGAAATTCAGAAATGCGATGTGATATGCTCAAGTTCATTCATTTACTCAAATATTTAAAGTGCCTATCATATGCTTAGTACTGTGTTAAGTGCCAGGGATATAGCTGTACCCAAGCTTCAGGCTAGGGTTTGGATTCTGCCTCTGCCACTTCCTAGATGTCGTGTGGGTAGTAAGTGCTTACACAGTGTTACCCAATACTCTCCTTACCTCCCTCCTTTGCCACTTACTAATTCTCACATCCTGGAGTTTGACTATGATCTTGCCTCCGACCCTTCTTACTGGTCATAACTCACCTTGTATAGCACTTACCTTTCACGTTCATCCACGCTGACCTGTGAAATGGACAGCAGCCTCCCTACCACAGATGCTTGATGCGGAGAGGTGAAATAAGCACAGAGGGGTAAAGTGACTAGTCCAAGGTCACAGAGCCAGGGAATAGAATGGAAAGTGAACGCAAGCCTGGCCATCTCCAAGACCAGACTTCTTCCTCTGTCACCTACTGCTTCCCTTGACTGAGACAATACTGGACGTAGTAAGTGCTAGAACTGAGCTCCACTCACAGTGCTGAGATATGACAGGTGGAGAGAGATAATCCCCACATCGTAATGCTGTTGTTCTCACGCCAAAGGCTGAACCCAAAAGGTCCAGAAAGAAGATGACTAGATTGGCTTGCATCTGAAGATGGGGCCGAAATATTCCGTATTTAGGCTTCTTAGTCACATCTATCAGGTTTAGACCCACACTTGTTTACCCTTGCCAGCACTCCAAGCCAGCTGATGAAAGGTAAAAGGTGAAATGAGATTTGACAAGATAGTATAGTACAATGTAGTTAAGAGTATAATCTTCGGATTTAGACAGACCTAAGTTCTGGTCCCCCACTGCTACTTACTTAATATGTAATAATAGGTCAATTACTTGACCTTCTTGGAACCAACATCCTTACTGATAAAATGCAAACAGTCATGGTACCTGACGCGTACATTATGAAGATTAACTGGAGTAGTGCATACAAAGGACCCAACACCGATGAGCACTTATTAGATGGCAGCCGTGCCTATCATTACATTTAGGAAGTGGGCTAGTTTTCCTGCACTTGGACTGACAATTCTTCAGGGAGGGACTTGTTTCTTTTGTTTCACATTTGGGGAGACTTAGGCTCAGAGAGGCTAATCAACCAGCCAAGGTCATACAGCTAGTGAACCTCAGAGCCAAGGTTTGAATGGATGCTGAATGTCTGCAAGGCTCCTTCTGCTTCTGGGGCTCTGGGTGACCTGTTCCCTGCTTGACCCCTCACCCCAGTTCCCTTTGCAGCATATTGGTGGGACAGCTCAGTGCTTACATTCCTGCAGTGCTAGGAGGTGTCTCCCTGGGTCTGTCACCGGCCTAGCGGCCGTGGCCCATAGCAGTAAAGAGTATGGAGCGTATATGGTTACGAGGCTTGCTGCCCGCCTGGCTCGTGGCGTCAGAAACACACACCTGGCTTGACTGATTGATGAATTCCGATATGCGCCCAAAACACCAGCTTCCCAGTAAAGGCAGGATGGGGCTAAGGTACCGTCTGAGTTACGACAAAACTCAGAATCAATATCAAGGAATAAGCTAAAAACACATTCTTGGGATGGCATGAGTACCTCTTACAGTTCTTCAAAAGAGAAATCGAGTTATTCTTAAAAAGGAGACTTTCACACAAAAAAGACAAATGGTAGTTTCTCCAGAAAGATACTGGCTTCTGCTTACTGTGCCCCTTGTACCAAGAAGTTCTGATTTATAGTGCCTTTAATAAACACAGCCTTTGGACTATCATGTCATGAGGTATTAAAGCTGAGAGGCCCTCTGAGATTTCCAGGTTCAGACCCTCTGAGCTAGTAGTGGTGGAACTGGAGCAGGAAAATGGCAGCTGAGAGTTCAGAGTATGGGTTTTAGAGTGAGACAAACCAGGATACAGGTCTTGGTTTTCTCATTGTCTAACTGTGATTTTGGACAAATTGCCTAATTTTTTGATCTTCAGTTTCCTCTTCTGAAAGATGGAGATAATGAGAGTGATTATTTTAGGAGGTTTTCATAAGATTAGAAAAACATGTGAAATGGCACTGTTTCAACATATTTGGAGTTTGGCAAGTGTACCTAATGGACTTGTATTTGTGCAGAGGTGATATCCACAGACCTTTAGTCAGAGGATAGTAGCTGATAGTGGCTAAATGCATGGGCTTTGGAGTCAGACACACCTAGACTTAACTGCCAGTCTCAGTAATTACTGTGTGGTTCTGGGCAAGCTGCTTTCCCTCTCTGAGCCCCGTATATAAAATAAAGAGAGTAATAGCAGTTATCTTTTAGGATCATCTGGGGGAATTAATAGCAATAATGCAGATAAAACTGCATAGGTCCCTGCTTGACACATATTAAGGACTCAGCACAAATTAATTAATTTGGACAACCAGCTCATATTTATTAACTACCTAATATGTGCAGTCAGTCAGGGTTCATCATTCCACAACTGGCAGTCACAGTGTTATGCCCATTTTATAACATGAGGTAAGTTGAGGTTTTGGAGAAGGGGGAGAGGAAATAGGGCCCCTGGGACTGTAGTTTCTTCTACCTGACCCAGAAAACCCTATTCCCACTCCACGCTACTGCTCTACCCTTGAACGCTGGTGAAAGAGGATGGCATGACAAGGACAGGATGCTGAGACGCTTAGCCCTTCTCCCTTCTATTCAGATTGTCGCTGGCCTCCAAGGATTACCTCTTCTTGAAAGTCTGCTCACTCCTTTGACTTTGTTTAAACTTCAGAACTTGGAGATCTGGAGGTGTGAAGGGTCAGAGAGCCTTCTCAGAGTAGGCCAGACAACCGTGTCTACTCTAGAAAGAATTCTGTGCCCTGGATTGGACCTGAATCCACCAGGTCTGCAGTTTACCAATTCTCTCCGTCGAATACCACACAGGCTGCCTATTCCCCCCAGTACAGCATGGGGCTGCAGGCAACAACGCTGAAAGCTGGGGACATGCCTTGTACCTAGAATAACTCCCAGACTCTATCATGGCCCACAGGGGCCCCACCCACCCATCTTCCCACTCATCTCTCTTTGCTACAGCTGCACAAACCGTCTACTCCTCCAACAGTCTGGATCCTTCTCGCCTCAGGACCTTTGTACTTAACTGCTTTTCCTGCCTGGAATGCTTTTCCTCCCATAAGCTAGTTCCTTCTCATTTTCATGTCTCAGATCAAACCTCTCAACAAGAAGGCCTTTGTGGACACAACTGTCTAAAGCAGCCACATCCCCCTTCACTTTAATCTATTATCATTCACCATTATCTATTTTTTTGCTTACTTTTTGTTTAGCTTTATGCAAGCAGGGGCCTTAACTCTCTTGCTCATCTTTATAATCTTAGCACCTAAAATAATTCCTGGCACACAGTTAATGCTCAACTAAAATTTGTTAAGTAAATGAATGAAAGAATATATAAATGAGTATATAAAGCCATACAAGATAGCATCGGGGTTTACTTCTCAAGTCCTGGATTCAGACTGCTCTGCCCCCACCCCGGTAACTGTGAGACCATGGAAAGATACACAACTAAGTCTCAGTTTTCTCCTTGGTGAAATGCAGGTGAGAATAATCCCTGCCTTCTAGGTTTGCTACTTGTAAATTAAGAGATTATGTGCAAAATGCCCAGCAAGGCAGTTGGTGTTCAATACATGCTTAATAATTTTCTTTTTTTTCTTTCCAAATCATTTTCCTGCAGCCTAAGCATCCCTGAGTTCTTTTTTTTTTTTTTTTTTTTAATTTTGCTTGTGGCCTCTTTTCAAGTTTGTTTATTTATTTATTTATTTTTGGCTGTGTTGGGTCTTCGTTTCTGTACGAGGGCTTTCTCTAGTTGCGGCAAGCGGGGGCCACTCTTCATCGCGGTGCGCGGGCCTCTCACTATCGCGGCCTCTCGTTGCGGAGCACAGGCTCCAGAAGCGCAGGCTCAGCAGTTGTGGCTCACGGGGCCTAGATGCTCCGCGGCATGTGGGATCCTCCCAGACCAGGGCTCGAACCCGTGTCCCCTGCATCGGCAGGCAGGTTCTCGACCACTGCACCACCAGGGAAGCCCCTCATCCCTGAGCTCTTTCAACTATTATTCCTGTGCTATGATTTTGTGTTCCTCTTTGGAACTTCCAGGGCCTTTTCTGAAGTCACAGCCTTGTGCTCTGTTTTCTTGTTGTGCTACAGGTTCACTCTCTATGCAGTGGATACACGAGGGAGGCACTCAGAGCTCAGCACAGTGACCCTGAGGACTGCCTGTCCGCTGGTAGATGACAATAAAGCAGAAGGTAGGTGACCCATTTCTTCACTTCCGAGGTAACGCCCATATTTTCGCTCTCTAAATTCTGCACCCAACAGTCACTAACCACCACTACTTTCCTGCCTCACACACATATTGGCACAGGGAGAAGAAAGCCAAGGGACTAAGGAGGAACATGGAGATAAATTAATCAAAGCCATGAAGGAAATTGAGACGGACCAGCAGTATCTTTGCCAGTAAAAAGACTTGCTCCTCTGTTATAGAATCTGTGTTCTGACTTAGAGGCAAGGAGTGGTGGAGAGTCAGAACCCCATGACTGTGTTCTGCCCCTTGGCCTAGGCTTTTAGGGACCAATCCCTTTCTTCCACTTCAGGCTACGCTAGAGCTGGCAAATCGGTGGCACCTAGAGGACCACTTGGCTTTGCTGCACTCATGGCAGATATCATTAGCTGATCACGGCACACCTTCCCATCTAGCCCAGGGGTGGCCTCAGAATCCTCAGCGTAGAGCTAGAGTCAGTCACTATCAGTCAGAATTAACATGCAAGATGAAACCTTTTCTGCTGTTCCTTGTCCATGGAGTTGTAAACATTAGGCAAAACACCTGTCAAAAAAAATGGAACCAATAAATCAGAGCTACCATATACTTAGTTCTTAGACAATGTGTAGACACAGTTTCTACAAAAACATGATGGTAGCTCATGAGACCTGGTGGTCCACTTCAAGTTGAGCAGATATTTTCTAAGAACCCTGGTACAAGGAATGCAGAAGAGACATGCTCTTCATCTTTCAGGAGTTCACATTCTAGGGGGAGAGAGAGAGAGACGTTTCTTCAAATGGCTCAGTCATAAGCTTGATGACAGATGTTTGTGTGCTACCTACCAGACAAGAGGAGATGGTGAGATACTGAGTCTCAAAAGGGAGAGAATTTGAGATGGTTTCCTCGTAGTTTTTTTAAGTATTTTTATTTTAAAATAACACATGAACATGGTTTAAAAAAATAAGAACAATAAAGATCAGGGTAGAAAACTTTACAAAGTAAATGCTCCTTCCATCCTGAACCCAAGTCCCCCAGACTGTCCTGAAAGCGATTGCCATTAGCAGTGATGTGGGAACATACATAAATTTTGTTCAAAGTCTTCAAAGATGAAAGAATGTGCCTCCTCTTCAAGAGAGCAGCCCATAATGAATTTTAGTTACATCAATTAGTAGGAATGACTGAAGGAGTAGAAATTGCCATGAATGGCAAACAGAAGAGTCTAGATTTTCTTTGAAAGATTTTTGAATGGAGAGCTGTTAGACCTGATCACAGAAATGTGCTGGGAGTATTGCAGAGAGGAGATAGAAGTTGACTATTGAGATGAGCCCAAGACAGTTTATTTAAGCCTCTGCACTTGTTTGGAATTTTCTGTTAAATCATAGGCACAAAACTTATGTTAGTGAGTGCAATTACAAGCACTAACTTTGTGCCAGACCCAGTGTTGAGTGCTTTACATGCATGTTTTAATTTAGTCCTCCCAGTGCCTCTCCAGACTATATATCGTTATCTCCGGTTGATAGATAGGAAAACTGAACACAGCTGGTCAATGACATATTCAGGATGGAATTAAGGTTTGTCTGTCCCCAAAGACCACACTAGTGAACTCCTGCATGAATATGCCTTCCTAGTTGCAAGGCATGCTTTTGTCCTCCCTTTTTCCTACTGTCCGGTGATCTGTGCCTGCAATTCTTCCTCCCCAGAGATAGCTGACAAGATCTACAATCTGTACAATGGGTACACAAGCGGGAAGGAGCAGCAGACTGCCTACAACACACTGATGGAAGTCTCCGCCTCCATGCTGTTTCGAGTCCAGCACCACTACAACTCTCACTATGAGAAGTTTGGTGACTTTGTCTGGAGGAGTGAGGATGAGCTGGGGCCCAGGTACGTGGGCATATGAGCGCGAGTGGGGAGGTAAATTCTTCTTGCTTCCATTTGACTTTACTGGAGCCTTTCTTCCATAGGCTGGGAATGGGCTTTATGAAATAAATAAGAGTGGCAGTCACCCCGGTCATGTCAGGGTTCGAGAGGGGAAGTGGGTAGGGAGAATGAAAGAGTCTTGGAATTTTAGCTTCTTAGACTCCTGGAATGTCAGATCAGAGACCTCAGTGTTCTTTCAGTCAATCTCCCCTTATTCACCTTCCACTTGCAGTTTTAGAGAAGGGAAGCATAGCTTCCTTGAGGGGTTATGTCCTAATCAGCATCGTAGAAGAGCATGGTGAGAAGAGCATGGTGACAGGGTCATGGCCCCTAATCTAGGGCTTCTCCTACTCTTTCATAAGAAATCCGAGGTTTTTTTTTTTTTTCTGGATAAAGCCCATTGGTAACCAAGACTAAATACATTCATAACTTCAACACGTACTAAGGCACAATTTTTTGTCACCAGCACTGACCATGCCAACCACTGTGATAGTTGCCATGGAGGATTCAACCATAACTAACACACAGTCACTATCTTCCGAAGCGTCACAAAGTAGTATCTGAAACGGTGGCTGCATTTCATGCCTTGCACCCAACAATGACATCCATTCATTTATTCAACACAAGCTTAGTAGCCCCTCTTTTAGGTCGGTAGTTGATAATGCAGTGTTAAAAATGTAGAAACAGTCCCTATCTACGCATAGCTTACTGTTGCAGGTAATTAAACAAGCAGTTGCAAAGAACAGGAATAATAAGGGTCAAAAGAATAGACGAAAGGGGCCCTTTGGGGAAGCAAGGCATAGACACTCGGTCTAGGTAACGCAGTGAAGCCCCCATAAAGGCTGAGACTCTGAGGCCTAAAGGGTGAGTTAAGGTCAGACCACTGGCGGGAGAGGAGGATTGGAGGGGTTAGGGCCAAAGGAGTAGCCTGTGAAATGTTCAGAGGAGAAAATACTACATAGGCAGGGGTTTTCCTCTTAAATTTTGGTCATTTGCCTGCCACCTTTATGATTTTTGTCATATCGCCATACCATATGCAGTTCATTTATTTTCTATTTCTTCCTTAGGTCCACTTATTGAAAATACATTTGAAACGAAAACACTGTATCATTTTGTAAAGGGAAAACTAGCACCATCTACCCTTAATAAAGATTAAACTTAAGCATTCAGTACAATGGAAGAAAAACAAAACCAGAAAACAATGTAGTTCAAGCCTAGCTGAGCCTGAGGCTTTCCCTTTAAAAAGGGAGATTAGCAAGTGTTAGAGAAGTACTTAAGACACAGTCCTGAACTAAAACTCTCTTTCTTAAAGTAATCTGGAGGAGGGGAAGAGTGAAAATGGGAATCGAAATGCTTTTCCTCAGTGTGATTCATTGTTGTTTAATACTGGATCTGTGATCTTCCTGAGTACCACCTAAAATCCTTTCTCCTGCCCCAGGGGAACTCCTTCTACACTTTGGTAAACACTGTGTGGAGGAACTGAAAGAATTTCTGTGTAGTTGGAGCCAAGTGTGTGACAGCAGGAGTGGGAAGAGATAAGAAGGGAGAGGTCAGCAAGGGCCAGTTCCGAATGCCCTGTAAGTAGGGTTAAAGAGTTTGGATTATCTCTCTAGGGTAATGGGAAGCTTTTCAAGTGTTTTTCACAGGGGGGAGATGTTATCAGATCTTCAAGGGATAGAGATCCCTCTGACTGCAGTTAGAAGCCTGGACTAGAGGTGTCTAGACCAGAAGGAGGCAGTGAGGCCATAGAGGCTGTTGTAACGCTAATCCAGGAGAGATGGTGCAGTGCCCTGGGTCTGTGCTAGTGTCTGTGGCACTGGAGAGGATTGCGTGACTTCCTGAGATACTCAGTAGCGCAGCGTGTTATGCCTTAAATAGCTTTAAAATTACCCTGTAAACTAGGCAAAGTAGGGTATCCTCCCCATTTTATGAATGAAAAGGAATTGGAGGCCCCACAGGGTTAAATGAGCTGCGCAGAGTTTGCTATGGAGTCCGGTTCTGCCCCGAGCTTTCACCCTGAGCCCTTACAACACTTGCAGTAAACCCCAAGAATTCAAGGCTTGGTTGAGGGATAAAAAGGCTCTTTCCCTGGGGCGGGGCCTTATCTGTTTTGCTGGGTCCTGGATTGTAACTTTCTCCCTTTCACATGAAAGAAATGTTCTTTAGATAAAAGCTAAAAGAGAGCAGACAGACAGAAGCACAGAGCCCCAGATGAAAGCTTCTGCGTGAGTCATCTCGGCTGCCATCTTGCCTGGGGACAGGCAAAGGCATTCTGCTTTATTGGGCTTTCCCACAGGGTTCAGGGATTTTAGGTGGACGCTAAACCAGAGCTTCACTCCTGACTTTGTCTTTATCATCTTCTGGGGTCCTTCCAGGACATAAATCTTCTGGAAAGGCTTTCTGGTCGCCCACAGAGGCAGAACAACCCACTCAGTAATGGACCCGTTCACCTCCGGCCAGCTAGTCACCAGCCACTATATGCCAACACCCACTGTGCCACCCAGCTCCCTCCTTCTTTGGTCTTTCTAGTCTCCTGAGGGAATCTGAGATTCCTCTGGTGTCCCACACTGGCATCAGCAGGAATCAAGGCAGCTGCACCCTAATCCATCCTGGCACTGCTAATAAACTGACTGTGCAACCTTGGCCTGTGGCCCTCTCTGGCACTCAGTCTCTTTATCTATAAAATTGTTGCAGGAAGGGGGTCCCTTTCCAGAGCCCGAGAGTGGGCTCTTGTCTAACACTCAGAAATGAATTGTCCGAGGAGACACATGTGCTGGCAAAGCAAGAGACTTTATTGAAAAGGGGCGCCTGGTCAGAGAGCAGCAGGGTAAGGGAACCCAGGAGAACTGCTCTGCCACGTGGCTTGCAGTCTCGGGTTTTATGGTAATGGGGTTAGTTTATGAGTTGTCTCTGGACAATCATTCTCACTCAGGGTCCTTCCTGGTGGCACTCGAGCATCGCTCAGCCAAGATGGATTCCAGCGAGAAGGATTCTGGGAGGTTTGTAGGACATATGAACTGGCTTCTCCTCTCTCCTTTTCGCCTTTCCCGAATTCTTCCAGTTGGTGGTAGCTTGTTAGTTCTGAGTTCCTTACCAGGACCTCCTGTTGTAAGATAACTCATGCAAGTGGTTACTATAGGGCTTGGCCAGGGCGGTGGTTTTGGTCAGTGGTTCCCCTAACAAGGCGATAGTAGTACTTTTTCTTTTTTCTTAGCAGTGAAAACGCTGTTTTCTAAATAAAACTTGCAAAGAACCCCAGGTCTTAGCTAGAAGTCACCTCCTCAGAGAATCCTCTAAAATTTCTACCCATTCACTTTATCACACCCTCGTGTTTTAATTTTCTGTGTCGTATCTACTAGTTTTAGTATCCTATATTGCTTATGTGTTTACTTCTGAGTTATCTATAAGATATTATCCCCACTACAATGTCAGTTTATGTATAGCTAGTGATCCTTTATGTCCCATTCAACTCTTGTAAGTAGGTGCTAAATGATTACTTATTGAATAATTGAATAATGGGATGAGTAGATGTGTGAACCAGATGACTACAGAGTTGTTCTGGTAGAAGCTAGAGTGGGTGGCCTGGAGCCCCCCTGCTGGGTCTCCTCTTCAACTTCCCCCCTCCAATCCCAAGGGTCCCTGAGGTCTACCTGAGCTATCAAGGATCTATATAGATCACAGTTGGAAACAACTGAATTCCGCAAACTCTAAGGTTTTTCTAGCTTAAAAATAACATTCTAAAAATAAAAAAAATGCATTGTCCTTGCAAATATTAAGAGACTTGAGGATATCCTCACTTATTAATTTATGGATTCATCGATCCATTTAATGTGCTTACTCTGTGCCAGACCCTGTGCTGTGGGCTGGAAACAGATGAGCGAAGAAGACAGCTCCTGCCTCTACCAGGCTCAACATCTAGTGAGAAAAAGACTGGTCAGCAGGCAGGTGCAGTGAAATATGTCACAAGAAACACAGTATAAGGAGGGTGAGCAGTGTGCTTTAGAGTGACGTTTATCAAACTTCAGTGTGCCGGCGAATCACTCAGGGGCCTGGTTAAAATTCAGATCAACTCCGTGGTCTAGGATAGGCCTGAGAGTCTGCATTTCTGACAGGCTCTTCAGTGACGCCAGTGTGGCTTGTTAAAAAGCACCCTTTGGGTGACACGGTTCTGGATGCAGCTGTCGGTGCAGCTAATCCAGACCTGGAGCTCAAGGAAGAATTCCTGGAGAAGAAAGTGAAGTGTATGCTCAGAAGTAAAGGACGAACAGGAGTCCTCCAGGTGGAAGGGGAGGAGTGCTCTCAGTAGAAGGAGCAACCAGGGCAAGGGTGAGGGAGGGTGGGGTAAGAGAATATACCTTGGTCAGGAAGGATAAATCTCAGTGGGGCAGAGAGTTCAAGGTGAGAAGGAAAAGGGAAAAAAACAAGGCTGAAGAGTTCAGCAGAGGTCAGATCATAATGGCTCTAACGAGCCCTGTTCATGAGTTGTTCTTTCTTCCAAAAGCTGGGTAAAGGTTTGAAACAGAGGATCACTGTGGGCAAATGTACCGTGCTTCTTAAGGGTTAGCAAGTATGCAGAACATCAAAGTGTAAAGGAGAGAGAGCGAGACTCTGCCTTGAGTTCATGTCCTAGCTTTGCCACCCACTTGCTGTGTAACCTTGGACAAATTTCATCTCCATTCTGGGCCTCATTTGCAACATGAAAGAACTGGACTCCAAAGTCCCTTCCAGCTGCGAAGCCAAGGAACCAGCAAGCCCTGAAGGTCATAGAGACCAGAGAAGAGGCACACCATGCGTGTCCTTTCACCTCTAGCCCAGCATGGCTTGTTTCTCAGGAACCTAGGATGGCTAGGATAATAAGAGCTTTTCCCAGGAGCCCTCTGAGGTCTGGTATCATGGGATGAGCTCTATTAGGATTTTGTTGGCCTATAATCACCAAACCCCAAAATGTTCTCTACTCCTCTGTGGATTTGTGGTCATGTACCCCCATAAAATGTAGTGACAAAAGGGTGACTCTTGCTGCTACCTAATAAATCCATCAGGCCAATGTCCTCCAGAGCCTGGTTCCCATGGCAACCACAGGTTACTGCAAACAGCTGTTCAGAGAAGACCCGCTGACACCCAGCTGTCCCAGCCATACGGTTCCTATTAGGAGAATTGAAAAACTGAACTTATAGGTGGCCAGGGACCAAAATTTGCTCCAGTCAGAATACCCTTGACCACTCTTGAGCTTCTCATTCCTCTCAGTTATGTCTGATTAAAATGATAGAGTAGGGAGAAGAAAGCAAGCACTTGAAGAGATTTGTTTCAGTGGAATTTATCTGGCTAGATTAGAAATGGTGTATTTCTGATGTCAGCCCCTCTTGCTTCCATGGCAGACATTGCTAATAGCTCACAGAAATCATCCCAGGATTGGTTCATTCTGGGATCTTTCTCAACACAGCCAGACAAGAAGCTTTTCCCATCTGAGAAGGATTAGCACATGCTATGAACTGTCATTGCTTTGTTCTTAGTGAAAATATTCAAGCCTGGGATATCAGTGTACCTTTTTCAGTCCAAGGTTATGTTAGCTCTTTCCTTAGATATCTTGGATTCACTCTCTCGGAATTTCTAGGACGTTGGGAGCAAGAGCAAATTTAGGCTTCTAGAGCCATATTCCTGTCATCTCAGATGCACTTTTATTTTTTCTGCATATTTCGGAAATCATGAAGGATTGTGCACAATAGATTTGCACATTAAGTGTTGTATTCTTTCTTCTTTTCTTGAAAGGCTGTGATTAAATCAATAGCATCTCTTAAAATTGATGATGTCTTAGAATGGATAAATACAAACAAGACAAACTATGACTTTTAACAAATGTCCCACAGAACATTTTCCCCACTGATAATATAGCAATGTACATAATTATCTTGAAGTTTCTGTCAGTTCAAAACTGAAATACTTTTGGGTTCATTGAGACTCAGTTATTCTTACCATCAGTTTAGGAATGAATTCTTGGAAGGTCTCATGGTTTCTTATGAGAGAACAAGGAGGAAACAAAGCCAAATGTAAATATTTTCACTAGTCACCTTACAAATCATATTTCAAACCTGATGTTGAGGAAATATATTTACATGGCAGTACCTGAGCTTCTGGTTTTCTGTTTGGTGGGGGTGGTCTGAGGTTAAACTTGATGTGGATTTATTCTGAAAGTAACCCCAGTGAACCACTGGGAAGCCATAAAACCATGACTTCATTGCACATACTCATCACACCAGCTTTAAAATATGTGTAAGTGTATGCATGTCGTCAAAATGGAAATGCCTTTATTGTATTTTATCCTAAAGTAATTCTTGTTCATTCTGTAACATGTAAATGAGACAGATATATATATATATAAAATGGCAAGCAAAAATGTTGTACCCCTGAACCCCTAATCCCCACCCAGAGATAAAATTAAGTGTGCACGTACTTCTCCAGATATCGATGTGGATGTGACATGGATATGCTTATGAGTAGGGAAACGGGTACAGACTTAAGGATACATTGACATCTACAGACCACAGTTCCATTTCCATCAACTCTGCTATGTTTAAGAAGTACATACATTTTGTTCTGTTTTCTGCCTATTTACACACATGTACAAGCCTTTTCCTATGGATGCATGTGTAAATACGTTGTCTTTTTGAAGGGTCTTTTAGCCAGTTAATTATATGAATGCATCACATATTAATTTAGTCCTCTGCTAAAGACCAACTAGATTTCTTCCAACTTCTTTTCTATTATAAACAAATCTGGGTAAATATTTTGCCCACTTGCCCGATTACTTCCTTAGATCCACGTGATGCTCCTGTGTTGTTTCATTCCCTTTATAAACTCTGCTAGAAAAGTGCTGTATTTTGAAAGCTAAGGACTGAAAATTATTAATCCCTTCTCCTTGCACAATCAGGAGGAGCTAGATACCAGGGGAACTGTATACTGTCCAAGAAGAAGGTGGGAAATATTAGTTGAACATTTATTTTGGCCCAGTCATTTTTATCTCATTTCATCTCCTGAACAATTAATTTTGAAGACGAAGTAACAGAGAATCAGTGGAGTTAAGTAAATTGTTCAAAGTTACACAACTAGTAAGTGTCAGAGCTCAGATTCAAAGTATTGTCTTCCGATGTCAAACTAGTGTCCTATCCAATATAACACATTGCATCCCAAAATATGTGCACAACTAACAGATAATATAGTATGAATCTCAACAGAGAAATGAAATGCTTCAGCAACAAAGAGGAACACGTGACTTAGGGTAGCTGGGAAGATCTGGAAGACCTCCTGAAGATGAAATTTTAGCGTGGCTTTGAAGCATGAGTAGAATCTCAGTGAATGTGCTCCTCTCATCTCAGGAACCCGATGCTATGACAGTTGTCACAGCATGTTCTCTTGTGAACTGCTCGTCAGATGATATTTCTCTGTGAATCAAGAGATTCAAAACAAACAAACAAACAAAAGCAACAGAGATCTGCTCCAGCTCCCACTACCGTTAGATTCTGCTGTGGTCTGAATGTTGGTGCCGTTGCAAAGTTCATATACAGTATTGCAAGCCTAATGCCCAAGGTGATGTAATTAGGAGAAGGGGTCTTTAGGAACTGATTAGGTCATAGGAGTGGTGCCCTAATAAATGGGATTAGTGCTCTCATAAAAGAGGCCTCAGAGAGTCTTTTGTCCCTTCTGCCATGTGAGGGGACAGTGAAAAAGTGCCTTCTGTGAACCAGGATGTGGTTCACCAACCACCACACCAAATCTGCCGCTGCCGAGATCCCAGATTTCCCAGACTCCAGGATATGAGAAAGATATTTCTGTTGTTTGTAAGCTCCCTAGTCTATGGTATTTTGTTATAGCAGCCCAAACAGACTAAGACAGACTCTTTTCTAAGGCATGCTCGATTCGATCATCTCCAGTGAAGGGGAACCCACTGGAGGTATAGAAAGACCCCATCTACATTTAGAAGATTTTAGTTTTAAGGTTTTTTATTGTGTGTGTGTGTGCCTTCTGTTAGTTTTTGAGTGGTTTGTTAACACTTAGCTGCTTTGCTGAAGCGATCTGAGATGCTGTTCTTACTCTGTTAACCCTAGTCAAATCGTATGACCAGCCTGAGGCTTACTTTTACCACCTGAAGACTGGGACTAAAGTATGCACTCTAGAATTGCAGTGAGGATTACACTTAAGATGATGTTGCCTATGTGATGTTTCTGGCACATAGTAGGTCCTCAGTCACCTGTAGTCATTATCATCCCTGACCCTCAGGGTTTCCCCCTCTTGTTTTCAGTTACTAGAACAACATAGCCATCTTCCTAAATCCCCGCTTCAGTGACACTTGATTCCTGCTTCCAGCACTTCCACGGAAGACTTGCTTTTGAGACAACCTTCAGCATCATGATCTGGCTGCAGTTTGCACATGTCCCTCTTACCAAAGTGAGTGGGGCTCTCCAGATGTGGCCTGACAAGGGCAGCGTAAATGGAAGTCATTATTTCCCTTAATCTGCCTTCTCAACTTCCAGAGGTTGTGTTCCAGTTTTTTTGTTTGTTTTGGTTTTTTATTTATTTATTTTTTGTGGTACGCGGGACTCACTGTTGTGGCCTCTCCCATTGTGGAGCACAGGCTCCGGACGCGCAGGCCCAGCGGCCATGGCTCACGGGCCCAGCCGCTCTGCGGCATGTGGGATCCTCCCGGATCGGGGCACGAACCCGTGTCCCCTGCATCGGCAGGCGGACTCTCAACCACCGCGCCACCAGGGAAGCCCTGTGTTCCAGTTTTTTGCAACTACACCATGCCCTTGACTCTCATTAAGCTTGAGGTCGGCTAACACAGAGACTTTTAAGCTCAGCTCAGGAGACAGACAGGAGGGAGAGAGGCCAATGGGGATGTTTCCTTACTGTCTGTCCTCTTTTTCTCCATTCCAAGGCCCCCTTAGAATTAGGTCTGTGTCCGATAACTGTGTCAGCAGTGGATCGGGTAATGGTGATGGGAAGAGAATGGTCACTCCAAGGTTCTACAGTTCCCCGAAGAAGCGGCATCTGAGTCTAGCTGCTGACTCCTTCACAAGCCATTCCTGTCTCAATCTTGCCTTCTGGGACCGTGATAAATGAATGTGTGCTGTCCCTCCTTTACCTCTGACTTCCTATCCCACCAGGCCTGGGTCCTGTCTCCAAGGAGGAAGATTTCATTTCTGGTATTTGAGAAAAGTGGTCCTTCTGACCTGTGATTTCCCCCTCCAGGCAAAGCTTGGTGCATGCCTGGCCTTTGGTTTGTGAATCTCCATTGCCTACAATTTATCACCTAGCACTCTCACCTTTTGTCTCTCACCCATGTCCCCCTCCTCGGCCTTTGAGCACCTCCAACCCTTCTCTTCATGGCTTCACCTTCTGAGTTCTTCTGCCTTTGTTGTCTCATTGCAAACCAGGGTGCTGAGGCCTAGCGTACAGTGGAGAAGGAGCAGGGGACAGTTAGGCAAACTGACCTTGGTTTAGTGCGTATTATATGCAAATTCCTGTGCTAGATGCCTATGGCGGTAACTTCATTCCAGCCTAGCAGCGGCACTGCAAAGTAATGGTCTCTGTCCCCATTTTACAAATGAGGAAACTGAGGCTCACGGAGAAGAAGTGGCTTGCCTTAAGGGGCTCTGGAGTCTATGTCCTATCTACTATAAAATACTACTTTGAATCTTGGCTAACGTTTACTGAGAGCTAAGCAAATTACCCAGGTTATCTCATCTTCCAGAAACATTGTTATTCCCATTTGACTTTGCAGTAACTAAGAGTTAGTGTGAAGAGCTTGCTCATGACCCACATAGCTGAGTTATAGAACTAGGACTTGAATCTGGGTCTCCAGAGCCAAGTAGTTCATCTTAGTTCTGTATACTTAGGGGCCCAGGTTCTAGCTTTGCCTCTGTTACTAACTTAAGGTGTTCCTTTAGGCAAATTATTTTCCAATTTCAAACCTTAGTTTCCCCATCCATACAAAGGCTTGGTCCAGTTGAGTTCCAAGATCCTCTCTTTGGAAATAGCTGGGCCCTTGGAGACAAAGCATTTGGTCATGTTGGAGGACTTGTACTTCCCAACCTCATCTTGTATTTATGACTTAATCAGACAATGACTCTCCATCACCCAAAAAATAGAATACTTTACCATGGCTCAAAAGAGTCTGGATGGTCTGATCTCTACCAAACCGACTTGTCTCTCACCCATTCTGTGCACTTCACCATTTCAAAAGACTGATGCTTTATGCCCTCTTTAGCCCAACTTTGGATGAGCTATCTCCTCTGCCTTCCCATCTACCTGAAAAATTTGTTTCGTCACTGAAGACCTAGCTCAGATGTTATGTCCCCTGGCAAGATTTCTCGGAGCCCCCAAACTAACGATTGGGTGCCCACTTTATATATTCCCGTAGCACCCAGCATGTTTTCCAACCCAGAACTCTCCCCCTAAATTAGAGGCTGTTACTATTTCTGTCTGTCTGTCTCCTGCCACTAACTTACATAAGTGCTCAAAGCTTAAACCAGTACACAAATCCTGATGGTGGAGGTGGTGGTGATGGTGATGTACTTTCTGACATGTATCGGGGCTTAGTATGTGCCAACTACTTTTCTAAGAGAGTTTTACACTTATTAACTTATTTAATCCTCGCTTCAACTCCGTGAGGTGGGCAAATGTTATTCCCTTTTTGTAAATAAGGAAATAGAATAAGTAGCTTTTCAAAAGCAAGGGGAGAAACAAGCTAGCACCCCTGAGTGCGGTGATAGGAAACACGTGACACCTGGCTGCGGCTGTTCGTGGTTCTCGCTGCTGGTCTTGACCTCCCCAGGTTTCATTCTCCTCAATGCAGCTAGAAACGTTTTTAAGCAGTTTGTCTCTGAACCTGCTACTTTGTTGCCTGAAAGTCTTCAGTAACCCCCCACTTACCCCTATTGAGGGCTTACTACAGATTCATTAGTGTTTTGTTTTTTTAAACATCTTTATTGGAGTATAATTGCTTTACAGTGGTGTGTTAGTTTCTGCTTTATAACAAAGTGAATCAGCTATTCGTACACATATATCCCCATATCCCCTCCCTCTTGCGTCTCCCTCCCACCCTCCCTATCCCACCCGTCTAGGTGGTCACAAAGCACCGAGCTGATCTCCCTGTGCTATGCGGCTGCTTCCCACTAGCTATCGATTTTACATTTGGTAGTATATATAAGTCCATGCCACTCTCTCACTTTGTCCCAGCTTATGCTTCCCCCTCCCCGTGTCCTCAAGTCCATTCTCTAGTAGGTATGTGTCTTTATTCCTGTTCTGCCCCTAGGTTCTTCATAAACATTTTTTTTTTTTAGATTCCATATATATGTGTTAACATACAGTATTTGTTTTTCTCTTTCTGACTTACTTCACTCTGTATGACAGACTCCTTAATGTTTCTTTTTTATTTTTAAAACGACCTTTGTGATAGATGTAGTCATTATTCCCATTTTATGGATAAGGAAACTGAGGCATAGCTGGGTAAACAATTTCCTCAATATCACAGAGCTAGTAAGTGGCTGAGGCAGGATTTGAACCTGAGCAACCAGGCTCTAGAGCCTGTGTGGTACACCATTACTCTATACAACAAATGCCCCGGCTTCTAAGCTCCAGTGGCTGGGCTCCTGCCACTTCTCCCGTTTCCCACTGTGAGCCCACTTGCACACCGTATTTCACCATGAAATCCCTTCTCTCTGTGCCTTTACCTAGGCTTCCTGTTATGCCTGTGCCCTCTTCTTTACCTAAACCTTACTCATTAATGAGGCTCAGCACAAGTTCCCCTTCTACAGGAAGTCTTCTTGGATTTCCCAATCCTACCTAGGCACTGTCCTCTGTTTCCCACAGCTCCCACGCCTTCTTTTATCATTGCTTTTGCCACGGGTGTTGCAATTTTACATCTGTCTGTCTTTTCCTACTGAATCGGGAGCTCTGCCGTATAATAAATGCTCTGTAAAGGAGCAACCAATTACTCTGTCTCCTTTAAATTCTCAACTGCCCCATTTGTCAAGTGAAGAAACAGGTTTGGAGACGTTAAGTAAAGTTCCCGAGGACACCGAGCTGCTAAGGAACAGAGCAGGAACTGAAACAAGGAGGACTGAGAGTAAGCTCCTTGGGCTCCCCCTGCGGAGGCGCCTGCTAGAGGTGAAAGAGGCCTGTGGGTCGAGTGGTAACTCGAGTGTGATTATGAAGCTATGAATTCTTGGCACCTCAGGAAATATTCCACCCAAGTGGTGAACTATACAAAGAGGACTTTTTGAAAGGCACCTCATAAATCGTGCCCACAAAAGCTACACGCATAAGCCCAGCCCTTTTCCAGCCGCCTCGCAGGTGCCTGAAACAGTCTCCCATTTGTGGGGTCTGTTGTCGTAAAACACCCTCCCTCCTGGGGTCTCAGAGGGGCATGGAGAGGACAGCAGGAGAGAGCCTCTCATTTAGCCCCTCAGGATCCCTAGGCATCTTGAGGATGCTGAGATGTAGAGAAAAATGGATTCCACAAGGAGATGGACACCTGGACAGCAAAGCTGACTTAGGGTATGGCCCGCGAAAAGGTCATTCCTTTCCCTCTCTAAGCCTCCTCAGTTTCCACATCTTTAATGAGATTAGGTCCGACTAAGTCTCTGGTTCTCAAATGGGGTGATTTTGGTCCCCAGAGGACATCTGGCGATGTCTGGAGGCAATTTTATTGTCATGCCTGGGGCTGCGGGTGCTATTGGTATCTTGGAGGCAGAGGCCTGGTGGTGCTGCTAAATGTCCTGCAAGACTGTCCCCACAGCAGAGGATTATCCAGCCCACGTGTCAGTGGCGCTCCTGTTGAGAAGCCTCGGACTAGGTGATCGCAAAGATGCTTGCTTTCATTTTCTCTGCAGCCTCGGGTCTCCCCGAGGATCTGCTGTCTGGTGCTACAGAAAGAGCTCTAGATAAGTGCCTAATGATGACCCCCACAGTCCAGGGCGCTTCTTGCTGAGACTAGTGTCCAGTATGACCTTGACCCTGAGACATCATCACAGCAATTCTCTATAATAGAAGCTATGATTAATGGGAGCTTACTCAGGGCCAGCCTTTGGGCATTTCTCTTAGTTAATCTCATAGCCAGTTAGGCCACCATCACTATTTTAGAGATAAGAAAAATGAAATAGAGAAGTTCTGATTTGGGTATATACATATAAAGGCTTTCATGAATTTAGAAGCACAGAGGACAAGATTTTATTCTGACTATGAGAAAAGAGTATGAGAGAATTAGAAAAGTAAGAAAGCGGACAGAGGGGGGGACTTGGTGGGTGTTCAGGCCTAGATCCAAATGCCCAGCTCAATGGTCAACCTGATGTTTGACCTTGGTCAAGTAGTGTCACCTCTCTGAAACCTGGGCTCCATGGCCATTGACTATATGTGGAAATAACAATATTTTCAGGGCTGTTGTGAAGATTATATAGAAATTTTTAAATGTATGTAAAGTACTTACCCAGCATCTAGCTCATGGTGTTAATACGTTTTAGTTGTTGTTCTTGTCGTCATTTATCATTGTTATAATAATTTACACTTACTTGGTCAGAGTCCTCAGGCTGCTTACCTTGTAACGCTTGTATCTCAGAAGTGAAAGCGTTAGGTCAAAGGTTATACCGCTCTTCTACTTTTTACACATTGCACAGTTAAAGAGGACAAGTTCCAAGGGAATTTTGAACAGGCGTTCAAAGTACCACATTCAAGTCAGGCACGGCTAGGGGATTGTTGGGACAAGAAGTCCTCATCTGTCTGCTGACATTTACTCACCCCCCTCAAAGGCCTGGTGCTCGATCTAGGCCCCTTCCGTCATTACCGCCTCCTCTGTCTTCCAGGAAGGCCCACCTGATCCTGCGGCGTCTGGAGAAGGTGAGCAGCCACTGTTCCAGCCTCCTCCGAAGCGCCTACATCCAGAGCCGCGTGGACACCGTGCCCTACCTTTTCTGCCGCAGCGAGGAGGTCCGGCCTGTGGGTATGGTGTGGTACAGCGTCCTCAAGGACACCAAAATCACATGCGAGGAGAAGATGGTGTCCATGGCCCGAAACACGTATGGGGAGTCCAAGGGCCGGTGAGGGAGGGTGCTGCCCTCCGTGAGCACAGAGACTCTCCGTGGGAGGGGGAGCGGTGCTCTCGTGGATCCTGGGGCCTGGGTGGGCTGGGGGACAGCTGAGGACGGGCCTGGCGGATGCGGCTTGCCAGCAAGGCCAAAGCAAACTCTTTCTCTTGTGGATAGCCGACAGAGAACTTTGTAACCCCTGGAGTTATTCATTTCCCCCTATCTTTTATTTTTTTCTAAGATCTTATTTGACTCTATCACGGTCTCTCCTTTTTAAACACTTTCTTCTGGATGGTGGTCAGTCCCGAGGCAGGAGCTTTCAGGTGGAGACCAAGAGGCCTTTCCCCTTCTTCCTCCCTCCTGCTACACTCAGCTTCCTTCCTGCCGTGGACCCCAGCAGGAGACCTATGGAGAGACAACTGGACCTCTTGAGCAGCAGGAGGGCATCCCCGAGGATCGTTGCAGTGAGGAAGCTTGGGTCTCTAGGACTTTGTTTTTCGGACACGTTTGAGTCTGCAGGACCCCTGCCTCTTCCTGCTGCCTGTGGGTCTGCCCAGAGTCCCTGCAGGGCTCTCCATGCATTAAAAATTCCTATTGTCTCTCTTTCTGCTCGGGTGCTGTTTCTTACTGATGGGGGACTTCCGTCTGTTCACTCAACAGGTATTTATTTGTTCTCTCCTGTACACTAGGCACGCCACTAAAGACAGAGATGTCCCCTCTCCTCAGGGAGTGTACAGTCCAATGGAAATTATAGAGAGGTAGCCAGTTACTTCAGGCTGTGGTAGGGGAAGAATGGAGGTTCTCTGAGCTCATTGCTGGGTCGTGAGACAGCCTGGAGGGGTTCTGAAAAAGTGATGCCTACGCCCAAAAGATGGGGGGAGGAGAATGGGATTTGCTCCAGGCAGGTGGGACACTGTGAATAAAAGCCCAGAGATAAGAGAAAGTATACTCCTTCGAGGGCTGCAAGCACTTTCATTGAGACTAGAGATCAAAGTAGGAAGAAGCAAGAGGTAAGGCTGGGAGCTAGGCAGAGCGTTGGAAGCCGTGGACAAAAAGTTTGACAGTATTTGAAGTAACTGAAAGCCACTGCGGAACGTTAGCAGAGGAGTCAACTTGCTCTTTAAGAAAAACCATTCCAGCGCCAGAATGGAGGTCGGACCGGAAAAGGCTTTGAAGACGGTGCCTGCTGTCCTTTTCCAGAAGTGACGGCAGTTTGGATCTGAGGTAATGAGGGAAACCTTCCACCATTAAGTCTACTTTTAAATGGTAATTGTTTACTTCCATTGTGTTCCTGGGGAGGGGAATGAATACAAAGAGGCTGTATATGTCCTTAACTTCCTGGCAGTAGCTCAGAGACGCTAGCTTGCTGGAGGAAATGGGATGTAGGTCAGGTGTTTCATGACGTGGGGATGACACCTGTTAGAGTGAAGGGTGCAATGGGAATTCAGAGGGGAAAATGCTGAATATCAGTAGAATAAAAGCAGTTGAAAATAAGCGTATTTCTCGGTTTTGACGAGTGCTGATGAGGTCCATAATCCCCTCCCCCAAAACCTACGTGCTGAGTTCCCACCAAAGGACCGTAATAATCCATATGGAGAAATAAAGCAGAAGGAGATCCTTCCAAACGCCTCAGGTGCCTAAAGATCTGCTCAACCTCCAACAATCTAAGCTCAAAGATGCTCTTTTAAGAAATTTTACTATTATTGGATTTACATTTCTGTAAGTATGAAGGTGGAATTCAGATGAATAAATTCCCACTACACTGTTCATGACTACTCTTCCAAGTATAGTACAGTCAGAGAAGAATAAACGTCTTTCAAAAAAAGGAGGATGAAAAGAAAAGGAATAGAGTTCTTGCCTATCTTAGTCAGTTATGGTATAAAAGAACATCATAGATTAGGTGATTTACAAACAATACAAATTTGTTTTTCACAGTTCTGGAGGCTGGCAAGTCCAAGATCAAGGCATCAGCAGATTTGGTGTCTGGTGAGAGCTGGTGAGTTCATAGGCAGCCATCTTCTTGCTGGGTCCTCACGTGGTGGAAGGGGAGAGGGATCTCTCTGGGGTCTCTTTCATAAGAGCACTAATCCCATTTATGAGGGCTCCACCCTCATGACCTAATCATTTCTTAGAGGCTCCACCTTTGAATACCATCACAATGGGGATTAGGTTCCAACATATGAATTTGGGGAGTGCACAAACATTCAGTCTGCGGTATTGCCACATGCCAGGCCCTACTCTAAATTGCTGTCATGTGTACCATTTCCGGAGGCCTAGGTCCCAGGCCTTTACCGAGTCACCCCATTGCTATAGCTTTCCCCTGTGTTGACACAACCTGAGGAACAGTTTAGCTCAAGAGTTGCATAAAGTTCAATTCCCCAGTGCGCTGGGGCTGTGGTCTGAGCCTGATTAAGTTTGAATCTGCATCTGCCGCTATTCACCAGCTATTGCTCTTGGATGAGTAATTTGATGTCTGAACCCCAGTGTCCCCATCAACAAAATGAGGTAAATGATAGTCTGTCCCCGTGGCGTTATTGTGAGGCGTGAGCGTGATAGCAACTATAACGCACCCAGCGCAATATAGAGTAGGGTCTTTTTTTCCTCCTAATAGACAATGTGCGTAATGTTATTAATCTCGAAGAGATAAGTAGGAAACTGTCTGCGAAAGTCATAGAGAACTCTGATTAAGAGCAGGAATTAATGACTAGCATCCCTGTGAGGTATATGGGTTGTAAATAGTATCAAAAGTTTAACTCAGAGAGCAGTGGCCACGGTGGTGGAACTTAACACAACAGCAAGAGCCCCGAGAAGTATGTGCTTTTCTCTGAGGCTCTCACAGATGGCTGCGGCCTCTGGATAGCTGCCCAGTTTGCCAAAGGTGGCTGGCCCCTGCGAATATCCACCATCAGGCTGTGCCCAGCTCGTTCTCCCGTCCACGCCCCTCCCTGGTTTCAGCCTGCTTTTCCTGGCACTGTGGAGCCTCCTGCCCTTCCCAGCCACCATAAGGCCCTCAGGAGTGGGATTGAGAAGCGTGGAGAGACAGGTGTGTGTGGGGGTGGGGGGGCCTTGCCATCGCAGGCAAGGAAGGTAAACCAGTATTTGTTAAGCTGTTTCATTGGAAAAAGAAAAATTCTTGAGGTACAAATGAAGCTTCTGGGTCCAGTGCACTGTCCTCTGCACAGACAGATTGATTCATGCACTGCCACAACAAATGCCAGGGAAGCTCTTGTCTCACTTTGCTGGCAAAGATGGGACTTTCCATATGGTTTCCACCACTGAATAGAGGAGTCATGAACACACAGAGGTGTGTGTTGGGGCGCACAGGAAATCGCCTCTACATGACTCCCATCCTCTGTATGGTCAAGAAGTGTCTTCTCTAGGCAGGTTTCACGATGGAGAGCGCGTTTCACGGACAAGTGCTGATAGCTACCATTCGGGGAGTTCTCCTCGCAGTGACTGGACATACTTATCACATTTAACCACGTGCAAAACATGCAAAACACTAGCCACGTGCTAGTGTGGTTACCATTTTTCCAATTAAAGAAAGTGAGGTTTAGACAGGTTGAATAACCTGCTTCAAATCCTGTAGTTAGCAATTCGTGATGTTGAGATCCTGAGATCTAAACCTGGACTGACTTTAAGTATTTCAAACTGGTGAGTGCTGTGCTTACTACCTGCTAGGGCAAATGGTGTAATGCCCCCCTTCTCCATCTTAAGTCAGAAACTAAGTCCCTCTAACTTCCAACCAATGCTTGAGTACTAATTTCCAGGTTTGGGGTACTAAGATGAATAGGACCCAGATCCTGCCCTTAAGAAACTCCCAGAACTTAGCTAACTAAATACAGTGTGATAAAATCAGACATTTTGGAATCAAGGCAATCTGAGTTTAACTACTCAGATTATGGTGAGGGAGGGCTGGACCCTGAGAGAAATATATAAAGCAAACTCAACAGGTCTTGCTAATTAAGAGGCTCAGGTTAGCTGATGTTAACTTCTCTAAGCCTCACTTTCTTCATCTATAAAGGGGATGAATGCACTACCTCAAAGTACTGTTGGGAAGATTAAATTAGATAATGTATATAAAGCCTTGAGAATAAGGCTCTCAATAAATAGTTATTACAGTGGCTTATTTACATGAGAGGGGATGGGTGAGATTAACTCTGCATCAGGAAGACAGTCACCAGGAAAGCCTTTACAGTCAAAGGATGTATAAGTTCAGTAAGTAGAGTGGAAGAGAAGGGGCATTATGGGCAGAGAGACCAGCATATTTCTGAGTGTGCCATGATTGAGGGATGGTGAGCAATTGGTGTGGGCTGAGAGGGGAGGGTGTGTTTGGAGAAGTTGGCAGTATAGAGCACACCGGGCATTAGAAGGCATTAGATTGAAAGCAGGAGTGTGACATAGGCAGATAAGCATTTTGAGAACATGCTTCTGGTTGCAAAGTAGGAGACTGGGGAGAAGGGAGAGAGCCAGTGGCACTAGATAGCATAGAGTAGGGTAGGGTAGGGTAGGGTAGGGTAGGATAGGGTAGGGTAGGGTAAGGTAGGGTAGGGTAGGATAGGATAGGGTAGGGTAGGGTAGGGTAGACTAGATAAGTGTTGTTTAGGAAGGAGAAGAGAATGCCTGAGCTAGGGCCATTGCAGTGGTGAGGCTGGATCTGAGGTGAGTCAACAAGACTTGCTAACTAAGAGGCCCAGGGACTTGGGTCTTCCCTTTCTTCTCTGGTGTCTGAGCGTTAGACTGGGCAGAACGTGGGACATGAAGTGGATGACAAATCCACTTGGGCTCAGTGGACAGTGCATGGATGAGGCAGGATTTGTATCATGCAAATATAGTCATTGGAAGGTAAGAGAGCCAAGAATATAATCTAGCTTTATGTGGAAGCCATGCATGGAACCGTGTGTCACTCTGCACAAATGCGTTATGAGTTCCAAATGTCCCCTAGTGAGGGACTATATAAAGCCAGCAAAGAATCTTGTGGAGGAGTTAAGTACTGAACTTATGAAAAGAGTGCTGGATTCTTCATCATCTCCTCCTCTTCCTCTCTGCTTCCCCCTCCCACTCCACCACCACCACCACCACCACCACCACCACCACCACCACCACCACCACCATCACCACCACCATCACCATCATCATCATCATCACCATCATCACCATCATCATCACCATCACTATCCTTATAACCATTATCATTTAATTGATTGATTGCTTACCATATGCCGGATTCTTTACGTATATATTTCATATACTTCTTACAACAACTCTGTGATATATAAATTATCACCCCATTTTATAGATGAAGTGAACCCTAGAGGATTTAAGAAACTCCCTGGTCTCAGGCAGCTAGTAAGTGGCAGAACCAAAATTTCAATCCAGGTATCATCTGACCCCAGAATTTTAACTACTGTTAGAACAACTCTGTTGCCTTCTGAGGTGGGGGGTGGCTCTGGGCTCTAGTCTCGCCTGTGTAGTAGAGCAGCCGGGTGACCTTGAGCAAGCCATTCCCTCTCTGTGGGCCTTGGGTTCTCCGTATGCCCCCACCATAGTGGGGAATATATATGTGCCATGGACCTGAGGAAGTATATTAGATGATGACTCATGCATAAAGAACATTTTCACCTCTCTCTCCCTTTAATCTTCACTACCTCCCTTTGAGGTTGACAGTGGCAGAATGAATGGCTCCATTTGGCCAGTCTAGACAAGCTTAAGGTCCCAGCAGGGCTATAGATCCTGGATCCCCAGCCAACTCTAGTGCCCTAGAACAATCCCAGTCCCACTCGTGGTCATACAACCACCGGTTGCTAAGAGTCCGACAGCCTGGGACAAGCGACAACCTCTCCATGCCTTGGTTTTCTCCTCTGCCCAATTGAGGGAAATAGTAGCACCCCTCATAAGGTTAGAGTGAGGATTAAATGAGTCCACATATGTCAGATATTGAGAATAGTACTTGGCATGTGACGAGTACTATATAAGTGTTAGTTGTTGTTGTCATTCTTGTACTCAACACCCTACTCTGCAGCCACATTGAAAAATCCCCAGAAATGCCCTCTCACACCTTCCTTCTTAGCCTTTGCATATTCTTATCCCCCTCTTAGCAATGCCCTTCCAGCTTGGGCATCTCCAGCTGAAACGTCTTTCACTGTCTCCCTGAGGCCTTTTGCCTCTGCCAGAGGGAGTTGGTAACTCTTTCCTGTGGGGTCTTATGGCGAGGATTCCCTGCCTCCATTCCAGTGTTTTCCTCACTCGGTGTCACTGTCCCCCATAGGACCATGAGGAATGCAAGTGCATGGACTGGGCAGGATTCTCCCTGTACCTTAGAGCCTTTCACTGGGCCTAGTTCAGAGCAAAGTATATGTTCATCCAGCAAAATCGAGCTTGATGCCTAGAATGAGGGGATCCTAAGGGAGGATCCTGGGAAGTACATGAATGCCCAGGACTCCTTGAGAACAGTGGCCCTTACAATCTGCACCATCAGTGCCTCACAGGAAGGTTCTGGAAAGAAGGTCGCAGCCATCCAAAACCCATGGGCTCTGTGTGGGGTGCGCTTTTTAATTGGCGTCTGCCCGTAAACCTGCCAGACCCTGAAAGGCGCCCACTGTCCCTCACTCTCCGTATCCCTTTGGAAACTTTGCTGCGTGTATTTGTACATGTTACAGCTGAAGCCAAGCTGCTCTGTTTTCCTGTTTTACAAGAGTTGGCAGGAGGAGAGGGCGAGGGCCCACAGGTGTGCTCTGCTGGACAAGCGTGTGTGTACGTGTGTGTATGTACGTGTGTGTGTGTGTATGTACGTGTGTGTGTGTGTGTGTGTGTGAGAGAGAGAGAGAGAGAGAGAGAGAGAGAGAGAGAGGAGAGAAAAGAGCGAGGAAGCTGGCGAGGAGGTTGTCAGCAGGTGCCCCAAATTGTAAGAATTCAGTTCTGGACCCAGCTCCAACACTAACAGGCAAGGGGACCCCGGGCTAGTTTCTCCCCAGTCTTGCCTTTGGTGTCTTTTCATAAACACATTGGTAAGAATAGCACTTCACTGACGAACATTCGGCTCTAACATTCTAGGTTCTCAAGCCCTCAGGGCCCACACTGGAAATGGAGAGTAAACAATCCTATGTATTTGTAGAGGATACAGTTGTTTACAAGTCAAACCCCCAGAGGAGAGGTGTTACTTATTCCAAGAAAGCTGCTCTGACCATGACCCCCAAATCCAGAACAGGGGCTCCTCCTTTTGCTTCTCACAATCTCCATACTTCTGTGATGTTTCTACTTAGTCCACTGAGTTCTAATTATGTCTCTAGGATTCTGTTTTCTCCTAACATGTGAACTCCTAGGTCAGACCATGTTTTATGTCTTCTGTGCCCAGGACTGGTCAAACCACAGGGCAGGTGCTCAGAAGATATGTGCTAATGCAGCTCTACGTAGTCTTGAAGGCATTTTTATGTGAGTCTTCCAGGACAGGGCTAGAGATCTGTACTTTTAATTTTATCATTTATTTATTGTCCACGGCATGCGGGATCTTAGTTCCCCGACCAGGGATCAAACCCATGCCCCCTGCAGTGGAAGCTCGGAGTCTTAACCACTGGACCACCAGGGAAGTCCCGATCTGTACTTCTTAGACAAGGAAACTGAGGCTGGATTTGTGGTAACACAGGATCTCCAGGCCAGAACAGGTCTTTGGGCCTCTTACTTCTGACCCCAGAGCCAGCCATCCCCTTTGGGGTATGCCAAGACCTCCTTTGGTGGAGTTGCCGAGGAGCCGCTGGGTGGCTGGAAGACCTCTGTATAGGAGCTGAAGTGTGTTCAAATGTAAGGCCTCAGCACCCTCCCCCTGGGCCAGAGAGGCTGGCCTCTTGGGGATTCAGATGAGAAATGACAAATTTCGATAACAACAAGAGCAATAATTACCATTTGTTGAGCACTTTCCAGGGCCAGGGTCTGTGCAAGTGCATTGCTTGCACTATCTCATTTAGTTGTCACACACCCCCCATGACATGGCTACCAACATCCCCATTTTACAGAACACGTCCTGACGTTCAGGGAGGTTAGGGGATGGGCCTGGGTCACACCGTGGGTAAGGAGCTGGGATGCAGTCTAACTTAAGACGTGGTGACTCTGCAGCTCTGTTCTCATAACCACACCAGAGGCCAATGCTCCCATTCTATAAATGGGAAGACTGAGGGCCAGAAAGGAAGAAGTACCTGTACCAGGTCATGCAGCTGACAGAATCGAGGGTGGAATATTCCGATTTTATCTCCAGTGCTCTTCTGACCCCTTGGTAACCTCAGGCCCATCCTCTTTCCTGACGTCTGGGCAGGTGGGGTGGGGCAAGGAAGAAAGCCTTACCTCTGTTCAGGAGGCAAGGCCAGTGCCAAGTCAGGCCGGCCTCCCCAGGCAGTTCTGCAGTCCAAATACCAGCCTGGTTGCGGCTCACCAGGTTTTATGATCGGGGATGACGTAGTTTCTTCACTTGCTTGCAAGCTATTCAAACTCCACAGTCAACGCACAGCCTTCCATGGGCGGAGCAAGAGCCGGGGTTCAGAGGGACTGTGCGAGGGGATCAGCAAGGCTGGCCCTGCCTGCTTGGAAAGTAAAATGTGACTAGTTGGCTGCGTGGCCTTGGGCAAATGTCTTCCCCTCTTTGCATCTTGATCTCCCACGTAATATAATTTGGAGAATTGGATTGAAACGTCCAAATAGCCTGAGAGCTTAGGAGCAATACAGATTTTTAGTCCCCACTTGTTGAGATTCCAATCGAGTAAATCTTGGGAGAGCCCTGGGAATCTGTATTTTTACATGAGCCAGGCTGACTTCGATGCATGCCACGTTTAAGAACCACAGGTCTAGATGATTTCCAAGAACCTTTCCAACCACAGCACAAAGAGTCTGTGAGCTTACACAGAGAATTCAGAGTCCCAATCTCATCTTTAGATATTGTAATAGGAGGCGTGCAGCTGGAGGAATGGACTCTTCTGTTGGAGCTTAAGAGAATAGAGTAGGGACCAGAGGTTTGCCCAGGGAGGCTGGTTTTGTCTCTGTATGAGGTGCTTACCTTCCCATAACTAGACAGGTACAAATTGAGAGTCAACCAGGTTGAGATTCAAGTCTCTGTGCTGAGGGGTAAATAACTACAGAAAGAGGTGTTAAGGGATAGAGTCATTCTGGGGAATGAATAGGGGTCTTTAGAGTCAGGCAAACTTGGATTTAAATTCCAGCTTCACCAAGCATGGGAATTGTATAGACCTGAAGCTAGACTTTCTCACCAGAAAAACAGGAATCACCAGATTCACCTACCTCACTGGGACATTGTAGGGAACACATTGTAAATAAGAAAGGGCCTGGCACAGAGCTGGGCACACAGTAGGTGCTCAAGAAAGGCCTGTGGTTTGCTTTTGCTTTAGTTTTCACTTGCTCGTTCCTTTGGCATCACTGTTAGTTCCAGGAAAACCTAACTTCAGGGAGAAAGAGCGTCTCCCCCAACCACACGACCTGTTACATAAGAAACTGGGTCTTGTGCTAAAAACAAAATCAGCAAACAAAAACAGAATAAAGGATGATTATTGGACAGCAGAGGTTTCCTTAGTTGGTTGGGGGCTTGGAGCATGGGCCTCCGATGAGAATTGTTTGCCCTCGTTCCTTTTAAGTGTTCAAGTGAAACTTCCAGCTGGGGACGGGTCAAGCTCAGAGCCCGCTCAGCACATCTGTAATTGGGTTAATGGTATTTGGACTTGTTTAATCTATTTGTCCCAGTATCAGTGGGCTGTAACAGTTACAGAACACGCTGCAGTCCTTGACGCTGGGCAAAAACAACGTAATATTTCCAGGCAGCAGGGACACAGGCAAGAGTGGCATTCCCTAGCCTACCTTCATTATCCCAGTCACTCCACGGTGCAATTTCATGTTTAAGCATCACCATGTTGTGCCCCATTCGTACCATTACTTTTTGTCTCATGCCTTATATGTAAGTAACACCAAGCTGCTTGAAATTCCTTGCCCATTCCTTATTTTTCCAGACCTCTGTAACTTTCCTCATCCTGCTTCTGTGAGAGTGTGCGTACTCTGGCCGTCTTTATTCGTCTGCCTGAGTCTGTTAGGTAGTTGCAATGTCTTTTTTGGCTGTTCAGCCACAGTTACTCCTTCTCAGCAACACCCTGATTTTTTTGGAAGGAAAGGGTGGGAACCACCCCACTGGGTATGGTCTTGGTGGAACGTAAATTGCAGTGTTATATTCTCCCACTACTGATGATTCCTCTCCTAAGCCAGGCAGAGGTGCCAGCTAGAGCCTCACTCTCAGGACTCTGAGTCTTGAGCAGAGTG
Organism: Orcinus orca; assembly: GCF_937001465.1. Taxonomy (NCBI): domain Eukaryota; kingdom Metazoa; phylum Chordata; class Mammalia; order Artiodactyla; family Delphinidae; genus Orcinus; species Orcinus orca. Next base: position 103,099,212 of record NC_064564.1, on the reverse strand, counting down.
AGGCACGAGAGGAACAGTGCAGGGTTAGCCGTGGAGCCTGGACGAGATTTTTGAGCTCTTCCTGCTGCTGAGCCCCTGACCCCTGACCCCTGACCCCACCTGGCTTTCTAGCTCTTTCAAGTCTTGTTCTCCAGCCTTCTTTTCTGCACAGGTGGAAACCTGTGGACCAAGCTCCCCCAATGCTCATGATGAGTTCTCCTCGTGTCAAATTCTGTTGCTGCCGCTTGCAACCTATGAACCCTGGCACGGATATTCAATCGTGACGCAAGAGTGTTTTCCTTGGGAAGCCTTCCTTGAACTCTCAGATATAGGGCTCATGTATTCATTCATGATATTCCTGTGCAGGACCTACTACGTGCTTGGTCCTGTGCTGGGCTCAGGCAACACAAAAGCTAGGTACCTGCCCACTCCTCTGAGATTCCTCCAGTGCCAGGGATCACATCTACGTTAGCCCTGCCACAGCAGTTCAGAGACCTCCGGGTTTATGACTGTCTCCCCTCCAGGCTGTGTGACCTTCAACAGCTGGGCAGTGCTTCGTTCACGTCGGGGCCTCTGAGGCCCCGCACGGTGCCTGGAGCATCCTTGATGCTAAATAGATTTGTATTGAACAGAGCTGACTTACTCTGGGGGACTCCCTACAAAGCAGTCTCAGCCTTAAATCCAAAACTGCTTTGAGAACTAACCTAGATGGTGGTGTATTTCGGAAGGCAAAGAGGGAAAAAAGGTTGGGGGAAAAAATCGCAATGTTTGTGTGCTTCAATTCAATGAAGCATTCTTTTGCTGTTGGTCTGTTTTTAAAAAATCACATTCTAGCAGTAGCCATGACCCACTGAGGGCTTTGGTGACTGGATGGAAAGATTTAATCCAGGGGTTCTAGTAAAAATACCAGTGAAAGGGATTCCCATTCCCCCTCTCTCTCCACACCCTTCTCTCTTCCCATAAGAAGCCTTAATGGACCTTCATTGCAACTCCAACGTGATGGAAATTACAGAGATGGAATTTCCACGTTGGGCAGAGAACAGAGGAATGATATTCTTCTTGCTCCAACCCTGGAACTGGCAAGCTGCCCCTGGGTGGGAGAAAGGACTTTGTGAGGGCAGGAACTAGAGCAGGAGGGGAAAGGAGGCAGAGGCTGAGATGATGGAATACCAGGCCTACAGATGTCTGCTCCTTGCAGATGTGTCCGTGATGGCATGGCCCACACATCTGGGAGATAATCGTCCCCGTGGCTGTCATCTGGAGAGCACTTTACAGGTTATGAAGCCCTTTCACTGTTGTCTCTAATCAGACTCCCACAGCAAAGTGGGCAGAACAGATATCACTGTCCCCATGTGACCAATGAAGCCCCTAAAGTTGTCACATGCCCCTGCTTAGGCAGTGATGACAGCAGCAGTGACAATGATAATAATGAAAGACGACACTTACAAAGCACTTACTATGGGCCGAGCACTGGTCTGTGCATTCTGCATACACAGTATTCGTTATCGAATCTACATGGCATTTCTGCAAAATGGCTTTGTTTTTTAATCCCCACTTTATAGACAAGGAGAACGAATCACACCAGGTTCTAGCAGTTGACCCAAGATCACACAGAGAGCCAGTGGCAGAGCCAAGATTCAAGCCCAGGAAGTTTGCCTCCAAGATCTATGTTCTGAACCATTATTTCATGTCCGCCTGCCTGTCAAAGCAGGGCATAGAAACAGGTCTGACTCCTAATTTCACTTCAATGTTGATAGCATTGTGTAAAGATAAAAGTGTGATTCTGGGGGGAGACATTCATTCATTCACTCAAACATGTGCTGGGTGACTACAACATGCCTGGCCCTGGGTCGGACAGTGGGGACAGAGTTGAGGGGGAGTGGGCTCACTGCCCATCCCACTGGTTGTAAGTGCCATGAACATCATGACAACTCTGTCTCTAGCTCCTGAAACATGTTGGGTGCTTAATACATAGTGCTGAGTGAATGTGTTGTTCCCTCTCTTGAGTGGTTCACAGTCTAGAGGAGAAAGACTTAGAAGTGAATATATACTCATTTTTATAATATATAATTATAATTGCAGTACACGTGTGTTTATATATACATACACACACACACACACAATGCATATATATATTTATATATATGGGAATGTTGAGAGCTACAGTGTGTACTGGAGATGGAATGGAGGGACACCAGTGTGGGAGGTTACTGGCACTGCCAGTAGTTGAACACACCTGAAACAGAGAGGTATTGTAGGTGGAGCACCGTCAGATAAGGCTGGACAGGTAAGCCGTGATGTGTCCTGAAGAGCTGGGCATTGTTTGATAGGGTTGGGTTCAGCAAACTTTCTTTAAAGGGTCCTGCAGTGAGTATTTTAAGCTTTGTAGGCCGTATGATCTCTGTTGCAACTACTTACCTCTACTTCAAAAGTAGGGCTTCCCTGGTGGTGCAGTGGTTGAGAGTCCGCCTGCCAACGCAGGGGACGCGGGTTCGTGCCCCGGTCCGGGAAGATCCCACATGCCGCGGAGCGGCTGGGCCCGTGAGCCATGGCCGCTGAGCCTGCGCGTCCGGAGCCTGTGCTCCGCAGCGGGAGAGGCCACAACAGTGAGAGGCCCGCGTACCGCAAAAAAAAAAAAGTAGACATAGATGGTATGTCAGTGAATGATGTTCCCCCCCAAAAAATATTTACAAAAATAGGTGGCAGGCTATATTTGTCCTGGGGCTGTAGTTTGCTGAACCCTGTTGCAGGGTGTTGGGTGCTCTTGAGGCAGTATGATCAGATTAGGTGTCCTTCATTCACCCCTTAAGTATTTCTTGAACACCTAATATGTACCAGCTATAGTAGCAGTTCCTTCACTCTTGTTGCTTACAGGCTGTAGGGACAGAAAGAGTTAGTCACCACAGCCTGGCAAGTGCTGTGATAGACTGAAACAGAGGGGGTTGTGAGGTTGCAGAGAGAGGCCCTTAAACCCAAATTTGAAAGGCTGAACACGCACCACACTACTCCAAGTAAATAATATTTGAACTCTGGCCCAAAGGATGAGTAAAAGTAAATGAACTGAAAAAATGTTCCAGCTAAATAAGGACTGGGTAGAGATAGAGGACATTCAAGGCTAGAAGGCCTGGGAGGCGTTCAGTGTACCTGGAGCGTGGATTGTGGTAGGAAGAGCAGCAAGAATTGAGGCTGAATATTAAGTATTCGTTAGATCAGTGACACCCAATAGAAATATAGTGTCAGTCATGCACGTGATTTTAAAATTTCTAGTAGCCACATTAAAAAAGTTCAAAAGAAATGAGTGAAATTAAATTTAATAATGCAGATGGTCCCCGACTTACGATTTTTCGACTTTATGATGGTGCAAAAATGATAGACATTCAGTAGAAATGATACTTCACGTTTTGAATGTTGATCTTCTACTGGGCTAGCGATATGTGGTCTGATCCTCTCTCGTGATGTTGGGCAGTAGAAGCCGCAGTTCCCAGTCAGCCACACGATCATAAGGGAAAACAACCAATACACTTATAATCATTCTGGACGCAATCATTCTGCCTCCCACTTTCAGTACAGCATTCAGTCAATTACATGAGATATTCAACACTTTATTATAAAATAGGCTTTGCGTTAGATGATTCTGCCCACGTGTAGGCTAATGTATCTCTTCTAATCACATTTAAGGTAGGCTCGGCTAAGCTGTGATGTTTGGTAGGTTAGGTGTATTAAATGCATCTTCAACTTACGATGACATTTTCAACTGATGTTGGGTTTATAGGACGTAACCACATCATAACTCAAGGAAGATGTGTATGTTTTATTTAATGCAAAATATTCAAGATATTATCCTTTCAACATGTGATTAATAGAAACAATTATCAAAATTATTAATTTTTCTCGTGCAAAGTCACTAAAATCCAATGTGTATGTTCCACTTGTGGCACATCTCAATTCAAACTCACCATGTTTCAAATGCTCAGTAGCCACATGTGGCTAGTGGCTACTGTGTTGGATGGTGCCAGGCTAGATCACGCAGAGCGATCTGGGCCGTCAATGGAGTCTGGCCTGTAGCATAAGTGCAGTGGGATTTTTATGTATCATTCTGGTAGCAGGATAGCCTGTTATCTTTTGGTTTGCAGCTTCCTTCTGACCAATTGCCTTAGGATAAGAAGCTCAAAAAGAGAAGCAGGAGGGAGGGAGACGCAAGAGGGAAGAGATATGGGAGCATATGTATATGTATAACTGATTCACTTTGTTATAAAGCAGAAACTAACACACCATTGTAAAGCAATTATACCCCAGTAAAGATGTTAAAAAAAAAAAAAAGAAGCAGAGAGCAGAAGGAAGAGGGGGAGCATGGCCACCTCCGGGTGGTAAGGAAAAGGAGAGTGTGTGGCTTTATTAGAATACCTGTGAAAATTGAGAAGAATAGAACCAAATTTCCAACTGACCTAGACAGGTGATGGTCAGGAGGTCAGATGTCTGGGATATCCTGTTCACACAATGAGGAGTCGAAGCCCACACGTCCAGTCAGTCATCAGCTCTGCTAACTACCTGATAACCGGCAACCGTTTCACTGGGAACCTGAGGATGTCAAGAGAGGGAAGGCAGGTCAGTCCAGGAAGCCACCTCATTCCCCTTGCTGCCAGCTGGAGGTCCAGATTGCAGAACCTGCCCCGGCCTGAGGCACAGAAGCTTGGCACTCCCTCACATCTGAGCCTCTGAGGGCTGAGACCCATCTTCCAACTGAAACTCACTAGATGGCCTGGGCGGGTGGGCTAGTCTTGGTTATAACAGTCCCTTCTCAGATGCTCAGATGTCCTTCTGTTTGCCCAGTTCCCCACCTGCCATCAACACTTTAAGCATAGGCTTCTACTTGATTTTCCATACTTGACTCTATTCAAATGCAGGCAATTGGGCTGTGCTAAGTGTTGGAATTACTGATCATTTTTTAAAATCATGTTTCTGTCTCTAACCACATGCTTGTCTTGGTTAAGTCCGAGCAATTGGAGGTCTTCAGGGCGCCTTTTTTAATGAAAAAATGAACAAGGTTGGTAATACAATTTTTGTGTTAGCACACTTCACCGAAGTGCTGAAAATTTTTGTTTTCTCCATTGGTTTAGTTACAACCTGGAGTTTGTATCACTAACTGGGTTAACACGTGTTTTCTTCATGAATGGCACCTAACTCAGGCTCTGTCCATATTTATTCATGTCTTCCTCAAACAACCCCAGAAGACCTATGGTGAGCCAGGAGATACAGGTTGAATGGGAAGCAGCTTGTGTGTTTGGAGAAATGGAAGAAGTAAATGGACAACTAGTGTAGTATGGTTGAGGCAGTTTGGGAGGAAATAGGGGCTGGAGGGGACTCACAGGTCTGCCAGGCTGGGTTGAACTTGGAGAAGGCTTCCAGGAGCATCATTAGGCATAGTTATGTTGGGGGTTCAAACCCAGATTTCACCCCTTAATGGTCTTAAGACCTTGGGAAAGTTAGTTAAAAGTTCTTGCCTCAATTTCCTCATGTATAAAATGAGACTGCTGATAATTGTATCTATTTCAACAGACTGTGTGTGTGCTAAATAAGTGAGTGCATACATAGTACTTAACTCCGTGTCGGGCATGCAGGGAGCCTGCAATCAGTGTAAGCTATAATACTAATTAGTAATACACTTATCTAAGCTGAGACCTGAGGAATGAATAGCAGTGAGCTCTGTGCAGTTAAGGGAGAGTGTTCCGGGTAAAGGGCAGAGCCTGAGTCTGAAGCTCAGATCTAAGAGGACATGGCACTTTACAGTAACCAAAGGAAGTTCAGTTTGGCTGGATCATAAAGTGAGTGGTGGGTAGGTGGTGGCGGGGATGGGAGCAAAAGACCAGCCTTGCAAGGAAGGCAGAATCTAAAACTTTGGGCAGCTGTATCCTTGAGAGGTGAGCCTGTTTCCAAGTCTCAGGCTCTGAGACAAATGTACAGGTGAATGGAGTCCCCATAACTGATGCTTCGTATGTGTTAACATGAGTTACAGGAGAGCTGCAGATGTTTGAGATGAAAGCACTTGGCAGGGAGCTTCATGGAAAATACTTTTAAAGTATCAACACAGAGAAAAATCAGTAACGGCTCGACAGAAAGCTATTCCCCTAGTGGAAGAGAATAGCAAGGTTTGGGGTATGGGTCTGAATGGTGCACTAAATGTCTGGAAACTAAGTTTTCTCCTTGGCTCCTTGGGAAGAGGTTTTGAAATTGGTCCTTGGGAATTCTGCCCCCTGGCCTGTGCTTGGAGAGAGAGAGAGAGAGAGAGAGTGTGTGTGTGTGTACAGATGAATGGATGGATGGACATGCTGTGTCTGTCCAGGAATTGGAGAAAATGAGATGTCTGGTTACTTGTCCTACACGTGGTCTGTGTTACCTCGGTATGTTTTTAATCCTGGAAAGGAATGTGTTTGTTCAGAGCAAATGTATTGAGGAGAATGAGCTGCTGCTTTTCCTTGCAAAGCCCAGACAGGTTCCTGGTAGGAGCCACAGGGGAGGACCCCGCCTCCTAGACTAACTTTGGTCAAAGGACAACATCTGTGTGCTCCCTCATACATTGAAGAAGGAAGAGGAAATGAGGGAGACAGTATAGGGTCCCTGGAGTCAGAGGAACCTGAGGTTTTCTCAGCCAGAATACCCTTCCTTCTCTTTCCTAAAGCCTTACTCATTCTTCAAGGCTCATCTCAAGGCTCCTCGAAGAAGCCTTCTGGGTTCTTCTCCAGCCCCAGCTCCTCTGATTGCTCACGTGTTGACAATATTCTGCCTCAAATTCCTCACCGTGCGTTCTCCCACCAGCATTCTCTTATCCAGGCTCCTCCCTCTGCCTGGAGCCCCCTTCTCTCCCTCCTTGGTCCTCATGTTCGAAGCTCCATTTGATCATCACATCACATTCTTATCCTCAAGCCTGAGTCCCTCTCAGTCTTGGCCTTTGACATTAGAAAACATGTGTTTCCACTCTCATGTCTTTACCAATAGACCGGGAACTCCCTGAGAGCAGGGGCCATGTGGTGTTTATTTTATCCATTTAGAATCCTCGTCACCTAGCAGAGTAGGTGTGTGAGTATATGGACAGTTGAGAGATTGGATCTGTGGTTCTCAAAGTGTGGCCCCTTGATCAGCAGCAACGTGTCTCATGGAAAGTTTTCAGAAATGCACATTCTTGGGCCCTACTCCAGCACTACTGAATCAGAAGCTCTGGAGTGGGGCCCAGAAATATTAATAAGCCTTTCCGGGGATTCTGATGCATGTGAAAGTTTGAGTGCCATGGGTCTAGAAAAAGGGATTGGACCACTGTGCTGAGAACGCCGCAGTTCCTAAGGCATTCTGCTAACACTAGCTTCAGTAGAACTCAGGGACATCATGAACTATGGACAAAAAGTTCTTTACTCTGTGAGGAAGCTAATTTGGGGAACTCTCTGGGCAGTTTTCTGTGGATTTAAACTGTTAAGAGAACTCATGCAACCATCCTTGTCCGTCATGACACATGTCCCTAGCACTCAGTTCTCCCTTTCTAGGAAAAATGAATTGCTGCTGATTTGACCCCTCATGGCCTTTATACCTTTTCTGGCTACATTTGGCCCTGAAAAATCCTGGATTATCCAGTTGTCCATGGCAAGTGTGTACATTCTAAGTAAATCATACCACTTTTTTTCCCCACTAGCCATCAATATCAAAATAATCACCGATGCTATCCTACTATTTCCTACAACTCTCTTGATCCCAGCTGCTTTTTTCCATTATTTCCCATCACAACCAGGTCATTTCTCACCTGTGCCGCTGCTCCAGCCTCCCATTTGGTCTCAGCACATCCTGGTTCTACCCTACAACCCTTGTTCTACACAAAGCGGTCTACCTCAAAATTTAAATTTGTTTCTTACGTCCCTTTCCCTGAAAATGTGCATGTCTGTCCATCACCCTCAGAATAACGTTCAAACTCTTTAGTGCTGTACCAGAGCCCAGTGAATTCCTGCCCGTTTCCCTGAGCTTTGCCACCCTGGAGTATTCAGGTCCAACTTCCCATGGTCAGTATCCACATCTCTTTGCCTGAGAGCCTTTTATGATGGCCTGAATCTATGCTTCCCACCAGCATGAAGTACAAATGTGCTGAAGGATTAATGTTCCAGGGGAATCCCTTGATGGGAGTGACTGGATAAGTACGCCCATTACCTAGCATCTTGGGTGCTCTCCACTGGCTCAGAGTTCCCTAAGGGGATTAAGCTGTAGTTGCTCACAGTAGTAACATGTTAGATGATATATCCTCTCTTGGCTACCTTCCCACGCGTGTTTCACATCTCCTCTCCTCTACTGTAGCTACTGGGATCATTATACAGATAAACCACTTGCACTTAAATACTTGCCTCGGGGTTTGCTTCTGAAGGAACCCAAACTAAGACACACAATTTCAAAGCTCTTGACAAGTTGGTGTCTATATAACTCTGTCATCAGCTGGCACATTTCTTCCCCAGTGTGGTTCTTTGATTATTCTTACACCCAATCCAGATTCCAGGAGCCTGAACACTTGCCATTCCCCAAGCAGGCCATGCCCTATTTCACCCTGTTGGTCTTTGCACATGGTGTTAACTATGCCTGCAACATTTACCATTTTCCCTCTGGGATGGATTCCCCCATTTACGACACTGCACACCAATGAGCTAGTTGCTTGTCTTTCTCTGTATTTGGATAGTACACTCTGTGGGGGCTTTGACTGTGGCTGTCCGTCTTGGCCATCACTCTTACCTGTACTTAGTCTAATGCGTTACACATAGTAGTGCTCAATAAACAGTTGTTCAACATGCAATTGAATAAATAAATATCTTTAAAGGTTAATAAATATATTTTGTGAACTATTAAGTGATGTGCCTATGGAAGGATCTATTTATACTATGATTTCAGCACGGTGACAACCAGAGTTTGTTGAAAGGACTTGTTGGTTACCATCTCTGCAGCCTCTGGGAAGAATTCTGCTTAGCTTGGAGAGCAATGAGTTAAAGAGGGAAGTGAAAGCACTTAGCTAGGCGGGTAGCCTAGGTTGGATGATGCATGGTGCAGCCCCAGAGTAATATGGGGACAAGAAACCTCTCACTCTCAGTGGTGGACCACAGCGGGGTGTGTGTCAAGCAGAGAGAAAACAGAGAATCTCAAAAAACCGTGAGCCTTGACTGCCTCCAGTCCCCCTTTATTTTATCTCTAGGCATGGAGCCCAGTCTTCCAAGACCCCACAGATCATGCCTCTCGTCAAGAGCCCTGTGGGGAGAGCCCAGATACCACGTGGCAGCAAGGCAAGTCAGTCAGCAATGTCACCCTGTCCCCTGCTCAGGGGTTCTGGGCAAGTGACAAGTTCAAGTTCCGACTGACCCTTTGTCAACTTCTCCATCTGTTAAAAAAAAAAAGAAAACAAAACAAAAGATCAGATTAGATCAGTTGCTTTTACATCATGTTCTTTAGAATCCCAAAGCTCTAGGGAGTTGTCACTGGGATGATCCCGGTTTTGTTAGAGGAGATAGAAATAGGCTAACTAGGAGGGTCCCTCATCCCCTCTTTGATTAGAGAAGCTCTTTGACTTTTGATATTTCATATTATATTGCACTTGAAGAATGGATTGCACGGCCAAAGAGTCTGAAAATCATTGACTGACGTAATTACATCTGAGCCAACCTCCCAAGAATATGAAGCCCAGAGAAGTAAAAGGCAGGCATCAAAACCGGATAGTTGGTGGCAGGGGTGCATTATTATTACATGGAAGCTCCTTGGGTAAAGCAGATGACAAACTGCTCCAGCTCTGTTTGGGGTAGAATGTGGTTCCCCAGGGAATGAGCTCCAGTCTTCTGGCTGCTTCTCCAGCCACTTCTCCATGGCACTTTTCACAGTTCCATCACAGCACTCGCTCTGAGAGCAAAAGACCCAGATCAGCTCATTTTATCTGCCTCTTGGTCATCATCATCCCCAGTCTCCAGAGGAGGAATCAGGAGTCTCAGAGGTGAGATAGCTTGTCCCTGGTCCCAGTGCTATAAGGCAGAACAGCAGAACTGGAACCCAGGAACCCTAACTTTTCATTCTTCCACAATACCAGCACACGTTGCTTCTCTTCCCCACGCTTGGGGGAAGAGAAGGGTCAAGCTTTGTTGTATTTTAAAGAATCGTTGCTAATTTGGGGGAAAAATGTAGGTGCCACTTCCTGCTGAAGTGGGGTCTTTTTCCACTTTCAATTATTTTAGAAAAAAAGTCTTCTTTCTGATGGAGCATTTTTGCCAATGGATCTTTTAAAAACCTTTTATGTTGACTTACATTATACATACAGAAAAGTCTGTGCACTTATGGTAAGTGCTTGATGAATTTTCATAAACTGAGTAGACTTGTGTAACCAGTACTCAAATCAAGAAACAGGACATTACCAGCATCCCCAAAGGCCCTTATTGTCCCCTTCCAGTGACTACCCTTTCTACCCTCTGAAGGGTCCCACTATCCTGATGTCTAACAGCATTGAAGTCTTTCTTCGTCCTCTTCTTCTTCTTCTCCTCCTCCTCCTCCCCTCCCCCTCCCCCTTATTATTATTATTATTATTAGTGCTGCTATTCATGTTGAGCTTCTTTCATTCTCTTTTTAAAAGTAATTTGAGTGAAATACACATAACAAAAGGAACCACTTAAAACTGAACAATTCAGTGGTATTTAATATATTTATAATCTTGTGCAATCAGCACCTTTATCTAGTTCCAAAACATTTCCATCACACCAAAGGAAAACCCCTTACCCAGCAATCAGCTTCTCCCCATGTGCCCCTCCCCAAGTCTCTGGCAACCACCAATCTGTGTTATATCTATATGGATTCATCTGTTTTAGGTATTTCATATGAATAGAATCCTGTGTAACATTTTGTGTCTGGCTTCTTTCACTTAGCATAATGTTTTGGATGTTCATTCACTCTGTAGCATGTACCAATACTTCATTCTTTTTTATGGCTGAATAGTATCATTTGTGTATACCACAATTTGTTTATCCGTTCATCTATTGATGGACATTTGGGCTGTTTCGCTTCTTGGCTATTATAAATAGTGCTGCTATAAACATACGTGTACATGTAGTAGTTTGAATATCTGTTTTCAGTAACTTTGGGCATATATCTTGGAGTGGAATTATGGAATCATAAGGTAATTCTACGTTTAACTTTTTGAGGAACCAACAATCTGTTTTCTGCAGCAGCTGAGCCATTTTATGTGACCACCAGCTTATGTACAAGGGTTCAAGTTTCTCCACATCTTTTTTTAACTCTCCCATTTTTAAAAATTAAAATTAAATTTTATCCATCCTATGTCTGCAGTCTTTGGGGAAACATCTATTCAAGTTAATTGCCCATTCTTAATTGGATTCTCTGCCTTTTTGTAGTAGTTCTTTTTTTTTGGCGGTACGCAGGCCTCTCACTGTTGTGGCCTCTCCCGTTGCAGAGCGCAGGCTCAGCGGCCATGGCTCACGGGCCTAGCCGCTCCGCGGCATGTGGGATCTTCCCAGACCGGGGCACGAACCCGTGTCCCCTGCATTGGCAGGTGGACTCTCAACCACTGAGCCACCAGGGAAGCCCTGTAGTAGTTCTTTACATATTCTTGATAAATGATTTGGAAATATTTTCTCCAATTCCTTGGTAATGTTTTTTGATGTACAAAACTTTTTCTTTTCCTTTCAATGAAGTAAATATATTTTTATCTTTTGCTGCTTATTCTTTTACTGTCATATCTAAGCTCCACTGCCAAATCTAAGGACATGAATATTTACTCCTATGTTTTCTTTTAAGAATTTTATGGTTTTAGCTTTTTTTTTTTTTTTTAAATTTATTTTTTATTTATTTTTGGCTGCTTTGGGTCTTTTGTTGCTGCGCGCGGGCTTTCTCTAGTTGCGGCGAGTGGCTGGCTTCTCGTTGCAGAGCACGGGCTTTAGGTGCCCTGGCTCAGTAGTTGTGGTGCACGGGCTCAGTTGCTCCGCGGCATGTGGGATCTTCCCGGACCAGGGCTTGAACCCCTGTCCCCTGCACTGGCAGGCGGACTCCCAACCACCGCGCCACCAGGGAAGTCCTGGTTTTAGCTTTTATATTTAGGTCATTGATACATTTTTAGTTCATTTGTGGATATGGTGTGAGGTAGGAGTCCAACTTCATTGTTTTGCATGTGGATATTCAGTTTTCCCAGTGCCATTAATTGTGCTTTGCTTATTCTTGTACTTCATAAAATGGAAAGCATATAGTATGTATTTTTTGTGTCTTGCTTCTTTTCTTCAATACCATTTTTGTGGGATTCATTCATAAAAAGTTGTAGATCATTTGTTCTTATTGCTGTATAGCATTTCAGTGCATTAAGATGTACCACTTACTTGCCCATGATACTGTTGATGGACATTTGGGGAGTTTCCAACTTTGGTCTCTCGTGAATAGTGCTGCTATAAACATTCTAGAACCTGTCTTTTGGTGAACATACATAAGAATTTCTGTTTGTTGTACTTGTAGAAGTGGAATTCCTGGATTTTAGGACCTGCTTATCTTCAGCATTAGATACTGTCATAGCATCTTTTTAATCAAGAAAATACTAAGAGGTAATTGTTTAAATGTCTCTCTTTATGAATGGGTATTCTACCTATTTTTCTTGAATATGGGAAGTTAGGCAATGGGGCAGGTAGATATGTGGAAATTGAGTGAGCTAGAAATAAAGGTAACATTTCCCTACCGAGTGCTTTAATTGCCAGCCCAAAGGTTCCCTTCACTGTGGACTTCTTCAGTTACAAAATGAAAATTCTATAAATCAACATTGATCCTTTCCAAAAATGGCATAAATGATGCTCTCAAAAGCAGCACCTCTGTGGATAAATTGGAATGGTTTAAACACCCTCCTTCCTTTACCTTAGGTAAATTCTGCCTTTATGTCCAGAACTTTCCAGTCTATCCATCACAGAATCACTAGCCATAAAAAATGAAAAGTTCTTAGAAACCTAAATTTCATACTGTTTTTGCAAATGAGTAAAGGGTGATTTCTCAGTAAATGGAGATTTTCTTTCTTTATCAATTTTTTTTAATTGAAGTATAGTTGATTTACAGTGTTAATTTCTGCTGTACAGCAAAGTGATTCAGTTATATATATATATATATATATACACACATGTTCATTTTTAAAATATTCATTTCCATTATGGTTTATCATAGAATATAGTTCTCTGTGTTAGACAGTAGGACCTTGTTGTTTATCCATTCTATACATAAAATTTTATATCTGCTAACCCCAACTTCCCACTCCATCTCTCCCCCAAGCCCCGCCCCCCCCAACTTGGCAACCACCAATCTATTCTCTATGTCTGTGATTCTGTTTCATAGATAGGTTCATTTGTGTCATATTTTAGATTCCACATATAAGTAATATCATATGGTATTTGTCTTTCTCTTTTCTGACTTAGTTTGCGAATCTCTAGTTGCATCCATGTTGCTACAAATGGCATTATTTTGTTCTTTTTTATGGCCGAGTAGTATTCTGTTGTATATATTGGGTGGGCCAAAAGGTTGGTTTGTTTTTTTCCATAAGATGGCTCTAGTAGCACTTAGTTGTCTTTAACTTCATTTGAAACAATTTTGTTAGACTGCATGTGACAGTTGTCATATCAGTGTGCATTTAAAAAAAGACTCATCAAAATTGGTGGATTTTTGTGTAGCCATTTTAATATTGAATATGGAAGAAAAAAGGCAACGTTTTTGGCACATTATGCTTTAGTATTTCAAGAAAGGTAAAAACACACCTGAAACACAAAAAAAGATTTGTGCAGTGTACGGAGAAGGTGCTGTGACTAATCGAACATGTCAAAAGTGGTTTGCGAAGTTTCATGCTGGAGGTTTCTTGCTGGACGATGCTCCACGGTTGGGTAGACCATTTGAAGTTGATAGCGATTAAATTAAGACATCAGTTGAGAACAATCAATGTTATACCATGTGGGAGAGAGCCAACCTACTCAAAATATCCAAATCAGGCATTGAAAATCATTTGCACCAGCTTGGTTATGTTAATCGCTTTGATGTTTGGGTTCCACATAAGTTAAGCGAAAACAAACTTCTTGACCATATTTCCACATGCGATTCTCTACTCAAACGTAATGAAAGTGTTCTGTTTTTAAAATAAATTGTGATGGGCAATGAAAAGTGGTACAGTACAATAATGTGGAATGGAAAAGACCGGGGGCCAAGTGAAATGAACCACCAGAACCACACCAAAGGCTGGTCTTCATCCAAAGAAGGTGATGTAGTGTATATAGTGGGATTGGAAGGGAGTCCTCTATTATGAGCTCCTTCTGGAAAACCAAACAATTAATTCCAACAAGTACTGCTCCCAGTTAGACCAACTGAAATCAGCACTCGAGGAAAAGCATCTGGAATTAGTCAACAGAAAACGCGTATTCTTCCATCAGGATAACACAAGACCTCACGTTTCTTTGATGACCAGGCAAAAACTGTTACAGCCTGGCTGGGAAGTTCTGATTCATCCAGTGTATTCACCAGACATTGTACCTTCGGATTTCCATTTATTTTGGTCTTTACAAAATTCTCTTAATGGAAAAAAATTCAATTCCCTGGAAGACTGCAAAAGGCACCTGGAACAGTTCTTTGCTCAAAAAGATAAAAAGTTTGGGGAAGATGGAATTATGAAGTTGCCCAAAAAATGGCAGAAGGCAGTGGAACAAAAGGGTGAATACGTTGTTTAATAAAGTTCTTGGTGAAAATGAAAAATGTGTCATTTATTTTTACTTAAAAACCAAAGGCACTTTTTGGCCAATCCAATATATATCGCATCTTCTTTATCCATTCATCTTTTGATGGACATTTAGGTTGTTTCCATGTCTTGGCTATTGTGAATAGTGCTGCTATGAACATAGGGGAGCCATGTATCTTCTGAATTATAGTTTTGTCCAGATATATGCCCAGCAGTGGGATTGCTGGATCATACGGTAACTCTACTTTTCTGAGGAACCTCCGTACTGTTTTCCACAGTGGCTGCACCAACTTACATTCCCACCAGCAGTGTAGGAGGGTTCCCTTTTCTCCACACCCTCTCCAGCATTTGTTATTTGTAGACTTTTTAATGATGGCCATTCTGACCAGTGTGAGGTGGTACCTCATTGTAGTTTTGATTTTCATTTCTCTAATAATTAGAAATGTTGAACATCTTTTCATGTGCCTATTGGCCATCTGTATTTCTTCTTTGGGGAAGTGTCTATTTAGGTCTTGGAGCCTTTTTGTTTTAAAGATTATCATGAGAGTTGTCTTTCCCACACTAACTGGTCAATAGAAGATAGGGTAGTTAGGGAAGTGGACATATTCCGTTCTCCTCATGGGTTTGGAACATGGCCAGTGCTGTGCCCAGAACCAAGATTCTGCTAGTCATGGAAGGCAACTTTTGGCAAAAAATGCTCACTTAGCAGCAGTTATGGTACAAATTGTTAAACTTGTTCAAGGGGGTGAGGATAGTACAAAGACGATGATATCTCTAATCAGGTTAGACAAGAGGCATTCTGGACAAGAAGGAGAGTACTGGTTAGGGAGGCAGACCTGGGCCTCTGTGGCTGCATGATGTGTAACCCTAGAGGATCTCCTCCCCAACCCAATCTTCAGTTTATCGTTTGACAAATAAACTAAACACAGAAAAGCAAATGTAACATTTATACTGACACTGCCCTTTCCATTTCCATGATGGGCAGCTATGGACGAGGAAAGTTCAGAGAGATGACTTTCCCAAGGTCACATTACCTTTTCTCTGGAGCCTGGATGTGTTGTAAAAACCCTTCTCCTCCCAGCACTGCAATCACTACCAGTCAATATGTGTTGAGATTAAGTTAAAACAATTTCCATCCCTGGAGTATTTAAATAATTGGTTTTGGCTTAAACAAACTTAAGATAATCATGAGAAGAGAGAATCAGTGTAATGTAGTGTTTACACTTCAAAGAGATTGGGACTTGATTTGGGGCAACTCACTATGAACAATCACTTAAACACTGAGGCTTAGTTTCTTTCACTTGTAAACATGAGACTCATGATCCCTAGAACAGTATTTTTGTGAGAATTAAAAAGAGAAACTAACCTGCTTCCATGTCTTAAAGAAAGACATCCCTTCCCTACTCCCACTCTTGTTGTTATCCTTTTGAAGTACAAGCTAGAAAGTAGAATAATACTGATTTTGTTTTTTAATTTGTCTTCACCCTGGGCCTGTTCAATTTCATGGGCGACTAACTGAGATTTGTCGTTTCACAGAGATGGAAGCAAGTTTAATGCACTGTACAACCTCAGGCCTGGTGGTGTAAAAGTGATGTACATTTTCTCCATGTAAATACTGGAGAACTAGGCTGAGTGTATTGTATCCGTCCCCTACAACCTCACTTCTCCTGGAGAGTGCTGCCTGCGATGGGAGTCATATTTACCCAAGGAGGGGGTGGAGAGGTATACTGAGTACCTGCTGTGTGACAGCCCCCTGCTGGGTTCTTTACTTAAATTATGATATATTTTCCTTAGGACAGCCCTTTTAGGACAGAAATGATGAATCCATTCTATAGACAAGGCTACTGAAATATAAACAGGTAGAGAACTGCCCAGGATAACGTAGCATATAAATGGCTGTCATCCCAGATCCCATCTGACTCTATTCTGATGACTTCCCCAAAGCCACCTTCTTTGATCTTAAGACATCATCACGACAAAACCACTGAGAGGTCATAAGGAATATTACTTGTATTTCCAGACCTACACACTTGATCACATGGTTTTAGATTTTCAGATTTCGTGAGAGCTGATCCTAGAAAATAGCTAGATTTCCCTGTCCCGATATTTCATTATTTAAAGGGAAATCTAATAGGAACTCTACTTTCTACTCAATTCATCTGTAAACACAAAAATTCTCTAAAAAATGAAGTCTATTGATTGAAAAAAAATTAAAATCAGTGAATAGCAGAGGTGTGTAATGACTTACTAGAATCACAGAATGTTAGACACTGAAGATCATTTTGTCTAATTTCACCATTTAATAGAATGGGTAAAATCCTCTGTCCACCTACTGTCACCACTTTCATCCAAACAGCCATCATTTCTTTCCTGGACTACGCATCGTCCTCTGACTCCCTACATCTGTTCCTAGCTCCCTCCATTTTCTTCTTCACACTGCCACTTGAGGGGTCTTTCTCTATACAGCAGTTCCTTATTAGTTATCTATTTTATATATTGTAGTCTGTATATATCAATCCCAATCTCCTAATTTATCCCGTCCCCCCTTATCCCCTAGTAACCATAAGTTTGTTTTCTACCTCTGTGACTCTATTTCTGTTTTGTAAATAAGTTCATTTGTACCATTTTTTTTAGATTCCACATAAATTATATCATACAATATTTGTCTTTGTCTGACTTACTTAGTATGATAATCTTTAGATCCATCCATGTTGCTGCAAATGGCATTATTCCATTCCTTTTTATGGCTGAGTAATATTCCATTGTATATATGCACCACTTCTTTATCCATTCATCTGTTGATGGATACTTAGGTTGCTTCCATGTCTTGGCAACTGTGAATAGTGCTGCTATGAACACTGGGGTGCATGGATTTTTTGAATTAGAGCTTTCATCTTTTCCAGATATACTCCAAAGAATGGGATTGCTGAATCTATTTTTAGTTTTGTAAGGAACCTCCATACTGTTTTCCATGGTAGCTGCACCAATTTACATTCCCACCAACAGAGTAGAAGGCTTTCCTTTTCTCCACATCTTCTCCAGCATTTATTATTTGTAGACATTTTGATGATGGTCATTCTGAGCAGTGTGAGGTGATACCTCATTGTAGTTTTGATTTGCATTTCTCTAATAATTAGCTATGTTGAGCATCTTTTTTTTTTTTTTTTTTTTTGTGGTACGCAGGCCTCTCACTGTTGTGGCCTCTCCCGTTGTGGAGCACAGGCTCCGGACCTGCAGGCTCAGCGGCCATGGCTCGTGGGCCCAGCCGCTCCGCGACATGTGGGATCTTCCCAGACTGGGGTACAAACCCGCGTCCCCTGCATTGGCAGGTGGACGCTCAACCACTGCGCCACCAGGGAAGCCCTGTTGAGCATCTTTTAATGTGCCTGTTGGTCATCTGTATGTCTTCTTTGGAGAAATGTCTATTTAGGTCTTCTGCCCGTTTTTTGATTGGTTTGTTTTTTTGTTATTGAATTGTATGAGCTGTTTGTATATTTTGGAAATTAAGCCCTTGTCTGTCACATTGTTTGCAAATATTTTGTCCCATTCCATAGGCTGTCTTTTCATTTTGTTTCCTTTGCTGTGCAAAACCTTCTAAGTTTGCTTAGATCCCATTTGTTTATTTTTGCTTTTATTTCTATTGCCTTGGGAGACCGACCTAATAAAACATCACTATATCAGGGAATGTTTTCTCTATGTTCTCTTCTAGGAGTTTTATGGTAGCATGTCTTGTATTTAAGTCTTTAAGTCATTTTGAGTTTATTTTTGTGTATGGTGTGAGGGAGTGTTTTAACTTCATTGATTTACATGTGGCTGTCTAGCTTTCCCAGTACCACTTGCTAAAGAGGTTGTCTTTTCTCCATTGTATATTCTTGCCTCCTTTGTCAGAGATTAATTGACTGTAGGTGGGTGGGTTTATTTCTGGGCTCTATATTCTGTTCCATGGATCTATATGTCTGTTTCTGTGCCAATACCACGCTGTTAGACTTAAGTGATATCTACAGGACACTACATCCAAAAAAAAAAAAAAAGAAAGAAAGAAACTAGAATACACATTCTTTTCAGGCGCACATGGAATTTCCTCTAGGATAGACCACGTACTAGGATGCAAAACAAACTTTAAGAGGACAGAGATTATTCCAAGCATCTTTTCTGACCACAACATCATAAAACTAGAAATTAACCACAAAAAGAGAAATGAGAAAAAAAGATTGCATGGAGACTAAAAAACATGCTACTAAAAAAAAAAACAGGTCACAATGAAATCAAAGAGGAAGTAAAAAGTATCTCAAGATAAATGACAATGAAAACACAACCATACAAAATCTATGGGATGCAGCAAAAGCAGTTCTAAAAGGGAAGTTCATAGCGATACAGGCCTTCCTCAAAAAACAACAAAAATCCCAAATAAATAACCTAACATACAACCTAAAAAACTTAGAAAAAGAACAAACAAAATCTAAAGTCAGCAGAATGAAGGAAATAATAAAGATCAGAAAGGAAATAAATAAAATAGAGATTAAAAAAATAGAAAAAATCAATAAAACCAATAGCTGTTTTTTTGAAAGGATAAACAAAATCAACAAACTTCGGGCCAGGTTCACCAAGAAAAACGAGAGGACCCAAATAAACAAAATAAGAAATGAAAGAGGAGAAATAACAATTGATACTGCAGAAATACAAAATACTACAAGAAAATATGAACAATTATATGCCAACAAAACAGACAACGTAGAAGAAATGGATGAGTTTCTAGAAACATACAGCCTGCCAAAATGGAATCAAGAAGAAACAGATAATTTGAACAGACTAATCACTAGAAGTGAAATAGAATCTGTAATTTAAAAACTTCCTGAAAGCAAAAGTCCAGGACTCGATAGCATCACTGGGGAATTCTAGCAAACCTACAAAGAAGAACTTATACAGATCCTTCTCAAACTCTTCCATAAGACTGAAGAGGAGGGAACACTCCCAAAGTCATTCTGTGAAGCCACCATCACCCTGACACCAAAACTGGACAAAGACATGACCAAAAAAGAAAATTACAGGCTAATATCTTTGATGAATATAGGTGAAAAAATCCTCAACAAAATATTAGCAAACCGAACCCAACAACACATAAAAAGGATCATACACCATGATCAAGTTGGATTTATTCCAGGGTCACAAGAATCGTTCAACATACACAAATCAATCAATGTGATATACCACATCAACCAAAGAAAAACAAACAAACAACAACAACAACAAAAAACCCCATGATTGTCTGAATAGATGCAGAAAAAGCATTTGATAAAATTCAGCATCTATTCACGATAAAACTCTTGCTAAAGTGGGAATAGAGGGAACATTTCTCAACATAATAAAAGCCATTTATGACAAACCCACAACCAACATAATACTAAATGGTGAAAAGCTGAAAACCTTCCCACTTATTTCTGGAATAAGAGAAGGATGCCCACTCTCACCACTTCTATTAAACATAGTATTGGAAGTGCTAGCCACAGCAATCAGACAAGAAAAAGAAATAAATGGTATCCAAATCAGAAGAGAAGATGTAAAATTGTCGCATGGTGATGAAGACTCCACACAAAAACTATTAGAACTGCTAAACGAATTCAGTAAGGTAGCAGACTACATGATTAATGTACTGAAATCAGTTGCATTTCTTTACACCAACAGTGAAATATCAGAAAGAGAAAGTAAATAATAATAATAATCCTCTTTAAAATTGCATCAAAACAAACCCTGGGAATAAATCTAACCAAGGATGTGAAAGACTTATGCAGTGAGAACTATAAAACATTGATAAAGGAAATAGAAGATGATTGAAGCAAATGGAAGGATATCCCATGCTCTTGGATTGGAAGAATTAATATAGTTAAAATGGTTGTACTACCCAAAGCAATCTACAGATTTAATGTGATCCCTATCAAATTACCCATGACATTTTTTTCACAGAACAAATTATCCTAAAATGTATAGGAAACCACAAAAGACCCAGAATTGCCAAAGCAATCCTGAGGAAAAAGAACAAAGCTGGAAGCATCACTCTTCCAGACTTCAGACAATACTACAAAGCTATGGTAATCAAAACAGTGTGGTACTGGCATACACACACACACACACACACACACACACCAAAAGACTTTCTTAATCTTTCTATTTGGGAAATATTTGCCTCTTTTCATAACTTCTTTAAATCTTGTTTCAGTCTTCACAGTGAACTGAATTGAACTGAGTAAAACATTCTCTTTAATAATTTATATAACTTTAGAAATGGCCA
Source organism: Orcinus orca (assembly GCF_937001465.1). Taxonomy (NCBI): domain Eukaryota; kingdom Metazoa; phylum Chordata; class Mammalia; order Artiodactyla; family Delphinidae; genus Orcinus; species Orcinus orca. The sequence goes on along the minus strand of NC_064564.1, from coordinate 103,078,201 downwards.
GTTACCTGGTAGAATTTAGCAATGACTCTTGTTTTATTATTTGGTGCCCTCCCTCGTGTCTCCCAGTGGCTTGTGTTTGTAAAGAGTCCAAAAAACCTATGGGTAGTTCTTGACTTCTCTCCCCCTGCCCTTTCATGTCATTCACAATGATGTCCCCAAACTACTCTTTTGTGCAGAATTCAACATTTCAAGTATCAGCAGATAAACCTGTATCATGGTGGTACTGCCAGCCCATAGCTCAGTGTACAGTGCATGCAATGCCTGTGCAAGTACTTGAATGCTTTAGTGAATCTTGTTTTTATGCTTCTAAAAAACAAGTCGATATTAGAAAAATTAGTGCATTATTAATACTTGTCATAAGCAGCTGTATCTCATAATAATCATAAAAAGAGTTAATATAATCTGTGTCTGGCACAGTTCTAAAATCTTTGCGTATCTATCTTAGTTCATTTCAACAACAACTTCATGAGATGGGTACTTTTATTTCCATTTTACAGATAAGAAAACTAAATTTTAAAGCAATCAAATAGCTTTCCAAAGATTGCATAGCTACTAAGTGATCTCATGAAAAATGAGATCCAGTGGGCAGCTCAAAAACAGCAATACTTTGGTCTCAGCTGCCAGTTCATTTGATAAACTGGATGACTGAGTGTTCAATTATAGTATGAAGAAAATAAATGAAAATAATGAATATGCTTAAGTTTATCATTGGAGAGAGCATCAAAAATATTAGACATGACTGGAAGTGATATTCGTTTTAGCTCCCTGGAAACTGAACTTTCTTATAACATGTAAGAATGTTTTTCAATTTTTGCACATACAAAGTGTAGATGCCTTCAGGAAGTATTTCTGTAGAAGATTGGGTGTATATTAGTTTCAACTTCCTGCTACCATTGATCTTCTAATTCTAGGCGCTGGGATTCTCTTCCATGTTAGTGTGTATATGTGAGAGTCTTTTAGATTTCCACAAGAGACAAAAACCACACCACTACTTTTGAAGCATACAAGCTATTATATATTTTCATAATATAGAACTTTAAGGTATAGTAATCAACAGTGGCAAAATATTTCTGTCTTTGACATTATTTGTTTGTGAGATCTAACCTGTAATTGAGACCAGAGAAAACAGTATGGAAAAACAAATCCATGAGAACAGGATAAAAATATCATGAACAGCAAAATATGTCTGAGTATTTAAAACCGTATAGAAAAAATAAATTAGATGAACAATTGTGTAAATATAAATTAAAAAAGATGACATTCTTAATAAATAAAGTTTACTATTTACATTTTTATATATTGCTGAAAGACTTAACTTAGATCCATAAAAACACATAAACAGGAAAAAATAAAACCCAAAAAAGGAGCAGCAAATTTATGCGCGTGAGGTACAGAAAAAGGATTGGAATTGTGTTTTGTTTTTGGTGCTTAGATTTTCTTTTTTCTTTTTTTTTTTCTTTTTTATAGTAGGCCAGTAGAATTCTCTTGAGAACAGATTTTAAGCACATCAATGGAAAGTCATTTTTTGGTAGTTTCCAGAAGATGTGAAACAGATTTCAACATCATAATAATTAGAAATACCCATAATAATTATAACAATAATAAAAAGGTATAATATGATACATAAATATGGAAGAGCAGTTTGTAATATGAATACATTTTCTCTAGACGAGATCACAGTTTTATTTTGTAAATATTACATTTAAGTATATATATACACACATATATGTACAACTATATATACATGTGCATATATATGTAAATTTATATTTATATATAATATCTTTATATAGATAGATATCTGCGGACAGGTTATTGATTACAGAGACCCAAGGAAGCAAGTCAATAATTGTTCAAACTTCTCCTCAATGACTGCTGGTGTAGAGTTTAAGAAGCCCCGACTTTGCACTCAGAATGCTGTATCTTTTTCTAATGGAACACTCGATGTGGAATTTTAAGTCTGAGAAGAAAAAGCGATTTTAGGGACTCCCTTCCTCTATAAAGTTGGAAATGGCCCAGAAGTCTTGAACAAGCAGTAAGCTGACTTTTACACGGTAGGAAGTCACTGTTTTCTTTCTTTCTTTCTTTCTTTCTTTTTTTTAATCAAATTATAGAACCGGTAAAGGCCAGAATAAGGGGGAGACAGTCCAATTTCTCTACAAGTGAAATATTCTCAAATGCAAGCCTCTCTCTTAAGGTGGATTCTAATCTAGGAGCTCCACCTTTATTCCTTGATATATCAAATGAGCACTCCCTGTCTTTCTTAAGTGGCCAATGGGCCTGTGCACTCTTGAAAAGTAACCCATAGACTTTGTGTCAAGCCTTGGCTCTCACAGATTGCCACAGCCCCTTTAAAACCTCAGGGCCTCACAATCCCCGCCCTCCCACTGTGAGGTAGGTAAGTAGTAGTATCCCCATTTTGCAGCTGGAGAAACTGAGGCAAATGGAGAAGCAATATGATGACTTGTTCAAGATCACTGAGCAAACTGCTGCCTGGAGTCAAGAATTCTGTGTTCTTACTCTAGGGACACAATTCCTCTCTTGGCTATTACGCATTTCTTTTAAAGATCAAACAATGGGTAGGAATTTGGCGAAACTTGAGCAAATTACAAGAACAGGCTTTTCAGTTTTATGTTTGTTGTTTGCTTTGTTTGTTCTGTTTCTCAAAAAACCATGGGAATTACCTGTCTGGTCATGTAGCAGCTTTTTAGGAAAGTGGACTGTGCAGTGTGATTCTAAGTGCAGACTTTATAAAGCCCAGTGCTCTAATGGTAAATACAAACATTTTATAATGTGAAAACTGTGACACAATATGTCCCCTTAATATTTGGAAAAACCAGTTTCAAGCCCTCCCCATTCCCTGCTATCACTGATTGACACCAAACAAATAGACAAAATGCCCCCCCCCCCCCCCCCCCCCGCCAAACAACAACTACATATTAAGGGGAAAGATGCCTTATTTCCTGGACCTACCACAATGTACAGAAAAAAACAGACAGCAATATAAAATCCCACTCTACTCCTGCTAGGGAAACCTTTATGCTTGTGTCTACCTACTGAGTCTGTAGAAAGCACAAAAATAGTTTTTTTTAAAAATTCTTATTTTTAATCATGCATTTTATTTACTTTTAATCTCCTTATCTTCTATTAATCTCTATCTGTACAGCCCTGTCACCATCAATTTCTTCTTTTTATTTTCCCACTTGAAGTAGTTCCAGAAAAAAAAAAACAACAAAACAAACTGTTCACTTGAATTTATGGTTTCCTTCCTTCCTTTCTCTATTTCTCTTTCTTCCTTTCTTTCCTTCCTTAACACAGGTAAGACCTATAACAAATTGACAGTTAGAACCAAGTTAAATCAAACCTGGAAGGGAGGTAGCCGAAATCTGTCTCAAAGAATTATTTTCAACAAATAGCATTGAAGCATTGGCCAAGGTGGGAAGAAGACCAAGAGAACTGTCTAGGCAGTGACTCAACATGCTGAAGCCAGGACTAGCAGCTGATACCCTCCATCTTCAGAGCCTTACTATTTACAGTCATTGATCTCTCCCTTTCGTAACACCCCAATTCAGCCACCAGAATGGACTTCCCAAGGACAGTCTTCCCTTAAAAGGTGGTTGGCACAGAATCTGGGGGGTCATGCAAGTCCTCTGGCAGCCAGTAGGGTTGCGGCTTGGAAAGTCTTCCTAAGAGAAGGCTTGGAAAACTGTCCACCTTATCTTTTCTTTCTTGCTGTTAACAGGCTAATACTTCTTCAGAACTTCCAAGTTCTGAAGAAGCTAATACATCTTCAGAACCTCCAAGTGCTTTAGGACCTCTGAGCTGCTGACAGACAACAGTGTTTCAGAGCTGCCTCCTTGTGAGTACTCCACTGTCCTAAACTGGAGATGATGATCAGGGGATAAGATACTGAGTTTATCCCCAGAAAGGAAATGAAACCGAGAATCAGTGCATTGCATGAACAGAGCTGACTGTCCTCCACTAAGGTTTGAGAAGGGCCTATTAATGACACCTTGCATGTGGGCCCAAGGCTGACTGTCAGTCAAGCAGCCTCTCCCACGTAATATCCTTGGCAAATATGAATCTGTGAGTAACAGGTTTGAATGATGGCAAGGAGGAGACTGGAAGGCTCTTTGCTCATAAGGGCTCGATCAACCCGAGAATCTGAAGGTAGAAGTCAGCCTTCAGGAAACTCTTCTCAGCTGAAGTGTGTGTGCAAGTGAAGGAGGAAAGAGCATGAGAGTCGATTTCAGGGAAGCTGGTGAGGTTCTTCTGTGATTCCTGCCACCCCACCGTTAGTAATGTTGTCTTTGGGTCTCCAAGGCTTTGCACTACTTACTGATGTAAAAAAAGCAACTGGGAGGGCTGACTGTTATCTTTCTTAGTTTTTCCTTCCTAGCTAGCACCACCCAGGTTGATAACTCAGCTAGGGCAGAAGAGGGGCTTTAAGAGTTGGCAAGAGTTCTAAGATACTGGAGAGGGGTACAAAATGGGATCAATGCTTATATGATTATTATTATTTTGCCAAGGATTGGCCCTGGTAATTAGAGGGAAAAAATGCCCTGAATATAAATGAGATATGTTTGTAAGAGGAAATATAAAGGATTTGAGCCAGGCCTTAACAGTGGAGAGCCTAGAACTCAATCTCAGAGTCTGTAATATGGTACAAGCCACACAAAACTACCCAAGCACTGCATCCTTATTTGTGGGCACCTGTGCAAAAAGCACCTTGATATATTTCTTAATATAACAGACCACAGATGGCCAATAGATATCTTCTCAAGTGTTCTTGATCAGTAGGTAATTGCTGTTGGGAGTGATACAGTAAGAAGGTTTCTGAAGCTATTTTTGGTCCCTGGAAAAAGGGCTATAGCTGATTAACAACGCCTGCGTCAGATGCAGGAATGAGGAAGGTCAGCCCATGTGCCTAGTATTTTCCATTTCTATGCTAAACTTTGTTTTTGTTGGTTCACTAGACTTGAGATGATCTGTAGCAATCTTTACGCGATATATCTAGTTTAGATACTCCCATCACCTCACTTTCTCAGTTTCAAAAATCACGTCAAACTTAAGCATTCTCTCCACCTCATTCTGGATTCACCTCTTCCCATATTAATTCAAAAGGAGTGGACCGGTAACTGGCTGAACAGAGGCAAAGAGGACCCCAAAGAGGTGGAGGCTTTTATGCGCGTTTGGCTAATTTCCTCTTAACTTTTGGAGGCTGAGCACAGGAGAGAGGGAAGGGCTGCCCCACCACAGGTGTGGCTGGGGTACCGGGAGCTGGAAGACTGTGGAAAGCACGATGGCCGTGCTGGGGTGTTGGGGACCGAGGCTGTGAACTCTGGCTTCCCTCTGACAGCCCCTCTGGAACACAGTCCAGACAGATCCCATCCAAGACGGTTGTCTGTCCCAGGACTCTAGCTACTCGGGGCAGCAGTGAGGTCCTCAGACCCAAAGCCTGCTCTAGCCTGGAGGGGCAGGAAGGCTTGGATAAGGATGATCACTCAAGAGTCCCTAAAATTCCAGCAGTCTCTGGAGGGCTCCGACATCATAGAAATTTAACACTGTTCCACTTGGTTATAAGATCTAACACTGGCTTAGACATTCTGGACTCTCAGTGAGGGTTCCAGCATCTTAAGTCCCTCAGTTCCCTTCCAGAATGAGCAGCCCACCCCTGGGGGACTTCACTTCTCACCACGTGGGCCTATGAGGGGTCTTCTCTTGCAGAAGGGCTAAGAGGTGAGGAGCTGTGGAAAAATGTGGGTCACTTTTAAGGCAGACTGTTTGGTTGTGTGGGGTTTTTCCTAACCTAGTCCTACCATCTTGGGGTACTCAATGTATAGGATAGAGCAGCCGGAAAAGTAGCAGCAAATGTGGTCCCAAGGCAAGATCTGGGGAATGGGAGGGATATTATGGCCTCAAGCCTCAAGCAGGGGGCTGTTATAATACCTTGACATTGCAATCCTAAGCCATTTCCAGCTTGGCCTCGAACCCTGGAGTTGGGGTAAAATCCCCCACGGCAGCGGAAGCATTTGGGGGCTTTGCATACCTTGGATTCTCTACCTCTTCCTGGGTCCTACTTCCCTAGAAGGTAGGTGATCAGAGACCGTTGCACGTCCAATCCCGAAGGACTGCACCCTTGTGCACACCTTCCATATTGTAAGCCACAGGCTGTGAGCTATCTTAGCATTTCAACACTTGGTCCTGGCAGTTTCTCTAACTCTCTTTCTCCCAAGGACAGTGTCGGCTAGGAGCCCGGGAGAGGAAAGACTGAGTCTGCCCCAGTCTCTCTCTGCTCTGTCTCCAAAACTGCCCTCACGCGGGTGTTCGCGCAGGTGCGTACGCAGGCACACCTACTAACCGCAGGTGGGCACACTCCTAGATACGTAACTCCTACATACATGTTTCTTGCTGTGGTCGTGTGACAAACGGTTAGAATTTTAGGAGGCTCAGGGACTGCACGCCGTATATGCAATCCGTCTAAGACTTTGGGATGGGATTCCATTCCATCATTCAGCATGGCGAGACTTGGTTCACGTGCCCCCACTACGAGTCCTTCCTGGGTGAAATTAAAGGCAGACCGGTTGGGTGCTAAGGATCCCTGGTGTGGAGAGGCCATTCCGTTGAGCAGCTGACTGTGAAATCAATACCAAAGGGATGCGGGTCCTGGCATTGGGAATTCTTTGACAACTCCTTGTCCTTCCTTAGCCATGGCTGTATCCTCGGAGGTCTTTCCGGCTGTGTTCTTGGGCCTGGGGGTCCCGACAAGCACAGTCACCCTGTAGGTCACAAGACATAGGGAAGGGGGTGACCTGCAGAGAGAAAGATAGAAGAAGTGAGCCAGGTGGTTGAGGCCAGAACAGCAAATTCCAGAGAGGCAGTGCAGGGCAGAGGGCAGATCACTGGATTTGGGGAGCAGCAGATTCAAGACATGACTCTGCTTCTTACTAGCCCTGTGATAACTTTTATCAAGGTCACCATGGTCATTATCATAGCACCTCCCATTTTCAGGGGCATTTATTACAGGTCAGGCAAAGTGCTAAATGCTTTCCAAACAGGAAAACACTGAATCCTTTGACAACTCTGTAAGATAGACACTAAAACAATCACCCTTTGATAGGAGAAACTGAGGCGGAGAAAGGGGCAGGCATTTGCCCAAAGTAATAAGTGACAAATCTAGTATTTAAAGTAGAAAAAGCAACCTCCCCCGGAGCCCCAGGTTCCTAGCTGTGGAATCAGTAGAATAAGACAGACCTTGCACTGTGGACTCTGAGGGCCGAATGAAATCATGGGTGAAAAATTGGAATGTACTACACCAGAGTTGGTTAATAGACTTGTACAATGGAATATCTAACTTATAGGGCTGTTGTGGCGATCAAGTGTTATAAAGGATGTGACAAGGTCTTTTAAGAAAACATAACTCTCTGCCTATATCGGTAATTTTGATTTTGAGAGGCAATGATGAAAACAACAAGAGCATTTGTCAGCAAGCTCAGACCACCTTCTAGGGGGCTTAAATCCTGGTGGGGAACATTGCACAGAGAGACTTTTGCAGAAAATTTGGTTGAAGGATCTCAGGAGCGGATTTCAGCACGGGAAAAAGCGAGAGGCATACATGCCAATTCGATATAAGTATATATGAAGGTTAGAAAAAAATTAAAAGAAATTTAAAAAGAGAAAGTGAGAGGCCCATGTTTCAGTTCCGAGTCCATCCCTTCACACGCGGTGTGACCTTGGGCTGGCTGTCCTTTCTAGAAGCAGTGAGAAAGAGCCCAGGAGAGTGAATGTCCTCCCCACACAGCGGAGGATCTGTCTTTCCAAAGAGCGCAGTGCTGTCCCTGCTTGAGCCCCAGCCTAGGCTGACGCGAGTGGATTTCACCTCATTGCATCATGACATTTGCATATAACTTCCCCCAGAGGGTTCCCCCATCTGCACAGATGGATTTAATGACCTCATTTGCCTCCTGCCCGGGGAAGGGTCTCGCGTGCTCACGCAGGCCTGGAGAGCATCTTTGTCTCTCTAGCCTGTGGGCTCATTCTCTATACTTCTTTTTCTCTCTGCCCCTGTGCCCACCCTCCCTCTCTCCCTCCAACCTCTCTCCACCCTGCAACTTTTCAACAATTTAAAATGTAGGAATGAACAGGAAGATTGAAGCAGAAGCCCCAGCTCTCTCACCTAACTGAGGTGTGACCTTGAGCACGTGACAATTTCTCTGAGCCTCAGTCAACTCCGTCATGAAATGGGAGTGATGAAAGCACGCACCTCCAGAGGTGGTGACAAGGGGTAATGAACTAACCAATGGAAAACCCCTAGCAGGCAGTGCGGGCCGCATGCCGTCTCGCTTAGCGGGACGGGGACTGTGTCACCCGTGTTCATTCTTGTTTCCCCAGGGCCTAAGCCACAGAATACGAATGCAGGCCTGTTTGCCTCTCCATCTCTCTCCGACTCTCTCACTGTGCTCAGGCTAGTGCACTTGTTTCTCTTTTCAGTTTAAGCTCACAGGTGTGTGATGCCATGGTGAGTATCCCCGGAGCTGCTTCCATGCAGAGCCTGCCTTGCTGCTTACAACTGCTCACTGTGCCCTGTTCAGGACACTTCCTAGCCTCCATGCCTATGCAGAGGTGGTACCGTCTGATCTAGAGCATTCCTCTGCAACTTCTTCACCTCTGAGACAAGCAGAGAATGTTAGAATTGGAAGAGACCTAGAGAAAACCCTCTAGTCCGTGCGGGGAAACTGAGGGCAGAGCCACGTCCAAATCTCACAGCTGAGGTCCAGTGGGGAGACCACCACCATGTGAGCTGAGAGGCCTGGATTAGCATCCTCATTTGCGTCATACTCGCTGAACAGCTTTGGGAAAAACCCCTTCACCGCCATCACCCTGAGTTTCTGCGTCTACAAAAGGTAGATCATTTTTTAAATGATTTTAAAAAAAATGTATTTCATATGGTTGTGAGCAAAGACGAAAGAGGCAAAACCCCATCCTCCTGCCCATGCTAACATTAAGATGACCCAGTTACCGCGCATGTCTTCTGCACAGTTAGTTTTCTCTGCAACTAACTCTTTCCCCTTGGGCTCCTCGATTCGTTAGGGACGGCTTCACATCTGGTCTGTGTCTCATGCTTCCTGCTGTGCCTCACACAGGCAAACATGCAACAGATTCTCTCTCTCGGAATAAGACACAAAGTCCTTAGCAAGAGTTCGAGGCCTTGCGTGGTCTCCACACACTTCTCAGACCTCACCTGGTTCCCTTGGTCCCTTCACTCTCGGTGGCTTTATTTACTGGTGTTTTCCTGCTTTTGCAGCCATCCCTGCTCCTCCCTTTTCCTGGCCAGCTCCTCTTCCTGTGCCAGGTCGTATCTCAAGCACCGCCTCCTCCCTCGTTAGTCTGGCCAGAGACGGCACCAATCATGCTCATCCCATATCCCAGCCTCCTCTCCTTACACCATTCTTGTACGGAATCACTTCTGCGCTTGTGTGCCAGGGCAGTCCGGGCAGGGACCATGTCTGTCTGTTGTTGAACTGAGTCTCTATCTACCATATGGCAGGCATTCAATGGGCCCACGGATGGAGCGACATATGAATGCACAAATATACAGGAAAAATACAAGTCACGGGGCCTCTGTTCTTGCACTCATGTGCTGTGTGACTTTGTACAAGTTACCTCCCTTCTCTGGGCTTCAGGTTCCCTGTCGATCTGTACATTAAGAGTTGATTTTAATGATCTCTACCTTCCCTTCTGTCTGAAAATCCTTCACAGTCTGAGAAAGGCAGAAGGCAATGCCCTGGGCAGAAAAGATGGAGAAATGCAGACTTTCTCCACAGCTTTGTGTCTTACACGTTCCCCTTTCTGCCATCTGCAGTTCCACTGGCTTCTCCAAAGCTACCGGCTGGCAGGGCCCTACACCCGTTAGCCTCTCAGGCCCGTCTGGCCAGTCTGGCTGTGAGAGCATAGTGTGACCATTTGCTTTCCTCCCTGGGCCAGCCCAGGGAGTTTCAGCGTTTCCCTAAAGAAATGGGTCTGGAACCTAAGGGAAGGAATTTCGGTCAGAACATAACGAAGTCTAGAAGGTTTGGTCTCAGGGAAAAGAAAGATCCAGGTTCTCCTTGTGGCCCCCCCACACGCTTGTAAACGCAGCTGTGTCTACTGAGCCCTCGCTAGGGGCCTGGAAGGCAGCGCTGCATGGCTTTCGGCAGGTCCTTGGCACCTGCGGACTTGGACTCCCCTCCGTGAGACGAGCGTTCTGGTGAGAAGCCAGTGAAGCAATGCTGCCTCCAGACCAGCTCGTGGAGGTCCCCGTGCAGAGGACCCGCACCGGCACCTTGCCCTTCCTCTAGCCTCTCAGTGAACTGCCTGTTCAGGGCCTGCCTGGCGGGGGGCGGGGGGGGGGCTCCTCTCCTCCCAGGTGACTTCACTGATCGAGGGCCTACAATGGGGAAGAGAGGGTGGATATCGCCAGCCCTGCCCACTCCCCCAGGTGTTCCCAGGTCTGACCTGGAAGAGACGGGGAAGCCTGTCTGTCCAGGTTCGAGGCTGTGAACACCACTGTACACACACATACACACGGGCCCCTCCAGAGGCTGTCCGCGTGTTGGGTGATTCCCATGTGCTAGCTCGTGGGTTCCACACAACCTCGGAAGGCTTACAGATGGGAAAATAGAGGCTTCAGCATGTTTAAAAAGAAACAAACTTGCCCTGGGCCTCACTTAGTAGATGCTGCAGGATTCTAACCCCCCCGCTGCAAACCCTGAGAGCTTGTCAGCAAGTGAGAGGAAGGGGAAGGCACCTCTTCACACCCCGACCCGGCTGACCGCCGTGTGGTCTGTTTCACAGCCACTGGCCTTTCATCCCTTATTTTGTGCCTGGCACCCAGTTACTCACTCTTCCCAGCAACACTAATAAGGCAGCTATTCTTACTAACCTCGTTTTACGTCTCAGAGGAAACGAAGATGCAAAGCGGTGAGTCACTGGCTTGGCATCTGCACCCATTTGTAACCGCCCCTCGGCACCACCCCCACGGGGCAGGTAGAATGGGAGTCAGGGTCCCCTTTTCACAGAGGGAGAAACTGATATGGAGAGAAGAGTCCCATCCTGATAAAGCCGGCTCTGAGCCCGATTCCCAGATGCCCTGATTCCCCAGGCAGCTTCCCACCTTATCCCCCAGACAGCCTCCCAAGAAAACCTACCACCCACGGCACCAGTGCCGCGGTGGCCAGTTTACATCTGGGATTCCCAGCACCATGTGGCCAGGCTGTCCCATAAACGGCTTGGCCACCCACTCTGGGATTCTGTCAACAAGCCCAGGTCGGTGACTAAAGGCCAGGATTCTCTCTTTTTCCTCTAGGCTGGAGATGGTGCTCAGCACAGGGGTTTCTCCCAGTGGGTGAGCTGCCCAGGATAACACCTCCGCCCGCGTGTGTGAGCGGCTCAGGAATGCAGCCTGGCAAACGCCACAGGGCCCTGGCTGAAAGGTCTGTCTGAGGCTGAATTCTGAATCAGACTCAACAGGGAGGTCACAGGCAGAGACTGTGCAGTGTGGGGCAGCAGGAGGCATCCTGCACTGACGGTCAGAAAGCCTGGCTGTCCACCCACCCACCGTGGGGTCCTGGGTGAGTCACTGTCCCACAGTGAGTCTGGGGGGCTTCATAGTGTTGGTGGAAAGACTTGATGACATCAAGTAGACCAAGGCCTGATGCTGAGGATGAGGGCTCCCCTGCAAGCTCCTTTGGGGTAGGGGTAGATCTATGTCTGGCACGGGGCATGCAGCAAAGAACACAGAAGCTTGTTTAAACGTGGATAAGTGGAGGAGAGAATGGAGAAAAAGCATGGGTAAAGTGGAGGAACACACCAGGCTAGATGAGAAGGAGACTTGGCTTTGATTCCTTGCACTGTTAGTCATGTAGTAGCGTATGCTAGTAGGCAAGTTACTTCTTTTGGCTGGAGGGGAAGCTGGGTGGGGGGGGGGGACTTCAGTTTGTCTATAAAATGGGGGAAATAACAGTCCTGCCACAGAGAAGTATTTTGGATAAAGTATAAAATTCAAGTAAAAGCACTTGCACAGTGCATGGTGTATAGTATGTGCTCAGTAAATAATGCTGGTGATGGGGACAGTGGTGATGGCATTGACAATGGATAATAATTTGGGGGGATAGAAAGGTCTGATTCCTTTCATAGGATCAAGTTGAAATGAGTGTTTAACTCACCCACAGGAAAAAGTCAAAGCTACACCCCAAATGGGGGAAATCATAGTACTCCAGAAAGCAGTGAATTTTGGACAAGGAGATTAGTCTACTTTGCTTAGTCATTTGCCTGTTATTTCTTACTAATCTTACAAGTTGAGCACATCCGTCCCCTCTTCCAGGAAGCCTTTTAGGATCCTCTAGGCTGGTTCAGTGCTTAAAATCACTGCTGCCTGGATACAGTTCAAATTCCGCAGCATGGTTTATAAAAGCCTTGCTCATGCCTCTAGTCTCACCTCTCTCACCCGTTCCCCTCTTGCACTGTGCTCTAGCCATATTCAGGGATTAGGGTTTCCTTAATGTGTTCCCTTGTTCTGGGCTTTTCACAGACTCTGCCCTCTACCAGAAATACTCTTCTCTCTCATCTTTATCTCTGGCCCTCCTCCTACTTCTTTTACCTGAGTAAGACCTACGGCACCTTCCATGTCTCACCTGATGTTGCCTTTCTCTAGGAAGCTACACTGACGCTCCTCAATTGCTGTGTCTCCATTAGCATTTACTGTGCTCTTAACGCCTGGCCACTGGTCCCCAAGATACGAACACAGCATGGATAGGCCCAGGTCCATCTCGCTCGTGGCCTAGCACGGTATCTATCACACAGCAGGTTCTCAGCAGTGGGGTGCACCAGAACTTGGGATATAACAGTGATCAAAATAAATGCACCTTCTTGCTCTCATGAGATTTTCATGCCAGCAGCCAAGAGGTATAGAGATTGCCAGACGATAAATAATAAATACATTTTACAGTATGTGCCGAAGTGATGTGTTATGGAAGGAAGAAAGCATGGAAGCCAAGGTAAACGGGTGTGGGAGTGCCAGAGGTGATGTAAGGTGGGTGGTCAGGGTGGGGCACATTGCGAACACAACACTTGGGCAAAGACTTGGAGTGAGTCATGAGGATGAACGGAGAAGAATGTTCTTGGCCAAAAGCACAGCTAATGGTGAAGACTGGAAGGTAGGAGGATGCCTGGCCTGTGTGTGGGATGGCAAGGAGTCCAGAGGGCTGGGGTGAAGTGGGGCAAGCCACCCATGGTGGGGGGTGAGGGCAGAGAGGTCTGGGGGTGGGCAGAGCACGCAGGCCATCATCAGGAGGACTGGTTTTCACTCTGGTAAAACGGAGGGGCACGGAAGGGCTGTGCATGGAGGTGTGAGGCCGCCTGACTTCTTTTCTCATGACCATTCTGGCTGCTAAGCTGAGATGTTAGACCTGTTGATGTATATCCCCAACTCTGCAACTCAACATCCAACCCTTTATCAGCTCTGCTAAGACGGCTGCTTTCCATCTCATGCTTTTGGTTATCTTCCCATATCTTATAGAATCGCTAGCCTCCTTGGACCAATGGACTACGTTTGGGTTTCATGCCCTTTCTCAAGAAAACAGGTTTTCACTTAGATTAGCGAAGGCATGTGGCAACCCTACATTTAATGTCATCAGTTGGGTGTGCCGTCCTGTGCTGAAACATGCTCCTGGGCTTATTTCTTTCGTTCTGCCCTGAGCCCAGCCCTGATCAGCCCTCAAGCTCCTGTTCACTCACCACCTCACTCAGGAAGCCCTGTGGAGGGTCCTTAGACATGAATCTAATCCAAACATCAAGAGAGAAAAACCTGATGAACCTGGTGCCCAAGGCCTCAGAGCTAAGCTGTCGAACTGGGACTACATCCCGACTCCCCAGACATCTCCCAGAATCAGTCTCTTAGCAGCCGCCCGAGACATGACCGTAACCAGTGTTCCAGGCCACCACGCCTTAGAAAGCCCTGGTATGTCCAATGTTTTAAGGTTGTCTCTCCTTCCTCCCTTACACCCCCAACACATGCTTACTTAGAATGATTTCAATTAGAAATGAATATGTTTTTGTTATTGTTACAAGGGGAAACTGTTGAAGCAACCGTTCTGGAAATCTGCTCTGTATTCTAGACTCAGGGCTCCAACAGGAAAATAATAAGCTGGCATGTGAGCAGCTGAGTCTCTCCCCTTCCTGCCTGCCTTGAGCTGCACACAGGTGTCTGGGCAGGAAGCTGGTCACCCCTGTCGGATGGAGTTTCCTGCACTGTCTTGCTCTTGTCGGCCAGCGGGGCCCAGGTCACCCCACAAGGCAAACGTGGGGAACAGCTGGTGTCTATACAGACAGACAAGGGGAGGAAGGCTGGAGAGAGCAGACAGACATCATTCTGGCCCAAGTGACTGGGAGGAGGCCCCAGCTCTGGGGACTGGGGAGAGGTTTAGGGGGAGAGGAGGCAGGAAGGCAGTCCAGGAGGAAGTGCTTAGCTCTGGGGCTGCAGTTCATACCTAGGACCCAGGCCAGGAGGACCAGGAAAGCAAGAGGCCCATCCACTGAAGGAAGGGCACGGTGCAAGCCCATTGCAACTAGATGCTCAGAACGGGGGTCAGAGGCAGGTGCTGTGCGGCACAGAGTCCCGAGCTTTGTGTCTCAGCTCGACCACTTACTGGCTGTATGGCCTCAACCCTTCTAAGCCTCAGCTGCATCATCTATAAGGTGAAGATAAAAGAGACCACACCTACAACAGGGCTACTGTAGTGATGAAACGCAATGACACATGTGAGAACAGGGGACACTATGCTTGGTAAACAGTGAGCTCTCGAAAAACAGTAACTACTATTATTTGCTTGGAGTCAGGAAATCCTAAATCCTACACAGAGATCGGCCACCTGTACAAGTGATTCCACCTGAGTCTCAAATGTGTACTTTGTTGGACGGTTCTGGAGTCTAAATGGAATAATATGCACAGAGATTCTAACCCATGGCCAAGCACGTGGTAAGTGCTCAATTACTGTCACTTGGGAAGGTGCATGAGTCAGTCTGTGCTGCCAATGAGATTCTGAGCACCAGGCTCAGAGTTCACGGGCAGGGAACTTCCACAATATGGAACTGGGGCCAAGGGTACAGGTGGGACTTAAACAGGCTAGCAGGTGAAGGACGGGGAGGAGAGGAAGGAAGCCTGTCTCTGGCCCCTCTCCTGCCCTGAGAGCTTCCTGCTGTGGAAGCGGGAGGCAGAAACCAGGACTTTGTTGTGTTCAGGGGAAACTCCTGTCTGCGTAGTCAGGATTGATTGGTAAGGCTGGGAGCCTCAGCTATTCCCCACCCTGTCGCTGCTCCTGAGAAAAGCTGCTTTCTCCTTCTCAAGGGGAGGGGGTCCCACACCCAGGGTTCCCTGGCTGTCTGGGTCCACAGTGAAATGTCTCCAACTGGAACAGGCAGGGTCATGCCCAGGTGCACTGAGGACAAGGTTCTGTCCCCACCTGCTTTCCTCTTCTGAGACTCAGCCCCACGCAGGAGAAAGAAAAGAGCTGGGCTTGTGAGTCAGTCAGACAGAACTGGGTTCGAATTTGGGCCTTGGCATTTGCAAACAAGTCCTGTAAGTAGTCTGAACCCAAACTGGCTCCCCTGTGCAATGGGGCTGGGGTTGACATGAGCATTAGGAAGATAACAGAGGATGAGTGTCTGGCAGTGTCTGATGTGCGGCCACTCACTCAGGGGTGTTCCGTCTTATTGTCAACTATCTACCTCCGTACAGCAGCTCACTGCAAGGATAATTGGTTGTGGATGAGAGAGTAGAAAGGTTCCAAGAAGTTGGAGTTTACGTAGAAGTTAGGTTGGGAAATTTAAATCGTAGGAATATGACTTTAATTCGAATCACCTTTCTTCTCCAGAGGTCAGATTTCCAGGAGTCTTGAATCTGAAGAAAGTTCCAAACACTTCTGAACAACAAATAACTATGACAAAGCCACGTGCACCATGAGAGAGGTCATCCGGCTCTCTAATACACAGGTCACACATAGTTCCAACAGCTGTCTCCACTCTGCCCCTAACCACTACTCAACCTTCACCAGGAAAGTTCCTACTCATTCTTTAGGACTCAGTGTAAATGTCTCTTCCTCAGGGGAGCTTTCTCTGACCTTCACACTGGTCTCCAAAAGATCCCACACCTTTCCTTCATTGTCCCTTCTGCAAAGGTAATCAAATACATAGCTGTATACCTCACTGCTGAAAATCTGGCTCCCAAGACATACTGCGAGCTGTACAAGGGTAGGTATGCTGTCTGTCTGGACTCTACCATGTGCACACAACCTGGTCCAGTGCTCAGCCCATAGAGATACTCCATGAACACACATCTCCTTTCACGGAGGGAGCCTGGTCACCTGCACTCTGAGGCCTAGGCCGACAGGAAGAAGCAACAATTTAAAGTGGGAGAAGGTAATCTTTTAACACAAAAATCCAAAACTGCATTTATAATGTGAGTAGAAAAGAAAAGGGGGGAAAAAAAGACTAGGGAACATGTTCAGAACCAGCAAAAAGCTAACTAACTCTGGGTCCCTTAGTAAAGAGACAGCACTCATCTCAGGGCCCTGGAGCCTGAAATTGCTGTAGCTGAACCCAGTATAGAAATAGAGTCAAACTGGCCATTTGAGATATATATCTGTATATTCAAATGACTGTAATAATTTGGAATCTGCACCTGAACCTCAATCATGACTTCACGTCCCTACCACGTACTCCCTAGAAATAACAATCCACTTAAGGAAGTTTCCCACTAAAATTAGTTTTATTTTTTAATGTTTTAGTATGTAAGTTGGTAGGAAAATTCTTTTAATTGGAGCTGCTCTTTCTCCAGCTGATGGTGTCAGGTGAATAACATTTCGTAATTCTACACAAACTTCTAAAACACAAACTTCATTGTTCACTGTTAAAGAGGCTGACTCCAAGGGAGTGAAAGAGACACACTGTATTCGTTTGGTAACAGGTATCAAGGGCCTTAAAAATGCTCACACCTGGAGGGGGGATGGAGATGGTGGAAGAGTAGGACGTGGAGCTCACCTTCTCCCACAAAACATTAAAAAATACATCTACAAGTAGAACAGTTCTCACAGAACAGCTACCAAACGTTGACGGAAGACCTTAGACCTCCAGAAAGACAGGAAAACCTCCACATAACCAGGTAGGACAAGAGGAACAAGAAAAAGAAGGAATCTGGATGGGGCCTGAGGCCCAGGGAGGGAGCTGTGAAGGAGAAAAGGTTTCCACGTGCTGGGAAGTATCCTCCCCTGCGGGGAGAGCAGACTGGATGGAGGGGAAGGTTCAGAGCCTAGGAGGAGAGCACAGCAACTAGTTTGCGGACGGCAAAATGGAGCGTAACCTGCACAGAAGGTCGGCACCACTGCCCTGCAATCCGTAGCCTAAAACACCCCCTCTGTTAGTGCAGGTGGGGGCTGGGTGCTGAAGCTCAGGCTTCAGAGGTCAGACCCAAGGAGAGCACCAGGGTTGGCCGTCTGGAAACAGCCTGAAGGAGCTGGACCATGGCAACCAAGGGTATAGTCAGAAGAAGACTGGGCCCACCAGAGAATCAAGGCACCATTATTGTGGCGGTGGGGGGGGAATGCATGAGGAGAGGGGCGGGACCACCGTAAGAGCTTCTTTCCCTGTGAGCACTCCCAGGCAACAGGACACCACCTACAGGAGCTCTGGGGGCGGGTGCGAGTCACTGCCGCCATCGTGGGCTCCAGAGGCAGGCACAGGCCACCACCACGAGACCTGCACGCAGGAGCCTGTCCCCGATGTCCCAGGAGAACTCAGCACCCGCCCTTAGGAAATCTGCGAGCAGGCACCAGGCCCTACTGCCAGTGTCCCAGGACCGTACAAGGGCCGCTGTACCTGCATACCCGATATCAAGGGGATAACGGACAGCATGTTCTGAGGAAAGAGGCCCCAGGCGTCCAAACTAAAAGCGGTCTCTCGACTCTGGAAAAGAGGGTGGAGTAGAAGGACTTGAGCTCACCTCCTCTCATGAAAACACCAACATCACAACTAACTGCTGAACAACCATCGATAAAAAAGACGACTGGAACCTACCAAAAAAGATATTTTACATTCAAAGACAAAGAAGCCACAATGAGACAGCAGGAGGGGCAGTTTCACAAGATAATCAAATCCCATACCTGCCAGGTGGGTGACCCACAAACTGGAAAGTAACTATATTGTAGAGGTTCTCCCACAAGAGAATCCTGAGCCTCACATCAAACTTCCCAGCCTGGGGGTCGGGCATCAAGAGGAAGACGCCCCAAAGCATTTGGCTTTGAAGGCCAGTGGGACTCGAGTGCAGGAACGCCACAGGACTGGGGGAAACAGAGACTCCACTCTTGGAGGGTACACTGGGACCCAGCACAAAGCAGTAACCCCATAGGAGCTGGGGCTGGACCTACCTTCGAGTCTTAGAGGGTCTCCTGGGCCGGCAGGGGTTGGCTGTGGCTCACTGGGCGGGGGTGGGGGGGAGAGAATAACACTGGTGGCAGAAGCCCCAGAGAATAGGGGCTCTCCTACGCTCTGATTGGTGTGAGCTCTCCCGGAGGTCCCCATTTTGGCCCTCACATCCTGGCCCTACCCAACAGCCTACAGTCTTCAGTGCTGGAACACCTCAGGCCAAACACCCAGCAGGATAGGAACACAGGCCCACCCATCAGCAGACAGGGTGCCTAAAGCCACCTAAAAACACACCGTTTGACACAGCCCTGCCCACCAGAGGAACAAGACCCAGCTCCACCCACCAGTGGGGAGACACCAGTTCCCCCAACCAGGAAGCCTGCACAAGCCTCAGGATCAATCTCAACCACCAGAGGGCACACACCAGAAGAGGAGCTATAACCCTGCAACCACCAGAAAGGAGACCACAAACACCCAAAGTTAGACAACATGAGATGGCAGAGAAATGTTTCAGATGAAGGAACAAGACACAAACCTACAAGAACTACTAAGTGAACAGGAGATAGACAGGCAACCTACCTGAAAAACAGTTTAGAGTAATGACAGTAAAGATGATCCAAGATCTCAGAAAAAGAATGGAGGAACAGACAAAGAAGTTATGAGAGATGATTAACAAAGAGCTAGAAGATTTAAAGAACAAATGAACAGAGATGAACAATACAATAACCGGAATGAAAAACACACCAGAACGAATCAATAGCAGAATAACTGAGGCAGAAGAACAAATAAGTGACCTGGAAGAAAGAATGATGGAAATCACTGCCATGGAACAGAATAAAGAAAAAGATGAAAAGAAATGAGAACTGTCTCAGAGACCTCTGGGACAACATTAAACACACCAACATTCACATTATAGGTGGGGGGGGGGGGTCCCAGAAGGAGAAGAGAGAGAGAGAAAGGGCCTGATAAAATATTTGAAGAGATTATAGCTGAAAACTTCCCTAACATGAGAAAGGAAACACTCAAGTCCAGGAAGTGCAGAGAGTCCTGAACAAGATAAACCCAAGGAGGAACACGCTGGGACATATTAATCAAACTAACAAAAGTTAAAGACAGAATAAATATTAAAAGCAACAAATAACATACAAGGGAACCCCCATAAGGTTATCAGCTGTTTTTTCAGCAGAAACTCTGCAAGCCAGAAGGGAGTGGCAGAATATATTTAAAGTGATGAACGGGAAGAACCTACAACCAAGATTATTCTACCCAGCAAGGATCTCATTCAGATTCGACAGAGAAATCAAAAGTTTTACAGACAAGCAAAAGCTGAGAGAATTCAGCACCACCAAACCAGCATTACAACAAATCCTAAACAAATTTCTCTAGGCAGAAAAGAAAAGGCCACAAAAAGATACAAGAAAATTACGAATAGGGAAGCTCATGAGTAAATGCAAACATAAAGTAAAGGTAGAAAATCATCCACACACAAATATGATATAAAAATCAGCTGTAATGAGAAGAGGAGAGTACAAATGCAGGATATAGGAAATGCATTTGAAATTAAGAGAGCAGCAACTAAAAACAATCTTGTACATATAAAGACTGCTATAGCAAAGCCTCACGGGAACCACAAACCAAAACTCTACAACAGATACACATACAAAAAAGAAAAAGAAATCTAAACACATAACTAAAGATGGACATCAAATCACAAGACAAAAGAACAGAAGAGGAAGGGAGGAAAAAAGACCTTCAAAAACAAATCCAAAACAATTAACAAAATGTCAATAAGAACATTTATATTGATAATTACTTTAAATGTAAATGGATTAAATGCTCCAACCAAAAGACACAGACTGGCTGAATGGATACAAAACCAAAACCTGTACACTTCAGACCTAGGGACACATACAAACTGAAAGTGAGGGGATGGAAAAAGGTATTCCATGCAAATGGAAATCAAAAGAAAGCTGGAGTAGCAATACTCATATCAGACAAAATAGACTTTAAAGACTGTTACAAGAGACAAAGAAGGACACTACATAATGATCAAGGGATCAATCTAAGACGAAGATATAACAATTGTAAATATAAATGCACCCAACAAAGGAGCACCTCAATATATAAGCCAGTGCTAACAGCCATAAAAGGAGAAATCAACAGTAACACAGTAATAGTGGGGGACTTTAATACCCCACTCTCATCAATGGACAGATCATCCAGACAGAAAATAAATAAGGAAGCACAGGCCTTAAATGACACATATTAGAACAAATGGACTTAATTGATATTTATGGAACATTCCATCTGAAAGCAGCAAAATACCCTTTCTTCTCAAGTGCTCATGGACGATTCCCCAGGATAGATAACATTTTGGGCCACAAATTAAGCCTTGGTAAATTTAAGAAATCATATCAAGCATCTTTTCCAACCACAACACTACTGGATTAGAAATCAAGTACAGGGAAGAAACCTGTAAAAAACACAAACACATGGAAGCTAAACAATACGTTGCTAAACAACCAATGGATCACTGGAGAAATCAAAGAGGAAATTAAAAAAAAATACCTAGAGACAAACGACAACATAACACAACGGTGCAAAACCTTTGGATGCAGTAAAAGCAGTTCTAGGAGAGAGGTTTAGAGCAATACAATCTTATCTCAGGAAACAAGAAAAATCTCAAGTGAACAACCTAACCTTACACCTAAGTTAACTACAGAAAGAGGGACAAGCAAAACCCAAAGTAAGTAGAAGGAAAGAAATCATAAAGATCAGAGCAGAAATAAATGAAATACAGATGAAGAAAACAATAGCAAAGATCAGTGAAACTAAACGCTGATTCTTTGAGACGATGATAAACAAAATTGATAAACCTTTAGCCAGACTCATCAAGAAAAAAAAGGAGAGGACTCAAATCAATAAATTAGAAATGGAAAAGAAGTTACAACTGACACCACAGAAATACAAAGGGGCATAAGAGACTACTACAAGCAACTATATGGCAATAAAATGGACAGCCTAGAAGAAATGGATAAATTCTTATAAAGCTACAACCTTCTAAGACTGAACCAGGAAGAAACAGAAAATATGAACAGACCAATCACAAGTTCTGAAATTGAAACAGTGATTAAAAAACTTCCAACGCACAGAAGTCCAGGACCAGATAGCTTCACAGGCAAATTCTATCAAACATTTAGAGAAGAATTAACACCTATTATTCTGAAACTCTTCCAAAAAAACTGCAGAGGAAGGAACACTCCAAAGCTTATTCTATGAGGCCACCATCACCCTGATACCAAACTCAGACAAAGATACCACCAAAAAAGAAAATTACAGGCCGATATCACTGATGAACATAGACGCAAAAATACTCAACAAAATGCTAACAAACCGAATCCAACAATACATTAAAAGGATCATACACCGGGATCAAGTGGGATTTATCCCAGGGATGCAAGAATTCTTCAATATCCACAAATCAATCAGTGTGATACACCACATTAACAGACTGAAGTATAAAAACCATATGATCATCTCAATAGATGCAGAAAAAGCTTTTGACAAAATTTAACACCCATTTATGATCAAGCTCTCCAGAAAAGTGGGAATAGAGGAAACTTAACATAATAAAGGCTATATATGACAAACCCACAGAAAACATCATTCTCAACAGTGAAAATCTGAAAGCATTCCCTCTAAGATCAGGAACAAGGCAAGGATGCCCATTGTCACCACTTCTATTCAACATAGTTTTGGAAGTCCTAGCCATGGCAATCAGAGAAGAAAAAGAAATAACAGGAATCCAAATTGGAAAGGAAGAAGTAAAACTGTCACTGTTTGCAGATGACATGATATTATACACAGAAAATCCTAAAGATGCTATCAGAAAGCTACTATAGCTCATCAATGAATTTGGTAAAGTTGCAGGATACAAAATTAATACACAGGTATCTCTCGCATTCCTATACACTAACAATGAAATCTCAGGAAGAGAAATTAAGGAAACAATCCCATTTACCATTGCACCAAAAAGAATAAAATACCTAGGAATAAACCTACCGAAGGAAACAAAAGACCTCTACTCTAAAAGCTATAAGACGCTGATGAAAGAAATCAGAGAGGACACAAACAGATGGAAGAATATACCACGTGCTTGGATTGGGAGGATCAATATATCCAAAATGACTATACTACCGAAGGCAATCTACAGATTCAGTGCAATCCCTCTCAAATTACCAATGGCATTTTTCACACAAGTAGAACAAAATTGGTTTGTTTTTTTTTACATTTATATGGAAACACCAAATAGCCAAAGCAACCCTCAGAAAGAAAAATGGAGCTGGAGGAATCAGGCTCCCTGACTTCATACTATACTACAAAGCTACAGTCATCAAAACAGTATGGTACAGACACAAAAACAGAAATACAGATCAACAGAATGGGATAGAAAGCCCAAAAGTAAATTCACACACCTTTGGTCAATTACTCTACGACAAAGGAGGCAAGACTATATAATGGAGGAAAGACAGTCTCTTCAATAAGTGGCGCTGGGAAAACTGGACAGCTATATGTAAAAGAATGAAATTAGAACACTCCCTAACACCATACACAAAAGTAAACTCAAAATGGGTTAAAGACCTAAACGTAAGACCGGACACTATAAAACTCGTAGAGGACAACATGGGAAGAACACTCCTTGACATAAATCGCAGCAAGATCTTTTTAGGTCCACCTAGAGTAATGAAAATAAAAACAAAAATAAATGGGACCTAATTAAACTTAAAAGCTTCTGCACAGCAAAGGAAACCATAAATGAAACGAAAAGACAACCCACAGAATGGGGGAAAATATTTGCAAACGAAGCGACTGACAAGGGATCAATCTCCAAAATATACAAGCAGCTCATGCAGCTCTATGTCAAAAAAACAAACAACCCAATCAAAAAATGGGCAGAAGAGCTAAATAGATAGTTCTCCAAAGAAGACATACTGATGGCCAAAAAGCACATGAAAAGATGCTCAACACTACTAATTATCAGAGAAATGCAAATCAAAACTACAATGAGGTATCCTCACACTGGTCAGAATGGCTATCATCAAAAAGTCTACAAAAAATAAATGCTGGAGAAGGTGTGGAGAAAAGGGAACCCTCCTATACTGTTGGTGGGAATATAAATTGGTACAACCACTATGGAGAACAGTATGGAAGTTCCTTAAAAAAATTAAAAATAGAACTATCATATGATCCAGCAATCCTACTCCTGGGCATATAGCTGAAGAAAACCATAATCTGAAAGGGTACATGCACCCCAATTTTCATTGCAGCACTATTTACAATAGCCAAGACATGGAAGCAACCTAAATGTTCATTGACAGAGGAATGGATAAAGAAGATGTGGTACATATATACAATGGAATATTACTCAGCCATAAAAAAGAATGAACTAATGCCATTTGCAGCAATATGGATGGACCTATAGATTATTATACTAAGTGAAGTCAGAGAGAGAAAGACAAATATCATGATATCATTCATATGTGGAATCTAATTTTGAAAGATACAAATGAACTTATTTACAAAACATCAACAGACTTACAGATATTGAAA
This sequence comes from Orcinus orca, assembly GCF_937001465.1. Taxonomy (NCBI): domain Eukaryota; kingdom Metazoa; phylum Chordata; class Mammalia; order Artiodactyla; family Delphinidae; genus Orcinus; species Orcinus orca. The sequence continues at coordinate 103,054,138 of NC_064564.1, read as the reverse complement.
GCCAACTTATGGCTACCAGAGGTGAAATGTGGGGGGGAGGGATAAATCAGGAGCTTGGGATGAACACACACACATTACTATATATAAGATAGATAACCAACAAGGACCTACTGTATAGCACAGGGAACTCTATGCAATATTCTGTGATAACGTATATGAGAAAACCTAAAAAAGAATGAATATATGTATATGTATAACTGAATTGCTTTGCTGTACACCTGAAACTAATACAACCTTGTAAATCAACCTTGTCAATAAAATTAAAATATTACAAAAATGCTCACACCTTTTATCCTACTCATGTTAATTCCAAGAATCAGTTATAAATGAATAATTACAGCTATAAAGTATTTCCGTGTAAAGATGTTCATCAGCATCATTATCATTGTGAGAAAATGAAATAACTTAAAAGTTAAAATCAAAGTTGGAGATAAATGATTACATAAATTATTGTACATCACAACCATATACTAAGTATACTAACTATGTACAGCAAAACATGCAACTAAAGAAGCCTGGAGCCAACCAGGAGATACAGTAACAGTTCTCCAACTTGAGTGTTTCTTGGATCTTGCCCTGTTCACCCCTGTATTTTAGAATCAGAGCATCTTTCTTGAAGGAACAAATTCTCTTAAGGACGCTACAGTATAAAGGGACTAGGATAGGAAGCCAGGAACCTTGCTCTATTTCTATCACTCACTATGCTACCTTGGACAAATCATTCCTCCTTTACGGGCCTCAGAGCCCCCATTAAGGAAACGAAAAGTTTGGACTAGATCATCACAGAGCTCTATAGCCAAAATGACTGCGATTCTTTGCCCTTCACATCTCAAAACCAGTTTCCCCTCTTTAAAATGAGAGATAAGATCAAATGTTTTTTCAGCTTAGAATATATATGAATATAAAAATAGAAATAGTTCAGAGACCTTCAAGATGATGGAGAAGTAAGACGTGAAGATCACCTTCCTCCCCACAAATACATCAGAAATACATCTACATGTGGAACAACTCCTACAGAACACCTACTGAATGCTGGCAGAAGACCTCAGACTTCCCAAAAGGCAAGGAACTCCCCGCATACCTGGGTAGGGCAAAAGAAAAAAGAAAAAAACAGAGACAAAAGAATAGGGACAGGACCTGTACCACTGGGAGGGAGCTGTGAAGGAGGAAAAGTTTCCACACACTAGGAAGCCCCTTCACTGGTGGAGACGGGGAGCGGGGGGATGGGGTGGGGGGGAAGCTTCGGAGCCACAGAGGAGAGTGCAGCAACGGGTGCAAAGGGCAAAGCAGAGAGATTCCTGCACAGAGGATCGGTACCGACTAGCACTCACTAGCCCGAGAGGCTTGTCTGCTCAATCGCCAGGGTGGGCGGAGGCTGGGAGCTGAGGCTTGGGCTTCAGAGGTCAGATCCCAGGGAGAGGACTGCGGTTGGCTGCATGGACACAGCCTGAAGGGGCTAGTGCGCCACGGCTAGCTGGGAGGGAGTCCAGGAAAAAGTCTGGACCTGCCGAAAAGTCAAGAGACCATTGTTTCGGGGTGCGCAAGGAGAGGGGATTCAGAGCACCACCTAAACAAGCTCCAGAGACGGGTGCGAGCCGCGGCTATCAGCACGGACACCAGACATGGGCATGACACGCTAAGGCTGCTGCTGCCGCCACCAAGAAGCCTGTGTGCAAGCACAGATCCCTATCCACACCTCCCCTCCTGGGAGCCTGTGCAGCCCGCCACTGCCAGGGTCCTGTGATCCAGGGACAACTTCCCCGGGAGAACACATGGCGCCTCCGGCTGGTGCAACAGCATGCCAGCCTCTGCCGCTGCAGGCTCGCCCCGCATTCCGTACCCCTCCCTCCCCCCGGCCTGAGTGAGCGAGAGCCCCCTAATCAGCTGCTCCTTTAACCCTGTCCTGTCTGGGCAGGAACAGACGCCCTTGGGCGACCTACACGCAGAGGCGGAGCCAAATACAAAGCTGAACCCCTGGGAGCTGTGCGAACAAAGAAGAGAAAGAGAAATTTCTCCCAGCAGCCTCAGAAGCAGCAGATTAAATCTCCACAATCAACTTGACGTACCCTGCATCTCTGGAATATCTGAATAGACAACGAATCATCCCAAAACTGAGGCAGTGGACTTTGGGAGCTACTGTAGACTTGGGGTTTGCTTTCTGCATCTAATTTGTTTCTGGTTTTACATTTATCTTAGTTTAGTATTTAGAGTTTATTATCATTGGTAGATTTGTTTACTGATTTGGTTGCTCTCTTCCTCCTTTTATATATATATATATATTTTTTTTTTTCCTTTTTCTCTTTTTGTGAGTGTGTATGTGTATGCTTCTTTGTGTGATTTTGTCTGTACAGCTTTGCTTCTACCATTTGTCCTAGGATTCTGTCTGTTGTTTTTTCGGGATTTTTTTGTATACTTTTTAGCACTTGTTATCATTTTTGGATTTGTTTTTTGGTTTGGTTGCTCTTTCTTTTTTTTTATTACTTTTAAACTTTTTAATTTTAAATAATTTTTATTTTAAAAACTTTTTTTTTCTCCCTTTTCTTCTAAGCTGTGTGGCTGACTGGGTCTTGGTGCTCGAGCTGTGTGACTGACAGGGTCTTGGTGCTCAGGCCTGTGTCTCTGAGGTGGGAGAGCCAAGTTCAGGACATTGGTCCACCAGAGACCTCCTGGCTCCACATAATATCAAATGGTGAAAGCTCTCCCAGAGATCTCCATCTCAACGCTAAGACCCAGCTCCACTCAACGACCAGCAAGCTACACTGCTGGACACCCTATGCCAAACAACTAGTAAGACAGGAACACAACTCCACCCATTAGCAGAGAGGCTGCCTAAAATCATAATAAGATCACAGACACCCCAAAACACACCACCGGATGCAGTCCTGCCCACCACAAAGAAAAGATCCAGCCTCATCCACCAGAGCACAGGCACCAGTCCCCTCTACCAGGAAGCCTACACAACCCACTGAAACTAACCTTACTCACTGGGGGCAGACACTGTAAACAATGGGAACTACAAACCTGCAGCCTGTGAAAAGGAGACCCCAAACACAGTAAGTTAAGCAAAATGAGAAGACAGAGAAACACACAGCAGATGAAGGAGCAAGGTAAAAACCCACCAGACCAAACAAATGAAGAGGAAAGAGGCGGTCTACCTGAAAAAGAATTCAGAGGAATGATAGTAAAGATGATCCAAAATCCTGGAAATAGAATGGAGAAAATACAAGAAACGTTTAACCAAGGACCTAGAAGAACTAAAGAGCAAACAAACAATGATGAACAATACAATAAATGAAATTTAAAATCCTCTGCAAGGAATCAACAGCAGAATAACTGAGGCAGAAGAATGGATAAGTGACCTGGAAGATAAAATAGTGGAAATAACTAACACAAGCAGAATAAAGAAAAAAGAATGAAAGAATTGAGAACAGTCTCAGAGACCTCTGGGACAACATTACAGGCACCAACATTCGAATTATAGGGGTCCCAGAAGAAGAAGAGAAAAAGAAAGGGACTGAAAATATTAGAAGAGATTATAGTTGAAAATCCCAAATATGGGAAAGGAAATAGTCAATCAAGGGCAGGAAGTACAGTGAGTCCCATATAGGAAAAATCCAAGGAGAAACACGCCAAGACACATATTAATCAAACTATCAAAAATTAAATACAAAGAAAAAATATTAAAAGCAGCAAAGGAAAAACAACAAACAACACAAAAGGGAATCCCCATAAGATTAACAGCTGATCTTTCAGCAGAAACTCTGCAAGCCAGAAGGGAGTAGCAGGACATATTTAAAGTGATGATAGGGAAAAACCTACAACCAAGATTACTCTACCCAGCAAGGATCTCATTCAGATTCAACAGAGAAATTAAAACCTTTACAGACAAGCAGAAGTTAAGAGAATTCAGCACCACCAAACTAGCTTTACAACAAATGCTAAAGGAACTTCTCCAGGCAGGAAACACAAGAAGAGAAGGAAAACACCTACAATAACAAACCCCAAACAATTAAGAAAATAGTAATAGGAACATACATATCAATAACTACCTTAAATGTAAATGGATTAAATGCTCCAACCAAAAGACACAGGCTCGCTGAATGGATACAAAAACAAGACCCGTATATGTGATGTCTACAGGAGACCCACTTCAGACCTAGGGACACATACAGACTGAAAGTGAGGGGATGGAAAAAGATATTCCATGCAAATGGAAAATAAAAGAAAGCTGGAGTAGCAATTCTCATATCAGACAAGATAGACTTTAAAATAGAGACTATTACAAGAGACAAGGACACTACATAATGATCAAGGGATCAATCCAAGAAGAAGACATAACAATTGTAAATATTTATCCACCCAACATAGGAGCACCTCAATACATAAGGCAAATGCTAACAGCCATAAAAGGGAGAAATTTACAGTAACACAATCATAGTAGGGAACTTTAACACCCCAATTTCACCAATGGACAGATGATCCAAAATGAAAATAAATAAGGAAACACAAGCTTTAAATAATACATTAAATAAGATGGACTTAATTGATATTTAAAGGACATTGCATCCAAAACCAACAGAATACACTTTCTTCTCAAGTGCTCATGGAACGTTCTCCAGGATAGATCACATCTTGGGTCACAAATCAAGCCTTGGTAAATTTAAGAAAATTGAAATTGTATCAAATATCTTTTCTGACCACAACACTATGAGACTAGATATCAATTAAAGGAAAACACCTGTAAAAAATGCAAACACATGAAGGCTAAACAATACACTACTACATAACCAAGAGATCACTAAAGAAATCAAAGAGGAAATCAAAAAATACCTAAAAACAAATGACAAGGAAAACACGACACCGCAAAACCTATGTGATGCAGCAAAAGCAGTTCTAACAGGGAAGTGTATAGCAGTACAATCCTACCTCAAGAAACAAATATCTCAAATAAACAAACTAACCTTACACCTAAAGCAATTAGAGAAAGAACAACAAAAACTCAAAGTTAGCAGAAGGAAAGAAATCATAAATAAATGAAAAATAAATGAAGGAAACAATAGCAAAGATCAATAAAACTAAAAGCTGGTTCTTTGAGAAGATAAACAAAATTGATAAACCATTAGCCAGACTCATCAAGAAAAAAAGGGAGAAGACTTAAATCAATAGAATTAGAAATGGAAAAGGAGAAGTAACAACTGACACTGCAGAAATACAAACGATCATGAGAGATTACTACAAGCAACTATATGCCAATAAAATGGACACCAGGAAGAAATGAACAAAGTCTTAGAAAAGCACAACATTCTGAGAGTGAACCAAGAAGAAATAGAAAATATAAACAGACCAATCCCAAGCACTGAAATTGAGACTGTGATTCAAAATCTTCCAACAAACAAAAGCCCAAGACCAAAGGGCTTCACAGGCGAATTCTATCAAACATTTAGAGAACAGCTAACACCTATCCTTCTCAAACTCTTCCAAAATATAGCAGAGGGAGGATCTCTCCCAAACTGATTCTACAAGGCCACCATCACCCTGATACCAAAACCAGAGAAAGATGTCACAAAGAAAGAAAACTATAGGGCAATGTCACTGATGAACACAGATGCAAAAATCCTCAACAAAATACTAGCAAACAGAATCCAATAGCACATTAAAAGGATCATGCACATGATCAAGTGGGGTTTATGCCAGGAATGCAGGGATTCTTCAATATACGCAAATCAATTAATGTGATAAACCATATTAACAAACTGAAGGAGAAAAACCATATGGTCATCTCAATAGATGCAGAAAAAGCTTTCAACAAAATTCAACACCCATTTATGATAAAAACCCTCCAGAATGTAGGCATAGAGGGAACTTACCTCAACATAATAAAGGCCATATATGACAAACCCACAGCCAACATCATCCTCAATGGTGAAAAACTGAAACCATTTCCACTAAGATCAGGAACAAGACTAGGTTGTCCACTCTCACCACTATTATTCAACACAGTTTTGGAACTTTCAGCCAGAGCATTCAGAGAAGAAAAAGAAATAAAAGGAATCCAAATCAGAAAAGAAGAAGTAAAGCTGTCACTGTTTGCAGATGACATGATGCTATACATGGAGAATCCTAAAGATGCTAACAGAAAACTAATAGGGCTAATCAGTGAATTTGGTGAAGTAGCAGGATACAAAATTACTGCACAGAAATCTCTTGCATTCCTATACACTAATGATGAAAAATCTGAAAGGGAAATTAAGGAAACACGCTCATTTGCCAATGCAACAAAAAGAATAAAATACCTAGGAATAAACCTACCTAAGGAGACAAAAGACCTGTATGCAGAAAACAATAAGACACTGATGAAAGAAATTAAGGATGATACAAACATAGGGAGAGATATACCATGTTCTTGGAGTGGAAGAATCAACATTGTGAAAATGACTACTACCCAAAGCAATCTACGGATTCAATGCAATCCTTATCAAACTACCAATGGCATTTTTCACAGAACTAGAACAAAAAGTCTCACAATTTGTATGGAAACACAAAAGACCCCAAACAGCCAAAGCAATCTTGAGCAAGAAAAACAGAGCTGGAGGAATCAGGCTCCCGGACTTCAGACTATACTACAAAGCCACAGTAATCAAGACAGTATAGTACTGGCACAAAAACAGAAATATAGATCAATGGAACAGTATAGAAAGCCCAGAGATAAACCCATGCACATATAGTCACCTTATTTTTGATAAAGGAGGCAAGAGTATACAATGGAGAAAAGACAGACTCTTCAATAAGTGGTGCTGGGAAAACTGGACAGCTACACATAAAAGAACGAAATGAGAACACGCCCTAACACCATATACAAAAATATACTCAAAATGGATTAAAGACCTAAATGTAAGGCCAGACACTATAAAAGCCTTAGAGGGAAACACTGGCAGAACACTCTATGACATAAATCACAGCAAGATCCTTTTTGACCCACCTCCCAGAGAAATGGAAATAAAAACAAAAATAAATAAATGGGACCAATGAAACTTAAAAGCTTTTGCACAGCAAAGGAAACCATAAACAAGACGAAAAGGCAACCCTCAGAATGGGAGAAAATATTTGCAAATGAAGCAACTGACAAAGGATTAATCTCCAAAATTTACAAGCAGCTCATGCAGCTCAACGTCAAAAAACAAACCCAATCCAAAAGGGGGCAGAAGACCTAAACAGACATTTCTCCAAAGAAGATATAGATTGCCAACAAAACACATGAAAGGATGCTCAACATCACTAACCATTAGAGAAATGCACATCAAAACTGCAATGAGGTATCACCTCACAGCAGTCAGAATGGCCATCATCAAAAAATCTACAGACAATAAATGCTGGAGAGGGTGTGGAGAAAAGGGAATCCTCTTGCACTGTTGGTGGGAATGTAAGTTAATACAGCCACTATGGAGAACAGTATGGAGGTTCCTTAAAAAACTAAAAATAGAACTACCATACAACCCAGCAATCCCACTACTGGGCATATACCCTGAGAAAACCATAATTCAAAAAGAGTCATGTACCACAATGTTCATTGCAGCTCTATTTACAATAGCGAGGACATGGAAGCAACCTAAGTGTTCATCAACAGATGAATCGATAAAGAAGATGTGGCACATATATACAGTGGAATATTACTCAGCCATAAAAAGAAATGAAATTGAGTCATTTATAGTGAGGTGGCTGGACCTAGAGTCTGTCATACAGAGTGAAGTAAGTCAGAAAGAGGAAAACAAATACAGTATGCTAACACATATATATGGAATCTAACAAAAAAAAAAAGTCCTGAAGAACCTAGGGGCATGACAGGAATAAAGACACAGACATACTTGAGAATGGACTTGAGGACATGGGGCGGGGGAAGGGTAAGCTGAGATGAAGTGAGAGAGTGGCATACGCATATATACGCTACCAAACATAAAATAGATAGCTAGTGGGAAGCAGCTGCAGAGCACAGGGAGATCAGCTCAGTGTTTTGTGACCACCTAGAGGGGTGGGATAGGGAGGGTGGGAGGGAGACACAAGATGGAGGGGATATCGGGATATATGTATACGTATAGCTGATTCACTGTGTTATACAGTAGCAACTAACAGAACATTGTAAAGCAATTATACTCCAATAAAGATGTGAAAAGAAAAGAAAAGAAAGAAGAAGTAGCTCCCCGTGAGCTCGTTTGTCACAGGAAATACTTTTCAACTCACATTGGCCAGGTTGGCCACCTCTCTCCCAACTCTCGGCTCGGGCCCCAAACTCTGGTCCCAGCTCTCATCAGGAGGAAAGTGGAGGTTGCCACTCTTCTGTGGGTGGGTGAGATGCATCTCAGCTGGATGTTCCAGTTTCACTATAAATACTTAAATCACTCCTGTAACATCCTAATACCCTAAGGAAGACAATGGCAACCAAGACCACACCCCCTAATTCTACAGGTGTAAACAACAGAAGAGATTATAAAATGCTTAAAGGCCATAACTGACCTCGCTGGGAGTGTCCCATCTTCCCTCTTCCCCTAGACTTTCGCCATACCCCCTGAACGTGTGTGTTCTCTCTAGGATTTTACATGCCGGTCTCCTGCCCCAGACACTTTTCCTGGCCACCTGTCTGCCCCTTCTCCTCATACCTCAAGTTTCAGCATTGATGCAGATCCCTCTGCAGAGCTTTCTCCAGCCCTTTGCCTGGGCCCTCAGAGAACTCTGTCCTTTCCTTTAAAAAGTACTGCACTTTAGTTTGTCTGCTTCCATAGCTGACTCTAAGCTTTGAGGCAAAGGGACTACATCTACAAAGATTATCCATGAACCTCCACATCTAGTTCAGGGATTAGCACATGATACTAGCTCAACTACTGACTAAAAGAATGAAAAATACCATGGAACGTAATACAATAAAGCTTGTAGGTGAGTGCTGACACAACCAGGGCAACGGGTTGTCCAGCACGTAGGGGTGATCCTGCACCAGTAAGCTGGAGAGGCCTGCATAGGTGGCTGCAGAGGGGGCGCACTGGCCTACCTTTTTGGTTTTCACCGTCGAAGCGCAGCAGTCCCCACCGTCATAGTTGCAGAAAGCTCGGTTGTTGATGGCATCACAGTAATTGTCTCCCATGAAGGGCTGTACGTGAGGAGAGAGGCAGGAAGGAAAGGAGGCCTGGTTAGCATGCTGGAGTAAACGGGGGCTGGCCTCTGTAGATATTTAGCTGTATCTCATCTTCTCACAAACCTCCACAGTCAGCCTACCTGGCTTCGAATCCCTATACCCTTTTGGACAAACTACCAGTCCTACCATTTTTTTTTTTTTTTTTTTTGGCTGTTTTGGGTCTTCGTTGCTGCACGTGGGCTTCTCTTGTTGCAGAGCACGGGCTCTAGGAGCACGGGCTTTGGTAGTTGTGGCTCACGGGCTCTAGAGTGCAGGCTCAGTAGCTGTGGCGCACGGGCTTAGTTGCTCTGCGGCATGTGGGATCCTTCCGGACCAGGGCTCGAACCCGTGTCCCCTGCATTGGCAGGCGGATTCTTAACCACTGTGCCACCAGGGAAGCCCACTTCTACCATTTTTAAAGACTCTTATCTAGCCAAGTTTTTCCCAACCAAACTATGGTTATGCTAGGAGACATACTCTTATATGCTGGGTATGCAAAGGCAGCAGGATAGACCACTATGCCCTCCTGAAGCAGGGGGCTCATTTCACTTGAGGAAATGGTATGAAAATTTAAGCCCCCTTTCCCCCACTTTTCCTGGTAGCAGGTAACTACAAACATAATTTACAATAAATATATATGCAAATATATTAGGAAGCTGAATGTAAACTACTCAAGAATCGTAAAGACTGAACGGAAGAATCCCTAGGAACTTGGCATGATGGCTGGTGTATGATTACGGGTGCTTTCTTCGCTAACACAGGAGTACAGATATACTCGATGTCACACACTTTCCATGTTTGCTTTCTTCTTTTGTTCTCAAATAAAACAAGTAAGGTAGGCATTGCTCTTCCCACTTCACACATGAAGACCCTGAGGCTCAGAGCAAGAAAGGGACTTGGCCAAGAGCAACTGGCAGAGGCAGAGTAGTGATTTCAATCTAAGTTGGTTTCTCATTTATTTTTACCCTTCTAGGCTATACCTAGCACATGTTGATTTCTTTCTTTTCTTCCCTGTGCTCCTCCAACTCTGTGATGCTTGAAAGATGAGGAAAAGATGATGGAGTAAAATTATTACTGATCTGAACCCAGAGTCATCTTAGGGGAAAGTCAGGGGTCTCTGCAACCCCCCTAGCACTTGCATTTCCCACCTGAACACTTAGCATGCTGTCTTCTACAGCTTGTGAACCTGTAGTTGGTGCAAGACTGTGAGCTCCTCAAAGACAAGGCCAATATCCGGTTCGTCTCTGTCTCCCAGCCGCCTTGGAGTTTAATGCTGGGCACAACTTGGCTTTTAAAGATGTTTTAGGGACAGATCGTGATCGTACTGGTGTAGTGGAAAGGCAGTTGGCAGGGCTTTAGAAAACCTGGGTTCTAGTCTTCCAAACCTCAGCCACTGGTTGGTTTCTTGGTAATTTTGACTAGGTGGCTTATCTTCTCTGGGTCTCAGGACTCACAGTGGTGAAATAAAGAGGCAGAATTAGACCACTGATTTCTCAAAGCCATGAACATACCCCTCCCCTCATCAAAGGTAATGTTGTGTAACCCTTTAATATAAAAAGCAGATGAAAGTGAAGCCCCTTTGATTACAGTTCGGGTTGGGGGTCTCTAATGCTCAGTGGCTCGTTGACTTTTTGTGGGCTCCCATGAAAAACCCTTTTGTGGGTTTTTTATGGGGAGAGCCAAGTTCACGAGGAGTCCATCCTATGTGGCATCCCCGTCTCTTGCATCTATGCTCCAAATTCACAGTGTTTGTGCCCCCAACTCACGATGTCATTTCATCCCTGCCCTATTAGGGTCTAAAAAAGATTTTAGCAAGGTAGAGCCAAGAACAGAGAGAGAGCTGTACTCAGCTGCGGGTACACATGCACATGGCTGCGAGCACAGGTGTGATGCTGCCGCCTGACTGCCATCATGAATACGTTACCACATGCGTCTTAAAGCAGAGAGGCACAAACAACTGAAGGATAAAACCCTTTGCTCTTTCCGGGCCTTAGAAGATTTGTCTGTGGGCTCTGTTCCCTAAGTTCTTTCTCACATTACATATAAAGACTACTAAAGGAAACCAAATGTCCTTTTTTTTAAAATAAAAGGAACTGGCTTGGTAAAGGAGTAGCTGGAGAAGAAGAGGAAGAAGAAAAATAAAAGAGATTCTTTTTTTACTTGGTCACAGAAAAATATCTCCAGTCTCATTACTAGCTCCTTTCTTCTCTGTACCCTTTCCTGCTGCCACAGCCATGCACCAATCCTCCCATCTATCCATCCACCTTCTATTTAACCCTATCTATGGAATGCCTACTATGCGTTATACATTGTGCTAAAAAAAAAAAAAAAAAAAGGATGTAATAGTGAGTCAATATAGACAGAGCTCCTGCTAGTTTAAGACCTTACATTCTAGTAAGGAGGCAGACTTTATTCAAATGATCACTTATCCTATTGGCCAATTTCAACTCCGATAAGAGTTATAGAGGAAAGGTATGTGATGCTGTTACAGTTAAGAGTAGATGGATGTGACCTAATGAGAGAGCTCCATGAGAGCTCCATGAGAAGCTCTTCTCCATGAGAAGAAGCTCTTCTCCATGAGAAGTCCCTGAGGAGACTGACATGATAAGTAGGTGGGGGTTGGAGAAGGGAGACTTCCTAGAGGGAGAGAATAACATGTGAAAAGCTCTACAACCTAGAGATCGCTCCCGTCTCTGGTATTTCTTATGCTGCTACTTCTACTAATAGTGTGTTTTGGAAAACAATTCATCCTTCAAGATCTAGTTCAAACATCACCCCTCCAAAATGTCTTCCCTACAACCCCCGAGATGCCACGTGCTTCTGCAGCTTCTTACACCTGCTTTGGTTATACCTCTTGGTATAGAGGTTTAGAATTCTTCTTTAACCGGATCTCTTTTACTACACTGTAAGTTCCTTATGGACAGGGAACGTACGTCATCCATTTTTATATCTTAGACTTCTTAGCAAAATGCTGGCAATTTGAGCAAAACTTTATTTAACGTATCTTCCTTAAATGTTTATCTAGTAAAATGATGGGCAGATGGATGGATGGACGGATGAAGGGCAAGAAGATATCCACGTGAGTCAGGGAGAACACAGTACTGTTTTCACTTGACTAAAACCATTGTACTCTCAGTACCTAGGGTAGTGCTGGGCACATACCAGGCACCCAGTGAAGCTTTGATGAGCAAGTAAGTAAATGACTACTTTGAACACAGCTTGGGGCAGAGAGTAGGGGCCTAAAGGGCCCCAAGACCCTTTATCAATCTTGGCTCCTGCAGACATTCCAGGCTGATGGCTTCTCCCTGGACCCAGCAGCTGTACCTCTTCTAAGCATACTTTTCAGCCCCAGATAAGAGAGAAACTATTAGCTCTAAGTTAAGCAGGAAAGGAGACGAGGGGGCACCTGCAAGGGCAAAGGCGATAAGCATCCCTGGCAGAGCTCAGAGCCTGACAGGTGTGGGTCTCTCAGGCCTCAGTGCTGAGTCAAAGACGGGATTGAATTCCGCTGTCACACGGGTTGCCCAGACCGCCGACTCAGCAGAACGAGTGCCCAGGTAATCCAAGCTTCCTTTTTCTGAAATCCTGGACTGATCCAGAGAGAGGTAAGGAAGCAACTGCCTCAGGTCCTTGGCTTTGGTTTTGTCGCTCCTGCTGAATCTTGAGAGAACGGGAGTTTTTAAAGACTGCAGTGTCCTGTGCCCTGAGGAGATGCCCCTGGGGATTCCCTAAGCAATACACAGAAAGAAATGTGACCCAGGGACTGTCCTGTGACATTTACAGGTCAGGGGACGGTTCATGGGCAGAAGGTGGCCTAGTGGAGGAGAGAAATCACGGGCCTGGAAGTCAGGAGACTTGGGTTCATGCTCTGGCTCTGTGTCTGGTATGCTGTGCGGTAACCTTGGGCCAGTGCATCCCCCCTCTGGCCCTCTTTTTCCAGTCTACACAACAGATGAGGATGGTAGATGGCATTAAGAGCTGTGCCAGTTGGCATTCTATCAAATGTTAGACCCGGCTGCTGGCTGGGTGTCAGTTTCCCCATCATCTAGAAGAACAGTCTGGTTGTGACAGTTTAAGAATTTCATCAAATACAAAGTTTTCTAGAGCACAATCTAGTCCTTTTCACCTGGATTTTCCTGAGGGGGGCCTGGGGGCACCACAGAGATTTGGACATCCACCTGAATGTGATTTGGGACCTCCTTTCCATGCCAGCTGAAAAGATTCACAGGGGGCATAGGGGTGCACAGAATGTCTCTGAGTTCCATGGACAGTAGCATGCCCTTGAGAACACAGGTGACGTGCCAAGTGCCCTGGCCCTGCCCCTTCCCAAGCTTGTCACTGATACCCAGGGACAGAGCTCCAAAATGCCAAGTTCCAAGGAATGGTTCCACTGCCAAGTGAGAGAACTGAAGGGTCAGAGGGGATCTTCCACCTTCAGCTCAGTGGTTGAATCTAAGGTGTCCAAATTACCTCTGGAGTTGAAGAATGCGTGAATGACAAAGACATATGGCAGAAGGAAATGATCTGCAATTAATGGTTGCAGGAAAAGTAGAATTGAAAAAACAGAAACTGTCTCATGTGGTTCTGTCAGAGTTAAATAAGGCAATGTTGGTAAAGTGCCGGGCATATTGTAGCTACTAAATGAATATGGCCTCGTCCCTCCCAACCTCCCTTACGGAAGCAATATTATGTTGAACACAGGCTTCGGAGCCAGAAACACCTGGCTTGGAATCCCGACTCTGTTAGCCATTAAATGTAGGTTTGAGTGTCTTTGTTGATATCTCTGTGCATCAGTTCCATGACCTATAAAGTGGGACTGCTGATTCCTGTCCCAGAAGTCTGTTAAAGGGATATTTATAGCACTTAGTAGGTACAGTAAATGGAAGTCATGATTAACATAACAATAACAGTAATGGTTGTAGCACCATTTTGAGGGACTCACCTCACAGCCTTTGACACAGTGAATCAGAGCAGGGTGAGGATACCACTTCAGACCAGCTGTGCAGACAACTCTCTGCAGAGAGACGGAGAAAGAGGTCAGATGGGTTTGGGGCTGGTACCACATTCAACCACCCAGCCCTCTTCTTGGATCTTCCAAGTGCTGGCCTCACCCTGGCATTTCCATGGAGAATTTGCCCAGGTACCTGCAATAACAGGATCCATAAGACTAAAATAACGTTTGTGTTCACCGTAGGTGTCACGATTCTGTATTCCCCTAGCAGGAAGAAGGGCTGAGGAGAAGGAGAATTGGGGGACCGAGACATGATCAGAAAGACACTTCAGAAAATTCCTGGCTGACGTCTGCCCCATGGACAGAGTCGGGGATAAGGTGGGAGGAAGGAGGAAGGGTAGCGTGCACATGTGTGCACACGTGAGTGTGTGCACGTGCATGTGTGCGTGCACGTGCGTGTGTGTGGCTACAGCAGGAAGATGGAAGAATGGTGTGGAACAGGGCTTCCCAAAGTAGGCGCTAAGGACCACTCGAATCACGATCACATGGGGGCACACGGAAAAGGCAGATTCTTCAGCGCCGCCTTGGGTCTAAAGAGTCCGAATCTCTGAGGCCAGGGCCTGGGACTCTGCATTGTAAAAACAAGCCTCCCAGGTGACGCTGATACACATTACAATTTGAGAGCAGTGGCCTGGAGGATGCATGAAATAACCTTTGGTTCGGAACCCTGGAGATGCAGAGAACCCTTTCTGCATCCACCTGCCACCGGGCCGTGCGGGCTAGGCTCCCAGTTCCTGAGGCTGCCCACACCCGTATCTCTGTGACTTTGTTCCTGCCGTTCTCCTTCACTGAAAGCCCTTCCTCATCTTGTCACCTGGAGAATCTTTACTTATCTTTTACATCTCTGTTCAAGACTACCTTCCTCAATACTCTGTCATGGTCTATATGGGAAAAGAATCTAAAGAAGAGTGGATACATGTGTATGTATAACTGATTCACTTTGCTGTACACCTGAAACTATCACAACATTGTAAATCAACTACACCCCAATAAAAATTTTAAAAGAAATACAGAATATGTAAACTTAGAATGAAAAAAAGAAAAGACTACCTTCCTCTGTGGTGATCTCCCAGCCCTCTCAGGCAGAGCTTCAGGTATACATACATGTATTTACTTATAGCCTCCCGTAATAAAATAATAATTATTATTATTATACTAAAATGTACTGAGTGCATTCATGGTGCTAATTGCTTTACTCATTATCTTATTTATTTCTCACCACCATGCAGTGGGGTGGGCATTAATCTTGTATCATAAGGAGAATAAATTCCCCAAGCTCCACAGCTGTTAAGTAAAGGAACCAAGACCTGAAACCAAGCAATTGTTCTGGGAAGGATTTAAGGCAGCTCATAACATAAAATCCAACACAATAATTTCTTTTTAAGTGGGTGAAAAAAGAAAGATAAATAAAACTAGGAAGAGGGCTTCCCTGGTGGCGCAGTGGTTGAGAATCTGCCTGCCAATGCAGGGGACACGGGTTCGAGCCCTGGTCATGCCGCGGAGCAACTGGGCCCGTGAGCCACAACTACTGAGCCTGCGCGTCTGGAGCCTGTGCTCCGCAACAAGAGAGGCCGCGACAGTGAGAGGCCCGCGCACCGCGATGAAGAGTGGCCCCTGCTTGCCACAACTAGAGAAAGCCCTCGCACAGAAACGAAGACCCAACACAGCCATAGATAAATAAATAAATTAATTAAAAAATATATATATATATATAAATAAAACTAGGAAGATAAAATAGCATCAGGACTAGGGCTAACATAACAATCTTAGAAGCTCCTTTTTCTATTCTGCCCTAGATGCCTTACTTTTCATGCCATATTACAATGATTTCTTAAAAAAAAATAAATAAAAGCAAATTAAAATAACCTGGGGGCAAATGCTTAGATTCGCGATGACAGGTGACTGTGCCAGGGAGCAGCCCCGGAAGTCTCTATGATCAGGGCGCTCTCTGCTGGCTGAATGCCAGTTGATTAATTTTAATTAAGAAATGAACATTCACATGGGCTAGAATGTGGAAAATCCATGGGACCAGCCATTCTCTCCCCAAGGGCAGACCTATATGGGAGCAAAACTGTAATTAGGTTTCTTGGTGAGCTTGGAATCCCGTGACTCCAAGATCTGGCTGGGTTGGGTACCTTTCTTCTCTGCCCCACTGCATCTCTGGTTCACCCTTGGGTTTTCCATGCCTAGAATGGTGCCTGGTACAAGGAAGATGACCAGCAAATATTTACGTTACAAATGAATGGATCCATTTCAAGATAGAGATGATTTTACCACGGGACAATTATTTTCTTTACCTGTCCTCCTCTCTTCTAGAGCAGCAGAAGAGCATTTACGATGCCTAGCAGAGCATCTAGTTTAGAGGACCAGTTTAGTGTAGATTGAATTAATTAAAGATCTTGGACAAACAACTTAACTTGAAGATCTGCCAACCAGTCTCACAATGTGAAATCTACTCTTTAGCCCCTACTGCCTCTGTGGACACTGTCTACCTTCTCCTAAAACACAAGAAGGTGATGTATGGGAAAGACTGAGCAATGAGGCATGACAGACATGGTTGCAATTCTGACTTGAAGTTTCCACTCTGAGGTTAGGTTTTCCCATCCGTGAAATGGGTACTGAAAATGTCATAGGCTTGCTGTGATGAAGCACTGAGATAAATGAGGTAGAAATGGTCAACCCAGGACTAACTCCTACAGGTAAGAGGGCAGGCCCTGGTTTTAGACATCTGTCTCCCCCCGGACTCAGGATGGAGCACAGCAAACAAATACATATTGACCAAGTGAAGGAATGTGAGAACTCCAGTGTCCCTTCCTTCCAGCTCAGCTACTTTCTTGCCCCTCTGCTTCCTAGCCATGGGGGCCAGAAGCAGAGGCCATCACCTGCTTTCATCCTCTGAGAAGCTTTAACCAGACTTCCATCTCTGGGTCTGAACGTCTGTTCCTGGCCAAAATTCAGGGATGTTGGAGGGGCACTTAGGTAATGGTTCAAGTAGTAGAAAACATCAGAATTAGGATCCACGAGGGACTCGATGCCCATTCCTCCCCACTGTTTATTTGAGAGCTAATTTAATCCATCCGTAGGAGTGTCTTGGTGTGGTTGCACAAGTTTCTGTCAGTTGAGGTTTACCTGACGTGAGTTCAGAAAAAGGACTTTTATACTATCTGCATGAGCCTATTTATCTTTCCAAGTCTTTTGGATTTTCCACTATTCCTCAGGGCTGCACGCCCCACCTGTCTCACTACAGGGCCCCTCTGTCTGCAAGGAGGACTGGGAAAGGGGACAGGCAGCAGGAGCTGAAGGAAAGACTAGGCTGTTTACACCATATGTTGGGCGATCCCAGGGGCCCCTCAAATGCCAGCCTTGTTCCTCTTGATGCCAGTGGGACCTCTAGCCCAGTCCAAGCCCTTTCAGACCAGGTTTTGTAAGACAGCTTTCTTCTCTGCCTTGCTGCACAGGAAGAATAGACCGTCTTTTCTTCTTGGCTGTAATGACCATCAGCATCAACACCATCTGCACCACCACCAGCATCATCATCAATAACACCAGGACCAGCATCACCACCACCACGGCCACCACCAGCATCATCATCAATAACACCAGGACCAGCATCATCACCACCACGACCACCCCCCCCACTGTCCTCAACACCAGGACCAGCGTCATCACCACCAGGACCACCACCAGCATCGTCATCAATAACACTATCACCATCACTATCATCATCACCACCACCAGTACCACCACCACCACCATCCTTACTGTCGCAGTACCACTAACAACCCCATCACCATTATCCTTCTCATCAACACAAAACCCTCTATTAAGGGTATATTGTGCTCCAAGCCTTGTGCTTGGCGCTTTTATCTCATTTCATTTTTACCATCACTATGAGATAGGTACTTTTTTTCAGGTGTACAACAAAATGATTCAGTTATTGTTTTTCAGATTATATTCCATTATAGGTTATTATACTGAATATAACTCCTTGTGCTATATAGTAAATCCTTGTTGCTTATCTATTTTATGTATAGTAGTTTGTATCTGTTAATCCCATACTCCTATGTGTATGGGATTACTCCTATGTGTATCCCTCCCTCTTCTTTTTAGTAACCATAAGTTTGTTTTCTATGTCTGTGAGTCCGTTTCTGTTTTGTATATAGATTCATCTGTATTATTTTTCGGTTCCACATATAAGTGATTACCATACAGTATTTACATATGGTTTCTGACTCTGGTTTACACAAGAGGAAACTGAGGCACAGAGAAGTTAAATAACCTGCCCCAAGTCATACATATGGGTAATGACAGTCAGGAATGAAACTCACATCTGTCTTACTTCCACGTCTATAGTTTGAAAACTATATTCTCCTTCAAATTCCTCCAGCCCCCGAACTGGTAAGCATAAAAAAGGTTTCTCTTTTGACCAATGGAAAGACCAAGGTTCAGAGAGGTAGAGAGGCTTTGAGACAAATGTAGTAGAGGCAGAGTGTTTAAAAGCTGAAGCCCAGAGAAGTCTGGCCCCAGGCAGAGCCAAAGACATGAGAAAGTATCTTAAAAGGACCCCCTCACCCTCAGGCCCAGACCTGACTCCCCTTCTGATGTCTTCTGGGATGAGTCCTCTTTTCCCCTTTATTTTTCCTTGATGTATAGGACCTTCTATGAGTGAACTACGGAATTTATTTTTGCTTTTGTTATCTGTTATGGAGTATCTGGCTTTCTTCTGGGTAAGCTTCTTAAAAACCTAGGCATTTTCCACTCTGTATCCCTTGTTTGAAGAATACCTACCATTTGGAGGTGCATAATCAATATTCACTGAATGAGTTAACGAACAAATGACCAAATGAGTGAATGTCTGAGTGGGCCCAGGAGTGAACGAGGAATCGCTGGTCTCTGCACACACCCCTCCGTCTCCGGGCTTCCCCTCCAGGGCACAGGACAGCTCCTTCTGCACAGTGGACAGGCCGGACTTCGTATTCAATCAGAACCATTCTACCTCTGACCTTCAGACTCTCGGCAGGGTTTCCCGTACTGATGCCTTCTCTTTAAGGAATGAATTTCACATCCTTTGTCTGATGTACTGCACATGTTTATTATGTATAACGTGTAAGGCAGTTTCCTTGCAGAACAGAATGCATGAGAATTAGCCCTGGGTTCTAATCCTGATTCAATCACATGAGTTATGTGAATTGGGCAGTGACAACCTCTCAGAACCTCAGCTTCTTCATCTGTAAAATGGTGACAATACTTATCTCCTTGGAGTGTGAAGATACAGTGAAGGGTATATATGGAACTCCCTCACAAACAGTGCCTACATGTCACAGAGAGTCAATAAATGGTACTTTCCTCCCCTTTCCTTAATTCCCTCTCTTCCTCCTTCTCCCTCCTTCCCTTTCTTCTTCTCTTCTTTTTTTTTTAAATAAATTTATTTATTTATTCATTTATTTAATTTTTGGCTGCACTGGGTCTTCGCTGCTGCACGCGGGCTTTCTCTAGTCGTGGTGAGCGGGGGCTACTCTTTGTTGCGGGGCGCAGGCTTCTCATTGCGGTGGCTTCTCTTGTTGCGGAGCACAGGCTCTAGGCACGCGAGCTTCAGTACTTGTGGCTCGCGGGCTCTAGAGCGCAGGCTCAGCAGCTGTGGCACACGGGTTTAGCTGCTCCGCGGCATGCGGGATCCTCCCGGACCAGGGCTCGAACCCGTGTCCCCTGCACTGGCAGGAGGATTCCTAACCACTGTGCCACCAGGGAAGCCCTCTTCTCTTCTTTTCTTTCCTCCTTCCATCCCCTTTTTCAGAAGCTCTTTAACAAGCCAGGATCCCAGCTACCTAGAGGCACGAGGTTGTGAGTGGCATTTGCTGTTGGGAAGCTTTCTCGGCACCCTGAGCGGGGGCAGTGCAGGGCAGATTGGAGGTGCTCCTTAGCAGCTGATGGAAGAGAAGCTGACCCCAGATTCTGGATGTCCAGCCTGGAAGAGTCTGTCTCATCCAGAGGTTGTAAGCCAACAGCTTCCGGGCTATACAACCCACAGAAATGTTGGGTTTGGCACACAGAGTGCTTAACAAAAGTCAGAATCACTTGCCAATATATAAAACATGAGAGACTTCTTATTTTAAAAACTCCAGATTTCTTGTACTCAAGAAAAAAAGGAAAATCTGGCCACACTGAACCCACATTTCCACACTGTCACACTCAGCTAGAGGCTCCCCCTTTGGCAGCCAGTGTGTGTTTTCCACAGTTGACCACAGTCTCCACCGTTCCCTGCAGTCTCTCCAGCATTGAGCCTGAGGGGTGTTTCCATCTATCATCGAGAGTTTGCACTGTCTTGCTTATTAGATTAGAGGAAGGTTTCTCTGTATCTCTACTGCTTTCAAAACTGCATACGTGGGAGGGGGCTTTAAAGGGGGGAGAACTTAAAGGAAATGAAAGGACAGAGTGTTTTTCTTTATGAAGGTAAAACATATGCCTAAAAAGAATTTCATCAGATATATACTCTAAGATTCCAGTAACATGAAGTTCAAAAATAAGCAAAACCAATATCTTGGTGGTGTGGGTACTGCCTGCCATGGAGAAGGGAAGGCCTCTCTGGGGAGTTGGAAAGGTCCCCACCCTGATCTGGGTTTCACGAGTGGACACAAACATAAAAATTGATCAAGTCTAATGCTTAAGATTAGCATGTGAGCTTAATCTCAACAGGAAAAACTTCAACTGCATTTGTAATATCTCATTTCTTAAGTTGGGCAGTATGCACATGGGCAGTTGTTTTATTTTCTTTAAGTCCCTCTGTGTCTGTCTGATGTATTTATAGTAAATACTACTGCTACTGCTACTGCTACTGCTATGGGCTGGCCAAAAATTTCGTTTGGGTTTTTCCGTAACATCTTACAGAAAAACCCGAACAAGGTTTCTGGCCAGCCCAATACTCTGCCTCAGTATTTAAGATACAAAATCACGTGCTTGGCCCGCTTCAGCCACTTATCGCACCTGTCCGGTTCCCATCGGTGTGTGAGTTTGTGACTCTTGATTTCAGTCTAGCTCTTGTTTCACAGATGGGGCAACTCTGGCACATATAGCAAGCAGGTGTTGAACCCTGGTCACCTGACTCAGCCACCATAGACATTTAGGGAGCATCTACCGTGTGCTGGGCACTTGAGGGGTGCACCAGGGTAAATAAGGTGAGCACGGGTCTGCCTTCACGAAGGTCACCAGTCCTGCACGTGATCTCAGTGTTGATATTCCACTCATCTAGGTGGTCCTCATTCTCGTCATATGTGCCAATACACGTAAAGTGCTTAAAACAGCCTGTCACGCGGTAAATGCCAGTGGTGGGTCGCAGCAGGCTTGCGTGGGCTTACGAGAGGCGACAGTGCTGATCTCTTGCTACTTGTGTTGAGTGACGGCCACTTGGAAACCCAGAAATCTGCTATGGTGAGACTATTTACGCCTCAGGAACTGGCAAGTGCTACGAATCAGAGGGTGTATTTTTGTGGAGAGCCAGGTGTGAGTTATTTCCCGGCTGGTGAGCGATCGTAAACATTTTGCCTTTATTATTATTATTGTAGAGGCTGCAGGGGTGGCTGGAGGAGTAAACGGCAGCATCAGGCTGACCTGGGTCCCTCTTCAGTTCCTCGTAGGCAAGTGGCTTCTACCTCTGAGATTCCATTTCCTCTACTGAAAAAATGGAGTCTAATCCCCACCTCATAGGGGTGTGTGTGTGCGTGTGTGTGTGTGCGTGTGTGTGTGTGTGTGCGCGCGTGCAAATCAAGGCTGGAAGGTGTCTGATCCGATGCCCGATTCACAGCAGGCATCCATTAAATGTCAGCTGTCATCTCTCCCTCTCTTATGCTGGGGACAAATGTGACAGTCGCTGGCGCGGAAGCTTGGCCCTGACCGTCTACCTTGTGCGGGCGCTCAGAGGTGAACCCTCAGAAAGCAGAGGAGCGATCCAGGGCCTGCCTTGGCCTGGCAGTGCCGCACCGGCAGCTCTGCTTCTGTAGCTCTCACCACAGAAGGGGCCAGGGTGCAGGCGAGGCCAGCTTTTCTGCCTGGTTCCTGGAAATCATCAGTCTCTGCCCTTCGCCCTCCTCCCTTTTTCTAGCACATTTTTTCCTCCTGGATAATGAGGCCTCCGGAGACCAGTGGAGGTCTGAACCTCGTTATGGCTCTCTGGGTAGGCCGGCATCAATAAAGGCCGGCGGACCAGGGAACTGGGTGGGGGGCTGGAGCAGGCAGGCAGCGGGTGGGCGACTGACGAGGGGGGCGCTTTGTAGACTTTCAAATCCCTAGATTTATTTCACAGTGAATTATAACTGAACTCTGTAGTGCCTGGGGCTCACAGAGGGAAGGGTGGGAATTCACCCAGGGGCAGCGAGGAAAGGCCTGAGGGGGAGACGGGTCGGGGAACCCGGTGTGGGTCCCAGGCACGTGGGAGGTGAGCGAGGTCTCCTGTGCTCTGTGTAGAGTGTAGGTCCCTGCCTTTGCTGGGTGGAAATCAGGGTGGAGTAGAGGCAGGGCGGGATGGAGTGCAAGGAGCTCCCGGTCAAGATCCTGCCTCTGCTTCCTGGGGTGACCTGGCCCAGTCCCCTCCCTCTCTGAGCCTCAGTTTCTCCATCTGTACAATGAGGGGCGTGTATCTGATGATCTCCAACTTCCTTGAGACTCTGACAGACAGCCTCTGTGCGTGCGCCTGGGCATGTACAGCCCATCAGAGTACATGGGGTGCTCGGTGAGGTGAGGGAAGCAGGGTGCGCTTGTGCAGGTCCGGGAGAGTCAGGCAGAGAGACAGACAGAGAGAGACGGAGAGAGCAGTGGGGATGGAGGGAAAGAACGTGGGCAGGAGGGAGGCAGAGCCAGGTCACAGAGGTATCAGGAGAAGGGAGAGAAAGAGCGTGAAGAAAGAGGCAGGAGAAGAAATGAAGCTGGAGATGGGCAGAGAGCGGGAGCGGGGAGGACGAGGAAGGAGGGGTGGAGAGCCCTGGGGCGCATGGGGGGCGCAGGGGGCCGCTGGCCAGGCCCAGCGCCAGGCCCACAGGTGCAGAGTGCTGCGTAAGCCCTCACAGCCGTGCCCTCAGCTCATCGGGGAAACAGTGCACCCGGCCTCGGGATCTGCAGCGGGCGGGCAGACGGCAAGGCCTCCAGCGCCCCGGCAGAAAGGCTGAACCCGCCCTGCAGCCCTGCCTCTCTCACTTCCTCCAGCGTGAGGGGCCAGTACCCAGAGCTGGCACATGAGGCCTGGGATCGTGCTGTCCCAGAGGACAAGAGTGGGGTCCCGAGTGATCGGGTGACACCCAGGAATGTGGGAGCGGCCAGCGCCAATGTGAACATGGCCTTCCAGCAGCCTGACCGTGGGAAGAGCACAGCCCTTGGATGCAGGCTTGGGGTCGAGCCCTCACCCTGGGCCATCGCCCGCTCCTGAGGTCCCAGTGTCCACAACGGGAGAATGCAGACAGTGGCCTTCACTCCACATAACCATCCTGGGAGACCAGTGGGGGTCTGAACCTCGTTCAGCTCCGGGTGCACAAACACGGTAGGTGCTTCGTACACAACTGGTGTTACTAGTTCCCCGTATCACATACTAATTGCTTTCCACCAAATAAGCAAGGCACGAGAAAGATACCAGAAGCCTAGGCTATGGAATATCCCAGAGCTTATAGTAGAGAAGCCAAGAGCACCGTCCTGACCAGTGAGGACTCTCCAGTCAGGCAGACACAGGTTTGTGACCTGACTCTGCTCTTTCTACCTAGGTGCTCTTGGGGCCTCAGTTTCCTCATCTGTAAACTAGGCACATTAGTCCTCTAACTCCTAGGCTGTCATCAGGATTCAGCGGGACAGTACATAAAAGGTCCATAGCACAGGGCCTGTCAGACGGAAGGTATTAAACACTTAAGGACTGGAAAAATGATGGTGAACAAGTCTTCACTCCACAGAGCAGATGTGACCGTTAGATGCTTTCACGTATGTAGAGGGACTAATGCAGGACCAGAGCGTATAAGTGGTCAACAAAGTCATTTCCCTCCCTGAGCCGCAGGTGGGTGGCCCCAGTCACTCACCTCCACCCGCGTGGGGTTCAGCCAGTGGGGGATGTCACGGACGGTCACGTTCACTGGCAGGATGATGGACTCGCTGTTGTGGTCCAGGCACGAGGTGGCACACTCCGACCCTGAGGGGAAGCCGAGAGTGAGGTGGTGGCTCAGCCCCCGTCTCCTGATGCCAGGGGCTGCCCCACCCCCAGAGTGGACCCCGCCGCTCCCTGGTCCCCAGTGAGTGGGGACGCCCACCCTCAAGGGCAGTGGGCAGGAGTGAACGCCCCAGCAGCGCCACCTCTGGTCTCCCTGACCGTCCTCTTGTCTCCAGTCCAGCTGGCCCGCACCACCACGCTCAGCAGCCCTCAGCCCAGGTTGGTCCTGCTCCTCCTCTGCTCAGAAACCTTTCGAAGGTTCCCCACATCCAGGACAAGGTCCAGATCCCTTTGCTCGGCACCCATGGCCTCCCACAGTCTGGTCAACCTTATCTCCCACTAACCATCTTCACACCCTCCCACGAACCGGACTGTGCTCGGTTTCGCACGGGAGTCCCACACTTCCTCGCCTCCGTACTTCTGTTCCTGTCCATCTGTCTCCTGAATCGTCCCCCCGATCTGCCTTTGCACGGTCAAATCCTACCAGTTCTTCAAAGTCCAGCTCAAATCCTCCAGGAAGCCTGCCCTGATTTCTGCAGCTGAGTGAGAGCAGAGTTTGGCACTGAGGAATCTCGCTCCGGTGCTGGGCTTACCCCCTGTCCCTCCTTTCCCCAGTAACAGGGATGCCCTGGGAGGGCAGGGATGGGATCAGGTCCTCTCTGAGCCTAACCCAGTGCCTGACACACAGCGTCTGCTCAGCAGGCGTCAACCAAATGAATGGTGAGCCTGTGAATGCAACGTCAACGTCTCAGCCCCACACGTCTCCTCCCACACCGCCTGCATTGGCGCCCTCTGTGCCCTCGAGACCATCCCCGCCCCTCTTCCACTAGCGTATGACCAGTTAATGACCCTTCAGACCTCAATCCACGTGTCGCTTGCTCGGAGAAAACCTCCATTCCTGACGGGCCAAACCCTCTCACTGGCACCCAGCACAGATTTGTCACATTGGCTTGGTGACTGTCGTGCCAATAGCTCTCTTCCCTGCTCGACTGTAACTCCACGAGGCCAGCACTGCCCGCGCTCCCCCTTCTATGCCCAGAGCCTGGCACTGTGCGTGGCAGATGGCAGGCACTCAGTGAGTATCTGTGAAGTGAGTGAAAGGGACAAGAGTGAACGGGTGCATAGGTGGTTGAGGAAATGAGAGAGTGAATGAACGAATGGATGACTGGCACAGTGAATGAATGATGAATGAGGCATCTCGTGGTGGAGGAAGCGGGTACCTAGACGGATGAGTGAATGAATACATGACCGAGTAAGTGGATAAAGGGATGAAAACATGAATCAGGCAGTGAGTCGGTGAAGGCGCCAGACCAACAGGGACAGGGTTAGTACACAGAAGCCCTTGGTCCAGGGACTTCCTCAGCTGACTTTCAAGCTGTGGGTTGGCAAGATGACTGTAATTTGACTCATACATTCTCTGTCCTGACCTCACTGATTCTGAAGTCTCCTAAAAATCAAGCTCATCCCATGGGATGTCCCCAGGACTCCCAAAAAAGTGCTCATTCATATGGACAAAGAACTGATGTGTCAGAATCTGACCAGGGCCCTAAGGAGGTCATTCCCCTGCCTTAGGGCCAAGACCACCCTTGAGCACTAAATGGTTTACAAGAGTCAACCCTCTTGAAAAACATCCTATGCTGTGAGCCATTCTAAAGGCTCCCTTCCAAACGCGCGCGCGTGTGTGTGTGTGTGTATGTGTACACACAGTATGTAAGTATGTTTACGCATACATGCAGCTATACGTACACAGACACTTGTATATGTATATATAGTTTATCCAGTGCCCTTCCTGTTGCCACCTTGTCATCCTCTTCAATCTAAGAGACTCACAGAATCTGAAGAGGTAGCAAGGGTGGGGTGGCGGGTCCAGGACAATCTCTGGAACCTCTTTAATTTAAACATGGGGCCACTGAGCCCAGAAGGTGGGGATGGGGATATTCCCGGTCCTGCCAGGTGTTTTTCACCCGTCACTCGTTCCCCTGCACACCCAGTGTCATCGCATCCGTCTCAGAGGCGACAGCGTGCAGCGTGCGAGCTCGGGTCGCAGAGCTGGCGAGTAGGGGGCCGTGAATGAAAGCCCACGTCTCTCTGAATTCCAAGCCCAGCGATGGATACGGCGGAGACACAGAGGGAAGAGAAAAGAAGGCAGCAGTGGAAGGGGACAGAGAGGGGTGAAGGGTCAGAAGAAAGAAAAGAAATGGGGGACACACAAAAAGACAAAAAAGGGTGAGTGACGAGAAGAAGAGGGATCTCTAAGCAGTCAGAGACACTCAGTGTGTGTGTGTCTGTCACGAGATCAGTTCTGAAGATTTTAGGGAGCAAGGATGAAACTAGGCTGCGATGATAACATCCTTTCGAGAAAAGAAGACGCAGCCTCTGAGAAGCAGACAAGGTTATTTATCCCGAAAGGGGGGAAAGAACGGGTCAGCACAGGAGGCCCCGCCGCCTTACGCGGGAGCCACATCTTAATTTCTCTGTCCCCGCACCTCCCCCTCGGCACTCCCCTCCCCCATGCCCGGCTCTGGGCCTCAGGACCAGGCTGCCGTGTGTGATACCTGAGGCCTAATCGGCCTCACTACAGACTGGTGATCTCCGTGGCCCCCGCCTCCCCTTCCCGGGAGGAGCAGGGACGGTGGCAGCGGCCTTGGTGGCAGTAACAACTTTCTGAGGACCCCTCACTGCCACAGAAGCCTCCCCAGGCTGCTCGGGGCGGGACCCTGGAAGAGCTGCTCCGGGCGGCCCCAGCACGTGGGCCCCAGCCACCGAGCTGGACACCTACGTCACCCGTGCTTACCAGGCCTTTGGTCGAGTCCCTCTCCTTGGTGAGGTGGGCCCTGCCCAGGGAGGGGCTCAGAATGCGGCAGGAGGGAGAGCAGCCCGGGGGTGGGGGAGAGAAGCCTCTCTCCTCCGTCCTCCGGCCACCCCTCAGTGCCCCCGGCCGCTTTTACTCTCAGCTCTCCCCATGTGCCCTCACCTGCCCACCGCCCATCCCGGCTCACCGTATTCATAAAACCGGCATCTGCATGGCCGCGGGAGCACGAGGAAGGGAAGGAGATTCAGGTTCCGATGTCAGACAGCTTGCTTTCCCTTTCTGCTCTGACCATGAAGAAGCTCAGTGGGTAAAGCAAATGCTACCGTCACCCCCTCCCCCTCCCTCCTGACCGTTCTGTGGGCCCCCAGAGAGCCAGGCATTCTGGCTCACTTTCATGTGCCTGTGACAGGTACACACAATACAGGTTCAAAGGGGCCACGAGGTGTGTTTGTGTATGTGTGTGCGAGCTACATGCGGGTTTATGGGTGGCGAACATGTGTGGCGTCTCGCTGAAGCGTACGTGCTAGGCATGGGCTCACCACATGGTGTGTGTGCACATCTGGTTAAGCATTTGTGCGTATATGAGTATATGTGTTGAATGTGTTGGTGGATGCAGACGTGCAGTAGGTCTGTTTTTCATCAGAATTTTTTCTCCCAGGGTTGCTCAAGGCCAGTCGTGAGTGTGACTGGGTATTCAGGTGCACGCCCTGACTGAGCTGGGGACAGGGACCCCATCACAGACAGACGTGTCCAGAGCCATGAACACCCCTCAGGGGTAACGGAGAGGAGAAAGCCTTGGCCTTGGGATGGAAGAGCCAAAGCTACCTGCCATTGCTGCACCTGTTGCCCCAGCTCTCTAGAAAGCTCACACTGGCAGGCCCCATAAATCCCCCCTCTCTGCAACCCTCCGGGTCAGGGCCCTTTGGATCGGCGGCTCGGCAAGGTCTTAAAGTACCCCTGGAATCAGCACGACAGCAACCGTGTCCGTGGGTGTTTTCTGACCCGTCCTGGACTGACACAGGAGGGTTGATGCCTACTCTGAGTTCAGGTGAAGAACCTCTGCACTTGGAGGCTGCATGTTTCCATCTTTAAAAAGAAGTGGTCAGGCCCCCTCACGCCTCTGCTCTCCAGCCATGGGCCTCCCTTCTGGACATGAAACGATAACTTGTTTTACTAGGTGAGGATCACATTGAGTCTGTGTGGCTGGGAGTGAGTGTCTGCACAGATAACCTTCTGCTCCAGACATCCCGGGTGATTGTCCCAGGACTGGCCATGAGAAAGGACATCCAATTCCCTGGGCTTTTCATCGTGGTCAATTAGGGAATCAGCCCAAGAGGTCAGTATCACTGCCCTCAACTGAGATTAGACTCAATGCACACCCAGCTCCCCAGAAAGCCGCGGGCCTGTGATTAATGCGTCTGTCCAGACACCTGCTTTCCACCAGGCAGACTCCTGGCATCACACCCCAGGTCGTCTCCCTTCACTTGGCACGCTGGTCTATCACCACGCAAATAATATTCTGAAAACACTGTTCATCCTTATTTAGGAGGCAACTGGGATGCCGTGGAAAGGACTCAGGCTTTGGAGAAGGAGAGGTTGCAAAGATCCCTTTGAGTCTCAATTTCCTCATCTGTTAAAGGTGACTGAGAGGATACGAGGTAACGCCTCTGCAGCGCTTGGCGCGGCACTGACCACAGTCGGTACTACGAACGAGCAGCATTGCATAAACTTCAAGATCAATAACAAAGGCTGCCACGCTGGACCACTACTGCTTCCTTAAACAGGATGTGTGTTTTCATCCCTCCCTTCCTTTGCCACACGATTCCTTCTGCCCGGAATGCCACTTCTTGCCCCACAAGCTCTTGCAAATCCCTGTATAAGCATCCCTTCCTCTGGGAGCCTTCTGTGCCCCCGGAGGCACCGGTCAGCTGTTCTGTACTCCAGTGCAACTGTGCACGCTCACCCAACACTGCTTTGCCAACATCCATGCCCTGAACTCTCTCTCTGGGAGGACAGGGTCTGGTCTCATTCCTCTTCATTTCCCCAGTGCCTCACGCAAGGTCTCAAACAGCACGGCTGCCCAAGTCCTCGGCAGGGCGCGAGCCCCGAGCTCCTGGAAGGACGCGCCCTCCCACTGCTCAACCCGACACGCCCGTCGTACCGATGGCATAGCCTGCAGGGCACTGCAGCTTCAGGTTGCTGTTGAGCTGGTCCGGGGCTGAGCACTGGCCTTGCATCTCCTGGCAGACGTGGAAGGAGCCGCTCCAGGTACCATCTTTCCGGCAGTGGATGACGTTGCTCCCGTGCCCCTGAACGCCACAGAAGCACAGTCAGGACCAAGAGAGACCCCACCCTCCACAGAAGAAGCCTCTGAGTGTTGCATCTCCCCAGAGCTCTGAAAATGTTAAAAAAACAAGTTCTTAACAGTGGTGGAAACCCAACCACCCTCAGACAGAGGAACTGTAATATCTCCATTTTACAGACAGGGAAACTGAGGACTCAGTGTGGGAACAAACTTGCTCAAAGCATCCTGGAGAGTTTAACTCCCAGGTTTCCTAAATCTCAGCAGTGCTCTTTCAGAGATTTCAATCGGAGAAATGTGTTCTGCTTGTTTGTTTGCTTTTAACTGAGAAGGTGGGACCCACGTGCATCCCCAACGTGTACCGTGAGTAAACATGGGTCCTGGCGCTGTTTGGAAGGAGACAGGCATACACCAAGGCTCGTTTCCTCTCAATCGATGAGAAAGCGTCCCAGGCCAGGGCTCTGCCACGTGCTACGTAGGCGACCTTGGCTCCGCTGAGGAGCTTTCTCTTCCAGGGATTCCCTCCTCTCCTTCCCCTTCCCGTCCTCCATTCCAGCAATAATGCCACCAAGGGGGTGGGTGGGGGGATACTTCCATCTGTGCCCTCCCCTCTGGTTCTTTAAAATAGGCAACATTTCCCATTTCTCAATCTTCTGCAACGTCACGGGCAAGTGCAGCCTGCAGACGTCGTCCTTCCTCCAAACCGCTTTGCACATCTAAGATTCTAACGGGAGGTGTCCAGCTTTGTCGAAATTTCAGAACCACCCCTAAATCCAAAGACCGTTTCTTAGTGTCCACTCTGGGTTCAGGACCCTGCTCGGTGACTGCGCTGTGTGCACCGGGCGAGAGTAACCGGATGTGAGGGGCAAGCTGGGAAGGCCTCTGAGAGGAGGTGACATACGGAAAAGAGTTTTCAAGATTCTGTGTGGAATCAGGCAGAACAGGGAGGGAAGGACACCTGTGCAAGGCCAAAGGGCACGTGCAAGTTCGAGAGGGAGGGAGTCGGGAAGAGCTGGTACGGCAGGTAAGGTGTGGAGCCTTAAGCAGACACTTATGGAGTCTGGACTCTACCCCTTGGAACTGGAGAACCACGGGTAGTCTCTGCACAGTGGGGCCTCCTGTGTGAGAACAAGCTGTATAGCGTCTCCCTCTTTCACGTTTAGGATGAGAAGAGAAACTCTACGTGGGGCCAGAGCAGCTGACCACGCTCCGCCAATGAAGATGTCTGCGGAATGGCTCCCATGCCCTTCAGCTGCCACTCAAGCCCCTGCGTCTGGCCTCCAGAGCCCTCAGAGCCTTAACTCTGCCTGATTCTCCAGCTCCCCGCTGCCCACGGCACCACCGCTAACCTTGAACTCCACCAGTCGCCTGCATTCCTGAATGCACCCCGTGAGGTGTCACACGGCCGTGCTTCTCCTCCTGTCTGCTCTGTCCCTCTCCCCTGCCCTCCTGCCCAAACACAGGCACAGACCTTTTCTGGCACAAGCCATCCTGTCCTAACGCCACCCCGGTCCTGCACAGAACACTACCCGAAGGTCTCTGACACCCACTGCCTCTTTATCCCCACTGCTCCCTCCTAGACGATGAGCTCCTTAGTCATCCCTGCATCCCCAGGGCCTTCCACAACACTTAATGGGTCCTGGCCTTTGGTCCATTCACTCGTCACTCAATATTTTTGCTCACTCAAGAACCGTTTAACAAGATATGGAGTCAACAGGTGACAGTTATGGAAGGAATTTGTTTAAAACACAAGAAGAGAAATGAATGCATGAATCAAGAGATGAAGAAATGAACGAATATGGGAATAAATGAATGAGTGCACACATGAAAAAATAAACTCTTGGAAAGGGTTGATGCAGGCTGAAGCTTCCCTGTCTGAGAAAACAGCTGCAAGGAGAGGGGATTTAGAGAGAAAGGGGGCCCCTCTCTGGGCCTCACGTGGACCAGCACGAGGAGGGTCCAGTTGTGGTGGAAGCCTCTGTGGCCATGGAGAAGGGTGGCCCATCCCGAGCACGCAGCTGTGGGATGACTGCCGAGTCCACCCAGAGGTTCCATGTGAGCTCAGGGAAAGTGTAGGCAGCTTCATGTGGCTTCAGAGAACCCCGACTCTCCCTCCCAGAGCCCCAGGCCCCGTGATTCGGCTGGGCCCTCATGGGAGTAGGAAATTGACCCCAATTTCCTGGAGCCTTGGCCTGGGCCTATGATGCATTTGGCCTCCAGCCCCTGAAGGGCTGCAGACCTCAGCACTATGTGGGCCAGAGCTGGCTGGAGAGCTCGGTTTGCAAAAGAGAATGTATTAGAACTGACTGGAATCTGCTCAGGGAATTTCAGACTGGGGAGGCTCCACTATAGAAGGTGGGAGCATAAAGCTATTGGTCTTGCTACCTCTTGACTCTCTCCCTCCTGCCCAGGTCATCAAGCACTTTCTGCTGCTGACTAAATCGGCCTTACAGAGGACGGAATCCTTCTGGACTGGACTTTCAAACAAGGCTTACTTGAGGGCTGGCAGTCCAGGGCGGGCTTCTACAGTGGAACCCAGACGCCATGTCCAGCCCCATCTCTTGCTACACACATGTCCTTCCTGCTAGTCTGGGGTCACCTGTCTCTCCTGCACACTTCTCTTGCTTCCCACCACCATCCCTTTGCCCCTACTGTGCCCTCTGCACGGCAGACCTCCTGGAGCCTCTCCAGATGTTCAAATCCTTCTTTGGGAATAGATCTTGGTGCACTCAGGGCTGCCTACCAACCGGTGCGGACCCTCAGAGTAGGATCCATGATGTTGAGTCTAGTCTGATCAGAGATGACCTGACATTGAGGACCCAATCTGGGAAGACCAGAGACCACGGGCAGGGGACCCACTGTGTGTACTTGGCTCCAAACGCACAGGGCTGCATGCCAGGGGGAAAATTCTCACCAGGGGCTGAGCGTCCCTTAGCAAAGCACTGTGCCTCTCTGTGCCTGTGCATGCATCTGTAAAAGAGCATATTGTGCTCTCTCGACCCCTCTTCAGCTGCACAGGTCCACAGAGAGCCGCAGGCATACAACACAGTATCAAATACCTAGTATGTGCCAAGCGTTCTACGCACATTTAAAAATGCTTTTAACGATGTGGTTAATGTAGAAATTATGTCCCTTTTACAGATTTGGAAACTGAGGCTCAGCTAGGAAGTGAAAGATGAGTTTTTAAATGGTATTGGTGTAATGGTTAAGAGTATGGACTTAAGCCAGCTGCCCAGGTTCAAATCCCATCTCTGCAACTTTCCCACTTGGGGAAGTTCCTTAACTTCCCTCTGCCTCAGTTTCCTCAACTGTTAAATAAGCCTGCAGTTCACGGCCTGAGAAAGTCACCACGAGGATTAAGTGAGTTAGGTTACGTGAAGCATTTAGAGCTTAACACACACATCGAGCTCTCTAAGGGTGAGCTGAGCTCTTAACCACCCTGTCGCACTGTCTCCAAGGGAACTTCAGAATCAGCCCCAGCGTCACCCACACTCTAGAGATGGCAGCCGCCAAAATAGGGAGGCAGCAGGCCCAGGTCACGCAGGTCGTCGGGGCCGGAGCCAGACCTCTTCCTGTAAGCCTCTGAGCTTTACTACAATGCAGGGGAGGGGAGGTGGAGAGGAGAGGCTGGGGGATGAGTGGAGAGGGAGACCTAGACCTTTTCTACTTAGCAGGAATGAAAATAAAATAATGGCAGAGAGAAACATGGCAACATCAGAGCCAGGCAGAACCGCAGGGTGCAGCGCAGGATATAAACAGTTAAACTTTGGAGGCAGCCTGACCTAGCAACTGGAGTCTCCATTCTACCTGGACTTCCTAGTTGTATAAGGTGGGCAAGCCACTTGACCTCACTGAACCCCATCTTCCTCATCTTCAAAACGGGACAGTAATGCCAGATGCTGTGGGGCTTAAATGAAGTAGTCTGTGTAAAGCACTTAGCCCAGACTGAAATGCAGTAAATGCTCAATAAATCACAGCTGCTGTTCACTCTTTGCCTATGTGTCCAGTCAATGGCCTTACATGCATTTTGCTTCCTCCCAGTGAGATACAGGGGTGACACGCAGCTCCAGGAGTAAGGATGGGCAGAAAATGTGGCTTGTGCAACGACTTGGTTAGGAGACTTGGTTAGGAGACTCTGAGACTCTGTGTCAGATCTGACTCTGCTGGTATCAATAACTTGCTGTGTGACTTGAGGTACGTTGCTTCCCCTCTCTGGGCTCCAGTGGTCCCATCTATAAGGTAAATGTGCTGCAGTAGAAAATCTCTGAGGTCTGGCCCACCTCCAACATCACATGGGCCTGGGATGTCTCTGACTTCCTCTGGGAAGCCCTGCGTTCTCGGGCAAGCATGTGACAACCCTGAAACTAGAAGCTGCCCCTGCCCTGGGAGGCATTATACATGTGAGAGCTGTGCTGAGTCCAGAGCAGACCCAGAAAGGCAGGGCCAGCTGCACACCACTAGTGGCAGAAAGGCTTTTCCATCCTTCCTCTGTGATCCGTGCAAAGAACTGGGTGCATTCCTGGCTCCACTCCCACCCTTCCTCTCTGGCTCCCGCTGTGTTGCTAAAGTCCACCACCGAGTGCATTACTTCGTTCCGAAAGCACCTTTAGCTTCTTCCTCTCCTGCTGCAGCCCCTGTGCATGCATCTCCCACAGACCCTGTCCCCATCCCAAGACAGCCCACTCCCCTAATCACCTACAAAGCCTCCCACAGTGCTTCTCTCTGTGTTATCACCTCGGACAGCTCAGGGGCATCTGGGTTAGATTAAATGCTCAATTAGCACTTCTCTCCAGTCGCCTGGAGATGGAATCCCTGTCCTTTGCCACTCCCTGCCCTGGAAATGTCTGGAGACAGTGGGAAAAGCAGGGCCCTGGAGCCAGTCATTGCCACCTACTGACTCATAACCGTGGGCAAGAGCTTGGCTTCACAAGCTTTCTTCCCTTATCTGCAAAATGGGCACATCGCTGCTTTTTCAGAAGTTTATTATGAGGTGCCAAAGTGAGAGAAAATCTGTGGCTTCAGGTTGGCAGTCAGGAAATACTTAAAAAACATTTTTTTTTAAAAGCTGTTACTGTTAAGGTTCTCTGTCTTGGTTTACAGGGATAATAACACTATAAATTCTACAGCTGAACTGTTCAATACAGCAGCCACTATACAAGTGTGGCTGTTTACATTTAAATTTGAATGATTTAAAATTAAGTAAAATGTAACATTTAGCTGTTCAGTCACTTAGCTGTATTTCAAGCGGTCCATAGCCACACATGGCTGGAGGCCACCATATTGCACAGCACAGACATGGAACACTTCCATCACAGCAGAAGGTTCTACAGGGTAGTGCTCATCTAGAGAGTCTATACATTCTGCAGGTTTATGTGAGCTAGAGGTCAGGTTCCTATGGTTCCTATTGGTCTCCCCAACCTATATCCTGGCCTCATGCATGATGGCTGACTTTCTGGAGCTAGCTGCCGACAGAGGGCTAACTTTCAAGCCATTGCCTTTGTTTCCAGGTTCTGTAAGAGCCCACGTGGCACATCACGATGCATGTGGCATCTCTCCACTAGAAGTGACCTTAAAGGCAGGCTAGTTCATCTGTGCCTTCCCCAAGGCTGCCATGCACGGTGGCATAGGTTGTACACTCTACAATTCCAGGGGTTCCTCATAGGCATGCCTTACTTTCATTACCTCATTTAACCCTCACAAATAAACTATAAGGTAGGTAGTAGTATTTCCCCTCCCCCATTTTATGAATGAGCAAACTGAAGCTTAAAGAGTTAAACAACTTGCCCAAGTCCTCCAGCTAGCAAGTGGTGAAGCCAGGATTCACACTCAAGAGTCCAGATCCAGCATCATACTGGCTCCCAAGGAATGAATGAAGTCGAGGTTTGATTTGCTAATGTACTTTTAGTGGCCGTGGGAAGGAGTATGTGAACCTCCCCTGCAACGGTCCCTGTCCTCTCTCGCCAGGATCTGGAACTTGTTTGGAAAGCAAAGAATTCTCGCTCCACACAAGCTGCTTGATTCAAGATACTCTGTGCCGTACGTTTCAGCTGTGCTTACAGGCAGCAAGAGGGGATCTGAGGTGAATACTAGATTTGGCTCTCAGGCCCCTGGTCTGAGGGTAGAGGAAATTCATTTGCAGTACAAACTAAACGTCAATTGTATTAGGAGCCCATTTGGCATGCGTTCCCTCATTCTTCTAGCCGGCAAGCAATACCCTCTGCTCCTTTGTGTCTGGCCTCTCTGCCAGTTGCCAAACAGAACTGCTTGAGTCGTCTGATAAATTTACATTTTCCTCTCCTTTAAATACAAACTGGCCATGAAAGGTACTTGGCAGGCCGCAGGCAGACTGGGTTTCGGTTTGATAACGTGACCACGGCCAGAATATTATTCGGCTCAGCAGTTCTGGTAACTGTTAGCAACAGTTTTACGTAAGGGAGAGAGAGGGAAGTTGATCGGCTGCGTGAGGCCACAGTAATCTCTGGCCTTTGCTTGTTCTCAGCACTGGCTTCCGCTTCCCTGGCAGCCGGGGATGGGGATGACTCGGGTGCACAGACATCCCTGAGTGTTTCAGGTGCTGCCTATTGGATTCAGTCTGTCCACAGTTGGGGGGTACCTGGGTTCCGATTCTGACTCAGCCGCCACCAGCTATGTCACCTTGGGTGGGTGAGTGGCTTTCTCGTCTGGAAAATGAGGAGCCTGGCCTGGATGTTCACTGCAGCTCTTTCTCATGCCCTGTCACTTCTTGAGCACCTATTAGGTGCTTGGCACTGTCCCAAGTGCTGAAAACACAGGGAAGATTAAAGCTGCGGTCAGGCATTTCAGAACCTGGCGGGGGGAGGGGGGAGGTGAAATGAATTACAGTGCAGTGTGGTTGATGCTGTGAATGGGGGGACCCCTAGGAGGGGCATGGAGCCCACAGTGGAAGGGTCAGGAAAAGGTCCTTGGAAGGAGGGCTACCTGGGCTGAAGGGTGAAGGATGGTTAGGAGGGAGGTGGCTGGAAAAGGGGACAGGGGCTTTTTCACAGAGGATGCCCAGGTGAAGGGGAGATCCGTCTTACTGGTGATGGGGGAGACGTCCTGAATGCACAGGTGGGATTTCTCCTAAGGGAGATGGGGGTCGCTGGTTCACAAAGGGCTTTGAGCAGGGGAACTGTTACCATCACATTTGTGCTCTAAACAAACCACTCTGGCTGAAATGCGAACAACACACTGGAGAGAGGCAAGGAGAAAGCAGGGAGATGGTCAGGAAGCTGCACGGCGGCCCCGGAGAGTGACGCTGGTGGCCTGAGTCAGGGTGGTGGCATTGGAGCCAGGTGAGAACAGTTCAGAAGCTGACTGAGAGAGAGAACGGGGAGGACGTGGTGGCTATCTGGATGTGGGAGTGGGAGTGGGAGTGAGATGAGGTGAGGATGCCGCTTTGACGCTGTCTGGTATTCGGTAGATGCTAATAAAGACTAAGGACTGACAGGGGGAGAAACGTGCACTGGGGCCCAGTTGGCTGGACCCTGGCCTTGCACACCTGTGAGGCACGGGGCTTGAGGTGCCAACCCTAAATGGTTGGTTCTCTCAGGGTTGGAGCTCCTTGTGGACTTAGGTCTTCTCTGGAGCCAGCTGGCTCATCATTCTCTTTCCCACTCTTGATTCCCTACCCATCTTAGTGGGTGGAGTGGGGGTGCATGTGTCAGGAGGAAGGAAAATGCATTCACAGAACTCCTTCCGCAGGGCCGGCAGGAGTGTTGGACTTTGTTACATGTGGATTGAGATAAAATCCCATCTCCCTCTGTCCTTCCTTCTTCCACAGTATTCTCAAAGCTGTACATCTAGTCTAAATATGGTTCCCTTTCTCTTTATGCTTGAGGAGTCAGCTGATGTCTCAAGATAGTGAAAGTCATGATTTTAAGTATTTCAGGGACCAACATAAGTGGTGATGGTGGTAGAAAGTTGGCCAGACAGCCTTGGTCATTCCTTAACTCGGATCGACTTCGTACACTGGGACTCCACACGTGATTTCTCTCATAGGCGTTCAGAGCTAAGAATCTCTGAACCAGTAAAATGCAGTGATACAGGCAGGACAACGAGGCTCAGAGAGATTACAAAGAAAGGTGGCGAGAACCCAGCCCCTCACGTCTGCGTTGCTGATGCTGCGGACGCACAGGCCCAGCGGCCATGGCTCACGGGCCCAGCCGCTCCGCGGCAGGTGGGATCTTCCCAGACCGGGGCACGAACCCGTGTCCCCTGCATTGGCAAGCGGACTCTCAACCCCTGCGCCACCAGGGAAGCCTGAGGACATGGTTCTTAAAACACTGGCCGCTCTTTGGTAAGCAGAGAGGAGCGGGACCTAAGTACAGACCTCAAGTTCAAGGAGTCTCACCTGGGTGGCATCGCTATCTTCACACTTGACCCTGCACTCGCTGTTGAACTGGAAGCCATTAGTGCACTGGTAGAGCCCGTGGAACTTCGGTGGAGGAGGGTCACAAGTCACCGGAACACAAGCGCCCTCCTGCCAGCTGCCATCTTGGGTGCACTGGGTCTTGAAGGCCCGTCTTCAAGGAAGAGATAAAAGAAGAGACATCTCAGGGACCAAACGGCTGGAGCCACGCTCTGCACCCACGTTTCTCTGGAGCCGGCTAGCCTCACGTCTCCCTTTCCCCTTCCTGATTCCCTGCCTGTCCTGTTGGGTGGTAGGGGTGAAGGTAAACGTTCCTTTCTCAGGGCCAAGCAAGAGTTACCTGTGGACTGAAATAAAATTCAAGCCCTGCTGGCCCGTCTCCTCTGATGGATCCTGGCGCAAGGACGGTATCAGTACCCACCATTTACTATACACCAGGCACTTTGCAAGCACTTTACATATACATCCTCATTCAAATTTTTCACAGCAATCTTATGTGGTAACTGTTATTATCATCCCCATCTTATTGCTGAAAAGTAGAGGCCCAGAGAAGTGAAGTCAGTTGCCTGAGGGCACACAGCCGGCAGGCAGTTGTTAACAATATCCTTCTAGATTTCCACCAAAGAGAATGCGAGGAATGGTGGGTACCGTCTCTAGCAGAGAAGTGAGCACTTCCTTCTAACCAGACAGGCAGACCTGGCTCTCCTCCCCCCAAGCACGTGTGAGTTTGCCTTTGCAGCCCCACTTACTTCTTTGACTTCCGGGAGGAGCCGGGCACGTGGTATCCAGGTCTGCACTTGTACTTGCAGAAAGAGCCCACCTTGTGCTTGTTCTCCCGGCAGCGGGCCGTCTGGAGGTCTGCGTTGGGCACTGGGGGTGGGGCCAGGCACAGGAGCTCGCACAGGGCCTCTGGGAAGGACCACAGTCCGTCCTCCATGCAGGTCAGGAGACTGTTGTTGCCTGGAGGACACAGGAAGGCAGGGTTAGCGGGGGGTGGGTGGGGTCGGGGTGGGGTGCAGAGCGAGGTCTCTGATAGCCCAATTCAGGCACTGCCTGGACTGAAGCCAACTTGAAGAACCAGAGGATCTTTCACATATAATTCCAGACCCTTCCACTTACAACTGAGGAACCTAGGGAGAGAAAGAGCTGCCACAAAAAAAAAAAGGAGATGCAACTTGGGGAGTGACGTACCCCATGTCGACAGTGCATTAAAATTCAAGGCTCCTGACTCTTGATTCTGAAACCTCTTATACTGCATAGAAAAGGGAACTCCATAGTCCTTCAGTCCATCCTCCCTCCTTTGCCATGGACATTCGAGCCCAGAGATGAAGGCCCTTGCCCTCTCTTAACTGGCAGAGCAAGCTCCTATCAGAATCATTTCCGACCTCTGGGATCAGTGTGCTGTGTGACCTCTAGCTGCCGCTCCCTCTCTGAGCCCTGTACCCCTGTATTTGTCCTAGCCCCCCCTGTGCCTGGAAGTAAGAGCGTTGTGGTATCTGAAGGCTTGATTTTCTTTTCAGGCCCCAGTATTCAGTGCAGCTTTTGCCAAAGCGGCTGAGAGATGAGCACGTCCCCCGTAGCCCGTGCCAGCTCCAACAGACGTGCTGACTGCCATCGGGAAGCTGGCCTGATGGGGAACGTTACACATAAAAGTCAAACACAGGGAGTCAGGCTGTTCACTGCCAGGTCATACATTATCGATGCACAGCCTGCCCCAAACCTCCCCAAGACAATCAGAGATGGACCTGAAACTTGGATCTCTCAACCAAACTCTCCTCTTCCCCGTTATTCTTGAAAGGTGTTGACAACGAGGACTGGAATCACATGGGAGGCTCCGGGACTTGGAAGTTGGAGAGGGGTGACAGGGACGAGACTGATCATTTACGACGTACTGAGTACTTCTGCTATGTGATCTCATTTATTCCCACCACAGTGCTCTTAGTAGGATGACTCCCATTTGGAAACAGGGACTTAAGAGAGACAAGTGACTTGACCAAGTTCTCCTGGTTAGTAAAAGACTAAAGTGGGGTCTAAAGCTGATTTTGTGGTTTTTAATGGCAAGTTGGCTACACTTGCTCAGCAGAGCTCTCAGGGTCTATTCTGAGAGAGCCAAGCCCCAAGTCTCCTAGCTACAGAGAGAAAGCAATTGCTCCTGCCTTTCAGGGTGATGAGAAGATCAGATGAAACAACATTTACGAACTGCGCTGCCAAAGAAAATGTGCTGTCAAATTCCTTATTTGCTTCTCTCCCTCCTTCCCTCCCTTCTTTTCTTCCTCACCTCCCCCCTCTCTCCCTCCTAACCTCTGCCTTCAGTAGTAGACCTGAAAGGACCATAGGGGTCGCATGGAAGCCTTCATTCATTCAACAAACATCTATTTAGTGCCTACTCTGCGCCAGCCACTCTTGTCTATGTTGGGACAACGCAGTGAACAAAACAAAACCCAAACCCTGCCCTCTTGGAGCTTATGTTGTAGTGGAATAGGGAGGAACGCATTAAAATATCCTAAAAAAGCAACCTATTTAGTAGGCTAGAAGGTGGGAAGCACTATGGAGAGAAATAAAGCATGAAAAAGAAGAAAGGTGGGAGGGTATGTAGGCTCCTCCGTTGCTTCTCTCCCCGTTCGCTTTCTTCTTTCTCCTCCTGTGTCTGTGTGAGTCATCGGGGGAGTACAAGACTGTTTAGGGTCTGCAAGCCCCACAGAGGATTCCACGTTGATAAACGGTGACACTGCAAACTACAGATACTTCTACACCAAGTAAAAAGAAAAAAGGGTGTGGAAGGATG
The DNA here is from genome assembly GCF_937001465.1 of Orcinus orca. NCBI lineage: Eukaryota > Metazoa > Chordata > Mammalia > Artiodactyla > Delphinidae > Orcinus > Orcinus orca. Next base: position 103,013,505 of record NC_064564.1, on the reverse strand, counting down.
ACTCATTTGGCTTCCACAGAAGCAGAGAGGGCTCCAGGATACCAGAGACCATAAAGTGCCTTTTCCCTTGGCCCCTGTGACGGGGGCAGTGTTTGGGAGAGCCCCCGCTTAGCAAGCACTCAGTGGGGAGGGCAGTCACAAAAGATAAGGGAAGCACACCCTCTAAATTTCCCAAGAAGGATAAAATACCTCTGGAGAAAGGGCTGAGGTGCTTTAAAAGTACACCCTACCAGCTATGCAAATCATAGATTGCAAAGCGGAAGTCATGGTTCCTTTGTGGCAAAAGCTAACATAAAAATCGCAAAACGTTAATCAAGAGAGAAAATGCAAACCAGAAAAGTACGTTCTGGGAGAGGGTAAATAGGAGTTAGCCGTGCACCACAGTCAAAAGAAGAAGCACGCTAAAGCAGGAACCGGTGATTCAGGACCATGGACATGCCCCACCTCACAGCAAGCACTGAACTGTGCAGAATCAGCATTTCCACGCCCTAGCTGTGGCCGCCACCCTGCAGCCACCCTGGGGCTTTGAAGAAAGTAGGTAGGACACAGCTGTCCATGCCCTTGGCTCTGACCTCTATACTGCACCTGCAGCCATCTGTCACTGGAGGCCTTTTGTTCTGACCAGGGAGGCTCTGCTGCACACAGGGCAAGCTCACAGCGCTGAGGTGTCAGTGCTCCCAGACGTAGCACTCAACCAGTGAAGGAGCTGGGGCATTAACAAGACAGTTTCCAGAGGAATGTTCTACCCTGTCTCCCACTCCTCCCCAGCGGGATTGAGCTCCAGCTGCCCCCAGAGGTAACCAGCTTTAGGAGGGATCCTGACGCTTCTGTCATTTCCATGCCTCCTTTTCTCATGCCTCTCCCTGTGTTTCCTGGGAGAACATGACTCAGGACACGAGGTGAAGGCATTTCTGAGCCTGGAATCCCTGGTTGAGGGGAAGAGTGCCGATGTCAGCAAGTTATGTGACCCTGTACTTCTGTTTGTTCATCTTTTAAAGTCAGGAAAATGAATCTTGCTCAGCCTGTCTACAGGCGAAGGAAACTTCAATCTCTAGTGAGTATTAAAATAATTATAAATGTACTGTCAAAAGAAATATATCTGTTTTTATTATTGTATTTTAAAGAGTATCTAGAAGACCCCATTTCTTTGAGAGTGCCTTTAAGATTGAAATTAACATAGAGTAGAGCACAAGGAGGGAAATGCCAGGAGACCTATGTCTGGTTTTCTTAATGCCTTGTATACAGTGTTGGCACTGCCCACATCCTAAGGTCTGGGACGTGGTCTTGTTCATTCTTTTATTCCCAGAACCTACCCTGTGGCAGGCACATAGTAAGCCCTCAGTATCCATTTGTTAAATGCGTGGAGTATTACGAATCTACGTGTGACCTTGAACAAGTCACCTAACCTCTCTGTCCCTAAACCAAAGCCGTCTTTAAATTCTTGTCCAGCTCTAATATTTTAGGATGTGGAAGGGTATTGGCCACTGTATTAAGAAAACAAAAATGCAGCTAGCTGGACCAGGATGAGGACAAACCAGCACTCAGGAGGCTGCATTAACCAAAGGTAGAAGTGGGAGGAGACTCAGCTTCATTGCTCCTGTTAAGAAACAGACCTTGGACTTCCCTGGTGGCGCAGTGGTTAAGACTCCGCCTGCCAATGCAGGGGACACGGGTTCGATTCCTGATCCAGGAAGATCCCACATGCCACGGAGCAACTAAGCCCGTGTGCCACAACTGCTGAGCCTGTGATCTAGAGCCCGCGAGCCACAACGACTGAACCTGTGTGCAACAACGACTGAAGCCCACACGCCTAGAGCCCGTGTTCCGCAACAAGAGAAGCCACCGCAATGAGAAGCCCGCACACTGCAACAGAGTAGTCCCTGCTCGCCACAACTAGAGAAAGCCCGCATGAGGCAACAAGGACCCAACGCAGCCAAAAATAAATAAATAAATTCATTAAAAAAAAAAAAAAAAAAGAAACAGACCTTGACAGAAGTGACAGCGCAAGAAGAAGAAGAAGAACAAGGGAGACTAATACAGAAGAGGCCTCACCCAGTGCCAGGGCTGCATAAAGTCAGGGAGAAGCTGAGGCAGGAGAAATGGAGGTACCAAGAGAAGCATGCAATCGTCTGCCGATTTTAGTCCTGAAAGCACATTTCTAGGCTCCTGGAATCCCAAGGAGCTAAAGAGAACATCTGAGCTGGGCTTGGCAGTCCCAGAAAGCATCATTCGCTCAGGAAAACTGGGCTCTCTCAGCTCCAGCCTGGGTGAGTCAGATCACATTTTGATTATTAAATTGTCCATTTCCCCCCATAAATGTCTGAAAGGCATTCTACCAATAGCTGTCTGTAATTGAGTCTATGAGGCAGGCCTAGGAAGAATCACTGGCGCCATCTCCTTGATCCTCCTAATAACCCAGTTTGTCATTAATCCCGTTTTGTAGGTGAGAAAAGTGAGTCCCTGAGTGGGAAAGTGAGCTGCTCAAACTACAGCTGGGGCTCACTCCGGGTCTGTCTGACTCCTGCATGCTCTCTCGACCCCGCTACAGAGCCTGCACCCAAGAGCATGGCCAAAGAGGAACTGCTGTCTAGGGAAAACCTCATGGAATCAGGACTGTGGGCGAGTGGAGTAGGCCAAAATCAAAACTAGTCATAGAGTAAGATTTCACCACTCCCTCCCCGCCCCCCGCTGTCCAGAACGGTGTCGCTCACTTCCGAATTTCTTTACCAAGAGGCCCCGTATGTTAGAAACAAAGAAAAAGAATGTGCTAAGATACAGTCACAGACAGGGATAACTGATGGAGAATGTCCTAAGAAGAGGGAGCGAAGAGCCTGGAATGTTGGACACCTGCCATATAGGAGGGGCTGGGGAATGCAAAAGTGGGATTATTTCACCAGGGTGGTGGGAAGGGGCGCACCTAGCAAGAGGGCACCATTTCTAGGGTCAGGACCCCTGGGTGACCTTGTGGCCCCAGTGACCTTGCATAAATGCCTTCCTGTCTTGGACCTCAGTTTCCGCACTGCACAATGAAATGATTGGCCTTGGTGACCTCTAGGCTTCTCCCAGCTCTGCCCTCTGTTTCAGGGTTTGATGGGAGTTCTGGGTTGAGGGGCATGGTTTAGAAAAGGCCAAAGGGATTCTGGGGCAGCAGCGAAGAACCCTGAAGTAAGACTAGGCTGGACTCCTGAAGCTTGAGCGACCATTCAGAGTAGAGTGGGGGTGAGGGAGTGAGGGAGACAGGAAGAATTATCTAAGAGATAAAACTGCTGCTTGGTCTGTATTCCTACCACTGCTTGTATCTAAAGGCGGCTTCCTAAGCAGCTGTGTGATCCTGAACACGCTTCTTCTCCACAGCGCTCCTCAGGGCCCAGGAAGCGTTTGAGTAGCACTTTATCATCAGCACCTCGTGGTGCTTTGGACCCAGGGACATCCTAGACCCTGTTATCTCCAAAGTAGGAGGATGATAAGAGGAAGGGAGCAGCATTCTCTTAGGAGTGGTAGGAGAATTCCCCTTTGGGGGTGACCCTGTTTTTATGAGGAAGATGCCCCAATGAGACCCTTGGGATAAAGCGGAATCCTCCAGGGCTGGCTATCTGCTTCTGAGAAAGATGAAAGGGTCTCTGCCTGAGAGAGGATGTGAAATTCCTAGAGGAAGGGAGGTCAGGACAGGATTCTGAGGGAGAGGGTAAGGGGTGAGGAACAGAGCGGAGGTTGGGCGGGAGCCCGGACACTGCAGGTTGTGGGCGCTCACCTCACGTTCCTATCTTCAGGAGAGTCTAAAGAAATCAGAAGATGCTCGATGGTATTAGGTATCTTCTGCAAACTAGTGAATAGACTGTGTTGAAATCTGAGGTTAGACAGAAGCAGACAGTGGGCCTTTTAGAAAGATTTTTATTTTTGGCCGTGTCATGCGTCATGCGGGATCTTAGTTCCCCCACCAGGGATCGAACACACGCCCCCTGCAGTGGAAGCGCGGAGTCTTAACTACTGGACCGCCAGGGAAGTCCCTAGAAAGATTTTTGTAGGATGAGCACATGCTTGCTTCAGAAGCCCGACTCCAGAATTGATATCCAGGGCACCCCACATGGTTGAGGTGAGGCTGACGAGGTCATGGAAGTAACGTTGCAATTTTAGCCATTTAATTAAACATTTATGATTTTGATGTTATTTTTTTTAAACTTGAGAGTAGTATTTTTTCCCTCATGCATGTCTGTAGGTTTGGTCTGTGCTTTTAGTGGTCGTTTGATAAAGGACCTTGGCGGGAGTGATTCTAGGGCTGTGAGTCCGCAGGGTATTTTGTGTACACCTGGATTCTAAGGGGCAAGGGAGTTTGCGGTGCTACCTGCATTATAGCAGTTTCAGGGCCACACTCAGTGCTTCTCCTGGGTGGTGGCTGTTTGACTGAGAACGCTAACCTCCAGGTCCTGAGAAGAGCATGGAGGATGGATCGCGTCTCCACAGCTCCCAGAACTAAGGCCTCCGTGGGACAAAGGGGTCAGGGGCCGAGAGGGTAGCCACTGCCGGGATTCTCGTAAGGGTGCCCCCTGGAGATGAGTATTTACTAAGCGCTTTCTCGGGCCCTGGCATTTTGTACACACCATTTCTTGTACACACCATGACACTTCAACGTGGCTGCCCTTACAGCCATCTTACAAATGAGAGTACTGAGGCTCAAGGCTGTGAAACTGCTTTCCTAAGATCAAACAGTTGGGGCAGAACCAGGCGTGGAATCTGTCTGATGAAAGCTCACATTCTTTTTGCTTAAATCACGCTGCAGGGAAAGGAAAAACGAAGGGAGGAAAGGGAAGCCAACAAGAAATGTGGTAAAATTTTGTTTTGATCACCTCTTTATCTTCTGGCTTAAGAAGGGAGGCATCATTAACAAGCTCAAGAGAGAGGTAAGGGCTTCCCTGGTGGCGCAGTGGTTGAGAGTCCGCCTGCCGATGCAGGGGACACGGGTCCGTGCCCCGGTCCGGGAAGATCCCACATGCCGCGGAGCAGCTGCGCCCGTGAGCCATGGCCGCTGAGCCTGCGCATCCGGGGCCTGTGCTCCGCAACGGGAGAGGCCACAACGGTGAGAAGCCCGCGTACCGCAAAAAAAAAAAAGAGAGAGGTAAAAGGACCTCTGCCCAGTTTTTGCTGCCAGAAGATCCAAGCATCAAAACCTGGAATCTGAACATCAGATGATGCTGAGAACCAAGGTCATGGTGTGCCAGTGGGTCCTGGTGGGTCAATGTGGCCACTGGCGAGATGCTGCCCTGTGTTTTCAAGGGAAGAGCAAAGTGGGTATCAACAACTATCAAAATGGCGGTCCTCCTGGGGCCATGTCTACATGGTAGGGTCAGCCCCTCCACCAGAGTTAAGCAGAGGAGCAATGGCAGAAGGGCCCGAATCATTTTGATTAAGGATTATTATTAGCCACAATGAGGGCTGTAATAATCAATGCTAATTTATACACCTCCCTTTCCCAAGGGCCTCTGATTGAGAGGTGAAGTGTGATTTCCTAGTCTGGAGTTATTAACAGGTCCCACTTCTGGGCAAATGGGGGCCAAGGGAAGGGCTCAGGTAACCTGAAAGATGGAGGGTTTAGTTTCCACTGGTCTCTTCACCTCTCTCAGATCTCAATCTCTATAGCAGCTCAGATAAAATGATTTTACATTCAAATCTTCATGGGTAAAAAAAAAAAATGAGGGGCCCCAAAGGATGCACCCCAGAAGTGCTTCCTGCTTTTCTTTTGGGGCAGTGTATGAGATTGCCGGGTCCTTCACTCATTTCTTAAAAGAAGCATTTCTTATGGTATTACTTTCATCAATTTATCCAGCCACTCGGTCTATACACTTGATTGAGTCTGACTATGTGTGGTAATCTTTTGAAGTTCTATATTTCCTTGAAAATTTGGGGACACTATTGACTTTCTCTAATCATCAAAATGCCTGAAACTCATGAATTTGCAATATGACATCTAAGTTGAAGGGGATTTACACACCTCCCTCCACATGCCGCCACCACTCCACAGAAGTCCACTCATTCCCACTCTATAGAATGATGAACCCCAAGGTAGGACAGCTGCTTAGTGAGATATCATTTGGGGTGTCTGATAAAGGGGCAATGTTTCCTCCGATAAACCAAGCAAAGGAGAGAATTGTGAGAATTGAGTATAATGTCCAAATCCAATACGCGACTAGAAGCCAAGAGCGTCGTTCTGACAGTGCCGCTAACTTGCTCTGCGATTTTGTACAAGGTCCTTCCTTCCTCTCCCTGGACCTCAGCTTCACTACCTTTCCAATAATCAGTTATTCCTGACTAGTTTAAAGAGCCCGTTTAGTCTTGACAGTCTAGGTCACCCAGGCCAGCCTCTCACTCGTTTCCAACATAAGTTCTCTTCTCCAGCTCGCCAGACTATGTCTTACTCACCCAAATACCCCCAGCACGCTGCCCACGAGACCCCTGTAAGCACTTTCCACCCAGAACCACTCCCCTCTGAGCCCTTCCTAAGAAGAAGCAGTGGCCTGTGGAAGAAGACAGCCCTGGGCCCCATGGTGGAGCCCCCCACTAACAGCATGATCTTGGACAAGTTCTTTCACCTCTCTGAGCCTGGATCTCCTCCTCTGTGAAAACGAGAATAGTAATAATACTTACCTCCTAGGCTTACTGGGCCCTAAACCTACGCAGTGAACTAGTCACATCAGTTCCAAATGTTACTTTCTTAGAATCTTTTCCTTCCTTCTACCCTCCTTCCCTTCCTTCTTGTCTCTTTCCTTTTGCAAGATTTGAAAGATCTTACAGATGCCATACGTATCCATACTCCACCTTCCCCTCAGCTGCGCAGCAAGGCAGTCTACATAAATACAATGGGCAGAAAGGAATCAGAAGCACAGATAAAACCCTGTCCGCCCCTTGGTGTTTGAGCCCCAGCTGGAGGACCTGGGAGCAGCCTCCAGGCCTCCCGCAGGAAGGACGGTACCTTTCAGCTGCGCTGGGTGGCGGCACTGGAAGGAGCACGTGCTGCCGAACGTGGTGCCCTTGAGGCAGGAGAATGAGGCAGCGTACACGTGGTGCTGGTCCGGGACGCCGCAGTCCACTGGCTCACACACCACCTGCTTGTTCCACTTGCCCTCCGTGCAGGTCACCGTGACACTGGGTCCTGTCTGAAAGGCGGGGGCGGGCACAGTGAGGAACGGCAGATGGAACCCCCAAGACGTGGCGAAACCCCCTTCTCCCCCAGGCTACGGCGCAGGCTCTTGCCAGGCGCCCAGAGATCAATGTTTAGCGTTTAACTCTAGCTCCCTTTCCATGATGCCAACAACTGTTTGAAGGAGGTGTTTCAGTTCCCACTTTACAGCTGCAGAAACTGAGGCTGAGAGACATTAAGGGATTAGCTCCAAGTTACACAGCTGGAAAAAGGATGAGAGGGAATTGAGCCCAGGCTCTTCACTGCTGTCTGGAGAGTCTCTCAGATCATTATTTCCATTCTGTTGCTGAGAATCTTAAGACTCAGACCTCTCGGGGCCTGACGACTTCTTTCACGAAATAGCCTCTGAAACGCGGCACAGCGGTGGGACGCTGGCTGTTGAGCTTCGTATCTTTTCTTGGCCCTGGAGGAGACTGTGTGTTTCATCCTCTACTGCTTGGCACAGAGTGGGCATCGCCAGGGGAGAATGGAGAGCTGGATTTGGTCCTTTGTGCAATGAGATCGTGGGCAGGTCCCTTTCCTCGAGTTGTCCCTTTGGCGTTGAACCCAAGGATTGCTCTAAGAGCCACTCCCTACTCTGAGATGGGATGGTTCAATAGCTGGGAGAGGGAGACGTGAAGAAGGAACGAGCCTGAGAAAATGAAAGGGTCGACAGGGATTTGACCCAAACTAGAAGATGGCAGGGCCAGGGGTGGAAGGGCGAGGCCACGCTACAGAGCCACGGGAGGGACTGGCATCGGCAGCCAGCACGGAGGCCTCCGTTCAAGGGGGGAGCTGCCAAATCCCAGGGGATCGGGGACGCCAAACGTTGAGTTGGGATTTTAAAAGCACGGGACACTTTACCCCTCTTAAGCACACATCCAAGGGAGGAGAGGTCCCTCACTGCCCAAACCAGCTTAATTGTTTCCACAGGACTTCAGACCTTCCGTGTCTGACACACAAAAGCAGGTGTCTAAGACAAGCAATTGAGGGTCCCAGAGGTCCCACGGGGACTGTGCAAACAGGTGTTCCCAGCAACGAGGAACGTGCCCTGTGTACCTGGAGCGCGACGTGGGAGTCCGCTGGCAGGACCCCCCAGGAGGCTGCACCTGGAATCCCCAAATCTCAGGACTTAACTAACTGCCGCTCGCCTCCCCCACCCGAGACCCCACGGCCACACTGGCCGAAGCAACGTCCTGCGACGTCTCCAGTCCACCCGCTGCCACTGCCCTCACGCGGGACTCATCCCCCTTCCCCACGCCCTTCTGATGACTTCCCGATGGCTCTCCCTGCGGCCAGTCTTCTGCCAGGCTCCAAGCCACACCCAGGTGGGCCGCTGGAAGGACCTTCATCCACCATGATCTGACCACGTCACTTCCTTCAACAGCTCCCTGCTGCCCTAAAGATGACCCTCAAACTTCTGACCAAGCTAACAGGGCCTTGCGCCGGCGCACCTTGCTTGCCCCTCCAGCCCCACTGCTTGGGTGAGTTCAGTAAAAGAAACCTCTGTCTGTAGCGCGCTCCTTCTCACCAACGGGCATCCACATACCGTTCCTGCCTGTGCCTAGAGCCCGCCTCCTTCCCTCCCCACAACACGCGCCCCTCTGTCTGTCTCTCTAGTTCTCAGTTTTCATGTCGCTTCTTCCAGGGAGCTTTCCTTGACTCCCCCTGTGCTTCCACAACACCCTGCACTTCCCTTCACAGTGTTTAGCACACTGTGAGGCCATCACTCACTCATCTTCTGCTCGTGGTCACTAGTCACTAAGCTCCTTGAGAGGAGGAACTAGGTTTATCTCAGTGACCTTTTTTCTCTAGCACCTACTATAGTATCTGGTTCCCGGAGTGCAGATGTTTGAATGAATGAATGAGCACCTCATCGACAGAGGGTTCACCTCTTCTGAAAGCAGCCCATTCGACTGTAGCAGAGTTCTGACTGTGACGGTTTCAGTCCAAAATTCATGCTCAGCCCATGGTTTTCCAGATTTGCAACCTATATGGGGACTCCGGTACATGTTGTATGCTCCTCTGCACAGGAACCACTGTCTCAGAAATCCCAGATTGACTCCCTCATTCATTCAATCCACACCTATTTATTGAGCATCTACTATGGGGCAGCAGTACTTTAAGTGCTGAGGATTCAGCAGAGAGCAGGTTCCACATCTGCTCAGCCTTTCCTGGGCTGGAGAGGAGCTCTGAGCCCGGCACCTGTGCACACCTGGCTTTTTTTTTTTTTTTTTTTCACACCTGGCTTTTGATCAGCTCATCATCCCGCTGTATCTGGAGCACGTAGCCCGTCCGGCAGCTCACAGTGCACTGGGCACCGTGGTAGCGGTCACTGCTGGAGCAGTTGAGAGAAGCGTTCTCCACAGCCAGCTTCGGGCAGTCAGCGGCCTCACATGCGAAGTGCACGCAGCTGAGGAGGAAAGAAACAAGAGGGTGAGTGGGCGCTTTCTTGCAGGACGACTGCACTCCAGCTGGAAGACAAAACCTCATGGGCTTCCTCTCCAAATCTCTGGAGGCTGAAACTGGAGACACAGAGAGTGAACAAGACTCTGGAGGCAGTGGTCAAAGTTTATCGCTAAAAGCACAAGTTATGGAAACAGACAAACCAGAGTTCAAATCCTATAGCTTGAAAACCTTGTATGTTATGAATCTTCAAACCTTGCAGAACCTCAGTTTTTCCGTCTACAAAATGGGGATCATTATGATTACGGCAAGGATTCTTTGAGTCTCTTATCTGCCAGGCACTGGGTTGAATGAAAGCCTCTTGATATTTTATAATAGTACTCACTTCCGAGGGTCGCTGTGAGAATTAAATCAGATAGTTCAGCAAAAGCACAGAGCGGAATTCCTGGCACATAAAAGCACTCAATAAATGGTAGTAGCTAATGCTATGAATAAATCTATGCTCTATTACCTAGAAGCTGTGTAACTTAGGCAAAGTACATCACCTCTCTGAGCTTCAGTGTACTCTCAAATTCGGCCCACCTATAGGTCCATGAGATTCAACTGGGGTACAGAAAGTAGGAGTCTTTTATAAACTGTAAAGTGACTTATGAATTGTTAGAAAAGTTGTGCAGAGATCACGCCATTCATCTTCAAGTCCGAGCTCCATCTAAGTTTCTACAGGAAGCGTTCTCGTGTCCCAGGCAAGCTCCCCCTGCCACACTGGGCCCTCCTTTCTCTAAAAGCCTGGTCTCTTGCTTCATGCATTGAAAACACAGGTCCTGGGTGCCCATCACGTGCCGGAATGTGTGCTAACCCTTAAGGAAACGGAAAAAACATAAAACCCCTGTGCTTAGGTGATCTTTCCCCTCGTACTACCGTCATGCAGACGCTTAATAACATTAGTGACCATTCACTGACTGCTTATATACATGAGCTCACCATCCTCACGGCAACCCTATGAGCTAAGTGTTATTCATTTTACAGTTGGAAAAATCGGGGACCAGCAAGATCAAGTTACTTGTTTAAGTTCCCATCCAGATGTGTGACTCCAAAGTCCTTGCTGTTAACCTCACCTCACACCCGGACTAGAACTTCCCTGAGGGTAGAGATAATGCCTGTTTCACCTCAGTATACTTCGCACTGCCAATGAAAATGCCTTGCATGAAATAGCTGTTTCCTAAATAGCAAGAAACAAATGGTGGCAGTGTCTTGCAATAACTCTTAAGCACTTTGCAGACGTTGACATGTTGATTTTGAACACTGAAAGCTTCCGGGAGGCAGTTCTCTCTACCTTGCCCCTCTGACTCTGTCTAACACAACGCCTGGCATATGGTAGGCACAGACAGCTAGGTTGCCATCCAGAGCCTCGAAGCCTTCTTTTTCCTGTTTCTATCTAGGACACAAGGAGCGGTGGGTGGTCAAACCAACTTAAGAAGAAATTCCCAACTTTTTTCTTGGTGCCAGTTTCCAGGATACCCCACTGAGGATTTTACAGGAACATGGTTACTCAGCCCCACTCTATCCCCTGCTCAAAAGTATGGTAAGAATTAAAGTGGGATAAGTGGGGTGGGCGGTGCGGGGGCGGGTGTGAGGCGCTAACATCTCTAAAACTTATCACAAACAAATTCACTTTTAAAATACCCAGACAAGGGCAAGCCTTAGCTTCAGGTCTCAGACCCGCACCGATGTGAGCTCTGCAGTCTCCACATACCGCCTCCCCTTTCAGAAATGCAGGGTGAGTGGGATTAAGTGACACTCGCTGAGCTGTTCTGATTCTCCGCCCTTTTTCCTGCCCCTGACAGCCTCTGCGGGGCTCCATGTGGAGACTGTAGCTGTGGAGTCAACGCAGGGTCTTTGACACCAAACAATGCATCTGTTCACGTTGTGTAAGCGCTGGGGGAAAGAGCCACATGGTTCCAATTTAAATAGATTTACTCTGTAAGCTACCAGCTTCCAAGCCAGTCTTCTGACCTTTACCTTACAGTTTGGCCGTTCTCGCCCTGCACTCCCAGGAGGTCCCTGGGCTCCCATCTGATGACCACTAGGGGGGCTCTGGGAACTCTTTTTGAAAGACAATGGCTCTGGGCTTCTCTGGGCTACGGGGCCATTAGGATAAAAACAGCACCCTCCCTCCTTCTGTGCTTACTAGGTTCTTCTCTGTAGGAAAAGGATAAACTGGAAAACGTGGTTTCCTAGAATGGAAAGAACCTAGGGCTTAGCAAGTGGGCAAATTGGGGAGCCCCAGCTCTGCCATTTATCAGTTGTTTGATCTTGGAAAGTTATGTAATGCCCTGAGCCTCAGTTTCCTCCTCTGTCAAGTGGAGGTGATAAAATGATCCACCTCTCAAGACTGTCAAAACCAGGGGACATGTCAGCCACTGGCTCGTCCATTCAACACACTTGCCTGGGGCTCTCGCTGCGCAGCAGACACTGTTCTAGACGCTCGGGCTACCGTGGAAGAGTCCTGTCACCGTGTGTATTTGAGGAGGGAGGACATGTGCCCCAAAAAAGTAATCGATAAGCTTGTTTTAGATAGTGATACATACCGTAAGGGCACTAAACCCAGGTGACATTCTAGAGGGTGACTGTTAGGGGAGGGGTGGGCAGGACACCACGCACACAGGGGTCGGGGAAGCCTCCTCGGGGACACCTGAACTAAGACCTGGATGAGATGAAGGGATTAGCTATACAAAGGTTTGGGGCAGAAGGAATTCCAGGCAGAGTGAAGGGCACGTGCAAAGGTCCAGCACAGGTTGGAGCTCAGCGTGTTTGCAGAGCTGAAAGGTCAAGGCATGAGAAATGCTTTAGCAACTATAACGCTCCACGGGAAGGCGGTCTCTCTCCTCTGGCTCTTTCTGCTGTGAAGGAAAACATTCACTGGTCACATGAGTTACCTGACCAAACAGGTCTATGCTCTAATGGGGAGGTCAATGCTTTGGGTCAATGAGACCAGTCAGTTTTCTTCATTGCAGGACTTCTCAGAACCTTGAACGTTCTACTGCACATGGTGGGTTTTCAGGAGGGACTCGTGTGCGCAGCATTTTCCAAGCTCTGATAACCTTTCTTCGCGGCATGTTTCTTAGGACGAGTGTCCTCCAGACACACCTTAGGGAATGTGGAGCCCCTGCTTTTTCAGCACATTTGTCTAAACCTGGCCTACAGGGACAAGAAGGAAAGGGGAAAAGGAAGGAATAGTAACAGGTATCGGCAGCTGTGTTTTACCTTCATTATCTTCTCCGCGTCCTCACCATAACTCCATGAGGTAGTATTATTGTTCCCATTTTTGAGAAGAAGAGATTAAGACTAAGCGAGTTTAAGTTGCTTGTCCAAAGGCACTCGGCATGGACAGGATTGCAGCACAGATCTGCCTGTCTGTCCCTAAGTCCCTGCTCTTCCCTTTGCTGTCCCGTTCGTTAGCTGGAAAGGGTTGTGTGAACACATTGTCCAAAAATGATAAACATTACCCCAACTGCCCCTCCCAAATAACTCCCTGACACAGCTCTGTCATTTCTGAAACACAAAAACAAAAATCAAAACAAGGAAAACAAAACAAAACAAAAGGCTCTGCCTTCATTAAAAAAAAAAGTGGGGGGAGGATTTCATACCAGTGACCGGGGCTGTCAATAAAAATAACAAAAGAAGGGGAAAAAAGAAGACTTTCCTCAGAAGGGAGGAAAGTGGCTGAGGCCAGGGGGGGAAGGGACACAGGTAAATCTTACCAAAAAAATGCTCACAACCTGGGTGAAGGTGGAAACACCCCCTCTCCCCATGCAGAGATAATCAGATACTTATGAATTTTCTTTTCTTCTTATACCTATTTAATTCATTTACTTAGAGACTCAAGTTCCATGTAGAGGTAGGTCCTTAAGGGATCCCACAGTCAGTCCTCCAACTGCTGCCCCCGCGGTCCACTGAAAGGGCCCCCGGTCGTGCATAATGGGGGATAGTAGGTACCCCTCAACCGGGACAGAGAAGGCCAGAGGTTAAAGGGTTGGTGAGGGCTCCTCTCCTGGCTCTGTCCCCTGACCCACGGCTTAACTTCTGTGCCTGTTTAGCTGCAGTCATGCCATGGGCTGTGGAGGTAATAACAGGCAGACTGTTTAGAAATCATTCTGAGCTGCTCAGATGGGGACAGCCAGAAAGACAGCGCGCTCAACACCGGAAAACGAGGGGAAAGCTACTCGTGGCACACCAGCTTTGGGACCGCTAGAGAAGCGAGGCTGCGAGAATGATCAAGATGAGACTCGTTTTCCTGCCCAGTAACGAGGCTCCCGCGGGAAGGGACCCGAAAAGGCTCTTCTACCGCGAGCTGGTGATGTGGTGGGGGCAGCCCTGGGAGGCGAGGTCGGCAGCTGCGGGTCCGGCTGACCATCTGAATGGCCAGGTGAGCTGAGAGGGGTGTGGCCAGTGGGAGGCCACCTGCCGGCCAGAGCGGGACCCAGGGCCTGGTGTTTCCAAATCCTCTGATGTGCTTAAGAGGAGGAAGAACTGTGGGCTTTAATACTTACTCTTCTGATAGTTAAATGCTACAAGTAATTAAAGAAGAGGCCGAACGAGGGCCAAACAAACACAAGTTGTTTGTGGCCTAGTCTGGCCTCCGGGACACAGCTCTTTTGACGCCTCTGATGAGAAGGGAAGAGCTTTGACTTGCAAGTCCTGCGAACTGGATTCCAATGCCACTGGGTTCTGCATCCTAACCCACTGGGCGACGCTGGGAAACACCTCCCCCACCTGGACCTTCGGTTTCCCATCCTCGAATGGGGACGCAGAACCAAAGAATCTCTTCCAGCCTCGCAGCTTTCAGGGATCAGGTTAGCGTCAGCACAAAACAATATATGTAATATATGATTTCAGAGCCCCTCGGAATGAGAACACATAGACTTTGATAATTCCAAGACGGCTGCATCTCCATCACTTAACTCCATCTCACTGACTAAACGCTCATCAGTGAGCCGCCATGAAAACTCCTTTTCTCTCCTGGACGTGCCTGGTCCTGGTGGGCAGAGTGTGGCTCTTCGGGGCAGACAAAGTGGGACTGTACCTCCCATTGCCCGGATGGCCGTGACTCGCTCCCTCTGTCCATACCTCACGGGACAGGGGTGACCATGAAGCCAGTGTGGGTCCCTTCCTCTTCCCTCTCATCCCTCCTAGTTCTTGAGAATCACAGACCGTTCGAACTGAAAGGAACCACAGAGAACACGGACCCATCGCCATCGTTATTTCACACGCGGGGAGACTGAAGCCCAGAGAGGAGGAGGGCCTGGAACGTTGTGCCCCAGTTCAGTGCTTTTCCACAGCAGAGCAAAGAACTCAGCACATACTCATCGACGGACTTGCTTCCAAGGCTAGACACTTCTTACTGCTTACTTCGGGCACGGGAACTGCTAATTAAGGATTCAAAGAAGCCAGTGCTGGCCTCAGTGAACTCGGGGATGGTCTTGGTGACTGGCTAAGGGTGAGAAAGCATTGCAGAGAAGGTCTGACGGATTTGCATTTTCCGTCGACATTGTTTCCCTGGGTTCTGAGAATTAACTTACTTTTACAGCCTGGCGAGCCAGGGATGAAAAAGCCCTCTCAGGGTGAAATACAACGAGTGATATTTAAGGAGCTCTTTTGCCTCCGAAGGATTTGCCACAGACTTTGCACAACAGAAGCTAGAGACAGTGGGTGCAAAACAATGTGGGTTTTGCAACCACCTTTTGTGTCCTCTGTGGTAGCAGGGGCGTGGGAAAGGCTGGGGTCCCCCTCCCCACTCCTCTTTCCTCTCCTGCTCCCAGGTATACAGGTCAGGGCTGAATTGCCTTTCAGAGGGCCTCGCTCAGGGGGAGACCACAGAGACCCCAACTCTTTAAAACAAATGTCAGAGATGATGCGGGACCCTGAACCAGTCCTTCTGCTTGTGAAAACCCAGAGGGTAACATGGAAGTTTGGACACTGTGGATGTACCAGATGAGCTCCGAGGCTTCTCCCAGCTCAAATCTAAGACCTTTATGCAGAATTCTGTGCAGAAAAGCACCACCATCACATCAGAAAGTGGTGATAAATACTCTCTATCAGTACATTATCTTTGCACAGTGCTTAATAGTTTGTAAGAGCACTTTTGCCTGCGGTGCACCATTTAATCCTTACGACCACCCTATGGGGTAGAGATTATTACCCGTTTTTATTCCAAAACAGACAACTGAGACTCAGAGAAGCGAAGTGCCTTGTCCAAGGACACAGTCAGGAAGGGGCGGATTCAAACCTAGGCAAGAGTATCATTAAAGCTCATACTCTTTCTAGGAAACAGCATCCTCTCTTAGCTCCAAACCAGGTGCATTAACAGATGCCAGATCAAAGGTACTGATGCAGCAACGTCATGCGGTTAAAAGACAGACACCGAGACCACCGGGAGAATGTCTCAGGAGCTAGGTGTGGGGAAGACACAGAGGTTTACCCAACCCTGAAATATACAGTGCAGTGGGATGAAGCAAATAGTAGCCCCCCAGCATCCCCCTAAATTCAGGAGGGTTATGACTCTTGCCTGTGCTACTGAGGAAACAGAACATTCCAGTATTTCAGAGCTGAAAGAGAGCTAAACCACCTCTGCTCTCTTCATTCCAATGGGGATGCTGAGGCCCAGAGAGGGAAAGTGATGTTCCCAGGGTCATCCTGCAGGACGCCGCCAGCTCTGGGACTGCGAGCCAGGTGAAGGAGGTCTTCCTTCCACAACATGTCCCTGCTGCCCTCCCGCACCCCTGGAATTCAGAGACGTGTGGGCTTCCCGAGCCCAAAGGCAGAGTTGACCAGAGGCCAGAGGATAGGGAAGGGAGCAACACACAGACTTTTTACTGCAACACATATGGCTGCCCGGCTCCAGAACCCCTTCTTCTCCACTGGGCTACAACACGGCCAGGGCGAGCCGACCCAGGGTGCCTTACCTCTGCTCGGCAGAGCTGTAGGTCTCCCCTCTCTGGCAGCTGCTCAGGGTGACGGGGTCAAAGTTGTCGAAGGAACGGAGGGCCACCCCCGAGATGGCGACCAAGGGTGAACTGAAGCTCACACGTACCGCCTGGCTGTGGTAGAAGGGCTGGCTGAGGTCGTGGACCACAGGGATAATCAGGGGATTGTTCCTGCAGCTCAGAACATGCAGGCCTGTCAGGGGAAACAGAGGGCCGAGGGGCCAGGCTCATTACTCACGGCCAGTCACGCCCTCCCCAACGGGCCCTTCCCGAAGCCCCCAGACCCTTTCATGTCACTGCACAAAAGCACCATTGGGTGGCCAGTGGGGATTTTGAGTTTGATTGAAAGTTTCTTTGTCTGCCTTTTTCTCTTGGTTCCAAATCTTTCCAATCCCCTTGCCTCACTGCCCCCTAAGCTTTCGCTTCACCTAGGGCTCACAGCCCCTCCCCTTCCCCCAAATGGCCACCCCTTGGCCAAGCACCACTGGCCCTCACTTCCCTCCCACATTGCATGAGGGCTTGCTGGTCTGAGTTGCTAGTTTTCAGGCTGCCTTCCCGGTCTGTCATATAAATGATGGAAATAATTCACAGAAATAAGTCATTCCCAGCGTAAAAAGCCTACTCTCATTTTTAATCTAGGAATCTGGGAGCAGCTCTTGTGAGGTAAGGACCTCTGTACCCACTCTGCAAAGAGGAGACAGAGAATCATGACCAGGAGGTGGCTTTCCAGAGGGAAACAGAAAAGCAAGCCATATAAAGCCCAAGGAAAGTCCAAACTTGCTTCACTCAGAAGCTCTCAGTTCTTTCTAGAAGTCCCCGGGCTTCAAAAAGGAAGTGGGGGGGCTTCCCTGGTGGCGCAGTGGTTGAGAGTCCGCCTGCCGATGCAGGGGACACGGGTTCGTGCCCCGGTCCGGGAAGATCCCACATGCGGCGGAGCAGCTGGGCCCGTGAGCCATGGCCGCTGAGCCTGCGCATCCGGAGCCTGTGCTCCGCAACGGGAGAGGCCACAGCAGTGAGAGGCCCACGTACCGCAAAAAAAAAAAAAAAAAAGAAAAAAAGGAAGGGGGGAGGGAGAGGGACGGGAGAAAAGGTACATCAGAAGGGGAGGGAAGGGAATGATGGGGTGGGGTGGAGTTCGGTAAAACTGAAGCTGGCTCTGGTGTTTGACGGACATCAGCTCCATTTGTGGCTTAGCCATTTCTTTACTATGTGAATCCACCAAAGCCCTAACACTCACTCGGCGCCTGCATCGAAAGAATGGGATGATCCTAGCCATGTCCCGGGAGGCCTGCAGGTCCCCTTCTGTGGTCTACTGTCTTAGAGCTGCAGAGCCTCTGCAAGGGATGCCAGGAAGCTGAGGACACGGGACAGGAGACCCAGTGGGGAGAGACATGCGGACACCCCAGGCATCAGCTAGCAGGGTCTAAGGACCTTCGCTGGAACCTGACTCTTCCCCACTCCTCTGAAAGTCTCTCCGCAGAGCCCTCTGTGATGCCAGGACCGCTATGAAAATGTTTGTTTCTCACTTAGGGACATTTCCCAGGAATCCAGAGAAATCCAGCAGGGTTTTCTTCTTCTTCCTTATGAACGTGTCCCCCTCGCCTTGAAAACTAACCAAATAAGTAAACATAACAACAAAACAAACCCCCTCCTCCTGCCTTGGCTCCTGCTTGACCCCGAAGTGACCCCGCGCATGCTTGGTTCCTGCGGGTCTTTGAAGTGAGCTCCCTGTGGAATGGTGCGGGCAGCTTTGAAGCCTGGACCTCAGCACTGGCTTGGAATTCCAAACTCCTGGCCTGGCTGCCCAGAGGTAGACGGGGCAGGGTGTCTGGGAAGTGTGGGAGGGGGCGATGGGACTTCCTGAGCGCTGGGTGTTGTGCTCTGCACGGGTCACAACATCTCAAGTAATGGCTCGTTTACTATCACGGACACCACGGCTATAGGGTGAAGCACAGCAGGCGATGATTCTGAAAGCCTGGCTCCCCGGCTCTCCTGCTGGCTCCTCCCACATGACCCGGGCCTCTCGATGCCTCTCTTTGGGTCTCGGGTGATGACACACGTCATGGGAAAGAACCTTTGCTCAGTCTCCTTCCCAGGGTCTTTTGAGGATCTCATGGGATGCCTGAGGGTAAAGGCGTTGGGTAGAAGGGAGCTACTGAAAGGAGGACTTTGACGTGAATCCCTTATGCCCACACCTGTCAGATTCGGGCTTCTCTGGATACACAAACACATCCTGATTTGAAGGCGACCAGAATGGCAAATAGAGAAGCAAGAGAGAGGAAAGGGGAGGAAAGCGCCCACCCTCAGCCGATGCTTACAACCACGCGCAGGCGCGTGCAGAAGCAGGTCCCGAGAGCACGCCGCGCCCGAGGGCAACGCTCACCTAGATCGTGGCTCTGGTCTTTGGTGTCAAGCAGCTGGACGCTGATGGTTTCCTGCTTTTGATCCCCATAATAGGTCCCATCGGTCACCAGGTGGACAATGACAGCCGCGGCCACCATTGGCTGAGAAAAGTACGCCTGAAATGCAGAGGACACGGGAGGCTCACTCACGCAGCCAGGCGTGCGGCGCGGAGGCAGCCGTGGGGCGGGGCTTTGAAGGAGACTCTTCCATTTCAGGAGCTGGACTACTTATCACGGTCCCATGGTGGGAACAGGTGGGCAGTGAAACCTCAGCGTGAAGAGCACTGGCTCTGAGGTCAGAGATTGTTCTAACGTAGGTTCTGCTCTTTCCAAGCTGTGTGATGTCCACCGGGGGCTGTGCTGCTCTGGGCCCAAGTTCCCTCACCTCCAAGTGATGGATACGTAAATAGCTACATCACAGGATGGCTGGGAGGCTCCAGTAAGATACTGATAATAAGGAGTCTGGCATACATTAAAACCACGCAAAATGGTACTTATTATTATTCATCACTTCTCCACGCTAACTAACCTCTGTACTACGCGCCGAGGAGACAGGTAAATAAGATATATGCTCTTGCATTTCTGTGGACGGTGGAGTTCAATGTAGGTCAGTAACACACAAATCAAAACTTGAAACAATCACAATCCACAGTCAGGAAGACGGGCCCATAGACAGCTACGGAATACCACGGCACTTGACGAGAGCCATCCAATAGATGGCCACGCGTGGAGAACCAGAAGGGAAGGGACAGTCCTTTCTCCCTGTGGGGGTCAGTGAAAACTTCAAGGAGAAGGCAGTTTAAAAGGCCTTGAACAATGATGGTCTTCCAGGCAGATAAATGGTATCTAAACTCTTGGCCAAAATAAGACTGACTGAAGGCATCCCATGAGCAACTAAGGGATTCCATTCCAGGAAGCATCCCGCTACTAAGTGTTTTCTTCTCTGTCCTTACAATTAACACCCTCAGTGGGTAGACAAAACCACCTTGAGAAAGGGTCACAGGAGGCAGTGCCTCCTGGGGGCCACTGCTGGAGAATCTAAGGCTCTCAAAGCTTTGACTTACCCGGAGCCAGAAAGTGGTCTGAGCCAGCTGGGAGTACGGGTAGCTGATGGTGCAAGGGTACCAGGCATGCTGGGAAATGCCTTCACTGAGATCTATCACCTTGGTTCGACACACCTGGAAAAAGATAAAGGGAAACAAATGTTTTAGAGGGTCTCAGAGGTTGAGTTAAATTCAACGCGACAAAACTTTACTATCCACCTATTTTGTTCTTGACACTGCAGGAAGAAATAGGGATGAACTGACAAGAGTCTATTCCAGGAGCCCACATTCTAACGTAGAAGAGAAAATCTTCAGTGTTATTAAGGAAAGGACAGATAACACGTTTTGGTGGTAGAGATGTCAGAGACATTCTCGTGGGGACGAGCCCTGGAAGAGTTGACATTTGAGTTGGGTCTGGAAGAATAGGGTAGCTACGAAAGGAAGGGCATTGCACATGCAGGGAATAGAAGCAAGGGCTCAGAGGAAAGCAGAAGCCCAAGTGACAAGCTGCCTGGTATAACAGAGCTTGGGGAAAGTGGCATCAAAGGCAGGCCTGAGGGGCTTGGATCTCACAGGCTCTTGAATACCAAGCAGACCACTGTAGAGCAAATCCGTAAATTGTGCTCAGAGCTACATTAATGACAGAACAAAGACTATGACAGTGCGAGCATTTGCTTTCCCCAAAGAAAATCAGCTCTACCATTTGTATAGATTTGCACATACACACACACACACACACACGTTCATTCTCAATGACAGATATAGCAAATGGTATTAAAAGAAACATGAAGCATGTATAGACAAGTAGTATTGTTCAAACGTAGGAGTATCCTGTGTATCCAAATGTCATTTCATTCCATTGGTTCATTCATTCATTCCAATAACATTTATTGAGTAACTGCTGTTTGCCGAGCACTATGGGACAAGACGGCAGACGGGGCAGATGCTACGGAGCTTAGAGTGCCAGTGTGTACAGACATTCATCAAGTAATCACGTATGCATACATTACTATAAATTGTAGACTAGAAAAGAGCTAGGATGGAAAAGGAGAGGAATAGCCGAGATGTTCTTGAGATTGGTCAGACTTTTTGCAGAAGGTCATCCCACATTAGAGCTTTTCCTCGGACCTCTAATGAGGCTCCTCTGTCCAATCTTCCCCAGGAATTTGGGCCTGTCATTCCATTCCACACCTGCGGCTCTCAGGCTACGGATCTAAAAAGTAAGGCCCACCTAAAGAACTCTAAGGTCTTATAAGCTATGAAAAAAAGTGAGATAATCTAATCTCAATCATGTAAAACAAACGTACACATGTAAAACAAACAAAAAGAAAGGGAAGGGCTTCCCTGGTGGCGCAGTGGTTGAGAGTCCGACTGCTGATGCAGGGGACACAGGTTCGTGCCCTGGTCCGGGAAGGTCCCACATGCCACGGAGCGGCTGGACCCGTGAGCCATGGCCGCTGAGCCTGCGCGTCCGGAGCCTGTGCTCCGCAACGGGAGAGGCCACAACAGTGAGAGGCCCGCGTACCACAAAAAAAAGAAAGGGAAAAATATATATATATACAAGGGTCAAGACTATGCATTCCATATCCATTGCAGCCATGTCTATAGTAGCAAAAGATTAGGGAGAGTTTATATGTTCACCTGTTGAAGAAGGGATGAATAAAATATGATATATTCATATGATAGGATTCTGTAAGCAAAAGAATATTAAGAGGACTGAATGGGATTCAAATGTAGCGATGATCCTAACAATATTTAACACCTGGTTCAGTAGGGACCCTGGCCAAGCCAAATGGAAGCCCTATTTGTGAGTTCACAGATCTCAACATGGGGAGACTGCAAAGGCATAACACTGAGGGACTAAAAAAGAACAAGGTGTAAGTGCATTATGACGCTATTTATAAAAATCACGCAAAGCAAGACTATACCCAGGGATTCCTATACATGAGTGTAGAAGAATTAAAAATAGCATGGGGAAGTTACACATCAGATTCACTTATCAAAGTCAAGCTGAAACACATGGCTGCACTGTAATCCACAACTGCAAGATGCAATGCTTCTTTTTAAAATAAACTTTCTGTTTTGGAGTAATTTTATATTTACAGGAAACTCGCAAAGGTAATACCAAGATTTCCATATATGCGTTACCCCATTTCCCTTAAAGTTAACATCTTCAGTTTATTCTTGAAACCTCAAATAGAAGAAGAAAAGTTTCACCTGGGAAGTTCTGCAATGGTGAGCTGGATTAGAGACTTGGTTCTGGTTCAAACGCCCTCACAATCTGATGTGTGACTGTGGACTAGTTATCTCCGCTCTGTGGACCTCGGTTTACCTTTCACATCTGAACGTTGGATCGGGTCATAGGTTTTCAAGGGGTTGCCTATGGATTCCTAGTCTGAGGGTCAGGATGTGAGAAGATGTACTTAGCTTCTGCTCCACTGTTTCAACCAGAGCATCTTCACTCAACTGTTTTCTATATCAAGCTGCCTTGTAATGTTTCATGGGAGCTTCACTGCTTTAAAAACATTGAAAAGTACTGAAACTTGTTCATCGCCAAAGTTTCGCTCCCCCCTCCCCAAGGTGTCAGTGGGTCCTGGGAATACAGTATTAGTTTCCTGAACGTCACAGGTAACGTCCTAAGGAGAGTAGAAGTGCCAAGGATCAGCCATCTCACTGGCCAGGAATTAGGTGTCGGCTTCGGTTACTCACATCTCTAGAAGCCTAATACCGAGAAGACTATGGGTAAAACAAGCCACTTTAATGGGCTGGAAGACGTTTTTCAAGTTTATTTATTTTTTCTCGAAAACAACTGAGACTGAGCTCATGCGGCTCTGCCAGTGGATTGTGTTACATTTTTACAACAGTGCGAGACTTCGCATAAACTATCTATGGCATTTGAAATCCAGGCCAGCAATTTGACACGTATCATTTCGGAATTCCTTCCCCTTGTGTTCTTAGCCGCCTGTCCCCCAGCAGAGAGTGGTGGAGCACATCTCTGCAGTGCTAGGGCAGGGGGCTTATCTCTGCATCTACAGCAGTCACAGTCAGAGAAGTCTCGGACTTGAACAAAGCCCTCTCGCTACTTAAACCTGGTTTCCTCTTATCTTGTCAGCTCCATCAGCACCAGACAGGACTTCAGAGGAACGTGCTGCTGTTATTTTATTCTCCTGGGTTCCTATTTAGTTTTGTGTTTGTTTCAGGCTGGCTGCGATCCTGACCAGGGACAGTCAAAGTAGATCAGAGAGGAACAAACAAATCCAGCTGAACCTTTGCCCAAAGCCCCAGCTGATCTTAAAACCATCTGTGTTCCTGGGGAGGTGCGGGGAGGCTGCAAACACTCACAAGCCCCCAGCTTTTACAGACCTTGCATGAATTTGCTCATTCAGCAGCCATTTATGGAAGACCTATGGCACACCAGGCTCTCTCTGAGAGGAAAAGAGCCTTGCCTTTGGCCAAAAGGATGGTCACACACCTAAGTGTGATCCCCAGGCACCTGATTCTGTGGGGGTGCCCTGCTTTCATCCACCCACTTTTTTGCACCTTCTAAAAAAGCAAACCCAATTCCATAAAATGTTACTGAGCAGTGTAGACTTTACTGAACATTTTGTGGGGGAACGAGGAGAGTTACATCGCACACCCCATGTGGACTCAAGCTCTCACACCATCACCCCAAGTTCCTCCTCACTCACCATCACCTTCGCCCAGTTTCTTCAGTGACCTTTCCAAGCTCTCCCACTCCTTCTCCCTTCCTAATCTGCACCTCTCTCAAATCCCAGGCAGAGCTGTTCTGTTCTCCCTCCCATTCTCTGACACGCAAATCCTTCACATGATGCCAAGGGCTCTACCTTGCCGCCCCCAGCCCCAGAGATGTCAGGGGGGTGATAAGAGTAACATTTTTAGCCTCTCTGTCATGCTGCTATGAACAAGATCCGCTCCTTCCCTATACATCACTCACTGGTTTGTGGAATACATCACAGAGGCTCTAGAAACATATTGGCAGCCTCTAGGCTTCAGGTTCTTCTAGAAAGATAAGGAGGGGGTCTCCTCTAGCTGAAACTGATCTTCCTGCACTGCCCACTCCCATGTTCATTGCAGCATTAGTCACAATAGCCAAGATGTGGGAACAACCTAAATGTCATCAACAGATAAATGGATAAACTAAATTTGGTGTATGCATGCAATGGAATATTATTAAGCCTTTAAAAAGAAGGAAATCCTGCCATATATGACTACATAGATGAATCCTGAGGTTATCCTGCTAAGTGCAACAAGGCATTCACAAAAGGACAAATACTGCATGATTCCACTTACATGAGGTATCTAAAATAGTCAAACCCACTGAATCAAACAGTGGAATGGTAGCTGCCAGGGGCTGTGGGGAGAGGAAAAAAAGGAGTTGCTAATCAACGTATAAATCAACAAAACGTTTCAGTTAAGCAAGATGATTAAATTTTAAAGATCTGCTGTACAACACTGTACCTATAGTCAATAATATTGTATTGTACACATAAAAACTTAAGAGGGTAGATTTCTTTTAAAGTGTTCTCATCGCAATAAAATGAAATAAAACAAATATTGTTTTGAATGACTAAGATATTGATATTTACTGAATTACTGAATACATGAATAAATAAATGATCCAGTGAAGGGGCAAAAAGAGAAATTCATATAATATTGCTAGGCAAAGAGTAGATGTGGTTGGGCTTGCAAGCACCCTCACTCAGGTCTTTTCAGGGTTGGAGGAGGAATTACCCAGCATCTTCTCGATTACTTCATGGACAGAGAACTCACTTCCATTTACAAAGAGCCCAGTTTACCTTTGGACAGATTCTTCCCAACAGCCAGGGGAATGTGTCTGGCTGCACTTTCTCCTCCTCTTTTCTCTAAGCAGCAACACTTACACGCTTCCTTATTTTAGAGTTTTAGATTTAGAAGGACTTAAATAGGTCATCTGCTGAGACCATTCCCTTTTCAGTGGTCAAGGGAGGGCAAGTGTCTTGCACAATATAAGACAGCAAGTTAAGTGGCAAAATTAATATGAAAGTACAAATTTTTCTGTTCCCAGAACTGATGCCCTGCCCTCACCTATGTTCTGCACCCTCTATATCCTACCTTTGTTGTGCAGAACCATCTCCAGTGAGATTTGTACCCCTCCCCCAAGAATTCATGGCAGGAATTCTGGTGCCCGTGTCGCTCTCTTCTGCAGGAAGCCCAGCGCTACGTCTTGGATGGAAGCTGAGAAGGTCACTGCCTTTCATCCCCATCTTAGGGCCTGCAGGAACCAAGGAGCGAGCAACCCCGTTTTCCCCTTGACCTTGAGGGGGAAGGTCTCATCTTTAGCACACTCCCTTAGACTCTGTCATCTTCAGAGATACCTGCGCTTACTTCAAATACCAAACAAGAGACTCAGGGGACCTGGGCTGTTTCTGGCTGTCACTTATTAGCTGGACATCTCTCCCAACCTGTCTCCCCATCTATGAGGTGTAGTGGTTGACCCGGCGCTTAAGGACACCCACAGTAATACTATCCACCAAGGTCTCAAGGTCACAGTATCATTTAATCCTCTCAGTTACTCTGCGAGGTTGGAATTATCCCATTTTTCTGATGAGGAAATGAGGCAAAGAAGCTTTGACTAACTCTTTCAAGGTCATATATCCAGTTGTGTATGAGAACTGATGCTGGACTCTGATCCCTCCGATTCCACGTTCTGTGTCCTCAATCACGTGGTACCACGGCTGCTGTTGTCTCGGTTAAAACCTCCGCTTCCGCTGATGGAGAAGAGGGTACCGATGACCACTCTCTTTGTCTCTAGTCACTCCACACACTGCACTCTCCCTGCTCCAAAGGTCCCCATAATTAACTTTCCAGAGTGAAAAACTCATCACGTCGCCTTGCTACTTATCACACCCTCCACGGCGGTCCGTGGACCACAGGATGGAAAATTTCCTAGACACGGCTTACAAAGGCCTTCGGGAGCTGGTTCCAGCCACATCCTCACGTTCACAGCCAGCTGCGCTCCTGCCTCACGCAGCGGGCAGGCATCCACGCAGCTACACCGTGGTGCTCGCTTCCCGCTGGAGGACCCTTCCCCCCAACACGCCGTGGACTCCACCACTGTGACGTCGTGCCCAGATTTCCACCCCACTGCAGTGGACGGCCCATTCCGTGAAATACTACACACACTTCAAAGCCAGTCTCAAATATCAGCCCTCCTCAGAAAGCCTTGGCTCACCCCCCAGGCAGAATTAATCGCTCCCTCTGATGTGTCCATATAGTTCTTTATATATACCTCAGTTACAGCACTTGTCAAGTTGGATTACAGTTGTTTAGAGCGCAGTCTTATCCCTTTAAACCCTGAAGGCTTCCAAGGTGAGAACCATGTTTTATTGATCCTCAAATAAATCCTAGCAGATTGCCCAGCACACAGGACACAAGAGGTACCCAGTGAACAACAATAACCATAGCAGTGTATACCGTACCGACTGGCTGTTCTATGCTGGCCACTGCTTCCAGGACTCCATATGCACGAGATCACACAACCTTCAACTCTGTGAGATAGTACTGTTATTATACCCATTTAATAGATAAGGAAATATAAATATATTTATAATATAAATATAATATACCTATATTTATAATATAAACGCAATATATTTATAATATAAATATATTACAAATATAATATATTCATATTATATAAATATAATACCCATTTAATAGATAAGGAAATATAAAAATATACTTGTATTTATAATATAAATATAATGTGCTTATACTTATAAGTATAATATACTCATATTTTACTATAACTATATATTATAAATGCATTACAAATATATTTATATTATATAAATATAGTATAAATATTATACTCGTTTAATAGATAAGGAAATTGAAGCCCAGTAGTTCACCTAAGGTCACACAACTAGTTAGTAGAACCAGGATTCAAATCCAGGTGCAAACTCCACTCTTACCTGTAGATGCAACTTGAAAAGGGTCTGCCTACACATTGCTCGGGGCTGTTCCAGAGGATGGACCTGGGAATTTTTTTGTTGCTTCTCCGGGAAGCCTCTTCAGCAGACAAAAGCAAAGCCTTACAGCTCTGCCCTGGGGTGGGGCTGTCGGCTGAAAGAGCCCAAGACCGCCAGGCTCCCGGACCTGCCTCCTAGAGCTGACTCAATGGCTGGCTTCCTCTGACACTCATTCTCCCCACTTGTAGAAGGACAGAGTAAGATGGATCCCCAAAGGGCTTTTCTGTTCTGACGTTCTGCCAGCTTTTGATGTCCAGCTTCTTCCAGCGAGAGCTGCTGAAGGGAGTCTTGATTCTGCAGTGAAGTGTGACCCTCCTGTGGGCCTGAGCTGACTCATGGATCCCATGTCTCTGATACTCTGAGGCCAAAAGCCAACTAATATCATAGCCGCCTTTTCTGTCTAAGACAACTGGAGAAGTAACCTAAAAGTTTACTGCAGCCATTCCAGCAATGTGTTTCCTGTTTTTTGTTTTCTTTTCTTTTTGTGCATATGCTGCAAAAGGGCTGGAAGTTCTTCTCCCAAAGTCTTGACATCATTGGATGTTTGAGCTGGGAAGCTCCTCAGGGATCTGATTCTTGCCATCACATCTGATAGACAGGTGGGGGATAGAGCTCAGTGGGGAACAGAGAGACTGGCTTGAAAGAACGCTGTAGGGTCCTCTGGGACGGGCCTCGGCTGACAGCAGCAGAGGCGTCTGCGGCCCCAGGACGTGGGCCCTTTCGTCCAGGCCAGGCACCGCCAGCCACTACAGCCAGCACCCACCTCCAAACCTCCTCCCTTGCAGGAGACTGCTTTCAATTAGAGGAGTTAACGATGTCTTGCTTTCAAAGGGTTTTTTAAATCCAGTTTATCTTCCACCCACACACGATGTACACAAAGGCGGGGGATGGAGAGAGAAGAGGGGGAGTGGGAGTTCTGGTATTTTCCCACACAGGGGAGATGCCTTGAGGTTTCTATTGAATTTCACTTTTACAGATTTACATGCCCTTTTGTCAATCACAGGAGGGAGGAAGTGCCTGTCAAACCTCTAGCCCATCCTCTCCAATTTCCTCTTTCAATTCAAAGGGACCCGGGAATGGGCCTCACAGAAAAAGAGAGGAAAAGGAATAGGGAGTGGGGAGGGTGGGGTGCATGCTGACAATAACAATACACATTAGCGTAGACGCGCGTGCACGAGAGCGCACGCGCGCGCGCGCGCGCGCGCGCACACACACACACACACGCGGTCCCCAGGCAGTGTTTCCGAATATTTCTACTTAGGCCACATTTTAACCTCAGGTTTACAGGTTCAATGCCAAGTTATTTCCCCAAGAATTGCAAGGTTGCAGAGGTGGGCAGGGTTCCTTGATATGAAAACTGCAGGAGGGAAAGCCTGCCTCAGGAGACCGGGACACAGAGGGGTCCAGGTGAACTCAAGCCACCTCTGTAAAGCTGGCTTGGCAGCTCCTTCAAGAACGTACTGCCCCCTCCTCAGAGCTCCTGTGGGGGAGGGAAAGGGCACCAACCCTTAAGGACAGCCTCCCAGTACTGGCGCTGCCTGTGTATTATCTCCTCTGGCCCTCATAATAACCCTGAGAAATAGGCGTTTTTTGTCCCTCTTGTAGAGATAAGGACTCTGAGGTTTGGAAGGCATTGGTCACTCCCCTCTGGCTGAGAGGTCAAAGTCAAGTGGTCTGACTCAAAGTCCGTCCACTTCCCACCCTGTGGCCAGACTTTCCGAGAACTCTCTGTCACAGCCTTTGTGCAACACACTGCATTGTGGTTTCTCGTCTGTCCATGTGTCTACATGCATGAGCTTCGAGGACAGTGCCTTCCTTAGTGATAGCTAAAGGAAGTACAATGGCCCCTGAGCCCAACGGACCGGTTGAGGCAAACACATGGGATCGGTGCTGCCGTTCCCCCATCTCTTGCCCAGCACAGATATCATTAAACAGTGCCTGCTGTTCCCCTGAGTGTAGACTTCTGAAACCATCTTAACAAAATGTTAAGCCACTCATGATGGGTTAGGATTGCCCTATGTGCAATCCTTGAACTTGGCTGTTAGCTCATTGAGGGCAAGAATGAGGTCTTACTTGTTATATCTTCAACTCTAAGAGCCGAGGAAGGCCTGGAGTAGGCGCTAAGCAAAGATTTAGTTGAATGAACTAACAAAAACCACAATAAATGTTATTGATCCTTTACTATATATCAGGCTTCTAACATGTGCTCCACATACCTGGTCTCCATTAAGGTGACACGGACACAGGCACCCAAACGCTCCAACTCGGGCTCACGGCCTCTCTCACCAGCTGGGAGTACTGTAGTCCTCTCCCACCTGGGTTCTTCTCCCCACCCCTCTGCCCATCCTGACCTCCTTCCTATGCCCCTTACTCCAAACTGACCCTCTGAATATGACAACGACAACAAAAAAAAACTTTAAGGGCAACCGAGGGTTAACATTATATAACACGTGTGTGCGTGGGCGCGCACACACACTTTCAATCCCCTCCTCCAACCTCCTTTTTACACACTTAATAGTGAGAGAGAGAGAGAAAGAGAGACAGAGAGAGAGAAAGGAAGGAAGAAAAGCCAGGCTTTCTTTACTGACCATTAGAAATAATGATCACTTTCCCTAGGCCCCTAGAGCAGTTTCCCCTTTGATACCTGCCTTAAAAAGAGAGAAGGGAAGGGGAGGGCTGGATTGCCTCTTTCAATTTCAGGATTTATTATTTGGCATGGACAGACAATCAAGCAAAGAGGTATTTCCTGTGCATAGGGCCGGTGCATGGAATGTAGGGATACCTCCTCCTCTCACCCAGTGATCTGGAAATAGCAGCAGACCTCAGGGCCTCGACCCAGGAGACACTTCCAGATAAGATAACCCGGCATGAGATGCCCTCCAGCCTTGGGGCTCGGCTCTGGGGTGATTAGTACCTCATTGCCCCAGGGTCTGTCCCTAACACATCGAGCATTTCACACTCCTTAGGGGTCTAATACCCTCCTGGCCTGCACCTCCCCGCATGTCTGGAATCCTGTGGTTTGGGGTTCAAACTCCTGGCCTGATCAAATGGTCATGGAAAAGAAGCCTAGGCTCTCAAGGCAAAAGAAGCAAAGAAATCATTTAAGAGACCACTGTTCCACAGCACGCTGACATTTCTACAGGTGGAGAAACTAAACTTCTTAGAAAAGAAATGGTTCAGAGTCAGGATTGATGGGGACTGCTCGCTCAATGGCTTAATTTTATAGACAGAAGCTCAGGATTTCTAGGGGACAGAAATTGGATGTTCCAACTCTCTTCTAAGGGAAACATTTATGCAAGAGGCCTGAGAAAGCATCCATGATAAACGGCAAAGACAAAGTGTGTTTCTTTGCCAACACACTTAAACCAGTAACTATGACCAGCAACTATGTTCCACGTACAGAGCCTCTCCTCCTTCTGCCATCCTCACGTACCCTACAGGTAACGAGCCCGAGGTCCAGAGGGGATACATGGCGGCCCGAAGCCGCACCTGTCAGGAATGCGAAGTCCGGGTCTGATTCCTGCCTGTGTTACTGCAAGGCTACCTCTTATGATACAGATGAGGAAACAGGCCCACCTAGTGTAAGTGGTGATGCTGAGAACTGCCAACAGTAACAGTGGCGATGGTGAGCACCCAGCTGCCTTCACCTCCATCAATCCCATCCTTGTGTCCTTTGTGAAGGGCGATTCCTATTACCCATTTACCGGTGGGAAAACTGAAGCCAAGGGAGAGGAAGAAATAATCAGCACCATGGCAGTGGTAGCCGTAATTAAAATAAGGACAGGTCAGCCCCTGACGTTGTATGAAACGCAGAGTTCTCACCACTCCACCCCATGGGGTCAGCATCATCTCCGATCTCACAGACAGCAGAGCCGGGCATCGGGCCGTGCTCGTCACCGGAACCCAGACACCCGTTCTGAGGAGGCACTGGGCAGGGGGCTCGGACTCCTCCAGCCAGTAAATCCTCTAACAGGGGAGAGCGATTAGTGTCGGATGTGGCGGTCGGCTTTTGTGCTGCTGACAACTCGTCCCTTTAAAGGCCTGGCCGGGCTCATTTCACACGGGCCCTCCGCAGGCCTGCTCCCATCTCCCCGTAATTACGCCATTCACTAGTCACCCAGGCCCGCCTCTGAACTCCTGACCCAGCACTGAAAGACTTGGGATCTCATTACTAATCTCTTAAGCCACCTAGTCCTCCAAAATACATCCATTTAAGTTGGAGGCCAAGGCTTTGGGGGTGGGAGCCAGAGAGAGGGAAAGTCCAGCGCGGGCCCTTCTCATGACACGGCCATGTACCCACTCTGGGGCCTGGGGCCCTAGCCACGGGGCAGCTGGCCTGGCTGTCCAGCTCAGGGCAGGGCAGGCCTTGCCGACGCTCGAGACTGGACTTAAGAGACTAGGCCTTTGGACGGGAAGGGCATCTGGGCACACCTGTTTGTAATTTCAGGGGTGCGGGGAGGGGATGAGGCCTGTGTTTGTTTTAATTATTATTATTGTTGCTGAAAAGGGAGGAAAGAAATGAGCAGAAACTGCTAACATCTGGAGGCTGCCGTCCAGCTTACGTAATCTCCCACAGCAGAGGAGGGACGCGGGATCCCCGGCCAGATGGTCCGTGGGTGACTTCACGGCACATGCGTCTCCTCCGACAGTAAGATGCTGACAGGGTTAGGAGAGTGGGTTGCAGGATCGTCTTAAAATTCTTTAGGGGTGAGGGATAGGTGTTTGGGGGTTCCCAGAGATCTCAGTTTTCTTGTGGAAGACAAATTTTCTTCCAGCCAAAGCTCAACTTTTTCTTATATTTCTCTCTCATTAACTCATTCATTCATTCACGTACTCATTCAATGTACACTTACACAGCACTTATTACGAGTTAGGTTCTTTATCTCCCATGGTCTATATGAGGAAAATGGATCCCAGAGGGGGGAAAAGGGCAATAAAGATAAAATCCCTTCTCCCAAAGAGCTCCCAGACCCCTGGGGGGATGTGATGGAGAGTAAAGGCTTGTCCCAGCAAATACCCACACAACAGCGTGGTGGGTGCCGTATTCGAGGTCCGTTCAGGTTGAGAGGGGCATGGAAAAGGAGGGACAGTCCATGCCCACAGGCCGGGCCTGAAACGCAGAATCTTAATGTCAAGTGGGCTCTGAAGAGCAGGGGCTGGAGAAAAAAAGGCAAGAGAAGGAGAAAAACTGGGCCACAGCTGAGCCATGACAAACCCAGTTTCCCAGATGATGTCAATAACAGAGGCATGAAGGATAAAGTTCAAGATGTAGAATCTTGCTGCAAACACAGTTCTGAGCACATTATATTTTAAAAAACACATTGCTAACTTTCTGTGTTTCCAAATCTCTTTTTAAAAAAATCTGTACTGAAAGCAATTAACAACATTTCACGAATTCTAGGACAGGATATAAAAGCAGCGTTGACTCTGGATCAGATCAAGAGGATGCTGTTAGCTTCAACCAGAATGTTCACTCAACTCTGGGTCGAAACCCAGAGATACTGCCAGCACAAGAGGAAAATCCTGAGGCGTTGCCAGCTTCAGATATGAATCCTGAAGCATCGTGATTTGTATTTCGGAGCCCAGAGGCATCGACAGTTCTAAAACAGGACGTTGAGCATGGAAACACTTCCGGTTCTAGGCCAGAATACCAGGATGTCAATTCTAGAATAGGAGCAACCAATGCTGTCTGCTCTAACTCCAGCACCCCAAAACGTCCTGTTTAGAAAATCAGATACCAAAGACTGAGAACACAAATCCAGTTAGCTTCACTCTAAAATGCCCTCTTTACTGGCTCTAGAGTGGAACTGGGAGACACCGCCAACTCAGGAGCAAAGCAGTGAAGCCTGGAAATCTCCAACACTCAGCTCAGAGCTACTCAACTGAAGCAGGATGTTTTAAAGAAGCCACCAGCCCTCTTCTTTGCCTACTCTGGGAGCCCTGAGATGTCCATGGGTTAACCAGGGAAGCGGTGACCACATCCAAGCTTGGTGCTGGTCACCAAACCCTTGGCTAAGGATAGTGGAGCAGTGGTTAATGGCAGTCTTGACCACACTGGCCTATTCAAGAAAGGTCAAAGGAGTGATTTTTCACTTAAAAACATCTGTGTGTTAAACGAACAAGACTTCCTCAAGTTCATAAAACTAGGAGTTTCCAGGTTGTTTTTGTGTCTTTTCTTCCTTCTTCCCCTTCTTCCTCTCCTCCTGCTTTCCTAGTCAATAGCTGTGTGTTCCAAGCTGTGACCAAGATGAAGTATGAGTCACACTGCCTGCAGGGAAACCCACCTGATGCCAAGGTGCCTTGTCCTTGGGTTCTGCCCTTTACTGCAGACCTCAGGGTTTTCTGATCCCCTCCTATCACCCTGGAAACCACTGAGTGACTGCCTCTCCTCTTTGCTTTTTGAAGAGCGGGCGGTCATCTTGCCAGGGCTGCCTTCAGTTTGATTTCTCCTAGGAGGAGCCTCCACAGGATGCAATGTTCTGACGCATGCAAGGATAGGGATCACTTATGCTTTTATCGGTGTCCTGCTGACCTTCCAGCTCAAATAAGGGCTCTCATTCTTAAGGAGAAGGGTGGCATTTCTCTCTGACCTCCCTCTCCAGATTTCAGAGGTAGGGAGAGTGACCCTGATATGCAAACTGGGGGCTTTGCCCATCAAATGCCCAATAGATACTGCTGACGTAAGTGTCCACCACCCCACCAGCAGATTCCTCTGAGGAACAGAGACTATCTGCAGTGATGCTTTCCCCCAGTGGTGCCCTTGGACAAGGCAGCACACATCTGCAAAAAAGGCAGGGTGTTGGAGCAGCTGAGACGCTGTCCATGGGAACCCACAATGTGATCTCCTCAACAATCCTACACCTGCCACTTTCCTGAACTTTCCACGAGCAGTGCAAGTCACACGCATTGACTTGGAAAGGTGTGGGCTGGAATCTCAGATTCTGCCATTTATTGACATCATGACCTTGGGCGCTTCAAGGAGCCTAAATTCCTCCACTGCAAAATCAGATGATGGTACCTACCTTGAAGGGTTGTTTCAGGATTGCAAGAGCTCTTGCACATGCAAGTGTCTACACACAGCCCTGCATGCCAGAAACACACTTAACATTTCCCTTCTTCGTCCCTTCCTACTTCTTCCCTCCTGGCTCTAGAGGAAGACAGTCTTGGGGTCGAATTCTAGATTTCCTTGCCCCACCCCTAGGCTAGTTGTAGAAACTTGGGTAAGTTACTTAACCTTTGTGAGTCTCAATTTTGTCCTCTGTAAACCAGTGAAAAGTTAGCCACTACCTCGTAGAGGGGTTGGTGGGTATAAATGTGCTAAAACGGTGTGAACCTCTGGGTAGAGGTCCTGACATGGAGTAACCGCCTTGAGAGCTGGACCATTCACACTGCTCCTATCATTATTATCAACTATTGTTAGTACTATTATGTCATTGGTATTACTGTCATTTATTCTTGTTTAGTCATTCCTTTTCATCTCTCCCTTCATTATTTTTATTATCAAGCAACATTCCATTATATGTATATACGATAGTTTATCCAATTCACCAGCTGATGGACATTTGGTTTGTTTTCAGTTTTTGCCTATCATGAATAAAACTGCTATGAATATACATATACATATACATACATATATATATATATCTATATATCTATCTTGACCCTTAGTATGGACATGTTTTCTTTTAATACCTAGGAATACAATGGCTGGATTACACTGCCAAATTGTTTTCCAAAGTTATTGTCGTTTGTAAATTACTACCAGCAGTGTATGAGAGTTCCAGTTCCTCCATATCCTAACCAACACTTGATATGGTCAGCTGTTTTAATTTTAGCCGTTTTAATAGATGTATAGCAATATCTCACTGTGGTTTTAATTTTTACTTCTCTCATGACTAATGATATTGAGCATCTTCTTCGGTGAAGTGTCTGTTCAAATATTTTGTCCATTTGTCAAAATCAGTTTTATGTTAGGGGGTCTATTTTCTGGACTCTCTATCCTGTTCCATTGATCTGTTTGTCTATCTTTATACCAATACCATGCTGTTTTGATTACTGTAGCTTTGTAATAGGTTTTTTTAAAAGTATAATTGATGTTAATACAATGTTGTGTTAGTTTCAGGTGTACAGCAAAGTGATTCAGTTATACGTACATATATATACATATATATATATATATTTTTTTTTCAGATTCTTTTCCCTTATAGGCTATTACAAAATATTGAGTATAGTTCCCTTAATTTTGTATTCCTCTTCCCTTCTCCCCCACCTCTCCTTCCTCCCTTCTTTCTCTTGCTCTTTCACACCTTCTTTGGCTGGGCCTCTCACTGGGAGGCCTGTCTGAAGGCGAACCATACACTCTCAAGCCAGACAGACAGCCCTTTATGTTTCCATCAATATCCATAGAAATCTAGTCATGAGAACATCTCTAAGACCAGAATAATAAGAGGCAAAAGGGTAGAGCCTTTTTCCTGGGGCCTGGCCTCCAGTAGCTGTTTCCTACTTTCTGTGCAAAGCTGTTAACAGAACAAAGTGCAGATTTAGTTGTAAGGTTTTTTTTTTTTTTTTTTTTTTGCGGTATGTGGGCCTCTCACTATTGTGGCCTCTCCTGTTGCGGAGCACAGGCTCCGGATGTGCAGGCTCAGTGGCCATGGCTCACGGGCCGAGCCGCTCCGCAGCATGTGGGATCTTCCTGGACCGGGGCACGAACCCGTGTCCCCTGCATCGGCAGGCGGACTCTCAACCACTGCGCCACCAGGGAAGCCCTAGTTGTAAGTATTTATCGCATGCCTACTGTGTGCCAGGCCTTGTTCTTCATCTTGGAACACACAGCAGTGACCACACATTTTAAAAAAATTCTTGGGGAAAGTGGTGTGTATCCTGGAAAGTGCATGGGCTGTGGAGCCTGAAAGCACTGGCTTTCCTCCTGTTCCACCACTTGGAGGAGGGGACGCTGTGTGGAGCTTTGCTTCCCTATCTGTGAGATGGGGACACAGTTCTTACTACACAGATTGGTTATAAATGTTTAATGCAATAACTGAATTGAATACATGTAGATAGCAGTTATTATATGCCAAGCAATGTTCCAAGTGTCTTATGTGTGCAATTTTCTGGAATACTCACAATTGCCACTTGATTTTCCTATTTTACAGATGAGGAGACTGAGGCCGAGAGACCATGTAACTTGCCCTAGATCTCACTATAGGTGGCAGCACTGGGATGTGATAGACTCCAGACCTGCTCCATTAGGGTAGCGCAGTATCTCCCTGTAGCTACTTAATTTTAAACTAATTAAAATTAAAAATTCAGGTCTTCCCTGATGGCGCAGTGGTTGAGAGTCTGCCTGCCGATGCAGGGGACACGGGTTCGTGCCCCGGTCCGGGAAGATCCCACATGCCGCGGAGCAGCTGGGCCCGTGAGCCATGGCCACTGAGCCTGCGCGTCCGGAGCCTGTGCTCCGCAGCGGGAGAGGCCACAACAGTGAGAGGCCCGCGTACCGCAAAAAAATAAATAAATTAATTAATTAAAAATTCAGTTCCTCACTTTCCTGAGCCACATTTCAAGGGCTCAAAACAATAGGTGGCTAGAGGCTACAGTGCCAATATAGACTACTTCCATCGTCACTGAAAGTCCTATCAGACAGCTGAGCTGGAGCCCGGGCTCTCAACACTGACACAGTTCTGCCTTCTCTGGAATATAAACTCCTGACCATAGGTCCCTGACGCATGTCGGTTTATCTCCTTCCTTACATTGCTCTGCATTGCTTTTCTCTTCCTGGACCCCTTGCCCCAGGAGGCTACATTGCAGACCTGGGCATCACCCAAGCAGCAACCACATTCCTGAGAGCAGCATCCTGCCAGCAGACCAGATCTCTCCCAAACTCATGCTCTTTCCCAGGATGGAGAGAAATGCAGGCATCGGCCCAGCATCCCCTTCTGCCAGCTGCACACATAGGGCCAGTTTGGGTAAAGGGTTCTGGGGTGGGCAGGAGCCCCAGGGGAGTCTTTGTTGGACCACCCTGGCAAAGAAGCATACCTCTCAGCACGGGTGCCTTTCACTTCCCTCTCTGAGTCCATCTCTCCCTGAAAAATGAACACGCACTAGTATATCCAGGAGCATCTGGCACTTAGATCTGGCTGAAGAATTAGGTGCGTTTTAAGAAATCCGTGCCTAGGGTGGCGGAGAGGGTAGAAAGCCCTTACTGGTCTTGGTCTGGTTCTATACGTAGCATATGCAGGTTAATTTAAAAAGTAAGGATGTTGGGATGGAGAGTGGGGGGTAGGGGGTTAGAAGAACAAACACAAACAAATGAACACACACACACAGACACACACACACACCCCCCCCAAAAGCAGAATCCTATGCACAACCAACATCCAACTCCCCTTGGAACCCCATCCTTTGGGCCTGGCTTGAGAAAGTTTACTTCCAGAATTAGAGAAATGAGCATGTGGTTTTGGGGACAGAATCCAATACCGCCGAGGCAGCAGGCTCAGCAAGCTCGACCGGTGGCTGCTTCCTGCGCGCATTACAGTCTCTGAGAGGGAACGCTGTTTACATATTTTACATGTTTCTTGGGTACAGGACACGAAACTAAATTACACAGCAAAGGCCATGCTGGCTAAACACCGGTGCCCCTGCTTAAAACAACAACAATAATTGGAAAAAAAAAAAGAAAATGAAAGACGAGGATGGAGAAGGGTCTTGAGGGAGCCTGAGTAGATGGCAGGGATGGAAGGCAGAAGTCTGGTCCTGAATGGATCAGGAGGGAGAGATGACGCGTACAATACAGACAGTGAGATGGGAGTGGGTCAGGCTTGGAGAAGCAGGGAACACAAAGGCCTAGGGGGACTTCCTAGAGGGGCTGTGGAGTAAACTGGCCCAGCTGTGTCTGCTCTCCGTGAAGAGCCAGCGGAAGCAGCTCTGAACCACAAAGCCTTGCTTGTTCCTGGGCTGCAAGACAAGAGTCAACTGGCAAGTGAGAGCCTTCCCGGCTCCATGTGGCACCTTCCCTGGAAACCCATGCATGTCTGCTGCAAACGCCAGGCGTTGTATTCACGCACACCCGTCCCCCTCAGTGTACGTCCCTCTAAGGGTTATTCCGTGTGTCCATGTATCACAGCAGTTTGCCCAAGTTCTTCTCTTCTTCTTAGAGGTACCTATTCCAGTGTTTCCTTTCCTCCGTGGACACCACAGACGGCGTGAGGGCAGCGGTTGAATTATTCATCTCAACCCCAATCCCCTGCTGAAAAGGATGCTTTGGACATAGTAGGTTCACAAGAAGATTATAGTGGGTTTTGAATCCAAACATCAGAATCCTTTCATAACAGATAGGGGATGGAGGGCTTTAGGGAAGTTATTTAATCAAAGCCAAATCTTAATTAAGTGAAGGAAGACCAAGAGACTTTCAAAGTCTCTCTCTCTGCTTAGATTTCTGTGTCCCAAAGAGTGTTCCTTTAAAAATAACAACAAAAAACTCAATTGTTCCTAATTGGATCCCACAGTTGTTAAGCTTCATGGGCAGAAAGAAGCATTTCTTTAAAAAGTTTTCAGCTGCCATCAGAAGGAAAACCAGATTTGTGGATCAAATGTCTCATCCTTGACAAGCATCTGCCGTATGGACGCTATCACCCCTGCTTTATAGATAAGAGATTGGGCAGAAGCACAGAACCGGCTTGCCCAGAGCGACAGAGCTGGTGACCCCAGAACTGGAAGCCAGGCTGAGCTGATCCTACATCTCATTTTTTTCTCTAAAACTCTCATCACTCGAAGTTTTGGGGGGCCAATCATAGCATCTGACATTTCATAAGTTTGAATAAATATCGAAAGAGCGAAGGAGTTAAGGAGGCAGAGAAAACGATGGGGTGGAGGAGAGCCTGTTAGAGTCCTCTGCTGGGTCCTGAACAGTTTGGTAGACTTAGAGTCCCTCCCAGCCCACGTTTCCAGGACAAGTTCAGGGAGTTACAGCCACCAGGGCAGGGGGCTCCTTTCTGATGCAGGAGCTGGCTTTTGCTGCCTTGGAGGGATTTCTGGGTGCCCCACACCAATGGGACAGACTGTAACAGACCATGGGACTTTCTGTTCCGTCTCCTTAGATGACTCACACATGTGCTCTTGAAAAATTATTCAGAAACCACCAGAAGAAAGCAGATCCCTTGGGTATTTGGGAAAACTGCTTGGAATCTTCTCTGACATTTCTGCACATCCCCTTGGCCTCCCTCCTCTCCCTCCACTGGCAGATGCTGTCCCATTTCACCCGTGAGAAGACCTGCACACGCCGGTGAAGGGACACGTTTCAGCAGTGACCTCAGCACTGGGTGCTGAGACCACGACGGCCCCTTGCCCTTTGCCAATATAATCACCTGAACAGCATCAGAGAATTGTTCGTCCATGCAAGATTTCCACGTGGGGCTGTTTCAATGCAATACCAGTAGCGGGTGCAAGAAAAGAAAGAAGTAGAAGGAAGAGTGGCACAGGGGAGATCCTTCACCTCCCGCACTGAAGGCAGATCTTCATTCTGAGAGACGAGAAGCAAAACTTCCCAGTTTCAAAATGTGCTTCGACCCACTCGTCCAGGGTCTGACACCCAGGAGGTGTTCATAGATGTCAGTCTTCATCCTCAAATGAACGTCTGATCTGTTGGCCCCCTGCTTAGAACCTCTGAGAAGCTCCCCCTCGAACTCGGGATAAAGGCTAAATTTCAAGCATCTGAAGGACATCCCCGCATCATTTTCATAGCCCATCTCTCTTGACTTCCCCTGAATTTCTTATTGGCCTTTTGTTGGATGTCTGTATGTCTATCTGTCTGTCCGTCTCCTTCTGTCTGCCTCAGTCTCTCTCTCTGACATCCTCTTCCTTGCACACCCCTCTCCTACTCCCAGCTTAACCTTCCAGTCACAGCTCAGCAATCACTCCCAATGGAAATATCTCCCCACCCTCCCCTCGGTTCCCCTGTCCCAGCACTTCCCACACTGCATTGTGGGTGCTTGTGGAAAGACTTCTTACCCTTATGTCCAGAGAACCTGGTGGATTTCTACTCCCTTCCTCTGGACACAAGGACGCAGAAGACACAGATAAATGGTCCCTGCTCTCCGGGTGAGCCATCAAGGGATGCACACATCTTGCGATTCCCTTACTGACATCTCAAGGTTTCCTGGGTACAGCACGTGGTTTGCGACAAACCTGTAAATGGAGCAAAGTTTCTTCTTCCACCTACAATTGTCCTGTTTGTGCTTTTCTTCATTTTCTCTCCCATAGCCCAGAAGTAATCAGACATGGATTGGATCCAAAATCTAGGAAATCTTTTTTTTTTACACTCAGGGTTTGGCAACTGAAAACATTTCCTATGTTTCTCCCGTATTTTCATGTACGCTTTTTAAATGACTTTCTGGAGAGGGCAATACTTAACCCAAAAGAACGACTGCCCTTAGACAGAGATGTAGGAAGCATGGCAGAAACAGTAGGGCAGTATTTGGGGTCCTGGAGAGGGGGGTTCCCACTTTCCTTGTGTTCCTTGAAAGCACACTATGTAAGAAAAGACGCAAAAGACAGCTCTCCTCACTTGTTTTCCTGTGTCAGCCATGGCAGCAGGCGTGAGCTGCCTCGTCCTGCACCTGGGCTCCTATGATGAACACAGTGGCCTGAATCCTGGTTCTGCCTCTGCCTCTTAGAAGTACGAACCCCCAAACTTGTCAGTCACTCAGCTCCCTGAGCCTTACGGTCCCAAACTGTAAAGTGAGAACAGTGACTCCTATTCTCGTAGCCGTTTAAGCAGGATTCAAGGAATTTGATGCAGAGCCTGGATGAACTCGGTAAATGTTATTTTTATAATTTGTCCAGGACCTTCTGAAAGTGGGCAAAGGACTTTTCCATCCCTGCATGCTGGCTTTCATCCCTGCTGGCTGAGGAAGCTGATAGCAGTGTGGTTTCTTCCTCAGGGAAACTCCCTCTAAACCTCATACTCTCGGGTCCTGCCTGCTACTTCCAGTTGGACACACCCCTCCCATGCAATAGTGAGCACTGTGAGGGCTACAAAAGGACCAGCACTTCTTTGGAGTTTCTCAAAATGCCTGGTACAGTCCTGAGCACGCAGGAAGCATTTGGTAATGCAACTGTGCTTATTCACTCAACCAGATGCTGACTGAGCTTCTATGCTGTGCGGGTCACCGTGGGTGGCTCTCGTGTGAGGGTGTGCAGCGGCGGGCCTAACATGAATGCAAGAGGGAATTAACATTTGCACTACCCAATGAGTGGAAAACGAACAACAACAGAACAGTTTTCTCTGCATTTACTCCCTTAATCCCCACCAAGTAGAGGCTATCATTCCCTCTTTCTAGAGGAGAAAACAGGTCCCTGGAGGAGTGATTTGCTCAAGATTCCCAAGTAAGAGGAAAAGTTACGAGGGCAAAGCCACCTCTGCACGATTTCCACTTGACCCCATGAATGCCCATGTTCTCTACCTACTCAAATTTCTCAGCGGAGGATTCATATATGTTTCCATTTAATCAAATGAATAAATGAATTAATCCCTAAAGACAAATTAGGATTTGCATTTTAATAGAGGCACACAGTCTTATGGACATGCCAAGGAACAGGTAATAGTGACTCAAAGTGAGGTGGCAAAGAACTGATACGCCTTATACCCTGAGAAAACCATAATTCAAAAAGAGTCATGTACCAAAATGTTCATTGCAGCTCTATTTACAATAGCCAGGAGATGGAAGCAACCTAACTGTCCATCATCGGATGAATGGATAAAGAAGATGTGGCACATATATACAATGGAATATTACTCAGCCATAAAAAGAAATGAAATTGAGCTATTTGTAATGAGGTGGATAGACCTAGAGTCTGTCATACAGAGTGAAGTAAGTCAGAAAGAGAAAGACAAATACCGTATGCTAACACATATATATGGAATTTAAGAAAAAAAAATGTCATGAAGAACCTAGGGGTAAGACAGGAATAAAGACACAGACCTACTAGAGAATGGACTTGAGGATATGGGGAGGGGGAAGGGTAAGCTGGGACAAAGCGAGAGAGAGGCATTGACATATATACACTACCAAACATAAAATAGATAGCTAGTGGGAAGCAGCCGCATAGCACAGGGAGATCAGCTCGGTGCTTTGTGACCAACTAGAGGGGTGGGATAGGGAGGGTGGGAGGGAGGGAGACGCAGAGGGAAGAGATATGGGAACATATGTGTATGTATAACTGATTCACTTTGTTATAAAG
The DNA here is from genome assembly GCF_937001465.1 of Orcinus orca. Classification (NCBI taxonomy): domain Eukaryota; kingdom Metazoa; phylum Chordata; class Mammalia; order Artiodactyla; family Delphinidae; genus Orcinus; species Orcinus orca. The sequence continues at coordinate 102,971,232 of NC_064564.1, read as the reverse complement.
CAGAAACTAACACACCATTGTAAAGCAATTATACTCCAATAAAGATGTAAAAAAAATAAAAATAAAAGGACAAAATGCGAAGCCAGAATGATTAAGCCACTAATATTCTTCATCCTAAATAATGGGATATCTGGAGTTGCCTCTGTATATTCACTAATAAAGCTGACTGTATGAGACTGCAAAAAAAAAAAAAGAACTGATCTGCCTCACCGTGGGCTGGTGGGTACAAAGTCAGAACCAATCGCAAAGCAAGGAGCGACGCGCAGGCCTTGTCCTCCTAATGCAGGAATCTCCTTGAGTCACCAGCTCAGCCTGAGTGCCCCGTGATGGGGAGCTCACTGTATCACAAAGCACTTCATCTCACTGTGGATAGCTCTCGTTCTTAGAAAGGTTTTCTTAACTTTGGCCCTTAAGCTACAGCGCTGGAAATGCTTAGTCTAAATGCTACCCTCAAAGGATCAAGCAAATACACTGGTTGGTTGACTGAAGGTCTGTAACCCCTGGGACAGCGCTGTGCATTCTGACAGTCTTCATGCTTCCAATGCCCCCTAGGCCATTGCAGGGGGAGGGAGGGGCCTGTTTGGACCGGAGGAAATGGGCTTGGGTGGAAATGCAGGCGGTGGGGGCAGCATGAAGGAATATCTGCATCTCACTTTGGCAGCCTACGGTGTAAAGCAGCGGAGAAAGGTGAGACGTGGAGACAAAATGAGAACAAGACGAGATCTCTGCAAGCACTTCAACCCAACCGGGCTGAGGTTCCCAGAAGAGAGAGAACTCAGTACTTTTGACTCGTTTCCATTTTTGTTCTGTCTCAGGGACCTCTTGAATTCCAGCTGGGCCAGAAAGGTGCATGGCCAAAATACCCAAAGAATGTCCCCTATTATAGAATGTTCAGCGCACGGTGCAGAGCCGGCAGGTTTTGATACTTCTGATAACATGTGGATATAAGACTCAATGTTCAGGGTGGAGGAGCTTGGCTCTAACCAAATTTGGGAATCTTGTTTCAGGAGAATGGACAAGAGAGACTGGGAACTATGAGAAATGGAGGGCTCACACGAAAATGAAAATGGAAGTTTGAACCATTTTCTAGACTCATCCAGCACAAAGAGTGAGGTGTCTCTTCAGTCGCCACAGTGGTCACTTGTCCGCTTCCTCTGACAGGCTGCTCCTCTCGATAGCATCCTCACGCTCCAGTCTTGCGCGCTAACAAGGTCAGGGTTGGGTCTTTTACTTTGGTTTCTTCCGCGGGCTCCAGCCCAGACCTCGGCACAGACCTCCAATAAACACCTGCACTTACCATTCTTCCAGCGTCAGGGAAAGACAGAGAGTGGGACGAGACTGGTTTGTAAAAAGGAAATGGACACACCTGAGGTCATTTCATCACTCCCCAACCTGGTGGAGCATCGTAGCGAACACCAGGTTACCAGGAACAGGGCCACTGAGACAGGGAAAGGGAGCGTCCTGAACTCAAGGTGTGGGCAGTGCCCGGGAAGTCTGTAGGAGGAGAATTCAAGCACTTCATGGAGCGTGCACAGTACCACCAACACAAAGATCTGTCCATCCACGACTCTTTCTGCTTGATTCACAGCGATATTCTGCAGGAATCCAGTTACTTGCAGCTCTTAGACAGGACGGCATATTCCCAAGCTCCCAATGTCACCTTCCACGAGCTCCTTTTAATCCTAGATTTTCCACTATGGGCTGTGTGATCCTGGAGAAAACACTCCACCCCTTAGTTTCTCAGAGGTAGGTAATAATTCTTTCCTTGAAGAATGGCGAGGGGGTTGGCTATGAAGTGTGTATGAGGGCCCAGTACAGTGGCTGGTGGACCTCGACAACCACTGGTTCCCTGCCCCACCCTCCACCCTGTGCTTTGGTACTCACTCTCTGGATAGGGGCCCCTGCATCTACACGGCCTGTTCCTGTAGGGTGTTCATGTATTTGTGCCTGTGCGTGCCTGTCTGTATGTGTGTAAAAGAAACAGAAAGAGAAAGAGAGAGAGGAGGGAGGAGAAGGACGAGTGTATAATTGTGCTGAGGGAAGGTAAGGGGCACACGGTGCGTCTAACACCCCCCAACTCCCTCTCTCAAGCCATCAACCTCTTCACTGGAGGCCCTGACAGGGTGAAAATTAACCAGCAGCCTCCTCTAATCACTGTACAGGGTAATGAAGGCCACGGTTAGACTCCTTCCTCTTCTCTGTTGTCAGAAGGGAGCTATGTTTACACTCCAGGAAGAGCCTTTACTCAGTTATGCAGGTTGCGTGTGTGTGTGCGCACATGTTGGCTTGTGCATGATGGGGGCGGTGTGTGAATGACTTCTAGGCACTTGCTTTGAGACAGGGAACTGGGGGGACTTTTGTTCTGCAGGCCTCCAGGCCGCCCTGCCCAGCCCTGCGCCCAGACGGCACACACATCCCCTACCCTGACCCTGTATTCTCCAGTGAGTTGATCTCATTATGGCAAATTTAGTTACAGCTGAAGTCTCCTTGTAACAAAGATTATGTCCAAGCCCAGAGTAATGGAACCTAGTCGATTTCATTAAAATAAAATTGGTTACAATGAATAATTCAATAGGATGATTTTGTTTCCTCATCTCCTCTTTGTAGATCGAAGAGCTAGTATTTATAATGATTTTTTTTAATTGGATTTTTGTTTAGGAAGAGATAATCACCCATGATTCCTGACAGCCCCCTCCTTAGGAGACTGGAATAATTGCCCCACAAAGTCTCTTTTCAAATGCTAAGACTGGAAAATTCTTTCTCTCCTTTTCTCACATTAGTAGCAATAAACTTTGGGTGGTTTTTAAGCACAGCTGCTACCTCAACACCTGCTCATGTGAGATTCTGAGTGTGTTAATAATACCCTTGTTTGAATGATGTTTTTTAAACATTTCTAGGAACTGGATGGAGGTGCTGAATTTGGAATTCCTGGCTCTATTGCTGGCCAGCCCTGCTGTTCCTGAAGCAGAACACTGTGTGAGAGAGGTAGCAATGTGCGTGCGTGTGTGTGTGTGTGTGTGCGTGTGTATCTACAGTCAATTAAATACACATCTCCCGAACTCCTAGTCTTATCTAGACCTGTGCTTGAAGATGGGGGAACAAAGTGAATAAAACCTCAAAACTGTTTTCACAAAACTAGCAGTCTAAAGGGGGAGCTAGACACAGAAACAGGTAATTAGAGTTCAGAGCACGGGTGTAATCAGAGATGGATACGGCAAATACAGAGGTGGCACGGGGCAGGATGAGGCCTACACAAGCACTCATTTATTCATTCATTCGTTTGTTCGTTCGTTTGTTTGTTCATTCATTCATGCACCCGGCTGGCACTACACATGGGAAACGTCAGGGAATACCACGCTTCCATTTCTTTCCATCCTCCTTGGGGCAGTTGGAAGCAAATGAATGAATAAAGGATCTAATGCATGTAAACACAACCAGATAAATGAAAAAATGATCCAATAAACACTGTAAGTGAGCTTGGACTCCTTTTGTACCTCTTCCGATGATTTTCACTGGGCCCCAGAAGGTCACATCTCTCTTTCATCTAGAAACCAGGCCTCCCCCCAACTACCCCGCCGACCCTGAGTCAGGGAAGCAATATTAGAGAGGAATGGCTAGGAGTAATGGCTCATGTGCAAGGCCAGGAGGGAGGTCGGCCTCAGAAACGGCTACGGGGCCAGGCAGTAGGAAGCACTGAGTCGTGTCTCTGGGAAACAGGGATCTCGGAAGAAGGCAGGTGCTTGTTCAGCAGGATAATTGGAAAGGGGGCTCTGGGGACAGTATAGCCATCCCGAGAATCACATCAGCTCTGGTGGCCCCAACACTCTTGCTCCCTCAACTAACCTGACGGTCCCTTGGGGAAGAACCTTGGGACATAACTAGTGCATTCGGGGACTAAGGAACGAGTCACAGCTTTTTAGAGTTGGGAAGGTCCTTGCAGATCATCCAGCTCAACTACTCTCTAACTTAAAGATGGGGAAAATGGGGCCCAGAGAGGTGGGAACACTAGCCCAAAGCCACACAGCAAATTCATGGTAGAGGCACTGTTAATTCACGGGAGAGTGCTCAAGGAGCACACAACTTGACACTCTGCCCCCCTCGAAAGTGAGACTCACCCCAAGAATTTGTTCTTATCCCACTGAATTCCAGTGGTATATCCAAAATGGAGAGCTTTCCCCAAATATAACTTACAATAGGTAGGGACACAGGAGGACCGTCATTACCCCTACTATGCTGGTGTTTCTTGCCCTTAACCCTTCCATGTCCAATCGCTGACAAACAGGTCTCATGAGACCTTGGAATTGCATTTGGCCACTTGCAGCAACATGGATGGACCTAGGGATTATCATACTAAGTGACGTAAGTCAGAAAGAGAAAGACAAACACCACATGATATCACTTCTATGAAACAGAAACAGATTCACAGACATAAAGAGCAGACTTGTGGATACCGAGGGGGAGGAGGGTAGGAAAGGAAAAGACTGGGAGTTTGGGATTAACAGATGCAAACTAGTATATATAGAATAGAGAAACAGCAAGGTCCTACTGTACAGCACAGGGAACTATATTCAATATCCCGTGATAAACCATAATGGAAAATATTATGAAAAAGAATATATATGTGTAGAACTGAGTCACTCTGCTGTACAGCAGAAATTAACACATCATTGGAAATCAACTACATATCAATAATTTTTTTTTTAAAAAATGACTTTACAAAAAATTTTGAAAAAAGCATTATAAGCAAAGTCAAAAGAAAAACTGCAGACTGGGTGAAAGTATTTTCAACGTACATCACAAACAGGAGCTCATCTCGCTGGTAAATAAACCACTTTTAACCATCAGGGCGAAAAAGACCAAAGTCCCAATAGAAAAATGGGATAAAGAGACTGCTCATAGAAAAAGAAAGGAACACGACCATGATACACACAAAAAGAATCTCAATTTCACTGTAGTAAAAGAAATGCAAATTAAAACAACGTGAGATGACATTTTCTTACCTATGGAGACAGTAAAAATCCAAAAGTTGACAATACACTCTGTTGTTAAAATTGGAGAGAAACAAACACTTTCATACATTCCCGATAAGAATATAAAATGGTACAGTCCTATGGAGGAATATTTGATAAAAATATGATAAAGTTATATACGCTTTTTTTTTTTTTTTTTTTTGGCCACGCTGCGCAGCTTACAGGATCTCAGTTCCCCCACTAGGGATCGAACTCGTACCCTTGGCAGTGAAAGCGCGGAGTCCTAACCGCTGGACTGCTAGAGAATTCCCTATATATGCATTAAAAAAAAAATTATATTTGGCTAGAGATATGATCAAGTGGCCATGTCCAATGACACTGTCTTTGTGATGGGCAGAGCAGAGATTCAGAATGTCTGCAGGAAATGTTACGTGTGGCTGGGAGCTTACCTGGGATGCTGCTGGTTGGCCGATGATGACCCAGCCTGGGCACTGCTGGTCTTGATGGGATACGGAAGCATTGGATGCCCATTGATCCAGGAACCCCTGGGGCGTGTAGACACCACAGTCTTTGATGCTAGTTTTTTGTTCAAACTCCTCACATACCCCATCACCATCATGGAAGTAGCACCGGCTGGGTTCATCTACAGGAGATAGACATAGAAGGGAGAGACCAGATCAATGTTTGTTCTTTGTCCTCATCTGTCATCAGCAGCTATGGAATCAGATCAGCAGAACCATCAGCATGGTCAAGCCCATCACTGAGAGTCACAGTTGAATATTATTCAGTCTTTAAAAAGAAGGAGATCTTGCCATATGTGACAACATCAATGAACCTGGAGGACATTACATGAAAGACAAACACTGTATGATTCCACTTATATGATGTATGTAAAACAAACTCATAGAAGGAGAGAGTAGAATGGTGGTTGCCAGGGGCTGGCAGGAGGGGGTTGAGATTTCAGAGTTACTGTTCAATGGGTATAAAGTTTTAGTTATGCAAGATGAATAAGTTTTAGAGATCTGCTGTACAACACTGTGATTATAGGTAACAAAACCGTATGTACACTTAAAGATTTGTTAAGAAGGTAAACCTTGTATTATGTGATTTTTACTACACACACACAAACAAAAGTTGACAAACATTTCCACCTTCATTACCCCAAATAAGCCCCACAGCAAGCTTGTGAGAAAGATGTTATTATTTAAATTATTATTTTAGTCTTCCAGATTAGGAAACCGAGATCCCACATATCTTTAATAATTTGCCCAAGGTCATTCAGTGCGTTCATGCCAGACCCTAGTTTCAAACTCAGGCTTTCCACTGTCCAAGTTCTGGGTACGTTATCTGCCACCACAGAACTTCATGGTCTCAAACTGAGGTTTATTTAACTCTAGAGGATTACAGTTTGACATAAAGAGTGCACTGATACATGAGAGACTCTGGCTTCAGTCCCAGGTCTGTAACTAAATTGCTCTGTTCCTTTAGACACATCTCTTTCCCTCTCTGGGCTCAATCATCATTGAAGGGGATGAAACTACTGAGACTCCAGGAGCTCCTTCCAGGGGCCTAATGTGCTAGGCTTCTAGGGCCTTGTTGGATATATTAGGTGTTTCAGTTAAAGGCCAAGTGAGTTCTTAAGCTCCCATGTGATTCAAATCCCAGCAAGGAGTTCTGCTTGGGACAATTTAAAGCTGCAGCTGGCTGCAATGATGCTCACTTAGCTGCAAGAACAAAGATCAGAGAAGCACAGAATTAACTGGATGCCTTCTAAGTAAGTAGGACATACACAGTACACGTTTCTTGGTGTTGCAATATAGAACCACACAAGGAGAAATCTGGAGGTAGCCGTCCAAAAGAGATCACTCTGCCCAACTTTTAATAACTTGAATGTCAGGCATTCTGTGATACTTCCCCAACTCTGCTAGGAAAAGCTAAGTGCCCCCTCCTATGTGGGTTCCTATTTTACAAAGATCCCCATCTTTACACTTATCACACTGTGCGGCCGTCATGTTTACATACAGCAGCTCCTTCAAAAGGCAGTGAGCTCCTCAAAATCTAGTCCCTATCCAGTGTTTTGGAGTGACCTTATAATTTATCATCCAAATAATGCACTTTGAGAGTAAGAGAGAAAGCTAGTAAAAACTGTCCAGGCGATAGGCACATATCCTGAGAAAATCTAAATACCGCAGAACATATGGTCACCCTGAGGATACTGCTTGATCTAGGCCATCCTTCCCCTACTTACTACAAAATGATGGCGTGAAGCCCCATTTCTAACCAGGGTTTGGCTTCTGCCCCTTATATTAGCTATGTAACTTTGCACAATTAGCGTCACTGGCTTCCCATCTGTAATACAGAAATCACTGTCCCAGCCAGGACAACCTCTCAAGATAGCCATACAACTTTCATAAGAAATGGACAGGAATGAGCTTTATTCTAAAATAACGGTCAAGGGACTTCCCTGTCGGTCCAGTGGTTAAGACTCTGCCTTCCCATGCAGGGGGTGTGGGTTCGATCCCTGGTCGGGGAGCTAAGATCTCACATGCCTCGCGCCCAAACCAAAACTTAAAACAGAAGCAATATTGTAACAAATTCAATAAAGACTTTAAAAATGGTCCACATAAAAAAAAAAAAAAACCCTTAAAAAAAATAAAATAAAATAATGGCCAAGAGAAAAGATACTCTTCTCCTAAGGGTTCAATTTATTCCTAAGTGGCTGAATTGAATCAGCTTATAAAATCAGTACTCACTTGAAACCCTTTCAAGCAGCATTCCCCCAAATAGAAAGAGCCCGGGTCAAGTAGAAATAAGACTTGGATTTCTGTGATGCTGACTATCTGAAAAAAGGAATCATTGAATTCAGGGGCAGCAGAATGTTGAGCCCCTTCCAAGCTCCAAAATCCCTTGTTTATTTCTGCAAACAGTTTACATAGTGAAATACTATCAAAAGAGCCAGAATAAATCAGTCCATTATAATTCAATTATTTAAGGATGAGTCTGAGCCAGCTGAGGACTCCAGTGACCAGTAGCATGCCCGGCAGTTCAAGCATGGAAAGAATACAGGCTCAGCACTTCTCAGTAGCTCCAACCTCTTGGTGAATGGAGCCAACTTACATATAATAAAACTCAGGCCCCATCCAAGAGTGATGAGCCATCAATCCAGACTTCACTCTTTAGAAACCCAATAAAGGGAACTGCATAGGGCATAGGTTTTGGCATCAGACAAAACTAGGTTCAAATCCGAATTCTGCCATATACAAGCAGCACAGGGCTTACATAACCTAACCTCTCTGAACTTCATTTCCCTCATTTAAAAAAAAAATGGAGATAATATTTATCCAGCATTGTTGCAGTGGTTTCATGAGATGATGTGTACAATCCCAGCCCCTTCACCTATTTTATCGAATGGAAAACTAAGAGCCGTAGGAGGTAAGGCATCTGCTTCCAGACAACAGAGAGAGTTGGTGGTAGGGCTAGAAGCAGGATCCTGGACTTTTGATATCTAGCAGAGAGGTCTTCCCCCTGCACACCGTACCTACAGAATAATGAAGGCACACCCTGTTGAGGATAAGGTCACGGGGTTGCCGGACTCCTGGGACCACCTTTCTTTTCCTCGAATATGAAGACAAATAGGGTAAGATTATCATAAGATCACCCACGATCTGCTCTCTAAGATAAGTTGATTCATGTCCTCATCAAAGAGACCTCAGAGTGGCAGGAACTGGGGCTAGAGTTGAGTTCTTGTGAAGGTTAATTTCTTCCTGATTATGCTGAAGACCTCAAACTATCTGTCTGCTTAGAGCCAGTGGACCCTGGAGGTTCTGGAGGAGAGATAGAGGTAGACATAGGTAGGTAAATATGTACTTAGATAGGCAGTTATATGTAGTATGTAGTTGATATATAGATAGATAGGCAGAGGGAGGGTTAAAAGAGGGATAGGAAATTGGGGGAAATGGGAGAGGGAGGGAGGGAGGAAGAGAGGAAGGGTGAGGGAGGGGGAGAGAGAGAACTGTTTTCTCCCCCAAGATTCTGCTGACAAAGCTGCTGTGAGTCCCTTTTTTTGAATAACATCCCTGCACTCTGCTATTCAGTTTCTCTTGCTACTAGAGTCCCAGGGGCCCTTGAGCTGCATCTGCCAGTCTTCATCTGGGGAATTCTCTCTCCCACTCTACTCCCATGCCCCCAGGACTGAAGAAAGGAGGGTGGGGAACGGAATACAAATGTGTGGCCAGGAAAAACAAAGGCAGCAACAACAAAACAATAAAACAAAACCAGCCTTCCTGTTTTCATTACACCATTTTATGTGGTGCTTCTTGAATGCTTTATGCTGGGAGCTGAGCAGGTTTCAGGGAAAAGAGCTTGAAGTCAATACCAACGTCCGCTGAGCATCCTGCCCCCTGCCTTCTCAGGTAGTAGCTAGGTGGCGCTGGTAACAATACATCCCACAGGGAGGGGTACTGTGAAAACGAATACTTGTTGAATGAATGAATGAGGAAAATTCAGCACCCTCGATGCACATACTCTCGTCCAAATATACTTTGGACTATAGCTCTGTACCCTTTGAAACTTTCTTTAGACTGGGTCTCGGGATGAAGGGAAAGGAACTGGGACACCAGTGGTGACTAGCTTACAGTGGAATTCCACTGGGCAGTCCGATTTCTCCATCTTACCCCACCTTCCCCTGATACGGGGGTACTCCTCATTTCAGATTCGCTCTCTTTCACGTAGTGAGACACTTAGAAATCTGCTCTAACCAGCTAGGAGACTCGATGTTGGTGGGGAGACACTGCCAGGTCTGTCTTCCCTGGTTGAGCTTTCAGTTGCCAGAGATGAGCTCAGCTCCAAGAGCCCAAGGCAGATGGACACTCTGTAACCGGACAGACACAGCTGATGGCGATTCTCAATGACTTAATTTTCAATTTCCATCTGTCTGGAGCATCAGGATGAACGGCCAGGCCTCTGCACCCCTGAAGTATGTCTGAAGGACACTATCTGAGATAAGCAGGGATTGTCACCCCTGTTTGAAAGCTTGGAAAGCCAAGTCTCAGGGAGATGAAACAAGTTTACTTTTAAGTATAAGCAAAGGCTGGCATTTGAGCTATCGTTAAGAGTTCTCATCCTTGAAGTTAGAAGCCTTGGATTCAAGCTCCTTATCTGTCCCTGACTACTGGATAAGCATGGGCATGTTATGTCATCTCCCTGTGCCTCAGTTTCCCCATCTGTAAAATGAAAACAAGATTACCTTTTAGACTGCCTCAACAAAGTGCTGGGTGTGTTCAAACAGCATAATAGACTTAGAGATGGAAAGTGGCACGAGTCTTAAAGGAACAGGGCTTATTCTTAACCATGATGATACTGGGGTGAGGTAGGGGGTGGAGGAGAAGTCTTCTTAATTAGAAATGTCTCCTTTTGTTTACCCAGCCCTAGATCCTAAGGAATCTTCAAGAATAGAGATGATTGAAGAGAGTGCATGGGCTATTTTCAATATAAACAGCAAGGAACCAAGTAAACCAAAAAAAAAAGGGGGCGGGGTGGGGGGAGCAACAACCTGAGGAAAAAGAAAATAATTAACTTACAGTGGAACTATTTCAACCCAACTGGGGGACGCTGATTACCTTACCTTGATTAGAAACTTTGGTCATTTGTGATACCACTGGAATCCGGAGGATCCCACAGAACTTATAGACTAATGGTAAATGCAGGTAAAGCATTTAATATACAACAGGTGATCAATAAATGGTCTATGATGATGATGATTCTGGAGCCAAACGTGATTATTTCATGTTATGTATGGGGAAACTGAGGTTCGCAAAGTTGAAGTAATTTTCCGAAGGCTTTAGAAGAAAATTTGCCAGAACGTTGGTGCTTAAGCCCATAATACAATCCTTTTCTACTGCACCGTGCCACCCTACCAGATCGGGTTTCCAGTATATAATTCTGGAACAAAATGGTCTGTTATCTTTAACCAAGTTTCAATACTACTTTTGGGAATCTCTGATTTCACTTTTCACAACAGCCCCTGGTATGGGCTAAGTATAACAAGTCTGAGAAGCTAATGGGGTTGCTAAGTCAAGAGCCCACTGAGACAAGAATCAGACTACCTGCAGGTGGAGAGATGAGAGCTGTAAGTAATAGGAGATGGATGTGGTTTAGGACTCAAGGAGGATACAAAGAATTTGAACACACACTTGTTTTAGCGGCCTGCCTTCCAAAGGATGGGTAGATTTACCTATCTTTCTAAACTTCTTGTTTACGAAGATGGGTCAGCTTTTGAGAAGTTAGCATCTGTTTCTATTTCCAGCTGAGAGAACAGGATTGGCATTGGGATATTCTCTTTTAGTCCAACGATGACTATTTTTTCTATTTTTTAAACACCAGAAAAAATAGTATTTTTTAAGTTCAGTTGTTTGTTTAGGATGGGTCCAACCACAACAAACTTCATGCCGCATAACAATTCATCCAAACAACAACAAAAAGAGACCAAAAAATGTACAATCGTTGTGTCCAAATAATAACTTCTTGGAACAGGGGAAACTGGGTGGAGTGCTTAAGCCCTGAAGGCTTACAAAGGGGAAGCTTGAGGCAGGGTGGCGGCTGTACTGGTAAATGTTTCCTCTGGAACAGAATATCTGGATTTTATATTGCCTATCTTTTAAAGGCTTCAAGGCAAACCCACATCGCTGACCTCACTTAGTTCTATTCAAACCAAGGTTTGTTCTTAACCTTCACCACCAGATCAGCCTGTCCAGAGCACAAAAGACAGGGTGGTGAAGGGCTTCTGAAGAACCATGAATCCGCTAACAAGCTTCAGATGCCGAGTAGGTCTGCTGAATCTGAGGAGTTTAAGGGGGCTTCTGGTTCCGTCAAGGGCTGGCCACATACCAAAGCGGGCCAGAAATTCCTTCCTGTGTTTCGGTGGGACAACCAGGCGCCATCTAGCAAACCCAAAGCACTAGGAAAAGAAGAGTGAACCTGGACGTCGTCTCAAATGATCACTCCAGCTCCACGCCCACAGAAAGCACGCTCAGGACAGCCTCCCCTCTGTCCACTCGCCCCCTACAACACTCTCATAATTGGCTTTGGGTCTTCCCCACTTCAACACCTTCTCATAAAGCAGCCTATGAGTGATTAACCTAAACCTGACCATGTCTGAAATTCTTAATTGACTCCTGCAAAATTTGAGCTTCCCCATCTAGCACTCAAGTCCTTTTGTAATCCAGCTCCAACTTCCCTGTCTATTCTCATTTCCAACCACACCTCCACTCTAAAAGCATAGAGTTCCTTCCCAGAACTCACGCCGCAGAGCTCTCCACTCCCCTCTTATTTCCTTAGCCTGAAAGGCTAGCAGTCCTTGCCTTCGCGTCTTCCATCAAGATCCAACTCTAGCATCTTCAGCCCCATGAAGCCTGACCTGTCACTCTTCTGCATCACTACTTGTCTAGCACAAGCCATTTCCCTTTATCCCCTGAGTCACGATTCTCTTTTTCCAAACCAGCAAAGAGGATATTGCCTATGTAAAAACTGTTAATTAAAAAAGTGAGCAATGTACATTTTAAAAATGAAAAAAATTAAAGCCTCCTTTCAGTTCACATATCCTTACCATTCTGTCTTCTACTTCACATTTCCCTTTCCATGATTCACAGTGAAGTTTACTGAGGGTTATCTAAACTTGCATTTCCCACTTTCTCTCCGGCAATTCACTCTTCAGTTCACTCCCATCTAGCTTCTGAACTCACCACCCCACAGAAATCAATCTTGTCAAGGTTACCATTGACCTCAGCATTGCTAAAACTAACTATGACGTCCAACAGTCCTGAAACATGTGAAGAAATCGCCCATTCCTTTCCTCTTGAAGTACTCCCCTCCTGGATTCCACACCACCATGCCATCCTAATCCCTTCTGGCTCTCAGCTCTTCCCACACAGACTCATTTGCTGTCTTCTGCTTCCCTCTGCTACATGCTGCCAGCTTTCAGGGTGAGGTCTTGGGCCCTCTTTTTCTTATCTATCTACAGTATCTCATCGAGTCCCAATGTTTAAATAAAAATGTTAGAGTATGGATGTGCCGATGACTCAAACATCTCTTTAGGTATGACCTCTTCTCTGAGTCCCAGCTGCCTGCAATGCCATCTCTACTTAAATATCTATTTAAAGTCATCACAAAATCAACATGTCTGAAATGTAAAATAGATAGCTAGTGGGAAGCAGCGGCATAGCACAGGGAGATCAGCTCGGTGCTCTGTGACCACTTAGAGGGGTAGGATAGGGAGGGTGGGAGGGAGAGAGACGCAAGAGGGAAGAGATACGGGAACATATGTGTATGTATAACTAATTCACTTTGTTATAGAGCAGAAACGAACACACTATTGTAAAGCAATTATACTCCAATAAAGATGTAAAATTAAAAAAAAAAAGAATTCTATCACCCAGTCATAAACTTACATGAAACCTCTTTCAAAAAGAATAAAAACAAAATCAAGATGTCTAAAATAAAAGTAATGGTTTCTTCCCACAGTCCTTTCTTCCCCATCTTAGTAAATGATAACATTGCCTGACAATGGCCAGACTAAAACCTTCTGAGTCATCTCTATTTTTTCAGTTCATCCTCCAATACCACATAAAGTCCATGAGCCAATGCTGTAGACTCTTTTACCTCAGGATATTCCAAAAAGATCCACTTTTGCTCCATCACTACCACCCTAATCCAAGCCACCATCACTATGGCAATGCTTATTTCACCAGAGTCTCTTCTATCTGCTCCCAACCCTCCCTCCTCCAGAGCACAGCTAGAGCGCTCTTTTAACAACATAAACGACATCAGGCCACTCTCCAACCTAAAACTCCTCGCGTGGAACAAAATCCAAAGATTGTATCACAGCCAAGTCCCCACTTTATCTGACCATCTCCTACTATTATCCTTCTTGCTCACTGCCTTCCATTCATTTACTCATCCGTCCATCCATCCATTCAGCAAGTATCTATTCCTTAGATAAGCCAAATTTGTTATTGTTCCAGAAATCTCGAACTTGATATTTTCTTCACCTGAAACACTTTTTCTCCCTTGGCTTTTTTCACGGTCTCTTCTTTTCTGCACTGAGGGTTTAGCTCAAACATTACTTCCTCAAATAACAGCCCTGCCCACTTACAGTGAGCTCACATCTTATTCTTCCATCCCCATTAGAAAGTAGCACACAATCTTATTTTATTTCTTCACAGTATTATTCACTATCTAAAAATAAATTATATTTATTATTGTTCTCCTCCTTCTGGATGACGTAAGTTTCATGGAAGCTTATCTCAAAATGTACCCCTTTCTTTAGGATCAAGAAAACTGCCTCCCCATATTATGTAATTGATATTTAAGAATAAATGAATGAGGGACTTCCCTGGCGGTCCAGTGGTTAAGACTCCACACTTCCACTACAGGGGGCGTGGGTTCGATCCCTGGACAGGGAACTAAGATCCCTCACGCAGCACAGTGTGGCCAAAAAAAAAAAAAAAAAAAAAAAAGAATAAATGAACGTATGAATGAATGAATGAGTGATTGTGTATAGCTCTTGGATTGTAAGATATTTCTGGGCTGGCCCCAATCACACTTCTATTTGCACCCCTAATTCTTAAGACAATGCCAGTCTCATAGCAGGTGCTCAGTCAATGATGAATTAACAAAGTTCTTTCGAGTTTCAGAATCTCTGTTATTGATTGTATTGAAGAAGTCTCAAACCTGATTTGAATCAGTTTCAGTAGATTGTACTGTAGAAAGATTTTAATGAAAATATTAATTATAATATCATATTATAAATCCTAGCACATACTGAGGAGGAAAACCCAATGCTATATAAAGCACCCCATGTTATTTTTTTCCCATAAGACATCTCACCATCTGTCCTACATATTGTTTTATTTTCTTTCTTGACTGAATCTGCAAAGAAATGGAATATCTGGAGAGAAAAGGTGGTGCACACTAGACTGAAATTTAATAAAGATATTTGATGGCCTTATGAATTAAAACTTGAAGATACATTTACATCACCTTGAATTTAGTATAGTTTTTTGAATGGCCTAAAAGATTGTAAGCAAAGATAGTGATCCTAATAAATGACAATACATCCACTGTGCAGAATGTTCAAAGCCCTGAATGATTTTCAGCTGGGTCTATTTTGGTTGCCAGCGCGATCTCATAATATGAAAGAGGAGTAAAATTCAGTACCGCAGTGAATGACACAGTGGCCATGAAACAGGCATTCTAAGCATGGACAGGAGGAAGGGTGATACCTAGGACCCAAAGGCCTTTAAAAGTATGAGCAGGAAGTAACAAAATGAGACTTGTTTTGCATGATATAAGCTAATAATAAATGCAGAAGAATAATCTGAAACATTCATATGCAGAAAGTCGGCAAAAAATGGTTAAAAAAAAAGGTGATAAAAGATAGCAAACTACAAATGGAGTATCAGTGGTTTTAATGTGATCTCATCAGTCCACATCAAACAGAGAGAGAGAGAGAGAGAAAGGAAGGGAAGAAGGAAGGAAGGAAGGAAGGAAGGGAGGAAGGGAGGGAGGGAGGGAGGGAGAAAGAATGGGACACTTCCTCAAGACCAGCAGCCTTGTCGAGAGAACTGGTGTCTAAAATAAATGTCCACTAATATACCCATAGCTTTGACCAAGTCATTTCCCTCTCTGGGCTACAGTTTCCTCTTGAGTAAAAAAGAAAGTTAAATCAAACTGTTTTATGATTCCCTTCAACTGATTCATTCTAAAATGTATTTGTGGGCTTCCCTGATGGCGCAGTGGCTAAGAATCCGCCTGCCAACGTAGGGGACATGGGTTCGAGCCCTGATCCGGGAAGATCCCACATACCTCGGAGCAACTAAACCTGTGCGCTGCAACTACTGAGCCTGCCCTCTAGAGCCCGCGAGCCACAACTGCTGAGCCCACGTGCCACAACTCCTGAAGCCCACGCGCCTAGAGCCCGAGCTCTGCAACAAGAGAAGCCACCGCAATGAGAAGCCCGTGCACCACAACGAAGAGTAGCCCCCGCTCGCCGCAACTAGAGAAAGCCCGCGCGCAGCAACGAAGACGCAACGCAGACAAAAATAAATAAATAAAATAAATAAATTAAAAAAACAATAAAATGTATGTGCTTCTTGATTTTTGTACCTTTCCTTTAATCATTAAATCCTTTTTTAAGTCGGAAGATGGGGAAATGGGTTCAGCCAAATTAAAACAGAGAAGGGTACAGAAGAACTCTCTGAAGGATGCAGAAGAGGACATAATAGAAAGCAGATGGAACGAGGGACCGAAACCAACATCTGAAGCTCAGCTTTGTCACCAGATTATGTTTGGTGCTGGGCAACATACATCATCATTGTGGGGTTCATTCTTTTTGTCTATTAAAAGCAAATGACAACATCACTTTTCCTACCCATTAGAGAAAGTAGTTGTAATGATCAGATAAAATAGTGTTATAGAAAACACTCAAGCTTGTTGTTGTTCTACATTTTATGATCACAGGTACAATCTAGAACTCATCTCTCAAATCATCACATGGGCTTTCCAATTCACTGAGTCAGTCTCAGCTTGGTTATCACCTGCCTAATGAGGTCTTCTCTAACCATGCTAACTTCACTCCAGTCTCTCTCTACTCTACTAGTCTATTTTATTTTCTACATAGCATTATATTGCTTCTTCAAAGTCTCCTTGATCATTGCATTCTCTCTAAAGCAAAATGGCAGCTCTAAGAGAGCAGAAACAGGCTGTTTTGCCCACTACTGCATTCCAATCCCAGAACATAGAAGACAGGAAATATTTGCTGGATGAATGAGTGAACGAATAAAGGTTTAGCACGGCCTTTAGAGGGCCTTCCCTGATGGCGCAGTGGTTGAGAGTCCGCCTGCCGATGCAGGGGATGCGGGTTCGTGCCCCGGTCCGGGAAGGTCCCACGTGCCGCGGAGCAGCTGGGCCCGTGAGCCATGGCCGCTGAGCCTGCGCGTCCGGAGCCTGTGCTCTGCGGCAGGGGAGGCCACATCAGTGAGAGACCCGCGTACCGCAAAAAGAAAAAAGAAATTATCTAGTCTACATGTTTCCTTTTGTAAATACAGCAAGTGAAAGTTTCAGAGTTTCAGAAGGTTAAGTAACTCGCTGGATGCTGCACAGTTCATTGTTATGGGCCAAGGGTTGGATTGGCTAATTAAGGCTCATTCTATAGATATTGGGAATATGCAATATTAAACAGAAATTGGTCTGTGAGAAATCCATGTATGTGAGCATTAAGCAAAACAGTGCATTCAAATAGAAGTCAGTATATGCACATATGCGTATCTCTTCTTCAATCCTGCAAAACAAGCAGCCCACCGGTCTGTTAAGGCATCCTCAAGATGTCAGAGAAGACAGAATTTTGGGCAAGTGGATGCTATGTTACCAGTAGCCAAGGGATCGAAGGCACCACATGAAAACCAAGCCAGTTACCCCAGGTCTGGCATAACTGTCGTGACTAACGTGACCACAGCGTGCTGGGTTCTTGGTGGGGTTCCCACGCAAGAAACTGGAGTGTCAAAGTGGATCCCTCTGACCCTGAGCCCTGGTCGGTTGGGCCAGCCTTGAAGACTGTCCTCCTGCCAGATGGTTAAGATAAGACCAAAAAGATGAGGCCTTCAAGCCACAGTTTCCTTATTCTCCAAGTTGTAACACATGCTGCAGTGCTCTAAGGAGCAGTAGCCCAGTCAAGAGGCAGAAGTGCACTGAGGTAAGCTTTCTTTATCCTGCATGATGGGGTAGGCCACTCTTCTGTTCCTGGAGAAGATTTTATGTTAATTTGAATCTATATGTTTGGTTTGTATTATTGAACTGTATTTTTTTTTGTTTTTTTATAGAAATGTGTGTATATGTCTCTCCCTTTTCTCCCAATAAGGAAAGAAGAGACGAAAGAAGGAAGGAAAGATGGAAGAGAGAGAAGGAGAAAGAAAGATAGAAAAGAATGGGAATTGGTTCTAAATCTTAAGAGTTAACCTGGAATATTTGAAAATATCAATCAAAACCACTGTTGCTTTTCATCAGAGATGACAGATAAGGGTCAGCATAACTATTCATGCTCAAAAAAAGTTCCAAAGAGTAGCAGTCTCTCTGAGATCAGTTTCTACCAACTGGAGAAGGTGTTGGCCCAAACAAGAATGTGAGATTGCAGGTTACGTTACTGAGAAGACAGTCGATCCTAGACCAGAGGTCAGAGAAGCCCCCTCTGATCCTAGAGATGGCCGGACAGATCAGTTCTGGGCCACCGATGAACTAGGATATGGTCAGAGGACGGGGCCCAAGGTAGGCGCCATCGCTAAGCGATGCTCGTAGAGGTATGGAGTTGCTTAACCTGAAGGAGAGAAGGCTCCGAGGGGACACAGCAAAAAACTCTTCTAACGAACGACAGTTGCCCTGAAAATGAAACTGGCTACCTCAGAAGGTACTGAGATTTTCATTCAGCATTTTCTGACAGAGGCTTGATGACAATTAACAAGGCGTAATCTGGTCCTTGCCTGCTTCTGCAGCCTTCTTTCTAATGTAATCTAATGTCAGCTCCAGGCAGGCTGAACGGACCATGTTTTCTCTCACCTCCCCACCTGTGCGGAAGCTCCCCCCGGATTCACAACCCTGCTTTTCCTATGACTAGTCTCCGTTCATCCTTTATCCATATTTAACCGGACACGACTCTGGAAAATCCCTCTAGCAATCCACTCACGAGAGGCTCCTTAACCCTCTCTTCATCTTCCAGCAGAAGCCTACTTCTACTTTACTTCTCTACTTCTCTAATTAAAATGATAGCTACCATGCAGATGTAAGCTATCATATATAGAATGGATAAACAAGGTCCTACTGTATAGCACAGGGAACTATATTCAATATCCTGTGATAAACCATAATGGAGAAGAATATAAGTAAAAAAAATATATATATATGAATCACTTCGCTGTACAGCAGAAATTAACACATTATAAATCAACTATACTTCAATAAAAACAAACAAACAAAAATGATAGCTACCATGCAATAAGGGTATTTGCTAAGTGAATGAATGGATGACCTGGTCCGTGCCATGCACCATGTTAAATGTTTTTAAATATGTAATGTCATTTAATCCTAGAAGAGTCCTATGTATTTGGTGCTATTATTATCCTCATCTAACAGACAAGGAAATTGATGTGTAACGAGGGTAAGGCATTACCTAAGGTTTCAGGAATCAAACCCTGACTACTGTGATTCCAAAATCCATACCCTCCCGTCCGCCCCTGCTGCCCAGTTCATGTCTTCTGTGTGGATGTGGAGCCTGAGGAGGAGCTAATGAGACAAGCTGATCTGATTCTCTCTGAGATGCCCTGCGATTTTGTGGTACTTGGGGGCTCAGGGGTCTGATGGAGCTGCGGGCACATCTCTGCTCTTCACTAATTAGCTGGGTGTTGATGAGCAGCGCACTTCATCTGAGTCCCAGTTTCTTCTTTGGCAATTGGTGAAATAATGACTCTTCCCAGACGTTTGGGGGATGAAAATGAGAAGCGGTATAGAAAATGCCTAGCACGGGCATCTAGCATGAAAAAAAATTCTGTGAAGAATCAGGAGTCTCCCTTCCCTAAAGGAAACAATCTGTCTCGGCTACCTCGTGCCAGTTAAAGTGCACGGGCTCAGTAACTCATGTTTTGGTTAAACCTTTAAATTTTCTTTTTCAAGGGGAATCTGAGTTTTTGTTGGCAAGGGATCGAACAGGCGCGGGCCCAGCCTCTGGGCCCACAGTCCATTAGGGAATTTATGAGGGGAGATGAGGGACCCTCAACTCAAGTACTCCCTTCAGAGGCAGTACTTACAAAGCCATCAATTTCCTTAACAAAGACCATCGGCTTAAATGCCCCTTAAAGCAGTGTTATTTACACAGTTCTCCACTTCCCTTTGAATTCTCTGCCTGGGGGGCAGCCTACCTGCAGTTCTTTCCAGCTACTAGTTAATTAGGCTCCCGCCCAGAAAGGAAGCCAGCAGAAACTGGGACTTGGTTTTGAAAAGCAGCTCGATTTGGGGGTTATCACAGAGTTCACCCAAGCCACTGGTACCGCCTGCCACTTCTGCTAATGTTCTAAAATGTGTGGACCTTGTCAGAGTTAGGACCATGGGTGGTATTGTGAGATAGAGAAGGAGTGACTGACCATTCCAGCTGTCTCTGCTTTGCAGGAAAGTAAAATAAAGCTCAAAGAGCATTAATGGCAAACACTCCTAGGGTGCTTTCTAGCTCTGTAGCATTATCAATATGGTAATACTGCAGTTTTATAGATGAGGAAACTAAAGTGGCCCACACCCCTTTTCGTGGCACAGCTGGGATTTGAACCAAGCAACCAAGCTCCAGAGCCTGGGCACGGAACCACCATACTGAGCTACTCAAACGGATATACTGATCACTTTCTGAAGAACAGGATCTGTCCCAAGCCCAGCAGATCTGGCATCCTCAGTGCCTTAGCGTGAACCTGACACATAAGAGGTGCTCAACAAATATGGGATGAATAAATTCATAAATGTATGAAAGACTATATCACAGCTACCCTATAAAGTAAGGAACACAGCTCCCACTCCACAGCTGGCAAAAGATGCTTGGGGACCAAGCCTGGAGCTAGAAGCAGTCCCCTGTGCTGCTGTGTCAGGTCAACTGGTCTACTCACAGTGCTGCAGAAGAACCCTCATTCTGGACCTTTATTTTTATCAGCAGAGACCCTGCACCTGATCTTACTGAGCCCAGCTGTCCAGGAAGCTTTCACAGACTCACCACCCCCAACCAGGGGTTTTCCCACTCCTTCTGGGGCCCCCTCACACGGATCCCTGCACATCTTTAAGGACCACTGCCCTCTGGAGTCCTCCAATGAAGGACTTCTTCTTAGGCCAATTGTCACTCCCATCTGCATCCTGCCTAGTACATAGCTTTGTATGCAGCAGGAGCTTAACAGAGACAAACACTAGTGTGAGGTGGATCACATTTGCTTCCAGCTGTCTTTCCAGGACCCCTGAGGCTGTTGCCTTGAGGCCAGAGGAGCCAACCCTAGAGTTTGTAAGGGGAGCTGCAGACACTGGGTGTGGAATATTTTATCTTTCTTCCCGGCAAATTAAAAATCCAGTCCCTTAAAAATTATTATAATTTCAGATTTTCTTTATCTTAATTTCTCCTTGGTACTTAATCAGGAGCAGCCAAGAAAAAAATCGCTTTTAGTTCTTCCTCCGTTGAGGAGTTAATGATCTGTAAACAAACACTTCAGACGCGTTTCTTAAAGAGACCCCGACCCTTTTGTCATGTGAAATTCCTTTTGCACCTTGTATTGTTTCCCCTTCTCATTATCTGTTTGCTGGTAGGCTCTTCAGCTCTTGAGAGTACACATTTTTATTAGATAATCTTAATGATGAAGAGGTAGCATAAATTAGTGGTTCAACCTGACGGTTTTGTGTGTGTGTGCGTGTGTGTAATTTATTTATTTATTATTATTTTTTAACATCTTTATTGGAGTATAATTGCTTTACAATGGTGTGTTAGTTTCTGCTTTATAACAAAGTGAATCAGTTATACATACACATATGTTCCCATATCTCTTCCCTCTTGCGTCTCCCTCCCTCCCTCCCACCCTCCATATCCCACCCCTCTAGGTGGTCACAAAGCACCGAGCTGATCTCTCTGTGCTATGCGGCTGCTTCCCACTAGCTATCTATTTTACGTTTGGTAGTGTATATATGTCCATGCCACTCTCTCGCTTTGTCCCAGCTTCCCCTTCCCCTCCCCATATCCTCAAGTCCATGCTCTAGTAGGTCTGTGTCTTTATTCCCGTCTTATAACCTGAAGGTTTAAGAGCCAGACTTCCAGGGCTGGAATCCCTTACTGGGAGCCTTGGTTAATTACTTAACATCTCTCTGCTTTTTCCTTATCTATAGGACCAACACAATTAGTCAAAGGAGTTAACAGAGGAAAAGCATTAAATTCATAACGAGCAATTTCTACTGTTATGACTACTGTTTGAGATGAAGAGATGGAATAGGACTGGAAACACATATCCATGTGTCATCACTTCTACTGGTTCAGAAGCTCTGGCATTTTGGAGGAGGGCACTGGCTCCTCTAGTTTTGAAGTTGGGTTCTTGGTTCAGATCCCAGCTCTGCCACTTAATAATCACCTGCTTTAAAGAAGTCATTTCATCTCCCTGAGCCTCAGTTTCTTTTTGTGTAAAATGGGAGGAATAATCCCTGCCTTCCAGCAGCCCCGAGAAGACTGAAAGAGGAGAGAGGAGAGCCCTGTGTGTGGCACACTGCTGGCATGGGATGTGACACTTGCGAAAGTTTGTGTCCTCTTGTGTTGGTTTTCCAGCTCAATAAACATTTACTGAATGGAGGTCACTTTCTCAAAAGTCACTTAAACACTGGGGACTCTGCTGTGTCATCTGGAAAGCGGTGATGAGAATGCCTGGTTGTCAGGGATGCTGTGGGTTTGAAATGAGACAACGTAGTGGGTTCTTAATAAACATGAACGTGCCCCTTTCTACAGCCCAGGGAGGATCCAGGCCACCGTCTGAAGCTTTAGGCAGTAAACTGCCTGGGCTCCTCTAGCCACTCTTTTCTGCTTTGAAGTATCATCTGATTCAGTGCATCAGACAATGCCTGGCTCTAGCTGGATGCTGGGAACACAAGGATAGGCAGGATGACTTCTTTCAAGGGTGAGGGAAACTGACGTGTACACAAAAAATGTGGGGAGTGAATATAATTACGGCTATGCTGCTACAGGCTGAGGGGCGAGATGGATGAGGTGATATTCTCACCTCTCTGTCTCTCATCTGCCTTGACCTGCCTAATTGGCTATTCTTTCACCCACCTACAGACTTATCCATCTATGCCAGCAGTTGGTCAGCAACCTTTCCTGTACGAGGCCAGATAGTAAATATTTTGGCTTTGTGGACTATACAGGGTCTCTAGGAACTACCCAACTCTGTCTCTTTAGTAGCAAATCTCTAAACCAAGGGGCGCAGTTGTGTTTCAGTCAAACCCGATCTACCCAAATAGGCAGCACCTGGGGTTTGGCCACGGGCAGTAGTTTTCTGACCCCTGATCTAGGCAAGCATGCGTTTGCCTCCTGTGCCCAGTACAGGGGCGTGGCTGCAAGTACAGACTGCACAGAGGACGTGCCTTCTCCTCCTTTCATGCCGGAAGCAGCAGCCTCCCAGGGGTCCTCAGGGACCAGAGGAGTACAGCCTGCAACCTCCAGCCTCTTCTCTCCCCTCCCTCACTACCATCCAGCCATGATGACTTTCTCTGACCCCCTCAAAAGCTCTTTCCTGCCTCGAGGATTTAACAGTCTGAACTTCTTGCAATCCTCACTCCATCACCCTAATTTGTCCACTTCCTATTCAACCTTCAAGTCTCAGCTTGAATGTCTTGTCTCCAAGGAGGCCTCTCCTAGCCCTTCGATGTGAGGAGGTCCCTCACTTACAAACCCACATGTATTTCCACTCAGTGGCATTTCCAACAATTACATTTAAATAATCCTTAGTGTCATTTCCTTGGCCTCCCTGGCCTTCCTTGTTCACTGCCATTTCCCCTGCAACTAGCACAGTGCTTGGCACACAGCAGCTATCAATAAACGTGTGACTAAATGGCATGACGTGACCCAGCAGCCAATCTGCACCATCCTCTGGCTGGTTCTGATGGCATATGTTACAGCACACAGCCGCTTTATCCTGCAAACCACAGCAGCGGGGGTTCACAGGGTCCTGACTGCCCATCCATCATTTTATTTTAAGCACATTACTTCTCTGTCCAAAAAAGAAAAGGAGGATACAATTAGGCCTACATCCCTCACTTGCTTAATATTTCAATTTCCCCCAGGGTACTCCCTTCAAGTGGAGATCACAGCTCATGAATATTGAATGTCTCTTCCAACCCACCACGGTCCCCAAGAAAGAGCAGAGAGTCAGGATCTAGGAAAGGCCCCTGCCCCCCAGGCCTCTCCCCTCTCCTGGGCTACCTGGGTCATGACTGCACAGATGCAGATGCACATCAAGGCACCTGAATGGGCAGGTGGATTTCTGGTCACTTTAAATGCCACAAAGAAGCCCTGGTTCTTGGCTACCCAGATTCACCTGCCTTGGAGGCTGCATTTCAAATGCGCACATCAAAGTTTGGTCTTGATTCCTTGAATTCAGGAAAGCTCTGGGCCCTCCTGAGCCTGACCCCTCCCTGGGAGTCAGGAGGCCAACCCAGACGAAGGGCGAGGATTCCTCCCTTCTGGCATCTGAGGCCATCCTGTTTCTTTTCATTCCTGAATGGCCTCTCTGTGGGGTAGGCCTCCCGGGCTTCTAAAGGAGGTGGTAAGCCGTGGTCTGAGGCTGGATGGCAGGCTTGATCCTAACTGGTGCTGACTCAAGGGTGTTTGAATGCGTCCATCAGACCTCCCGGTTGAGGACTGCAGATCTTTGGGCCCACCCTGCACAGCAGCCTTCCGCCCCATCACCTCCCTTCCCTGCGTCTTTGTCCCCTCGGTGACCCCCTCTGACCCTCCGGGGTAAAGGAATTCCTTTCTCCTCCCCAAGCCCTCATTTCTTTTAAAATGCACAGTTTAAAAACAATAACGATCTGGGATTTAAATTCTGGAAGTCGGGGCTGGAAGGGCCTGGGGGAGCTCATCTAGCTCACCCCCATCACGTTACAGCTGGGGAGACTGAGATCAAGGGGCCTCAGCCACTTCTCATGATGGCAAGATGTAGCTCAGGACCATTTTCCCCGGAGATGGACAGAAGGCCTCTGCATCCCCAACTGAGATGGGAAGTGAGGAAGGGGAAGATAGCAGAAATGTCTACTAACTGCCAGGTATTGTGCTAGACACTCTATAGGAGCTATTTCCATCTTTCTCTAAACATAACTGCGTTGTGATTATGCCTGTTTCCCAGAAGAGAAGACTGAGACTCAGTGAGTGGCCAATAGACCTTTGAACTCAGGCTCCTCTGTCGCCAACACATTGCCATGACAACGGGACAAAGTGTCAAACTCCTCCTAGGCTAAAAAACAGTGTGGCCATATTCAATGGAGGGTGAGCTCTGAAAAACAAAAATACAACCCAAAACACGGAAGGGCACTATGTCAAGGGCATGGGCTTTGGGCCGCGGAATGTTCATAGGGGGATAATAACTGAAAATTGTCGTCTTCATGACTCATGAAAAGGCACAGGAAGGATATATACATTCACTTTTGTCTCCTGCTGTGTCAATGGCAACAAAGCAGAAATAGTGAAAAAGAGGCTATCTACTGCTTTGGGGAGGGTTCATCTGGGTACTGGACACGGTCTTTAGAAGCAGACAGAGGGGATGTAAGGTCTCCTTCTCTGAGCCTCTTGCCTGTATGAGTTAGGGCAATTCACCTCAGTGTCCCAGTTTCCTCATCAGCAAAACAGGCATTCTTATTCTGACCAAATGGAGTTGCTGGAAGGGTAAATGGAATCATTTGAAAAAAGGGTTCTAAGCAAAGAAGTTGGTACAGTTGGGTGCCTGAT
This sequence comes from Orcinus orca, assembly GCF_937001465.1. Lineage (NCBI taxonomy): Eukaryota > Metazoa > Chordata > Mammalia > Artiodactyla > Delphinidae > Orcinus > Orcinus orca. Next base: position 102,945,723 of record NC_064564.1, on the reverse strand, counting down.
AAGTGAAATAACTTCACGGTTAAGTGCGCAGACTTTGCCTAGGTACTGTGAATCCCATCTCTGCTTTTTCTAGCTGTGTGACCTTAGGCAAATTATTTAACCTCTCTGAACCTCATTTTCGTTCCTCTACACTCCTGGGATAATAACATCATTTATCTCATAGGGTTCCTGGGAAGATTGATATAGCTTTCAAATTAATGATATTAATAACAATAATAATCACAGCATTAGCAAACACATATATAACACCTACTAGGTGTCACTGGTTTTTTTTGTTTTGTTTTTTTGCAGTATGCGGGCCTCTCACTGTTGTGGCCTCTCCCCTTGCGGAGCACAGGCTCCGGACGCACAGGCTCAGCGGCCGTGGCTCATGGGTCCAGCCGCTCCGCGGCATGTGAGATCTTTCCGGACCGGGGCATGAACCCGTGTCCCCTGCATCGGCAGGCGGACTCTCAACCACTGCGCCACCAGGGAAGCCCGTTGCCACTGTTTTAAAATGCTTTACCTACAGAGCCTCATTTCACCTTCACAACAACTGTGAGAAGCAGGAACTATTACTAACCCATTTTACTGATGAGAAAACTGAGGCACAGATAAAATGGGTTTGGGCCTGGCTTCTCACCCCAAATCCATGCTCTTAATCATTACGGAATGTGTCATTATGCCAGTACTAAGCATGTCACCCATGCTAGCCGACAGATCACCACCATCATCGCCTTCATCACCACTCCCATGATTACTACTAACATTTCTCTTTTCTTCTTTTAAAGACCTGTCTTCATGTTAAAAGCAGCTTTATTTCAAGAAGGTATTTTGGCGGAAGTCACTATATTTTTTCCACAGAGGGAGGTCTGAAGGACTACGTGCAGCCAGGAGAAGTTTTATTTCATTCTTTTTCAATTTCAATTTCTTTTTTTAAGGTGAGAGGTGGATCATCTATTATGATTTCATGTTGTTAGAAAGAAAAATAATAATAAACGCAACTCCCAGCAGAGCCTATTCTTCCTCCGTTTCCACTCCCCCTCCCCCTACCAGATGCTGTTTTCCTTTTCAGTCACTGTTGTTCTAAAGTCTCATCAGAACATCCACCAAGAAGACATGGCGATTCATCTTCTTGTTTTCCTTTCTCGCCTTGGCTCAGAGCAGGCCAGGGCGGCCTGACAGAGGGGCCACAAGGCTCGGTGACCCCCGCCCCTCCCAGTGACTTGTGGGGAAGTGGATTGATCCCTCCTCCTCCTTATCTGCTCACACATAATTGAGTTATTGGCCCTGGCTCTAGGACAGGGCTGGAGATGCTGCCTCGGACCAGAGACAAAGTAATGCTAATGGCAGGGAATGGGGGAGAGGAGGGGAGAGGGGAGGGAGCTGGAAAAAGAGACAGGCAGGGAGTATGTGTGTGTGTCTGGGAAAGACAACGTGGGGGTCCGTTTGCTTTGTTTTCTTAACTATATATCAGCATCAAGCAGGATTTGAAACCCCAAAGCCCTTAAATGGATGTCTGACAGATGGAGGATTCCTCGCTGTCAGACAGGGACAGAAGTCTTAGGGCCCTCAGCACGATCACTCTCATTTCACAAAGGGAGAAACTGAGGCTCCGAGGTGAGATGCAAAGCTGCAACCCAGCCTCTCAAGTCTGAGCTAAGACCTGGACCCAGCTCTCCTGAAAGACACAGGGTGCTAAATCAACACAGCATGAGAAGTCCCCCACAATCGCACCTCCTGTAATGGATTAAACGCCATCTCCGAAGGTAGCGCATTTCCAGCACCCGCTCAAGATATATTACTGAGTATAACCCCTTTTCGGGATGCTTCACATTTTGTCTGACTAATTTGACCATTACCTTCCCTCCTTCAGCTTTTATCAGCAGCCTGTCTGTAGTTTATGACTCAGTGCTTTAGAAACAGAATTCCCAACACTGCAAACAATGCCTCCAGCCAGAGCCTGTTGGGATGGGGTGTGGGGAGTTATCATTTCACTGATACCACATTTTTTAACTGAAACTTCAGGCCTGGTGTATGTTATATTTTAAAAAGGGGGGAAAAGGACAAGATAAGTTCCACATTGCCGGGGACGTAGCCTCATTGCCTAAGAGGTCTTGTGGGTGGTGTTCCTTTTAACAAGCAACTTATTATGTGTTGGGGATGAGGGCTCTGGGGGTGGGAAAGTGGGAAAGGGAAGTCCCAGGGTGTTGCATAATAACACATTGGCACCTTGGGAATACTTCCGGATGTGTGGGCTCCTGCGAAGTGAATGAGAATGCCACCATAAATCTGTCACCCACCCTCACACTGGTGTTACCAAAGCCAGGGAAAACATTCGCTCGACTAAATGGTCGGTGACAAAAAAATAAAAAAGCAGCAAAGGAAGGGACGAAGAAAACATGGAAGGAAGGATGGAAGGGAATCATTCAGCTGGGGAGGCAGCCGGGGAGGCAGAGCTGCAGAGCAGAAAATGCTGAGGCTCTCCGTCTGGAGATGGGATCACAGCTCTAGGAACCGTGTGACCTTGGGCAATTCAGGCATCCTAGTAGGTCTCAGATCCCTCATCTGGACATAAGAGACCTCACATAGGCTCACATTAAACAAAGGTGCATGACATAAGGCATGCCACCTGGTGGGTATCCATACACGGTGGTTGTGGCTGACACTCACCCCCCCCAACCTCAACACACACGGAGGTAATGGTCAGTGTGCAACTTGCTAGGAATGGGGCTAAACCTCATAGCATCTTATGACAACGATCTTCAGTAGGGGTTCTAAGTGACGATCAACAGAAACCAACTTTGCCTAACTTAAGCAAAACAAGCAAACAAGCAAAATCTATTCACAGCATACTGGATACTTATGGAAGTCTCCCTAGGATGGTTGCAGTGTTTTGAAGCCTGATTCCAAGCTCAGGATTAGCCCCCAGGACTGCTCTGGCGAAGACATCTCAGAGCTGTGGCCACACGAAGTCATTTCAGCACTAATACTAGATGCTGTCATTGGTACTTTGGAAACACATGGGTGGTGGCCACTCCCGCCATCTTCATCAAAATGATGTCTGCAGGGTCCCTATGTCTTCTGATTCAGTCTTGGGTTGGTGTGTATGATTGGGGGTCAGGGGGAAAGCGTAGATCACATGCCCACATTCAGCTACAAGGGAGACTGGGAGGACGAGATGTTTGCATGACCAACTTCTGTCGTGGGGCTCTGCCTCACTAGTATTACAACAAGGAGAGTTCTTTCCTAAATCTAGGAAAGGGATTCAGATAATAAGTGTCCACAAATGTTGGTAAATATCTTCCACAATTAAGTCCCAGGACTGTTACCATTTTCTGGATGAGAACACTGAAGCTGAGCGAAGGTCCCATGTCTAAGCCATATATCAACCCAAGTCAGTCTCATTCAAGCCTGTTCTCTTGGCTACCATCTTGATCACCATCTTGACACATGCAGTGATGAGAACAACATGCACCCCAGCCAAGCCTCCCACACTCCAGTCTCATTTCTCTGACTCACTAAACCTGGATCTTCTGGGAGCCACAGATTCACTGTCTATTTTTCAACTCTTCTTCTTTGAGGAAGATGCCTTTCTAGACTCAAAGCCATGGAGTTCGTCCTTGGAATATAGTTCCTAGGCAATGGGATCTCTGGACAGACTCCTTTCTTCCTGGAATGTCCGGAATCTCTGTGTCTCTATAATGGAATTCTAAATGGTGAGCTGGGGGGTGCATAGCTGAGGTCCTTCCTCTAACACAACCAAACTCAATACACAGGGGGAACAGACAGCCTTCCCTGGACACCATCCACACCACCAACAGTTCTGTATTCCATTCCATTCATTCATTACACGAATTGCTCCACAGTAGTATGTTCCTTGCTCACCGCCAAAGCCCTACAAGACCAAGAGCTGTCCTGTAAAAAATATCTTGCAGGAAGCTCAGCACAGTTAGCTCTGGAGTCAGACTCTCTGGGTGGAAGTCCCAGCTCTACCACTTCACTGCATATCCTTAGTTCACTTCCCCATGCCTCAGCCTCCTCTTTTGAAAAGCAGGCACTACAAGGGTCGTTAGGAGAATGAGAGTTATACATGTGCTCGGCATACAATAGGTGTTCAGTACATATCATCATCATCAGCAGAACACCTAGGATGTACTACAGAATAACAGTACATAAAGTGGATCTATGAGGCTCCAAGTCTCATCCTCTTGGTAACTCCCTCATCTTCACTCCTCTCCTCTTAAGCCTTTCAGTTAACACAGCTTGAAAATCATGATCTATTCCAGTCATTTTGGCCAAAGTGTAGGTGGGGAAGGAATACCCAAAGAGCTAAAGCAAGATAGGACTGGACTCACAGTCTCCTAAGCCTTACCACTGTATGTATAAAATTCAGTTATTTTTCTAAGAAATGGTGAACCATGTCATAACTTTCACCTCCTCTTTGCACTAGACTCCAGCAACCAATAGTATCAATGACCCCCAAATCCGTGGACCAACAAATGTTGTCTGTAAAGGGCCAGACAGTAAATATTTAAGGCTCTTTGGCCCACAGGGTCTCTGTTGCAACCACTCAATTCTAGGGTCGTAGCAAAAAAGCAGCCATAGATAATAAGAGATGGGTGTGCTGTGTTCTAGAAAACTTTATTTACAAATATAGGCAGTAGGCCAGTTCTGGCCCAAGGATTGTAATTGGCAGATCTGTTCCATGGACAGTACCATATCCTAACTTAACCACATCGTACCTTCTTCCCATAAGCGCTGAAGTCACATGCCATCTTAGTGGCAGTAAAATAGGTGGACACTCTCCAGCAAGATCTGACAGTGATGTTGGGCGCCATGAGGATGATGGCAAAGGTGGTTCAAGCAGAACTCACGATTATGAGAAATCGTCACACACTTTGGAAACCATACAACAGAAGTGCAGATAAGGCTCTTAGAGACCACCTAACCCAATCCCTTCAATTTATGGGAGGTAGACTGAGGTCCAGTCTAGGGAAGTGACTTGGCCAGCTTCAAGCAGCAAGTTCTCAGCACAGCTGGGACCAGAGATCCTGGTTTTCTTAAATTTAGTCCAAGGCTCTTTCCACCCTACCACTAGGCTCATATCAAGGTTTTATTATGAATCATACTCAGATCAACAGAGAAGAGAGAAAAAAAAATCTTCTGCCCTTTAAAAACCCAAGGCCCTGACCGGAAACTGTCCTGCTCTTCCTCCCTCCATATCTTCCTTTCTTTCCATCCACGAACAGTTTCGGGCCACCTCTATTGTGTTGCTCAGCCCACACGTGGTGCCAAGGAGATAGTAGGTGCTCAATAAATGTGTCTGAGAATGGAATACAAGGTAAATGATACATGGTAAAAACCTCACAGAGCTCACAATATACCAGGGGAAGAAAGGTCTAAAAGCTCGCCTGCAATGTGCTGCAAACCGATGACATTTCCTCCCCTTTAGTCCTCCTAGAAAATTGCCTTTCAGTGAGAAATCTTCCCACTGACGTTTTCATCCCTTCCTTAGATGGAACACCTCTCTCTTTTGTACTTGCAAATGAATTGTGATTAGTTTTCACCTCCAGCCCAGGGGATTAGCCAGGGGACCTTTGATCTTCAGGTATCGATTTGCATCTTAAAGGAAGCATGATCTCATCTGGGCCAGCTCAAAATTCCATCCCTGCCCCCCAGCCCCCATCTGTTTACCAGCCCCGGGCTGACCAGGGCCTCCCAAGTGGGGCTAAAACAACAAGATCAGCCAGACTCCTGGGGAAGGCAGAGGAAAACAAATTTCCCATCTGACTCCATAAAGGTGGGAAAAGGACATTTGCTTTCTAAACACAGGCTGGTCTGCTGGTCTGCTGGTCTGTTATTTCTCTTTCCTCAAGTCAGAGAGACTAGATCCTGGCTAGAGACTGTATAGCAAAATGAACTGAGCTTGTGTGTGAGAATCGGACAAAATCAGGTTCGAGTCCTGGTTCTGTCTTCAATCCTAACCTGTGTGACTCTGGACATATTTTAAAATCTCTCTGGCTTTTGATTTTTCTCATCTCTAAAGTAAGAATAAAAGCCTTAAAAATCTATGCTAATAATTAACCTGGAAGTTGGCATGAAGAAAAGGAATAAGGTATGTAAGGTAAAGCTTGATCCAAAGGGTTGCCCATCATCACCATCATCTATGAGATCATAAGCTCCATGAGGGCAGGGATACCTGCCATTTGTTTGTTTCCATTGCTGTATTCACTAGTACCTACAACAGTGCCTGGCCCCCTAGGAGGTACTCAATAAATATGTGTAATATAAAGGAGTGAATTATCATTTAGTTATAACTATTGCTGTTACTGTAACTGACTAGCCATTCTGCACTGTCCACTTCTCCAGCCAGGCCCAGAGAAAGGACAAGGACTTACCGATGCAATTGAAGGAAACTTCCTGTCGGCAGAAAAGGGAGCAGCCATCCCCATTGATCTTATTCATGTCATCACATTCTTCACCTTGGCTTCTGCAGAATGGATATAGAGGGGGAAATGTGTCAGATCAGCTTCAGACCCACAGCTGGACATGGAAAAGTCCCTCTCCGGGGCCAGCAACTTTCTGGTGAGGCCTCGGGCAAGTTCCTTTCCCTGTCTGAGTTTTCTGTTTCTTCCAAATGAGATGCGTACAAGGTGAATTTGTGAGATTCTATTATGTTCGCCTTACTGTGTTTCTGATGACAAAGTAGAATTCCTGCTTCAAACCCATTTGCTGAGATCTCCTTAGTTAAGTTAGCAAGTCAGGTGGGAGTAACAGGAGGATGAATGAACAAATGGATGCACAGACTTTGCTCCAGCGTGTCTGGGAAATCTCACTTCCATTTTATTTTTTAAATTTACTTATTTTAAAATTTTTATTTATTTATTTTTGGCTGTGTTGGGTCTTTTTTGCTGCATGTGGGCTTCCTCTAGTTGCACTGAGCAGGGGCTGCTCTCCGTTGTGGTGCGTGGGCTTCTCATTGTGGTGGCTTCTCTTGTTGCAGAGCATGGGCTCTAGGCGCGCGGGCTTCAGTAGTTATGGCACACGGGCTCGGTAGTTGTGGTGCATGGGCTTAGCTGCTCCGCGGCATGTGGGATCTTCCTGGACCGGAGCTCAAATCCGAGTCCTCTGCATTGGCAGGTGGATTCTTAACCACTGCGCCACCAGGAAAGACCCATCACTTCCACTTTAAAATTGAGAATTTGAAGAGAATTTTGGAGTCTCTAAGGTATAACTGCTGTTCTTCACGATGCCTTGCCTTAGCCCTATCCCCATACCCCCAGTGCACTTAAAGGTAAAGATTTTCTCCATCCATGTGTTCAGGTTTGATCTTCCTTAGATCAGAAAACACTGCCTTCTCCATTGGGTGTGTCATTTCATAGTGTCAAGAACTCTAAGGCCTGTGTCCTATGCTGTTAAGAAATAAAAATGTCCTCTCGTTTTATTTTGAGGAATTATTTCCATCACCTAAGGATGATTCTGCAGTGGTTAGGATGGGCAGAAAATGAGCAATGCTCTCTGAATTGGACCTAGGGAAAGGGAAGGAGGAGTAACAACTGAAAGTTTGGATGGGTTACCACTTTCTGGAAAACTCCCATCCATTTATTTATTTATTTATCTGCATTTTGTCTGCGTTGGGTCTTTGTTGCTGCATGTGGGCTTTCTCTAGTTGCGGCGAGCGGTGGCTTCTCTTGTTGCGGAGCACGGGCTCTAGGCGCGTGGGCTTCAGTAGATGTGGCTCGCGGGCTCTAGAGCGCAGGCTCAGTAGTTGTGGCACACGGGCTTAGTTGCTCTGCGGCACGCGGGATCTTCCCGGACCAGGGCTCGAACCCGTGTTCCCTGCATTGGCAGGCGGACTCTTAACCACTGAGCCACCAGGGAAGTCCCTCCCATCCTTTTAGTAACAGAAACTTGGGTTTAGAGCCCCATGTTCCAAACTGTGTGATCTCAGACAAGTCCCTTCACCTCTCTCTCTCTCTCTGATATTTCTATCTTTGACAATTTACATCAATTAAAATAAAAAATAATTAAACTTTCCATTCCTTAGTCACAGTAACCACATTTCAAGTCCTCCATAGCTGGATGTAGGAGTGGCAAATATATTGGACAGCACAGAACCTATTTCCAGTATTGCAGAAAAATCCATTGGACAGTGCTGTTCGGGGCGTTGAATCTCAGTCTTCTCATGGGCTAAAATGGAGATCATTACACCTACTCCTTAGTGTTGGTGCAAAAATGGAATGTAACTTAATGCGGCTGGCCCGGCGTGCGACATACAGTAGATGCTCAGAGAGTCACAGTTCCCATGCCCACCCACCTGTCCTGGGAGGTCTCCGCAGAGTGTGTGGCAGTTGCCCCTTCATCCCCAGAGACCAGCTGGGACCTGTCCCAGCATGGAAGAAGCCTCAGACTTTGCCTTTCACCCGGGCAATTACACTGGGAAATGTTTGTTGCTTTTAGGAGGTGTCAGAGTAGCAGGATGGTGCCTTGTAATCAATCCTTACGATGACTAGGACATTGCATTGATCTCTGAAGAGCCACCCAATTTCTCTCCTGTCTGCAAACCCATGAGAAAAGAATTCTGCTGATATATTCCAAGCTGGGCCCATATTCCAGTCTCTGCCAGCAAATCTTGCACTGGAAATTGGTGGTGGCCTTGTGCTTCTTAGCTATTTCGTGGGTTATCTGGGGAGAGATTTTTTTTTTTTTTTTTTTTTTAACCTGGGCTGGTTTCCCTAAGCCACAAAGAACACTTCTAACCCATTCCCTCACCACCCAAACAATATGTTCTATTGGTTTAAGCAAAACATTAGGGTCGCCACAAATATCTTCTAGGCATGACAGATCTATCATTAGACAGACAGGTTCTGAGAAACCTTCTTTGACCTCCCAGGCTGGAGTGGGTGGCCATCTTCTCTGAGTCCAAAGACAAGGGGCTCCATCTATCAGAGCACTTGTCAAACTGACTGCCTTTGCCTGTTACTTGAGAGCACTCTATCCTAGGCTTTAAGATGCCAAAGGACGTGACAGAGGCTTTGTCATCCTAGCACCCTGACTCCTGGCACAGTGTCTGGGACAGAGCCGATAGCACGTGGTTACTCCTTGACTCGTCAGTTTTGCAGGGCTGTCAGTCACAGCAAGGCAATGGTAAATCCAGATGTGAACCTGGGCCCTGGCCTCACATCTTGGTTTTGCTCCTTACTGGGTGTGTAAGCTTCAGAAAACAATTTTAGTCTTTGTGTGCAAGTTGTCTCTTTCGTAAAGTATGGTAAGACCTATCTCACGGGGTTGTTGGAAGGACCCAAGGAGATCATAATGTCGCACAGTGCCTCCTGCCTAGTAGAGTCTCAATAAATATTTATAATTATCATTATAAGACTCATCCAGTGCTTTCATTCATCAGGGCCCTGAGTGTTGTAAATTCCTTTGCATATGTACAGTAAATTAGCATGTATCATCCCATGAAAAATCCAATTAGTGAAGACGGCATCCTTTCTTTCCTTCAAAGTTTATTTTGTTTTGTTTTGTTTTTGCTTAGGGAATCATCCATAAGCTGCATTCAGTTTTCTACCAAGTATGTCAACAACGATTTGGTACCTGCAGGTAATTCAACATGTATTTGATGTCTATGCAGGATAGTAATTCTAGGTAAAAAAATACTAAAAATCTTTGTTAAGAAAACTATTTAAATTACTACTACTACTACTACTACTAGTTTTAGATCAGCGAGAAGAATGATATTGTTTGCAGTGTTTTACCAGTGCACTTATATCTGATTCCAAAATGGATAGACTGAACCATAGATCAGTTCCTACATCTAGTGAGTTTCTTTTTTTATTCCTCGTGCTAAATTAGAAAATCCCAAATCACAATTATGGGTTGCCAGCAATGACCGTGACTGTTTCCTGGATATTCTGGATACGTAGCTCAGTCTTGTACCCACAGATGATAGGGCACCTTCCCTGGAGACTGTCTTGCTCAGGTGCTCAGGGTTCCATCAGACAACAGCTGCATCAAAAGCTAGAAGTCAGGGCTTCCCTGGTGGCACAGTTGTTGAGAGTCCGCCTGCCGATGCAGGGGACACGGCTTCGTGCCCCGGTCCGGGAGGATCCCACGTGCTGCGGAGCGGCTGGGCCCGTGAGCCACGGCCGCTGAGCCTGCGCATCCAGAGCCTGTGCTCCTCAACGGGAGAGGCCACAGCAGTGAGAGGCCCGCGTACCACAAAAAAAAAAAAAGCTAGAAGTCGATGTCTTAATGTGGGAGAAAACAGTGACTATCTTCCCTTTGCCCACTTTTGTTACATTAAGCCCCAGAAACCATATCTTCATGTTTGGTTGTTGCATTTGGAGGAGGATCTTACACATGACAGCACGCCATCAATTTCATTCTCTGACAAGCGAGGAGTTTTATCTTCTATGCTTGAGGAGTCAAATTCTTGGCCATCAGGTGGTTTGCATCACAATTCAACCCTTAAAAATCCTTATATTATCTCCTCCGTATGGAAATTGAGATAATTCAGCTTTGAAATTATACACGCAGGACATTGAAGACATGAATATATATCTCTGAGATACATCACTTCAGCAAGCCACTTGAAATTGTGCAAATAATCATTACTGGCCTTTATCAACGTCAACATTAAAAAAAAGTCATTCGTTCTTTCAGAAACTTGACTTAGTGCCTCTCTCGTAACAGCTGGCATACTTCAGTGTGTATGGGGGTGCGGAATCTTACACGGGCTGTCATCTTTGTGCACAGTAAGGTGGGCAGTTGTAACTCACCGGCCCGCATCTGATCATATTCTCGACATCTACTTCTCCCTTCAATGCTGAGTCATGACCAGAAAGCAAACTGCTGGCCAATAACAGATGTCTGTGCAGATGGGTATTCTTGTACAAACTCTTTCCTTGCGTCACTGTGTCATCCTTGCTGTGTTCCTGTCTGGTCCTTTCATTCCATAGCAGGTTTCCAGTGTATGTGACACACCACAAAGTCATCAGTACCAAATTAAATTGCTCTTGACCGCAAGCACTAGTGTCAATGATAAACTAAAAGAAATAGTCATCGAGCCCTTCTCTTTCATATATGAACTATACCTACGAGCCGATTCATGTTCTGTACATCAGTGGTTTCATCCAACTGTGAATCAAATTCTCTTTAGAGTGCCCCTCCCCCTACAGAAATAGTCACTGCAATTCCATGTTGCACAGATATTATGCGACACCCAACAGTGCCATTTAATGGAGGAATTTTGCCAATAGCTTGTTGTGTCATCTCCATACGTAACATTTATCATTAAATCTGCCAATAGTTTTAAAAGTCCCTTAGCAATATAGTGTGACTAGTAACTATATTCACAATAAAGAACACAATTTTAGCAATAAGGAACCTAATTGTGCATGATTCTTGGTCTCTTTTTCATCTCTAGGAAGAAAACCATTCAATTTAGTGACCGAAAATACTTCTGTGCTTATTCTGGAGGAAAAAAGCCTCAAAGATTTACTTTTTTTTCCCAACAATGCAGAAGTCTTGATGGCTTTTTGCAACTATTTCTCAGTTGCATAACGTCTTGCCCTGTGGACAGGGGATGGATGGACTGATGATCCAATAAAATCCATTTTTTAGACACACAGCTTTATATCTTCTGATCACACTTTTCCTTTTTTGGCTGCTCGTGTGGAATCTTTACACTTGCCTCCCTGAACTTATAATCACGTTCAATATTCACTCTGGAGTACTGTTTACCATCACGGTTTCAACATTATAGAGAGTTGAAATATGTTGCTGTTTTCATAAGGCTCTGACCCAGTTTGTAAATTGTTGATATAACACAATACAACAGAAATCATAAATAAACATGCAGTTTTAAGAAATGTAAATGGTAACTAGCAAAGAATGTAAAAGTGTTTGAACCTAGGTGCGCTGTGTCCTGTTTAGTGAATGTGGCCTGGGGTGGAAAAAACTAATAGAATCCTGTAGGACACATAGAACAAGGGCATACTGGTAGTAAGTGCATAATGGTAGCTCTATGGAAATCTTATATTGTATTACAGGCTTGAGAAACGTGTTTGTTCAAAAAAGAATCATTGCTTTTCTCTGAGGCCAGCGAGCTGCTTGCAGACAAATTGGCAGACTTCTGAGGATCCCTCGTAACTCACAGCTCAACCCTGAAGAGTATCCCGGAAGCTCTTCTATTTGGCACCCTGACCATGTCTTGGCCTACTTAACATCGCTCCCACTCCTCTCGTTAGTTAGGCCTACTTACTTCTGGATGATGCCGTCACCGCAGTACCCACTTCCGTGGATGTAAGTGGCAGCAGGTGATGGCTCACTTTCTTCGTTTCCTGAGATAGTGATGACCCAGTACTGGTACACACTGCCAAGATGTAGATCCCTGGAAAACATAAAGAAGACTATTAACTATACAGATGCGAGGCTGGGGACAAACAAAATGGATCCCCTCGAGTACACGTCTACCAGTCTTGCTTGTTTTTGATATCACACGCACATTTAATTATCCAATAATTTTATTTGTTTTTTTTTAATTTTACTGAGGTAGAGTTGATTTACAATGTTGTGTTAATTTCTGCTGGACAGCAAAGTGACTCAGTTATACATACATATATTCTTTTTCATATTCTTTTCCATTATGGTTTATCACAGGAGATTGAATAGAGTTCCCTGTGCTATACAGTAGGACATTGTTGCTTATCCAACCTATGTATACTAGTTTGCATCTGCTAATCCCAAACTCTTAACCCTTCCCTCCCCCACCCCCCTCGGCAACCACAAAGCTGTTCTCTATGTCTGTGAGTCTGTTCCTGTTTCATAGATATGTTCATTTATGTCATATTTTAGATTCCACATATAAGTTAGTTATCCAATAATTTTTAATGTCTACTGTGATTAAGGCACTCTCCCATACATGATGGACTACACTAAAATGTAGCATCTAAATGTCACTAAAATGACACAGTACCATGAATATTACTAGGTACTTTTTATCTTTAACCCTTACAATAACCCTGGTGGATAAGAATTGTATGGTATGTGCCCCATAATGAAGGTGTTTGGGAGAACGCCATCCAGGAAAAAATAAATGGGAGAAGCAAAGGCACAGAGGTGGGAAAGCACCGTGCGAGATTCTGTGGGCGCTGTCTGATCTATTGCCCTCTTTTTACGATCTGAGCAGAAACCCCATTACAAGCAAGCAAGCCCTTTCCTTACGTTTCACATCCAGTGATTCTCCATCTCCCTTCCACCTGCTCCTCCCTGTGCCTCTCACTCTTGACTAAATTAATAATAATAGCAGCGTCTATTAATTGCATGTCAGGACCGGGGCCAAGCACTTTCCATGTGTTTTCTCATTTGAGAACCAAAACAATACTACATGTGTACTAGTCGTTTCATGTTTATTTTACAGATGATGGATCTGAGGCACAGAGAGATCAAGCAAAATGCTTACAACCATACGACATTAAATTATATCCTGCAGTCTGCCTCCCTAATCCCTAGTTCAGGTTTGTTTTAACAATCTCGCTCCTTACAAAGGGGCATCTTGTCCTGGAACCGCAATTCCAGGCATTGGTTCTTGCTAGCTTTCCAATTTGCCTAGATTGCGTCTCTCCTTTGCTTTCAAGACCTCCTAGAGCAATGCCTGTTCTACCTTCCTCACACTCAACCTTATACCAGATTACCTCCCTCCCCTTCTTATCCCCTCTCATCTCCCTGCTTGAATTCCCCTGCCATCAAAGGAATCTGGCTACTGCCAATTATCTTCCAAGGCAAAGGTGTATTTATCCACATGACCAAATCACCATCCTCATTTCCTTTTTGACCATTTTCAAAAGGAAATGTTATTCTCTTTCATCTCCCTCTGCACCAATTATTTACTTTTTAATAATAAAAATGTGTCATGGGAAAAAACACAAAATGGTCATGAAGAGAATTCCTATCAGATTCCAGAGTTGGGGTGAGGGGGGATTCCATAAACAAAAGGACAGTGTCAAAAACATCTCAAGTTCTCCTGCCCATCTGTTGTTTCAGCTGCTCTGAGGGCTAGGGCTGTCTGGATAAGTCCAATAAGATAGCAGGTGCAGCGACAACAGTCAGACAACGTCTCCTGACTCTCAACACAATGATGAGCTGGAGTTTATGAGCACTGAAGGAGGCTGGTGAGGAATACAGCCTTCCTGAGAATGTTGGGCTTATTACCCAAAGAAGAGTTTGTTTCAGCAGTGCTGGAGCAGACAGGAATATTGAGGGTAGACCAGAAGTCCCTGGGGATTCTAGCAGTGCTCTGTCAATGAAAACTAAGTGGATGAAATGCATAAAAATCTTGAGATACTGTATGTATGAATGTATGAATAACTGGTGCCTTGTAAACCTCTGAAAAGCTGATTTGTTGATATAATTATGGGCCTTTAAAAAAGTTTACTGGATATTTTAACCACCTCTAGACTAATGAACGTACACATTTTCAGATAATGCTTCTAAAGCTGGAATATTGTGGCAGGGGGAAGAGTGATGTTCCCAGGGGAAACATGAAGGTACAAGATAAAGATGACATGCATTCTACTGTACATTAATTTTCTCTAAAATATGGAGGTACATTTTATATTAAACAGTCATGGCCGTGTTACGGAATAAAATAAAGATGTTTCTTCAGGCTACCTCCCAGGCCACTGGGGGCATATGGTCACTGTCTGAAGCAGATGGAGCACTTCTGTGGAAAAGCGTGAGGGTGTGAAAATTACTTCTCTACATTGTGCTTTTCATTTGTGCTGTGTGTCCAAATGATTTACGGATGATAATATTTAGGTGCTCTGCTAATATTTGTGAATGCTCTCCTCCTCCCCACACCTTGCCCTCCCTCCTCCCCTTCCTCTCCTTCTCAGGAAAACACCACTGTGAGGCAAGCAAACATGTGTTTCCATCCTGGCTTCGTCATTTGCCAGCTGAGAAGTCATAGGCAGGAGCCTATTTCAAATTAGCCATAAACCTAGTTTCACAGCCTTTTCCCACAGATCGAATGTAAGAACATATATAAAGCACCTATGTGCCCAGCCAATGATAGACAGTTAACAAATGTTAACCCATTACAATTCCTGCTGAATTATCAACATTCTCACTCCCTGGAATTATGCTGTGCTCTCTTTCCTAGAAGGGAAGAAGTGACAGATAACTCAATATAAACTTGGTTTGGTAAACCCATGAAGATGAATGAGGCCGCCATCTATCACGTGGGCCACAGCTTGATGGAAAGTCTCTTTTCTACCATATCGTTTGGGTAGAACACCCTCATTGCCTGCAGCTTGCTGTCTCTCTAGGTGGATATTCTCTACTTCTGCAATTTGTGGATCCCAGAAGGTTTGTCTTTACCCTGGGGCAAAATCTGTCCCCCAGTAACTTCCACTACTGTCCTCCTTGTTACCCACCAGCATCACATAGAACATATCTGATTGGTAGAGAAACCTTAATAACCCTCCTTACAAACTGTGTGTGCGTGGCACATGCATCATTATCTCACAGAAGCCGGAGAGTGGCTCTTTGAACCAGGGGCTGTTATCCCAAGTTTTCAGATAGGAAAACAGAAGCCCAAGTCATTCCCTTCATAAAAAGCTAGGGAAGAAAGAACAGGATACAAATGCTATTAAAAAGATTATACTTTTCCACTGAAGAATTCTTGTGATAAAACTACATGTTCTCCAAGTTAAAGTTACCATTAATGCTAAACTAGGGCTCTTTTCTCAAGAGCCTAAGGTAGAAGAGAGTTCTTTCAGAAGGACAGGGTAGTGGCTTCTGAAGGCTTTGCTGGAGGTTAGGACCTATTTCATGGTTGGTCTAAAAGTAGGACATTTATGTCAAGTTGTTCCTTTCAGCTGCTCTGAAAACCATCTGGAAAGTCTTATGCTGTCACTTGAACTCCTTCCCCTCCTGAGCCTCCCACATCCAGGCAGACCCTAAACCTTGTCAATTTCCCCCACCCAACAGCTTCCATGTCATTCCCTCTGCACCCCTGCTGCCACCTACATCCCACACTTGATGGCTGAAGCAGCCTCTGGCTTGCCCTCCTGCCTCTAGCATCTCCCTTTTCCAGTCTTTCCAACACCATCGGAATATTCTTAGATCCAAAGCTACTCTCCAGCTCAATATCTCCCCACTTAGTGCAGTGATGGGAGCATGCTACCAAGCTGAAACTTCCTATTTACTCTTTGTTTGGAACTAAAATTTTATCACTTCATCTGAAACATGATTAGCTTCATCCCTTCTGATTTCTCTCATAGAATTCTGAGGGCCATTTTATCTTTATTTAAAAAGCTAACCTCCACTAGTAGTTCATCATTCATTCTTCACACTGCATCTCACATTAATTTCATGTTTTTAGCTAGTAAATTTAAATGACAGTATTTAAACGTGATGAGATTATTTTGAAGGGTTGTTTTTTTGCAGCCTTGGTAGGACTTCTTTTTTTTAATGTTTTTAATGTTTAACCATCATTGTTTCACAAATGTCTCAAATGACATATCTGCCTTAGGTTTGCATTTCTGGCAATTAGAAACAAAAATACTGACATTCCTAAGTGGTATGATTTTTCAGTATTTCTCCTCAGAAAATGTATTGATGGTAATGTGTATCAAATTTGGAGCACAGCCTTATAGAAAATTCAGTTACATATTATAAAATCATTATCTTAAGAATAGGTATGTTATTAAGGAGCCTAAGTACCCCATGACTTAGCTTTTGGCAAAAACGTCTATTTCTTAAAATTATGGTGTGTAATTAATATCATGATAGGTCAATTAAAAACCCCTCTGAAATCTACAGGCAAGTCACTTTACTTCTTTCAGTCTGTTTTTCTATCTTTTAATTAAGATATATGATTCTTCTCCCATACCAATGTGAAGATAAAATGAGAGCTATGAAAGTACAATAGGAGAAAGAGGGAGGGAGAACCTCATTGCACAATGGAAATATTCCATTTTGCTTCTTCAAGGAAACTCTCTCTGAGCCTCTCTTTTTTTTTTTTTTGTGGTACGCGGGCCTCTCACTGTTGTGGCCTCTCCCGTTGCGGAGCACAGGCTCCGGATGCGAAGGCTCAGCAGCCATGGCTCACGGGACCAGCCGCTCCGCGGCATGTGAGATCTTCCAGGACCGGGGCACGAACCCATGTCCCCTGCATCGGCAGGCGGACTCTCAACCACTGCGCCACCAGGGAAGTCCCTCTCTGAGCCTCTTGATTCCTCCTTATTGGCCTCCTATTGTTTCCATATTATAGCATTCATTTATCACACTCTATGTCTCCAAATAGTCTGTGTAACTAAACTGTGTTATACTTTTTTGATATTCCACCTTCTGCAATAATTATAGCAATTGTAGTTTCCATTTGTTTCCTATTTATCATATGCCAAGCACTATGCCTTCATATGAATACTATCATTTAATCAAAACAACAGTCCCTTGAATAACTACTATGAAAAGTTTTCAGATAAGGAAACTAACACTTAGGAAGGTTAAGCTATCTGCCTATAGTCACACTGCTTTTGTCAGAGGGCAGGGACTTGAGCCAAGTCTAATTCCATCCCAAGACAGTGCTATCTGGAGACGGAAGCCACAGCTGTTATAAACTGGAAAATACAGCAGAATAGAAGTAAGACCTAGTTTTGGAATCAAGTAGAGTATCCATACAGAGACCAGTTGGAAAGTTCTAGCAGTCAGGAGAGACACACATCCTTTTAAACACCACCACTGACTCACTCACCATGGGCAAGCCATTTCCTCTTTCTGAGCATCCATTTCTTCATCTACAAAATGGGAATCTGGGAAGAAAGTGACGAGCAGCTCTAATTTAATGAGGAATGTAGTGCTGCATCTTTCTGCCATGAGATTTTCTACAAGCTAGAAGCTGCCTCAGCAGTTAAAATTCTGCACTGAGAATGGGTATAGTTCAAGATCTACCACCCAGATTGACTGAGCTGGGAGACACGGCAGGGGGAGCACCTAGGATGCCTCTGGCTTAGGAAGAGCCCAAGTATTCCAGTGCTGCCTTGGACTAAGGGTGAGAGGGTAATGCCTGGGCACTTTGTATACCATCTTCCAGCCAAGAATGGGAAGAGAAGGAAACGATCACTTTTTGAGCCTGAGATGATGTGCCAAGGGACTTTACACATACCATTACAATTGTTTTAAATAGAAAATACATTAATCGCATAGAAGAGTACAAAGACCACGATAACCAATGTCTGTACACTTACTCCCCAGCTTTGTCAAATTATAACCTTTTGCCATATTTTCTCCATATCTTTTATTTTTGGTGTAAAAGAAATAAAATATACTGTTTTATATATTTGTTTTCAACCTACCCGTGTGCTCTACCTGTATCCCATTTCCCTCTCTCCCATGAATGTTTTTACACTTCTTGAACGTACGTATTGTTTTGCATGTTTTGAACCTCCCAGATGTTTTAATACTATATTTATTATTATGCATCTGGCTTTATTTTTTTTACCAAGCATTGCTTTTGAGATCATACATATTGATCACGTAGATGATCAATAGATCTGCACGTGGATCTAGCTCACTATTTTCACTGACATAAGTCTTTTACTGTATGAACATAACATACTACATCTGATAGGCACCTGGGTGATCTCTCTCTTATTAGTAGTATCATTATTATGTAATCTTTTTTGTTATTTCCAATAATGTTGCCTTAAACATTTGCATTCATGTTCCTTTGCACATAAAGCAAGAGTTTCTGAAGGAAATGTATCTAAAGTGGTACCGCTAGGTTACAGATAATTAGGTCTTCAGCTTTATTAGATATTGCCAAATTATTATCCAAAATCATTGTACCAATGAACACACCTACCAGCAGATTTCCCATTGTTCCAGGTCCCTGGCTGCACTTGATTCCACCAAACATTTGAATTTTGGCCAATCTGATGGGTATTAAATGGTATTTAATTACTATTTTACTTTGTGTTTCCCTGATTACCAACAAGCCTGAGTATCATTTCATGTGTTTGCAGACCACGTATGTTTCTAGCATGCTGATTGTTTGTTCATCACTTTGGCCTATTTTAAATTGTGTTCTTTTTCTTTACTGATATGTCATGCATTTATAGTTACTGGATACTAATCCTTTGTAATGAAAAGCTCTGCAAATACCATTTCTAAGTCTGTGACTCCTAGCTTTGTTTTTTTCATTCTGTTTAGGTTGTTTTGTTGAATAAAATTTTTTAATCATTTCCTTCTTGATTTGTCCTTTTCATGGCTTGTTGAATAAACGTTTCTTTACTCCAAGGTATTAAGATAGTATCCCCTATTTCCTTTCAATAGCTTTAAGTTTTATTTTTACATGTATGGCTTCAATCAACTACAAATAGTTTTTTAAATGATGTGTGGTAAGGATTGTTTTCCCCCCAAATAGGGATGAATCATTTGTCTGACGTTATTTATGTGAAAGTTAACCCTTTCACTACTGAATTGTGATGCTGCCTTTGCCATATATCATTCAGAACTTAGATAAGTTTTTTTTTTTCTGGGTTATCTTGTTTCATTAGTCTATTTTTTTCTATTATCTTATCAATAGCAGTCTGTCTTAATTTCCATAGTTTTAAACAAGTCGATTTACGCTACAAGTCCATTCTATACTTTGGTTTTAGCAAAAGACCCTTTTTGCTCTCTCATGTGAAATTTTAGTTTCATTTTTTGAAATGCCTGTTGGGATTTTAATTCCAATTTCATTGAGTTTATAGATGCATTTGAGGATAAAAGACTTCTTTATGACACTGTATCCCCCATTTACACACACAGTTTATCTCTTTATTTATTTAGGTCTTCTTTTATGATTTCAGTAAAGTTTTAAGGCTTTCTTCATAAAAATTGTGATGATTTTTTATGAGGGGTATATTCCTAACTCTAAGCATTTTATAGATGTCAGTACTACAGTAAATGATAGCTTTAATCTATCTATCCATCCACACACATGTATGCATCCATGTGCATGTACATCTATATTTGTATCCTCATGTCTTGTAGCTGACAAAAAATAATTTATAAATTGATATTCTATTCATATGTTCTCACAGACTGTTTTATTCATTCCAGTAATTTGTTGATTCTTATTAATTTTTCTTTGTAGTCTCTTACAGATGAGGATAATGATAGTTTTATTTATTTACCTATCTATCTATCTATCTATCTATCTATTTATTTATTTATGGTTGCGATGGGTCTTCATTGCTGCCTGCGGGCTTTCTCTAGTTGCGGCGAGCGGGGGGCTACTCTCCCTTGCGGTGCACGGGCTTCTCATTGCGTTGGCTTCCCTTGCTGTGGAGCACAGGCTCTAGGAGCGCGGGTTTCAGTAGTTGTGGCGTTTGGGCTCAGTAGCTGTGGCTCGCGGGCTATAGAATGCAGGCTCAGTAGCTGTGGCTCACGGGCTTAGCTGCTCCATGGCATGTGGGATCTTCCTGAACCAAGGATCAAACCTGTTTTCCCCTGCATTGGCAGGCGGATTCTTAACCACTGAGCCACCAGGGAAGTCCCAAGTTTCCCCCTTTTCAATCCTCAGAAATTTGGTTGGTATTTCTCGCCAAGCTGGTTTAGGTAGAACCAATGGTGTTACTAGTTTTGTTTTGTTTCCTATCATGAAGGGACCTGATTTTATTAAGAGTTTTAAAATTCTGCATCTAGTAAGACAATTTTATTTTAAAACATCATTTCATATGCTGGTATTGTGAATTACATTCATAGACCATCTAACTTTAAAGTCTCATCTTACTCTAGGAAAATCCAGCTTTGACACAATGTGGGTGTCTGTTTGAGTGTGTGGCTTTTAATACATTGATAAATTCTGTCTGCTATTAACTTGTGTAAGGTTTTTGCTTTTTGGTCATACATTTAATTGACCAAAAATTTTTATCTTCTTCATTTATTTACTTGTCCACTTGTTTATTTGTTTATATATTTATGTGCTGTGTTGTGGAAAGAAATACTGTTCTATGTGATATTGATTCTTTGATATTTGCTGAGATCCATTTTTTGGCCTGGGACATGGTAAATTAAAAAAAAAAAGTGTTCTACATATCCTAGAAGAAAATATTTATACTTAATTCAGTAGCAGGGTCCTATATATTTTTATCAGATGACATATTTTTTGTGTTGTTCAAAATCATCTATATCAGTATTTTAGTTTGCTTGTTCTATTAATTATGGAGAAAGGTATGTCAAAATATCATAATATTATGGGTTTATCACTTTTTTTTTAGGTAAGAGTCATGTTTGATTTATATATTTTCAGGTCATGTTATTTGGTATATCCAAGCTCAAAATCATTATATACCTTCCTTTTAGCTTTATATGGTGAACTCTTTATCTCAGAATTTTTTTTTTTGTCTTAATGTTTCCTTTGCCTGATGATAATATTAATGAAACATTTTGGTTAGTATTTGCCTGGCAAATATTTTGCATTCCTTTACCTTTTAGCTTTCAGTGAACTTAGCTTTAGTTAAATCCAACCTGAGAGTCTTCACTTTCATAGTCGACTTTAATCTGATTAGTGTAATGACTAGTATATTAGATTTATTTCTCCCATCTTCTTTGTGCTTTCCATTTATCATTATTTTTCTCCGCTTATTTATTTTCCCCCTTTCTCGCTTTCATTTGGGTGTACTGGATTTCTTTATTTCTACTCTTTAGCCCTTCTTAGTCCGTCCATCTAATTTTTGCAGACTATATTTTCTAATTATATGTCTTTTTTTGGTTACACTAAAATACAAATATGCATACTTATTATCAAAATCAAAATTTAATAAAAACTCTGATGTTGATTTCTGACCCTTACTCTTATATTTTTGTGTTTTTTTTAAAATTTTGACATGTCAACTCATGTTCATTGGGTTTTAATCTGTGACAATCATGTGTCCCCAAGGTGAAGTCTATATCCTCCCTCAGAGGATAACTTCTAGGTACCCTTGGAACATTACTTGTCTAGAACGATTTCTTCTTCTTCTTCTTCCTTTTTTTTTTGCGGTGTGCGGGCCTCTCACTGTTGTGGCCTCTCCCACTGTGGAGCACAGGCTCCGGACGCACAGGCTCAGCGGCCATGGCTCACGGGCCCAGCCACTCCGCGGCATGTGGGATCTTCCCAGACTGGGGCACGAACCCGTGTCCCCTGCATCGGCAGGCGGACTCTCGACCACTGCGCCACCAGGGAAGCCCCCTTCTTCTTCTTCTTTTTTCTTTTCTAGTTAGTTTTTCAGTTTAGGCATTCCCAGACCATACTAAGCAGTGTAAACTCAAATTTCAAATCTTTCTGAGGTATAGGACATAGACATAGATATGTTTTCCCTAGTATACTCTTTCACTAAGCATGTAGACTTTCAGAGGTCCTAACATTATTTTGAAGCCTTCAGTTATAAGTCCCCACCCTGCAGCGTTTCAGGGCCAAATCTCCACTCCTAGAATAAGCAAGCGTATTTAATCCACTCAGTTGCCAAAACTGATGGCTCTTCCTTATCCAAACTACATCAATAAAACTAGATTCCGGGCTTACCTGTCTAGTTCTCAGTTCCATTATTTTGCCTTTACCAACACATTTTTTGACTCCTCTGATCTCAGTCATGCATTTTAAAGGATGCTAGTTATATCAGTTGTATTTGATCTGGAATAGAGGTTTGTACTGGAAATATTTTTAGTTTGTTAGTCCACCATATTTCCACATACAATTTCTAAAATATACCTGTAAGGTAGAAATCATTTGCATTGTGCAGTTGAGGTTCAGTGTAGTTCAGTGATCTGCCCAAGGTCAGGGAGATAATAATTATAAAGCAGAATTTAAATCATGCTGTTTGACTCTAGAACTCTTGACCTTTCCATGATATTGAGATGACTCCTTGGGTAAGTACCTGCTAGTGAGCAATGCATTAATATCCAATCAAGTACAGAGCCCTGCAACTATCGGAAGATAAGGCAAGCTCCCCCTTAGAGTCCTAAAGTCTTTTAGGAAGCTGCAAGTCAGACTAAAGTAGATTTTATTTCTTATGTAGAATTATAGAGCAAAATAGCTTAAGCACTAACATATTGCTAGGTGAGAGCCGATTTTTTTTTTTTAATTGAGAAGGGATAGTGTATTATCCCAACTGCTTTATGTTTTTTTCTATCCATAAAGGTTACCTGTACTTGCTTTAACAAATTAAAACACTATGTAAAATAATTAAAATAAAGTAAAATTATATCAAATTCCATCACCTTGAGGCAGCTATCAAGAACATTCTGGTCAGCAACCCTTCATGTATCTTTTAATGTATAATCATACACAAATACATACAATTTTCTATGAATATAAGATCACAGATATGTCAATACCACTTCATCTCTAGTGTTCATGAAAAAAGGTGCATAGGAGAAGTAAACCCAGCTAGTTAGCTTTATGTGAGCTAACTACTTTCATGGCTTTGACTACGTTTTCAAATTCTGGATAAATATATTTATATCATTTCATTTGTTCATCCATTCATTCATCCAAATAGCATTCACTGGGTTGTCGCAGCTTTTCCTAGGTTCCTTGGATTCGAAGATCAGTAAAATATAGTCCTGCCTTTAGGATGCTCATAGGCTTTTGGGGAAGAAAAGACGTTAAAATGAATGGCTTTAACGCAGCGTAATATATACAATGGAATATTACTCAGCCATAAAAAGAAACGAAATTGAGTTATTTGTAGTGAAGTGGATGGACCTAGAGTCCGTTATACAGAGTGAAGTAAGTCAGAAAGAGAAAGACAAATACCGTATGCTAACACATATATATGGAATCTAAGGAAAAAAAAATGTCATGAAGAACCTAGGGGTAAGATGGGAATAAAGACACAGACCTACTAGAGAATGGACTTGAGGATGTGGGGAGGGGGAAGGGTAAGCTGTGACAAAGTGAGAGAGTGGCATGGACATACATACACTACCAAACGTAAAATAGATAGCTAGTGGGAAGCAGCCGCACAGCACAGGTAGATCAGCTCGGTGTTTTGTGACCACCTAGAGGGGTGGGATAGGGAGGGTGGGAGGGAGGGAGACGCAAGAGGGAAGAGATATGGGAACATATGTGTATGTATAACTGATTCACTTTGTTATAAAGCAGAAACTAACACACCATGGTAAAGCAATTATACTCCAATAAAGATGTAAAAAAAAAAAAAAAAGTGTAGGGGTCTGTAGGGAGCACGAGTAGTATCAGACACAGGCTGTGGAGGAGTCTGAACTCCTCAAAGAAGGTATACTGGCTGGACAGGAGGGGTAAGGAGAAGCCAAGCCATGAGGAGGAGGACAGAAATGGCTTTTGAGTCAAAGGGCATAATAATATTTGTTTTGTGGAAGACAATTTTGGTAGCAGTATATAGATAACTGGTTTGGGGGAAAAGTAGAAAGACCAAATATCTGCCCATGGGATGGACTGATGCAGGAATACATTGAGTTCCTACCAAGTTTTGGCACCATGCTAGACGTCGTCATATTCTATTTTGATTGAAAAGAACTAAAACTGACAACAAAATATCCTTCCTCACTGAATGACTGAAGCTGTGTGTAGTCTTCTCCAAAGAATTTCTTAACATTCATACATTAAGGTTACATACACTGTTTTTTCCTACATGTGATAACAATATACTCCTTCATTCCAATTTTGTTTGGGTATCACCCTGAATTCTTAAGAGAACACTTTACTTTTGTTCTAGGTTGAGAGGTACTTTGGTCTTATGTTTTATTGGAAGAGGGCTGTTGTTGATTATTTGAAGTAGATAGAGAATATCCTCTGCCCTTGGGAAGGGACAACATGAAAGGCAGTTTGATGTCACTGTGGATGTCACCTGGACCACGTCAGGAAAAATGACTATGGTTATTCCATTAACTTTGGTTGTGATTTTCGGTGAATTAGTTCTCCTCTCTGGACCTTGTTTTCCTTGGGCAATTCAAATAAAAAGCATGTATGGAGCTTCTGGCAGGAGTCATTCCAAAGATGAAGAAGATACCACCATCCCTGATCTCAAATAGTTCAATGGGCAAAAGAGAGGATAAGCCTAGTACAGTGTGACTATAATTCAAGTCAGAGCTTGAAGAGCACCAACGGAGAGGCGGGTCCAATTGTGGTTAGAAGGATGAGAAAGGGAGAGTCCTGACACCTAGATTAGGTTGATCCCTTCTACAGGTGTCCATATCGCCCCATACTTTATTATAAAACTCACACCCTTTGTTGTAATCAGATGCCTGTCTTCCATGGTGTACATTAAGCGCTCTAAGGACAGAAAAAAAAAACCATGAGCCTTTCATTGCTACATCTCTGTACCTAGCACAGTGCTTGGCACAGACTAGGTTTCCAACAATACCCGCTGAAGGAATTAATAGTCGGAGACAGTGCACGTGGGGAACATGTCAAGACGTGAATGATAAGCATGGTATTCTGGGCAGTAGGAACAGCACAGAACAGGACACAGGTTAACCTTCTGAGATAAAGAACAGTGCATTAAGACTGGCCTGCAGGGTAAGCCAAAGGAAGTGCTAAAGTTTCACGAGAATGGTCAGTTGAGAGTGTAAGGTAGATGGTGGAGGGTTCTGAGGCGAGATGTTAGGGCTTGAGTCACTGAGGGATGGAAATCCACTGTTTTAAAAGCAGGGGACTGGATGCAATGATTTCCCAAGTCCCACACCTGCAGCTGCAGAAGTCAGAACTTAGATGTGTCAGCAGTAGTCGAGACACTGAACCGGCACCCAGGGCTTTAGACAGCCTGGGTTCCCTCCACCGCCACCTACCCTCCTACCGGACCGGCACTCAGTAGACTGCGGCCCTTTCCATTCATGTGGAAATTAAAGTTTTGCTTTAATAAAATCTTAATCTCAGAATGGTGAGATTCCATTGCCAAGAAAAGAATCTTTGTTTGGGAAAATGGACTTTGGTCTTACAATATCCATCCACTATTATCCCTGGTGACCACTGTGAGCGCCAACCCACGGTCTGGATTAAATGAATGAGGAATGAGAAGGCAGGGATCTGAGAATCCACTGGGCATGTGTATCCCTCCCATTGGGGCTAGGGTCCACCCCTGTCACACAGGTAACACACAGCTCATTCTTTTCAGACTGACAGTGCCGCCCTCACTCTGTATAAGGCTCAGGAAGGAGCAAATGTATACATGCAACTGATTAATTCCAGCAGCCTCGGATATAATTGTACAAAGATTTGCCCTGGTACCAATTTAAAACTCAGTAGCACATTTAATAAAACTAACAGTTTGCAGCCACGGCCTTTGTTATTTTGTTTTAATCATCTTTTACCACCAACTGAAATGATTTTCTACTTTCTTGGTGCAGTGAAATAAAATCCAAGAGAAAGAATGGGGGGACAATGTGGAAATTATAAAAGATTCAGAGTTTCAAATCCTGGGATAAGGTCACGGCAGCCCTGAGAGTTAACTGGTTGTTTGTGTCAGGCTGAGATTTGAAGGGAAGACATTTACCAGTTTGGGGGAAACGCCACACCTGTATAGCATTAAAGAAAGGAGAGAGGAAAAGAACTACAAGGGACTCTTGTTTTTCCTGAATGCAACCAGAGGTGATGTGTGACAGCTTCCCCAAACACCCCTGCTGGTGATGGACAGGTCTCCTGATCGCAGAGCAGGGGCCTGTGACAAACTGACCGGTCGCCAAGACCCCTGGGAGCCAAAACACCAGATACAGTCGGAGGTAAACAAGGCATGCAGCACAGTGTGAAAATGGAGGCCACACGGGGGCCAGGAGTCAACAGGGGGACCCAGTGACAGCTGGTGATTGAGCGGCACTAACTGAACACAGTTGTTGAGGACCAGGGGCCAGTGGGGAAAGCAGCCTCCCTTCTCCTTCCTGTGGCCTCTCTGGGTGGCCAGCGATTTTATTACTGGCAGAGGGTGAGCCCAACAGCATTTTCGAATTTGGCATCACATCTAAAACCATTTGGGGGCTGGGCATCTCTTTCTTCGCCCCCCTGGCCCCACCCTCCCCATGAATGCTTTGGATTCGGTGAAAGTCGGCATGCAGTGAGCAAACTACACTTCCCCTCGAATTTTGAAACCCATGTGCGCTTGGGGAAAATGTAATCCTTATGTTTCTGATTCATTTACACTTAACTCATCAAAACGCTATTTTGTAAGAGCTATTTGATGTCCGCGAAGTCTTCTGAGCCCTTGTGTAAGCCTGGCTTCTTAGAAGCAGGAAGTCACGTTTCTGACGAGAGGGGAGAACTTGAACTTAAAAGATTGAGTTTGTTTTGAAATGAGGGCTCTTGGAGGGTCACGTGGACCCGGAGCTTGGCCAAATGCGTTCTCTCATTTCCTATACCACCCCCCTCACCAGCACCAGCTGCCATGACGTTACTAATGTCAGCGCACTATGATTTCACCCTGAGCAGCCAACGGAGACTTCTTCATGATCAGAGAGAGCTGAGCTCAAAGCTGAATCCCAAGGTCTGGCCAAACTCCAGCACGCCGCGATGTTGGGGGAAGGCGCACCTGGATTGGGTATCAGGAGCCCTAGGTTCAATTCCCTCTTCTGGCATCAAAGGTCTGTGTGACTGAGGAAGTGACCTCCCCTCTCTGGGCTCAATTCTCTCATTTGTAGAGTGTCAGTGCTTCCATGTTCCTTCCCGGCCTGAGAGGTTTTGAGTCTAATTCCTAGACAGGAGGAGGTGTGAGCACCTCAGAATTCTCTCTGCTGAAAACTTTTGGGGACTGAGTTTGTACACAAGGACCTTAGCTCAAGAAGGAAACACAAAAAATGTAGAAATCAGGCTTTGGATATTGGTTTGCTCAGCGTCTCACTGTGGGCTGGATGCTAGAGCCCAGAGAAGGAGGGAATAAGTTGCCCCAAGTCATGCAGAACGTTAATGGCAGAGTCCAGCTTTCCTGGCATTTTGTGACGAACATCGCTGGATGGAAGAATTCAAACTTTTCAGTGTATAGGATATTGAAGCGCAGGCAAAAAACCTACTTCCCACTCTGACGACAAGAACGTGAACGCAGCATTAAAATGGAAGGGGGCACTGGCATTGCTTTGCATGAGGCACCGTGAGGTGGTGTCTGGCTTGTATTAAAGCCCATGAGTGAATGATTAATCCTGGGTAGAAAACAAAGCCCGTGCCTCGTAACGTTATAGGTATTAGTGTGGCGGAAGATTAACCCCACGACCCCAACAGGGGACCTTTGAGAACACTGGACAACACTTGGAGAATCGATGCATGATGAAAACAGGTGGTCTCACAGGTCTTGTCTGCCCACCCCCCAAAACACACACACACACACACACACACAGTCATGCACGCATGCACACACACACATACACATGCACAAGCTCGCCTCACCTGCTCCTGAATCTGTACACAGAAATGTTATGGCTCAAAGCAAACTGTAGCTGTCTGCCCCCACCAATTCGCAGACTGATAATGGGAAGACAGCTTTGAACTCGTCCTCCTCTCATCCCAAACCAAACATCCCTCTATCTCCACATCATGCGTTTCAGTGACGCCAACAACATAGGCACTTCTAGGACCCACTCACTTCCCTCCTCCCTCTGACCAGTCGTGGGGTACCTCCATCCCATCAATACTGCTCAGCCCCATCCAGTTCTCTCCATTCCCGCCTTGACTACCCTAGACCAGGGCCATCTTCTACTTCAGTGCTGGCAACATTGTCTTACCTCCCTCATCATTTACAGTCTGTGCCTCTATCCCTACATCTGCCCAGATAGCCACACAGCCAAAGAGCTGTCCTAAAACCAAACCTGATCAGGATTCTCTCTTACCCCTAACAGTCCCTCACCACCCTCGGGATGAAGCCCAGACCCGTCAGCATGGCATTCTAGAACCAACGTTGCTGGCCTCCTCTCAACCCCTCTGGCCTCTTGGCTCAAACTCTCCTCCTCAAAACTGACCCCTCAGCCACCATGAGCAAACAGTCCCCCCTCCTTTCCCTGGCTAAATGGTCCGGCCTTAGTGTAGACGCCACCTTTCCCAGGAGGATCTCACTGACCTTTTAGCTGAGTGAGGATTTCCTAGCCCTTGTGCTTCTCTTATCATAACACCTTTCTCACTTTTGTTACCACTTAGATGAAGCTCCCAGAGGGTTCGGACTGCTCTTCATTGCCCCGTTTATCTCTCTCCACTGCCCAGCACGGGGCCCATTACAAAGACAGTACTAAATAAATGCCTGTGGGGTGGATGGTAGACTGACTGACATTGTCTGGCCCCATCCCTTCCCTTTAGGGGGACTGCGGCCCCAAGAGGAGAAGAGACCATGCGATAAGATTTTCTTTGATCCTTTTGCCCCTCTGGTAACGAATCCATTTCAGACATTTAAAGGAAGACCTCCAATATACCAGCTATCATCTGTATTACCACAAATTTCTGACCACTTATTGATCTGCCAAAGCGTTTACTCATTCATTCATTCATGCCTTTATTGACCTGTTTATTGACCATCTACTTCATGCCTGTCCTTCCAAAGAAGCTGAAGATAATATGACAAATGTTACCTAGTTCCCATCTCTGGTATCTCACTGTCAAGTCAAAATGCCGCTGAACAGGAAAAATACACCAGTACATTCTGAAATTGTCCCAAATGGAAACAATCGGTAAGCCCTAAGAGAGAGAGACAGTAGGTCAGGAAGGAGCTCTGAGGGCCCCAGTGCACCTGGAAGGCTTTCTTTACAGACGGCTAGTCTCTGAGCTCGCACGGGACATGCAGCCTGGTCCCTCTACTCTTACTGAATTAGACATACTCGGGGCAGGTAAGAACTCCAGGAGGGTCTGAATGGAATGTCAGAGCTGGAAATGACTTTCAGAGTCATTTACCTAGGCCTTCATTTTATAGAAGGGGGACTTGGGCCCACAGATGGGGAATCATGACCCAGTAATATAGCAAAATCTCAGGAGATCAGTACTTGAAGCCATGTCTCCTGATTCCAGGGCCAGCACTTTGATGGGCTTTCTCTCTTTTTCTTTAGCTCAGCTACAGAGATTAAAGCGCAATGGTCTTTTCTTTCTTCTAATCCAGCACTGAACTCTGCGTAGAGTTGAACGGGAAACTGTTTCATGAGTGTGTCTGCATGTCTGTGTGTTTGTCTTTCACACATACTCTCTGGCCTGGCCAAGAACAAGCCTAATGAAAACCAAACAATAGGAAGAATCATGAACATTGAAATCTTTATAGCTCCCCCACATTGCATCACGTTCTTGCAAGTCCATTAGCTCATTAGTTTCTCAGGACACCCTTTGTGAGACTGTATGGACAGGAATCATCACCCACTTTTTTCCAGGGACAGGAGCTGAGGTTCAAAGCATTGAAGCAATCTGCTCAGGGTCATGGAGCAAGACAGCTGTGTGCTGGCCTGAGAATCAGATCTCCTGATCCCAGATTCAGCATCTCCTAAGTAACGTCTGAGGTTCCTGCTTGAGCAGATACAACACAAACCCACTATGTTCTGTCCTGAGGATTCTCATCGTCTCTGAGCACAGACTGAATGGATTTTGTCCACTCCTCTTGCCAATGCCCAGTGTGAGATAAATTCCTCCATTATTCCCACATCTGTAATTACTCTGACGGCTGTTATTTTCCTTCTCGTTCCCATTCATTTACTTGTTTTCTTAAAAATCAAGAACTGGTGCCCATACAACCAAGTCCAGTCCATCCTTCCTACCCACAGGGAGAAAGGCAAAAGAACAAAGGAGCAGGTGACATCAGGACACCCACTGCAACCCGACTTCACTAACTCATTGTTTACCAAAGGAGCTCTTGATCTACCCCACCCACTAACAAAACACTAAATTAAAATCTATTCCTCCATTTCAGGAAATAACATTTCCCTCATTCCAGACACTCAAACCAGAAACCCGGGAGTCATTGGACAGCTCCTTCTCAGAACCCTTGCATCCAATACATCGCCAAGTCCTGTTGGTTCTACTTTTCAAACATTCCCCCAATTCATCCACTTCTCCTGCAGATAGATAATCATAATCTCTGGCTTGCACTTTAGCAATAACCTCTAAATGGACTTTCTCACTCTTCCTCAATCCCCTCTTTACAGAGCACCAAGAGCAATTTCATAGAAACACAGATCTGATTGGTTTAGTCCTCTACTTCCCAATGAACAAATCCAAACTCCATAACAGAAACTCCCTTCACAATACGGCTCCTGCTTACAACTCCAGTCTCGTCTTCTGTATGTCCCCCCTTAATTTGAGGGGGAATTATGCTCTACTATAACCTCACATAATAATAAATCTTCAGGTTGTAATTATATTTTTATTTGGGCTATTATTCAGACCAGCCCTCCTATCCAGTTACAAGATTCACAATTACAGTGCCAGCATGGAGACGGACACGCAGAAGGCACTTATTCTTAAAAGACTGAACAAATGAATGAATAAATTTATCAACAGAGGCTTGGGTCCATCACTTAACTTCTGTGAGTCTTCATTAATATCTGTAGAAGAGACACTATAATGGTCCAGGAATGCATCAGACCGATCCACAGAAATGTAGATAAGTGATCTCAGTAGTGTTAGCACCAACCAGGGGCCCTTCACACTTACAAAATCGTGAAGGCACCTGGAGACAGTCAGCACTTCTACGGCTACTGCTGACCCCAGAGATCTGTGGATTCTGCTAAACCCTTTTGTTTACCCTAATGTTCCCAGAACCTGTATTTCATGCTGAGAGGTACTTGGCCTAAGACTGATGAGAGGGAGCTGTAGGTGGATGATGCCCGGCTTCCAAAAATAGAGGAAGATCGTGCTGACTATGTACACTGCTGGCCTGGGCTAGGAACAGAAGTATTTGTTCTGGACCTGGAGAAACAGCTATCAATCCTGATGCTGCTCATTTGTCCTGGTGGACATCAGAACGCAGGCAAGGCCATGTTGGAAAGGTGTGGGGAAAGGCCCTGCTCAGAGAGGGGTCCAGCCTGGAGCGTGCATTTCCACAACAGGTTCCTGGAAACCATGCTGGTCTGACCATGCCCACACTGTGCCAAACCTCTTCCTCATCTACTTAAATATTCAAAACCTAAATGGAAAAAAAAAAGTTCTCTTCTGTGTGTTTATTCTGTTGCTTCCTGGAAACAAGAAAAGCTCGTTTTAACATCTGCTTTCTCCATCCATCAAGATGCCACCTTGTCCTTTTCCTGTCATAGCAATGATTATGCTCTATAGTTTGCCAGGCATGCCCTTTGGCGTCAGGCAGGGAGATGTAAAACTTGACTTGAGCATCTATTAACTGTGGGACCTTAAATGAACGACTTTACCTTTTTGGGTCTGACCTTCCCCATCTAAAAATAAAGCATACTGATAACTACACCTCATTGGTAGGCTTATAAAAATACTGAGCATATATGAAGTATTTACTACATGGTAATTATCAGCAGTAGGGATGCTAGTACGGCTAGTAGTAAGTGCTACCTGCATAAGTGATGGTGGCTAACACAGTGATTAAATTTACACTCCACTGAGGTCAGAAACTGGGTTGGTTTTTGGTAACCACTGTATCTTCAGAATGTGGCATGGTTCCCATCCAAGGAACGTTTGAGAAATATATCAATGAATAAATGATTACTAAGAGTAACTTCTTCATAAATGCTAGTTCCCTCTTGACTACCCGTTTTACCCTAGATTCCAGTAACACTGATGGATATGCAGGAGGGCTGACATTAAAATCCCAATTTAGCAGATAGGAAAACTGAGGTGTGAAAAGATTAACAACCAGACACCACTTAAAGATATTAATAGACAAGTCACAGAAGAGGGAATGTAAATAGCCAGTCGATATTTGAAAAGCTGCTCATTCATGGTGCTCAATCACAGGAACACTAATGAGAAGCCATGTTTTACCCATCAAATGGGCAAAGACAAAGCACTTCCATTTTGTTGAGTAGTCATGACCATGGATACACCTAAATAACCTGCAGCACATTCCTACTGTGGAATGTTCTATAGCAGTTAAAAGGAATGAAGTAGATTTAGGGACCAAAGTGGACAGATAGCTCAGATTACTACATTTCTACATTCAACCTGAGACTGAACATGCTCTTCTGCCATGAAGTAGGGTAGGTTGGTTCATTCATTCTTTCATTCATTCTTTCGTGTATGCATTCATTCATTTATCAATTTTCGCTAAGCATCCACTTGGTTTCAAGCATCCATCCTATGGCAAACTTCTTCAATGATCAACTTTTATTCATCCTTCGGGTCTCAGCTTAGACATGACTTCTTCCAAGAAACCTTCCTAAACCATCTCGAGCTGGGTTAGATGCCCTTCTTGTGTTTTATATACCCTTCTTGTGACCCTCACACCATACACTTTTCATGCTGCAGTATAATCACCTGATTTCTTTGCCCGTTTCCCCCTTTAAACTGTGTGCTCATGAGACTAGGGATCTGTAGTTCCAGCATAGAGCACGGCACAGAACAGACACCTAGTAAATATCTATGAAGTAAAGAAAGTATCACTGAATATGATTAAATTAGATTTTCACTATTTGGTTGATGAATGAATGAAAAAAATGAATACATACAAGAACAAAGAATGCATGACTAGGTGACATACAGAAAGAGCCAGGAAAAGAAATGTGGCTGAGACAAAAAATGAAATGGTGACTCACCTTGAGAGCCACAGAAACAGCACGGAGGAGCCACCTGTGCTTCAGTTGACCCCGATTTGGTCTAACCTTTCCCAACGCTCCGAGGCTTACTACGGCATCATGTGTCAATACTACGGCTAAGATGTGAAAGCAAGAGACCCTTTTTCTGAGAGGTTCTACTGCTGACTCACTCTTCACTCATTTACCTGACAAGCATTCATGGACCCTTGACTCTGATGAATGAGCGTGCTAAATTTTGTATTTAAGAATCTGAACCAGGTAAGAGGAAAAAACGCAGGCACAGTTAAATCTAAGATAAGCCAGCCAAACAGTGATCAAGGACCAAGGATCACGTTATAAGACATCTGTGTTCCAAACAGGCTAGGATCTCAATGATGGCAGGTCACCCAGCCTCTATTATGAGTCACTAGGAGACTCTTCCAGTCTCTGTTCAAATGTCACCTCATCACAGAGGCCTTTCCTGACCACCTATCTAAAATTACTAAATCCTACCCAGTTGAGATATTATGTAGTGTTTTCTGGTTCGTCTCTTCCAACTTCATCACGGGGATCAATGAGAGCAAGGATCTTCTCTGCTCTGTTCACTACTGCGTCGCTAGTGCCTTGAAAGTACTCGGGTTCATGGTGGAAATCAAAAAATATTCACCGAGAAAATGAACGTATGAGCGAACTAGAAAGTTTCTGAGCTGATTGACAGGGGTTTCTGAGTATGTGGAATCCAGAGGAAGAGATTTGAGATTTGATCTGTAAAATGTGGACTCATATCTGCAATCCTTCCTTTATGTTTATTCATTTACCCCAAGACTTATATTGAGAATACTGAGGAGGTGAGGTGAGATAGAGATTATGCTGGCAGCTTAACAGGTCTGAACGTGAAAGAAAAATCAATAGATTAGTTAATTGGGACACACAAAGAAGCTCGTTGGGAGAGATGACTTCTAAGAATATTTCTAGCTCTAAATCAACGATTCTAAGAACAGAGAGGCACAAACAAAGTAGGCAACACAAACATAGTTGTTCAACTAGAGAATGGATAAGAGCACTAGCTTTGGAGCTGATGGATCTATGTGCAAACCCCAGTTATAGTTACACAGTTTGATAGCTCTGTAATCTCTGGGTTTCAGGTTCTTACCTGTAATTTGGTGATAGGACCACCTACGCTGCAGGTGCAGAGTCGTTGTACAGATTAAGTCAAATGAGATTACTTAAATAAAGCCCTTAGTTAAGCATTTGACACACAGTAGGTACTTAGTAAATGACCGCTTCTCCATTTCTCTTCAACTGCTAAACTCCTTCCCATTCTTCACTCAAGAGCCATTCAAAAATATTTACTGAGTGCCTACTTTGTGCCTGGAATTGTTCTAGGCCCTGGGACTGCACCAGCAGATAAACCAGCAAAAATCCAGTCC
Organism: Orcinus orca; assembly: GCF_937001465.1. Taxonomy (NCBI): domain Eukaryota; kingdom Metazoa; phylum Chordata; class Mammalia; order Artiodactyla; family Delphinidae; genus Orcinus; species Orcinus orca. Next base: position 102,910,660 of record NC_064564.1, on the reverse strand, counting down.
TCAAGGAGATTATATTCCTCAATTACAGCTCAATTCTTCCAAGTTTGGGTTAGAAACCACTGACTTTCTGTTTCTGTTTTCTCCATCAGGGCATTTACTATACTGCAGTGCTACTGCTTTCCTAACCCCCTCTCTTCCCAAAGAGTGGGCACACCATGTGGGCAGACTCCATGCCTGTCCTGGCACCACTGTACCATCATGTCCTAACATGGTGCATAGTGTGTAACAGACGTCCAGTAAATATTTGCTGAATGAATCAACGATAGACAGACGAACAGATGAATATTGAAAGTGAGCTGCTATTCACTGTTCCTGGTTTGCTTTATATCTCACTTCCTCTAAGCCAAAAAAAAGGGCTTAGTTTTATCCAGAGTCTTTACTTCTTAGAGAAATCTGGAGATTCCATACAGACCCAGGTAGCATGGTGCCCAGGGCAGAAGCACTTGGCAGTCAAGTTTAGAAACAGAAGCATCCTTGCTCCTTCTTCCCAGCCAGACACAAAAAGACCTGGCCATGTACCTCATGATGCCAGACTTCCAAGAGTGGGTCTCAGGAACGGACTGTGGGTTGGTGGCCTGTGAGTTGTAATCCTGCCTCCTACCTCCTGTATCTTGAACTGTAGCCAGCTTGGATGCATGTCTGAGCTCTAAAATTCTGCCTTTGCATTATTAGAGCAGGAGGTGGTATGGTATTGTGGTTGAGAAGGTGGAATTTGGAATTAGACCTGGGTTTTAAACCTGGCTCTGCCACTACCAGCTGTATTAGGTTGGATAAGTCACTCTTCTGAGCTTCAGCTGCCTCAGAAATATGTGTCAGGCACTTAAAACAGAGTCAATGTTCAATAAGTGGTTATTGGTATTGTTATTATTATCGTTATCATAATTATTCACAATCTACACCTTTTACTAGGCCATCCAGAACTGGTGAGGTCCATGCTGGGTACTGATTCAGAGATAAACAACCTCTGCTGAGTCCCTTTTACTACCAAAAAAAAAAAGTCACCTAAGAACAACTCCTATCCACAGAGAAAAGCTTCATATGTTGTCCCCTCATTTTACAGATAGAAAAAATAAAGCCCCAAAAGGTGATGCAATGTGTCTTCATGTCACATAGTGAGTTAGAAGCAGGGTCAGCACTGGTTCCGTTTCCCTCTGTCAGTGTCAGTCCTCACTCAATGCAGAGGCTTCCACTTAAGGGAGACAGTCCCCCTTTTTCCCTTGTACCGGCCAAAAGCAATCAGTCTACGAGCAGCATCCATTGGGTAAGCACAGAAGCCTCTCCCTTCATCAATGTCATACCTTGGGAAACTATCTCCAGTACAGATAACAGAAAGAATAAATATTTTTGTTGAGAGAAAAAATGAAGACAAAGGTCAAAGGGAATCATGTAATGGGTTGAGTCAGGGAAGAAAAAGAAAGCATTTTTTTTCTCTCTCCTCTTTTTCTCCAAAACAGTCTTTATATAGAACTTGTCTAAGAGCCAATTTATTTGATATGGAAAAAATGTGAGAGCAGTAAAATACACACACACACACACACACACACACACACACACACACACAAAGAGGTATTTGTGTTGGAGTTTAGAACTCGAATTACCAAGAGATAAAGGAGCTGAAATGATAGGTTGACTTGGAAGGATATTTTATTTTTTCAGAGTCTCAGAGAACTTTCACGTCAGGAAGTGGAGCCTGGCCCAGCCCAGGTCTCCAATAAATTCCTTGGGACTCAAGAAAGACGAAGAGGAAGGTCAATGAAGGCCTCAGTCTAGACCTTGTCCCTGCAACACACTGGGGACCAAAGAAACATTTGTTGAGAAGGAAAGAACAAATGGTACACAATGTAGACCTGAATAGTGGTGGTTTTGGAAGCAAACTGGCATAGGAATTGGCATTTTTACCAAGTGGTTAAGGTCTTCAGCACTGAAGTGTGAGTGTCTACAGGAAACTGGCAAAGGCTGAGTCATCCCTGAAATCTACAGCTCTCAGCACAGACTCTGGCACACAGAATGTTCTCAATACAAACTTGTAAATTGAATGAGTAGTCACTCGTATGAGTAAAGAGACCTTGGAGATTCCTGGGCCTTGGAGATCATTTAGAGCAGTAACCATTAAACTTCAACCACCATCAGAATCATCTGGAAAGGTCCTGTACTCAGAGTTTCTGATTCAGTTGTCTGGGCTGGGACCTAAGAACATGGCTTTTCTAAATTCTCAGATGCTGCCAGTACGGGGCCACACTGTGAGAGCCTGATTTAGTGCAGTGGTTCTTAAACCTGGCTGCATGTTACAATCATCCAGTGAGATTTTAAAGTCCTAATGGTTAGGCCTTATCTTCCTTACCAATTAGATCAATACCTGGGGCAGGGCCAGGAGGAGGAAGGAGGCGGGGATGCAAGTGAGCTGGAGGTGATTTTAAAATGCCCCCAATTTTTGTAGCGTGCAACTGACTTTGAGAACCACTAGTCTAGTACAACTTCCTCCTTATGGATTGAAGGCCTCTGAGCACCGGAAAGAGTAAGTGACTAGCCTAAGAATGCACAGCAATTTGGTGACTTAGCTGAGAACAGAACTCAGGGTGCTTTTCCTTCCTCAGTTTAATTTCCACAATTCCACACTTATCAACCTGTGTCAGCGCTCACAGCCTCACAACTCAAGGCTGAAAAAGAAAGCTGGGTTTAAGCTGAGGTTTTAAGACATCTATTATTTCTTCACCTCATTGTTTTATACAGAAATGTTAAGTGGATGCGTATTTATAGAACTTTACCATTCTAGACAAGTGAGGAGATGAAAGAGACAGGGTTATAGAATATTTTCAAGGCAAGACGATCTTTTAAGCACATTCTCAAACACAAACCAAATGCTCCCCCTGAGTTCTTAAACAGGTGTTCTCCATCTCTGAGTCAATGAATGGGTAAGGGTTTGCTTGCGATGTGCATGTTAATTGCCAGCATTGTAACAGGAAGTGCTGGTAATGTGTTTGAAAGTGGTTCTGTCTTTTAAAAAGATTAAAAGTTTCCTCCAGAACTTGGTTTCTATTAATAATATTTGGCTTAGCAAATATTTTCAAGTAGACAGAGCAGAGATTGTGTCTTGTATCATCTTAGAACCAAAGAAAGTGCCACAAAAGGCCCATAGAAACCATTGACGTCAACATTTTCATCACACGGGAGAGGAAATCAAAGCTCAAGGAGATGGACTGATTTATCTAACATTAGTACGTGGACTGGCTGGGGCTAGACACAAGGTGTCTGACTCTTGAGCTACTGTTCTTTTCAATACTCAAAGTGTTCCCCACCCATGTCACTTGTACATAGAAGAGGTTCAACCAATGTTTGGTGGTTGACTTCATAGACTCTTGGTACCCAAATTAGGTGTAGCTAAGGCTCCCTCATTTGTTAGATTAAAGCAGAAACTGGAATCACGTCTTTAATTGAACAGTGGTTAAGTGCACTGGCTTAGGAGTCAGGATGAATTCCAATCCTGATCTCACCACTTCCTAAGTATGTGATCTGGGACAAGTGACTTCCTATCTCCAAGCTACAGTTTCCTTCTTTGCAAAATGAGAAGGAGACTAGGGCTGTGGTTGTGGGGAGGATGAAATAAGTAAAAGATGCAAAGACCTTAGCCCATTGTCTGGCATATGGGAAAAGCACTAATGGCTTCAAAGTAAGGCAGCCCCTCTCATAAAACATAAATCCTCAGGATATCTGAGGAAGAGGTGATAGAGAGGTGGGCTGAGAAAGGAACATTAAGGACAAACAGTATCTCACATCAAAGCAATGAGTACCCGAAAAGAATCATGGAGACCTAGAGCTGCAAAGGCTCCTAAGGACCTAATGGGTAAGACCCTCTCTTCCACACTGGAAAACAAGGACTGTTACTGGTTATGTTCACCTTCCAGCAATATTCTTATGCAAACATCCAGCAACACGCCCAATTCCCAGCCAACCTGCTATAACTTCACCCCCTTCTCATCCACTGGAAAAGCAATCACAATGCATGAATACTCTTCAATTTAATATAAGAGGGAAATCATTAGCAAACTTCGGTTCTTGTACTTTCATTAGCCATACACGACTTTCTCATTGCTACTCTCATCCAGCCTCCTTCACTTTACTGTTGGGAAGACTACACTGCAGAGAGGTCAGAGAGGCTTAGAGTTACATGTTAGGGCCGCCAGCAAGATTCAGGACTCCTGGTTCTTTGTCCACTGTTCTTCCCACCATATCAGCTCTGCCTTGTTAAGACAATTCTACAGCCAACACCAGGTTACAAATCCCTAGAAGTGAGTCTGGCTGTGATGAAGCTCCTTCCAGTGCAGGCCTCTCTGACCCTCCTCACATCCCTCTACAGCCCACCCACTTGATCCAGAGAGTGCACTTACATGTCTGTGAATCTTCTATCGAAGTGTAGGGTGGAGGCCACGTCCACCTGGAGAGGAGGGTCCCGGACCACCTTGTACTGCAAGGGCTTACACTCCAGGCAGAGTGGGGTGTCTGCAACAGAGGTCAACATGGCCGCATCTATCTCCAAGTGCTCATCCAACGTGTAGATCTGGATGCCAAACACCTTCTCGCTCACATCCCGGAGTTTGATGGTCAGTGGGACATCACAGAAGACGTTCTGAGGGCCCAGGGAGATGTTCTTCCCACTGACAGTCAATAGTTTGATGTCATTGACAGCCCCACTGGAGTCCCAGTCAGTGGAGACAAAGGTCACCCAGATGGTCAAAGACTCAGGGACCAAGGGGTAGTGGAATTCCAGTTCAAGGTAGCAGCCTTGTGGCTCAGGGCAGGCTGGAGGGACTGTGTGTGGGTTGACAGCTGAATTTGGGCTCCAGGTGCGGACACTGGACTTACAGGGTTGTTCAACATCTGGATGACCTGTGGACAAGAGATGAGGGGATGAGTTCGTCCTCAGAGTTTCCTGCGGACCTCTGGTGACACTGGCCTGACTAGAACTCACAGAGAGGGTAAAAAGAGAGGGAAGATCCTCAGTGTCTTGGTGAATGTGCTGTGTGCACAGCACCCAGCTCATCCCCACACCTGCCATACAGATCTGGACGAATCACCAGACATCTGGTCAAAACTACATTCAGATAAGTGTCTTATGATCGTGTCGGTGCCCAAACTGCCCCGCCTCATTTATTACTTGTGGGCTTTTCTGCCTCAGATGGAAAGAAGGAAGGAACGCACATTTGCTGAACATTCACTGTGTCCTCTGAACCTGTTTAATTCTTGCAAGGACTCATTTCTGAGATGAGCAACTAAGGCTCAGCAATGTGGAGTGAACTAACCAGAGTCTCACAGCGTGAAGTGTAACAGTCAGCATTAGAGCCTAGCTTTGTCTCGTCCTGAAGTTCCTCGTTGTTCTCCAGACTGAATGCAAGAGCCACTAAAATGAACTAGCATCCCTGTGGCACTGCCTTCGGTACCACCTGCTTGGAATGACAGAAGGGCCAGAAACCTCCAGTGAAGAGGAGGTAAGTAACGATAGCTTCTGCCCCTTGGGCTGAGTATTCTGGGAGGAAACTGTCTAGAACCATGAATGACAGAGCTGGAAGACAGCCCTGGAGCCATCTTATCTCTTTTCCTCCCCTTCTCCACATGAGGTCATTCCATACCACTGAGCTTCTCTGAGCTCTGTCCAGTCTGACTCAGGAAGGGGAGGGATGGTTAGGAGCGGGGAGAAGGAAGGAGAGATTCTTCTACTCTTTCCCCAGAGAGACGATGCCTCATCCCCACTGATCTCAGCCTGCAGCGACTTCTGAATTTTTCTCTGCTGAGATCATTAGTCCTAGACCCTCAGAGAGCTCTCCTTTGCACTGCTGAGAAAAGTAATCAGGACTCAATGCAGTGATTGGCTCTAATTTATTTAAGGGTGTCTAGCAAGAGATACACATCAGCTGGTGAGGGTAAGATGAAGGATCTCAGGTTGTCCTGTCGGCCACATTCTTTAGCATCAGTGGTTGATGGGGGGTGGAGATGCTGGACATTTCTAAAGCAAAAGGGAAAAAAATCAATCTTTGTCCAAAAAGGTTTTGATAATGTTACAGCGTAACAGGAATCGCCACAGTATGAAAACTAGAAAGCCATTTTGGGTGGAAAAGCCATTCCAGTGAAAGCTGTAAATGCCTCCAATCTCCTTGCCTCTGCCCAGCCAAGGGAGAAGAGAGAAGATGTCCAGTGGAGATGGAAAAGAGAAGAGAAAAAGAGATGGGAGCAAGGGGGCTGGGGGGTGGAGAACAAGGAAAATTCAAAAGACTTTTTAGATATAACACATCAGAACAAGAAGAGATGGATGTAACTACAAGATTCCCTCCACCTCTCCTTGGCCAGGTTCATTTATTACTTGCAGCAAATGCTGGATAGAAGAGACCGGTTGTTTAAGTCAAAGGTACAAACAAGACTCCCTACCTAGGCTGAAGCCTTTCTTCTTATCGATTCTCCAACCCAAAGAGTTCCTGATTCTTTTGACTCTGTGGGTTGTTGGTACTCCTGTATCACTTATTCATTCAAAAAGCTTTACTGAGGGCAGCGTTTTAATACATACAGAGCACATTCCCTAGCCATTAATTTATTTATCTGATTCTTACCAAAATCCTGTAAGATAGTTGTCATTATTGTCTCTGTTTGGTAGCTCTGTTTCACTCAATACCATATTCAGTCTTTAATACAGGGCCTGGCACATAAATAGTGAACACAGTGGACATTCAATAAATATTTGATAAGTGAAGACTCTTCTATCTTGTTCAAATATGGAGCTACAAAAGAAAGTGAAGGCTCCACGGAGTATTAGAGCCTGCTGTGCCACGGCAGGTGCCAGGTGAACACCCCTGCCCTCCACCATGGGCTCTCCTGGAACTGGCAAGTAATGGAGCAATCTTTCTCCCTTCCTCGGAGAAAATGACTGTCAGTGGTGGGAGCCACGGGAGAGCAAAGATGACAAATCTGTCTGGCTCACGCTTCCATCCCTGGTTCACTGTTAATCAACAGAGGGACCAAGTGCTTTCCAAAGGACAAGAAAGTGAGCTTGGTCACTATGCTCAAGTAAGTAAACAGGACTAGAAATATTTGCAAAGTGTGTGCTTGTCTGGTTATCAGAGACCAACTTTTAGATGTACAAAAGAGCCTCAAGGGGCCCTGAGTCCAAGCCATCAAAAAAGCAGCAATCCCATAATAATACCAGTCTTCATGCACTGGCCACTCTCTGTGTGCTGGGCACTGTGCCAGGCACGCTACATGCCTCAGCTCTTTTCATCCTGGCCATAAGTCTATGACGTTGGTCTTATGAAACTCATTTTACGGAAGAGGAAACAGAGCCTGAGATGGTTAAGTAATTCCTTGGTGGGGAGTAGGATACTATGTGAATCTGTTGGTCCAGGGATCATGCCAAGCTTTGAAGGAATGAAAGATGGGTTAAAATATCAACTATACAGTTTCTCACAGTATCACCTACTCTAATGATGCTTACCCGACAGGGGTGCTATAACACTCAAATGGGATGAGATATTTAACAGAGGAACATATTCACAAGTACATTAGCTCTGTTTTGAAACATAAGGAAGAATTAACAAGGGAAAGCTTGGGAAAAGGAGGTATTCCAAGCGAAGAGAACAGTTGAGAGAGAATGTGAAATAAGATGACTGTGGTTTTGAGTGCAACGGGAAAGCAGTAAGTGGTGGTAAGGCTGGCATGCTAGGCCGAACCCAGATTATGAAGGGTCTTGTACATCACGTTAAGGAAACTGAACTTTATGCTGAGAGAGCTTGGGAGCTACTGAAGAATTTGAAGCAAGCAAATGAAAGCTGTCTTTCAGAAAAACCAATGTTTGGAGTCACAGATACTCTCCACCCACCCATCCATCCAGCGAATAATTGTTGACTGTCTGGTCTGTGTCCAGTGTTAGGCTATAGTCACCGGAAAAACAGGTTTTGCAGACATGGTCTCTGCCCTCATGGAGCTTCTAGTCCAGTGAAAACGGTTAAGAAACTGCTGTACTAATTCAGATAATACACAACTGCTGCTTGTACAAAGGGAACATCAGAGATGAGGACAAATCAGTGTCCCTACGGAAGAAAAATGGATGCAGCTGGGAAACTAATTGGATGTGTGGTGATAAATCTGGGAGAAGGGTTGAGAAAAGTAAAGGGAAGGGAAGGGGAGGGGGAGGGGAGGGGAGGGGGGAGGGAGGGGAGGGGAGGGGGGAGGGAGGGGAGGAGAGGAGAGGAGAGGAGAGGAAGGGATGAGGGAAGAAAGGAAGGGGGAAGGAAGAAAAGTACAAAGGAACTGTTACTTCATTACCAATACACATCTTTTTGTATATATGCTGACAAAATGAAGAGTTACATGTTCATATAAGCTGTCCACTAGAGATGAGGCCATATGTGACGTGAAATATATTTATACATACCTATGCTGATTTAAATTTACATTTATGATGATCTATACAGACATCTATTTCATATCTTTGTGTATATACACTGCAGCTGTTGACACAAATATAACAACTTGGTGTCAGGTTTTTTCTAGATGAATCCTTTAGCACACTGAAATATTCTGGGCAGAAAAATGGGGAAAATATTCACACAAGTAAGAATGAAAACAGCCAGTGCCATGTGTTAAATCTCTCATGGAAAACCCGGGAGTTGCAATGTATTATAGGCTTGCATAAGTGATCTTCACTGAAATTTGAGTCGATCAGATCTAGCTATCTAATTCCTGAGCTACAAGCGTATCATGGTATTGAATACCTCAGAAAATATTCATCTATGAAATATAGTTTTTGCTCAAGAGAAGGGAAAATAGGTTTCTTCTTGGTACAACCATGTTCTGTGGCCAAAGGCAAGAATCTTCTGATTGTATTTACCTGAAGTTCATGAAATGGAGTTAATGGAACATACTGAATGTGCAGTAAATATCTGTTAAATGAAGACTTTTCTATCCTGTTAATATGGAGTTAAAATATCACAGCTGGAAAGGACGTTTGTTCTACGGATAATAAAATATTACAGCTGGAAAGGACGTTTGTTCTACGGATAAGATGCTATCTTCAGAGAAGCAAAGTGACTCACTCAAGGGCACAGAGAACACTGATGGCCAGACTCAGACCAAAATCCCATCCTCGTCAGCCCCCCCCACACCCATGCTCTTTCCCCAACCCCAGAGATACTCTGGCATCGCTCACAGACTGGGGAGTTTTATGTTAGTTTGGGAAGTCCAAAAACTTAAACACGCAAAGATAAATAGGATGAAAATGAGTTGAGAAATAAATTGCAGAGTTTGGCTCACGGAAAAGTTTATTTCTTTAAGAATATTAAAAGGGTCTAAGCCAAATGGATCACACAGCCTGTAATAGGATGCTCTAAAAAAAGAACAGAGCCTCTTCCTGGCCTGCCTGTACTCAATTTGCATATCCTGAAGGAAAACCCGGGGCTGCTGGGTTTCCTTGGAGGCCTCGGTCAGCTCAGGGTACAGGGGGCGCTCAGCACTTCAGTGGGACTCCACTCCGCATATCATGCTTGAAGAGGGTGAGGGGTGAACCAGGAACAGACCTAACCAATTGACAGTTTGGCTGGATGGAGGTGTGGGGAGATACCAGGAAATTATTTCTTTCGTTCAAGTGGTAGAACAAACCAAGATGATTTTAGCCAGAAAAGTCTCAGGGTAGAGTCTTGCTACTTCTTCCTCCCAAATCTCTCAATTCCATTGATTCTTCTCCAGTATCACTGCCACTGACCTCATCCAGGCCACCGCCATCCGTCTGCTGGATTCCTGATACAGCCACGGGGATGCGCCCTTTCCCCCATCCACTCCTCCCCCGATCTCTTCGCCACAGAGCAGCCCAGACGATCTTTCTAACAAGCACACCTCACCATATTCCAGGCACCTGCCAAGGCACGTGGCATCTCCTCACTGCCCTCAGAATAATCCAAACCCAGCCTCATCCGGACATCACACATATCACCCCAGTCCAACCTCTCCCTCACCCACACCTTCCTTTTCATACTCCAGACCCATTTAAGTTCTTACCCCATTATTGAAGAACTTTCGTTTATGTACGTTATATCTATCAGACGTTACCACATTGTGGATTAAAACTGAGAAACTCTAAAACACAAGGACACATAAGTATGTGTCCCATTAGCTGTCAGAGCAGTAAAACATCGCATGCCATGCAGCTGCTGGGAAGCTCCACTGTACACTCAGGAAAGAATGAGTGTGAAAAAGGTCAACAGTGGCATAGCATTATTATGAAAATACCTTTGGACTTTGAGGACACACTACAAAGTCTTAGGAACCCCATAAGCCTCCAGATCACACTGAGAAAACCAGTGCTCTAAACATATCCAACTCCTCTCACATTCTTTTTTTTTTTTTTTTGCGGTACGCGGGCCTCTCACTGTCATGGCCCCTCCCGTTACGGAGCACAGGCTCCGGACGCGCAGATGGCTCACGGGCTCAGCCGCTCCGCGGCACGTGGGATCTTCCCGGACCGGGGCACGAACCCGTGTCCCCCGCATCGGCAGGCGGACTCTCAACCACTGCGCCACCAGGGAAGCCCCTCTCACATTCTTAAATGTACCTTGTTCACTGGTGTGTTAACATTTCCTGGGTGGCATGAGTCTCAATTTGGGGCGAGGTCCCCTACGCAGCACAAGCCTCATCACACCCGATGGTGATTGCCCACGTACTCATCTGACTCCCCTATTAGACAGTCAGCTCTGCCCAGTCCATGTGCCCAGCACAGTCCCTATGGTGGGCAGAGATGAGATGGGTTCATTCCTTGCATGGAAGAGACCCATACCTTCTTCTGTGAGAACCCAACGTGGGTTCAGTTTGGGTGAAAACGTTACCACTGCAGATTTTAGGAAGAACTTTCTAACAGATGGAGCTAGAACGGGAAGGCCAAGGAAATACACGAGCTGGTGCTGGGAGAGCCTCGGTGAGGGAGGGCACAAAGGGGATTCCTGCCCAGGGTGGGACCTGGGGCTGGATGACCCCAGGCGTCCCTTCCACGGCTGACAGCCTGTGATTCTGTGAGGTTGAGCTAAGGGTTTCTCCCAGGCATCCCTCTGGCTTTACATTCCGGATGAATTTGTTTAGAGTTCCCCAGTTCCCCAGTTCGGCTCTCATTTTTATTTTAAGCTATTTTAGAAGATAACAGAGCACAGCGCTGTCATTTTTCTCCCTCACTTTTCTCTCTGATCCCTCTCCCTTGCTTTATTCTATCTCTGGCTTTTTCTTTTTCAACCTTCTTTCTAAAAATATAAAGGGAGACGGGGGAGTTCTCACTGAACCTCAGTGAGGAGTCAGATTCTGCTCCCTCTGGTGGACTGGGGTCCCCACCCAAAGACAGCTGGCAGGAGCTGACCTGCATAGCAGAATGAAGGACAGAGAGGGGGCTTCTAAGTGGAAGTCTCTGAAGGCAACGGAGGGCGAGACGGAGGACTGAGGGGTCTCTGCCAGCCTGGCTTCAGGGACTAGACCTGTGCCCCAAAGAAAGAGACGCTGCAGGAGGAAACGGAATAGGCAATTTTCCATGAGATTCTCTAGGTTGCAAGCTCTCTTCCTTCAGGGCCAAGCAACAGTGCAACAAAGCATTGGGTGAAAGGCAGTTTCTTAATTTCTCTAGAAAACTGAGGGGCAGTGAGCTGTACTGTGAGGTAGCACAGAGATTGTTGGCTCCTGGGGAGGCCTGGGAGACAACCCTGTGCAGGGAAGGTCTGGTCATGGGTGGAGCCGCAACCATGGCAGTCATGAGGTGCTTCCTTCTAGTGCCTTGCGGATAAATGGATCCTGAAAAGGAGGTTTCATGGAAGGAAACCAAGAGGAAGAGTTGTGACACATGTAAGAAGGCCCTGGGTACCCCAGAAGTAACTGTAGAAGAATCAAAGGCTAGTGATGTGTATTGATTCTATCGTGACCTTGTTTATTTACGCCCTCACAGGCTGTCAGGGTCTGGGGCATATATAAACATACACATACTGTGTCTTATCAGGTGTGTGGCCTTGGGCACTTACTTAATACCTCAGGGAATTTGTTTCTTCATATGTAAAGTGGCATGACATGCTTAGGTCAGTGCAGATGCTCAAAAGACTTGTGTTGAACAAATGCATGAATACTGGCCTTGATGTAGGGTTTCGAAAGGGTACAAACTCCTACTGATAAAATGAATAAATTCTGGAGTTCTAATATACAGCATGGTGACTATAGTTAACAATACTGTATTGAAAATTGCTTAGAGAGGAAATCTTAAATGGTCTCACTTAAAAAAAACCCAGAAATATGAGGTGACAGATATGTTAACTAACCTTACCGTGATGACTTTGAAATACATACATGTATCAAATCATCACATTGCACTCCTTAAACTTACATAGTGTTATATGTCCATTATACCTCAATAAAGCTGAGGAAAAAAAAAAAAAAGACAAAAAAAAAATACTGGCCTTGTAGGGCGATCTTCAGATCAAATGAGATAGTACATGAAAAAGACCATTAAAATCATAAAACTCCAACTGTATCGAAAGTGTTCTTTGCACACCCAACCAGCAAAAGAGCTTCCAGGCTGGCTTACCTTCTGCTTCCCGAGGACTCCAGTGTCCTGATGGGCCACAGGGCATCGGGGAGGAGGCGTTGAAGGCATATTGCACCAGGATTCTCCCTTCCAGGCAAAGGTCACATGCTGATCCCAATTCTCTAGGAGGCCAAGGAAAGAAGGAAAATGCACCGCCTTAGGAACAGTTGAATGAGTCCCTGGCTTGACTAAGCCGAAGGCGGATGTTACAGCCAATCTGTGTTCTCCAATCTTCCCAGAGCTTCCAGAATATGACCATGAGGGAAATTCTTCCCCACTGCCCACGAGGGCCTTGTTTGGGCCTAAGTGGCTTCTTTTCTGGTGGGGGACACACTTTAATTCTAAGCAGCCCAGAATCAACAGAATCAACTTACTACCTGCACTAATCTTCATTTCATCAATCATTTAAAGTTCCCTTGAAGAATTGATGTGTGGTTGTGAGAAAATCTTTTGCCCCATTGGACCTCAAATTTTATTCTTTTAACAATATCTGTCAGGTACCTACCATATGCAGGAACCATCCAGTATCCTAGGTATTAAATAGGAAGAAGGCGTGGTTCAGTTCCTTCACCTGAAAATGAGTGGGCTGAACTAGATGATGCCTAAAGAATCTTCTAGCCCTGACATTCTGGGGCTGGATGAGTCACTCGTTGATTTTACAGTCAAAAACAGTTTCCTAACCATGCCATCTAATTCATTTCAGCAGCTTTCCAAGGGGCAAGCCAGTCCCTCAATGGGACCAGCCCAGCCCCAGAAGGAGAATGTTACGGTGGCTTTCCCTATCATCTAGTGTCTTATGTGTCTGGATTCAATCTCCCTTTAGCCACAACAGCCTCTGGGATCCTACTTTTCTCCAGACTTGGCTCCTGTTTAGGAGACAGTTGCTGGGAAGGGAGGGGGATAAGCCCTCTCCTCATGTACGAGGGTGAGTGAGCCCCAAAACTCTGTGAATCTGAGCAACTCCTACAGAGGGACTGGAAAGGGAAAATGTCAAGAAATGTCAGAGCCCAACCCATTATTTCTCAAAATGCAATGGTCCTTCCAATACCTCTTTCCTAGAAGAATCACTATACTTTGGCTACCTGAAAGATACAGTGGAGGAACCCTATCTCAAGCCTTACGGCTTTTGCTTCATAGGGAACCTCCGTAGCCCCTGGGCTCACATGCTTATCAACATCACAGTCTGCTGGTGGTCCTTATTCCTCCTCCACCCAGCTGCCAGGGAGCTCAACCCCAAACCTAAATCTGAACACTTCATGTCCCTGCTTACCTACTTACATGGTGGTCAGCATACGTAGTTTAATGTATGTATGTATGGATGGATAAATACCAGTCGTTCCAATATGTTGCTAAGACCCATGATGAACCTAGTCTAGACCCTCAAACTGCAGATTCTGCATCCTCAGCCTTATCACTGTAAATATGAAACCATACATAGGTAGAAATGTTATAAGCACACTAATATTCAGTGATAGGAGAATGATTAAATGGCCTAAGGTTAATCTGCTCAGTGCAATGGTAAGCAGTTTTTATAAAAAATACTTATAAAGATTACTAAATTTTATGGAAAAATGCATTAGCTATCATGTTAAGTGAAAGAGTCATATTCAAAACTGTATCTATAGCAGCATCTCAATGCTGTTCTAATAATCTTTTTTTTTTTTTTTTTTGCGGTACGCGGGCTTCTCACTGTTGTGGCCTCTCCCGTTGCGGAGCACAGGCTCCGGACGCACAGGCTCAGCGGCCATGGCTCACGGGCCCAGCCGCTCCGCAGCATGTGGGATCTTCCCAGACCGGGGTCACGAACCCGTGTCCCCTGCATCGGCAGGCGGACTCTCAACCACTGCGCTACCAGGGAAGCCCTGTTCTAATAATCTTAATGCAACAAAATATTATCAGCAGTAATTTCTAGGTGGTAGAACACAGGATGATTCCTCCCTCCCTCCTTTTATTCCTTCTGGTTGTCTGAACTTTCTATATATTTGCAGTATGTATAAGGCACTCCTGGACTAGCAGTAATGATGATTATACAAATATGCTTGCAGGCAGGGGATGAGGAGAGCAGAGAGAGGTGCTCAGCACCACTCTGGTTCCATTACAATGACCACAATCCATGCATAGCAACTCAGAGTCACAGGACTGGCTTTATGACGACAGTGAGATTACAAACATCCTTGCATGGAATCAGGAGTCACGCCGACCTTTATGGTAATTGAGCCTTTCTACTTCTTTAGATGCTCTGTTTTAGATGATACACATATAGTCACCTGCGCTTCACTGAGCTCTTGACACAGTGTGGGTTCCCAATAAACACTCTGATGAGTGAATAAGCCATCATCCACCTGACAATAAAGGTGCCTAATTTACACAGAGCTCTACCAAGTGCATTCCCTCATGTTCGATCACCGGTTCATGTGTTCATTCAATATTTCATCTATTCATTCAGTGGATACTCATTGAACAGCTGCTGGTTGTTAGCACTGTACAACTACCAGACATTAACCATCCAAGGGTGAGTACATTTGGTGTGGTACCTGCCCTCATAAGAGCTTTCCATCCAGCAGAGGCAACGGTCCCTAAACAAACAGATCAATAGATATAACAGTACAGATTCAGCATTTCTAGAAGGAAAGTTGATAGATAATGTAGGAGAGAATAATGGGGTGGAGCGTGCTGGGCTTATTTAGATTGGCAGAATCATAGAAGATGTTAGTCAGGGTATGGTGAAGAATGACACAGAGTGGGAGTAAAGCATTCCAGGTTCAGTCTAAAGGTATGTAAAGGACCTAAGCAAGAAAGAAGGGCTTGGTCCATAAGGGGCCTTAAAGAAACCTGAGTGGCAAGAGTCACAGACGAAGGAAAGAGCAGTAAGAGAGGCAAGGGCCAGATCATGGGAGGTGCCGTAGACTACGTGTTAGATGACACATAGAAGTAATGGGAAACCACTGGAGGGTTGCAACACACGGGTGATGTGACCTAATTCACATTCGAAAATGATCAGTCTGAATGGTGAATGAAGAATAAGTTGGGCACAAGTAAAAGCAAAGTCAGTAACTAAACAGCAAAGGTGGGTGATCCTGAGTATGGTGGGTGATGTTCCCATTTTATAGTTAAGGAAACTGAGAAGCATGAGTACAAAGTAACCAAAATCATAGCTCAGAAAGTCACAGAGTCAAAATGGGCTTTACCAAAATCAGGCAATATCCTACACACATTCAGGGAGTGTACAGTATGTGTTTCTAATCTTTGGCATTTCTTTGATTTCAATGGGCACCTGTATCTACACAGACAGACAGACAGACAGACACACACACACACACACACACACACACTGAAATCATAGAAATACAGGATGCTAACACAGGAAGAGATCATCTTTCTTACCCAGGTTCCATGAGAATCGAAGTTTAAAGCTCCAAGTCTGTGCTGTCTAATACAGCAGCCCCTAATCACATGTGGCTATTTAAATGTAAATGAATTAAATAAATGTAGAATTCACTTCAGTTCCTCATTTAAACTTGTCACATTTCAACTGCTCCACAGCCACAGTTGACTAATGGCCACCATATTGGACACTGCAGAATGTTCTATTGAACAGTGCTTCTCTAAGGCATCCACTGTACATAATGAATTAACCTCTCTCCTATGCATCTAAAATGGTACTAGTTATGTACCATCCTTAGGAGAACTGAGAAAACAGTTATTCAAAAGTCATCTTCTGTGTTCTGAGATTTGGAAAAGGAACCTTGGTTGAGCAAGGCTAGATCCCCTTGAGCTTACAGACCAGAAAAGTGAGGCTGAAGAGGAAGAAGAAATGGATGAGGTTGCAAAGACTTCAGACCCAGGTCTCTTGGTCCCCAGTCCAGCATTCTTTCCAATACACCACAGCCCACTGTTCAGAAAAATGCAACCATCTAGTCAACACATGTTTGCAAGACAGATAAAAATAAAGGAGTTAAAAAAGCCAGGGGTGGCCTTGAATTATTTATTCAGTTGCCCATGTGTGAGGACACAGGCTGTGGGAGGATCTGAATATGTTTTTTTAAGGAAAACCCTTGTATTCTCTTAGACCACAGATGTGAGGAACAGCAGGAGGACATGAGGATGGCCAGGGGCGAGAGGTTGGCATTGATGAATGTAGTGGAAAACACCAGAGATTTTTCAGGGAAAGAGAACTTTTCAAGTAGCTCAACAGCTCTGGAAAACTGTACAAGAAGGGCGCTTGTATTTCCTGAACACAGAGTGTGTGTGCTAGGCATAGCGCAGAGGTCATCTTGTGGAATTCGCCACAAAAGCCAGGGGAAGTGAGCCTGGTTAGCACCTTTTATGGAACAAGATGCAGAGGGCCAGAGAGGATCAGAGAAGGGAGATGACTTGCCCAAGGTCCCATAGGCTGGGAGTGGTGAAGCTGAGACTGGAACACAGACAACTTGACATCAAAGCTCACGCACTTTGTACTAAGCCGATTTCCACCAGTAGGAACTCCGTGTGGATGGGAGGGTGACAGTTCCATTCCTTTACAACAATTTATTGAACTTGTTGACCTACTTCCTTTAGCCATAGACTATGGTCTACATAGCTGTTAACCCTAATTAGACATGTTTCTAAAATGTCAGTTTTAATTTAACGTATGATAACTCCGCTGTGAAATCTTAGACTGAACAGAATAGCTATTGTATGAGCCTCAAGTACCAACTGACTATAGGTTATTAAAAACATACTGATTGAAGCTGAGGGCACTATGTAATAGAGACATATCTCATTACACAACAATTAGCCCTCCAATAGGTTCCCAACAATCAGATGGTATTTATTTAATGGACAAAAACTGCTTTATGAAATACAAATTGAATACATACACAGGAAGCTTCATTTACAAAACTTCCATTTTCAAGTGGAATCGAGGCCAAGCCTTGACCAAAAGTCTGATACTCCTCACTGCCACAGAAAAAATAAATAAATCTATGGGCTGCTGGAAAGCCTGCTCTGAAGTGTCACATGAGGTTTCCCAACCCCAGCTCTAAGCTCCCAGTGAGGATGGCTGGGGAAGAGGAAGGGGGGTTTCTACAGAGGGCCTAGGGAGTGCACTTCCTTTCCCTGTGATCACATCCATCCAGCTGTCAAATGAAGGCTCTAGATTCAGGGACTGATAGTAGTGTGGAAAACTGGAGCCCGAATTTAATGTGATGCCATGATCTAATATATTTTTTACATACACACATGCACACGCACACACACACGTATACACCCATATTTGTGAGAGCTCCTTGCCACATTTTGTGGCCTTTTTTGAGGGGAGGGGTAACACCTCCTTCATAATTCAAAGTTTGGAAAGACTTAATGAAAGAACTTGAGAGCCTCGGATAAGACACTGCAAAATGTGACTCGAAGCCCAGCTCCCACCACCTGCTATGGGCTTTTGGTCAAAGCTCTCCACCTCTTTGTGCGCCAGTCCCTACCTCATCTGGCAAATGCAGAAGTTGATTCCCCTGTTATAGAACTACTGGAAAGATTAAATGAGACTGTATAGAAAGCATTTAGTACAGAATCCAGTGCAGAGTAAGCACTTGATAAACAGTGACAACCACAACCATAGAGTAATAATTAATCATCAGCTGGTTATTATTTCCACCAGCATCAGTGTTGTATCATCATTATTGGATAAAACATCCCCAAGAAGGGCTGGAAGGGGGGCAATCCACTAATCTACCCTAAATTATAGCCAAGTTCCAACCAAAATAGAGGTGAATATCGCAGTACGTTTCATGACCCTTTAAAATCCCCTGAAGCTTGAGCTCCTCAGGGAGTCCCGATGCTGAAAGGCAGCACAAGAAACCGTTTGATTCAGGTTTCCACCTTCAGGTCATGAAGGCATCATTAGACCCACTTTTCAGCTGACAATAAGACTCAGGGAGGGAAAGTGACTTGCCCAAGGCCATACCACTAGTGAGTGGCAGACAGAAGCTGAACTGAAGTATCTTGTGCCTCAGTTTATCATCCTCTGATCTTCTAAAAATTCTACCTTCAGTTCTATAAAACAACACTAGGCACAGGCACAGATTCTAATTATACAAAAATATATGTGGGACTTCCCTGGTGGCACAGTGGTTAAGAATCCACCTGCCAATGCAGCGGACATGGGTTCGATCCCTGGTCCGGGAAGATCCCACATGCCGCAGAGCAACTAAGTCCATGTGCCACAACGACTGAGTCTGCGCTCCAGAGCCTGCGAGACACAACTACCGAGCCCGCGTGCCACAACTACAAGCCTGTGCGCCTAGAGTCCATGCTCCACAACAAGAGAAGCCACCGCAATGAGAAGCCCACACATCGCAATGAACAGTAGCCCCTGTTCGCCGCAATTAGGGAAAGCCCACACAGCACTGAAGACCCAACGCAGCCAAAAAAAAAAAAAAATCAGTGTTGAGCCCTGCTCAGCTTAATGCTGATTCAAGAGAAAGCTAAAAGCCTTAAAAAAAATTATATATTGAATAAATAAATTTATATATATATATGTATACATATGCCTGTGTATTCATGTATAATGTACCCTTCATATACTATACGTATAGGAAGGTGTTAGCCCATTAACCAGAGGCAACTTCAACTCCCGAGCTCTCAGAGATGAGACCAGTACCTCCATTGCAGAGGAAGTTCTGGCGACAGAGGTTTCCATGTTTTTAATGATAAAATGAAGCTAAATATTCACCACTTAAAATATGCATCATTACTGATTAATTTCTGTTAGCAATCATTCATGTATCCCCTGACCGCCAAATCTACATCGTGCCTCTATGGACCAGTCATTGTGCTAGTCGTGCCGGGCACTCGTTAAACAAGATCGAGAACAAAAAACACAGCGAAATCCCTCTCCGAGGCTGCTTCCCTTCCAAGTTTCCCTCTTCTTGGCAGGAGAGAGAGAGGGGCATCAACACTTCACAGGCCACACTCACCTTTCAAAGAAGTGGCCGTCGATGGGCGGGAACCACTCCAGCATTACAGAGTCGGTCGTGTGGCCCACGATCTGGGGTGCAAGGGCGACAGGCGCCGGCTTCCTGGAGGGCTGCCAGCTCTGGTACACCAGGTCCAGGTAACAGTGCATTCTGGCGACTTGATTGGGCGTGAAGGAGTCAGTGCAGTCGTCATCTGCAAGCGGGCAGAGGGAGAGATAAGAACCTCGCTGCACGGGCGGGCAGGCAAGAGAATGATGATGTCTCCCGGTGGACCGAGAGCCAGCACCCCAGCCCTTGCCAGCTCGGAGCTGGCCTCTTCCAGTGCTCAAGAGTTAATGGTCTGTGAACAAATTAGTGCAGTCATCACTTCTGGAGACAGGTGAGAGGGAACAGGAGGAAGGGGAGGGAGGATAGAACTGAAAAGGCACGTCTGAGCCTGGAGAGGGAGGTCACGGATAAGGACAAGGGCAAGACAAGCTGCTTTCCACGGGGCCCAAATCCCCTGGTCAGTAAGTCACACATTCCCTTATCCGCTCCCTCCCCACCAATCATTCAACCTCTCTCACTCATCCACTCATTTTCTTGTGTATTCACTCATTCACCCACTCACTCCTTCTTTTACGCACTCACTTGTTCCTTCACTCACGCCTTCGCATTCATTCATCCACTCATTCATTAATTGTGCCGTTTACTGATGCAGTGATACGGCCTTCAAACAAGCTTTCTGAGCATCGATTCCATAGCCTCTGCTCTAAGCCGAGGGCCAAGGAAACGTAAAACATTCCTGCCCTCAAGGAGCTACCTGCCTCGTTATAGAGTGAAGGTCAGTTCGCTGTGTGGGTCAAGGTGGTTATAAGGCTGTTCAGGTCTGTGACACTGACTACTGACGAAGAGGAGTCGGCATGTTGAGGAAGGCGGAGGAACCGGAGAGGTTTCTGGATGTGGAACTGGAAGGCAACCAGGTTGCACAGCTAAGACTGAGAAAGAAAGTGGAGGCATGGCGGGAGGGGGAGCTCAGGCCTGCAGAGCCGATGTGTCCTACGCAGCAAGCACGGGCCAGGAGTCAGGCAGACGCAGAAGCGGTCCAGGCTGAGTGTCCACGGCGAGAATACAAGGGCAATGACGCCTCCTGCACAGTGCTATCACCGGGAAATTCCCAGGCATGGGGCACTGTGCTTTGGACACATATAACCCTCCCACTAGTTTTGGAGTAAATACTGTGATTTCTGCATTGTACAGAGGAGGAAATTGAGGCTGAGAGAGGTCTACCTGCTTTTTAAAGAGCACAGAGCTAGGGGCAGATCTGAGATTCGAACCCAGGCAGTCTGGACTCCAAGGCCACGTTTCTAATCCATATGAGAACTTCTTTCTGAGGGTACATGAGACCTTGTCTGGGCAAAGCATCCTGCAGGTGCTTGATAAACAGGAGTGGAGCCGGAGCCTGAGCCTGAGGGGGGCTGGAATACAATCTCTTAATGTCTTTAGATCTAACGACCTTCAATTCTAGTCTCTCTTTTCTAGGATGCGGAATGAAGGCCACGACCCGAGACTTATCCACACCCGCCCCCCACCCCCCACCCCAAGGAAGGAGCTGGACTCCCATCTCTCCCTCCAACAGCTTTATTCAGCTGCCCCAGGGGCAGAGCAAGGCGCTGTTTTGGCTTGGTTTCCAAAAACACCACTTCCCAGAGGTGTCCGCCTGGTCAGGGTTTCCGCAGCTGGGCCCCAGACGGAGGAGCACGGAGATCGCCAGATCTTAAAACAAACCCGCCACTGGGAGTCCCGCAGCATAAACTCACTTCCCCTTATCAAACAAACAGAAAATAACTTTGGGCAGGTGCTGGGCAGTTGGACATGACCTTGAGAATCCAGCTTTGAGAAGGGACGGGGTACAAGGAGGTTACACACAGAAGCTGCCTCCGATCCCCTTAGCAGTTTTTGACAGTCTCCTTTCCAGCACCCTGCGGAAGTCTTTTATACATTGGGTGTCCTTTGGAAAACACTGTAAAAGAGTGGCTAGTTACACAAATCACTCTCAAGCCCAGATACCCCCATGTAAATCCTTGGATACCAAACGTTCTATGGGTCCCCACTGCCTGGAGAATAGAGTCCAGATGCACTTGATGGTCTAAGAAGCGTTAGATCATCAGGTGTATTTTCCTTTGTTACTATGAACTTTGCACTTCATCCTGAAAGCTCTGGAAAAGCCACTGGATAGGTTACAGGCAGGAGAAGGACATGATGGCTAAGGAAGTAGGGGTTCTGTAGTTAGATTCATGCATGAGGAACCTGGAGTCAGGAATCTGGAGTCAAATGATTTTATGCCCTCAGTGCTTCGGTTTGCCCATCTGTAAAGTGGAGATGATGATGATAACAAGAGTGCTTATGTCAGAACACTGCTGAGGGTTATGAAAAGTGCAACATCAAGAGGTATGACCAATGCTCAGTGAACGCTCACTGCCTCGGGACCGGGAATAGTGCCTGTGTGTGTGCGCGCATGCATATGCACTAAGGTGGGTGAGTGCCGGAAAACCAGAAACAGGAAAAAATAACAGAACGTAAAATCTTCATTCTCTTTGATCTCACAACATCCCATTTAGGAATTCAACAGATCGATACTCATGAACAAACACGAGGGAAAACATATGTACAAGGATGTCTTTTGAAGCATCATTTACATAGTAAAAATATTAGAAATAACACATCCGTCTGTCAATAGGGGGATGACTCTGTACCTGGAGGCACATGCACAGAAGAGAATTCTAGTCAGTCATTTCCAAAACAAGGAAGTAACTTTAAAACTCAGGTCCCTTGTGTGTAAATTGGGGACACTTAAATCAACCCCACTACTTAGAGTTGTGGTGTGGACTCCACGAGCTGGAACGTGTAAAGCATTTATCAAGATGAATGAAGAAGAAAAACTGCAATGTTTTTCCTCTCTACATTCTGATTTGTTTGCTTTTCTTCCCCCAAAGAAGCATATTTTCCTTTTCTAACTTAAACATTAGCTGTTTCCATGTCTGTCAATAAAAAGTTTGAAAAATGGACAGGTGATAGAACCTGGTAGGAGAACAGAACTGTACCTGAACTTTAAAGCTTTAGTCGGAAAATGTCCCTCCCAGGGTAGATCGCTTAGAGGCTGAACTGCTACCAGAATCTTGGGTGAGGTACGGGTTTCTGTTTATCATAAAGGCTCTGCCTCAATTAGCTAACGTCTCGGGTCAGCCCCTCTTAGCTTTCTGCCATCACAGGCTTTCCCTCCTGATATCCGTGGCCACTTGATCCTTGTGTCTAGGACCAGCCAACCCATCTTGTTCTTCTGTCCCCACGTTGTCCCCAAGCAGAAAGGACTTTGGGGGGATTTCAGTGTTCTGGGGGCCTGCACCAGTCCCCATGCTCTTGAAGTTGTGCCCTGCGTTTTCTAATCAAACTCTGCTCTCAAGAACAATTTCCATCCGTAACTGGAAGGGCACAGAGCATGGAGGTTCAGGGCCTCCGCTCCCCGTGGAGTCTTGGGCACAATGCTGAACCCTGACAGCCTCATTTCTACCCGCTGTAAAGTAAGGAATCGTGATGCTAACTGCTTCCTACAGCTGATGAAAGCATTTAACAAGCTAACCCATTTCTAGTGCGTGAATAACTGAGTTGCGCTTTGTAAAAGTCTCTGCCTTTTTGTTGTTTTAAAAATAATGATAATGACAGCAACAGCAATAAGTGATTATATGCACTGTAGAGCATTTGGAATGTGCTTAGAATATTGCAAAGAAACAAACGCTACTGTAAACATTACCTAGAGATAATATAATTAATATCTAGTATACACATATATGTATGTGTAGATGGATGTGAATATCTACAGTGGATTTCTGTAATTCTTATCACAAACATCATATATATAATTGTGATGATATATGATATATATTCCAGGTCTTACACTATACATTAGGCTCTGGGCTGTTTTCACGCTAAACTGAACAAATAATCCTACTAATTGTCACTTATTGAGCACGAGTTATAGTACCAAGGACAGATCTAAAGCCTTCACCTGTACAATCTCACCTACTGTCATGCAAGGTAAGGGTGATTAACCTCCATGGTATCCATGAAGTAACAGGCCCAGAGAGAAGTAACTTGCCTGAGGTCAAAGGCTAGCACACAGAGGATTCAAGTTGGTCCCCACACTCCACACTTCTCACTCTGAACCACTAGGTTACTCTGCTTCGTGGCCCTCAGCCATCTGCTATGCATCCTCACTGATCACAGAACGTTCTATCATATAGGTACCTTGTGATTTACTTCAGCAACCCATTCTCTTTGGACTTGTAGGAAGCTTCTGTTTTTTCACACGTATAAAAGCACTTCTTTTCTATGCTTGGCAGACAGTAAATGTCTAATTAATATTTGGAGAATAAACATTGCTCAGAACATTTTTAGGACTAAACCTTTAAACACATCAACTGATTTATTTCCTTAGGATATACTTCTTAGAGGTGGGACTTCTGGGTCAAAACATATGTGCATATTAAAAGAGACACACAGAACAACGGAGACAAGACACTTGCTCCCAAAGGGCGGGGAAGGCCTGGTTTCCACACTCTTGAGGAGGCAGGGCCTGGAGGGTCCTCTTGGTTGGCTCCCTATGGCCTATTACCTTCAGGAAGCAAAATCTGAGCTGCTGCCCTCCCATCTGCCTGGGGATTATCCAACAGCTCAACGTGACCGCACTCACCCGGTGCTCGACCTGGCTTGCCCCATCACCTGCCTGGTGTCTGCTTAATCTGAGCAGTTGGGACTCTCTTAAACTTCCCCAGTATCAGAAAGGGAGCCAAATAATTCTTGCTTAAATGCAGGCTCTGCAATAGAAGGCATGCCTTGTTTTTTCTGTGTGACCCTGGGAAAGTGACTTAAACTCCCTAAGCCACACTTTCTACATCTGTAAAATGGGTGCAATAGTAACAACATTGACTCCATTGGGTTATTTTGAGGATTCAATGAGACAAGCCTAAGAAGTGCTTCCCACAGCGTCTGGCATGCCACAGGTACTCAGTAATTTCTGTAGACCTGTCACCAGCCATGTTCAATTAATTAAAATTACTTAGGACTAACAATTCAGTTCCTCAGTCTCACTGGCCGTGCTTCAAGTGTTCAACAGCTACAAGCGGCTAACGGCTACCATACAGGGCAGCGCAGACACAGAACACATACAGCTCTGCAGCAAGTTGGAGGACCCAGGAAGGAAGGAACTCGGAGCAGCTGAGCCGGCAAGGTCTCCACCCTCTTGCCTTGACTGCAAACCCCCTGTGCATTGCTCTCCCCAGCCCTGAGAACCCGATCCTGGTCTGCATTTTGAATTTCATCCAGCTGCTTTTGTCACCTCATCTATCAGAGATCCTAAGGAAAACAAACATTTCAAAGTTCGTGGTTGCCTTGAATATGCTTTTGCGGGTGTAAGTTTGTTATCGTAGCTCAGTGAATTAGTTCTGCTGTTAATGGGTCACTGAGCTGAGGGGTTCCTTTAAAAAAACAACATTAAATCAATCACCATTTAGATCTGTACAAAGGGGAACAAAAAAAGATTTAGTTTATGGGGGTCTGGTAGCTAGTGGCAGCTCCTGACCCCTAAGAGGCCGGCAAACTTCCAAACTCATGTTATTGTTTATTTTCCATGTGCATTGAGCTGGCCAAGGAAAGGTGCTATAGAAATGGAACGAAAGCAGGGCCCTGTGAGAGGACAGGGCACCGGATGTGAGATGCAGGCTTGGCTGGGAATGGGAGCCCAGCGGGAATCTGCTTTTGAGGAAATACCCAGTACTCGGGTCTTTTTTAGAGACCCAAACCTAAGGACCGTTTACGGTGCCAAGGGTAGGCACTGACTCTTCAAGAGACCTCAGGTGTGAACTGTAGGAACCTTAAACTGGAGAGGCCCCCAGAGGTCATCAGCCCAAATGGGAAACCAGGAAGACCCACGGGCAATCATCGAATTCATTGGGTTTCAGGAGGGAAATCCTCTCTTCAAATGCAATCTGAGGCAAAACTCCAACAGAAACGGAAAACTGTGGGAAGGGGGCTCCCCTGGTTCAAGGAGAGATGGAGGCCTAGAGGCACACAGCCGCTCAGGGCAGCCCCCCGAGGCGTATCTGTGGGACAGAGCTCGAAAGCCACCCAAAGTGCTCAATATCCCACTCAGCCTTCAGCTAGGTCTCATTTGAAGAGAGGCATGAGAGTAAACGAGAAAAAAAAATACTTGGAGTCACCAAAATATACAAGCAGCTCATGCAGCTCAATATCAGAAAAACAAACAACCCAATCCAATAATGGGCAGAAGACCTAAATAGACATTTCTCCAAAGAAGATATACAGCTTGCCAACAAACACATGAAAGGATGCTCAACATCACTAATCATTAGAGAAATGCAAATCAAAACTACAATGAGGTATCACCTCATACTGGTGGTCAGAATGGCCACCATCAAAAAATCTACAAACGTATATACAATGGAATATTAATCAGCCAGAAAAAGGAACGAAACTGGGTCATTTGTTGAGACGTGGATGGATCTAGAGACTCATACAGAGTGAAGTAAGTCAGAAAGAGAAAAACAAATATTGTATATTAACGCGTATATGTGGACCCTAGAAAAATGTACAGATGAACCGGTTTGCAGGGCAGAAACTGAGACACAGATGTAGAGAACAAACGTATGGCCACCAAGGGGGGAAAGCAGTAGGGGTGGGGGTGGTGGTGTGATGAATTGGGCAATTGGGATTGACACGTATACACTGATGTGCATAAAATTGATGACTAATAAGGACCTGCTGTATAAAAAATAGAAATAAAATAAAATTCAAAAATTAAAAAAAAATCAACAAACAATAAATGCTGGAGAGGGTATGGAGAAAAGGGAACCTTCCTGCACTGTTGGTGGGAATGTAAATTGATACAGCCACTATGGAGAACAGTATGGAGGTTCCTTAAAAAACTAAAAATAGAACTACCATACAATGCAGCAATCCCACTACTGGGCATATACCCTGAGAAAACCATAATTCAAAAAGAGTCATGTACCACAGTGTTCACTGAAACTCTATTTAACAATAGCCAGGACATGGAAGCAACCTAAGTGTCCATTGACAGATGAATGGTTAAAGAAGACGTGGCACATATATACAATGGAATATTACTCAGCCATAAAAAGAAACGAAACTGAGTTATTTGTAGTGAGGTAGATGGACCTAGAGTCTGTCATACAGAGTGAAGTAAGTCAGAAACAGAAAATCAAATACCGTGTGCTAACACATATATATGGAATCTAAAAAAAAAAAAAAAAAAAAGTGGTTCTGATGAACCTAGGGGCAGGACAGGAATAAAGACACAGACGTAGAGAATGGACTTGAGGACACGGGGAGGGGGAAGGGTAAGCTGGGACAAAGTGAGAGAATGGCATGGACATGTACACACTACCAAATGTAAAATAGATAGCTAGTGGGAAGCAGCCGCATAGCACAGGGATATCAGCTCAGTGCTTTGTGACCACCTAGAGGGGTGGGATAGGGAGGGTGGGAGGGAGACGCAAGAGGGAGGAGATATGGGGATATATGTATATGTATAGCTGATTTACTTTGTTATACAGCAGCAACTAACACAACAATGGAAAGCAATTATACTCCAATAAAGATGTTAAAAAAATAAAATAAAATAAAATTAGAGATTTAACTAAGCAATTCCATTGTAAAAACAACAAAACAAAAAACTTTGAGTCAGATGTGCGACCTGGGGCCAAAGACTTCAGTCAGCCTATGGATTGTACTGTCACCTATGAAATGGTGATAGTTCCTACCTCATAGGTTTCTTGTGAGAATTAAATAAGATGGTGTATATTAAAGTCCTTTATGAACAGTAAGCTTTTTTACAAGTAGAAATATTATTATTGATAAGAATCAATTTTATATGCCTGTTATTAGAGAATTTATTCATTTTCCTCCCCTCCTGCGTTTCTCTTTCCCTTCTTCCCTCCTTCCTCCCTTTCTTCTTAACAAACATTTTTAAAGCACAAGGCCCTGTGCTAGGTACTGAGAATACAGTGATGTATTTAGAGGCAAGCTCTGCCTTCACAGAGCTCGCTTGTTTTGGTTGGTGGAAAGGAACACTTAAGTTGAATATTATAATAGAATTGGATGCTGGGCTACCATGTGCAATTTTGCAGGTGGTGCCTTACCCAAAAGCTCTTGGTTAGGCGGCCAGTAGTGAGGGCTGTGACTGCCCTAAGGAAGGGATATCTTTTTCTGATTTGCCAAAGATGTTATATGGGCTGGAAGTGGCCTTGATATACACTAAAAGGAAGTACAGGGCATCCTAGAATCCAAAGAATGAGTCTTTAACGCTGTTACTGATGGTATGAAAAAGGGCTTTGAAAGGATATATGCAGTTAGGAGGAAAACATACCCAACTTATGTAATAATTTCATATTTGCAAAAGCATTCTATTTTTTTCTATAATAAAACACTAAAGGAGCATGTGAGAGTTCCGTGTTTTAAAAAAAGTTTCAAATAAATAAATAAATAAAGTTTCAACCACCACCAGCTTAGAAAATTACAGCTGCAAAACTAGGAGGAACCTTGGAGGTCAGTTCCAAAGATTCCATTTTCTTGAGAAAAGCGGGACCCAGAGAGGGCATGTGACAGACCCCAAGGCATTAGGCGACCCTGTGGCAGAGCTGGGCCTTCTGCGCAGGTTTCCCTACTTTCAGTCCTGGTGAGCTGCCTGAAGTATCTTTCTGAGGAGCCCTCAGATACAACATCTTCCTTGTATCCACGAGGTGCTCGCGGAAGGAATATTATCTTGATTATTTGGGATAAGGAATTGTGGGGATGAAGAAATCTCAGAAAAGGCAAGCAGCTTGCTCGAGGCTTCTCTGAGCCAGGACCAGAGGCCACGTCTGACACCCAGCCCCGTGCACCCTGCAGAGTGTGGGCCTTACCTGCATAGCTCATGAAGTTGCTGTAAGGAGTGTTGAAGAAGCTGTTAAAGCCACAGGTGTCGTTCCCTGGCCCCGGGTCACCGCAGAACTTGTGCTTTGGGGCTGGGTTGGTGTCACTGCAGAGGTCTCCGGTCTCAAAGGAGGGCTCTGTCTCCATGCAGGGGTCACTGCAAGATTGGATTTCTGAGATGCCTCGGAAGATGTGATAGAGGCCCAGGCTGTGCCCGATCTCATGGATCATGGTGTGGGTGTGCCCAGGAATGCCATAGAAAGATGGATTCAAGACAATGCCACCTGCAAGGGGAAAGCCAGAGGATTAGGCAAACTGGGCACTCTGCTTCCCGATGCAGGTATCCCCAAATCAACCAAGGGTAAATGGGGTGCTGCCCAAAGTAACCACAGGCTCCTCCACCCTATGACTCCACTGCTGAGAGCTGTTGCGACTTGCGGTGTTAATCACTGATCGAGTAGGAAGGAGTCTCAAAAGTCATTTTGTGCAATCCCTTCATTTTTCAGTTGAAAACACCGATGCCTAAAAAAGTGAGGCAACTGAACCAAGGGGATTTCAAACTCCTTGGACGAAGGGGCGTAATTAGAATTCAAGGACTTTGATTTCTGGGCTGGCCAACGTTTCAGCTGCAACTTCTTAGGAAGCGTGGCATGCCCTGGTTCACGAACACTCTACGGGCATTTGCTTACATGAAGCCCTCATGGCCAGACACCTCGGTTCCGGTTCTCATTTTGCCTTCACTAACTCTGTGAAGTTGAGCAAATCACTTGCCATCTCTGAATCCCGTTTCTGCAGCTCTGTGCCCTCTGAGAGTGAATATTCATGAAGTCCACCACCATGGCGTGCTCACCATCATAACACTGGTCAAAACAGCCACTGTTTCTTGAGCATTCGTTATGTATCCTCAGGCTCTGTACTCAGTGTTTCATGTGTATAATCACATTGAATCATCTCACAACCCAGTAAGAGGGGCACTGACTCACAGAGAGGTGAAGTTACTGGCCCATGATCGAATTAGTAAATGGGGAGCTGGAATTTGAAACCAAGATCCTTGGGTTCCAAAGCCAGGGGTCTTAATCTGAGTTCTACTGCTGATGCTCACCACAGGGTCCAGAAGATGGCATCTCATTAAATGTATGTTGAATATTTGCTGAATGCGACCCAATTAAAGATGTTTTGTGAGGCCTAAGTAATCACGCGTAGGCAGCCGGCATAGCATCTGACACACAGCAGGTGCCCTACTTACTGTCTAACCACGTGCTCCTCCAGGTGTAGCTCAAGAACAAGCAGCACCAGCATCGCCTGGAGGGTGACTAAAAACGCAGACTCTTAGGCCCCACCCCAGACCTACAGAAGCAGAGTGAGTACTTTAACGACAGCCCCAGAGGACCTGCCTGTGCGTTCCTCATCTACCCCACGTCTTAAAAGATGGGGCTTTGCTTCCCTTGGGCAGATAGATGGACCAGATGTCAGGAAAATCAATGGATAGCATGGCTCTATGTTCATTTTTAGGCACTGGAGAAATACATACAGGCTGGCAGAGAGATATTTAAACTGGAAAATCCAAGTATGGGGAATTTCCTGGCGGTCCAGCGGTTAAGCCTCGGTGCTTTCATTGCTGGGGGCGCAGGTTCGATCCCTGTTCGGGTAACTGAGATCTCACAAGCCACGCGGGGTGGCCAAAGAAAAAAGAAGGAAATCCAAGTGTGTTTAAGGGAAGGTTAAGATGCAAATCTGAGCAACCTGCAAGCAGTGACTGTGTGCAGAGCAGGATCTTATGAAAGAATGGAGAGGAGCCAGGGCCGTGCTGATTTGTGCTGGCAAGCCTGGAGCAGGCATGGGGGTAGTTTTATCTCGGACTGAACTGCTGGGAGGGCGAGGCTGCTCAGCCATGGGGCTCATGGAGTCTATTAATTCTGAACTGCTCAGAGCCCTCCAGCACAAAGATAAAGATGTACGAGAGGATGTGTGGGGCTGTGTGCACGCGCGTGTCTATGTGAGAAGGGGGAGACGGAGGCAGGGAGGAAGAGAAATTGAGACAGGAAATCTCTCTCAATTATTTTCTGTCAATCATAATATGAAACATAATCACCTTCCCACCCAAGGCTTTTTCCAGGGATCGTGGCATAACAGCAGGAAAAGAGGGTAAAAAAAAAAAAATATATATATATATATATATATATATGGTTCTAATAAATTGGGTTTGATTGGGCCTACTGCAGAGGAGTTGCTTATGATCAAGATGTCTCAGGATGGGGAGATGGCAGCCTGGAGGCCAGCTGGAATTAGCTTGACATGGATTGCAATCTTCATTCTGTCTTGCACTGGCTGTGTCATCTTGGGAAAGTGACTTTGCATCTCTGGCGTGCTCTAAAATAAACAGCTACGATAGAGAGCGCCAATGCTTCTCTGTCTTTCCATGAAGCTTTAACATTGAGGTAAACGGGGAATGGGAGGCTGGCAGGACCCCTCAGGTGTTTCCGGGGATAATGACAGGATTGCAGACTTAATGTCCAGCCTGGCTCTGTCTGTTTCCCCTCATCCCCTCCCAACGCTCCCCTTTTCACAGAGCGACAGCACAGAGCTTGAGCCCTGTTCCACTGCTTCTCTTAAAAGGTGACATAGCTTGAGGCTGACATCATCCTGAAATCCTATAACATGCTATGGATTTATAGCCTTCTGTATTCCTGGTCCTGAGCCAGTCTCTGAGATTCACGGTATTATCAGGAGTATTTTTCTCTAATTTTAGAAGCCTGCTGTTCAACCCTTCTAAAACTCTGATCATGACGCTTTTGGTTGATTTTCCAAGAGGACAGAATTTCAGCACTGAGAAGGGTCCTTGGAGACCCTCTAAGTCTAACCTATTCCTTTAAAATCTGAAGAAATTGAGACCTGGAGAAGGAAAGAGTCTTGCCTAAGGCCATCCTGTTAAGTCACAGCTAAGAACAACCATGTATTTTGGCCCTGAACCAGCAAAATTACCATACACCATGTTAGGCATGTGACACGAGCTAATCAGCTTCAGCTTGCCTCAGCTGCACACTCTCTTTTGCCTCGCCCCTGTTTGTCTAGGTCTGCCTGTCTATCTGTCTACCCACCCATCATCTATCTCAGGGTTTCTCAACAACAGCACTACTGGTATTTTGGGCTGGATAATTCTTTACTGTGGGTATTGTAGGAGATCTAGCAGCATCGCTGGCCTCTACCCACTAGATGCCAGTAGCATTCCCCCATTTGTAAAATCCAAAATTTTCTCTAGACATTGTCAAGTGTCTCCTAGGGCATAAAAATCCACCCAGTTAGAACCACTGGATATTTATTTTTGTTTCTATCTATTTACACAACCACACATATGTGTGGGTGCACACACACAGACACACAAATTGGTTTCACTCTCTTAAAAACAACTAGGAAAAGACGGTGGTCTGAAGGGAACTAAGTCTAGAGTTTGACTCAACACAACTTTATTGTTTGAAGTTGCAGAGTCCCTTATCTCCAAGATATTGTGGATTTAGAGCAGCTGCTGGACTCTCACCAGGAGACCAGACAGGCCTGAGGAAAGATCCAGCACCATCACTCTGCTGAGCCCTAACATTCTCAGATGAAGGTACTCACTGAGTCATCACTATTCACTGGTGTAAATAATAGGAACATTCTAACAAGGGGACAAGAGCCAAATAACTGGCAGTGCCCTCAGTCAATGGAACATTATGTGGCTGTTAAAAAATATCTTGTCTTTAGAGAACTGGACATAACCTAGAGAGATGTTTTCCTCTTGTGATGTTAAATGAAAAAAAGTTGGGTGGGAAGTAATTTTGAAGACTGTTTCAACATGGGGAAATGTAGATAGCATAATACTAAGTGAAAAAAAAGAATATTAAGTGAAAAAGAACACATGCATGTATGCTATGATTTCAAATATGCACAAGCTGAAAAACGCATGTCTACCTACAGACGTGTATTGGAAGAGAGCATGGAAAAATTAAAGAACAACGTTTGCTTACAGGGCCTGGTTCAGAAACCACTGTCATTTCTGACTTTTGGTGACTGGTTTGTGTAAACGTCTGTCTTGTTTACGGATTTGAATAATTTGAATGTAAGAAGAGTTCCTGGTGGTGTTGCTGGGTGGAATATGGAGGAACAGGGAGTTCTTACGAACTCTCTCTTGCCTCTTTGGCATCTTTCAAGTCAACCCATCACTGGCTGGGCCAGCACAATGTGGTTACTAGGTAGAGAAGATATCTGCATGAACTAAGAGGCAGGGGGTATAAAGAGAAAGCAACAGATGGAGAGAGCTGGAAATTTAAATTCCAGTTGTGGTTCTGCTGCTGATTTGTTTGTGACCTTGGATAAGTCCCATTCCCTCTCTGGAACTTAAGTTTCTCCATTGGTAGAACAGGATTAATAACGTTGTGATATTTCTCAAAGCATCACTTGATGTGTGAAAGATAAGGAATGCTAAAGAGTTTTGAAAAATTAAAAAGTGATAAGTAAATAGGTTGTTCACCATCATCACTACCATGATCTCCATCATCATCATCCTTACTACTAAACGTATTCCTGTACTAATCCAATTTCTTCCTGAAGAAGTTTCTAATTCTCACCTAAATGCATTAGGGCCTCCTTGTCCCACGGCCAAGTTGCTACTCCTGCCAATTCCTCCTCCGAGGAGTTTGCAAAGAAGATATTGAGGTGTGTTGATCCATCCAGTCTAAGAATGTTCTTCAGCTCATTAACATCCAAGTATGCTCTGTAAGAGAAAAAGAACCTTGGCTGTCATCACCATCCAAAAAAGGTAGTATTCAAGTAACAGGTACTCCCAAATTAATTGAGTCACGATGTGCCAGGCACTTGGCTAAGCATTTTATAAACATCGTCTCACTGACTGCCTCCAATAATCTTCTATGGTGAGATAATCCCATTTTACAGATGAAAAAATTAAGTCCTTGTGAGTTTAAGAAACTTGAAGACTGCTCAGCTTATAAACAATAGCAGAGTTCAGTTTAAAACCTAGATTTATCTAAAGTCAATATCTGTGCCCCTAAGGACTCTGCTATATGGACTGAGGATAGGGCAACATAATGCGGATATAGATTGAGAACAGACCATGGAAGAGATAACATGTATTCTAGCCTTGGCGTCTTCCCTACTTCATTCATTCACTATGGACCTCGGACCACGTATTTGGCAAATACAAAGCTGTCCCAGGAGGCCTACTTTGCATCTCTACTCAAACCTTGCAAGGAGGTGTTATTACTCTGTTCTCAAGATAAGCAACATGTGGTCCAAAGTGATGAAACAGGTTGCCCGAAGTTGCAGAACTGGGTTTCAAGGCCAATTCTGTCTAGCTTGGAAACTTATGCTCTTTACGCTGGGGCGTGATCTGCCTCCCACGGATGATTCTGCATTCTGTAAGCCTCTATTTCTTTGTCCATAAAATTGGCTAAGGGACATGGCATTTGGGGTAGCTGCCATTGTAGATACTTAGAATATAGACTGACATGTTCGGAAAGTAAATTAATTCCCCACGCTACGATCATCAGCTCTTTAATACACCGAACAAAGTGTTGGAGAGAGAAAGAAATGGCCTTTGGAAAGAGACTGTCATATCCTAGGTGCACAATAAATAAGACCGCTTCCCTTGTGGAGTGTGATTCTCCGATCAGAATAGGAATGATACAGCTTTGGGTCAGTCACAGGCTTATTATTATTATTTTTTAACCTCTTTATTGGAGTATAATTGCTTTACAACGGTGTGCTAGTTTCTGCTGTATAACAAAGTGAATCAGCTATACGTATACATACATCCCCATATCTCCTCCCTCTTGCATATCCCTCCCACCCTCCCTATCCCTCCCTCTAGGTGGTCACAAAGCACCGAGCTGATCTCCCTGTGCTATGCGGCTGCTTCCCACTAGCTATCTATTTTAGACTTGGTAGCGTATATATGTCCATGCCACTGTCTCACTTCGTCCCAGCTTACCCTTCCCCCTCCCCGTGTCCTCAAGTCCATTTTCTACATCTGTGTCTTTATTCCTGTCCTGTCCCTAGGTTCTTCAGAACCTTTTTTTCTCTTTTTTTTAGATTCCATATATATGTGTTAGTATACGGTATTTGTTTTTCTGTTTCTGACTTACTTCACTCTGTATGACAGACTCTAGGTCCATCCACCTCACTACAAATAACTGTTTCATTTCTTTTTTATGGCTGAGTAATATTCCACTGTATATATGTGCCACGTCTTCTTTAACCATTCATCTGTCGATGGACACTTAGGTTGCTTCCATGTCCTGGCTATTGTTAAATAGAGTTGCAATGAACACTGTGGTACATGATTCTTTTTGAATTACGGTTTTCTCAGGGTATATGCCCAGAAGTCGGATTGCTGGGTCGTATGGTAGTTCTATTTTTAGTGTTTTAAGGAACCTCCATACTGTTCTCCATAGTGGCTGTATCAATTTACATTCCCACCAACAGTGCAAGAGGGTCCACACCCTCTCCAGCATTTATTGTTTGTAGACTTTTTGATGATGGCCATTCTGAATGGTGTGAGGTGATACCTCACTGTAGTTTTGATTTGCATTTCTCTAATGATTAGTGATGTCGAGCATCCTTTCATGTGTTTGTTGGCAGTCTGTATATCTTCTTTGGAGAAATGTCTATTTAGGTCTTCTGCCGATTTTTGGATTGGGTTGTTTGTTTTTTTGATATTGAGCTGCATGAGCTGCTTGTACATTTTGGAGATTAATCCTTTGTCAGTGGCTTCATTTGCAAATATTTTCTCCCATTCTGAGGGTTGTCTTTTCATCTTGTTTATGTTTTCCTTTGCTGTGCAAAAGCTTTTAAGTTTCATTAGGTCCCATTTGTTTATTTTTGTTTTTATTTCCATTTCTCTAGGAGGTGGGTCAAAAAGGATCTTGCTGTGATTTATGTCCTAGAGTGTTCTGCCTATGTTTTCCTCTAAGAGTTTTATAGTGTCTGGCCTTACATTTAGGTCTTTAATCCATTTGGAGTTTATTTTTGTATATGGTGTGAGGGAGTGTTCTCGTTTCATTCTTTTACACGTAGCTGTCCGGTTTTCCGAGCACCACTTATTGAAGAGGCTGCCTTTTCTCTGTTGTATATTCTTGGAGGCATATTATTTAATGGATCGTTTTCTCAATTGACAGAGGGATCTTGCTCACCCGTGTGCTTCTTTCAGCCCCATTTTATGTCTGCCATCTTCTTTCTTAGGAATTCTTGTGAACAGCTGGTAAGCATTTCTTGAGTAAAGTTGGAAATGAATCAATGAATAAAAACATACATGAATAAGCAGGCAGCCTGATGTCGTAGGTGAGATAAAGCCTCTGAGTAATGATATTTAACGTTTGTTGGGCCCTTCCATGTGGTCTGACTTTACAAGGATTATCACCTTTAATCTTCTCAATAACACCGAGGTAGGTGGTATCATTATCCCCATTTTCCAGAGGAGGAAAAAGAGGCTTACAGAGCCTTCGTACTCGCTCAGGTCACACAGCTAGTTGGCAGAGTTTCCCTTTCACCCAGTGTGGTTTCTCACGGGGGTTTGGGGCAGAGCCTGGCCAGTAGAACACTAACGATGCTGCCTTTCTCTTTCCCTCCTGGAATCACAGAAGGGGATCCCACATATGAAAGAGTGAAGTCAGAGATCCCCAGCAGGGCCTGCAAGACCCTGTTTCCCCCTTTAGCTTCTTCTCCCTCTGTTCTCTCTCTCGAATTTCTCACTGTGTGTTGTCAGCACCCCCCGCCGGCCCCCCCAAGGTGCAGTGGCTTTATCCTCAGTGCCTTTACTCACGCTGTTCCCTCTGTCAGGGACTTGGCTCCCATTTTATCCCCTGACGAACAAATCCAAAGTCCATTCTGGTACCACTCCTCCAGGAAGACTTCCCTGAGTCCCATCTCACCTCCACCCCCTTTACCATCTCTGTACTCATCTACCTCCTATGAGTACTCGCTCTCACACCATTCCAAACACTCTACCTGTCTGTATCTACCACTGATTGTGGCTCCCAGGGGGCAGGGAATGTGCCTAATTCATCTCTGTTTACCCAGTTCTCTGCACAGGGCTTGACACTGGGCAAGCACTCAGGAGATGTTGATGGAGCTGAATTTACATTGGGAAAGAGAAAACCTAAAACATTTAGGTCCCAGTCTCAGCTTCAGCACTTCCTTCCTATGAGGCCTCAGTTTCCTTATCAATATACTGGGATTAATAACAGCTGCCTGGTGCTTCCCAGGACATTGCTATGGGTCACAAACCTACACCTCCACTCCGACGGCAATAGGATACGTCTGAGACCTACAGTGCACTCCTGGCCGCCCACTGATCAAGAGCCCATGATAGTCAGGTGACGATAATTTTTGCAGCTTTTCCAAAAAAGGTGAGCATGAGTTGGAGACACAAGCAAGGCCTAGAAAGAGCACATCTGTGTATAGGTTGAGCTGACTAGTAATTCCAAGGACAGCCACGGAAGCTGAAATATTGACCCGAAATTTTGCCGCTATACCTCCTCTCCCCAGAGATCCCACCTTCAGCTCGTTAGGCTAGAAGCCTCATAAGGAGTTTGAATGAGTTTTCTGATCCGAGTAGGGATGAGGAATGAGAAAGACAGCATGCAGTAAGCTTCTGCTGTGTGCCAGCCCCTGTGCTAGCTACACCTGTTGTCCCATCTCTTTGCAGTATTTTTGTTTTGTTTTGTTTTGTTTTGCGGTACGCGGGCCTCTCACTGTTGTGGCCTCTCCCGTTGCGGAGCACAGGCTCCGGACGCGCAGGCTCAGCGGCCATGGCTCACGGGCCCAGCCGCTCCGCGGCATGTGGGATCTTCCCAGACCGGGGCACGAACCCGCGTCCCCTGCATCGGCAGGCGGACTCTCAACCACTGCGCCACCAGGGAAGCCCTCTTTGCAGTATTTGAAGTCACGTAGCAGAGTGGGTAGGATGGCTCATTCTCAAGCCAGAGTCCTGGGTTTGAATCCAGCTCTTCCACTGGATGTCTGGGTCACCTTGGGCTAGGTCACCTTGGGCTATTTACTTAACTTCCTGCACCCCAGTTTCTTCATACACAAAACAAGGATGATAACAGTATCTACCTCATAGAGTTGTTCTGAGGATTTAGGATGTTAATAAAGA
Organism: Orcinus orca; assembly: GCF_937001465.1. Taxonomy (NCBI): domain Eukaryota; kingdom Metazoa; phylum Chordata; class Mammalia; order Artiodactyla; family Delphinidae; genus Orcinus; species Orcinus orca. Next base: position 102,872,991 of record NC_064564.1, on the reverse strand, counting down.
AAGTGTAAAGGGCTTAGAGTAATACCTGGCACGTAGAAACCCCCGGGAAATGTTTAGCAATTCCTATTATTTATCCCCATCTTGCAGATGAAGGAACAGGGGTTCAGAGATCACATAAATACAGACAAGGCCAAGTCCAAATCTAGATGTGTCCAATTCTTCCCTCAACCTCACCCTCAAGTCCAAGCTCACTCAGGGCCACTGTGAAAGGAAACAATGTGTGGGAGGAGAATGAAAACACAGAGAAGCCAAAATTTTCCTGGATCGGCCTTTTCCACATTATTTATTATTTTCTAATTGATTTGTCCATTTCCATCAAGCGTTCTCTCAGGCAGAGAACACAAATGCTATTAGAGAAAGTCACCTCTTTGCTCCTTTGCTCCAGGCTGAGAAAGCTTCAGGAGAGGAAGACAGGGGTGGGGCAGGGGCAGGGAGATGTTTTAATTGGTTGTTTATTCTCATATAATTGCAGAAACCAATCTTTTCAGGGGGTGGTATTCATCCTGGCTCAAGGCAGAGATGTGGGATATTGAGGCCTCTCCCTTGCTTGTATGTGGGTGTTTTTTTTTTTCTTCACACTTTGAGAAGCCCCCATTTCCCAAAAGAGGGGCCACTCAGGCCCCTGATCCCACTGGCCCCTCTCCTGTCCGGCTCTTTTTTAGGCGGGGGGGGGGGGGGGCACACAAAGAAAAACGGCTCTGTGGCCAAAAGATTTCCTTCTGCTGGCTGAGGTCTTCCCACCAGTTCAGAGCCAAGCTGGGGGTCTCCCAAAAGTATTGGGCGGAAAATCCTAGGGACAGGAATCCATGTATTTACCTTCCTCCCCCATCTCTTTAAGGTTTGTTTATTCCCTCTGTTGATGGATGGAGGAGGAAGCAGAGAAGGTCAAAGTGAGAAGGATCCTTAGGGTTTAGGGAGATGGGTTGATAAGAGGAGGAAAAGGGTTTGCTCAGGGCCACTTGCTTCCCATTTTGCCACTGCGGGGAGCTTGGCCCCCTGTGTATACTATAAATTGGCGAAATCTCTTTAAAAAAAACAAAAAACTACACCCCCAAATCAATCCAAATCCCAAACTCTGTGTCTTTATTAATTTATGCGCAGGTACTACTCAGTTGGACAGACAGACAGACCTAGATCCATGGGCGGGTTGCCCTGCCTCTCTGAGTCTCAGCTAGCTCATGGGGATACCAGAGGGATGAAATGAGCGCCACGCTGGCACAAAGTCCCCTCCATATTCTGGTCTCCTATTTCCTCCTACTGGGAAGAAACCTAAACTGACAGTCTGCCCTCCGGGTGGCTCTCCCCATCTCCGCTTTCAGTGTCTCATCCCTACCACCCAATCTTCTTCTCCCTCCCACAAACTCCAACTCAAGTTACTATGGTTTCCTCGTCCCGAGAACCTCTGGTTTTCCCCAATCATGCCCATTCATGAAGCATGTCCATCAGTTTCTCTTCTCTGCCTTATGAGCTCTCTTCCTGAATCTCAGCCTTTTAAAATCTTACCCTCCCTGCTAAGCTCAGCTTACATGGAATGTATACCATGTGGCCACTCCTGACCACCCTCCCCTGTAAAATGGGGCGATGATGTCCACCCTTCAGGGGTGTCAGGAGGACCAGAGGCAGTGCAGAAAAGGTTCCTCGCACAGTGTCTGGCACATTTGAAGACACTCATTGACTAGCCTAGGCTATTTTTATTGTATTATTATTAATTACAATGAAAATTATTAGCAACATCAAAATCATCAATACCACCTCTAGCTGAAGATGACTTCTCCCTCCCCAGAGTCCCCTACTTTGGATTCTAGTACCTATCGCCCTGCTCTGTGTTATCGTCACTGTCTTCTCCATCAGGCTGCGGTAAGCTTCAAGCAGGTAGAAGTCAAGTCTTTATCATCTCTGTGTCTCCCCAGAACTTTCCTTCAAGAGACAGAGCTACCTCTGGCTGGCAGCTTTCGAGCACCTATCTCTCCTGTAAATCACACAACTTCAAAACAGGATGAGGAAGCCCACGACTCAAGCAAGTGAAGCGACTTTCCCAAGGTATCAAATAAGGGGTGTAGACCTCTCTTCACTAGCCTGTATGTGACAGCACCTTTGCACCAACTAATAAAGTCACCTCTCCCTTCGGGGGGTGGGGGTGGGACATAGCTCCTTGCAAGGGGGCACAGCTTGGAGAGTTAGGCATGGGAAGGACTGTAGCATCCACCCTCCTCAGCTGGACACCCTGTGCAGAACCTACACTGCCTGGATTTCTGGCCCATTCCCATGATGCTCAGCTGCCTAGTCTGAAGCTCAGAGTCCCCATCTATTCAGTGAGCGTGTGAACTAGGCGTGTTTTCCAAATCATGGTCTATAGAAGGCTAAATCCACAAGAAGCAGAGGCATATTTAAAGGAAAAGGGTTTTCAAGTCAGATGGCTTTGGACACGCTCTGTTAAACAAGGTTAAAATACATATATTTTTTAATTGCAAGAATTTTCAGAGCCTTTAATATACAAAATGGGAATAAGACAGAGAGCATATGAAGTATTCCCAAACATATCTGACCGTAATCCTTTCCCCCCGTCCCCCCCCTGCCTTTGCCAAAAATCAAATAACAGCATAACCAATAGAATTCGGGAAACGTTGGGCTAAGCTGGAAAGTCCCTCCTCACTTAGATCCTCTCCCCAACTGCCTGTCAAGAGGTGTCTTGGTGTCTCTTTTCTTCCTGCACAGCTCTTGTACCTGGCTCCTCCTGCGAAGGTTGTGGGTCCCCTGGAATGTCAGTTTCAGGGGGGGGCCCAGCCAAGGTGCCCAGACTTTACCCCTCTGCCAAAACTGCATTTCAAAGCCATGAGAGCAGTTCTGGAGGGAGATCAAAGCTCTCTCAACTCAACTGTCATTAGAATATTTTCTTTATGCATCTCACTCGCTGGTGAGTGCCAACAACATATTTCCGAAATGCACTGGCCTGAGATGGTACCACTGTAATAATCTCAATGAGAGGGCTGTCAGGGCCTGTTTTATTGAATGAGAAGCAAAAGGGAACTACATTCAAAATGCAGAACAACAACAACAATCCCTCAAATGGAATCACGAAAGGCTCAAGTTTTTCCAGTTCTAGAAGCATAATACACTGGCTCTCCCATTGTAAAGATGGTTGGTCAGAGGTACGGATTCCAGTGAGCCCAGATCAAGACTGACCAGCACCTATTTCTATTCCCACTCAGAGCAAACTGACTCCCCATTGCAGAAATGATAGCTGAGATCTTTGAGACGTGCCCTGCCAAAGTCCTGCTCCCTGGGCCCTTGATAGGTGCAGGTGGGTTACAGGGATGGTGTCAGCCATGTGCTGATGCCCTCAATTTGAGGAGGGTCTGTCTGAGATGCTCCTAGCTGAGAACAGGCCACTTCCAAGCCAGAGGCTGGGGACAACTCTTTCAAGTTAAGGGAAAGGGCAGCAGAGTGCTACAGAAAAAGCCACATCTTTTTTTTTTAAGGGAAATTTATTTAAATATGACAGTGTAACATTTAAATAGAATACCTTGGACTCTTATTCTCCTTGTAGCCCATGCAGAGAACAGTCTTACACAGTAAGACTCTCTGTTACGTTCATAATTAAATGTTCTTAGGTAGAATTCAAGATAGAAAGGTTCTGGACTTAAGTCTATCCTTCAATCAATGACATGAAAGTGGGGCATACGTATGTCAAAGTTGGTTACGCATATTTTTGTGTTTACTATTTTCTTCTGGAATTACACACCAAGACCTATCTGACTGTCGGCATCCTTGGCCTTACTTATCTTTTGGAAAAAAGCCACATCTTAAGAGACAGGCAGACTAGGGTTCAAATCCTCCCTCTTCTACCAAGTGGCCCTGTGACCTTGGAGAAGGGACTCAATCTCTGAACCTCAATTTCCTCATCTGTAAATGGGGATGACAAAATTCAACCTAGAAAGCGGAATATAAAAATCCAAGGAAGTAATACACAAGAAAGTCCCTGAAAGAATGCCCAACTCGGGCTTCCCTGGTGGCGCAGTGGTTGAGAGTCCGCCTGCCGATGCAGGGGACACGGGTTCGTGCCCCGGTCCGAGAAGATCCCACATGCTGCGGAGCGGCTGGGCCCGTGAGCCATGGCCGCTGAGCCTGCGCGTCTGGAGCCTGTGCTCCGCAACGGGAGAGGCCACAGCAGTGAGAGGGCCCTACTGCAAAAAAAAAAAAAAAAAGTTCCCAACTCATGAAAAGGCCCCAATTCTGTGTAGCTTGCCCATGGAGCTAGAGGAAATTGATCTTAGGTCCCAACGCTCACGGTGTCTCCCTTCCACCAGTGAACCCTTGTTCCCATCATTGGACCAGTATGTTTATCTTCCTCATAGGCAGTTGCCCTGCTTCTACACGTCATAGAGAAAGTCCTGTAACACTGCCTCCTTCCCAATTCTGATTGCAGTCCATCATTCCTAAGGAGGATCTCAAGTCCGTGAACCACTCCTCCACTCTTCCAGAACACACCAGACCATTTGAAAGTGATTATCAAATATAAAGATCAAAGCCACTCAAAGCAAGTCATTAAAGCGAGATAAACCTCAGAATGTTTATTGCATCCATATCCTTGTTCCAAATAACAAGATTTCTCCAAACTGTGACCAGTTCTAAAACCTGGATTTTGTACTTTTATCCCAAGGGCCCTAATGATCTGGACTTTATTCTCCTGCTTAGTTTCATTGTCAGAAATGCCTAACGCTGCCTCTCTTGTAAGAAGAGGCACAGGAAAAAAATGCTTGGAGAGTTTACTAAATTCTCGGAATCCTGAATGATTGGTTTCAAAAATAACAGCTTTTATATGGAAGCTTGACATGCAATCTCAGAAAAATGTAACAGTACCAATGAAGGATCAACTGAAAAATTGACCATTCTTTCATTATTTTACTGAATAAGTCATTCTTTCATTACCTTTCCTCTACCCTCCCTCCCTGCCTGCCTGCCCGCTTTCATTCTTTCCTTTTTAACTTCCCTTCTCCTTGCATATTATTTATTCAGTCTTTTCCTCTTTCATTCTCCAATACTTATTGAGATTATATCATATACCATACTTTAAGCTAGAAACTGGGCATAAAATATGAATGAGAAACACTTTTCACTATCAAAGAGTTAGCAGTTTTATGAAGGAAGCAAGACAAATTATCAGATGATCACAACACAATGTGATAATACTAATAAAACCTGCCATTTGGGGGAGTCTCCTATACACCGGCACTGTTGAAGTCCTTTTTTATATTATCTCTTTGAAGCTTTACAAAAACCTTATGTGTTAAGTATGAGTATCCCCAACTTGCAGGGGAAGAAACCAGGGCTCAGTGGGGTGACACCACTTTTCCAAGATCCTCCCTTTCACTCATAGATGTCAAATTCAGGATATGGTCCCCAGCCTGTTGGATCCCGCAGACTCTAACTATTATTCTCTTACCTTCTCTTACGATATATGTTATAACAGAGGGAGTGCTGAACGTGATGGAAGCACAGAGGAATGACACCTATCCAGGTGAAGGGGGACAAGATATCACTGAGGTTTTCACAGGAAGAATAAACCCTGGACCAAGTGTAGGGAACAGGGAAAAGGGCAAAAGCTCCAGAAAGTCAAGAGGCCTGAAAATGCCTAAGAAGACTGAGACACTACAAGTCTTCTGGTGTGGTTTCACAGGTGGGAGCATGGGAGCAACTTCACAAGATGAGGCCGGAGGGGTCAGCGACGGCCATATCAGGAAGGACCCTGTACGCCAGGTTATGGAAGATGGGCAACGTCCTGAAAGCTTTAAGGAGACCCTGGCAGACTTTTATGGACCAGAATAAAATGATCTGGTTCATTCTTTCCAAAGAGCTTTCTGGAGGAATGTGGAAGACGGACTAGATAGAAGAGGGATAAAAGTAAAGGCATTGGCAGTGGCTTGCAGAAAAGTGGGTGGATGTGAGAATACCTGAGAAGGAGAGGCATTTATGCACGGGGAACAATCTGACGTTCATTCGGGGCGGGGGTGAGAGGAGGTGAGACGATGGGTCTGGCTCCTGATGAGGCCCTACTGGAGTGTCCCTCCCTCATGATTCTCAGACTCTACACATCAACTCCACTCTCCCCACCCCTACCACTGCTGCCCTAAACTCTAGGCCCATCAGCTCTGTCACTCTGGGGCTGTGCCCTCTGCCATGTCACGTGGAAGGTCAAGGTCAACCCTTAGGAAAATCACTGGCCTGAAGCTCCCTGCACAATAGGATCATAATGGAGATGGGGGGGATCGAGAACCCTGAGGATTTGGATAGGAGCAGAGGAAGGTGCTGATTCAGAGAGGCAAGGTGGGCTAATGGAGAGGTCCTCAGATCTTTGGATCATCTTAAAAAATTCAGGTGAGGGCTGCCCTAGTGGCGCAGTGGTTGAGGGTGTGCCTGCCGATGCGGGGGACACGGGTTCGTGCCCCGGTCTGGGAAGATCCCACATGCTGCAGAGCGGCTGGGCCTGTGAGCCATGGCCGCTAAGCCTGCGCGTCCGGAGCCTGTGCTCCGCAACGGGAGAGGCCGCAGCAATGAGAGGCCCGCGTACCGCAAAAAAAAAAAAAAAAAAAGAGGTGAAAGTAGCAATTTCTAATTTTGACAAATAAATAAAACATTCAAAAGGTGAAACCCTCCTATATGTTGACCCCCACGTAATAAAATAAAGGGTACTGGAGTAGGACTCTAAAGGAAACAATAAAAGAATCTCAGAGTAAAGGACACCAATTTAAAATGAACACCTTTCACTAGGAACTACTCAGCTCCTATTTTTTCATTTGTCTTTTCAAAATGGCTTTTAGAGACTTCTGGGGCAGAAGGCAAAGTGTCAGAACACCTGGTTCCCGGAAAGCTCAGCTCCACTCCCTTGGTTAACATGACCCATCCTTTCGGACCCAGTCTAGAAGCGACTCTGACCCCTAATGAGTCAAGTACCCATCCGCTCTTCCCTCAGCACCCTGGACTTCTCCACAGCAGCACTTACCCAACTAGCTACTTATTTACCGGCAGGAAATTCCAGGAGGGCAGAATCACACCTATCTTGTGAAATGCTGATTGTTGTACCCCCAGCACCTAGCACTGTGCCTGCACATGGTAGACATGCCTGTGCACACATGTGCGTGCACGCACGCACGAATGAACAGTCACTCTCCTAATATCTTTTCCTGGGGGCTCTACAATCTCTGCTTTGACAGCCCCAGGGACTCCAAGTTTACTTGTTTTCAGAGAAGCCATTAAACTTGAAGAATCCCCTGATCAGTAAGGAAGACCAACAGTCCAAGTGTGATGCTGTGTTCAAAAGTAACAGGACAGTAACGTGATAATTGCATGTCGAATTATTGCTTTCACAACAGAAGCATACAGTTCCAGGGCCCTCAGCTATTTCTTTCCACCTCCTGGCTTTCTTCTTGGAGGATCAAAACCACAATTGATAAATAATACAACTGACCACACTAAGAAGAATACACACAGCTTGCTGACAGCCCTGTGGTTGGTCTTACGCTTGATGTGCAGTTAAATAAAGACAAATCGCCTCGCTGTTGTAAGTTGTAGCAGCCACAGAGCTCTAGGTACAGGCATATCTCAGTAGACCATGTAGTTTCGCTCTAAGTTTTAGCCACGTAAAACTTAAGTGATGTGAAGATTGACCCAATAATTTTATATTTGGGGAGGACAGAGCAAGAATTACAACATTATCATCAATACGAGTCAATAGGGCAACTTCTGGACTTCAGTCTGGGCCCATACAAATCACCTAGCCTTCAGCAAATCACAGAGGTAGCTGAAGTGAGAACTATACAGTTGTTATAAGAGCTGTAGCTCTCTCTGGATTATCTTGCACAAGTCTAGTGACTGCCACAAATTTGGGTCTCTTGAGGGGTTAAAAAAGAGACAGCTCTCAAAGGGTCATGTGACAGTCAGAGGTCACATATGGGGAAATAACGCTGGACAGTATGACACTGTATGTCAGGCAGCCGAAAGTGGAATTAAATTCAAATTGATTTTTGGAAAGAGGATGCCACATTCAGGGCTTGAGGGAAAAGAAAACAGCAGACATGCAGACTGCCCAAGGTGGGGCTCTTTCCTTAGGCTACTGCTGTGACTTGAGTGACAGGAGTAGGATGTTTTTTTCAACTTGTCACAGAGTGAAATTGTTCCTTCAGTGTTTCTGCATACACGTCGTACTCAATTAGATACAGGGGCTGGCAAACACTTTGAAGGTAGGGACCGTCTTATTGCCCTAATATGCCTCCAGCGTCAAAGCATTTCTACCTTTTTCAATATTAAGTCCCTGCCCTTTTTTTTTTTTTTTTTTTTTTTGCAGTACGCGGGCCTCTCACTGTCGTGCCCTCTCCCGTTGTGGAGCACAGGCTCCGGACGCGCAGGCTCAGCGGCCATGGCTCACGGGCCCAGACGCTCTGCGGCATGTGGGATCCTCCCGGACCGGGGCACGAACCCGTGTCCCCTGCATCGGCAGGCGGACTCTCAACCACTGAGCCACCAGGGAAGCCCCAAGCCCCCGCCTTTTTTTTACTCTAGCTCCAGTCCCACAAGCCTGGTACCAGAATTATAATGTCTGAGCAGGAACAGACCTCAGAACTCTTCTATCCCAATTCTCCCATTTTACAGATGCAGAATTTGAAGTTGTAGAAGTGACTTACTCCATGCTGGCTACGAAGTTACTGGAAGGATCTAGTCACTTCCTTCCTCGTGCCGTGCCAAGCCACAGGCAAACTCCCTCATGTCGCTCTTTCACCCTCTGTACAATTCTGAGATACTCCAGGCTTTGGTGGAGTGGCAGTCACCATTGCCCTCGGTGGCTGTAAACACAGTTCAGCAGTGAGAAGCCAAGCTCAAGGCTGACAGCTGTGGCTGGCTGAGCTCAAAAAAGGCTGGAATCACAAACGTCAGAAGCTCGAAACAGAGACACTAATCCCCTCACTCTCCACCCTCCACCACCAGACCGACAAAACAACCTAGAACCTGGAAAAGAGAGAGAAAGAGAAGCAGAGAGGGAAGGAGAAAGAAAACGCCCTTCCATAAAAACGGGTATACGGGAGCCTGTTCAAGGTCTGCAGACAAACCCGTGAGCGACACGCACTGCTGTCCACACAGTGGTTTTGTGTCTGCAGAAAGTGAGAGCGGAGGTGTGAGGGGTTCCCTCTTAGGAGGTGGAAAATCGGCCAGCGGTGAGTGTGAAGGTACCAGCCGGGCTGAAATCAATTTAGGGAAATGTGTTTCACGGAAACAAAATGTACCGGTGTCTGTTCAACCCACCCTCACACCCCCAACCGCTTTGCTTCCTAACCTGGAAGGGCATCTGACTGAGCGCTGAGGCTGTCATGAGCGGTCAGTGTCACCAGTGGATGCGGAAAGGAAAATGAGGGTGCTGACCGAGCCAAACCCAGAGTGGAACAAAACCCAGCCGCCTCCCTCTGAGGCCCTCGAAAGGGCACCGCAAGCTCCATCCCTCTGTCCAGGGAACTGGGGATGGAAACACACCTCTAAGAAAGGCATGAGAGAGGGAGTAGCTCCAATCCTGGCATGTTGGGGGCCTCCCTGGTGTGTCCTGGAGAAAAGGTTCTAACTTTCACGTGTAAACTCTGAGATGGGTGCGCTGTGGCCAGGGTCCCAGGCGCTAGTGGAAAACGAGCCCCATCCTACACTGCCCAGAGGGTCCTGAGCACGCTGTGGGCACCTGCCTGGCTTCCAGCTCCCTCCCTAGGACGTGTGCGTGTAAACTGCTCAGTGGGACCCTGGGACCCCGGACGTGCCTTTGCTTTTTGTGGGAAATGCATACACTTCATGTGGCCTGCTGCTTATCTCCTCGGAGAGTGAATACATTAGCATTTAGCATGGCTTTTGGAGGAAAGAAAATCTTTTAAAAATGGAACCTACAGGAGCCAAAATCAAAGGGTCCTTGGTAATACAGAGTGATTAGGTCATATCCAACTCCCACTCCGGCCTGGAGTTTCTAGTGAGGGGCTCAGGATCTGAGAGGGGCTGGGAGTTTGGGGATGTGCATGTCAGAGGTCAGAAGATTTCCCAGAGACAGGAAATCCCCAAACAACCATTGTTATCTGAGTGTTCACCAAGTGCCAGGTGCCGCCCTAAAGGGTTGACCGGGTGTAATTTCACTGCATCCTCTAAACCACCCAATGTTCCTTTCATTCCCGATTTTACAGAGGAGGCAACTGAGTCTCTGCTAAAGGAAGAGACTCATTCAAGGTCACAGAAATGTTAAGTGGCTGGATTCACATCCACTGTGTCTCTGAAACTTTTATTCTTATTTATTTGCTGGGCTGCCTGATCCCCCTTTCTTCCCCATAGGTCACTGTCGTGAGCACCTCATTAAACACAACTTTAGGGCCCACGAGCAGTTCTTCCCCTGCTCTCCATCACCCCCCTCATCTGTTCTCAAAGACCAAAGTCACATGTGCACACGGGTCACAGAGGGAACCTGTGAGTCAAGGTAGACTTTGTTCAGAAGGAAAGCAGGAGGGAAACCCAGACCGAATCAAAGAAAACGGGACCATGTGGACGAGGGGGACTGGATAGGGTGTTTGTGTATCTACACTCAAGCACACATGTGGGCTGGACGTGGTCAAAAAACCTAGTAACTTCAACCAAATCAGCATACCACCCACTATGACCAATCCCAACGCTGCCTGGGACCGTTGCATGCTGCGGAAATGCATCCTCTAACACAGTTAGACATTTGGGGCGTTTTCAAAGTAAACTAGTGTGCAAGCTCAATGAGTTTGATATAAGTTATGTGGTCTTCATTTAAAGAGACCAATTCTGTGGCCAGTCCTTAAAAAAAAAGTTAGCATTTTAAGAATGGAAGTAATCTGGGTAAATGCCCTCAGTGTTTGTATTGCAGTTTCAGCCAGACCTTCTTTATCAGCCTGCAGTCTCTGTGAAACCAAGCTTGCAGAGAGGAGCCCACGTGCGCATGCGAGCAGGGACGGAAATTTCCCCAGCACCTCCTATGTGCCAGGCGCTGTCCCAGGTGTGTCACACACCACGGCTCCATTTAAATTTCATGACACGCCACAGGATAGCTGTTCTCACCCAATTGTTACTGATGAGAACTCAGCAACTGTTACTGAAAGACAGGCCAAGGTCAGACAAGGAACCAAGACCCAAACCCTGGTCAGTCTCCAACACCCATCATTTCTCCACCGCACCAGGCCTGACTCCTGCTATTGCTTTAATGAACGTTAGTCACGTTAAATAAACTCAGATATTCTGATTATAAAATTCCAAGCAATTTCTCTTCCATGATTACTGGAAAAGAATGAACAAAGTTACTGAAAAAATAACAATGCCTTCTTTCATCTGCGTGCTGGTTAACTCTTCCCAGAACTCTTTCTGGGATATTTTATTTTATGTGACCCTCAAGGCAATTGTGTGATCCTGGCGGTCAGATATTATTATCATTCCCTTTCAACAGATGTGGAAATGGAGGCTCAGGGAGATTAAGAGATTTGCCCGAGACTGCATAGCTAAGAAGTTGCCAACTCAGGGCTCGAATCTATTTCCCCTGGATTCTTCTTTCATTCTGTATCAGTCTGACTGTGGGAGCTCTACAACCTGATGATCAAAAGGGAGCGTCTACCTGCATGAAGTCCCGAGCAGACCCGCCTCTTTCTTGTATCTTCCCCACAGCTTCCCACCTCAATCCCTCTGCTCTCACCTTGCTCTTTTCTATCATTCCAAACCCTACGAACGCTGGAAACTTCTCCGCCAGAAAACCTTTCCTAATCTCTCCAAACCATGGTGAACCTGCCTTTTCTCAGAGCTCATGTAAGCCTTATCTGTGTGGTTCATTTGGAATCGAATCATCTGCTCTCTTGCCATCTCTTGAATGACGGTAACAAAATGTAATTAAACCACAGCATACAAGTACCTCTAGGACACAGATTATATCTTGGATCCCTAGGGCATTTATCACAGTACCTCGGATATCGAAGTGCCTTAACAAAATATGGACGATGAGTAAGCACAGGACCATCTTAAATAGATCTTTTCCAAGTTTCAAGTTGCTGGCTAAGACGTCAAGGCGATGGAGCGGACTGAAATGCCTTGGGAGTAGGAGATGAGACCCCGGGGCCCCACTCTCTCTGTGAGGTGTGGGTCAGTGCTGCCTCTTTTGGGAGCTCACTCTCCGTGTCTACAGCAAGATGGGCTGGACCACTCCACTGCTCCTTTCAGCGCAGAGTCCTGGATTCCACCCAACTTTGCCAGATTTGGAGGGACCAGGGGAGAAGGAAGTGTATGTTCCATGAGATCATTCCAGAAAAGAAGTGAGAGACCCCAACAGAGTTTCTCATTAGAAGGCAAAGCATCTAATGGCTACTGATAAGGGGCAGGGGAAGAGACCGAGGACTACCGACGCCAGCAGAGGGGTCAAGGAGGCTGCCTCAGGGCGTATTCCAGCCCTTTCCAAAGATGCCAGCAACGCCAACTTGGGTCCAAAAGAAAAAAAAAAAAAAAAAATTAGCATGGCCCCAGGGGAATGCCCTTGCTACATTAAAAATAATAATAAGGAGAAGGCAAAGAAAAGGTTTCCCTGGGAGCCATCAGGGTGTAAGGGAAGTCTCTTTTTTTCTATCTGTCCTACTCCATCTGAACAGATGTTCAAGGACAAAGGTGAAGTTCACCTAACGGCGCCAGAGCCTGCAGTCTGCAGGGGTCCATGCAGGAACTTGGTGGGTGTTTTGCAACACCTTCCCACAGTGGGGTGTGTACAGCCCAAAGTGTCAGCTGCCCCCGGATTTCCTGATACTGGGGATTTCTCTTAATATCCAGGTTTTCCATTTCATTTATAAAAAGATGTGTGAAGTACACTTTCACTTGTCTGTAGACATTTCTAATGGCTGCAGATGAAGTTCTGCCTACCTGGCTCCTCTCCACTACTGTACAGAATGGCCAAGATTCATTGGAATGTCTTTTTCTAACTGTCCAGTCTGATAAAGAGACCTATGTTCCCCCCACCAACAGCTCCTCTTGGCTCAGACTGGGGGTCCTTCTTTCATACCAGTGATGGCAGTGGTGTGTTTATTCATCTGTCTTATCCACTAGATGGTGAGCTCCCAAAGAGCAGGGACTGGGCTGGCACAAAAGGAACATTCAACCAGTATTTATAGAGGAAAGAAAAGAAGAAAAAAAGGAAGAAAGGAAGGAGGGAGGGAAGGAAGAAAATAAGAAGGAAATGAACGGGGGGAGAGAGGCTGGCTAGAGTTTTCCATGAGACAAATTGAACCCTCCTCTGCTTATGGTCTGGTCCCAGCCATACTGAATGACTCCTTATTCTCCAAGCCCCTCCTCCTTGCTTAGGCTGCACCCTCTGCGTGGACTGGCTTTCTCTGCGTTCTGGTCGTGTTCTGTTCGCTCACCCACATCCACTCCCTACCCCTCTCCACCCTGCTCTGTGCCCTTGGGAGGCTGGCCTCCTGGTGTTTCATCGACAGATGCCTCTGCCTCATGACTTCCAGTGTGGTTCTGCAATGGGAAGCGCTGGCAGGCGACTAGAAGGTGGAAGAGAATGATCACGTAAAATTTACGTCTCTGGCTCCCTTCTGGCCCGGGGGGCTGAAGCCTGTCCCTCCTTCTCTGCTGAGGGTCCCAGCTGCCGCCAGGACACCCTCGCCATTCAGCCACTCTCTCTGGGTTCTGTAACTACTTCCTCCTCTTGCCTCTACAGGCCAAGGATGGAAATGGGTCCCCACTGTACTTGACCCTTGCCTTGCTGGTTGTGCTGAACCCTGCCTGCACTGTTCTCCCAAATAGCCCCTCCTTCAACTCTACTGAATTATTCCGTCTGAATACGCCATCTGTTTCCTGCTAGGACCCTGACTGGTGCAGACTGAGTCTCTGTCTCCGTCTCTGTCTCTGTCTCTGTCTCTCTCTCTCTCTCTCTCGGTGCTGTCTGTTCCCAGATGACTACTCAAATCATGCCTCCTCCAGCCGATTTGCCTTGTCTTCCCTAGTCAGCACACACCTCTGCTTTCTAGGTCTCCTGACCCACTGTGTGTCTCTAAAACGACAGATCAGAGTTTCTCATGTTTGAATACGAGTTCCCCATGAACGTGGAAGCCTCTCAATGGTGAGAAACATGGCCCGCTTGTTGCAACATCCCCCCGTGAACAGGAGAGAGGCTCGCAGGGCTATATATACCCAATAAATGCTTGTTAGAGAGGATAGAAACAGTCACCATTTAATTCCCTAAAATGACTTGGAATAAGACAGCAGCAAAAAGTTGGGCTGTGCAGTGGTCAACCTTAAGACCATCAAGGCCACCTTCTCCACCTTTGCTGTAATCCTGGCTACAACCTCACTGTGCATGCCTCAGGTGGAAGGAAAATCACTCACCTGCAGAGAAGCACTCCCCAGGCAGGACCATTCTGATCAGGGATGACATTAGCTGCTACTCAGCTGCCTCCTGTAATTGCATCACTTTGGTCCCAGCCATGGCTTAGAAACCATATAGTATGATTCTGTTCCCTTTTCCATAGAACAGGCCTTTGGAGACTTGAAGTACATGTGTTATGGCCCTATGGTCATGGCCTTGAGAGAACTTTCTCATCCAAGCCAAACATCTTCAAGTGGTTATACAATACGGCTCCTGGGGCCCTCGCAGCCCCAGTCCCCTTCTTTGTACACATCCTCACTTGGCTGTCCTTAATTAGGAAAACTCATGGCCAGTGTAGCTCTAACAGCTCTGCAGTGGCTCATGAAAACCCAAGGCCCTTATCCGATTCTCTTCCAAACTCACTCACTCAGCACTTCATAACCCCAAATGCTCAGGGAGGGCTTCCCTGGTGTCACAGTGGTTGAGAGTCCACCTGCCGATGCAGGGGACATGGGTTCGTGCCCCGGTCCAGGAAGATCCCACATGCCGCGGAGCGGCTGGGCCCGTGAGCCACGGCCGCTGAGCCTGCGCGTCCGGAGCCTGTGCTCCGCAACGGGAGAGGCCACAGCAGTGAGAGGCCCGCATACCGCAAAACAAAACAAAAACAAAAGCGAAAACAAAAAAACCCCAAATGCTCAGGGATATTAGGGAAGAAGAGAGCAAGGACGGAACATGACGGGGGCAGGTACTGGGAATGGCAAGAATGTCAGGGTAGTTCTGAGAAGCTGTGCCATGGCAGACAACCAGGACTTAGAAATCTAGAGCATCCTTAGCCCCAGTCTGACCACTGATGAACCATGGGAGCTTCGGCCTCAGCTCCCCTCTATGGGGGAAACGGGTTTGGACCCACTGATCTCTGAGGATGTTCCTAGGTCTGACACTGGACACCACTTCGATGTCTTCTGCAGCCTTCTGCTAGGACTGGGTGCTCCCCTGTAACACATGAACTCCTGAGAACGTGGACTAAGGGGCCCAAGGACTAGTAGATGAAGAATGAGCTCAAATGTGTTAGAAGAGTTGGTAACTCTCCGATGGAGTCTGCCCATCTGCCCAGCTGCATGACTGGTGGGTCTTATTTTACTCAAGGGACCGTTATATAAATTTTCAGAATGGTGCATTTTAATCAGCGCTACTCAAAGTAAGCAGTGCACGAACTGCTTCTCACGAGTCTATGTCACAATAAGTACAGAAGTGGAGAGAAGGCATTTAGGAACTTTTGGAGAACTCTGACAACACTTCACCATACTTGGGGTGAAGAATTCATTTTATAGCAATTCATTTTTTCTGTATATTACAAAAGTATTGGTTTGCAATGCATAGGAAACAAAACTGGTTCTTCACCAAAGATTGAGAAGTAGTAACTGAATTATTGTCTTTATTGTCTTTACCCATTGAGGGGGGCGGGCAACGCAGGAGTACATCTTGGGTAAAAGATAAGTTCAGCTCTTCATTAAAAATCACCTAGACATGGCTTCCCTGGTGGCGCAGTGGTTGAGAAACCGCCTGCTGATGCAGGCGACACGGGTTCATGCCCCGGTCCAGGAAGATCCCACATGCCGCGGAGCGGCTGGGCCCGTGAGCCATGACCGCTGAGCCTGCGCATCCGGAGCCTGTGCTCCGCAACGGGAGAGGCCACAACAGTGAGATGCCAGCATACCGCAAAAAAAAAAAAAAAAAAAAAAAAAAAAATCACCTAGACAATGTCAATCTAATTTTCTATTACAGGGGTCTTCCTTCCTTCCTCCCTCCCTCCCTCCCTTCTTCCCTGTCTTTCTTCCTCCCTCCTTCCCTCCCTCTTTTTTTTTTTGAGTCACAAAGCAAGTATTTCTCCACAAACTTCCACAGGTTTCTCTCTGCACACGGGAGAGCTGATTCAGCCAGAACGTTGTCACCCCAGCTCCATCAGGAGATGACACATTCCCGGTGGGGCTCACCCAGGACACATGACTTTCCAGCCAGCAAACAAACAGGCCCTGGCGTGGTGGGCACAGTGCTGGCACATGGCTGCTCACGGACATTCTAGGTGTGGGGCCCCGTGACTTAGAAACAACGAGGCCGCTGGTGCCTGCCAGCTCTGTCTGCTGATTGTGAGCTATCTGGGACCTGGGGTCCCGTGGCCCCTGCATCCAAGCACAGAGTGCCCGCCACAAAGGCCAGCTGCCCTTGGTCCTGACTCCATCATACTCAGCAGTTTTCTCCCAAGGCTTCAGGAAGGCCACCCTGCCCGTCAGCCCTGTCCTTTGACTCTGCCTCTTACTGTTCCTTGGACTTAAAAATACCACCCCCACCCTTCAGTGGGAGCTTTGGAGTCAACAGACCAAGATTCAAATCCAAGCTCTCTGTTTATTAGCTGAGTGACCTCAGCTAAGGGGTAAATCCCTTCCGTGTTCTGAATCCCGGATTTCCTTCAGCAAAGCAGGGATGAGGGTACCCACCTTCCTAGTACTTGGTAGGTGCTGAATAAACATTTGTTGCCTGAACGAATGAATGAATAAATGTACAAATAAGTGAATGACTTCCAGTATTCCTGGCCCCTAGGCCTCCCCCCCGCCCACTCTGCCTGGGCACACCAGTTAACTCCTGGGGTCTAGCTCAGTAGCGCACACGCTGCATTAATCTCGAAAGGTTTGCATTTGTGATTTAGCCAAATGACTTTCCTGACCTGGGACCGTGGCCGAGTCATTTCACTCTCCAAGGCCCTCTATTTCCCCATCAGTCAAATGCAAATGCTAACCCTGTCTAGTCTTCCTCATCACATTCTGTCAAAGCCCAAATGAGAGCAGAGATGAAAGTGCATTGTGACCTCGAAGGAACTGGCCACACACCAAGGCTTCTTCCCACATGGGCTGCTCCTGTCTCTGAGCCAAGGTGAGAGTCCAGGGGCCCGCCCGGTGCCAGGAGGCTGAGCTGACGTGCTCTGTGGCTTGGTGCCAGGCACGACATTCTCCTCCCAGCATCGTCATTCCTTTGCACATAGGTATTTTGTCTATGCATGGGAGGCCCTTGCTCTTGTGAGAGAGACATAAAGAGGAGAGTCAGCAGAAAACCTGCAGAGGTCGGCAAATGTGCTCGAGCCATCAGCAAGTCCAGGGTCCTGCTAGTTGGACAGAATGGAAAAGTTCAGCGTGAATCTGGGAAATCAGGAAAGTTGATATGGACTGTCTCTCTGGCTTAGAACTAGTTCCCCTGAGTCCCACATCAAATACAGATCACCCATGGCTCCCCCTTGGGTCTTTCTTTGGGGTTGCTGGTCCGAGTTGTAGCGCGAGGCAGAGGCTAAGTCAGACATTAGACCGAAGACTCCCCTTTCCGCCCTCTTCTCAGCAGTATATGAAATTCCTCTGCCTTGAGTGTCCTCCTCTCTCCCCCAACTTGATCTCCGGTGTCCAACTATACCTAAGCCTTCCCCAACATATTCAGGCTGCAAGTCAGCTGTTCCTCTTTGACCTCCTGTACACACGGCACATGCTACCTTTCATTGTTCAAGAAACGACACATACGCTTATTAAGAGGTAATATAACCTGTTAGCCCCTAGAAGAGACATGTGCTTTACGTGCCCTCATTCAATCTTCAAAGCAGCTTGACAAAGTAGATACCATTGATTCCCATTTTACAGATGAGTAACTACCTTGTAAGAGGTCACAAAGTGAGGAAATAGACCTGAACCCAGTCTGTCCGGCCCCAGCCAATCCCAGCTCGACCTGCACTGCCCAACAGAACCTTCTGCGGTCATGGAAGTGGTCCTATCACTCTGTCCAGTGTGGTAGCCACTATCCCCGGGCGGCTACTGGGTTCTTGAAACGTGGCTGGTGTGACTCAGGAACTGGATTTTAAACTGCATTTCATCTTCACTAATTTAAATGTAAACCGTCACACGTGGCCAGTGACTACAGCACTGGACAGCACGGCTCCTTATGACGCGGATGTGTGCCCTCAGCCCAGGTGGCCCGGTTCAGACCCCGAGCCCCTCGCCAAGACGGGGTCCTAAGAGTTCCCTCAGCCCACAGGAGGCGCTCCGTAAATATTCTGGTAAGGGGCACAGTCCCTGTGATTACTCGGTCGATCTTCTGGGTGAACTGGAAGATTCCCGCAACCCCACTGGGCGTCGGGAGCCACGCAGGGATCAAAAGAGGGAGGAGTCCGGCTCTTACCTGTGCGGAGAGTCGGGATCGAAGCAGGTCTTGGTGACATCGGTGATCTCGGGGTCACAGCACTCCCCGCCGTCGAAGTTGAACCGCTCGTAATTGCAGTCCATGTCGCACACCCCGTTCTGCTGCTTCTTGGTGAAGGCGGGGTGACGCAGGTGGCGGCAGTCCCCGCCATCGTGGCCCGTCAGCGTGTGGTTGCACTCGGGGTCGCAGTTCTCGTCCCCGATCTTGCTGATGTCGCAGTTGGCCAGGATGAGGCGGCGGCGCAGGGATGAGTTGCTCACCTCCAGCACCTCCAGCTCCCAGGAGATGTTGTAGTGCTTGAAGGCCTCGGCCAGCTGCCGGTGCTGGAAATCGATCTGCTGGCGGCTCACCGTGGGGTTCTCACGGCCATCGTCGTGGAGGTTGACCACGCGGTAGCGCACCGCCTTGGGCCGGCGGAAACGCGGCAGCTGGTTGTAGCTGGAGATGACCTTGGGGTTGTCACACAGCGTCTGCCCGCACAGAGGAGGCTCCAGACTCGTGTCCAGCAGGAAGCCACGGGTGCCGCTGGCCTCCACGCGGGGGCTACTGCCGTCCTTCATGGGGGACCAGGCGCGCTTCACGTTGTCCCAGTTCTCCTGCAGGAGGAGCTGAGGTAGAGGAGCGTGGAGGCCGCGGGTCTCCATGTCCAGCAGGACCTCGCGCTGCGTCCTGGCCGCCTTCCACAGGCTGAAGCGCTCCACGTAGCCCCGGTAGTTGTGGTTCAGGGCGCTGCCTCCCAGCATGAGGACTTTACACTTCTGGGTCAGTGGGCTGAAAATGCCACCCACCTGCTCCCCAGAGGTTGCCACCTGGGCACCGTTCACATAGAGCTTCATCAGCCGCCCGTCGTAGGTGGCAGCCAGGTGTACCCACTGGCCTGGGAGGTAGCTGCGGTGGGCATTAATGGTGGTCACTTGCCGGGCCCGGTCTGTCTTCAAGGAGAAAAAGTAGCGTGGGTCTCTGTTGCCTTGGTCACTGACGGTGTGAATGCCCACGACCCATCCTCGGTCACGTGAGGCATAAGAACATTTGTCATACAGCCCTATGTGGGCCCAAAAGAGAAAGATGAATAAATAAAGGATGGAGGAAGGAGGAGGGCAAATCATTTCTCTCTGATAAAATTTACATCAGGACGTCCTAGACCAGGAAGTTTTCAAACCGTGCTCAGTGGGATCCTGGCAGTGACTAGCCAAACCTCCGGGACCACCTCTAGGGCAAGGCAAGGGCTAGAGGAAGGGAGAACACAGGTGAGTTACCTTTGGGAGGTGCTCACCACAACTTTAACCCATGTGGTTTCACTTTTTTTGGTTCTGAGTACGGGGCATACAAGAAAGATATTTGTTTGCAGAATAGGTACTTGAGCTAAAGAAAACAACAGTGATAATAACTAAAATCTGAAAACCTTTGATTTTGCAAAACTGTTGGATGGGGAAGAGGACTTTTTTAATTAAAAGCGTATTTTAAGTGTAGAATGACATAGGTGGTGAGAGGAAGAGGTGAGAGAACAATCAAAGAGATGAGGATGAATAGAAGATGCTCATTTAGACGGACAGCTCTGACTACCGTCACCACAACTTTGGGCGTACATCAGCCACCTGCACTCATCAATGATCAGCGGTGGTGGCTTGTTGGGAAGGTTCCCTGGAGAAGTGAGGGTCAAGGGCTGCAAAGCTACTAGTAAAGCTTCTAACTGTAACAGGAGTCCTGGCTAGCCCCGACATCCACCCCCAAGGAAAGGCGGACTATCTGAGCTGGAAAGGTTTTTAAACACTTCCAACTCCTTCGCTCGAAAGGTAAGGAAGCTGAGACCCAGCGAACGGAAGGCATTTGTTAGGTTACATAGAGTCCCTGACAAATTTCCTGAGAGCCAATTCAAGCTTGCTTTTCTCTAACACGAATGCTAATATTTCAAAAAATAAAAAGCATCCTCTTAACATAAAAGGATGTTGGGGATGCCTTCATTAAGTAAAATCTTCCAAGCCTCTATCGCAGGTCAGGCGTTGTGCTAAGGTCCGTGTATGCATTAATTCATTTAATCCGTGTAGCACCCCCAAGGTGCTGATATTAACAGAGGAGGAAACAGAAATTGAAGGAAGTAAAGAGATGGATGGGTTTGAGGTCAACTGGTTGGTAAGTGGATCCCAGATCCATCGGACCCTGGGTCCACTGTCCCAGGGACTAACTCTATGGTACCTCCCTCTCCCTCATCAGTGCCACCAGGGATCTATCTGGATCAAACCACCTGCCTGGGGGTGTCCCAAGGTTTAGTTGGGTGTTTGGGAAAGTTCCAAGCCAGACATCTCTAGACTTACTCTGGGAACCTCCGGAAGTCACTTAGCAGATTCTCTCTGGAACTAATTATTTTTATACTCACCAACCCCCATTCCCAGTCTTTCTGGAATATACCCAGTGTCCTTGGCATGGACAGCCAGTTGGATGGGAAAGACTTTCTAATTAAGAGTGTATTTGAAGTGTTGGATGATGTATGAGGCCAGGTGGGAGGAGAAAGAGAGGAACAGGAGAATGAATAAAAGATGCTCGTTTAGAAGCACAGTCCGTACTTTCAGCTGGAGAACTGTTGCGGTCACCATAACTTTGAGTGTGCATCTGCCATTAGCACTCATGAAGTGAGCACAGACGGCTTCCAGCAAAATCGGTAGAGGAGGCCCACACAGTCTGTACTCCTCTGTGGTCACTGGCGCCTTAGAATTTGTGTAACTCTCTCTGTTAGCAGCTGACATAGACGGTAGAAGTCTGCCTACACCTCTCCTACCACCACTCCTGTCCTATAATCCTTCACGTCATGGCCAGGGTCTCCTCCAACATCAACCTGCTCTCACACCTTGACGAAGCAGCAAGTACCTCCTCTGGGTCTTGGCTCTCTACCTGGGAAAGGAGGGGACTGAAGGAGGTTCCCCCCACATGTTTGGTTAAGTCTGATTTTCTGTTCCCAAGCTTCCCAATGGCCAAAACAGAAACCACCTCTACCAAGCAGCTTTCCCTGATGGTCCTCTGAGGAGCAATCATTCTCTCCTCTGAATTCATTTTACTTTTTGGAAACTAGACACTTGTTCTCTGGTTTTGGAGTCTCCCCTAGACTGGATGCTTCTTGAGAGGGACGGCTCTGTTTGGGTCATCTGTACCCCGTCCAGAACCTTGCACTATTCCCTTGTACACAGCAGGCACTCAGCAAGTGTCTCATGAATGAGCACATGAATGATTCTAAACAGAGTGGGAGAAGAGAAAAAGGACAAACAGAATCAAAGGCACTGATTTATGTCTCCCTGGATAAAGGACAGAGAGAATCAGAAGACAGAGTGTGTTCTTGGTCAGGGAGAAAGAGCAGGATCTTTGGACTCCAGGTAATTCTGATGACAGCAGTTACCGGCCGTACATCGGGGGCAGATCGCTGCACCTCTGTGGATCTTAATTCCCTCAGCTGTACCTCTCTTTACGTATGCTGTCATACTTAGAAGACACAGTGGCTCTACTACCCTTGTCATACAGTGGCTGTCCAAATGGGAGTTCACTTTTAAGATGCTGGAGGGTCTGGGAGTGATGTCAAGGATGAAAAGTAGAAAATGACTAAAAACAAAATACAGAAACACCAGAGAGAGAGGGTACCCTAAAGGCATCTTGACTGATATATCAAGAGCTGGTAGGATGAGGGCTCAGAAAAGCACAAGTCCTCCTCAAATCCACTGGCAAACTCTACTTAGAAATCATAAACCCCCTTTGGCTTTGCTACTATTATGAGGCCTGCATGTTAAAAGCTACCTCCCCACTGACCGAGGCCAAAGCTCTGTCTCCAGGTTTGGAATGAGCTCCCCCAGGTCTGCCGCTGGCTACGGGAAGCAGGAGCGCACAGGCCCCTGGAGCACCCCCCTCTTGGGCCCCCCATCCCACCTCTCAGCTCACCTTCTCTTCCTCCCCTGGCCAACCCCTCCCCCTTAAACAGAAAATTCTTCTAATGAGAAAATTCACATCTGAAACAGGATCCTTTTCCCTCTCTCTTTCTCTCTCTCTCAGTCCTGGTTTTCCTGTTGCCTTTGGAAGGCGGCTGGCTGGGTTAGCAAGGTAAACTGTTTACACATCTGTAGGGTGCCCTCAGGTTCAGGACCTTCCCGGGGGCTGGGGACCCGGGCTCTGGCCACCTCCGTTTGCAGTTGAGAGATAAGAGGGTAGCAGTGAGAAAGGCTAGACTCTGTGACACGGAGCGAAGGAGCAAGAGGTGGCTTAGCCCCAGGAAGCAGAGAGGAAGGGCAAAGAGAACCCTCTCTTCTCTCTTTTCAGTGGAACCAAGAGGAAGCACATTAAGGGAAATGAGGACCTTGAAGCAGCGGCTTCAGAAGTTCAGAGGGAAATATTTACCTGGAGTGTTAGTGGTGAAAGGAAATCACTGAACTTCAAGAGGGATGGGGGTGGGGTGTAGTGGTGAATGGGATTTATTTCTGTACAAAAATAACGTAATCAACAGTAGTCACGTTTCAGAGGGCTGCAAGGGAGGCACTGATGTATCACCAGCCCAGAACGGGGTATCTGGGACCAGAGATCTGGGCTCAGCTTGCTGGATGACCTTGCCTGGGGACAAGTCACACCACCTCTCATGCTGCCAGGTCTCATTTCCCTTCTCTGAAAAAGGAGGGGCTAGGAGTACATGATCGCCCCGCTACAATTTAAGAGCTCTTTTGTTCGCTGCTAGAATGGTTCCCTGTGAGCAGGAGACGCTTCAAAAACACGTGTTGCTTTGAATCGGACGCCTCGTGTCATTGCCAGTTTTTGCACGCTTGGAGGACCGTGCCCTGTGTGTCTCCATCCCGGACAAGGAACAGTGTTTGCCCTCGGAAGACACAGGTGAACCCCACCGCACCTCCACGCCACCCTTCCCCATGGTTCTCCAGGAAGACAGAGAGACACAGTGAAAGAAACAGTGGGAGTTGGTCTGAAGTCGGCACCGTCTGTGTGGTACCAGAGGTTGATCTCAGGGGATGCATCCGCAGGGGGCGAGACGGAAGGCCACAGGCGATCCTGCACACCATCTACATCGAATTAGCATGAACCTGCCTCCAAGCTATAAGCACATGGAAGCGGCAGGCAGCGAAAGTGCCAGAGCCCATTCGCGGGCCAAGGAGGTGACTGGGGCACCTGCACCGATGGAGAAGTAGAGGCCCAGACCGGGAAAGGGGCTGACCTGGGTCTAGTGACCAGCACCTGTCGCTTGAACCCTGGTCAGCTGGCCTCTCTAATGTGTCCCTATCTTCCTGCAGCTGGGTTTCCTGGGAAAAGGGCTTCATATTCCAGCCGAAGCTTGATGTTTATTTTTATTGCCTCTTTTTGGTCTCATCTCACCCCCAAGTGGAAGAGCATGTATGAAGGAGGCAAGTCCAAAGGCAGAAGGCTTCTAGGGAGTCTCCCAAAACCTATGCCAGGGCCATACTGGGAGAATCCCATGGGCCGTGGGGTCACCGTCTCAGGGCCACTGTAATGTCACTACCCCAGGGCAGTGCTGTGTGACCGCAGCACTCCAGCCTGGGTACAGATAAATCTTCCTCCTCCCGGTCCAAAACCTCATCACTTCCCTAATTACGCATTCAATGTCTGTTTCCTGAGTATGTCTG
Source organism: Orcinus orca (assembly GCF_937001465.1). Taxonomy (NCBI): domain Eukaryota; kingdom Metazoa; phylum Chordata; class Mammalia; order Artiodactyla; family Delphinidae; genus Orcinus; species Orcinus orca. The sequence continues at coordinate 102,848,766 of NC_064564.1, read as the reverse complement.
TTCGGTTCATTTCTAAATGCCCAGCATCCAGCACAGCATCTGGTACCTTGCAGGTGCCCCATAGAGTCTGTCACTGAAAGTATAAAATAAAGGAAGGGAGGGAAGGAAGGACACTTCTCTACTGCTGTGTTCCTTATAAGAGCACATTACCCTTTGTTTAGAAACTTACTAAGCGCCACGTGCTTACTAAGTGCTTAATTCTCTTACTTCATCCTCACAACAAAACTATCAACGCAGCCCATTCTGCAGAGAAAACATGGGCTCAGAAAGGCAGTGGCTTGTCCAAAGCAACACAGCTTAGAATCTGCGTCCATAGGGTTCCCAGGCCCAGGTTCTTAATCGCATCACTGCATTAAGTGCTAAGTGCCAAACACTTTACTGTGGGCTGTTTGAGGACACGCCCCCCCCCCCCCCCTCCAAAAATACTTCTGTAAGTTCAGCAGCGCCAACACAAGCAAGTGGAATTGAACTGCAAGCCAGGAGGCTGCTTTCTGTGTCGTTCTTCTGCCTGGACCTAAAAGAAATGGACTGAGAATCAGTGGTCCTTTATTACCAGTGCTTCATCTGTTCTACCTGGCTTGTCGCACGTCACTGGGACCCAAGATTCGCCTGGGCCTGGTTGTCTATCTGGAGTTTGAGATGCCTTCCTGGCCTTGTCCTTCAGCAACTGAACCTCCATCACTAGCCTCCTTGCTTGTTGGTTTCTGACCCAGCTCTGTGCCAATGTCTGGGCTCTATGCTGCAATGTTCTTTTTCTTCATCTTTTCTTCGAGGTTGCCGTCACACGCCTGGCTGCCTGCCATCTTCTTTTCCATCTGTTATGGGCTGAAACGTGTGTCCCCCCGCACCCGCCCGAAACTCATATGTTGGAAGTCTAGCCCCTAGTACCTCAGAATATGAACTGGTTTAGAGATAGGGTCTTCAGTGAGATAGTTAGGCTAAAATGAGGTCACTCAGGGTGGGCCCTAATCCATTATGACTGCTGTCCCTATAAGAGGAGGAAATTCAGATACCAAGGGAAGACAATATGAAGACATAGGATGGAGAAGATGGGCATCTACAAGCCAAGGACAGAGGCCTCAGAAGAATCCAACCCTGCAGGCGCTCTGATGTCAGACTCCTAGCCTCTAGCATTGTGAGAGGATAAATCTCTGCTATTTAAGCCACCCAGTGTGTGGTGCTTTGTTATGGTAACCTTAGCGAACTATACGACCATTCAACAAGTTTTTTAAGCTCTCCCGTTGAAATTTCTCTAAAATCTTCCACTGCCTTGTGCCCAGTTCAGAATCCTTCTTGGTTACAACACGTTGCCTCAACTTAACTCGATTCCTATTGCGAGCAGGGCAAAGTGTATTAGGAGGATACAAAAATGGGTGGTGTCGTCACCACACAGGAAACTTTCCTCACAAGAGAGGGATGCTTCTGTATTCCAGCTTGAATGTGCACTTCTGAAGCCCCTGCTGTGTGTTGAGCATGTACATAGCTGCTTCTGGGCCAAGGTGTCTTACATAACCCTCACAGCACCTTGTATAATAGGTGCTGTTTACAGATGAGAAAACTGAGACTCAGAGGGGTCTGGTCACCTGTCCAAGGTCACACAGCACTAAGTGGTAGGAAAGACTGAAATTCAAGACTCCTGATTTCAAGTTCAGTTCCCCCACAGATGAGCAGGACCTCAGCTATGGGGACCTCGCCGTGCACTGGCATTTACATTGCATAAGGTATTATAAGTAACCTAGAGATGATGTGAAGTATACAGGAGGATGTGTGTAGAGTATATGCAAATGCTATGCCATTTTATATAAGGGACTTGAGCATCTGCAGATTTGGGTATCTGTGGTGGGTCTTGGAACCAATCCACTGTGGATACCAAGGGACAACTGTAATGATAATAATATAACAAGAATTTGCTAAACGCCTTTAGGAAGCAGTCTCTCTGCTAAGCACAGACAGCCCATTTAGTGCTCATAATAAACCAGTGAAGTGGGCTTTACTGATATTCTTTTGACAGAGAAAGAAACAGGTGCAGAGAAGCTAAGTGATTTCCCTCCAAGGATCCCAGCTAGAGAGACTGGATCACAGGCGGGCTGACTCTAAAGCCAGAGCTCTCTTCCAGCATGCTTTCCTTCAATGGGAAAAACTCTCAGCCCACGGTCAAGGTTCTTGTGTTCCAGCTCTGCCACTTCACTGCTGTGGGTCGACGGGCAAGCAGCACCCCCCGCTCCCAGGGCATCGTCAAACCCTGCCTGTGAAATAGGAGGGTTGCATCAGATGGCCCCAAGGTCCCTTCCATCTCAGACTCCCTGTGACTCTGAGATCGCAAGTCCTTCAGACGTCCCAGCCTTGGTTCCTACTGCGGGAGATGTCAGGTAATGGACGAGCAGGGAGGAGGGAAAGGAAGGCCATTCCAGGCCCTCCAACTTACGGGGGTCCACTAGCTGTGGAACACCAGCCAGGGGGATACGAGCAGAGGTGAGAGGGTGTGGGGATGAAAGGGGGGAATTTAGGTCAAAAATCTGGTTTCTTTCAGGAGGCTAAAAAAATTAAAAGCTAAAGGTTGGAGCTGGTCCTTTTTTTGTTTGGTTTCATTTTGTTTTCCCTTCCATGATTTAATGGCTGGTATCAAAGCCACAGAGAAATGCTTGAGAGAGCAATCCTATGGAAAGCTTTTATCTGTCTAGAGGAGGGTGATTAAAACAGACAGATTTGGGTTAAGTACACCCATGGTCCCCGCACTTGGTTCAGTTGTGGGGGGGGGGGGACCACCGCAACGACCCTGGAGGACTCGGCGGCACCAGGCATTCAGAGGAGGGCTGCGACGTCACCGAGGTGGGCACCTGAGGGGCATCCTCACCCCTCCAGGCCCACCTTGGCTCAAAGGCCTGCTCTTAGGCTCAGCGGGAGGAGGGGGCTTGGCATAAAACCCATCAACGCCTGGCTGGAGGCTTAGCCACACTCTACTGAGCTCTGGACATCCCTGTCTCCTGGTGCGAGAGAGGCTGGAGCATCAAGGGTGACCCTTCGGAGCAATTCACAAGGTCAGGATTAGCTCAGGCGCCTCCTGTGCGTTGGCCGTGCAGGTGAATAGGTGGGGCCACATCTGCCTTTGCAGGTCCAGGAGGAACAGCATGACCAGCATCCGTGGTAGCATCCGTGTCTGCCCTCTGCCTGTGTTCTTTTTTCTTCCCTGCTGGGAACCATTACCTGAAAACCCCCTGACACTCACTTTTCTACTAGCTGTGTGACCTTGGATGAGCTCATTCAGCTCTCTGAGCCTGTTTTCCCATGTGTATTCCAGGGATTAAAAAGTCTCATCCTATATACTTCAAAGGTCTTTTTTGAGAGAGAAAGGAGATAAATGTACGCATACTTCCTTGTAAACTATTTAAGGCCATTCAGATGTAAGGCAAGGTTAACAAGAATATGTCTAAGGGTTCCTAAAAATCCATTTGCTGTATTAATACACAGACTTATATAACGTGCCTGGGATGGCAAAGTGCTCTGAAGGGCTCAAGGTGCCCCTGTGTTTCCCTCTGGATCTTTCCTCGCCAGTCGGCCTCCTTTGCTCACATGGAATCAGGCTCTGTGTAAACAGAATGGTCAGCGTTTTAGAGACCAATGAATGTACATTCAAATGCTGGCTCTGCCATTCGCTAGCTGTGTGACTTGGGAAAGTCAAGGCATCTCTCCTTGTATTAGTCTTCTCATCTGTAAAATGGGGATGATACTACCTACCTCTGCTGGTTGTAGGGGTAACTAATGAGATAATGAATGTACCCAGACTTGGCACGTGGGCTCTGGCAACATACCAAGCATTAAGCACTGTACCGTGCAGTCCCCAGCTCTGCTGCCTGTTAGTTATGTAGTCACGGGCAAAACCCCTTCACCTCCCTGATAATAACAGTACTTAAGGCGTAGTGACATTTTAAGGATTTAGTAAGAGAATACAAATACTCATTTGCATAGCACATGATAAATGTTAGCTACACTTTTTTAATTGGTATTGATAATAAACGGCTGTCCCTTTTCCTCAGAATCGGGAACATTTTTCCCCCCTTCTTCTGTGCTGTTAAACGTTAACCTTTCCGACACTGTCCTCTGGAATACAGGCCTGTTCATCACTCTTTTTCGCACAATGTCATCGAAATTGGTGCATATCAACTTAGAAAAAGGAAGTGGGTGGAGGAGAGGGAGAAAAAGACAAAGAAGAAAGAGGAGGAGGTGGGGGTAGAGGATGAAGAGGACAGAAAGACAGGAGGATGAGGAAGAGTCACGCGTCTTCATCTGTTCACCGTCAAGTTACTGTCGCACGAATCAGCCCCTGGTGGACTCAGCGGTGCTGATGTTGGAGCTGCCCTGGAGAAAAGCGCCTACCTTCGGTCTTTTCAGTGATTTGAGGACCTCCAAGCTCTCCCTGCTCACTCACCAACCCAAAGAGGCAATGGCACTGCTTCCCAGAAAACTGTCAAGACCGAAGCCTCCTGCCACCCTCACACCTCACAGCAGCCCCAAGCCCTTACTCTTCGCATTCATGGAATCAGGCATACTCGGGACTGGAGGTTCCCTTAAAAGTCATTACATGACCTTTACCACCCAACTTCCTGCTTGAATCACCTGTACATCTCTACAAGTGATTGTGCATATTTCCAGAATCAGAGAACTTCTGATCACCTGCAGAAGGCCTTTGCACCTTTGGGCATTTCTCAGTGCTCACCTAGCGTGAGCCAGCATCAGCTCCCTTTCCTTTCCACCCAGTGGTACAGGATCTGGATTGCAGGAACCCACAGAGTTATTCAGTACCCTTGACCCCAAGAGAGCCTAGAGGTGTCTGAGGCTTTCCATCGTGCAATCCTTGGCTCTTCTTTCCCATAAATCAAAATCCCCGAGTCCTGCCTGATTTATTCATCTATCCATTCACCGATTCTTTCAACACATATTCACCGGGCATCCACTGTATCAAGCCCTGGCTAGACATTCGAGGCATTGAGCTATACTCTCTGGTGAGAGACCTGCTGTTCCCTAATGCTAATGCCAGTCCTTCTGTTGAGGCAACATAGATACAATAGGAGTTGATACTATGCAATCAGGGAGACCTATTATTACCACACCTGCTTTTTTACATTATCCCTAGGATCATTACTCTGATCTGTTCTAATGCCACTCCAAGCCACATGAACCTACTGAGAAATAAACAGAGCCACCACTGATGATGTGTCATGTTCAAAGCCAAGAACTTTATCTGCGTCATCTCATTGGATTATTATAACTACTCTACGAGATAAGTTCTCTTGGTCCCATTTTAAGGGTGAGGAAACTGAGACTCAGAGTTGCATTGACTGGGCAAAGGTCATTTGACTTGTAATAACACAAATAGCATTAGAACCCAGCTCTCTGACTCCAAAGCCAGATGCTTAACCAATGTCTTACGTTGTGTTTGGATAAGCATAAGCAGAAATTGTTTTTTAATTAAATATTTATTTCCTCATACAGTCAAGGTCTTAATCTTCTCCATATTAATTATACACTCTGCCAATTATAACAATACAGGAAGCATTCTTGACACTCTTTGGAGTTTTAAAGTGTACAAAGGATCTTAATTATTCCATTTGCTTCTCCCAGAACTCTCTAAGAAACTGTGATTCTTCTCACACAAGTGGGGAAAGTGAGGCTCTGAGAGGGTAAAGAGTACGTATCTGTTTACCACTCTGAATCTAGAGCTTTCACAGGGTGCTTAGGACATTAGTCTTCAATAGACACTTGTTGAATGGATGAATGAGTGAGTGAATGAACCAATTGATGAACAAATGAAATACATGCCAAGACTTGTGAAGAAACCCAATTTGAAGATGTTGAGGTTCGGACCCATCTTTATAATACTGGAATAACAGTCCTGACTTGGAGGCAGGATAGGCAACCTTGTGACCCTGGGTAAGCCCCTCTACTTCCTGGCCCTCAAATTTTCCATCCATCTAACAGGAGGTTGGCATGGGTGGGCATTAGGTTGGCTGTGTAAAATACTAAAAAGAACAACGAGAAGTCAGGAAAGGGGACTTCCCTGGTGGTTCAGTGGTAAAGAATCCACCTTCCAATGCAGGGGACGCGGGTTCCATCCCTGCTCGGGAAACTAAGATCCCACACGCGGTGGGGCAACTAAGCCCGCGCGCCACAACTACTGAGCCTCAACTAGAGAGCGTCAACTAGAGAGCCTGCGTGCGGCCAACTACAGAGCCCACGTGCCCTGGAACCCACGCGTCACAACTAGAGGGAGGCCTGCGCCACAACGAAAGATTCCGGCATGCCGCAACTAAGACGCGATGCACCCCCAAAAATAAAAAGTATAAAACAAAAGTCGGGAAGGCCGTTTGCCATATGACTAAGCTGTGTGGCCTGAGTCAAGTCGTGCTTTCTCTGGCCTCCTTTTCTCATCTGTGAAAGAAGACTGTGGTGAAATCACTTCCAGGGCTTTTCTTAAACACAGGGAAAAGAGTTCTAAATCGGGAGTGATGAGACATGAACATTTGTCCTGATTTGCCACTAAGGTACTGTCGATCTTGGGCAAATTCCTTTCATTCAGGCTGGGATCATGACTTTCATGGGCCCTGGGGACTTCTTCCTTCCTCTCTAAATACACATAATTATATTTTATGATTGTATCGGTATCAAGATATATATAATCAAGAGGGTGGATTCATTATTACATATATATTATTATTATATTAGCTTTTTTCTTCTGATTTTAAAAGAAATTAAGCCATTTTTATGGGCACCTTGAAAGTACTGTGGACCTCAGGCACTGTGCCATCTGCAGCTAATGGATGAGTCGGCCTTGGGTCCATCTCTACAAAAGGTGGGTCTGCACCTACAGAACAGCGTCGGAAGAGGTAGAGAGCACCTGCGGCCAATCCAAGGAGCTCAAAGGGACGGGGAAGGTTCCCACGTGGGAGAGTCAAATGATGTAAATTTCGTAAGTGACAGAGGCCCACAGCAAGTTATGTAAAAACGCACCCCAGACAGTATGGGTTGAGCTCTGGAAACAAAAGCTCCTCTCTGGGGCGAGCCTGCCATCACCTCATCCGGCCACCCTGTCACGGGTGAGCCTTTCAGGGAGAGAGATGGCGAAGGGAGATAAGGAAGGGACGCGGCCAGACAGGCAGATCCCTGCTTTGCCGGGCTGGTGCCGTCCGGAATTACTCTCCGAAGCAGGGAGGGGGCAACGCCAGCTGATGTGTGCTGAGCACTTGCTGCGCGCCAGGCTCTGTGCTCAGCTCTTTGCGTGGAGTAGCTCAGGAACCCTTCACAGTCATCCGAGCAGGGAGGTATTGTCATCTCCATTTTACAGGTGAGAAAAATGCTACTCAGAGAAGCCCAACTAACTTGCCCGAGCCCGAGTAACTCACTGGCTAATGACAGAGATGGGATTCAAAGCCAGGCAATGAGTCTCAAGGGTTCACACACTTAAGTTCTGAATTATGCTGCCCAGCCGGGGAACACTGACTACATGAGGACGAGAAGGAGTTTTTAATTATAAATAAAGAGAGCATAATCGAGTAAGTTCTAGTAGAGGTGTAGCCAAAGAGCTCAGCACAGGGAACACTTGAATCAGACAAGGAGGCTCCGGGAAGTTTTCTTGGACGAGTGACACAAGAACTGAGCTTGCACAAGGAACAGGAATTTGGTGGCGGCGGGGAGGAGGCTGGGCAAAGACCCTCTAACAGAAGACAAAGGATGAGCAAAGGCAAGAGCTGTGAAGTCACCGGAAGATGACTCTGGAGATGAAGAAGACATCTGCTTTTGATGGGACTGACGGTGCACGTAAAGGGAAATGGGACAGCGAGGGGCGTCTAAGGCTCGATTGTAAAGGGCTGCGAGCGCCACGCCAAGAGATCTGAAGTTTATTCCATAGACAATAGGGAATCATTGGTGGGTTTTGAGAAAGAGAGTCCATGGGGGTAGGGATCATTAGCTAGGGATTTCATGATGCTCTTATCGATAGGGCCACAGAGCTGAAAGAACGAGGACTCCTATCTCAGGACTCCCTGCCCAGTGCTCATTGGCAATCTGGAGCCATTCAGCCTTAAAGACTTACCACGAAAAGCATGGAATGTAAGCAAAATTTTGAAAAGAAGGCTGATAGACTTTTCAGATAGGAATTTTCTATTGTTCTGATATCTGCTAGAAAATCATAAATTATGACTCAAAGGAGCTCTTTAAAACTCCAGATGGATAAATGGTATTTAGATGCTGCCTGGGACTTCAGAATTTCAATTTTATTCCGCTAGGTGGAGAATGATCTAGCCCAGCCTTAAGCTTGGTCTCTAATTGACCTTGATGAAATATCATCTACCTTCCGGGGCTTGGTTCCCTCATCTGCTCAACTAGGAGAGAGTGGAGAGTGAATCTCTAAGTTCTTCTCCACCTCTGATAGCCTCTCACATAAACTCTTGAGGCGCACGTATTCTATCTCCTGTGAATTCATACTCTGAGTGCTGAGCCTGGGACCTGACACAAGGTAGAGCCAATAAACAATTGTTGAATGCATGGAACGAACTGAGCTTTTAATTCAAGACGCCCGTGGAATCTTCAGGGGATTTTAAATAGAAAGTTTGGAATCAGTGACAATTTTTTTTAAACAGAAAACCATAGAAACAAGCAGATCGATGACCCAGACAGGTTAGTATTTCCTCTCTGGCTGTAAAAGATGTTCAGGAACTGAAAGACTCTGGAATAGAGAAAAGACCGATGGTGAGGAGGCCCAGGGCCCTGCAAGGTCCAGGGGGAAACTAAATGCGATAAAGCACGGAGGTGGGAAGAGTGTTCTAAGAACGCCAGACAATTCTGTTTAATCAGAAGAGTCCACGTAAGACAACGGTTCTCAACCAGTGAATATGTGGTGATGTTCCTGCAGACACTTTTGATCAGCACAGCTGGAGGTGGCGGGGAGTCGCTTCCGCATCTAGTGGGTAGAGGCCAGGGATGCCGCTAAACATCTTACGATGTACAGGACAGACTCCCACAACAAAGAATAATCCATTCCAAAATGTCACCTGTGCTGAGGTTGAGGACCCCCGACATAAGGAACTAGGAAGTGTTATGGTAGGAAACAATGTCTGAGGAGGAAGTTCAATGTGAGGCTAAGGAATTCTGACCTGATCTGGAGAGGTTTGTGGAAGAATGGTTAGAACCTGGATTCTGGGGACTAATTCTACCCAGTACTTGCTGTGTGACCTTCGGCAAGTCACTTAACTTTCCCATGTCTCAGTTGTCTTATATGGAAAACTGGGATTATAATAGCATCTGTATCAAAGGGTCCTTGTGAGGATTAAAGAGTTAATACATGCAAACTCCTCAGAACAGTGTCTGGCACATGTTACGTGCTAAATATGTTAGCTATTATCATTACCATGTGTAGGTAATAGGGAGCTATAGTCGACTCAAGTTCGAGAGAGTAACAAAAGAATTGCTTCAGTTGCTGATAATCCTAGAAAAGTGATCTAGAGCTGTATGATCATCATGTGACTATTATATCCACCCAATTAATAATCCTTCTTCAATCAGCTTCTGCTTCAGATGACACGGCAGGCTGGATGTGTGTGGGTCTGCCTTGCTGTTCTCAAGCCACTCCCTGTCGGGGCTCTGTTTTCCAAATATCCATGAGGCCCAAACCAGCATCCAACTGCCTCTGCAGTCCAGGATCCTCACGGTTTTAATGAATAAGTGGAAGGAGACAGAGGAAGCCAGACATGAAGACAGATGGAAAGATGGAAAGGCAGGAAGCCTTCCACAAAAGCTGCTGCCAGGGATATACCCTGTTCGCAGGGATTCCAAGGACAGAGTTGGGGGCGTGTTTTAGAGGTTTGTCTGAGCTACTGATACTGTTCTCTGGGAGCCCTTGTTTGTAAACAGACATTTCTGCTGACGCTGGGCTTTGTAAGGGCGGACAGAGTTGGGTGAGGGGGAGAGTGTTAGAGAAAAAGGCAGGTTGTGTCCGCGAGCCTTAGACCATGTGTTTGTTGTTGAGAATACAAAGACCTCACTGTATTAAATGAAAATGCTTGTTTTACAAGGCGAGTGGGAATATGATAGGTACATGTCGAATGCTTCGGAAACTGAAACAACCCCATGCCACGAGGGCTTCCTGCTACATCGTGCATCCAGGGGCACACGCGGATCATGAAGGCTCAGAACCACTATACCAGGGCTTTGGGGCTTGTGGGCAAAGAGAGTCCCAGGAGCTAGGTGACGGTTGGCTCCCTTTTCTGCTCCCTTTATAAAGCCTGTCCTTTCCCAAGGAGCCCTGCCTCTACGGCGCATTCTCTATTGGTTTCCCACTACCTGCTGACCCAAGGGTAGAATCTGTTATTGATCTAAAATATTAGTGTTGATAAAGAAGCCTCCAGGAGTCTAGACCCAGACTCGGAGCACTACTGGAAATACTTATAATTATGTAACTAAGCAGGCATAGCGAATTTTTCTCAAAGCAGTTTTCAGCTTCTGAAGTGAGGTTTTCAAAATGTAATCTAGTAGAAGTGAAGGGTGCAACGGAGGTTTCTCAGGAGATTTTTTTTCAAGGACTCACAGTGGCAGAAGAATAAGAATTGGAGTCTCCGAACTCTTGCCCTAGCCCTAGCATAGAGCCTGGTAATAGAAGGTCACATGGGTGGAAGGATAGACTGGTGAGGGCATGGGTTGATGGAGAGATCTAAGTATGGAGGAGGTCAAGAGGGAGAGAGGGAGGGAAGGAGGAAGGGAGAGAAGGACGAAGGGAAAAGGAAGGAAGCGAGGGAGGGAAGAAGGGTAGGTGGGTGGATGGTTGGATGATGTTTGGATGGATGGACGAGTAGACGGATGTTTGCATTCACAGATTCATGGGTAAAATCCACAGGGAATAATTATGATCAGGACCACCTAAGGCCACATTTGAAGCGAACTTGCCTGGTTTAAAACTCAGGAGACCAGAGTTTGAATAAACAAAGTTGTAGATTATATTTCTAAGGAATAAACTACTCCTCAGAGGGAAAAAAAGTCCCCAATTCTATTTACTCCAGCAAGGGTACAGATGAAGGAAAGTGCAATTCCTCAGTCTGATATGACAACTCCACATCAACATTCTCATTTTCACAGATCTCCTAGAATGTTCAGATTTTAGAGCTGGGACCAGGCTTCAGGAAATGACCTCATATGCCCCCTTCTTTTAGGCATTTAAGTCATCATTTGGGGGCCATAGACCCCTTTTAGAAAGTGATGAAAACTTTCGACCCTCTCCCCAGAAAACTGTGCAGAGCCTCAAATTTTTACAGAAAATGTCTTGGGTTCACAAATCTCTTCAAGTCCTCCTGGAACAAAGTGCAAGGAACCCCCCACCTCCTCTATTGATCTCAAATATTAGTGCTATTCAGGTATTGTACTTGGTAATGATACTAGTAAGGAAATGGTAATGATATCAATCAAAACACTAAGTCATAACTAAAGTAATAATATCAACAATCAATTCACACCACAATAGTGGTATAATTGAGATTCTACTCTTGGTCTCATGCCATTCATTTTCCACATAGAGGTCAGAGTGATCTTTGGAAAACACACACCAGATCCTGTAACTTCCTTGTTTGAAACTCCGATAACTGCCTAGTTCATCTAGATTATAATCCACGTTCTATGACCTGGGCTGCCTTTAGCTCCAGACACACATGACTCCCAATGGCTTGAATATCTGCTCCTTCAACATCCTGAGCTTGTCCTGCCTCATGGTCTGTGTGTTAGCTCTTCCGGCGCTCTCTCTCTCTCTCTCTCTCTCTCTCTCTCTGGAACTCTCTTCACTTGTCTTTTCATATGGCTTGTTCCTCCCCATCTGTCGTTCAAGCTTCAGCTTGGTCACCTACAGCGATGTTCTTCAACTCCAGTCTTTCTCCACGGCACCCACTTCTATCACTTGTCACTATTAATACACAAGCCCTTACAATTGTCTTCCTATTTACTGGCTTTCTCTCCTCGCAAGAACAGAAAGTCCATGAGGGCAGGGACCTGCTCTGTCTTGCTCAGTGCTGCAACTCTAAGAGTATTGGGCACATACTACATATTTGTCGACTCTATGGAGACACATAGAGTTTTTTTTTAATTTTTTTTGGAAGCCTTGGGGTGGTCTAATCTCTTCCACTCTTTGGACTTTAGACTTCCCAGCTGTAAAAAGGATATTTTGGGCCCTATCCAACTATAGGATTCAATGATCTGAAATCTTTGTGACCAAGTTCAAGAGAGCTGGGCCCAAATTCCAGGACAATATGGCAGGACAGAAGGAATGGTCTCTGTCCGGAATCTGGAATGGAACTTGGGATCATTTCCTTGCCTCCTCTGGAAATCAGATTCTCTCCATCTGTGAACTGAGCAGACAGGACCAGATGCATTGCAAATTTACAGCATCTATTCATCCAGAAGTTCACTCAAATATCTGCTGAACCCCAGCAATGTGCCAGGCCCTGGGAAGGGGCACTGAGCATGGCAGACATGATTCTCGCCATCACCCTGCTTTCATATCCTCTGGGAGGTCTCCAAGGCACAGGTGAGGGATGCAGGAACAGCACGGGCACATCCCACACAATTGCACCTGGTTCTTTAGCAGCTCTCTCCAGGGATGGGATTGGAGAAGCTGAGAGGAAACCATGGGGAAAAGGACTTAAAACCAACAGAATGGTACACTGGCTGGCTCAGCAGGAAGAAGGGAGGCTCAGGAATAGGGAAAGGTGGGAAGAATATATACAGGTAACGGGTCAGCTCAGAGAGACCAGAGCCATGTGGAACGGCTAATATCATTCATAACACATTTGCCCACATTGCTTGGTCCTTCCTAAGGCTCATATCATTCCTCAAAGCACCTTTCCTTTACAGCACCCACTTTCAATCACACTCTTTTCTCCCTTATTCGGAGCCATCTCCAATTCATTTAACAAAGTTTACCAAGCACCACTGGCATGGCTGGTACTGTGCGACAGGTAGGAATAAAGCAGGGATGAAGACAGAAATGGTCTCTGCTCCTAAGGAGCTTGGAGACAAGTGGAGAAAGACAGACATGTATGAAAGCACCACAACAGAGGGATAAATGCAATAAGGGGTTGTTGGATTTGATGTGGGTGGTGACACTGAATTGTCCAATCATTTCCTAGTGTCATACTCCTAAAAGCTACTCTAAGTCAAGGTCCTCAGCTGAGACATGAATCAAAAAGTGTTTATTGTTCTACTTTGATTTGTGTCTCTACATTTAAAATGGCACGCATGGTACATCCACGTGCAGGGCAAGGCACACACTACACGTACATGAACATGTTCATTGTTTGTGAACAATTCTCCCACCGTTCCAGGTGGAAGGGATCTCTTATGCCTCTGAAATCTCGGAGCACATTACAGCCCCCATAATAAACACGGGTGTGCAACAACACAGTTTCCCTGCCTCTGTGCTCTTCCAGGGCTCTATTAATTGCTTAGTTATAGCGGTTACCCTGTCATGTATCTATTTACCAGTCTGCTTCTGCCACTAGGACTGGGAGTTCCTCAAGGGATGGAACCGTGCCCCGTTCTCCTTTTTAATCCCCATTTCCTTGCTTGATGTGTAATACACAAGGACAGAAAGATCACTCAATAATTATCTATCAAATAGATGGATAGATGGATGGATGGATGGATAAATGGGTGGGTGCAAGGAAGGAAGGAAGGAAGGGAGGAAGGAAGGGAGGAAGGGAGGGAGGTTTACCTCTCTAAATAAACTGCCGTTTACTACTGAACTTCACAGAATGCCTAGGACAGAGGTTTGTCACATAAGAAATACATAAGAAAAGTTAATAAACAGCTGTACGACATTTTCTAATAAGCTCGCTGCTGTGAACCCACAGAGGTAACCATAATCCAACACTGTAGAGGAAAACAAACTGGTCCAGTGGAAAAAGCACTGATTTGGGAGTCAAGAGATCGGAATTCTACTTTCAATTTTGCTACCAGTTTGCTGCTTCACCGTACTCAACTCAACTCAGCTTAATTTAACAAGTTAACTTGCCTGGATCTCAGTTTCTCCATCTATAAACTGAGCAGATTTTAAAAAGCAAACTAATGTCTTGGGAAAGGGATGAACAAGATACCATATTGGTTTCTAGCAGATCAGCTCTAATCAGCCCGGTGGTGCTGTTCTGTAAAGGGGTCATCCTGAGAGCTTACCACTGGCTCTACAGAGGCCTAATCGGCTCCAATGAGAGCGCCTCACAAATCAGCCTTGTTAACTCGAGTCATTCTTCTGCTCAGAAGCCCATAGTTCATGCAGCACGATAACCTGCATAGGCCCCACACTGATTCAGAATGGATCAGGTCCATCCTCAAAGGGTGACAGTGTATTTCCTTTGAGAGTATTTGGGGGAATATGCCCCAGGCTTTGATTCCCGAAAGAGGAATCCAGAAATGTTTTTGGCAGAGAGAATCTTTGAAAGTGTATTATCTCTGGGTAGACTGGGAAATGCTCTGATGGACATAAAGGGTCTGTTTGCTCAAAAGTCACTGGCAAATAAAATATATTCTGCACAAGAAAGAGATTTCTTAGCCAATCTCTTTAAAGTCTTGTAATGTTCATTCCAATTTTTCTTCCATGTCTCTCTCCCTCCATTCCTTCCCTTTTTGTTCTACAATCTCTAGATGTTTGCATTAGCCACTGGGGGTACCATCACCCATTCATCCAACCATCCATCTATCCATTCATCATTCACTCCTATATTCATCCTCTGATGGAACATTTACTGAACAGCTACTGCATTCTAAGCAATGTACTAGGCCTTGTGGATAGACATAAAATTAAACTGGCCTTTTCTTGAACCCCAGCTCCACCATCCTTAAGCTGTGAGGCCTACAGCAAGTCATGCCACTTTCTAAACCTAATTCAACGGGTCCAAAGTGTAGCACTCAGCACAGTGCCAGAACATAGTAAGTGCTCATTGTAAGCTAGCTGCTTTTATTACTCTTATTACTGCTGAGAATGCGTGCTCTCCCCCCAAGGGTACATAAACAGTGGATGGAGGATTCCAGATCCCGAGGTCACCACAAGGTCTCACAAGATCAAGGGAAGCAGAGGGGAAGAAGGCCCGCTGATCAGAAAGGAGGGAAATGGATGAAAACGCAGGCAACAGATATGACTGCTAGGACACTTGAGCCCTGAAAAGCACCTGATAAGGGGAGAGGGGTGAAATCTGAGAGGAGAGCAAAGCTTGGGATTATGTGCTGCAGTTCACACACAAAACAAATGCTTTGCAAACAGGCGAAGGGCTGAGAGGGCAAGACCCAGGCTAAAACGTGGCTTGGATTAGAAAGGCCAAAATGTGAGTTGAGGAGGCATTTAAATACACTGCCCCCCCGCCCCCCCCCCCATCTGGAAGGCCGGATATCTTTTCCCTTCTGACTGCTCTGCTCAAGGGGAAATGGAATTAACCACTGTGTAACGTTTTTGAGTGTGACGCACGGGCCAGGTCATGTGCTTTGGGTTACGTAATGCAACATGCCCAAGCTCTTTCTCCCAGAATCATCAGAAATTTAGCTGGTTCTCTCATCCAGTCATGCATTCATTAAACAAAAATACCTATAGTTCCTATATAAGCCAGGCACTTGGCTAGGCAGTGAAGTGGAGAGGACCCCAGATATGCAGAGAATGAAATGTGATAAAGAATTCCAGGTGTTTCGACAAATGTGTGCAGAAGGTATAGTAGAGATAGATGGATAAGGGATGCGGGGGGGGGAACCAGTTATACTTGGGGAAGAGTCAGAAAGGGCTTCCCACAAGAGGGGAACATTGAGCAGAATCCTACAGAGGCTTAAGTGTCCTGCAAAATGGTGCCTGGGGATTTAGGAGGTATGTTATATAATGAAAATGATGGGAAAAAAGCCTAAGGCATCTATCTGGTGGAACTGTAGATAATTCCAGCGCTACTGAAAGGCCTATAGCTACAGGCAGTAGAGTCAGATTTGCATTTTAGAAAGATTTGACTGTGGGAAGTTGAAGGATGTGTAGGAGTTGAGGCTCAGAGAAGTGGGCATTTACAATACTAAGGAAATAGTCAAAGCAAGAGATGAAGAGGGCCTAAGCTAAGAAGGGGCAAGGTTGGCTATAAAAATGATAAGAAGACAGGATAGACAGGAATTGATGACTGAATAAACATGGTGGGAGATATATCTAGAGCAGATGACACGAGATGAGGATGGAAGAAATTCTGGAGGAAAGACAATTCCATTTCGGATATGCTGAGTCTGAAGTGCAGGCTGACATTTCCAGTAGACAGCTGGATCTATAAGTCCGGAGTCCAGCAGAGTCTGGAGATAAATGATGATCAGAGAGATGGTACTTATTCCACGGAAAAGGAGGCCAAGTCAGGAGAGAAGCAGACCTTGCCCAAAGACTCAGAAGACAGAGGATCTTACCCAGCAAGGTCACTGGTGTGGACAAGTCACTGCTTCACCACCCCCTGGTTTCTCATCTTTGAAATAAATGGTTTAGATTCTGACTCTCACACACCTTGGTTCTTTGGACTTACATGAATGTTTCTTCACCAAACAGAGTAGAGTATATATTCCCTTTTTACGTTTTCTGTGTACTCTGCATCTCTTAGGGCAAGGCCACCTTGTTCCTGATTGGCCTGTTATCATACCTTTCTCTGTACTCTCATCAGCCTTTGTAGCTGAAAGATCTCCAATCCCATGGGGGGAAATAACCCCCTCTTTACAAACACATCTGGTTATATTCTGCTCAGCCACATTTCATGTTTATGGAGCAAAAAGACTTAACAAGAGATGGATGTGGGACAGATATAGGGAGAGGTTCTTGATTACAAAGGTGATAGGTACAGGTTAGACCACCAGTTTCTTGAAGGCAAAAGATCAGATCAGGGATCTGCAATTAGTCATATGCTCCCCCTACCCAGATACTCATATCCCAAGCTGTGACCGCCCCCCCCCACCTCCTAGAGTTTCTGTCTCTCTTCCCTTCAAATGGACTAGAACCTGGGACCTTCTCAGGTTCTGCAAAACTGAAACAGGGTCGCCTCTCCTACTCTTGCAGGTTCTATGGACCCTGGGTTTGTGACAAATGATACTGGAAAACATCTTCCAACTTTCTCTTGTTGGAAGAAAAATCTGGGGATGACAGTGCTAGGGATTCCCAGAAGTAAAATAGGCAAACGGATGGCTACAGACTCAGAGTTTCAGTATTTTAATCATGAAGTGATGTGATTAAAATGATAAGCATGACTAAAAGGCCAGTGGCTTACACCAGTGTCCAGGAACTTGCCTGGAACAGCTTCAGTAGAGTAGGAAATGATGAAATTTGAGTACGCTAACCGTCAGCCAGGATGTGATCACTGGGAAGGTCACTCAGTGAGTGTTTAAAAAACATGTATGGCAGCTCTTAGGAGCAATATTACTAACGAGATGGCTTCCAGCTCTTGGGAAGTACCAATATTCCCTACATAATGTCTTCAGTCACTCTTTGACTGAAATTCTACCCATTGGTACTTTGCTTTTGGATAGGAAGCTTTCTGAGGAGACATTAAAGGATATATGCCCATGGAAGAGCAACCTTCTAGGTTGGTATCAGTCCATGATACCTTAGTAAGACGGGATACCATGTCCTTTTTCAAGAATGAGTGTAGCTGCGGGAGAGGAAGCAGGGAGTGTGTGGGCACTTGGTCCCTGAGGGGCACAGGCACCACCAAGCGGAAGAAGCTGCACTCAGAAAGGAAGAGCACCGGAGCTACTGCGAACACTGAGGATCTGTCTTAGGACAGTCCTGATGGGGATTATAGAATCTCAGGGAATCTCTGCTAGATGCGTCTCAAGGACAAAGACACATAAACTCCTCCTTACTCCCACTGTTCAGATGAGGAAAACTGGCCCAAGAAGGAAAATAAGTTGCACAAAGTCACACAGCAAGCTACGGACTAAACTGGCCTGGGCCTGACACCCCCCACCCCCACACTGCTCCTCCTTGGCACCCCGAGTCCTCCTCCAGCCAGCACCGGGTCTGCGCCGAGGCCTCTGCTGCAATGCCACTGCTCATCGCTGCCTCCCTGACCACCCTATTTATTTATTTATTTTGCGGTACGCGGGCCTCTCACTGTCGTGGCCTCTCCCGTTGCGGAGCACAGGCTCCAGACACACAGTCTCAGCGGCCATGGCTCACGGGCCCAGCGGCTCCGCGGCATGTGGGATCTTCCCGGACCGGGGCACAAACCCGTATCCCCTGCATCGGCAGGTGGACTCTCGACCACTGTGCCACCAGGGAAGCCCCTGACCACCCTATTTAAATTTTCCTCACCCTACAACCCAGCCCCACACAACTCCCTTTTCTACTTTATTTTTCTTCATAAACATTCACCTGACATGACGCGATCTATCCGCTTACTCATTTGTCTTCTGTCTCCTCCTCAACCCCCCACTCCAGAATATAAACTCCCTGAGGTCAGAGATATTTTCTTCTGTTCCTTGCTCTGTACTGAGGACCTAAAACTGTACCTGGCACGTAGCAGAAACTCACCAAATACTTGTTGAATGCCTGGGCAGGGATGGACAAATTTTACTTTGTCCTTTGTTTCTAATCTGTATTTCTTAGATTCTCTACAGTGAACACACATTGCTTTTGTAATAGGAAACAATGCAATGTTTATTCTGTTTGCCTTTCATTTTAGTTTTTGTTTTACGTTAAGATAATAGAAGTAAGCCTTTCCTGAGTGGTGAGGGAGGGAAAGGCAATTCCTGGCTCTGCTAAAGGAGATAAACATGTCTAATTTATAGAGTTATTGAGAGAATTAGAAAATAATGTGTAGCGAGGCCGGACACATAAAACCAATATGAGTTAACGTTTACTGGGTGCTTACCCATCGTCTAGATTCCATTACTAAGCGGTTTCCACATGGAGGCCCAGTTAATCTTCAAAATAACCCTATGAAGTAGGTGCCAGTATCATCCGCATTTTACAGAGGGGCAAAAGTGAAGCTTGGCGATATTAAGTAACTTGCCCAGGGTCATACAACTGGCAGGTGGGAGAATCAGGAAATCAAACGCAGGCACTCTGACTCTTGAGTTCTACCATCAATCACTACAAAATACTTCCTCAGTAAACATATGCTCCTTTCCCCTGTTGCCTGAGCGTGTCAATTCTTTCTGAGATCAGTCAACTGCAGCTCACCATCCCCCATGCCCCCACCAGGCTTTACAAGGTTCTAGAAGGCTTCCAGGGCAATGGGAGATGCAAAGAAATAAGGAGCCAGAAAAATGAGAAATAGGGGTATGTGGAAATGTGAGTGTGTGTATGTGTGTGCCTGTGCGTGTCAATGGTCACAGTGTGTTTTGGATTGTCACAATGATTAGGAGATCCTAGGCGATTCTTATGCACAAAACCAAGGATGTGAAATGCTTCACAGTGTGTGGAAGGGTTCACACACAGCAAGGCATGCCCTCACTCAAAAACTTCTTATTGCGCTGCAAGGCTCCACTTGATCCTCCTACATGCCCCTCCTAAGACTCCCGTCCTTCCTTTCCTTCCCCTCAAGCTCTCCCAGGATGGTCAGTCACCTGAGTTTGCAGTTGTGCAGACAGAAGGGCAGAGGGAGCTCCTAGTGTCAGACGCCTGGACTGCACACTGACTTTCAGTTATTCTCTGTGTGACCTTGGGAGAGTCCCTAACCCGTTCCAAGTTGCAGAAATGCATTTGGAAACCTATCAGCTCACAGAACACGCAGGGATCTAAGACTTCAGCTCCTCCTGTGGCTCTCAAACTCTTTTAAACTTTTTATGATGGAATTCTTCAAGCACACACAGAGGGACAGACAAAAAAGTATTGACGCCTGTCGTTTCTGTCACCTGGTTTCAACAATCATCAGTCTGCCAATCTTCCTTCATCTACCACTCTTCCTCCCAACATCCTATTTTTTTTTCTGGAACACTTTAAACAAACAAAATAGACATAACGTCATTTTACCCATAAATACATCAGTACACATTTCTAACAGATTAGGATCTTTAAAAATATATAACACAATACTGTTATGATGCCTAACAAAGTTAACAATGTCAGTCCATGTCCATTCAAACTCTATCACTGAGAAACTTGCACATTCCTTCAAAAGAATTCTGGAAGAAGCACACAGTTTAGGCAGAGTAGGTGAAGGGAAGATGCGGGGAGACAGAGTACTCCCCTTCAGCCTCTCCCCAGGGCATTCCTAAGATTGTGGGGCACAGTTTGAAAGCCCCTATTCCACTACTACCCCTCAGTGTGTACCCTGAGAACACTGAGGCACAGAGAGGAGCAGTTAAGTTGTCAAGGTCACACAGCAAGTAAGGCAGACCTGTTAAGTTCCAACATCAAAGGACTCCAGTGAGGTCATGCTAATTCGATCACTGTTTATCATTTGCAGTGTGAATAATGATAATAAAGGTGCCTTTCCAGGAATGACCTTGATTGTACAAACCCCTCACACCTCTCACTTTCTGGATCCTCCAACCACTGTCGACCTATGGACCGGGCTCTGATCTTGCCTTAGAGCTTTTCCTGTCATCGTCTCACCTGGTTCCCGTGACAACCCGCAAGATACGGATGTTGAATGTAACCACACCTGAAACTCTCTCCCCAGAGGCCCCAGGTCACACAGCTCACAGGAGACCAAGCCAGGTCTTGAGCCCAGAGCTCCTAGGTCCCAGTTCCAGGTTTTCAAAGGAGCCAAGGGGCCAAGACCCACAAGTCAGCTCTGAGTTGAGCATTTCCAGTAAATGCATCAAGGCATGAAGGAGAGTCCTCAGTGCGGCAAGAAAAAAGATAAGAGACACTAAGGGAAAGGAAATTAAATTCCAGAGAAAGGGCAGCAGGTGAGGGGAGAAGTAGGCACCCGCTAGGTTCCTAGGTCCTGGGCGATAGGTAGATGAGGAACAAGCCGCTTGTATAGGGGGTCCTCCTACCTGGGGTCCTTGGGGATCATCTCGCATCCTCACCTAAGACACCTTGCGGCCAGTGCTGGTTTCACAGTGATCTCAAGGCGAGGGGGTTTGAAATAATAGGAACAGTTGCCTGCCTTCCAAAGGACTGGCCCAGGGCAAAGTGGGGAATGCCTCACGGCTGGGCTTCCCTCTTTCCTTTACACTCCTTATTCCTGCTCAGAAGAGAACTCCCCTCTCAAGCACGGTGAGACATCCATTGGAAATCAGATGCATGGAACTCCATGCGTTACCCCCTTCTAGGACTGTCTGCACTTTAAAGGAGGCACCAGAAGGAGAGGGTGTAGCTTCACATATAGGACCAGCTTTGGAAAAATGGAATGTCAGTGCCACCCCCCACCCCCTGCCCCCCTGCTCCTAGGCATTTAGGGCCAGCAGGGGAATTGGGAATGGAATAAAGCTCCTTTCTGGTGTCTGGCCACTCGGAATTGGGACAGCTAAAGTTCTCTCAAAGCTCTGCCGCCAACCAGCTGGATAAGCAGGAAATGCCACTCCCCCCCTCGGGCCTCAGTTTCTCCACCTGCAGAGCAGGGAGACCGCAGACTGGATCAGTGATTCTCCCCGCTGGTGGCCCTTCCACATTACCTGAGAAGGCTTTGAAAAACACCAGTGCCCGGGCCAACCCCAGACCCACGACATCAGAAGCCCTGGGAGGCAGCCCCTGGGCATCAGGATGTTTAAAAAGCTGATGGTTCTCAGGGCTCTGAGGGATGCGAGCTACTGGACGGAACAATCTCCCAGGCTACCTTGAGAGGGGCAGTTTGTGAACACAGTTTAGTGCTCAGCCCCTTCGTGACACTGGTCCTCAGTTTCCCTGTTGTACCATGAGCTGCCTGATTCAGTCCATTCCCAGCTGACCACGCAAATCCCGTGTTCCTGAGCCCCACACCTCTGAGCCTCAAGTTTGCCTTCCTCTGTGTAGAGGGACGAGGGCAATGCAGCCTCCATTACCCCATCTGTCCACGTGAATGGCTGACCGGGGGAGCGTGAAGTAGGAGGGCATCTGGGGAAGGAGCAAGAGGCATGTGACAACACAGCTGTGACCTGGACCCCACTGTGACCACTGTCTGGCTTCTGTTCCTCAGGGTGCATTCTCCCTCTGGGTGCTAACTGGTTTTCCTATTCATTGGTCCAGTGGTTTTGGACCTCCTCTGGCTCTTATCACCAAGGGGTCATCCAAGTAGGTCAAAGAAGAGGAAATCAAAGTTCAAGGAAGGGATTTGAAGGGGTCCAACTGTTCCCCAAGATACACTGTCTACTCTAGATAGACTCCCCAGCAACTTAAGAGGGAAAGCCCTAACAGTGCACAAACAGGTCCTACTTTCTGAAGGCCAAGCTGGCAAACTGGGAAAGGGAAGGTGGTTACTTACTGGATCCAACTACCACTGACTGAATCCCTAATATGAGCGGCTCTGTGCCAGGTACTTTCTGCCTGTTTTTTCCACTTCAGTGTCCTGATATCATTATGCCCATTTTACAGAGGAGGAAAGCAAGGGCTAGAGAGATAAAGTGACGTGACTCAAATCACACAGCAAGTCATTGGCAACAGAAATTCCAAGCCCAGTCTGCCTGATAATTTGACGTGAAAAGAAACACAGATCTGCTAGGTCAAACCCAGAGCTCCACGTGAGACTTGGATTCATGTTTTATCCCCTTTAATCTGTAGGCGTATGGTCAGCACAAAGAGATGCAGGAAAGAGTGGCGACATTCTGCAGCAGGTCTAAAGAAGGGAATGGGGGTCATTCCTTCTCTCTCCAAAAAGACTGCTGAAGAAGAAACAGGCACTTAAGACTCGAGTTCATATCTGGGCTCTGTCCACTGCAAGAGCCCGTGGGACTTTGGACTAAGTCGCTTCAACTTTCCGAGACTTTGTTTCCTCACTTGGAAAACAGAGGTAACAACGTCCACCTTCCAGGGCGGTTGTGAGGATGAAACTCGCAGACACAAGGCAAGCGCAGTACCCGGCACCTCGGAGGCACCCAGGAAGAGTTGCTTTCCTTCCTGCCTTTAAGTGTCCTCAGTCCATAAAGCCAAGGCTGAGGTCATTGGAAAATCATGTCCAATAACAAGATCACAGTTTATTGAGTACTTACTATCCACTAAGTCCAGTTCTAAGCACTTTCTACATATGAGCTCATGTAATGCGTCAGGTCCTCGTGCTACACTCACTTTGCACGTGAAGAAGCTGACGCCCAGAGGAATCAGTTAACTTTCCCAAGGTCACAAAACCAGTTAGGGGCAGAGGAAGATTCACGCAGAGGTAACCCAGCTACTAAAACTGGCTTCTCACCCCATGGCAATATCCTAGACCCCAGGTGCCACTATGAATGTTGTGGGGAGAACCATGTTAATACATGAACTTCTTGAAATCTAGCCTTCCCTGGGGTTACAGTTCTGAAGTTGGGGAAATGCAGGCACTCTTTTTGGGGGGTTGGTTGGGTTGCGGGAAGTAGGGGCTGCAGAAGGGAGGAAATAAAAAGTCTCTTCTGAGTAGTCGCTGAACTCAACAGTCCAACATTTAGAACAAAAGAGAAAAGCACGGAAAGCGGAGGTGCTGGAGGGGATTCAGGTAAATCCCTTTCTCCTTCTGAGCAGGGACTCTGGATCACTGAGGGGTGGGGGTGGGAGGAGGGCAGCGCTTGTGGGGTCCACATTTCACTTATCTAACAGGTCAGGAGACACTTTAACAAGATTAACTGCTACTCAGGGGCCTCCGCTCCATGGAGCAGCAAATTGACTCTATTGTTTTCTTTTTCTTCCTCTTTTCTCTTTCTGTCAAACTGGAGGGGTACGGTGGGGGAGGGCAGCTGGGGATGAGGGGCAAGGGTTTGGATCCTGCCTGGTAAAAGGCGAAGGGATGTGTCGGGAAGGCCCCCCCCCCCCGCCCCCAGACTTGAAAGGGAGCCCAAACTGCCGAGCACCGAGGCTGAGGGTTGTGCTGGGTGGTGGGTCTGTGAGGGGTCGGAGGTGACAGGGTTTCTCAGACACATTCTCTCAGCAGTGTAGCGGGTACGGTCTGGAAGTGGGGATACCCAGGATCAAATCCTGGCTCCTGGCATTGGGGAGCTGTGTCATCCAGCACACATCCTTCCCCTCTCCGCGTCTCTGTCTCCCTGTTCGGCCAAAGAGAGAAGCCTGGGTAACCTCCAAGGACCCTCTTCACAATAGCCTTAAAGGACTCTCCAACGCTCAGAGCATCCATCGCTGGTGGGCTCTTCAACCCTCAGACTCCCGCACACAGGCACTTCCTCACTTTAGCTTTGTTTTTGCATGCATAAGCCTTCCCAGTTTTATTTGTTAATATATATATATATATATATGTATTTATATATATTTCTCTCCTTCCCTTTTGGAAAAAATAAAAGGCATGTTTTCTGAGCTTCAGAAGCAAACTGCTCCTTCACTGCTTCCCTCTGCCTCTCCGAGCGCCTGTCTGAACTGGTGTCAGTGAAGTTTGAACCGGGGCAGAAATAGCATCCCAGGCGGATCTGGGAGCATAGCCCGCCTACCAGGAGCGGCAAGGCCTGCCTCTGCCAGACGACAAACCCGGTTAACAGCACCATAAAATTAGACCTTTACGAAACCCAATTGAATCCTGCAGCAAAGAGTGATGTAAGGCAGCCTGGCCTGACAGCAAGGCAGCAGCCCTCTGCCTGAAATAGCAGCGCGGTCCCTGCTGAGAGATGCCTGCTCTCTCAAGATAGGTGACCAGGGATTCCTACGAAAGTGGTGACGCCCAGCCAGAGAGAGCCAGCAGAGGTCAGGCAGCAAACTGGGCACCCGAGGTCGCAGCGGGAGGACACGGTTTGGCACCGGCATCCAAACTGCCCACCTCGGCCCGGCCTCTCCCAGCCTGAACTTACACGAAGGAAGGAGCTGAAAAAGTGCTTCTGCAAAGAACCTCTGTTTGTTTGCTTTTTAATTCAAGGAGAAGCAGGTTCTTTTTAGTCCAACAGTCTGTACCGTGTGGAGGATACGCAGAATGAGTCTTTTCTGGCTCAAGGCCAGGTGTTTACACACCGCAAATCTGGCTCAGACTCAACTAGGGGAGGGAAAAAAAAAATCCACCAGAATCCTCAGGAGAAAAGCTCTGAGCTTTCTGGTGCTACACGGCAGCAGTGACTTTTTTTTTTTTTTTTCCTCGTTTTGAGAGGAATGTTACTTCCACACATAAAATGGACCAGGCATTTTATACAAGCAATAATAACCTAACGTCCCCCATCCAATTAAAGGATTTTACTGCACTATCTTTGTGTGAGACAGCGAATGAGTCCTCAAAAGAGCGTGTGTGAAGAGAGGCTCCTTGTCTGAATTACAGACATTTATAAAGCAGGCTCCTGTGGAATCCCAGGTGCTATATTTTTTTTTTTGAAAAAATGCATTTACTACCTTTTCATTGATGATACCTATATAACCCTGCACTCTCCCCTCTGGAGGAGAAGCCTTCCAAATCACTGGTGTGGCAGGTAAAGACTAGGAAAAATCAGATCTACTTATTTAAAAAAAAAACCTCCAATCTGCAGGCTCTGTGTTTTTCCTATGTTCCGAAAGACAAGTAAACATACCACAGCCCTGAATTATAATCATCATCATTATTATTATGAATAACATCTCCCCTCTACATTATAACCCCCTCTGGCTGACTAGGTAGGGCTTGAGGGCTAAAAGTGAATAAGCTCAGTTTCCCTCTCCTTCCTGGGGTGGGGGGGGGCGGGTAAAAAAAAAAAAAGAAAGAAAAGAAAAAAAGAAGCATGTGATGACGTCAGGTATGGGGGAAAGTCACTTTCTAGCTCTCGGCTTGGCAGCGGGAGAGTGGGAGCTTTGGGGGCATATTCTTGGTATAGCAGCAGAGTTCGGGTCCCCTAAATGGACTTGATGTAAATAGGACAGCGTTAGCGCAACGGTTGAGAAAGTCCACGCCAAAATAGAAAGAAGCGGACTGCCGGAAGAACTCAGAGCTTTCCCTTCTAAGAAAGTGTGTGTAAGGGGGTGGGATCGCAAAACGCCTCCACACGTTTCCTGGCTGCAGCGAAAGGGGAACCCCTACTCTCACTTTGAGACGTCCTAGGACACGGCAAGACTGTTTGTGCAGGAAGGGAATCTCCCAGCCAGAAGAGGCAAAACTTTCCTTCTCTCCTCCAGCGCCGCCCCCCTCCGCCCCCCAGTTTTATTAAAGGCATTGCCACAGATTCATTAGGAGGGGGGAAAAAATGGATGTTGGTGCATTTCTAAGGTTTGCAACCCTCCCAAAGTGTCCGGTTTCACTACGGGCTGTGCTGTAGAACGGTGTGTGTGTTTGTTGGGCGGATGGGTGTGTGTGTGTGTGAGGAGGGAGAACTCAAATTCATTACGGGCTCGTAAAAGTCCCAAATGAGAAAAGCGCCCCGTTTCTCAGCCTAGTCGGGGGAGGACTGGCGGGGTGTGCCTGAGGAAAGTCTCACCCCAGCCCCCAGTGACAGGCTTTGAAAGCAAGGACATGGGATGGCAGTATGTGTGCGCGTGTCTGTGTGTGCCTGGGGTAAGGGGGTGAATCCCAGAGGCAGGCAGCAACCACAGAGCAACTTTGGGGGCACTTTGAGGACTTCTAAGTCCTGGCGATCACAACAACCTTGTCCTTGTAGGCTTTCAGGGTAACGGGGCCAAGTAAAGGGGGAGGGTCACCTCCATTAAAAAGCCAAAGAAATCAACGGTCCCCTAGCCACTTTTCACATGCATCCCAACTGGGTCATTCCTCCATCCCAAACGGAGACAGTACCTCTGACCATCCAAAACACGGTTCACGCGCACGAGGCTCCCCGGAGACCAGCCCTCACCAACTGCGGGTCTCCAGGAGGCCGGGAGCGCTCCCTGCGCTCTTCCAGCGGGGCTAGGCGGAGACGCCTTCCGAGTGCGCCCATTCCGCAGATGGGGCAAAGTGAGGCTCGCAGCTCGCCCCGGAGCCGCCGCGCCGCCGGCACAGCGGCTCCCGCACAGACACACCCGCCAGCCCCCAACGATCCCGCCACCAGCGCCCAAGCACCCGCGCGCCCCCGGGGCCGCAGGGCCGGTGCAGCGCCCGCCTGGGCGCCCTCGCCTACCTGTGATCACCGCCGGAGAGCTCTGGCCCCCCTCCGCTCGCAGCCACACTTGCAGCGTGAACGCGTCCCGGGGCAGCTCGAGGTCGGCCCGCAGGCGCAGCTGCTCGCCTCGCCCGCTGAAATAGAGCGCCCGGCTCGGCGGGCTCGGCTCCTCCGCGGCGCCCCTCGTCTCCCGCTGCTGCCGCCGCCGGGGGACGCGCACGGCTTCCCAGGCACCGCCCGGCGGCGGCGGCGGCGGCGGCGGCGGCGAGGCGCGGCGGCCGCGGGCCGCCCGGGTGGCGCAGGTGGCCGGGCCGGCGGCGGGGCGCGGGGGGCGGCCGGCCCGCGGGTCTCTCCGGGCCCGGCGGGGGCGCTCGGCCAGCCCGCAGCCCAGCGCGGCGCTCAGCAGCCCCAGGCGCAGCACCCAACTCCAGAGCCGCATGTCCGACGGTCCCCCCCGCCCCCCCTTCGCCCCTGCACCGCCGCCCGGAGCTGCCAGCTTTAGGAGCCTCGGCGCCTCGACTTTCTTCGCTTCTTCACCCTTCTTGGGCGAGCCCCCCCGTCCACTTGCTTTTTTCTTTTCTTTCTCGCTTTCCTCCTCAAGGTGTGTGCTCCACTCCCCCCACCTTTGAAAAATACAGCCCAACTCCTCCTGGTTGGCAATTAATTTCTCTCCCCGCTCCTTTATCTGCCTTATTTCCCCCCTCTAACAGCTGGTTGCCTTCCTCCTTGTTTTATTTCATTTTATTTTATATGATTTCTCGCTCTTAAAAAAAAAAAAGCTCCTCTAAGACACTGATCCGCTGAATTCCCTCCCCCCAAAAGATGCTCTAATTTATTTATTTTTTGCGTCCTTTATAACACAAGCCACAGCCCCCTTCTCCCCCCCGTCCCCCCTCCCCTCCCTCCTTCTTCACAAAATGAAAGGAAAGAGGGGGGAAAAATCCCTCAGAAGATGAGTAAACAAGCGTATGCTAATCTGCTCCCGAGCGCTCCACCTTCCCAATTGAATGAGTCCCAGTTAAAACTGCGGGGATCATGACTAATCAATCAGTTTGGAGAGGCCGAGCTACCCAGCCTTCCTCCACTTTCCCGTTTGCCTCCTTCGCTCCGCTTCTCCACCCCCTCCTTCTTCTTTTTTTTTTTTTTCAAGAAGACAATCTTAAAGTAACAATTTAATGAAATTCTGTACACACCCCCTTATGGTCCTCCCAGCTCTCCTCATTCCTGCTCAAAACACACATTCCTGTTTTTGTTTTGGTTTGCTTGCTTTTTTCCCTCCTTCACTCCCCCCACCCTTTTTTTTTTCCTCCTGGCGGGAGAAAAATCTATCTCTTCTCTCAGGATCCCCTTTGCACTTTGCTGGTAAACCTCATCCTTCTCTATAGCACATAAAGAGTCTTGAAACTTGATTCTCAGATTTTGTTGTAATGCTGTCTCTTTCTCTCTCTCCCTCTTTCCCTTCTTCTTCTTTCCCTTCTCTTGCCTTCCCTCTCCTTTTCTCCCTTTCTCCTTTTCCCTCTCAGAATTCCCTTAAAGTTATACAATGATGAACGTCCCCCTCTTCTCTGAGCCCTGGGTGCTTCTGGCTTCAGCTAGTCCAAATGTTGTCCCAAAGTCCTCACTGAATCATCAGAAGCAACCAGGAAAGGCATTTTCTGAGGCATTTGCCTTCCCGAAGCTGTACACTCAGCACAACTAGGTCTCTGAATACTCCTGAATACTCTTAAAAATATTCTGTTGGTTGTTAGAAATTATTTTATTTTTATATAAAAAATGAAAAAAACTATTATTTTGCCTTTTTTTTCCGACCTAAGAAATTCAGGTGCTCTGACATTGTTCAAGTCACAGGTAAGGATCTAACCATTGGCTGCTTTGTAGATCTGTTTTGAACTGGGACATATATGTAATATATTTTTGTTCTTTTTTTTCCCCCTCTTTGTAGAACTCAAAGGCTCCCCCTTATGGCAAAACAGTTTTTTTTTTTTTTTTTTTGCTTTTTTTTTTTGTTTTTGTTTTTCCCTTCCAAGTGTTTAATAAGTTAAAATGAGTTAGCAGTGGTGGATTACAAATTATTAGTTACCGGTCTGTTCAAATAATGTAGTGATAAAAATATGCTGTGTGAGGTTTGCATGCGGATAGTGAGCTGGAAGAATTAACTCGACTTTCCTCCCTTGTATGTGTTCCTGTCCTCAGGGCTGCTCCAGACCCTGCCTGAGAGCTGGGGTCATTCTTGCATGCTTCAGAGAGAGTGAACACCGGTGGAGAATATGTGTTGGTGAAAGTATGCGGATTTGTGGAATGAGCAAATGACTCAGACACCCCCTATAAAAGCCGGAATGTGGTGTGCAGGGATTATGGTACCATTCTGAAGACGGGAGATCCCAGATTCAGATCTTGGTTTGGGAAGAACTTGCCATATAGTCTTAGACTAAGAATGTGTGAAATCAGCTTCTCCCGTTATAAAATGAAAATGGCATTAGAGCCTAAATATGTTTCCAGAGACTGGCTGAAGGAAGATGATCTTTGGTGCATAATGCCGTGGATAAGGAATTTGCCTAGGCAAATCTTTCACTTTCTGCAACTCCAAGTCACTTATAAAAGTCATAAGATTGACATTCAATAATAATAATAAGACCTATATTGAACTACATATATTATATCCTGCAAAATCCCCCTGTTTTCTCAATAGAGGTTGGAACCTGACTACTAATTCACTTCAATTGTGGCTACTAGGTATTTGGAAACTGTATTCCTTCCAAGGGCTTCTAAGTCATTTTATACAATAGTTTTGAATATTCCTAGACATTTGGGACTTTGTCAACTCTCCCACCAAGAGTGAAAACATGGGACTTATAGTTCTAAGTCCCACTCACTCCACCATGTATCTGGAGCGAGTCGCTTAGCTAGCCCTGCACTTCCTAACCTTTAAAATGGGATATGTGTTTCACAAATGTGTTTTGAGGTTAAAATACACTTTGGGGTATATTTTGTAAACTATAAAAATGCTATATAAATCCATTTTATTCCACTGTTGTTGTCAAGGACCAAGTGCTCCTTAGGTTCTTAAAGACAAACAAAACTCTGGGAGGCCACGTCACCATTTCTGTCCTGTGGCAGGCATGATGGGAAGGGATGGACAGGTCCAAGTCTCATAGCTCCTTGAGCTTCTGGACCTCAGCCCCTAAATGTGTTGGAAGCAATTGGCAAGGCCGTTCACTGGTCTTTTCATGGAACATACATTTATTATTCTATCCCACCTGTCTTGGAAGCTACACTTACTTTTATGCCTGTACGTATCTATGTACGCATGCATATATGTGTTTGTTTTTAACTGAGCGAATAGAACTGGATGAAATGTAACCCTTGGATCATGACGCACCCTTATCATTGGCTTATGCATTCCGTTCTTATTTATCTATATATAACAAATAATGTAGCAAACGCTGCCATCCCTCTTTTACTCCATCCCTTAATGTCTCGTGGATCTGGCCCGTCTCCTTTCATCATTTGTGCTCAAAGAGCAATCATCTGAGAGTTAGGAGACTTACGTTCTAATTCTGACTGTGAATTCTTTGACCTCAGTTTACTCCTATGTAAAATGAAAGACCAGGAGTCGAAGATTCCTGAGATCACTTCCAAATCTGAAATGTAATGGAGCCCCTAATTCCTGGAATATGGCAATAATTCCCATCTAATCATCTCATATTTGGTCAATTCCCTCCCACCCCCCAAAAGGCCCCTTGTTTCTGGGGAATTTCATTCTAAAAACGACTTTTTAGAACAAAAAGAACTGTTCCTCCACTCTTAGGATATACTCCTTCAATATTCATTTTATTTGGTAGTAACTAAAAGCAAGGCATTTTGCCAAGGAGGTATAAGGGTTCAGTGGAAATTTGGAGGGCAACATCTAAGTGGAGTCGTAAAGTTTGAGAAGGGCTTGGATGAGTGAGGCCGGTTCAAAGTATGCATTTCAGAGTCACCCCGTCCTGGGTTCCTATGGCCTTCAGCAAGTCACTCAATTTCTCTGATCTCAGTGACCTTATCACGGAGCTGTCCTGAGGATGCTGTGCTGTGTGATACACTGTAGGAGCTCATTAAATGAGCAACCTTTCTTCCTTTCCAAGGATCTAAATTTCATGGCCCCTGAGGCTTTTGTCAGCTTTCATCTATAGCCTGAGCCCCACCTATTTCTTATTCCAAGGCAGAAGGATTATTCTTACCTCAGAATTCCGAGGCAAGCATTGTCTGTCTGGTAGAATCTGGAACTTGATTAGATAGGATCCTTCTTTGTTCCTGGTGTCCTGTTTATGTTTTTTTTCCTACAAGATTAGAACCCATCTAGGGTAAGGATCTTCAAGGGCCAGTTATATCACCATACCCCTCCCCCACCATCCTGAAGGGGGCTCCCTCCTCTGGTCACTCATAAAACTTCCTCTGAATTTCTCTGGGCACATCCCCAAAGCCAACTCTCACACTTAATTATTTATCTGCTTGTCTCCCTTTTCGTGTGGGACAGAGTCTGTTGCATTCATATTTGTGTTTCCCCAAATGCCTAGTCCAGCACTTTGCTCATAACTATAGCTGCTGGTTCAGGAAAAAAAAAAAAAAAACACACACACACACACACACACACACACACACACACAGACTTGTAAATCCATATACACGTGTAGATGTATGTGTGTATATATTTTTGCTTCTCTCTGATTCTTCAGTTCTTCCTATGATGCCAATATGGTCATTGCTATGAACATACTAGGCTCTTCGTAAACGCATAATTTCTTTATTTTGCCAGCCTCCCCTTCCCCAGATGATGCATCTGTGGACACCCAGACAGATATACTGAAGTTCACTGGCTGCCCATGTGATGGTCACTAAAAAGAATGTGGGCTTTGGAGAAGAAACTGGATGCACATCTTACCTTTGCTAAAGAACAATTCTAATAACAGCTTACATTTATTGAGTATGCACTATGTTCCAAGCAATATTTAAATGCTTTTTATAGGAATGAGTCCATCTAATCCTCAGAACAAGCTGACAGAGGAAGTCCGATAATCATCCCATTTTACAGGAGGAAAAGAAAAACAATCCTGAATCACAGAGACTAAATAAACAGGAGAGAGCTCAGCCAATCCGGATCTAGCACTCTGTGCTCTAGCTCTGGGGGCTAAGAAGAATCGCTTAACCTTTTGAATCTCATTTTTCATTTTCACAGATTTCATGGGGTTATCTGGGAGATTAAATGAGACGATAGGGATGGGCATCCTATTGCATAGTGACGAGTACATATGTCAGTGGGTGCTGGAAGAAACATTAGCTTCTCTACTTCCTCCCGTACAGTAGTTTAATTATGCTAATTTAACACATGAACAAGAGTTGACAATTGTAAGAATCATGCCAGCAGTAATAACAACTCGTCTGCACTGAGCACCAGCTATGTGTCAGGCACTGTATTGAGTTTTAACTTTCCACAAAACTAGGAGGTAGGTTTGAACCTAATTTATCTGAATTGCTCAGCAGTTTTCTGCCTATCCTTCTATCTTCTTAAATCATGTTGAAAAATACATTTTACTTTCAGCCCTGAGTATTTTTTTTAGCATCTCCAAGCTCCATCTGAAAAAAAAAATTAATCTCTTAATAATTGCCTGTTCTACAAAGCCACAAAGAAAAGAGAACCGATGATCACACTGTCATGCCTGAGGTGGGGACGGCTAGATGGGGGTTAGGGACCGCTCTGGCTGGAGGTGCAGCTGGCGAGCTCCAGATGCTTTCCTCTGTAGTTTTTGAAACTTTTGTGTCCCCGAGTGGTGGCCCTGGAATGAACTGGAGTTCTCTTCTAGTCTTCCTGCAGACTGATGACCAGGAAGCTGAAACAGCAACTTCTAGACTCCAGCCCTGGTCCTTTGGCTCACGCACACCAAAGAGCTTCATTTTATTCAACTCAGATGCCGAAGGCATTTCTTAAGCTGAGAATTTTAGTTGAAGATGATCACTGCTTGACACTGCATTTTTTTTCTATTTGTAGAAAAACATATAATTTTATGAATTCTATCCTTTATTCTCTTCACTAATAATAATTACCTAGAATTTATTATGAGAGATACTATCTTGAGTGGTTACATAGATGATTTCATTTAATCCTCAAAACTACAATCTGTAGCTTTTCTTATTCCCATTTTGCTGATTAAAAAAAAAAAAATGAGGCTCAGTAAAGTTGGTTGGATTTTATGACATTTGAACCCAAGTCTATCTCACTTCAAAGTCCACATTCTTAACTGCTTGGCGGGTGCCTGCCCCAATCTACCTTTAATCTTCGTATATTTTAAATTGGAATCAGAATATCTCCATAATCTTGCAGAAAAGGAAGCTTTGTGAGAAATCAGAAATGGGCAGTGGTGGGAGTTTTCTTCATTTTGGTATGTTTCACCTTTTTTTGTTGAATGGAAAATAAAATGTGTGATAAACCCTTCCGCTTAATTCCAGGACAAATGTATCCTGTGGCTTATTTGAGAAGAGGCCTTAAGTCACATAATGGACAATGCTTTCAACTCTGTTTTTTCCAGAAGTTGCAGAATCACTGTCCAATTGCCCACTTTTTATATCATCTGAGATTGAAGGCATGCAATTAACTGTTGTTCAGTGAAGACCTTTCCATGGGAAACTAATCCAGCAATGCTTTCTGATGAGATCAATCTATACCAATTAAGAATAGCATTACTTGTTGAATGCCTTCCGTATGCCGTGCATGGACCTGCGGGCACATATTCTCACAACTCAATTAGGTTGGTTTTGCTCTGCTTGTTTTAAAAGATGAGGAAATCCAAGTTCAGAAAAAGGGAGCAGTTTACCCCAAATCACCTGGCTAGAAGATATATGTCCAAACCCAAACTCTAACCTACGTGCTTTTCTCCAATCTAGTGCAAATGTCACCTTCTCCGTAACATTACTCTTTATTAAATATTAAAATAAATCATTCCCAGAGGATTATTTAGCTTTGTTTCCTCTCCTATACTGTTGGATTTATGTCCTTGTCTTGCTTTCTGTGACAGGTCTTAAGCTTCTTAAACATGAGCCTGAGGAACGGTGCACCAAAAAAAAAAAAAAAAAAGATGAGCCTGAGTTTTCTGCCTTTTGAGATCCCCCATGGGGTTAACTCTCTATGGTTTATGCTGAATATGAGATCAGTGAACACTGGGTGAACTCTTTGGGAACCTCTGTAACTCCTGCCTACGTGTGACTTCCAGAACAATGCCCTGCTTCTTTCATCTTAACTCAGCTTGAGTCCTTCAAATTCTTTTCTGTTGTTGTGTTTTTTTGTTGTTGTTATTTTCTATTTGTTTGCATGTACTTTTTATTTATTTTTTAAAAAAATTTTATTGGAGTACAGTTGATTTACAATTCTGTTACTTTCAGGTGTACAGCAAAGTGAATCAGTTATACATATGTCCACTCTTTTTTAGATTCTTTTCCCATATAGGCCATTACAGAGTATTGAGTAGAGTTCCCTGTGCTATACAGTAGGTCCTTATTAGTTATCTATTTTATATATAGTAGTATGTATATGTCAATCCCAATCTCCCAATTTATCCCTTCCCCCTTTTCCTCCTTGGTAACCGTAAGTTTGTTTTCTACATCTGTGACTCTATTTCTCTTTCGTAAATAAGTTCATTTGTACCACTTTGCATCAACATGGATGGACCTAGAGACGGTCATACCGAGTGAAGCAAGTAAGACAGAGAAAGACAAATACCGTATGATAGCACTTATACGTGGAGTCCTTCAAATTCTTAAAACCCAGTTGAAGCAAGCTGTAGCTCTTTCAGGAGAGCTCACTCACACCCTCCACCAATCAGTTAATCTTCAAACCATTCAGCCAGCGCTATCACGCATTACCTTGTGTTGCTACTTACCTTGTCATGTGGACATAACTCTACCTAGATCGAATATGAGGATGATGTTAGTATGTGCTACATCAGCCCATTGACATACATATAATATATATATATTTTTTTAAATTAAAAGTGCCTTGCCTCCTGTTAAGTCTAGCACTCTCACTTTGCAGATGAAGACTCACAGAGAGGAAGAGATTATCCCAAACTCACACAGCTAAACCACTCCAAAGAGATAATTGTCTGGTTTTCTCGTTCCCAAGCCAATATTGTTTCCACTATAATACTGCTTTTCTTAATGCAGATGATGATAATTTACTTATTCATTCAACAATTATTTATCAATTATCAACTATATGCCTGGCACTGTGCCAAGGTCTGGCTAGCTGTCTAACACGAGTTTTTACTTTCAAATTATCATCTTTGTCTCTAATAGTTGAAATTTATTGTTTGCTTATAGGTGGTGAGTGCTTATATATAACATCATTTAATCTTTGTAACAACACTAAGAGGCAGGTAATATGACTACCTCCATTTTACAGAGAAGAAAAGGAGCTTTAGAACACCCATGAATTTGTAACAACAAAAAACCAGGTATGCTTGCCTCCAAAGCCCAAGTTTTTAACCTTTAGGATAAACGACATCAATGAGAAATTTAAAAGTTCCTTTCAAACAGTTGGAGATTGACTGTGCAGTGCCCCAAGCCTGTCCTTAAATCCACAGATACAGAGAACCAGCAGTGGCCAGCCCTCCACAGTGAAATCAATGGGCAACACTACTGAAGTGAACACTGAGAGAGAACACCACTCAATCCTGAGAGCAGACAGACCATCGACTGACTTGGACCACATATGAAAGCACTAACTTCAAACAATTAATAGATACCACCACCACCACCAACAGCCTTAGGCAATGGCCCTAGTGTATGTGGAGAGCTCTGTGTTCTTCAGAAGCAAGGGGCATATAAAGTTAACGTGCAGGGTCATGTTGAGAAGTGATCAGTTTGTGCTTGGACCTGTTTCTGT
This sequence comes from Orcinus orca, assembly GCF_937001465.1. Classification (NCBI taxonomy): domain Eukaryota; kingdom Metazoa; phylum Chordata; class Mammalia; order Artiodactyla; family Delphinidae; genus Orcinus; species Orcinus orca. The sequence goes on along the minus strand of NC_064564.1, from coordinate 102,812,792 downwards.
GGTGTTCAATGACGACCATGAGGTAGACTAGACTGATTGAAGAGTTCTTGTAAGAGCCAAGAACCTGGGCTGTGTTCTCATTTTTGCCACTAAATTTCTGTGTTGCCTTAGACAAGTCCTTTCCCTTTCCTTTTGAGAATCTATCAAAAGGAAAACTTGATAGATTTTGGAGGTAGAAAATTACCCAGCCCCCAGTCTGATAGCCAACACACCTGCACCAGTACAGCTGTGCTCTAGGACCACTGTCCATTCTGTTCTCTAGGGCCAATGTTCTTTCTGATTGGCTGATGTCTGTGACCAACCAGTCGTCACTCCATGCTGATAACTTACGTCTGATCTTAGAGGGCTGACCACCATCATCCTGATTCCAATGGGAATCCTGGTAAGACCCCTGGATGATGTGCCCCTAAGAGTCCCTTCCACTCGATTCTTCCCTCATTCTCATCGGCACTGTGGAGTCACTCCATGTTACTGTTGGCACAGTTCAGAATGGTGGGCTAGGTCTTGAAGTCCAATGGGCTCTGTTTTTTCTAGAAATTGCAGAATCACTGTCCAATTGCCCACTTTTTATATCATCTGAGATTGAAGGCATGCAATTAATTGTTGTTCAGTGAAGACATGGGAAACCAATCCAGCAATGCTTTCTGATGAGATCAATCTATACCCATTTAGAATAGCAATACTTGTTGAGTGCCTTCTGTATGCCATGCATGGACCTGCGGGCACATATTGTCACAACAACTCAATTAGGTTGGTTTTGCTCTGCTTGTTTTAAAAGATGAGGAAATCCAAGTTCAGAAAAAGGGAGCAGTTTACCCCAAATCACCTGGCTGGAAGATATGTGTCCAAACCAAAACTCTAACCTACGTTCTTTTCGCCAAGCCAGTGTTTGCTAAGACAATGCATTCGGCTAAGTTTGAACTCATCTGATCTTCTCAATGCCCATTTGAAATAAGCACGATTCTTAGTCGTTCTTTTCGGATGCGGAGCCTGAGGCTTACCAGGAGAGGCTAACTGACTTTTTGGCGGCTGTGTGGGATTTCAGCCAAAAGCACTGACCTGAAGACTTTGCTCTTAATTACTCTCCACTAATGCTTCCATTTTTAGTCATCAGAAGGAGAAAAGAGACCCTCATCGCCTCACCTTCAAGGCCAACCCCACAGGAAAAGTTCTCTGAACACCTGAGCAGCCATCCCACCATTATTCTTCTGACAATCACTCTAACCATCTGCATCTCAGTTTCACCACCTGAGAAATGGAAATAACAATGCCTCCTTCACTTCAGAGTGTGGTTATAAAAATGAGACGATTCCATAGATCCACAGAGCCTGCTCTTGGGAGTATCTCCTGCAGAAGCGGCTTGCTAGCTTTGCAGTCTTATGTGAATGCCCTCTCCAGCTAAGCAGGATGCAAGGATCTGGGGAGGGTTCGTGTCTTGGAAACAGGCTTTGGAGCATGACAAGCATGGGTTTAATTCCTGGCTCTGTCCATTACAAGACGCATGCTCCTGGGCAAATGACCTCACCTCTCCCTGGGTCTCTGTTTCCTCATCTGTAAATGGGCTTAAAATTGCCTACTTCGCAGTGCTGTCAGGCAAGGCACGAATGAGATAGTGCACTAAAGCCCCTGGCACAGCGCCTGGACCAGAGTATGTGCTCAGTGATGTGGCTGTCTGCCTTTGGTGTCTGTATCTCACGCCGCAGCCAGCCTGTTGCCTATGCCTGGAATCCATGGAATGATAGACGGAGAGTTACGCAACTTTTAAAGGAGCAATTTCAACCACAGATATGTGTTCCAAGGGATCCCATTCTATCCAAATGGACTCATTCATTCTCAGTCTACAGTTCATGAGGGAATTAAGAGAAATGACATTCTTTATTTTCATTGCAACTTTTTTTTTTTTCCTCTCTCTTTTCTTTTTTAAAAAATTTCAGACTCCTGAGGGACTAGGGAAGGTTAACCTGGGAACCTAGAATTTGATGCAAATAAATATATAATTTCTGCATTTCCACCTGTCATTTTCTCTGTGCCACCTCTTGTGTGTCTGCCCTGCCAGGAAAGCAGAAAAGAAACTGAGACACACCCTGACACCCCCTTAGCAAGCGAACTTGAGATGTGAACTTGATTTGTCCACTAACGTGGCTCCCAAACTCTCTGCCCAGGTATCATACTCTGCTATACATACAGGGCTGTCCTTTTGCCTGTTACCAGGGAGGCTAAATATTAGTTTGATAATGGCAACAGAACCTTTGCAGGAGGTGCTGACATTCAGATCTGTAGAATGAAACGCTGCTTACTTGGGACCACCAGCAAGGAATGCTACCGGACTCATTTCTCTTTCTTTTCTTCCTTTCTCTCTTTCTCTGTCTCTCTCACACACACCTTCCCTCTTTCTTCTTAAGTAACATGCCATTATAGGAACAAAATATAAGATTCAAGAGTAAGGAGAAGTGGCCTAAAGCAAACTTGGTCAGTGGGCCACTTGGGACATGAATGTAACTGTTCCACCTCCTGCCTGCCTCACAGGTCACATGTAAATGACAGCAGTTAATCCCACATTTACCAAGCACTCACTTCATGCCAGACGCTGTGCTGTAAGCTTCACAACTATTATCCCTTGAAATCACACAGCTAGTATCTGTCAGAAGAGGACTCAGCCCTGCATAGCTTGCTCTCTTGATCCACTAAGAAATACCACGTGTGAATTTCAAAGTCTTCTGAACATGATACAGAGACAGACAGGAATCATCACTGTCAGTATTAACAATCTGAGTACCGATCCAGGCCACAATGGCAACTAGTCAGGCTGCTTAAGTACAGTTTGTGTACTTGACCTGATCCCTTACAGTCATAGTAGTTGTATAATAGATATGTTCTATCACCTGCTTGACATGGTTGTCATTACTTTGGGGAACAATTCAAACACTTTAATGAACATCAGACTTCACTAAAGTGGACTGTAGGGTCTAAGTGCCACAGAACTCAGAGCTATATATTCCTGATCTCATCAGTATGAGAATTCTGATGTTCTAATGAAATTCCTCTGAACATTTCCTTACAATACTTTATTATACTATCACTGTTGAGTAAGATGCAACTGAGTTAATAAAACCTGTGGAAACAGATGCCAAGCGAGGCAGAACTAGAAAGAAGCTTATCTTGTCCAATAGCTCCCATCCCCATTTTAGAGACTGGAAAATAGAGGAAGGGGTGGGGGGGATGTCAACTAACCGTGGGCTTAACTGAGACAAGATCCCAGGATTCCTGAGTCCTACAAAAGTGCCCAGTCTACTCTACCTTAATTCCTGTAGATAGCACTAGGCCAGCTGAATCTTTTTTTGTGGGATATGCTCATGAAACACTTTTAAAGCCTAGAAGTTTTTTTAGGATAGTGAATAAGCCCAACCGGTTGTCAGTCATAATAATGACACTAGGAATGATATTAGGAATTCTATGACTTCTGCAAAGGGTGTGGTTCTGATCCAAGGAGTTACTCATCTCTACAATGCGGAAGAAAGTCTGCCACACAGATTAACATGCCATTTAAAAACTACTCATTAGTATTCCTTGTCCTTGTAGAATGGCTACTACGCCCTTCACATTGTTCTCAAGGAATAGCCACCTGCTCACAGAAGTTATGCATGGGTATTGCAACTTTCACCCCACCCAGATAAAAATTTGAGGTAATTATATATTTTGTTGTTGTTGTTTTTCTGAATTAATAAGCTCCAAACAACGCCTTTATTTCCTGGGGGAAAGAAATCTGACAGCTCCAGATGGTGGCCCATCAAAGGCTGGATATGCTCCTGAATCCTTCTCCTTCGTGATGATAGGGTCCCTGGCGGGGCCAAGTGCTACTGGCTTGCAACTTCCACAGAGGGGGACAGAAGCACGGGCTACTGCCCGCATGCCTGCCACCTGAAACCTGATGGGGAGAGTCGAGATTCTGTTAAAAGATCAGCAGCTCATCCTTAATCTGTGTCCTCATCCTTAATCTGTGTCCTCATCCCACAGAAATGTACATGGGACTATCTCTTGCTGAAGAAATGTTCTGTTCATGATGTGGCTTCTGACAGCCATGCTTTCCATGCCCTCAGGTGGCACAGGAAAATGAAAAATCTCACCTCACTTGATTATTCTTCAGATCTCCATGATGACACTAATTATGTGGTCTAATTAGCAGGTTCCTGTCCGGAGATTATGAGCTACTTGAAGGAAGAGGGTAAATCTTAACATTTGCTTGATTTTATCTTTGGCTCAATGCTCAGTGCCTGCAACTTCTTATAGAATGCAAAAAGCCTAAGAATGAATATGTAAGTTTGCTGATTATTTTTTAACATCAAGTTGATGTTAAACATCAACTTCATGTTTAACATCAAGTTGGGCAGTTTCACTTCTTAATTGAAAAACACGATGTCAGGCAACTAGGAATGCAGTCTTTGGCTTCAGAGACGTCACAGTGTAGAGAGAAAGATACTTCTGTAAAGAAATGAATGCGATGAAGCATTTAAACTGCTCCAGTAGAGGCGCACGTGGAGTACTGGAATTCCTCAAGGGATAAATGGTTAATTCTAACTTAGATGAGGGGTGAAGAGGGCAAAGGTTAGGGAAAGTTTGAAAGAGGAAGAAAACACAAGTTTAAACATATAGGGAGAGGGCTGACATTTCCCGATGGAGGGAATCGCACGCGCGAAGATCTTGTGGAAGGTCTCGGACAGACAATTTGAAAGGTACCGTTGGCTTGGCTGACCAGGGCATAGTGTGCATGTTGATCAAAAGCCCTTATGAGATGTCCAGCAAGCTTGAACTTGATCCTGGGGCCAATGGGAGATAATGAATGGTTTCACATAAGGGACTGGTATTATGAGATTTGCATTTCTAAAGGATCACTCTGGTTATTGTTCAAAGAATATGGTGGATGCTGGAAGTGCAGAGACAAGACTAGACACCAAAGGACTAATGTGAGAGATGATGACGTCCGAACAAAGGTAATGCCTGGAGGATGATCAAAATACGTTTAGGAAGTAAAATCATCAGGACTTGGTGATGAGAGAAGAATAAGACAGGAGGAGGAGTTGCAGAAATTTTAGAAAAAGGAACTTTGGAAGTAGATCAAGGGGCACTGGAGAATGAAGAGGGAAAGTGCCCTTCCTCCTTGCTGGAGGCCTCGGATGAAATATTCCTAATCAGGAAGCCAAGGCCAGCGCGGGGTCAGGGGTGGCCCTCCTGATCCTATCGGTCAGGGTAGATTACTCTTCAGTGTCAGATGGCTGCTGGCTTCCTGACTTTGACACACTTTCTATGTTCTAGAACCAGAATCAAATTCACTAATCTTATTTACAACAAGGTGCTGTAAATAAGAGATCCTCAGGCATTTATAGGCTTCTCCCCAGTGCAGGAATTTCCCTTTAAACATTCCTTATCCAGGAAGCCATCTGGCTTCCTTAAATACTTCTAATGACCAGAAGCGCAACAACTTACAAGATTGCCCTGTGTGAATCTGGTAAAGTTTAATGGTGGACATTAACCCCAATAAATCGATTGCAAGTTTACAAAATGCTGTTGCCTATATTAAATCCTTTGAGGTCCACTCTCATCATGCCAGGTAGGTTATGAGATTTACTCAAGATCACTTCATCAGTAAGTGGTAGTACCACGTCTGAAACCCAGAAAAGATGCCTCGATCCTCTGCTCCCACGATGCACATGTGTGTCGTTGCACTTAATCACTGCATCTTCTGGTTTTCTGTCAATTTTCCTCCATTTCACTGTAACCTCCTTGAGAGCAAGAACTCTGTCTTATAACTAACTGCTCCTCACGTGCCTTGTTGAGGGACAGGCCCAGAATACATAGGTGTATAGTAAATGTTTGTTGAAAAACAACAACAAAAATATCTTCTGAATCAGTCCTTTTTGTCGAAAAGATAGTCTAAAATAATCTTCCCTGAAACTTTTGATCACTTCATCCTCTAAAGTCATGGAGGAGAAATATTTGCCTTTCACCTGAGAATCCTCAGTCATGCCATGTGAACCCAGCCTTCACTGCCCACAGCTTTTACATATGGCTACCAATTCTTCCTCCCAGTCAGAAGCTCTCCTTTTTCCCTTTACTGGTTCCACTTTTTAAGATGTTACTAATTAATAGTGGGTGCAACAAATACATCCCCCACCACAACCAGCTGTTCCCTGATTTAAAAAGCCTTGCCCATGTATACAAGTCTTTGATGATTTCAAGAGACAAGAGGAAAATTGTCACGGCATCAGGGACTCAGTGCCCAACCTTCAGCAGTCCTAACTAGTGCCAAACCATGTGGATGAAAAGAAAACCGAGATGAGTCAGTCGCCCAGATGTTTTGTTTTCAGGTCACCAAGGATCTGGGTGATTGGAGGCCTCGATGCCAGGATTGGTGTGGCCGTGTTTAGCCATGGCTTCTAAGTGAACACAAGTCTAGCACAGCAAAGACTGGCTCCAAAACTGATGGGAGGTAAAACAGAAGGTGAGGAAGAAAGATTTGTGCAGAAGGAGAGGGTCACAGTGGAGGGAAATTTGGCTCTCAGATCAGTGGTGGGGGACAGAGAGATTGGTACTGGGGAGCTCACCGGTCATGGTCTTGGGTTGCCATTCCTAGACGGAAAGGCACAGCACCAAACATTTTCTGAGCGCTGACTCTGTGCTACAGACTCTGGGATATGCTGGGAGCAAGTGGTGGACGAGACAGCCATGGTAGGTGCACGTGTGTAGCTTAGCATTTAGGGGAGACAAGGGACGTTAGAAAGCCTCATGATAAGTGTTCCAATAGGGAGGTACAGGGCACTGAGGGGTCTCAGAGGAGGGTCACCTAATCTAGATCTGTGAGAGTGTGTGTGTGTGTGTGTACATATATCAGAGAGCATCCCAGAAGTCTTCCTGGAGGGAGTGAAATCTAAGCCAAGTCTTGAAGGATGAGTAGGATTTAGCCAGGCTGTGTCAGGGGAAGCCTGCTGCCATCAAGTGAACAGTACTGTGAAAGCCTGGAGGTAAGCTATGAGAGGTTCAAGAACGGGAAGCAAGTGTGGGGATGGGGGTGGGGATGGAGAGGCAAGAAGGGGTCCAGGAGAAGTGTACCAGGACCAGATGCTGTAAGATCCTGTAGGCCATGGCGACACTAAATAAACAGTGGAGTGGCACGGATCTGCATCGTCTAGAGCCCTCTGCTATGCAACGAGGAGAGTGAGTGAGGAAGGACGAGATGCGAGGCAAGGAGGTCAGTCGGGAGGCTGTTACGGGAATTCAGATGAGAGATGACAGAGACCTCCAGGCATCCCAGGTGGCATTAATGGCACGTTTCCATTCTACTTCAGTCTCTCCCAATTTCCTTGAGTGCTAGTGCTTTCACTGCATCTTAATCCTTCGTGTACCCCTGCATCTAGGGCAACGCCAGGCACATTGAAGATGATCACAAAACGGTTGTTGAATGAACAAACAAACTAGTTCTGGTCCTCCGGACTGGAAATTTTCATCACTTGTCTCCTCTTTATCTCTTCCTTTCTCTCTCTCTCTCCCTCCCTATCTCTCTCTCCTGTTCTTATGAACAATTCTCAACTTCTAAAAAGGATGGAGAGCTCTCACTGAAAGCATCATTGAATCCACCAGGTGGGTTCCTGACCACTAGAGTTGTTTTTAACTTTTTCATTTGTTTTCCCCATCCCCTCATCCCCACTGCAAATGCATATATAGACCTTCTGATTTAATGATCTCCCTGTGGAATCATGTCATCCCAGAATCGGAAGGGACTTTAAAGATCACTGAATCCAACCTCTATAATAGTTATAATTGTGACTATATTAAATGACTAGCAGCTACCAGGCACCATTCTAAGTGCTTTTTGCAATTTTACAGTTTAATCTTTACAACAACCCTACAATCAGGTACTATTATGATTCCCATTTTATAAGGAGAGAACTGAAGCACAGAAAAGGGTAAGAAGAACTCACCCAAGAACACACAAACTAGTAAGTGGTAGAGCTAGGCATCACACACCAACGGTTTGGTTCCAAAGTCTGTTCTCCCAAAAAGCTGTCAACCAGGACAGCATTTTGAATCCCACTTGGAGACTGAGTTCATTCAATGCCATCCCCAGCCCATGGGCTTTCAGTTTCCTCGATGTATTTAAGGACAGGAAATCAACTGAGTTTTGCCTCTTCCCAAAACACAAAGCTGCAATTTATTAAAATGCCACCTATTGGGATGGTCAAATGATAACTTCCCTCTTCCCCTTGGGAATGTGCGGTTTGGTTACAGACTCCAGGGAATATGCTGTCCTCGATGCCATCCATCAGTCCATCACTCTCCTTTGTAACTCTTGCTCAGGCTTGGAAGGCTTTTGTGACCAGTAGGCTGGGTTACGTGCCGCACCTCTGTGTTCTCGTGAATCCTTTCACTGCCAACCCGGCTCTTATCACATCATTGTACAAATGCCTGAATATCTGACTCTCCCTTCCTGGCCTTGGCGGACATTTCAGTTCACTGCCTCTGGCACAGATGATCTCAAAGGTCTTCTCCACATTTAAAATCCTTGAAAGCCAGTCCCTGGTTATTGGACATAATCAGGAGCAAATATCATCTACTGATTGTTTCTTCCCCCAAAGAACAAACGTCTTCTAAATGTACATTTAAGAATTATCTTTGGGGCCTCCCTGGTGGCACAGTGATTGAGAGTCCGCCTGCCGATGCAGGGGACATGGGTTTGTGCCCCGGTCCAGGAAGATCCCACATGCCGCGGAGCGGCTGGGCCCGTGAGCCATGGCCGCTGAGCCTGCGCGTCCGGAGTCTGTGCTCCGCAACGGGAGAGGCCACAACAGTGAGAGGTCCGCGTACCGCAAAAAAAAAAAAAAAAATTATCTTTGAAGGGATCACTTAAAGAAATCGTCAAGAGGGAGTCAGAATCATTTGGAGGAATGAAACGATGATCGTTTTGTCTGACTATTAAGGCCCTGGCTAGTCCCCTACCCGATATGATGCCCTCAGCAGATAAGTAAGTGTAGTGAGTAGCATGAAAATTTAATATGCAAGCCCACTTAGGAACGAGTAAGGAAAGGAAGACCTCTAGGAGACCTGACCTGTGAGCATTATTGGGTGCTAGCCATAGTCAGGACTTCAATGACAATTTTTCTTCCAAGGTATGGTTCAAAACCTGCAAGACAAGATGGACTTGAAAGAAGAAGTCAGAGGGAAATCCCAAAAGCAATTCATGAATTGAAAGTAAAGGCAAGAATGAGATCTAAGATGTGCAGTCAGCACGACATCTAGCACACAGTAGGCATTCAGCAAGACAGCGACATACATGGGGAACATGTGTGATATTAGCTTTTGCAGGAGAGATGCACAGATGTGTAAGGAGAGACCTGCACATAATGGAGAGCTGGACCACCTCATGCTAGCATACCCGAAGGATCACCTCATTTCCTATGTGTGTAACTCTGTAATGTGTTCATTTTACAAGTAAGCCTCCTATGACTCAAAGAGGTGAAGGTCATTGCCTCAAATCAAAGGGCACAATGTACCCAGGACACCTGGCTCCAGTTTAGCATTCTTTCTGTGGCACTTGGGCTGCTCTACCTTCCTCTAATTCTTCATGACATTTATTTCTGACAACACCTTCCATTTATTCACTTGGTTTGTCTTCTGGTGTCATCTCAGCAGGCATTAGGTTCCGGGACTCCTACTCTGCAGCAAACATCCTCCCTGGTTTCCAACCAAGCGTGGTCCAGACAGGTCTCGGGGCTGGTTCCATTCGCAGACATTCCCTCTCCCTCTCTTCGAAGATGTCTGAGCTCCTGGTCTCTTGCCAAGTACGAGGGAGACTTCTGGCAGACCTCCGTTTACCTGAGGCCCTAGGAGTATGATCACACGCAAGGAGAGAGATGGAATTTCCCTGATTCAACAGAATGAGATGGACAAGAGTTGGCCCAATTTTGTCTCCTGGTACAAATAAATATGTGGGTTTATGAAATGATCTCACAGACCTTCTGGTCACTTGGCTTTGACAAACAGTAGAACAGGTCTCTGTTTTATATGAACCAGAAGAGGACAGGTATATCATTTTTTAAGAGGAGAAATGCAGCTGAGAAGTAATCCAGAGGAAGATGGAATGAAGACAGTGACTGACAGGTTGGACAGTGTGGAAATTTACCCCAGAATTCTGTCCGAACTGGATTTGAATTTTGCCTCTTGTCTAAATATTATAGAATTTTTTAATGTGATAAAATATGCATAACACAAAATTTACCATTTTAACCATTTTCAAATGTACGGTTCTGTGGCATTAATACATTCACATTGTCGTGCAACCATCACTACAATCCATCTCCAGAACTTTTTATTTTCTACAACTGAAACTCAGTGTCTCTTAAATGACAGCTTCCCATTTTCTCCTCCTCCAGCCCCTGGCAACCACCATTCTCCTTTCTGTCTCTTCGAATTTGATGACTCTAGGTACCTCATCTAAATGGAATCGTTTGTCCTTTTGTGAATGGCTTATTTTACTCAGCATAATGTCCTCAAGGTTCAACTATGCTGTAACATGCATCAGAATGTCCTTCCTTTTTAAGGTTGCATATTATTCCTTTGTACGTATATATCGCATTTTGTTTATTCGTTCATCTGTCGATGGATACTCAGGTTGCTTTTTAGCGACTGTGAATAATGCTACTTTGAATACGAATGTGCGAATGTTATAAAAATTGCTTAATCACCACTGACTTTACATATATATATATATATATATATATATATATATAGTTTGAAAACTAGTAGCTTACATTATGTAGCCAAAAGAGGAGCCCACTGAACATACTGTAATGAGTGGAATAATTTTTCGTATAATATAAAACTGGATGTTCCTATGGGGATGATGGGAAATTGGTCTTCCCCGTTTGTAACAGAAGTCTTTTTCTAAAAGCAAAATATCATCATGTCCTTTCCTTCCTTTAAAAATACCCCCCAATGCACATTAGTTTCAGAATGAAATACAAGCTCCTCAACATGGCACACGCAGTCTCAGCCCAGCTTCCCACCCACATCTGCTGTCAGCCCACCCATCCTTAAGCTCCCTATGCAACAACCAAACCGTGCGTGGGGCGCGGCCTTTCCTGATGCCTCAGGGCTCTGCCGTTCCTCTTCCCTTCACCTTGGAGAGTCCCACACTATAGCACTTATGACGCAGTATGGTACAGGGGTCCCTTCCCACGTCACTACTCTATGAAGCTACTAGAGGGTGAGGATTTTATCGCGTTCATTTCTATAATGCTTATATTTAACATGGAAGGAACCAATGTTTTCAACTGGGTGAATAAATGAAGGTTGGAATCCCTTTCAGTAGGTGAAACAGGATTTGAACATCTTGATTGGACTTGATTAAGCATCTTGACGTGCTGTAGAAATACCTTTTCAAGACACAGTACAAAAGGAAATAGAAGTCCCAGATGTATGTGAAGCCTGGGGATGTTTATCTGAGGGGCCAGACAAGAACTGGAAATCCTGTAAGTTTTTTGTTTGTTTTGCTTTTTAAAGCATATGAGCAGTAGGATTGGGTCGCTGGAAATGTACCATGAGCTGGAGTCCGAATTAGAGAGAAGGGGAAGGTATGACAATTCCTGAAGAGCTGCAGCGTGTTCCCTGAGATGGTCTTTCCCATGGGCCTTTCATAATCCCATAAAACAGGTCATTTAAACAGAATTTCATCGTGGCAAAAGACTGAAGGTCACGTGACAAGTCGTGCTCTCTGGGCTTTCGATCACTCATTGATAAAATGAGAAGGTTGGCCCAAGATTCTGAAGTGCTCCAACTTCTGCCAGTTTGGCAGGGCTCTCCCAGCACAACATCCTCAGTCTAAGTACTTCCTAAGGCAGCACTGAACAACTTTTATGGCTAGCATTTTTCTTCTCTGGGCCCTAAGCTGTCCAGCATATGTACCCATCAGTTTAATTTTTCTTCCCTGATGCCAAAATAAGTCTGTTTCCTTGTTTGCCTGAACCTGTAAACATTTCCCTCCCCTGAGCTCCCTTCTCTCTAGGCAAAATGATCATTTCCTTCTTTTTCATAATCTTCAGGCTCTTTCCCATGTTGAACATGTCCCACCTGTCCTTTCCATCTTCAAAGGTGGTACCAGACATCGGTCCCAAGACTCCAGGGGAACTCAACCTGGTACATCTAAGAGCTTGATTTTGCTGTCTCTGTGCATAATGACAGGTAACATCACCTGAGATTTCATCCAGAAGCTGGGATTAATCTGAATTTTAAGATTGCTGTTACTTGAGAGAAGAATAAAAAGTTCTAAGAACGGAAAATCAGGCATAAGAGATGGAGGACTGAGGACCTCCTTCTTCATGGACTCCTCTTAGATGAGCTCTGTCTCTTATGTTAGTCTTCTATTGCTGCTGTAAAAAAAAAAAAAAACCATGATGCCATTAGTGGCCTAAAAAACTACAATGTATTATCTCCCAATTCTGCACATCAGAAGTCCAGTTTGGCTTAGCTGAGGCTCACAGAAAGTCCAGTGGGCTCTGATCAAGGTCTCACAATGTCGAAATTCAGATGTCAGCAGGGCTGTGTTCCTTCTTGGGTCTCTTGGGTGACAATCCACTTCCAGGCTCATTTCAGTTACTGGACAAATTCAGTTCCATGTAGTTGTAAGATGGAAGTTGCTGTTTCCTTGTTGGCTTCCAGCCTGGGAGCATGGTGGGAGGTGAAGCTGACGGTGAAAGCAAGGGCCACATTTTGCCTTGTAGGTGTTTGAATTCTATTCTGTTCAATGGATAATGCAAACACAATGTCATCTGTGTTTACAGACATCACTCTGGACTCTATCTGGGGAATAAATTGTAGGAACACAGAGCAGAAGCGGAAATATCAATTCCGGATCTATTGCAGTGGTCCAGGCAAAAGATCGTGGTGTCCTGGAGTCCAGTGATGGATTCCAATAGCGAACCTCTCAAGCAGCGCCGCTTCAAGTTTTGCGTTACAGTTTGAGAACCTCAGGATTGACTCATTTTGGTTTTGAAGTTAAGAGTCCTAAAGAACATTTAGTACAACTTTGCATTTCAGAAACAAATAGACAAGAAAACTCAACTCCAGCCTGGAGTAACTTGTCCAAGTTCACCAAGTCAGTTGGGGCAGAGCTGTGATTAGAACTGGTGCCTCTTGACTCCTAGCCCAGTGCTCCTTTTACTGCACTTACAGGCTCAGAATTGGTCCTTGTATTTCACAAGCTCATTGCTTGTGATTTGAAATTGTTCATGAAGTGCAGAGGCTATTTTTTCTCCTGGCTTTTACAGAATTAAGGTATGCTGTTCTTGATGTCGACTGTCATACGTAACATAAAATTATAGATCAAAGGAAAAGAGGGCCTGTCTGTAGGTATCAGGGAAATTAAAAAAACTTCCTGGAAACATGCAAGCAGAAGCAGGACTGATTTACTTTGATGCCACTAGGATGGCCTGGCAAATCCGGGGCCGTTCCCCTAGTAAGTACCAAGAATGGATTCCTGGAAGGTCAAAACTTCTCAGGTATACTTGGCGAAATTATAAGGCAAGATGCAGGCACAAAACCATTGTTAATTATTATCCTGCTAATTTAGAATCATTAAGAAAAATTATGAAGGTATGTGTGATGTTAATGTATGATAGTGGCCAAATTAGTAGTGACACCTGCTCTCAATAGTAACAATGTGTTTTTGAGTAATGCAATCTTCTCTGACTTTAATCTTCACAATCTCCTTTGCTTATTCTTATTGATTTAATCTTACTGTGTCTGTGTAATTCCTACAAGTCACATCTGTGTGTATGTATGATATGCTAGTATATGTCAATTATATTTACATATATTTCTTTATTCTGTTGTGAGATCCTGGCTTAGCCTAAAGGGAATTCAGCCTTGTCTATGTATGCCTAATGAAGTGACAGATTTGGTAGACCCATAGGCAACTATTTGCATGAATTAATTTATCTGAGTGCTGTGTATTTCATTTTTTTTTCCCTCTTAGTGAAGGAGGAGCAAGTAGGTTGGTACCCTGGTGAGTGTGGGAAAGAGAGAGACAGGGAAACAGGAGAAAGGGAGAAGGGAGAAAAGTAAAGAATAGGAGGGTAGAATGGGCAACAGGTCATCTGCTTCCTGACAGCACCAGAGGTTAGTTTCATATGCAGATCTCTGGGGAAAAAGGTGGAGAGGAGAGGGCTGTACAGGAGGTGGAAAGTAGAGGATGATGCTTCTTTCTCAGGTGGCTTCTGACCCTTTAGAGAGAAATGTTGGTGGCAAGAGCTAAGCAATCTGTTTTCAATAAAAATTTGTGAGACATAACTCACAATAAATAAATAAGTCAGCTGTAACTATATAACAAACCACTGCAAAAAAGTGGTGGTTTTAAATAAACATGTTATTTTTCACAAGTCTGAGTTGACTGGGCAGTTCTTCTGACCTTCATGGGATTCAGGTGATCAGCTGAGTGTTGGCAAATCTACAATAGCCTTAGCTGGGCCAACTACCTCTGCTTCACACGTCTCCTTCTCCAGCAGTCTGTTCCAGGCATGTTCTTCTTCTTTTTTTTTTTTTTTAAAGGGCCTCAAATGCTTGGCTTTTTAATTAATTAATTAATTTGTTTATTTATTTTTGCCTGTGTTGGGTCTTCGTTTCTCTGCGAGGGCTTTCTCCAGGTACGGCAAGCAGGGGCCACTCTTCATCGCGGTGCGCGGGCCTCTCACTATCGCGGCCTCTCTTGTTGCGGAGCACAGGCTCCAGACGCGCAGGCTCAGTAATTGTGGCTCACGGGCCCAGCCGCTCCGCGGCATGTGGGATCTTCCCAGACCAGGGCTCGAACGTGTGTCCCCTGCACTAGCAGGCAGACTCTCAACCACTGCGCCACCAGGGAAGCCCCCAGGCATGTTCTTGCAAGCACGTTTTCAAGCCTCTTCTTACATCAAGTTTGTCATTATCTCGTTGGTCAGTCACATGGCCCAACCCAGAGTTAGTGGGTTTACCATAAAAGGATATTGATGCAGGGGGGAGTGAATACTTTTGCAGTCAATCTCTTGCATACAAGCAAACTTCCTTCAGGCTCAGGTGATGGAGCCATGCAGAGTTGAGGAGTGGAGTAACCTCCTTATTTCTAACTGGAGCACAGCTTGGCTCTGATGTAAGTAAGGTGTACTGTAGACAAAACAGCCAGGTTTGGCAACTCGAGGAGCTCCTACTGATGGCTGAGATGGTGGTGAAGACATGAGATGAGTCAGTTACTGCAGGAGCAGAGCCTCCCTTGTGATCCACCTTGGGCATGCTGTGGAATTAGAGTGTTAGTCTTTTGCAATGTATTCTGTGGGACCCTGGGATACATTATCCTCAGCGGGAGCACATTACTCCCTTTCAGGGTCATGAATGCCACGTTAATGGTGAGCAACTACCCCAAGTGACTTTGTGCAGGAGACACCAACAAAGGGACCAGAACAGAGGAACAGGAGTTAACTAACTACTGAGCATATGTTGATACCAAAAAAAAACTAGAAAGACCCTGCAGCTGGATAACGTGGGGTCCTTCGTTCATGCAGGTAGAAGCCTGTAATAGTAAAATTTGGGTGTTCATGATTTATAAAGTTCATGCGATGCAAAATACATTACAACCTAGATTTCCTACCAATTATGATTTCTTGTTTTTGAATTAGGAAGGTTGTAATCTCATCAACTGGAAATGAATACCTAGTGTTTTGGGGTTTTATTATTCATAAATTTTTGCAGAAAGAGGCATGGAAGAGTAGGAAAATATTCTGTACTGGCATCAGGCAGACCTGAATCGGCGTCTTAATTTTACCTCTAAGTGGTGTTTAACATTAGCAAACTGCCTAATCTCTCTATGCCTCTGTCTCTCATCTGTAAAATGGGAATAACCATATCTTTGTTATGAGGTTGGAGGAAGGATTAACAAAAAAGCATGCAAAATATCTGACACATCACAGGTGTTCTAATAAAGGTAGTTGTTTTCATCATTGGATATTTATTGCATGTCAACTAGAGACTAGGCATGGTCCTACATGTTACAGATTCAAAACCAGTCAAAAGTCCCAGCACTTCACATAGGGATTCGAAGAATAAACAAATGAGTAATGACATGTCTATCTCCCCCTACATAACAATGTATTTCTTGAGGTCACAGTCAGTGCTGTGTTCTTCTTTTTAGACCCAGTATCTCCAGCATCTAGCACAGAGCTTCCTGACGAGGCAATGTCTTCTCAACTGAATTGTATGGTATCTTAGAACTCTGGTCTTATCATAATTAATATAGAATCTCACACAAAATAGCTGCTTAGTACATTCTGGAAGAGTGATCAAGGGAGAGAATGAGAAAAAGGAGGAAGAAAGAAGGGAGGGAGGAAGGAAGTGAGGAGGGAGAATGGGAAATGGGAGGGAAGGGAGGAAAGAAGGAGGAGAAATAAAAGAGATTGAAAGAGAAAGAAACAAAGGAAGATGGAAAAGTCTCCTTTCCGGCCAGAATTCTTGACTCTTTGCTCTAGAGAAATAACCACTCACCACCTCTGATGGAGATGCAGCTGCAGGAGTAAAGGGGCAAGCAACACAACATAATTACGGCCCCCAGCAAGCAGGCGAGCTAGGAGACTGCCTAATTCTCCGGTTCCCTATCTTCTTGGAATACAGTTGCCTTTTTTTCCTTCTATTTTCTTTAACCTTCTGATTGACGGCCGACCACCCCCCGCCCCCAGTACTCATGTGTGCTCATCTCAGATACCAAGCTCTCCCCCAGTCCTTCTCTCTCAACACCGAGCACAGGGGTAATTTATCTTCCCCTGGCTACACCCCTCCAGGGAGCTCCAGTCTCCCACCGCCCTCGCCCCCTGCTATACCTTAACCTCTCACCACCAAACCACTGCCCGCCTCAGCTCGTGCTCCTACCCCTTGGTTGTCAGAATGTGTGGAAATTAATTGATTTGGGAAAATAGAATTCAGGGGGCCTGTAGTAAATCAAAACATTCCATTCATTCTGCCCCAGCTTGCAAGGAGAACAGGGAGTCTTCAAAAAAATAAGGAGGAGAAACTAGCGTGGAGGGCAGTTGGGGGGTGGGGGGAGGAAAATCAGAGGAAGAGGGGGAGCTCTGAAAAATTGGATTTAGGGTTCATGTATTAGAAATGTGGCCTGTGTGCCTCTTGGGGCAATGTCGCTGCATGAAATAAATACTGTCTTGAGCTTTCAGCAAAACTACTGCCATATGTTGTGGGACTGGAAAGTTGCAACCCCTTCTCTGCACCCCTAACTCCCTTCTTACCCCCACCCCTGTTGATTCGCTTACGGCTCTGATTAAGTTTGGTGAAATCCATATCTTTGCCATCACTTTCCTATGCGTTACAGAGGGACTGGAGAGGAAAGGCTTGCCACCAGCCAATGAAGGAGAAGGGGGACCCTCTCCTCACTGGGTGGCAAAGGTACAAGGGTTCAAATCCTTGCAAGGGTTCTTGCCTGCTTGTATGAGAACACTGGGCCACCCCAACAAGGTCTGGAGGCTGCCTTGAAAGAGTCAGCAGACAAGATCTTTCCTAGATGGAAGAGTGGAAGTTGCAGGGAGGCAGATCTCAACAGGAGGGAAAAACAGGAACGTTCACGGCAATCAGAGATATCTTAAAATAAAGCAGACTTTCCCAGGAGGTGGATGCTTTCTTGAACTTGTCATGTTTCAGCACACATGTCAAGAAGTTGTGGAGGGAAATTATAAATTGTATGAGGACTTGACCTAGATCTATGGTTTATAAACTTTTATGGCTATGGAAACCTTACTGGTTGTTGGTTAACGTTTAATCAAACTATATTCGAACCCCCAGCATATACCTAAGAAAAAAACAGCAATTTATGTTTTTTTTCCTGGAAATGATTTCATATTTTCAGTGTCTTGATTAACATAAAAATCAAGAAATTTGGAGCTATCACATGGTGACACAGTATTGATAAAGTCCCGACTGACAAAGATATGTGGACATTTATAACAATGTTAAAAAAAACCCACCAAACTTGCCTTGGAGATTCTGGATATTTTCTAATAGAGATAACTGGAGAAACTGTGACCAGACTGCTGTACCAAAAGCGATATACATGTGTAGAGTCGCCCAAGCACTGGGGAATCTATGCAACATAGTTTTAAAACAACTGCTCTGTAGTTCTGTGAGCTCCCACTTACTCTGAAGTTGTGAAGTTTTATGAGTTTTGAGTATGCCCAAGAAAGGAAGGTTTCTTATCTATGGGATAGAGTGAAAGAATCCTGTATTTCTTTAAGAGTCTAGATTATGTTCATAGTATTTAGGAAGTTACTGACCCCAGACTGCTTGTGGGGACAGGTAATCTTTTGTAATTAAAACTAAGGTTGAGAAGCAACTTAGTCTGACATAACCAATCAAGGTAGGTGGTGTCAAGCAGTACTATAAGGGATAAAACATAACCTCACATATGTTCAAGATCCCCAGAAATAGACCCTGAGGTAAGAATTTGAGCGGAAGCTGTTTATTTGGGAGGTAATATGAGGAAACGCCAGTAGACAAGCAGGGAAGTATGACAAGGAAGGGAAGGAAATGAATAAGTAAGTTACCACTGCATGTGGGCAACTGGGATTGTTATCCCGCTAGGGGACTCTGGGATCCAGTCTTGAACATGCACTAAAAAATATCTAATGGTACCTACCTCATTCATTAGGATGGCTACCATCAAAAACAAAACAAAACAGAAAATAATTGTTGAGAAAGTAGAGAAATTGGACACCTTGCTGTTGATGGGAATGTAAAAGGTGGAAAATAGTATGGCAATTCCTTAAAAAGTTAAAAATAGAATTATCATATAATTCAGAACTTCTACTTCTGTATATATATACCCCAAATAGTTGAAAACAGGGACCCAAATAGATATCTGCACACTCATGTTCACAATCGCATTATTCACAATAGCCAAAAAGTGGAAGCAACTCAAATGCCCATCTACAGATAAATGGATAAAGAAAACATGACATATATATAATGGAGTATTATTCAGCCTTAAAAAAGAAGGGAACCCTACCATTTGGGATATGGATGAACCTGGAGGACATTATGCTAAGTGAAATAAGCCAGACACAGAAAGACACATCTGTAATGATCTCATTTATATGTGGAATTTGAATAGTCAAACTCAAAGAAGCGAAGAGTAGAATGGTGGTTGCCAGGGGCTCCGGGAGGAAATGGAGGTCAAAGGGTACAAAATTTCAGTTATATAAGCAATAAGTTCTGGAGGTCTACGCTATAGCATAGAGTCTACAGTTAACAATACAGTAGTGTACACTTAGAGTTTCTAAGAAGGCAGCTTTTATGTTAAGTGTTCTTACCATAATAACAATAATAATATAATAGTCATGATACTGTGGGAGTAAACTTTGGGAGGGGATGGTTATGTTTCTGGCTTTGATGGCAGTAATGGTTTCATGGCTGTAAACTTATCCCCAAACTCACTGAGTTGTATACACTGAATATGTACCACTTCGTACATGTCAATCATACATCTATAAAGTGTTTTTTTAAAAAACTAGCTATGTAGTCTTTGGACAATTTTTATACTTCTCTGAGACTCGGTGCTTTCATCTATAAAATTAGTATGATAGTACCTACAGTAATTATCATTTGGTCTACCATTGAGATAAAATTGTTCCTAATTTTAGGGACCTCATTGTGAGTCTTGGAGGGAAGTAGGGAAGCCAAAGTGGGGATATGCATCCCTTCAGGTGTCCTGGGCTGGAGGGCATAACCTGGATCTGGCTGATTGGAAGCCCCTGCCTTGGAGTTTGGAGGCTGAGTGAGTGGTTCACGTATGAAGGAATGAGGGAAAGAGGATGCTCAGGTGAAGCAGAGACGTCCAGGAGTACAGTCTGCATCCATAGGTGGTAGAGACCCACAGAGGACTCTGTGTCTGCTGCCCAGCAAAGGTCTGTTGCTTAAGACAGCAGAGGTGACTTCTGTTGTTGCTAACACAAGTTCCGCTTCCTAGGGTTCTTGTGGGGATTAAATGAAATTAGACATGTAAGGCATTCTGTCCAGCCTCTGGCAGGGAATTGTACGGTTGCTTTCCCTCCTTGACCAAGCGGAAACTTCAACACAACTACAGACTCTTACTGCTGAGTTCAGGCTGCTGGGTTTTGCTCCATCTTGCATCCATCCATCACGCCTTCTCTCCCATGTATCCTTCAAATACTCTTCCAGGAAAAACAAAAAGGTGAATGCTCACAGAAGTTTTTTCCATGACTTAATTCTATCCAGAAGGAGGCACAGAACGATGAATGTTTAAAGTTTTGTTGTAGTTCACTGACGTCATCTATCACAGTGGGTTTTGGTCTTTCTTTCCCCCCCAGTTTCTTACCAGTGGATACAACTTTTTTCTTCCAGTGAAATTCTACATAGAACTCCAATATATGAATTAAAATTTATTGCTACTTTGAACCTGCTTTGCCATGTATTTTTCTCCTTGCCAAGAATGACTTTCTGTTTTGTATAATAATAATTTGTGTTCTGTCTTATTCCACTTCCTTGGTTCTTCATCTGGATAAATTCTTCTATACCTTTATTCCCGTCTTTCCACATACTGTGACATTATGCACGTAACAGACATTCCGTGAAGATTTATCAAAGGAGAGGATCTACTATTGACAGGGAGCAGTGCTCTTACTGTTAGCTTAGTTACCGAAGTAGCACTTTTTTGTTGTTGTTAAAAAGTTTCTCTGTGACAGCTGGGCAAAGGGAGAGGGGAACTGCTGAGATTATTGGAAGACAGTAGCTTATGGTCTCATTGGAGCAGGGTAAAAAGGAAAAAAGAATCAATTAGAGTTAAATGACAATGAGAAAGATATTCAAGTTTCTTTTTTTCTTGTATTTTAGGAGTTTCAAAAACAGTAAAGAGGGCTTCCCTGGTGGCGCAGTGGTTGAGAGTCCGCCTGCCGATGCAGGGGACACGGGTTCGTGCCCCGGTCCGGGAAGATCCCACATGCTGCGGAGCAGCTGGGCCCGTGAGCCATGGCCGCTGAGCCTGTGCGTCCGGAGCCTGTGCTCCGCAACGGGAGAGGCCACAGCAGTAAGAGGCCCGCGTACCAAAAAAAAAAAAAAAAAACAAAACAGTAAAGAGAGTTCCAACATGCCATTCATCCTTCTTCCCTCAATGGTAACATCTTACATAGTAACAGTACATTAAAATAACTAGGAAATTGACGCTGGCATAACACTTCTAAACTACTGAACTTATTCACACTGCGTCAGTTTTTTACATGCACTTTTTTGGGTTGTATAGTTTCATGAAATTTTATAATATGTATAGATTTGTATAATCACTGCCACAAT
Organism: Orcinus orca; assembly: GCF_937001465.1. Taxonomy (NCBI): domain Eukaryota; kingdom Metazoa; phylum Chordata; class Mammalia; order Artiodactyla; family Delphinidae; genus Orcinus; species Orcinus orca. The sequence continues at coordinate 102,791,420 of NC_064564.1, read as the reverse complement.
CAAGACACAGAACTATTTCATCATCCCCCTCTAAAGACTCCCTCATTCCTTCCCCTTAGTTGTCACACTAACTTCCCCAACCCTGGCTACGGCAACTACTGACCTGTTGTCTATTACTATAACTTTGTCACTCCAAAAATGTTATATAAATGGAATCATACAGTATGTAATAATTTAAGATTTGTTTTTTACATTCAGCCTAATGACTTTAAGATTCATCCAAGTTGTTGGCTGTATCAATCATTTGTACTTCTTATCGCTGTGTAGTATTCCATTGCATAAATGTATTACAGTTTGCTTATTCATTCTGTTGTTTGTCCATTTAATTTTTTCCAGTGGTTTGAAACTGCAGATAAACATGCTATGAACATTCACATACAGGCTTTTGTGTAACACTGGGACATTTCTCTAGGGTACATACCCAGAAGGGCCATTACTGGGTCACATGGTTAAGTGTATGTTTAACTTTGTAAGAAACTGCTCGGCAGTTTTCCAGAGTGACTGTAACAATTTACACTTTCTCCAGCAATGTATGAGCTACCTTCACCAGCATTTATTATTACCAGACTTTTTACTTTAGTCATTTTATTAAGTGTGCAGTGGCATCTCATTGTGATTTTATTTATTTTATTTTAAAAATATTTATTTGATGGTACCGGGTCTTAGTTGTGGCACGTGGGATCCGTTTCCACGTGCAGGATCTTCGTTGCAGAGTGGTGGATCTTTAGTTGTGGCATGCAGGATCTTTAGTTGCGGCATGCGGGCTCTTAGTTGCAACATGCGGGACCTAGCTCCCTGACCAAGGATCGAATCCAGGCCCCCTGCATTGGGAGCGTAGAGTCATAACCACTGGACCACCAGGGAAGTCCCTCATTGTGATTTCAACGTGCATTTTTCTAATGGCAAATAATGCTGAACATCTTTTTATGTGCTTATTTGACTTCTATATATTCCATTTGGTGGAGCAACTGCGTAAGTCTTTTGTCCTCTTCTAGTAGGATGGCTTGTTTTCTTCTCTTGGCGTTTAAAGCACTTTTTTTATATATCCTGGGCACAAATTCCTTGTTAGATAAGTGACTTACAAATGTTTTCTCCTAGTCTATGGCTGGTCTTTTCATTCTCTTAATAGTGTCTAACATTTTTAACTTTTATCAAGTCTAATTTAAGTTCTTTTTTCTATTGTGGATCATGCTTTTGAAATCACACAAGAACTTTTCCGTTGACTTAGGTAACAGGAGTTTTCTCCTATGCATTCTTTTAAGAGATTTACAGTTGCATGCTTTACATTTAGAGCTAAGATCCATTTGAGTTCATTTTTGTGTTAAGATCTGCGGCTTAGTTCAAGACTCCTTCCTTTCTTCCTACTGTTTTTTCTCCCTCCCTCCCTCTCTCCCCCACTTCTTGTATCCAATTGTTCCAGAACCATTTGTTGAAAAGGGTATCTTTTCTCTATGAAATTGCTTTTGCACTTTTTTCCAAAATAAGTTGAGCATATTTGTGTTGATCTATTTCTAGTTTCTCTATTCTGTTCTATTGATCTATGTGGCTATCCCTCCATCAGCACTACACCGCATAGGTTATTGTAACTATAACGTAAGTTTTAAAATCAAGTAGTGTAATTTCTCCAACTTTATCCTACTTTTTCAAAATCATTTGAGCTATTCTAGTTACTTTGCCTTTGCATATAAGTTTTGGAATCAGCTTGTCTGTACCTACAAAAATCCTCAGAGGATTTGATAGAAAAGGCATTAAACCTATAGATCAATTTGGGATGTACTGACATTTTTCCTTTGTGGAGTTTTCCAATCCATGAACATAGTATATCTCTCCATTGAAGGTATTTTCTAAAAATTTATTTTACAAGTGTTTTGTAGATTCCAGCTATGTACTAATAGAGATTCTGTACATGTTTTGTTAGATTTATACCTAAAACTTCAGGTTTTTAGAACTATTAAAAATAATATTATGTTTTTAAGTTGGAGTTCTTATTACTCATTGTTAGAATATAGAAATATGATTGATTTTTTTCTGTTGACTTTGTATCCTGCAACCTTGCTAAACTCACCTAAGTTCAAGAAGTTCTTTTGTAGAGTCACTGGGATTTTCTACATAGACAATTATTTTGTTCTTTTCTTAATGTCCTCATTTATTAAATTTCTTAGGGAAGTGAGGATTGAATAGGGCCTGATGCCATCACTATACATAACCCCTTGAAGGAGCAGAGAAATAAGATTCAGGGTCTTGGGGTTCATATGGCAGAAAAAGACCGCTACCAAGACTGGGAGAAACACCTAACTACTAGAATACTTTGTGTTTAGAGTGTGTATGAGAAAAAGAAATAAGATCAGTAACACCTCAATTCATTAAAAAAATTTTTAAAAAGCAATGAAAGAAAATTTCCAGCTTTTACAAGTTATTATATTCAATGTGCTGGTTTCTAAGTTGGGTCATGAGGCAAGCAGCTACCACACTGCATTTAAATACTACAATCTAAAGCCATTGACATTTATTGTTCTCAGAAAGAATACGGTATTTGGTACTGTAAACTCTTGACTGCAACCTTATATTTAAAAATGTGTCTTTCATTTTATATGTATATTTCATAGATCCTCAGGAAGCAATGAGGTAAATGTCAGTCCCAATTTTACCAATGAAGGCCCCCCGACTAGAGGGTTGACTGATGACCTTGCTCAAGATCACGCTACAAATAACAGGCCAAGTGGAGACTTGTATCTGAGAGCTATTGAGCTCTAAAGCCCACGTGTTTAACTATTAAACTATAGAAGGTCCCAAGTGACAAAATAAAGAAGCTAATAGAGTTTAGTGGGGTCACAGAGGAGAGATGAGAGCAACCATGCACTACAAGGCCACAGTCTAGTCTTCGAGGAGGGACAATTACCTGACAGGAGAAGCTTATTGATTCCCTGCAATTACCTTGTAAATGTGACCATTAACAGTGGGAGGATACAAAGGCACCTTAGTGTATTTAAAAAACAAATATTATCGATGTATTTTAATTTAATTTTAGGGGTCATAGATAGAACTGGATTTTTTTTTTTAACATCTTTACTGGAGTATAATTGCTTTACAATGTTGTGTTAGTTGCTGCTGTATAACAAAGTGAATCAGCTATACGTATACATATATCCCCATATCCCCTCCCTCTTGCGTCTCCCTCCCACCCTCCCTATCCCACCCCTCTAGGTGGTCACAAAGCACTGAGCTGATCTCCCTGTGCTATGCGGCTGCTTCCCACTAGCTATCCATTTTACATTTGGTAGCATATATAAGTCCATGCCACTCTCTCACTTTGTCCCAGCTTACCCTCCCACCTCCCCGTGTCTTCAAGTCCATTCTCTACATCTGTGTCTTTATTCCTGTCCTGCCCCTAGGTTCTTCAGAACCTTTTTTTTTAGATTCCATATATATGTGTTAGCATACGGTATTTGTTTTTCTCTTTCTGACTTACTTCACTCTGTATGACAGTCTCTACATCCATCCACCTCGCTACAAATAACTCAATTTCGTTTATTTTTATGGCTGAGTAATATTCCATTGTATATATGTGCCACGTCTTCTCTATCCATTCATCTGTCGATGGACACTTAGGTTGCTTCCATGCCCTGGCTATTGTAAATAGAGCTGCAATGAACATTGTGGTACATGACTCTTTTTGAATTATGGTTTTCTCAGGGTATATGCCCAGTAGTGGGATTGCTGGGTCGTATGGTAGTTCTATTTTTAGTTTTTTGAGGAACCTCCATACTGTTCTCCATAGTGGCTGTATCAATTTACATTCCTACCAACAGTGCAGGAGGGTTCCCTTTTCTCCACACCCTCTCCAGAATTTATTGTTTGTAGATTTTTTGATGATAGACACAGAATTGGATTTTTAATTACAGAGATAGTTTTCCCCAAACTACTTACAAAAATTTCCACTGAAAAATAATGATGATAGACATAAGGATCCAGGAGAAGCAGGAAAACGAAAATTTCATGCGTTTCTTTGAGAAGTAGACATGGTGCTAAACTAGGAGACACTGCAACCACCTTCAATTTTTTTAACCATATTTTTAACCATATTTTAAGGAGAACCAAAAAAGAGAACAATTGAGTGAATAATGTATGCAGCCAACAATCCTATCGAGTAGGTGCTGATCTCACCTTGAAGATAAAGCTCAAAGAGGTGAATGGACTTCTTTCCAGTTGCTCAGTCAGTAAACCATAGACTTGGAACCCAATTCCAGGCTCCCGTGATTCTAAAGATTTGCTCTGTCCAATGCTTCATATTGACTCTCAAAGAATAAACAACATTTCTCCTGATTTTGATTCTGAGGTGTGACTTATTAATATTTCAGAGGAATTGTATAATGGATACACTGTGTGGCATTATCACCACTGGCAGAGCCGATGAATCATTAACATCTCTAACTGGGTGGTGTAACTGTTCCCGCCATGGTTACATCTCTAACTGGGTGGTGTAACTGTTCCCGCCATGGTTATCTTGTCCGCTTTCCAACCAGAGTTTTGGATTAAATATTTATTCGTCATTAAAATATTAATGCAGCCCTGCTGTTTCTGTAACAAATATTAATTTCCTACGGCATTTCCAGGCAATGCCTAAGTTATATATTTCATATCCCACAGGAAACTGCTCATCTTCCGGACCCTTTTGTTCAGTTCTCTTCACTCCTCTTGGTTGCAGGAGTCTGGAAGGGAGCAGGAGGGAAGAGGCAATTGATCTGTCAACCAAGCCCCTGCCCAGTCACTGCTTTCCCTCTTTCTTGCCACTGTGTTGTCTGTGGTCCAAGGAATGCTCCAATTAGCAATTCAGGAAGCCAGTAGGACAAAGAAAAGTAAGATCACTCGAATAAGAACCCACTGTCTAAGGTAAACCAGAAATCACTGAGTGCCATGATTTCAGGAAAGATAATTTTGTCCTCCTTCCGTATCCTAACCTCACTCACTTTTCCTCTCTCTGGACATGGATATTCTGTTTGTTTTGTTTCAGTTTTTCAGCTTTTTTTTTTTTTTTTTTTAATTAGAAGGAGACCACATTCACATTTTGGGGAAAGGAGAAAATTCATACCAAGAAAGGGCTCTCTTTATAGTCTCAAAAAGTTTTCTTTGCAACTATAGTGCTCAGAATTACCTGGTGGTGCTTGTCAAAATATAGATCCCATGGCTGACACAGACCCACTAAATCGGAATCTGAGCTGGGGTATGTGTTTAAAGCCTAGATTACAATACATTTCAAAGTCTGAGAAGCCTCAGGTTAAATATCGGGTTAACTAGGCTTTGATTTCAGACAGATTCGGTTTGAATTTTCGTTCCTCTCCTTATTTACTCTGGGAATCTGGGCCAGCTGGCTCTGTAGTTTCCTTATAGATAAAAAATGGGAATAATAATTCTTATTTCAATCAAGATACTAATCTTAACCATCACCTCCGAAAGCTTCCGCCTGCTCCTTTGTGATCTGTCGTTGTTGCTATTGTTTTAAAGATGTGTAAAATGACAATATTAAAACTTGAAAATATGATTTGATCATTGGGGGATGTGCATGGCACATAAGCATTCAATAAATGGTATATCTTTACATGATTGATAGTATCAAGAATAGCTCGGCCAACCCCAACCTGTACACAGGAAGATTACACCAGCAAGCCCTATGTAGCTCCTCTATCACTGCAGGGGTAACCTCAGGATCAGAGGAACTTAAAAGAAGGTACAAGACAGTTTCAGAAGTATAGTTCAAGGTAGACTAATAGGTGGCCTCCAACATGTTCTCTATAAGGCTTTTGATGTTCAGAATTAATTCATGCTGGGGGAACCGAGGGAAAGTTTCTTTTTGGCAGGCTGTGAAGGGGGCTGATTTACTGGACAATTGCTCATGGCTATTTCAGGTGTCTGTAAGTTGCGCCTTGCCCAGGACCACACGCCCCGCCCTCCGCCCCCGGCTCACTGACTGTTGCCGCTCTTTCCCTGCACCACGGGGATTCACCTAGGGGTTCTGAGGAAAATGTCTTAGAATTATAGAATTCTAGGGCTTTAGGATCAAATATACTCAGGCAGAAATCTTGACTCTATAACCTACCAGCTGATGAGAACTGGACGAGTCTTTAACTTCCCAAATCCTCAGTTTCTGCACATTTAAACTAGGGATCACATTCTCTTTTACGTTATGTTTAAAAGAGGAGACGTGTAAAACATTAGTTATACCCTCTTCTTACTCTTATTTTTAATTATTTTCTTTTGGTGTATACTTTAATTTTTTTTTTCTTTCCTGCGAAATTTGTCAAAATAATTCCTATAATTATCCTTTACTCTTATGTCTTCCCCCAGACCAGCCCCCCTCCCCCCCCACCCGCCCCTTAACTTATCGACTTCTCTAAGAATACAGAGATCTCTTTAGGCAAAATATTCCTTTGGGGTCAGAAACATACTGAAAAAAACTTCATAATCACTTACGTATCTGCTTTCTTCAGAAGTTGCCACTGTCAACAGCCTCCCTCTCCCCTGCTCCCACAAAGTAATAGCTTTTTAGGAGGCTGAACTGTTAATTCCTAGTGTGCTGCAGCTGCAAAACCAAAATTGTCCCAAACTAGGGTGTGTCGACAGAAATGGAATGTTTAGGGTGAGGGAAAGTCTGGTTCTGTCCTCATCTATGCTGATCAGCCCACATCTGGAAAGGAGTGTACAGTTCTAGGTATCACACTTTAATGACAAGACAGACCATGAGTAACACACTAAAGAGAGAATCATTTAGAGAATGAGGCAATGAGAAAGACAAAACACCCAGATAAGAGCAGGTGAAAAACTTGGACCTTGAAGTGTAGGGATAAGATGATGAGGGATGGACCAAGATGTGACCACTGGCTTCAGAAATCTGAAGGGGTAAGCAGCATTCAATACACTATGTGAAACTACAGAGGGGTAATATTAGAGTCAGTGATTACCTGTCACAGGGATATGTCGGTTAAATACACAAGACATAATTCTCTAACAATGGGAGTGTCTTAAGATGAAAATGGCTGGCCGGCAAAGGTTGGAGGCCATGTCAATCTTTCAGTGCAGGTGATGTTAAACACCATTCAAAAACTCCTGAGATTCCATGGATAAGTCATAAAGACACTGTACAATGAACACAGCATTTTTCAAAGTGTGTTCCTCAGATCAGACAGGTTTTAATTTAAGCGTTCTATAATTAAATAAGTTTGAGAAATGTTTACTTGGCTTGGTAAAACCTTCTTCCAGAGGATTTATTTAGTTAATGAATATTGTGAATTTTCAAAAATGTACAGACTATATAAAATGTTTCCCAAAATTGTTTGGTCATTGAACCCTTTCGTTTATTATGCAGTTTTCCCTAGTGGAACAGATAACACTAGTGTATGACAAACCCTTGTGTACAGTTGAAGTGGAAGAGTGGGCTTTGGAGTATGAAAGAAAAGAGCTCAAATCCTGGCTCTGCCTTTTACTGGCCACGTATCTTTATGCAAGTTACTTTTACTTCTCTGAGCCTCCTTTATCTCATGTGTAACAAACACCCCCAAGGTTTAAAAGGTACAGAATAAAACCTGGTACACTGTAAGAATATGATAATTGTTAACCATCATCAGCATTATTACCATCAGTATTCTTGACAGGATCTAACAGGGATTTTGCTTCTACAATAGTCTTCAGTTCTTTGAGATTTAATACAGTAAATTTTTATGACATTAGCTTTTTGGAGGTAAGTTTGGCAGCACTGATTTAATTTTAAAATATGCATGTGCCCCGACTCCTCCAGTATTCCTTAAGGAAGCTACCTCCAAAAGCATTTGCACATATATATTTGCACAAATATATCAGTACACTAGAGCACTGTGTACAATATCTAAGACTAAAAATAACCTCAGTATCTATCACTAGAGGACTTGTTACCAAAACGAAACAGAACAAAACAAAACAGAACTTTCCACTGAGGAATTTGATGTGGTCATTAAAAAGAATGATATAGATCTGTTGGTGTTGACATGGAAAGATTCTTCATGGCTGTTCTCCAGTGCCTGTAGCATAGTGCCTGACTCATTGCAGGCAATCACTAAATATTTCTGAAATACAATGAATCAATATCACTATTTCTGAGTGAAAAAGCAAGTTGCAAAACAATAGTACATATATATATATTTGTGTGTGTGTATATTATATGCACACATACATGTGTAAACGTGCATATGCATATATATATATATACACGTATAATATAGCATATCGGCAGCTGAGAACCCTTGATTCTTTTTTTTTTTTTACTGTTTTATTTTAATTAGTTTTCATTGGAGGACAGTTGCTCCTCAATGCCGTGTCAGTTTCCACTGTACAGCAAAGCAAATCAGCCACACACGTACATACATCCCCCCTTTCCTGGATTTCCCTCCCATTCAGGTCACCACAGAGCACCGAGTAGAGTTCCCTGTGCTATACAGTAGGCCCCCACCAGCTACCTATTCTATACATAGTATCAACAGTGAACACATGTCAGTCCCAATCTCCCAACCCATCCCACCCCGCCTCCTTGCTAGAACCCTTGATTCCTGAAGCACAGTTAATGTTGGTCCTAATCTAAATTCCATGTCTTAATATTTAAACATCTTCCCCACGGCTTCTGCAAGTTTCAGGACTTTTCTCCCCATGTTTTGTTCCATATACATGCTTCTACATATACTCATGCTGCTTCCATTTGAACTTGGGATACAAAATTCAATCTTTTTACCTATATCTCCAAGAATCAACTCATGTCCAAGTCTCTTCTTGTTTAGGGTTGATGTTGCTAAAGATTTGTAGAGTTATTATTGAGCCTAGAGGGTGGCATTGAAACAAGTATGGCTTTCTGTCATCTTTCTGGCTTCAATGTCACTTCCTTCCCTTCCTCCAGCCCTCTCCCAGCCCATCCTCCACCTTCAGGGTAGCAGCCTAACTGCTGAGTTTATATGTTTCCTCCCAAACTCTTCTAGCCATACTAGGGGCTCCTATTTTCTTTCTTAACATATTCCCAAACAAATGTCCTTTATACAACGAATCCTACCAAATACAGCAGCTTTTTTCCCTCATCTAATTACAATTATAAATTTATAGACAAAAGTATGGAAGGTTACACATTATACCATTAATAGTCAAAATCTTTGGGGTTATGGGCTTGTAGAGGTTGGGGTATATGGTTGGCTAAGGAATTTTACACTTTCATGGGCAAATTTCTATGTTGCTTGAATTTCCTTGTATAGTATGTTTTATGTTGATAACCAAATAAAAAAAGGAGACACACAGTTCCAGTTCACTGTTTCTACCATCTGAATAGAAGGATATGAGACAAGTAAGAAACTGAGCCTGTCTGGTGATAAAATGCTGCAAAATGAAAGGAGAGACCAACCAAAAGAGACTTGACTCTGTTCCATCTGATAGAACGTAAGCACCCCAGTGTGTTAGAGAAGGGGAGCTTAGATCTTCTTGGGTGATCTACCAGCAGAGACATATGGGCAGCTGAAAACCAGCATTTCCATATTAAGCAGCCATTGTACCCTGAAAGTAAAAGCCCTTCCATTTAGGCATGAGAAGAGCATGTTGTTCAAATAAAATACTAGCTAATACCGTGGTTGTACACCTGCAAGTGAGAGCTCTGCTGAGAAGCTTGTCAGCAACTCCCCATCATGTTAAATAGCTGTGGAAGTGCCGGGTACCTGGCTGTTGAGACAATAACATGGACGGTGTCTCAACATTTTAAGGCTGTGACTAATCTTTGTTTCCTTCTTTTTTCTTATGCTTGAAATTAAATGCTTCTCTCTTTGGGGGAGCTGCTTTCCAAAGAAAATATTATTAATCGATAGCCCCGAGGATGGAAAATATCCATCTTTCTTGGAGGCCCAAGAAGTCCACAGGGATGCTATTTTGCTTCACATCTTTCTCTGTCCTCAGAGGCTCATGGGGCAGCAGGAAAGGTATAATGATCAGAATAAAGACAATGGTCCACTGTATATGTACCACATCTTCTTTATCTATTCATCTGTCGTTGGACATTTAGGTGGCTTCCATGTCCTGGATATTGGAAATTGACATATACACACTATTATATGTAAAATAGATAACTAATAAAAACCTACTTTATAGCACAGGGGGCTCTACTCAATACTCTATGATGACCTATATGGAAAAGAATCTAAAAAAGAGTGGATATACGTATATGTATAAGTGATTCACTTTGCTGTACAGCAGAAACTAGCACAACATTGTAAATCAACTATACTCCAATAAAAATTAATTAAAAAAAGAATGAAGACTGCAAATCATGATAACAATGGCAGCTAAAATCTGAGTACTTGGTGCTAAGTTCCGCAATAAAGAATTTTACGTGTAAGAACTGACTCTATCCTTTCAACAGTCTAGGAGCTAAGTGGCATCATTTTATGCTTATCTTACAGATGAAGAAATAGCCTCAGTTAGACTAATCTGCTCAAGGTTAGTGATACAACTAGCCTGTCTCACCCAAAGGAGCCCTGACAAGAGCTGTTCACTTTACTAAGTGACTGAAATCCATTCAAAGGATGTTCAGGGACAAGAGATCAACCTCCTTGTTTTACAGATGGGAATCTGACCTCCAGAATAGTAATGGACATCATGACATCACAGATGTGAGCTAGCTGTGATTGATGAGGCCAGGAAACTGTATCTAGGACACCTCTGCTGCTCTAGTGTATAACAATGGGTCCAAAAGGAGGGAAGTCCCTAAGATTCTTACTGCCTCACTGAGTCTCACCAACATCTGTGCAAATCAGGTTCCAGCATTCACACTGAGCTTCTCAGAAGAAACCTTTCTCCACCTTCTAGGAAAAACCCTCCTTTGCCCCCGAGTAAGACTGCCCAAATGGATCAGGCAGACAGGAAGAGTGCTGGCTTGGTGGCATCTGGTTTGAGAATGGGAACAGATTGCTGGCATGTTCTGAAAGCCCATTAAATTTCACTGAATTATTAAGTCCCTTCCTTGCTCCTTCATCAGAGTGATCTGTCTTCTAGGGTTCCATTCAGTTCTTTCCAACTCTCCAATCCTCAGGAAAAAAGCCATGCTTTAAAGTGTTCCTGCATGGCTGAGCGTAGAAGCAAATGCCTTGATTAGACCAGCTTTGATCCCATTTTATCTTACTGCAGCAGAGCCATTGGGGTAGAGAGGCGGCTGGACTGGGATGGAGGAACACTGGTGTCAGTGCATTCAACGTCCAGTTATGTTTTTTAAACCACTTTACTGAAGTATGACTGACAGCTCTCCGATGTTTAACTCAATAAATTGGGCATGCTGCTTCAGCCCTCTGAGTCCAACTTCTTCACCTCTAGCTTTACAAATGAGCTACAGTATCACTTTAACTGTCACACAGTGTCGAGAGGGCTAAGTAAGAAAGAAGTAAACACAAACCTGCTTGCAAATAAAAAGGCACAAAACAAATATAAGAAAGATGTTGAGTTACCTATTATTACAGTGTTGTGGAACATGAAACACCTGAGGCAGAGTCTTATGATTTGTCTAGATTCTGTCTTTAACTTTTGTGGGTTTTGAGACACCTCAAAAAGTAAGAAAGCTACCATACATGTAAAATTGACTTCAAAGAATTTTAGATCGTGAGGGTTTGAACTAACTGACCTCCTTAGCACCATGGTCCAGGCTGCTGTGTTTACTATTCAGAAACTGAGTCCAGAGATCAAGGACTCACTGTTTTGTCTCCCTAGGTGTTTTGGATATTATCCTAAGTTACCATTCCTTCTAGCTCATATCCACTTTTGCATAAGAGGAAGAAAGACACTTAAGGGACCCAAATACATCACTTATGTTCCAAATTACCCCTCTGAGCTAGAAAGGTCATCCTGGAATCAGGCATGTAGAACAGAAAAGGCTTATACTTTTGGAAGACAAACACGTAATGAATAACAGAGACATACATGTGATAAAGACTGAACAGGAGAGAGCTGAGCAATCGGCTAACATGACTCATTCTTACCTCATTCGTATTTATTAACAACAACAACGATAATGGCCTGCAGAATGGCTCCTATGTGTTAGAGCTTTCCTTTTATCATCTCATTTAATCTTTCTAATAAACCTGTGCTGTGAAGGTTAATACCCACTTCTAAGGGATGAAGAAACTGAGGATCAAACATATTATGCAATTTGCTCAAGATTGCAAAATGAGCAAGGGATAGAAACGTGATTAGAAATCAGTGTTGCCGAAATCCAAACACTCGTATACAACACCACAGTGTTTCTCCTAAGGTGGACAGACTTCTCATGTCTTCCATTTTTGAATCATGCTTGGCAGGTAGTCAACATCCATTAGGTATTCCTTGATTATATTCGGTTCGCATTGCTGCACAACAGAATGGAAAGCTGGAGTAATGTGAGAAACTGCAGGATAGATGAGGTGGAATGATAAGAGGATTGAACTATTGCTGGTCTATCAGTCATAAATCCTTAGTTTTCTTTTCATGTTGAACATCATTGTATTCATGTGACCTTGAGCAATCCACTAAGACCTCTCCATGCCTCGGTTTTGATGCCTGTAAATAGGGACTATTGTACCTGCCTCACATACCCATCAGGGTGGTTCCAGAAATCAAATGAGCTGTCAGGACAAGTACTTGGCAATAAAAAGACATTGGTATTTTTATTGCTCTTTATGACTAAGCATAAGGGTTTATAGTATCTCTCTCTGAAAAATAACTATGATAAACTTACATAAGCAAAAGGCTGGGAGGAGTGGGGCAAAGACATGAGTGGAGGGGAGTAGGAGGTGTGTGGGTGAGCACAATGAGTAATGTGGGCACTTCAGGGCATGGGAAATATTACAAGAGTTCATGAATTCAACCCAGGATAATGCGTCTGTGGGGTGAACTGGAGGGGAGACAGGTGAGCCACGGAAGTGGGTGCTGGGAGGAGTCAGAGATGGGAATGAATGACTCATTGTTCCCACTTCTGGACCCATCTCCTGGAAACACCAAGTAGGTGCCAACCCCACATAATAGCTTGGGGCAGGAACAAAAGGTTCATTTCAGAGATTTTTATTGGGCACCTACTAAGTGCATGGGAATGGGAAGACAGGGAAGAGTAACAATTATAAATAGAATAGTTGCAAGGACAAGGTGATACATTGAAAAGTGATTAAAACAGAACCTGGAATGAGTTCGACATTTGATAGACGGTAGTGATGATAGTGCTGGTGTTCATTTGATGCTCAGGAAATGTGGAACATACAGATGTATCGTATGTCATGCCTGCCTTCAAGAAGCTCACAATTAGTTGGACCAGAACTAGAGCAGAACAGGAAAGACTTGAGAGGGGAAGAAAGAAGATGGGACTGCTTGCAAAAACAGCTATGTCTCACTCATTTCTGTATCAACACGTTTTGTAATGCTACTTGACAGCTTCCCCCATCAAGAGGTGGAGTCTACCTTGCCAACCCTTGAATTTGGGCTAGCCTTGGGCCTTGCTTTGCCAAAAGAATGTGGCAGAAATGACCTTGTGCCAGTTTTAGACTTAGGTTCAAGAGGCCTTGCACACTTCTACTTTCTGTCTTGAATCCCTGCCAGCTGCTATGAAGACAAGAGCAGGCTAGCCTGCTTGATGATGAAAGACACATGATCACGTCTCCCCTGTTGTCCAAGTCAACAGTTGGCCAACTGCTAAACGATGAGTGAGGCTGTCCTAGACCAGCCAGACCCAGTGGACCCACCTGCAGACTATAAACACAAGTGTGAGCCCTCCTGAGGTTCTCCAGGCCTGGCCATATCAGAAATTTCCAGTGGATCTAAAGACTTGGGGAAAACAGTAAGTTGTTTTTATTTTGAGCCACTAAGTTTTTGTATTGTTTGGTACACAGCGATAGTCAGCTGATACAGGACCTGATAATTGTGCACTACCATCTTCTCCTAAGAAGGTCACAACTGGTCTGTGATGTTTTGTGTCACTGACCCTGTTTTACAGATGAGGAAAGGAAGATTCACGAGGGGAGAAGTAACTCACCCAAAGTCACAGGGATAGAAGTGGTAGAGCCAGGATTTTACTCAGTATATCTGACTCCAAATTCTGTGTGCTACACTATGTCATGTTACCTTAAGTAAGGTGAAAAAATTGGTTTATGCGTTGATCAGGGTGGTTGGCGTGGGATAAAGACAGCAGGACAGGTCATCCACTAGTCAGGGGTGGGGCTCCTGGAAGGCGTGCACTAAAGTCTGAGCAAGAGAACACCAGGAGTGAAACCCACAAAGGTCAAATGGGATGAGTCTTGTCTTACCTCCTTAAACCACGAGAAAAAGGAAAACCTGATTAACCAGAAACAGTTCATGAAAGAGGAGGGATTTCAGGAAGAAAGAGTGACACAGGTGAGGACTCAGGACATGGTGAATCAACACCTCCATCCAGAAAGACGTGACCTTAGATGGGAAGAAGAAATGGTGAAAAGTTAGAATATCATAGCCAAACTTAGACCACACAGAATTTCCAGTAATCCCTGTTGCCCTTTCCAAGGAGAAAGAAATTTGAAGGAAAAGCTTGTAAAGAGTGTTTTAATATCAGAGCCCAAGAAAATCTGTTTCTTTCTTTTTTTTTTTTTTAATAAATTTATTTATTTTATTTATTTACTTTTGGCTGTGTTGGGTCTTCGTTGCTGGGCGCGGGCTTTCTCTAGTTGCGGCGAGCGGGGGCTACTTTCCGTTGCGGTGCACGGGCTTCTCATTGCGGTGGCTTCTCTTGTTGTGGAGCACAGGCTGTAGGCGCACAGGCTTCAGTAGTTGTGGCACGCAGGCTCAGTAGTTGTGGCACACAGGCCTGCTCCACGGCATGTGGGATCTTCCCAGAGCAGGGCTCAAACCTGTGTCCCCTGCCTTGGCAGGCGGATTCTTAACCACTGCGCCACCAAGGAAACCCAGAAAATCTGTTTCTTGAATTATGCTCGGAAATCCTTCACTCTACCTCTCTCATTACCCCTTTGTTCAAGATTCTTACTCTTGGTCTATATGTAGAGAAATTCCTCAAGGTTTTTCCCTTGGGATTGATGTTACTGGTGCTCACCAAACAATTCTAATCGTATGATAGGATAAGCCTTCTGAGCACATAGTAGGATCACATTCCCTATCTTCTTTTTTTTTTTTTTTTTTTTTTTTTTTGCGGTACGCGGGCCTCTCACTGCCGTGGCCTCTCCCGTTGAGGAGCACAGGATCTGGACGTGCAGGCTCAGCGGCCATGGCTCACGGGCCCAGCTGCTCCGCGGCGTGTGGGATCCTCCTGGACCGGGGCACGAACCCGCGTCCCTTGCATCGGCAGGCAGACTCTCTACCACTGTGCCACCAGGGAAGCCCCCCCAATCTTCTTGTGGTCAAGTGGAACACAAGACTAATCCTGGACAATGAGCTGTAAAGATAAGTAATAATATGCCTCTTCCATGCCAGGGAATTTAATGGATGAACTTGAGACCAACCAGAGGTCTTTTTTCCTCTGCTGCAAAGACCAATAACATCAAAGACAGTGGCTGCTCTACCAATCTGGATCCCTGAGTGACAGCAATTAGTAAAGTTCCTCTGCCAACTGATGATGAATAAGCAATAAATAAACCTTTGTTATTTTAAAACCCTGAGAATTGGACGTTGCTTGTTACTGGAGCAAAACCTAATTTGTCTTCATCAACAGAGTACCTTCTCTTTGCTGGTCTAGGTCAGAATTTCTTAAAGTATGTTCTATGGAACACTAATTCTGAAAGGTTCTCTGTTGAAAGGATTCTATGATGAATAAACTCTGGGATACACTACCTACCCTATTTTCATCTTAGGAAATCCCCAGTAAAGATTGTGGAGCATATTGGAATATACTATTCTAGACCCTACCCTATCCACGGCAAACCCATCTATTCTTAAGATCTCAAACACCACAACCATGTAGCGTATTTCTAAATATATTACTCCTATATCCTAGATATCGCCACATAGAATCTTCTTCTGGCATTTCAAATGCGGTATGGCGGGACCCAAATTCATGATCTTCCTATAACTCAATTTGCTCCTCCTGTTTACCATTACTCTACTAAGACATTAAATTACCTTCCATTTTCTTTATGTATACACATTTAAAAGCTCTCTAAAGTCATGGAATCTATCTAGTCTATCACTACCTATGCTTACGCCAAGTACAAACAGTGGCACATAATAGATGCTAATAATGTTTGTTGAATGACTGTCACCTGGGAAGCACCTTAGAATCTTGAAGGTGTTTATTATGTCCTTTGAAACATTACACTCATAAAAATATACAGGCTTTGCAGTTGAAGAAAGTTAGGTATGAACTTCAGCTCCCCCATTCGTATTTTGCAAAACTGGTATGTTTTCAAACTTATCTGTAAACTCGAGCTTACAACATCTACCACATAACGTTATAGTAAATATTAAATGAAGTTCATTGTATTGCCTCACGGAGCATGAAAAATGTACTCAAAAATTTGATCTTTCTTGCCTCTCCTCCTGAACAAGTAACTATCATTGCCAACATTTAAGTCCTGCTGATAAAATCTGAGTTGTTATTTTGGGAAAATTACACAAGTTTTATGAAGATTGCCTTCAACCCATCTTAGAAAATCTCTCTGTGATCAACACTTGATCGTGATTCTATCTTCTTAATGCCTTCTTGCTCTATTCACATCTTTCTTGCGCTCTCCTTGGTATATCTGCCTTGTTTCTGGCCACCATCATCCGTCCCCCACCTCCATGTTTTTGACTATCCCTTAACTATTCTCTGGCCTTTAGCCTTTTCACTAACTCATTCTCCACATTTCTCCCTGAATGATCTTCTAAAATGAAAGGAATTACTCCCCTCCTCCGAATCTTTGAATGCCACTCCATTGCTCTTAGAATAAAGACCAAGCTCCCTACTCGGCTTGACTTATCTGAAAGATCCTTCAGATTATGCCCATTTTTACCATTTTAGCCTTATCTCCTACCAGTGTTCACTTCAGATCCAATGCTTCAACTGCACTGAACTAGTTTTGGTTATGCAAACATGCCTTGCTCACTCTCCTGACCGTGCCTTTGGCAATGCTGAGCCTCTGTCTGGGACACTGTATCTCAGCCCTTCACCTACCTAGCTCCAACTTATCCTTCAAGGTTTAGTTCATGTATTACCCTGTCCAGGAAACCTTCCCTGGCCTTACTTTATGGCCAGTCATTTACTCTTCCCAATGACCCTAAAGATAGGTATCATTTGCGTCAAATTTTACAGATAAAAGAGTGAAGACTGAAAGAGATTTAGTGACTTTCCAAAGGTCCCACAGTAAAGAAATGGTGGAGCCAGAACAAGAATGTGAGCAAAATGAGTTCAGAGCTGCATTCTAGACTACTTACTTCGTCATAGTGTCTCCCCAAGGAATGAACTTGTGCTGAGTTTCTCCTTCATGTTCAGCATTGTGCTAGATCCTTTATAGCATTTTCACATTTAACTCTCTTAACCCAAACCATGCAGGAGTTAAAGGTGCTTATTCCTTGGAAAACTAATTTTCAGAGAGAAGAATTATCTTGTTAAGGTTCCCAGGTGGTAGAGACTTCTCTAGTTCTTTCACTGGGCTGCTTCCCCTGGAATCCTCTCCCTCCTACTGATCTGGTGGGAAGTTTGCCTAATCCTTCTCTTAATGGCCAGCCCCAGATGATTTTCCAAACTCACTAAGTTAAGCTTCTTTGGAAGGCCATCTATTATTCACTCACTCAACAAGCACTTACTGAGATTCTACAACATACCAGGCCCTGTTTAGATGATGATGAACAAAACAAAGTCGCTGCCCTCATGCAGCTTACATTCAACGGAGGAGAGACAAAAAGTAAATGTACCAAGAAGTAATATAAGTAACATATGATAAGGTAAGGGCTAGAGAGAAAAATAAAGCAGGATGAAGGGATGGAGAATAATGATAGATGAGCTTTTGAACAGAATGGTTCAAGATATAATCTGGGAAGACCTGACATCTGAGTGAATATATGAATCACTCCTTTAGACACAGGATTGTCTTTTCTTTCCTCTCCCCAGTGTCTTTTAGCACCACACACGCACATGCACGCACACACACACACTCAGGCATGCATGCGCTCCCACCCCTCACATACTTACACAAACACACGCATACACATAAACACACACTCACACACATTTATGCATATGTGCATATCTTACCTTCCTCCATGGCCCCAGTGATTAACCTTGGTTACTTCTGTGTTCACAGCATGAGGCTACCGATTTTCCACTCACTCTTCCTTTCACAAAGTGCTTTTATAAGATCAGTGTTCATAAGCATCATGCAAAAAGCTCATTAAAACACACATTTCTGGGACACAACCCAGGCTACTCTAAAGAGGTTGGCCTGTGGTGGGCCCTGGAAATTTTACTGTTAATCTAAGCCCCGATGATTCTGATGCAGTGTCAGGGGCTCAGTTTCTCATCATTCAGAACTGTTCTACCTCTGAGGCTTTAGAAAGAAAATCTCCTCTTCCAGAGTTGCGGGGCGGGGGGGGGGGGGGGTTGGATCAACAATTGACTTTGGAGTCAACAAGACTTGAATTTCAAATCCTTTTATTCAGTTTTCATAAATCTTGCTTATCTAATCTATAGAATGGGGAAATGATACCTACCTCATTGGGTTGCCGAAAAGATTAGATGAGATAATATATGTGAAAGATGCGATGCTAAGCTTTGGGGGGGGGACCCTACTAAGCGCTATATTAGTTCCTCTTCAGTTCTCTCATGGCATTATCTAACTGGTTCCACCCCTACTCCTTCACAGACCCTCTAGAAGTTCAGGAGTTCCCCAGTATTCTCCTTACAT
The DNA here is from genome assembly GCF_937001465.1 of Orcinus orca. NCBI lineage: Eukaryota > Metazoa > Chordata > Mammalia > Artiodactyla > Delphinidae > Orcinus > Orcinus orca. Next base: position 102,772,554 of record NC_064564.1, on the reverse strand, counting down.
TTTGAAAAATCTGATAAGACTGAGAGTCAAGAAAGAATGACTTGGAATAAAATACTTATATACAGAAAAAAAAAAATGAATGAATGACTTGCCCCAGTTACGCAAACATTTAGTTTCTGAACCAGAATAAGAGCTGAGGTTGCTGAACTCCCAGATATTCTTTTCACTACTTAGTCATCTCTATTCTGGTTTGGAGTTATGCTTTCCTGAGTTCCCAAGGAAGGAGAGGATGTTCTATTTAGAGGCATCACAGTAGTGTGAATATAGGTTACGTCTCTTCAATCAGATTGCCTGGGTCACATCTTTGCTTCTATCATCTGGTTATCTAGTTGTTGGGTGGCCTTGGGCTAATCTATATAAATATATATTGTGTTATATGTATTTCTGTGCTTAATACATTTTATTATATGTATGTATTTATTTATGTATGTATTTTTGGAGATGTTAAGTTAAACGGTATAGCCTAGAAATTGTCATAATAAACATCTAGTTTCAATCCCCTGTTTGCTAGTTCTATGACTTTGGACAAGTAGTCTAAACTTCTTGAGCCTCAGTTTTTTTCATATCTAAAATGGAACCGTGATATCTAATTCTTAAGTTGTGTATGTGTGTGTTTTAAGACAGATAATGCGGGACTTCCCCGGTGGTCCAGTGCTCCCAATGCAGGGGGCCCGGGTTCGATCGCTGGTCGGGGAACTAGATCCCACATGCCTCAACTAAGAGTTCTCATGCCGCAACTAAAGATCCCTCCTGGTGCAGCCAAATCAATGTGAATAAATAAATATATATATATTTTTTTAAAAGACAGATGATGCATGTTTAACATATAGCACAAAATCGGACATTTAGTGGATACTGAATAAGAGTTGACATCCCCATGCCATGTATCTCTCTCAGAGTTTGAAAGACAGTAGACAACAGACCTGATAAGAAGCTGACTATTTATTTCATGAATTCAAGGAGCACCAAATGCAATACTTTGCTAGGTAGTATCTGATAGCACTCCCCTCTGGCCCCCAGATAGAAATGCAAACATCTACTTCAGAAGAGAAAATTCAGTTTTATTCTAGTGTCTGTCCCATTTTTATTGGCAAGGGTCTCTCATACGGTGCCTGTTTTCCATTTGACGACAACTATGTCAGGTTCCTGTTGGCTGCCCTGTGAATCTACACCTGGGCACTGGATCATCACTCGCTTCCTGAGCTGGAATATTTAAATCTGCTCTCCAGCTTTAAATATTTAAATATCTTCACATTTAATATCTAAATATTTTAAATATCTTCACAACTTACGTCCTGTCTGAACCCATTTCACAGTCAAAAGATTAATATTTTAGAACTTGTGTCTAATAAGCAGAGGTGCCAGTTGAGGCTTTCCTGCATGAGGGGCTCTATTTCAGGCATTTTTTATTTAATTTATTTTTACATGTAATCTTATATAATCCTGATAAAAAATCCTTTCAGAAGATCTAGTTATCACCATCTTACTATGAGGAAATTAAGGTTCAGAGAGAGTGAAGGGGTGAAAACTTAGCCAGAATCACAGATCTAATGAATGCTTTGAGTCCAGGCATATGTGACTCCAAATTTCACAAGAGGAAATATTTTCTTGCTTTACCTTTTTCTGTTTATGTTCTATAGATTGAGGAAATCTCCCTATTACTGAATTCAATACTTGGCTAAGATGAATTTTCAATTTTCTAGTTAGAGTCTCAGGGAATTACTGAATGGGATATTTTATTCTTTTAATTGAAAAATATAACACAAATACAGAAAACCACACAGAACAAATGTACGGCTTAATTCATCATTATAAAGCCAACACCTTTGTGACTAGAACCCAGTTCAAGAAAATGAATTTTACCCACTGCTTCAGAAGCCCTACATTGTGTTTTGTCCCAAATCAACCCTCTCTCTCTCCCCTACAAAATAACAACTAACCTGATTTCCTTCTAGTCACTTCCTTCTGTTTCTTTATAGTTTTGTCTCCCAAGTGTGCATCCCAAGAGATTATGATTTAGTCTTGCCCATTATTTTTCTAAAAATTTAATGAGACTTTTAATCTATAGTTCACCTTTTACCTCTTGATTTTCCTTACATTTCATCTGTGGGAAAACCTATGGCATTTGAGAAGTGTCACACAGTCTGGATTTTGTTAGCTGCACACTCAGGGCACAAAACATCCTGTTCCCTCGTCCTCTGTATTTCCTGCAAGATGGCAGCTGGATCCCAACAACTGATCAGCCTCAGTTCAATCCCTTTGGTAACACTGTAAGTGGAGATGAGTTCTTCCATTAGCGAATATACCTAATATGTATGTGAGATACTCCTTTCTTCAGAAATATTCCTACTTCCCAAAGGAGGATACTTTCACACTCCTGACAGGTGAAGAATTTCAGGTAATAAAAAACGGAACTAGAAAGTGTTTTGTAGAACATGAGTAATCATGTACAATTTTTCTTCTTCTCATCTTTCTTTTTTCTCCCTCTCTTCCTTCTCGTTTTCCTCCTTGACTATTGGGAATTTACTGGGTTTAATCTTATTTAAACTCCAAAGTAATAGATAGAAGGAGAAGTTGGTCAGGTCTCTTAGGGGGCATCAAATTAACCAACCTCTACATTTTTTTTGGTTCAGATTCAGAGAGACAAAAAATAAAATAAAATAAAATGCTTGGCTTGTCAAGCAGGCACTGATAGGTCAGGTAGACACTGTTTAGAATCCAAGTCTCCATGAAACTAAGGATAGATAATGTGGGTCCTTCTGAAATTTAGAGTTAAATATGTATGTTTCTCTTTTCTTTAGCAATTCTATTGGTATTTATGTTCTTGGTTTGCTCAGTGACAGAAGTTGAATATGATTGTGTCCTCGGATTTGGGTCAAGATCTCTTTGCCTCTAAATCCTACACAGGACCACTTATTTTATGGCTGGATAATTTTGGGGAAATTCCTGAAACTCTTTGAGCCTTGTGTTCTGTAACTGTTAAACAGGAACATGCCCGTCTCCTTCCCAGGGTCATCGTAAGCATTCAATAAGGTAAGATCTGTAAAGTATATGGCATAATGCCAGGCACAGTTCAAGTGCTCCAAACATGTTGGGTTCCTGCATTCTTGCCATTTGTCTTCCAGCAAATCTTAAAAATGCCCTTATTTTTTTCCTCATGTTAAAAACAAATGGAATTGGAGAATTAAGATAAATGAACATCTACAGAAATGTTGCAGGTAAAAAGTTATTTTAAAAAACACACAAATAAATAAAATGTTTTTGTTTTTGTTTTAGAAAGGTGGGAGAATGTGGAAAGATGGAGAGATTTTCTTAGGATGCTCTGAAGGTGAGAAAACCAGAAGGGAGGGAAGACTGACAAAGATATAAAGATGGGATGATACAAGCCATATACAGGGATCACTGGGCAGCTGGAGGAGCTGCAGTCAAAGGTGGATAGAAGGATGTAGAGGTAATTGAGGCTGAAAAGCTAGACTTAGGGATGGGCGGAGGCACTGATGTGACCCCAAGAAAGGATGACCTAGCTCTCAGTGGGTAATGACACACCTGACTCTAAACATAAAACGTTAAAAAAAATCAAAATAGGTGTTTGGTGACTCAAACCTACGGAGAGATTCTCCAAACACTGGCGAGAACAAAAACACCAAGGAAGGAAGAATATTTTGAGGAAGATTAATTATGTTTGAATAACGTTGTTTATTTTTACTGCTACAAAACAGCCTCACAATTCCGCTTTCTTCTGGCAAACAGCATCTCCACCAGGAAACACCCATGGATTTCTGTGCCTCACGCTGAGTTCCATCTGTTGCCATATTACTCAATGGCAAATGGCACCCACGTTTTCCCTTGTGGAAGATACATGTATTTATTGGGATGTAAAAAGCGTGTTTCTTTTGGTTTATTTGATTTTATAAAGGGGTCATCACAGTTAATTCTAAGTATTTGAAATCTGATTGATTGATTCACTCAGCCATTGCTACAAATGTTTTCACTGACAAGAGATGCAGATGGAAAAGATTCCTATCTTCTGGGTGGCTATGGTAACCACTTATGACTGGGTAGCTCCTTTATCTGCAGAGGAAGGCAGTGTGGAGTTGTGAAAGAGGAAATGGGTTAGGACTCAACACTTCTGTAATATTCTCTGAGCTCTGGTGGTAGGCTAGTTGTGCGACCTTGGAGAGGCTAGACTGTCTGCATGTTCAAAGGGCATAGATTTTGAAGATACGCTGGCTCAGGTTAAACTTCTAACTTTATCACTAACTGTGCTGTGCAAACTTGGGTCCTGCTCTGAGTATGTGTCCTCATCTGAAATGTTTAAATAGTATTAACGATCTCCATTACCAGGGATGAGGCACTTTAAATGAAGCATTTACTTGGCGATTAGGCTCACAGATAACACACATACAAGAGGAGTTTTCCTTTCCTCCTAATTTTTCTGAATTTCTTTAACTAAAAACTGAAGGCAGTGTTTCCCTGCCAGTTCTAGAGAGTTGCAAAATTCAAATAAATACATATTTATTGCACATAGATGAGAAGCTTTATAAATTGTAGTGAAATTAATACTTGACAATGCCCTTACTTTGGCATATTGTTAAATGAAAAATAAGATGCAAACAACTGATGCTTATTAGGGAGTGCTTATACAGCAACAAGTACTACTAGTTGCTGTAATCAACAATCCCTAATAAACATTTTTATACCGCTTTTATCACAGTCCAACGTGGCTGGAGCAGCAGCAGTCCTCTCTCTGAGTGGTACCTTTCATCTCAGCTCTCCTCCAGGACCTCAGAGTCTCCCACTGGATATTTTTTTACATCTAGCTGGCAACTCATGACGTATCAATGAGTAGAAGGTTCTGAGGTCTAGAGCTGGAACTGGCCCATATCACAACTGCTCCATTCTTTTGACTACATTTAAGCACTAATACTGTCACTTAGATACAGAGGGGCTGGGAAGACTACCTATGTTCCCAGAAAGAAAATGAAACATTTTGCTGAACACACAGTTTTGCCTCTGCTACATTATCTCATTTAATCCCTGCAAAACTGTTGTAAGAGAGGGCTTATTGTACATAATTTGCAAATAGGATAACTGAGGCTTTGAGCTGTTAAATAACTTATGAAAAGCCACATAATTAGCAACAGACAAGCTTGTGTCCCTTTTACCTTGAATTTACCCTGAATTACACATGCTTTGAATTGGAAACACAGGCAGATGAACTTGGAGGGAGGTCCTTTGCCTGGTCAGATTGGGTAGATGGGGTGAGGGTCACCCAAAAGAAATATTAAAATATTAATGGCTATGGACTGTAGGCTTTCAATGTCTAGCCTCCAACAGCCCCAAATATATACTATAAGAAATCATCTTCTCTGAAATAAATTTGCAGCAAAATTACAGTACATAAGAAAAACTGAGATCTTTCATGTGCCAAGAATTGAGTTAGAGATACCGAGTACAAACAGCACATGAGTGTAATTCTTAGCCCCCAAAAGTCTTGGCCTAGTGGAGGAAATAATACAGTTTTTTGCATAATACTTAACAAAAATGACATCATTAGGATAAGAGAACATACTTGCAGAAGGCTATATTAGATAAGTTTTAAAATATCAAGCTCTGGGGTGACAGTATCTGGATTTAAACTCCACTTACTAAATATGTGACTTTGGGTGAGTTGCTTCCACTCTCTGAGTCCCAGGTTCCTCATTTGTAGAAGGGGAATTTTAACAACTAATTACATCACAGGGTCATGAAAAGGAAAATATATCCGTATAAAGAGTTTCATATATGTAAGGTTTGGTTTAAGGCAGATGTTCAGAAAATATTTATCATCTCTTTCCCTTCGTGCAATAATACTATAGAAATAATTTTAAAACACTGCCATTTGTTAGAAGTTTCCTATGCCCCACCTGACATGCTAGGTACTTACATGGTTTATCCTATTCAATTCTCACCAGCCTCTTCTTGAAGAGACAGAGTTACATGCCTGACATCACATCAAAGAGGTAGAGCTGACATTGGAACCCTGGTCCTCTGGTTCCAAATCCACTAATACCACCCAGCATCATTCTTCGGCAGTTTAGGGCATCGGGTCCAGTCATAAGTTGTGCTTTGATTCTCTTTTTGACATCTATATTTAGGCAAAAGGTATCTTTTCTTGAATACTTCTGGTGTTAGAGAACTCCATGTCTCTCCACACTTGACAGCATTTATCAGGCAGCTGGTTAGAAATTTATTTCAGTTGGACAGAAATTTCCTTTCATATAATTTTCATCAGTTGGTTATGGTTCTGCCTTCTGGGTACACAGGACAAGTCTACCTCTTCTGCCTTAAGAATAAAACTCAAATGTTTACATATATGTATGATGAGCCTGAAGTCTCTTCTTCTCCGGAAAAAATATTCCCCGTTTCCTCAACTTCTCTATGACATCTGGGCCCTTCACTCACCAGTGAGTGACCCCCGGGCAGCTTTTAATTTGTTAAGTCTTTCTGAAAGTGCTGTGCCCAGAAGCAGAGGCGGTTTCCACTTAGAGGCCAGAGCACTGCACAGCATACTGTTCTGGGCTCAGCATTTTCATTCCTAAGAGACTGAGATCTCATTAGCTTTCTTGGCACCTTTATCCTTTCATTGGCCTCTGCTCTCCTTGCAGTCATCTTATATGACGAGCTGGTGAATTACAGGATGTCAGGGCTCGAAGGAACCTCAAAGATAATTTTTTCTTTTTTTCGGTACGCGGGCCTCTCACTGTTGTGGCCTCTCCCGTTGCGGAGCACAGGCTCCGGACGCGCAGGCTCAGCAGCCATGGCTCACGGGCCCAGCCGCTCCGCGGCATGTGGGATCCTCCTGGACCGGGGCACGAACCCGTGTCCCCTGCATCGGCAGGTGGACTCTCAACCACTGCGCCACCAGGGAAGCCCTCAAAGATAATTTCTGATAAAGGGTGAAATGAGGTCTAATCACCTTCTCCAGTGGGCAGAAGGACCATCTACACATTCTTCTTCCCATCTGTCCATCCATTCAACAAATATTTCTGGAGTGCCCATTGTGTGTGCACCCCTGTGCTGACTGCCGGGTGTACAGTAGCATACAGAACAGAAATGCTCCCTCCCTCACGGAGCTAACAGTTTAGAGCAGGAACCAGACTTCAGTCATGTAATCTCAAGTAAAACATATTAGCATACTCTGTGATGAGGACAGGGGAAGAAAAGATCGGGGCGGGGGCGGGGGGAATTCCCTGGTGGTCGAGTAGTTAGGACAAAAAGAGAAGAAAAGAAAAGAAAAGATCAGGATGCTATGGGAGAGGATAATAAGAGACCTGATCTAGCCCAGAGATGAGCACTATGTACCCCTACATCAAAGTATATATATATATTTTTTACTGCACCACTTATGTCATTTAAGCCACTGAACGTAATGAAATAAAGATGGCCACCAATTCTTTGACACTTTTCCCTGAGACATGGTGTCTGTTTCCCCTTTTTGTGGAATCAGGGCTGGCCTGTGACTGCTTTGACCAATGGGATGTGATGGAAGTAATGTTGTGCCAGTTCTAAGCCTTGCCTCAAAGACGATAGGCAGATTCTACCTTGGTCTCCCAGAGCCCTGAGCTGCCATGTAAAAATTGTAGCTTCTCCATTGGAGAGATCATGTAGAGATGCCTTGAGACTTCATGAAGAGAGAGAGGGACCTAGCTAAGCCCAGTCTTCCAGACTCTTCCACCAAATTGTCCTCCAGACCAGACCAGCCATCAGCTGAGTACCACCAATGACCCCAGGTGATGCCCCATGGAGTGGAAGGACTGCCCAGCCGAACCATACAAAATGACCCCCAATATCATGAGATAAATAGAAGAGCTGTTTTTTGAGGCTTGTGGGTAGTTTCATATGCAGCAATATATAAACAGAACATTGCATTTCCCATTTTCCTTTTCCTCTGGAAAGTTTTGTTATTCCAGTACCCAGGAATTCACATGGATTTATTCACTAAATATGCATTTTACATCTACTCTATAGGTAATGGGGATACAGATATGGAAAGACAATATAGCACATTTTAAAGAACACAAACCTGGGAGACAGATCTTAATTTGGATCCTGTACTTGTCACTTACGTGCTGAATCATGTTAAGAAAGTTTCTTGACCTCTCTGAGCCTCTTTTTCATCATCTTTAATGTGGAGATAGAAATGCCTAATTTTGCATGGCACAGGGATATCAGCTGGGTGCTTTGTGACCGCCTGGAGGGGTGGGATAGGGAGGGTGGGAGGGAGGGAGACGCAAGAGGGAAGAGATATGGGAACATATGTATATGTATAACTGATTCACTTTGTTATAAAGCAGAAACTAACACACCATTGTAAAGCAATTATACCCCAATAAAGATGTTTAAAAAAATGCCTAATTTTGTAAGTTTGTGAATAGCAAAAGATAAAGTATATGTGAAATTCTTATTTTAGCTTTCTGGCGTATAGTGAGTGCTCAATACAGTGGCTATTTTAAAACCATTATCTTAGAATACAATACTTATCCTTAAGAATTTTACTTAATAATGAAATTACTGAATGATGGGGGAGAGAGTAAGGATCAGTGAATGTAATGAACACCATGATGGAGGAAAGTATAGGACACCACTGTACTGTGGTAGAATGGAAGGACATTTATTCCAGACAGTAATGAGGGAAGACTCTCCAGGGCCAAAAACATTGAGATTTAGACCTGAAGGGTTAGTAGCAGGCAATTAACCAGAGAAAGGCGAAGGGCTGGGCAGGAAAATAAGTGCCAGACTTCAAAGGGAGAAAAGCAATGGACAAGTTCAGTAAACTGCAGGCAGCTTCTCACAGGCAGAGCATGGCTTTTTTGTTGTCCCCGAATATCTTGCTGAACTTGACCCAACAGATCTTCTTGGGACCCTGACTCTAGTCCAGTTTATTAACTATGCTTCCAATCCAATCTCCACTTCAGAAACCCGATAACCTCCTTGAAATTGTCGCTGGAAATTCTGAGCAGGACTAGGGCTTGACCTCTATGCCCTGAGCATCACAATTAGAACTCTCCCTCTGGACACAAAAACAAAACATCCACAGGGTATGAGGTCAAAAACAATATTAATAATCATGTGTAGAAATAGCCCACTACAAAGGACAGCAGATGGAAGCAGAAGCAACTCCAAGTACGTGAGATAATCAAACAATCTGAATTACACATACATACACACACACATATATATCTCTCACTATAAAAGCAAAAGAATGTTTCAGAAGAGAACTTAGAGACTGAAAACTAAACTGATAATCTCAAGTGTATAAAGCCAGAAAAGAGTGTTAAACAGCAGTTTAGACACAACTGAAGAAAGAGTCGATAAAACAGAAAATAAACTTTGGAATATTGTTCAGAATGTAACACAGAGATTCCAAGGTTTAGAAAACAGGAAAGTAAAGTTGTGGGACAAGGAGGTTGCCTGGTTTGCCCATTCAGAGAGCATGCCTTCATGATGCTTTCACTGTGAGGCTTAACTCTGAAGGTGGACTGCTTGATAGGACCTGGCCAGCTTCATTATGCAGCAACCTTCTTTCCCAAGTAAGACCCTTCTCTTTTTGCCATTCTCGTCACCTCGTACTGCCTTTACTGCCCTCCTAGTCTATCCCGCCTGCCCCAAAGTGACAGGCCCACAGGAGCTGAGGCACTGATTCCAATGCTTCCAGAAGAAAGACAGGGGAGATTCTGAGAACTACTTGAATGGCTCAAGTAATAGTGCATGCCCTAAGAAAGCACACCAGCATGTTTCTGGAATATTCTGAACTACACAAAACTATATAAATCTTTAACTTCAAAGGGTTCCCAGTCCTGTCCTTATACTTAAAAAATATTATTATTATATTTTTAGCATAGTTAGCAGTTATCCTAGTTAAAGATGATCCAGGTAAATAGTTCTGTCCCTTTCAACCTGCTAGGATCCACTGACAATCTCCTCCAGTAAATGAAACATTTTGTCATCCCTCAGTTAAAGTTATTTCTGGAGTTGTTATAATTTAAAGCATTTTTTACAAGAAATTATGGGCATTTAAAATTAGGTACTGTCTGTAACTGTGCTTTATGGGCAACGTAAATGTTTCTGGGCCTTTCTCTTCTTTCCCCGCCTGTTTGCATCACAAAACTCATATATCATAAACAGAGATGTCTAGCATATCGTAAATTTTCTTTGCCTGATGCTACAGGTAGAGGACAGATGTAGTCGAAGGTACTGGCATGGTACAGGGATGGATGGCAGGAAGAAGGGATTTTTTTTATCTCTTGCAGGAGCAAGTATTGTTACTTTGTATAAAAGTCCACGTAACGTTCTTTGGACATTCTTAAGGGTTTCATTACAATTTTCAATTTCCCAAGGTAAAAAACATCTCAGAGAGATCAAACAAGTTATTAGCTGCGGTGCTAGGGGGGGCTATTATCGGCGGAACTGTGTCCCCCTCCAAATTCATATGTTTAAGTCCTAATCACTTAGTATGTAGAATGAGACAGTATTGAGAGACAGGGACTGTAAATAGGTAATTAAGGTAAAATGAGGTCATACGCATAGGCCCTAAATCAGTATGACCTGTGTTCTTATAAGAAAAGGGGATTAGGACACAGACACCATGCTGTGTGTCACCGTGCTGACACCATGACCTTGGACTACTAGCCTCTGGAACTATTAGAAAATATGTTTTCTATTGTTTTCGTCATCCACTCTGTGGTACTGTGTCATGGCAGACTGAGCTGACTAATACCGGAGCCAATGATACACCTCAGATAGGCTGGAACTGGGGAGCTGAAGGCAAGTAAGGCGCTCACTTCATCATTACAAGGGCCTCATCGAGACTTGCATGGCCCCACAAGCAAACGCCTTCTTAACTTTCTACCACAGAACATTCACTCTAGCCCCTGCCCTGCCTCACGTAACTATCAAGAGACTCCCTAGCACCCAACTCCCCTCCCCTTCACATCTCACAATAGGGGTATTTGGACTGAGGTGGTAATTTTCTGAAAATTCCCTGGAGTTTTTCAAGAAAGGTCTCTGTGTTTAGCCCGACAGGGCGTTTTTCCATTCGTTTAAAAAAAAAAATTTTTTTTTTTTGAGTGCCTACTATATTCTCGGAATTGTGTTGACTTCTAAAAGGGAACAGCAATCAAAAGACATTTATTAAGAACCTGCCATGTGCCAGCACTATGCTCGGCCATTGAAAGGAAAACACTTCAATAGATACTTGTTAAATACCTTCCTTGAACAAGATACTGAGCTCATCTTTGTGGGAAGGATGAAGAGCTGAATAAGACATGGGCTCTGCCCACCACTGGCTTACAGTCTTTTCTGCAGGAACAGATAAATCAAAGGTAACTTTAGCACAGGGCGGGAGTAATGATAGAGAGGCAGTAATATTTCATAGGCGCACAGGGAAGGAAAAATATTTGAACTGAAGGGATTTGAGAAGGCTTTTGCTGAAGATGTGGGTTTTCAGTAAAACTGTGAACACTTGAGCAGAACTTCACAGGAGAGGATGGGGCAGACATCTGAGCTACAAGTACTGAAAAAGCACCTACTGTATGCATATCCCTTCTGATAACACAAGGCAAGGAGGAGAGGACTCCTGTCCTTAAGGAGGTGACAGTTTTGCCAGCAGAGTCGGGAGGTAGAGAGTTCTGAACACTTTGAGAGCTGTGCAACGTGAGATGCCTTACACAGGAGGGGCGTCCTCCTAAACCTGATGGTTGGGCTCATATAATTAACATCCATGGATCTTTGTCTTCTCTTCCATAAAAAGTGCGGGTTGTGCTAAACCACTTGTTTCTGGATTTCACAGATGAGCACACTTTAAGAAAATCAAGAGCGGAATACAAAATGTCTTTAATTTTGCCCAGTCAGGACATTAAATGCCCACTATGTTCTATGATCATTTTGCTAGTCAGCGGACTATACTTGGGAGCCACCCAGTTGTATCCACTGAGTCCAAGGACTGCCCAGCTCTGAGACTCTACCCTCTGGGATGCGCAATGCAAACTATTTTGGAAGATCCTAAAGTTTAAATCATAGCTTGTAAACTGGTGGTCCAGGGGCTGAATTCGACCCGTGGCTGTGTTTTGTTTGGACTGCAATGTGTTTTAAAAGAATCTGAATCACACGCCAACACTAAAAAGTGGTGACGTTCACATAAAAATCCAGATTTCTCGTTGTTTTTTAAAAACGGTGTATCTGGCAACACTGCCTGCCAGCGACTGATGGGCACTGCTCCTCTTGCAGTGTGGGTCCTCCACCACCCAGCACCACCGCCCAGCATACTGTATTCCAGTTAGCTACCTAGAGGGCGTTTGGTTTGAGATTCCCAATTTAAATCATTTGCAGGGGGACTTGGATATGGGGACTCCACTTTCATCAATGAATCTCAGTTCTCTCATCAAACAAATGGGTATAATGTGAGGATTAAGTAAAAAGATGAGTATGGGTATTTTGGAAGCTGTAAGTGCTGGGCCAGTGCAAGGTTTTAAGAATTTATAATCAGTGGTGATTTTGGGTCACTCAGACTCCTTCTCACAAGTTTACTGAGCCAGGGACTTCACATATTAGAACAAATAGGGTGATTCTGCCTTCAGGGGCCTCAGCATCTACTAAGTGGAGTACGGTCGGGAAGTGAGGATAGACAGGATAACACAGTAAAAGTGGTAGAAGTTCAGGTAAGGTTTGTCTTGGAGAAGGTGATGAAGGCAGAAACTCTTGAACTGTAAGATAACAGGGGAGTCACAGTGATAAACCTACGTCATGGTTAACCTTTATTATTATTGACAGTGATTTCCATTATGCACAATTATTCTGTACCACTGACATCAAACAAAGTAACAATCACCACTCCTCTTACTAAAGGCTTGCTCTCTGCCAGGCTTGTGTCCCCAGCACATTCAACTGTTCAACTTTATTCCAAACAAACTGAAATTTACTGTGGCTCAGCCATGTGCCTAGACCTGGGGATGCACGGTCCCCATCATCAAAGGTTAAGCGGGGGAGACAGACATGAGACAGTTATATACACGAAAATATATTTTATGATCGGCGTAGTAAGTGCAGAAAGAGCAAGGCCATGGTGCTATTGTGGTATATGATTGAGGGATCTAGCCTAGACTAGGGGGGGTCAAAGAAGATGTTCTTGAGCAAAAGATGTTTAAAATTAAACCTTACATGTGTATAGGAGTTAACGAGGGAGCAGAGGCATGGAGAGCTGTGAAGACAGAGAACAGACTCCTATGCATTATTTAGTTTAAGCCTTACAAGGATTATTTCCATTTAACAGATCAGAAACCTGAAGTTCAGAGGGACTCAGTTAAACCATAAGCAGCAATGTTGGGACTGTACCCCAGGTCAGACATCAAAGCCCCAGACCCTTTCTAACTCAGATCACGTCTCTTCAATTTGCCAATCTTTTATTCTCTGAGGTTTATAGCATTTCTTATAATGATGACCGAGACACTTTTCCCTCTCTCTTCATCTATTCAAGTCTTATCTTTCTCATCTTGCTGCAATCACATTTTTATGAGTATTTGATTCATATTTATCTTCCCCTCCTCCCCACACCCCAGACTAAAAGCTTCACAAAGGCAGGGGTCAAGTAGGCTTTTGCTCAGTGTTATATTCCTCATGACTAGCCCTGTGCCTGGCACATAATAAGTGCTCAATAAATACTTGTGGGGAAAAAAACACAACAGATATAAAGCAGAAGCCACTTGCCAGAATCTGTGAGCAAAGATTTGGACTTGAATTTTCCCCGGCACAGACAAGAGGGAACTGTGTATAATTTCCCACAAACAGAAGATCAATTTTTGCTGTGACAGCACAAGTCCATCCTAGTGGGGGAAAATAAAGTCACATGTTTGCCCCTGGCATAAAGTTGTGGATTTTTGGCAGATGCATTCCACCATTTTGGCTGTTAAGCATTTGTGTGCCTGTGTGTATATTTCTTCTCTGAAGGTCTCCTTCTGTTTCAGTGGAAAAAAGCCAAAGGGGTGTGTGTGTTGGGGGGGAGAATCAAAGAAAGAACTAGACATTCAATTTCCATCAGAAGTAATCAAGGGAATTTCTTTATTAGAGGCAGAAGACTTTAGAAGCAGCAACAATAATAGTAGCCGTGGAAACAGCGATAGCAATAATAGCAACAATATCATCATCATTTCATGCTGTTGACAACAATTTAAAGCCACTAGGCATTTACTGAGTACCTGCTGTTTGCCAAGCCCTGTACTAGTTATTTCTTTTTTTTACAAAACTGTCTCATTTAATTCTAGTGACTAATTTGTGACGTAGGAAAGGCCAACTCCATTCTACAGATGAAATAATTAAGCTGAGAGAGAGAGAAAAAAAACATACAACATGATCAAGATCATCCAGCTTGAAGATGGGAAGATACATAATTTAAACTCAGGCAAATTTTTTTTTTTTTTTTTTTTTTTTGTGGTACGCGGGCCTCTCACTGTTGTGGCCTACTCTCCCGTTGCGGAGCACAGGCTCCAGACGCGCAGGCTCAGCGGCCATGGCTCACGGGCCCAGCCGCTCTGCGGCATGTGGGATCTTCCGGGACCGGGGCACGAACCCATGTCCCCTGCATCGGCAGGCGGACTCTCAACCACTGCGCCACCAGGGAAGCCCTCAGGCCAATCTTTTAAACCCCTGCCTGTATCACACTTCTTCTTCCAAAAGACGAGATGATCATTTCTAGGCTGTTTTTCATTGTTTGGGGTTAGAATCTTTGAGAAGGATGACTTGATTTCCCTCTTCACTTGATTCCTCAATGATGTTTTTATTTTATTTGGTTGAACTATACAGTAAAGACTAAAATCCTAGTTTCACATACAGAACTGCATTGAAGTATTAAAATCAGACTTGATCAAATTATCAGGTCTACACCTCATCAGCCAACCTCAAAAATACAGACTCCCTGCTTATGTGGTAGGTTCAAGAACAAGAGGTTGGAAGTCTAACAGACTTGAGCTCAAAAACTCACCTGTGCCACTTACTAGTTTCATTATTTTGGGGACTAATAATTTATTACCGCTGAGTGTCAGTTTATCCTCGGTAAAGGAGGCTAATAATACTCAGTAAATAATATTAGCGAACCAAATCCAACAACACATAAAAAGGATCATACACCATGATCAGGCTGGATTCGTTCCAGGGTCACAAGGATGGTTCAACATATGCAAGTCAATCAATGTGATATATCACATCAACAAAAGAAAAGACAAATACCACATGATCATCTCAATAGATGCAGGAAAAGCATCTAATGAAACTCAACATCCATTCATGATAAAAACTCTTGCTAAAGTGGGTATCGAGAGAACGTATCTCAACATAATAAAAACCATTTATGGCAAACTCACAGCCAACATAATATGAAATGGTGAAAATCTGAAAGCCTTCCTGCTAAATTCTAGAACAAGGATGACTACTCTTCACCTCTTCTATTCAACATGGTATTGGCAGTCCTAGCCACAGCAATTAGACAAGAAAAAGAAATAAAAGGTATCCAAATCAGAAGGGAAGAGGTAAAATTCTCATATGCAGATGACATGATATTCTATATAGAAAACCCTAAAGACTCCATACAAAAACTATTAGAACTGATAAATGAATTCAGTGAGGTAGCAGGATACAAGATTAATATATAGAAATCAGTTGTATTTCTTTACAGTAACAGTGAAATAATCAGAAAGAGAAATTTAAAAAAGCAACTCCATTTAAAACTGCATCAAAAGAAAAAAATACCTAGGAATAAACCTACCCAAGGAGGTGAAAGACTTATACTCTGAGAACTATAAAACACTGATAAAGGAAATCAAAGATGATGCAAGGAAATGGAAAGATATCCCATGCTTTTGGATGGGGAGAATTAATGTAGCTAAAATGGCCATACTACCCAAAGCAATCTACAGATTCGATGCAATCCTTACCAAATTACCCATGGCATTTTTCACAGAACTAGGACAAGTAATTATAAAATTTATATGGGACCACAACAGACCCAGAATTGCCAGAGCAATCCCAAGCAGGAGGCATGACCCTTCCAGACTCAGACAATATTACGAAGCTACAGTAATCAAAACAGCATGGTATTGGCGCAAAAACAAACATATGGATCAATGGAACAGAATAGAGAGCCCAGAAATAAACTCATACACCTATGGTCAATTAATCTATGACAAAGGAGGCAAGAATATACGACGGAGAAAAGACAGTCTCTTCAGTAAGTGGTACCAGGAAAGCTGGACAGCAGCATGTAAATCAATGAAGTCAGAACACTCTCTCACATCATACACAAAGATAAGCTCAAAACAGCTTGAAGACTTAAATATAAGACACAGCACCATAAAACTCCTAGAAGAGAACATAAGCAGGATACTCTGACATAAATCACAGCAATATTTTTTTGGATCCATCTCCTAGAGTAGTGGAAACAAAAACAAAAATAAACAAATGTGACCTAATTAAACTTAAAAGCTTTCGCACAGCAAAGCAAACCATAAACAAAATGAAAAGACAACCTGCAGACTGAGAGAAAATATTTGCAAATGATGCAACTGACAAGCGTTTAATTTCCAAAATATACAAACAGCTCATACACTCAATAACAAAAAAACAAGCAACCCAATCAAAAACTGGGCAGGAGACCTAAAATAGCCAATTCTCCAAAGAAGACATACAGATGGCCAACAGGCACATTAAAAGATTCTCAACATTGCTAATTATTAGAGAAATGCAAATCAAAACTAAAATGAGGTATCACCTCACACCAATTAGAATGGCCATCAGCAAAAAGTGTATATATAATAAATCCTGGAGAGGGTATGGAGGAAAGGGAACTCTCCTGCACTGTTGGTGGGAATGTAAATTGGTGCAGCCAGTATGGAAAACTGCATGAAGGTTCCTTAAACAACTAAAAATAGAGTTACCATATGATCCAACAATCCCACTTATGGGTACATATCCAGAAAAGATGAAAGCTCTAATTCTAAAAGATACATGCACCCCAATATTCACAGTGGCACTATTTACAGTGGCTAAGACATGGAAGCAAACTAAGTATCCATCAAGAGATGAATGGATAAAGAAAAAGTGGTACATGTATACAATGGAATATTACTCAGCCATAAAAAGGAATGAATGGTGCCATTTGCAGCAACATGGATGGACCTAGAGATTATCATACTTAGTGAAGTAAGTCAGAAAGAGAAAGACATATTATATGATATCATACTTAGTGAAGTAAGTCAGAAAGAGAAAGACATATTATATGATATCATACTTAGTGAAGTAAGTCAGAAAGAGAAAGACATATTATATGATATCACTTATACGGGGAATCTAAAAAGTAGCACAAATGAAGTTATTTTAAAACCAGAAACAGATTCATAGACATAGAAAATAAACTTATAGTTACCAAAGGGGAAGGTGGGGGAGGGCTAAATTGGGAAGCAAGGGATTAACAAATGCAGACTACCATATATAAAATAAACAACAAGGATTTACTGCATAGAACAGGGAACTATATTCAGTATCTTGTAATAAACTTTAAAGGAAAATAATTGAAAGAATAATACGGATATATACATATATATTTAAATGAATCACTTTGCTCTACACCTGAAACTAACACAGTATTGTAAATCAACTGTAATAAAAAATACAGATTCCCTGCTTATGTGGTAAATTCATGAAGAAGAGGTTGGGAGTCTAACACACCTGAGTTCAAAAACTCACCTGCATTGTTTACTAGTTGTGTTACTTCGGGGACTAATAATTTAACCCTTCTGAGTGGAAGTTGCTTTTCCATAAAGGAGACTAATAATATCTCACAATATGACTGTGAATACTAAACTAATCAATGTCCATACACTCTCTTGTCTGCAGAAAGGCACTACCTGTTCGTTTCTCTCTCTCCCGTTTTTCTTTGAATTCTGTCTCCCATCACCTGTACCACTTTCCCCTGACATCTCCCAAGAGCTGCTCTCCAAAGGTGCAAACGTTCCTGTTGTTTTCCTTAACTCTTTGTCCAACTATGCACTACATAGTTCCTTTAACCATTCTTTTCTCATAAATCAATCACACCAGCTCCTTTCCCTCCACTTTATTTCTTCCCCTATTGGAGGCAAAGCAGGATGTGAACCTTTGCCACACTCATAGGAGTTGTGGGAGAAGAAAGATGTGGGCTCATGGGAAGATACAAGCAGCTTAACTGTCCCACCAGAGGTGATGGTGCTTTGCGGGGAGACTTTCCATGACTCAAGGATCTTTCCTTATATTCCTAGCCTCAGGAAGAATTCCAGCAGGCCAGTTTCTGGGTCAGCACAGGATATCGCAGTACAGATGAAGACACCTAATCGTTCACCTCTTCTGACACGCTGCCTTCAAATATCGGGGTATTTTCCTCCTTACACTCTGACAAATGTGGTTTCAATCAGCTGCAACCACAAAAAAACAAACTTTAGGATATTTTTTTCAATTTCTGTGCCTGAATAACTTTGCAGGGACCTACAGGAGCCTAGTCGGACCCTCTAAGGTGCAAATGAGCAGATCGAAAACAGGTGCGTTGTGAGCCAGGCACTGGCCACACGTGTCAGTTTTCACACAGGCAGCATGCCCACCGATGCCAAAAGAGACACAGTACGCGTGGCTGCCCAACTTTTAACCGGAGTCCCAGCTCTGAGCTTGCTGCTGCCAGTGGCCCAAGGTGCTGCCAGTGTGAACTTCTACATATGCAGCTCTGAGTTCTCCCTGGATAAACTCCTTCACTGGCTCCCTGTTGCTTAATGTAAATTCAAGCTTTACTGCACTACTTGGAAGCTCCCTAAATACACCAAATTTGATTCCTTATGACTTGATCACTCCATTCCTGCTTTGTTCAAACGACCAAGTCTTACTCGTCCTTCAAAACCCGGCTCAGAATCATCCCTGCCGGGAAACCCCTGATGCCCTAGATTGGGTTCATCGCCTTCCCTCAGTATTTTCACAGCTTCTCCAGGTTTGCCTTAGGACATTTTTAAATATGCTACTATATTATAATGGTTTACTTATTTATTCTATTAGACTGTGAGCAATTTGAGGACAGAAATATGATTTTATTTATCTCTGTGTCCCCATAAGTAACACGGGGCCTGATCCATGGGTAAGGACTACATACTACATAGCAAAAAATTAGCAAACATACAAAACACATGGGCTTGCGGTTGGTATGAGAGACTTGGCTTTGAGTCCACTCACTGCCATTTACTCTCTAGTCCCTGTGGGAAAGTTACTTAACTTTGCTAAGCCTCAGTGTGCTCATCTGTAAAATAGGGATAACCGTAAGAGCACCCTCCCAGCACTGTTTTGAGGACTAAATGAGATCATGTCTGCAAAGTGCTTAGCACAGTTCCTGGCACATGATGAACACGCTTATCCTTACTATAAATATGAATTTTAATGCCCTGCCAATGTTTTGTGGGTAAGTGGTTGACATGAACCATGACAGTAAATGGCTCTAACAAAATGGACTGATCCCAGAATTCTGCCTTAAACTCCACTGACCTAGGAATAACTCTGAGGCTTTGAGCTGTTCATTAAGACTTTATTAAAATTATTTTAACCTTTGGTGGTTGCCAGAGCCAGACATGCCAGGGAGCTGAGGTTCGCCACAATGAGCTGTGTCCTCCCACGAATCCCCACCTCTGGCAGAGCCACAGAGGGGCCCAGGCTGAGGACCAAGGGAACATAACTCCTCACTCAAACCTGCACACTGACGTGTGTCTTCAGAAAACTGGAAGAAAGGTTCAGCTGTTTGGCTCTTTTAGTGTCACTGAGTCTTGTAGCTTAAAAATATCTACACATGCCCACCTGACTCCAAAAACCTGGTCTGAACTCAGGCATGGGCCAGTATGACCTTGTGTTGCCCTCCGGAGAAGGCATCCCTGACTTTTATTACCTGCCATGTAGGCGTCAGGGGGTGGGGGTACCATCAGAGCCACGAGTGATCCTACATGCTGGTGAGAGATTGCCCAGGTGTTGCTTCTTGAAGCCACAAACCCAGCCTCGCTGAGTGTTCTTCCTTGGAGGGACATCAGAGGTCTTCTGGTCCCACAGGGATGCTCTCAGCACATCCCTGAGGGGTGCTGAGCCGTCTCCTTTTCCATTAAGGGGACCTGATGGGTCTGTTTTTGTGGAGCTCTCTTCCTCTCTTCCCTTGTCCCTACCTGCCTCCAACGAATGCCTCCTCCTGCTTCCTCACCCACAGTTCTGGCTGTCTTCTCTCAATTCACTGTGATTACAAAGTCAGCCTTCCATGCTCATTAGAACTGCATTTCAGGAAGGTCTGTGGGACTCAGCAAGAGGCTCTGCATGAGGACCCACTGTATTAAAAGGTGCGTATTAAAAGGAAGGGATCTTGCAGTGACACAAATTAGGATGGCCTCACAGCTCACGACAACCATCCCAGGGTCCGCGTCTATGCTGCCCTACCCCACGCCTTCCACTCCTACTCTAAGCAGTCATCCAGCCATTCCTCCTTTCCCCCAGCTCCCACCTTCCCTCCCCTCAATAACGTGTACTCTAGAGGAAACACCGCTCAACACAATGACTGGCTGACACTGAGCCAGTAAGTGTTCTAGACTGTGATTTTTGTTTCCCAACTGAAACCAGGAGGAAAAATCTCCCCCTTTCTTTTCTTGGGAAAATTTGATCACTAAAGCTGCTAGTGGCTTCATGGAGAAACCATTCTAGCTTTTCCAGTTTAACTCCTGTCCTTCTCAGTTACATCAGACAAAAACAAACAAACAAATAAACACCTCCTTCCTTTTGCATAAACTAATTCAAGTTGGTTTTCTGTCTCTGGGAACAAAGAGTGTCCTCATTAATGGTGTAGGAACACTGACCTGGGAATTGAGTAAGGAGAGTCTGTGGTTGTACAGTGAGTTCTACATGAACAAAGATAGGAGGATGGGCGGGACTAATGAGGGCAACAGATTTAGGTGTCGCACAGAAATCCTAGAACCGGACAAGACAGTGGAAGCTATCAGAAAGTCTCAAATGGCCAGCGAAGCCATGAGAAATCCATCCCCCTTCTCTGCCTCACCACTTGCTACCTGTGACTGTGTCTCCTTGCCTTGAATGTTGCTATAATTCACGATGCTGCTTCAAGCTTCTGTGTCTTTGCTCCCATGGTTTCTATCTTCACAGGTCACCTCCACCGAGAAGTTTTTTTGCATTTCTCCTGCCCCTTCTCTGTTGCTCCTCAGTGCCATGTTTACACCTTTTGGTTATAATTATCTGTTCCCTGCTTGTCTGCCCCATTGGACTCTGAGATCCTTCAAGCCAGTGATGACGCTTTATGCCTCCCCCCATGGCTTGGGAATCAAGCAAGGGACTATGAATGGAGAAGGAACTGAGACGGCTCCCAAGAGCCACTGAAAAATAAAATCTGACCCCAGCATGGCCTGTTCACATGTGGGCTTTCACTCTTCATCTTCTTAGATTCCGGAAGATTCCATCTTCTGGTTTAATAAAGACCTGGGCAGAAGTAGAAGTAGATGGAAGGACAAAGAAGGAAACGAAAGAGGGCTCAGATATTGTTTGTTTTCTTAGTAAGAATTTACATTTTAACTTATGTTGGACTTTCTGATATGTTCTCACTACCATACCAAATCAATTTTATTTATTTGACTTTGTAGAAGTGCTATTATTTTAATTTAAGGAGTTCTTAAAGATATTGAGCCCAACCATCTCATTTTATTGAAAAGGGAATTCAGATCTCAAAATGTGAAAGTGACTTATTCCAGTGACTTTCCCATCAAGGTCAGGTCCCAACTTATTTTGCAGGTGTTCCCTTATCACCACTGATCCACACTGTGCTTGGTCAGCCTAGACTACCTGTAGTTCATGCCAAGATTCTTGCCACTAAAACTCTGCAATGCTATTTCCCATCTAGAATACTTATTGTATTAGTTTCCTAGCGTTGCTATAACAAATCACCAAAAAAATTGTATCGCTTACAACAGAAACGTATTCTCTCATAGTTGAGGACTCCAGAAGTCTAAAATCAAGGTACTGGCAGGAGGCTCTAAGGGAGGATCCTTTCCATGCCTCACCAGAAGCTCATGCACCACAAGAGCTTCTGGTGACTGCTAGCAATCCTTGGCGTTGTTTGGCTTGTAGACAAACACTCCAATTTCTCTGCACTGACTTCATATGGCCTCTCTCTCTGTTGTTGCTGTCTTCCCCTATTCTGTCTCTTAGAAGGACACTTGTCATTGGATTTAGGGCCCACCCTAATCCAGGATAATCTCATTTCAAGATGCTCACCTTAAATATATCTGCAAAGACTCTTATTCCAAATAAGGTCAAATTCTGAGGTTCCAGCGGACATATCTTTTGGGGTGACCACCATTAAATCCTCTATACTTACCCCTCTCTACCCCTGCCTGTCTACCTTGCCTTTCAAGTCTCTGTAGGAATTACTCCCTTTTGGAAGGCTTACCTCACCATAAGTCCATTAGCTGCCCTTCTGTGCTCCAACAGAGTACCATGTTTCTTTCTGTCACAGCAGAGAATACCCTGCGTCGTTCTTCTCTGTTGACTCATCCTCTTCCTCTACTAGACTGGATACTCCTTGAAAGTAAGTACTCTGCTTGTCTTATTTATTCTCCTGGACCCTTAACTAAGACAGTGACTAGCATAAAGTAGGTGATCAGTATGTTTTTTCAAAAAGAAGAAAAGAGTTGCCTTGTCTTCATTTTCAAAAAGAGATCTTCCCAGGACACTTCAGATTGTAGGTATGAGAATCCTGGGTGATAATGCTTACAGAAAGTCTTTCAAAATAATTAGACATTAGCATGTAAGGTGTAACAGGACTAGACAGGTATTTCAAATCACCACCTGTTATGGACTGAATCACGTCCTCCTGCCTCCAATTCATATACTAAAGCCTTCATTCCCAATATCTCAGGATGTGACTGCATTTGATATAAGGTTTTTAAAGAGGTACTTAAGTTTTAAAAAAAAGCCATTAGGGTGAGCCCTATTCCTATATGATTGGTTTTCTTATAAGAAGAGGAAATTTGGATACAGTTACAGAGAGAAGACCATGTGAAGACAAAGGGAGAAGATAACCATCTACAAATCGGAGAGGGTTCTCAGAAAAGAAAATGTAACCCATCAACACCTTGATTTTGGACTTGTAACCTCTAGCGCTCTGAGAAAATAAATTTCTCTTTTTGAAGCTACTTAGTCTGTGGCACTTTGTTATGGCAGCCTTAACAGACTGATACACCACACAAGACAACTACTTACAATACGCTGAAAAAAGAAGACATGGGATTTAGAGTCATCTTCTAACTATTTTCAACCTCTCTGAGTTTGATCTGGAAAATAGAAATAAGTACCTTTTTTTTTTTTTCAAATATTCTTAGTCCCCATAACATACAAGTCTGTTTATTCATGCATCTGTTTGTTTATTCCATAATCACACATGAGGTGGCCACTCTGTGACCATGACTATTTCAGGCACTGAGAATAGATCACTGAGTATGATCGACAGGGTCACCACTCGTGTGGCAGCCCCATTATAATACGGGGAAACAGACATAACGAAAGAATACACAAGAAACATCAAATACGTAGTGAAAAGTGTGGCAATGAAAATCGAGTGGAGTGATGGGCTGGGGGCCAGGGGCTTCTTGAGGTTGGTGACTGATTTAATTTGCCATCAAAAACTGTCACAAATGTTAATCCCCATTAACAGCAATTAACAGCATCCTCAAGCCAAGCTGTGTTTCTTTCAACAAAAACTTATCTCACTGCTGTGTTAACATTTCACAGCTTACAGAGCAGTTCTACAGACAGCATCTCATTAAATCCTATCAACAACCTTGACAAGTGTGTGTCAGATAGCAACTCCCATTTCCTAGGTGCACAAATAGAGGCCCACAGGCTTTAATTGTCACACCTCATCAATGACCCATCAAGTACAGATCCGGGATCAAATGACTCAGTTAACACTTACTGACTTTAAAAGCGTGAGTATCCTAGAAGAAAACATGGGGGAAAATTCATGACATCGGTCTAGGTAATGATTTCTTGGAGATGATGCCAAAAGCACAAGCAACAAAAGCAAAAATAGACAAGTGAGACTATAACAACCAAAAAACTTCTGCATAGTAAGGAAACAATCAACATAGTAAAAATGCAATCTATGAAAAGGGAGGAAATATTTGCAAATCATATATCTAATCAGGGGTTAATATTCAAAATATATAACAAATTCTAACAACTCAATAGAAAAAGAAACAATTTAAAAAATGGGCAAAGGACTTGAATAGACATTCCTCTAAAGAAGACACACAAATCACCAATAAGTGATTTACGGAAAGATGCTCAATATCACTAATCATCAGGAAAATGCAAATCAAAACCACAAGGAAATATCACTTCACTTGTGTTAAGACAGATACTATCAAAACAAAAAAGATAACAACTGTTGGCGAGGATACGGAGAAATTGGAACCCTGGTACGCCGTTGGTTGGTGGGAATGTACAATGGTGTAGCTTCTATGAAAAACAGTAAGACAATTCCTCAAAATATTAAAAACAGAATTACCGTATGATCTAGTAATCTCACTTATGGGTATATGTCCAAAAGAATCAAAATCAGGATCACAAAGAGGTATCTGCACTCTCATGGTCATTGCAGCATTATTCAAAATACTCAATAGATGTCCACTGACAGATGGATAAAGAAAATGTGGCTTATATGTACAATGTAATATTATTCAGTGCTAAGAAAATCCTGCCATATGCAACATCATGAATGGACCTGGAGACAATATGGTAAATGATATAGGCTAGTCACAGAAGGACAAATGTTGCATGACTTGACTTATTTGAAGTACCTACAATAGACAAACTCATAGAAACATAGAGTAGAATGGTGGTTTCCAGGGAGGAGGGGGAGTCTAAGAGTATATCAAAAACAACGGTGATGATATATTTGTCCCTGTATGCCCCCAAACCCCACGTTCAATGTTGAATAGATTTTTTTCTATGTATCATTAACAATAAATGGGATTAAGAGATACAAACTACTATGTATAAAACAAATAATAAACAACGATGTAATGTACAGCACGGGGAATATAGCCAGTACTTTATAATAACTTTATGTTGGGTATAATCTATAAAAATATCAAATCAGTATGTTGTACACCTGAAACTAATATTGTAAGTAAACGATACTTCCATAAAAAAGTAAAAAAAACAATAACAATAAAGGGCACATTTTATTTCTGACACTGAAAAAATACTGTCTAAATTTATTTTTCTTTATCTTCTGATAATCAAAACACATATTTAAGATACTTTTTATAGTAAATTATTTTTTTCTGCCAAAGAATAGCTAATTTCATCTTTTTTTTTTTTTTTTTTTTTGCCGTAATCGGGCCTCTCACTGTTGTGGCCTCTCCCATTGCGGAACACAGGCTCCGGACGCGCAGGCTCAGCGGCCATGGCTCACAGGCCCAGCCGCTCCACAGCATGTGGGATCTTCCCGGACCAGGCACGAACCCATGTCCCCTGCCTTTGCAGGCGGACTCTTAACCACTGCGCCACCAGGGAAGCCCTTTTTTTTTTTTTTTTTTTTTTTAAGAAGCAATGTGGATTTTATGCTAACATCATTCTAAAGAATGGGGGTGGTTTGGGGTGGGGAGACAGCAAGAATTAGAGAATTTTTTTTAGACGGAGAAATTTAAGGCCATTCCCCAACATGAGTTCAAACTGAGTTTTCCAAAGAGAACAATATATACTAAATACATCCAATACAACTGATTACTAATAGCTAAACATTCAGAAGTTTTTGAGATGACCTTGCCCAACTGGGGTAGTCAAGCAAGGTATATGTCAATAAAACCTTCTGCAGGAAATTGGTGCAGGACAACGTCAATTGCAAAAACTACATTTGTCACAAATTAAAAAGATAGGAAATTCTTCTCCTGATGGAAAAGTCTTCTCTAATCAACATCGTGTAAAAGATTTTATAAAAAATATAAAGTTAACACATAGAATAATCGAAAGGAAAAGAAATACCACAAAAATGTGGTATGTCATTATGCATATACCCTTCTTCAACCAAAACTGTATTTTTAGCATTATTTCATGTCAGCAAATCTATCTACATTGTCATGTTAAAAGGCTGAAAACTACTTTATAGGTTAACTATGAGTTTCTATTTGGACATCCAATCTTTACTTTGCTCCTTAAATTTTTTTGTCTTTTTCTACAAGATGCTGAAAGCCTCATACGTAAGTGTCTGAACACTTGTCCTTTTCTCCCATTTCAGTCGCCCATTCCACGTAAGACATTAGAATGAAGACTGTTTTGCTAAAGTACTTACTTGACATAAGAATATCAGCATATTTAAAAAGAATTATTTTAACTACTCTGGGCCAAGTTCTGTTCAGTTTGCCAGTGTTAGTACATTGAAGAATATACATACCGTTCTTATCTTACAAAGCTACCATTCTAGCAGGGGTAAGATTTGTAAAAGACAATAAAAATACTTTAATATTTTTATTTTCTCTGATCTCTGTGAATGTGTCCAGAGGCTAAGAAGAGATCTTTTTTTATAAAAAAGTAAAATAGAAAAAAAAAAACAAACAAAAAATTTCCTGAGCTGCTGAATGCAAAATTTTAACATTCATTCTTTCAAGGAGGAGGTAGGTGAAGCCTTTCTTCTCTCTCCCTGAAGAATAAGGTTAAATGAACCACTTACAAGTTTGCAAAAACTCATTTTATTTACCCCAGAGTTTCCTACATAACCCATCATCTGAGTACCGCTATAAGACATCCTGGCGGCTGAATAATCCTAGCAATAACATTTGCTGTATTTTACTTTGCATGCCAAAATTACTTGGTTATGCATCTCTAGGGGGGTGTTAGTTAGATTTAATAAGCAAGATGGCAAAGTTTATAGCTACTAGCCACATATAAAAGCAGAAACGCCACGCAAGAGTGAAGTCCTAAGAGGTATTTTATAAAGGAGAGAGCATCACACAGTACTACTGTTTATTGTGCATCTACTATGTGTTAGTTGCAGTGCTGAGAATTTTCACATTACTTTCTCTCTCATTTTTCAATAACTAGCCCTGTAATCTACAGTTCATTCTAATACAGAGATGAACAGAGAGGGAAATTGAAGTAGCTGCATTCTTATGATCAATGCATGACTGAAGCAGGGTTTGAACACTTATCATTGAGTTCTAAACACAATACTCTTTGTCTCTTCAAAGTTGGGATGGGATTCTCTCAATAGGAAATATCCAAGCAGAGAATGAAAGACCACATGTAGAGACTTTTATTGAGGAGATTAAAGCATTTGTTGGGGGATAAGATAGATGAACTTCAAGTTCTGGTCTAAACAGAAGATTTCCTATTTTTGTAACTGTCAAAAAAAACCTTAACAACAGTCCTTGCTACAAATGCTTAAAATAGATAACTAATGAGAACCTACTGTACAGCTCAGGAAACTCTACTCAGTGCTCTGTGGTGACCTAAATGGGAAGGAAATCCAAAAAAGAAGAGATGTATGTATACGTATAGCTGATTCACTTTGCTGTACAGCAAAAACTAACACAACATGTAAAGCAACTATACGCCAATAAAAATTAATTAAAAAAAGAAAGCATGGAAAAAATACTTGATGATCAGATGGAAAATACATTAGAATAAAACTATTTTCCTCAAAATGAAAAACAACAAAAAAAACCCCACAAATGCTTACACTGTGATCACAGAGCAAGGTTCCAAATTGTTACTGTAGTAAACACGCACTCATCTTGGGCATGTAAGAGCAACCTGTATGCGAACTTGTAAAACCTCTGATACCCAGTTTTTGTCACTGTGCCGCCTGGCTTTGATTATTACAAAGCCAATTTTTTTTTTTTTTTTTTTGTCAACCACAACTGTTTCCTTTATGCCCTCCTCTTCTTCCCAGCTTACCATCCATTGTAGTTATTTATACTCTTACTTCTCTTATATACTCTTGACAATTGAAGCAAAAGGATGGTGTTTTATTCTTGATCCCAAATGCCTAGCATAGCACTTAACATAGAGAAGAGACTCAATAATCATATAATGAATGAATTCAGCACGGAGGTGTTAAGGGGATACCAGGATTTGTGCCCCTGGAGAGGGTCCCAAAGCAAAGGCAGAAGCATGGAGAAAGGCAAGGACATCTTTGAGCGAGAAAGCACGACTCATATGAAAAATTAAAGGAGGTTTAGTATGTTTATAGCAGAGAGTGCTTATGGAAGGCCATGCTATCAGAGAGAGAGATGGGCTTGTATCTAACAAAAAGAATCACTTGAAAGTCTCTTGAGGACAATGAGGAACTTCTTAGTGAAGGATTTAAGCTATCGAGTGTGGTTACCAAATAGAATAGAAGGGGTATAATAAGTACAGAGGCCAGTTAGGAGGTTACTGTAATTGCACAAATGGTATAAAGGCCTAACACCCGCAAGATGGAGTGGGGGTGTCAGATGTAGGGAAGTTTGAAGAGGCAGCCTTTCTAGGGCTCTGGGGATGGTAGGGCTAAGGTGTAAAGGATAAAAGTGTGTCAGGAATAACTTCCTGGTTTCTGGTTAAGTGAATTGTGGATGGTCCTACCATCCACTGGGATAGGAGTAGAGGGAGAGGACGATGAGCTCAGCTTTAGGCACGCAGGCCAAGTTAGAAACTCCTGTGGGAATCCAAGTTCGGGCTGCCCAGTGAACAGTGGAATATACAGTTAGAGAACCCATGAAAAAGAACAGAGTGAAAAATTTAGACTTGAAAAGGATACAAGTGTTCACTAGACATAATTTGGATTTAGATACTTAAAACGTTCTTGTGATAAAACCAAATAAGTGAGTGTTGCAAGAGGTTATCCCTGGACATACTGGAAAACTATCACTGAGGGTTACACTGGAGGTACCAATGACTTTCATTGTTCTAAGCCTTATGGGATAAGGCATTCATTCATTTTCAGGTCACCAAGACTACCTCAAATGTGACATTTGAGTACTCTAGACCAGACACAAGTTGATTCATTGTAGCAGTATGGGCTATCTCCAGGGGGAAAATGATTTATATTTATTAAATGCAGCAGGTTTGAGAGAGAAAATTGTTTGCGGCAGAAGAACCATCCAGAGGAGAAAAAAATAATTAAACTCATAATAGGGGCTCACTCAATGAATGAATGAATAAAATTTCACAATTAGTTTACTTTATAGTAAAAGCAAGGTTAAAGATATCAAGGTTAAAGGTATCAAGATATCAAGTGTACATATAATTAGTTTATAGTAAAAGCAAGGTTAAAGATATCAAGGTTAGAGTAAAAGCAAGGTTATAGTAAAAGCAAGGTTAAAGATCAACTTTTCTAGAAAAATTTGGAGAGAACAGAGGAAAGCTGTAGGATGGAGACTGTAGATCAGGACAGTATGACTTTTTCTTCAGAGAGATCAACTATACCTTCCCCACCTCAATTGCTCTTAAAAATCCAGACACAGAAGACAGCATAAAGTCTGACTGAAAAAAGAAATGGGTTCTAAGAAGTTGAACCCAGAAAACCAAAGGTCTCACAAATCCAATATGGCCTATAAGGGGTAAATACAAAAGGTAAATAGTATGAGGATGTTCGTCAAACAAGGGGGAGGAGAGGAAATTGGGAATATGTGTCCTAACAGGTCAACCACATCCAACAAAACAGAGAGAAAATTGGAGGAGGGCCAAGAGAGCTTTCTGTAAAACTCCAAAGTTGCACAAAATAGCTGAAAAAATCCCAGGTTCTGTGACCATTACACACTGAAAGTTCAGAATCACTTAGGAAACCCACCCTTGTTGTATCGCCCTTTTCCCCTCCAGTTAGAAAATGTTAGCTTCTAAAACTAGGAGCCAAGCATATTACAGAGACAAAGGACATTTGATGAGCAATGGGTACAGGAAGCTACTTTGACAAGTGGTGTTGAGCTGGGCCCCACAGGAGTGACATTGGAAACGGTAGTTTTTGTTGGCAAACTTGCGTCTTAAGCTCTTTGTGTCTTGGATGCTAGGGGAGGCTGAAAGATTTCCCAATATGATAAGAGTAACGTAAAAGGAAACCATATACCTCGGCGGGCCCCAAATATTTTGTATCCCCCTTGAGGTCAACAAGCTTCTGCAAACACACACACACACACACACACACACACACACACACGCCTAAGCTATTTACATATCACTCTGAACTATTTTGGTCCCTTCTCTCTCCTCCTCCTCCTCTGGTGTCAAGTCCATAAAGGAACGCTTAAGTATGTGATTCTTTGGAATTCGGACTGTGTGGTCAATGGAAACCACTGTTTCAAGTTCTCTGGAAACACGGGTCATGGACACTATATTTAAATAAACTTCAGAGTCATCAAGTGGCTGGATTTTTCCACCAATATTTTCACCTTGTGTTGAGTGATTCACATACACGCCCCTCATTCCTCCCAACATTCTGTAAGCAAATGCATCAGAGTCCCTACACTCTGATCCACGCACTCTCCATAATGATGTCAGAAGCCCATGACTTTTCCCTTTTTAAGAGAGAGAATTTTCCATGTGGGTTGAAAACGAAAAAGGAAAAGGAAAAGGAAAAGGAAAAGGAAAAGGAGCGGGGCGAGATGTAGTCACTCAGTCTCTCAACATGGACAGTGTAGGTTGAGATGTGGTTTTAAAATTATCACCAGGGGTACATGCCAGCTTGACCAGTAATGTTGCCAGATGGAAGTGAGGGCTGGAGTAGAGGCCGGGTGGCTGGGTTGAATCCCAAGAAGACTTCAGGGACAACACCCAGGATGTGACCATCCCTGATACTGAACATGTTGAATTTCCCTCAGGAGCTGAATATGTGGTTTTCTTTCCATTTCAAAGCATTAGTAAAATGTACTTTGTACCTAAGGGGAGGAACCGCCACCTGAGGACTGAACTGTTCTTCCCGCCCCTTCCAGGGTTCAGCTACCCAAAGACAGAAGCTGCCTGTGCTCTTCACAAGGCCCCAAGGGACGAGGGTTTTATGAGCCAAACCCCAGGTCACTCCCTTGTCACCACAGAAGAAAGTGAGCACTCTGGTCTCCAATTCAGGAGTTTTTAAGGGACTGTTTGTGGTTCAGCTGCTGAATCATCACCTCCTTGGGCCTCATTACCTCACCTTCCTGTGATCAAATCTATAACCCTTGGTAAAAGGAACAGCATGAGATCTAGATCTTACTTCTTAGCTCAGGACAATAAGGCAGAATGTTTTTCAAATGCTCTACCTGCTTCCATATATAAAATAAATTAAAGCATGACACTCCTTTTGGAACCATGTCCAAAATTTTCTCTTTCTTAGGAAACACTGTAGTAAAAGATACTTTAAAAAATAATTTACACAGGTCCAAAAGCACATATGCCTAATGCAAGAAACACTTCCTCAGAATCAATATAAAATGAGTCTTCTTTAAATTAAATTTCAACTATAGGAGCAGTGGTAAAAAATAATTATTATTGCCCACACGATTTTACACAGACCCAGACTTTTACACAGACCCATGGTTAAGTGTGGTTTATTGGAGAGAGCTACTTCCACTAGTTCTCTCTGCTATCACTTACTAGCTATGTAACATAGAACAGATTATTTGAAACTTCTGGGACACAAGTGGTTCACCCATAAAATGAGGTTATGCCATCTACACTTTCATGATTATTTTAGGGTGTAAACATTATGTCATGCTGTTTTATCCTCTATAATTGTCAATACCACATAGTTACATCCAAATCTCCAAATCACTTAAGCTGTAACATTCATATAATCATGGAGCTGGAAATAACCAATCCTATGCAACAGGCGTATATTCAGCATCCCTGAATGATACATGCCCAATGACAGGGAGCTTACCACCTTCCTAAGAAGTCTAGCTTATCTATCCATCCTTCCAACCAGTCACTTGTTCATTAAATATTTGTTGAATACATACTATAAGCCAGGGGGCTGTTCTTGGTGCTGAGAATGTGTCAGTGAACAACAGACAAACATTGTGGACACTCATGTTCTAGGGGAAAAACCCAAACAAAACACATACTATGTTACTGTTAGAAAAATATTAAGGAGAACAAAATAAAACAAGAAAGGAGGACAGGAACTGTTGGAGGTGTGAGAGGTAAATGGCCAGAGAGGGTCAAAACGAGATGATGCCACTGTTAAAACCTGAAGGAAGTCATGAAACTACTTGAAGGAAAAGCATTCAAAGTAGATGGAACGACGAGCACAAAGTCTCAAGGGTGACAGGATACTTGA
The DNA here is from genome assembly GCF_937001465.1 of Orcinus orca. Taxonomy (NCBI): domain Eukaryota; kingdom Metazoa; phylum Chordata; class Mammalia; order Artiodactyla; family Delphinidae; genus Orcinus; species Orcinus orca. Next base: position 102,740,195 of record NC_064564.1, on the reverse strand, counting down.
AGTGTTGAGGAATGTGGCTGAAGCAGAGAGCACAAAAAGAAGAATACTTAGGATAGATGGTCAAAGGGACAAAGGTGACGGGCAGAGCAGGTAGTGCCCGACTGGCCATGATTTGGACATTGGCTTTCACTCTCTGAATGGGAGAGGTTACCTATAGAGGGATCTGAGTAAGGAGTGTCATGCTATGACTTAAGTTTAAAAAGAGTAGTTTAGCTGCTATGTTGAACATATTTTGAAGGGAGCAGGAGTGGAGACAGGTTAAACAGATCATGGGCTATTAAAATAATCCATGTGAAAGGATATGGAAGTTTGGACCAAGGAGACAGCAGTGGAAATGGTAAGAAGGTAAAGTCAAAGATGGATGGATTGGAGACAAAGAGAAAAAAGGGAGGGATGCAGCTGGGGAGAGAGAGAAAGAGAGAGCGAGAGAAAAACATTATAAGTGCTTTGGCCTTAGGAAAGAAAAAGGTGGCCTTTCCATGATCCACAATGTACAAAATGATGTTACGGGTAGGGCAAGTTTGGTACAGGTATGGTGGAGAAATAGTAGAAGTTCCATTTTGGACAGTTCATTTTAAATACCAAATGAGACATCCGTGTGGAGATGCTGGGTTGACAGCTGGTTATAAACCCCCCCCTGGGGTTCAGGGGTTATATCACCAGGCTGCAGGTAAAATCTTGGAGTTATCACAGAGATGGCATCTTAAAGGACTGGCATGGTGCAAGCTTAACCAGTGAGTAAGTAGAGACAGAGAGACACCATCCTAGATTTGAGTCCTAGACATTCAATGCTTAGAAATGAAGAGATTAGGAAGAATCTTTAAAGGAAACGAAGGATCAGCCAGAGGCCAGACAGGAAGGAAGAAAACTAGGTGAAAGGAATTTCCTGGTAGACAATAAAGTGTTTCAAAGAGGAAAGAGAGATCAACAGTACCAAATGCTGCTACGTCAAGCAAGATGAGGGCGGAGAACGGACCATTGGCATCAGCAACACAGTAATCACGGATCACTTTGGTAAGAGTGGTTTTGGTGGAGTAGTGTGGGTGAAAGTCTGACTGAAGTGAGTTCAAGGGAGAATGGAAGGAGAGAAATTAGAAACCCTTTCCAGTTTTTGTATAAAAGGAAAGTGACATACATGGTTGTTGATGGAAAAATAGGGTCAAACATTTTTTTGGATAATGGGAGAAATAATACCAATTTTACATGCTCACAGGAAAGATCCTGAAAATAAGGGAAATTAATGATGCGGGAGAAAGGAGGGGAGAATCGTCAGAGCAATGTCTTTGACTAGATGAGAGAGAGAGGACAGGTCTATGCAAGAGGTAGACATCTCGGTCTTGGCTAAGAAATCTGAAAACACCTCGTCTGTAGCAGGTCAGAAAATAGATTACTGGTATAAATGTGAGGTAGATAGATGTGAGGGTGGGAGCGTGTGAACATTATCTCCTGATTGGTTGCATTTTGTGTGTGTGTGTGTGTGTGTGAAACATCAAGCAAGGCTACCAGCTGAGAGTGAGGATGGAGGAAGAGGTTTTGGATATTTCAGAAGGCGGGAGAAAATAAGATATGGAGAATTTCTTGTGATGACTCAAGACCTGTCACTCAAAGTGCCACTAAGTGGTTTTCATAGTTATCTATATAGGTATTTTCCAAATATTTGGAGAGGGCTATCATGTACATCATGAATCATCTGTTCCCGATGGCTAAAAAACCAAAGAACAAAAAACAAACTTATCCAGCAACTGTGCCAAGCAACAACACTTTGAAAATATTTTTGATCTTACGCAGTCTTCTTTGGGATTCTAGGTTGTCAATACCCCTCTTATAATGAGATGTTCAGAATTAAAGCCAATGCTATTGGTGTGTTCTGACTACATAAAGGATTGGACACCCTATTAGACTAACCAGACGGCATGAACTTTGGAAATGTGACTTTGTCTCAGGCTTCTCATTGCACAAATCCATACCTAAATCCAAAGAACCATGCCAACCTTGTGCCACTGATTCGTTTTGGATTAAATTCAGTCTCACACTAACTCTTTCAAAATCCTTCTCTGTTGGTTCCCGATTAGCATTCTAGTCTTTCAAGGTCACTTTGAATGTTGTATACGTCCTAGAAAGAAAAACAGGTGCTATTTATTAAGCAAGCACCAAACGCTGGGGCAAGGTCTTTAAATGGACTCACTAATTGAATTCTCTACACCACACTTGAGAGATGTGGTACCATTTTACAGATTAAGAAATCGAGGTCCTAAGGGATGAAGTTATTTTTCAAGTGTCACAGAGTTAACAAGGTACAGAACTGGAATTCAAATTCAGGGATTTAAACGCCAATGCCTCAGCTCTATTTCACGTTTCACAGCCAAGAAACAATGTGCTAAGAAATCTAGTGAAAGAGCTCAAAGTAGAATTCTAATCTGATACTGAGAGCTCTTCCTGAAAATGGTCCCTTCCTTAGGTCTCCTACCTTCCCATCCTCTCACAGACGGCTAGACCTGGAACTTTTATACATCACTTCTTAGGTCCAATCCCGAAATGTTTATGCTCTACCACTCATTTCTGAAATATTAGTCACTCCCAGGCTTTTTGCTATCTTCATATTTAAAAAGCATTTAAACCAAATGGACAGGCATTAGAGAGGATTGGGACACCTGTTGAAAGCTTAAAAGCTATCCCATATGTATCAATTCTATTCATAATAACCACACTTTATTATCTTTTTCTTTTTATATTTGACGATGTTCTTTTTTTTCCTACAATGACCATTCATATTTAATCACCATGGAAATCTCCCTGCCATCCCTGTCCTCGTCATACACGTGCATTTTTAATGTGGTTTCTAAAATAAACAACGCATTTCAAAGGCAATCTCCGGTTCCAAAGACCATGACACACTTAACAAGTTCTTCCAACTTTTAAGCCTCACAAGGAATTCCCAACTGTCCAGTGATTTAACTTGTCAGATTGCTGGAATCAAGTCACTCGTACATATTACCCTTTGACCTCCAACTGGCAGCCACAGCCTTCTCCTTTGCAAAGAATGACACTCCTGCTTGACAATCCAAACTGTCTCCTCACCGTTTGCACACAGCTGTGGCAGCTGAAAGCATCTGGCACACAACATATGGAATTTAATTTCCTGATATTTACATAGATTGAGACTGTTTTTGCTCCAGACTTCAGACGGTCTTTTGCACCAGACCTTAGGGCAAAAGTTTTCAGACAACTTCATGCCCACCGCCTATACTCCCCTGCTGCAATTCACTCACTGAACAAGATGAGAATCAGAATGTTAAAGGCTGCCGGTGCTTCAGCATGTTGAAAGATTAAGAGTCCTTTATTACTGACTTTGCTGTGTTGGTGGTTTATATGAGTTCTGTTTTCAACTGGGAAAGTCAGGGTTTTAAAATATACATTTTTCTTGGAATTTTTTAAAACTAATTTTTTAACTTTACAACAGGTTTAGACTTACAGTAAAATTGTGAAGACAGTACAGAATTGCAAGATACCTCACATCTAGTTTTTTCTATTATTAGCATCTTACATTGGTATGATTGTTATAATTAATGAAGCAATACTGATAAACTATTATTAATGACAGTCCATACTTGATTCCAATTTCCTTACTTTTGACCTAACGTCCTTTTCCTGTTCCAGGATCCCATCCGGGATACTCCATTACATTTATTCATCATGTCTCCTTAAGTCCTTCTTGGCTATGACAGTTTCTCAGATTTTCCTTGTTTTTGATGATCTTGACCATTCTGAGGAGTACTGGTCAGGTATTTTGTAGAACGCCCCTCAGTTGGGCTTTGTCTGAGGTTTTTTTCTCATGATTAACTGAGGTTGTGTATTTGAAGGAGGAAAATGACAGAGGTGAAGTCCCATTTCCAACCCATCATATTAAGGGTACATACTATCAGTGTAACTTATCACTGTTGATGTTAACCCTGATCACCTGGCTGAGGTACCATTTGTCAGGTTTCTCCACTGTACACTTACCCTTTGTTTATCCACTTTCTGTATCATGCTCATTGGAAAGGAGGAACTCTATAGAACCCACACTTAAGGAATGGGAATCAGTCTCCACCTCCCTGAGGGCAGAGGTAATCTACATAAATTACTTGATATCCTTCTGGGTGGGAGATTCATCTCTTTTCCCTAACTGATTTATTTATTTATTCAGTCATTTATTTACATCAGTATGGACTCGTGAACACTTATTTTCTATTTAGGGTTATAATCCAGTGCTACTTCATTTCTTTTGCTGCTCAAAATGTCGGAGCTTTGGCCATAGGCATCTCTTTCAGTTGGCTCCTTTTGACATACACTCATCACTGTAGGATTTGTTTGTTTGTTTGCTTATTTCTTTTTTAAATTTGTTATTTATCATCTTTATTGGATGGTAATTGCTTTAAGTGGTGTGTTACTTGTTGCTGTATAACAAAGTGAATCAGCTATACGTATACATAAATCCCCATATCCCCTCCCTCTTGCGTCTCCCTCCCACACTCCCTATGCCACCCCTCTAGCTGGACACAAAGCCCAGAGCTGATCTCCCTGTGCTATGCAGCTGCTTCCCACTAGCTATCTATTTTATACTTGGTAGTGTATATAAGTCCATGCCACTCTCTCACTTTGTCACAGCTTACCCTTCCCCCTCCCTGTGTCCTCAAGTCCACTCTCTACGTCTGCGTCTTTATTCCTGTCCTGCTCCTCGGTTCTTAAGAATCAATTTCTTTTTTTAGATTCCATATATATGTGTTAGCATACGATATTTGTTTTTCTCTTTCTGACTTACTTCACTCTGTATGACAAACTCTAGGTCCATCCACCTCACTACAAATAACTCAATTTTGTTTCTTTTTATGGCTGAGTAATATTCCATTGTATATATGTGCCACATCTTCTTTATCCATTCACCTGTCGATGGACACTTAGGTTGCTTCCATGTCCTGGACACTGTAAATAGTGCTGCAATGAACACTGTGGTACATGACTCTTTTTGAATTACAGTTTTCTCAGGGTATATGCGCAGAAGTCGGATTGCTGGGTCATATAGTAGCTCTGTTTTTAGTTTTTTAAGGAACCTCCATACTGTTCTCCATAGTGGCTATATCAATTTACATTCCCACCAACAGTGCAAGAGGGTTCCCTTTTCTCCACACCCTCTCCAGCATTTACTGTTTGTAGATTTTTTGATGATAGCCATTCTGACCTGTGTGACGTGATACCTCATTGTGATTTTGATTTGCATTTCTCTAATGATTAGTGATGTTGAGCATCCTTTCATGTGTTTGTTGGCAATCTGTATATCTTCTTTGGAGAAATATCTATTTAGGTCTTCTGCCCATTTTTGGATTGAGTTGCTTGTTTTTTTGATATTGAGCTGCATGAGCTGCTTGTAAATTTTGGAGATTAATCCTTTGTCAGTTGCTTCATTTGCAAGTATTTGCTCCCATTCTGAGGGTTGTCTTTTCGTCTTGTTTATGGTTTCCTTTGCTGTGCAAAAGCTTTGAAGTTTCATTAGGTCCCATTTGTTTATTTTTGGTTTTATTTCCATTTCTCTAGGAGGTGGGTCAAAAAGGATCTTGCTGTGATTCATGTCCTAGAGTGTTCTGCCTATGTTTTCCTCTAAGAGTTTTATAGTGTCTGGCCTTACGTTTAGGTCTTTAATCCATTTGGAGTTTATTTTTGTGTATGGTGTTAGGGAGTATTCTAATTTCATTCTTTTACATGTAGCTGTCCAGTTTTCCCAGCACCACTTACTGAAGAGGCTGTCTTTTCTACACTGTATATTCTTGCCTCCTTTATCAAAGATGTGTTGACCACATGTGCATGGGTTTACCTCTGGGCTTTGTATCCTGTTCCATTGTTCTATATTTCTGTTTCTGTGCCAGCACAATACTTTATTACTGTAGCTTTGTAGTATAGTCTGAAATCAGGGAGCCAAATTCCTCCACCTCCATTTTTCTTTCTCAAGATTGCTTTGGCTATGTTTGCTTATTTCTTGAGCACTTCTTTACTTTCTGGCACTACAAACTGTTGCTGGATCATCTTGTATATTTCCTTTCCTTGGAATTTGTTCCTGAAATACTCTGTCTGGATCTTAGAGATCCAGAACCTCTCAACCTTTACGTGGCTTCTGCACATGAGTAGCTGTTAAAGTTAAGGACTATAAATATGTTTCCCCATAGTTAGGTATCAAAGAACAACACTGCTCTGATACATGTTCAGGCAGACTGTATTTTCCAAAGATGGTTGCAGTCAACTCTCCCATTCCGCAAATTCCTCTCACAATGTAACTTTGACATTGCTCTGATCAAAGCAGTGGGCCTATGTGTTCTCCCCTTAAATTTAAGTGGACTTGCCACTGTGACAAAGTGACATCTGTAACATCTGAGGCGAGGTCACAGAAGGCAAATTCCCTAGCTTCTACATAGGTCTCCTCTGAGGTATTTACTCGTGGCATCCAGCTGTCATGCTGAGAGGAAGTCCAAACTAGTCCATGTGGACAGAACATGTAGAAAGGCCACGTTTTAAGAGTTGTGCCTGACAGCCCATTTGAGGTCTTGGCCGACACCAACATCAAATTCAAGACATACGAGTGAAGGTATCCCAAGATTTTTCTAGCATCCAGCTATCAAGTGATACCTGGCTTATGAGTCTGCTCAGATGATGCCCCGGACATTACAGAGCAAAGACAGGTCATCCTCCCTTTGCTGTGTCCCACAGAATTCTTAAGTACAATAAAATTGTTGTTTTATAACACTATTTTATCTGGCGGACATGGGGGGAGAGGTTGTTATGATGAAGTAGTAATAACTGAAACAGAAATAGCCACCTTCTCACACTCCAAGCGACTGGCTCTTGATAGGAAAGCTAGTCCTGACCTGTAGAAAAGCCTAATATTCTCTCTTATAAGCACTTCTGATACCTGTTTCCTTCCAGTCTGTCAACTTAGTTACTTGTTCAATATCTGTTCCCTCTCCTTAGCTGTATACAAGAGCAGGAGATTGTGGCTTCTCATTCATTCATTTCTATATACTCAGTGTCTAACACAATGCCAGAAAATCAGTAGACATTCATTAAATATTTGTTGGATGGATGGATGGATGGATGGATGCAAACAGGCATGGCTGGATGAATATGAATGTCTTTTCTGGGAATTCCTGGAAATATAGTAAAAGAAAACCTTAGAGGGGAACTTCAAGATGGCGGAGGAGCAAGATGTGGAGATCACCTTCCTCCCCACAGATACATCAGAAATACATCTACAGGTGGAACTGCTCCTACAGAACACCCACTGAACGCTGGCAGAAGACCTCAGACCTCCCAAAAAGCAAGAAACTCCCCACGTACCTGGGTAGGGCAAAAGAAAAATCAGACAAAAGAATAGGGATGGGACCCGCATCTTGGGGAGGGAGCTGTGAAGGAGGAAATGTTTCCACACACGAGGGACACCCTTCACTGGCAGAGACAGGGGTAGGCGGGGTGGGGGGGAAAGCTTTGGAGCCACAGAGGAGAACATAGCAACAGGGGTGCAGAGGGCAAAGCGGAGAGATTCCTGCACAGAGGATCAGTGCTGACCAGCACTCACCAGCCTGAGAGGCTTGTCTGCTCACCTGCCAGGTGGGGTGGGGGCTGGGAGCTGAAGCTCGGGCTTCGGAGGTCAGACCCTAGGGAGAGGACTGGGGTTGGCTGCGTGAACACAGCCTGAAGGGGGCTAGTGCACAACAGCTAGCCAGGAGGGAGTCCAGGAAAAAGTCTGGAACTGCCTAAGAGGCAAGAGACCATTGTTTCAGGGTGCGCAAGGAGAGGGGATTCCTTCCCCATGTGCCCAAAGAAGGCAAAGCACCACCTAAATGAGATCCAGAGATGGGCACGAGCCACGGCTATCAGCTTCAACACCAGAGACGGGCATGAAGTGCTAACGCTGCTGCTGCAGCCACTAAGAATCCTGTGTGCGAGCACAGGTCACTATCCACACTGCCCCTCCCAGGAGCCTGTGCAGCCCGCCACTGCCAGGGTCCCGGGATCCAGGGACAACTTCCCCAGGAGAACACATGGCACATCTCAGGATGTTGCAACATCATGCCAGCCTCTGCCACCGCAGGTCTACCCCACATTCCAATTGTAACTACCATACCCTTCCCTCCCGCTGGCATGAGTGGGCAAGAGCCCCTCAATCAGCCGCGGCTTTAACACCCCCCCCCCCCCCCCCGGTCTGGGCAGGGAACAGATGCCTGAGGGCGACCTACACACAGAGGCAGGGCCAAAACCAAAGCTGAACCCCAGGAGCTGTGTGAACAAAGAAGAGAAAGGGAAATCTCTACATGCAGCCTCAGGAGCAGCAGATTAAATCCCCACAATCAACCTGATGTACCTGCAACTGTGGAATACCTGAATAGACAATGACTCATCCCAAAATTGAGGTGGTGGACTTTGGGAGCAACTGCCTACTTGGGGTTTGTTGTCTGTGATTTGATTTGCTTCTGATTTTTATGTTTATATTACTATAGTATTTGGCGCTTGTTATCATCGGTGGGTATGTTTATTGGTTTGGTTGCTCTCTTCTTTTTTTTATTATCTTTTTAAATTAATAATTTTTTAAAATTTATTTTAATTTACTATTTTTTCCTTTCATTTTTCTTCTTTTTCTTCTGAGCCATGTGGCTGACAGGGTCTTGGTGCTCCAGCCTGGTGTCAGGATTGAGCCTCTGAGGTGGGAGAGCCGAGTTCAGGACATTGGATCACCAGAGACCTCCCGGACCCACGTAATAACAATCGGCGGGAGCTTTCCCAGAGATCCCTGTCTCAAAGCTAAGACCCAGCTCCACCCAACGGCCAGCAAGCTCCAGTGCTGGATGTCCCATGCCAAACAACTAGCAAGACAGGAACACAACCCCACCCATTAGGAGAGGCTGCCTAAAATCATACTAAGTTCACAGACACTCCAAAACACACCACTGGACCTGGCCCTGCCCACAAGAAAGACAAGATCCAGCCCCACCCACCAGAACACAGGCACCAGTCCTGTCCACCAGGAAGCCTACACAACCCACTGAACCAACCTTACCCACTGGGGGCAGACACCAAAAACAACGGGAACTAAGAACCTGCACCCTGCAAAAATGAGACCCCAAACACAGTAAGTTAAACAAAATGAGAAGACAGAGAAATACACAGCAGATGAAGGAGCAAGGTAAAACCCACCAGACCAAACAAATGAAGGAGAAATAGGCAGTCTACCTGAAAAAGAATTCAGAGTAATGACAGCAAAGATGATCCAAACTCTTGGAAATAGAATGGATAAAACAGAAGAAATGTTTAACAAGGACCTAGAAGAACTAAAGAGCAAACAAAAAATGATGAACAACACAATAAATGAAATTAAAAATCCTCTGCAAGGAATCAACAGCAGAATAACTGAGGCAGAAGAACGGATAAGTGACCTGGAAGATAAAACAGTGGAAATAACTACCGCAGAGCAGAATAAAGCAAAAAGAATGAAAAGAATTGAGGACAGTCTCAGAGACCTCTGGGAAAATATTACATACACCAACATTCGAATTATAAGGGTCCCAGAAGAAGAAGAGAAAAGAAGGGGACTGAGAAAATATTTGAAGAGATTATAGTTGAAAACTTCCCTATTATGGGAAAGGAAGTAGTCAATCAGATCCTGGAAACACAGAGAGCCCCATACAGGATAAATCCAAAGAGAAACCCGCCAAGACACATATTAATCAAACTATCAAAAATTAAATACAAAGAAACAATATTAAAAGCAGCAAGGGAAAAATAACAAATAACATACAAGAGAATTTAAGGTTAACAGCTGATCTTTCAGCAGAAACTCTGCAAGGCAGAAGAGAGTGGGAGGACATATTTAAAGTGATGAAAGGGAAAAACCTACAACTAAGATGACTCTAACCAGCAAGGATCTCATTCAGATTTGATGGACATATTAAAACCTTTACAGACAAGCAAAAGTTAAGAGAATTCAGCACCACCAAGCCAGCTTTACAGCAAATGCTAAAGGAACTTCTCTAGGCAGGAAACACAAGAGAAGGAAAAGACCTACAAAAACAAACCCAAAACAATTAAGAAAATGGTAATAGGAACATACATACTGTTAATTATCTTAAATGTAAATGGATTAAATGCTCCAACCAAAAGACAAAGACTAGCTGAATGGATACAAAAAGAAGACCCGTATATATGCTGTGTACAAGAGACCCACTTCAGACCTAGGGACACATACAGACTGAAAGTGAGGGGATGGAAACGGATATTCCATGCAAATGGAAAGCAAAAGAAAGCTGCAGTAGCAATTCTCCTATGAGATAAAATAGACTTTAAAATAAGGACTATCACAAGAGACAAAGAAGAACACTACATAATGATCAATGGATCAATCCAAGAAGAAGATATAAAAATGGTAAATATTTATGCACCCAACATAGGAGCACCTCAGTACAGAAGGCAAATAAGAACAGCCATAAAAGGAGAAAACAACAGGAACACAATCATAGTAGGGGACTTTAACACCCCACCTTCACCAATGGACAGATCATCTAAAATGAAAATAAATAAGGAAACACAAGCTTTAAATGATACATTAAACAAGATGGACTTAATTGATATTTATAGGACATTCCATCCCAAAACAACAGAATACACTTTCTTCTCAAATGCTCGTGGAACATTCTCCAGGATAGATCATATCTTGGGTCACAAATCAAGCCTTGGTAAATTTAAGAAAACTGAAATCGTATCAAATATCTTTTCCGACCACAATGCTATGAGACTAGATATCAATTACAGGAGAAAAATCTGTAAAAAATACAAACACATGGAGGCTAGACAATACACTACTAAATAACCAAGACATCACTGAAGAAATCAAAGAGGAAATCAAAAAATACCTAGAAACAAATGACAATGAAAACAAGACGATGACCCAAAACCTATGGGATGCAGCAAAAGCAGTTATAAGAGGCAAGTTTATAGCAGTACAATCCTACGTCAAGAAACAAGAAAAATTTCACAAGAACAACCTAACCTTACACCTGCTAAAGTAATTAGAGAAAGAAGAACAAACCCCCCCCCCCCCCGCCAGAGTTAGCAGAAATCATAAAGATGAGATCAGAAATAAGTGAAAAAGAAATGAAGGAAATAATAGCAAAGATCAATAAAACTGAAAGCTGGTTCTTTGAGAAGATAAACAAAATTGATAAACCATTAGCCAGACTCATCAAGAATAAAAGGGAGTAGACACAAATCAACAGAATTAGAAATGAAAAACGAAAGTAACAACTGACACTGCAGAAACAGAAATACAAAGGATCATGAGAGATTACGACAAGCAACTATATGCCAATAAAATGGACTACCAGGAAGAAATGGACAAATTCTTTGTAAAGCACAACCTTCCGAGACTTAACCAGGAAGAAACAGGAAGTATAAGCAGACCAATCACAAGCACTGAAATTGAAACTGTGATTTAAAATCTTCCATAAACAAAATCCCAGGACCAGATAGCTTCACAGGCAAATTCTATGAAACATTTAGAGAAGAGCTAACACCTATCCTTCTGAAACTCCTCCAAAATACAGCAGAGGGAGGAACACTCCCAAACTTATTCTACAAGGCCACCATCACCATGATACCAAAACCAGACAAAGATGTCACACACAAAAAAAGAAAACACAGCCGAATATCACTGACGAACATAGATGCAAAAATCTTCAACAAAATACTAGCAAACAGAATCCAACAACACATTAAGAGGATCATACACCATGATCAAGTGGGGTTTATGTCAGGAATACAAGGATTCTTCAATATATGCAAATCAATCAATGTTATATACCATATTCACAAACTGAAGGAGAAAAACCATATGATCATCTCAATAAATGCAGAAAAAGCTTTCAACGAAATTCAATACCAATTTATGATAATAATCTCCAGAAAGTGGGCATAGAGGGAAACTCCCTCAACATAATAAAGGCCATATATAACAAACCCACAGCCAACTTCATTGTCAATGGTGAAAAATTGAAAGCATTTCCTCTAAGATCAGGAAAAAGAGAAGGATGTCCACTCTCGCTACTATTATTCAACACAGTTCTGGAAATCCTAGCCATGGCAATCAGAGAAGAAAAAGAAATAAAAGGAATACAAATTGGAAAAGAAGAAGTAAAACTGTCACTGTTTGCAGATGACATGATACTATACGTAGAGAATCCTAAGAATGCTACCAGAAAACTACTAGAGCTAATCAATGAATTTGGTAAAGTAGCAGGATACAAAATTAATGCACACAAATCTCTTGCATTCCTATACACTAATGATAAAAATTCTGAAAGAGAAATTTAGGAAACACTCCCAGTTACCACTGCAACAAAAAAGAATAAAATACCTAGGAATAAACCTACCTAAATAGACAAAAGACCCATATGCAGAAAACTATAAGACACTGATGAAAGAAATTAAAGATGAAACAAACAGATGGAGAGATATGCCATGTTCCTGGAGTGGAAGAATCAACAAAATTACTATACTACCCAAGCAATCTACAGATTCCATGGAATCCTTATCAAACTACCAATGGCATTTTTCACAGAACTAGAACAAAAAATTTCACAATTTGTATGGAAACACAAAAGACCCCGAATAGCCAAAGCAATTCTGAGAAAGAAACACGGAGTTGGAGGAATCAGGCTCCCTGACTTCAGACTATACTACAAAGGTACAATAATCAAGACAGCATGGTACTGGCACAAATGCAGAAATATAGATCAATAGAACAGGATAGAAAGCCCAGAGATAAACCAACGCATACATGGTCACCTTACCTCTGATAAAGGAGGCAAGAATATACAATGGAGAAAAGACAGCCTCTTCAATAAGTGGTGCTTGGAAAACTGAACAGCTACATGTAAAAGAATGAAATTAGAACACTCCCTAACATCATACACAAAAATAAACTCCAAATGGATTAAAGACCTAAACGTAAGGCCAGACACTATAAAATTCTTAGAGGAAAACATAGGCGGAATACTCTAGGACATAAATCACAGCAAGATCCTTTTTGACCCACCTCCTAGAGTAAGGGAAATAAAAACAAAAATAAATACGTGGGACCTAATGAAACTTAAAAGCTTTTGCACAGCAAAGGAAATCATAAACAAGACGAAAAGACAACCCTCAGAATGGGAGAAAAATTTGCAAATGAAGCAACTGACAAGGGATTAATCAAAATATACAAGCAGCTCATGCAGCTCAATATCAGAAAAAGAAACAACCCAATGCAAAAATGGGCAGAAGACCTAAATAGATATTTCTCCAAAGAAGATATACAGATTGCCAACAAACACATGAAAGGATGCTCAACATCACTAATCATTAGAGAAATGCACATCAAAACTACAATGAGGTACCACTTCACACTGGTCAGAATGGCCATCATCAAAAACTCTACAAACAATAACTGCTAGAGACGGTGTGGAGAAAAGGGAACCCTCTTGCACTGTTGGTGGGAATGTAAATTGATACAGACACTATGGAGGTTCCTTAAAAAACTAAAAATAAAACTAACATATGACCCAGCAATCCCACTACTGGGCATATACCCTGAGAAAACCATAATTCAGAAAGAGTCATGGACCACTATGTTCATTGCAGCACTATTTACAGTGTCCAGGACACTGTAAATGTGCATCGACAGGTGAATGGATAAAGAAGATGTGGCACATATATACAATGGAATGTTACTCAGCCATAAAAAGAAACGAAATTGAGTTTTTTGTAGTGAGGTGAATGGACCTAGAGTCTGTCATACAGAGTGAAGTAAGTGAGAAAGATAGAAACAAATACTGTATGCTAACACATATATATGGAATCTAAAGGGAGAAAAAACGGTTCTGATAAACCTAGGGACAGGACAGGAATAAAGATGCAGACGTAGAGAATGGACTTAAGGACATGGGGAGGGGGAAGGGTAAGCTGGGACGAAGTGAGAGAGTAGCACTGACATATATACACCACCCAATGTGAAATAGATAGTTAGTGGGAAGCAGCTGCATCGCATGGGGAGATCAGGTGGGTGCTTTGTGACCACCTAGAGGGGTGGGTTAGGGATGGTGGGAGGGAGACACAAGAGGGAGGGGATATGGGGATATATGTATACATACAGCTGATTCACTTTGCTATGCAGCATAAACTACCACAACTTTGTATAGCAATTATCTCTAATTAAGATGTTAAAAATAAATAGAAGGTTTTTGATATCGTTATTTTTAAATGAATTTTGTCATAGGACATTGTAACAAGTGTTCTGTGGTCATTTGAATAATTTTGTGGCCTTCTAAAATTTCAGTATTCAGGAGATAATGTGAAAGAAAATATGATAAAAGATTAAGTAAAAATTCAGATGTGATGTTCTATTTAGCAGCTATATTTTCTCTAGAATAAAAGTGCTCATATATATTGCCAAAAAGGAAAAAGTAAAACCTTCAATGGCTTTATAAAAAAGAAAAAGAACAGAAATAACAAAACCTTACTTAGAGCTGAGTAAAGTAGAAAAGGCATGCATTTCTTTAGCTATATCAAGTTGTCAATAAACGGTATTCTGACATTGCTCCCTTACCTGAGAATTTCAAGTGGTTTTGCCTACCCATTACTATGTGATAATTCATCCTAAAAGTTAATGGATTATAACAAAAGTTTACTTGCTTATGATTCTGGGTTTCGTTTGGCTGAGTGATTATTTTGCTTCACTTGGTATTGGCTGGGGTTGGTCCAAAATGGCCTCACTCACGTGGCTGGCAGTTGGTGTTGGCTGCTGCTTGGGGCTCTCAGCCAGGGGTCATGGGTCTCTTCCATGTGGGTTGTTACATGTGACCACTTAGACGTCTTCGTAGGAATTACACTGCATCAATTCTGCCATATTTTATCGGTCAAGTCAAATCAAAGGGCCAATTCAGATTTAAATGAAGGGGAATAAACGTTATCTCTTAATGAGAGAACAGCAAATTTACATTACGAGATAGAATTCGGCAGTGGAAGATACTGTTTTAGCCAGAGGAGATTTGATTGATTGGTTATGTTTTAATGTACTTGCTTGCAACCTGCTTATTTGGATTGCTGCTTGATTTCCCAGAAATTTCCATCCTCTGGTTACACACAAAAACATTATATGTCCCACCAAGTCCTTTGAATACAGCATTAAATTTCAAGTTGGAAGAAAGCAGTTTGAGCTTTAGGTCTATCATGTAACTGCTATGTCTCCTGGGCTTATTACTTAACCTCCTGAAGCAAGTGATCTAGGTTATAAAATAAAACTAATAATCAATATCTTATCAGATGTCCCAGTTGTCTTGAAAATAAGTCAATTATCACAAAAATGCTTTGAACTCTCTGATGTACTGTACCATAATAACAGATCCTGGTTGTTCCATGCCTCCTGTATGCTCAGCATTGTGACATAAACAAACACAAACACATATTGGCTATTTTAATCCTCACAAACTGAAGCTTCAGAATTAGTACTCCCACTTTACAGAGGCAAAGTAACCAATCCAAAGTCAAACAGCTAGGAACTGGTAATCTTAGATGTTCCAACTCAGAACTGACGCCAAAGTTCATGATCCAAAGGAATAAAAACCCCTTTTCTTTCAGCAACTCATGATCTTAGATAATAAGAATATTTGCAAATGATAGATCTCATCAGGGACTTACATCTATAATATGTAAGGAGCTCTTAAAACTCTATAGTAAAGAGACTAATAACCCAAGTGAAAAATAGGCAAGGGATCTGAATACATAGTTCTCCAAAGAAGATAAACACACAGCAAGTAAACACATGAAAAGATCTTCAACACCATTAGCCACTAGGGAAGTGCAAATCAAATCCCCAGTTAGTTACCACTTCACTCCCACTAAAATGGATAAAATTAGAAGTAGACAATAACAAGTGTTGACAAAGATTGCTGGTAGGAATGCAAAATAGTGCAGCTGCTTTGAAAAATATTCTAGCACCACCTCAGGAAGTTAAATATAGAGTTACTGTATGCCCCAGCAATTCCCCTTCTGGCTATATATGCAAGAAGAATGAAAACACCTGACCACAAAATCCTTGTATGCAAATGTTCATAGCAGCATTATTTACAGTAACCAAAAACTGGAAACAACTCATCCATCAACTGACAAATGGAAAGTATAGTATATACACACAATGGAACATTACTCACCCATAAAAAGAAATGAAGTACTGATACATGCTACAAGATGAACTGTAAAAACAGTAAGTTAAATGAAAGAACCAGCCACAAAAGACCACGTATTGTATGATTCTATTTTAATGAAACTTCCAGAATAGGCCAATATGTAGAAATAGAAACTGAATTAGTGGTTGTTTAGGGCGAGGGAGTTTGGGGAAATGGGCAGTAACGGCTAATGAACACAGGGTTTCTTTTTAAAATGATGAAAATGTTCTAGAATTGATTGTAATGATAGTCAATGACTCTGTGAATATACTGAAAATCACTAAATTTTACACTTTAAATGGGTGAACTGTATGGCATATGACCTATGTATCAATATGCCAGTTAAAAATAAGACATGTATATCATTAACTGTGTCAACTAGTCCTCTAAGCTCGTTGCATATAACTTAATCTTCACTACAACCCTGTTAGGTAGCAATATTATTATTGTCTCTTTAAATTAAAAGAAAGAATTAGAGGTTAAATAATGTGCCTAACATTATTTGAGATTCCAATCTTGCTAGACTGCTGCAGAATCTCCAAGCTAAATTACTATGTTATATAAAATATTATCGGTTATAAACTACACATTATACCTCTATATTTCTCCTTTTCTCCCCTCTTCAATTATGCTTTGTTCGTACACTTCCTCCTACCAAATGGTTTGTGCTAGGAGTTTTTATTTATTTGAGTGCCAATGTCAGTCTGAAAACTTGTCCTAATTACCCATATATGTTGCCCCCCCCCCAAAAAGAATTCCAGTTAGCTGTAAACTAATGGTTCCTTTGGGGTAGGTTGGATTGTTCTTTTTAAATTTCCCTTCAGGATGGGAGTGGAGGTGATATTGTCATGTGGCTTAAAAGAAGAGAGGTTCATATGATCCAGAATTGGAAACATGGCTTCACCTTTGCCAGCTGCATAACCTTGGATGAGTTATTTTGTCTCTCGGAGCCTAAGGATAAGGTTCCCTTATCTTTAAGTTGGCGATGAGGAAAGTACCTACCTGTATTGCTGGGATGGCACTGCGGTTGGAATTCACAGGTGTGAAGCTCGTTGGAGGGCTGCCCATGCTCAGTAAACGGGAACCAGCCCTCTTTTTATTTACCCTTAGAGCCCACCAGCATTCCAGATTTCCTAGCATGGTGAGCAGAACAGGCTGGCAGACAAAAGTCTTCCCCAAGCCCAGAAAGCTCTCTTTTCTCCAAGCCCAGGAATTCTCTCCTCTCCAAATGGCCAACTTAAACCAGATTGAGAACCTAAGGCAAAAAACATGCTATGACTGGGGAGAGAGTGCATGCTGGGAGTTGGCTCCGTCTCCCGGCTTCTCCAGAGAAATCAGAGCGGCTAAGATGTTTAAATCCCCAGCCAGAATCCCTGATTTAATTTGATTTTATAGTTCCAGGGATTGCCTTGTTGTGGTTTCCCTATATCACATACAGAGCTAGCCTCTGCCCCGCCCCGTGGAGGGGAAGCCAATCAGTGTGAACGTGTGCTGGCACAGCTCTCAGCCTCAAAGGCTCTTCGGATGCAGCCACTTCTGCATGGAGACCCAGACATGAGGATCAGAGACAGGACATGGGCTGAACAGCGGAGGCTTTGTGCTGTCCCAGAAGGAGGCTGAGCTCTGATTTACATCCTGACTCCCTGCCTTACTCCACAACCTCAGTCACGTGTCCTTCCTGAGCCTCCATACATCCACATGGAACATGGAAATAATAATCCACACTTCTCGGAACTGGGGTAAGGATGTGAGAGCTGATGAATGATATTAAGTAAGCCCTCCGTCAGTGTTATTAGAGGCCCATCAGGAACAGAAGCAGGTAAATAGCATGCGTAGTGTGCTGGACTAGCTCGGCTGACCTCACCTTCACCACTCTGGGCAAACAGAATTGAGAAGAAAGATGTTTCTTTTTTCTTGGTCTGAAAAGTCATGCTGAACATTTCTTGAGATGTCCTGTTCATTCTACACTTAGCTCTAGAATCCTAGAATTTATCAGCGATGGAAGGAAGAGTAGAGATGATATAGACCTACCCACTCATTTAACAGCTAGGCAGACTGAGGCTCAGAGAGGGAAACTGACCTGCAGAAGAACACACAGCAAGCGAGTTGCAGAACCTGGATTTGATATTTGTATTCTTTTCACTACATCAAATTGTTCCTGGGAAATCATCTGGGACAAATTTAAGGAAAGGCATGATTGCAGTGGCTGTAAAGTACAAGAAGTATCCAGGGAAAGAGAATTCCTTCATTTGGCCAGAGGATTTGTGAAGGTGGAGCAGAGGCAGCCTGCCAAAGACCTCCTGGGGGTTTGCTTGGAGTTTAAGCTTTAGCCTGAAGGCAGTGGGAAGCCATGCTCACTAGAATATAAATGACTTGAGGACAAAATTCTAGTTCATATCATTTTTGTGAACCACTTCCTGGCATGCAACATATGGCATATAGTAGGGGTTGAGAAGTGATTGCTTGATGATGCTAGATGCTAGATGTTCAAATCTGGGAACCTGCATGGCTGAAGCAACTTCCAAATGCCTTTGGAGCTTGCTCAAGTAAAAGAAATTCTGAAACCTATCAGCAACCATTCACTTTTCTAAGAATTTTTGAACATGGGAAAATAAGTGCAGGAAAAGCCTGCAAATGGCTTCCTTCGGAAATGACATGCCCCCATCCACCTACTGAGCTAGTAATAAGTAACCATTCCTGATAGCTAGTGTATAGTGCATGACCCTGCATAATGCTGGTTCCAGTGAGTGAAGTGAGTAGATACTACATAAACAAAAATTAATAGCCAAAAAGATTCTCCATCTGGCATCTGCCATAGCCTCACCTTCTACCCTCAATATACATGTGTTCCACTGCTTTTGGCCATCAACACAGGGACATCTAGTGACATGCTGACCTTTGGTCATCCTGCCTTTCTAACTTTGTAATCAGTTCTTTAGAAAATGGAATTAGGGTTATCATGACTGGGATTTGGAATGAATTAGTAGCCCCTGAAAGTCTAAGGGAGCAGTGAGAATACCAAAATGTGGATGCATCCCTTCTCCAAGGGGGGATCTATTCTTGAAACTTTTAACTGGGTTGAACTAAGATAGCACTAGCTAAATATAGAAAAAGACCTTGAGCTGGCCTCATGAATGATGGTTTCATAATGGAAAGGGTAAGTGCTTAACATTTATTGGTCTTTTTCTGTGTACCAGGCACTGAGTTGGTGCTTGTCTCTTGTAATCCTATTTGATCATTATAATCTTTACAACATGAGAATTATTTTGGGTCAGGAACCCAAACTTCAGAGAGACAAGGTTCCATGGAGATAAGAACTGTGCCTGTTTTCTTTACCACTATATGCCTGGTATATAGTAAGCATGCTAAGTGGCTTTCCCATGGTCATAAAGCTGGAATGTTATAATACAGGACACTGAATGGTGGTCTATGGGGATGTATACGATGCTATGTGTGTATCTGTGTGTGTGTGTAGAAAGCCCTAGTTTGAATGACTGCTCTTTCACCGATAAACTTCGAATAACTTTCCAGTCTGCAAGGCCTTATCCTGTATGGTCCAACTTCATCCCTGTCTCTTCTCCTTTTCACTTCCCAGCTTCCAGTTTCATTGGTTTGGTTTCTATCCCTCCAACCTTCTGAGCTTGCTGTTGTCTTATTCTTGCTATTCCCATGCCTGAAACAACCTTCTACTATCTTAGCACAACTAGCTTTTCTCATTCTTCTGGTTGCATCTTAAATGACATTTCTTCAGAGAAGCCTCCTCTGACAACCCAAGCGCATTTCCTACTCAGCCCCTTGCTGTCACATTACTCTGTTTATTTTTGCGTTGTATTTGTTCCTAGCTGAGGTGAACTCCTTTATTTATGTATATTTGTTTGTTGTTTGTTAGACCCCTAATGGAATCCTAGTTCCATGAGAGCAGGAACTTTACCTTGTTTGTATTCACTGTTGTATTTTTAGCATCTAAAACAATTTCTTGCATATAGTAAATGCTTAATAAATATAATTTAGTGAACAAATTAGAGAATAAATGAACAAAATGACCTACTGTCACCTTGTAAATAAAATCCCAGAACACCAGGTCCCAATTTCTTTTTTTTCCTGTTTTCTGCATGAGGTCTTTCTATGGTCTTGTACCCCTGGCTCCTCCGCCCAGCTGCAGCTTTTCCTGTAACGGATGCAAGTTTCTTCAGCAAACATCACCCCCACCCCCACTTCCCTTCTGTCTCTGACTAGGGTCCTGGCATTAGGACGCTTACCCCATGCATCCATTATCCCACGTCCTAGCAATTCTCAACTCTTTATAGTTTCCCAAGTGCACCAAACCCTTCTCTCCGAGCTGCTCTTGCTGTTCCCTCTCCCTGGATCGTCTTTTCCAGGGCACAAGTCCCATAGGACCTGCGGTACTGAACACAGACATCCCCTTTCTGGGAAGTATTTTCCTCATATTCCTAAATGGCAGTGTCCTCCTAGTGCCCTTTTAGTGCCTGCTCCATATTTACATTGCTGCATTTATCCCACAATGGAATTAGTTTTTCTGTCATTTTCCTCTCGGAAACAGTTAACCAAGGGAAGAATGGAAGTCAATTTTTCCTCCATCTCAGTTGCAGCTAGAGTACACAGGTGAGTACGAGACGGCTGTCCAGTGAGCAGGCATGAAGGATGGAGTGAGTGAATGAACGTGAAGGAATAGATTAATTGATTCTTAAGAAAAGATATCTGTGAACGTCTGACCCAGGATTATCCTGTAGTTACCACTCAGGGTGGTCAACTGTCCTGGTTTTCCTGGAATGAGGGACTCTCAGTGATACAACTGGAGAAGTCCCATGCAAAGGAGGATGAATTTGTCACCCCATATACATCCAACTTGGCAGCCAAGTGAGGACCCCTCCCCCAGCCTCCACAAGGAGATCACTGCTATCCTAACCATCTTCCATGCACCCCAGGGTCTTTGGAGAGTTCTCTCCCCTCACCATGCCAACCTTTTTGAAATTCTTGCTCTTGCATCCATCTTCTTTTTCCTTGCCCTGCCAGTTTTCTGTCAACAATTACCAATTTTTTCTGAGTGGATTCCTGGCCCCTTTCCTCACCCCTACCCTCACCTCTGGTTTGTTTTATGTCATTTGGCTCCTTTTTTAGCAGAACAGTCACTGTCCTTGTAGAGTTTTTCAAATCAATAAAGTCAGTGGCCTTTCCAGAAAAAAGAGAGATGGAGAGAGAATGTGATATTGACAGTTTGGAAAGACCTGTGCAGTGAAGTTTGCGGCTACACTGTCTCAGTTGAAGTTAACAGAAGTGAATAATAGACCTAGGACCAAAACTGAAGTCTAGTTGCAGGAACCCGAGATCACAGTGGCATTTCCCCCCTGACAAGTCCAGATACAGAATTCTTAAATTTTCAGGGTAGTGTGTTGGCATATGGAAGGGGCAAAGTGAAAACAGGCAGGAGTGTGCCTCACACTGACAGCCTCTCACTATCTCTACAACACTGGGTGAGTCATATAACCTTTCAGTTTCCTATCTGTGAAGTACATTTCCCATCGCCCAATGCAGGGTCACTACAGGACCGAATGTGGTGTGGACATGTACTAATTGCTCAATAAATCGCTATTCCCTTCACCACTCTGTGAACCTGATTGTCTCCAGGATCTGGAGTAGGGCTGTCCCAATGTGTAGGGTTAAGTAGCTATTACATTTTGCTACCACGAATTAGCAAGAATTCTGTTCTGATGAACCACTGGTTTTATATGCAATAAATATTGGGTTATGTGTAATGTGTGTGTCCTAATGCTAGTTTTGTGACTTTTAATAGTTCCCTTGCTACAGGAGTATTCCTGATGTGGTGAGGTTACAGAGAGATTTGCAATTTCTCAAAAATGAAAGAAAAAACACCAATATCCACATAAAACGCATCCTACTCTTTTGACTGTGCAATCCTAATTCTAGGAATTTATCCAAAGGAAATAACCAGAGAATGCATGTACAATGATGTTCATCTCAGCATTGTTTATTACAGTGAAAAATTAGAAACATCTGAAATGCTTGACAATAGAGATTTGGCTAAGTTAATTACATTTCAGACATTCAACTGAATACCACGCAGACATCAAAAAATTGTGTTCCCTAAAAGTATTTAATGACTTGGAAACAAGTTCAAGGCATACTGTTAAATGAAGAAAGCAGATAACAAAACAATATGTTCGGTATGTTTCCAATTTTGTAAAATAAAAATTACGAAGGAAACAATAATAATATTAAATAATACCAGAAGTAGTATCATTAATGGTTAAGAACATGGGCTGTGCAGTTAGAACTCCTGGGTTCAAATTCCAGCTCTGACACTTTCTTGCTATGTGAGTTTGGACAGCCTTTACCTCTCTTTATCTCAGTTTCCTCATCATCTCCCAGAAAATGGGGACAATCTCATAGGGTTTTTCTGAAGATTAAAATGAGTGCATCTATAAAGCTTCAGAGCAGTGCTTGACACAGAGTCAACATTATAGAACTGCTGGCTATTAGCTTCATTTCTAAGTGATGTAATTCATAAGTTATTTTAAAACAAAATTTGAAATAAACAAAAAGATCATATATATATATATATATATATATATATATACACGAATCCATTCAGCTAATAATTGCTTGAACTGGGATTTGAACCTAAGCCTGTCTGGCTCCAGAGTTTGAGCACTTAACCATTATGTAATTCAGTATAAGGAATGGGAGCCATGGTTTTCTCATATTCGCAGGATGAGGGATAACTTTTACTTTCATCTTTGTGACTTTCTGGATTTTCCAAAATTTTAGCGATGGATACATATTGCTTTTATAACTGGAAAGATACTGTTATTTCTACACTACATTTTAAGTTGTTTAAAATTAAACAAAACTTCCCACACTCAGCTGCTGTCTTTATCAGTCTACTGGCCAACAACTTTATTTCTGCACCATGACTGGGTGAAGTAAGTGTGAGCTTCATGGCAGATGCTTCAAATAGTACCAGGTGTCAAATTAATGGTCACAGAAAATAGGTCACAGGCATCCTACAGTGTTGGCACAGAACTCCAGAATCAGTACGAGTTCCAGAATCAGATAGAACTGAGTTTGAACCTCAAAGCTATCAACTACAGGCCCCTGGATAAATTTCCTAACTGCTCGGAGTCTATTTCCTCCTCTGAAACAGGACAGTGATAGCTCCTCATGGGGTCCCAAGCCATTAGGGCTCTATGTGAAGAGGGCATCACTGTTCCAGGTACACAGTAGGTACTGAACTCCTGGTAATTATAATGACAATTATTGAATTTTGAAATCTTGGAGACACTGAATAGCCCTACACTGACATGGCATTGGGTGGGTCCTACTTCCTAAATACTAACCTGAAATAGTGGTAATAAATGCAAAACCACCACCTTCTAGTGGGGCTGACTAACAGCATCGGAAAGCTTTCTGTAACCTATTTCCAGGTTGGAGGAAAATTTTGCCATTGCTGTTGAGTGTGTTTCCCCCCTTTAAAGAACAAATAAAGCACCAAGTGCCACAGCTTTTTATAAGATGTTAAAAATACATCAAGGATTAAATCCTGCCTGCCTGTTACTGATTTGGAAATGGGCTTGAATGCATTCCTTACATCCAGATTGGATTACTCTTACTTTTACTCTGCAACCCTGCCAGTATATATTTTTTTAATATTATTATCATCACTAGGACTTGTTTTGTGTCCAGAACATGGCAATAGAAATTATCCCTGGCAATTCTGAAGCTCTGTCCTCTCACCAGCCCCTAAATCTCAACAAGCGTTCTGAATTTCAGCCAGAATTGATTGGAAAATTGGCCTTATAATTCACAAGCGTTCAGATTTGAGATCAGTTAACACCAGACTTCTGGAAATACTGGCTGCCTCCTTGGGCCAATGAGTGGTGAGTTTTTTCTCCTTGAAAACAGAGGTGAAAGTCATTTCTTTCTTCCTCACACCTAGTTATTACCAACTTTGCATCCTGAGAAGTGCTCTGGAGTAACATGCTGTCTCCTGCAGGCTCTACACAGAACAAGAAAGTTTTTTCCTACAGAAAGGGATCTCAGGACCCATGTTCTCAATTTACAGATGATAAAGTTGAGTCCCAGAGAGGAGGGCAGGATCTGCTGAGGTTACACCAGGCGTGATGGAAGACTACCCGTCCAGTTTCCTGAATCTTAGTTTACCGTTGTTTTCTTTCTCTACTCGGCCATATCTCATGTATAAAAGCCTTTGCTGTCACTCTAAATGGCAGGTCCTCTAGTTGACTCGCCATACCATCTCCTAAATGTGGCCCAAACCTCAGCAGCATACAACTCATCCCACCTAATCAAAGGCAGAACAATGTACATTCACCATCTTTCAAACTGCGGCTTGCTCATGAACTCTTTTGGTCTCTCACTGAGCCATTTTGCCATGTAGAGCAAATACAAATGCCTTTTAGAAGTTGCAAGTCTACTTTGGAATGTGTGTTCCTTGTTCCAGTTGGACTGCCTTCTGAACGTGGAACTATTAAAAATCAGAATACTGCTTTCCTGGAAGTGGGAGAAACATATGAGAAGATGCATGCTGGCAGTGCTTTCTGTAATGCAGGCTCCAGCGCATCCTTAAGTTAGCCTTTCAAATCCCACATTCGTTTTAAACATGATGGCTGACAGTCTGAGAAGGGCACCTATTTGGAATTAGGGATTGAATCTGCAAGAATGAGGCAGGAGGAGCCTCATACAAATTGGACTTCTGACACACATTGAGAGGCCGTATAACTGCATCATCAGTAAGATTTCAAAGAAAGCTTAGAAGGTCACCAACATCACCACGGAATGCAGTCAAATATGATAGAAGGAAAACTGCAGAGCACTGTGTCAAGAGTCTGATCAACAGCCACTGAGCTTTATCTGTGTCAGATTTAAGAACAGTTGACATCTGTGCCAGGAAAGTGTAAAGGCAGTTATGCAAACCATCCAGCTGCTTCCCAGAACCCACAAGTTCACTGAAGATTATCTGTAAGGAACACACAGAAGACAGCTAGCAAAGGGACCCAACAAAGTTACTCATAAAAGCCTGCAAACAAACAGATTTCCACGTTGTCAAGCCAACTTCCAAATGTTGCTTACAGCTGGGTAAATTTGACCTTCCAAGTGTTTGCTCTTCTTTGTCACCCATTTTAAAAACAAGAGACCTAACTCAGGATTACGTGGAGGAAATTTTAGCACGCCAGGTTGGGTAAGAGATCGGGCTGTAGAGTTAGACTGCCTCAGTTAGAATCCCGCTCCTGCCGCTTACTAACTGCATGACCTTGGGCCAGCTGCTTAGCTTTCCTAAGCCTTTATTTCCTCATCTGTAAAATGGGGAAAACCGCCGTACCTACCTCACAGGGTGTGGTGAGGAATAAATGTGTTAACCTGTGTCAAGTACTCAGCACAGTGCCTGGCACACAGCAAGGACTCCATAAGTACAAGGTTATTACTGAAAGTTTCTTGCTCCTCATTAATAAAAGGTTCCGCAAATATTCATAGAACAACACGTTGACTACAACTGGGCATATGAGAGCAAAGAAAATGGCCAAGAGGTGAGCAGAAGAAAAGCAAAGATGGCCTATGGCATAATCATTATAATCGCTACCTCTTACTGAGAGATTATGGAGTGCCTGGCACTGTGTCAAGTACTTAATGAATATAATCTCATTTAATCATCCTGGGACATTATAAGGTAAGTACTACTCATTTTTCATACAAGCAACCAAAGCAGAGCAAAGGTAAGTCGTTTCTCCAGAGTAAGATACCCCCAAAAAAGACTCAGATGTGGAACTTTCTGACTCTACAGCTTTTGCTCTTCTGAAGTCTACTCTGATTACCTGGAACCGCTTGGTTCCGTTCTGGCATGACATGCAAAAAACCGCCCTTGATATTGGGAGATATCAGTGTCATACTACACCAGCCTAGTCCTGTAATGTACACTGGAGCTCCACTACGCAGATCTTATGCACTTTCATGGGAAAGGAGGGGATGGAGATTTCTACATGCTCACCAACTTTCAGAAAGGCAGAACAGAGCAAACACATGGACAAAGCTAAGACATATGGTCTCCTGCCCCATGAAGTTCTCTATCCCCTGATGATGTAAATTGACAGGGCTAGCCTCAAAATATATTCATGTCATGTGAGTATAGCAAACATTTATAAAAAGAGGCACATCATAGGTATTGTGCTGGGGGGGTCAGTACAGAAAAATGAAATCTTATTGAGTTTGTGCACAAGGAATGCTCACTGAAAAATAAATAAGCAATTACAAAACTGTATATTAAGGCATAGTGATGGAAAGCTTGGGCTTCAGGAACAGAGAAGCTGAATTTGAATACTGGATCTAAACTTACTCACTATATGGACTCAAAGCAATCATGGTACTTTTGCATCTGTAAAATGGGGCTACTATGCCATCACTACCACACGTGACTTCTTGAATGAAATAGGATGAAGACAACTTAACATTTGCACAGAACTAGCACTCAACAGTATTAGTTGTTATACTTGAATTAGACCGCTTGCTTGGGTCTAGTCTTAGTTCTACCTCCTACCAGCTTTGTGTCCCTGAGCACGTTACTGAACTATTCTGTGCCTCAGTTGTCCCACACGTAAGCTGGGATAAGCCTAATACCTGCCTCATAGGGTAGTGACAAGGATTAAGTAAGGTAATATTTATAAAGCATTTAGAAAAGTGTCTGGCATATAGTAAAGACTCAATGTTAGCTACTACAGTAAGTCCCCTACAAACAAAACTTCGAGTTGCAAACTTTCAAAGACCTTGAACGTGCGTTCCATCAACATCAGACGTGAGTGAACCTGCAGCTGGACCTCCGTCTCCTACTGCTGACGATCCTTCAGCTCTACCATCTCCCACCTCCTCTCCCTCCTCCAGTCAGTAACTCTTCTTGACCCTTCCCTTGATGCCAGCCCCTGGATGCCAGCTGTTGTCAAGGCACTGTAGTGTAAGATTAAACATGTTTTCTTTATTTTTTGTGTGTGTTTTTAAGGCATTATTTGTGTGAAAAGTATTATAAACCTACTACAGTACAGCACCATATAGCTGATTGTGTTAGTTGGGTACCTAGGCTAACTCTGTTGGATTTAGGAACAAATTGGACTTACAAACGTGCTCCCTGAACGGAACTCTCGGAATGCGCACTCGAAACGGGGACTAACTGTACTACTATTGTTGTGATTATTTTTGATAGAGGTAAGCACAAGATACTGTAAGAAAATGAAGAGGCACTTAAGTAGAGCCGTGGTGGGTGGGTAGGAAAAGCTTCCTAGGAAACAGAGTGAAAGTGAGCATATGCCAGGTAGATGGGTAGGGGTTAGGGGACAATGAGGGCAAAGGCAGGATTTCGAAACAGCATTCCTGGATTTCCTTTACATTCAGTCTTCAGTGGAGACCTTGCTGCTCACATCTCTTGTTTTTGCCCATTACAGTTCATGGGTCCTGCAATTGGTTTGAAGGCAAATTCCAAGCTAGCAATGGAGTGGGAGGGGGTAAGAAGAGAATGCACTCTACCCCGTTTGCAAAAGGGCTGTAACCATTTAGCCGATTATTTAACATTGAGGAATGCAGTAAGGTCAGAGCCTGGATGACCTTTCAATGTAGCTACGGCTCCAGCGAGCAAGCTCTGAAATTGCTTGAAGTCATTTATACCAGTGAATGCATATGTATCAGGGCTTGGTTAAAGATTTAAAGGATAAGCTGGTTAATAGAATTAATTTGATATATCCGGTATAATTCAGTGGAACACGTAAGTGCCCTTCAGAGCCCAAAACTGATGGGAGAGGAACAAGTCTTTGTACCAGCCATTAAAGAAGGATTAGTTGGACTCCTGAAAGAATAAGCCCATGACTTTCATTCTTCTCTAGGCGTGTGCATAATAGATGTCTTGATAAATGACTACGCTATAAGCAACTTACCAAAAACAACGTGGACTGCTGATGTACATTTGTGTGTGTGTGTGTGTGTGTGTGTGAGTGTATGGGTTTTTTATTTATTGCCACTTCAGATTCATTCCATAGTCATATCTGATCCCTTTGCCTCATTTCTGAAGCCAGGAGGGAATGCATGAAAGACCAGGGTATCACACACTCACAAAGAGCAAGCCCTTCGTGAGATGGGGTGGGTAGGAGGTCACCTCCGTCCTTCTCTGGGTAGCTTGAGTAGGGTCCCTGGAAGGAACAGTGGCTAGCTGCCTTGGATTAAAATATGGACTGGCCTGGTACAGAGGCTGCTGGTAGAGCTGAGAAACAAGGTAGCCGAAAGAATCTAGTATTTACTGCAGTTCACCAATATGTAAACGGCCCCATATTTTGCAGTGGTAACACAACTCTGTAGGACCGAATAACCAGTTTTTTGAAGGTGATTCAAAACAGGAGCAGATCATATTTTCTAGGAGAAATAAAAGCTTCCTCCTACATTCCTGTTGATTTTGTGATGCCAAATTAGGGAGAACTTCTGGCTGAGAAATAGGAAAAACAATTGGAGATGTTTTAAGATGACGAGACAGGTTCTTTTCCTGCCATCCTCAGTATATATGTTTTTTTTTAAGGTGTCAAATGGGGACAAAGATGACTGTTTTCCAATCTGGGAAAAAGAACTTGGGAGTAAACGCTGATGCTCTTCTAGGGTATGTGTGTCTATGGCCAGTGTGGTCATTAACATATTCTGTGTCACTGAGTACATTAGAGGGGAATTTTAGCAAAAGGAAGAAAGGAAAGGAGAAAGGAAAATAGTATGCATTTTCTTTTTACCTAAAAGTATTACATAACAAGGTTGTTTTTTTGTTTTTTTTGGTACGCGGGCCTCTCACTGCTGTGGCCTCTCCCTTTGCGGAGCACAGGCTCTGGACACGCAGGCTCAGCGGCCATGGCTCACGGGCCCAGCCGCTCTGCGGCATGAGGGATCCTCCCGGACCAGGGCACGAGCCCGTGTCCCCTGCATCGGCAGGCGGACTCTCAACCACTGCGCCACCAGGGAAGCCCAACAAGGTTGTTTTGACTTTCAGGGATCATGCAAAGTGTCCAGCCTAGTGCCTGGTAGATAGGGATCATGTAAAAACAAACAAAGAAGAGGGATGTGCTTAAAGCTGATTTTTACCAAAAAGGTAGAGGTATTGCATCTTATATTAATTTGTGTTCTTAAATAAACTATCCTTCCTCATGGAAGACAATCATTGTTTTCCTGCTTCTCTCTCCATCCCTTATTGAGTCAGCTCAAGTGCAAACCTTGGTCCATAGAGAAAGGAAGGCCTGGGCTGATGGACCACTTCTGATTATCTTGGGCAAGTCCCCTCACCTGAATATGCCTAAGTGTCCTGAACTATAAAATGTGGATAATGATGCTGCCCTTACAGAGTGGTTGTATGGATTCAGTAAGAACCTTTTGATAGCTATTGGCAAGGAAAACATGTATCTCATACTTTCAGTAATTGTCCATCATTTTTCCCTTTTTTCTTCAACAAAGATCCTGCCTAATATATAGGGTGTGATCAGTAAGCACAAGCTTTGCATTGAGCTGGGTGACAGAAGTTTCTACATCCTTTGGGGCTTCTCTGGTTTGCAATGTAAATGAATGCTAAGAAAGCCAAGGGTCAGCAATGCAGTGGAGCAAGTCCTGGGCACCAACAGCCTTTTCCATGCCATGACAGATAAAATCCATGCCAAACTCAAGTAGGTCAAGGAAGAAAGAAGGACAGAGGAGCAAGGACAGAAAATAGGGAGAACAGAGGGATAAAGAGAGAGAGAGAGAGGAAATAAATGTGGTTTTGAAATACTCTTCTAATTCTTTGGGAAGAAAAGACAGCAATGTTGAGCTAATGCCCTCAAAATAGATCTGAGCAAACATATGCCAATGATCTGGAAAAGAAAAATCTTTTCTGACACTTCTCTTTAAGTAATGCTGGAATGTGGACTCCGGGAAGGGAGGGTAGTACTGAGGCCAGGCAAGGTCTTGCCCACACTGCATCAGGTCCTCTGGAGCAGCACTGCCAATGTTCGGACCTGGCTAGTGACAAGAAAACCTCTGAATGCTGTGGTTTGGATTTTGCTTGTGGCTGTATTTTCATATGTGATGTCTTCTCATACCCAAGAAACCAGGCCTTGCCTAACTGACATCAGACCAGAAGGCTACCCACACTGCAAGGATGCACGCCATCTTGCCCTTTACAATTTTCATGGGTCCCTCTTGAGAGGAAGGGGAGAGAGTTGGGAATGGGAGTCACAGGTGATCAGTCCTTCTCCTTTCCTTGTATCTACAACATCATTTTATGAACTGAGTATTCCAGGCATGGTAACTGATATTAACTAGAAAAATAGGGTTTGGGCAAATGTATTTGGGAAATGCATTCAATAAAGGTAGAGGTCTTTTTCTTTCTTGCAGGGCACACTGATACGGTAATGTGTATTATAGGGGCTCTCAGCCACCTTAGTTATTCTTAGTTATCCCACCAGCGTCATTTGACTCTGTCACTCACTTTCTCTTTGAAATACTTCCTCCAGTTTGCATACAGGTTGCTACTCTCTCTTAGTTTCCTCCTATTTCATTGGCCTCTCTTTCTCAGTGTCCTTTACAGGCTTCCTCTGTCTTTTCCACACCTGGGGAGACTGGGTGTCAGTGTCAGGCCCTCCCCTACTTTAGGAACACTTCCACCACTCAGTGGCCCCATTGACTTTATGGGCCTTCAATGCCATGCGTATGCTGATGAGTCCCACATTTTCTTTTCTCGTACTGTGACTTCACCAATTATTCACAGATTCGACCCTTTAATTACATAAATGATACCTACAGTTGAATATCTAAAGGACTTTTCCCATGTGATGCGTCCCAAACTGAACTTCTGATTTCCACTGCCCTCCCTCTGTGCCACATCCCCATGGCTTCTACATAGTTTTCCTCTTTCACCGCAGTGGTGCCATGCTCCCCATGGCTCAGGCTCAAAATGCAGGAGCGATTCTTGATTCCTCTTATTCCCTAACAATCTATGTCCAATTCAACCCACATCTTAACTGCATTACTTTCAAAGTATGTCCTGAATCCAACTGTTGTTACCACTACCATGCTATTCCAAACCATCATCATCTTTCGCATGGACTACTGTAACAGCCTTCTAAACCAGTCTCCCTGGGACACTCTCCCTCTCCACCGTCAATTATCAACACTTCATGATTTAAAAAACAGAAATCAGATCATGTTACTCCCCTTCAAAAATCTCCCAAAATTTCTCATCTTACTAAAAATAAACTATGAACTTTTCCCCATATCCTAAAAAGCCCCATAGAAGCAGACTCTTGCTAACCTCTCAGCTCTCATCTATTACCACGATCCCCCTTACTCGGTTCCCTAGAGACACACCGGTGTTTGTGCTCCTCTGAACAGGCCAAGGTCAGCCTCAGGGCCCTTGTACTTGCTGCACCACTGGCAAGTACCGTTCTGCCTCAGACTCCCAACCCGTTTTCTGACACCAGTTCACCAAGTCAATAAGTACCTCGTCTCCTCTGAACCTCCATTTTTCTTCGCTGTGAGATAACTTCAAGGGAAGTTTGGTGTACTGTTATTACATAAGGGAAGCAGTACATGGACAAGGGTGGCAAGGACCAGGGTTTCTAGACTGAAAAGTGTCAGGACATGGAACATTTGGTCCCATGTAATAAAGTTGATCCATAGCGTCCGTAACCAAACAAAACAAAGGTGCAGTAGAAATGCAGCACTGTAATTCACCAGCGTCTTTGTCATTTCAGTACAGAGTATCTTAGTCATTTAGAAGTGAAGACGTAATTTATTATAAATTTGGCTCTACTTCCATGTTTATTGTGAAGGTGTTCTGTTGCTTGGTTAGAGGCAGAGCTGAAATTGAACAGCTGAATCATTTGTATGAACAATGACAACATTTCAGAGCTTTTTCCAGGTAGTTCATGTGTTAACAGATTTTCTTCTCATGACAACCCTCTGAGGGGAGTCTCATTATCCCCATTTTACAGATGAAGAAACTGAGGCTTGGCAAGGACACTTATTTCCTCATGCACACAGAAGCAACAAGTGACACAGCTGGCTTTTTCTTTTTTTTTTGCAGTACGCGGGCCTCTCACTGCTATGGCCTCTCCCTTTGCGGAGCACAGGCTCCAGACGCACAGGCTCAGCGGCCATGGCTCACGGGCCCAGCCGCTCTGCGGCGTGTGGGATCTTCCCGGACCGGGGCACGAACCCGTGCCCCCTGCATCGGCAGGCGGACTCCCAACCACTGCGCCACCAGGGAAGCCCCATAGCTGACTTTTGAACCCAGCTTTTGATACCAATTTACCTTGCTTACTTATGAAATATTATGTTCCGCTTTAGCTATAAAGTTTTAAGTATATTGGCAAAGAGGATTTCATCAATTGTAAGGATATTTGAGTTTGTGTGGTATTGTTGAAGGCCCTAGGCTTAATATGAAGAAGGAAGGTTTTAGTTTGTGTTGTTTTTTTGTTCTCTAAGTCTCTGAGCATTTTTATAAGAAAGAATATATGACATTACAGAAGGATTACAAAAACTAAACTAGGAGTCATGAGAGAATTTCTCAAGGAAGCACATCTTTACTGATAGCTGTCTTACATTAGGATGGTTTGCCTCATGAGACAACGTGAGGAAAGAGTGATTTTCCTATCCCTGGAAGTACATAAGCAGAGACTGCACAACCTCTGCTGAGAGATGTTACAGACTAGACAGCCTTCCTGAATCACAAGTGCTGGTCTAGATATTTCTACACAAGTTAGACTGGGTGTTGGTTAGGGTTCTTTCAACCCTGAGGCATGGTTGTTCAGCCAATACCAAATATGGAGTCTCAGCTTGGTTTTCCACAAAGCAGAGTCTAAGATAAGGTCTGGGTGTTAGGCAGTTTATTTGGGAGGTGATCCAGAAAGTAGGATAAAGAGTGGGGAGAGAGAGAGACAGAGCATAAGGAAAAGCTAATCAGTGGAACTGAGCAGGCCTCTGTAGTTCCAGAAGAGGCCATAAGGGAGAAATGTGGAGACGCTGGTAGTGTACCCTTGAGGCGGGTTGAAATCCAAATGCACAGAGCTATCCATCACAGCCACACTAAGGTAAGAGGTTGAAGGCCTATAATGCGGGGCACCAAAAACATTTCCTATCCCTAGTCTTTGGTTTGGTTTATAGGACGGGGTTTGGAGGAATCAGCAGCAGCCACAAGGCAAATGCTCCCTCCACTCTTGTCTTTTTTTTTTTTTAACTTTTTCTTTTATATTGGATTGTAGTTGATTAACAATGTTGTGACAGTTTCAGGTGTATGGCAAAGTGATTCAGTTATAGGTATATATGTACCTAGTCTTTTTCAAATTCTTTTCCCATTTAGGTTGTTACATAATACTGAGCAGAGTTCCCTGTGCTATACAGTAGGTCCTTGTTGGTTATCCATTTTAAATAGAGCAGTGTGTACATGTCAACCCCAAACTCCCTAATTATCCCTTCCTCCTACCCTTCCCCCGGTAACCAGAGGTTCCTTCTCTAAGTCTGTGAGTCTGTTTCTGTTTTGTAAATAGTTCATTTGTATCATTTCTTTTTAGCACTCTTGTCTTTGTATGAGTACAGGATTAGCAACGGTTCCTATGTCAGGCAGAATAATGTCCTCCCTACATCCCCAAACACACTCACCTCCTAACTCCTGGAACCTTTGTACATGTTAGGTTATATGGTAAATAGGAATTAATGCTGTAGATGGAATTCAGGTTGCTAATCAGCTGGTCTTGAGATAAGATTATCCTGAATTATCTGCATGGACCTAACATAATCATAAAGGTCCTTATAACTTGACGATGGAGGCAGAAAAAGAGAATCAGAGAGACGACAATGTGACAAGAACATTGCTGTCCTTGAGGATGAAGGAAGGGAGCCACAAGCCAAGGAATGCGGGCAGCCTTTAGAATCTAGAAGAGAGAAGGAAATGGATTCTTCCTTAGAGCCTCCTGACAGAATACAGTCTTTCCAACACCTTGATTTTAGCCTTGGAGGATTTATTTCAAACTTCTGACCTCTAGAACTATAAGATAACTGTGTTGTTTAAGCCACTAATATTTGTTACAGCACCTATAGGAAACTAATACAGTGCACCACTCCACAGCACTGCAGGGCCATCTACGGAGTCTAATCCAAAGAGGAGCAGCACACTAGTCAGCTTTTGGCTGAAATAATGCTGCTGCATAACAAACAATCCCCATTCTCTGTGGGTTAAAACAACGAAAACATATTCCAGGTTAACAGGTACACAGTTGATGCAACTCAGTCGCAGTATACACAGTAACCTGTGTATCATCATACGGCAGGGCTTTACTGGGCTCTGCTGGGCTCTAGGCTTAAGGATGGGCTCTGGTCAGCTCTAAAATGTTCATGCCAGGACCCAGACTGAAGAAGCAATGGCGCTCTGGGGCACGCTGATCTCCTGGCAGAGGGAAGAAGCTCCAAAAAGCTGGCATAAGTTTGCCATGCCTCTTCAGGTCACAGGTTGAAGCTGACATACTATTACTTCTGCCCACATTCCACTGTCCCCAGTAAGTCATAAAATTTGGCCCAAGACAGGGGGTCCAGGGAGAATACTTCTGGAGAAGGATAGCAAAGTCAGGGAGGGAAGGAAAAATTATAGACAAATAATGCAATCTACCGCAGTCACTGAGCGGTGTCACTCTCTGTGAAGGTGTGGGTTCACCAGCCTCTTGCATAGATAGCTTCCATCATGATCTAGCCAAAATGGCTGACCTCCCAATGAAGGGTCCAAATCTACCGAGATCCATTAGCCTGCAAACACGTCTAAACAGACCCTTAGAATCCTAAATGTAAGGATCACACAAGAAGGCATAATCCAATTACCATCTTATTAGGGAAAAGTGAGGTCTAGAAAAGGCAATGCCATTTTCTCAAGAACAGACAGTGAGTGGTAGAGCTGATAATGGAAAAAAGGCCTTTGAAATCTCAGGCTGGGGCTCGACCCACAGCTTTCTTAATTCTAGAATCCTGCCCCTGGGCACCCCAACAGCTTTGCTACTGTTCCAAGTCCTTTGGGGTCTAAATACTAACAGCACTACTGAATTTAGAAAGGTGAGGTTGATTATTCCAGCATCATACACACAAAGTCTTCATTTTTCTCCTCTAAATCTTAGGTTTGAAAAAGCTTTACTTTGGCTGGGCCTAGGGAAACCCACTCTGCCCCTGCCTGAAGTCCTGCTTGGGTGTTGTAGAGCAGTGATTCAGAGGGAAAGCACCTTCCAAACCCACATGGGTTCCTTCATTTTTTTTTCCCTACAGCAGTAATTTTTGGATTCATGAGAGATGCCCAAATCGAGAGGGCTAGAAACATAGAGGTTCTCTTTTTGGCCATGGGTCAGCTAGGGCATCTTCACGGGCCTTCTCAGACTCCCTTTTCCAGTAAGCTTCAATCCTCCAGAGAAAGAAGATGAGGTCTGTTTCCTATGGTTGAAAAACTCTTTTGTTATCCTTTTGTTCCTCCTAACCCTTGGGAAACCCCAGGTCAGTTGTCCTCTGCTCCAGGAATCCTCTCCTTCTTTCCCTGGGCAGAATTAATCGCTCATTTCTCTCTGCTCACATAGCACTCTTCTATCACTGACCATATTGTATTATCCTTTTTCTTTATACAGCTCCCTCCCTCACTAGGTTATGTCCTCTTCTGTTCCTGGGACTCTATTCATTTGACATTATGTCCCGAGGACTTAGTACAATGTCTACTATACAGAAAGCAGTCAGTAAATACTTGCTTGTTTAATAATGGAAATGATTCTATTGATTATTTCATTTTAGCCAACAGTTCATGATAATGTCATGTGGTAAAACACAATAGTTATTTATTAAAGAAACCAGGATAAATCTATGAATGAAAAAGAAGTGACAATTACTAAGTGTCTTCCAGGGCCAATCTCTATTCTACACATGTCCTTTCAACACACAGAAGCACACACATACATGTGTACATGAACAATAAAGCAGAGCTTGGTAGACGTCATATTATTAATGCTGACAGAAACAGATTAGAGAACACTTATTTAGAAGACATTTTTTCAGAGCTGTAGCTCCAAATGATTTGTGTGTGCCCAGCAGTCAACCAATGAGCTCCACTGTATTGATCTAAAAATAAACAGGGAGCGCTACATTGCCAGAAATGATCTCAGCTCACCTCTGGGAGGTAAAGTCTCCACTGGAGGCATTTTTGTTGCTCAGCTGTAGAATAGAGGTAGGCCCTCTGCAGCAATTTCCGATGAGCTAAAGGGATTTGGGGATGATTTTGGAAAAACTGACCTAGCTTTGAGCCTGAGTTTGTTTCATTCCTTACTGTGCACATCTTGCCGCTTCTGAAGGTGTGAGTCAGGCTGATGTCAGCCAAGCAAGTAGCTGAACCAGCATATGTCCAAGGAGATCGGAGGTGTCCTTGGCAAGGGTCTTAGATGCTACCTACTAGGGGCAGATGTCCTAGAAGTGGTGTCACTTTTTTCCTATTTAGGTCATAACTCTACAACAGCCTTTGTGCAAAGATGTCAAAGTGAAATCATGAGTGCTCTAAGAGTGCTTTTCTTAAGGAATGGTTATGTATGTATGTATCTATGTATTTATATCTGGTTAGTTACGAGAGACCCAAGAGATATGAATTCTAGTACTTGTTCTGTCATGATTCATTGTGCAACTCTGAGCGAGTCTTTCCTCTTTTCTGGACCTCTGTTCTTCCATCTGCATTACAACTATGTTGGAAAGGTAATCTCGAAGACCCTTTCCAGCAACTGTGTTCTCTTAATTATTAGAGACCAATGGCAACATTTATTTTACTGTATTTAAGGAACTGATATATCCTCTGAGGACCTTTTGCTACCAACTCAATGGTCTTGTTTTGTCTTTCATTACCATTGCCTCAAACACATCTGAAATTCATCATATGTAACACTCTTGCCAATCTGTAATGGGATTTAGAAAGGAAGCTGTGTTGCCTTCTGCTGGTTGCCTATGGCCAGGTTTAAGCAGCATGGAACTGGAAACCAGGATCCAATGGGTGTAGTGGAGTTTTGAAGGTGGTGAAGCTCCATAATTGGGTTTCAGATCCTAGATTGGAGTCAGGTTAGACCTCTAAGATTTTCTTTAAATTATAACTAACATCAATGCAAACACTGTAGTGCACAAAGATATTCATGTTAACTCTTTTTTTTTCCATTTATAACCATTACAACATCTTCAGCCTCATCTCTGCTACTCTTCCTCAAGTATTACTATTGGTCTAAATGTTGAAGTGATCAGAAAAGAATAGAACAAAGGCAGAGGAACTAACTTTGACTGACTGCTTTCTGTGAACCAGGCCTAATGCACTGTGCTTCAAATATTTTATCTCCTCCAACCTCACACCAGCACGGTGGTTTAGTAATTTTATTGATGAAGAAACCTAGAACTCAAATCACATTCAGGAAGGCTATAACCAATAGTCTTATCATTGGAAAAAATTACTCAAAGGCTTCTGATGAAAGTGATATTTTAGTTTCTTGAATTTGTTTTAAAATTTTATTTTTGTGTGTTTAGTTTTAAAATGGAAACCTTAAATATTTTTGCCTAACTTGGACTACAAGAGTTCGTGGCGTTCAGTACCTAGATCCTAATTAACCTTTCTTAGGAATCTGTCTTAACTTCTAAGGAGTGTTAACTTAATCATGTCTAATGTACAAAATCAGAAAAAAATATTACTCATTTTAGCAAATGCCTTAGACATCAACTGGAAAGGAAACTGCACTTAGGAGAAGTGTCATGGGAATTTTTACTTTTTCTCCTTTGCTTATGTTTTTGCCTTTCCCCTGCAACACCTTCCCAGTTGGTTTCCACTCATGAAAACTTGTTTGGGTAAACGATAAGCAGGTTCATCTTTGAGGCCTAAGAGACCTGGGTGTGGGTTGTGCTCCAGCTCCTACCAGCCACATGGCGTGGACCTTGCATGACCACAACCCTGAGCTTCATAAGTATGGGATGCAAATAACGAGGAAAACTGGGGTTGCTGTTGGGATTCAGTGAGAAGATGCACCGTACAGTAGTCCCCACCCATCCGAGGTTTTGTTTTCCATGGTTTCAGTTATCACAGTCAACCAAAGTATGAAAATATTAAAAGGAAAATCCCAGAAATAAACAATTTATAGGTTTTAATTTGCAATAGCTCTGAATAGCACAGTGAAATCTCAAGCTGTCCTTCTCAGGACCTGAATCATCCCTTTGTTCAGCCTTTCCCACCCATCAGTCACTTAGTAGCCAACTTGGTTATCAGGTTGACTGTTGCAGTGCCACAGTGCTTGCATTCAAAGTCACCCTTATTGTACTTACTAATGGCCCTGAAGTGCAGAGTAATGCTGGAAAAATATAGTGTGCATAGAGTTCGGTACTACCTGTGGTTTCTGGCATTCACGGGGGTCTTGGAATGTATGTTCCACGGATAAGGGGGAACTACACTGTACATGTCTCAATAACAGGTAAGAGTTTTCCCCCTCAAAATTGTGCCCCGTAAAGTAGAATGGCCTTTCATTTGAGGGCTTACAATGTTCTCTCAGTTACTATATTTTGAATAACCAGTTTTGTTTGGGGAAGGCTCATTATCCTGTAACTACCTTGATCAGTGCTAGGGTTGGATCCTTATGAAATCATCTAACAAAAGCAGTTACCAAAAGAAGGCAATTGAATGTAACACATGTTTAGTAACTGCCCCATCCTGGGAGTGAAGTGTGGGTGGAGAGGACAGGAGGGTGGGAGAATGGGGTGAGAGGGAGGATGGTCTTTTAGGCAAGATTTGCATATAGGGCTTCCCTGGTGGTGCAGTGGTCGAGAGTCCGCCTGCCGATGCAGGGGACACGGGTTCATGCCCCGGCCCGGGAAGATCCCACATGCCACGGAGCGGCTGGGCCCGTGAGCCATGGCCACTGAGCCTGCGCGTCCGGAGCCTGTGCTCTGCAACGGGAGAGGCCACAACAGTGAGAGGTCCACGTACCGCAAAAAAAAAAAAAAAAAAAAAAAAAAAAGATTTGCATATTAACAAGTCCTATAGACAGCACTTTTAAGAGCAATACACTAAGTGGTTCCATTGTGAAAATCTTGAATAATTTTATCTATAAGAAGAAAAGAGTAACCTTTCATAATCATACATAAATGAGTGCCTTTGGCTTAGAGAAAAAAATATGAGTGAATAGAATTATATATAGTTTAAAAAACTACTACATCTGAAACAACTTAGATGCAAGAAATTTTAAAAGGTGATGTAATGACCAAGCAATATTGAAACATGCATGTCTAAAGTTTGAATAAAATTGTTTTACGAAATAAAGGAGTGTGGGAAAAAAAGCATATTTCTAAATTAACATATTAATATAATATGTAATTTTAAATATATCTAAATGAATCAACTATGTAAGTAGATATTTAACTATTTACTCTACATGACTAAAATTAATATTTTCGAGTTGGTCAAATGTGTCTTAATCTTCTCACTGGGAATATGGAGAACTGCTATATATCTGGGGTTTATTTCTGGGCACATATGATGAAAGTATCAGCAAACAGTGGTCTCCCAACAAAAGGTAGCCATTTTGGAAGTATCAGTAGTACTAGTGGTCTGAAAACTAACTTCTACATGAAAAAGGACCCTCACCCACATAGCTAGTTTTTTTTTTTTTTTTGATGAGATTCATGGTCTTTCTGTTTCATGCCCCAATTTTGCTCATCATTTACTCATTCATTCATGTAACGACCAGACATTTAATACCTGCTTAAATGTGCAAGACTCTTGGCTAGGCCCTAGAGATTCAGAGATAAAGACCACAGGAGTCCTACACCTAAGGATCTCATATTTTAGTGAACGGATATCAAATCTACATCTGGGTTTCTCAGTTGTGGCACTACTGACATTCTTGGTTGGATAACTCTTTGTTGTGGGAGACCAGTCTGGCAATTGCAGGACGCTGGGCAGCACCCCTGGCCTCTAAGTGCTAGAGGCCAGTAGTAACCCTTCTCAAGTGCGACAACCGAAATATGTCTCCTGACACTGCCAAACGTTCTGGGGGCGGGGGGAGCAAAATCACTGCTGATCTATATCAATATACATTGCACGATATTGTTCCCCTAACAAGAGTAAACTCTTAAAGAACTAGAACATACTTATGTATCTCCAGTGCCTACACAATGATACACACATAATAGACATTTTACCACTGTGTTGTGATACATTTTTTAAAAACGCTGGTTAGTTTTTTAGAACCGAAAATATTGAACTCTAAGATTCGATATGCAACTTCAATTTTTGCTGCTGTTCTTGCTGTTGATGTAGTTTTTGCTCTGTATATCTTCTCTGCTAAATTCAAGCATTCAATTACAGTAAGCAGAGTCATGCATTAGAAACTGGGACACAGAAAAAAAGAGACAGAGAAAAAAGAAAAGAAGCTTGAGATTCTGCAGCCCTTGAACAGACTTCCAAATAGAAGGCATTACGTAAACACTCTGAAGCTTTCCTAATTCTGACTAATACATATCTATCGGTATGAATCTGTAATGCTTTGAATCACACAAAGTTTTAAAGCAAATGCAGATTATCTTTTAAAGAAAATATATTAATTTAAACTAGAGTTGCCAAGTAGGTGTCTCTAGGGACATATCTTAGTAAATAAAAGACAGGTGATTTGTAATAAGCTTCTCAGGGGTTGGTATGTAAAGTGCTTGTGAATAGCTTGTTCTCTTTTGGTGTTTAAACGTTCTTTCCAACAATATCAAAGTTATTTATTTGCTAAGCAAATCCTTTCTCTCACAAGAGTGTAGTAGTAAGCTTAAGTCATTCACGCGTATTTCTTACTCATGCAATTTTACAATTTTTCAAACATTTAAAACATTAAGAAACTAAATTCACGAAGTTCTCTTTAAGACGGTCTGGAAGAATATAAACAAGTGAAAAAAGGAAAACGGTTGCTTGATTTTTTTAAGTACTTGATTTCTTACCAATTTTAGATATTTCCATAGGAAGAACTTTACTGAGGCGGGTATCGGGGGGTAGGTAGGGGAAAGCTGCAGATGTGGAGAAAGTTTCGCCAGATGTTCAACTGAAGTTAAACTTTTCTCCACTAGCCATTTGGCAAGATAGTCCAAAGACAGATATCTCGCTTTTTCTTACAACTTACACCCTGCGTTCTAATATTTCTACATATTAACACACCACCATAACTCAGGTTTTACTGTCAAGAAAATA
The DNA here is from genome assembly GCF_937001465.1 of Orcinus orca. Taxonomy (NCBI): domain Eukaryota; kingdom Metazoa; phylum Chordata; class Mammalia; order Artiodactyla; family Delphinidae; genus Orcinus; species Orcinus orca. Next base: position 102,698,636 of record NC_064564.1, on the reverse strand, counting down.
TCAGTGAGAAATATTTTTACACCTTAACCAGGGAGGGAAAAAAACTTCCCTGCACTCTGTCACACAGGACCCCCTTTCTTCTGTGAAACGCTTCTCCACCATGACTTTCCCTCCTTTGCCCACGAATCACACCCCTGTCCTACATCCACCAAGTATGTCCTCTGAATTGTTGCTTTATTTCCAGGCTGCAGGGAAACTACTTCTAAATAGTCAGAAGATGAGGCCCTATGGTGAAGTGCAAAAGAAACAGATTATGGAGTTGGGCAGACCTGGCTTTAAATCCAAACTCTGTGACCTCAGGCAAGGCCCTTAACCTCTCCGAACCTCAGTTTTAACAGCATCTTTGTTAAGGGGTATGGTCTTTGTATCCTTGGGCTTCTCAGAATTGAACTCCTGACTTTGACTTCCCAGGGCCATGAAACCAGAGACAAATTGTCTTTTACTCACGTGCTCCTCCCTAGTCTCTGGGAAGTGAACAGCCCCGTCCACATCTTACAATCAGTTAGGCAACTGGCCATATAGAAACGAACACTGTTATAAATGGAAAAGGTTCTATTGAGTGGGAGGAGATGCCAAGGTATTGTGAGAAAGGCTATTGTGTGTGTGTGTGTGTGTGTGTGTGTGTGTGTGTGTGTGTGCCCACGCGCACACGGATTTTGGTTGAGGGAACGGGTTAAAAGAAGACTTCAGTGACGCAGTAACTTGAGAGCTAAGCATGAATTAGAATTAACCAGGTGTGAGTGAGGATACATTGGCATTCCAGATGGAAGAAGCAGTAAATGTGAAGTCTGAGAGATGAAAAGAAGCAAGGCATGATGAAGAAAATGAAAAGACAGTGTGGCTGGAGAAAGTGCTCAAGGAAGCCATGGGTCTTTAAGGAAAGATGGGAGAGGCGGACAGATAACAGACCACACAGGGCTTTATGGGCCATTCATGGAAGGATCTTGGTCCTTATCTAGGGAGCAGTGGGTAACCATTGAAGCATTTAGGCAAGAGAGTAACAAAAAACAATATTTTTAAAAAACCAAACTGGCTATGGAAAATGTGATGGAGGGGAGCAAATATGACTGTGGGGCCTTCATTACGGTTGCTTTATTTTTATGATCTTTATGGTCAGTTTACCTGAAATTCTGATTTTGCTTTTAGTTTAGAAGGTATCAATAATGTCTCTGTTAATTTAACAAAGGCATGGACAAATATAAAATATTCATTTCTGATAAAAGCAAAACCTCTTTTGTGACAAAACATGTAGAATACCTTTTTGGTACTGTCCAATTAAGCAAATAAAAAGACAACTTTTCTACTACATGTGAATATATTATGCATAAATTAAAAGACTGTTGGAAACCAAAGAAAAAAATTATGACTGTGGGGAAACTTTACAAGGTTACTGCAGTAGGCCAGGAGAGAAGCGACAGTGGCTTGGACGAAGATGGGAATAGACAGAAGTGGACTTGCCAGTGCCCAGGTGAGATGGCTGAATCCTGAACGTATGGACCCACTGGCTGCCAGTCTACCTTTGGGACTAGGAAAGCACTGGAGCTGACATAAAAGAGGTGCTGACGTGCTTCTTGATTAATTAACTCATCCCAACGATCCTTATAGACTTACACATTTGTTAATTCATTTTCTTATCAAACATTTATAGTTATGAGGATCTGTGAGAATCGCTAGACAGTAGATCACGTTAAGACCTTGGGACTAGATTTGCCACCGTAACTGAGCTCTATCGCATTCTAACACTAAGAATGAAATGAAAAATACTTTAAAACAAGACCCCCTCGAGTCATTTAAAGCATATGTGAAATGGCCAAGATCAACATAAACATGGTAAGGGATGCAGACTCCAGACCAACCCAGGGAGAAATCAGCAGGAACAGATCCTGCAAGGAACGAGAAAGATGGTACGGCCCTATACGGTTAGGGAAAACACTCTCTGGGAGCACGTCTTATGATACATGTTAAGTGAGTGGCTGACTTCTGAAAAAAACAAATCAAGTGTTCTCCCATTTCTCCCCTTTCAAACTAGAAGGGCGTGCTCAGCAGACTCATAGCAGAGAAGGGCCCGCTGGCCACTCTGCCTGTTCTGATGGGCTGGGGACATCCAGGCTCCTAGAGCCAGAGCTCACTGTGGTTTCTGCTCTGCTCTCTGGATAATCTAATTACCCAGGGAATAGAAAACCATAGGCCAGACAGATTTTAAAAATTCCTCCCTTTAGATTCTGCTGCCACCAGCTCCTTTGACTTATATTGAAATTGTGTCCCATCTCTTTCAGCCACGTTGTTACAAATTTATTATCTAGACTGATGATGACATCATTTGGAGAGGGACCAGGGCTGTGGTCATTCAGCTCCTCTTTCCGTATTACATAGGCAGCTTCTTCTCTCCCCTTTCAGGTTATTAATTTTTTAAAAGAGGGATTGCTTTAAATATCCAAAGTGCTGCTTTCAGCTGTGACACAGAGAAGGTTTCCCCTTTCAGAGCCCACAACACGTGCCTGCTTCTGATGGAAGGCAGCTTGCCCAAGTGGGCATTTGAGATCCCTCAAAGTGTCTCCTGAGCAGTCCTTGGTCAAAGTCATGCTAAAGGTACTTGTTAACTTTGTTTCTCATTTGAAAAGAGCAGGAGAGCTGGCCTGGGGTTGTAGGTAATGGGCTACAAGTTAGGAGATTAGAACAGCTTCTTCACAGATTCACTGCTGGTTGTTAATCATTCCTTTATGGTTTAGCACGCTTCTGTGTGAAATAGAAATGTTTCCATTGCCCATCTCCAACTTCCAGATTGTAGGAAGACTTGGAAGCAGCAGCAAGTTTTGTAACAGCATTTTGAAGCTCATACTTTTCACAAGCATATGTTGCATGCCAACTATATGCCAAACGCTATGCTAAGCACCGGATATACACTTGTGAATAAAATAGGCTTATCTGCCATTAGGGGGCTTATAATATAGTTGGAAAGACAGATGATAAACAAGGAGGCAAACAAATAAGTATATAGTTACAAACTGAAAAATGCACTGAAAGAAGGGGTGGGGGAGTATCATGGCATGGGAAAGTATACTGAGGAAAGGGGAGTCAACAGAGTCATTCCTTGGGATCTGCAGGGGACTGGTTCCAGGACCCCCATAGACAGCAAAATCTGAGGATGCTCAAGTCCTTTCTGTGAAATGGTGTAGTATCTGCATATAACTTATGCACATCCTCCCTTATAATTTAAATCATCTCTAGGTTACTTATAATACCTAATACAATGTAAATGTTATGTAAACAGTTGTAAATAAAATGTAAATGCAATAAAAATTGTTGCCTATGTGTGGCAAATTCAAGTTTTACTTTTTGGAACTTTTTGGAATTATTTTTCTTTGAATATTTTAATCCGAGTTTGGTTGAATCTGCATGTGAGGAACTTGGGCATTTGAAGCGCTAGCTGTATAGTGGTCCAGGAAAGTCTCACTGAGCAGTTCACAATTAGGTAAAGGCTTGAAAGCTGAGAAAGACCCAGCTATGCAGAAGGTGTATGTGTGGGGCGTTGTGGTGTGTGTGTGTGTCCACACACATGTACCAGGGGGAAAGACTGGTGTTTCAGGCAGAAGAACCAATTTGTGTGAAAGACATTAAGTGGAAAAGAATTTGGTGTGCTTAAGGAACCAAACTGATGTGGCTGGAGGCCAATAAAGAAGGGGCTGGAAAGTGTTATACACATATAAGAAATAATAGTTCTACGTTTTGCAAGCAACTGAGTGAAAATGGTTAAGCTAAAATGCATCCAAATAATAGATTAGATTTTCCAATCAAATTGCCAAACGCTAAGGACATGTTGGCAGGCGCTGCAAAAATGAATGAGGTTGGTGCCTTGTCCTCAGATAGCTCACAATATTCTAAAGTATGTAAGGACTCAAGAAGGAGCCATAAATCACTATAAATACAAGATAAAAGTAAATAAATGCTAAAAATGGTGGATATAAAGTGTTATGGAAGACAAAAGAGGGAGAGATCGTACCTGTTGTAGTAGGTTTGCATATGAAGGAATGCTTCCTGGAGAAGGTGACATTTAAGCTTGTCCTTAAAGATGGTCCTATTTCTACCCATGATTCTGCCATTTGGAACCATGTCCTTGTCTGCTTTTTTACTTTCTATTGAGGCATCTGGTGTGATCAGCTAGAATGCAAGAATAATTCAATGGTATGAGGTAAGGACTACTTTCCAACTCTCGTTTTGTCCTTTTCTCCTGCAGTAAACCAAAGAGTAAGGGAGAAAGAGGGAAAAAAATCTCTGAGTCTGCTTCTATGCTATCTGCTCATGGGATCCCTTATACCTAGAACGTTACACCTCACCCCACTCTAGTGCCTGCCCATTCTTAAACTGATAAAGGTGCCTCATTCATTCATTTATTTATCTACTCGTTAAAAACATACTGACACACAATGCCCAGCACAGAGTCTGAAGTGACATAACCACTCAGTAAATACTTGCTAAATGAATAAAAGACATGGGCTAAGGCAAATTTTCGGCAGAGGCAACAACATATGCAGAGTCACAGAGGCATGAAACATGTTACAAGAAATGAAAAGTGTACTTGGGCTAGAAGAAAGAACCTAAAGGAGAAGCTTGAGGATGATAACCCTAAAGTAATAGATGGGGATCCTATCATGATGGGTCTTGAGTTCCAAGCTAAGGCGTTTGAATGTTGACCTCAAGACTGTGGAGTATCCACTGCTGTTGTTAAAATAACAACAACAGCACCCAATGAAACAACAAACAAAAAAAAGAAACTAGAAGGAACGGCATGATCTGGATGTCATCCTCCTCCAAAGTACACTCATGCAATGAGAGGGAAGTCACTTTCCCTTCTGGATGTATTTTTAACAAAGGTGGAACGTGCATACAAGATGGTCTATTTTTCATTTTGAATACAAATATTTTATAGTTCTTGATATTTATCCTAATTAAAATTTTTCTCTTACCTATTCAAGGCCAGTCAAATAAGACTATTTTCAACCAGGATTTTAAGTCAAATACCACTTTTTTTGGAATATGGATCTGCCAGAAAGGAAACACATTAAAGCAAGGTGACCACAGAACTCAGTTTGCCTGAGACAAATTTTTCTACTGTCCGAGGTTACCATCTACCCAAGGTTTTCCATTTTTAGTAAAGCGTTATTGATAGTTGCATTTAAATTAGTTGGAATGGTGTGGAAGATGTTCACATTGCCTTCTACGTTTCACCATGGCCTCATCTAATAGAGTGTGAGACACACTGTACACTGACGTCTTCCTTTAAGTTAGAGTTAAGTCTAAATGACAATCATCCGTAGCTCATTTCTCTTTTCAGACTCTTTCTACACTTAAAAATAACCAACACTTCCTCTGAGACAGGACTGACTAGGCAAAGCTCTATCCTTCCTGAGTCCAGAGGCGCTGGAAAAACAATTTAGCAGTGTTGTCCCTGTTGGTCACTTGGTGAACCATGCAGTAATGCCATGGGCTCTGTCACAGGCTATGAGATAGAGGAGATGGCCAGGCAGCTCAGTGAGAAATAAATAGATGAAGTATGCATGAAATGTGTGTCGAAAATAAAGACTGAGTGGTCCTCCCATAGATACTGTTCCAAATTGGACTTGTTACAGGGTTTTTTTATAATTTATTATATGGTATAAACTTACAACTATATAGTGATTTAATTTTCTGTTAATGCTTTTAAAATTTTCAATAAATCCTTTCATTATCAATAAAGTTAAAAAAAGAAAGTATATATTTAAAAAAAGAAAAATTAAGTACTGAGTTTCTGACTCTATTTGAAAATACTTTTAAAGATTGTCTTGAGATGGCTGATAGATGATGATGATTGGCTGTGGACAGTGGCAGAAGGTGTGGTTAAATGTCATTTGGAAGTATCTAGATTTGTAGTGACTTTCCTTCGAAGAGCTGCTCCCTTTGTTAATTGGATAATTTTATATTCTGTACCATACTAGAATGAAATTGAGAAGGTGTACAATTTTGCAGCATCTAAGTTTAGTATCATATTTGATGAGTTTTGTCTTATAAGAATATTTGTTGAAAAAGCCATCTGGCTAAATTGAGGGGAAAAGATAGTACTTGTAAAAACTACTTGGTTCAACTATTTACACATTTTAATGTGAAAAATAGTTGATAATTTCTTCTACTTAGCAGAAATTACTCTGAGCTTCCCACGTACCTCAGTATCTGCTGAGTATTTTCTCAATTTTATGGTCTACCAAAAAGATTCAACTGAAGGTGTCAAAAATTAAAAAATTTTAACCATAAGATTGAGAAGATTTCAAACAATTTAAAGAAAATATCAAAACAAAAAAAGACCATATTAAGAGCAAAAAACATTCTTCTGAAAATATCAGTGATACCAAATTAGATATAGGTATGACAAAGAAAGTCACTATATTATCTAAATATTCACTGATAAAAATTGTTTCCTTTTTTCAGGTAATCAATACATGGAATTTAAAAAAAGAACATTCCTAAAAAAAAAAAAAACAGTTCTGAAGAACCTAGGGGCAGGACAGGAATAAAGACGCAGACATAGAGAATGGACTTGAGGACCCGGGGAGGGGGAAGGGTAAGCTGGGACGAAGTGAGAGAGTGGCATGGACATATATACACGACCAAATGTAAAACAGATAGCTAGTGGGAAGCAGTAGCAAAGCACAGGGAGATCAGCTTGGTGATTTCTGTCCACCTAGCGGGGTGGGATAGGGAGGGTGGGAGGGAGAAGCAAGAGGGAGGAGATATAGGGATATATGTATATGTATGGCTGATTCACTTTGTTATACAGCAGAAACTAACACACCATTGTAAAGCAATTATACTCCAATAAAGGTGCTAAAAAAAAAAAAAGGAACATTTCTGAAAGTGTATGTGAACTTATGTTTTTTAAGAAATTTAATTTCTGAAAATAGCTTTTGCATAGTACTATTTTAAGGTCCACCAGTATATTAAAACAAATTTGTTAGGCAAAAACCCCATATATTTCCAAAAAATCTGTAATTATACATTTATTAGCAACCTGACTCCAGCAATTCATTAGAAGGATCATCTACCATGATCAAGTGGGATTTTATAAGGATTTTTCAATATTTACAAATCAATCAATGTGATACATCACACTAACAAATTGAAGAATTAAAACCATATGATTATCTCAATAGACGAAGAAAAAGCTTTTGATAAAATTCAACATCCACTTACGATAAAAACTCTTAAGAAAGTGGGCATAGAGGGAACATACCTCAAACTAACAAAGCCATATATAACAAACCCACAGCAAACATCATACTCAGTGATGAAAAGCTGAAAGAATTTCCTCTAAGATCAGTAACAAGACAAGGATGCCCACTCTTGCCACTTTTATTCAACACAGTTTTGGCAGTCCTAGCCATAGCAATCAGAGAAGAAAAAGGAATGAAAAGAATCCAAACTGGAAAAGAAGAAGTGAATCTGTCACTGTTTGCAAATGACATGATGCTGTATGTATTAATATAAATTAACTGTATAATTAAAATAATAATGTAATTGTTTTAATACTTTTAGCGCTCCTTTAGTGTCTTAGCACTCTAAATTATATGGTCATTTCCTTTGAAGCTTCTTTTTTAAAAATATCTCTTTGACCAGGCATAGGTTATGCTTTTTATTATTATTGAATTATAATTAACATACAATATTATTTTAGTTTCAAGTGTACAAAATAGTGATTCAATATTTTTATACATTATGAAATGATCACTGAAATAAGTCCAGTTACCATCCTTCACTACACAAAGTTGTTACAATATTATTGACTGTATCTCTTATGTGTGTACATTATATCTCTGTGACTTTTTTTACTTTATAGCTAGAAGCTTTTTCCTTTTAATTCCCTTCACCTATTTCAACCTTCCCCCCATCCCACTCCCCTCTGATAACTACCAGTTTCTTTTCTGCAACTACAAGTCTATTTCTGTTTTGTTTTGTTTGTTCATTAGTTTTGTTTTTTAGATTCCACATATAAATGAAATCATACAAATTTTTTTTCCTTTGACTTATTCCACTTAGCATAATACCCTCCAGCTCCATTCACGTTGCCACAAATGACAAGATTTCATTCTTTTTAAAGGTATGTGTCTTTTTAAAAGTGTGTGTGTGTATATAGATATGTATTTATGAAATTTATACCACATTTCTTTCTTCTTTATCCTTTCATCTATGGATAGACTTTCATTTTGTTCCATGTCTTGGCTATTGTAAATAATAGCTGCAATGAGCACTGGAGTACATATATCTTTACGAATTAGTGGTTTTGTTTTCTTTAGATAAATACTCAGAAGCGGAAGTGCTGGATTGTATGGTAGTTTTATTTATTTTTTTAATGAAACTCCATCCTGTTTTTCATTGTGGCTGCATCAATTTATATTCTCACCAACAGTGCACAAGGGTTCCCTTTCCTAACCAATACTTGTTATTTCATGTCTTTTGGATAATAGCCATTCTGACAGGTGAGGTGGTATCTCACTGTGGTTTCGATTTGCATTTGCCTCATGATTAGTGATGTTGAGTGTCTTTCCACACAACTACTGGCCATCTGTATGTCTTCTTTGCGAAAATGTCTATTCAGGTCCTCTGCCCATGTTTTAATTTTTTTTGTTGTTTTTTGATATTGAGTTAAATGAGTTACTTATATATTTTGCATATCAATTCCTTATTGGATGTATCTTTGAAAATATCTTCTCCCATTCAGTAGGTTGCCTTTTTGTTTCACTGGTATTTTCCTTCAAAGTGCAAAAGCTTTTTACTTTGATGTAGTCCCATTTGTTTATTTTTGCTTTTGTTGCCCTTGTCTGAGGAGACATATCCAAAAAAATATTTCTGCAACTGATGTCAAATAGGTTACCACCTATGTTTTCTTCTAGGAGTTTTATGGTTTCAGGTCTTATGTTTAAGTCTTTAATACATTTTGAGTTTATTTTTGTATATGGTGTAAGAAAGTGGTCCAGTTTCATTCTTTTGCATGTAGCTGTCCAATTCTCCCAACACCATTTAATGAAGAGACTGTCTTTTCCCCATCGTATATTCTTCCTCCTCTGTCACAGATTAACTGACCACATGAGTGTGGTTTTATTTCCGGATTCTCTATTCTATTTCATCGATCTATGTGTCTGTTTTTGTGCCAGTACAATACTTTTTGATTACTAGAGCTTTATAATATAGTTTTAAATTTGGGAGCATGATACCTCCACCTTTGTTCTTTTTTTTAAAGACTGCTTTGGTTAGTTGAGTCTTTGGTAGATCCTTACACATTTTAGGATTATTTGTTCTACTTATGTGAAAAATGCCATGGGTATTTTGATAGGGATTGCATTGACTCTATAGATTACTTTGGGTGTATGGACATTTTGACTATATTGATTCTTCTAATCCATGAGCCTGGTATACCTTTCCATTGATTTATGTTATCTTCAGTTTCTTTCCTCAATGTCTTACAGTTTTCAGCATATAGGTCTTTCACCTCCTTGGTTAAATTTATTCTTAAGTATTTTATTCTAGGTATAAGTTATATCTTAAGGCCAGACTTATTTATGCTCCCCTGCTTTAACAAATGTGGGTATAATGAAAGATGTTTTTCCCCAAATCAATTCTAGATACTGCCTCCCACCCTTACACACAGTTACTTATATTTGGAGTCTCAATGGATAATCAGGATCTCTGGAATGAGAGTCTCAGTGGATGCTGGCTACAGTGTCCTACATACATAAATAATGTGCTATGGGGGCTTCCTAATAGAGATGGAAGTACCTTTCCAAATTAATCTATCCTCTTACTCTGGCCATGAACAGAGAAGAGTAATAGTCCTATACTGTTTAGTTTCATCAGAAAACTGAATGTCTTTCCTCCTATATGTACCACAAGGGAATTACTTAAGTTTTGTTCTCCTTCCATTCACACTCACAGCATAAGGAATCCAAGATGGGTCTATATCTTATTCAATGTTTTACTAATATCCTTTGCATCAGTTTTCTTTCACTATAAAAACACTTAAAATTTAGGAGCTTAGGACACTTCTTCATTTTCTCACTATCCTATGGTTCAGAAATTTGGACTGGTTTCTTGTTGGGTGTTTCTTCTGCTGGCCTCATGTGTGGTCACTTTAATGGCTGCAGTTGACTGGAAATTTTGTTAGAGCTGGAGGGTCTTGTATGGCCTCACTCAGGTCTGGCAGTTGGAAGGCTGTTAACTGGGATACGGCTCTAGCAGGGGAACTTGAGCTCTAATATAGTGTGGTCTCAGGATTCCAACAGAGACAAAAAAGTATATGCTCTAATGTGTAAGAGTTTTTCAGGTCTCCGCTTTTGTCACATTTGCTAATGTTTTGCTGTCCACAGTAACTGACATGGCCAAGCCCAAATACAAAGGGTGGAGAAATAAACTCCACTTCTTAATAGGAGTAGTGGCAAAGACACATTGACAAATGTGGACATACAACGATAGTAGAATTGTTGTAACCATCTTTGCTAATGATTTACCACATTGTCTAATTTGCTCACATTGAAAACCCCTTAAGAATCCAATAATTGCAAAATGCTGATGTAAAGCACAAATAATGTGCAGGGAAGCACATCTATGGGTGAATCCTTTCAAGAGCCAGTTGCCCCTATTACAGTGGGGGTAATAAATAATCTCTGCCAACTTTACAGCTTGCTGCAAGTTAGATTGATATTGTGGATATAGAAATGCCTTCTAAATCATCAAACAGATGAGACGGATTATCATTAATCAAAATCTAGCACAAACCCTACTTCATCATTCTTGATATTCCATCCTCACTAATTTCTTGAGACAGCATTTTATTGGCATTTGGAGTCTAAACCACATTTTTTTTGGCCTTTGATTTTCTGCTGCTTTGTGAAGTTCATCAACGTCTGTATCCAACAATTCAGAATGCATGTGCTAAGCATCATCTAAGTTGTCAAGTCTAGCTAGTCATTGGAAACATAGGAATGAATCAGGCATAAACCTTGATTTGGGGGAGCTTATACTCTAGTTCTTGACTTTGGCTAGGCAACAATATCAAGCACACTTCGGGGGAGTTTAAAACTGGGTGTCCAGACTGGGTATCTGAGGAGCCAGCCATGACCCTTGGACATCTCTCTTGCCCTGAATCATGGTCCCCTCATTCCTCACAATTCTCAAGTTCTTATAGACATTATAAATGTACAAGTCAAACCTCTTTATTTACTTTAGCTATTAATACCCTAAGAGCCACATTTCCAAACCACATTGGCAGAAAGGCAGAGGCCACGTCTTGTTCAACTCTGAATCCTTAGTACTCAAGACAGGTTACTAGTATATATGTAATTTAGGTTGAATAAATGAAATAACAAATTGATCACTGTCACTAACTCTTCTCTTAAATTAATTCATTTTTCTGGAATTTTATTACTTTTGTTCTCACCTCATGAGAGTGCTTTCAAACAAATATTATTCTTATTAGTCACACCAGTATAAAAACTGCAAGTTTCACCCCAATGTTCATAGCAGCACTATTTACAACATGGACGCAACCTAAGTGTCCATTGACAGATGAATGGATAAAGAAGGTGTGGTATATATATATACATATTACTCAGCCATAAAAAAGAAAGAAACGATGTCATTTGCAGCAACAAGGATGGACCTAGAGATTAGCATACTAAGTGAAGTAAATCAGACAAAGATAAATATCATATGATATCACTTACACGTGGAATCTAAAATGTGAAACAAATGAACTTATCTGACAAACAGAAACAGACTCACAGACATAGAAAACAAACTTATAGTTACCAAAGGGGAAAAGGGGTGAGAGAGGGACAAATTAGGAGTTTGGGATTAGCAAATACAAACTACTATATATAAACTAAACACTGAGGTCCTACTGTATAGCACAGGGAACTATATCCAATATCCTGTAATAAATCATAATGAAAAAGAATATATATGTCATAAATTAGGTGACCACAGGTGTGTGGGTTTATCTCTAGGCTTTCTAAGGATCATTACCATTGATCTATACTTATGTTGTTGTGCCAGTACCATACTGTCTTGATTACTGTAGCTTTGTAGTATAGTCTGAAGTCAGGGAGCTTGATTCCTCCAGCTCCATTTTTCTTTCTCAAGATTGCTTTGGCTATTCGGGGTCTTCTGTGTTTCCATACAGATTGTAAAATTTTTTGTTCTAATTCTGTGAAAAATGCCATTGGTAATTTGATAGGGATTGCACTGAACCTGATAAAGGAGACAAGAATATACAATGGAGAAAAGGCAGCCTCTTCAATAAATGGTGCTGGGAAAACTGGACAACTACATGTAAAGAATGACATTAGAACACTACTTAACACCCAACACAAAAATAAACTCAAAATGGATTAAAGATCTAAATGTAAGACTGGACACTATAAAACTCTTAGAGGAAAGCACAGGAAAAACACCCTTTGACATAAATCACAGCAATATCTTTTATGATCCACCTCCTAGAGTAATGAAAATAAAAACCAAAAATAAGCAAATGGGACCTAGTTAAACTTAAAAGCTTTTGCACAGCAAAGGAAACCATAAACAAGACAAAAAGACAACTCTCAGAATGGGAGAAAATATTTGCAAATGAAGTAATGGACAAAGGATTAATCTCCAAAATATACAAGCAGCTCAATATCAAAAAAACAAACAACCCAACCCAAAAATGGGCAGAAGACTTAAATAGACATTTCTCCAAAGAAGATATAAAGATTGCCAACAAACACATGAAAGGATGCTCAACATCACTAATCATTAGAGAAATGCAAATCAAAACTACAATGAGGTATCACCTCACACCAGTCAGAATAGCCATCATCAAAAACTCTACAAGCAATAAATGCGGAGAAAAGGGAACCCTCTTGAACTGTTGGTAGGAATGTAAATTGATACAGCCACTGTGGAGAACAGTATGGAGGTTCCTTAAAAAACTAAAAATAGAATTACCATATGACCCAGCAATCCCACTACTGGGCATATACCCTGAGAAAACCATAATTCAAAAAGACACATGTACCCCAATGTTCATTGCAGCGCTATTTACAATAGCCAGGGTATGGAAACAACCTAAATGTCCATCAACAGATGAATGGATAAAGAAGATGTGATACATATGTATAATGCAGTATTACTCAGCCATAAAAAGAAATGAAATTGGGTCATTTGTAGAGATGTGGATGGACCTAGAGCCTGTCATACAGAGTAAAGTAAGTGAGAAAGAGAAAAACTAATATCGTATATTAACACATATACATGGAATCTAGAAAAATGGTACAGATGAACCTATTTGCAGGGCAAGTATAGAAACGCAGATGATGGAGAACAGATGTGTGGACACAGGGCGGGAAGGTAAGGTGGGATGAATTGAGAGATTAAGTTTGACATAAGTACACTACCATGTATAAAATAGATAGCTAGTGGGAACCTGCTGTAGAGCACAGGGAGCTCAGCTTGGGGCTCTGTGATGACCTAGATGGGTGGGATGGGGGGGCAAGGGAGGTCCAAGAGGGAGGGAATATATGTATACATATGGCTGATTCACTTCACTGTACGGCAGAAACTAATACAACATTGTAAAGCAATTATACTCCAATAAAAGAAAAGAATACGTGTGTGTGTGTGCGCGCGTGTATGTGTGTGTGTGTGTGTGTGTGTGTGTGTGTGTGTGTGTATATATATATATAAACTGAATCACTTTGCTGCACACCAGAAACTAACAAAACCGCAAATCAACTACAGATTAATAAAAAGTTTAAAAACTGAAAGCTTCAAGTGGGTGTTAAGTTCTGTCACTGGAAGTACGCAAGCAATGCTTAGGTAACCAACATTTAGCAGGTGGTGGGTTCTAGTACAGGCTCTGCTGAAACATAGCTGTTTGAGTTTGTACAAATCACCTCCCCCTCTGGGCCCCAGTTTTCTGATCTATTAATCTGAAGACAAGGGAGTCATCTAAGGCAGGCAGCGTCCCCTCAGGTCACAGCAGCCTGCATCAGCCTTCCAGTGGGTGAATGAGGGCAACAAGTCTTCCATGGTTTAGATGATCTCATGCCTTCCAAATCACCATTGATGAAATTGACCAGAAGAAAGCTATGTCAACTCTCCTCCTAATACAGCTTCCAGTAATAAATTTGGAGATATCTCCAGTAATGGGTGTGAGCTCAGTTTACTGGACCTGTTTTTCTCAGAATAGCTTTATGGAGAACTGCTCTTCACAGGCAGATGCCTGCTTTTATCACGCCATGTATCAGTGAGTGAATGTGCGTGAAATCCCCGCCTTACTGTGCCAGCCAAATGGATAAACAGAAAAATACAATCATCTCACAGCCAAATCACCACTGGCATTTATACTGCTTAAGGGTGAGAGGGACTACATGCTTGCATATTGTTTCAGGACCCATTCATTCATCCATCAAACAGCTACTTTCATGCTCCCTCCCTTCAGTCACTGTACCTGGGGAATGGTGGCAGGTGGGGTGGAGTGTTGGTGGGGTATGAAGAAAAAGGGATGAAGTAGCTCTGAACCAACTCCTCAAGGAGGTTATAGACAGTGGGAGGGATAGGATGTGCACAAGAGAGAGTTTATTTTGTCCTTTGGCAAAGTCATTTTCACATTGTTTGATATTTAGTTGTTTATTTATCTATTTATCCCTCTGGAAAGCCATAACTCTTTTAGGGCAAGGATAATGACTTGCTTATTTTCCTCGGCTGTCCTAGTCTGCGTTGGCCGTCTCTACTTCCCAGACCAGAACACTTCTCAGTTGGGTGTTGAATCAAGCCTATCCTCCCAGTGGTTCATGAGAAACAAGAGGGTAAAGGCTAAGCATATTTTATTCAACTTTATATTCATTCATTTATTCAATAAATAGGAATAGGACTCCTATCATGTGTAAGGTACTTCCCCACGTATGAAGTGTTCAGCAATAAATAGAACACCCAATATTCTAGTGGCAGAATCAGATGATAAATGAATAGGGAAAAACGTATACAGTGAGCCAGAGGGCGATAGGCATTAAAGAGGAAAGTAGATCAAGCAAAGGATAAGAAGAGTCAACATGTGAGGTGACTGCAATTTTCTTTATGTAGTGAGACAAGGCCTGACAGAGGAAGGGACATTTAAGCAAAACCCTGAAGCAGGAAGAGGAAGAGGCAGCCTTGTATTACAGAAAGACCATTCTGGGCAGAAGGAAGAGCAAGTGAAAACACAGAGGTGGGGACATGTTCAAGGAACAGAAAAGAGGTTAATGAGGCTGGATGCAAGTGAGGGAGGGTTAGAGCAGGGACGAAGACTCAGATCACATGGGTCTTTAAAGGCCATTCAAAGCCATGGGCTTTTACTTTGAATGAGATCCCTTAGTCATAGTACAGTTCTTGGTGCTCAAAATATGTGTCAAATAAATGTTGAGTCATTCCTGATGCAGGAATAGGAGTCAAAATACCTGGGTTCTATATCCAGTTCCCAGTGTGATCTTTTTTTGTACTGGGCAGGAAAGGGTGCTACAGCTAGATGGAGTATTAAGGCACTCACAGACCCAAACTTTGCATTCTAAGAGCTGTAACAGAGCAACCAGCCAAGCAGAGGATTCCAACCAGAGGACTGAGTGATGAAATCATGATGGAATCAGTGCAAGAGGCCATCTAAGAGGTAACACTGAGTTTAGGCTTTGGAGGAAAAATGAGAATTGGGAATGAAGGATGAAGACAGGGACATCCCAGGCAAAAGGAATAGCAGTCACAGAAGCATAAAGGATGGAGAACGTGTTCAATGAACACGGAGCAGTCAAGTACTGCTGGAGCAAAGGATAGGTAAGGGAGAAAAATAGGTGGACATGATGTACGGTCCATGGCTTGGGGTCAGATAACAAAGATCTTGAGTACCAAGGTCCAGTACCAGTAGGGAAAGAAGAACCATGGATGATTCCGGAACAAATAAGTGGCAAAGTCAAGGAACCGACTTTTGTCTAAGAAGGGAGGGAGAAACCAGTCAAAGGACTGTGATGAGATCTGATCTAGGTCTCTGGCTGAAGCAGCAGAGAATCTGAGTGAAGGGTACACAGGAAATACAGAGGAAGGCAAATCCCCATGACTTACAAACACATCGTATGGGGGCAAAGGAATTTTCCCAGCCCACATTCTCTGCAGGTTTTCCCAATAAATGTTTATGTTCAAATATTAATCAGCACGACTCATTCATTTCCTCTGGCTTTTTTTCTTAGGGAAGTGATTTAGAATATGTTTAAAACTCCTACAGTTTCAGAAATGTACATCAATGTGTGCCATGGCTCAAGCAGATCCTTCCTAAATGCAAACGCCAAGCAAGGATTATTCAAAAGTGGCTGGAGTGTGAACATTTATCAGGAAGGCCTGGGGAAGTGCAAATGTCAAGGCAGCTGAAAGGTGTTTTCAGATGTTAAGTTTCCATTGATTTGTGATACACAGGAAAAAAGAATGAGGTGCTCATAAGACATTTCACTCAGGAGGAGCTGTGCGATATGGAGGTTAGGAGCAAAAGATTCGGAAATAAACAACCTGGGTTCAAATCTCAGCTGTTCCACTTATTAACTGTATGACTTTGGACAAGTTCATTAACCTTTCTGTGTCTCCATTAGCTGATAAGTGAGAATGATCCCTGAAGGGGTGTGCACACTCCCACACTCCATCAGGCCCACACACCACGTCCATGACTAGCCACAATTTGGGTGGTCCACATATATAAACACATATGATTATTAACTGCCACTAAAAAGAGCAGTGTGGTGGGTAGGATATGATCTCATTCATGGTAGCGTGAAGGGCACTGCCATGAGCACCTAAACATGCAGTGAGCCAGGCTGCACTCTTGGCTCACCTTGCAAGGCAGGAGGACTAACTCTAGGATGCTTGGCTAATAAGTGGCACAGCTGGGAGATGAAACCCAATCAAGCTGTTACCACTACACTAAGTTATACCTTGGTAATCACCCGGTTCAAACTCTTTGCTTCACAGAGGAAAGAGAAATTCAAAGGGATTAAATGATTTGTCCAAAACCCCAGAGTTAGTGAGTGGCAGACCTGGAACCAGCCTCTGGCGTGTTTGACTGACAGGTGAGGACTCTTCTTATCTAAAACCTTCTCTCCACCCCTCCATGTTCTCTCCAAAACAACACCACACCCAAACTTACTCCCATAGTCTCTTTGCATTTACTAAAAGTCATGGCATAACTGAAGAATCCACTTCTTCTCTGCATAGTCATTTTTTCCCAAAACAGCCCCTGGATTCTCATCCATGACTTCAGTGCGAACTTCATGTACCACTGTTGACAAAATCAAGACAGGGAGGTGCCTCAGCTGCTTCTCAAGCTCCCACCGGATGTGACTCACCAATAACATCCTTCCTGCCAGGCTGAATGCCACCTACTTTCCACCTGAGGCCTGATTTTCCTGGGTAGGGTTTCCTGGTTAGACAAACTGTGTGCAATGTGTGGGATGGATGGGGGAGGGTTAAAATAGCCATTATGCAAAAGGTTACTTCTGAGCGTAGTCTCCTGAAGTTCCAATGCCCTCATTCTTTTCTACTGAAAACCATGCTCTGTCCAGAAGAATCTCCAGAGAGTGGGGTTGCTAGGCTGTGAGAGTAATTAACCTTTCCAGAATTAATCTGAGGCCAGAAAACACCTTGTTGGGGCCTGGCATGTGATACATCCCTCTTAAATCAGAAGTCCAGCCTCCCAAACTCAGCAAGTGAGGGCCATCTTCAACCTGCTCTGGTGAGACCACACTGAAAGTGTGGCGTTTCATTTCAAACTCTGCATTTATTTTTCAAAATGAAAGTATATGTATTGATTACTTCTTAATATAAGAAGTAATTTGTGCTTATTTTAAAACCTTTCGGAGTACTAAAATATATAAAGTAGAAACTAAAAGTCCATCACCCATAATTCTGCACCAGAAATAACCACAGTTAATGGATGGAACTTACAGACTTTTTTCTGTGTGTATGTTTGAGTGTATTTTTTTTTCCTTAGGAAAATAATACTAGTATATTTAACATCTTATAAACTATTTCTAGATTTCAAAGAGGTTGTGTTTTCCTTCTATGTTAAAGTTTATAAAGTTACTTTTTAATTTTTTAATAGATTCATTGATTTATCACTTTTTGATTCATTTACTATTTATTCATTTTCAATAATGTTTATTGAGAACCTATTATACGCCACGCAGAATAGTAGGCTACTGATTGATGCTGTTGTTTTTTTATTATAGTAAAGCACATATAACATCAAATTACTGTTGTAATCGTTTTTAAATATACAGTTCAGTGACATGAAGCACATTGGCATTGGTGTGTAACCATGACCACCATACATCTCCAGAATTTTTTCATCTTCCTCAACTGAAACTCTGTACCCATTAAACAATAACTCCTCGCTTCCCCTTTCCCTGGCCCCTGGCAACCACCATTCCATTTTCTGTGTCTACGGATTTGTCTGCTCTAGTGAGTGAAATCGTACAATATTTGTCCTTTTGATTCTTGCTTATTTTACTTAGCGTAAGGCAGCGGTCCCCAACCTTTTTGGCACCAGGGACCAGTTTCGTGAAAGACAATTTTTCCACAGACGGGAGCGGTGCGGGGGTGGGAAATGGTTCAGGTGGTAATGCCAGCGATGGGGAGCGATGGGGAACCACTGCAGATGAAGCTTCGCTCACTCGCCCACCGCTCACCTCCTGCTGTGTGGCTCGGTTCCTAACAGGCCGCGGGCCAATACTGGTCAATGGCCCAGGGGTTGGGGGCCCCTGGCGTAAGGCTTCAAGGTTCTTTTATGTTGTAGCATGAATCACAATTTAGTTCCTTTTTAAGGATGAATAGTATTTCATTGTATGTATATACTACATTCTGTTTATCCATTCATATGCTGATGGACACGGGGGTTGCTTCCCCCTTTCGGCTATGGTGAATAACGCTATGTACATGAATGTACAGATATCTACCTAAGTCTGCTTTCAATTCTTTTGGGTATATACCCAGAAGTGGAATTGCTGGATCATAAGACAATTCTATGTTTAATTTTTTGAAGAACTGCCATAGTTTTCCATAGCAGCTGTGCTATTTTACATTCCCACCAGCAGTGCACAAGAATTCCAACATATAATAGCTATTGTAATTGGTATGACGTAGTATCTCATTGTGGTTTTGAACTGCATTTCCCTAATGATTAGGGATTGAGCATCTTTTCATGTGGTTACCGGCCATTTGGATACCATTTTTGGACAAATGTCTACTCAAGTTCTTTGCCCATTTTTTAATTATGTTGCTTATTTTTTGGTTCAGTTGTGGAAATTCTTTATACATTTGGGATACTAATCCCTTATCAGATATATGATTTGCAAATATTTTATCCCAATCTGTGGATGGCCTTTCACTCTGTCGACACTGTCTTTTGATGCACAAAAATTTTCAATTTTGATAAAGTACAATTTATCTATTCTTTCTGATTGAGTTTTAAATGGGACATAGGTCTGAGCTTTTATAAAAGTTACATTCTAGTGGAGGAGGCATAAATTCAAAAATTAATTACACAAATCCATACGTACTGTGTGGTAATTAAAGGTAGTTCTATGAGTGCCTAGACCAAGCTTATCCAACCTATTTGGTGAGAGAAGACTTCTTGAAGACCTGAGTAAACAGGAGTTAGGTGGGCAGGAATATTAGGAGGGTTGGGGGAGAGGCTTCTGGAATAAATGCACAGATGTGCGAAGGTCCTCGGGGAGGCAAAGGAAATTGGAAAGGCTGCCAAATTTGGACGAGGCAGAGTAGAATAGACTGGGAACAGATCAGACAGGGTGTTGAAGGCCATGCATTTATAATCAGGGCCAATCTGTTACAAGTGTTTGAAAAAAATACTGTAATTCTCATTTGAATAAGAAAGCGTGTGTGGGACAGGAGTGAGGGGTGGAGCTTGGGGGGTATAACAAGGGGTGTTTTTGTTCATATTATTATAAAAAAGAAAAACAGAAGTAACACCAGCTTTGATGATAATTAGATCCAGGGTCTAAAATCACGATGCACAAACTCTCCTTAACTCTTAGGTCTGTTTTCCTCTTTATTTTGGCCACGTTATCTCACCCCGAAGATAGACTCTTTCCAGGTGTTAGGGATTGATAGGTTTGGGCCATTTATGGCCCCAAATTTCTCTGTAGCAATAGATTCCAAAGGAGAGGGAGAACTCTTCTCTCCTGTGTTGAGTACATATGAACTTCTGTGGCTTTTCTCTGGCCTATACTTGACCTTCAGCCTCGATGTTAGCAACAGCATCACCTTGGAACCTGTTACGAACCCAGATTCTCAGGCTCCACCCTAGGCCAACTGAATCAGAAGCTCCAAGGTGAGGCCTGGCAATCTGTGTTTTTACCAGCCCTCCAGGTAATTCTGACGCACACTCAGTTTTGAAAACTACCGCTTCAAACAAATCACTGTGACTAAGGAGATGGGCTCCAGTAACTGATCACTTCTTAGTCGTATGCTCACCCCTGTGGCCTGGAGGGCAAGGTCCTATCATTGATAGAGCCACCATACTCTCCTGAAGTATTTGGTATAGAGGTGCTTTCCAAAGGCAAAGGAGGACAGCATGGATTGCTATTGTCAGAGCTGAGAAAGGACACTGGACAGACGGAAATCTCAGGAACAGACTGAAATCTCAGATGTCTGTAGCACTAGGGCGAATATTTGGGAAATCATTTGAAAGCGAGGGGACCCTACTGAAGACTTTTCAGCAGGAGAGATGCCCAATCAGATTTGCATTCAAACGATAACCATGGCTGCCTCGTGTCATTCTGACTGGGGACTCAGCTGTGGACATACAGAGAGAAGTTAGGAGGTCACTACTGCTGCGTAGAAGTGATGGTGGAAAAGTAGAGAGATTGAGAAATATTTAAGCAATGGATTCAAAAGTAGAGAGGTAGGGAAATGTTCAGGGAACGGATCCATCAGCACTCAGTGATCAACTGGACTTGGGACATGAAGGAAGGGGAAGTGTCTGGTTCGATTCCATCACAAGACCGTATGTATGTTGTCCCTTGTGCCATGAAATTCTCTTCTCTGCTCTCTTTACCTGGCAAAATATTACTCCCTGGTCAGATCTCCGTCTAAGTGTCTCTTCTCTAGGGAAACTTGATCCTCCAGCCTCACTCCTAATGCTGTTTAATTTTCCTTCATATCACTTATCATATTTTATAACATTATATTCATTCACATAATTATCTCTTTAATATTTTAGCTCCTCTAAAATTCTCTATCATCCCTGAAAGCAGGAGCTGTTTCCCCCCAAGAGACAGGAAAGCCTAGTCATTAAGTACACGGACTCTGGAGCCAGACTGCTTGGGTTCAAATCTTGGTCCTGCTAGTGGTCAGCTATGTGATTCCATGCCATTTATTCAACTTCTCTGTGCCTTAGTTTCCTCACCTGTTAAATGGGTGGACGGCTAGTCCTACTTCATGGAATGGCTGTGAAATATAAATTAGGTTATGTGTGCAAAGCCTTGAGAAGAGCTTTACCGAAGCATCAGCTCAGCACCAGCTACCTTAATTGTTCTCTTTGTTTCCCCACCACATCTCCCGGTGTCTGGCATTGAGCAGGCACCAAAAAAAATATCTTAACAGGAATGAAAAGTAAACGACGACCTTTCAGTGAGTGACTGTGTGAAGGTGGGCACTGAGAACTGAGCAGAGACAGCACTGGAAAGTGAGCATGGTGGTGAAGGGGGCAGGCAAGGTGGTGAAGTTCTGTTCAACATTTCCAGTGCCACCTGCCTCAGAGCCCATCAAAGAGAGATACTGAGGAACAGTAGGAAATGAGTCTGAGGCAGAGCAGAGAGGCCTGACAGAGGGGTTGTATTTAGTTTCCTAGCATTGCCATAACAAAGGATGAAAAACTGGGTGGCTTAAAACAACCAACATTTATTGTATCCCAGTTCTGGAGGCTGGAATTCCAAAATCAAGATGTTGGCGGGGTTTAGCTCCCTTAGAAGGCTCTGGGAGAGAACCCATCCTTGCCACTTGCAGTTTCTGGTAGCCCTGGGCATTCCATGGCTTGTGGCAGCCTAACTCCAATCTCAGCCTCCTTCTTCTCATGGGCATCTTCCCTCTATTTATGTCCAAATCTCCCTCTTCTCTTAAGGACACCAGTCATATTTGATTAAGGGTCCACTCAATTACAGGATGACCTCATCTTAACTAATTACATCTGCAACAATCCTATTTCCAAATAAATGTACATTCTGAGAATGTGAAGCTTGAGTTAAGACTTCATCGTATCTTTCTTGGGGACGCAGTTCAATCCAAGCAGGGCAGATATCCATCGGGGGGTAACTGGCACTGGATGCTCTTTAGAGCCTTGGTCATGGAGAGATTAGCCCAGCGGTTAAGAGCACAAGTTATAGAGTCAGACAGACATGGAACTGACTCTTCTCTCCCCTATTTACTAGTTAAGGCCTTGGGCAAGTTACCTAAGTTTCCAAAGACTTAGTTTCCTCACCTGTAAAACAGGGATAATGAAAGTATTTACCTCTAGGTTTCCTTATATGAAAGGAGGGAATGACTGAAAAGTGCTTAGCGTAGTGCCTATCACAGGGTAAGTGTTCGGTAAATGGTATCTGTTGGCTAAGCTTTTCTAAGGAGAGAATCTATCATGAGAAAGAAAGAGGAGCAAGGAGTAAATCCTGAACCAAGAGGAACCACCCCATTTTAGGTTAGAAATGACACAGGAGAGCAAGTGGGATGACAAAAATACTAGAAATGGTTTCCTGGTGTTTAGGGTACATACTGATCCCTGTGCCTCACCTAGGCCAGTGAGTCAATACGGGTTTGCTGACTAAATTGAATGAATATGAAGGACACTTTTAGCTGGCAGAAGAGGAGTATTAAGAGTAGGTAGGTCGGGAAAGAGGGCTAAAAGTTACCTGTAAATCTCTGAAAGGCTCTCCTTCAAAAGAGAAATTAAACCTATCCTGTTAGTATAGAGCCAGAACTAGAGGATGGAAATTACAGGGAGAACCATTTTTACTCAATACTAGAAACATATGCTGAAGTCCTTACTCCCTGAAGCCTGCAAACAGAGATGGACAGCACAAGGCAAATCATCTATAGAAGGTGTCTTTGTACTGGGCTGACGGTTGGATTAGAGGGTCAATGAGTTTCTTTCCACCCATGATTCCAATTTGGTAAAGAGGCCATAAACTGTGAAGGACAATCTGGGAGAGGCATTGACAAGATTTTAAAAAGATAGCAGTGGGCTTCCCTGGTGGCGCAGTGGTTGAGAGTCTGCCTGCCGATGCAGGGGACACGGGTTCGTGCCCCGGTCCGGGAAGATCCCACATACCGCGGAGCGGCTGCGCCCGTGAGCCATGGCCGCTGAGCCTGCTGCTCCGCAACGGGAGAGGCCACAGCAGTGAAAGGCCTGCGTACCGCAAAAAAAAAAAAAAAAAAAAAAAAGAACCTATTAGAGGATATGCTCCCAAAAAACTGAGGGACTAAAGCAAGGAAGAGGAAGACTTCCTCTTAAGAAAACTTGGACCAAATGCAGGAGAAGAGAAGAAAAGGAAAATATCAGAATGATGAAGATGAAAAGTCTCAGGATGACAGATAAAAGACCTAGGGAACAACCATTCCACATAGGAGCCAGAAGACAGAGAACACTAGAAGGGCCGTATTCAAGTGAAGAAACAAAAACAAAAACAAACTAGAACTGATTGAACTAAGTACTGTTTTTGTTCACACTGAAAGGAGCTTTGCGGTTCTATTGAAAATACAGATTACTATAATGGCAGGCACTTTAAAAACTAAGCAAATTATGAAAGGAGGCAATTATCAACTCCAATAAAAACAAATAAAAAACTATACAAAAACAGAAATGTAATCACGATTTAAAAACTGGTGGCTCAGCTGGGTACAGTGATTCTGTAACTATACAACTGTATGGGAATGAATGCAATTTTAGCCAAAAGAATAAAGGAAGTTTGATGCAGTGGCAAGATCTTCAATGTAAGTATACCAGGGACCCATTAGAGTGTTTTAGGTATTATTTTGATATAATTATACTTGGAAGGTCATGATTAGAGGATGTATGTGAATATGTGTGTGTGTGTGTGTGTGTGTGTGTGTGTGTGTGTGTGAGAGAGAGAGAGAGAAAAATATACCTCTTCTCTTTCGTAAGAAAAAAGTAAACAAAATGCTTACAACCATAAAATAATCCAAATTAAAAAATAAAAAGATAAGAATGTTAAAATGTGGCTGCTCTTTTAATAATAATAATCTAGGGTATAAAAGAGAATCACTGCCTATGGTATCTCTTTTCTAAATGGTTTGGTCTTTGTAAAATACAAAATATATAGTTTTAATAATTTTTAAATTAACCAAGGAAGAACAGAATAAATCTATCAATCAAATAAGATAATTCTGACTTTCTGGACCAGGCTAAAGTCTCCTCTCCCCCCACTCACCACCTTTTCTTTTTAAATAAGAGTTACATGGTAGAACGTCCCAAGTACCTGGTACATAGCTAGCCTCCAGAAAAACGCAGCTAACTCCCTCATCATAACAAACAAGGGGTAAAATTCCAAGCTGGAATTTTCGCTTGGTTCATAGCATTTAGTTTGGCTATGAAAACAAATTAGTTTACAAAAATGCTTGTCTTCATAAAAGCATTGCTAGACTTCAGGAAGGGCAATAGTTCTTCTGCCAGCTTCAATAAAATGGTGACTAAACTAACAGTAGACACTCCCCTCCCCATCCTCAGTCATCAGCTTTCTAGCCATCCATCATTTAATGCACTGCTGAGAACCTTGCAGGAGTTCAGAAAACAACTGCCAACTGGCTGTCTTGCTGGGATGAGCTATGGCACCACTAGAGACAAGGAAGGGAAACTGATTTGTAGGAGGCCAACTTTTACAAAGCACAATTCCATTGGGCTAGTTACAACTATTCAATTTCCCAAATAAAAATAAAGGGCTTACTAAGTAACAAATTACACTTTCAAAGGAGGGAAAAAAAATCTAGCTGTTGGATGATGATGCAATTTTGCTTTATTTTACACATTTATAGAGAGAGACTGTGTTTTCCTAAGATGCTGTATTCTGCTTCCGAAATATGTATCTTCTCTGATGGAATGTATTCTTTCATGAATTAAAGCCATTTTCTCCTTTGCTTCTAGAACTGGTCTGACACTAAAGCCATTCATGGCTCACCAAAACATGATAGCTTGTGACTCTTGCTCACAGAAGCCCATATGTCTGAGAAACATACTCTTCCAAATATGGCATATTTGGGTTGTTTCTGTTACTGCTCAGCCTCTCTATTAAACTCAAGGATCAAAGGCTGTGGGTGGCCTTGCTTTAATCCTTGTGTTTCTAAGAAAGGGGGTAGGGAGGGCTATTTGCATCCTCAGTCACGATAGGAATGACCTGCCATTAGGAACCGATTATTTTATTCATTAAGAATGTACTGAAGACCTTTTACATAGAGGTGCTGATAGACACAAGGATAAAGTGTCATGATCACTGGCCTAGTGGGGGTACAAGCACATAAGCAGATAACTGTAAAACTCTGTGGAAACGACTGTCGTAAGGAGAGGCAATATCGGCAAGACCAAGGCAAGAATCGAACCAAGCCTGAGATCCTCTGTACAGAAAGGAGAGAGAAAGAGTAAATGCGGGCTCCCTGAGGGAGTACCTAGAAGAAATCAGGCCTGTGAGAGGCACACTGAACATGTGCTCACTCATCCCAAGAAAAACCCATCAAGTTATTATTAGAAGTAGCTTATTATCCCCATTTTTAAAATGTGGAAACATGTTTAGAGAGAAGCTGCTTATCACATCAGTTACTTTCAAAGCATTAAAGGGTTTTTAAAAAAAACAGCTATAAAATCTCACACACACACACACACACACACACACACACACACACACTCCCCAGAAGAAGGTATAACGCAAATTCCCCCGCTGTGATCTCAGCAGTGTCTAAGGAGAAATGGAAAATATTTAATTCAGGACAGTGTTTTAATTCATTGGAATTAAAATATGCATTCTTGACTGGTTGTAATAAATACTCAGTGCGTGGTTTAGGTCCTCGGGAGTATATAGATGGATAAGCATATCTTCAGCCTTTGAAAAGATCATACGCTATTGAGGGCAGAGCCTGGAACAATCATCAGGTCTTATCGATTTTACTTCCACTCTCTTCACTCTGTCTCCAGCCATCAGCCATCCTATTTTATATACACTTTTATAATAGTCTCCTTACAGCTCCTCACCTCATTCCTTGCCTCCTTTCAATCTGTTCAGTGTAGCCAGAATGATCTTTGAAGACACATAGCTTCATTTTGCTTTTTAAGAAGGAAAATTGAATGTATCTCCAATCCCACTCTTTTCTCTAAAACCAACAAAATTCAATAAAAACAAAAAGAAACAAAGTTTATACTTCTTTCTCAGTTTTACACCCCTCCACACACACACACACACACACACACAGAGTATTGTATATTACAAAGGGTTAGACTGTGAGCAAGTGAGTCCTACTAGTGGCAATTCTCTCCCATCACCACTAATTTTCCACAAAAAGCAATAAAGGAAAAACTAACCTTATTCAATGATGATGTTAGTACAAGAAAAGTCAACATAGTATCTAAAATAATACCAGCAAGAAGAAAGGGGAAAAGGAAATTTAAGGACTGACAACTGACAAATACCCTCAAAAATCTTACCACAGATAAGATAATATTTGTTACCAAATATTTTGCTGCATTTATAAGATGTAAACACAACTTTTTTGTGAATTCAAAGCTCAAAAAAGATTTAGGGACTCAAGGCACAACAGCAACAACGATAAGATAAATGAACTACACAAAAAGGTCAGGAATGAAATAAAAGTGAAAAATACAGCCATCACTGAAACCTGCATTAAAAGCACCATCTCTATGGGTAGATGTAATGTTAGAGCTACAGAAGCCTACAGACTTGAGGAAAGTGAGCTAAAGAAATTAAAAGCAATTTTAAAAAAGAATTGGAGGGACTGGTGGTCCAGTGGTTAAAAACCTGCCTTTCAACGAAGGGGACACAGGTTCAATTCCTGGTCGGGGAACTAGGATCCCACATGCCACTGGTCAACTAAGACTATGTGCCACAACTAGAGAGGCCGCGCACCTCAGCTACTGAGCCCATGAGCTCTGGAGTCCGCACACCACAACTGGAGAGTCCGCGTGCTGCAACTGCAGAGCCCACATGCTGTGGGGAGCCGGCGCACCCCAACTAGAGAAACCTGCACACTGCAATGAAGATCCCACATGCCACAACTAAGACCTGACACAGCCAAATAAATATTAAAAAAAAAAAAAAAAAAGAATTGGAAAAAAATATTTATAGAAGACATACAAAGGAGATAAAACATACATATAATCGGTGTCACTGAGAATGTGATCAGGACAAATGAAAGAAAAATAAAGTAAATCAAATATTTAATTATGTCACTCCTCTGTTTAAAACTTCAAAATAGTTCCCATTCCTGACAGAAGGATCCAAAGCCTTACTTTGCTGACACATTTCTTCATGGTATACTTCTGCAGATATGGTTGAAAAGGTGAAGTAAAGGCCCAACGATGTAAGTCCTCAAACTTAAATAGGGATTTATTACACTGAGTGTGATGGTAAGCCATTGAGTGTTCCGAGAGGGTATGGCATGATCATCTTTGTGTTTTAGAATAGAAAGTCTGGCTGCTGGGGTAGAGAGGGAGAAGACAGTTTAGATTATAGGAGTCTTACTAATTCTGTCTACCTTAGAATGAAACACACAGTAGACATTCAAGACAGGGTTGCTGGTTTGAAAGCAGCTCACCGGCCCTGAAATGTCTTCACCAAGGACTTCCATTAGTCAAAAGACGGAAGTTTCCTTATAACCCATGTGGAGTTTTGCACCCAAGAAAATCTTTCATTTGTTTAAGAATTCTGAGTTGGCCAAGGGTTCATTTCGTTTTGACTTTGAATTACAAACATCTTCTCAGATGCATTTTAGGATGTTAATTACAACTGTGCAGAACTCTTGGTCCATTACTGTACCCCAAGGCCCAACCTCAAATTTTAGAAATCTAAATTCACTTGGTTAGAGCTTGCATAGTCTCAGACATTCAGACAATTCTTCTCTTGGAGAATAGTAACAGATAATGTTCATCTGTGGAGCCAGGGCTCCAGTCTGGGTTGCATTTGTTGCATCCTACTTTTATAAGCTGTTTTCTAAATGAAGGCTGTGAGGCCCCCTAATGCTTTGTTTAGCTTGGGCAGAGAATTCACTCTGATCTTAGATGGAATAAAAAGCACCATTTTCCCAGAAGCAACAAAAATTAGACCTGGTGTGTATAAACCCTTCATTTCTATGATCTAGAACACTAGCTTGTTGAAGGTCAAGAGCACCAATTACATAATCAGTCTATACCACTTACTAGCTGTATAACTTTGGGAAATTTTCTTAAACTCTCTGGTTCTCAGTTTCTCCACCTATAAAATGGAGATAATAATAACATAGTCTTTATAGGGCTATTGGGAGCATTAAATGAGAAAATAGTTGTAAAAGTACCCAATATAGTTTCTGATCCATATTTAAGGGTTCAATAAAAGACAGTAATAATAACAACCTTGTAAACAGTAATGGCTATCTCCTGTGTTAATGTATAACGCAGCATCTTACACTTATAGGACATTATACAAATGTTTGTGACTTTAATTTTTTTAGTTCTCAATATAAAATAGAAACTATGTTTTATCCAAAACAACAGAGGTGATACAAAATAGGTCACAAACATTTATAATATCAGATGACTGCTTAGTTAACATGCAGTTTTGATAAGTCAATAGACAAATTATTCATCTATTAATATTATAAACAAAATATTGGGTAAAGATATTTGAGTACCTACAATCACAATCCTTAGATGATGTACCAGACTTTCCCTAAATGTTTTCTCAGTAGAATATTAATTTTGTATTTCTTTTTTTTATATAAATTTATTTATTTTATTTATTTATCTTTGGCTGTGTTGGGTCTTCATTGCTGCACGCGGGCTTTCTCTAGTTGTGGCAAGCGGGGGCTTCTCTTGTTGCGGAGCACGGGCTCTAGGCATGCAAGTTTCAGTAGTTGTGGCACGTGGGCTCAGTAGTTGTGGCTTGCGGGCTCTAGAGCGCAGGCTCAGTAGTTGTGGTGCACAAGCTTAGTTGCTCCGCGGCATGTGGGATCTATCCCGGACCAGGGCTCGAACCCGTGTCCCCTGCATCGGCAGGCAGAGTCTCAACCACTGCGCCACCAGGGAAGCCCTAATTTTGTATTTCTTAAAAAAAAGTTTTGGGCTTCCCTGGTGGCGCAGTGGTTGAGAATCCGCCTGCCGATGCAGGGGACACGGGTTCGTGCCCCGGTCCGGGAAGATCCCACATGCCGCGGAGCGGCTGTGCCTGTGAGCCATGGCCTCTGAGCCTGCGCGTCCAGAGCCTGTGTTCCACGACGGGAGAGGCCGCGGCAGTGAGAGGCCTGCGTACCGCAAAAAAAAAAAAAAAAAAAAAAAAAAGTTTTATCGTTTAATAAACGGGGAGTATCTGATTGTTTTCTCTAAAAGAACTCACCAAAGTCCTAAATGTCCTGATGTACAATATGCTTACCTACAAAAGGACTAGAACATGTATAATTTCCCAAAGTTTTTGGCCTGGAACCATTTTTTATTCAGCATCTATGAACATTTCTCAGAACAGATGTTCTGCGGAAGTCACTTTGGGAATTACTATACTAGAAAATAGAGAGGATTATGCCCATTATTTTTATGAGGAACTATTGTTCACCTCTGCTAAGTTAAGGGGCCATGAGGAGTGCCTAAGAATAGAAGTGTTGGGGGATTTCTGTCAATTCTACTCCTCTTCCTGATGTAAAACTCATGTAACAGGAAAGAAGCAAGTGGGAGAGATAACCTAGGTCATGGCAATCATTTGAGCCTGGAAGTCAACTGTCAGCACTCTGTCCTATGGTTATAAATTCCTTCATGAGGTCTTTAGTTCTATAACCATCTCCATCTTCCTTCAGGATG
Organism: Orcinus orca; assembly: GCF_937001465.1. NCBI lineage: Eukaryota > Metazoa > Chordata > Mammalia > Artiodactyla > Delphinidae > Orcinus > Orcinus orca. The sequence goes on along the minus strand of NC_064564.1, from coordinate 102,668,497 downwards.
TCTTTAGTTCTATAACCATCTCCATGGCATATTCTGCCAATCCTCTGGCTAAAACTGATGATCTGGGTGGAAACCAACTGTGAGGTTCCCTGGGACCTTCAGAGTCTATCCGTGTTCCATAAAGCACAGAATGCTGCCCAGAGTGGAAAGGTATTTGTGAAATTTATGTCTGAAACTTTCCTTTATTCCAGTTACTCTTCTTATTGTCTTGTTCCAACTACAAATAAGCTTTCCTCTAGCCAGATTCTCCGTTTGACTGTCCCCTGGTTCTTACCCTTGCTGAATCATTTTCGAGGTTTAGCTTAGCACTCTCCCTCTTGGAAAAACACAGAAGGACAGCTGTCTCTCAGCAGAGTCTCATGACCTCCTGAATATGCCTACATTCTTCTCTACCAACATTCCTATGTCCAATCTCTTAGTTGTGTATCATGAATGCAAAAGAATCCAATCACGTTAATTAACGTGCTCACGTGTATCCCTTTGAGCAAATATACAGACAGGACAGACCTAACACAGGATGCCCACACTTGTTCTTGACATACTTCATATCAATATTTTAAAGTATTACCAACACTCAGTGTGTATGAAAAATTTTAAAGCTCCGTTTACTACCAGCAGTCCTATGGGCTGCTTGTAAATTATTGGTGAAGAGCTGCACCAATCCCCCCAGTTCTGTAGATTTTCAAGAGAAGTATTTAATCCCCAGGAAATGATGAAGAGCATTAAAGGTTTAACAGGATGCCTTCTGGGGTCTCATTTATTAATTTAACAAATATTTATCGAATGCCTAAAATATGTCTGACACTCAACAAGGAATATAATGATCAACAAAACACAAACCTGGTCTTTAGTTTCACAGTTTACGGTGAATGGGGAGGGCAAATTAAGCAGGCAATTAAAATGGAGCAGGTTAAGTGTTAAAATAGATCTCGAAACAGGTGTTCCCATTTTGCCAATGAGTCTGGGAGGAATATTCAGGGAAGGCTTTCCAGAGAAGCCTTCCTCTAATCTTCTAATCAGAGACATGAATAATGAGCAAAACTTAGCCAAGCAACTACAGGAGGGGTTCCGGATGGAAGGCATGGGAGCCCACTGACAGGAGAGAAGCCTTAAAGATTATTGCAACTGCAGGGAAGGGTATGGATGAGTATGTGAAGGGCATAATTTCGTTTGGGAACTGTAGCGGGTGGGTGTGGAAGAAGAGCAGAGGAAGCTGGAGAGATGCGTGTGAACAACAACGTAAGGAAAGCTCGATACAGTGGCAAGGACTTTAACGTGCAGGGACCCACCGGGGTGTCTTAAAACAGAAACTTGATGTGATTGGATTTGCATTTTAGAAAAATCCCCTCTGATTCTCTGGAACTCGGAAGTGGATGTCCAGTTCTCAAAGGAGGATTAAAGAACCAGGGAAGAGGTGCCGGCGATGTCTCCTGGGTCCTCCCTCAAGTCTCGGTTTTTCTGAGAGTTGTTTGGTTTCCATCCTCTAGGCGGCTTTTGGCCAGCCTCTCCTGAATGACCAAGCCCACCCACAGCTGCACTGCCCTGGCTTTCTGCAGCCTGGAAGAGACGCTGTCGGTAGCCAACAATTTATCTCTGTACCGTTCTCCAGTGCAGAAGTCAAAAGCCTTAAATCACTGGACACACCCCGGGAGGGAAGGCTGGGACCACATTATTTCATGACCAGGAGGAACATGAACCTTTCACTTGGGGAATGGCACAAGCAGTATCTCTAGGATTCCACGGAGCAAGGAAGGTGGACACCTGTCTGGATTGAGTGACTGATCCACACAGGGGCCCTGTGGCTGAAAAACAAATGCCCTGGATATTAGCTGGCTCTGATCCAAGAGCTCCAAAGCCCTTTCCTATCTGAAGGAGGCCACATCTCTTCCCGGGTGCAGCAATTTCCAATTACTTTAGGAGGAAGAAGGAATAGGAAAAATTTCACAAAACGACAGCCAGTCCCCTCCGGGAGGCCTGCCCTGAAGGCTGCTCACCTCTGAGCGCCTTACGCGCTGCCCACCCACATGCTTCTTTATGAAGTTCAGCCAGCAGAGCCCCCAGTCCCCAGAGGGAAATGGCCTAATTAAAATCACACCTCTCGCCGCCAAATTGGATATGCTAGTCTCAGCTCCAAGAATGTCTTGGAAAAGTATCCGGAGTTGAGTGAGTCTTTCCCAGAAGGGACTTTTTCTTGTAAAAAAAAGAAGGCAAATACAGCAGCTGGAGAAGGGGGAATCTCAGTTTTAAATTTTCTGCTGGTCCAAGGCTCACTCCTCTTGCTTTCCCTCTGCGCCCCTGTTTCTTGTTACGTGTTATGGGACTTCCATCTCCCCTCTGCACATGAATCTTGTAAGCATCACGGGAGGGAAAATGCCTCATCTAGCATGACAGCTTGTGTAATGCAGTGAAAGAAGGTAAGAACATCAGGAACAGCAAGGTTGTGTTTGTTTTCTGACTTTTACCTTTTAATAATGGCGCAGGGTATTTTATCGTTTGAAACCATGGTTCTCCTACGTATGAAACAGGGATAGCAAATACCTCAGGGGGATGAAGAGTGCTTGACACATTCTGAGTATCTGAACACTAAGATAGCTGCCTTCATTATGCTTAGCAGACTCCATTGCATTGCAGTTACTGGAGCACGGCATGAAGCGATTGTAAAGAATTCTGGAACGCCTGCTCAGCAGCCATTAGACCTTCGAAAAGTGATCTGCCTCCACGAGCCCCAGTACTGTCCTCTATAAAAGAGGAATTTGGAACAGCCAATCTCTAAGATCCTCTCTAGGTCTAATGGCTGAGAATTTTTTTTAAAAAATTGATTTTATTGTTCACTTACACACTCGATCAATGAATATTTCAAATAAAATTCAGTCTTTACTCAGCCCTTACTGTATGCCATATACTGTGAGAATACAGCATGTCAGCTATCACAGCTCCTTTGCGAGGGGAGTTTGACAAGCTTGCCTTGATGGCCAACTACCTCTGGTTGGGTTTGGATGCTTCCTGCCTCTTGGATCTGGCCAGCAGCTTCCCCAGGAAGGTCAGCCTCCCACCCCTTGTTTGCCCCTGCAGCGCCAGACTGACCTGCTGCAGGTCCTGACTTTCAAGTTTCCTTTACTACTTCCAGACTTGGGGTGAAATGCATAGCACAGGGAAGGAGATCAGATTTTCTGAGCAGTTGTCAAAAGAGCCAAATGCAGCAGTCCAGAAGCATATGGGATATTAACTGTGAGAAACCACAGGCAGAAGGGGAGGCTGAGACCCACTTCCTTCCTCTGTCATGTCGACCATTCTGAGGAATGGATTCTCTATACTAACTGCCTAGAGATGGCCCAAAAGACCAAGTGGATCCACCTCTCATGATACAGCCGTGTCTCCTCATGGCTGATCATCAAACAGTGGACAGCGGTGTGCTGTATCATCCTGCATGCATGTCCATCCCTCCATGGCTCACTCTACTCTTCTCACATTCCTGCTACCCTGAGATGGCACCTGCTGAAACCGAGCATTTGTGCTTAGTTCTTGCATCGAGCTCTGTTTTCTGGGGAACCTGGGCTAAGACCATACAATATCCTATTTACTTCTCACAACAACTCTACGGCATAGGAAATCTTTTTATTCCCAATTTACAGAGGAGAAGAAATGTTTAAAGACGTGAAATGAATTGGCCAATATCACAAAGCAAAAATGAAAAGACAAGTTAACATTTAAACCAAAGACTATCTTATTTCCAAGCCAACAGTCTTAAAATAATTTTTAGGGCTTCCCTGGTGGCGCAGTGGTTGGGAGTCCGCCTGCCGATGCAGGCGACACGGGCTCGTGCCCCAGCCTGGGAGGATCCCACATGCCGCGGAGTGGCTGGGCCCGTGAGCCATGGCCCAGCCTGTGCTCCGCGACAGGAGAGGCCACAACAGTGAGAGGCCCGCGTACCGCAAAAAAAAAAAAAAATTAAATAAATAATAATAATTTTTAATGAAACATGCAATCAGTAAATATCTACTGAGTACCTCCTATGAGTCAGGTGTAGGGTAAATAAAACTCACACAAGCCTAATTCATAAGATGCTCAGTATTTTTTGAACACATATATTAGAGTAAGCAACTTCAGTTACTATGAGAAACACCATAATCTCAGTGGATTAATACAATAAAACACATTTTTCATTCACATAACAGTGTAATGAGAATATTCCTAGTCATCAACCTTATAAGGATGATAATAGAGTTAAGAATAAGTTCAGGGTGGTATGAAACCATCTAGAAGGGATCTAAATTATTAGAGGAACAGAGAAAAATGCTCTGTTTAAACTGATATTCTCAAAAATGAGTAAGAATTGACCAGATGAAAGGGCTGGGTAAAAGTGGTGGGGATGTCTTTTTGTTTTGTTCTGTTTTTTAGATTTTCTTAAAATTGCATATTTTTAAAGAGCAATTTTAGGATTACATAAAACTTGAGCATAAAGTACAGAAAATTTCCATATAACTCCTCAAGGTAGAGAAAATTTCCATGTAAGTCCTCAAAGTACAGAAAATTTCCATATATCTCCTCTTCCTCTCCCCACTCCCTTCCTTTCCCCTATTATTAATATCTTGCATTCCCGTGGTACATTTGTTGCAACTGATAAACCAATATTTGTAAATTATTGTTAATTAAGGTCCCTAGTTTACATTAAGGTTCGCTATTCGTGCTGAAGTGTTCTAACAACCCCATGACAGTTAACCATATGTCAGGCAGAATTGGGATGTAGTTTACTTTAGTCTCTTCTAGCTTTTCCTGCTTCAGTCTTTGCCTTCTGCATTGCCAAATTTACCCTCCCACTGGACTGCTCTAATTATGAATTTTTACTCTTCAGAATTCATTCATAGCTACCCAGCATTGTGAAGATCAAGTTCTCAAGTCCTCATCTGCCTAGATTTGAAGGTCTGCCTACTTCTCCATGCTCACCTCCTACTGCTTCCCTATTTTTCACCTGCTATTCCGGCAAAACTTCACGATTTGGCAATCACATAGCACAATTTATGTGAAACTGTATTTTCTCTCTACCTTTACTTAAGCCATTCCTTCTGTTTGGAACACCTTCTCCCCCACTGACGTATGCTCATATTCTGCCTGCCCATCCTTTAAGAGTCAGCTCCAATGTCAATTCTTAGATTTCCATGATTTCTGCAGTTGATGATCTCTCTTTCCTCTGGGTCTTTCCATACTTAAACTTCCTGCTTCTTATGAGACACTGAGTACATCATGCCTTGTATTTTATGAAGCCCTTTTCACTCATTACCTTCCCAAAAGTGAAAGCCACACTTACACATCCTTGTTGCCTCCATGATACAAAGCGTAGGACTGCTCACTTAGCAGGTGCACAAGTATGTTTAAGTGTTGTCTTGTCATCAGGACTTGATGTGTCCTTTTTCTCCCCTTTATTAGATTCTAAGGCAGAATTCTTCCCCCGATTATACTAGGATGAAGAATACACAATGACTGCCTCTGGTCTTTGTATTCCGGGTGCATAGCAGTTTTACCAGTGGAATGGATGGATGCTTAATCAATGTACCAATGGAATAAATGAACCAGTTCCTCTGTCTCTGAATTTACAGCACTCTATGACTCTAACTTGTCCCTCTATGGGTTTCAACCCCGATATAGTAGTTGCTGTTGATGCCCACACAGATTCCCTTCCATCCCTCAGCAATTGGGAGTCACAAACAGATCACTGCACTCACAGCTAAAGAATTTCCCTTGGCCAAGGGTGAGTTACTCAGACAGCCTAGGAGGTAGCTCTTACCTTCAAACCCCTTGGAAACCCGGCAGGCACAAGAATTAACTGATACAGGATCATAAAACTGGATCCTCTTGCCTCAAGGTGGGGCAACTCTGTGGCATCAATGGTGCTTCAGAGGAGCCCATTAGACAAGACTGAGGCTTTGCCTGGCTTCTTCCTTTGCTCTATTAGCAGAGGTCTTTTTTCCTTTTCTAAGTGAGTGCCTCTACTACTGATGAATTTTAGAAAGCAAGGGAAATTGCGAATACATACATACGTACAGATATACACACACATATGCATTTTCGTGCATCTCAAACACAAACAAAAACGTCTATAACCCAATCTCTGTGTGTTATCAACCTGTAGATCCGGCAATATCCTCCCACCGATGTACCCTTTTGCTCTCTACATCTCCAAAGAACAAGTACAATCTTTGATGTGTTCCCATCATAATTTCTCATTCCTCTTAGAATCAGAAGTTTGGTCTAAGTCCTTGTCCATTCATTTGCAACCCAAGGCCATAACACTATGCATTTTGCATTTTTCCAAGAGTTAACTTCTTCATATCATAGCTTCCATATTTTTTTCCTTTATATGTCTTTTTCCCCCTGAGATCACAGCTGAATCTCTACTGGCTCTCAGGGACCATGTAGCAATAATTCGAAGTGGCTTGGTAGAGAGTTCCATGGCAGAGGGCCAGTTCTCCCTTCCAACAACTCAACCCAAAGAGAAAGGAGGAGAAAAATAGAGCACCCTGGAGGCAAGAATCCTTGAAAAGTCCCTTCTCACTTAGTGAGAATGAAAAAGTTCTATTCATGACTTTTACCACCAGGTTTAGGCCTCTGCTGAAAAACAACAAGGAATTTGGAATATCTGTTTAAAATGAGTGTAAATATTTACCCACATATGCTGAAATATTCTAGTGACATTTAGTCTGATGCACACTGCCAGGAGAGAAGCAAGCTTCTGAGCCAAACACAAGAATATTTTTTTTAATCTTCCCTGGGAGTAGAGCAAACATTTGCAATGATATAAAATGTATTAAATTCACTGGTCCTGGAATTCATAACTGGTTATGCATCAAGTATTATCATCTTGTTCAGAACCCCCGTGTTTACAAACTCTGCATTCCTTACTCTTCTCGTTAGTCTTCAAGAGCATGAACAGGGTTATTCATATTAGTATCATTATTATAATTAAACAAGCAGCAACGTATGCACATATTTGTCTTAATGTTGTAATAATCTCATTATGATTACTGAATATATGCCTCTTCTTGTAGAGTGCTTAATCATCGGCAAAGAATTTTTACGCTTCTGATCTAGGACATAGTAGGTACTCAAATGTTTGTTAATCAATCACTCCCACATACTTTACGGTAGACTCTTTGCTAAGCACCGTACAAGCATGTTCTCATTTAATAGGAGGATAGGAGGATGGATGAACTAAGTAGGGTATTATTTTTCATTTCCACAGGTGAAAAATCTGAGGCTCAGAGAGGACAAATGATTAGAAAAGGCATGTCATTAACAAACATGCACTGAATGCCCATTATGTGCAATCAGACATTGCAGTAGGTGTTGGGGAAACACACACACACACACACACACACACACACACACACACACACACACACACACACACGACCCCTGCCAGGGAACTTACAAGGATTAGTGAGAGAGGAAGGCACATAAATAATTAGAAAATATCTCAACAACTGCTACCAGTGGCTTAAGCACAGCAACAGGAACACAGGGAATAAGGCAAATACAAGATAAAAGTTAAACGATAGAGATTGAGACCCATGTTAATACTGAGCAGGAGTGTGTGTGGAAGAGGGTGGAGACAGAGGCTGTGCTTATGGAGATCATCTCAGGTGGTATATGCTCATATCATGTATAAAACAGTGGACGCACAATGTCCATCAGGGACCTGAGATGCTTGCTCTGGTTATAACTGAGGGCACATGCTGGGAAGAAGGGTGGAAGGTGCTGAGCTCTCAGATTTTGGTACCACGAGGGGCTTTGAATGCAGTGTTAATGAGTTTGGATCACACAACAAGCAAATGGCAGAGCCAGGACATAAAATCCTTAGGTCTACTTAGTAGAACTCTCCATCACACCCCGTAATACTCCCCTACTCTGTGTATGCATGTGTGTATGTGTGTGTGCTTAGGAGTTCACATGTGCACACTATTTCTGCATTTTTATTTCACTTTTTAAAGGTATTATTTTTGACATACGAAAAGCTGTACATAATTAATGTATACAACTTGATAAGTTTGGACCTAAGTATACACCCATGAAGCCATTAACACAATCTAAGCCATAAACCTATCTATCACCTTCAAAAGTTTCCTCCTGACTTATTTATTATTATTATTCTGTGACAAGAACATCTAATATAAGATATTTCTGCATTTTGAGGGGTGTTGGAAGAACTGGTGAGGAGTGGATATACAGCCACAAGTGGGACAAATCACAAAAGTATTTCTATTTTGAACACATTCAGTGACCGGAATCAAGCTGAGAAAAGTTATGTACAGAAAAGACTTGTTGAAGATTTCAAATTAGAGAAAAGGAAGTTTGTAATTGCATAACAACATTTGTGAGTTCCTTGGAGCTGCTAAAGTGTTTGGATGTTGTGTATTCTTTGTAAATTGCTAATGTTCTTTGTGGACACACTTACCAGGATGCTTTATTTGTTTTTTTAAACTGATTATTCTTTGGGACATTCCATCAGGTCTACTATCAGAGCTGAATGATCCCCAGGACTGAGTTAGTGAGATCTGAAAGAAGAGGCTCAGGTCTGTTCCCCCTGCTTAAAATCTTTCCTCCATTTATTCATTTGGTCAATTTCCATTCATTCTGTAGGTCTCAGAGAAGCCTTGCTTAACCTACAGCCTAGGCTGGTCCTCTAGGTACGCACCTTTTTAGTACTCTGTACTTCTCTGTCATGTAACTTATCACAACTACAATTTAAATAACCATTTATGTAATTGCATAGTGTTCATGTCCTTTCTCTGCACCATTCCATGTAATGCTTGGGCAAAGGGAGAGTGTGGTTCACTGCTGGTACTCAGTAGTCATTCAGTAAGTGTGAGTTGAATGAATTAATGAAAATCAGACTAAAATCAGGATAGATCATCAAGATAGCCAATCTGGTATTTATTTATTTATTTATTTATTTTTGCAGTAAGCGGGCCTCTCACTGTTGTGGCCTCTCCCGTGGCGGAGCACAGGCTCCAGACGCGCAGGCTCAGCGGCCATGGCTCTCGGGCCCAGCCGCTCCGCGGCATTTGAGATCCTCCCAGACCGGGGCACAAACCCGTGTCCCCTGCATCGGCAGGCGGACTCTCAACCACTGCGCCACCAGGGAAGCCCCAATCTGGTATTTAAATAAGTCATTAGCATCCAAAGGATTCCACTAGTGTTTACAAAGAATGAAATTAACCTTGTGGCATTAAGAACGATAGCTTCAGTTAACATTTATTGATTAGATGCTAGGTACCAGGCTCTGCACTAAGCATTCAATGTGTATTTTCTCATTTCATCTTCACAGCAACTTTATGACTTAGTAATGGTGGCTGAGACAGAGATTTGCATTCTCCTTTCATAATGTAAAGTTGCTGGTAGGAAGTGAGTGCTTGCCAGGGACTTTATTCAAGCCCCTGTTGCATCTACATGGGGCAGAGTGAGCAGCTCCGGTCAGTGAAGCATGAGCAGAAGAGATGTGTCACTTTTGCATTGAGGCACTTGAGTGTCTGGCATTCTGTCTCCATGGTCTCCCTTCTCTTTCTGCAGTGACCTTGGTAACTTAATGTTAAAGATGGGAGCCACAAAGTGGAAGGAGACTGAATCCCTGAAAATCTGCATGGATAAAAATCTCCCAAACCTGGCTAATTCTTACTGGACTAAGACGTGAGTAGACAATAATCTTTCACTTTAATAAGGATGCACTAGGATTTCAAGTTTTATCTGTTACAACAATGAGCATCACTTATCCTAATAAAGGTACAGTTAGTATGGCCATCATGCAGAGGAGGAAAGTGATGCTTAGAGAGGCTAAGTGACCTCCTCAAAGTTACATAAATGTTAAACAGGTAAATGGTTATGGAGTGAGGACTCCATAGCTTCTTTGGGGTGGGGGCACTTAAGTAACTATCTGTTTAGAAAGGCGTAACTTAGGAACCTGAAACTTGCATGACATATTACACGTGCTGGAGAAAATGTCAGCTGTCCAACATCAAATAATGGGGGCGTGGCTAAGGAAGGTTACGAGAGGCTTTAGCAGTTCCACTTCCAGCCAGCTTGTGTCATCATCGAGTTCATGTATTTGTATTCATACATGCCAAATACATTACATAAATATCTCTAATACAGTAACTACAAGAGGCAGATGGTTTATGCCCATTTTACAGATGACAAATTCGAGGCTGAGGGAGGCTAAGTGACTTGCCTAAGCCTCTGTAGCTAAAAAGCAATGTGGCTGAGAGTCAAGTCCAGGTCTGCCCAATGCTCTGTATCTCAGTCAACCTGCCTTTGAGCTCAAAAAGGTTTGACTTTGCGAGTCTCAAATTGAGGCACAGATAATACCCAATCCTTCTTTTACATTCTCCAAGGTTATGCACGTTTCAAGTCCATGACCAATAATATTGGTTCTTTACCAGGTCCTCGTGTTTTCATATTCTGCCTAATTGTTCAGGATCTTATAAGAACATAGCCTGGTAGACTTTGTTTCGTTCATTTTGCAAATCAGGAGAAAGGGATTTGGAGAAAGAATTCAGAGCTTGCTGAAAGCCCCTTGAACATGGGTCTGTTAAACCCAAGATCAGAGGTGTTTCCACTATCACATAGAGGCAGGAAACTGAGGAAGATCTCACAGAGTACTAGATGAAGACTGAAATTGGCAGCAGTGGTCTTCAAACATCACTGTGCATAAGAGTCAGTTAGGAACTTGTTCAAAATACTAACCTCTAGGCTCAAATTCAGAGATTCTGATTCACTATGTCTAAAATCACAACTAGGAATCCAGATTTTTACCAGCTTCCCAGCTTAATGTGCTGCAGACAGACTTCTATTTTAGACCCTACTAACCATCAGGCAGGGCCTCCAGTTTGGCCTTTAGTGAAGGTCAGCTTTTTAAATCCTTTACTGCTGTTCCCAGCACTGAGGGAGAAAATGACACATCTCCTTCTGGAAGGAGGCGGAGGCCCGGTGCTTCCAGTTTTGAGCATTCTGCTCTTGGCTTCCGTTCTCTGTGTCGATTAGGCCTTGCAAACCAATTATCATTATATATTGCTGAGATTTATAGTCCTTGGTATTTGAGGTTACAGGACTTCCGTTCTCAGGAAGAAGCTCCATGCCATCACTTCTAATCAGCTCAGCACAATGTCTGATTTCCCCTCTGTGAGAGGGCACGCAGCTCCATTAGAGTATTAGTAGCCAGGCAGAGCAGCCTCAATTGCAGTGCTCGGGGAAACATAAAAATTGGCTTTGGGGGGGATCCAAAGTTTTAAAGAATTGTCCTCCTTATTAAAATCAACTCAGTGATTCAACAAAAATGACTAAGGAAAAAAAAAAAATCCCTGGCTTCCAATACGTAGGGTGTCCTACATTAAAAGTTACTCTCCCCACAGGGTAGGCAAGATGGTCTTCCTGGGCTTATGTCGAGAGGAGAATTGCTGTCAGGTTCAAGGCACAAAGAGCAGGCAGCACAGTTTCTGAAGCACCTGTTTATTTAATATCGACTAAATACTGAAGGAATGAATGAATGAATGAACAAGCAGATGAGTACAAGGCAGCTGGGTGCACATCTTCCGTAACTGTTATTTAATTCATCTGTTCATCTATCCACCCATCCACCCACTATTCACTTAAACAATTGAGTACTTTCCAGTCATTACATTAAGATCGTGAGAAATTCAGACACAAAACTAAATATTCTAATCATACAGAATTTACAGTCCATTTAAAAAAGGCATGTGATGTTTCCCCATTGCCTATAAAATTGAGAATTTCTGAAGACCTTCTGCGTGTGCTCCTAGTCTACATTTTCAGCCTCGTTTCTCAGTCCTCTTGTCACATGTAACAAGTCCGTATGTTTCTCTGTACTTCCTTCTTCCTCACACTAAAATATCCGTCCTCCTTCATTCATGTGTGTGTGTGTCCGCACCCCATGCATTCTTCCAAGGCTGTTGAAAACCTCCCTTTTACGAAGTCTGTTCTGACCCTCCCCTTAGGTAAAATAATCCCCTCCTTTGAAAGGCCACAACAGTTTTTAACAATTAATGGGTGTAACTACTCTTTGCTCTGTCTCACAGATAGTTTTGTTAACTGGCAACTCATGAATTTTGATCTTCTATGACTGAAAAAATCAGGAAAGTCTCAGTAATCTTTATAACCCTTATAATGCTTTGCTAATATTAAGAGCTCAGAAATTTTAGTGAATTGAATGGAGACATCTTCCAGTAGGATGGGATTACCCCTGAGGTCCTCCTGTCAAATTTCTATCCTAACGTTGTAGGCAATAGCCAGCCTAATAACAACAGTATTGATGTTAACAATTTATTGACTACTTACTCTTGCTAAGTACTGGTCTAATTATTTTTCATTTTTTATTTCACATCTTAATGCCTCCTTGTTGAGAAAGCTACAGCCACCTTCATTTTATTTATTTTTTTAACATCTTTATTGGAGTATAATTGCTTTACAATGGTGTGTTAGTTTCTGCTCTATAACAAAGTGAATCAGCTATACATATACATATGTCCCCATATCTCTTCCCTCTTGCATCTCCCTCCCTCCCACCCTCTCTATCCCACCCCTCTAGGTGGTCACAAAGCACCGAGCTGATCTCCCTGTGCTATGCAGCTGCTTCCCACTAGCTATCTATTTTACGTTTGGTAGTGTATGTATGTCCTTCATTTTAGAAAAGAGTATCTGTTGCCTAAAGTGACCCCAGGTTTGCCTGAGGTCCAGGTGTGTATGTTCCAGGACTTATCCTCTTGACCATTAGGAGATTCCCCTCCTCCCCGCCCGCCACACCTTTGGCTGGATTTCACAGAGTGTAAGCAGCACCTAGAAAAGCATCATCTCTTATAAGAAGCAATTCCTGAAGTCATCCCGGTTCTGGAAGAACAGTTGAGGAAGAGGAAACTCATTCTTAATTCCCTGCTGGGGAAATACACACTGTACAATGCCTATACAACTATATATTAATGGTCTACATATATATTTCTTGGTCTGAGCAAATGCCACCTATGAATGGAAAAATGCTCTGGGATCCATGTTCCATAAAGAATATACTGCCTTCCTGGGAAGAGATTCCTCCTTCAGCCCCACTACAATTTCTATTCCATTTTAAGATTTGGTTCTCTATATCCACAATTCTTTACTCACTCCAATAAGAAAACAGCTGGTCTGGCTGAGATATGAAATTTTATGTATGGCTCCTATACCCAGAGAAGTATATAAACTCTGGGTCAGTGAACTTAGAATATCTAGTCCAGCAATCCTGTTTAGGTACCATGCTACTTTACGTAACCTAAAGTCCCTGTTCTTTAGAATCTTCAGAGTGGAAAAGACATAATGACATTAAATCTGGCTTCCAATCCAACAAAGCTTATCAGAAAACAATATTGGTCTCTTCTGCCATTTTCCCCTGTAGTCTCTTCCCCACCACAATAATTTTTGACTTCTTCGACAGTTGTCTTATATGTCTATTAAATCAGTGTTGTCTCCCTACCACGAACCACTGGTATCTACCATAAAAATCTGTGATAAATCATTGTCTCTAGCCCGTGCACTGTGGAGTTTGCACAAAGTTGTCTACATGGACGTCTTCTTTGGCACAGACTACACTTAGTCATCTGGTATACCATGCCCCCAATCCTATGTGGCAACTCATCATTTTCCTGCTAAGGGAGATTTTTTTCTTCCTTCACTTGGTGAAGTCCCACAGTAGGGCTGCTTGGTTTCCTAAGTGATAAAGAGCTTATTTAGAGAGCTCTTCCCATTCTACCCACCTTTTACTCCCCAAGCTCCTTCTTTTATGATGCATTTTTTCTCAGCAAACCCACTGTCCAACTGGATTGTATACTCCAGTTTTCAGCTCTTTCCTCTGCTCATCCTTCCACACACAGAGTATTATTAAATGTGTCTGCATATGTCTGTACCTACTTTTACTAAGTAGTCTCCTCAGTTCCCAGTTTATTAGATTATGCAAACAGGGGTTTGGGACAAGCTTAACATCTTAGACCAGACCCGAGGTCCATCATCAGCACCTTTGCTATATTTACGAAGTATTTTCACACTCAACATTTCATCCGATGCTTACAGAAGCCTTATATAAAGTGTGACATGTATCATTATCCTCATTTTAAAGATTAATAAAATCTGGCCAGCACACATTACTTGAGTAGTTATGATATGCTAATGTCAATACTCGGAATTGAGGGTAAAGAGATGAGTATGCCACAGGTGCCCCTTAGGAACTAACAGGCTGATGAAGAGGGCATGACTAACACTATTTCCCTTCCTCCTCCATCACTTCTTCTTCCCTTCTACCTATCCACCTTTATTTCTTCCTTCCTGTTTTTCTTTTTTCTCTTCCTTTTCTTTCTCTCTCCTTCCTTCTTTCCCTTCCTTCCTTCCTTTTATCTTTCCCTCCCTCTCCCTTCTCTCCTCTTTTCTCTTGCTGTTTCACTCTCTCTTTTTCTTTCCAAAATGAATTTTTGGAATACCCACTACATGCCAGGCTTATGCTACATATTAAGGAAACTTAAGGAAACTAAGATTTACTGTATCTTAAGACTATACCTAAGTAGGCATTTTTATATGTGCTCTGATTTTTTAAAATTGAAGTATAGTTTGATTTACAATACTGTGTTAGTTTCAGGTATACAGCAAAGTGATTCAGTTATATATATTTTTTCAAATTATTTTCCATTATAGGCTATTGCAAGACATTACAAGAATGTGCTCTAACTTTCAGCCTTCAAAAGAACCTTAGTAAGTAGACATTATCATCACCATGTTTTGTTTTCCTCCCTTTATAAAATTAAGCATGGAGAAATGGCTTGCTCAAGGTCATACATCTGAGGGGGTGGAGCCAGGATTTTAATCCAAATTTGCCTCTAAAACTCAGATTCTCTCACCTCACATTAGCAGACCAAGCATATAATCACAGTCCAATGCAGCAGGAACAATCAGGCAATTGAATTGAATACAAAGTTCTGTAGGAACAAGTGCTATTATGGGACAAAGAGTCTGGATGGCAGAGAACATTTGTAGAGAAGGAACTCAGGCCCAGAAAAGACAATAATTTTCCCAAGAACATGCAGTCTGTGTGTGCGTGTGTGCGTGTGCGTGTGCGTGTGTGTGTGTGTGTGTGTGTATGTGTGTGAGAGAGAGAGAAAGAAAGACAGACAGACAGACAGAGAGACAGACAGGGCTAGTGTTCAGATCTTCTAAAATTAAGTCCAACCCATCTGGCACATCTCTGGGCTGCTTGCTCTCTACTGTTTGAATTTTATTTTCTAAACCTTTAGGATGTGTTTCTATTCAGGTCTAGGTGACACTAGCCTCCCCTTCTTGGAAAACACAGTGGATCCTAGAAATTGGTGTTGAAACGCAGCTGTTTATAGTTTTTGCATTAGATGTTTATTTCTGTCCACACATGTTTGTGGGGATGTATGTTTCCCTAGAAGTTTAGGGAATCAGTGGGGGAAAGCTCAAAGCCATTTGGTTCAAATCCTACTAAGGAGAAAAAGGGGATAAGAGACTGAGAGACAGAAAGTATGGGCAGCTTTCTGTCCATCTGTGGCTCTGAAACACTAAGAAGGCTTTGTTTGGGTGGGATCAGCTGGAAGAACTAAAAAATGGAGGAGAGGATTCTGTTCCTTAACCATCCCTCCTCAGCACATCTGTCCAACACTGCTCACGTTGCTGGAGTCTCTTCCCATATGCTACAAGCATGTTTAGCCTGGCTGATTCTTCCCTGCATTTAGGCAGGGCTCTTCTTTCTAAAATTCTCCTTTATGTAGTATAGAACCAGGCAGGCTCAAGGGGAAAAAAAAAACCAGCTACCCACAACCCCACAGATGAATAAAAATCTGGGCCTTGTTTACTCTCTTTGCAGACAAGCATCAATTAGAGAAAGGCAGGAAAGGCTGGGCTTTTCCTTCTAACTTGAGAACATCTATGAGGAATCCAAACGTTCTTCCAATGGAGTAGCTAGAGTTGAGATGCCATGACAAGGCCATGTGGAGGTCTAGGGGCCCCATCTGAGACCTTTTTTTTTTTTTTTTTTGGATGGGAAGAGACCTTATTTCACTAATAGTTTTGTTTTTGCTTCAAGTTAAAAAAACACATGGAGAAACTGATGGGCAGTACTGAGCCTCTTCTCTATCAACTGGAAGATAACAGGTCTGAAGTCATCCCAGCATGATAAAAAGTCATGTAAGAGAAGCCCATAAATGTAGGCTGTGCACCTGGATGACACCCACCTGGTCACCATTACCTTCTGACTTTAGAGAGTGACTGCATTAGATCAGACCATCGATGGCTTATGTCTGACCTGTGTGCTGCCACCAACACCTTCCAAGCTCATGGCAGACATCGCCAATCTACGCGATCTTCTCTCGTGATTTGCAAGAGTTTAGCGTCAGGATCCTCAACACATTCCACCAGAGAGCAGCTGACTACTCAGCCTATTTACTGTTCATCTCCAGAACAGATCATCTTTATATTCTTTCTAGATTAAAAAAAAAATCTATTTCCAGGAATTATTTCTCTTCATACTACTTAAACATTTTTCTTACACATTTGGGAAGGCAAATCCCAGCCCCACCCAACAAGTGAAACCTACTTCAGCTGTGTCTTTTCCAGGCATGTATGAACTTATCCACAATAAACTTTCAGCTACTTTAGAAAATTTGGAATTAGCATAGATAAGAAACCAAATGTTTGGATACTGAGCTGAAGACCATTTGAAGTGTTGCATGTGATCCATCTGAATTCAAACACTCAGTTGGCAACCGCACAACAGACTCTCAAGACACCCTTTCTTCTGGTATTTATTTCAGATCCAGACGTACACATCAGCAAGAAGCCTGCTCCACACACGATGCAGACCTCTTCAGCCTCACTGATCAGCATAAAAGTTGTCACTAATATGGATCAAGATTCAAGAGGTAGAAGATAAAAATATATTTCTCTTAAACAAACTTCCCTTTCACATACTCAGATGGGATAGGATAGATTGCGGTGACCTGGAGATGGAGAGAACCTGGCATACAGACAAAGCAGGAGTCCCAGGGTGCACTGGGAGGCAGGAACTTGAATTCTGGTCCCCATTCTACCCCTACCTTGTTTTGAGACTTTGGACCTCTCTCTTCTCTTCTTCAGATGTGCAGCCCTAGGTGACACTGAGAACCCAATCTAGCTCCTGTGCTCTCTAATTCCGTGAATCTGCTCCTTGGCTTCTGAAGAGTGAATGGATAATCCTGGGGTTCCTAGAGCTACTTCTGTTTACAGCTTCTGTATCTTCAACTGTTAAAACTTTGAGGAGGGAGAGGAATGCTTCAAATATCACCCTTGTTTTTCCCTTTAATATTCTAAGAAATTAACTCTTCATTCCATGCTCAGTGAGTCTCAATTGTAAAAACAAAAACTTTCTGAATTTTTAACTTTTCATTGTAGTACTTACTCTGGTGCTTTTGTTCATAAACTTACAATCAGGTCTGCCTGCTTTCGTTTTTTTCAACTCATTCTTTCCTACCGAAGTCTCACGCATCCAGAACATCCTCTACTACAAAAGTCTTCATGTATGTAAATCCTCTACATCCTTTAAAGCCCAGTATTTTATTTTCTCTATGAAGTCATCCGAGATCAAGTTCTTATCATCCGTTACACAGTGGATCGTGGGCAATCTTGTTGCCTTCACTGTTATTCTCCCTTTTATCATTTGTCCATACATTTATTCCCCACTTTCTAAGACGATTTGAGGAGGCAACAAACATAATTGAAAAATGACTCACATCTCAAGGACTGCACTAAGTATTCTTATATTACATATTTTCGCATATAATATTTATAACCACACCTAGATGGCATCATGTTTTGGTTTTCAAGTTGAGATAACTGAGAATACAGGAAATTAAGGTTATACATCTAATAACGAACAGAGCCAACCTTGAAACTCAGTACTGTGTGACTTTAAAATGCATGCTTTTTCTACTACCACACACCTCTCTTGGCCATAAATCCTGCTAGTAGTTGGAAAAAGTCACATTTTAAAATCTGGAAAAGAGGCAGGGGAGTTAGTAATAGAACGAGAAAATAAAAGTATATTTAAAAAAAATCTTGGTTAACTTATAGCAATTGAGTGTCAAAATGAGCACTGAGTTTCCTGGAAGCCTAAGCAAAGAGAGAAACAGGATGGGTATCAATCCGTTGGCATTTAATAGAAGAAAACATAGGTTACATATAGTGTCCTGGGTTTTACTTCTGAGATGAACTTGTCACAAAAGACACTGAACAATACACTGGAAGATGTTCTCAGTAGCACTTTGATCAAGAGTCCAAAAGATGTGCTGCAAACATCTGTTTTTTATAATAGCAGCAGCATGGATGAACGCTGACAACAGTGTTAAATCATAATTCCATAAAGACAATTCTTTAGGGGGCCCAAAGAATACAGTCCAGGGATGTGATTTTCTCCTGATCTGGCTTAACGTAGGAATAAAACGTGGAGCGTTTAAAGGTCTAAATAGTTTGTATGCTTTTAGTCCAGCATTACCTTGAGATGGTAAAGATTTTGTTTGGTGTCTGCATGAAAAATGAAATACATGATCATTTTTCTTAATTTGTAGTATGAGAAAAACTGTTGTTTTATAGTTTTACAACTATGTGGTTGTTTTGCAAAAGTTTGTTCATAAGATTCAGCGAACTGTATTTGTAAATAGCAAGAAGTCACAGGAGAAATAATTTGGTGTAAAAATTCACGGCTTTGGGGTCCTTTGGCGGTAGGGAGTGGTCAAGAAAGCCTTCTCTGAGGAGGTGACATCTGACCTGAAAACTAATGAATAATTAAGAGAAACAAAGAGTAGTAGATTCAAGGTATAGAGATAGTTCGGAAGATGAAGTGATCAACGCTCTGAGAATGGGTCACAGTAGAGGTGACATTTGAAATAAATATTGAAGAGTGGCTTTTCCCAGTAGGCAGAGAGGAAGGGCCTTCTGAAACGAGGAAAACTGTATGCGGGAAGGCTTGGAAGCATAAAATGTGAAACAGCAAATGCATATTCGGGTCATTTTAAGTGGCTTCTTGGGTCAGAGCCTGCTCATGTAGGAAAGCAGCCAAAAATCAGGCTAGAGGCCAATGGAGTCAAATGATGGAAGACCTCATATGAAATGTCAAGGAGTCTGAGTTTTGTTCTGAGCAGGATAAGGTTGGTATTTGAGCGACACATTTATGCCTGACTGGACAGCAGCTGGCAGGAGTGTGAAGCTGGAACCGAGAAAAATAGTGAAGATGCTGCTGTGGTGATACAGGCAAGAGATGATGAAACTAGAATTGAGGATGAGTGAGAGTGAGATGGAGTGAGAGAAGCTGATGGGATGGACAGGTATTTAGGCAGTAGAATCAATTGAATTTAGTCACTTGTTGGCTGGGGGAAGGGTATCAGAGAGGAAGAAGTCCAAGATGACTTTGCAAATGGTAAGAACCCTGGGAGGAAGAAACGCATCTGAAACACAATTTGCACAGTGCCCGACTCATGATAGGACTTTGATGACCCCTTGTTTATGAATAAACATTTCTGGCTTGGGTGACTGGGAAAACAGCCACATTGTCACAAAGATTCAACTAATGATGCAGAACTGAGGACACTAGCTTATTTATATAAGGCTTCTCTAGGACTAGGACATACTCATATAATTATTATAATAATGGAACATCTCCTGAGCTCTTGGAACGTGCTAGGCACTTGGTTAAGCATTGTGTATTATGGTATGGCAATTACTGGTCATGATGCCTCTATGAGGAATGAACAGTTATTGCAACAGTCATTTTAGGGATGGAGAAACTCAGGCTCTGAAAGGTGAAGAAAATCATCCAAGGTCAAAAAGCTAGCGAGTGGCAAAGCTAGGATCTGGACCAGGTCAGTGGGATTCAAAGCCTGCACTGTTAATCATGATCTTACAGACTGAGCGAGAGCAACCTTCTCAAGGTCATTCAGTAAGCAAGAGTTTTATAGGGACTGGAGTCACACAGCACATGTTTTGGCTGAGAAGGCTAGGTAAACCCCGGTGATGTTCTACTATAGGACTTATGTATAGATATATGCAAGGCATTCTGGAGAAAATACGAAACTACAATTCACTGGGAAGATACCAGTAAATCCTCTATTTCTGTTAAGTCTTCACCCAATGAACTGTCTAGTTCTCTGACCTCAGTACTAAAGATGGGAATGTGCTAAAAGAAGAAGAAAGAGGGGACAACGGGTTGGATTTCCTTAGTAAGTTTCAGAATAAAAGAAGTTATTTTATTCTTATTGTAATCTGCTGACAACCAAAGACCTGGGAGCTGCAAATTATTTTAGTAAACAAGAGTTTTCACAGAACACTGGCATTTTCACACTCCCAGTCAACTAGGAAGATAGTAAGAATGTTGGGGTTAATTTTCTCTCATAATTGCCCATGAACGCCCAAGGCCAAGTTTCTGTATCAGTGGAGAAGGACATGGACAGGCATGGTCTTAGAAGCTATTGGAAAATTCTTCCTTCAAATGCCTCTGTTATTGACAAGCAAAACACAGGTGCACTGATAGAGAAATTTAAGCATCGAGAACAGTTCAGAGCTGATATGATCCGGGTCAAATTTTACCTATGCCTGTCCTTCGCGCCTCTTCAGGTGTGTCCTGCTTCATGATGAACCTCATTATTTGCTGGACAGATCTAGCTTGGGGAGCCAAGTTCCTTTATTCCCCAGGGTCTGTTAAACTGTACCTTTAGTTCTTTCCTAAATGCATCCCCTTCATTCACAAAATGATTCCTCACATACTGGAGGACAATTCTTGTATCTCATGATACCCTTTCTCCTCAAGGTTCCATAATGAGCAGCTGAAGTAACCAACATGACAAGAATGTAGATAAAAATAGCTTTCATTCATGGAGCACATTAGACCCTGCTCTACATGTGCTCAATAAAATAACCCTGCCTGGTATTTTATTTAATCCTAACTGCAACTCAGAAAGGGGAGCAATGATTATCTCCATTCTGTACATGAGGGCATTGAGTCTCACTGAGGTATTAAGAGATGTCCCTGGTTGCTCAATCAGTAAACAGGGGTTCTAGAAATTGAATTCAGATAGGTCTGATTCGAGGGACCAAGAACTTTCTCATATACCAAACAGTCTTTTAAGTTTTACCTACTTTGACTTTTTTCATCTTTTACTTGCCCCCTTCACACAGATAGTTATAAGCAGAGAGAAGGAAGCTCAGTTATGGGGAAAAATCTGCTTACTCTTCAGAGAGTTTTATTTTTTTAATATAACTTTTCTTTCTAATTAATTTATTCATTTATTTTTGGCTGCGTTGGGTTTTCACTGCTGCATGTGGGCTTTCTCTAGTTATAGTGTGTGGGCTTCTTGCTGAGGTGGCTTCTCTTCTTGTGGAGCACAGGCTCTAGGCGTGTGGGCTTCAGTAGTTGTGGAACATGGGCTCAGTAGTTGTGGTTTGCAGGCTCTAGAGAGCAGGTTCAGTAGTTGTGGTGCATGGGCTTAGTTGCTCTGCGGCATGTGGGATCTTCCCAGACCACGGCTCGAACCCGTGTCCCCTGCGTTAGCAGGCAGATTCTTAACCACTGCGCCACCAGGGAAGTCCCTTCAGAGAATTTTATATTACACTTATTTTGAGTCATTTTCTAGGGAAAGTTATAATGAGATGAACTATCTAATGTACTTCTTTCCTAACCAATAGCACTTTTAAGAACATCATTTTGTGGAGATGTTAAGAAAATAAACATGAACGAAATCTGGGTACATCAAATTAAAACTATCTCCTTTAATTTTCTGCTAGTGAGAGCAGAGGTAAGATATACTTTTTTTGAAGGTCAATTCGGCAATAGACATCTAAAACTTTAATATTCTGCATACACTTTAATAGAATAATAATTCTTCCATCTATACATTCAATTTGTATTTATTTATTGAACATCTAGTCAGGCAGGGTTTTTTTTCTAGCTTTTTGGGGGCACAGTGATGAAGGATTCATGAAGCTAAAATTCTAGTGTGGGGAGACAGTAAAGTACACTTATAATAAGAGGACTTACGCTATGGTGAAAATAAAGCAGGGTGTTGACAGGGTAATTCTGGAGGTGGGGGAGGAGGGAGAGTGATGGGTGGTAAACAACTTTAGAATGAATTAATGGAGGGGCTCATAGAAAGATCAGGATAAAGAGCTTTCTGGAGGAGAAAAAGCTAGTCTTGAGGCAGTAATGGAGCATGTTTCATTCAAGGAACAGTAGGAGGGCCAGTTAAGCTGGAGAGGAATGTGCCTGTGGGGAGGGCGTAGCAGGGAGAGGAGACCTTAGGCATAGGAAGGGGCTACATCTTACAGAACTTTGATGCACTGAAGGCCATGATGGGGGATTGAATCTGTGTTCTAGGAGTAGGAGATCGACATAGTCTGCCTTTACATTTAAAAGATTTCTCATTCTGATAGGTGGGAAAAAAACCTAAAGGAGTCAATGTAGAGACAGGGAAACCAACTGTCAAACTATGGCAGTAAAGAGGAGGAGAGATAGACTACAGTGATGGACTAGTGGAAGATAGACCAGGATGACGGACTAGGGGAAGATGGACTGGGGGGGATGGACTAGGGGGGATGGACTAGGAGGAGATAGACCAGGATGGTGGATTAGGGGGAGGTGAACTAGAGTGGTACACTGGGGAGAGAAGTTCTAGGGTGATGGACTACAGGAAGATGGACTAGGGTGATGGATTAGGGGGAAGTGGACCAGGAGTGAGAGGACATGGAGCAGAACAGTAGAAGCGGAACTGGTGAACAGTTCTGGGACTTGGGATAAATTTGAAGTTGGAGTTGGCATAACTTGCCAAATGGAATATGCTGTGGAGGTCTGTGGCACTAATTTCACTTTGGGAAATTTATCCTAAGGTAATAATCACGGATCTCCTCAAAGATACGATTATAAGAACGTCCATGGTTGACAACGACAAAATGTTAGAAATAACTTGTACTTCTCAAACTTCTGACCTAGTTAAATAAGTTATGAAAAGTCCTGGAATGATAAAAATCAAAAATTAGCAAATATTTGCCTGGATAGTGAGATTTTTCAGTCATTATTTTTTTTCATTTTTGTTTGAATTTTTAAATGCTTAAAATGAGACTGTTTTATTTTGTAAAACAAAAAAAAAAAGTCAAAGTTATGTTTTAAAAGTAAACTTGTCCTTATTTGACTGCATTTCTGCACAGCAGGGTCCACTGATTTTCCATCTAAAATGTATCCCAAGAACTCAGTTCAGTTGGACATCCTGTGAGGACTTCACAAATACTCGTGATAGATTTACTATGTAGCAATATGAGCCCAAACTGAGGCTGACACTGGGATTCATACATGTCTGGAGAGCTGGCCAGGTGTGTGTTTATTTATATGTGTAGTTTGCACTGGTTAGAGGGGGTGGAGTGGGGAAGGCTGCAGAGAAAGAGGAAAGAGGAATGGTGAGAACAACTGGGTGCCTATGATGTGTCTGGCATGGTCCAGGGACTGAAGTTGAAGGAGCTATTTATTCAAAGGTTCTGTGGGGCACAAAAGTACAAAGAGGGCATCTGCAGTGCCCAGGAGAGGAAACACGGCACAGAATGGGTGCAAATCTCCTCCTCACTCTGAGGGAGACCACAGTCAACCTGGGGCATTTTGAAGATGCCTGACAATGCAGAGCATCTGGAAGTACCAGTCCTGGGAGCACGCGAATACAACAGTACCCTTGGAAGTGCTGAGAGCCCCTCTCCAAGTGGACTCATCGTCATCCTCCATAGAAGAGGGGCACTGAGAAAGTAAAGGACTGCATGGTGACACCATAAAGTACCACAAAGAGTAAATGGGTCTCCTGCTGTCTTCAGAGAGTCAACATGTAGACATCTGCAGCTGGAATTCCTTGTTATGCAGAAGAAAATAGGTGTTATCATCTTTAATGCGACCCTGTTTGTATACAAAGGGCAGTGTAATCTGGGGGGAATTGAGGTTACCATAGAAGAGCGTCTCAGCCCCCAAACCCTCGAGATGGAGAGAGCACAGGAGGTTTCCTAACGCCTCTGTTCAACATCACAGCCACCCAGAGAGAGGGTTTCACTCCCTGCACTCCCTGCATGCCCTTGATGACACCTACGGACTCCTTTTTGGCGTATCAAGGTAAACTCATCTCTCTCCTCTCCCAGTCATGTTGTTTGGAAACATGGGCAGGGCTGTCATGTCATACTCGCCTGAGAGTATGAGTGGGGGCTGAAATCCAATCTGTGCTCTACTCCCCAAGCTGTGTGTCTGGGCTTGGTGAATGAGGGGTTTTTTTCTGTTTTTTGTTTTTTGTTTTTAACCTGCCGAGAGAGATCAATCTAAAACATTAATTTGCCCTAAAAGATGTTTTTTATTATTCAGTCAAAGCCATCGTGTGTGCTCAAGGGCAGGGCTGATCACACACCAGGTCCAACAACAGTCCTCACCTGTGTCTTTGAGGTGCCCAGCATGTTGCCAAACAAGTTCAGCCTCAACAACCCTAGAAAAGGTCTCGATGCTGCAACAGAGCCATCTTTCTAATTTTATAGAATCTATCCTTGTGGCAATTCCTTCCAGCTCTAAAGCCCTGATGTCATCATTCAACTCCTCCACATATTCTAAGACATTTTAACAACTGCCTAACATAATTCTTTCCTCCTTTCAAAAAAGCCTTCTTTTGTCCCTCCACTAGTCCATGGCCCTGGGTCTATCCAATATTTATTTACAGCCTCATTCCTCTCCAGAAATCCCAATCAAATCCTTATTCTACATCTCTTTGGCAGACAGACACACAAACAGACCTTTTGCTTGCTTCTCCCTCTACAGCTGGTCTCCAGTTATTTCCTGAGCTTTTGTTTTCTTCCTTCATCTTGACTATAAACTCCTTGATGGTGACGCTCTGTACACAGAAGTCATGCAATAACTGTGTGCTGACTGATTTAATTATTTTGTTACTCAGTACCCGCTGCCCACTCTCTGCCTCTCCCTCTCCCGGTCACCTGGTTAAATAGACTTCTGATAAATACTTACTGAATGAAATAATGAACCAGCACTAAATATAAGGTGTTATTGTAATAATTGGCTGGGTCAGACAGATACTTGGATACCATGTGGAATTCTGTGGCAGCGTTGGAATGCCACTGGATATATGGCGGTCTGGCAGAGAGCAAACTGTGGTTGGATTTGGGCACAAGAGGGTGAGGGTGGGAGTGGGAAAAACTGAGCAGGAGTCATTATGTCTGGGATGAAATGGAAGGTCTGAGCTGGGAAGAAAGCAGCTCAAGAGCAGACTGGCCCTCAGTGTTAAGAAAAACAGGTGTGGGAATCAACAAGAGCAGTAACAACAACAACAATATAAAATGATAATATTAAAGGTAAAATACCCCATGGTTTGAGGTTAGTTTAATGATTTTCTGAGGCTGTCAAATCTTCATCCCAGACATGGAACCTAAAACACATTTTGGAAAAGAAAAAAGAATCATAAAGTATATTAACTTCTAATGAATGGTATGCATACTGGAGAATTTCAGTGCAGTATGGTGATGAGTACGACTCATTTTGAAATGTATCACAAACAAGACGGACTGACAGAGGGAGAGAGGTCTAGAGACGGCTAGGTACGTGATAGTCAAGTACAGTAAAATGTTAATTGTAGAATCTAGACGGTAGGTATATATGTTGACTGTAAAATATTTCAATGTGTCTGTATGTGTGAACATTTTCACAATAAACTGTTGGGGAAAAATGCATTGTAGAGCAATTGTTTCAGACGCCTTAAAAAGAATCATGTTGGGCGCTACAATCATAGAAGCAAAATGTAGTTCATGAGGTAGAATTTTCCAGAGTTTAATAATAAATCCCCATATTTACGTTGGGTTTTATAGTCCACCTAATACAAGATGTGACGACTGAGAGAAAAGACTCTGGAGCCGGACTGGCTGCTTCCTGATTGGTAGCTATGGACAAGTCATTTAACTTCTATGTCCCTTGGTCCTTTCATTTGTAAAATGTGTATAATAATTCTTCCTAGAGATGTTGCAAAGTTTCAATAAAGCAGTAAATCTGAAATGCTTAGAAAGTGCTAGAAAACTAAGAAGCTCTATATTAACACTAGCTCTAATAATAACTACTATTATTATTATTGTCCCATTTGCTCTGTGGAATAGGAATAATTAATCTGCTTTACAGTGGAGGAAACTGAGGTTTAGAGAGAAGTCTCTTGTCTAAAACCATGTAGATTAGTCAGAGGTGATAATGGCATGAAACTCAAGTCTTCTTTGCCTCTTTCGAAATATGCTTCTCCCTGTCTCCCAACTCCCATTCAAATGTTCAACCAACTCTAAGGTGGAAAATGATGCTAAGGGAAGGGCCCAACGGAGTGCTTGGTATGTGGTAGGTGCTTAGAAAGCAAGTGAATGATAAAAGTTCATTTATAGCACTTACTGTGTCTGTTCCTCTGCTAAAGCACTACGCATTATCTCAAAGCATCCTCATAAAAACTCTGAGTTTAGTTTTACTACCCTTACTTTCCAGATGAGAGAAGAGAATTTAGAAAGGGTATATTGCCCAAGATCCCACAGCTAGTAAGTTTGAGCCACAGATCCATCTGGTTCCAAAGCCCATGCATTTTAAACAACACTGCAACACTTTCATGAATGAAGGGAAGGCTGCTTCAAAGCTGAGCCAAATGGTAGAAATTAGGAGTCATGAGCCATTTTACCCTCAATCCACAGAGCTCCCCTTGGGTCCTTCTCATCATAGATGCATTGTATTACTAGCAAATGTGAATGTTTTGATGAATTAGGCAAACACTCCAATTGCCTGTACATTGCAACATCTTCCCTTCAAAGGCCAGGGAATGTAGACTGTACGTTCTTTGTCCAGCTTGTCTGAATGCGTCAACGCTGTCTGGGAGGCACAGAGGTGGACGCTTTCCTAGCAGGGGTGAGGCCCCTCCTGCATGTCCAGCTCCTGTATTTGTAACATTGCCATGTGCTGTACCACTGGGCCAAGGAATGAAGGGGCCCATGGTCCCAGCCTCCTCAGATTACGCAAGCCAAGAAAAATTTGCAAATCGCATGAGAAAAGCAGGCAGTCCCCAAACATCTTTATTTGTTCATTTCTGTGCCCTGACACTTTGATTGCAGTCTTGCACTTAGAAATTTCAAGATAAGTGTCAGCAGCTGGACACTGGGTAAATCAGAGGCACAGACTCTGTGTAAATACTGAAGTTTCGAAAGCACGAACTTATGTCCAACGGCTTGGAGCACAGGACCCAGTGGGAAGGGAGGGGAAGTGGCGTTCTGGCTTTGGCAAAGTCAACCTTCTGAGAAACTCGTGGACATGTCTGTACTTGCCTGAACTTGTCTGACAAAGCCAAGCAGAGATTCCAGAATCTGCCAGATCCAGATACAAGTGGCCTGTTTGCTCGGAACCAAAAAGGAACAGTCAGAGGAAGTGAAGGATTAGGGTGAAGAAACAAAAGATTAGCGGGCTGAAATCTGTTAACAGAACAGAGGTTGCAGGCTGGGTAATCACAATAATGCTAGTAAGCGACGCTGCCATCTACTGAGTGGCTACCATTGATAAGATCCAGGGTTAGGCTTTTCACATCCATTCACATAGCCCTACCAATCATCTTGAATTTGGACTGAATTTGCCCCGTTTTATAAATACATTTTAAAAAACGAAACTGGGACTAAGTGCTGAAAAAACTATATGAAAATCAGGAGCTAGCAGGTAAGAGAAAAAAGGGTTACAACACATGCTAGTCAGACCCAGACCACAGTGTATTACCTTGAGATGCCTCCATGATCATCGCACTTGGATTTAAACTAATAAGGAACCCAGGACCTAAATTCCCCCAGAGTTAGAATAAAGAATAACCGTCATACTTGATTTTACAATTTTCAAAGGGGTTATATAATCTACACATACTGGATTCAGAAGAGTTAAAAGTGCCTAAAAGGGTTTTGCCTCAAGGACAACAGAATTTCATATACTAGACGTACATTTTCGTTAGTAAATATTCATATTTTTCCTCTCCTGGAGAAGTGATCAGAAGGGGAATTCTATTTGAGAAGAGAGAAAAAAAGAGTGAGACAGAGAGAAACTTCCTCTTCAGGGGTTGAAATAATGGGTGGTACCAATCTCTTAGCATAGTATAAGCAGAGATGAAAGAGTTTTGCTGGTAAGAGGACACACCAAGAAGATGGAAGAGAAAAGCATGGACAACGGTGGGTGTCTCAGCAGCCTGGTCAGTTCAGCTTAAGAGTATGGAAACATTGATGAGTGAAGTTAGAATAATGAGTAAAACAAGGTTTCAGATGCTGCAGCTACACGGAGAAGCTTAGCATGTTATTTAGGATCCTTTGATTCCAAGCAACAGGATCCAACTCAAGGTAGCATAAGCAAAAAAAAAACAGTGAGAACTAACAAAAGCACAAAGGATTTCTCCTGCAATAGCTTGTGCAAAGTATAATGGGAAAGAAAGTTTAAGATGGCTGGGAGAATAGGGAGAGATGATACTGGAGAAGATGACAGAATCCAAATCCTGAAGTTCTTTGTAGACCCCATTAAGCATTAAGGCACTCGGATTCAATTCTAAATGTGACAAGGAGCCAGAAAAGAAGTAACATGATCAAGAAGCACAAAAATGGGATGATCAAATAAAATGATCATTCGGTTTGCCGGAGGGGTTAAAGAAAGGAAGGTGTCAAGGGTAACTATTGGTTTTCTTGGCTGTGTACATACCATAGTGTCAGATATGAGGAAGGAGAAAAAGGTTAATGATGCACTTAGTTTGGGCCAGACTGGGTTTGAGATGCCTCTAGGTCCTCCAAGGTGCACTGATAGACAGAGGCATGAGTGTGCTGTTCAGAGCAAGTATTTGGGCTGGAGTTACAAAAGTGGAGCTGCTAGCACTGAGATGCTAAGTGAAGCCACAGCAATGGATCATGACATCTGAGAATATGATAAAAGTTGTGAGAGCAGGAAAGAGAGTCCAATACAGAAACCTGAAAAATAAACAAAAACAATAGTAATGGGTCAGGCACATTACGAGGGATGCCTTCAAATTTCATAAGAGTAGCCAGAAAGATAAGAGGAAATTAGGAGGATCACTTCCAGAATGGCAGAGCAGAGACCTCTGAAAATCCATTCCTCCATTAAAGCAAGGAGAATACTGGAAAAACTGTCAAAATCAGCCTTTTCAGAATTCTAGAAATTAACCAAGAGCTTGCAATAATCTGAAGTGTCTGTTGAAGAAAAACACCTGAATCTCAGTAACAACAGCAAGCAGCTTTGTGGCATTTTAACATGTCCTTTGTCTATTTCCTTCTTCCCACACAGTAGCCATGAAAACCAACAGCCTCATAATCATGGTAGCTGTGAAAAGCACAGCCTAGTAGGCACAGAGTTTAGAGATCTCCCAAAAGTCCCATTCTCAGAGAATTATTACTATTTGCTCTGCCTGGAAGCTCCCTGGAATACCCCATTCACAGAGCTTGTCTTTATTTGACCTTACTCAAAGACTCTAGAAATATAAGGTTATTTTAATATCTAAAAAAATCAATCAAGGTAATATATCATATTAATAAAGGACAAAAACCACACTGTCATCTCAATACACACCTAAAAATGACTTGACAAAATTCAATACTCTTTCATCATAAAACAACTCAACAAACGATGAATAGAAGGGAAATTTTTCAACTGTTAAAAGGCATTTAGGAAAAACCAACAGCTAATATCATGCTTAACAATGAAAGACTGAAATCCTAGGATCAAAAACAAGACAAGGGCATCCATTCTGTCCATTTCTAATTGACTTTTGCTATACGTTCTAACTAGGACAATTAGTCAAGGAAAAGAAATAAAAGTCATCCAGATTAGAAAGAATAATATGAAACTATCTCTATTTGTAGATGACATGACTATTTATATAGAAAATTCTAAGGAATCCACAAAGAAGTTGTAAAACTAATAAGTGAGTTCAGCAAGGCTACAGGATACAGTATCAATATGCAAAAATCAATTGTATTTTATACACTAGCAATAAATATTTCAAAAAGAAAATTAACAATTCCATTTATCAGAGCATCAAAATAATAAAAATCAAGGAATACATGTCTTAAAGAAGTACCAGATGTATACTGAAACAACAAGACTTGTTGAAAAAATCAAAGAAGACCTAAGTAAACAGAAATACATTCCACATTCATGTACTGGAAGACTTAATATTGTTAAGATGGCAATACTCCTAAATGTAACTACAGATTCAATGTAATCTCTATCAAAATCTCAGCTGCCTTTTTTCACAGAAAAATAGGTAATCCTAAAACTCCTAAGGATGTACAAGTAACACAGGAGAGCAAAAAAAATCTTGAAAAAGACAACAAAGCTGAAGAACTCATATTTCTTGATTTCATACCTTACAACAAAGATACAATATTCAAGACAATGTGGTACTGATATAAGGATAGGCCTATAGCTCAATGAGATAGAACTGAGTGTCCAGAAATAAATCTTTACATTTACAGTTAACTGGTTTTTAATAAGGTTGCTCAGACAAACCAAAAGGAGAAGAGAAGTCTTTTCAACAATAGTGCTGGGACAACTGGATATCCACGTGGAAAAGGATGAAGTTGGACCCTGCACAATACAGAAAAATTAACTCAACTGGGTCATGGACCTGAATATCAGAAATAAAACTACAAAATTCTTAAAAGTAAATATGGTATTAAATCTTCATGTCTTTGAGTTAGGCAAACCTTTCTTAGATATGATACCAAAAGTATAAATGAAAAGAGAATAACTACAGGAACTGGACTTCATCAAGTTTAAAATCTTTTTGCTTCAAAAGCACCATCAAGAAAATAAAAAGACAATCCACAGACTAGGAGAAAATATTTGGAAATTATATCCCTGATAAAGGACTTATAACCAAAATATATAAAAGTTATTATAACTCATTGGTAAAAAAACAAATAACATAATTTAAAAAAGGGCAAAAGATCTGAATGCACATTTATCTCTTAAGAATATATTCAAGAAAAATGAAAATATATTCCCACACAAAAACTTGTACACAAATATTCATAACAGAACTATTCATAGTAGCCAAAAAGTAGGGGAAAAAAAACAATTTCCAACAAACACATGAAAGAATGCTCAATATCACTAATCATTAGAGAAATGCAAATCAAAACTACAATGAGGTATCACTTCACACCAGTCAGAACGGCCATCATCAAAAAATCTACAAACAATAAATGCTGGAGAAGGTGTGGAGAAAAGGGAACCCTCTTGCACTGTTGGTGGGAATGTAAATTGATACAGCCACTATGGAGAACAGTATGGAGGTTCCTTAAAAAACTAAAAATAGAACGACCATATGACCCAGCAATTCCACTACTGGGCATATATCCTGAGAAAACCATAATTCAAAAAGAGTCATGTACCACAATGTTCATTGCAGCTCGATTTACAATAGCCAGGACATGGAAGCAACCTAAGTGTCCATCGACAGATGAAAGGATAAAGAAGATGTGGCACATATATACGATGGAATATTACTCAGCCATAAAAGAAACGAAATTGAGTTATTTGTAGTGAGGTAGATGGACCTAGAGTCTGTCATACAGAGTGAAGTAAGTCAGAAAGAGAAAAACAAAAACTGTATGCTAACACATATATATGGAATCTAAAAAAAGAAAAAGTGGTTCTGAAGAACCTAGGGGCAGGACAGGAGTAAACATGCAGACTTAGAGAAAGGACTTGAAGACATGGGGGCGGGGGGAAGGGTAAGCTGAGAAGAAGTGAGAGAGTGGCATGGACATATATACACTACCAAATGTAAAATAGATAGCTAGTGGGAAGCAGCCGCATA